>NC_080032.1:36912522-41912522 GCF_030020395.1 Manis pentadactyla | reverse complement strand
TGACCTTGCAATGCTATCTGCTTTGGAGGGACTAATGCACCCTCGGAGATGCAGGGAGCCTACGGCCCTGATTCCGAACAGCTCCAGACCATGTAGTGTCAGTTACTGCCACACAAAGTGAAAAGCAACAATAACAATCCATTAACAATTAATAACAATAACTCTCCACCCCCAGGGATAATTAAGGAGACTATATTAGCTTTCCAGAAAGGAAGTGCATTATTTCAATTACCATCAATTCTCACCTTACTTATTGTTTTCTATGCCGTAATTGTGTTCATTAAAACAAAATAAAATGCCATATATTGGTTGATATTGAAATGTAGTATCATTACACAGAAATCCTTACTATATGGGTACATTTGAGGTAATGTTTGTTTCCTGATGTGCTTGTTTATGGGGAAGAGTGGTTGGCCTCATATGCTGCATGTTCTAATACTTATTTTCTTATTTTTATTTAACACTTAGACTCTGAAATATGAAGCCTTATTCCTCAAAGGATATAAGTTAAAGTAACATTACTTTAGCATTTTCCAAACTTTTAGCTACAGACCTAGTCTTCCAGTGAAATGTCATGTACACTGGGCTAAAACAACTGTGAGCAGTCCAGAGCCTCTCCCCAGTGTCTTCCCCTAATGCTCTTTCTTAGACAGTTTTGCTGCATGAACCTCTACCATCTCAGGGGCTTAAAAAAGCAAGCATTTGTTCTCATGAGATTTTGTGATCTAGACTTTTTTGGGCTTGTTTGGGAAGCTCTCTGGACTGTCATCTGGGCTGGGCTTCAGGCTGTGTGTTGGACTCAGGTCTGCTCTTTCACATGTCTCATGTAGGTCCCAGGTAAAAGGAGCTGGCAGTACCAGGGAGAAGCTGTTCTTATAGTAGATTATGAAGTTTAAGAGGGCATGCTCTATCCCCAAGCACATTTCAAGCCTCTGATGACATTGTTTGCTAATATCTCATTAACCAAAACCATTCACATGGCCAAGCCCAGACTCCAGGTGTAGGAACAAACTCTGTGCACTATGAGACCACTGCAAAGGTGTGTATATGTAATTTTGACAGGAGGACAAAGAGCTTGGGCCACGAGTTCAGCCAACTATATAATCCTACATGGTGGTGATATCTAAGCGGACTGAGTAACTCATAAAACATCAAGCAGTTTAAAAATCATGCATTGAGGTGGAGCCAAGATGGCGGTGAGAGTAGAGCAGCAGAAATCTCCTCCCAAAACCACATATATTTTTGAAAATACAACAAAGACAACTGATCCTAAAAGAGAGACCAGAAGACACAGGACAACATCCAGACCACATCCACACCTACGAGAACCCAGCGCCTCGTGAAGGGGGTAATATACAAGCCCTGGAGAGACAGGACCAGAGCGCCCCTCATCCCAGCTGTGGGTGGGAGGAGAGGAGTCAGAGCGGGGAGGGAGAGGGAGCCCAGGACTGCTAAATAGCCATGCCTAGCCATCCGCACCAGAGTACAGACACAGTGCATGCATGGGGTCCTGGATAATAGGGAAACAGGACAGTAAGAACTATAAGCAGGTACCCGCAGCCAGCACCCTGGGGACAAATAAAAGCGAGTGCTTTTTGGAAGTCTTAAAGGGACAGGGACCCCAAAACCGGACAGAAGCGTCCTGGGACACTTAGTCCAGCAGCAGGGAATCTGGGGAACTCTGGGCACTCTAGCCCCCTGGGAAGCAGGGAGCACGGAGGCCCCTCATGGAGATAAATAGCCTCCCAGCCGTTCCCCCTCCAACGCAGCTCCACCATATCAGAGCAGTAGCCCGAGGCAGGCCATGCCCACAGCAACAGTGGAGATAAACTCCATAGCAGCCAGGCAATAATCAGAAGCCCCATCTGCCCACAGCTGCCTAGCACAAGCCACTAGAGGTCGCTGTTCTCCCAGGAGATGAAGGCCACAAACCAACAATAAGGGAAGTTCTTCCAGCCGTCACTTGTGCCAGCTCTGCAAACTATCTCTATCGCCATGAAAAGGCAAAATTTCAGGCAGACCAAGATAACAGAGAGAATACCTGAGAAGGAGGCAGACTTAACCAGTCTTCCTGAAAAAGAATTCAAAATAAAAATCATAAACATGCTGACGGAGATGCAGAGAAATATACAAGAACTAAGGGATGAAGTCTGGAGGGAGATTACAGACATCTGGAGGGAGATTACAGACATCCAAAAGGAGAATACAGAAGTGAAACAAACCCTGGAAGAATTTATAAGCAGAATGGATATGATGCAAGAGGCCATTCATGGAATAGAAACCAGAGGACAGGAATGCATAGAAGCTGACACAGAGAGATATAAAAGGATCTCTAGGAATGAAACAATATTAAGAGAACTGTGGGACCAACTCAAAAGGAAAATATCCGTATTATAGGGATACCAGAAGAAGAGAGAGAAAAAGGGATAGAAAGTGTCTTTGAAGAAATAATTGTTGAACACTTCCCCAAACTGGCGGAGGAAATAATCGAACAGACCATGGAAATACACAGAACTCCCAACAGAAAGGACCCAAGGAGGACAACACCAAGACACATAATAATTAAAATGGCAAAGATCAAGGACAAGGAAAGAGTTTTAAAAGCAGCTAGAGAGAAAAAGGTCACCTATAAAGGAAAACCCAACAGGCTATCATCAGACTTCTCAACCGAAACCTTACAGGCCAGAAGAGAATGGCATGATATATTTAATGCAATGAAACAGAAGGGCCTTGAATAAAGGATACTGTATCCAGCACGATTATCATTTAAATATGAAGGATGGATTAAATAA
Source organism: Manis pentadactyla (assembly GCF_030020395.1). Taxonomy (NCBI): domain Eukaryota; kingdom Metazoa; phylum Chordata; class Mammalia; order Pholidota; family Manidae; genus Manis; species Manis pentadactyla. The sequence goes on along the minus strand of NC_080032.1, from coordinate 41,909,730 downwards.
TTCCCAGACAAGCAAAACTTGAGGGAATTTGCCTCCCACAAACCACCTCTACAGGGTATTTTAGAGGGACTGTTCTAGACAGGAGCACTCCTAGGACTAAACAGATGTCACCAGAGAAAATAAAATCACAGCAAAGTAAGCAGACCAACCATATACTAACTAAAGGCAAAAAATAAAATCAACTACCCACTAAAAGCGGTTAAAGGAAACACGAAAGAGCACAGAATAAAACAACCAAGATATAAAGAATGGAGGAGGAAGAATAAGAAGGGAGAGAAGAAAAGAATCTCCAGACAGTGAATATAACAGCTCAATAAGTGAGCTAAGTTAGGCAGTAAGATACTAAAGAAGCTAACCTTGAACCTTTGGTAACCACAAATCTAAAGCCTGCAATGGCAATAAGTACATATCTCTGAATAATCACCCTAAATGTAAGTGGACTGAAAGCACCAATCAAAAGACACAGAGTAATAGAATGGATAAAAAAGCAAGTCCCATGTATATGCTGCTTACAAGAAACTCACCTCAAATCCAAAGACATGCACAGACTAAAAGTCAAGGGATGGAAAAACATATTTCAGGCAAACAAAAGGGAGAAAAAAGCAGGTGTCTCAGTACTAGTATCAGACAAAATGGACTTCAAAACAAAGAAAGTAAATAGAGATAAAGAAGGACATTACATAATGATAAAGGGTTCAGTCCAACAAGAGGATATAACCATTCTAAATATATATGCACCCAACACCGGAGCACCAGCATATGTGAAACAAATACTAACAGAACTAAAGGGGGAAATAGAATGCAATGCATTCATTCTAGGAGACTTCAACACACCACTCACCCAAAGGATAGATCCACTGGGCAGAAAATAAGTAAGGACACGGAGGCACTGAACAACACACTAGAACAGATGGACCTAATAGACATCTATAGAACTCTACATCCAAAAGCAACAGGATACACATTCTTCTCAAGTGCACATGGAACATTCTCCAGAATAGGCCACATACTAGCTCACAAAAAGAGCCTCAGTAAATCCCAAAAGATTGAAATTCTACCAACAAACTTTTCAGACCACAAAGGTATAAAACTAGAAATAAATTGTACAAAGAAAGCAAAAAGGCTCATAAACAAATGGAGGCTTGACAACGCACTCCTAAATAATCAATGGATCAACGAACAAATTAAAATAGAGATCAAGGAATATATGGAAACAAATGACAACAACAACCCCAACTTCTGTGGGACGCAGCAAACGCAGTCTTAAGAGGAAAGTATATAGCGATGCAGGCACACTTGAAGAAGGAAGAAAAATCCCAAATGAATAGTCTAACATCACAATTATCGAAACTGGAAAAAGAAGAACAAATGAGGCCTAAAGTCAGCAGAAGGAGGGACATAATAAAGATCAGAGAAGAAATAAAGAAAATTGAGAAGAATAATATAATAGAAAAAAAATCAATAAAACCAAGAGCTGGTTCTTTCAGAAAATAAACAAAATAGATAAGCCTCTAGCCACACTTACTAAGAGAAAAATAGAAACAATACACATCAACAGAATCAGAAATGAGAATGGAAAAATCATGACAGACTCCACAGAAAAACAAAGAATTATTAGAGACTACTATGAAAACCTATATGCTAACAAGCTGGAAAACCTAGAAGAAATGGACAACTTCCAAAAAATACAACTTTCCAAGACTGACCAAGGAAGAAACACAAAAGTTAAACAAACCAATTATGAGCAAAGAAATTGAAACGGTAATCAAAAAACTACCCAAGAACAAAACCCTCGGGCCACACGGATTTACTTCGGAATTTTATCAGACACACAGTGAAGACACAATACCCATTATCCTTAAAGTTTTCCAAAAAATAGAAGAGGACGGAATACTCCCAAACTCACTCTATGCAGCCAACATAACCCTCATACCAAAACCAGGCAAAGACCCCACCAAAAAAGAAAATTACAGACCAATATCCCTGATGAATGTAGATGCAAAAATACCAAATAAAATATTAGCTAACCGAATTCAAAGATACATCAAAAGCATCATACACCATGACCAAGTGGGATTGATCCCAGGGATTCAAGAATGGTACAACATTCGAAAATCCATCAACATCATCCACCACATCAACAAAAAGAAGGACAAAAACGACATGATCATCTCCATAGATGCTGAAAAAGTATTTGACAAAATTCAACATCCATTCATGATAAAATCTCTCAGCAAAATGGGTATAGAGGGCAAGTACCTCAACATAATAAAGGCCATATATCATAAACCCACAGCCAACATCACACTGAACAGCGAGAAGCTGAAAGCTTTTCCTCTGAGATCAGGAACAAGACAGGGATGCCCACTCTCCCCACTGCTATTTAACATAGTGCTAGTGGTCCTAGACATAGCAATTAGACAAAACAAAGAAATACAAGGAATCCAGATTGGTAAAGAAGAAGTTAAACTATCACTATTTGTAGAAGCCATGATATTGTACATAAAAAAAACCCTAAAGACTTCACTCCAAAACTATTAGAACTGATATTGGAATACAGCAAAGTTGCAGGATACAAAATTAACACACAGAAATCTGTGGCTTTCCTATACACTAACAATGAACCAATAGAAAGAGAAATCAGGAAAACATCTCCATTCACAATTGCATCAAAAAGAATAAAATACCTAGGAATAAACCTAACCAAAGAAGTGAAAGACCTGTATCCTGAAAACTACAAGACACTCTTAATAGAAAATAAAGAGGACACTAACAAATGGAAACTCATCCCATGTTCGTGGCTAGGAAGAATTAATATCATCAAAATGGCCATCCTGCCCAAAGCAATATACAGATTTGATGCAATCCCTATCAAATTACCAGCAACATTCTTCAATGAGCTGGAACAAATAGTTCAAAAATTCATATGGAAACACCAAAGACTCCGAATAGCCAAAGCACTCCTGAGAAAGAAGAATAAAGTTGTGGGGATCTTACTCCCCAACTTCAAGCTCTACTACAAAGCCATAGTAATCAAGACAATTTGGTACTGGCACAAGAACAGAGCCACAGGCCAGTGGAACAGATTAGAGACTCCAGACATTAACCCAAACATATATGGTCAATTAATATTTGGTAAAGGAGCCATGGACATACAATGGGGAAAGGACAGTCTCTTCAACAGATGGTGCTGGCAAAACTGGACAGCTACATGTAAGAGAATGAAACTATGTCACTGTCTAACCCCCTACACAAAAGTAAATTCGAAATGGATCAAAGGCCTGAATGTAAGTCATGAAACCATTAAACTTCTAGAAAAAAAACAGGCAAAAATCTCTAAGACATAAACATGAGTGATCTCTTCTTGAACATATCTCCCCGGGCAAGGAAAAGAAAAGCAAAAATGAACAAGTGGGACTATATTAAGCTGAAAAGCTTCTGTACAGCAAAAGACACCATCAATAGAACAAAAAGGTACCCTACAGTATGGGAGAATATATTTGTAAATGACAGATCCAATAAAGGCTTGACATCCAAAATGTATAAAGAACTCACCCACCTAAACAAACAAAAAAACAAATAATCCAATTAAAAAATGGGCAGAGGAACTGAACAGACAGTTCTCCAACAAAGAAATTCAGATGGCAAACAGACACATGAAAAGACGCTCCACATTGTTACTTATTAGAGAAATGCAAATTAAAACCACAATGAGATATCACCTCACACCAGTAGGGATAGCTACCATCCAAAAGACAAAAAACAACAAATGTTGGTGAGGTTGTGGAGAAAGGGGAACCCTCCTACACTTATGGAGGGAATGTAAATTAGTTCAACCATTGTGGAAAGCAGTATGGAGGTTCCTCAAAATGCTCAAAATAGACTTACCATTTGACCCAGGAATTCCACTCCTAGGATTTACCCTAAGAATGCAGCACTCAAGTTTGAAAAAGACAGATGCACCCCTATGTTTATCACAGCACTATTTACAATAGCCAAGAATTATGCAACCTAAGTGTCCATCAGTAGATGAATGGATAAAGAAGATGTGGTACATATACACAACGGAATATTATTCAGCCATAAGAAGAAAACAAATCCTACCATTTGCAACAACATGGATGGAGCTAGAGGGTATTTGCTCAGTGAAATAAGCTAAGCAGAGAAAGAGAAATACCAAATGATTTCACTCATCTGTGGAGTATAAGAACAAAGGAAAAACTGAAGGAACGAAACAGCAGCAGAATCACAGAACCCAAGAATAGACTAATAGAGGATCAAAGCCTAATTTGGCTACCCAGAAAACGAATTAAGATATGATATGAAGAAGAACTTCCAACATCAACATTCTCTGGAAGAGTCATTCCAGAAGATGATCATCAAAAAACTTCAACAAAGATCCTGGCACTGTTGCAGTTGTAGCTGCATTCATCCCACCGGTTCCTGGACTTGCCATTGGAATGAAGAAGGAGATATCTAAGCTGGCCTGTGCATACAGTAAAACAACAAATTTGACTGGATCTATACTGTCGGAACTCAACCAAGAATTAGGAGAAGTGCACATTGCAGCGCTCCAAAATCGTGCGACTATAGACTATCTACTGTTAAAAGAACATATGGGATGTGAGCAGTTCCCAGGAATGTGTTGTTTTAATTTGTCTGATTTTTCTCCAACTATTCAAGTTCAGTTTGACAATATCCATCATATCATTGATAAGTTTTCACAAATGCCTAGGGTACCTAACTGGTTTTCTTGGTTTCACTGGATATGGCTGGTAATTGTAGGTCTGCTTTTGTTATGTAGCTGTATTCCTATTATGTTAATGTGTGTACGCAATTTAATTAGTAGTTTAAAACCTATACATGCTTATGTTACTCTACAAGAAGATATGTCAAGGAAATAATCAATTTTCCCATGTTTTCTTCCTTCTGCTACTTCTGTAGTGTTTCTTCTTCCTTCCTAATTACAACCCTTTAGTAGAATTCGTGCCTCATATCAAAAATTACCGAGTATCATAATTCTTCCAAGTGGTAAAGATACCTCAAGACAAATGCTGGGCATAGAAGCCACAGGGCATAAATCTGCAAAGAAGTAAAAAGCTAACCTTTTCAAAAAATATTGCTTCTCTCTCACTTACCAACTTTACATTTCACTGTATGACCCCGGAAGATGACTGGTTAGCCAGAGACAGGTAAGATTCCTCAAGGGAGGAACAACCTAAGACAGGCACAGTCACAGGGGGGCCATCAGGTGAGAAATTGGGAATCAACAGAGGTGAGGCTTAGAACCTCACCCCCTTATTTTGAGAGAAATCTTCTGCATCCGTGGATGTTTTGTTGCCTTTGTCTAGCTTGGATTAATACTTAGTCTATAGGCACAGACCTGATCATCTACATTTACCCTCTTACAGCACTAAATTATGTTTTCTATCTTTATCTTGCATCGACCTACCACTTCAGCATTTTATTTAAAAAAAATAATAATAATAAGGGAGAAATGTGGGTTTCACATATAAATCAAGTATATAAGTCAAACGAATAATCATATCTGTCTTGATTGTTTATAGTTCATGATGCGTGATGAAAACCGAAAGTTTCTGTGGTATGACTGCCCTTGCACTGTTCACCATGTAAGAACTTATTCACTATGTCAGAAAGAACTTGTTCACCATGTAAGAACTTGTTTATTATGCTTCATAAGATTTGAGACTGTTGAGAATTAGGCTTGGGGTTGATTAATGATTGTGCATTGTGTCCCCTATACAGAATTTTATTGTTTTTAACAACCATTTGATGAGAGATGCCCTCTCAAAAAAAAAAAAAGAAAAAAGAAAAAAGAAAAAAATCATGCATTGCAAAACAGATTTAGACAGGCTACTAACTTCTTCCAGGCCACACAGCTAGAACCTAGTCTAAAACCCCGGTGAACTGACTAAAAAATCAGGACTTTCTCCACTGCCGTATAGTAGTCTACCTTCAAAGAAATGTCCCAAGGCTTGAATTATTTAACGTAATTTTGAATACTAGGCTGTCTTTAATTTGCTGTTGGATTTATAAGTCTATTTAGTACACAGAAAGATGACCTGAGCTCAGTTTAGGTCATGGGGCCAAGTTCCTCCAAGATACTGCATTTATTGGCAGCATAAACTTGCATACAGTGTTTGTTTCTTTGAGCATCTTTTCTTGCATTTGTCAAATAGGTTAATAACGATGCCTTCAGAAAGTTAAGGGTCAATAACTGTGAGTACTTCTTTCTTGTTTTATCATTCAGTAGACGAGATCTCTATCTTCCTTTACTTCTGTACTGTTAAGAAACTGGTATCCTGTTTTTCAGGAGTATGTCCTCCTTACTAAAGACACAAATATTACAAAAAGAAGAATAACCAATTCTCTATGTAGCAAAGCACAAAAAGGCCAGTCTTGGTTGCCCAATCCTCTAGATTTTTCTGATATGGAACTTCCAAAGTACAGGCAAACTTGGAATGATTGCTTTGAAGTCAAAATCCAAGACACAACATGTGATTAGTAATTACTGTAATAGATGGCACAATTCAGAAGGCTTAAATAATTTATTCTGCAGTGGGAATGCTTTAAGGCCATTTGGTCAGCAGGGTGCCTGTCTGACATGGAGCTGGTATGCTTTCTCCATTTTTTTTCTGATGGTCAGATGGCATAATCAGAACCTCTGTGACATGTTTTTCTTCCTTGAATGTTTTGTCACCTTGCATTGCTCTTTTATCTTGAAACTAGTACTTGTTCAGCCATGAAAATGTATCTATACATTCATTAGTCTGTCAAAATGTCTATAAACATTAGATTGCTTTTGAGAAGCAAATGTCCAATTTGTGGAAAGAAAAAACAAATTAAAAACAATTTCCCCATAGTTTCTGCAAAAACTGATAAGTGTAGTTGTGGGTCCATAGGGTATATTAACACCTACTATGTGTAGTGACTGAAATTATCTGGTGATAGAAAAAAATCTGTGAAAATCACTCTATTGACTGAAATAGAAGTCATGATAAAAATTCCTATAAATACATTTCATCAAAATACAAATATATGTGTCAATGTTTTGCAAACAGTCATGCATCCGGGCTGGTATTTGCATCTGCTGTCCTGAATTATGTAGATCAAATATAGTTCCTCTTCCACCTGGGAATTTCCAAAGATCCTTTTCTTTTCTTTCATATCAATGATAAAATTTCACAGAATGTTGGGTTGAAGGTTACCCAGAGAGCTGTTGAATTAAGTATAGATAAGATTTATAACCATACACTCAGTCTCACAGTTTGTATTATGTTGAACATAGAGATATATTAAGAAATTTGAAGAAAGGGGAAAGTTTGAATCAGTTTTCAGTATGGGCACTTTACACCTCACTGGCCCCACAGAACGTATTTACCAGAATATTCTTCTTGGTATTCTGCAATCAAGAATAACAAAAGGGTTTCCATTTTCCAAGCTGATTTTCTAAATTAAAATTACTCTGAAGTATAACATACACATAGAAAATCGCATGATTCCTAAGTGTATAGCTTAATGAAGTTTCACAAAGTGAACACAGAAGCAACCACCACACAGATCAGGAAATAGAATATCAAAAACAGTCCAAACGCCATATTCCTGATCCTTCTGGTTACTTACTCCCAAAAGGTAAGCACTGTCCTGACTTCTAATTCCATAAGCGGTTTACTCCTGAACTTTTTTTATTATTAAAGTGTCATTCATATACAATCTCATGTTGGTTTCAAATGTACATAGTGGTTCAACAGTCCCCATGATAACCTTATATTGTGATTGTGAATTATTGTGCCACTTTTTTCCCCTCCCCCCACACCCACCCCAACCCCTCCCCCTTGGTAGCTACTAGTCACTTCTCAGTGTCTATGAGTCTAGTGCTGTTTTGTTTCTTCTGTTTTACTTTTTTTTTTTTTTTGTAGATAATTATTTTTTATTGAAGGGTAGTTAACACACAGTATTACATTAGTTTCAGGTGTACAACACAGTGATTCAACATTTATATACATGATAATTCTAGGTACCAGCTATCACCATACAAAGTTGTTACAATATTTTGACTATATTCCTTATGCTATACATTACATCCCGGTTACTTATTTATTTTACAATTGGAAGTCTGTACATTTTTTTGTTTGTTTGTTTGTTTTCGTTTTTTTTTCTGAGAGGGCATCTCTCATATTTATTGGTCAAATGGTTGTTAACAACAATAAAATTCTGTATAGGGGAGTCAATGCTCAATGCGCAATCATTAATCCACCCCAAGCCTAATTTTTGTCAGTCTCCAATCTTCTGAATCATAACGAACAAGTTCTTACATGGAGAACAAGTTCTTACATAGTGAATAAGTTACATGGTGAACAGTACAAGGGCAGTCATCACAGAAACTTTCGGTTTTGATCATGCATTATGAACTATAAACAATCAGTTCAAATATGAATATTCATTTTTTACTTTGTTTTTATACTCCACAAATGAGTGAAATCGTATGGTATTTGACTTTCTCCACCTGGCTTATTTCACTGAGCATTATACCCTCTAGAAACATTCATGTTGTTGCAAATGGCAGGATTTCTTTTCTTTTTATAGCTGAATAATATTATTCACAATATCCATTGTGTATATGTACCACCTCTTCTTTATCCATTCATCTACTGATGGACACTTAGGTTGCTTCTATATCTTAGCTATTATAAATAGTGCAGCAATAAACATGTGGTGCATATATCTTTTAGAATCAGGGATTTTGTTTTTTTTAGGTAAATTCCTAGGAGTGGAATCTCTATTTTTAGGTTTTTAAGGAAACTCCATACCACTTTCCACAGGACTTGCAACAGTTTGCAGTCCCACTAACAGTGTACAAGGATTCCCCTTTCTCCACATCCTCGCCAGCATTTGGTTTTTTTTTTCTGTTGGATGTTGACTGTCCTAACTGGTGTGAGGTGATATCTCATTGTGGTTTTAATTTGCATTTCCCTGATGATCAGTGATGTGGAGCATCTTTCCATGTATCTATTGGCCATTTGTATTTCTTCTTTGAAGAAGTGTCTGTTCAGATCCTCTCCCCAATTTTTAATCAGGTTATTTGTGTTTTGGGTATTGAGGCATATGAGTTCTTAGTATATTTTGGATGCTAACCCCTTATCAGATGAGTTGTTTACAAATATATTCTCCCATACTGTAGGATGCTTTTTTGTTCTGCTGATGGTGTCCTTTGCTGTACAGAAATTTTTTAGTTTGGTGTAGCCCCACTTATTCATTTTTTATTTTGTTGCTCTTGCCTGAGGAGATGCATCCAGGAAAAAATTGCTCATGCTTATATTCAAGAGATTTTTGCCTGTATTTTCTTCTAAGGGTTTTATAGTTTCCTGACTTACATTCATGTATTTGATCCATTTTGAGTTTACTTTGTGTATGGAGTTAGACAATAATCCAGTTTCATCTTCTTACATGTAGCTGTCCAGTTTGGACAAGAGGCTGTCTTTTCCCTATTGTATATTCATGGCTCCTTTAGTTGTATATTAATTGACCATATACACATTGGTTTATGTTTTGGGTCTCTATTCTGTTTCATTGATCCGTGGGTCTGTTCTTGTGCCAGTACCAAATTATTTTGATTACTGTAGCTTTGTTGAATGAAAGTGGTGAGAGTGGGCATCCTTGTCTTATTCCTGATCTTAGAAGAAAAGCTTTTAACTTTTCAACTATTACATTTGTTGGCTATGGGTTTGTCATATATTGCCTTTATTATGTTGAGGTACATGCCCTTTTTACCAATTTTGTAGAGGTTTTTTTTATCAGGAATGCTATTGAATTTTATCAAATGCTTTTTCAACATCTACTTTTGTACTGTGGGTTTTTTTCTTGAGTTTTTTGTTTTGTTTCTTTTGCATTTCCATGTATCAAATACAATTAATTTTTCAAGAACTGTTAAAGAAAAGGCTGCCAGGACCTTAGGATTGCCCTCAGCTTTATAGAAAAACTTGGTGTGACATGATGTCTTCAAAATACTGAGTCTACCAATCCATATGCAAAGTATATTTTTCGGCTTATTTCAAATTTCTTAAAATTTTCTCAATTCTATTTATTAATTCTTGTTGTAGATTTCTTATACATCATTTCTTAGATTAATTTCTAGGTATTTGATGGTTTTGAGTTATTTTAAATGGACATTTTTAACATTTCCACTTTTTATTTCTTTCTAATGGATATGAATATAATTGATTTTGTATATTGACATTCTATGTAGCCACATTGCTAAATTCATTTCCTAATTCAATTAGTTTGTTATTTTCTTTGTATGTTTTCTATGCAAATAAAAGTTTTAATGTGTCCTTTCAGGCTCTTAATTTCTTTTCCCAGTCCCTTATCATACTGGTGAAGACTTTCTGTTGAATAAATATGGTAATAATATAGGTCTTTCTTTTTCTTTTTTTTATTTAGGTGGGAAGTGGAAATGTTTTGTAGAACTATCGAGTTCATGTAAGACAGTGATAGGAAATCTGTAGACGTTTCACCAAGGTCAGATAGTGTGTATGAAAGGCTAAATAATAAAAAGTGGTTTTTACTCACAGCTCTATTGTGGCCAGGATATATGATTTTAGACAGGTTATTTGTTCTTCACTGACTCAGTTAATGCATGTGTTAGGTGTTAAGGCATGTATAGACTTGTGATCACTAAAATTTGTAGTGAAACATTACATAATAAGGTGAATCTATGACATCTTTGTGAATCTGTGATATCTCATTTTTAATTTCAGGACAAATACCTTCAGTGTTTTACTATTAAGTATCATGTTCACTGTAGAATTTTGTTGATACTCATTACAATAAAGTACATACATCTTCTTGATAACTATATATTTTAACCCACATGGGTTTTTTTTTTTTGTAAATCTTTACTTATACATATAGTTTTCCCATTGTTTTTTATTCTTTATTGCATATCCATGTTTCCACATGAGATCATTTTGCTTGGATCTAGTGGATGTCTGTTGACAACATATTCTCTCAGCTTTTGTTCATCTGGATATTTCTGTATTCCATTTTTATCTTAAAGACCATTTCACTTCCTATAGAATTTCAAGATTGGCAGTTATTTTCCACCACCTTTTAAAGGTTCCCCATCCCATTGTCTTTTAGCTGCCATGATTTCTTCTGAAAAGTCAGGTATCACTCTTATTAATATTCCATTGAAGCTAATGTGTCTTTGGCTATGGGCTGCTTTAAAGAATTTGTCTTTGCCTATTTTCTTATAATGTTATCCTTAGATATGGTTTTCTTTGTAATTATCCTGCTGAGAGGTTTAAATACTTTTGCAATTTGTAGCATAATGTCTTTCACCAGTTTTGGAAACTATTTGGAAATGTCTCCTTAAATATTCTCACTGTTCCATTATTTCTCTTCTCCCTCTGCAGGTTTCCAGTGATATCTATGCTGGACCTTTGCACTTTTTATCATATATCTTCTGTTCTTTGCTATATTTCCAATTACTTTAGCTCTCCATAATTCAGCATCTTGCCTAGAATCAGGCAATGCTTGGGAAAAAAGGGTATCATAGAATTGTGGCTCATCTCTCTGTAGTTTCTTTCTTTGGAATCTTGACCTCTCAAGTCCTGGTTGCCTTGCTAGCCCACTGAATGCCTTCACACATATTTTTTTCTGGCTTCAAATGTTGTGTAACTTATTGCTTTTAGTGAGAGTATCGGACTATTGAAAGCTACTTTACCATAGCCAGAATTTCAAGTCCCATGGTCCTTTTAACTTAATAATCCAGTTTAGCACACATTTATTGTTTTACAAAATTCTACAATTCAATTATTCTAAGCACAAGAAGTTTCTCTCACTGAGATTATTCTCTTTCTGTAGAATACTACATCATTCTCTTAGAAACTTGGCAGAAATAGTAGCAACTCTTCTTTGAACTAGGCCTTTGATATTTTTAAAATGCAAAAATATGGACATTTAAGGAAACCAAGAGTCAGAGGCTGGTCAAACCATTTTTTGTTGTTTCTCTTTGTCCTATCCAAGATAATGCATGTCACAAGCAAACTGCAAGGGGGTAATGACTAGACGATGATTTCAAGTAAAGAGAAGTATTTTCTCTGTTATGACAGAAATGACAGGGGATATTCAGTTATAACTCTTTTGCCTCATTGGAAGCACCAAGAGGCAGTTCTCTTTAATTCCTTCCTAGAAACATGGAACAGCTAGTAACCTGTATTTCTGGTAAAACTTTGTGGGGTATTTTTAGCTGATTTTTTAAAAACACTACCTGTACTTTTTCTCTTTGGCATCATATATCATTAATGTATGGCAGGTGACATATATAACCTGGTATATCTGCTGAATAAGTACAGTTTATTCATTCTTTTTCCCAAGAGAAAGCAGAAAAGTAAGTGATAAATTGTCAGCATCAGAGGCTCTTGTAGATCATGAAGGGGAATTTTGACTGGCTTAGCTCAACAAAGAACAAAACTCAAAGCCTGCTGTAAATTTGCAGAAGTCTCATACAGTTGATTATTGGTTTAAGCACTTTTCTTTTTAATTTTCTATTTCCTGGCTTAAAGAATAACATCTAGAAATACGTTTCCTTGAAAATAAAAGACAATATCCTTCATTTTTTATCAAAATGAAGAAAACACTGTTTTCCTACACTTTCAAATTTTGCTAATATTTTCTATATATGAATTATGTGAATTGAAAGTTTTGTGAACATTTCTAGGCAGTTGTAAAGTAACTGACTCTAATTAAAGTTGAGAGGTCTTTTAATGTCTTTAATTTTTATGTCTTTAACTGAGGTGGAGAGATGTGTATGTCCAATTGTAATAAGTCCAGATGCATGGTATCGTTCACTAAAGCTTCTGGTTTCCTAAGAGAGAGTTTATTTAATTCATATGTTTTGACTACCAGGATGTCACATTGCTTTTAAAATGTATTTCTACTTTTAACCAAACAATAGCAATTTAACTTAAATTTTAAGGAAAAATATAAAATACTGTATTCTGTACATCTGCTTTATTTTTTTTTAATTTTTAAAGTATTATTATTTTTTAAAATTTATTTATTTTGTTGTCATTAATCTACAATTACATGAAGAATATTATGTTTACTAGGTTCCCCCCTTCACCAAATCCCCCCCGCAAACCCCATTACTATACTGTCCACTAGCGTAGTAAGATGCTGTAGAATCACTACTTGTCTTCTCTGTGTTGCACAGCCCTCTCCATGCCTCCCCCACATTATACATGCTAATCATAATGTTCTGTTTCTTTTTCCCCACCCTTATCCCTCCCTTCCCTCCCTTTCTCCCCAGTCCCTTTCCCTTTGGTAACTGTCAGTCCATTCTTAGGTTCTATGATTCTGCTGCTGTTTTATTACTTCAGTCTTTCTTTGTTCCTATAGTCTTTGGGTTTGAGGTGAGTCTCTTGTAAGCAGCATAGAAATGGGTCTTGCTTTTTTATCCATTCTATTATTCTGTGTCTTTTGTTTTGGTGCATTCAGTCCATTTACATTTAGGGTGATTATTGAAAGATATGTACTTATTGCCATTGCACACTTCGGAATCGTGATTGCAAAGGTTCAAGGTTAGCTTCTTTAGTATCTTACTGTCTAACTTAACTCGCTTATTGAGCTGTTTTAAACACTGTCTGATCATTCTTTATTTTTCTCCTTTATTATTCCTCCTCCTCTGTTCTTTATATGTTGGTTGTTTAATTCTGTGCTCTTTTGTGCTTCCTTTAACTGCTTTTGTGGGTAGTTGATTTTATTTTTTGCCTTTAGTTAGTATTGGGTTGGTATGCTTTCTTTGCTGTGATTTTATTTTCTCTGGTGACATCTATTTAGTCTTATGAGTGCTCCCATCTAGAGCAGTCCCTCTAAAATACCCTGTGGGGTGGTTTGTGGGAGGCAAATTCCCTCAACTTTTGCTTGTCTGGGAATTGTTTAATCCCTCCTTTATATTTAAATGATAATCGTGCTGGATTCAATGTCCTTGTTCAAGACCCTTCTGTTTCATTGCATTAAATATATCATGCCATTCTCTTCTGGCCTGTAAGGTTTCTGTTGAGAAGTCTGATGTTAGCCTGATGGGTTTTCCTTTATAGGTGACCTTTTTCTCTCTAGCTGCCTTAAAAACTATTTCCTTGACCTTGATCTTTGCCATTTTAATTATTATGTGTCTTGGTGTTGCCCTCCTTGGGTCCTTTCTGTTGGGAGTTCTGTACACTTCCATGGTCTGATCAATTATTTCCTCCCCCAGTTTGGGGAAATTTTCAGCAATTATTTCTTCAAATACACTTTCTATCCCTTTCTCTCTCTGTTCTTCTTCTGGTACCCCTATAATGCGGATATTGTTCCTTTTGGATTGGTCACACAGTTCTCTTAATATTGTTTCATTCCTGGAGATCCTTTTATCTCTCTGTGTGTCAGCTTCTATGCGTTCCTGTTCTCTGGTTTCTATTCCATCAATGGCCTCTTGTATCTTATCCATTCTGGTTATAAATCCTTCCAGAGATTGTTTCATTTCTATAATCTCCTTCCAGACATCATCCCTTAGCTCTTGCATATTTTTCTGCAGCTCCATCATCATGGTTATGAGCTTTATTTTTAATTCTTTTTCAGGAAGACTGGTCTATCTCCTTCTCAGGGTTTGCCTCTGTGATCTTGGTCTGTATCAATTTCTTCTACCTTTTTATGGCGATAGATATATTTGTGGGGAGCTGGCACATGTGTTGGGTAAGAGAAAGTCCCTTCTTGCCAGTTTGTGGCCTTCCTCTCCTGGGAGAACAGTGGCCTCTAGTGGCTTGTGCTGGGCAGCTGCGTGCAGATGGGGTTTCTGATCTTGCCTGGCCGCTATGGAGTTGAGTGTTGCAGTTGCTGTGGGCATGGCCTGCCTCAGGCTGCTTCTCCAATATGGCGGAGCTGCATCAGAGGAGAATTGGCCGGGAGGCTGTTTATCATGGTGAGGGGCCTCCGTGCAGTGGGGGTTCGAGTGCCCAGAGTCCCCCGTGATTTCCAACTGCTGGGCTAAGTGTCCTCGGGCACTTACGTCCAGCTGTGGGGTCCCTGTCCCTTTAAGACTTCCAAAAAGCATTCACTTTTCTTTGTCTCAGGGGCGCCGGCTGCAGGGACCCGCTCACAGGTTTTACTGTCCTGTTTCTCTAGTTTCCAGCACCCCACGCACCCACTGTGTCTGCGCTCTGGTGCGGATGGCTAGGGCTGGCTATTTAACAGTCCTGGGCTCCCTCTCCCTCCCTGCTCCAACTCTTCTTCTCCTGCTGGGAGCTTGGGTGAGGGGCACTTGGGTCCCACCGGGCTGGGGCTTATATCTTACCCCCTTCACCAGGTGCTGGGTTCTTGCAGGTGTGGATGTGGTCTGGCTGTTGTCCTGTATCTTCTGGTCTCTCTTTTAGGATTAGTTGTATTTGTTGAATTTTCAAAAATATATGTGGTTTTGGGAGATTTCTGCTGCTCTACTCACGTCGCCATGTTGGTTCTCTCTCCACATCTGCTTTATTTTTAATGTAATTTTACTCATGGAATATTTCACACATAGTGAAAAGCACGTAACAATATGACAGGAATCCATGAGTCCTCTATTAAAATATTAGCATTTCATTATATTTGCTTTAAGCACATACTAGAAAAAATATTATTTGGTTGAAAATGGAGACTTCCACATTGTATGTGTTGAAGTACTCTTGTTAGTAATGTAAAGGTAGAAGAAACCCAATTGTTCATCAGTTGGGGAATTCATGAAAAGTGGAGAAATAGACCAATTTTTCTAAATGTGGGAAAAGAGAAGAAGAAAGTATGGTGTAGTGGGATTTTACCTCTTTCTATAAGAATATGAGAATGTAAGAAGATAAGAATCCCCTGTAATAAATGTTACCATTCAGAGAGAATTTTTACTAATCTGATGAATTTCCTTGTAACTTTTTCTAAAAATATATACTTATTTATGTGTATATGGTTATTTGGTAAATTAAATAAACAAATAGCATTAGTCCAGTTTTGCACATCATTTTTCATCTTACTTTTTCCAATTAATATTATTCATAAATATTTGTCTTATTCTTGATTTTCTGATATAAAGTCTTACTTTTAATGGTTGTACACTTATGTCACATGGTTACACTATATTTAACCATTCTCCCATGATTGGATAATTGGTACACTTCTTTGTAAACAACTTTGCACATAAATCTTTGTCATCATCCTTAAATCATTCCTTAGTATAAAAATGAAATGTGTAATGAGTCAGTCAAAGGGTATGAACAGTTTAAGGCTCTTGAGATACATGACAAAGTTACCCTCCAGAAAGGTTATAATGATAAATAATCTCATTATCACTTTGCGAGAACACCCCTGTCACTCATCTTGGATAACAATGAGCATTTTAAAAATTAATTTTACCTATCTAATGGGTGAGAAATTATATTCTTGCTCATTTGAATGAAAAATTAGGTATGTATTGTCCTATATTATATTATGAATGATATATTAGAAAGGTAAGTGTAGCTCCATTTTGTAAAGAAAAAATATGATATCTATGTATGTATAGGAAAAAATTTCTTCTTTCCAATGTAGAGATGAGCACCACAGAAACTCAAGAAGAGGAATATTGTCAGCTTGAACCTAGAAGATCTCACAGACTGATTATTCTCTATGGTGATTCACATCCAGTTTTCATCTTACTTTTTTCTATAATCTTAGAAAGAGGGGAAAAAAACTTTAAAAAATTAACTACATTTTGCCTGGGATAGAAAAAAAGTTTCATAATTACTGTGACATCCTATAAAACTGTGGTGGACCTTATCTATATGCCCATTGAGAAATGTAATCAATCACTGTCATAGAGGCTAGGAATAGGATTGGTTCATAGAAAACCTGCTACAAATATAACACAAAACTGTAGATGTTCCTAGAATATTATGAGCTGAGGGCGTAGGAGGTTAATGAAATTACATTGAAACTATGGCCTATCTGCCCCCATTTTGTCAGTATTTTTCAGTTTGGACCCAATCTTCAAGCTAATCTTCTGCAAAAATATGCAAACACAATAAAAATTCTCTTGCATCATCATAATATGCTAGAGGTTCTTGCATGAGGAACAGAAAGTGCTCAGGGAGTGAGGGCAACAATGATAGGAACAGACTCATGGATTGCCCCACCAGTTGAGGTAAGGTCATCTTCAGATAAAACAGGCATGCAAACAGAATGTGTTCCAGAAGAGAGAAGCTCCTTAAGCATATGCATGAAAGGAAGAAAGGGGAGCTCTGAAAGCAGGTGAATGTACTTAAGAGAGAATTAGCAGTTAAAGTGTAAATGGCAGACAGTTGCAGATGGAGAATAAGGAGAAAATCAAACAAAGACAGCAGTTTTTTTTATCAGTGTGTGGCATCCAAGATCTTGAATATATATTTGTTAAATGAATTAAGCTATTTCATTATATATAGTGTTTAATTTAAAAAATCTTTATAATGGTATCCACATATCCATATCTATATAGGCTTTTACTTAAATGCATACATGTGATTATATGCACATTAACACAGTCTTTTTTTTTTTTCGGTGGGAGCACTTAGGTCCTTTCCTTTGTCCCCTCACCTGTCAACTTCCCTATTCAACCACATAATCCATGTTTATAACCTGTTGTATACTGTCTATATTTTTCTCTGTATTCAAATAATTCTACGCACACACACACACACACACACACACACACACACACACACACACAATCAAATGTAGGCAAAGATCTTCTTGGTAATTATTAATGTTAAAACAATGTGATTGCATGAAATCATATTATGCACTCTTATCTGTGCCTTGCTTTTCTTGTGAAACCACACATCAGAAAAATTCCTCAAGTCAACTGATATAGCTCTATCTGATTATTTTTTTGTTATCATTAATCAACAATTACAGGAAGAACATTATGTTTACCTGGGACCCCCTTCACCAAGTCCCCCCCACAAACCCCATTACAGTCACTGTCCATCAGCGTAGTAAGATGCTCTAGAATCACTACTTGTCTTCTCTGTGTTGCACAGCCGTCCCCATTCCCTCCCCACATTATACATGCTAATCATAATACCCCCTTTCTTCTTCCCTGCCCTTATCCCTCCCTACCCTCCCATTCTCCCCAGTCCCCTTCCCTTTGGTAACTGTTAGTCCATTCTTGGGTTCTGTGATACTGCTGTTGTTTTGTTCCTTCAGTTTTTCTTTGTTCTTATACTCCACATATGAGTGAAATCATTTGGTATTTTTCTTTCTCCGCTTGGCTTATTTCACTGAGCATAATACCCTCTAGCTCCATCCATGCTGTTGCAAATGGTAGGATTTGTTTTCTTCTTATGGCTGAATAATATTCCATTGTGTATATGTATCACCTCTTCTTTATCCATTCATCTACTGACAGACACTTAGGTTGCTTCCATTTCTTGGCTATTGTAAATAGTGCTGCGATAAACATAGGGGTGCATCTGTCTTTTTCAAACTGGAGTGCTGCAATCGTAGGGTAAATTCCTAGAAGTGGAATTCCTGGGTCAAATGGTTGTCTACCTTGAGCATTTTGAGGAACCTCCGTACTGCTTTCCACAATGGTTGAACTAATTTAAATTCCCACCAGCAGTGTAGGAGGGTTCCCCTTTCTCCACAACCTCGCCAACATTTGTTGTTCTGTGTCTTTTGGATGGTAGCCATCCTTACTGGTGTGAGGTGATATCTTATTGTGGTTTTAATTTGCATTTCTCTGATGACTAGCGATGTGGGGCATTTTTTCATGTGTCTGTTGGCCATCTGAATTTCTTCTCTGGAGAACTGTCTGCTCAGCTCCTCTGCCCATTTTTTAATTGGATTATTTGCTTTTTGTTTGTTCAGGTGCATGAGCTCTTTATATATTTTGGATGTCAACCCTTTATCGGATCTGTCATTTACAAATATATTCTCCCATACTGTAGGGTACCTTTTTGTTCTATTGATGGTGTCCTTTGCTGTACAGAAGCTTTTCAGCTTGATGTAGTCCCACTTGTTCATTTTTGCTTTTGTTTTCCTTGCCTGGGGAGATATGTTCATGAAGAAGTCACTCAAGTTTATATCCAAGAGAATTTTGCCTATGTATTTTTCTAGAAGTTTTATGGTTTCATGACTTACATTCAGGCCTTTGATCCATTTCGAATTTACTTTTGTGTATGGGGTTAGACAGTGATCCAGTTTCGTTCTCTTACATGTAGCTGTCCAGTTTTCCCAGCACCATCTGTTGAAGAGACTGTCATTTCCCCATTGTATGTCCATGGCTCCTTTATTGTATATTCATCAACCATATATGTGTGGGTTAACTCCTAGAGTCTCTATTCTGTTCCACTGGTCTCTGGTTCTGTTCTTGTGCCAGTACCAAATTGTCTTGATTACTATGGCTTTGTAGTAGAGCTTGAAGTTGGGGAGCGAGATCCCCCCCACTTTATTCTTCTCAGGATTGCTGTGTCTCTTCCGGGTCTTTGGTGGTTCCATATGAATTTTTGAACTATTTTTCCAGTTCATTGAAGAATGTTGTTGGTAATTTGATAGGAATTGCATCAAATCTGTATATTGCTTTGGGCAGGATGGCCATTTTGATGATATTCATTCTTCCTAGCCACGAGCATGGGATGAGTTTCCATTAGTTAGTGTCCTCTTTAATTTCTATTAAGAGTGTCTTATAGTTTTCAGGGTATAGGTCTTTCACTTCTTTGGTTAGGTTTATTCCTAGGTATTTTATTCTTTTTGATGCAATTGTGAATGGAGGTGTTTTCCTGATTTCTCTTTCTATTGGTTCATTGTTAGTGTATAGGAAACCCACAGATTTCTGTGTGTTAATTTTGTATCCTGCAACTTTGCTGTATTCCGATATCAGTTCTAGTAGTTTTGGAGTGGAGTCTTTAGGGTTTTTTATGTACAGTATCATGTCATCTGCAAATAGTGACAGTTAAACAACTTCTTTACCAATCTGGATTCCTTGTATTTCTTTGTTTCGTCTAATTGCCGTGGCTAGGACTTCCAGTACTATCTTAAATAACAGTGGGGAGAGTGGGCATCCCTGTCTTGTTCCCAATGTCATAGGAAAAGCTTTCAGCTTCTCGCTGTTCAGTATGATGTTGGCTGTGGGTTTATGATATATGGCCTTTAGTATGTTGAGGTACTTGCCCTCTATTCCCATTTTGCTGAGAGTTTTTATAATGAATGGATGTTGAACTTTGTTGAATGCTTCTTCAGCATTTATGGAGATGATCATATGGGTTTTGTCCTTTTTGTTGATGTGGTGGATGATGTTGATGGATTTTTGAATGTTGTACCATCCTTGCATCCCTGTGATGAAACCCACCTGGTCGTGGTGTATGATCCTTTTGATGTATTTTTGAATTTGGTTTGCTAATATTTTGTTGAGTATTTTTGCATCCATGATCATAAGGGATATTGGTCTGTAATTTTCTTTTTTGGTGGGGTCTTTGCTTGGTTTTGTTATCAGGGTGATGTTTGCTTCATAGAATGAGTTTGGGAGTATTCCCTCCTCTTCTATTTTTTGGAAAACTTTAAGGAGAATGGATATTATGTATTCTCTGTATGTCTGATAAAATTCCGAGGTAAATCCATTTGGTCCGGGAGTTTTGTTCATGGGTAGTTTTTTGATTACCACTTCAATTTCATTGCTGGTAATTGGTCTGTTTAGATTTTCTGTTTCTTGCTCAGTCTTGGAAGGTTGTATTTTTCTAGAAAGTTGTCCATTTCTTCTAGGTTTTCCAGCTTGTTAGCATATAGGTTTTCATACTAGTCTCTAATAATTCTTTGTATTTCTGTGGAGTCTGTCATGATTTTTCCTTTCTCGTTTCTGATTCTGTTTATGTGTGTTGATTCTCTTTTCCTCTTAATAAGTTTGGCTAGAGGTTTATCTATTTTGTTTATTTTCTCAAAGAACCAGCTCTTGGTTTCATTGATTTTTTTTTTATTGTTTTATTCTTCTCAATTTTGTGTATTTCTTCTCTGATCTTTATTATGTCCCTCCTTCTGGTGACTTTAGGCCTCATTTGTTCTTCTTTTTCTGGTTTCGATAATTGTGATGTTAGACTATGCATTTGGGATTGTTCTTCCTTCTTCAAGTGTGCCTGGATCGCTATATACTTTCCTCTTAAGACTGCTTTCACTGTGTCCCACAGAAGTTGGGGCTTTGTTTTCTTCTCATTTGTTTCCATATATTCCTTGATCTCTATTTCAATTTGTTCGTTGATCCATTGATTATTTGGGAGCATGTTGTTAAGCCACCATGTGTTTGTGAGCCTTTTTGTTTTCTTTGTACAATGTATTTCTAGTTTTATACCTTTGTGGTCTGAAAAGTTGGTTGGTAGGATTTCAATATTTTGGATTTTGCTGAGGCTCTTTTTGTGGCCTACTATGTGGTCTATTCTGGAGAATGTTCCATGTGCACTTGCGAAAAATGTGTATCCTGTTGCTTTGGATGTAGAGTTCTATAGATGTCGATTAGTTCCATCTGTTCTAGTGTGTTGTTCAGTGCCTCCATGTTCTTACTTATTTTCTGTCCGGTGGATCTATCCTTTGGAGTGAGTGGAGTGTTGAAGTCTCCTAAAATGAATGCATTGCATTCTACTTCCTCCTTTAGTTCTATTAGTATTTGTTTCACATATGCTGGTGCTCCTGTGTGGGGTGCATATGTATTTAGAATGGTTATATCCTCTTGTTTGACTGAACGCTTTATCATTATGTAATGTCCTTCTTTATCTCTTTTTACTTTCTTTGTTTTGAAGTCCATTTTGTCTGATACTAGTACTGCGACACCTGCTTTTTTCTCCCTGTTGTTTGCATGAAATATCTTTCTCCATCCCTTGACTTTTAGTCGGTGCATGTCTTTGGGTTTGAGGTGAGTTTCTTGTAAGCAGCATATAGATGGGTCTTGCTTTTTTATCCATTCTATTACTCTGTGTCTTTTTATTGGTGCATTCAGTTCATTTACATTTAGGGTGATTATTGAGAGATATGTACTTATTGCCATTGCAGGCTTTAGATTCATGGTTACCAAAGGTTCAAGGTTAGCTTCTGTAGTATCTTGCTGTCTAACTTAATTCGCTTATTGAGTTGTTATAAACACTGTCTGGTGATTCTTTATTTCCCTCCCTTCTTATTCCTTCTCCTCTGTTCTTTATATGTTGGTTGTTTTATTCTCTACTCTTTTGTGCTTCTTTTAACTGCTTTAGTGGGTATTTGATTTTATTTTTTGCCTTTAGTTAGTATTTGGTTGGTATGCTTTCTTTGCTGTGATTTTATTTTCTCTGGTGATATCTATTTTGTCTTATGAGTGCTCCCATCCAGAGCAGTCCCTCTAAAATACCCTGTAAAGGTGGTTTGTGGGAGGCAAATTCCCTCAACTTTTGCTTGTCTGAGAATTGTTTAATCCCTCCTTCATATTTAAATGATAATCATGCTGAATGCAGTATTCTTGGTTTAAGGCCCTACTCTTTCATTGCATTAAATATATCATGCCATTCTCTTCTGGCCTGTAAGGTTTCTGTTGAGAAGTCTGATGATAGCCTGATGGGTTTTCCTTTGTAGGTGACCTTTTTCCTCTCTCTAGCTGCCTTTAAATCTCTGTCCTTGTCCTTGATCTTTGCCATTTTAATTATTATGTGTCTTGGTGTTGTCCTCCTTTGGTCCCTTCTGTTGGGAGTTCTGTGTACTTCTGTGGTCTGATTGATTATTTCCTCCCCCAGTTTGGGGAAGTTTTCAGCCATTATTTCTTCAAAGACACTTTCTATCCCTTTTTCTCTCTCTACTTCTTCTGGTACCCCTATAATGCGGATATTGTTCCTTTTTGATTGGTCACACAGTTCTGTTAATATTGTTTCATTCCTTGAGATCCTTTTATCTCTCTCTGCATCAGCTTCTATGCGTTCCTGTTCTCTGGTTTCTATTCCATCTATGGCCTCTTGCATTTTATCCATTCTGCTTATAAATCCTTCCAGAGATTGTTCCATTTCTGTAATTTCCCTCTGGACGTCATCCCTTAGCTCTTGCATATTTGTCTGCAGCTCCGTCAGCATGTTTATGACCTTTATTTTGAATTCTTTATCAGGAAGATTGGTTAGGCCTGTCTCCTTCTCAGGGGTTGACTCTGTGATTTTGGTCTGTATCAAATTCTTCTGCCTTTTCATGGCAATAGAGGTAGATGTATGGAGCTGGCGCTTGTGTCAGCTGGGAGAATGTCCCTTCTTGCTGGTTTGTGGTCTTCCTCTCCTGGAGAACAGTGACCTCTAGTGGCTTGTGCTGGACAACTGTGTGTAGACGGGGCCTCTGATTCTTGCCTGGCCACTGTGGAGTTAAGCTCCAGGGTTGCTATGGGAGTGGCCAGCCTCAGCCTGCTTCTCTACTATGGCAGAGCCGCATCAGAGGGGAAACAGGTGGGAGGCTGTTTATTGCCATGAGGGACCTCTGAGCTGCGCTACTGCCCAGGAGGTTACGGCCCCCGGAGTTCCTTGGGAATCCCATCCGCTGGGCTACATGTCCCTGGACACTTCTGTCCAGCTGTGGGGTCCCTGTCCCTTAAAGTCTTTCAAAAAGCACTCGCTTTTCTTTGTCCCTGGGGTGCCGGATGTGCGGACTCACTCACAGGTCTTACTGTCCTGTTTCCCTAGTATCCATTCCCCCCCGCGCACGCACTGTGTCTGCGCTCTGGTCTGGATGGCTAGGGCTGGGTGTTCAGCAGTCCTGGGCTCCCTCTCCCTCCCCACTCTGACTCCTCTCCTCCTGCCAGGAGCTGGGGTGAGGGGCCTCGGGTCCCTCCGGGCTGGTGCTTGTATCTTACCCCCTTCATGAGGCACTGGGTTCTCGCAGGTGTGGATGTGGTCTGGCTGTTGTCCTGTGTCTTCTGGTCTCTCTTTTAGGAATAGTTGTATTTGTTATATTTTCAAAATTATATATGGTTTTGGGAGGAGACTTCTGCTGCTCTACTCATGCCACCATCTTGGCTGCGCCCTCTCTATTTGATTTTATAAATGACTATATAACAATAAATGGAGTGGATGTGTCATGATTATTCAGGTAGTTTCCTACTGGTGGCCATTCCCTTTGTTCCATATCCCCTTGGTATATAAGTCTTTACCTATCTTATATTTCTATGAGGTCAATGTCCAGACATGGAAAAACCTGGTCAAATGAACTATGTATTTTTAATTTTAGTAGCATTGGTAATGTGCATTCAAATACACTAGGAGATAATATTTCCACCAACAATATTTTCATTCTATGTATGTGGAAACCTGTATGTGTTTATCTTCATATTTTACATTTATATCATCTTTCCAATATGGTGCAGATTTTTACATTAAAAGTCTCTGGTAGTGGAAAAGTCTATTGGGGGATAGTTCTTTAACTCCATTGCTTCACCCTAACATTGAAGATTAGTGGTTCTGATTCAGACAAACACTCAGAATTTAACAGTGGTGTTGAAGTGTGTGCTTTTATGGGGGAAACAGGTAGTTTAATGTCTTCTTTGGCATAAATGCTCCTTCTCTTTTCTATTGCTCAGGGAATTCTTCCTTTGAGATCAATCAGAGTCCTTCTGCTGTGCTGAGGGATGACTTCAGTTTGACTAGAAAGCCAGCCCTGAATTAGAGTCCTGGGGAAAAGGCGATAGCAGCAGCTAGGATGCTTTTTTTCTAAGAGAAAAGAGTCCTTAGGAGGCTAGCTCATCAGGATAAAGAGACCAGAGAAAGATTTGTTAAGAATAAATGGCATGTGTTCAACTGGAGTGTCCTGGCTACTTCTCTCCCTCAGAAGTCTGGTAGCAACCTGTGGGGTAAATGGCAGAATTTCCAGAATCTCCCACCTAGCCTTAGTCCATTTACAGACCAATGGGTGTTTCAGAGCCTTGGGTAGATCTGGGGCAAGTGATGGAGAGGAAACGGACATTCTCTCCTCCCCTCCATTCCTGGTATGTAATTTGTCTAGTGTTTGCCACCAAGGACCCGCCCATGAAGTTCCTTCTGGAAGGGGTGGGTGGGAAATGAGAGCATGAGCCACAGCCAGAGGAGGAGACAGATGGAGCTGGGCCCGGCTAGTGATTCCCGACAAGCTGTAAGAAAGAAAAAGCCTTTATTCCCAACCTGTGCTTTTCCTTGACTTACTTTGGTTTCAATGGATTCATAAGGGACTTGCCCTGGGTGGGGAACACCCTTCCCCCTGGAGCCACACAGTAGTTGCTGTCTACTTGAGGATTCCAGTCCTTGGTCCTGGCCTCTGTGCTATGTCCTTGAGAAGTAACACTGGCAGTCTTTAAAAAGCTTTCCACTAAAGGACCCCTCTGGTGATGTTATCATAGATATCTACCCTGGACGGGCTCCATCAGATCACACAGTAAGGATTACGGTGCCCAGGAAGGCAGGGTATTTTCACAAATCAGAGTATTTTTGTTCTAGTGTTGAGATTTCTTTTTTCCCCCAGGGGAATACATGTCAAAGATCCTCTGAATATTAAACATGATCAAGGGGGAACCTAATGATGAGGGGAACACTGAGTAAATATGATGTTTAGTTAGATGTCTTGTTTGCAGGTTAGTTCATGCAGGTTCTTGGGCTGCATTTCTTTCCACCAGGCTACACAAAGTTAGGGCCTCAATTTCCTCAAAGGTAAAATGAAACTGGAAGTGATGATTTCTAGTCTCCAATTTCTAACATTTTACTAACTTTTGAATCAAATGTGCAGTTTGTTGTTCAGTTGGTGTGAGCTCCATTGCATGCAGAGTCACAAACCCATGGCCCGTAAGCTTAGCTGGTTACTCCCATGTTTTTCTTTATGGCTCATGTGTTATTTTAAGAAAATTAGAAACAATTAGCATTCAAATATCAGATTTTATATAACAATCAAATGTTCTGGCTTTTCTTAACTGATGACATGTGTGCTTTGGGCCAGTCCCACTCCACCTCGTGCTCCCCAAACACTGAGACTGAGGGTCCAGAGCTATGACTGTCATGTGTATACTGTTGCTTTTCTGATTTCAAGTCTGCTTTGTGCATTTCCATTATCTGCTTTTACTCTATAGAGTCATGGGTTTGTGGTACTGACTGTAGTATTTTATGTTGTTTCTGAAAACAAAAAGAAAAAAACCAAAGGATGTTGTGTCCATGTGGATCACATAATAAGTAAACAAAGAGTCATCAGATTAATCTAAATGTGATTGGATTAGAAACAGTTGAGGATACCAATTGAGCAGAGAAAATACAGAAAGATTTGTCTTAAGCAAATTACCTCAGTTTTTAATCCTTTTATATCTTCCCTTCAGCCCCTCACTGGTTTGGATAAATGTTTATCTCTATGTCGGACTACATTACTTATGTTCTTTTATATTATTTTGTTTCCTCTCTCCTAGGTTCCTTAGAATAACTCAGGGTTAGGGGTGGAAAAGGCTAGAGAGAAATAAAGAGATAAGGATGAAGGCTGTAGATGTGAAGAGCACCAGGTTACATTCCATCAGACCATCTTCATGCCTAAATCTATTTACCAAAAAGAAGACAAAATTGTCCCATTTCCATATTAGTGATGATAAATTTCAGTTACCAATGGCTTCCCAGCATTCTCTTTTCCTGCTAATGAAATAGTTGCTTTATTTCTGTTCTCACCTTTTGTGAGGAGACTGTATTGGTCTGAGCCTTTGGTGCTGATACATTTGTTGATTTCTATGAATGTTAGAGTGAGGAAATGTAATTGTAGTTAGAGGACAACAAACCAGTCTGAATTTTGACCATTGTAAAGCCAGTAACTGCCTTCATTTCAGTTCTTCTCTTGGCATATGTGTTTCCTTTCTAAAATGCAAGTGTATCAAATTTTCAGTTGAAACATTTCTAGTGTTCCAAGAAATATAAACTAGGATTGCTGCAGAGAACTACCCATTAGAAGGGAAACTACAAATAAAAACAAAAGGAAGAAGCTAAGAATCAAAACAAAACAAATTAAAGAGAGCCCCTATAAGAACCACCACATCATAATATAAAGTGTAATAATAACTTTATACCTTGTTTTCCTTGAAATATTCCACTAAGAGCTGAAAGTAATGTTCCAGGAAATAACATTGATTAGTAATTTAGCTGTTAAAGTGTTACCCATCTGTATAAAATCTTCAATCTGACTTCTTTCCAAATTTGAATGTGTTGTAGAGCAAATATTTTCATGCACTTGTATACAATTTCACCGACATCTATTCAGTATCAGTCAAGAGTAAATTGCCCGGGTTGGAAGCCTGGCTCTAAACATTTTCAGGGGCATAACCTTGGGCAAATAGCCTCATCTGTAACACAACTATTTCCCACTACGCTTTCTTCTCCTTCTTCCCACAGCACTCCTGAATATATGTTGGCATGCAGACAATAATAGTTATTATGTAATTTTGTCTATGTATTACTTAGCTGATAGTGTACAACAGTTTGATTTTGTTATTTTACTTTTTCATTTTTTCCCCTCAGAATGACAACTTTGTTAAGGTTTAAATTCTCTTAGGTTCTTTTTAAATATGTTGTTTCATTATTTTAAGAGTACAGAGAAATTTAAAACAAGGGCTATTTAAAAAGGATAGGAAATAATAAGCAAACACTCAGGTACCCATCTTCTATAGTTAATGAATAAACAATATACAATATTGGGAATATGGAAAGACAAAGAAGAAAAAATATTCAGGGTCAATTACTTGGGCTTTTTACTGCTGAATTAAATGAGCCATTTAATTCATGAACCATTACCTCCATACCACCCAGGTCTTTGATGGTGGCACTGTTCTCTGCAAATCCCCAAGGAGGGGGTGCCTCATTGGCTTACATTGGCCATCCCTAACAAAATAGCCCTTATCTCATGGGCCAGGAATACAAGGGGATTATGCCCATTTACTGAGTATGCTTCCTTTCTGGAAAGGAAACAATTTCGTATGTGTCCATGGTTACCCAGGATCTGCAGTTAGTTAGGTGGGCTTGCACCCAGTTTCCATCTACCACCAGGTTTCCATAAACCCCTTCTCATTGTTACTTAGATTCTCCAGCGATTAGGGTAAGTTTAGAGCTAATATCTAATAACTTCCCAAAAGGTCAGGCTATCTTATTTTCTTTGTCCAGATTACAGTGACCCCAGTAAACAGCTGCAATTCAGTCCCATTTGGAAAAGCTGAGGGAGAGAGTCACAGGGTATATGCTGGTCAGGCTGCAGGATCCTTCCACAAGCAGATAGGTCGCCTTCTCTGCTGAAGAACAAAGGGTCTGTGAATTGGTTCACCTCTGAAAACTGGTAAAAGGCTACAATCTCTCCTATGATAACCTGAGTTAGATTTCTTTCCAGGCAACCAAGGATATTTCTGCTAATATCTGTCGAGCAGCGTCTTAACGGACTACCGATCTATTTCACCTTTACTGGCTATGTGATCAATTAGGCATATCTGCCCTGTGACCAACAGAAATGAGGAGCTCCTGCAGAGCTACCAACGAAGCCTTCTGCACAGGTCCATAGCTCTTGATTTTTCATTTTCCCTATTTGCTCTCTAGGCTCTAATGAGCTAGATGCCTCCACATCTTGATAAACTCTGTTGTTTCCTTAGCAATTAGCTTCAAGACTACTTAATCTCCCAATGCCCCACCTTTCATCTGTACTTCATCCCATGCTAACACTAGTGATAAACTGAGTAATTGTTATTCCACCACATGTCCTAGGTTACCTCCAGCAAAAAGGAATCTGCATTCCTTGAATATATGGGCAATTTAATCCTGGAATCCTGGAATCCCTTCTTGAAGGTTGAATCTCGACTCCATTCTTAGTATCAATTACAGTAGCAAGTGAGGTTCCATCATCACACAGATGACATGATTAAAAGGAATAATTGGAGAGGTTTCATAAAGAGATAGTTTGCATAGATGTGCACAGGACATACATGTGGGGCCAGTACTGCTGATTTGGTAGCATTGGGATAGTATCATTGGGTTTTAAATATTAGGGATATAGACCTTCAGCCAGTCTTCTTATTATCAGAGGCTACCTTGTCTCTACTCTCCATGTTTTCTGGAGCCTTAAATGCTGATCTTCTCGGGGTTTCTGTAAGAACACACTTGCTCTGTTCTCACCTCTTTCTGTCAGGAGAGGCTGTTAGGCCAAGGCTCTCTCTGTGTTGCTACCCTGGTTTGCACTCTTCTCCTGTCTAACCACATCCACATTTTTGAACTCTCAGTTATCATTGGTTCTTCTCCTTTAGTTATATGCTAGCATCTTAATTAAGTTCCTCCACTATCACTTTACCCATGTTTTTAGAAGGTGAATAGATATATTTGGAGGGTTAATTGGCCATTTCAAGCATAAGCTTAAAATAACCCCTGTTATAGAAAATGTGCTTCCATTGTATAAAATATTTTTCTTCCATGTAATTGGCATAAACACATATTTCTTTAAGTAACTTATTTCCATTTAGATTTAAATTCTGTAAAATCTCAGAGTCCTGGAGCTGTAAAAATAATAACATATCTGGAAAAGTTAGAGCCCAATCTAAAGTCCATGCCATTGTCTTGGAAAGAATGTTTCTACTCTTTGGGCAACAAATCAAGTTCAGCATAATCTCTAACAAGAGATGGAGGTGGTACTCTAATCTCCTCTTCCTTCAGTAAGTTATTGGGAAATCAGAATAAAGCTGTGTGCATGTGATGGGGTGAGGGTGGTAGGTGCATACTTGGTTATGTTTAAGTTATATCCCTATTAGATTGAATACATTTAGAAATTTCCAACTTGAAGAATAGAGGAAACTATTGATGCAAAGAAGATAATTATTGTTTTCTTTATTCCCTTACTTCCCAAAGATACCGTAACTATTGATTACTGTAGCCATTAGAAGAGGATGTAGGTATATAAATTGCCGCACTGTGACAGATTGTTTTTAAGATAAACTTTACAATTTTTATAAATAGATTTTCAAGGAAACCTTAAAGTCATCAACTTATCAATCAGTCAGTGACAAAAAAAAAAAAAACCAGCAGTCAAAATAATATAAACATTTGACTTTGTGAATCTTCTAATGTTTATTATAGCTCAAAATGTTCTGGGATAATTATGCCTTTTATTTCAGTAGAGAAGCTGAAAAAATTGAATGGGGTTATGTATTCTCTTAGTGATAAATAAACCGTAAAATACTACTAAACACTGTGGAGTAAATAGATTTGTCTGAAACTCTAAGGCACCACCAGAAACTGAAAATTGTCAGTTTTCAGCTGTTGGTAAAGGCTTTAACACTGAAATATCACAACATTGTGAAATAATAATGACCAGAATTATCTGTGTGAGCAAACCTGTTTCATGTGGTCTGAGAAAAGCACAGTAAAGAGTTTCTCCTTTTTTTTTTTCTGGTGGTTTGGTGATTAACTAGCTGACTGTGTGAGACTTTTTCATCCTATGTGTTGCACTTGTGAAAACACAGCGTTCCTGTAACCCAAGCTCCATGTTCTTCATATGAGGGAAAGCAGACCTAGGGATACCTCATGACATGACCCACATCCACCAGACTAATGTATGGTGCAACCTGCTTATTTGTTTGAGTATTTATTTACTTATATGCTTCTCTGTATGCTGGTTTAGTCATTCCTACTTCATTCATTCAATGAGTAGAATTGAGGGTGTAGTATGAGGATGTGCTATGCATCATCCTTGTTCCCAAGAAGTTTGCTGCTTTGTGTAAGAGATGGACATCTATTTAGAGGTGGTTGCACACAGTGAGGTAAACCTGATGGTTATTGGTTAGAATGTATATCCCACAAGGAAAAGAATGATATTATTATCTTGTTCCCATCATAGCTCCAGTGCTTAGCACAATAAATGCTGGTTGAATATTCAAGACAGTTTAAGGTATCATGAAAGTATAGTGGTAGAATATCTAAACCTGCCTGTAAGGGGCTGGTGGAGGATCCCTAAAGAGGTGTGGACTCAGAATTAACCAGAAGACTATGTCTATGGGTGAAGTTCCAGACTTAGAAGATGTCAGAAGCAAAGGGACAGACAGGTACGGCAACACATGCATATGTTAGAAGTGGTAGCACAGAAAAAGGTGCAGCAGAGGGATAGAAGCTGGAAAGGAACCACAGAGATCAGATAATGTGGGCCTGGTTGGATTGATAAAAGGCTTCTAAGACATAGGAAGTCATTGGAGCTGTATTAATCAGTGTTTGCTATACGATGCTGTATAACAAATAACCTCAAAATCTCAGTGGCTTCCAAGTATTTTTTTCTTGCTCATTTTATACATTGGGGCTTTGGGTTATCTGCTGTGGCTCTTCCCCTGGTGGAGTTCAGATCTGCTCCACATTCCAGGTCCCAGTCATAAGGACCCTTTTCTGGTACATGCCCTTCTTAATGAGAGAGGGCAGAGAAGCATAAACACAATCAGATTTAAAACTTCCTCTTGGCAAATTGTTCACATTGGCCAAAACAAGCTACAGGGTCAACTGCAATGTCAGGGTGCAAGTGCAAGAGTACAGACTCTTCCCGTGATGAGTGACAGGGGCATGCTGCTATACAGCCATACAGTCCTTTTATGGGGGAAAGACAAAGAAATATGCACAATTATATGATCTACTACAGAGAGATTTCAGTAGGCAAATGGCTGCCATTGTAAAGGGTAACATAAAAACACATTTAGAGGAAATAAAGGGACTGAAATCCAGAAACTTACTCAGATTTTATCTAAACATACATGCACCATATAAAACTTAGGATGTGTGGTGATTAAATAACTATGTTTAAGGCAAATTAAATATTCAGCAGTGTTATAAAAGAAGTGTCAATGTGGGAAGGGGCCTTTCTAGGACCTCAATGCAGAAGTGACTTTTTGCCAAAGGGAATTTATTTTTACTTCTAGCTCTCTAGCAGAGTTTACTGACAGGACCAAATTTTAGCATATAGAGGTGGCACATTTAGCTTGCAGATGAAGAGTATGCTAGCATGATGCAACATTCAAGTTAGAAAGAGGCCTTTTTAGGGTCATAAGCAAAGCATAATGAATCCCTTTTTATCCAATTTATACACACTAGAACTTTAACTATCTTGCAACCCTCATGAAGCAGTTCAATTTTATCTTATAGGTCATGTGGAGCTATTGAAGAAATATGAATAAGAAGATTTGTGAAATTATCCAGGATATGTATATACACATAGGTGTGTGCAGACACTTGGGAGTGTCTGTTGATTAGGAACATGGCCTTTGGATCCAGAGGCCTGTCTCTCCTCCATATTAGCTGCACAGTCCTGGGTAAATTATTAAAACCACTCTAATCTGGAATTTATTCATTTGTGAAATATGAACTATAATAGCACTTCCACTAATGTGAGTATTAGCAGGATTAAAATTAAACCTGCAGGTAGAAGAGGTGAAGTAGCAAATATTGAGACTGGAGTTCTTAATCCAGATTCCCTGACTTTAAACTTGGTCTACTATTTATTTGCTGTGTGACCTTAAGAACATTTCTTAACCTCCCTGTGGTCAGTAAACAAATAGTACTTCTGTTATGAAGATTCATATAAAGCTAATATCTGTATCTTCTCTAAGGCATTCTGTGGTCCCTAGCCCAGAGTTCAGTATTTATTTGGGTTTGTTTGTTTGTGACCGCAAGCATGGACAAATTACTTTTTAAGCATGTTTCAGATCTTATACTTTTTTCATTATTTTATCACTGTTTAAACAGTTTGAGAACTCATCTTGTATACTTGCCCCTTCAATTGTAGTTTTTCTATAACATACGCATAAGCACATTTATTCATTCATTCATTCATTCACTAGAGACCATCTAATTCTGCCTCCATGCTTTAGAAGGCACAATGCCTACATTTCTGATAAGAAAGTAACATCTATAATCCACCTTGCCATTTAGAAAGGTTCCTTAAGGATCTAATCCTCCAACAAGAACCTGAGTGTGGGTTTTTTCTTGTCTTTTTGCATGCCCCTTGCGCAGCTACCAAAGCCCATCCTCCCCACATAATCGGATCTCCAAAGGAAAGTGACTTTGTGGATTGCAGGTGACAGAATAATATGGCAGTCACACACTGGGACTCCCCGAGCCTTTATGGACTTCTGATGTCTCTGACCGAAAGTTGAAGGTCTGCAGTAATGCGCATCTTACACAGCTGACTGCCCGCAGCCATCATCCCCAAGATACATTGGGGAGAGCAGCACATTACATTTCCTTTCAGACAGTACTTTATAAAACAGTTTACATCATCGCATATTCAGTAAACCTGAGAAAAAGGCAAAGCTCCCCAGACAGGATTGCTTTGGAACACTTCTCCACCATTGGCATTCATCTGGTGGCGGAGTGGGTGTTTACCAATTTGGCTCCCCAGGTGGAAGGAAAATAGTGAGAAGCAGGGGTGTATTTCTTTTTTGTAGGATGCAGATGGTGTCCTGACCCTCAGCTAACACTGTGAAACCAGGCACTACAACCAGCACTGGGGTCTCACTAAACGTTTATAAAAAATGTTTATCTTTGTGCTTTTCTTCCACTCTGCATCACTTTGATGTATTTCAATTTCTAAATAGCATTTGATTTTTAAAAACTGCACCTTTAAGACTTGTTTGCACTCCATCTCAAAGTAAAACAGACCACTATCAAGTGGGGGCGATATATTATTTCACAGGAATCTATGGGCCTTAGAATTTAATTACCCTGCTGTGTGTTTTCACAATGACTTTCACCAGCTTTTGACAAATCCTGAATCTTTTTCTTGAGACAACAGTTTCATCATCTGTAAATGCGTATTTTATCTGCAAAGCCTTAGACTTAGTGACTCAGAAGTGTATTTTACATATGAGAGACATTCTTGCCCAGGAGCCAAAAAGAGCAGGCTCTGGCACAGGCTGACTATAGTTGAATCCCACTGTGCCATTTACAAACTGTGTGCCTTGAGGAAATGTATTCCCTCTCTGCCTCAGTTTTCTCATCAGTAAAATGGGTTTCTCCTAGAATTTTGTGAAGAATTAAAAAAGTGATAGCTGGAAAATATTTAGAATTAAGCTTGGCATAAAGAAAATGTTCAGCATATTTTAGCAAGCATTACAGGCATTTAAGCATCTTGACTCAGAGTCTTGTACTGAGATATACTTACAAGAACTCAGGGAAATATCTTAAGCCTAAGGACCTAAAATGTACAGATATTGGTTCACCAGCCCCTGGAAACTATTATTTCAGACAAAATGTGAACTAACCATGTACAGACATTACAAACAACATCCCCATTTCTAACTCTGTGGAATAAATAACTTCTCACTCTGCAAACGTCTGACTGTGAGAGTCCATACATTACAGGGAGGGTCTTAGGCAATAGGAACCACAGGGGCTCTGGGGCACTGTGTTTGGCAATAAAGAGACTTTTAGTTGACGGGTTAATTATTTTAATTGTCAAAGAAACTATCTTTTCAGGACCTTCTTAGTGAAAGTTTCTTTCTTTCTTTTTTTTTTTTTTTTTTTTAAGTTTTACTGAGCTCACTCTGATGGGCACATAGCTGTGCTGGGCAGGACTGTGAGAGGAAGAGTACATCTCTATTTGAAGTGGGCCTTAGAAAGTGAGAGGCAATTAAATACAAATGCTGCCATTCAGCTCATTTTGACACTTTTCATATTTGGTGTAGAATCTGCCACATGCAGAGAGTTTATTAAATGTCTTAAAATGTATTAAATGTATTAAACTTTTCTATGCAGGGCATTTGTACACCTGGGGCACAGGTTGCCACCTGACTACTCCATCTGACAAAAAACAATTCTCTTAAACTTTACCTTTGTGTCCACACCATTCGTGATTGCATCACTGTGAGGGCTGTCATCCACTGCAACTCATCATGTCAAAAAACCCTCTTCAGGCCCTCCAGCTGGCTTTCAGGGTTTGTTTCCTTATTGGTCCTGTTGTAAAAGTATATATATATATATTGATTTTATCTATTAAAAAAAAACTTGCCACATTTACCCCAGAATCACATTATCTTTCCAAATGAATGAGATGTGGAAATGAGCACTTTCCAGCAAGATCCTGGTTTCAGAGTTTTTCTTATGCTCTCTCAATCTTTGAATCATTATATACCATCTGCAAAGGCATTTGTAGGACATTTCTGTTTGGAAAGATTAGGATCAAAAAGGTAAAAGTTTTTAGCCTTAATTTGACAACATTTTCATGTTCATGTTTTTTCTTCTTTTTTTTTTTGAGAGGGCATCTCTCATATTTATTGATCAAATGGTTGTTAACAACAATAAAATTCTGTATACGGGACTCAATGCTCAATGTACAATCATTAATCCACCCCAAGCCTAATTCTCGTCAGTCTCCAATCTTCTGAAGCATAACGAACAAGTTCTTACATGGTGAACAAATTCTTACATAGTGAATAAGTTCTTACATGGTGAACAGTACAAGGGCAGTCATCACAGAAACTTTCGGTTTTGATCACGCATTATGAACTATAGACAATCAGGTCAAATATGAATATTCGTTTGATTTTTATACTTGATTTGTATGTGAATCCCACATTTCTCCCTTTATTATTATTATTATTATTATTTTTAATAAAATGCTGAAGTGGTAGGTAGATGCAAGATAAAGGTAGAAAACATAGTTTAGTGCTGTAAGAGAGTAAATGTAGATGATCAGGTCTGTGCCTATAGACTAAGTATTAATCCAAGTTAGACGAGGGCAACAAAACATCCACGGATGCAGAAGATTTCTCTCAAAACTGAGGGGGTGAGGTTCTACGCCTCACCTCTGTTGATCCCCAATATCTCACCTGATGACCCCCCTGCGACTGTGCCTGTCTTAGGTTGTTCCTCCCTTGAGGAATCTTACCCGTCTCTGGCTAACCAGTCATCTTCCGGGGCCATACAGGGAAAAGTAAAGTTGGTAAGTGAGAGAGAGGCAATATTGTTTGAAAAGGTTAGCTTTTTACTTCTTTGCAGAATTATGCCCTGTGGCTTTTATGCCCAGTATTTGTCTTGAGGTAGCTTTATCACTTGGAAGAATTATGATACTCGGTAAATTCTATTTGAGGCACGAATTCTATTTAAGGGTTGTAATTAGGAAGGAAGAAGAAAAGCTATAGGAGTAGCAGCATGGAAGAAAACATGGGAAGATTGATTATTTCTTTGACTTATCTTCTTGTAGAGTAACTTAAGCATGTATAGGTTTTAAACTACTAATTAAATTACGTACACACATTAACATAATAGGAGTACAGTTACATAACAAAAGCAGACCTATAATTACCAGCCATATCCAGTGAAACCAAGAAAACTAGTTAGGCACCCTAGGCATTTGTGAAAACTTATCTATGATATGGTGGATATTGTCCAACTGAACTTGAACAGTCTGAGAGAAATCAGACAAATTAAAACAACCCATTCTTGGGGACTGTTCACATCCCATATGTTCTTTTAACAGTAGATACTCTGTAGTCGTAAGATTTTGGAGCGCTACAA
The DNA here is from genome assembly GCF_030020395.1 of Manis pentadactyla. Classification (NCBI taxonomy): domain Eukaryota; kingdom Metazoa; phylum Chordata; class Mammalia; order Pholidota; family Manidae; genus Manis; species Manis pentadactyla. Next base: position 41,873,209 of record NC_080032.1, on the reverse strand, counting down.
CTTGCACTTCTCCTAATTCTTGGTTGAGTTCCGACAGTATAGATCCAGTCAAATTTGTTGTTTTACTGTATGCACAGGCCAGCTTAGATATCTCCTTCTTCATTTCAATGGCAAGTCCAGGGACCTGCAGGATGAATGCAGCTACAACTGCAGCATCGCCTGGATCTTTGTTGAGGTTTTTTGATGATCATCTTCTGGGATGACTCTTCCAGAGAGTGCTGATGTTGGAAGTTCTTCTTCATATCGTATCTTAGCTCATTTTCTGGGTAGCCAAATTAGGCTTTGATCCTCTGTATAAACACAAACAGACCCTTTACCCACACTTTGATCTGCCCTTTATACCATTGTGTAGAACTCATTGGAGGTCACCACACAGGAACTGCTTTTTTTTTCTTTTAAGAGAATGGAATATTATCAGAAAAATGTACCTCCATAGCCGATCATCTGACACCCTTTAAGTGATCAAAATTAAGGATATTAAAGCATGCATTAATTGTTGATTTACAGTTAGTTTTATCCTATCATGGAGTAATCCCCCTTTACTTTCTTTCTTTTTTTATTTTCTGTTATCATTAATCTACACTTATATGAAGAATATTATGTTTACTAGGCTCTCCCCTATACCAGGTCCCCCCTATAAACTGCTTTACAGTCACTGTCCATCAGCATAGCAAAATGTTCTAGAATCACTAGTTGTCTTCTCTGTGTTGTACAGCACTCCCCTTTCTCCCACCCCCCTATGCATGCTAATCTTAACACCCCCCTTCTTATTCTCCCCCCTAATCCTTCCCTTCCCACCCATCCTCCCCAGTCTCTTTCCCTTTGGTAACTGTTAGTCCATTCTTGGGTTCTGTGATTCCGCTGCTGTTTTGTTCCTTCAGTTTTTCCTTTGTTCTTATACTCCACAGATGAGTGAAATCATTTGGTATTTCTCTTTCTCTGCTTGGCTTATTTCACTGAGCATAATACCCTCCAGCTCCATCCATGTTGCTGCAAATGGTAGGATTTGCCCTCTTCTTATGGCTGAGTAGTATTCCATTGTGTATATGTATCACATCTTCTTTATCTATTCATCTACCGATGGACATTTCTGTTGCTTCCAATTCTTGGCTATTGTAAATAGTGTTGCGATAAACATAGGGGTGCATCTGTCTTTCTCAAATTTGATTGCTGCGTTCTTAGGGTAAATTCCTAGGAATGGAATTCCTGGGTCAAATGGTAAGTCTGTTTTGAGCATTTTGATGAACCTCCATACTGCTTTCCACAATGGTTGAACTAATTTACATTTCCACCAGCAGTGTAGGAGGGTTCCCCTTTCTCCACAGCCTCGCCAACATTTGTTGTTGTTTATCTTTTGGATGGCAGCCATCCTTACTGGTGTGAGGTGATACCTCATTGTAGTTTTAATTTACATTTCTCTGATAATTAGTGATGTGGAGCATCTTTTCATGTGTCTGTTGGCCATCTGTATTTCTTTTTTGGAGAACTGTCTGTTCAGTTCCTCTGCCCATTTTTTAATTGGATTATTTGTTTTTTGTTTGTTGAGGCATGTGAGCTCTTTATATATTTTGGACATCAAGCCTTTATTGGATCTGTCATTTACAAATATTACGAGCCCTCCCATACTGTAGGGAACCTTTTTGTTCTATTGATGATGTCTTTTGCTGTACAGAAGCTTTTCAGCTTAATATAGTCCCACTTGTTAATTTTTGCTGTTGTTTTCCTTGCCCGGGGAGATATGTTCAAGAAGTGTTCACTCATGTTTATGTCTAAGAGGTTTTTGCCTAGTTTTTTTCCAAGAGTTTAATGGTTTCATGACTTACATTCAGGTCTTTGATCCATTTTGAATTTACTTTTGTATATGGGGTTAGACAATGGTCCGGTTTCATTCTCCTCCATGTAGCTGTCCAGTTTTGCCAGCACCATCTGTTGAAGAGACTGTCATTTCCCCATTGTATGTCCATGGCTCCTTTATCAAATATTAATTGACCATATATGTTTGGGTTAATGTCTGGAGTCTCTAGTCTGTTCCACTGGTCTGTGGCTCTGTTCTTGTGCCAGTACCAAATTGTCTTCATTACTATGGCTTTATAGTAGAGCTTGATGTTGGGGAGTGAGATACCCCTACTTTATTCTTCTTTCTCAGGATTGCTTTGGCTATTTGGGGTCTTTGGTGTTTCCATATGAATTTTTGAATTATTTGTTCCAGTTCATTGAAGAATGTTGCTGGTAATTTGATAGGGATTGCATCAAATCTGTATATTGCTTTGGCAGGATGGCCATTTTGACGATATTAATTCTTCCTAGCCAGGAGCATGGGATGAGTTTCCATTTGTTAGTGTCCCCTTTAATTTCTCTTAAGAGTGACTTGTAGTTTTCAGAGTATAGGTCTTTCACTTCTTTGGTTAGATTTATTCTTAGGTATTTTATTCTTTTTGATGCAATTGTGAATGGAATTGTTTTCCTGATTTCTCTTTCTATTCGTTCATTGTTAGTGTATAGGAAAGCCACAGATTTCTGTGTGTTAATTTTGTATCCTGCAACTTTGCTGTATTCCGATATCAGTTCTAGTAGTTTTGGGGTGGAGTCTTTAGGGTTTTTTATGTACAATATCATGTCATCTGCAAATAGTGACAGTTTAACTTCTTCTTTACCAATCTGGATTCCTTGTATTTCTTTGTTTTGTCTGATTGCCGTGGCTAGGACCTCCAGTACTATGTTAAATAGCAGTGGAGAGAGTGGGCATCCCTGTCCAGTTCCTGATCTCAGAGGAAAAGCTTTCAGCTTCTTGCTGTTCAGTATGATGTTGGCTGTGGGTTTATGATATATGGCCTTTATTATGTTGAGGTACTTGCCCTCTATTCCCATTTTGCTGAGAGTTTTTATCATGAATGGATGTTGAATTTTGTCAAATGCTTTTTCAGCATCTATGGAGATGATCATGTGGTTTTTGTCTTTCTTTTCGTTGATGTGGTGGATGATGTTGATGGATTTTCGAATGTTGTACCATCCTTGCATCCCTGGGATGAATCCCACTTGATCATGGTGTATGATCCTTTTGATATATGTTTGAATTCGGTTTGCTAATATTTTATTAAATATTTTTGCATCTACATTCATCAGGGATATTGGTCTGTAATTTTCTTTTTTGGTGGGGTCTTTGCCTGGTATTGGTATTAGGGTGATGTTGGCTTCATAGAATGAGTTTGTGAATATTCCCTCCTCTTCTATTTTTTGGAAAACTTTAAGGAGAATGGGTATTATATCTTCTCTGTGATTCTGATAAAATTCCGAGGTAAGTCCGTCCGGCCTGGGGGTTTTGTTTTTGGGTAGTTTTTTGATTACCACTACAATTTCTTTGCTCGTAATTGGTTTGTTTAACTTTTGTGTTTCTTCCTTGGTCTGTCTTGGAAGGTTGTATTTTTCTAGGAAGTTGTCCATTTTTTCTAGGTTTTCCAGCTTGTTGGCATATAGGTTTTCATAGTAGTCTGTAATAATTCTTTGTATTTATGTGGAGTCTGTTGTGATTTTTCCATTCTCATTTCTGATTCTGTTGATTTGTGTTGATTCTCTTTTTCTCTTAATAAGTTTGGCTAGAGGCTTATCTATTTTGTTTATTTTCTCAAAGAATCAGCTCTTGGTTTCATTGATTTTTCCTATTGTTTTATTCTTCTCAGTTTTGTTTATTTCTTCTCTGATCTTTATTATGTCCCTCCTTCTGCTGACTTTAGGCCTCATTTGTTCTTCTTTTTCCAGTTTCGATAATTGTGATGTTAGACTATTCATTTGTGATTGTTCTTCCTTCTTCAAGTGTGCCTGGATCGCTATATACTTTCCTCTTAAGACTGCTTTCGCTGCGTCCCACAGAAGTTGGGGCTTTGTGTTGTTGTTGTTGTCATTTGTTTCTATATATTCCTTGATCTCTATTTTAATTTGTTCGTTGATCCATTGATTATTTAGGAGCATGTTGTTAAGCCTCCATGTGTTTGTGAGCCTTTTTGTTTTCTTTGTAGAATTTATTTCTAGTTTTATACCTTTGTGGTCTGAAAAATTGGTTGGTAGAATTTCAATATTTTGGATATTGCTGAGGCTCATTTTTTGGGCTGGTATGTGGTCTATTCTGGAGAATATTCCATTTGCACTTGAGAAGAATGTATATCCTGTTGCTTTTGGATGTAGAGTTCTATAGATGTCTATTAGGTCCATCTGCTCTACTGTGTTGTTCAGTGCTTCCATGTCCTTACTTATTTTCTGCCCAGTGGATCTCTCCTTTGGGGTGAGTGGTGTGTCGAAGTCTCCTAAAATGAATGCATTGCAGTCTATTTCCCCCTTTAGTTCTGTTAGTATTTGTTTCACATATGCTGGTGCCCCTGTGTTGGGTGCAAATGTATTTATAATGGTTATATTCTCTTGTTGGACTGAGCCCTTTATCATTATGTAGTGTCCTTCTTTATCTCTTGTTACTTTCTTTGTTTTGAAGTCTATTTTGTCTGATATTAGTACTGCAACCCCTGCTTTCTTCTCGCTGTTGTTTGCCTGAAATATGTTTTTCCATCCCTTGACTTTTTGTCTGTACATGTCTTTGGGTTTCAGGTGAGTTTCTTGTAAGCAGCATATAGATGGGTCTTGCTTTTTTATCCATTCTATTACTTTGTGTCTTTTGATTGGTGCATTAAGTCCCTTTACATTTATGGTGACTATTGAAAGATATGTACTTATTGCCATTGCAGGCTTTAAATTCGTGTTTATGAAAGATTCCAGGTTAGTCTCTTTAGTATCTTACTGCCTACCTTAGCTTACTTATTGAGCTGTTATATACACTGTCTGGAGATTCTTTTCTTCTCTCCCTTCTTATTCCTCCTCTTCCATTCTTCATCTGTTGCGTGTTTTGTTCTGTGCTCTTTTTAGGAGTGCTCCCATCTAGAGCAGTCCCTGTAAGATGCCCTGTAGAGGTGGTTTGTGGGAATCAAATTCCCTCAGCTTTTGCTTGTCTGGGAATTGTTTAATCCCGCCGTCAGATTTAAATGATAGTCGTGCTGGATACAGTATCCTTGGTTCAAGGCCCTTCTCTTTCATTGCATTAAATATATCATGCCATTCTCTTCTGGCCTGTAGGGTTTCTGTCAAGAAGTCTGATGTTAGCCTGATGGGTTTTCCTTTATAGGTGACCTTTTCCTCTCTAGCTGCCTTTAAAACTCTTTCCTTGTCCTTGATCTTTGCCATTTTCATTATTATGTGTCTTGGTGTTGTCCTCCTTGGATCCTTTCTGTTGGGGGTTCTGTGTATTTTCGTGGTCTGTTCTATTATTTCCTCCCCCAGTTTGGGGAAGTTTTCAGCAGTTATTTTTTCCTAGATACTTTCCATCCCTTTTCCTCTCTCTTCTTCTTCTGGTATCCCTATAATACGGATATTGTCCTTTTGGATTGGTCACACACTTCTCTTAATATTGTTTCATTCCTGGAGATCCTTTTGTCTCTCTCTATGTCAGCTTCTATGCGTTCCTGTTCTCTGTTTTCTATTCCATCAATGGCCTCTTGCATCTTATCCATTCTGCTTATAAATCCTTCCAGAGTTTGTTTCATTTCTGTAATCTCCTTCCTGGCATCTGTGATCTCTGTCCGGACTTCATCCCATTTCTCTTGCATATTTCTCTGCATCTATGTCAGCATGTTTATGATTTTTATTTTGAATTCTTTGTCAGGAAGACTGGTTAGGTCTGTCTCCTTCTCTGGTGTTGTCTCTGTGATCTTTGTCTGCCTGTAGCTTTGCCTTTTCATGGTGATAGGAATAGTTTGCAGAGCTGGGACGAGTGATGGCTGGAAGAACTTCCCTTCTTGTTGGTTTGTGGCCCTCCTCTCCTGGGAGAACAGCGACCTCTAGTGGCTTGTGCTGTGCAGCTGCGTGCAGACAGGGCTTCTGCTTCCTGCCTGGCTGCTATGGAGTTTATCTCCGCTGTTGCTGTGGGCGTGGCCTGGCTCGGGCCGCTGCTCCAAAGTGGTGGAGTTGCGTTGGAGGGGGAGTGGCCGGGAGGCTATTTATCTCCATAAGGGGCCTCCGTGCTCCGTGCTGCCCAGGGGATTAGAGTGCCCAGAGATCCCCGGATTCCCTAACTCTGTGCTAAGTGTCCCGCCCTGCCCCTTTAAGACTTCCAAAAAGCACCCGCCAAAACAAAACAATGACAAAAAAAAAAAGAAATGTTAGCTCATTTTCTTTATTCTCCGGCGCCAGCCTCAGGCACCCGCTCACTGGTCTTGCTGCCTTGTTTCCCTAGTATTGGGGTCCCTGTCCCTTTAAGACTTCCAAAAAGCACTCGCCAAAACAAAAACAACAACAACAACAAAATGGCCACTCGCTTTTCTTTTGTTCTTCAGCGCCGGCCTCCGGTACCTGCTCACCGGTCCTGCTGCCCTGTTTCCCTAGTATCCAAGGCCCCGCGCATGCACTGTGTCTGCGCTCTGGTCGGGATGGCTGGGGCTGGGTGTTCAGCAGTCCTGGGCTCCCTCTCCCTCCTGCTCTGCTTATTCTTCTCCCGCCGGGAGCTGGGGGGAGGGGTGCTTGGGTCCTGCCGGACCGGGGCTTGTATCTTACCCCCTTCGCGAGGCGCTGGGTTCTCCCGGGTGTGGATGTGGTCTGGATGTTGTCCTGTGTCCTCTGGTCTTTATTGTAGGAAGAGTTGTCTTTGTTATATTTTCATAGATATATGTGGTTTGGGTAGGAGATTTCCACTGCTCTGCTCATGCTGCCATCTTGGCTGCACACCCTGTTTTTTCTTCTTTTGAAAACAGAGTGAAAAACCAGAATTTAGATAGTGAATCTGTTTTTGTTTCAAAATATGTATTGAATGAAATGATTATTTTGTATCTACGAAGAGGACTCAGCCAGAAAGATGTTCTTATTAATCAAGCTTCTTTCTCTAAGTAAGGCAAAGTGGTTGAGCCCATGGTGGTGGTTAAAAGCCCTTTGTGTAAGTCAGGATAGGTTAGGCAATGTTGTAATAATAAGCATAACAAAATCTCAATGGCTTACTACACCAAAAGTGTATTTCTTGCTCTGGAAAAATCTATAGGTCTTGGTGAATCCCAGGGTAACCACATTCTATTTAGTAACTTAACATTCTAGGAAAATTCATTTGATGTCACTTGCATCAGAACATATGCCTCCATCTTTACTGTAGCTAGGGAAGAATAAGTGAAGAATTGGATTACCAGCAAACCCATTGGTCAGAATTAGTTACATGGAACTACTTACTGCAGAGAGGGGAGAGGGAGCATAATGTGTCCAGAGAGGGTGGGAGGCTGAAATTATCAGTGAGGTAATAATATCTGCTACTCCTCCCCAACTATTGCTAAGAACTTTGGCAGAAGTAAGCCAGGGAGAGATAAGGCCCTGTTTGCTATTAGAATCTTGGGAACAAGGCAGCAATAGAAAGCTTATTGACTTCTGATGGTATAACTCTGGGCAGAAAATATGTTCCCAGCCCGGGACAAACAACCTTTGAAGCTGAAATCAGTCAAAAGGAGAAATAAAGTGGGAGAAACCATTTATTGCTTATAAACAATCATCTACTTCTGCTCTCCCATGTCTCTTGCTATTTAGCTGCAGAAGAACTCCACCAAACCTCTCTGGTCCAGGTGTGTGCTTGCTCCCCCTTGTAATCACCTATTGATATGGAGATGCACTAAGGTGAGAGATTCTAGAAATATTGCAGTTTTACCCACAGATGTATGGGAGTGAGGAGAGACCACTACTAGGTATGAGCTTGGCGCAGAGACAGCTCTTTCAGGCAGTGTCACAGCCATTACGTTAGGCAGTCATTCCAAGCCCTGCCTTATTTGTCCAAAATCTTTGGGCATGACAGCGAAGGAGCTCTTGTCATGAGGCATGTGATAAGCCATACCCAGTCCTCCAAGGGGCCTCTGGAGCCTGGAGGGTCATCCACACCGGGGCTAGGGGCAGGAGATGGGAAGGAGGGTTGGCTGGCCCTATTTCTGTCTTCTCCCCTTTGCCCATAAACCTAATAAGTTTCTTTTTGATGGAAATATTTGGTATTAAAGAATCTGAATTCAGGTGAACCTCACAGATTGGCTAGGAAATCATGTTGTAAATTAGCTCACAAAAGCCAGTCTTAGCCTCAGTCGTATTGTATTACAAAGGAATACTAAAAGGCACAGATATTTTGCCCTTCAATTACAACTGTAAAGCACTGCGGTGTGCTTTCACTGGTCCCAGTATTGATGGGGACACAAAGATGAGCTTGGCAGAGTCTGCTCCCTTAATAAGATCATTGTGTAGGATGGGAACAGGCATACTCTTACACATCATTAGTGCAAACAGAGGAACAAATCCAAGGTGCTGAGGTGGAGAGGAACGGTGAGGTATTGATCATGTTGGTGGGGGGAATTAAGGTGGGATCAGGGAAGACTCCACAACAAGGGCAGATGGACTGAGTACTGGAGGGTAAGTAGGATTCTCCTCATGGAAGCCTGAGCACTGTTCTGAGCTACCATGAGAGACACTTCTCTCAGGTCTCACGGTCAGCCATTGATTTGTTTTCACCCTACAGATATGATAAAACTTGTACCTATTTGAGTTGCCTTCTTTGCTTTGGCTTAGAGGACATCCACATGCAGATGTGGGACCCTAACAAACACTTGTGTATATGTTGTTATGGCATGTATCTTTACCTCTGATTTAATCTTTCTTCTTTTTTTCTTACCATATCTTCTTTTCTTATTGTATATGTCTCTGTAAATCATCTCCAATTCCTTTCTGAGAAAATTACAAAGTAAAGAATCACAGATATTTTGTAGAATTATGCCCAGTTTGGTGTTTGGGGAGGGGAGAGTGAAAAGGGGAGATGCAAGATATTTTCACCATTGGCATAATACAGGGGATGGATTGAGGTTAAAGCCTGGGGAACATGTTAGGGCTTTTTTTGTTTGTTTTTGTCATTTGTGGAGAAAATAAAGGCTTCTATAAGAGCACGTCTGGCAGTATAAAGGGAGAGAACTAGTTTCAAGAGATAATACAAAGATGTACTATGCCAGCTTTGAGGGTCACTTGGAGATCAAGAATGACTTTCAGATTTCTGGTTTGAGTCTTTGGGGGGATTGTGGAGCCCCTCACTGAAGTAGAGAAATAGAAGAAGAAGAAGGAGAAAAATAACAGATCTGGAAGGAATTTTATTTGGATACATGGAGTTTGAGATTCCCACGGGCAATCTAAGGTGTGAAGCTGGGGCAGAAGGCCAAAGTGCCAAGGAGTTGAGGATGCTGTTCAGAGCATAGTTGAGGTGATAACGTATCATCAAGTTCAGGCAGAGAAAGGAAGACATTACATCAGAAAGAGCTAAGAGCTCAAGAGCAATGTTGGAATTCAAGAGGTGAATATCATATGTGGTGGAAAGGCAGTGATCGTTGAGGAAGAAGGGAAGTTGTGGGTGAGATTGTGGGTCTGTGAAATTTAACACATGACAGGAAGAACCACTGTGGGTGGAAACCAGGCCGAGGATGAGTTCAGAGAGAATTGCTCCTCAGGGAGATTATAGCCATGGTCGTCAAAATAGGGAGTGGTGGCTTTGAAGGTCATGCAAAGCTTCCTGTTATCCAGAGCAAACTGGCTTTATGCTCATGTGTTATGGTTTCACTCTGCTTCTGATTTGCATCTTGAGAGAAAGTCTTTAAGCCAGCTTTAGAAGGAGAAGCTGCTGTCATTTATGAATGCAGTTAATTAGAATAACATTTGCTTCTAAGTATTCAATATTTGGCACGGTTATCAGACCTAAAGGTTATGTTGTTCTATTGGGTAAGCTGGGCATCTAGAGATGTCTGTTGTCTCCCCAGACTGGTTGGTGCTGGCTAAATACAGGAATCTGAGGTGGATAGGAATAATTGCCTTAGATATTAAATCTGCACATATAATGATAAAGCTTATTTAAGTCTTTCATAGCGTTATTGACAGATGGATTTCCTCTGTATGGCTCATGGCTCAAAAAATTTCTTGGAAAGTGCAAAAGGGAAAGGTTGATTCCTTCAAGCACACTGGGAGCTTTAATCAGTCAAGGTAGCTGTTTTGGAGGAGAAGCCAGTTGGGGCAAAGGCTAGATAACTGACAAGGTGTGGCGTGTGTAGGGGCCAGGGAAGGCCACCCCAAGATGTGCCACTTTGGTAAACAGATGATGTGGCCCTGAAAACAATCAAAGCCCAAAATATTCAGAAAGAAACTCTGACCTTCCCCCGACTGCCTAAAAATTTAAATAGAGGATCAGCTCCAGGGAGAGAGCCATGGAGAGAGACAACTGCATGACAACAGGAGCTGGGAGTGGGAGACAAGGACGGATTTAGCCAAGTCTGTCTGAACAAAGTGTGGCCCAGCAAACATTTGTTTACCAAACATTTATTCTTTCGTCTAACTCTGAATGGTTTTCCTTCCCTTTGGGGCCCCAGAGCCCTCCCCCTTCTCCTTAGTTCAGAATAACAGGTAAACTTCATTTTGCTTGACTGTCTTTGGAATCTATCTCATGTCTGCATGGACTCCCCCTAAGTACATAATTAAATTATATTTTCTCCTGTTAATCTGTCTCATGTCAATTTGATTCTTAAACCAGCTAGAAGAACTGTGAACGACAGAGGACTTTTTCCTCCCTAACACACACATTCCTAAGTGGCTGGCAGTTAAGCTGCCCAACTCAAGAGAAGCATCCTCTAGAGAGAGCATGTAGCCCCACCCCATCCCTTACTTCGATAATCAGCTGCATCTATGTAACGAGCTGCTCGAAGCAGAATAAATCTCTGAGCTGGGAAATATCTTTTCTTCTCTCTGCAAGGATTTGCTGATGAAAACACCTAATGTAGCAGAAACCAAAGCTCTTTTTCATTCTGTGCCATGGGTGGGAGCTATCCTTCTGAGATAGGCAGACAGAGAGACAAAAAAGGAGCAACCAGTCTAGCCCCACATCCCTAAGTCCTGACACAGCACCCTGTGACTCAGACCACTGGCTCTTTAGGTTCCAAGACATCTCATTTTTGATGTTAATCTATTGTTTTAACAACTTTTACAGCCACGATTTCCTAGGTTTAGAGACCCCTTGGTCAGATAGTCAATGGACCAAGACACAACTTGTGACATGCCCCTTAGGCAAATTTGGGGTCCTATAGTTACCTTTTCCTAATTATACTTAATTTCCCTCACTGGGAGACTTCAGATGCTAATGGTTTATGAGATGACACTGCAATATACATGTGCTAAATGAAACCCTCCCTACCCATGCTAAGTGACCTAATAATTAATGAATAAACATTTTCACTACCCATAATAGGAGCTCCCCTGATTCTTCTCAGGGTGACTCTCTTCAGCAACTATAACTCTGGGGGAAAATCCTGGGGCAAAATACCTTTGAAACCGAAATCAGTCAAAGGGAGGAATAAAGTGGGAGAATGCATTTTTTGCTTACAAGCAGTGGTCCACTTCTGCTCACCCTGTCTCTCACGGACCCTGCAGCGGTAAAAGGGGCCCCACCCAACCTCTCCAGTCCAGATATGCCCTCCCTTCCCCTTTGTAATTGCCTATTGATATGGAGATGAACTACTTCTTTCCACCCCTTGCAAACACCTACTGATATGGAGATGCACTAAGGCCAGGCAAGAGATTGTGGAAATATTGCAATTATACCCACAGCAGCCCACCCTTATCTGTCAATGTATCTATGTGTCCTCACTTCTCTAATAAAGTGCACTGCTTGGTTACATACCCCTAAGTCTCACTGTTAAATTCTTCTAATACTCAAAGACAAGGACTGACAACCCATCTGCTCTGGAGCAAAAAAAAGCAAAAAATAAGGAATGTGTGTATTTGGTAGGGACTTGGGAGAGAGTAGGAAAGAAGCTAGTGTGGGAACAGTGCCTTCTGCCGCAGACTGAATTTCTAAGTTATTTCCCCCTGAGGTGCTAACATGTATTGACAATTTCACTCAGCAACTGTAGTCCATTCATTGTAAGAGATGAAAGATGCATGAATAATATTAGCGATTGTGCTCAACGGGGCCCAGGCTCATGAATAGTTGTAAAAGGCAACCCTGGTTGCTTTGATGGCTTCATTCATCATGTGCTGGGGGAAGAACATTGGGATTCTTCATTCCTTTCTGCTTCAGATCTTTGGTTAAATAAAGTGTTACCCTGTTTCCGAAGGATTCCATTTCCTCCCTCTTGTCTTGAGTTCCTAGTGTGGTTAGGGCTGAGAGAAAGGTGAAAAGCAAACTAAACTGATTGAGAATTTGCTTTCAGTTCCTTTGAAAGATGACAGATTTTCTGAGGCCAAAGTTGCCAGATTTTGATGCTCTTTGACATGGCTAGGCACACACTTATTCAACTGGGCTTCTACTTTTTACTGTAGGCCCTTCCATCCAGGTTGGAAGTTTAGAAGGTTGATCTGTGTCTGTTCAGCAAAATTTTTATTGAGGCTGCTGTGTCTTAAAAATAGTAGAAAATTGTGTGTGTAAACCTTGGTCTCCCTACTCCAGGACATTACAGGCTGAGGAGTGAGTCAAAGTTCCATCCCCCACTTTGACTCACTCATCAGTGTTGTGCCCAAAGTTGCGAATCCCAGAAGACCACCAAGGAGCCAATACTAATGCAAAAGCAAAGAGCCTTTATTCGAGCTAGCTTGAGCTCAATCTCTCATCTGCACCAACACAGTGGCAAGATGCCAGAGAAAGAGAGCGAGTTTCAAAAGTACAAAGGTTTTATTGGGGATCTAGGGGCAGTTGGTGGGGTGAGAGGATTGGCCGATTGGCTGGGTCTAGGGGTAGTTGGTGAAGTGAGAGGTCATGGCTCTGGTCGACTGGCAGGATCTATGGGTGGTTGGTGGGCTTCTTGCTGACTGGTGAGGAGAGAGCCCAAGCTCCGATTGGGTGAGGTAGGATCTGGGTCCCAATTGGCTGGAGTAGGATCCGAGTCCTGATTGGCTGAGGTAGGGTCCTCGAAATGGCAGCACTTATGCTAAGGGGGGGTCAAAAAATAAAATTAACTTCTGGGGAAAAAACTAAGTCCCCTTCAATCAGCCTGTAACTTTTTTTTTATGTGCATACATAAAAATGTAAGTAATAGTTTAAAGGGAAAAATAACCACATGACCATATAAGAAAACTTCAGACAACTTAGAGTTAGTGGTAAATAAGAAATGTTTTTAATTTGTTCTGGGAGTTCTGACACATGCTCTGGGCACTTCCAAGGTTGGGAGGAGCTCAATCCATTTCAGTGGTTGATGTCAGAAATGGCGGGTTAGTTATGAGGTTGTAGAATGCAAGGGAGAGAACTCTAGTATCCTCAGGACAAGAGGCAGCTGTGGTCAGCTCTGGTGCAGACCTGGACTGTTGCTGAGGATTAGGGAGCACTCTCATGGCTCAGAGCACTCTGGTGCTCCATGCCTAACATGAATTAGCTTCCCTCTGAGGGTTGTGTTTTTTTAGTCAGCATACTCTGCTGCTATTGGAAGCTCTATCTCCGCTTTCATCTTTGCCTGTTGTTCCAGCTAATGCATGGCCTCTGTTGACTTGTGGGTTTGCTGACTGCCTTCTCTCTTCTCCACAAGCAGAGCTGATTGGTTACTGCTTGGTTATCTGCCTTGGTGTATCAAACTATCTTTAAAACCACCACTAGTATATTTGCTCATGATTTTGTTGGTCGGGACTTCACACAGCATCAGCAGAGATGGCTCTTGTGTCCCTCCTTGTCTACAGAGACAGAGCATCTCTGGTGGCTTCTTTCCTCACAGCTCAACAGGCTGGGACAGGCTGACTGGGGTCCTGTGAAGAGGAGCCCATTTTCACCCCAGTTGCCTGGGTTCCATACTCTCCCCAGGCAGTGTCAGAATTGCTCCTTTCCTATGGGTTCCCTCTCCTTGTCTCTCCATCACCATATCTGAGTTTCTTATGTGGACTCAGTGACACAAAGAGAGCAAAAGCAGAAGCCGCTTTCAGAGATGAACAAAGCCAGACATGAAAGTGCTAAGGATAGATTTATTTGGTTATAACTATTGCAATAGGGAAGAGACTCCAACAGGAGCTGAACTCAGCTTCACTGAGATGAAAGACAGGAGACTTTACAGAATGGGCATGCTGGGGAAAGGCACTTTGGGTGAAGGGGGTTGGTCCATGGGACTAAGCCCTGCGTTTGCTAGTGGGCAATTATGCAGAGGGGAAACAAGCTTCTCATATCTTTATGACAGGAGGCAAGGGTGCAAACTGAAGCAAGCCCTCCACTGAACTCAGGCCCTTATCTTTCCCCAGGAAGGAGGAGCTAGAGCAACAATTATCTCCCTGACACATTTGCATTCCCAAAACACTTCTCTCAGGTCCTTAAAGACGTAGTCAGTGTGGGAGATTTACATTTCAAAAGTCAGAGCATGGCTTTCTAAAGTAATTGTTCTGAGAAGGGGTGCAGGGGCCTGTCTACCACCAGGCTGTGGCTGGAACAAACAATACATTTTCCTGGCAGTGCAGTGTTCTCAGGCAGGCATTTTAAGTGGTGAGGCAGCCTTCTGCTGCTACAAGTTTGGTCAAGTCTAGTAGTGCGGCGGTGTGGATGGGCCTGCTGTGTGCTGAGAGTTTTGTAGTTCTCATAGTCACATGTTCTTAAGCTGTAGGCCCACCACTCCAAGCTTTATTTCTGTTGCATTCTATTGGTTAAAGCAAATCAATGGGCCCAGCATGGATTCAAAGGGAAGGGGTTCTACATGAGTGACTACTAAGAGGCATGGCTTGTTGGGTCCACAGTGTGACTGAATCCACAGGTGAATTTGACACTCTCAATGGTGCGCCATTCTCACGGGCAGGATACTCATGCTAGGCCTCCAGGTAACCCATTTGCGAATGTCTCTGTCTTAGACAGCAGTCTGGCCTGGCTCCACTCAACTGTGGCAATGGTGGTTGGAATCACCACCAGGAAATCCACATTCAGCAGGAAAACCTACACACAAGCATTCCTCCCAGCGGATCTTCTCAGGTAGGTGCTCTTGGCATAGTACAGATTTGCAGGAGCCCCTTACATATACGAAGTAGGTGTGCATTTCATGAGACTCTTCATAAGGACCATGACCCTGGAAGTCAGCCCTGATTTGGACCTCAGGAAACACTTAGGGGTCTGTCCCAGCGTCTCAGAGGTGAGAGATACAAATTATCTTTTTCTGTTTTAATATGGCCAGAATTGTTGTGATTGTAGTTATTGCTGCTGGTTTTCACTGCTTCAGGGAGCCAGCAGGAAAGAAATGCTGGCAGGACCCCCGACTCCTATTCCTAGGACTTTTTCTAACTCTGGCCAGTGTTGTTGGCACAGACAACAGAAGTGATATGCTTTGATAAAGCAATTAGTGCTCAGGCAGTTTAATTCTGGAGGAACTTGGGATCAGATTTATATACATTCTAGAGCAGCATTCTCAATATGTTTCCATGGTGCACACCTGCAAGATGATGTCTGTACTCACTGTTTACAGTTCTCAGTGGGCTGGCTGTAATGCATCCCTGCCCCCACGAGAGGCATGTTAGAAGGCAAATGTGAGAGATTGCAATTATTAGAGGAATGCTCCTAAATCTGCTCTCATTCTTAGATTATAGACAAATAATTTACTACCCTCTGTATGGTAACTATTGGTAGATGCAAAGCAGTATAGCAGGTGAAAGGCAGGCTCTCAAGTCAGTTCCCTATTGGATCACCTATTCCAATAATTTAAAACAGGTTTTCAAACTTCGGTGTGCATAGAAATCACCTGGGAATGCCGTTATGCTTTAGTTATGGTCAGTAGATTCCAGGTGGGGCTTGAGATTTCCCACTGGGGATGCGGATGGTTCTGATCCAGGGCTCACACTTAGAGTAACAATATATTATTTTAATCCGTGCCTCAATATGTTTTTTCAAGCTACCTGGGATAGATCTGTGGAGAAAGAATGAGGAATGAAAAAGAACAAAGAACAACCCCTGAACTTTGGTACTTTTATGCTATCAGTAGAAGACAAACAACAAAGGCAGCATAATAAATAAACAAATAGAGTATGTTCTGGAAAAAAGAAAAAGTAAAGCAAAAGTAAGCTGCCAGGACCTGTTCTTCTTTCCCATCAGTCTGTCCACACACTGTTTTGTTCTTCATTCATTTAATAAATAAATACTGAAGGCCTCCCATGGCCAGGCATTGTCTTGATAACTGAGATGACTGGATTGATGGCTGAAACACGTGACCCTGGTGTCACAGAGCTCACATCTCACTGTCAGTCCAACACTAGGCTAGTCCTAGGTCCTTTCACGCAGTGCAGGGCAGCTTCTCGAATGGCGCCTGTCTTGCCAATGGGTTTCAGCCCCGCGCAAGTTCGCTATGGATTCAATGTGACCAAAGAAATTGAAAACAAAACGTTCTTTGGGGTGAAAGGATTTATTACTCAGCTTGTTCTCCCAGCGGTAGGTCGAGCACTGGTGTCTCTGCCTCCGCCCAGAGCACTGGGCCGAGCTCTCTATATAGCGTAATAATAGCTTATTGCCTACAGGTGCGGAAGCGGTAGCCTAGCAACAGGCCAGTTACATCATCATGTGGTTTAAGTTCAGTGAGGTTCCTGGCCATAGGAACCCCAACTTTCCCATAGTGCCCAATGATGGCTGACCCATAGTATTCACAGCCTTCCCTAATCCTCTCATCTTGAGTGAAGCTGCAGCTCCTGACTTGCTCCTGATGAAGAGAACACAGCAAAAGCGATGGGATGTCACTTCACAGATTAGATTGTAAAAGCCTGAGACTTCTGCTGCTCACCCTCTGAGACTTCATTCTGGGGGAAGCAAACTGTGGTGTATGAGTAGCTCTCAGGAGAGGCCGGAATCCTGCCAACAGCCACATGAAGAAGCCTGAAAATAGCTCCTCCCTGAGTAGAACTTTGGGTGAGTGTGGCCTCTACTGACACATTGATTATGGGTTTGTAGGAGACCCTGAGCCCGAGGACCCATCTAGGACAGACCCAGATCCCTGACCCCCAGTAACTGTGGGATAACATATATTTCTGGTTTTCAGCCATTAAATTTGGGAGTTATGTGCTATGGTAATTTTGTAGGTAACTAATGCACATCATACACATGCTACTTCCTTCTTTCACTTATTCAACAAGCATTTATTGAGCATCTACTGAATGCTAGGTTCTTGGCTAGGTGCTGGGAAACAATGGAGCCAAACAGAAGTGACCGTAGCCTGATGTCCTGCTGGGAAAGGCCAACTGAAACATGTTACCTTATTCATAATTTAAAATTTTACAAACCACATTAGGTCCTGGGTAAAAACTATACGGGGGAAGGCTGAGATTTTAAAATGTTAACAGTTATTCTAGAAGTGCAGGAAATGCAAAGCCAGCTGCTGAGATGGAGCTGGAGGAGGAGCCCTTTAAGTAAAGACAGGATGGATGGGAAGCAGGAAAGCATGAAGAGGGTGGGGAGAGCAAGCAACTTACGCTAACTGAGATCCTGATGCAGCATTGAGCAAGGTGTTCTGGACCAGCAATGCCTCCTGTGGTGGAGGTCGAGTGAGAGAAGTGGTATTAGAGAGTACTGGAGAGAGAGGAAGGGGTCTTGCAAGCGTGCACAGAGTAATGATGTTATACTTCCTGCAATGGAAAGGAAACTGTAAGGAGAGTTGTAAGCAGGGGGGCAACGTGATCAAATGTCTGCTTTGAAGAGGTTACTTGTGCTGCCAAGTGAAGGAGGGATTCGGGGCAAGGGTGGTGTAATCGATGGGATACCACTAAGGCGCTGTTTCGGAAGTCCAGACTAAAGATGCTAGTGACACGGACTAGCCTACTGAAAGTAGAAACAAAACACAGTGGATGTGTTTCATGTACAAACACTCTTTCTGATCTGTTCTCCCACCCATCCACCCAGGCTCATAGTTACTCCAGAATTATCTTAGACATTTTATCCTATAGAAATGGCCCTAGTTATGACAAACTGGGCTAAGCAACCCTCCTCTATGCAAATCTACCTTACCATTTAATAAAAATATAACAATAAGTATAAGTAGAAGTATGTAGTTTTTCATAATGGGTATTTCTTCTTCATTAGATTGTCAGCTTTTGGGGGGTATGGAGAGAATTCTGTCTTCATCTTCAGCACTGGAGTCCTGTGCTAGGCACATAGCAGGCATTCAACAAGTGTTTATAGACTAATTTGAGCATTCTGTATTCTCTGTTGTTTTGAGATCACGGATGCTTCTGTCCTTCATAAGGAAATCTGTTTCTCTCCATCAGAAGATTCTTTAAATTGTTGTTTGCTACTGGATCTTAGAGGCTCTGGCTTGAGGTTCTCATTGGCTGTCTTTCTTTTCCCCTCCAGTTTCTCTTTCTTGAAAAACAAAGAAACACATGTCAGCTGAAAATTTTATCACTTTCTGTTATCATTCATAAGCAAGCATGGAAGGACTAAACAGCTTTTCAGAAGGTCAAGAACACATATCTATTTGTTTATGGAACCCCATGAAGAGGTTTATGATAAGAAAGACTTCTCTGTCTCTTGAAACCCCTGCCTTTCACTTCCTTGGGATGTTTCTCCTCTCCATCTACAGGCCTCTCTAAGGTAGATCCTGTGTCATTTTTTTGTCCCCAACAAAGCCACGTTTTTACTGGACTGAGTCCACTCAGAGTCGGTTATTAAGTCACCAAACTTACATGAGAAAAATCAGCAGAAACCTGGTATGATGCTTCAGAATGGTCATTGAATCTTAGAATCCCAGAAGATACTGACTGAGTTATCCCTGTGAATTTGTTTACCTTGTGAACTAGAGTTGAATATTTTTTACCTTGGTTACATAAATTTCTCATGTGTTTTGATAATGGTTACAAACTTCCAAGCTGATAAGAGAGTTGTTAAAGTAAGAAATTTACTAGAAGTTTAGAGAAAAAAGGTTCTGAAGGGTCAACTCATCTGGACTTACCACCAGCAACAACAAAAAGGTGGAAGGACAAAAAAATTTAAGACATTTCAGTTGTTGCATTTATATTACATTTTGAAGAGCCCACGGGCTGCACTTTTCAAATAAAAAATTTGGACAGAGGCATAGTTTATAATGCATTTCATTGGTTAGCTAACTTTTTGTTCTTCATTATTAATCCACAAAAAGAACGAGAAACACAGTTGAAAATATATCACATTGAATTTTGCTCTTACCTATTTTTAAGAGCAGAGTGGCAGGGTGGTGGAGTCATGACCAGAGGCACAGATATATTTTCAAGGTATTTTTTAAAAATTACATTTCAAGGTAATGTACACCTATGCTTAATTTAGTCATTTGCTTTCAAGGAGTGTTGAGGATCAATAAGCTCTTCAATAAGGATTTCTGGATGGTGGTCCTCAGGGCAGGGAACCTGTAACATTCTCCCAGCCCTATGCACCTGAGGACTCCAGGGGCTAAGGCCAGCTCACGAGCATGGCAAATACACCAAGAAATGCCCCTCATTTGCTCCCTGTTAGGCCAGTTTCTAGGATATCTGTGATTATAATCATTTCATTCTAGTTGGTATTCAGTCCTGAAATTAACTCTATTTCTGTCACTATTAAACTCTCTTCCTTTCAAATCCCCTGAGGGAAGCAACTTAACAAAGTCATTTACAGGAAGGGGTTTAGGACTGAAACAAAAAGTATAGTAAATAAACATCATTTACTGGGTGTGAACAATGGTCCAGAAATTATCACTAAGTATCACAAAAAAGTAACATTGTTTATCCTTAAGCTACAGCCAAAGAAACTGGAGCTGAGAGAGACTTCATAACATATTCAAAATTATAGTTTGTAAATGGCAAAGTTAGGATTTGGGACCAAGTCACGGGACTCTCAAGTCCATGTTCACATGACCACCGTTCTAGGATTTTTTCAGGAGAAAGAAAAATCTTTTGGGCATGAACAGTTAAAGCTAACACAGGTTATCTCTAGTGATGGAATTTCAGACATTGTGGTAGATGGATGTGGAGAGATTTCTGGGGAACTGTAGCCCAAGAGTACTTAAAACCACAGTGAAATACAGTTCTGTCTGTTCAAATGCAGCTTTGCAAACACACAACAGAAGGGAGGAACTGAGTTCAAAAGCTTTTGCTCAACTTTCCCCACGCCCGTCACCTAGCACAGAGGTTGAATCTGGACCAATGATCAGTTTTCTTTAACTTAAATAAGATTTCTTTCTTTTCAATTGAGGTTGTCTAAATATTAAAATAAATTCAGTATACATAAAAATTCTTATTTCTAGTTTTCTTAAAAAAATCGGGGAATCTAGCGTTACTGGGCTTGTATTTCTTCATGGCAATGAGAAGCTAGAGCTGAACGATGGCTGGGCTCTGTGAATGGAGGCTATGCTCTTTCCAGGCCATACCAGTCTTGCCTGGCCCACTGCCCTCATTCATGCTGCATGCCTGGCAGGGCTTCTTCATGCAGCCTGCACAGCTGTATGCTGCTGCTTATATTCTGTAGGCATTTGAGACCCCTGAACTTTCCATCCCTGTTATGCATCTAATGTGAATTAGCACTTTAACTCTTGGCAGGCAGGGACTTGTCCCAAATGACAGTTCTGTATTTCAGCGGTCATTTACTGAATGCTTAAGACCTGGGGCTCTCAGACTTGACCATGTACATCAGAGTCACCTGGCAGGCTTGTGAAAATACAGACTTCTGGGTCCCAGCTCCTACTTTCGATTCCATAGGTCTGGAGCAGGCCCAGGGGTTTGCACTTCCAACAGGGATATGCTGATGCTGCTGACCCAGGGACCACATTACGTGAAGAGTGCTTTAGGGAAAACATTTGTACTGTTGTGGACTGGATCATGGTAAAACCACTAATCTGTCTTCTGTCATCTTTTGTTCTTTTCAAAAAATGTGCTTCCTGATTTTTCTTAATTACGTGCTTTACTTTTCCCCAAAAATAAAACCCTTCTTTTTCTTTTATTTTCCTGGAATTTCTCTGAGACAGGGCTGATGGTTATTCACCTGGAATGGCTTAGAGACAGGAGGATGGCCTTGGTGACACTTAGACTTCCTCTTCAGTCTTGCTTTTCTGATAACTATGTTCTTTCATGAGATCTGTCCACAGTCTGTGCCATGGGGACCACCAACTTGTGCTGCTGTCCAGATGCCCCCTGCACTGTCACCACTCGCAGCCAGATTTGAAAACTCGGGGCTTTTCTACTTCCTACCCATCACAGTCCAAATCCATATCTTCTGCCAACCTATTTATACTGCACAGATGGCTGGGATCGTCCAGAAGAGTCACACTTTGAAATCTGGAGAAAGTGAATGTACTGTAAGAAAAAATAGCTTGGCAATTTTTTTTCCTCCTGGTCGGTTTCCACTGTGTGTATTTTTTTCCCCTATATATTGCTTCTCATATTCTTAATGATCACTTTTAAGCTACTCTTCTCCAGTATGTGGCTCATTCCTCAAACCGCTCCTTAAATAAATTGCAGCATATGTCGTGTGCCTTCCAATCTTTCTCAGTGCAGCTCAGAAAAAGGATGGCAAGATAGAAGGACTGGGAGGCATTGAGGAAAAATAAGCCTAGCATGGAGTGGCCTCCAGCTTAAGCAGTGAGCAGTGGACAGAAGTTTGTGTAGCCAGAATCATGAGCATGGATTTCCTGTTTTCCTACCTTGCACAAAAGCTGTAAACACTTCCTTCCTGGCACTGACCTTTCAAGCCCTCATTACATTTAATATGTGATAAAAAAACAAAACAAGAAGAGAACACAGAGGAATACTTGTTAAGGGCTTCATCGAATAGGAAAAATTAGTGAGCTGAAGATGAGTAATGACCAGTAAGAAAATGATGAAGGTAGGGGAACAGTAAGATTTTTTGAGGTGGCAGCCAGTTTTGATCACTAATATCCCTTCTTATTGGCAATTGTGTATAAGGCACAGCAGGGCACCATGGGAACTAAGTGGAAATACACATCAAATAAACAGATGGAATGGAGGTGATGTGATTTACAAGCACCAGGCTTATATCAGGTTCTGTATAAATATTAGAATTCTAGTTCATCAAAGTAACTTTAATTTGTATTTAATTATAAAGGTGTATGTTCTTGTAAGAAAACCCATTATGTAACCATTAAGTAAACCATTATGTAACTTATAAGAAAAACCATTACATTTTATGAAGACAAGGATTTGGGTTTTGGTTGTTCATTTTGAAAAAGATCCTGAGTGCAAAAATATTCCTACACATAAAGATCTCAGCTAGTACATTTAAGTTTTTATTTATAGGTCATTAGCAATTCGATGAAGAGGTGGGACAGGGCAGAGACTTGAAACTAAAATCATTAGGATTCCAAAGTGAAGATAATGCATATCTGAAATCGTAGTGTAAGTTTCTGATGACTTAAGGTTTAGGTTGCAAAGGTGGATTAATGCACAGCTTTTCACATATACCTTCCCACTGAGCAAGGCAAAGACGACTTGAATGTGAAAGTGAGAAACCATTTAATGTGGTATTATTTGCCAGTGAGCAGTGGAGGAATAAAGCTTTTCTCCTAGTTTACTCCCCATAGTGCTATTTCATCACCTGTGAAACATAGGATCTACTTTTAGTAGTAAGTACTTACATTTCAAGACATTATAAGAGTTATTTTACTTATGTCAGGAAAAGGATCAGAATGTTTGCTCTTCCTTTCTCACTCTCTCTGAAAAATGATCAGGATACATCAAGGAGTTGGGGTCGAGATAGGGAAGTCTTCTAATGTGAATTGAATGGTCTTAGTAATGGTTTCCTCTTAACAAGTGTCCAATAATAAGAATTTAGGGGTAGGAGATGGAAGAAGGGATAAATGGTTTCTACTGAAAGGCTTCTTTCTTCCCTGTCAGCCGGTGACGCAATTACTGAATAAAATGCTAGAATCGTCAGCAGATCATCCAGGTCCTCAGTCTTTTAAGTCATCACCTAATGATAACGGTTCTCCTGAGATGGAAACGTGGGCATATAAACCTGGAAAGGAACAAAATGAACAGGTGACCCATCCGCCTCTGGTTGGAGATAGCAAAACAGCTTCAAGGTCACTGCTCTTCTCACTTGAAGATGTTTCTTCTCCTCTTCCTCCTTGTCCTCGCCTCCCCTTTCTTCCTTTCGCTCTCCCTCTCTATTAAACAAAACACTGTGAGGAAACGCAGTGATTCCGTGAGAACCCTCAGCTTTTGGTTGTGCATACAGTTGAGCATATAGTTGGATGAGCCAAAGTGTTCTGCACGTGAGATAAATAAATCTTCTTCTAAGATACTAGGAAGCCATGGGTGCATGTGTGTGTGTGTGTGTGTATGAAAAGCAATTTTACAAGGGTATCACAGTGGTCTTCATTTTCCTGATATGGGTGAGTGCTTTATCTGATTTAGGAATCTCTTACTGGCAGATATTAATTGCTGTAAGTCAAGAGTCCTTTGCTTAATGAGGGCACAGTCAGAAGCTTATCTCATACCTTTTATTTATTCCAAGGTCTCAGGACTACCAACTACCTCTACACCCAGTCTGCTAAAGGACAGTTTCTAATATATTTAATTTTCTGACATGCTTCTCTCACCCTATACCATGGATGTAAGGATAAAGCATGAATCTGTATCATTACTAACTTGCACCCTGATCTCTCTTTCTGGGAAGAGTTAAATGTGTGTTTTAATGGGGTGACCCTCTACAGCTAAAAAGTGGTAAGAAATTCTTGAATATTATTCTTCAGACTCTTTTCAGCTTTGGTCGCTGATTTTAGCTGAAACAAGTGGTACATCCTAGAATGCCTACAATGAACTGAAATAGTTTGTAAGATTATGCCTCGAGTGACTTACAGCACACCTTCCAGTTGTGGGCATTAGCCTCGAGCATGAGTTCCTTGGCTAAGTGAAGTTTAAGCATCCATAATCACTCACTCCTTTTATTCCTGAGAGGGTATTTCTTCAGAAGTAATTGGGCTATATTTTCTGGAAATGAAGTTTTACAGGAAAGATATGAATAACCTGGCACTGGGTGAATATGCTTTCCTTCTGCCCTTCTCCTTTCCACCGGTTCTTGCTACATGCTATGTATGAGTACTGCCTTTCTTTGTATTGCCGTGATGACACTTGACATGCAGTTAAGGCTTTTGTTGTGAGAAGGCAGAACAAATGCCAGCCTGATTTTATTCTCTGCTTCCAGTTGAACCTAGTTTAGGAAAATGAATCCATAAGAGAAAGTAAGCTCTAGCTAACAATGAAATAGAATTTTATCTTCTTAACTAAAACATGTTTCTTCTTGTGGTTTTGCCTCAGTCAGCCATCTCTGTGGAGAAGTAATTGGCTAAAGGCAAATTTGGGGTTGTACTGGCCAATACCATTTTGGTAGGCAGAATAATGACCTCCTAAAGATGTCCCTGAGTGTTCCTCATCCCCAGAAGCTGAACTTGTTCTGACACGGCAAGGGGAGGGAATAAGGGTTGCAGATTAAATTAAGCTTGCTAACCAGCTGAATTTAAAATTAGATGATTTTGGATTCTCGGGGTGGGCCCACTGTAATCACAAGCATCCTTAAATGGGGAAGAGAGAGGCAGAAGAGTCAGAACCAGGGACACGGCATTGTGAGAAAGACTTGACTGGCCATTGCTGGCTTTGAAGATAGAAGAGGGCACAAGACAAGAATGCAGGCAGCCTTTAGAAGTACGAAATGGAAAGAAGTTAGATTTCCTCGAGCCTCCAGAGAGGAAGCAGCCCTGTCAACTCCTTGGTTTTGGCCGAGTGAGACAGTGTTGGATTTTTGACTTCTAAAATTGTAAGATAGTAATCTTGTTGCTTTAAGCTATTAAGTTGGTGATAATTTGTTACAATAACAATAGGATAACAATAAAACTATGAAATCTGATCTTTAATAGAACCCCCAAGCCAAACTCTGTCTTTAACATGTGCCATGGTTGAGTAGCCCATTTGGAGAGGGCAGGTGTCGGTTACCCAGGATTCTAATGTCCTCGGTCATCTCCCTTTTCTCAATATCATTTCCTCTGAGTGACTTCTTTTCTTTTTAGTTTTTACTTTAGTAAAAGGACGCAGTGTGAGAGGTAGGAAAGTAACATGTTAACAGGGTAGAGAATCCTGTGGCAGAGTGAAGAAAAGATTCATAATCTATTCTGGGTTGGGGAGGTGGTGTGTGCATGCATGCACATGTGCAATATTTTATCTACTTGGATTGGATAACAAACTTGAAAATTTCTTTAAAAGTTTATTTCTTTAAAATTAGATGTGGAAATGTAAAATGCACTATGTTTAAAAAGATAGGTGGGTGCAATGGCTTAAAAACCTCCCATTTCTCCCACAATTAGCTCAGGTCAATAAATTAAAGCTCATATGAAGGCCTTCTGGAAAGAACAACCAGATTTTTGAGTCTTTGTCTAAAAGTTACTGTCCTTGAACTTATCACCTCATTTGTTGCAGTGCTCAAAGATGGTAATAACTGTCCCTTTGATCAGTAAATATTTTGCCCAGGAAGTAGGACAATGATGAAGAGATGAATATAATATCAATATTTTTGCAAAAATTTTATTTACTCAGTGTGTTTTCATAAAAATTTTAAAACTGTGCTGCTTAGTGTATGTGTTGTCTGAGTGGATGTTTCTTTTTACATAAGATAATTACTACATTTATAAGTTTGATGTATTAAACTTATCTAAATGTATTAAATGCTTAGATTTTGCTTTTTAAAGTCATAAATTTTCCTTTTCATATATTTGAAGTGTTTGAAAGAATAGGATATATTAAGATATAAACAGAGTTTGAGATGCTTAAGGGAATCTGTTTAACTATAGGTAGAATCAGGATTAATCTTTCCTAGATAGGACTTCTTAAGACTTTAATCCTTAAACTTGTAAATAAATTGATCATTAATAAAAAAAATAAGTGGAGGTGTTTTTATTCTTATATAAAACGACTCCACTTTAAAATAAAACAAGATTTTTAGGCTGACACTAGAGTCTAAAGGAAAGCTTAAGTCTTCAAATTTATTATACTAGTAGTTTGTACATTAAGATAAATAACCATGAATAGATATTTGTGCTCCTAACCACTAACCCCAGCAATTAAAAACCTTAAATGATAATCCAAATGGGAGATTTGAAGAGACGTTTTGATGATTTTGAAATATTCACCATTTATTTACACATTTATTGTATGCTTTTGTATTAGGTGCTGTGCTTAAGATAATTACTGCATTCATACATTTGATATAATAAACTTATCTAAATGTATTAAATGCTTAGATTTTGCTTTTTAAAGTCATAAATCTTCCCTTTCAGATATTTGAAGTGTTTGAGAGAATAGGATATATTAAGATATAAACAGAGTTTGAGATGCCTAAGGGAATCTGTTTAACTACAGTTAACAGAAAGCAGTGGGTATAAAGGTCTTAGAACGATGCAGGATATGTTCAGGAAGTACTGGCTGTTAATATTAATAGAAGCCATTCTCTGTGTCCGAAGACCTAGCACACTAGTGTGTGTGTGTGTGTGTGTGTCTACATCGGTGTCCATATCCATCTTTATCTATCATCAAACTTTTGAGAAGGAAGAAGACAAAAGAGAATATGAACACTAGGAGAGATACATTGGTGCTCCTTTGCTAATTCACAGTAGACCCTTGCACATCTGCACACAAACACATATGCAAGTCTTGTGTGAACCTGGAAACACTCAGATAGTTGGGACCAGTCCTTTGGAGTGGAATCTGAAAACAAATCTTCTCTGAAATTTGAGTGTAAGAATTGGAAGGGAGAGCTGTTTTGCCTTAGTCTGACAAATTTTTGGTTGATAAGGAAATGGAGGTCCTGGGAGGTGAGGTGACTTGTTCAAGTTCCCTGGCTAGGATAAACAAGACCGGATGCTAACTAATGTGGGAAGGACAGATTTCGTCCAGCATGAACTGAACTCAGCATCCATCTGTTCAGGTGAAGGGGTGTTGAGTGCTAAGGGGAGGAGAATGGCAGAGTAGGCAGGGGCCAAGCGGGACTCAGTGGAGTCTGGGAAGTGAGCAAGGACAAGGGGTTAATCAGTGCAGCTGGGCTTAGGCTGCCTGTGTCTGCGAGCTGGCAAGGGCCGAGGGTGAGCTTCCAGCCTCCCACAGAGGCCTTGTCCTCAGGTATCAGCTGAAGCGAGCAGCAGAGGTCTGGGCAGCCTTGCATTTTCTCAGGTAAGAACTTTAAGGGGTCCAAGGGTCATGGGAAGAATGTGGCTTCGAGCTGTTAGAAACTCCACTGGTGTTCAAGTTTATAGGCCAAGGGTGGGGCCTAGCTGGGAAGAGAGCTCAAAGGAGCCTGGCTAGAGTGTGGTCAATGCCAGAGCTTTGTCATCTCCCCGTCAAAGTTCCAGCTGTGAGACTTCTGCCCATGCTGTGGCCAGATTCTGGTAATGCCAAAAGTATAGAAGACCATCTTAGAAACTCTTCCCTTGAAAAAAAGGCTCCTTCCAACTTTGTTAAGTGGCAGGTCTCCACTTCACAGCTGTAGAGCCCCTCTCCAGTTACAGGTTGAAGCCTACCCCTTTGCATACAGGAAAGCTGGCCACTTGAATTCCAACCAAGTGCTCTGAATTTAGGTGAGACCCACTGGTCTGTGGATAGGGTCAGCATGCTTAGTAGGTACACTCTATTGCTGTTATTGTTTCTGCTCCTACCCATTTTGCCTGTGTCCTGCTAAGGTGTACTGTGCTCTCTTTTGAAACCATCAGAAAAGCAACCTCTAATAAATTCACACTCTCTTATTATCACACATACAGCATCTGAAACAAGACCAAGGACCCTATACTGAAGGATCAGGCTTGTTCACTAATACATTTGTCAATCTCCAAGTTATTTAAGCTTAGGATATTCCAGCTCCCTTAATAACCTACTCTAGGTCTCTCTTTGTGAAGGCTTTAACCCTTTCCGAATGTTCTTAAATATCCAGTTATCATTAGCTCTTGTGTATAATGACTCAGTAAGTTCATCATGCACTAAACAGAACACAGCTTCTATTTATTGTGCCCAATGTAGCTTTATCAGGTTCAAAGCCGTGACCCTTTCAGTGCACAGATAGTTTTATTTTCTTTTTCCAGAAGATGGTCTATCTTTAGGTCTGTTTCAAATTGTTTCCTTTGCCTGTAGTGAATCCCCATCCACATTCTCCTGAGCCTAATTGGAGTCACAAAATAGAAGACAGCATTCTTACAGAGTTTAGATGGCTCTCTTAGATGTGCCTTTATTATTTCTATTTCAGCTGCTTTGTTTTCATTCTTGGGAAATGCTTTGAAAAGTTTAGCGCTCTTTCCACTCTGTAATTTTGGCTCAGTTTGTCAGAGTAACAAATAAGAGGCAGGAAGGTGAGTGCACGTTTTGCTTTGTTTCTTTCCTTCTTTTAAACATATATTCTGCCTTCACTTTCATCTGCACAATTTTCATGCACTGGGTGAGCCTAGCAGTTTACATAAGCTCATGTTCTAATCTCTGCAATTTATTATTCTCTTCTGTTTTAGCTTCATATCCGTACTACTCTATGCCTTCATTTTTCTTCTCCTTGATTCCAGTAAAATGTAAATGTCACCATCCTGTACCTGTATTTTTCTCACGGTTGCCATGACTTCCAAGCCAGCTGGCAGGTTTCTAATCCATGAATGGTCTGTTGGGTGCACATCTGGGGAGAGGAATAAAGAGTGCATGATAACACTTATAAATAGTTCCCTTCTGTTTAGAGTTCTGTAAAATCTGGTTTAAAACTTTATCAATTGTTTCTGTACCAAAACAGCAACTCTAGTGTTCAACTCAGAAGTAATGTTATCTTTAGTTTTAATCATAAGACTTAAAAACTTGATGTATCTAACATATATGTGGTAGGAACATGGACTATATGGAATATTGTAGCAGAGTATCCATTTAAAGTATGAAGGGCATGTGGTTTCTGTCTAAGGAAAAGCTGACATCAGCCATTCAACATCTGAACTTGAGAGTCATTTTTAATAGTAGTGCAAAAACTGCAGAACCCAATTGTGTGGTGGAGAAATAAGAAGGAGATGTGAGACATGGGACAGTCTCTATACGGAATCCTTTGGAGGGACACTAATGAAGATAGAGGTCATTCTAATAAGAACAACAGGCAATTTAGGTAAGTTTGTTTTAAATGTGTGTTCTGGAGAAATGCCTCAGGGTTACATATAAACCTCAGCTGCTAAAGGAAATGGGTAATGGGGACATTGACACATTCCATGCAAATTAGAATTTCAAAAGATCAGCTTCAAAACACAAGGAGTTGAAATTTAATGAACTGCTCAGGTGGGGATAAAAAACATTCTGCTGAAAGAAAAGTCCAAGGGCAGTGAACCTACCAAACTTGTTGCCGTAAGACCGTGTATGCCTCGGTCCTGCTCTGAGTCATGAAAGGGAATTGATTGGAGACCCTGAATGCACAAGTATATTCCCAAGGTCTTGCAAAGTATTAGCATAAAGCAGCCATATGGGGTATCTCTGCTTTAAAAAAAAAAAAATCTATTTTTCTTGATAGATACCTGGGCAATATTTCATTTAGGGCTGATAAGAATGAAGTGCTTACATACTTTTAACTCTTGTTAAAAAGTAAACTAGTGTTTTTATTTATCTTGGGTGAATACCTAAAAATAGAATTACTTTTACCTAATGAGGTATATGCTTAATAGTAATTAGAAATTACCTGTCTGCCCAAGTGGCCTCACCATTTTATATTCCTGCCAACAGTGTAGGAGAGGAATGTCTCCTCTTTAGAGTAATGCTATCTAGTGAGGTGCTGTTACCCTAAATGTGTGAAAGCACTGTGTTACCTACTGATGCTAGCCTGGGCTTACTGAACTGCATGCATACAATGTCCCCTTACCTAATTTATCTCCCTGGAATCTTACCCTAGTCCTGGAGACAAGGAAGGCAGTTGCCATGTGACACAAGAAGAAACAAAAGCGAGCTCATGTGACTTCTCACGGTCATAGAGCGCAGGTGGGCCAGCGCTTTTATTAAAATCTTAGGCTCTGATTCCTCGACCAGCTGGCTTTCCACCAGGTTTCTTCTCTTAAAATAGTAGTTACTGTGGAAGGACTTAAACTCAAGGACCAAAACACGAAGAAAGAACCACATTTCATAATTATGAGGTTCCTAACTAAAAGTTCTATTTCTGTAAATCAGAAGTTGGCAAACTGTGGCTCATGACCAAATGTAGCCTCCCACCTATCTCGGCAAATGAAGTTTTACTGGAACACCACTACACCCATTCATTTATGGATTGTCTATGGCTGCTTTTGAGCTATAACAGTAGAGGTGAGTAGTTGCAATAGAGACCATATGGCCTGCAGAGCCAAAAATAATCTACTGTCTGACTCTTTACAGAAGAAATTTCTCAGCCACTACTCTAAGTCACTGAATAGATATCATTCCTTTAAGCAGATGATATACTAAAATTTACATTGAAGGAAAAATTCTTCAAGCTCATAGGAATAATGTTTCCTGACTTAATTTAGTGCCTCTTTGAAACCCCAATTCTGTAAAATGTAGATATGAATGACATGGTCATAATAATGCCAAGCAACTTCCAACAACCAGCTTTCAGTACTTAAGTTCATAAACTGTCAAACATCACATGAGCATAATTAATAGAACTGGGATCAAACATGAGGAATATATCATTTATGGAATGACTATAAATTATGGGAGAGTTTTTCTTTATGCATTTTCATCCTGGATACCTTAAGGAAACAGAGTCACCCACCACTGGCCGATCGTCAGGTAGAACCCCAAACCCCAGTATGTTGCCATTGCGGGATTCTATCTTCCTGCTCTGTCCAAATTGGATAGTTTGTAGAAATTAGAAACTAAGGGAGATTGTTATGATCAGATCTGATTATTGCAAACAGCAGAATTTTTCCATTTTCAAAGTACTTATGCATCACAGTATTATTGACTGTTTTAATGTGCATAGTGATTAGTTTTAACTCCTTGAGGACTACTTCAAAATTTTATGTTCTTTTATTGAACCTGCTTTGAGATCCATAGTCTAGACAGCACTCTGTGAGGCTTTGAGAACCACATTAACTTAGAATGTTCCCATGAAAACATTCTGTTCTTTGCTCGGTCTTTCAGTTTGTGTTGGCAGCCAAGAGTTTCCCACTTTAAAGCCACAGTTCTTTTTTTTCCTACTTAAAAATGGAAAAAGAAAACCACAATGCTCAAGCACTTTTGTCCTCTGTTTAAGTTGTAACTATAAAAATACTAGTTTATTCAAATGAGTCTGTGCATTTTTATGTTAGAAGATAGACCTGCTGACCCAAAGACAGTGTGCGGGGCTGTAAGAGGTGGGATCCTCCTCATATGAGCACTGGGTCCAGGGAGAAACCTCATGAGCAGGGGAAGTGGGCCCCTGGTGTCCTCAACTTCTTCTTTCCAGATCTAGTTCCTATCTTTCAATAGCTTCTCTTCAGAGTACTGCCTCCAACTTCCCAAAGCCTGCATGCTGTTTTATACGCTGTATCCCTTCTTTTCCAGTGAAAAAGAACTGGAAAGTGAAAAGATTTATTAAGATCTGGAAATGTTAATAAAACAGAGTATGAATTAAATAATGAATTCATTTTCTAAGAAATGTTTAAACTGAACAGAAAAGCTTAATCCACCCCCTTTAAAACAAGACAAACGATGAACTAACAAAAAAGTTAATCCAAAGTTTGGGTTATTAAGTAAGTACTTTAGTGACTGTTAACTAGCCAATGGTGGCAATATTTGGGAAATGAATATTTCTGAGTCCCGGTAAATCACATGACCACAGCAACTTCCTATGCTTGAATTTAATCTTGATGAGAATCATTCCAGGACTGGGGTAGTGGATGTATTGAATGGGAAGATATTAAGGGACCGAACAGAGTAGACTGGAATGGATGAAAGCCTGGAACCTAGGTTGTAACAAGGGATGTGACTGGTAATTAATTTACTCACAGCAAAGTTAGACCCTCTGCTTTAGCACTAGAAGACAGCCCTGTGTCTCCATGCCCGGGGATCCCATGGATAAGGCAGTTTCCAGGTGCACTGCCCCATTGTCATAGGTAGGCTGTGTCTTAGCATCCTCAAATTCTACTTAGACCAGAGGCAGTGAACATACAGCAAGTCATATATAAGAGGTGTGCAGCTGTGTGCAAGAATCGGGTCTGGCTCCCTCAGGGGGACCCACTGTGAGGGAGTGACTGGTCATGCCTCAGATCCTAGAATGATGATCGACTTTGATTCATTCAGCTTCAAGTGTCTAGGTGAGGGTTGGCAGGTGGTGGCTGGCAACCAGAAGAACAACTTCATGAGTGGGGGAGAGAGACAAGAGTATGTATGTCCACATTATTTTAAATGAGTTAAAGAGATTGTACTTCAAAATAGTATAGCGGTATTACATGCACATTGGTATAAATTTGTTAAAAAAATGAGTATAAAAGCACTAACAGTAACCCATAATTTCACTAGCCATGGGAAATGGCAGTTTGTATGTAATATATAATGTTCTATTACTTCCTACCTATCCATGTATTTAAGCAAATCTGTGTGAGTTTGTGTGTCTGGGTGTGTGATTTTGTTCATTAATTTTTCTGATCTCCTTAAAAAGGGCATTCTAATCCCTGTCGATTTAACCCCATTGGTTTTTGTCTGACTTAACTGAGTGTGATCCTGCTGGTCAAGTACAGGCTCTGCTGATAATAGTATCTCTATTGGCCTTGGACTTGATTCCTGGCAGTCATTGTTCTTTATACAGGGCTACTTGCTGATACAGGAGGGACTCATCAAAGATCATAAAAGGAGACATAAGGTAAGAGAAGTTACTCCAGTTACTTTTCCCACAGAATAAATCACCCAGAATTTAGTAGCATGAACAAACCCTTTATTATACTCATGGATTCTGTGGGTCAGGAATTTAGACAAGACCCAGTGGGGAAGGCTTGTCTCTGCTCCATGCTATCTGGAGCGTCATCTAGGGAAACGTGAATGTTTGGGGAAACTCAGCAGCTGGGTCTTGGCTTCTTCTGTGGGCATCTTGCGTCCTCAGTCTGGCCCCTCCCTATGATGACGTGGAGGGCTCGAGTCAGCAGAACTGCCAACCACAGCACAGGCACGTGCCTTCTTCCTGGAACCCCGAGCTTCCTTAGTACAACGGCTTCAGGGTCGCTGGACTTTTAACACAGAGGCTCAGGGCTCCAGAGGTTAATGTCCTTGCAGACAAGGCACAAGCCAAGTGGCGTTTTACAACCTGGCCTGAGAAGTCATGTGGCATCACTTTTGCTCTATTTGACTGATTGGAAGAGGCAAACTGGGTGCCAGGGGGAAGGGACACAGACCCCGTCTAGTAATAGAAGGAATGTCTAAGACTTCATGCCCAGCCTGCAATCTGCAGCTCCTCAAATCTCAAAGCAAATCAAAGGGAAGCAAATCAAGGCTACCAGATTACCATTTATGGGAAATCGCCCAAGCTGTTTTTTGTCCATTTTTGTGACTAAAAAAAAATTTCCAGGTGGAAATTGTCTTACATAATTCAAATATTATAGTCAGGAATAGAGGAGACAAAAATTTTCCCCTAATGCTTCCAAAACTTTAGAGAACAAATTATGACTTAAAATAGGTAAGAAAAGGGATATTTTTGCTGACTCACTTTATATCTAGAAAAATGCTGCTTCCAAAAAGGCTGAGGTGTGCCTGAAGGGGAGACAGAGGGCTGTAGCTAGAGGAGAGATTGGCAGGTTTTCAAGGTTAAGGAACCACAAGAATATGAAGCAGAGCGATGTGCTGGGAGCAGTAACTCACCTTTGCATGTATGCCCTGGGCAGCCAACTCATCCCTACCTGAAATAACCTGAAACCAAATTGTAACGGTGCTTCCTTTTCAACTATTATTTAAATGAGAAATTCAGATTGCTGGGCCTTGACTCTTACAGTTTCTAGTAGCCTAGGTAACATGTTTAAAAAAAATTTTTTTTTATTTCCAGACTAGCATACCACTCAGAGGCATAAATCTGCAATTAATTTTCTAAAACAACCTGTGATGATTTACCATTTGGAATAATCAAGTTAAGTTTTCCTCCAGGTGGCAAATATATAGAGCTCTTAAAATGGCTCAGGAAAACAAAATTCCACTTTAGAGTATTTCTTTCCCCATGGGGTTTTTAGTTTTTTCTATCATCTTTCTGAAATGAGAAAAAGGAGATGGAGAAAGGGAAAGAAAATAATTCTGAGGGTTGGAGGAGGGAATAGCAAGTCACTTGATTTTTAAAAAATCCTGTAGTTTTGCTAATATTAATGATGGCAGTTTTTGGAAGGGCAAGTCTCTGATGGCAGGTAACTGAGGCCTGGGAAATACTTGCTATACTACAGGCATTTGGTGGCCAAATTCACCCAGAGGAAGCCCAGTGACTGAAGTCAACATGGGAGCTCCTGATTGGTAGAGAATTTATCCACAACTAGCCAACTCCACTATTTGTAAAGGAGAGCCAGTTTCCCAGATTGGACCTCTGCTGGAGACTGAAGTGAATTAATACATTATTGAGAACCATTCGAAAGCACAGAAATGGAGAAATTTCACCTGCAGGAATCATTTGAGCTTCTGGCTTAGGAGAAGCAGAGGTTCCTTTAGGATATAAGCATTCTTAAGACAATTAAGAGTCATCTTTCACGGGGACAATTAAGAGAACAAACATCAACCACAATTGAAGAAATAGTACATTCTAACATCAAGAGTGGAGGAGAAGGACGCTGTGACTGATTAACCACCATTCAGGCAGAGGCTCCTATTGCGTCAAGGGAAACGTTCAGGATGGCATGACAACTAACAAGATTAGTCTTTAAATGGTAAATGTGCAGGGTGAGAGAAAATAGATATGAATTTCATTTGTGTGTATGACACACACACAGGCACTCACATGCACACACCCCCATGAACCCAACAGTTCTCATTTGACCCAGTGCAGTTTGTCAATACCCAAATTTAGTCTTCCTGTATCAGGTTATTGCAGCCTTGTAGTTGAGAGACCTCTGTGGCTTATTGCAAGAGCATGCTGGGAACACAAGTATCTAACCCAGCAAATACCTGCCATCTTAATATCCAAAAATCAAGTATGGAGAAAATGCCAGCAATTTCACGGTGATTGGGAAAAAAACCCACCTCTCTAGATTTTTCTTCACCTCCCCCATGATAAGCAGCTAGCACATGTGTTGGGTGATTTAAGGTACATTTTCTTCATCAGCACCATGCCCTCTTAGAGAGAAAACCAAGGCTCAGATCCAGGTAGCAAATCTTTTGGTCACACAACTGGTGTAGGAAAGCTGGATCTGGGCCCAAGGGATTCTGGCTCCCAGTCCAGTCTTTCTCAAAGGTGTGTGTCTGTCTGGGTTCACCTTCCTGACTTCCATCCATCTACTGGAGTCTTACAGAGACCAGCTTAAATGTCACCTCCTCCAAGAGGCCTCCTTAATCTCATCCAGCCTCTGTTGGTATTGCCACCTACATTTATGTAGATTTGGAAATCCACGTGAATCATTAATCTTACAAAACTCCATCTATCCCTCTTGATCATTGCATTTTACACCTTTATATTGCTGGCTTAATTGTTTTTAACTTTTGGTTTTTACATGCCAGTATACCAAGCACTCAGAGTCGACGATTATTTATTTTAATAACAGATGTTTGTTTTTAATAAAGGAGCAGCCATAATAAAGTTGAAGATCCCTTTGTGCCCAAACTACAGTCCTACTCCACTCTTTCCATTCCCAGAGGCATGTGTTACCATGAATTTGATATATATCCTTTCATTTCTTGCTTTTATGCTTTTACTTTATATGTATTTATCCATACATAATAGATGGTATTGTGTGTTTTTTTTAATTTACATAAATGCTTTCATGTTATCTATTTTCTGTAATTGCTTTTTTCACTCAGTTTTATCTTTCTTAGATATGTCCCTATGAATATATAATTACATAGTCATTCCTTTTAACTGTTCATATCCTATCATATGAAAGAATACTTCATCTACCCATTTCCCTAGTGATACTCATTTAGGTGGCTTCCCATTTCTGGTTGTGTAGAACATCATGGCACATGTTCTCTTATTTGAATGTGTGTGAATATTTTAGAGCAGATACAAATGGAATTTCTGGGATGTAGGATATGGAATTTTTTATCTTACTAAATCCTGCCAAATTGCCCTTTAAAGTAGTTGTACCAATTTATACTTCTTCCAGCTGTAAAATGTGAGAGTGGTCTTTTCCCACATGTTCCAGCACTTGGTGTTGACTAATGTCAGCTATCTTTTCATGAGGGCATTTATTTCCATAGTCAGTTGTCAGTCTCTTGAGGGAAGCGTGCTTTATTTGCAGCTTTTCTTTCTTTCTTTCTTCTTTTTTTGTCCTTAGGGTCCTACATGTGGCCAATCCATGCTGCACTCCATATGGATTAACCAATCGGCCTACAGGGTCCATCGCCAAAAGGTTCCCCATGGTCTGTTGAAGTATGTAGGTGACACCCATATGTCTCTGAGTGCAATTTTCTTACTGTCTCAGAATATCTTAAATGAGACAATTTAAAAACCCACAGAATAAGATGTGAATTGTTTGCTTTGGAGCTAGAAATAAGGTAACCTGTAGACTATTAGAACAAAATTAAAAACATTTAATATCATCAGAACTAATTAGTTAAAAGTTGAGCTCATCTATATAAGGCCCTTGTTTTGGGTGCCTCTTCATTTAGAGCAGCTGTAGCTGATGGTATTAACCTAGAGGCAGTTTCCTGCTTCTATCCCATTCCACCCTTCAGGATA
Organism: Manis pentadactyla; assembly: GCF_030020395.1. Taxonomy (NCBI): domain Eukaryota; kingdom Metazoa; phylum Chordata; class Mammalia; order Pholidota; family Manidae; genus Manis; species Manis pentadactyla. The sequence continues at coordinate 41,836,398 of NC_080032.1, read as the reverse complement.
TTACGGCCTTTTAATTGTTCTTTCTCTCTCTTATGCATAAGTGCCCCCTCTGAACTGAATCCTCCTCATCAGTACATAGTAATAGTCATGTCTTAGCCATCTTTTAAAAATATCTCCTTTGCTCCCATATCTCCATCCAGCTCCCTCACAGCTCTCACTTTGGTTCACCAGCAAACTTCTCTAAATCCTGTCCTTTCCGTGTCCTCCATTCGGGCTGTGATTCTCATCACTCTGCTGAGTCACCTCTTACAGGTGACTTAGTGTCGCTCAATCCAATGGACATGATCGCAGTCCTCATCTTACATGATCTCTGCAGCATCCTAATTGCCTGCTCCTCCCTCCTCATAGAGACCTTGCATAGTGCTGGAGGGTTGTAGCTCAAGGCAGGTTCACCCTGGATTCAATGAGACTGAATGATGACAAGGAATTTTGAGGGTAAAAGGTCGTATACCCAGCTTTATTCTCCTAGTGGCAGGTCAAGCGCTAGAATCATGTCTACAATCTGCCTCAACCTCAGCACTGGGTGGAGGTCTTTAGATAGCAACACAAACTATAATGGCTCATTGTCAACACATGTGCAAGACTGCTCCTGCACAATAAGCCAAGTATTACATCATTGCACATGCACAGTGTGCAAGTAGGTTGGGTCAGCTGAGCATCCCGACCACGGGAACTTCCATTTTCCCTACACCTTGCTTCAAGGGTGGCTCCTTCTTCAAAGGTGGCTACCTCTTTAGCCTCATCTTTTATCTGGCTGACAGTTGGAGTGTTCATGAGACTCAGTCTGCTCTCTTTTCATTTCGCTTTAGAACATTGCTCCTAGTTTAGGGTCTATAGGCTCACGATTTCAAATATCAAAATGTAGAGCTCCAGCCAAGATTTCCCTCAACTCTAGAGCTGAGTATGTAGTGATCTACTGGTTAAACCACTTGGATATCTTTAAAGCACCTCAAATAGAACAGACCTTAAATGAAACACCTCCCTTCCATGCCGGCTCCATTCTTTGGTCCTTCCATCAGGGATAATGCCATTCACCATACTCACTTGGGGTCACAAGTCACTAATTATGCTCCAAGTTGCTCTTACCTCCTCTTTCTCTCAAGGACCTTACCATGTCTGCTGAGCCCTGTGGTTTTCACCCCTTTGTATTGCTCACCTCTGCCCATTTCACTCTATATCCTGCACCCCTACCTTGGGGAAGTTGGGGTTCCTATGGCCAGGATCCTCACTGAAGTTAAACCACCTGATGATGTACCTGGCCTGTTGCTGGGCCACCACTTCCACACCTTTAGGCCACAATAAGCCATTATTGTGCTCTATAGAGAGCTTGGCCCAGTGCTCTGGGTGGAGGCAGAGATGCTAGTGCTTGACCTACTGCAGGGAGAACAAGCCAGGTAGTAAACCATTTCACCCCAAAGAACGTTTTGCTGTCAATTTCTTTGGTCACATTGAATCCATAGTGAACTTGCCCAGGGCTGAAACCCATTGGCAAGACACCTACTCTTGTCAGTCTCTTCACTGATCACCACAGTGGAGAGCCTCCTAACTTGCAGTACATGCTAATTTCTCTCCCTGGAATTGTAATGGTTTCCTATTTGTGGATAAAATGAGAGTTCCTGTGGCCAGGATTCTCACCTGGCCGTGGATGACTAGCTCAGTGCACATCTGTGAGCAATACATGGCTGTTGACTCTATATAAAGAGCTCCGCCCAGTCCTCTGGGCACGACATGGTGGCAGAGCTGCAAGGCTGTAGGATAGCAGAGCAGAGGCTGGAGTGGTGGCAGTACCGAGAACAGAGGCCCAGAGGGTGGCTGTGCGGAACGACTGTGCAGAGAGGCCTGGAGGATGGCTGTGCAGACAGAGGGGCCCAGAGGCAGAGAATGGCTTGCTGCATGCAGACGTGCTCTGAGTGAATGGGGATTCTAGTGACTGACCTGCCACCTGGAAGTAAAGTTGGGTATAACCCTTTCACCCCAAGAACATTTTGCTGTCAATTTCTTTGGTCACATTGAATCCATAGTGAACCTGCCCAGGGCTGAAGCCCATTGGCAAGACACTACTGCTGCTGTAACGAATTTCTGTTACCTTATTCTTCTGGACTTCAGTAGTCCTAAAATCAAGGGGTGGGCACACTGCATTCCTTTCAGAGGCTCTGGAGCAGAATTCGTTTCCTTGCCTTTTCCAGCTTCTAGAGGCCACCTGCATCCTTTGGCACTGTCCCTTTTCTTGCTGACCGTTGCTTATCCACCTCCTCAAAGCCTGACCCTCCTGTCTCCCTCATCTAAGGTGCCTTGTGAGTACACTGAGTCCACCTGCATAACCCAGGACACTCTCCCAACTCCAGATTCTTGACAAAAATCCCACCTGCAAAGTCCCTTTTGCCATGTAAGGCTAAATCACAGGTTCTGAGGATTAGGACATGGACATCTTTGGGGGCCATTACTCTGTCCACCACAAGAGTGTTTCTCCCCTCACCTCTCCCTCAATTTGCTACCTCCCATGGAGCCCCTAGGTGATAGCATAGGGGTCACCTTCTAAACCCCTCTTCCTCAGAATCAAGTTTGTCTATTAGAACTGAACACCCTTACCTCATTTTCATAGTTTTTTGATCAAAGTCTGTCCACCCTACCAGTTAGTAGGTTTTACTAAAACAGGAACTGCGTTGGTTTTGGTCTCCGGTTTGTCTCATACCCAGCAGAATGCCTGGTACACTGTGGAGGCAAAAATGTATCTTGAGTGATTGAATGAACAGATAAGTAACAACAGGTCTTAGATCAGGTTCCCTGGAAAACAGACTGGGAGATAGAAGAGCATGTGTGAAGTGTGGGTGTGCGCTTTTGGGTCAGCACCTCTGGGACAGTGAAGACACAAGACTGGCTGCTATGCAGTAGCAACAAAGGCCTCTCCTAATCCCATGGGACCCCTGAGCAGGGATGGCCTTTGAGAGTTGCCTTGATTCAAAAGACTGGGACTGGGCTTTTGTACTCCTTGAATAAACTAGTCATTTAATGTGAGCTGCCAGCTGGGAGAGATGCAACTTTGAGGGAGGCAGGTGAAAGACCTGGGTGAAGCAGCAGCACTCTTTGACCAACAGCAATTTATGGAGACACATGGGCAGTCCAAACTCAGAGCACCTGGGGAGTCAGTGCCTCGGTCCTGCTGGGAGTGCAGATGGCGTGTCACAGTGTCCACTCAGCAAACAGCCCTTGTTCTTTGGGTGCCAAACAGTTCCATTACATGTGCTGCAAGCAAGGGGCAGGTTTGTAATTTTCTTACCTTTTAGAAGATGTTGTGCTGTGGTTTTAAATTTGGTTCTGCAATCTGGATTTGATTTGTCACAAAACACAAACTGTTTTCGTTTGACTTGAAATAAATAATTAGACTTACAGGGAAAATACCCTTTCTGCAAAGGGGGAAATAATTCAATTGAGTTTAGAATAAAAGGATCTCATTGGCTCAGAAAGTAATTCAGGAATAATAGAACATATCTTCTATGTTAGGATTTTCAGATTCTCACTTTTTTTCCTCAAGTTTACTTAAAACTCTCATTAGGGTAAATGGCAGATGACAATATCTCAACTCTGGTGGTACTAAGTTACAAAATAGGTTGTTACTCATTTCTGGAAATTTAGCTCATCATAAATAAGAATATTATTCTGTTTCCCACAGTTATTTTTAACACTTGACTATAGGAAATGGTATTCCTTCAAGACAACTATTTTGTGGTCTGACAAAAACACCGTATCTTCAGTGAAAATGATAGAATGAAGCTTGTAACAAAAAAAAAGAAGTGTTTCCTCTAAGAATAATTAATGTAGCAGATAAATCACAGAACATACAGGAGGAAGTAAATATTTATTATTTTTGCCCAAGGGAGGGAGATGGATTGGGGAAAAATAACAAGATGTATTACTTCATCAGTTTGGATCTGCAGAAGGACAAAAAGCCAAAGTAGATAAAAAGTATCATGAAACCATAGAATAGAAAGAAATGTGGAAAGGCTTTGTAGGTATAACCATTGGGTAATAGTAGATTTAGAAGTTAAGGCACCTATAAAATAAAAGGTTGTTACACTCATCAGTGCACTCCTAACCAAGAACATCTGGAAGTTTAGCATCTAATTAGGAATGATTAGCTTACTGTGAAAGCTCTTCTCTGTGGATGTGGGGCAAATGGGAGAGTAATGGGTAATTATATAAAGGCAGAAAAATTCAATGTTGATTGAAAATCAATTACTTTTTGATATAAAAGTTACCTATTCCAAGCATCTTAGTTTGGTTAAACATGTATTGAGAATCTATTACTGTGTTCTTGTCATTCTGCTAGACAGACAGATACAAGACCAGGCAAAGCCAATCACAGTCCGAATCAATTCTAGTACTTTTGTTGAAATAAAAGATGTAAGAGAACTCTTCCCATACTAGTGAAACTCCAGTCTTTTAATTTGAATAGCATATGAAGAATGACTACATTTTATACTGTAAACTTGTGAAATGGAAAATGTTAATTTACATATGTATGTATGACCACATTTATACACCATATACATGTTAAATTTGCTTTTAAAATATAGAAATGATCATAGCCAATAAATAATAGATAAAATTTACTATTTTAATTCCCTTGAACTTTTATACTTTCTTAAAACTTTTTTCTATTATAAAAATATCTGAATAGACATTTTTGTACCTAGATGTTTTTCTCAATAATATTTTCTTAAGATATATTTTAACAAATATAATGACTAGATCAAAAGATAAGGCATTTTAGGACATTTAATAAATATTATTCAATTGCTTTCAAAAAGATTCTGCTAAGAACGTATATAGCTACCAGGAAAACATAAAAGAGTCTTCTGATTCTGGCTATCAAGTGTGTGGCCAGTATGTGTGTGTGTGTGTGTGTGTGTGTGTGTGTGTGTGTGTGTGTGTGTGCGTGCACGTGTATGTGAATCTATTTAATTTGAAAGATGAAAATTGTATCTCATTTACATTGCATTAATTAGACTATAAGTTGAAAATGATTACACAGCTTATTAGATGTTGATATGGGGTTTTTTTTTGAACTATTTGTTCTTATCAATTGCTTATTTCTGAACTGGGGCAAAATGTTTTTCTTATTTATTTGTATGGCTTTAGATAGTGTTAGAAAAACAACATGTGACCAAGTAAATTAGACAGTCTCACTGGCTTTATTAAGCTATTCATGAACCATTTAATAAGTAGAGAGATGCTCTGTTGAATTGCAGAGAAAGAAATTTTAAAAGGTAGAGAGGGACAGGAAAAAAAAGGAAATTATTAGCAAAGTATCCATTGTTTTAGACAAGGCCAGCATCCTAAAGGGAACGGAAGGGGTCCATCAGTAAATTTCCTAGTGCTGACCAGGAAATTCCAGTCAGCTGGAATTTGACTGGTTAGAAGGTCATATTCCTGAGCAAGTACGGGGCTGAGATGGCAATTAAATTAGGTATTAAGTCTTGATTTGCTACCCTAGGATCCTTAGCATGAGTGACTCCATCTTGGGGCCTGTGTATTTCAAGAATAGTAAAGACCTTCCCAGTATACCCAGGGTATAGATAGAAATACTATCCTAAACAATGGGCTTGTGCTCTTAAGGCTTATTGCAACTAACAAAGAATTAGATCAGGTTGTCTGCAACACAAACATCAGACTGAGTTGAAGGTGCAAGACTTACTAAACTTCTTTATTTCTGTAAAACAAGTGAAATGAGGTACTAAAACTTATCTCTAAAGTTTAAAATAAATGATGGCACACATGAAGAGTTTTTTTAATCTTCACATTTTATTTTTACATTGTGTGTGTTGAATCCTTGTTTGTTTAAAGGTGAGGAAATGAGTATCTAACTCTCTTTTTCTGCTTCTCTTCTTCCATCCACTATATGGTTTCTGTGACTTATATTTTTATTTTATATCATGAAGGTTCATAATACATTGTATCCTGTAATCATAATTTCCAGTTTTCTAGTCCTAGTTCTGTATTTCAGTCAATTCATTTTTATCACAGTTTTATTTCACCATGGTTTCTTCATCTTTGGTCATTTTTTTCTTGTTGAACTGGGTTTTCATCTTCAAGGAGTTTTTCAAAAATGGTACATGAGTGCTGTGGTCTCTGAACTGCTGTGTGTTTGAAGTAGCCTGACTTTCTTTCATAGTTAAAGGCTAACTCAGGTGAGTATGAAATTCTTATGTCTCATTTTCTTTCTCCCTGACCTTTTTTAAACATAGCTACATTATTTTATGGCCTTGAGTCATGACTTGGGTAAGTCTTGCATGTGATTTTCTTTATGTTTTTCTTTCTTTCCTGTGATAAAATGTAGTTTATTCATACAATAGAATATTATTTGGCAATAAAAACGAATGAATTATTGATACATGCTGTAATCCGGAAGAAGCTTCAAAACATACTAAATGAAGGAAACCCATCTCAAGAGACTTATATTGTCTGATTCCATAAAAAAGAATGGAATGGAGATTGCTTCCGGTTTCCAGACAGTCTGGTCTCCACCCTTCTTGAGAATATATTTATGCTTTGCTTAATAAACTCCTGCTGTTTTAAGCTGTCCTAATAAAAAAAGGAATTGAATGGGAAAGGGTATTGCTTACAAGGGAGTGGACATGTAGGGATAGGGAGCAGGAACTGGAATTTTTCCCCCTCTTTTGAATTGGGAAACATTTCTTCTTTTTCTCTACACCTGCCATCTCCTTTTCTATATTCAGATGATTTGGGCTTATTGTATAGAACTTATCTTTGCAACAGACTTCTTGTACTTGTGTCTGGGGTTGCAGCCTTTCTAAATTCTCTGGTAACAATCTCTCTGTTCACCTTGTTGAGGTATGACTGACAAATAGAATTGAAATATATAAAGTGAGCAATGTTCTGATTTGATATATGCATATATTGTGAAGTGATTACCACCTTACATTAATTAACACATCCCGCACCTCACATTACCTTTTGTGTGAGTGGTGAGAATGCTTAAGACCCACTTTCCCAGCAAATTTCAAGTGCACAACATGGTATTTTGAGCTATAATCACGAGGCTGTATATTAGATCTCCAGAATTTAATCATCTTATTGATGAAAGTGTGTACCCTTTGGCCAATATCTCCCCATTTTCTCCTCCCCCAGCTCCCAGCAAACACAATTCTATTCTTTCTTTCTATGAGCTCAGTTTTTTTAGATGATTTGCTTTTATCTCCTTGAATTTCTGCATGATTTTTTAACCATCAAGTTTAACAATTTCACCATGTATGTGTTGTTGATTATTTTGTTAATGTTATCTTATCTTTTACTTAATTTCAAGAGTTATTTGTTTCATATACTATTATATATATATATATTTTTCTTTTTGTCCTAATCTTTTTTTAGGAATATCATTATTTGTATATTTTCTGTTTTATTAAGGTATCATTGATTTACAATCTTATGTTCAGATTTCACATGAGAAACATTGTGGTTTCTACATTCCCTCTATTATCAAGTCCCCACCATATACCCCATTACAATTACTGTCCATCAGCCTATTAAGATGCCAGAGAGTCACTACTTGTCTTCTCTGTGCTATACTTCCTTCCCCATGCCCACTCTAAATTATGTGTGCTAATCATAATTTCCCTTAATCCTCTTATCCCTCCCTTCCCAACCACCCTCCATAGACCCTTTCCCTTTGGTCACTGTTAGTCCATTCTTGGGTTCTGTGAGTCTTCTGCTGTTTTGATCCTTCAGTTTTTGCTTTGTGGTTATACTCCACAGGTGAGTGAAATCATTTAGTACTTGTCTTTCTCCACCTGTCTGTTTTCACTGAGCATAATACCCTCTAGCTCCATCCATGTTGTTGCAATTGGTAGGATTTGTTTTCTTCTTATGGCTGAATAATATTCCATTGTGTATATATTCCACATCTTCTTTATCCATTCATCTACTGATGGACACTTAGGTTGCTTCCATGTCTTGGCTATTGTAAGTAGTGATGCGATAAACATAGGGGTGCATATGTCTTTTTGAATCTGTGATCCTGTTTTCTTAGGGTAAATTCCTAGAAGTGGAATTCGTCGGTGAAATGGTATTTCTTTTTTTTTTTTTTTGGTATCATTTGTTTCTGTTTTTTGATTCCTTTTTGCTTTTGTTTCCTTTGCCCAAGGAGATATGTTCATGAAAAGTTGCTCATGTTTATATTCAAGACAGTTTTGCCTATGTTTACTTCTAAGAGTTTAATGGTTTCATGACTTAAATTCAGGTCTTTGATCCATTTCAAGTTTACCTTTGTGTATGGAGTTAGACAGTAAACCAGTTTCATTCTCTTACGTGTAGCTGTCCAGTTTTCCCAAGACCAGCTGTTGAAGAAACTGTCATTTACGTCCATAGCTCCTTTATCATATTTGGCCATATATGTGTGGGTTTATATCTGGGTTCTCTGTTTTATTCCATTGATCTATGGGTCTGTTCTTGTGCCAATACAAAATTGTCTTAATTACTGTGGCTTGGTAATAGAACTCAAATTTGGGGAGTGTAATCCCCCCCACTTTATTCTTCCTTTTCAGGATTGCTTTGGCTATTTGGGGTCTTTTATGGTTCCATACGAATTTTAGAACTGTTTGTTCCACTTCATTGAAGAATACTGTTCGTATTTTGATATGTATTGCATTGAATCTGTAGATTGCTTTAGGCAAAATGGCCATTTTGAAAATATTAATTCTTCCTACTCATGAGCATGGGATGCTTTCCATTTATTGGTATCTTCTTTAATTTCTCTCAAGAGTGTCTTGTAGTTTTCAGGGTATAGATCTTTCACTTCCTTGGTTCGGTTTATTCCTAGGTATTTTATTCTTTTTGATGCAATTGCGAATGGAATTGTTTTCTTGATTTCACTTTCTGTTAGTTCATTGTTAGTATATAGGAAGGCAACAGATTTCTGTGTATTAATTTTGTATCCTGCAACTTTGCTGAATTTAGATGTTAGTTCTAGTAGTTTTGGAGTGGATTCTTTAGGGTTTTTTATGTACAGTATCATGACATCTGCAAACAGTGACAGTTTAACTTTTTCCTTACCTGTCTGGATGCCTTTTATTTCTTTGTGTTATGTGATGCCTGTATCTGTGCTCCTGGGGTAGATTTCTAGAGCTAGGTGTTTAGTAGTCCTGTGCTTCCACTCCCTCTGCACTCTGATTCTCTTCCTCCCACCAGTGAGCTGGGGTCAGGGGAGTGCTTGGGTCCTGCTGGATCATGGTTTTTTTACTTTACCCTTTTCTGTGAGATGTTTACTTCTCCCAGATGTAGACTGGCTGGTGCACTCTTACTGCTGGTCACTCTTTTAGGAATTGTTTTACTTGCTGTATTTTCAAAGTATATGTGGTTTTGGGAGGAGATATCCTCCACACTTCTCACACTACCATCTTTCTTTGTACATTCCATTATTTGTATCTTTAAAATCTATCTTTTGCCTCTTTTCTAACTGTTTAAACCCCCTTGATACTTTCCATTTTATTTTGTGTGATTTTTTTCAATCTTCAAATCTAGGATAAATCTATGTTGCGTTTTCTAACCTTTTTCTTTATTTCATGTTGCAGTTTCTGATGGGGTTTTCATCAATATAAGGGATTGAGTTTTCTCTTTTTTCTTTCATTTCCTTCCATTTATTTAGCATCTGATTGGGATCTACCATTTCATAGATAACAAGTTGTCTGAATGTTTTGCAACTATGGAGACCAATTTATCTAAATTGTTCCTGTTTCCTGGTGGATATTTCCACTTATTCTATATTAGAATATTTGTATTTGTGTTATTACTTAAGCTCATTCTCCCCTTCTCCCTCTCCTATCTTTCCATGATGCTTTCAGTCTCTCTGGTGTGGGATAAGGTAGTAGCATTAATATTATATAAGTCTAAGCTACACATTATTTTCCGGTTATCAGTAATTTTTGAAAGTGGAAAGGCTAGTCATACAATTATTTTGCCGACACAGACTACAGACAGAGATGAGGGCAATTTTATGCTTCATTTGGTTTTTTCCCCCTCTCTGCAATATATGTTATCTACCTGGATGTCGCTTCATCTCTTAGTGTTTAGACATTTCAAAGACCAATGTAGTGTTTAGACATTTCAAAGGCATTTCAATGTAGTTCTACCTGTATCATATTAAGTCTTCATATCATGATCTCAGGTTAATGGCCAGCCTCTGCACCTAACCCATGGCCACTTCATTTAACTAGGAAGCAGGCCACTGAAAATGAGGGTGGGATGGTCTGCTTCTCATGCCTGCCTCTCTCTCCTTTTGGTTTAATGCTGGGTTACCTAGACTGTGGTGTACCTTTCTATTCTAAGGTTGTTAGATATCCCTTTAGGGCTGTGACTCTTACTTTCACAAAGATGTTTATTTTTCCTGAGCTATAGGGAAGCTGTGTCAGATTTTGACATCATGCTTCATTGTAATTCAAAATTTACTGGTATTAGGATGTAATCTATAAATGTAATTTGAGTTTAGGAGAGTTGCTTTCTATCATTTACTATACACTAACATCTATTCTTCATTTTTTTTCTGGCTTCTTTAATGTTTTTAGAAGAATAGAATAAAACTATCTTTGGTCATAACTCCACCAGATTTAACTAAAAGTTCACAAATCTTTTCTTAATTAAACTACTATGACTATATTATTTTTACTCTTGTAGTATTTTTAAAAAATGCTTTTAAAAGTTAAAAAAAAGTCCTTTCTCTAATCATTAATCATAACTTAAGGCTTTGCTCTGGGGTAAGTTATTGCTCCAGTTCATTGAAATTTAGACAAAACTTAATTTATGATTACAGCTTGAAATGTGGAAAATGAGTAGAATTAAATTCCAGTGGTTTGCTGAGCCTCATGAAAAGGTCCCAAAGCTTGTTGGAAATGTTATTAAGAATTATTTTTGAATAAAGAATGGAAAGGCTTTGTATAAATGTAAAAAATGTAGGAAGGATAATTAATTAAGAATTTTATTTATGAAAACATAATAAAATAGCAATGGAAGGTTGTGACAAGAACAACTAAAATATTGTCACCTGGTGGATCATTGTTTGGGAAATTATCTTCTCCAAAAACATGGTTGGAAATACAATAAAACTGTCATAAAAACACTTCTCTTTCACCAACTTGGTTGTAGTGGTGATTAAATCATTCCTATTTCAATGCAAATTATGTCTTACAGAACCTGAATAGATATATTTTTACTTCGTGCAGTTCTTAACATAGTCGCTATTTTTATTTTATTATTATTTGTTTATGAATCCCAATCTAGATAGATAATGAAATAAAGAGCTTCTGTTGATCTCAATATTTAGGGTAAATTTGGAAGCCAAATTATTTAAAAATACATGAGTGGCTTTACCTTCAAAAGGCAGTTTATTCACACACATGCCCCCAAAACAGTGGCCTGTCAGGTAATGCCATTCCTCTGTATTTCTGTCCACTAAGAGGAGACTTTTCCAAGGAGAGGCTATGGGAACTAATAAAGTTAATATTAGCAGCAGCTCTTCTTTTCTTTGCTGCTAACTAAATATTTACTGGTATGAGATAATAAAGGTTTGGAGAGGCAGTGCATGCCCTATCCCTCCTGGGATCTATTTTTTAGGAAACAAGTATTTTAACTTTTCAGGTAGTGATATGTCAGAACATGAGAAAGGAAGAAAGGCAGATGATAGATTTTCAGGAAAACAAGTTAGATGCATTCTTTGCACTCCAATGTAGTCTATGAAATGAAACCACATCTGTTTCTAAACAGTTCTTCAAATCACAAAGCAGTTGGTGGCCGAAGAATGAAAATAGCAGCCAAAGAGGTGATGGACACATCTAGAAATCAGACTTTCAGAGGGTGCTAACTAATGTCAAAGGCTGGGTACGGAAAATGATAGCCTCATACTGTTTATATAACCACATTATGTGCTATTCTGAAGAACACTTTTTTTGCCAGTTGAAAATTACTGAATATCATTAAGGGACGTCATATATGGATGACAAATTTTCATGAATAAAATATATGGTCAACACAATGAAATCCACATAAGTCCAACTTTTTAAATTCTGAAGGTACATTAAAACCTTGCATTGCCTCTCAAGTACACTGATTAATATTTTGCTACACTGATAAGGGTAAATCAATATTCCAACTTTCTAAATGTTACTTAAATAAAACATTTAATATGCAAGCATATAGAATTATATGTTGCCTCTGGTCTCAAAAAAAAAAGAAAAGAACAAAGAAAGCATTCATTTAATAGCCTTATTTTTCAAATGTGGAAACTGAGATCCAGGTATGATAAATACTTTCTCATTCTCCTCCCACTAGACCGTTATGCTATTCACTGCATCATATTGTCTTTCATGACAATTGCTCTAAAAGGGAGTGACATTGGAGACCCTTGGTTAGGTATATTGGATGCTATGCTAAGTAAAGGATGAAGGTTGACAAGACTTTACCAAATCAATTAATAGACATGAAAGGATTTTAAAATTGTATGTATCTCTATAACTTATGAGTATGAATTTCAAACTCCAGGTTGTCATGAGCCTTCCTCCTCCGGTGCCACCAGTTTGCCCTTGCAGTGGCTATGGGATTTTCCTCCCCCAGGCTCCATGGTCTCAGGGTTCGCTTCTTTATACTACAATGCAGGGTATGGTCTGTAAGTTTGCATATATTTTGCTGCACCTAACTAAAAATACTTTGCTCCAAAAGTTTCAATAATAAAGACATTTAAGTGTCTCACATGGCAAACAGGTGCCAATTAGACAACATCACAATGAAAGTATCGAGTTAGGTAGCTGGACTTTGACTTCAGAGTACTGGGAAGAGGCAGGAGCTGGAGACATGGGATGGGACGAGGTGAGATTGCTCAGGAGGAGTGATTAGAGAATAGTGGGGGTTGAGTGGTGAGCCCTGGCCACCCCAGGGCTTAGAGATCAGGAAGATGGGAGAAGACCCAGAGGGAGAGGACAGTGTGAAGTGGAGAAAAGAGGAAAATGATGTCCTAGAAGAGATCTCAAGAAAGGAGTGGTCTGCTGAATCAGCAGGTGAAGGATGGCCTGAAGACAGTTAGCTGATGTTCATTTAAACCCCTTAAAGTTAATACAATTTAAATATTGGGAATTTTAATCACCCTACCTATTAATTTGGGGAAAATTTGAGGGGGAGGGGAGAATTTTGTGTCTGTCAGCTCTCACCCCTAAATGACTACCTATTCAACAAAAAAAATAGAAGTGAAATCTTCCAATAAATATTTCAGGTAGAATATTTTCTTATTCAATGATATGTGGGAAAGGTAATAAGAGATTATTGTAATAAGTCAGAAAAACAAACTGAAGACACAGATGTGACAAGAGGGGAGCAAAGGTGAGAAAATAAATTTTTCTTTGGGACTTTCTAGATGCAAATTATCTGGGTTGCTACATATTAAATATTTTATAGGTACAAGCTGTATCTCATTAAAGTAGCAATGTTTTAGTACATCCTCCAAGGCCCAAGGACCCAATGATCATGAGGTTATCGGAAACTTCTTTAATTCAGGGTCTGTTATCACAACCCCATGGAATGAGAAGAGAGACCTACATGCGCTGAGCATGTGCTGAAGACCAGTCACTATGGAACTTCCACATTTATTACCTCTATTAATACTGAAATGGCTTTGTGAAGGGGGTATTTTCAGACCCTTTTAGAAGTAAATAATTTGTATTTCAGAGTGCTAGCTTGTCCAAGGTCACAAAACTAGTGAGTACTGAGGTCAGGCTTTGTACATACCTCTGTCTGACCCTAACTATCCTGTATTTCCTCTCACTGCAAGACCTTTCTGTCTCTTTGGGGGGACAAAGGGGAGCCTAGAATCTGTGTTTGATCTCCTCAGGCTGTTTTCACACATTTAGGAATGTGTAGAACAGTGCAAACCAAGGACTCCTCATCTGCCCAAGAAGTTTGGGGGTCTATTTAGAGTTGAGGCCACTCACAGGCAAGAGACCTTAACTGAGTATTCATTGAGGTGGACCTGGGGGCTTCAGGAGAATGCAAAGGGGAGGGAGTCCAGCTCAGATGCCCCCCAGTCCACTGGAATCCTGGGACCAGAGGAGAAGGCCTGTCAGAGGATAAACAGTTGTTTGTATCTTGATCCCTCTGGTGTCTAAGAGAGCTGCTCCTCCCCAGGCTCACCCTACAGCTTCTGCCCATTCCCAAAGACCTCGAGGATTGAGGGTGCAAGCCAGATGTCAGGGCAGCAAGTCTGTGGAGTTTGGGGGCTCTTTTCTCATGAAGTATAGCCTCCTGAGGCCAGCTTGCTTTCTCTCACCCTCTCTCTTTCTGTGAATGTGTGTGTGTGTATTCATTCTCTCACTCTATGTATATGTACACATTTGTTTTATATATATATACACACCCACATATATATACACATTCATAAGAATATATATAATTGTATTCCCCCAAATTCATAAGTTGAAGTCCTAACCTCCAGTACCTCAGAATGTGACCTTATTTGAAAATAAGGTCATTGGAGAGGTAATCAGTTAAATTAAGATAAGGTTATTGGGGTGGGCTGCAATCCACTTTAACTGGTGTCCTTATAAATAGGGGAAATTTGGGCACAGACAAGCACACAGGGAGAATGCTGGGTGAAGATGAGTAGAGGTGCTTCTGTAAGCCAAGCAACACCAAAGATTGCCAGCAGGTGTGTGTGTGTGTGTGTGCGTGCACTTTTTTTTCTGATCAGTAAGTTATATTGGCAAGTTCCATATTATCAGGGAAATCACCTCACTACAACCCAGTTACTATGATGTTTTCTAAATTTTTGATAAATGTATATTTTAAAATATTTTGTCAGCTTCCCCAGATCTCAACAAAATGGTCAGTAAATAAAATACAAATTTGAAATAACCGTTTATTGTTTTGTCTATCATCAGGCTGCATATTACGACAACCCAGTGATAAAATCTAGAACAAGAGTGAAAGCAAGCAATTGAGTGATGGAGAGAGTGTGGAGGGGCTTGTCTGTGATTCAGAAAGAGGACACACCAGTTTTCTCTCTGATCAGGTCAATGCTTCATGAAGAATACTATGCTCTGTGTGAGCAGGCAGGCAGTTACTCCTTCACAGAAGGAAGATGCGTTCCTCTGGGTGATGGAAATGATAAATAACCCTAGACAGGGTAAGCTGTTTATTACACATGAGTGCATTCACACAGCACTTGGTCAATTCTCCTGAAACAACATAATTGGACTAGCTGTCCATTGTGGTCTTCCAAAGGTTTTTTAACACAGGTCATATCACAGTCTAGCATTCAGAATCAGACTGGGGGGCTTCCAGTGAATATAGTCCTCTCCTGCTGCTTCTTGAACTCTCAGGCTAATATTAGAAACCATATTATTATGGAATAGAAAGTCTTAGCACCTTTAGGGACAGATAGGTGGACATCAGATGGAAATCTGTACTTCTACAAATTATGTGTAAATATTTTCTCTATGTACACATGTGCAAATTTTTTATTTTTATTAAGTTATCATTGATATACAATCTTATGAAGGTTCCACATGAGCAACATTGTAGTTACTACATTCGCCCATATTATCAAGTCTCCTCCACACCCACATCCTATTACAGTTACTGTCCATCAGCTTAGTAAGATGCCACAGAGTCACTACTTGTCTTCTCTGTGCTACACCGTATTTCCTGTGAGCCCACATGCACACCATGTGTGCCAATCATAATGTCTCTCAATCCCCTTCTTTCTTCCTCCCCACCCACCATCCTCAGCCCCTCCCCTTCTTAACTGCTAGTCTCTTCTTGGAGTCTGTGAGTCTGCTGCTGTTTTGTTCCTTCAGTTTTGCTTCATTGTTACACTCCACAAATTATTGAAATAATTTAGTACTTGTCTTTCTCTACCTGGCTTATTTCACTGAGCATAATATCCTCTAGCTCCATCCATGTTGCTGCAAATGGTAGGATTTGTTTTCTTCTTACGGCTGAATAATATTCCATTGTATATATGTACCACATCTTTATCCATTCATCTCCTGATGGACACTTAGGTTGCTTCCATTTCTTGGCTATTGTAAATAGTGCTGTGATCAACATAGGGGTGCATATGTCTTTTTGAATCTGGGATCTTATTTTCTTTGGGTAAATTTCTAGAAGTGGAATTCCTGGGTGAAATGGTATTTCTATTTTTAATTTTTTGAGGAACCTCCATACTGCTTTCCACAATGGTTGAACTAATTTACATTCCCACCAGCAGTATAAGAGGGTTCCCCTTTCTTCACTTCCTCGCCAGCATTTGTTGTTCCTAGTCTTTTCTGTGTTGGCCATCCTAACTGGTGTGACGTGATGATATCTCATTGTGGTTTTAATTTGCATTTCTCTGATGATTAGCGATGTGGAGCATCTTTTCATGCACCTGTTGGCCATCTGAAATTTTTCTTTGGAGAAGTGTCTGTTTATATCCTCCACACATTTTTTAAATTGGGTTATTTGCTTTTTGGGTGTTGAGGTGTGTGAGTTCTTTATATATTGTGGATGTTAACTCCTTGTCGGATATGTCATATATTCCCCCATACTGTAGGGTGCCTTTTTGTTCTTCTGATGGTATCCTTTGCTGTACAGAAACTTTTTACTTTGATGTAGTCCTATTTGTTCATTTTTGCTTTTGTTTCCCTTGTCCAAGGAGATATATTCAGAAAAAGTTGCTCATGTTTATATTCAAGATATTTTTGCCTATGTTTCTTTTAAGAGTTTTATGGTGTCATGACTTACATTCAGGTCTTTGATCCATTTTGAGTTTACTTTTGTGTATGGAGTTAGACAATAATCTAGTTTCATTCTCTTGCATGGAGCTGTCCAGTTTTGCCAACACCAGTTGTTGAAGAGGCTGTCTTTTTCCCATTGTATATCCATGGCTCCTTGATCATATATTAATTGACTATATATGCTTGGGTTTATATCAGGGCTCTTAAGTAGTCTGTTCCACTGGTCTATGGGTCTCTTCTTGTGCCAGTACCAAATTGTCTTGATTACTGTGGCTTTGTAGTAGAGCTTGAAGTCGGGGAGCATAATCCCCTCTGCTTTATTCTTCCTTTTCAGGATTGCTTTCCCTATTCAGGGTCCTTTGTAGTTCCATATGAATATTAGAACTATTTATTCCAGTTCATTGAGGAATGATGTCAGTATTTTGATAGGGGTTGCATTGAATCTGTAGATTGCTTTAGGCAGGATGGCCATTTTGACAATATTAATTCTTCCTATCTATGAGTATGGGATGTATTTCCATTTGTTGGTGTCTTATTTAATTTATCTCATGAATGTCTTGTAGTTTTCAGGGTAGAGGCCGTTCACCTCAGTGATTAGGTTTATTCCTAAGTATCTTATTCTTTTTGATGCAATTGTGAATGGAACTGTTTTCCTGATTTCTCTTTCTGCTAGTTCATCATTAGTACATAGGAATGCAAAATATTTCTGTGTATTAATTTTATATCCTGCAACTATGCTGAATTCAATTATTAGTTCTAGTAGTCCAGGGTGGATTTTTTAGGGTTTTTTTTAATGTACAATATCATGTCATATCTGCAAAAAGTGACAGTTTAACTTCTTCCTTACCTATCTGGATGCCTTTTGTTTCTTGTGTTATGTGATGCCATGGCTAGGGCCTCCAGAACTATGTTGAATAAAAGTGGGGAGAGTGGATATCCTTGTCTTGTTCCTAATCTTAAATGAAAAGCTTTCAGCTTTTCACTGTTAAGTATGATGTTGGTTGTTGGTTTGTCATATATGGCCTTTGTTATGTTGAGGTACTTACTCTCCATACCCATTTGGTTGAGAGTTTTTGTCATGAATGGATGTTGAATTTTGTCAAAGGCTTTTTCAGCATCTATTGAGATGATCATGTGATTTTTGTTTTGTTTTTGTGGATATGGTATATGATGTTGATGGACTTTCGAATATTGTAACATCCTTGCATGCCTGGAATAAATCTTACTTGATCATGATGAATGATCTTTTTGATGTATTTTTGAATTTGGTTTGCTAGCATTTTGTTGAGTATTTTTGCCTCTATGTTCATTTGGGGTATTGGTCTATAATTTTCTTTTTCTGTGGTGTCTTTACCTGCTTTTGATATTAGAGTGATGCTGGCCTCATTGAATGAGTTTGGAAATATTTCCTCCTCTTCTGCTTTTTGGAAAACTTTAAGGAAGATGGGTATTAGGTCTTCACTAAATGTTTGATAAAATTCAGTGGTGAAGCCGTCTTGTCCAGGAGTTTTGTTCTTTGGTAGTTTTTTGATTATCAATTCAATTTTGTTGCTGGTAATTGCTCTGTTCAGATTTTCTGTTTCTTCCTTGGTCAGTCTTGAAAGGTTGCAGTTTTCCAGAAATTTGTCCATTTTTTCTAGGTTATCTCCTTTGTTGGCATATAATATTTCATACTATTCTTTAATAATTCTTTGTATTTCTGTGGTGTCTGTAGTGATTTTTCCTTTCTCATTTCTGATTCTGTTTATGTGTGTAGACTCTCTTTTTTTATTTTGATAAGTCTGGCTAAGGATTTATCTATTTTGTTTATTTTCTCAAAGAACCAACTTCTGGTTTCATTGATTCTTTGTATTGTTTTATTTTTCTCAACTTGATTTATTTCTGCTTTATCTCTAGTACGTCCCTCCTTCTACTGACTTTGGGCTTCAGTTGTTCTTATTTTTCTAGTTTCATTAATTGTGAGTTTAGACTGTTCATATGAGATTGTTTTTTCCTGAGGTATGCCTGTATTGCAATATACTTCCCTCTTAGCACGGCCTTTGCTCTGTCCCACAGATTTTGTGGTGTTGAGTAATTATTTTCATTTGTCTCCATATATTTCTTGATCTCTGTTTTTATTTGGTCATTGATCCATTGATTATTTAGGATGATGTTATTATGCCCCCATTTGTTGTGAGCTTTATTTTCTTTACATAATTTATTTCTGGTTTCATACCTTTGTAGTGTGAGAAGCTGGCTGGTACAATTTCAGTCTTTTTGAATTTACTGAGGTTCTTTTTGTGGCCTAGTATATGATCTATTATTAAAAATGTCCCACATGCACTTGAGAAGAATGTGTATCCTATTGCTTTTAGATGGAGTCTTCTGTAGATGTCTGTTAGGTCCATCTATTCTAATGTGTTGTTCAGTGCCTTTGTGTCCTTACTTATTTTCTATCTGGTTGATCTGTCCTGTGGAGTGAATGGAATGTCTCCTAAAATGAATGCATTGCATTCTATTTCCCACTTCAATTCTGGTAGTATTTGTTTCACATATGTAGTTGCTCCTGTTTTAGGTGCATAGATATTTATAATATCCTTTTGTTGGATTGACTCCTTTATCATTATGCAATGTCCTTCTTTATTTTCTGTTACTTTCTTTGTTTTGAAGTCTATTTTATCTTATACAAGTACTCAACTCCTGCTTTTTTCTCCCTATTGTTTGCATGAAATATCTTTTTCCATCCCTTCACTTTTAGTCTGTGTATGTCTTTGAGTTTGAATTGAGTCTCTTGTAGGCAGCATATAGATGGGTCTTGTTTCTTATCCATTTAGTAACTGTGTCTTTTGATTGGTGCATTCAGTCCATTTGTATTTATGGTGATTATTGATAGATATATACTTAGTACCATTGCAGGCTTTAGATTTGTGGTTACCAAAGGTTCATTTGTAGCTTCTTTACTATCTAACAGTTTGACTTAACTCAGTCTGCTATTTTAAACACAATTTAAAGGTTCTTTTTTTCTCCCATCTTTTCTCCCTCCTCCACTCTTTATATGTTAGGTGTCATATTTTGTACTCTTTGTGTATCCCTTGACTGACTTTATGGGTAGTAGAGTTAGTTTTGCTTTTGCTTAGTAAGTAATTACATTCTATTTCCCCCTTCTATTAATTGGTGTACTTTCTGTAACAGTACAGATTTTTATTTTAATAATTTTTAATAATAAAATAAAAAGATTTTATTTTAATAATTAACAGTACAGGTATTATTTTCTCTGGTAACAGCTATTTAGTCTTAGGAGCACTTCCATCTATAGTAGTCCCTTCAAAATACACTGTAAAGATGGTTTGTGGGAGGTAAATCCCCTCAATTTTTGTTTATCTGGAAATTGTTTAAATTCTCCTTCAAATTTAAATGATAATCTTGCCAGATAGATTATTCTTGGTTTGAGGCCCTTCTGTTTCATGGCATTAAATATATCATGCCACTCCCTTCTGGACTGTGAGGTTTCTGCTAAGAAGTCTGATGATAGCCTGATGAGTTTTCCTTTGTAGGTGATCTTTTTTCTCTCTCTGCATGCTTGTAATACTCTGTCCTTATCCTTGATCTGTGCCATTTTAATTATTATATGTCTTTGTGTTGTCTTCCCTGGGTCTCTTGTGTTGGGAGATTTGTGCACTTCAAGGGCCTGAGAGACCATTTCCTTCCCCAGATTGGGGAATTATTTCTTCAATGACACTTTCTATCCATTTTTCTCTCTCTTCTTCTTATGGTACCCTTATAATGCAAATATTGTTCCATTTGGATTTGTCACACAGTTCTCTTAATATTCTTTCATTCCTAGAGATCCTTTTTTCTCTCTATGCCTCAGCTTTTTTGTATTCCTGTTCTCTAATTTCTATTTTATTTACTGTCTACTCTATATTATCTAATCTTCTTTTAAATCCCTCCATTGTATGTTTCATTTTGGATACTATATTTTTCAAAGTTTCTCTCTCTTTCCTGAAGTCCTCCCTGAAGTCTTGAATATTTTTCTGTAGCTCCTTGAGCATGTTTATGATTTTTATTTTGAAATCTTTATCAGGAAGTTTGGCGATTTCTGTTTCACTTGGCCCTCATCCTGATGTTTGTGGGATTTTGGTTTGTACCAGGATTTTTTGCCATTGCATATTTGTAATGAGTAATATGGAACAATAACTTTGTGATTGTGGCATCCTCTAGTGCCCAGAAGCTCTTATTTCTAGAGCTTCTCAGCACCTGGAGTTATGGTAAGGTTTGTAGGCGAGTGGAACCAGCACCTGCCTAGAGGAAAGAGCTCTTTCCTGCTTCCTGGGCCAAGTGCACAGGGAGGAGCCTCTGTTGTATACCCCTGTAGCTGCCATAGGCAGGGCCGCCCTCTGGCTGGCCTGGAGTGATGGCAGGGGCATCAGATTTGTGAACTGATTCTGGCTGGGAGGAAGGAGCAGCAGCCTCCAATTCATGGTGGGGTGCCCCAGTGGCCTCACCAGCCAGGGGAATGGAGCCCCTGAAGCTCCTGAAAGTTCCCAACTTGCTGGACTGAGTGCACAGGGACTATTTTGTCCACCTGTTTTCTGAGCAGCAAAGTCTGTGTAATTCTTGTCCCTTTAGCAGCCCTCTCACTGGTGGGAAGTCTTTTAAAGTGCCCACCTTTCTTTTGTTCCAGAACAGCCAGTTGTGGGTACTTGTTCTCCACAAGCAGCTGGAATGTCCGTCTGAGTATTCTTCTTGTCCTTGCTTTCCAACTCCACTTATCTGCAGAGCACCATGTAATGTAGGTTTGTGCTCCCAGAGAAGATCATCAGGGCTGGGTAAACAGCAGTCCTAGGCCTCCATCCTCTCCCCAATCCATTTCTCTTCCTCCCGCCACTGAGCTGGTGTGGGAGGAACGCTTGGGTCCTGCTGGATTGCAGCTTTGCTACTTTACTCTTTTCCATGAGATCTTCTCTTTTCCCCAGATTTTGGTAGTCTGTAACAGCATTCTTTCCATTCACTCTTTCAGGGTTAGTTGTATTTGTAATTTCATATGAGATGTGATTTTTGGAGGAGGTTTCTGTCTCACTTCTCTCACCGCCATCTTTAAGCCTCTGCAACCACAATTGCATTTTAAAAGTGAGACCTCATAGATTTCAATGGATTCCAAAGTTCCTATGGTCCTTTTTGCTCCCACAAAAAATATACCTAGGGAAGGACCTTTAGAATTCTCAGAACATGGATTCCCATTGGCCTTATTTTTCTTTTTGCTGATGGTCATCACAGAGGAAGTGCCAACAATAAATTTTTTGTGAACACCATCCTTAAAGCACCAGAAATCTCAGGTGGTGTGTGTAGGAATGCCTGTCTTTGACAGAAAATAGACATGCTTCTAAGCCATTGTCATTAGTCAGATGCCTGTAAATCTGTCTTACTGGAATTCTTGGTTTTACACTGGGAACTGAATTTGCAGTTGTTAATATAAGGTAATATAAGTACACACATGTGGGCTTTTCATCAAAACTAAGTATCTTTGAATAAATATGAGACAAAAAGTCTTTGAAGAAACCATCTTATTTTATTGATGAGTAATAGACTGAGATACAGGGTCAAAATATTTTTATTACTTTTTTTTGTTCTTAAGTTGCAAAGGAAAGGAGCAGGATAAATCTCTCAGGATGGAGTTAGATTTTTGTCCACCTTGGGAGAAAAGGGTTAAGTTTGACTTTGGTAATATCCAGCACAATAAGTCTATGAATGAATGTATTTTGACAAATTCTTCAAGTTAGCTTTGTGTTTAAAAACTTTAAGAGTGGTACTTAAAAATAAAATTCCACAAAAATGAGAATTGGGAAAAGCTTCATTTATGGCAAAAAAGGTACTAATATTCCAAGTATATAATTACCTCTTAAAAGTAAATATGAAAAAAAAAGTTTACCACTATTAAAAAATTACCAATAAAACAGGCAGTTCACAAAGAATAGATACAATTAAATGATAAATTCATCAAAAAATGGTAAATATTCATGACAAAAATTCAACTCTGCTAATGAATGAATTCAAAATACTCAGTTATTTTATACTTTAACATTTAAAAGTTGAAGGTGACAATACTAAGTTCTACAGAGATTTTGGAGAAATGGCACACTCCTAAATGGTGTTGAGAGAAAAAGTGGTTCCATTTGTCTGGATGATAATCTGGGTTTAAATCACTAAAGCTTTAAAATGCGTATACCTTTTGAGCAAGAAATCGTACTTACAAAAATGTAACCTAAGGGAGTGATTAAGAAGTTAGTGAAAAGGATATTCTCTACAGTAATATTTATAACAAATAGTTAAAAATCTCTTCAATCTCCAAGAATAAGGAATTATTTAGTTGTGATACTATACAAATAATGAAACACTAAGCAGACTTTATAAAGATAAATGTGGAATTACATAGGCAGGTGTTTTTGCTATGCTACAAAGGAATAGAAAACAGATTATGGTAGTATAAAATTATGAACCCATTTTTCCATAACTATATCTACAAAATGGAGAAAATTCTAAAAGTATATATACTAAATGTTAACAATGGTTATTTCAAAGTAGTAGAAATCTGAGTTGCTTTTATATTCATTTTTGCTTCTGTATGCTCATCTTTTTCTACAAGGATCATCCATTATTTGTATAACAGAAGTAAAAATGAAGTTTTAAAATACTGTATGTATTTTCCTCCTTTTTTAGCATTGGCAAACTGTTTTAAGAAGCTCAGATACTATTGAGTGTATTTATGTCGAAGAGAAAAAATATTGAAGCACTTTCTGTTCCTCAATTCCACTGAAAAAGAGAGTTTAGATAATTTGGAGCAAAATAGAATAAATAAGTAAAATAGCAGGAATCATGGTGAGTAATATAAATATCAAATGAAACATGATTAATAGATTGGGCCGAGGAAAGGGTCCAATCTGATAGATTTTCCAGGTGCCTCTGGAAGGTGATTTTCTCTAGGCAGTGTATATTGGGCTATTTCAGTAAATAGCAAAGTGTTTTATGGCAAAATGGTTCCACCCTTCAGATTAGATTTCTTCTGTACTCATCATTTTATCTATTGTTACACGGCCAGTTGAAACTTTATGTGAAGTAACTAAGCACAGGTTACTACTGCAGCCAAAAAACCAGGAGGAACAAAAGTTGTACTTGACGATAGCAACAAGATAGAAACCGCTTCTAATTTGCATAGGTTTAAACCTGCTGCAGAATTTGCTGTGTTGGCATCAGCTGACCCATTAAGGGTCCTGTGCAGACTTCAACCAGTCTGTTAGGAACGGTTTCTTCACCACAGACTCAGAGCTTTAAAGGAGAGGAAAGTCTTTGATCAATAAGAACCTTGGCAAGTATGATTTTAATGGATCCTGACTACTCCGAGTTGTTCAAAGAAAGGCTATTTAGAGTAATCTCAGTTCTCAGTGCCAAAATTGGACAGTGTGCCCCAAGGAGTGAAGGTGTCCAAGAAGGCTTCTTCCCTTGGCCTGCCCCTGACCTGCTGTCTTTAAGCGAGGTTCTTTATGTGGATTACCAAGCAGTTCTCAGTTCCTGCACCTTAGTCTTGGGAACAAATAATGCATTAAGCCTTTGTAGAAGACAGAAACGGGAAACAGCCTGGTAATAATACTTTACACAGCTTTTATTAAGCAAAACTGTGACTTTTCCAAAGGACAGATTAAATCCTCACTTAGGAATTTCTAAATCCTCAATTAGTTGTTAGTTGTTCATTTTTTTCTATTTATTCTCCATGCCATTAAATATTCAGCAAAAGTAACTGGACAAAATCGTGATTATATTCAACAAATATTTTAACAGTCCACATTTGCTGTAGTCCTATAACACCACTGTTCTAGAAAATGGAAAGGCAATAAAGATTACTCAACATCTTCCTATCCAGAGACGATCACCTTTGATATTTGTATATATTCTAATCTATGTGTCTTTACATATATAATAACATTTCTGCAAATTGGGGTCAGATTTTACATACCACTTTGTAACTAGATCTTCTGACTCTTCAATCAATTGGCAATGAATATTTAAAACATCCTGAAATGTTCTTTGAGAGGAAAAAGTAGCAACATAGTATTCCTTAATTTATTCAAATCCCCTATTCTACAAATATGTGTTGGGGCACTCAGTGATCTAGCACTGTGAAGACAGAGGGATTAGTAAAATGAAGTATCTGATCTCACTCAGCTTCTATCCTCTAGTGAGAGAGCCAGAGGGGAGTAAACAGAAAGAATGTTGCCTCCCAGGAGGCATGGTAAGAAGGGACAGATCCAGGTCATTGTTCATGAAGTGTCCAGGATGAGAAAGTGCCTCTAATTTGGAGGGTCAGGAGGGCATATGGCAGAATGCTTCTTATCCCATGTGGTTGTGATCAAGTTTGATGCATTAACACCTGTTAACTGCCTAGAATAGTGCCTATCATTTACTAAGTGCTCAATAAGGCTTCCCTATTACTACTGTTAATACTGTAACTATATGGCAGTTTAAAGAAGACACTGGCTTTGATGCCATCTGTTTGGCCCTCTTCTGACTTAACCCCCAAATTCAATAGGTCATGAATTTTCTTAGCAAATGGTCTTTGAGACTCAACCACTGTGTCCACTGTTATCAAGAAGTCAAGCTGTCTGCCATCTATTAGGCCCCAATTAACCCTTCTCTGTCTTTTCATTTTCCTAAAATGACCCAAGGAGGCATAAACTTGAAGAGACTATTAAATTACTTTAATAAAATAGAACCATAGTCCTCCATGCTTGTTTAATAACTGCATTTCCATGTGCTTAGAATCACAATATGCATTTTAAAACAGTGACACTTGTTTCCTTTTATTACTGTTCCTTCTCTGTTAATATGTGTTTATTTTATTTCAGTTTCTGCAGCCTTTAATAAGTACTTATTCATCAGAGGCCATTTAAATGCAGATATGCTAGGTTCTACATTAAGAGAACTTAAAGAACACTGGGAAGCCAAGTCCACATAGGTTCTTTTCCTTTTAATTAAAAACTGCTTTGTACATATAATTCCTTTCTTGGCATGTTATGTGAAGGCATTAAAATTAGATTCAGCTAGAGAGGGTAATTACAGGCGTAACTGAAGCTACATGGGTCTTTGTTTTAGGGACTTTACTCAGCGATAAATGACAAGTTCATACATCATGACTGGTTGTTCATTAATTGACTCCTGCAAATTCACTGAACTAAACACCCGTCTGTAGGAAGCATGGTTTCTCCATCTGATTAAGGACTCCAAACACACTCACTACCTTGGAAAACATCTCCATATCTGTGTCATGACTGGCTTTCAACCTTCTTGCCGATCTTAATGTGAATCTTAGGGACACACACACACACACAGCTAGAGACATCTTGTAGGTTCTTTGCTGGGCTGATGCAAATCAGGATGTTACTAGGCAGTTTAGAGGGAATGTGAGCAGGTCAAGGACTCCTGTAACATTCTGACATGAATCTTCACATTGTTTAAACTTAATACAAGAAGGAAAAAGAGGCATCTTCTGGTACTGCTTTTTATTTATAAAAGAGATACAGAGAGGAAAGGTCACCAGCTCCAGAATGAATATATTATTGCTTGGACTGAAAAATGAACTGTAGTCCTATATATTTCCATTTTGTTAAGCTGATTAAAAGCCAAAATTTACTTGTAGAGTCCCATGAAAACAGCTTTGTTCACTTCTGAATAACTCTTTTTATATTAAAGACCCTTCCTTATGAAAAGGGAAGTATAAAAATTTGCAAAATACATGGACTAGATAAGCTGAAAGTACCAGGATCCACTTTAGGAAAAGCATTTTATTGGTGAGGCCTGTGAAGGCAATGATTTTTCCTGAACAGAAATGGTGTTCATGGCCAGACCTCTGAATGGGGGCCAGTGAATAGTATATAATGAAGCTGTCTTTGCTTTTCTTTATGTAACATTTTTTTCTGTGTGTCCATATTAATAGGAATCAAAGGTTTTATGGCCAAACCCCAAAGTTAAAACATCTTAGCAAAATTGTTCCTCTATTATTAAGGGATCAATTACTGCACTCTATCTATGGCTGATGTACATAGCAAATACCCCAACCATCATGCCTTTGGAATGGTTTAAACATTGACTGTCTTTTTAAAAATAGTTCAAGAAATTTAACAGGATTCAGTGCCAGGACTTCCAATAAGTCTGCTTTTAGTGAGCTCCACAGACAGTAATTACTCAGTGTCATATACACAAAAGAGTCTAGGCTGCTTACTTCAGTGGAGTTCGATTTGTTGTCTAGACCTTATATCTGTTCCAATATCATGTTTCTACCCCAAATTCAGAGAGTTGTAGTATAGTGGTGGGGACACTGAGATATCACAACTACCTAAAAAAATGTCACCAGCACAGATCTGGGGTCATAAACATTAAAATGGCAGGAAGTGGCTTTCTATAAAGTTCAGGATCATGGCAACACATTTTCCTCACACCTCTTATCAAACCTCAGACACCTGCCCATAAAACTGGCAGCAAAAGGTTTTCTGTGCTGCTGATTACAGGTTTGTTGTCTTCTTGCCAACTTGCTTTGTCTCCACAACCTGGCAAAATGCAACTATTGGCAGGAGAGTGAATATTTGAAAATGATTACAGTATATGGGGATATTTGGTTCCATAATGTTTAATTAAGTAATTTAATAGTAGGGATAGATTTGCTTTTTACTTTATAATATGCGATGCACTCTGTAATTTGAACCCTCTGGCCACCAATCCCTCAAAGAAAGACCTGGAACAGGGTCCTCAATGAACATTATCTGTAACAAGGATAATTCAGCAAAGTATTAATGACCCCTGTACTTTGTAATCCCATGGCCATAGCCTTCCTTCTAGCCAACCTGAGACATCCAGCTGCCTGCTGCTATAGAGGAAGGGGGAAAAAAAACATGATTTTTTAGAAAGGCAGAATTTTCTAAATAACTTGGCCATTTCTAGAACCAGTAAAGTGTAAAGAAGACATTATGGCAGCTGTGCCATCTGGCTTGTTGCCTAGGGTAGAAGAATATTGCATATAGGAGATGGGCAACCTGAGTCCACTTATTCTGCTTTGAAAGGATTGTGAAGGGATGAGAGGATGTCAGGAAGCAGGGTGGCATGGGAAATATGAGCAGCACAAAGAGACATTGGGGTATCAGAGAGGACTAACCCCACAAACTGGGGCTTTTAAAAAAATTAATATTAAGGATTCCAGAAGGTTACAATCTCATAGGCTGTCATCAACCACATCAAGCCATATTAAGGTAAAATGGAAAGCAACGGTGTTTCAGCTTTCCTGATCTCAGCTTGGTTCCGCTCTGGCCAGCAGGTGTCACGGGATGACTGCAGCCTCAGCACCAGCCCTTTCTGGGAGTGCCTTAGATGCCAATCTTGAACCTCACTCCAGACCTACTAAACCAGACACTCAAGAGGGGGCCCAACAACCTGTGCTTCAGCAAGTTCTCCGTGTATTTATTGAGGATTGCTGTCCTATGGCCTGATTTTAGATTCAGAAATTTCCACAGGCCCCCAGAGGCAGAAGCCAAGGAGGCTGAGCTGAGGTGTCTCTGCCCTGGGGCAGATCCAGGTAAGAGGCAAGGGGCCTGTGCAGATATTCAGAGGCCTTTATGACAATAACCAGAACAGAAAAGAGGCTGAGACCACCAGGGAGCCCTACTGAACCCTGACCCAGCTGAGAGAGATCAACCCATCAGCTTTGGTGCAATAGGGCATACATCACGTGGGCTGCCACCCAAGGGCAGTCTGAGGAAAGAAACCTGGGGAAGCATAAGACACAGCCCTGCAGAGACTGGACAACTCTGCAGCTACGAAACCACACTAGTGACACCCCTCCCCTCTCCCTCCTCAGATACCCAAAAACCATCTTGGGAAGGGCAATGGAAAGTAAAGGATGAACTACAGCCATGTTATCTGAAAAGTCAGTCCTTCCAAAACCTGTTTAGGAGGTTCAGAGACCTGATAAGGCCCACCTTTGGACTACTGACTCTTTATAGTAGAAGAAACTGGTGAACCATAAGAATCTGGATCTTCATGAATTGGCAGGTCTAAGCTGTCCCCATTCCTCAGTGGGAGTGGGCTCCTAAGCAGCCTAGGGCAGTGGAAGGGAATAGACTATGTGTCTGAAAGCAAGATGCATAAATCTGTAACCATGAGATGCACTCTTGCAACTTTTAGTACAGTGCTTGCATTTTTGCTACCCAGAATGCTCTCTGAGAATAATAAAAAAACAATTTCAGTAAAGAAATGATAGAATGAAACAATTTTAAAGGGATCTTAAAATGGTGAGAACTGCTCATGACATTTTTACAGCTTGCCCTTGGCAAATTCTCTGCCATCCTCCCTCTCTACACTTAAAGCCTCAAGCAGACGTGCCAGCACAGGCCTGACTCAGAGCTCCCTGGTGGAGGGAGTTTGGCAACATTAGTATGGTGGGAAAATTGGGAAGAGTCAGGCAGGAATTCCAAATCTGGGGACTCATTTAAGCAGAATGAATATGATGGGCCTGAAATAAAGGAATATAAAATAAAAGTCAAGAAAGCAGTGCATTTCCTTTTTACTAGGATTAATCAATCTGCCCTGGATTTTTCAATTACTTCAATTTCAAGAGAATGATCTGAGAAAATCACACGAATGTACCTCAGTTGAAAAGAAGTATTAAAAGCTCTTTAGAAACCTTTTCAGGCAGTATATTTAAATATTTATGAACAATTTCTATAACTGACTGCATGCCAGTTGAAATAATTAGATATATCCAGATCATATTGTAACCTTCCCATCCCTGGCAACTGCGCTATATAACACTCACCCTGAAAGAGCCACTGCTCACTGAGCCAACCTGGCTTTTTTTTTTCTTTCCAGAAAGATTGGCTTTTATTTTTAGCCAAATTCTAAAAATTATTAATTGAGGTACAATTTTTATGTAAGTTAAATTCACAAATCTACATGTAGAGTTCAGTCCATTATATATCCGTATGCTCTCCACCCAGACCAAGATATTTCTAGCAACCCAGAAGGTCTTTTGCCCCATTTTAAGGAAATCACTCTATCTCTAAGCCAACTGTTATTCTGACTCTTATTATTGTTAATTATTTTTTTCCTCTTTTTTTTTTTTGGAATTGCTGTAAATGGAATCAAATAGTAGTGATGTTTTCATGACTTTTATTCAGAAATATGTTTGTGAGATTCATCTACATTTAGTACTGGTTTGTTAATTTTCATTGCTGTGTAGTATTCCAGTATATGAATATATCACTATTCTCTTTTGATGGACGTTTGGGTAATTTTCAACCCTTAACTTTTATTAATGAAGCCATCATGACAATTCTTTTGATTTGTTTAATTATTTATTGAAATATAGTTGATATACAATATTTTTTAAATTATAGTTGATATACTACCTTAATACTGGTTTCAAATATACAAGACATTGGTTCAACGGTTAGCCATATTATTAAATCCTCACCCCCACTAATACAGCTACTATCTGTCACTATAGGAAGATGTTACAGAATCATTGGCTATACTCTCCAGGCTGTACTACTCTCCCCATGACCAACTTACATTATGAGTGAAAATTTTTGTGCCCTTTTGCCCCCCTCAACGTCCCCATCCACAGACCTCTCCCCCTCCCCCATGGTAACCACCAGTCACTTCTCATTGTCTATGAGTCTACTGATGTTTATTTCATTGTTTTGCTTTGTATTTATATTCCACAAATAAGTAAAATCAAATGGTATTTGTCTTTCCTCACTCAGCTTATTTCACTGAGCATAATAACCCTCTAGATCCACGCATGTTGTTGCAAATGACAGAAATTCTTTTTTAATGGCTGAATAATAGTCCATTGTGTATGGCCACATCTTCTTTATCCATTCATCTATTGATGGACACTTAGGTTGCTTCCATATCTTGGCTATTGTAAACAATGCAACAGTAAACAAAAGGGTGCACGTATCTTTTCAATTCAGGGATTTTGTTTTTTTTGGGTAAATTCCTGGAAGTGGAATTACTGAGTCAAAAGGTATTTCCATTTTTAGCTTTTTGAGGCACCTCCATACTGCTTTCCACAGTGTCTGTACCAATTGAGATTGCCACCAACAGTGAAGGAGGGTTCCCATTTCTTCACATCCTTGCCAACACTTATTATTTCTTGTCTTCTGGATAGTGGCCATTCTGACTGGTGTGAGGTGATATCTCATTGTGGTTTTTATTTGTATTTACCTGATGATTAGTGATGCAGAGCATCTTTTCATGTGCTGGTTGGCCATCTGCCCATTTTTAAAAATAAGGTTATTTGATTTTTTTTTGATGTTGAGGTGCATGAGCTCTTTATATACTTTGGATGCTAACCCCTTACTGGATAAATCATTTATGAATATATTTTCCCATAGTGTAGGTTGCTTTTTGTTCTGCTGATGGTCTCCTTTGTTGTACAGAAGCTTTTTAGATTGATGTAGTCCCACTTGTTCATTTTTTATTTTGTTTCCCTTGCCCAAGGAGATGTGTCCAGGAAAAAATTGCTCATACTTAAGTTCAAGAGATTTTTGCCTATGTTTTCTTCTAAGAGTTTTATGGTTTCATGTCCTATATTCAGGTCTTTGATCCATTTTAAGTTTACTTTTGTGTATGGAGTTAAACAGTAATCCAGTTTCATTCTCTTGCATGTAAC
Organism: Manis pentadactyla; assembly: GCF_030020395.1. Taxonomy (NCBI): domain Eukaryota; kingdom Metazoa; phylum Chordata; class Mammalia; order Pholidota; family Manidae; genus Manis; species Manis pentadactyla. The sequence goes on along the minus strand of NC_080032.1, from coordinate 41,804,934 downwards.
TGTCCAGTTTTGCCAACACCAGTTATTGAGGAGGCTGTGTTTCCCCCATTCTATATTCATGGCTCCTTTATTGTATATTAATTGACTATGTATGCATGGGTTTATATCTAGTCTCTCTATTTCATTCCATTGATCTATGGATCTGTTCTTGTGTCAGTACCAAATTGTTTTGATTACTGTGGCTTTGCAGTAGAGTTCGAAGTTAGGGAGCATAATCCCCCCAGCTTTGTTCTTCTTTCTTAGGATTGCTTTGACTATTCAGGGTCTTTTGTGGTTCCATATGAATTTGAGAATGATTTCTTCGGCTTTATTAAAAATGTTATTGAAATTTTGATAGGGATTGCATGAATTGGTAAATTGTTTTGGGCAGGACGGTCATTTTGACAGTATTAATTCTTCCCAACCATGAGCACAGGATAGATTTCCACTTATTTGTGTCTTCTTTAATATTGCTTAGGAGAGTCTTACAGTTTTCAGAGTACAGGTCTTTTTCTTCCTTGGTGAGGTTTATTTCCTAGGCATTTTATTCTTTTTGATGTAGTTGTGAATGGAATTGTTTTCCTGATTTCTCTTTCTGCTAGTTCATCATTAGTACACAGTAATGCAATAGATTTCTGTGTATAAATTTTGTATCCTGCAACTTTGCTGAATTGAGTTATTAATCTAATAGTTTTTTTGGTGGAGTCTTTAGAGTTTTCTATGTATAATATCATGTCATCTGCAAATAGTGACAGTTTAATTTCCCCCTTACTGCTTTGGATGCCTTTATCTCATTGTGTTGTCTAATTGCTGTGGCTAGGACCTCCAGTACTAAGTCGAATGAAAGTGGTGAGAGTGGACATCCTTGTCTTGTTCCTGATCTTAGAGGAAAGGCTTTCAGCTTTTCGCTGTTAAATATGATGTTGGTTGTGGATTTGTTGTATATGGCCTTTATTATGTTGAGTTATGTACCCACTTTACCCATTTTGTTGAGAGTTTTTATCATGAATGGATGTTGAATTTTGTTAAGTGCTTTCTGAGCATCTACTGAGATGATCATGTGGTTTCTATCCTTCCTTTTATTAATGTGCTATATGATATTGATTGATTGATGAATATTATACTATCCTTGAATCCCTGGAATAAAGCCCACTTAGTCATAATGGATGATCCTTTTGATGTGTTTTGAATTCAGTTTGCTAACATTTTGTAGAGGACTTTTGGATCTATGTTCATCAGGGTTATTGGTCTATAATTTTCTTTTTTGTAGTGTCTTTGCCTAGTTTTGGTATTTGAGTGATGCTGTCTTCATATAATGAATTTGGAAGTGTTCTCTCCTCTTGTACTTTTTGGAATACTTTAAGAAGGATGGATATTAGCTCTTTTTTTAAATTTGATATAATTAAGCTGTGAAGCAATCTGGACCTGGAATTTTGTTTGTTGGGAGTTTTTTGATTACCAGTTCAATTTTATTGGTGGTGATTGGTCTTTTCAGATTTTCTGTTTCTTCCTGGGTCAGTATTGGAAGGTTGTATTTTTCTAGAAGATTGTCTGTTTCTTCTAGGTTATCCAATTTATCAGCATATGATTTTTCATAGTGTTCACTAGCAGTTCTTTGTATTTCTATGGTACCCTTTGTGACCATTCTTCGTTTCTGATTTTTAAAATTTGTGTACTCTTTTTTTTTGATAAGTTTGGCTAGGGGTTTATCTATTTTTTTTTCTCAAAGAACCAGCCCTTAGCTTCACTTTTATTCTATTGTTTTATTCTTCTCAATATTATTTATTCCTGCTCTGATCTTTATTATGTACCTCCTTCTACTGACTTTGGGTTTCATTTGTTCTTTTTCTAGTATCTTTAATTGTGAATTTAGACTGTTTATTTGGGATTGTTCTTGTTTCTTGAGGTATGCCTGTATTGCTATGTACTTCCCTCTTAGAAGTACCTTTACTGCATCCCACAGATTTTGGGCTGTTGAATTTCTGTTTTCATTTGTTTCCATATATTGCTTGATTTCTGTTTTAATTTGGTCATTGGTCCATTGATTATTTAGAAGCATGTTGTTTAACTTGCATGTGTTTGTAGGCTTTTTGTTTTTGTGTTATTTTATTTCTAGTTTCACACCATTGTGCACTGAAAAGTTGTTTAATATAATTTCAATCTTTTTAAATTTACTGAGGCTCTTTTTGTGGCCTAGTATATGATGTACTCTGGTAAATGTTCCATATACACTTGAGAATAATGTGTGTCCTTCTGCTTTTGGGTGGAGTGTTCTGTAGATATCTGTTAATGTACTTAACATCTGATTTAATGTATTGTTCAGTGCCTCTGTTTCCTTATTTATTTTCTGTCTGGTTGATCTATTTATATGAGTCGTGTATTAAAAGTCTCCTAAAATTTATGTGTTACAATCTATTTCCTCCTTTAATTCTGTTAGTATTTGTTTTACATTTGTAGGCGCTCCTACGTTGGGTGCATAGATATTTTTAATGGTTGTATCCTCTTGTTGGACTGACCCCTTATCATTATGTAATGTCCTTCTTTATGTCTTGTTAATTTCTTTGTTTTGACATTTATTTTGTCTCACACAAGTACTGAAACTCCTGATTTTTTTCTCTCTATTGTTTGCATGAAATATCTTCTTCCATCCCTTCACTTTTAGTTTGTGTATGTCTTTTGGTCTGAAATGAGTCTCCTGTAGGCAGCATATAGATGGTTCTTGTTTTTTGTCCATTCTGACACTCTATGTCTTTTGGTTGGTACACTCATACCATTTACACTTAAGATAAGCATTGATAGGTATGTACTTATTGCCATTTTATTAATTGTTTTCTGTTTGTTTTTATAGCTTCTCTCTATTCCTTTCTCCCTCTCTTGTACTCCTCTCTTATTAGTTGATGATTTTCTTTAGTGTTGTGGTTGGATTTCTCTTTCCAAATTTTTTGCATATCTATTATAGGCTTTAGGTTTGTGGTTACCAAATGTTCATGGATAACTTCCTGACTATATGACAATCTATATCAAAATGATTATTGCTCTATTTCAAACACAGTCAAAAGTATGTTTTTTTCTTCTTCTTGCCCCTCCACACTTTATTTATTAGATGTCATAATCTGTACTTCTTGTGTATCCCTTGATTGATTTTGTGTATATTTGGTTTTGCTACTTTGTGTTGTTTTAATTTCATACTTGCTTGGTAATTAATTGGTCTATTACCTTTACTGTGGGTTTAATTTCACTAGTGAAAACTACTTAGCCTTAGGAACATTTCCATCTACAAAGGTCCCTTTAACATATCCTGCAATGATGGTTTAGTTATTATGAATTCTTTGAGCCTTCACTTACCTGGAAATTGTTTAATCCCTGCTTCAAATTTGAATAGGTCTTTTCATGAACATAAGCATAAGTTTCTCCTGGGTATAAACCCAGGAGTAGAATTTCTGGGTCAACTGATATATGTTTATCTGGTTTTAATCAGAACTGCCAAATTTCCAAGATGATTGTACCATTTTATACTCTTAACCAAAAGGCTAGCTTTTTAAATGAGGGAACATACATTGTATACTTTCAAGATGGGACTTTCTCAACCTTGGCTACCCAAGAATGGTATGTTTATGGTTACTTAGGGTATGAATGCTCTCAAGAGGAAAGTTTATCATTTCTCATATTCATTTTCAAATTCAGCTATGTATATGCCCATCAAAGAAAGATGGCTCATGCAGGAAGCAATTTTAACTGATCCAGACCAGCAAAATTATTACTAGGTGTCCATGTCTTTCTGTATATTTTTCTCTCATTGAGCAATATTAGGACCAGCTAGCTCACTTCTCAGAACTTCTCTAACCCTGAAACTATACATTTATTTTTAAACCGTCATTCTTTTTTCAAATTGAAAATATATGTGAAAAATGGGGAAGGCTGTGTGTGTGTTAGGGTGGGTAGAGTAAGAAAAATCTCTGTGCCTTCCCCTCAGTTTTGCTGTGAACCTAAAATGGTTCTAAAAAATTAAATCTTTTAAAAATATAAAGTGTATACACTCACTGCAGAAAATTCCAAAACCACAGGAAAGCATATAGAAGAGGATAAAGATCCATAATCTGACTGTTAATATTTTGACTATATGCTTCCAAAAACTGATTTACACCTGAAGAAATTCTGGCTATATGGAAATTGTTTCCTTACAAAGATTTTGTAACTTGTGTTTTTGTTCTTTGTTTGCTTCTTTTGTCATTTAATTCTATTTATAGACATCTTTCCATGTTAAAAACTATAGATATGCATCATCATGTTTAATGACAGCAGAGAATTTCATTGTATATAAATACTATAATTAATTTAACTATTTCCCTATTGATGGATATTTATATCAATGTTTTGTTTCTCTTTTAAACACAATGATGTACTAAACATCTTTATGTGTACATCTTATGCACATGTCCAGTTATTTTCCTTAGGATATATTACCAAAGTTTGATTTCTAAGTTAAAAGTGATGCATTATTAAATTTTTATATATATTAACAAAATGCTTGCCCACATGCTGTGCCAATGTATATTTCAGCAGTATATGAGCATGCAACTGCCAAACTCCCAAGCAGTTAGTTGCAATATTCTTTTTGATCATTTTGTCTTCAATAATGCTCATTTTTATCAATGCTCATTTAATTACAAGTAAGATTAATGATCTTCCCATAATTCTGTTCACCATTTGCACTTATCACTTTGTAAATTACTTGTTTGCCTCATTAGCCCAAATTTTGCTATGTAAGAATTTATTTATTTGCTTTTTATTAAGGTATCATTGATATACAATCTTATGCTCAGGTTTCACATGAGCAACATTCTGCTTACTATGTTCTCCCCTATTATCAAGTCCCCACCACATACCCCATTACAGTCACTGTCCATCAGAATAGTAAGATGCTATAGTTACTACTTGTCTTCTCTGTGCTATACTTCCTTTTCCATGCCCCTTCTATATTATGTGCACTAATCAGAATACCCTTCAATCCCTTTATCCCTCCCTTCCCACCCATCCTCCCCAGTCCCTATCCTTTTGGTAACCATTAGTCCATTCTTGGGTTCTGTGAGTCTCCTGTTGTTTTGTTCCTTCAGTTTTTGCTTATTATACTCCACATATGAGTGAAATCATTTGGCACTTGTCTTTCTTTGCCTGGCTAATTTCACTGAGCTAAATACCCTCTAGCTCCATCCATGTTGTTGCAAATGGTAGGTTTTTTTTTCTTCTTATGTAAGAATTTTTATATGTAGAAAATCTAAACGTGTGTCTGCCACATTTGTTTTAAATATTTTCCCTTTTTATTTTTATCAAATTATTACTTCCATTATTCAAGTTTTTATATTATTCAGTAAAATGTGATTTTTTTTCTGCATAGATATTCTTAACAATTCTTGTTAAATTCACTCCTGATGTATTTTGCATAATTACTTTGCTAATTTGAATTAATTTATTATATTTATTTATTCATAATGGCATTTACTAATTCTTTATTAAAATATTTTTATGAAATGTATTAACATTAATTTATTTTTGTGGTCAACAATTTGCCTAATACTTATTTTAATTTATATACATTTTTCCATTACTTCTTTTGGTTTTCCCAGGTAGGTAACTAAATCTTATTTAAATAGTGATAACTTCCTTGCTTTCAGTATTTATAACTATTTTCTTCTACTGTCTATCACAATGCAATACTCTAGAGTGTTGTTGGATAATCATAGTGAAAAAAGACATCTCTGTCTTCTTCCTAACATAATTGAACTTATTTCACTATTATTCTTAATGCTGGCATTAGATTTGAGTTATGAAGTTTTACTTGAAAATCACATTAAAGGAATATTTTATTTTTTCTTATTTTTCCTAAGAGTTTTTGCCAAGCATAGATAATAATTTTTATCAAAAACATAGTAACATGTCTTGAGATGGTCATATGAGTCTAATACTAAACTAGTCTTGCACTCCAAGTATAAGCTGTACTTTGTCATGAAACATTTTTTTTTAATATACCCTGGGATTGATTTTCTAATGTTTGGTTGAAAATTTTAGACTTTATAAGTAGATTGTGGGTCTGCAGTTTTCTTGGTTGGTAATCCTCTTAGCTTTTGTATCAGAGTTATTAGCTTGGTAAAATAATTATGGTAGTATCTTTTCTTTTCTTTATTCTATGATAATTTCAATAGCAAATGCCATTTCTATTTTCTTCCAATAGTGCCTGTATTGAACATTATCACATGCCAGGTGCTGTGCTGGATATTGGAGATGGCACACGTGAGTGAGAAAAATATGGTGTCTCTCTGAGAACTTGCAGTGGAATCAGGTCCTTGAAAGTTTGAAAGAATTACTTTGGCCTCATTTTGGGGGATGTGGAGAGAAAGTACATGCCTTTTTGGACAAACTTTCTCATTTCTTTCATTTGAATGGATATATCCCAGTTTTCTACTTTTGTCATTCATATTTTCTTGGAAAATTATTCCTCTCAAGGAGAGTCTGTTGTCTTTTAAGAGATGTATCTTCTCCCTCTATGGTTCTATCCAGCTCCTAATTTGTGTTTCAGCTTTCTTTATTTCTTCTTTGATGTGACTGTTACAGTGTATATGAATTTTTAAGAATATAAAGCAAAGAACAGATCACTCTCCTGTCACCACATTGTCTGTTTTTGTCACATTATTGATAATATGACAGAAAGATTTGCCAACTCTGAGATGAACTTACGAATATATTGAAGATGATACATACGCTTCTTAAAAATTGCTGTAATATGTGATCTTGGGCAAAGAACTAAGTTCTTGCCTGGGACTCAGTTCCTTAATCTATTACTTGAGGAAAACGTGTATTTCTCAAGACCAGGAGCCATGTTTATTGACTCTGCCCCAGAACTTAGGACAGTCACTCTTATGTGGCAGGATTCCAAGAACAATTTGTTAAATTGGTTTCTCAGCTGGAGGGGAGTGGTCTTGATTAGATGTTTTACTGAGATATATTCCAGTCTAAGAGCTACAACATTATATTAGAAGAACAAATATAGTGATGAAAAGAAAGTATTGTCAAAGAGTCAAAGACATCAAAGACATCTAGACATCATAGAGCAGTTAGAGCTTTCCTTTTTATAAGCTGTCCAGCAATATATAATTGCTCACCTGAACTCAATCACTTACTAGACAAACAATTGGAAAATGTTGAATTATTTTATTCCAAACCCATAAGGCCATTTCTTTTAGCCATCATTTCATAAGGAGAAAATTAAATAGTTTAACCATATGACCACAAATTGATAGCAAGTTGTTTCACACTTTGGCTTAAATCAATGAATTTTCCAGTGTCAATGTTTTTCTGTTAGTTGGTTTTTCTAAAGCCCACTCTAAAGAGTGTGTGCAAGTGGATAATCCACATAGTTTTGAAAAAGTGACAAATGAAAAAAACCTCACACTTCAGTGTATTCATATTTCCTTGTTAAGTATAACTTAAGAGTGAACCTGATAAGTTATGAAAGTAAAGCATATTTCTGAGTTATCTTCTCTTACTATCTTGATCCTTGACTATCTTTCTCTTACTGTTTGTTTTCCTGGATGGAACATTTTATTTTACTTGAGGGTTGTGTTTCCAAGAACAATGCCTTGTGGCTTTATTTTAGAATTTCCATTTATTTTAGTTAAGAATGGTAAATGTTTTCTCTCACAATCACCCACAGTGAATAACTGTGTATCATCAGCACTGTTTGGAGCAAAATGTGTCATATCTGATTCTCGTGTAAGCAATCACTCACTGATAATTCCATGGAGATATATAATATTGAAAAATGAAGTCTGTTATAAACTTTTACAGTGTATTTTTCATTTTAGATAAAGTTTCTTAAGCTTCTAGATTTGGGAAATCTTACAAATTTCTTATATAAGAAATTTTGATAAATAAGATCATCCAATTTAACTCATTGGATAATTACATTTAATCTTTAATTATTATTTTAATGAATTACAATAATAGAGTTTGAAATACTGAAAGGACTCCTATTTTGGACCCAAGCTCAATTTGCCTTAAAAGATAGCAGTGACTGGTAAACAAACTACAATTTTTTTTATTCAGACATTTTCCTCTCCAAAACAAAGTCAGTTTTCTCTTTGAAGTAAAATAAATGCATATGATCATGTATATGCCTTATTAGACTAAGCATGTTAAAGACATTCTGTAGAACCTTTTCTAGAGTCCCTTTCTGCAAAAGGAGATAAAAGCATACATCAGCTTAGCTCCAGGCAAATGACCACATCGTTTTGGATGAAGGGGGATAAGACTTGGAGTAATGGGCTCAATCATGATACCCAATGCTAACCTAACTTCTAATGTGATGGTCACAAAAACATTTTGGCAAAAACCCACTTCAGCTCTCAAAGAAGGAGAAAGGTATTTAATACCTAAGCTTTCTTTTAGTTTAGATATTCAGTGATCCATGAATTTGTCTCTGTGAGCTCTAATAACTGATGGTCTTGGAGCAATTGTTAAGAAAAAGAAAGGCAAACTACAACCTGAATGCCAAGATATTGGAGGAAAGGAGCAATAGGTTGATGATGTCATGGATAGGTACCATCATTCTTGTGAGTTTTTGGGCGCTTGGCTTTGGTGCAGAATTGATGGTGAAAAATATATATGCAGGCAGTAAAGTGAAAAGGCATAAATCAGAAGAAACTGGTGGATTCTGAGTTCCTAATTTTCATTATGTGGAGAGGCATGACCTATTTTAAGACTGAGTTTTTCCACTTACTTTTCAATGACAGTGCTTATTGATAGACCTCAGTGATTGTACTGAATATCAGGGCAAGCAGAATTCTTCACATGGAATGTAAGCTGCAGAAACCTGTTTCTGAAGCACTGACACCTCCCCCCTTTCCTTCAAGTAACCTACATTTTCATCGCACTTTGGTAAGAAAATTAGTTTTCCATTTCATTGCTTGCTAAATTGGAGCTCTTTGATGAATGGCATACATGCCACACAACAGTATATACGCAAATGCTGTAATGTCTGACAGAAAGCAATTTTAAAGCTTTCACTTTTGAATTTCATATGCCTTTAGTTCAAGTTACCTTGGGAAGTGGCTGGGGTATCATACTGTATGCATTCCAATTTAGGCTTGAAAGCACATTTCAGATAGAAAGGAAGTGTGAGTTTGTGCTCTCGTTGCAAACAAAAAACAAAACAAAAAGAACAACCAATTGTGTTTTTATCCACCATGTGATATCAAACCTCAACACACACTTTGGATTTAGAAATCATTTTACCAGAAATTAATCTTGCATACTTTTAAAAAATAGGGTGACTTTTAAGCATCACACTGATACCTTTCATAAAATAATGATGGTGTTCATCATGAGAAAGTTTATAATTTGATGCTGTTTGGCTATTATCCTTAAAAAATATAGTTCTAAGGACCATCAACTCAAAAAAAAAATGCTGAAAGGGTACATGACTCCACCTTGCACATCAAAATATTTTCTTATATTTTTGGTGCTTCACTTATCATATTTAAGCTTCCCTAGTACCTTAGTAAGAGAAAAATGTCTAGTCTCAAATATATATATTAGCTAAAAGATTTGTGATGGAAGCCCATGAAGGATAGCTAATTATCCATCTTGGTTGCAAATCAGTACATTTATGCCCATGTAATTTTGCTTTCAAACTTAGTATGACTGTGTCATGTTCTCTTTTCTGTCATTCTCTTTCCCAATTAAAAAAAGGAACAGAAAAAAATGTGAAGTAAACAGGAAATACACACATATACAATAATTCATTATGAATTTGTTGAATTCCTTGTTAAACTAAAGACTCTTTGCTGGTGTATCAGACACAAAACATGGTGATGTTTTCCTGTGTAAATTCTCAGAACACTGCTAGGTTGATGGATAATAGGAAAGCCACTGACTGCGATACAGGGCATCTCTACACCCAAAAACTTTTTATACAAAATAGAAGGGATCTCACGTGGGGAAATGGAAAGTGCATGGATCCTGAGAAGAAAACACCTGTGCCTAGATCTAACTCGGCCATGTAGGGACTGTATCATCTTGGCCAAACTATTTTCACTTTTCCTGAGCTTCTGTTCTCTCCTGCATAAAATTGGCAGAGATATACATAGTAGGTGGAGTAGTTAAGATTAAAATTGATAAAAGGAATATGTTGTGCCAGACTTAGTGAGGACTCAATAAATATTACTCTTTTCCCATATTTTCCAATTACTAGCTCTAGAAATTTTGCCAAAAGAATTTTTAAACCACTGCCAGGCACCTTGAGTCTTCTGATATCAAATGCAATGGAAACAGACAAGGATTTAACAATTAGCAAAATCAGTCTTCCTTTTTTTGCAGCATGATAGCTGAGTTCTTCAAAGGCTGGCTGCATGGCAGGAGTGAAACAAATAGGTCTAGCAGCATGTATGCAAACGTTTATTGATAATTTGTCATTATTAAAAAGATCTGTGTTAATTTTAGGAAAAGAAACTGAAGTAGAAAGGATTTTCTTTTTAAATTAACTTCAATTCCATGATCCAGACCCATTTTGGCACTTCTTATCATGCCATTAGTTTGATTGCTTTTCATTTACATTTTCCTGGCAATTATTTCTCTTCTTCGGAAGTGAGCTCCAAATCAAAATGAGATTATTTCCCCATTGGCATTCAAGACTTTAGCCAGAATATAAATTCTGTGTGAATAATAGGGCATTAAATCATTGCTTTCCTATCTGAGTTTGTAAGCCATCCAAATACTTTGCTTTTCACATTTACAAAAGATGCAAAGCCATCAAAAAGTTAGACATCAACATAACTTAAGTGCTTGCCCAGCCACTCACCATCTATCATCAAAAATCCAACTCTAGTGGTGAAGAATCCGAGCATAACAAAAGACCTGTGGATCTTTACAAAGTGGCCTCAAAGTACCATTTTTAGAGAATTTACAAGATGACTATGGTGATCCATAGAACCTCAACCCAAATTTTAGAGGGAAGGTTTAAAACTGTTAATACCATCAAAGACTTGAGTAATTTTGAATTTGAGTCATAATGGTTTCTTTAGCTTAACTAGCATAAAAAGTGCTGTAATTAAACATATGAGTCTTTGCATAGCAATTTTGTGAAACGCTATGGATTCCAAATATAAATTACTGGTCCCTCCCCATGGAGCCAAAATGAAAGTGGGAACAGTATTTGTTATATTTTTAGTGTTTTTGAAAATCCCTTTGAAAGAATAGTTGCATTTGGGTGATTTTGAAAAATTGTCCGTTCACATAATGGATCATACAGCCTTTCTAACTTGTTTCTTCACACTTTTATTAATAGTATTTGAATTTTACATGAAAACATGATTTTTATTGCTTGCTGACTTTCTCTGTTGGAAAAGCTGTTCATGCTTATAGATTATATAGAAAATACAGAAATTTATAAGGTGAAATATAAAAATAATCTCATCACCAGATGTAATAATTATCATTATGTCAAAACATTCCTTTCCCTACATTGTATTTTTTTGATTGTTTTTATTTATTATATAGTTTAGTTCATATTCACTTTCAACTTTATAGTAAGATATTATCACTTTGCTCTTTATCACATGTTTCTCCATCTACTGAAAATGGAAACATTATTTTGAAAACATTATTTTAACTGGTGCATATCATAGTATACATTTACTTAACCATTCTTTTGTTTTTTTGAATATAGGGCAATTTATTACATTCCCCATCTTCCTTCCATTTTTTTTAACATTGTAGATCATATGGCAATAAGCATGTATGTGAGTGAACTTTTATCCTTAACTTCAGTTTCCTCCTTTTAATGTATTTCTGAAAATTACTCAATGTGCATAAACATTTTAAGGCCATTTGGATTCCAAAAAGATTATTAGACCTGTGAGCATGTACCAGCCACCTTTTTTCTACTGCCTGGATGGCTTTGAGACCTATGATTCTGTCTTCCCCTTCTTCAATTAAAAAAAGGCCTTGAGTGGATTGAATGACACCCCATCAGCAATTCTTGATTTTCAATTACTGGAGAGTGAAGCTCAGAAAGTGAAGGAGGCACATTTGGACACAATCCCAGCAACTTTAGTTAGGCCCTGAGTGTTAGGATAAATAAGGATAAGGGACCACCCAGATTCAAGATGTATACACAGGTTGCCAGGAAGGAGTAAGAATATGGAAAAGGACTGAAGTATCTAAAAAAGAGAGACAAGGATTAAATATTTAAAAAAGATAAAAGTAAAAAAGTGCTTGACTTTTCCCTTAAGGAAACAACTTACCTCATTGAATCCCTGAAGAATAAAACTGAATTTTCTAAAATTTCAAGGGAATTTGATAGTAGAAAAAATAATCTTTGGTTCAAAAGTCCTTCTAGAGCTTTCTCTCATGCCTTCCCCCAAGTCAGAAGTGTCATCAGCTATGGAAGCCTGGTGTAGAGAGCAATTCCTCTGTGGCTTGTGTTACACCGTCCCCACGCCCTTGCTCTACATCCAGGTTCAAGATGTTACAGGTATGTTTCAGGCCCACCATCCACTGTTAGGGTTCAATCCCCCCAACAGGGGCTCAACCCTTTCTCCCACCTCCTTCCTCCACAACCAGCCCCTCAGTGATTATCAGGACTCAAAAGCCCTTCTTCCAACAACTACCAATTACTTTCTTTCCAGTTCCCAAACATTTATCTCAGTAACTGTCTCCTTGAAAAGACAGCTGATATCCTGAGTTCCAAACATCAGATGATAATTTTGCCTGTTTAAAATTTTATAGAACTGATGACATGTAGAATTTCTTCTCTGCAACTTACATTTGCTCCACGATTTTACTTTTTTATAACAAGAGTTTATTCATTCTCATTGCTGTATAGTATTCTATTATGTGACTATAACACAGCTTTCTATCCATTCTATTATTATTAGGAATTTTTAGAAATGGTGCTGCAATGCACATTTTTGTGTGTATCTTTTAGTGAACAGAAGTATGCTTTTCAGGGGACATTATATAGAATATACATAAAAGTATAATTACTAGGTCATAATAGATGAAAAAGTTTAACTCAAGTAGCTACCTCCAAACATTTGTCAAAGAAGTTGTACCAATATATATGCTTCCACCAACAAGGTATAAAGTTTCAGCTGTGCTACATATTCACCAGCATCTGTTACTTACCTGTCTTTTAAATTTTACCCAACCTCTTGGATATGTTTTAATATTGCATTGTGGTTTTAATTTCCATTTTCTTAATGACTAATGAAATTGTTCACCATTACATACGATCATAAGGTGTTAAGAAATCTTTTGTAATAGAGCCGTTGAAATCTTTTGATTTTTTTTTTTGGTTTCCATCTTTGTCTAATTAATTTATAGGAATTTTTATATGTTCTAGAAATAGGTCCTCTTTTGGGTATGTATTGCAAGGATCTTATCTCATTCCGTGTCTTGCTCTTTTACATTCTTAATGGTATCTTTTGATTAATAGATGTTCATACTTTTAATATAGTCCAATTTATCAATTTTCCTTCATAGTTAATAACTTCTGTGTCCTACTTAAGAAATCTTTGCTTATCTCAAGTTCATAAAGACATTCTCCTGTGTTACATCTTAAAAATTTGTTGTTTTAATTTTCATGTTCAGACCCTCAATACATCTGAATTTTTAAAGTGACATGAAGTAGGGGCCCAAATACACTTTTTCCCTATGATGTCTAATTGACTCAATGCCACGTACTGCCCTACACTATCATCTTTGTTGTTTATCAACTGACCATACATGGGGCAGACTTGAGATTTGGATGTTCACTCTGGGACATGGTAGAACATAGAGGGTGGGGAGCAACAGTAGAAATTGGAAGACTTCTATAATACAGGTAGGAGGCTTCTATAATAGTATAGGTAAAAATGGCATCCCTAGCAATAGGGATGTCAAAGAATAGGTTAATTTGACATATGCTTCAAAGTTGATATAAAAGTGTTAAATGCAAAGTGAGAAGAGGGAAGGTGAGAAAGAGGAGCACAGTAAAAATGCACTTTCATGTTTCTGCCTGAAACGTCAAGGTGATGGTAATGCCATTCACTGAGATGAAAGAAAAGTTCGATTTTCAAGATTTTAAGTTGGTTTTTTTAAGAACTTACATCTTCCAGACTAGAAGGTTATTACAGTTCTACAAATAATCTAGAGAATTATAACTCATAGCACCCTAAATAAACTCAAGAGAGGGTGAGCATAATCAAATCAAGGACTGTTACGTGTGTTCATTTGTTTTCTAGGGTGGCAAAAGAAAAAGAAAGACAAACATTATTATTATTTGCAAGTCCACATTGTGGACTATATAAGGACACAATTAGCCAGAAGTCATTTTTATATGAGGTGCAAATATCAACTTCAGCACATCCCAGGCTCACAAACTCTTCAGCTGTGGGTTCTGAAAGCACAGCTCATATTGATTTGTCTGCAGTTCATTTAATCTCTGAATCCCACAGCTACATTGTCATATCATATTATCTAAATTTCAAATACAAAGCCTTCACACTGATAAGCACATCAAGGTAAAGAAGGAGACTGGAGAAACCTGAGGTGGTTATTATTCAGTTGTGTGTTCTGTAGCAGAGCTTCATGGGCAGGCAGGCTGAGATTGGGTTTCAAGTGTGTCCAGAAGGGTTCTTTTTTTCAGCCTTGGGACAGCCAAGTACAGCTTTCAGGCTGATCTTGGGACCCGAGCAGCCTCTTCTGGGGTTGAGCAGTGTCAAGCGGCAGACCCCACAGTTCTGCAGCCAGTGAGTATGCTGGCCCCTGCTGCTCGGCTCTTACACACTGAATGCCGTCAAGGAGATGATTGGCCACCAGCAAAGCCTTCTGCTGTCCATGGACAAGGGATCCATGTTGTGGCTGAATGAGCTCTACTTTCAGGTGTTCAAGGGTAGCAGTGGGCATTCCAAAGCCAGGAGAAGGGAGCAAGTGGTGGTGATGAGTAGAAGAGTCTGGATAAAGGCATCTGATAGGCTGTGCTTCAGGCAGCAATCCTGAATCCATCTTTGATTTTTCCATCAGTGTAGTTTAATTAAGATCCTTTTAGTGGAGGTCAAACAAGCTGTCAAGTCATTGATTTAAAAATGTGTATACTTAGAGCTTCATCATTTTGAGACACTTGATATAGTTTTGATAAGAATCTAAACCATTTGCATTATCACACACAAAATATTGACATTATATTATTTAATGAAGGAAAATGAAGAACTGTTTGATTATTTCAGTACATTGTCAACTGTTGTCAACTTTGAATGGTTGGAAATATTTTAATTTTCCTATTACTTATTCAAGCAAATTTTCTCTTCAATATAAACTCAAGAATTTAAAGAGACTGTCAATAGAAAACATTGGTTAAGAATTGTCTGTTAGTCATTTACACCATAAAACTTAATGTGGACAATTATGTTCACACAGACCATTACAGGTTGAATTGAGTCTGCAGGATGTGTAAAGAGTAGACCCATAGAACTGAGTCCCCAGCTGTGGCCACCAACTAGTCCAGTTCACAGTGACTTTCCTCACCCTTACAGAGTAAGTCACTGCTCTCAGAGTACTACTTGGGTGCATCTCCAGCCCAAGAACACTTAGTGAGTCATCCCAGTGTCAGTCCTTGTCATGATTAAGATGTGAGGGTTTGGCTGTCTGCTGCAAGAATCTGATGAGAGTTGACAAATATTCGTATGTCTAGTCTTCAGTCAATCATAATTAATGTCAACCTAAAAATGCCCCTGGGAAAAACAGCCAGACACTGAGCATTGAATCTGTGTAACAGGGGAGGTGGTTCAACACAGGGAAAGATCTTCCTTTCTTAGCCTTCTTTTGATTTGACACAGTAGGTAAATGGTTAGTGTAGTGAGACCAAAGGTAGGCGAAGGGATTCTATTTGACTTTGTCCCTTCATTTTTTCCTCACCTGTAAAACTCAGGGCTTAGTCACTCATTAATTGAATAATTAACTACCAAACAATTAGTTCATGTTGTTACCTGCTTCCAAGGTTTCCTTCTTCTCCTGGATCTCAAAGTTGAGTCTCCTCTTTGGTTACTTAGACAACCTTCTGACCAGCCAGACTGCGGCTCACTTTCATTATCAGATTTGCCCATTGCTGTTCCCAACCCACATGGAACAAACCTAAATAGCAGCTACTTAGAGCAGCAGACAGGTCCTCCTTCATAATAAAGCCACCCAAACGGCCCCTGGCACTGCTTTGCAGCCTCCTTGCGTCCCACTCTCTCCTTGGCTGCCTCCCACCAAAGCTTCCCTGGATGGTTGGATCCCAAAGCTGCTACATCCTCTTTCCTCAGCCTTTAAATACCAGGTTGACAGTTTACTAGTAGGATTTTAATGTCATTTCTGAGGATCAGTTTCTGAGACACCTTACTTTCAGTTAGTGACCTGATTTCACACACAAGATAAAAACCAGTAGCATAATTAGCCTCATCTGCCCTCTTCATTACCCCCACCCAGAACCATCAGCTATTGCTGAAGCTCTCTCCTCTGAGCCCACCTCCCAGAAGCTGGGAAAAGGAGGTTTAGCTCTGTAACTTTCTGTAAAGCCATCCCTCTGGTGACCTGAATTGTATCCCACCTCACCTACTCAAGGATCAGACTTCAACTCTTAACCTGTTCTTCTCCAGTACCTTCTCTCTGCGTGGGACCTTCTCATTTGCCTTCAATCATCTGCAGTTCTCCTCTACATAAGAAATACACACGCATTCCTTTTGTGGTCCTCTGGCCTATTCACTGGTCCCTTTCCTGTAAATCAAACTCTGAACATATGAACACTCCTCACTTGTCCCTTTCCTGCCTTGACTTACCCACCCATTGCCACTGCAGAAACTGCTCTCTATGAGGACACCAGAATCACCTTCCAGTCCAATCCAGTAATTTCCTATTGTTTCTTCTGGCTGTTCATTTTCTATGATCTATCGGATTTGACAGACTTTTGTTGATATCATATTAGGTAGAGCAGATATAAAGTCCGTGGATAATTTAAGCAGGAAAATAGAAATGAAAGGGGAATATTCCTTCTATGGAATTTACTGGTTAGTTACCACCCCTGGTATATGAAAGGGTAGGTAAGGCATCCATTATTTACTTTTTGCAGGAATGTGAACTTTTACTCATGTCCTTGAAGTAGGGAGTTAAGACTTGTTTCACTGTATCAAATTAGGTACCCTACCTCAGCCCCTAATGCCATGATGTTAACATTGACCATTTCCTTTCTTAAACCTCTACTCCACAGCTGCTGAGACTCTAGATCTCCAGCTATCCCCCTGTCAACTTCTCTTGTGTGTCTCACACACCTGACCCCTCTTTTAGTTTGCCAATGAGTGTAGCTTCATGACTGAAGCCCCTTCAGTGCTTGTGTGCAGGGAGAAAGGACCAGGAGATTGGGTCACAATAAAGTCTGAAACTCCAAGAAAAATAAATCACTGAGACTGGGAGTGTCCAAGGAAGTGACACTGCCATTATATTCCCCTCAGCTAGATGTCTGCTGCACTGCAGGACCTGTAGGTCCAAACTGAGACTTGGACAACATGAAGAAGCTTATGGATCAAAATGTGTTTTGTATCACTCATCATCCCCAAAGTCCTATTGAAATAACAAAAGAAATATAAAAATATAAATCAGTTATTAGTAGCACAAAAAAATCCGAAAGAAACTATCAACAGATCAGAACCCTCGGACTACTTCTACTTCAAAGCCCCAGCATGGCTTCTCCTCTGCAGACAGCCAAAGACCTTTGCCCCAGGTAACTTCTAGCACCACAACAAAATGGTACCTCACCACCCTAAATGAAGACCAGCCCCTTTTTGCTTTCTCCACTGCTAACACCCTGATCCAAGTCACCTTCCTCCCTAATCTGAATTTTCAAAAGCTTCCAAACTAGTGTCCCCACTTCATTGCATGTTTTCCTCATGTCAATTCACAGAACAGCCAATGATTCTATTAAGACTTTAATGAAGGCATATCACTCATTTGCTCAAAATTTCACACCAAGTAAATTCCGAAGTTGTAATAGTGACCTCCTAGACTATGTGATCTCACCCAAAAAAGCACATGGGCTGCGTGGTTTTTCATGCTATCAGAACTTACTTTAGACAATGAGCAGGAAAATACTGTACTCACCAAGCCTTGGCAGATATGAAGAAGAGGAGATTGGAGAATTGACTAGAACATCATTAAAATACTTGCTCTAGAGTGTGAATTGGGCTGGGAGAAAGCACTGGGGATAATGGACTTCAGTGATGTGGGAATTTGCTAAAATGATGATATGAGTTGGAGTGAAGTCCTGCTGCCCTTTAAATGGGGGAGTGGTGGGGAAAAGGGGTATATGACTCAATATGATATGTTAAATAAATATATATTTATACTAAATAAAATATGTAAATGTATAAGATAAAAATATGGAATTTATATAAAATTAAAATATATAAAATTAAATATATATGTATATATGAATTTATACATATTATGTCAAACCCCATATTTATATGTGGAAGGGTACAATCCCCAAAGCCCTAACTATAGATTACAGAAGATGTTCACTGTCAACAATATGTATTTCTGTATTCGTTTTCCTTTTAGCAACTACCATGTGTTACTTTTGTGATCAGAATAAACAGAACAGAATTAAAAAAAAATTTAATGGAAGCAAATCAGGGTAAATATGATTGTGCCAGTCACAAGGTGGAGAATATCATGGAGGTATCCCCCAATTTTAAGACGCAGGTGCTAAGAGTGCTGTACTTCTGGGGTCATGCTTATCTTTTGACTTCAAGATTTATGGGTAAAATTATTCTGTGAGAAGCAGTAGAGTTTAGTGTGGTGATCTTTTAAGGAAAGTTTGTTTTCCTGTTAAGAAGGGTCAAGACATCACTCAACTTCTGAAATGTCCATTTATCAGTTAAAATACAGCTTTTTTTTAAGTTAGCTCTGGACTCAAATCTTGGCTTCCCACTAACTAGTTTTTGACCCTGAGTAAGTGACTTTTTTCTAAGCCATAGACTCCTCCTCCGTAAGATGGAGATACTCACACCCCATTTGGGCTGGTGGTAAGAATCAAATACGACAAGGTTGTAAACTGCCAGTATAATGTCTGGCACAGAGTAAGCCCTCAGTAAATTGAGCCCGTTATTAGATATTCCTACATGAATTAACTCTGAAAATATCTTCAATATGTCAATTATGTGTAAATTGTATTATATTTGTAAAACTTTGACAAAAAATATTAGCAGAAGAAACTGTAATATTGCAAAAAGCTATGCAGTTTGTCAAGGAAATCCTAGGTCTACCGCATCAGTCATTGTTTGAAGTTAAAGAGGTCTGGAGCTTACCAAAACATGGTAAAATTTGTGTTATATCAGATATTCATGTTAGTATTTACTAAATTAAAACTTATCCTTCTTAGAATCTTTCTTTATCAATTACTTGTCATAGGACATCCCCTAAAGAATTTCAAAATGAAACCGGAGATATTTTCAAATGTCTCATTTGTAGGCAAGAGATTTTCTTTAAAACTAGAAGGTATGTCATGTGAGATAATATTTCAAAACTTTCAGGGATAGAAAGTTGAAACTATGCCCCCAAATCTTCAAATATTTCAATGGAAAAATCTTTCTCTTCAGGCTGGAAAGAATTCTGAAGAAAGTATATCACAGCAGTTTAGACAGTCTATTTATTCTCCTTCACTTTCAGAACATCACAAAATTATTTATTACTGAGCATTGGATAATATATCCCTAAATTTAAATTTATGCTTCCAGGGAATGTTCATAGCAAAATTACATAAACTTTGGAATTATAGCTGCAATGGAAGAAGCTATTACATGAAGGAAACATTTTACAGGAAATAGAAATGTAAACCCCAAAGTGCAATTTTACATGAATGACATAAAACTCATATTTTTTTGCGATCATATCCAGTACTTACTGGTTCTTTTTCAATGTGGCTTTGGGAGAAAACCTTGTATCTGTTTTTCAGTATTGCTTTGAACTGGCCAATCCCTACAGCAAGCATAAAATGCTAATTTCTTAATTTATGCTGCCTAAACATTTCTTGTGCAGTGCTGTAGGGGAGGGCAGCTGTGGATCTGATGCTCTTATCTACTGAGCAGAAAAGAACATTTATGGAAATTAAACATTCTGTCATACCAGTGAAGAGAAAGAAAGGGGGAGGTGGATATAGAACAAGATAAACCTTAATAGTCTGTTAGAGAAGTTACCTGGATTCTAGATTTCTCTGATGTAACAAATAGTTTTCTCTGGATTTTCAGTTAAGATCAGTTGATATTGTCTGACTGATGTACTAGCTCCAAGACTCAGCAAGAAAAAGCCCGGTGAGTAATTAGTGATGTCCATCATGGGTACAAATGACAGTGGACACACGTGTGCGCAGACAGGTTCTCATGATGGTTTATGGAGCATCAGCACGACCGTCCTTAGAAACTTGTAATCAGTGCAAATCATTGGGCCCCACACAGACCTACTGAACCGGACACTCAGGGTGGGGCCCACTTATCTGGTTTTACAAGCTCTCCAAGTAATTGTGATGCACACTAAGGCTGAGAACCTCTGGATTAGTGTCATTCATAATACTAGCTTATAGAATCATCCCAAACAGCAATTTCTTGTTTCTTAGCAGAATTTCTCATTATATTTGCCACTAGAAAAAGTTTCATTTTATTGACTTTCAGTTTTCCCATGCCCTGCATTGTTGTTTTAATCCTTAAATTCTAATTTAAGGCAATTTTAGAATAGGATGCAACATCCTAGAATTTGTTGGTGGTGTCTTCACAGAAAACGTGGTAGTTTAGGCTGACAGACATTTTATAAATTCAAAACAAAGGATACTGTTGAAAAAATGTTATTGGAAACTACAGAAATTCCCTGGAGTCGGAGAATCCTAAAAGTAAGTGACATTCCTGAGATTAGAAGTGAATCAGTAGGAAATGGTTTCAAAGCATACACACTCAGGAAGTGGTTCTGTCAACTATTACATCCCTTGGTTAGCTCTCATTATATAACAAACTACCCCAAGCTTAAGTGCCTTAAGCAACATTTTACATGCTTTTGATTTGGTGGAGAGAAAATTGGGACAGAGCACAGCAAGAATGCTTACCCTTGCTCCATGGGATGTATGCTGGGCTGGGATATCAAATATTGTTCCCTCATTCATATACCTGGAGCCCCAGCCAGGACAGCTTGGAAAGCTGGAGCCTTGCTAAGCATGGATCTCCCCAGCAGTGGGGAAAGGGCAGTGAAGTAGGAGGAGGCAATCAACCATTTAAAGGATAGGCCCCAAACTAATACAATAGCAATTCCTCTATATTCTACTCCAATTCAGTGGGTTAGAGAAATTAACACCATATTCTGTTGAGAGACGTGAAAATAATTTATCATCTTTTTTAAACTTTTTTTAATTGAAATGTAGTTGACATACAATATTTCATTAGATGCAGGTGTACAACATAGTGATTCAGCATTTATATATATATATATCACAGAGTGATAACCATAATAAATCTAGCCATCATCTGTCACCATACAGAGTTGTTACATATTAGTAACTCTTCCTTTGCTATACATTATATCTTGTCTTATTTACTTTATAACCATAAGTTTGTACCTTTTAACCACCTTCCCATATTTTGCTCATTCCCCTCATGCCCTTTCCAAACTACCAGATTGTTCTTTGTATCTGAATCTGTTTCTGTTTTGTTTTGTTCATTTGTTTGTTTTGTTTTTTAGATTGCACATAAAACTGAAATCATACAGTGTTTGTCTTTCTGTTTGGCTGATTTCACCTAGCATAATACCCACTTGGTCTATCCATGTTGATGTAAATAGCAAGATTTCACTCTGTTTTATGGCTGAGTAATATTCCATTATGTATATGGAATACCACATCTTTATCCATCTATCTATTGGATAAAGGTTGCTTCGATATTTTGGTTCTTATAAATAACACTGTAATGAACATAAGGGTACATATGTCTTTTTGAATTAGTTGTAGAATACAAGTGTGAAGCCCTCTGGATCTGGATTTGTTTGTTGTGACTTAAAAAAAATTTTTTTATTACTGATTCTATTTCATTTCTAGTAATCAATCTGATCAAATTTTCTATTTATTTTGGATCCAGTCTTGGAAGATTGTATGTTTCCAGGAATTTACCCATTTCTTTTAGGCTGTCCCCCTTGTTGGCACGTAACTGTTCATAGTAGCTTCTTGTGATCTTTTGTATTTCTATGGCATCAGTTGTAATTTCTCCTCTTCCATTTCTATTTTTATTTATTTGGATCCCTTCTATTTTCTTCTTGATGACTCTGGGTAAAAGTTAATCAAATTTGTTTATCTTTTCAAAGAATCAGTTGTTAGATTAATTATTTTAATTTAATTTAACTTTTGTCTCTATTTCATTGAATTTTCACTTGATCTTTATTGTGTCCTAACTTCTACTAACTTTGGTTTTTGTTCTTTTCCAGATTCCTTTAGATGTAACGTTATATTGTTTATTTGAGATTTTTCTCATTTCTTGAGGTAGATCTGTATTGCTGTAAACTTCTCCCTGAGAACTGTCTTTTGCTGCATCTCATAGATTTTGGAGCTTTGTGTTTCCATATTCATTGGTCTCAAGATTTAAAAAAAATTTCCTCTGATTTCTTCATTGATCCATTGGTTGTTTAGCAGCATGTTGTTTAGCCTCCATGTGTTTGTGTGTTTTCCACTTGTATTTTTATTATTGATTTCTAATTTCATTGACGTTGTGGTTGGAAAAGATGTTTGCTATGATTTCAACCTTTGTAAATGTATTGAGACTCATTTTGTGGCCAATATATGATTTACCCTGGAGAATATTCCATGTGCACTTGAAAAGGGTGTGTATTCTATTGCTTTTGGATAGAATGCTCTTTATATTTCTATTAGTCCATCTGGTCTGATTTGTTGTTTAAAGCCAATGTTTCTTTATTGATTTTCTATTTGGGATCTATCTTGACCCCAACTCTCCTGAAAATCTATTGCTATCTTTAATCCAATACACCAAAGGATAAATTCTCTCTGTTGGAGGATCTTATTAAGTATTATGAAAAAAAGTAGAATTTATTTTACAGAAATCACTCTACTGCCATATTTGTTACAACCTATACAATGAATACTTCAGGGACAATAATTGGGTCTTTCTCATCTTTGAAATCCTATCACGTAATATTGTGTCTGGCACACTGTAAGCATTTAATAAATGGATGCTGAGAGAATGAAGAAATTTTGTAAATAAGGGTATGTCAGTGTAGGCTACATTATGATGATATAACAAAGAACCTCCATTTATTACAACCTTTCTGTCTTGAATAAATTAAAGCTCTGTTCTAAGTTGTTACCATTCTGGAACCCAGACTGAAGGAACAGGAACAGGCACTCTTTGAGGCATTGCTGGCTTTGTGAAAGAGAGGAAAGTAAATATGGTGGAAACCTAAGTAGTTCTTAATGCTTCTGTTGGAAATGGTACACATCACCTCTGTTCACATTTCATTAGCTAAAGCAATTCAGTGACCAAGCCTGATATCAGTACAGAAGGATGTATAATCCTCCAACAGGGAGAAACAATGAATTTTGAGTAATAACATAATCCATCATGAAAATGATGCCTATTTTGATAATAGTCCATTCTTATTGGTTTTATTTTTTTCTAATCACAAGCTTGCAGGAAAATTATATTCTTTATAGGGATTATTAGCATATGGTTTTAGGTGATATTGTTTCAGATGCTTTTTAGAAAAGAATTACTAAAATGGGTCTCCTTCCTTGAAAGAGGATATTGACACATAATCACAGCAGAACAAGTCTATTTAACTGGGACTCTGGTAGGTAGTAAGAAGTTGCTAAATTTCTCCTAAAGAAAATATTTTTG
Source organism: Manis pentadactyla (assembly GCF_030020395.1). Classification (NCBI taxonomy): domain Eukaryota; kingdom Metazoa; phylum Chordata; class Mammalia; order Pholidota; family Manidae; genus Manis; species Manis pentadactyla. The sequence goes on along the minus strand of NC_080032.1, from coordinate 41,781,010 downwards.
TTGAAGTTAATTGACAATAGAAAATATATGTCAAGTCCAATTCAATAATACAGTTTTCATTGATAGCTGCTTATTGAAACTGAATGTTTTGGAGGGACTGATGGCCTCAGGTGAGCCAGTAACTGTGAACAAGTTGGTTTGGTTGTTAAGTTGCATTGGTGCAATTCTGGTTTCTGTGGATTCCAGGTTAGTTGTGAATGAATCCCACAGAAACCCTGAGGAAAAATTCTACATGTTGGTGGTGGTTCCAGAAGGGGTGGGGTCTTCTAAAAAAGCATGTCACGTGCAATTGATTGAACTTTGCAGAGGTGTACTGTGCTCTGTGTCAATATGTGTAGTAAGCCATTATCTTGGGATTTATATACATACACTATTTCTCTTTCACAGGTTTGAAAGTGAATCTGACTGGCTTCAGAAAATATTTTCAAAAGATTAGTTGGAAATGCTCCATGTAACTTGGAAACATGGGAGATCATTAGTAAATTTCATTCCTTGCAAGAACAATTTATATTCTTTTTCATTTTCTGCCTTTGGCCCCAGAGGCCATGATACCTGGAGTGGACATAGTCTCTCTAATTGCAACTGCCATGCTGGCCCATCATTTCCTTGCCTATGTTGCTTTCAAAGAGGGAAAAGCACTTCTGCCAGCCAGAGAACCGATTACTGCTCTGAAGTTGGTTGGCAGGTGAGTTTACAGATTAACATTTTGTGGATGCATATTTATGGCCCAGAATCCGAAGGACTCACTTTATAATAGAATGTGTGAGGGAGAGATGATCAAGTGGCACAACCCGCCTCATCATCCCCATGGCAACTGTCTCACAACGAAAAGTTACGGCTGGTAGAAAGGCAAGATGCTTTTTCTCCTTGATGCAAAATATTGCTTCAAAATCTGCAAACTGGGAAAGGGCTCAGAAGAGCTATTTCTTTTTCCATCTTTTTTTTCTGTCCCTCAGTAGCTTACTTTTTTCTTGCCTTCTTACCTTTTCACCATCCTCTCTCTCTCTTTTACGTGGCCATAAATACTCAAGGAAAATGGGCATTTTTCTCCCTAAGTTTCCTCATCATCCCTAAGCTTAATAGCTACGAGTACAGTTTTTTAGTGATGCAACTATCAGAGAGCAAGGAGGCTAACTCAGAACTATGCTGATATTGTAAATGTTTGGGATTTTATTTCCTCCACAGAACTCAGCTCCTCCAAATAATGTGTTTGACTAACACAGAAGTGTTTGCCTAACAATTGCCCTGTGCACCAATCATTTATGCTGATGTATTGTTCTGAGCCCTAAAACAGGCAAACTCCATTCATATTAATGAGAACATATAATGTGGTCAGTCACACATGTGTCCAGAGTGTACGATATAGAAGGGAAGGAGCCTGATAGTATGAGTCAAGTGTTATTTCTCCTCCCTCCTACAAAAGACTCATTTTTTCCCTCCGGGCAGAGTAGAAACTATTTCTGTGTGGGGAAATTGCCAGTTTCCCTAAATCAAAGGCCAGAAGTTTCCCCTAACTTCAACCTAACTCCTCCATTAAGTATTGAATGGCTATTTCTCTTCTAAGTGTTTGGTTATTTCCCTCCTTTCAATAATATGTTGGGCATTCAAAATGTCTCTTAATTTCAGAAGATGTTTTAAATCTGTTAACTCTGTGTATATTAGAGGAGTGGGGCAGGAGATAGAACTTTAACTGTTTCAACTATGCAAATGCAATTATATATGTGATTATGTATATATATATATATATATATATATAGTATATGTATATATTATGTATATGTGTGTGTGTATGTGTGTGTGTATATATATATATATATATACACACACACATGCATTTATGTCAGTATTTGTTGATGATGACACCAAAAACTTGCTCCTTTATCTTTTCTAAATGCATACTGACAATCAGACAATAACCTATCAATCTGTAACATTGTCAAGCACTATTAGGCCAGAAATGACAAAGCAGTGGTATGCTTGTCTGCACATTTCCAGTTTCATCATAGGCGCTGCTAAACAATATATGGCCCTCTCTCACTGAGCCCAGACACAGCCTCAGAATTCTTAACTCAGCTCCCCAAGTAGCCACTGCCAATTGACTAGACCTAACCCATAACACAAAACCTATTTACTATTCCTAAATAAAACAATGAATTCACTTAAAAAGACAATACAATGCTATGTCAAATCCCTGTCAAAATGGAACCCAATTAATACAAGTTCAGTTCTGTAAAGAAAGTCTAAGGCTTTGTTACTAGACATGAATTCAGACGAGTCATGGAATACAGCAATGAATAGAGGTGGGTCCCACTTATAGTAGATGGTAAGGTCCTCAAGGGCAGGGCACATGGATTATTTCTCTTCATATTTCTAGGCTTCCACTCCAATAACCTGGAATAGTGGGCCTGTCTCAGTGTTTGTTCAATTGAAATTGAAATTCCAAAGTAGAAAAGAGAACACAGTATACGCAATGTGTAGTCATTTACAGCACTAAGATGGCACAGAATCAATAACTATTCTGCTTAAAACCATCTTCCCAGTTGCAATATCTATTCCTTCATTTTCTCCTACCAATTCTAACTCCTTTGCTATAAGGTTGAACAAATAAACCACTTAGACTAACCTTAGAGTTTTAGACAAAGTTCTAAAGAATAGACAGATTATTTCAACAAGACTAATCAGAACACTTCACGGGGAATTTTCAACCTGAAGTGTATCAACAGAAGCTCCTCTCCCCTCTGATCACTGAGCTGTAAGGGTACTAAGTCTGAATTGTTCAGTGGACACAGCCCTGCTGAAGAGAAAACTGGCATGAGATGATGAAGCTAACAGAGAAAGTTGAGGGGAAAGAGATTCCTTAGAATCTGGTTCTCATTTTTCTGAGCCCAGAACACCCCTGCCTCCTGCATGCTTTGACTGTTGGTTGACACCCTCTTTTTCCATAAGATACTTTGTGTTGGGTTTCTATTTCTTTCAGAAGAGTCCTAATGTAGCCAACATTGCGATGGTTTATCAAGCAGTGCCCTGAAAGTCTGAAGTACTTAATCAAGCATTGTTAGAAGTTAGCAGAATCTGAGGAGCTTCTTAGGCAGATTACTTGGCAGATCAGACAGGTGGGAAAGCAGGAAGCATGAACCAAGTTATGAGAATGAGACTCAAAGAGAGAACACCAGTGTTTGAGAAGACTAGAAGAACAAGCACCTTGAAAAGCGTGGTCTATCAGATTATCAAGAGAGGCATTTAGCTGCCAGGCAGCTGAGTTAAAAGTTTAGGCATGTCTCAGGAGAAAGGGAATCTTATCCTAACACCTGAACTGTGATGTCAGATCAAGACTAGGAGCAGGATTTCTTGATCCTTTGCTGCTCAAGAGCTGAGCTAATTTTTTCATTCACACCAGGGCCCAGTACGAGGACTATACCCAGTCCAGGGAGGAGTCAAATCTGGCAGAAGAGCAAATGTATTTGGTTTTTAGAAATCTTAGGCCTGCAGCTACAGGGTCTCTTATGTTAAAGTGAGGCCATTTCACACATACTGCCCATTATTCACAATAGCCAAGACATGCGAATAATTTAGATGTTCCTTGATGGATGATTTGGATAAATAAGATGTAACACATATAAACATTGGGATATTATTTAGTCATAAAAAGGAAACCCACCTCCATTTGCAACATGATAAAGCTTTAGTGCATTATGCCCAGTGAAATAAGTCAGACAGGGAAAGACAAATTCTGTATGATCTCACTTATATGTAGAATCTAAAAATGCTGAACTCATAGAAATAAAAAATAGATTGATGGTTCACATGGGTAGTAGAAACAGCTAGCTACAAACACCAGTTACAACCATGTGATCAGTTGCAGAAATGACTATAATAGTTAAAAGTGTTTCTTCCTTATTTTGACATGAATATGTTTGTGTGTATATATCTATGAAAGAGTATGAACATGTTATTGTATGATTATGTATATATGTACATAAAATATTTTTCTTTCATATTTTATCTATTCCTATATAGATATGTAAATAATAATCAACTTTATATCTCAGTATTTAAGTTACAGGATATTGAAAGACAATAAGACTGCGTGCCACTCAACAACCTTGCACCCTTTTCTGGGAACAGGGTTTAGAGGTTTTTGATTGCAGAACAGTTGTATCACGTTTTGCAGAAACGTGATTGTTTATTGTCTTTATTTGCAGGTTTAAGTATAATTTAAGGAAATATGTATATATGTGTCAAGTTGAAAAGTGGTAGACTGTGATGGCTTTTTTATGTGCCAACTTGGATAGGTGATAGTTTCTAATTATTCAACCGAACACTTATTTAGATGTCACTGTGAAGAAACTTTGCAAATGTAATTAAAGCGGTTGACTTAAGTAAAGGGGATGAACCTGGGTAAACGAGGTAGCCCTTAAAAGTTGGGTGGAGGCTTCCCTGGGAGAGAGAGAGAGAGAGGGGGGATAAGAGAAAGAAAGAAAGAGACAGAGGAGAAAAGAGAGCAGAAATTCTACCGGTGGACATTTGGATTGTGCTTATCTGTTCTGACCTGGCTGTGACCTTTCCTGAATGCCTGCTTCACAGAGTTTGGACTTTTGGACTTGCTAGTGAGACCTCACAATGACAGAAAGCCATTCTTGGTAATAAATACATTTAAAAAATATACACGTGTGTGTGTGTGCATGTCCTAGTGGTTCTGCTCCTCTGGTTCAATCCCGACTGGCCCATGTGGTTTGCAGCATCTCACCCCCCAGCATCACAAGGCAGAGTTTAGGAGTGTTTGACGCTGAGATGGGAAGGGGAAGCTCCAGCACTTGGAGCTTTACTCATGAAGAGCAGGTTAGTCATTCCATGACTGGGAATAATAATGAGCATGGCGAGTATGGAGAAGAAAGGCTCGTTTAAGTTGCTGCAACAGAAGTCCTTCAGCCCAGCCATCCAGGAGCTGCAGAAGTGATTACGGGAGTCTGACGGTGTGGCCTGGGAGGAAGAGAGCGACTGCTCAGTGACCAAAGGCCTGTGGGTGGGTCGCTCTCAGTGACCAAGAGGGGCCCAGCCTTCTAGCATCACTCAGGGGAACAGAGACTTCTTGCCCCATCCTTGCTCCAGAAGAGCCCTGGGAGATAGCACTGTGGTGGTGGGGACGGGATCCTGCACCCAGAGTCCTCCCGGGCAAGCAGTGCCCCCGGGCCCCTAATTTCTCCCTCTTGTCACCCTGCTGCAGTGATGGGGAGAGTGAGCACTCAGCCAGGTCAGCATTCATGGCAAAGGCTCTCCATGATGGTAGCTTCTGAGCTCCAGCCTTACCCACAGCAAAACACTGCAATAATGAATTCCCTAGGGTAGTGCAGGAAACCTGAGTAAGGAGGAGTTAGGGGAATATTCTGGGATAGCATCATGTCTCCAGGTATTCTAGGACTCCAAGAATTATCAAAAGGTCTGTCCTGATAATCATAGTCTTTTATGAAAAATAAACCAAGGGTCTCCACTCCTGTACCTGCAAGGCCCAGACGTGGAGATCAGGTGTGGCCTCCGACAAACCAGGGGAGACAGGCCCCATCTGAAAAAGCCACCATCACACAGCTCTGGCTTTTTGCCAAGCACTCTGGATTGGCCTGTTCCCAGATCTTCAATTTTTGTTTAAAGAGAAGCCAGAAGAAAATCCAGATTTTGATGAGACATCTTTCAGTTTTTCAGTGTGCCCCAACATTCTGCCAGCACTATGTAGTTCAGAGACAACACATCTGGGGGCACCTGTTTGCAATTCAGCTGTAATTGTTAGTGAGACTGGAGATAAAGTAGGATTAGTTTCATTTCATCTCTTTTCCTTTTTCTCTCTCCTTTCGCGTCTACCCTCCAAACTGGCCTGCCATCGAATCCTTCCGCACTCTGGTTCTTCAGTCTAAGAGGCTCGACTGGCCATCTCAGACCATCTTAACAAAGTGATTGAGAGAGAGAAATAATCCTTCTCATTTTAACACCTATGAAAACTCAGACAAGGAACCACAGAGGCAAATGCTGAGACCCAACACATTTCGTTTAACAGGATCTAGTGATAAATTCAAGAGGGGCTTGAAGATTTACAAAGTATTTCTTTAAAGAAAAAAATTTTGTGGTGGTTGTTCTTTGTTTAATGGTCTCTCTCCCAGCAGCACCCAGTATCATGCAGAATGACATCAGCTGTTAAGGAGGTCCCTGAGAATCCTCCTTCAAGCAGTTACCTGGAAGCACTTATTGGGATGTGGCTTTGCAGAACACTGTCAGCTGGCTTACTGAAGGCAGCTGTTCCTCTTTTCTCTATGGAATGTGCTGTCTAACTAACCTCAGTAATACGAACCCAATCCTCTCTACTGTTAGCACCTTCCCAGACACCTTCTTAAACAGCTCTTTGATACTGGATCCTGAATCTATCTTTGGACTTCAGTAATGCCAAAGAAATGAATAAAAGAATTTTAAGTAAGACCCTCACAGAGAAGATGGACATCAGTTACCTATGTGGCTGCCCCCAAATATGCCACTGTGGCATATTGATTATTTTAAATTAAAGTTACTTAAACAGTCAGTACAATAAGGATGCTCTACCCCACCTTTGTCTCCCTTGCAGGAAATAAATCTCCCATGTGAAAGGTACCCTCCCAGTGCCAGGAAAAAGAGAGACATCCTTATTACCAGAGGCAGGGGATTGCAGGACTGAGAAGGTGGTGTAAGTAAGCCTTGTTACTTCCTCACTAATTTACTATCCCAAGCCCAAACTTCTCTGTTTTGTCAGTTCTTCACAAATTTATTGTTACTTTGTCTAAAAGGTGTAAATGCTGTCTGCTTTGCTCACTTCTTTGAGTCTCATATTTCTATGAGCTCCTGTACATATGGAATTAAATTCATTCTCCTATTCATCTCTCTTAAGTCAATTGAATTATTAGCCCAGCCAAAGAACCTAAAAAGGGAAAAAGGAAATGTTTTATTCCCCTACAGCTGCTTTCAAAATATTCTCTCCCAGCGTGAATTTGAATATTGGCAGGTGTTTAAAGGAGATGAGCTATTTCAGACCAAGGAGCACAGAGGATAAATTCACCTCAGTAAATGCTGGCAATAGGGAGCAGGATTTCAGAATGGATTTCCTAAAATGTGCAATGAAAGAAAATGTCTTGTTTTTGTTTTGTGTCTGAATGTTTCCCCATAACTAAAATCGAGCGCAAAGGAGTTTAAAAAGAAATATGAACACATCCCTGTGGAGGATTTTAAAAATGGATCACTGCTTTTACTAAGCGCAGGGCAAAAGGTGTGAATTTTACGAGGCAATGAAATTCAAATCCAAGAAGGCTAAGTCGTGAAAATTATATCCTCTTTCACGTTTAGTAATGCGTGACTATCTTGATTACAAATTTGGATGAAGATATTTCATAAATTATTTTCAAATTATACTGTTCCTAAGACACTTATACTAATAACATTTATTATATATGACAAACATTAGGCTTGTCACAAAGGCACAGTAACCCAGAGAAAGGGGATATGTATCCAGCTAATTCATACAGAAACCATACTATTCAGGCAACGAGAGACTTGGGATCTCCAAAACCTTCTTAGGAGTTATTATCGTATGCCCCGGATCCTAATAGGATTCTGGAAAGAAGAAATAGCTAATTTCTTCTTTAATTTGCCTTTCTGTTTCAAATTATGTTCAGAGGCTGTCCAAACAGGCTATGTTCAGGCAAACGCAGTATCCAGATCACCCACTGATCTTTGTGAGTTCCTTGGTCAGCCGAATGGGACCTGCTACTCCCACTGGGGGGAGTCAGTGATCAGACATCCATGTCCCTAGTTGGTTTCTTACTGCGCTAGTATAGTTCAATATTCCATGTGGTTCTGTCATGCTCCTCCGGTAAACTCAGGCTTCTTAAGGCTCAGGTAAGTGAGAAACAGCATTGTTACCAGAGGGAATATCTCCAGGGAGGTCTCAGTTAAGCACAGAAAGAGACCTCTGCCCAGGGTGACAATCACTAGCTTCTTGGCTTTGCCAGAGAAAGAATTCGTGAACAAGCCCAACAGGTGAAAGCAAGGGCAGTTTATTGAAAGTGGAAGTATACACTCAAGAAGGGAGTGTGTATACACACCAGTATACACACTCGTATACCATAGAGGGGAGCAGTGCTGATGGGATCTGGGTTTGGTAGTTTGGTGGGCAATGTTATGCACTGTTTGGTGGGAATATTCATGTTATTTCTGAGAAAAAAAGTGGAGCTTTCTTAGAATTTGGGTGCCACCCTCTTTTTGTCCTTAGATGGTCTGTCTTGGAACTACCATGGCATGGAAGGGTGTGATGTTTAGTAGGTTAATGAGTGTATAAGGAGCTTTGGAGTAAATGTAGGTCATTTTTGCTCCCTATCTTGGATCCAGCTGGTCTGAGCTGGTCAGAAACCACATTCTGTTGATCAGTTCTGTCTCACCAGTACATCTCAGCATGAGTTTTCTTAGTGGGGAATGGGAAAGTCAGAAAACTTGAAGCTTGTCCTGTGCACTTACTCACTGCACTGCTTTTATTCCTTCTGTGCCTATGAAAGAGATTTAGCATGTACCATTCCATGAAGAATAAAACACCCAATGTATTCAGCCCAAAGCTGTACTGCTTGTACCCCTGGAAGCTGGGTCTGGTCTTCCTCAGCCCCTTGTCCCCTGAGAGTGCCAGAAAGGGACAAGTGAGAGCCTGCTCAGCATCATCACAAACAAGGAAATAAATAGGTGTTGGGGGAGGCATGCTTTGGGGACTGCTCCCCGCTTCCCCACTCCTGCTTTGGGAACCAGTTGCACGGGAAAGCAATCAGTCCCAGCTTAGGCCTGAAGAGACCCGCCAGTTTTTGCTTCTGGTTTTTTGGGGGGAGAGAAGGGGGAACCCAGGCTATCCTATTGGAGAGGCCACCTAGAGAGAGTGACCACGTGGAGAGAACCAAGCCACCAGCTGACAGCCTAGGCTAAAGGCCTGTGAGTGAGGCCACCTGTCCCACCAACCCCGTGATCATTCACCTATATTTGAATCATCCTGAGTTTAACTGAAATGAACCTTCTCTGATCTCTCCCTAACTTCCCAACCCACAGAATCATAAGGAATACACCAGTCCTGTCTTGGGCTTCTAAGTTTGGAATGGTTTGTTATGCAACAGAACTGACACATGAAGATGCTGTTTTCCCAAATGAATAAGGACTTTAAAAAATCAAATTGAATAGTAAATGTAGAAGCCCTTCTAAATGTAAAAGAAGTTTACATTGTACAGAATTAGTAGTACTATAACTAATACTTTACATTGTACTACTTTGAGATGTCTAGAACCTTTTATATTTTATTCTGGAACCCTCCACAGTACTGAGGACAGGGAAGGAGAATGGAAGCAAGGAGATGAAGTGCATGTTCTAATAATCATCATAGTAGCATTTTTCTTTTTTTAACTATGTGCTAAGTGCCCAGCACTGTAATGGCCAATTCACAGTGCCCAGGGAGGTACAGTACAGTGACCCCATTTTATAATGAGAAAACTGACTCTTGAGTGAGCGAATGTGTCCCTGAGCTTCATGCAATCAATAGATGGATGAGTCAGATTTACCCACTTAGCTGAAGCAAAGCCTTTTCCATCGCTGAATGTTGACTGTTTTTCTGGAGCTCTTTTACAGTGCTCAGTGACTTAGCATCACTTCTGTTGAATTCTGTTGAACAAGGCAATTCCAAGGCCAGATTCAGAGGGAGAGGAAATAGGCTTCACATCTTGGTGCAAAGAATAGTGTGTGTGTGCAAGAATGGGTGGAATTGTTGGCAGTCGTCTTTACAGACAATCTATTGATACCTTATTTCACACAGGAGGAAACTGAGGCCGGAAGAAGTCAGGCCACTTGTTTCATGCTGCACAGTCTATATGGCAGAACTAGAATGAAAACTCAGCTGTGAAAGCCCAAGTTCAATGGTGATGAAGAGAGGATGTTGAAGAGACATTTTAGACAATAAATAGTCAAAGAGAAATTCAACCCTGACTTGCCCAGTTAGAGAGGGATTAGACGCACAGGAAGGTCTGCCATATTTCACTGGCCAATAGTGTTGGTTTCAAAAGCAATGGTGCTGCTCATTTAGCAGCCGAGGACGGGTCACCTCCGAGTGCGCTGTTTGGGCGTACTGACTCTTTTGAATTAAGTTACTTCAGAAAGAGACCCAAGAAGGACACTTGGACCTCCCTTTTGTCTCCAGAAAGCAGGAAATAAATCTCCCATGTGAAAGGTTCCCTTTACCAGGAGGTAGGGAGATACCCTTATCATCAGAGTCGGGGAATCCAGACAGGGGAAGGTTCTATAAACACACCTTGTTACTTTTACTAATTTGCTATCCCAGCCCGGATTCCATTTAGAATTCTTTGCTAATTGAGGCTCCTGAACATGTTTCCCTCGTCCTGTCATTACACACAGATTTATTGTCTCTTTGTCTAAGAAGTACAAAAAAAGGCCTGCTTTGGTTATTTCTTTGGGTCTCAGTTTTACTGCTGGGCCTCTGTGTGCACATAATTAAACTTTGCTTCTTTCCTCGTGTTCATCTGTCTTGTGCCAATTTAGTTCTTAGACCAATTAGAAGAACCTTGAAAGGTAGAGGACAAATTTTCCTCCCCAACACCCATCAGCTGGTGTTACAGTGTTAACAAGATGACAGCCTGTAGGACATGGGGTAGTCGGTCATGCCCCCTGACTCCGGGGTTATAATCTGCACAGCAGCAAGGGCGGGCTCCGCCGCTGCCAACGTCACTCGAGGGAAGGATAGCCCTTAAAAATAATAATTAGATATACATTTAAATAATGTGTATTTTGGCTATTAGTGTTTTTATGTATCTGTATTCAGAACAGCAAGTGTTTCTTGAGGTTTTGCACTGTATTATAACTACTCTATATGCTGGGAAGAAAATAAGCATAAAAATTTGCTGAGATACCATATAATATTTGCTCACAGAATATTAGTTTGGTCATCAAACAGCCATTACTCCGATTCTTCCTATTACTTTACTTCAAACAAAGTGATTATTCCCACAGCAAGAGTAAATGACGAGAAGAACAAAAGAGGTCTAGCTTGATGGTCAGGAAATTCAAACAGAAGTCAGGTGATTCGGGCCTTGTCCGAAGAGAATTTGGGTGAGCGCCACAAAATAATTGAGAAGTTATTCAGACTGCTTGCTTTACTGGCTACTCAGACGCACGTGTCAGTGTTAGCCAGCTGGGCAGCCCAGAGAGCCAGTGTGGCTGTGTCCTTTTAGAATTCGTTTCAGTACACCATGTGGAGGTAATAGAAAGGCCCCAGCTCTTCCAATTTTAGAAAATTATATTTCCTTTCCTCCCAAACCACTGCTGGTTAAGCAGTCATGACACACACAGTCTCTTTAAGAAGAGTTCTGATTAACTGAGGTATGTTTGGACAAATACATTTTGGTTTTTTTTGGTTCCTGTTCTCCTTAAAAATAAAAGTCAGTTATTTTTCCAGCAAAAATGGGTTTAATCAGTAATAGCAAAGGATAACAATTTGATGCATGTGAGCTACAGCAAAACCATAGGCGATGGAGAGAGAACAAAAGAGAGGATGACTCTTTCATAGTGGAAGGGGCTGGGTCAGGAGGGCTGTTCTATGCAAAAAGTCCACTGAAGGAAACTGAGAGTCCCACATATCATGGCTTCTCCTTGGCTGAGTTGTGACAGTCTCTCATTGGCTGGGCTGCTGCTGACGCAGGCAGAAACCTTCCTTTCTCCTCCTGGATAGCAAAGTAGTTCTCTTCCAATGGGGCCTGCAATTGAGGAGGAATGGTGGGTATGAGAGCTTTCCCTACTGGCCTCCCATAGCCATGTCAGTAAGGTTTCCCTTAATTCACACCCAATCCCTTGACCAACCTAGGATACTCAGATGCATTCCCTATGGACGGATATGTCTAAAGATGGGTGTGTGGTCAGGGATCCTCTCCGTTAAGCCGGGTCAGGTGTATCTCCACTAAGAGATGCTGCTGCATCTCTGTCAAAGCAGCTTGTATAAAGGGAGATCATGATGGAAGGTTGGATCTCAGGACATCATCCATTGAGCGAGACAGCTCAGCTGACCATTACGGCCTGGCACGTGATAGGTGCCAGTCTTTTACTTTTCCCCTGGCTCCTATCATAAAAAATAGAGACTGGCCTCATGTAGAAAAACTCTTCTTTATTTTTCTTATACATAGACATCAACTGAAAGAAAATTCTATTTCTTCTTGTGAAAATTCATAAAGGAAAACGTCACTGACATGGTGTCAGGAGGGTAAGCTCTCACACCTACCACTCCTCAAAAATCTCAGACCCTGCTGTAAGAGATGGTCCCTACTGTTTCAGCTACCTTCCCACCCAGCAGGAAGAAGGAAGTTTTCCACCTCCCTGCAACAGCCCAGCCAATGAAAGACTGTCACAGTTGAGCCAATGAGAAGCCATGATACAAGGGACTCCCAGTTGGACTTTTTGCTGAGAAGAGCCTTCCCAACCAGAAGGCCCCTTCCTTTATAACAGAGCTGTCATCTCTTTCGTTTTCCAGACATGCCTTTGGTTCTGCTGTAGCTCACACGTCCTGAGATTTGTAATCCTGTGCTATTCCCAAATAAACCCATTTTTGCTGGTATAATAACTGTCTTGTTTTTAAGGCTAACACTCCTCTATTCTCTTAACTCCAGAATACTTCTGACTCCTAATATGTTGGGCTTTTTTCCCCACACCAAGCAATTCTCTGTAAACACCATTGGGTGTCCTATAATTCAATCCTGATGCTATTGCAGGTGAGCAAATTTTGCTAACCCAGGATACACTCCTTTGTGATATTGATTATTTTAAGATGGCTATTTTTAAGACACTATAGACAGCAGAAGCTCTGAAAACCCAGCAGAAGACATTTATGAGGGAATGCCCCATTTGTAAGGGTGTCTCCCCTGCTGTACCAGAAAGCGGGGGATGATGACTCAGTCTCTAGAAATTCTTATCAATGGAGAAGCAAAGACATAAATCTGCATAATAAACACACCCTTGTTTACTTCGTTTTTCCTGTCACCTCCCATATCTGATTCCCCACCCCCAATATATTCAGTGTCTCTAGCTGAAGGTGGTATTTAAGGTGTTGACTTTGGCCATTTTTGAGAATCAGTTTACCTGGGTCTCTTCCGTGGATGCAAGAAGTATATATGTTAATAAACTTTTGTTTGATTTTTCTCCTGCTAATCAGTCATATCAATTTGATTGTTAGGCCAGCCAGAAGAACCCTGAAGGATAGAGGGAAATTTTTCTTTCCCAACACTACCTATGTAGGGTTAGCATCAGATCCTACAGGTTAAGGTCAAGGGCTCAGCCCACAAGCCTCACTCCCGCCATGTATGCAGACACCAGTCTCAAGTAGTGGGTCCTTATGTTACTCACAACTTTGACTTGGCTGTAAATCAGAGATTCCCACAGCCTCCTCCTCAGTTTTTTGATAATTTGTTGGAATGGCTCACAGAACTCAGAAAAACAGTTTACTTACATGATTACTTGCTGGTTTATTATAAAAACATATAACTCAGGAACAGCCAGATGGAAGAGATGCATGTGGAAAGGTAAGTAGGAAAGGGCATAAGTAAGTAGGAAAGTGCCTCCATGCTCTCTCGAATTTGGCCCCCCTCCCAATACCTCCACATCTTCACCAACCAGGAGGCTTCAAAGCCCTTCAGTTGGACTGTCTGGGAGGAAGAATTTCCCTCTACCCTTCAAGGTTCTTAGTTGGTCTAAGAATGAAATTTCCATGAGACAGATTAACAGGGGAAAATCTAACAGGGAATCCACAGAGACATGGGATTGCAAAGACAGGCAAAATGAGGTATAAACGTTGTCAGGCAATCCAATCCAGGGAGCTCTCCCTGTGCACTAGGTAGGCCTCAAACCCAGGAAAGGGTTCTTGACTCTGATCAAGACAGAATTTACGAAGAGGTCAAGCAGGTGCAGGCAAAGAGTAGTTTAATAAAGTGAAAGTACACACTCAAGGAGGGAGTGAGGGCCTGCTCCTGAGGTGAGGGGCAGGGTGGGGTTCCGGCTGGGTGGTCTTATGGCAGGAGTTTAAGCAGGGGGTGGAATATTCATCAGGATAGGTGGGGTTTTCTAGGACTAGGGAGGGAATTTCTGGGAAATAGGATGACACCTAATTTTTGTCCTTAGATGGTCTGTCTTGGAACTTTCATGGCACCAAGGGGTGTGATTTTTAGCATGCTAAGGAGCATGTATGTTGAGGTAAAGTCAGGGTCAACTTCTCCATTTGGAACCAGTCAGTTTTGGCAGGTCTGGTGTCTATATCTTCCCTCCCCACATCCCAAGAGAACAGTTTACAGGGAATGTTTAGAATAAAAGTGAGCATCCAGCTGAATGTAAACACCAGTCCAAGTCCCCAACACCCTCCCTGCTCATGTCTGGCTGTCAAGCTACTATAATACATACCTTATCCTGACTAAGGAGAAAGGGGAAGGGGTCTGGGACTTCAAAGGGTAGGAAGGCAATTCGCAGGGAAATGAGAGAGTCATTGTTCAGTACACAAATATTTGTAAGGCCACACAGAACTAGTGGGACTTAGGAATTTTAGCAGATAGATTTTTCTAAGTTCCTCCTGTCTACCACACCGAGGTCACACTATAATGTGGTTGTCTATGGTGATGGCTATTTATCTGGAGCCGGTCTTCTATCTAAATTCTTTCAGGCAGTGAGGGGGAAGATCAATTTTCCTTCTGAGTCTTTTGGGCCTTGATTGTTTTCAGGTCAAATAATCTTCATGCCAAAGTGGAACATTTTGGGGCAGCCTGCCCTTGGTCCACACAGGATTATTATTAGGATTCATTACAGGGCATGATTGATTAAATCTTTGGCTGTTGGTGATTGAACTCAAATCTCTAGCCCCTCTCCCAACTGCCTGGAGGTCTGGAGTATGGGGTGTGTGTGCTGGGGGGTGGGGGTGGAGAGGTGGTTGTGGAGGGGATGGGGGTTTAAAGTTGCAACCCTCTAATCACGAGGTTGGTTCTGCGGGTAACTAGCCTCCAAGCTGAGGCTATATAAAAGCCCCAGTCATCAGTTGTCTCATTAGCATTTAAAAAAGACTCATCACTTTAGAAATTCCCAGGATTTTAGGAACTCTGTGCCAGCGGACACATCAAAAACTCTAGAGACCAAGAGATTTGTGAAATAAAATTGAGCCTTTACAGGTGCAGCCAGATAAGGATGGAGTCCTGAGTCTTGAGTTCTTCCCCAGCAGCAAGGCCAGTTCACAGGAACAACTTGTCTGCCAGACTCAAGAAACAGGGGACATTTACGAGGGGGTCTCCAGGAACGAAAGTTCTTGAGATTCACACTGACTGCAGAGAAGAAAGGTGGGCTAACATGAAATGGGGAAAGTTTGGGATAGGTGGTTAGTCCACAGAGAAGGCTTGTGAATTGGTTGTTGATGTTCAGACAAGGTCATATGCAAGGGGTAGCAGTGGTCCTGGGGACCTTCTGGGTGATTGTTGAAATGACCTCATCCAGGAACAGGGAGTTTCTACTTAGCTATGGCACTGCTTAGCTCTGACCTTCGCTGTCTCTTTCTCATCCTCCGGCCCTTATGTCACTTAATTTAGGACATTTCAGAGTTTTTCCTTATCACAGGGAAGGTAGTGAGCAGAGACCAAGTAATGTATTTCTAATTATGTCATATTTCTCAAATGCCCATCCACTCTAAAGTCACTCCATCAAAAGCTGGGGATTCTGTCTGTATTAATTACTCCTTAGCTTGTGTCATTAGGTGAAGGGTGTGCCAACTGGCTCAACTGCCTTACTTTTCACTTGAAAATATACTGATAACTAA
Source organism: Manis pentadactyla (assembly GCF_030020395.1). Lineage (NCBI taxonomy): Eukaryota > Metazoa > Chordata > Mammalia > Pholidota > Manidae > Manis > Manis pentadactyla. The sequence continues at coordinate 41,765,136 of NC_080032.1, read as the reverse complement.
AGCTTTCCTCAACTTAATATTTGTTTACAAATATACACATTGTCTTTTAATGTTTAATGCCAAAAGTGCTATTTTAAAATCCTGAATGCTTTTAGCCATCCATAGTAACCACATCTTATTTTTGTTCCCAAGGCCAACAGCTATGTAAATATTATTTAAGGGACCTCCCTATGCACACTTCAAACTGACTGTCCCAGGAAGTGCATCCCAGGGACCCTGAGGTCAGGGCCAAGTGCTGTGTCCTAGTGGTCAGTGTCCCAATGATGGGGCATCAGTAGCTCCACCCTGTCATGGGAAGGTGGGCAGAAAACAGTATCTTAGAGAGAAAAGAAATCCTTGTAACAAAGTTGTGCTTTATTGAACATGTCCCATGAGACATTTTGCTACATACTTTACATACAGAATCATCCTTACAATTTGGGAGAATGGTGCCATCCCCATTCAACAGATGGAGAAACTGAGGCTTACTGAGACTAATTAACTGATCTTCCATAAAAGATCCAGCAAGCAGAGGACCTGGAGTTTAAATCCATTCTAATTCCAAAGCATTTGACTGCACCCTAAAAATAGTATAATAAAACAAAACAAAACAACAACAAATAGGTAGTTCTGTGGAACCTCCAAACCAGAGGCAAGCATGAAGAGAGAATGCCGTGACAGACAAGAGTAAAGGTTTGAAGTGGAGGATAGGAGAGTGACCCTGGAATAATCTCCCTGCACAGTTGGTGTAGCAGTTTGTGAAGTGTTTCTGCAGCTGGGACTGGGACAGAAGGCCGAAGGGCGCGCAGCTTGGGAGCTAACAGCTCCCTGCATGGAGCCCACTAGCGCGAAGCAGCGCCCCCTCCAGGAACAGCCCAGCGGGCGTGCGGATGCCCTGGGTGCATGGACCTTCTCCCCTAATGAGTTCTGGGCCCTCTTCATCCCCTTTTGTGCCTTGCCAGAATAAATATTTGCTTTAAAACCCCAAATCATTGTTAACTGTGAAAGGAACTACTTGCCATATATTCTCAAACCTCAAAAAGCTGCTTAGACAATACACCACACAGAAAAAAAAGGGAGGAGGAGGTTGGTGTTTTCTACCATAATATGTGTTTTATTTATGTAAACAAAATTTCCTAAGATGATAAAAGAAACTAAGAAGCTAAAAATCACTGTTTTATTCTTGCAGAAGAGATAATTCACACGATAACAATAATTATGATAAATACTATTTCAGCACTTAACTGTGTGAGAGACACTGTGCTGAGTGCTTTATAAAGCATGTCATTTACTCCTCTGTGCAATCCACTGAGATAGCTACTAGACCTGTTTATAAGTGAAGAACTGAAGTTTAGTGATGGCACTAAATCTGGTTCCAATAGCCATCCTCCTGTTTAGCAATTAAATTATATATCTGTTAGCAATGCATATTATCTCTTTTAGTCTCAGAAGTGCTTTTGCATATGGCCCTCTATATATCTATACCAAACGCTCTCAGAAATAAGGCTCAGAGGGTAGAGATATAAGTTACTTGCCATCAAAACATAGCTTGGGTATGTCTCCCTTATTGTATTTCCTTACATATCATTGCTTTGCAAACTTCATGTGCATGTAAGTGTCTTGCCAGTGGGTTTCAGCCCCGGGCAAGTTCACTATGGATTCAATGTGACCAAAGAAATGATAGTAGAACATGCTTGGGGTGGAAGGGTTATACCCAACTTTATTTCCACAGTGGCAGGTCAATCACTAGAATCCCATCCACTCGGAGCGAGTCTGCATGCAGCAAGCCGGTCTCTGCCTCTGGGGCTCTCTATCTCCGCATCCATCTCAGTCTCTCCTCAGTGCTACCACCACTCCAGCCTCTGCTCTCCTGCAGCCTTGCAGCCATGCTACCATGTCGCACCCAGAGCACTGGGCGGAGCTCTTTATATACAGTCAATAACAGCATATTGCACACACGTGTGTGGTGAGCTGGCCGACCAGGGCCAGGTGAGAATCCTGACCATGGGAATCTTCACTTTATCCACAGGAACATTCTTGGGTTGGAAGCATTTATTCCCAACTTTATTCCCATGCTGGCAGATCAAGCACTAGAATCCCAGGTAGCCCAGAGAGCACAGGGTGGAGCTCTTTATTCTTTAATTTTTTTCATTTCTGCCCTGTTTTCTTTTCTTTTCTTTCTTTCTTTCTTTCTTTCTTTCTTTCTTTCTTTCTTTCTTTCTTTCTTTCTTTCTTTCTTCCTTCCTTCCTTCCTTCCTTCCTTCCTTCCTTCCTTCCTTCCTTCCTTCCTTCCTTCCTTCCTTCCTTCCTTCCTTCCTTCCTTCCTTCCTTCCTTCCTTCCTTTTTCTTTTTTCTTTTTCTTTCTTCTTTTTCTCTCTTTCTTTCTTTCTTCTTCCTTCCTTCCTTCCTTTCTTTCTTTCCTTTCCTCTCTCTCTTTCCTTTCTTTACTCTTTCTTTCCTTTCTTCTTTCTTTCTTTCCTCTCTCTCTTTCCTTTCTTTCTTCTTTCTTTTCTCTCTCTCTTTCTATATTTAATTTTGGTATCATTAATATACAATTACATGAGCAACATTGTGGTTACTAGATTCCCCCCATTATCAAGTCCCCACCACATACCCCATTATAGTCACTGTCCATCAGCATAGTAAGATGCTATAGAGTCACTGCTTGTCTTCTCTATGCTATACTGCCTTCCCTGTGCCCCCCACCACCACATTATGTGTGCTAATCGTGATGCCCCATTTATACCCTTCCTTCCCTTCCCACTCACCCTCCCAAGTCCCTTTCCCTTTGGTAACTGTTAGTCCATTCTTGGGTTCTGTGATTCTGCTGCTGTTTTGTTCCTTCAGTTTTTTCATTGTTCTTATACTCCACAGATGAGTGAAATCATTTGATACTTATCTTTCTCCACCTGGCTTATTTCACTGAGCATAATACCCTCTAGCACCATCTATGTTGTTGCAAATGGAAGGATTTGTTTTCTTCTTATGGCTGAATAATATTGCATTGTGTATATGTACCACATCTTCTTTATCCATTCATCTACTGATGGACACTTAGGTTGCTTCCATTTCTTGGCTATTGTAAATAGTGCTGTGATAAACACAGGGGTGCATATATCTTTATGAAACTCGGCTCCTGCATTCGTAGGGTAAATTCCTAAGAGTGGAATTCCTGGGTCAAATGGTACTTCTATTTTAAGTTATTTGAAGAACCTCTATACTGCTTTCCACAATGATTGAACTAATTTACATAACCACAAACAGTGTAGGAGGATTCCCCTTTCTTCACATCCTTGACAACATTTGTTGTTGTTTGTCTTTTGGATGGTGGCCATCCTAACTGGTGTGAGGTGATACCTCACTGTGGTATTAATTTGCATTTCTCTGATGATTAGTGATGTGGAGCATCTTTTCATGTGCCTGTTGGTCATCTGAATTTCTTCTTTGGAGAAGTGTCTGTTCAGATCTTCTGACCATTTTTTAATTGGATTTTTTACTTATAGTTTGTGAGGTGCATGAGCTCTATATATTTTAAAAATTAACCCTTTATCAGATATGTCCTTTATGAATATATTGTCCCATACTCTAGGATGTCTTTTCGTTCTACTGATGGTGTCCTTTGGTTTACAGAAGTTTTTAGTTTGATATAGTCCCACTTGTTAATTTTTGCTTTTGTTTCCCTTGCCCATTGGAGATATGTTCATGAAGAAGTTGCTCATGCTTATATTCAGGAGACTATTTTGCCTATGTTGTCTTCTAACAGTTTTATGGTTTCATGACTTACATTCAGGTCTTTGATCCAGTTCTAACTTACTTTGGTGTATGGAGTTAGACAGTGATCCAGTTTCATTCTCTTACATGTAGCTGTCCAGTTTTGACAACACTAGCTGTTGAAGAGGCTGTCAATATCCCCATTGTATGTCCATGGCTCCTTTATCATATAGTAATTGACCATATATGCTTGGGTTAATATCTGAACTCTACTCTGTTCCACTGGTCAATGGATCTGTTCTGGTGCCTGTACCAAATTGTCTTGATTACTGTGGCTTTGTAGTAGAGCTTGAAGTTGTGAATCAAGATACCCATGCTTTATTCTTCCTTCTCAAGATTGCTTTGGCTCCATATGAATTTTAAAACTATTTGTTCCAGTTGGTTGAAAAATGCTGTCAGTATTTTGATAGGTATTGCACTGAATCTGTAGATTGCTTTAGGCAGGATGGCCATTTTGACAATATTAGTTGTTCCTACCCAAGAACATTGGATGAATTTCCATTTATTAGTATCCTCTTTAATTTCTCTTAAGATTGTCTTGTAGTTCTCAGGGTATAGGTTTTTCACTTACTTAGTTAGGTTTATTCCAGGTATTTTATTCTTTTTGATGTAATTATGAATGGAATTGTTTTCCTGATTTCTCTTTCTGCTAGTTCATCTTTACTGTATAGAAATGCAACAGATTTCTGTGTAGTAATTTTGTATCCTGCAACTTTACTGAATTCAGATATTAGTTCTAGTAGTTTTGGAGTGGATTCTTTAGGATTTTTTATGTACAATATCATGTCATCTGCAAATAATGACCATTTGAGTTCTTCCTTACCAATCTGGATGCCTTTTATTTCTTTGTGTTGTCTGATTGCTGTGGCTTGGACCTCCAGTACTATGTTGAATAAAAGAGAGGAGAATGGGCATCCTGTCTTGTTCCCAATCTTAGATAAAAAGCTTTCAGCTTCTCACTGTTAAGTATGACATTGGCTGTGGGTTTGTCATATATGGCCTTTATTATGTTGAGGTACTTGCCCTCTATACCCATTTTGTGGAGAATTTTTATCATGAATGGATGTTGAATTTTGTTGACTGTTTTTTCAGCATGAATGCAGATGATCTTGTGATTTTTGTCCTTCTTTTTGTTGATGTGGTGGATGATGTTGATGGATTTTTGAATGTTGTACCATCCTTGCATCCCTGAGATGAATCCCACTTGATCATGGTGTATGATTCTTTTGATGTATTTTTGAATTTGGTTTGCTAATATTTTGTTGAGTATTTTTGCATCTGTGTTCATCAGGGATATTGGTCTGTAGTTTTCTTTTTTTGTTGTGTCTTTGCCTGGTTTTGGTATTATAGTGATGCTGGCTTCATAGAATGCATTTGGAGGTATTCCCTCCTGTTCTATATTTTGGGAAACTTTGAGGAAAATGGGTATTATGTCTTCTCTAAATGTCTGATAAAATTCAGCAGTGAATCCATCTGGTCCTGCTGCTTTGAGAAGAATGTGTATACTGCTGATTGGTTCATTCTTGGGTAGTTTTTTGATTACTGATTCAATTTAATTGCTGATAATTCATCTGTTTAGATTTTCTGTTTCATCCTTGATCAGTCTTGGAAGGTTGTATTTTTCTAGAAAATTGTCCATGTCTTCTAGGTTATCCAGTTTGTTAGCATATAGATTTTCATAGTATTCTCTAATAATTCCTTGTATTTCTGTGGGGTCCATTGTGATTTTTCCTTTCTCATTTCTGATGCTATTTATGTGTGTACATTCTCTTTTTGCCTTAGTAAGTCCGGCTAGGAGTTTATCTATTTTGTTTATTTTCTCAAAGAACCAGCTATTGGTTTCATTGATTTTTTTCTACTGTTTTATTCTTCTCAATTTTATTTATTTCTTCTCTGATATTTACTATGTCCCTTCTTCTGCCGACTTTGGGCCTCATTTGTTCTTCTTTTTCTAGTTTCAATAATTGTGAATTTAGACTATTCATTTGGGATTGTTTTTCCTTCTTTAATAGGCCTGGATTGCTATATACTTTCCTCTTAGAAATGCCTTCACTGCATCCCATAGAGGTTGGTACCTTATGCTGTTGTTTTCATTTGTCTCCATATATTGCTTGATCTCTGTTTTAATTTGGTCATTGATCCATTGATTATTTAGGAGCATGTCATTAAGCCTCCATGTGTTTGTGAGCCTTTTTGTTTTCTTTGTACAATTTATTTCTAGTTTTACACCTTTGTGGTCTAAGAAGTTGGTTGGTACAATTTCAATGTTTTTGAATTTACTGAGGCTCTTTTTGTGGCCTAGTATGTGGTCTTTACTGGAAAATTTTCCATGTGAACTTGAGAAGAATGTGTATCTTGCTGCTTTTGGGTGTAGAGTTCTGTAGATGTCTGTTAGGTCCATCTGTTCTAGTGTTTTGTTCAGTGCCTCTGTGTCCTTACTTATTTTCTGTCTGCTGGATCTGACCTTTGGAGTGAGTGGTGTGTTGAAGTCTCCTAAAATGAATGTATTTTGCATTCTATTTCCCCCTTTAATTCTTTTAGTATTTGTTTCACATATGTAGGTGCTCCTGTGTTGAATGCATAGGTATTTATAAATGTTATATCCTCTTGTTGGACTCAACCCTTTATCATCATGCAGTGTCCTCCTTTGTCTATTGTTACTTTCTTTGTTTTGAGGTCTATTTTGTCTGATACAAGTACTACAACACTTGTTTTTTCTCCCTATTGTTTGCATGAAATGTCTTTTTCCATCCCTTCACTTTTAGTGTGTGCATGTCTTTGGGTTTGAAGTGAGACTCTTGCAGGCAGCATATAGATTGGTCTTACTTTTTATCCATTCTATTACTCTGTGTCTTTTGATTAGTTCATTCAGTCCATTTACATTTAGGGTGATTATCGATAGATAAATACTTATTGCCATTGCAGGCTTTGGATTTGTGGTTACCAAAATTTCAGGGGTACCTTCTGTACTATATAACCATTTAACTTAAATCATTTATTATGCTATTATAAACACAGTTTGATGATTATTTCCCTCCCATCTTTTTCTTCCTCCTCCACTCTTTATATGTTAGCTTTTTTATTCTGTACTCTTTGTGTTTCTCTTGACTGATTTTGTGGGTAGCTGAATTTATTTTGCCCTGAGTTAGTATTTGGTCGGTCTGCTTTCTTTGCTGTGGTTTTATTTTCTCTGGTGACAGGTATTTAGCCTTAGGCATACCTCTGTCTGGAGCAGTCCCTTTAAAATATATTGTAGAGATGGTTTGGGGAGGTAAATTCCCCAACTTTTGCTTACCTGGGAATTGTTTAATCCATCATTCAAATGTAAATGATAATCTTACTGGATACAGTATTCTTGGTTTGAGGCCTTTCTGTTTCATTGCATTGAATAATATATCATGCCATTCCCTTCTGGCTTGTAAACTTTCTGCTCAGAAGTCTGATGATAGCCTGATGGGTTTTCCTTTGTAGGTGACCTTTATTCTCTCTCTGGCTGCTTTTAATACTGTGTCCTTGTCTTTGATCTTTGCTGATTTTAATTATTTTATGTCTTGCTGTTGTCCTCCTTGTGTCCCTTGTGTTGGGATATTTCTGGATTTCCATGGTCTGAGAGACTATTTCCTTCCCCAGATTGGGGAAGTTTTCAAAAATTATTTCTTCAATTTTTATCCCTTTTTATCTCTTTTTCTTCTTCTGGTACCTCTATAAAGCAAATATCTTTCCATTTGGATTGGTCACACAGTTCTCTTAATATTCTTTCATTCCTAGAGATCCTTTTATCTCTCTCTACCTCAGCTTCTCTGTGTTCCTGTTCTCTGATTTTTCTTCCATTAACAGTCTCTTCCACCTCATCCAGTCTGCTCTTAAATCTTTCCATTGTTTGTTTCATTTCTGTTATCTCCCTCTTGAATTCATCCCTTAGCTCTTGAATATTTCTCTGTAGCTACATCAGCATGTTCATGACTTTTATTTTGAATTCTTTTTCAGGAAGATTAGTGATTTCAGTCTCAACAGGACCTCTCTCTGGTGTTTGAGGGATTTTGGACTGAACCAGGTTATTCTGCCTTTTCATGGTGATGGGAGTGGTCGCTGGTGAGTGGTGACTGTGTCAGCTGGGAGAACAAAGTCCCTTCCTGCTTGCTGGTAGCCTTGCCTGTCTCCGCTGTCTGCGCCAGTTAAGCACACACAGGGAGCAGCCTTTGGGTTAATCCCCTAAGCTTCCATGGGTGGGGTGGCCTTTGAGATAGCCTAGGGCACTGGCAGGGATGGCAGGCCAGCAGTGCATGTTCTGCCAAAAGAGCAAAGCCCCTTTGTTCCTCCCCATCTCTGCGCCCATCTCTGCTGTCAACCATGCACAGGGAGCTGACTCTGGATTAATCCCCTGAACTGCAGTGGGTGTGCCAGCCCTAGGGATGTCCTAGGGCACTGGTGGGGGTCACAGGCTAGCAGCCCATGTTTTGCCATGAGAACAGAGTCCCTTCATGCTTTCTGGACTCTGTGCCCTTCTCCGCTGTCTGTTACAGTCAACTGCGTGCAGGGAGCAGCCTCTGGGTTAATCACCTGAGCTGCCGTAGGTGGGGCAGCCTTCGGGATGGCCTAGGACACTGGCAGGGGTCACAGGCGAGCAGTGTGTCTTCTGCCACAAGAACGGAGCCTCTTCATACTTCCCGGACTCTGCACCCATTTCCACTGTCAGTGCTGGTAAACTGTTCACAGGAAGCAGCCTCTGGATTAATCCCCTGAGCTTCTGTAGGCAGTGTGGCCCTCGGAATGGCCTAGGGCACTGGCCGGGGTCACAGGCAAGCGGTGTGCATTCTGCCATGAGAAAAGGGCCCCTTCATGCCTTCTGGACTCTGTGCCAGTCTCCGCTCTCTGTGCTGGTCAACCATATGCAGGGAGCAGCCTCTGGGTTTGGGCCAGTTAGCTGCATGCAGGGAGAGGCCTCTGTGCTAAGCTGTGTGGTTGCTGTAGGCAGGGCTGCTAGCCAGCTCTTCCGCAGCAATGGCAGGTCAGCCAGTTTGCTTGCAGTGCCCATGGGTAGGGGGAGGAACAGCAGGCTGCTTATTCCCGTGAGGGTGTTTGGAGCTGTGTTGCTACCTTGGGGATTAGGGCACCTGAAGTTCCTTAAGATTCCTAGCCTTCTGGGCTGAGTGTGCCAGGATGATTTTGTCCACCTGTTAAACCCTTGTCCCTTTAAGACTTTTAAAGCATCCACTTTTCTTTTGTCCCAGGGCAGCCGGCTGTGGGAACCTGTTCACAGTCTCAATCTCGGACCTTGCTTTGCCTCTCCTCCAATATCCAGTGCACCATGCAATGTGTGTCTGTGCTCCCAGGGCAGATCACCAGGGCTGGTTACTTAGCAGTCCTGTGCTTCCATTCCCTCCCCACTCAGATTCCCTTTCTCTGGCCAGTGACCTGGGGTTGGGGGAGTGCTTGGGTCTTGCCAGGTCATGGCTTTGTATTTTACCCTTTTTCATGAAATGTTGGGCTCTTGCAGATGTAGCCTGGCACATGTACTGTATCTTCCGGTCACTCTTTTAGGAATAGTTGTTTTTGCTGTATTTTCAAAATATATATTGTTTTGGGAGGAGATTTCTGCCACCCTACTCACGCACCATCTTGAGAATCTCCTGGAGCTCTTTATGTAGAGTTGATAATAATGTATTGCCCACATGTGTGTAGTGAGCAAGCCGACTAGGGCCAGGTGAAAATCCTGGCCATAGACACTTTCTCTCCACTAAGTCACCCAGGCATTTTGTTAAAATGCCCATTCTGATACAGTAGATCTGGGGGGCTGCCTGACAGTTTGCATTTCGAACAAGCTCCCAAGTGACTGGCTTGTGGGCCAAGCTTTGAGTAGCAAGAATGTAGGCCTTTGCTCCCAATATTCACACTTCAGTGTTGAATGAATTCTGAGCATTGCTGATGGCGGTCCCCACTGGAGGAGGGCCCCTGGGTTGCACCACAACATCATCAAGTTGTGGAACTGGGGTTGAGGGGACTGAGCTGTCTCAGGTACCTTTCTCAGCTGGGGGAGGAGGAGATGGGACGCTTGCTGCTCTTCAGTGGCTGCTGCAGGTTTGAACTGACTGAGCTGCTGTGAACTCACATCAGAATGTTGACCGCAGTTCCTGGCCCTCAGGGTTATTTATGTTCTATTGGACTGGTGCTTAAGTGCTATTGTAAGATCAAGAGTTTACAGCTACATGATTGGTACTGGTAAATAAAAGATTCCTCATTATTATGTTTAGCTTTTCCTGAAGGCCAAATAGAGACCAGGTGCTTTACATTTATGTGAGTGGCCCCACAGTTTCACTCAGTGAATACTCAGCCAGGAGGGACTACAGGCTTGCCTCAGTAATGCAGTAAGATACTGTTATGATGAATTTGTGTAATTTAAATATGATTGTCCCAAGAGCTTCCACCATGATTTCAGATTGAGTTTATATTGTTATATATTTCTGTATAATGAGCAATAAGCCTCAGCTTATTTTTTTCTATTCTTGTGCAATGAACTGTGTGACCTTGAGAAAGGATATACGCAAGGGGCTTTGCAACACAGTCTTGCATACACACCACACACAGTCCACAAAGTTCTAGGGGAGTTTCCTCACCTGCCAAATGGTCCCTTCCACTGTTATGACTCTGTAATATTCTGGAGCAATGCTTCTTAAGCTTCTATGTGCATAATTCACTTGGCAGAGCCTGATCTAGTAGGTCTGAGTGAAGGCCCCAAATTCTTAATTTCGCACAAACTTCCAAGTGATGGCAATGATTTGGTGCATGAACCAAAGCTCTACTAGATACTTTTGATGCTCTTTCTCCCACCAAGGAATTCAAGATTTTTTTATATGAACAGGGAGATAGACACTTAGGAGAGTTCTTATTTAAAGAAACTCTAATGAATCTTTGAACATCAAAAAATAAAAAAAAAACTAACCATAGGCATTTATCTTCCTTTTAAAATATAAAAATTTTACCACAGCACACTTACTAGAATGGCTTTTATTTTTTTAAATTAGAAACTGACAACTCCATTGTTGGAAAAGATGTGAAGAAAGAGGAACTTTCATTTATTATTGCTGGTGGGCATGCAAGATGGTACAACCATTTTGGTAGGTAGTTTTAGTTTCTTACAATGCTAAATGTAGTCTTATCATATGACCCAGAAATCACACTACTGAGTATTTGATGATTTGAAAGCTTATATACACATAGAATCTGCATGCAATGTTTAGGGCAGCTTTATTTATAATCAGTAAAAACTGGGAGCAGCTAACATGCCCTTCAAAATATAGATCTATAAACAAGATCAAGTATTTCCTTACAATCAAAAACTATGATAGACTGAAAAGAAAGGATCTATCAAAGCCACAAAAAAAAGGTATGGGTAATGTTAAATGCATATCGCTAAGTTAAAAAAACCATTGAAAAAGTGACGTACTGTTTGGTTCCAATTATATGACATTCTGGGAAAGGCAAAATTCTAGGCAAGGTGAACAGATCAGTGATTGCTAGGCTCTCTGGGCAGGTGAAGGATTGACCAGGTGAAGCACAGGGAATGATTTTTAGGGAAGTAAAACTTTTTTTTTCTATCACACTGTAATGGTAGATACATGACACTGTGCATCTGTCAATATCCATAGAACTTTATGGCACAAAGAGTGAATGTTAATGTATGAAATGAAAAATAACCATTGAGGAGATTGGGTCACCTAAGTTTGGAATGCAGAAATTTTATAGACGTATCTATATGGAACAACCTTGCTAAACAGAGTGAGGGAAAATGGTGCTGAACTAAGTCACTGTGAAAATGAGCAGAGTCTATAAGCCTAAAGGCAAAAGAAACTATACATAAACACCACACTCTAGTGATGAAATTCTTTCCCATGGGTGTTTTGGTTAAGAATTATGAAACTGCCATACATGTATACTGGAACTGATTAAATAAATTAACAGCAGAGCATGGAAGCCAGGTTTCTCACTATTGGAGTGGGAGTTTACAGATAAGCAAGGGAAGGATATTAAAATGACCAAGTAGTAATGAATTAGAGTTGGGAGGCATCAGTATGAACTCATGTTTAGCTTAATGTGTGGATGCAGATGCTTGCATATAGAAATACTTATATATCTATGTGTATAGATGCACATTAATATGCACATATATTTCCCTGCTTTGTCAGCTGAGAAGATCTAAAGCAATAAGACCCTAGTAGCAATGAGCACATATAACACTAGATCATAATTTCTAATGCCATTCTCCAATAAAGGGGCCCAGGGTTCCTTGGGGAAATGGATGAATCTAGGACTTAGGCAGAAAATATACAATATGGCCTGGAGAATCTGGCAGTGCCATCAGATAAGGAAGGGCTAGAACTTCAAAAGCAGCAACTTTACATTTATGGAGGTGCATCAAAGGGCACAGGAGCCAATTGAAAGAGCTTCCAATTGCCAACCTGGCACAATTTGAGAAAAAAATCAATAAAGTTGTATTTGATTATAATCTAGAGTATAAAATGCATACCTACAATTCCATTAAACTTCACAAAGTTGAGTACAGTGATTGAGGGCCTGACTTTAATAGACAATTTGCCTTTATATTGAACTCTTACTTCTATTCTCTCTATTAAGTAGATGTTGGTATCCCAGAGACCAATATGTCTCTTAAACATAGACTCTGCCAATCAAGGAGCCAGTCTAGAAGTTGACTAAGCCAAACTAAATTTCTTGGATGTGGAGGGTAATTACACGACATATCCAGTTCAGTCTATCCTTGCTGGTAAATGTTGAACCATCAGTCATGGGAAAGCATTCTCACAGAAGTACAGCCTACAGGCTATTACATCTCCCCCCCTTTGTGAGAAGGAGCATATGATTATGTAAAACTGTATGTGTGATTGTCCCTCAGCTCCCTACAACCCTTCCCTGCCTCTGTCTGGAAATGCTAATGTGTAACTGAGAAATTTCAATAAACACATGAAATTCTTTGAGGGAACCATCCTTCTTTATTGTGGTATGCTGAGATCTCCTTTGTGGAATAGCTCAAGGAAGCAAAAGTAACAAATTAGGTACTTCTACTCCCTTGAGACTTTTTTTTTTTGACTCTCCATGACTCTCAAGCTAATTTATAGGCTTTGATTGGTCCCAGCTTGATATGACACTCAGGTAGGTCAGGTGAATAGTCTCACTGGTCCAATTTCCTTCCGTTATCTGCAGGTTACATCCTTCCTATTTGGAAAGTGTGTTGATGATGTTGTTTGTCACTAATGACTGGCCTACTGGGAGTCTCTAAGGACACCAGTGAAATTTTTTTGGTGGGGAGGGTAGTAATTTTTATACTGTGTTAGTGCTCCTTGAGATCCTTGTTGTACACAGCAGTTACTTAATACCCCCAGTGCCCCTTGAGAATTAAACTAAAGCTTTCCTGTGCTATCTGGTGTATAGTATTTTTTAAAGGAAAAATTAACAAAACCTCTAGTATGAGGTTGCAATGCATTTACAGTTTAACCCAAGGACAGAAAAAAAAAATAGAGTGATAATTTAAATAATTGCAAATATATAATAAATGTCTTTGAGTCCAAAACCCTGCTAGTGAGAAGGCTAGAAAAGCCTCTAGAAAAGAGGTTCTAGACAAATACAATCTCTGACCTCTGTGAGCCCACAGTCTAGTGGGAAAACAGATGGGTAAAAGCCAACTATAACACAATGAGGAAAGGTGTTCAGTCATGTTGAGGTGCAAGGGATAGAGCTAATGGGAGAGGACAGATTCTTCAGAGATAAAAGGGCAGAGAAAGCATTACAGAGGAGATACTACTATATTTGGGCCCAAAAAATGAGTAGAAATTTCCCAAAAAGAAAGATCCAGGGAAGGGTATTCTATGCCAGTAGGCTTGAAAAATCAAAGACATGGCATGTAATTATGCTTATGTATTGGGGAAGAGTATATAAAACTATAAGGCGAGAGCAGTTCTAGTCAAAGTGCAGTCCCTGTGAACCAGCAGCATCAACATCAACATCTGGGAGCTTGGCAGAAGTGCCGATCATCAGACCATTTCCAGACTGCCTGAGGGAGAGTCTCTGGAAATGGGGCCCTGAAATCTGGGTGCTCTTCAGTTCTCTGAGTGATTCTGACACCGGACTGGGAAGCACTGGGCTAGAACACTAATTGATCTTGGAAACCAACTTTAAGGACAGGGAGCAGAATAGACTGCAAGTAGGGCCAGATCTTGGTGAGTCATTGTCCTTAATGAAGCATAATTAAGCCAACTGAAAATACAGTGAATGGAATAAATGATCAGTTTTACAAGAAAAACACCATATTATCTCAAAATAAACATAATCTTGGGTTATAAATATCATAATGAGGATCCGAGAGCCAGGCGTGCACTAGATGTGTCCACTTACAAAAGACCAGAACAGAGCCAACCCAAATTAAATGTCAAGAGGGAAGTTGTAAGGAGGACTGAATTGTCCAGCATGAAAATGGCATCAAAGAGATGTGAACTGAAATAAAAGCTGAGTTCACCTTTCCTTGGCCAAGTTCTTTCAAGTATCCTTTCCAATCAATATGTGTTGAACACCTGCTATGTGCTAAATATTTTGCCCTACATGGGGAACATAAGTAAGACTCATCCCTGGTCTCAAGAAGATTAGAATTTATTGCATAATGGCCATTGCCATTTATCGAGTGCCTATAAAGAGCCAATCACTGTCTAACATTAGAGATGATCTTAATCTCCAAACAGCAATAAGTCATATATACAAGTCCGTCTCATTATAAAGCTCATATTCTTTTTCTAATACCACATCGTCTCTTTGCATGAAGTCAGAAGAACTTCATTAGTATTAATAATGATGCAGCTAAATACATCTCCAGACCGAATGGATCAAAGTCACTGTGCTCTTGACAGGCCAAGGCCCTCGATGATGGACCTGCCATCTGCTCCTTCAACGCTTTGAAACTCATTTGGGTCTGATTATCTTGTCTCCTTATTTGGGTAGTTTGGTGGACTTTCTGTACCATTTCTGGCTTTGTTGATTCTGGTCATTCCCATAGTCATGAGCAGTGTAGCTCCTCTCTAAGACCCTATTTTGGCACCTTAAATTCACCACCTCCTGACTTCACCTTTCCTGGATCAATGTGAATTTTAGACAATAGGTGGAAATTTGAAAAATTAGACTACAGGCCATGGGCAATCAAACAAATCTCAGTGTCCAAGTAGTCAAAACCCCTGTATTAGAAAAAAAAATACTGGAGAATATGTTTCAAACCTACTATTTGTTAGGAGTTTCCCAGTCTTTATGAGGTTTCCTGCATCGTGATGGGACACCAGGAAGAGGCTCGGGTCTGGATGCACCCACTGGAATGTGGCAGGTACTGGAGAGAAGAATCAGCCTCAGAATATGGGAAGCAGCCCCATCCAGTGGCAGAAAGGGCAGACAGAGGAAACAAGAGCACCAAGTAAAGGACAGTGTGCAAGGAGTGTTAGGGAGTCCAACATGCAGTATGTACATATCCCAGAAGGAAAGTCAGAATGCCAGGCACTCACTCAGTATCAGGGTCAGAACAGCTGACCAAAATGAGAGGCTGAATATGATTCTCAGCAAACATGTGGAATAAGTTCAAAAATACAGATCACTAATGACAGTGGTGCCCAGTACAGAGTAGGGAAACTCTTGGGGAACGTAAAAGAACACATGTCCAGTGTTAAATAAGTAGACAATTGGGAACCGAGATGATTTACAGGTAGAAAAGCCATGAGCTAAGTACAGAGACACTCTGAACACATGATAGGAATATTTGGCAGAGGAAGGTGGAGATGTCCCAGCTGATAGAGTCTCAAAGGTGCCTAGTGTCTTCAACTTGTGTAACAACCTCCAATCAACTCTGTTTCCAAGAGAGAGAGCTAGAGGTACTGTAAAGACAGAACAACTGGAGCTGGTAAATAATGGTGCAAGAACAGCCAATTTGCCTGTTTCTAAATCTGACATTTATTCATTCAGAAACATGTCTTTATTTGTATGCATGTATATGTGTACAGACACACATTTTATTCAGAGAAAGATATTTTAATTCATTTAAATTGACCTTTTCCTAAATTCCTGTTAGGTGCTAATTATGTGGGTATAGTAACTTCCCTGGCCTAAGACTCTTTTGAGCAAATGTACCTTTACCAGACTATACTTCAGGAATGGCCCAGGACTGACATAAGAGTGAAGTCCTTTTGGCTTTTTCAATGCAGCCAGCTGAAGAGGCTGAGTAAGTGACTTTAGTTAACACTACACGAAGCAGAAGGACCACACAGCTGAGCCCTGCCTGAAATCCTCACCCACAGAAATTGCAAAAAATAATGAATTGTTGTGTTAAGCTCCTAGTTTTGGGTTGCCTTGCTATGCAGCCCCCACACCATGCCCATTGCTCTCAGTTAGAATACATTCTTGATTGGGACCTGGAGGAGGAGAAATCATGTGTCTTGCTGGGGAAAGGAATTCTAGGAAGGGCAAATACAAATCTCTGGAGGCAGAAGAAGGTCTGAAGTGTTCACGGGACTGAAAACAGGCCCGAGAGACAGGAGCACAGGTATGAGAAGGCTGAGATGAGGTGGGAGAAGGACGCAGGAGGTAGACCCCCCAGGCTGTGTGGACTATTATTAGGGGTTTGAGGTTTACTGTGTGAACAAAAGGAAGTCATTGGGATATGTGTGAATGATGATCTGATTTATTTTTCAAAAATCATCTGGCTACTTGTGGAGAATGAATAGTGATGAGGCAGGAGCAGAGGCTGAGTACTTGGGAACTAGGATACGCACCAGGCGAGACGTGAGAGTGGGTTGACTAAGAAGCTAAGTATGGGCTTGGAGAGAAGTGAACAAATTACAGATGTATTTTAAAGGTAGAATGAATAGAACACAGTGCTTAATCAGAGGAGGTAGTGGAAAAGGGGGCAGTCAAGACTTCTGGATTTGGGGCTTGAGCTACCAGGAAGTGCAATTTAATAAGTAGAAAGGACTAGAGCAGAAGGTGCTTGGAGAGAAGGATGGAGGCAGTTATCAAGAGTTCTGGGTTGGTTTTAACACATGTGAGAGAATGATGACAAACCTGGTGGCATGTCAAGGAAGTGGTGAAAGGAAATATTTGGGCCGAATTTGTAGGATTGGGTAAGATCTCACAGGAGGAGAGTATAGATAGAAAAGAAGAAGGTATGGGCCAAGCCCAGAGACAAGGTGATCCAGAGAGACTGGGACTGCAAAGAAGGACCTGCCTCGGACTGGACGGAGGGACCACTTTTGAGGGAGAGGGAAGTAATGGAGGGTGTTCTGAGGAGGAAGGAGGAGAGAACCATGCCCATGCCAGGTGCCGCAGAGAACAGGATAAGGTGACAGAGAGGCATGGGTTCGATTTGGCCGCTTGGAGGAGGATGGTGGTATTGGCGCAAAAGCCAGATCTTACCTGACTGAAGGGGGCAGAACTCAAAAGACACGTCCTTCAAGAAACTCTGGTGTGAAAGGAGAGAAAGGGAATGTTGGCTGCAGATGGAGATAGGGAAAGGGAGGGAGTTGTAGTTTTTTCTTGTTTTATATGTTTATTTATCAAAGTTGTACATAGTCTTATCTTGAGAAATTTAATAGTATTAATAGACTTAAGTTAAAAAAGACACAGTAGTTCTCTGACCCTCTGCAAAAGGCAGCTACTTTTAACTCCTTTAACTGTTTCTTCTTGCTGTTGCCTTTGTATTTCTAAGTGATACTCTTATATTACTGTTTCTTAAGGTACTGAAACATTTTCTCTTGTCTTACTGCTATAAGAGATTAAAATTTGTGGTGGGGTGAGGTTGTTCTTTTTTCCTTTTTCTTTAATGACAAACTAGAGCAAAGGCTGGCAAACTTTGTCTGGAAAGGACTAGATATTTTTGGCTATGCGGACCATTTGGTCTCAGACACAGCTATGCAAATCTGCTGTTGTAGCATGAAAGTGACTATAAACAATATATAAATGAATGAACATGGCTGAGTTTTAATAAAACTTGAATTACTAAAACAGGCAGTGGGCCAGATTCAGCTCCTGGGCTGCAGTTTGCCAGTGTTTCTCAGAGCCTGATTATGCACTTACAGAATTGATTCCGGAGGGGGGAGGCGATTGATGATACACATCAATCAACTCAAGGTTTTGAAATGGCAAAAGACAATGCACCACTTCGTATGATGTCAGAGCTCTTGTCCCTGTTAACAGCTCACCACATCTCCAGCACTGTGGCCAGAGAACAGGGGCTCCCTGGTTTTCTCAAAGTGAGTGCAGGATAAGACAGTCCTCCTCCACTAGGCATGGCTCTTATTAACATCCCATATTTCAGTAGAACTAACTTCTCCTCGTGGTAAGGCAGCAAGTGAGCTCAAACACGTGGCTGTATCTGCAGATCCTGCCCTCTCTTTTCCAGAGCTCAGAAATCATAGCCAACTAGCCTAGTCTATTAACGCCTGTAGAACCAAAAAAGACACGGAAAGTCTCTGACCTTCCTCAGGAAACCCTTATTAAACAACAATTACAAACTAGCTTCCCTGTGCTCCCACCTATGAGCTGTGATTCTGTCCTAAAAATGGCTCTGGTTTTCCATGTCTCTTCCTACCCAGTGGTTCAAGGATAGGGTGTTGTCCTTGACAAAATGAGTAAGCTGCAAACAGCCTTAAAAATAGACACTGTTTAATTGTCCATGCTTTCTCCAAATACGGTGCTTGTGGTGGCCTTTCCTGTTCCTTTTGCTATACATGGCAGACAGGGTGAGAGCCCCACTAACTCTGACACTGATAGTGATAGGTTAACAGTGACATTACTAGTTCAAGACAAACTAACCAGTGCCTCCCAGAATGTCCATTTACTTCTAAGCACTGGGGACATCTGGCTTGCTGGTCCATATATTTTATGGTTTCATTTATAGAATTTACAGATATGATGATTTAATTAAAATGACTCAGGCTTGGCTAAAAGAAAACTTTTTTTTCAACTAAAATGTACTTTTCTGATTCTCTGAAAATCAAGTAATTATTTTAAAAAAACAAAGAGCTCCTATATTCTTTACTTGGGATGTTATACTATCAAATATAGATTATAGGCTCTCATGCTGATTTATTGATGATATTTTGTGTCTGTCATGGTATATGTGCATGGAAACTGGAAAATTAATCTAACTAGTTAAATTGAAGAAGTCGTTCCTGCTTGTTAGCCTTTAAAGAGATTTCTGACCTTAAGGGGAATCCATCATCTGGGGACTGGAAGAGTTGGCTGGACTGGGGATTTTCATATCAGCTGGCAACATGTTTAGGGAATGATATCTGGGATATGACAGCTGCTAACAATGCTTTTGCAGTTTATAAGTGGTCAGAATGACTGAAGTTATAAATTTAACAAATTTAACAAAGTTACACTTTTACACTGACGTCACAAAGTTAGCCTGTGCTGGTATTTATCCTGGCTCCATAGAGATTTTCTTGGAAAGCAAAATTAATTTGGATCTTCAATTGTTCTGTGAGTTCCTGGGAATAAGGTTGATTATGTAGAGAGCAAGGCAGGCTGCCCCCAAATGTGTCACTTCAGCATACTGATTGCTTTGAATTCAAACAACTGGAGAAACAGCAGAAGCACCCCCTCCACCCGCCTCCATCAACCCCAGGAAGTAAGTCTCTCATGAGAAAGGTGCCCTCCCTGGCCCTGGAGCACAGAAGGCATTCTTATCACCAGGGACAGGGAATTCAGAGTGGTGATGGCTGCACAAACAAATCTGGTATTTTTTTTTACTAATTTACTATCCCAGCCCAAATGCTGTTTAGAATTCCTTACTAACTGAAGCTCCCAAACCTAGGTTTTCTTTGTCCTGTCAATTTCTGTTTCTTTGTCCTGTCAATTTCTGTTTCTTTGTCTAAAATGGATAAATGCTGCCTGTCTTGGTCATTTCCTTGGGGTCTCAATGATATTACTGGGCCTCCCTACATACAAAATTAAGCGTTGTTTTTTCTCTGTTAATGTCTCATTTTGATTTGATTCTTAGGCCAGCTAGAATAATCTTGACAGGTAGAGGAAATTTCTTCCTCCCAAACAATTATGAAAATTGAATTTACAGCAGGATTAAGTTAGGCTGATGGGCCCTGGAATCCTGTGGAGAAAAGTCAGACAGAAAAGATGGCGAGGGCAGCCTGGCCAGCTTAGTGTCCTAAGTGCCCAGGAGTTGTGAGAACTGTGTCATTCTGGCTGTGGTGGCATCTGTCCAGGGCTCACCTCAGAACAGCAAGCCCACTGTCTGCTCTTAACCAAGCAAACTGGCCCTTTGGAGAGAACATTGGGTGCCCACAGCTCGGTGCTTTCAGCAAACATCTTGCAGTGTAAAGTTGGGGAAGGGATTTTTCCTGAGGCATCCATTATTTTCTAGTAGAGGAAAGCACTCAGCCAGGGGGTGCTCCTGCAGCACAGCTGGCCTCCCTGATCTCGTCTCCTCAGCTCTCCTCACCAGGCCTGTCACCACATATTGTCCATTCCACCTCCACCTCTCTTGTGTCTATTTTTGCTCCCACTGTGGTTGTTGAAAGCAGGAAGTGAAACTGGAAAGCCAGGCGAGGGACACCTATCTTATGTCAGGCTCCCGGATTTAAACCATGAGGCTCCATGTGTAGTAGTTCTTCAGGAATGGCACCTGAGAGACCATGGAAGGAGTGGGGTCAACAGGCGGGGAAGAGAGGAACCCAAGCAGAGGGGCGATCTCAGGCAACATGCCCAGGGGTGCTCCAGCTTGAGCCTGGAGGGGAAGCAGGAGTTTAAGTTGTGCCAACATTCAGCACTGTCCTCAGCTGATGCAAACCTGTGCCCCAGCTGAGCCCTGATTAGGCCCACTGGTGGGGCACTTCCCGCTCTCGGCACCCAGTGGACCTGTGGTTCCAGCAGCCGGAAGTGAGGGACAGCTGCAGTTCCGGCCTTGGAAAGCTCATGGAAGCCGGAACAGGGACACAGCCACTGTCCAGTGCTTACCTGAGAGGACCTGGAGACCCCCAGAGCACTGACATTGTCCTTAGGGCATTTGGTAAAATACAGAAAAAGAAAAAAGACAAAAACTTCAATTTGTTAAGCCCTCCGCTCTATGTGCAGCACTGTCCTAAATGCTGGCAACAGAATATCACTGCCCCTTGACTACAATAATGCAGTTTGATATATTTCTTTGGCATCAATTCAAACAACATGCAACCAATAAACAATTAGTGCAGCCACAAGGCTTGCTGAGCTGCCTACCCAACTGTATGGCAAGCTCAATTAGGTGGGAAATACAGCTGCTGGCCAAGGGCTCTACCCAAACCTTGTATTCATCTAAACTTCAGTTTTGAAGAGGTGAGGGTTTTGCTAGAGAATGCGCTCTGCTTTTCCACCCCTTAAAAACAAACAAGTGGATAAAGAAACCAATTTCAAACCTATCTTGGGAAAATAATTCATGAAGAGGCACAGAAGTCCTCGTGATGGGGGGATTTATCCGGCGCTACAATACTGATGACAGGTTAATTTGCCAACATTTCTCATTGTTTAATTAGATTTAAAACCTAAGACATGATCTTCCTGAAGAGGCTTTATTTCTGGACCAACTTCAAAATGCACAGAATATCCATTTAAACCCTATGCTGATGCAGGAATACTAAACTGCACACACAGAAACACTCACCAGGACTGAGGCCACCGACTAAGTGGCACAATGGGGGAATTTGCTTCTGATTTGGGAGCTGAAAGGCTTACTAGACTTCACATTATCTAAGTAGAACCTCTTGGAGAAATCAAAATGTATCTCCTACCAACCAGCAAAATTTTATACCAGGAAGTCTGCCAGCGGCAGCATAGTCTGGTGACTAAGACAGGGGTTTCCAACTTCTTTTTAAACACAGACCACTGTGATCATTTGGGAAAGCCAATGAACCTCTTCTTGGAATTATGTTTCTAAAATTATAAAATAAAGCATATAGCTTACCAGAGAAACTAATTACATTAAGATGGAGTCATCAAAATAATTAAAAATTGTGATAAAATAACATGTTTTCTTTTTTACTCATACATTCAATAACAAGACGTAGCAGTGGATCTTGTAATGACTATAATTTCAAAGTGACGATGAGCATAAACAATATCTCCTGGTATTGGCAAAAATTCTCTATCTGAAAATATTTTTTCCATTATGACAACATTACAGGTACTGCTATTTCAATTATGGGTTATCTATATTCTTAAAGGAAGAAGATACAAAACTTGATTTAGAAGTGAATGAAAATAAAGATGTAGTAACTTTTTCCCCATCCCAATTCATGGACTCCCTGAATTCCTGGCTATAAACCCTTGCTCAAAGGTCATAGACTCCAGGATTAATGCAGTGTTTCAAGCTTCGTGGACTCTGATCTCAGGCAGGAGGCAGAGGGTCGGGGTGGGGGTGGGGGTCATGGATCTCTCTAAATTGAATTAAAGCTATGAATACTTTGCATATCAACATGCACATGTTCATACATGGAGATTATTTGCATATCATCTGGTGGGAGGGGTGATGGAATCTAGGTTAATAAGTCTTGTCCTAGCTTGTTTATTCAGCTGTCTGCCTAACTCTAGAAACACGTGTTTTCAGACTGAGGTGATGGTCGTGATGAGAAAAAGGGGCCAAGAAGATAAAGGTGTAAATTGGGCTCCCTGTTAAATAAGAGGGACAGGAGCAGGTAAATCTAATAGATTTAGAGCTTTCATGTGGGATAAATTGGAGGAAAGACTACTGGCAGCTATTTGACACCATGAAGATAAGACAATTGAGAATGGAGATTAGATGGAGAAAAGCAGAGATCAGACATAGGAAATCAAGAATGGTCCTGATGGGATCATTTGACCTCTAAGATTAAGCTGTGCCTGAAGTTAGATGTATCCACAGACACCTACTACATGAACCAATACATCCCCTTCTTTTCCTTTGAGCCATTTTGAGTTTGATGTCTATCCTTCAATGGTTATTCAACTAGCACACTATCCAGCAGCTTGCCAATGAAGCCAGTGTACAAAGTGGGAAGAGATACTTTTTCTTAATAGTCAATTCTTCATAACCTGACCTTGCAGATATGTCTGATAGCTGGGAGATTTCCTTTGTATCCCTGTGTGCATCCTCCTGACTTCCCACCATTCCCAAAATCCAGGATTCAATTATGAGTGGAATACGGAACAGGGAAGGGTATTGTCTCACCCAGTTAATTCATGAGTGCATGAGTGAGTCATTGTGTGCACGTCTGTGTGTGGCTTTCAACAAATAAAATTACACATTACTATTAGTTCATGTTACTTATTCCTGTTGACCTATCCAGCTTTTCAGTACAGTTGGACATGTCACCTACTATCTGTAAATGATCAGGATAATATACTGACCTCAATATTCTTCATATCTTATCTTATTTCTTGGAGTCTCCACAGGCATTATATTTTGAACCAACAATGTACCATTGTGGTGGGGGTGGGGATGCAGGGACTCTAGACCTGACATGAGTTGAAAGAATTCTAAAACCCAACCAAAGCCACCGTGATATATGAAGGGCCCCTAAATAAGCCAACAGGAGTTCAGTAATCAAAAGTCCAACAGCAGTTCAATAACCAAGCCATTATACACATTTATTCTACAAATATTAATTATCTACTATCACCATCAATTATTCTAGACTTAAGAGAAACTGTAGCTGACAATTCATAATCAAGTTCTTTGTTCTCATAGAACCTCCAACAGCAGGGGAGGAAGAATATAGGTGAGCAAACAAATACACAAAGAAGAGAATTTCAGGTGAAAATGAGGGCTATGGAGAAAATAAAAAAGGACAACATAATGAAGAATGACTTCTTAGGGGTGTAAACACCAAATGGTCAATACTGGCTTCTCAAAATATGTGGATTCTGTTGTCATAGATTTGTTTTGCCAGAAAACATTAATTCTCATATGCTTCTCCTGGGTGTACAAATTGGCACAAAGACTGTGCAAAACTGTTTGACTCTATCTACTCATGATTTCTGTCCTAGATAGCTTGGGCTGCTATAACAAAATACCATAGACTAGGTGGTATAAAAAAGAAAAACTTATTTCTCACAGTTCTGGAGGCCAGAAGTCCAAGATCCAGTTGCCCGCCTGGTTAGGTGTGGGCTCTCTTCCTGGTTTGCTGACTGTTTGAAGACTTAGCCGTGTTCTCACATTATGGTGAGAAAGAGAGAGATTGACAGGGAGCAAGAGAGCATAAGCACAAACTATTGTTGTCTCTTCCTAGAAGGACACTAATCTCATCATGAGGGCCTCACTCTCATGGCTTCATTTAAACCTAATTACCTCTCAAAGGCCTCATCTCCAAATACCATCATCTTGGGGATTAGGGCATCAGTGTACGGATTTGGGGGTGGCGGAAAACAATTCAGAGCATAGCAATCCCACTGCTAAAGTAATCTTTAAATCCTTCATCCTCTGATTGCATATGGTACTGGTAGAGTCGGCTCTCAACTTCTCTTCACTCTCACTGGGATGGAACTACTGTCTGGAAGATTGAACCACCGGGAAGATCACTGCATACTGGTTCTACACTGGGGCAATATTTCGAGGACAGTACCTTGGTTATAACAATAGCAGTGATGGAAACCTGGCCACCAAAGTAATCACAGCCAGTGTGATGCTGATTATATGACAAGCACTGTTCTAAGCACTTTATAAATAACAATTCATTTAATGCTGTGAGGTAAGAGTGAAAAATGAAGCTCATTTTACATATGCCAAAATGGAGGCACAGAGATGTTATGTGACTTGCTCAAGGTCTCACAGCCAGCCAGTGATAGAGCCAGGCAATCAGCTCCTGAACCCTTGGATCCCAGCTCCTAACTACACAATATCACCTTTGCCAACATGCTGATGAATGGGCAGGCTGATCCAAATGGGGGATGAACATAGGTTCAAGGATAGATCTGTGTTCAAATTCCAGCTTCACCACCTATGATTGGTGACTTAGGAAAATTATTTTCCCTTTGTGGAAAAATTTTTTTTTATTTCTCTCTCTAATATAGAGATGCAGGTAACTACTGCTTTAGTGTGAGCCTTCCTGGAAGCAGAGCCTAGGAAAGGACTTGGGTGCAGGTGTTTTATTTGGAAGGTAACCCCAGGAACTAGTGATGAGGGATTGAGGGAATAAAATTGGGAGAGAGGGAAGGGCAGTAGAAGAGAAGGTCACTAAGAGTGAACTGTAGGCAGTGAAAGCCTGTTTCTCCCATGACGTTTGAGAAGAGTACAGAGTACCTCTCAGAACTGCTGACCCCAAAGCTACAAGGTAGGGGCATTTATCCACTGGTTCTTGGTCTGATTGGGCTGAGGGTGCCCTGGAACATGAGCTTCTCTGCACTTCCAGGCTGCATGCAATGCTAGGTGACAATGGCCCTGTGACAGCAGAAAAGGCCCTGAGCTGGAATTCAGAGTGTGCTGGGCTAGGAGGTGGCAAGGGAGATCACCCGAGCTGGCCCAGAATGCCCACTGCAGGCATAACTTTAATGAGATGAGGTCAAGGAGATTTTCCATACAGCATCTGCTTGCACTGATTTTCAGACTAGGGTAAGATTAATGACAATACATTTAAACATCTAGCAGAGTGTCTGACTCTAGTGGAGAAATGCTAGAGGCTCCATTCTTCAGAGGCCAATGTTAATTGACCTACCACTGCAATTACCTCTTCTACTACCACTACCAATTACATTGTGATCCTGCAATTGGAAATCCACATGCAAAAACATAAGCCTCAATCCATAACTTGTATCACATAAAAACATTAACTTCAAACCTATCATCTACCTAAAGATAAAACCTAAAACTATAAAATTCTTGATAAAAACATAGAAGAAAATCTTTGTGACCTGGGGCACAGCAAAGTGCAGATCCATAAAGGAAAAAAAAAAAGGAACATCAGCAAATTGATGAACTGCTCTTCACAAGTTACAATTAAGAAAAAGACAAACAACATTGTGGGATGAAATATTTGCAAATCAGATACTTATAAAGGACTTGTATCCAGAATATATAAAGAACTGTCAAAACTCAATAAGAAAACAAGCAATAAAACAATAGGCAAAAGATTTGCATGGACACTATACCTCAGAAGATATGTAGATGGTAAATAAGCATATGAAAATATACTTAACATCATATCATTAGCCCTTAAGGAAATGCAAATTAATACCACAGAGAACTACCATTACATACCCACTTGGAGTAAAAACACTGACCACACCGAGTGCTGGCAATGATGTAGGACATCTGGAACTCAGACACTGCTGGTGAGAATGTAAAATAATACAACCACTTTGGAAAACAATTTGCTGGTTTCCTAAGAAGTTAAATATACACATACCATATGTCCCAGCCATTTCTCTCTTACCAAGAGAAATGAAATCATATGTCTGTACAAAGACTTGTATATGAATGTTCAGAGCTACTTTATTTGTGACTGCCAGAAACTGAAATGTCCATCAGTAGGTGGACAAATTGTAGCAGATTAATACAAGGGAAAATACTCAGCCCTATGAAAAGATACATCATTGACACATGTCACAACATGAATTACTCTAAAATAATTATATTGAGTCTAAAAAGCCAGACAAGAGTACATACTGTATGAATTTAATTACATACAGTTGTCTAAAGTGCAAACTCATTTACAGTGATGGGAAGCAGATCAATGGTTACCTGAAGGGTAGGAAGCGTGGAAGAAGAATTACCAAGGGGCTTGAGGAAACCTTTGAGAGTGCTGGGTCTGTTGTGCTGATGGTTCAGAGGTGTATTCATATGCCAAAACTGATCAAATTGTACTATCTAAACATATGCGGTTTATTGTGTGTCAATTAAAGCCATTAAAATTATGCTGATGATGAAATTTTCCCTGATTTATGGATGGGGAAATTGCCAGTAGGCTTCTCTCTCCCCCAGGCGTTGCAACTCTTGAAATGTGGGTTAAATGCCACCTATTTTATCTATTCACAAGGTCATATTTAATTATATCCCTCCATATTTCTTATAAAAGGAATGTCATTAAACACTCTTTAACCCTGAATTTGCACACATTTATATTTGTGTATTTGCCATCACATTGGGAATTAATGCTCTCAGGGTCTCATCTTTAGGGTCATTAATCCCAGATCCAGATGGCACTGTGTCTGAGAGAGATTAAATATCATCCTCATCTGTTTTCAGAAAACTGGACAAGTGCCTTTACTCAGAAGTGCCCTGTGACTCACTGGAAAGGATCATGCCATTAAGGAAGAGATTCACCCTTAAAAAGGAATCCTACATTTTTAAAATAAAGCAAACACACAATTTATGACAGTTATTACATGCCTATGTCACATCTCACCACTGATCTCAGAGTAGCTGTGGTAGATATTCCATACCCTGGCCTCTGATGCTAACCCCTCCAATTTGCTTCTATTTTTTCTGTCCCTGGGCTTTCTCTAGATGCTAGGAGCCCTCTCAGCCAGTGACCAGGTACAGGCCAGAGCGCGAGGGATCTACTGTACCTGTGGGCAGCCATCAACTAATGGAGCGTGAGAGTTGACAGAAAACACTACCTCCCTTCTGCAGCCCCTTCAGAGGGGAATTTATGGTGTGTTCTACCTGATGCCTCAGAAGTACCCTGGCAAGACTGAGTCCTAGTGCTTAGTGGTAAACAAATAAGCTGTATTCTCTGATTACCTCTAATCACTTGTCTGTTTCCCTCTCCCCAATTCCTTATTCTTGCTTCCAAGAATTACCACCAAATAAAGTTAACTACATCTTAGTCCTTGTCTCATCATTATCATGCCAGAATCTGCACTTTCAAGCAGTGAGCAAGTTCAACATCTAGCTTTTGGGTTGGTTTGTAAAATCAGTGGTGCAAAGGGCTTTAGCAGCAGAGTGGAGTATTCTTTCAAAACCCTGATGCCTGAAAGAAATTTTGATTTTTTTTCCCCTTAACTTCTTAATCCTTCATGAATAAAATTGTGACATTCTAGTCACAGGTAAGAAATAAAATTCTTGAGAATGAAAGATGAGGATAAATATTTGTATTAAAAATCAGGATCAGTTTATAAGAGAAACGCCAACCAAACAGGCCCCTTTGGGCTCATTATCATTTGACAGTCAGTGGCACAGAAACACATGAAAATATTATCTGCTCAGAAATCACATTGCAGAGCCCCAAAGAGGCATATTGACATTAGGATCACCACTACATGCCACTATGTCTGTTTCTGCCTCATATGTTGACTATTTATTTTGCCCAGAAGATTGGTGCTATCATCAGACACAACTTAACAACTAAAATTTAGATGCCAAGTGTTAGTCTAATCTATTATTCAGGATAGAAAACATTGTCATAATAACTTTATGATGATCATTGATTATTCTTGACAGAAAGGAGCCCACAGGAAAATATTAAGCAACATCTGTGAAACAATATGAGTAAATTGTTATCCCCCAAAATGACAAGAGCTGTCATATATAACTTATTTTTGTCAGCTGTCCATATATAACAAATAATTTAGATAAAAAGCAAACTTTACTCAGGATATACTGGACCATTATAATATATGACATTTACATAAAATTCTAAGATTTTGCTAATTTTAGAAACATTATAAGAAGGTTATATAAACCCAGATGAGTAAGAGGTTGGTTGAGAGAGACAAACAAAACAAAAGCTGTTTATGTCATTTGAGTGACAGGGTGTACTCCAGTATTTATCTGATTTCTGAAATGGGGAATTTGCGACTTGCTTGCTAAGAAGTTAAAACTCTGCAACCAGTCAAGCTTCAAGACTAGTATTCCAGGAATAGCTGTCCACAGTTCCAAGCATGTGAATCTGAGACATTAGTCCTGCCTTTCATGTGTGTCCTAAAGGCAAAGCAAAGCATAGTGGTTAAGAGTCAGAGCTTTGGATTAATAACATAGATTCAAATCCAGACCCTTCTGCTTATTAACTGTAAAACTTTAGGTAAATTACTTAACTCTCTGAGCTTCAGTGTCCTTGGATCTCAAATAAGATGTATAATACGCATAGGACAGAGATATTGGGACAATTAAATGGGTTAAAGTTTGCAACATGCTTATAAAATGACTAGCAAATAGCAAGTATACAAAAATTCAGTTGCTGGCATGAAATAGTGGTCATTACTAGACTGCCTACTAGTGTGACTTGTGCCCCCTCACCAATTCATATACTGAAGTCCTAACTTCCAGTACCTTAGAACAGGACTACATTTGGAGATAGAGTCTTGAAAGAGGTAAGTAAGTTAAAATGAGGTTCTTAGCATGAGCGGTAGTCCAATATGACTGCTCTTTTTATAACAGGAGGAGCTCAGAACATGTACACAGAGGAAAGACCATGTGAAAACAGCTATCAGCAAACCAAGGAGAGAGGTCTCAGAAGAAACCAATCCTGCCAAACCTTGATCGTGACTTGGAGCCTCCAGAATTGTGAGAAAGTAAATTGCCATTTGTCACCCTGGCTTTCTGACTGAAGGCACTTTTGAGAATGCAGTGCAGGAAGCGGAAACATAAACAGAGCATGAAAAAAAATACTGAAAAAAATGAACAGGGTCACAGAGATCTTTAGGACAGTATCAGGTGGTTTAACACATATGTGATTAAAGTCCCAGAAGGAGAGGAGAGGGAAAAGCATCCAAAATATTTTAAGACATACTGACCAAAAACTAACAATTTTTCAAATTTGTTGAAAAGTAAAACCCACAGATCCATAACCTCAGTAAATCCCAAACAGAAAAAACACACAGTAAATGACATTAAGGCACATTAAAACCAAGTCACTGAAAATAAGTGCTAAAGGGAAAATCTTAAAAGCACACAGAAGAGACAAAATAAACATTATATATGAAGGAACAAAGATAAAAATAAATGTTATTTGTCATCACAAACAAAGCAAGAGAGGATGGTGAAGCAACCTGTTTAATGTGTTTAAAGGAAGAAAAAAATCCCTGCCAAGCTAGCATTCTGTATGCAGGGAAAATATTATTAAAAAATGAAGCCAAAATATAATACTTTTCAGACGAAAAAAGCAAAAGAACACAAGAAACAAAACGGAGATAATTCATTATCATAAACCATCACTAAAAGACATATTAAAGGAAGACTTCAGGCTGAAGGTAAAATGATATTAGAAATCCAAATCTGTAAAAAAGAATGACAAGCATCATAAATAGCAAATATGTGGTTAAACACAAATGATGATGATCTAATTGTGAGTTGTTAAAGATATTTGTTTAAAACAAAAATAATGGCAACATACAATGGGATATGAATAGAAGTAAAATACATGAAAACTCCTAAACAAAGTGATAGAAAGGTAGAATGATTGAGTGGGCTTGTAGCAATTGAAATAACAGTTATATGAAGGTAGGTTAAAGAAATACACTGCACATTTTTAACTCTAAAGCAACAATGAAATGAGTTTTTAGAAATGACATGTAGCTAATAACTCTGCAGATGAGATAAAATAAACTACTGAAAATGAACATTGACTCAAAAGAAGGCAGGAAAAAAAACAAAAGGGACATAATAGAAAAAAAACATAAGACAGTAGGTATAAACCCAACTTAATTCTTTACATATTTATATAGACGTCAATGTATCATATCAAAATCATCTAAACAGTCAAATAAAAGTAGATATTTCCAAAATGGGTTAGAAAGCAAAACCTAACTATATAGTTTCTAAATGAAATGCATTTTAAAGATATTCACATGGGTAAAAATTGAGAGTTGAAAGTATATACTGTACAAGTGAAAAGAATACTGCAATGGTTATATTAATATCAGCATCCAGATTTAAAAGGAGAATGAAAAACTTTCTTTATTCACTGATGACATGATTTATCCTAAAGAAAATCTTAGATCTTCAAAAAAGTTACTAGAATAAATGAATATGTATATTTAGCAAATTTCCATGTTCAAAATCAATATTCTAAAAATATTTAATATATACTAGCTATGAACAAGCTGGAGTTGAAACTTTAAAATGCCATTTGCAATAGGATCAACATGTAAAATACTTAGGGAGAAATTTGATAAAAGATATACAAGGCCTATATACTGAATGCTACAAAACATTGCTGGAAGAGAATAAAGAACATCTAAGTAAATGGCAACATATACCTTGTTCATGGATTGAAAAACTTAATATGTTAAGATGTCATTTCTCCTTAGATTTATATAGAGATTCAATGGAATACCAAACAAAATTCCAGTAGATGTTTCCATAGGAATTAACAAACTGATTCTAATGTTCGTTTGAAAGTGCAAAGGGCCTAGATTAGCTAAAATAACATTAAAAAGAAAAGAACAAAATTGTAGAGTTTGCACTGCAAGATTTCAAGATGAATGACATAGCTGCAACAATCAAGACAGTACAATGTTGGCAAAAATTTAGACAAATAGGCCAACAAAATAAAATATAGAGCCCTGAAATAGACTTGTACAAATATGGTCTATTGACCTTTGACAAAAGTGCAAAACCAATTTCAGTGGAGAAAGGATAGGTTCTTCAACAAATAGTGCATGAAAAATTTAATATCTAAAAATGCAAAAAGAAAATAATATCCAAAAATGTAAAAAAAAAAGAGTCTAGATTCATATCTTGAACCATACACAAAAATTGTACATAAAAATAACTCAAAATGATGACAAGCTAAATGTAAAACTAAAACCTATAGAACTTATGAGAAAAAAAACACTGAAAAATTCACTGGGACTGTAGATTAGGCAAAGATATTTTACATGCACCAAAATCACAATCCATAAAAGAAATAATTTATTAACTGTACTTCAGCAAAATTAAGAATTCCCTCTCTGAAAGACCTTCAGACAAATGTGCAATGAGAATGAAAAGATAGTTATTTGCTAATCACTTATCTATAAAGGGGCATTTAAACCTGAATACATAAAGACCTCTCAAAACTAAATAGTAAGAGAATTAAACAGCCAATCAAAAAATGGGCAAAAGATTTAAAGATATACAGATAGCAAATAAGCACTGAAAAGAGGTTCACCATCATTAGTGATTAGAGAAATGCAAATTAAAACAATGAGATACCATTAATGACTATTACAATGTCTAAAATTAAGAAGACTTGGCCATATTAAGTGTTGACAAAACTATGAAGCAACTAGAACTTTCATACACTCCTAATGGGAATACAAAATGGTGCTACAATCTTGGAAAATTGTTTGGTCGCTTCTTAAAATGTTAAACATATACCCACCTCATGACCAAGCCATTCCTTTCTAGGATTTTACCCAGATGAACTGATAGCATATATTTACATAAAGACTTGTATGCAGATGTTTGTAAAAGCATTATTTGTAGTAGCAAAAAACTGAAAACAGAAAAGAATGTTCACCAAGAGCTGAAAGGAAAAACAAACTGTGTTCGCTTCATGGAGTGGAATACTACTCAGCAAGAAAAAGAAACAGACTGTCACCTACATGCCAAAAAAAACCTTGAAATAATTATGCTGAGTGAAAGAAACCAGACCATGAGATCACAGGGTATGTAATTCTATTTACATAAAATTCTGGAAAGCATAAACTGATATTTAATGATAGAAAATAAGTCAGTGGTGGCCTGTGGATAGAGTATGGGTTGGTGGGGAGGGGCAGGGAGCAGAATCACAACAGAAAATTTGGGGTATGAAGGGTTATGTTCATTATACTTGTTGAGATGATGGCTTCTCAAATATATACATAGGTCAAAACATCAAATTGTATATTTTAAATGTTTTTAGTTTGTATACATCAAATATATGGTTAAAAAGTTGTAAAACTAATGCACAAAAACACTAGTGGCATAGAAGACAGTTAAACTGACTGATTAGGTGGTACTTATGCATCTTCATCAAATTATACATACTACCTAAAACCATGCACATCTATAACATGTGTGCCATCCAAAATAAATAAGTATCTGGGAAAGAAAAATGCAGGATACTTGAGCTCAATTTTAGCATTACATTCATTGGAATGGGAAATGAAAAATGTATAAATTGCCAAGACCAAAAACCAAAAACCAAAAAAACAAGGGCTTGGACAGATTAGTTTTCTTTATGGCTTCATCATTAACCCTGTATTCAGAGAGGATGCATTTATCTGGGAAAATTACCATTTGATCCTCCAAATTCTTGGATCTGACTATGCTTTTGAGTTTTCAGAATATTGCTCTTGGGTCTGATGACTATGATCATCATCCTCATTCAGATAAAGGCATTAAGTGCACATTTTTGTGGAGTAGACACTCAACAGAGAGCATGTTGAACACTGCACAATTATCTCCATCCTCTAAGGATTAACTGTTTCTGAGAATATGTACAAAATCAAAGTCGAGTAGTCTTGTCAAAAACAAACCCCTCTCAACATTGGATATGTGGTAATGACTTATCTTTCTCCCTGGTGCCATTAAGTCAATGTGGGGCATCCGTTTTGAGACAGATTCACTGGTGTTCGACAAAGTGATGTGTTTATGTGCATTTGGTTAGAGAGTTGGCCTTCATTTTAACTGTTTTTTTTATTTTTTATTTTTTTTTGTTCAGGCTTTAGCTAGATGTGTAAATAGCTCTTCCAATCAGCTTTGTATTTTCCATGCATATTGAGAGCAGTGGCTGATAAAAACCTGAGGCAAACCCATGGATTTTTAAGAAATCTGTAGGTTATAAATGGCACATCTAGAAGGCTGGGGCAATGTGTCCTTGGTACCCAGCTCATTTTCTGGTACATGGTGAGGAAGGAAGGAAGGGAGGAAGGGAGGAAGGGGAAGAAATAAGGAAATGTATTTGTTCTTCGGAAAAGTATACTTCCCCTCGGGATGAATATATATATATCCCTAAGAGCAAGTGGCCCCAAAGAACAAGGTGGAGGTTACAGTGATTTTTATGATCTAGTTTCCTAAGTGACAGACCCTCATTTCTGCAACATTTTATTTGATACACATGCCAGCTCTATTCAGTGTTGAAGCAGACTATGCGAGGCATAAATAGCAGAAGGGGAGAGTCACTGGGGAATCCAGCTTGGAGTCTGGCTACCACACCATGCTTTGGATTCTTTGAAGTGTTTGCTTAGCTGTTATAGCACTGACATCCAAGCACTCCTTGAGCTTTATAAAAAGCACCATGCTCATTATCAGCATGATTTTGTGCCCTCTGTTTACCTGTCTATATTATTATAGGTATTCAACAAAATACAATACTGTTTTATTTGAAGGGTAATGAATCTGTTGTTATTCTAACCAGATCTCCTCCAATCCAGATCCCTTTCACCATTTATATGTGCTCCCTTCCTGACTTCAGTTTGTTTTGCTTTTGACTGCCTGTGTTTGCAACTCTCTTGGAAAGACTATTCACTTGCTATGGGTTAAAGACAAATTATGAGGACTTTAACACTATAGGTTCCCCTTCAGGATAAGACTAAAGGCAACCCTGTAAAACATTGCCTAATATTACACCTTTACTTAGCTTCTTCCTCTTTCTATCCCTGCTTTGCCCACTCCCTGGTTTCTCCTGGGAGCCCTGCCCTTATAAAGTCTGTGCACATAAATCCTTGTCTCAGGGTTTGACTCTGGGAAACCTGATCTCAGGCAAATTAGGGACTTACAGACACAAGAAATGGAAAATTCAACTCAAACAGGCTTAAACAATAAAGGTGGCTTATTGGTTCAGATAACTAGATAGTCTTGCAATAGAGAAAATTTCACTGATCAGTGATGACACGAAGGATGTGGTTTCATTGTGTCTCTCTGCCTTCCCTTATGTTTCACTTTCAAATTGACTTTCCTCATGGTGGAAAAATGGCTACAGCAGGTCCAGCCTTCATATCTACACATCATCCATAAAAGAAGAGGTAAGCACTATGATCACTACTTTGTAAGAGAAGAATGACTCTTTTCTAATTTTCTCCCCCCCAAAAATTTCCTTGTAGCCTTTTGGCCTAGACTGGGTCATATGCCCAACAATTAAGCAATCCCTGTGGCCCAGGGAATAACCTGGTCTGGGGTACCTGAGCCTGTCACTATGGCAAAAGAAATGTGATTAACTGATTGAGTTGGTTCACCAGTGCCCACATCTGACTGAAGGTGAGGTCACCTTATCAATAGGACAGATATTTGATTGTCAGCCAGGGTCTAGTTAGAAAGTGGGAATTGGGGGATAGATGCTAATCAGGCAACAAGCGAGTGTCCACCTTACTCAACCTTGGAGTCTTAGGAACTGTTGACCTTCACTGGAATGGAAAGAAAGAATCAGGATCTCATCCCCAAAAGGCAAATGTACTCTCCTTCCAAAGTCCTATTTTACCAGACTTTGCCAGATCCCTCCATGTCCACCACCCCTACGTTATATCAGGATGTAGTTACCTATGGTGATAGCTCTCCTCCTGGAGTAGACCCCCCCATCTGAATTCTTCTTATGCAGCTGGAACAGGGAGAGGTCAAAGTTTCTCTCTGAGCCTTTTGGGCTTTGATTTTTTTTTTAGCTCTGAAATAATCTACATGCCAAAGCGGCACATCTTGAGGCAGCTTGACCTTGGCCGCACAGCATCTTTGAGCCCAGTTTTCTATCCACGTTATCCCCTTCAGCTGAAACAGTCCTTCTCTAGATGGAACAGTCATATTTCTGGGTGTAGGTGGTATAGGCAGTATAGTTTAGGAAGAGAGAAGGCCCCGGGTGAGTCAAGAAAAGCTTGAGGCCAGTTCATCTGAACAGCTGGAGAAACGGGTTAAGCAAAAGGAAACCAGCTAGATTCTAGTAAAATAATTGATGGCAAGCAGAATGCAGTTTCTAACTGGCTCATCACAGGTAGATTCTAGGTGGAAAACGAAGGTAACCTACAGTTACACCAGAGTTCATTATATGCTCATTAACATACCAAAATCTCACCCCTCACTGCCATGACAGTTCCAAGGCAGACCATGTCAGGACAAAGAGTGGGCATAGCCCCTAGCCCTCCCCATTCCGAGAAAACACAGCCTACCCTGATGACTGTTCCACTGAACCCTCACCCAGAAAGCTAAACCTTGTATAAGAATTCAGTAAGACACATTTCAGAGCTGCTTACCTCTGGAGCATGCCTGCTTTCCCTCCCAGAGCATGTACTTTCACCTGAATAAACTCCTGCTGGCTGGCACCTGCTTGTCAATTCTATCTTCACCAGAGTCAAGAACCCTCTCCTGCACTGAGGTCTCACCTGGCCAGCAGGGACACCTCCTCAGATGGGACTGCCTGATGACATAGGTTCCCTGGGTTTTCCCTCCTAGAGGACACCCATCTTTCCAAGTATTGAGTGGATCTCTCACTATTGCCTATAGTGCCTAGCTAATTATTTAAAACTATTTTTATATCTCACTCTCTTTTAAAAAGAACTTTCAGTAGCTCACAATCATGCATAAAAAAAAACACAAGAGAATATCAATTAGAAAAAGCAAGGAAACATACAGGTAAAATCTAGGGAAGTGTTACAAAACAAAGCTAGGGATGATGTTAAAAATCAATACAACAGGCCATTTAAATTCTGCTTCTTAACACAAGAAATTAAAGCTACCAATCTAAAGCCACTAGTGGGCATCCCAGGGGTCAGAGCTCCTAGACACCAACCTCTGTTCTGCATCTGGGATACAAAGTCTTCTGTTCATCCACACAGAAGCCCCTATCAAAATAAAAGGGGCATGATGTGTTGCAAGGGCTTACAAACTTCCCTGCCACCTCGAATCAACACAGCAACGAGCAAAGCTCTGTTCTCGCTCCCCTTCCCCAAGTCCTCTTGCCAACAAGAAACAACTTCCGAGAGGAGCTGGGAAAATAAATAGACTAATGCTCTCTAGGCTTATTTAAAGATCTCTGCCTCTGGCAATAGCAGAAGCTCTTTGTCATTTGAAAAAAAATAAGCTGAAAATATGAATGGCTTTGCTGTTATTCAAACTAATGCTCAGTCACTTGCCCCCCAGCCCTCCCCACCATCCCATTTCCCATTTATGTTCACAGGGGCAATTTCCAGAGCTTTTCTCTTTGATTTTCTTATAATGAAATTCACTAAAGGGAGCCTAGAGAGGTTTTCAAGGGGAATTGTAAGCTTGACAGACTGTGGCCTTTTAAACTATTTAAATTAAATCCTAAATATTTTGAGAGGACCCAGCATACCAACAACATCAAAGCAACAAGAGAAAGGCCTCAGCTTTACTGTCAGCAAACCAGATAAAGTGAAGTACAACCCTTTTGCCCAATACAAACCTCCCTTGCTTTGTTTCTCAGGCTGCGCTCAGAATGGGCAAGGCCCAGGTGGTTGGTCGGTGACCGCGACAGAGCTGTCCACAAAGTAGTCTCTTCTATTCTCATCTCTGGGTTATGAGGTCTTTGTGGCCCGAGTGCTGTCTCCCATTTTCCTTTGTTGTTCGAAAAGATAACTGCCTTTCAGAGACAATAGAAAATCTTACCCTACAAACCAAGCCTATAACTTTCTGGGCCATGGTTTCTGCTGCACAATCTGCCCGTGACTATGATGGCCTACAGGCTGCTGTTGGACATTTAAACTTAACTATTATTTTGCTAAAGTAACAGTTACTGAAACTGTGGTCAGTCTCTGAAGTTTAAAAAAAAGAAAAAAACAAGGAAGCGACTTTTATTCTGAATAATTTGTCTTAAACTGTCAAAGTCATTCTGAGATGTTTTGAGATACAGAAAGGTGGTTGGTAAAAAGCCTCCATTTTGTTAATGATTCTGTTTCTCACATCTCCATGATTGTTATAAGGCCAGAACCCACCACATAAGACTAGTGTTGATTGATATCAACACAACTGTTATATTTAAGAGTGATACGGTTAGTTCTAGCCCTCCTGAGGACCGTGGCCCATCAGTATGCTCTGATAAACTGCCCTAAAGCCCCTTCATTTGGAGACATTTTAAATGCTTCCTCTATAGCAGGGGTACAGGCAGGAAAGGGCTTAGATTTATCAATACATTGAGTGGTGCGGCACGGATACAGCTAGTTAGTGTCCCAAAGGATCATGCCATACACATTCTGATGCTAGCTATATGTGTGAGAGGAGGTAAGGACAAGGTCTCATTAGAGGGATTGCCTCAACTGTCTTTGGGGATGGAAGGGGTATATGTAATATCTTATTGATGTTGACGAGAAGATCCCTGATTGGCTGCATTTCTGGGAGAGGTTGAAACTACAATTAGGCTAGGGATTAAGCCCTAGTTTGATGACTTGGCCGAGCAGAAGGGATCCCATGTTAGGCCTTTCTTTTTAATACTAGTATGAGAATTACAAGGGAAAATAAATGCAAAGTCCTATGCACAGTGCCTGATGTACAGTAAACACTCATTTAACTAGTAAGGTTTATGAGTTGCATTTTCTTGTTTTTTTAATCACAGTATATTGAGCACTTATTCTGTGTCATAACACTGTAATAAACACTTTTATTTTTATAATTATCTAGTATTCTCACAAGAGCCCTGAAAAATAGGTTCTCTAAACTTTGCCATTTTCTGATAATGCATACATACTCTTTATAGAAAACTTTAAACATGAACAAAAGTATTCAAAAAAAATAGAAGTGATCTATTTCCCAACCACTGGGAAGGAATCACTCAATCTTTCAGTATGTTTTGTCTCAATTTGTGCCTTTATATTTAAAATATATTATGTACTTACAAAATCAGACTCATACTGCAAATAAATGTGACTTTCTATATTCCTTAGCTCTGCAGTATAAATTTTAAAAAATTACAAATTTAATTTTTTGAATAATATTGGCTATTGTGTAGGCCATCAAAAGGATTCATAATAACTTATTTAATATTCTGTAAGACAGCAATGTCCCCAGTCTGCAGTTGAGGAGAAAACAAACAGAGTAAGGTTTATTTGCAGATTCCTCAGGTGCCATCTCTCCCATAAAACAGAATTTATCTTCTATCTTCTGGGAAAAAGGAGAATGTAGCAAGAGCTTTTCCTGATTTTGCTGCTTATTAATCTCCTGAAGCTCAAAATAATTTTACGTCGAAGAAGTATACTTTGGGGTGACATACTCTGATTTCCTTCAGCTCCTACAGCCTGTAAGTGTTTAAGTCCCCAGGAATAACCCTTCTGGATGGGTTGGGAGTTGGTGACTAAATCCTGGAGCTTCCTTACCCCCACCAGGGGATTATTCCAAGGAGAGCTGTCCTTCAAGGCTTCCCCCGCCCATAACCCACCCAGGGTTGGAGCCAGGCAGCCTTCAGTGGCACCTGCTCCAGCGTGTGCATCTGTATCACTGTCTTTTCCGTTCCCCTTACCCCACTCCCTCATAGTGCTTTCCAAATAAAGAACTGTGAACAAAAACCTGCCCTAGTGCCACTTTTTGTGGGGTACTCAGAGACAATCTCAGACACACCCATCTTCCATCCCTCAGAGCTGCTTGGTGATCTGCCTACCCAAAAGCTTTGTTGACCTTAACATTATGCTAATAGAGGAATCTCTTCCTGGTGGTCATATAATTCACAACAGTGATAATGTCATGCCTGTAGGCTTCGTGGCTTAGAAAGTCCCTTCTTAAGCTAGTCCACATTTTAGTTTTAGCAGTCATAGGAAACCTATTAGATGAGCAAGGCAGTTCTCAGCAGGCACATTTTAGAGATGAGATAAAATTGGCAGAGATAGGTAGTGTGGGTAAAATTGTAATATTTCCAAAATAACTTGCCTGGCTTTAGTGCATTTGCATATCTTCAGGGGTGGAGAGAAGTTTATCTCCATGTCAGTGGGTAATTACCTGGGCAACAAGGGCGTATCTGAACTGGAGAGGTTAAGGGGAGGGGCTGGCTTGCTTGCTTCTTCCGGAGCAGGGGAGAGAGACGGTGCTGGACTGCAGTTTGTAAGCAATAAACAGGTTTTAAACTTTATTTCTCCCTTTGACTGATTTCACTTTTTAGAGGTATTTTGCCCCAGGCATTCCTCTCCCCGGACTTACAGGTAGTTATGTTACTCCGGGTCTTGAAAAGCTGTAATGATTATCTTATAAAATTTCCTGTTGAATACCTGTTGATTCTCTGCTTAAGTACTCCTGGATTTCTCCAGATTTCATAATCTAGGGGAAAAAAAGGAGCTGTGATTGACTGGCACCTGGAGAAAAAAAGAATTGGTTAATTATCAATAAATAGGATCCTTAAAATCCTTAATACTTAAATTTCACTGTTTTTTCCCATGAACTCAATGAATTAGTAATGAAGTTTAAATAACAATGAGTTTAACCTTAGCTGCTAAAAAAAAAACATGAATAAAATATGAAAACTGAAAGGTCATGGTTTTAAAGGTAATGGCCTCTCCCCTTTTTTGTATACATTTTTTTCTGTCTGACAAAGCCTCCTGTTAAAGCCATTTGGTCAACAAGAGAAAGTATATGAATGAACTTCACTCTGTATGGGAGATGTGGACCTGACAGCATAAAATGGAGTTGCTTTGGGTAAAAATCTGAAATTATGATCTCAATAAGGCTCCTCAGGAAGAATTTGCAGACATAAATACTGCAGGAGTCTATGTCTCACACACACAGGGTTCATGAAGATTCTCTCCTCTAAGGCTGCTCCCTGGACCATGCAGCCCCGTGCTTCTTTCCTTAGGTTCTCAGTCTTAGAGAATCCGTCTCTGCCATCACTTTGACTGACTCATTATAGATCTTTTCTTAATCGCAAACTTAAGAACTCTCTTTTAGTCAGATGCTTCATATCTGCAGTATCTTCAACTACCAACTGTTAATTTTTATTTAGATGTCCTAGAAACGTTTCAGACCCAATGCCTTTAAAAGCAAATGTTTTGGTTTCTTTCCAACATTGTTTATGTCTACACCCTCATTTACTCTAGAAATCTTGCATCCTCTTTAACTCATTCTTCCTCACTGTTCTCTATTCCCAAGACTAATGCACACCATTTTTCCCATTCAGAATGGGATCCCATTGCCATGAAGTCACATGATTATGTCTGCTTGAGTCATTCCCACAGCCTCCCTCAGTCCATGCAGCACCCCCCAGCCCCTGCGGCTTGGACTGCTGTCATAGCTCCATCGGGGCATCCCTCTGAACAGATCCCCCTGTGACTCTTTGCCAAGTGTAAGTTCCTGTGTTGGGTTCTCAAGCCCCTTCCTAATAGCTCCCCGTTTTGATCCAGCTCTATTCTTTTTCATTCTGCTATGTACTGTCTATTTTGGTCAGTGTCTGAATTGCCAGAAATCATTGCTCTTTCAACTCACAACTTTTTCATTAGTTTACACAGGTGCACAAAATAGATGTTCTCTGAAGGCAGGTGTGGTTCCTGTTCTCTGTTCACTAAAGTGCCTGGTAGAGTGTTAAACACAGCAGAAGTTTGACAATTATTTGTTTACTCATTAAATTTAAAGACTAATCCTCATTTTTGAGAATAGGGAGTATATATTATAGGTGCCAATAAACAAATCCATTATACCAATCGTACATGTTTTATTTTATATGAATTATAATTGAGTATGTTTTCACTGATATGAATTATAGCCACTAACCCTTCCTTTGTGCTTTGGCTCTTGTAACTATCCTGGCTGAGGCACTGCCTCAGGGACTCTAGGCTGAGAGGGGTCCTGGGTAGCCCATTCTCTAAGCAGGAGTACATTGCTGCCGAAGCCAAGGATGTGGCAGTCACAGGAGACACGAAGTCCAGGCCTTCCTGAGTTGACACAGATCTGGGGGGTTAGCTGCCAGGTGTCTGTTCACACCCTGGTTGATGCTGGGCAACCCTGAAGAAGAGAAAAACTTGCTTTTCCCTCCAAGGAGTGGCAGTGGGCTGGGCTTCGCCTCCCTCCCACTCTTCCCACTCAACCCAGGCTCATCCTTGCTCAGTCAGGCTCTCTTCTCCTGACGACAGAAAGACAAAATTCACCTTGTATGTGGAGAGAGGAAAGCAAATTACTGCATCAAGGCTCACTTCACAAGTTAAGCTCCTTCTATGTACGTCAAGTGTTGGTTGAATCTAACTACTTAGAAGCAAGATCTCAATAGCTTGATATCCAAGTCAGGTTTCCCCAACTCTGGAGAGTCATCAGGATCACAGAGGAGGATGGTTGCTTTTGAAAATACCAATACCCAGACCCAAACAAGTGCAGGTAATGATTTGTACTCCGGAATGGGGCTGGCAAATGAACTTTTAAAAAAGCTCCTGAGTGAAAACAAGTAGTGACTCTATAGCCTCTTACTACGCTGATGGACAGTGACTGCAATGGGGTGGGGGTGGGGGGACTTGATAATATGGGTGCATGCTGTAACCATAATGTTGTTCATGTGAAACCTTCATAAGATTGTATATCAATGATACCTTAATAAAAAAAAAAAGACTCATAAAAAAGCTCCTGAGGGAATTCTAATGCGTATCAGGGTTGAAACCATTCTTTCAAATAGAGCAGCATGGGGTAGATGTAAGTTTAAACTCCTTTTTTTTTTAGAAGCCTATGAATAAACCAAGTACTATGTCAAAAAAGGTACTTCTGGGCTAGAAAAACATGGTTTGGTGGAGAAAGAGTATGTCCTGCAGTCCGTATCATGAATTCTGGTTCTCCCACACAGTGGACCATAACACAGGTATATGCTTAAGTTACTCTCCTTCCAAAGGTTAAAGGAAATAGACTTGTTGGCTGACACTGGCCTTATGGATTCTGAATGGCCACAATTTGCAATTGTGGCTATCTCAGAGTTCAGAAGTATTTTAAACCCAATGAGAAACATCCTCTTCAATCTTTCCAAGTAGGAAAGGTTCAAGTAGGAAATTTGTCACAAATTCAAAGACTGTCCTCACAAAGGGAATTGACACTTTGATTGTGGGGGAAAGCGAGGCCACTACCTTCTCAAAATAGTGAACTCCTCAGAGTCCCTATAATTCCTGGTATGTTTTTCACATTCTCCAGTGTTTCCTTTCCCTTTTCCTATTCAGATATTTGAATTTCAGTATGAAATGTCAGATTGCATCACTAGTTCACCCACTAACAAAGGGAATGGAAACATTTTGATTTTCTACAGGGAGACTTTATGAATTTTTGCCACCCCGTGTAATGTGTTCTCAATTTAGACCCTCACCAAAGGAGACATTTTCATTTTGAAATAGATGTGAACATCCTTAGAAATAGGAGAAGGTGTTTGTTTCGGAACGTAACTGATGCCATGGCTGGCCTTGAGAGCACACCACCAGTGACACCCTGAGGGGTGTCCCTTGTAGGCCATTCTTACCCCATCACTGGGACTTTGGTGCCTCAGCGTCTGTCGGTGTAGAAGTGCCTCTCAGGAAGGAAAAGATGTATTTTCCCTTTCATAATAAACCCAGTGGATTTGAAACTCCACATAAGATAACCATTCCTTTGGATTAATTTGTGGCTCAATAATAGACAGTTATCCTATTCATAGTCATTTATACCATAGTGTGAGCTAGTTCATGAGCCACTTGCTGTGGTGACTGCCAGCTGTTATTTTCATTTGGATCAGGGAGTGTAAGATAGATAGTGTCATTTCCAGCATACAGCAAATCGGTGTGATGACCACTGGCCCTTTGGGGAAAGGGCTGGAATTCCACTGCAGCAGTTAAAGATGGCTGTCTGAGCAGTAAAGTAGGGCAGGCTGGGACCAAGGAAACTGTTCCTCCAACGGTACTAAGAAATAATATGATATGCAAACACATACATTAGCCTCTAACTTTCTCTACCCCACTTATCCACCAACTGGAAAAAGATAATTGGTGAGGTCCTGAAAACCACTCCTGGATTCGTGAGATAGTCTGGGTGAATTTTGAAGATCCTTTTTCCCCTGTTGGATTTTCCTTTTAACCAGTTTTCAACAGGGCGATAGTAGTGAAGCGGGAAGAACAAGATATAGAGTGATTTGTCTTCAGTTTGCCCCCAACCTTGGGGTAATCCCTGGCAGGGTGATGGATTTGGGGTGTAAACTCTTCCCCAGGTCTGACTGCCAGCATCCTGGAGGTCAGAACAACTTGGAGGTCAGCAGGAAGAGCCTGGGAACCTGAGAGAAGATTATGGACACATTCAGGAAAGAGAAATGGAACGTCATTTGCAGAATTCTCTCACTGTGGTACCATGATTTCCCTCCCACCCAAGGTGACCCACCCCCTGGAAGGGATCTTAGATTCTTTCTTTGCACAGTCAATCACCGAGACAGCCCATGCTCCTGAATATTCCATCAGGGCCCTTCTTCTCCCAGGCTCTGGAATCCTCCCTGAGCTGACCTTCGTAAGATCTCACCTGGGCTCCTCAGTTCCCTTCTATCTGATCTCCCAGCCACCAGTCCCAGTCCCCATTAAGTCTGTACTCCACAGTACAACCAGAAAGATGTTCTAAAAGGATAACTTTTCATCCCTCAAACCCTGAAAAGAGATTCCCATCCCATCAAGAGGGCTTCCTGATTGTGGGACCCTAGCACTGCCAGCTGTGAGGATGAGCTCCCTGTCACTTACGGTGACAGCGTCCCTGGCATCGGATTCCACAGCACTGCACCCGCTCTCGTGCCGGCTTCATTTGCATCCTTCAAAGTGTAAAGTGTGCCGTATGTGCTCTGTGGCTTTCGCACTGCTTGAAAACCTACTGACTTCCCTTTCTGGCCCAGAGACAGTAGGCTCAGAGCCTTCACAGGCAAAAGTATCCAGCAAGAATTTCCTCAAGAATTTTGTTTTTACATACTTGTTTCATCAATATAATTACAGTAAGCAATATGGGTTATTATTTACTATAGTAATAGAGTTTTCTTATAAAGTAGATCTATTTACATTAGAAAAAGGTAAATCAGTTTGAAGACAACATTAAGTACGAGGTTAAGGAAGAGATACTGCATTACTTAGAACTGGCAAAAATTG
Source organism: Manis pentadactyla (assembly GCF_030020395.1). NCBI lineage: Eukaryota > Metazoa > Chordata > Mammalia > Pholidota > Manidae > Manis > Manis pentadactyla. The sequence goes on along the minus strand of NC_080032.1, from coordinate 41,720,460 downwards.
TGAAGGTGATGCTGACTGAAGTCTGGAAAACACTGCCCCTGGGACTTAGTTCATGCCATTTAACGTGCTGCTCAAGGGCTCTGGTGCCCAGGCTCACCTCCCTCTCCTGCTGATGCTGAGTCACAGTAATAGTATGATGAAAGGGCTACTATCAATATCACCATTTTACAGATGAGAAAACGGAATCATGGAGAGATTAACTTTCTCAAGACCACAGACTGGCGGCAAACAGATAGTAAATAACCGTACCACAGAGGCAGTGGGGAGGAGTATTTCTGGCTTCATGCTGTTGGTTTGAAATGAAATGTAATGCACCTGGATGTCACCATCTCCAACATTTGCAAGGACCCAGAGGGACATGAACGCTAGCAGAGACCTTGCCTGAAGCAGGAGCCAGCAGCTCCCAAAACCCTTTGCTCTTCTGCCCTGTCCCTGGGAGGAAGCAGCCATTGTACTTGTGGGAGCCCTAACAGAGCAGGGCACAGAACAGTGTCTGTGAGCAGCACAGCTGCACATCTTGGGGTTCCTGATGGTGGAAGCAGATTACATTTCCTCACATTCTAAAATGACTCTGTTATCTCTCGTGCAGTCTATAAGCCCGCTCACTCCTAGCAGTGTGTTGTGTGTGTTGATGTATCTTCTTTCTGTTCACTTCCATCCTGCAAGACATGCTTTCTTAGCCCTATTTTAGGTTAAGAAAACTGAGGCTTAGGGCAAGGAAACACCTAGTCCAAGATCATAGAACTGCCTGATGCTGAGAGCTGGGGCCTGGGACTGAACTGTTGGTTAGAGCAAAACTAATGCTCTATTGGATATTTGAATGATACCATATCCACCCCCATAGTGAACAGGTCAGAGTTTTGTTGTTTGGGGTTCACATTACCTCTGAAAATGATATGCCAGGTGGCTGGGCATGATTTCTAATCTAGGATGATGTGGGAAAAGAATAAGATCATTAAGAACAATCCTGGACTTGTTATCTCCATGAACTTGATACCTCTTGATATCTCCAATTCAGTAAAACATTGGCTCTCTATGGAAGGGTAGGGTCCAGAGTGTCATCACAGTGGGGCATCATTGAAGCACCCTCAGGAGCTAGAAGGGATTCCTTCTTGGCATGGCCAGGCACCCTCTCTGCCTCATGACCCCTCAGGCTCAGGTCTGAGGTTCAGCTCATTACTGATTTCCATTCTGCTACTAATTTCCCAACATCAAGTCTAATCCAGATGGCTCAGTCACTTATGTTACCTACAGGTCCCATGCCACTGTCTTCAGACACTGATGCAGAAATTGAACATCTGTTGTGGGCACAAGGCAGGTGGGACAGAATGCTACCTGCACGTGGTACCTCTTAGCACACAGAGTCACACCCTCCATCTCCCTGCCCACCATCTCCCTCTAAAGATGGACTTGCATTTCCCTCAGGCTGAGGGAGCAATTGACCCTCCTTGAACTTGACCTTATCCAGCATAGTCTCCCATGACATCTCCATGCTTTAGGTGCACCAGACCCCTTCCCATCCCCTGGGAGGTTTATGATTCTCATACCCTTTTGAGCTTTAGCATTTACTGGTCTAGAATGACCTGTTCTACTTTTCCCACATGCAAAACCTGGCCCATCCTTAGTACTCACGTAGCCCTCTCTGGGGAGTTCATCATTATTTCTCCCATCCCATCTCTGAAATTATATAACTCCTTAGGTCTAATACCACACATCATAGAAATTACAGGAACTTGCTTTAGAGCCATATGGATCTAGGCTCAAAACCTAGCTCTTCCAATTACTAATAATCACACTGGAAAAGTTATTAATTGCTCTAAATATCTCCTCATTCATCTTAAAATGGGAATGATTATAACATCTTCCTCAGGAAGCTAGTTTGGAGTTAAGCCACTTGGAATGGACTTACAGAGCATGGCAGCACAATGGAGACAAAATACTGTAACAATCATGTGATTTATTTTGCTACAAATACGAATTCCCACTTCATACTTTGTAGAACAGCTACTTGGATCCACATACACTGACTGCAATTCTCAGTTTCCCCAGTAGGTTCAGTGCCTGGACTTCCCAGAGGGAGAGAGTGGGGAGGGGGCAAGTGATTAAGCAGGGGATGAGGCCAGCATGGGTTATTTGCTGTCTTCCACCTGGAGGGATGCTGCAGATGCATCAAAGCACTCCTGCTCCCCACGTTGCAGTCATTTAAGCCAGAACATTCATGAATTTATCAGTACAACAGCCTTTTACCTCAAGTGCTCTCATGCTGTGAAGATCTGAGATGCCCTTCTCGCCTGTGCTTCCTGTCAAAAAACTTGCAATTCTTGGGTGTTCCCAATGGGTAGCCACTGGGCTATTGTCTTATCTCTCTGAACCCTCTCAAAATGAGCTTTTGGACTTTCCTTCTCATGGGCCTTAATTCTAATACCCAAGACCCAGGATCATGGGAGGCAACTTCCAGTGGAAAATTTTATGATTGCCTCTCAGTAAATAGAAGTAACTAATACACAGAGCTTAGTTTGTGTTTGATTTTCTTCTGTGCATGTTGCAGACATTAACTCATTCAATTCTCATATGACCACTTTACAGATTAGAAACCTGAGGCATCAAGAGGCTTACTTACCTCAGGTGGCACAGCTAATAAGTGGCAGAGGTGGGATTCTAACCAGAGCCCAGTCACCTCTCAGCCACACTCTCTTAATGGACAGACAGGTGAGAGTCAGTTTTACTGACACACATCTGAAGATTGATTTCCATTCTCTCTGAGACTCAGCCGCAGTACCCCTTCCCTTTAGAAACTCCTATGCGCTCCAACCTCTCTCCCAACCTGAATTCAATGCCCCCTTTTTCTTTCTTCCCTCATCATTCTGGGTCTACCTTCATACTGACCCTTCCGTAGACTGTGGGCTCTGGAGAACAGGTCATTTTCCTTCTGTTTGCCACATCAGTGCGGAGCCCAAGGCCTGACACTGCAATATTGGGTCAGTGAATGAAGGAGGGTTTGAGGCTCTGTCTGTTTATTAAATCTATGGGATTCAATCGATAATATTCCACTTTGGGAAAGCAGGGCCTGTGCTTCATATGTTGTAATATTCTCATAAATGCATGGCATACCAAGGCTACCTCAATGCAACTGAAGGAGTGAATGAATAAACAACCCTTTTCTGGACTCCTCATAAAATCTGCCACTGCTGCTCCCTCTGCTCTGAGTCTTTCCTGTCTAATGTATTAGCCCCACAGGCTTCATCTGTGTCCCTTATTCATGTTTAAAAATGAAGATGGAGGGGGCGGAAGATGGCGGCGTGAGTAGAGCAGCAGAAATCTCCTCCCAAAACAACATATATCTATGAAAATATAACAAAGACAACCCTTCCTAGAATAAAGACCAGAGGACACAGGACAATATCCAGACCACATCCGCACCTGAGAGAACCCAACGCCTCGCGAAGGGGGTAAGATACAAGCCCCGGCCCCGCGGGAGCCGAGCGCCCCTCCCCCCAGTTCCCGGCGGGAGAGGAGCGGGCAGAGTGGGAGGGAGACGGAGCCCAGGGCTGCCGAACACCCAGCCCCAGCCATCCGGGCCAGAGTGCAGGGCCCTCGATACTGGGAAAACAGGGCAGCAAGAACAGTGAGCAGGCACTGGAGGCTGGGCGACAGAGGACATAAGAAAAGCGCGCGACCATTTTTTTTTTTTTTGCTTTTTTGCTGCTTTGTTTTGGCGAGCGCTTTTTGGAAGTCTTAAAGGGACAGGGACCCCAATATTAGGGAAACAGGGCAGAAAGACCGGTGAGCAGAGGCCTGAGGCTGGCACCGGAGAATAAAGAAAAACGAACGACCACCTTTTTTTTTTTAATTAAAAAAATTTTTTTTTTTTTTTTAATTAAAAAGATTTTTTTTCTTGTTTTTTTTTGTGGTCGTTGTTTTGTTTTGGCGGGTGCTTTTTGGAAGTCTTAAAGGGGCAGGGCGGGTCACTTAATCCAGAGGTAGGGAACCCGGGATCTCAGGGCACCCTAACCCCTGGGCTGCAGGGAGCAGGGAGGCCCCTTACGGAGATAAATAGCCTCCCAGCAGCTCCTGCTCCAACGCGACTCCACCATTTTGGAGTAGCTGCCCGAGCCAGGCCACGCCCACAGCAACAGCGGAGATTAACTCCATAGCAGCCGGGCAGGAAGCAGAAACCCTGTCTGCGCGCAGCTGCGCAGCACAAGCCACTAGAGGCCGCTGTTCTCCCAGGAGAGGAGGGCCACAAACCAACAAGAAAGGAAGTCCTTCCAGCCGTCACTCGTCCCAGTTCTGCAGACTATTCCTATCACCATGAAAAGGCAAAGCTACAGGCAGACAAAGATCACAGAGACAACACCAGAGAAGGAGACAGACCTAACCAGTCTTCCTGACAAAGAATTCAAAATAAGAATCATAAACATGCTGACAGAGATGCAGAGAAATACGCAAGAAAAATGGGATGAAGTCCGGAAAGAGATCACAGATGCCAGAAAGGAGATCACAGAAATGAAACAAACTCTGGAAGGGTTTATAAGCAGAATGGATAGAATGCAAGAGGCCATTGATGGAATTGAAATCAGAGAACAGGAACGCATAGAAGCTGACATAGAGAGAGACAAAAGGATCTCCAGGAATGAAACAATATTAAGAGAACTGTGTGACCAATCTAAAAGGAGCAATATCCGTATTATAGGGGTCCCAGAAGAAGAAGAGAGAGGCAAAGAGATGGAAAGTATCTTAGAAGAAATAATTGCTGAAAACTTCCCCACACTGGGGGAGGAAGTAATCAAACAGACCACGGAAATACACAGAACCCCCAACAGAAAGGATCCAAGAAGGGCAACACCAAGACACATAATAATTAAAATGGCAAAGATCAAGGACAAGGAAAGAGTGTTAAAGGCAGCTAGAGAGAAAAAGGTCACCTATAAAGGGAAACCCATCAGGCTAACGTCAGATTTCTCAACAGAAACCCTACAGGCCAGAAGAGAATGGCATGATATATTTAATACAATGAAACAGAAGGGCCTTGAACCAAGGATACTGTATCCAGCACGACTATCATTCAAATATGACGGTGGGATTAAACAATTCCCAGACAAACAAAAGCTGAGGGAATTTGCTTTCCACAAACCACCTCTACAGAACATCTTACAGGGACTGCTCTAGATGGGAGCACTCCTAGAAAGAGCACAGCACAAAACACCCAACATATGAAGAATCGAGGAGGAGGAACAAGAAGGGAGAGAAGAAAAGAATCTCCAGACAGTGTATATAACAGCTCAATAAGCGAGCTAAGTTAGGCAGTAAGATACTAAAGAGGCTAACCTTGAACCTTTGGTAACCACGAATTTAAAGCCTGCAATGGCAATAAGTACATATCTTTCAATAGTCACCCTAAATGTTAATGGGTTGAATGCACCAATCAAAAGACACAGAGTAACAGAATGGATAAAAAAGCAAGACCCATCTATATGCTGCTTACAAGAAACTCACCTCAAACCCAAAGACATGTACAGACTAAAAGTCAAGGGATGGAAAAACATATTTCAAGCAAACAACAGTGAGAAGAAAGCAGGGGTTGCAGTACTAATATCAGACAAAATAGACTTCAAAACAAAGAAAGTAACAAGAGATAAAGAAGGACACTACATAATGATAAAGGGCTCAGTCCAACAAGAGGATATAACCATTCTAAATATATATGCACCCAACACAGGAGCACCAGCATATGTGAAACAAATACTAACAGAACTAAAGGGGGATATAGACTGCAATGCATTCATTCTAGGAGACTTCAACACACCACTCACCCCAAAGGATAGATCCACTGGGCAGAAAATAAGTAAGGACACGGAAGCACTGAACAACACAGTAGAGCAGATGGACCTAATAGACATCTATAGAACTCTACATCCAAAAGCAGCGGGATATACATTCTTCTCAAGTGCACATGGAACATTCTCCAGAATAGACCACATACTAGGCCACAAAAAGAGCCTCAGAAAATTCCAAAAGATTGAAATCCTACCAACCAACTTTTCAGACCACAAAGGCATAAAACTAGAAATAAACTGTACAAAGAAAGCAAAGAGGCTCACAAACACATGGAGGCTTAACAACACGCTCCTAAATAATCAATGGATCAATGACCAAATCAAAATGGAGATCCAGCAATATATGGAAACAAATGACAACAACAACACTAAGCCCCAACTTCTGTGGGACACAGCAAAAGCAGTCTTAAGAGGAAAGTATATAGCAATCCAAGCATATTTAAAAAAGGAAGAGCAATCCCAAATGAATGGTCTAATGTCACAATTATCGAAATTGGAAAAAGAAGAACAGATGAGGCCTAAGGTCAGCAGAAGGAGGGACATAATAAAGATCAGAGAAGAAATAAATAAAATTGAGAAGAATAAAACAATAGCAAAAATCAATGAAACCAAGAGCTGGTTCTTCGAGAAAATAAACAAAATAGATAAGCCTCTAGCCAGACTTATTAAGAAGAAAAGAGAATCAACACAAATCAATAGTATCAGAAACGAGAAAGGAAAAATCACGACGGACCCCACAGAAATGCAAAGAATTATTGGAGAATACTATGAAAACCTATATGCTAACAAGCTGGGAAACCTAGGAGAAATGGACAACTTCCTAGAAAAATATAACCTTCCAAGATTGACCCAGGAAGAAACAGAAAATCTAAACAGACCAATTACCAGCAACGAAATTGAAGAGGTAATCAAAAAACTACCAAAGAACAAAATCCCCGGGCCAGATGGATTTACCTCGGAATTTTATCAGACATACAGGGAAGACATAATACCCATTCTCCTTAAAGTTTTCCAAAAAATAGAGGAGGAGGGGATACTCCCAAACTCATTCTATGAAGCTAACATCACCCTAATACCAAAACCAGGCAAAGACCCCACCAAAAAAGAAAACTACAGACCAATATCCCTGATGAACGTAGATGCAAAAATACTCAACAAAATATTAGCAAACCGAATTCAAAAATACATCAAAAGGATCATACACCATGACCAAGTGGGATTCATTCCAGGGATGCGAGGATGGTACAACATTCGAAAGTCCATCAACATCATCCACCACATCAACAAAAAGAAAGACAAAAACCACATGATCATCTCCATAGATGCTGAAAAAGCATTTGACAAAGTTCAACATCCATTCATGTTAAAAACTCTCAGCAAAATGGGAATAGAGGGCAAGTACCTCAACATAATAAAGGCTATCTATGATAAACCCACAGCCAACATTATATTGAACAGCGAGAAGCTGAAAGCATTTCCTCTGAGATCGGGAACTAGACAGGGATGCCCACTCTCTCCACTGTTATTTAACATAGTACTGGAGGTCCTAGCCATGGCAATCAGACAAAATAAAGAAATACAAGGAATCCAGATTGGTAAAGAAGAAGTTAAACTGTCACTATTTGCAGATGACATGATACTGTACATAAAAAACCCTAAAGACTCCACCCCAAAATTACTAGAACTGATATCGGAATACAGCAAAGTTGCAGGATACAAAATCAACACACAGAAATCTGTGGCTTTCCTATATACTAACAATGAACCAACAGAGAGAGAAATCAGGAAAACAACTCCATTCACAATTGCATCAAAAAAAATAAAATACCTAGGAATAAACCTAACCAAAGAAGTGAAAGACTTATACTCTGAAAACTACAAGTCACTCTTAAGAGAAATTAAAGGGGACACTAACAGATGGAAACTCATCCCATGCTCGTGGCTAGGAAGAATTAATATCATTAAAATGGCCATCCTGCCCAAAGCAATATACAGATTTGATGCAATCCCTATGAAACTACCAGCAACATTCTTCAATGAACTGGAACAAATAATTCAAAAATTCATATGGAAACACCAAAGACCCCGAATAGCCAAAGCAATCCTGAGAAAGAAGAATAAAGTAGGGGGGATCTCACTCCCCAACTTCAAGCTCTACTATAAAGCCATAGTAATCAAGACAATTTGGTACTGGCACAAGAGCAGAGCCACAGATCAATGGAACAGACTAGAGAATCCAGACATTAACCCAGACATATATGGTCAATTAATATTTGATAAAGGAGCCATGGACATACAATGGCGAAATGACAGTCTCTTCAACAGGTGGTGCTGGCAAAACTGGACAGCTACATGTAGGAGAATGAAACTGGACCATTGTCTAACCCCATATACAAAAGTAAACTCAAAATGGATCAAAGACCTGAATGTAAGCCATGAAACCATTAAACTCTTGGAAGAAAACATAGGCGAAAACCTCTTAGACATAAACATGAGTGACCTCTTCTTGAACATATCTCCCCGGGCAAGGAAAACAACAGCAAAAATGAGTAAGTGGGACTATATTAAGCTGAAAAGCTTCTGTACAGCAAAAGACACCATCAATAGAACAAGAAGGATCCCTACAGTATGGGAGAATATATTTGAAAATGACACATCCGATAAAGGCTTGACGTCCAGAATATATAAGGAGCTCTCACGCCTCAACAAACAAAAAACAAATAACCCAATTAAAAAATGGGCAGAGGAACTGAACAGACAGTTCTCCAAAAAAGAAATACAGATGGCCAACAGACACATGAAAAGATGCTCCACATCGCTAATTATCAGAGAAATGCAAATTAAAACTACAATGAGGTATCACCTCACACCAGTAAGGATGGCTGCCATCCAAAAGACAAACAACAACAAATGTTGGCGAGGCTGTGGAGAAAGGGGAACCCTCCTACACTGCTGGTGGGAATGTAAGTTAGTTCAACCATTGTGGAAAGCAGTATGGAGGTACATCAAAATGCTCAAAACAGACTTACCATTTGACCCAGGAATTGCACTCCTAGGAATTTACCCTAAGAATGCAGCAATCAAGTTTGAGAAAGACAGATGCACCCCTATGTTTATCGCAGCACTATTTACAATAGCCAAGAATTGGAAGCAACCTAAATGTCCATCAATAGATGAATGGATAAAGAAGATGTGGTACATATACACAATGGAATACTACTCAGCTATAAGAAAAGGGCAAATCCAATCATTTGCAGCAACATGGATGGAGCTGGAGGGTATTATGCTCAGTGAAACAAGCCAAGCGGAGAAAGAGAAATACCAAATGATTTCACTTATCTGTGGAATATAAGAACAAAGGAAAAACTGAAGGAACAAAACAGCAGCAGAATCACAGAACTCAAGAATGGACTAACAGGTACCAAAGGGAAAGGGACTGGGGAGGATGGGTGGGTAGGGAGGGATAAGGGGGGGAGAAGTAGGGGGGTATTAAGATTAACATGCATGGGGGGGTAGGAGAAAAGGGAGGGCTGTACAACACAGAGAAGACAAGTAGTGATTCTACAACATTTTGCTATGCTGATGGACAGTGACTGTAAAGGGGTTTATAGGGGAGACCTGGTATAGGGGAGAGCCTAGTAAACATAATATTCGTCATGTAAGTGTAGATTAGTGATAGCAAAAAAAAAAAAAAAAAAAGGGGCAGTTCCTGTGTGGTAACCTCCAACGAGTTCTACACAAGGGTATAAAGGGCATATAAAAGTGTAGGCAAAGGGTCTGTTTGTGTTTATACAGAGGATCAAAGCCTAATTGGGCTACCCCGAAAATGAACTAAGATACGATATGAAAAAGAACTTCCAACATCTGCACTCTCTGGAAGACTCATGCCAGAAGATGATCATCAAAAAACCCCAACAAAGATCCACGCACTGCTACAGCTATAGATGCACTCATCCCACCAGTTCCTGGACTTGCCATGGGAATGAGGAAGGAGATATCTAAGCTGGCCTGTGCATACAGTAAAACAACAAAATTGGACTGGATCTATACTGTTGGAACTCAACCAAGAATTTGGAGAAGTACAAATTGTAGCGCTCCAAAGTCTTACAACTAAAAACTATTTACTGTTAAAAGAACATATGGCATGTGAACAGTCCCCAGGAATGGGTTGTTTTAATTTGTCTGATTTCTCTCAGACTGTTCTAGTTCAGTTGGACAATATCCACCATATCATAGATAAGTTTTCACAAATGCCTAAGGTGCCTAACTGGTTTTCTTGGTTTCACTGCAGATGGCTGGTAATTACAGATATGCTTTGGTTATGTAACTATACTCCTATTATGTTAATGTGTGTGTGCAATTTAAGTAGTAGCTTAAAACCTATACATGCTGAAGTTACTCTACAAGAAGATATATCAAAGAAATAATCAATCTTCCCATGTTTTCTTCCGCCTGCTACTTCTATAGCTTTTCTTCTTCCTTCCTAATTACAACCCTTAAATAGAATTCGTGCCTCATATCAAATTTACCGAGTATCATAATTCTTCCAAGTGGTAAAGATACCTCAAGACAAATGCTGGGCATAGAAGCCACAGGGCATAAATATGCAAAGAAGTAAAAAGCTAACTTTTTCAAACAATAAGGCTTCTCTCTCACTTACCAACTTCACATTTCCCTGTATGGCCCCGGAAGATGACTGGTTAGCCAGAGACGGGTAAGATTCCTCAAGGGAGGAACAACCTAAGACAGGCACAGTCGCAGGGGGGCCATCAGGTGAGAAATTGGGGATCAACAGAGGTGAGGCTTAGAACCTCACCCCCCCGTTCTGAGAGAAATCTTTGCATACGTGGATGTTTTATTGCCCTGGTCTAGCTTGGATTAACACATAGTCTACAGGCACACACCTGATCATCTACATGTGCTCTCTTACAACACTAAACTATGTTTTCTACCTTTATCTTGTATCTACCTACCACTTCAGCATTTTATTAAAAATAATAATAATAAAGAGAGAAATGTGGTATCCACATATAAATCAAGTATAAAAACCAAATGAGTATTCATATTTGAACTGACTGTTTATAGTTCATAATGCATGAGCAAAACCGAAAGTTTCTGTGATGACTGCCCTTGTACTGTTCACTATATAACTTATTCATTATGTAAGAATTTGTTCTACATGTAAGAACTTGTTTGTTATGCCTCAGAAGATTGGAGACTGACAAAAATTAGGCTTGGGGTGGAATAATGATTGTGCATTGAGAATTGACTCCCCTATACAGAATTTTATTGTCGTTAACAACCATTTGATCAATAAATATGAGAGATGCCCTCACAAAAAAAAAAAAAGGACAGACTTCCAATGGTAAAATAAATAAGTAACCGGGATGTAATGTATAGCATAAGGAATATAGTCAAGATATTGTAACAGCCTGGTAGGGTGATAGCTGGAACCTAGAATTATGTATATAAATGTTCTACCACTGTGTTGTACACTTGAAACTCATGTAATGTAATACTGTGTGTCAACTACCCTTCAATAAAAAATAATTATTAAAAAAAAATAAAATAAAATAAAATAAAATAAAATAAAATAAAAATGAAGATGGCACTCTACTATCTTAGAAATAATCTCAGCTCCAAGTGCTATTTTTAAAAGGCACAAGTGCAATTGTGGTTACAGTTCTTGCAAGGAACAGCGGGAGTTTATCATTTGTTGGTGCTGTGGAATAATGCCAGCATTTATGGTTCATTTCTTCCTTTCTCTCCCTGTCGGGTTTTCCTGGTTCCTGAGCTAGATTTTGTCCTGCCATGTCTTGAGAAACAGTGCTAAATCTGAGGGTGAATCTCTGTCCAGGGAGTCTGAAAAAGTAAGCCTGCTCTTTCTCTCTGTTTTTCATGGAAAATGGGTGTGTGGGTGTGCTGAGGTGGATCAACCACCTTTGGTCACATCCAATCAGTGTTATCCTAGGTGCCACAAAGGATGCAAAAATCAAGTTCAAGTTCAAGCAGTGAGGAGCTGAAGCTTGCTGCCAACATCCACGTGAGAGAGTTTGGATTCTACCCATTGAGGTTTTGGGTGGACGGTAGCCCCAGGCAACATAGGACTGCAATTTCCCAGAGACCACCCATTGGGCATGCCCCCTCATCCTGACCCTCAGAAGTTGAGTGAGATTATCAATGTTTGCTTTAAGCTGCTAAATTTTGGAGCAAATTGCTATACAGCAAGATTTAACTAGTAAAGCTTGTGGTTAGAGAAGGGAGTGGAAATCAAATGATGGGCTAACATTGCTGCTTTCTAACTGTGTGATCTCTGTGGGTGTCTTTCTTCTCTGAGCCCCAGGTTTCTCATCTAAAAATATCAAGTTCATCTCATAATTCCTACCGCCTAGAGATAGGGTTAAATGGAAAAAAATGCATGTAGTATACTTCATACTGGGGTTGTCCAGTATTAGTGAGAGTTCAGTGCTCATTCATTCTTAACCAATGTAAAGAAACACCCAATGATAAATAGAAGGATTTTTAAAAAATCTCTTTCATCTGCACTTGGTGCACAACTAGTTTCTAATGAAGAAAGTTGGAGAAAACACTTACTAGTAAGAATCCAATGAGCCATACAGTTGAAATGGGTGGGAGCAGGTGGAAATGTGGGACGTCTGGTGGTCCAGGAGAGCGACCATGGCCTGACTCATTTGCATATTAGTAAAAATCATGGAGAGATTTTTAGCTTGCCAGCAGGAGTGGGAATTTTTTGCATGATAGCCCTCACCTTAGAGGGACGTCCTGCTCAGGGAGACTTGAATAGCATCTTCTCTCCTATTTTAAGGATGTTGTGTTGTAAATGTTTAAAACTCCCTATTTTCCAGCTACCTCAACACCCCCACAACAGGCTGCGAGCGTCTTGCCCAAGTGCAGCTGCTCTGGTATGATAAGGCTTAAGGCTGGTCCTGCCACAACTTCCCCTTCTTGTCCTCTACTAACTGTGACCTAGTGACATTCAGACATACCAGTGAAATTCTCTCATGCCTCTGCTTGTGTACTCCACTCTGGCCCCCAACAAGGGAATTGGCCTGTGGGTCCTCACTCTCTCTCGGTTTCCCATCTGCCTGGTTGAACCTGCTGCTGGGCCTCCTTCCATGTGGCCCCTGCATGGCATGTTTCTCCCTATTCTAGGACCTGTGAATATAAAGCATCTCTTTCATTTACCTCTCTGGTACTATTCTGTGTCTGTCCCTTACTGATCAACAAAAAACTCCATTTGAAGTAACATAATCATAACTTATAACACTGATGGCTTATCCTCAGGCAAATTCCTATTAGGAATGAGGAAAGAGTCCCTCCTCCCCATCATAGAGACAGAAATGCTGAAACACAGAGTTACCCTCTTGCTGAGGTGCCTGGCTAGACACGTGTGGGAGTAGAAGCCTGGTCATGTGCTCTGCCTTGGAATCTTCTACCTCATCACTGAGCTGCAAAGAAACATCCCAGGGCAGCTGAGACACACGCAATCCCTTATTCTTGCTTCACTGGAAGGAGAGGGACTATAAGGCTGAGCATAGCAACTTATGCACAGCACTTGTTAAGTAAAACTCAAGTCACGTGTATTGCCTGGGAATCCTGCTCAGGGCTCTGCTTTGCTTGCCACATGCAGAATGCAGTTTAGCCAGCGCTCCAGTGGTGACACACTCTGATGCTGATTGATCCTTGGATGGTCCAGGGGCAGTCTTGGGCCAGTCTTAGGCCAGCTCTATCATTCTGGGGTCATTACTGACCTCCTGATGCGTCTGTGCAGCTGGGGACCCGGCCGACTCCTCATAGCTTTGCAGTGCTGAGGAGGCTGCTGAGCTCGTCAAGGTTCTTGAGTGCGGGGCGCGCTGCTGTCTCCTCCCAGGGTCAGAAGCAGTTTGCTGGAAAGCTTCCCTGTGCACACACTACCAGGAAGATCTTGCCGCTCCACACTCATCCTCTGCATGGTGAATGCTCCCTCGTGATTACAGCCCTGATGGGAGCTCAAGTCTGCCGCGGTGGTAAACTTTGCAGAATGGTTCTCTCAAGGTGCCAGTTTCATGCATGCTTTGGGGCTGCTTTTCTCAGGTTTCTCAAACTGGGGTTCCAGATTAAAGAAATGGTTAGACAACCAAGTAGCTTCCATAGGGGAGAAAATTTTCCTTGATTATCTTAGAGTCCCTGGCTGGGTGTGAAAATGAAACTAACAAAGAAAGAGTAACAGGAGAAAAGTACCAGTTGTCCTTGAATTTGTACATGTACACAGGCGCCTTCACAAGAGAATGAAGACCCAAAGAAGTGACTAGAGTGGGAAACTGTTATACCTCTTAGACAAAGAAACGATACATTTATGAGGAATTGACAAGCCAGAGGTGTTTGGACTAAGGGTAGCAAATAGTAAAGGAGTAACTAGGAAGATAAGAGTGAGCTGAGCAAGTTATTTTGTGCAGATGACTCCACCTTCAATTCCCAGTTTCTGGTGATAAGATCATCTCTCTTCCTCCTGGCCCAGAGAGGGTGCTTCCCACATGGGAGATTCATCCCCTGCTTTCAAGGAAGAAGGGTGAGGGGTGGGGGTCAGCCATTTAAAAAAATTCCTTCAGCTTAAGATTTTTAATATGCTAAGATGCCGTATTCTGGGGTAGTGTGTCCTGAACCCTATAGCTTATAACAGCATGCTCAGAATCAGGATGAACTGATTTGTTTTTGCTGGACTGGGGTATGTCTATCTTGTTTCTCAGGGCCACAGTGGTGGAGTACAAGAGTGGGTGGAGAAGTTGGGTGGGTCCCTGGGAAGGGCTTAGCAAAGTGTGTGCCCTGGAGCCCCAGAGTGTCCTACCATTCCGTGTTACTCCTTCACAGGCCACTCTTGCTTCATATCTTTACCCAGATGTCACCTTCTCTGTGGGCTCTTTCTTGGCCACTCCTTGTAAAAATGCAACAGTCTCCCCATTACATGCTCCAGGCTTCTTTGCTTTCTTCTTCCCTTTAGGACTCATCATCCTCTAACAAACCAAGTATTTGCTTATTTTGTTTACACTATCATGTGTGGCAAAAAAAAATCTGTTTATTTTATTTACCCCATGTCCCCAGAGTCCAGAACACTGTCTGGCACCTCATAGTACTCCATAAATATTTATCGTATGAATTAATACTGTGAGAATTAAGAGAAGGGGCGCACACCCTGCTTTGCAATGTTTCAACGTCCCTGGTGTTAGAGCATCTTCATAGTCACAAAATCTTCCCTTTGCTTTGCCCCCTTATGATCCTCACCTTAGACTCACACACCAGCACTGTTATTATCCTCACAAAAGTCAGGCTCAGAGTGATGAAGCAATTTTCCTAAATTCACACAGCTAAGAAGCCCCAGTTTGAACCCAGCACCCTGCTGTAGTGCACTACGACCAGAGTGTTTTCTTCTTACAGGTGCAGTGAGAGATTTAGGAGTGTCTCAGGGAAGGATACCGAAAGCCCAAAGGCTTTGATGTTTTCTTAAAGCCCAAATCTTATTTGTTTTTCCCCCTTCCTTTTGAAGATCAACAAATCCTATTCTGCTATTCTGCTAAGATGAAGGATCAGAAACAAGTCAAAAGCAAAATCCACCTTGATTTTCTCACTAAGTGAATTCATGATTTAGAAAACATCCAGGTGAAAGCATGGGGTCACTTCAGGCTACATGGTGTGTTGGGGGCTCCATCCTATTGTGCCCCACAGGGCTTCTTTCTCAAACAGGATTGTGGGGTGGAGTGAGGCAAAATACCACGGAATGGCAGCGGTGGGTGGGGGTGGGTGGGGCTCCAAATGACATGTCCAGGCTTGTTCCTCCAGAGAACCAAGGGGGGGTTGGGGGCTAAATGCATTCAGGCACCTACGGGAGGATAGATCTGTTCATTGTAACAGGCAAAGTGCATGGCTGCAGACAAACGTGGCTCCTGATCTCAGCCTCGTCAGTTGCCGTTTGTGTGTGTAACCTTTGGCAAGTTAATTAATCTCTCTGGTCCTTGATTCCATATATGAAAAATGCCATCAATTCTTGTGTCAGGCTGCCTAACCTAGAATCTTGGCACCACTACTACCCAGTCGAGTGACTCTGGGCAAGATAGTTACTGCTGTATGCCTTGCTTTCCTCATCTGTAAATGGGGAAGGTATTAGTCCCATGTCATCATGGCGATATGAGAATGAAGTGAGTTAAATCATATAAGGCACTTAGAAGAGTGAATAACCATTATCATTATCATCTTACCAGATTCAGTGGTTTGTTGTCAGCATCAAAGGAAGTATATGTGTCGCCTTGTGTGGGTAGTCCCCCAGAAGTGGATTCTGAGGCAAGGATTTAGATGTGAGTGGTTTTCCTGGAGGGTGGTCTCTGGAGGCACTGGGAGGGGCTCAGGAAGCCAGAGAGGGAAAGAAGCAGACCCCAAAGTGCTCATGAGGGTTTAGCTTACTTCGGTGGGTATGGGAGACTCGAGCCTGTGAGGACCTCTGGGACAAAAGGTAGGACATGCCTAAGGCCAAGGTTATGTCTCCCAGGGGCAAAGGGCATCCCTTGGTGTCATCCATCAGTGGGTGAGGGGTGCTTCGGGAGCACTCATTCTGTCTCGGTTCTGAGGTGTCCAGCTTGCAGCAGAGTGTACCCTGGAGGCTGGAAGATCCAGGCCCGGGCCAGGGTGGGAGGAATTTGTGGGGTGCAGCCTCCATCCAGGCCCAGGGGTGAGTATAGAAGGAGGTATCTGGCGTGATTACAGGCCTGCCTTGGGGCAAGTGTCAGGCAGAGAACCTGGCTGCTGTTAGTTTCATTAAGTACCTGAAACTTTCCCTCTACCCTTTTATAAAAGTTTCCATGGCCAGATTCTATTCTTTAAGTCTACTGTGGTTATACTAGACAATTCCCTCGGAGTCAGGGAGAAGAGACTGAGAGCAAGTGGTTTCTTTGAGAGAGGCCCCCAGGAAGCAAGGACAGGGTAGTGGGGAAGGGGGGTAGGGACAAGGCAGCACCCAGAAGTGGTGCATTACCCACCAGGGTCCTGCTGTGGGCAATGGGGGCTCAGCTCTTCAGGGGACCCTGGGGACAGTGCAGGGCACCTCAGACTCCCCTTGCACAGGGGCGTGGATGCTGGGTTGATCTGCCAGGCCCCCATCAGACACAGGATCACACTGCTCCAGAGCATCCTCTCTCCAGTGTGAGGGAGAAATTATGCCCAACTCTCTCTTTGCTGTCATATTTCAGTGCCTGGTTACTAATTATTAAAACCTTGATTTACCCAGGATAGGAATTAGAGGCTGATAAATTTTGTCAGCTCTTAGCCACCTATCCTCTGTTGTTTCAGAAAACAGTTTGAATTAGTTCTGGGAAAGGACAGTGCCCTTGGGCCATTAACACCAAAAGTTAATGTTTGCCTGACCTTGCCTGGCCCTACGCTCTTACCTATGAGACCCAGGCTCTGGGGATGAATAGCCTGTCTTCGGCTGGTCTCTGCCATGTGCTGTTACAAACATGTCCATGTGGCAAACACAGCTCCAAGGCCAGAATTCCAGTTGCTAATGCCAAACACATTTTCAGGAATGCTTTGGAGTTGAGTATATTCAACTTTAGAATGATTTCATTGAATGAAACCAGAGGCTGACATTTCTGGCTTAGCCCATCCAGGTTTGGTTACTATTTCCTTCAGAATAGCATAGAACAGGTAGAAGCAAGACGTGGGGCTGCTTTCCAGGTAGGATATGCTCCCTAGGGTGGGGGTGCATATCCTACAACCTCAGTTCAACACCATTACCCTCTGGAACTCATTACTGCAGAATGGTCCTGGCTACAAATGGTTTGGAAAGAGCTAGGTATGATATTATCTTCTCTGTGTTTACTGTTCCTCCTAAAAAGCATAATAAATTTTAAAAAATTAATTCCTATTCCTAGCTACTGCTTTTCTTCCCCTGGACCTTGTCCTCAAGCCACTCCAGTTTATAGGCAATGCACAGAGCCATGAGCACATTGCCACCACTGAGCTTTGGCCTGTGCCTACCCTCTGGATGTCTTGTCTCCAGAGAATCTTACACATGCTGTTGGTTGCAACTCAAGTGAGTTTCTGATTGCTGACTAGCCACCCCTGCAACTTCTGATGGAATCCAATGGGCTCTCATTTCTGATCTCAGCACAGTCAGTGACCACCTATATCTTTAGCATGTTAATTATCACAGTTGATATATGCATCTGCTTCATCCGGGTTGACCAAGAACTCCCTGAGCACAGGGACTCTGCATTATTTTCAAATCTCTATGACACAGAACATGGCACATACTAGATGTTCAATACATATGTGTTGAGTTGAACATAAACCACAGACTGATTTGAACAGATATATAGCACCTTAAAAATAACGAGATACATGCAAAAATCTATGGGGCACCTCAAACCTGTAAAAGACACAATAAGAACTATAGGACATGGATTATAAATGGAGCTTCTTCAAGGAGCTAGAAATCTATTTGAAGGGATACACATAAACAATGGACAAATACCCAGTAATTCTTTGCAGCATATGGTAAGTGCCAGAAAAGACGGAAAGAATAAAAATGATCCCAGATGTAGAGAAGAGGAAAAGAGAGATTGTCAGCTCATGTGACCAAGAAGGTTTGTTATCATTATAGGTGGAGCCTCAGCCCAACTCTTGAGGAATTAGTTGGATTTAGGAATGTGGAGAAGCGGCTGCAAAAGAAGAGAAAATACATCCATTTATAAGAACCCCACCATCATGGATCAAAGCCTGAATTCCTCAGTCATTTGTGGCTTCTTTTACTCATCTGTAGAGCCTGTCCCACCTATAGTTATGCATCTATAGTCATGAGTCCCTTCACCCAGAACTTCGCAGCACTTAACAACTCACAGGCATTATTTTGTGCAGTGCAGATACAGCAGTGAACCAAACAGACAGGGAGCTTCTGTCCTGGTGGCATAGACAGGTGACAAATAAATGAATATGTAAACCAAGATGGGAAAGAGTGATTAGGGTGGTCTGTTCTGGAAAGGGTTGCTGAGAAAGGTTTCTCTGAAGAAGAGATGTATGTGCTGACACTTGAGTGATGAGAAAGAGATAATTATTCAGAAGAGCAAAAGGGCAAAGCCCTCCTTCTGTTCAGGGGCCCTAAGAAAGCCAGAGGGCTGAGGGAGGGGCGTGGTTAACGCAGAGGCACTACAGCAAAGACAAGGTGGTGGAAAAGGCCCTGCAGGCCAGGGAAAGGGCTTTGGATTTTATTCTTAGAGCAATGAGAAACAACTGAGGGGATTTTAAGCAGGTAATATGATTTCTGCTTTGATCAGTGTATGGGAAATACTGAGATCCAGGGACTAAGAGTGAAAGTAGGGACAGGAAGGACCCGTAGGAACTTCTGCAGTTCCATGTGAGTGACGGTGGGGTCCTGGGTAAGAGCCATAAATGTGAGAATGAGGACAAATGGATGGATTCAGACACCATTTTGAAGTAGAATAAGCAGGACTTACTGACCCCTCACCCCACTCAACTCATCAGTAATCCATTTCAACCCGTCAGCTCCCTTCCCATGTACACACTCCAACCACAACAGACAAAGCTTTTCTTTCTAAACTCTCCCTCTTCTAGCCATATCCAACCTTCATGAGAGTTCTAAAATGAGCTTACCCATCATAGTTGCCTCTAAGGCCCTTCCTGTCCTTCAGGACCAGTCAAATCCAGTCTTCTCCCCAAAGGCTTACAAAATCCTCCAGTAGAATTTCTGTTTCTTATATTGCCTTATAGTTTATTTATAGCCATCATGACAATCTGCCTTTAAGTGGAGATATTAATATGATACAGTTGTCAGCCTTGGAAAGCATATCCAATTTAGTATCTACCTTGATATTGTGTTGGAGGCAGGAGACAATAAATAAGTGTCACTTACATTGCATTGAATTAAAGTGAATGGCATATAGGGTAAAAGTCCAGTTTTCCAGTGTGGGAAAACTCTTCTGGAATGGTGATATCCTGATGATAGCAATAATGATAATGATAACAATATTGATAACTGTAATAATGATATTGATCATAACTGCCATTTCATTGAACACATATGATATACTGGACACTGGGCTAAGCACTTTATGCGTTATGGAGAGAACAACTGAATATGCATTATGCTAGCACATTTCACAACAATCCTGTGACACAAGATTTATTATCCTTTCTATTTTCTAGATAAGGAAGCTGAAGGGTAGAAAGTTACCTGAGAACGTACAGACAGGGGAGGCAAGGTAAATATTTAAACTGTATGCTTTTACTCTTAGAAAGCCTTGCTCCAAGAAAGATCACTCTGATGGTTATCTGGAAGATCAGGTGTAGGGAGGTGGAAATGGAGACAAGAAAACTGGGTAAGAGACTCTTATGAGAATCCTGGCAAGAGATGGCAACTTTGAACCAGTATGGTTCCCACAATGGAGAAGAGAACAATGAACTTGAAACCCATTTATGAGGAAACACTGACAATACTTGGCGGCTGATTGGATGAAATGAGAGAGAGAGAAGTAGTTGAAGATCATGTCAAGGTTTCTGTTTGAGGCATTTGGATAATTGTTGATGCCATCAACAGACTATGAGGAAAGCAAGGCTTTGTGAAGAAAAATAGTTGGATATGTTATGGTGTGATGTGATGTACTGGCATTGAAATGCCTGTGAGGCATCAGTTTTGCTGTAACTTATTTTCAAGCCTTGAACCTGTTCCAATGATATTAATATATGAAGGAACAATTTGAGGATAACAATAATTTTGTTTGCTTATGTGTAATTTCATCCATGAGAAGCACTAGGTGAATGCAGAAAACTACACTTAGCTGCACCAGACCACATAGTTATATCAAATCTCACACATGCACACCTCAAACATCTACCAGCTATGCTGAGTGTCCCCGTACATTATGAGCCACACCCATCCACATCTACCATTCAACTTTCTGAATGATCTCACATAACCCTCTTTCCACCTCTTCATAATAACTCACAAAGTAAAACAGTTCCAAAGCACATTTCGATAGGCCAATTTCAGGCCTTTTTCAAGGTAAAGTGCCATATTTATTGTAGTATTTGTGTATTTCTTAACCATTTAACATGTGTAAATTGTGACATGGCTTTTATTAGGTTTGTGTATTTCTACATGTCACTGATGGAGTTTTATACTGTTGTTCCCCTAACCCCATTTTCTTCTCATAAGCCCTGTTGCTTTTATTGTGTAATTTTACATAATATTGCATAATAGGGCCTTTGTTCAGAGGTCAGCAAACTATGGCCCACAGATCAAATCTGGATCATTGCTTATTTTTGTAAATAAAGTATTACTGGAACACAGTCATGTCAGTTTGTTTATATATTATCTATGGCTGCTTTTGAACTACATAGCAAAGTTGAGTACCTGTGACAGAGACCTTATGGCCTACAAAGCCTAATGTATGCACCATCTGGCCCTTTCCTGAAGAAGTCTGCTGGTACCTGGCCTAGATCAAAAGGAACATGGAGGATCCAAATGAAGGGGTCTAATCAAGGTTGGGAGAGTGAAGTTAAGTTTTTCATGAGCCCTTGAATCCAAGGTTAAAATCAAAATCACTGATTTAATATCAAGACATTTTTAGGAGGATGAAGGAACTCAGGGTTCTCAGTCCTGGATACCAAAGAGACAGGCTAAATATGGGGGAAATATTCTTGAAAAAAATCTGATATTAGAAGTCTCAGAAAAAAGCATCAGTGTATTCATCATGGGAAAAACTAGGACTTTCTTGGGGTTTCTTAAGTCTGTTTCACGTCTTTTGTTGCTTTAATTTGAACATCATATAGCATGTGGCAGTAACTCTTCCATGCTTAGGCCCTCTAGGCTCTTATTCTGAGAGAGAATCGTGTCTCTGGGACTGGCCCTTAGGGCAGACCAGCAAAGGGTTGTTCACTCCCTGTGGCTGTGCCGCTTGGTGTAGTCCTCTTCCAAAGCATCCGCTATCTTTGTACGCGCTGTCTGGCTCTTCTGCTTTCACTTTACTACTTCAGTATAAATTCCATTCCCACCATTTTCTGTTATTTGGGGGAAATTACCTTCTGTGTTTCTATTTCACATCTGTGAATTGGAGATAGTATCTACTCAGTAGATGATCCATATAAAGTGCTTAGAACAGTATCTGGTACACACTTAAGCATTCAGAAAAAGTTATTTTAAATGCCTCTTTGAATTGCCAATGTACTTTCCCCAAGGAATAGTTACTTAAAACTGAAAGGGAAGACAAGTGGGAGTGACACCTTTCCCAATTAGAAGGAATTTGTTTGTTCTCTATTAGCCTTAGATCTTTGGAGTTAAACCATGTTTCGTGTCCTAATTTGTATAAAATGGTCCTTTCATCACTATTCTCCCCGTAAGAATGCCAACCACTTTTGAAAGTATTTCGGTGCAGAAAGGAAGAGAACACACACACATGCTAGCGAATGGGCCAGCTTCTATGCTTTATTAGTATTGTCTACTTAAATCACTCCAACAGTCCTATAAGGTAGGCATTATTCTCACTTTACATGTGATAGAAGCAATGTTTAGAATAACGTTTTAGCTTGCTCAAGACACATGGCTAGTTGATGACCCAGCCCTGACTGCAAAGATTATCCTGGGGTCCTTGGCTCTCTCCATGGTTCTCAACTGGGTGCAATTTTGCTCCTTCAGGGACATCTGGCAACGTGAGGGGGTATAGGTGGGGCAGGTGAGCCACTAACATCTAGGAGGTAGAGGCCAGGGATGCAGGTAAATATCAAACAGTGCATGCAACAGCTTTGATTATCTGTCCCAAAATGTAAATGTGATGAGGTTGAGAACTCTGAGCTATATCATTATGCTTCAGAGATCTCTCTTGAGTTTAAAGAAGATGAAGGAAAAGTAAATACATACAAATAATATTTCTAAGGGACTTGCTGAAATGTTTTCAGTTGATCATTATTCAAAGTTGCTGATAAAATGGATGCATTTTCTAAGTCTTTAAATTAAATGTCTTAACATCTATTTTTGACCTCTTCTGCTGTTCTCAGAGACTTGTTAACATGGCTTCTTGTCAAATGCTTGGACCATTTCAAGGAGAGAAGAAGATGTTTGTTACTCAGCATTTCAAACACCATGTCTACAGACCCTGCATTAGCAGAATTCCCTCAGAAGAAACTCAAGATGCCTGGCGAGAAGTCTTAAGGCTGCTGGGAATAATGATGTGCCAAGCAGTGATACTTAGAAAAAGTGCTTTTGGGTATTTAAAAACAAAACTCTGATTCTGGCAGACATAAAGCAAATACTATTGGTGCATCATCCGATTCCCTTCCCAGGATCAGGGTGTGCACCCCCCCTCCCAGCTACTGTGATTGTTGACTGTAAGGGCTCACAGCTGCACCAGGGAAGTCATGCCCCACACTACTGAGCACCCAAAGGCCCGAGACTGACTGGCAAAGGGTATGACAGGCTGACACCCTTGCCCCGAGGAGTACAGGCTCCATGGTGTCCCCCTGGGATCTGGCTGACTCAAACTTCTGCTAATCCTGGCTTAGATTTCTTCCTTTTGCTTCCTGGGCTCCCTCTTCTCCCTTTAACCTGAGAGGAGCCCTCACTACACAAAGCACCCACTGGGGCTCTGGGTCTATGCAACCTGACCCAAAGCACACGGAGTCGTAAATCCAAATGACGATGAGTACAGCAGGTACCTCCTCCACGACCACGTCCTCCTTTCTCTGATGCATCACTGTTGTTCCATAGCCAGGGGACAAAGGAGATGGGTGCAGGGTGCAATCACAGCTCAGAAAAGGGGTCAGGCTCTAGCTACTGATCAAAGGGCTGTTGGGAGCCTGCCTTTCCAAACTCAGACTTTCCCTGAGAGGGGCAGTCTGTCTCCTTGCCCGAAAACCAGGCCTCAAGGCAATTGCTATTTTACCAGATACCCAGCTCCCATCAAAATGAATGGGGAGGAAATTTTTCTTACTTCACTATTGAATTCATACATTTAGGATTGTCAGCACAAAACAGTCCATGAAAATTTGCATTACTATAATTAATAAGACTATGAAATATCTCTTTTTCTATTCTATTTTTCCCATGATTCCTGAAGTTCATGAGAAATACCTTGGCCTATTTATACTCCTCAGTCCACACAGATGGATCATTGTCCCTAAATAATGGAAATAATAATTAGGATGATTTCCTAAGTATAATTCTCCAAACAGTCCTTGGTGAATGCAGGGTTTTTTTTTTTTCAGTCACGTTAGGTTTTTTAAATATACAGCCACCAAGTTGAAGGGATATTTGTAATTTTTCTCTCTAACTATCCATAACTAAAGACTTCCATAGGAACTTTTTCTTTTGGCCTAGTTAACACATACATTCATTTAGTCATTCCTCACATATTCGTCTAATACCTTCTGTATGCCAGCCACTGTTCTACGCATTGAAGATTAAAACAATGAGCAACATGGACAAGCCCTGGCCCTCGTAGACCTCACTTTCTAATGGGGAGACAGATAAGAAACAGAATACACTGATAAATATGTATTATATTATGACATTAGCTATGAATAAGTAAAAGGAAGAAACATTTAGCAGAGTAACATCTGGTCTTAATGAAGGAGATGATGATTTAGATAAGGTTGTGAAACATAGTTTCTCCACTCAGAGGGCAGTTTAGCTGAGACCTGAATGAGTGAGGAAGCAAGGTATATGAATATTTGGGGAAGAGCTTTTCATCCAAGGACCAGCTAGCAACAAATCCCTGAGACTGAAACATGATTGGCAGTTTCAAGGAACACCAAGGTCACTGGCTGGAGCATGGCTAGCAAGATGGAGAGTAAGGTAGGCAGTGAGGCTACCTCATCTTTCCAGAAGCACAAAACAGTTTGGGCAAATCTGTCCTTCCTATCCCTCCCATTACAGGACAATTGGCTTCCTCTGCTCTCAGGTGCTAGAGACTGGTGACACCCCACTAATTATGGCAACCAAAACTATGCCCTACCCCTTCCCAAAAGCACACTGTGATATGGAATTAGTCCCAATGGAGACTGAACTCTATAACTCATCATCATTTGGGTGTATTGAGTCCATGTGTTTTGGGTCTGGTTCCATAGTCCCAGTGCCCTAGTGGGTACTTTTAAGAAAACAATCCACTGGGGTCTCCTCTCAGAGGAAGGGGAGTGTAGGAGCTTTATAACCATTGGTAAGGCCCTTGTTAAAGTGTGGATGCTGGCAGAGCAGAAAACCAATTGAAAGGTAGAGAGCTGGAGAAGATACACCATTTAGAATGCTACTGCCATGGTCCAAGCAAAAGATAATAATGGCCAGGGCTGGAAGGGGCAAGAAGCAGCTGCTATGAGAATGTAATTTTCAAGTGGAGGATGTGCTGATGGGGTAAGTAAAAGGAGTGAAAGAGAAGTGTCATGAAAACTCTAAGGTTTGCTGTCATTATTGCTGTCCCTATTTTGCTTATAAACAAGTGTTAGAGATAATGTGGCTGATAATGTATCTTCTGCTCATCTTTGTGTTTTGTGCATGTGTGTCTGTGTGTGTATGCAAGCTTTTACATCTGAATGTTACTTCTGCCTCTGCATTTCTCAGTCTCTCACTGCTATGTTGGGGAGACTTTTCTGCATTATACGATGCTGACAAGCATCTGGGGCCTCTACTCACTAGATGCAAGCAGAACGTTCCTTCTTGTGTGACCAAAGTGTCTCCAGATATTGTCTAGTGTCTCTTGGGAGGCCAAATGGCCATGAGTTGAGTATCACTGCTCTGAGCAAAGGGGCAGTGAGTGACAGTTCTGCCTCCTATTGAGTGACCTTGCCAGTGAACCTTTCAGGGCTCTCTTTCCCCCCCGTGTGTGTTTATCCTAAGATGTCTGTTAACACAAATTGGAAACTCTATAAATTAGTTAACCAATTCCTTTCTGGGGAATTAACTTCCACTGAATTTCAAATGAATAATGTCTCAAAAATATCTTATTAATGTAAATAGGAAATTAGTTTTACTTCTGGGAATGAAAAAATGACCCCAACAATTAGAAGACTGATTTTCTCAGTCTAAGCCATAATTTGAACAGGCAAAATTTGCTCATAGGCAATCCCAGACTCTGAAATAGCTTCTGCAATTTCCCTATTTGCAAAAGACAATTGAGCACTTATAACCACAGCTGTACATGTGTGAGGTTTTTACGGGCCTTATTTGGTCTAATAAATTTTAGCTTTCGATTGACAATATTGAATTATGGTAGAGGCTGCTAGGGGTTATTTTGTTACAGCCCGACTTCTCCTTTGCCAAACTGGAGCTGTTGATAAACAGATGAAACTGCCAAAGGAGATGGAAAAATTTAGTAGCAACCTTTTCTAAATTATCTTGTCTAACTCCTAAGAACTCTGTGAAACTATTCCTCTACATAATTGTATGGTTTTTCTTTATTCACCCTAAAGCTTGAGACTGAGGGGTCTTCATAAGCAAAAGAATGGTACTCATTTGAATAAACTGAGGCTGGGACAGGTTTGCTCCTCACCTCTAACCAGCATGGAGTGAGAACCAGAGCCTCAGTCTCTTCATCTTAGGTCTTAGGTTTTGTTCACCACACTTACTATGCCTGCTGTTTCACCAGGTATTGAGGAAGGGGGCCAGCACACAGATGTGCTGTGGGCTATGAAGGTGTATTTACAAAATCATGGGTAAAACAGAAAGTCCAACTACATTGTGAGATGTTGTGCATGTGTGGTAAGAGAGCTAAAAACTATTCTGTGTGTGTGTCCTCTATTTGGATGACTTAAATGCAGGGTTTCTACTTTATGAAATCTATGGATGCGTTTTATTAAATGAAAAAGATAAATCAATTTTCTATATTTATCCCAGCATTCGAGCTTCTCTAAGCCACTGCCAGAACCTTCTAAGGAAAGCAGAGTCAGCTGAATGTCCCTGCCCCTTTTTGACTTTCCTGAATTCTAGATGGCCAGGGGTTTCCTGCCTGGCCATGTTCAGTGGTCAGTGCTTGATACTAGATGGTGGGTTGATTTGCGGCATTGATTACTTTAAATTAAGCAGCGTATGTGTAGAGTGGTCCCAAGAGGGCTGGATCTGGTGACTTTGACAGGGGCAACCATGAGATGACTTTCATTATTCCAGTGACAATAAGGCAATTAGGATTTAGGAAGACCGGGGTCCTGTGGCCCACCATGAAGAAGGTACCAGATTTATTGAGCATCTTGCCTCTGAAGAGCTCTGTTGAGCTGGGTGCTACCTGGGGAAGGGTTGACTAAGAAAACAAAATACATTTATAGCTCAAGACAGATCATTAGCATATCTTAGAATCTATTATGTCTACTTATTGGAGGTTCTAAAATTTTCATTGGCCAGAGAAATTGCAAAAAAAAAATTATTAATCCCTTAGTTTTTTCATTCAACAGATATTTGTATATTTGTTTTTACAGAGCTTAGTGCTAGGTAGGCAGAAAGGGGCACACAAAGGCCAGTAGGTCATAGGGCCTACTCCTGAGAAAGTGATGGGTTGTATGGGTTAGACTGCAATGGATAATTCTAACTGAACTGTCTATACATGACACAAGAAATTGTATATTGTGATAGAGTAAAATGCACACTTTGTCAAATATTGTAAAATAACAGAAGAAAGTACAATTAATCCTAGTTATATAAGGAACTATATGTAGTGAGTATATTAATAAGATTGCTTCTACTGCAAGTACCCAATTAAAAGTGGCTTAACTTGGTACTGGAGATCTTGTTCAAATGCAGATTGTGATTCAGTATTTCGGGAATAGAGCCCAAGATTCTGCAGTTTAAACAAGTTCCAGGTTATGTTGATATAGTTGGTTCACTGATTACCGTTGGAGTAGCTAGAACTTTTAAAACAAGGCTTTGTATTATCTCATATAACAAAAGTTTGGAGGGTGATGGATACAGAGCTGATTTAAAAGCTCAAATTATATCAATAAAGACCCAGGCTCTTTCCATTCTTCTCACTCATCCTCACCATAATGACTCTGTCTTCAAGTCTTCTGTCCGCATGGTCTCAAGATGGCTGCCATGGTCCTGGGCATCATACACGGGTACAGAAAAGTAGCATGACTAGCGGCAGAAGAGGGATATTGTTTTCCTTTTGATATTTTTACAGGGAGAGAGGCCTTTACTGAAACATTCCTAGCAGCAAGCTTCCTCCTTGTTTCTATTGACTGGAATCATGTTCGATGTCTACTCTTCACTGAAAAGGCTACCAAAGAATGGCCATTTTGTTGGGCAGCCCAGTGCATCTGGCACAGTGGGGCTGGGGTCCTGTTGGCCATGGAAATCCTGACAGGCTAGGAACACGCCACTGAGTCAGCACCTGGGAGGGAAGATTAAAATCCATCATACTATGTGTCACTCAGATAATGCCCGATGCCTTTATTTACCTCAGAACTGCCTCCCTGCAGGTGCATGCCTCACCGTCTCCTCTTCTGTGGTTTTGATTCCAAAGGCTAACATCTCTCACCTAGAGTGCTGTAATAGAGACTACATGATCTCACCATCCCACCCCTCCATTTACACCTTCTGTGCATCCTGCATTCAGCAGTCAGACTTTTCGCCTGCCAATGTGACTGTGATATACCTCATTCAAAATTCTTCAGAGGTCCATGATAAATCATTAACTCTACAGTACAGGCTTCCAATCTCATTATAATTTCCTCTCTGCTACTTGCCCTGCCTCACCTCCCAGTACACCCTGCTTAAAGTCAAAGTCATCAATGTTAAAGAGAATAAGAGAATAATTTTGCTAGGACCTATGCTGAAATTCTCTGGGCACAAAGTTATCTATTTAAGAATTCCTTTCAATATGTCTGCAGATTGTGACGAGTGATAACTGGGGTTCCTCTGGTTTGGAACAGCTATATTTTCTGATCCACTCTATATGCTAGATTCTTGATTACCACGGCACCATCAATTGTTCCAGAAGGCTTTATGAGTGAGGAATCCAGGGCCCTTCCACTCACTGAAGCAGAGGGAAATATGTGGAGCCATAGTTCCTATTCCCTTAATATTGCCTTAGTTTGCCTTGCCTTCCCTTCTGTAAGTTATTAAGTTTTATCCAGGGCTAGAATACTTTCTTGTTATTTGTTTACTTCTCAATATGCATAATTTTTTATTAATGTCTCTGCTCATCCTCTAATTACCTCAATCATTCTGCCAGCTGTAGGTTATAGACTGCTTACTTTGTCTTCCTGTCCCATACCTCAGCCCCCAGGCTCCCCATCACCAAATCAAGCACGGAGCCTGTCAGGTGCCTAGCAAATTCTCCTTCCATTCTCTTCCTTAGGCATCTATGGAGCACCTCTGCTCTGGTTTGGTGTTAGGGAGTTGAAGATCCAGCACATGGCCCCCACTTTTAGATGAACACATTTGAGTTCCCCATAGGACAATGCTAGTTTGAGTACTGCTCTAATGAAAGTATGTACATGGAGCACTGAAAATGGGGAGAAAATAGTCCTTGGGTCTTCCTGGTAAGATAGGAAAGGCAATTTGGGGAAGGTGTTGGTGAGAGACACCTAAATGGTGAGAAGGGCTTGGCTGCAGGAGTTGGAGATGCCAGACAGGACCCCAGCAAGAGGCACATGGGTGCAGTGCATTTGGGGGACTGTGAGCACCGAAGCTTGGCTAGACCCTGAAAGGGAAAGTGGCAGAGGATGAGGGTAGTGAAATAGGCAGACAGAAGGCTGTAATGAGACTCATAAGGCTGTGTTAATGAAGTTAAGATTTTATCATGAACTCTGGAAGAATTTTGAACAAGGTATGTCACTGTCACACTTGCAGGCTGGAGGGTAGGAGCCGAGCCAGGGATACTGAACTGCTTTAGGAAGTTGCTCTGGGGCTCAGACGAGAAATGATATGCTCTGAATCACACAGTGGGGGAGGGAGGCTGGGAGCGGTGTGGACCATTACAGAGATGTTGAGGAGGTAAACTTGGTTCTATTTGGTGACATCTCTGGAGGGTAAGGGTGAATATGACTTAATGTGAGGTAAGTGGGAAGAAGAAAGGACTTCCAGGTGCCTTCTTTTGGGAAAGATCCCCTTTTGCTGGAATTGTTGCATCGCTCCTTGTGTACATCAGTGTGTGCCAAACACCCAACAACATGTAAACATTGCTCAATCTTGATTCATGCAAAACTCTCTAGCAAGTGCCTCTCCCTCCTTAACTCTTGAGGAATTGAGCACCATGGCTCGTAGCAGCAGAACACTGGCCACGTGTGAATATTGCACTTTTCCTCTTGGGTACGATCTCTATTTTTATTGAACAACTGTCAGTAAGCCAATGCAGCATTGCCAACAACACACTGAAAATAGAATGAAGGCAATTACCTCAGCAAAGATTAATGCAGAAAGTAAAATTGCCCTTATGTAATACTCATCTTCCAGGCTTGGAGGCCACCTTCTGCTGGTTTCTCTGTATCTGTTTCAGCTGTTGCTACGGAACAATACCATCCTTGTCCCTGCTGGGGACATAGTTCCCTCTTCCTCTGTTCTCTAAATCTGTCCTCAGCGCAGACACCAGAACACGGAGCTGCTCCCAGTGATGTGTCTCATCAAGATGCTGCAAACAGATGAAAGATGATATTAGCTAACAACCTATCAGCACTCCTCTGCTGTTTGGCAACTACTTGTCAGTATACTTCAGGAAAAGGCTTGCGTTTAGAGAATGGCAGGCCTGAGAGGAACTTTAGAGATGACTTAGGTCAATCCTCTCGTCTCACTGAGGACACACTGCAGGCTGGGGGATTGAATAACTTATTTTATCCCTTCACTTTGGAGAAAAGACTGCAAGCCCAGCCTCCATTCCAGCAAGGGCATCTCCCCCACACCCTTGGTGTCTTGCCATGAAGTGGGGACAATCAGGAAAGCTTCCTTGTCAAACCCCTAACACCCCCAAGTGGGCGGAGAAAACTTTAATACGAAAGAAGCAAATGAACCCTGTAATTAGATACAAAACTTCCTCCAGACCAAATAGCAGGAATACGGAGCAGGCTTCTGTGAGTGCCACAGAAGGAGGGCGGGAAAGCCTGCATCAGCAGCTTGAGGCTTGCCTGTGGGTCTGATGGAACCATACCATTATCATAAAATAGCTATCATAACGAAAATTGCTGCGATGGGAGGCAGGAGAAACAAGAATAACTAATTGCTAAGAGGGCCACTTTGGCACCAATTGTTAATGTCTCCCAGCTTTCCCCCCCCACCCCCCACCCCAAATTTCTGGCATTGCACACTGACTTGTCTCACTCTATCTATTAAATTGCAGAAATTAGAATATTAGCCTCCCTGTTGGGACTCTGAACACACCTTCTCCTTCTCAGGCCAAAGCCAATTATCTGAAGATTAACAGGAAGACATGGAGGGTAATGGAGCTCTTAGGAAGAAATGAGATGCCTGAGACACACTGGTGATTCTGTCTTGTGCACCTTGGTCCTGATTTTAGTTAAGAGAATGAGAGACAGAGTGACAGACAGAAAGGCTATTTGCCAGGTACAGTGGCGTGATACACTATCTCAGTTGATTCTTGCAACCACTTTGTGAGATGAGTTTTATAGAATGGTTCTCTCTGATAGTTAGGGAAACTGATCAGAGAAGTTTTAAAATTCCAAGTTTTGACCTTTCCAAGTTTAGGCCCAGTTTTAAAAAACACTTATTTTGAAAGTTTTGCATGTGTAGAAAGAAGGGCTGCAAAGAGAGTACAGTGCATCCTTCTGTGCCCTTCACCAGCTTCCCCTAAGGTTAACCTTTTGCATCATGATGTGGACATAGCATTACAAACTTTATTGAGATATGAGTCACATACCATGTAATTTTAAGTATAGCTTTTAGTGGTTTTTT
The DNA here is from genome assembly GCF_030020395.1 of Manis pentadactyla. NCBI lineage: Eukaryota > Metazoa > Chordata > Mammalia > Pholidota > Manidae > Manis > Manis pentadactyla. Next base: position 41,688,741 of record NC_080032.1, on the reverse strand, counting down.
AGTATATTAACAGATAGGGATAATTATCACTCCTGTCAATTTCCAAACATTTTAATTACCTCAAAAGGAAATTCCTTTAGCTCTCATCTGACCCACCCCAGCCCTAAGTGATTCCTAATTTGTTTTATGTCTCTGTAAATTTCCTATCATACAATATGTGGTCTTTTGTGACTGTTCTTTCACTTGCCATAATGTGTTCAAGATCCATCTAACCTGTAGCATGTATCAGTATCTCATTCCTTTTAGTGTTAAAGCATATTCCATTGTATGGATATAACATATTTCATCTATCCATTTGTTACTTGATGTATATTTAGGTTGTTATCACCTTGACTTTTATGAATCATGTGGACCTAATTTTGATAGAATCAAAATGTCCACTGTATTGCTGTTATGACTAATTCGGAGCATGATTTTAGATCTGTATTAGGAGAGGGTCCTAACACATCATTCCTGAATTAAACTGACTTATCCATCCAGTTGCTCACCAAAGAACTTCCCCAGAGGGAAAGCCCTCAGGCACATGGCAGAGGGTGGTCCAAATATGCACGTCCCCTAAGGAGAGGGAATGTAATGGACAATGCTCAGTTTTTTTCTTTCAATCCCATTGCTCAGGTAATCTGACCTTCTCTTCATGAGTCAGAATGGAAAATCCAGAGAGATATCCTGGCTTGGGTTACCCCAAAAGCAGACCCTAAGATAAAGGTGAGAGCTCAAGTAGTTTATTTGGAAAATTCTTGTGGAGGTCTAGGAAAGTTAGACATGGAAGGGAAGGAAGCCAGTCAAGGGCTCATTGCAGAGCAAGTTAGTGTTGTGGGTAATTGGGGCACAGTCATATGGAGGACCACTTGGACCGAGTGTAGAACAAGCTTCAGAGTCAAACCAACAGAAGAACAGTGCGTAGGATGTTAATCCATCGACTCCATCGGTCACTGGGGGCAGGGAGTAGCCTCTCCTGCCCTTCCGGGGCACCCCCAGGGAGCAGGCTCGGAGGAGCAGGTGCTTGCACCAGGAAGCGGTAGAACTGGGGATGGTGACGCCAAGGGAGCATGGTGGAGCACCGACAGCTACTAGGGACGGGAAACGTGTGAAGTTCCCTTGCAGAAAAAGGCAAAGGGAAGAAGAGGAGAACTGCCATCCCAAAATTGAGGCTTTTCAGGGAGACACTGGCTAGAAAGCATTGGAGGTACACCACAGATCTGCACAGACCTGTCTGTAAAATAAAGACTAATCCTGTGTTCCTGAACTCCTCAATAATTAGAGCTGGAATCATATATGAAGCAATATTCCATTCTGACTCTACCCCCTTTCAATTTGTTGCCCCAAAAGAGATTTTTGCCCTAGATGGTTAATATGTGATTGTGGTGTGTGAGAGAGAGAGACCTCCCATTTTTAGAGACTGATGCTCCTCAGTTCCAATCCTGACCCCAACATATAGAATCTGTGTGTAAATTGTTTGAGCAAACTATTTAATCTCTGCATTGAGTTCTCTCAATCCACAATTGCCCCTCTACCTTCACTCCAAAGTCTGGTAACAAATTAAATGAGATGTTTGATGATACTTAGCTACTGGCTGGTTTACCCGTGGTTCAATAAGCAGTAGTTTTTCTTATTACTGTTGGGAATAAGGAAGAGATACAACAAAGAAATATACTAACTCATTCAACAAATACTTATTAAGCCCTTACTCTGTAGAATTCCATCCTAGTCATTAGGGTACAGTGTCAAAATTTCCAGATCTCTGTCCTCCTGAAGCCTACATTCTAGTAAATCACAAACACTGGGATCCTCCTTTGTATACCAGATCCTCTTTTCATTGCCTGGAAAAATAAGGGTTCAAGTGGTGTTATTCACTGGGCTTTTCATGTCTCAAGATGTAAGCCTCATACCAAAGTGTCCCCAAGGACTCTCTCTGAACTTTAATCAAACATGTTCTGAGAAGTATTTCTCAAATCTTTCTTCAGTGTTGCATTTGTTAGAATCCTTTGGGTCCCAAGTGACAGAAACCAAATTTGAACTAGTTTAAGTAAAAAGGTGAACTATTGAAAAAGGGGGATGAATTAAAAAGCTTTGGGAAAAGCAGAGACACGGCTAGACCTCCAAACCACTGGAACCAGGGACCCAGACCCTGCTGGTAATCACCCTTCCTCTGCCTCTGGCTCTGCGTGGCACTTTTCCCCCCCACTCTGCAGGTTGGCCCTCTCCACGTGCCAGACAGCATGTCTGCTCATGGCTCCTATGATTTACATCTTGCACCAGAGAGTGTCACCAGAGAGAATAATCCAATCTTCCCAGTTTTCTGGTCCAAAATTTCCAAGGAAGAAGCTCAATTTCAGCTTATGCAGCATCTTCTGTTGGATCATTCAGCTTTGTAGGTACATGGCATTTCCCACAGTAATTATATAGCTAGGGACTAAGAGTGTGCTTCTAGAAACCCACAAGTCCACACTACCTGTCAGGACATAGAATCCTGGGAAGGTTCATGCTTACATCCGGGCACCGTTCTGTCAGGAAGCCTATATAAATAGCAGCTCTGAAAGCTGGAGAAATCAACAAACAATAGAGCTAAGAGAGGCCACGTCTCATTCAGTCTACTCAAGGTGTCCAATAGTAGAAATCAGCCAACAATACACTACTTGCTGCAAATTTGTCCAGTCTGTTCAAAACAAACAAGTTAAAAATGGATATTCACCATTTATGTGTCAGGGAAGTAATAATAATGTCTTTATTGCACATATTAATATTTTTGAGTGCTTCCAAAGTACTGTGGAACTTCAAAACATTTTCGAGTTTCAGAGAATTAATTAGCTCCCCTGTGGAGAAGCTCACAAGCAATATTGCCATTTTGGAGATGAAACGATTGAGTTGGAAAGGCAAGGGATGTTAAATTATTCATCTTTTCAATAAGCAGGCATCAAGCACCCACTCCATGCATGGCTCTAGTTAACAGTTATGGGGCATAAACTGATTGGAATAATGTCACTGCTTTCAAGGAACTTACAGTCTAGTGGGGAAGTGAATTTGTCAACAGCTAGCTCTAATACAAGTCAACATAAGGCCCAGATAAGATGGATAAACATGAGAAGCTAGAGGAAATTATGAGACAGGACTGGGAAGAAAGTTAAATTGCAGAGTCCCATAAAAACCGTGAGAAGGAATTTGGTCTTTGTCATCATGAAAATTCAAAAAATATATAGAGAGAGAAATAATTATGAATTAATTTAAATGGCTAATCCTCCAATTAAAAAAAATAAACCCATTTCACCCACCCTCCAAGCACCTCCCCCTGGGGGTGGGGAAGGGGGTCTGGCAACTATTGATTTTTTTTCTGTATTTAAGAGTGTTTATTGTTTTTAGATTCCACATATGCGTGAGATCACATAGTATTTGTCTTTCTGTCTGATTTATGACAATTAGCATAATGCCCTCAAGGTCTATCCATGTTGTCAGTAATGGCAGGATTTCCCTTTTTTTAATGGCTAATATTCCATTGTGTGTATGTGTGTGTGTGTGCACGTGTATATATCATATTTTCTTTATCCATTCATCCATCAATGGATATGTAGTTTGTTTCCATGACTTGGCTATTGTAAATAATGCTGCATTGGACATGGGAATATAGATATCTTTTCAAGACAGTGATTTCATTTCTTTCAGATAAATAATCTGAAGTGGAATTGCTGGATCATATGGTAGTTATATTTAAAAATTTTTAAGGAACCACCATACTCTTGTCCATAGTGGCTGCATCAATTTACGTTCCCAACTAGTCCTCCAGTTCTTAATGAAATAATCTCAAGAAATGGAAGAAAAATCGAACCATTTGCCTAAATTATTCAAATGATGTGCTAGTTCACTAGTTTACTTTGCCTGGTGAGTTCTGGGTTAAAACTTATACGCAGACTGAATTGTTTGTAAAATGGGCAACGCTTAGCTGTTGAGGTTTTCATTATCCAGGGAAGGTCTGATTGCTATTGGGGCTGCCTTTGTGAACTCAGCTGCATGAAGCAAGGAACTTTATGAGAAACTGCAAAGATGCACAAGAGGTACACGTGGAAAGAAATTGAGGTCCCTGGCCCTCAGCTCCCACTGAAAACAGCATGTGAATGAGCCACTTGGGAAGTCAGTCCTCCAGTTCTGAACCCAAGGGCCCTAAGCTGACCCTGAGGCAGCCATAAGTGAGCCTTCCAACCTGAGCCTTCTCCAAATTCCACATTCAGGCTGATAAGCCAAGAAACTGTAGGGCAGTTTGTTATTAACAATACTTAACTGAAACACCTTCCACAAAAGATTCATGATATTAATGTCTTCGTGCCTTGATCCAATTCATTCAATAGAAAGCAGGATTTCAGGCACCTCTACTCTTCAGATTTCAGTAACTCAACTCAGGGCACAGAGAAATGCATTTCCATTTCTGTAGAGAATTTTAAAGGGAGAATACAATTCAGAATTCAAGGAATTTGTTTTACCTGCAAAATTATTGGAACACATTGACTTTAAAACCATAAATAAACTGACCACACCAGTAAATGACATTTGCCTCTATATTTCTGTGACATTTGTAATATACACAGACAAGTTTTACAAAAGCCCCACCTCTCTGAGGTCCATACTTTACTTTTCTGTGGAGTGTCACTAAGGTAGATGTGAAGGTCATTCAATCTGATGGCCCTTGAGTGCTAGGCTTCCTTCTCTAATTCCCTAATCAAGTTACAAATATAGCTTTTGATACCTCCTCTCCTCTTCTTTTTTTATAGGCTGTCAAGACAAGTCAGGGGCAGAAGCCAATCAGCTCTCTGTATTAAACAACATATTTTGCTGAGCTGGACTTGACTCCCGGTTGCTACAAAACAAATCTAAGTTTATATCAGAGGTGACAAACTCCATGCCCTGTCATTTATCCTTTTTATAGCATGGGCAACACCAATAGTCAGCATGTCCTGTTGATTATGTGATCAACTAGAGCAGAAAGCATCCAAGTCTAGAGGTTTCCTGTGTCAATAGTTGGAAATTGTTTCCTTTGATTAAAAGAAAACCAAATTAAAAACAAATCCCTTTGCATTCAGTTACCATATAATTTTCTAAACAGATAACCATAATCCCAGGGATAAGTACTATTAATACCTGACTGTATATTACTCTAGTCCTGAGTCTAAATATACATATTCACCTCTATACAATTAATGATAGTTGAAAGGAAAGCATGTTGAGATTTTACTATGCACTTGGCACTGTATTAAGTGCTTCAAAATACTATGTAAGACACAACACTATGAGGTAAATAACATCAAGACAATTATATAGTTGAGGAATTGGAAGTTCAAGTCCAACATCAAATAGCTAGCAAGTAGAAATGTCTGGCTGTAAACTTTAGATTTGTCAACTCCAAATTTTAATTTTTACTCTTCTATCTCTCATCTTGTGCATCTAATTTTTTAAACTAAAATTATAATCATCATTCATGATAATATTCATCTATTCTTACAACAGCTTAATGTCTGGTCAGTATTCCATTTATAGATTTACAAATTATCTCGCCACTCTTCTCTTCTTAGATAGATATTTGAGAATGGTTTTGTTAGTGTTTAATTTTCCACTAGTATAAACAACACTGCGATGAATAGTTTCACTGCAGTGAATAAATTTTGCTGTACATCTTTAATTATTTCCTGGCGATGAATTTCGGAGTTGTAGGGACAATGGCATGCAAAAATTCTATGCTTTCAAGAGCAATGTCAAATTTCCCTTCAAAAAAATTATACCAAATTACGTACCTGTCATCCATGTGTACCTGTGTCTGGGTCCTAAAACATCATTCTAACACCACAAACCAGACAGAATAAACAAAACTTCAAACCTCAACCTTTCTAATCACAGTATTACCTTATAAGTCCTTTTTTGCAAATCTCCTACACAGTATGGGACCTTTTTCATACTATATCCCCTGATCTGGGGTATCTACCCTATAATTCATAGGAAATGGGGACAAAAAAAAAGAACAATTTTAAATATCCCCAAAGTACAAAGCACATTTCTTACCTCTCAGCAATGAATGACTGCCCAAACTGTCCTAAAATACATCTAGAACCTCATTGTATATAAGGAAACCTTGGCAGGCTTTCAACATACTTGACATAAGTCACAAAATGATAAAAATTTTTTAGTCATTCTCCAGCTGGAATGGGTTTGCTCTGGGTGTTAGCAGCTAGCACATCTTTCTTTGCTCTATGCGACTTGATTTCCTTTGCCTCTGAAAATTCAGCAGAGGTCGGGTGGTCAGTGAGAGAAGAAGATCATCTAGAAACAAAAATGAATTAAATAGTTTTATACTTTAGGCCAAACGGGCTGCATGTGTGACTATATGTGTCCTCTTGTTCCTCCAAACTCTTGAAAATTTCAGTGCCCAAGTCTCTAATTCTAGACACACTGTGATTTAACTGTGTTTGAAGGAGAAAATGACCTTCAACTGGTTAAGCTTTCCTTGAGTACCCACTATATACAAAACAGGGCTGGATATATACCACTATATACAAAACAGTGCAAACCAAAAAAGGAAGAAAAAAATAAAAAGTAAGAAAGAATCAATCTATTAAAAAAATTTATAAATATGTAAGTTCTGCAAGTGATTGGCAAATACAGTGTGGCAACAAAGAGAAGGGAAAGATTAATTCTGCCTGGAGTGAAGGGTTGGGGGGTGTCAGGAAAAGTGTGGTAGAAGAAAGTGGCATTTGTAGATGCTGGGAAGGCCGGTTCCTCAGGCCTCCACTGCCCGCCTTTTTCCTTTTTTTTTTTTTTGATGCAGATCTGATAAATAATTTAAATTGTGAAATATGAACATTATTAAAACCAACAATTTGCTTTCATCTTAGCGCACGCTTCTTATGGGGCATATAAACTGTAGACTCCCTGTCGGCTGCACATTAAATGTCATCCCTGGAAAAGGAAGGGTACACTGAATTCTAAGACTTTCTTCTGCTTGGGGAAACTGGGCTGGTTGCGGGTAGGGATTAGGAGCCACCACTCAACCCCAAAATTCTGGGCTTCAGGAAGTTCAGGGGGGATCATTCTGAGATCTGATCACGGAGCGCTCAGGAGGTACCCCATCTTACTCAGCCCCCCGCCCCCCAGAATAAAACCAGTACAGTACTTGGTACCTAGTAGACAATCATTCGTGGAATGAATTTTAAGCATCTGCTTTTTTCCCCATTTAAGGACAATCAGCCCATCACCACGTTACGCTGCTTCTGCTAGCTTAATTCAGCTCTGATCTCAGTTGTTGGAAAAACGGGAGAAAGAACGGAGCTGTAGAGTCCTCAGAGTGGAGCTCTGCAAGGGGGTGTGAGGAAGGCAGGCGCGGGCGGCGGAGGGAGCTGACGCTCCCACCCAGCTCCGCGCCTCGCTCAGCAAACGCTCAACCCCCGCCCTCTCTCCATTCCCGACCCCCAGCCTGGAGGGGAGAGGGTAGCGCCGGCGAGAGGGTGGCACGGCTCTGACCGTCACGTTTACTGCCTGCTGCTTTCCCAGTCCTCGGCCTCCTCGCCCCTCCTCCCTGAGCCCCGACCCGGGTTTGGAGGCGATTCCCCTCTAGTGACTGAACCGGTTGCATCTCCGGGCCAACGGCGCTTCGCCTCCCTCGCTCCTTTGTCTTCTCCTGCGAGGCTCCGGGGCCGAGCGCAGGGTCTGCAGAGGCCGCCGCAGCAGCGGGAGCCCAGCCGGGCCCTGCGCTGCCGCCCGGGGCCGCACCCTCGCTCGGCGGAGGTGCCGGAGGACGCCGGCCGAGCCACGCACAGCCCGCGTCCCGCGCTCCAGTCGCCGCGCACCAACGCTGCGGCCGCCGCGGCCGCAGACAAGCCCTCCCTCCCGGCTGGTCCCGGCAGGGGTGGGCAGCTCCCCGGGCAGCCGGCTGAAGAGAACGGCCGCTGCAGCCCCGGCAGCACGCACACCCCCAGGCACACGCATCCAACGCCTTGTCCCTGCGCCACGAGGATGAAGCAGCCACCCCGGACCGGGCTGGCGCAAGGTAAGGTGCAGCCGCCTGTTGCTTTTCGCAAAGCGCGGTGTAGTCCCTCCGCCAGGGTGTAGGCCGTCCCTCGCGGGACAAGTAGAGAACTGTCACCCTAGTTTGGAGCCGAGTCTAAAACCTATGGTTCTCTTGGGCGCAGACACTTGGAGAGACCCCTTCTGGCGAGGGGGAGGCGACCCTCTTTGCTCGCGTGCAGCCGGCTGCCTTGGCAATAGTCTGCAAACTTTTGTGCCCCCTCCCTGCCCTCACTTCGTGCGGTGCTCACCTGGGGCCGTGCAAGTTGCACGTCTAGTTCCCGCGTGCGCCCTCTCCCAGACCCCACCCTTCCCTTGCCATATGCTTCTGCCCATTTCCACCTCTGTGCTCCTGCCAGTGGACTTTTCACTCCCTGCAGCTCCTACTAGAGAGGCGAGGGTTTGGGACCCAGCAATGCTCCTCCTGCCCGTAGGGGTTGGCTAGGAGCCGAGATTGTGAAATAGAGGAGGTGGGACGCAGGAAAAGCCTGCGGCCACACCTGGGGTTCTGTCTAGCGCGGCGAGAGTCGGGCCAGCCAAGGGAATGCTACCCCCAACTCGGTAATGAAACCGTTGGAGTGGCTTGCTGCTGTGCGCCGAGGGAACAGCGAGTGCAGATTCGGGTGGGGGAAGTAAGTGATTCGGAGAGGGAAAGGTTGCTGGTAGGTGGGGGAGGAAGCTGAGGGTCGGGGATAGATTTGGTTGAGGGGGGATCAGAAGGCTCTGCTGAAGTGGGCGAGGGTCCAGCCCAGAGCCGTCACCTGACGGGGAGAAAAAGGGATATGAGTCCGAGGGCGCTGGCCCGGGTGTGTAAATACCGATGGGGGGAGGGGCCAGGCACCTGGGAAAGCGCAGAGGGGCCGAACGGAGCCCTGGGACGCGCCGCGGCCTGGGGGGATTTGGGAAGGAAGACTTCTGGGTGCCTGAGATGGGGTGATCTTCCTCTCCAGGAGAAACAAACCTCCCTGCGAGATTCTGAATGCTGAATGCGTCTTGGGCTGTGACAGAGTGGTCATACCGTGGACCAGGGATGCTTTTCCTGGCTTTGAGAGGACCATAGTCCCCTTGCCCAGGACCTCGCTTTTATACCTTCCACCTCCGTACCCGGCCGGTAGACCCATGCCCATCTTCCCTGCCTGGCGTTCGGGAGTCCAGGACGCCTCCGCACCCGCAGGGTGGGAAGGGCATTCCTGGCCCCGAGCCGAAGGAGTTTGTGCAGGGCGGAGGGGAGTCAGAGGGGAGTCCCCAGCGCTTGGAGAGTAGACAGGGGTCCGAACCGGTTGGAGGAGAGCGCAGGGGTGGAGGCTGCGGTGGGAGCCTCCTTTTCCCCCCGCCCCTCCGCAAATCGCACCTGGGTGGAGCAAGGGAGTGCGGGAGCCGGGCGCTGCGCCGGGAGGCTGGAGCGCAGAGCCGGAGGGCGTGCAGAGAAACGCAGGGCGAGGGGTGGACAGCGGGTGAGGGAGACCTGGCTCCCAAGACCGGGGTCCGGGCGGAGGTGGGTCTGTACGCCCTGCAGCCCCTACGTAGACGTTTCTGGTTGTTCCAGACGCTTTGGCGGATGCCGGAAGGCGAAGCTCTTTCCTCCTTTGCACCCCAGCAGTCTGGAATAAAAGACCGTCTGCTGGAGGGGGCCTAGATTGCTGCGGAAAAGAAGGGGCAGACCCCGGGCTTCATTTATCCTGGTAGGGGACGCACTGGACTGCCAAAGGCCTGGAATCACCTCATTCAATCCTTCTCTTTCTGAGGAGGTGCACGCCCCTCTCCTAGAGGCGCCTTTGGCTGAGAGTCCCTTTACCGATTCCCACTGGCCCAATAGAAGAATTTGGAGGTTGCGTCCACGTAAATCCTCTGGTGGTTCCTGTTCAGACCTCCCACATGCAGGCTTTCACGGGCACAACCTTGCCTGCAGTTCCCCTGTAGAAGTCTCCTGCCCTCCCATACCAACTGGGGGAAAGCAGAGCTCAGCGCAGTCCCCTTTTCTGGGCCCCACGCCTTGGCCAGACCTTGCTGGAAGAGACGTCGACTAGCCAGGGCTCCGGGAGGAATCCCGAGGTCGGTCCCTCCTGTCCCGGGGCAACCCCGGAGTAGGAGCTCCCTGTCTCCCCACTGCAAGCTTCCAGCCCAAGAAGCTGGACTGGGGATTCCCTCTGCACAGGCTCCGGGGGCACCACCTGAGCACAAAGGCCACACCCTCACGGGCCAGGCTTCTGCCGAATTACCTGGACACCTGAGGTAGGATCCCAGAATTCATTCACGAGATTTAGCTTCCAACACCCCAGGGCTGGTTTCTTTCTGAATACTTAGCACCTGGATGTTGCTCAGGCCATTTCGCTTTTCATGTAGAAACAAGTTGGAACATGTCCCTTGGGGTTTCTTAAAGGAAGACTTCAGATCCACAGCAAGGTGGTTTCTTCAGGCTGCTGCACTATTTGGGGGAAGACAGGTGGTAATAATAATAAGGGGCTCTAGCATGTATTGAGCTCTTATATTGTGCCAGGCACTATTCTGGTATTCACTGTTGTAGTTCTAATCTTCACAACGACCCTGGAAGATCAAGTTATTTTCCCCATTTTATTGGTATGGAAACTAAGCCTTGGAGAAATGAAGTTATTTGCTCATTGTTATCCAGCCACCAAGTGGTGGGGTTAGTTGGTTTTGCTGGTGGACGCTGGGTGTGTCTCATGCTCTCAGCCATATTTGGAACTGAAGACCCTTTGTCCACAAGGAAGCAGGGATTTACTGCAGACCCCAGGGGCATACTCTGAGCCCGCAGTCCTTGCCTGTGAGCCCCTGAGGCTGTAGCACAGGGCAGACTGATGGTGCATGTTGCCCTCTTCAGAGTCTGTTTGGGGGTGCACCTTGGTAGGGTGGGATCCTGATACTGGAAGCAGATTTGGGGAATTGGCTGCTGCCATTGGACTTCTTTTCTGAGCCTTTGATGGTCATGCCTATGTTAAACAGGCATGGAGAGAAAAAGGGAAGGAAGGAGGAGAAAGGGAAAGAAGGATCCCAATGTGAGTAGAGATTTGCTCTGTGGTCACAAACTACAGAAACCGTATTCTGCACCTGAGTCCCTTTCTGGAAACCGAATCACAGAATTATTAGGGCTAAAGGGATCTCAGATATCATGGTTCCCAGTCCAGATGCAGGGAGGCAATTCAGTGATGTGCTCAAGGCCACTGTGTTTCTAGCATGACTGGTACTTGAACCACTCACTACCTTCTGACCCTTGGCCAAAAAAAACTGTTTATGCATAAATAGATTGTGTTCACTGCTGCTGGTTTTCAACATCTTAAATTTAATTAGGGAAAAACTTGTTTATTTAAAAAATAGACCATTTTGCTAATTTTTCATAAATGCCTCAATCAGCATGACCAGAAAAAGTCACTGTCATATAATGGATAAGCCACCACAAATGTGCTTCTTTTGCAAAAAATTGCAGTGGAATATTTATAAGCCTTCAAATCTACAAAAATGAACCATGAAAGCCTTCAGATGATTCTAAATGAAGTTAAATGGATTCTGAACCATTTTAGCATAGTCCTCTGTCAAGTTGAGTAGCTCTGTCCTGCCCTGGTCCCAGGGTTTGGGAAAATAAGAGAACATCAGGGAAAACTCCTTTTCAATACAGTGAAATTATTTTGTTATTACATCTTCTGGATATCTGACCCTTGGTTACAGTTTGGGCTAATGTAAATCTGAAGCAGAACAGTGTCTTTCTGGTGGACATATGCAGGGCTCAGAAAGGAGAACATAGTTATCTGCCACTTTCTCACCCGTGGACCCCTTTAGAAAAGGGGACTTTCTCCAGGCCCTTAGGAGTCCCATGTACCCCTAGGCATTCTTGCAAGACAGAATTCTGGTTTCTAAGGACACCCCATGTCTTCTCTCTGTGACTACAGTACCCGGATGCCCTTCCCCTGGAGACAAATCAACAAAAAGTCAGTAGGAGTAAAAGGGGGGGAGGACTGGGGGAAGCTTGTTCCTCAGATCACGTCTGGACGGGAAGAGTTACAGGCAGACTTATGGTGGAAACTTGGTGCCTTTTTTGTGACCTGGAACAGGATTTCCATCCCTGATGCCATGACAGGACAGGATAGGGGTCCTTAGGCTTTAACTTGGGGTGGGAATAGTGCTTCAAGGGGGCATGGGGTGGGGGATGGAAATGAGACTTGGCTGATCAAGGGCTGTGGTGTGACAGAAATGGCAGTAGACTGCCTGACCTAAGAGATGCTTTTCTTCCTTCTTCTCCTGATACTCACCACCTCAGTGGGCCATCTGTGTTGAGCTAACTGATCTGAATCCCAGAGTCCCCAGTTATCTCAAGGGAAGTGCTCATTTTCTCGAGAATTCATTAGTAATGAATACTGTATTTAGGTAAGTAGGGAAAATGTAGTCACAGCTGCCCCGTTCTTCAGAAGAACCATTGAGAAATAGACCATCCCAGAAAGGTAATCTTCTGAAGGTCAGGACACCAGTTTAGCTAGACTATAGCAGCACTCGAGACAAAACAAGACATAACACTGAAATCAAGTAGGACAAAATCCAAAAGAAACAGTCTCCCTTCCTGTCCTGACTTGTCACAACATCATGGAAGAAGAATCTGTTTGGACCTGAGCAGACCTCCTGGTTGGTAATTCTTGGCTTTTCAGGGATGTTAGGGGAGAGAGATGTAGCCTCATCCTATTTTGCTGACCTGCATCTCCTCTGTGTACTTTACTGTGGCTCCTGTGTGGGGTAATGTTCAAAGGCCCACATGGCACTTTTGTTGGGACAATTCTTTGGGTGTGTATTTATCTTAAATCATATCAATATGAGTTTGTTGACAGAATAATTATTACTATTACGTGACACATTATGGGAGAAAGCTTATGAAAAATTGAAACCTTTTCAGAATACACAGAATCAATATGTTTCTGCGATACACAGTGTGAATTAAAATTCCCAGTTTGGGTTAGATATTTAAAAATAATAAAAAAGTGAGAGTTTCTGAACTTGACCTATTTTTAGTAACAAGAAAAGCCAAAGGATAAAATTCTGTGGAATCTGACAAAGACATCAGCAGAGAAAAGAAAAAAAAGGGATGGTGGCTAAGTAGAACTTGAGAAACTTTACCCTCACAGAGTGTGTTTTATCTTAAATAAATATATATCTTGATCTCTATTTAGGTCTGAATAAAACGTAAAATTCATAATTTATTATTTTATCTGCAGGTGATGACTTTGATGAGCTTTATTCTACAAGTGGTTGGGAACCAAAATGGAAGCTCTTATATCTGACATACGAGCATATATATCTGTCTATGCTTTATAAAACCTTAGTAAATTAATGTATCACAACATGACATACAACATGACCATTTTATATGAGAGTGAAGTCCGTAATCTTCCCAAGAGCTGATTGGCTTAGAACAAACTATTTCCTGAAGGGGATAAAAATTAATAGTAAGGGCAAAATAATTAATTTAAAATAAATAAATGAATGAATATTGGAAAAGAACGGCCCTGTTCAAAAGGCAGATTTTTTTCTTTAAGAGGAAAAATGAACAGATCAGTAAAGTTCATAAAAATGTATGGTTTCATTTTATCCTGAGCTCTGTGAGCTGCTTTTTAGGTTAAAAATTATCCATTGCAAATGTCACTACACTTCCTGACAATTTTTTTTAGAAAGGATTTATGCCTTTTATTGTAGGTGAAATGGCAACAAACACACAAAAAATCAAATATTGGGAGTCATTCGCAAACATGGAGTAACACTTGATAAAACTAAGTATGTTTTCAAGGGCAGATTAGTTTTCTTTCTTCCTCTTTGTTTTCTTTCTATCCTCCCTGCTTTCTCCTTTTCTTTTTTAGAATCTTTGATAGAATTTTCAATCTGCATGTAAGTATCCAGTACCTTGTTGGGAGAGATGGCTGTTTGAGGACAAATATTTCTCTTGGTGAGGGCAGGGAAGAGGTGCTATATAGTTGTCCAAAGCTAGAGCACAAAGTTCATGGCTTTTTCTCTGGTCTTCTAACCTCAGTTCTGATTTAGAAAGGCAGTCCTTGTATAGGCCTGCTTCCAGAGGGCTCACCCTCTTGGCAGTGACTAAGCAGTATACTTTCCTTTTGCTACACTGGGAATTATGCACCGAGAAGAACCCTGGTCCAGTCTGCTGACCTGTCCTAGAGGCCTGGTCATCAGGGATTATCAAACAGGAATGTTTTCCATCCTCCTACAAATTATATGTAAGTGTCTATTGGCAGAGGTGGGTAGCCTCCTGCCATGGAATGTTTTGTAGTCATTTTTCTGGGTGGTCAGTCTGTTTTTTAGTTTCTTCTTAGAAACACTTCCTATAAAAAAATGCATAGCCTTCCCGAATGGAAGGTGGGGTGGGGACTCTCAGCGCCCAAAGGATGCGTGCTCTAAAACCCAGGCAGGAGGGCTGGCTGATGGCAGCCCCATGGGGAGGGCCCAGGGAGGGCCGCAGAGAAGCAGCAGAGGGTGGGGTGGAAAGTGGGTTGGAGAGGTGGCCCGGAGGGGAGAGCCACCATCCAAAGGAAATCAACACAGGAAGACAGAGATCTTTGTTAGCTGAAACTGAAGGATAAGGATAAAAAGGCATATAAATAAGAAGATAAAGAAAGCTAATGGGAGTAATGAAGACCCAAAGAAGAGGTGTACAAGGAAAAGTAATGTACCGCAGTCCCTCCTGCTCTCAATGACCTCAGAGGCAGGCCAGCTCCTCCTCCAGGGGGCCTGGTCCATTTCTCACATTCCCATGCCCATTGTTAATGTGGCTTCTCAGTCACCAAGCCAAAGGCTCTTCATCCTTATGCCAGAGCACCCTCCAGCCGGCCGACACACCCAGGAACCCAGGTCTGTGTGTTTAAATGCAATGTATGAGATTATAACACAATTTATGTTTATAAACTATTGTGACCTACATACCGCAGGTGGGACTAATGGCTGCTATCCTTTCCAAGTCGGGGTCAGCAAAAATGCTGCTGCGACATAGTGAGCAACTGTACTGTGACATGAAAATAGTGGTGACCAAAATCGCTGGTGCACTACTACATTTGAGGTTTGTGGCCTGCACTGGTAATGCAGTAGAATACCAAATTGTAGCTCAATGTTAGTAAATGAAGTTGTGACTTTTTTTCCATTCAAGTTCATGAATACCTTGAATTCTGTTGATAAATACCCTAGAGGCCTGGGACCCCAAGAACTGCAGACTGACGCAGTATCTGCCCCAAGGTGTAGGATGGTAGGTGTGAATTGGGATGGGCTTGGGCACATTGTAACGTACTTGGATCTTCCTGGGGTCACTCTTTCTCCAGACCAATTTTCACTTCTCTAGCTCAGGGAATTGGCTCAATCTGCCCTCTTCCTAGGGATCATGGCTGTGGATGCGACACACACTGGGAAGCAGAGAACTGTTAACAGAGCAAGTTGCATGTTAGGACCATGGCCAGGCTGTGTAATGCCTCTGTAAGAGCTGGAGAACACGTTTCCTCGGAGCGGCCACCTCTGGCTCCTGGCTGGGTGCATGCTGGCCTGCATTTCAGTCCCTGGTGGCTGCCTTGGCCAGAGGCCCTGTAGCCTTCACCAATTTCACCTGAAGTGAGGTTGAATTTTCAGGCTATATTACATTTCAGCCCAAAGTTTGAGCTTCCCCTCCAATAATTATTTTTTTCAAAGCAGAGCTGTCACAATGGCTTTTAAAGGTTCACTTCCTTTCCCTGCCCACTTCCTAGTTATCAGGAAATGGCCTTGGTGCAGGCAGGTGGATAGAGACCCAGGGGAAAAGGGCAGGATCTGGAGAATTCTCAAACTGGATAATGTCCTGAGTGGTGGAGAGGGGACTGTGGTCATGGCGTGTCTCCCAAACAGATGGCTCATATTGTCCTCTGTTGTGGGAAGATGACAGGGTGGCCCTGATCGGGGAGATCGCCTTGTTGTCATTTGCTCTAATTGTTGAACTAGAATCTGCTTAGTAGGAGAGAAAGCACTTCTAAGAAAACATTTGACTTTGCAGGGGAAAGCAACATTTTGGAAATCACCTCCTTGTGTGCACATAGAGTATTTGACTGGGGACCAGGCAACCTAGTTCAGGTCCAGCTTTGCCCTCAACCTGCCCAGGGTCTCTGGGCTGTTAAGTCATCTGCCTTCTTCTCTAGATCCCAATGATAGGACAGCTGGGAGCTCTCTAATGCCCTGCTAGCAATAAGGCGTCTAATGTCCAGGAAGTGTCTGTCATTGTTTAAAGTATGTTCCATTGGATGGCTTCTCTGTTTAACTGGTTCAAGTTAACTCCTTGGTGTAGAGGCTCTCCTGGCAGTGATACTTGTCATTCAAGAGAGATATGGGTGAGATGAAGGAGGACTTCCTGAAATTTTGACTGTGTGCCCTTCTTGAGTCCAAGTCTTCCTAACCATATGATAATGTCACTCTCTGCTAAAAACTTGTGAATGACTCTCTGTTGATGGAGGGGGACTATCTCCTTAGAATGGTCTCATGGGTCCTTCATTACCTGGTCCTGCCTGTCTGTTCATCTGTCAGTTTCCTCGGTGTATCCTCTGCCCCAGGGTGTAAGAGCTGGTTCTCCATACTGGTGGGGATGGCCTCTTACTCACATTTCTTCTCTCCAACTCTGCATTCAGTGTTACCATGTTAGCAGCTTGAAATCATCCATGGTAGGATCGTTTACCCCATGAAAACTGACAGACCTACAAGGCAGGGCTTTTTTCCCAGAGAATCCGTTGTTCAGATTTACCAGGATGCACCACTGCTCCTGCCTCACCCAAAGAGCTGCAGTGCATGCCCTGGAAGTGCTCTTCCACGCCTCTCTCTGCTTATCATTCCCTGGTCCTAACCCTTCACCTGTCCCTGCTTCTCTCTCTCTTTCCTTTCTTCTCTGCCTCCCCGCCTTCTGTCTAACTGACCACCTACCTCCTCATCCACCCATCCATGCAGAGACAGCTAGGCTCTGATTCCTTCTCTGCCACTGAATAGCTGAGTGAGTGACTCAGGGACAATTTCTAACCTTTAAAATGCCTCAGTTTTCTCTGTGTGAAATGGGTATAATAATAGGTTGTTGTGAGGCTTAAATGAGTTAATATGTAAAAGGTGTTTTGAACAGAGTTTGTCATGCTAATGTGTGCCCAGCACTGAGTATGCACATACAATTAGACGTTCAAGAAAACAAGCACAGGAAAATGTTCATGAGCCCTGAACAAACCCTGGTTAGTTCTCCCAGGGGTGTCAGAACTAATTTCATGGTGCCAGGGACATTTGAACTGAATCCTGAATGATTAATCACTTCTACCCACCAAACTGGCAAGCCAGATACAGTTGTCCTGGGAGGCAGGAAATCACATGAGCATGGAAAGAAGACACAAAAGAGGAAACAGCCTGATCTGTTAGGGTTTTATGTAGTGAGCATGGCATCAGGTAAAGAGAGGGGTCTCTAGTCATGTTTGGGTTATGGGTTGTCCACGGGGAAGGGAACAGTCTCCTCTTAGCTCTGCTTTTCATTGCCTGCCCAGATCTGAGTGTTGGATTTTCCCCAAAAAGTCAGAAATCCAGATTTTTATGCAGAAGCTCCTGATGTTTAATGGTAAGTAGTACTAATTCAAGTAAAAACAAGACTAAACAAAATATAAAGCCCATCCACAGGCTTTGTGCAGCTTCCCACAGAAGACTGGAGTTTCAGGTTCCTGCACCTGTGTTAAGATGCTAATATTTGCAATTCCTCATTTGGAGCATGATTTTGCCATTTGCTGTGTGACCACAGATGAGAGTCCCGTAAACTCTCTGAGCCCTGGTGCTCTGCCAAATGGCTGTCATATTTCTTGTCCTACATACCTTGCTGTGAGAAGCCTTTGGACTATGGGGATAAAAGCCCTTGCAAAGACCCAGAATTATTCCTAGGCCTTGCATGCTGTGGCAGAGACATATACTCAGCACAACCCCAAGGCAGATTGAAGTCACCCAAAGAAACCGGAATGTCCTCACCTACCTTTTAAATGTTAACAATAGATGGGGGAAGAGAAATGTAGGTGTGGTTTTTCCCCTTCATTCTGTTAAAAACATCAGAAGGAGCTTGACATTCCATTTTGGAAGTCTGTATGTCAGAGATCCAGCTAAGAGTTACTGATTGCTTCTGCATGGATTCAGGATCTCAGGGAAGAGGCATGCTCCCCCTCCACAGGGTGTGCTGATGGTTTCTTCACGGAGGCAAAGGACTCTGAAAAGAAGCCAGCTGCACTATGTATTGGTCGGGGTCCTGCCGAAATCTGTACTTGGATTTGTGTAATTTCTCCTCTTTTCTGTCTCTTTCCATTCCAGGCTGGCTTTGATTGGATAGGCTTTTAAGGAAATAACCAAATCTTAGAAAAGTCTAATTCTTTCTAGTTGAGGGGCCGAGCTTGGTAGATGTTGGCTTTCACGCAGAGGAGCGGTGGATAGGCCCCCAGCCTACTTCGTCAGGCCCAATTAAAAACATTGTGTAAACCGAGCTTTGTGGAAACCTCCATGCTTATCAATGCACTTATAACTTGCTGTTATCCTGATTTTTGTATTATCTTTGTTTTTTCCCATTGCCTGATTGAACTTGATCATGAGAAGCTTCAAAGACACAGGCTGGCTGTGAAGTAAGGGTACTTGACTTCCTCAAAAGCACATCAGTTCTGGATTCTGGTCCCATTGCAGACAACTTACCACTTCTGCTTCAGGAGCTGACCTCAGCCTCAGCATCTGTTTCCCTCTCCTGCAAGCCCCAAGCCACCCAGACCCTCAGAACTGAGGTGTCTGATGCCCTGTGGCTCTCATCCCTTGTTGGTGTCTGAGGCCCTGACCCCCTGAACCGTTTCAGAAGCCAAACCCCAGAGGAGCCAAGGCCCCACTCTTCTGAGATGGATTTGAAGCACCTAGATCTATTGAACTGAATTCACATTAGAGGTGGAATAGTACATTGATGTGAAGAAGGTGCTGAAACTCTATTCCCTAATATGATGGCCCTAGAGGTGGGGCCTTCGGGTGGGAATTAGGGCAGATGAGGTCATGAGGGTAGACCCTCATGATGGGATTAGTGCTCTTGTAAGAGGAGATTCCAGAGACCTTGCTTCCTCTCTTTCCACCCACACCTACCAAGGAAAGGCCATGGGAATACACAGCGAGTGTGGCCATTTGCAGCCTCCATGAGACACTGGCCGTGCCTGCACCTTGTGCTAGGACTTCCAATCTCTAGAACTGTGAGAAGTAAATTCCTGCTGTGCAAACCACCCAGGTGGTGGCATTTGGTTATGGCAGCCCGGGCACAGAAGCAGAGGAGGTTACTAGAGGCTAGCCTGGGTACCAGGCCACCTGGTGGAATATGTCTTTGAGCAAAGGTGTACCTGTTTTTATTCCACTGTGTCTAATGCTCACCATCCACCTAGCACATAGTAGGTGTTCTATGACTTTTGAATGAATGAATGAACCCTAATGAGTGGGGTAAAATAACATCTAACTTATCAACAGGTATTTAGAAAACAATACATTTGAGTGTTAAGATTTTCTGCAGTCATGGTTTGAGATAAAGGAAAAATAAATTCTTTTAGAATATATTGTCTTTGTGTGTGTATATATCCACACACACACACACACACACACACACACACACACACTCCCATATATACACACATACCATGCTGTTAATAGCCTGCACTTTTTTACTAACTCACCCCATGGAGACATAATGATAGTAAAATAAATACAGTCAGCATGCTTTCCTATTTACCCAGCATGGAAGCCAGTGACTATTTCTAAGCATTTGCAATTACATCAAGGTCTCTTAGAACTGTTCTCCATAAAGAGATGCTGAGTTGGGCTGCTGACCTGCTAAAATCTAATTATCTTAAGTTCAGTAAAACAAAAAAGAAAAGTCATTTCTTTATAAAAGAATTGTAGAACCCTGACACTGGAAGGACTTTTGAAGTCCCTTTTCATGGGCAGGATGCTGTAGAAGGATGCGATTTTGGTGTCAAAGAGGTGGCTTCAGGGTTCTTTCTTGTTCCTTGGGGAAATCCCTCAGATACTATGAGGTGTTTGCTCTGTGGCTTTTGCCATTTGAGAATGGAGACGCTATTTCCTCAAGATGCTGTTCATCTTTATTCATATCTGGGTGCAGATGAGTTCAGAGTGTGTGGGTGTGGGATTCGAAGTCTGAAGTGCTTAGGTAACAGTTGGCATGCCGGTTGTGTAATGAATAACATGTATTGACAATATTAAATTGTGGGCTGCATCTTGTTTTTGGTGTTTAAAGAAAAGAAAAATAGAACAAAATTTCTAAAAGCAGCAGTTTTGTTTCTCTGCCGGGGGTGTTTCTAAATGCTGGGATAACAGTGCTGAGAAATCTGTGCCTCCAAAATGCCTGGCTTTCTTCTGCCTGGCCTGGTTCTACTGAAGAAGCAGCCCCACCAGGTTTCTTTCGCTGGGAGGGACTGTGGTGTTTCTAAATATATATTCATACTGTGCTCAACTGCCTGAAAGAAGTGGCTTCAGTAATACCAGGCGAGATTTGAATTCATGTTTTATATGCGAGGTGGAAGAGCCAATGGGCTTCCGAAAAAATAAATGGTAATTTATTGAGTTATTAGGAAGTTATCATTTGTTTCCCAAGCTCCAAAACTTGTAAGTTGTCATCAACTTCTAGGATTTTCTCCAGTGAAACTGTGCACCATTACTTTTTTGAAAAAGTCACGTTCCTTTCTTTTCCCAACAATAGAGAAATAATACCGAGAAATATTCTTTCTGCTTAGTTGTGGGTGGACAGGAAGTGTGAGCATGTCTGTGGCCAATGCGAGGTAACATCTGTGGACTGCACAGAGCAGGTATCTTTAATAAACGTGACAAGGATAGTCAGGGTCCTAACATGGTAATGTGATGCCTGATGTCAGGGGCTTGAACCGTTTAGCATGCTGTGTATCGTTTTGGCATTCTAATGAAACCTGTTCACCCCTTCTTATTTTTTTAATGTGAAGTTTATATATAATTATTTAAACTAAATGGAAAAATATTTTTAAATGCAAAAATTAAAGTGCATAGGATTCCAAAGTACAAAAAACACCCCCATAAAACACTGGGATGCTCAGGGACTCCTAGGATCTCTGCTGTGCTGAGCTTATAATGTTATATATGACCTGTATTTCTGCCCAATTGGTCATGAGTATGAAAAAATTACTTTAAAGAACACACTTCAGTAGTGAATTTAACTGGCAGATGTGTATGAACTTGCCTCGTCTAGACTTGTAGCCTATACACTTATATTCCAAAAGACAGTGCCTACTTACAAAGAATTAAACATTCTCATTTGAACTGTCCAGTTTTGTGAAACTATAGTGAATAATTTAAATGGCTGACTTCTTTCTAGGTCTCTGTGAAGAACAAACAAGTGTAGCTAGGGATGATCATAGATCCTCCTAGATATCTGGATCGCTAGGTAAGAAGATGCATCTTTCCATTTTCTGGCTGAATGACCACCAGGTGAGAAATTGACCAGTAGTTGCCTCTGTGTATTGTGATGGGCTATAACCAGGAGGAATTAACTATCATAATTATAAAGTTGTGATGTGCATAAGTGATACTTAAAAATTTCTGGAACCAACTGTGGTGCCATATAAAAGAAAATGCCGTGTTTTTGATTAGTGGTATTGCAGACACTGGTAATAGTAGTGGAGTCTGTTGCTTGCCTTTAAAATGAAAGGGAATGCCAAATGACTATTGATGATTAGTGGAAAAGAAAGGGAGAAGAGACCTCCTACACTCACACATCCCCACATTCTAGTGGAGGCCATGGATGCTGCATGGAAAACCTTTGTCTAAGGGTGTGAGTCAACACCTGATAACGTGGAAAATAAGATCCAAAGCAGCTGTCAGACAGATGAAATCTGTAGAGGGGATTATGAAAGAATGCTATTTTCTGTTGGGTAGTTTATTTAGCAAACATGACAAAATTCAACCAGCTTCATAAATGGTCTCTTTGGAGAGAGATATTGTTGCCTTTGTTCAAAATAGTGTTAGGTCTTCTTTGAGAGCCAGTGGTGGAATGTTTTGAATGCTCTCATCAATGTTGATTCTTAAACTGTTTTGGAGTGTGTTTGGTGTTTTGAAATAAGCCAACGTCATTTGAAGTAAGGGTGCTGAATGAATGTAGAGGGTATCCAGGTGTGTCAATGCCAGATGGGGACTTGAAAATTCTAAGGCTTCTTTTCAGAAGGGACTCATTAGCCACCCTGAAGGCTGCCCCATTGTGATGGAGACAGAGTAGTGATGAGATCTGGGAAAGATAGTGTATCCAAGATGATAGCCTCCTTGGAGTCAGTCTTCAGTCCCCTGGAGTGACTATAGTGGGGACTCATTTCCCTTTATCAAGTGGTGGCCCAAGGTGGTTTAAAATATTTAGTGGCAACATTCTATAGTGACATTTTATACAGTCTCGGACAGAATGCACTATCCAATAGAAATATAATACTAGCTACTTATGCAGTTTAAAATTTTCCAGTATCTGCATTGAACGTGTAAAAAGGGAAAGGTGAAATTAAGTTTAATAATATATTTTGCTTAATCCAGTGTATCCAGAATTATCATTTTAACATATAATCAAATTAAAATTTATCAAAAAATTTTTTCACACTGAGTCTTTGAAATCTAGCGTGAATTTTATATATAAAGGGCACATTGTACTTCGGACACTGAATTTTCATCAGAAACACTTGACCTGTATTTGTAAAACTGACAGTTGAAAAAAACAGGTCCATATGTCCAAGTTGTTTCAGATGCACTTAGATGTTTTCCAATAACCAAATGGAATGTTCGGTTTTAAATTTAAATTTAATTTAATTATAAATAAAAATAAACATTTACTTCTTTAGTCACAGTGGCCCCATTTCAAGTGCTCAGTGGCCACATACGACTAGTAGCTATCATGTTGGATTATACCAGGTCTAGATTACATGAAGAAACAATGGAGAGGAATCCATAGGCACAGGGTAGACATTTACACTCTGGAAAAATTAAGGAGAGATTCCCGTTGTTTTGTCCCTTCTGTGAAACAGTTTTTTCAGTCTTTTTGTCAAGCCAGTATTTTTCCAGAAGCTCCACATCATCTCCTTAGAATACTTTTATATTACCCACAAAGGGCCTTTCCTTATGAGTATTCACCATTTACATCCGGGGCACCATATGGCCTCTGCTTCATAGACGGAAAGATCAAGGACAGGTTTAGATGATTAGATGGAGACAGGAAGTTAATGCCGTGCTCCATTTCTGATGACTAAGGAAATAAAATTTCCTGCCTCTATGCTCCACTGGACACCCACCTCTGATTCTGATTCTGAAAGTTCAGGGTGGGGCTCAGGAGAGCGCATTTCTATCAGATTTTCCTTGCTCTTCCCACCTCCCCGCGCCGAGTGATGCAGCGAAGCCGAACTTGAGATCTAACCCCCCTCCACTATCTTCTTTTTGCTGGTGGCTCATAAGGTGTGCTCTGAGGCCCTCCTTTTTGGAATGCCCTGGATTTTGTTAAGCTGAAGAGTTCTAGGCTCTGTCCCACACCAGCTAAGTCAGAATACCTGAAGCATGGCGCTGGGAGTCTGCACTTTTAACAAGCTCCGTAAGTAATTCTTATGCCCAGTAACTTTCAAAGCCACCGCTTGAACCCGAGCCCTCGCCAGCTTAGATATAACGGGATTCCTCTGTCCCACTCATTCTCGTTCTTCCTCTTTCCCCACGTCTGATGTTTATAAATCCACAATGTCATATTTATTCTATATCCCCTGTGTCAGGTCATTTAACAGGTATGCATTTGCTCCAGGGACTGGGGATATACAGAGAGAGATGTGAGGTGCTGTCTCTGGCCTCAGAGCCTGCAGGCTTGGAAGAGAGAGAGAGATCTATGGAAAGCTGAGTTCAGAAAGCATCATAGGGGCCGTGCTACATATATATGCTGGTGCAGTGAGCACACGAAGATAAGGGCTGTATTCACCTGGGGCTTGAGTTGGTGAGAATGGCTAACCAGGGCTTCTGGGACCCGGGACTGATTCAGGGAAAGACAAAATTGGTATTCCACAGAGAGATGGCAAAAGGGAAGGACACCAGAGGCGTGGTGTGAGCTAGTATGTGAACAGGAAAGCAGAGCCATTATGAAGGATCTGGAATAATGGACTTGAGTAGCTATCAGACCTAATGGACTTATGGGGGCTGCTTGGGATGCAGAGTCTGGCAGGGCAGAGGAGCAGAGAAAATCCCTGAGCAGGGACCTTGAGGGGAGCTGATGAGGAGATCTGCAGGGGGTGCTGGCTTTCCCAGTGGTGGGCCTGAAGTTGCTGTCGGTCAGCAGGGCTCAGAGGGGAACAAAACAGGACTGCAGGGAGAGGAGGCAAGGACATGTTGGAACCTGGGCGGATGAATTGGAACCTGTGCCTGTAGAAGAGGCCAGTGCCCTGTGCCTAGGAGCTGCACACACAGGCTCAGAAACTGAGGGTGGAGACCCGGTGTGGCTCAGGAGAGCCATGGCCATCTCTGCCCTCCCCAGCGAGTAAGCCAGCCAGCCAGTGGCAGTGTGTGAGGGCTGTGTGGAATGCTGCCACTTCACTTCTGCTTCCAGATTTCACGCAGATTTCTACTGTGGCTAACCTTAACTTGAACCCAATAAGGAAGGGAATTCTGGGAAACATGCTCAGATCGGGCTAAGTAGGCACCATGCAAAACGGTCACCATTGGCTTAGGAAACCTGTGCTGGGGTGGCTGGATGAGGCACAGGGCATATTGGGTTGGTTGTTAGGTAGTGAGGCAGCTATGAGCCCACGTGAAGAAGAGAAAGCTGCAGTGGGTGGCCCTGTGGGCTCTGCTGAGTGGAACGGGCTTTGTGCTCTGGATAGCAATGGATTATGAATGGAGGATGATATGATAAAGTGAGTCTTCTTCAAGAAAATAACCCAAGCAATGATTCTCAAACTTTCTGATGTCAAAACCTTTAATCATTTTACAATTATTGAGGATCCTAAGAGTTTTTTGTTTATGTGGACTGTATTATCCATATTTACCATATTAGAAATTAAAACTGAGAAATTAAAAGAAATGTTTACTGATTCACTGAAATAACAGAAATAAGACCATTACATGTTAACATAAAAACACATTTTTATGAAAAAACAATTTATTTTCCAAAACAAAAATTCAGTGGGAAGAGTGGTGTCATTTTACATTTCGGCACATCCCTTCAATGTCTGGCTTATGAGAAAGATTTTCATATCTGCTTCTGCATTCACTCTGTTGTGATAAAACCTTTGGAAAACTCCTAGCCCAACCATAACAGAATAAGAGAAAAAAAGCCAAGTCATAAGAGAAGAAAAGGCAAATCCTGTCTTCAGTATCATGTCTGTAGTATCATGGCAACAGTCTATATCATGTCTGTAGTCAAATCATGTCCACAGTGTTACAGAAATCATTTTGTCCTCAGGGATCCCCTGGAAGGGTCTCAGAGACCTTCAGGAGTCCATGGAGAGAGCCATTGCTGTAGATGGCGACTTGACAGCAGGCAATGGTCAAGGAGAGCTAGGAGGAGATCTTGTAACAGTACAGGGAGGAAGATGAGGGCCTGCACAAAGGAGTATTAGCAGGGAAGAAGAGAGTGGAGGGAAGAGGTGCTAAGGGGAGATGCCGCAGAATGTAGTAACCAGTTGGATATGGGAGAAAGAAAGGGGAGAGTGCCTGAGAGGCACTGGACAGCTGGATGTCTACGAGCTGCCAGTATAGGCGCCAGTGCTCCTCAACCCAGTCCTCACCCAGCTGGGCCGTCTGCTCTATGAGGGTTTGACCTGAGGTGGAAAGGAGGTGAGAGGTCCAGCCCTGGCCTAATTATCTGGAGGTCTGAAGCTGACTTTTGTATGATTTTACATGGGCAGAGTTACTAAAAGCATTTGAGTGAAGGCTGGCCCAGTCCACACAGTTCACATATGCAGGGACCCAGGGGGAGATGGGTGTTTCATGAGTAGCCAAGACAACAGGGTGAGGTTTGGAGACTGCTCTTTTCTTTGGGGCTAGACACATTTGTGATTGCAAGAGCATTTAGGAGGGATTCAGGAAGCCAGAATGTGGTTTTATGTGTGTGGTTATATAGTTATACTGTTATATATGTATGTGTGTATGTGTGTGTATGTGGTTACGTAGTCATATTGTTATATATGTATGTGTGTATGTGATTGTATATATATGTTTGTAAATATATATGTGTGTGTGTATAATTTTATAATGAATAGCTCTACAGGCTCAGGCTTCAGCATGGGGAGTGGCATGAACTAGCCTGGGCATCTGACGTTGTGAATAAAGGCCCTGGTTTTCTGCCAACCAGTGTGTGACCTTGGACAACCCGCCAAGCATCTCTGGGCCTCAGTTTCCTTCTGGGAAATGTAGACAGTGTGAAACATCAAGAATTCTGTGATCCAATAGGCATGCTTTTCAGGCTCAAAGGGTGATGTTCTGCAGCCACCGTGATTCATTCCATCAGTGTCAGAGTCTGCCTGGGCAGCATTTTCGGAGCCCCATTTTCCATCTTGCCTGTTGTGCAACAGGAAAATGAAAGGAGGAGCAGTCAGCCTGGCATCAGAGGGTTGGAGAGAGCAGCTGCAGCCCTCGGGCTGCTGTGCTTGTCATTTGTTTGCGTGTTGTCTGCAGCTCGGCCTGGCAACCTCAGCACCTCTGGTTTCCTTAGTTCTTGGGAAAGTCTCTTTTGTCACCTCTGTTCATATGCACATGCATGTGCATGCACATGCACATGCACACACATACACATACACACTTACACTCAAAGCAACTTGACCACACTGTCCTCAGGATTTCCCCAGGGTATGGAAGGTAATTTTAGATGTGCAGATTTTTTTTTTTTGGTGTTTATGTATACTTTGATTTTATTAAAAAAATACAGCAGGCATAGCAAAACCATTTACACTGATAGTTCTTAGGATAAAAACATAGTTGAAATAAGTGTATTGAATTAAAGAAGAGGTTGCATAAATGCTAATACAGGTAGAGCTTTGTGTAGCAAAATTCTTGAAGGCAGTGTGAGTGACTCGTGAGGGAAGCACTACCTGAACTGCATTAATGAGGCTTTCAGCAAATTCAGAAGAGACTCTTTATCAGGTGATACCTAGCACCTATGTCTGAAGTGTTTTTATTCATCATTGATTGGTTATTTCAGCTGAAAAATCTCTTTTGGGAACCTGAGCTATTTCATATCTACTTTATATTGGTCATGTTATGTACTTAGAATGTTAGATCTTAAGCTAGATATAATTTGGGGAAACATTCAGGCAAATTAAAATGATGGGAAATCCTATAAAACTACTGGCCCTGAATTTTACAAAAATGTTAATGTCATAAGGGGCCAAAACCCCCCACCCCCACAAAAAGAAAAACAACAAAAGATGAAAATACCTGCCTGGGAGCCATCCTAGATTAAAAGAGACTAAAGAGATGTAAGAACTAAATACAGTGTGTGATTCGTTGACTGAACCCCTGATCAAAAACAGGAAGTTTAGGGACACTTAAGGTTAAATTTGAAAACCAACTGCTTATTAGAAAGTCATATAGTTTTAAATTTTAAATTTCCTGAGTGTGTTAATTATAGTAGAGGGAACTATTCTTGGTCTTAGGAGATTCATGCTGAAGTATTTAGGGATGAAGTACATCAGTGTTTGCAACTAACTCTCGAATACTTCAAGCCAAAATGTACATGCATGCCACATGCTCACATGTACACACAATACCCATACACACATGCACACATATATGTAATACACATGCACATGCATATACGGAGATGTACGTGCCCGTACTCAGACACATATGTATGCATGCATGTAGCACACATTCATACAAACATGTAGAGACATGCATATCCATACTCAGACATACATGTATGCATTCATGTAATGCATGTACATGTAGAGATATGCACTCCCATACCATAGACAGAAATATACATACATGTAGTGCACATTTGCACACACATCTATGTGCACATTTGCACACACAGACATGTATGCCCATACTCATAGACATGTGCATAGACACATATGTTTATAATCACACATACATATTCATATATGTACAAAGACAGGGAAAGCAAATGTGACAGAATATTAGTGGTCAATCCAGAACATTCACTGGGCAGTTCTTGCACTCTTTCTGTAGAGTTAAACTTAACATTTTTTTTTAATTAAAAGTTGCAGGAAAGCATTAGACTTCTTCAGGTAGAGAAATCTCACAGGTAATCTAAGATTTTCATCACGTAGATGAAGAAATAGGTGCTGAGGAGCTGGATACCATTTTTCGTGAGCCTACTAAGAAGCATGCTTACGCTGGTGCAGAGAGCCACAATTGCTCTTATCCAACAGCTAAGATTCCCTCCACCAAACAAACATGATGCTTAAAGCTGTTCTCTGTCCAGGAGCACTGAGATGGTTCATGGGCACTGCTTGGATTCTAGCTTGCACTGGCTTCATTATTACAACTGATAAAACAGGACAGTTATGTACAGAATAGCCTCTGCTGTGGTGTAATGAGATTTTTGTGGATTCACAAGTCCTTCACTAAATAGCTGTCGAATACCTACTATGTTCCCAGCCTTATTCCTAAGGGCCTATGGAAGATAGTTGAGATCCTCCTTGTCATGGAGATCATTTTCTGGAATGGGAGGGACAGGAGTGGCCAATCAGGCACTGAGATGAATCAAGTGATTTTAAAACTTCTCTACTTCAAATAGTCTAATGTTCTCCTGGACAAAGTCTGCATTCTCCAAACCTTTGAGTTTGATGTCAAGGTCAAGGGTCTCCTGACACCCGTGCAGTGGGGCTGCCATGGGGTCAGTGTTCTTGTTTGGGTCCACAGAGTGGGTCCATGCTTCGGTGTGCCTGTTTCCCCTTTTGTTGATGAATGCAGAAGTTCTCTCTGCACTTTTTGTCTTTATGATGGACTTTTGGGAAGTTTAATCCAAAAACCACACAAAGGCCCATCATTTGCTTATACTGACACATGGTGATGAAAGTGAGTTATTATATCTGAATAATGCTACAGGAAGCCTTCCAACCAACAATTTCAATACTGCCACATTGGCACCCCTCTGAACTACTATCTGCTTTTGCTAATTCAGTGTGACAGGTTTCTAAAGCAATTTGACCCCGTGTAAAGGCAGGGACAGAGTATTCAAATGTGCTCTAAGGAGGGCAGGGGAAAAGGACATACACTGAATTCTCCTTGTAACACTAATCAAGATCCATTTGGATTCATTTCTTAGAGGCACTAAATATGTTTTATTTTTTATTTTCCAGTCACCTTTTCAGTTGCTTCTATCTGCAGTGCTTGAGTTTTCCCCAGAACGTAGACTCAATCAGCTGATTCTGCAGCCCAGAGGCCTCCAAGGATAGGAAGTGGAGACAGTATTCTTTCACATTTAGAGAAATTCCAGTTTTTATAATTCAGGCAGAAAGTATGCTACTCATTTGAAATCACTCAGGAGACAGGCTGGCAGGTAAAAAGGATCCTGTGTGGGATGCAGAATATCAGTGTGCCTTCTCTGTCCCATTTCCACCTGGGTGAACCAAAGCTGGCCTTCCAGATGGCAGGGTGTTGGCCGGGCAGCGTGCTGTCATATGAGACAGACAGGATTAGGAGCAGAGAACCTGGTTTGGGTCCCAGCTCCAGTGCCTGTGACTGTGAACTTGGCTCAAGGCCTGGCCGGAAGTAAACAGTCAACAGCCATGAGCCTAGGGGCCACCTTCTCCACCATCTTGGTCCTTGTGGGTGGGTATGTGTTTTCAAGAAGGGAGTCCCTCCCCGCCCCTACAGCTCAGCTCTTACATTCCCTCCCTTGGCTCCTGCCAGTCATGCTGGTCTCCTCTCTGTTTGTAGAGCTGTATGCCAAGCATACTGCTGCTTCAAAGTTGCTGAACTTTTTCCTCCTTCTGCCCAATTTGCCCCTCCTTCACAGACCCTTGGCTTGCTGCTCACTTCTTTCAGCTCTCAGCTCAGGTGTCACCACTGAGAGCAGCCTCCCATCTCTAACTTATTGCCCCAGTGGGTTTTCCTCATGGCTTCTCTCAGAGTCTTAAATTTTCCTGATGACTCACTTTTGTTGTGTGTTTATTAATCTGTCTCCTCCCTCAACCCTGAGCTCCATTGGAGGAAGAGCCCTGACTATTTTGGATATAATACCCGGTCCATCCTAATTGCTCAGTACATAAGTGTGGCATGGAAGTTACTGGGACCTCCATGAGAGATGGAGCAGCCATGCAGGTCTGTTCCAGAGATTTGATGATACCAAGTTTTTGAGAGTACTTTGGAAATTACAAAACACCACAAATCACACTTATTACTAAGCCTCCCCCAGCCTCATCCATGAAACAGACCTTCTCATTGCCCTGGACTGAAGAATCCTCTTATTCCTACAGCATTTTCTGAAAAGATCTGGCATGTCTGACACATGTTTTAATTCCTGATGTAGTTCATTGGCAGGAGTTTCAGATGAAACTTGAAGGATTGAGAAGCAAGAGGAAAAATACCTCCCATTTGACAACTGGTCTTCAATAAATAGTTTACAGGTACAAGTTTCAGTCCTGTAGAGCACAGTGAGTGTGCAGCATTTAAACAATGCCCAGCATCAGAGAAAGACTGTATTAAGAATGCACGTTATTCAGAGAGCTTTCCTGTACCACAGTTAGCTTAAAGAAAATGTCATCATATGGCTGGTTTTGGTGCGGGACAGGAAATCAATGCAGGGGTTCAGCTTGGAGGCCAGCACAGTGGTGCCACGGCCTCTTTGCATGCCCTGTCTTTCTTGAACACAGCAGCACAGTGATGGAGGGGACATTGCTGATAATGAGCTGTGAATACATCTTGCCCCGGTATGGGATATGATTCTTTTTTCATCTACCTGCTTTTGTATAAAAATTTCAGCTTTTACTATTTATAATCTTTTTCAGGTTTCAATCAAGATGTAGTATGTTGGCTTTCAAAGAGCTTGATTTAAATTGTGGAGGGAAAGGAAGGGGATTTGTGAAATATCAATCCATTATTCATGATGTTTAGAAAGATGTATTTTTTTAGAAGTGTGAAAATCATCCTGATGGAGACAGAACCCGACAGCTAACAGTGCTGATCTCACGGTGAACACCCCTCTCTCGCTGCCACCTTGTAGACACAGTGTGCAAGGATGACGTGCCTTGTCCCCTCCCAACTCCTTTTTTTTTCCCCAGGAATTAAAAAGAGGTTCTTTAAGTTTCAGTGTAAATTAAAATCTCTAGTTTAAGAAAATGAAGCCTTATCTTGAATTTGGGAAAAATGACTTTACCTGCGGCTCTCAATACAGATGTTCTCCGTGTTTCTTGGAGTATAGGAATTTGGTAAAATGAGTCAGAAAAGGAGACTGAACATCCAGCCTGTCTTTCTCCCCTCCCCAGATGAACAGCACCCTGTGTACT
This sequence comes from Manis pentadactyla, assembly GCF_030020395.1. Lineage (NCBI taxonomy): Eukaryota > Metazoa > Chordata > Mammalia > Pholidota > Manidae > Manis > Manis pentadactyla. The sequence goes on along the minus strand of NC_080032.1, from coordinate 41,657,206 downwards.
CTACCATGATGTAGGGTCTTTTCTCCCTAGAGCAACCTTCACACACATGCTCATATCTACTGAAAAACAAATATACATAATGCAACACAAGGATTTTGATGCTTGATGCAAAGATATTTTAATTATATTATTTTTAATTGGAGTTATTTGAAGAATGAACAATTGAAACACTAAATTTGTAATATGGACCAAGTCTTAACATCAGCAGTTTATCTATAATAAAGAAAATATGCTAACTGTCTACTTAAACTCTCATTTCTCCCTTAAAACAACTCACAAATGAGAGTGAAGTATTTTTCTCTTTGGGAAGCTGAAGATTTCTTGTAGCTTTATTTAAAGAGGAGAGGTGGGTTAAGTAGCAGAGGAGAAATCACAAATTAAGTGCAGCCCTGAAATAGAGCCTGTTCAGAGGATTTAAAACACACCTCTTTTTTAAAAGAGTTTATAATTGAAGTTACTTACGGTTTCAAAATAAAAAAAAAGAACTAGAAATAGAAGGTAGATCTTAAATTCCTAAAGAGGTTCAAGGGTTTCATATTGTTTTATGGAACGTTAGGCCAGGTGGTTCCTGGTAGGGTCGACCACTAGACAGTTTTCTAGGAATGTCCTGCCAATGATTCTCGTGTTGTTTTGCTTGTTTTTGTAGACAGGAAGCTGCTGACTTTTGTGGAGAAACTAATATTTGAGTTCCAGTGTTCAAAGAGAATTATTTGCATCTCTTATTTCTCTATACTGTTTCCTTGGGAATCTTTGGGTCAGATACCATGTCAGTGAATTGAAGGAGCTTACCTAGATGGCAATTTGTGTGACTGTTTACTCCAGACCCTTATTTTCATATTCCATAAGTTAAAAATTACTTCAAACTCTGGATTTTAATTTTGTGATGTTTGACACCTTAACTAATATCATACATGCCCATTACCTTTGAGGGAGAAGTTCCTCAATTCAGGGTTTCATCACTTTGTGCCTGTATCCTAATTTGCTCCTTATTTACCCCTCTACCTTTATTTCAGTCCTTGCTTCATGTTACCAGGAGATTCGCTTTCCCAAGATGCCACTTTGACTTGGTTGCCTCCTTGCTTAAGTCAGCAAACTCCTTAACGTGCTTTCAAGTCCCCCCATGACTCTATTCTGTCTCCTAATGATTTTCTTGGTGCATGTCAATGCTCATGGCAAACATCATCCAAAATGTTGCTTGACTTTTTAACACACTTGGCATTTTTCTGCACCCCTGACATAGTCTCCACTTAAGCCTTTCTCCCTCTCTTCCTCTTCTCTTACCAAAAGCTTCTGCATCTTTTTGCAACTCGGGTCAAACACTAATGCAGAAGTTTTCCTTGACCACCCGTGATTAAAGCAATCCTGCCTCTTTAATACATTTCTATTTCATGAGATTATTTGCTTTATGATTTTTGCCTTTTATGAGCTCTGTCCGAGCTATGTCTTAAGGTCCAAGACCACGTGTCATAACTTTGGGTACTCTATTCACTGCATACTTTGCCATCTCATACATTATAGGTACTCAATAAATGTCTGTTATCTGCTCTCAAAAGTGAGGTAATGCTCTTTCTAACAGATACAAAGGCTGGGTGGCTCCCATTTCTATGGGAGTCAAATAAGCTTCTTTGCTGACTCTCAGCAACTGTGTTAGATCCCTTTACTTCCAGGATATGGGCTTGCATTCCAGGGTTGGAAAGGTCAATGAAAGACAGCATGAAACATCTTAGAGGAAAGGATCATGCTAGATACGCAAATGAGGAGAGAGGGGTCTCCCAGCTTATTCCATAGGGGGCAGGTCTCCGTTGGGGTGGTGGCGGTAACACAATGTGGGGACAGATAATAAGCAGGTGTTTAGAGAATTTAAAACTATCCTAACACCCACTAAGCTGTTCTGTTTCTTATGATCACCAGTGAGAGTGATAAAATACTCTTTCCGCCCTAAAATACATGTTACTGTGGTTACTGTTAGATTTTAATAGTATAGGTATGCTCCAAATTAGCACGTTATTATTATTATTTAATAAATTCTGTATTCTGCCTGCACATTAATTCAGAGAAGTCACAGTTAATTTGACCTGCACACGTGGCCTCTGGTACCTACTCAACAAGAAGGATGTAGCGGATCCGCAGCCTCCTGCTTCACACCCAGCAGTGCTCCCATGTCTTCTTGCATTTAAATAGTAGATTTGGGATTAAAATTGGAGCACAAGGACTGTGAAAATGAATACACCCTGGGCTACATTGATTCTGTCATTCTCTGTGACCACTTGGGGTTTTTATTTGTGTTTCACATTTGGGTGCTTCAAAGTCTGTGCAGCTGTTTGGTGAGTGCCCACTTTAGTTTATACCTGAAATGTATTTGTTCTAATCAATTGTTATCACTGAAAAATCATTATTTTATATAGAGGAGGGATATGGTACTAATGATTTACTCTGAGAGTCATACTGAGGTTTACTGAAGAACAGTTTCCAAGGAGGTCTCCTGAGAAGGCTCTACTCAATGTCACCTCATTGGAGGGCTTTCTCTGATGGACCATCTGAAATATGTAATCACTTCCCCACACCACCCTGCCCCACTGTCCATCGTTATTACCCCAGTTTGTTTTTCTCCACAGTACTTAGCACCTTCTGACATGTTGCACATGTGCATGCATGTGTGTGTGTGCGCGTGCATCCACTTGTTTAGTATTCTACTCCCTTGCTTGTCTCCAGTTCCATGGGAGACAGGAAATTTGCATTATCCTGGGACCTATACGATAGTCTGGCATACAGTCGATGCTCAATTAATATTTGTTGAGTGAGTAAATCAATAAATGAATGAATGAGAGAGGTGTCATAATGTATCTTGTAGAGAATTTTCATATTCTTCTGTCTGGAGCTTATCTGAAGTGGGAATGAACACATCTTCAAATCGGTTACGGAAGTACATGTCATGCCTAAACTTGGAGTAGGTGGAAAATCGCTCAACCTCCTTACCCATTGGTTCAGACTGTAAGCCTAACTGAGAAGTGGTTGTATAATAAAAATGACCGTATATTGAGGCTTTACTAGAGTTAAACCCTTTCATATGTATCATGTCAATGAATTTAAAAAAAAGTCATACTATAGATGAGACAGTATCAACCCTAGTGTGATCATCTGGGCCTGCCCTGGGAGGGAGGGAAGGAAGGAAGGAGGGAAGGAGGGAAGGAGGGAAGGAGGGAGGGAAAAAGGGAGGAAGGAAGGACATCTGGGGCCTGTGAGGAGAGCCCAGCCCTTCATTGGAGCTTCTCTGCTTCTCACACTCTCTGCTGGTTTGGCACCTGCTCCTGCCAGCATATGCTGCCGGGAAGTGTGAGATGTCACTGCACAGCTGTGAAGTGGGGTGGAAGAAAGAAGCAGAGGAATAGGACATAAGAGCCCAGGAACTAAATGCAAGGCTTCGAAGGGTTGGAGAACAGTGTCAGCTCAAATCCTGCAAGGATAAAAGACATGGTCCTCTGGGGAAGTGCAGGGATCCTCTTGTCCATAGAGTCAGCTGTGCACAAGGAGAGCCGGCCAGTGTCCCCTGCCTATGTACTAAGAAGGCCTCCACAAGGGCTCTTATTTGCTTTCTCACTCTTTGAATTGCCCACCCACCAGCCCCATTTTTTTTTTAACAATCCACAGGTGTTTCAGAGATTTTAAGTCAGCTGTTAAAAGAGTGCATGCTATTTTATAAGTTTAAAATTCTACTGTAATATGCTACCATAACAAACTTAAAACAACACTAAGGAGGGTAAACAAAGCAGCTGCCTGAATTTCAGTATGCTACAACACATTTTCATATTTTTTCTGGGTTCTTCCTTTTCTAGTTCCTGCCCATAGCTATGTGCATTTTTATTACAGCATAAGCCAGTATTGCCTGTGCTGGAATCCATTTCGGGAAGGAGTTTTTTCCATCGCCACCAATACAAGGCATGGCCAGGGTCAAGGAGGAGGTGAAGGGATGACAGCTCGCAGTGGTAGATTCACACTTAGGGAGAGGTGTCCCCCAAATCAGAGGCTGAGCTTGTGACATAAAAGAATGAACAAGATGTCAGGGAACAGACTAAGGAAATAAGAACAAAAGTACCTACACCTATGTCTGTAAAAAAAAAACAAAAAGAAACATACATAGATGGGCAAAGAGAAAAAGGAGGGAAGGAGAAACTCTTCACAGGAATTAATGGAAAGAAAACACCTGTCCTCTCCTGGCATTCAGTGCAGCTGACTGGTGTGGGCCACAGCCCGCATCTGGACAGTTTCTCCATGAAATCTAGAATTTCTGTCATTTGTCCACAGCTAGAGTATCAAAGACTGCAGAAGGGCTGATTTGAAATATTTCCTCAGATGGGCTTGGGTATACATTTGAATCCCGATGTTACAGAAATTGGTCTGTTATCAGTAATGTTTTAGGAGAAACTGACATGTCATTTCTTACTGATTTAAGCCTCTGGGGGGATGAAAGAGATGGCGTATAAAACAAAATATGCAAACTGTCAGAAGGAAGAACTCACAGGGAAGAAATCTGACAGTGTCCTTTAAACAACAGTAAGATAACCTGAAGTCTAGCAGAGATTTTTGAGAACCAGGTGCTTTAGGCCTTTAAATCATTCCTCTGATTACGGCTCAGGGCCAGGCATTAGGTTTTACTGTGGATTACAATGTCACTCATTTTAACTTGCTCTGAACTGTTTGTTTTTGAGAACAGAATGTACCCCTGTGTGTGTCCTGAGGTGTTAGGGCCACACACTGAAAGACACCATGTTGGAAACAATGATTCAACTAATTAGATGATAAGGAGGTGAATTATATCATGTGGATATTGTAGGAATAACTTATCATTTCCTTACTTGGTGGCACCAGATGTCTTTTTTTTTCCATGTCTAATAACTTAAAAGAGCCTCCATGATACATTTCCTTTATGTGGACCCAGTCCAAGGCCTGGCTGAGTTGTAATCCCCTCCTGTTCCTGGTGGTTTCTTCTAATAATGTGCACCATAACATAATAGAACCATGACTGAAAACCATCGGAAATTTGGGTGTCCTGCAACAAAACCAGGAAGGACTTAGTTCAGGCCCATATCTGGTCAGAATGCTGAAATGGATGCTTGAGTCTTTCCCACAGGCATTCCAGCTCTACAGAGGTGAGCAGACATAAAAAGTTCACTGTCCAATCGCAGGGACCCAGGAAAGCTCATAAGTGTCTGTGGCAACGGTTCTCAAACTTTGCTGCCTACTAGAACCCCTGGGAGAGCTTCTGAAATACTCCTGTGCCCAGGCTGTACACTGCACACATTAAACCAGAATTTCTCAGGCTGGGGTGAAGTCATCAGGAGCTAAAAACAATTTTCCCTGGTGGTTCCCAGCTCCAAAATAAGAGAAGGTATAATAAATGCTGATGAGAAATGTGGATACACTGCAGGTGTGCTTCAGAGAGGAGAGAAATAGCAATGACTTCCTCAGCAGGGAGTAAGGAGGGTGCTCTAGGCAGGGGGAACAGCTTAAGCAAAAAAGGAAGGAAGTATGCAGTGGGACAGGGCAAAGTTCTTTTTGGCTGTAGCCCAGAGCCATAAAGGGACAGCAGGAGAGGATCATCAGGGAGCATCAGGATGTGCCATAAAGGGGCTTGGATACCAGGCCGATAAAATCTCATATGCAGTTTCACAGTCAAAGATAACCATTGCAGAGGAAAGGATTTTGTTTTTTGTTTTGTCTTCTAATGAGCATAGCACCAGTGTGCAGAAAGTGCCTAGAAGAAAGCAGAAATTACAAACCAATGTCACATAGGAGGCTGATAAGGTTTAAAAATGACATTCCCTGACTTTCGTCATTACCTTACATCTTTATGATTTTTGTCTATCCCTGCCGAATATTTTTCATTAAATGGACTTATTTTTACTTAAACATACCTATAAAGAATATAGATTGATATATGTCTCTATCTATCTACCTTGATATGTGTCTCCATCTAGTACTTAGATAATTCCCTCTGTGGAAAACTAGTATCACTTTTCACAAATAAAAGTTTAACCTTAGGAACCAACACCACAACAATAAAACAAAGGCATTTCTGGATAGATACTCTCACCTGCTAAGGATTCTGAATTTGAGGCCTGGTCTCTTTTTGAAAAGGGGAGATTTTCAAGGGGTGTTAATGACAGTAGCACTAAGCAGTGGTGTGACCACACCATAGAGAAGAGGGAATGGCTATGAGAGGGCTCAGAGAGGGGTGCACCCAGGCGTTTGCCTCGTTGGCTCTCATGGGGGCGACGGGCATTTTGTCAGTGTTGCCCCAGAGGATGCAGTCAGAGTCTGCCGTGTGTCAGCATGGATGATAAAACACCTACAAGGAATGTGCCTGAGAAACATGGTAAAAATCACAACAGCTCATCTTTGAATGTGCTTTCAGATCTCATCAGCCCCTTCGTTCTGCCTGCAGCAAAGGCAGCTCCTGCTGGTTCAATAATCTCAGGGGGATGTACTTAACTCTCAGTGTGAATGAACTTAACCGGTAACATTTAATGTAACAAAATACACTTGGATGTGGTGATTGTCATTTTTAAAATGCAATATTGAATAACAGAATTTGGAATTTCATAGGATTTGAAAATAAGGAACTGCATGGCTGTAGTTTTCTGTGGGCACATCTTATTTTGGTGATGGTTTGATTGTTTGAAGTGGTGGGAATGCTAGGGTTTGGATGTCTGTTTTACATTCACCAAGCACTATGGGAAATGGGAACTTCCCAAAGAAGTTTCAAAATTACTGGGCAAAGAAAGTAATGAACAAAATAAGCCTTCAGTCATAGAGCAAACATTATGACCCTATCTCTAAAGCCAGTGACCAAGGGAGAAGGAAATGTAATTCTCTCTAACCCTCTAGAATTCTCTTAAAGTCTTTGAGACGCATAATGATGTCCTTATCTTGAGTTACATGCTGCTGTATTTATGTGGACTATTAGTAAAATCCAATCTAGAGCCTGCTATGACTGCATGACTAAGGCATTTTACTGATAAATCCATCTTGCTTGACAGGTTAACCTAGGATTATTAGCAAAATCCAGTAGTGCTAGAGAAAAATATGCTCCTGTTCATTTCATGAACTCATCTGTCCTGTTTGCATCAATAGCCTTTACCTTTATCTTTTTTAATTGTCTTAACTGTCTTTTGTCTCTGTGTCCTCTTTAGAACACCAAATGAGGAAGAGCTCGTGTCTGCTTCTCCACTACTAACCACCCCTATTACCTTCAGCTGCAGTTCTAGTTGTGTTGGGGAGACAGATAATCTCAGCAGGGCACAGGCTAACTATTAATTATGCCTGCAGGTTAACAAATATCCTCACACGCCAGGGTCTCTGACAGGCCTATCGCTTAAGTTGTGATACAGCTTAAAGTTCACTATAACATCATTACTGCTTATTATTACCGTTTTACAGATGAGAAAACCAAGACTCAGGCTAAAGGACCAAACAGAGTTTGCATAGCTAATAAATGATAGAGCTAGACTTCAAACCCGGACTTGTTCGCAAAGCCTAATCTCATCTGCTTCTTACCTACAGCTTCTCCAATGGCTGGGTCTGTCGCTCATCTCCACAGGTTATTTTGGCTCAGGGATCTGAGTGCCCTGAAGAATCCCTGCACGGCTGGATCTGATAGTCTCTGTGAAGCAGAGCCAGATCAAGGCTGCTGCTGCCACACATGAGTTGGTTTGCAGGGGGCTGCTTGTGTGTCGTAGACAGGAGAGTCTAACTGCCATAACGAATTGACCCAAACATTCAGGACTCAACACAACAACAGTTTATTTCTTAATCATGTGATTGTGTGGGGAAGTTTGAAGTTGGTGGTAAGGAAAGAGGGGAAGGTGACTTTGTTCCATGCAGTCATTGGGGGACCTCAGCTGACTGTGGCTCATGTTATTGTCAATACATGGCTTCAGAGTTTGCCATCATTATCACCATTTCAATCAGCCAGAAGAGGAAAAGGTCTAGAGGAGTGTGCCTGGGGTGCTTTTGGGGGCCAAACACTGGAAGGGCCATGCATTCCTTGCACTCCCATTCCATTGGCCAAAATTCAGTCACATGGCTACACCTAATTGCAAGGAAGGCTATGACATATAGTCAAGCCAGGTATCCAAGAAGAAGAGGACATGGGTTTTCAAGAGTACTCACATCAGGGAAGCACAGGAAAGCTCTCCAGCCCAGGACTGCAAAGCTTGGGGCTTCTATCCTGGTGACCCTTTACGGAAGCCACTGGACAAGTTTCTCATCAGTAAATCAGAATCATTGGTGCCTGCTGCTCTCTACTCCACAGGGTGACTTAAGATCAAAATCAGAATGAAATAGGTATGTGAATATGCTATGTAAGCAACTTGGGACTTAGCATGGGAAGTAGACAAGGTTGTAGATTGAGATACAGAATCTAAATTCAAATTCTTTTCCCTGCCACTTCATAGCTGTGCAAACATGACTCACTCATTTGAGCTCTCTGAGCTGCAAAGCCTTTTCTCTAAGTTTTTGTTAAGTTAGGAGGAAAAGCACTTGCCTTACCTTATTTATAGGGACTCATAGCATATATACATTGGAAGCCTGAATGTTGAAGACATACTAAAACTTTTGTTTTGTTGTTATCTGAAACTTCTGCTTAAGGACCTGTTATCTGGACTGCTTTCCAAACCCCAAACTCATTGTTCTGCCCTCGACTCCTGACTGAATGAAGTAGAGCCTGTATGCATGAAAATAATTTTTCTTCAAAAATTGATGTTCACTATCAACACACACCATGAATGACTGTAAACTCCTGGGGGGACAGCCTGAATCACCTCCAGATTTGAAATTCCCACCATACTAGGTATATAGTTGCTGCCCCATTGACACTGAATTATATTCAATTTTAAAACACCTTTCCTGGCCAAAGACAACATGACCAGGGGCTGGTCTGATGACAGTGGCTGCATCCTCTGGGACATGATGTGGAACTTTGTGGCCCCCCTCTGTGGTTAGGCTTTATCCCAAGTGGCATTCCAACTTTATTATTTGCTAAGTCACTTTTCTGAATTGATGGTATTAGTCAATTAAACAGATTCGTACTTTCTTTCATGCATGGAGTAGTTCCAGAATTCAAGTGATCATTAAGTTATTTTCCTTTTCCTCTTTTTAATTTTTTGTTCTGTTAGAGCCTCCTGAAACTTCTTAATTCCAGCCAAGGCACTCATTACCTTCAAGGTTGCCTTCTGAGCCCAAGTTCTGCAGCGGAATGACTGTGTGCCTGGCGCTTCATTCATTTCTGGGCTCACTGAGCTATGAATGGGCAGGCAGTGCCTGCTCTTCTCATCCTGGAGTGAGATGACTCACTCTTTTATTTTTCTGGGTTGTTGAAGGTGAGGCTGCATCTGCTTTTTCAAGCTTTAACAAGTAAGTAACAAGGAGCATTAGGGAAAATCAGGAAGAGCCTTGGCCTTGTGTTCTAGAATGGTCACCTGAGTGTATCATAGTACCAACTATCAAGTCGGAACTAATCTTGTCTTTACCCACACATGATCAACTAGCAGAGTGCCATTCTTTAAATAGCCCCTCCCATAAAAGAGAAAACTGAAAATAAAATTCCTGCATTAAGGTTGCCCCATGCTTCTCAAATTTTCATATACACAGGAATTACCTGGAGTCGTTCTTAAACTACAGGTTCTGAGGCAGCAGATTCAGAGTGGGGCCTGGGCTTCAGCATTGCTGACATGCTCCCTATGACCGCCGCTGGTCCAGCGAGCACCCTTAGAGGACGGAAGAGTTGATGAGGCATTTCCCATTCCTACCAAGGCCTCATTCTTTACACAAAGTGTTTTCAGATGATGTGGTCTCTGATAAGGAGTAATAACCAGGCTGCACTTGTGGAAGAAGATAAAAAATTGCAATCAGGAGGACAGTGGGATCCTTTACATTTTGTCAATCTGCAGTGTTTTATAAAGTGCTGCTGGTCATTGTGAATGTGCATAATTTAGGCAGCTTTTGTTCTAAGATTGCTTCTTCACTGACAATGAACAGGAAGGTAGTAGGTCCCGTTTCATCTGAGTTGTGGCATGGGCATGTCTACAACCAATTGCCAGACAGAGGACTGGTTAAGAACAGGAGTGGGTCAGGGGCCCAGAAAATTAAGGATCTAGGTTGGGATCAGATGCTAACTTGGTAAAGGTTTTGTATAGTGCGTTGGGAGTTTTGGGATATCCAGATATAAATATTTGGGATATCCAGATATAAACATATATATATATGTTTAAAGGAGGAGCTGGAAACAAATTCTGCATGTAGGTTACTGATACAATCAAGTGTATGGTGCTTACTAGGTACCAGAACGTTGTAAATATTAACTTATTTTATCCTTACAACAGCCCTGTGAAGTAGCTATTGTTGTCCACTTTACAGATGAAGAAACTGAGTCACAGAAAGGTAAAGTACATTCACCAAATCAGCAGAGCTCAGACTTTGAATCTGTGCAGGCAGCATGCTCTGTAATCATGCTTTTCTTCAGGGATCCCGTAAGGAGACAAGAGAGCTCAGGTTCAGGTTCTGCCCTTTGCATTTATCCTCCAGTCCCTCTGGTTCAGTCCCATCATCTGTGACTTGAGCCTAAAGATGCCCTACAACCTTTCAGGATTGTTGGGGAGTTGAAATAAAATAATGAATGTGAAATTTTGTCAATTATATACGACTGTACAGAAACAGATTCAAAGATGAGATGGCTGAGTTGATTACCTTTGGTATATTTTGAGCAGCATTGTCTAAATATCCCATGTATGTTTCTTTAATCTCTATTTCTGCTGCTTCCTCAAGAATTTGTTTTATGAACAACAAACAAAAAAATACATTTTGGATTTGCTTTCTTGAGGTTTTCTGAAAACAGAGTATTCCATAGAGGCTAAAAACCAATAGAAGACCCATAAGCTGATTTCATTCATTCCTATTTTATGAAATATTATTCCCTGTAGGTTCTTCTCTGGAGTGTTAGCCCATCTGGACTGAAATGATTCTCCAACGCCTCTTGCATTTAGCTCTTCATTTGGAAAGGTGTTTTGTGATGAAATCAATTTCACCATAGAATTTTGCACTCAGATTTAGCCCGTGATTTTTCTTGTTGCCTTGTCTTGTCCCAGCTTATTCCTTATTCTGCAAAGGCCCTCACTTCTCTTAGAGTTTAAATGTTCCTGCTGTGCAGAATTTTCTGCCTCTGAATTTTAGTGGGATATAATTTAGGGCTCCTCTCATAATTGTATTACTACGTTCTCCTCAGCCCAAGAATTCAGGGGACTTGAGAATATGGAATTGTAAAGAGGAAGAATTACAGGGCCTTTGCTTATGTTGCTGGAACCAGGATTCCTATGCCTCAGGTTCCTGGTGGCATGGGATGGAGGTGCCTCTGATTATTAAATTATAAAAATTATAATTAGAGATTAATTTTATTTTCTTTTTGTCAGAAAGCCATGGAAGTAAGACAAGTGAATTTTAAACCAGAATTTTATTCTATCTTATTTAATTGAGCCAGATGAGAAGTTGTTCCCTTTTTGGCAACAGATCACGATAAGTTTTTCAGAGTAAATGTTACACATGAATTGCTCTCTTAAATACATTAGTGAATTCAAAACAGAACAAAGATGGAATGAATTTTATGTGTGCAAACAGGTAACATTTTAAAGCTGACTTAATAAAAAGAGACCCATCAGACAAGCACATCATCGTTTTCCTTTAACTGTGCCTTGTAAGATAGGGTTCATTTAGATTTCTGAAGTGACCAGCGTAAGAAACTCCAGTAGTTAATATGTCTGTGTCTGTCAGCACATTACTTCCCTTCTCTGGTATGATTCTAGAGTAAACACTGATAGAGAAGGATGGTCTGTGAGAGCTACTGACTTCCAAGGTATCTAGGTGTGCACTACTGCTGTTAAAAACTGCAGACCATGTGCAATAGTGGTCAAAAGATGCAGACTTTGAAGTCAGAGAGTACTCAGTTCAAATCCCGCTTTGTTCATTTCTTAGCTGCATGACCTCAAGTGAGTTGCCTATCTTGTGTTAGCCTCTTTCCTCATCCTTACAGTGGAGATAATAGTAACCAACATCGGGGGTGGGGGTGGGGGTGGGGGTGGTGTGTGGTATGTCATGTATTTCTTAAAAATTGTTAGGATGAGTTATTGGTGAGATAACTTTATCTTTGACCTACTATTAATCTACATAGGATTCTAATAGCTCCAATATTTTCCTGAGACATTTAAGAAATTTCAAAAACTCCCTGAGTGGGTCATGAGTGCTTTTCAAACCAGTCCATAGAAATATTGACCCCAGAAATGTGTGAATCTTTAATAGAAATACACTCACTGCACACACACACACACACACACACACACTAACATTGTCCTTTGTTTAGAGGAAGGTCTTCTGTGAAGATAATACAAAATGTTTTGGCTTCTAATTTGGATCCAAAAGGGTAATTCCTCTCTGAAGACCACATTTAGTATCTACAGAATTAGTGCAAATGCCTATAGTTTATCCAAAGCACATTGTTGTTTTCAATTTATTTTATTACTACATGCTTATTTAAAGTAAATTGGGGAAATACTAATAAATAGGAGAATGAAAAATGCCCCTCAAAAATCTTAGTCTCCACACCCAAATACTAGTCATATTATGGTGATTTTTATAACTTTGGGTGCTTTATTGTAGTTAGTTGCAATCATATTGAATGGACATGTTGCCCAATGTTTAGCCACCTTTATAGAGCACAGTATTCATGCTTTTCCATTTCCTTGTGATACACGCTGCTGCCATGAATATCTGTGATGCTGACACAGCATTTATGGCAGCGGCCATCCGAGTGCTGCACAGGCCATATCTGTGAAGTCATTAGCATTGCAACTTGGTTGACGCAACTGCCATCAATTTTGTATTGCATTTCTTGGTGGTCTTAGATTCCTCCCAGATCAAGATCAAAACTCAACATTGGTCTCTGATATTTCTATGCCTTTTAAAGGCTGGAAGGTCAGGAACATGCAGCCAGAAGAGATTACTCATCCTGCTCAGATCATGCCCAGATTCCTATATTTTCAGGATTACAGGTTCTGCTCTCTGTAACCCCTGTGAAACTTCTAGTAATTATCTGAGAATCCTGAGGCTTCTCTGAGAAATACTGTTGTCTTTAACCTATCATCCCAGCATCCCCTTATCTGTTGCAGAAAACCAATCATATTAACATTGCTTTAAAGAAGTACAAATTTCAGATATTTAATGAAAGCCTTCCTTTATCCTCTTGAGTTATATAATTAAGTAATTTCTTCTAGCGATTAAAGCTAGCCTGTCCTATCCCTTTTTTTTTTAGATCATTATAGTTAATTTAATTCATTGCTGTCCTTAGACTCTCTGCCATGCCCTACTTGAGCTCCAAAGACATTCTGGGATCTGGACAGACAAGAAAAATAGTCTTGTTTGCTAGGACTGATATTTCTCTGATATGCATGGCACTAAGCGTGCTAGTTGTTGAAGTACTCAAATGTCTCATTACTGATTAATAAGTGGTCTGCCACTATGTCCTCTTGCAGGGCCCGCATGCACCCCTCATTTTCCTCCCACTGCCAATGTACCCTGCCAACCCCAGCCTCTCTGAAATGCCTGCCACCCAGCCTCCCAGCTCTCCTGTAACTGGGGCACTGCCCATGCTGATTGGTTTCTGTTTATGTCTCCAGACAGATTGCGCACACATGTGTATGCATGCATGTGCACATATGAGTGTGTTTTAATACCACCCTTTGCTTTTTTCAAATTGGGATTTGGGTAACTATAAATTTTTTGGAGAGGGTGCAGCTACTTTGGTTGTAGGGATTCCTACCACCACCTCTTGTTCTTACCAACCCAGCCCACCTCTTTAGAGAAACTCTTTTCTCAGATTGATGGTGGGAAGATGAGGCCAGTTGGCATTTCCATTGTTTTTTAGGAGAGCCCAAAACTGGTCTTGCCTGTTGCTCTTTCTCTCATTTAATACCAAGGGGTTGAAGTCAAATGAGCAGAAGGAAGGAGAGATTGAGTGTGTTCATCTCTGTTCTTAGGGGGCCTTTCTAAGAGTCAAGAGGCTGAACACATGGGCAGAAGGAGGAGCTGCGTTCCTCTGCCAGCTCTGTCACTCTGTCACTTTGCTCCCAAAGTATCAGGTGCAAGAGGATGGGGCTAGATTGGATTGTACTCTAGACCTTCCCAGGAGCCATGTCATTATAAAAAACCTCCTTCAAGCCATTTCCACAGGCTTCTCCCTTTTTGAAGGCGGCTTTTAGCCTCATCAAATTCTGCCTTTGGGAAAGGGGCATATTTAATGGTGATATTTATGACGTTGGGTATTGTGTTTCCTACTCTCCAAATAGTCATTTGTGGAATTCACTTTGCAATTTTCCTCATTGACAGCTCACATTGGTTCTGTTTTTGCTCCCCCACCCCAAAACCCACACATATATTTTCATGTCTGTCTGTTCTAATAAACGTTTGCATGTCTCTCCATCTAATAGTCTCAAGACTTAGAAATTGATTAATTACTTAAGAAATACTGGAAATTCCATAAACTTTCCATTTGAGGTAATCGTGCCTAAATTATGTTTAACTGAAAGGGCTTGTGTGTTAATTGTGCCGGGAGATTTCGTTGATTAGGCAGTCCTCTTCTGTGCTGATCAGAACTGCCTTGTGTCTGTCAGCACTGTGGAAGTTTTCCATCAACAGTGTTGATTTAGAATATTAACTGCATCTAGGGTAGGGGAGCGATTCTCAGCAGGACTGTTTTAGTCCTCACTCTGAACTGGCAAAATGGAAATGCTGATGACTCTCAGTTAATTGCATCACTGTAGCCAAGAAGCTGGATTTGTTCTTGCATGGATCCTCCCTGTCATTCAGTAGTGCACACTTTCAGTCAAAGTCTTGCTGATTTCAGCTCCTAAATATTTCTTGGGTTCTGTCTTCTCTTCCAGATCAGGCCCCTGTTATGTCCTGCTTGGACTATCACTGTCGTCTCTGACTCGGTCTCTCTGCTCACAGCATCGCCCCTCTTAATTCAGCCAGAAGGATCTCACTTCTGAACATGTCACTGTCATGCCTACAGCCCCTTAGCGGATGCCCACCATCCACAAGTATGAGGGCCACACGACTCAGCAGGACATTGATGTCTTCTGTGCTTCAGGACTTCCCCATTTTTTTCAACATCCTCACTTGTCTCTCTTCAGTTTGAACTTGACACCACATGAACACCGCATCGTGCATAAATTTGAATCTGTTCTTCACTTCTGTGTTCTGGTCCATGGTCTTGGCTGGAGCATCTTGTTCACTTTCCATGTCCTGACTCACGAGTCCTCATCAGCTCTTCGGCAGTTAGCTGGGCCTGTTGCCTCTATCAGGGATTTGGGGAAAAGGTTTTCCTAGCAGTGTTGGGAATTGCAGGGTTGTTAATATTGACAATATCCATTCACACATTTGCGCCCCACTGCTACTGCCACTAGCCCCAAGCTCTCTGAGGCTGCCCAGAGTCCTATGTGTCCTCTGGTATGGTGCCTGGGGTCTAGTGACAATTGATCAGGTAATGACAGGCCACTGGCTGTAACCGGTGAAGTTGAAGTTTTCACTAACAGAGTATTTTTGGTTTAGTTCCCTGGACATAGATGCTGAGCTGAAGATTCATGTGAAATTGATTTATTAGGAAGTGGTCCTAGGAAAGCCTGGTACGGGAGTGGGGCCGTAGGATGGGGAAGTAAAGGGAAGGAGGCCAAGTAAGGTAAAATATCCAGAGAGTCCCATGGGGGGTTATTTTGGGTCAGTTGTACAGGGAGTTCTGGGGACAAACTGGGTGCCACCTCTGATTCATCCTCCAGAGGTGATACAGCTGGGGTTCTGACACTCCCAAATCTACTAGTACTGGCTAAAGGCCACCTCTCCTCAAGAATATAAGCCCCTTGTCAATGGGCTTTCCATGTATATATAGGTCATTGGGGCTCAAAATTGAGCATGTGTCAGAATCATTTAAAAGATGTATTAAATATAGATTGTTGAGCCCTACCTCTAGAGTTTCTGATTCAGTAGGTTGGGGGTCCCAGTGAATTCAGTAGGATCCAGGAATTTGCATTTCCAACAAGTTCCCAGGTGCTGTTATGTTCCTGATCTGCAGACCAGGCTTTGAGAAGCTCTGGTTTAAACAAAATGTCTACAGCAGCCAGAGGGGCATCCTACAGTAAAGGCATGGGTACAGGTGGCTACGAATGAAACACACCAGAAGCTGGTAAATTTGAAATCAAAGAAAGGGCCCAAGGGGATAGGACAGAGCTTCTGCTTCCAGGGATTGGGACCTTACTAATGCCCAAGAAGACTTGAGCTGTCCAGAGCAGAGTACTCCTGGCCCCCTTTCTAATCCAAGGCCAGGTCCCAATTTGAAGGACTGACTTCTATGAGTATTTAACTTCTACACCAAACTTCACTTTGCTCTGACTGAAAATAACACTATTTCATAAACTATTTCTTTTCATCATCCTTGGTTCTCTTCTTGTCCTCCTAAGGTCTGCTAAAAATACTTCCTGGAGGCACCAAGGGACATTGTCTTGTTAATGTGTTTTTCTTCCCACCTGACTTCTTTGTGTGTTCTTGTTTATTATAATTTACTAAAACAAAATTCAACACGCTGTTTTAAAATCAGGAAAGAGTGCAGTTCATATCGATAAGTATAGAAAAGAGAATTGAGGTAGTAAACCAAAATAATCATCATACCAGTGTTTAAATAACCAGACACTGAAATCGACTAAATGAACAAGAAAGGGCTTAGAATTAAAAAATAAGTTCGTTTATTTTGCAGATGCTCTTTGGAAATAAATGCACAATCTTTGGGCAAAAGGGGGGAATTCTGGTCAAATCTTAGGCATGCTGTTATCTTACTAAAAGAGGGTCTCCTTCACTGTATTCATCCTACCCATCCAACCCTTCATCCTGAGAGAGTTAATGGAGCTCCCGGAGGCGTGTGACGTTCATGAGGTTGCCTACATACTGTCAAATCTGTCCAAGTTGGCGCTTTCTTAAGTAAGAGAGCTCAAAGTTTAGTGTTGTAATTAAAGCTGACATCATGCAGGAGTGTTTGCAAAGGTGATAAATCATTCAGGAACCATGAAACAGTCCTTCCACTCCTTGTTTATTAATTTAAGTCAATTTAACAGAAACAGAATGTGAGCCTACTCCATGTAAGACCCCGGGAGGGAGAACCATAGGGAGAACAGAGGACCTTTGTCCTTAAGAAGCTCACTGCAGATGCCTTTGAAGAACACACGGTGTCATTTGGGTCCTATGTGTGCAGTGTAGAAAGATTACAGAAGAAAGAAAGACTTCAGGGAAAGAAGAAGAGTAATTAAGAGGAAAACAGGTTATTAATGGTGGAGAACAGGGCAGGAGAACATAACCACCTTCAAATTTATGAAAGGTTATGTTGAAAGAATGAACTGCTCGCCATGCCAAGTCAAAGGACGTACCAAAGAATTTATCTGATAACAAAAGTCCTGGTGGGATTTTAATGGTTGACTTAGAAGGAAGGGTTTTACTATTTATTGGATCCCTTCTACAAGCCCATGGCTTTATACCTATGAACTCAACCAATTTTCCCAACAACTTAGCAATAGATATTTTAACAAAAATCTTTTAAATTTAGAGTGATTTTAGATGTAAAGAAGAAGTTGTAAAGATAGATCTTTTTCTGGAGTTCCTGTATGCCCTCAGCCAGTCTCCGGGTTGTTCACCTCTTGTGTAAGTCTGGTTTATTTGTTACAAGTAGCACCCAATATTGGCACATCACTGTTTTCAATTTCAGACTTTATTCAAGTGTCCCCAGTTCTCCCACTTCAGCACTTTTCTTTTCCAGGATCTACACTGGCGTTTACTTGTCGTGCCCCCTCATCTCCTCTGATCCACGACCCTTTCTGAATCCTTTCTTGTCTTTCAGGACTTTGACACTTTGGAAGAGCACTGGTTGGATATTTCGTAGATTGGAAATTACTATTCTTAACAGAAGTGTATCAACTGTAACATTTTCATTGAAGATAGGATTTTGGCTGAAAAGAAAGGTATCACTAATAACTCTTGCCAGCAACAACATTTAAAACTAAGAATGAGCTGTTTTGTAGTGATTTCTGGGCTCCTCGACTTCTGGGAATTCTCCCTTTCTGACTTTTTTGTTTTAGGAAAACCTCCATTTCAAGAAAAAGAAAACAACCTGGGTTTAGACAGGTGTACCCATTCCCGTGGCCTTCCAGCCCCTGGGATATTTGATGACTATGCTCACCTTCTAAGGGAATTCTTAGGGATCCCTAACACTCAGTAGACACTAACTGAATGTAGTTGCATTATTACGTTTATTAAGGGTTCTAATCCTGAACTCTGTTAAAACGCGTGGTTGTCATACACAGCTCCATATATCCTTTAAGAGTAGGTTTGGCTGCAAGTACAAAGATCTGGGGGAGGGGTGGGGATTGGCCTGCAAATACAGAGACTTAAAGAAGGTAAACATTTAGTCTTCTCACCTAGAAATGGTTCAGGGTAGATGATCTGAATTCCACAGTTGGAATGAGAGCTACAGAAACTATTTATTCAGGGATCTAGGCCCTTCCCCGCTTACTGTTCTGTCATTCCTAGAGTGTGGCTCCATCTTTCTGGTCCACAATAGCTGGCAGAATGCCACTCATCACATCACATTCCATGCAGTAGGATGGAGCAACAGAAGGATGGGCCTTCTCCATTATAAGATTCTCTGGAAGCAGAGTACAACACTTACTTCTTTTTATCTTCTTGGCAAAATTTAGTCATATGGATACTCCTAACTACAAAGGAGGGTGGGCCTATGATTTTTATTGTAGGTGGTCATATGGTTAGCAAAATAAGGATATTTCTTACTGCAGAAGAAGATGAGACTGGGAATTGGGAGATAAATAGTGGTCACTACAACACTTGGCAATGTGTGCAACCCTCCTGGAGTACATATAAACACAAATCATTGGATTACTAACAATTTTCAGTGCACCATCAATGTTGAGTTTTTGACTCAATGTGGAATTTTAGGTCTATCACTCGTTTTTGCACTAACAGTGTTTTGGACCTATAGTTTTCAAATAAATAGGTGATAGGGATATATCTGGATTACAGTTAAATCCAAGAGAAAATGGATCTGCTTTTTTTGTAATCTGCCTTGGGGATGCATAGCATGGTGATGCTGTCTTTTTTTTCCTGCATAAATGAGCCCTGTTGTAAGAATTGAAGAGCCTTTCGTTCCTGAGCATGTGCTCCAGTAAATGACTAGCAGCTACCAAGAAGTGACAAGCAAGGTAGCTCTGAAGGGCCATGACAGATCAAGAGTTGGTTTCAGCACAGTGGGGAGGCATGAGGCTAGGGAGGTGAATGGACAGGACCAGAAAGCTTACCTTACAGGTCAGTGGGGAGTCACTGAAGGACTTAAGCAGAAGCATGACAGGATTACGTTTGCAATGAAAATGTAGTTGCTGCCAGAAAATTGGTATTTGGTGGGCTGTGTCCTGGTAGCAGAATGCCCATTTAGGTTTCCATAGTTTCCTACATCACTTTGCAGGAATGGATCCCCATTAAGAGAGTGGGAGCAGCTATGAGGGACATTTTCCAAGAATTTGAGTTTTTAAGTTTATGGAGTATCATGGACACCTTTTGCTAAGTTTTTTTGTTTTACTTTTCATTTGTTTTTATAAACAAATAAAACAGATAAATAATTATTGCTGGGAATTTGTAAAGTATAGTGAAGCAAATAAACCTCCCCAAACTATTCTAGCCAAAGGTGAACACTGTTACCATTTCAGTGTATGATACTCTGGCTCTTTTTCAATGCATATAGACTGCAAATTTTTACAGGATAACATGCTGGAATGTCTTCTGAAAGTCTATTTTTAGTCCATGGAGTCTTTAGTAGAAGAGACAGTATTCAGTAGTTCCATCTGGCAGCTAAAGAATTCTGGGGAGCCATGGATTACTCATAAGGGTCCTCAAATACACACACTTCTCAAACACTGTGGGTTGAACAAATTAATATGTGTCACACACATGTTCAATCATTGGATAAACATTCACAGATGCTTTTCATCTAGATTAATAAATGCAAATTTATTCAAAAGCATTACTTAATTTAAAGTAGCTTCTCCCATTAGTTATTTTTTTTAGTTAATGAAAATTAAACTATTTTATGGGAGGTCCATAGATGCACTAATGTTCCAAAGGAGTCCTTGTGCGTGTGAAGGGGCAAACAAAAATTTGATGAAGGATGAGTGACTTGTAGAGTCATTGCTGTTTCTGCCATGTTATATATACTTTAGCCCATTCTAGTTGCATGCTTCTATAATACCTCCTTTGCCTTCCATTTTCCTATTTATGTCCCTTCTTAAGGGGAAGAAAATTGCTCACATGGCCGGGTGATATCCTTCTTCTATAGCTGGATTAACTAGATCCAGTAAATGAAAGATTTGATTACTAAAGCAAAAACATGGTCTAAATATACCAGTATTTGTAAAATAAGGAGATGGTGATTTTTACCTTTACTCCATGATAATCCAAAGAGCTATTTAATTCAATGCCAACTTTCACTAACTGCTTGATGCTTAGTCTTTAAGATTTACTCTTTTAGTAAAATCTGCCCTATTTGAAGAAGAGCAAAACTGTAACTTGGAAAATAGAAGAGGTTTCCTAATTGCCATTGTAAAGAAAAACATAGTTTCACACTTCATTGTTTGTCTTTTCCCAAAGTTGAATCTTAAAGTCACTTGTTTGCCGGTGAAATATGGTTTCTTGGATTTTTCCATAAGCAGGCTGTGTTAACACATGCCCTTTCCAAGCCAATTATTTCAGTTAGGTCCAGTTTGGTTCGGTTCATTTCTGTTGCTTGGGGGTGGAGACTGGCCGCCACATGGAAGGATCAAGTCTTCCTCATCCTGTCCAGTACATTCCAAACTTAATCACATTTCCCTGAGCTTAAGAAGATGCTCTTCCCACCTCCATCCTGCTTAGCGTTCTCAAGTTATTTGAATTAATATTCCTGTCCTTTTCTGCCCCTGATTAAGTTTTCTATCAGTTCAGCACTTCATTCTCATCATTTCTCTCCTTTGTCCCACTCAATTTTATCCTGTGTGTGCTGTTAATTAATCTCTTTCTTTCATCACAGGAGAAGTGAGGGTGTATATATTTCCTGGTGGATGCTCGGTTCCAAAGAGAAGCCATTTCATTACTTTGCCTTTCAGAAATTAGAGATGTGAAGCAGTCTCCTAGAATACAGAGAGAGACCCATTAGTAGTGTTTCCCAAAATAACTAACGGGATTTAATTTGGAGTCCTGTCCCCTCTCTCTTACCCATTGCTGAATAGCAGGTCATGGAGGGCCACCTGAGGGGAATGTTCATTGTATTATTGTTATTTTGAAGGCTGGATCATTGTCCACTCTCCCACTCATATCCTTGGGCAAATTATTTCCTTCTTTCTGAGCTTTGGGTTTTAGTCTATAAAATGGAGCTGATGATATTCTCAAGTTGTTTGGGATCCTGTGAAATACCACACATACTATAATAATATCAGAAGTTATTACCACATTAAAGGTTTTCTCAAGCTGAAGGCAAAAGCCATTTGTTTCTTTATTGTCAAAAGAGACAATAAGTCTGGGTATGAATTCCCAGGCCTACCAGCTAACTGTGTCCCCTTGGGCAAGTTCCTTGGCCTCTTTCCATCTCAGTTTCCCCAAGCATAAAGTACAGATAAGCATGGTTACTATCTCATTAGGTTAAGAGAATGGAAAGCAGTAACCCATATAAAGAGCTCACTGTGGTATTAGGAGCATAATAAAAACTCAGTTGCCATTAATGTCTTTAACAGCAGATACAAAGAACCAGGAAGGAGAGTTCTGATGTTCTCCTGCTCGCGTACAGTGTGCACCCATTGTCTGCTATGCCAGTTGCTCAGTATTGGAAGAGGTGAACACAAGCCTCTTCTCATGTAACTTGCAGAAATAGTTTCTATTTTTAAAGTATCAAAACTAGCCCCGTTTTACAGAGAAATAGAGGTTCAGGGATATGAAGCAAGTTATTTTAACCACTCCACATTCTGGGCCTTCAGGTTTCTGTTCCAGCATGCTTTCTTCTATATTTACAAACTTGAGCTTGACTTCCTTCCCTAACAAAACTCCAAGGATTGAAATTTTGTGCATTTTAAACACAAGATCTATTTTGTTGCTAGAAAATTGAAAACCCAATAAAGTAACAATGACTCATTGTTAAACTCGTTTTAGAGGCTTTTCAAAAACATGGTGTTCTGTGCACTCTCCTTCCCTCCAGCTCTGGGCTTTAACCAGTTGAAATAAATTGCTTTCCAGTAATTGAGATGTTTATCCCCTCCCCCCTCAAAAAAATATGCTTTCTGGTTAAATAGCTGTCATTCCATATATATTTTGATTTACAGGGAAAATACTAGATATAAAAATATCTAATATACACACACATAAATAAACATACACACACAGGAATGGCAATGTCAGTCTTTTTAAATGGAATCCTTAAATTTAAAATTGAGTAAGTTTCTTGGGAGACAAAATGCATTTTGAAGAAAATAATCTTAATTTTTGAAAGGGTGAAACAGAAGCAGTCAAGGAAGAGGGATCACAGCCTTTAATTATATAGTATCCTATACAGTCAGTAACTATATAATGTCCTACAGTCAGTAATTTTGGGGGAAGGGAAGTGGTAATAAATTGGTTGCAGCGGGCCATACAGTTGCCAGTCTGATTTATTATTTTCATTTTTTCAGTCGCTGGTTCAGTTTTTAATTGTTTGATAAAAGTTAGTTGTGATATAGGCATATGGAAAGATCTCCCCATAAGTTCAAGTTAACTGGAAAGAATAAAAAATGAAGGCCCTTCACTTGAGTCATTGCATTGGCAAGGCCACCTGTCTTTTGAAAAAGTCCATTAGTTTTAAAATCCTTTTCCTGGACTGGCCGTTGGTTCATCCTGACTCTTTGCTCCCAGCTCCAATCTGGCCAGCCTAACAGTACTACCATTGCAATTATTAGGCATAGAATTGCAAATTTATTACCCAGTTTACATCAGAGACTGAAACCTCAGCCCCAAGTCTATCGTTGAAATTGTGGTAGCTCCACTAGCAGCTGCTTAAGAGTTTTGCATTTGACATGTTTGATCTTTCTTCCTTTTCATGCCTTCAGAATAGATTTCTAGTAGAATATATCCTATTCTTTCTTGAGCATCTTAATTCAGAAACAACTCCACAGCACACTTATTTTTAGGGACTTTTTGCCGAGTCACAGTATTTTTATCATTTCACCAATGTTGCCATGTGAAAGGAATCTTGCAGATCACTCTTGAATAGACCAAATGAAGGTCTGCTACAGTGGTGAGCAACTTTTTTTGCACAAACATCAAATCAAGAAAAAATAAAGTGTTCATAGATTGCTTTTACTTGTTTTTTATAGAAATCATATCCTTACACAAATCAGAGCATAATGTATCTAAAATTGAGCTGATGAGGTCTTTTATGTTTCTTATGCTAACAGTTGCATTTCAAGTAGTAACTGTAGTGTTGTGCCTGGAGACATACTTTGTGTGGGATGAAAACCAATGATAGTGAAAGGGGTATCATGAAATATGTAGATAGGCAGGAAAAAATGGCTCCAGAGTTGAGCCACAGTACAGTGAAAATGTCCTCTTAAGGTTTCCTCAGTGTGGGGATGTTTTGAGGGGCAGTCTTAGGAAATGGGACAGTGCAAAGGATGGGTGGATTCAGGGCCTGCCAGAGGGTGCTTGACTGTTTCATACCTTTCCCGGACTGTAATACAGACATACAGACAGAAGAGGACATTCCAGGGATTCCAGCCCCCTGCCATGTGGTGGGATAGAAGTAGTGCCCTCAGTCTTGCTTCCTGGCTAAGGTTTCTCTGGCTCTTCTGCTTCTACCATAGCATATGCCCTGTGAGATCCCAGCTGCCACCACCTTGAGATGGTCCCCATCCCTGCTTCAGCTCATGGGACAGTAGCTGCCTCAACCTTCTCCAAGAGGCATCAGGCCTGACACCTGATACCAGTGTGGGCCAAAGCCTTCCCATTGTCCCACCTATTTATAAAACAGTATTTGCTTAAATGCAATTTAGAACGGATTCAAAGTAGTTTCATATTGGGCTATTGTATTGATGTTCTATGACTTGATTTGAAATAATTGGGAATACCCTGGGGTATCACAAGCAGAAAGGACAAGAAATCCTTTTCTGGACACTTTTCAATCTTTGATGCATGTTTTCTGTGTACTTTAGTAGATTGTCTGCTCTGTGGAGTTCTTTCCCACCTAATTTCAGGCATGAAAACTGTATGAAATCTGCCTGCTCTAAAGAATTTTCTCAATGCTGCCACAAGGATTGATGAATGACATTCACCTTCTTACTCTTTTTGAGTTCCTTGTTCCTGTAAGTGGACCGTGGGCTATGTAGCACATTGAAAAGCTATGAGGCTACAGGAGACTCAATCCCATTTCCTGGCTTAGTGTAGATTGTAAATAACAAATAATAATGAATAAGTAACAAAGAAACAAATAGGTTTGTTGACGATGAGATTTTGGACTAAGTCAATTCTGTGATGTGCTAGGAGTAATTGAAACCACTTGAATCTTTGCAGCAACCATGCTTTGCATTTTACAAGGGAGGTTTATGCTGAGTTAGTTTATGGGTTAATAATACAGCAGTATCAGAAATAGAGCTGTGACTTTCATCATCTCCCAAAGTTAATTAGTGGAGATCTTTCTTAAGTCTGTGGGAGGTTGCACAATCTCCAATTTAATGGTTAATTATTGATATTTGGTAAATATATTTTGTCATGCTGCCATAGGACAAAAGCAAACACATTTACTCATAAATGTGAAAAATATTAAGATGAAATTAAGTGGACTAAAATAAATGTAAGCTCCTGACCAAATTAGCCAGATCAAAATAAGAAAAGTAATATACTGGGATTATGCAAATATGACAACACTTGGCTTCTCTTCCTGTTTTCTTATTTAAAAACTGAAAGATGTTTTTTTTAATTCCCAATGAGGTGTATGTTTAAAAACAAGTTTTCTTGAAGAATAAAAGCATTTTGTCAGTTTTTTGCTGGGCAAAAATTGCTGCCATTAAAATCTAAGATCTCTATGGAAGCAGGGCCCATGTTCTTTCTTGCAACTTGCACCTAGCATGGGGTTTTGATGGTCAGTAAATGTGTATGATAAATATTTTTAGATGACTCAGTGGGTTTACAAATACCTAATAGACCTCAGACCTGGAGGTCCTACAAGTAAGTCAAACTGAGCATTCCTAGAAACGAACTCAAACTTAACCCTTCCTCATCTGCCTCAACTCACAACCTACTTCTCCTATTTTTCTTTCTCAGTGGAAGCATCACCAGGTTTGACCTCAGTGTCAGCATGGACTGAGTCCTGTCCATTGTCCCTCCTGACTATCTCTCAAATAGCATGTGCTTAAGTATGATCTCAAATAAATTCAACATAGTTTTGTATTAGCTATTGTGTTGACATTCCGTGACTTGACTTGAGATGACTGAAAATGTCCTGGGATATCACAAGGAGAAAACAGAAATCCTCTTTTTGACATTTCCTAATCCTTGATGTATGTTTTCTGTGAACTTGAGTAGTATGTCTTCCCTACGGAGTTCTTTCCCACCTGATTTCTACTGCATATAAGAAGGGATAGCTAGATAGATACCATAAAGGTAGAAACTTAGGTCATTTTCTTAAAATAAAATGGAAATATTCAGACATAGCATTAAACAAAGGCAGTGATTCTTAAGATCAAGTCTGCCATATAGGTGTCTGTGATACTATGACCAGCTGATTGGTAACTGATACTGTGGCGGGGCTGTGAGTCGACCCAGGTCATTGGCCCCAGGTCTTAGCAATGGCTCTGGGCACCACATCCCACTTCCTGCAGCACTTGCTACCTTCAGCCAGGTGCATACTCTGCCAGCTACCACTGTCTTCCTGGCATTCCAGGAAGCAAAGCAATGGGTGGTGTGGAAACAATTAATTCTCAACTTCTTTCAGTTTGCCCAGAATATTCCAAGCTGTGTGATGAAGTTCCAGCAAGTGTCATTTCCATTTTTGCCAATCAGTGTGTGAAACTGTGGAGATTTTATAATGACATTGATAAAAATGAAGCTCATTGGAATAACTTTTTCCATTTGGGTCGAATATATGTGGCAAACTTGTGTCAATTAATAATTATATAGAAAGCATAGCTAAAGGAAAATGGCTTTCATTTTTCTGCATTTTGAATTTGAAAATATAATTATATTTTAAAAAATAGAGTGATACAGAATCTTTCATGGTTGTTGTTTTTTTTAACAGACTAACCCCTATCCTAAAATGTTTCCCTTCCTATTTTTATGGTGAACATGTTACTTCTTTTATGAAGTGTTGGTGGCAGATAGCAAAATAAAATGTGCCAAGCCTATATCAGTTTTTGGTTTATTTCATTTTTTAATTTTGCATGACCATGAATACTGATCTAGAGGCATGGTTTGGAAGGTAGGAGTCTAGGCTTCACTGCAGGCACTTCCTGGATGGATGTGTAGAATGGAGATGTTTGTGCTTACAAATCACAGTATAAAGTAGGAGTCAGGTGAGATGTCATGGTGGGATACAAATGGCAGGAGTCTTGGAGTCAGAAAGCAGGATTCTCATTCTAGCTCCATCATTGACTAGTCATGAAGATGAGTCATCAGTTTCTTCATCTGCAAAATGGAGATAAAAACTATATCCACATTACTCACAGGGATGAACAATCAAAGCAAATAAGGTGTATGAAGCACTTTGAAAATTGTACAGAACTATACAAAAGTGAGGCATTAATCATATAAGGAAGCCATGTTTTTCTCTGGGGGAGTGAGTGGGTTGATAACAAAAATATTTACCCATCATTGCAGTGTGCTGTAGACACTGTACTTTGCATAAGCTTCCACATGAGGACGAATCTGAGGGAAGTTTGGCCAGTGACTGACAACGGTCACATGGTGGGGTGGAGGTGGGCGGGGGACGTGCCTGTCATGGAGCCAGGCATGGAGCTAGCATGGCAGCCATGAGATAGGCTCCTCCACCATGGTCTGGGCCCATGTGGGGCTGATGGGCTTGTATGTGAAGAAGGGATGGTCTGTGTGAATCAAAGCAGATTGGCCAGTGGCCAATTGGAAAAAGGACACCCTTGTGCCAGTGCCATGAACATTTGCAGGTTATTGAAAGCATTTAAGGACAATAATGCTGTAAGTGCAAAGAAACAGTGTATGCATTCTCATTGTTAGCCAAAACTGAGCTACCAATATTTGGATGAGTAACCAAATTAGGATTTTTAAAGGTAGATATGAAAGCCCCAGCAAAGCCTTCTTCATGAAACTTGTGAACATCTGCAGAGTAGGGATTGTTGTTCAGTACTGGTGCCTGAGGAAGAAGACTTAGCACCTGAGACCGGGGACCCTCAAAGCCACAGGCGGATCATGGTGCTGCTCCTTGAAGCTTATTCTGGAAACACGGTTGGGAAAGCACCATAATAGAAGGGCATAAAATCATAGATTCGTAGAACCAGAGGTAGAAGTTACTTTGGAAGTCATCCAACACCCATTTCACATTCTGTTAAAGGTTAGTGTGAAAGCCTTTGAGTTGGATAAAGAGGGAAGAAGAGCTTTCTTGGAGGAAAGGTTATGAATTTCTTTTTGAAACTCTGCCTGTAAGAGAATTGTATCATTCTCAAGGTCTCCAGTTAGAAATGAAGTGAAAACTGGAGTTTCCCTGAGAAGCTCAAGTCTTCCAGGAATATTTGGGTGGGCTTTGTGTTCACAATGTCTGCCATCCTATAGCAAGTGTAGATGCATTTGATGAGAAAATATCTTTATAAGTATGGCATAGCATAGGATTATTTGCCTTAGGAAGCCAAAATTTATGTAACTAGACCCATTCATTCATGTGTTCCTTCATTCAGTTTTTCATTCAGCCTCTGATTTTTGAACAAGGCAGTATAAAATCCTCGAGGATGGACAGCCTTTTGGCATTGTAGGTACTTCAGTGGGAATGCAGATGCTGGGGGGCTTTGGTGTGATTGTAACAACCAGAGTAATGTTTATAGTGTGTCCTTCAGACTATCTTGCTTCTTTGCTCATAACCCTCCAGTATGCTTAAAATAAAGCCGACCTCCTGCTACAGACTGTGAGGACCTCCACAGTCTGGCCCCTGCTGACCTCTCCAAACCTATTTCTAGCTCTGTGCCCCTACCCAGTTTGCTTCGGCCACTGAACCTTGTACTCTATGAAGGAAGCTGAGGGTGCCTCAGGGTCTTGACACATACTGTTCCTTCTGCCCGGAGAACTGTTGCCCCCAATTACTTTCATGGATTGATTCCTTACTTTAGCCAGTTCTCTGCTCAAAAATCTCCTTGGAGATGCCTTTATCAGCCCTCCTATCTGAAATAGCACCATGACACCCCAACATGGTCTTTTATTCTGCTTTACTATTGTCCATAGTAGATGTTACTCCCTGACACTAGATGTTTATTTATTTGCCTCCTGTCCACCCAACTCTCCTCCACCAGAATGTGAACTTTATGAAGGCAGGGACCTGTCCTGTCCTGTTCACTGCTGTACCCTCAAGGGGGGAGACAGTGCTGGCACAGAGGAGGGTCAGAAAAAAATAATTATTGGATGAGCAAATGAATGACTGGCAGTAGAGTGAGGCAAGCACTGAGGTGGGCGGAAAGCAGAGGGACGTCACACACAGAGTGCAGGGACTCCCTGAGCATCATTGTCTCCACAGCCATAGTGATCACTTGCTTCCTCCTTCAGCCTACAGAGCCTCACCCCTTCCTGTGCAAGAAATCACCTGGGTCTGGTGAAAATGCACATCCTTATTTAGTAGGTCTGGGGTGAGAGCCTGTGTTTCTAGGAATCTTGGAGATGACCCCAATGCTGGGGGTCCCCAGGTCAGGGGAGGACAAGGGTCATGATGCCACCCTGTGGCCCAGGCTCTTCCCAGTTCTTTTGGTCCCTCCCTGCCCCTGCCCATCTGTGTGTCTCAGGTGAAGTGGAGCCAGGATCAAAGAAGGACAAAATGCGGGGCTGCAGGAAGGTGTGAGCCACCTTCCCACCACAGGACAATTAAGAAAAATTCCCCTGAATGAGTTTACCTGAGGATCTAATTCTATGCTGTTTTTTTATTTTTAAGAGTTATCAAAGGTCAAGGAAACTATAAAATATCAAAACCCAGACTACTTGGAATTGCGAGATTTTTTTGACCATATTTATTAAAAAAAAAGAAAAACCTTGTTTTCCCAGGTGTTGTTTTGCATTTCAAGGGGAAAGCAAAAAACTTGTGCTTAGTCCTCCACCTCCTTGGAAAGTACATAATTTCAATTTCCATGTGTCTCATCTTTGCAAAAGTGTCCAAATACTATAAGAGTTTTTTATTTGGGTAGTTCTTTAATGCATTTTGATATCAATTTATAAAGTGCTATTTGTCCTTTTCACTCTGTTTCTACTGATTGTGGAAAAGAACACCCACTGACAGGCTGGGTATGAATTCGGGAGACTGTTAACATGATTGGATAATGTCTTAAACAGCTCAGCATCCCGGGGTAGCCAGTGAAATGGGATGCTGGGTCATCTTCTCTAGGAAATGAGAATTGTGTGTTGGATAGTGTTAAGGACCCTCTATCTATAGTGCTAAGCATCCTATATGGAAAGTCTGGGAGATTTTCTTGCAGGAATAAGAAAGCAGCTTCTGTCTGTGTGTCATTTATAATTAACAGGTGAACACTATGGAAGATATATGAGGGAGTCTTGCTCCTAGTTGGTAAATGAGCTCAGAGGATCTTAGAGCGGTGAGGCCACTGCCCAGAATCACACCGCCCAGCCTGGACTGCAGGCTCTCCAGCTTAAGCTCTTTCTCCCTTCCCTGATGTCAGTCTTGCTGTGACTAAGGTGTAGACACAGGAACTATTTATCAAACAAGGAGGTGGTGCCCATCTTGCCTGTGTGATGACTGAGGACTTGTATTTATCTCTGTATCCACTGCTCCTTCATCGGTGCCCAGCACATAGTAGGCCCACAGGATGCAGCCACACCTGTGCCAGACACAAAGTAGGGCACACTGTTGTGTCACTTGTCACATTCTACCCCTCCAGTAGCACTTCACATCTTCCTTGGCTTCTAAGGGTTTATTCTCTTCTCTACTTCCCAGCTTTAGGGGCACGAAGTCACTCCAGGGACCCTCCCCCAGTAGCCCTCATTTCACATCTCAGGCCCTTGGGGCTCTACTGCCCCTCCCCAACAGATGCATGGAAGAGAAGCGAGCCCAGCCCGGAGGCATGCTCTCTCTGTGAGGGCTGCAGTTTAGAAACCAGTCACCAGTTTACCACCTACCTGTCATAAACCACCATGAAAATCCAGAATTTTATAACTTCATGGATATATTGTTAGATTAATATAGGTTATGTCCATGTTATATGTGGCAGGCCGAAGAAGCAAATAGCTGTCCTGAGGACCCATTTCATTGCAAGTTTTTTTTTTTTTAATTGTAGGAGAGGGGTGTTCTGAGCACTTCCTTTGCAAGTGTACCCACAGTTACCTGGCTGCGTGAGCCTCCGTTTCACCTGTAGGCTTGGATCACCTGTCCTTATTACTCCACCTAAGTGTCAAATTGAGAGTTAGTAGGATTACTGAAAGCATTTAAGTAAATCTTAAGGTAGAGGCCATTGTTATCCCCATTTTACAGATAAGGAAATAGGAGTTACCGAGAGGTTACAGAGAGATTAAAGTAAACTGCTGAAAGTTACACAGTGGAAAAACTAGCAGAGTCAAGCCTAGGATGGCAACTTTGTTTTTAAAAGAGATGGCACATGTGTTTGATATCTAAGCCTATTTTTTTAATTGAAAAAGATGCACAGAGCTTTCCTATTAATGAAATTGTTGGGAGAGCCTCAGGAAAATTTCCATAGCAATCTAAATATTCTGCTTTTTGCCATGTCAAAAATTTTCCTTCCTATATTAATTCAAAGGTATCAGTAAATTGTGGTTTTTATCCTAAAGTTCCAAAAACTTTCCCAGTAAAAATATTCACTGAGGGAGAAAAAAATTACGTGCAAAAATGCTCTTCTTGAAGTTTCTATGTTTAGGAATAATGCTAAGTTGCACTTTTGAAATATATGTCACGTTACTCTATTTAGGATTTGACCATGTCTTGGTTTCACAAATATAGTAGAAGAAAGTTCTGATGGGATTTCTCCTGGATGAGGCCAAATGGCATAGACAGAGATTGTAAATTTTCCAAAGGGCCTGGGAAATATGATTTTATATCTTAATCATTTGCTGGAAGGGCATCCTAAAAATATCACACGTAAGGCACCTCTGTCATTTCCTGAAGATGCTTTGTCACTTCAGCTCACAAGCATGCAGTACCTACTCTGCAGCCCAGAATTGTTCAGTTGACCTTTCATACCTTGAAACAGAATACTGAAAGCCTGTGGGTAATACTCAAACATTGTTTGGGTATTGCATTTGGTAGAGCCTACTGTAGCTGGTTTCTCTCTCTCTCTCTGGGTCTCTGAGGTCTTTTGTTTGATCGTGACTAAAGGAACTAAAGTACGGTCCAGCCTAGAGAGAGGATCTATTTTGGCATATCTTAATGCACAGATTTCTAAATATTTCAGACAAGTATCCGAATCTAGAAGAATGGAATTTATCTTCCCTATTTCATTATTAGTCATAAGATTTCCTTTTGAAACTAAAACCCAAAGGTAACAGTAGACAGAGAAGAGAAAATCTGTGCTTTTGTTCTCTCAGATATTTATTTCTGTCACTTTCATACTACGTTAGACAATTTAAGTATCATGGTCTGAATCAGGCTTTTAAAAAAATTGCTTTTGAGGAAGCGAGAAAGAAGTAGGGAGTAGTTGAATGGTAAAATTATTAATGTATAGTCTGTGTTTCATTAGCATTTACTTGTCCTTATTGTTCCTTTGTGTTTATGGAAGTTCTCTTAGACATAGGTAATCCAATGTTAATCCTCTGGGATTGC
Source organism: Manis pentadactyla (assembly GCF_030020395.1). Taxonomy (NCBI): domain Eukaryota; kingdom Metazoa; phylum Chordata; class Mammalia; order Pholidota; family Manidae; genus Manis; species Manis pentadactyla. The sequence continues at coordinate 41,625,069 of NC_080032.1, read as the reverse complement.
ACTAAATTGTGCTAACAAACATAATTACAGGTGTTGATTTTATGGTTTAAAAAATGTAATACTGAATATGTAGTTGTAACAGGGAAATCAACTTGGATTCCAAGGCTAATTAAATATGTTTATAGGAACATATTTGTGGAACATGAAACCCGTCTTCCCTCACAGTCTGATAGGAAGGAACAGACATAAACCCAATCAGTTCTGCACCACAAGAGATGATGTACCATAATGTTTATGAGCTCAAGGTCTTAGATTGGCAGGTCTGGATTGAAATCCAGGTTGTGCAACCAACTCAAGTAAGCTTCCCTGAGCTTTGACTTCCTCATCTGCAAAAGGAAACAACAGTGGTTCACACATTTCCACATAGCTGTGAGGGTGGGATAGGATGGTGTGTTGTGTGTAAAGCATATAGTACAAAGTAAGGGCTAAGGAAATATCAGTCACTAAACTTATTTTTTTTAATTGAAAAAGAGATAATAATCATTCTTACCACTATATTATCATTAGTGTCAACCACTATCTGGTACCTGATCATTGATGAACCTGGCATAAATAAAAATGCTGCCAAAACGGGCAAAGGCTCTTGAACTGAAAATTTAAGCAAAGTGAGTCATTCAGTAAATCAGTGTGTGCAATGTATTTACCAGATTTAGAAGTTAGCTAGATGCATTTTGCACTCTAGCCAATTTATACAGTTAACCCCCAGTGCCCTCTCACTCAGGACTTGGCAGGAATGTTGTAGCCAGTGCCCCCTCTTTGTCCAGCCCATTGATTTTATACTCCTTTTGCATTTCTTACATATTACCTAGGATTCAGACCCCTCTACACATAACCTGCACTGCTGCTACCTGTCCCCTGCAGACTCTCAACTTCACCCCCACTTTCTCCTCTGCTCCCTGACCCCATGCAAACACACATTTAGCCTGAGATGAGGACTTCGGTTGCTCTCTTGTCCCCTCTTTACTGGATAACTACATTTCCTTTTGCTTTTGTTCCTGGTGGGAAGAACTATTTATTTTCCCCCAGGAAGTCCTGTCATTGAGATGGGAAAACATGTTTCCTGGCTGAGTGCCACTGGAAAGACAATCCCCAGCCTGAACAAAAATCATACCCTCCTTTCGGTGGTGCCATTGCTCACTTAAAGCACCCCTGGATCTCCATGCAGCCCCACACATCAGAGCTCCCACACTGAGGCCATCATTACCCCAGTGGGATGGTTCGGTCCCTGCCCCTTTGCTTATTGCATGTGGTGTTCGCCCAGAGACCATTAGCAGCAAAAGATTGCTGTTTTTCCCTCTTCCACATCAATTAGCTCTGTATTTTCTATTCACTTTTCCATTGTATTTACCCAAAACAATACAAAGTCTGAGATTCCTAATTTACACCCTATGTTCTCTACACAGGCACTCTTCAGCATGTGTTAAGAATGACATGCAAAAACAATTCCATCTTCTTTTTTTTCAATACCAATCAAACCTGAGCAACTCAATTCTGAGCTCTTTTATATTCTATTCTTGCTTAGTTCCAAGGCATGCTGGGACTTGGGAAGCACCTTTTGGAAATGGGAGGAGGTTAGGAAAGGTCAGGATCTGGGAAAAGGAAATTAACAAGGCTCTAGGGCTTCCCTCAGCCCAGCTGGGAAGGGGGCAGCACTTCAGATGAGGCCCTCTAGGGGCCTGGTAAAAACTGGCTTCCTACTGGATGGCATTAACACCCAGCTGGAATCTCCAAACAGCTGCAAAGCCAGATTTGAGCAGTTGTGGTATTGTAATTCCTGGGCCTTCATTGGTTTAGACCAAACATAAGCTCTAACGAGGCCTAGAGAAATGACAAAGGGATTGGCAACGATATGCAAGGAGCTGGAGCATAGAGAGGGCACGGGAGGGCCCCACCAGAGGTCATAGGAAGCAGATCAGGAATGAAAGCTTAGCTATTTTAGGCCTCTTCCAACATAGGCTGTGGCTCTGTGGATCCACAGGTATCCGAGGCTTCTGCCCTCTTGAGGCAGTGAAACTAATCCCATATTCCATTCCTAAAGTACCACCTACTCAAAGCAGGGCAGCTTCCACACTACATCCAGCCTGGTAGTTGTCCATCCTTCTGGCTAAAGAGAGCAAGCAGCCTTGCCACATTTGTGCTGAGCTGAGATGCCCATTTTTCCTAAGATACATGCAGCAGCATTTCTTGTGAATAAACCTCTGTTCTTACTTTATAGCACTTTGCCAGGCAAATCTTGGCACCACCTCTTTTCTGAGTGTAAAACATGGTGATGCCTGACAGGACTGATCCTTAGCCACAGGCTTGTTCCTCTTAATATCTTGTCAGGATCCTTCTGGCTGAATTATCTGCTGAGGCCTTGTCCCATTTCTGCTGGTGAATCAGCCAGTTTAGATGGTTTGCTTGTGTCTTGGTCAGGACCACGGCTGGATGAACAATTCTCTTGGAAGCTTCCCTCCCCCATCTGCCTTTTTTAAAAACAAAGTTGGGAAAGTCCCAGTTGTGTCTGTGAAAGTTGTGCATTTTCTCACAGTGGTCAAGGAACCAAAGGTGAAAGCAGATCACATGGAACTGGTTGGTCTGGGCGGTTCCATGTAATCAAGTCAGTCTCAGTCTGCATGGCATTGAAAGGACCGTATCGGGTTGGTAAGCTCAGTCTTAATGATGTCCTGGCCTGGACCGTGATACATGTTGCATCTATATTTATACTACTCTATCTCTTCTCTGACATTTTCTGGCCCTTTGTTCCAGTTCTCTTACTGACTTTCTATAAGCATAGCTAAGTTCAGAATGAGCTCATTATTCATGTGGCATTCAGACGTCTGATTTTTACCTCGGTCAGAAGTTCTCCATTCCCACACACCCTAGAATACTTGCAGTTGTTTGAAAACAGTTTTATTGTTTTTTGCCTTCTTGACTTTGCTGAAGCTGTTCTTGCTTCTTGAAACAATACACCCCCTCAATCTCTGTCAAAGTGCGACCCACCTGACTAGTATGTGGCCATGGACGAGTCATGAAACTTCTCTGAATGTTGGTTTTTTTATCTTTGGAAGGAGGATGAGCAGCTGTAATGGTGAGGATGGGCCTGGTAATGCCACATTAATCAATCAACCCCAGATTTCAGGGGCTTCAAAGGATGGAAGTTTATTTCTCATTCATGCTGTATGTCTAGCATGGGTCAGTGTGGGGATCTGCTTTTCCTAGTTACTCATTGACCCAGGAAGATGGAGGGGAGCTGCAGGTGGGCCTCGGGAAGGCCTTGACATTCACCTATGTTCTGCTTAGAATTCATTAGCTCAAGCAATCATGTGGTGACACTGAGGCAGGTAGAAAAGAGGGTAGAAGAAGGAGCACTGGACATTTTGTGAAGCACTGTGATGACAGCCACACCTCTGGAAAGGCATATGCTAGACCCTTAGACATCATGCAGATGTCAGCTGGTGTCATACACATTGACCCTTAAACAACATGGGAGTCAGAAGCACCGGCCCCTGCCCACCAACATGGTGGAAAATCTGCATGTAACTTTTGACTCCCTAAAAACTTAGTTACTAGCCTGTTGTTGACTGGAAGCCTTACTGGTAACATAAACAATTGATTGACACATATTTTGTATGTTATATGTATTATAGACTGTATTCTTACAGTAAAGTAAGCTAGAGAAAGAGGTCATTTTCAGATTGCTGCCAATCTCCAAAAAATTTTCCAATGTATTTATTGAAAAAATCTGCATGTAAGTGGGCCCACACCATTCAAACCTGTGCTAATGGTCAACTGTACTTATCTTTGCAAGGGCCAGCTTCAGTCTGTTGATGGGAGAGAGACAGAGAGAGAGGGGGCGAGATTGAGATTTGAGAGACATTTTTTTATTAACTCCAATAAATAAGTTCTTTGTTTTCACTTTGTTTCACAAAGTGAGAGAGCCTAGAAAGTGGTTAACACAGATTCTGCATTGGGTCAAATCCTGGCTTAACTACTTAGGAACTCTGTGACCTTGGGCAAATTAACTAACTTCTCTGTGTTTCAATTTCTTCACCTGGAAACTGGGGACAATAATTGTAAATTTCTCAGAAGGTGGTTGGTTATGTATGTTAAATGAATTGGTATTGTGAAATTATCACTTGTAATACCTGATGTCATGTACATGTTTGCTGATTGGAATGGAATTATTATCACCACACCCACTGTTCTACAAACTGTTCTTTTTTTATTTTAATATTAAAACTTGCTAGAATTTGTGTGTGTGTGTGTGTGTGTGTGTGTGTGTGCGTGTGTGCTTATGCATGTGCATATTAAGACTTGGTAGAATTTGTGTGTGTGCTTGAGTGTGTTTATGCATATGTATATGCATGTGTATTCACCTTGTTTTCAAAATAGCTATATATTATTCTATTTTTTGGCTTTATTTTGATTTTCTTAGGCAGTTCAGTTGATGGAAAATTGCTGTGAGACAGAGAGACCATGGTTTCATGAATCTCCACTCACTGAGTGGTTGCCTGCCTTACTCCTCTCAGGTGTAGGGTGTAAAGCCTGTCTAATGCTATTCAGGAGGGAACTACATCCACATCTATTGATAATTTAGTCCAGTCTCTCTTTTAGAGTATCTTTATCTTGCGGTGAGCATACTCTAAGATTGTATTGCTAACAATTTTCCAAGTAGAAAGTACCATATTCTTAAGCTTAGCTAAAAAAGGTTACTTTCCCATTCATGGGCTCAGTTATGGTAGAGGATTTGCACAGACCTGCCCATTCCCTTGCTTTGCCCAGGTGACGCCATGCTGTCCCCTCACTGCTCTCTTCCTGGTGTTTGGACATGACTTGTGTGCCATAAATATTTCTTGAATGATGTAATTGTGACTTCTTCGTGCTTCCTGCTCCTTATGGTCACTTCAATGCTACTTCTTTTAATGTTTGCTTTGAAGCCCAATATCTGTAATCTTTTCTCATTTGGCTCATTCAGAGCCTCTTTCTCTCCTTCATCTGCCCACATCCCCAATTTGCATTTTGTCTTTGATGTGTTTCATAGCTTCTCTTCTTGCCTAGACCAATTTCATACCTAAAAGTAAATCTTTAGCTCTGCAAAAGGGATAGACTATGCATTCCAGATAGGGTGAGGAAAAAGTAGTAATCATTGCATGTTGAGCTTCCAGGGGAGAAGATTCTGGAGATGGGACTCTGCATGCAAGAGGTTTATTAAGAAGTACCCTTGCGACCATCATTTGTGGACGGGATGGGATGGGGTGGAGAGAAGGAGCAGTGCTGCGATACAGGCCCAGTGACACCTTCAGCCAACCCTCAGGCAGCCCTTTGGGTCTGGAATGGCCCCTCAGAGCTGCCCTAAGTTGGAACAAGAAGACCAGGCCTGTCTCCTCCCACATTAGTCAGCCATTGGATGTTGGCTGTCCCTCGAGGGCAAAGTGACTCTCTGCCTTAGAGACAATCCCCAAAAGGGCTGAGAGCTGAAAGTCCTCTGCCACAAGTACTCCCAGCTGCTGGGACAAGCCCTTCATTGCAGGGGCATGCAGGCAGCATGTCACAGTGACCACCGGAGAGGGCAGGACTTGGTAACCATGGCCCAACTCCTTCCTAGTTCATAAGCTTTAAGCAAAAAAGCCATTACCAGCTGTCCCATGTCCCACTTGAGCCATTCCACCCTATTTGTGTTGGTAATAGTGGGCCTAAAGGCCTTGCAGTGTTTTTCTTGCTTTTCATTATTCTCTGAGGTTTTGATACAGTCCTTGCTTGTTTCTGCATTTTCTGTCCTTGGCTTCATCTTTTAAGAATACTTTCCTTATTTCCTTTCTGCTGCTATGACAATCAGTGCATCCTCTGCATTATAATTGCTCTAAATATGGTCTCAGCATCTCTTCTCCTCTAATTCTGAGGCAGATAAGATGCTTCCAAACATGAGTTTGTTTAATAAAACTTGGGCTACTCTGTATGGCATGCTGCCACTGAGCATATAATTCGTTTTCCTTTTCTTTGAAGAAGCTACTGTTGGGGGGAGGTTCTCCCCTCCTTTCTTCTTTCATCCCACAGATCATTATCATACAGCCCACTCGATATTGCCTGGCAGCCTGGGGGACAGGAATAGCATGGAGAAGTGAAACCACAGAAGCGCCACAGCCTCCTCCCCCTTGCACAGTTGGAGCTGAGCCACTAACAAGTGGCAGAATGGATTCATTTGAATTTCATCTCCCTTCATTTCCTCTGCCTTCCCTCTGGCGCTGGTGATAATGATCAGTGAAAATGACCCAGGACCCAGGAGGCAGGTGGAAGGGCGAGACAACCCAGGGGTTGAAACCATCCATAGTTGAAAAATCAAGAGTTGGTACCTTCCCACCCCACAGCTTTATGTCATGCGGCCACTGGACAGAGCCACCAAACACGAGGAGGTCATACAAGTGGCCTCTGGAAAGATTACTGTCAGATTCTTCTTTTTGTTGACAGTATAAAGACACCTCTTTGGAGCTCCTTTCATCTCGGTCATCTGAGAAAGAGGCTCGGGTAGCCCAGGCGCACCTGGGAAGACATAACATGGAAGTTTCATGATGATAGATTAACAGAAAAGGGATGAACCTTTAAATAAATGCCCACACCCAGCCACCCAGGCATCTGTCTTCCATGGCCAGCAGACAAGAGTAGTGCTGCCCTGAAGAGGCACATGTTTTAAATAAAAGGTAGTACTTGCTGCTTTGTGCCAGGAGAGGAAGTTCAGGCTAGTTGGGAATATTTGCCAGCACCAGTAGAGAATAATCTCTGTTCCCATCCTACACCCATAATCACTGTCTGGAGTATACTTTTCAACTATTCCCTCCTAATTCTGCATATAAGAAGGCAAGCATGGCCTCTGCTATATATAATTGTTGGTTGGAACAGACCGACCTATGTCCCCAAATAGACAAGAATCTACCACCTGGATATTAGAAGAATCATCGCTTCATATGGCCAAGGCCCCAGTCTCCCCATCATGGGATGAGGACCGTCTGTTTCTGCAGCTGGAGAGAACTCAGTGTCTCCAGCCAAACCATGTTTGTTGTGACTCCAAGGAGTCCCCAGCAGCTGAGCGCGAGCAGGCTTGCAGACTCTCAGACGCTCCATCTCCCTAAGGGTTGATGAGGATGGCTTACCTTTTAGAGCTGAGACAAAGTAGAGGCAAAGAGGGAGATGCTGCAAATTTAAGGTGAAAAATCTACTCTATATAGATCCAGTCTCATTCTGCCACTCGTTCCCCATAAATATTTTACCTTCATGTTTTGACTATGTGTTTCTGAAACAGCATCACAGGCTTGATGACAGTGTATCTGGGACACTAGAACCCATCCTGACGTGTTAAACAGTGGTGAGCCCAACCTCCTGTGGCCATCCTGGGGAGCTTGTGGGGTGCAGAGACATCATCTTCCTGGTCTCACCAGATGCTGCTTTTCATGAATCAAATGCTGCCTCCTCCATTTCCACATGGACCCCCATACGATGAGATGTGGGCAAGTCTGCACTGATGGGGGGTGTGGGTGACTCACGCCCAGGACTCCACCCTCAGCCCATCTCTCTCCTGGTTCACAAGAAGCTTCCACTTGGTTTTCAACCATCCAACCCTTCACTGAGCAAACACATCCTAGCACCCACCATGTCATTGGCCCCCAGGCAGCTCCTGGGATGCCCATAGCTGTGACATACAAATGGCTACAGGCCCACCCACATGTGGGTGTTCTGCTCTGCTCTGTCTAGCCCTTCCATCTCTGACCTTAGGAATTGCTGAAATGGAAAGAGAGAAAAAGAAAGAAGTCCTGGGGGTGGGGGTTCTCATGCTTAGAGCAAGTAAACATTATGAAATCAGGGCATCAGGGAGACCAGACCCACTTTACCACCCATCCCGTGCTCACATCCTGAGAACCGGTGCAAAGCAAAAGGCCACGGGTGGGGTAAAAACAACACACACTTATCTGGCCAAACATTTGAGTCAAATGTCTAATAATTGGTTTAATACAATGGCAATTTGGGCCCAGTTCCTGAAACCACCCCCCAGACAGTGAGGTTTGTGACTGCATGTTAGGATTGTGATGATCTACTTTCTTAAAAATTGTGCAAGCATTTTGAGGAGATGGGATGGGAATTTATGTTATCTTTTTCTGGAATGGTTCTCTTTCCTGTTTGACTTACCTTAGCTTCCCCATGACTGATTACTTATCTTAACCTGGGGAATTGGTTCACCAAGACAGAGTAAATACTAGGATGGAGAATTCCAATCTAGTTTTCCTTACATGAGCACATTATGTCTGAGCAAGGTGATAAGGGAAGTCTTACTGCATCATGCAGACAATTAAATGAGTTTGGAAAGTTTTATTTGGTTTGTTGTTGACAAAAGCTAAGTCCCTGAGTAGCTGTTAATTTTTCCGGGTAATTCCCAGAGGAAAATCAAGCTAACTCAGGGCCATATAGTCCCCTGTGGAATTTCAATGAACTACACAGTATGGAAAAGAAAAAAAACCGTAAATCTCAGTTCAGATCTCCTTTTTTGTTTGGTGGGGCTTCTTTACTTTGAAAGGAAGATTTTTTTTTGGATTTAGGATACTATGTTTAACTGAGAAGGTAAAAGTTTTATGTAGGGAACAAGAAAGGGCAAGCACATTTCTGGACTAGATCCAACCTGTTGATTGGCATCATTCATCCATTGTCATAATTAGGTAAACAGAGGGCAGCCTGTCTGATGATCCTCCTATTAGAATGAAACTGCCATTGATGATATCCAGCTGAGTGCTTGGTTCTATTGTTCTATGGATATTGGTTGTTTTTCCATTCTGTCTTCTTCTTTAAGGAGGACTTAAGTTTTTTTGAAAAGCATATATCACAGGATAAAATAAATGAGCAAAATGTTGATCTTATATGATCCTCAGGTGATCATTGAGAAGATGAAATTTGAAAATGTACATGAGGGTGGTAAACAGAATGAAGAAGCAAAATCTGAAATCAAGGGCAAACTACAGGAAGATTAGAAATGATTTATACAATGTTTGGTTTCTGCTAACAAACTGGAGGGACAGCAATTCTACTTGGCTTGATAGACAGTGGTTCTGGAAAGGAAAATTTATGAGGTTCTAGAAGGAAGGATAATCTGGTGCAAATTAAATTCTCCCTTCACTTTTAATTGAAATCAGGGTCTAGGTATCAACCGCAGATCTTCGGTGACCTGGATTGGTCAGTGAGAATTTGTGTGCAGTCTCAGGTCAGGGCAGGCTTATTGATGGCTGAATGGCCAGAGTGAAATTGGAGAAAGCAGCCACTCGAGATCCTGTCCATCAGTTCTGTGCAATGGACGGTGGTTTCCACTGAAGGGAAACAACAGGTGAGAACCTCAGAATATCAACACGCTGATGGTAGCTTCTTAATTAATTTAAGTTCTTAATTTCAGCTCTGTTTCATCATGAATGCTGAGACATGACATTTCAATTCTTCACTGAATCTCTGGAAACTTTGCTTTCTTTGCAGTTTTTCCTTTGATGTTTGCCTTTGTGTTTGCAGGATAGCTTCTGAAAGCCCGAGAGAAGCAGCCAGCTCTGGGATGGTCACACACACAGAACTGCCACGCACACTCTGCTTCCAGGACTATGTTTACAACAAAAATCACTCAACAAAGAGAAATAACTAATGTTGATTGTGCACTGACTATGTGCCAGGTACCATTCTAAGTGCTTTACCCAAATAAACTCATTTACTCCTTACTACAAATAGAAGAAGGCAGTACAGCTGTTAGTCTCATTTACAGTGAGGTAAACTGATGCAAGACAAAGTCGTTGAAGGAACTGGGTTTCAGACTCAGCCAGCCTGACCCCTGAGCCCTTGCTCCTAACCACTGGACTATACTGGTAGAGCACTGACTCCATGAGGGACACTGTGCCAGGAACTAGGTATATGTAAGCAAACAACACTTAAATGTATTATTCAGATTTGATCTTAGAATTGGATAGATACCACTGATCTGTGTATCAGTTTTTCTGGGCTACCTGGGGGATGCTGACTCTCATGGGCAGCAAACAGAATTAAATAATTTGCTTTCTAATGATAATGTCACTGCTGATGTCCTTCAGCCTCAAGCAACTACAATATTCTCAAATGAGGTCTTTATTACACGTTTACTAAGAAGCATACTCTTCTGTTATTGTTAGTGTATGTATGTTAAACAAATATCAATCAGGCCTTGTGATAAGAAACATAAATATGGTAATTTTTAAATTGTAAAAGAGTCATGTGTATCAGCTAGTTTTTGCCACATAATAACTATTCCCAAGCTTACTGGCATTTATTCTTACTCCTAAGTTCATGAATAGTTGGATGGTTCTTCCAGTCATGGCTGGGCTCACTCGTGAATGAGTCTGTAGTCAGCTGCATGTCAGACGGTTTCTCTGATGATCTAGTCTGGGCTTTCTTGCATGTTGGAAGTGTGGCTGGCTCTAGACCAGAGAACCTCAGCTGCGACACTGGCCTTTTCTTATATGACCACTCATCATCTAGCAGGCAAGCCAGAAACTGTTCACACTGTGGCTTAGGGTGGGGGGGATTCCAAGAGGAAAAACTAGAGCATGCATGCCTCTTTGAGAGTTAGGCCTGGAACTGGCATAATGTCACTTCTGCCTCACCTATGGTCAAAGGAAATCCCAAGGCCAGCCTGGATTCAAGGGGTGGGGAAGTAGACCACCTCCTGATGGGAGGAGCTTCAAGGTTACCTTATAAAAGAGCATACATAATAACAGGATGGGAAATATGGAAGCTATTTTGAAAACGATTTACCGTACCCTGTGAAATAAGAATTATCATGCCCATTTTATAGTAAAAAAGTTGAACTTTAGTGTTAAGTAACATTCCCTAAAAAATCACACAACTAATAAGTATTAAGTTACTAGTACTAATTGTCACAAGCTTAGGTATATCTAACTGCAAAACCCTTTCTTTGAAACACCACTCTATATGGATTTCAAGACCCTTAGGGATCATGTTACTAAACGATCTTTTCAAAATTGAAAATAGTATCTGAGGATGAAGAAAACGGAGAGGATAAAAATTAAAGGTAATAATAATCCATTCATTTTCATTTATGTATAGATATGAATACTTTTACAAAGGGAACTTTCTTTACTTAAACACAATGCCTCTAGGGATAGCTATGGATTAATTGTTTCATCTCTGCCTGCAATAGACATTCGTTGGTGTTGGGTGTTTCTCTGTGGTAATATTGTACAGCCTGCAAGGGGTCAACTGCAAATAGAATTCTCATTTGCAAAACTTGTCATCCTCTACCCTCCAGGTATTTGGGTAAAGTTAGTAGTAGTACAGTTGGTAATAAGTGTTGTTTAATTAGGTCTGAATTTAGCAAGTATCACATTTGGTGGATGGTCGTGAGTAAAAATAATGGGGTCCAGAGAGACCTTTGTTGGGGGACCAAGTATACCTGGGAAATTCTGAGTTAACAGGTTACTTTGTTATAACTTCTCAGAACCTTTAACAGAGTGATATCCATTGTGATCCTCAAAACGGGTATTTCTAAGACTTATGTGACTACAGAATATTTGTTTGGTGGAGCTTTTAATACCTCGTATTCCACAGACCCTGTGGAAAATCTCGACTTGATTCTGGTCTCTCTGGAGGTATATTCAGAGCTAATAGCATTGTGTCAAGCATCTGCTATGCGATAGACACTATCAGAACCCTGTGAAGTAGGTATTATTTAAAGCTGAGGAAACTGAGCAGTTAATTTGCTTGCCCAGAATCCCCCAGCTGGGACTATAACTGAGAGTTGAACTTGGTTTTGACTCTGGTGTTTCTGGTACACTCTGCTGAGATCAGAAAGTTTAAATGACTGTCCACAGTGACTCAGCTGCTCAGAAGAAACACCACGTCTCACATACTTTTGTAATCCCTTTAGTTCCTAAGATAAAATAGGTGCTCAGTCAATGCCTACTGGACAATCCCTGTATTTCCTGGTTATTATGATTATGCTCATGACAAAAAAGATTGCAATAGTAAAAAGGGTAGAAGATAAAAAAAGTAAATATTCTCCTCCATGCTATCATCTCCAGAACCGTCCCTTAGGGGTAAGACTATCATCAATTTTTTGTATCATTCCCACATAACTTTTTAATTATCCATGCATGTGTGTTTGTGTGTGTGTGTGTGTGTGTAGATCATTCTGTTTCACACAAATGGGATCATACTTGTACATTTTTCATCTAACATATATTTGATATCTTTTCTACCAGAATTTGTAGATTACTTCTTTCTTCTGTATTGATGTACAATTTAATCAATCTTTTTGTGATGGGCTTTAGGGTAATTACAGTTCTTTTTTTAAATTCCTTCTTTTTTGCTATAAGAAACAGTTCCTCAATCAAGAAGCAGTCATACTCATATGTTTGCATTTTTAATGGCAAATAAAAACAAAAACATGCAGGGCATCATTATTTCCCAGTGGCTCCTAGGAAAAATACTGGACTGTTGCCAAAAAATAGTTGCAAGAGCTGTAAATAAATAGTTTTTTAAATACCAATTTTTGACCAAAAATAGATTCTGCTTCTCTGGTCTGCTCTGTTCTGACTCGGGAGCGAGTGGTCTGAGTGAGTGGTCCTGTCGATTGCCATTATGGTTACAATGCACAACGGCTACAGTCAGCAGAGGACGACAGGCCTTTGATCTGCTTCCTCCCTATGGAAAAAGTCTACGTAGTTTGGTTTTGACATCATGGACACAGATTCATTGCAACTGAACAGATGTAATCAACTCTTTGTCAGTTTCAGGTATTGCCCATCACCTTACGCAATGGCCCTTTCAGTAATGCACACCAGGAACAGAATTCAGATGAGAAGCTGACAATCCTTGGGCTCAAGTAATTCCACCTCTAGGAATTTACCTTAAGGAAATGATCCAGAGGGGAAAATGTGTTGACTCAAAACATTCACTTTCATTCCACATTATTTATGATAAATTATTAGCAGAAATGGGAGAAAACCAAAATATCTAACAAAAGAATAATGTTTAAATAGATCTAATCGATAATTTCACATCCTGAGGCATTATGCAAGTATGTATTAAAATGATGACATGGCCATGACAATTTAGAACCTTAAGAAAGAAAATCTTTATTTATGCTAAGATGGCAATTACAAAATGAAGTGAGTACACATATTTTATAAAGCCTGGAAGAATAAAATATTTGATTTGTTAAGATGTGTGAATTCTGGATAGCCTTTATAACTTATAAAAAAAGCATATCTGTCTTACAGTATTATTTGTAAAATTACTAAATTAATAGTCCACAGGTGATAATTTACATCAGTGTTTGAGAAGACTGAAGCTCTGAACAAAAGTCTGTTTTAGTCTCACACAGGAATCAACATACTCTTTTTAAATGGCATACTGTAGATTTGACTAGGCTCTCTCCTAACTCCTAAGCATGTTGTCTATATGCAACATGACCATATGTCTCATTTTTTCTGGGACAGTCCCATTTTGAGCCTGTAGTCCCAGTACAGTTGTTACTAACACTGCTTTCACCATCAAAAGTGACTTGTTTTGTATAATAAACTCACTATAAGGGACTTGCTAACCGTTCTGTTCCACCACATTTTCTGTCCCATCCCTGTTTTATTATGCACCTCTAGTCCATATCTGCCCTAGATGAGAATTTAGCTTAGACGGTCTTTCACAGAGTAATGATTTCATCTTATGCCTAAAGCCAAAGACAAATACATATGTATCATCGGTGAAGTTTTAAAGATGCCCTCCATTATGAAACACGGTAGCATTTTCTCGGGATCTTTGAAAAACTCTGAGATTTGAAAACGTTTCTCTCTACTAATAAGTAATCATCTTTCACTATATTAGGTAATAACCATTTTGTCACTTGACATTATTGTCTTCTTCCTTTGGCTGCAAGCAAACTCGGACCTAAGCCAGGTATTTAGCTGCAGCACAAGGCCTTAACCCAGGGGACTAGGGAGTTAAATAGAACTGACTTCCAGTTCTGTTCCCCACGTACTGCTGTGTTATGTTCCTATGGCTCTGTAACAAACACCCACAAACCCTGTGGCTTAAAACAACACACATCTATTTTCTTATTGTTCTGGAGGCCAGAAGTTTTAAGTCAGTTTTACTGAACTGAAAGTCACTTGTCAGCAGGGCCTGTTTCTTCCCAAGGCTCTGGAAGAATCCACCCCTTGCTGCTTCCAGCTTCTGGCGCTGCCAACATTTCTTGACTTGTGGCCACATCACTCCTATCTCTGGTACTCAGATTGCCTTCTTCTTTTCTGTGTCAACTGTCCCTCTGCCTCCTTCTTATAAGGACACTTTTAATTGCATTCAGGGCTCACCCAGATAGTCCAAGATAATGCCTCCATGTCAAAATCCCTCACTTAATCATATCTGCAAAGTAACATTCATGGGTTCCAACAATTATGACCTAGATATTTTGGGGGCTTTTTTTTTTAGCTATAGTCTACCTTTGGCTCCAAAGATTTGCATTCATCCCCCATGCAAAACATATTCATCATATCCCAGTATCCCCCAAAGTCTCAACCCATTATAGCATCAACTCAAAATCCAAAACCTCATCTGAATACTATCAGCTTCAAAGTCCCAAATCTCATCTAAGTTATATAAAGCAGATAACTCTTACTGAGAGTTTATCATGTAACAGAAGCTTTTCTAAGTGTTTTATATGTCATCTCAGTTAATCCTCATGAAACCCCTTTGGGGTGGATACTCTTTTTATACCCCTGTGTTCAGTGGAGAAAACTGGGATAGAGAGATTGCCTAACTAATAAATGGCCAAGCCACGATGTGCCTGCTACCTTGGTAAAACCAGGACCACCCTCCAGATTTGTCCTGTGTCAACAGACCAGTCCTTTTTCTAGGCCTGGTGTACATGAAATGCAGTTTTAAAGAATCGCTCTTCATTTCTTCTTGGGTTTCTGTTTTGTGTCATTATGGGGAGATAAGCCATACTCTCTGACAAGTGTTCCTGCTTCACTGGGAAGGAATTTCTTCTCCTCCTGAAGTTCTTTTATATTTTTATTTTTTAAGCCATACAATCTCTCCTCCTTCAAGTTTTCATTCAAAATACTTGGAATTTTCAGACAAGTTGAAAAATTGGTAAAAGAACACTTTCATATCGATCACTTTCTATTTACCAGTTGTTAATCTTTTGCCACTCTTGTCTCTCTCTTTCCACATATCAATACGGTTTTGTTTTCACTGGGTGATTTGAAAGTTGGAGTTGCCATGACACTACCCCAAAATAACTCGAGGTGTACCTCTCAAGATCAAGAACTGTCTCCTTCCTACTGCCATCCTATGTATATGTGGCCTCCAAGAAATTTAAATTTGATACACTAATATCTTACATACAGTTTGTCTTCACATTTCCCCCTAATTGTTTCAATAGTGTTTGCTGCTGTGTTTTTTTAAATCCATAAATCAGACTCTCGTATTGCCTGTAGTTGTCCCGTCTCTTCTCCCTTTTATCCAGGACAGTTTGCAGCTTGTTTGTTGGTTTTCATTTTTCCCCTTCACTGACCCTTGGAAGAGTTCTCATCAGTCACCCTGTAACACGTCTCATGTTCTCGGATTGGTCTGATCCGTTCGTCTTGATTAGATTCTGGTTAAATATATTTTTGCATGAATGCTGTCTGGGTGAAGTGGAATCATTTCCTCATTGATTATGCTTAAGAAAAAGAAACTCAAGGCCCTGGAAAAAAGAATGACCTGGTATTTTTTAGAAAAAATAACTGAATATTGAAACCCATAATAGACCATAACCTTTGAATGGTCCATGACACTTTCTGAAGCACATTTCACATATTTCACTTTATCCTTATAGCTATGAGACCGATGAGGTGGATATTATTGATCAGAGTCCTAGGGCAGCTAAAGCAAGGGAGTGTGAGTGATTTGCAAAGTTTTTGGAATTCATTCCTCAGAAGCTGGGGTTCGAACCTACATTAGGAAAAAAACATGTAGGTCAGGAACCTACATTATGTAGGTTATGAATGAAGAGTTTGCAAAACTCTCACTGTTTTCCAGACTTTAGTTTTGAATCTCAATCCTGTATTTTTCCCACCAAGTCAATGAAGTAAGGTTAAGCCAGACACAGTCTTTTTAAAATGGTACAGTTGCTCATCCTACTCAGAAATGTAACTGAACCCAGCAGAAGTTAGTGCTTTATAAAAGCAGCTTTCAAATTGTCTCTGGTCCCTGGTGAGTCGTTAGGAGCCTACATTATGTAGGTTATGCATGAAGAGTTTGCAAAACTCTCACTGTTGTAAATGTCATAGGCATTTACTGGGAAATAATAATAGAGAAGCAGAAAGAACCTGAGATGTATGGGTGCCCACTCAGTCTCCCTCTAAACTTGCAGCATGTTGAATATAAATACAGATGTAACAAAGACACTGTCCTATCTTTATTCTCTCTTTAGCATCCACAGAGGGATAGATGCTGGGTTCAAAAAAGAAAAGAAAAAGTGGTTTGTGTTTGTTTTTCCAGTAGGTTCATGGATGTGAGGAACTTTTAAATCCACCCTGGACGTCTTTGGGCATTACATCATGTAGGAAGGAGCCAGTGTTTTCATAAGAGGATTTTTTTGTTTCCCAATAAACTGAGGGTTTGCTTAGAGGTTTATTTTGTGAAATAGGTTTCAAAGGAGGTAAAGCAGAGCCTGAACTGACTGAGATCTGGAACAAATCGATTTCATGTCATTTTGGAAAAAGTTTTGGCCTTGAAAATATTCTTGCAGGAAAAGGGAGTTTCGCATCCCCCTTACTGACTTTCTCTAACTCTAGGAAGTGGTCAGGCAGAAGGCTGGTTTAGCATTTGAAACTCAGCATTTGTGTTTACAGATTCTCCATATCAAACAGTGGCCAGTAAAAGAGATCTACAAACCAATGCATGTCGAATGGGATCTATTCTGCAGGGCACTGGGGACCCAGGTTCTGTCCTTCTGCTAACCAGCTGTGTGACTTTGTGCATTCTCCATTCAGCAACTCATATACTGTCCTAACATGGGACTAATGATGTCCATCATGTGAATATGACAGGTTGTTTAGAGAGAATTAAATGAGAGCATATCCATGCAGTTGCCCAGCAGGATCTAATGTAGTGTTCACAAATGTTAAGGCAAATGTATAATTTTAGAGCTTTTTGGCTTAGAAGTATAAGGGAGGAAAATTTTTCCTCTGCTCTTCTAGGTTCTTTTGGCTAGTCTGTTAATTAAATTGACATACAACAGATTATTAGGAGAAAAATAAATTCAATTACATACCCAAGGGAGCCCCACAAAGACAATAAGAAGCTCCCTGACAGTGAGGCAGTTGAGGCTGACATGCTGTTCAGAGCTAAGATGAAGAAGGTAACGGTCTGGGGCTTCAAAGGGAAATAAGACATTCACAGGAAGATGGGAAGAACAAATGTTTGGTAAACAAATGTTTGCCAGGCCCTGTGGAGACTGTGGGACCCCGAGAGGAATTTGAACAAAGAGGCCCTGCAGAGCTCTCCCCACAGCCAGACACCTGCCTGGACTCTTCCTAGTTGTTTCTGGTGCGAGGCCCTCTATCGAAATGCTTTTCTGCCATTGAGCAGGAGACAAAAAGCTCTTCCTTAGTCTTCTGGGCCTCCATCGTGTTCAACTCAAAATTGTTTTCATGCCCAGGTGACCCCTGTGGTGAGCCTTGTTTGAACCCCTTCAGAAGCATCCGTCTGCCTTTCTCCCTCCCTCCTCCTAACCAGCTAGTCTTTCTTTTCAGCTTGCATGGCTCCCCCAGTGTAAAATCCATCATCTTAGTGGAGTCAGCAGAGAAGGAGAAAACAAATTACAGTAGTTTAACTGGAAAGAGGAGTGCAACGCCATGTCTGACCACACACTCTGGAAGCCACGGGACTTGAGTTCACATCTTGTTTCCAGCACTTCACCACTGCAACAGTATTCACGTTATATCACCTCTTTATGCCTCATTTTGCTTATCTGTACAAAGGCCAGAATTGCTACCTTTCAGGATGGTAGTGAGGAATTTGAAAAGAGATGTATGGGAATCCAGAAAAAAATGCAGCATACTCTTTGCCTCCACCATTCTTTTTATTTCTGTTCTATGATCCTCCTCCTCTAGTCCCTGAATGGAAACATCAGTTGGCCCCATAACTGTGTGCTTAGTCTTAGGTTACTTTAAGTCACAAACTCAATTGAAACCAAAGTAAAAAGTAGATGTGATAATTGAAATGGCTAGTACAAGAGATTAACCAATACCCTAGATTTCATTTAATATTTAACTAAGCTCCTCTCCTCTTTGTTTCAGGCAAAAAGGGAAGGGAGAGATTTCTCCTCTCTGCCCCTCCACCCCAGCCCTCTTCCAGGGTGTCAGCATGAATGGGTTCCATCTCTCTACTCAGGGGCTCACCAGGAGGAAGTAGAGTAGGGCAGGCCTGCTGCTTCCCTTTCATGGCCCCTACCCACCCATATCGCTCCCTGAGCCCAGTAGTGGATCTATTCCAGGTGGCCAAGGGGGTTCATTTCCCCAAAATCTAAGCATCCACCCTCCAGTTGCTTGCTGTTTGCCCTACCAGGGAATGCTATGGGACAGTGAGTCAGGACCCGAGGTACTCTCCTCTGGGGATCTTATTCCCCCAGGTGGCCATCCCTGACCCATAGGAAATAGTTTTCCATCCCTGGTCTGACAAACTCTGGGAGTGCAGGCTCACCCCAACACAGAACCTCACCCAACTCCCCCGTAACAGTGGGTCTGCCGAGTTCCTGTAACAGGACATTCTGCCCCCGGTCCCAGGAGTCATGCAGCAAGTTCTCCTCCCCTTTCATGTGATTTATTGGTCATCTGTATGGAGGTGACAGGATAGGTACCTCTTGATGCTTTTTACTTTCACAGTGGCTAAGGAGATGCTAGACCCACGTCAGCCAACCTTCACATGGCAAGTTGACCTCTCACTTTGGAATTCTGTATCCATTTAACCAGGGCCCTAGTCAGAAGTTCAGTTTCACCATCCTGTTAGATGAGGTGATCACTTCATAAATACCTAGCACATAATAAATGCCAAGTGAATGATAACTGTTTTATGATGAAACAAGGAAGGATCCTAATTCATCCCAATAAACACTTATGAAATTCTTACCATGGGTGATGTGAAAATATAAAAAGAATAAGACACTGGCCCTACCCTCTGAAGTTTATGGTCTGATAGAAAAGACAAACAGATATCTTTAATTTGAGTGGAGAATGACCAATAATATAGTAGAGGCTAGGATATTAGAAAAGGGAGAGTTTGGAGATTCTAAGAGCCCCATGACTTAAACAATTCTGGATCTGCAAGCAGATGAGATGCCTTTTAAATATAGAATCCTCAATTCCTGCTCTGTCTGTCCACCTCATCAGTTCTTGTCTTTTACTAGGTGATCACAGCTGCCGCTGTCAGTGGGCCACCTGAATAACACATGGGCCTGATCTTCATAGTTGGATTTGAAATCAGGAATGCTATTCCAAGCTGTGACGGTCTTCAGTTGGGATGGTTTTTGATAAATCTCGTATTTGTCATCAGATTGGTAATCATCGATCTATTTACTGAGCTCAGGAAATGGGAGTAAGGAAGCATGGTGAGAGAGAAGATTGAAAAGAGAAGCTTGCTAAGAACAGCAGCAGGATACATGGTTAGAGAGTTTCTGAACCTGACCTTAGGTGACTGGAAGCCAAGAGACTGCCCACGGGCAGCCCAGGAAAGAGGCTTTTTTGCTTCCTTTCAGAGCAAGTGGTGGAGGTTTGAACAGGAAAAAAGGCAGTGGGAAAGTAAGGCACAGGTGAGGTAGAAAGGAGAATGAAAAACAAAACTGTTAAAAAAAATTAGGAGAGATGAGCAGCAGGTGGTTCATGGTGGAGGAGGAAGGTGGTTGGGTGGGAATAAAGGGTGAAAATGATTTTACTTTTCGGTGTGCCTGGTTTGAAGTCAAGGTGGAATCTTCTGGTGAAAGTGGTCATAAAAGGAAACGGAGACTAAAATTTATGGCAGGGCTCAATGCCAAAGATGTGAATTAAGAAGTTGTATTTATGAACATGATCTCAGAGAGCAGCAGTAGAGGAAATTACCTATATAGTTCATTCATCTAAATCATCCAAGTCCCAACTCTTCCTAAGTTTTGGGTCAGGAATCACACACATTGATGGCTTATGCAGCCCATCCTTAGTTTATAGAAAACCTGGGCATATAAAGAAAGCAGTAGATAATTTCTATAATAGATTATGAAGCTAACTTTGGAACTATTGCTTGAAAATGTCACATACTCAAACTTTAGTCTTTATGGAAATAAACAGAAACTACCCAGATGAAAACAAGCAAAGGCCATTTTTTTTCCAAGCTTTCTACAGCAAGGGAGTCAGCCACCATTCCTTGCATTTGGATGAGCCTCAGACACAGGCAGGGGAGTGTAAAAGCTTTATAATGGATAATGAAAGGCTTCGTATGTGCCTGGATTGGAGGCTCTTGGAATGGGAACACTGGAGGCACACTAGCTAGAACCGGAGCATCCTGTGTGGTTGGTTAAAGGAGCACAGTGGCCCTCCCAAGTCAGTCCTAAACTGGAAACAGGGACAAAAATCAGGGAAATGGGCAGTTACCGATCAAGACCTGGCTGGTCTGGGCTGATTGCTATGGAGGCTGTAGTCTGGCTCCCTAGGCTGTTCAAGCAGATTGTGAGTCAGAGGTCTGCTTGTATACATGACTTCACCATTGTCCCTTTGCATATTCAGCCTCTCATGGTGAAATAGGTTCAGCCTGTTCAAATTGATTGTCTTTCCATGTGTCTGACCCTTTTCACCACCACTGTCCAAGTCTTTCATGCTCATAAAAGTTGCTTTCTGAGGCATTACATTTGGGTTGTTGTTTTTTTTCAGCTAAACCCCGATCTTTTTTGTATTACATTTTTCAAATCTGTATTGTAAAAACAAAACAAAAACAAACAAAACATCTTTACATGATAAGAAGTTAAAACCATATGGAGGGTGTAAAATAGAAAGAGAATTTCTCTTCTCTCCGTCCAGCCCAAGTCCCACTTCTCAGAGCTAAGCACTATTACTAGTTGCTTATACCTCCTTTCAGATATGGTCCTGTGGTTGCGTATTTACCTCCTTTTAAAAAACTTTCAGAAATACAGGATTATACTATAAGAACCCTTTATTTCAAGCTGCTTTTTGGAGGTCATGTGGGTAAAATTGCAATATTTCCAGAATCTCTCACCTGGCCTTAGTGCGTCTCCATATCGATATGGGTTTCCAAGGGTTGGAGAGAAGTTGTGCATCTCCATATCAATAGGTGATTGCAAGGGAGGTGGAGGGGCAAGTGAGCGTGGGAACCAGAGAGGATTTTTTGGCTTCTTCCCAGCCAGGATAGGGAGAGACATGGATGAGCTGGAATAGATGACTTCTTGTAAGCAATAAACAGGCTTCTCCCACTTTATTTTTTTCCCTTTGAATGCTTATGGCTGCAAAGGTTTATTTGCCCCAGGCTGGGAACACATTTTTTTTTCCCCACAGGAGTTAATCTGGCATAGTTGGCAGGATCTGTGAACCTGAAATAGGTCATTTTTAGAGATCTTAACATCAATACAAGTCAATCTAAATTATTGTTAAATTTTAAATTTTTAGTAGCTATTCCAACATTGCTCATACAAAAAAGAATGCCTTTCACCAAACGTTTGAGGGGTAACTTGTTTTGTTTTAAACCATTTCATTATCATTACATAGTCTTCCTAATTTTAACCAAGGTGATAGATACTTTAACACGAATTTATTTCACTGTCAGTGAGATCAAGAATCTTTTCATATGATTTATTGGTCATTTATGTATGTTGTTTTTCTGTCCCTTTTTCTAGTTAGTTTCTTTTTCCTTTGTATGAACTTGTATACTGAAGCAATCAGTATTTTACCATCTGTCTTTTCTCTTTGTGGTCTTACTTTTTGCCATGCAGAAGTTCTCATATTAACTACTTAAATGTTTGGGGTTTTTTTCCCACTGATTTGAATTTTATGTCCTGAACTGTTTTACTATTTTGTGCTTTTTGATCAAATCCTTCTGTTTGGTAGCAGAATTGCATAGGTGCAATTGGAAGAAATTTGTGCGTGTCTGATATTTCTTTCCAAAATGGTGCACTCAGTTACCTCAGAAGAGTTAATGAAAGCATTTGGGTTAGAAGCCTCGAGTATCCCTGAGTGTCCCCTAACGATGAGCAAAAGAAGGAGGAAGCAGATAGAGTTGTTAATCAGCCGTTGAAAGAACTGTCTCCTCAGGCAGCCTGCTAAGTGCCTTTTTTTCTTTTTCTTTTTCTTCTGGAGACACTATTTGATGGTTGCCACCCCTTCCTGGCATTAATGGCTATAGGTCAGAAACCTGTGTGAAGGAAAAAAAAAAGAACAAAGCATGGGTCTAGCGATTCCATGGCCCTCTTTGCGGTCATAGCTCATACCCGAGCACCACATGCAGAAATTCTGTAGCTTCCTGATTGCCCCAGCCACATTTGAAGGGCCTAAGTGCAGAGGGTAGGAGAGTCTAATGAATTGAGAATAGCAAAGGGGAAGTTAGGAGAGAGAAAGATAGTGTTTGATTTGCTCTGTCCCACCAAAAGTGGGTCTTGCTGTTAATCTGGAAGATGGGCAGCAACCACTGCTGCTGTTGTTACCATCTTTGGTGTGAACGCAGCCCTTTTGTGCTCTGCCTCCTCATCCTGAAGTTAATAAGGTGGCACTCCCTTCTTCCCGGCAGGATAGCTAGCTTGCTACTTTGGGATTGTGGGTACATCTGACTGGTAACAGAGCAGGAGGGAGTTTGGGGTTTCCAGCCACCTTTTTAGCTTTTTATCCTGCTGGATGATAAGAAGGATATCTACTTTTTTACTCTGGGGCACATCTCCCCTTGTGTTCCTTTTCCACAAACCACCATTGACCTATCTAGTAATTTACGTGAATATCAAGCTGCTAATCCTTTTGGAAACTAGTTCAGCATAATAGAGTAGAGAAGCAGCTCTTCCACCCTCCTCGCTGGAGATGAGCTTGACTCAGTGTCTTTGGCCTTGCTGCCTGCCGCCTGGACATCCAAGGGCTCAGCTCTCTACAACCTGCATCTCTGGTCACTTTGTCCTGTCTGAAGGCGGGAGACTCTCCAGGCCAACTCATAGCATTCCAACAATCTAGACGATCCTGGAAGCTTCTATTCCCCTTTCATCAAATCAGAGAGAAAAAGTGAAATGCTTGGTTTGAGTCTAACCTCTTTGAACTCAAGGGATTCTCTGCATTTGTACTCCTCATAGGCATCCCATCAGGGTACAGGTGGACCAGTGGGGCATGAAGGATTCTGTCCCAAGAGGGATTGCAGTCTGGTGTTGAGAACTCAAGATGTGTCCTATTTCTTGTGTGTGATTATGCCCATTGGACTGATCATTCTGGAGAAACCATGAAGAAAACTATGAAGCCTACTGAGAAAAATTATATTTTTGCTTCTGTCAACTAGGAGCCTGCACTCATGATTTTTCTGAAGACCACTGTGTTAACATGTAAAACCAATAGACATTTGATGAGCCAATATTTGTGTTAAAAATAATTAACATAGGGAAGAAAAAGAAAAGCTAGATTCTTCAATACTTCATTGGTTCATTCATACAAAAGAATGTATTCGGCCCTTACTACATGTCAGGCACTATGCTAGGAGTTGAGAATGTATCTGGGATAATAATAGTAACTATAGCTAACAGGTATGGAGCTCTTAACCTTTAACCTTTCAGGCATCGTGCTAAATGCTTTATGTGAATTATCTCACATCAATTCTCAAATCAACCTGTAATTAGGTGTTTTTATAACCTCTGTACAAAGATAAGGAAACTGAGGTTTAGAGAAGTTAAGTAACTTGCCCAGGAGCACCCCCTAATAAGGATTAAATCTGGATGCAAATGAATGTGCTTTCCTATTTTAATTGTTCCAATTTTAGTTGTTACCTCTGTTTCCACATGAGCCAGAAACAAGTTCCTGCCCTCACGCAGCTTATAATTTAATTAGAGAACTCTTTTCCTCAAATCTGACTCTGAAGAGCTGTGGAGTGTCCTCCAGGAAAAGGTCCTTGACGCTTTTTAGCAGGATTTCAGCAGGCGGTACATACTCAGCTGGTGGAAGTTGCTTGATGACATGGAATCCCTTTATTTTCTTAGTCGCATTGATTGCTCCCATCTCCTGTATCCTTCTCATGTACTCCTAGCATCCTTTCTCTGTCCTTCTGCTTCCCTCTTTACTCTCTTAGTGCCTTCCCCTCCACACCTGTTCATTTGCGTCTCTCTCCCATCTATACAATGACTAGTCCCCAAATGCCCTGCAATGCAGTTTTGAAGGAAAACATGGAAGCAAGGGAAACTTTCACTGCAAATACAATGAGCTCTTGATGGATGGCTTAGTAAGCCTAGGGGTCCTTCTTTAGCATTCTCTGGCATTTAAGGGACTCAGGATTCCAAAAGCACATCCACTCCATTCTGCTGTTGCTAATTTCATTTTTTCCATGATTAACAACCCAGTTCATTATGTTTTCAGCTCACATTAATCTTCTCTTCTGTGAGTTTGGTAACATTTGGAGTCATTTCCCTCTGTATTTATCCATCTGGGATCTTTAGAAAAGATAAGTTTGCAGCGAGTCATTTGTTGCTCATGCAGAAAGCCATTTGCTGTGAGCAACTGTAAGAGGACTGAATATTCTCCTTGTTTCTCAGATCCTGAGACTCCTTTGAAGTCAGGCATGGTTTTCCTCCACAGTGTAGAAAGCCCAGCGATAGAGCTCTACGGGGTCCTCAGTTTGGATTGAGTGACAACATAACAGTGTCAGAAATCACACCCAGCAATGCTCCCTGGATCCTGACTGTCCTCATAGAGCAGATGGAGTTGGGAGAGAGCTGAGGGGGTGGTGGGAAGAGTTTTGAGATTATTGAGTCAGAACAAAGTCTGGCTTGCATCTAGTTTCACCACCTACAAGCTCTTTGACCGTGGCCAGGTCACATCATCTCTCCAAGATCCACTTGCATCCTCTATGAACTGGTCCCAAAGATGCCTGTCCTCCTTACGTGAGAGAGTAATTTTGAGGGTTAAGTTCTCATCCCTGTTTTTGAGTAAACTCAAAACCTTGCTTATCTCTCTTAATCTCTGAAATTTCTGAGACCCATTCCAATGCTAATAATACCTGTATGTGATTGGGGGAGTCTTAGAGGCTAGTATTTTGTAATTCTTATTTTTTAAAAAGGCTAGGAGATGTGTGTCATATTTGAAAATTTACCATGGAGGGGATATGCTGTTTAGAAAATGGAGAGAATCCTTTGGAAATTCAGTTAAGAGCATCTCCCAGGTGTAATGTAATCTCTCAAGAAGTCACAGGGAGACCACTCCTGGGCTCTTAGTTCCTAGCAACATTTTGTTATGAAGGTTGCAATGCATTCATTCATTTCTTACTTCAAATAAGATGTTTCTTTAGAGAAAATATCCCAATTGGGCATTCACTCAAAATCCATGACAGATATTGCTATCTATGGTCATTAACCATGAAATATCAGTGTTTTTTTTTTCTTCTCATTGCTGCCCAAGTACAGGGCTAAATTGTATTAATGCATCTGTTACTTTAGGAAGGGGGAAAGGTGTAATTAAATTTTATCACTAGAATTTAGAAGGGGTTCAGGATGTTGAGAGGACCAGTAGAAATGAGAGATATTTGGACTGTTTACTTAAGGCAGCATAACTCGGAAATGTTGTCATTTAATGACAGTCCTCTACGCCAGCACCTGGGATTTGAGCAGGACACTCCCATTATGCAGATAACTCCCAGTGGTGTTGATGGAAATTACCTGCATAACCAACCCTCCTGCCCATATAAGAATGCCAGATGCATGAGAACACTTTTAATTGCAATGTACCTCCCTTTGCAAAGAGCTAACTGCATCTGCTTCCCTTTCCTTTAGGTGCCCAAGCAAGGACAGGAATAATGAAGAGACCCTTGTGTTAGTTGCAGCCTCTTGAACCACTCAACAAGGACATCAACGGTGTGGACAGGTCGGAACCGTTGCCATGCTTGCCAGTCGGAGCAAATGAGAAATGGGCTTGTGATTATGCTGACATTCCAGCATGAATCTGGTAGACCTGTGGTTGACCCGTTCCCTCTCCATGTGTCTCCTCCTACAAAGTTTTGTTCTTATGATACTGTGCTTTCATTCTGCCAGTATGTGTCCCAAGGGCTGTCTTTGTTCTTCCTCTGGGGGTTTAAATGTCACCTGTAGCAATGCAAATCTCAAGGAAATACCTAGAGATCTTCCTCCTGAAACAGTCTTATTGTATCTGGACTCCAATCAGATCACTTCTATCCCCAATGAAATTTTTAAGGACCTTCATCAACTAAGAGTTCTCAACTTGTCCAAAAATGGCATTGAGTTTATCGATGAGCATGCCTTCAAAGGAGTAGCGGAAACCTTGCAGACTCTGGACTTGTCCGACAACCGGATTCAAAGTGTGCACAAAAATGCCTTCAATAACCTGAAGGCCAGGGCCAGAATTGCCAACAATCCCTGGCACTGCGACTGTACTCTACAGCAAGTTCTGAGGAGCATGGCGTCCAACCATGAGACAGCGCACAACGTGATCTGTAAGACTTCTGTGTTGGACGAACATGCCGGGAGACCCTTCCTCAATGCTGCCAATGATGCTGACCTTTGTAACCTTCCCAAAAAAACCACCGATTATGCCATGCTGGTCACCATGTTTGGCTGGTTCACCATGGTGATCTCCTATGTGGTGTATTACGTGAGGCAAAATCAGGAGGATGCCCGGAGACATCTCGAATACTTGAAATCCCTGCCAAGCAGGCAAAAGAAAGCAGATGAGCCTGACGACATCAGCACTGTGGTATAGCATCCAAACTGACTGGCATTGAGAACGAAATGTGTTGCATTTGAAGTAGAATAAGTGGTTTACTTCCCTCTTCCATTGTAAACATTTAAAACTTTGTATCTCAAGTTTCTTTTGAATTACGCCACTGTTGAACTTTTAACAACCATGACAACATAACAAATAATTTTAGTTTAGGTGGCCCACCCCTTAATTGTACCCCCCATGGTATATTCCTGAGTAAGCTACTATCTGAACATTAGTTTAGATCCATCTCACTATTTAATAATGAAATTTATTTTTTTAATTTAAAACCAAATAAAAGCTTAACTTTGAACCATGGAAAAGAGAGTGACTTATTGGTCAATAAAAGAGTACAGTCATTCCATTGCTTTAAAGGGAAAGAGACAACTATCATAAAGAACCACCATACACTGAAAGATGTGTTATGAAGCCATAGTGTACACTGGGGAGCCATAGCTGAATCATTGGCCAAGTGAAGCATCTGTCAGACTTCAATATACTGAGCCTTTGCAAACCCAGGTGGCCACATCGAGCATAACATCTTGCAGAGGCTTAAGTTGGGATGCCTCTAGGTGTTTGCTGTCTAAAAGTTGATGTGTTTAGCTGTAAAGATCTCTCTGTAGCCAAGGACACCACTTGTACTCTAAGCAAGACACTTAGAAAAGAAAAAGAAAGACCATATTCTATCCTCAAGATTATCTTCTGGTGGATGGGAGTGTTGTAATACAATCACAGAAATAGTTATGCTGAAAAGGAAGGTCCTAACAGTCAAGTAGCATCAGCTGTGTGCAAGCACTGTGCAAGGCATTTTCATATATTATTGTGTCTCTAAACCCCTTAAAGAGGAGGGAGTGACAATTGCCCCACTTACATAGGAGGAAACTATGGGTGAAGAAGTCTCAATGACCTGCCAAGTGGACAGTGTCAGAATTTGAATTTGGACCAAGTCTTCATCTCTCCAAACACTGAGTTCTTCTGATTATGTTTCTCCTGGGTTGGTTTATAGAGGAGCAATTTACATGTTGAAAACTGCATCATGTTAAGTGAACACTCCTGTAGGTTTTGACAAATGTATACATCTGGTTATCAAGATATTGTGTCCCTGATGTTATTCAGAGGTAGGAGAAAGCTCATTCAGTCCTTGGAGGAGGGAATAGTGTTCTTTTTGCTTTTAAGATGCCACTACAGATAATCCTTGAAACATGGGTGGGATCTCATCAGAAGGTGATGTAGAGAAAGCAGAAGGAACAAAGGGAAAAAGTACTGAGAAGTATTTTTTCTTCTCTGGAGGACTCTAAGCAGGGGAGAAGGGGGAGACATAACTGAGGTTTTGTCATAGGGATCTTGATTCCACACTCTGGAATAAGACTAATACCATTTATGGAACACTTACTATGCACCAAGTACTTTCTTTGAGGCATCTAAATTAATTTTTGCAGTTACCCTATGATATAGCCTTCTGTGCATGAGGAATCAGAGAGGAGTTTTAAGTAATTAAATTCAGGAGCCTAGGGCTTATAAGAAATATAGTAGATACTGAAACCCAGTCTATTTCAGAATCTTTGGACCTCTTAACCAGTGTCCTGTATTATTTTGCAGTCATAGACTTCACTACATCAAGTTGCTTGTTCCCCAGACCTAAAGGTTTGCAGACTCCTAAGTGATGGTTGCACTAAAAATTAACAGCAAAAATAGCCCTTTGTGGGGCTAAAGGAGGAAGGAGGAATCCTTTGCCATTTTGATCCACATAGCCTTCTCCAGCTCACATTCAGTTTTCTTCGGGGCTCCAGGAATCACATTTCTGCCTTTGGAAAGCACATTTTCTATGCACTGCAATAGTCTCTTAAAGAGTTATAATGTTGACCCTTAGGGCCAGCCAGGCTGCTCTGACACACACCCCAGGGTCAAGGGCTTTACTAAAAAGAATAAGGTCTAGTTAGAAGCCTGTGATGTGAAATTCAGGATGCGGGTCCTCAAGATACTGCTGCATCCTGGTGAGAAGGAAATCAGGCTGTCTGCTTTAGCTAACTGGATTCCAGCTCTTTCTTCAAAATTGAAACTTTGCTGAAGATTTAACGCCCCCTGGAGGACACTGTAATGCTATATCCCTGTAAGTACCACCACAGAAAAGTGCTTAACTGGAAAGCCCCTTCTTTTCCTAAAGAACAGGGAAATCAAGTCTTTCCTAAGACAGCCCTTTTAAAAATTACATATATTAATTGTGCTGTTTGAGTGTGTGAGTCACATTCATTTTAGAAAAGCTGTCACAAATCATATAATCCAGTCCAGAAAACAGGTTGCACCTTCCTAAATAATCTTTATATTTTTTCTAATAAGAGCTTATTTTCCTAATGGCCGATTGCATTAGTCAAGTGAAAGTATTTATAAAGGAAAAATCTGAGGAGTGGGATGTAGTCATATTCCTGTTCAGCTGTGGCAAAATGAACTCCACACATCTTAGTTTGTAATTCCCTGCATAGATAGAGTTAAAAGGTACACCTTAGGCTAATAACCATTTCCCTGCCTGAATCCTATATGTAGATGTTCAGTCAGTGTTATAAATGTGAGCACTTAAAAATTTTTTTTAGGTTGTCATGAATTGGAGTATATAAGCTATTAGAGGAGGAAAATTAATTTTTTTAAAACAAATAACAGGTGATAGGGCCCCTTCATGACCAGGACTAATAGGGAATACTGTTCCTCTCAGCCTGTAGGGATGTTCCATCCCACTGGACCAAGAGCACACAGTGCCTGTAAGTAGACAGAGTTTTCTTAGGTTCACAGCTGGCCGTGCAGGAAAAGGCCTCATATCCATGCTCTGCGTTTGATCCTAGCATGCTCCTTAATTTTCCAAACCTTTGTATGTGTTCATGTACAGGGAGATGATGGTAAGGGACTTGAAATTAACTGTCATCTCCTTATCCGAGGCACATAGCATCTTACCTTGTAAATAGTTTAAATAACAACTTCTTTGCTCAACCTTCTTTGGCATCACTCTCCTAACCTAACCTTTTAAATTCAGAAATACCTGGGAATTTTGGTCTAATCATCCACTATGTGTTTATCTCTGAAGTGAGGCAAATCATAAACCACGCCAACCCAACTGGAACATTTTTAAGAAGAAAGCGATAAAAAGTTATGTAATGGAAGCTTTAACTTTGAAAAACGCTTTGGCAAATTATAACACACTGATATACAAATTCTGCCAGGTACATGTTGTTCTTTTTTATGTCCTTCTCTGATTACCCACAATAACTCTTACTCTGACATCAACAAGCATAAGGCAGTCTGGGATGTGGGTAGGTTTTCCTTATCGGCTCGAGACTTTTAATTCATACAGTAAATTCTCTATCTGGCACAGTACGGGAATGGAAAATTCTGCTTAATTAAATGTTCAGATTACCAGAGATGGGCAAGCTCCTAAGATGTCAGGACTGAAAAAGGGAGAGGTGATCTCACCTACCAGTTTTACAGGTGATAAAGTTGCAACCCCCGCAGGCTTGGGGATTAGCATTCATGTCCCCATGTTCCACATCCAGTGGCCCTCACTGGACACCAATTGCCTCTCCAGATGAATTGTTTCCCAATATGCAAAGAAACGGAACAGCACAACAAAATACACCATGAAATTGTCACTATCAGCAACAGAGCTGTTGAGGATTCAGAAGGTTTTTAAGCTTCCTACATTGTCATGGAGTTGTAATAAAGAATATCTGTGATTCTAAAAAGGGTCTTATTCCTTTAAGATATATTAAAGGGTCTGTTTCTCTTTCATAAAAATCCCCTGGATAACACGCTCAATGCTGTGCATGATCTACTTTCCCAGGGGAGAGTTAGAGAAAATGATCTTGATGCAACTTCCTGGGGAGAGAGAAGTGATTAGCATTTGCTTCCTTGAGTAGTAACATAAACCCTGAATGTCAAGTGCAAGCCCTCCGGCAGGAGGGGAAAGATAACCCTTACACAATGTTCTTCTCCATTTCCAGAGCTCCTGTCAGCCTGGCTTCCCAAAGTGGTGTCACTGGTCCATCAGTTTGGCCAGGTGGGACCCAGACAAAGCAAATGAAGGCAAACTCAGCACACGTTTGTAAATGTTCTGCCCAACCTTTTTCCAAATCTAAATAGGTAAATCAGAATTCCGGGCCAAGGGACACCTGAATTCTTTGTCCCCCTTTTGCCCACACTCATATGGATGGTCCCCAATGCAAATGAAGTAGTGGGTCACATAGACCCAGCAGGGGGCCCTCCCCAAGGTCCAAGACTTTCTCCCTCTGACTCAGGGAAATTTCTCCCTCTGACTCAGGGAAATTATGAAGCCATAAGATACACATAGGGTTCCACACTTTGTGTGGGAGGGGGGGTGGTGACAGCTAAAGGAAATACACCTAAGTTATGGCTCTAACATTTTCAACATTAAAAGTACCAGAAGCTAGTATAAATCACTTAACAAGGGTGCATGAGTAAGTGTGTGTGTGTGTGTGTGTGTGTGTCCCCATGCACACTCACGTAACATAGGAACTGGACCCTGGAAGTGTCAGGAAAGAAGATAATGAGAATACTACAACAAAATCCATGTCAAGAATTTGGCCTAGGGATGGCCTGGGTTTGGGATTTCCAGAGAAATTATTAGATGTATTTTCAAAGCTGTCCCCAAGTACAGTGAAAATATTTATGCTTGTCACTAATGAATGGCAACTAAGTTGATCAAGTTTGTGAGCTGTGCTTCTTTGGCTGACAAATGGTCTGCATTTGCTCCCCATTTTTCAAAAAAGAAACCGTGCATTTACTTTTCTTTGCCTGTGGATATGTAAGCATCCAACTGACAAGGTTTCTGGAGATTGACCTTAAAAGCAACACCTGAAATGAATGCCTTGTGCATCTCTCTGGAGTTGGGAAAAAATCCCATTTTTTTTCTTTTATGTATATATATTTCTTTACTTCAGAGAAGAAAAATAGAAGTTTGCAAAATGGAAGGCAATCTAAAATTGGGCAGTTGGTCTAATGATTCACAAGGCATCTGTTCCGTTAATGGCATTGATTGTGGAATAGATTTTGATATAAAATGTCCCATAGGGAGTAGGGTGTAGCTAATTTACACAAATCCTGCTTCCTTAGCATTGTCCATACTTACTCTGGAAGAATAAATATGTGAAAGATGCTGCCTGCACTCCGAGTCTTTCATCCTTTCAGTCTTGCCAATTCCCTGGCTCTCTGCGGAGTGAGCTGCAGTGACCAGAGAAGAATGTGAAATGAGAAACTAAGAAAAACTGGGACACCACCACCTGGAAGCAAGGCTTTGGGGAAACAAACAGGACAGATTTAAACTGGCACTTTCCACACTTTACCATTGACAAGACCTATCTTCATATGAAAACATGAATGGAAGAATCCCTATGTTAACACCATAGATAAAGAGCCTTCTATAAAATAAAAGAAATTCTTGTCAAATAATTTCCGCTTTCCCTAATGACAGTTACTATTTACCTGGTGTAGCATGAGATTCTGTTTCTACCTTCCCCAGTCCTCACTAACAGCCCTGCTGAGAAGACGTTGTCATTCTTCCTATTTTACAGATGAGGGAACTAAGACTCAGAACGAACCCTGCCCAAGATCACAACCATGGAGTCAGGTCTAGCTACCTGCCAAGCCCTTTGTCCTCTTAAGCCACACGGCCTAGTTTTGCTTCATCCTCTAGTTTTATGAAGTTTCACCTTAAGGCCCATGCTAATAAATGGAGGCAGATAGGACATTTTTCTTAATTTGCACAAGAGAGAAATGAAGTTCAAAAGAAAAAGGCAAGCTTTAGCCCACTCATCTGGTGAGCATAGCCTGGTGTTTGGGGATGGCAATGGTTCATCCCTTTCCACACCTGTCCCGCTATGCCCAGCTCTGAAGCCCCATGTGCACATGGAGGAAACCATGCTCCCAGGCAGGGCAGGTGTGCTTACAGCTCTCAGTAGTGGGAATGATGACCTCCCATTCCACAGTTGCTCCTGGGATGATAAGGAAGATGATGTCCTGTGCATCGCTTTGTGGCCACCATATCAGCCCTCCTTCCTATGACCTCCATGTATACAAGTCAAATTCCAATTGGCACCCACTTCCTGAACTTGCCTGTTTCTCTGGCTACAAGAAGGCAGCCCCCCCCACCCCACCAGGCAAGCACAGAGGCCACAGAAGAAATAAGACCTGCTGACACCTTGATCTTAGACTTCTAGAAATATGAGAAAATAAATGTCTGTTGTTTACCAGCCTGTGGTATTTTTTATGGCAGTCCTAGCAAACTAATACATCATATTAACCCTTGATCTCCAGGAAGTATTTTGGAAGGTTTTCTTGGGAGGCAATATGAGAAAGTTTTAAGAAATGCTTAACCCATTAATGTTGTCACATATCTGCATCATTCTGTGTTGCCCTTACCTTGTCAGGAACAATTTTGCTTTTGAAATGGATCTAACTTTGTCCTATGGAAGTGCCCCCAAGCTGAGAAGTGAGTATAACTCTGAGAAAGGAGGACTTTGCTGTAGACATGTGAGAGCAAAAGAAACAAAAAGAAGAAATGATAAGATTGTTCTGGCTTCACTTCCAAATAAATAAGACTTTTTTAAAGGGGGAAATGGCCATAGGTAATACAGCATCTTAACTGGAAGAATGATATAATTATCTGTGTGTCCCATATTTAGTTATGTCTGAATGCCTACTCCATCCATCTCTTGTCCCAGCTTCATTAGGAATTTTCCTCAGAGCTAGTCCACAGCTATCCTTCAGAGCAGGGACTTTAAAATGGGAAGGATTTTATTGATTACTTTCCAGCAATTTTTGTAGTAGACCTCTTTAGTGTACAATGCTAATGATCACTTCTCTGATTAGGGGCTCTGAAAACTCAGACCATCATTGTAAATGATGACAATTGCCTCTCACCTTTCTGAGGGCAACAGAAGCACTGTAATTAGAAGTGGCTTGCCATTTGGTGGGTGATGCACACAGCTGGCTGTCCTCAGTTAGTGGCAACTGGTTCAGTTAGTAAAATCTTGAAAGACTCTGCACGCAAGAAACTTAGAAGCCAGGGACAGTAGGAAGCCTATTAGAAAACAGTTCAGGTTGCAGAGTCAGCTCCTGTGAAAGCCTTGAGTTCAGAGAGGCCCAATTAACCCAGTGTTTTAATTTGCCTTGTGAAGTGGTAAAAAACCAGCACAGGACTTGTTTTACTTTGCTTGCAAAATGAAAATAACATCATTCTTTAAAAATCTGAGAATGCAGAATTATGTAGAAAATTAGAATACTATTAAAGAGTGCAAAGAAGAAAGTATAAATTACTTTGAATCCCACCACTCAGAAGTAACTATTCTCGATATATTGAATTTGCTTCTGTACCTCTTTCTCTTTACATACACGTGTAAAATTTTATATACAAGGGACATCTGATGCACATTGTTCAGATACATTTAATGGCTCCCTCTTTTCTCCTCAGTAGTGTTCAGGCCAGACTCCTTAATGCTAATGTGGCCCTTCCTGACCAACTCTGTCCAGTTTTCTAGATGATCTCTCACCTTCATCCCCCAAACCCACTAGGTCCCTACCTTTCCTATCTTGAATTCCTGGAAACTACCTCTCATGGGATCCTTTGAAGAGCTCCATGCTGTAAAGAGTGTGGTCAACTTTGCATTTCTGAATGCTAACTAGTAAAAGTGGTCAGGATGAGTTGTCAGGGGTGGGGGATGATTGGAGATGAGGAACATAGGTATTTGTTGCACTAAATTGAGCTTTAACAAAAGCTAGTAGCTTAGGCAGGGATTGTGGCAGTGGAGACAGAAAGTAGGTAGATTTGAGAGATGTTTGGAAGATGCAGTCAGACATGTGGGAGATGCTGCTACCATCACCACCACCATCATCATCACCGTCATCACCATCAACACCACCACCATCATCATCACTGTCATCACCACCATCACCATCATCACCATCAACATCATCACCATCTCCATCATCCCCATCAGCATCCCAACACCATCACCACTGTAACCATCACCATCACCACCATCATCACCATCACCCCATCACCATCATCACCGTCACCATCACCATTATCACCATCACCATCACCACCATCATCATCATCCCCATCATCACCACCATCACCATCATCACCATCACCATCACCACCATCACCATCATCACCACCATCACCATCATCACCATCAACATCATCCCCATCTCCATCATCCCCATCTCCATCATCCCCATCAGCATCCCATCACCATCACCACTGTAACCATCACCATCACCACCATCACCACCATCACCCTATCACCATCATCACCATCAGCATCACCATCATCACCATCATCATCCCATCACCATCACCATCACCCCATCACCATCATCACCACCATCACCATCATCACCACCATCACCATCACCATCACCACCATCACCACCATCATCACTATCCTCATTACCATCATCACCACCATCACCACCACCATCATCACCACCATCATCAACACCATCATCACCACCATCATCATCACCATCATCATCACCATCATCAACACCATCACCACCATCATACCCATCTCCATCACCATTGTCACTGTAGTTGTTATTGTTGTAGTTGTGCTCCATCCCTGAAGTTTAATGATTATACATTAAAATAATGGAATCAATGAAAATACATAGAAACAAGAAGACTTCATAAAACCAGCCTAATTTTAGTCAGGCCAACATGATTTTACTGTCAAGTTCAAACTGATGTAGCTAAAAATAGGTTTGACTTCAACTGCATCACTGATTAAATAATTTTAAATCTTTTCTTCTGGTTGTCAGAAAATGATGAAGTTCATTTTATTGGAAGACCTCTTTTAATGAAGACTTTAAATCAAACACTGTAAGTACTTGTCACCTTGCAGGGAAAGAACTGAGCTCATGTTAGTGCAGTTTATTTCCGGTCTAATTCTTGACCTCAGAGTCATCATCAGCTCTGTCCTTCTTGCTCCTCCCACAGCACCGCACCCAAAGGGAACTCTTACTTGGGAGGTGTGGGCAATCTCTGAGCTTTCATTCAGATTTGGGTGTGAGATGATGGTGCTTTGGGCTCACAAAAATAGATGTTCTTCAGGGTGGGTGGAAACAACTGGATGGTTCTTTCCCATGCTATTCAAATAACATCTCATAGAGTCTAAAAGGCCAATAAAATTATTATATCAGAAAGCAGTAATGTCTAGTTGTCAAAAAAAGATGAAATGGGCTGTTTTTAAGATGCAATATAATAAATTGCTCTCTGGGACCCTTTTGTGCTGTGGAAATTGAGCACATAACAGAAAATAATAAAATTCATCATTTTTAGCTGATAATATGTATTAAACAGTTACTGTGTGCCAGGCATCATGCTAACCACTTTTTGGGCCTTTCTTGGTTACTCTTCAGAACAACCTTCAGAAATAGATACTATTAAGATTCATATTTTACAGATGAAGGAACTGAAGAAGGGAGGGATAATTAACGCTCCTGAGGTCACACCTTCTCCAAGGAACAGCAGGGACTTCAGTACAGGCAATCCAACTTCAGAGGCCTCATCACCAACCCCCAGTTTCACAATGCTGCTCTATTCCAGGAGAACATGGGTCTACGTGTTTTTCATTACCATGATAATTAATATGGGTTAATTGATTTAAGCCTGAGAACATTATGTTTCATTATTATCCTCATTTTATAAGCAAGGATCTATACCAAAAAGTCTTTAATGGTTGATTCATCAGTGTCCCCATGTTAATAAGGCAGAACATGGACCATAGCCTCAGTCTTCTGATACATGGAGAACTGTGTTGCATCTCCTTGTGTGAATATTGCATAACCCATGCTGAACCTGTGCGGTCACTCCTGAAGTTAGTTATAGGTTGTCTTGGAGAGGCATAGCTGGAAATTTTGTGCATTAAGGGACATTGGACTGCATCAAAGTTAATCATTTTATGTCTTAACCAAGCTGCCATGATTTAATAACTCTTCTTCATCATAAGTAATAGACTATACAATTTCATAGCTACATGAATGTTTGATTTCTACCTATATTACAGTATGAGAATCTACCAACCATTTTAAGAGTTGACAGCTATGGTCAAGATAAAAGGTGTTACTTGAGACAATAAATTACAATGTATAACATTATGAGCACATGCTGAACCCCAATTCATGAATGCTCTTCTCTAGGATTCTTTTCTTTGGAGAAGTATGCAATAAATTTAGTTTCCAATTTTCTAAACAAGAGAGATATCTCCAAAACACAACTTTGTGATTCATCAGAAAAAAAATCAAAAATAAGAAAAACAGCAGATTTGGAGGGTGAAGTAATCCCTGTATGATTTCAGTCTTCTTTTTCCTAGAGTGTTAGCCCTGCCCAAATTAAATGACATTTTGAAGTGGCTTTTCATGTATATATAGAACATGAATCAGATGGCATGGCTTAAAAAGCCAATAGGAGGAAAACAAATACTCCTGTAGTAGATGGGACCATGCTCCTGTCACAGCCTACCCAGGGCCACGTGACTTGCAATACCTCATTCTGGGCAGAAGTAACAGAGTGCCAGTTCAGGGTCTAGACCTTAAGAGGCATCAAATGCTTCCACTCACGCCCTTGTGTTCCTGCTATTCACCATGAGAAAATGTATCTCAGACAGCCATTGGTCTGAGGAAAGTAAAAGACGCACAGGACAGACTTTGCAATCTCCCTGAATCAGGTCATGTGGTGGCTTGAAGAAGAGTGTCCCCAGCTGACTTTCAGAACTGTGAACAAGAAAAATCAATGTTTCCTCTTTCTCATAGTCTTCTCAGGCTGTTGTAATAAAAATACCTTAGAATAGTTGGCTTAAACAACAAACATTTATTTCTCATAGTTTTCAAGTCTGGGAAGTCCAAGATTAAGGCACATTCATTGTCCGGTGAGAACCATGTGCCAGTTCATAGATGGCCATCTTCACGTTGTAGCCTCACCTAGCAGGGAGACCCAGGTGCCCTCAGAATTCTTATAACAGCACCAATCCCTAATTACCACCCAAAGGCCCTACCTCCTAATACTATCACCTTAGGGTTAGGGTTTCAACATATGGATTCTGTCCATAATACTCCTTTAAGCCCTATGTTGAGGTTGTTTGAGATGCAGTATTATGCAGCAATAGCTAACTGCTACAGTCTATAAGGAATAAGCCTAAAAGGACATCTAAAGGCAAAGAGATGAGTAAAAGAGTGCCCTCAAGGATTCGCCCAATTGCTGTAAGGGAATGGTCCCCAATGTCACTGAGGATAAATAGGTCAGTGCTACCATATTCTAAGCCTGGAGGCACATGTTAAGAAATACACTACGTGATGTGCACAGAGACAATCCATGTTCTTCCTCTATAAAATTCTTTGGGCAAGCCCTTGGTAATGCCAAAGGGTCTGTATGTTCAATCTGATTCTCACATAAAAGGCAAAATGACTACAGGCAAGAATATCAATCAGTATTTGTTTAGCTCATTTCTAATAATCATCATAGATAAGTCTGATTAGAGCCAGTCCAAGTCATGTGTTTACATTTTCATCTGAACTGTCTCCCTGAGATTGGCCTGAACACCTCATAAAACTCAGAGGACACATTATCTATGGGGGAATGGAATGTGTTGACAGTTTGTAAGACAACTAGTGCTTTGCTTAGGGACCAAGGCACTCTCTGTTCCCCAGACTTCCTGTCGGGGGAGAAGCAGCTCATTAGTAGGTGGCAGAGCAACAGGAACTTCCACTTCACTTTCTCATTCACATCCTGGTGTCAGATACATTGTTAGTTGTAAGTATGATCTGGAATGATTTGCAAACAAGCCCTCACTAGCTGTATCACTGCATACGTCACAGCTACAGAATAAGATAGATGCAGCCTTCAATCCTGGGTTTTCCATTTCCTTGATGTCACCTGGGGTGAATTGAATTCTATGAACTTCAGTTTCTTTGAATATAAAGCGAGAAATAATATCTCCTGGGGTTATGATGAAAGTTAAATGAGGCATTGTGTGTCCAGGGCAGGGTCTCAGATCTACAACCTAAGATTAGGGTTCAGTGTTATGCTGCTCTGACGTCTGGTGAGATTGGGAGGGATGTGAATGACCTAACTGCTAATTTCCTTCCCCCCAACTCTGCTCCCATGTAAGAGATCCCCAAGCCAAACAACCCTCCCTATCATGGGGGCCAGGCACAGTGCTTGCTTATCTCTGAATAGCGGGCTTCAGTTTTCTACAAGCCAATCACTTCCTCTGTGGGAATCCAGGAGCACCTCACCCTTTTGGTCCTACAAAACCTGCCTCCAGAGCCCATGATGGTTTACTGTTCTTAATTGCAACCCCTGTGTAACCCTGCATGAGGTACGCACTGTCCTCCCCTGGGCTGTGAGCATATGCAACTAATAAATGCCTGTCAGTCTTATCTGTCTAGAGTTGGATGTCGTGTATTTGGCCATCCCTGTAGGACAGGAACCTCTCTCTTAACACTATGGTGAAGAGGAGACAATCAAATCAAATACTTAACACATTGCAAACAATAAATGGTTAAGTGATGTCATAATTTTTAAGAAAAATATACCCTGAAATTTCTCTTTGGCCTCTTAGAAACTCCTTTAAGTTGCTTTTTCCCAAAGCAGAGGGATGGTCATCCCCTCTTTTGTAACCCAGAGCTGACATTTACATCCTGGAACCAAGAGGGGCAAATGAGGACTATGACTGGGGAGAAACCAAGGGACCTTTTGGCCTATATGATTCCTGTTCAGTGTGTCCCATGAAGCAAAGGAAACAGGATAAAAAGTCAGGTTCCATAGTCACTATAATTCTCTCAGCATTTCTAGTGTGCCTGTCCCACTGTGATCTCTGGGACCACCCCTGGGACATGTCAGAGTTGTTGGCTGTGTCTCGCTCATGCTCAGTGGTTCCTTGTCTGTGAACCTGGATAATAACCCCTGGTGGATGAGGAGAAGCTTGAGTGCAGAGAAGACCTCTGAGTGTTCTTAGGAGGCCAGCAGTGCAGACAACGCATCCTCAGTTTCTGGCTGCTACTGCTGCCTAAGGAACACTTCTTCTTGAAGGTTCAGTGGTTATACTACATAAGACTTAGTGAGTGTGTGGTTTACTGGGCTCTCAACAAACTCGTGCTGAATGAATTCTTGATTGAATGAAAAGTCAAGTGAGTTTACCCTGCACATAGCACCCTGCAGGACTGTGAGAATAATAAAACATGATCCCTACACTTGAGACAGAACCCAGAAACACGGAGGGCAAGGCAAAACTTAGTGTAGGAAGGAAGCTGGTGATGGCTGCTTGAAGAAGGAAGGGGATGGGGCTGAGTTTGGAAAGAGGATGAGAAGGAAACGGGTGTCTGCTGGGAGGGGACCATGGGGAATAAATGCCAGTGCTTTCCATAGGAGAAGATGCTCTGTGTCGCTTGCCCTTTATTTCCTGAAGAAGGAAGCAAAAATATAGATACACAGGCACAATTTTGTCCTGTGGGAAATGCTGGAGGGCCTTTAAATCAAATCCTCATGCTCAAAGTATGCAAATTAAATCAGAGGATTTCTTGGAAAAGAAAGAGACAGTGATTTTGTCCCATTTAGGTTTCTTTTGAGCTGCAACATTATCAATTTTGAATGTTCTGATCTGTGAAATTTAGTGTACCCAGCGTGATACTAAAATATCGTTGATATAATGGAAATGAATTCCTACCTCAGAATAAACTCATGAAAAGTGTCAGTTTCCCCTTGATGCTCTTTTTCATTATGTGCAAAACGGGAGACATGGTGTGATAAAGACTTGACAAAGCAATGTTGAGGTGACAAATATCTGAGGCATAGCAGTTGAAATGTGACATAAAATACGATCACTAAAGGAAAATAATGGTACCTTTCAAACTTTCAAGAAAAAAAAATCCCATTATCGAAATAGGAAACCAGGAGTCATGCTTTTAGGAAAAGACTTACAACCAAATTCTTTCTCTCCTACTCTGGGGGTGTGGTTCTATGTCAAAATATTAGAATTACAAGTTGA
This sequence comes from Manis pentadactyla, assembly GCF_030020395.1. Classification (NCBI taxonomy): domain Eukaryota; kingdom Metazoa; phylum Chordata; class Mammalia; order Pholidota; family Manidae; genus Manis; species Manis pentadactyla. Next base: position 41,584,067 of record NC_080032.1, on the reverse strand, counting down.
AATATACTCTTAAAAGCCTGGATTAATGGACAAAATCACATCAGCAACCCAAAAAGAGTCACTAATCTTCAGAATAAAATATATTGTTACATTTTGAGAAAATTTCCCCATTCCACTGTAGATAGGAAAGATACAAGCCATTTACTGATGTTTTAAAAATATTTCATGGGTGATGTAAATAGTTTCTGAGTATCAGTTTTTAACACGCACACACACACACACACACACACACACACACTGTTCCCTAGATAACATTTTGGAACAGAGATTTCATTTTTAGACCAAACTAACAGTACTATTTGTTTGATGAATTTGTCTAAATATCTCACAACTTCCAAAAATCTGAAGCATATAATTTCTTCCTTTAGAAACTCAAGATGAGTAGCATTGTGTGGTGTTGACTAAACCTTCTCCAGAGATTAGGGATTTGTGATTTGGGTTTAGAGAGTCTCATTGTCAAGGTAATGTGAGATGCTTTTTTGATATAACTCAGGGAAAGTGGTGAATGCTTTCTTAGTCATTATAAGGCCACACTGTTACTTCATAAGAAAGAAAGTCAAAGTTAAATTAATGAATAGTTTTTCCAAAGTTGTCCAGACTTGAGAATCCAGGAAGGAAATTAAACTTTGTGGAAGTGTGATGTGTTTGAATTTAGACAATTCTGGAGAGAACCATCCATTTCTTGGAGTAGAATAGTCCTCTTCCTCTTCCTCTTCCCCTATCCCCTGCCCCCTTCCCTCCTTCCCCACCCTGAGTGCACAGGAGCCAAGCTCAGCCCCTCCCTGTGGGAGACTTGGACACCAAGACCAGGGCCATAGCAGCTGAGCAGATAAAAAACATTGTCAATCAATGCCCAGGATTGTAGAATTTATAGGACATTAGAAGACATAGACGGAGACAAAGATTTGACTGTACTCTTGGTAGATCTGGTGATTTCCAATGGAAAAATGAACAGTGGGGACACTTGAATGAAGAGTGTTAAGGGGAAAATGTTTAGGAAGTGGGAAGAGAAAAACCAAGTAACAAAGAGTTCCAAATAACACCTTTCAGAGACTTACAGGATACTGTCTGTTTCACAGCTGTTACTAAGAACTGGGTGTAGGACAGAAGCTAAGGCCTTAAATCAGGCCCTAAGAGCTAAGGGCCCATACAGCTGTGACAGCCACGAGTCCGAGGCCCAAAGAATGGACGTTTAGCTTTTCCTGAATGGAGACAAAGTCCCTGTGGCAGTTTCCTTTACTCAGGTCTGCTACATCGGCCCTTGTGGAAATTTAGCAGCAAAGAGAGATGGGTAAGAAGGAGGAAGGGGAAAGTGGCTAGGGCAGTGTTTTGCCAATGGGTTTCAGCCCCCAAGTTCACTATGGAGTCAATGAGACAAAAAAAGATGACAGTGGAATATTCTTGGGGTGAAAGGGTGTATACCCAAATTTATTCCGATGGTGGCAGGTTAGTAACTAGAACTCCATCCACTCAGAGCGAGTCTGCACACAGCAAGCCGGTCTCTGCCTCTGGGCCTCCCTGTCCCTGCAGCCGTCTCAGTCTCTGTCCTTGTTGCTGCCACCACTCCAGCCTCTGCTCTCCTGCAGCCGTGCAGCCCAGAGCACTGGGCAGAGCTCTTTATATAGAGTCAATAACGACATATTGCCCACATGTGTGTAGTGATCAAGCTGACCAGGGCCAGGTGAGAATCCTGGTCATAGGAACCTTCACCTTCTCCACAGGCAGAATGATGTTAGCTCTGTGGCCTTTAGACTCTTGTCCAGTGAGTCCCACTCTTGGCTGCACATTAGAATCACCTGGAGGAACTTCCAAAGTCCTGATGCTCATGGCACATCCTGGACTAATTAATGCAGAACCTTGACAGGTGAGACCCAGGCATCCACGTTTTTTAAGCTCTCCAGGGGATTCCAATGTGCAGCCAAGACTGAATCACGGCACTGCTGCGTTGTCATTTCAGGAAGCTACTAGGAAGCAGATTCAAGTCCTCAACAGCTTGAGAGTTTGTGGAAACTGTGTGGCAACATGCAGACTCTATAGAAACTAAGCTACTGAGGACAGTGACACTCATTCTCAAACTTAGATACATATCAGAATCACTTGGGGAGATTAAAACCTCCCACTGTCTGGGTCACAGACTAGACCCATTAGGTCAGAATTTTATAAGGGTGGAACACGGGCATCAGTATCTTTTGTTTCTTGGATTACTGCAAGTCCCATTTCTATAGCTCAAGAGCTTCTCACAGTTTAATATACAGAGAAATCACCTGTGGATGCTGATAACTGCAGTCTCAGATTCAGTAAGTTTGGTCTAGGGCCTGTGATTATGCATTTCTAACAAGTTCCCAGGTGGTGGTAATGCCTCTGGCTCAGGGGCCACACTTGGATCAGCAAGACTTTAGTCTATTGTCTCATCAGAAAGCCACCAGGGGGCATCAATACAAGTCATCAACTGCTCTGGAGTTTCAGAGAAGCCCCTGTGCTCCTGCCTGTGATAAGAGAGAAAGGAGAAACAAAACCGCAGACTCATCATTTTGCAACACATCCACTATCAAATCACTCAGCTGTGCGCTTTCAGTTGTTACAAGGTTATATATCACTTACATCTCAATATAACTGGGGGAAAAATCATGCCCCCTATCAATACAATACTTCTATAACCAAGTCTAATCCCCCTGTTCCCAGGAGATAAAATGTGCTCACAGTTGTGTGGTCTGTGGGTCCTTGCAACGTTTTCACATTAGGTCCTAGTTTTACTAGTTATGTTGTAGCTAATAAAGCAACTTCTCTTTAAGTGACCATCTAAACTCGTAGGAGTAAATTTGGAGGTCATCTTTAAGTAGGTGCACACAGAAAACCTATGGGAAGGGCAGGATTCCTAAGAGTGGAGATGTGGCTAAGAAAACAGAAATTACAAGGCACCATGGTTCTCTAGCTGCCAGTGCTCCCCAGGAAGACACTCAAATATATCCAATGCCATGTCCTGCTCCCTTCAATGGGAGAGTGTGAAGAAGAACACCATAAAGGAGCTAGTCCACAATTGTCAAACTAACAAGAAGGATTAGGGAATTTAGATCCAAAATACATATCATAGTCTATGGCCATACCACCCTGAACGTGCCCGATCTCGTCAAAATACATATCATATATACAATCAGATCTAAAACAATAAACTCTGTTATGCATTCAGTTATTCAAAATGTAGGTCAGGTGCTAGACTATAAATACAGAAAATCAGATAGGGTCTCTAGTCTTTGTACATGTAAAATGTAGCAGTGAGGAAGTCACAATTAGTGTAATCAGGTACAGAATGAAGTAGAGAGTCTAGAGCCAGAGCCCTATCTGTCTACCTCCTCTGCACTGGTTGCTTTTCATCTGGAGCATGTTCATCTCTGGGAAAAACGTCTTACGAGGAACATCGACAAAACATGTCTTTAGGAAGCTGCAATTAGACTAAGTCTACAAATGCAATTAATTTTGAAAAAGAGGGGAGCCCAGGGGAAGCTTTGCTATGATTTTTCAAATATGGGAAGAGCGGTTATTCAGAAGTGGGTGGGAGCTCATTTGCAAAGCTCTGGAAAGATGGCTCAGCATGAGTCACTTTAGGAGAACTTCCGAATCCGAAAACCTGTGACTGAATGACAGCCTACATGGACATTGTCTTGCCTGTGGTGATGAAAAGAACAATTTTAAGCTGCCCCCAAATTTCCCAGACCCTCTTGTGGTTATAAAGCCACACATCTTAAAGAAGGCAGGTTCTGAATGTGCTCAAGGTCCCGACTGCAGACGGGGGTTGCCTCAATAGGAGTCACTAACAGCCCTGAAGGTAGAATGTCCGAGAAGACAGAGCAATCAGCAGGAGGAGCCTACCAGCAGGACTGAGGAATAAAAAGTAAGACTGAAGAAAAAGTTGGGGGCTGAAAATAAAACACAAGAGTGAAATAAAGCCTTGGGAACATGATTTGTTCCACCTGGTCTGTGGACTGGAAGCTGAGGTTGCACAGAAGGTGAATTTGAGTAAAGGACTTTGGTCAGACTGTGGAAAGTCCTAGGGTTTCACAGGCATCTTTGTGAGCTATCAGCTGTGTGATTGAAGCCACCCAATGATTCTGGAAAATCAGACACATCGCCTTAGCCCAGACCATGAGAAAACAGGCAGGCCTCATATCCATGCCAAGGTGACTCAGATGAACTGGGCTTCTTGCTCTCCTTCCAGATGAATGGTGAGGGTAGGGATTGTGTCCATCTGTGGCAATGTCGCCGTTAGTTAATCACAGGCCTGATTAACCTCAACCAGATAACTAGGGCTGAACTTCCCCTACCCAGCATGCTCCAGAGTGGACGATGGTTGGTACTGGCCATGGCAAGAAGAGAGAATCAAGTTTTCTCTTATTTCTAAAACCCCAGGTCTTATAAATAGTACCTTTATAGGTAATAGTACCTTTGCTAACCTGAAAGGATTTTAAACTTTAAGTCCTTTATGTCATTTTCATGCTTTACTCCTTCTGCACAAGTGAAGCTCAGGATCAGCTGCCTAATGAAACCCACTCCATTTCATTTTTCATTATCACATGTGAGTCTCCAGTGATGCTAAGAACAACTGGCAAAAAGTCACTTTCTTTGAAGTTACAGTAAAACAATTCTGGAAAGAGTCCCATCCTCACTAGACTTAATAATGAACCCCTCACCCATTCCACTAACCTTTTTAAAATTCTTACTAGAGCCATTTTTGAGTCTAAGTCATTGAATTCTTCTCCTTTAATCACCAGTCAACAAACTTTACTTGAACATTATAGGATTTGGGTTTAAACATTAGGTTTACCAAAAAAAAAAAATCAGGATGAAAGAAGAAACAATTCCTTGGCTCAGCAAGTTGATCTGGAAAATCCAATGGCAAATCCCCCTGTTCAGAGCAGATTTGCAAACCTCAATCAACACAAAGGGAACCTTTCATAAAAGCTTTTTTCTGCCACATAATGTTTTGCTGCCTTATTCCCCAAAAGCAGGCCTTTATGTCAAGATGCCTTACACACTACGTGATTTAAAGTCTTTTTATCCTGATTAAAATGTTGCTGCATTAAAAAATAAGATCAGGGTGTCACAATAATGACATGTCCATACAATTTGAAAAATTGTCTTATCCTTTTAATTGCTTATTTTACCCTTTTACTTTCCTTCTTTGAGCTTGTCTTATCTTTTTCTATTTTCAGTTCTCATTCTTGGCTCTCTCTTTCATTAGCCTTTCTTTCCTTTTCCCCTTTTGCTTCCCGGGGGCAGAGCACTAGCATATATTCCTTGTGAAATTTCTAGAGAAATGTGTCTTTTCATGAATTTTCAAAGAGATAGCTTTCTTTTCATGAAATCATGTCTCCTTTGCAATAGAAGGTGGCATTTGGGTTACAGGGTGCTTCAAGACTTCTCAGCATCTTTGGATTTGGAGATGAAGGGGGGAGAATGGAAACTGGTGACTGGTGGGAAGTTATCTATTTTTATCTGTGAGACTTCCATCCAACAGCTCTGCTTGTAGATGATTTTTATCACTTTAAAAGTTTAAGGAGGACAAAGATTGATCCACTTCCTTTCCAAAGAAAGAAATCCACAGCAATTGTAATCATCTTGTAGAAATATTGCCCTTTCAAAGACAAATTGCTCTCATTGGAGAGGTTTCTGGAATTCTGCAACATTCTTCTGGAAGAATGATCAGGTGTCCAAAGAATGGAAATTGTTACAACTCAACTGGAGGTCATTCACCAGGACAACTAAGTGGTCATGTCCAGGAAGATGCATCACAATGCGATTTGGCACTTGCAGTGAACTTAGTCAAGAGCTATAGCTCAATTCAGGGTCAAGACGTAGCCCATCTCACTTTTACACAGCACTGTCTAGGAAGGACTTATTCTGGTCAATTAAATACGTTGACTGGATTACTCTAAGTGCTACACATTAATTCTATGCCAGCACTTAGCACATTGTATTGTAACAATTGCTGTATGTTTCCCTTCTCTTCAAATAGCTGTTCACTATTTGAAGCCAAAGACTACTTTATATTTATATCTTTGTGGCCATATACCCAGTATGCAGGGGACACTGACATGAGTTAGGCGTTTGTTTTTTTAATGTAGTAGTGAAAAATGCAACTTAATTGGTGTAAATAGTAAAGGAAATCTGAGCAACCTAAAGGTCAGTCTAGGTGCAGGTGAAGCTTGATCCAGAATCAAGGAAGATGTCTTCAAGTGCCTAGTTTTTTCTGCGTCTTCACTTCCGTGGTTCAGCTTCAGTTCTAGCTGTGGTATAAAATGAGTGCAGCATTTCGGAGTCTCCTACACTAATGGAGCATTCTGAAAAAGAGGGAGTGACCCCTAGGAAAGAGAAAAAAGCATCTGTATTCGGAAGCCCCATAAACAGTCTCCTTAACCATTTCAGTCACTTGCCCAGCCCTGGACCAATAAAGTATGAAGAGTGGAATGGGGTACGCTATTGGGCTTAAGCCAATCAGAAGCTTCCCTCTGGAGTCTGGTACGATCAAATCCATCCAAATGACATTTGCCAGAATACGGAAGGGGTCAATTCCAAAGGAAAACTAGGGTAACTATGGTAGACAAGGGGAAACGGATGCATTGGAGAAAAATCCAAAAAACATTCTCCACAGAACTAAGTATTTGTTGAACAAGCAATCATTTTTTAAGTTAAGAAATTTTTTATCAAAGTATGAGAAACAACATACACTGTTTCCTAAAAATGGACCTGTGAATTATCGAAGGGATGTTTATTTAAAAGCAATCCAAGTCCACATGGTCATCAATGTGGCAGATTACACTATACAGGTGTAAAAACAATGTTTTCTATCTCAGCTGTGTACTTGCTTGAATTCTAGGTGAACGTACTGGTTTCACAAAGTTCAAATACTAAAAAGGAAATAGAAAAATATGTGAAAAGCACCCAAGAATGTATGCAACAGCAAACCAAACCAAAGTCTTTACTAGTAGACTTAGAACTCAAAATATGTAAAAATTATTCAACAGTCTATAGTCTTTGGCAGACTCAGAGTCTGTGGTACTAGGGGAAAGGTGTTCTATAAGACAGGGTTCTATAAAGATTTCTAAGGCAGTCCTTGGGATCAGTGGGAAGGAGTTTAATTAGCAACTGTTGCTGTGGCCAGAGCAGAAATCATATCCTAGTGCTAGACACAGGACTAAAGATATGTCTTCCTCATACGTTCATAATGTAAGGTGCTCTTTCACTTTGCCTCACACTTCTCTAAATGACCTACAGCCCTTCTTAGCTCTGTATCCTGTACATAGTAGCTGCTCTATCAAGATATTTAAAATGAATAAGTTAATATTTAAGCCTTGAAAAATTCTGAAAGCAGTCATTTAAATTAAATCAAAACATATGGAAAGAAATACACAGACTTCTTTTTCCAAAGTGTATTTTTTTTCAGGAGTTTATTTTTACTCCACTATCCTAACACTTAAAATGTGGGTTTCTCTGGACAGAATTCCATATATCCAATGTGATAATGAAAAGCTTTTCAATGCCACTAGAGGGTTATAGCCATATGCTTGATGAATTCCATGTGATCAGGTAACTGAGATACTTCTCTTCATTTACATGCAGCATTTAATTTTTTCAAAATAACATCATGTATCATGAAGTTTACCCCTTTAAAGGGTAGAATTCAATGGTTTTTACATTTACACAATTTCACCCCTAATTCTAGAAGAGTTTTATCACCCCCAAAATAGGCTCTATATCCATTAGCAGTTACTCTGAATTTACTCCTTTCCCTAGGCTTCAGCAACTACTAACCTAAATTCTGTCTCTATGGGTTTTCCTGTTTGGGGCATTTCATATAAATAAAGTCATACAATATGTGGTCTTTTGTGTCTGACTTCCTTCACTGAGCTCAGTGTTTTCAGGGTTCCTCTATTTGCAGTGTATAGCACTGCTTCATTTATTTTTAAGACTGAATAACATTCCCTTGTATGAATGTACCACAGTTTGGTGAACATTTGAGTTGTTTCCACTTTGGGGCTATTATGGATAATGTTGCTATGAACACATACAGGGTTTGCATAGACATTTGTTTTCACTTCTCTTGTGTGTATACATAGGTGGGGTATTGGGTCAAATGATAAATCTTTAACTTACTGAAGAACTCCCCAAACTGAGATATTGGGGGATATGCAGGTATTGCCATATTTTAATTATTTTTTACCCAAATGATAAGTTCTAGTTTATCCCTCCATTTATATAATCAGGCAACTTAGTAACATACTTTATCAGTAGCAGAGACACTGAGGAGGAAATCGGGCTTGAGTAGAATGAACTAGCAGAGAGAAGGAAAGCCTCCCCATAACTCTGTTCCTCACAGCTTGAGATAAAGAGCCAGTTCCTAGAAATCAGTGGGTCAGGAACGAGTTCTCTGTATCTTTTCAAGGGAGTGAGTCCTGAGTCTGATATGCACAGCACAGGCAGATACCAACCTTTGGACATCATTACAAATGTGTATTAATACCAGCAGCTCTTTATCTTTCTCTTTCGCCTCCTCATTTTCCTAGAACTTCTGCCTTTCCTTCTTCCTTTCAAAAACAAATTACTTTGACCAAGGATCTGGGAGCAAATTTGTCATTGAGGATCAAAACCTAGCTCTGATACAGACTCTGGAATTTATCACCTGGATATATTTCCCAGCTGTGCCCATATTTATAATAATACCTAGTACAGGGAATTGTTTTGAGGAAATAAATATAAGATAATAAATGAAAAGCCCTAACTAAGATGGTGCCTAACTATAGAGAATTCTAAATGGGCATTTCAGGTATTTCCCCTTCTCTTCAATGTGATGCAAATTTGGGTGGTCCAGAGAGTATTAGGCTTGCGATCAGAAGATACAGATTAGAGTTTTAGCTTTGCTTTTTACTAGCTTTATGAACGTGGACAACTCAGTTTAAACCTGAGTTTCTTCTGTCTTTAAAATTCAGATAAGCATGTCTCCTTCCCCTTCAACAGTCTACCTCCAAGACTCTTAAGAATGTACGAAGAACTTTGTAAATGTAAGAGGGTTCTATAAATGTGTATTAATAGGATTTTTATTTTTGCCCTCCATTCCCCTGACAGGGAAAACTCGAGCCCAGACTCCAAACATCTGAGCTGCTGTGAGCTGCTATTCTCACCCATCCTCTGACTTAAAGATTCCACAATATTTGGGGAAAAGACTTTATTCTCTCAAGACTGACACAGATGTGATGCTGCACTGAAATAGATAGAACTTTCCAGTGTGGGGCAGTAGTAACTCCCTAAGTTACACAGAGATGCCACAGAGTCACAGTGGATCTGTCAAGACCCAGGGTTCATGTAATTTTTATTAACGACCTTCCACTCCAAGCATGCAATGCCATATGCATGCCCCTGCGTAGCCACTGAATGCTTTATTTTTTAGGAAAACAAAAATGAAAATCTAATACTTATGATACATACTGTAGATTGTATGACTCATACTGACATCTGTATTAGATGCCAACTTGCTTTCCTGAACTATAGAATCTGACAAACTTAAAATGACATTTAAAAGCTGTCAGAAAGGTAAAAATCCACAAGTGAACTAAATTTCACCATACAGATACAATCCCACATGTCTCAGAAGGCAAGGGAGGAAATTGAAGGCTTGCCCTGCATTGGGAAGACACAAGTTTTGCCAAGCAGGTGTATGGTTATTCTGGACCATAGGAATGTTCCGAGGTCCAGGCCTTAGCATCCTATTGCTTGAGTGGTAGGTGGGATCAGCAGTGATGTTTCTAGATGAGAACTTCACAGTACATTTTGTTCCATTTGGCTGCATTGTTCTTCACTGAGTAGCATCTAAGCCTGAATCCCTCTGAACTCTTTAATACCATCTAGTATCTCTTTCTGATTAATAGCTATTGTGGATTCTGTTGTCAGGGACTAACAACCTCAACTAAGGGTGCTCCAGCACAGAAACCTTATGAGAGGAAAAAAGAACCACTGAATTTAGATTTAACCAAACATTTGAAAAAAGAAAAAAGAGATGTTAATTTTTGAAATTAGTTCCATGTGATATCTCTAATATTATGAAGTTGAGAGAGAACTTGAGTTCTCTTTTCTATATTTAGTCAATTTAGTACTATATGTATGCAAAGTTTGTGCAGCCATAAAGTTGTTTTTCTTTATGAAGCCTATTTTTCTTTGAATATTTCCAAACCTTCTTCTAAATCTGTTTTCCTCAAGGTAAGCACAGCAGTTTGCCTGCCAAAATTTAATAAAGGGATTTTAATTAGTTTTAGGAAAGCCTCCTAATTTGCAAATAGATATTTTTGAATTATTATTTGTAAAATTAACACACCATTAACCATATTTTGCCCTTTTGGGGAATTTTCTGCTGGAGAACTCTTAGTTTTTTGGGCCCAGGATCTTGAGGCACTACATATAAGTCATGGCTTGAGTCTTAGAAGAAATTTGAGAGGCAGAGACATGTTCTGTATTTATTTTAGACAAGAGAGCTAGCTAAAGATCATTCTAGCAACTTGCCACTGCCTTATTCTTGTAAGAGAGAGATGAAAGGAGGAAGGAAGGAAGGAAGGAAACCTTCATATTACTTCTAGGTCCAGGAGCTGGATCTTGCCTCATTTCTCCTAAACTGGAGCCCTATTTTATCCTTGCTTGAATTCTCTAAGGTACAGTCCTTTAAACACTGATCACTTTGCTAGGGAACTATAATCTGTTGCAGAAAGTGAAAGGTGATCTTCCTGTCTACCCAGGGCAATGCTTGTTATCTTCTCATAGTGGATTAATTCATCTGTGGTGTAGACTTTATAAATTCATCACAAACTATTCCCCATTGTGGCTGAAAGAATAAGGCCCCCAAAGATGTCCCAGATGTTTATACCCTAATTCCTAGAACCTGTGAATATGGGACCTTACATAGGAAAAGGAGATTTCCAGATGTGATTAATTTAAGGATCATGAGAAGACTATCCTAGATTATCTGGATGGTCAAATGTAATCACAAGACACTTGTGATCAAAGTAGGATCAAAGTAAGAGAAGGCTATGTGAAACAAAAGCAAGGTCAGAGAGGGAGACAGACATTGAAGATGCTATACTGCTATCGTTGAAGATGAAGGAAGGTGCCATTAACCAAGGAGAGCAGATAGTCAGAGAAGCCAGAGAAATCAAGGAAACAGGTTTGCCTCTAGAACCTCCAGAAGGAAGGCATCCTGCAACACTTTGATTTTAAGACTTCCAACCTTCTGACCTTTAATACTGTAAAGTTGTGCTCTTTTCATTTACAAAATTGGTGGTCATTTGTTAGATCAGCAATAGGATACTAATACATTCCTCTTGGGCACATGGGAGATTACATTCCCCAATTTCCTCTGGGGTTAAATGTGGCCATTGGACTGAGTTCTGGCCGAAGGAAGATGGCAGGAGTGAGATGCATCACTTCCAGGCCAGGGCAATAAAATCCTTTCTCATGATCTTATATGACACCCATTTGCTGGATGTATAAAAATGAGGCAACAGAGGACTCTCTGACTCTATGAGAGGCTAAAGCCAGAATGTGGAAGGATCCTGCTTCCCTGAATTTCTGCATAGAAAGCAGTTCAACATTGAACAATACTGAACTGTTAATATAAGCAAAAAATAAAGTCCTAATGTGGTCAGCCTCTAGAAACTTTGGTATGTTTGTTACTCAGTAGTTATCCTATCTGAATAGTACATCATTCAATCAATCTGTATTTATTAAGCACTCACACTATACTAGACTTTAGTAAAATGGCTAAAAAAGAAATAAACACGATTTCTGCCCTCATAAAATTTATAGTGTTCTTAGACATCTTTCTACTTGCTTAGTGAAAAACCCAATAGCTCTTATTAATGCTAGATTATGTTAAAGCCTATCACCTTGGTGGTAGTGGTGGTGTGTGAAGCAAAATGTGAAATGATGTTAGTGGCCGAGTTAATAATAGATTAGCAACTCAACTTCAGAGTAAAAATAATTTCTATTTGTTGGTCTATGCAAACTTTATAACACATAGCCTGAAAATCTCAGTGTTTTAAGGCAATAAAAGATTTTTTTTTCTTCTCACTCCTGAGAAGTCCACTGTAGGGTGAAGCTCTTTTGGACAGTATGAGAAGGCAATAAAGAATACTAGTCAAAAACATAAGGGAAATGTACTATAGAGATTTGTCAGTGTGGGGAAGTTGGGGTTCCTATGGCCAGGATCCTCACTGAACTTAAACCACCTGATGATGTAACTGGCCTGTTGCTGGGCTACCGCTTCCACACCTTTAGGCAATAAGCTATTATTGGGCTTTATGGAGAGCTCGGCCCAGTGCTCTGGGTGGAGGCAGAGATGCTAGTGCTCGACCTACCACTGGAGAACAAGCCGGGTAATAAATCCTTTCACCCCAAAGAACGTTTTGCTGTCGGTTTCTTTGGTCACATTGAATCCATAGTGAACTTGCCCGGGGCTGAAACACATTGGCAAGACACTCAGATATAATAATAACCTGATATTTGATCTGGAGACATTTCTATTTTTCAGCTTAAATATTTTGAAATTAATTGTGATAACATAATTTACATAACCCAATATATTGAAAAATTATCATTTCAACACATAATCAATATACAAAGACATTAACAAGATATTTTACTTTAGATTTTCATTCTAAGTCTTGAAAATTAGGTGTGTATTTTATACTTACAGTACATCTCCAATTGTATTAGCCATGTCTGAAGTGCTCACTAGCCATATGTGGCTAGTGGCTATGGTATTGGACCACACAGTTCCAGAATCCTCCCAACTTGGCCCTCTACCCTTCTAGTTTCTCTCTTTCCTCACTGGGTCCTTCTCTAGTTAGAACCCATTCAGGATAAAGAGCTGAGAGCCCTTAGCATACCACACAGGGCCTACCATATAGCCCTAAAAGATCCCCGTGATTATATCTCTTACTCTCTGATATGTTCTTCCCTTTAACATCAAGGAACATTTAAAATTCTCTCAATGAATATTTATTGATCAAAATAAAATTCCTTAACCACAGCAGATGTCTCATCTGCATGTATATGTGTGCATGCAGTTCCCTCTTTCTGACATTTCTGCTCCCTTACAGGGCCCCCTTACTCCTTCCGAGTTCAACTTCTGCAACATTTTTCTCTGGCAGACTACATTCCTTGCACCCCATTTATCAGGATGCCTGGCTCTATGTTCCTATAGCTCTTAATGGACACATTAAGATGTTCATTACAGTGTTCTGTGCTGGCTGATTTTCTCATCTGTGTCCTACACTTAATTGTATTGAGAGTAAGGACACAATCTGTTGTAAATTCCTTATTTAAATTTCTGCCCAACCATTTAGCATAGGGCCTGGACCACTGGAGGTCCTCAATAAATACTTTTGAGCTCACAAGTTGAAACCAGAAACATAAACAGCACCCCCACCCCCGAGTCTTAATTGGTTTGTTTTTGTTTTTCATCAATAAAATCTAGTGTTCATCTTTTAAAAGGTGAAATAAGGCATTTCCTCCTACTGTTTAGCAAAAAGGACATTTCCCAGCCCCATTTGAAAAGGTTACTAAAAACCTGTAGGAGAGCTTTTAAAATGTTTTCAAAAAACATACTCCACACAAAGGCATCCCAAAAGAAGATAAATATGCATTTACATAAGAAAATCTGACAATGGTATATTTATGTGGGAGTATTCAGGGTTCTCAAGGATTCCAGCCAAGAAAAATACTAGCTTGTGTTCTTGTCTGGATCTTGTTAATAAAAAGTTTCACTTTTAACTAAATGTTGCAGCATGTTGCAATAACAGCAAAGTGAGCAAATGTGTTCTTCAGCCAACTGATTTATACAAAGTCTGATAAATTGAAAAAAGAATAATAAAGGAGTATTCTTCACTTTATAAGATTTACTTACCATGTCTGTCCATGTAGGACTCACTTCATGTTTAATGTGATTTGCTTTATTAAACATATGTATGTGAGAATTTTTCAGAAGTAAACACTTGAAATTGTTGAGAGATTTAATACCAATTTGCAAAAATGCATTGCCAACTAATATCTCATCTTATTTTCACAAAATTCTCTGAAGTTGGGAAGTCAATGATAATTATCTAAATTAATAATGATAGTAATAACATTAATAAGTAACATTAACAAATAGTGATAATGATGATGGCTAGTGCTTACTGATCATTTACCATGCACCAGATACTGTTTCTAAGGTTTCCTATATAATGAACTCTTTAATCCCCCCACTACCTCTATGAGGTAGCTGACTGCTGATATTCCCATTTAACAGGTGAGATACTGAGTCCCACTCTCCTGAATTATGTTCAGTTTCTCATACTGTTTGTAGTAGGTTGAACATCATCCCTCTAAAAATATGTCCCAGTCCTAACCATTGGTACTGTAAGTGTGACCTCATTTGATCTAGGGTCTTTGCAGATGTAACCAGGTTGAGGATCCAGGATGAAATATTCCTGGATTTAAGGTGGGCCCTAAATCCAATGACTGGTATCCTTTTGAAAGAAAGAAGATTTGAGTCACAGAGACATGGGGGAATAACCCATATGAAGATGGAGACAGAGTATGGAGCTCCCTGCAATCCAAGTCTGAGTTAGGTATTTCTCCTACCTTCTACTTTCCTTTTTATATTGCTATGACACTGGATAGAACTCTTAATTATTTGCCTCCAAGATAGGCTTGAGTTCAGAAAGTAAAATGCTCACAGCTTAATAAATGAAGGTTAAATAGTAAACAATCATGGCGTAGATCATGCTGTTCATAGTTACTACTTAATCTAGAGGAAGCAGGGGGTTCTTTTTGAAATGTCCTATCTTCTTAGACCACCAAGAGTATCAGTCAGGGTCCTGAGGAAACAGGCCTCATCTCAGATGGCTGGAATGGACTATAAAGAGGAGTAGACAGAGTTAAGGAAAAACCATCAGAGACCCCCAGTTGTGGGAAACCATTACCTCCTGTGGTTGTTTTATTGCATTAATGGCCTCAGTTAATTTATCCTACAACATTCTCTCTGTGATGCTTAATTTAATGTGTCAACTTGACTGAGCCACAGGGCACCCATATATTTGCTCACGTGTTATTCTGAATGTGTCTGTGGGGATATTTTAGGATAAGATTAACATTTGAATCTATAGACTGAGCAAAGCATCTTACCTTCCCTAATGTGGGTGGGCTGCATCCAATCAGTTGAAATCCTGAATAGAAAAAAGGGCTGACCTTCCCATGAATTTGACTGTCTTGAGCAGGAATGTTGGTCTTTCCCTCCCTTTGGGAAATCTATATCTATCTATATCTGTATCTATATCTATATCTTTATCTATATCTATATCTATATCTATATCTATATCTATATCTATCTCTATCTCTATCTATATCTGTCTACCTATATATATTATATATATATATAATTTAATATATGCTATATTTATTATACTTTTATATATAATATATTTTTTTTTATTTTTCTGGAGAGCCAGACCAATCTATCCTAACTCTGACTCTCTTGCTTCCCCCTGTAAAGACCCTCATGATCACATTGGACCCACTCTGATAATCCTAGATAATCTCCCCATCTCAGGTCCTTGCACACCTGCAAAGTCCCCTTTGCTATGTAAGGTGACATTTTCACAGGTTTAGGAAATTAAGATGACATGTAGGGGGTCATTATTCTTCCACAGGCTTTCACAGGGCCAGAGTGGCCCATTTCTTCACCTCTGAACAAATCTGTGGTTGTGGAGCTGAGGTGCTCTGATTGGCATCTCTGAGACATGTGCTCATGCCTGTGTCTTGGGAGAGGTAAGGAAAGTAGCCCCAGCCACACCTGAAAGGTAGACTGAAAGCAGAGGCAAGTTGGTTCTCTGGGGGAAACTCAGGTAGGATTTCCAAGATAAGCGGAGACAGTGCTGGGAAGGCAACAGTGAAAGATCCTCTACAATGTCCAACCCCAAGGTGCTTGTGAGGCTCTAGGACCTGTTGTAACACAGAAAGCTCAGCCTTTGGAGTCAACACAACCCTGCTTTAAATTGCAGCTTACCACTTTAGAGACGTCTGACCTTGAGTGAGTTACTGCACTTCTCTAAGCCTTAGTTTCTTTCCTTCTAAAAATAGGGATAAAAATATCTATCTTGGCTGGCTATCATGTTGACTGGAGGAAATCACATGTATAAAGTGTCTAGAAAATGAGTGGCTCCTAGCCAGTAGGCAAGAAATGTAAGCTCCCTTCTTCTTTCCATTTCTTTTCTATGACATTTGCTATCTAAAAGCCCCCAGTGTGGATTTATAGAGCCCAATTCTATAAATTGAGCTCTGGTGAACTGACGTTATGGTGATGTCCCACCTGGCTCGTAACGAGACCATTCGGAAATGCTGACTTCTACAGATGGATTTGAGAAACCAAATGAAAGTGCAAGGAGCTCATACTACAAATTTCTGCCTGACCAGAGGGATTAAAGGAACAATTGGCACATTAGCTCCTAGATAATTGAAAAGAGCAAAATGAACATCAGGAGCTGGGATTGAGAGTCCAGGAGAGTTTCAATACAGGATCTTCTGGAAGCTGGTCCCACATTTCTGCTGCCTCTCAAAGTGCCTTCAGTCCTGCAGGGTCAGGATTACCAAAATCTGTTTGTTACTCAAGACCTAGAAATAAACAGCCTGGCAGCCTTCCAAGAGGGCTGGAAAAGAGTTAATTAGCATGTAAGTGTTCTGTAAACAGTGCTCTGCAAAGGTTAAGTAATAGTGCTGGGTAAGAACTGTCTTGAAAGTTTAGTTACTTTTCATTCAGTGTTTATGCATGAATTGTAATTCTGGCATCAGAGAGGAGAAAGGTAAGAGCCAAAGCAGAGCAGGCAAAGTGCGGGAAAGGAAAGCAATGTACAGCAATGTAAAGATAAGGACTTTGGAGCTGATTATTATTTGTCCTTGGACTTTTAAGGAGTTGGCAGGGGGAGGCACTGACCTGTTGTCTTACCAATGGGTTTCAGCCCCGGGCAAGTTCGCTATGGATTCAATGTGACCAAAGAAATTGGCAGCAAAACGTTCTTTGGGGAGGAAGAGTTTATTACCCGGCTTGTTCTCCGGTGGTAGATCGAGCACTAGCATCTCTACCTCGGCACAGAGCACTGGGCCGAGCTCTCTATATAGTGCAGTAATAGCTTATTGCCTAAAGGTGTGGAAGCTGCAGCCTAACAGGCCAGTTACATCATCAGGTGGTTTAAGTTCAGTGAGGATCCTGGCCATAGGAGCCCCAACTTCCCCACAGCTGTGTACTAGGTCATTTCTGCCACATCAACAAGAATAGGTATAGGTCTCCATGTCTTTAAATAAAATTCCTCATTTCCTGGATCTCATCTGACCTGGAAAGCTGATCAAGATCAGGATGGTCAGTGCTTGGTTAGGAGACAGCCTTGGAACTTGGAGGTGTTACAGTATTTAGGGACCATGTGGTGTAAAAGAAGGAGACCTAAGAGTCAGGATCCTAGTAAGCCCCAGCCCAAACACCAGGTGCTGCTATCTTGGAGGAGAAACTTCAGTCTCTGAGCTCCTTTCCTCAGGAGGTTAAGATGCAGTGATCTGAAATGATCCTCTGCCACCATCATCCTCTGATCTCAACAGGAAAGTGGTTCATGCAGGACTACCCCTCATCGTCCACCTCTCAAATCACACAATAGAATATAAACAAACAGGCTTTAGTTCTGAAATTCAGGGTTAATCTCAGTGAAACTACCAACACAACCTAGTCATTAGCAAATGAAAGAACAAAAAATCAGATGATTAAATCAAAGGAAAAAGACAAGTCATTTCATAAAATCCATCATGTGTTCCTAATATAATTCTAAATAAAATAAAAATAGACATAAACCACTTAAGCCTATTAGATATTGTTACCAAAACCCAAGAGCATATATTATACTAAATGATGAAACACAAAAAAATATTGATTAAAAACAGGAATGAGAGCAATGCCAGTATCAGCACTGTTTTTCACCAGGATTCTGGAGATTCTAAGGAACAGAATAAGATAATAAAATGAAATAGCATATAAAATAAAAATACACATAAGTAAACATATAAATACTTCAATATTCTTATATTACTGTAATGAGATAATATCTGGACTGAAGATAAATTTACAAGAAGTTCAGTAGCTTTTTTCTACTCTAGTTAAAGGAATAGAGAGATAGAAAAGCCAATGAGAAAATGTTATATTTGTGATATTGACAGGAACTAAAGAACATTTAGGATAATTTATTAAAAGGCATAGGATAATTTTTCTATGAAGATAACTTTTAAACCTTGCTGGAAAATATGACTAATGGAAATGTATACCATGTTCTTGAATGAGAAAGCTTAGTATGATAAAAAAAATACAAATTCTTCAGAATCACAGAAGCCATAAAATGAGATGGACATATCTGACTATAGAAATTTAAATTTTTATATGGCAAAAGATGCTGTAAACAAAATCAACAGCAACTGATAGCGTTGTAAACAATATTTTTGATGCAGTGGACATCTGAGGGTTCACATATAGCGTATTAATCTACAAACTGTTCTTAAATACAGAAAAGAGACAAAACTTAGTAATCAGCTCAAATTCACTTTTCCACAGCAGCAGATCAAGGATTTTGCTCTGGATCTGGCACAAGCATAGAGGATCGTGGGGAGAGACCCTTCTGGGTGGGTGCATGTACATAGGGAAGCCCCTCTTGGGGAATACTGATAAGGTACAAGAAGGAAAGAGGAAGGAAGAGCTGAGAGAGAGAAGAGATATGAGGACACTGGAGCCGAAGCCCCAAAGGAATTCTGGGGAGACTGCTGGAAGCACTGCCAGGGCACTGTCAAGGTTTGTTTTCTGCTCTTTCTCCATGCTGCCGGAAATGTGAGGTTTGGAACTTTTTAAAGGCTCCTCTTTGCCCTTTGCTCAAGAGCCTGGGGAGGCATAAAAGCCATAATAATGAGAAATGTAACCATAACCTAAGCAGGCAGCCATAAAGCATACCATAGAGCCAAGCCAACCAGGCTGGCAGGAGGCTGGGCTGCACCCTCGTGAAGTCAATTCTGAATGGGCTCCGTGGTGACACGCAGGCCAGGATGTAAGTCGTGACGCTGTTGGCCTGCAGTGTTGGGGACGAGCCATCAGCAATGGGCTCCTGCGATTCTGGTGCCCCTGCAGGGCCCAGGCACGATTCTGTCCCCAAGTGTCCCTGCCTTCACTCAGCTTCCAGACCACTATTGAGGGCACACAGCAGCCCATTGTGCCCAAGGCTTCGCAAATACTGAACAACCTCTGAGATAAGTATTGACTTTCTACTTTGTGGATTAACTACTGGGAAGTTAAGAACTTGCCCAAGGACTCTTACTGTCTGACTATGGAGCTGAAACTGATCCAATTCAGGTCTGTTGCCAGGTTGCAAAGGAGTGGAAAGTGCTGTGGGTTTATAGTGGGGTCTGGGGATAGAGGCAGGGCAAGGCCTCAGCCGGTCCAAGGCTCAGATGGTGGAAGGACCTACAGAGACCACTGTCCCTTTTAAAATGGTCCCCAACCCCCAGTTTTATTCTGGAACAACCAGCCCATTTTCTTTAAAGTTTCAGAAGCCAAGTTCCTTCATTTGTTTGTATCCCAGTTTCATCTTCCTGAAAATAGTCTACAACCCTGCTGTTAAGAGCAGGGCATGAATGCCAAAATGCCAGAAGGGCCATTAGAGAATTGTGATGTTAAAATGGGGAAATATACATGATCAAGCTTTGGTAAACTGCAACTTCTTACTCTTTTTTTCTCCTCATTTAATTACCATCATCAGCACAAGCTTCTCCGGTGAGCAGATGCATTAGAACTACCTGGAAAGCTTGTTAAGCCATAGAGATAAATTTCTAGCCCTACCCCAGAGTTTCTGATAGTGGGAGGTCTGGGGTTTGCATTTCTCAAATTAGGATTTAATGCTGGTATGAGACCACACTTTGAAGACCTGTGTCCTGGAAGAAAGGGGCCTTGCTCAGGCTTGAGTGAACTCTCACTATGAAGTCTACTTAACCAGGGCATGGATGTTACAGGAGAAGCCCGTGGACTAACTGCTTGGCCCATAAAACTCCCCTCTGCTCTAGGAGTGGTTCCCAGTTATTCAGGGCTGAGGTCCCGTGATACCTGACCATACCTGATCGACCTATAGGTAGATTGTTGGTATCTGCAGGGAAAATTAGGTACCCTCTCCTGAGAATCTAAAACTGGGACCTCTTCCACTGAAAACCCTTCAAAACCTCTCACAGCTCTTAGGTTAAAGGGCAAAATCTTTAATGTGTATATTAATCAGAGCAGGCTAAGTGCTGGAATAGCCCCACCATATCAGTGACTTAATCTAATAAAGGCTAATTTCTTGCTCAGTTTCCATTCTAAAGAAGTTGGCAGAAAATGGGTCTGTACCACGCAGGGCCCAGGCCCATCCAATCTGAGGCTCCACAGTCCTGTAGGGTTCTGGAGAATGGCCAGTAGACCAGAGAAATAAGAGGGAAGGTTGGAGTGGGAGTGTTGGATTCTCCCAGAGGAGGACGCCGCCTCAAATCACTCACGGAAGGCGTCTCTTGATGCAACAAGCAAGAGGAATTTATTCAGAGGCCAGTTAGCTGGGGTCCATGTGTTAGCCCGATGCAGCGGGTCTCAACGAGGACCCCGAACTCACAAAGCCAGAAGTTTTTATAGCATTTTCAAAGGGACAGTATTTTTTACAGTCACAATACAGTGTTTTGTTTTTTTTTCCTAGACACATAAATTTTCGGCTGATGCCTCATCCTGGGGGTCTGATTAGATAAAATCACTTTCGGAATGGTTAGGGTGGTTCTAGCAAGATAAGCTTAACTGATTGAGGTTGGCTAACTAAAGGTCACTACAATTAACACTGGCTGACTAACTTGTTTTTCAAAGTTCTAGTAATTTTTCTCCTTCTAGGTTAGAAAATGGTGTTTGAGCCTTTAAGATGGCTGTGCTTATGCTAACTTTTGATTCTTCAGGTTCTACATTTCCCCACTTCTCTTTAAGCACATTCTAATCATGGAATGTTTGTATCTTCTTGTTGGGTGAGTGAATAATATTGTTGCTTTAACATTAGTACATGAACGGCACTCACTCTTTCTCTAACAAAAGTTATCAGCCGATTCAATATGCAGGGTCCTAAAGTGAGGAGCAACACAAGGATGAGTAAGGGCCCAGCCAGAGTGGATATCAAGGTCGTAAACCACGGGGACCTAGTGAACTAAGATTCAAATAGCCCTTGGTCGGCTTCTCGTTCTCTCTTTCTCTGGTCTAGCCTCTCCCTAAGCTTTGACATTGAATCTCTTACTATTCTGGAATGGTCTGCATAAAAGCAGCATTCTTCCTTTAAAGCTGCACACAATCCTCCTTCTTTTAGAAACAGCAGATCCAGCCCTCATCTGTTCTGCAAGACTACTTCAGAGAGGGAAGTCAGAGATTCTTCAAGTTTAGTAATGGATTGCTCTATGGTTTTTAGGTCTTCATCAATAGCTGTCCTTAGTCCTTCATAATGTTGGTTCTCTTGGATAATAGCAGCTGTCCCTGTTCTTACTCCAGCTGCGACTCCTATCCCTAACAACACAGCTAAGGTCAGCGAGACCGGCTCCCTCCTATATCTATGCCTAGGTTCAAATTCAGCTATGAATGAGAGGTCATCATGATACATCAACCTGGGCACCAGCTGAACCATGATACAGAAATCGTGGGAGGAGTTGAAGGCAGAAGTAGAGACACATGGGGTCACTCCAGTGTTACAAGCCCACCACCCTTCGGGAGGAGGGACTAGATACTCATTTTCACCTGAGGAGGTCACAGCTATGGTTTCATTACACAAAGCTTTATGGGTGGGAGGGACTGAACTTAAACATTTTCCTCTTCTAGTTACTTCAGTCAGAGTTAGCTTCTTGTGGCTTCCCCAGCTACAGACTCGTGACGGGTTGTCCTGTTAAAACTGCCTAACAATCTCAATCTTTTATAATAAGGCGGCCCAGAAGAGAAACACAACCAACAGGATTCAGTAGTGTTAGGGTTGGTAGTATTTAAGACCTGAAAAGCCCCTTCAAGGAGGTTGAGAAGGCATTGTCCGGTGCCAGGAAAGGAGGTGACTCGGCCAAGAGTGGAGGCAGAGGGAGTGGTGGCAGAGTCCATAGGTGGGGCTAGGGCCTGTTTTGGGGCTGGGGCTGGGAGACGCGGTTGATCCCGCAAGACAGCGTTGGGTCCTACTGGGACAGCCGGAAGAGTCTCTACCTTAAGCCTGAGCATAAACAAGACTCTATTATCATAGCCACTCTGGTAGAGTCTTAGTCCCCACATAAGCCCTTTTTCCCAGTTTGTTGCCCTTTTTCCTGCATCTGTGAAACAGATGTCAATAGGGTTGCAGGTGGGATTAGTCGTGCATTGGGCACGAGCGGTATTCCACTGGATTTTTATGAGGCTTAGAGGAGATCTCCCTGCGCTTCCTGTCAGCCAATGGCATGTCCCTGTTTGTTCACAACCCCAATTTTTGCAGAAAAAATCTGTCTTCCCACCACACTGTGAGGCCTTGGCACTATCGGCTGAGGGGGCTGGGCATACATAGAAGCAGGTATTCTGGAGCTCTTTCATGGTCCCAGAGCCCCAATGCACTGTATAATCTCGAGTACCACATCCGGGTACCCCAACTTTATCTTCATACCATGGGTCTTGTTTGAAGAGAGTGCACAAATCTACAGTGAGGGTAGGCCACCAAGTTCCCCTAGGGTGTTGTCCTGTTAACTGGACTACTACTTGTTGGGAAGCCGGGGTAATGATTTGCCATGTGAGTAACCTGGGTTCATGGGGGTTAGGGTTCTGGAAGGTGGGAAGTAACTGGGTCATCAGAATTAGAATTGTTAGTGACACAATCATTTTTACACAAGCGAAATTTAAGAGGGTTATCAGTTCGAATTACTCGCCAGTCCGGGTCTGGTTGAGGCGCTTTCTTCAGATGTGAAGCATGTATCCAGGAAGAGATGCCATCTACTTTCACAGCTGTAGGTGTGGTCAAAAGGACGATGAAGGGTCCTTTCCACCGAGGCTCAAGATTGTCCGTTCAATGTCGCTTTAGGTAGACAGAGTCTCCCACTTGGAACGGGTGACGTACTGAAATGTCCTCTGGCCGATAGGCTTCTCGGATAGAGGCCCACACTTCTTTCTGCACAACTTCCAGAGCCCGTAACTTTTCAAGCAGAAACTTATTAGTCACAGATTCAGGGGATACGTGGAGGTGAGCTGCATTTAGTGGAGCCGGGCCTCCAAACATTATTTCAAAGCGTGTTAGTCTAAAACGGCTGGGGGTGTTTCTAACTCAGAATAAGGCGAAGGGAAGGAGGACTAACTAATCATATAAACCAGTCTCTATGGATAATTTAGTCAGGGTCTCTTTTAGAGTTCTATTCATCCTTTCTACCTGTCCTGAGCTCTGGGGCCTGTATGCACAATGCAATTTCCAATCCGTCCCCAAAATCTTGGCCAATCCCTGACTTACCTGGGCAACAAAGGCAGGGCCGTTGTCGGAGCCGATTACCTTTGGGATTCTAAACCTGGGAAATATTTCTTCAAGGATCTTTTTAGACACCGTCTGAGCTGTCTCAGTTTTGGTGGGGAACGCCTCTGTCTATCCTGAAAATGTGTCTAGGAAAACTAGAAGGTACTTATATCTATACTTAACAGGCTTGATCTCAGTGAAGTCAACTTCCCAGTAAGCTCCTGGGCGATCCCCTTGAAGTCTTTTCCCGGATGTTACTGGATTTTTACTCACATTTACTAATTGGCAGGGAACACAATTTCTTACAACCTCGTCAGCCAGTTTTCCTAATCTAATAACATGGTAAGGGGAGTCTTGAACCAAGGTCTTTAGGTTTTTTGCTCTCAAATGTGTCAATTGATGCAATTGCCTTAAGTACTCTTCTGCCTCTCTCTTAGGCAGGACAACTCTCCCTTTTTCAGACTTGTATATCTCGTGGGGTGAGGAATTTTTAAACTCTAATTTGCTTATACAAGCGAGGTCTTCGGGTGTATACTGGAAGCTCTTAATACAAGTGGCCTCCGGGTACACTTGGAAGGGTAAGATATTCATTCCCTGGGCTGCTTGTTTTGCAGCTTGGTCCGCCCTTCTGTTTCCTTGAGCTATTAGAGAGTCACTTTTTTGATGCCCAGGGCAATGTATTATTGCCACTTCTCTAGGTCTATGGATGGCTTCTAACAAATTTAAAATTTCTTGTTTGTTTTTAACATCTCTCCCGGCAGAAGTCAATAACCCTCTCTGTCTATAAATAGCCCCGTGTATGTGAGAGGTGGCAAAAGCGTATCGGCTGTCGGTATAGACGTTAAGTCTCTTACCTTCTGCCATCTTTAGAGCCTGAGTCAGAGCGACGAGCTCTGCTCGCTGTGCAGAAGTGCCCGTTGGGAGTCTACTGGCCCACACGATTCGGTTATCATCCACTACTGCAGCTCCCGCCATTCTCTTACCATCTATAATGTAACTGCTCCTGTCTGTATACCAAGTCAGGAGTCCTGGTCCTTCTAAAGGTTGATCTTGTAAGTCCTGGTGGGTCCCCGCCTCCTCAGCCAGGATTTCCTGGCAGGTATGAAGTACTTCTTTTTCTAAATCGGTGAGCAGAGTAGCTGGGTTTAGGATGGCGGGTGGGGCAAATTCCACACGATCACGATTCAGGAGTAAGGTCTGGTAGTGAGTCATTCTGGCATTTGACATCCATCTTTCGGGTGGTTGCCGGATTATGCTCTCCAACGCATGTGAAGCAACCACAGTGAGTTTTTGTCCCAGTGTTAGTTTGTCAGAATCTTTAACTAGGAGGGCCACAGCTGCTACTACTCTCAGGCAGGCAGGCCACCCACTACTCACGGGGTCTAATTTTTTTGACAGATAGGCGACAGGTCTCTTCCAAGGTCCCCATTGTTGGGTCAACACTCCTCGAGCTACTCCGCTCCGTTCGTCCACAAAAAGGACAAATGGCTTAGTTACGTCTGGCAATGCTAGAGCGGGTGCTGAGAGGAGGGCTTTCTTGATATCATCAAAGGCCCGTTGTTGCTCAGATCCCCAAACAAATGGGGCTGTCCCCTTGGTAAGGGGGTACAGAGGG
Source organism: Manis pentadactyla (assembly GCF_030020395.1). Classification (NCBI taxonomy): domain Eukaryota; kingdom Metazoa; phylum Chordata; class Mammalia; order Pholidota; family Manidae; genus Manis; species Manis pentadactyla. Next base: position 41,558,873 of record NC_080032.1, on the reverse strand, counting down.
GCGGCCAAGGAAGCATATCCGGGTATCCACAATCTACAAAACCCCGCTGTCCCCAGAAACTCGCAAACCTGGCGTGCTGTAGTGGGGACCGGAATCTGCGTCACAGTCTGCTTCCGGGCTTCAGTAAGCCACCTTTTCCCTTTTCTCAGGGAATATCCCAAATAAATCACTTGTTGTTGGCAGATCTGTGCCTTCTTAGCAGATGCTCTATACCCTAATTTGGCAAGTTCAGTCAAAAGGGCTTCAGTGGCCTCTTGGCAGGTCTCCCGGGTGGGAGCAGCTATCAATAAGTCATCAACATATTGCAGCAAAGTTACCTGTGGGTTTGAAGCTCGGTAGAAAGCCAAGTCCTGATGTAAAGCTTCATCGAAGAGGGTGGGCGAGTTCTTGAATCCTTGTGACAAACGAGTCCAGGTCAATTGCCCAGTAGTTCCTGTGGTGGGATCTTTCTACTCAAAGGCAAACAGCGGTTGGCTGTTCTGGTGCAAGCGCAGACAAAAGAAAGCATCCTTTAGATCTAAAACTGAATACCAGTTGTTTTTTGGGGCCAGGGAGCTTAGTAGGTTATAGGGATTTGGCACGGTGGGGTGAATGTCCTGTGTCCTTTTGTTAACTTCTCTTAAATCTTGTACTGGTCGGTAATCTCCCGTTCCTGCCTTTTTTACAGGCAGCAAGGGGGTGTTCCATGGGGATTGACATTTTACTAATATTCCCTGTTCTATAAACTTCTGGATATGTGGCTTAATTCTATCCCTGGCTTCTTTACTTATTGGATATTGCCTCACAGTCACTGGCAAGGCTGAAGCTTTTAGTTCTATGATTACAGGGGGCTGGTTCTTGGCGAGCCCCATGCCCGCCGTCTCCGCCCAGGCTCCTGGGAATCGGTCGAGCCACTCCTGACTAATTCGGGAGGGCTCTGGTTCCATAAAAAGACAGTATTTGTCTTCCAATCTTATGGTCAGAATACTCAAGTTCAAAGGCTTATTTTCCTGATTAGTCACCAGAGGTTTCTCAGCTTGAAAAGATATTTGGGCTCCTACTTTGGTCAAGATGTCCCTTCCTAACAGGGGCATAGGGCATTCCGGTATAATGAGGAACGAGTGACTTACTCGTCCTACTCCTAAGTCTACTGCCCTTCGGGTGGTCCATGCATATTGTTTCTGGCCTGTAGCTCCAATCACCCAAGACTTTTTGCCAGAGAGAGGGCCCTTGTCTTTAGTTAATACAGAATGTTGAGCACCGGTGTCTACTAGGAACTCAACGGGTTGCCCCTCCACTTTCAGAGTTACCCTGGGCTCTGGGAGGGGTTCCGAGCCCCGTCCTCCCTAATCTTCGTCTTCCAGCAGAGACAACACCTTTTTTGGAGGCTTCTGCAGTGGCTTTTTAGGGCATTCTTTCACCCAATGTCCTTTCTCTTTGCAGTATGCACATTGATCTTTATCTAAAGGAGGCCGGTTGCCCAGGTGCCCTGCCTTACTAGTTCTACTACTAGAGGGCGGGCGTCCCTTACCTTCTACTACTGCGGCCAAGATTTTTGTTAAATTTCTCTCATGCTTTCTATCCCTCTTTTCCTCTTTACTTTCTTTTTCCTTTTCCTTCCTTAATTCCTTCTCTTCCTCAGTCTCTCTCTTATGATAAACTTTCTCAGCTTCTTTCACCAAATTTCTCAACGACAAATCCTGTAAGCCTTCTAGTCTCTGGAACTTCTTTCTAATATCAGGCGCTGATTGCCCAATAAAGGCAAGAGCCACTGAAGCACTGTGTTCCTCAGAAGTGGGGTCAAAAGGAGTATACCGCCTGAAGGCTTCTATCAGGCGTTCTAAGAACACTGTGGGTGCCTCAGCGGCTCCCTGACTAACCTCTCTTACCTTGGCCAAATTGGTGGGGCGCCTTGCAGCCCCGCGAAGACCTGCCACCAGAACCTGGCGATAGATGGTTAGTCGCTCCCTACCTTCTGGAGAATTAAAGTCCCAGTTGGGTCTGGTCAGTGGGAACCCCCTCTCTATATCATGAGGGAGTTGTGATGGTCGTCCGTCAGCTCCAGGCATGTTCTTTCATGCTTCCAGGAGGATCCTTTCTCTTTCTTCCGTGGTGAAGAGTACCTGTAAGAGCTGCTTACAATCATCCCAAGTGGGCTGGTGAGAGAACATCAGGGACTCTATCAGTTCTATTAGTCTCTGCGGTTCCTCTGAAAAAGGAGGGTGGTTAGCTTTCCAATTATATAAATCAGCAGAGGAGAATGGCCAGTATTGCAGAGGTTGGAAAGGCGGGTCTCCTTCCTCCCCGAGAATGGGGGCCCCATAAGACCTGAGGGGAAAAATACCTGATGGGTCCAATGCGGCCCCTTGGCGCCGCCGAGTTCCCTGGGCTGGTCCCGGAGCTGGCCCCGATGCCTCGGTACCAGAGGCTAGAGGCATCGGAGGTGCCGGGGCCGGAGGCACTGGGGCCTCGGCCGCCGGGGCCTCGGGCGCCGGGGCAGAGGCAGGAGGGTAAGGAGGGGGATCATCAACCATGAGCAAGTCTTGAGTGTCAGGGTGTATTTTGGTGGTCTCTTTCCCTTTTCCCCGAGGTTGAGCCTGAGCCAATAAGACTCGAGAGTTCGCTTTCTTTCGCACCCAGGGCTTTACCCAGGGCGGTGGATTTTCCACCAATTCTTGCCAGACCACAATGTAGGGCTGCTGATCCGGATGTCCCCGAGTTGAATTCTGGAAAACAACAGCTTTTACTGCAAGCAGAGTGGAGAGGTCAAAAGTCCCCTCCGGGGGCCATCCAACGTTAAAAGTGGGCCACTTGGAGGTACAGAAAGTCTGCCACAGCCCTTTTTTAACTTCTACCGACAAGTCATGCGCCCTTGCTCTCACTTCTGTCCAATGACCTAACGTCAGGCTAAGGGGGGTCGTCACGGTCTGTCCCATTACCAGTATAACAATTATTAGACACGTAAAGGACACATAAAACAGAGACACACAGAGATTAAACACACAGCAGCCGCTTTTTGTCTTCCTCAGATTTCTGACCAAGAACCGGAAGGAATCAGTGGGCTGATACTCTCGGCGCCCAAAAACCAACCCTATCTCATCCGGTTCACTTTTGCGGAAAAACAGGTGGGAGGCCACCAGGCATCCCTGGCCCTCCAAACTCCCCGGGGCGTCCCCCAGGGTTGCAGCCTGCGGTGCTCCAAGTACGTCTACCGACCGCAGTCGCGACCCCTTACGGAACCGGGACGGCTGCCAGACAGAAGGTACCCTTTTCAGAACTCCGACCGGTCTCACTGAAAAGCAGAACACAGAACACAGACAACTCAAGGCGCCACTAATCTTACCTCTTCCTCCAAGAACGGCTTCGGGAGTGAAGCGGGGTGAGCGCACGATCCCGGACGAGCCCCCAAATGTTGGATTCTCCCAGAGGAGGACACCGCCTCAAATCACTCACGGAAGGCATCTCTTGATGCAACAAGCAAGAGGAATTTATTCAGAGGCCAGCTAGCTGGGGTCCATGCGTTAGCCCGACGCAGCGGGTCTCAACGAGGACCCCGAACTCACAAAGCCAGAAGTTTTTATAGCATTTTCAAAGGGGCAGTATTTTTTACAGTCACAATACAGTGTTTGTTTTTTTTTTCATAGACTCAAAGTTCTAGTAATTTTTCTCCTTCTAGGTTAGAAAATGGTGTTTGAGCCTTTAAGATGGCTGTGCTTATGCTAACTTTTGATTCTTCAGGTTCTACAGGAGGACTTACAGGCCAGGCCTGGAGGTGATGTTTATCAATTCTCACCCACGTTCCATTGGCCAGAACCTGCTCAGACGGCTGCACGTAACTGCAAATCCAACTACTGACCCATGGGGAAAGGGAGGGTTTGGTACAACTGATACATTTTTTCTGCCTGTGTTTTCTAAGACCCTCTGTGACCTAGTCCCTACCTATTTCCATAATATTCCGTTCTGTTCCAACCTCAGGGTATATGCTTTTCTTCCATGTGACATAGTCTTTATCCTGCTGTTACCTTGTAAATTCTAGTCACCCTTCCAATGGTAACACCCACTTGTGACTTCTTAAACTTTCTGGAATAGATTGTCCTATTACATATGTTTTAATAAGGCCATGACTTCTCCTCTGATTTTGAATAGTGGTAGTTAGGCTTGTTTGTGTGTGATTACTTCATTTATATCTATATTCCTCATGAGGCTGTAAATCCCATGATTGCATGTATTGTTCAGTTTTGTCCATTGGACCATGGCATTGAGCATATAGTAGGTATTCAATTAATATTTCTTTAATGAGAGAATGGAAGGAAGGAAGAAAAGGAGAGAGGGAGGGAGAGAAGCAGGAAGTGAAGTTGCTTTTGTTAATGGCAACATTCCAGAGAGAAGTTCCTGCTTCTCGACATAACTCCAGGGTGAAAATATTTTCCCAGCCTGGGGCAAATTACCTTTGAAACTGCCATCAGTCAAAGGGAGAAATAAAGTGGGTGAAACCCATTTATTGCTTACAAATAAGCAGTTGGTCACTTCTGCTCACCTATGTCTCTTGTCAACCAGCTGCAAAAAGGGCCCCCCCCCAACCTCTCCAGTCTAGATGTGCCCTCATGCCCTCCGTAATCACCTATTGATATGGAGATGGCTACTTCTCTCCACCTCTCGGAAACACTTATTGATATGGAGATGCCGGTAAGGCCAGGAGAGAGATTTTGGAAATACTGCAATTTTACCCACATCTTGCTGTTGAGATTTCTTCCTTTTCTGACTCTTTGATGATTTGTTGTTTGAGATGCCCCAACATCTCTTTTTATATTCTCCCTGGAAGCTTAAACAGAGACAGATTGTGTTGTTTCCTAAGAAAATAATTCTAAGTCAGTGTTTCTTAAACTTTAGTGCGTATGATGAATACCTGGGGATCTGGTTAGGATGCAGGTTCTAATTCAGGAAGTCTTTGAGGAGTGGAGGAGTGGGGCCCTGTCACTCTCACAACTTCCCAGGTGATTCTGAAGCTTATCGTTCATAGACTACATTTTAAGTAGCAAGGTCAAGTTTGTGCACCATAATTCACCAGGATAATGGTTAAAATAATTTGGTCTGGAGTGCAGAAAAGAGCCTTTGCCAATGGATGAATGGAGAAAGGAGTAAATTGCCCCCACTTACCCTGTCTTGACTACTAAAACTCGATTTAGTCCATTTGATTTCAAATCCTCATCCCCCAGCTACTCTGATGGCACCCTCAGCACACCCAGAGTCATTGTCAGATTTGGCTCTCAGCCTCCCAACCTAATGCTAATTTTAAATCTCACATCACCTAGCCAGTTTGCTGAAATGTTTGAATATTTACTGCCAGCATTTAATTGCCTTAGACATTAAAATAACTATCAAAATGCCAAGCCTGGCAGACACAGCCTATTGTCTATAAATGGCATTTTCACCAGTTACTTTAAAGGTCTCAGCAGCTATCATCCTGTGGGCACTAGCTGGCCTATTGTTTTCAAAAATACAACTCCTTTCAAGATAGAAAACATTCTGCAGATTGTAAATGCCTCTCTCTGGAGAAATAATTATAATGCTTTACTTTTTGGATAGGTCTTCATATCCTACAAACCTATTGATATATGTCATTTCATTCTGTCAAAACTACTCTTAAAATTAGTTATTTCCATTTTACATAAAAGGAAACCATGTTTTTTAAAATTAGTTGTCAAATATTTAAGCCCCTTGTATATTTCCTCATCCCTATTGATGTTGAAGTTGGTCATGTGACTTGTTTTGGTGAAGGGAAAACGGTGTCTGTCATGCAAGCAAAGGTAGGATCACAATTGTGATGTCGGGTATGCCTCCTTAAGCCTCACGCATCATCATGTGAAGAGCTTCCACCCAGAGAGCTGCTGGGCCTCCAGCCCAGGCCCCAGAATGGATCCATGTAGAGAAATTCTAAGTCTGATACACAACGAGGAGGCAAGCCCAGTTCACAACTTGAAGCAGAGCCACTCAACGGAGCCTGGCCAAGATTAGCCAATCTGCAGTGGGTTTATGAACATGAGACTAAGTACCCATTGCTGTAAATGAATTTTGTTACAAAGCGACATTATGGAAATAGCTGACTGATGTAAAACCTGAAGTTCAGAGAGGTTAGAAAATTATATAGATGTTAGAAAACATTGCACAGCTGGTAAGTGTTCAAGATGAGGTTCACCCAGATCTGTCACACTTTGGACAGACTGCTTTTCCTACCGTACAGCTCAGTGGGCAGGAGTAAGAGACAATGTCCTTTATACACTTTTCCATTGTCCTTCAGAGGCATCCCCCTCCATAGCCCCATGTCCAGTGGAATGGTTTTGTGAAAGCAGAACGAAGAAATATATTTTTCTCTTCTGGTATTTTATGTTACAGCAGAATATTCCAGATGAGAGAGAGAACCCTTCCCTCATGTCTTGTTAATGGCAGACTTGAAATCATAACTCCAGATGTCTAGCAATAAAGGAAGATCATGGTTTCTGGAGTTAGGCTACCTAAGTTTGTATGTTTCATCTTTCATTTAACATGTGAATTTAGGTAAATTCATAAACTCTGTTCCTTACTTTTGTATAAAATGGGGATAAGATTTACTTATCAGGTTATTTCATAGGTTAAATATGATAATAAGAGTCTGACACAGCATATGTATGCATACATATGAGCTATTATTTTTCTTCCTTAAAAAATGCAGAATAAATAGTAACTTTATAAAAAATTTCATTTTGATTATTCTGCTCAAAAATGCTGTAAGGGATTGGGAAATTCTAGTAAGTGCTAAATGTCTTTTTAGGGATAATCTTTTGGGTACAAATCCAGTGCTGAGCATGAAAAGGAAATTTCCAAAGGTCAAGTTTATAAAAGCACAGACTCTCAAAACTAGAATCTTGATCAAATGTTATATGAACATTTTTATTTTATAGAATGTTACAGTGCAGCAAAAGACCCCATAGACCAAGTTCTTGCCCCTCAATTGCCTGTCAAAAATGGTGGTGGTGGTGGTAGTGGTGTGCATGTAGGAGACTCAAAAGCTTTCAAGGGCCAGATAGATAATGTCAATGCATATGGAATCATGAGTTCTGAATACTGGTGAAAATGTAAAAATTCCAGTCTGTTTAGATAATTTAATTTCCAAATTCTTAACACATTTTGTTGGCAAAACAAGGTACATCTACAGGCTACCTTTAGCTGTGGCTCACCATCTGAGATCTCTCTTCTGGTGGCAGGGTGAGGGTATTTGTTTCATAACCCTTCCTGGTAATTTCTGTGTGCACTGATGCACCAGGGTGTCCTTGAGCATCTGTTTGCACAGGCTGGTTTCTACTCAGAAGAGACCATTCTGAAGGAGGCTTGTGTACAGGTACGTAGGGATGGATCCTGCCAAGGAGGGGTGAACTTGCTGCCGGCTCTCCATCTCCCTGGTGCAGAAGTACTGTGCAAAGCTGGGCAGATTCTGTCCTGCACAACCCGGAGGTTTCTATTCACATCATCATCTATGAGCATGGCACTTCCTAGGACTGTGCATTAAGTCACACACATAGGGGCCTTGCAGTACCAGGGACCATAGATTTATGTATGAGCCTTGTGTAGAGAGGGTTGCATTTTGAGAAGATCTTAGACCTGAGCAGCACTATGTGAGTCCTTAACACTGGGTAGCCAAAAGAACAAATACATCTTCCTGCAACTGAAGAGACAGCAGGTGACTCTAACAGGAGGTGGTGTTATCTCCTTGAGGAAGCAGATCAGATGAGGAAAAGAATGTGCCAGTTTGTAAAACTATATTCCAAAATGATTTGACTGTATTTGATTATTTTGCCTCTATTCAAGCAACTTTGATGGGAAGAGAGATATGATATTTATCTGTATATTAAGGAAACTGTGAGCCCTGCCATGTCTTATCAGCCATTCCAAGAGCTCCAGGTTTGGTGTACTTCACAGATTCCAGAAAACTCCTGGGCATACAGTCTTGGTCCTCAGTGCATGGGGGCCTTCCCCAGAGGGCTCTGAGAAATCCACACTTCTCAGGGCCTGAGGGAAAGGGGCAAGAACGAGGGGTCTTTGAATTTGACTATCACTGCTCCTTTCCTCTTCTGCAGCAACAGATTGGAAAGTTCCGGGGAAAAAAAGTAGATGTGGCCTAGGTTTTGAAATGCCAGTTAATGTTGTGTAGTTTTAATATAAACTTGTTATTAATTTTAGGAAAGAAAATATAGATGTTTCCACCTTGTAACTATGTTTTGATGGTGACATGTGAAGCTCTCTCTGTATATAGTTTTTTATATGAACCCTCCAACTGAATACTGTTATCTGCAGTTTAAGGATGGGAAAACAGAGCTTTAGAAAGATAGGCAATTCTGTAACCAGGATTACACGGGATGTATGGAAACCCAAGCTTGACTGACTCCAAAGTTCCCTAGTATCTTCTTTGCTTCAGTGACCTTTGGCCCTGTTGTGTGGACCATGTTGATCATGACACTGACACCACAAACTGCGGTACAGAGGAGAGCATGTTGCTCCATGATTATTTCTACTGCTTCTTCATGCTGAAATTATCCAGAACCTACTCAGGCTTCTGGCCACTGTCTGCTGTCTGCGTGCACAGCATTTCCATAACATTCCATTAGGTTCAAAATGGACTCTATCTCATCAAATCTCTGGGTCCATGAAGAAATCTGAGTCATCACAGGCCCGCTGTAGTCAGTGATCCCTGTGGCTGTGGTATCATCCACTCACCCCTTCATCAGATACCCAAGGTTTTGCCTCTGAATCCAAATCTGAGATTATTACAAGCAAGAAGAAAACTCCTGCCCTGACTTTGCGAAAAGGAAACATGGATTCACATTTATAAATATGCACCTGTGCCAGCAGCATTTCCCTCCTCACACCTCAGCAGGACAGAAATGCTACATCTTTTTAATGGAGAAGAGACTATTTCCTTTTAACTGTGGGTCTCTGCTTTGTATCATTCTTTTCAGGTTCTTTGCTAAAAATTTTTTTATTAAGGTAAATTGATATACAAAAATTGCACATATTTAATGTTTATAATTTGGTATTAATGATATATTTGAATGAATGTTTGGATATATACATACACCCACTAATGAAACCATTACCATAATCAAGGTAACAGACACAACCATCACCCCCGAAAGTGTTCTTGTATCCCTTGGTTTTCTGTTTGGTGTGTGTATGTAGTGGGGGGAGGGGGAAGGGTAAGAAAACTTGACATGAGATCTACCCTCTTAAGTTTTTAAGCGCACAATATAGTTTTAATTGTAGGTGCTATATTGTACAGTCATTCTCTAGAATGTACTTATTTGGCATGCTTGAAATTTTATGCTGCTGGAACAATACCCCCTCCTATCTTGGCCACTGCAGAATATCCTATTTGGCTCAACATGATTTGGGAGCTACCTTAGAGCCTACAATGGAGCTAAGGAACTGTTGGTTGAGAAAGAAATTGCACAGGGCATGTTTATTATCCCCGTTTATCCCTAAATCCCAGAAAGAGATGTAAAATATATGCAGAACAATCATGTGAGTTTAATATTTAAAAAATGCATGACCAAGAACTTACAGGCTGGGAGAAAAATAGGTTTGGCTGTACAACTTTCCAAAGAAAAAATTATGAGAGATACAGAAATTGTGGGGATATGGCTGCTTTTATTGTAAGGCCCCTTTCTACTATGTCATCAAGAAACCTAGAAGCATGGGGGAAGAGGTGCAAAGCGTGATGATTCCAATACCTTTCAGGTTTATCCACTGGTCAGTACAGGGCCGGGGACCGTGTTTGAGCCGCAAGGGTCCTGAATGATGTGTTTAGTGGGAGATAGAAACTGAGAAACCTTCCACCTCATGGTGGATGTGCATCTGATCACAGGAAGGAATCATTTTAAACATTATTTATTTATTTTGCACTCTTCCCCTCAGCAGCTGAAAATCTTCTTGGACTGGAGCCCTTAGCTGTGCTCTGCTTGAGTACCAATTTCCAGTGCTTTAAAATGAATCTTTCAAAGAATACTAATGTTCTCCTAAAAAGGCACCCAGAGGCCAGCAAAACTGTGACAAGAAAAAAATGTGCTTTAAAATGTGCCAAACATCTAGGAGCTTATGCACATTAGGACATGTTGAGACTGTTGACAAATCCCAGAAGATGCTGGGAGGAACGTTTCAGGAATGTAGTGTCACCTCACCATCTAGCATTCTCCAGAGAGACCTGGATGCGGGCCTGAAGTGAATGAGTTCACGTTCTCTCTCAAGGAGGAGAAAACTGTCAGGCTGCAGATGAGGTTCCCATGTGGTTTGTGCAATCCAGTCTTCAGCAAAATCTTCCTATAGAATCAGCAGGTATATCATCCTGTTCCCCCACAATGGACACAGAAGGAAAGTGTGTCAGGAGGGTGGTCAAGACTGGGAACCGCCTCCTGGGGGCTGGATACCACAACAGGAAGACTCTCGTGTCTCTATTGCCAGGGGGAGTCCAGAACTGTATTCATGGCTTCAAGATGATAAAAGGGGGAAAGCCCTGGGCTGCAAGAGGGATGACCCAGTCTCTAGTCCCAGCTCTGCTTTACACCACTTCTGTGACTTTGGGCAATATATGGCCTGGGCTTTCTCCTCTATAAAATAAGAGTTCTGGGTTGTCTCATATGATAGCCCCTCCCTCTGTGTTAATTAAATTAAATTAAAATTTGCTTTCTCAATAACACCGGTCAAATTTAGAGTGCACATGTGGCCAGTGGCCATCATATTAATAGCACAGATTACAAACCATTTTCATCATCACAGAAAATTCTTTGGAATAGTGCTGGGAGAGGTGAGGTATCTGGTTTTCTCTAACTCAGAAATTCTGAATCCATGCCCACATACCATCTGTGTAAATCAGGATGATAAGGCATGGACTCCAGGCCCTAGAACAGTAGCCCTTGTCTGCTTAACATGATAATGAGGGTGGCATTTGTAAGAGAGTGGGGAGGTATTGGCTGGGATAGGCATTCACCCACCAAGCAGATGCAGCAAGGAACACAATGGAAAACCCCACTCAGAGGGGATGAAAGAGTGAGCTGGCCGCCCAGCTGGCCCTCCTGGAGTCCCATTTCCAAACCACCCACTGGGCCGAACCTGAACAAGGGGTAGGAACATTAGACCCAGCCCTCAGAGAACAAATTATTTTACTGTCTACTCACCCACAACCAACTGACTCAGGACAATTCACAGTTTAGAACCTGTTTAATGCTATCATAACTAAATTCCAAAACAGTCTGCCTCCAGAGAAGCTCACGTCATAGACTCATTGTCCCAGCAAACCAGGAGAAAAATGCAACTCAGTATCGTCTCTCTCTGGGCCTCAGAACACGGTGCTCACAGAGTCACATCAGCATAGTTGTGGCTACTCAGCTCCTACTCTTGGGCCACTTAGCTCCTCTTTTTTCCTGGGACACTGGTGACCTTCATTTCCTATTGTGGTTGCTGTGTTTTTGATTTTTGAGACAGCTCTGAGCATAAGAAAGGGGCATTGTTGGGAGGTTATCAGGATCCAGGACAAATGGAAATAATTCCTGCACATTTCTCATTCTAATGGAATTTGAGTAAATCCACAGCTGACTCTCATTTAATCACACCTCAGGCTAGACAGCTGAGCCAATGGAAAATCCACGGGAGCATCCTTCAGCCCAAAGTTTACATTCTCTACTCAACCTAAGTCAGCCATGCTCTAATAAAATAGGACTGGCCATGAGCATTTATCTAGCGTTAATTTTGCACTTGGCATGCTTCTATATGCTTCAGATATATTTGCTTATTTAATCCTCACAGTGATCTTATAAGGTCATCCTTGTTCCACAGTGTGATCCTGAGGCACAAAGAGTTTAAAAGTCACACACGGTCACACAACTGGGAAAGGGGCGACATGGATTCTGCACACACGAACTCTAGCTTCAGAGTTTCTATGTTTAACCAGGATGCTCTACAGCCGTTCTAAGGGAAACAGACTTTTTAGCTGAAAGCCATCTTGTAAATGGCAGGACTTTTGTAAGAGAGGCAGTTTCAAGGTTAACATCTTAGAAATGGAGACAGAACAGAATGGCTCTGACAGGAGGGGGATAAACTTGGTTGACCCTGTTGAAACCAAATCTTTGGTTGTATGAAAACCACAATAATTATGCAAATCAAATCCCAAAACACATCCTTACAACTGAGGCTCTTAGCTAACACTGCAGTGGTTAGCTGGATTTTGTCCTTTTTTTCCATACTTGGAAAGTGCAAGTAGGCAAAAGGAAGGACATTATAAAGGGGAATGGGGCATAAAAGAGACAGAAAAGCAAGAAGTTGAGAGTATGAATTTGAAACATATGGGAGGAGCCCACTTGAGAGGGGGCCTGGCCTCATGGTGTTTGTCATCCTTTCAGAGAATTTACCCAGAAGTGCAGCAAGAGGCAAGGTCCTTCTTCCTGCAATCCAGGCGTGGTTTGAGAATTTCCTACAGCAGCAGTGAGTGTTGGACTGCGCCAGACACAGAGAAGGCTAAGGGTAATACACGGTCACAAGCCTACAATTACTTGTCTTAAAATAACCCTCTCCTAGGAAGCAGTGATATGAAATGGTTTAATGCTTTCCCTAAGACAGTGAGGGACATGATGAGTAGCAGCTTAAAAAAGTCTACCTGAGCACTGTGTGACAACCTCTTCCACGGTCCCTCTGGATCCATCTTTGCTACTAAACTTTCTTAAATTTGTGTCAGAGGCAGAGATCTGCTCTATAAGGGTTTTATCACCAGGTCTAGTCCTCCCTTCTGCAACATCGCCATTTCCAACACATGTACGCACACCCACGCCCGCGTGCAAGGTCTACAAGCATTGTGCATTCTTTTTCTCAGGCTCCATTATTTATGTTCATTACCCTTTGCGACCCTACTGCCATCAGCCATTCCCTAAATGGTGAGCTCCTCTCTGGAGGCAAAGTCTATGCAGTTTAGATCCAGCCATTACTAGGTTTCTGTCTTGTTTTGGCCACTTACTAGCTGTGTCAATATGGAAAATGGAAAGTTTCTTACATCCCATGAGCCTCATTTTCCTCATCTGTAAAATGAAGAAAGCTGGTGTTTTCCAGCTTCCCAGGGTGGTTGAGTGCAGATAAAATGTCTGGTACATAACAGCTGATCTGTTTCTTTTGCCTATTTCATCTTTTCTTGGCTCCAAAGGCTGGACAATATTAGATGTTAATACATGCTTATTGAATGTATGAATGAAAGAGGATGGGTTTTCAGGGCATAGCGATTGTTCTGAGCTTGACAGAGTGAAAACATCCCCCATGTACATGAGCTAACTAGGTTTGGAACCCTTACTTTCCTAAATCCTGTTCACTGTCTTTTTACAGTGTACGTCTCAATCCCTTTTGTTTATGACACTAGAGTGACATGTATGACTGTACAGATATGTGGGATCACTATGAGCTGGGTAGCCCTAATAGCTAGGAAGATGATGAAAATAATTCAGAATAGAACCAAGCAGTTGAATCCAATCACATGATAAGATAGCATGGATTGCAAATCTCCTAGAATATACAAAAGAATAAAATACTGATAGAATTCAATCTCAGAATGTTGGGCAATCTGCCCTGTTCGAGTTGTGGAGTCAGTCCTTGCTACAGTGATCATAAAAAGATCTGCAAGTAAATTTTAACCAAGGTCCCAGAAAGTTATCTCTAGTTCTTATGTAACCTTCAGTAGTTGAGAAGGTAACCTCAAAATCATTTAGATAATTTAACTCTTGTTAACGAGTAAGAATCTTGTAACCTTGAGAACATTTGGAAGTAAATGTAGACATGCTTAAAGAATTATAGTATTAGCATTTTGTATTAAATATGTGCTTGGTATTTTAAGAGTTTGTAATATTTTAAAGAATTTTGCCTTTGAGAATAACATATCATGCTTTATGATTCCAGTGCAAAATGCATAACTGAGTAATTGATTTAGAAGTGTGGTTTGAATTAGAAATTTTACTCTGCATATATATAATGTAGGGCTATTTAATACAAATTTAAAATACCTATTTTTAAAAGTTTAATTTCTAGATTTCTTTGTATATTATTTGAAGTTCTTATAAAAAATTTAATGTACTAAATATATAAATTGAGTTTAAAATATTCAAGAGTTTAAAATTTAAATTTTTAAATAGGACAGACTATTAGTTGAATTCTCTTTAACAGCATTATGTTTTGCCAAATTTATAAGTACTATAAAAGATTTGTGAGTAGAACTTAAAACAAGAAAAACTAGAGTATTCAATTTATTTTAATACGTTAAATATTAATACTAAAACCTAAACAGCATCTGGCCAAGCTTTTTCTATCAATTAATGTCTTCCTAGAGAACCCCAAGTCTTGCCTGAACAGTTCGTTACATCTAGTTTTTTCATCGTCCTTTTGGTGAATCCCCTAAGGAATGGAGTGAGGATTTAGATGGCAGCCATCTGAGAGGTGAAATTATGGGGCTGCAACCCATCACGGAAATAAATCAGGAAAATGACTCTAGGTAGCTCAGGTTTTCACAGGTAATATTGTCTACAATGGGCAAAATGGAAGTGTAGCCTCCTTCCTCAGAAGTATGCAATGTCCACTATCTTGGGGGAAATTCAGGAAGGTTAGGAAGGAAAAAAATATGGAAAGATTTAAAAAAATGAACTAAAATACCACAACGTAACAGCTACAGGAATATGAAGCAAAACAAAAAAATCACCAACCCTGAACTGAAGTTAGCCAGTTGACAAGGTGAAGCCTGAGGCAGATTGAGGTCAAACAGAAACCAGAGCATGACAGAATGGCACTCCAGCATGGTGGGGAGTGTTGGGTCCTAAAAGCCAAATGCCAAGCGTTACACATGCAATGAGAAGAAGAAACGTGGGGACAGAACAGGAGCTGCAGAAAAGTGGCAAGCATTTAACTTTCATGAAAGTATTTGGAAGATATACACACCAGTTATGAATGTTCACAGTGAGTGAAAATGACCATCTGTGATCAGCTGTGAGTGCCAAACTATGGTGATGTGAAAGGTAATTTCAGATAAATCACAATTTTGTGTTGCATTTGTACATATAATAAATGCCTTATTTTGAATATATGGAATGGGATACATAATTTTACTAATGGACACTTGGCTCTTCACTAATAAATGTTAAACAAACCATAAAGAGTATCAGATGGAATGCTCTTTGGAGTTACAGCCTGTTGGGGAGCCCACATGTCTCAGTCTAGCCCTCTTTTCTATCCAGGGTTGGAAGTTATGCTCAGGAAATGGGATATCCACATACATGTAAGAGAGACTTTAGTCCCCACACAAAGTCAAAGTCAGGCTCAGTTCAACATTGATTGTGCTGCCGATAGCACTTGCTTTTTTTTTCTCTTCTCTTCTAGTTGATCTCTCTTTGGCATGTGAATCGGGATTTGGTCATCTAATTTGTTATTAAAGATCATACTGTTTTATTTAAGTTTTCTTCCAACAGACTTCTGTTCTACATGAAGAAAGAGAAAGCACTGAGTTTTTCAAGGTGGTTTTAACATTTCCATTTCCTGAGCTATTAAAATACATTTTAATCTGGATAGAACACAATCATTTGAAAACACAATTTAACAGTTTTCTTGTTCAACCCAATTAAGACAGCATACCTGAGGAACAAAGAACTTACATTTACTGACATCCTCCCAGGTGCCAAGCAAGCTTGAGCCATAGCCCCTGAGGGATGGTATTTAGTCATCTCTTTATCTTCGGTACCTGGCACCAAGTTGGGTCTGGCAAGTTGTTGAAATATACCAACTTATTGACCTAAAGGAGTCAGCTCGGTGACAGGTTCAACTCCTGACTACACACAGAGGAGGGAGGGCTTCAGTAGGAGCCTTCACAAAGCAGAGAAAATGGTGACTTCTCCAAGAGATGGGAGCCTTAAAGTAGCTGTAACTCTAGGGTCTTGAACTTGAACTCTGCTTAAGCCAAAGTTCCATAAGCTTCTAGAACACAAGCAATTTTCAGTGGACATTCTTACTTCAGTGGTGTGCTCTGATTTAGAAATCCAGTGGAAAGAAAATGAAATGTGTGTAGGAAGGAAAATGTGAAAACAGGAAGGCAAAAATTAGAAAATAAAAGAGTCTCTCTGATATTAATGGGTCATGTCAGGTTACTTCCACCAAAATGAAATTACTCTAGAAACAGTTTTAAAAACCAGCCAAGACTAAGTTAGACCACACATCTATGCCAAAAGCTTACGATTCCATAAAGGCCATTATTAAAAGTGGTGCAGATTCCCAGATCCCTGGGAGGTAGAACAGGTTTAGTTTGGGTGAGTCTGGCATTTTGCCTTTAAAAATACCACAGTAAAACACTATCCAGCAAGGACAAAGAACAAATTACTAATATTTCAACAAAAATGGATTAATCTCAATATGTTGAATTGAAGAAGCCAAACCCCGAAGAAGATACAGTATGTTTCCACTTAGAAGAAGTTTAAAAACAGACAAAAGCTAATTCATGGTGTTAGAAGTTTTAAGAATGCCTCAGGAGAGGATAGTGAATACGGTAATAAGAATATTTTATATCATTGTATGAGCGACAGTTACATAGGGGCATACATTTGTTAAAATTCATTGAGCTTTACACTTAATTGTTGAGAAATTTCACCATATTTAAGTTATATTTTATTAAGGTATTTTAGCATAAAATACACACATACAGACAATGAGAAACTACTACATACCCACTAAAGTGGAACCACATGGAAAAAATTGAAAATGACGTAGAGTACCTGATGTTGGCAAGAATGTGAAGCAGCTAGAACTGTAGAACTGTCGTACACTGCTGTAGAAATAGGAATTTATGTTGGGAGAAATGTTTGGCAGTTAGTTTCTTTAAAGCTAAATATAAACTTATATAGAGACCAGCTCATCCACTCCTAGGTATAGACATCCAACAGAAATTCTCATGTAAGTATACTAAATTCACATATGTGACTTTTTTGTGTATTTTTGCAATAGCCTCAACTGGAAATTTCCCAAATAACTATCACAAGGGGAATGGATAAAGAAATTGTGGGCTAGCAACACAATGGAAGACTACACAGCAATGAAAAGTGATCATTCTATTCAACAACATGAGTGACTTTCACTGTTCTAAAGGTTAGCAAAAGGAGCTGGACACAGCAGAGTATCTACTGGATGATCCCATTAATATAAAGTATCAAAATGAACAAAATTTACTTATGATGTTAAAAACTAAGATAGTTGTTACCCTGGGGGGATTGTGAAGCAGGAGAGGTCACTTCTGGTTCTGGTTACACAAATACAATGTTTGTGAAAATTCATGGAGTTGTATGATTACTGTAGGTTTACCTTCTTGTAGATGGTACATACATATTTATTTTGATTTTTTTAAGGGAAAATAGAAACATAGTGTGTGGTTATATTCCTCACTATTCTTTCTCTACCTATTAATCTGCCTTTGAATTTGGACCTGCAATCACCCATCCCTGTTTTGTTAGCAGGGCCACGTTTGGTACCTTTTCCATTTGTGTTTCCTTCTCTCCAAGTGTCTTAGTTATTGTGACATTATACTGTCTCTTGGGTGCTTGAACCCATTTGTGACTAATAAACATCCTCAGCTATCTGGACATCCCAATGCCTACACCAGTGTGTTGCTCATAATAGGCATTCAACATTTGTTTAATAAATAAATACATAAAGAAAGGATATCACTGATCCTCCCACTATTGTTCTCCACTGCCCTCATCTGGATATTTCCACCTTGATTCTGATGAGACTTGGGTAGTAGAAGGAGAAAACATGACCTTAACTAATTGAGAGCCACCCAGAGATGAAAAATTTATGCAAGCATTTCCAAGGCCAGGGTCTGCTACCTGCGTTGCATGAGGAAAAGCAACATGGAAACCCCATGGCAGTTGCTCCTGGGTCATCATCAGATACATCAAAAAGAATCTTAGGGCTTGTCAACATTCATGATACATACAGCTGCAAATTACAGAAAAGTGTAACGACAGTGATTGAAAATCGAAGAGACTATTTGTCTTCATAATATCAAATCTGGAATCAGGTGAATCAGAGACAAGTTCAGTGGTTCTTCAATCCAAGCTCTTCTGTCATTTTGCTTTGGCATCCTTCGTCCCTCAGTGCCTGCAGCCTTGTGGTTGCAGGGTGGCTGCTCCAGCCCCATCTTTGTGCTCCAGAGAAAACAAATGGAGAGGATACAAAGAGAAGGAAGTGAAACCTACATTTTCACTAAGCCATGTTATTACCATGGAATCCAAGCTTCAAGAAATGAAAAAAAAGATAGATTATCTGAAGCAGGCACAGGTAAGAGAGATGAGAGGTGAAAAAGGAAGTCAAGTCCACATCCCCCAAAGTTACTGTACAAACATTAGGGCAACATAGGGCGTTCCTATCACAAATGATCATCTAGTCACACAGTAGTTTCTTAAGCTGCCATTAAAGATGGTACCAGTGGAGGCTGCATATTGAAGAAGTCCTCTGACAGAAGACAAGAAAACTTTCATATGCACAAGCATTGCAACTTTAAAACTGTACTTAGGCATAGAAAGCAAGATAGGAATGAGATACTTAAGAACAAAAACATTCCTATATCCAGATAGTAAGATTACAGAAAATTATTTCTTTTAAACACTTAAATTATTCTAATCTTGTAATGCTCTTATGAGCACAAAGGGCTTTAAATGCTTTTATATACTTTAAAAAATTAACAAAAGCCTTCTTCATAGACAATAAAAGACATTCCTGCTTTGTAAAGCATTGTTCTGGTGAGGAAATGGCCCTTAAAAACAATCTGGTGGTCAGCCCTTGCTCAAAGAAAAGATGGGCTCTCCAGTAACAACAAAAACAAAAGAAGCTCAGGGAACTGGGGACATATTAAGTCAAGTAAATCCACTGATCTTCAGATTTTCTAGGACAATTTCCTTGGTCCTTTGTGATGTGGCTTCTCTGAGAAGCTGGACTGCCTGGCAAAACTGTATAGGGATAGCAGAACAAGAGCATAGGCAGAAAACGAGAGGGTAAACATGGAAAGAAAGATGCCAGGCTCCACATCCATCAAGAAAATATTAGGTTGGGACAGTTCAGGGAGAGCAGAGGTGTAAAACTTGCCTGAAGACTAATGACCTGGCAGGTGTCATTTTGAGCTGGAAGGAAGAGAGGTTTCCTAAGCCAACCCTAATGATGAACAGTGCTGGAAAGAGTAGCTGTTTGCTTATTAGCCACTGGATTTACTACAAGATATATGCCTTCCTGGCAATCAGTCCCAGGCTGGCACGTTGTTTCCAGAGTGTTGAATGGAAAATTTCTTCATTGAGAGGAAAAGGTATGGGAAATTGTGCTTGCTATTGGTTAGGTCAATAGCTTATGTGAGTGGTGGGTTTACCTTTTTTTTTTTTTTTGTGGGAAATGAAACAGGTGATAGCCAAAGGGATGGTTGATATTAGTGTCTGCATAAATTCATTAGGCATTTAAGGAAGAAATAGACTTACTGGTATACAAAATTTGATAGGCTTAGGGATGGAGACCTCCATTTATTTTGTCTCCCACGCTAGCTAAATGTGTTTAATACATGTTTAACACATGGTTCTGACCATGTGTTAATACATAGTTAAAAGACTGGTGAATTAACACTCATTTGTGGAAAAGCTATCTGCTCTACTACAGAGACTGGATGAATTGCTGGTATTAACTGCAGCTGCTCAAGGGTGTTAAACCATATGCTGCCCGATTCCTCCTTGACACCTTCTGTCTTCACCTCAGTCTTCAAAGCCAGGCTTGGAGCTCTTCGGGGAAGGGAGATTCACCTACTTGAGAGAGTTCTTCTCACATTTCCTCCTGTAAGTCTTCCTGCTCTGTGCGCATTCATTTAGTCTCATCTTCAGAGAGAAATAAGGCTGCTAGCTATAAGCCTCTGATTTAAAGTTATTATTATGCAGATTTACGAGCAGGATGTAAAAGCACTTGCAAAATGAAAGTAACAAAATCAGAAGGATTCTAGACTGTACCACAGATCATGTGCACAACAGGACCTGAAAGTCCTGTGGGGCAGTGCCAGTCGGTCAGTCCTAGACGGGATTTGTAGGCTGCCCCAGGGCATGCTTTTAGTACATTGGTACTGGAAGTCAGCCACCACAGAGTTGAAGCTAAGAATGAAAGGAACTTGGTTTGGAAAAGGAGAACTGGAAACTGATTGCAGAGGATTCAGGGAACAAGACACATAGGGTATATGACTGATTATACCCAGAGAAGGTTCAGCAAATGCATTTTGTAGAATTCTAGAAGTATAAGACCTTTGAGGATGAGGCAATCTG
The DNA here is from genome assembly GCF_030020395.1 of Manis pentadactyla. Classification (NCBI taxonomy): domain Eukaryota; kingdom Metazoa; phylum Chordata; class Mammalia; order Pholidota; family Manidae; genus Manis; species Manis pentadactyla. The sequence goes on along the minus strand of NC_080032.1, from coordinate 41,538,522 downwards.
AACCTTTCATTTTGTGGATGGAGGAGGGTGAGGTAAAGCGCAGAATTTCTATCATCTGCTGCCTAGCTTTACCTATTTACATGTACCACTTCAGCTTGCCACAGCCTCTGGGGCAAGGGGTGGGGAGAAGCCATTCTCTCCTCCCCTCCATTGGGTAATTAGTCTGGTGCCTCTCAGTCACCTGGGACTTGCCCTTGCAGTTCCTCCTGGAAAAGGTGGCCAAGAGAAGTGAGCGGGCTCAGTGGAGACAGAGACAGAGAGCACCAGGCATGCCTTTGCTCCCAGGGACCAGGAAGAAAAGTGTGTGCTGCAGATGGAGGACCTCATTGTGAGCAATTAAAGAGTTCCTATCAACCCGCCTTCCCTTGACTGATTTCAGTTCCACTCATTCATTCGTCCCGGGCCAGGAACACCCCTTCCCCCACAGACCTGCAGAAGAGATTACAAGTCATGCCCAGGGCCGGTGGCAGTGCCAGGATTAGAATGCTAGTCCCCATTTCCCAGGCCAGTTTCCTTCCCATTGCACCAGGGGCTGGAAGATGAAGGTCAACTACTGATAGTGAGACTAGCTGGCCAGCTTGCCTGTGGAGCTCCCTACTGCTCTCCCCTCCGCTTCCTTAAAAAAGCCAGGAGCCAGTTTTCTGATTTGATTCTTGTTAGGTTGGAGGAAGGAAAAACAAGGACATGCAAACAGAACAGAGATGTCATAGAGGAAGAATAGACCAGACCCCAAGGTCCATGCCTTATATGGAAAGGGGACAGCTATTCCTGAATTCCATCCTTCTGATGTGCCAACTAAGACCCGGATGTCAGCCTCCTCCCTCTTGGAAGGAAAAAAGTTTCTAGTTGTCTATTATGTCACCTTTAGCCAATCATACCTCTCCACGCCCCCTAGGATAGCTTGCCCACTCCTCCCCCTCCTAATCCCTTATAAGCCCCCACCTCCCTGACCTGGTGTGACTTCCCTGGCCTGTGTTTCAGACCACGGAACATCACCTGGGAGTTGCACTCAAATAAACTGCCTGGCCCTTTGTTGCCTCTATTCGCCTGCTTATTTCGGCTAAAATTTATTTTACAATTCTTTCAGAAGATGGCATTATAATAGTATTTCTCTTGACTACAGAGGATTTGGCACCCTCTTTAGTTTTGTATCAAAGGCCACCACCTCACTGGTCTCATCATAGTCCCACCTAGACTTACTACTTCTTGGTTAAGGGAAGAGGTAACTAGTTCCCATGGAACAATCTCCTACCTGGCGTCTGAGAAGGCATGGGAACTTAACTAGCCACCAAACATCTAAGTCACCCCTATCATGTTTCCCTTGGCAAATTTTATGCATGGATTGTGATGATTTTATTCCCTATGTTTAATACTTAACATTCTCCAATGATGACATGCTGACCAGAAAAAAATATTTGCCATTTACTTTATAAAGATTCTGCAATATTTATAAATACACTAACAACTAACTGACTTTAATGAGCCACAGGAGGGATGCTGGGGCTGGCCAGAAAGAAAAAAAATGGGAGGGCTTTCCTTAAACTTCCATAAAAATGTTCTATTACAGCCAGGAGACAATGGGGTCTCACACCCGGTGGTAGCAATAAACACAGGGAGAAGTCACTGGGTTTTGGAGTGTGTTTAGGTATACAGCCAAAGATAGTCCTAATAGATTGTATATAGGATATGAGGAATCGAACTGGCATTGATTTTCAGGTTTTGAGTTTGAGCGACTGGAATGATGGGATTACCATGAATTGAAACAGAGAAATCTGTGAAGGGGCAGACTTGATAAGGAGGATCAAGAATTCACTTCTGGAGTCATTAAATTTGAAATGTCACTCAGATAAACCAAGTACAAATGTTGAGTAGGCAGTTCAATATAAAAGTATATAATGACAACAGTATTTCTTGAGTGCCAGGTATGCTTCCAAGTAATTTACATGAATTGGCATTATTTTATTATCCCTATTTTACAGATACAGACATATCACAAGCGTTAAGTACCTTATTTTTTGGAGCAGTTTTAACAAAAATACCATAGACTGGGTGGCTTACACAACAAACACTTATTTCACACAGTTCTAGAGGCTGGGAAGTTCAAGATAAAAGTGCCAACAGATTCAGTGTCTGGTGAGAGTTTGCTCCCTGGATCAGAGATGGCCATCTTCTCCCTTTGTCCTCACATGGCAGAAGGGTAAGGAGCTCTCTGGGGTCTCTTTAATAAGAGCAATAATCCCTCATGACTAATCACTCCCCAAAGACCCAACTTTCAAAACCCATCACGTTGAGATTAGGTTTGAAGATATGAATTTTGGAGATACAAACGCATTCAGTCCATAGCACTAAGTAACTTGGCCTAGGTCAGGGGTTGGAAGCTACAGCCCATGGACCAAATCAGCCCAATATGCTTTTTTTAAAAAAATAAAGTTTATTGAACACTGTCATGCTCATTTGTTTTAATGCCTATGGCTGCTTCCATGCTACAAGTAGAGTGGAGTAGATGAGGAGCCGACAAAGACTGCATGGCCCGCAAAGCCAGAATATTTACCTTAATAGAGGAATCTTGCCAACTCCTTTAATAGTGATTCAGCAAGTCAGTAGTAGAATCTGGTTTTGACCTCAGCAAGACTGACCAGAGAGCACACACTATGGCCTACTTTCTCCCAATAATATGCATCCTGCTCGATTTTTCATATAAAACTCAACTTTATCTGCCTTTCTCTGGAAGCCATTAGATCAATAGTTTTATCCCATATTTCAAGCACTTCTTATCCTTGGGGTAGAATAAACATGTTTCCTGTGAATAATATTTAGGGGCCCAGATAGAGGGAAATAAAGCATTTCTACATATCTAACATATTCTTTCTGGGATAAAAGGAGTATGCTGAGGGCTTTGTGTAGTCGGCAGAAAGGGGACACTGGTGGAAATCCAAGGAATAGAGACGGCAGACGGAAGGGTGTGGGAACCTGGGGGCCCAGCCTCCAGAGGGGGCTTGGCAATGTGGACAGTGCTGAGGTATGTAGACCAGGACAAGAACTCCCAGAAGGGGCACTTTTCCTGCCAAGGAGAGTGAGGGTTCACCAGCCCTGAGGTTCCAATTGCTGAGACTGGCTCGCTGCTCTTGAGGTAAGTCACAATATTGCCGATTCCATACCTAGAGACCCCAGGTCTTTAGTCATAATGTAAGTAGTCCAACATCTTTCCTGTGCTTTGTATCATTGAAGGCCATAGCTTTTGGCCACCCCAGGAAAGTCTCTTTCCACGACAGAGTACTTGAAAGCACAAAAGGAGCCCAAGGAAATTGGGAGGGTTATGGGTGTGGAGGTTGTTCCTTCTAAAATTTGTGCTTGAACTGAGCAGGCTAAGAACACCCCAAATGGGTGCTGGGATTGGAAACTTTCATGCAAGAGGAATAAATAAAATGAATGGATCATTTAAGCCAACTGCTTACTAAAGTACATGGTATATTGTAAGTGCCCAGTAAACATGGTATACTGTAAGTGCCCAGATAATGAAAGAAATAGTAGAAAGAACATAGCTGTCTGCGCAGTGGAGAAATGAGATACAGTCTATAGGCTCTGGATTTTAGAGAATCTCTGAATGCTTTAACTGATGGATAAGAGACTTTGGTAGCTATCCCACTCATTTTGGGAATGCCAAGGCATCTGCTAAAGAGATTGAAATTAATTTGTTTGCCTTTACCCTTAAGGCAGACAAACACTCCCCATGTTTATTCTACCCATTTGTTCAGCAAACCCTTTCATGCATGGATTTGGTCCACACTGAAAGGATAAATTTCATCCCAGCCCTCTGGGAATAGCAGATTGCAGATGGGAAGATTCCATGCCAGCACGGTCTGCCTATTATAGGACGAATCTTTGGTATCGATGACAGTGCCATTTTCTGAGCCAGGAGTAGAGTTTATGTCCAAGGCTGCACTGTTAATGGCAGCATTAAAAAGTGTTGAGACTAGATAATCCTGGCTCTTTTACAGCTTTGTAGCACCTGAAGGCCAGTATTTCCCCTCAGGCTGTCAGTGCTACTGGACTGCAGACTTTGGGGCTGGGTTTGCTACTATTAATTCATTAGCAAGTACAAAATTGATGATCAGCAGTGCTGGCATTAGTGCCAAGCAGAGTGGTTGGGTGGTTGGGTTGCTAAAGCTTTTAGGGAGCATACTATCAACGCTCAGTGGAGGCTAACAAGGGATAAATAAAAAATCTTGCCTGACCGTGTCTCCAGTGCTAACTAATGCTATTGTCTCTGTTGATCTCATTCCCCCATTTCACACCTGATGGGAGCCTCTTTTCTTTGACTGCCAGCTGAAGTGGAGGTGAACAAAAAGGACCTCATTATACTCTTCCCAAATCCCAATTGTTACAGCAAGGATTTTTTTTTCTCCAAGCAGACTTTCCTTGGAACTCAAATCCCAGTTTAATTCAACTCAGTTTGATGAGTATTTAGTAAACCTTTTCAATGCCTCTAGAACTTGGTTGGCCATTTTTAGGCATCATGATAGTCCAAAGTATGGGGATGGCTGAGATAAATGCATAAAATGCTTCCTACTCAAGAAAAAGTCAGGTTTAAAGCCTCTTGCATGCTCGAAATTGTGATGAAATGGGTGAGGGTTATCAGGCAGGCTGTCTTCACCCAAGATTCACAAGGAATGGATATAAATTGGTTGCTATTTTGAAACAAACTTGTTTGTGTCATTTCACTTGTGAACAGGCACTGGGGTACTGATTCTAACTGATCTGACATTCTGTTTGTACTTCCTTTGTTCTTACAATATGGCTTTTCAGTTCTCTGCCCTGCTAGGCTTTGCGTATAGGAAACCTATACATTTTGTAGCACCTAGTCCAGAAGAGACGGTTATTAAATGCTAATGGGTTAAGTAAAATGACAAGTGAATAAGTTAAGTGTTAAAAATAGAGAGCTGACAAACTTACTTGGATAATTTGGGCAAAAATCTGTTTTCTTTGAATGATTCTCCCAAAGACATCCACTAATTATACCCAGATCCTGCTCCTAGAATCCGTGAATATGTTATCTTATATGGCAAAGGGTACTTTTTAGATGTGATTAAGTTAAGGATTTTTAGGTGGGAAGATTATCCTGGATTTTCTGATGGGCTTGATTTAATCACAAGTGTCCTTGTAAAAAGGAAGCAGGTGATCAGAATGAGTAGTAAGAGGTATGACAATGGAAGCCAGAGGTTGGAGTGATATAAAAGAGGGCATGGAGTTTCAAGATGGTGGCATGAGAGGTGAGACAGAGAACTCCTCCCAAAATCACATATAATATGAAAATATAGTTAATACAACTAATCCTAAAAGAGCAACAGGAAGGAAGGCTGCACCAGACTGCATAAACCTGGAGAACAAAGCAGACCTCATGAAACAGGGTAACATACCAAAGCCTTGATCCAGTAGGGCCCAAGCACTTCCCCCACCCCAGCGCTCTGGCAGGAGGAAGTGAAATGGAACAGGGAGGTGTGGAAGCCTAGGACTGCTGAACACCCAGCCCTGGAGATCTGCTTTGGGAGCACAAACCTACATTGCATGGTGCTCTGGAGATTAGTGGGGTTGGAAAGCTAAGACAGGTGGAATATTTAGAGAGATTGAGATTTCAGCCATTTTTGGAGGACAGGGATCTACATCCAGCTGCTCTGGGACAAAGGAAAGGTGGGCAGTCTGAGAGGCTCCCTAGCAGTGAGAGGGCTGCTGAAGGGGTGGGGTTTGCATGGAGATGCTACACGGGAGAAGGAATAGGTGGACAAGGTTGTCTGGGTGTGCTCGGCCCAGCAGGTTGGGAGCTTTCAAGAGCTTCAGACACTCCATTTCACTGGCTAGCTACTCAGGTCTGAGGTGCCCCACTGTGATATGCAGCCTGCTACACCTTCCTCCTGGTCTGCCAGCACTGGCTATCAAACCAGCAGTCCCTGCCCTGGTGCCAGGCCTGCCAGAGGGAGGCCTCACCTATGGCAGCTACAAACACAAAGCACAGAGGCTTATACCTGTGTGCTCGGCCCCCTAGTTCTAACGTGGAGACAGGCACTGCAGCTGGGAAGCAGGAAACAGGTCTTTCCTCCCCCAAGGAATGAGCACAGCTCCCCTGTAAGCCCCTACATCACTCCAGGGGCTGAGCAGCTCCAGAGATTAGAGCTTATGGGCACAAGAGGGTGCCACATACAAATATGAAATGTCAAAGAATCTGGTTCAAACAAAAATTTCACAAACACCAGAAAAAGGCCAAGTGAAACTGAACTCACCAATCTTCCTGAAAGAGAGTTCAAAATAGAAATCATAAACATGCTCATGGAGGTACAGACAAATATTCAAGAACACAGGGACAAATTTAGGACAGAGATTCAATCATTAAGAAATTCCATATCTGAAATGAAACATACAATGGGGAGATTTAAAACCAGATTAGATGTTGTAGAAGAGATGGTAAGTGGAATAGAAATTAGAGAAGAGAAATACAAAGAAGCTGATGCATTGAGAGAAAAAAGGAACTCTAAGAATGAAAAAATATTGAGAGAACTCTGTGACCAATACAAATGTAATAATATTTGCATTATAGGGGTACCAGAAGAATAGAGAGAAAAAAGGATAGAAAGTGCCTTTGAGGAGGTAATTGCTGAAAACTTCCCCAATATGGGGAAGGAGATGGTCTCTCAGGCCATGGAGATCCACAGATCTCCCAACACAAGGGACCCAAGGAAGAAAACACTAAGACGTATAGTAACTAAAATGGCAAAGGATAAGGATAAGGACAGACTTTTAAAAGCATCTAGAGAGAGAGAAAAGATCACATACAATGGAAAATCCATCAGTCTATCAACAGACTTCTCAACAGAAACCTTACAGGCCAGAAGGGAGTGGCATGACATATTTAATGCACTGAAGCAGAACGCACCTCAAACCAAGAATACCCTATCCAACAAGATTATCATTTAAATTTGAAGGAGGGATTAAACAATATTCAGATAAGCAAAATCTGAGAGAATTTGCTTCCCCCAAACCACGTGTACAGTGCATTTTGGAGGGACAGCTATAGATGGAAGTATGCCTAAGGCTAAATAGCTGTCACTAGGAGAAATAAAACCACAGCACAGAAAGAAGAACAATTAATTACTAAGCAGATGCAAAATCAAATCAACTACCCGCAAAATCAATCAAGGGATAGACAAAGAGTACAAAATATGATAACTAATATATAAAGAATGGAGGTGGAAGAAAAAGGAAGAGAAATAAACAATCTTTAGGTTGTGTTTGTAATAGCATACTGAGTTAAATTAGACTGTTAGATAGTAAGGAAATTACCCTTAAACCTTTGGTAACCACATATCTAAAGCCTGCAATAGCAATAAGTATGTAGTTATCAATAATCACCCTAAATGCAAATGGTCTGAATGCACCAATCAAAAGACATAGAGTCACTGAATGAATAAAAAAACAAGACATGTCTATATGTTGCCTACAACAGACTCACTTCAAACCCAAAGACATACACAGACTGAAAGTAAAGGGATGGAAGAAGATATTTCATGCAACTAACAGGGAGATAAAAGCAGGTGTTACAGTACTTGTATGAGACAAAATAGACTTCAAAACAAAGAAAGTCACAAGAGACAAAGAAGGACATTACATAATGATAAAGGGGTCAATCCAACAAGAGGATATAACCATTATAAACATCTATGCTCCCAACACAGGAGCACCTACATATGTGAAACAAATACTAACAGAATTAAAAGAGAAAATAGAATGCACTTCATTCATTCTAGGAGACTTCAATACTCTACTCACTCCAAAGGACAGATCAACCAGACAGAAAGTAAGTAAGGAGACAGAGGCATTGAACAACACAATAGAACAGATGGACCTAACAGACATCTACAGAACTCTCCACACAAAAGCAGCAGGATACACATTCTTCTCAAGGGCACATGGAATATTTTCAAGAATAGATTTTATACTAGGCCACAATGAGAGCCTCACTGAATTCAAACAGATTAAAATTGTACCAAACATCTTTTCAAACCACAAAGGTATGAAACTAGAAATAAATTATACAAAGAAAATTAAAAAGCCTACAAACACAAGGAGGCTTAACAACATGCTCCTAAATAATCAATCGATGAATAACCAAATAAAAACAGAGATTAAGCAATATATGGAGATAAATGATGATGATAATTAAACATAGCAAAACCTGTGGGATGCAGCAAAGGCCATGCTGAGAGGGAAATTTTGCAATACAGGCCTACCTCAGGAAAGAAGAACAATCCCATATGAACAGTCTAAACTCACAATTAATGAAACTAGAAAAAGAAGAACAAATGAGGCCCAAAGTCAATAGAAGGAGGGACATAATAAAGATTAGAGCAGAAAAAAATAAAATTGAGAAGAACAAAACAATAGAAAGAATCAATGAAAGAAGGAGCTGGTTCTTTGAGAAAATAAACAAAATAGATAAACCTTTAGCCAGACTTATCAAGAAAAAAAGAGAGTCTACACATATAAACAGAATCAGAAATGAGAAAGGAAAAATCACTAAGGACACCACAGAAATACAAAGAATTATTAGAGGATACTATGAAAAATTATATGCTAACAAACTGGATAACTAGAAGAAATGGACAATTTTCTAGAAAAATACAACTTTCCAAGACTGACCCAGGAAGAAACACAAAATCTGAGCAGAACAATTACTAGCAATGAAATTGAATTCATAATCAAAATGCTATCTAAGAACAAAATCTCTGGACCAGATTGTTCCACTGTTGAATTTTATCAAACATTTGGTGAAGACCAAATACCCATACTCCTTAAAGTTTTCCAAAAAGTAGAAGAGGAGAGAATACTCCCAAACTCATTGCATGAGGCCACCCTTACTCTAATACCAAAACCAGGCAAAGACACCAGGAAAAAAAGAAAATTACAGACCAATATCCCTGAAGAACATAGATGCAAAAATAGTCAACAAAATATTAGCAAACTGAATTCAAAAACACATCAAAAAGATCATCCATCATGATCAAGTAGGATTTATTCTTGGGATACAAGGATGGTACAACATTCAAAAAACCATCAACATCATCCACCACATCAACAAAAAGGACAAAAACCACACGATCATCTCCATAGATTCTGGAAAAGCATTCAACAAAATTCACCATCCATTCATGATAAAAGCTCTCAACAAAATGGGTAAAGAGGGGAAGTACCTCAACATAATAAAGGCCATATATGACAAACCCATAGCCAATATCATTCTTAACAGTGAGAATCTGAAAGCTTTTCCCTTTAAGATTGGGAACAAGACAAGGATACCCGCTCTTCCCACTTCTAGTCAATGTAGTTATGGAGGTCCTAGTCACAGCAATCAAACAACACAAAAAAATAAAAGGCGTCCAGATTGGCAAGGAAGAAGTTAAACTGTCCCTGTTTGCAGATTACATGATATTGTAGATAAAAAAAAAACCCTAAAGAATCCACTCCAAAACCACTAGATCTAATATCTGAATTCAGCAAAGTTGCAGGATACAAAATTAATACACAGAAATCTGTTGCATTAGTATACACTAATGATGAACTAGCAGAAAGAGAAATCAGGAAGACAATTCCATTCATAACTGAATCAAAAAGAATAAAATAAATAGGAATAAACCTAACCAAGGAAGTGAAAGACCTATACGCTGAAAACCACAAGACACTCTTGAGAGAAATTAAAGAGGACTCTAATAAATGGAAATTCACCCCATGTCCCTTGAGTAGGAAGAATTAAAATAGTCAAAATGGCCATCCTACCTAAAGCAATCTACAGATTCAATGCAATCGCTATCAAAATACCAATTACATTCTTCAACAAACTAGAACAAATAGTTCTAAAATTCATATGGAATCACAAAAGACCCCGAATGGCCAAAGGAAGAATAAAGTGAGGGAGTGAGGGGGATTACGCTTCCCAACTTCAAGCTCTACTACAAAGCCACAGTAATCAAGACAATTTGTTACTAGCACAAGAACAGACCCATAGACCAATGGAACAGACTAGAGAGCCCAGATATAAACCCAAGCATATATGGTCAATAATATACAATAAGGGAGCCATGGATATACAGTGGGGAAATGACAGCCTCTTCAACAACTGATGTTGGCAAAACTGGACAGCTACATGCAAGAGAATGAAACTGGATTATTGTCTAACCCTATACACAAAAGTAAACTCAAAATGGATCAAAGACCTGAATGTAAGTCATGAAACCATACAACTCTTAGAAAAGAACATAGGCAAAAATCTCTTGAACATAAACATGAGCAACTTTTCCCTGAACGCATCTCCTCAGGCAAGGGAAACAAAATAAAAAATGAACAAATGGAACTACATCATACTAAAAAGCTTCTGTACAGCAAAGGACACCATCAGTAGAACAAAAAGGCATCCTAAAGTATGGGAAAATATGCTTGTAAATGACATATCTGACAAGGGGTTAACATCCAAAATATATAAGGAACTCACATAGCTCAACACCCAAAAAGCAAATAACCAGATCAAAAAATGGGCAGGGGATATGAACAGACAGTTCTCCAAAGAAGGAATTCAGATGGCAAACAGGCACATAAAAAGATGCTCTACATCATTAATTATCAGGGAAATGCAAATTAAAACCACAATGAGATATCACCTCACACCAGTAAGGATTGCCAGCCTCGAAAAGACTAGGAACAACAAATGCTGGTGAGGATGTGGAGAAAGGTGATCACTCCTACACTATTAGTGGGAATGTAAACTAGTTCAACCATTGTGGAAAGTAATAAGGAGGGTCCTCAAAAAACTAAAAATAGAAATACCATTTGCCTCGGGAACTTAACTCCTAGGAATTTACCCAAAGAAAACAAGTTCTCAGATTCAAAAAGACGTATGCATCCCTATGTTTTTTGCAGCACTATTTACAATAGCCAAAATATGGAATCAACGTAAGTGTCCATCAGTAGATGAATGGATAAAGAAGATGTGGTACATATACACAATGGAATACTATTCAGCCATAAGAAAGAAACAAATCCTTATCATTTGAAACTGCATAGATGGAGCTAGAGGGTATTTTGCTCAGTGAAATCAGTCAGGTAGAGAAAGACAAATACCAAATGATTTCCCTTATTTGTGGAGTATAACAACAAAGCAAAATTGAAGAAACAAAACATCAGCAGACTAACAGACTCCAAGAAGGGACTTGTGGTTACCAAAGGGGAGGGATGGTGAAGGGCAGGAGAAGGGGATTGTGGGATATCATGATTGGTGCACATGATGTGTGTGGGGTCATCGGGAAGATAGTGTAGCTCAGAGAAGAGAAATAGAGACTCTGTGACATCTTACTACACTGATGGACAGTGACTGCAATAGGGCATGGTGTGGTGGGACTTGATAATAAGGGTGAATGTAGTAACCACATTGTTTTTCTTGTGAAACCTTCATAAGAGTGTATATCAATAATAGCTTTATAAAAATATAATAAATGAATAAATAAATAAATAAATGAGGGCATTAGCCAAGGAATGCAGGAAGCCCCTAGAAGCTGAAAAGGGCAAGGAAACAGATTCTCTCCTCAAAGCCTCCAGAAGAAACCAAACCAGCTAACACCATGATTTTAGTCCCATTGGATTCATTAGACTTCTAACCACCAGGACTACAACAAATTTAATTTGTGCTCTTTTAAGGCACTAATCTAGAGTCTCATTCATACCTCATTTGGTTGATTTAATAATGAAATTTGGGACTTTAGAACTTAATGAGATAGATGAGATTTTGAACTTGAGTTGAAACCCTAATGGGTTGAGAGAACTTTGGGGACCTGAGGTTGGTATGAATTCATTTTGTGGGAAAGATACATGTCATTGCTACAGCTATAATAGGAAATCAATACACTGAGTTATTAAAACATTTCCAACAATGTTTTCTTTTTTGTTAGCTTTTTGCAGCTTTCAGTGACAACTATTTGAAAGTCAATGTGGATAATTCAGGAAGAAATTCCCTTTTCCTTAATTATCTTCTTAATTGAATGTTGGCTCTGGACTATTCAGATTATTATTCTATTCATTGTGTAAATGTGTGTCTATCTGACTGTCAAAGAAGTCAGTTCTGAGACTATCAACGGGAAGATGGCGGCATGAGTAGTTTAGAGGAAATCTCCTCCTCAAAACATCTATGAAAATACAATAAATACAACTATTCCTAAAAGAGACACCAGTGGATGCAGTACAACAGCCAGGATACATCTACATCTGCGAGAACTCAGCATCACACGAAGGGGGTAAGATACAAGCCATGGCCAGGCGGGACCCGAACGCTCCCCCACCCCAAAACCCGGTGGGAAGAAAGGAGTCAGAACGGGGAGGGAGTGAAAGCCCAGGACTGCTAAACAACCAGCTCTGGAAATCCGCACCTGGAACAGAGACACAAGGTGCACGGGGTGCTGGATATTAGAGAAACGGAAAAGCAAAACCTAGGGGTAGGTCCCCGCAACTGGCGCCCCTGAGACAAAAGAAAAGTGAGGGCTTTCTGCAAGTCTTAAAGAGACAGGGACCCCACAGCTGGATGAAGTTGTCCCGGCAGCTGGGAGTACCGGGGAAACTTAGGCACCCTAAACGGAGGCAGTGCAGCTCTGAAGCCCCTCACAGGACGAGGCAGCCTGCCAGTCATTCCTCCAACTGGCACGGACCCCGACACACGGGCCCAGTAGCAGGAGAGTGGGAGCATGCGCTGGGGGCAGAAGTGCTAGAAGGAACAAAGAGCAGATCTGTGCGCTGCAGGGCTAGGCCGCAGCGGCGTGACCGAAGAGCCCTGGCGTGGCTCATGCGCACCGGCGGCAGTGAAGCCAGAGCCAAGTAGAAACCTGCGCAGAAGAGCCCCACGCACACCAGCAGCAGAGCCAGGGGGAGCACATGCGCTCCCAGGAGCCGACTGGAATCCCAGCACAACGCACAGCCACCTGGGCCAGACCCAAAGGCTGCTGCTGTCACACAGCTGCCCGGCAGGGTCACCGCTAGCCTGGAGGAGTGCACCTGGCATGCCTGCCACTCCCCGCAGGGCTCTGCAGTGCTCTGACGGACACCCCGCCCACAGCAGCTTAGGAGATTAACCTGGTGGCTGCTCCAGGAGTGCAGGTAGCCGTCACAGGCAGCGGAGAAGGGCAAGGCATCCAGCAAGCAGGAACGCACTTTCTTCTCCCAGCTAACACACCCGCAACCTGCCTACAGCCACTGCAATCACCATGAAAAGGCAAAAATATCTGGTCCAGACCAAGATAGTTACACCTGAGAAAGCATCTGCAGAGGCAGACCTAACCAGTCTTCCTGAAAAAGAATTCAAAATAAAAATCATAAACATGCTGACAGAGCTGCAGAGAAATATGCAAGAGCTAAGGGATGAAGTCCAGAGGGAGATTACAGACGTCCGGAGGGAGATCACAGATGTCCGGAGGGAGATTACAGAAGTGAAACAAACTCTGGAAGGATTTATAAGCAGAATGGATAAGATTCAAGAGGCCATTGATGGAATAGAAACCAGAGAACAGGAATGCATAGAAGCTGATGCAGAGAGAGATAAAAGGACCTCCAGGAATGAAACAATATTAAGAGAACTGTGTGACCAATCCAAAAGGAACTATATCCACATTATAGGGATGCCAGAGGAAGAAGAGAGAGAAAAAGGGATAGAAAGTGTCTTTGAAGAAATAATTGATGAGAACTTCCCAAAACTGGGGGAGGAAATAGTTTTTCAGACTACGGAGGCACACAGAACTCCTGAGAGATGGGATCCAAAGAGGTCAACACCAAGACACATAATAATTAAAATGGCAAAGATCAAGGACAGGGACAGAGTATTAAAGGCAGCCAGAGAGAGTAAAAAGGTCACCTAGAAAGGAAAACCCATCAAGCTATCATCAGACTTCTCAACAGAAACCTTACAGGCCAGAAGAGAATGGCATAATATATTTAATGCAATGAAACAGAAGGGCCTTGAACCAAGGATACTGTATCCAGCACGATTATCATTTAAATATGAAGGAAGGATTAAACAATTCCCAGACAAGCAAAAGTTGAGGGAATTTGCCTCCCACAAACCACCTCTACAGGGCATTTTAGAGGGACTGCTCTAGATGGGAGGACTCCTAAAAAGAGCACAGAACAAAACACCCAACATATGAAGAATAGAGGAGGAGGAAAAAGAAGGGAAAGAAATAATCATCAGGCCGTGTTTATAACAGCTCAATAAGCGAGTGAGGTCAGACAGTAAGGTAGTAAACAAGCTAACCTTGAACCTTTGGTAACCACAAACCTAATGCCTGCAATGGCAATAAGTACATATCTTTCAATAATCACCCTATACGTAAATGGACTGAATGCACCAATCAAAAGACACAGAGTAATAGAATGTATAAAAAAGAAAGACCCATCTATATGCTGCTTACAAGGGACTCACCTCAAACCCAAAGACATACACAGATTAAAGTCAAGGGTTGGAGAAAGATATTTCATGCAAACAAAACAGAGAAAAAAGCAGGTGTTGCAATACTAATATCAGATAAAATAGACCTCAAAATAAAGAAAGTAACAAGAGATAAAGAAGGACATTACATAATGATAAAGGGCTCAGTCCAACAAGAAAACATAACCATTATAAACATATATGCACCCAATACAGGAGCACCAATATATGTGAAACAAATACTAACAGAATTAAAGGAGGAAATGGAATGCAATGCATTCATTTTGGGAAACTTTAACACACCACTCACCCCAAAGGACAGATCCACCAGACAGAAAATAAGTAAGGACACAGAACAACATGCTAGAACAGATGGATCTAATAGACATCTATAGAACTCTACATCCAAAAGCAACAGGATACACGTTCTTTTCAAGTGCACATGGAACATTCTCCAGAATAGACCACATACTAGGCCACAAAAAGAACCTCAGTAAATTCCAAAAGATTGAAATCCTAGCAGCCAACTTTTCAGACCACAAAGGTATAAAACGAGAAATAAATTGTACAAAGAAAGCAAAAAGGCTCACAAACACATAGAGGCTTAACAACATGCTCCTAAATAATCAATGGATCAATGACCAAATTAAAATGGAGATCCAGCAATATATGTAAACAAATGACAACAATAACACAAAGCCCCAACTTCTGTGGGACAGAGCAAAAGCAGTCTTAAGAGGAAAGTATATAGCAATCCAGGCATATTTAAAAAAGGAAGAACAATCCCAAATGAATAGTCTAATGTCACAACTATCGAAATTGGAAAAAGAAGAACAAATGAAGCCTAAGGTCAGCAGAAGGAGGGACATAATAAAGATCAGAGAAGAAATAAATAAAATTGAGAAGAATAAAACAATAGAAAAAATCAATGAAACCAAGAGCTGGTTCTTTGAGAAAATGAACAAAATAGATAAGCCTCTAGTCAGACTTATTAAGAGAAAAAGAGAATCAACACACATCAACAGAATTAGAAACGAGAAAGGAAAAATCACGACGGACCCCATAGAAATACAAAGAATTATTACAAAATACTATGAAAACCTATATGCTAACAAGCTGGAAAACCTAGGAGAAATGGACAACTTCTTAGAAAAATACAACCTTCCAAGACTGACCCAGAAAGAAACAGAATATCTAAACAGACCAATTACCAGCAACAAAATTGAATCAGTAATCAAAAAACTACCCAAGAACAAAACCCCCAGGCCAGATGGATTTACCTTGGAATTTTATCAAACATACAGAGAAGACATAATACCCATTCTCCTTAAAGTTTTCCAAAAAATAGAAGAGGAGGGAACACTCGCAAACTCATTCTATGAAGCCAACATCACCCTAATACCAAAACCAGGCAAAGACCCCACCAAAAAAGAAAATTGCAGACCAACATCCCTGATGAATGTAGATGCAAAAATACTCAATAAAATATTAGCAAACCAAATTCAAAAATATATCAAAAGGATCATACACCATGACCAAGTGGATTCATCCCAGGGATGCAAGGATGGTACAACATTCGAAAATCCATCAACATCATCCACCACATCAACAAAAAGAAGGACAAAAACCACATGATCATCTCCATAGATGCTGAAAAAGCATTCAACAAAATTCAACATCCATTCATTATAAAAACTCTCAGCAAAATGGGTATAGAGAGCAAGTACCTCAACATAATAAAGGCCATATATGATAAACCCACAACCAACATCATACTTAACAGCGAGAAGCTGAAAGCTTTTCCTCTGATATCAGGAACAAGACAGGGATGCCCACTCTGCCCACTGTTATTTAACACAATACTGGAGGTCCTAGCCATGGCAATTAGACAAAACAAAGAAATACAAGGAATCCAGATTGGTAAAGAAGAAGTCAAACTGTCACTATTTGCAGATGACATGATATTGTACATAAAAAGCCCTACAGACTCCACTGCAAAACTACTAATATCGGAATTTAGCAAAGTTGCAGTATACAAAATTAACACACAGAAATCTGTAGCTCTCTTGTACACTAACAATGAACTAATAGAAAGAGATATCAGGAAAACAATTCCATTCACAATAGCATCAAAAAGAATAAAATACCTAGGAATAAACCTAACCAAGGAAGTGAAAGACCTATACCCTGAAAACTATAAGACACTCTTAAGAGAAATTAAAGAGGTCTCTAACAAATGGAAACTCATCCCATGCTCCTGGCTAGGAAGAATTAATATCATCTAAATGGCCATCCTGCCCAAAGCAATATACAGATTTGATGCAATCCCTATCAAATTACCAACAGCATTCTTCAATGAACTAGAACAAATAGTTCAAAAATTCATACGGAACCATCAAAGACCCCGAATAGCCAACATAATCCTGAAAAGGAAGAATAAAGTTGGGGGGATCTCGCTCCCCAACTTCAAGCTCTACTATAAAGCCACAGTAATCAAGACAATTTGGTAGTGGCACAAGAACAGAGCCACAGACCAGTGGAACAGATTAGAGACTCCAGACATTAACCCAAACATATATGGCCAATTAATATTTGATAAAGGAGCCATGGACATACAATGGGGAAATGAAAGTCTCTTCAACAGATGGTGCTGACAAAACTGGACAGCTACATGTAAGAGAATGAAACTGGATCACTGTCTAAACCCATACACAAAAGTAAACTCCAAATGGATCAATGACCTTAATGTAAGTCATGAAACCATAAAACTCTTAGAAAAAAATGTAGGCAAAAATCTCATGGACATAAACATGAGTGACTTCTTCATAAAGATATCTCCCCGAGCAAGGGAAACAAAGGCAAAAATGAACAAGTGGGACTATATCAAGCTAAAAAGCTTCTGTACAGCAAAGGATACCATCAACAGAACACAAAGATATTGTACAGTATGGGAGAACATATTCATAAATGACAGATCCGATAAAGGATTGACATCCAAAATATATAAAGAGCTCACACGCCTCCACAAACTAAAAGCAAATAATCCAATTAAAAAATGGGCAGAGGAGCTGAATAGACAGTTCTCTAAAGAAGAAATCCAGATGGCCAACAGACACATGAAAAGATGCTCCACATCACTCGTCATCAGAGAAATGCAAATTAAAACCACAATGAGATATCACCTCACACCAGTAAGGATCACCATCATCAAAAAGACAAACAACAAGAAATGTTGGCGAGGTTGTGGAGAAAGGGGAACCCTCCTACACTGCTGGTGGGAATGTAAACTAGTTCAACCATTGTGGAAAGCAGTATGGAGGTTCCTCAAAAAACTCAAAATAGAAATACCGTTTGACCCAGGAATTCCACTTCTAGGAATTTACCCTAATAATGCAGCACTCCAGTTTGAAAAAGACAGATGCACCCCTATGTTTATCGCTGCACTGTTTACAATAGCTAAGATATGGAAGCAACCTAAATGTCCATCAGTAGATGAATGGATAAAGAAGATGTGGTACATATACACAATGGAATATTATGCAGCCATAAGAAAAAAACAGATCCTACCATTTGCAACAACATGGATGGAGCTAGAGGGTATTATTCTCAGTGAAATAAGCCAAGCGGAGAAGGACAAGTACCAAATGATTTCACTCATATGTGGAGTATAAGGACAAAGGAAAACTGAAGGAACAAAACAGCAGCAGAATTACGGAACCCAAGAATGGACTAATAGTTACCAAAGAGAAAGGGACTGGGGATGATGGGTGGGAAGGGAGGGATAAGGGCGGGGAAAAAGAAAGAGGGCATTACGATTAGCATGTATAGTGCGTGGGGGGCACGGGGAGGGCTGTGCAACACAGAGAAGACAAGTAGTGATTTTATAGCATCTTACTACACAGATGGACAGTGACTGCGAAGGGGTATGTGGGGGGGACTTGGTGAAGGGAGGAACCTAGCAAACATAATGTTCTTTCTGTAATTGTAGATTAATGATACCAAAATAAAAAAAAAAAAAGAAGTCCGTTCTTTATCCTTATCTTCCGATTGGATGTAGCAGTGTCAGGCAATCATGCATTAGATTCTTTCCTTTGGTTAAGATACAGCCCTTAGCAAAAGAATGCTGAGATTTCTTGACATATTACCGCACTCACTTTTTTTTTTAATCATTCAGCCACATTTCTTCTGTTATCTAGTCCCACATGTGACTGATAGTATCAATTATTTTTTGCTTATCTAATTATCATAAATCCTCATACCTAGACCATGTCTCAACATGAAGTAAGCTTTCGAGAAATGTTAATGCTGTTGACTTTATGCTGAGAAAATTAAACCCAAAAGACATCTCCTCTAAATGAAAAGTCCTACTGTTTCTTCAGGCCTGAGATATTACTGGCTTAAGCTGATAATTTATTAAACTTTTGTTGTTTTGATACATTTATAAAAATACAACTCAGTACATAAATGAATACTGAAAATTCAACACTCTATATTTCAAAGTGCTATGCACTATTCTATTTAGAAGTGTTATAAGTCACCTATATAGAAAAATATAGTTCTTTATGGGAACTATAAAATGATATCTACCTAATATTAAAATCTAAGATAGTAGGACTAGTACAGTTTCCTGAACTTACATGGAATTTAATGAAAATTTCATGAGTAATGAATTGTTGCTACAATCAAGACAATGAGAGGAAAAATAATAAATTATCCAATTTGTGTAAACTAGCTAAAACAACAAAGTAATGATATTTAATTTTTACTTCTCACTCAGGAGCTATGGTGTGTTTATAAGAGACAACATAACTCTGTCCTTGGTATTTACCCAAAGAAAACAAAAATCATGAATTCAAAAAGATACATGTATCTCTATGTTTGGTGCAGCATTATTTACATTAGCCAAGATATGGAAGCAACCTAAGTGTCTACTGATAGATGAGAGGATAAAGAAGATGTGGTGTATACATAAAATGGAATATTACTCAGTCATGAAAAGGATGAAATCTTGACATTTGTAATGACACAGACAGATCTAGAGAGTATTATGCTAAATGAAAGAAGTCAGACAGCAAAAGGCAAATGCTATATGATTTCACTTATATGTGGAATCTAAAAAACCAACCAAACAAAAATAGACTCATAAATATAGAGAGCAAACTGGTGATTACCAGAGGCAGGGGGAAGGGAAATGGGCAAAATGGATGATGGGATAAAGAGGTACAATCTTCCAATTATAAAATAAGTAAGTCACAGGAAAGAAAAATACAGCATAGAGAACACAGACAATAATATTTTATTATCTTTGTATGGAGACAGATGCTAATGACACATTGTGGTAAACATCTTATAATGTATTAAATCATCCTGTTGTACTCCTGAAACTAATGTAATATTATGTCAACTGTACTTCAGTGTAAAGTATACTTTAATAAAGAATTTTATATAAAATGCTATCACCTAATTTCTTAGATTAATATATCATTAATAATTTTGCATGATGTTTAAGTATTATCTTATGTATTCATGTTGAAAATAACCACTTTTTCTGATTTTAAAAATAATGTATACTTTTTGTAAAGATTTAATAAATAAAAATAAAAACATGTAATAAAATCAAGTAAAAATCATGCCATCAATTAATACTCAACAAAGGTGCTATTCCAAATGGGAAAAAAGATAATGTATTCAATTAATGGTGTTAAAGCAATTGGTTACTCCTTTGGGAATTTTTGAAGTTAATCTCATACCACAAACACAAAGAAATACCAGATGTATAATAATGTGAAATATAAAAAGCAAAACTAAAAGTCATTAAAGGAACACATAAAGGCCAATTTTTCTGATTTTGAGGAAGAGAAGGTCTTATATATTTAACAAAAAAATCAATCAGAATTTATGTTGTTAAAAATATCATAAATCATTACTTGAAAGATGAATAACCCAATGAAAAAAATGAAGAATGTAAACGTGGATTTCCCAGAAGAAATATCTAATGAACATAGGCAACAGTGCTCACCCTTGCCAGTCGTTGTCAGAGATATGCAAATTAAAACAATATAAAGATATGTTTTCCCCCCTGTCAAACCAGCAAAATATTAAAAGATTGGTGATGTGATTCAGTGTTGACAAGAGAGTAGAGAAATGGCAACATCACTTAATATTAGTGAGAGAGTAAGTTAGCTCCATCTTTGGAAAAGCCATTTTGGCAGAACCTTTTAATATTCAAAATTCATCCATTCTTCCATCTGGAAATTCCATTTCAAAAAGAAAACATACCTCTGGTCAACCAAGAAAAGGGACCCTGACTAAGATGCCCACAGGCCTCAGAACCTCACACCCAGTTCTGAATGGATGCTGGGGAGTGAGGAGCCCTCGTGAGCGAATTGCAGAGGAAAGGAAGGAAGAACAACATTCCACAGCCACTGGGGATCCTATTAGTTTATATATATAGAAGCAGAAAAGCATCCAAAGATTTTTTTTTTTCTTAAAAGCAGTTAAACTGTGAGAAGATAGATCACCATAAAATAAAGTGAAAGAAGAAAGTTTACTTTTCTGCCATACGTATAGAGTAATGGCCTTGCAAGAAAGAAAAGAAAGAAAGGTTACTGTGCCTTCCTTTAGAGCATTTTGCTTTTCTGTTCTGTGCTCCCAACTGTTTCTTACAAAAAGAAGTGAGAGAAGAGGAGTGGCTTCTGTTCACAGCCTCCTCATCCATGCCCCTCACTTCTTTGTGGGCTTCCTGTGCTGCTTAAACATCAGCTAGCCACAGACCACCCCAAAAAAGCTCGAGCCCAAACCACTCTACTGAACTTCAGTTGCTGACCTATTGAATTTGTCAGACTTAGCAGGTCCAAAGCAGAAACTTGCTTTTTTTCTACAAACCTGCCTGCCTCTGGCACTTGCCATATTGGTGAGTAATACTACTGTCCACAAGGTCACCAAAAACAGAAACCTGGACCTGAATGAACCCTCTCTCCCTGACCACTCACACCTCATCCATCACTGAAATCTGCTCCTGCACATGTGCCCTACTTCTTAAATCTACACCTTCTTCTCCACTCCTGGTGCCGCTGAGAATGCAAGCCCTAGGAATTTCTCCTTTCAAGTAGCTCAGTAGCATCAAAAGATTCTGTTGACCTGTGGTCTTATGACCTCTACATTTCATATAACAAAGTTATATGAAATATATGAACACTGACCTTTCATTTTTTAACCAGAACTTTGGGGGACATAAATGCAATTGAAATTCAAACTCCTTAAAAGGCAAACAAAAATAAATACAGGGCCACACATAATACAAGTCCCTTGTATTTTCTTACCCTACTCTCATCTCAGAAGTAACCATTATTAACACACTAACTGCTGTCCTCTCAGACCTTTTTCTTTATATTCATGTAAATACACATTTATGCACTTATATTATTTAAACATGAGTGGAATTATAGTGTCTTGATTTATAACTTGGTATGTTAAAAATGTCTTGGAGATTATTTCATGTTAGTATATATAATTACATCTAACATTTATTTAGCAATTATTATGTTCTAAAAACAGTTCTAAGTGTTTGATATATATTATTTTATCTAATAATCACACTATCTCTGTGTAGTTAGAACTATTAATAGTATCCTTATTTTAGACATCAGAAAGGTGCACAAAAGCTAACTATAAATAAAATAGAGACTTAAAAAACAACAAAATGATTTAGCCAGGTTGCAGAATATAAAGTCAATTTAAATTTCTATATATATACAACCAATAGAAAGTATTAAAATATACAATAGCATGACAAAAATCATGAAGCCAAGAATAAATATAATGTTATACACAAAAACAAAACATAACTGTGAGAAAGTTAAAAATACCAAAATAAAAAGAAAGAAATTATGTTCTTGAAAGATTCAATTTTGCAAAAAGTTAGAATTCTCCACAAGTTGATTCACCGAATAAATTTAATTCCAATTGAAATCCCACAGACATGTGTGTGAGTATAAATTGCGAGGATGATTTTAAAGTTTATATGCAAATGCAAAGGACCCAAAATAGCCAAAACAATACTGAGAAAAGCCAATTCTGAAGAACTCTGTAGTCAAATGTCAAATTTCTTCTAAAATAATAGGAAATAAGATGGTAGGGACAGCAAAATAGATGTCACAGAATAAAGAACTCAGCAACAGGCCCGAACTTATACAGTCACTTAATTTTTGGGAAGGATGGAATTGGAGAGGTAGGAAAAGATGGTCTTTTCAATAAATGGTACTGGAACAGTAGAATGCCCTATGAGAAAATGAAATCCTGACAATATCTCATACCACATATATACACACACACACATTCCAATTCCAAATGGATTACATGCATTAAAATAAGAAATGTAAAACAATAATATTTCCAGAAGAAAATATAGGAAGATGTCTTTAAAATGTGTTAGACAAAGATACTTCAAGAAAGGCACAAGAAGAGCAAAAAGCACAAAAGAAAAAACTAAAGAAGAAATTCTATCACTCAAAAGACACCATTTAAGACTGTGAAAGGGCAAAGCCTAGAGTGGTCAAAGATATCTGTTGCATACATATATGATGAAAGATTTGCACCTAGAGTATATTTTTTGAAACTTAATTAATAAACAAAAGCAGATGGACTAAAAGACTTTTATGACAGAAGACATCAAAATGGCCAATAGCTGTACAGGGCTTAATGTCATTCATCATAAATAAATGAAAATTAAAAACAAAATGAGGTACTGTGCACACCTCCAGAATGGCTAGAATGAAAATGACTGCGAGTACCAAATGTTGGAGGGCATTTATTACAACTGTGCTGATGAGAGTTTCAGTTGATACACCAGTTTAAAAAAATGTCTGTACCTGCTCATACCCTGTGATCCAGCAATTTCATTCCAAAAAGCATGTAAAAGAATGTTCTAGAACAGCTTATAGAAAATGAAAAGTATGGGTTCTTGAAATTCTGGTAGAACTTGGCCTCAAAATTATCTGAATGTAATTCTTATTTAGGGATAGAGATTCAATTCCCTTTTAACTTTCTTTTACTTAAGAAATAGCCCAGACTGAAAACCACTCACATATTCATTAAAACTAGAATGAATAAATATATTGTGCTGTGTTCATACAATGGGATACTACACACTAATAAAAACTAACAAATTATAACTACATGCTATAATATGGGTAAATCCTTACTTTAAGAGAAAAAGCCAAACACAAAAGTACATACCATGTGACACAGTTTATATAAAATTCAAAACAGGCAACACTGGTATGATTGTATAAGATAGAATAGCAATCATATTAATAAAGGGAGCTTTGGATATTTGATAAAGTTAAATTGCTTTCTCTGAGTACTGCTTTTATTTATATTAATTTTTTTGAAAATTGATTTGCTGTACAAGTGTTTTATGCATATTTTACATGTACATAGTATCCTCATAAATTTGAAAAGATAAGAGAATGAAATTAATGCTAAAATGGCAACAATTTTGGAAAGTTGTATGTAATGCACAAATTCCAAAAAACACAACTTTTCAGTATTTACTCAAAATAAAAATAAAAAATAACATCTAAACTGTTAAAGAAATTGGAGGTTTTTATGCATACCTTTTTCATTTGTGATGTTAGTGTTATGTTATTCTTGTAGAATAATTTGGGAAGACTTCCATATTTACCATGAACTTCTGTTTTCTGGAGAAATTCCTGTAAAATACAAATTACAGATTCTTGAAAATCTGATTTAAAAACAAAAGATATTATCTTGACCTGATGCAGATAGAGGGGTAGATATCTGACTACCTTTCTTCTATTCAAATATCCTGTCTCTCTTATGGTCCTTTTATTTCTGTTTGAGTTAATTTGGAGATTTGAATTTCCTTTGAAACTTGTCTACTTTCATGTTCACATTTATTTAGCTACATTAGCAAATGCTGGGTAACTAATTTGTCTATTCTTGAAGGTAGGGATAGAGTTCCTTCTAAAGAAGTAATCTTGATTGCTGGGGCTGTATCATACAGAAGGAGAACTTAAAAAAATGAATTTTTATACTTTTATACCATGTGTGGTGAGGTTCAAGTGGTCAGGGTCAAGTCCTTTGACAGGATGAAGAGTCAAAGAGACAGAGAGAAAAAGATGGAGGAAAAAGGAAAGTATGTAATATGACCCTTTCACGTCACCCTTCATGTTTTCCTTAAAGTTATAAAGTTCCACATATGACCTAATTTCTCATGGAAAATGACAACAGGATTTACACTTGCTTACTTGTTGGCATGGGTCTGAAATGATAAGTGTGTACTGATGCATGATTGCAAATTCAGAAAAAAATGAGGGAAGAAATATTAGAAGTTATTGGAAGGATTCCAGACTGAAATTACAGTTGCGATTAATCAGGTTTTTCATATGCAGAGGGCCATAGCAGCTGTTTAGACTACATTCATATGCTCAGTTCTTAGCACTTTAGTTGGCACAATGTAGGTACTCCATGTATGTTTGTTAAATCGAATCACTGCTTGGAAACTGAATATAAGAGAGCATTCCATTCTCTTTCAGAGTGATCAGTGGACTCTGGAAAATATATGAGATCATGGAATAAACAAAGGAATGATCCGTAACCTCAAAAACTTGTTAGATTCCTGGTCTAAGCATGACACTGATAGGCTAGTTAAATGACTTAAGACCCAGGCCATATACCCACAGCATCACAACAAACTTCAACAAAGAGAAGAGAATCTGGGAGAGGGGACAATAAAGTAGAGAGATTGATGAAGATGAAGGATTCTCTCAGGGAGCAGATGGGGGTACAACGCAAATTCAGTTTGTACTACCTAACTTTCCACCACACATATTCTCAGGGCGACTTCTGCCCTCTTCCTTCAAATTGAATATTCACAGGTCCATTCATTTTTCTGGCTAATTTCAAACACTGTAGAAGGTTATTCGCCATTATATCAGGCATATAAACATAGCAACATGTGTTTTGTAGCTCATTCCTTTGGTTACTCCAGAGACAATGCCATAGAAAATGATTCTCTAACTCTTGGGTCTTTTTTTTTCTTTCCATACAATAACACAGGCTATCTATCATGCGAGGTTTAGGGCACAAACATGTGCCCACCTTCGCTTCAGTCTCCACTTTGGATACGTTAATGATTCTTTGTTTTCCCTCAAGCAAATTATGGGCTAGCCTGAAGTTGAAATCAATAATTTGACTTGTGTCTCCCCCCAAGGATTCAAGTTGTTTTTGACAATTGACACCCAATGTGCTTATGTGTAGTCTAAGTATTTATTTCTACAAGGAAATACTCTCCAACTTGCTCTTATGGCTACTCAGCCATAGACTAGAAAGGGAGGAGTCTAAGGTACGAAGTTGGAAGGAAACGAAGGCAAGGCTGTCAGTGACGTGTTGTCATGTCAGCTGCTCTGTGGGAGTCACAGTCGGGGGATGGGTCCTGCCCACCATTCCCAGGGGCCTCTCTTGGAGTCACATATTTAGAACCAGTGTTCAAAGAGACTTGGTATTATATTTAGAACAAGAAATATCTAGATAAAATCTCCCCATGAATAGCCACTTGTTGGTATACAGCAGTTAAATTCTATTTCCAAAAATTTTACTTATGATATTAGAAAATAAAACAATCAGTTCTTCATCTTTGGTCCATCCAGATGGCCTCATTTGATGCAACCCATATAAGGCCTCTATCACTCACACTAGAATCTAAATGTGAATCATAAATAGATAAAATGATTGAAAGTTATACTACCTAGCTATTAACTGGACAGGTAAAAAACTCTAGGGAAGGAGGATGGGTTACTAAAGGTAAAAGACAGGAAAACCTGAAAATTTTAAATAATCCACTGCTGGTTAATAAGTAAACAGCTCACACTCATGTCAACACACCTCTTCCCATCCTAGAACATGACTTTAAAATTTACAACCTTGTTTTCCTCAAGAAATTTGATATATTGCAAACTCATTTGTTGGGCAAAATAGGATAATAAATTCTTTACTCATGAAGTTTCAAGGAAATTTGGCAATCTTAGAAATTTTCCTAACATTAATCATTCCTTAGAATGATAAGCAATAGTAGAACTAGATTCCATGGGATTGCAAAAAGATAGGCAAACATCTCCCAAGACAGCTAACATCTAAGAATTAAAGCAAAAGCTGTAGAGCCTTCTCCCCTATGTTCTGATAATGTACTTCCATCCATAAAAGTTTGGTTTGTCAGCATGTTTGAAGGGAGGTTGTAAATAGGGTTAAGTGTGAACCCTTAATAGTTAATTATATTTTACATTTCTTTTCTGATTCTTTTGGAGAATATTTGTGAAGTGCTGGGTTGGACATGCCTTCTGGAGTGTCTATTAGTACAACATTAAATCAATAAATGTCCTAAAATTCTATAAGCTAAATAAGTCCTTTACATCTTTAACTTGCTTCAGGATTGCAAAAGACAAATTCTGAAAAGTGAATTAGGATACTGATAATAGTTTCTATGAAAAACATCACACAAAATCATTGATTTTACAAGAGATGAACGTGAAGGACTGTGGGGCAATACAATGTAATCAGTCTAGGCTAATGACTGTTTCTTGCTCACTGTTGTGTGTCAAGCATGAGCACAGAGTACATGGTGGGTGCTCAATTACCATTTGTTAAAAGATTAAGATGTGTATTAATGAGTGAATAAATAAAATGATTTTAAAATCAAGTGGCACATTCACAATGATGAAATGTAGGCAAGGAGACTTGTAAAACTCCTATTACTGAGGGGGAGGGTGGTTAGAGGACATAAACAAGAAATGCATGTGCCAGCTCTAAAATAAAGCTAAGCATGTTTTTTCTTCAATAAATACCAATAAATGTAGATTATTTTTCTTAAATGAGGTATCAAAGGAAACAGATGTCAAGTGGGAAAAAATATAAAACATGAACAATAGAGATAAACTGTGCAAATGAAATTCTAAAGAAAGTGGTTAAAAAATGATGACATTTCATTCAAGGATAATAGAGGAGCTTCTGAGAAAGGATCCTGTGAAAAGCAGATCAAGGACCAATAAATAGCTTATTTCCTTGGTAGTAGTTTTAAGTACTGGGCTGGCCTAACCCAAGTCTATGTTCCAGTAAATGAACCATTATTGAAAGTAGAATCATTTTCTGCTGACATGTCAGTCATTGGAACATGAGCCGGTTTAAGGATGCTAGTCAAACATAGAACAATGCACTGTGCAGCTAGAAAATCCCACTGCAGAACTCCAAACTGAGACCAGCGGGAAGTAAGAAGTGCCACCAAATTGCATTTTAAAGGTGTTATGGACTTCAATATCCCAAAAGGTTGAGGGAAATCACAAGTTACCATTGCTTCCAGCCTAACAAAAATAAGCAAGACAAGCTATAAAGTCATAGTTTTTTCAAATATGTCAGAGACCCAAGCTTGCAAAGAAACCTAAACCAACTTATTTCCAGGATATGACAATTCATTCTTAGAAGTGAAGCAATTCATGATCATTTTCATGTTTTGCCAAGCAAGGAAAGATGGTGGATCTACCTTGAACATGAATAAGGAGAACAAGACAAATGTTTAAAAAGCATCTAAAGTTGCATGTTGGATGATACGATAAACTGCAATCCTAAACAATAGAGCAGTCTGCACTCACCCACAAAATGCTTCTCCTGAGCCCTCACTGAATGCATGGGATACTGTATGGAAGGCTGGAAGCAGACAAGAGAGTCAAGATAAATTCCTCCAAGGTACTCAGACCTTTGCCAAATGCACTGTATTCAGCTTTCTAAGGCTAGAGACAGGGCAAGAGAATGGATCTTTCTAAGAACAGAAAGAAAATGGTGGAAATGGGAAATAGAAAATTCCTCAGCAAACCAGACAGCAAATGACTAAGAGTGACTGCATGAGTGGTTTAGAAAGTTGGCAGCAGGGCTATGCAATGTAAAGAGAGTTCTAGATTCTCAAAGATGATCAGAGCCTAAACACTGTTAAAGAGAATGTCCATACCCTATTACCAAAACAGTCTAAGCCAATTGTGCACTGAAACTCACTAAAGTTACAATAAAACTCAGACCTATCTCAGTTACAGATTACAGTAGCTGAGCTCCCAATACCAGTAACCCTACAGAAAATGGTGCAAACCCTTTTTAGAGGAAGAGGCATTATGTATTTCTCTGCATACACAAGGTTCACCACAAAATCAAGAGATTATGGGGCACATAAAAATTAAAGAAAATGTGATCATGGTAAAGCAAAAATATTCTTTAATAGAAATAGCTCCAAAAGTGGGCCAGATGTTGGAACTGTCAGAAATGATGTTTTACATAACTACAAAGAATGTTTTTAAAAGATTTCTTATAAATGATAAACAACATGTATGAACAGATCGGGAAATTCAGCAAATATGTGGAAACTTTAATATGAACCAAATGGAAATGTTAGTAATGAAAATTTACCAGAAATAAAGAAGTCATTTCATGGAATGAGCCATAGACTGGACATAGCAGAAAAAAGAATCAGACACCTGATTATAGATCAATAGTTTCTTCAAACTGAAACACTAAGAGAAAAAACTGAAAAGAAAATATAATAAAGCAAGATTTTTAGGACAATATAAGGTCTACATATGAATACCTGGAGAAGCAGAAGAAGGAAGAGAGAAAAATGAAGCAAAAGAAATAACAACTGAAGGTTTATCAAATCTTATCCAAGAAATAAAACCAGAGATCCAATAAATAATCCCAAGTAAACCTCCAGCAATAGAGGCTAAATGAAAAGCACACTTAAGCATATCATAGAAACTGGAGAAAACCAAAGATAGGAGAACATCCCAAAAACAGCCAGAGTAAAAGTCAAGAGTGACAGCTTACTTCTAATAAAAAAAATTTTTGTATGTGCTCCAGATGGAACATAATCATTTAGAATGCTGAAGAAAAACAAGTGTTAACCCAAAATCCTATGTTCTGTAACAGCATTCAAGGAGGAAGATGAAACAAAGATACTTAAAAATAAATAATAGCTGGGGGAATTTATCAACAACAAATCTACACTATAGGAAATATTAAAATAATTTTTTCAGGCTGAAGGTAACTCATAGCAGGTGGATATGTTTGGCTCTTCAAGAAGTGATAAAAAGCACTAGGAAGTGAACTTTTATCATATGTGTATTTGTGCATATGTACACATGCACAAACACATATACATATATATGTCTACACATACATGCATGTCTCTAAAACATCATTGACTGTTTACAGAAAATTAGCAATTCCATCTTTTTAGGTATATAATGTATGTAGAAGTAAATATGAGACAACAGGAACACAAAGATGGGGAGATAAGTGGAATTGTAATGTCATAAAATTCTTAAATTTCTTTGGCAGCAATGTAATTATTATTTGAAAGTAGACAGCAATATGTTAAAATTGCACATTGTAATATCTAGAGCATCACTATGTAAATAACACAAACACAACTAAAATGTCAACAGAAAATGAAACAAAGAATACTAACAAAATCTCTTTTTCATCCAAAAGACAGCAATAAAAGGGAAACATAAGAACAAATAGATGAGGTAAAAAGCAAACACCCACATGGTAGGCTTCTCTCTAACCATACAGTTAATTATATAAAATATAAATGGACCGAACACTCCAATGAAATCTGTGACACACTGCATAGAAAAGCACTTCTTAAGTGTATGTTGTTTATGAGAAGCACACTTTAAATAAGAAGACCCCAGAAAGGTTAATGTAAAATGATGGGAAAAAAATCAATGGTATGGCTGTATTTTTATTAAACAAAGTAGACTCCAAGACAAACAGTATTATTAGAGATAAAGAGGGACATTTCATGATAAAAAGGTCAATGCATAAAAAAAAAATACATGTCTTGTGTGTCTAGGCACCTAACACAAGTCCAAGATCAATGTGTCAATGTCAGGTGAGAGCCCTTTTCCTGGCTGACTTCTCACTGTGTCCTGACGTGGTGGGGAGAGACATTGGAATCTTACCTGATTAGGACTCCACCCCCATGACCTCTTTTAACCTTAGTTCCTTCTATAAAGGCCCCACCTCTGAATACATCACACTGGGGAACAATTGGGCGGGAAGTGGGAGGGGACAGAACATAACAAGTAATAATGAATGTTTTCCAAAAAAAGATAAGTTTATTGGGGAGGAATTGTTGATTTTGCTGGTTGTGTTGTGTTTTGTGTTTGTTTGTTTTAAAGACATTACAAGTAATAATGAATGTTTTCCAAAAAAAGATAAGTTTATTGGGGAGGAATTGTTGATTTTCCTGGTTGTGTTGTGTTTTGTGTTTGTTTGTTTTAAAGACATCCTCCCATGGAATATAAAATTAGATGAAACAAATGGGGGGAAAACTATACTTTTACACCTAAGAAAAGTACCTGGAAGGTGCTGAGAGAAGCTATTTACTTTTTGAAGTAATTCTCCCTTATGCAAAACAGACCACAATTAAATCAGCGAATGGAAAATTTTATGTAACAACCCTTAAATTATGAAGATGTGAATAATTCAAAAATTTGTAACACTTTAAAGTATTTGATGAAATAATGTTTTGAAGTCCTGTCGCAAAATAATACGAGCAAAACAAGCCAAGCATCAACTAAACCAAATGATAAATTTCACTTTGAGAAATATGGAAAAACTGCAGGACCATAATGAAAAATAATGACTTAATCAGCTATTGTATTGAAAAGATTCAAAGAAAGAATTCTATGGGAAGAACGCTTTAGAAGAAAAATTAATCTGAAGACACATACAGTCTGCTCCTTACTCCTAAAATAGATCTCAATTTCAAGAAGAAAATAACTTCTTTCCTCCAGTCTTGTATCTAAGATATTCAGAGTACACATGGCAAGGCTGAAAATATGAAAAAGGGACTTGGTTCCTGACCTTTTAGGCTTTCCCCAGGAAATGTTTTTTCCACTGGTAAGCAACAAAAATAAAGGCTGTTTGCCTGCCTAGGATGTAATCAATGACAAGACATAAATATAGGCATATGTGCTGAAAATATATTGCCCTCAGCTAAAAATTTGATGTATGCCTGGGCCCTAAGAAATCATTGTCTTTTCTAGGTAGATTGCTTGCCTCTCAGCTCCAGCAAAGATTATTAACTGATGCTTCTCCCGTGTACGCATTATTAGTTGTGTGCGAAATATTAGGAAGGTGTGTTTCTTTTCTCCTCTAGTTTTATTTGATCTTTAGAACCAACCTTCTTCTGTTTATAAGATGAGTTTCTAAGGTTTTCATTTTAATATAAATTCAAAGTTGGGATCACCACCTTCTTTGATATTAAATATCATTTTTCTGGAAATAAAATGTTAAGAAGAGAAATTTGTTATCAGGTGGTTTAAAATATGCTTTCAAATATTCTTGGGGGGAAAATCTTATGGAAAATAACTGAAATCAGTCCTTTCCATGAAACTTGAGTAGATGTATTAGAATTCCTATGCAATGATGATCTATTTATTTAGAAAATATAAATAAACAAGATAATAAGGTCTGTTGTGTATTGTGTACCATAATGGTCTTTAACCCTCTGATTTGGGTGGAGCCTAAATATATCACAGCCCATGCAGCAAATTTAAGAAAGTTAGTAATCATTATGTGTAGCACCTGCTATTGGTGCTGCACCCCAAATCCCTAGCACCTGCCGCTCCATGCTTCCAGCTGTGTTCCTCAATCTCTTGAAGTCCTTCCCTGGCTCTTGGAGCTCACTTTGCTGCCCGTATGATAGGTGGCAAGTGCCAGAGTTAATGCTCTCCTCAAGTAGCCCTCCACCAAAGCAAGATGGGAGTCATTGTACAAATACCCCAGTTTGCTCATGCTTCAGGAGGGAGAACTCTGCAGTGTGCTTTACACTGGCTCCCGTGGTCCATAGAAGGAATAAGGTGCATTTCCCCACAGTGGCAGTTAGATATTAAACCCTTTATCGGCTGCCATTCTTCTCTGTCTCACCTCCTCAATACCCTCCCAAACAGACTTTCTGTTTTTTAATCCCTGTCACAGGATTCACTTCTGGTGGATACAAACATATTATGGAACCATGACTCATCTATCCTGCAATTGTTCTGAGATTTAACTTTCCTAAATGGAATGACTTGGCATTTCTTGCCTTCCATTATAAAATTGTTACTTTTAGTGGCTGAGCTAAAATGCCTTGACCAGAGAGACCATATTGCAAAAGGGCTGTAAACAGAGCAGATTTAGTACAGTTTCAGCCTGCCACGCACAGACAGCCTTTTCATTGTGGAGCTGCAAACGTCATTATCTCTAAGTCTTTACTGGGGGACCCATTAGTTTTTCGAGAAGAATCCTATTATCTCCTTCATGAGGAATTATAGGCCTTGATAATGGCATGCTGAGGGCAGAAAGGAGAAGTTGCTGAGAATCTTACAATTTAATACAAGCCTCCTGTTTACATTTTTGTTTTTCACCTCTGACTTTACCTATGGTGTGTGTCTCAGAGCTTCAAGATTGTTTCAGTTTTTCCTGACAATAAACCTCCACTTTTCCCTTGGATGGAAAAAGATGCTTGCAGAAGGTGGGGATAGCAAACATTTTATACATTAAATTAACTAATATCCCTCTTTTCAGTCCCATGCCTTTGTCCATATTCCCTTGGTTCTCCAATACTTGAAAATTTCCAGGATGTAGCAAGGAACATGAATTTCTCCTTTTTATCCATCCTGTATGCTCTGAGGACTCAGCTTTCTCTTTGATATCAGTTACCACATTTTCAACTGAGGCCATGCTTCCCGTACTGCATCTCCTCACAATTCTCTTTGTCCTGGTAGCCTTTTTCCTTTCTTGCTTACCCCTTTCATGTAATGTCAGTGGGATTTCACAATGGAACAGAGGGAAACAACGTGGATTAAAACCACCACATTTAACAGAAGCTAGAAATGGTTTTATTTTCCAAGAAGTGTTGGCTAAGGTTACCACGGGCCGTCATGAGTCCCAAAGTCCTTCCAGTTTTGCAAAAGGCATGATCTGAAGGTGTGTTGTGAGTGCTGTGTGGCTTGTCTGTAAAGAAGTTCCATTTTTATAGAAGGGAAGAATGAAGGCATGAAGGCAAGGGTCTGATTTCTCTGCTGCAAAATCATGTTAATGGCATAAAAGCCCTTCACATTTCTGTGGGAGTTGTTTTTCTTGAACCAGTAACATATAGTTTCACTTAATATGCATGAATCCAGTATATTTGGTGCCAAATAATATTTTTTTGCCCTCAGGGATAAATAAAAACATTAAGAGTTTAAACATCTACTCACTCAATGGGTGTTAGAAACAGTCTATACTCAGTGGACCAGATGAACCACACCATCTTAGAAATAATAGATTTAAGAAATTCTAAGGGCCTAGAAGAGGAACTGAAACAGAGATTTATGAAAGTTGATCAAAGTTCATAAAAATTAAGACGAGCCTAATTAAGCATGAAGCTAGAATGTAAATGAGGGGAAAAAATCAGTATCTTGTAAATAGTGTGACCATATGCATGCATGTGCCTATACATCCAGTACAGCTTGTACACAATGGCAATCGAGACCAGGATCAGAAGTTTGAAGTGCTTAATTATCAGTAAAATCAACCATCTGCCAGATTACAACCAAGAATCTCTGTAAAAGAATGTGACTTCATGCTATATTAAACAAAGGAGGAAGTTGCATGTTTTAAATTTGACTCAGATTTGGCATGTCAAAAGAATAAAGAAATTATTTCACCTGAAGGAGACGTAATGTATTTGCAATAGGTACAAATATTAAAATACAGTTAATATTGAAATTTCAGTTGCACTTTGTATAAAGACTGCCTGGATCACAAAATAGAGAAATATTTAATTTTTTCATCATAAGTGCTGCAACTAAAATAAGAAGTCATTAACTACCAGGGGTCTTAGCTGGTGTTATTCTTCTACTGTGGCATCATGGATATATAATGGCTACACTAACAGTAGCTAAGTGGCACCATGTGTTGTATATGCCAGGGAAAAGTGATTCAATCTTGGTGTTATTATATTCCTTTTGCTTTCTATTATCATTTGGTCATTTGCGCTAACATAGTATGGTAGGAGAAATAATAGAAGATAATTATTGCATAGATAAAAGCTCCAAATAATACACTCTTTGTGTATTTTATCAACAATGCAACTAAAATATGTAAGAAGATATTCTGATGGGTGTTCTTTAGCTTCTCCCTTCAATTGCCCATGTTTAAACTGTAAAATTAGAGAAGCAAAAGGAAGATGGCATGTTTTACATTTTATATTAAAAGAGCCTTAGATTAAGAGCAAATCCAAATTATTCTGCAATATTTAGTTACAGAGCAAAGTGAGGCATTTAATATCAGTGAAAAGGAAGGGCAGGTTACAAGAGATAGACCATAGATGATAGATAACATAGATAGATAAAAAGATAGATAGATGGAGATGATAGATCAAGAAAGAAAGAAATACAGGGTGAGAAAGATGGAGAGAAGAAGGAAGGGAAAAAAGGAAGGAGGAAGGGAGAAAATGCTTCCTGCAGTTCATAAATAAACGAGCTTAATAAATCTCAGAATTTAAACAGACAACTTGTTTAGGAAAAGTGCAAGGAAGAAAAGTTTCCTGTTGTGCCCAATTTCCTTGGTTATTGAAAAAAAAAACGAAATTCTGACTAGAATTAAGTGACTTAAAATGATACAGCTTTATTAAATAAAAAGTTTAGTGTAAGTGATATGAACCGTTGAATTCCTTCATACACCTTTTTTGAAAAAAAGAAGTTAGAGTCACCAACTCTGGATATGAGCCATCTGGTGCTTAAAGGGAAGAGCACATATTGAGGACAGATGATCACCATAGCTGTGACCTGTTAGGAGATACATCTGCTCTGGTCAGGCCACAGGGCAACATCAGGAGTCATGCAGCAGAGGTATATACATTGTGTAGAGTTATTTTTTTCTACAAGTACTGCAACTCCTGCTTTTTTCTCCCTATTAGTTGCATGAAATCTCTTTTTCCATCCGTTCACTTTCAGTCTGTGTATGTCTCTGGGTTTAAAGTGAGTCTCTTATAGGCAGTATATAATTGGATCTTGTTTTCTTATCCATTCAGTGACTCTATGTCTTTTGATAGGTTCATTCAGACCATTTACATTTAGGGTGATTATCAACAGGTATGTAATTATTGCCATTGTAGCCTTTATATTCGTGGTTACCAGGTTCAAGGGTAACTTCCTCACTACCTAAGAGTCTAATTTAACTCACTTAGTATGCTATTACAGACACAATCTAAAAGTTCTTTATTTTTTCTCCTCCTTTTTCTTCCTCCACCATTCTTTATATATTAGGTATCATATTCTGCACTCTTTATCTATCCCTTGACTGACTCAGGGGTACTTGATTTAATTTTGCATTTGCTTAGTAATTAACTGTTCTTTCTTTGCTGTGGTTTTATTACCTCTGGTGACAGCTATTTAACCTTAGGAACACTTCCATCTATAGCAGTCCCTCCAAAATACAATACCGTAGAGATGGTTTGTGTGAGGTAAATTCTCTCAGCTTTTGCTTAACTGGAAATTGTTTAATCCCTCCTTCAAATTTAAATGATAATCTTGCTGGATAAAGTAATCTCGATTCAAGGCCCTTCTGCTTCATTGCATTAAATACACCATGCCACTCCCTTCTGGCCTGTAAGGTTTCTGCTGAGAAGTCTAATGATAGCTTGATGGGTTTTCCTTTGTCTGTTATCTTTTTTCTCTCACTGGCTCCTTTAAATACGCTGTCCTTATCCTTGATCTTTACCATTTTAAATATTATATGTCTTGGTGTTGTCCTCCTTGGGTCCCTTGTGTTGGGAGATCTGTGGGCCTCCATGGCCTAAGCAACAATCTCCTTCCCAAGACTGGGAAAGTTTTCAACAATTAGTTCCTCAAAGTCACTTTCTATCCCTTTCTCCCTCTCTTCTTCTTCTGGTACCCCTATAATATGAATATTGTTCTGTTTGGATTGGTCACACAGTTTTCTCAGTGTTCTCTTTCCTAGAGATCCTTTTTTCACTCTGTGCCTCAGCTTCTTTGTATTCCTCTTCTCTAGTTTCTATTTCATTTATCATCTCCTCCACTGTATCTAATCTGCTTTCAAAACCCTCCATTGTGTTCCTCAATGACTGGATCTCTGTCCTAAATTTGTTCCTGAGTTCTTGAATATTTTTCTGTACTTCCAGGAGCATGTTTATGATTTTTATTTTGAAATCTCTTTCAGGAAGATTGATTAGTTCCTTTTTCTGGTGTTGGTGAGATTTTTCTTTGAACCAGGTTTCTTTGACATTTCATATTTGTATGTGGCGCCCTCTAGTGCCCAGAAGCTCTACTCTCTGGAGCTGCTCAGCACTGGGAGCAATGTCCGCCATCGCAGGGGAGAGGTGCTGGTGCCTGGGGGGAGGAAAGAGCTGTTTCCTGCTTCTGGCTGCTAGGCCTGTCCCCACTGCCTGAACCAGTGGGCCGTACACACAGGTGTAAGCCTCCATGCTTTGCATTTGTAGCTGCTGTAGGCAGGGCTTCCCTCTGGCTGGACTGACATCAGAGCAGGGTTTGCCACTTTGCAAGCCAGATGCAGGCTGGCTGGGAGGAAGACACAGCAGGCTGCATATCATGGTGGGGGGCGTTGGAGCCGCATAGCCTGCCAGGGGGATAAGCACCTGAATTACTGAAAGTTCCCAACCTGCTGGGCAAAGCACACCCAGACAATTTTGTCTGCCTGTCCTTTCTCCTGAGCAGTAAGCTCTGTGCGATCCTCGCACCTTTAGCAGCCCTCTCACTTTTAGGAAGTTTCTCAGACTGCCTGCCCAGAGCAGCCAGATTTGGATCCCTGCTTTCCACAAGCAGCTGGAATCTCAGTCTCTCCAGGTATTCTGCCTGTCTTAGCTTTCCAACCCCACTAATCACCAGAGCACCATGCAATGTAGGTTTGTGCTCCCAGAGCAGATATCCAGGTCTAGGTGTTCTGCAGTCCCTGGTCTCCACTACCACCCCACTACATTTCTCTTCCTCTCACCACTGAGCTGGGGTCATGAAAGGGCTTGGCTCCCACTGGGTCATGGCTTTGGTACGTTACCCTGTTACATCAGGTCTGTTCTTTTCTCCAGGTGTATGCAGTCTGATGCAGCCTTCTTTTCTGTTGCTCTTTCAGGATTAGTTGTATTAATTATATTTTTGTATTATATGTGGTTTTTAGGAGGAGGTCTCTGTCTCACCTCTCATGCTGCCATCTTTAATCCAATGTCCATTGGGTAGAGTTTTTTTTTTTGAAGAACATTATGCTTACTAGGTTCCCCCCTTCACCAGTCCCCCCCACATACCCCTTCACAGTCACTGTCCATCAGCGTAGTAAGATGCTGTAAAATCACTACTTGTCTTCTCTGTGTTGTAGAGCCCGCCCCATACCCCCTCCACATTATACATGCTAATTATAATGCCCCCTTTCTTTTTCCTGCCTTTATCCCTCCCTTCCCACCATCTTCCCCAATCCCTTTACATTTGGTAACTGTTAGTGCATTTGTGGTTTCTGTGATTCTGCTGCTGTTTTGTTCCATCAGTTTTTCTTTGCACTTATACTCCACATATGAGTGAAATCATTTGGTACTTGTATTTCTCCACCTGGCTTATGTCACTGAGCATAATACCCTCTAGCTCCATCCATGTTGTTGCAAATGGTAGAATTTGTTTTCTTCTTATGGCTGAATAATATTCCATAGTGTATATGTACCACAGCTTCTTTATCCATTCATCTACTGATGGACATTTAGGTTGCTTCCATTTCTTGGCTGTTGTAAATAGTGCTGCAGTAAACATAGGGATGCATCGGTCTTTTTCAAACTGGGCTGCTGCATTCTTAGGGTAAATTCCTAGAAGTGGAATTCCTGGGTCAAGTGGTATTTCTATTTTGAGCATTTTGAGGAACCTCCATACTGCTTTCCACAATGGTTGAACTAATTTACATTCCCACCAGCAGTGTAGGACGGTTCCCCTTTCTCCATAACCCCGCCAACATTTGTTGTTGTTTGTCTTTTGGATGGTGGCGATCCTTACTGGTGTGAAGTGATATCTCATTGTGGTTTTAATTTCATTTCTCTGATGACAAGCGATGTGGAGCATCTTTTCATGTGTCTGTTGGCCATCTGAATTTCTTCTTTGGAGAACTGTCTGTTCAGCTACTCGGCCCATTTTTTAATTGGATTATTTGTTTGTTGTTTGTTGAGGTGTGTGAGCTCTTTATATATTTTGGATGTCAATCCTTTATCGGATCTGTCATTTATGAATATATTCTCCCATACTGCAGGATACTTTTTTGTTCTATTGATGGTGTCCTTTGCAGTACAGAAGCTTTTCAGCTTGATATAGTCCTACTTGTTCATTTTTACTTTTGTTTCCTTTGCCCAGGGAGATAAGTTCATGAAGAAGTCACTCATGTTTATGTCCATGAGATTTTTGCCTATGTTTTTTTCTAAGAGTTTTATGGTTTCATGACTTACATTCAGGTCTTTGATCCATTTTGAATTTACTTTTGTGTATGGGGTTAGACAGTGATCCAGTTTCATTCTTTTACATGTAGCTGTCCAATTTTGCCAGCACCATCTGTTGAAGAGACTGTCATTTCCCCATTGTATGTCCATGGCTCCTTTATCGTATATTAATTGGCCATATATGTTTGGGTTAATGTCTGGAGTCTCTATTCTGTTCCACTGGTCTGTGGCTCTTTTCTTGTGCCAGTACCAAATTGTCTTGATTACTGTGGCTTTGTAGTAGAGCTTGAAGTTGTGGAGTGAGATCCCCCCACTACTTTGTTCTCCCTTCTCAGGATTGCTTTGGCTATTCGGGGTCTTTGGTGGTTCCATATGAATTTTTGAATTATTTGTTCCAGTTCATTGAAGAATGCTGTGGGTAATTTGATAGGGATTGCATCAAATCTGTATATTGCTTTGGGCAGGATGGCCATTTTGACAATATTAATTCTTCCTAGCCAGGAGCATGGGATGAGTTTCCATTTATTAGTGCCCTCTTTAATTTCTCTTAAGAGTGTCTTGTAGTTTTCAGGGTATAGGTCTTTCACTTCCTTGGTTAGGTTTATTCCTAGGTATTTTATTCTTTTTGATGCTATTGTGAATTGAATTGTTTTCCTGTTTTCTATTTCTGTTGGTTCATTGTATAAGAAAGCCACAGATTTCTGTGTGTTAATTTTGTATCCTGCAACTTTGCTGAATTCTGATATCAGTTCTAGTAGTTTTGGTGTGGAGTCTTTCGGGTTTTTCATGTACAATATCATGTCATCTGCAAATAGTGACAGTTTGACTTCTTCTTTACCAGTGTGTATTCCTTGTATTCCTTTGTTTTCTCTAACTGTCGTGGCTAGGACCTCCAGTACTATGTTAAATAAACAGTGGGGAGAGTGGGCATCTCTGTCTTGTTCCCGATCTCAGAGGAAAAGCTTTCAGCTTCTTTCTGTTCAGTATGATGTTAGCTGTGGGTTTGTCATATATGGCCTTTATTATGTTGAGGTACTTGGCCTCTATGTCCATTTTGTTGAGAGTTTTTATCATGAATGGATGTTGAATTTTATTGAATGCTTTTTCAGCATCTATGGAGATGATCATGTGGTTTTTGTCTTTTTGTTGATGTGGTGGGTGATGTTGATGGATTTGCGAATATTGTACCATCCTTGCATCCCTGGGATTAATCCCACTTGGTCATGGTGTATGATCCTTTTGATGTATTTTTGAATTCGGTTTGCTAGTATTTTGTTGAGTATTTTTGCATCTACATTCATCAGGGATATTGGTCTGTAGTTTTATTTTTTGGTGGGGTCTTTGCCTGGTTTTGGTATTAGGGTGATGTTGGCTTCATAGAATGAGTTTGGGAGTATTCCCTCCTCATCTATTTTTTGGAAAACTTTAAGGAGAATGGAATGGGTATTTTGTCTTCTCTGTATGTCTGATAAAATTCTGAGGTAAATCCATCTGGCCTGGGGGTTTTGTTCTTTGATAGTTTTTTTATTGCTACTTCAATTTCATTGCTGGTAATTGGTCTGTTTAGATTTTCTCTTTCTTCCTTGGTCAGTCTTGGAAGGTAGTATTTTTCTAGGAAGTTGTCCATTTCTCCTAGGTTTTCCAGCTTGTTAGCATATAGGTTTTCATAGTATTCTCTAATGATTCTTTGTATTTCTGTGGGGTCCGTCGTGATTTTTCCTTTCTCATTTCTGATTCAGTTAATGTGTGTTGACTCTCTTTTTCTCTTAATAAGT
This sequence comes from Manis pentadactyla, assembly GCF_030020395.1. Classification (NCBI taxonomy): domain Eukaryota; kingdom Metazoa; phylum Chordata; class Mammalia; order Pholidota; family Manidae; genus Manis; species Manis pentadactyla. Next base: position 41,497,712 of record NC_080032.1, on the reverse strand, counting down.
CTGGCTAGAGGCTTATCTATTTCATTTATTTTCTCGAAGAACCAGCTCTTGGTTTCATTGATTTTTTCTGTTGTTTTATTCTTCTCAATTTTATTTATTTCTTCTCTGATCGTTATTATGTCCCTCCGTCTGCTGACCTTAGGCCTCATTTGTTCTTCTTTTTCCAATTTCGATAGTTGTGACATTAGACTATTCATTTGGGATAGTTCTTCCTTCTTTAAATATTCCTGGATTGCTATATACTTTCCTCTTAAGACTGCTTTTGCTCTGTCCCACAGAAGTTGGGGCTTTGTGTTGTTGTTCTCATTTGTTTCCATATATTGCTGGATCTCCATTTTGATTTGGTCATTGATCCACTGATTATTTAGGAGTGTGTTGTTAAGCATCCATGTGTTTGTGAGCCTTTTTGCTTTCTTTGTATGGTTTATTTCTAGTTTTATGCCTTTGTGGTCTGAAAAGTTGGTTGATAGGATTTCAATCTTTTGGAATTTACTGAGGCTCTTTTTGTGGCCTAATATGTGGTCTATTCTGGAGAATGTTCCATGTGCACTTGAGAAGAATTTGTATCCTGTTGCTTTTGGATGTAGAGTTCTATAGATGTCTATTAGGTCCATCTGTTCTAGTGTGTTGTTCAGTGCCTCTGTGTGCTTACTTATTTTCTGCCTGGTGGATCTGTCCTTTGGAGTGAGTGGTGTGTTAAAGTCTCCGAAAATGAATGCATTGCATTCTATTTCCTCCTTTAATTCTGTTAGTATTTGTTTCACATATGTTGGTGCTCCTGTGTTTGGTGCATATATGTTTATAATGGTTATATCCTCTTGTTGGATTTAGCCCTTTATCATTATCTAAGTTCTTCTTTATCTCTTGTCACTTTCTTTGTTTTGAAGTCTATTTGTTCTGATACTGGTACTGCAACACCTGCTTTTTTCTCCCTGTTGTTTGCATGAAATATCTTTTTCCATCCCTTGAATTTTAATCTGTGCATGTCTTTGGGTTTGAGGTGAATCTCTTGTAAGCAGCATATAGATGGGTCTTGCTTTTTTATCCATTCTATTACTCTGTGTCTTTTGATTGGTGCATTCAGTCCATTTACATATAGGGTGATTATTGAAATATATGTACTTATTGCCATTGCAGTCTTTAGATTCGTGGTTACCAAAGGTCCCAGGTTAGCTTCTTTACTACCTTACTGTCTAACTTAACTCGCTTATTGAGATATTATAAACACAGTCTGATGATTCTTTATTTCTCTCTCTTCTTATTCCTCCTCCTCCATTCTTCCTATGTTGGGTGTTTTTTTCTGTGCTCTTTTTAGGAGTGCTCCCATCTAGAGCAGTCCCTCTAAAATACCCTGTAGATATGCTTTGTGGGAGACAAATTCCCTCAATTTTTGCTTGTTTGGGAATTATTTAATCCCTCCTTCATATTTAAATGATAATTGTGCTGGATACAGTATCTTTGGTTAAAGCCCTTCTGTTTCATTGCGTTAAATATATCATGCCATTCTCTTCTGGCCTGTAAGGTTTCTGTTGAGAAGTCTGATGATATCCTGATTTTCCTTTGTAGGTGACCTTTTTCCTCTCTCTGGCTGCCTTTAATACTCTGTCCTTGTCCTTGATCTTTGCCATTTTAATTCTTATGTGTCTTGGTTTTATCCTCTTTGGGTCCCTTCTGTTGGGGGTTCTTTGTGCTTCCATAGTCTGAGCAACTATTTCCTTCCCCAGTTTAGGGAAGTTCTCAGCCATTATTTCTTCAAAGACACTTTCTATCCTTTTTTCTCTCTCTTCTTCTTCTGGTACCCCTATGATGTGGATATTATTCCTTTTGGATTGGTTGCAAAGTTCTCTTAATATTGTTTCATTCCTGGAGATCCTTTTATCTCTCTCTGTGTCAGCTTCTATGCATTCCTGTTCTCTTGTTTCTATTCCATCAATGGCCTCTTGCATCTTATCCATTCTGCTTATAAATCCTTTCAGAGATTGTTTCATTTCTGTAATCTCCCTCTGGACATCGTCCCTTAGCTCTTGTATATTTCTCTGAAGCCCTGTCAGCATGTTTATGACTTTTATTTTGAATTCTTTTTCAGGGAGACTGGTTAGGTCTCTCTCTGCAAATCCTCTCTCAGGGGTTGTCTGGACTATTTTGGACCGGGATAAATTTTTCTGCCTTTTCATGGTGATAGCAGTGTCTATAGGCAGGTTGCGGGTGTGTCAGCTGGGAGAAGATAGTCTTTTCCTGTTCGCTGGATGCCTTGCTGTTCTCCGCTGCCTGTGCCAGTTACCCGCATGACTGGAGCAGCCACCAAGTTAATCCCCTAAGCTACTGTGGGCATGGTCTCCATCAGAGCAGCACAGAGCCCTGCATGGAGTGGCAGGCATGCCAGATGCACTCCTCTGCAATAGTGGCGCCCTGTCAGGCAGCTGTGTGCCAGCAGCAGCCTTAGGGTTTGGCCTGGGTGGCTGTACGTTGGGCTGGGATTCCGGTCGGCTGCTGGGAGCACAGCGGCTCCCACTGACACTGCTGCAGGTGTGCGTGGGCCTCTCCCGTGCCCTTCTGGTACCTCTGCTGCTGGCACATGTGGGCCACTCCCGGGCCACTTGGTTGCCACTGCCGCGGGCTTGTGTGAACCTCTCCCAGGTCCCTCTGGTGCCATGGCCACTGGGGCACGTGGGCCACTCCCCGGCTGCTCGGTTGCTGCTGTCGCAGGCTCATGCAGACCTCTCCCGGGCCCTTCTGGTGCCACTAACGCCAGCGCCCGTGGGATGCTCCCGGGCTGCTCAGTCACATGAGCTGCTCCCAGTCCTCTTTGGTGCTGCTGGTGCACTCGGGCTGCTCCTGGTCCCCTCTGGCACCTCCGCCCCCGGCGCATGCTGCCATTCTCCCACTACTGGGCCAGTGTGTTGGGGTCTGGGCCAGTTGGGGGAATGACTGACAGGCTGCTTAGGGCCATGAGGGTCTTCAGAGCTGTGCTGCTGCCCAAGGGGTTAGGGCACCTAAATTTCCCTGGGATTCCCAGCTGCTGGCTAAGTGTGCCGGGACAACTTCGTCCAGCTGTGGGGTCTCTGTCTCTTTAAGACTTGCAAAAAGCATTCACTTTTCTTTTGTCTTGGGCGCTGTTTGCGGGGACCTGCCTGCAGGTCTTGCTTTTCCGTTTCTCTAATATCCAGCACCCCATGCACCTTGTGTCTGTGCTCTGGGTGCAGATTTCTAGAGCTTGTTGTTTAGCAGTCCTGGGCTTTCACTTTCTCCCTGTTCTGGCTCTTTTCTTCCCACTGGGTTCTGGGTTGGGGGTTGCTCAGGTCCCACCTGGCCATGGCTTGTATCTTACCCCCTTTGTTTGATGTTGAGTTCTCCCAGATGTAGATGTATCCTGGCTGTTGTACTGTATCCACTGGTGTCTCTTTTAGGAATAGTTGTATTTATTGTATTTTCATAAATATATATGTTTTGGGGAGGAGATTTCCACTGAACTACTCATGCCGCCACCTTGGCTCCACACCCCATTGTGTAGAGTTTTAAGAGACGTCTTTCCCTATGAAGGACCTCACAGTTTATACAGTAGGTATAATGTATCCATGCCACAAACACTAAACACTACACAAAACCCATAGCAGGACATAAATTTAAGCAGCCAAATTTAGCAAATGTAGCAGAGTCATGACCTTCAATCAGTCAATCAATAATTATTTTAAGACACTAGATTTTGAAGCAATTGGCTACACAGCCATAGATAATCAGAGCAGATACTAATTATCTGTTCATGACCATCAGTTTGTTTAATATGCAGTCATGTGAAATAAGAGCTTGGGGTCAGAAAGTTATCTTTCAGAATTCTTGGGGAAAAAAACCTTCATAAGTCCTCCTTACAACATTGAGAAAGCCATTGAAACTCACCTTTTTGAGTTTGAAATCTCAAGTTTACAGCATTTTCTTGACTTAAAGTTCTTACATGCCCACTGATACACACATACACATGATCTTCGTGTCTTAATGCCCTTCATTTATAATTCTAATTCTATTATTCATGAGTCTAGGAATAAAAGTTTAAGAGTAACCAATAGAAGGTTCAAATGACGACAACAGTCTTCAAAATAACAAATGGAATGTAGGGATACTTGTTGGATATAAAGAAATCTTTATGCAAACAAGAGATAAGAAAGATGAAAAGGAAAGCAAACAGAGAAGAGGGTAACTGATAAGATGTGGTTGCAAATAGTTCATTCTGTTAAAGAATTGTGAGAGAAAAACATATTAAATATTTTTTCAGGTGTGTGGAAATTCTAATCTAATCACATTGCTTCTCTTGTAACAGTCAGTCACTCCCCACTGGTTCCATCATAAAGCTAGAGGTATATTTACTTTTATAAAGAGTATAGGTTTCCCAATTTGGATGTGATTGTTCTTTGTATCCTTTGCTTTATATAAGCAAATACTCCTTAGACCAATAACCATCTCATTTCATACACATCACTTAACAATTGGCCCATAATAATAATCCTGCCTTCTGGCTGCCCTGCAGTAAATTGCCTTTCATGAGAAGCAGGGAGAAATACCTGCTATAGTGGCTCTCTTCTCCACCCTGAAAAAAGTTACTATGCTTAATAAATACCATTAAATGACATTTCTTCTGTAAAAATTCTACTGCTTTTACTTTGGAATCCTACTGGCTTCCAGTTTTGACTGATCTCTTCTACAGGTTTTGAAGGATATATTTAAGTTATTTTGCTTACAGTAGATATTAACTCAGAAAATTAGAAAACCATTTTCTGGGAACATTTAGGGTCTGTGGGATTATTTCAAAGATGAGTTCACTGTAGCCCAAAATGTCTAAGGACATATATGACTTACTAGGGGAAGTGAAACTAGAACTCAGGCCTTATAGAATGTACCAGAATTGTTCATACCTTTTTTAGGGCTATCTACATAATGTTAGAGAAGTCAGCTGAAGAGAGGAAAGATTTTGTCAACTAGCACTTTTGTCTAGTAATGGTGCCATCTGTGTAAATGAAATACAAGTTGCCGATGGTATTTGTGAGGTCTGATTGTCTCCTCCAGGCAGATGGTGGGGAGATTTACAGCTGCCTGTCTCCCATTCTGGCACTAAGAAGTTTGTAAGAAACTTTAACATTAACCTACAGCGAAGTTCAGAAATTTAACAATAGCTAATCTTTCCAGTATCTTCAAACTCATCCAAACATTTTTTTTTTTACCTAACTATTGTGAGATATTTTATTTTAGGATCAGAATATATAACGTTCATAGATAACTTTTTTATTAAAGTCTAATTGACATACAATGTATTAGTTTCAGCTGTACAACATTATGATTCCATATCTGTGTATATTGTGAAATGATCACAATAAGTCTAGTTACCATCCATCACCTCACACAGTTACATTTTTTCTTTTGATGAGAAATTTTAAGATCTACTCTCTTAGGAAGTAACTTTCAAATATGCAATACAGTATTATTTATCATAGTCACCATACTGTACATTACATCCCTATGAGTTACTTATTTTATAACTGGAAGTTTGTAACTTTTGATCCCCTTCATCTGTTTCATCCACCATCCCTCTGCCTCTGGCAACCACCAATCTTCTCTATCTGTGAGTTTGACTTTTGCTTTTGTTGTTTTTAGGTTTCTTATGTAAGTGAGATCATACTGTATTTATCTTTTTCTTATTTATTTCACTTAGTATAATGCCTTCAAGTTTCATCCATGTTGTCATGCAAAATTTTATCAACATCTACAATAATAGTTCTAGTATTTCCATTAAAAATCATAAGATGTTAGAAGTACAGGGCATCTCATAAATCATCTACTCCTCACTGATGCATGAAGAAGTAGAGACCAAGAGAGGGAAAGTAGCTTGCTTGAGGTGCCATAGATAACTCATACCAGGTCAGTGACTAGAATCCAGATCCTTGGATTCTCACTCGCTCCAGGGTCCATTTATCATTATTGAGGGGGCAGGGGAAGCTTTGGGGTAGCTATTCAGTTTTTTATTCTTCCAGTGAAGTATTTTTGACTCCTGTGTTTAGAACTAGTCCTGAATGCAAAAACACCAACAGGAATGCTTACAATATAGAGAAAAGAAAAATCATTCATCATATTCATTCATTGAATAAGTGGCATGCACTAGTCCAGGCAGGTGAGCTCCTCCCTTTATGGAACCTGTGTTTTAATAGAGAGCTAGGGGATTGGAGACAGAGACAGTTTAAAGAAAATAAATAAACAGGACAAATAAGTTCATATACTCATCTATCCTAAGAAGAAAACAAAAGAGAGTGAAAAGGAGAGGATGACTACCTGAGATGAATGTCTTTCTGAGGCATAAATATTTGCACGAGAAGCTAAATGACTATAAGAAGCCAGCCGTGTAATGCTCTGGGGAAGCTCACTCTAAATCCTGGAGGCGATGGACCTGAGGCCAGAACAAGGCTGGCAAAACAATCCAGGAGGAGAAAAGCCAGTGTTGCTAAAGTATGGTGGCTGAAGGACAGCAGAAGGTAATGAGGTCAGACGGAAGTAGGAGCCCTGTTCCGTCCATAACAAGAAACTTTAACTCTATTCTCAGTGTAAAGGGATCCACTTGAAGGTTTTACATGGGGAACATCATTCCTCAATTGACTTCTGTGTTTTAGCTCACCCTGAGTGCAGCATATGTGGAAAACAGAGTCCAGTGATGCCACTCTAATTTGGTCTATATTTTGTGACATACAACAGTGTAGAACAACCTATCCAGATAAGACAAGGTGAAATATAACTGAGATTGAACATGATTTTGTCAAGTCAGTTGGGGAAAGAAAGTCACAGAAAAGGACAATTGAAATAGTCAGTGGCAAAGGGAAGGCCTTGCCATCCAGTGACACCCAATACAGCTTAAGAATCCAGGAACTTTGGAGATAGTCATTAAAACTCAAGGTATACAGTTTGGGGAAAAGATCACTTTTGTGAAAGTCACAGTAATGGCTCTAAATGATATAACTAATGTGTGATATTCTCAATCTATCTTTTTTCCACATTCTTTTCTCTTAACTTTGATAATTCATTCTACTTTTTCATGACCTCTTTGAAGGAATGGAGATGGTCCATAAGCCATTGGCCTCATTCTCTAGGGACCACAGCGCTCACTGGTTGAAAAGCCCTTTAAGTAGTGGGCCTGACACTTAAATGTGAAAAGACTCCACGAGAAGGAAATAGGCATCATTTGTCAGTAAGGCACCATGTTAGTATTTTATATATGCCCTCTCGTTTATCTTAACTACAAAATCATAAGATTAATTTATTTTTTTCCATTTTCCAAATAAGAAAGTTGAAACTCAGAATGTATGGCAAAATGTCCTGAGTCACTTAGCCAGTAAATGGCGGAGTTGAGATTTTAAACCAAGACAGTAAGGCCCAAAAGGCTGAGATCTTCTTCTTGAGGTACTGCAGAAAGAATTCTTCATGCTGTAAGCAAACCTCAGGTAGAATCCTGCCTGGCTTTAGTAGACCTCCTGGGACCTGGAGTGTATACCAGTTTTCCATGATTATTAGTCCATTTCTTATCACTAACAGGATATTCTCATATGTTTAAAGCCTGAATGGTAATTGGATACTAATGGTGATCCAGGACATGAGGGGTAGTGTAGTATTATGGTAGCTTTAAAGTTGTCTCTTACAAAACAAAAGGTTGTCCTTCTTGCAAAATTTTTCCCTAGTGTTCTTAAAGTTCAATGATGCAAATTGTTTTCCCTTTTCATGGTAACTTAATGCTCCCCTGAACCAGTTCCCTTGATTTCAGAAGCTGGCTCTGAACAGTCACAGTCACCAGCACAGACTCCTACAATGGAAATTTCATTTTCTGCTTGACTGTAAGTGAAACTACACTCTGACACCACTCCTTTCTGCTGCCACTGAATGGTATTAATGAAACATGTCACCAGAAATTTATTTGCAAGGCTGTCTTCTGTTATATCCTTTGGTCTGAAAATGCCTTTTTAGAATCTGTGACAACAAATGGAGTCAGAGGAGAAAGAAAACTCTCAATGTGGCCAGGAAATCAAACATTGCTTGGTCTCCAGACTGAGAAGTCAGCATTCTCAGAGACATCCTATGAGTTATAAAAGAGAACTGTTCTCAGATTTAAAATTATGGATATGTTTATATTCTGCCATAGGATCTTAAGCTTCAGGTTGTCTTTAAATAGGATGCTCTTATTTATCAGGAAGAAAGAAATTATTGGAAAGCCTACCATCGTTCAGAAAGGGAATTTATCTAGATAATGAAACTCATCCTTCAGGGCATGGTTGCAGAAGCAAGATGTTTAACATCAGAATGAAGTTTCTTGGAGTTTTCACCTGTTGACTGACTCCTCCTTCTCCCAACTCTGAAAGAGCAAAACCAACCGTATTTCATTATCAGCCTGTTCAGATGTTCTGATCCGAGCACAACTCACTCAAGACTCCTCCAACATCTTGCGTCCACATCTTTGCAATTCACCATAATTTATTACACTGACCTAACCAGGGTCAACCAGCTTTCTATCCAATGTACAGTCAAGGATTACCTACACGTGTCCCTCCATTATCACCCAGTGCCTCACTTCCACACCCCGAGTAAGCAACTTGCACCCACCTCCTTTTATCGCTCTGCTAATGCAGTATTGTGAGGGATTCGAATGGCAGTTGAGCATACCCTACTCGACTAGTATTGTATTCCCAACAAAACACCTAGTACACATGGTAGAGAAACAAATTTGTTGAGTATATAAATGAACAAATAACTTTAGGGTAGTTTATTTGCTTCCAAAGTTGTGCAAACCGTGTTAAGCTTCTGGAATCAAAAGATTATAGAGAGAGAACCAGACTTAATTTCCATGGCACTTTCTAAGTGTTGGGCTCTGAATTAGTCTGTCTTTCACTATCCTTATAATTTTGGTTTTGCTATTTGGTGGTTGCAGCTTTTCCACAAGTTGTTGACTATTTCTTTTTAAAACACTATCTGAATTTGAATGTGGGTTAATGTTTGGTTCTTTGTAGACCTGATACATTTTCTGCTTTAATTTTTACAAATGGCACATCTTAACAGACTAACTTGACTATGATAGTTCATTAAAAGTCATTTGTCTTTTTAGGATCTTTTAGGGGTCAGTGTTTCCCCAGTAGCTCTAACATAAATTGTTCTAACTTTCCTTCATCCCCAAGGCTGAGTTAGGTGGTCCTCCACTAGTTTTCATAACATCCTTTATTGCTGTACTTTCTATTACCTTCTTTTATAATTGACTATCAGTTCCTCGTACTATGGACTGTGTGTGAGCTTAGAGCCTGTGACATTCATTTATATTTATTTTTCTCCAGAACTTAGTGATGTGCTTAACATCTGGTAGCCTTAATATAAGTTTAATGAGTAAATGAGTAAAGAAGTCTAGGAAAACAGATGATAGATAGATGATAGATAGATAGATAGATAGATAGATGATAGATGGAAAAAGATTTATCAGAGGGTCAGGGCTACCTTTAGACTCTGCATAAACCCTCAACAGACTTTTGTCCACAATAGGTAAATTGATTTTAGAGTCTTTGCTAAAAACTGATATCGTTGGTCAGGGCAGTGTGATATGGGAAACAAGAAGTCTTATGGACTTTTTGCCAACTTCTCATATACTATGATGTTTTTCTCTAAGATCTGAACTATCACATCCTCTTTGTCCAGGTTGTAAAGATGAGAAAACATCCTGGATATCAGCAATCCATCAGTGTGAAATTGAAGAGAGTCTGATAATGTTCACAAATTTGTCCTACTTTTCTCAAATACCTCCCCATGTGGGGATATGTAGACAACAATTTCAAGTTCCTCCCTCATGCTCTTAAACTAACCATTTCTGTGCTCACATGGAAAAAGACAGTCAATTATTTGTGAATTATTGCAAGATACAATGGGAAAACAGTAATTTTTCTATCCCAAGTGCCTCATCTCATTTCTCCTGCCTGGAAATCATTGTGATTAATAATTCCAGGCATGGGGCTAAGTGAGGCTGGTGCACATAAGCACATTTAATGCTCCTGACAGCTGAGTGAGAACCAGGGCTAGTCACATACTATACAATTTGGATCATGCAAATTTTAATTATGCAAATCTTAAATAATTTAATATAAAATTATCAACATATTCTCCCTTTACAAAATCTCAGATATAGAAAATGTCTCCCAATTTTAAAATGTATGAGTGATTGTCTGCTTTAAATAGCAAGCCTAGAGAATGTCACATCATATTTATGCCTTGGTCATATGTGGGTGTGCCACTTTGGCTGGAAATAATAATTGTTAGGATGAAAAGTGACCCTTACTGAATACTAACCAAGCACTTCATTTCTCATCCTCTTTATTTTTCACAAAAAAATCCTATGTGGTAGAACTATTATTATCCCCATTTTGCAGATGGGGAAAGAGGAGCAGCAGAGGTAGAATTTAAGCTTAGGCAGCCTGGCTCCAGGCTTAATCAATGCCTTGCTGTACTTTTCATGATTAGTCTTGAATTAAGTGCATTTTGAATTAAATATAACCTTTAGGAACTTTCTTTCCTATAAAATATGCCTGCCTTGTAAGTACTATATTCTCACCTTTGAAACTGAAGCTTGAAAGTGGTGAAGTATTTATCCAATGCCTCAAAAGTAATAGGTGCCAACCTGTCCTATCAGGAGCATAGCTACTCTGCCTAGGTAAGGCCACAGACACATCTGGAAGATCAAGGTGAGGTTCCAAGTTCTGTTTTGTGCCTTCATGGACTCCTAGCTGTTTGCATAATATTGGGCAAGCTCAGCCCACACAAGCCTCATATTTAATCCCTAAGCTTCTTTTTCCTCCCCCAGGACCATTCAGATACTAACCTTGTCCTAAGAAAAATATATATGTCCCAATTTCCTGAACTACCCTACCATATCTTGCAATTAAAGTTCAGACAAAAGAACCCTCTGGGCACTTCCTCCAAGGACCCACAACCCTAACAATGTTTATTCTGTAATTATAACACCATCCTCTCAAAGAGCAACCAGAATCAATATCTGTTCGACCCAGGCAAATATCAGGGAAGACGGAGAGAGTCAGTTACCAATAACCTCACCATATATTCTTATCAAATTCAGATAGAGTTTTGCAGTGCATCATGCCAAGTGGAGAATAAAAGATGCATTCTTTCCAGGTTGGCATCAGAAGCAACAAAAACTGTGTTGTCACTTGTTGAACATTGAGGATGTATCCTTTTACTTTTCTCCAAACTGAGCTCCACAGCAGACAAAGCAAAGCTTTAGTGTGAGGACAAGTTCCCAGGGATGCATTCTGCTGCTTCACAGTGGGCCATTTTGGTCTAGAAGGTGATAGATTTAACAATCCTTAACCCGTGTGTGTACTGTGTATATACCTATGTATACACACATATGCAACAGAATGATGAGAAAGAAAAACAGTTTTTTCAAGCAAGATGACCGCAACCTATTGTAAATCCCTTTAGGCACAAGATAAATTCCTTTTCTCCGAAGAACAAAAGATCCATATAATTGGCAACTTTCTAGTAATCCATAGCTCTGTGTTATGACTCTCCTTTGAATGGGTGTGGGTACTGAACTTCCATTTGTTTCCAGGCCATTTGAAGTAGTTACTGGAATCAAAACAAAACAACACAAAATTCTTCAAACTAAGTGAATAGCCCAGTTTCTTCTTATCATTAGTATCATCATCATCATTATTCCACATGTTTTGTTTGGGGGTATCTATAAAGTACTTAATTTACAATATTTCATAATTGTTTAACACAATAAGCTCATGGGTTCCATTTGCAGACACTGAAGTTGGGACCAAGCGAGGTTAAATTACTTGTCCAAGGTCACACAGTGACGGATCCAGGGCTGGGCCCAGGAGCCCGCTGGGTCCTCTATCATGTCTGCACCCTGCCTTCCTTGACTGAATGCCTCCCATACCAAGAAAATTCCTGACTTTTCCTAATCTCTGCCTCCAAGAGATCATTCTCTCTCTTGCTGGGCACTTCAAGGAGAGAATGTACATTATGAAAAAAGGCACAGAACCACCTGGGGCAGAGGAGCCCATGCAGAATGAAGAATGAAGAAAGGCAGGTCCCCCAGCAGTGTGGTGGGTGGCACGACCAGCCTCCCTGTCCTTCTCAGACTGCTTGAGGCTGCAGAACTGGGGACTTTCAGAAAATGTCAGGGCAATGAGCTATTTATTAAAGGTCAGGGCTGAATCCGTTCAGTTCAGTGTAAAAGAGAGTAGCTGCAATTGTGTAATGAGAAAAAGAAGGTGAAGAATGATGCTCAGAAATTCGGAGGCCCTGGGGCATCTCTGCAGACTGAGGAGCAAGGCCAGGGCAGAGCTCAGGGAGGACAGATCTCGGTTCTGTCACTAGGACTGAATGGAAACCTGGCCACAGAAACTCTCTGGTCTTGTAGGGAAGGACCCTCTGACTGGCCTGGTTTGAGTCATGTGTGGAGATGGTGTCTGGCCTCCTGCCTATAGTTCCAAGATGAAATAGACGGCAAGCGGTTAAAAATAACAAATAACCACCTCAGCACATTTTTTTAAAATCTAAATTTCCACATATATTCTCAAGTATCATGTATTACATTTTAAAACATATTTCCAAAGTATATTTGAGCTATTTTGTCTGATTTCCCACAAGCAAACTGACACTCAAAGAACAAGTGGATATTGGTATTCCCACTTTTAAGGTGAGAAAAGTAAGGCTCAGGGATGCTAAGAGATACGTGTAGGGCCAGATATATGGAGTAGAAGGGGATACTGTCGGCAGTGAAAGCCGAGTGGTCTGAATTCTTAGATGCACCACTTCCCGCAACGTCATTATAGTATATTGATGGTGGTTGACCATGTCAGAGAAATAGAAATGGAATCAGGTCATACCCAGATCAACTAATAAGAGTTTCTTGTGGAAGGACCCAAGCATTGGTATCTTTTTTTAGAAGCACCCCAGGTAGTTTAAAAATATAAACAGATTTGAGAAGTACAGTTTGGAAAAAATACCATTTGAATATCAGAGACAAAAAATAATTCTTGAGCCTTGAATTATTGAAAGTACATTCATAACTGTGTTGTGTCTTCCATTTAAATTCTGCCCTGCTCCAGTATGAGCTGAGGTCTATAACTTCTAACTCTGCCAAAGACTTCAGTTTGCGAAGAAGGTAAGGTTGCTGGGGGCGTCCAGTTCACCAGGGAAACCAGCGGAGTCATGGCACAGCTCTGAGGGGAGCGGCCCACAGCCACAGCGCTACCTGTAGAAGGACATGCTCTCTGTTTCTTTAAGTGGAAATTGTCCTTTACCACTGGAAAAAGAGCATTTTACCCTTTGCTTGAAGATCCATTCATGTAACCAAGATCTCTGTTTTCTGCCTCTGTCACAAAGAACAATATGATCCCTACAGAGGGGTCAAGGCCAGAAACCAGAGGTTGTCCTTCTTTACTTCTGTCTGCTGTCCTTCACCCCGTAAAGCATTCCAGTTCTTTTTTCTTCAGACAAGGAGTGTGTGTCACTGGGAAGGGCCTCAGGGAACCCTGAGACTCAGATAACAGATCAGTTCTCAACTCTGATGGGCGATGTCATTCCCAGTTAGATGCTGAAATAAGTGAGGGCAGAATCAGTGTTTTTCCTCTTAAGGGCAAAATAGTAAAGTGAAGGATTCAAAAACAGCAAAGGAAAATTTTTTGCTACATAATTTTTTTATTTCTTTATATTAGAATTTTACTCTAAAATAACTATACAAAACTACAATATTACTCTAAATGTGTATCAGCCATGTTATATAACAACACACACCAACAAACACTATATGTATTATTTCAGTGTTGCCATTCAGTATTTGACAATAAATGGTTATTAATAAGTGGTTTGAAACAGAAAGATTTAGGAAATCTATGGTTTTGATCTGAATCTCAGCTTCTAACACATGCTTGAGACCACATACCTGCAAGGGTTCCTGACAAGCCTAGTTACAATGGAGAAATAAAATCTTCTTGAGTGATAAACTTGTGACCCTAAATCAAGCAAAGTCTCATGGCAATTTTACAAATTAATACGCACAATGATCTCATGTCAGTATCTCATTTGTGTCAGATCACAATTCAAGGGATTTAAATATGATGTTGTCTCATGATAACTTGATAAGTACTTATTAGTTGTTTATTTTTATTTTTTGGAAGTGTACCTGTTAAAGCCTTTGCTATAGCTATGTGTATGTATGAATAGGAATAATTTCTTTCACGGCCATGATCAAATATAAGTTGGGTTTTTACATCTTAACCCATGTTCTTCTTTGGTCTGACTAATTCTTAGTTATTATTCGGGTATTAGCTTAGCAACACCTCCCAGCAGGCTTCCCCGACCCCTCTCTCCCATGCAAGTTACAAACTCCTCCTCTGTGCCCCATTATGCTCTATGCTGACCTTCCCATGGCACTGATCACATTGTACAGAAATTTACAATGTAGAGGGCAAGTTCTTTGATTTGAGAATTAATTTCATTCATTCATCTGCTCAAAATACATTCCTGCCCACTGGGTGACAGGCACTGTTCTAGGTCCTGAAGTTAAAATCAAGACAAAATTCCCAACCCCTATGAAATTTATATTTTAGAGAAGACAGGGGAGAATATGAGATGTTTACTGTGTTATGGTAGTGGGGTTTGGGATGAAGTTTTAGATGGGATGGAGTTTTAGACCAGAGAAGGCCTCACTGGAAAGGTGATATGTAAGGGACACCTGAAGGTGGTGAGAGAGAGAGAGTCAAATGAAATTCTGGGAAAAGTGGAATGGCATATGCTAAGGCTCTGAGGACTGTGTGTGCCTGGCAAGGAACAACAAGATAGCCAGCATCTTTGGGGAGGAAAGAGAGCAAGAGTAGAATATGCTCACTTTGGTGCTATGTGTAACATATAGAAGGTACTATTCATTGAGTGATAAAATAAATAATAAACTTAATAATAAATTTGGCAGGACTCCATATGATTTGTAAACTGTTATTTTTACCTAATCAATCTACTGTACTTTCTGGTAAATAGACCACTGTTCCCTCTGTAAAATGAAGAGTTTGTCACAAACTCTTTCATATTTCTCGACAGTTTGGGGTTTTATGCATCAGATTATTGGAGAGTAGGCATGCTATATTCAATAGTAAAGTATGACTCATTTAATTTAACTTATTTCAAACTTTTTCAACTGTTTTAATTCCTTCCCCATAAGTCTGATCTCTTGAGTGCCCCATGGCTTTTGGAGAAACACTAATTATTCTTGATGTCCCCTGTTCTGCATTCTCACTTTCCCAGTCTTTTCCTGAAGGTCTACTCTTCTGTGGATTCTTTGTTTCTGTAGATATCTGCCCAAAGCAATGAGTTAAAGAGAGAGCTCCTGGCCTTGATGGAACTGAGTAATGAGGAAAATGCTCTATCCCACTGTGTTAGCAGCTTTGATGAGTTAAATTACAAGAGAAACACATATTTCTTCATTCTGTCTCCACAAACCAGTCCAGCAGGCATGGATATGTAAAAGGAGACAATGGGTTTCCAAATGACTACAAATGAAAGGGTGAGATGGAGACTCTATTCACCTGATTGATCTTTCTCATGCTCTAATGGGGCTATATTATAGGAAGACTAACCTGATGCATTAGTCTTTGAATCCCCATTTATAGCTTTACTGGCCAGGCAATGTTGGATGAGTCACTTTGTACTATATGAAGCTCAGTTTCCTTATAAAACCTGGAATAAAAAAAATCTACACTGCTTGTCTCCCAGTATTGGGGTAAGGATCAAATGAAATAATATGTATGGAAATATTAAGAAAATAATGAAGACTGTAACAAAGAAAAAAAACATTCTGTGGATGGAAACAGAAATACAACACAAATGGATGGGAAAAAACAGGCAAATATTCTCCTTAAAGTTTCCTTTAATTTTGTTTCAAAAATAAAAGGTGATTATAATTATCAACTAAAAGATCTCTGGATACCAGATGACATCAGCTCTGCCTCTGAAATACGTCTTCCGTGTGCCCACTGTGTCCCTTTTCCAGGGCGACAATAGCCAGCATCACAGAGTTCCGCAATAGTTCACAAACTACTATTTCCAATTTTTACTTCTCCCTCCCCTTTTGATCCTTTTCCCAAAGAGCAGCTAAAGTGATATTTTGTAAATCAGATCATGACACCCTTCTCTTTAAAATCTTTGAATGGTTTATGACCAAACTAAAAATTCCAAATCTTTATCATTGGCTCAAGATCCTCCACGTGCCTGTCTCTGCTGACCCCTCCAATTTCATTTACTCCTTAGGTGTCCCTTTCTCGTGATGCTTCCACCTCACGGGCTTTTCTATTCTTTGAACATGGCAAAGACTGTACCCACCTCAGGACTTTCAGACTTTTGCATTGCTGTTTCCTCTGCCTGGAAGCCTTCTTCCATTTGTGTTTGAATGGCTTCTTCTTATAATCCTAACCTCAGCCAAAATCCAACTCCTTGGAAAGGCCTCCCTGGCCACCGCACCTAATGGTGCCTTCCCTCCATAGCCATTCTGTCTCTCTTTCTCCTTAATGCTGAAAATCTGTGAAATTACCTTATTTGATTACATTGTATTTCCTGTGTCCCTCAACCAAATGTGAACTCAGTGAGAGCAGGTGACCTTGTTAGCCTTTTCATCACTGAATCTTCTGCTTGAGATTTTTTTTACCTGGAACATAATAGGTAGTCCATGAATATTCGTTGAATGAATGAGTTAAAGAAACTGGAAGTCCTATGAGTAGTTCTGAAGTGCCATTCAAAACTAGGAGGCTTCAACTCTTACAGACGAAATGATCATTCAGCATGAACGTATTTCCTGGTCTCCTTGGAGGGGAGAATTAGGAGAGTACCCTGAGGAGGATGGTTTTGTTTTTAGCATGCATGTGTCATAACTTTTGGAAGCAAGCCAGACACTTGTATTTAGCCCTTTTCAAGTCTGAAGCATCTATCCTGGCTTGTCACAAGTCATAATAATGAAAGCTGACAACAAAATTGGAAGCCTGTGTCTTCATTATAACATCAATTTCAGAGAAAATACATATCCACCTACCAGCCCTGGGTTGGCTCAGTGGGGATTCCAAAATACTTTTTTTTTTAACAACTTCATCAGGGGACCTTTGCAATGACATCTCTGTAGCAGTATTTGAAAAAGAAGTAGAACTGTTTTCAATCATTCTGTGAATAACATGACATTTAAAGAACAGGAAAAGAAAGGAAAAAAGATAAATACTTTAAAAGTAGTTTCAGACTGTGGGGACCTAAATGGCAGAGACTGATTCACCATCTTATACCTACCTATTAAAATATATATATGACAAAGGAAAGGCCTGAACCTAAGAATAAAGATCCACAAGTGTACAGATGTCAGGATCTATTAATCAAAGATAGATGGGGACTATAGTAATTCCATACTATACAGATAACTTCAAAACAGCTAGAAATGAATTCAGGTTCCAGAATTTCAGTTTGGTAAAAAAGATGGCATTTGCTCAGTTGGGTAGAGCCACTATAAACTCTTAAATGCTGGAAATTCATCCAGTACACTGACAATAGTCACTTTTCCAATTCAAGATCATGGGAAAGGAACCTGAAAAAAACAAGCTAAACAATTTCGGAGACCAGGAAAAATTGACCCACCCTGGCTTTTTGGCAAACACCAGGCCTGAAAAGAGTTCATTCATTCAAGATTGAGGTGATAACTTCCCAGAGATAATGTAAGAATTCAAACTAATCCATGTCCACTGCTCAGAACAATACTGTTACTTTTTTAACTTCAAAGAATTCATAGCTATGTTGATACCAAATTCAAAAAGCATCAATGAGATGATAATTCGTAGCATATTTTTAACTATGAATCAAAAACCTATACTCAAGTTGAGAGAAACATACTTTAGAAGGTACTATAGGAAACTAACATAAAAATATTAAGTCCTCAGCTTTGTAATATCAGTAACATTTGATAAATTATGAGCTAATAGAAAACATGAGATGAAAAGGAGCTAATGAAAGTGCAGGAAGAGATGAAAAGTAGAAATAGATAAGAAAAGGAAATGTTTCCTACTTTTGAGGCAGATTTTAATTTTGCTTTCCAAGTAATAAAAAGAGAAGTTAATACTATAGGCAAAAAAAAAAATCAAGATGTTGAAGACAAAAGAAAATAGGATGAATAAGTTAATATTAATTGAGGAGATGATAGAGTAGACAGCAGAAGATAGAGATTTAATGAATAAATTACTGTAGTTTCTGGAGAAAAGTCAAGAACAGATAGAGTAGAAGTAAACAATAAAAGAGAACCAGAAGAAAAAAGGATAGAAGAAAAATTATTCAAATCATGGAAAGTCTTAAAATCACAAGGGCCCACTTTATACCAAACTTAACTGCAAGGAAGCCCATATCTAGACATTCCATGATTAGTATCTTTAATGAAGGAAAAACTTATTTCATGAACCTACATGAAGAAAAAATTACCTACATGAGATCAATACTCAGATGATCCTTAAACTTTTATCTTTTTAAAAAACAGAAGACACAGGGAATAGATTATAGGCTTCTGAAGGCAAAAGTTATGTGTCCCAAATCTTTACTCAAATTTTATCTAAGAAAACAAATGTTTGATGCTGAAATGTCCCAGAAAATACATCATCTGTGCATCTTCCTTGAATGTTCAAAGTTACAATTTAGAGAAGCAACATGTGAATAATAATAATTCTCAAAAATTGAGATGTTATGGAATAAAAGTTTAATCATAAGTATGGTAAATCATTAAAATATTAACTGTAAGTACTTGTTGAATTAACATTACAAACTGAATGCAAACTAACTCTTCAATAATAATAAACTAGATCTAAAATTCTAGGTTATGTCAATGGAACTCAAAATATGAGTGAATTAAAATAAAGCTTCTTAATTAAATCTTTTTTAAAGCATGTCAAGAAAATTAATTTTATTTGTAGTTTTATTTAAATAAAATTGAAATACAATAAACTGCACATAAATAAAGACAGAAATTGGTAAGTTTTCAGTTTGAATATGCTTTCAAAACTATCACCACAACCAGTATGGTATAAAGTATATGAAATTAGTCTTGAAATTAGGTACTGTTAGCTCTTTAACTTTATTTTACCTATTCTAGGTCCTTTGCATTTATGAATATAATCTTCATGTGAATATGAATATGAATCTGAGAGTCAGATCAGCAGCTTCTGCAAAAAAACCTGCTGAGATTCTACTTGTAATTGCACTGAATCTACAGATCGGTGTAGGGAGAGTTCACTACTTAACAATACTGAGTCATCCAACCCATGGACATAGTGTATCTTTCCATTCATTTAGTTCTTGCTCAATTTCTCTCAGCAAGGTTTTAAGTTTTCAGTATATAGTTCCTGAACATCTTTTGTTAGATTTATCCCTAGCTATCTCATGTTTCTTTGTGTTATTTTAATGGTATTATTTTTTAAATTGAATACTTACATTTTCATCACTAAGTATAATAATACAGTAGTTTTTTTAACGTATTTATCTTTTAGGCTGCCAACTTGCTACAACAAGTTTTTAGTTTTAGTAGCCTTTGTGTAGATTCCATCGGATTTTCTGCATAACTACGTTATCTGCAAACAGTTTTAGTCTTACTTCCAATCTGGATGTCTTTCACTTCTTTTTCTTGTCTGATTGCATTTATTAGAATGTTTAGTCCAATGTTAACTAGAAGTGATGAGAGTGGTTATCACTGACTTATTCCTGATTTTAAGGGAAAGCACTTAGTGTTTCATTAGTATTTGACCATGACGACAGTAAGATTTCTGTAGATGCTTTTTACTGGTCTAAAGAATTTTCTTTCTATTCCTAACTTGCTGAGAATTTTTATCAAACATGGATACTGAATTTTGTCAAATGATTTTTCTACAGCTAATGAAAGAACCATATGTTTTTTCTTTCTTAATTTGTTAATACTGTGAATTTTTATTAAAATTTTAAAATGCTAAACCAACTTTGAATTCTTGGGTAAAACTCCATAAATATTGTCAAGTAACCTTTGACAAAGGAGTAAAGATGATGCAATGGACAGAAGATGATGTTTTCAACAATGGTGTGGAAACAACTGGATATCTACATGCAAAAAAAAATGAATCTAGACAAAGACCTTAAATCCAATAAACAAATTAAGTCAAAAGTGATCATTGACCTAAATGTGAAGTACAAAACTATAAAACTCATAAAAGATAACATGGGAAAAAATCTAGATGATCTTAGGTATGGTGATGACTTTTTAGATACATTTCTTCCATAAAATGCATAATTGATATACTAGAGTTCATTAAAATTAAAAACTTCTGCTCTGTGAAATGAAAGACATTATCCAAAAAAGAAGAAGACAACCTACAAACTGGATTTTTTAAAATATCTGCAAAAATCATACTGATAAATGTGACATTAAACATATGAAGAGACACCCAATACCATATGTCATTAGGGGACTTCACATTAAAACAACGAGCTATCACTACCCACCTATTAGAATGGCCAAAATCTAGGACACTGACAACACCAAATGATGGTGGGGATGTGGAGCAACAAGAACTCTCATTCATTGCTGGTGGGAATGCAAAATAGTACAACCACTTTGGAAGATAGTTTGGCAGACTCTAACAGAACCAAATATACTCTTACCATATGATCCAACAACCACATTCATTGGTATTTACCCAAGTGACTTGAAAGCTTATGTCCATACAAAAACATGCACATGGATCTTTATAGCAGCTCTATTAATCATTTCCAAAACTTGGAAGCAACCAAGATGTCTTTCAACAGGTGAATGGTTAAATAAACTGTGGTAGAGCCATATGATGGAATATTATTCAGCACTAAAAAAACTGAGCTACACATGATGTTTATAGCAGTTTTTCAGTAAGTGAACAAATAAACTGTGGTACATTCAAATAATGTAATATTATTCAGTGCTAAAAGGAAATAAGTTAGTGATCCATGAAAAGACATGAAAGAACCTTAAATGCATATTACTAAGTGGAAGGAGCCAGCTGAAAAGGCTACAAACTATATACTTAAACTATATAATATTCTAGAAAAGGCAAAACTAGAGACAACAAAAAGATCGATGATTGTTGGGGGTAGGGAGAGGGGATGATAGGGAGAGTATAGGGGATTTTTAGAATAGTGAAAATGCTCTGTATGATATAATAATATGAGTATATGTCATTATATATTTGCCCATATCTACAAAATATACAACACTAAGATTGAACACTAAGGTAAACCACAGACTTTGGTGATTATAATGAGCCTATGTAGATTCATCTTTGGTAACAAATGTGCCATTCTAGTGAGTGATGTAGGTAATCAGGAAGGCTATACAGGGAATATATAGGAAGTTTCTAACTTCTTTAAATGTTGTTGTGAACCTAAAACGGTTCTGAAAAAAGTAAAGTCTTAAAAAATGAGCTATCAAGCCATGAAAAGACATGGAGGAATGCTAAATTCATTTTACTAAGGGAAAGAAGCCAGTGTAAAAAGGCCACATATTGTATAATTCCAACTATATGACATTCTGGCAAAGTCAAAGCCATGGAGGCAGTAAAACGATCGGTGGTTTCCTGGGGTTAGGGAAGAAGGAAGGGTGAATAGGAGGTGCACAGAAAACTTTAAAGGCACGGGAATTATTCTGTATGATCCTCTAATGGTAAGTACATATCATTATACATTTATCAAAACCCGTACCATGTACCAAGAGTGAAGCCTAATATAAACTGTGGACTTCAGGTGATAATAACGTACCAATGCAGGTTCATCAGTTGTAACAAGGGCACCACGCTGCTGTTGGATGTTGATAGTGGAGGAGGCTGTAAGTGGAAGATGGGGTAGAGGAATATATGGAAACTCTCTGTATTTCCTGCCCAATTTTATTGTGAACCTAAATTTCTCTAAAACAGTAAAGTTTATTTAAATAAAAATATATAAAATTATATAAAGTCTATTTGTTAAAAAAAGGCATCCACTTGGTCATGATGCATTGTCATTTTATATATTGTTGGGTACAATTTTCTGAAATTTTTTTAGAAAAATTGTCTTTCTGGTACTGTCAAAGACAATTTTATTTTGTTTTTGTTTAGAACTTTTGTATGTGTGTTCATGAGTCTTAATCTTCTGTAGTTTTCTCTATCTTGTCTTTGTCTTGATTTAGTATCAGGGTAGTCTCGCCTGATAAAATGAATTGCTAATTTCCCTCTTTTTTGAATTTCTGTAAGAGTTTGTACACAATTGATACTGTTTTATTTTTTTTCCTTAAACATTTGGTAGAATCTACCTGTAATGCTATCTGGCTCTGGAATTTCCCTTGTGGGAAGGGCTTTACCTAGCATTCAATTTCTTTAGTAGATATTGGGCTGGCAATCTATGACTTTTGATTGGAATGTTTAAGCATTTACATTTAATGTCATTATTTTTATAGTAAGTTTAAATTTGTCATCTTCCTATTTGTTTTCTATTTGTTCCATCTATACTATGTCCTCCTTTTGTTTGTTCTCTTTTTCATGTTTCTTTTGTACAGAGTATTTTTTATGATTTTATTTTATCTCCTCTGTTAGTTCATTAGTTATAACTCTGTTCTGTTTTTCTAGTGGTTGCTTTAGGGCTTAGAATACATATATTTATTTTATCACAATCTAATTTCAGTGGATATTAGATTATTTTATTTATAGTATAAGAACCTCACAATAGTGTATTTTTATTTCTCCCTTCCTACCTTTCTGGTACTGTCATTTATTTTACTTTGTCATAGGTTATTAGCCTAACAGTATATTGTAATAAATTTTATTTAAACAGTCAATTATATTTTAAATAATAAGATAAAATTTGTACATATTTATACACATAATTGTCTGTTCCAGAGCTCCTCATTTTCTTGCATATATTCTTATTTCCACATACTAATATTTTCCTTCTACCTGAAGGACTTATTTAACACTTTTTATAGTACAAGTTGGATGGTGATGAATTCTTTCCTTTTTTGAATGTCTTAGAAAGTCTTTATTTTGCCTTTGTTTTTGAAAGATATTTTTGCTGGGTGTAGAATTTTAAGTTGCAATTTTATTTTGTCTTTTTTTTTTTAATTTTAGTACTTTAAGGATGTTCCACTTATTTTCCATACATTGTTTCCAACAAGAAATTTGTTTCATCCTTATATTTGTTCCTCTTTACAGCATGTGTCCCTTCCCTCTAGATGCTTTTAAGATTTTCTCTTTAGCACTAACTTTGAACAATTTGAATTTGTTGCATTTTGTTATAGAATTCTTTTTTCTTGTGATTAGGATTCACTGAGATCTTTGGAAGTGTGAGTTTACAGTTTTCATGAAATGGAAAATGTTGACCATTATGTCTTCAGACATTTTTTGTCTTCACCTTTCTCTTTCCTCTCCTTCAGGGAATCCAATCATAAATGAATCAGGCTACTACAATATGTTACACAGTTCACTGCTGAACTTATTTTTTTTCTATGTGTTTTAGTTTAGATTATGTCCATAGATATATCTTAAAGTTCATGACTGTCTTCTTCTGGGTTGTCTAATCTAACACTAATCCCATCCAGCTAATTTTTCATTACAGATATTATGTTTTTTATCTCTAGATGTTCAACTTGAGTCTTTTCAATGTCTTCTGTATTTCAACTTAATTTGTTGAGTGTATGTAACATTGTTATAGTAACTACTCTGATGTCCTTGTCAACTAATTCTAACATCTTTATCAGTTGTGGTTGTTTGAACTGATGTTTTTACATTGTAGGTCGTGACATTGTGCTTCTTTGTATACCTGGTAACTTATTGATGCCAAATATTTGTGAGTGGATGTGAACTTGTTGAATACTGGATATTTTTGTATTCCATATTCTTGAGCATTGTTTTTGGACAAAGTTTAATTACTTGGAAATAGTTTGGACCTCTCAAGTCTTTTTTTATGATTGCATTTATATTTATTAAATATAATAAAAATGTAATATATATCATCACTGAGAATTTGCTATATGGCAACAGCTATGCTATGTACTTTGTATCTGTTATCTCTCTTTTCTTAAATTGAAGTATTCTTAATATATAATCTTATGTTAGTTTCAAATGTACATCACAGTGTTTCAACAGTCCCCATGATCAACTTATATTGTGATTACAAATTATTATGCCCTCTTATCCCCTCCTCCAATACCCCCCTGCTCCCACACCAACCTGATCACCTTAGTAACCACTAGTCACTTCTCACTGTCTGTGAGTCTACTGCTATTGTTTTGCTTCATTTTTATATTCCACAAATAAGTAAACTCAAATGGTATTTGTCTTTCTCCACATGGCTTATTTCACTGAAAATAATACCCTCTAGATCCATCCATGTTGTTGCAAATGGCAGGATTTCTTTTTACAGCTGAATGATATTTTATTGTGTATATGTAACATGCCTTCTTTATCCATTCATTTATTGATGGACATTTAGGTGGCTCCCATATCTTGGCTATTGCAACAGTGTGGTGATAAACAAAAGGGTTCATATTTATTTTTGAATCAGGGATTTCATTTTCTCTGGGTAAGCTCTTAGGAGTGGAATTACTGGGTCAACTGGTATTTTTATTTTTAGCTTTTTGAAGAACCCCCATACTGCAAACAGTGGTTGCCCGATTTGCAGTTACAACAACAGTGTAGGAGGGTACTTATTTCTCTGCATCCTCACCAGCATTTGTTGTTTCTTGTCTTTTGGATAGTGGCCATTCTAACTGGTGTGAGGTAATACCTCATTGTGGTTTTATTTGCATTTCCATGATGATTAGTGATGTGGAGGATCTTTTCATGTGCTTGTTGACCATTTGTGTTTCTTATTTGAATAAGTGTCTGTTCAGGCCCTCTGCCCATCTCTTAATTGGGTTATTTGTTTTTGGGGTGTTGAGTCATATGAGTTCTCTATATATTTTGAATGTTAACCCCTTATCAGATGAATTGTTTGCAAATATATTCTCCTATACTGTAGGATGCCTTTTGTTCTGCTGATGGTTTCTTTTGATATACAGAAGCTTTTGAGTTTGATGTAGACTCACTTGTTCATTTTTTATTTTGTTTCCCTTGCCTGAAGAGATGTTTCCAGGAAAATATTGTTCATGCTTATATTCAAGAGATTTTTACCTATGTTTTCTTCTGAGAGTTTTATGGTTTCATCACTTACATTCAGGTCTTTGATCCATTTCAAGTTTACTTTTGTGTATGGAGCTGGACAGTAATCCAGTTTCTTTCTCTTACATGTAGGTGTCCAGTTTTCCTAATACCAGTTGTTAAAGAGGCTGTCTTTTCCCCATTGTACACTCATGGTTCCTTTATCATTAATTAATTGACGATATATGCTTGGGTTTATATCTGGGCTCTCTATTCTGTTCCACTGATCTATGGCTGTGTTCTTGTGCTAGTACCAAATTGTTTTGATTACTGTTAGCTTTGTAGTAGAGTTTGAAGTCAAGGAGTGTAATTCCCCCACCTTTGTTCTTCTTTCTCAGGATAACTTTGGCTATTTGGGGTCTTTTGTGGTTCCATATGAATTTTAGAACTATTTGTTCTAGTTCATTGAAGAATGCTGTTGGTATTTTGATAGGGATTGAATTGAATCTGTAAATTGCTTTAGGCAGGGTGGCCATTTTGACAATATTAATTCTTACTATCCATGAGCTTGAGATAAATATCTATTTATTTGTGTCTTCTTTAATTTCTCTCATGAGTGTCTTATAGTTTCCAGAGTATAGCTCTTCCACCTCCTTGGTTATGACATTTCAGGTCTTGCTTTTAAGATTTTTACATGGGACCACAACAGGATTCATCTTGGGCTACTTTTCTCCCACCATGGAGGCAAGACATTTCTGAGTAATCTACCCAATATTCCAATGAATTATGAGATTTTCTTGTCTGGCTGGTAAAACAGGCATTGTTCCTGGCTCTGTATGAGCATCAAATACTGTTACTTCTATCCTTTATGTTTTTATTTTTGGCCTGACATAATTATGTTTACTTTTTTCTAGCTTTATTAAGGCATAACTGACAAATACAAATTGTATATATTTAAGGTATACAATGTGATGTTTTGATATACAGAAATGTTGTGAAATGATTATCTCAATCATGCTAATTAACATATCCATCACCTCTCATAGTTATCTTTTTGTGTGTGTGCTGTGCATATGTAAGATATACTGTCTTAGCAAATTTCAAGGGTATACTACATTATTATTAACTACAGTCAACTTATTATAGATAACAAATATTGACAAGGGTGGTGGTGCCCCAGAAAATTAAAAATAGAACTACCATATGATCAAGCAATTTTACTACTGGGTATATATCCAAAGGAAAAATAAATCACTATCTCAAAGAGATATATGCATGCCCAGATTCACTGCTGCATTATTCATATTTGCCAAGCTAAGGAAACAGCCTATGTGTTCATTGATGGTTGAATGTACAGATGGTCCCTGACTTAGAATGTTTCAACTTAAACAATTTTTCAACTTTATAGTTGTGCAAAAGCAACACATATATGGCAAAAATTTTACTTCAAATTTTTTAGTTTTGATCTTTTCCTGGGCTATAAATATGCATTGCTATACTTTCTCATGATGCTGAACAGTGCCAGCAAGTGGAGCTCCCAGATACATCATCACAAAGGTATATAACCCATACACTTACAATGATTCTGTGTTTTTCTTTCAGTACAGTATTCAATAAACATGAATTAGTCCACCCTTTATTATAAATAGGATTTGTGTTAGATGACTTTGCTTAATTGTAGTCTAATGTAAGTGTTCTGGAGCATGTTTAAGGTAGGCTATGCTAAGTTATGCCCAGCAGTTTAGGTGCATTAAATATATTTTTGATTTACAATATTTTCAACTTATAATGGAATTATTCAGACATAATTACCTTGTAAGTTGAGGGAGATCTGAATAAAGAAATTTGATATGTATATATACAATGGAATATTATTCAGCCTTAAAAAAGGAGGAAATCCTGCCATTTGTGACAATATGAATCAACCAGAAGACATTATGCCAAATGAAATAGGCTATACACAGAGAGATAAATACTGTATGCTCTCACTTACATGTAGAATCTAAAAATAGATAACATGAAAAAAAAGGAAATAGAAGGGTGGTTGCCAAGAGTGAGGGTGAGGAAAATGAGGAGATGTTGGTTAATGGGTACAAACTTTCAATCATAAGATGAGTAAGTTCCAGCAATCTAATATACATCTTGGTCACTATAGTTATAGACTATAATATATTGTCTTCTTCTACCTGTTAGACTGGATACTTCCACAGCCTCTAGTAGTTTTCCTCACATACATGCATCATTCACTAGTGTACAGAAATAGGTCTCTTTTGGACCTCCAGAGTTCTCTTTCCATGCAAACCTCTCCTACCCTGTAGTCTGTCCTTAGCTCTAACTGCCCTGTCTGCCCAGATTTCCAGCTCTGTCTGCTCAACAAATGAAATCTGGACTATGCTTGTGTTGTCCCTCCCAGCCTAACAGGCTGGAAACACTCAAGACAGGACCCTGGGCCAATCAGAGGGCCACTGTTATTTTTTTCCATCTCTTCTCTCAGAGATCACTGTCTTTTGTTATGGTACACCAGCACCTTAAAAACATATGTTTATATATTTTGGTTTTTTGTTTCCTTTTATTGTTATAGTCAGGAAAGTAACTATTATTCCATATTAGCTGGAAGAAGAAATCCTAAAACTCATTTATTCTTGATGGCCATAAACAAATACATATGGATTCAGTAATAACTTTTGAAATTTTAAATAAAACCATTTGTAAAATTAAAACCCCTAGAAACCCACATAGCAATAGTCAAAACAAAAAGCTATGTAAAAATATGAGAAAAATTTGACAAAAGCCAAGTATTAATTCAGATAAGTTCCAACAGGTTAAATATTCTGTTAAAAGAAAAGATTTATTTAAGCCAGGTGGAGAAAGACAAGTACCAAATGATTTCACTCGTATGTGGAATATAAGAACAAAGAAAAAACTGAAGAAACAAAACAGCAGCAGAGTCACAGAACCCAAGAATAGACTAACAGTTACCAAAGGGAAAGGGACTGGGGAGGATGGGTGAGAAGGGAGGGATAAGGGGGGTGGGGGGGTAAAGGGGGCATTACAATTAGCATGTATACTGTGGGGGAGGCACAGGGAGGGCTGTGCAACACAGAGAAGACAAGTAGTGATTCTACAGCATCTTACTAAACTGATGGACAGTGACTGTAATGGGGTTTGTGGGGGGAACTTGATGAAGGGGGGAGTCTAGTAAACATAATGTTCTTTATGTAATTATAAATTAATGATAACAAAGTTAAAAAGAATAAAAATAAATAAAAGATTTCTTAACTATATGCTGCTTTTAAGAGGCAGAGCTGAGAAGAAAGTGACTCTGAAGGTGAAACAAAAAGATGGGCACCTATAAGCAAAAACAAACCCAAAACAAGCAGGAGTGGTGATTTACATTCAACTAATTCAATGCAAAGTAAACTTCACTAAACAGGGCAAATAGAATCATTTCCACTAGAAAAAAAAAAGAATAATTAAGAATCAAAAATCATAAGTGGAGTTTTCATTACCACACAGACCAAAAAAGAAATATGTACATAGATCTCTGCATTCTTATATTAAGTTAGACCCCAAAGTACTATGAATACAGATGGCAAGGGAAGCAGGGCAGGCAAATGCAATATTCACTCTTTATTCAGAAATTAAATCCCAATGGGTTAAAATGTTAAATGTCAAAAACAAAACTATTTAAAAACAAACAAAAAAGAAAACGTAAGTGAAAAACACATCTCAGATTTGGAAAGGAATTCTTAAGAATCAAAAATAATGGAAAAACATGTAATGTCAATAATTCTATAAGAAGACTTTTTGGAAAATAATTTGGCAGTCCACATCACTATCTAAAGGCATTTGACTTTATGATTTAACTTCTAGGAATGTCTCCTTAGGCAATGAGTAAAAACTTACATTTACAAATATTCACAATGGCCAAAAAATTAGAAATAGAGTTATATTATAGCAACACGTAAATATTTAGCTAAAATTTTGTGTACCAATAGAGTGCCATATAGCATAAATATTTATTAAAATTCTGAACTTAAAAATGTGGATTTGAATTGACATAGGAAAATGCTTATAAAATTTTAGTTGGAAACTGTAGCTAAATCGACCGATCGATTGATAGATGTATAGAAAAGGGGGAGAGAGAGAGAATGGGAACAACAGATATGAAGAAAATTTAAAGCTACTCACCAACACATTTGTTGGCAGGAAAGACTGAAAGATAATATTCCTTCTCAAAAAGTTCTCTGAAATTTAAAAATCTCAAATCTCATAAGAATTGCACACATACCATTTTTGCAATCAGAAAACATCTCTACACAGTTTTACCCACAATGTTCCTTTTGTATTTTCTTTTGCCAGTTCAGATTCTCTTTTATTTATTAAATTACCACTGTTACCCTTAAAAGCCTGGCTGCTGGTTCCACCTGGGAATTTCTAAGCTTAGATAAATTTGAAGTGAAAACATTTAATGGAAGAGAAACTATGTATTCAAGAAAAAGGGCAAACTCCAAACAACCTGGGTTTAAGAAACAGAACAAAAAAGAAAGGGCCCTAGAAATCTCAGAGTTGTGTTTTCCCCAGTTTGCTTCAGGAATATTTAAGGGAAGCCAAAACCAACTCATTAATCAAGATAAATACTGTTTAAATGTAATATTTTTAAAATAGCATTTATCCAGACTACTAAATTTTTGGAGACCCTAAAAATTTTGTGCCCAAGGCCAGTGCCTCCCTCCTCACCCTGGCCCTAACCCTCCTACCCAAAGCCAGATAAACACATGGCCTGGTCATTTGTTTACAAAAGGATTATCTGGCATAACATGGCTCTTCTGCCCACAGGGCACAGAGAGGGTGGCAAAGACTCTCTCAAAGACGGCCACGACATTTGTACACTGTTTAAGTACAAATATATAAATAATCTGGCATGACCAGAAAGCAGGAGACAGCCAGCCTGAGCTTCCCTTCCAAGCTACCTTCTTCAGGACAGTCACTGCCAGCAGCCACCACTATGGACACTGCCAGTTCAAGACCACTTGGTTAACAAAATGTGTCCCATGTCAGGTGTCGTCACCTAGGAGGGAATTGCCTGGAAATGTCTTTTCCATTTCAACCCGATCTTTGGTAAAATCAGGCCAAGTGTGAAGGGTCAGAGGAGAACTACGCTCTCACACTTTTTAATTTCCTTTGTCAGCAGGAAGAGTAAAGAATCCAGGCCCTAATGAGGTTGATTCTTCAAGTAAGGCAGAGCTGAAATCAGGATGCAGAAAGCTATGCAATTTATTGTCAGAATATATACTAGTTCCCTACCTCCCGATCAAAGTAGTGTTTACATGGTGCTATTTTCCAACCATATCTTGGTTGAGAAAATGACCACCCAGCATAGGCATATGTTCAGTTATATATACTTTATTCATCATTTGTAACTAATGAAGAGAACAATAGAAAAGGCAGACTTGAAGATGAATAACCCTAGACAAGAAAGTCATGTTAGGGTTCTCATAGTGAAATAAACGTTAAATTAATCACTGCTATACTTATAGGCAGAATGTTAGCAATATCATTATTGTAAAAATACATAACCTCATACAGTTTCTATGTATTTTAGGGCTTCATGGAGTCGATGTGTACCTTTAAACTGCAGTAGCTGGTGAGATGCTCAATACCTGGGTGACCTGTTGCCTCCTTGGCTCATTTATTTGAGCTGTCACCGACCACAACTACCCTCTGCAAGTCTGGATGCAATCCACGCTTCTCTATTCAATGCCAGGAGCAGCCACCAGACAAATCTCCATAAGAAGAAATATCTTGGTAATTCTGATATAAGTTATAGATAAAGTATAAGAAAATATAGTCTAAAAGCTTTATTAAGGTATAACGTATATGTGGAAAATACACATAGATAAATGTGCTGCTGGAAGAATTTTCAGAGTTCCAGCACCCACTTCAAGAAACAGGATGCTACTGTCCATTTCCCCTTTCTTGTTTCCTTCCAGTCTGTGATGGTTAGTTTTATGTGTCCGCCTGGCTAGGCTATTCAATAAAACAGTGATTTAGATGTTGTTGTACAACAAGGTCCACAATCAGCTGGGGTTACTTGGGATTATTTGCAATAGTGTAGGTAGGCCTATGCAGTCTGTTGAAAGGCCTTCAAAGCAAAACTAAGACTTCCCTGAGGAAGAAGTTCTGCCTAAAGACTAAAGTATTGAGCTCTGACCAAGAGTTTCCAGACAGCTGGCTTGTCCTATAGATTTTAGATTTGCCAATTACCACAATTGCATGAGACAATCCCTTGGACTAAATCTCTTCAGGGATGTGTGTGTGAGTGTGTGTGTGTGTGTGTGTGTAGACACATATAAAGTACACTTATACAGTTGATCCTTGAGCAACACGCAGATTAGTAGTATCAACCCCCGTGCAGTCAAAAATCCACATATAACTTTTGACTCCCCAAAAACGTAATGACTAATAGCCTACTGTTGACTGGAAGCCCTATCAATAACATAGTCAACACATACTTTGTATGTTATGTGTATTATATACTGTATTCTTACAACAAAGTAAGCTTCAGAAAAGAAAATGTCTTTTCAAATTGTTGCATATCTTCAAAAACATTCCCAACGAATTTATTGAAAAAAAATCCATATATAAGTGGACCTGCACAGTTCAAACCTGTGTTATTCCTGGGTCCATCCCGTATCTCTTACTGGTTCTGTTTCCCCAGAGAACCTGACCGGTATGCACTTCCTACTTTCCTGTGGGTAGCCTCTTTGCTGAATTTCAATGACATAGATTCATTTTACTAAACACATACTTAAAAGAATATTTAAAAGAAAATGTATTAATTTTAGAGGTGGTGATGATAATGATCATTTATTTGTCACACTGTCTCGACAGACACTGCTTTAGCCCTTCACATTCCCTATTTAAACATCGTAACTCATGCTTGTCTTTTTTTTCCCCTTCTAACTTCGCAGATCAGAAAATGAAAGAATGGGGAGGTTAAGAATTTTCTCCAAGGTTCTCATAGAAAGTCTCCAGATTCATTGCTTCTTTTTTCTCTGTCACATAGCTGTATCCAGCTTCGTGACAAATAAAAAATGGCTTTCATAACCAACAAAGTAAATGCGTACTAACATTGCATTGAATTCTACTTCACGCACATGTACAAAACTTAACTTGAAATGCACTTGTTTCTATTACCCTCACAGATTATGTTAAACAGCAGAACTTCAAAGTTGGGCAAGGATTATCTAATGCATGTAATATTTTATAATTAAATATGTAAAGCAAAAGAAAAAGGGAAGACAGAAAAAGCACTCTCTGTCACTAATAGTTGTCCTAACGTCCTTCGGATTTTTAAGGTAATGAAATAGAAGGAGAATGCTACAAATTATCATAGAAGTATGAAATATGAGAGCTAGAATGTAATTTGCATATTATTTCATGCAATCCTGTACCTGTGCTTCATTATTCCACATATTACTGCATTATAATAGGGAGAGAAAGGACTAACTTACAGCACTACACCAGGAGGTTTTCTGAGGTTAATCTAATCAAGGTTCATATCAGCCCTAACATTTTCCACTATATACAGATAAGGAACTCAAGGTGTGGGGACTTCAATGTAACTTCTCTAAGATGTCCCCCCTGAGGGAGTCACAACTAAGTGGGAATCACAGCCAGTCATCTGGTGTCTTTGGTTGAGTTAGACCCCATGAAAAACAGAGAGGGGGGATGGAAATTGGGTCCTGATGTCATTGCTGAGCTACGGAATTAAACCAACCATGAAGTATAACCAGCTCCTGGACGTCCATCTAAAACACTCAATTAATCTCCTTTCCTGTCTAAGCCATCTAAAGCTGTGTTCTGCTGGTACTAAATGGTACAGCATCCCCTTTCAGATCTTCTAGGAGAGCACAACTGTTTGGTTCCAAGACCCATGTACCTTTAACAACTAAACCCTGACTTCAAGAGGATTTTAAGTAGGAGGAAATGTCCATCCAATCATTTTAATATTATTTGGTCCATTGGACCCCACATGTGCATGTGGGGTACGGTGGCCCCTCAGGAGACTTTCCACTGTGATGTGCTGATTCTCCACACCCTTGAACAATTCCTCTCATCCTCTTTCATCTTATCTCTTCACCTTGTCTCATCTCTTGACTCTACAAACCTTGAATTCCCAGCTCTAGGACCTATGGACCAGTTGAGTTAAGGCACAGGGGACATGGGGGCCAGGCTGGGAATGCTTGAACCAGGCCATTCTGATTATATGAGACTGGAGGACTCAATGGATTCCTTGTAGGGTGGGAAAAAGGTGAGGCGTTTCAGCCCCACAGAATGGCTGCTGATGGAGCGTAACACCACGGAAGCTGCTGAGGTCCTCAGGAGAGCACACTCCTTCCGGTGGGAAGGGGGCCGCTTCACTCAGTCCTGCAGCATCATTTGTGCTCCGTTGTAACACCTAAGGCCCAAAGTGTTATGTTGAAAAGTATAACATTAATCACAATGAGATTTGAGTTCTAAGATTTTAGGGAAGACAAGGAAGAACAGAGAATGCTATTTTGAAGCAATAATTGACCTTAGGAAGTACGTGGAGAGAGATGATTTTATTCCTTTCTGACCCTGAAACCCTATCCTTATCTTGGATGCTCTAAGTTAGGTTTTTGTGACTCTGCCACCATTCACCTCTCTCCTCATGTCCTAACCTCTATGGTTCCATCCTTTATCCAAATACGACTTTGTCTCCCAAGTGACAGATTGTGTCAGGTGCAAATAGCCTCAGCGTCCTGGTCCAGCTCAGAAATGGAAACATCTAGGTACCCTGGTCTCTAAGGAGCAGGTAACTTTTACCCAAGCTCTTTTCATTCAGCTCTTCAATGGATCCCAAAATTACTTCATTCCCTTAGGCTTCACCTGCATTATCTTTAAAGAGAGTACAATTAAACTTAACCTAGTTAGGCATAAAAAAAGAAAAACTGAGATCATATGTGGGAAAACATTTCTGGCCAACATTAGTCAAGTAGTAAAAAAATGTAGGAGGTTACTCTTACTACTTTAAAACAGAATATCTTTACCATAACTCAGGAAAAAAAAAGTCCAGGTACAATATTCCAAACAAAAATTCTCAAAGAAATATTCCATTTGGACATTATCATTTTAGCTTATATTATTTTTCCCTTTTCTCTCAGATGTCTGTTATAAGTTTGTTGGCTTGAGAAATACTATACATTAGCATTATCATTGTACCAACCATTTTACAGGCATTTTATTCCTCTTGACCTCTGCATGTGAGAGCTGCCAGTGGGTAAGAGTTATTTTATGTCAGTAGAATGTTTAGATCTCCACCATGACTCTTATGAGAACATATTTGTCTAATAATCGTTTGGGATTATCAGGTTCTCACAGAAAAAAGAATAACATCATTTCCAGTATGAAGCTTTTGGACTTACTAAGAAAAGAAATAGCTTAGCTCCTCTGAAAACGTCCCTAAATGATTAGCTGCAAAAATTAATGTATGTATGAGCAAATACTATTTGCTTTAAGAGCAATCAAAAGACTTTGAAATCGCATAGGGTTTTTTCCCTTTAGTAATTTATACACAAAATGTATTTCACAATAGGTCTTAAATAAAGTTACTTAGAACATCTGCTATAGGATACCCTATTTATTAGAAGGATAAGGTGAAAAGTACTGATGTTTTAAAACCATGATGTTTAGCAAACAATAGCAAGATGGGATGGAAAGAAGAATGCATGCAGTGAGCATGGGCAGGAAATGGGTTAGCATTTTCACCTATTCCATTTTCCATGTGACTGTGATAAACCATGCCACTTTAGTGAGCACGCCCCCAGGAACCTGGATTATCGCAGCAACGAGAAATCCACTGGTCCCAGACTGCATAACCTGGCAGATGCTTTCCAAAACAGCCTGTAATTTTATCTACCATACATTGAATAAATATTCTTAGAGCACCCCCAACCATAGATTTAACATTTTTTTAATGTCATGCAACAATCCCAGTTGGGAGAGACAGTTAAAATAATCACCATTTCACAGATGAGGACATTGAGTCTCAGAGATATTGAATCACACTGACATCTCCAGAAAAGGGAGAAGCCAAACATGATTTATTTATTTATTTACTATGGTATCATTAATATACAATCACATGAGCAAACATTGTGGTTATTAGATTCTCCCCATTATAAAGTCCCCATCACATACACCATTACAGTCACTGTCCATCAGCATAGTAAGATGCTACAGAGTCACTACTTGTTTTCTCTGTGCTATACTGCCTTCCCCGTGCCCCTCCTACATTATGTCTGCTAATCTT
Source organism: Manis pentadactyla (assembly GCF_030020395.1). Classification (NCBI taxonomy): domain Eukaryota; kingdom Metazoa; phylum Chordata; class Mammalia; order Pholidota; family Manidae; genus Manis; species Manis pentadactyla. The sequence goes on along the minus strand of NC_080032.1, from coordinate 41,462,177 downwards.
AATGTCCCTTAATCCCCTTATCCCTCCCTTCTCACCCATCCTCCCCAGTCTCTTTTCCTTTGGTAACTGTTAGTCCATTCTTGGCTTCTGTGAGTCTGCTGCTATTTTGTTTCTTCAGTTTTTTCTTTGTTCTTATACTCCACAGATGAGTGAAATAATGTGGTACTTGTCTTTCTCCACCTGGCTTATTTCACTGAGCATAATAACCTCTAGCTCCATCCATGTTGTTGAAAATGGTAGGACTTCTTTTCTTCTTAAGGCTGAATAATATTCCATTGTGTATATGTACCACTCTTCTTTATCCATTCATTCACTGATGGACACTTAGGTTTCTTCCATTTTTTGGCTATTGTAAATAGTGCTGAAATAAACATAGGGGTGCATATGTCTTTTTGAAACTGGGATCCTACATTCTTAGGGTAAATTCCTAGGAGTGGAATTTCTGGGTCAAATGGTATTTCTATTTTTAGTTTTTTGAGGAACCTCCATACTGCTTTCCACAATGGTTGAACTAATTTGCATTCCCACCAGCAGTGTAGGAGGATTCTCCTTTCTCCAAATCCTCATCAACATTTGTAGTTGTTTGTCTTTTGGATGCTGACCATCCTAACTGGTATGAGGTGATATCCCACTGGGGTTCTAGGTTGCATTTCTCTGATGATTAGTGATGTGGAGCATGTTTTCATGTGCCTGTTGGCCATTTGAATTTCTTCCTTGGAGAAGTGACTGTTCAGCTCCTCTGCCCATTTTTTAATTGGATTATTTGCTTTTTGCTTGTTGAGGTGTATGAGCTCTTTATATATTTTGGATGTCAACCCCTTATTGGATATGTCACTTATGAATATATTCTCCCATACTGTAGGGTGCCTTTTTGTTCTGTTGATGGTGTCCTTTGCATACAGAAGCTTTTTGGTTTGATATAGTCCCACTTGTTCATTTTTGCTTTTGTTTCCCTTGCCCATGGAGACATGTTCATGAAGAAATTGCTCATGTTTATACTCAAGAGAGTTTTGCCTATGTTTTCTTCTAAGAGTTTCATGGTTTCATGACTTATATTCAGGTCTTTGACCCATTTTGAGTTTACTTTTGTGTATGGAGTTAAATAGTAATCCAGTTTCATTCTCTTGCATGTAGCTGTCCAGTTTTGCCAACACCAGCTGTTGAAGAGGCTGTCATTTCCCCATTGTATTCCATGGCTCCTTTATCATATATTAATTGACCATATATGCTTGGGATAATATCTGGACTCTCTATTCTGTTCCACTGGTCTATGGTCTGTTCTTGTGCCAGTACCAAATTGTCTTGATTACTGTGGCTTTGTAGTAGAGCTTGAAGTTGGGAAGCAAGATGCCCCCTGCTTTATTCTTCCTTCTCAGGATTGCTTTGGCTCTTGGGGTCTTATTTCATTCCATATGAATTTTAGAACTATTTGTTCCAGTTTGTTGAAGAATGCTGTCAGTATTTTGTTAGAGATCACATGGAATCTGTAGATTGCTTTAGGCAGGATGGCCATTTTGACAATATTAATTCTTCTGACCCAAGAGCATGGGATGAATTTCCATTTTTTAGTGTCCTTTTTAATTTCTCTCAAGAGTGCTTTGTAGTTTTCAGGGTATAGATCTTTCACTTCCTTGGTTAGGTTTATTCCTAGGTATTTTACTCTTTTTGATGCAACGGTGAATGAAATTGTTTTCCTGATTTATCTTTCTGCTAGTTCACGTTAGTGTAAAGGAATGCAATAGATTTCTGTGTATTAATTTTATATCCTGCAACTTTGCTGAATTCAGATATTAGTTCTAGTAGTTTTAGAGTGAATTCTTTAGGGTTTTTATGTACAAAATCATGTCATCTGCAAACAGGGACAGTTTAACTTCTTCCTTGCTGATCTGGATGCCTTTTATTTCTTTGTGTTGTCTGATTGCCATGGCTAGGATCTCTAGTACTATGCTGAATAAAAGCGGAGAAAGTGGGCATCCTTGTCTTGTTCCCAGTCTTAGAGGAAAAGCTTTAAGCTTTTCACTGTTAAGTATGATGTTGGCTGTGGGTTTGTCATATATGGCCTTTATTATGTTGAGGTACTTCCATTCTATATCCATTTTGTTGAGAGTTTTTATCATGAATGGGTGTTGAATTTTGTCAAATGCTTTTTCAGCATCTATGGAGATGGTCATGTGATTCTTTCCTTTTTTATTGATATAGTGGATGATGTTGATGGATTTTCAAATGTTGTTCCATCCTTGTATCCCTGGAATGAATCCCACTTGATCATGGGGTATGATCATCTTGATGCATTTTTTAATTTGGTTTGCTAATATTTTGTTGTAAGTTCTTCAGGGATATTGGTCTGTAATTTTATTTTTTTTGTGGTGTCTTTGCCTGGTTTTGGTATTAGAGTGATGCTGGCTTCATAGAATGAGTTTGGAAGTATTCCCTCCTCTTCTATATTCTGGGAAACTTTAAGGAGAATGGGTATTATGTCTTCTCTAAATGATAAAATTCAGTGGTGAATCATCTGGTCCAGGGGTTTTGTTCTTGGGTAGTTTTTTGATTACTGATTCAATTTCATTGCGGCTAATTGGTCTGCTCAGATTTTATGTTTCTTCCTGAGTCAGTCTTGGAAGGTTGTATTTTGCTAGAAAGGTGTCCATTTCTTCTAGGTTGTCCAGTTTGTTAGCATTAGTTTTTCATAGTATTCTCTAATAATTCTTTGTATTTCTGTGATGTCCGTCCTGATTTTTCCTTTCTCATTTCTGATTCTGTTTATGTGTATAGATTCTCTTTTTTTCAAGAGAAGTCTAGCTAGGGGTTTATCTATTTTGTTTATTTTCTCAAAGAACCAGCTTTTGGTCTCATTAATTTTTTCTATTTTTTTATTCTTCTCAATTTTATTTATTTCTTCTCTGATCTTTATTATGTCCCTCCTTCTGCTGACTTTGGGCCTCATTTGTTCTTCTTTTTCAGTTTCAATAATTGAGTCTTTAGACTATTCATTTGGGATTGTTCTTCCTTCTTTAAATAGGCCTGGATTGCTATAAGCTTTCCTCTTAGAACTGCCTTCGTTGTATCCCACAGAAGCTGGGGCTTTGTGCTGTTGTTGTCATTTGTCTCCATATATTGCTTGATCTCTGTTTTAATTTGGTTATTGATCCAGTGATTATTTAGGAGCATGTTGTTAAGCCTCCATGTGTTTGTGAGCCTTTTTGTTTTCTTTGTACAATTTATTTCTAGTTTCATACCTTTGTGATCTGAGAAGTTAGCTGGTACAATTTCAATTTTTTTTAATATTCTGAGGCTCTTTCTGTGGCTTAGTTGGTGGTCTATTCTGAAAAATGTTTCACGTACATTTGAGAAGAATGTGTATCTTGTTGATTTTGCATTGAGTGTTCTATATATGTGTGTTAGGTCCCTCTGTTCTAATTTGTTTTTCAACACCTCTGTGTCCTTACTTGTTTTCTGTCTGGTTGATGTGTCCTTTGGAGTGAGCATTGTGTTGAAGTCTCCTAAAATGAATGCATTGCATTCAATTTCCTCCTTTAATTCTGTCAGCATTTGTTTCACATATGTAGGTGCTCCTCTGTTGGGTGCATAGATATTTATAATGGTTATATCCTCTTGTTGGACTGTCCCCTTTATCATTATGTAATGTCCTTCTTTGTATCTTGTTACCTTCTTTGTTTTGAAGACTATTTTGTCTGATACAAGTACTGCAACATCTTCTTTTTTCTCCCTATTGTTTCCATGAAATATCTTTTTCCATCCCTTCACTTTTAGTCTGTGTATATCTTTGGGTTTGAAGTGAGTCTCTTGTAGACAGCATAAATGGGTCTTGCTTTTTTAACCATTCTGTAACTTTTTGTCTTTTGATTGGTGCATTCAGTCCATTTACATTTAGGGTGATTATCGATAGATATGTACTTATTGCCATTGCAGGCTTTGGATTCATGGTTACCAAACATTCAAGGGCAGCTTCTTTCCTATCTGGCAGTCTACCTTAATTTATTTATTATACTATTGTAAGCACAGTCTGATGATTCTTTTTTCTCTCCCTTCTTTTTCTTCCTCCTCCACTCTTTGTATGTCAGGGGTCATATTCTGTACTCTTTGTGTATCCCTTGACTGACTTTGTGGTAGCCGATTTAATTTTGCATTTGGTTAGTATTTAGTTGGTTTATTTCCTTTACTGTGGTTTTATTTTCTCTGGTGACAGCTGTTTGGCCTTAGGTGCACTTCCATCCAGAGCAGTACCTTTACAATACACCGCAGAGATGGTTTATGGGAGGTAAATTCCCTCAGCTTTCGCTTATCTGTCAATTGTTTAATCCCTCCTTCAAATTTAAATGATAATCTTGCTGACTAGAGTATTCTTGGTTTGAGGTCCTTCTGTTCTGTTGTATTGAATACATCATGCCACACCCTTCTCTCCTGTAAGGTTTCTGCTGAGAAGTCTGATGCTAGCCTGATGGGTTTTCCTTTGTAGGTGATCTTTTTTCTCTCTCTGGATGATTTTAATACTCTGTCCTTGTCTTTGATCTTTGCCATTTTAATTATTATATGTCTTGGTGTTGTGCTGCTTGAGTCCCTTGTGTTGGGAGATCTGTGGATGTCCATGGTCTGAGAGGCTATTTCCTTCTCCTTATTTGGGAAGTTTTCAGCAATTTTTTCCAGAAAGACACTTTCTATCCCTTTTTCTCTATCTTCTTCTTCTGGTACCCCTATAATGGAATATTGTTCCATTGGATTGGTCACATAGCTCTCTTAATATTCTTTCTTTCCTAGAGATCCTTTTATCTCTCTCTGCCTCAGCTTCTCTGTATTCCTGTTCTCTGAATTCTATTCCATTAATGGTCTCCTCTACCTCATATAATCTGCTTTTAAATCCCTCCATTGTTTGTTTCATATCTGTTATCTCCTTCCTGAATTCATCCCTTGAATATTTTTCTGTAGCTCCATCAGCATGCTTATGACTTTTATTTTGAATTCTTTTTCAGGAAGATTGGTGATTTAGTTCTCACCAAACCCTCTCTCTGGTGCTTGGGGGGTTTGGGAATGAACAAGATTATTCTGCTTTTCATGGACCTGGAGCGATGGGAGTGGTTGCTGTTGAGTGGCAGGGGTGTCAGCTGGGCAGACAAAGTCCCTTCCTGCTTCCTTCCTTGCTGCCCCTGTCTCTGTTGTCTGTGCCAGTTAACTGCACACAGGGAGCTGCCTCTGGGTTAATCTCCTAAGCTGCCATGGGCTGGGTGGTCCTCAGGATGGCCTAGAGCACTGTTGGAGGTTGCAGGTAAGCAGCACATGTTCTACCATGAGAACAAAGCCCCTTCGTGGTTCCTGGTCTCAGAGCCCTTGTCCACTGTCTGTGCTGGTCAACCGTGTGCAGGGAGCAGCCTCTGGGTCTGGCCTCGTTAGCGGAATGCAGGGAGAAGCCTCTGGGTTAAGCTGTGTGGTTGCTGTAAGTGGGGCTGCCCTCTGGCCAGTATGTAGCAATGGCACAGACAGCCAGTTTGCATGCAGGTGCTGGCATGGAGGAAGGAACAGCAGGCTGCTTATCATGGTGAGGGGCTGCAGGGCTGCATTGCCTACCATGGAGATAGGGTGCATGAAGCTCCTGAAAGTTTCCATCCTGCTGGGCTGAGTGTGTCAGGACAATTTTGTCCACCTCTTAAACCCTTGCCCCTTTAAAACTTTTAAAGAACCTGCTTTTCTTCTGTCCCAGGGCAGCCAGTTGTGGGAACCTGTTTGCAGTCTTAGTCTCAGACTTTGCTTTTTAGTTCCTTTAATCTCCAGAACACCAAGCAATGTGGGTCTGTGCATCAGGGCATATTTCTAGTGCTGATTATTTAGCAGTCCTGTGTTTCCACTCCATCCCCACGCTGATTCTTTTCTTCCCACTGGTGAGCTGGGGTGTGCGGAGTGGTCAGCACCTGCCGGGTCATGGCTTTTTACTTTACCCTTTTCTGTGAGATGTTGACTTCTCCCAGATGTAGACTGGCTGGTGTACCATTACCTCTGGTCACTCTTTTAAGAATAGTTGTATTTGCCGTATTTTCAACATATATGTGGTTTTGGGAGGAGATTTCTGCCACACTCTTCATGCCGCCATCTTTTCCTCCTCCCCTAAACATGATCTATTTTAAGCAAATCTTTCACCTGCTTTGTCAGACATTTCCCAAAGCAGGAAACTAAAAACTTATATAGAGGACAATTGCATGAGGGATTGCTAAAATAACATAAAATAGATATTAAGCATAAAACAAATGGACCCACATAGATGCTAGGGGTGGTGGAGGGCTTATGTTCTATCATAGAATACAGGTGTGCAATGAAAGTACACATCTGAGAAGGTATCACTAGAGGAGCAGGTGCTCATCATATGAAGCTGATGTCCCATTTCCTTTTGGTACATCCTTTCCCTTAGCAAAATTACAGAGAGTGGTTTGAAAAATCTGGTATGAATCTAGTCAGAGGAAATGTAGACACTCTAACTTGGCAAGGTATTAATAAACATATAGAAATGTCTAGAGGGCCTCAGGTGAAATCTTTCAGAAAATTTGTGAACAAAAAGCTCCCTGAACTCTCATATCATTGCTAAAAAGTCCTTCCCGAGGTAATCTGCTGGCAGGGAGGCAAAGGTTCAGAGTGATTTCTGGGGTTTCCAGGGCAGCCTCTGTTATAATGGCACTGAACTTATTTCCTTTGAAGAAAACTAGAAAGAGCAAGGAAGCCAGGCTCTCTGGTGTCTAGAAACAGATCTGAAGCCCACCCCACCTTGTTAGTCACAGCATCTGTCTTGGGAAAGGATGGCCATTGATTTACTCTGCCATTATGATAAGGAAACGAGTCATTTCAATTGTGTGTAGAGTACAGGGAATTGCTGGGTCAGAGGAAGTGTCTTAGGAGGGGGCTGGGGAGAGTGAAGCAGACTGGATGAAATCCAACCTGCCTCCCACCCACACTAGGAGGTTTATCAGAGCCAAGCACACTTGGGGACTGGGCACTGTAAGTCAGCATCAGTGATGTCACCACTGTAAGTCACCTCAGCTCTGAGTAAATCATGAGGGCAGTCAGTGTTGGCACCTGTCTCGAAAGGACCAGCTAGATAACTAATCCCCAAGGAAGATAAAAAGGAGAAAGGGGATTTATGAGGAGTATTTATTTGGAGAGAGAGTTGGTTTGAATCTCACACCCACATCCCAGTAAGAAAGAGTTATGGAATCTCCTCACCCTATGCCTTATGATGGGGCATCAGTGTGCCCCAGAAGAGTTTGGTCTGTGTCCTAGCAGATGGAGAACTCACCCTGAGAAGGCTGAGGAAATCTACAGCAGCTGATTTGAGAGCTGCATCTGACAATTAACTCCAGGTCTGTCTGTGCATGGATCAAATGTGTCTGATACCCAGGGATCAGATACGGAACACCGTGAAAGAATACAGGATTATAGTTGTAGTAAAAGGAGCTTTATCTGGGGAGCTCTGTGTGTCCTTCTGGTGTCCTCATTCCCTATTTAATTGGATCTTATCCAAAGCTTCCACCAAGAGCTTAAACCCCGGTGGCCACCATCCCAAACCCAGGCAAGCAGTGACCAAAAGAAAACAGGAGCCGAGCTAACTGGTGAATCATGGAGAGGGAGGGAGGGATGACTCCATCCTAGAGGTTCTGGAAATGAGACTCAAGCCTGTGTCACTCATCATCTCTTGTTTCCCTGCCCTCCACCTCTGTCCCCGGCTCACCTGCAGGAGGAGGTATCCACAGGGTTATATCCATTTCTTGTTTCTGCTCTGAGGCATCTCCTGAGCTCCCAACTTCCTTTGGAAGGTTCTGCCCCATGCTGTCAAGTGGGACCCTTCCCTCCTCTCTTTACTGCCCTCCCATGTTGGACTCCTTTGTCCCCCCACCCAGGAAGCAGGAAGAAAAGGACCTGCCTTCATCCTTTCACCTTCAGAAAGGGCCTCCCAGCCCCTATCTTCCTTTACTTACCATCCCCCCCTCCCATCACCCACCACCAAATGTCAGGAATAACAGTCAGATCAGAAGGAAGGGGGTTGACTGCACTCCTGATGAGAAAGTTCTCCAGGGGAAGAAGGCAGAGCACTATCATCCATGTATAATATTCCACCTTCTTGTTATGCTATTGCCTTTTCCCCCCCATCTTTGGTTTTACCTATTTTATCTTCAATTGCTGTTTTGTGATGAATTTGCTATTCATTTTTTCATGTTGAAAGGATGACATAAGCCAGAAATAACTAGGAACTACCTAAGAGGTGACCTGGCAGGGCAAAAGGAGCCCCCCAGCCACAGGAGTGGGGTACTAATGACCCCCCGCCACGGGGCAAAGCCACAGGGACTGGCTAGCAGGACAGGCCCCACTAGGTCAAGGTGGTGACTGTCAGTGAGGCCCAGCAAGCAGTCTCCTGAGACACCAGCAGGCAATGGTGAGGCGTCAGCCTCCTCGAGTGTTAGGCAGGACCCGGGGGCTGAAGGCCAACCTGGGACTTTGAAAGTCAGGTGAAAATATTCTGCACCCCCCCGCCTCACCTCTCTTCCATCCTGGCCACTGGCAAGATCAGAATCAGTAGCCAACAAAAACAGAAGGTGAAGCTATAAGGAGCAAAGGACCATATGCTCCATCTCACCTTGGTCCACCACAGGGTCAGGGAGAGGGGCGAGCTGACAGTCAAGTTCTGGGCTTTGATAATTATTTGGAACAGACCATTTTTAATTGCTAACATGAGATGACAATGTGATGTGAAGTGACTGTGAAACTATTATCTAAGAGTGACTGGAAAAATCCTGGCACTTTCTCCCAAGTTTTGCCTATGTTTCCATCCAGGAACAGAAGAAGGATTGTTCCCACTGAATTCATTTTAAAGGGTGAGTGAGAACCAAAAATAAATGCATTTTCTGATCATTTATCATTAATCTTTCTTGTTTAACGTACTGGCTACTAAGATTTCCAGGCATGATTTATCTGGGTAGCAGCTCCTAAAATACTTTTCCTCCTTCTTTGTACTTAGGTTGGTTTAGATTTACAGATTGTTGAATTTGGAGGGGGCTTCATTTGAAAACTCTTACATGTTGATTCTGTAAAGTTTATTTTAACAGAGTGTAAATTGGGCCCTGCATGAATACACAGAGTGTTCTACAGCTGGTGAATGTTATGGGAGTTTCCTCAAAATGGTTCTGCCCACACAGCTTGGCCAGCAAACGAGCCCCTTCCCACCAGCCCCCTTTCCTCCTGCCATCCACAGTGAGTACACAGGCTCCTAGGCAGAGCATTTAATTTAACCACATGCCCATGGATCAGACCCCAGAAGAGTTTCCCAGTTTGTAGGCATGATTATTTGTGAACTTCCCTATTTATTCCCTAGGACATTGGTAACCACAAAATCTGCATAGACTGTCAAAACCAAAGCAAAATTTCAATCCCTTTTTGTTAATTTCAATCATCTTTTTACATATTTGGGACTCCATGTTCCAGATAAAAAGTCCCTGTTCTCTATAAGGCATTAAAACCGTCCACTTGTTCTCTCTCCCCTAGTATTGGCATACCTTGCCCCCAGGGAGTGAGAACTCTATTGAGGTAAGGAAAAATTTCAGTCTTCAAGGTCACAAAGTTGGAGTCATCCTAAGAAATGGCAGAATATGTTGTTTGTTTTATATGTACAGAAGAAGTAAAGAGATTCTAAGTAGAACAAGATGTAACCACAATCCTCTTTTGTTGGAATTATTTCACTTCTCTACCCTTTCCCCTCTTCTATGAAGCTGGTTGGAAGGAGGCTGCCAGGGGCAGGTGTGCTTGCCCACCTCCTGCTCCCCATAGGCCAAAAATAAAATAGAATAAAACAAAGAAACAAGAATACTCCAAAAAAGGGACACAGAGTGTCTAGCACAAAATAGAAGATTTTGAGTTTTGAGTTTACCATGGTCAAGTTCAGATCAGATCAAATGAAGATTGGGGGCTGAAGCACTGCAGAGTGAAAGTTCTTCTGGCATGTGTTTCCTAACTGGGATAGCATCTAGGTGACCTTTGTAGGTACTGGTCTAGCATTCAGATAGTCAGGATGCTATCTGTGTATTTACCCATAACACAATTTGTCTCTGTTGCTGGAGTCCTGGCCAATTTATTACCAAGACAGAATGGTTCCATATAATTCATGCCCAAGGATGGGTACTGGGTATTTTGAGAAAAAAGGACAGTCAGCTGGGTGAGTTTCATAGCAGAAAATAGAATTAATATAACATACAGCTACTGTGTGGTCCCACAGTGCTACCAGATTTGAAATAACATCTCATTTCATCTTTGCAACTCTAACCATGATCCTGTCTCATTGACATCTCAGTACTTGATGCTACATGGATCAATCTGCAGGTTAGTTAGAATTACTCTCATGTATCAGATAAAATGGAAATTCAAAACATGTAACTTACATGAGTTTATATTTTAATATTTTTATAAACTTGACCAGTTATGTCTGTCATGTGAAAAACTGTCAAAATTCATTGTGTCTATGTATTGTTTCAACAATTTGTCCAGTGAACTTGACAAAGTGTAGCAGAAACATTCAGTTGACAGATGAAATGTTTCTTTATCTGCTATTGTTACTATAATAATCTATTATTGTAGTTTGTATACATAAGTAGTGCCTAGTATGAAACAGACAATAAATACATAATTATTATTAATAACAAACAGGTAGTACATTTACAGTTGTCTGGATTTTTATGATAAGTCATTAAGAGTTCTCCCACATACACAATAGTCTTATAATTTCTACATCATATATGCATTATTTACTGTAAAATTTAGACCATTTTCTCCAGTGTACAAACCCCCAAATAGTTGAAAGCTTGTCAATTGTACCTTTGAAAGAAAAAAATGAATAAATATGCTAGAGTTATGCACTTTTACACAATAAGATAATGGGATTTTTTTGGTTTCAATTTTTTTCACAACATTATTTCATTTACTTTTTCCTGTCTTCATGGTTTTTAAATTTTTTCTTCATGATAGTTTTCAATCTTGAAGTGTATTTGTCTTTGGGGCTCAAGAGAGGATTAATCAGATCAATGACTCTTAAATTGGTGGATGTTGAGATTGACATTTTGCATGAGAAGAGATGGAACCTCATGACCTACTTTCTCCTTTCCTTGAATTCCTGGACGTTTGTATGTAAATTGGAGTTGTTAACCACAAAGCAAGTGAAAGAAGATGCACACTGAGATGCTCAATGGCAATGAATTTAATTCAGGGTAAAACAAGATAGTAAAGACTACCCTGAAATACAGAGCAATGAGTCTGAATATTCAAGTACAGATTGGCCAAGATGTTCCTTCCCCAATTTTTGATCTCACAATTAATTCTTTGCAAGTTAATAACACTTGATTAAACTTGCTTTGCACTCTACAATTCACATGACTTTTTCATATATAAATACCAAATTTGATCCTTAAAACACCTACAGGAATATCTCAGAGATTTTGTGGATTCAGTTCCATACCACCGCATAAAGCAAATAATACAATAAAGCAAGTCAAATGCATTTTTTTGTTTCCTAGTTGTTGGGTAAATGGAAGTTTTCAACCAGAATTTCTCACCTGGACTTGATAGTGATATGTACATAAGGGCCTGATTGCACATCAATGGGATGTTTACCATGGCAGTGCCACCAGTCCTACACAGGATTACCAGTCAGAGGTAAGAGGTGGAGAAGAGCAGCCGTTCTCTCCTCCCCTCTGTTCCTGCTGTGTAATTGGTCAGGTGCCCACCAGTCACAAGGGACCCACCCACAGAGTTTCTCCTGCAGGAAGGCAGTGAGTAGAGGGGGAAGCAGGGCACACCCCACGTCTGGACAGCAGCTAGTGGAGCTGAGGGACGGGGGCAGAGACTGTCATGGGAGAGAGAGACTGAGCCATGAAAATCAAACCTTTAATCTCCATCCCCCTTTCCCTTGTCTTCCATTGGTCTCACAAGATTCATAACAAACTTGTGCCAAGTGGGGAAACCCCTTCCTACCAGTGTGTATAAAAGTTGTTTGTACTATGCTGTAATCTTTTAAGTGTGCAATTGTATTCTATCTAAAGAAACAGTGTATGTATCTTAATTAAAAAACATTTCATTGCAAAAATTTGCTAACCATCATCCAAACTTTCAGCAAGCAGTGATCACTGATCACAGGTCATCATAACAAACATAATAATGAAAAAGTTTGAAATATTGCAAGAATTACTAAAATGTGACACAGAGACATGAAGGGAGCAAATGCTGTTGGAAAAATGGCACCAAAAGATTTGCTTAGTTGCCACAAACCTTCAACCAGTAAGAAAATGCAATATCTGCGAAGTACAATAAAATGAGGTATGCTTGTAGTGAAATACTCACTACTTTATTATTCCCATTTTATAAATAAAAGTGCTAAAACTCAAACAGGTAAAATGATCTACCTGAGGTCATACAGTCAGTAAGCTCTGAAGTTAGGACTCATCCCTAGGTCCTGCTCCTCAGACGAGCAGTAGCCGAGCATGGTTCTCATGGAAGGGGTGTTGCCTCTTGTCTCTACATGTGGCAAACTCTGCTATCAATTATTCAGCATCAATAAGCTCACAAAGGCAACCTTCATTCATTAAACTTCCACTGTACAATAAGTGCAAGACCAATTTCTAAGGGACCTGATACAAAGGAAATGGAAAAATGTGGCATGTGCCCTTAAGAAACTCATCAATAAAGAAGAAGAATTCTACTTGAAAGTCTGTACCTCTGCCCAGTTACCTCAGGAAGCCCCAGAGAGATGGCCATTAGACAATCTCTTTTAAGTTTCCCAATTCTTACAATGAGTGGTCAGGCATTACATAACTCAGGCATCCACGCAGAGAATATCCATTAATCCTAAAATGCATTCCTAAAAGAAGAGTCATACTTTTCTATTTCAAATATTACTTATGTTGAAATCTTAGCTGTTATATTACAATTAATTTGCATTAACCTTTTTATATTCAAGGGCAACTGAGGGATTTTCCAATGACCAAAGGGAGAAAAGCATCTTGCTAAGTGATGGCTACAAAAGGGATTGCCCTGAAAAAACTCAGAATGCCCCAGGAAAAAATAAGTCACAGAGGTAATCATTGGTGATGCTCATCCATGCTCTTTACCAGGATGAACTGAAGAAAGGCTAAGACACTGGAGATACGCAAAAAATAGATGGGTGCTTAGAGCACACAAAACGATTTTAATATTGGTTTGAGCACGATAAAACAAGGAAAATGCCATTGTTATTTGAAGTGAGAAGGATGTATACCAAGAGACTACTATGCTAAATACTTTATATAAACTTCATTGAATACCGTTTTTCCTCAGTTCATCACAAATGGTGAGAATGCTTTCATTAATAATTACTTGTAGTTTCCAGTAATCAAACTTTAATACATGTGTTTATTGAACTGCATTTAATATATTCAATATCTTATGAGAAGGTGAGCACAGGATTGCCTTTGGAGAACTAATCAGAAAGAAGTAACTAAAAACAGTACATGTGTAAACACAGCATTCAAGCTATTTACTCCCTTAAGCATATTCCCATTGCCTTAGGTATTTGCAATATACGAAGCAATAAATGCTTTCAAGTCATAAGTAATGAGAAGTATTTCATCACATATTCCTTTCAGAAATATGGTGCTGGAGGTCATTCTTAAAGACCTTGCTGTAAGCCACCAAATTTCTATCACCTCTTTTCCTCTCAAAAAAGAGAAGGAAACCTCCAAAGGCTGGCAGATAACTTCATGCATTTCCTTCTTCCAATCTCTGCTGTAAACCTAGCCAAGGGGAGAACATGAATTCAGCTGGTACAATGGTATTTCCTTTATCCTTAGTGGCTGAGGGACTCTGAAACTGCAGAGAATTCTTTCTAATGTGGGATTCCCCAGGGAGAACAGAAGCTAGCCTGAAGGATAAAGGCTATATTAGATTGCCTTCTGGGTAAGGAAAGGGGGTGCTCAAGTTCCTCCAACACTCAAGGAGGCAAAGTCAGTGGAACAGGATCTGCATCCCCCCTAGACTGATGATGCCTGGGAAAATCTAGATTCATGAAATTTCTGCAATTTCAGAAGTGTAGTTACTTTGATTACTTCCTAATGTTTTAAAAGATAGGGCATTATAATCCATGCTATGTGGAATATTTGCTGCTTTCTGTTTTCCTGGTTGGACCTTGACTCACATAGACCCTTTCTGGATATGTAGCATCTGATTATCCACCTCAAGGCAGCTCAGCAAACACCTATGTCCCAGAATGCTGCTGGCTGAGAGCCCACATAACTGGCCTGCCTGGGCAAAGCCAGGCCTTCATGCCCTGGCTCTTAAGCTCCCCTGAAAAGCCCTGCCCAAGATGGCTTGAAGGTTCCCCTCCACATGACTAAACTTTGGGCAAGTTTCTTCCTGATGGTAGGCCCCTTAGCTCCCTTTTCTTAGACAATTTACTTTAGAAAACTAGTATTTGCAAATTCTTTCTCTGCCCCCTTTGGAACATATATAAATCTCCTTGGAAGCCTCTCATTGGGGTGAGGACACAAGGCATGTCAAGGACCTGGGAACCATTTCCTGGAAATGTAAAAATCCCAGGAGCTAGCTCCCTATCTTCCAGTCTCTTTGGGAAGGTACGAGCTGAATTCCAGAGGGTACCTTACTCCCAGTTGCAAAATTACCATCTGTCATTAAGATCCTTTCCTTTCGGTACAGCCAATTGGCAAACACAGGTGGCTATGATTTCCCTGTCCCTCCATCAAAAACCCTCCAGGGAGAAATATCTGTGAACTTGTGTTTGACACCTGCAACATTAGTTGATTCAATCTCTCTCCCCTACTGCAGTAGTCTTGCATAAAGTTTTGTTGCCTGTTCAACTCTTCCCAGTGCAATTCTTACTTTGATACCATCTGCTCTCTCCCAGGCTTGTTTTATGTTTATGAATCATTAGTGTTTTCTTAATAAGGGGAAATAGGATCTCAGCTGACTTGCTCATCTCCCTGGGAAGCTGAGGAGATCCCTTAGGTGCATACTCAAAAGTCGTGCCTAAAGCAAGTTGCACTTTGTAAAACAAGTTTGCTTCATCTCCACTTAGAAAAAAAATTTTTTAATGTTAGGTTCTCTCCTCTCTATACCATATACACACACACACACACACACACACACACACACACACACACACACACACACACACACACCTTTACCTCATTAGAAAGAAGCATGTACACAACTTACTTATTTAGGAAAGAAACTCCAGGCCTGGGATACATGACAACAACCAGATACCCCTGTACTGGAGGGCCTGTCATCCAGCTGCTAGGAGGGCTGTAGGCAGAAAGCCTTCAGTGGCGGTCCCCTTCAGTAACTGCCTCACTTTGGAGAACACCCTCTCCTAGGACCTCTTGTCCACCAGATGCAAAGCACATCACTCAGTGACTGACAGATGCAGGGGTATGAAGCCCTTGGCCTCTTGGCCCAGCTCAGGACAATTCTTCAGCACACTTCCAGCCCAAGGTGTCCAGTGGAACCAACCAAGGCTGTCATTGGGCTGCAGCATGCTTCAACCTCTCCCTCAGCCCCATACTGCCTCCTTCCCCATCCTTCCCTCAACATTGATCCCAAGAAACTTTCACAATATCCTGCCCCCTAAACCATCTCAGAGTCTGCTTCCCAGGAAATAGAACCTACAATGGTGTTGTTATGAGAATCAAATCAAATGTATGTGAAATACTTGCTGAGTCAATTGAAAGGTACAAATAATGATGACCACTTATTGGGCATTGTGTTAGCATTTTAATAAATACTATTTAGTCCTCACAACAATTACAAAATAGATATTTTCTCCCTTAATTTCAAGTGAGAGGACTAAAGCTCAGAGAGGTCAACATTTTCTGCCCCAGGTCACCCAACTAGATAAGAAGTGGCAGGCCCTGGGGTTGAGCCTGACTTCTCTATGATTCTCCTGCATCCCTGTAACACCCCACAACCTCAGAAGAGTTGAGACAGCTTCTCAGATGAGTTGTGCCATCTATGAACTAGAAAGCTATAATTTTAAGAAATGAGACTATGAAGATGGAATATAAAAGTACCTTCAGGTGGGGAGAGTGTGCCTGGGAACCAGCAGGGAAAAGTCCAGCCTCCTCCTGCTCAGCACTTCCAGGATGTGCTCCCTGCTGAGAACAGAGAAAGGTTGTCAGGTCCATTAACCTCAGCACATGTAAATGGGGACCCAGATGCTCTCTTCTAAAATAAAATCCTCCCCAGCAGATGGTCAGGTTTAACAAGTTGGTATTTTGACTGAAGCTTCCAAACAGCTCATCTGTCCAACAGTAGAATCAAATAGAACCAAAAACTTCAGCCAACCCATTTTCTGGGGCTTAGATATTGGACCCAGGAATGACCAGCAGCTAAAATCAACATAGCACATCCCACCAATGCTGGTGTCCATGTGATGGAGCCGATTGTCTTATTATCTGATCAAAGCAGGCCTGGTTTGTTGGCCAGGAGCCTGCCTAATAGGGAGCAATCCTGCAGGAAGAAGTAATTCACCCTTTTGAACAATATTTATTGGGCAGCTATCGTGAGCAAAGAACTGACTCTAGCTGGAGGTTCCCGGTGACAAGAAGGCAGTACCTTCAATGAAGAGAACCACAGGCCAGTGAGGATAAACAGCCAAGTAAAGGGGAAATTTCAATTCATGTGATTAAAAAAGGTACCAGGATGAACAGTGGGTGCAGTCAGAGAGCAGAGAGGACATATCCTAAGCAGGTTTTCTCAGCCAAGGCCCATTTCCCAGATGAAAATGTTGAGGGATTGAGACTTGAATGATAAGTAGAAGGTAGTCAGGTGTCCTGCCTGAGGGTTTCAGCCCCAGGTAAGTTTACTGGGGATTCAGTCAGACTGAGAAAGGGTTTAGACCCAGCTTTATTCCCATGGCAATATGTTGAGCACTAATCATGTCTGTGTCCAGCAGTTTGCAGGTCTGTAATCCACCTTGTCTCTGCCTCTGCCCAGAGCACTGGGTGGAGCTCTTCATAGAATGACTCAGTCATTCGTGGCTTATTGCTTATGGGTATGGAAGCCATAGCCTAGCAGTAGGCCAATTACATCATCAAGTAGTTTAGGGTCAGGTGAGGATCCTGGCCATAGGCACTTCCATTTTCCCCACACAGGAAATGTTTGGAAGCAGGGAAGGAGAAGTCATTATATGCAGAGGCAACTGATTTGCAAAGGCTCAAAGGAAAAACGGCACATCTAGAACAGTCTGGGTTCATCGGGGGCAAAGATTTTGAATATTCACGAAAAATAAAAAATGTTATAATACTGTATTATTTTATATACTTTATGAAGCATGACAAATCTATGTAACATTCACTCATTCAACAGATATTTATTGAGGTCCTACTAAGTGCCAGGTGCTGTTCTAGGCCCTATGTGGTTTCAGACACCAGTAAAAAGAGTTTCTTCCTGTTTCTGACACACTCCTTTCAGATTCCCAGATTCCAACACATGTGTGTAGGGGAAAGGGGGTTTTCTCATGCATAACACCAAGCAGGGTGTCAGAGAATCCAACTCAGTTCCCATTGTATCTGCCTGGAGACAGCACCAGATTCCCCAGGTTAAGGGCTCTGTCCTACAAGACTACCCTCCATCCCCAACTCCAGATGCCGGTCTTAAGCCCCAGGCAGTTACCTGTGCTTCTGATCAACTGGCTACAGATAGGAGGTTCCAACGACCTCCACTCAAGTTTGATTAATTTACTAGAGCATCTCACAGGAGACTCAGGAAAACATTTAAGTTTGTCAGTTTAATAAAGGGTACCATAGAGGATACAAGTTAAGCCAGATGAGGAGACAGTGGGCAAGATCCCAAATAACGGAACTTCTGTCCTCAGGAAGCTTGGGGCCTTGCTTGGTGGCATGTGGAAGCTGCTTCATTGCAGAGTCACAATTGATTGGCTATTAGCTGATCCAGCCTCCAGCCCCTGCCCCTGGGTGGGGTCCACAAGTCTCTCATCAACATGATGAGACACCCGTTTCACCCTTAGGTCTCTGCAGTGTTTTCAGGAACTGTGGATAAAGAACAAATATATCTGGGAAAAATGTATTTTGTCATCTGAATGACTAAACATGTATTTCCTATAACTCATATTGTACTCCCCTAACAAGGTTTGTCCTGAGTGCCTGCTATAAGCCAGAAACCCTAAATACTGGGACTGAAATGTGGTTTTTATTTGGATGGGATCATTGAATCACCTAGGGAGCTTTTAAAATACTCAATGCCAAGACGACAAGCACCAGTATTTCCTAGATCCCAGGCAATTCCAGTATGAAGCCAAGTTTAAGAACCAATGGACTGAAGCAGTGGTTCTCAATGTTCAGGGTGCATTAAATCACAGAGGACTCATTCAATAGGTTTAGGGTGAGGTTCAAGAATCTGCGTTTATAACAAGTTCACAGGTGAGGCTGATGCTGCTAATCCGAGGACCAGGCTTTGAGAATCAGTGTCCTAGAGCATGGGAACTTATTTGTAGTTATTTATCTCACTGGTAAAACATAACTGCCTTAATAAACCTATACATTAGTGATACCCCTCTACTTTAGTGATGATGCCACTTTTTAAGAGCATTTTCTTCCAAGAAAGGGATGAGGATAAGAACTTGAAAAGGACTGTTGATTGTTGCATTAAGTCTTCTGCTTGGAGAGTTTCTTAAGAGGAAAGACCAAGATGAGACACAGTGGGTGGGCTCTCCTAGTCTTGGCAGCATGAGGCAGAAGAGCAAGGATCCCAGAGCTACCCAGGTTCGGGGTACATCTCTGCCTCTGATCAGCTTTGTGATCTCCAACAATTAAGTATCCTTCTTGTGTCTCAATTCTTCTTAAACCACGGAGTTTGAAAATATCAGAAAAATGCTTAGAACCTGGCAGATGGCACGATTTATATAAGCATTGACTATTACTAGCCTCCTGCAATTGTCCCAATACTCTTCTGGATTAGTTTACGATAATCCAGTTTACCAGTAATTAGTTTACAAACATCCTCCTTCCTTTTTTTATGCTCCATGGGTCGGATAATAGTACAAAGATTGCACCAATGTGATAGTACTGCCTATGAAGGATGAAATCCATGCTGAATGCCAGGTTATAAATACTAGTAACCTTTCTATGTGTTCAGTAGGTGCTTTGTGGACAAAGAAGGCATAATACAAGGAGCTTAATTAATTCTGGTAGAAAAGTGAAAGCATATTTGCAAATTACTATACCCCAAAGCAGACTTTACAAAGTCATTAAGATAAATGAAAGGCAAGTTCTGTAGATCAGAGGGGAGAAAGCAGACATCTGGTTATAATGATAATGGCCTATGGCTATGGCTTCATGGAGAAAATGACTGTTGATTTGGATCATGAAGGATGAATAGGAGCTCAATACACAGAGATGGTGAGGGGAAGGGTACCCCAAGGAGAAGGGATGATGTGCATAAAAAGTAAGGCAAAAACACAAGAGTCAGCATATCTCAGGAAAACAGCGCAGGCATGAAGAGCTAGAATCAGTCTCACTGTATGTACTTTACCCCTGACAGCCTACTAACCAGCCCTGCCTCAGTTCCTGCTCTGGAAGGTGAAAAAGTTCCCTTAATAATGAGGTACTGATGTATATTAGTGAATAAATTTACTTGGATGGGATCATTGAATCACCTAGGGAGCTTTTAAAATATTCTATGCCAAGGGGGGGCGGAAGATGGCGGCGTGAGTAGAGCAGCGGAAATCTCCTCCCAAAACAACATATATCTATGAAAATATAACAAAGACAACCCTTCCTAGAATAAAGACCAGAGGACACAGGACAATATCCAGACCACATCCGCACCTGAGAGAACCCAGCGCCTCGCGAAGGGGGTAAGATACAAGCCCCGGCCCCGCGGGAGCCGAGCGCCCCTCCCCCCAGCTCCCGGCGGGAGAAGAGCAGGCAGAGCGGGAGGGAGACGGAGCCCAGGGCTGCCGAACACCCAGCCCCAGCCATCCGGGCCAGAGTGCAGGGCCCTTGATACTGGGAAAACAGGGCAGCAAGAACAGTGAGCAGGCACTGGAGGATGGGCAACAGAGGACATAAGAAAAGCGTGCGACCATTTTTTTTTTTTTGCTTTTTTGCTGCTTTGTTTTGGCGAGCGCTTTTTGGAAGTCTTAAAGGGACAGGGACCCCAATATTAGGGAAACAGGGCAGAAAGACCGGTGAGCAGAGGCCTGAGGCTGGCACCGGAGAATAAAGAAAAACGAACGACCACCTTTTTTTTTTAATTAAAAAAATTTTTTTTTTTTAATTAAAAAAAATTTTTTTTCTTGTTTTTTTTTGTGGTCGTTGTTTTGTTTTGGCGGGTGCTTTTTGGAAGTCTTAAAGGGGCAGGGCGGGCCACTTAATCCAGAGGTAGGGAATCCGGGATCTCTGGGCACCCTAACCCCTGGGCTGCAGGGAGCAGGGAGGCCCCTTACGGATATAAATAGCCTCCCAGCAGCTCCTGCTCCAACGCGACTCCACCATTTTGGAGTAGCTGCCCGAGCCAGGCCACGCCCACAGCAACAGCGGAGATTAACTCCATAGCAGCCGGGCAGGAAGCAGAAACCCTGTCTGCGCGCAGCTGCGCAGCACAAGCCACTAGAGGCCGCTGTTCTCCCAGGAGAGGAGGGCCACAAACCAACAAGAAAGGAAGTCCTTCCAGCCGTCACTCGTCCCAGTTCTGCAGACTATTCCTATCACCATGAAAAGGCAAAGCTACAGGCAGACAAAGATCACAGAGACAACACCAGAGAAGGAGACAGACCTAACCAGTCTTCCTGACAAAGAATTCAAAATAAGAATCATAAACATGCTGACAGAGATGCAGAGAAATACGCAAGAAAAATGGGATGAAGTCCGGAAAGAGATCACAGATGCCAGAAAGGAGATCGCAGAAATGAAACAAACTCTGGAAGGGTTTATAAGCAGAATGGATAGAATGCAAGAGGCCATTGATGGAATTGAAATCAGAGAACAGGAACGCATGGAAGCTGACATAGAGAGAGACAAAAGGATCTCCAGGAATGAAACAATATTAAGAGAACTGTGTGACCAATCTAAAAGGAGCAATATCCGTATTATAGGGGTCCCAGAAGAAGAAGAGAGAGGCAAAGAGATGGAAAGTATCTTAGAAGAAATAATTGCTGAAAACTTCCCCACACTGGGGGAGGAAGTAATCAAACAGACCACGGAAATACACAGAACCCCCAACAGAAAGGATCCAAGAAGGGCAACACCAAGACACATAATAATTAAAATGGCAAAGATCAAGGACAAGGAAAGAGTGTTAAAGGCAGCTAGAGAGAAAAAGGTCACCTATAAAGGGAAACCCATCAGGCTAACGTCAGATTTCTCAACAGAAACCCTACAGGCCAGAAGAGAATGGCATGATATATTTAATACAATGAAACAGAAGGGCCTTGAACCAAGGATACTGTATCCAGCACGACTATCATTCAAATATGACGGTGGGATTAAACAATTCCCAGACAAACAAAAGCTGAGGGAATTTGCTTTCCACAAACCACCTCTACAGAACATCTTACAGGGACTGCTCTAGATGGGAGCACTCCTAGAAAGAGCACAGCACAAAACACCCAACATATGAAGAATTGAGGAGGAGGAACAAGAAGGGAGAGAAGAAAAGAATCTCCAGACAGTGTATATAACAGCTCAATAAGCGAGCTAAGTTAGGCAGTAAGATACTAAAGAGGCTAACCTTGAACCTTTGGTAACCACGAATTTAAAGCCTGCAATGGCAATAAGTACATATCTTTCAATAGTCACCCTAAATGTTAATGGGTTGAATGCACCAATCAAAAGACACAGAGTAACAGAATGGATAAAAAAGCAAGACCCATCTATATGCTGCTTACAAGAAACTCACCTCAAACCCAAAGACATGTACAGACTAAAAGTCAAGGGATGGAAAAACATATTTCAAGCAAACAACAGTGAGAAGAAAGCAGGGGTTGCAGTACTAATATCAGACAAAATAGACTTCAAAACAAAGAAAGTAACAAGAGATAAAGAAGGACACTACATAATGATAAAGGGCTCAGTCCAACAAGAGGATATAACCATTCTAAATATATATGCACCCAACACAGGAGCACCAGCATATGTGAAACAAATACTAACAGAACTAAAGGGGGATATAGACTGCAATGCATTCATTCTAGGAGACTTCAACACACCACTCACCCCAAAGGATAGATCCACTGGGCAGAAAATAAGTAAGGACACGGAAGCACTGAACAACACAGTAGAGCAGATGGACCTAATAGACATCTATAGAACTCTACATCCAAAAGCAGCGGGATATACATTCTTCTCAAGTGCACATGGAACATTCTCCAGAATAGACCACATACTAGGCCACAAAAAGAGCCTCAGAAAATTCCAAAAGATTGAAATCCTACCAACCAACTTTTCAGACCACAAAGGCATAAAACTAGAAATAAACTGTACAAAGAAAGCAAAGAGGCTCACGAACACATGGAGGCTTAACAACACGCTCCTAAATAATCAATGGATCAATGACCAAATCAAAATGGAGATCCAGCAATATATGGAAACAAATGACAACAACAACACTAAGCCCCAACTTCTGTGGGACACAGCAAAAGCAGTCTTAAGAGGAAAGTATATAGCAATCCAAGCATATTTAAAAAAGGAAGAGCAATCCCAAATGAATGGTCTAATGTCACAATTATCGAAATTGGAAAAAGAAGAACAGATGAGGCCTAAGGTCAGCAGAAGGAGGGACATAATAAAGATCAGAGAAGAAATAAATAAAATCGAGAAGAATAAAACAATAGCAAAAATCAATGAAACCAAGAGCTGGTTCTTCGAGAAAATAAACAAAATAGATAAGCCCCTAGCCAGACTTATTAAGAAGAAAAGAGAGTCAACACAAATCAACAGTATCAGAAACGAGAAAGGAAAAATCACGACGGACCCCACGGAAATGCAAAGAATTATTGGAGAATACTATGAAAACCTATATGCTAACAAGCTGGGAAACCTAGGAGAAATGGACAACTTCCTAGAAAAATATAACCTTCCAAGATTGACCCAGGAAGAAACAGAAAATCTAAACAGACCAATTACCAGCAACGAAATTGAAGAGGTAATCAAAAACTACCAAAGAACAAAACCCCCGGGCCAGATGGATTTACCTCGGAATTTTATCAGACATACAGGGAAGACATAATACCCATTCTCCTTAAAGTTTTCCAAAAAATAGAGGAGGAGGGGATACTCCCAAACTCATTCTATGAAGCTAACATCACCCTAATACCAAAACCAGGCAAAGACCCCACCAAAAAAGAAAACTACAGACCAATATCCCTGATGAACGTAGATGCAAAAATACTCAACAAAATATTAGCAAACCGAATTCAAAAATACATCAAAAGGATCATACACCATGACCAAGTGGGATTCATCCCAGGGATGCAAGGATGGTACAACATTCGAAAGTCCATCAACATCATCCACCACATCAACAAAAAGAAAGACAAAAACCACATGATCATCTCCATAGATGCTGAAAAAGCATTTGACAAAGTTCAACATCCATTCATGTTAAAAACTCTCAGCAAAATGGGAATAGAGGGCAAGTACCTCAACATAATAAAGGCCATCTATGATAAACCCAAAGCCAACATTATATTGAACAGCGAGAATCTGAAAGCATTTCCTCTGAGATCGGGAACTAGACAGGGATGCCCACTCTCTCCACTGTTATTTAACATAGTACTGGAGGTCCTAGCCACGGCAATCAGACAAAATAAAGAAATACAAGGAATCCAGATTGGTAAAGAAGAAGTTAAACTGTCACTATTTGCAGATGACATGATACTGTACATAAAAAACCCTAAAGACTCCACCCCAAAACTACTAGAACTGATATCGGAATACAGCAAAGTTGCAGGATACAAAATCAACACACAGAAATCTGTGGCTTTCCTATATACTAACAATGAACCAACAGAGAGAGAAATCAGGAAAACAACTCCATTCACAATTGCATCAAAAAAAACAAAATACCTAGGAATAAACCTAACCAAAGAAGTGAAAGACTTATACTCTGAAAACAACAAGTCACTCTTAAGAGAAATTAAAGGGGACACTAACAGATGGAAACTCATCCCATGCTCGTGGCTAGGAAGAATTAATATCCTTAAAATGGCCATCCTGCCCAAAGCAATATACAGATTTGATGCAATCCCTATGAAACTACCAGCAACATTCTTCAATGAACTGGAACAAATAATTCAAAAATTCATATGGAAACACCAAAGACCCCGAATAGCCAAAGCAATCCTGAGAAAGAAGAATAAAGTAGGGGGTATCTCACTCCCCAACTTCAAGCTCTACTATAAAGCCATAGTAATCAAGACAATTTGGTACTGGCACAAGAGCAGAGCCACAGACCAATGGAACAGACTAGAGAATCCAGACATTAACCCAGACATATATGGTCAATTAATATTTGATAAAGGAGCCATGGACATACAATGGCGAAATGACAGTCTCTTCAACAGGTGGTGCTGGCAAAACTGGACAGCTACATGTAGGAGAATGAAACTGGACCATTGTCTAACCCCATATACAAAAGTAAACTCAAAATGGATCAAAGACCTGAATGTAAGCCATGAAACCATTAAACTCCTGGAAGAAAACATAGGCGAAAACCTCTTAGACATAAACATGAGTGACCTCTTCTTGAACATATCTCCCCGGGCAAGGAAAACAACAGCAAAATGAGTAAGTGGGACTATATTAAGCTGAAAAGCTTCTGTACAGCAAAAGACACCATCAATAGAACAAGAAGGATCCCTACAGTATGGGAGAATATATTTGAAAATGACACATCCGATAAAGGCTTGACATCCAGAATATATAAGGAGCTCTCACGCCTCAACAAACAAAAAACAAATAACCCAATTAAAAAATGGGCAGAGGAACTGAACAGACAGTTCTCCAAAAAAGAAATACAGATGGCCAACAGACACATGAAAAGATGCTCCACATCGCTAATTATCAGAGAAATGCAAATTAAAACTACAATGAGGTATCACCTCACACCAGTAAGGATGGCTGCCATCCAAAAGACAAACAACAACAAATGTTGGCGAGGCTGTGGAGAAAGGGGAACCCTCCTACACTGCTGGTGGGAATGTAAGTTAGTTCAACCATTGTGGAAAGCAGTATGGAGGTACATCAAAATGCTCAAAACAGACTTACCATTTGACCCAGGAATTCCACTCCTAGGAATTTACCCTAAGAATGCAGCAATCAAGTTTGAGAAAGACAGATGCACCCCTATGTTTATTGCAGCACTATTTACAATAGCCAAGAATTGGAAGCAACCTAAATGTCCATCAATAGATGAATGGATAAAGAAGATGTGGTACATATACACAATGGAATACTACTCAGCTATAAGAAAAGGGCAAATCCAATCATTTGCAGCAACATGGATGGAGCTGGAGGGTATTATGCTCAGTGAAACAAGCCAAGCGGAGAAAGAGAAATACCAAATGATTTCACTTATCTGTGGAATATAAGAACAAAGGAAAAACTGAAGGAACAAAACAGCAGCAGAATCACAGAACTCAAGAATGGACTAACAGGTACCAAAGGGAAAGGGACTGGGGAGGATGGGTGGGTAGGGAGGGATAAGGGGGGGAGAAGTAGGGGGGTATTAAGATTAACATGCATGGGGGGGTAGGAGAAAAGGGAGGGCTGTACAACACAGAGAAGGCAAGTAGTGATTCTACAACATTTTGCTATGCTGATGGACAGTGACTGTAAAGGGGTTTATAGGGGAGACATGGTATAGGGGAGAGCCTAGTAAACATAATATTCGTCATGTAAGTGTAGATTAGTGATAGCAAAAAAAAAAAAAAAAAAAAGGGCAGTTCCTGTGTGGTAACCTCCAACGAGTTCTACACAAGGGTATAAAGGGCATATAAAAGTGTAGGCAAAGGGTCTGTTTGTGTTTATACAGAGGATCAAAGCCTAATTGGGCTACCCCGAAAATGAACTAAGATACGATATGAAAAAGAACTTCCAACATCTGCACCCTCTGGAAGACTCATGCCAGAAGATGATCATCAAAAAACCCCAACAAAGATCCACGCACTGCTACAGCTGTAGATGCACTCATCCCACCAGTTCCTGGACTTGCCATGGGAATGAGGAAGGAGATATCTAAGCTGGCCTGTGCATACAGTAAAACAACAAAATTGGACTGGATCTATACTGTTGGAACTCAACCAAGAATTTGGAGAAGTGCAAATTGTAGCGCTCCAAAGTCTTACAACTACAAACTATTTATTGTTAAAAGAACATATGGCATGTGAACAGTCCCCAGGAATGGGTTGTTTTAATTTGTCTGATTTCTCTCAGACTGTTCAAGTTCATTTGGACAATATCCACCATATCATAGATAAGTTTTCACAAATGCCTAAGGTGCCTAACTGGTTTTCTTGGTTTCACTGCAGAGGGCTGGTAATTACAGATATGCTTTGGTTATGTAACTATACTCCTATTATGTTAATGTGTGTGTGCAATTTAAGTAGTAGCTTAAAACCTATACATGCTGAAGTTACTCTACAAGAAGATATATCAAAGAAATAATCAATCTTCCCATGTTTTCTTCCGCCTGCTACTTCTATAGCTTTTCTTCTTCCTTCCTAATTACAACCCTTAAATAGAATTTGTGCCTCATATCAAATTTACCGAGTATCATAATTCTTCCAAGTGGTAAAGATACCTCAAGACAAATGCTGGGCATAGAAGCCACAGGGCATAAATATGCAAAGAAGTAAAAAGCTAACTTTTTCAAACAATAAGGCTTCTCTCTCACTTACCAACTTCACATTTCCCTGTATGGCCCCGGAAGATGACTGGTTAGCCAGAGACGGGTAAGATTCCTCAAGGGAGGAACAACCTAAGACAGGCACAGTCGCAGGGGGGCCATCAGGTGAGAAATTGGGGATCAACAGAGGTGAGGCTTAGAACCTCACCCCCCCGTTCTGAGAGAAATCTTCTGCATACGTGGATGTTTTATTGCCCTTGTCTAGCTTGGATTAACACATAGTCTACAGGCACACACCTGATCATCTACATGTGCTCTCATACAACACTAAACTATGTTTTCTACCTTTATCTTGTATCTACCTACCACTTCAGCATTTTATTAAAAATAATAATAATAAAGAGAGAAATGTGGTATCCACATATAAATCAAGTATAAAAACCAAATGAGTATTCATATTTGAACTGACTGTTTAGAGTTCATAATGCATGAGCAAAACCGAAAGTTTCTGTGATGACTGCCCTTGTACTGTTCACTATGTAACTTATTCATTATGTAAGAATTTGTTCTACATGTAAAAACTTGTTTGTTATGCCTCAGAAGATTGGAGACTGACAAAAATTAGGCTTGGGGTGGAATAATGATTGTGCATTGAGCATTGACTCCCCTATACAGAATTTTATTGTCGTTAACAACCATTTGATCAATAAATATGAGAGATGCCCTCACAAAAAAAAAAAAAAAAAAAAAAAAGGACAGACTTCCAATGGTAAAATAAATTAGTAACCGGGATGTAATGTATAGCATAAGGAATATAGTCAAGATATTATAACAGCCTGGTAGGGTGATAGCTGGAACCTAGAATTATGTATATAAATGTTCTACCACTGTGTTGTACACTTGAAACTCATGTAATGTAATACTGTGTGTCAACTACCCTTCAATAAAAAATAATAATTAAAAAAAAAAAAAAAAAGTGATAACTGAAAAAAAAAAAAAAAATATTCTATGCCAAGACTACAAGCACCAGTATTTCCTAGATCCCAGGCAATTCCAGTGTGAAGTCAGGTTTAAGAACCAGTGGACCGAAGCAGTGGTTCTCAAAGTTTGAGAGTCATGGCATATATAAATATTATATATACATAAAAATGTTCAATGGAAGTATCCTGGAAGTCAGCCTCAAGGTGTTTAATTTTTGGTATTTATCCAAAGCAAATTTTAATTGGTTTTCACCTCTCCTCACTGAATATTAGCATATTGACAGAAAACACTGAGGCTGAGTTGACTTGAATCATAACTCTTTATAATTATTGCCCATTTAGAAATTCTCACGTGATAGGGATGTAAGTAATGACTGGCCCATACACTACTACATTTCCTAGTGCTGTTCAGACCAACTGTATTGTCCGGAGTTCAGAGAAGACTAACTATGTGAAATAAAAATGGGGCACAGAGGTGGTAATCATGACACATTAACTGTACTTGGAATCTGGATCACAGAATTTACAGAGAAACAGGTGAGTATCTGTGTCAAAGGTGGAAGGTGAGGTGGTCTGAGGAAAGTCCAGAAGGGCAGGGTCCAGTCCTGAACAAATGTCCAGGTCTCACATGTTACATGATTTCTGATTCTCTTCCCCTCCTTTTTCTTCTTCCTCTTCTTCTTCTTTATTTTCTTCTCCTGTTTCTCTTCCTCTGCCTCCTCCTCCTTCACCTCCTCTCTCTCCACTCTCTCTGATGACCTGTACACTCAATCCTGCTTCGTTCTATTTGTTAAGAGTCACTAAGTCTAGCCCACACTCAAGGTAAGGGGGATTAGGCTCTGTTTCTTAAAAGGAAGAGTATGAAAGAATTGGTGGACATTTTAAAAATGCCACACCAAGTTTTCCTTTTTAAGAATGTCACATAAATGGAATCATACAGTATATGACCTTTTATGTCTATCTTTTTTCAGTTAGCATGTTTTTGAGGTTCATGATATAGTTGCACATCACCAATTTTTAGCTTTTTATTATTGAGTAAGTATTCCATATACAAATGTTCCACATTTTGTTTATCTGTTAGCCAAAAGGTGCTTATATTTTCAGGCACGTTTTAGGAGACATATGTTTGGGTTTTTTTAATCCATAGAATCTATTGAACTGCACATTGTCAAGTATTAACTAAGATAATAAAAACTTTCTTTGTTCTGTAACAAACAATAAACTATATAAAACATTACTACATGGACAATTATCTCAGTTCTGGAACATGGCTGATATTTGGGCAATCAGATGGCAAACAATATCCCCTAACAGAAATCTGTCATTCCTTCATTATATGTTGATCACACTTACAGAGTTTACCTCATGTAGCAGAATTTTCTAACGTTATATTCAACAAAAAGTATTGGGATAAAAAAGGAGAGTTTTTGAGATACATACTTTTCATATAGGTCTGGGAGTAACTCAAATGATATCAGGATATTTAGTTTCTATCATAGATGTCTGAAGTTTTGCTGAATGAATAGACTTCCTTTGCAAACCAAATTTCTTCTCAGAATCTAACTTTAACATCTTATATCTAAGGGACTTAAAGCATGAAGATTTTCACAAGGAGCTTCGATGGGATTTGGAAGTTTGTTTTCTAAGCAGGAAATACTTTTTCTTTTTCCCTGGCATCTGTCAGTCGAATGGATTGGCTATTCAAAGGCCTTCACAGATCTGAAAAAGCTTACTCTTAACACCCAGGCTTAGAGCCTCCATTCTGGACAACCCTAGTCAGAGGTGGTCACCTAAAAGCTGTTACAGTATCAACTCAGGCAGCAGAAGTGACAAGGTGAGAACTCAGGGAAAACTTCAAGGGAGCAGTCCTGGCCTGGGTCCTAGGAGTCTCTGAATCTCCCCTCAATCCGATTTAGCATGAGTCAAACCTTCACCAGCTGATGAAGAAATAAATGGTTACCTTAGCGGTTCTATTCACAAAGTACGCATCACAAAGATGCATAACTCACTGGCTCTGAATGTCGTGTGGAAAAATTGGGAAAGGTACCCCCACATATCTGTGAACATTCAGCCTCCAGACCATGAAACTCAAACACAAGGATGAGAGGAAGGTCTGCAGGCCTCATTACCCATCTGATCAAAGACATGGGGTCAGAATCTCCCAAGCTTACCCAGGGGTACCCATCCACAAAGTCACATGTGAACCCCTGGTGGGATGGGGACCATGGCCACGTTGAGTCACCTGCAGCTGTAAGAGAATGTTCCACGTTTCATGTGCAAGGGGACATGGGGAACGGAGGAGTATGAGCAAAGTAAAATTGTTTTGATTTGCTTTTAGTCATTATTAATTTAATTTTAAAAGCCAACTAATATGAAATGAAAAAGATTGAGAGCCATGGCATTTAACAACAGATGAGCTATGGGAAGGGAGATAGAGAAATGTCAACCGCGTTAACTGGGAGTGCTGCGGAATCGTCAGAATCTGCTGATTCTGGACGCCTGACCAGAAATCATCCTTCCTTCCATAAGGAATATAAGACATTCCTCTGCCTCCCCCCAGCACATGCATACATGCTCCTTCTTGTTGCCTTTAAATTTTGCCTGCGGCAGAAGCTTCCCTTCCTACAAAGGCTTCCCTTTATAGACACCTATGCATCTCCTGCTCTCTCTGTTCCAAAACTCCCAAATCTGAGACACCTCTCCAGCTACTGTTATATTAAGAAGCGAAGATTGAACAAATATCTGTGAGTGTCTGCTGTGCATCAGGCATAGTCCTAATCACTGGAGTTGCAGCACAAACGTGAAAGACAAAGCCCTTGACATCACAGAGCTCACATCCTCTAGGTCTGTATCAACCTTTGGAGTATATGGAACCCACTTGACCAGTGCAGACAACCTGTGACCACAGAGCCAACCTATGATATTTCCAGACATTATTTGACCCTCACTTTCCATTCCACTCATTGGCCAGGTCTGACTGACACATACAGGTCAGGAATCAACTCTGCTATAGGGCAGTTCTCCATGATGTGTGCTGTAGACACCCAGCCCAGCTAATGTGCAACCAGTCTTACTCTTGAGCCAACTGCAAAATTCTCCTTAACAGTACTGGGACTTTCTGAAGTCCCTCTTTTTTGTAATCACTCAAGTTTCAGTACATATGTAAAAATCAAATACTAAGGGAGTATTTTCCATATTTGTATCATTAATGGAAGTTCTATCTAAGATACTCCAAAAGTAGTTGGAATTAAGAAGTTTCCCACTAGAGATAGCTGGAAGCACAGAAATTCAGAGGAATGACCCAACAGTTGGGGGAGTCCAAAGTTTAGATGCCAAAAGATGTGGTCTACTTGCTAAGCCAAGTTCAGAGAGAAGAATCCAATAAGAATCAAAGGGCCAGAAATGGTAGAGCACGATGGAGCTGACATGAGAGTAATCTGGTCATAAAGAAGAGGAGTGGACTCCACAGACATTCCCGGAGCCCTGGAGGATTTGTGATCTATTCTGTGTGCCTGGGAGAAGATAAGAATCTTCTAGAAGACCAGGGGCATTTATCTGTCATTACTTGTCTTGATTATTAAACCAGCTCAGAGTGCTTTATCTATCTTAGGCTTTTGGGCTCCTGCCTTTTAACACCAAGACTGATATAAATTCAACTTCAGAGCTTTCTATAAGATATTAACTATCTACCCTTTAGTATCAAGACCCCCACCAAATAACAATACAATTAGAAGTAAGAGGTAGGGAAATGTCCTTGAATGAGCCAGACATACTTACTTAAGGAAGAGATGATCTAGAAGCTGCATGTTTTCAAGCAGTAGGAAGGAAGGGAGCCAGCAGAGACATGAACAAGGAAGGGCAGGCTACTGAAAATGTTGCTGTTACATTACAACCTATTAAGCCTTGGAAGAGTGACAGAGTACTTTATGGTATGAGATAAAATAAATGATTCACATTAAGCACCCAATTTGTCAATACTGGGCTGGGGGGAATAATACCTGAGTCACTGGAGAATGTGTGCATCCCATTCATGACCCTCCCTTCTGTTACTGTGTATCCTGTAATTGCATTCTCCCTACAGACAAAGAAAGGAGGTGATGGAATGGACATGTATGTATATACATGTGGTTTCTCAGTCCACTGAAAGCAAGGCTCACCCTAAGGGTATCATTCAATCACATCACAGAGCAACAGATAAAAAAGAGATGGGGATGAAGCAGATGCCTATTAACATCGAAAAGGAAAAAAATAGCAGCAACAGATGCACGAGGACAAGTTTGTCTCTGCAAACCGCTCAGGCTGCAGATTCTTTTCTCCAAATCGCAAATAAAGCACAGGACATTATTCTGTCTCCTTTTCCAAAAGAAAATCAGTATCCCCAACAGTCCCAAACTGAGACTGTATTTGAGTACCTTAAATCAAGCAGATACACAATGCTGTGTTTATTAATACCTTGCACTGTACAGTCCTTTATAGTTCAGCAAGTGCATTCGCATATATTGTTATTAATTCTCACAAGCAATGGGCAAAGGTTTACATTTTATCTTTATTTGGCATATAAGAGAATTGAATTTCAGATTAGTTAAGTTACCTATTAAGGCTCATCAGCTATTCATTAGCAGGCTCAAACCCAGTCTTTTAATTTCAAATTAAGTATTATTTTCATTATTTGAGTAGAGCTATTCATATAAAACGTTAGGTTATTATATGTACTCAAGATTATATGTGATTATAGCTACTTAAGGAAAATTGCCCCTAAAGTTTCTATGTTAGTGATGATATTATTTATCATAATTGAGTTCCCAGAGCACATGGAGTGATCTGCTTTGTTTCAACGGCTCCATGAGAATGTCGCTGCTACACATCCACGGGCTCTTTGAAAATGTGTGATGAGAACAAGGAAGGCCACAGGGATCCCAGTAGTGAGAAGGGTTCCGGTAGTGCTATGGTGTATAATTTCTGTCATTATTTATCTTGATTATTTCTCATGTCTTTTTTAGGTTTATTTTATTAATTCTCCACTTTTAAAATTATCAAGGTAATTTATTTACTCGGTTTTGGTAATTAAGTGATAAATATAATCATAAAATAAACCACTGATGTATACAGTAACTTGAGTGAACCTCCAAAACATTATATTGAGCAAGTGAGGCAATACTCAAATCAGTACACACCATTATTCCTTTTATATATGAAATTCTAGACAGGCAAAACCAATATACATTAACCAAGAAAACATCAGTGGTTACTTGGACTGGGGAAGGAGGTAGGAAATGACATCACACGGGCACAAGGAAACTTTGTGAGGGGATGGAAATGCTCTAAATCTTGATTCTGGTGGTGCCTACACAATTATATAGATTTGTCAAAACCCATGGAACTGTACACTTTAAACTGATGAGTTTTTGTATGTAAATTACACCTAAGTTTAATTGGTAAAAGGACAGAGTCATGACATCATTATCGGTAATAATATTTATAATGAGGTTTTTTAATAATGAACTTATGTTTTTCATAAAGGTCCTCATATGAACCTCACAATAATCCTATGACCCAGGTGTCTTTACTACTACCATCCCTATTTCACAAATGGTGTAACTGAATTTTGAATAGTTTCCTAATTAGCTAATAATCACTTGTCCAATCACACGACTCTGTATACCAGGGGGGGGCTCTTTGTATATTTGTTGTTGTTATGGGTATTCTGATACCGAGCCTTGTCCCTTGTCAACTGTCACGATGAGCAAAGCCTGCCTCTTCATCTGGCATTGCTACTTCGCTTGTCACACTCCTCATGTTAGAAATGCCAGGTGATAGCAGCTCACCTGTAACTTTTTTTAAAGCTTCTTCATAAATGAGCTGAAAATGACACCAACTCTGAATAACCCTGCAAAGGAGAGAAAATTATGTCAAATGAAACTAATTCCACCTGTTTATACAAGAAACAGCAGCAACTAGGGAGGAAACATTGTTCTGAGGATACAGCTTTTCTTCAACTTCAAACTCTTCAATGATACTGCACATAGTTGGGATAAACAAATAATAGCGAATATAAAGGAAATTCTCTCTGTAATGAAAAGAAAAAGCAATTTCCAGCCAGAAATTGAGACTAAGGTTAGAAATCTGAACCATGAAAACTTAGGCTTGAAATCCCAGCTCCCTTATTTATCAGATATATGGCTTTGATAAGCCACTTAATCTTTCTGACCTCAGAGTCCTTATCAGTGAAATGGGACTCATTCGTATTTACTTTGCAGAGAAATAATGCATGCAATACATCATCAAAGAGCAATACTTCAGCCAATAGCAGCTGTGAGTGTTAAAGGTGCTGGATTTATAATGCAGGCTAACAGTAATACAACCCTCCAAGCTAAGCACGTTACTCACATCATGTTATATAATTCTGTCAAGAGCTCTATAAAGAAATGCTGTTAATATCGTCTTAGAGATGAGAAAACTCAGGCTGATAGGGTACAATACCTTACCAAATGTCACAGAAATGAGACTAGTGTACTCCAGATTTTCTGGTGAGCAGCTTAAAACAGTACTTGTCAAACATTAATGTGCACACGAATCCCCTGAAGATATTATTAAAATCCTGAGTCTGATTCAGTAAGCCTGGGGTGGACCTGAAATTCTGCATCTCTACCAAGGGCCAGGTGATGCTGTTGGCCTGCAGATAGCAGCAAGGATGCGGATCATGTCTGTGGGGGCTGTTGAGAGGTAGGAAATAACCCTGTTGCTCTCTGCCCCATGATTCACTGTAGAAGGAATCGAGGTAACTTAATCAAATAAACAGACTCATAGCTGTTCACATTAACTAGTCCCCACCCCACCCCCATGATTACATAATGCTGATGCCAATATTTAGAACTTCAATGAGGTAACAATTATGCATATTCCCAGCTGGTAAAAATAGGGGTAGGCTGCAAGTGTCCATGAATTTAGATACTTACAAAATTTCTCAATATAACCCCAACACAGAGATGACTAATCATTTTATTTCCAACTAAATCAACATACCTCCCTCAGATGCACCAGCTATTGTTACCTATTTTCACAAATTTGTTTCCATGTTATTAATATCCATGAGTGCTAATTTCACTCAGCAGATATCCTGTGGCCCCAGAGAAGGTATATACTTGAAAGCACAACTGATTAATCCTGATTCCCTCCCATAAAGTTCGAGAAAACCCCCACTGATTAGAAATTCTGCTGGCTATTTAAGACGATAATAAAACCACATGATGAAAGCCAAAGAGGAAGTCTTTAAATCATTTGCTTTAATAACATGTCATGGTTATTTGAGCTCACACATACACTTCTGTTAGAAAAAGAGAAACTTGTTTTCTGTGCAGGGAAAGAGACCGTCTAGAGGGAATGGAAATTCATAAAATCTTTCAGTGGCAGTCATGCCATTCATATAAATTAACATGAAAATAATCATATGTTCTATTTCTAAAACCTCATCACAACAAAGTACCAAAGGAAGTCCACAAATGTTCATTTATTATGCATTCATTTTCATAATTTATTAACTATATATTTATGTACTTATACATAGTATTTATCATGTACCTATGACTTGCCATGTGATAGTCTGGATGTTTTTCACTAAATTTATATTCGTAATAACAAAAATTAGAGATAGAATAAAAAATATATTTTATTAGTGAAGTAAATCAAGGTACAGACCTCTAATGAACTAAGTCTTTAAAAGTCTAATACAGACCTTCCTCAACTTACGATGGGGTTATGCCCTGATGAACCCATCATAAGTTGAAAATATCTCAAGTCAAAAATGCATGAAATATATCTAACCTACAGGGCATCATAGCTTAGCTTAGCCTAGCCTACCCTAAATCTAAAAACATGTACATTAGACTATAGTTGGGCAAAATTATCTAACACAAAGCCTGTTTATAATAAAATGTGGAGTAACTCATGCAGTTAACTGAATACTGTGCTAAAAGTGAAAAACAGAATGGTTGTATGGGTTTAGAATGGTTGCAAGTGTATCAGTGGTTTCCCTTGTGATTGTCTAGGTGACTGGGAGCTACAGCCCATTACTGCTCCCCATATTGCATATTGTACTACATCAATCATACTACATATCGCCAGCCTGGGGAAAGACCAAAATTCAAAATTTTGTACAAAATTTTGTACATAAAAGGTACAGATTCAACCAAATATGTACCACTTCACACTGTCATAAAGTTGGAAAATCCTATATGGAACCATCATAAGCCAGGGACTCTTTTTGCAGAAATGATTGACATGGAATAATGGCAACACCTAATGTACATATTAAATGCTAGGTATTAACTTTACTATGTGCTTTATATATTATATTTCATTTAACCCTTATAACTCTTTACATTGGATACATTTATTCTCCTCACTTTAACAAGAAAACAGACCCAGAAGGCTAAACCCAAGATTATGTGGTGTGTGTTTCAAGGCTATAAGACAAGCCCAAGGTTTTAATTTATATACTGTACTACTGATGTAGTAAGAAATCAAATAAATATTAGTAGGTGAAAGGACAAAAATAATAAGATTATGAAAATATGAAACTTTTTCAAGTTATGCAAAGATGAAAAATGTGTATTATGAAGTGTTTTTATCTGGTGACAGAATATTAGTGCTATAATTTTCTTCTTTTCACCTGTGTATTTTCCTAGTATACATAAAATCTACTATCTTTAGACCATTCACTTAGTTGCCAAACTTACTGTGATTGAGAATAAGATTTTCTCACTAAAATAAAGGATTACTCACAAACACACTCTCACCAATTTCTGGTGACTTCAACATCAAGTTTGTACAAAAGACCAAGCCGTGGGATGAACTATGACTGTTTGTAAGAAACCTGCTCTCTTTTGGCAAGAAGGGAGAGTTGGTCAGTTGACGAGCTACAGAGAGTGTTGGCCAGAATGAATTGCTAGTTGGACAGGGTGATGTGATATGGAACATGGAAAACATCTACTTCAACGTCTGTACATTGAAGAGTAGGACACGCCCAGAAATACTCAGATTTAAGGTGATCATTAAACATTGCTTCTGAGCTAATGATATCTTCTGGGGACCTAAAAAATAAAACCACAATGGCCCACCAGTCAGAGAGAGTTGGAGTTTATGGGGATCATGTCACAAATGGAGTTTTGACCTGAGTTTTTCTCACAGTAGAACCAGTTGGTCCATAAATCCACTCTGTGATTATTTCCCAGTTCTTGAGTACACAGTTGAACAGATGTACTCATAAACTTTCAGACTCTGCATTGGTTTTCTGACCTGTGAACTAAAGGTTCTTATGCAGGAAGTGCCAAGTTCTCTCCACCAAAATTGAGAACCAAGAGCAATACCGCATATAGGAGGATCTCAGAGATTAGCACCACCACAAAAAACAGTTAAAAGATGCAGGAGTATCAATCCTTGTAACATCCCCATTTAATGCATCTGCTTGACCTGCAATAGACAGATGTACTACATTAGCCAGGCAATCCAGGTTCACACCAACAGTGATGAGTTGTTAAGAGTATAGACCTTTGTATGATACTATGAGAATGGCACTTCACTCCTGTGGTTTTCCTCTCCAAAACCCACAACTCCAGTCTAATCATGAAAAGAAAGAATCAGTCAAATCCAAATGGAGGGATTCTAAAAAGATCTGACCAATGTTCCTCAAAATTGCCAAAGTTATTAGAAACAAAGAAACTCCGAGAAACTGTTCACTGCAAAGAAGTGCCTAAGGAGACATGATGACTGAATGTAATGTGGTGTCCTGAAAGGGGCTCTGGGACAGAAAAAGACATTAGGTAATAAACTAAGGAAATCTGAATAAAGTGTGGACATTAGTTAAAAACACCACAAATATTCATTCACTAATTGTGACAAGTACCATAATAATGTAAAATGTTAATAATGGGGGAATGAGTTTTGGGTAAAAGAAAGCTCTCTCTGTATATATTATATGTGTAGCTTGTCTGTAACTTTGAAACTATTCCAAAACAGAAAGTTTATTTAAAGAAAAACAGATAAGCCTATAACAACAATATACATAACTTCACTGGGTAATGACTCCAGTTACCACTGCTGTTCCAAGTACGGTGGTAACCTTACTGAAACAAATTAGCAGTCTTCCTGACATCTGTGGAATGTGATTTTTCTTTCTTTCTTTCCAAGAAGCAATTGCTTTTAATTGCTGTTTTGAAGTCTACCTATGGAAAGAAAGGCACATATGGATGTGAAAGTGACCAGAATAGAAAGTGGATGCCCTCAACATTCTCTTTCTGAAATTCAGGAGCCACGCATTCATTCTGAAGTACAAAATACTGTATTATGTTATACTATTTCAAAAATCAGACATAAATTTAGCAATAAAAATGTTCTGAAACTCCACAATATAAAACAAAACTGCATTTAAAAAAATATCTGCCTTTCCCAGAATCTCTTGAGGTTGAGGATTCCAAATATTATTTGAGTTTCACCAATAAGATGCCTCCATGAATTTCATGAATGTGAATTCAGAAATGTCTTAAGTGGAGGAGGGAGAGTGGCATGCAAGGGATCTGGTTTTCTGATGTAACTCTAATAGGCATGGCTTGGCTCTGAGCTGGTAGCAGCCCCCTTATGACTATAGGATGCCATGTGCAACAGCTGCCTCCTGAATGTAGTGACGGTCAGTCAACCCTCTGTGGGCTCAGCTCTGTGCTGTCAACTGGGAGTCAATCCTGGAGATCTGGTCTTTAAAATGGACAATGATTTTGTCAATACCAAATTCCTTGTATTAAATTATTTCCTTCTTAAACGCTAGAGTATTTTCTATTATCTTCAACTGAGCAATGATTCATATAAGGCCCCAGGGGAGGAGCCATAAGTAAGTGACAAGGACCTCATGATGCCTGTTAAATACTTAACAAATATTTTCTACTTCTACAGAATAACATGGTATTTACCTTTTTGAAAAAATGGTCTATTCTTGGTGTATCTTTTGTTTCTCCTCTTTAATAGGCATATTATAGAACATTTTCTCTACTCTGAGGCTAAAGAACACTGTGCTGATATGGTGCTAATTGGCATCTGACAATTGGCCTCAGCTTGGGACATCTGTGAGGCATGGTGTGGACTGTTGAAAACTCACAGTGGAACCATGAGATGAGATTCATTGACACTAGAGGAAAAGGGCAGCAAAAGAGGAAGAGAGCAAGTTGACTGGCAAGTAGTGCCCCAGATACTGGCACACACAGGGGGATCATCCTTCCCAGTGTGGGTGTGTTTTCTTGTACACAGGGTGCCCTTCCACTTCACAAGTGAATATTGCATCGCATTGCATGTGACACTGGAGCAGAATTCATAAGCTGATGTCTTGCAGACTGAACTCCTCAAAATCATTTAGTTTGGTCAAAATCATGTTTAAGAAACTTGAGCCCACATAACAAAATGAGGGTACATTAAAAAATATGGGTTTCTAGTTCAGCTTGAAAAATAAGAAGATCTCATAATTCTGGGAATGCCTTCCCAAATGGCAATAAATAGCTGGAGCTGAATTCAAGGAGCTCCCTCCCATAACCCCCATACTCATCTTTATCACTTAAATCATAGAAAAAGCTGTCTTTATTATCTCTTTGCTCACTTAGTTTTTGACTGGATTGTGGAGTGAGACTGTCTATGTTACTCTAGTAGCCCTCCCACCTTGACTTACACAATATATTCCTGTTGAAATGTTAGTGTTTATTGACTGAGTTAAGCTATCTACTATTAATTATGCTAAAATAATGCTTATGGAATTCCTACTCTGTTCCAGGCACTAAGCTGGGAGCTCTTCATGCAGGGTCTCATTCATGCAGTAAACACAATGGCAATGGTACAAAGCAGTGAAGGAAATCAAAGGAAACAACATTGACATTAATGAGACTCCTTCATAAATGATAGGAGATTTCAGCTGATCTTTAAAGGAAAGGTAAGATTTTAATAGATGAGGTAAGTATAGGGAAGGATACAATTTAAGAGAGACAAATATAACTCTAGTACAAGGCATGCCTGAAGAATGAAAAACAGTGAGCCCAAAGGAGATTAAAAACTAGAGAGGAATATAAAGACTAAATGTTGGAACAAATAAAAGCTCAGCTCTGATCCTGTATATGCTGGATGCTATTTAAGTAGATATGATAAAGGGTGGGATAGAAATATTTAGCTAACCACAATTTGTAGAAAGCATTACAGATGGGAGAACTGTGTCTTATAAAAGCAGGTGGTTTTCAAAGTATATACATATGTCAAAACTCACCAAGTTTCACACTCTAAATATGTGCGATTTATTGTACCTCAATTCTACTTCAAGATAGCTGAATAGAAAGCAGGCAGACCTTCCTAAATATCTCATTTATATTCTTAAAGGCAGCAATATTACAGGGGCAGAAATGAGATTATAGTTATTAAAATCCTACTAAGGGAAAAATACCATCCTACTGATTTTATCAAGCT
Organism: Manis pentadactyla; assembly: GCF_030020395.1. Lineage (NCBI taxonomy): Eukaryota > Metazoa > Chordata > Mammalia > Pholidota > Manidae > Manis > Manis pentadactyla. The sequence goes on along the minus strand of NC_080032.1, from coordinate 41,421,822 downwards.
CTCTCAGTTAGTCAGCAGAGCAGTCCTGCATCTAAGGCATTATCATCCAATATACAGAAATTGAAGCTCAAATATTAGCTCCACCAGACACAGAACTAGTAAGAGAGTTTAATTTTGACTCAGGCCTATTTATCTTCAAAGCCCTGATACCACAAGTGATTCCACACAGTAAATTCTAACAGAATCTAGAGCTAGATTAATTCTCTGCTCTGATAACAAGTAGCAGGGAAAATTGGTGGGAGCATAAACTTAATCCAAATTAAACTTAGATCTACGTTCATCAGGGATATTACCTTGTAATCTTCTTTTCTTGTACACTCATCTGGCCTTGGTATCAGGGTAATCCTGGCCTCATAAAATGAGTTTTGAAGTATTATCTTCTCTTCAAATTTTGGAAGAATTTGAGAAGGATTGGTGTTAAATATTTTTTCAATTATTGGTAGAGTTCACCAGTGAAGCCATCTGGTCCTGGAATTTTCTTTGGTTATTGACTCAATCCCCTTACTACTCATTGTTCAGAGTTTCTGTTTCTTCATGATTCAGCCCTAGTAGGGACTGGGGGTGGGGAAATGGGCAGATGTTGGTCAGAGGGTGAAAAGTTTCAGTCACGTTGGATGAATAAGTTCTGGAGATTTATGTACAGCATGGTAACTATAGTTAGTAACACTGCACTGCATACTTGAAATTTGCTAAGAAAGCAGATTTTAGTGTTCTCACCACACACGCAAAAATATTGTAACTGTGTGAGGTGATGTATATGTTAACTAGCTGGATTGCATAATCATTTCACAGTGTATACAGACACAAAAACATCTCATTGTATACCTTAAATATATATAGTTTTTATTTGTCAGTTATACCTCAATAAAGCTAAGGAAAAAAGTAAAACCTTAGAAAAATTTGCTTCAAAAACTTGTTTTACATTTTTTATAGACTTGTTACATCCTAAGATGTTCTTGAACTGACAGAAAATTCAGTGAAATGGAGAGAGAGAAGAAAAAAACAGAAAGAGAAAGGGAAGAAGAAAAAGAAAGAGGAAAGGGATGAAGAGAGGAAAGGAGGGAGGCAAAACAAGTATAGAAATATGAAGACCATGTCTGTCTAGATTTTTATGCTTTGTCACACAATATAGAGACTTTCTTAACTGCCTTAGCCAATCCAATCCGCTGTTCATGAATAGGACCAACTTCACTAATGAAAGCTTATTTACAACACCCATATGCCAATTAATAAACCAGTAATGTCACCAATGGAAACCCAAATGTTAGGTAACAGTGCCTCTGGTGATGATCAGAACTAAAGGTAGCTGAGCTTTTAAGTGTGGACTTTCTGATAAGAGTACTAGCAGCCTTCACTGAGTACAAGTCTTCTTTGGGGAAATGACAATACTGGTAACATAAAGTGCACACACAGTATTTGACTGCCCATCTGGAAGTATGTGAAAGTAATAAGAAGCGTTCAGTACAAATTTTATTTTATCCAAATGAAGAGGTGTCATAATAAAAACATAAAACACATTTGAATAGCTCTGAGTTTCAACATATCCTCACTGAGTTACAGAAGTTAATTTAGACAGAGAACCATTTTAATTATATAGCTATGATTAATCAAAACCTAGATTCAGTTCACTGTCATTTCTGAATTTTAGAAAGCTTGTTCTTTCATTCTCCTTCATTTGCCCTCAAGTGGTTCAGATTGTTACATTTCATTGTGGTTGATTTGTCTACAAATTATTAGCTTTTAGAGTCTTGCATTAGGGAATTTTTGTTGATGTTCAATTTGGCACTATCTTCCTGGAACTTTTCTATACTAAATTTCAACTTCATTGGAGCAAATGAGAAATGTGTAATGGTGTTGAAAACACTTCTTAATTTGACTGTTCTTATGCTATCATTAATCAAGTGTTATGTGCTTCAAAATCATTGTTTATTTCTCAATCATCTCTTTAAATCAGCATGAATTCCTTTCTTATGATAGAGAACATAATCATTGCTGCTTTACCATTAAGGAAAATGAGACATAGATGTATTCAGTGACTCCATTTTCTTCCCTGGAAATGGAGACATGAACATTGTGGTCTAATTCAGAATGTCACATCAGGTACACAGTTTTGCCAAACATTTGGACAAAGACTGACATTATTCTCTTAGTAATTTTAGTACATGTAGAACCTTCTTCCCCATTCCCCACATTTAACTCTCTATATCCTGTACTTAAAAGTCTAGGAAGTGTGTCAGAAAAGATTAAAATAATTAATCTCAAAGAATTCCATATCTAATCTGTGCAGCTATCACACTTTAGGGCAGGGGGCAGGCAACCAAATTTCAGACAGCAAAATAACATTGATTCTCATTTATGGTGGTTTCTTGTTAGAGCTCTCATTCCAAAAATACATCTCTGATATCATTCTTAAACACAGGGGAAATGAAAACGTGACCAATTTTCAAATTTCTCCTTTATTCTCATGTGAGACACTGTTTTAGGGGCCCAAGGTTACCACAGGCTTGCAAAGAATTTGCAGGCTTTCCTTCAAATTAGCATCTTTTCAAGAAAGAAGATATATCAGTGCCCACTGCTATGCTTGGAAATGAGATATTCACTTGGAGAGTGAAGATGGGTGGGACAAGAGCTGATCAAAGACAGGAAGGATGGTCTAATTCTGAAACTGCTAAATAATTAATTGTGGTCTGCCCTTATTAGAGTCCAGTGCCAAAAATAACTGCCAGACGTGTGATGAGAATATTGGTCAGAATTGAATGAATTTCCCAAAGAAAGAAGAACCCTATTTTGTCAATGTACAGTAATTTTATCTGCTCATAAAACTTTTACCACCACAAAAAAGCACATGCATCATTGCTAATGTTCAGTTTTTGCCCAAGAGATGAATAGATATTTCCCATTTGATGCAAAGGTCCCTGTGCAGGCTGTTCCCAGGCAGCTTGTCAATATGCTGTAAATTTCTCTTCCCCTACATTTTTATCACAGTACAAAATCATGTATTTTATGGCTAATGTTCACTATTTGACTGAGAATTGCATAATATTTCTCAAATTGTGCAATCATTCCTTTTAGTTACAAGGTTACTTGCAACTAAAATTTTCCAAGGTCAAAAAATATGTACTTAATGTACTCTAAGTTCATGATGATTCCGGTTTGCAGAGCGGAAGCTGAGAAATGGCAAACAGGGATAAACTCTGCAGAGATTGCTGGGAAATCAGAGAATTTCAGGGAAGAGCCTGAGTTCAGATCACACCCTTTTGACGAGGAGGTAGAGGCTGTTCAGGAACATGAGAGAAGCTGTAGAATGTGTACACCACGCTCACCTGAACTCATTTGACTTCTTTCTTAACTTGCATCCAGGCACCATCTCCACATTCCTGGCTTTCAGAAATCACCAACAGTTGGGAAAGAAATGCCTTCTTATGCTACCTAGCCATCACTTGCCATCTCACTTGCTTCATGCACATGACAACTTTGATTTTCTGTACATCACGTAGTATTGTTTACCTCTAAGAAGTAAATAAGCCATTTAGAATAAATTGTGCAAGGTGTAATTCCTATATGCCATGACCCAAGGAGCATCCATTTAACTTCCAGAATGCGTATTGTTCAATAGACACACACACACATACAATACTACATATGAGCACACTTTCAGTTTTGATTATTGTCTGATAGATTTTTATGATCATATTTCGTAGATTTTTAAACCAGTCTGTGCAAAACATGAAGAAAAAAGCATTTTTGAAAACTATGCTGATTATCTAAACTGTTGAACTTTGGCATCAATATTATGATGCATAATGTTTAGCAATTAGCAAATATTTATTGAGAAAATATCTATTGAATAATAGGCCAATTATTTCTATTTGCCAGATTAATCAAAAAAGATAGAGTGAATGATTTAAACATCTGTTCATGTCTCAATTGGGTGTTTTAATTATTTCTAAACAGTAAAATTATGCACTTTTTTTTTTGCTAACTGTGCTAATATTCCTTTAAACATAACAATAACTGAACTCCCCTCTCCTTGTATTTTTTATATTTCTGTGTTGGGGATATGGGTCTATCAAAATTTTATACCACTCTGACTTCACCTGTGCACTCATCTAGTATAAATCAGTATGTCAGGGGCCTATAATTCTTCTGAGGCAATATAGATAAATGTGTATCCTCTCTCCTGAAAATGTTTAGAAAAGGACACCAAGAAAAGTGAATGCCTACCGTATGAAGACTAACACCCACTCTAATACCAAATTTAATACCAGTACTGACTCTAATCCTAATACCAACACTAACAGCATATCAGGCAACTAGGTGTATTGATTACAGTAATATCTCCCTCCCTACGGGGGGAAATAGATCTTACTCATTTCATTTTTCAGATGAGAAAGTTAAAATAAAGAAGCCAACTTCCCATAACCAGTAAGAGTGAAAGCTGATTTTGAGTCCCTATCTGCCTGACCATAAAACACACACTTTCTACTCCACCTCAGACAAAACTAAGCAATCTGTCCCTTGTCATTTTCTGCTACATAGTATTGGAACATTACTTTCATTTTAGCATGTTTCCTTAAACTCTGCTTTCTCTTGTGGTGCACTCTCTTTATATCAAGGGTTTCCAGTTTAAAGTATTATTACCTTAAAAAAATTAACCCTCACCATGTTTCAATATACTCTGGAAAACTTTACTGGGTTATGTTCCTGGTTTTTATTTCTTGTCTTTCCTTTAGGAGTTTCCACCACTTTTCCACCTTGCTGTCTGCTATGTATCACTCAGTGACTGTCACACTCCTGGTCCCCTCATCACCCTGGCTCCAGTCTACCTGTATAATCATCACTGCAGTGCACTGTGTTTTTGAATTAACTAAAATACTGATGCCATTTCTTTTTTGCTCTGACCAGAACTATGCTTGGTTTGATCAGTAAGAGATTTCTAACATTGTTTTTAAAAACTTCTGTCACATGTCTCCACGCCCCAGAGGTTGTTATTGTCCCTTCTTCCTTTTTCAGGGAGAAATCTCACCAACTAATGAGGTGATTAGAACTTTGGACAAGATCCTGTCTTGCAAATCCCTTTTCCTGGACACTCTGTAAGGCTGTGTATCCTTCAGCCCCTTCCCCAACTTCCCTCTGGTCCTTCATTCAGTGCTACCAGCTGCCACATGGAACTCCAAGCCGCAGCGAGTTTGGGGAGCTTAGGAAAGGGCAGGGCCAGCAAGCTATCCTCACCGTTCTGCACTTTTCAGTTCCATAAGCCCTTCTGGGCATAGGGAAATCTCCTTGCTGACAGGGTCAAACAATTTTGGAAATTGCTAATAACAGACAAAATTCAAAGAATAAATTTGAACCCAGTTTGTTTTTTCTTAGGTCTCACAAAGAGAAGGCCCACAGGAGGAGCCCCCTTGTGAGGAGGACAGGGAACAACATGAGTCCTAATCCCACATTTACCCTTCTTTCTAGTCTTTCATCCTGAAAAATCCTCTTCCATCCAGCAAGAAAAGTCCTATGTGAAAGATGCTCCACATCGTCTGTCACCAGGGAAATGCAGATTGAAACAGTAATGAGATACCACTACACACCTATTAGATTGGCTAACATCCTGAACACCGACACCACCAAATGCTGACAAAGCTGTGAGGCAAGGGGAACTCTCACTCATTGCTGGTGGGAATGTGAAATGGTATGGCTACTCTGGAAGACATTTGACAGTCTCTGACAAAACTAAGCATATTCTTAACATACAATCCAACAGTCACGTTCCTTGGTACTTTCCAAGAAAAACAGTTGAAAAATGGAGCTGTCCTCACAAAAACCCACACATGGATATTTATAGCAACTTTTTTATAATTGCCAAAATTTGGAAGCAAACCAAAATATCCTTCAACAGAAGTATGGATAAATAAACTATGTTATATCTAGACAATGGGATACTATTCAGTGCTAGAAGAAATGAACTATCAAGCCATGGAAAGACATAGAAGAAACTTGAATGTATATTCCTAAGTGGAAGAAGCCAATCTGAAAAGTCTAGGTACTCTTTCCTGAAAAAGAAAAGATTCCAACTATATGATATTCTGGAAAAGGCAAAATTATAAAGATAACAAAGAGTTCAGTGGTTACCAGGGGTTAGGGAGGGATGGATAAGCAGAACACAGAGAATTGTTAGGGCAGTGAAAATATTCCATATGATACATAGTGGATACATGTCATTGTATATTTGTCCAAACATAGTATGAACAACACGCAGAGTAAACCTTAATGAAATGGTGAGCTTTGGGTGATAACGACGTATTATTGCAGATTCATCAAGTGTAATGCGTGGACTCTCTCCATTGTGACAAACAGACCACTCAGGTGTAGGACGTTGATGGCGGGGAGCTGTGCATGCATGTAGGGATAGGGGGTGTATGAGACCTTCTGTACTTACTACTCAACTTTGCTTTGAACCTTAAACTGTTTTAAAAAATAAAGCCTATTTAAAAGGGGAAAAAGAAAAAGAGAAGTCCCAGTATGTTACTCTTGAGATTATTTTCTTTTCAGCATTCCTACCAGAGCCAACTGAACCTCAGAGTCTCTTTAGCAGAAAATCTGTAGACATATCATTTGAAGACAAACATGTGTATTGTTTTTTCAGACGTACTCCGGTATAATCCCTGGTAGAGGCGAGATGATTTTCTCCCAGCAGGTATTAAGCAGCCCTTGGAGTCATAACGCCTCTGACATTGTGCTTTCTAGGACTTCTGCTTTGTTTCCAGTTGCCAACAAAAGTCCCAGAAAGCTCTTCAAGCCTTGAATATCTGAGCTTTGGATGCCTGGAGAAGGGTATTAGTATGGGTTAAATTCCTTTCACTCTGACGTCCTCCTGTAATGGGAATTAACCAACAATTTTTCCTGCCCTGCCTTGAATTTTTAAACTAGATGAACTATCATCTTTCCTGCTAAATTGCTTAATTTTATTCCTCTCTAATTTAATAGCAGCAACACTGAAATAAGGCAAGTTCCAAATTTCAATCACTTTCTTTACACTACAGATGTGTTTTATCAAAACAAACACAAAAAATCAGTATTTGCTTAGAATACATGGGAATGTCAGTCTCTAAATTTACAATAGAGCTGTACTAAGAATCATAAGGCAGAAATAAAATATTGAATGTAAGAGGTTCAAGGCCAAGCAAAGACCATTTCTTGTTTGATATCAGTATCTGCCATCATGCTAGTTTTAATAGAATTTGCTTTTTCAATAAAAACATGAGTATGAGCTGTGGCTGAGAGTGCTAGTAATAAAGGAAGGTCAAGACCCTAATTTAGACAAGAGAGAAGACAAGAAAAATAGAAATCAGGGGAAAAGATAAATGTATAATGTAGTTCAGAGTTAGTCTCCAAATTCAAAATGCCTCCTGGGAACTGAAGGTGAGGGGTCATTTTGTTCATCTATATCAAATAATGGGAATGTTATATATCTGTGTGTATATCAGTCTCTCATTTATTCAGTTAATTAGTCACTCCACAAATATTTATTGCAAGACACTGTATTCAGTTGGGTGAGATATAAAAATGCTTAAGACTGTATGTGCCATCTTCGATGCTTAATCCAGTAGGCAACGTAAGACAAGTATACATATAATTCAGTATAAGTCGGCCAATGATATATGATTGAGAGGGGGCTCTAGTGTAAAGCACTGCTATTCAGTGTGGACTGCAGACCCAGGCTGGTCTGGAAAATGCTTGTCACTCATTAATGATGAGAAAAGGACCAAATTTGATTATTTATAACAGTGTAGAAACTTTGATAGCATTTGTGACATTATTGCAACATTCTATATGATTAGTGGTCTGGAATATCGAACCCAATAGTAAAAATTGTGTGTGGCAGTGGGGGCAATGTTTTATATTGTTTTTTATTATGTTTTTCTAGCACTTTATTTCTATTGTAATTTACAAATATATTAGTCTGCAGTGGTTTGGGGAGGAAAAAAATGCTGATCCTTCACTGACATTTTTAAAACCTTGTGGAAAAAAAACATAAAGTTCAGAGGATAGGGAAAATAGCTGCACCCCAAGTTAAAAATGAAGGCTTACATGGTACCTAGAATTGTCATGTATATAAATGTTGAATCACTATGTTGTGCACCTGAAACTAATGTAATGTAATACTGTGTGTCAACTACCCTTCAATAAAAAATAATTATCTACAAAAATAATAATAATAATAATAATAATTTAAGTCAAAATAAAAAATGAAGGCTTACAGAGGGAGCTGGCATTTTTAAGGGGCCTTGGAGGAAAGCTAGGGCTTTAAGAGGGGGAACAGGGTTAGAAGCTATATTTTAGAAAAGAAAAAGAGCCTGAATTTAAAATGTGCTTGAAAAGCAGCCAGTAAATGACTTTGGCAGCAATGGGCCAACCACAAAGACAGGTGGGAAGGATGATAAGGATTTGAGGCTAGAATAAATAGGATGTTCAGAAAGGAACCCGGATGTGTTCTTTAGCTTTTTCACAAGTGAGATATCTAGGTAGCCAGGCATTATAATCCATGGTATGCAACACAGATTGTTAATGTCAGTCCTAGAAACCAGAAGGCTGATTAGAGAACTATTATAACAGCATGGAAGTAGTTGAAGAGGCTTCATTCAGGGGCTGGCAGGGAGAATATGGCAACGATTGATTAACACAAGGCTTTCCGAAGGACCTAAAAGGCCGTTCCTTGCAGACACAGTACTTGGGCTCTGGGACACACCCTCTACTGTTGCTTTGTTAAGCTGGAGAGAAGAGTTAGAATTTTGATAAGGATCAGGGCACGAGACCAATGAAAAGGGCCCAAAGGACTATCAGAAATTGGAAAATTCCTGGTACCAAAAGGAAGACAAGATAGGCTCCATTTTAAACAGATCAAAGTCACAGCAATTTGAAATATGACATTAAGAGATTAGATGGAGATGCAGATATCAAGAATCCACTGCTGAGGTTTCAGTGTTGAGGACATACATTTCTAAGGGAAAGCATGTAGGGGGAAGAGTGATGCCGAGGTGGACAAGAACTCCTCACAGGGCATCTGAACAGGCACCATGGCGATAACGCAGGGCTGCAGGAATCTGGGCAGGGAGCACATCAGAGTGGGCACAAGCCCCCCTTTGTGGGGCTCATAAAGCCTCCAGAAGATCATTGGCATGTTTTGAGGGTGTCAAGAAGAAATGTTATGAATACGCACTTCTGAGAAGTGCCTGGCCTTAACACTTGGGTTATCTGAAGCAAAGACCTGATGCATGGGTCTGTAGGGCAAACATTGTACATCTGCTTTACATCTGAATAGTTTTACAATATTACCTTGTGCCTAGGTAATGACCTAAGAAATATGCTGTACCGTCAAATTCTGAATGTACTAACCTGTAGACCATAGCTATTGACGTCATGACTGACATCTTTGTTAGAAAGTGTGTATGACCTTGGAAGAAAGCACTGCCCTCCGGAGCACTTTTCTTCTTCAGAAGTACTCCTGGGCAGCTGTCCTAAACCTGGGCTCATATACAATGCTAATAACTCTTTTCTGGAGTTTTACTTAAGAATTTTCTTTTCATTAACAGGAGGATATTTTCTTAGTGGGGCAGGGTTGAAACCTAGTTGGAGCAGTTTAGGGCAAGATGGAATAGGCAGAAAAGTCTAACCAGAGGGGAAAGGTCAATACATATATTTTTTTAAGTTCTGAAAGTGTGACAGAAATCTAGCTGGAGGGGAGCAGGTGGTAGTGCTGAGGGACGACTAGGGGATGGAAGTAAGGGAGCAGGGAGGGAGGGGAGCTGTTTGGAAAGGGAGCTGAGACCAAGCAGGCGGCACCTGCTGATGAGGGTGTGTGTGTTTGGAAGAAGCATGAAGGGGAAGACAGAGAACAAGTGGAACCTGGAAAGGGAGGCTTAGGAAATTATTTCCTGAGGGAGGAAGAGGACAGAAGGGGCAGGTGACCTTCCAAAACCTGGAAAATAGAGAGGACAACAGAGGAATTGATAATTTTTAAGAGAAAATGACTTAAGTGACTCAACCAAGGGTAAAGGCTCAATTCAGCTGAGACAAAGCAGGCTGCACCTGCTGATGGAGACTCACCCTGTCTAGAGCCCAGCCAGGGTTTTATAGTGTTGAGGTGGAGCAGAGACATGGGGCAAGCATCATGATTAATTTTTCCTGCCTATGATGAAAAATGTTGAGATATAAATACTATAGTAAGAACAGGAGTGACTCCATCTTAAGGCTAAGATTCCAATTTAAAAACCAGGGAGTTAGGAGGCAAGATTCCTTACATATTTTATGGTAATCAGCCAATAACCAACCCTATCTGAGGGCAGAGCGAGCCATCCTAAATTATGTGTTCCTACTTCATGAGGGTAACCACTATCTTAAAGAACAGGATCAATAAATTCTCTCTACAGAACTGACTATGGATAGTGACATAATGTCTCTCACCAGAGACAGACATCATGAGACCACATGTCAAGCCTACTCACCCGCTGGTCCTTTGATCCATTCTTGAAATCCTTAAAAGACAATAATGCTAAGCATTTAAGCACACCTTCTCTCTAAGACTGCCTGCACTCCCCTTTCTTTGAGTGTGCTCTTTGCCTTAAGAAAAGCCTCCTCACTTGTCAACTTACTGCATTTTGTCTCTGCGCTCTTCCAAGCCTCTTGAGAAATTAATGAAAGACCCCCTTTCTCAGTGGTAAGAATCTTTGTTACTTTGCTATTTCTTTCAGTTTTATAGACTTAAGCACAAGTCTTCATTTTCTCTGTTCTACTTCAGACAAGCAGGGAGGGGCTACTAAGATCTCTGATTTGGGCTTGCAAGTTCCTGTCCCCTGGGTGACCCAGACAAGACTGCAGCCACATGATCATGCTCTTTAGTAGCCTGTCCCAAATTCTCCTTTCTTTGCTTCGAGAAGTTCTCAGAACATAATCCTACTCCACCCAGTGCTCTGTGGCCCTCCCAAATCCTGGGGTGGTAGGGGCTTAGTCTCCATGCCATGCAGATCCAGCTGGACCCTGGACACCAGGTGACTCTGGCTTCAAGAGTTGGTAAGAGATTTATTTGGCTTATGTTGAGCAAGAGTTCAATGAACTTCCCTTTCCTCCCTCTGCTCTTTCTTGCTCTCTGCTGCCTGCACGGCTGCTGCCATTCACTGCTACTCTCACTTTAATGAATTCCCTCCTTACCTACACTCCCCTGACTTGTTTGAGACTTCTTTCTTGAACAGAGTCAAGAATCCTCCCCTGTCCAGGTTGAAGTTTCACCTAGTGCACAGGGAGAGACCTCTGAGATGCAGCTGCCCAATGACAACACCAAAGTCAAAAGAAAGAGAGCAGGCAGAGTTTATTAGAGACAGCTTGTACGCAAGGGAGCCAACAAGCAAGAATAACGTTGAACTCCTCAAGGGAGTTGTGCAGAGGGCTCACCAAGGCAGTTTCAGAAGGTGAGGGGTTTGAGAGGAACAGTGCTGATGAATTATTTCATGATGTTATTGTAAGGCTGGAGGCACCAGGGGAAGGGGTGAGCCTGCTGGACAAGCTCAGGCCTCACCAAACAAGGCAAAGAGACCAACAGGTTCTGGTTTGACAACATTCTAGGGCCTGATCGGATAACACTCCCAACTAGAGCCCTTCCCCCAAGCTAAAAGATTAGTGGTAACTTTCCAGTACCTGGCTAAAGGCCAATGAGAGACCCCCACGTACTCTAGGTGAGCCAATCCCCGCGCCACTGTACACCTTTGCTCTCCCTCCCCCTGCCTTCTTTAAAAACTTGCTGCCTGCCCTGCTGGGTGTGACTTTCCCAGCTGGTGATAGCCAGACCGGGGAACACCACCCAGGAATTGCCCTCAAATAAACTGCCTGGCCCTTTGTTGCCTCTCGTTGCCTGCTTATTTTGGCTAGAATTTATCTTACAGTTACCACCACCATTCAGCTTCTGGTGCCACCACTGGTATGGCCAGGAAATGCTGACTCACTGGCTTTCCCAAAACATGGTCAGGGACCCTCCTTTTTGATGTTTCCATAAATTAAGCCGACACAAAGAATTTCTGTAATTTTTCCTTTACCCCAAGTCAGTCATTCTCCAGTGTAAACAGGGACTGGTCACTAATCCTTGGGTGTGTTGTTCTGGATTAATATATGGTTTGTTGATTATTGCCTATATGCTGGCTAATGGCTTACCATAAATTCTTCTTAAAATACATTTTAGGCTTTTACTTTTTAAACTTTAAGCCTCAATATGGAGGTTTAACTTAAAATGGAGCTCTCTTACTCTTCCCTATGCTGGCTCACTTTCAATAGGATGGAAGGGGACAGTTGAGTAGCTGTCCTCACTGTAGGGGCATAGACAGCAGACTGTTTATTTTAACCACACTTGGGGGTCATGGGTCATTCTAGTTTTTGTGTTCCTTACTCAAACTTTCATAAAAGGTGAGAACAAATACATCCCATGCTCATTGGTAGAAAGAATTAATATTGTCAAAATAGCCATCCTGCCTAAAGCAATATACAGATTCAATGCAATCCATATCAAAATACTAACAGCATTCTTCAACAAACTAGAACAAATAGCTCTAAAATTCATATTTCCATCCTAAGAAGGAAGAATAAAGTGGGAAGGTTATGATCCCCAACTTCAAACTCTACCAAAAAGTCACAGTAATCAAGACAATTTGGTATTGGCACAAGAACAGACCCATAGATCAATGGAATAGAATAGAGAGTCCAGATATAATCCCACACATATATAGCCAATTAATATATGATAAAGGAGCCATGGATATACAATGGGGAAATGACAGCCTCTTCAACAACTGATGTTGACAAAACTGGACAGCTACATGCAAGAGAATGAAACTGGATTATTGTCTAACCCCATACACAAAAGTAAACTCAAAATGGATCAAAGACCTGAATGTAAGTCATGAAACCATACAACTCTTAGGAAAAAACATGGGCAAAAATCTCTTGAACATAAACATGGGCAACTTTTCCCTGAACACATCTCCTCAGGCAAGGGAAACAAAATAAAAAATGAACAAATGGAACTACATCATACTAAAAAGCTTCTGTACAGCAAAGGACACCATCAGTAGAACAAAAAGGCATCCTAAAGTATGGGAGAATATACTTGTAAATGACATATCTGACAAGGGTTTAATATCCAAAATATATAAGGAACTCACATGCCTCAACACCCAAAAAGCAAATAACCAGATCAAAAAATGGGCAGGGCATATGAACAGACAGTTCTCCAAAGAAGGAATTCAGATGGCAAACAGGCACATGAAAAGATGCTCCACATCACTAATTATCAGGAAAATGCAAATTAAAACCACAATGAGATATCACCTCACACCAGTTAGGATAACCAACACCCAAAACAGAAGCAACAACAATTGCTAGTGAGGATGCAAAGAAAGGGAAACTCTCCTACACTGCTGGTGGGAATGTAAATTAGTTCAACCATTGTGGAAAACAATATGGAGGTTCCTCAAAAAACTAAAAATAGAAATGCCATTTGACCCAGTAATTCCACTCCTAGGAATTTTACCAAAAGAAAACAAGATCCCAGATTCAAAAAGACATATGCACCCCCATGTTTATTGCAGCATTATTTATAATAGCTAAATGATCATGAGTAGATGAATGAATAAAGAAGATGTGGTATATACACACAGTGGAATATTATTCAGCCATAAGAAGAAAACAAATCCTACCATTTCCAAAAACATGGATGGAGCTAGAGTGTTTTATGCTCAGTGAAATAAGCCAGGCAGAGAAAGACAAGTACCAAATGATTTTACATATTTGTGGCTTATAACAACAAAGCAAAAACTGAAGGGACAAAACACCAGCAGACTCACCAACCCTGAGAAGGGACTACCGGTTACCAAAGGGGAGGGGGTGGGAATGGTGGGTGGGGAGGGAGGGAGAAGGGGATTAAGGAGTATTACGATTAGCACATATAATGTAGAGGGGGCACAGAGAAGGCAGTATATATAAGCATGGAGAAGACAAGTAATGACTATAGCATCTTACTACTACACTGATGGATGGTGACAGTGAGGTATGTGGGGGGGACTTGATAATGGGGGTGAATGTAGTAACCACAATGTTGCTCATGTGAAACCTTCATAGGATTTTATATCAATGATACCTTAATAACAACAAAAAAAAAGATACAAAAAAATTTAATATTTTTTATTTAAAAATATTAAATAATCATGTCTAAGAAGTTGGAATTTATCTCAGAGAGCTTTTCTAGTTTCAACCCATCATTTATTCTTAGAATATTAAGCAAGTTTTGCATGACTTTTTGTTGGCAATAAGGACAAATTGGCTTTTACCCAAATCTAGAACTGACTGATTCTAACACAAATATTTAAATTCTCTAATTCAGTTATTTTATGAAATCAATCCATGCAATAGGAATAAAATCACCTAAACCAAAAAAAGAAAGAAAGAAAGAAAAAGAAAGAGAAAGAAAGAGAAAGAGAGAGAGAGAGAGAGAGAAAGAGAGAGAGAAAGAGAGAAAGAGAGAGAAAGAGAGAGGAAGGAAGGAAGGAAGGAAGGAAGGAAGGAAGGAAGGAAGGAAGGAAGGAAGGAAGGAAGGAAGGAAGGAAGGAAGGAAGGAAGGAAGGAAGGAAGGAAGGAAGGAAGGAAGGAAGAAGGAAGGAAGGAAGGAAGGAAGGAAGGAAGGAAGGAAGGAAGGAAGGAAGGAAGGAAGGAAGGAAGGAAGGAAGGAAGGAAGGAAGAAAAAGAAAGAAAAAGGTGAGAACAGTATTTTCCAAGAATTGATTTTTGCAAGCCTTGCAGATTATCAGTTAGTCAAAGTTCATGGAGCAAGGAAACTAAATAGCAAAAAGAAAGGGAAAAAAATGAAGGGGAGCAAAATATACCACCACAAAATATGCCTCTCTGACGTACTGATTATTTTGAGAACTGCTATTTTTAAGAAACATCAGAGGTGTGAAAAGCTCTGAAAACTGAGGAAATGTCCATTTGTAAGGGTGTCTCCCTTTTTGTCCCAGGAAGGGAGGGATGACTCTCTCCCTCTGGAAGCTTTTATCTCTCCCTCTGGAAGGCAGCAACTTAAATCTGCATAACTCACCCTCATTTACTGTGCTTTTCCTGAAAACCTCCCCTAACTGGCCTCTCCCAACCCCCAACATCTTTTGTCTTCATCTGAAGACAGTATTTAAGGTGATGACTTGGGCCATTTGGGGGTTACTAAGTTTTCCCTGGCCTCTCCCATGTGCAGAGGAGGTATACAGGTTATTAAATTTCTGTTCATTTTCTTCTGTTAATCTGTCTTTTTATTACAGGGATGTCTCGGCCAAGAACTGGGAAGGGTAGAGGGAAAATTGTTTTTCCTCTTAGCCACTCATACCACATTTTCCACCCCTTCCATTATTCAGACATTTCTGTGTCCTCTTCATGAGCCTGCTGTGAATGGGTACACACACACACACACACACACACACACACACACACACACACACACCATGAGGTGGTATACACACACAGGTATCACTGGTGAGAAATCCGCAAGTGGAGACACACATCAGCTCCCTGCTTGCTTCCATCCCAGGAGCTTCAAGTCAACATGACTAAGCCCAGGCATACAGAACAGAAGGCCCCTTTTCCCTGACATAGAGCAGGGATGGACACACCCAAGTGCTCTGGACTCGGGGGCTGACACACTCCATCACTGGTGCCCAACAGCCTGGAGGAAAGGTTCAGCACCTTTTGCTCTGACAGCCACCCCTCTGCCTCTTACAATGCTCCCCTACTCACATCACTGAACCCAGAGGCTGCAAATTACACTGGTGGCTCAGATGTTAAATCTGGCCAGTAGATGGCCAGAAGGGTATAATAATGTGTTTTGGATTACTTGCTAAAAAGATGAAGATTGAATATGAAAATCTAAAATTCCAGATTCCCTCTGCAATCACTGCAACTTGCTTCGCTCCAGGATTCATTGGACCTTGAAACCCTGATGTCCCACCAGGCTGCTTCATAGAGAGCTGCTCTTCTATATGGATCCTCACTGGGGGTTCTGGGAACCCACGGCAAAGCCCCTTCCCAGCAATCCTAATGGTAGGGCCTTGCTCAGGCTGACAACTCATGGCAAAATGATGATCACACAGTTCCCCACTTTCCTTCCCCAAGTCCCATAGAGTCACCTGGCCCTTCTGTCAGAGGATGTCAAAGAGGAGAGGAAGTAGGAGCCAGAGGGAGCCAGGTCCCCTTGCTCCAAACTGCTTCATTAAATAATTCATTCAACAACTTCTGCCAAGACCCTGTTACTGCTTAATTACTTGCTGGCTTTCTTCTTTCTCTTTTCAACCTTCTTTTAATTGAATATCCAAGCCAGGCTTGTTGTAGCCTGGGAAGTCAGACTGCTGGGAGACATCTTCTGACTCTGTCTCATTAGGTGTCCAGCCACTGAAAAATGTATGACACTTGGAAGAAAGGAGGTAGGAGCTCACAAATGCAAAGCAGCAGATTCACCAACAATGCCTAATGAGGGAAACAACACTTTGAAACACAACTCAGTTTCCTATTTAACAAGCAAAGCAATAACCTGCAGTCACACAAATGGACTGGGAGCCTGAGTTTGATTTCTCATAAATGATGGTTGGATTCACTAATAAGGAAAACAAGCAGCAGGGGGTGGACACAGCCTGTAAATCACTGTTGTCTTAAAGGGATGTGAGACTGAATGGGGAGTCTAAAGTCTGTGTCCGTAGAACAGAGAAAGGGGGCCCATCTGAGCACTTAAATCAGAAATAGGAACTCAGTGTTTTGGTAGTGAAAAGAATGCTTTGCACTTTATCCAAACTGGTGGGTTTCAGGCTGGGTCCTCAAGAAGCCCAGAGTGGACAGGAATGCTGGAGGTGCCCAAAACAGAGAGATCTGGATCCCATGCTTCCTCTGTTGAGGGCCACAAAGATTTTCTTTGGGATAGTTTAATTAATATTAATAGTATTTTTTATTAATGAATATTAATATTCATAGTATTATATGCAGTTTACATTTATGTTTATATATCAAATATATTATTTCAAAATTTAACCAATATAAAGATATTACTGAAATATTTTGCATTCCTTATTTTGCCTTAAGCCTTGAAAACCTGGTGTGTATTTAATAATTACAGCACTTCAGACTCACTGCATTTCAAGCACTCCACAGCTCCATGTCATAATGGCTACCATATTTGACAGTGCAGTTGATGGCATGTATCTTTTCTTTCATATTTTCTACATTGTGGCAGAGCACCTCAATTGTAACTTCTAACCCTCCTATTGAATGTTTTAATTCCTGAAATCACTTTTAATTGCTCAGAATACTTTATTCTAATTTTTAAGGGAAACAGTGATAGAAGCTATCTAATTCTTACTTAATAAAGTCAATGTCTTCTCGTATCTGTGCACACTGATTGTCGATTTTGTTGTTTGGCTTTGCTTTAGGTCTGTTCTGCTCCAGTTCCTTTTCCTCTGGAGTCAGTTTTTATATTTGTTGACTTTGGCCTTCATATGCCTGGTGATCTTTGTATGCTCATACTTAAAAGGAAAGGACTCGGTTAGTTAATCCAGGCAGGGGATGTGGAATTCTTCTGTTTGGCATATACAAGTGGGCAGGCAGTTGGAGGTTATGCTGGGGAATAAGGGGGACCTTTATGGGGCTCTACCATGGCATTGGCAACCCTAATTTCCAACTGGGTTCTCTGTTTGGGGATGAGTTCTGTGTTTTGGGGCTGGGGCAAAATGCTACACAACCCAGCGCTACAATGGGGGCCACGTGTTGGGGCAGCGGAAGCACTAACTCACAGCTCCCCCAGATTGGAACGTCCTGCTAACCCAACACTTACACATATACTTCTAGCTCCTCTCCCACCAATTTTGAGCTCCAGAGTCTCTTTCCACATGGATGACTTCTGCCCTGCTTTATTTATCAATCAGCTTTCTGTCTCTAAGTTTATGAGAAACTCTTAACCCATTGATAACCTGGACAGCCATGCCCCTCACATATGGACTCGTTCACTACCATGGGTCACCTGGGTTTGGGGGCCCTGGAAGGAGCGCCTGAGATGGGGAAGGCTTACACAAGTGACTTGCAGATTTCAGTGATGGCATCAGAAAAGCAAAGGCTGACTCAGATTTGGGCTGTGTTAAGTGACAGTGACAGACTACTGCTTTCTGTACCCAGGGAGTTCTGAAGTTGGTGTGGGCTCCATATTTCAGGACAGTAGTGACAGAACTAAGAGCTGGTTGTAGGTTTCCAGAGGATTATGTTGACATTTTCTTTCATAAGAAAGTTCTGAGAATAAATATAAGGAATGCCAGTCCATTTACTGAGGGGAAAATAGACAATAGGCAACTATCATAGAATAAGTAAAGTGCTGTTCTCAGAAAACACCTTACCACTTTCTGCAGGATCTTTTCTTTACAACTATGTAGATTTCATATGTTAAAAGTAAGGCCTAGTTAATAATAAGAGAAGTGATTGGTGCAAGTATTATATATACCACACTAGGATGGAATGGACATACTGTCTTAACTCTTCAGTAAACAATACTGGAATCAACCAAAGTAACTTAGACACTTGCTCCCAGACATACCAGCACCTGAAAGTTGAGGCTATTAGCCAACCAGGTAGCGGGTTCATCAAAACTAATGGCTTATGTTAAGACCTTCATCTCACTATTACCACCAGTCTAAAGCCGCTACATCATAAACCCTGTGCAGCCCTAAACAGTCGCTGCCTGTAAGACCCACCTTAAATCTACCCTTTCAGACCCTAAAACTCTATAAATACCCTGTCTTAATTTTCCATGACTCTCTTAAGGTAGTATTCTCCTTTTAGCTTTGCTGAATTAAACTACAATGAGATATAACTCATGCCTGTTCAAATGACCATAACCAGGAAGACAAGAGATAAATGCAGGCGATGTGGAGACAGTATAGATGGAACTTGAAGGCTTACAACTGGCATCTGAAGTGTGATTGGGAGCAGTCTTGAGGGACTGAGCCCTCAACCTGTGGGACCTGACACTATTTCCAAGTAGATAGGGAGGAATTGAGCTAAATTGTAAGACAGTCAGCTGGTGTCCTGGAGAATTACTTGATGTGGGGAGAAACCTCCACCAATTTGGTGATTAGAAGCATCAGAAGTGTGTTGTGTGAATAGTAAAGAAAACTCATAGGAAATAAAGACACAGTAGGGGAGACAGTTTTTTTCCCACAAAAAGAGGGAAGACAAGTTTTTTCCTACTTGGAAACAATAAGATTTCCTATACCAGTTATATTTTTCTAATATACTTAAAAGAAATACAAACTATTAAATTTAAAAATATTTATAAATGAAACATTTTTTTAAATCTCATACTACACTTTGTACCAACTGGCCAAGAGCCCCAATTGTTAAACAATTTCTCCAAAATGTGAATTTCCTAGAAAATTCATTGTATTCCA
The DNA here is from genome assembly GCF_030020395.1 of Manis pentadactyla. Classification (NCBI taxonomy): domain Eukaryota; kingdom Metazoa; phylum Chordata; class Mammalia; order Pholidota; family Manidae; genus Manis; species Manis pentadactyla. The sequence continues at coordinate 41,402,329 of NC_080032.1, read as the reverse complement.
GAGCTGATCTTTTGCCTGGCTCAGAAACTCACAAATTCATATCTTGTCAGTATCTCCCAGTCGCTCAAACTCTACGAAGCTTAATCAAACTGACAAATCTTACAAGACAACTGTAGAAAACCAGAATATCAATTTGAGAAAATGCAATCAAAACTACAATTGCCAGTGTGGGAGTTCATATCATATTATCAGAAACACTCTCTCCCTGAAAACAAGCTATCTCCAGAGCCAACTAACAGCGCTGAGCTTTCTTCCGGAGCATGGGACCAGACAAGGGAGTTGAGTAATGACAGGCAAGCCTCACTGGCCTGAACACAAAGCTGACTCCGTATCTGTGCTCAGCTGTCAATAGCATCTCCAAGTTAGACGGGGTGGGGGTGAGGGAGTGATGGTTGGTGGGGAGTGAAGTATAGAATACCTTATCATTATTGACTTCATTCACTTTCGGGGGCAGGAAACTGATGCTCAAAGAAGTCTATTAATTATACTCTAATAAATGATGGGACCATAGTTCTTTCACCGATGTATCTAGTTATAAAATGTATTGCTTTTTGTATTGTATATCTTCACTAATTAGTGGGGCCAACTTGTCCAATCTATTTCAGTTCTCTGGAATTCAGTTCTGATGCTGTAAAAGGATTTAATTGTTAATTGTATTTGTTTACTTATTTTACTTGCAGCCTTACTTGTCTTGCAGACATAAAAACAGACTCCTTGAGAATTACCAGTTCCAACATGGAGGTATATGAGCCTGTTATGGTGCATCTCTTCTGCTGATTATAACAAGAAGTTTTGGATAAAACTGTTAGGAATGTTAGGTAGAAAGATAGACATTAGCAGCTGGGGAAGGTGAAGATAAGGTTCAAGAAAAAAATACCCAAACTTTGCCCACTTAGGGGGTTCCACATGGAGACAACAAAGGCTTTGCAGGGAGATAACTTCCTACCTATTGAGACCAGGGCCCAGCCAGTCCCAACCAAATCCCAACTTGGGTGCAATCAAATGGAACTAAGAACTGCCTAAATCACACCTCAGCATGGGAAAGGACATGCTCACTGCAAGGGATGGCTATATAGATAGGACTGTCAATCAAATAACTCCACTTTGTCAATCAGAGAGGTACTTCCTAGCCAGAATGCAACAAAAAGGCCTCTAGCCTCATGGATTGGGGCCTTGTCTACCTTGACTCTGGCCTGATCCTCCCTTGGAGTGTATTCAAATAAAACTTCCACTCTGCTTCACTACTGTGTCTCTGCCTTTCAATTCTCTGTTTCAGTGGAGACAAGAACTGAGGAGAACAAATTCAGCCCAGTAACAAAACTACCCAAGGATGCTGAAAAATAAAAACAGGTAGACTGAGGCTGGGTTGCACAGGGTGTTTCCCAGTTTTCTTCTCTCTTTCAATAGCTGCATCCTAAAAGTGTGCTCTCAGCACATAGCTTTGAGGTGGTATCAACAGCAAATGGCTAATACTTGAGTTAAAGCTCAGCATTTTGGTACTAGAGACTCAGCAGAGCATCCCAGAATGGAGATAGCCCCAGGGGTATCTCCCAATTCTGCATATAAACCTGCTCAAGTCCCCATGCTTGCAGTTAAGCTATACAGGTGAAGGTCAGAAGTGGCAAAGCTTAGTGACCTGAACTAGAATTGAACAACCACCCATAGAAGGCAAAACAGAAGTTTCAGTTTGAATCTAACTAGGTTGACTGCCTGCTAAAGCAAAAGCATCAATATTCTCCAAAAGATTTAACAGGACCCATAGTCTAAACTCATAACATTCAAGACGTCCAAGATGCAATCCATGGGTATTCAATGTATAATGAAACATACACACAAAAAATCAGTAAAAAGCCAGCCCTTAGAAGACCCAGATATTAGAATGATTTCTAAAACAACTCTTTACAACTATGCTCCACAAGATAAAAGAAAATGCATCAAACTGAACAGAAAAATCTAAGTTCTTATCAAAGAAACAGAAATTATAGAAAGGACACAAGTGGAGATTTTAGAACTGAAAAATAGAATATCTAAAAAATGTTTAAATGATGAAATAAAGGAGTCAGTAAACTTTAAGATAGATAAATAAAATTATCCAGTCTAAAAATACGAGAAAATGTTTTAAAAAAGAAAATAGAGCCTCAGAGTCCAATTTGACAGTGTCAGAATATCACATATGAGTCACTGGAATCTCAGAAGGAAGGAAGAAAGAGATGTGGAAAGAAAACATTTGAAGAGATAATGTCTGAAGATTTCCCAAGTTTGATGTAAGACATAAATCTACAGATTCAAGAAACCATTGATCCAAAATAGGATAAATTAAAGCAAAACCACAGAGAAAACCTAAAATCTAAAATCTAAAATCTGCTATAAAATCTAAAACAAAGATAAAGAAAAAAGTCTTAAGGCAGCTACAAAGAATGACTAACTGTATACAAGAAACTGATTTAAATGACTGGTTTTCTCATCTGAAAATATGGAGGAAAGAAGACAGTGAGGTGCTATCTTAAAAGTGCTGAAAGAAAATAACTCAGAAATATATATCCAGTGAAAATACCTTTCAGGAATTATGATGAAATAAAGATAATTTCAGATGAAAAAACTAAGGAATTATCCCCAGCAGGAGAGCTCTAAAGACTAAAGGAAGTTCTTCAGACTTAAAGGATATGATAACAAGAAATTTGGATCTCCAGAAATGAAGTAAAGCAACAGAAATGTCAAATACCTTGGTAAATATGAAATTATAAAATCTGAAACACATCTTTTTTCAAGGTAAAAGCTATAACATTATCTATTGTGGTTATCAATGTATATAGAAAAAATCCATCTGACATCTATATCATAAAGGCAATTGTGAAATACTAAGTGGACCTATACAGTGGCACTGAGTCTACATTTTACTTGACATGGTACAATATTAACTCTAAGCAGACTCTGACACTTTGGGTATGTATATTGTATGCCTAAAAAAAAACAAAAACCGTACAGCCAAAATGTCAAAAGATAAATTAAAATGGAATGTGAACAATTATCCAAACATTCTAAATAAAGACAAGAATGACAACAGAGAAACAAGAATCAAGAGTAAAAAAAAAGAAAAGAAAGGGAATTGGATTAAAGATGGTGGCATGAGAGGTGAGACAGAGGTTTCCTCCTAAAATCACCTATAATATGAAAATATAATTAATACAACTAATCCTCAAAGAGCAACAGGAAAGAGGGCTATGTCAGGCCACATACAGCTGGAGAAAAGAAGAAATCTCATGGAATAGGGTAACGTACCAAAACTGTGGTCTGGTGGGACCCAAGCCCTTCCCCCACCCCAGCTCAGCAGTGGGAGGAAGAGAAATGGAGCAGAGAGGGAGTGGAGGCCTGGGACTGCTGAACACCTAGCTCTGGAGATCTGCTCTGGGAGCACAAACCGACACTGAATGGTGCTCTCATGATTAGGGGGTTTGGAAAGCTAAGACAGGCAGAATTCCTCGAGAGACTGGGATTCCATCCACTTGTGGAAAGTAGGGATCAATATCCAGCTGCTCTGGGACAGGAGAAAGGTGGGCAGTCTGAGAGACTACCTAACAGCAAGAGGGCTACTAAAGGGGCAAGGATTTCACAGAGCTTACTGCTCAGGAGAAAGGACAGGTAGACAAAATTGTCTGGGTGCACTCTGCCCAGCAGGTTGGGAACTTTCACGATTTTCAGGCTCTCCAGCCCCATGGCTGGCTATGCAGCTTGAAGGTGCCCCTCTGTGATATGCAGGCTGCAGGGCCTTCCTACCAGCCAGCCCCACCTTGCTCACAAACCAGCAACTCCTTCCCTGGAAATAGTGGAGCCAGAGGGAAGCTCCGCCTACAGCAACTACAAATGAAAGCATAGAGGCTTATACCTGTGTGCTTGGCCCACTGATTCTGGCAGTGGAGACAAGCATAGAATCCAGGAAGCAGGAAACAGCTCTTTCCTTCCCCCAGGCACCAATACCGCACCACTGCAACCCCCGACATTGTTCCAGGGGCTGAGCAGCTCCAAAGAGTAGAGCTTCTGGGCACAAGAGGTCACCACATAAAATATGAAACATAAAAGGAACCTGGTTCACAGCAAAGTTATGAATACACCAGAGAAAAATTGGAATGAAATCGACCTCATGAATCTTCCTGAAGGAGATTTAAAATAAAAATCATTAACATCCACATGGAGGTACAGAAAAATATTCAAGAACTTCGGAATAAATACTGGTTGGAGATCCAATCATAATGGAACACAGTATCAGAAATGAAACATACAATGGAAGGTTTTAAAAGCAGATTAGACATGGTGGAGGAGAAGGTAAATTAAATAGAAAATAGAGAAGAGGAATACAAAGAAGCTGAGGCACAGAGAGAAAAAAGGATCTCTAAGAATGAAAGAATATTAAGAGAACTGTGTGGCCAATCCAAACAGAACAATATTTGCAGTAGAGGGGTACCAGAAGACGAAGAAGAGAGAAAAAGGAACAGAAAGTGTTTTTGAGGAGGTAATTGCTGAAAACTTCCCCAATCTCGGGAAGGAGATAGTCTCTCAGGCTATGGAGGTGCACAGATCTCCCAACACAAAGGACCCAAGGAAGACAACACCAAGACACATAGTAATTAAAATGGCAAAGATCAAGGATAAGGACATACTATTAAAAGCAGCCAGAGAGAGAAATAAGATCACATACAAAGGAAAGACCATCAGGCTATCATCAGACTTCTCAGCAGAAACCAAACAGGACAGAAGGGAGAGGCATGAGGTATTTAATGCAATGCAGCAGAATGGCCTTGAACCAAGAACACTTATTCTGGCAATATTATCATTTAAATTTGAAGGATGGATTAAACAATTTCGAGATAAGCAAAAACTGAGAGAATTTACTTCCAACAAACTGTCTCTACAGTGTATTTTGGAGAGACTGCTATAGATGGAAGTGTTCCTAAGGTTTAATAGTTCTCACCAGAGATAATCAAACCACAGTAAAAAAAAAGTACAACTAATTACTAAGCAAATGCAAAATTAAATTAACTACCCCCAAAGTCAATCAAGGGATAGACAAAGAGTACAGAATATGAAACCTAATATATAAAGAATGGAGGAGGGAGAAAAAAGAGTAGAAAAAAAAGAACATTTATATTGTGTTTGTAATAACATACTAAGTGAGTTAAGTTAGACTCTTAGATACTAAGGAAGTTAACCATGAACCTTTGGTAACCATGAATCTAAAGCCTACAATGGCAATAAGTGCATACCTATAGATAATCATCCCAAATGTAAATGGACTGAATGCACCAATCAAAAGACATAGAGTCACTGAAAGGATAAAAAAACAAGACTCATCTATACGCTGCCTACAAGAGACTCACTTCAAACCCAAAGACATACACAGACTAAAAGTGAAAGGATGGAAAAAGATATTTCATGCAAGTAATAGGGAGAAAAAAGCAGGAGTTGCACTACTTGTATCAGAAAAAATAGACTGCAAAACAGAGAAAGTCACAGGAGACAAAGAAGGACATTACATAATGATAGGGAGGTGGATCCAATAAGTAGATATAAGCACTATAAATATCTATGCACCCAACAGAGGGGCACCTACATATGTGAAACAAATACTAACAGAATTAAAATGGGAAATAGAATGCAATGAATTCATTCTAGGAGACTTCAACACTCCACTCACTCTGAAGGACAGATCAACCAGACAGAAAATAAGTAAGAACACAGAGGCACTGAACAACACATTAGAACAAATGGACCTAACAGACATCTACAGAACTCTACACCCAAAAGCAGCAGAATACACATTCTTCTCAAGTGCAAATGGAACATTTTCAAGAATAGATCATATATTAGGCCACAAAAAGAGCCTCGGTAAATTCAATAAGATTGAAATTGTACCAACCAGTTTCTCAGACTACAAAGGTGTAAATCTAGAAGTAAATTACATAAAGAAAATGAAAAATCCCACAAACACATGCAGGCTTAAGAACATGCTCCTAAATAACCAATGGATCAATGACCAAATAAAAACAGAGATCAAGCAATATATGGAGACAAATGACAACAATAATTCAACACTGCAAAAATCTGTGGGATGCAGCGAAGGCCATGCTAAGAGGAAACTATATTGCAATACAGGCCTAACTCAGGAAAGAAGAACAATTCTATATGAGGAGTCTAAACTCACAGTTAATGAAACTATAAAAAAGAAGACCAAATGAGGCCCAAAGTCAGTAGATGGAGAGATATAATAAAGATTAGAATAGAAATAAATAAAATCAAGAAGAATAAAACAATAGAAAGAACAAATGAAAGCAAGAGCTGGTTCTTCAATAAAATAAACAAAATAGAAAAACCCCTGACCAGACTTGTCAAGAAAAAAAGAGTCTACACACAGAAACAGAATCAGAAATGAGGAAGGAAAAATCATGATGGACACCACAGAAAGAAAAAAAAGAATACTATGAAAAATTATATGCTAAAAAACTGGATAACTTAGAAGAACTGGACAACTTCCTAGAAAAATACAACCTTCCCTGGCTAACCCAGAAAGACACAGAAAATCTGAACAGACCAATTACCAGCAACGAAATTGAATTGGTAATAAAAAACCTACCTAAGAACAAAATTATTGGACCAGATGTCTTCACCGCTGAATTTTATCAAACATTTGCTGTAGTTCATTGAAGAATGCTGTTGGTGTTTTGATAGGAATTGCATTGAATCTGTATAGATGACTTTAGGCAGGATGGCCATTTTGACAATATTAATTCTTCCTATCCATGAGAATGGGATGTGTTTCCATTTATTGGTTTCTTCTTTAATTTCTATCATGAGTGTCTTGTAGTTTTCAGAGTATAGGTCTTTCACTTCCTTGGTTAGGTTTATTCCTATGTATTTTATTCTTTTTGATGCAATTGTGAATGGAATTGTTTTCCTGATTTATCTTTCTGCTAGTTCATCATTAGTGTATAGGAATGCCACAGATTTCTGCATATTAATTTTGTATCCAGCAACTTTGCTGAATTCAGATATTAGATCTCATAGTTTTGGGGTGGATTTTTGGGGTTTTTCTTATGTACAATATCATGTCATCTGCAAACAGGGACAGTTTAATTTCTTCCTTGCCAATCAGGATGCCTTCTATTTCTTTGTGTTGTCTAATTGCTGTGGCTACGACCTCCAGTACTATGTTGAATAGAAGTGGGGAGAGTGGGCATTCCTGTCTTGTTTCCGATCTTAAAGGAAAGCTTTCAGATTCTCACTGTTAAGTATAATGTTGGCTGTGGGTTTGTCATATATGGCATTTATTATGTTGAGGTACTTGCCCTCTATACCCATTTTGTTGAGAGTTTTTATCATGAATGAATGTTGAATTTTTTAAAATGCTTTTTCAGCATCTATGGAGATGATCATGACGTTTCTGTCCTTTGTTTTGTTGATGTGGTGGATGATGTTCATGGATTTTTGAATGTTGTACCATCCTTGCATCCCTGGAGTAAATTCGAGTTGATTATGATGGATGATCTTTTTGATGTATTTTTGAATTTGGTTTGCTAATATGTTGTTGAGTATTTTTGCATCTATGTTCATCAGGGATATTGTTTATCTGTAATTTTCATTTTTTGTGGTGTCTTTGCCTGGTTTTAGTATTAGAGTGAAGCTGGCCTCATAGAATGAGTTTGGAAGTACTCCCTCTTCTACTCTTTGAAAAACTTTAAGGAGTATGGGTATGAGGTCTTCACTAAGGGTTTGATAAAATTCAGCAGTGAAGCTGTCTAGCCCAGGGATTTTTTCTTAAGTAGTTTTTTGATTACCAATTCAATTTCGTTGCTGGTAATTGGTCTGTTCAAATTTTCTGTGTCTTTCTGGGTCAGCAAGGGAAGGTTGTATTTTACTAGAAAGTTGTCCATTTCTTCTAGGTTATGCAGTTTGTTGGCATATAATTTTTCATAGTATTCTCTAATAATCTTTGTATTTCTGTGGTGTCCATCATGATTTTTCCATTCTCATTTCTAATTCTGTTTATTTGAGTAGACTCTCTTTTTTTCTTGACATGTCTGGCCAGGGGGTTATCTATTTTGTTTATTTTCTTGAAGAACTAGCTCTTGCTTTCATTGATTATTTCAATTGTTTTATTCTTCTCTATTTTATTCTTTTATCCTCTAATCTTTATTATGACCCTCCTTCTACTGACTTTGGGCCTCATTTGGTCTTCTTTTTTATAGTTTCATTAACTGTGAGTTTAGACTCCTCATATGGAATTGTTCTTCTTTCCTGAGTTAGGCCTGTATTGCAATATAGTTTCCTCTTAGCATGGCCTTCGCTGCATCCCACAGATTTTGCAGTGTTGAATTATTGTTGTCATTTGTCTCCATATATTGCTTGATCTCTGTTTTTATTTGGTCATTGATCCATTGGTTATTTAGGAGCATGTTCTTAAGCCTGCATGTGTTTGTGGGATTTTTCATTTTCTTTATGTAATTTACTTCTAGATTTACACCTTTGTAGTCTGAGAAACTGGTTGGTACAATTTCAATCTTATTGAATTTACCGAGGCTCTTTTTGTGGCCTAATATATGATCTATTCTTGAAAATGTTCCATTTGCACTTGAGAAGAATGTGTATTCTGCTGCTTTTGGGTGTAGAGTTCTGTAGATGTCTGTTAGGTCCATTTGTTCTAATGTGTTGTTCAGTGCCTCTGTGTTCTTACTTATTTTCTGTCTGGTTGATCTGTCCTTCAGAGTGAGTGGAGTGTTGAAGTCTCCTAGAATGAATTCATTGCATTCTATTTCCCATTTTAATTCTGTTAGTATTTGTTTCACACATGTAGGTGCTCCTGTGTTCTGTGCATAGATATTTATAATGGTTATATTTTCTTGTTGGATTGACCCCTTTTATCATTATGTAATGTCCTTCCTTTTCTCTTGTGACTTTCTTTGTTTTGCAGTCTATTTTTTCTGATACAGGTAGTTCAAGTCCTGCTTTTTTCTCCCTATTAGTTGCATATAATATCTTTTTCCATCCCTTCACTTTTAGTCTGTGTATGTCTTTGGGTTTGAAGTGAGTCTCTTGTGGGCAGCATATAGATGAGTCTTGTTTTTTTATCCTTTCAGTAACTCTATGTATTTTGATTGGTGCATTCAGTCCATTTACATTTAGGATGATTATGATAGGTGTGTATTTATTGCCATTGCAGGCTTTAGATTCATGGTTACCAAAGGTTCAAGGTTAATGTCATTACTATCAAAGAGTCTAACTTAACTCACTTAGTATAATATTACAAACACAATCTAAAAGTTCTTTTTCTTCTCTTCCTTTTTCTTCCTCCTGCATTCTTTATATATTAGATATTATGTTCTGTACTCTGTCTATCTCTTGATTGACTTTGGGGGTAGTTAATTTAATTTTGCATTTGCTTAGTAATTAGTTGTTGTACTTTCTTTACTGTGGTTTTATTACCTCTGGTGAGAGCTATTAAACCTGAGGAACACTTCTATCTATCTATAGCAGTCCCTCCAAAATACACTGTAGAGACAGTTTGTTGGAAGTAAAATCTCTCAGTTTTTGCTTATCTCAAAATTGTTTAATCCATCCTTCAAATTTAAATGATAATCTTTCCAGATAATGTCATCTTGGTTCAAGGCCCTTCTGCTTCATTACATCAAATACATCATGCCACACCCTTCTGGCCTATAAGGTTTCTGCTGAGAAATATGATGATAGCCTGATGGTCTTTCCTTTGTTTGTGATCTTATTTCTCTCTCTGGCTGATTTTAATAGTCATTTCTTATCCTTGATCTATGCCATTTTTATTACTATACGTCTTGATGTTGTCTTCCTTGGGTCCCTTGTGTTGGGAGATCTGTGCACCTCCATAGCCTGAGAGACCATCTCCTTCCCCAGATTGTGGAAGTTTTCAGCAATTACCTCCTCAAAGATACTTTCTGTCCCTTTTTCTCTCTTTTTCTTCTTCTGACCCCTATAATATGAATATTGTTCTGTTTGGATTGGTCACACAGTTCTCTCAATATTCTTTCATTCTTAGAGATCCTTTTTTCTCTCTGTGCCTCAGCTTCTTTGTATTCCTCTTCTCTATTTTCTATTTCATTTGTCATCTCCTCCACTGTATCTAATCTGCTTTTAATACTGTCCATTGTGTTCTTCAATGATTGGTTCTCTGACTGGAATACATTCTTGAGTTCTTGAATATTTTTCTGTACCTCCATGAGCATGTTAATTATTTTTGTTTTTAAATATCTTTCAGGAAGATTCTTGAAGTTGCAGTCATTTAAATCTTTTTGGGGAGGTCTTTCATAATTTTACTTTGAACCAGGTTCCTTTGGCATTTCATATTTTTATATGGTGCCCTCTAGTGCCCACATGCTCTACTCTCTGGAGCTGCTCAGTCCCTGGAGCAATGTCGGGGGTCACAGGGGAGTGGTATTGGTGACTGGGGGAATAAAAGATCTGTTTCCTGCTTCCCAGCTGCTATGCCTGTTTCCTCTGCCAGAACCAGTGGGTCGAGCACACAGGTATAAGCCTCTATGCTTTGCATTTGTAGTTGCTCTGGACAGGTATTCCCTCTGGCTGGCTAATGCCAGGGTATGGTTTGCTGGTTTGTGTGCCAGGTGGGGCTGGCTGGGAGAAAGTCACAGTAGGCTACATATCATGGAGTGGGTCCTTGGAGCTGTGCAGCCAGCCAGGGAGCTGGAGCACTTGAAGATTGTGAAAGCTCCCAATCTTCCAGGTAGTGTGCACCTGGACAATTTTGTCTACCTGTCCTTTCTTCTGAGCAGTAAAGTCTGTGAAATCCTTACCCCTTTAGCAGCCCTATCGCTGTTAGGAAGTCTCTCAGACTGCCCCCCTTTCTTTTGTCCCAGAGCAGCTGGATATGGATCCCTGCTTTCTACAAGCAGCTGGAATCTCAGTCTCTCCAGGAATTCTGCCTGTCTTAGCTTTCCAAACTCCGAATCACAAGAGTACTATGCAAGCACCATGAAATGTAGGTTTGTGCTCTCAGAGCAGATCTCTGGAGTTCGGTATTCCACAATCTGCAGCCTCCACTCCCTCCCTAGTCTGTTTCTCTTCCTCCCACCAGTGCACTGGGGTGGGGAAGGGCTTGGGTCCTGCCGGGCCATGGCTTCGGTATGTTGCCCTGTTCCCTGAGGTTTATTCTTTTCTCCAGGTGTATGCAGTTTGGCACAGTCCTCTTTCCTGTTATTCTTTCAGGATTAGTTGTATTAATTATATTTTCGTATTATATGCGGTTTTAGGAGGAAGCCTCTGTCTCACTTCTTATGCTGCCATCTTTAATCCCCTTTTCTCAATATTCTCACTACATTGTTTTTTCATGTGAAACCTTCTAAAAGTGTATATTAATAATACCTTAATTAAAAATTTTAAAAAAAGAAAATAAATAGACACTGATAGATCTAAATCCAACATAAATTAATTAGATATAAATTTTCTAATCAGAACAATTGAAAGTTAAATCATCTAACTGAAGAAATAATGAAGACCCCTTATATGCTGCCTATTGGAAATCTACTTTTCTGATGTACATAATATAAAGATACACATAAATTAAAAGATTAAATATTATATAGCACAAAAACTGTAATCAAAAGAAAGCTGGACTGGCCATAATATCAGATGAACTAGACGTTAAAAGAAGAAATATTATGATAAAAAAGGGCAACCAAACAGGAATAATTAAGTCTTAATGTGTATGCACCTCAACACATCTTACTATTGAATCAGAATCTGACAGATTGAAAGGAGAAATAGATCAATATACCATAACAGTTGTAGATTTCAGCATTCTCCTCTCTAATAAGCATTCTAATGAGATTCAGCAATCAATATAACACGTAGACAGAAAATTAGTAATGATAATAGAGGACTTGAACAATGTTAGCAACCAACTTAATGTAATTGAATTTTTGTAACATGCCACACATTCAACAAATGCAGAATATGCAAATCTTTTCCAGTGCAATCAATAAGTATGATAGACAACATTCTGGGTGAGAATACAAACCATAGCACATTTAAAATAATTAAAATCAGACAAACTATGTCTCCTAATCATAACAGAGTTAAAGTACAAACCAATATGGAAATATATCAAGAAAATCCCCCAAATAATTAGAAATTAAAGCCTTCTAAATGACAGCATTTAAATAAGAATTCATCATGAAAATTATAAAACATTTTTAACTGAAAGCAAATGAGACACACATGCAGAACTTGGGGACTACAGCTTAAAAATACAGAGAAACTGACCAAATTTCAAACTGATAATCAAATTATTAATTTAAATTTCCACCTTAGCAAACTAGTAAAAGTAGAGCAAATTAAATGCAGGGAAAATAGAAGAAGGAAATAACACAAATAAAAGTATAAATCAGTGAAATTGAAAATAGAAAAACAATAGGATAAAGCAATGAAAACAAAGGCTGATTCTTGAAAAAATTGAGAAATTTGACATTCCTCTAAAACAATTGTAACAAGAAGAAAAGAGAAAGAATGCAAAAAGCTACATCACTACTCACCCAACAGACTTTAAAAAGGTCATGATGAAATATTATAAAAGACTTTGTGCCCAGCAATTTGAAACTGAGATGAAATAGATAATCTGAACAGCCATAGATACATTAAAGAAACCAAATTCATAGTTTGAACCATTCTACAAAGAAAACTCCATCCCCTTGTGTAAATTCTACCATACACTGGAAAAAATAATACCAATTCTAAACTAACTTTTCCAAAAAATAGAGGTGAACATTTCCCAATTCATTTTATGATGTCAGCGTCATCTTGAAGCTTAATCTAAGTAAATTACAAGAAGAAAAAAAAAACTTACAAATATTAGCAAATGAAATCCAGCTATATATAAGAAAAGGTAATACAACATGATCATGTGGTATTTGTTTCATGAATGTAAGGCTTGTTCAACATTTTAAAACCAATTAGAATGGCTAAAATCTTAAAAATAAATAAATAACTGACAATACCAGCCAGAGCTTGTATGTATCACTGATGAGAATATAAAATGGCACTACTACCCTGGAACTAGTTTGACACTTTCTTACAAAGTTAAACCTATACTTGTTATGTGACCCAGCAATTCCACTTCTCGGTACACAAAGATATGAAAATTTATATTCACATAAAAAGCTGCAAGCAGATGTTTATTGAAACTTCATTAATAATATACAAAAATTGGAAACAAAAACATGGTGCATCCATAGAATAGCATACCAGTCAGCGACAGGAGAGAACTGATGTGCGTGACAACACGGATGGATATCAAATGCATTATTTCAACAAATAGAAGCCAGATTCTTTAGAAAGTTATATGTTATATAACCCATCTAACTTTCTGGGAAAGGTGCTATTGTAGAAATACAAAGCAGATCCGTGGTTGACAAGATCTGGGGTGGAAGCCAGGGTTGATTACCAAGGGATCTGAAGTGGGGGACAGGTGGGTGATGCAATTGTTCTGTATCTTGATTGTGGGCTGTTGTTCCATGAATGTAATTTTTTTTCAAAATGTCAATTGTATGTTGGGTAAATTTTAGTTAAATTGAAAAAACATTCAGGTTTTTTTTGGTCTCAAGAGAAAGCAATTGGCAAATAACAGAAGTTGGGAAAGAAAGAAACCATGAATATGAAAATCAGTTTGTCTTAAACAATAAACACTCTTTTTTTGTACCATTAATATACAATTACATGAGCAATATTGTGGTTACTAAATTCCCCCTATTATCAAGTCCCCACCATATACCCCATTACAGTCACTGTCCATCAGTGTAGTAAGATCCTATAGAGTCACTACTTGTCTTCTCTGTGCTATACTGCCTTCCCAGCACCCCTCCCATGTTATGTGTGTTATTCATAATACCTGTTATTCCCCTTCCCTGTCTTCCCACCCACCCTCCCCAGTCCCTTTCCCTTTGTTAACCGCTAGTCCATTCTTGGGTTCTGTGAGTCTGCTGCCGAATGAACACTACTTTTTTACCTCATTATGTAACCAAAGACAGACGAGAAAAATAAAGCTTTCAATGAACACTAAACAAAGATTTTTACAAGGTCAATATGAGCACCAGTGAAGAGGCAGGGGATGTATTGTCTGGCACAGTGATGGTGAGAGTTTAAATTGGCAAAACTCCTGGGGAAGGGGAGAACTTGGCAAAGGGTGTCATAGTCCTTAAGCACCCTTGTGTGTCCTCTGATTCAGGAAGTCCATTTTTGGAAATTTATTTAATGAAGTCATCAGAGTGTGCCCTTTCATTTAAAATATTTTTATCATGGTGTTATTTTTAATGTTAGAATTTAAGAATACTTTGAATATGCCAAAAAAATAGAATTGCTTATATGTTATGTGGGGATATCCATCAATGTATTCATCTCACTCTTCCTTAATGTAATTGCAAGAAAATGTTTAATGAAACCAGAAAACGTCCAAGATTTACTGTTGAGCGGGGAAAAAATAAGTTACAAAGTGCACTATGGACTATTTTCCTGGGGCAGGCAGAACAATGCCCCTCCCCTACCCAAAGATGTCCATGCTCTTACCCCCAGAACCTGTAAATGTGTTCAGTTCTATGGCAGTAAGGGCTTTGCAGATGTGATAAAGAACGTTTCAGTGGAGAAATTATTCTGTTTATCCAGGTAGGTCAGATCTAATTGCATGACCCCTTTGTTCAAAACAGAGAACCTTTCCTGGCTATTGTCAAAAAGAGATGTGAGAACAGGAGGAGGGTCAGATTTTCTAGTTTTGAAGACTGGGGATGGGAAACAGGAAGTATGGAATGTAAGCAGTACCTGGAAACTGGAGAGGAAAGAAATGGGTTCCTCCCTTGAAGCTCCAGAAGGGATACAGCCACTCTGAAGTCATGATTTTAGCTCAGTGAGCCTGTGTCAGACTTCTGACCTGCAGAACTGTAAACTCATAAAACTGGGTTAAGCCACTATGTTGGTGATCCCTTGTTACATTTGCAGTAGACAACTAATACATGTTCCACTTCTATTAAACAATAAATGCAATCTATCTGGCCATATTTTAACAGTAGTTCTCTTAGAAATTTAGGAAATTTTTATTATTCATCTTATATTTTAAAGTTTTTCTGAATATTTGCAAATAGAATGCTTTAAGTTTAATAACCAGAACACACTTGAATTGCTTTGATTAAAAAAATTTTTTAAACAACCTCTACTTTAGTGATAATAATTGTGAAATATTTTTCCTAAACACATAAGCCACATCTTTCAAATTCTTAACTTCTTCTTTCAACAGGTACTTACTAAGTTTCCTAAAATGATCTGAATTAAACAATCATACATTTTGCTTTCTGAAAAAAAGGGGAAGTGAAATTTCAGTGAAGCACATAATCTTCATTTTCTGTCACTTAAGGACTGAGACACTGACCCATTTCAAGAACACAGGTGCTCATGGGTTGCCTTCACTGTAGAGGTGAGTAGGCATTAGGACTGAGCCCTCCATAGCCTCCCGCAGATCTCCCTCCAAATCAAGTATATTTTCCAGGTGGTAGCCAGGGTTAAAAATAAATGTTTGTTCCAAAAGCACAGTGCACTCCTGCACAGATGTTACAGGGAATAAAAATCACATTTTATTGATGCATTTCCATCTCTAATATGTTTCCACTATATCTCATGTCATAGCAGACAAATACTTCATCAGTAGCAACATGTCAGAGACAGCTTTGCGTAAGAGTTCATCATTACCTCATCCTCCCTGCCACATTTGTTTCCAAAATATAGCAATAAACTGGCCCAAGGAAATCAGAGTGGCCCAGTATGAGAAGGCAGCGAGGTAGCACAAGAAGAGAAAATACTATCTATGGGTGTCTACTAAGTAGAAGGGACTTACATATATCAGTATTTTTTTTATGGCTAAGGGGCTTTTACCCTGAGGACAATATAAGTGAGTGAAAATAAATGGATATGCCAACATCCAAAGACAAACAACAACAAATGCTAGTGTGGATATGGAGAAAGGGGGAACCCTCCTACAATGATGATGGAAATGTAAATTAGTTCAGCCATTGTGGAAAGCAGTATAGAAGTTCCTCAAAAAACTAAAAAGAGAAATACCATTTGACCTGGGAATTCCACT
This sequence comes from Manis pentadactyla, assembly GCF_030020395.1. Lineage (NCBI taxonomy): Eukaryota > Metazoa > Chordata > Mammalia > Pholidota > Manidae > Manis > Manis pentadactyla. The sequence continues at coordinate 41,386,176 of NC_080032.1, read as the reverse complement.
CCTAGGAATTCACCCTAAGAATAGAGAATCCCAGATTCAAAAAGACATATGCACCCCTACGTTTATCGTAGCACTGTTTATAATAGCCAAGAAATGAAAGCAACCTAAGTGTCCATCAGTATATGAATGGATAAAGAAGAAGAAGTGGTACATATACACAATGGAATATTATTCAGTCATAAGAAGAAAACAATTCCTACCATTTGCAACAACATGGATGGAGCTAGAGGGTATTATGCTCAGTGAAATAAGCCAGACGGAGAAGGACAAGTACCAAATGATTTCACTCATCTGTGGAGTATAAGAACAAAGGAAAAACTGAAGGAACAAAACAGCAGCAGAATCACAGAACCCAAGAATGGACTAACAGTTACCAAAGGGAAAGGGACTGTGGAGGGTGAGTGGGAAAGGAGGGAAAGGGAATAAGGGGTATTATGATTAGCGCACATAATATAGGGGGGCCTGGGGAAGGCAGTACAGCACAGAGATGACAAGTAGTGACTCTATAGCTTCTTACTATGCTTATGGACAGTGACTATAATGGGGTATGTGGTGGGGACTTGATAATGGGAGGAATCCAGCAACCACAATGTTGCTCATGTGATTATATATCAATGATACCTTAATAAAATAAAAGAAAATAAATGGATATGGATCTAAATCAAAGAGTACAAGGAAGTATAAAATTTTATTCCTCTTTGGGCCATCTCAGGGATGCCCAGAATCCTTCATCCTTCCCCCAAAATACTTCCCACTAACTTGGTAGATCTTCATTATTTGACAACATGGCTCAGTTTTCTACTACCGTGCAAATGTAGGGAGACAACTGGGCCTTTGGGCATCATTTACAGCCGAGGTGCTCAAGGTCTGGTCCCTGGACCAGCACCTGGAACTCAACAGAAATGCAAAGTCTGGGGCCCCAAGAATTCTGATTCAGACTTACTGAATCAAACTCAAAAGAAGGACCACAGTAATCCATTTTGTCCAAGTCCTGCAAGTGGTTCTGATGTACCCCAAAGTTTAAGAAGCCTTACTACACAAGTTAACATGTAAAAGGAGTGATGAGTAGTGTTTGTTTGTTTGTTTGTTTTAACATAATCATTTGAATCTGGTATTTCTCTATCCCCTTGGCCCTTTTCCCCATTCAAACTGCTAGTTCAGGTTTGTTCTGTCTTAGTTCTGTCCCAACACAGGATAGGTTAGCTGTGTCCTTACTTGAGGTTTGCTCTGTCCTTGCACAGATTCTTGTGCATGGAATTTTTGAAGGAAGGATGCCCAGGAGCAGTTGTAAGGGTAGGAGGAGCTGAAGAAGCCAAGCAAGGGGACAGTCCTGAGAAGGTAGCCTTCAGCCTGGTCCTGCAGGGAGCTCTGAGTGTCAGTCAGTCTGCAGTCGTCCCTAACTGAGGCAAAGGACTAGGGCATTCTCACTCCCACACCTGTCAGCATCTGGCTAAGGGCTGCTCCATGAGGTAAGCTCCCAGGCATTCAGCTCTCTGGCTGTGTAAGCAAAGTAGCACCTGTGACCTGGAAGCAGGCTATGGAGAGTGAGCCACCTGTGTGGGAGCAAAGCACATCAAAGCATGCAAAGGGCACATAGAAATTGTACATGAAACCCTTGGGGAAAATGACTCAGGACCCACACAGAGATTGGGGCAAACACATCTCAAGAAGAGTAATTTCTCCTTCCTATGTCTGATCTCCAAACAACAAAAAGGATTCCTTGGGAGAAAAAAAAAAAAAAGAGAAGAGAGACTCAGTGAGAGGATAAACACTGACAGATTCCCGAAAGTGAGGTCTGCTCACTTCCCTCTGGGTGTCATTGGTAAGACCTCAGACCTGCAACTTCAGAGACATACAAGTAACAATAATGTTAATAGCAATAAGCATAATAACAAGAGCTCACATATGTGCCAGACACTGTTCTGAGTCCTCATTTACTAGCTCACTTAACCTGTTCAACAGCCCCATAAGGTAGGCACTATTGTTATTTCTGTTTTATACATGATATTGAGACACAGGACAGTCCAGCAACTGGGTGATAGTCACACAGCAAGTAAATGAATAAACTGGGATTGGAACCTAAATAGTTTGGATCAAGAATTTATGCTCTTAACCACTTCATTATACTGCCTGACTCTGAGGTCACATGAACAACAGAATTGAGTAACATTTAAATATGTGTAAATTGTGGCACAAATACAGAGGAAGAATATAAATAGAATTTAGAGGAGAGGAAGTGTCTTGCCAATCGGTTTCAGCCCTGGGCAAGTTTGCTATGGATTCAATGTGACCAAAGAAAATGACAGCAAAACATTCTCGGGGTGAAAGGATTATACCCAGTTTATTTCCAGGTGGCAGATCAGTCACTAAAATCCCATTCACTCCGAGCGAGTCTGCATGCAGCAAGCCGGTCTCTGCCTCTGGGCCCCTCTGTCTGCACAGCCGTCCTACACAGCCATCCTCTGGGCCTCTCTGCACAGTCATCCCGCACAGCCAACCTCTGGGCCTCTGTCCTCAGTGCTGCCACCACTCCAGCCTCTGCTCTGCTCTCCTGCAGCCTTGCAGCCCTGCCACCATGTCGTGCCTTTATATAGAACCGACAGCCATGTATTGCCCACAAGTGTGCAGTGAGCAAGTCAACCACAGCCAGGTAAGAATCCTGGCCACAGGAACTCTCATTTTATCCAGACTCCACCCCTCCAGGATTCTCTCCTCTCAATCTATGTGCCCTTAGTTCTCTGCAATGGTCCCTGTGCAAGGAAGTTCAAACATTGTTCTCCAGCCTCTCCAGCAAAAAGTCTTGCAGACACACAGGCTGGACTCAAGGCTCTGTCTCTGACCTCTGCCTCTTTGGTCTTAATGGCTGGAACTGCTGCTCTGGTTTCAGTTGTTGCCATAGCTCCAGTAAGATCCTATTTGGCTTCCCGTCTAATTTCCTTCCATCTACTCTTGCCTGTATCAAATCAACCCACATCTGGGTCCTCATAACCCTCACGGGGCCCCTCAAATTCCTCCTGTGAGTAATAGGTCTTATTTCTTTCCGGGTTCTCATTGCTTCAGCTACTGTACATGTCACCATGCATTTTGAAATCGCTGCCTCAAGGCGGGCTGCACTGTCAGGGAAGACAGCTTTCCCATCTCTGATCCTGACAGAACAATTCCATGCACCCCTAAGTCCCACAGCCACTGGCTCAGCCTGAGTGTAGGTGAGGACCATAGAGTGCTCCATGACCCGGGGAGGGGTCTGCTCCTCTCCTTGGGGAACTTTCAGCTGTTGGGTCTTTATTTTCTTTACAACCGCTGGACGTGCTTTTAATACAGGAGGGGCAAGTGCCTCCAGCAGCACCCCTTCATCCTTCTCCAGCTCCTCCATTTCTGGGGCTGATGGCACCTTTCTCTCCACTCCCCGAAGTGCCTCCTCTGCTACTGTGCCTCGCAGCAATGCCAGCTCAGTCTTCAGAAGGTCTCTTACCTTCAGCTCAATGCTTCACAGCTGACATTCTCATGCCACCTCTGCCTGTGCTTCCCTTGGGAGTTCATCTTTTTCCTTGATGGCCTCTTCCTCCTTCAGGATACCTGGCAGCACTGCCGTCTTGTCTCCAATGGCACCTTGCTGCTGGCGCTCTCCTGCTGCCTCCTCCTGCATCAAGGCCATCTCCTTCCTCAGGGAATCCACAGAAGTTTGCAGCACATGTTCTCGTGCAGCCATTTCTTGGGTCTTCTCTGTAGACTTTTTTAATACTGTGAGAAACAGCCAACCCACAGTCCCTGCTGCCTCATGGGCACTCTGCTTCTCCAAGGATCTGCTTACTCTACCAAGAGCCACCCCTACTGCCTCAGGTGACACCTCCACTTGCCTCCAATCCTGGGGTGGGGCCCAGTCCTCTAGGAGGCAAGCCACCTCAGACCACATACCCACTGGGGGATGATCCACTGTCTCCCCATTCACAGGGGCAGCCCGCTAAAGCACCCCTCCCATAAGTGCAGCCTGTCTTTTTCCTTGGTCAACAATGAATCCTGCCAACTATGCCAATTGTCTTGCTGATGGGTTTCAGCCCTGGGCAAGTTTGCTATGGATTCAATGTGACCAAAGAAAATGACAGCAAAACGTTCTCAGGGTGAAAGGATTATACACAACTTTATTTCCAGGTGGCAGGTCAGTCACTAAAATCCCATTCACTCAGAGCCAGTCTGCATGCAGCAAGCCAGTCTCTGCCTCTGGGCCCCTCTGTCTGCACAGCTGTCCTCTGGCCTCTCTGCACAGCCATCCCACACAGCCATCCTCTGGGCCTCTCTGCAACAGCCATGCTACACAGCCGTCCTCTGGGCCTTTCTGCACAGCCATCCAACACAGCCATCCTCTGGGCCTCTCTGCACAGTCGTCCCACACAGCCTTCCTCTGGACCTCTGTCCTCGGTGCCACCACCACTCCAACCTCTGCTCTGCTCTCCTGCAGCCTCGCAGCCCTGCCACCGTGTCATGCCCAGAGCACTAGGCGGAGCTCTCTATATAAAGTCAACAGCCATGTATTGCCTACAGGTGTGCAGTGAGCTAGTCAACCACAGCTGGGTGAGAATCCTGGCCACAGGAACTCTCATTTTATCCACAGGAAGTATATTATTTGAATCTAATCATGTGAAGATGTACTTAATAGGCAATGTGGAAAATGAGTCCTGGATAAGTAAGAAACATTGCTCAGCCTGGCAGATGTGAACTGTGGGCGAGAATCCTGTCAGAATCTCAGACAGAAGCTTCTTAGGTCATTAAAATCCTCAGCCAGCTGAGAATGCAACTTCAAGAATTATTTGAAAAGGTTGCCCAAAACATTTTGGTTTACATAATTGCTTCATTAGTGGGTAGCATCTTTCAACACAGGGAAGATTCAGAATTGGGTGTAGAAATATTTAAGGGAATCTAAGTCCTAATACTGATAAGAAAAATACCATATTATTTCACTTATATGTGGTATCTAAAAACAAAGAGAAACAAAGTAGAAATAGGCCCATAAATACAGAAAACAGACTGGTGCTGGTTGTTGGGTTGGTGGGGGTATGAGTGAATTAGGTGAAGGGGATAAAGAGGTACAAGTTTCCAATTATAAGTCATGAAGATGAAAAGTCAAAAGAAGGAGTATAGTCAATAATACTAATATTTTTGTATGGTGACACATAGTAACTACACTTACTGTGGTGAACGTTTTGCAATGTAATTGTAGACTCACTGTGCTGTACACCTGAAACTAACATAATATTGTATCTCAACTATTCTTCAATTTAATATATAATAAAATAAATAAAATAAAATACTGCATATTTGGTGTTTATTTATGTAATGATCAAGAGAATTTGGTCTTTTAAAGCAATAGGGAAGACTTGCAATTCTAATTCAAAAATTAATGTGCAACTTAGTTATACTTTTGGTTCTTTACCTGTTAAGTCATACCTTTAAAAAACACAAAAGAAGTAGGTGAACAAAGAGTGAACATCCTCATAACTCTTACCTATTCTGTATTCTCTGTTCCAACCCTTGTCCATCCCTTGGAGAAAATGATGTTATAACTTTGTTTATATATTCATAGACTTAGGATTTTTAATTGAAATCTTACTAAGTTATTGTAAATAGTTTTAGAACACTAAATAAAACGCAAGATTCACCATATATATAAATTTTAATTATAGGATCTACAAGAAACCCTTAAATACTTAATCGAAGTACTTAAAAGGAAATAGAATTAAATTTATACATGCAATTTAAAATATTCAAATGCGTTTAATTAACAAAGTTTGTAAATAAGGCCAAACAATAATTGCAGTGAAATAATGTGTTTTTTCTTCCTGCAAACTCAGGATGGTTAAGAACAAAAGTGAATTGAAGCAGAGTGCTCCAAAATGGCTAAGTAGCAAAAAGAAAGCAGCTCAGATCCTTGATTAACCTCAGGGGACCTGCCTAGGAAAACCTGTTACCTGTATCAAGCCACAACTAGAGTAAGAAATACACCTTTGCTGCAATTAAGCACAAAGGAAAACACTCAGTATCATTAGTCATGAAGGAAAGGCAAGTCAAAACCACAATGAGATTCCACTATAGGCCCACCTGAATGGCTCACATTTAAAAGATTGCTTCTGTATGTTGGTGAGGCTGTAAAGCAAACAGTACTCAGACACCAGCTCAACGCAATACATGCACTTTGCTTTTGGTAAAATTTTTAAAAATTAAATCATGACACAACCAGAAAAACTTGAATATTTATGAGTAATTTGCTAAGGTTAAGGAATTACTGAGAAGCTTTTTGTAAGTGTTCAGTGTTGCAGAAATCCTAAAAATAAAAAGAGAATCTTGTATTTTAGTGGCATATACTAAAGGATTAATGGATAAAATTATATGATGTCTGGAAATTTCTTCAAAATAATCCAGCTTTGAAGAGTGAGAAGACATAGAAAAAGTAAGATTGGCCACATTTGATCATTGTTGAAGGTGGGAAATGGGTAAATAGTATCATTGGCCTATTTTGTCTATGTGTGTTTAAGTTTTTAATTAAAAAAAGCTTAATATGGTCTTAAAAGCAGACAACAGGCATACAGATACAATTAGGACTGCTTAGCTCCTGAGTATTTGGGAAAAATCACCTTTCTGGTCAAGGTAACGAGAGGAAATACAGAGTTGTTAAATGTTATGAAAATTTTGACAGTAAAAAAGATTCACTAAAGCCTTCTTTAAAGCTTTTTCCAGTAGACCATATTTGGCTTTTTTATTGACCTGCATAGCAATAGCAGTCAGCTTTCTTGGACCAAGGGACAAGTTAAATTAGCTGCCCGGCAAAACAAAATGCCCGTAACAGTGTCAAAGGTACACCTCTGCAGGTGATCAGTGATGGACACGGAGGGTCTGCATTGGTTCCTACAAGAGCTCACCTCCTAATTTACGTCCAAATCTGTAGCAGAGATTTCCAGTGGGTAATTGGAAAACACTTTCAATTACAGACTCTTTGCCACATGTCATTTTTATGCCTGAAATCTCAACTGTTTTACAAGTAAATTGCAATTGATTCACTGTCCTCTTAGACAATAAACTGGGTTTTTAAAAGTCAGCCATTAAATCTGTTCAGCCACAAGAAGAGGGAATACACAGACCACGGTGGATGTGGAGGCTCCTCACTAATTGCAGGAGGAAGGATGCAGGTACTGACTGGCTGGACTAATTGTTACAATAGCATTTTTAAGAGGTTTGGCCCCACTCAGAGGTTTGCTAATTGTTTGATGAGTTCTATTTTCCAAAACGGAGCTGGAGGTGTTAACTCTTGCCTAGCAGTTAGGCAGGTATTCAGGTGAGGAAAATTCTCTGTAAGCATTCAATGCAACATGACACAGATTTCAATTCAAAATATCTCAGTCTATAAATGAGGCATCCCACTTTTTTCCTGTCTCATTTTGATCTCCTATGTGCAATGGTTTCCATTGGTCAGGGCTAGGGTTTATTTCTATGCCTTTTGCCCTAAGGAACCAATAATAGGAAGTGAAAAAAATCAAAGCATTTTATGTTTGAAAGCATAAAAATCATGTAATAATCTAACATTCCCCAAAGTGTTTTTCAGATATTTGCTCATCTTTGGAGGGGGGAAAATGGTAGAAAAGCATAAATTCAAATAAAATTAGGGATCTTAATTAAAGTAAAATAAACAGGTCATATTTACCACATCAGAGCTTCTCAAAGCATTTAGTAAGTTAACAAGCCCCCAAAATGGCTTGGATTTTCTCAATTTCATTTGACCATATTCTACTTTCTTTTAAAGAGCAAAGTACTTTGTGAAAAGCACTGATTCTAGTTCAATCCCTTATTTTTAAGATGGTGGGACCAAGGACCAGAGAGGCTTCATATCTTTCCCAAGGACATAGTGCAAACCCACCTGTCTCGCCAGAGAGGATGGCCCCAGGGCAAGTTCACTCTGGACACAGTGAGACAGAATAACAACAGAACATTAGGGGTATAAGGATTTATACCAAGATTTAGTCTCACCATGCCAGGTCTGAGTGCTGGAATCTCATCTGCCTCCGAAGAGTTTGCAATCCATCTCCGTCTCTGCCTCCAGGTACAACACTGGCTGGAGCTCTTCATAAAGTAGAATAGATAATAATGGCTCATTGCCAACAGGTGTGGAAGTATTAGCCTATGCAGTGGGCTAATTACATCATCAAGTAGTTTAGGGTCAAGTGAGGACCCTAGCCATAGGAACTTTCATTTTCCCTACAACATCTTAGAACTGGAGTTCCTCCATCACTTCTTGACCCTATAGCAGAGCACTTACCACTGCTTGGTGCTTGTGTCATAACAGTAACTGACCCTTGAAAATACTACCTCTTCGGCTTGTGCATTGATGACTGAATTTTAACTTCACCATAACTGAGTTTGGGAGGGCTAGGAATTTTATTTCTTCTTACAGGTAAGGAAAAGGAAGACAGAGAAGGTGATGCTTCCTTCACAGGTGTCCCAGGCTTTTGGGTGGAGGCCAAGGTAAGGACAATGGAGAGCTTATGGCAAACCACCACTCATTGTTGAGACCTGACCATTTAGTAAAATGGCAGTTTAACTCCTTAAGCCTGTAACTGCCCTATGTGAGCACATTCTCCTTATGAGCACCCTCACAGTGCAAGCAAATCAAATTATTCTCCCATTCCAACTCCTCTGCCTAATTAGCTATGTGACCCTGGGCGCATTATCTAAGATCACAGGGCCTGGATTTTCCTGTCTGGTGAATGGATTCATAAAGCAGTTGTGTGGATTATATGAGCTAATATATGTAAAGCTGAGAAGAGACCTGGTACCTATTAAGCATCATATGTGTATGCAACCACTCAGGCACAAAACTGTAGCCTAAACCCGGGAGAGCTGAGACCCAGTTTACCATGTGATGCCCCAGAAGACAAAATGAAAAGCCATGCCCATCTGGTTGTGTACAGAAGGCAGTATTAACTACAAGTGCTGTAGAACATGAGCACCAGCTAGCAGAAAGGAGAATGGTCTCTGAAATTTAATAGGCATGGAAGTTAACTATCTGTGAATGATCAGAATGAGTCTATCTCACAGATCCTCAGACAGATATTTGAAGTTCATTTTTAATTTTCATATTTAACATATTTTTGGCAGAACCTTCATTTTTTTAATCATCTTACAGCCATCTCATAAGCCTCCAGCTATTCTTTGTGTCAATATTTCAAAGAGGGACTTGCTGCTTATGCTATTAAATAGAATAATGAAGAGACTACCTGGAGGCTTTGAGGAAATAATCCTGTCAAGTGGTCCACTGTGCATCTAAATGGGGAGAAAAGCCTGGCATTGCCTTTAATCTGTTTTTGCACCCACTTCCAGTCCTGGATGGCTAAACAATTCCACCAGGAGGAAGAACATGATTCCATCTTCAGAAACATGGAATCAAATCAATATTGAACTGGAAAGAATGTAGAAGATCACCAGAGTGATTCTCCAGCTTGTATGTGCAGCTGAGACACCTGGAGAGTCGTTAAAATGCAGACATCAGGACCCATCTCCAGTGATTCTGATTCAACAGGTCTGGACAATGATCTAGAATCCACATTTTCACAAGCAAGCCCCCCAGTACTGATCGTGGGCCCAACCTTGAGAAATGCTGATGGTGTCTCCAGTCCTTTCTAAGTCATAAGGGGAAAAACTGAGGCCACACAGATAAATGGATGGCAGGATCTGTACTTACATCCAGCTCTCTTGATATTCAGGTCAATACTGTTTCCATGACCACAGTCTCAATTTGTAGAGTATGAACCAAAACAAAAAGTTCTTGAACTCTCCTTTCAGAGAAATAAGTGATCATGGGGTCAGGATAAGCTGAAAATGCTTGAGACCTTGAAACAAAGATCTCAGTGGAGGCAGCCCATCCAGGATTGCCCTGTGACTCGATATAGTGGTACTTGACTTGTTTAAGGCCTGCTTTGTGGCGAGCATTTAGAGATATTCAGCATGGGGAAATACTAGTTTGTACCCATGAGGATTTGCTTACCTGAGGGGCTCTATTCTGAGTTATAGGGAATGAAGCAAATGACTAGCATGCTAGAAGTATAGACCACTGAACTAAGACTCAGTTTGGAATAAAAACCCATGATCTGTGTACACTCAGATTTCCCTTCCTGCCAGATCTGTCCACAGAGTTCTTTCCCCAAGTCCTATCTTGTTGTTAGATGGGATGCATGTTAAAGGAGCACCAGACCTCTACCACCCAATAAACTAAGAAACATAAATATTTCCTTTCCAGTGATAAGAATTGTGCAATTACCCCACTCCCCTTTCTTCCTTGGAGATCAGGAAGCTCAGAAACAAATCTGAAGCACAATCAAGCAACAATATTGATCACACTTCTCAAAACATTTGTGTTTTTCTACAAAAAGTTCCCTGATTCTTTTCTATTTTTCTGCTTGATCCTATCATCATACATGCTGAATTTTTCTTTCAGCTTTACCAAAATCTCTATGAAGAGAGACAAAACATAAATACAAATAGCATCCATTATAGTTGAAACCTGAACCAGACATGTCAATGATGGTCTACCTTCCCAAAGCTCCTTACAAGGGAGCAGGTTTAGAAAACCACCATTTGGCTTCACCCACTATTCAAAGATTTTTTTGTTTTTTAAACCAGACCAGGGATGAGATCATGATCCAAAAGCAGCCAAGCCTCTAGGCTTATAAGATCACTTGGAGTGAAAAACTCTTGCCACCAAAGAGAGTCAGTCTGATCAATCAGAATATCATTTCTAAGAATTAAATTGGGGATCAATAAGAAAAATCAAACAGTCAGAAATGAAAGCCGAATTAAAGGGATTCACACAGAAAGACCTGCAGGGGACTTGGGAGGAACATGTAAGCAGAGGATATAAATAAACAAGAGTTAGAAGGTAGCAGAGTTATTAAAAAGCAAAATGTTGCAGCAACAGAAAAGATGCAGGAAGATGAGGAACTAGCAGGTTGGACCACACATGAGGTGAAGCAGGTGTGTCTCACCCCTTGTACCCGGATGAGGGGACCTAGGACGGAACTCCAGGATGCACTCTTCTTTTCAGGCTGTGCCTGCTCAGGAGTCAGTCTATCCACCAGAGGAGGGTGGTCCTGGCCGCAGGCAGGAAGAAAAAATACAGACTGATTCAGAATGAAGCAAAGATCTAAAAAATGTTAAGCCCCACTCATGGTGTTAACAAGTCCTACCCAGGAGGTCCCTAAGCTTGTCCGGTGGCTAAGTGACCTTCCTGTTCACCCTTCTTGAGACCCCAGTCTTCTGTGATTCAGATACTTCCCATGAGGCTTGGCTGGGACTTCTGTTTTCCTTGTTCTTATATAATGCTTAAAATAAATCACCAAAACTGATATGCTGAGCTAGCCTGTTCCTTCAGTCTACAGAATCTACCTAAAATAATCATCAACATGAAATGGCTTACCTACCATTCAGTCTCATTTTCCCTCTGTAATAATATGCTAATACACACAACTTGCCGTCTGTGACTGAAGTGGTTTTCCATGGTGGCCGTAACCAACTCCCACAAACTTAGTGACCTAAAGCAACCCAAATATATTATCTTACAGATTCATGGGTCAGAAACCTGACACTGATTAAAATCTGTCACAGAAATCTGACCCTAGGCTGAAAAGCCAGGTGTTGGCAGGACTGCATTCCTGCTGGGGGCTCCAGAGAAGCATTCCTTCATTTCCTGTCCCACGGGCTGCCTGGTTTCTCTGCTCTGACCCCATCCCTCCACCCTCCGGCCAACAATCTCATCACCCCACACTCTACTTCTGCGCTCACATCTCTGGCTCTGAGCTCTGACTCCCTTGCCTTTCTCGGTCACTTATAAGGGCCCTTGTGATTACACTGGACCCACTCAGGCAATCCAGGCTATCTCCTCGTTGCAAAATCCTTGGTCTAATCATATCTGCAGAGTCCCTCCTGCCATGTGAGGTACCAGTCACTGATTCCAGGGTACTGGGGGCCCAATCTGCCTATCACAGTGATGGAGTAAAAGCCCCTGCCTAACAGCTCACTTTTTCAAATAACTTCATGAGGATGGTCAGTTTGTCTCCTTTGCATATGAAAATGTCTAGATACAAGAAGACAGACCAAAAGACTACGTACACAGTCACCTACTATTGGGTTTCCTCAGTGCAACTACAGAGCCTCCTGGGTCTGACTTCTTTCTCCAGCCTTACGTCTAATGAAAATGTTCAAGTATATAGAAAAGTTGAAAGAATTGTACCCTAAATACCTTTATACTAGATACATAGATTCTATTTACATTTTGCTCTATTAGGTTTAGCGCAGAACCATCTGTGTGTCCATCCTCTTTCCATCAATCTAGCCTCTTTTGTATGCGTTTCAATCCCTCATCTCCCTCAACTGTATTGTCCACACAGCAGTCTGAATGATCTTTCTAAGTCATATCATACTCCTACCCTGCTTAAACCCTTCAGGGGATCCTTCTTCACCTAGAGCAAAACATAAATTCCTAGCAATGGCTGGTACAGTCTTTGATGTTCTAGTTCTAGCCCAAACCCCCGACCTCACCTCATTGCCCTCCCCACCCCTCACCGTATTCCAGCTTCTGTCACCTTCTTTCTTCTGTGAACGTATTAAGACTCTTTGCATCTCAGTGGCTTTATAGTTACTCATTTCTTTGCCTATGATTCTCATCTTCCAGATATGTGAATGGTGACTTCATTAAAAGATTGGCTTTTTCGCATTTTTCAGGTCTAGCTAAAATACCTCCTTTCCAGAGAGGACTCTCCAGCCACCTTAAGTAAAGTTCTCAATCCTATGAATTTCCTCTATGAACTTATGATGCAAATTATCTTCTTTATTTATTTACTTGGTGATTTTGGCCATCTCTTCTGGGATAAATATTTGTTAAGGGCAAAGACTTCTTATTTTCTACTGTACCCCACAGCACATTGCATGGCACAATAAGTGCTTTTCTAATATGAAGAAATGATTAAAATGGCTAGGAATAGACATTTACAAAAGAAGAAACACAACTAAAAAACAATCCAAAACCATTCCCTCTTCTGAGCAATAACCTAGTATGATTTAAAATAATGAGATACTTTATATAATAAATCCAAATAAATATGTTTCATTTTTAATCATGCAAGCAAGGGTACGGTGATTCTCTGAAAAGAGATACAAATCTTCTTGAAAGCTCTTGGTATTATGTATCAACAATAATACAATGTTCACACCCTTTTGACATGGTCAGATTACATTTGAAAATTTATTCTAAGGAAATACTATAAAAACAACTATTTGGAAAGTCTCCATGCATAAGGGTTTTTTTTTTATTGAGGCTATATTTGCATAATACATATTGAAAGCAGATAAATAAATTATCACTTGTACGAACAAGGATTAAAAACAATGGTTATGGAGGCAGAGTAGCAGCATGCAAAAATAACCAGGCTATAAAATTAAATTGAAAATACTACCAAAATGCATGGATACCCTGGTTGCAAATATGAAAAAAATATAGTCAACAAAGATGATAACAGAGAAGAGTGACGAGATCAAAATTGATTTTTTAAACTTTACTTTCCCAATGTTTTGTCTTGTTACTTTCATAATAAGAATAAATACCTGTCCTGCCTGTCAGAAAAAATGCTGTTTTGAAAATAGAGTAAGACAGTTCATTTTTTACTCTTCCAACGTTCAAGCCCTGATATGTGCCAGAAACCACTAAATCCTATGATTGTGTCTAGGTCTATGCTCTTGACCACAAGAACAGAGAGCAAATATGCCTCATCACCAAGTGCAGTAGGATGTGATTAGGACTGTGAAGGGGGTACAAAACACAGAGGCATCTGGATGAAGAATAGTGATTTTTTTAGCCCCCTATCATAGGACATGTTGCTCTTGAAGTTCTGTTAATATTGCTGTGTGTCTTAGTCAGAGTCGTCTGTTCCATGTACCCAAATCTCAAAAGGCCGATGCAGATGTCCTGCTTGGTGGCTCTTAGGGGGCCTCTCCTTCCAAACAATGACTCAGGCATCACATCTTGGCATTTTGATGCTGGCATCTTCCCAGGTGTCCTGGGATAGAGGGAACTGGAACTGGGGTGAAGTACAGCAGTTGCTCCACCATGTCTACTGAAATGACACATCATGTCTCTTTGCATTTCGCCACTGAGGTTTGAGCGACACCCAAGCATAGGGAATAGTAATATGTATATGAAGGGAACCGAGTGATTCACCCCAACTTCTTTTCATAAAGAAATAATAAGTCGCATGTCCCCACCTCTAAAGCAGGGGGCTGAAAACTGTAGTGCCTGAGGGTGAAACAACTATCCACAGTGGAGAGGGCAAGGGTCATGTCCATGGGAAGCAGGATGGGAGTGAGACCACGTCAGAACCCCTGGGTTCAAATCTCTGCCATGCAATAAGAACAAACAGGAGAGACTTTGTTCTAAAGGCCTATTACAAGAAAGGGAAGGTACTGTAGCAACAGGTAGAATGCTGCAGTCATGGGATCTGCGAGTGTCTGAGCCAAGCAGAAGAGGCTTCTCTTTCACAGGGAGGATAAACAGGCTTGAAAACAGTGGATGTGAGAAGGCAGATGCAGAGGATGGATCACTGGGCATGGCATAGACCTGGCAGTACAAACTTTTACTGTGAGATCAGCGCATTTCTAGGAGGGGCTGTTAAGAAGGGATTGTATGCTGGCTCAGGTGGAGGGTAGGTCAAAGCTCAGGAACCTTGGGGAAGGAGAGAATTTAACCAAAGCGTGGTTAACAAGCATTTTGTTCTGATTAATCACTGGGGACACAACAATTCAGCTAATCATTCATGAGGCAAAGAGTGGGAATTTGAAGGGTCTCTGGACCTGTCAGGTAAACAAGGGGGCATCTGTGAGTTTTTTGTAAGTCATGCAAGGAAAGGTGTTTCTTTGCAGTAAGCCATTTCCCAGGACACAAAAGAATCAGGGGGACTTCTTAATCTTTACTGTTTTCCCGGAGCACAAGGCTGAGCCAAATTCAACATTGTCACCGCTCTCCTAATTACTAGCAGTACGCTTTGTGGCAGACCCATTTAAACTTTCACCAAATTGATTTCCTCTCCCCGCCGGGCATAGGCTAGTTTATATTTCCCAGCAGTATGACTAAATTTTAGACACTGGGATACGAGTAGAAGTGATATGTCCCATTTTCTAGGACTGGCCCATAAAAGCTTCCCAACATGAGATCATTTATTCTTTATCTGCAAGCCAGCAAGCTTGGAAAGCGACTTGTTCAGATGGCAAAGTCGCAAGATATAAAGAGCCAAATTCTTAAATCCCCAGTCTTTCTGCTTATCGGGAACACTCACTTAGACTTTACATACATAAAAAAATGAACTTCAATTCTCTTAAGCTACTGAGATTACTTCTTGTTTATTTTGTTTTGTTTGTTACAGAAGCTAACATTACTTAATCTTCCTAAACCTTGAAAGGTTTTGATTTAAATATTTACCAAAAACTTATTAGCATCGTGCCTGGTCCATAGCAAGCCCTCAATAAATGTTAGCTATGATTACAAATATCATTCGTTATTAGGACAGAAAGACTTGACTGAGGAAAGGGCATTTGAGTTAGACTTTGACATGCTGGTAGGATTTCAACCAACAAGAGGTCTAAGGGGTAGCATTTCAAGTGGGATTCATGATGCATGACAGGCTAAAGAGAAGGACTCAGGAAATGAGACTGGTCATTCCCATTTTCTCTGGATATTTTGGGAAGATGGAGAGAATTAAGAGGGGATAAGATGGGAAAGTTGGTCGCCGCCCCATATCAGAGGGTTCTGAATTCAAACTGAGGCTTGAGCAACACCAGTTGTAGGGAAAAGAGTATTTATATGCATAGTAAGGACACAGAGTGATTTGTCTCACCTCTTTTTTAAAAGAAAAGGAGAAATCCTGCTGATAATTGTCGAATTCATTAAGGAAGCCTGGGCTATTGCAAGACAGGGCAAGTGGAATGGTGAGAGCCCTTTGCCATTAGAAGTGTACCTAAAGAGCGAGGCATTATTCGCAGCAGAGGTGTGAGCAGCAGCTCTTTATTTCGGTCACAAACTTCTCTGAGAATATAATGGAAACTAAAGATCCCCTTCCAAGACAGCACATACGAATATAAAGACTGAATCCTTCAGAGTCCACCCATGAACCCCAGGTTCAGAGCCCCTTAGTCAGAGGAATTCAAGAGCAGAGAAAAGAAGCAACCTGGGTCATGCTCAGCGTCGTGCTTGTTGCTGAATCACAGCAACCCAACGTGACTTCCTGTCCCACACAGGCAGAGGCATCATGCTGCTGGCGAGCTGAGGCACTGATGGCGAAAATAAGGGCCTGACACTGTGTCGGGGACCAGCACTACCACCCCCAGCGTGGCCTTGGGCAAGCTGGTGGAATGCTCTGCGACTGGGTTCCCTCATCTGTAAAGTGGAATTGTTAACATCTGCAGGTAATACATACGAAAGTGCGTTCTAAAATTCTAAATCGTTAACTGCTATAAAGATGAATGCTAGTTCATTCTTTAAGGAATGCATAAATGGTTTTCCACTTTGCTCCCTCAAGAACTATAGTGTCCCCTCTGTCTCATTCCCTTAGTGAAGTGCACACTGAGTGACTAACCAAATGAGACACAGTCAACCCTCAAGGAGCACCACTTGCTGGTGATCTGTCTCCCCTGAGCTTGATCCTACTGTCTCAGGTTGGGTCCCTCCAAAAAAGAGACCCGGAATCAAAGATTCCAGTGTACATAGTTTATTTGGGAGGCACAGGAAACGCCGGGGAGGGAGTGGAGGCATGCCGTCCGTGGGGAGATGCAGCAAGTGTAGAATGTGTTGTCAATCCCACTCCACTGGGGATAGACTGGAGCTTCATCCCATGGGAAATCTTGGGGAAACTGTTAAATACACGTGCCAGGGTTACCCCACCTGACAGAATGAATCTGAGGTTCTTATACACCAGCTTCCTTGGCAGTGTTAATTCCTAGCACTGCCAGCCTGCCTTGCAAATGGATCTTCTCCAGCCTCTGAGAAAGCCGTAGGGCAAAAGATGCAGATGTTGACAGATGAAATTCAACTGAAGAGTGCTGCAATGGAGTGGCCCAAGGGATGGGAGTGGAGCACAGATGGCAACAGCCCTCGAATGGTGAGGCCACGTCCTTCCTTAGCTCCGGGCGGTTGCAGACTTGCCGGAGCCCCCATCTCACTGCAAAGGAGATTCCCAGTTGAGGACACATTGAGGAAACTATAGGCTCCCTTCCAAACATCACCTCTTCAGGTGACGCTGCAAACATTGTTTCCCATGAAATCCACAGAGCTGTTTAACCCCCAAGGTTTTGTGCACAGAAGAAAGATGAAAGGAAGAGGCAGACCACCTGTGTAACAGCTACCATCTATGGGGTCCTTACCATGAGTCAACCTTACTGCTCTATACGCACCATTATCCTTTAACAGCACTGCTAATGAGGTGCTACTATTTCCAGAATAAGACAAGGAAACCAAGGCTTTAAGAAGGTTAAGAGCAGACCTGGGACTCGAATCCAGTTAGTTATAATCCAGAGAAAACATTCTTAACTTCGTGTTAGACTGAGCTGTGTTGGAACAAGTGAGTTTAGACCTCTTTTCAGTTGTTCTCTTCCCATGTCCCTGATCAGAGGAATGGGCTGCCCTCAGGGGCTGTCAGTGCTGAGAAGACAGAAGTCTGAAAACCTGGTACGGCAGAAAGTCCTGGAGGCGGCGGGGTGAGCCAGCCATGGGGCTCCCTCGACAGGACAGAGACCCCCTGGGGATGGGGAGGGGGCTTCCGCTCAGCTGGGCCCTCTCGGAATCTTGCATCCTGCAGCTTCACCATCCTGGAAACCACAGGAGCCTGGAACGACCTCCTGATGGCCGCGGAGGGGTGAATTCACTAGAAATGTCACCTGTGCCCCTAGAGAAGGGTGAGTCCCAAGTGATGTTCCTTCTTTCTCAGCTGTCTGTCTCAGCAAGCCCAACATCACCTAGAAGGCTGCTTCCTCCTTCTTCACCATCCCCAGCCTTTATGCTCTGAGTGAACATCTAATAAGCATTCCTGAAGCCCAGGCTGAGTTTAGACAACCTATCTGCTGATCCGACAGAAGCACTTCGTTATTACTGGCCTTTCCCCAGAACCCAGAGAGAATGAAGTTCTCAAGGCGATAGCAGCCGCTGAGCACTCCCTATGGGCCACGCCTTCAAGTATCATCTGCAGGTCTTCTCATCTACTCCTTACAACAGCCCATGCAGGTCTGTGATTTCCATCAACAGAACGCTGCTCTTCCTTTTGGCGCCACTAAGTACAGTGAGAAAATCTTAGCCTCTTTAAGATCTGGACCTATTAAATTCCAGTAAGGTGCATGGGCTTTCTCTGACCAGGACACTTGAGTTCTTACCTTATTTTTGAAAATGTTCTAAGACTTTTCACAGAATATCCATTCAGAAAGACTGTGAAAATAGCTGTCAGGCCCTCTCCCACTGGGCCAGCAAAGGACTATTTGACCTTTGGGGAAGAGAAGTAAGAATGAATAGTATCCTGAATCAAAATAGAAACTTCATAAATCCCTTCTGTGGATGAAAATAAATCAGAGATGGAAGTGTGCTTTCTAGGTTAATTGCCTTGATGTTAGACAGACACATTTAGGTGGTTTCATCTGAGTGCCTCCCTTGGAGGGAGTGTGTGCTCAATTATTAACCAACATTGCCTTGCATGGGAACAGCATCTAATTCCCTTAAGAATATGCGGTGCGGCAGTAGAAGCATAGGAGAGCCTGGGGAGATGAGAGCTCCATGTGGAGTCCTAAATACCACATTCTGGGAGCCTCAAATAGAAAGAGATCATGGGGGGGTCCTCCTTTTTCCCTGGGGGTTCCTGCCTCTTCCCAGAAGTAGCATCAAGACCCTTTCATCCCATGGTGGCAGAAAGGGTAACCTAATCCCACTTTATTACTCACAGCAGTCACTTCTCCTCAAAAAAATCAGCTGCAAATGCATTCACCCTGATGGTCAGCACCACCTGACCCTAAAATGAAAAACGTGTCCCTTTCCTGTTTCCTGACCTGTATTTCCAAAGAGAAGTATGTAAGATTCTTTTGTTGCCTATCCTGGTACCTGATGCATAATTAATGTCCAATAACTGTGGACAGATGGACAGATGGATTAATGAATGAATGGATTTATGAATAAATTAATGAAAAACTAAGTTCTCCTCCTCCTCGAGTCAGGCATAAAGCACCGGGGCAGGTACTATAGTCCCAGGTTCTAGCCTCTTAGTATCTTGGGATGACTCACAGATGCTTCTGGAATATTTTAGCTGACTGAACAAACTCAGAAGGGCAATGCTTGTCATGGTTCAAGCAGCATCGTGAAACTTAATTAAACAGACTGAGCTATGAAGGAAAATGTCAGTCTACACAGGAGGAAGGTCCTAGATGTTTGCTATGACCCCCCAGAGGGTAGCAATTGATTGTGGTCTCTCTGTCATTTTCCTCTAACTCACCTGCCAGTATAAATCCCTTCCAACAATCCTGGGACTTCTCCTAGTAAGGAATTAGCATGCTAATTAATTTAGATAACCATTAAATCCCTAAGTACTTTATTTAAAGATTGGCTCTCCACGACCATGCCTGTCTTTCTAAATAGCTGCACCACCTCAATTTGGTATAATAAATCCACTGAACCTCATAGTTATGTGCTGCTTCATTCCCTTTTGTGTCTTGGAGTCTTAAAGTTGTAATAGGTCCAGATCCTACAGAGGCTAAGATTTTCTCACTGTACTTAGTGGCGCCAAAAGGAAGAGCAGCGTTCTGTTGTTCTTGGCTTCACATTCATGGTCTGTTAGAGCTGGGTGAGCATTTAGAGATGACCCAGTCTAGCCTTGAGATTGTTGCTAGTTCAGAGAGTTTCAATATGGAGACTTACCTGCTCTGCTTTCTTCCATTTCTTTGCAGAATGCAAGGCTCATGTTCCCTACTCCTCTAAGAAAGATTTGAAAATTAAGTCTTCCCTCCCCACTGAGAATACAGTAACACATTGTGCAATTGTAATGCTTCTAGGCCAGAGTTACATAACTCATCAAGCTTTATTGGGAAAGAGGAAGATCCTAAGGACGTTTCCATAGAGAGAAGGAGAGGCCAGCTACGTAGGAATTGAGGGGAGCATTGCACCGTGTAATTCAAGCATTTAGGAACTCCCTGGGAGCTCATCTATCACTTCCCATGACCAAGGCTTCCCTTGAAGGTGAACCTCAACCATCTGGGGTGCCTTTACAAACTGTGCCTCCACACGAGTGCACAGTGAGAACTCAACTTCACCAGGATGCGTCACTGCCCCAAAGATTGGCTGTCAGGTGTGATATTCGATTATGAACTCCCAGTGGGTACTCTCTGTAATACAACAGGAACCTGAGAACTCACAAAAAGGGAAGGAATCCTATACCTGGAAGGGTCCAGAAAGAAAATGTCAAGGTCCCTTGTGACAAATGGGGCAAATTTACTTCATTAATGTTTTATTTTATATATGAGAAAAAACAAGGGTTCAGGGAGGCTCTTACAACTTGCTCCAATCACAGAATATGGTAAAGACAGAGCCACACCTAGGATCCAAGCTGCCTAAGTTCTCTCCTTCGCCACGTCAGCTGCCGGGGCAGACACCCTGGTCTTGAATCCTAGGTTCCAGCAGAGTTCGAGCCAGCGCTCTGCTCTGCGTTTTTGCCATGGGGCCATGGGTCTCATGGCTCTGGTCACTGAGCATAAGAGACATGCACAAAATTGTTGTAACTGGAGGTATATATATTTTAACAAACAGGAAATAACCTAAAAGTCAGGGAAGGCAATTCCAAAGTTTAAGTGATTTCTTGGGGGACAGACTGTCTGGAAACATTCGACTCTCTCTCTCTTGTGAAACTGGGTGAATTCTCCTCCTTCATATGGACCAGGAGCCAGGGTTCTCAGGCCACTTGGTCCTTCATCTTAGAATCCATCCACAGAGCACATCAGTCTCTCTCTGAGGTGACACTCACTTATTTGTAAATTTTAAGTTAGGGCCTGCCATTTCACTCCTCCATTTGGAAGGCCAGGTACCGTGCTCAAACAGTGGGTCCTTCCCCCTGAGTCGCTTTGCATTTATGAGGTCTGTTTCCTTTCCTATCCCTTTTCTGATTGCCTGAACCTGTCTCTCTAATTTCTCCTCCAGGACAATTTGGTAAAATGGGATGCAGAAGATGAAATAATGACACAACAGACACAGTCTCTCCATTATGGACCTTGCAGTCTGTTCTCTACTGAGTAAATAGAGAATGAATAAGTAAACCAAGTAAAAAATAACTACAAATTATAGTAAGTGCTTAAAAAATAAATAACCTCAGTGTGCATGGTTGACTAGGAGTTGAGGCAGTCTTCCAATCTGTATGTTTCTAACCCACAACCTGTATTTTGTCCTTCACGACATCTTGTGCTGTAAAAAACTGAGCTAAACATCCCCAAATTATACCTCACCAAGGAAACAGAGGGGGACATGAAATAGTAGCTATAAGCTAAGAGGGGTTTTCTGTAGAGATCAATGAGAACTCCCTGCAGGTTTGAGTTCAGCCTACTTTTCCCTTGTGTCACTCAGGTGTCTGCCGAAGCCATTCTTTGATTTGAAGAAAATGGCTCCATACCAGGGTCACACATCTTGTGGTAAATCAAGAGTGTTCTCTGAGATAAATTTCTGTTTCTGTTTTATGCTTGGTCTCATTTTCACTTCCCCTCTGTAAAAGGGCTACTCACTTCTTCTTGCCCCAGGTTTACCCCGACAGAGACTCACTTCCTTTCTTTAATTTCAGTCCAAACCAGTCACATGATGGTTTGTATGTTTCACACATTCTGAGGGCCAATGATGTATGTTTACATTGCAACAAAAGAGAGGGAGAGAGAAAATTAAAATTGGATGTTAGACCTCCAATTTTAACTTTCTCTCAGTCATCAGATACCCTCAAGTTCCCACTGGCCGCCGTCTTCCTCCAAGACTCTCTTCCCCCCATATTGTCCAGCTTCCTCTCTCCTCACCCCTGGCCTTTCCCAAATTCTTATTTATTTCTTGTGCAAAATTTTTACAAAAGAATATTTTCCTTCATGATACTATCGCCTTCCTAGTCATCTCTTCTGGATTTCATCTTCTACATCCTATGTGTTTGATCAAGGCACTTGTCTATATTGATATTGCTCCCACCCTAAGAGAAACTCTGCTGCCAGCTATTCAAACAATGCTATTTTTTACCCTAATACACTGTTTGGACATCGGATATATTGTACCAAGTATAAGAAAAGGGTTTAGCAACAGAACTTGGAGTCACTTTGTATTTAAAGAGTACAAGAGAAGAAAAAACAAAGTCACAACTCATTTGTCCCAACATTCTGAACCTCAGGCTCCTGTATAGGTCAGTGAAAGAAACTGAGTAAAAGATTTCCTCCCCACGGCCTCCCCCACAGGCGTCAATGCCAACATCACATTGGGGAGGGAGCCAAAGGAAGGACCAGTGACATCCACACCTTCACACCTTTTAATTGGGGTCATTCCACTTGCTATCAGAGGAGTAGCAGCAACCGAGAACCCGCCACCAGCCTGGCACTGTCCTCTCAGAGCCACATCAGAAGGGAAGCAGCAGACGTGAAAGGCTTCACAG
Organism: Manis pentadactyla; assembly: GCF_030020395.1. Lineage (NCBI taxonomy): Eukaryota > Metazoa > Chordata > Mammalia > Pholidota > Manidae > Manis > Manis pentadactyla. The sequence goes on along the minus strand of NC_080032.1, from coordinate 41,363,464 downwards.
AAACCTCGTCTTTCTATGAAAATGGACTTCCTACTGCTCCCTGGATTCTTTGAATCAATGACACAGTTAGAGCTGCTTTGCTGAGAATTTTGGCACCTTACTGCACCCTCCACACAGCCATCAGACAGCCACTATAACCATCTATCCTGCTTCAGCTCACCTGAGCTAACAGGTTATCTAATTAAGCATTTAATAGGCATCTAATCTACAAATGAGCCAAGCTGGTAACCTCAGAAATGGTTGCAACCCATTGGGCTGCAGCTGTCTGGCTTGTGTTCAACGTTAAATGCATTTGTCTCATTGGTTATCTCATTGCCCTGGAAACACAAAAAAATACACTAAGATTCCAAAGTGTATTTGGAATCACAGACATTTCCCCAGGTAGTTTGGTAAAATGGTTAAGAACATTCTCATATAGTCAAGCAGTCTCCACAGCCAACCTCCTGACACACTGATAACCTCATGATCTTTAAAATGCAAATATCACGGGTCACTTTACTGCTTAGAATTCTTTGGTGGCTCTCCATCACCTAATTTCATCTAAGCACCTTAGTAGCAAAGTCAATTCATGACATGAAGGGGTGGCTAACAGATCACCATGCTATCTTGATTTTCATTAGCATGGAGTATAGCTTGGAGGCAGGTATCCAGAAAGAAATTGATTTTGCAGAGCTCCTTGTACCCAGGTAGGGCCAGGTGACATGGTCTGGCCAATGGAAAGCAAGCAAAATTGATGGATTCCTCTGTGGTCCACAGCCTTCTCCTTGTTTTCTTTTCCCTTTCACCAGCTGTATGCACATCACAGAGCTCTGGGATTGGTAAGGCCACCATATGGCAAGGTTCTGGGTCCCTGAATCACCACATGGAGGCCAGCTGCCCACTGATCAGGAACACCTATCTGAAATGGTTGCATGCATGATAAATAAACTTCTTTTACGGTTGAACTATGCGAAGTAATACACACACACATATCTCTAGTTACTGGCACAGAGTCCCTAAAACCTCTGTAAATTCCTAAGAACCCTAGGAAGCATCCCTTTTCTAATATTTGGTCTTTGACCCATCCTTGTCACAATTCTCCTAAAACCCTTGTAATTTCCTAAGTGAAAAGAGTACTGGGAATATTCTTGCTCTTATTCTGGGTGGGTGCCTGAAAAAACAGAAAAACCAAGCCATGATTAGAAGCTTGGAATTTTCAGCCTCACTCTCTATCCTCCAGAGAGAGGAGAGGAGTAGATTTGAGTTAATAATTGATCATGGTTAAGTGAAGAAACCTCCCTAAAATCTCAATGGTAGAGGGTTTGGAGAGCTTCCAGGTTGGCGAACATGTGCACACCAGTGGAGTGACACACCCCAACTTCACAGGGACAGCAGTTCCTGGCCTGGGGGCCTCCTCCGATGTATCTCTTCATCTGGGTGCTCATCTGTATCTTTTATCATGTCTTAATAAACTGGTAAACGTAAGTGTTTCCCTCAGTTGTGTGAGCAGCTCTAGTAAGTGAATCAAACCTGAGGAGGGGGTCCTGGGAACCTTAGATTTGTAGCCAAGATGGACAGAAGGTGATGGAGGTACTGGTTCAAGTAAGAACCATCCTATCCTCTTAATCCCCTCCCACCTCCTTCCTCCTGATTCCACCAGCCCACTGGATTTCCAAACAGCAGCTGGAGAAAAATGGGAAGCTCAGAGCAGAGAAGTATAGGGGGAAGGCAGGACACCTCACTTTCTCACTCACAGACTTGCCTCCTGAAGCAGGCAAAAGCTAGGGCAGGCGAGCAGAGCTGTTACTGCGCTCGGTATAGTGTTTCCAATAGTATCTTAGACTGGATGCTTTACTTACTAAAAACAGACATTTATTTCACCTATTAAAGTGAACAGAAAAGTCATAGACCTGCCAAAGTTTTCATTCAGAAAGGAAATTATCTCCCTGAATAAATTTAAAAATGAAAATAAATATGTACTTTGATTTGTGAACTTGAACTTCACAAGTTCTGCATGTTCCACATACCAGTTTCATCACTATCAGAACCACTGAAATAGCCAAAATTCAGAGTTAGGGGTAGACTGTAGAGAAATAGGTTTTCTGGAAAATAGAAATATGGAGGCAGAAATACCACCCAGGTCCACTTGGACTTGACCCTACCTACCCTAACCCTAATTCTAACCCATATTTAGGTTTGCCCGTATTTTACATTAGAAGGACTGGGATTCAAACCCAGGTCAGTTTGAGTTTAAAAGTTCAGATGTTCCCAATAGATATTGCAGACTCTTTGTATAATAGTACATATGGATTATGCACTATTTTAGAAACAGATAACCTTCTGTTTTTTACCATTAGTGTAAATGATTGCTAACTATGAATCCTAATAAGATTCCTCCGCTGGATGTATTGTCATAACAAATGAATTCCCCTTACTAGGCAGCAGACTCTTCATATGTATGGGACTAGATTAGTGTTTCCCAATTTCCAGTCATGTGTATGTCACCTTGATGACTTTTGCTGTTTCCACATAGCAGCTGAAGGGGCCTGTTTTGTGTGGCCTGCCATAAATAGAAGGCATTCATAGAAATATATACAAAGAAAACCAAACAGTGACATTAGATCCCAGCTACATACTGCTTCCTCTCTTTTGGTGAAAATGGAGATTAATAAGCATTCAAGAGGGGACATACTAGCAAGAACCCGTGTGGAGAAAGTGAAAGTTCCTATGGTCAGGAGTCTCATCTGGCCCTGGTCGGCTTGCTCACTACCCACATGTGGGTAATACATTGTTACTGACTCTTCATAGAGCTCCGCCCAGTGCTCTGGGCTGCACATCTGCCAGGCTGCCAGACTGCAGGAGACCAGAGGCTGGAGTGGTGGTAGCGCTGAGGATGGAGACTGAGATGTCTGTGGAGCAGAGAGGCCAGAGGCAGAGACCGGCTTGTTGCATGCAGACTCGCTCTGAGAGGATGGGATTCTAGTGATTGACCTGCCACCATGGGAATAAAGTTGGGTATAACGCTTTCACCCCAAGAATGTTCCATTGTCATTTTTTGATCTCATTGAATCCATAGTGAACTTGTCCAGGGCTGAAACCCATTGGCAAGACAACCAGAAACTTACTACTTAACCTAATCAAAACGATTTCATAGCACTGAAAAGGGAAGATGATTCAGTAGGTGATTTAATGTCATGTAATGCCTTATCCACGAACTAACTCAAGCCATCATACATTACTGAAGAGCATTCACTGTGGTCCCCCATGGCAGCTATCTATATTTTAGGAAATAATGAACCAAAATGTTTTAAAGTTTCCTTCTGGTCCTTCGATTTTTATGGAAAATTTTCCTACTTATGCCTTTGGCAATCCCCCTATTATCTTAGTGTACATTCAAGCAGTGCTCAGCAATAAGTGGGTGTGTTTTAAATATTGGTGATGGGTAAATAAAACATACCCCCATTCAAAGGTAGGCTAATGATCAGAATACCAGAAAACAAGAGAGCCAGTTCCCCTGTAACTTTTTAACAGTTCCCTAAAGATGAGTTTGTCTCCAGCAACTAGGAACAGACCCTGAAAAAAAAAAAATCAGCCTGTCAAAACAGAACACAGCTCACAACAGCTCAAAAAAGGGTGAGGAAATTATGCTGGCTCTTCTCTACAGAGTAAAGGGCATTATCAGTTTGCATCTGGAGTTTATCTGTAATGATGAATTGCCTTCCAAATGTTCCTTTCTGCCTCCCCAAAATATTTTATTTATATAAAAAGATAAAATAGACAGTTCCTAGGGAGAAGGAGGAAGCTATGCAGAAAGAGAATGCATTAATCTGCTAGCTCCTTCCTGGCTTTCCCCAAACTAAGCATTAATACAACAAATAATGCATTGGGGAAATAACAACTGATTGGAAATAAGACTACTTGCTAAGAGTACTTAAGAACTGTTCTGTTGATTAACCTCACTGTCGTCCAGGCAGAAGTTCCACATATGCAAATACTGATGATATTCAAATAAACATGTCCCTTCTATTTCTAATCATCCTCCTGGGAAATTTCATTTGAAAAATTCACTAGATACAATTATCACTGTCCTAAACTTTGCTGTCCCTTTCATGGACTTGAGAGTCAATGGAGAGTGAGCATAAATGATTTAGTAAAGCAAGTGATCAAATGTAATGCTTAGTTTTAAGTTATATCTGAAGATACCATGCCAAGAAACCAGAAGATGCTAACAGAAAGGTCAAGGAGAAAATCTTTGCAAGGGATGCTTCATTCCTAGTGTGATTATATATCATCCAAACTGGAATGGATTTATAAAACAAAAAGGGAATGTAGCGGTTAGATACTGCTATGTTACAAACCACCCCATAATTCATTGACTTAAAATAACAATTATTTATTACTTCACTTAAGTCTTTGTATTGGCCAGGGGTGGACTGATCTAGGTTGGGCATGACTGGAAATGGCTCTGCTCTAGGTGTCCTTCATCCTCCTCCTGGGTCCAACAGGTTGAGCTGGGCATATCCTTCTCATGTCCATGGCACATATTCAAAGGTGTAAACTCCATTGCACAAGTACTTTCTCAAGCCTCTACTTGAATCAGTTCTGTTAACATTCCACTGGCCTGAAGCAAGTCACATGGCTGAACCTAGAATCATGGATCAGAGAAACACAGTCCCCTTCTTGGTGGGCAGAACTGCAAGGCCACATGCCAAAAACATGGATGGTTTGCACTGATTGCCCCCATCCTTCATGGAGGGGAGAGAAGTGTTGGCACCATGAATTCAATCTACCCCAGGATACAATTAATAAGTCAAGACATCCTAAATACTCTGCCTCAAAGCAAGTTACTACTGAAGGAACACAATAGAAAAAGATGCCCTCGGGTGAAGTTTCCTGATTAGAAAGCCAGAAAATGAGTTATAGTCATGAAAATGAACCAGGCCTTGATAAGCTAAGATCCAGTCCCCCAAAGCACCATCAGAAACAACTACCTTCAGCAAACATGGGCTAAATGACGCTAAACTTTGTTCAGTATTTTGCACAAGGAAACACACTTAGTAACTGGAGATATTAAAAAAGTCAAATCTCCTTGTCTGAAAAGATTCTGAGACTCCCCCTCCCTAGGCTTCCCGGGTCTGACTGCTAGATCACCTTTCTAAAGATATTATTTAAAGAACCAAGTCTTCAAACATCTATGGTGTCTTCTCAGGAAGTTATAATCCCAACTAATGCCTTGTATGAGTCAGAGTTCTTCCTCCATAAGGAACACACTTTTGTTTAGGACACATTTTTATTACCATTTTTTTCTCACCACCTGGGCACTGTGAATAATTTAATACATATCTCTAAACATGTCTGTGATTTTAATTTAAGCTTTTCACAGGAACATATATTTTTAATAATCTAAGTCAGTAAGGATATTTAAACTTTAAAAATATATGCTACATTCACATATTTCTATGAAGAATTTATTTCAAAGTATTGATATGTATACAATTTATGTAATATTATATTTGATATATAACACTATCTGTTATGTCTAAAATTTTTATTTTATTATATTTTATTATATAAATTTTATTATAGTTGCACTGAGGATGAAATACTATACCTAAAGATTTTAACATAGGGCCTGGTGCATAGTAACTAGTAAATAAGTTACAGAAATACATGCAGGGCACTTGCTTATGATATAAAAAGCTTTGCATGTAAGCCTCATCTAGTTATTAAGGTTCAATAGACTGATTATCCTACCTCATGGCAATATATTTCAAGAGGCCACCCCTTTGACCCAAGTATTCAAATGATCTTGCTTTGATTAAATATTGGGAGTGCCCAAAGAATGTCTACAGAAGCTGTTTAGAGCTCTCAATGATACCAAAGAACTGATGAACATGCAGTTAACTTCATGCACGCCTCACTTACAGTTTGCATACATCATCATCAAATGTACCCTAAAGGTTAATGGAGCAGACTCTGACCTTTGGCTGAAACCCCAATCTGAGGGTCTGTAAGAGGACAACACACTGCACACAATTTCTGCACCAATTTTATTCCCAGCTCCCTCAGCTTCCTGCTCCTATACATGAGTAGGCTCTCTCTGTTTTATCCTAATGACAGTCATCAACTGGAAGGCAATATACCCTGTCCTCTCTTTTTCACACCTACTCATATTTTCTGAGTATGAGAGACTACTGAAATTTAAGAATGGCAAAAATGTGTTCCAGCTCTGTAAAAAAGGCCTGTCTGAAATAAATCACCCCAAAATTTAGTGATGTAAAATAACAACAATGATTATTATAATTATTATTATTATTATTATTATTATTATTATTATTATTATTATTATTGTTATAGACCCCGTGGTGATGGTATTGACTGGGGTGGGGTTCCTCTGGGGGTTTCTCATCCAGCCTGTCCTGCAGTTACACAGGCTGAGGCTAGAGCCGCTTGCAGGCTTCCTCACTCACATGTCTGGTGTCTGGGGTGGGAAGACTCAAATGGTTGGGGACTGGAGCTCCTCAGTGCTGCCGTTCTCTTGGTGGTCTGTCCACACAGTCTTTTCTTGAGCATCCTGCTTAAGGGTAACCAGACTTCTCACATGGCAGTGCAAGTCTCCAATGCAAGTTTCCACAGAGAGGGAGCTGGATAGAAGTGACATTACCTTTTCTAACCTGGCCTTGGAAGTCACCCACCATTGCTTTTACTATATCCTATTTGTCATGGAAGTAGCAATGTCCCACAGTTTTAAAGGGAAGAAACAGGCTTCTCCCTCTTGATGACAGAGTGGCAAGGTTCTAAAAGAGCATGTGGGGCCAGAAACATTTTTGTGGTTATTTTTGGAAAGTCTGATTTGCTAGAAAGGGATAATGCCATTATTTTGTTGGCCACTGTCTTCTCTTCCTTTCCTGTCCTAGCTCTCCACTGCCTTCTCCCCTTACAGCTCAAAATTTGTCTCCCTCTATGATGCAGAAAGGTTCTGTTTTCTCCTAGATCCTATTTCCACTGCCAACAGAACACAGGGACTCTAGCCCCAGGAGCCTGAACTTCTACCTTCTTTAGAAGACCATTTTGTTCCCTCACTCGGATTTAGAAGTAAGTAATACTTAGGCCCACTCTCTACTGGACTGCAGAGAATAGACTGCAGAGGAAATGAAGAGAATATCAAAAGACAGGATGGTGGCCACAGTCTTTGATGAAGGATTCCCCTCCTTAAAAATGGAACCTGAGAAGAGTAAGGGAGAAGGGAGTCTTACATACTCCAAGAAAAAAGATCATCCTCAATAATGCCTGGGCGAAAAATACATGGGCAAGACCCCTGAGGCTTGGACAGCATCATTTGATGGTCTATTTGAAAACAGAGGAATTCCATCGCTTCAGCATAGAGTAAGGGATTAGTCAATAAGATAAGAATGTCAGACCCAGAAAGGGCATCAAGATGAGAAGCAAAATTCTGTAACTGCTACAGCAACGTCAAAATCCTCCTGGAAAAATTCTCTGCTTCACACTTCCATTTCATGTTCTGTATCTATCAGTTTTCCAGAAGGAAAAAAAGTGATGTAATAATTTCTTTGAAGATGCCTATTGCATAAAAATGATTCTGATACAATTGTCTCCTCCATGCAGCAATTTAGGAAAATTACTTTTCCTTGAAAAAATATATTTGAGATGTATTAGTATCAGTTTAGATTGCATTCTATGGCACATAATCACAAATCTAATTAATAATGACTTAAATAATCAATGTTTTTTTCTCATATAATAAAAACCCAAAGATTGCCAGAACACTCACTATAATGGTTTCATCTAAGATTCAGTTTTCTTCTATCTTTTCAACTCCACCAATGCTAGCATGTAGTCTTTATCCTAATGGTTGCAATATGGCTGCTGCTGCTTTGGTTGTCACATTCACATTCCAGGTTAGAAAAAGGAGGAAGCATCAAAAGCCTTCTCATTATGAAGCTTTGTCTTTGTATGACACAAGGGAAACTTCCCAGTGACTTCTGCCTATATCTTATTAAGCCAGAGCTTTGTCACATAGCCACAACAAATCAAAGTGATATTTTAGCTTCCCAATACAGCTAGAGGAAGGAAAAGAAAGGGGGCTGTGAATAATGTTTGGTTGTAAAAGAACAGTGTCTGCCTCAGGAGCAAACCAGGAGTCAGGAGTAGCTTCTATATAATCCTCTAATCTAATGAGGTATCTAATAATGGAATTAGCCTTTAACCTCTAGGACCCCAGTTTTCCCATTTAAAAAAATGGAATAATGAAATAAAATAACTCTATTATTCTATGATTGTCTACATCCAGGATACTTAACACAGCATGATTGGGGTATACTGTTGGTCATTTGCCCAACGGCTATTTCCTACTTGACTTCCTTACTGACAGAGACCAGCTGTCACAGTGAAACCTTGTGAGGTTTTCAAAGCCTCTCTTCTGGCTAGAATATGACCATGTGACAAAAAGTTGGCCAAGGAGACCCAGGGAAAGATATTTCACCAGATTATAAGAAGAATGAGTAAGAAGTCTTCTGGCTCCCTCTCCTACCCTCTCTCCATATCCAGTAACTCCTGTCTCTGGACACAGATGTATGAGCTGTAGCAGCCATTTTGGACCGATGAGGCAACAAACTCAATTCACTGAAAATGATGGAATAGAAGGATGATAAAGAATTTTAGTCATTGATTAAATCAACCATGGGACCACCTTTTCCTGACTTCCTATTATGGGAAACAATAAGAACCCTGTTTATGTTATTTTTGTCTGATGCTATCACTTGTACCCCAAAACATCCCATACAATACAATGATGTAATAGAAACAATTGCATATTCTAAACCAGCAATAGGCAATTTATGTGCCTATGAATCGCCAGGGAAGTTTGTTGGAAATGCAGATTTTGGAAGCAGTAGGTCCAGAATGGGGTCTAATACTCTGCATTTCTAACAGAAAGGTGATGCTAATGCCCTCACTCTGCAGATAATGTGCATTACATGTTGAATAGCAAGACACTAACCCATCTGTGGCATTGTCTGACATGAGCAAGTCACATCACTTCTCTAGGCCTCAGTCTTCTCACAGAATCCTGCATCTTGTGATTCTAAGTATTAACAGAAAGAAATGCATTCATTTCTTCCACAAATGGAGAGACACATGAAAAGTGAATTAAGGAAGTATAAGTGCTCTGATTGATTTTAAACCTTCCACTGAACAATAATTAATCTCATTACCTGATAGAAACTGCATTCAGGAAGAGGGCGTATAGGCCAGTACTTGTTTCCATGACTCTCTGTCCATCCCACCTACACAGAAATATCACAGGCACAGAATGTTCAACTGAGCTGCATTTGCAGCTGCTACTTGGACTCTCATTATACATAATATGTGTGCTGATCAGAAATTCAATTAATGAAGATTTGGAAAGATTCAGACCAATGCATCCTCACTCCATCCCCTTTCAATGAGAATGAAGACTGAATGTGGTTATTTCAGTAATCAAAAGCCATCTGCTGCAAGGGTGATGGCAGTTTGGTCCCCTCTGTCCCAGGTGCTCCCGGCAGCCCACAGACACCTCAGTCCAACACTGAAGTCTGGCTGCTTTCACATCTAAGTGTTCTTCCTCTCCCTCCTCCCATCACTACACTTTCCTTATGCAACTGGTGGAAGATAAACTGCCTGCCGTTGGTGCCCTTCAAACCAGAGTCTTGGAAGCTTCATTTACTGTACTCTGAAACATGTCAGGTGCCAGGAAAGGCTGGAGCACAATAGCCCTGTTACACAATGGGTGGGAAGCTGAGAGATGATCTTTTTTTCTTATATACATACATTTTTTTCTTTTATAGAGTTCTCATTTACCTCACATTACCTTCCCCACTTATTAACATCTGTTACAAATAATGGGCCAGTACTGATCCATCATTATTAACTAAAGCTCATAGTTTATTTAAATGTCCTTGTTTTTACCTAATTGTATTTTTCTGTTCTAGGATGCCACATTACACTTATGTTATATCCCTTTAGGCATCACTTGGCTGTGGCTATTTCACAGACTTTGTTTAGAAAACTTTGAGAACTTTATGGAGGACTGGTTAGATATTTTGATGGGTACCCCACTATTAGAATTTGTCTGGTATTTTTATCATAAGACTAGGCTTACGGATTACAGGGAAGAAGGCCAGAGAGACAAAGTGCCGTTTTCCTCACATACTATCAACATGATTTAAAACCATTGACACTGGCCTTGAGCAACTGGGTAAAGTAGCATTTATCAGGTTTCTCCACCATAAAGATACACTTTTGGCCACTGGGAGCTCTTTTATTTGGCTCCTGTTTCCCTTTAGCAGATCCCTACCACTTGCGCAGGGGGCCTGGGGTACGGGAGGTCATTTGTTTTTTTGAGTACTTTCTTATGCTAAAAAATGATACAGGCCCATCTTAATTATTTTCTCTTCCATTCATGTAATCAGTCGATTCTCCAAGGAACCCTGGTTATTTTTATTGAGAATGGCATTAGAAACCAAGATCTGGGTTCTAGGTGTGTTCATTGATATTAGAGTTTCATTTCTTTTAGGACCTTTCAACTGACAGAACAAAAATATGTTTTTATCCTAACCTATGGATATATACATATATGTGAATATTTATATATGTCAACATCTATATCCATATGAAGCTAAACATGAGTTTATACTGACGTTTCCAACTCGAATCCATTGCCATATGAACCATTCTAGCTACATCTCCTTGCTGATCTGGTCCCTCCCACTCCAAAAGTGAGAAAATTGGCTCCTATTATCTACTATTCACTTAATTAATGTTTCTATTCTACTATACATGTATGGCAGATGAGAATTGTTAACCTGTACCCCCATGGGACATGACTTTATCAACTAGGGTACAGGTCTATGTGTAGTTCCATTTACCTTTAGTCTTACAAACTCAATTCATTTCCAAAAATACTTAAGTATTTACCCTACCCTCTTTGGTGAGGTAGTTTCATAGATTTGTAATACAGTTAAGTTCTCTTTTCACTGTCTTTATTTCTTCTTGGGATCCAAGATTCTTATTTATATCTTTATATATTTAGTGGCAATTGGAGTTCAGGGTAAATAATGAAGTTCATTGTTTTGGAAAGAAACTCTTATTTACCCCATTTCTCAAACCTTCCCACACAATGACTGATTCTTCTGCTTTTCATTTCATATCACTGGAGAATTAAATTATAAAATCATAGAATATAATAACTATTAGGAATCTCAAGAGTTTCCTCATTTGTTTAGCAAAGGAATGGCAGGCCAAACGGTTTGTCCAAGGACTCAGCTAATTAGAGACAGAATCAAGAATATGACTCATTTCTCTTGGTTCCTGATCCCAAAATCACCTGACATATATAGGGAGAAGAGTGCTTTCTGTAAGAGAAAGGAGGCTTTGGTTCAATTCTGGTGCATCTAGGTTCACAATTCCCAGTGATATTGCACTGCAGATGCAAACTTAGGCTTGCTACACTTTGGTTTTTACAACAGTGTAATTTCAAGTCAGTTAACTGTTCCCTGTGTCCTGTAAGAGCATTCATGTCTAGCCAGGCATTATATGGTCACTTCCAGGAGAGCCTCTAATACCTCCCATTGGACTTAGATTGGATTTTCTTCCCAAATCTTGTGCAAAGCAAGGGGAAGAAGAACTGATGATCTCTCTGAGTCAACAACAGTGAAAAGTTCTCAGTTCTCATTGTTCAGAGCACTGGCTCTGGCACTGTCCCCTCCTAAGGCCTTCCTTGATCCTCTCTCTGCCCCAGGGTGTCTTTCCTTGGGTGTCTGTAGCATTTGTCATACTACTTTATCATTAGACTGTGAACTCTTGAGGTCTGGGACAATGGCATTTATATCATTTCCCTCCACAGCTGATTTTATACGTGGCAAGTAAGAGCTATGCAATTAATATTTGCTTAAGTAATGAGTAAAGGATAAAAAAAGGGGATAGAGGGGCTAGGGAAGATGGCGGCGTGAGTAGAGCAGCGGAAATCTCCTCCCAAAACAACATATATCTATGAAAATATAACAAAGACAACCCTTCCTAGAATAAAGACCAGAGGACACAGGACAATAACCAGACCACATCCACACCTGAGAGAACCCAGCGCCTCGCGAAGGGGGTAAGATACAAGCCCCGGCCCCGCGGGAGCCGAGCGCCCCTCCCCCCAGCTCCCGGCGGGAGAAGAGCAGGCAGAGCGGGAGGGAGACGGAGCCCAGGGCTGCCGAACACCCAGCCCCAGCCATCCGGGCCAGAGTGCAGGGCCCTCGATACTGGGAAAACAGGGCAGCAAGAACAGTGAGCAGGCACTGGAGGCTGGGCGACAGAGGACATAAGAAAAGCGCGCGACCATTTTTTTTTTTTTGCTTTTTTGCTGCTTTGTTTTGGCGAGCGCTGTTTGGAAGTCTTAAAGGGACAGGGACCCCAATATTAGGGAAACAGGGCAGAAAGACCGGTGAGCAGAGGCCTGAGGCTGGCACCGGAGAATAAAGAAAAACGAACGACCACCTTTTTTTTTTAATTAAAAATTTTTTTTTTTTTTTTAAATTAAAAAAATTTTTTTTCTTGTTTTTTTTTTTGTGGTCGTTGTCTTGTTTTGGCGGGTGCTTTTTGGAAGTCTTAAAGGGGCAGGGCGGGCCACTTAATCCAGAGGTAGGGAATCCGGGACCTCTGGGCACCCTAACCCCTGGGCTGCAGGGAGCAGGGAGGCCCCTTACGGAGATAAATAGCCTCCCAGCAGCTCCTGCTCCAACGCGACTCCACCATTTTGGAGTAGCTGCCCGAGCCAGGCCACGCCCACAGCAACAGCGGAGATAAACTCCATAGCAGCCAGGCAGGAAGCAGAAACCCTGTCTGCGCGCAGCTGCGCAGCACAAGCCACTAGAGGCCGCTGTTCTCCCAGGAGAGGAGAGCCACAAACCAACAAGAAGGGAAGTCCTTCCAGCCGTCACTCGTCCCAGTTCTGCAGACTATTCCTATCACCATGAAAAGGCAAAGCTACAGGCAGACAAAGATCACAGAGACAACACCAGAGAAGGAGACAGACCTAACGAGTCTTCCTGACAAAGAATTCAAAATAAGAATCATAAACATGCTGACAGAGATGCAGAGAAATACGCAAGAAAAATGGGATGAAGTCCGGAAAGAGATCACAGATGCCAGAAAGGAGATCGCAGAAATGAAACAAACTCTGGAAGGGTTTATAAGCAGAATGGATAGAATGCAAGAGGCCATTGATGGAATTGAAATCAGAGAACAGGAACGCATGGAAGCTGACATAGAGAGAGACAAAAGGATCTCCAGGAATGAAACAATATTAAGAGAACTGTGTGACCAATCCAAAAGGAGCAATATCCGTATTATAGGGGTCCCAGAAGAAGAAGAGAGAGGCAAAGAGATGGAAAGTATCTTAGAAGAAATAATTGCTGAAAACTTCCCCACACTGGGGGAGGAAGTAATCAAACAGACCACGGAAATACACAGAACCCCCAACAGAAAGGATCCAAGAAGGGCAACACCAAGACACATAATAATTAAAATGGCAAAGATCAAGGACAAGGAAAGAGTGTTAAAGGCAGCTAGAGAGAAAAAGGTCACCTATAAAGGGAAACCCATCAGGCTAACGTCAGATTTCTCAACAGAAACCCTACAGGCCAGAAGAGAATGGCATGATATATTTAATACAATGAAACAGAAGGGCCTTGAACCAAGGATACTGTATCCAGCACGACTATCATTCAAATATGACGGTGGGATTAAACAATTCCCAGACAAACAAAAGCTGAGGGAATTTGCTTTCCACAAACCACCTCTACAGAACATCTTACAGGGACTGCTCTAGATGGGAGCATTCCTAGAAAGAGCACAGCACAAAACACCCAACATATGAAGAATGGAGGAGGAGGAACAAGAAGGGAGAGAAGAAAAGAATCTCCAGACAGTGTATATAACAGCTCAATAAGCGAGCTAAGTTAGGCAGTAAGATACTAAAGAGGCTAACCTTGAACCTTTGGTAACCACGAATTTAAAGCCTGCAATGGCAATAAGTACATATCTTTCAATAGTCACCCTAAATGTTAATGGGTTGAATGCACCAATCAAAAGACACAGAGTAACAGAATGGATAAAAAAGCAAGACCCATCTATATGCTGCTTACAAGAAACTCACCTCAAACCCAAAGACATGTACAGACTAAAAGTCAAGGGATGGAAAAACATATTTCAAGCAAACCACAGTGAGAAGAAAGCAGGGGTTGCAGTACTAATATCAGACAAAATAGACTTCAAAACAAAGAAAGTAACAAGAGATAAAGAAGGACACTACATAATGATAAAGGGCTCAGTCAAACAAGAGGATATAACCATTCTAAATATATATGCACCCAACACAGGAGCACCAGCATATGTGAAACAAATACTAACAGAACTAAAGGGGGATATAGATTGCAATGCATTCATTCTAGGAGACTTCAACACACCACTCACCCCAAAGGATAGATCCACTGGGCAGAAAATAAGTAAGGACACGGAAGCACTGAACAACACAGTAGAGCAGATGGACCTAATAGACATCTATAGAACTCTACATCCAAAAGCAGCGGGATATACATTCTTCTCAAGTGCACATGGAACATTCTCCAGAATAGACCACATACTAGGCCACAAAAAGAGCCTCAGAAAATTCCAAAAGATTGAAATCCTACCAACCAACTTTTCAGACCACAAAGGCATAAAACTAGAAATAAACTGTACAAAGAAAGCAAAGAGGCTCACGAACACATGGAGGCTTAACAACACGCTCCTAAATAATCAATGGATCAATGACCAAATCAAAATGGAGATACAGCAATATATGGAAACAAATGACAACAACAACACTAAGCCCCAACTTCTGTGGGACACAGCAAAAGCAGTCTTAAGAGGAAAGTATATAGCAATCCAAGCATATTTAAAAAAGGAAGAGCAATCCCAAATGAATGGTCTAATGTCACAATTAGCGAAATTGGAAAAAGAAGAACAGATGAGGCCTAAGGTCAGCAGAAGGAGGGACGTAATAAAGATCAGAGAAGAAATAAATAAAATTGAGAAGAATAAAACAATAGCAAAAATCAATGAAACCAAGAGCTGGTTCTTCGAGAAAATAAACAAAATAGATAAGCCTCTAGCCAGACTTATTAAGAAGAAAAGAGAGACAACACAAATCAGCAGTATCAGAAACGAGAAAGGAAAAATCACGACGGACCCCACAGAAATGCAAAGAATTATTGGAGAATACTATGAAAACCTATATGCTAACAAGCTGGGAAACCTAGGAGAAATGGACAACTTCCTAGAAAAATATAACCTTCCAAGATTGACCCAGGAAGAAACAGAAAATCTAAACAGACCAATTACCAGCAACGAAATTGAAGAGGTAATCAAAAAACTACCAAAGAACAAAACCCCCGGGCCAGATGGATTTACCTCGGAATTTTATCAGACATACAGGGAAGACATAATACCCATTCTCCTTAAAGTCTTCCAAAAAATAGAGGAGAAGGGGATACTCCCAAACTCATTCTATGAAGCTAACATCACCCTAATACCAAAACCAGGCAAAGACCCCACCAAAAAAGAAAACTACAGACCAATATCCCTGATGAACGTAGATGCAAAAATACTCAACAAAATATTAGCAAACCGAATTCAAAAATACATCAAAAGGATCATACACCATGACCAAGTGGGATTCATTCCAGGGATGCAAGGATGGTACAACATTCGAAAGTCCATCAACATCATCCACCACATCAACAAAAAGAAAGACAAAAACCACATGATCATCTCCATAGATGCTGAAAAAGCATTTGACAAAGTTCAACATCCATTCATGTTAAAAACTCTCAGCAAAATGGGAATAGAGGGCAAGTACCTCAACATAATAAAGGCCATCTATGATAAACCCACAGCCAACATTATATTGAACAGCGAGAAGCTGAAAGCATTTCCTCTGAGATCGGGAACTAGACAGGGATGCCCACTCTCTCCACTGTTGTTTAACATAGTGCTGGAGGTCCTAGCCACGGCAATCAGACAGAATAAAGAAATACAAGGAATCCAGATTGGTAAAGAAGAAGTTAAACTGTCACTATTTGCAGATGACATGATACTGTACATAAAAAACCCTAAAGACTCCACCCCAAAACTACTAGAACTGATATCGGAATACAGCAAAGTTGCAGGATACAAAATCAACACACAGAAATCTGTGGCTTTCCTATATACTAACAATGAACCAACAGAGAGAGAAATCAGGAAAACAACTCCATTCACAATTGCATCAAAAAAAATAAAATACCTAGGAATAAACCTAACCAAGGAAGTGAAAGACTTATACTCTGAAAACTACAAGTCACTCTTAAGAGAAATTAAAGGGGACACTAACAGATGGAAACTCATCCCATGCTCGTGGCTAGGAAGAATTAATATCGTTAAAATGGCCATCCTGCCCAAAGCAATATACAGATTTGATGCAATCCCTATGAAACTACCAGCAACATTCTTCAATGAACTGGAACAAATAATTCAAAAATTCATATGGAAACACCAAAGACCCCGAATAGCCAAAGCAATCCTGAGAAAGAAGAATAAAGTAGGGGGGATCTCACTCCCCAACTTCAAGCTCTACTATAAAGCCATAGTAATCAAGACAATTTGGTACTGGCACAAGAGCAGAGCCACAGACCAATGGAACAGACTAGAGAATCCAGACATTAACCCAGACATATATGGTCAATTAATATTTGATAAAGGAGCCATGGACATACAATGGCGAAATGACAGTCTCTTCAACAGGTGGTGCTGGCAAAACTGGACAGCTACATATAGGAGAATGAAACTGGACCATTGTCTAACCCCATATACAAAAGTAAACTCAAAATGGATCAAAGACCTGAATGTAAGCCATGAAACCATTAAACTCCTGGAAGAAAACATAGGCGAAAACCTCTTAGACATAAACATGAGTGACCTCTTCTTGAACATATCTCCCCGGGCAAGGAAAACAACAGCAAAAATGAGTAAGTGGGACTATATTAAGCTGAAAAGCTTCTGTACAGCAAAAGACACCATCAATAGAACAAGAAGGATCCCTACAGTATGGGAGAATATATTTGAAAATGACACATCCGATAAAGGCTTGACGTCCAGAATATATAAGGAGCTCACACGCCTCAACAAACAAAAAACAAATAACCCAATTAAAAAATGGGCAGAGGAACTGAACAGACAGTTCTCCAAAAAAGAAATACAGATGGCCAACAGACACATGAAAAGATGCTCCACATCGCTAATTATCAGAGAAATGCAAATTAAAACTACAATGAGGTATCACCTCACACCAGTAAGGATGGCTGCCATCCAAAAGACAAACAACAACAAATGTTGGCGAGGCTGTGGAGAAAGGGGAACCCTCCTACACTGCTGGTGGGAATGTAAGTTAGTTCAACCATTGTGGAAAGCAGTATGGAGGTACATCAAAATGCTCAAAACAGACTTACCATTTGACCCAGGAATTGCACTCCTAGGAATTTACCCTAAGAATGCAGCAATCAAGTTTGAGAAAGACAGATGCACCCCTATGTTTATTGCAGCACTATTTACAATAGCCAAGAATTGGAAGCAACCTAAATGTCCATCAATAGATGAATGGATAAAGAAGATGTGGTACATATACACAATGGAATACTACTCAGCTATAAGAAAAGGGCAAATCCAATCATTTGCAGCAACATGGATGGAGCTGGAGGGTATTATGCTCAGTGAAACAAGCCAAGCGGAGAAAGAGAAATACCAAATGATTTCACTTATCTGTGGAATATAAGAACAAAGGAAAAACTGAAGGAACAAAACAGCAGCAGAATCACAGAACTCAAGAATGGACTAACAGGTACCAAAGGGAAAGGGACTGGGGAGGATGGGTGGGTAGGGAGGGATAAGGGGGGGAGAAGTAGGGGGGTATTAAGATTAACATGCATGGGGGGGTAGGAGAAAAGGGAGGGCTGTACAACACAGAGAAGGCAAGTAGTGATTCTACAACGTTTTGCTATGCTGATGGACAGTGACTGTAAAGGGGTTTATAGGGGAGACCTGGTATAGGGGAGAGCCTAGTAAACATAATATTCGTCATGTAAGTGTAGATTAGTGATAGAAAAAAAAAAAAAAAAAAAAAGGGCAGTTCCTGTGTGGTGACCTCCAACGAGTTCTACACAAGGGTATAAAGGCATATAAAAGTGTAGGCAAAGGGTCTGTTTGTGTTTATACAGAGGATCAAAGCCTAATTGGGCTACCCCGAAAATGAACTAAGATACGATATGAAAAAGAACTTCCAACATCTGCACCCTCTGGAAGACTCATGCCAGAAGATGATCATCAAAAAACCCCAACAAAGATCCACGCACTGCTACAGCTGTAGATGCACTCATCCCACCAGTTCCTGGACCTGCCATGGGAATGAGGAAGGAGATATCGAAGCTGGCCTGTGCATACAGTAAAACAACAAAATTGGACTGGATCTATACTGTTGGAACTCAACCAAGAATTTGGAGAAGTGCAAATTGTAGCGCTCCAAAGTCTTACAACTACAAACTATTTATTGTTAAAAGAACATATGGCATGTGAACAGTCCCCAGGAATGGGTTGTTTTAATTTGTCTGATTTCTCTCAGACTGTTCAAGTTCATTTGGACAATATCCACCATATCATAGATAAGTTTTCACAAATGCCTAAGGTGCCTAACTGGTTTTCTTGGTTTCACTGCAGATGGCTGGTAATTACAGATATGCTTTGGTTATGTAACTATACTCCTATTATGTTAATGTGTGTGTGCAATTTAAGTAGTAGCTTAAAACTTATACATGCTGAAGTTACTCTACAAGAAGATATATCAAAGAAATAATCAATCTTCCCATGTTTTCTTCCGCCTGCTACTTCTATAGCTTTTCTTCTTCCTTCCTAATTACAACCCTTAAATAGAATTCGTGCCTCATATCAAATTTACCGAGTATCATAATTCTTCCAAGTGGTAAAGATACCTCAAGACAAATGCTGGGCATAGAAGCCACAGGGCATAAATATGCAAAGAAGTAAAAAGCTAACTTTTTCAAACAATAAGGCTTCTCTCTCACTTACCAACTTCACATTTCCCTGTATGGCCCCGGAAGATGACTGGTTAGCCAGAGACGGGTAAGATTCCTCAAGGGAGGAACAACCTAAGACAGGCACAGTCGCAGGGGGGCCATCAGGTGAGAAATTGGGGATCAACAGAGGTGAGGCTTAGAACCTCACCCCCCCGTTCTGAGAGAAATCTTCTGCATACGTGGATGTTTTATTGCCCTGGTCTAGCTTGGATTAACACATAGTCTACAGGCACACACCTGATCATCTACATGTGCTCTCTTACAACACTAAACTATGTTTTCTACCTTTATCTTGTATCTACCTACCACTTCAGCATTTTATTAAAAATAATAATAATAAAGAGAGAAATGTGGTATCCACATATAAATCAAGTATAAAAACCAAATGAGTATTCATATTTGAACTGACTGTTTATAGTTCATAATGCATGAGCAAAACCGAAAGTTTCTGTGATGACTGCCCTTGTACTGTTCACTATGTAACTTATTCATTATGTAAGAATTTGTTTTACATGTAAAAACTTGTTTGTTATGCCTCAGAAGATTGGAGACTGACAAAAATTAGGCTTGGGGTGGAATAATGATTGTGCATTGAGCATTGACTCCCCTATACAGAATTTTATTGTCGTTAACAACCATTTGATCAATAAATATGAGAGATGCCCTCACAAAAAAAAAAAAAAAAAAAAAAAAAAAAAAAGGACAGACTTCCAATGGTAAAATAAATTAGTAACTGGGATGTAATGTATAGCATAAGGAATATAGTCAAGATATTGTAACAGCCAGGTAGGGTGATAGCTGGAACCTAGAATTATGTATATAAATGTTCTACCACTGTGTTGTACACTTGAAACTCATGTAATGTAATACTGTGTGTCAACTACCCTTCAATAAAAAATAATTATTAAAAAAAAAAAAAAAAAAAAAAAAAAGGGGATAGAAACACCATTAAAAAGTTGGAAACATGAGTAAGATGAGAAAAAGAGAAAGCAAATACCAGCCATGAGAATAACAAGAGAAGTATGAAGAACAGGGTTGCAGTTGCTTTAGCAACTCAAGGGCCCAAAGAAGAAAGGTGATTGAGGCTACTCAGGAAAGAAACCATACGCTCTGCAAAAAACATAGATAGGGCACCGTAACAAATGTACAGTCTTTTCAGAATGTTGACCACTCATGATATGGCAAAGGATCCTTCTGTGTCTCCAAGGTAGAAGGTAATCATAGACTTATGACATTAAATTTGGAAGAAATCGAAAAACTATTTCACCTACCTATCTCTCACTCCATGCTCTACTTCACAGCACTGTGAGTGGAAGTCAGAGAATCACAGGGCCCCAATGTTGCATGAGACGAGAGTTCTTGACAGGGTCAAAGGCATTGAAAGGCAAAGCCTCACACTCCCATTTGGAACAGCACTTGGCCACGAGACAGAAACTTGATCTTAGGGTTCAAAGTCACAGGACTCCAAAGATCTTTCCAAAACAGGGACCAGTGTCTTCACAGGGACATGAGGAGGGTGGCATAAAAATTGGACTAGGTTCAAATGAAAACAGTTGAAAAAAAATAAACTTCGTGTTATTGATGTTGAACTGTAGGGCAAGAAAGGACCAAAGAGAATGATGGAAGAGGCTACCAACTGAGATACTTCAGACAAGCAAATAAAATTATCATGGAAGCGCCAACCAAGAATGTCTGCAGAATCATAGAGACATGGATGCAAACCTGGCCACTTTCACTCACTTACTGGGGGACTTTGGCCCGTTACTTGTACATTCCTAGCCTTGCCCTCATTCCTTGTAAACTTAGGAAAATGATACTCATCTGTTAAGACTGTCATAAGAGTAAAATGAGAAAAGGTGTGTAAAACAACACAGGACCTGAAACACAGAGGAAGAAGTCATCCTCAGTCATTATCACCATTTGCAAATCAGCAAAGACACAATTTACCGAGTAGTTATTGTTTGCTAAACATCACACTACCTGTGCTCCCTGGAGTTGCTATTGTGAATATTATTGCTGATCTATCAACCAGAAGGTTATGGATTTTCCTTCTTGCAAGGTCATTACATCTGAACAAATTTTCTTCTATGTTAGAGAATCTGTAAGAAGCAGCTTGAAGGCAGGAGAATGGTCACTGATTCCCTCCAGGTCTTACAATTCATGATAACGTTAAACATCAAAGGCCAATGCTGGTTACAAGACAGGCAGGAGGAAAGAATGTGGCATTTGTACAATTGCCTGATCTATATATTCTATGCCTAGTGTCCTATATCAGGCCAGAGAGCTGGTTTCGTGAAGTAGTTTCTTCTCAGACTCAGGCAGCTGCTGCCATGGTTTTTTTAGAGTTAGGACCGCATTTCTCAGTAACTGGTAACCATTTCTTTTAATGAAGAGAAGCAAATTACCACTTTAAAAAAACCTGCATGAATTGCAAGAGCATTAATTACGTTTGCCCTTAGGATCCTGGGAACTCCTGCTGTCTTTCCATGGCGATGATCATGATTACATGCTATTTAATCGTTCATTTAGGTCTCTACAGAAACTGCATTTCAGCTTAGCTAGAGGAGTTCTCAGTCTGAGTTAACACACTCTCCCTTACTTGGTATTAAACTCAATATGGTCATGTTCATCTTAAAGGCATGATCACATCTTTGCCCTTTTCAAGGGGAATTTTGGATGGATACCCTGTCTTCACCGGCTGCAATGGGAAAACTTTCTGGGATCCCTTTGTCTAGGTCTTGACCTTCAGTAACAGATGCGTCCAGTGAGGAAATGGCACAGAGACCAGGCTAAATCCTTCTAGAGTAACTTGAAGCTAATGCCAGACTCCTCCTGGTTCTCATTATCTTCTTGGGATACAACACAGCCAGAACTGCCAAGTAAAGGGACAGATAATCCCCGACAAGTCTGAGAACCAGGAGGATCTCCTGTCCAGGTCTTTGGTGCCCCTACACCCCCTTCAAAAAGGAGATATTAGTCTTCCAGAAGCCAAGTGAGGAGCAGAGGAATAGGACAGCTCCTGATTCTGTAGGGTCCGTTTCTTTCTGTATTGACTGGGACTTTACTCCACAAACTCGGAGAACATCGGACCTGAATGACAAGACCCTACCATAGTAGAAATTGAGGGAATGGTGAGGCAGAGTGAAGAACTCATTTTGAAAAAGGCCTGGCCAAGCCCAGGAAAAGGCCTCGTCTACTGATCAGACCAGGACCTACCAGCCCGTTGAGTGGTATAGTGTGCCCTTTCAGATGTATGGGATCTTGCCAAAGGGACTCAATCACCTTTCTCAGTAAGATAACCTATGTATCAATTTCACCATGTCTGGAAAATTAATTGTATCCTACATAAGCATCAAATAAGGTATGATTTAAGCCATAATGGAAAATACATTTCCTCAAACACCAGGCATTGTTTTTACACCAACTTTCCAAAAAATAAGTGAATGTTATGTTAAGTTTTCACTCGTGAAACTTAGCTCAATCTGGAAAATCTCTTCCCAGAGAGCTCAATCTGGGAAATCCATTGTGGTACAAAAAAGTTGGCTACATAGAACAGAGAGAATCTGACCTGGCTTTGGTCAAATCTGCCTACAATTTTAGGACTTCTTGACAAGTTGGACAAAGTAGACAATTTCCACAGGTAACATATATTCATCTAGGGTCAGGAAGGCCTGACGGTAACTTCGGAGCCCTGGGTCGCCTTACCTCTAACTGGGTGCATGTATTTCAAGAAGACACAACTTTCCTGGACTTGAATTCCCTCCTCTATGAAATAAAATGTTTGACTGGACACATTCGAATCACTTGCAAAGAGTTTTGAAAATGTGATTCCCAGGCCTTACCCTGGACTAATTAAATCAGCCTTTCCACAAGGGAGGCTATTTGTTTAAAGTTCCTCAGGAGATTCTAATGTTCAGCCAGAGCCGAGACCTGTGGAGCCAGATTATTCCTGAAGTCACACTGTACGGACATTCTGTCACTTTTTGTGTCACATCAGCTCTGTACTTTCTCTCCTGTAGAAGACAATTCCCTCTTGCGATGACTTCAGTGAGTCGCACTCCTGTATCAGCCCCTTGGAACACAGGTGGAACCTGCAACTTACTTCTGCCTAAAAGAAAATGGTGATGAGATGACTCCCATGACTGTGTCACGTTATTTTTATACACAGCGGTCTGGACTGGGAGATACTCCTGTGGGCTTTGAAGAAGCAAACTGTCACATGTGAGAAGGTTTATTATACACTGAATATTTGTGCCCCCACAAAATTTCATATGTTGAAATCTATTCCCCAGTGTGACAGTATTTGGAGGTGGCTTTGGGAGGTGACTAGGTCATGAGGGTGGAGCCCTCGTGAGTGGGGTTAGTGTCCTCACATGAAGAGGCCAGGGTACATCCATCATGAGAGGATGTAAGGAGAAGTCAGCAGCCTGCAGTCCAGAAGAGGGCGCTCACCCAGCTAAACTGGCATCTTGATTTTAGATTTCCAGCCTCCAGAACTGTAGGAAATACATTTCTGTTCATAACCCAGCCAAGCTATAGTACTTCATTATGGAAGCCCAAACTGGGTAAGACCATCTCTGAGAGAGCCACACGGCGAGGAACGGCTCCAAGCCTCTGGGAGCTGATGGGGGGCCTCTCACTGACAACCTGCCAGAAAGCAGGAACCTTGATCCTACAGCTACAAGGAGCTGAATTCTGCTTCAAACCATGTAAGCTTGGAAGAGGACTCAAACTATCAGAAACAAAACAGCCCACGTCCAAATCTCAGCCTTGTGGGACGCTGAGCAGAAGACCTGCGACCTATGACCAGTTTCCTGACCCACAGAAACTGAGGGAGAATCGATGTACATTGTGAAAGTTGCTTAATTTGTGGTAATTTGTTACACAGTGATGGAAAACTAATACATGCTCCAAAGGATGTGCTTGTATTCAGAACATCTAGAAGACAATGGTGTCTTCTAGAAAGGTCTGAGGTATGTGTTGGAGAAAACTGGGACTTGTGAACCTGAAAAATAAAATGCAGAATTAAGATTTTTAAATAACTAAAGTGAATACATAAATAGATACATATTGGAAATTTAAGTTATAATTTCTCAAACAGGAGCACTTAAAATATATTTATTTTTAACTCAGGAAAGGCCTATTAGCCACCTCTTTGCTATTACAAAACTAAATACCTTAAGGGTTATTCTTCCCATCTCTTGGCCACAGGCCTCCCATTTGTGAAATGAGCTGAGTAGAGAAGGTCCCTTCCAATCTCAGTGATCCTGGGCTCTCAGCATCGTGGCCACATCAGCATAATAATTAAGGGAATGCAGTTTGAGTTTAGTCTGACCTCAGGTTAAATTCTGGCTCTACTGCTTATCAACCGTGGATCTTTGGCCAAGTCATTTATTACTCTTGCTGAACCTCAGTTTCCTCATCTATTAAATGGTAATAATAAAACTCTTCAACCCTGCAGTGTTTGGGGGCGAGTTTATTATAGGAGCCAGTGGATATAATGGGTTTAATTAAACACAGGGCTTAAACAGTTATGACTCAAAAATGGCAACAGTGGTGGCTGTTGCTTTTGTTACAAGTCTTTGCTTGATTCTATTAGGGACAATTTATTTATTTTTGGCTCCTGTATGATCCCTCCCAGGAGATTGTTCAGAAAACTGGAAAAGTTTACTAGGCACATTTGACAGTGTGGAATTGGGAGCAGAATGCAACAGCGGTACAGGTCTGCAGAAGAGGGCAGTGTCCCACTCCCAACCCAGTAGGAAGAGGCAGTCTCCTCCACCCCTTCTGCTATTTCCCCTGCTTCTTGCTTCAGTAGCAAAAGGACCAATACAAAGAGGATGGACATGACAGAGGTTAATAACACATTCCTAATGGGTCGTCTAGGTCAAGGAACGAAAATGGGTATTTTTCCCCATTCCTTCACTTGTCCCTGCTATTCTTTCCCTTTTCACTATTAAAACTAGTTTTTTTCAGACACTGTCATGAGCTACTTTCAGAGACCAGATATAGTTCTTTTAAAGTCAAAAAATGGGAACCTTGGCACTTTTAAAGTTTTCAAAAATTCTTGTTTGAGTTACATCGTCCAGGAAAAGGATGGCCAAAAAGCATACTCTTTGCTCAAGCTGTAAGAAAATTTAGTTTCTAAGTTTGATTTTGAGAGTTTCACACTAAATGTGGAGAAGAGAACTATAAAGCTGGGCCCCAAGAGAGATTCTCTACTTGGCTGATGAGAGCTTTCCAGAAAGTTGCCTAACAATCCCCAGAAGTCACATTTACTAGGGAAAGGGTGGATTGCTTTTCAAGAGACAGAGAAGTAACTAAAATAAGAGATACCTTCCCTTCCATAAAAAGAAAGAAAACTTTTTAAATGGAGAAACAACAGAAGTCCTTAGAGGATAAGTAAAGGATATCCTAAATTATACTGAAAGATGAAAGTAGGAACTTAATAAATAAATTCATTCCCCTAAATTTGGCATGAGCTGAAAACAAAGAAGCTTAGATAAATTCAGGGGTATGAGAACCATAAGGCATTATCAACTTCAAATCAGAGGTCTGGAGATGTTTGGAGAGTCTTGAGATACGTGTAACAAACATTAGCCATTAGCCACACTGTCCCACAAAAGGTCCCATGGTGATACCATCAGAAAAGTAATTCATCACAGATTGGCCCCCGCATTGCTTCCTTGTTTTCTTGGACACACAAAGGAATGACAAGAGTGACAGGTTTGCTTTCAAAATGCTTTTATCTAAAGCATAACTACTTTCAAAACAAGGGTATTTGAGGGGCAATCTGAGTGAAATTTGCCTTTGTTCAGGCCCTGTAATCACTCCAAGCTTTATAATTAAAACCAGAAGCAAATGTCCCATGAGAACCATATTCAGATGTACAATTGGCCCTTGCTCACACAAAACAGAGCATGACTGCTGGCCTCCAGAGACCTCTGGTTCACTCTGCAGAAGCAAGGTGGAAAATAGAGCTGTCTGGAAGGCTGAGTAGGGAGAGATGAAAAGGAGTAAAGAAAGAACTAAACAATTTGGAAATTGTGTTCAAGATGGCCTCTTGTCAACTCCAAAAAGATCTTGGAAGGAAAATTTTATTTTAGGACCCACCACCCATCCTTCAAATACCATAGGAGAGATGTCCCCACAATGGAACCGAAGGCATGTATCTGAAAGGCTGCATCAAGTGATTCCAGGTGCAACGGGTCACGAAAAGGATGCCCCACGTGTTCTGAATGTTCTCCTGGCAGGTCTCAAACCATAGCAACACTTTTCTATGTTTTTCCAGGTCTAATACTGCTTCTCCAAGCAGCTAGAAAATCATTTGTCAAGTTCTGATTATGTCTTGCATCAAAACTGAATTTAAACAAACGAGGAAGAATTATCTTTTCTTCTTAGACTGCTGAGGACTTGAGAGTAGGAACTGGGGCTTATTTGCAGTGGATTCTCACCCTGATGCCAAAGGTGTGCTAAACAAATGCACTTGAGCATTTATTTTCCCCTTTCAATCAGGTCAAATAAGAGTTGTCCATTAATTTGTCCCATAATTTGCAAAACTGGTAATCAATTCGATGTTTTGGGGATACATGATGTTCTATAGGAATTTTAAAATTTCATGAATATTTTATGAGTAGTCAAGTTGCAGAATAAGAAGGAAAATGACAAACATGCAAATGAAATTATTTACTCTCATGTATAATTAAAGAGGTAGAAATGAAGGCATTGGGATAGCATGCTTCTTACAAAACTGATAAAAATAAAAACACCAATGATGGTGATGCTCATAGACAATGGTCATATTCTTATACTGCTGGTGAGAGTGCAAACTGATACAGTCTTTCTGGGGAGAGAAAGGGATGTCTGGCAATATTTACCAAATACCAAAATTCACAACCCATTTGATCCAAACTTCCACTTCTATGAATGTACCCTAAGAAAATAAGGATGCATACAAGCATTCAGCTTCAAGAATATTCAGTACAGCATTTTATAATAGCAAAAAAGCAGAACCTATATTTTAAAAATTCATCAGTTAAGCAAAATATTGTATATCTGTATAATGGAATGCCATTGAAAATTACACTGAAGATGTTTTTATTGATATAAAGAGCTACTTGTAACATATTTTTAGTTAAAAAAAAGAGGTTACAAAAATTATGACTTTATTTTGGTAAAAGTAAAGTGTAAAAGGTGAAAATGTGGATAGGGTTTTTATGGTGTTAAATAATAATGGGGGCAGGGAACTCAGGAGTCCCTAGCTTTTGCCCTGCCGACTTTACCCAGTGCTGTCTGCTTTCCCAAAGGAGAGAAATGCAAGGAATGAATCCAGATAGTAAGCAGAGTCCCAGTTTATTAGCTGAGTCAGTGAGATGTACAAAAGACGTCGCAGATAAGGTGAATTAGAAGCTAGGTGAGGCCTCTGTCCCTCCACCCCCGCCCAAAGCCGGACTCCACGGAGGCATACAAACAGATAGACGGAGAGAAGGACAGTCAGGCCTTAGTTCACTGATCTTACGCAAGGAATGAAGACAGCCAGTGAAAGTAAACTGCCCAGTCATCACCTTGTAATTACAGCAGCCAGGCCCACTAGTAAACATGGCCCCATGATTGCCATAGAATTTCATTCATAAAATCAGCAGCTCTCCTTCCCTGGGGTGGAGGAGTTGGAAGGTTCACATGCATGCAGATGGGATGAAAGGCAGACTCAGAGCCACCACGTCGTGTCTATATGACAATGTTTCAGTAACCTTCTGCTGCATGACAAACTGCTCCAAAACTCAGTGACTTAAAACACCAGACATTATGTCATGATTCTGTGGGCTGACTGGGCTCCCACAGGCTGCTCTGCTGCATATAGTATAGCTGAGCTTACACTGCATGCAGCTAGGTGCCCGGCTGGTGTTAGAACTTCCAAGATGACTTCTCATCCCCCAGGGTCTGGCTCATTGCTCAGTAGTTACCTGACTTCTTATGCACAGTGACTGGCTTTAGAGAAAGAGTGTTCTAGAAAAGAAGTGCTGTTCTAAGAATGTACCTGGGATTTGTTTTAATCAGGTATGGTAAGACACACAGACACAGAAATGATTGTCATGGAGGAAGAAGTCTATACTGCAGGTCCCCAGAAACAAGGGCAGGGGAATACGTGCTTGGCGTGGGAAAGATAAAGGAGAGGGCTGGAGCTGTGGGCCCAGAACTGGCTGGTTGGTACCTCAGTGACGCACTCACAAAGAAGTCATTTACTGTCTCTAGATATTAGATAGCCTGGGGGGGACAGTGTCTCCAGGATCAAGGCCCCAAATACCAGAACATCAAGAATAAGAAAATAAGAAAATACAGTCCATACAAGCAAGCCCCAGTAGGCGAGCTCTCGCCAAGCCTCTGCTTGTCCCATGCTTGCTAGGATCCTACTGACAAAAGGAAATCACTTGGCCAAGAGACAATACAGAAGGAGACTAAGCAAGGGCATGAATATGAGAGATATTGTCCCTTGAGGGCCATCAGTGGAACAGCTACTGCGTAAGTATTTCTGAACAAAAGGATATTTCCCAAAGTCAACATTGGAGTTGAGAGTGACATATTTTCTCCTTTCATCCTATTTTGTCCTATTTACACTATGAATTTTCTTATTTTCAGCAATGAATATGCATTATTATTATAATATAAAGGTACAAAATTTATCAACAAAACAACTACTACTGTATTACTGTTCTCTAGAAGCAGAACCTAAGATTCTTATGCAAGGGGATTCTTGGGCAAGTGATTTTGGGGTTCTGTGAGCAAACCAGCTGTAAGGGAGTAAGAAAAGCAGGCTAGGTCAGGTGAGGAGCTGAGCACAAATGTGATATCAGCTGACGTCCACTCTCAGACTGGGCCCACCAGAAGCCCTGCAGAATAAAGAGCACCATGGACCTGTCTCACCTGGAGGCGGTGGGGTCATGCTTTGGACCCTGTTTCAGTTAGTCATCAGCTGTGGTTCCCCCTGTAGAAGAGGGCATCACCTCTCCAGAATTTCCTGGAAATACAGGTCCTGTAGCAGAGGGAACGTCTCTGGAGAAGACTGCAGCTTTCAGTCCTAATCAGGCAAACTTAGAGCAGCTGGGGGATGTGGGCACCCACTATGTAAATGGGGCCAAAGGCATCTAGTATAGTTACTCCAGTATATTCCAACAGGCCATCTCTCTAATGGCTCATCTCTGAGTGCCTCCAACCCCTACTATGTACTCCAAATTTGCCCTTCAAACAGAAAATAGACATCAAGTAACATACATGGGATACATGGGGTGAATGAATGTTAAGTATGTGGAATTCAAATTTTCTCTTTTATGTATATACTGTAGATCCTTAAATATGATTTTAGGGAGTGGGAATCTAGGGAGTGTAGCAGGATATTATACATAAAACAGCACTCTGTTCTCTTTGAATAGCTCTGTAACTGTGATGAGAAGACAGATTTTGCTAAGCTTTCGAAAAAAAACCTCTCCTTTTGGCTAAAATCATGCAAGAGGAATTTTGAGGGGGAAGGTTCATTTTCTTCTAAAGGTTACAGGCCTATAAGTTAAACTCAAGTCAGTAAGTCAGACATCTAAAAATTCTAAAAATAAGGGTGGATAATAAGAGTGCCTTCTCAACCAAAACCACAACCTTCCCTCTCTGCACTCAGCAAAATGGACAGAAACTCATCTTTCTCCCCAAGTGGAAGAATAGGTAATAGAAATCCATCAGATGCCTTGGATTTTGTGCACTGACAATGTATTTCCATCAATTTCATTTATTTTTGTCTGAAGTTTTTTATTCAGGCCATTGCATTCAAATGCTGAATCAGGCCACAGCCAGCAAGATGCTCTGGGGGAAAGAAGTGACTTTTATTAGCAACCATGCTTATTTTCTGGTTTTTACCATCAATGATGGCAAGTCTCCATCAAAGGAGGGAGAGATGATGGCTAAAGGAATCTTAAGTGAGCAATTTGATAGAGGTTCTTGGAAACAGAGAGAAATCTGGAGTCCTCTGGTAGGGGACCTATGGACAGGACAGAGAAGGGCCTTGTCAAAAGGGCCCTGGTCTCACCAAGTGGAAAGATGAACATTAAATAATGAGAGGAAGTTTCCAGCACCAAGTGGGCCAAGTGAGATGGGGTCAGGGGCCAAAGTCCTGCCCACCCAGCCTCTTCCCAAACCCCACCGCCTTCACCAATAACCTACATGACTGGCTAAAAAGAAAATAATTGAGGCCAGAAAGAAAAAAAAAAAAAAAAAGGTTCACAGCTATACATCCAGCTAGAGAGGCAGCTAAAATGGTAATCCCGAAGTATAGTGATCTTTCTAAATCACTGTTCAACCACTGATTAAATATAATTTTCTCCTTTTCAGTAAAGGTGATAAGTTTTACACATTTTTGAATATTTTCATAAAGATAAGTCCACAGAACAATAAATAAATACATCTTTTAATACATTATGTTTCTTGTTTGGGATTTAAAGATTTCAACTGCCCCATTTCCCTCATATTAGATTTGCATGGAGTGTTATACATCTAGCAAACCAGTTTTCTGTTTCCAAGCTTCCAATTCAATTTTTCTTAATCTCTCTGCTCCCCATCTCTCACTCTTTCTCTTTCTCCTTCATTTCCTCCTTCCCTCTATACCCTCTCTCCTCGTTTCCTCAAACTTCAATAAAAAAGTTTGGCAGGTCAGCCCCCTTGCCCTGCTCATCCGGGACTCGCCACAGGCAATCTGGTCACATGACTGCCAGGGAGGGCTGGAAACATCTCTGGGAGACTCCTCAGGATAACAGCAGTCCTTTGACTATGCCAGCTGCTCTTCCTATTCCTGGGAAGTTGACAAAGATGGCACCACATGCCAATGCTTCCTCCCCCTGAGAAGCTGGCTTCAGAAGAGGAGTGAGATCAGCAGGCGTCCTCTGATAACGACCTTCAAGCTGCCTGCCCTGGGCAGGGGGCACAGGAGGGAGAGTATTCCTAGTCCCAGGGGCTCCTCCCCTGGGTGTCATTCATCTTCCAGCTGGCAGGATGCAACAGCTGCCAACAGACAGGAAGAGGAACATATACTAGATTGCTCTCCAAACCCAGAAGTTCAAGCCACTTCTGATTACTTCACTTAGACGATATTAGGTGAAATCCCATGAAATTGCCAATATTTGGTTACTTTGACCTACCCAAAAGGTCAAACCTAATCGTGTATGGGTTGACTTAATCTATCCTGTATGATGTCCCTAAATAATGAGGAAATCATGGCAGAAAAAGCAAATCTTTGGAGGACCTCCATTCATCACTCCCACTTTTAAAGATATTCAATGGATCCCTATTAACTCCATGATTCAGTTTCCATTCATCACAGTGGCAAGCAAAGCCCTCCACAGGGGCCTCAGCCTACCTATCAATAGAATTCATTCCTACCTCCCAGCACCCACCCACCCAGTCCTCTCAATCTTTTCAAACCTTTCTCTTCCTCTACCTCTTGAAGTTCAGGATAAGTCATAAGAGTCTGAAAAAAGCTCTCAACTTTCCTCCAATCATTTACACATTCAATTTAACTCATTCCTAAAAACAAAGGATAACAGACATGAGGACTATAATCAAAGTATGATGAAGAGGTTGATCTTCTTCTCCAGAAACATTTATTTAAAATTGACCTTACAAACTCAAAAGACATTTTGAGTTTCTGTTCAAACAGTAATACATTGCTTGATCTTCAGCCAGTGAAAGAAGAGAGATGTCAGCAATAAGCTGCAGTCCAGGGAATCCCTCCATGGAGTTGAAGAAACCAACAATTGTGTATTTTGGTGGGGGGAATACCACCGAGGGTGGAGGAAAAATAAATGTTCCCCAGTGCCTTACGCAGGGGAACTCAGGTTAGGTCTTCTCCAGGAGTCCCTCAGGTGATTGGCTGCACAGATAATCAGCCTTTCTGCCACCGTGCCCTTCCATAACCATGATGGATCATCTGAGTCGTGAGCAAGTCACAGCCCAGCTGACTCTCTTGCTGACACTCTCACTGGAAGGTTATTGGGGCTGATTAGGAACTGTAAACATGTCCACTACAGAGGCCCAGTGTCCTTGACTGGATCTCTCCCAGAGATTCTGTAGACCACATTCCCTGTCATTCTCTGGCCTTGACAGTACACTTGTAATTAATTTTCTGGGACATTATTGATTAGAACTATCTTATATGATATATTCCCTTCTATCAGAATATTTACCCCTTCCTCTTTGCACCTCTCTCTCTCTCTCTTACTTTTTCCCAGTAAACAATTTCCCTTGATTTCTTTTAATTTCCAGAGAGGTTGAATCAGGAGTTGATGAAAGCCTGTTTTACTTTGGGTTCCTCTAGACACATATTCATACCCACCCCTGCCACACCCCTGCCACCGACACACACACCCACACACACACCCAAGACATGGATCCAAGTGCAACTGGTTTATCTGGGAAGTGATCCCAACAAGTGCCTGTAGGGGAGGGGAAGTGAGGAAAGTGAAGAAAAGAGCGGGTAAAGGGCTCAGTTTGAACCAAGTTACCCCTGTAGGCAGCTGGAGCTTCAGTCACTGAGGGCCACTGTAGGACACAGGCTTCAGCGTTACCCCACCTGGGTGGCACTGGGAAACTGAATTTGTGTACCTCCTCCCCTCAGGCATTGTGGGAGAGCTGCTGAGAAGTGGGGAGCAGTGACTTCCACAGGATTTTTGGCCACCTGAGCTTTGGGTCAGAGAAAGACAGTAGGCGAAATAATCCCTGGCAGTTGGAAGGTAAGAGGGTGAGGGCAGGGGGTCGGGGGAGGGTACTGATGGTGTCTGCTATAAATCTGAAACTCAAGGGAAAAAAAAAAGGTAAAGGCAACAGGAAAGACAAAGTGAGAAAGATGCTAATCAGAAAAAGAAGCTCTTTTGTAGATGCTTAGAAGAGTAGTTAATCCATTCCTAATTTCCATCAGCGACCACCTATGAAGCAGTGTTACTTATGGAAAAGCAACCAGTATCCTCCAGGTTTCCTAGTTGAATATTTGGGGCTCCATCCCTGTCTTTCCAAAGATTTAGTTCCCACTCACTTGTTCCCAGCTCACACCTCTGATCTTCAGTTAGACCCACGTCCCTCAGGCCAGGCTCCTTGTAACTGCTGTGCCTTTGCTCCTGTGCTCAGCCTGCCTGGGATCCTCTCCCTGCTGTGAACAGCACCCCACCTCTGAGGCCTGACTGGAGCCTCCCTGTGCAGGGAGGTCCTGCTGACTCCACAGGCCCCCTGGTTGCTGTCCCTCTACCCTCTTTGCTCATAGTCCTGGCAGGCAGAATCATGACCCTGAAGATGCCAGTGTCCTGATTTCTGCAATCTGTGACATGTATTTTATCATAGATAAAACACAGAAGGCACTTTGCAGATGTGGTGAAGTTAAGGATCTCGGGATGGGGAGGTTATTTGGACTATCCAAATGGGCCCAACGTAATCACAAGGGGACTCCAAAGATGCAAGAAGAGTCAATTAAAGGGAGAACCTGAGAATGTGACCGTAATCGGAAACAAGGCCGAGGGCCCTGAGTTCGATGTGACTGGAGTCCACAGAAGAAGAGGAGAGGCACCCAGGGGGGACACCATTCGGTGACGGAGGCACGGACTGGAGTGGTGCACCTAAAAACCAAGGGATGCCAAGGACTGTTGGCAGCACGGCAAGCTAGGAGAAACGTGAGCCCCAATGTCCCCTAGAGCCTTTAGAGAGGACAGCCTGGCCATCACCCTGGTTGGACTTCTAGCCTCCAGAACTGTGAGAGAATAAATGTCTATTGTTTGAAGCTGCTCAGTTCGTGGAGCTTGGCTAACAGCAGTCCCGGGATCCTAATCCAGTACCTTACAGAGCTGCCAGGAAAATTAAATTTAATAGCAGATACAAAGTCCTCAGGCCTTACCCAGGGATACAGGAAGTATTAAATAAAGGTGAGCTATCATTACGGCTTCCTAAGTACCAGCCTCATTATTATTAACTATAAAACACAAATAAATATGTAAAAATACTACTAGAGTGACCACTGGCAAAATTTTTTAAGCATCTCATGTTTAGAGATTGCTTCTTACACCTCCTCACTGATAATAAATCTTTCAAAGTTTTACATCTTTTTTTTCTCATAGGATAGACATAGAGACCTATATCTCACATAAACAGAAGCTCTTGAGGGTCCTCAGTAATTTAAAAAAGTGTAAAGGGATCCTGAGACCAAAATGCTCGAGAAATTCAGGAAGAGGGACCATAATATTAGAGGTTTCATTTACTTTTAATTGTTCAGGCAGCTGGTCTTCACTCAATATGCAGTTTCCATACAAAATTGATGGTGTCAACCCTCTGTAGGGTTGTATTTGGACAGTGAGATTCCAGAGAATGATTTTATGCTTCTTTAATACTGGCTGGGGTCTACATATTTAAGTGTGCATTTGTGTATTTGTCTGTGTATTTGTGTACAACAGTTATGCCACTTAAGCACAACCCAGTTGAGACTTGAGAAATGAGGAAGAGTAAAAATAACAGAATCCAACAGGCATATGTGTTGGAAACAACCTGTCAGGGAAGGAAGACCTGTGACAAAGAGAGATGATCTTGCTAAAAGGAGCCCGTGGGCCTCACATTCAAGAAAATGATAGAGATTCATTCTTCAATTCTCAGACTTCTTTCCTCCTTTTTTTTTGTTATTCTGGGGAGGCCATCGAATTTCTTTTAACTTTCTGTATAATCCCAGAATCCAGTCAAAACTACCCAGGCAAATGTCACGGCTTGGACCATGGCAGGGAATTTTTTTCCCGCTTAAGATGCTTCAATAAGAACCCAGAAAAGCCAGGTGTGGTATCTGAATCAAATAGTCCTCAGCAGGAAGGCCAATAGTCCTCTGCTGTTCTAAAAGGGACTCCATGGTACTCTCTGTGGTCCCTCATGCCGGGGTGCTCCTCTCTCACACCCATCTTGGGCCTTTAGGGACCCAGAAAGAGAGCCTGCTGGACACAGCCAGGCCGCCAAGTTGGCAGCTTCTGAACATGGACCCATTTCTGACCATTGTGTTCCAGCCGCTCACTTCCAATAGCCTGAGATCCCAGGGGAAAATGGGGACAAGACCCAAGCATACTTTGTTTTGAGAAGACAGTCATTTTATGTGGATTCCTAATCCTTTCTTCATGGAAGAATCACATTTTTATTTGTTTACTTGTCCTTGTTCTCGCCAGAGAAGAGAAAACACAGCAGCGCACAGAAGGAACGAATCCCCTGGCCAATTCCTCACAGATGTGCTCTCAGAGGGGCCTGGAATGTGGACCCTGATTGCCCCCGAGGATTACTCCAGTGGCCTGAGAGCTCCCCTGGGGAAGCTAGACAGTGCAAGGGAGGCCGGAGCTAGGGAGCTACCTGCAGGTATGGCCACAAAGCAGTTATTTCCCAAGTGATGTTTTTCTTTAGCCTTCTTAGCAAAAGGTCACCAGCCCCTAAATTTAATGGTCTTGATATGATGATGATGATGGTGTAATTGGCTTACTGAACCATGAGGTATTTATTTTATTTCTAGTCACTCTCCTATCCCGTAGCACTAGGATGATTCCATCATTTCATGATCACTTTCAATTATAAGCTTAGATTTAGGACAGTTCAGTGTCTTCAGCTTAATCAGACTTCTAATCCATCTTTCCCTTTCTGACATATTCTCTTGATGCTCCACTCTTTGCTTGGGAAAAAGGGATTCCCTCTCCTATTCCACAGAGGTAAACCACCACACATGTCACCAGGCTAAAGCTCTCCTTAAAATATAAAGGTTCCTTTCCCCTGTTCTAGTCTTTTGATTTTATATTTGTGTCTGATTTATTCTTCACTGGATTCCAGGCACCTAATACAGTGTGACAGGTGCCATATTAGGTGCCCATTAGATATTTCTCGAGTCTGCAATTGATTGAAAGTCCTTGACCAGGGAAAGCAGAACCAGTCTGGTTGCCCACACTTAATAAATCTTACAGGGAGTGTCAGGTGCCAGTTCTTTTCAGCTTCGTTTGGATTATGGGGCCAGCAACACCCACCGCCTTTGATCTCACGTCTCTTTTCCCTCAGTCTTTGATTCTAGTTTCTAATCCTGGGACAGGATTTGAAAGCCAGGCTGAACATTCTGTAGCAATAATGAGCCCAGAACAACTCCTATGATTTGCTCAGCACTTCCTGTGCCCCAGGCATTGTGCACGGATTAATGGATCACCTCAATTTCTTACCACCACCTGCAAGACAAGTATTATAGTCTTTATTTTCAGATGAAGAAACTGAATCATAGAGATTTCAGGGAATGTGTTCAAGATCACAGCTAGGTAGCAGCAGAGTTGAGAAATGCACAAAATCATGTCTCAACCTTTGGTGTGTCATTAGTCTTCAAAGCAATTACATGTAGAAATGGAAAGAGCCATGCAAATCAATGAATAACTTAAAATACATATTTTTATCCATGCTTTTTCAGTGTATCCATATTTTTATTTTATCTTATTCCTCTCTGCACAGCCTCTCTAACTATCTTGCCTATCTGTGGTAGACAACACCAAATGAATTGACAAATGTAAATAAACTTTAATACCTGAATTCATATTCTCTCTCTCCCTTTCACCCTCCCTCCTCTCTTTTAGTTGAGAAGAATTGGTTCAAACACAATCCATGGTTCATGAAACACCATCACCATTGATCATAACCCTCGTTTAAGTATTATACTTAAGTAATTTTTTCTAAATAAAAATAACACCCTTGAACCCACCATCTAATAACATTAACAGCTAGCACAGCACCTGTAACTCATGTCTACTTATCTGTTTGTGCTTTTCTGCATATCCTTATACCCTATCATATTTCAACCCTCAGAATGGTACCCCCATTTGAAACCTTGTGAGCTTCACTCCCTGGCTTTGTTGTTTCTTGTTTGGGGCCGCATTCTCCAGTGCAATGAGACCACATAAATCTCTCTACTCACCTGCTTGGTCTTTTAAACAATGAGTTCACTGGTCTAGTATATCACTATTTCTAGTTATTTGAAACCATACTGTTATCTGAAACCTTACTGTTCCTTAAGATTTAAAAATAACCAAACTTTAAAATATCCAGATAGACTTCCATTAAGAAAAGTTTTAAAAACCACAGTGCTCTAGGCTTGCAATCTTAACATGATCTCTGATTTCAAACTGTCCCTCACCTCCAAGTTCTCTTTTGACGCTGTTCATATGCACTTAGACAGCATAAAAACAACCTTGGATCTATGATCCAAATTCAAACAGGCTTCACATTATTTTCCTGAGGGTTGTTCTCAAATGACCAGTTCTCTAAGTAAGCCTGAGACCACAAAGACAGGCTCTGGGGACAACTGCATGAAGCCATTCGGTTTCCAGAATATCCTTATTCTGAAGGAACCTTCTGAAGGAACACAGAGTGGGCTCCCTGTATGGGACCAAAGAACAACCACACCTCTAATACTCCCAGGACAGTTGTAACCATAGCAATCGCTCTCCATTATCAGGCCCTTCAAGATTATATATATGAAAAGGCAGCTCTTTAAGGAGTTCTCCTTCCAGTGTCACAGCAACGAAGAGTTTGATGGACTGAGATATGGTTTGATAGCCTATCTAAGTAATAATAAGCATCCTACTAATAATATTAATTCTTTTCAGAATCTGGGGATAATATGTTCAACATTATATAATGCCAACTATAGGGAAACAAGCACGAATTGAAATGAGTCAACTTTAATGGTTAAGAATTAAATAAAATGTAATCAAAGTCTTCCTGGGCAGTGGGGCACTAGGCTAGACAGAGCACTCCTGGAGGCTGAGGCTCATTTTCAGGACAATGCCTCTCCTAGGTCAGTTTTCCTATGGAGAGTCTGAGAGGGGCGTTCAGCTGCCAGTGATTAGCTGAGGGAGGATTCTTAGGGGAAATCTGTAAGAGTGAGGGAGGCAGAAAAGGGAAGGGGAAGGATCTGAACAACAGGCTCACGTAAAGTCAAGCTTTGGCCTGACCACCTCCACTCCAGGCAGGGGAAGGTCCAGACAAGACCGTATATTGCATCTCAGAGATGTCTCTCCTGACAATCAAGCTAATTAACATATTCATCACTTCACATAGTTATGATTGTATGTGTGTGGTGAGAACACTTAGGATCAACTCAGCAAATCTCTAGGGTACAAAACAGTTTGATTAAGTGTAGTCCCCATGCTGTATATTAGATTTTATCCCACATAACTGAAACTTCATGCTCTTTGACCAACATCTCCCCATTTCCCTCCATCCCTTAGCCCCTGGCAACCACCATTCTAATCTCTGCTTTTTTGAGTTCAACTTTTTAAGATTCTACATATAAGTGAGATCATGAGCTATTTCTCTTTCTGTGACTGGCTTGTTTCACTTAACATAATGTTCTCCAGGTTCATCCACGTTGTTGCAAATGTCAGGATTTCCTTCTTTATAAGGCTGAGTAATAATCAATAGCATGTGCACCTGGGTGTGCATGTTTGTGCATGTGTGTGCATTACATATTATTTATCTTCATCTGTCAATAGAGACTTAGGATGTTCCCATATCTTGGCCATTATGAACAATAGTGCAGTGTATAGAGAAGGAAATCCTTGTACACTTGGTGGAATAAAAATTGGTACAACCACTATGCAAAAGTGGCTTTAAAAAGGTTGAAAATAGGACAACAGTCTTTTAAGAGTACATAGCCTTGATTCAGCATTTCTACTTTTTATTTGCCTTCAAGAAACAATTAAAGATGTGAGCAAAGATTTATCGATAAGTTTTGGAAATCAGCATTATGTAAAATGGCAAAAACTTGGAAAATCTAAAAGCCCAACAAGAGGGGATTTATTAGCTAAATTATCCCACTCACACAAAGGAACACTAGGTAGCCATCAAATGTTGCAGAGTAATGCGTATTGACATGAAGGAAAGATATCTTAAGTTAATTTTTAAAAGCAAGTTACAAAAAGTGTGTATAATATCATTTCTAACATAAATGGATAACATACAACAAATAATATACTGACATACCATATATACTACATGCATATAACAGATATATAATATTTGATTAGTCACCTGACACTTGGGTGGACCAACATCTCGGTACGTTGACAGGTAGACAGCTGAACAGCAAGGCAGAGAGCCTGGAAGGAAACAGCAAAATGGTAACAAGGACATTTTCTGAGATATTGGAATTACATGTGATAGTAATCTACATTTTTTGCTTATCTATGTCTCCTAAAATGAACTTGTTCTACTTGTATAACAAGAAAAATGTAGTTATCAAAAATTTCTGTTTCTAATAAAGGGGTCTATGAAATACCAAGGTAGTTCTAAAAGATTTACCCTAAGATAACAGTCACTCAGAGCACCTGCTCCTCTGAGTGGCTCTCCCTGTAGCTGGACTTGCCACAGACCCTCAAAACCTGTGTTGAGGCTTGTGTGCCCTCGTCCCCTCCAAGTGACTGCTTACAGACCTTAGAGCCTTGGTAAAGCTTGTAACTTCCCTTACCCTTCTATTTAAATATGCAAGCATTGTTCTTTCCAGGTAGACTCTGGGCCATTTTGTTAATCTGCTACACTGTCCCAGATTCCAGGCTAGTTGGAACAAAAACACAATATCAGAACCTGTCAAAGTGATAGTAGCCAAGACTGGAGGACCTATGTTGTAAGTGATCAATTTTTCTCTGCCCACACCCCCATCCCTCTTTCAATGCTTTCTCTCCTTTAAATTTCATGTATTTATGTTTCCAAATGGTACCATGTTAGAGGAAATGCCGTATCATGATTTGATTGGCATTAGCCTTTATAAGGAAGGGCTTACATAATTCATAATGGACTTGCAGTAGATGTAAAAGATGAAAAGGAAAAGGTTTTATTTTTAAGTATATATGCTGTCATGATATCATCATATTCTTTTTTTATCTTTTGAACTATTAATAGGCAGTATAATGGCATTTGGAACATTGACTTATCCTGGCATTCATGAAATGAAATCCATATGGTCATGATATAGTACTAAATTCCATTTTCATTTATCTTATTAGGATTTTCAAATTATATTTGTAAGTGAGATTGATCTCTTCTTGTCCTGCTACTCTATTCAGAACATTTGTTTTTTCTTTTTTCTGTTTGATTCTTAATTTGTAGACAAAAAAAATGGAAAGCTGTTTGTTTTAGGTCCTAGAAGCAAGGACTGAAACAGGAATTCTGTGCAAACAATTTCTTGAGGGATTTCTTCCAGGAGAAACATGGAAGGCAGGAATGGAAACAGGTTAGAGCAGGAAATGACATATGCCAACATCTGGTTTGAGGTGCACTCTAGCCACTATCTAATTTGATGGGAACTCTGGCACATGAATGGTGCCATAGAGTTGTCCCACCTTGAGGCAAGGGGCTGGGGTCCAACAGGCAGTCATTTGCTGTGGGCTTCTCCGACGGAGTGGGCAGAACCTCTCAGGTAATTCTGGGTGAAGGTGCTCCCAGGTCCTGAGAAGGGTGCCAGTAGGAGCCATTAGCTGCCAACACTCACAGAAGCTTGAAGAAGGTTACTGGGGACCATAAAAGGTGACCTAGGTGGGGCACCAACAGCATCTACTGCTTTTTCTTATTTTTCTGTGATCTGGAACAGTTGTCCAGAATAATCTGTCACTGAAGGGTTTCATTTATTAATTTCAAAAAAACAGTATGATATGGGTATTTTTTTGAATAGGAAGAACTTTGACTATATTCCCAGTTGTGTCCTTGATAATTGGTCTACTTAGATTTTCTGTTTCTTCCAAAGTCAGCTCTAGTCATTTATATTTTCTTTAGCTGTCTATCTACTTCATCCAGGTCTTCAAATTTTATATAAAGTTATGTACTATTAACTACCAGAAGTCCTTTGCTATTTTTTTTTGAGCCCAGTTTTATTTTTTATTCTATTTCTTATTTATTTATTTTTCACTTATTTATTTATTTATTTATCTATTTATTTTTTTGAAGAACATTGTTTACTAGGCTTTCCCCTACCCCAAGTCCCCCCCCACAAACCCCATTATAGTCACTGTCCATCAGCATAGTAAGATGTTGTAGAATCACTACTTGTCTTCTCTGTGTTGCAAAGCCCTCCCCTTTACCCCACACCCCACATTATACATGCTAATCATAATACCCCCTTTCTTCTTCCCTGCCCTTATCCCTCCGTACCCTCCCATTCTGCCCAGTCTCTTTCCCTTTGGTAACTGTTAGTCCATTCTTGGGTTCTGTGATTCTGCTGCTGTTTTGTTCCTTCAGTTTTTCTTTTGTTCTTATACTCCACAGATGAGTGAAATCATTTGGTATTTGTCTTTCTCTGCTTGGCTTATTTCACTGAGC
Organism: Manis pentadactyla; assembly: GCF_030020395.1. Lineage (NCBI taxonomy): Eukaryota > Metazoa > Chordata > Mammalia > Pholidota > Manidae > Manis > Manis pentadactyla. The sequence continues at coordinate 41,321,906 of NC_080032.1, read as the reverse complement.
ATAATACCCTCTAGCTCCATCCATGTTGTTGCAAATGGTAGGATTTGTTTTCTTCTTATGGCTGCATAATATTCCATTGTGTATATGTACCACATCTTCTTTATCCATTCATCTACTGATGGACACTTAGGTTGCTTCCATTTCTTGGCTATTGTAAATAGTGCTGTGATAAACATAGGAGTGCATCTGTCTTTTTCAAACTGGAGTGCTGCACCCTTAGGGTAAATTCCTAGAAGTGGAATTCCTGGGTCAAATGGTAAGTCTATTTTGAGCATTTTGAGGGAGCTCCATATTGCTTTCCACAATGGTTGAACTAATATACATTCCCAGCAGGAGTGTAGGAGTGTTCCCCTTTCTCCACAGCCTCGCCAACATTTGTTGTTGTTTGTCTTTTGGATGGCAGCCATCCTTACTGGTGTGAGGTGATATCTCATTGTGGTTTTAATTTGCATTTCTCTGATAACTAGCAATGTGGAGCATCTTTTCATGTGTCTGTTGGCCATCTGAATTTCTTCTTTGGAGAACTGTCTGTTCAGCTCCTCTGCCCATTTTTTTAATTGGATTATTTGCTTTTTCTTTCTTGAGGTGCCTGAGCTCTTTATATATTTTGGATGTCAACCCTTTATCGAATCTGTCATTTATGAATATATTCTCCCATACTGTAGGGTACCTTTTTGTTCTATTGATGGTGTCCTTTGCTGTACAGAAGCTTTTCAGCTTGATATAGTCCCACTTGTTCATTTTTGCTTTTGTTTTCCTTGCCCAGGGAGATATATTCATGAAGAAGTCACTCATGTTTATGTCCAAGAGATTTTTGCCTATGTTTTTTCTAAGAGTTTTATGGTTTCATGACTTATATTCAGGTTTTTGATCCATTTTGAATTTACTTTTGTGTATGGGGTTGGACAGTGATCCAGTTTCATTCTCTTACATGTAGCTGTCCAGTTTTGCCAGCACCATCTGTTGAAGAGACTGTCCTTTCCCCATTGTATGTCCATGGCTCCTTTATCGAACATTAATTGACCATATATGTTTGGGTTAATGTCTGGAGTCTCTAATCTGTTCCACTGGTCTGTGGTTCTGTTCTTGTGCCAGTACCAAATTGTCTTGATTACTATGGCTTTGTAGTAGAGCTTGAAGTTGGGGAGTGAGATCCCAGCCACTTTATTCTTCCTTCTCAGGATTGCTTTGGCTATTCGGGGTCTTTGGTGTTTCCATATGAATTTTTGAACTATTTGTTCCAGTTTGTTGAAGAATGTTGTTGGTAATTTGATAGGGATTGCATCAAATCTGTATATTGCTTTGGGCAGGATGGCCATTTTGATGATATTAATTCTTCCTAGCCAAGAGCATGGGATGAGTTTCCATTTGTTAGTGTCCTCTTTAACTTCTCTTAAGAGTGTCTTATAGTTTTCAGAGTATAGGTCTTTCACTTCTTTGGTTAGGTTTATTCCTAGGTATTTTATTCTTTTTGATGCAATTGTGAATGGAATTGTTTTCCTGATTTCTCTTTCTATTGGCTCATTGTTAGTGTATAGGAAAGCCACAGATTTCTGTGTGTTAATTTTGTATCCTGCAACTTTGCTGTATTCTGATATCAGTTCTAGTAGTTTTGGAGTGGAGTCTTTAGGGTTTTTTTATGTACAATATCATGTCATCTGCAAATAGTGACAGTTTAACTTCTTCTTTACCAATCTGGATTCCTTGTATTTCTTTGTTTTGTCTGATTGCCGTGGCTAGGACCTCCAGTATTGTGTTAAATAACAGTGGGCAGAGTGGGCATCCCTGTCTTGTTCCCGATATCAGAGGAAAAGCTTTCAGCTTCTCGCCATTAAGTATGATGTTGGCTATGGGTTTATCATATATGGCCTTTATTATGTTGAGCTACTTGCCCTCTATACCCATTTTGCTGAGAGTTTTTATAATGAATGGATGTTTAATTTTGTTGAATGCTTTTTCAGCATCTATGGAGATGATCATGTGGTTTTTGTCCTTCTTTTTGTTGATGTGGTGGATGATGTTGATGGACTTTCGAATGTTGTACCATCCTTGCATCCCTGGGATGAATCCCACTTGGTCATGGTGTATGATCCTTTTGATATATTTTTGAATTCGGTTTGCTAATATTTTATTGAGTATTTTTGCATCTACATTCATCAGGGATATTGGTCTGCAATTTTCTTTTTTGGTGGGGTCTTTGCCTGGTTTTGGTATTAGGGTAATGTTGGCTTCATAGAATGAGTTTGGGAGTATTCCCTCCTCTTCTATTTTTTGGAAAACTTTAAGGAGAATGGGTATTATATCTTCTCTGTATGTCTGATAAAATTCCGAGGTAAATCCATCTGGCCCAGGGGTTTTTTTCTTGGGTAGTTCTTTGATTACCGCTTCAATTTCTTTGCTGGTAATTGATTTGTTTAGATTTTCTGTTTCTTCCTTGGTCAGTCTTGGAAGGTTGTATTTTTCTAGGAAGTTGTCCATTTCTTCTAGGTTTTCCAGCTTCTTAGCATATAGGTTTTCATAGTAGTCTCTAATAATTCTTTGTATTTCTGTTGGGCCCTTTGTGATGTTTCCTTTCTCATTTCTGATTCTGTTGATGTGTGTTGATTCTCTTTTTCTCTTAATAAGTCTGGCTAGAGGCTTATCTATTTTGTTTATTTTCTCAAAGAACCAGCTCTTGGTTTCATTGATTTTTTCTATTGTTTAATTCTTCTCAATTTTATTTATTTCTTCTCTGATCTTTATTATGTCCCTCCTTCTGCTGACTTTAGGCCTCATTTGTTCTTCTTTTTCCAATTGTGATAACTGTGACATTAGACTATTCATTGGGTTTGTTCTTCCTTCTTTAAATATGCCTGGATTGCTATATACTTTCCTCTCAAGACTGCTTTCACTGCATCCCACAGAAGTTGGGGCTTGGTGTCGTTGTTGTCATTTATTTCCATATATTGCTGGGTCTCCATTTTAATTTGGTCGTTGATCCATTGACTATTTAGAAGTGTGTTGTTAAGCCTCCATGTGTTTGTGAGCCTTTTTGCTTTCTTGGTACAATTCATTTCTAGTTTTGTACCTTTGTGGTCTGAAAAGTTGGTTGGAAGGATTTCAATCTTTTTTAATTTACTGAGGCTCTTTTTGAGGCCTAGTATGTGGTCTATTCTGGAGAATGTTCCATGTGCACTTGAGAAGAATGTTTATCCTGTTGCTTTTGGGTGTAGAATTCTATAGATGTCTATTAGGTCCATCTGCTCTAGTGTGTTGTTCAGTACCTCTATGTCCTTATTTTCTGTCTGGTGGATCTGTCCTTTGGAGTGAATGGTGTGTTGAAGTCTCCTAAAATGAATGCATTGTGGTCTATTTCCTCCTTTAGTTCTGTTAGTGTTTGTTTCACATATGCTGGTGCTCCTGTGTCGGGTGCATATATATTTAGAATGATTACATCCTCTTGTTGGACTGAGCCCTTTATCATTATGTAATGTCCTTCTTTATCTCTTGTTACATTCTTTGTTTTGAAGTCTATTTTGTCTGATACTAGTACTGCAACACCTGCTTTTTTCTCCCTATTGTTTGCATGAAATATCTTTTTCCATCCCTTGACTTTTAGTCTGTGCATGTCTTTGGGTTTGAGGTGAGTCTCTTGTAAGCAGCATATAGATGGGTCTTGTTTTTTTATCCATTCAGTGACTCTATGCCTTTTGATTGGTGCATTCAGTCCATTTACATTTAAGGTGATTATTGATAGGTATGTACTTATGGCCATTTCAGGCTTTAGATTCGTGGTTACCAGAGGTTCCAGATTGCTTTCCTTACTATCTAAGAGTCTAACTTAACTCACTTAGTATGCTGTTATAAACACAATCTAAAGGTTCTTTTCTATTTCTCCTCCTTTTTCTTCCTCCTTCATTCTTTATATATTAGGTATCAGATTCCATACTTTTTCTGTATCCCTTGATTGACTTTGGGGACAGTCAATTTAATTTTTCATTTGCCTCGCAATCAGCTGCTCCACCCTCCCTACCATGATTTTACTACCTCTGGTGACAGCTCTCCAACCCTAGGAACACTTCCATCTATAGCAGTCCCTCCAAAATAGACTGCAGAGATGGTTTGTGGGAGGTAAATTCTCTCAGCTTTTGCTTATCTGGGAATTGTTTAATTCCTCCTTCAAATTTAAATGATAATCTCGCCGGATAAAGTAATCTTGGTTCCAGGCCCTTCTACTTCTTGGCATTAAATACATCATGTCACTCCCTTCTGGCCTGTAAGGTTTCTGCTGAGAAGTCTGATGTTAGTCTGATGGGCTTTCCTTTGTATGTGATCCTCTTTCTGCCTCTGGCTGCTTCTAACAGTCTGTCCTTATCCTTGATCTCTCCCATTTTAATTACTATGTGTCTTGCTGTTGTCTTCCTTGGCTCCCTTGTGTAGGGGGATCTGTGGATCTCCATGGCCTGAGAGACTATGTCCTTCCCCAGATTGGGGAAGTTTTCAGCAACTACCTCCTCAAAGACACTTTTCTATCCCTTTACCTCTCTCTTCTTCTTCTGGTATCCCTGTAATGCAAATATTGTTCTGCTTGGTTTGGTCACACAGATCTCTCAATATTCTTTCATTTTTAGAGATCCTTTTTTCTCTCTGTGCCTCAGCTTCTTTGTATTCCTATTCTCTAGTTTCTATTTCATTTATTGTCTCCTCCACCATATCCAGCCTGCTTTTAATACCCTCCATCGTTTTCTTTAACGATTGGATCTCTGACCTGAATTCATTCCTGAGTTCTTGGATGTCTTTCCGTACTTCCATTAGGATGTTGATGATTTTTATTTTGAAGTCCCTTTCAGGGAGAGTCATGAGGTCCATATCATTTAAATCTTTCTCGGGAGTTGTATTAACAATTTTACTCTGGACAAGTTTCCTTTGGCATTTCATGCTTGTATATGGCGCCCTCTAGTGTCCAGAAGCTCTATTCTGGAGCTGCTGAGCCCCTGAAGCAATGTCGGGGGTCGCAGGGGAGTGGTACTGGGGGTAGGAAAGAGCTGTTCCCCACCTCCTGGCTCCTGTGCCTGTCTCCACTGCCTGAGCCAGTGGGCCAGGCACACAGGTATAAGTTTTTGTCCCAGAGCAGCTGGGTATGGATCCCTGCTTTCCACAAGCAGCTGGAATCCCAGTCTCCCCAGGAACTCTGTCTGTATTAACTTTCCAACCCGGTAGTCATGCGAGTCTCATGAAAGCACCATGAAATGTAAGTTTGTGCTCCCAGAGCAGATCTCCGGATCTAGGTATTCAGCAGTCCCAAGCCTTCCACTCCCTCCCTGTTCCGTTTCTCTCCCTCCTGCCAGTGATCTGGGGTCGGGGAGGGGCTCGGGTCCCGCAGAGCCACAGCTCTGGTACGTTACCCAGTTCACTGAGGTCTGCTCTTTTCTCCAGGTGTGTGCAGTCTGACATGTCCTCTTTCCTGTTGCTCTCTCAGGATTAGTTGCGCCAATTAAATTTTCTAATTGTATCCAGTTTTAGGAGGAAGCCTCTGTCTCTCCTCTCACACCGCCATCTTTAATCTGATTAGAAGTCCTTTGCTTTTGCTTTGTTCCTTTAGGTGTGCTGGTCCTCAGGTTATAGTGGCTGTTGGGTGGACCCTTTTCTTTTGGTAATTTCTGTCCATTAGTTTGAAGAAGTGACTGCTTTTGGGGGGATAACCTTTGGATCTTGGTATAAATGCTTACTCAATTCCACTTCAGGGATTCATTTTCAGGTACCATTTTTTTTTCTTCACCAAAGATATCAAAGGTATTCATTCTGGGATAAAATGAGCAGAGAAGAAATGCCCTCTCCCTGAGACTTGATTGGCAATGATGTGTACACATCAGTGTGTAACGAAAAAATGGACTGAATCCACTGTACCCATGTTCACTCATAACTTCACTTTCCCAAGGCCTCAGTGAGGTTGGGGTTGTCAATTAGCAGCCTCCTAACTGTGCTCAGAAACTTCCTAATGCATTATTAATGGAGGCAAAGGCTTTTTACTGTGCCAACTTACTTAAGCTGGAACATCTCCCAAATTCCCAATCTTTTGTGCTTCTATGTTAAGATTGGCCACAGAAAAATTTGATTGAGATTGGAAAGTAGAGGTAGATCCACAGCAATTCTGTTAAGCTCTATAGGTGACTGTGTGGCCCAGTATTGATGTGGCTTATATACATTTTCACTGTTCCCCAGGCTAACCTGTGTGGTGAAGGAAACAGCTGGTCTTGCAGCTTTTTCAGGTTCTACCAGATCTTCTCCAAATTCCCTCTAACCATGGACCATCTATGTTTTCAGTTCCTTGGAGAAGGGTGTCAGCATCTTTTGCATGTCACCCCATCACTGGGATCCTAGGAAGGGAGGGATGGCATGGACACTGGCTCATCTTGCTTTTGATCTCTGTGGGTATCGTCCATTTTCCCTTCCCTTCTGCCTTCCCAGGACCGGACACTAAGGCACCAGCCTTACACAGAGCCCTTAATAAGCTTCCAAGACTGCTCAAGGTCTAATCTCTTGTATTTATAGTAGGTCTTTTTTTTCTAATCGATCCCTGACTGATACAAAGGATGAATCTCATTAGGCCTGACATCTTCTTACCATAAGATAAATTTTTATCTATAAGCTGCCTCAGAACTACTGAAAATATAATTTCATAAAATCCTCTTTTTAGAGGCAAGCACACTGAATGCAAAGAGGGAAAGTGACTCAAGGTCATACCTTGTGATTTGCCATTAATATTGAAGGGAAACTCCTTGTCTAATTATTGTTAGAGGCGGAGGGAAATGCCATGGGTTTAGCACATTAGAAGCAGGATTACCCTACTAACTTCTGAGAAAGAGAACATCAAACACCTTCAGGCCTTTTACACTGACTGAACAGAACATTTTGCTGTTATCTTACTTGGCTTAATCCCTTTGCCTCTCATACCCACAAGCAGTCAATTTTTCTTCCAGTGTCACAGCCAGCTGTGCTCTAACATTTCAGTGAATTAAACAGTAATTACCCCAGTAATAGATGAGTTGCTGAGTTTAATCACTCTGGAAAAAATCCTTGACTTTTCCATGTATGGAATAATAAATGGTGCATTTTTGTATGGCCTGTCATTTGCTGGTCCTGAAGAACTTCATGCCTTTGCTAACATAATTGGACATTAACCATGGAAAATTATTAGATGGATGGTGCCAGAGTGCCTACAAGAGGGAAGGAAGGCAGGTGGCAACTCATTCAAGGAGCTGAGTCTGCAATTATCTAGGTAAGTGGTAACAACGGGCCAACAAAACAAATCTCACATTCTAAGGTTCTTCTGGACAAAATCAACATTTTTATAAATCATAGCCTCATTCTTGCTCTCTACATCCACTAGTTTTTATCCAATTTCTCCAGTTGCCTAATCATCATAAAATTCCCTGTTAATTCTACTAAATTCCACCTAATGTGAAAAGTCAGGTTTCCCCTTCAAGCCTCATTCCATGCAGGATTCCCAAGTCCCCTGCCTTTCCTCTAGAAGGCTTGCTAGTATCCAAAATGGCTAAATAAGTCATATATATAAGAGACATGTTTGCAGGTACATCCATTAACCACAGTCATAATAGTGCTATAAAACAATCCACCCCTAAAATCAGCAATTTAGTACAATATCCATGGGTTTTTAGGGATCTGTGAGCTGCTGATTTAAGCTAGGCTTGGCCAAGGTTGTGCAGTCATTCTGCAGCTTGCTGGGGGTCTGCAGCTCTAGCCTCTGTGCTGCTCCACAAGTCTCCCATCCTTCTCCTGGGACTAGCAGCTAGCCCAGACATGTCCTTCTTGTGTAGAGAGCCGAGACGCAAGGGCCAAAGTAAACCAAATCCACTTGAGACTTAGTCTTGGTCTGAATATCATCATTTTCTATCTCCTTTTATTGACCAAAACACATCACAGGACCGAACTGAAAGTCAAGGGGCAGAGAGGTGCTCCTTGCTACCACTGGGAGGACACTGCAAAGTCATATAAATAAATGGTGGGATAAATAATGGGACCAATAACACCATCTATGATTAGCAGAATTATAGGGGTTCTGTCCTAGAATCTCTCCTGTGTTCTCTTCCTGGTGTTCTGAGAAGCAGGTTCCTCCTTCTCACTCCTGACTCTAAGGACTCTCTCCAGACCATGCTTTCTCTTTATTTGTAGTTGCTATTGTATCTTTTCTCTCCCATTCTCCCAAAGCTGACGCATGTAAGTCTCCCAGAGGAAAAAACAACCTCATGAGACTGCCCCTGAACATTAAAGTTGCAACTATCTTGAGCCTTGGTTTTGATTCATTAACTAGAGGAACAGGGCTGCATCTATCCCAGGTTTGGGCTTCTTTTCTTCCTCCATCTTATGAGGTCTGCTGTGTGGGTTTATTCTTCACACAGTCCCCCTCCATGTACGAGGCAAGATGGCCACAGAAGCTCCAAACTAACACGCTGCCACCCTACAGTCCTTCCCCCGAACTATACACACTGACCCTGGGAAGATGTCTAATAAGCAATGTTCACTCACCTGCACATATTTGTACCAATGATTGTGGCTAAGATAAAGGAATAATCTTTTTAGCCAATCCCAGTCATGTGTCCACCTTTGTTAAGGGTGGCAGGGGCTCTGTTATTATGATTCAAATAGAATCACATGGAACAGGGGAGGAATTAGTCAAATGACCCAACAGAAAGTTATTATGAAAGCAAGCTGGGCAGAGGAAAACTTTAGCTAATGTAGTACTTTAAAACTAAAGACTTACAGTGTCTGCTGGATCTCTATAGTACTCATTCTAAATATAATGCCCTTGTAGGATGACTACTGTTAACACAGAGAATATCCTTCTCCCTTTCCCAATTTCTGTATCTGCTTGTCTCCAATTATATACATGAAAACTTTTAGTATGTAATTGGGAGAAGATAGAGGAAACTACATGGAAAAAAGGTTTTGAAGCAGAAAGAAAGATGGGTGAGCTGGATAAATAGGAGTCTGTTCCCGGGTGGTTTCTTTTCACTGGGTTTAGGGTCCCTTTGGTGAGAGGGCTTTTGATCCTCTAGTTCCAAAGAGAAGTTCAGATTTCGAGACAGATCTAGAAAGAAGATTCATCACACACCTCTTTAAGGGACAAAACACATCTTGGGGGGCACCCCAAGGACTAGAAGTAGTAGAAGCATAGAGCCATAGCCATCTCTATTTTACTTCTTTAAGGCGCTTATTAGGCACCACATGTGGCAAGTTGAAGCCAGAAGACCAAAGGGCACTCCTCTGCAACTGCAGAAGATAATATCCAGTTTGGAGAATTATTCAAATGCTAAGCTATGTCATTTAACATTATTGAAATCTTTAAATGAAAGGAATATTCAAAGTAGGATAAACAAAGGATTAATGGCAGCACTTGGTATAAGTACTATTTCGTCCACTTTCTCTTCTAGTTTTATTTAGAAATAATTGGCATACATCACTGTAAGTTTAAGCATAGAATATGATTGTTTGATTTACATATATTGTGAAATGATACAGTAAGTTCAGCTAACATCCATCTTCTCATATAGATACAATACAAAAAAAAGCTAAAGGTTCTTAAATTTTATTCTCTATTTCTCCTTTTGCTTGTAGGTGTCAGCAATGAGCTAAGACACATATTGTATGATCTCACTTCTATGTGGAATCCTAAAAAAAATAAACTCATAGAAGAAGAGCTCAGACCTGTGGTTACCAGAGATGGAGGGTGAGGGGAGTGAGAATAGAAGGATGGTGGTCATTTGCCAGCACCTTTCACATTCTCACAATACCTGAGGAGATATTTTGGGGGTTGGAGATTGATGGCAAAAGCCATCAACTGAAAACTGATCTAGTCCTCTGTGTGGGGTGGGGGTAGGTGGTCACTGCATCCAGTGGGTAAGGTGTCACTGAGCAGATTATCATCCTGATGCCTTACATATCCATAAAATCCTATACCCTGGACCTGAAGCCAGAACATTTAATGTTGGAGCCCTGACTCCTCCTTTTACAACCATGGCATGCCTGGGTTTCCCATCTGTCATTTGCAAAATGCAGGACCTTTATTGGCACCAAGTGAGGTAAAGAATGTGAAAGGGTTTCTGTAAGCTGCAAGGTATAGCACAAAATGCAAGGTGTTCTTAGAGATGGTTATTTAACATTCCAGCCAATCTTTAATTCCATTTAGCTCCAAAACTTCAAGAGAGCCCTGGACTGGGACAAAATCCATTCTTACCCCACCATGAAGAGAGAGAACAAACATTTGTTGGGTAACCCCTCTGTGCTACTTTTTTTGACTACATTATCTCCTTAAGTCCCCTCTGTGAAGTAGGTATCATTATCTATTTTACAGGTGAGAAAACAAAAGTTCAATAGGTTTCACCAGTTCAACTAGCGTGACCAACTTGTCCTGGTTTGTCTGACACTTTCCTGGCTTCAGTACGGAAAGTCCCATGTCGTGAGAAACCCTTTGGTTCTGGGAAAACCACCTGGTCACCCTAAGCATGAGTATAAGACCCAGATTTCAAAACTCAGCACTGAGTGTCTACTTGTAGTGATCTTGGTAGGTCAGCTGTCCACACGCTCAGTTGTCCTCACTGAGCTCATCTTATCATATGGGTGTATCGGATGTCTGTAGGCAGGAGCCAATGACTTTTTCACCCATCTGATGGACTGCTCAGCACTTAATAAAAAAGGTCTTTTTTTCACAAATGCTAAACCACAACAGAGAAGGTCCCCAGCCAGAGCAAACTCCCTTGTGTATTTGCCTTTCATTTTCATAGATCTAAATGGCTCTGGGATTAGCCCTCCTATCACTTTTTGTTAACCCTCAGGCAAAAGCCAGGGCAGCCACAACACTGAATGGCTGGAAGACAGAGGGCTGGAGAGCAGAAAGGCTTGCAATAAACCAGACTTCTTTTGGTCAGGATCCTCCCAGACCACTCACTTTCTTAACTTCCCAGCCACTTAGTAACAGCATGCTTTTTACTTTACCCTCATGGAAACATGCTCCCACGTAGGAGTTTAAAAGCAATCACACTAAGATGGAAAGAGAACCCAAAATCCTAAATATTACCTCTAGAAGGAATCCTATCTGCTGTGTTCTAGCCCAAACCTATCCCATGAAAAATGAGAACACCAGGAGCTATAGGGAACAACAGATCTTGCATGACAACCATCTCCCACATGTATCTCCAGCCCAAATCTTTCCTCTGAACTCCAGACTCATATACCCAACTATTTAGCAGGCATATCATTTGGATATACAACAGGTGTTTCAAACTTAACATGTCTAAAACCAAATTCTCATTTTTCCCTTGTGCACTGTGTGGCAGGAGTCCCCAGGAACCCCGGCAGGCTTTATGATTCACTGGAAGGACTCACAGGAAATAAAAGAGCTGTTACGTTCACAGTTATGGCTGATCATAATGAAAGAATATAGATTAAAAGTAGCAATGGGAAAATGCATGTAGGATGTAGTCCTGGAGAAACCAGATGCAAGCTCTTAGGTGTCCCTCCCAGTGGAGTCATCTGGGGATATAAGCACTCAATTCACCCAACAATGACATTTGACAAAACATGCAGAGTGTTGCCTACTGAGGATGCTCGCCCAAGCCTTGTTGTTCTAGGATTTTACTGGGGCTTGGTCATGCAGGCATGGGGCACCCCCAGGACTGACCTCAGTTACTCAGACTCCAGCCTCCTGGACCAAACAGAGTCATTCACCATAAATCATATTATTAGGATCACCTTATCTGGTCACACTGGTATAACATGGTCCAAGCCATCAAGCATACAAAAGCACTCTTATCAGACAGAATATTCCAGGGGCTCAGAGGTTATCTAACAGGAGCTGGCCTCTCTTTGCAGCATGCAGGGTTTGAGTGACTCAGGCCTGCTGGGTTAACCCTTTCCCACCCTACTTGCTTTTCCTACTGTCTTCCCTGTCTGTGCCAACAAAACCCTCATTTTTCCAAATTTCCAAGCCAACCTGGAAGTCACTCTTGACTCCTCCTTTTCTCTCTTATCCCACATCTAATCCATCAATAAATCCTGTTAGCTCTACTGTGGATAAAATGGGAATTCCTGTGGCCAGGATTCTCACCTGGCCATGGTTGACTAGCTCACTGCACACCTGTGGACAATACATGGCTGTTGACTCTATAAAAAGAGCTCCACCCAGTGCTCTGGGAGTGACACGGTGGCAGGGCTGCAAGGCTGCAGGAGAGCAGAGCAGAGACTGGAGTGGTGGCAGCACCGAGGACAGAGGCCCAGAGGACGACTGTGTGGGATGACTGTGCAGACAGAGGGGCCCAGAGACAGAGACCGGCTTGCTGCATGCAGACTCGCTCTGAGTGAATGGGATTCTAGTGACTGACCTGCCACCTGGAAATAAAGTTCCATATAACCCTTTCAACCCAAGAACGTTTTGCTGTCAATTTCTTTGGTCACACTGAATCCATAGCGAACTTACCCAGGGCTGAAACCCATTGGCAAGACATCTACCTATATATGTTACCCAGAAAGTCAGCCACTTCTCCCAACCTTGGTCCAAGCTACCATTACACATCACCTGGGTCATGGCAATAGCCTCCTCCCGAATCCCCACACTTCCAAAGGCTGCTACAGGCCATTCTCAGCACAGCAGCCAGAGAAAACCTGGTGTCATCAAGTCCGATCAGGTTCCTCCCTGACAGAGCTCCCCACTGGCTTCCCAGTTCAGTGTCCTAGAGAACTTACCTCCTCCAGCTATATTTCTGGCCTCACCTTCTCCCATTCTTTCCTATGCTTACTCCTCATCAAGCCAAAGTGGGCACTTCACTTTTTCTAACATACACTGCACTCCTGCCTCAGGGCCTTTGGATTTGCTGTTTTGCTTGCCTAAAATACTCTTCCCTGGATATCCACAAGGCTGAGTCACTCTTTCAGGTTTGTGCTGAAATATCACGGTCATGGTAAATTCTACCCTGGCCATTGCTGGTAGAATAATATTCTTAACCATAACTTGACACAGCCCTTACCTGCTTTAATTTTTTAACATCATTTACCATGCTACATGCTTATTTTACTATATATTTACTTGTGTGTTTATTACCATCTATTTCGACTAGATACAAACTTCATGAAATAAGCCTTTGCTTTGTTCACTACTGTGACCCGTGTCTAGGTAAGTGGTAGACATATGATTTAATATCCTTGGAATAAATGGACCTTGGACCAGTAACTTCAGCCAGAGCATCACTAGGAAACTAGAAAAACTAGCACACTAGTTAGAAATGCCAATTACTGAGCCCCAGCCCAGACCTACTGAATCAGAAGCTTTGAGGGAGAAAGCCAGTGGTTTCAATTTGACAAGCCCTCCAGGCAGTTCTGATGCAAATAAAGTTGAAAACCACTGCTCTTGTTAATACCTCACACCCCTTACATGCAAAGAATGAAGTTTGGAGACAGGAACTACTCCCTGGGTGACACACCTGGGTTGTAACTACAGGTGTATCTGACTCCCGAGGCTGTCCACTTAACGACAGTACTGGGATGGTTACAGTTGAGATCATTTTCATCTCAGAGAAATGTTCAATTTCCCTCATTGGAAGCAGGCTACTTGTACTATTTCCTAAGTTGGATGCTTCAAGCTTATCTAAACAGTTGCCAGAATGGGGCAAGAAGCTAAGACTTTGTCGAAGCTTCCTCCCTGGAGTCACCATTATTTCTTGGAACTCCCAGGTTCCTCACCCCCCATCCCATGACATATTCTGCACTTTAAATCCTGCCCACAGAAAGTCCCCATCCACCAGCTCTGCAAGGACACCTATTTGGGTTGCCCATCGCCAGCCAAGTGCCCTCTGCCGCTGCCTGGAAACTGATTAAGAGAAACAAGTGAGCTCAGTCCTGTGGACTTAAAAGGCCTTGGTGATGAAGCAGCCCCACAGCCTCGACTCTCTCTTCCTGCTCCAGCTGTCATCCTGAAACACTAACGCTAGGCCAGGGAGTAGAAACCGCTAAGATGACCTGCAAAACATGCAAGCCCCCCAGGGTGCATCTGTGGTGTCCTGCTGCCGTGGTCAGCATGGCACATCCTTAGATGGTGCATTCTGATGCTGTCCTTCTTGGCGTCCCACCCCCTTCCCACTCTCCCTGTGCCACAGTCTCCACCTCTGTGCTCCTGGTGAGACTGTGTAAGGAGCAGCCTAATTGGCATGGCCCCTCCATGGTGATTCCATAAGCAGACAGACACACAAAGTTTACGCTTTACTCTGCTGCTCTCACACAAGCCTCCTGCTTCATTTCCTCCTTAAAATTCAGTCTCACTTGGAATACTTTCTGGCATATCAGGCAATCTTAATGTTTAACCATGGCAAGGGAAAATTGGCTGCACAGACCCAACCTAATCCCTTTATTTATCTGAACGCTACTGACCACAGCCCAGCAGGCCAGGAGCTTCCCAGCAGGCTGCTCTCGTGACTTCTCAGGTCTAGCTGAAGGCGGCCCAAAGTGCCTGCTCTCAGCACAGAGCACTGTGGCTGCAGCCCAGCAACTGTCTCTGGAAGTGTATCCACCAGGGACAGCTGTGACGAGGGCCAGAAAAGCCTCAGCACAGCTAAGTATGCAGTTTGGGGTCCTGGAGGCATGCGGGAAAGATATACTGACCCAGGAACTTGCATTCTATGACCAGTGGGTCTCAGCCAAAGCAACCATAACTGCCTTTTGCCATGATTTTCTAGAAAATCAGTCACATGGGAAATGAAATGAAGTAAAATAAAATTAGTTAATGTAAGTGATGTGCCAAGCACTTTAAATATGTTAGCTCTCATGCAATGCCCTCCAATCTCCTGAGAGGCTAAGAAGTGTAAGCTAAAGAGCCCTATGCATGGGCACTAACAGATTTGCATTCATATGTTACCTCTAAAACATATTCTTGGTTATCACCTTGAGTACATCAGTTAAAGTTACTGGGCCTCAAATTCCTGTGAGCCAAATGGGCAGTGTAAGCAATGGTTCTCATCTGGCTGCAGGCTGGTGTTTTCCCTGAGGGTTTCAGCCCTAAGCAAGCTCACTAGGAATTCAGTGAGACCAAGAAATAGCAATGGAACATTCTTGGAGTAAAAGGGTTTATACCTGGCTTTATTCTCCCTGCAGTAGGTCGAGCACTAGAATCACATCTGCATCCAACAGTCTGCAAGTCCGTAATCCTCCTCCATCTCTGTCTCCACCCAGAGCACCAGGCAGAGCTCATTATATAGTGACTCCGTCAATAATAGCTCATTGCCTGCGGGTGTGGGGGCAGTAGCCTAGCAGCAGGCCAGTTATATCATCAAGTAGTTTAGGTTCAGGAAAGGATCCCAGCCATAGGAACTTCCATTTTCTCCACCACTGGAATCCCATGTGGAGCTTGGAAAATGCTGAGGTCTTGATCTGGTATGTAGCCTGGACACTGGGGTTTGTTGAAACCTTTCCCAGGTGATTCTCATGCAGTAGAGTTTAAGTACCAGTGATTATAAGATGTAAATCAGATTATGGGCAGAAAATTCTGAAAGCTGCTCAATAAATGTCTTCACAACCTTTTTTACTGTACGTCATCTTTTCAATCAGAGAAAGAGCCCAGAAAGAGAGCAGAAACACTCTAATTGTGATGTGTAGTTTATCCATATATAGGCAAGCACATTCAAATTAAAACTGCTGGCCAAGTGGACTTTGAGATTATCTGTAGAGTTACATTTTTTTCTAGGTCATCTACCATATCCCATGAGAGACAAAAGGTAGTGACTATCTTGAGTAATAGAGCATGTCACTGAACTTCAAGGTGATGTCAGTGAGCTCCCAGAGGATGATACTGTGGAGAAAGTGAAGGTTCCTGTGCTCAGGACTCTCACCTGGCCCTGATTGGCTACCTCACTACACCTGTGTGGGCAACACATAGTTATTGACTCTATATAAAGAGCTCCGCCCAGTGCTCTGGGCAACACAGAGGCACGGCTGCAGGAGAGCAGAGACTGGAGTGGTGGCAGCGCTGAGGACAGAGGCCCAGAGGCCCAGAGGCAGAGACCAGCTTGCTGCATGCAGACTTGCTCTGAGTGGATGGGATTCTAATGATTGACCTGCCACTATGAAAATAAAGTTGGGTATAACCCTCTCACCCCAAAACTGTTCTATCGTCATTTCTTTGGTCACATTGAATCCATAGTGAACTTGTCCAGAGCTGAAACCCACTGGCAAGATAGATACACATGTACAGAATTATTAGTAGACCTCTTAAGGACTTGAGGATGTTGTATTTTCCCCTTGTGAGAATGCTGCATTCGTGCCTCTAAAATTAGATGTTGAATTATCTTTAAAAATAAGAAGTTTAAATCCAGTCAGCAAAACTACTTAACCCATCTCCCAGCTGATATCATCCAATTACAATACATTTCAGGTTGGGATAACTGCTCCCTAATTATAGACTCCTAAGGGAGTTTACAATATTATTCCTGCTCTGACAGCAGACACATAAAATTACTCTATTTCTGTTCTGGTCTACACCAATTCTCAATTCCACAAAATTTAATTTCATTTTGAAAAACAAAAGAACTCAAAAAAGGTAACCTGAGTAGCATGGCATTGTGGTAAACTGAAATCTTCCTCCCACCCACATGGCTCCCAAACAGAGAAAGAAATAAATTTCAGGTAATGATAACCTGAAATAATAAATAAACTAAGTCTTCAATACCCAGCTCTGAATAAGCTAAGCATGGAAAAGCATTAGTCATGCGTTAATTTGAAAATTCAGTGCATCAGTTAGATTTCTCTTTAGTAATGTACAACACATTTGTGATTTTTAATCAGATAAACTAATTTAGGTTTGGTAAGTTTAAGTAGATAGGCAATGTGTGCTATGTGCATTTTAGTTTCCTATGACAAATTATCTGTGTTGAGAATGTCCAAGTTTGGTACACTTCACAGATCGTAGCCCAGGGCTGTGTGTGTCTATGTGATGGTGGGCACGGAAGGGAGGACGCAAAGGGAATACAAGTAGGAGATGGATCCTGAAGACTGACGGGAAAAGCCTAAGGGCTCTGTGAACCAGCATGATGCAGAACATGGCCATCGGGACAGACCGAGAGAGGACAGCAGAAGGTGGGACCAGGCAGTAAGTGGGAATTCAGGTCCAAGGAGCCATATGAGCTGAAACTGAGGAGTATGTGGATAAATCCTAAAAGAATAATAGCAGGAAGGGTATAAAGGCACGAAAGCCAAAACGAATTCTACCCAGTGCTGCAAAATCAAGGAATGGATCATGTCTTTCAGATGCAAACATATTCTAAACAATCACAGCTCAGGAAGGATTGGGAAGGGAAGGTGCTGGGATTTCAGTAGCAGGGAATTTTTGAGCACACATACCAGGATTAAATGGGAAAGGTCCAAGCACATAGGCCTGGCTCCCAAAGACAGGCCCATGGGGGTCAGATGAGTTATAATAAATAAGATTCACAATCACAGGCAATATGTGCTATGTGCCTCTACATTACATGATTTGTTCTACTACTGCCAATAACTCTGCTGGTAAATGAAGATTCTTCTGGCTGCAAGGAATAGACCCCTTTACTCAAACTGAGTTGAATAGCAAGTAAATCTATTCTCTCCATGAGAGGACACCCAGCAGTCGGACTGACTTCAGGACCGGGTTGAGTCAGTGCCAAAACCACATCTTCCAAGGACAAGGTTTCTGTCTGCCTGTGCTCTTGCACCCACAGTCCTGGGTGCATCCCCGGAGTGGAGCAGGGTGGCTACAGCAGCCTCTGGCTGTCACACCCAGTATCTACATGGAAAAGTGACTCTCCTCATGGCTCCTTCTTAAGGGGTCAGGGAGCTGGCTGCCAGCAGATGTACCCCCTCTTCTCAGTGAACATAGTTGACACAGATTCCTTGCACAGAGCAAAGGGTGCAAGGCTCATTGTCCCTGGCGTGGACGGTGGCTCTGTGGGGGAAGGATGGAGACCAGAAGTTCAGTTGGAAAGACAAAGCAAAACCATGTCCTACATAGAGACGGTTCTTACTCTCTCTGGAAGAGAAAACAAGGCCCAGGGAAAACTGAATAACCTTTCCAAGGTCACACAGCTCTCTAGAGGAAAGAACTGGGATGTGTTCACAGGATGTCTGACTTCAAAGCCCAACGGTCTGTTGGAGACTCTTAGCCAAACAGCTATGTCGAAGAGAAAGAAGAGGAGAGTTGACACCCAAAGTTTTTCAGCATTTGGCCTCTTGTCATTAAGGACTGCAGCCAAAAGGAGTAAATCCAACCTCCTCAAAGAACCAGGCAAAAGTGAAGCATAGGGTTAGGATTCCAGACAGGCACCCGGGCTGGCACACTGCAGCAAGGAGGGTGAGCTCCGAGGGAGAGAAGACCCCAGCACCTTGTGCCTCATGCCTGACTCCAGGCACCACCAGAATGGGAGCTGAGCCCTCACTGACCTGTGTCCTGGGAAGCCAGAAGCTGGCCAGGGAAGGCAGGGACCGACTGGTTTTTAGAGCCCAAGTCAATGCTAAAAATAGCAGCATGAGGGAAGAAGCCACAGTCCTGAGAGGATCGTGCAATTCCGTAGGACTTGCTTAAATTCACAATAAGTGACAGTCATCCACCTCTCTTCGCCACAAACCTCTAATCAGAAACGGCCTGTTAAGTACGTAAAACATCTAACTGGAGTAATGGAAACTGAAGCTGAGATGTGATAATAATAATACGGTCACTGCAGAAATTTCCCCCAGGAGTGGGGCTGCCAGTAACTCAAACTGTACCCCACATCCAATAAAGACACAAAGGTTTCCTTCAAGGCCATATTTGAGACTAACTAGACTCTTCCTTGAAAAACACAGACCATATATCTTACTGCAGGCCCCTGTTGGTTTCTGAATTTGCTCTTACTCTTCTCAGCCATGAGGACCTTCTCAAGTTCTCTCTGTTTCTGTGTAGGAGATGCCTGCATGACCCAGCTTAATGCAACTTCTGAAAAGACAAGGGCAAAAAACTAGTGCTGCTTCCCAGGAATATTATCCGTATAGAAAACATCTACACATTTCTCCTCTTGGATAAGATCGTTTCTGTTCAAATCACAGCAAAGTCACATGGGAAATGGGAAGCTGAGCCAGAGTCTGGCTCACACAGGGAACACGGTCCCTGTTTCTCTCTAATGATCCGCACAGTTGGCAAGCATCTGGGGTGGGTGGGAGGAGGTCCACGTTCCCTGAGTAGCAGGGTATAAAGTTTTACATTATTCTAGGCAGTGTTCTTCTGTGGTTCTGCTCCTTGCTGTCCAGTCCCCTCCATTCCCACAGCAGTGATGCTTTCTGGTCTATATATGCTGCCCTCGGGGTAGGGTTGTCACAGGAAAAATAGGGAGAAAAAGAAAAGGTGACTGCACAACCTTGAATTTCAAAACACAGTTCTGCGGTCCCTGGCAAAGACGGTTGGTTTTAAAAGGCAAGGCTTTCTTTTCGAGAACCTGGGTATTTTGAATAGCAAAAGAAAAAGAGAAAAAAAGTCTTTTGATCAGTGATAGGTTTGTGGAGGAGGAGCTGGCTACCCCCCAGCCCCCTCTAGAGCCCTGGGAAAGAATAAACCAGGAGGGCTGGGGGCTGGGCAGGTTGTGTGAAGAGGCTGGAAGGGACCATGTAACCAGGAGCAGCTGGTGTCAGAGGTCGTTCAGACCTGCCTGAGTGACGAAGTCAGTTGGCAGCAACTGCAGGGCTCAGGGCCTCTGCCGCGGCCAGTATAGGGGCTACCAAACTACTGCCCATGCCAGGTATCAGCTGTCCTTGTTAGTCAGCAATAAGCACTCACCCACAGCAGCCAGTGACAGGCCTGCAGGGCCTCCAGCAAGAGGGACATCCTTGGACACCTCCCCAAACTTCCTCAGTCTTTCTGACCTGTTCCGTGAGTCAGCTGACCCTTGTCAATGGCCCAAGACACTCAGAAGCCACACCAGCCTGAGGATAGGGGCCTGCCTGGGTGCCTAGAAAGTTGCTGATGTTGAAAATGGGAAAGGTACACTAGGATGGCTGAGCAGACTTGTTTGACACCTGCTCTTAAGCCCCTCCAATGGTGAAAGAGCCTGCCTTCCCCTTCAACAGAGCTGGCTTACAGCATTGGCTCATCTAGGTCAAGCCCACAATACTAGTTCTAAACCTGACTTGGGTCAACAATCCTTCAATAATATACTAATTGCCTTCAGCTTCCACAAGTGCTCACGGGATTTGACCTGCAGAGTCCTTCCGTTCTAATGCAAGCAACACCATGGACAGCTTTCACCTGAATTCCTCCTGGAGCTCAGCCCTCACAGCCTTGGAAAACCCTGTGAACTCCCAGGACCTAGCCTACCAGGGAGACAGTAATGTGACCTCACAGGCCTCGGGCTCCCCCTCTGTAAAATGAAGGGGTCAGGCCAGATGGTCTCTATACTCACTGAGTCTGTGCTCTCCAGGGTCCTTGGCTGGACTCCATTGTTCATCTTAATTCTTGTCTCTTAAGACTGAAAGCTGTAAAGCTAATTGGCAATCCCCCGCTCCCCCAAATCACGAATGCAGAGGCAAAGGAAACCACATCCATTCAAAGTGCCTGATTCCTCCATTGGTCCTATTAAAGACCCAGCCAACAGCTGGACACCCACTGACGCTGGGCCCCCTATGGCCTTGGAGACACCTGCCATCCCCCACCTAACCAATGTGCCCTATGAGAAATAGAAAACAAGAATATAAACTAGAGGGAGGAACTTTGGCCAAGTTGTCACTGCAGGGGTGACAGGTGAGTTTTCCTGAATTCAGGCTATGCCTCAAAAGTGACATGAGTTCTTACTTCTGACTCTCCCTGGTTTTGGGCTCACCTATGATTTATTAGTGTCTTGCCGATGGGTTTCAGCCCTGGGCAAGTTCACTATGGATTCAATGTGACCAAAGAAATGACAGTAGAACATTCTTGGGTGAAAGGGTTATACCCAACTTTATTCCCACGGTGGCAGGTCAATCACTAGAATCCTGTCCACTCAGAGCGAGTCTGCATGCGGCAAGCCGGTCTCTGCCTCTGGGCCTCTGGGCCCATACAGCTGTCCTCTGGGCCTCTGTCCTTGGCACCACTCCAGCCTCTGCTTTGCTCTCCTGTAGCCTTGCAGCCGTGCCACCGTGTTGTGCCCAGAGCACTGGGTGGAACTCTTTATAAAGAGTCAACAGCCATGTATTGCCCACATGTGTGTAGTGAGCTAGCCAACCAGGGCCAGGTGAGAATCCTGCCCACAGGAACTTTCATTTTACCCACAATTAGTGACTCTGGTAAATGATATGATATCCCTGGGGTTTTCAAAACCAGAGGTCATGAACAGAGTACCCAAGGCCAGATTAGGCCTGAGGTCATGCTTTATAGGCTAAATAGCCCACCTGGAGTTCTTGTACTTTTTTAATTTCCAAGGTTTGCAAAGAGAGTAAGACCTGGCAACGTCTTGGGGCTCATTAGCAGTTACGCAATGGCAGCACACGCCGCCTCTGTTCTCCTCGGCACCCACGCTGCTCACTTCAGCAGCCCCCTCCGCTGCCTGCCCTGCAGGCCTCTGAGTTCATAAACCCTGTTGTGAGATTGCGTACACAGAACAAAATCCACGTCCCCAGAGTCCTAGAGGGTTCTAGACATTCACAAAATTAATATTAATCAAATTCCTGGAAAGTTCTGCAGCTTGTCCACGGTAGAAACAAAATTTCATTTAAGCAGGATTTGAAGCTTTCTGCACAAGAAGAGTTACCAGTTCATGCTGAGATTCCTCAGAGGATTTGGTAGAAACAAACTCAATGGCAATGAAGTAAAGACTCAGAAATAAGGCTTCCCCACATAGGCTTTACAGTCTCCCAGTCTCCTGTGACCCTGTGGTTCTCTCCTCCCCACTGCCTCCAGAATCCGTCCCCCCGCCAACAGGCTCTACACATCCACAAACTGAAGCCCTGAGTGCATCAAATTCTAATGATTTGATCAGAAATCAGCCAACTTTGCTCACCTCGTGGCTTCTCCAAAGGAGGAAAACACGGCATCAGCCCTGGGCATAGTGCTTGGCACCTAGTGAGTTCTCAGTGATCGGGTCCTCAAACTGCCTAGCAGCTGCATAGACCATTGCCATACCAACACCAAACCTAGTTGTGTCCAAGGACAGAGCCCCAGTCCACAGGAGGTCATATATGTGTGTCTGTGCGTGCACACAGGTGCATTCACACCTGCCCGTGCCTCTTGCCTCGAAGGCGGAAAATCATTAGGAATGAAAATGAGCACAGATTAGGCACTGGTGCCTCCCAACTAGCTCCCCTTCCAGAGTTAGAATGCCAACGGCAGCCCCAGTTCACCCCCTCCTTTTCCAAGCACAGTTTGATCCTGTCACTCAGTCTCCATGGTCAACACATCGCCTATGAGATCTAGTTCAAATTGTTCGGCAAGGCTGCAGGGCCTTTCCCATCTCACTCCAACCTCCCTCTCCAGTCTCCTGCCACCCACCCACACCTTCTTTCTTTTCTCTGCGCTCAGGAATCTTCACACTCCAGAACCCCAAAGTGCTGTGGCAGGTTCCCCAGGAGGGCCACGTGTCCACATGGCCGCATTTTTGCCCCCGTCGTTTCTTCCGCCAGGAATGTTGTTGAAAATTAAGAGAAATAATTAATTGGAAGAACCATAAGGATGTTATTTTACTCTGATCCCATGAACCAAACACAAACACTGGTGATTTTTGTATATTTCCTTTCAAATAATTTTCCAAGAGGTAAATATTTGATAGTAATGAACAGAGTCTAGATATGACTTTTTAGCATACTTTTTCAATCTATAGTTAGAAATAATTTTACACTTCCAAAAAAGAAATTCACAAAAATGGTAGCGTCCCTATATACCAGGCATCTAGCTTCCCCTATTGCCAACATCCAGCATAACCACAGCACGATTATAAAAACAAAGAAATTAATATTTGTACAAGACTTTTAACTAAACTACAGACTTTATTTAGATTGTACCAGGCTTTTACCTAGGGTTCTTTTTGTTTGTTTCAGGATCCAGTCCAGATTCCCACACTGCAATGTGTTATCATGTCTCCTTAGTTTCCTCTAGTTGGTAATAAATCTTTAGTTCTTCCTCGTTTTTCATGAACTTGGCACTTTGGAAGAATACCAGTCAACTGCTTGGAGGAATATCCAGTTTGGGTTTGTGGGGCAAGGTGCTTCCCCATCAGACTGAAGTTCCGCATTTTGGGCGAGAACACCTTAAAGCAGTGTGCCTTTCTCGTTGCATCGGATATCAAGGGGTACAGGATGTCATTTGTCTTATTTCTGATGACATCAACTTTGATACAAGCTATTTACTTGGAAATGGACCCATGCCTTGGGCCAGATACTTTGAGACTATGCAACTATTCTGTCTCTCCTTGAAAATCTGTCATTAATTTTACCACCCACTGGATCTTGCCTTGCCTGCAGCAATTATTACTAGGATGTTCTAATGATGATTTTCTATTTCCTTCATTCTTGCTACATTTATTCATTGGAATTATTCTATAAAGAAGAGCTGTGCCCTCCTATATTTATCCATTTAACTATTATCAGACCACTATGCAGCTTCATTTTACTACTTAACTCTTGTTAATTATTTTGTTGCTCAGATCGTTTTCAGCTTTGGCCACTGGGCGTTTCTTCATTTTGGCTCCTGTGCTCCTTCAGCATGTACTCATTCATCCCTTTTTGAACACATTCTTGCTTCTGGGCAATACAAAATACTCCAGGCTCATGCTGTGTCCCTGCCCCTGCCCCGGGACTATGGTGTTTCATCTTGTTCTGCTTTCTGTCCCCTTCCCCCAGCTGCAGTGGGGTTTCACCAGTGCCCCAGGGCACTGATTTCTGTTCCTCTTCCTCCAGGATAAGGTTTTACTCCAGAGGAGAAACAGGAGGCAGCAGGCTCTTAGAGGAGATCTGTGCCTCTCCTGTAACAACTGTTTTAGTCTCTTCTGGGCCTGCCCTCAAGGAGGTGTTCTCAGGAATCTTCCCTGTGAGGACCTGGTCTGTGTAGAGGATGGCCTGCAAGAGCTCCCTATGTCTGCAGCACCCAAGAGTGCCCCATTATCCACTGGTCCATACTCGGCCTCCACCTATTTGCCCACCATCCAGATGAGTTCATCTTGCAGATGCATGTCTCCACCCAGATTTTAGGTCAGTTGGTGGCTCTGTGACTTTCACTATCTCCTGGGTTCTAGAAAAGTCAGGCCCTCATACTCTCTGTGCCAGTATTGTAGTAAGGGTGGGAGTGATGCTCTCCTTGGCTACTCCAAGTGGAAACCGGGAGCACCAGGAGGACCAGGAGTTCACACCCATTTTTCTTGTTCAGTTTCCTTCCTTCATGGTCAGGCATTCTTCCTTATTAGTCTAACTTCCTGCTTCCTAATCGCCACGCAGACAGACACAGCTCCAAAGAGCTGAGGCCAAACTTGTTATCATTCCAACTTTGGCTAACCTGCGAGTCTCTCAGTGCTTCTTCAGTGACTTCTGCCTTCGTGGCTGCTTGAAGTCCAGAGAATCTCAGCACTCCATCACCAGCTCTACAAGAAGGTGTTGGTGCAGATGTAGCTGGAAGGAACCTGCTGATACCTCCCAGGCATGCCGGGATAGAACAAGGCACTGACAGGAGGGCAATCCAAAGTACTTAACATCCATACACAGTGGGTGCCTGCTGTGTGGCAGGTGTGCACCAGGCAAGGGGCCACGTGGATTGCAATGGCCTGATCTTGCCTCTACCCCACAGCCTAACACATAAGCACATAATTGCAATGAATTGTGATAGATGCTGCTCCAGAGGTATGCACAAATGTTACAGGAAAACAGGTAGGGAAGCTATTACTTTTCTCAGAAAGCCAAAGAGGAGGGAAAGCGGAACCTCAGATAAAGATACGAGGGTAAGTCATTTCTTTTAGAGGAGATCCCAAGAAACACAAGTGCGGAAGTGAGAAGAGACAGGCAGAGGAAAGCTATGGGCTTGTCATCCGTCCTGTTGGGGAACCAGGAGCCCATGGGCAGCGCACACCATGCAGTTATTCTGCCCAAGGCAATCTTGCTGGTTATTGGTGAGGACTTCTGAGTCCAGGGAGAGGGACATTGTGTTAGTTCTGGGCTTGCCGCCAACTTTGAACATGGACAGAGTGGACTCCATGGCCAGAAAGAGCCCTCAGGCAGTCACAGCAACTGACCATTGGAAGTCAGGTTGGCATGTACAGGAAAAGGTGCCCAGGGAACACACATAGGATGCTGAGGGCAGTGACTGCAAAAGGCGGTGTTTGAATTTAACCTTGAAGAATGAGTAGCACCAAAGAGGAGGAAGCCTACATCAGGAAGAGGGAACAGCAAGAGCGGAGGATGAGAGACAAGCACATTCAAGAAAGCAGTTTAGAGGGAATAGAGTGAATGGAAGTGAGGTGGGACAAGCCAGCATGTGAGGGACTTGATGTCTACTCTGTAGGCAAAGAGAACCATCAGGAAAGAGCAGGTGGGGAAGGCAGGGGGAACACAGGGACATATGTTGTGACGTGTCCTCTCTCTTGCATGCCCTTGTCGGCTTCCACATACATTTTCAGATTGCCTCTGTGTGGTGTCTTTCCCCATGCAAGGGCTTGGACTGTCACACAAGTTCAGGTCCTTGAGGCACTGACATCACTGACTTTTTCGCTCCTGCCAACTTGAAAGAAGAATTTGTCTCCTTTTCTTCACTCCCAAAGACCCTGCACACCATGCCCGGCACAGAGTAGACCCTCCATATGCATTTGGGATAGATGAATTAAAGTGCGCCATCACCTCTCCACAATCAGAGCAGAATAAACAAAGCACCAAACCCAAATTTCAGTCCTAGCTCTGTTACAGACTCATTGCAAGGCAGTTGTGGGGGATAATAATTAAGAAGAAGAAGAATAGGTAACATAAATTGCTTTACATGTACAAAGAACTGTTTTCACCATTTTACAAATGTTAAAGAAACTAAAACTCAAAACCCCACAATGAGTAAGGTATCATTATTCTCACCTTACAGGTTTAAAAACCGAGGCATACCCACACTCTTGACCAGTCTGTACTGCCTTTCTAACAGATGAGACAAGCCGGCGACTATGACTCCCGCCAAAGCACACTGTAAAACCACCTACTGCATCATCAGCCCCTGCTTCCTCTGACCTCAGCCCCATCTCAGATGTCCTCTTACCACAGCAGCCCAGGTCCTGGCCCTTAACCTCTACAAACCTGTCAAAACCGGTCAACCTCATTTGCCATTCCTTTAAGATGCTATTTTCTATGTAAGGACAGCTAATTTGGTAAACCACCCATGCATTCCCCTCCAACCCCTGTTCAGACAGTCATGGTTGATTTTTCCATTTAAAAGGAACCTTTGTAGCCACATAAAATTAAGCTTTCGTTTTACAAATGAGGAAACTAAGAAAAACTAAGAGAAGGGAGGTTAGAAAAGCTGTGTGATTTACGAAAGGTCACACAAGTAAAACACTTACTGGAACCCCCTTTTTTTTCTTTCTGATTGATTTTCTCAGTCCAGAGTCCTCTTCCCCACCTTCTCTACCTGTCCAGGTGCTACTTCTCTCTGAAGTCCAGCTGAAGTCGTACTACCTCTTTGCTGCCTTCCCTGGGCCTCGTCAGAGCCGACATTCCTCTCTTTGGGCTCCCACATTATGTCCTTCCCACAGTACGGCAGCTGGTGAGCACTCATGTCAGTGACAGGTGTTGACATGCTGTCTCCTCCTGGCGCTGACGGCTCCTGGAGAGGATGGGTGCTGTTAAAGGGGTCAGGGGAAGGCCTTGTGCGCAGTGCAGTTCTAACAAGGGGCGAGGGCGTGAGCTGCGGCCTGGGGCACAGCACTCCGGTCAGGAGAGGGGCAAGTGCCAAGGACACAGCTGGGACCCGGCTTGGCAGGCTCAGGGCACAGCAAGGAGCCCATTGAGGCTGAAGAGGCCTTCGCCAGTCCTGAGAAAGGGAGGAGGAGTTCCGATTATGTAAGGCCTTGTAAAGATTGTGGCCTTTACTCCGGCAGAGATGGTAACCTTTGGGGAATTTCTAGCAGACAAGTGGCGTGATCCAGTTTACGCTTTGTAAAGATCCCCCTGGCTGTAGTGTGGACACTCTGGCGCATGGCAGCAGAAGACCGGGGGTTCGTTACTGCAGTAATTCAAGTGAGAGATGGCAAGGCCTTGAGCCGGGATGGTAGAGGTGGACCTGGTAAGATGGCATCGGATTCTGGATGTATTTTAAAGGTTCAGCCAGTAGGATTTGTTAAAGGGAGTCAAATGTGGGGTGTGAGAGAGAGAGAGAAGAGAGTATAGGATTTCTATAACATTTTAGTTTGGGAAACTGAAAGAATGGAGTTCTTAGTAAGATGGAAAAGACTTAGGAGAAAGTCTGAGAGGCAGAAAAGCAGGACACAGCATGGGACATGGAATTCCGAGATGACTGGTAAATACTGGCATGGAGCTAGTCGGTTGAATGCATGAACTTGGAGTTCTGAGCAGAGGCCCAGGCTGGATGTATATTTGGGAGTCATCAGTAGGTAGGTGCATGGGTGGTACTTAAAGCAGGATGTGAGAGTACATAGAAAAGAGATGTCCTTGGAGAGCATGCCAATATTTCAAGGTCAGGAAAAACCAGCTAATGAGAGCGGTCAGAGAAGGTGGGAAGATCAGAAGACCATGAAATTCCAGAAGCCAAGTGAAGAGAGTGTTTCAAGCGTGAAGAGGGATCCAGATGAAAGAGTCCCTGGATTTAGGAGCACGGAGATCCCTTGGGGCCTTGACCAGAGCAGCTCTGTCTGTGTGATAAGACCAGAGCCTCAGTGGGGTGGATTTAAGAAAGAGGAAGGGAAGGAAGAGGAGGACACAGAAGCAGCAGCTATGGGCAACTTTCTCAAGAACTTGTGCCCCAAGAGGAACAGAAAATGATTGGGTAGCTGGAGAATAAATAGAATTAAAAGAGATTTTTAATATTTTTTTGAAATGGAAGAAATCATAGCATGTTTATATGATGGGAATGAGCTAGAAAAAAAGAAAAACTAATAATAGAAAAGAGAGATAATATGGTTTCCTGAAGCAGTGACTCTGAATATATGAGAGGAGATGGATCTAGTGGATGGGGAAGGGTTCAGCTTTAAGAGCAAGAAGAGTTCAACCCTGGGAGTCGGAGGGAAGGAGGAGTGGCAGGTGCTGAGGCAAGAGTTTGGGAAGATACCATAGTGACAGCACATGGAAGTGCTCCCAGCTGCCAATGGAGGAGGACACAGAGTCACCCGTCAGGGTGCGGGGGTGGGGAGGTAGGTGTTGCAGGCTTGAGAGAGTGAAAATAATTGATAATAAGGGTGAAATAAGTTAACACATGTAGTAACAGAGTAAAGGGCCTAGAACAACACAGGGGCACTGCTAAGACCCACCAGAGTTTCATGAGACCAGCTAGCATGGTTGTGTGTCTTTTCTGACCACGTTCAGCCTCATTGGTTGAAATGCAGTGTCGGGAGACAGTTTGATGTAATCAGGGTAGGGGTTTGCCAGGCAATAAGGTGATCGTGATGCAAGGAAGTGATTATAATGATAAACCATCAAATCTGTTGAATGGAAAAGAAAAGAAGGCTATGAGGTATAAGAGGGGTGGGGAGAATGTGGCAGGATCAAATGATTGTGGGACCAGGGAGAGCAAAGAAATGTTGAAAATGGGGCATGTCTCACACTGACCCAAAATCCAGTGGCTTACAAGAATAATAATTATTCTCACTTGTTTGGCTGCAGGTCCACTAAGCTAGGCTAGGGGAGGCAGGGCCTGGGCCTGCCTCCAAGCTGCAAGCTGAGCCAGATTTGCTTCACATGATGCTCATTCTCCTTGGACCAGAGGCTGCTCAGAGCATCTTTTCTCAAAGGCAAAAGCACAATGGGAAAGTCCCACCACCCAAGTTCACATCAGCTGCTTGCAATGTGCTGCTCGTATCGACAGACCAAAGCCGCACGGAAAAGCCAGTAGCAAAGAAGCCACAAGCAAAGAGCATGACTCAGTGATACGCCACATCCCACCTAGCTGGGAGTCCTAGGAAGTTGCCATTATTTCTGCATAGGCTTACCTTTCCCTTAGGATGAGTGCTGAAAAGGAAAACTTTCCCACCTGAAGCTGGGCTGAGCTTGAGAACTCCTAGATATGTCTCACCTCCCTGCGCTATACATAACAGTGCTTTCTTGCCTAGGAAGAAACAGTAGCTTGACAGCTGTGCCGTTTCTAAGAATAAGATTTATGAAGAGAGGAAGGAAAATGCAACAGGGCCCTGGGAATGCAGGTACAGAACATGGCATCATGGCAGGAGGCAATATGTGCAGGGCAGCAGCACGTGGCCACCGGGGTCACGTACACCCCCAGGAGATGTCGCTCACACAGGTTACTACATGAGGGAGCCTCTGCTGTGGAGGATGCATTCACAGTGGCCCTAAACCACTTATGAGTGGGTTATAAGAGGAATGCTGGGAGACATGGACATAAATTGCAGCCTGTTCCTGTTTCCCAAGAGGCCACTGCATGCATGACCTGCACTGTGCTTCACAGTGCTAGTAACATCTGACACCCCAAGTCAACTGTCCTTTACATAAAGCTTCTCAACCCATGACTGCATTTGCTCCTTCTAACAATCTGTTTTAGTGATGGAAAAACCGATCTGAGGGCAGGGAGGCAGAGAAACAAAGCAAATGAGTGGCAGAGCTGGGATATAATCCAGGTCTCTCTGTTTCTAAAGCCAGGAACGTGCCAACATAAGTACCGTGGTCTCTTCAACAACCTCTTTGTACTTGATGAGGGAAATGTGAGTTTATAATGGAAATTCAGCAACAAACTGTGACAGGTCCCCCAGCAAGTGCACAGGCCGAATGCCCTGGGTGAGTCCCCATCTCAGAGGTGGCGCCCCAGCAGTGAGTCTCAGACGTGGAGTAGCCTGGACAGCTTTCCTACCCGCCTGCTCAGCCACCACCTCTCCTGGGAAGTGGACTCAGGCAAGCAGCTACATTTGTTGAGGGTCAACACAGCGACAGCTGCAGAGCTGCGATTCCTCCGAGCTCAGCCTTCCTAATGGGTACTTTGTCTGCAAGAATTCAAGGAGAAGCATTCATGTCCTTTGGGCAAACAAAGTCCTTTGCCTTTTTATAAAAGCAAGAAAGGAAATGATTCCTCAAGCAGTTCCTAATGAAATAAGACTCCTCTTTCTCTGTATTTGGTAAAAAAGAAATATTCTCTCCAGTCTAAATAAACTTTGATGGCTTCCCAGAAGCAACTGCAGCCTGTTGAATAAACAGAGAACCTTTGAATTAACATTTCTCAGCTCTCCTAGCATGTAATCATTTTTATTTTTTAACTACAAAATGAAAAACAATTTTAATTTGATGATGTAATTCTTGGCTTCAGCAGCCCATTTTTCTTTACTCTCTCCACGAATTCTGGAAATTGATGGAAGTAAAAGTTGGGACTTAGGCTGATCTGAAATTGCATTTCTCAAACTTTAATGGGCATAAGAATTATCTGGATGGTGTTCAAATGCAGATTATGATTCCATAGGTCTAGAGTAAGGCTTAAATTCTTCATCTCTAACAAGCTCATAGATGATACCATTGCTGCTGGGCCATGGACCACACTTTCAGTAGCCGGGATCTACAATTTAGACTCTTGAGGATGCAGCAAGGATTGGCCCTCCTCTTGCCTCTTAGCTCACTCTCTCCTTCACTCACTGTCATGAACAAGTTCATGGACATGAGTAGTGTCCACCCCATCAATGCACTGACGCTTCCAAAATCTCAGTGTCCAACCCCAAACTTAGACTCTTTACGTGGATGTCTCTCAGTTCAGCATGATCAATAAAATCAACTCTCAGTTCCTGTCCCCAGGAATTCCTAGGGTTGCAAATCTGGAGCTCAGAGATAGAGCATGCCCCATTGCCAAGTTCCATAAGGTGGTCTGTGTGGGTTTTTAATTCTCTTGCTGTCTAAGTATAACTTTGTAGATAGTAAGCAAGAAAAGCTATGGAAAGGACAACCTCTCCATTTCAGCTATTATTATAGTAAGAGAAGCTCTTCTGTCTAGAAATGGAGATGATGTGGCTATGGTTACCAAAATCCCTTTAAAAAGAAAGATTTAAAAATCCTTTAACCCAGGAAATTCCAATCCACAGAATGTTTCCTAATGGAATGTAAGGAAGTAAATATAAAGATATTCAGCTTAGTGTTGAGTGTAACGAGAAATAATCTAAATATTCTTTAAAATAGGAAACAATTTACATGTCCTCAATAGGGGCTGGTTAAATAAATAATGACATACTAAAGCAATGAAATGTTCAAATATTAAACAGTGATGGTATAAATCTGGGGGTCAGGAAATTTTTTCTCTAAAGAGCCAATAATCAATATTTTAGGCTTTTGCTGTGGGCCAGGCTGTTCCTGTTGCAGCTGCTCAACTCTGCCACTGTAGTTCAAAAGCAGCCAGAGACAACATATAAATGAATGAGCATGGCTGTGTTACCATTAAATATTTTTTACAAAATCAGACAGTGGAAAGGATGTGGCCTTCAGCCTATAGTTTGCTGAAACCAGGTATTGATGAAGGTTTCTTTGTCATATAAAGGTATCCACTTATATTGATAACTAAAAAAAAGATCAGATTAAAAATTATGTAGTCTCTTTAAAGAGTAATAACAACACAGAAGCCTAAAAAATGCTCTGAATGGCAAGATTATGGGTGTTTTACCTTTTTTTATGTGTGTATACTTTCTGTATTCCTTTTTTCCTGGGTGAAGTTGAATATAAAACAGAAAACGGTGTTTTAACTTAAAAAAAAAAAAACACCCTCAAGAGATACTGTCCTAAAATACAGATAATGATAACACTCAAAATCTTCTGGTTTTTCGGCCATCGTTGTCCAGATGAAAAGGTACAGCAAAAAGCCATTGTGCATTAATAGGATGAGCCCAACCCAAGCCATTTCAAATTCAAGTAGGGCTTTTCCAATGCATCCTTCCAAATTCAGCTTGAGGCTCCCCCATCCATGGTCTGCCATGAGTTAGAAGTGGTGCAGTACTGGACAAGTTTTATAAAAGGCAGAATGGAGCCCTAGGAGGCTTCTCCTTGGGCTCTTTCTGAAATAAAAGCTCATGATTCAGTGATTGTTGAGAGACCATTAGCTAGCTGTCCACAGAGGATAGTTTGGGCCCTTAGATAGCTGTTCAATCTGTAAGTTTCAGAATACTAAGGCACTGAAACTTTGAGGCCAGATGCTGCCCACTCAAGAAGTCGGAGTTCTCTCATAAAGCCTGCAGAATTGTGGCCACAGGACATGGACATTTTCCATTAGAGATCTCAGGTGAGCTCAA
The DNA here is from genome assembly GCF_030020395.1 of Manis pentadactyla. Taxonomy (NCBI): domain Eukaryota; kingdom Metazoa; phylum Chordata; class Mammalia; order Pholidota; family Manidae; genus Manis; species Manis pentadactyla. The sequence continues at coordinate 41,289,507 of NC_080032.1, read as the reverse complement.
GTTGATGGCACCTTAAATTGAAATGGTATGCCAACTGAACAAGAACTCTAATTTAATCCACTTGCTATTTAAACTGGGAAGAGCCCTTTCTAGAAAGAATGGATGAAATTTAATTTGTTGAGGGGTTGGATTTGGGAGCAAAGCCAAAGTTGTTTAAGGTGATGCCTGGAGAAAACCTTACCATTAAATTTTACTTTCAAAGATATGACTCAGCTCAACATATCTGAGTAACCAGAGGTCTGCACAATTGCTGTCTGAGGCTACAGTGTCTCTGGTCCACATGAACACAGTAAAGGGAGGTGTTGGCCGGCAGGAAGGGAGATAATTAATGCATGAGCATTCCATCATTTCCAGTGAGTTTCAGTTAAGGGCATGTTGCTCCTTGGGTAGCCATCCAGAGTTCCAAAGCTCTCACATTCTCACCAAGCATTGTTATCCACCCTGCAAGTCCACCTGCTCTCTAGGCTGCTAGGGGACCTTTAATGAGCTCTTCAGGGCAAGATTCCTATTATCAACAGAGAATTGGCTCCAGACCAACCTCTGTGAAGAGCTTACGTGTTACCTGCAGACCTTCATCACAGAGCAACCCTCTCCACAAACTACGCTGTGAGCTGAGAAAGGAAATTTCTGAGGGTACAAGAGTGTTTGCTTTGTCCAGCTGAGAAATCTGTGTTGGCAAAGAAGTCAAATCAGTAAGAGGGAAAGAAGATAAAAGGGGTGATGTGGGGAGAGCCCTCATCTCTAGTGTACAATCCTGGGCATCTTTCACATTTTTTCCTGGTTTGAGCTTCTCTAGGGTTATTGACAAACTTGATAAACATGAAACGTCACAAAAAGTCTTGGTGTCAGGTAGGGTTGGGGATGCAGGTCATTACACCAAAATTCCTGGTAATTAGGCATTGTGTGTGTGTGCGTGTGTGTGTGCACATGTGTGTGGTCATGCATGTGTTTGTATGTGCATGCATGTGTGTGCCTGTGCATGTGCATGTGTGTGTGGTTGACTACAAAGCTATGTATATACAGAGTATGTTGGAAAACTGTATGTATAGCTCAAAAAAACAGGCTTCAAAAATTAGGTAACTGAAGGGCTAATCTGAAGCTGGCTCTGGTTTGCTTCTCAAGAGGCAGTCAAAGGTCATAGGAATGGATAAAAAGGGGAACATGCCAAGGAAGACTCAGCTGACAAAGGTCAAAGGGTTTGATTTGTTAACTGTCATTTACCAATAACTTACCAACATCATGCCTCTCTTGTCTAACTAAACTGAGGCTTTTGTTCAAAACCTTGATTCAGATTTTCATTTATTTAACATTCAACAAATATTTACTGAGTTCCTATATTTCTCATTACTGAAACTCTCATTCATGAAATGCCAGCATGTGTATCAGCTGGAAGCTTGTTAAAAATGCAGGACCCTGGGCCCCATCCCAGCCTGACTGGATCAGAACTTGCATTTTAATAAGATCCACAGGTAATTCATGTGCATATTAAAGTTTTAGAACCACTGCACGATGGGATGAACAATTGTATGAATAAATAAAGAGGGGAATGAACGCTGTTGGCTCACAAGAGCTTGCGAGTCAGGATAATCCAGCCTTGCTGTGTTTACACAGGGATAACTGCCCCAGTGCTGTAAGTCATGAACAGGCTTGGCACCAAAGTGCACCGGGATCTTTGAAGCACAGTCCAGAACAGGGCCGGGGGCACAGGAAAAACTGGCCCTCGGAACACTGAGGGAGTGAGGGCTGCCACCACATTTCATTACCCAAAGGGGCATTGAAAACATGGGCTCAATGTGGATGTCATTATCCAGGAAGTCACTCTGCCATTTGTTTGGTAGGTAGCACGCAGTGTTTTAGGTTCCAACTGGTAAGTTTTTTTTGGATTCAACCAAATGAGTTGGCCAAGGCCAAGGCCTGGGACAGTCAGGCAGATAACCCCTGAATGGTTAGATGACAAGGGTGATGGAGGAGACCGTGTGGATGCTAAGGACTCTGTCAGACACACCTAACAGGCCCGCAAAAATAGTGCAAGATCCCGTCGGTTGTGGGATGGGAAACTGTTTTGTGCATCTCAGAGCTTGCCAGGAATATACGGGCTGTCTTAATCAGAATGGGCCCAAAGCTGGGAGGGCCACAATCAGTGGTGCCGGTGGAGGAGTGCAGCTGGGGGAAGGCTGGGGCCTGCTCTGACCCAAAGGAAGGAGAAAAACCTGGACAGTAGCCCTGCATGGAAACCAACACACTCCCTTTGAGAATAAAAGAGACTGATGTGAGGAAAAAGCCGGCATTACTGCAGCAAAGCCGGCCACTGACCACCACAGAGGATGCACTGTTACTTCCAGCTCCTTCTTTGCCTCCACTTCATCTGTGGGCTCTTGGACAAATGAAACACAGGAGCTGTGCAAACAGTTGTTCCCCCAGGTTCCTGATTTGCTTTGATTATATTTCTTCCCTGATGGAATCTCTTGCTTAAGAGATGGTTTGTCCAAGTCCCTGTAAGCAAACAGGTGATGGAGGAGTGGAGCAGGAACAACTGGCCCGAAATCCCTCTCAGCAGTCAGACACAAATCCTTCCTGGGAAAACCAATCCAAGCTCCTTAACATCTGCTTTCTGTCTGCTAAACTCCAGCTCCCCATTATCCTCCTTAGATTCATCCTTCCCGCTGTCATTCTTCAATAACTACTTCTTTCCACCAGAAATCATGGTGTCCATGGGCCCCTCCACTCTGGGCCTCAGGGATGGGCCTCACGTTCCCCTGGCCACAGAGACTGGCTCAGGGGTGGGCACGTGACCCATGCAAAGCCAGTCCGTGGAGCCCATCATCCTGTCTTCTCTGAGCTAAAGTACTGAACCTGTTATCCGAGCTGGTCCACTGACACCCAATTCTGGAATTTCTGCCAAACTGCTAAGGGAATCTTTGATAGACTCGAATCTAGAAGGATGCACTCCTCGTGTTCTTGGGAACCACTGTTGGAAGAGAACCTGCTTGGAAGTAAGGCCATGATGGAGGACAGCAAAGCTCAGAGGTTAGTTTTTGAGAGAGAGAGACACACAGAGATGGACAGAGAGTGTGTCCTGTTGATAATCTTCTGAGCCCTTGAATTTAGCAATGCTTCAAACTTATCCTATCCTGAATGAATCAATTATATGAGCCAACTAATTCCCTTTTACTACTTGAAGCAGTCTTACAACCAAGAGTTGAACAGGATGCTGGGGTACCAGCAGACCCTTCTGTGGCTGTCCCACGGAACAGGCATCTCCAGGGCTGGACATCCTCTTTGGAGGCAGTGCTGACAGGGGCATTTTTAAAATGAGGACACTGAGACTTAAATGAGGCAGCAAGACCATCCTTCAACCTTTGGGAAACTACAGATTAATAAAACTTCTTTTTCTAGTTATTTAATGTTTCCTTGACCCATGCATTGAACTATATGTTCTCATATGCTCATTAGCACCTTTAATCCTTATGATAATGTAATAAAAAAAGCACTGTTATCTCAGAAAACTGAGGTCCTGAGAGGTTTAATGATTCACTTTGGGTCACACAGCAAGTATATCTCTTTCACTTTGTTTCTGAAAGTAAAAGTTTCTGTTCATTGACTCTTTTTTTTTTTTTTGATCCATTGACTTTCAAAGTCAAAGTGCCTGGCTGGTTTTTGAGCCATTTAATTAGCAAATATTACATAAGAAACTTATTATGTATCAGGAGGTTACACAACCAGGATTACCAAAGCACTGATGGAAAGTTTAGGGCCTAGTGAAACATTAAAAAGTGGGCTGGGGTGGCTCAGGATCCAGCTGTGGAACAATTACTGAAAGGCTAGTATAGTCTGCCTCTGCAATTATGTAAAGAATGAATAGAACTTTTTTTCCTACAACTATTTAAGGCATACATTAGCTATAAATACAAAGTGGCCACTAGGACCTAGAGATGAGATTATAACATTAGATAAAGCATGCAGAGAAATTTTTAAATCCCATGAATTGAGTAATCTTCTCTTGATGACATCAACTAAAGTTTTTAACTCGGTGAGAATGAAAACAGTATAGGTACTGCACACATGCAGAATCTAGGTTTTCTCCTGGGTTCTGGCTTTTCTTGGCTTACCCATTGGCTTCTTAACTTTGCTGAACCCCAGGTTTTTTTCATCTGTACAATATTCTCCTACAGTGGCTATTATGATGAGAATATAGACACGCAAAGGGCCTTTGTGCAGTGCCTGTCATGCAGTAGCCACTCAAAACCTCTCTCCTTCCCCAGTGGAAAGTAAAGAGATTGACAGATAGGTGAGAATTTTGGAAATTATTCTCATGAACTAACTGCTCTCAATAAATACAACACTTTTAAACACTGATTTGATTAAACTGTAAGCAAACAAAACACCACCTGCTTCAAATTTACTTGTCAACCTTTTGTTTGGTTGGTTTTTTAATCCATGGAGGCTTAATAAAACTCTTTAAAGTAGAAATGGCAAAATGAGGTCAAAAATCTTGTTTCAAAGTTAGCAATTCACCTCTATTGTTTCTGAGGAAAAAAAACAACAACAATAACTAATCATTGTACTATAAATACTCCAAAGGCTGTATTATGGAGTCTGCAGGATAAAGTGGGAGAGCATATAAGGTTTCCATGACATTTCATATCCCTTAGAGTATAAAATGAACGTTAAAAATATTGAAAATTTAGAAGAAAGTGGAAAGGAAGACAAGCTTTAACATTAAACAATATAAACAGTGTTGACTCTTGAAGTCACGATGTTCGCGGACCGCAATGTTTTCCCTAATAGACAGCTGAACAGGGTTGGCCTATGAACCGTCACACTCCAAATTCTAGGCTAAGAAGGAAAAAAGAATGAAAGAGATGAGTAGATATTTAGAAATGTGGCCAAAATAAAGCTTTGCGCCATCTCAGCTGAGCAATGAAAATGCTCACCAACAGGGAAAGGCCCGGGAAGATCCTGCCCAGCTTCCAGAGGGAGTGGTGGTGTGTGCGTGTGCTGTGCAGGAGAAGGGGGCAGACATGTTTTGGGAGCAGAAGGAGCCAGGAAAGGGTTTCCAGTGACATTTCTCCTAGTGACTCGTTCAGGAGCAGACAACACAGCCAGGAGCGAGACCCTTCCCTCCTCCAGTCAGCACCCTGCAGGGGAGCGGAATCTGAGCAACCAGCGCTTCACTCCCCGCCTTTTGGCGCCACTGCCTTTGGAACTCTCTGAACCGGAGGACCCGGTACCAAAAATGCGAATGGCTGCTGCTGGGGCCCAGTACAGCAGGGATGAGAGGAACCAGGATGTGACGACCTCGGAGAGCAGTCATAAAGAAGACTCCAACAGAAATAATTCCTGATGTGTAACTGGGCAATTGACCAGAAACGATGAGCTTCTGGACAGAATTAGTAGATGTTTGTTGCGTACTTTGTGCTGAAAGCAACATGTTTTTCACCAGACTTTATGTCTTGCAAAGGCAAAAGATAGGACTATCTAAAAGGTTCATGGTGGGATTAATAAGCATAACTCAAAAGTGTTTTTAAAATGAATGAGCTGACACCAAGATGAACATTACTTTGGTGGAAGTTTTTTGAAAGAAGCAAATACTCTCAAAGGAAACTGGTGAAAGACAAACAGGGAAAGCCTCCCATCTCTCTGAGAGGCAAAATGCAGTCAGCCAGGCTTTCCTTGAACCCTAGGCCACGGGGGGTCTCCCTGCAGGCTGAGGTTATTCCGTGTTGGGGGATGTGGGGGGTGGCGGGAGGAGGCCCAGGAAGTCCACCTCCTCCTGGTCTAAGGGTTCTCCCTATTTCTCATGATGTTTTTTCTTGGAATTCTGACCTCACCTCATCTAGAACACAGCAACAGAAATGCAGAGAAGGGCAGCAGGCTCCCCAAGGCCCAGAAAGAACAGTCCAGGTCATGTTAGGAGACTACAGAAGTGTTGTGGACCGTTCTTCAACCCCTGTGCTGCTGGCTTCTGCTGCCCGCTGACAGCCATAAACCACCTGACCTGCAGTAGGGAGAGGGGCCAGGAGTGTGGCACGGCCACATGAGGAAGCCGCCTTCCATTCCTGCTCAATGGGACTCAGTACCAGGACACACCACAGTGACACCAATCAGTGAACCATTTCCTTAGGCCCGTGTGCCATATGATTGTCAATTCACACTTCTTGTCACCAAAACGTTACGCTAATATTGATCTGGTCATTTATATCCTGCCAGAACCTTGTGTGAGCTTCCCCAGAAGCACGTCCTGAGGTGTGGAATGGATTCATCAGGGAGTGGTGGCAGGAAAACTTGTGGGTAGGTGGGGATAAGGCAGGGACAGGAAGGAAGCAAGGCAAGGGAATTTGTCAAGCCAGGCTCCATGGAGGGAGGGGGATGGTGACGCAGTTCTGCAAGGGACTGTAAACAGTGACGGCCACACCTCAGGGCTGGCCCAGTCAGGGCTGAGGGTGCTGGGGGATTCGTTCCCCTGAACCTCTGTGTCAGTGGGTTAAAGCTGCCCCAAGAGACAGAAATTTCATGTTACCCCTGCCAGCAGGTCACCCCAGCTCCTGCAATCCCAGGGCAGTCCCCATCAAGGAGACCCTGGTGCAGGTTGCTAGGAGAGAAAGTGCACCAGGAGGCTATGTGAACAGCCTGGGTCTGGGGCACGTTGGGGGACACAGGCTGACATTGTTCTGAGCACCTTACCCCTGGTACAGTATTTAATTGTCGCTTCAAGCCTAGGCTTGGTAACCTTTTAAAGTGGAATCTACTATTCTCTTCATTACACAGATAAGGAAACTGAGTCTTAGCAACATTAAGTCCTTGGACTGACACCATCCCAATAGAAAATCACGGAACTGGCATTCAAACACATCTGTGTGAGCCAAGGGCCTAAAGCCTACCTCTGATTTTATGCACAGATAAATTTAGGGAATTTTAGATTTTAAATGATTTGTTTCTTGAGTCTTGAACAATTCATAATATGTGTAGCTATATACTCATTATGAAAATTACAACTATTTTCCTGGGTTATATAAACAACTTTCTTGCAAGTATCAAATATGTTAAAATGTCTGTGATAATGCCGCATGGCTGAAGTATATGCACAAAATTAACTTACGCCATTTTAGTCTTTACAGTATGATAGCAAATTAAATCTGCATTTTGGGGAAGGCTTCATATGGAGTAAAATGAATATAAAATTATATGCTCAATCTTGAGAAGAGAGACAGAATCTTTAAATTTGGGAGAGAGACATTTTCCTGTATTCCTGGTGTATGAGGTATTTTCTTCAGATTGTAGTTGTAGTTGTATAAAGCTATATTCTATAATTCACTTACTGAATTCCTGTCCTCTGCCATATAAACATAATTACTGAAAACAAGCAATTTGTTCCCATTTGATAAAGGACTAAAACAAGAATAGCAGATAATACTGCTCTGAGTTTGAAGAATGTGGGGGTGTTTACAGTGGGGTTTCTGAAAGCTCCTCTGGCTTCTGGAAAAAGAATAATTTCCATTCCTGCTTCCCATGCCAGTGGCTAAAGTTTATTTGCTGGGTTAAGTTTAGTTTTCAAACCGTCTACTGGACACATCTAACTGAATCATGGGATGGGGATGGGCAAAGTTCTGGAATTCAGCACCTACAGTCTGAGATTATCTTCATAATGACCTCATGTAATACTTTGTTCTCCAGGGATCTTGATATTGTGATATTTCATATTTCATGGCCCCCATTTTTCAGGTCTCCTTGTATGTGTGCTCTGAGGTACTGCACTTAGGGAGACACACCTTAGGTGACACCAGTGACCCTTCCCTGGTGTAATCCCTTTCCTGTGAGTGCAGGCTGCAGCTGTGACTTGTTAATAACAACTAGAATATGGTGAAGGTGATGGGATGCCACTCCCTGGATGTGCTTATGTTATAAAACTCTGTCTTAGTCAATGACAAGGAGAGAGTGAGGGCGATACTGACTCTCCTGCTGGCCTTGAAGAAGCTGCCTTGATGCAAACTGTCTGTGGACAGGGCCACCCGGCAGAGGACTAACATCTAGCTGCTGAGGACCTCAGTCCTACAAACACAAGGAACTGAAGTAGGCCAATACTCACATGGTCTTGGAAGAGGGTCCCAAGGCTTAGATGAGACCCCAGTCACCCACCCATACTTTGTTTGATTCCAGCCTGTGGAAGGACCCAGTTATGGCCTGCTCAAACTTCTGACCTACAGAAATTGTGAGATAAAAAACTTTTCTTATTTCTAACTTCTAAATTTATAGCATTTTTTTACACAGCCATAAAATCTGATGCACCTTCCCATGCTAATGCTGGGCTTGACACATGATCTGCTTTGGCCAATAGGATTGGGAAAACTTGAGGTAAGCAGAGGCTTGACAAAGAAATCATGGCTTTCTGCATTCTCTCTTGAACTCTTGCTACCACCACAAAAACACACCTGGGCTAGGCTGCTGGATATGTGTGACACGTGGAGGAGAGCTGACTTGTCCCCTGTGGTTCTGTCCTAGACCCGCCAGGCCCCAGGCAACATGCCAGCTGACCACTGACACATGAGAGAGAGCCCAGCAGAAATCGTCCAAGCTGAGTGCAGATCAGTAGAACAGCTGACTTACAGACTCATGAGAAATAATAAATGCTTGTCATATTAAGTCACAAAGTTTTGAGGTGCTCATTATATAACATTTGTGGCCATAGATAATTGCCACCAGTTAACGCTGCTGGACGCATTTGAGCTTAAACACATGTACGATTACCTTTCTGGAACTTTTTATCAAAAGACTTGATGCATAAAAGGAGAGATTGAGAGAGCTGGTGAGAGATGACCATTTGCTATAACACTTGACAAAGAGAAATTCTTTTCCAATAAGTTTGAAAATAGATTTTTAATTTTCTTTAGCATTTTACAGAGCATATTTAAGCAATAGCAAAAATAAAGGCTACTTGCATCTTTTATATAAAGCTTTTACAGAGGCATTTCATTTTGCTTCCCTTCCAGGGCCTCAACTGCCACTTGGGAGTCTTGGGGTGCTCACACAGGAGGTACTTGGGAGGTCTTGGAGGGACAGAGTCCTGTGCAGAGTGGTCTGCCTTCTCTCTGACTTCCACATCACACACAGTCTCAGGACTGCAAATATTCCTTCTAATAAAACAGGGCTCCCTGCAGGAAACCTTTGGAGGGGTCTGTTCCTCGACTAGGAATGGGAGAGCATGTGTGTGCAACAGAAGAGAGGCCTGGGATGGGGCTGGAACAGAGATGGGGAGGGGGAAGCAAATTGAAAGTACTTTTCCATTCTGTAAGCACAGGCCTTTGTCTCAGACCCCTGCCTGTCCAAAAAATAGAAGCCCTGGGCAATGTGGGATTAGGGGCTGTGCTGCTTTTGAGAGGACAGCTCTGTTTGATCTTTACAAACTCACCACTAGGAGCAACAGAATACAGTAAGCATTATAATTCAGTTTTGATCCAGTAAATGTCAATAAACAAACACCCTCAAAAGATTTTTAAGTGATTTTTGTTCCCCATTTTGGAAGAGTATAATGATGGAAATCTTTCCACAGCCTGTTTATCAACTGGTTTACTTGCAAGCCACTGAAATACCTTGGAATGTTTCTCTTCTAATTTAATTAAGTATAAACATGTTCAAATCCACCTGCATTTATCATCTTTTTTTTTTTTCATTTTTTTAATTTATCATTTTGCAAAATTTGTACTGATAGATGAAATGGGCCTGAGGCTGTGGGTGGAAATGGGGATGAAAACATGAGTCTCAGGGGCAGAACCACGTTCACTTAAGGCAGGCAGAACTGGTTCTCTGAGGAGTCTACTATCTTTGGGAATGCTTCATAAGGGCTCCTGTCTTGGGGTTCAACCAACAGGTTACCAGGGAAATGTAGGAGGCCCTATGATACCAGCGGTCAACTTAACTGATGCCTGTGCCAGAGAACAGTCCAACAGCACTGCCCGCTGGGAGGACGTGATCAGCTGCCCCCACAGCAGGAATCATTCAAGTTCCTGGAGCTCCCTGGCCCCTCGCAAGTGGCTCCCCACTTGTGACCCACCTGTGGGAGACGCCAGGCACTGTGCAACCACCTGCTTCTACTTGTGCTCTGACTCCACAGTTTTTATTTGGGGATTACCCCACCTCCCAGAAAGAGTCATCTTTCATCTTTAACAAGTTGGGATTTCACTTCTGATTTATTCACCTCCCTCCCTCAGCATGAGGTTGGGTTCACACAAATACTGGATATATTTCTTCTGGACATAAGGTATTCCTTATCCCTAAACCAGCTTCATTTCCTTCAAAATTCACCGAGAGTACAAGGCAAATGAAAATTTAATAGCCATTCATAAGCTTTATATTCTTTTTCAGAATCCTGACTCAAATGGTACTTGAAATAGAGAAGTAAATCATGAGTTAAGAATATTATTTTATAAGTGACCTCATAGTCTGACCCCCAGGTACTAAGGCCAGAAGCGTTTGTTCCTCGTGGCTTATTTCTATTCCAACCTTTCTCCACTTGTTTACATGTTTACAAAACTTCAGCTGATTTTTCATTTGTGAGCTCACCAGAGTAAGTCCAAGCATCTACCCAGACTTGTTGATCACCTGTCAGAATTTTCTACAAAGACAACATTTCTATCTTTGTTCAGAGGAAACAAAGGTAGGTGACTTCTGAATGACAGTATTTAAACAGACACATATTTGCTATAATATACTTCTGCTCCCTCTAAACACAGGGACAGTGCAAAGCTTCATGGTACAAAGCTTCATAGTACAAAATGGAAAAAAAAAACAGCTTGTCACATTTCAAGGAATAATATTCAGTTTTCAATTAAGAATAGAGTTCATTTACTTTTAGAATAAAAGCAATAAACTGTATATCAAACATTTTATGTTATTGATTCATTGCTGCATATATGTAGTGAAAAACAAAACACGATCTGGCATACCTCACATACCAAGAACGCTGCTATATGATTTTAGGGCCTGTGATCTTTGTCTTCAAAAACAACTATTGTCATGGACCCAGAGGGTGTGTAAATTGGCAATATCCATCAGCCACCCCATCAAAATCATAAAATCTTCCCTGTTCCTCTTGCAAATCTCAAAACATCACCGCAGGAATGTAATCAACCATAACAGTCATATTTACAATATGCAATTTAACTATAATGACACACATAAGAATTTCTTTATCACAAAGTTGTTTCCCTGAGATACTGTGTCTTCCTAACAAAATGAAAAACAGCATTCAGAGGTAAGCATTCTGTTAGCAGCACATTTCAACTGGAAAAAATAATCTATGTGAAACTATGTTAATTTACAACAAAGGATACAATCTGAAAGATATCACAAGGGTATATAAAATATTATTATTATTATCACATTTAGTTGTTGTAAGTGAGCAATTTCATGTTTGGATGGAAGGTCAATATATGGAAGAGTAAAAGTCGATATATGGAAGCAGGGAGCTCTTTCAGCCCTGATCCCTTTGCATTGCCTCTCCAGCTGATTTCTGTGCTCATGAACACACACCATAAAAAAAGTGAAAGGCAAACAATAATAAGTAGCTTAAAAAGAAGTTTTTTTACTGCCTTCAGATACAGGATGAAACCATTTCTAAAGGAATCCAGCATATTTACTATGCACAGGTCCTTACTATTCCAAGAAAGAGAACTAGCAATAAATGTATTTTGCAATTCAGCAAATCAAAAAGAGGGGTATGGATTCTATGCACATTAATACTGACAGAATTGACTAAACAATATCATCACCTTCTCATGTCTTAAATATGAGTGGTGATTAATTGATGATATTGCTGGAATTGTACATAGTCAACCAGCCCTGTATTTGTTTTTGAACCTCAAAATTCATAGTATTTTAATAAGTCATAGAAGGTACCTCTAGGAAGACCTTAGCTCCAAATCAGTTCCATAATTTGGGTAAACTTCATCAGTGTTTCTTAATGAGGCTCTGCTTCAGAATGCCAAACAGACTGTACACACTGCCCACAGCCACACCAATGTCCACCTACAACTCCTCCATCATTTACCTTGGAAGTTTCTTAAACCCATCCATGAGCACTGAGTCTAGTGTCCCTGTTACTATTCCCTGAATATCTCCAATTAAATATCAAGCATCTGGAAGAGCACAAGGTTAACAACCAGGAGGCACATATGCCTGCTGCAGTCATTTTCCTGAGAATGAAACATTCTGCTTTTAAAAAGCAATTAAGATTTCAAGTACACATATTCAGCTAGAGCTAGTAGATCAAAACATAATTAACTGAAGCATTTGTGTATCAAAAGTAATCTGAAGAGACTGATTCATATTCAGTCCCATACAAATATTCAGTGGCGGGGAGTTAGATGAATTCACAGGGATTTCATTACACAACACATAATTAAAAATTATACAAGAGAAAGAGAAAATTTTTAAGTACAATTAGGAAAAGATCATGAGAACCATTAAGCTCCAGTAAGAGCTTCTTTGCACTAGAGGGATGTTCAGATGTTAAAAGAAAATGACCGTTCTTGCTTCATTAGAAGTGGGGAGGTTCTTTGTTTGAAAGTTGAAAAGTGAGGGCTTTGAAAGACTGAACTTCACTGTTAGGACATGACTCCATGCACAAAGGCCCCCTTACCCATACCTCACATCCTCTTAGAGGCTTGGCCCTGAGCTGGGACAATTTTGATACAGTGACATCAAGAGGCAGTTTAAGACGGGAATCAAATCAAATCCAACACATTCATTATTTTGGCGAAAAGAATGCATCTATCAGAGTAGGGTTGATGGCCTAAAGCTGCTGTTGAAAAGGATATTCATTTGCTTATTTTTGTTAATTCTTACTGGCGACCATTTATTGGTCTAGAAGAGTTAATTAGATAGAAACATTTTGTTCCCTTTCTGGTCAATAAGATCATCTGTATGAATTTGAAAACACCTTCAAATACCAAGGTGTAACCTCTGAATACTATGCTTTTCTAACCTTTGTTTACTATACATTACCATTTGAGAAAGAACTTCATCGTTCAAACTCTCACCCCGCAGCTTGGTTAATTTCTAGGTATTAGCTTCTCTCAATTACAGTGGTGCCCCTCTGGGCCTGTGCCTCCTCTCAGCGAGGAAATGTGCCCAGGCTGTACCTGCAAAGATATAAAAACTAATCATGCAGCTTCAGATTAAGTTGAAATAGGAACACAATTTTGCCTGGGTAAATGAACAAAATCATAGCATTATGATTTTACATGTAAATGCCGCATATGGATGGGATTGATTTGAAAGGTGAAACTGAAATGTTTCATTACTGTAACTGCATCTATTATTTGAAATTACAATGTATTTGTAATCATTACTTTGGTTTAAAGACAAAGATTCATAGGTAATCTTCAAAGGCATTAGTTAAAGGGAGTTTGGATATCATTTAAGCATTAAACATACTAATTGTAAAAATAGTATGGATTCACATTACAAAATTTTCCATGCTATACAAAAGGTTATTATGTTTCAGTCACTGTAAATAGATTGCACTAAATTCTGTTCAATCATGCTAAAATATATCAATGTAAATAAAGATAACAGAACTCAGTGGGATGTAAATAAAAAGCACAATTTTGGCTTTTGGATGACTAATTACATAGAATTAAAATGTTCTTGAAGTGCGGTCTGATTTGGCAATAAGGGCATTTGTTGGCATTATACCAGGTGTAAGAAGCCAGTTGAAGAGATCTTAGCCCAGTAAGTCTGGAAAATTGTCATAAATTCTCCCTACATAGGAATGGGACATGATTTGGTGGTGTAACTTCTCTTCCTTAGAAACATCTCAGTGAATGAAGAAGGAACTTCTATTATATAAATAATTATAATTTTAAATTCCCAAGCAATAAAAATTTTAAAATAATGTGGGTAATTTTTGTAAGAAGGGGCTCAGAATGAGGAAAATATTGCATCTCTTTCATAGATTGTATAAACTCTTCAAAGTGCTCTAAAAATACTATAAGCTTGATCAGCAGCAAAGCATTAGCCTAATCAAAACCTCTGCTCCCCCCAGGTGTACGTAAATACACACACATCAATATAGTCTATTAATCTAATTTAAATCTGACAGTTTGACAGTTGTACCCAGAGGCTGTGCAAGGTTACAAATACTGTCTACAGTGCATCATAGTTCAAGACCACAAGCACCCAAGTGGTTAATTGAGAACCAATTCTTTCATCAAAACAACAAAAAATTCAATCACATATTTTGAAATTCTTTTAAAATTAAAAAAAATGGGGAATACAATGAATCACCCAATATATTATTACTCTTGGTCCTATACTTTTCTCTATCTAAAACTATGTTTTATACTTGGAAGGCTAGATGCCTTTAAATATAGTTTCAGCAATCCTACATATAAAATATTCCTTTGAAAAAATATGTCAAGGTTCTTATTTGTTTGTTTGTTTGTTTGTTTAACTTGGAGGACAGTGCTGTGAGGAGTGGGTTTTCTCCCCACCAATGAATTTTGCAGCATTTCTCCCAAGAGCACCCAGACAGCCTGACATCCTGTGTGTAATGTGTCCCAGGAATGGAGCCTCCAAGCACTGCAGCTGTCAGGAAGCCGAGCACATGACCTCCAGAAAGAGGGCCTGTGGGTGCCATGGCACGGTGGTCTTCCCTTCCCACTCTTCTAGCAGCTCCCAATACTCGGACATCTTAGTAGTGGCTGACGTCCAGAACTTGAACTTCACTGGGCAAACCAAGTCCGTTAAAAGGCAGCATTTTCATCTTTTGGTTGGGTGATTCCTGGTCCCCCATGGGTAGGAGTGATACCTAGCAGATTCAGAAGTAGAAAGAGTTCTCTATATAAAGTTGCAAGCATTTTAATTCACACATTCAATTTCAAAAGCAGTAGCTCAGGTATATAGGTAAATAAATCACAGTGAAGAGAATGGGATTCTAAACATAGTAATATAGGGACGTTTGCAGAAAGCTGCTTTTGTTTAGTGCTCACAGGGTCTTTCTCAAATTATGAACACAGCTGGAAATGACAACCCTTTATAGTGGAAAAATAAACACTGATTCAAAGTAGCTTGCATATTTAAATACCTATGTACATTAAAATATCTAATTTACATGTTCACCAGTTAATTGTGGGGGGGAAGCAATGCAAGTTGATTCGATGTAGATTTCTTTTTGTCTTATAAATGTTATTTCTCAACACATATTTTACTGTTAAAAAGTAAAATATTAATGTGTACTCCTAAGTATATAAGGATGGTGTGCCTGTGTGCTAACTTACTCAAACAGCTTTACTCTCATAAACAGGAGAGATAAAAGTAAGGCTCTTTGTTGATTAGGCTGCATCCTGTTGGTAAGGAAGCTAAATGTTTATGTGTATGAAGCATAATTAATCACACAATCCTGTAAATGACCCAGTACAGAGCCTGCTACGGGCTGAAGCAGAGATATGAGGAATCTTCCATGTTGACTAGGGCACCTTGCTGTTATTTCTGTTTCTGTTACCATTTTATGTTCCTAATGCAGCATTTTGTGCCTGAGACAGTCTTCCTAACCAACTGCTCCATCAGTCTTCCCATTATGTGAACAGTTCCAGAAACTTTCCCTGAAGAGAGCTAATAGCCTGGCAATGACTTTATGCCGAGACTTTCGGTTTAAAAATGGCATCTCTCGCTCCCTAACTAAATATTAACTATATTACCTATGCTGAAAATGTGCCAAATCTTGCCTTACTGCATTAGTTGCTATCCGGATGCTTTGGAGATGTGTGGGTAAGTGTGAACTGACAGTCTCAAATTGTAAACTTGAGTAATACAGTAATACATATGTAATTCTCTCTGTGTGGTGCTTGATCCAGATCACTAATAACAGGTGACAGTGGTGATGATGGCTATTATGCTGATGACAAAGACAGTGAGAACAGCAGCAGATCTGGGTAGACAGGGCAGAGGAGTCACAACAACGCTTCCATTTCCGCCCTGAGTCCTAGGGCAGCTTCCCTCAACTTGGATTCTATGTGGAAGATGAACAAACGCTGAGGTGAATGAGGTCAGCAGAGTCTTTAACGTGGTCATGTGGGCCAACATGGCACAAAACTGCAACACTGTGCTTTCAGTTTCCCAGGGAACACCTATTAACATCTTTGATAATACTGGTAGGTATTCTATGAAACCTATTTGGTAAAATAGACTCTACCGATTCTAAATACTGATCCTGAAGACGTCTACTCATCCAGGGACATTCAGTGTCGTCTATCCTTTGACTATGGAAAAACCATGAGTGGTGCAGCTGATCTGATCCATATTTGGAATTACATGTATTTCCAGTTTATGGACTATTAGGTGCTTCTAAGTGGAGGCTGACTAATTTCTTGGTAATTAATTTGGAACACAAGTAACAAGTAATGGTTTAAATCAACGGAAGGTTATTTTTATTACTGTAAAGAGTCTCTCAAGATATATTCTTCCATTGCTATTAGAAACTGCATATGGATTTTTTAAATGAGTGAGTCATTGTAATTTGGAGCATTTTAAGAAAATTTTATATCATATCCAACATATTTTGCTTGAATTTGACCACTTCAACATGTCTTCATATTCTATTCACAATTCCAAATATACCTATAAATATTTTTTTGCTTCTGTCATTAGTCATCTTATTATCTATCATTATAAGGAAATTTGCAAAGTAATTAATAGAGGACTATGTCTTTGGAAGTAGAAGTAATGTTTGACTGTTTAAAACACTTAATGATAGTAAACTGAAAAAGGTAAAAGGAAATTAAAAAAATAAGACTGAAATAATTATTTTTTCAAAAAAAGGCAAAAGAAAAGCTTAGCAAAAGCTTCCCTGAGCTCCTCACACACCTAGTTTTTCATTGATACTTAGTTCATTTTCTGGAAAAATATAAAGTCATTCACTGCCTTAGATCTTGAGTCTGAGAAAATACAGATAAAAAATTGACAAGAGTGACCTTTCCCCTCACTACAAGCCAAGGGCACTTAAAATAATGAGATGCTGAGAGTCGAGAACAGAGACATTCATACTATCTATGGAGGGCTGGATGTACCTGGCCCAAGGGTAGAAAATGAATATTCAAAATCTCTCCAGGGATAGTTGGAGGTGAGTGATTATGGAGATGGTGATTTCTATTAACAATATACCTTTGGAAAATGAGAATTACTCATCATTTCTCTGCAGTGACAAATCACAACAGAACTAAATTAGCAAAGGTAGTATTTTGGAAATATATTACAAAGCCAAAACAGCAAGCAGTTGAATAATCTGTGTGATTCATAAGAACAACTTGATGAAATAGAAGTTAAAAAAAAAAACATTGGAGGCTGAACTAAACTCAAAAAAGAATCTAATTTCCATATAATGACCTTAACAGGATGTTCTCAAGACCTCTTTCTCTTACCATGGCTAATACCGTGGGGAAGATTTCTAGAATGATTTAAATAGTGGTCACAGGCCAGCTTCACTAGCTAGAAAAGAAGGCAGTTCCTCCAGGCATAAAAGACCACTTTGGGAGACCAAACGCCACAGTATTGCGCCTCCTAAAACAACTTTGAGCCATACAGAATGTGCGGCTGCTTACACTTAATCTGAGGATTCGGTTATGAGAGGCTCTTTGGCAAAGTCAAGCGAGAACTCTCCTGTAGTAGACACTGTGGGAGCCCGTATCTTCTTATCCATGCCACTCCAAACATGAGGTCCGATTTCCAACTGCCGGCACCTGCATCTCCTTTCCTGAGGGTTTCTCTGGTCTCTAGAACCAGCTTTGTCCACCCTCCCAGAGGCCAGAAATGCCAGGGGCACTACCATCCCCTGGGGAAGGCCTCAAACAGTGACCGATGGACCTGGAGTACAGATCCCCCAGCCCCGCACCCTGCGTGGGCCAACTGAGGAACATGGTCTACACTGGCTCTCTGCTTTCCCCAGTGGGATCAAGCTCAAGTCACCCACAACGGTAACTTGTTTGAAAATGAAATCTTCATTGAATTATTTCTTCACTCCTCTTCAAGTGCTTCCTAGAAGTGCCTCTGATAAACTAATTGTACTCAGATCTTTGTGCCCAACTTGGTGCCCACCAGTCTGATTGCAGGAATCCAGAACTGGATGACATCCATATCATAGAATATATTTTTAGAGCACTAATAGTACTTATATTAGAAGATCGTAGACAGCCCCAGTAAAGAGGTTTCTTACATAGCGAAAACAAATGACAACACAGAACAATAATCCTTTTGCAAAAACATGTCTTAAATTCTTTGTTTACTTGCATTTTCTTTCTTGCATTCTATACAAATAATGGGTAGATTTCAGTAAGTTTACAGTTCTTCTAGAATGGTATAAACAAATGCTTAATTAAAATAAATCTAGAAATGCTTTTCAATTTCATTCTGTTTATTATTTTTTATAGGAGTGTCACTACTAGGCTATTACTTTTTCTTTTCCAACAGAGAACACAGCTGCTGTATCCAGACAAAAGATCTACATACGTTCTTCCTTGACTGCATCAAGTCTAAGCCAAGATATTTTATAAAAGCATTTAAAATAAAAATTGGGGGAAAAAAAGCTCTGGAATCAAAGATAGAGAAATCAGGTTGAACATCCAATCATCTCAACTCATCTTCCACATTTCAAAGAGAACTCTAGGTCTCACCTGTTAGAAGTAAAGTTGTAATAGCCACTTTCCTCTAGGACGTCTTCAATCACAGTCTAAAGTTGAAAAAAAAAATCAGGTTAGTACTGAATTAAAAGCACCAAAATGAAACCATTCAAAGGCATTGCAAATCCTCACCTGCATCTGTTCGTATGTTATTCCCTCCTCCAAATCCAAGTCAGTGGGAAGACCTAAAGTAGAAGAGTTACAAAAAGTCGGTCATTTGCTTCACATTGTCTCAGATTTTATTGGCAATTATGACTCAACTGCAGTGAAAACTGGTTAGTTTCTTGATGAGGAAGATGAGAGAATGTTCCAAGTTATCTTAGCTTTGAATACTCAAACTCTTGGTCTGCCTTTGATACCTGGTGTGTGTGTGTGTGTGTGTGTGTACCTGGCCGCTTTTGGAATGCCATCACAAAATAATACACAAAGAAGCTCAGGTACAAACTGGCCAGTTAAGGGTGTGTGTGTGTGTGTGTGTGTGTGTGTGTGTGTGTGAATACATCTTTTGCTGTTGTATAATATACCAGCAACTTAACCGACCCCAGTAGCACCTGAAGGGATGTTGACCAGCTTCCACCCAAACCAATCCACACTGACTTACAGGGAGGCCCAGGGGTTCCCCTGTACTCAGCAAAGAGGAGAGAAAATGGGGTGAAGGTTGAGGGGAGGCATGAGGAGGGGAGTCCTGGCAGCTTGGCCTTACAGCCCCCTTAAAGGTGTTCTTGGAAGTGCCTGCAGGCTCTGCCATCTATGCTTTTGCCCAGCCTGCTGTGACAGGGACCTGCAGTCTGCTCTGGGGCTGGGCGCCCACTGCCCTGCAGGGGTCCCTCAGCTTCACCCTGGCTCTCACTCACCACAGCTGCTCTCATCAGGAGCCTGCCTGCAGACTGACTAACCCACCCTGCGGGATGCTTTTGAAAGCAAACAACTTCACACAACAGTTTATCAGATTTGTCAGGATCTATTTTAAATGAAATCTGCCTACACAGGCTAGCTTTATCCCAGGAGTCCAAGACTCAGGAATGTCTGACAATTAGTGCACCAAATGATTCTCTGAAATAAGGCAGCAACAGAGGCACAGCAGAAATGCAAGCTTTTCTCAGGTGAGGAGATGGTAAGTCTTCGTTTAACTGTAAAAACTTCACTTCTGTCCATTCCACTGAGTGGCGTGACTATTGTTTATAGGGATTCAGAAACTATTTAGGAATTCTGAAACCTCAGAGTAGTTTGAAAACCTCTTCCGACAGTTCAGCCACCACAAGAAGAGTATGCTGAGCCCCTACTAATGGTGCAGCCCTTTTTACATGTCTGCGCTGATCCTCGTTGCAATCATGTGACACAGGTACCACTGTAATCCTCATTTCCAAGGCAAGGCACTGGGGTTCAGAGAGGTCAAATAATTTACTCAAGGTCAACTACTAACTCTTGAGCTGAGATTTGAATCCAGACATTCAGGTTCCCAGAATCTGAACCTTTAATCTCTCTGCTCTGTTGCCTTCCTATGTGAGATTTACACACACACAAAAAAAATTAAATACGTCTGATGAGGATTCTTCAGGTAAGTATTGCATTTTCTCTGTTTTAAATATTCAAACTCTCCATTTCTGCCCTTTATCTCTCTGGATGTTTTTGGGCCTCTGATTTCCCATTATCAGATAAGTAAGGAGAAATAAAAGGAAATACAATTCACCCAAAGAGTTGGCTGTTTGTTTATGGCATTAGCAATGATGGATGAAACTGCCACAACCGGGCATAAATCTCAGATTCCTACTGTATGTGCCTTCCAACTATTGCCAGAGATAATCAAAATAAATTCTATTTTTTTTCTATTATCTTCTCAGTTGAAGTCAGTCTTTTAAGGACAGCTCTTGATCCAAGCAATAATTTCTCTGTGAAAATCCAGATTTCCCGCGATGAAGACTCTTACCTGTTGGGTCACTGGGGGACAGGCTGTTTCCCCCAGATGAATGATGTAATAAATGGCAATCTGCCATGAAAAAGTTCGGTTCAATCGGTTCTGGACAGCCCTGAGATAACTGAAACAGAAAAGGCACAACTACATCTCATTTTACACTCCAAAGCAATGATATGAGTGAGGTGTCTGTGTGGGGTTTTCCATTTCCTATGTCTCTGCCCAGAAAATTTAGTGCTCTGTGCTGTTCAATCCCTTGTAAATAGATAAAAATACATTTTCTTCCTCTCAAAAGAACTTATAAATTGGAGGCAGGCAAATCACAGTGAAAGCAAGTTAGACAATTCCCTGGTCACATTTGTGCAAAAAAAAAAACAAAAACATAAACAAAAAACTACACTTCATAGCTTTATGAGAGCAAAATAAAGATGGATAGAAAACTGACGGCATGGGTCTAAGACATCTAAAGGTTATTTTTATCAGGCACAGGAAGAAATAAACTATAACTATTCAACAGAGTAATATGTTTACCCCAAATAATCATCATTTTTCACATACATGCTTTGGACAATATCCTCTTATTTGACCAAGGCAAACAAGTTTCTTAACACATTTTTCTATATTAGTATTACTTAATTTTAATCTCCAAACATTAATTCCCAGCACACTAAAGGAAAGAGTAATTTTTTAACGACAGAATTTATTAAAGCTCCAGTTGTTTAATGTTCTTGTTTATAAAGATAATTTTTTAAATGAAATTTTAGACTATAAACATTTTTCAATCCCCTTTCTCCTTATATCCATCCAGCACTTGGGCAGGCCCAGTTTTCTTGCATGTTAATATAACGTGTTTTTAAAACATCAATTCATATTTTTTAAAAAACCAGACACAAATGGCACAATTCAGACTGTGCAACAGCAGTTACCTTGGATTTACATACTCTATTCATGAATTAAAATGCACCACTGCCCAGTCACTTGAGAAGTGAGTTTGGTAGCGTATATTAAAGTGTAACAACATATGCCTACCCATTGGCTCAGCAATCCCCTCCTAGGTATATGCACAAGAGGAATGAGTACATCTGTCCATCAGAAGACATACATAAGAACGCTCATAGTACCTTTATTCATAGTAACCAAAAGTTAAAACCCCATATGTCCACGGACAGAAGGATAGACAGATATATTGTGGTGGGCTTATCCAGTGGAATTCTGCAAAGCATGAAAAAAAAAACTATGGATACACACAGCAACATGAATGAATGTTGAACACAGAAGAATACATAATGTGTGACTTCACTTACAAAGATTTTCACAATCAGACCACACTAACCAATGGTGTGAGAGGTCAGGGTAATGATTACACTGTGGCAGGTGGCAGGGTTTTGACCGGAACAAGAAGGCAGTGGCCTTCTCCAGTACCAGAAATGTTCTACATATTGATGTGGGTGGGAGTCATACAGATCAATATTTGGGTGAAAGTTCAGGGAGCTATGTCTCTTACTGTATGCACTGTGCATTTTATACCTTAATAAAAACATTTTATATTAGCAATTGATAATTATTCCATCAATGTACTCTGGATACCGTAAATACAAATGAGTTCTGTGTTTTCCAGTCTCCATGTTGCTCACAAATACTACACTTGAGAAAAACATATGGTTCCATCCTGTTTTATTCTTGTAAATTTATATTCCTTACTTCAGTGACAACTGATACAATTGATAAACCATCTGTAAAATGACAAGATTGTAACATTGTAATATCCTGTAATGCAGGAGGATCTGATAGTCACACGCTTAATAACTTCCTCATCAGTGCTATTAGGCAGCCATGGAAACAGCCCTAAACACTGTGTATTTCTCATATCCAAACTCCAACTAAGCTTCTTAATATATCTTGTAATGCTGAGAATGAGTTCCTGGTATCATCCTCCAAATGACTTCCGATGGGATTGTTTTTCGTGTGGTTGAGCATAGGAGTAATTTGGCTGCCTGAAATGCTGCTCATCCTAATTATAGAAAGCTTATTTAAGTCAATGTAATTATTAAGTAAACACCTTGGAATCCTAAAGATTTCAGACAGAATAATGTTTAAAGCTGCACAGTGAAGTACGTGAATTATGATCTGGAGAGGTCACAACAGCCATTTTAAGATGACAAGGACCAGCCCTTCCCATTGATCCAAACCTTGAAGAGAGGAGTATTTGAGGTGTCACATTCACAGTCTCCTTTAGCTTAAGAACTGGAAATCCTTACAAGGATGGGCCCATGGATGAGGCAAGGACTAAAATTCACTAGTCTTGTGTTTGAATCCCAGATACATTTATTTTTATTCTAGAATTTCCCAGAATGCCTTCCTCTTGCAGTTCAGTTTTTGACATACATATTTTTTCAGCAAATCTTTGTGCTCCTTTCTGGGTGTTACGAGCCAAGTAGGTTTTGTAAAAGAGAGATGAAAACCCTACAATCCACATGCACTGATGATCTGTCCAGCTCACTGGCACCATGCCAGGCGCCAAGGAGGACACAGAAAATATCTGGCCTGTGTGAGACTTGCGACTGGACTTAGAAGATAGGCTAATGTCCATGAAACAACAAGACAATGGGTAAATAACAGAGTAAAAAATGGGGCAGGGAGTTCTAAACTTACAAAATGAAGCTGCCTGAAGGCCGGCATGGTTTTCACTCTGTAGAAAGAAACACTGGGGCCGCGCCCTGCAGGATGGATCTAGGTGAATGCAAGGGAGTGAAGTGGGCATTTAGGCGAGAGGAACTTGAGGGCAAGGGCTGGCACTGCATATTCATGGCCCAGAGATGAAAGGGACACGACCGAAGCCTATGAGATGGAGGTCTGGGAATTTAGGTTGAAGCGAGGGACGCAGGTGCCATTCATTAATTCAGTGACTATTTTTATCAACTATCATGTGCCACACACATGTCCAAATGATGAAAAAAAATCAGTGGTGGCCAAATATTGTACTCAGAGCTTACAGCCTAGTTAGGGAGAAGCATGTCTGTGATGTAATCCTCCTGGGTATATGCAAAACTGCAGTGGTGCTGAACACACCGGACAGGCCTGTGGCTTCCGGAGGTAATGGGGAACTCAGACAGGGATTTTCCAAAAAAGTGACACTGAGACTGAAGAAAAGAGTAAGAATGAGCTAAGAATTGAGTGGGAAAACATTACAGGCCAAAAAGAAAGCCTGTGCAGAGACCAGGAGGAAGCAGCAGGGTAGAGAGACAGACCTTATGAGGTGGGGCACAGACATGGGACAAACATCATGGTTAACTTTTCTTGCCTATGATGAAAAATGCTAAAATTTAAAACAGTATAGTAAGAACAGAAGGGACTCCATCTTGAGGCTAAGATTCCATTTTAAAAAGCAGAGTTGAGAAGTAAAATTCCTAACATATTCTCTGGTAATCAGACAATAACCCAACAGCCTATTGTAAGGCAGGGCAGGCAGTCTTAAATGATATGTCCCCACTGCTTGAGCGTAGCCAGTATCTTGGAGAAAACAGGATAAATAAATTCCCTGTGTTGAGTTTATTTAGCAGAATTAGCTGGAGGACTGATAACAGAGGAGAGGAGACACAGTGTCTCACCAGAGATAAGCACCTTAAGATCAAAAATCAAACCTATGCCCAACAACCACACCCCCACCCTTTGCCCCATTCCTGGAAACTTTAAAAGACAGAATCTCCAAACTTTCAGCACGCCTCCTCTCTAAGGTAGCCCACATTCTCCTTTCTCTGAGTGTGTACATCTTTGCCTTAAATAAAGCTTTCTCACTGCTCAAATTATTGTGGTTTGTCTCTGCTATTTCACTTTATTTCCAAGTCTTCACTCTGTCTTTGCTTTACTCCTGATAAGTGGGAAGGGGCTGCTAAGAGCTCAGATTTGGGCCTGAATGTTTCTGTCTCCTGGTGACCTGGAGGGAACTGCCACTGTGTGATCTGCTCTTAGTAGCCTGCCTGAAAATCTCCTTTCTTTGGAAAGTTCTCAGAACATAATCTCACCCCATCCTGTGCTCCATGGCTCCCTCAAATCCTGGAGTGGTCGGGTACAGTCCCCATGCCGTGCAGATCCATGCGGACACAGGATGCCAGGTTGTTGGCAAAGGAATGTGCCCTAGGCTGAGAACTTTCCCTCTTTCCCTCTGCACTTTCCTGTTCTCTGCTGCCTGCATGGGAGCTGCTATTCCCTGCTGCTCTTGCTTTAATGAATTCCTTCCTTACCTACACTCATCTGACCTGCTCGAGAATTCTTTCTCATTCAGAGTCAAGAAGCCTCCCCTCTCCAGGTTGATGTTTCTCCTTGTACTTCACCTAGTGCACAGGGAGAGACCTCTCCAGACATAGCTGCCCAGCAACACTTAGACAGGGCCTAGCGGCTGATGTGGACACAGCAAAGGGCAAGTGTGGCCTAAGAGGAGAGTGGCAAGGCAGGCAGGGCTTGGGCCAGGCAGGACCATGACTTCCATGCTGAGCACTTAGGCATTGTGTCCTAAGAGGCCCCTGAGCAGTTCCTCTGCGTGGGTAGGCGTGTGTGTAAATGTGTGTGATGAGATCATACTTCTGTGTTCAATGCCATGTACACCACAGTTTGGGTGGGGTTAGGGACATCAGGGTGAATGCGGACAGAGGAGGCTCCTGCAAATAACAGAGGCCTAGAAAGCTGGATCCTGGAGTTGAGATGGTGGGGAAGGAAGCCAGAAGCTACTAAGGTTTCTGAATATGTAGTAAAAAGCAGGTGGTTTGGACCTGACTGTTAGTCTGGGAGGATGCTTCGGAGAACAGCAGATCAGCAAAGAGCCTGTGACACCAAGAGCAGGCAGAAGTGCTGAGAGCTTGGACGAGGTGGTATCCAAAAGGCAGGAATAGATATGGAAGACCAAATAGTCTTACTGAATAGCAACAGTAGCCCCACCACCATTTATTGAGCTACATTATGATATACATTATATAATTACTGTATTATTACTGCATTCTAGCTGCATTTGGTGATATTCCATCTGGTTCGTACAGCTATCCTCTAAGGTCAGCATTATCCCCATTTTACAGAAGAGGAAGCCAAGAAGTAAAGTGATTTGCGCAAGGGTCATGGCTAGGAGGTGGAGAAGCAGGGCCATACCCCAGGGCTGAAATATCAGAGGTCAACCCCCACCCCCACCAGGGAGCCTCCGCAGGCATTAAGGACATAGGGGATACAAGAAATGAAGTGCTTCAGCTGAAAGGCACTGTGAGGTTTAAAGACTGAGCAGGAGGAAAACGGATGCTTCCAGTGATATCGCTACAGACAGAGGAAGGAAGAAGGTGGCAAGTCCAATGCCAGACATGCCAGGTGGCAAAGGAAATGTTCACGTATAGGAGGAACCATGGATGACCCAACAGAGCCTGTCCAAGGCTGCAGCCGCAGGGCTGGCTGAGGTGCGAGGTGGTCACAGGCCCAGCCCAAGCGGTGGGGCCTCTCCCACCCATGTACCCTCAGCATGGAGGTTACTGCTGTCTCTGGTGCATGTGTTGCATTTGAAGGAACGTGTGAGACCATCCTCTGGACAGACAAGAGAGGGCTTTGCTGCTCTGACTAAATTACAGTCCTAAAGAGCAAGGGATTGTATACACACTTTTGAACTAAACAATCAAGTAAATATTAAAGAGGACAGACTGTATCTTCCCCAAAAACACTGATTTTGAGCAAGTACTGAGCAACTTTAGCAGTTGTTCAATTGAGGGCATAGTACTTTTTAGGCAGAACCTACATAGAAGAAAACACCAAGAAACTAAAAATGTACTCTTCATTATGAGTATTATGAGATATAGGTGTTCCCCAACCTATATCTTCCTTCCCATAGCATAAACTATGGCTGTCATTGCTGTAGAACAACGACACACCCTTTTTGGAATCTAATCAACAGAGCGAGGGCTCTGAAGGAAATCAAACACAGTAAGTGAAATGAGGTGCCGGAGTGAGAACGTTCCAACGTGCTCCAGCACACCTCCCCGCCGGGCCGCTCACTGCTTTTCCTTCAGCTTTTCCTTGTCCTCTCTGACTGAATTATAACATGTCAAGACATAACATATTGCCTTATTTTTCATCTTTTCTAACCTACAGCTCCTTTCTATTCTTCTATTAGACTTTTACAGGCCACGATTAACAGAAACGTCCAGCACTTAAACTCACTGTTTCTCACACACAGGTCCATTGCGTCCAGGCTTCACATCCCTACCCTCACCTCTTTTTCTCCAGTTTGCATTCCCACCAAAGACTATGTTGCTAACAAAGAACTGCAAATCTAAAAGAAGGCGGGAAAATCACTGCTCTAGGCTAACCACACCCAGGTAGGTATTCATCCTCCCAGGCCCTCAAGCTCAGCGCTGAAGGCGGTGCACGATGGCCTGATGCCCGGCCTACGGACCCCCACAACGGGAGCATCTCCACTTGGTCCACATGGGTGGGTGCCAGGCACTGCTGATTCTTAACAACTCCATGTAGCCCTGACGAGGGCTAGGCATATATAAAGCCTAAGTATTATATGTATAAAGAGCTATTGATTGACGTCTGAGGAGAGGAGCAATCTGCTACCTGGAAAGAGCCAGAAACCTGAGTTAGGAATTAAAGACACTGCCAGCTCCTGAATAAAGCAAACCTGACCTTGCTGGTCTGTGTTGGGGTGTGTATTAGGTCCCAACAAGAAGTGCCAAGAGGGCCCAGGCCTATAGAAGCAGGCCTGGCTGATGTATGCCACAACACAGAAATGTCATCAGGTTTTGTCTCGGCCTTTACTCCAAGTGTGGTCATAGAATGGCAGCATCTGTGGGATGGGTAGAAATGCAGAATCTTGGGCCCAGAATGAAATTGTTTCTGGATTAATATTTGGGCCTCCTAGATAACCTGTCTTTCTAATAAAAGTCTCAAGGCCGTCAGGTATACCCTAAGTTCAAGCAGGCAGGCACCACATTCTAGTGTCCCTGACCAGCAGAGGCCATTACATAGCAGCTGGTTGGAGCACAATCTCCACCCTTCCCCAGCCCTCCTCAATCAGAATTCACATGCTAACAGGTCCCTGGATGACTGATATGCACCAGAAGGTGTGAGAAACACTAAACCTACCAGTCCCCTGGTTCTCAACCTTATCTGCACATCGAAATCACCTGGGAGCTTTAAAAAACCTGATTCCTGGATCCACCCCCAGAGATTCTGATTTAATTGATGTGTGTGGCATGAGTGTCAGAATGTTTAAAGACTCTGGGTAATTCTAATGTGCAGCCCAGGATGAGAATTCTGGGCATGGGTGCACGCATAAATAGCAACTATTTCCTACCAGGGTCTAGATTCTTTGGTTTGTTTTAATTTTTTGTCCAAATGACATTTGTAATTAATAATGCATGGCTCTCAGTCCAGACTTTGTGCTAGAACTACTTGGGGCCAGGGCTCCAACTAGCTCATCTGTGCCTGTGTGCAAACTAGCAAAAGTCCCCCCGTCCCCCAGAGGATGCAGCCACAGCCATTCCCCTTACCCAGGTGCTCTTGGACAGGACACAACCTGTCCTATTCTAAGTGGCAGCTCTGCCAGGAGAGCTGTTTCCAAAATGCTAATCCCAGCCTGGCATCAGTACCAAGGAAAAAAATTCTCTTTTTATTGTAAACAATTTCAAACATTTACAAAATTAGAGAGAACCACATAATGCATCTCATGAACCCATCATCTGGTGAAAGCAGGGCCACCCTTGCCTGCTTCCATCTCCCCCACCTCCCTTGTTACCTCATCTTTTGAAAAAAACACTATCGTGATCTCTTGGATCTAAACATTAGTTGATGCTTTCAATCTACTGTGGTTCTTATTCTTATTGATGCTCTAATTATCTAACAGTTGGCCAGAGGGAGCCTCTTTAAGTTAGCTCCTGAGTCCTTTGACACACTCCCAGCCATCCTTGACAGCACCCTCACCATGTGCTGTGACGTCAGGATATCTCAGGCTAGCCCCCTTCAGTCCCATGCCAGAGCTGCAGTTGGCTCTCTCTCCAAGGGGCCCTGGGGACTAAGGGAGCTCATTGCTGCTTGCTTGACTTCTAGACAATTTAGTGCAAATATTAGGGAATGTGTATATTTTTTAGAAGATAAGATTTATCATTAATTCATACTCATTCCTATTGATTTTTTTCAATTTTAATTCAAAATAATATATTCTATCTTGTTTCTGTTTCTCTTTCCTCCCATGCTGAAAACTCTAGTCCCCACAGAGACCCTTACAGTTACTCAGATGTTTTATTCCCCCCACAGCTCTAGCCAAGTTTGAGCAGGCTGGACTGCAGACCACCTTGGGTAAGTTATAAGTAAAGAGCTTAATTTCTTAGAAAAGGGTTTTTCCATTTTTTGACTCTTGTATATATCCCGCTGGGTCTTAGGCCATGAATAAGTAGGCACATTACCCTATAATGATTCGTCCAGACTGGGGACATGGCGCCCCCCTGGATTTCAGCAGTTTTGGAGGGGAAAGTGGAAATCAAGTGCATATTTTTGTGCTATGAACACCGACTGTTCGCCCTGCCCTGGTGCGTCTTTTTGGCAGTCAAGGCTAATTGGCCACTATGCTAAGATTACACAAGGGATGAGAAGTCCACTTCTGAACAAAAATTGTCACTAACAAAAGATTACACGAGAAAAGAGGAAAAATGGAGGCCACAAACTCTTCTCATTTAGGTTTAGACAAAGGCAGGAGGAGCTTTTCTCTATTCACATAAAAAGTATAAAGATTATACAATAGAACCAGTGTTGAATATATTATAGAGAATACACACACACACACACATATATATATATACACTCTATATTCAGCAATTATACACTGAGCACCTACCATGTGCCAGGTGCTGTGCAAGACCCTGGGGAATCAAAGATAAATACAACACACTTACTGCCTTTGGGGGAAACCGAAATGTAAGCCAGATGAAAAGCTATTTAAAACACAATGTGAGTGGAAAACTGATTGAAGCATAGAGAAGGGGGAGAGCTTCATCTGGATATGGAAAATTAAGGGAGGTTTTATGGTGGAGCTGGCTTCTCAGTTCAGTGGTGAAGAAAAGGAAATACGTTATATCCCAGGTGGAAGATTTCTTTAGCCCAGAGGGGATGAGGCCTGGCTCCCTGGCCAGGAGGGTAGACGCCGTGAAGTCCCTGTTTTCCTTCCCCAGACCAAGAACTGAATGGAAGTGCTCTGGGAGAGGCCTTCACTATACAGAGGAAGGCAGACAAGGGGAACAAAAGGAAATATTTTTCTATCAGGAGAAAAGAGAAAGACACAACTGAAAACCTAAGAAACAAAAGAGACAATGACCTGCTCTAAGGACATGCATGGGTGGAAAGTCACCAAGCGTGGGAAAAATTGCAGCCACCTTTGTGCACCAGTTTGCAGCCAGTGCTTTCGTTTCATAAAGCTATGATTGATTTCTGTTGAAATAAATTTGTGTACAAATAGGATTATGCTGCATATCATTATAGGAAGAATATGAAATTCTTACCAACATCTTTTCATGGGAGATTTGAGCTTCAGTCTCCTTAAAACACACTTATTGGTATTCATGATACAGTACATAAACATCATTAAAAAATGATCTGTGGTCTCACCCCCTTATGTTTTGATCTCCTTGAACTTTGTTTTTTGGCCTTACTTGCCAACACAATCTGTGAAAGATATTTTTCTCTCTAATCTCTGATGAAGTAGGGTTAGGTTTCATTTCCCGGCAGCTGTGTTTTTATTTTCCATCTCCTGTTTGTGTATGTGCAGACACCACTGATGTAACACGACAGAGCAAAAACATAGTGCTTGCATTTCTTATCAAAGAGCCCATACTACTGCCTGAATAATGAGTAAATTTATGCTTAAGACTGGATTCACTATGGGAAGAAGAAAACTTCAAGGAAAAGTTCATTGGTAGCAGGACTGTGCCAAAGTTTAAGTATATGATGAAACTTTCAAAAAATACATAAAATCGGAGTGGGACCAAGCATCTTTACCCAGGTGGGCCCAAACATTTTGGACCTTGGGTTTTTCAGGGACAGAGAATGGGAGCTGTGACCTTCGAGGGCTGTATCGAAACGGCTACCCACCAGGACAGAGAGGTCACCAGTATGTTAACCAGAAGGAAACAATTTTCTTTCCATTAGGTTGATTTAGCCTCTTTGTGATTTAGTTCCCTTTGTATGAGTAGAAATATTTACCAATACCAGAAGGTTAGGTGACTGTAGAATATCGAAGATGGAAAGAACCTTACGAACAGTGCATTTCACCTTCATAGGTAGTAAAAATCACAGCCACTGATGGTTCAATGACTTGCTCAGAATGGCAAAGCTCAATTTAGGGACTTGTTGAAGAATATTCTTATAAAATACTGGAATAGAATTCTCTTAAAAAAGGCTCAAATATCTCTTTGATTAAAGATATTTAATAACATACACTCTTAAGAAAACATGTCATCAGACTAAAAGAACTTTCCATTAGTCTTCTGAGAATGATGATGGCCATAGACATAAAGGTTAGAAAACTAGAGGCAAAGCATAGCCTCTATTTAATATGGTAAAAACTACCATGGTCTGAATATTTGTGTCCCCCCAAATCTGGATGTTGAAACCTAACCCCCAAAGGGATGGTTTTAGAAGGTGGGGCCATTGGGAAGTGGTTAAGTCCTGAGGACGGAGCCCTTATATAAATGTTCTTATAAAAAGTGCCCTATGGAGAAAGCCCAAGACAGCATCCTTGCCTCCTCTACCAGGTGAGAATAAAATGAAAAATCAGAAGTCTGCATCCCAGAGGAGGGCTCTCACCAGGCCTGACCGCGCTGGCGCCTGGATCTTGGACTTCCAGCTTCCAGAGCCGTGAGAGGTTGAGTCTGCTGTGTACAGCTCCCCGGTTTATGGTGTCTCTGTCATAGCAGCAGGAAAGGACTAAGACAAACAGTGGTGGCATCCTTTAACAGAGGATAGAGCTTAAAGTACAAAGCAAAGGAGGTATGAAACTGAACTCTCAAAATAATACGTATTTTGCATATGTGTGCATGAGAGATTAGCAAAAGTGGAATGAATTTAACTTAGAGTAGGACCAGACAATGGAGGGAAAGGACTTGTGCATACTTTCCTGTTTTTCTTAGCCAAATAAGAATTCCTACATGTAGAATACTGTACCTTTTTAATTTCAGATTTCAAATGACAAGGGTTACTCTGCTGGCTGAAGAGGGATTTCTTGAATCTCTCTATAACCCTTCTTTTCAAATTGTGGTGCAAAGCTGGAGGAAGCTGTGTAAAATGAGAAAACAATAATTATAAGCAAACCGTTAACACTGCACAGACAACTGCCAGGCAGAGTTTACTGAGGGTTATGATGTTCATTCAACAGGACTAAATAAGAATTTAAAATTTACTCCAAATAGCATGACTACATGTTATAATGTTTCATTTTACAATGCAGAAGGAATTTAACATGTTACTCTGCTGTCTTTCAAAAGGCTGTTTCCATTTATCCTATTGTTCATTTTATTGATACTATTTTTCATAAAACAAATGATATATTAATTACACAATAAACAAATTTTGTAAGAACAGACTTAACAAGGAAGGATGCATTCTATCGGACATTCAGATGCTTATGTCAGGCCCAGAACCAAGCAAAGACCCGAACCACGGCCCTTGTCCTGTAGGATCTGGTGCTTTGGACCAGGAAGTATGTAT
This sequence comes from Manis pentadactyla, assembly GCF_030020395.1. NCBI lineage: Eukaryota > Metazoa > Chordata > Mammalia > Pholidota > Manidae > Manis > Manis pentadactyla. The sequence continues at coordinate 41,257,200 of NC_080032.1, read as the reverse complement.
GCGCATTAGTGATGTCAGATGCCTGCCTGTGAGTGCTCCTGAATACTCGGCTGGAGAGAGACCAGACTGTAGAAGGAGAGCATGAATTCATAGACATTAGGGCCAGGCCAAGATGAGTTCTCTTCAATAAGTAGTAGGAAGTCGCTGCAGAATCTTAGAAAATATGGAGATTGGATGAAAATGGGAATTTCAAAAAGTTGGTTTTGTTGCGCTTTGTCGGTTGGATTTATACACAGAAATCAAAGGTCCTCAAGAGCACAGAGGGATGCAGTGAAGTTTGCAAGAAGGATAAAGAAATAGGGTGAGAATGATGAGGGGTTTCAGAGTGGAAATAACCTTTGGTTTCTTTAAAATATGGAAAGGACTTGGAAGGAGGAAAAGGAACCACCAAGGAAAAAGATGGCTCAGTGGGAAGGAGAATGTGGTAGTAGATGCTTTCAAGATTAACAACAACAACAAAAGACAAGGATATTTCAAAGTTCAGACCAAAAGAGAGAGAAATGTGGCAGAGACAAATATTTGCCCCCTCACTCCATTTTTCTGTACTTTCTTATGGTTTTGGTTTTTCAGTTCACAGCCAATGTGCTTCCCCTGTCTCTGTCCTCCCCCAGGACAAGGAGCTTGGCATCCACCTGCGCCAGATGGCAACCTGGAGCTGGGCCTCCCCTGGACCCGTCCAACTTAGCAGAGTGAGAAATAAACCTCTACGGTGCCAAACCGAGAGAAGCTGGGGCATATCTGTAGCACAGCCTTACTTAAAACATCCTGACTAATAGAAGAAGCATCTATTCATTCAAGTTTCATGAAAGAGAGGAATATATAAAAGATAATAGTAGAGCAGTGAGCAGGGTCAGTGGGGGCCCACAACTGCTGATTTTATAGCCAAAGAAAAACTGCTCATCAGTCCAAACACAAAAGAATATGGGGCCCATTATGAAGCACTATAATGATATAAAACAGAAAGACAATACAACTGAAAAACTGTTTTAAAAATGCATCTTTAATCTTAGTCCATCTTTTGACTTTGCTTGGATCAAAACAGGTTCAACTGCAGAAGAAGTAAGACTATTCTGAAGAACCTGCAGCCCTTTAGTATACTCTGAAAGGTTTTGTAGGTTGACAGCAGTGAACCTCTACTGAACTTTCTATGTCAGTATTATAGCTTTCTTTTGCCTTGATCAGATGTGATTACTCCTTCTACACCCAGCAAACAGTCATAATTACTGTGTCCTTTCACATGGATGAAAAGGGGGAACAAACAAATGGGGAGGGAGAGAGACACAGAGAGATTTCTCAGCATTAATGAGCAGTTGGAAGACAGATATGGGAAATAATATGTATTTTGCATATGTGTGCACGAGAGATTAGCAAAAGTGGAATGAATTTAACTTAGAGTAGGACCAGACAATGGAGGGAAAGGACTTGTGCATACTTTCCTAGCAAGGGGAAGGGATGGAGTAGAGAAAAGATGGAAAAACTGCCTGGAGATACCATTTTGGAGTTGGTAACTCTCTAAGTAACCCATCGGAAATTGCCACTTCCCTAAATCGAACACCAGGGGGCAGTGTTGGCCCAGGATGGTCTAGTTGCTGCCTGGCGTGCTCCAACTCTCCAAGGGAAAGGTGAGAAGCCTTTTTCTTGACACCTGACTAGTGGCTACTTCTGAATGTGTGAAGCACGAATGGGTCCACAGGTTGGTTACTTCAACAGTGACTTAGCCCAGTACTGGCAGCTACCAGTATCAGTTTCCTAATAGAGGCACTCAGAAAATCTTTGCTATTCATTTCACTTGATAAGCTGCTAGTTAACTTAGAATTGCTTTTTACTGCTCCTGATGGCTTGAGTTAATCCTCACAAAAACTTCCTTGAATAAATTTAAAAACTTAAGACTCATACACAGGGTATCAGAAAAAGTTATTTTATCTTCTTGGGATAATTATCAGTATGGACAGCAAAGCATTTTAAAATCTTTACGGAAGAATTTAAGATTTTGTACTGAATGATGACTCATGTGGCATTTAATTACAGATGATTCAAATGTAATACTATATTATGTATAAGGACTTTAATACTGAGAATAGAAGAGCAAAATCCTATGTTTTGTATGTGCCATGCACTACGATTATTCCTTTGTGTGCCTTATGTCACCTTTTTACCCAAAAACAAACTTAGAAAGCAGGTACTATTTTATAGATATGGAAATCAGAGCTTGAACACATTGTGTAACATGCAAGGACTCTTTCTGAGGTAGGGAGTCTTTGGCACAACCACTGTTCTAGGACAGACACCACCATCACCACCATTACTGTAGCACAACACACCACCTCAGAGTCTGTAAACACTTCACACTCTTTCTTTTAGTACAGTCGTCCCAGAAGCTACCCAGATTTTATAGATGGAGAAACTGATTCTGGAAAAGATCATCTCCCTCAGTGTCACATGTCTGAAAGCTTAAGTTTTGTTTTGTTTTGTTTTGTTTTTGTTATGCCAAACAAAGTAACAAAAGAAAAAATAAAACATCTGTACGGTTTATACTTGATTTTCCCAGAGTTGTACCACATGTGGATTCTTTCTCAAGAACTACATTCTCTAGTATCTCTAGGACACATCAGACCATCAGTGGTCCACGTGGGCCCATCTGATAGCAACTTAAACACTATCTTTTCTATAAAGCAAGTGAATTTGTCATATTACTGCTTAGCCCAAGCTTTCCCTAAATGCTAAAGTAAAATGTTCAAAGATTATCATCAAAATACATTAAATTCAAATTTTCAAAGCCTGAACATGAGGCCACCTGAGGAACACAGCTTAACCTCAAATTCTATTTAACCTATCACCCTGGCCAACAGGAACCAAGAGATCCAGAGAAGAGGGTACGGACGGTTCTAATCTGTCGGAGGAAAAAAAAAAAGTATACTTCCTGATAATAGTCAGTAGTATAACTTTCTGAGGCCAGCACACTGCCATTTCCAGCCACTTTTTTTTGTTCTGTTAGCAACAATCGTGGCCATTAAGATGGCAATCTGAAGAAGCTCCAAACTGCCTATCTAGGAGACAGATGTTTAGTTTTTAAAAGTTGCTACATGCTGATTTTCAAAGCATTTATTTAGCAAAACAGTCAGATGCTAAGTACAGAATAAAATACAAAGCTTCAGTTGGCTGCACAGACCTTATCTAAACAATAACATAGAAAGACTGGTGCTAAAGGTAACATAGCTACTTTGTTTCTCGTGCTAAAGGTAACATAGGTACTTATACGTCCAGAGATTGATTCTATTTCCAGCAATGGGAATGAACTACTGATTTCATTCTCAGCTTGCCGGTTTTAAGATTATCATCTCTGTTTTGATGAAAGCACATGTCAAATCAGTGAAGGCAGGGTAAGGATTTTAACATCCTCCCTTTTAAAATAGTTGCTTTTTAGATGGTTTCAGAGATCTGTCTCCATGGAAACTGCATAGGAAAGGCTACCACTGACCAAAAGCAAGCAATTTCCCCTGAATGGTCGGTCCATCTGCTGGTTGTCAAGAGGGACCTGGCCCTGCAATTCAGGACAGCTACACAACAGAAGTCTGCAAGAGTTTGCCTGGTCAATAAGTTTTTGTTTGTTTTGTCAATTTAGTTTTATTTTTAGCAACTTTCCTTTGCTATTAACAGAGAGAGAAAAGTACTCTTGGTCTTTAACCCCTAGCAAATACACCAGTATAATGTTTAGGCTTGTTTTTCTCTCCTTTATTTGAAAGGCACTGACATTGGCTAGCATTGTAATTTAAAGTTCCCCAAAGGGGAATCATTCCTTACTGTGTGCAATGTCATAAACTTTAAAGTATTCTGGAAATACATTTTAGAAGCCACAATGATTATATCTGAATTGGGAGAGAGGAATGCCAGAAAATATGAAATCATTTGTTATACTGGCAGTATAATAGCATAATAATAAGATATTTATAATAGTTTCATTTTTGCTTTAAAATACTTTGAAATCCAGTAAGAAAATGGAATACTCCATTAAAAAGTGTTTTGTTATATAAAAATTAGCAAGTCAAGCATATAGAAACTATATTTAAGTTTCAAAGGATATTTCCTCTCAATTTAGTAGTTAATCATTGAGGTTACCAGTAAGCTATTTAAAGCTATTTCTATAATGCTAAAGTTAAGAATGCTTCCCCATATTTCTACATCAGCATTTAAATAGAAATGCATTTTTGAATGTAGTATCTTTATTCAATAGAGTATGTTTTGATTTATTAACCAATTTTCTGCCCCCTCACGTTTCCTTGCACCCTTTCACCCCCTTCCATTTAGTCAGGCAAGCGATTCTGTGGGACTGCCTAAGAGAAGGGCTGACAGCAGAGGATGCAAAGAAGTAATCCATTTTAGACCCTTGGGTCTCTAAAGGTTAGCCTCAGGGTGACTGAAAAGAATAGTCGATCTGGGGAAAAGCGTGATGGCTAAGAGACAAGCTACTCTCCAGGATAGGGAGATGCCACAGTGGAAGTGGTGGAACCTGAGGTGGGCATGTCCTCAAGAAGGGAATTCCTTGCCTAGCCCACCAGGTCAAGTGGGCCAGGTGTCTATCTACAGCCTTTCAGCACCAAGTCCATCCTTCCCTGCCCTGCTTGTGACCCTGGTGCCTGCCTCCCTTGCCAGGGGGCAGGATGCTCAGCTCTACCAGCGAGAGCACTGGAGGGACTCTGGGGGAGGAATATGCTCGTCCCTTGCCTTAGTCTGCAGCACTGAGCACTCGGCAGAAATGGAGACCCCTCGCGGTCAGATTCAGAGGCACCAGTCCTGCAGGTATCTTCCCAGAGACCCACAGAGCAACACCTACTGGAGGCAGGCTCGGCTGGTTCCCGGCACGTGGCCCTCACACGCTGATTTCCAGCAAGGTCCTCAGCTCGGCCCCTCACCAGGGGTGGCTCGCCCCAGCCTTCCAGAGGGAAGCCTCCCTGCAAGTTTCTCCAGCACGGCATCTCCGTCGACTCCTCTGACTTTCCCAGGAGCTCTGGGCTTCAGCTCAGGGTGGGCTTCTTCCACTTGGTTCCCTTCTTGGGTGCTCTGCCTCGGCCCTATCAGGTGTGGCTTTCCTATCTGCTCTTCCTATAGTCTTTGGATTTATATTCCCCTCCACCTGTTAGTAACTCCTTAACAATTCATTACATTAAACCTTCCCTGTTAAAATTACAGTGTGGTTTCTGTCTCCTGAAGGTCCAGAACGATCCAGATTTGGTTCCAGGAATGTCCCAGGAGGACCCATACAGATGGGACTTGGGAATCGGTTTGATCGTACTGTGGGAACTGAGCCCAGGGTTGAGTGTTTTGCCAATAGGACACGAACGGCCAGTAATCCGTGGCACGCAGTGGCATCCCAGTTAATCGGGTTACCACCCTGACAAAGAGCCAGCTGAAGCAGCGAGTGCCCTGGAAGCTCGAGTGGCTGTATGTTGTCAGTATGAAGCCAACACGGACTGTGGTGTGGGAGGGGTCCTTCAGAGCGCGTGGCAGCACTTAACAGAAGGAAGTGACGAGCTTGGATCCCTAACTCTCAGCTCAAGTCACAGTCTGAGGCCCACAACGACTGCAGGACTGCCCTAAAAGAAACGGTTATTTCTTGCTACTACAACACTGTTATGGCTGACAATCAAACACAAACTTAATCAGGCAGGTTGCTAAATTACCCTATCAGCTGAATGCACACTTGGCCAAGTTTCTCATGAAAGAGTTAGAAAAAAACATGACCCTAAAACTTGAAATGGAGACATCTTGTTGGACCCAGATTAAACTGACGATCTTGAAATTCAAGGCGCTCTGAATGGAGTGACTTTCATTGTCAGTGGAAGTAGCTTATTACCCGGTGTCTGAGAAGACACACCTTCTTTTGCTGGAAAACTATACTAAATGCATCTGGGACAGATGAGGGGTGACATAAAAGGATGCTTATTTCCATTAAGATGCACAATAATAAGAGTCAAGTCCATAACTAGGGTCATATCTCCATAAATCCAGGGAAATTGGTACATATTATGACCCAGGAGGGAATAGCTTACGCATCAAAAGAATTGCAGAACTGCTTTACATATCAGTAGCGACCCAGAGAGCATGTTCAGGAGTGACTTCTAAGGGGGTTAGGCCAGGAAGACTGAAATACAGCACTAGACAAGGCTGGATTCACTCATATGGGTGCCCTTATTAGAGGGTCCAGATTTAATGTGTTAGTTCCTGCAGCTGGAGGTAGCAGCTTAACTGATAAGTGTATTAAAACTTGGACTCAATGGTGGCCTATGTTTAACGAGTGTAAAATGCAAGGGCTTCCCTGGCATATGGAGGAGGGAATTCAAAGGCTTAGAGAGACAGGAACATTGGGGTGCCATGCGCGACCTGCACACTCGCTCCCAGGTTATGTAGAGCCAGAGCCCCCCTCTGGCTCAGAATCGGGCACTGGAGAGGAAGCCTGAGCATCCTCGTGGGACTCCCTGGTTGCTCTCCCCTGTAAGCCAGTATGACGCTGAAAGTGCGGGGCTCCCGCGGTGACGGTGGGAGCCCAGAGGAGCGGAGGCCAAGTGGAAGCACCTGACCACCAGTGACAGGTCAGGAGCATTTGACATAAAGGGTGGCAGGGAGTATACTGTTAAGTAGAAGGCCTTGGACCACAGGGATCTTTGGTGGTAGTGGATGGATTAGGGAGTTCCTGGGAGGAAATAGGTGGTCCGTCTCCTAGACTATTCCTTAATCTATATAACAGAAAAGAAACGCTAGGTCTGGTTGACAAAATCATGACTTGATCTGTCGTTAGAGGGGAGGAGTCATAGCATCTCACACAGTCTCCAGACCTGGGTCAGTTCACAGACCCAAAGCCCCTTGATTAGTGGGAAAGCCGGCCCTTGAGGAAGGGCCCTGAAGCACTACCATAATTACACACTATAAATTTCCCTCCAAGCCCTCCCCAAAGAGATCTGCAGTCATTTACTAGAGTGACTGTTCACTGGAGAGAAGGAAATACACAGGCTTTCTGGGAATACTAGACACTGGTTGCAAACTGACAGTAATTCCTATAGTCTTATACTAGCACTGTGGTGCACCAATCAACATGCTTTATGTTTGTTTTGTTTGCTTTTTTTTTTGGTGGGGAAGGTAGGTGTATTAGTTAGTCCAAGTTTGACTTACAGTAGTCCCATCTGGTCCATTGACCTAGTAGTATTTCTCTCTAATACCTGAATGTATAATTGTAATTGCCACAGTTGGGAACTTACAGAATTACCAGATTGGTTCTCTGAATCTTAGGGTAAAACAATGTTTATATATTTTGCTCACTGATTATGTCTCAAGTGCCTAAGATAGAGTCTGGCACACAGCAGGCACCTAATAATTGCATGTCAAATGAATGAGTGAAGGAACTGCATATGACATGCAATCTTAAACTTTAAAATAAAACTTTCTTGTCTAAATGAGTATACTTTCTGCCTACAGAAACTTATTTTTTTATTAACAGTACACACCTTTGTTATTGAACATTGAAATTGCTTATTAGCAGGTATCTGTAAATAATTAATAGCTTTTGTTTTAACAGTGGTTGCTTCCCTGGTGCCTAAGAGTCACTGAGATTTCAAAAGAGGAAGTTTGAATAATCGTGGGTTTTATGTTTACATTTCATTTTAACCCAGCATCTTCAGGATTAATGAGTGGGCAATACTTTCCTTTCTTTCCTGTAGTGAAGATGTCTAGAGGCCCACCTCTGTCCCTACATTCACCCTTACACTGAAGGGTCATTTGTATTGAGCTTTGTTTTTAGTTGGGTGCTAACTATGAAGGAGCAGGCTAGGAGTCCTAAGGAAAACCTGACATATTTGCTTTTTTTTACCCTGAATATCCAAATATATGTAGTTGGGGAGGATAAACAAGCATTCTCTCTAACTGAAAGTTCCACAATGTAATTCTTCAGCAATATCAGCACCGAAGTTGTACTTAAGATGTAAAGGAAATAAAAAGCTAGGACACTGACCTGAGTGATGTAGATGATTTTGTGCAGTTGAATTAAGATCTGTTGAATAGGATCACTGATCTGACGTACTTTCCTCTGGGATACAGCAATCCCTGCAGATGCTGTGGATGATAAAGTTTGCAGTTAGTCAAGACCTTGGTTTTCTCTTTGAAAGGTGTTATTAGTAAAAAATGGGGTAAACTTCTGAAAAAAAAAACAAACATAAAGCCAAGACCCTAACAATGGGACAATATGCAGAGAGCCTGTAAACACTCCAATATTTTATGATATCGGATGCACAATTCCTTCCCTTTACTCTCAGACTTCTAAGTTACATAATGATGTTATCTTTTATAACATCTGAGACTATTTCTCACTTGGAAATTTTGCTTGCAATTTCATCTGGCTGCCACCAGGGGTCAGTGGTGCCTTGGATACTGTCGACATTGAAAAGATGGGCTTCAGACAACGTGCAGTTAACAAATTCATGCTTTTAAATTTGAAAATTCAGTATATCCTCAATAATAATTTTTAAACTAACTTTATTAAAACAACTAAGTGCAAGCAATGAATAAGCAATCTTGCAGAAAAACAATCACAAAAATTATAATTTGTAGAGCTTTCAAATTCTTATTACAAATTATAACTTTCATATGGATTTCTCTCTAGGTCCAAATATGACATGTTTATAACTTTTCCTTAATTTTCATCATAGTCACACCACTTTCATAGTTTTAGGCTATCTTGTTGTCAAATTGCATGTGAGCTGCTTCCTCAGCTTCACATGTCATAGTCACAAGTGGTACAGTCTTAACTCGGAAGAATATAAAGCTACTTAAGGGATTAGCATTGACCCCTAGATTAGCCACAAATCCACCTCTGCCTCTTCTCACCCTTAGATCCACTGTAGAGAAAATGGAGGAGAGACCTCAGATTTGAGGATGTATATTATCCTCTCCCCACAGCAATTTCTACTCTTTCCCTTCCTCCCCATAACCAACAGCATCCTTTCTGAAATAATGCTTTTTTTGACATTTTTCCTTTTTTCCAAAGTCCCTTCTTCCTTCCTTCCAAACATCCTTGAGCCTCTGTGAAATTAAATGTGAATACAATCATTTTACTTTAGCAACAGCTAAGTTTTTAAAACACGATTCTTACATAAATGCTTCTTGAGACAACTCACATATTCTACCATAAAAAAAATTGTTTTCAAAACATTTAAAGAGAAAATTTAGTGAGGTTATGAAAAGATTCAACTTGTTTTATTATATGCATAAGAAAATTTGTATTGTGGGCACAATACACAAAAGGAAATATGACAGCTAAAGAAATAGTTTCTTTGGGGGTATCCTTACTGAGTTAGTTGAGAAATTCACACAAGATTTAATCTAGTTCTAGTTCATCTGCATTTAATACCTTGTTTAAAAGTTTGAAATTTAAGGGATCTATCTCCCCTGGGCACAGTTTCACTCCTTTTAAGCACCAATTAGTTGGCCATTAAGGTGAGGTTTAGTACATTACCCTCAGGGTAAAAAAGTGGAGGTACATCAGAATGAATTAAAGCAGCTCTGAAATTGAAAACAGAGAGCTGAAGATACCAGCTCTAGCTTGGAGAGATGGTCGAGTGTACACAGGACATATTTTCTACAGTGGTGCTTCCTGTAGAAGCAAAACATAACCACTTGCTTGTCTAGACCAATACTGAAAACTAGAGGCCTTGTAATGTGGCCAAGCTGACATTGCTACAGGAACATTAACATTGCATTTTCTGAAACAAGAGGGCTTGGGCTTTGATCATTTTTATGTTAACTACTTTATGCCTTTGGTATGTGACATTCATAGGTAACAAGTTAAAAATCTCACAGCATGGCAGAGAGTTCTTAGATTTGTGATGACATTTTGAGTGGGATCTCAGACAGGTGTTACTCTACCTTGCCACAAGAATGTGTTCATCTGTGGCCCTAAATATAAAAACAGAGATGGTTAGCTAGAATGCCTGTCTTTCAAACTACTCAATTATGCAGTGTAACTTAAAATTATTTTTCTTAAGATTCTTTGACCACTACTCTCTCCATCCCAGTAAATTATTGGCTTTTGAAAATAGCTGTGATGGCTTACTCTCCAAAAAAATAAATTTTTAAATGTTTAATTATACATGCCCATTGTAAAACAAGCAAACAAACATAAAAACAACCAAAGTATTATGGGAGAGGGTCGAGGCTCCCTGGAACCACTACTCATCTGCCACCCCCCCAGAAGTAACCTCTGCTGTCAGCTTTGTGCCTTACCTTCTAGGCACTTCTCAATCCACTTACATACCTAAGTGCATACTTCAGTAAGTATGTTTCAAACTGTGCTTAAGTCCTGAAATGAGTTCAATGGGTCATTACCAGCATTTGAAAACTGGAATGGAATGGCATGGGATGGAATGAGAAGAAACAGGATAGAAAACTTTCAGAGTGTATTGCATGTAGTCAAGTTCTACTCAGTTAACATATAATATGTTTCTCACTGAGGGTTGTTTCCAAGAGTTTGGAAGCTACTATTGTAGAAAATCTATAGCGTCTCACCTTTTAAATAAATGATGATACATTAAAAAACTGTTTTACAATTGTTTTCTCTCACTCATCTATCATGGAGATTCTTTTTTTATCCACATATACACAGTTCTAGCTTATTCTTTTTAAGCACTATTGAATAGCACGACATGTTCTGCATGCATTGTAGTTCACGCAGCCACTTCTGCCTTGATGGGCCCTTAGTTTGAATTTAGCTTCTCATGATCATAAGACTGCAGTGAGTGTCCATGCATATGCCTCATTCTGCGTTAAGTACAAGAGCTCTTCTAGCAAATTAAAGCCTGGGCCCCTGGATATACATACTTCTTTTTTTTTTTTAATGTGTTTTAAAGTGGAATTAAGACATTTTCAAACAGCTGGAGAAGAGAAAGTTTCAGGCAGGAGTTCCCTGAAGAAACAAAAGATATTTTTGCTTTATGAATGGGTCCAAAACATACAGGTGTTTTCCCTGTATTGGCCCAGCTGCCCAGGTGAGAGATAATACAACCTTTTAAATGCAAGTATGGTGAACAGATTTGCTCCAGCCTCTTTCCTTAACTTACATAAAATGAAAAATAGTAACTGAATTGTAGTTCAAATCTAAAATGTTTGGCAATCAACCTCTGTGCCCAGCAGTGTAGAAGGTACCGGAAGTTAGACAAAGGCTGCTGCACTCACAAAGGGCTACCCAGGTGGTTCACCTAGACACCACAGGACAGGGATAGAGAGTTTATGTGAACATTTCACTGAGACCGTGAAGAACTGATAGGCCTTCTGCAGGTACAGGACATGGATTTGGTGAGAGGAAGGCTTATTTGAGTGGCACCTCTGAGAAGAGCAACAGTTTCAGCAAAAAACAGGTGGCAGTTAAGCGAGGGCCACATCTGGAAGACAACAAAGCATACAGGGGATGTTGTGTGCACTACCATACAAAGGTATAGTCCTGCCACAGCTGAATAGGTAGCAGGGACTATTTTTGACAGCAAGGAGCCATAAGGGAGACTGCATTCAGGAAAGGTGATTTCATAAGGGGCCTAGCACAAACAAGACCTGGTTTGGAGCAGCATGTGGTGACTGCCTGTCTGTGGGGCACAGAGGCTAAGGAGACTGCTTCAGAAAGAGATGGAATGAGAAACATGATGATGACTGTGGACAGGGCATGGAATCCTTCCCAATACACACCAAAGGACAGTTCCCCAACCTGGTGGAAACTATAGTAAGAGACTTGGCAGCCTGTGCCTAGCTGCTACCCAACCCAGTCCAGGCAGGATTTCCCACAGGGTGGCAGGAAGCTGCAGCAAAGCCTCAGCTCCTCCCCCACTGAGTGATCAGCTCCTTTACCTGCTTTCATCTGAATCTTCAGAAACCAGCTGTTTATAAAGGCCAAAGAAGCAAGGTTGCCTTGAAGCCCTTCTCTCTTGAATTCTAGCTTAATCATAACCTTTACTGATATGCATCTCATACCCTGTTCAGGCTTAATTTGCATGTGTGTGTATTTGTGTGTGTGTGTGTGTGTGTGTGTGTGTGTGTGTGTGGATAAGGGTTTCCCCTGATTCCAAACTTGCTATCTCTCTAGTGGTTTTTATAAAATATAAAATATAACCTCAGGATTTTTCAAGTCACATTGCCTGGAAATGACTACATAAAACACAGGGCAAGAGCTGCACGACAAACTTACTGCTTATTATTATTTCCCACACTTACTTCTGACCTCATGGGCCTCCTGCCGTCAAGCAGCCCAAAATGAGGCTAGCGTTGCCCATGATGGACTGGCAGGGAGGACCCAGGAACACAGAGAATATTCCTGGGCTTTACAGAGCAAGAGGGGAAGCAGAAGGCAGAGAGGTGCAGAGCAACTGCAGTGGAACAAACTCCTCTTCTTGCCCCTCTTAGATCAAAAAAAAAAGCTTCTCTGAAGAGGAAGGATGAAGAGATGAGGAGAAGAAAAGAAAGACTCAAATTCCAGCTCACTCTGGGCAAAGTCTGGGCTGGGGCTGGCAGGCCAGGAGGGCCGGATGCAGGAACTCCCTTCGAGTCTGGGAGGCCCCAGCTTGCAGATGGTCCCTGCACCAGTGTGGCGTGGGGCAGAGGCAGCCGAGGGCCCCCGGGGTGGCAGAGGCACAGGGCTCTGAGTTCCCACGTGTCCAGGCCCAGAGGAGAGGGGAAGAGCAGGGTAACCCTCCCTTCCCCTGAGAAGGTGAGTCCACAGAACGCGAGCGCTTGCCCTGTGGAGGTCCTGCCTTCATTCCGGGAGACACAGCCAGGGTGGACACGCTGACAGGGAACTGGAAGTCAGGTGGAGCTGTGCCACTACTTTCTTTGGCTGCCACTGTGGACGGGTAACCACACCTAGTAATCATACCAGATACTAGACAGGGGTCCCAAAGCCCCAGTACCAAGATGCCAACTAAGTCCTTGGAACAAAAATACCACCAAGGACTGAAGAACAGGGAGAAGGGCCATCCTCAATGTGTCTGACTGTAAGCCTGGTATGATAAAGAAATCACTAACCCTTTGAAATTTACCTTTATGCTAATAGATTATGTTTTCTGATATGTGGAATGGGGGGCTCAATATAAAAATTAAATTCAGTGTTGAACATAATATAGAAAAATATTTTAATTAATAATTAAATAATTAGAGTAATATAGAAAGTTAGATTTTTGTTACTGAGTTCATGGCCTAGAATAGCACGTGCAACTAGTTGGTCTACTCCATACAGGCTGACTTTTCTCCATTGACTTAGTTTCTACTTATGTTATGCTACAGTGGCTAACCAAGTCATGCTAGCTCCCTTTATTTCTGCTAGAGGGACCATTTTTTTTCTCCGAAAGTCAACTGTATTGATGAAGCCCAGAATTCTCAAGAAGAAAATACTGTGGTGTGAAAAATACACTATGCTCAGCGCTATAGATATGAAGGCTAACCAATCAAACTAAAAGGAACAGAAAGAAAAGATGCCATCCCCCACCAACTCCACACTCAATTTCCTGGACAAGTAAAGTTCATCTCAATTATAGAAAAGAGGCAAAAATGATCATTGCTTGATTTTCTGCTATCATGCTAGAGCATTTTTCCAGAACTCCACTTGATCCGAGCTAATACTCGGGTAATGACCCAGTACATTTCACTAACAATCCATGCCAATAAAGGTGCAGTTTATAGCCTATAGTGCTAGCAATCAGCCTGCAGAAATTGACAGAGGGGTATGATTTTATAGATCGATCAAGAAGTTAGTCACAAAATATATATGATTTTATTGCTATGTAGACATCTCACTGGTCTTATGCTTAATTTAGCAATGTTATTTCAGGTTTTCTTTCTTGACTAACTATATAAATCTCTGTTCTTCAAATGCACTTGGAACCAGCTCCTTTATCTTCGTTCCATCATTAATAAGTAACTTTAAGAATTATTGTGCTTTTGCACTACAATACAGTAAAAAAAATTGTAATTATCACACTATCTAAAATGTCCCAAATAATCTATGCAACCAGTAGTGAAGACTCAATTAAGAATGGCCCCGTCTCAGCTATACTAGAGGGCAGGCAGGGGGCCCCCTGCCTCTTCCTCGGTACTGTTGGCCCACCTGTCACCACCCTCCAAATTCAAATTACTGTAAGACAACAATTCAAAGGGATTTATAAACATTCTGAAACTATTTTTAAAATTCCACTGAAAAACATTAATAATGGCAGTTTGGAATGTGACAGCCTTGCTTTTCTCCACTGACTCAGTTATTTTGCTCACTAAGCTACGATCCACCCAAGCCACACTGGCCTCCCTTTATTCCTACCAGCGGGTGGTGTAGCTTTCTTCCCTCCTCCCGTTTATCCTTTCCCTGGGCAGAAACTCCCAGGGTCATGAGCTGCCATTAACAGCTGATTTGCAGTTGATCTTGGATTGGGATCACCTCTGGAAAGACATTACATTACCTACAAAGAATAGGAAAACAATCTATATCTCCAGGCATCCTCCTCCTGGGATCTGATCTACAGCCTCTCAGAGCCTCATTTAGTGTGAAGAATTAAAAAGCAATCATCACTGGGATGATTATTCCTGGGCTTTACAGAGCAAGAGGGGAAGCAGAAGGCAGAGAGGTGCAGAGCAACGGCAATGGAACAAACTCCTCTTCTTGCCCCCTTTCCCAATCTGGAGGGTTTTAATGTTATTAAAATTTCAGTTTCCCTATTATTTGAGTAATTGTAGGATTACTTGTGCAGTTGCTCTCAATAGCAAAGATGAAGTTTTCTACAGGGGTAGTTCTGCATCAGTTACTCAGTAAGTAATTTTCGAGGGCCTGATTTCAGAGGAAATACTCAAGTTATATGCAAACTTTACTAGAGGTGCTTACAGTCTGGTTGAGAAATCCAACCAATATACCCAAATCCCATCAAACAATATAGAAAAGCATGAAATTCTATGCCAAATTGCATGGTATAGACTAGTATTATAAGAGACTTGATTAAATTCAGGTGAGCACATTTTTATATGCTAGAAGAATTACTATGCAATAAAATGAGAGAAGGCATCTACTCAAAATCACATTGGCAATTACAAGATTTAGTATGAATTACTTTATGTCAATAACTGACTTGAAAGTAAGCTACTAAAGGTTGCCTGTAATAAGGACTAGAATATTAGCTGTGTTCTCTAGAATATCTGGATGAAACATAGGCTACTTTATTTAGATCTGACCTTTATGAACAAAAGACAAATATAAAAATAGCTTCTCAGTCATCTAGTAAGAAAGCATAATTAAGAGCCCAGGAATCGTGAAGTGACAATTTCTATTCAAAATGCAGAGCATAAGAATTCCCATCCATCAGTTCAATGCCTGGGTGTTAGCTGCTGAAAAATGAAAAACTGAGCAAAGGAAGGGAAAATGTCATTGTTGATCCAGTAAAATTAGGCCATAGTCTTGGTTGACATTACATTTGCCCTTTATATTTAGGCTTGATTGATGCTCCCCCAAATTTACATTTGACCCTCACTAATAGCATCCACAATATTAAAATGTATTCTACATACTTGGCAAAGAATACATTTCTCATAGTATGTTTTAGTATGATTTAATTTTCACAAATATATACCATTTCCCCTGCCACAAAAGGAAAGAACTGTTTCTTTTTCATATACAACATACCGTAGGCTGTTTTTTCCCATTCAAAATATCCAGTTGTTTGATTGATTTGACTCTATAAATAACAGAATCAATTATTTTTAAAGAACTGAGTTTCCCAAGGCATAAGGCACTTCTACAGCATAATTTTATTAATAACTAGACTGGGCATGAACTTTTCCAGTTTTCTTTTCTTTCTACTGATTATATCAAGGATTACGTTTCAGTGTGGACTGAGTATGTCATCATTGCTTCTCAAATATTAACTAACACCCTTTCATAACAAAGAAAACAGACCACAGGATAAGCAGATAACAATATCTACTTAGAGTTTAATAATGTTGCCTTGCTTATATTGCATTTATCTTCACATTTGTCATCTACTTATGACAAGTGATTTTTATACTGGTTTTCCATATATGTAGCAATAATATAAACTCCCCTTTAAATAAATTTAAGTTGAGAAAGTGAGTCAAAGGAACATTTATTAGGAAAATAATGCAGATGGTACTCAGATATGGCTTAAAATTGTGAAGTGGTATTCTACAAGTGACTGCTAAAGTTATGGAAATAGAGTTGAAATAATTAACATGTTAAAAATGTTTATACATCCATTGATTCCATGTCAATTATTATTTTCATCCGTGCAATATAGAAAGTCCTAAATTTTCATTTCTGTTGGCAAAGAACTACAGTCTGTTATTTAAACTGAAGAATATGTACGAAATACATTATTTACACAAGCTAGTTAGTATTAAAAACAGAACAAGGGGACTTTAATAGTGTTAACTTGAAATGGTTCCATGTTAACTTGAAATGGTGGTTCTACAGGAGTTTGGAGGTGCATTAAATACTATGTATCACCAAAGTATGACCATGATACCCACGTTAGAAATAGACAAGATCACATTATAATATAGCCCCTTGATAGTCTAAAATAATAGTTTTCACCTTTGTTCTGCCATAGCATATGGAAAATGATGTTTATGTACTAGATATAGTCTTGGGGACATAGCCAGGTTTTGACAAGATTCTTTCCTCCCTGACAATTTTTTTCAGAACATTTGGGCAATACTGTAGCTGTTGGTAGTACATAATTTCCAGCATGTTCCTTTTCATCCAAGAAAGCTAAATCTTAAGTTAAGTAAATGAAAATACCTTAGTATCATCTGCTTAATTTTTAAAATAAATCATTCACACATTTCCATGATTTGCCTAGTCTGAATAACAAATACTTAAGACACAACTTACAACTGACTGGACCAAAAGTGTCTCATGAAACCTTAGCCAAGCTTGCTTCCCTGCTGTTGGAGAGCTGTGGCACCTTTTTATTTTCTTACGCTAGAGATACAAAGGTGGCAACTAGAATGGAGCATGATTTGCAGATGATCTAAGTGGATGGAGTTGATACTAGCTATTTGTGACTTGACAAAGCAACCAATAGCCCAAATTTACCCACAACAGCTTTAAAAGCATGACTTTTATAACATGCAGGAAAACAATTTCGCATTTAGATGGAAAATAATTAATTTTTTTTTTTACTTGAAGGTAGAATGACCCATTGGGAACAACCTAAATGTTTCTGTGTGCATTAATGTGCTCAAAAATATTAGTAGAAAGTAATCACTCCTTTATGGGTGAACTTTAGCATTCACTGACACTTAAAATGCTATGATATATTACATTTTAAGTTAACAATATGTGAATCAGTAGATTTTTTTTTAAACTGGAGGGTATAACAAGCTGTAGGCTTAAGAAACAGAATATATTATATGTACACTGTGCTATAATGAAAGTAGTTTGTTTAAACCTCTAGAAATCAGATCCATTTCACTAATATGACATCAAGTCTTAAGCCAGGTGAGCAAAACATGCCCATTAGGAAGAGGAATCCCTATTATGAATCACAATACAACTATGAATTGCTTCTGTAAACATGTGTTATGCTATTGTTATTTATTATAAAGTCAGGCAACAGCAATCATGTGAGCATCATGATCATGACATGAACTTACCTTATGCCAGAACAGCAGGAGTGCAGCACAATCAGCATGATAGCTATGGACATCTTTACAACAAAACCATCTTTTTGGCATCTACACTGATGGTGCAAATGGCCCCAAACTTTCAATAACTCTTCCAAAATAAATTGCATAAATGTGGAGACATGGGCTAATATTACAGTAAATCAGTTTATATCACCTATGTTCACTGCATGTGTTAACTGTACAAAAGAATGTGAGTTAAGGAAGCCAAAGTAAAGATATAGCATCGAGCAATGATTCCAAATTAATTGAAGTGGTAAAACAATTTTATACTCAAGAGTCAAATGCTCATATATATATGTTAAAAGCACAATTACCAAATGTCCTCCCTAAATTGTCCAGTTTTAGCTAACAATTTTAATATTACCAGTGCACATGGGTACTCTTCAATAGCAATTAGAAACATTAATTAACACACTCAATGGTTTTTCCTCAAACCATTACTATAAACTTTCATGTTTTAAGAATCCATAATTTTTAAATTATTAGAGAAAAAATGTGACAGCAATGTTCTTTTAATCAAATACACACACAAAAAAAATCACCAAAAAAACAGTGTCAGAATAAAGGGGATAGAAAAAAAGGCTTTCTTCTCTTCTATCATACAGGTGTAGAGCTCACAGAAATATGTATGTAAAACAGTTACTGGTTTTTGTTAGTAGGTATGCACATTAAGCATCAATAGTTCAAGTGGTTGACATTCCCACCAAAGCAAAAATGCAAATCTTAGGAAAACAGCCTACAATATTTCAATCGAATAAGTGAACACAGAAAGCACTTTGATACGGTTAAGTTGCCAAACGAGTTAACGGTGGACAAACAAAACAAAATTCCCTGCTGTCTGGATGAAAACTACCTCCCCAGCATCATTCAGACATTTCAGGCCCAACTATAATTCTGTGCCCGCCCATGGTGTGCTTGCCATCAACCCCATCTAATAAGTACTACCATGTTCTTTGAGATTGTGAAGAATCACAGCAGGAACGCTATGGGACTGCCACCCTGTCCCTAACTCGGCCTCTAGCTCCTTAACATGGGCCTGGAGCATAAGGGGTGGCACTCTCAGAAGCAGGTCAAGAGGCGGCAAAGCTGAAGAAATAAAAAGGGGGAAAGACAGGCAACTGTGACATACGATCATCTGGACTTCAGGGGGCGTGTAGGGTTTCGTTGCTGCCAGCGCTGAATTACCTGCTCTTGGTCTTGATCCTATTCCACCAGTGAAGTCCCTGAAAACAGAATTAGGGGTCATTAGAAGGACTTACTCAACTTGGATTTCACTAACATTTACTGAGAGCCTACACCCAGACATGGTTTACACTGTAGAAACAAATGTTATTTTCCCACAAGACCCTCTCAAGACTTAATAGGAGGAAAATCAACATATTCAAACCTGGCATTCTACTGGCAAATGGAAGAACTTTGTCCCAACATGATTGTTTATAAGCTCTACAAATGATTCAGAGCCTAAATCTTAGTACCTTGAATGATTTTCTTAAGCGTAAAATGAAAATATTGATTTTGCATTAAAACTGAAATATTTATTACTTTACAAGTAGTATTTTTTCATGCTTTGTTTCTGTTATCTTAAAAAGGGAATTATAACTCTTCCTAGGAAGTAAGATGATTTTTGCATTTAAGATGATTATATTTTGCCTTAAGTTTCCAGTGTTATTAACATCAATTGTTTGCTCTGCCCAAAAAAATTCTAGATTTCCTGATCATTGTCATGTTGGTCTCAGAACTTCCCACCCAGGGAGGTGGCTTTAGACCCCACCAGGGACAGCCATAAATAACCTCTAACCTTGTATTCCCACTGTTATTTAGAGACAATTTCTTAATAAATTTTTTGGAATGAAATAAGAAACATCTGAGTCCTGACAAGTTGTAAGGATCATACTAAATTTAATGCAGTCCAACAAAACCATACTGAACATTATTGCATTTAAGGCACATGATTGATATTTTGCTGAGAAGGAATAAACAGGGATTGAAATATATAAATAAACCTGGATGATCATTCTCTTACCCTTTCATCTTAATCACAGAATTTTTTATATATCCTGGCATAGCAACACATAAAGTTATGAAGCCTAACTATATTGGCTTATGTACCCACCACCCAATTTAAGTACTAGAATGATTACAAAATGTCTACATCCAACTGCAAGTTCATTCCCTGTCCTTTTTCTCCCCTTAATTCCCCACCAAGCCAGCCCTCTCTTGATGCCATTATTTTTCCCACCCCAGTCTCAGCCCAAGTCTCCAGAGCCTTGAACAGTACATGAAACTTGCCAGCCTTAAACTGTTAACACACTCTTCCTTGTCCTGGGAGGAGGGGCATACTTAAAGAGAGAAAATGAATGGACCTTGCCATTAGAAAGGTCAAAGAGGGCCATAATCTTGGTCGTGCCCAAATATGAGCAGGGTGTCTCGGGCCTCAGCTGTGGAACAGAGCACCTTGCACACACGCTGTATCCCAGCAACACAACTGAATGACACTGACAAGTCCAGCAT
Source organism: Manis pentadactyla (assembly GCF_030020395.1). Classification (NCBI taxonomy): domain Eukaryota; kingdom Metazoa; phylum Chordata; class Mammalia; order Pholidota; family Manidae; genus Manis; species Manis pentadactyla. The sequence continues at coordinate 41,236,983 of NC_080032.1, read as the reverse complement.
TTGTCCAAGATGAATATAATGCAAACCACAAACATAAGTTTAAATTTTTTGGTAGCCACACTTTTAAAAAGTTGAAAGAAAAAATTGAAATGCATTTAATAAGACATTTTACTTAATCAAATATATCCAACATAGTATGATTTTAACATGTACTAAACATAAAATCAATTAGCTATTTTACATGCAGTTTTGCAGTTAAATTAATATTAAAGTGAAATGAGAAACTCAGTTCTTCAGTCCCACTAGCTACATTTCAATTTCTACTAGTGGCCTCCATATTTGCCAGTGCATTTCAGACCCTTCCTTAGGAGATGCTGGTCATTGTCCTCGCAGACATTATGACAGAGGCTACGCGTTATGCCTCATGGCTGCTACTCTGCAGTCCTGCATGGATCCCACTGTCTTAAACAGTGAATTAAAATGTATCTCGTGGGAATCTTACATTCGTAAGTTTATGGGTGCTCTAGATAGCTGATAACCACTCACACATTGAGTTAACTAGATGACTATTCCAGTTGTTTTATAGATTCCAAAATTTCAAGCATTTTTACATATTAAAAAACAGGCTAGTGGTGTCTGTGGAACAGACCCTCCTGACATGCTGAGCTGCAGCCCATTTCACTACCCCTTAATATAACTCTAAATTCCTCTTTAGTTAACATGAGGCATTTTTAAAAATATCCATCATACATTCATTCATGTATTCATTCAACAAACCCTTATTAAGTGCCCACTATGTGTAGAAACTGTGCTAGACATTAGAAACAGGATGGCCAAAAGAAACAGCTCCTGCAGTCTTGGGACTTACAAAAATTGTACAAGTGTAGCAGAAAAACTTAATTTTTCCAGAAATTATATCAAGGATCACAAGAAAACACGGTCATCTGAAATTTCCTCATAGAAAGGACTCATTGTAACCAGAAGTGACAACTTTTGACTATACAATCGTCGATCTCACAGATGGACAAGAGATTGAAGTTGTGCAGAGAGCCTGAGGGAAGGTGTGCCTCCAGATTGAACCAGATTGAGTGTGTATGTCCAATAGAACATATGGCTGCACAGCATGGTTTCCTCTGATAGTGCAAGATGGAAAATAGACAGAAATCGTTTAACACAGAGAACATTTCAGATATGTTTTCTGGTGAAAAGGCTTCACAGAATGAACCTTGTATCCTCTGAAAGTTTTGAAATGGGCATTGACTGACAGAAGTTCAAGCTGATGGAACAATTTCAGAGAAACAGAAGGTTTCAAAGGATTCTGAAAGGTCATGCTTCCAACTCTCTTCAGATCTGGGGTAGATTCATCCAGAATTTATAAACCAAAACTGAGAGTGAAGTACTGAATATGAGTGTTAGCCTACAACTTCCACCTCCAACTACTAACTGGTAAGGTGAAGATGGAAGGTATGAGCTTCATAATTTTTAAATCAGCTTTTCACTTAATTAATTCAAGTGTGGGGTCACTTGAAATGGGAAAATTATTTTGTCAAAAGAATCCTGGCCATGAAGAAGATGGAGCAGAGTTTTATTTCTTGTAAAGTTCTTTTAAATATAAGTCTCTGAACCAAGGAAATACTTTCACATGCACTGGAAGTGCATGACATAATTTAATTCAACTGTGAAAAGCAGTTAATGTTATTCGATGTTGATAAAAGGAAGAAATATTTAGCCTTATGAAATGAGAGGCTTAGCTTACAACAGTAAGATAACACCTGCTAAGGCTCTGGAACCACACTGTCTGAGATACCCAATTTTTACTGCTTAAAAGTTCTTTTCAGGTAGTGGTATTCCTAAATATGTCCTAGATGAAAAGGCAACATTATGGAGGGTTGAGTGTTCCTGCTCAATAAGGGCTTTTCATCTACCTAGAATGTAAATGGAGTTGGTAGCACCACAGGAAGGGACATAATGTTCCTGCGGCTCTCATCTCCTACTCCAGTCACAGTAGAAACAAATGAGCAATAAGCCATGGAAGTTTAGAACTGTCACATCAAAGGAATAAAGTGGGTTACGGACAAGAAACTGTTTCTGTAAGACTACTTGTGACTTGGCAGATAGACTAGGTTGATTCTGGCAAGTAGTGATCAAGCAGTATTTATTCAGTTTAAGTAAAACTAGATATGGATCATGGAAAAGGGGTCAGCAAAGAGAATACCAACAAGGCAAAATAAGCAAGACTCCTGCTAAAAAGGAGGCAAGACCCATAGGTCTGGGGGCTACACAAGGGTCTTTCTGGTCACATCAACAATGCTGGGTAGTCACAAACATCCACAATCATCTTTATATGCAAAATCCAGAGTCAGGCACACATCCTTGAATATAATTATGCATACCCTGATTAATCAAAGAAGTTGTGAACACAGGCATCTCTGATATTGCAAATATACCATGTCTCAAACCAGCCTGGCAACTATCTCCTGTTGCCTTGGCAACAGGATGCAAGCAGGCATGGAGAAATCTTGTTGCCTGGGCAACAGAATCTTAAAAAAACAAATTGGGCCTTAAGCTGTGACTATAGCAAAGGCTGTAGACTCAAACCTGTAGGTGAGATTTTAGTCCTATTACAGTGAAATAGAATTTAGGCAAAGATAACAGTCATTCATCTGTTAATTAACAAGTACCTGTGAGCTGGCACCTACGTGCAATACTGTGTGTCCTGGGGAATGTAAAGATGGACCAGGCATAGTCTGATATATATCAGCAGACAATAATAAAAATTAATTGAATGAGTGAACAAATGTTCTTAAGAAACTCATAGTCCAATGACCAAAGCTTACTAGGACTTGAGTACATGTAATAAAGAGACTGAGGCCCTGGTGTGCATTATTAAATTCTACTATCCAGGATAATCTAGTTCCAAGTGAAATAAAATATTATGACTCATTAGATTAGAACTATCAGTTTTAAACCTCGATAGAAACTGGTAAAAAGTGAAGCCCATTTATAATTCTTTCCTAGCAAGGGGTAACAGAGGCAGGAGATTTTAGATCATTTAGATGATCTAATTGAAAATGATTTTCTGAAATGATTAAAGAAAATGATTAAACTAGCAGACAATTGGCTTACATATGGCACCTGATGCCTCAGGTGACCGAAGTTTAGAATTCATGCTTAAGCCTTCTCTGCACTGTTTATCAGAGTCCAAGTTTGAATTCTAAACCCTGGAAGCTGTGCTCAGGTCAAGTATGTACCTCACTGTGGCTTTCTCTCCATGAGAACAACTCCCTTGTTTTAAGAGTCTGTTTTGGGTCCCAAAGGAAGAAGAGCTGCCCAGGGTCTCACTGTAAGTGTTCAATCATTTCATATATGACACATAATTGCTAAAAATCTCTACAGCCTTGATTTTCAATTTACTTTTCTTCTATTTCCTAGCTTGGCTATCTTCTTTTAGATTTTAACTTCTCATTTAGGTTCTAAATATTTTGCAGAATGGATTCATACTTCACATTAGAAAACCAAGAAACTGGAGATTAAAGATGTTGGCATGAGAGGTAAGACAGAGACCTCCTCCTAAAACCACATATAATACTAAAATATAATTAATACAACTAATCCTGAAAGAGCAACAGGAAAGAAGGCTGCGCCAGACTGCATACACCTGGGGAAAAGAAGAGACTTCACGGAGCACAGTTGTGAACTTTCATGATCTTCAGGTGCTCCAACCCCCTGGCTGGCTACACAGCTCCATGGCCCCCCACCATGATATGCAGCCTGCAGCACCTTCCTCCCAGCCAGCCTGGACCTGGCTTGCAAACTGGCAAACCCTGCCCAGACATCAGGCCAGCCAGAGGGAACCTGTGACTACAGCAGCTACAAACACAAAGCATAGAGTGTATTTAGCCCACTGATTCTGGCAGTGGAGACAGGCATAGCACCCGGAAAGCAGCAAACAGCTCTTTCCTCCCCCAAGGCACCAGCACCACTCCCCTGCCATCTCCGACATCGCTCAAGGGGCTGAGCAGCTCCAGAGAGTAGAGCTTCTGGGCACTCGAGGGCGCCACATAGAAATATGAAACGTCAAAGGAACCTGGTTCAAAGCAAAATCTCAACAAGACCAGAAAAGGATCAAGTTAGACTGAACTAATCAATCTTCCTGAAAGATTTCAAAATAAGAATCATAAACATGATCCTGGAGGTACAGAAAACTATTCAAGAACTCAGGAATGAATTTAGGATGGAGATATAATCATCGAGAAACACAATGGAGGGTTTCAAAAGCAGATTAGATACAGTAAAGGAGACGATAAATGAAATAGAAACTAGAGAAGAGGACTACAAAAAAGCTGAGGCACAGAGAGAAAAAAGGATCTCTAGGAATGAAAGAATACTGAGAGAACTGTGTGACCAATCTAAATAGAACAATATTCATATAATAGGGGTACCAGAAGAAGAAGAGAGAGAAAAAGGGATAGAAAGTATCTTAGGGGAAATAGTTGCTGAATACTTCCCCAACCTGGGGAAGGAGATACTCTCTCAGGCCATGGAGGTGCACAGATCTCCCAATACAATGGACTCAAGGAAGACAACACCAAGACATATAGTAATTAAAATGGCAAAGATCAAGGAAAAGGACAGACTATTAAAAGCAGCCAGAGAAAGAAATAAGATCACATACAAAGGAAAGCCCATCAGGCTATCATCAGACTTCTCAGCAGAAACCTTACAGGCCAGAAGAGAGTGGCATAATATATCTAATGCAATGAAGCAGAAGGGCCTAGAACTAAGAATACTCTATCCAGCAAGATTATCATTTAAGTTTGAAGGAGGAATAGACAATTTCCAGATAGGCAAAAGCTTAGAGAACTTACCTCCCATAAACCATCTCTACGGTGTATTTTGGAGGGACTGCTATAGATGGAAGTGTTCCTAAGGTTTAATAGCTCTCACCAGAGGTAATAAAAAGGGACAGACAAAGAGTACAGAATATGATACCTAATACATAAAGAATGGAGGAGGAAGAAAAGGAAGGAAAGAGAAAAAGAACCTTTAGATTGTGTTTGTAATAGCATACTAAGTGAGTTAAGTTAGCATCTTAGATAGTAAGGAAGTTAACCTTGAACCTTTGGTAACCATGAATCTAAAGCTTGCACTGGCAATAAGTAAACACCTATCAATAATCACCCTAAATGTAAATGGTCTGAATGCACCAATCAAAAGACATAGAGTCACTGAATGGATAAAAAAAAAAGACCCAACTATATGCTGCCTACAAGGGACTCACTTTAAACCCAAAGACATAAACAGACCAAAAGTGAAGGGATGGAAAAAGATATTTCATGCAACTAATAGGGAGAAAAAAGCAGGGGTTGCAGAACTTGTATCATACAAAATAAACTTTGAAACAAAGAGAGTCACAAGAGACAAAGAAGAATATTACATAATGATAAAGAGGTAAATCCAACAAAAAGATATAACCATTATAAATATCTATGCACCCAACACAAGAGCACCTACATATGTAAAACTAATACTAACAGAATTAAAAGGGGAAATAGAATGCAATGGATTCATTCTAGGAGATGTCTACACTCCACCCACTCCAAAGGACAGAGCAACCAGACAGAAAATAAGTAAGGATACAGAGGCACTGAATAACACATTAGAACAGATGGACTTAACAGACATCTACAGAACTCTCCATACAAAAGCAGCAGAAGACACATTCTTCTCAAGGGCACATGGAACATTTTCAAGAATAGATCATATACTAGGCCGCAAAAAGAACCTCAGTAAATTCAAAAGGATTGAAATTGTAGCAACCAGATTCTCAGACCACAAAAGTATGAAACTAGAAATAAATTATGCAAAGACAACAAAAAAGCCCACAAGCACATGGAGGCTTAAAAACATGCTCCTAAATAAACAATGGATCAATGACCAAATAAAAACAGAGAACAAGCAATGTATGGAGACAAATGACAACAATACTACAACACCACAAAATCTGAGACACAGCAAAGGCCATGGTAAGACGGAAATATATTGCAATACAGGCCTACCTCAGAAAAGAACAACCCCATATGAACACTCTAAACTCACAATTAATGAAACTATAAGAAGAAGAAAACTGAGGCCCAAAGTCAGTAGAAAAAGGGACATAATAAAGATTAGAGCAGAAATAAATAAAATAGAGAAGAATAAAACAGTAGAAAGAATCAATGACAGCAGGGGCTAGTTCTTCAAGAAAATAAACAAAATAGATAAACCCTTAGCCAGACTTATGAAGAAAAATAGACATTCTACACACATAAACAGGATGAAAAATGAGAAAGGAAAAATCACTAGGGACACCATAGAAAAGCAAAGAATTGTTAGAGAATACTATGAAAAATTATGTGCTAACAAACTTTATAACCTAGAAAAAATGGACAATTTCTAGAAAAATACAACCTTCCAGGGCTGACCCAGAAAGAAACAGAAAATTTGAAGAGATCAATTACCAGCAATGAAATTGAATTGGTAATCAAAAAACTACCTAAGAACAAAACTCTTGGACCAGATGGCTTCACTGCTGAATTTTATCAAATGTTTTATGAAGACCTAATACCCATTCTTCTTAAAGTTTTCCAAAAAGTAGAAGTGGAAGGAATACTTCCAATCTCATTCTATGAGGCCAGCATCACCCTAATAGCAAAATGAGGCAAAGACACCACACAAAAAAAGAACATTACAGACCAATATCCCTGATGAACATAGATGCAAAAATACTCCACAAAGTATTAGCAAACAAAATGCAAAAAATACATCAAAAAGATTATCCATCATGATCAAGTAGAATTTATTCCAGGGATGCAAGGATGGTACAACATTCGAAAATCCATCAACATCATCCACCACATCAACAAAAAGAAGGACAAAAATCACATGATCATCTGCATTCATGCTGAAAAAACATTCTACAAAATTCAACATCCATTCATGATAAAAACTCTCAACAAAATGGGTATAGAGGGCAAGTACCTCAACATAATAAAGGCCATATATGACAAACTCACAGCCAACATCATACTTAACAGTGAGAAGCTGAAAATCTTTCCTTTAAGACTGGGACCAAGACAAGAATGCCCACTCTCTCCACTTTCATTCCACATAGTTCAGGAGGTCCTTGCCACAGCAATCAGACAACATAAAGAAATAAATGGAATCCAGATAGGTAAGGAAGAAGTTAAACTGTCCCTGTTTGCAGATGACATATTGTACATTAAAAAAAACCAAAAATCCACCCCAAAACTACTAGATCTAATATCTGAATTCAACAAAGTTGCAGGATACAAAATTAATACATAGAAATCTGTTGCATTCCTACACACTAATGATGAACTAGTAGAAAGAGAAATTAGTAAAACAATTCCATTCATAATTGCATCAAAAAGAATAAAATACCTAGGAATAAACCTAACCAAGGAAGTGAAAGACTAATACTCTGAAAACTACAAGACACTCTTAAGAGAAATTAAAGAAGATACCAATAAATGGAAACACATCCCATGCTCATGGATAGGAAGAATTAATATTGTCAAGATGGCCATCCTGCCTGAAGCAATCTACAGATTCAATGCAATTCCTATCAAAATACTAACAGCATTCTTCAACAAAGTAGAGAAAATAGTTCTCAAATTCATATGGAACAACAAAAGACCCCGAATAGCCAAAAAATTCCTGAGAAGGAAGAATAAAGCTGGGGGAATTATGCTCCCCAACTTCAAGCTCTACTACAAAGCCACAGTAATCAAGCAATTTGGCACTGGCACAAGAACAGACCCATAGACCAATCGAACAGACTAGAGGGCACAGATATAAACCCAAGCATGTATGGTCAATTTATATACAATAAAGGAGCCACGGACATACAATGGGGAAATGACAGCCTCTTCAACAACTGGTGTTGGCAAAACTGGACAGCTACATGCAAGAGAACGAAACTGGATTATTGCCTATCCCCATACACAAAATTAAACTCAAAATAGATCAAAGACCTGAATGTAAGTCATGATGCCATAAAACTCTTAGAAGACAACATATGCAAAAGTCTCCTGAATATTAACATGAGCAATTTTTTTATGAATGCATCTCCTTGAGCAAGAGAAACAAAAGCAAAAATAAATACATTGGACTACATCAAACTAAAAAGCTTCTGTACAGCAAAGGACACCATCAACAGAACAAAAAGGCATCCTACAGTATGGGAGAATATATTTGTAAATGACATATCCAACAAGGGGTTAACATCCAAAATACATAAAGAATTCACAAGCCTCCACATGCAAAAAGCAAATAACCCAGTTAAAAAATGGGCAGAGGAGCTGAACAGACAGTTCTCCAAAGAAAAAATTCAGATGGCCAACAGGCACATGAAAAGATGCTCCACATCACTAATTGTCAGGGAAATGCAAATTAAAACCACAATGAGATATCACCTCACGCCAGTTAGGATGACCAACATAGAAAAGAATAGGAACAACAAATGTTGGCGAGGATGTGGAGAAAAGGAAACCCTCCTACACTGCTCGTGGGAATGTAAGCTAGTTCAACGATTGTGGAAAGCAATATGGAGGTTCATCAAAAAACTAAAAATAAAAACACCATTTGACCCAGGAATTCCACTTCTAGGAATTTACCCAAAGAATATAATTTATCAGGTTTAGACATGCACCCCTCTGTTTACTGCAGCACTATTTACAATAGCCAGGATATGGAGGCAACCTAAGTGTCCATCAGTAGATGAATGGATAAAGAAGAGGTGGTACATATACACAATGGAATACTACTCAGCCATAAGAAGAAAACAAATCCTACCATTTGCAACAACATGGATGTAGCTGGAGGACATTATGCTCAGTGAAATAAGCCAAGTGGCGAAAGCCAAGTACAAATGATTTCCCTCATTTGTGGAGCATGACAACAAAGCAAAACTGAAGGAACAAAATGGTAACAGACTCACAGACTCCAAGAAGGGACTAGCAGTTATCAAAGGGGAAGGGTGGGGGAGGGTGGGTGGGGAGGGAGGGAAAAGGGGATTGAGGGGTATTATGATTGGCACACATGGTGTGGGGGGGTCATGGGGAAGACAGTGTAGCACAGAGAGGCAGATAATGACTCTGTGGCATCTTACTACACTGATGGGTAGTGACTGCAATGGGGTATGGGGGGGACACAATAATATTAGTGAATCTAGTTACCACATTGTTTTTCATGTGAAACCGTCATAAGAGTGTATATCCATAATACCCTAATACTAAAAAAAAAAGAAAACTAAGAAACCCAGGAAAATCCTAAACAGATTAGATTGCAGATAACTTTGGCCTTTTTTAATGCCAAAAATTATAATTTTAAAGAATTATAGGAGGCGGAGCCAACATGGCGGCGTGAGTAGGACAGTGGGAATCTCTTCCCAAAAACATATATACTTTTGAAAATACAACAAACACAAATAGCCCTAAAAGAGAGACCAGAAGACGCAGGACAGTGGCCAGACTGCAGCTACACCAGCGAGAACCCAGCGACTGGTGAAAGGGGTAAGATACAAGCCCCGGCCCTGCGGGACCCGAGCGCCCCTCCCCCCAGCTCCCGGCGGGAGAACAATAGGCAGAGCGGGAGGGAGACGGAGCCCAGGACTGCCGAACACCCAGCCCCAGCCATCAGGGCCAGAGCGCAGACAGAGTACATGCCCAGGGGGCCCTGGATACTGGGGGAACAGGGAGTAAGACCACTGAGCGGGTGCTGAAGCTGATGCCCCTGTGACAAAGAAAAGCGGGGGCTTTTTGAAAGTTTTAAAGGGACAGGGACTTAACAGCTTGACGGAAACAACCCAGGTCACAGTACAGCAGCTGGAAATTACAGGGAAAACCGGGTGCACTAACCCCCTGGGCAACAGCTCTGAGACCCCTCACGGAGGCAAACAGTCAAGCAGCCCCCCCATCCATTACCCCACCGGGCGCTGCGAAAGCAGAGAAGCAGCCTGAGACAAATTCCGCCAACAGAAAGGGAAATTTCTCCCTCCCGGCCAGGCAAGACACAAAGACCCACTCTACACGCAATTACCCAACACAAGCCACTAGGGGTCGCAGTTGTCCCAGTAAAGAAAGGCCAGTAGCAAGTGAAAATTTTGGCCCTCCCAGCTGACAGTCAATAGCACCTGTCAACATGAAAAGGCAAAAAAATATGATCCAGACAAGACTAACCCAGACAGCTTCAGCATCTGCTACATCTTCCCCTGAGAAGGAATCTGGGGAGATAGATTTAGCCAGTCTACCTGAAAAAGAATTCAAAACAAAAGTCATAACCATGCTGATGGACTTGCAGAGAAATATGCAAGAACTAAGGAAGGAGAATTCAGAAATAAAACAAGCTCTGGAAGGACTTCAAAACAGAATGGACGAGATGCAAGAGACCATTAATGGACTAGAAAACAGAGAACAGGAACGCAGAGAAGCTGATGCAGAGAGAGATAAAAGGATCTCCAGGAATGAAAGAATTTTAAGAGAGCTGAGTGATCAATTGAAAAGGAATAATATAAGAATCATAGGCATTCCAGAAGAAGTAGAGAGAGAAAAGGGGATAGAAAATGTCTTTGAAGAAATAATTGCTGAAAATTTCCCCAAACTAGGGGAAGAAATGGCCTCTCAGACCACAGAGGTACACAGAACTCCCATGACAAGGGATCCAAGGAGGGCAACACCAAGACACATAATAATTAAAATGGCAAAGATCAAAGACAAGGACAAAGTATTACAAGCAGCCAGAGAGAAAAAAAAGGTTACCTACAAAGGAAAACCCATCAGGCTATCATCAGACTTCTCAACAGAAACCCTACAGGCCAGAAGAGAATGGCATGATATACTTAATGCAATGAAACAGAAGGGCCTCGAACCAAGACTACTGTACCCAGCACGAATATCATTTAAATATGAAGGAGGGATTAAACAATTCCCAGACAAGCAAAAGTTGAGGGAATTTGCCTCCCACAAACCACCTCTACAGGGCATCCTACAGGGACTGCTCTAGATGGGAGCACTCCTAAAAAGAGCACACAACAAAACACCCAACATATGAAGAAGGGAGGAGGAGGAATAAGAAGGGAGAGAAATAAAGAATCATCAGAATGTGTTTATAATAGCTCAACAAGCAAGTTAAGTTAGACAGTAAGACAGTAAAGAAGCTAACCCTAAACCTTTGGTAACCACAAACTTAAAGCCTGCAATGGCAATAAATTCATACCTTTCAATAATCACCCTAAATGTAAATGGACTGAATGCACCAATCAAAAGACACAGAGTAATAGAATGGATAAAAAAGCAAGATCCATCCATATGCTGCTTACAAGAGACTCACCTCAAACCCAAAGACGCGCACAGACTTAAAGTCAAGGGATGGAAAAAGATATTTCAAGCAAACAACAGAGAGAAGAAAGCAGGTGTTGCAATTCTGGTATCAGACAAAACAGACTTCAAAATAAAGAAAGTAACAAAAGACAAAGAAGGACATTACATAATGATAAAGGGCTCAGTCCATCAAGAGGATATAACCATTATAAATATATATGCACCCAATACAGGAGCACCAACATACCTGAAACAAATATTAATAGAATTAAAGGAGGAAATAGAATGCAATGCATTCATTCTAGGAGACTTCAACACACCACTCACTCCAAAGGACAGATCCACCAGACAGAAAATAAGTAAGGACACAGAGACACTGAACAACACATTAGAACAGATGGACCTAATAGACATCTACAGAACTCTACATCCAAAAGCAACAGGATACACGTTCTTCTCAAGTGCACATGGAACATTCTCCAGAATAGACCACATACTAGGACACAAAAAGAGCCTCAGTAAATTCCAAAAGATTGAAATCCTACCAACCAACTTTTCAGACCACAAAGGCATTAAACTAGAAATAAACTGTTCAAAGAAAGCAAAAAGGCTCACAAACACATGGAGGCTAAACAACACGCTCCTAAATAATCAATGGATCAATGACCAAATCAAAATGGAGATCCAGCAATATATGGAAACAAATGACAAAAACAACACTAAGCCCCAACTTCTGTGGGACACAGCAAAAGCAGTCTTAAGAGGAAAGTATATAGCAATCCAAGCATATTTAAAAAAGGAAGAGCAATCCCAAATGAACGGTCTAATGTCACAACTATCGAAATTGGAAAAAGAAGAACAAATGAGGCCTAAGGTCAGCAGAAGGAGGGACATAATAAAGATCAGAGAAGAAATAAATAAAATTGAGAAGAATAAAACAATAGCAAAAATCAATGAAACCAGGAGCTGGTTCTTCGAGAAAATAAACAAAATATATAAGCCTCTAGCCAGACTTATTAAGAGGAAAAGAGAGTCAACACAAATCAACAGTATCAGAAATGAGAAAGGAAAAATCACGACGGATCCCGCAGAAATACAAAGAATTATTAGAAACTACTATGAAAACCTATATGCTAACAAGCTGGGAAACCTAGGAGAAATGGACAACTTCCTAGAAAAATACAACCTTCCAAGACTGACCCAAAAAGAAACAGAAAATCTAAACAGACCAATTACCAGCAACGAAATTGAAGCGGTAATCAAAAAACTACCAAAGAACAAAACCCCCGGGCCAGATGGATTTACCTCGGAATTTTATCAGACATACAGGGAAGACATAATACCCATTCTCCTTAAAGTTTTCCAAGAAATAGAAGAGGAGGGGATACTCCCAAACTCATTCTATGAAGCTAACATCACCCTAATACCAAAACCAGGCAAAGACACCACCAAAAAAGAAAACTACAGACCAATATCCCTGATGAACGTAGACGCAAAAATACTCAACAAAATTTTAGCAAACCAAATTCAAAAATACATCAAAACCATCGTACACCATGACCAAGTGGGATTCATCCCAGGGATGCAAGGATGGCACAACATTCGAAAGTCCATCAATATCATCCACCACATCAACAAAAAGAAAGACAAAAACCACATGATCATCTCCATAGATGCTGAAAAAGCATTTGACAAAGTTCAACATCCATTCATGATAAAAACTCTCAGGAAAATGGGAATAGAGGGCAAGTACCTCAACATAATAAAGGCCATCTATGAAAAACCCACAGCCAACATTATATTGAATAGCGAGAAGCTGAAAGCATTTCCGCTGAGATCGGGAACTAGACAGGGATGCCCACTCTCCCCACTGTTATTTAACATTGTACTGGAGGTCCTAGCCACGGCAATCAGACAAAACAAAAAAATACAAGGAATCCAGATTGGCAAAGAAGAAGTCAAACTGTCACTATTTGCAGATGACATGATACTGTACATAAAAAACCCTAAAGACTCCACCCCAGAATTACTAGAACTGATATCGGAATACAGCAAAGTTGCAGGATACAAAATCAACACACAGAAATCTGTGGCTTTCCTATATACCAACAATGAACCAACAGAAAGAGAAATCAGGAAAACAACTCCATTCACAATTGCATCAAAAAAAATAAAATACCTAGGAATAAACCTAACCAAAGAAGTGAAAGACTTATATTCTGAAAACTACAAGTCACTCTTAAAAGAAATTAAAGGGGACACTAACAGATGGAAACGCATCCCATGCTCATGGCTAGGAAGAATTAATATCGTCAAAATGGCCATCCTGCCCAAAGCAATATACAGATTTGATGCAATCCCTATGAAACTACCAGCAACATTCTTCAATGAACTGGAACAAATAATTCAAAAATTCATATGGAAACACAAAAGACCCCGAATAGCCAAAGCAATCCTGAGAAAGAAGAATAAAGTAGGGGGGATCTCACTCCCCAACTTCAAGCTCTATTATAAAGCCATAGTAATCAAGACAATTTGGTACTGGCACAAGAACAGAGCCACAGACCAATGGAACAGACTAGACAATCCAGACATTAACTCAGACATATATGGTCAATTAATATTTGATAAAGGAGCCATGGACATACAATGGCGAAATGACAGTCTCTTCAACAGATGGTGCTGGCAAAACTGGACAGCTACATGTAGGAGAATGAAACTGGACCATCGTCTAACCCCATATACAAAAGTAAACTCAAAATGGATCAAAGACCTGAAAGTAAGTCATGAAACCATTAAACTCTTGGAAGAAAACATAGGCACAAACCTCTTAGACATAAACATGAGTGATCTCTTCTTGAACATATCTCCCCAGGCAAGGAAAACAACAGCAAAAATGAACAAGTGGGACTATATTAAGCTGAAAAGCTTCTGTACAGCAAAAGACACCATCAATAGAACAAAAAGGAACCCTACAGTATGGGAGAATATATTTGAAAATGACACATCCGATAAAGGCTTGACGTCCAGAATATATAAAGAGCTCACACGCCTCAACAAACAAAAAACAAATAACCCAATTAAAAAATGGGCAAAGGAACTGAACAGACGGTTCTCCAAAAAAGAAATACAGATGGCCAACAGACACATGAAAAGATGCTCCACATCGCTAATTATCAGAGAAATGCAAATTAAAACTACAATGAGGTATCACCTCACACCAGTAAGGATGGCTGCTATCCAAAAGACAAACAACAACAAATGTTGGCGAGGCTGTGGAGAAAGGGGAACCCTCTTACACTGCTGGTGGGAATGTAAACTTGTTCAACCATTGTGGAAAGCAGTATGGAGGTACATCAAAATGCTCAAAACAGACTTACCATTTGACCCAGGAATTGCACTCCTAGGAATTTACCCTAAGAATGCAGCAATCAAGTATGAGAAAGACAGATGCACCCCTATGTTTATCGCAGCACTATTTACAATAGCCAAGAATTGGAAGCAACCTAAATGTCCATCGATAGATGAATGGATAAAGAAGATGTGGTACATATACACAATGGAATACTACTCAGCCATAAGAAAAGGGCAAATCCAACCATTTGCAGCAACATGGATGGAGCTGGAGGGTATTTTGCTCAGTGAAACAAGCCAAGCAGAGAAAGAGAAATACCAAATGATTTCACTCATCTGTGGAATATAAGAACAAAGGAAAAACTGAAGGAACAAAACAGCAGCAGAATCACAGAACTCAGGAATGGACTAACAGGTACCAAAGGGAAAGGGACTGGGGAGGATCGGTGGGTAGGGAGGGATAAGGGGGGGCAGAAAAAGAGGGGTATTAAGATTAGCATCCATAGCGGGGTGGGAGAAAGGGGAGGGCTGTACAACACAGAGAAGACAAGTAGTGATTCTACAACAGGTTGCTACGCTGATGGACAGTGACTGTAAAGGAGTATATAGGGGGGACCTGGTATAGGGGAGAGCCTAGTAAACAAAGTATTCGTCATGTAAGTGTAGATTAATGATTAAAAAAAAAAATGCAGTTCCTATGTGGTGACCTCTAATGAGTTCTACACAATGATATAAAGGACATATAAAAGTGTAGGCAAAGGGTCTGTTTGTGTTTATACAGAGGATCAAAGCCTAATTTGGCTACCCCGAAAATGAACTAAGATACGATATGAAAAAGAACTTCCAACATCAGCACTCTCGGGAAGACTCATGACAGAAGATGATCAGAAAAAAAAAAAAAAAAAAAAAAAACTCCAACAAAGATCCACGCACTGTCACAGGTGTAGATGCACTCATCCCACCAGTTCCTGGACCTGCCATGGGAAAAATGAAGGAGATATCTAAGCTGGCCTGTGCATACAGTAAAACAAAAATTGGACTGGATCTATACTGTTGGAACTCAACCAAGAATTAGGAGAAGTGCAAATTGTAGCACTCCAAAATCTTACAACCACAGACTATTTATCGTTAAAAGAACATATGGGATATGAACAGTCCCCAGGAATGGGGTGTTCT
The DNA here is from genome assembly GCF_030020395.1 of Manis pentadactyla. NCBI lineage: Eukaryota > Metazoa > Chordata > Mammalia > Pholidota > Manidae > Manis > Manis pentadactyla. The sequence continues at coordinate 41,221,132 of NC_080032.1, read as the reverse complement.
AGTTTATCTGAATTCTCTCAGACTGTTTAAGTTCAGTTGGACAATATCCACCATATCATAGATAAGTTTTCACAAATGCCTAAGGTTTTCTTGGTTTCACTGGAGATGGCTGGTAATTACAGGTATGCTTTGGTTAGGTAACTATATTCCTATTATGTTAATGTGTGTGCACAATTTAATTAGTCGTTTAAAACCTATCCATGCTGAAGTTACTCTACAAGAAGATATGTCAAAGAAATAATCAATCTTCCCAGGTTTTCTTCTGCCTGCTACTTCTATAGCTTTTCTTCTTCCTACCTAATCACAACCTTTAAATAGAACTCGTGCCACATGTCGAATTTACCGAGTATCATAATTCTTCCAAGTGGTAAAGACACCTCAAGACAAATGCTGGGCATAGAAGACACAGGGCATAAATATGCAAAGAAGTAAAAAGCTAACCTTTTCAAACAATAAGGCTTCTCTCTCACTTACCAACTTAACATTTCCCTGTATGGCCCCGGAAGATGACTGGTTAGCCAGAGACGGGTAAGATTCCTCAAGGGAGGAACAACCTAAGACAGGCACAGTCGCAGGGGGCCATCTGGTGAGAAAATGGGGAGCAGCAGAGGTGAGGCTTAGAACCTCCCCCCTCATGTTCTGAGAGAAATCTTCTGCATACATGGATGTTTATTGCCCTCATCTAGCTCGGATTAACACATAGTCTACAGACACACACCTGATCATCTACATTTGCTCTCTTACAACACTAAACTCTGTTTTCTACCTTTATCTTGTATCTACCTACCACTTCAGCATTTTATTAAAAATAATAATAATAGAGAAATGTGGTATCCACATATAAATCAAGTTTAAAAATCAAATGAATATTCATATTTGAACTGACTGTTTATAGTTCATAATGCATGAGCAAAACCAAAAGTTTCTGTGATGACTGCCCTTGCACTGTTCACCATGTAACTTATTCACTATGTAAGAATTTGTACTCCATGTAAGAATTTGTTCGTTATGCATCAGAAGATTGGAGACTGATGAAAATTAGGCTTGGGGTGGATTAATGATTGTGCATTGAGTATTGACCCCCCCTATACAGAAATTTATTGTGGTTAACAACTATTTGATCAATAAATATGAGAGATGCCCTCACAAAAAAAAAAATATATATATATATATATATATATATATATATATATATAAACACACTTCCAATTGTAAAATAAATAAGTAACCGGGATGTAATGTATAGCATAAGGAATATAGTCAAAATATTGTAACAACTTGGTATGGTGATACCTGGTACCTAGAATTATCATGTATATAAATGTTGAATCACTGTGTTGTACACCTGAAACTAATGTAATGCAATGCTGTTGTCAACTACCCTTCAATAAAAAAAAAAAAAAAAAAAGTGAAAAAAAAAAAAAAAAGAATTATAACTACATCTCAGGGTTTTCTCCTTTTAATTCAGAGAAGCCCAGGGGAATACCTGGAAGTAAGTCAAAAGTTACTAGTTTTTTCTTCTCTTATTTGGCATGAATCACAGGCTATCATTTACCATTTATTTTCTTCTCAAGTTTGCCCTTGTCTCCCTGTTGCCCTTGAAGGAAGGCGCTTGTCTTAAACCAACCTGTGTTCCCTGATGACTTGTCGCACTGTACCACATGCATGGCACAGCTTTGCAAATGTTATTTTAGCTCAGGTCCTGTTCACCTATTCACCTTCTAATGCATCAACCTCAGCATTTGGGCCATTTTCTGTTTCCTACCTGGTGATCTGGTCATTAACCCCCAAGTGAAGCCCCCTCTCTAACAGGTCTCTTTCAGTGAGCTTCAGATTGAACGTCCTTTTTCTGTTGATTCTAGTTTAGTCAATTTGCTATAAAATGTTTAGATAATGACTAGCTTTTAAAAACCATTTCAAGCTCTAAAATATGTAGTACATATGTTTCTTTTGTTTTTGAAGGGTTGGACTTCAACTGCATTCTTGCAAATGAGATAATTTTCCATGAATCCTTTCAGAAAAAATAGATTGGAATTACTTGGCAATGCTGTGAGCCTTAAATTCATGTGATTGGAAATTTCCATTTTAATACAAAATTCTCTTATTTGGGGTGTACATCCATACATCATAATTTATTTTTGTACTAAAATAATTGTTTTACATCTCTTGTATACTTTTAAGCATTTTATGCTGCTGAAGAAAATATCCAATAATAGAAAAAAAGCCTTTTGATGATGTTCTTAAAAATATAAATAAACAGAAACCTTAAAAGGGAGTAGTGCACTTGTTATTATTTGGGGGAAGAGCACGGGGAACATTTCCCTATGCAGATAATGTTCAGGGCAGTTAGACAGATTCAGGTCAACTCACAGAACTCTGCTGAACTCATGATGTGGTTAAGGTAGAAGCTCTGAAGCCAGAGGTGAGGACAAACCCACTCCGTGGTACCATGCGCTCAGAGCCCAGCTCCTTGGCCAGGCAGCACCGCCCGCCCTGTCCCCTCACTTGCGGGGCCAAGGGAGCAAGGCCTCCCACGGTTCCAGGCTCCTGTGTGTGGGCTTCCTTGTCTGTGCAGAGTGGGAGAAGGGCTGGTGGGTTAGCGGTGAGAAGTCAGGAGGTGGGAAATGAGAGGGACCTGCCAGCCTGGAGAGGGACAAAAGCAGGTCCCAAGCCCCTGTGATCACCCATTCCGGTTCCCCTAAGGCTTTGGTCTGTTTCTCCTCTCCCTGCTCCTCCACTCCCTCCAAGCCAGGCTCCTCTGCACCTGACCTGCTGGGGAGCCTCATGAGGTCTCCAGGCTCCCCTCAGGGACCTCTCGGGGAGGTTACACACTCTGACAGGTTTTGCTTGGGTTTTTGTTACTAACACTGGAACAAGTTAGGAAATTAAAAGGCTCCACCCTGACCCTTCTTTGAGAAAGATAAAGTTGTCAGTGATATTGTATCTTTGACTAGACAAAAAATGGTTTTCTACATGAGCCTTCCCCTGCCACCTGGCTGGAGCCCTCAGGATTTTGCTAGCAGTTTCTTCATTCTCAAGTGTGTCCTCCCAGCACCCTCCAACCCAGGAGTAGCTGCACTGAGGCTGCTCCCTGCAGCAAGGATCCCCTGACAGACCTGAAGGGGCTGTGGGTCAAGGAGCTCAGCTGTCCGCAGAGCAGGAAATAGGACCCTGACCCAAGCCAGGCCAATCCACTTCTCTTGCAAACCCTGAGTCCTGAGACAGGTGACACAAAGGTGGGAAAAACAAGCCTGGGGCTCATTCTCCCCAGCTCCGGTGTCTCCCTGAGTCTGCCAGGAGTGCCTTCTCCACAGCTCTCAGGGCTGACCTGGCTCCCTTCCCTTCTTACGTTTGATTCCCTGGGTTCCTAATTAGGTGACTCCCCAAAGCCTCCTAATGAATCTCCCTCTTTGGCTTGCATCCAAAAAGCCTGACTGATGAAGCAACCACAGCCTTAGCCTTTTGTCACATGAATGCAGACACTGCCCCGGCCAGGATCACCCCCAGCTCTGGAGCCGGCCGCACTGTCGCTCAGGCACTGAGGTGCGGACCCAGCCCTGCCTCGGAGCAGGGCAGCCCCAGCCCATCTCCTGCTGGTCCTTCCAGGTCAGCTCCTCAGATCTAGGCCATTCTCTCAGCATGAGATTGAACATCATCTAATAAACAGAAACCACCAAGTATAAGCTTCCTGAATATCCCTCTTTTCTGCTTTCTAGTTTAATTTTACCTTCACCTCCCTCTCTTCAGACACAGAAAAAGGCTGAGGCTGTCTTTCCCAGGCCCACTCTCTGGGCTCCAAGATACTCTGACTGTGTGCCACAATCCCCAGCCCCTCTCCTGTATCCACTGGCTGTCTCTCCTCTGTCCCGGTCACCCTGAAGTCACCTGCTTCTAGAAAGCCCTTCTCCAGCAACATCTCCAGCAGCCCATGGCCCTGCTCACTCCTCTCTTTCTTCAGTTTCTCCCCGTCCCTGCCTCCACGTGACTCCTCCAGCCCCAGAGTCAGGCTTCCGCTCCCACCCACCTCACCTAACGCCACTGAAACTGCACTCAGGAAGGTCACCAGGGACTTCAGTCAGCCAAACCTAGCAGTTTCATTTTAGTCTTTAGCCCAAGAGCTGTTACAGAAACTGCTAGTTGTCTCAAAATAACAATTTCTTTTTCCTTTTAAGACAGAATCCCCCAAACATGTTTACCCTCCCTTACAGCTAGATGGGATCATGTGATTAAGTTCTGGCTGATGATGTGTGAGCAGAAGGGACAAGCACATCTGGGTCATGTCCCTAAAAGGAAGGGGTGTGTCTCCATATCTCCTTCCCGCGTCCTGCTAGCTATAATGGACATGTGATGTGGCCCACACTTGCCACATTTGCCATGAGGATGAGACCTATATCCCGGGGTTATGGAAAAATAAGATATAAGGATCCAGGGCTCTGGACAACATCCTGGAGCATGGCTGCCCTACCTCCCTGGTCTGCCCTTCAGTTCAGAGAGGCTAATTGATGGGCTGAAGATCATAAAGCTACATCAAAACCCAAGTACAAGCTTAATACCCTTTCCAGTATGCTGTGTGGTAAACTCTAATCAGTACTGGGAGGGTGGGCTCTAACAGCCCATGGTGACTCCTGGCTATCAGGTTCAATTTAGCCACCAATAAACTCAGCTCTGCAGAGCCTAAAAACATTTCTAGGAGCTCAATGTGTACATACCTCATTTGGGATTGTCTTTCTCCTCCTGACGCACTAAAACTTCTCTTTAAAATGCCTGAAACATAAAATAAAAATACCTTTACATTTTCCCTATGCAAATCTTTTGTTTATGTATTTATTTATTTTGAAAAAACAATGCTGCATTCTATTTTCTGAGCAATTTTATATACTATAAAGACTGCCTTCATTTATGAAAGTGTCATCTAAAATATAATGCTACAAATTACTGTTCACTTGATAGGCTTGGTGATGGTCCCTTTTCCAAAGAAAGGTGCTAAACCAACTCCTTTTTTAACAGCTAATTATGTACAATAAAATAACTATGCCCTAATCATCTTAAAGTTCAGCCAAGGCAGCTACATTTACTGAGTCCAATTTCTCCTCCCCCACTGGCCCTTCCCACCATCGTCACCCAGGATATGTAACACTGAATTCATCTCAAAACAGTAATGAACTGCATCTAGAATATGCTTCATATGTTTATAGACGTGAATATTTTTTACTGTGTAATATTTGTGTTTTCCCAATAGCAAATCAAATCACAGTTTGTCTAGCAGGCAGGAATTTACAGGGAAAACAATGTTGGAAATTAAGATTGTTTCGGAAAATCGGGAACATCCAGTCACCATTTCGATGACCAGTTAAATGTGGAAGGAACGAAAATGAACGTAAATCCACAGGGTTCTACTTTGATCCTTAGAGATGCTATTTGAAATGTTCTTTTGTAAGATTTTCATAGTATAGTCATTGGTGAAAGGGAATTATTTACACTTAATTTGTTTCATAGTGTTTCTATCTCTCTGTTTTAATATTTCCTCAACACTCCATTTCCTATTTTAACTTTTACCTTTCAGTTTCAGATTTGTTCAGTGAATTGAATCTTATCTTTCCTTATAATCTTTAAATTTTATCTAAATATAACTTTCCTTTTCTTTCCCATGTCCCATTGCAACCATTTTCTTTACTGTCTCAAATTGGGAGTCAAAATTAATGTATGGACTGAATTTATATACTGTATTTTTTCATTGTACTAAACAATTAATATATTTTACTTTAGAGTTTTAAATATAACATATCCCTTTACATTAATGTGAATAAAACTGTACAAAATTTAGTCTACATCAAGACTAATTTCTTCTCCGGGTTTCTAATCCCTAAACAACAGATTCAAAAAACACCACACTCCACGATTCCTGTGGTTGGTTATTTAGTCTGTCTCCGAACTAGTTGTCTCTACTCCCTAGGTAGAACCTGCATTTGCTGGTAGAAATGGTGCAACGATTCATTTGACGGCTGAGGTAAAGGGAAACCACAGTGCTGGCTGGGCTCTGGGCTGTCAGAGTGACAGGCACACTTGTCCTAATTGGCAAGGAATGTATACGTACCTGGAAACCAACCACTGTGTTATCCGTATCACACTTACCTGACCCCGGTATGATTCCCAAACCACTCCCTCCCGGAATCCCACTAATGGTAAAGGAAGCTTACTGAATGTGGACTCTTTCAAGGGGCTTGACCCGGAGCTGCTCGAGTTATCTGAAACATCCAGTTCATCATCCAGCTCTGAATATATGTCTGCACGTTAATGGAAAAAAAATAAAGATAAAAAGCAAATGAGTCTTGACCCAGAAAGCCGTCGTGAGGATAATTCATCCTGCCATCCTTTTGCCAGAAATACCTTTGTCGATGTTTTCCAAGTTGAAGTTCTCATCGGACAGGACTCCATCACAGGCCCTGTCTTCCTCCTTCCCGCAGGGGGCCTGGAAGCCTTCAGGGGGCAGGGCTGCACTTTCTGCAAGTTCGCTTTTCAGGCTGGAGGCTCCGCTGCTGACGCTACTCAGGCTCGCCTTCTCGAAGGTGTCCTGAGAGAAATTCATTTTTACAAGCCCCTTCTTTCCTCCCTTCTGCAGACACAAAGCTGGTTAGAACATACATTAAAATGCTTGCAATGTTATTATAAGTATTTGTGCTGAAGCAGCATCCATAGTTCTGCCTAAACCTTTGCTAGAGATTTAATTTTGTCTATAACTACAAACAAGGAGGCCTGCTAGCTACAAATGGACAAAAAAAGGAATGTGACATGAGGCTCCGTGACAAAGGTCTGTGAAATCCTGTGAAAGAAAATGCAGCGCTAGAGAACAGACAGGTATCAAGGAAACTGAAATTTCTCTCCTTTAGGTTATCTTAAAAGTATTTGCTGTCAAATAGTCTCAGCACCACAGTGAATAAATAAGGCTTAGTTTCTTCAGAGCTCAGGAAAATTAGTGGCAGGCACAGCAAGGCCACAGAGGGAGAGAGGTGAGGTCCCCTGAAAGGTGAAGAGCTGTGCAGAGGGGACTTCTGAACCACTTAGGACTCTGCACCACTGCCTGGTGCCAGCGCTCTCCCTAGAGCTACCCTCCTGCTACTCTACCCTCCTTCAGACTGCTGTGTTTCTGTTCCCATAGTGCCCTGAGGTTACCATCTGCTCATGACAGTCTGCATTTCTCTAGACAATATTATTAAAAACTGCAAAATTATGTCTGGAGGTTCAATAAAAATAGAGGGGAAAAAAAGACCGCTCCTATTAAATGCTGGAAGTTTCGATTTTTTTAAGAAAAAGACAGCAGAGAAGGAACTACATATGACTCAGAAGTAAAGTACCCCTTGTTTTTTTACTCAAGGAATTCTCAGTACTTAAGACTGAAGGACTTAGTTTTGGGTGGAACAGTTTGCAGCAAGGGCTTAAAACCTTCTTAGGCTGTGGGAGACCAAACAGTGCTGAGAAACCTAAGATTACACGAAGGAGACAAAAAGACAAAGGAAGAAAGGCTGTGAAAAAGGAAAAAATAATAGTTGGGGTGCATGAAAAGAAAGCAAAAGACTACATTTGTTGAAGGGGAAAAAAAATCCACTCATGAAGTATGTCAGACATTGCTTAGGCACAAGTCAACCTCCTCTTCTTGACTGCAAGTCCCCAGTGATGAACAATTCCTGCTAGAGAGACAGGTTCATAGTTTGTTTTATTTTGTTTTGTTTTGTTTTCCAGATACTTTTTTCTAAAAGTAAAATAAAGTGATACACACAGCCTCCAAAGGCAGGTTCCTAAAAACTCAATGGTGGTAGAATTTGTAGATGAAGAAAATCTAAGACCTTATTGAGTGACTGGACTTAAAAGTAAATCTCCCAAAGCTTTCGTGTGTTTGCATTTACTAAACAAGACAAAAAATAACTTTGTGCATTGCAAACTGTCCAATAAATTTCTGCATGCTATCTCTTTTTCCTGAAAATTTTTAGAGTCCTTTCCTCAAAGGTTCACCAAGATGCATGGAGATATTTCTTGTCCTGTTGAAGCTAACATGCAGTGGAAGGAGCATTTTAATTTCCTTTGGCTGATCCTCTATCCAATGTTCAAAGTCTTCCTGCATTTGTCCCTTAGAATTGTTCTTTCCTGCTTCCTGGTTCACCTTGCTCTGCTACCTTAGAACCTGAGATGGAAATGTTTTGGCTACCCTTTGGCAGAGCAGAACATGTGCTTCTCAGAACTTTTTCCAATTCCTCAGGCTCATAAGGAGCTTCCAATGCCAGCTTCAATTCTGTCTACACTCAGTTCTTGATTCCAGAACGAGGAGCTCCTTTTGAGGTTCAAAGCTTTCCAGCAAAACCCACCGAACCTCTGTGCCTTCCTCCTTTTTCTGGATGAACCCACAGATCCCTCTTTCTCCAACCACCCTCAACTGAAGCCATTTGAAATTTACATAGAAATACACATTCAATTTAGGGTTCTTTCCTCCTTATGACCTCTTTTATCCTAAATAAATTATAACCCTATTCTGAAGACTATGACTGGAATTTGAAACCATATAAGGACTACACATCCAAGATGTGTCAATGTTATCAATGCTGGAAAAAAACTGAGAGATAATTGAGTTGAGCATACTTTTTATTGCATGGATGCAATTATATGCTGGAATCCATATACCTCTAAAACTAGCAAAGGCTTTGTTTCTCTTAAGAACAGGAATGGATAAGACATCAAAGGAAGACATTTTTCTTTGGACAAATGAAGACTAAGGAGAAGCTGTGAATCCCAATACAGATAATTGCAGACTTAAGGAGGTTTGACTTGTAACCAATACCCAAGTACCAGATGGGTTACAAATCAACAGTCATTTGCAAATGCCAAAATTGTATCTACAGGAAATTGGGTGTTTGTTGACATTCCAATAAAGGGGAATCCACATTCTGAGAGAGGCTTTCTCAGACTCTGTAAGCATGGAAGGTATGATTGTGTATAGTTTGTTTTGGTTTGAAACCACTATTTCTATAATCTCTTGCAGCAGTTTTTGCTTTAAAAAAATCTATATAGTTTTTGAATTTTGATATAAACCATATGCCTCTGTAGACACATTTTCTCCACATGTGATTATTTCCAGAGTTTCTCCTTGTGCCTATTTTAGTATCCAACTCACTATCTAATTCACTCCTTGAAGAATTAGGGACTACTTGGGTCCCTTTCAAACCCTTCCATGCCTTGCACATCGCTGTGCACGTAGCAAATGCTCAGTAAGTAGTTGCTGTGTTGAGATCAAAGAAAGAGAAGGGCCAGAAAAGCAGATAAATTCCCTTACAGGATGAGTAGGTTTTGTAACTTCTGTTTTTCATCTTGTCCCTTGATCCAGAATCCTACATTGTGAAGCTTCTCTCAGAGCTGAAGGGACTATTCAGTGATGCACCGATGGGGAGAAGCAAACTTCTCCCGTCCTTCTTCCCCCTTGTACTTCTGAGAAGTCATAAACCTCCTCTGTATTGAGATGACCAGCCCCAAATGGCGATATGCCTCTGGAACCCAGCAAGCCCTGGCTGAGGGCAGAAATGGTTGGATATTTTTAGTTTGAGAGTTGAGGCCATTAAGATGTTTTCAAAAGTTGCCTCCAGCAAGTGCATAAACCTATCAAAGGGCATTAGTGGGGAAAGAGGTGCAGCCTTGAGGGAAAGAATTTGGCTGCTGTCCTCTTTTACTTTCTAATTACTTAAGATTTCTCTAGGAGTAGAAGAGGGATTGTTTTTCCCTCTGCATCTCTGGATGGACACATTTTTTATATCAATATGGCAGCAAGGAGAAGACAATGGAAATCAGACAGTGAAATTATCATTGATATGTAAATCATCACCATTATAGGAAACACTTCCTGTCACAGTGCTTGTATAGGCACAGTTATGTTTAGCTCAGTTTTGCTCATTATAATGTAATTTTTTATGTGTGCAGCAGATCATAATACATTTTCAGATGAATAGCAATTCTAACAGTAACAGACTGACATTGCCCAAATTAACTGCGACAGTAGGGAAAAAATTAAGAGAGCCTATTTTATTAAAACTAGTGTAATTTATAAAATTGCTCAAAATGTTTCATAGGGAGAGAAAAGGAATAACAGGAAATAAATATAAAGTATAACACCAGCTAACCCCTGTAGATGCTTTACTTTAGTACCATAAAGAATGTGCTCTTTCTTTTGTCCTAAAACATTCTATTCTATATGAGCTATATCTTTGCCTGGTTTCTTCCATTTATTTAGTGAACAACCACGACCTTAAACACATAAATTTTGACAGAAATTCGTCTGGCTGAGATGAGCTCTTTTTAATGGCAAACCACATTCCGTGCTTTTCATGGATGATAGAACAAAGAAAATTCAGAATAGGAGACACATCATTGACTGCATATTATTATACATAAACTTGGTCCCTAAATTTCAAAGTATTAAAAAAAATCAGCCAGTGTGATCAGATGGCTGAAGGGGCCACGTAGGTCCGCATAAGCCACAGCCACTGAGTGGACCGCCCACTCCAGCAAGTGCAGCGAGAGGCTCCTTGCCAAAGCCCCACTCTGGGATGCGCGGGGCTGCCCCGGAGAGGTGGGCTGGTGGAGCAAGCCTGGCCCCTGGCCCCTGGCCCCTCACTGCGGTCGATGAGAATCTTTTAGCCTCAGAGCTGTTTGGATGATAACACTTTCTATTTCATTTATGAAATTTTGAAGCACTTCCCTTCTCCTATGCTCCACATACCAAGCAGAAGAATAATAAATTCAAATGAAACCAGAAAAATTGGCATCTGGGCCCTGTGAATTACTAGACTTATAAATATTATATAATAAAGAAAAATCTTCTCTTTAAGTTTAATATTAATTATTGTTTTCTTATGAACTACTTAAAAATATTCATACAAAGCTAAATATTTTATCTTAATATAATTAGGTACATGTAATGATGATCCACCATTATCATGACACTCTCTTAATAAGAACTTCTTAAAAGTACATATTAATGGACTGACACTAAATTAAATAGAGAATGAATTGATAATTATTATTCAATTTAAAATTCCAGTATTGAATTTACCATGCTTGGTAATGATTCACTGCCATAAATTCTCTATTATTACTAAATCAAAGGCAGGTTTTTCTAGAAGTAACAATACTAATAAAGATGAGGAGAAGACCAGTCATTATCTGAAAGTATCACTTATTAAAAATACAGAAGATATGGTCCCCATCAGTATTTACTGGCCACCATTTTGTTCCAAGACTGCAGATTAACATACAAAAACAACTGGATGTATATGTTACTATTATACTATTATACAAAAGCATTTCAAAAGAGGCCAGAGTCAGGTAATTCCACTGAACACACAGAAGAAACAGGACACAGAAAATGAAGTGATCAGGTTTTAAGACATTCTAATTTGGATTGATCAAAAACAAGAAAGACAATTGAAACCAGCAATGCTTGAGGCATTAAACAGTATGGAATTGGACATGGGTGGTACCGATATAAACAAACCCCACAAATTAGAATCCCACTTACTGTTCCACTTTTAATACAGAATTACATAGGGAAAGGTCTAATTCTTGTCAAAGTGCACACTTAGTACATGACATCAAAATACCAAACGTATTAAGTGCCAGTAGACAAAGAGATAAAAACCACCATCATTTTTTGCCTGGTCCACCGCAGGCTCCTCTTAACCAATCTCCCTGCTTCTGTGCTTGGCTCTTGGCAGTCTGGTCCTACACAGCAGCCAGCTATATCTCTTTAAAAATTATGTCATCTTGCTCAAAACTCATACATCACTTAAGTCTGTAACGTGGAATATAGCATCCTCATCTCCTGCCATGTGCCCCTGCTTCTCTGCAGTCCATCCATGTAGGCCTCCTTGCTCACTCCTTGAACTTGACAGGCATGCTCCCACCTCAGGATATTTGGCCTTGCTGTTCCCTATGCCCTCAATGTTGAGCATCCAGATATTTGCACAGCTCACCTATTTAAAGTATTCTGGTTTCTGCTCCAATGTCATGTGATTATAGAGGCTTTCCCTGACACCCTTTTTTAAAACAGCCTGTCTCTCTACCTCTCCCAATGACTTGCTTCTCTTGCCTCCTTATATTTTTGTTCAAAGTACTTGAAGATGTTTTTATTTATCTATGATTTGTCTTTCCCCACTATGAAGGGGGGAAGGTTCTTTGACTGTTCTGTTTACTGGTATGACATCAGACTAGAATAGTCCCCAAAAGAGAGCAGATGCTCAAAAATTTTGTTGAATAAGTGAAATAAAAGATTGACCTTTTTAATGTGTTGCAAAGATCTTCTCCATGTTCAAACAATAGAAATAAAAATAGCAGCATGATTTTTTGAAGAAATTAACAAACTGATTCTTAGAATAGTAAAGAAATAGACAGAACTAGAATAGCCAAGTCAAACTTGACAAGAACAAAATTGAAGAACCTTACACAACCTGATTTTAAGACATATTAAAAAGCAACAATATTCAAGACAGTGTGATATTAGCCTAAAAGTAGACATATGAGTCAGTGTAACAGAATCAGAAGCAGACCCACATATATATTGTCGGATTTTCAACAGAGACCTAATAAAATCAACAAGGAAAGATTAGACATTTTAAGAAATGATGGTAGAAAAACTAGATGCCCATATGGGAAAATGGTAAATTTCAATTTCTTCATTATTCTACACACCAAATAAAATCAAAATGGATCACAGAAAATGTTTTATTAAAAAAAAGCCATAATCAGAAATAATTTTTTTAAAAAGAATCCTATATTTGCACCTTGGAAGGGGCAACAATTTCTTTAACAGGGTGCAAAAAGCACAACCAACAACAAAAAACTAAATAATTAAATTGGACTTTAACAAAATTAAATTCTTTAAAACATTTTCTGCTCATCAAAAAATATCTTTAATAAATAGTCGAGTCAGACACTTGGGAAAAAAACTTTACAACACCTATGTTTGACAACAGTTATATCTGTAATACACAAAGAACTACAAATCAACAAAAACAGACAAATAATTCAATAAAATAATGGCTGAAGATTTGAATAAACACTTCACACACCACAGAGAGAAAAACAAATGAACAATAAGCACATATAAAGGTGCTCAACATCCTTGGTTATCAGGAAAACACAAACTAAAACCACAAAGAGATATACTTTTATTTCCACTACAAAGGCTAAAATTCTAATAGGCTGAAAACCCCAAATGTTTGCAACAATGTGGAATGATTGGAACTCTCATGCATTGCTCCTGAGAGTACTAAACAGTACAATTTTGGAGAATGTTTGGTAGTTTCTTTTAAAGTTAAATATGCAACAACCTTAAGACACTGAAATACTATTAATACTATTCCCAGGTGTTTCTTAAGAGAAATAAAAATACATCTGAAAAGAAAACTTATACAAGAAGATTCATATTGGTCTTGCTTATAAAACCCCAAATCTGGAGACAATATCATCAGGAGAATAAATTATGATATATTCATACAATGTTATACTTTCTAGCAATATAAAGAAATGACTGCTGTATGCAACAGCGTGGATGAATCCCACAGGCATCATATCATGCAAATGAAGCCGGATGCTAAAGAGTCCATACTGCTGGAGTTATATTAAGCCAAACAATAGGCAGAAGTAATCTGTAGTGACAGAAATCATGTCTGTCTGTTGGCAGAGAACTGTATGACAAAGGGCAGGAGGGAAACTTCTGAGTGATATAAATGTTCTGAATCTGGTTTTGGGTGGGAGTTAGAAATGGCAAGAATGGCTGGACGACGCAATTAAATATAAATGATGCAAATTATATCTCAATAAACAAATAATGTTATATCTCAATTAAAAAGGGGGGCTCGTGGGTGGACATAAGGTGTATACATCTATGTGGCTGCCTATAAAGCATTGTTTTACTTTCTTTAAACAGAACGTTTCTAAAACAAGTTATGGTTTTTCCTGGTTCCTCTTTTACTGCATCAGTATTGGTTGCATTTTCACAGCCTCGAGGGAAATTCAGTCACCAATTAACCAGACAATAAAAGCAAAGATGTTCAGAAAAATATTGTCCTTTTAAAATGCATCATTTTCTACATGGCTTAATTTAATCTCTTAGCAGAGGATTACAGACACATGCCTTTAGGGGCTTGCTCAGCAGTTGTAAATGACATATGGCAACATAAAAGAAAAGCCATTCAGATAAACAGCACAACATTTTTAAAAATCTGCACTAAGAAAATGAGAATCAGATGCTTGCATATATGCTCAGTTCTTAAGTGGTCAACTTTAAAGATATTTGAGAATTTAAGAAAAATATCAAATGTCTGTCCATAGAGTTTGTGAAGGACATACACAACTTATTAAAACTACAATAAGAATTTCACAATGAAGAAGTGAAATGGTGAAAGGTTTAGAAAGATTATTTAGAAAATAATCTTTGCTGATAGGTGCTCAACTAGCTGCTTTGGCCCCCTAATAGATGGAATTTAACATAACTATGTGTGCCACATTTCAATAGTTTCACAGTATCAGATTTTCATAGAAATCTTTTTTTTTTTCAATTCACCAAAGCCTAGAGTAAATTTCTAGACTCCCTATCATGTACTCATCATCTTAAGCATGAGATAATTTATCAAGATCGGATGTGATTTTTTGAAAGATCATCTTGCTAGGCACACTGAGGGTGGCTAAAGGAGGAAGATGATCCTTAATAACCTGGGTGGAACAGACTCAAACATTTGGAAGGTTGTCAAAGCAGAGCTGAGGCTTCTGTGCAATGCAAAAGAGATGGCCTCCGTGGACGGCAGCTGCAGCCCCTGCCCTTCCTATCAGCCTGCCCAACGGGTTTTAGACTTACGTAGCCAGCACCAACAATCAAATAGGCCAATTCCTTGCAATAAATCTCTTAGTATGTATCTCCTACTGGTTCTGCTTTACATATTTCATGTAGCACTGTACTGCACATGACATAACTTAGCATCCCTGGCTGCTGCCCCTAGTGACAAACAAAATGACAGTCATTGTGATGGACAAAATTGACACTCCCTCTCCACACACACACACATTTCCTAGTGACCCATGCAGACAGCACAGAGGCAGTACGCTGAATCCCCACCAGGGGTGTGGAAGGGACTAGAGGTAAGAGAGTTGGATGTTACAATGACCCCATGTGGGGCAGTATGATGACACTGAAGGATAAGACAGATTCATCAGACATTTCAAAGACAGAATCGGTTAAGCACTTACTAGGAAATGGATACAGGATTTGAGGGAGAATGAACTGAAGTGGGAGTCGAGATTCTGAGTTCCAGTTAATGTGATGAGGTGTAGGATGTGACTGGGATAAGGGAAAGGAATCCATTCACTGTGGAACTTGCTGAGGATGAGGTATTTGTCAGACATACAGGAAATGTCCAGTTCAAAATTTAGGTCTGGCACACAGGAGAGGCTCAGATCAGACAGGTAGCTTTGGAGGTCTTCAGAAAAAGGGTGTGGAAGTTATGCTGTAGAACACATCCCAGTGTATTCTGCTGTCTTAGAAAATTTTGTGTACTTTTCCTTCTAGAGCCCTTCTGCTGTTGAGACCAGGCCGTGAGGCTGAGGCTTACAAGCCCACGGGAAGGCCTGAATAAACACCTGGGGAGAGGAAAGGACATCACGAAAGGGCAGGTTATGGCAGAGTGGAGGCTCAAAGAAGGAGCCTGATAGGAGGACAGAAGAGGAGAAGGCAGGCGCAAGCATCCTTGTCCTCCCCACACCCTCTCCACAGAGGGGAAGCTCAGGAGTGGAGTAGGGCAGCTGGTAGAAACACACAGAGCACTTGGGGGACCAATCCAGGTGCAGCCAGAAAAGACTGAAGTTCAGAGAAGCTTCATGACCATCATGACACTATAGACTACATGGTTGATATGGGGATTTAATATAAGGCCCATGAGGGTCAACACCCTGTGCTCACTGTGGTACCCTGGAATAGTGCCTAAGACCTAATAGGTACTCAATAAGTATTTGTTGCATGGCCAACATGACTGGCACCTGGGATAGAAGAGTAGGAAAGGGTGAAGAAGGTATCTGAGCTGGTGGGGCTGATACAGTATCCCCCACTCCCAGGTAGTTCCCCATGGACTGTGTGGGACATGGATGGGAATCTGAAGCTCCTGGGTGCCACAGTGGGGGTGTAGAAGATGGTTTTGGTGCTGGCTGGTGAGTTCACCAGGTTATCACTGCATGGGGGGCAGAGAAGACAGTTCAAACCAAGGATGCCAAGGGGGGTATCCCAAAGGCACAGAGATGGGTTCAACTCATCTAAAGTCAGCAGAAGCAAGTAGAGGAAGGCAACCCTTGAAATGGGAGAAAAATGTTTAGACTTCAGAGATTAATATAAGGGATAATGGCTAACCCCACCATTTTCTGCCATCAGCAAAAAACAGGGTTCAAAACAAATGATATATGATTATAGAAAATTAAGTCCTCATTTTGCACAACCAATTTTTACCCAAATTCATGTGAAATGAAAAGCCATGGAGATGCATGGAGCTTACTCAAGGGAAGAACAAGAAGAAAAGCAGAACTTCTACATTTAAGAGACCGTGATTAGAAGGGAAAATAAGAAAGAGTGTTCAGAGAGGCTAAGATGGGAACCAGAACAGAGGAATGTAGTGGAAACCACAGCAAAATAAATTTATTCAAGAAAGGACATGAATCATAAGAAAGAATTAGCCATTACTTTGATAATTTGGTTGATGCACTTTGGAGATATTCAGGGTTTTAGTCCTCCCTCCCCAGGACTGAACCAGACGCCATGACTAGGTGTTCACAAACTTCTGCCAGCTACAGGGTTGCTTTCCGAGACTTCAGACTAAATTGGGAGACCCAACTTTCAGTCCTAGGTCTGCTGCAAACTAGCATGGTGACCTTGGGTAAGTTTCTTAACTTCTCTTTGTTTGCCTTTTTCTTGCCTATTAAATTAAAGCATGAAACAATACCACTTCCAAAGTCTTGGTCCTGGATCAGCTAAGCTGGCATGTCTGGAGTCCCTACACGTCTGCTATTCTTTTCCATTCAAGAGTGACCTCCTTACCAGTTTTCAGGGCTCATCTTACCCTGCTTGCTGTGGGAGGCTCCATGACCTCTATCACCCACGTATCTCTTTTATTTCCCCCAAATTTCCTTCCGTATATACGTCTTGGCTTCCCCAGTAGACTGCACAAGTTACTTCACATCTGAGATCATTGTTTATAATTATTTATAACCTTCACAATAGGAAGCACAATGTCTTACATTCAAAAGACATTCAACAAATCCTCATTCTTCCATTATTAATTACAGACTGCACACATTTTTAATTTTTTCTCTTTGTGTTGTTCCTTGAAAGGTTTATGGATGTGAAAGCAGTTCTCCAAACACAATGACCTCACTAAACCAGTAAAAAGAAATCATCATTCAGCTTTAAAACAAGGAGTGGCAAGGATAAAAATATCTGCCAAATATTAGAAAAGAAGTGGAAAATTCTTGCAAATTCACACTGCAAGAACACGCTTCTCTCTGACTCCTTTTTTCAGTTTCCCTGGAACATTTGGCTCTGCTCCACTTGTACACAGAAATATACTTTATTTACCAGTGTTAATGCTAGTGTAAGGCTGGAGCTATAGTATCCCAGCAATCTGAATGAAACTGAAGTTTTCCACTGATTATTCAGATTTTCCAGGTGGGGTTTTTTTTTTAACTCTCATCCTTGTATTTGGTGGTGAAGATCTTGCAGCACGATCTTTAGAAATGCCTGTAACCAATTTTTCCATCTGGAATGTAAGATTATACCTACAGTGTAATTACTCTTCATACTTAATGTGTTGTGTATGGTGCCAAAATATCAATCATGATTTGCACTATTACACTGCCACAAAACCCTAACAATAGGCATTTGCTCTTACACATTTAAATAAAAATTACACCTTATTTTTCTCTGCTTGATTCTTACCATCCTGGGCTCTGTTGCTTTGAATTATAATAATAAGAAAACCTAACATTCTTTAAAAGGAAGTCTTGCCTCTCTTTCAAAGAGGCAAAACCACAGTACACAGGGGTGAACTTTATTAGTGAAGACTTTTCTGTCCTTTTGAAGCATATATTAAAACTTGTCTTTACTAGCCTGATATGAAAATTGTCATAATTAAAAGCAAGCTAACGTGTGAAAGTAAATAACATACACCCCATGAGACAGGAATCATTAATGTTTCTTATCAATTGTTTGCTTACCCACTAATTTGCAAAGTTTCAGTAATTCACAGTGGATCTCCTTATTGGTGCTGGGAATTCAAAACTTCTACTGAACCCATTAATTTCTCTCTTCTTTGACTATTATTTATCATTGGATTGTGTAATTGCATTATTGATATTAAGCTCTCTGGGAGAGCATTCCACTATATTTGAAATGAAATAATCTTAGTACTGTAAGGCTGCCTTAGGAAAAAAGACATAAAATTTTACTCCTATAATTTTTCTATGAGCAATCATGTAGATGTAAGCTTTAAAAATAATAATTGCTACCCACTGAGGATAATGCCAATTACCTGCATGCTGCCTTCTGATAAAATGTAATCATATATCCTTCTCAGTTTTTTAATAAAGTTGCATTTTTTTCCTTTTAGTTAACATTTGATTAATCTAGAGATGAAAAATTATCAGTATTCTTAAAATAGTACAAGAGGAGAGCTATTTCATGGCTTTACAAAATAGTAATATAAACTTTGCTTTGAAGTAAAGCCCTTCCTTATAGTTCCAATAAGACTGAATACTCCATGAGGGCATTAAGGCTGGCTAAGTAGCTGGTGTTCAATATATATTCATTAACTGTGTGAATAACATATATGGATTTAATATTTGGATTCTGGGTTTGGTACTAATGGGCCAGTTAGTACTAGATTTTCAAGTTTGTATCAACAAACTATTCTTCTAATATAAGTGTTGCTCATTTCATATGATTAATGCCATCTTACCATTTTATGCCACTAATTTGCATAGTATGTTCAAACATTAATTTATTCAATCCTATTCAATGCGCAAGACAATATTTTTCCCCCCAATTTACGATGCGTACACAACCTCTAGAACCTTAGATCTCTCCCCTTGTTTTACCTGGTTATGGCCTGAGAGCTAGATTTCTACAGTTAAAATGACCCCCAAATACATATTGAAATATCAATAGAGGAAATGTTGCAGAATCTTGGATTTGTTTCAAAATGATCTGATAATGGCAGGGAGGGGGTAGTGGGTGAGCATAGAGATGATGCATGATTGGTCCAAAGTAGCAAATTGTTAAAGCTAGGGGATGGGCACATGAAGCACTCTCTTACTTTCGTAAATGTGTGAAATTTCCCACACTAAACTTAAGAAAAATCTGAGAAGTAAAATTAAATAAATAAATAAAATGCTCCTTCCCAAGGTGTTTTGCTAAAGATAAGAGGATTTCTGCCATTAGATTTTAAACTAAGTCAACCCTGCCTCCCACATTAGATGCATGGATCTAATATGAACTGACTCTTTTATATTCAACTGGAAATTGGCCAAGTAGCTTTACAGTGCAGAACTTAATAGAAAGTCCCAAATACTTAAGATATATAGAAATGGCTAAATCTCTTGCATTTTAGTTTATTGGGAATACTACACTGTAGATGCAACATGACATCCTAGGATGATGTGTTTGTCATTGTTGCCTAGTTTTTACAAAGTTGAAGTCTCATAGTAAAATAGCAAGCAGTGTGACCTCTAACTCTGTGTATAGAGTATATTATTAAATAAAGGCATTCAGCAAGAGCTATAACTCCAAGTTATATGCTCCTAAACATAAACCGAGGCCTTATGTAATTGCCATGGATTGTTCTGTGAAATTACAGCTGGGCTCTGCATTTAAGGCAATGAAGATGACAGGGCTGCCCCACCCAAAAAAAGACACTACATTGAATCTTCAACTTCTGGATTTTAAGTGTGTCAAGAAAAACCCACCAAACAGTAGTTCTTTCCTTCTAAAAGGAAAGGTATTCACTAGAAACTCTGTTATTCAAGAAATCAAAACTGCCTCTTCTTTGAAACCAACTTCTTTCCTAATTTTCTCAGCTAAGGCAGAGCAGGTCCTTAGGGTCTGGAAAGGAATTTAAGACCAGGTACCTTGATCAGGAATGGGTGTTACATCCCTATTGCCTTGGGCCCCACCAGGAAAAAAGAAAAGAACCATTTGTCAGCTTGAGGGGCCCTTTGCTAGGTCCCTGTGCAGAGGAATCCAGAGCATAAGTGAAGGATGGATCATGGGTCATTATACAACAAAGGCAAAAGGGAAGGAAAATAAGATATAGTAATAATAGCATCATGGGCACAGTCACTTGCACATTGGAAATTTGCAGCTTTGACATCCCTTTCTCAAGCTATGTTCAGAAATAAACTGAAATATCAAAATAATTTAAAGGTTACTGGCAAGAAAAATAAAAGAACATATTCGGACTTGAAGTATGGCAATACATTATCACCACAAACAATAATGAAAGCAATGACACAGACTAATAAAATGTTTTAAGGCAAATGTTTTTCCCTTTTCATCACTAACACATGAACATTTTCATCCATATTCTCCAAATCAGATTGCTGAAGAAGTAAAATATATGAATTCATTTACTTCTATTTATATAAAGAATACAATGTAAACTTGAAGAACTGCTAAGAAATCATTCTGATAACTCTGGTTTTGTATATACAATAAATTATGAGTTAATTCTATAGGAAGTCAGTACTAATGACATTTTAATTTTTCTTATAAGATCTAGAAATGGATGCAAATATGTGAAATATTTCATGTAGCAATTAATATTTTCCTATCTTAAGATGATTATTTTCCTTAAGACAAGCATGAACAACTTCAGACAGACTATTAGAGGTCATCGTGAAGAAACTGGAAGACACACTTACGTGAGACAGCAAAGCCAGTTCGCGGTGACACGTGATGGAGTTCCGGTTGGCTTCCATAAAATACCTCTGTGTGCGCCTCCGTTCCCGCTCCAGCTTCTTCTCTAAGGCCAGCTGGGATGTAGACAAGTTGTCTAAATACTTCATCATGACATCTGATATCATCGAGCTGACTTCTACAATATCTGCGCGGGTTTCTGCATCAGGAGTGAGGCACCTAAGACAAGAGAAGCTAATTACAGCCGCCTTGTGAATGTTGGGGCCAGGCCAGGGTGTGTGCACGGTCAAGGTTAACCTCCACTGTTGTCTACCACAGTGTCTGCACCCAAGAGAAACTGGGGTAAAAAGAACATCAAGTATACTTTTGAATCCAAGACTTCTTGGAAGGCATTTGGAATGTATGGGAGGGAAAGGGAAACAGCATGTTGTCTTTGCATTTGGGCTGGGAGGCAAAGGTTACTGGCTGAGCATAAAGCTGCTCCTCAGGTCTCAGAAGACGCATGAAAATTGGTTTCCTCGGTGAACTGGTTATTTTCTAAAATCACTGCCAACTCACTGGTCAGTAAAACAGAGAGATCACAAGGATACAGGAACTGATGATCGACTCTGAGGCACCAAAAGGAAGGAAGGTTTCTGGGAAGCAACAACTTATTGGCCTTTCCAGCTGTACAATGGCAGTATGAACACAACTTTACTAGTGAAAGTCTTATAAAAAAACATGAAGTCATAAAAATAAAATGTAACCCAGTTACTGAGAAGTTTAAGATATTAATAGCAATTTTTTAAGCAGCTAATTCGGTCAACTTCATGCTAATATTTTCTGTGATATTGGAGGTAGGAAATATCAATCAGCCTGCTAAGGGGAGTATCATTCATGTCACAACTGAACACTCAGAGAGGCTACTCCAGATACCCATGGAACCAATGATCAAAATCATTGGTTGGCATGCTTTTTAAAACCTTTTGGCCCTCACTGTAATGTTTTCTCTATTTTTTTTTTTTACTTTAAATTCTCTAACTTCACTAAGTCATATGTACATCTCAATAAAATTTTACTTGTTTTGAATTTGAGTCAAAAATCTAATTTTCACATCTTGTATTTGATTCAGAACCCATAGTAAATACAACTTTCACCTATACTGATGTCTCCAGGTAAAATTTAAGAATTATTACCTGCAATTATTTTCCACAACAGAAGTCAAAATAAGACTTACACTTGCTAATTTGCTAATTACTCTTCCTTATTGAGTTTATTAACCATGAATAAAATATACTCATCTTAACCAGATTTTAAGACATTTTATGTTTTGTCATTTCATCCTTTTTCTTTTTTCGCATTTTTTTTGGTGTCATTAATATAAAATCACTTGAGCAATATTGTAGTTACTAGATTCCCCCCATTCTCAAGTCCCCACCACATACCCCATTACAGTAACTGTCCATCAGCATAGTAAGATGCTGTAGAGTCACTACTTGTCTTCTCTGTGCTATACTGCCTTCCCCATGCCCCCCACCACGTTATGTGTACTGATCATATCCCCACCCCAGTTGGGGAGCATGGTAAAAGTGAAACACAGGTCCCTCCTGCTGATACATCCAAATGCCATGCTAGGTAGATGACAGCAACAATGATGGAATGAGAACAAAGGGATGGAACTGGAGGCTATCCAGAAGCCAAGGAAGCTAGGAGAAGATGGTTGAGAATCTATTTCATGGAGGCAGGGAGCTAGAGGAACCATGTATGAGGTGAGGCTCCAAACGTGAAACACACATGACCCATGACCCTTGTCCCATCAGAATTCACTTCCAAAACATAAATTCAGATATAAAATTATTACAAATTTCATGACTTCAAAACCAGAGCCTTAAACTCCAAGCACAGGACTTTTTGAGTGTGGAAGCCCTGTGAAGGTCATAGGCAAGTGAAGCTGACTTGTGTGGCAATGACATATTTGTAGTCAAGTTTCTTATTTTTGCTCAAAATCACAAAAGAAGCAAAGTTGATAAATTTTACTATGTAAATAAATCAGTTTCCTCATTTGGCCTCAGTTGGCAAGAGGGACTAAAGCTGATAAAAAAAAAAATGATTGGTTGACCTATTGTTAATTATGAGTGCCATGTCAGAAGAAGAATAAAAAAAAGCATCCAAGCTTTTCATTAGTGCATTAGATGAAATTCTTTGTCTACCGTTATTTACACTGATGCAAGATAATAATAGCAGTTGAATTATGACCTGAGCTTTTTCTTTTTCATCCAAAAGACAAATAATGACACATTATGATAGCCTTAAATGACATGTTAGACCAATGGGCTTAATAGATATATACTGAACATTTCATTAAAAAACTACAGAATATACATACTTTTCAAGTGTACATTGAATATTCACTAGGATAAATCACATATTCAGCCTCAAAATAAGTCTCAATAAATTCAAGATTGAGATCATACCAAGCACTCTGCCATCCATAATGGCATGAAATAGAAGTCAATTACAAGAAACCTGGAAAAAACACAAACATGTGGAGGCTAAACAACATGCTACCAAACAGCAAAGGAGTCAATGAAGAAATCAAAGAAGAAATTAGAAAAAAGTACCTTGAGACAAATATAGAACCATGATGTTCCAAACCAAGAAAAAGAATAAATATCATCAAAATTGGAAAGAAAGAAGTAAAATTGTCACTACTTGCATATGACATGATAATATATAGAAAACCTTAAAGATTCCATCAAAAATCTATTAGAACCAATAAATGAATTCAGAAAGCTGCAGGATACAAAATCAATATATAGAAAGCTGCTACATTTCTATATACTAATAAAAAACTAGCAGAAAGATAAATTTAAAAAATAATCAACTTTACAATTTCATCTAAAAGAATAAAATACCTAGGAATAAATTTAACCAATTCATTGTGTGGAAAAATCTGTACTTCAAAAGCTAACTGTCTTAGCCAATCCAATCCATTGTTCATGAATAGGACCAACTTCACCAATGAAAGCTTATTTACAACACCCATATGCCAATTAATAAACCAGAAATTTCACCAATGGAAACCCAAACGTTAGTTAACAGTGCCTCTGTTGTTGATCAGAACTAAAGATAGCTGAGCCTTTAGGTGGGGACTTTTCGATAAGAGTACTAGCAGCCTTCGCTGAGTAGAAGTCCTCTTTGGGGAAATGACAACACTGGTAACGTAAAGTGCACCCACAGTATTTGACTGCCCATCTGGAAGTATGTGAAAGTAATAAAAAATTTTATCTAATTGAGAAAGTGTCATAATAAAAAAAAAACATTGGATAGCTCTGAGTTTCAACATATCCTCATTGAGTTACGGAAGTTAATTTAGAAAGTCATTTTAACTATATAGCTATGATGAGCCAAAATTTAGATTTGGTTCACTCTCAAAGTAACACCCTGTATATGCACTTGGTAACCTCAAACGTACAAAATGTAACATGTCAAATTTACTTAAATTTTTTTTTAAACAGGAAACAAAGAGTTGAAAGTAGGGTAAAGAAATGTAAAGATCCACTTGTCCTTAGAACTAGCTAAAACCATTAACTTTGTTGGTCTGATGGCCTCTGAAACAAAGCACCAGACAGCTTATGTAACCAGGCACAGCTAGAGAAAAGTAAAGCAACTGGAATATTTTGTGCATAAAAGGAAATGTTCCTCCTTTTTAAAAAGTAAACAGACAATACTCTCTTAACAATGTACTGGAAGGTAAAAATAGTAATGCTGGTACCGGGCAGAGCAACAAAATGTATTTATTTTCTGCCCCGAACTCTTCTTGGTTGCTAAGTTATTCATTCCAATCACAAAATGCGCTTGTCCACCACATGAACAAACAGGGAAAAGGAAAACGTCCTGCATATTAGAAATGCAAACGATGTGAGCCCTACCTGACAAGATGTGGAAAGCAAAAATGAGAAGAGAGTAAAGCAGAAGAAGATATATACGATTAGAAACAACACCTACTTTAAGATTTAGAATGAGTCTAGTGAACTTTCCCATCCCAGCCTTATATTTCAAAGGCTCTATCACATTAGAAGTGATTGGACCTGAGCCTGATTTGTTGACTCATAAATGATCAGTAAGAACACGTTTGTGTTTTTTTACCCTATGCATCAATTTCCTGAAGAAAACAGGAACTGAGAAAATAGGAAATTGAATTTCTTCCCTAATTCTTTTGGAATTTAATTTGTAAAGACTAGAAATCCAAAGCAAATTAAATATGTAATTGCACACAACTCATGACTGATTTTGGTTTTATGTCAAATTTTCCTACAACTTTATTTGTGATATGAACACAGACAATGAGTCCTGAGTAACTTTAAATGAAAACAACATCTGTTACAGAATGCATGCTGCAATCTTAATTTACAGTCAATTATAAAATTAAACTGTCAGTTCTTAGTCATTATGGCATCTTAGTATTTTGAATTCATGTGCTCTCAAAAATTTAACCTGGAGTCTCCTAACAGTGATCCTTCATCCTTTTAAACATTCTGGTGACAAGTCGCTGCCCATCCAGCAGTCTGCCCCACCACGGGATCGCTAATCCTCACCCGCTTCCTAATGCTGAGCTGACCTTGGCCTCCCCAGAACTTCCACTCCACCATGCTCATGTCCCCATTTTCTGAAGTTCCACAAAATAAACCCAATTGTTTTCCTATTTTCAGAGTCACTCCATGTTCTCAATCAACAGAAGTATTTTTTAATCCTCATGTGATTATATTCCAAAACTTGTTGACTCAACTTCCAACTGACGGTAGAAACAACCTGCTTCCCTCCATCAGCCCCACCGCCACTGTGGTCAGAGCTCCCATCACCCTGCAAACAGCGGGGCCTGCCTCTCCCTCACACTCCCACTCCCTCCTTCTGCTCCCCGTAGGGCAGCCAGAGTGGTCTTGGCTGAGGAACTTTCCCACTCTATCTCAGCCTATTAACAAACTTTTAGTACATTGCCCAAAATTCAAGATAAAACCTCCAAACCCTCAATGTAGCCTAGCGGACCTAGCTGATCTGACTCCAGGCAGCCTCCCCAGGCCCTGGTCACTCCCGGGCTGTTCTTGTCCTTAACATGCTACATCTTCAATTTCTGTTCCACAAACTTAACGAGCCCTGTACTCAGGAAAGCCTTCACAGATACTAGTCTATTAAATGCTGTCTCCACTAAGCTCATGATTTGAGATTTAGTGATGGCTCAGATGTCAGACCACAGGGCCTTTCTTGATGGGAACTTTTCCTGAATCCCCAGACTAGGGCGAGTCCTTCCATCATCTCTCACTGTCCCCTTTACCATCCATCATCGAATTTATCATTATTTGTTTTATATGCTTAATTTCATAAATAATAATACTATTATTAATTACAATACCTGATTTTATTGAGGGCTCACTACACGCCAGGTCCTATGCTAAGAGCCTCAGAAGCGCTATTCCCATCAAGGCTCCAAACAAACCCATGAGTAGTTACAATCGCTGCCCATACCTCACAGCTGAGAAAAGTGGGGCTTGGGAAGGTTAAAGTGGGTGAGAGCCCAGATTGGAACCCAGTCCATTCTGGAACATGCTGCTGCTCTTAACCTTTACGTGATAATGTTGGTATCTGACTCCTCCACTAACCTCTCAGCCTCAAGAGGCATAGATACCAAGTACCCAGGGGGTCTGTCAGAGGCAAATGATGGTCCTATTTGCCAGATGACACAAAATCAGAATAATGTCTTATTTACCTGTACTACCCCTCCCCTGATCTTTGTGGCTCAACTACCTATAAAAAGGAGAGATCAGATGAGTAAACCTGGTACTCTTGTCTTGGCATCTCTGGAGACTTTCTGAGTTTTTAAGGCACTTTACAGAAAACAAATAGCAGAGAAAAGGAACAAATCATGGAGATGAGCAATTTAAATACATCCGTCTGGATTCATTAGCGACAGAGCATGATCCGCTACATGCAGAAGTCAGATGATTTAGAAAGGAATTCTGGCTCGTTTCCCTCGGTATTAACAATGATCATTGTCGATGTTGCTCAAGATTTACCATTTGCCAAGCTCTTTGCTAAGTGACTTGCATCTGTTACTTTGTGTAACCATCACACCAGCCTGATGAGGTTGGTACTATTACCATACCCATTTTACTGGATATGGAAACAGAGATGCAGAAAAAATGGTCAAATTGTTTGTCCAGACTCTGCGGTTAGTAAAACTCAGCCCCAGCTGGGCCTGAAGCTCTTAGTACTGCAGGGCAGCATTGTGCAGAACAACGAGAGATTCATAACACAATCCTACAAACACGTAAGCAGTACTATTAATGCAAAACTATCAGTTGGCAGAAGAACACAAAGGCAAAGGGCACAGTCTTGGGAATACAACTGGTATAATCCATCAAGGTGGTGCTAAGTGCCAGGATAGATGCAGAACCAAGTTTTAAGGGAACTGGGCAGGGGGCAGGGGGATGGATAAAGATTCTACCTGACTCCAGGATTTCTATGCCAATAATAAGGACTTGACTCAGCTCAACGGGCAGAGAAGTGATCTTGAATCAACTCACATGCTTAAGATGGTCCCGTAATAATGAGCAGCCAGATAAACGAGTCATTTACTCATACAACCAGGATTTGTTAAGAGTCTGTTTTGTACCAGGCATTGCTCTGGGCACCAAATAGCTACGGGCTCTATCGCCGAGGCCCCTGCCCTTGTGGAGTTTTCATGCTGGTAGGGAAGAGACAGGCAATAAAAAAAAACAAGTCTGCATGCACATGTGTAACATGTTAAGGGAATGGGAGCAGTGAGCTTTAAAAGGCAGGTGCGGGGCCAAGATAGGGCCAAGTGGCTGTGGGGGCCTCAGGGTGGGCTCCCTGACAGCAGGACATCTCAGCAGAGACCCAAAGGAGTGAGGGCCTGTGCCATGCGTGCATCAGAGGGGAGACAGTTCCAGGCCTGGGGCTGGAGCAGAGGGAGCAGAGGGAAAGGGGGAAGGGCAGGCATGGGTCTAAGGGACACAGCTGTCACAGAGGGGAGAACATTGCAACTGCAACAGGATAATGGCTTTTGTTGAGTTCCTAATGTATTGATAGTGGGGTCATGCCTTTCTGTCTGACTCTGACAAATTATTATATAACATAACATGACCAATTTAAAAATAGAAATGAGAAAATGCTTGCAATATTATCTAACATGGCCTTTTTCAGTTTCCTAAGTGTTTGTCCAGCCTTTTTCCACATCCATGCATATTTTCCCATTTTTTTGTCATAGTTATAAATAGCCTTACATCCTGTTTGTCTTACTTAGCCTCTTCTCATGCTCATTTTACTGGTTGATACAAAGCCTTCTGAGTAATCATTCTCATGGTTGCACAACATTTCAAGGGAACATACTACTTCCTCTTGGACACTCAGTGACTTAGGTCAGTATTACTGATGATGCACAAACATTCTTCTAGATGGATTATTTGGGAGCCTCTTGTTCATGAATATTTACATAGAGAGTTGATAGAGAAATTAGACATTTCTTGATAATCTCTATAGGTTTGAAGCTGTGAGACTAATTACCTGCTGATGGTATCAGTCACTTTTTCAGAGTAGACACCTTCTGGCACTGGGTCATATACCGCCTCCACTATCTGCAAAAAAAAGCAGACTAGAGTGATGGGAGAAAGCGACCACTGAGATCTTTGAGTGATAACACTTTGCTGCAACATGAGAGTCACTCAATATGCATCAGAACTTTGTGCACCTATTTTAATCAGAAATAAAAGCACCCCAACAAATTAAAAGTTAACACCAATCAAACACCAAGTTCTTGAACATGGAATAGTATTCTTCAACCTGAGTAAAAGTAAACCTCAGATTTGTAATAAATCATGTGTAGGATAGTATAATATGCTCGACTTGTGGGTAGTCCAAAACAAAGTTAGTTGGTATATTTATTTTTATAAATTTCTATGCTAAACAAACACAGTTATGGGGGAAAATGTGTCACAATACATGATGTATATTTAGAAGGAAGGGGAAAAAATGAACTGGATCATGTGGAATAAAGCAATGCCTGCTTCAAATTGACAATTTCATAAACAATCACAAAGGTTCTAGTTAAGAAGAAGAGGAATGGTGTTTCAGCAACACAAGGCCATTTTGTCTGCCAACATTGCTTACTTTTGTAGCAAGGGAGAGCATGTTGGTGCTGTAGAAGGGGGGGTGCAGAGTCGCCATCTGGTAAAGGATGCAGCCTGCTGCCCAGACGTCAGCCTTCTCCCCATACGGCTCACTCTTCAGTACCTCAGGGCTGCATGAGAATAAGATGTTAATAGATGCTGGAGAAGGGAGAAGATGGCACAGAAAGAAGTCCAATTTCCAAGATACAGCTGAATATATGAGAAAAAAATACTTGGAACTCTTCATCACTTTTCAAGTAAACATATGAAAAAGTATCTTTGAATTCTCCCAGACACAGATCAATCAAGAAGCACAGTTGAGCAACGCCAGTTTAGCAGTAAGTATCAATGAGCTACATAAGCATCACCTATAAGTGTCCAAAGAAGTTTTTATTTCTAGAAACAATCACCCCTCTGTGGTAGATGGAACTGTAGGCCCCAGCTCTTTACTATTTTGGAGATTTTGTTCATTCCACCCTTTCTGTGGCCTCTTGGTAGGCAGTGGTCATTGCTGGCTCCTGTCTTTGGTTTTGATTGTCTGTCTTGCTATGACCAGTGGGATGTGGGAGCAACAGTGCACCAGGCCACAGTCTTAGTCTTAACAGGTATTGAGTGCCTCTGTTTGTCCCTCTAGGAGCTTCTGTCCATTACCAAGAGAAGAACACACCCCAGTAGATGCTGTCCCAGCATAAGACATGCAGAACAGATTTGCTCCAGACAATGCACAAGCCTGCAGCCTGAAGGAGAACCAGCCCAGAAGACCCACAGACCTGCGAGTCTGAAAATAATGCTTATTGCGGAATGCTAGATATTTTGTGGTGATTTGTTATGGAGCATTATTATGGGAAAAACTGATGGATACAACTCCCTTCCTTTTATGGGGGAAGACCATATTTAAATATGTTGCAGGAAATAAGAACATCTGTTGAGTTCATCTCTTCTGAAATTGTTGTTTCCAATCTGGACAAGGAAGCT
Organism: Manis pentadactyla; assembly: GCF_030020395.1. Taxonomy (NCBI): domain Eukaryota; kingdom Metazoa; phylum Chordata; class Mammalia; order Pholidota; family Manidae; genus Manis; species Manis pentadactyla. The sequence continues at coordinate 41,191,015 of NC_080032.1, read as the reverse complement.
GTCAGCCTTTAAATGAAATAAAGCTGTGGGGGTATATATGTTTGATATTTCCTTTGTGGAGAGGAGTGAAGTTCACTTGGATATTTTGGACTAATAGAAGTTTCCTCTAACATTTGTAGAATGAAATTCAGTAAAGAGCCAAAGGCACTCAATACCTACATACCCCAAACTAAGTAGTTTGATGATTCAGTTCTGTGTTATATATAAAAAGCATCCTCTGCTATCGCCTGGTCATCTGCTCACATTTAAAATGCCTTAACAAGAAATAATGTCCTCAACAGAAAAAATGTCCTTGGCTTCCCACAGACAAATTTCTCACGGGTGAGAAGATGTGTTTCATACTTCCAAAAGCTCATGGTCAGATGCTGAGTGTCCCACCGTTTCCCCTCAGGGCCCTTCCCCATTTCCTGTTCCCTGGGAGCTTTCACTCTCAACAGCCAGCATCTGGACTTCCTGAGAGGACAGCCTTCATTTTTTTCTCAAAAGATAATTGCTCACTGTGGGGGAAAACAATAGTAAGAATAGAACACAGTTCCTTTTTCTCATCATTCCACCCCCTCCTCCTCCTCACTAGCACACAAACTCTTCTTGCTTCCTCAGGCACGCCCCTGTGCACTGTGGCTTTGCAGGTCCTCCCATCAAGACATGGAGTCTATTTCTCTACCCCTGGAACCCGGGGTTGACCATGTGTCTTGTTTTGGCCAAGACGACATCAGCAAAAGTGGCTGTGAGGAGAGACTTTAAAAGTACTTACTCACTGGGGTTTGCTCTCTCTTCCTGCTCTTCAGAAGTTTATGAGCACAACCAGGTAACTGAGTCCATGCTTTCCTGCTGGATGGTGAGCAACATGTGGCCTAATTGCTTCACCAGCCCTACCCACAGCCTGCCAACCCCAGACCTGTGAGCTAAGCCATTGAAAATCAAGCAGCCACAGTGCATAGGTGAGCCCAGCCACCACTCTGGTCTGCAGTCCCCACTGGGACCAGCCCAAACTGACAGGACACAGTGCGCTGTGCAGAAAAGGGGCAGCGGCAGTGCTGGTAGGTGTATTAAGCCACTAAGTTTTGAGGTAGTTTGTCGAAGTTAACTGATAATAGCTTTCATTAGATTCTTAAAAGTGTCCATGGGCCTCTGAAAAAGGCTGAGAATCACTTCTTTGGAAAAGAATGAGAAATAAAAGACAAACAACGCTGTTGCCAGCTATCACTTTGCTCCTGGAATCAAACTTCAAATATCCTGTAAGGTAAGAATTTTATAATTACAGCTCAAAGTAGTGACAAACAGAAAACAGTCTTCTCTTAGAGAAGCCACAATAAATGTTCTGCTATAGTCCTGAATTTTGTCCCCCAAAATTGTTGAAGTCCAGTCCCCAGTACCTCACAAAGTAACCATATTTAAAAGTAAGGTCTGCACAAGATGATTAACTTAATATGATGCCATTAGGGTGGGTCCTACCCCAATATGATTGGTGTCCTTGTAAGACGAGGAAGATACACCAGGATGTACATACACAGAACAACGACCATGTGAAAAGGCAGCAACAGGATGGAGACTCGGCATCTGCAAGCAGAGAGCAGCCTCAGAGAAAACCACCGGGCCAATATCTTGATCCTGGACTTCCAGCCTTCAGAACTGTGGGAAAATAAATAGGGAGCCTTCTCCTTGAGAGCTGTGGCTGTGAAGAAGCACAGGGACAGGAAGAAGCTGGGGAGGGCTGAAGGGGAGACTTGAGTTTGCTTTCAAGACAGTGGTTCTGCCAGATAGGAATGTCCATCCCTGTAAAGAATCCAGCCAAGAAGGAGAGGTCGAAGGTGTGGCAGAAAGGGAGAAAATGAAACTCCTCCAGGGCCTGGGGTGAGTGGGGCTGAGAGGAATACCCAGCCTCAGCTTGAGAGGGCAGGACCTGCAGGGGGCAGCCAGGTTTCACGCACAGCCAGGTAAAGTCTCAGAGAAGAGATTAGGGAGAGATCGCTGATCTCAGGGGGAGTTCCAGGGGGTGGCAGTGGAAGAGTTGGGTGGAGGGTAAGGAATGGTGGGCACTTATAGGCAGCAGAAAAGAAATTTAGGCAGTGTGAGGGCTAACAGGGCTCTCATGCTCTCTGAAAGCACTAGCTCCTGGTTCCCTTGAGCCCAGTCTCTCCTGCCCCAGGCCATGCCCCCCACAGCCACAAAAATGACCTTCCCATAATGCAAAGCTTGTCTCTTCACCACTTCTAGGAACCAAATCACATTCCACCATTGCCCTGTGAGTCTCACCCATTCACAATCACAAATAATGTGAAAACCCTCCCTTGACTATAAGTCTGCCTGTAAATACCACACTTCTGTTTGTTTCAAGGCAAAGTCTTTTGAAAGAGTAATTTTGTTGGCCCTCTCCACCTCTTCACCTACTTTCCACCATTCAATCCAAGTGCAGACCAGCTTCTGTGCCTGTCACACCACTGGGATGGCTCCTCCTTAGAACACCCATGGATCACAACTGCCTCACTTGCTTTAGGTGACTTCCCTGCACTTTTGGGCACCATTAACTGAAACTTCATTCTTGAGACATTGCTGTTTTATTCATCTATTCAGTAAATATTTACTATGCACCCCCAAAGTACCAGACACTGTTTGACCTGCTTGGAATATATCAACAAACAAAACACCTGCCCCTGTGAAGCTTACCTTCCAGTAAGGGACAGGGGCAGGGAAGCTATAAAACACAATACAACAAATCAATTAAAAAATAAATCACACAGAATTTTTAGTGGGTGAACAATACTATAGGAAATGGAAAACCTGGATTGGAGTAAAGGTGTCTGGGAGTCGAGGAGGGCAGATTAGGTTGTAATACTAGAAAGGGTGGTTCCCACAGTATGGCACTACTTTCCTTCATCTACGTGTTAAATGGTGCTTTTCTTCTCACTCTTCACTGTCTCCTTGGATAATTTCATTCACACCCAAGGCTTCCATTAAAACCAGATGCAGACAACCACCAGATTTACTCTCCACCCCCCTGCCCCACAGGGCTACTACACAGGGTGCCTATTCCTGCCACAGGATCTGTCACAAATCACTGATTTTTGGTTGAAGAGCTAGACTCTGTGAACAATTTGCCTATTTTATAAATTAGGCTGAGAACCTACCCAATGTCAACAACCCTCACATTTTATCGAATTTCAAGAGCTCTCTGAGGAGCAGCAAAAGGGCGGGGTCCTCTCTGCAGACCCAGCCTCGTGTCCCCGCAGCAGGGAGACAATCAGCTCCCAGGACACAACCTGGCCTGGTTTTTTCGTAACTCCTGGTGGGACCCGCGATGGTCTTTGCCCGCCCATTACCTCCGTGTGCCTGTGTGTGCATGCAGGTGAGTTTTTTCTTAATCTGAGAGACTCAGGGCTGGCTACTGAGCAACCCACTGATTCTTTCTGATATCAAGATCCAAGTTTTCCACAGCAACTGCCACTTCAGATTTATCCCTAATTCCTGGTGTGCCCGCCATTATTACACTGGTGAGCCACAGTTAAACCTGACCTTCCAAATGCTAGTACTTTCCCCAGAAGATAAAATTAAAATATTTGACAGTAGTGAGTTCATAAAGATGAGCTTATGTACACTACTAAGGAGCAGAAAGCAATACTAGAACCAGATAGATTCATTTGTCAAAGGGTATGTGAAATTGGAGAAGAAATTGAAATTTTGAAAAACTATCATTGAAAAAGTAATCTCATTGGCAGCATAATGATGTAGCATCTTAGAAGTGGTGTTTGGAGATATCATAAAAGAAAATTTTCCCTAATAAATGTTAGAAAATATTAATAAAAGAATCTTGAGGAATGTGAGACACAGTGAAGGCTAGATGTTTGGAAACAAGTATGTTTTATTGAAATAATTCACCCAATAATATCTGCTTCACTGGGTAAAGATAGAAAAGGGATTTTTACATCCCACTGCAATGTATTAATTCTGAGTCTATTAAAAAGTACATTTAGTTCCCAGGTTCTGGCTATCAAAATCTCATCTCCCTAGACTGTCTTTTTAAAAAAGGAGAAAGAGAACTAACTTATTGTTGTTAATTGGAAAAGAAACAAAAATAAATTTTAAAAGAATACAAACCTTCTGCCTAAGAACACAAGATCCACTCTTTATTTGTTCAATCAAGGAGGCAAAAGTCTGTGTGAATTCATGAGGATAAACATCTGACCTGGAGTGACATGATTAAATCTACATGCCCAAAACTACAGTTTATTGATGATGAAAAGCAGGTGACACTGTATATTGGCATGATTAAATGTAGAGCACTTAGCAGTATGGGATGGATGAAACACATATGTGCACACAGACATGTGGGGGGCGGTATGCATATTGGCAAATGTTAATGTTTGCTGGAATTGGATAAAATGTTTCTGAAAAATGGTTTTAAAACAGTCACTAAGGTGGGATGGGAGTTCATGAGAATTAATGGGAGAACACAGTGGGAATAAGTGGCTTTGTGCATTTTCAGTAGAGAGTGAGCAATACGATATTCAGATATTCTATGAGATGGGCAGAGCTTAGCGAAAAGGACTCTAGGCAGAATGGTGAATGCAGTTGCAAGATCCATCTATGTTTTGATCTTTTTCTATGAGGCCCTACTTAGTACAAGTACCTAAAGGCATTGATAGAATATGGTCTAGTCCCACTAGAGCCACAGAAGAGCATTCTGATCAGCCCAGCAGTGTTCTCCACCATGGAGGGGAAAGGGGATTGAGCTGGAGGAGAGACAGAAAGGCAGGGTTACCCTCAACTAACATCATGGGGATAAGAATTCCACTGGACTAACTGGACAAGAGAAGGAGAAGTGGGAAGGGGAAGCCCCCTCATCTTCCAGGTTCCCATGTATCTGGCTTGAGTGATGGAGTTGGTATCAGCATCATTAACATAGATACAGGGGGAGCAGGTGTGAGGAAGGACACTAGATCAATTTGGAATATCTTGATTTGTGCCTATGACAGCTACAATTGGAGAGATCCAATGGGTAGCCTCATTCTAGATGTTAACAGTCTCTTAAAGCCTTATCCTCAGGGTCCCTATAGCTGGTATTCCAGAAATGTTCTCAGCTTACAGATGCCTGCTCCCATTAAGCAGACAATTAAGAAGATTTGATTCCAAAACAGCTCTAAGATTGTTCTAAACAAAAAGTCTTTCAGAGAGAAAAGAGAATTAGATGACATATTCAAGAGTCATGGAATAATATACTATGCCACTGAAGGAAACTGACCACACCCTTATCACAAACTGTAAGGCCTGCCTGCCTTTGAGTTGCATCTAGTGCTGGAAGCTTTAGCCAGTAAATATACAGGACACCCAGTTAAATTTGCATCACTAAAAAAATGCAACATTTGGGACATATTTACACTTTTAAAAATATAATATTTGGAGCACAAACTGAAAACTCTCTCTATTGTTTATATGAAATTCAAATTTCACTGGTATCCCATATTTTATCTGACAATCCTCACTGCTATGCTATCTGTGTACTCTCCTGCATTAGTGATCAAATCATCCTTCTCATAGAAAGGCACATACAAAGCTATTTAGACATTAAATATGGTTTCCTGCACTTACCTTAGAAAAATAATGACAGCAGTGTATTTATATAGGGCATTTGGGACAATTCTCTAAAAACACATTTCTTTCATGTTGCATGAAGACATGTATTATCATGTCTTTGCACCAATGAAGTCAATAACTAGAAATTTCTTTTAAATATAAACAGTATCTTAAGGTACAAAACACATATGACTATATGAAATGTTAAGTCCAGGTCCAGTTTTCCTAGCAATGAGCCTATCTTATCCATAAATATTTTAGTTAAATCATAAACAGGACCCTGATCCATCAGAACAGCCTCGTTAGTTCCACAGGTTGAAGAGGGCAATTCTTTGTTTCTAGCAGCCAAACCTTCCCATTTGGTCACTGCCTCTTATGGGTTGGGTTTAGACAAAGGTATGATCAGACCCCTAAGTAACATTTCATAAATTTTCATGGCAAAGGCACTCTAACTGTAAGAGTCATGATATACTTTCCATGAATAAATGGTAGATGACTCTTAAGACCAAAGCTGACCTGTTATTTCAGTGATTTGTGCGATACCTTTTTAAGCTAGGGAAGTATTTTATATATAATATATATAAAACTCATCACAGTTGAAAGAATAGACTGATCCCATCTGATGCAAACCAGGACTGTGAACACCACTGTGGCTGCTGATCTGCCTTAACTGACGTACTATTTTAACTGGAAATGAAGAGTCAAGTTAGACTCAGTTTTCACCTCCTGACTGGGTTCAGTGGACTTGGCCCAGATGGCACATTTGACTTCCAACCACTTTACATGACACTGAAATTTATTTAGAATCTGTTCATGAGATTAATATATGCACAAGTGTCATGAATAATACTAAGTGCTATGCAAACGCAAAGTGGCATTATTATTATTATTAGGGAAATCTGCCACCCTTCCTGGGGATTGTGATGATAAGTAGGTTTGAAAAAAAACAGGAGCACTATCCACATGGTACTGCAGATGGGACTTCATGTCATACTCCTGAATCCTGAGGAGGTGGGAGTGGATGACCAAACAAATATGTGACCCTTGGCCCATCGAAGGCCAAGTCAATGGGTCCAAGGGCTTTTACCACCAGCGAAAAATGTTGGGAGAGATAACAGTGCTGCCAGGCAATCTTTTACAGCAGGTGCAGTTTGGGAAAAGTATGATCTCAAAACACTAGTGGCTGCCTACTCTCACCTGCCCCTCCCATGCCAACCTCCCTCCTGCTCTTCACTCCCAGCTTGAGGCAACCCTCCTCTGGTGTACCCACTCCCGTCAGCCCCCAGCAGTACCTTCCTTCAACACACAGATCAAGTTCTACTGAGTGGGTAAAACTTTCTTACCAAGCCTGCAGACACCAAAATCTAAGAGCACTACAACTTATATTGTTCCCTAGTCATACTTTCATTTAGTCAACAAACATGTGTTGAGCACCTACTATGTGCCAGTCACTGTTGCAGGTGTTGGGGACACAGCAGTGAAGAAAACATACCAAAAAATCCTTGGCCTCATGGAGTTTAAATTCTACTAAGAGAGACAACTAACATACAAGTAAATAAATAAAGGTTTTTTAAGTGCTGTGAAGAAAATACATTCATTATTTAAAAGAAAAAAATATATCTCATGAGTTATCATGTAACTTCTGTGTCATCAGGCAGCTATTTGACCTTTGGAGGGTTTCGATGTTCTCACCTCTGTATGAGAGATATGTAAGATCTATTTCTGTTCCAGAATGTTGCATCCACCAATTAAAGTTTAAAACAATTTTAATGACTGATATATACAGTTTTAAAACAAAGATTTAAGTTTATTTTTCAGTATGACCTAAACATCAAGGATAAAGTCAACATTACATTTAAAATCAGATCACTCTCTACTCAAAAACAAATTTGTGAGCATATAAACAATATTTGATAATTATTGCTTTGGTATACTATTAAAACCTGATTTTTGTTCAAGACCTTTAATCAAAATAAAGAAGTTTCATTCTGAAAGATAGCTAGTGCATATTTCCAAGTCACTTTTAGGAATCCATCCTTTTTAATCACAGATGTCTTAGACTGAATCCCCACTGTATTTCCTCATAAAATGCTGGGCAAGTAGATTCTGTATCTACAATCTTGAGTGGCTGAAAAAGAAAAGAAATGCATTCCTCTTTCCTCTTCCATAAGCAGAGTTATGGAAGTTCTGTAACTCTGATCTATGAAAACCCTTCACCCATGGCTTTTGGCAGCTTGCTTGTGATTGATTCCACTGCCTCCCTGTTCCTGAGAAGTCAGCCATTTGCCCAACCCCAACCAAGAAAGCTATCAATAGAAACTACAAGCAGTGTGATTTGAGGAGGGAGAAGAAGCTTCTGTCCCCCAGCATGTCCTCCCTGAGGCCAGTGTCTGCATTTCACAGTTAATGGCCAATTCTTTTGTTAAACCCTGTAGATATTCCTGGGAGGTTAATTAGGAGGAACTGGAGAGGGAGGGGTCATGAGGAGTCGGTGGTTAGAGTGTGTTTGATAGGCCGGCTGCTGGTGAGCTAAAGGACAGAGTCCAAGGCCACATGTGAAACATCTTTATAGTGATTCTCCTAAAATTAGAACATGGAATGAAAACAGGTAGTGGAATAAAGGAGGATGAGCATCATTTGACTAGGACTGCCCCTTGCCAGTCGCAACTCTGTCAAGACAGACTGTTTACCTTGGTATTTTGTTTTGCTGACAACCTGGTTTGCAGTAATTAGTGACTAGACTGTCTCGACCAACCTGACTAAAAATTAAGGTTTAAAAAAGAAAGCAATTGTCCAATGTATGATTCCTAGATTTCTAGGTAAAAGTGAAGGAATGAGGGTCCATTTTTACTACCATTTCTCCCACACTGAATTGCTAATTTCCCTCCTTCTGCAGGCAAGGAGCTAAGTGGCCTATTGCAGCTTTTCTCTTATTTAAGCCACTGAGATGCATGGCAGGCAGATTTCACTTTTTATAGAAGCATTATCCTTAAAAATTTCCATATTCTCAACTCCTAATGCCACTGAAACTAATTGTAACAATCTGAATGTTTATAAAAATAATCCTTTTTTCCTCTCTCTTTAAGCACAGTAACTACAGATTTTCAAAAGAGAAAGAAATAAAGCATTTTATTCAGTACTAAATTGGTTACATTCCATTTAGGAATTCGCTGTTAGCAGTGTAGTCCATGGGATGTCAGCTCCTTATGGAGAGAAGAAATCAATTTAGCAATGAACCTGGTTTGGCCAAATGGAATGACACCTTGACACTGCAGGACTGTGGGAAATCAGCTGTCTTCTTTGTGTTTTAGTTTGTTTTCCAATACAATGACCTGTTGCCAGACAGGAAAATGACCTGTCTGGTGTGTTATAAAGATTGCCAAATGAAACACATTTTTAAAATATCAGGTATAGAATGCCAAATTTACTCAAATAATTTCTATTCCTCCTCAGATGTTGGGAGTTCAAATGGGAGAAAGGGCAAATGAGAAACAGGAAGAATAAAATAGCTCTGTTTACCACATTTAGAGATTGTACCTTAATTTACTGGACCAACACTGAAAGATTCCGTGGTTTTAAATTGATAAATAGATCTCTTAGAATTCTTCCTCTCCTTTCTCAAATTCATGAAAAGCATAATCAATAAGCTTTGCAAATAGGTTCATTGAGAAAGAAAAGAAAAAGGTTATGCTCAAGTGGAGGGTCCTTAGTAGTCAATAAAAAGACAATTCCAGACAAGATCAATCATTACAAACTAATAAAATAACAAGGAATAATGGAAGTGACTGAGGGCTAAAACAAAAATGATAATTAACAACACTCAGGAATCATTTGGGACAAAAAAACAAATATTTAGTACAATGGTAGCCACTTGTCAATTATGAGAAGTACAAATGAAGATAAGGATTCATGAACCATAACATGTTTGCACTAAATTGCATTAAAATAAAGTAGAAAAATTATAAACACCACTATTATGGACTGAATGTGTACCCTCAAAATTCATGTTGAGATCCTAGCCTCCAATGTGACAGTGTTAGGAGGTGGGGCCTTTTGGGAGATGATTAGGTCATGAAGGCACAGCCCTCATGAATGATTTTAGTGTCCTTTCAAAAGAAATGCCAGAAAACTCTCTTGCCCTTTCCAACCTCTGAGGACACAGTGAGAAGACAGCTATCTAGGAACCAGGAATCAGGTCTCACCAGACACCAATTCTTTCTGCATCTTAATCTTAGATTTTCCAGCCTCTAAAATGGTGAAAAATAAATTTCTGTTGTTTATAACCAACCAATCTATAGGGTTCTGTTACAGAAGCCTGAATGGACCAAAACCCCACAAAATTTGTAAAAATCACTCATAATAGCAGTGGGAGATTTTTACACACCACTTCATCATTGACATACATAAGAATATAGAGCATCTGAATAATTTGTCAATAAATATAGTGAGATAAACACGTTTTGAGCTCTGTGACCTAAGATAATAGACATTCTCTTTAAAGAGTCTAAAAAACTTGCATGACATTTACTACATATCATGTGTAGCAGATGAAGACTTCGGTGATTCACCAAGAAAGCATTATTAATGATATGCATACCCTTGTACGTCCCTTTATACATTATTTCTGGGCTTGGTCGTGTGACTGGCTTTAGTCAATGAGACATTAGCAAGTGTGATACTAGCAGATGCTTGGTAAATGCTTATACATGGAGGCTATATTTTTGGAACTCTTAACTCTTAGACCACTCCCTCTCAGATCTCAGCCACCATAATGTAGGAAACACTGGAAATGCTTCTTAGCCATGTAAAGAGAATATAATGAAGTAAAGCAAGGATCCAGCAAAGAGCTGGTACCAACAACCAGGCTTGGAAGAGTTACTCCCGCCCTGGTTGAGCTGCCCAGCTGGTGCTGCATGGAGAGTGATAAACTGCCTCACAAAGCCCTGTCCAATTTGCAGAATTTAAGCAAATAATTATTGTTGTATGAATCCAATAATTTGGGGGTGAGTGGTTATCTGAATCATCAGAGCACAAAGAATTTAATTTATTCTGAAAAACTGTAATTGCATAAGTTATATTCTATGACATATGAGATCAAATTGAAAATGAACTTTGAACCAAGAAAAAAACAAGAACTTTGAAATGTCAAAAACCACTTTATAAATTACTTATAAGCAAGAGCTAAGTTTTAAATCAAAGGATTTAGGAAACAAAAACAATAAGAATGATATATATAAAAACTAATGAAATCAATAAATATAAAAGGATTGAAATAATACAAAGTATGTTTTTCAGCCACACTGGAGTGAAATTAGACCTCATTAATAGAAGGAAATTTGGAGAAGCCACAAATCCCTGAAAATTAAATAAAACACTCCTAAATAATCAATGGATCAAAGAAGAAACTGACAGGCTAACTAGAAAACACTGAGATGAATAGAAACAAAAACACAACATAGAAAAACTTTTGGGACATCCCTAAAGCAATCCTTACAAGGGAATTTGTAGCTATAAGTGCCTCTCTTATTAAAGAAGAAAGATCTTAAATATATTACCTAACCCATTACCTTCAGAAACAAGAAAAAAGAAGAGCAAACTAAACCCAAAGCAAGGAGAATGAAGGAAGCAATAAAGATTAGTGTGGAAATACCAGAAAGACAACAGAGAAAAGCAATGAAAACAAAAAATGGTTCCTCTGAAAATCAACAAAACTGACAACCTTAAGCTGACTGACCATAAAAAGAGAGAGAGAGAGAGAAGACTCAAATCATTAAATTCAGGAATGAAAGAGACTTTGCAGAAGCATAAATGCTTTTAAAGGAATACTCCAAACAATTGTATGTTTATAACCTAGATGGAATGGTCAAATTACTAGAAATACCCAAACTGCCAAGACTGACTGAAGAAAAAAACAAAATTTGGATAAAACACTAACAGAAGATTGAATCAGTAATCAAAAAACTTCCCATGAGGAAAATCCCTGACCAGATGACCCCACTGGTAAATTCTACCAAATGTTTAAAGAAGAACTAATACCAATCCTTTACAAACTGTACCAAGAAATAGAAGACGAATGCTCTTTGACACATCGAGTGAGACCAATATTACCATGACACCAAAACCAGACAAAGGCATGACAACAAAACTCTAGACCAATAACTCCTAGGAATGCAGACACGAAAATCCTCAAGAAAATACAGACTGAATTTAGCAACATGCAGAAAGAATTATACAGCATGACCAAGTGGGATTTATCCCAGGAATGCAAGCTAGGTTCAAAATATGAAAATCAATCAATGCAATACACCACATTAACAGAATGAAGGAATCAGTTACAGGTCCCAGAGGGGGTTATAGTTAAGAACTCAGCCCACCCCCCACCCCCAAGCAGCCATGTTCACATGCACAGCTGCACTCCTAGTCCAGGCACTTCTGTTCAGAGGCCTCCTCACCAGAGGCCTTAGCTGGGGCACTTTGCAGGGGCCTTGGCTGAGACCAGCTTATAAGGGGCCTTGGCTGGGGCAGGGCTTTCAGCTGCTGGCAACACTTCTACATGCTGTTAATGAACAGTTACCTACACTGTAAATGCATAAAGACATAGTAAAAATATATACCAGTTTCAGCATAGTGGTTACTTCTGGGGAAGAAAGGGAAACAGAACAGGCAGAGGCTTCCAATTAATTCCATAACATTATTTCTTTAAAACTTTTTCTCTTAATATAATAAATGTTCAAATCTACTGTGCATAAATGGACATTTGTTAATATAGGAAATATTCCATAATTAAAAAAGAATGAAAACTATTAAAATAATAGTTAGCATTCGGTAGTATAACTATATCTGATTCCCATTTTTTTGATACACTTACATATTTTTTCAAATTCTTCCAACCAACACGAATTTATTTTATAAAACTAAGTGATAATAAATAATAAATGTGATTTTCCAAAATGTATCACTACCAGTCATTTACTTAAGCAGAGAGCTTTTAAAAATGAACCAGTATTAAAATCTCATTTTGGTGTAAAATCTCCACAGGTATTTTTAATAGTTCAGAGCTGAGAAATGCTTTTTTTAACACAAGCCAAAATTTAAATGAAATTTGCACATATCCAAACTATAAGTGCTAGTCAGGAACAGAAATGCAAATAAATTACAGCTATAATAGTTATTCCTGCCAATTAAAGTCCTTTTGAAAACCAAGGCTATCTGAATGGGTTTATTTAAACTATTACTGTAAATTACTCTGTGAAGCTATAGCTAATGATTAATAGATTTTTTTGTAGAGCTGGAACATCTAACTCAATAGTTTCCAGATTTTCTAGAACTTTCTTTTCATAATAAATAAATAGCATGCAAAAAAAAAAGTATGGAAGTGATCACACAACAGAGGCACTCTGTCTGAAGTAGAGGCTGAGTCCTGAGTTCCTGCTTGATCTGCAGATTCCACCCTCTCCACCACCTTTTAACCTCTCTCTCCATCAATGGCTCCTTCCTCTCTGAACGCAAGCATCCTCAGTTGTCCTGGTTTCTAAGCACCCCTTCCACCCCACATTCTCCCACAGCACAGTTTTCTCTATTGGCTGTTGCCACAGTTTTAACTGCCATTGCTTGTCACACCCTCTATAGTCTTACCTCCGCCCTTACCATTCCCCTGAAACTACTATTGGTAATCATAGCCCATCTGCAAACACATGGGACATTCTTCAGCCCTTGCCACAGAGTCATGCAATCACCTTATGAAAATGGCAGTCATCAACACTTGGTCTTCCTGCAGTGTGGGAAGCTGTTGGCCCTGGGAAATTCCCCTAAATGTGTGGCTCCTCAAGGTCTTGCTCAGCACTTGTTCATTTCACAGCCATTCCCACCCAGATGCTGGTGATTCCATGTCTCCTCACCAGCTGGCCACTCTCTCCTGAGGCTCCTGAAACACATTTGGGTTGCCCATTGGACATGGCAGCCTTATTACCTCAAAAGCAACTCAAAGTCAACATACTCAAAACTAATCACTTTCCCTTCTTGTAAACCCTTCCCTATATCTTCCCTAATCACATAGATGCTATTGTGGGTTGAGCTGTGTCCCCAAAAAGATATACGAAAGTTCTAATTTCCAGTACTGGTGAATGTGACCTTATTTGGAAATAGGGTCTTTGCAGATGCGATCAAGTTAGGATGAGGTCCTACTCAATTAGGGTGGGGCCTAATCCAACATGACTAGTGTCCTTATAAGAAGAGAAACCAGAGATGCAGATATAGACATATCGGGAAAACACCATGTGATGATGGAGTCAGAGATTGGAGGGATGTATCTACAAGCATTCCTGTTCCCACACCTGTACTGTCCCGCCTGCCCCCTGGACCCTCAACAGCTTGTTCAACGGAGAGCCCTGTTTCCTAACACTGACAGCTTGCCGGCACGCAGGCTGAGGACTGGCCTCCATCACGGACTCCCTCCTGGCAGCCCTGGTGAGAGCTACAGCAGCTTCTGCACCCAGGCCCCAGCCAACGGCTCTGTGGGAGGCTCTGGCTACACACCCCTGCCCTGCCCCCACATTTCCGGTGGGGTGAGTAACACACCCAGAAGTATGGAGAAGTTAAGGCCTGTGGACAAACTTCGGCCAGTGAGAGACAAGAGATGAATTCTTCCCCCTTCTTCACCTCACTGGACTCTCCTGATGTACAGAGGTTTCTCAAGATCCATCCAGAGACATCCACGACCAAGCCACTAGCTGTTTCCTACTCAAGCTGTGGCCGTCTTAGTAACACACCACACTCTATTTGCTGTCCTTCCTTCCCCTCCTTGTTTCTCAGTTTCCCATACTCTCGATGCCCTGGGAGTGACACCTCCCATCCCCAGTAAAGAGCTAGCATTTATGCTCCCCATTTTATGGAACCCAGGACAAAACAGTGAATTGTTTAAATGTAATTTTTTTTCTCATCTAAAAGTAGAGACAATGACAGTCTTCTCACAGGACCACCAAAAGTATTATGAGACAATACCTGAAATAGTGCTAGAAAATGTTACTTACTATTATTAATAATAAATATATGAATACCCATCACTGTTTTTGAATTCCTCTCCCACTTCAGTGGGAGAAGAGGGAACAGAGAATGTGTGTACACCTGATGTTCTCTTTTCTTCAATCCTTAGCTCTGCTTATTAAAAGCCACACTACTGCACCTTGTACCACAGAAGCTCATTTATGCAGAAAAACACTTATTAAAACACCATTAGGAGGTTTACAGAGTCTCTGGGAGGACCCAAGAGTCAGGCCTGGGGGCTACACAATGAGGAACAACGTCCCTGGAACAGCTTGTACCACTGACACTGGACAAGACAACAGGGTGCCAGACCCACCATCTTCTACCACCACGCCTGCCCTCCCTCCAAACGGCTCTGCCCAGTACAGGCTCTCTCCTAGTGCTTACTTGCAATCCAACTCTTCCAGAAATTACCTGAATGACAGTGTATAAGCCCCATGGTAACCACTTGCTACAGCTGCAAGGGAGGCGACCGGCTTAAGGAAAGGATATCCATAAAGTGGAAAATCCCCCAAATATTCAAAGGTCATCTGGAAGCCAGAAACGTGACAGATATCCTCTCTATATCTGTTTGAGGTCTTGTCCCAAACCAAATAAAATATGGTTCCAAGTAAAAAAGAAAGATAAAGAAATGGGGGCTGGGGAACAATCTACCTATTAGGGGGATTACTGCAAAGTGTAGCTTGTGTCCAGGTGTCGGTGATACTCAGGGACTGTGGGTGAACACTGGCTATTCTGTGAGTGGACCTAACAGCTCCTGCTGGGGTCACAGTGATACTCTGGGATGCCCCAGGCAAAGTGGGCTAATTGCTTGTAACTCCTGGTCACCTCTTTCTAGTCCTCAGCCACACAGTAATTAAAACTCAAAGTGAACAGAAGCAAATTCCATTTGCACTCAACATTATTCAACAACCATTAGTTAGAAAGCTTCCAAGAGAACATTACTTGGTCAACAAGTATCTATAATATTAAGATGATAGGGTTTTTATTCTTAGATATAAAATATTAGAAGAGAACAAATGACTTCTATCAAGTATACCCATCCACTATACTGCCAATTAATTTATTATCAAACATAGATTTCTAGAATCATGGGTTATTGCCCTCCTATGTTACAGATATAAAAAATAAGTCACCAAGGATTTAAAATTTTTCCTTCAAAATGTATATACCACCTCCCCCTTTTTAAAAGACTTTCTTTTTTAAGAGTACTTTCAGGTCAGCCACAGACTCATAGACTCCAAGAAGGGACTAGAAGTTACCAAAGGGAAGGAGTTGGGGAGGGTGGGTGGTGAGGGAGGGAGAAGGACATTAGCACTCACAATATGGGGGGGTCACAGGGAAGACAGTACAGCACAGAGAAGACAATTAATGACTGTAACTTCTTACTACGCTGACAGACAGTGACTTCAATGTGGGGGGATGAGGGGTAAGAACTTGATAATATGGGTGAATGTTGAAAGCACAATGTTGTTCGTGTCAAACCTTCATGAGATTGGATATCAATGATACTTTAAAAAGAAGAGTAGTTTCAAGTTTACAACAAAACAGAGAGGAGGTATGGAGGTTTCTTATGCACCCCCTCTGCCTCCACATTCCCTTTCCTTTTATTCTCATTAACAGCTGGTCCAAATCAGTCCACACTTGGATTATCACAAAAGCCCTACTCCCTTAAGTGCTTTCCTTCATTCATTCATTCATTGAACAAGTATTACTGAACACTCACTATATGTCACACCATCTCTTTCAGAAAGTTTTGCTAGAAAGAACAGAGAAGAGGGAGTAGCTTCCAGTAGCTGGAAGAGAAAGAGAAGAATAAGCAACTGTTTGCTTGTAAGATGGGAAAAATGACAGTATGCCAGTAAATTGGTAGGGATGAGTCCATGGAGGCAGAGAAGTTCATGACGCGGGGCTGAGCTGGGAAAGTGGCTGGTGTGATGCCCCGGAGGATTCAGAGACAGGTTGGGGGGCTGGCCTTTCCTAGGACATGGGAAGCAGGGTCTCCTGAGAGCAAGGCCCTTACTGGGACACAGGTACAGAGAGATGGGAAGGCACAAAAGCAGAGCTGGTGGATGTTCCCTTCTGGTAGCTCCTGGGCACTGGCAACACAAGGCACTTCTCCAATTAACAAGGCTTTTCCTCCTAGTCCATTCATACATAGTTAGCAGATTTTTGTTATTCAGTTTATGCTCTGATCATGGGAGTAAAATTGTTTTCTTCAGTTTGGGTATCATCATGCTCAGTGAAGTGGGGGGGCAGGGTCACCATGGAAAGTCTGAAGTTGAAACTACCGGCTCCTGCCACCAATCCAAACCTTAGCCCTTCAAAGGCCTGTGTCCTTGGCCAAGCTCACTCTGCTGTTTCCCGTTGACCTAGCTGCCAAGAGGGTTCTTAAGAAACACTTGGTTCCATCAAAGCACACGTTATTTGTCATTAATTCATGAGCACGAAACTTGAAATTATATATCACTAGATGGGTAATACCCATAACCAAAAAAATGTAATTTTACCCCCATGACTAGAGCATAAACAGAGAATAATAACAATCTTTGCTAATTGTATGTAAACAGATTAGGAGGAAAGGCCCAATCGGGTAAACGCTATAGGTGTGGCAGCTTTACCAGTGGCCAACAATTTGGTTAAATCAATTAATCAAAAAGCATTTAAATTAAGACTTATCTAGTTTAAACTCTGACACACAAAAAGGCATAACAACATCTAGCTATCTGTTCTTATTTTAATGGTCAATAAAAAACTGGTAAAAATGAAAATTTCTTTGAGAAAATGAGAAATTGATCACCAATACATAGATATTCCCAGTCATTGGATTTTCCACATATTGACAATAATTTTGCTGTAAGAAACTTTTTTGCCTTCTTATTTATAATTGATTTTTAGCCAGTTATACACACCCTGTGTTTTATGAATTAGGGAAAAGCTGGAAATAATTAGAATGTCTTAAAAAAAGGAGACTGCTTTAGTAGATAATAGATCTTAGCAGGTAATAGAACACAATACAGATATTAAAACTGAAGGTACAGAAAAGCATTCACGAACATCCGTTTGTGTGTGTGTGTGTGTGTGTATTTGCATAGGAAAGGATGAAATTGGGACACCAAGTTGTTTTCTGTGAGTTTTTTCTCACCACTGGATTAATACAATTATGAGTGCCCCCAGTGGGAATTTTCTTTATTTCTGCAATGAGAACATACTGTTTTTGTACAGAGACAATAGAAGAAACTTTAATCCACAAGCTTTGAATTTTTTGGAGATTTGGGGGTTTTGTTGTTTTTTGTTTTGATAGCCTCTATTTGTCAGCCTTTAATGCCTAATTCAGTTTTAGTCCATTATAGCTGCTGGATTTGGCAATATATCTGGATATTTGTGTTTTAAATAGGATTATAATATATATACTATTGGTAACCTATCTTTTCACTTCACAATATATTGTGGATATGTTTCCAGGCCAACAAACACACTACTATAATACCACTTACCATTACTTACCTAACCAGCACCCCATTGATTGCACTGTACATTAGCCACAAGACTGAAAATGAACTACAAAATAAAATATCAAATACACTGGGGGAAAAGAGAAAAAATTAAAAATAAGCAAAAATGTTTATGTGTCCATAAAACAATGTAAAATGCCTAAAATTTACCAGATTTTTTAAATTATTGATGAGAAATACTCATTTAGAATAATTTCATTATTTTGATTACATTGTCACCAAGACCAAATTTTTGTTGAACTCTTTCCAAATTGCCTGAAGCCCAGTGGATACGGGGGGAACTCCAAGATTTGCAGT
Source organism: Manis pentadactyla (assembly GCF_030020395.1). Classification (NCBI taxonomy): domain Eukaryota; kingdom Metazoa; phylum Chordata; class Mammalia; order Pholidota; family Manidae; genus Manis; species Manis pentadactyla. The sequence continues at coordinate 41,172,590 of NC_080032.1, read as the reverse complement.
GAGGTTAGTCATTGGGAAGGAGGAAGGGAAGAGCAGACAGTTGGGAAAATCTTTTGGGGACATTTAGAATTTGCTTCATCAGTCCTAAAGTAAATCAGCCCTTATGTGGAGAAAAAAAATATATGTATATTTGAGTTAAAAGGGCAGCACTGAAATTGCACTTTAAAAAGAACTTGGATTCCACCTTGTCAGATGAACTCACGGTATTTTCCTAGACACCGGGAGGTTTTTATGAGCAGACCTTTTCGTGGCATATCTAGAAGTCTGAATTAAAGGATTGAAACTATGAAGAAAGACGAAAGATATTTAGGAGAAAAGACTTAAAAGAATCTTCCTCTGTATGAAGAGTTACTAAGTGACGGGTAGTGACCAGCTGCTTTGCAGTCACTAAAATCCAAAAACAGATTTCAAGTCATACGAGAACTTCAGTTAGACATTAAGGATACTTTTGGTTTTTTGGATTTCTGGCTATAGATGTTTTCATAGGCCCAAGACAATGAGAAGAATTTATAAATCACCTTCCTTGGAGACTTTTTTCCCCTTAACCTTTGGTGAGGATGGTGAAAAATAAAGCAGCCAAGCCCTTGTCAGGTTGGCTTCCAGAAAGGACAAGATCTAAATGTTCTTGTTCGGGTTTCTCGAGTCCTACTGCCTATGGTCTCTGTAACAAAGGACTGTAATGGGAACCAATTAACTGTAAATACAGTGCGGACTTGGGCAATTTAAAAAATGGATTACACACATTCAGGGATTATACTCCAGCTATCAAATGATTATCAGGCACTGCCTACTTGGATTCACCAACACAAATTAAATTCAGATCCAACAGCCCTGAAATTTCTCCATTATTCATCAGTTGTCATTTGCTGGTTTTTAATTTTGTTAAAAAAAAAATAGCTGGCATATAGGTTGACATCACATATTTTACATTCATATTCAAGCCAAATATCACCAGCTTTTAAAATTCAAGTAGATAACTAAATAAAGTAATTATGGTGATTTTACAAAGAAAGATAATATAATCTTTCAATTATAGTACATATAATTACACACATACCTTTCTCTAAATATAAAGTCACATAAAAATGGGTAGTTTTGCTCCTTAACAAAAGACTGATTTTTTAAAAAGCAGTCAAGCAACTTCTAAGTAAACTGATTGTCTTTATTCAAGCTAATAGAGACTCTCACAGAGAAATTCCTGTCTGCCTCTGATTTAGTTTTTCCTAAATTACTAAATTACTATCACAGCTATTTTGAAACAATCACTACATCATTACAGTCTCGTATTGTCATCTTACTGCCAAAGTCAGTGCAGACAGTGGCAAGCCAGAATTACAGACAGGCAGAAAGTCTCTCTGGGTCAGATCATAGAAGAGCATTTCCCAGCTCCACCTGCCTATGAGGAAAATCTCAGTTCCGGTGTTGGGGACTTCTTCAACGACTTCCAACTATCAGCTGAGAAGAATGTGTCCTGAAGGACCTGGGCCAATTTTAGATGTGTTCAGAGCACAGAAAAGGATCAGACGTACAGCTTCCTCTTGACTCGCAGAAACTCTGGGGCCACACCGTAAGCAAATCTCTAGTGCACCCCTCAGAGCAATTTTCCCTGTAATGCTGGAGGCATCCTGCTCACATCACTGCTCCCCTACTTCTTCAAGTACACTGGCCTGAACTCCAGCCATTTGCGGGTTTGTCTAAGGTCGTCTTTAACCCTGTGGGCCTTCTCTGCCTGCAGTCCTGAAGGCCTGAAGTGTCTGAATTCATGTACCTCAGGAACGGCCCCTTCTCCTGTGGCAGGTATGCGGTGGAGTACAACCAGCCCACGCTCTCCTTTTCAGTGGGAGCACTGGGTTATGTGTTCAAACTGGCCCCAGCAGCTTGAGCTCCAGGAGCCCACAGGGGTAACTTGTCCCCGAAATTCTTCATCTGCAGCCTCCTTCCCTTTCTCACTTCCCGCTTCCCTAGCTTTGCTTCCTGGGGTCTCCTCAGGAATAAACCTTGCACTGGAGTCCTTGTCTCAGGGTGTGCTTTTGGGGCAACGTAACTTGAGAGACACGTGAGAAGAGCCCAGCAAGACTGGGCAAATAGAGGTATTTACTGACAGAGCTCTGTGAGCACAGAAAGAGCACAGCTGCCGCCAGGACTTGGGGAGGTAGAATCTGGGGCTGCACACTGCTAGAACTCTCTCTCATTTCCTCCGAGTGCTGGCCTCACCCTCCTAGACTGACCTCCTCCATAGCTACAAACGAGCCCCCAAGCACTCCCGGACATTTTGCCGCCCAGCTTCATCGTTTTGCCAAGTCCCAGCTAAACACAGCCTCAGGAAAGAACTGTAATCAGGTCCACTTGGCTGATGGCAACACTCGTACCGTGTTTCCCCCCAACAGGGGTGGAGGTGCTGGGACAGTCTACGTGGGACAAGTGCCCAGTCACATCAGGCCAAATATGACCAGAGAGGTGGATCTCTAAATCAATGGAACTTTCTAGACTATGTGCTTAGGTGGGTGGGCAGGATGAGATTTTTCCGAAATTGAGGAATGAGGCTGTTCTCCCAGCATAGTAACAGCTAATATTTATTGAATCTCTGCTATACTCCAGATGCTATTGCTATCTACCTATCTATAGCTATCTCTATCTTTATCCAATTTATCTTTTTAATTTTCATGACAACCCTCTGTGATAGGAACTATCAGCATCCCCACCAGCTCCCACAGTTCAGATAAGGAAACTGAGGCCCAGGAATGCTAAGTTACTTGGCCAAGTTAAGCAGGAAGGTGTGGAGCCAGGATGGAGCCCAGCCTGTCAGGCTGTGAGGCAGGAAGCCCTAGGGGCAAGCCCACTGCCGGCCATCACTCCTCTCACCACTGCCGTTCAGGGCATGGCATACTATGCTTACAGACAAGGCAGGCTTTATCACGAACACGGGAAATGAACTCAGAGGAAATAAGGTGTGGGGAGCTGGACAGACAGAGGGGCCAGTGCTTCCTGGGGAACCGGTAAGGCCTTCCTGAAAGCCTGAGCATTAAGATGAGGTTGGGGTGATACAGAGGAAATCTTCAAAATTTAACCAACCAAGGGGTGCATCCTGGAAACAGCCTTCTCTGTGAAAATGAGGGTTTTGAAATGGCTGGGTGTCACCGCTGTTACATACAGTTCACACTTTCAAATCTTTATTTTGACATTTTATTAGAGGCCATAATATTGTCACAGATTGACAGTTTGTTGTCTTAGGTGTATAAAAAAAATATATCCTTCCCAAAAGGACAGCTTGGATTTCAAAGTATTGGACTTGTAACTATAATCCTCCTATTTTAAAGAAAACAATATCTGGCTCTTCAAAAAAAGATTTTCTTTTATTGGCTTTGTGCTATTGTCCTCCTAGGATTGTTATGGACATTCTGAAATGCCCAGATTAAAAAATCAATAATTAAAATTAAGTTAAAAAAATCAATAATGATGTAGCGGATTAATATTAGCTAAATATGTCATGAAATAAATTGATGTAAAGGGATAGGTGATCAGTAAGCTCACTGGGGTAGCATCCATAAGAGTGAGGCTCATTGAATGCAACACTGCGAAATAACTGCATGCTTCTTTCGCTCCTTCACCTCTTGCTTCCCTGTTTGCATCCTCTGACTCTCCTACTCTTTCTTCAACTATTCATTCTCATCGCTTCCCTTTCTCCCTTCCAACCACTTTATCAGTCAGCCAGACACACTTCCAAGTAGGCACTGTCATAACGTCTGGATGTGAGGAAAATGTTAGAGCCTGTATGTAATCCTCCCGTCATGCAGAGAATATGGCACAATTGTTACACAGGGAAGGGTGGCACCCACCCCACCCCCACAGCCTCTGCCTTGAGCACTGCAGCCCTGGCAGCTCCCTGCTCTTCCCCAGGCTTCCCTGCTGTTCTGGGGACTTTCTGTGTGTACTCAGTGGAGGCACATACAGGCCCCGGATGGCTTTCTAATCCTTGATCTTTGTAGTGTGGGCCAGTGTGTGTGTGTGTGTGTGTGTGTGTGTGTGTCCCCAAATTAAACTGAGTTCTCCATGTAGCAAAGACCAAGTCATCTGCTCCTGACAAGTAAGAGCTGGGATATCTCCTTAAGGAACAGGCAACATGACGGACACATGCATCTCCCCTCCCTTCCCTTGGCCTGGTTTCATTCTGCAGATCTGAAAAACAAAACTTCCATTAAGAGACTGTCAGACTGAGGGATAGCCAGAGGCTCTATAATGCCAAGAGGAAATTTCCAGGTCTCCCACCATCCCATCATAAATCCCAACCCAGCCAAGCTAAGCTTCTGCTCCCCACTAAATATACTGAGTCTGTTAAGAATCAAACTGAAGGAAGATTTCATTTTCACAATTTCAAAGATACTCTGGAGAACACCAAGGCTGGAAGTACAGAGAAATGAATCACCTATCATATGGAGGAAACACAGCATTGCCCTCCCCACAGCAGTGCTGCGGCCCTGCCCCTGGCAGTGCTGGGCCAATCCGTGGAGTTACTAGTGTGTCAGTTATCAGTTTAACGCCTCCCAGCTCCTAATGCACCCTTCAGTAAATGATGGAATTCTTCTAAATAGTGCTCCTTTAAAGCGAGCATGATGTTAAACTTTCTGTGCAGGTGGTGCTAGGGGGACATCACAGGAGGACGAAGCGCCCTGAAGTTTCTGGCATGGGCCCAGGGTACGCACTATAGGCGTGACACCGTTCAGTGGAGTCTGTCCCAGCCACAGACCCAGATGCTGTCCCTCTGCAACCCTGCAGCCTCAGGCTGGCGGTCACCTTTGTGCACCAGAGCCCCTGCCCAGGCTACACCCATGCAAGGCCACCTGCTTGTAGCGCCTGGACACTCCTACACCGAGGGCCTCCCTGTGACCCTTCACTGTGGAAGGTGGGTTTCCTCCTATGTGTCCTTGCCACAGGGTGCTTATGCCCTCCCCACAGCCTGTACTGCAGAGGGCCACTTCCTGCCCTCCTCGCAGCTGCAGACCAGCTCCAGCCTGGCTCTCCAGCAGCTTCCCTGCCAGCCAGGGACTGAACCACACCTTCTCCAGTGAGGTCTTCACCCCTCCCAGGTTTGGGTATTCCTTCATCAGAGTGCAAGTACCGTGCAGAGTATCCCTAACCTTACCGTTACATCACAGCTAACCATTCTGTACTGAAGTCTCCCCTGTGGCCCACTGTGTCTTTTCTATCTTCCGATTGGAAACAGACCACGACACTTCATTCTCAGGAGATCTGGGTCTGACATGCCACCTGTTAGCACTTAAAATGTACTATTTCTTTGTATCACAGCTCGTGACTCAAAAGCCCCTTAGGAGTTATGCTTATTTTTAACTAAATCACAGTGTTACATGATACTCTATTGAATATGGCCACAAATTCCGTGTGCCCCCTTCCAGCTACAGGTAAGTGTAATTCTTGGCCCACCCCTTGAATTTGGGCAGATAGTAACTTGTTTTGAATAACAGAATGTGTCAGGAGGGCTAAGTGACATTCATGTTTAGCTCTTAAGAGGCCTTCCAGCTTCTGCTTTTGCCTTTTGCCCTCCTGGAATGCTGCTCCAACGCAGTCATAGACAAGAGGAGACCTGGGGAGCCCGAGCCACCAGTCAACACCTGCTGCCAGAAACATGAGGCTATCATGGACCTTCTAGTCAAGCAGGTAATTCCTCACTGTACCCACATCTGTGAGCCCAGGGAAGCCACAGGGAACTGCCTAGCAAACCCACACAAACTGCAGTTAGGAAACCGACTTTCAGGTCCATGTTCTATAACAATAGATAACCAGAATATACATATTCTCATCATCAAATAATTCTTCTAATTTCTTAATTACTCAATAAATTAGTTTGTGTTAAATACAGAAAGACATTTATTTGGCCAAACCACCCATGACCCAGAAAAATATGTTGAAGTAAGACATCTGACCATCCTGTAATCCCTCTCACATCACCTCCCAAAAGGAAATGTGGAACACTCTACATAATGACTTGGATATCAGTTGTTTAAAATCACAAACTTCATATGGAGACAAATAAATATGCAGAAAGAAATCCATTGTTTACAGATCCATGTACTTATAAATAAGGACTATAAAAAGGTAAGAGAATCAAACACTACCCAAGAACAAAACCTCTGGACCAGAAGGCTTCAGCACTGAATTTTATCAGAAATTTAGAGAAGACCTAATACCCATCCGCCTTAAAGTTTTCCAAAAAGTAGAAGAGAAGGGAATACTTCCAAACTTATTCTATGAAGCCAGCATCACTCTAATATCAAAACCAGGGAAAGACACCAAAAAAAAGAAAATTACAGACCAATATCCCTGATGAACACAGATGCAAAAATACTCAACAAAATATTAGCAAATCAAATTCAAAAGTACATCAAAAAGATCGTACATCATAACCAAGTGGGATTTATTTCAGGGATGCAAGGATGGTACAATATTCGCAAATCCAACATCGTCCACTACATCAATTAAAAGAAGGACAAAAATCATATGATCATCTCCATAGATGTTGAAAAAGCATTTGACAAAATTCAACATTGATTCATGGTAAAAACTCTCAACAAAATGGGTATAGAGGGCAAGTACCTCAACATAATAAAGGCCATATATGACAAACCCACAACCAACATCATACTTAACAGTAAAAAGCTGAAAATTTTTCCTCTAAGATTGGAAACAAGACAAGGATATTCACTCTCCCTATGTTTATTCAACATAGTACTGGAGGTCCTAGCCATGGCAGACAACACAAAGAAATAAAAGCTATCCAGATGGGTAAGAAAGAAGTTAAGCTGTCACTGTTTGCAGATGACATGATAGAGTACATAAAAAACCCAAAGAATCCACTCCAAAACTACTAGAACTAATATCTGAACTCAGCAAAGTTGCAGGATACAAAATTAATACACAGAAAGCTGTTGCATTCCTATATACTAATGATGAACTAGAAGAGAGATCAGGAAAACAATTCCATTTACAATTGCATCTAAAAGAATAAAATACCTAGGAATAAACCTAACCAAGGAGGTGAAAGACCTAGACCCTGAAAACTACAAGGCACTCTTGAGAGAAATTAAAGAAGACACAATAAACGGAAATATATCCCATGCTTATGGGTAGGAAGAAGTAATATTGTCAAAATGGCCATCCTGCGTAAAGTAATCTACAGATTCAATGCAATCCCTATCAAAATACCAAGAGCATTCTTCAACAAAGTAGAACAAAATAGTTCTAAAATTCATATGGAACCACAAAAGACCGTGAATAGCCAAAGCAATCCTGAGAAGGAAGAATAAAGTGAGGGGGATTATGCTCCCCGACTTCAAGCTCTAATACAAAGCCACAGTAATCAAGACAATTTGGTACTGGCACAAGAATAGACCCACAGATCAGTGGAACAGAATAGAGAGCCCAGATATAAACTGGCACACATATATGGCAAATTAATATATAATAAAGGAACCATGGATATACAATGGGGAAATAACAGCCTCTTCAACAACTGGTGTTGGCAAAACTGGACAGATATATGTAAGAGAATGAAACTGGATTACTGTCTAACTCCATACACAAAAGTAAACTCAAAATGGATCAAAGACCTAAATGTAAGTCATGAAACCATAGAACTCTTAGAAGAAAACATAGGCAAAACTCTCCTGAATAGAAACGTGAGCAACTTTTTCATTAACATATCTCCTCAAGCAAGGGAAGCAAAAGCAAAAATGAACAAGTGGGACTACATCAAACTAAAAAGCTTCTGTATAGCAAAGGACACCATCAGTAAAACAAAAAGGCATCCTACAGTATGGGAGCATATATTCATAAATGACAGATCTGATAAAGGGTTGACATCCAAAATATATAAAGAGCTCACACACCTCAACAAACAAAAAGCAAATAATCCGATTAAAAAATGGACAGAGGAGCTGAACAGACACTTCTCCAAAAAATAAATTCAGATGGCCAACAGGCACATGAAAAGATGCTCCCCTTCACTAATCATCAGGAAATGCAAATTAAAACCACAATGAGATATCACCTCACACCAGTTAGGATGGCCAACATCCAAAAGATGAGCAACAACAAATGTTGGCGAGGATGTGGAGAAAAAGGAATCCTCCTACACTGTTGGTGGAAATGTAAATTAGTTCATCCATTGTGGAAAGCAATATGCAGGTTCCTCAAAAAACTAAAAATAGGAATACCATTTGACCCAGGAATTCCATTCCTAGGAGTTTACCCTAAGAAAACAGGATCCCAGATTCAAAAAGACATATGCACCCCTATGTTTATTGCAGCACTATTTACAATAGCCAAGACATGGAAGCAATCTAAGTGTCCATCAGTAGATGAATGGATAAAGAGGATGTGGTACACAATGCAATATTATTCAGCCATAGGAAGAAAACAAATCCTACCATTTGCAACAACATGGATGGAGCTAGAGGGTATTATGCTCAGTGAAATAAGCCAGGTGGAGAAAGACAAGTACCAAATGACTTCCCTTATCTGGGGTGTATAACAAAAAAGCAAAAACTGAAGGAACAAAACAGCAGCAAATTCACAGAACCCAAGAATGGACTAATGGACTAACAGTTACCAAAGGGAAAGTGGTTGGGAAGGGTAGGTTGGGAGGGAGGGATAAGGGGATTAAGGGATATTATGATTAGTGCACATAATATAGGGAGGGCCTGGGAAAGGCAGTATAGCACAGAAAAGACAAGCAGTGACTCTATAGCATCTTAGTATGCTGATGAACAGTGACTATAATGAGGTATGTGGTACAGACTTGATAATAGGGGGGAGGCTAGTAACTATAATGTTGCATATGTGAACCCTGAGCATAAGATTGTATATCAATGATACCTTAATTAAAAAGAAAAAGGTAAGGGAAAGGAGATGTCGAAGATAAGTGATTTGTAATTACTAGTTGACAAGAAGCAAGAGCTTCCACTGACAAAATCAATCATCAGAGAGCCCCCCTTCGTGCTTTTTGTGCTGCTGGGGAGTTCAGAACAATCAGACTCTGAAAAATCCATTAATGTACATCACATTATGCTCTATATTGCAATTTTTAATCTTGGCTAAGCCAGGTGTTTAACATTGTCAGAGACACACAAAATGAAAGCTAGCCATATCCTAACTATATAAGACTTTTTTCCCATCCATACACCTTCTGTGACATCAGTAGAATCAGAGACACTATAACATCGAAATTACATAAAGTCATAAATGTTCTTAACTTGGAATTGTTTTTTTCTTTTCTAGAACCTCTGTACCTTTTCATTTTGAATTCAGAAAGTGTCTCTGGATCTTAACTCTGCTATCAGTATTCAAAACCTAGCTAAAATTTTTTTATAGTGTTGAATGATGAGAAAACAACTATGAAAATTAGAAAAAAATTAAAATGAGAATTTGTAGTTGAATAAAAGCAAAACTTGGCAAATAATAAATGCATAATAAATGTATGATGGCAGCTATGCATTCTAAAGAACAAATCAGAATGTCCCTGAAGCAGGCCTCAATCAGAGTAGACTATTTCTAATTCTTGACACATCAGGCCAGTGTATCAGCGACTTAACAATTAGCAGACAGCAAAGCAGAGTGGTTAAGGACACACACTGTCAGCATTTGACTCCACAGTTTTGCACTTCCACTTCCTAGCTGTGATGTTGAGCAAGACCACCTGGGCTACCTAATGATTATTTAAGATAGTCACGTTCATTTTAAAGGAGCAGGAGCTTAAATGACTTAGTATTTATTATAGAGCACATAGACCAGTGCCTGCCACTTAGTAAATTCTATATAAGCATTTGAGAAGTAAAAGTAAGTAAAAGCATGTGGTTAGCAACACAGAGCTAGACATTATGGGATAGAGCATCATTAATAATGCTTTCTAGTAGTTTCTATTTTGCAGTTTCCATTTAAATTTGAGACCATGTGACCTATTCCACTGAGTCTTAAGATGTATTTAGAAGTTCGATTTGTGCAAATCCTGAGCTCACTTAAAATTCCCTCCTACCTCACCTAAGCAGATAATGTAATAAAACAATTCTGTGGGGCAGGGGCATAGGGGTGTGTCGGTTATAGAGCCTTGGGGGCTGGGCACAGGGAGGGGTGATATTCTTCATGGAAATATGATCCTGCTGGGCCACAGAGAAACCATAAACAGAAGCGATTCAGGAAAAAGCATCTCAAGTTCCATCTGCTCAAAGGCATCACTATCCCAAGTTCTGTTCCCCTCGGTTCTCTGTCTTTGCATGCTGAGCACCTATTCCTTCCCTGTCCCACTCCTCAGCTGCCAGGGTCTAGCTGCTAGAAAAATCCAAGTCCCTACTAGTAACCAAAGCATCCACCAGGGAGCAGATACAGAGGCAGGGAGGGAGAAAGAGCTAAAATAAATGACAGCCTAAGTCATTCTTCTCTACTGACTATTAAGAAATGAATCGGATTCTCAGACACAATCTAAGCTATCTATTCAAATGAGCACCATTCTTTCAAATTGTGAACTAACAGCAAATAATGATCACTGTTCTCTCAGTGCACTTAACATAGGCCAGCCAGGCACTGTTCCCCACTCATCATGTGTCACTTCATTCAATCTCTCAACCAATTTAGAAGGTGGACATATCAACATCCCCAGATTACAGATAATTGAGGCACAGAGAAGTTTGCGAATTGATAACTCAGCAGCAGACCTAGGACATAAACCCAGGCTGTCTGACTCCAGAGCCAGTGCTCTTAATAACAAGCCTACCAATCTGCCTGTCAATATTACCTTTTGTTTCCAATTATGCAATTTCCCTCAGGGCTAATTTATTGGTCAGAGAAGAATACTGTAAACTATAAATAATAATCAATTATAATTTATTATAAATTATAAATAATAATCAATTATAATTTATTATAAATTTTAATCACTCCATGTTTTATTTTTTAAAGCTGGTAATCCCCTAACTGATCCCATTGCTCACTCTTCTAGTAATGGTGGAGGATACAAAGATGGAGTAAATAAATGGAACAAAATAAAATAAAACAGACCCTGGCATCAAGGTACTTACTGTTTCAAACTAAAAGCATTCACTCCAGGCTTCACAAAGGCAAAAGTCAGAAAAGTTCAAAGGTATGTTAACACTTTAGAGTCTGATAAAATGCACGTGGATTTTTAATCATTAAAATACAGAATGTGAATATGTGCAAGGGACTGTTATTCAGCCAGAAAGAAGAAGGAAATCCTGCCATTTGCAACATCATGGATGAACCAGGAGGACATTAGGTTAAATGAAAGAGGTCAGAAAGAGAAATTAAAAAAAAAAAAAAAAACTCAAGAAATTTCATGAAACAAAGAGCAGAGTAGTGGCTGGGGAAGAGAGAAATGGAGTAATAGAGGTCAAAGGGTACAAACTTTCAACTTATAGAAAGAGTAAGTTCTGAGAATCTAATGTACAGCAAGATGACCCAGGTTACTAACAGGACATTGTATACTTAAAAGTTGTTGAGAATAGATCTGAAGCATTCTCACAACAACAAAGTGTTGAACTATGTGAGCTGATGAATGTATTAATCATCCTGATCTTGGGAGTCATCCTGAAGTGTGTATGTGTAACATATCATCATGTTGTACACTTTAAATATGTACAATTATATTTGTCAATTTTTCCAAATTATTTCTCAATAAAGTTTTATAAAAGGACATTTTAAGACAAACAAACAAATACAAACAGAATGACTTATTTTCGCTTGAGTAATTCAGAATATGTTTTAGGATTCTGTCAGTCTGCTCCTCCAGGCCAGAGGGAACAACAGGGAACAGAACAGACAACAGCCCTACTGTAGCGGAGTTTGTGTTTTAGGGAGAGAGACACATGCAAAACCAAGCAAAATCCAACATTAAATCAATTAGAGCCAAGTGCTAGGAAAAAATAAAACAAGACAAAGCAATAGAGTCAGAAGGAGGAGGTTTTATTCGGGAGCAGGTGATCAGGAAAATCTCTTTACAGAAGCTACACTGAAGCAGAGACCAGAAGGAAGCAAGTAAATAAACTGCAGCTATGGAGATGATAAGGGATAAGAAAATTGTTACAGTGAAAGGAACAATTTTCTTTATAGTATATTATTTATTCAAATATAGGATTATCCATATAAGTAAATATTTCTTGTGAACATATGAAATACCAGCTGCTAGGCTCAGTGGTGGAGATAGTGATGAACAAAATCATCACGGCCTATCACAAAATAAATTAAAAACCCAACCATGTGAAGGAAAAGTGCATGGAGTATGTAGACCAGGGAAAATGTGCCCTGTCTAGGGAGGTTTGCCTGAGGAGGCTGTGCTCCAGCTGAGAGGTGAGGGATAAGAAAGAGTTAAAAGACGACAAGTGGGAAAAGAGTATCCCAGGCAGGGGGACCAGCATGTACAAAAGCCCTGTGGTCAGAGGGAACACAGATGCAACAGCTAAGTGTGGGATGATGTGGCAGGGCTGTATGCTCATAGCCATACTGAGGATTTGGTCTTTAAATTATGAACCACTGGAATACTGAAGTGTTTAAAGAGTTTCAGAGTTCTGAGTATATCACAGCTTTCTTAAGAACTTAAGAGGTACAGTCGACAGTTGGGCATGCTTTACTTTGTCTCTACTTGTCCAGGCTTACCTACAGATTTATTCTGATTTTAAATGAAAACTTTACTAGCTGTCCTTTAAATTATCTCAGGTCATAATATGAATGGGATTAGACTAAGTGATACAGGCTCAAAGAATTCCCATTCCAGAAGTAGTCAATAGATCATACTTCTTTAATAGACCATATTTATTATCCAGAAATCCCAAGTACGTGTTCCATGACAAACTAGCCTAACCTGTTTCTCAGAGTTTCAAACTCTAAAATCTGATCTTAAAGTGCAGTTAAAGATAGTGTGCAGTTTTGGATTATGGAATTGGCTTAAAAACAGACAAAAAACAGAACTACGGACCATATTTGGCGATTATTTTCTAAGAGAAGGATAACAAAGATCTGCCTAATAATGAATCAGGTCAGATGGAAAAAAAAGGAGCTTGTATTGAGCTGTTTGAGCACAGTCAGACCAGAGTCCACAGGCCATTTACCTGACAGCTGAGATACAGAATAAAGAATGCTCTGAGATGCTCCCTACAAGAGTTGATAGAGAATTTTCTTCCATTTGATAGGTTAATGTCTGAGGGAGCAAAGGAAAAAGGAAAAAGCAAAATGACATGGGAACATCAAACTCACCAAATTCTGGGGACCCTGGAGGGCAAGGACAGGCATCCCAGGTCCACAGTAATAGGCTCAGAGAAGCTCAGAGGGCTTACACAAAGATTCCAGAATTTGGAGGGAAATGCCATGAGGATGGCTAAGGGGACAATTCAAGAAAAGGCATGAAGATATGACTTCAGAGTAAAGACTATAAAATAGATGCCTCATTTTTATCTAATTTACAAACTCAAACAAAACTGAGGATATGGAAAATTCAAAAGGAATTAGACATGTCAAGTGATCTATTAGAAAACATCTTAAATGTGGGACTAGAATTTGAGAGATTATACAGCCGACAGTGTCAGAACCCAGGCCAGGTCCCAATTCCCAGTACAAGTCCTCTGCATTGTACTGTAAGCAGCGACCTATGACCCCTGCTTTCTCCCAGCACACCAGGCAGACTAGGGGGGCCAGGGAGTTCACTCCACCACCCCCCCACCAAGCAGGACCCACCCTCCTGCCGAGCAGCGCAGCCAAAGACACGTGTTCCCATATGTGATTGGAAAAACAAAAAACAAAAACACTCCAGCCTTTCATTCAGCATATAGGACAACTCGGAAACATCTTCTCCGCTACCCAGAGAATGATCTATGACTGATTGTTAATGTTCCAGGTACTGGCTGCGTTCCTGTCTCGTTTCCCTTCTCCCCTACCAACGTTTCCTGGGACCACCTCCCAGATAAACTATTTCACTGGATTCCTTAGCTTCGGAAGGATCCCAGAGTAAAAAAGTAAGGAAATATAATTCAGGACTGAAATCTTTTAACTCCGTGCTCAGTTGAAGACATCAAAAACTAGGAAGAAAAAGGGGCTTGTAAGTTGAAGTTCATAGTAAATCCCCATCACACGAGGAGCATTTCTAACAATTAGGGGATAAAGGAGGAGGGAGTAGAAATTATTTTTTTAAAGCAATTTAAAAGAACACAGAGCTTGTTAGAGAGATGAATGGTAATAAGGTATGCTGGGCATATTATTAAAATAATTGTGATATATCTAAATGAAATAATAGCTTAACTATATGAGGAGGCTCAGCTTTCCTAACTCCTCAAATAATTTAAGAATTAAAAGAAAATGTGAATCCATCTTTGGGCTAAGAAAGCAAAACAGCTGTCATGATTTAGATTTCTTCCTACATATGTTCTAGATTTCTAGATTTGGGCCCCTCCCCCAACATCATACACACAGAGTTACCATATGAGGAATTCTAAATTAATGCACGGTATGGGGAATAAATCTGCTTATACCAAGGATATCCAACTGAAATCTGACTTAGTTTGTTCTGTGACTTTCATTGACAACGAAGTCATTGAGGAATATACATTTATTGAACAACTTTTGTGATTAAATTTTCATTTACTGTGAAAAAATTTTTTGTGCAAAGTGAAATGACAAATTATTCATCCAGCAGCAAGTAGTGGGTAGGTCAGCCTTTTTAAGAGATTAAGTGTGTGGATGAACTCGCAGTTTTCTAGGTACAACATCACGCTGGCCCTCAATCTCTGCATCTTCTTGTGATTAAATTCACCCTTCAGAAACACCATCCTGAACATTCTTGTATGAAAGGACTTTTTAAAATAGGGTTGTTATTTACAATTTCTACCCTCCCTCAAGCAGATTCATTCTGAATTCTATCCCCAGGGCTCAACTGTACAATAGACTAGATTAAAAAGGAAGATGAAAATGTCTTGCTCACTTGACCTGTGGAATGAGATTTCAGAATATTTCTTTGAAATCTGCTGTGTCTACTGACTACCATATCTGTTTGCTAATTTCAGTGAATTCAGACAAATGATATGTGATAAGCAAAAGAAGACTCTTACTTCATAATAATTAAATTGTCAAGGAGCCTTCAAAGCATGCTAAAGAAATTACAAGTGTCTCAATGCATTAAAATATAAAAACTCATTTACCCAAGGAGCAATCAACTTTGTAAACATGTCTAAGTATATATATCATCATTTATTCATTCATGCAATAAAATTTAATCAGTACCTATTATTTGCCGAGTGCTAGGATAGGTATTAGTACCTAAAAACTCTGCCCCTGCCCTTGAATGTTTACAGGCAGAAACAGAATGAGTAATTTTTCTAGGAGGTGCAATAAAATGCTCCAAGTATCATGCTGAGTACCACAGGCCTCATAAACAATAATTGCACACCTACTGTATGCTGAGGATCATTTCAATTTATAAGTAATAAAAGTAGTCCCCATGAGGGACAGTTACCTTAGAGGAAAGATAATTTGTTGGTATTGTTTTAAACAAACACATAGTGTTGTATAAATCTGTACATGTGTATTATCTGGGTAAATGAGGCAAACATTAAATAAGCATCTTTTCTAAAATTCTTTCTTTTGCAAGCCACAAGAATTATTTAAAGCCCAAGCCACTCAAGTGTGATGTTTGAAGGCTATAAAATAATTGTCCTTACCAGGAATACAGGATTGTTCCCACAACAGACGTGAGTTTACTGTTTTCTTGTTTTTGCTTGGCCAGGCCAAAGTCAGCTACAATTCACAAAACAAAGCAATGTTATTATACTTTTCCAAATTGGCATTTTTCCTTAGCTTTTGGCATTCTGCATAATAACTATGATAGTTCACATCAGAGAGTTTTTCTTTTTTTTTTTTTCTACCCTTTGCCAAAATGCCCCATGTGCCAATCTTCCAACCCACTCCCAGCTGGAACTAACAGCATATGTACAATCTGCCACGATGCTACATATTTTGATATAATGAGGTTTATCATTAAAAAAAACTAATC
Organism: Manis pentadactyla; assembly: GCF_030020395.1. NCBI lineage: Eukaryota > Metazoa > Chordata > Mammalia > Pholidota > Manidae > Manis > Manis pentadactyla. The sequence goes on along the minus strand of NC_080032.1, from coordinate 41,156,533 downwards.
TTGCTGACTGAAACATAGGGCAAAGTATCTATTGAACTTCTGATCCCACGTTTTTGGATTTTCCTTTGTAATTTTCAAATAAATAAATGAATCTAATATTTTGGCATATAAGAGTCATCACCAAATCTAGTCAAAAAAAAAATTAAAAAGCAAGGTAAGCCTGAATAACCTGACATTAAGTGGCACCTATCTGTGCTAAATCACAGTAAATATGACATTAAGAATCACCTCAAAATATTTATGTATCAACAAAGGATTTTGATTTTTAGCTTAAAATTAAAGGGCTTTGATTTTTAACAACCATATATTTATATTTAGTATTAGCACTAACTGCCTTTTTCAAAACACCTTCAGATATTTCTCCCTTTTAAACCACTCAGTAACATAGGTCAAAGTGATGGAAACATATATTGTTCATATCCTCATTGTACAGATTTGCCAACATTTCAAGAGATTTTAATTACCAGGTTTACATAAAAGACAGTGCTGAACCAGAGCAAAAATTCAAGTTGCTATTCTGAATAAGATGTTCATAATATCACTTCATAAAAGTACACTAAACGCTCATGGAATTTCATTGCAATGAACTTTATAATAGAGCATTTGATTACCTATACTAACATGTCTTTCAGGTTGAAAATACTGCAAAGTAACTTGACTTCAAAATAATAATTCACATTATTAAAAACAATACCCACTTGCTAACAGTATTGTATTTCAACATTTTCAGGGGCTCACTACTCACTGTCATTTTAACACACACAGACCTTGAGGAACTTACAGTCTAAAAGAATACTCTGACTTTTGGTACTAACGCTACATAGAAATTATCTTGTTTTTACGAAACTGCCATTGATCTCGAAAGGCAAAACTAAGGAGTGGTATGCACAATGCTTCTCCTCTCTCCAGTGAATGTCCGTAATGGCAGAAACACAGCGGGTAGCTGCAAAAACAAATGGTTGAGGAGTATTCTGAAAGAGAGCCAAAGTTAGTGTTGTTTGGCCATTTAGAAGATTTTGGTAGTAGCAGTATTGTTTCTATAATTCTTTCTACATTTGTAATCATATTTAGAGTGGAGGAAAAATATTTCATTTCATTAACTGCATTCATGTGCTATCATGGAAATTCAAAAATGACAACAGATGACATTTTACATATATAGCACATTATGCAAAAGAGGGTAAAAAAAATCTCTTTGTTAAAACAAATGTATAGGACATGTTAAAGATAATAGCATGTTTGCGCCACAGCCTGCAGCTGTCAGCCTTCAGATAGAAAGGTCTAGGGAAGATCTCTGGTTGAGTCCCTATATGTTCTACGTGTTTACTATCTGTATAGCACTGGACACATAACTCAGCTCCTGTTTACTCAGAAATCGTCTGTAATATTTATCTTACTTTTTGCAAGGTCTGCTCCAACAACATGACAAGAGATGAGAAACATTTTGAAATAGGACATAGACGTAAGGCATTCCCATTCCTCTCCACAGGGAGTTTCACCCATCACATGTGTCAGTAACTCCCAAATGCACAGCCAGGCCAGAAAGTCCAGCCTTGGGGACCTCATCCCCTGCCATACGAAGCCCTGCCCCTGCACACCGAGACTGAGCCATCATTCACAGTCATCTGGGACAGCCCACACAGCAGACGGCACCTCATCTTCCTCACTTCCAGGGCTTGAAATCTCTACCTCTTCTCCCTTACTCCTCTATTCACTCACTCACCCATTCTTACATCTTTCTTTTTACTCTGTGATCATAGTTTAAATGTGCCAGGAGACCAGGCCCTCCCTCTTCTTGCAACAATGTAGATGCACCTCATTAGAAGCATTTTCTTCTAATCCAGTCTAATCCATTGTCTTCGACAGCTGTTTAACAATGGGACAATCTACCAACTCCTGTCTTCATCACCATGACTCCCATTTAAGTACCAAAAGTCTCCTAATCACTATTCTTTATAAAATTTCCAGCTGCCCTATGTGGCTCATTGATTCCCTCATTTGTACAACAAATATACACTAATCATGTACTGTGTTCCAGGTACTGAGCTGGATAGTACAGAAAAGATGATAACCAGGTCAGATGCCATGCATACTGACATAGCCCTTAGGGAGCAGTGGTAGAGATACACACAGCTGGTCAGGAAAAGCATCTGTGGGTGGTTAAGTGACTATATGAAGAAGGATAGGAGTTAATTAGGTAAGAAAATAAAATGGAAAAGAGACTTCCAGGCAGAGGAACCTGCATGTGCAAAGGTCCAGGGATCAAGGGAGCATCATCCATTGTGGAACTGAAAAAAAGCCAGGCAGGCTGGAGGGCAGAGAATTGGGACCTTACAGGCCAGTTCAGATGACTGATCTCTCTCACTGTTGCCCAGTTTAAAATGTCCACCCCAACAAAACTATTAGACTCATCACTATATTATGAGCACCTTTGTGTCTTCAAACATGCCTTTTCCTTTACCTGAAATGACATCTCTGAGGGAATGCTCTAAAGAGACTTGGTTAAGAGATGAATGCTAGGGGCAGAGTTCTGGCATACATGGCACTGCCAACATATTAACTGGGTGAGTTGAGCAAGTTTTCTAACCTAACCCTTTTCATTGTTTGTAAAGACGGCAACATGCCTCGGATATTGGATGAGACAATGGATATATAACTTTTAACCCACAGCAAATGCTCAAGAGATGGAGCTATGGGAAGTTGCCCCTTTCCTTTAAAGCACAACTAAAATTCTTACCATTATAAAGATGTCTACCCTGAGTAAAATAAAACCATGAATGACTCTGACAACTTCATGGTCAGTTGAAGCCCCTATAAGGTTAGGCAGTGGTAGAGGAGCCCACTGATATGCAACTGTTAACAAGCCAGAAGGGATATGTCCACCTTGCAACACCTTCTCATCTCCCTCTCTGCTCTTTCCTTCTGCCTCAGTAAATGAAGTGGCCAACCTCCAACGTCCACAGCAATGGGATCATTGTAACACCCTCCTGGTGCAGAACTCCACAGGGAATGAGAAGGGCTTCCCAGGAAGATGCTCAGAGTTCTCACTCAACAAACCCCTGTGAAAACTAAGCGAAACCTCACAGAAGCAGAATTGGGAGGCCAGCAAGGGGAGCTCTCACACCCACTACTCCTTAATTACAAACCCCACCAGAAGGAAGAGATGGAAGAGAGAGACACTTTGCAAGCTGATATTGTCTTAGCTACTTTACTGCCCAGCAGGAGGAAGGAAGGAAGGTTTCTGCCTGCCCTGGCAACAGCCCAGCCAGTGAGAGACTGTCACAACTCAGCCAATGAGAAGCCATGATATGTGGGACGCCCAGTTTCCTTCAAGCACTTTTTGCTTAGTACAGTTCTCTCAACTCAGCCCCTTACTCCATAAAAGAGAGTTCTTCTCCTTTGTTCTCTGGACATGCCTATGGTTTTACTGTAGTTTGCTTGTCTTGAGTTGCAATTCTCTATTATTCTTCATTACACCCATTTTTGCTGGTAAAATAACTGACAGTTTTATTTTCAAGGATAACACTCCTAACTCATTGGTATTTCGTCCTCTGAAAGCCTCTCAGATTTCTAATCCTTACCTCCAGAACCTTCCTCTGACCTTCCTTCAAATGAAGTTCATCAGTTATTAAAAACATTATTTCCAATTCAACAAGTGAAATGCTAATCAAGTCTAAAATGGAATTTCTTAAACAGGGGAAGGGGGCAGGAACTTAATGCTGGTGTACCAGGAAGATATTCTACCATCCATGCCACTTCCTACTATTCCAAAGCTTAGCTATTGCAGGCCCTTCTGTGGATGAGGTAAAGTGAAGGTATTTCTCTTTCTTAACAGCATGATTATTTGCTGATTTTTTTGATGGAGCTATAATGTCATGGAGTTTCAGGATGAAAAATTCAACGTATGAAACAAAGGTGCTTTCTGAATTCTAGATAACTCCCTATCTTTGAGAAGCATTTTACTCTAGGACATCCATCAGTTGACCAGATTCTTGAGGAAGCTTACTAAATACTGGCCCTTTTAATATCATTTTTCAATGTGAGGTTTGTTCCTGGCTACTGTTACTTCGAATAATGGGACTTCATACACATAGTTCTAATATTAAATGAGATAGATTAAGGGTCTGACTTATAAAAACAGAAAGTCAGTCATGCTCTTGCTTACTCTTGTGCTCTCTCTCTCATACACATAGCTCTAATATTAAATGAGATAGATTAAGGGTCTGACTTATAGAAACAGAAAGTCAGGCATGCTCTTGCTCACTCTTGTTCTCTCTCTCTCTCATACACACACACACACGCACACACACACACACTGTGGCATGACTCCACAGTCCAAAGGTTCCAAGGGCTTCAGTACACTTAGGAGGCTGGACAGATTGACTGGATAAAGAGATATAATACTGTTCACTCTTAAATTAGTCTCCCTAACAATAGACACTCCCACCTCCTCACCATGCTACTTCAGAGAAGACACTTTAGGAAAACTTACAAATGAAAATCACTCATCCAGGACACATCAGATTCTATCCTTTACATTAAAAAATTCTCAGAGAACTAAATCACAACCAATATGTCCATATGAAAACACGCACCAGAATAAACTCTACTTTGTTATCCTTACTCTTTGGTGTTTTTATGATCTTATAAACCCAACCCTGGAAAGTTCTTCGTTCCTTTTATTTCTTAAAATGGTAAAGATTTAGTGCCTCCATATTCTCTCAGTCAGCCCACTGTCTCACCAGAAAAGCACAGCAAACCTCTGACCCCAGGTTAGAAATCCACTCTGCTCTGACTTTTCTGAGACTACCATTTTCATCTTTTACTTGATGTCAACTGCTATTTAAATCTCAGGACTGTGGATAACTCACTGGCAGGGTGAGAATCTTAAAAAAAAAAATTTAGAAAAATAAATTTGACCGAATTTATGTCAATATTTCCTCATTTCATATGACCCAGTACCAATATAAGGAAACTGAGATGGACTTGACAAAAAATGTCCTTGCTTTCTTAGTAACATGAAGGCAGTATGCTGACTGAGAGAAATTCTAGAAATTCCATGGCTGCCCTTTACCACGGCAGATGCTGTGAGGGCATGTAGCACAAGTGACTTGAAGTTCTGTGGCCTCTTTAAGAGCACTCAAGGGTTCTGTGGCAGCTCAAACTCAAGCAGATACTATATTTGGATGTGTTCTGGACTTGTTATTTTCATTCTGTAAGTTTCCCCAAAGTGTGTTCTCTGAAGTAAATCACATACCAGGCTTAAAGCAAGATAGGACAAGTACCTACAAAAGCCACAAATAGAGCCATCATAAACCTATTTAACATGGAGATTTTAGGTATATAAAATAATATGCATATAAGGACATTGTGTTTCCTATCAGAAGTGCAATACTAAATCATTTTTCCTATGAGAGATTTCTCAGCAGCAGCTGAGCCAACCAATAACAATTAAAATCCTCAAATCCTCACAAAACAATTAAAATGCAAGGATTCTAGCAACACAAACAGGTTTTATTTGATTTCTCAAACTCTGGTGGCATTCAAGAAAGTAGAATCTTTCCTTCCATACCTTGGGTCACACTGTTTGCTGAGATGACCGTGGGCGCTGCTTGTACCTCTCTCCATTTACGCACCTGATCACTACCTTCATTCCTCAATACCTCATGCATTAAACACTCTTCCCATGTGATCTTGGCTGTCAGATCAAGATCTTTCCAAACCCAACGATCTCCCCTGACAATTACTTCTATTTGTAACTGGATTCTGAATATTTGTGACTGGATGTGTTGTTCACTTGTTCATTCATTCATTCGCCTATCCATTTACCCAATATATATTTATAGTGCTTTCAGAGAAACGAAGTCAAGGAAATTGGTCTCCCTTGCTGAAAGGAGGCGATGGCAATAAACCAATGTCCCAAGAGCTATGAGAAAGGTAAGTCAATCCCAGCGTCCTCAGGGAGCCCAGAAACAGATCAGATGTGAGCATTAAAGATGCCCCTTAGAGAAATGTCATATGAATTGAGTAAGGGTGTTCCAGGCAGAGAGAGTGCCATGCTGGAAGTCACAACCACAGCTTATCTATTTAGGAAAGAACAATCTGCCCCACTGATTGCTCTGAGGCCAGAGCAAAGGGCAAGGGTGAGAATATGAAGAAAGGGCCTTGCGTTCCCTAAGGAATCTAAACTTCACTTTAAATGTCATAGGGAGCCACTTGAAGAATTTTAATCAGGGAAAGGATAGTCAGATTTCCAACTCAGTGTGTCCAAAACCTTACCTCTTAAATCTCCTCACCCAGTCCTCTGCCAATGGTGTCACAGTCTTCACAACTCAGATTCGTTCTCACAGTTTTCATACCTCATTAACTGGCCTCAAAATCTAAATCTTTTAATACTGGGTTTCAAATAACTGCTGTATCTACCCCTCCACCTCATCCTCTTCTCCTGCCATAGGTAGAACCCGTATCTTATGTTTTCTGGACACTCGCAAGAGCCTTCGGTGGCATGTACTGTGGGCTAGCTCTCCCAAAGCCAATGGGCAGCCTCCCTTTCTCATCTCCAACTATAGAGGCTGGAAGCTCACTCGGACAGTCTCCCTTATAGCTTGGGGTGATCACCTGACTTGGCTTGGACAACACAATGCAAGAAGTCTAATGGGATCTTCTGTGACTTTTTTACCGATACAAGGAGATGGCTATTGGAGAGCAGAATCTCTTTTACTAACCACCACCCTGCTTCCTGAATTTGGTAATGATGCCTAGAGCTCTGGCCAATCTGCTGAGGATAACAGAAAGGACAGACAAACCCAGATCACAGCTGACCTCCTGGAGCTGCTGAACCAGCTCTGGCACTGCCCATCTCCAGACCTCCTGTTGTGAGATAACTGCATGCTCTAATGGCATAAACCTCTGTCAATCTGCCTTTTGCATCCACACAACCCCTAACTGATACATCTTCTAAACTGAGGACCCAATCTGTGGTCTTTCCCCTTAGTGCCCCTCACCTACCATTACAATTAACCTCTATATCCCAAATCTGATCATATAATTTCCAGTCTGAAAATCTCCATAAAGATGACTCTCTGACAAAAGGTCAATGTCCAAGCTCCTTACACACCAAAGTGTCTACTGTCTGGACATGCTGAGCATCCTGCTAGGTCCTCGCCACCCTGCACTGCTCCACGTGTCAAATCTTTTGCACTTGCTGAACTCCCTGCCTGGAATGTTTGTACCTCTTCTGCTCAGCTGCTCACCTCAAGTCCCCAGAGGCAGTTACTCACCTTCTCCCCTGTGTTTGATAACTGTGGTAGACTATTACCATTCACCTATATTCTCTGGGGAGGAGGAACACATCCTCACCCTGTCAAACTTGACTTGCTCTGACCACTGAAATCTGAGCAGAGGTAATATGTGATGCTTTAGGTCAGAAGGTCTCAGAGCTGAGGCGAGCTCTCCATGTTCTTGCTGTCCTGCCCCTGCAGGGTGGAAGCAGGAGTAAAGGAGCTCCAGCCAGCCTGGGTGTCTGAGCACAGCTCCCTTACTGACCTACAGTGTGCATCTAGTCTGAGCCAGGTAGAAACTGTGTTGTTTGCAGCCAGGGTGGACAAATGCTTTTCTGTAGGGGCCAGAGAGTAAATATTTAAGGCTTTGCGGGCCACATAGTCTTCTTTTTTAAACAAATATTTAAAAATAAAAAAACTATTCTTAGCTCACAGGACACACAAAAACAGGCCACAGCTGGATTTGTCCCAGAGGCTATAGTTTGCCGCTATTTTAAGCTGCTGAGACTTCACACAGTGTCAGCATAACATGGCCTACCTAATACGATAGTATTTTGCATACCCAATGTTCTAGCCTTTATTGCCTATAATACAACTACAGCTCCATGAAGATAGTGAGCATGTCTCTCATGCTTGCCTTGCTCACTGGAGGATGCAGCAGCTCAGGAAACAATTACTGAGTGTAGAACTCAGAGTTCCCCACAAGACTGTGAGCTCAGGGGACAGAGACCATGGCTTTCGTTTAATATCCACCCTTGCATGGCTGGCATAGGATGGCATTTGATGAGCATTCAAACCTTTGATAAATGTTCCACCAAACCAAGTATGCCCTTGTTATCAACAACCAATTACTATTTGAGAAACATCTAGAAATGGTCACAGCCTGTTTGGTTGCAGGATGAATATGTGACCTCTTGAGCCAGGCTCCAAAGCCTGTGTTGGACATCTAATACCTACGGTTGAAGAACTTTGTTTCTTCCTTTTCTTCTTCTTTTTTAATTTGGAGAAAATGGGAGAAAAAGGGGCAAGTGGGGTTAAATTCAAACATGGGTATTTGAGAAGGCCAAGAACTGTGAAATGGTGGGTCTGAGAGAAGGTCACTTTCCACAGACGCCCTCCTGCAGAGTCCTTCTGGGAGGTGGTGGCGCAGTGTGGGTCTCGCCGGGCAGGAGGCAGCAGGCAGGAACCACGTTTGCCTGGGCTGCCCAGTGCGCCCCCAAGCGCCTGTCCCCTTGTGTGGCCTTCAAGCCTACAAGTACATGCAGGGCAAGACTTGGACATGTTTCTTGGTGGAAGTCATTAAAAGATAGAGCCTTTTAAATGGACATTAGACATTAAACTTAGATAGTGTTCATAAAACCACACATACCTATGTCAGTACTTTCTATTCTGCTGCCTGAGGGAAGCACACTCCAGCCAGCATGCTTACTATAAATAAATAAAAACTAACCTCAATCTTAAAACATCTAATTCACCTACACTGAGAAAGAGAAGAAGAGGGAAATTTTAGTTCATCTTATAATTTTTTTTCTGGTCACATTTTTATTACATTTTGTCTTGTACCATCTTAAAAGTCAGCTTGTCAATTCTGTGCTTTTCTGGGAGTAAACAAAAAGGAGAGAGAAATAAAACATGATAAGGCTGCCCCTTTGTGGTAACATGTTTTCACACACACACACACACACACCCCTCAGACTATTTCTACAGCAGCTTCATTTTGAACTTCCAAAATATGACAATCTTATATGCTTGGTTTCAAATTACTGCTATAAGATTTTAATATAACCACAATACCTCTTAAAAATAAGTCTCTAATGTCCATATTTATGTCAATAGTGATAGACACTGAAAAACATTTAATCACTATTTTATTTCAAATAGTTTTCAAATAAAGAGTGATAGCAAATCTCTGTGAATTATCTTTTTAGTCATAAAATCATTTTAATTTTATCCTCCTTGAAAATAATGATACCACATCAACACCTTGTCCATACAATTGCTTTAGTGGAGAGAAACGGGACTAGGATAAGATTCTGTTCTGAAATTTATCAGTGTTTCTTTACTGAAATTAGAAAAATACTGCCTTACTTAAAGTTAAAAAGTCTCGAAAGCTGAAAATACTTTTTTTAAATCAATAGCTCCAATGTTTAAGTCTAATAAACATTAAAAAGAGCAAGGTTGGGAAGAGTGGCAATGAGGGGCAAGACAGAAAAAACAAAAGTTTGCTTATTGTAAAACAAAGTAACTTTTTCTAGAAAGTCCTTTACAATTAGAGTGCAAGCAAAAAAATTGTATCTTAAAGTTAGAGAGTAAACATGAAAGTGGGTTATTTTGTTGTCTTATGTATATTGCCTTGGTAATGTAACTACGCTGCCTGTTTGGGGTTAGAAGGTAGATTGGCCAGATGTGTTTATCTCCTGTAGTTCTCAAAACCTTGCTAAACTGAAGGGAAGGAATTTTCCTTGATCTATTACTAACCCACAGGGGCAATGAGAATGGGCTTGGTGGCAACAGAGGATGAGATATTCCTGTGAACTTTTAGAAGATAGAAAGTGGATGGAGGCTGGCACAGAGCAGAAGTCCCAACCCATGTGTCTGAGACTAGGAAGCCCTTTCACCCGACAGAGCCCAGGGTGTTGTTCACAGGAGATGTGAAACAAAAACTCAAAATATGTAATTAAAAATCAAGTCCCCAGGTCTCTTCCCACATGCAAACATGGCACTACCAGTAATTGAGTTTCCTCTGTCACTAGCAGAAAAACAGGCTTATTTCCCAAAGACATTGAATTGAAAAGGCAGGAAGCAGACTGGGGCTGAACCCATGGGAATTCAGTGAAAATCGTCAACAGAATGTGGCTCCCTGAGCCACCTTCATCCACACTGCTCCCAGAATGACAGTAACAGAGGGGCATTACCTTAGGCAAGATATTGGAGGTGCATTCTCTGGAAAAAGTTCAAATAATGACTTTGGGGAATGTGCCATTGTGCTTAAACCAAGTCCACCAGATGACAACCTTAAGCAGAACTCAAGAGCTCCCAACAGCCTTTTGGCTGTCTTTCTCACAAATATTAAGGGCCAGTTCAGAATCAAAAGATATTTGAAGAAAGTCTCCAACAGGAAAGAGAGATTAAACAAAACAGAAAAAAAAAATGGACCCAGAAGATACAGAAACTATACTGAAGAGAAAAGTCTACATTAACCTGAGAGAAAATAAAAGCATGATACCATGAAAACTGAATAAAGAACAAGATGAAAGTTGGAGGAATTAAAATGATAGTCAAAATTAAATATTCAGTAGGAGCAACTGGAAAATGAAGTTGAAGAAATAACTCTAAAATAGAATGAATACACAAAGAGCTATGAGAATTATTATTTTTAAAATTATAATATCACTTACTATACACATCTAAGGCTAATAGAAATTCTAGAAGGGAAGAAAAGTAGTAAAGAAACAATGCAGGAAAATTTCCCAGGGCTGAAGTTTTATGTCTCCAGATTGAACAGCACACCTAGTTCCAGACACATTGAATGAAAAGAGACCCACCCAAAGCCGTGGGCAAAGGGAATATCTCAAAAGTTTCCAGAGAGATAAAATAGCTCATGTATCAAGCAATTGAAATCAGAATAGCATTGGATTTCCTGATAGTAAAACTGGACACTAGAAACCTGAAGTATTGCCTTCAAATTTGGAAGGATAATGACTTTCAGTTGAGGATACTATACCCAGCCAAACTACCAATAAAGTATGAAGGTCCCACATTTTATTTTGTGACATGCAATCATCCAAAAATTGTACTTCCAAAGCACTCTTTCTTAGGAGAGTACTAGAAAATACACTTCAACAAAACAGGAGAGTTAGAAAAGAAAGACATAGGATGTAAGAAACAAAGACTTCAATCAGAAAAGGAGTGAATGAGAGTTCCAGAACAATGGCTATGCAGTAGAACTAAATTCAAATCCATTCTACATTACAGCAAGCAGCTACAGGAATTAGGTATCAATTTTGTCAAAACAAAATTGAGAATAACTCTCATGTTTGACCAAGTGGAAATAGTACAGAGAGGGTTTTTTATAATCCTTTTGGAAGATTTGAGAAGAAATAGTAAGTACATAGACAAGTAGGAAAGCAAGCAAAAAAGAAGCCAATTATTAACTCCAAGAAAAACAAAAAAGTCTATGAGAAAGGAAAGGTAATCAACACTGAACAATAATTACACAGTAGTAATAATGAAAACACTGAATACTGACTTAACCCTAAAATGTGCTATAACTAGGATTTGGAAAAGCAAAAACCAACAGAAAAAGCTAGAAAGAATTAAAAGTGGTTGTTTAGGGAAACAGAGAACTGATGGTTACATAGGGCTGTTTTTCTTTATAAGCTTTTTAGCCTATTTCATTTTGCAAACTATTTTGATGTGTGGTAATGATAAAGAAAATACATATAATTATAAAAGTTACAAAAAAATTAATAAATCAATTAATTTTAAAATATAAAATTTAAGGAAAAAGAAATAGAGCAACCACAATAAAAGATTACCTTCAGTGTATTTAAATGTAGCCAAAGGAAATGACACAGCTAATCTTGGTAAGAAATGAAATGCATAGTTGTCTATTACTTAAAAATATAGTCTGAATAACCACTGATGAAGAATTAAACATATTTGTTCTATGGTGATATAGCACATAGAACAACTATGCTTACTAGTGTTTAAGAATGTATGTGAGTATGTGTATATATACACACACATGCACACATATTAAATGCATATATACATATATATACTATTTACATACTATACTATACATATATATCTATGCTATTTGCCTTGAAATTCAAATACACAGTTTATAAGTAATCCTTATTAATTTATAAATTGAAATATCTACATGTATATAAATAGTAAGAATTCTTAAGGAAAAAAAAGTCTAATTTATAAAAAGAAAAAAATGCAAAAGCTGATAGAAACAAAATTATAATTTCAAATGATAAAGCAAATGTGTGTCCAAGATGGAAGATTTACAATTATTTGGTCATATTTTGTATTTTACAAAGCACTAGCTTCGAAATATTTCCAAGTAACTTTGCACTAAAGGTTATCTAAAGAATTTCTGATTTAGATTGTTTTTTATTTCTTAAATGAATATAGGATGCTCTGCTTACAAAAACCTGGACAGTAAATCTAACTGCTGTTACTGCAGACATGTGGTCATGGTAAAGGTGTACATTTGGGATTGCCTTTATGAGGAATTAGATTCTCCCGAGACTCAGAGACTGAGCTTTAAAATGCTGTCATATGTATCGCACATCAATGATACTTAGGGCAGTGGTCTCCAAAGCCGAGTGCCTAAGGCAATCCATAGGTGGGGTGGGGTGGGGGGAGGGCCACAGAAAAAAATATTACAAACTTTATTCTGATTTTTAATGCACCCCATTATATTTTATTTCTGTAGATTTTATATATTGTCAGGTAATTGTGCAGTGACATATGTTTAGAATTTACAAATAAGTATGCATATATCAACACTACATTATCAAAAAAATGTTTTCCTGATATAATGTCTTGATCAAAAATATTTGGAGATCACTGATTAGGAGATGTGTAAATCTACATATTGCTGGAGAGCCAGTCCATGAGAGTAACACAGAGCTATGAGTGAAGAAGAGCAGAGAGAGCTAATATATCACTCTAAGCTAAAAAGCTAACTCTAAGTTACAGTTGAAATCAGACATTTGTGGGGTTAAAAGTAACCTTCTCATTTGTAAAATTTTATCTAACATTAGGCTATCTGCTACAGTTAGAAATATTGTGGTAAAAATTGATGTTGAAGTATCATATGGCTAGATTTTTCACAGCCATTGATATGTCCATTTGTCACCTATATGGCACAGACTATGTTAAAATAGGCCAAAACACTGCTCACAACAAGATAAAACCTTGTTTATGAATTAGTGTCCTATAGAAGGAAAAACCTAGAGACCATGGATTTGGAAATTAAATCCTCAAGCATCCTGAGAGCCCTTTATTCTCTCATGGGCAAAATACCACTCAGTCATTAAGAACTACACTAGTCACAGTCCAGTACCACAGCCACTAGTCACAAATTTAACTTCATCAACATCTAATACAATTTAAGATTCAGCTCCTCAGCCACATTAGCCACATTTTCAAGTTCCCATAGCCACATACGGCCAGTAGCTACTGTACTGGACCATGCACGCATAGACCGTTCCCATCGTGCAGAAAGTTGTGTCGGGAAGCTCTGCTTCTCAAATAATATTCAGAAATTCCTCAGGTAAAAATTTTAAGCTTCTTATACTTACTAACTGTTACTTTGTCCTTATCCCCCAACATGATGTTGTTTGGTGTCAGGTCTCTGTGGACAATCCTCTTCTCCTTGTGTAAGTACCGAAGAGCTAAGCACAGCTTGAAACAGCAAATAACAAACACATTTTATTTCCCCCAATATACATAAAACCACTGGTGATGAGTACACAGGTCTCTAAGCAATCAGCTGAGAACTGTACTGTTTTATAGAAAATTGTAATGACAATAAAGGTATACCTGAATAAATATTTTCCATAGTCTTTCTTCAGAAAAGTGAAGCTTTTTCTCCTTCAAAGAACTGAAATGCTCTCCAAGAGGGACCCCTTCTATAAGCTCCATAACTATATACAATCTATCATCTATATAAGAAACAAGAAAAGGGTAACAGAAATTAAAATTCAACATAACATTTAGAAAACCTGTATTAGAATACAAGTTTTCCAATGCAGGTGCAGGGCACACACTAAAGAGCTGGAAATGGCCTAAGACATGGATCCCCTCGGCCCTGGATGGGGTGAGCCATGGGGGACACCCGGAGTCCAGCAGCCATCTCTTCTGGCTACAGGCTCCCACTTACCATAAGTCTATGTGGGCAAATATTAGCATTTTCTATGTATGCCAGGATGTGGGATGGTTGGGGGGGCACCCAAGAGAAAAAGTGATGGTTTGACTGGTCATGATTTACATGATCCCAAATCATGGCAGATTTCCTGAAGCATATGTAAACCCACCTTACCTCTCTAGAGTCATAATTTACCCTTAAATGAAGTCAGGCATTCAGAAAATTACATTTCAACCTATTGTGTTGTGTGTTTTTAGTCACATAGATTAACCATACAGAATTTTACAATGGAATCATATCATGCTCTTGCAATGATGCAGTTGAAAACATGACTCATGACAGAATTTCTCAAGAGCAGAGAAAGCTGGACTTCTGTTTCATCTTACAGATATGGGGAATCTCATAACTGATTGGGTTTGTGTCTCTGTTTTGGAAGCCAAGAAACAAAGAAGTAAATTCCACTTTCTCCTCCAAAACCAGTATGAAACTATTAACAATGGTATGGGATGTGTATTTTTTGTAATGTTTTGGATATAAATAAAATATGTATACAGTATTTACAGAAAATGAAATCATGCTATATTTTTTGTTCAACAGACTTACATATCAGAACACACACAGATCCATGCTATCCTTTCTGCTGGCTGCATAGTATTACACAACACAGATGGATTTTACTTAATTATTCTTGTAAAGATAGGCATTTATATTGTTTCCAATTTTTCATGAGCCCAAGAAAGATTTATTGTATGTACTAATCTTACCTCTAGCTTTATTTTTAATTTTGTTTACCTTTTATCACAATTTCCTAATCTATTTTAGCATATTTTACGTATTCTTAAGCCACTTCCAGTTCTTTCTGAAAGATGTAAGGTTGTTAAAAAGTTTCATTTTGTTTTTAAATTATGACAAGTTATGTCACTTCAGTCCAAGTGAGAAGCCAATCTTGATCTCTGATGGGATCCACACTAAATTATGGTTAATTATTCTAACGTAAAGAAAAAACAGCAATGAGGCAGGATTTACTGGAGAGGTTGGCACTGAGCTCCTGAGTCGTCTAGGGGAAGGGAGATGGGTAAAGATAATGACACACCAAAACACACAACAGGTTGCAGAACAATAGCACTGATGAACAGGTTGTGAGGAAGTCCCAATCATTGCCTTGGAGTTCTTTAAATCTTACAAACAGGGGTTTTATTTGGAACTTCATATGTGATGCACATCATTAAAGTTATCAGTATTTTATTATTTCATCCAAAGGCCCTATATTATTTTAAACAAATGACTGAGTTTGGCTTTATCTCAACGTTTTGATTCAGTGTTCTGACATCCTAGGCCAGCCTGCCTGTCTGCAGATGTCAGGGCTCCATCGCCACCGTGTGGCAATTATGCAAACTTAAAGTAAAAGAAATTAAAGGCCTAGGCCACGCCCAATCTGTGCGGGGTGGGGGAGTGAAAAAAGAATTTTTCTTAATGAAGTCACTATCTTTTAGTTTGCTCTCCCATGATCCCACTAAATTCTTTGAGAATGAAAATAGCTACAACTATGGTTTGTTCACACTCATTCAGTGTCTTTCATAAGTATTTTAAAACTATCTTTAGCTCAATGATTACATCACTGTTACACTGATCAAGAAAGTGATGCACAAAATCATCCCACTGTCAAATAAACAACAGTAAAAATCAATAGTTGATTAAGTTAATTGGTGACATTCTAATATAATATGTAATAAAGATACTTTTCTTTAATTAGAAATATCACAAAAACATATACTTACTTTCCAGAAATGTTTTATAATAGCGCACAACATTGGGGTGATAGAGCTATAAGAAAATAAATAACAAGCATTCATGTTACTTCAAACTACAAATTTGTTTTCACAGGCGAGCTAGTTTCATATTTGAAAATAACAAAGAAATTGTGTTTACATTTATTTATAAAACAGCATTTCAAAATTTCATCTAATTGATATATTTTTCATGATTCTTTTTGCTACCTACAAAACTAATCTGAAAATAGCAACTCCCCATATAGCCTTATCAAAGAGAATTAAAAACCGACTGTGCCTTAGGACCTAATTTCGCCACCTAGGAGAGAACTGCAGAACTAGGAGACCCAAGAGCTCACCTACCTGGCACTCCCCAGCCCAGCACCACACAGGCTGGGCAGAGGGAAGAGCTGAACAAAGCAGAGCTGCGTACAATGAATGCATACATCGTTGCTCTTTACCTCTCCCCGTCACTTATTTACACACATTGCCTCTGTCTGTTTTCCACTGTCTTTCTATGCTCTCCAAAATGATTAGTGTGAAATGGAAATAACCTAAGAGTTATTCACTCCATTTAAATTATAGTTAGTTGACAAGGACTCCCTCCTTAGTCAAACTTCAGCCAGACTTCTCTGAGTGCTTTTCTTGGCTTTTCTTGTCTACTTTCACTAAGAATCCTGCTAAGCCAGTTTAGCAAGATCTTCCCACTCTCGGATATCTAATCAAGTTCCTCTTCCCCAGCCTTGAAATGTAACCAAATCCCCCTCAGCACTTTCCATCTCTTGAGCCTCTCACCCTACCTGTTGGTCGCGAACCCCAAGCTGTCCCTGCTGCAGTCAGCGTTGAGCCGGATCTCTTCCCTACGACAACAGTTTGATCCCTACTGCAATAATCTTAAATAAAGGCTTCCTCATTATGTTTAAAAAGTGTGCAATGCAATTTCTCCTTGACCTAAGTTTAGTTCAGGATATAACATGGAAATTCTACTTTTTTGAAACAGTCGTTTTCTACACAAATTCTAAAATATTTGTGTTTATAATGTAAGTTTCTAGGAAAATTGAAGTTTGTTTCATCTCAGAATAGTCACCATTACATCTATAAATGGCTTGTATCTCTTTCTGATCTTTTTCTTGCCTTTTTGAAGGGGGGGTCTGCTAGCTGTCCACCAAAAACTCCCTCTCCCACTCCTCCATTGCAATAGTTGTTGCAGGACAATGGCTTCCCAGTCAGACATACCTCACAGCCTCTCTTGCTGCCATGACAGGGCCTATCACTCAGTTCTCAACAATAGAGAGTAAGTGGAAACGTGTGCCCCTGTGCCTGAGCCCTAAACACTGGGAGTGCATCCACCACTCCATGGGCTTCCTCTTCCCACCTCAGATATGAACATGCCTATGCAGTTTCAACCATATAGATTCAGACAACCCTAGGAGGTGGCAGAGTAAAAAAAGGAGAAAGGACAAGCATCCCTAAATGACTGCATGGAGCAGAGAACACTTCCAACCTGGACAGCTCCCTTTGGGATTGTTACATGAGAAATAGCCCACTGTGTTGTGAGGCCTCTTCTTTAAGCCCATGTATTTTGGCACCTCTCTGTTACTGCAGCTTAGTCTTAATCTCTACAAACACACGTTCCCTTTCTAGCCCTATTTCTGTCACTTCTGTCTGTGATTACCTCCTCCTTTTAGACCTCAACATTATTATCCTTTCCATTGGTCCAGTCCACTGCTGAGAGCACAGCTGTACAATTCAGAATTATCTCAAAAGTCCAAGCAGATGCCTCTTACATGTCCCCACCTTGATACTATCTTTTCTTAGGAAATGTGCTTAAACAGTCTCCCTCACCAATCAGCAGGTGGCCAGCAGGATTTTAAACAATATGAGACGGGGTGGGCAAAAGAACTATATTCTGTACCTAGCTCACTGGCCAGGATTGGTTCAGATGGAGACTCTAGGTCAGCTTAAGGCAGAATCCACATTCTAACCCTGGGCTCTAATGAAACAGCACAGAGCTGAAGGCCAGGTTACCCTAAACATGGGCAAGCACTAACTTTTTAAACTCTAGCTGACTACTATATAAAACAGTCAACTATAAAATTAGCTATTAATGATTATGTTTACTGTAATTTATGAATTGGAGTGGAACTGTAGATTCTGATAAACAAAATCCATCATGTTTATGGTAATCTTTCTGTCCCAGAACAGATGCCATGCAAACATAACTCAGGGAGAATAAAGCAGTGAAGCTGACAGCTCTGCACAGGAGTTAGAAATGAACAGTTTTTACAATGAATGTGCAAATAAGGACAGCTGAAAAAGAAACCGATGTGTTCTTGGATCACAAGAAGAAATCTCATTTCTCTTCTGACATGTTTATTCCTTCTCCCCAAACAAACCTTCATAATGATGGTTAATTGCATTGTTACATTATGTCAGAATATTCTGCTTATGCCAATAAATAGTAACCAAAAAATCCACATTTTAGATTTAATAAGCCATATTTCAGGAACGTTAACAGCTTGCTTCCACTTGACAAAAGTCAGGGAACTCAGTCATATTCTTGTGCAAGTAACTAAGTAACCAAATATTCTACAATATAATGAGAAGGTAATTGATATGCTTACAATGGAAAGAGAGGGATTTCTTCTATGTGATGTGCTCTGTGCTGTAAACTCAATCATTCTGCATCCCTGGCCTTGATAGAAACTCCTGAAAGTCTTCCTGTGGTTCACTGTCAAGCCTTAGGAAAAGCCAACTAAAATATCACCACCTCAAGTCAATCCTTTTAAACAGAACCAGTTCTTAAACAGCATGGACAAGAACAGCACAAGAACTCTACTTTCTTTTGATGACATTTATTAAAAGAAAAAAAAAATTTTCATGAACAAAAAAAGTATTTACCTGCTCTTTAATTATGGTTAGTTCTGAAACAATATTCTTCACACTGCTGTCTCGATCCTTTTTATCCTTTCCAAATGCTGGGTTATGTAGATTGACCTCTTTCATTGCTAAAAGATTTTGACCACTACGCTTTCTAACCTAAAATAAGGAAGACACACACACACACACACATACACACAAAGGATGGGGTGGGGATAGGAAGGAGAAGGAAGATAAATTAATAAGGTCACATGATTAAACCAAGTAATCAAAATAAGTCACAGCACTTTTAAATTCTATCTGTATTTACACTAAGCTCATCTCCTGCGCCAGTCTGCAATGCTTAGTGTGAGATTTTTACTGGGTAAATATGAACTCACATGCTGGTCTGAGTTTAGAGACTGTGTTACACACTGAACAAGCCATTTTGACTATTTTTTTGAGAGAGTAACAATGGCTTTTGTCCTCAAAGGTCAGTGACCAATTGCTAGAGATGAGAGCTAAGACAACATCGACTATCTGATAGAGAGAAACAATCACTCTAATTTTTATATGTATTTTTTCACCATTTTTCAATAATCAAGGCTCCAATTCAGTTGCATGTGGGTGTGCAAGTGGGACGTGTAGTTTGCTTGAATATCAGAAACGTTGTTTTCCAAGGGCAAAGTCACCTTGTAAACACAGCCAAAAGCTCCACTTCCAAGATGATCCAAAATCGCATAGTTGCCGATGTATTTCGAAGGAGCTTTGTTCTGATTAATGCTTTCAATATTTTCAGCAATTTGCTTTAGCTCATCCTCCTAACCAAAACGGAAAAAGGAAATGGGCTGTATGATGAATTCCATCCTGGCCACAGAGCAGCCTGATGAGATGTTTAAAACCCAGGACTTACCACTAATAAATTCAGCTTTGATACCAATTCTTCATAAGCACTGATATCACGAACATAATGTCCTATATCAATGAAGATCTCAAACAAGTCGGTGGGGAAAAGTCTACAGGGAAAAATACACATGTACATATCACTTAGGGCTTGGAAACTGTTGCTTGCTCCTTCCCTTTGTGATGTAGCCACTTACTGATTTAATAGCATAAACTTAACTTCCTTAAGTTATCAACGGAGTGGAGGGGAACGCTCAGCAGCTTCTCTCACAAAATTAACTGCAGCTGGTTCTTAAGAGACAAGGAGAAACAACTGGAGGGGTAGGTTCTAGAGACCTGCTGAACAACGTTGGTCTTACAGCGAACAACATCGTGCTGACACTTAAAAATTTGTTTAAAAATGATATGATACAGATAGTACAAATACCTTATTTATAAGATACTTGGGGGTATAGTATTAAACACATTAGGGAGAAATGTTTCCTGGGTGTTTATTGAGTGCCTAGCACTTTCATAAATGCCATTTGATTCAGTCCTCATATTAACCCTAGGAGGTAAATATTAATTCAATTTTTAAATGTTTTATAAAAATCACAGATAAACAATGGAGAGACTTATGCATCATTTCCAAGGTTCTGGCTTCAAAGGCTTATTAAAATCTTCAAGTCCACTAAAATGAATGGGTTTAGGGCCTTGAAAGGGAAAAGTTATAATGAATAACTATTTTACTTCCTCTTCTTCCCCCAAATTCAAGTGTCATATGGAAACAAAGTAACAACATAAAATGCTACATGCTCCTGAACAAAAGAAATTCTATTAACTCAGGGTTTTATTTCTATCCTACTTTATCAATAAAATCCTAGTAAGAACTTGGGGCTATGATTTTGGCTAACCTGCCCTAGTAAATGGTATGCAGACCACAGATATAGGCAACTAGTGTTTGCTTCCCGAAGTGGTGATTTTTCTGTCATGCTCACCAGCTCAGCCTCCTCCCCTTTAAATGAGTTCCTCCACTATGGAGGAAGGCCAGACAAATACTTTTTTTTCTATTAGGAGGAAATGCCTAGATCAACTTTGGAATTTCTCAATGGAATTTCTCATATTTTGACATTACCCATTCAAAATGTTCATGCCTTAAAAAAAAAAACTAAACATCATAGCAGTCACAGTAATTAAGAAGAGCTGTATTGCTATAGTGATTCATGCCCTTTCTTCATCATTTGTTAGTTTTCAGTGCTAAGGTAACAGTAGGGGAACTCGGTGTTATCTGGATTCTAAGAAATCTGAAGACACATGTTCTGTATAGTGATTCATTCTTCCTTTACTGTTTGCATCTAAATCAGTATGCGAAAACAGTTTAATCTAATGACTGATCCACTGGTCACTTAAATTTCTCCAAGCTCATACCTTTTAAAGAGCGGTCTGTTTCTTTCCATACTGAAGAGAAACCTCAAGGCTCTGAACGCATAACACTGGGGAAAAAAGGATACATAATTCTCAAATGGCAGCTCAACAAATTAAAACATTTCTGAAATAGGATTATTATGAAGTAAACATTAAACTGGCTTTAATGTGAGTGCTTGGCATGTGGGGGGAGCCAAAACTTGTGATTGTAAACCAAAAATATGAATACTTGGTATATTTCTCATATTTAAAAAAGCATGTATTTTGCAGAATGCCAGGGACCTTTGGCCTTAATTCACTCGTTTGTCACTAATTCCTTTCTAGAAAGTGCAAAATTAGACCAGAAACAAGATATAAAATCCCTACCCTGAGAAAACCAAATGGCCAAAGATTTCCAGGAACTGAAGATTTATTTTGTTTATAGCCTGCTATGTATGCCTCAATATTTATATGGTTTCTGTGAGAAAATAAACACTAGAAATCATGACATATAAAAATAGCCACAGGCACACTGGACTCAAACTTGACAAATTGGCCTCTTGAGTGAAGAGTCTTAAGTGTTCCCCAAATAGAACAATCGACAGTAACTCCTGAGAACACTCCAAAAGAGGCCTGGGAGACTTCAGCAAAGAAAAATAAACATCTGACATTTTGCAGGACCAAAAAAAAGGGAGAGAGCCCCCAACCATCAGTACCTGCATGATACTCCACCTCGGGGGTGAACAGCTGAATTTGAATCTGGAATCATGTGATAAAATGAGTGATCAGAATATGTATGAAGAGGGTTCACAAAGAAAACTGCCCAAGGAGCCAGGCAGGTAACAAAATGGCATGAAGGAGCCTGCTGAGAGAGTAGTGGGGACCATCATGAGAAAGCGGACAACATGGAGAGTCCTCAAAAGCCATTTCAGTGCAAATTCTTAAAAACTCTACTGGCTTAACAAAATGCATCTGCAGGATGGAGTTGATTTCGTCTGTTTTCCGGCACCGTGCCGTGCATGTGTGGGGCACTAAGGAAACAAAGTGCCCCACCTGTGTGATCTCATCTGTGGCTCTCCAAAACCCTTGCCTCCTGACCCCAAACACCACCAGAACTTCTCTCCTAGCTTTGACCATTATTCTGGGCAGCAGCTCATGAATCAGGTAGGAGGCAAAGGTCGTTTTTTACTCCCTTTTCTGAATGACTTGGAAAAAAAGACGACTGCAACCACTGCCACGGCTTATTGTAAATCTGATGCCATCAATTCAGTGTTTGTGGGGCCACTGGCCACCGATGCTCACTCCTCAGAAAAACACACTGGACCCTGCATAATGTGTCCCCTTCTTGCTTGTGAGACCCCATCTCCTGAAGCATTCCCTCCGCAAACACACACCTTGCCCCACTGAGCAGCCTAAGCACACTGCAGGCCGTCAGTTTCCTGCATTTGCATATGCTGTTCCCTTTGTGTGGAATGCCCTTCCACCCTGTAGCAGATGCCTTTGGTGCTTCCCTCATATTCCATTATCCATTTGGCAAGTCCCTTCTTGTTCATCAAGCTCCATTTTACAGGCTTTCCTTTGTAAAGGGGAAACATTAGTGACTATGGTCCATGCTTAATGATGGCATATAACTATCCTCTTTTATTATTTTCTGATACATAAGCAATGCATGTTTTGAAAAAATAGGACTTACTGGTAAGCAAAGAAACACCTAAATAAAATCACCTGATCCCCACACAGAGAACTGTCATTAAGCCTTTTACATTGTTTTAACGGCATTTTCGTTTCCCTGCCAGCCTCCCTCACCAGATATTTTCCCTCACAGTGAGCACAGGGGCCCAGCACTAACCTAAAAATTCTAAAACTCCTATTACATTATCAGAGGTTCCCCGGATTTCAGTAATTTGATATTGAAGAACCATGGACATGTTTATTACCTGTAATAGATTAGTTTTTGCTGCATTCTTTTGTCTGTTTGGTAAAATTAATTTTGCTATTGTATATACACCATTTTCCTGGAAGAATAAAAGCATCATGTTACCAGTGACCAGTGACAATAACATAGAGATATGTAAGCATAAAGAAGTTAACTAAACAATCTTTAAAATTAATACTAAAGAAGATATGTTAGTACAATTTTAGAACTTTCAGTAAATATTACAGGACAATACTAACAATGCCAATGTAATACTTTCAAATACCAAAGACATAATAATCACAATCTTAAAATTTCAACTGCCTTTAAAGATTACAAATAATAAACTATCTCAATTTAAAGTGATTTAGGTATTTTAAAAACAAAGAGTAGGGGATAAAAAAGGACAGAGTAAAGGGATGAAAATAACTTTACACTTTGCATTTTAAATACCTACTGAAGTATTTCTCCTTTTATAGTTGGTAATTAAATGATACATATAAATTATTGTAGAAAAATAAAAGAAACAAGAATAATAGATTTTTTTTAAAGCAATGAAAGTTATTCATGAAAGCATGGTTAACATTGTTCTAGACTTATTCTAATACAAATACATGCATGGAGGAATGACCAAAAATATTAATTTATTACTACTTTTCTATTATCTATTAAATGTATAATTTATTGAAATCTTCCACATCTGGGCATTTATAACTGGAAAGAGCTCTTCCTACCTGGCTGCACTTAATCTTTATACCTATTCTGTGAATTAGTCTATAATTTCCATTTAATAATGAGAAAACCAAAACTTAGAGAGGCTAAATCATTCTTCCAGGAGCCAAGCCAGCAAAGAATGATAGCAGAAATTAAACCCATATATGAACAAGGCCAAACAATTACTGCAATTTTTTGGAAAAAAAAAAAAAAGTCCTTCAATTACTCCCTGATTTGCTGAGCTTCCCCATAGGAATTCTAATCATTGGCGACCTGTTCTCTTACTAACATCTATATATTTATGCATTTTGATGTTGAAGTTGGGTATGTTGTATTCCCACATACAGAAAAATTTTTATGCTAAAATTCAATAGACAGAGGGTAACTTTGGCAATAAAAACTCATACAAGGATGATGTTTACACACACATATACGGAGAGCTATGTAGACAGTGGGTTGACTAATAAATTATATGCTCTGTAATATCCATTTCTCAGCACTAAATATTCTGTTTGCTGTGTTGCAATCACGTCCAGCTGAATAACTTCATGTTGCTGTGTTGCAATCACCTCTAGCTGAATAACTTTATGTACTCTTAAAGTGACTGCTATCCTTACACAGTATCCTATATGCCCAGAATTAAGGCAATTCAGAAGAGCTTTTTTTACAAAAAAAAAGATATTGAAGATAAAAATCACTGCACATAATGGAGAGAAGAAACACCTTCACTAACCACCTGTCAGGTCTTTTTAAGCCAAGTGAGTTACAGGAGGAAGGACAAGAATACAAAATAGATCCTGTAAGTTAAAGGAGACATATTAAAATATTTTGAAACCAAATGATGGCATCCCGAAGCACCATTCGGCAATGTGGGTGCAAGCTGAGGAGGGGTCAGCCGTGGCGCTGGAGATGGGGCCCCGACGCGGGAGAGCGGCGCTCTCACCTGGACCACCTGGTGGGCGTTGGTGTCGTTGAGCACTAGCTCGGTGAGGGCAGCACAGCAGGCTGGAAAGAAAACACCAAACGTTGGAGCAGAGTAATTGCTGCACACTCACTCCACAGGGAATTTTGTTAGCAGAGTGATTCCTCAAAAAGCACTAATTTTCCTTCCAGGGCAGCCCTGGGAGAAGGGAAACTTGTAACGGCTTCTAACTCTCCTCTTCTGTAACTCATACACACGTACAGCCTTCAGCAGTCTTTCACTGAGCACTTACTGTGTACCAGGAGGCAGAGACAGGTTCTCTCCAGCACCCAACATGTGCCAGCACTTAGCAGGTGCTCAAGAAGTACATCTGCAGTGCTTGAATAAATGAATATTTTAAATATATTATCTAAATTAAGTGTTATAAGTAGAGTTTTACTGATGGGAAAATGAGGTTCAGGAAGGTTAACAGGCTAGGCCACAGCATAAGTGAGTGGACAGCGATAGAAGTCTGACCCAGCCCACCAGATAGTATATCCCATGCCCTGACCACATGGCCGCCTCTGGTGGTGTTCTGTACAGAGCCCCTCCTTTTCCAGCCAGAGGTAGACAGGCTCCTATACCACTGAGCAGCTATAAAGGATAACAGCATTTCACTGAGCCCTTGCCTCTAGCCCTGTGCTGTGCTGTGGACTTTCCACACACCCTCACATAGTTCTGACAGTGACCCCCCCTATCACTGACACCATGGTTACCATCTCCATTTCATATGTGCAAACTGAGGCTTGGAGAGGTTAAGGTACTTGTCCCCAGCCACTTGGTCATCAAAGTGATGGAGCAAAACTCAGACCCCACTCCCAACCTCTTATGTTTCATTTTATTTCTCATTCTTACCGAAGTACAAAATGAGCTGTGCAAATTGCACATATTGTAAATGCTCCACCTGATGAAATATTACATATCTATATACTCGGTAGACACCACCACTCTGATGAATTCATAGAACATTTCCAGTTCCAAAAGCCACCTGTGCTCCTTCCCAGGCAATAACCTCCCCATCATCTGGAATGTGGGTAACCGCCCTCTGACCTCTACCAGCCATCTCATTCACGCTTTGAGGCCGAGAAATCAGGAGCTCTGATTCTGGATCGGGGCCTCAAAGCCCTTACATTGACATAGAGGCCTTTCTCAAGCAGGGGATCCTATTTCACTGACCTCATATGTCTGAAGAAACATCTTCTCCATTCTCCAGGAGGAAATAGCTAGGAGCAAAGTTGGCCCTTTCCTGCCCGTCTCCCCATCCCACTGCAGCATCGGCTCTTCCCATCCGAGGATCTCCAGTTGCTCACTAACCCCATGCCTCTCTGCTCTTCTCCTGGGAGCCACTGCCAGCATCCACCTTGCTCAGCAGCACTGCAGCTCCTCTTGCCCCTAAGATCAGGTGCCCCTGTGCAGGGCATAAACTACACACCTGTTTCAGGGTGCACCAAAGTGCCAGTGCGTAAACCTATCCCTGCCCCAGCTTTTGAGTGGAAATCCCACCCAGGGCAGGGTCTCTGTCTTCTCGGAAGGAGCTCATGAGCTGTGCGGAAGGCACTCCCTTGCTCCCAGTGGAATGGGTGCATGCACGTTCTCCAATCTCCCTTAAGGAGGTGGTCCCAAGATCTAGAAAGCAACAAGGGCCATGATCCTGACCACAAATCAAGCTGCATTCTCTAATCCAGCTTTACCAGGAATAAAGCTAATGCTCAGCTCTCTTTACACCTGACTTCTATGTTGGCTTCTCAATGTGCTCAGAATGTGGAAGGGAGAGGAAAGTTTGTGGCATCATTAATCTTCAAGTCCAACACTGGTAACAAGGAGTTTCAGACATCTACACGGATTTAACCTGTTTTTTAAACTTACAAATTGTGCCTAATTAATATTATCATGCTAATTTTGTAACAGAGAATAATAAAACAATCTGTCAAACCATATCAAGTAGTAAGATATAACAATATGCTATAAATACCAGCTTGAAGAGAGAAAGTGTTTTCTTGTATTTCCCGAGGGCTTAAATCTTCTGACAGATGAAGCTGCTGGATTCGGCCTGCTGCGTTTGCACTGGACAGGCTTCCAATGGAAGAACGATCAGAAACAAAGTTTCTATCTCTGAAAAAAGAAAAGTTAGTGCATAGACCAGTTTACCATTTTTCCTTCATGATTAGTGCTTTCTGGGTCCTGTTTAAGAAATCTTTGCCTCCCCCAAGTCATGAAGTTTCCTCTTTACTGTTTCACCCTCCAATCAGCCTAGAATTGTTTTTGTGATGGTGTAAGGTGGTTCTTCCTCCCTCCCTACCTCCCTCCCTCTCTTCCTTCCCTCTTTCCTTCCTTCCTTTCTATAATATTACTGAACTGACTCAGCACTAGTACTGAGAGGATTGTCCTTTCCCCACTGTTCTGCACAAACACTTTTGTTTTTGAACTTTATTCTGCTGCAATCAATTCATCTGAATAGATCTCAGTCTTCATCATTCTGAGTTTTCTTTTTCCATGAAATTCCAATGTACCTTCATTTTAGGAAAGTTCTCTTCTGTTATATCTTTGATTTTTTTTAATCCTTTTATTTTAATCTCTAACTCAGGGATATCAATTACCCACATGTTGAAAATTCATTTTCTGTGGGCCATGTCTTTCCTTTTGTAATTGCTACCACTCCTTTATCTTTTTCCTGTGCATTGTGTGCAATTTTTTCAAGCTTGTCCTTCCTTTAACTAACTCCATTTTTTTTTTTGTGGTTCTTGAGAAGTTTTTAATTCTGTGGATATCATACAGTCCTTGTCTTCTTTCCTAGCTCTTCAATTTCTCTCCTTCCCTTTTTATTGTCCTATCATCTCATTTTTAACCTCATTTCATAAATATCATGTTCTGTTTAACATCTTTGATAAAATAAAACATTTGTTTTTCTGATTAGTTAATGCAACATCTTCCTCAATGGATTCTTCACGTCTTTTACCTGCTGTGTTCCCTTTTGTTTTACATGATTACCATATTTTTTCATGAAATTATTTTCTATGGCAGCAGCTCTATCTGGATTTCTATGTGCCTGAATGTAATGTGGATGGAGTCTCCCTGGCTTCCCTCCCAGGTCATCTGGGACCACTAATGTCCTTCCTTCAATGAGCCTGCAGAAGGCAGTGGAGCTGGGCCTAGGGATAGTCACAATCAGGGATCTGTGATAATTACTGTTAAAACAAAAACTTCAGGGATCACTTCACCTGAACAAGAGTGTATTACCCTCTAAGGGCTTATTCTTCATCTTAGGTACCCATCAAATCAATCCATGAGTTTCTCTCTCTCTCTCCTAAGGTATTTTGTTTTGAAACATGAAAATTTACTTTCTAAATTTTATTTAAAAAGCTATTTCTTGTGATTAATTGCATGAGTTCTTTTTTTCCTTAAAAAAAAAAAAGGAGTATATTGCTTTGTAGGAACCATCTTTGACTTTAGGATTGCAGGAGAATGGGCATGAACAGGTTTCCTGGAAACTGCCATGGCAACAATTCCTGCTCACACTCAAGCCAGCAGACTACCTGGCAACCTCCACCCCTTGTACCAGTTCCAGGCAGCCCAGAGGCAGGCACAAGCTCCAAAAGGATATTGTTTACCCAGCTGGGGTAATAAATTCTCCCAGGGCACTGAGACATATTTAACATAGAATAAGTGTTGACATATATCATCTTCCCAGGAAAGTTTTCTAACATCACAACATAGAAACAGACTGGGAAAATGACTCTTCGGACTCGCCTATCAGAAGGGAGTTCAAGCAAAAAAAACTCTATCAAGGAGAGTTACTGCTTCAGCAAAACCAGAGCATCAGTGCCTTGTATTAAAAGTCAGTTCTGTGTGGTTCAAAGGTAGATTTTATCTTTGAAGTATTGCTTAACTATTACAGAATTTAATTTTATCATCAAGAAAATAACTGTTTTCCAAGAGAGCAACCCATAACTGTTGTAACAGATAAATTGACCAATAGTAATAACCACCACTATCATCACCATCATACTTTAACTCAAGCAAAAAAAAAATATCTTTGTCAAATGTAATTATTTCGACCAAAAGCCTAGCTTGTTATGCTACAGTACTAGTGAAATATTTATGATTTATGAAGTTTTTGAGATTTGTATGTGATATTCATAAAAGCAAGCAGATTGTTAACAGTCTATAATTTTTCTCTTCATTTTGGTAATGAAAGAAATCATGACTGTTCATATCTCTACAGTCTGTTCTTACACCTTGGAATGCTCCATCACAGAAAATGAAGTTGATAACACATAGTTCTGCAATATCCCTTGAGGCATAAAAAGCATAAAGTCTGAATAATATTGATTTTATAATATCTAGTCATATTGAAATTGGTAAATCACTCTGCTTTTATTAGAATGAGATGTATTTATATACTATAGATCATAAATATGATCCCTTTCAGGCAGACATATTCCTTTTCAGCTTTTATTCAGCATCCATAGGGCTGAATTGTGCTTTACAATAGTTTTAGGTAATAGAACCTTCCAACTGATGGTACCAAAAATGTTGTTATACAACACTTCAATATATCTAATACATACAAGATAGTAGTTACTTCAATAGACTTCAAGAGAATTTCCATCTGATACTGTTTTAACAAACCATCCCCTCCCCATACTCAAGGCTTTGAAAGTCATTGAAATTCTACTTTTAAAAGAAAGGCAGTAAGGGCCCTCCAGCTTAGAGGACTGCGATGGAGATAAGGGAGAAGAGAACATGTGGGCCAGCGTCAGGGAACGGCAATCATCTGACCAACAGCATTTTCTCCTGATCTAACTAAGGATTATATACCTGCCCTTTCACCGTGGGCTCTGCTCTCTCTTTATAGACGAACGACACACTTGCACATATATTTTAGTAAAACAGTAGTAATTATTGTACTTGTTGGGATTCTTTATGCATATATTGACTCAAAAAGGTGACAAGATAAATGTCTTCTTTGGGTTATTGGGTTTCCATTCAACCTACACTTGCAGACAGATGGCCTTCCCCATTCCTGGCACTGCACAGGGGCTGGAGATGCAAAGATAAATGTATCAGGGCTCCCAAGGTCCTTAAAAGACAAATGCCCCTGATACTGATTTAGAGCATGTTTGTGACAAGCATGAATGACTCTCCAAAACATGAATGACCACAAGGTGAACATGTACCCAATCTTCCGTCACGCTGCGGAGTTCCCTCCTTCAATGACTGGGGCAGAGCCCGCTGTCACTCACCCGCGTAAAATATGAAGAAGCTGCTTGATGCCGCCCCAAATGCGAATTTCCACACTGGTCTCAGGGTCCTCACAAACCTGAACCAGAATCCAGACAACGCTCCAGAGCAGCTTCAGGTGGTCAGAGTGCAGCAGGCTGAGAAGGACGGGGATCCCCTCGTAGAGCTTCACCTGCTCTTTCACCTGGGGCTCTGCACAAAGTAGGCGCAGCAGCTCTGCAGTCAGTCTGAAAGGGGGTGTGGAGGGTGAGGGGTGAGAACCTGTGTACTGGGCTACAGACTTTACATTTAGACTAGACCTACAGTCACCACATGGACTGTGACTCCAACATTTACTAAGTCACAGGTCAGCATGCATTCTCTGTAAACTTCTGGACCACAGCCAAATGTTTCTGGCTTTGCTGGCTACACAGTCTCTGTCACAACTGCCTAACCAAGCCAACATGCACAAACGCTGCCATACACAACACATAAAAATGAATGGGCTTGGCTGTGTTCCAGTGAATCCTCACTTGCAAAAACTGGCAGTGAGCCAAATTTAGCCTGCAGGTCGCAGTTTGCTGACAGCTGTTCTAAGCCATATCCTCATTGTGTCCCCAAACCAGGAAATAAGTATCAGGTATTCACAATGGGACCTGCATTGTGCTCAAGACAAAGAAACAGAAAAGCTTTATCTAGCCTTTAGAAACTGACTACATGGTTACAAAAACAAAATATTAATATAAAATATCACCAACACTATAATGAAAAGGAACTAAATGCCAAGGGCTCAGTGAATATCTGGTGAGTAAAATAAAAATAATGGTGGCATAAGACATAAGGTTCAGCTGAGCTCTGAAACATTATGATCATGACATTTCATAGAACCATCCTTAATCCTCCAGTCTCACACTCTGAATACTCTCCTCGGGCAGAGCCATCCATTCCCATGGCTTCAAACTCTCCCTCTGCCACAGCACGGTGAGCTGGGCTCAGGCATACTCCTGACCTCCAACGGTTTCAGCCTACGGCTGTTGCACAGGTGCTCACCTAGATGTGTCTAGATTCAATGTTATTATCCTCATCCTCAAATCGGCTCTTCTAATATCCGTGATCTTGACTCATGATATCACAGTCTTTTCAATTTTCCAAGCCAGAGGACTAGGAATCATCCAAGACATAAGACACTTGCTTCTCCTTTTCCAACCTGCCACCTGCCACTGCCAATCAAGAGCCTTCAATGTCCCCTATCTCCTGGGCAACTCCTGGGACTCTCCTGTGGGTAGTGCAGCTAGCTGTCCCTCTGTTTTTGTGATCCTTGATTTTATTCAAGATATAAGCCCTCTGCCATCTACTTCTCTAATATTCTCATTTCTGTATTTTACAATTCCTTTCCCCTGAGCCAGTTTTCCATGGCTATTCTACCTCCAAAAATTTTATGCTTTGACATTCAGAACATATGTTCTTTGGAAAGCAATATTCTTTACCTCCTCAAACTTTCTGGGCCAAACATCCCCCGTCCTTTTTCTGAGTGGATCTCATTGTATGACAATATTCCTACTCCACACACTGCTATCAGAGTAATCCTCCCCCAAAATACATCTGGGAGTCCCCATAATGTTCATGATAAAAAACATACTCTTTGTTTATTTAGCACAAAGAGCCCAGCATGGCCTGGCTAAAGATGGCTTGTTGGTTCATCTGTAAAATGTGGAAATTAATAGTTATTGCATAGATCAAATGAGTTAACACACAGAAGTGCTTAGTGCAGTGTCTGCCATATAGAAAGCCTGACCAAGATCAGCTACATTTTTATTATCGACTATCTAGTTTTCTGGCATTTTCCCTTCTGCACTCTTTGCTCCAGCTGTGCACAACCACCCAAGTTCCTATGATGCATCCTATTTCATGCCTCCAAGTGGGGAGCACATTCCGTCTGTCCAGGTAACTTCTCCTTCCTTCAGGACACTCGCCCTGGTTGGGAATGCCTGCTCTATGCTCCCATGGTGTCCTCTGCATCTTGGATTTCCAGTGGCACCTTTTTTTTTATGTCTGTCCCTTCTCCTACTCTATACACACACTTCTTATACATCTTTGGCTTTCCAACACTTGTGCAAAGACTGTTAGGAGAATAAGTTCAGATGACTAAATCTGTAAAGACACTTCGTAAAAGAGGGTTAAATTAGCTGTCAAGAAAAATCCAAGGATATTTACTATGAACTAAGTGTCAGGGTTTAGTTACTTGGGGTGTCTATTACCTATTTTTCCCTTTATAAAACTATGAATTACTCAACTAAATAGCAAATGATGACAGTTGCAAGTCTATTTAAAAACAAACTAGTAACTATCTGGATACAGTAATTTTTTAGAGCAATATGTAATTCAGTGAAGATGATGAATTCATGCTACTCTAGATTCTCTTTTGACTTATGATAACAGATGGTCATGAAACAAGTCAGTAGCTATCTTATTTTACTTGCCTTAAGCAAAATAGATTTTTAGAAATCTAATAATTTATTTAACACAATTACAAAAAATAGAGTCACCTCAGAATTTGTCTCCTTAAAGAGACAGGATGTGAATAAATGCAAAAAGTAAAAATATTAAAGATGTGATCATAAGATTTACATAATGGGAATTTATGCCCAGATCTAGAAGTAATCAGGACCAAAGATAAATCAATATCCCTCTTTGCTCTAGTTTCTTTATATAAACTTAAATAGAAAATAAATGCCAAGCTGTCTCAGATATTCAGCTAACAATATAAATAACATAATAATAATAATCTTCATCAAATATAGAACATGATCTTTTCCTGTTAGTAATCCTACCTTTTGGAAAGCAAGTCATATTCATGTAAGATCATCAGCAGATTTTCTACAATATTAAGTTCACTTATCTTCTCCCTACATTCTGGACTAAAAATTAAAATCTATTAGTAAGTTCTAAAAACATATTTTACCATAACCATTTATTGAGTATCCTAGCTATCATATTATCCCAGGGGGAGAAACAAAATGCTGTATAGCTTCTTGGGGCAAAGCTACATTAAATTCCAACATTAAATACATATTACATGTGTATAATATAGAAATATTATATGTCATAAATTTAAACTTTTCAAATAACAGTATAATTATAGCATGATATATTTTTATATCATATAAGTTTATATGTAAGTATATGATTTATATATGATATAAGTATAATTATAGCATATAGGAGATGACCTATATGTCCTTTGGGAGATGAATAGATGAAGAAAATGTGATTTATATATACATGTTTTTTGTAAAATATATGCATTTTATCAATTTATATATATCACATATGTAATATACATATATATACGTGTGTGTGTGTGTGTGTGTGTGTGTGTATACAACTGAACGTTATTCAGCCATGAAAGAAGGAAATCCTGGCATTTGTGACAACAGGGATGAATCTACAGGGCATTATGCTAAGGGAATTAGCCAGATAGAGAGAGGCAAATGTATGGAATCACTTATATGTGGACTCTGAAAAAAAAAGCTGATAACAGAGAAACAGAATAGAATGGTGGGTGGGTGGCTGCCAGGGGCTGGGAGGAGGGGGAAATGGGGAAATCAGGAGATATGAAGTGTACCAACTTTCAGTTACAGGAAAAATGCATGCTGGGACAGAATGTGCATCATGGTGACTATAGTTAATAATACAATATTGTAGATTTGAAAGTTGCTGAGAGCAGACCTCAAGGGTTCATATCATACACAAAAAGAGTTAACTATGTAAGGTGATGGATGCATTAATTATCTTGATCTTGGTAATCATCCCAAAATGTATATGTATACCAAATCATCATGTTGTACACTTGAAATATGTACAATTATATTTGTTAATTACTCCCAATAAAGTTGGGGGACAAAAACAAAAAACAGAAAAGCAGTGATCCATTCATTGGCATAAAATGCATTTAAAGCTCTTTTATTTAAAATAATCATGACATCTATAATGGGACGGGTTATCTAGAATTTTTTTAAAGGACAAAACGTTTGAAAATGTAACATAAAATGTTACAGAGGAGAGAATTAAAAAAGAAGGTCAGGGAGATTCAAATGTCAAAGAAATATTGTAATTTTGAAAGTAGAAGAATTTGAGGGCTAGATGAAGGACTAGATAAATATTTCTGGTTAGGAAAAAGAAAATAAAATTTTAAACTGTGATTCCCCTTCTCAACTTAAATTTAAAATGATGTTTTCCATCCAGGATTCTCTTCAATATATTAATGGCATTTCTTACTTAGTTTTCACAAACTATAACTAAGTAGTAAGTAACTAGAGAAATGGATCTATTTTGCATCTTTTCCACCTAAATTACTATAGCAAGAGAAGTGGAAAACATATTAAAGTACATTACCTTTCAGCTAAGCTAGCCAAAGCCAGGAGGGCGCCCAACAGAACATTAGTATCTCGGGCACCAAGTAAATTTACCAATGTCTGAAAAATGAAGTTAAAAAAGTTAAATTATGTGAGTACTACAGGCTGATTAAGTGGCATGATGCTTCCTTCAAAGATCATAGAGGCTTATTAACCACAAGAGCAGCTTCGTTCAACATTTCACAACATCCAGTTCCTTCCAGGGGACAGATGTCAACCCCCTCGGTACTCTGGGACTGCTGACTAGCTCCTTATAGTGAGCGAGTCCTTGCCCAGGGCAGGAAGTGGAAGGGGCCAGGCTACAGGGCCAGCCTGGTTCTCACACTTCCCCCTGTTTCTGTGTGCCCAAGAGGTCTGCTCTGCCTTTTCTGACCCTCCCCAAGGGGAAGTGGGGAGGCTAACAACATCAATTGTAATACTGGTGTTACTAGGAACTAGTCGCCGAGAACTCACCAAGTCAGGCACTGACAGGCACTTACCAAACTGTGGAACTATTTTTCACCAAAATGTTGAAAACCATCTTTTATTCCCCCCTAAACCAAGCAAGATACGTCAACACTACTAAGCACTCCATTTGCCTCTCAGATTTCTAACTAACGTAAACAGCATGCGTCAGTTCTTCCAGGCACCATGCTAAGTGGCATGACTTAGCTGTAAGTCTTCTGTATTTTATCAGTTGCCTTCTCTGAATTTCCACTGATGCAAATTTATTTCTCTTCTCGCCACATTTTTAGAACTTAGAGACCCCCAAAGATATACATCTAAGCATACTGCAGGCCAGAGCCACAACCATGCAATGGCTTCTCGGATGATTTCTTGGTGTTCATGTCGGCTTTTCCCCTTTACCACTTCATTCATTTTTTAGAGAAGCTACCACTATCTTTGTTTCTCAATCCCTTCTTCCTATTCTGCTGTTATTTTCCTTTTTTCTCTCTGTCGTCTAACATACTACTCCCCAAACTTCAGTCATTGACTAATCATTTCATAATTCCTGCCACACCTACTTTATATTTACTATTACTCAAAAATTTTCTTCAAAGTCTAAGTGATAACATCAGTGAAATACAGAGCTATTGAAATGAAAAATGTTGACCTCTGTACTACCTAGAATCATCCCCTTTACAATGAGCAGCGTGTGTTAATACACTTTAGGAAAACTTACTTTAGTATACACTGAGAATTCAACATATTATTGAAATTTGTCTGTAGGAAGCTACCATGTAGATAGTTTTGCCATAAATATAACTTTGGTCTGTTTTGATTAAACCTGCATTCACCCCTCTTGAAATGCATATCTGACCCATAGCTTGTAATACTATACCATCCAATTATAAGGTCAAACCATATGAAATTGGCCTACAGACCAATGATTAAACTAATATAACTCTATGAACCACATGGAATTTATGTGTGTACATATACTTTGTTTTGTTTATTTGTAAAAACACACCTAGGGTAAATTTATATAGTGCCAGGGTTTCTCAAACAACATTTAAATAAAGCAGTAAGCTCAGTTGGTATTAGGTGGCATAGAGAAAAGGAAAAAAAAGAGTTTCAGAAAACCTCTATTTGCTTTTTCTACATTTACTCCTTAGGCTGACAAAGACTATAAGAGTTGGCAGAGATAGATGTACCACTGTAGACTGATTAGCAGGTCTGTGAATTATAATTACTTGTCGCTTGGTCACGGGGCCCTGAAGCCCAGCACCAATGACTGCCGCATAGGGCTGCAGGCCTAACACCTTCTGGGACCACTCACCTTGTGGGCTCCGCTTGTGGTGATCCATTCCCGTTGGTCCTTGACAGCGGCAAGTTTTTGAAAGATATCTATAAGGGAAGGAAACAGCTCAAAGAGGGATTCGGAACTTAAAGAGCCCAGTTCTCATAGGACCTCAGGTGAGCAAGCAGAGCAGGGCAAATGGGACAAGTGATGCCAAGGGAACTGTGGAGGGAGGAAGGTCTGGGCTATTCTTTTTACTCCAAGAATTACCTCAAGCTCAACTCGTATTTATTTCACACTACTATTCTAATAGTGAACTACGGGGACAGAGAACAGACAAACTTCCTTCCACTTAAAGTTGAATTAGTTCCTTAACATCATTACAAGTTCAAAGTGAAACCTATTCTTCAAAGATCCTCCCTATAAAGATTGTAGCTGATAAAGAGGAGCAGGAAGGCTGGACAAGGTGGTAGCCCTGGCAGGGTTCCCCAGCTGAGGGGAACAGCTGTTCTCAAAAAAGCCTTCCTGGTGCCTCGGGCTGGCCAGAGATGCTCATTTCCCATAACCCAAAGAACTCATCACATCAAAGTTTTTTTCTTCTTTCTTATGTTCTGAATGTTCCAAACTTTATAAGGTCGGTATTACCATTAACCCAACTTTATAGATGGAAATTGCCTCTAACATTTTAACAGAAATCAAAACAGGCAAAAAATATTTTTACCAAGGTCTGCTACTACAGAAGCCTCTCTTACATTAAATAAAGTTATCTGTGATCAGTGAAAATGAGAAAATCTTCTTAAACCTGAAATTGGTAAGAATCATAATCTCCAAGTTTTCCTTCTGAGCATATCTTGCCACTGACTATGACAACTGGCGTAGACTCTCGCCACCATAACTGTGTGTGGGCACGCTTGTGAACATTCAGTCTCCCTCATCCTGCTGCAAACACCTACTGCTTATTCTAGCAAGTTGGGAAAGTTGGCTGTGACCCCATGACAGCGCTTACACGTCATGTTGACCAGCTTGTCCACACTGTGCTGCTCCTCACCGTAGCCGAGGTACTCATTGGCCACAGTCTCCATGTACTGTAGGAGGGAGCAAACCAACAAGTCAGAAGGGAAAACACCAAATGCACGTGAGCAGACAAGGGGCAAGACTGTGCACTTCTGACAATGGGCTGTAGATGGCAAAACAGATTCACCAAATAATCCTCAGTGCTCGGGCCCAGTCACTGAATGCAAAAGGGGATTTGGGCTTCTGGATTTTGCCTTCTCCTACAGGCCCTGAGCTTGAGGGAGGGACCAGGCAAAGATCAAAGCTCTCAAAAGTCCCCAGATGATTTGTAACTATGTGGTTGTAGTAATTAAATTTAGCCTCCAAATATAAGATACAAATAAAATACATAATACACAGGGCAGAGAATTTTAGTTCTTCAATGTACCTTTTCAGTAGAATTTTTATAACACACTACATATATTTTATTGATATTATGTTTTGTAATATCCTAAATGATAGGATCCTAAATTACATCTAACCAGCATATAAGCAGATAACAATAATCAGAATAAAGTGGGTATAGGATAATCTGATAATCCCTCACTGTGGATAACTGATTATAATGAGAAAGAGGCTCAGAAAAACACACATACATTTCTAATATTATAATGGAAATTAAAGTAGATACGATCTTTTATAATTTTATGAAAGATTACTTCATAAAATGAGGTAAGCCTTCAGCCAATTTTTTAAATGCTTAAAACAAGAACTACACATGATGTAGCAATTTTCCAAGAATAAAAACATTTTTCATGTTAAATTTAATCTTCCATTAATAATTCAGAATGAGTTTGCAGGGCCTTGAGTTTGTTATGAAAATCATTCTTTCCATACATCTACAGGTTATAGGCTGTTCCAACTCAATTTTGTTTTATTGGAAATTTTGTTTTATTGTATTAATAAATCCAAACATTTGAGTGGCTCAGCATATTTTTTCACCTGCTTATCTTCCTTAAATAACTACCAACACAGAAAATTAAATGAAGTCGAGATCCAGTCCTCACATTGCCGTTTATTTGTTAATATGTTAGCAAGCACAGTAATTCTTTTTTGTGAAAAAAGCTATGAACATCTTAACCAATACTTCCTCCCATCATGTGGTGGGTGCAGTGCTTGAGGATCTGGGCCTGCCAGCCAACACCTATTTCTTTCCATTCCTCACTAAAGACATGTGACCTTTTATAAAACTGTCTCATTTCACCAGGCTGGATAAAACAAGTCCAGTTCACCAGGACAAAATGTCCCGAGTCTCCTCCTGCTCTGTGAATGGCCTGCGTCACATGCCCATCACCCTGCCTGGTCCTCCCCTTGGCAGGCAGCCTCCGGTAAGAAGACCGTCTCCTGTCACACACCCATCCAATCCCTGCCCAGAGCCATGGTGCAGAATGAAGAGGCAAGACCAGCCACCACCACAGAATCTTACCTGAGCCAGGTTTCCAATCCCACCCAAGTTGTGGAGTATTTCCTAATAAAATAAAAATGACAGAATATACATAAAAAGTAAGGGTAGAGTGCATTTTACATGCAATTTCTTCATTAAATCATAAGTCTATAATTATTTGTGAAGGTCCACATTCTAACACAGATGTGGAAAACCTTAATGTGTTTTGTCATTCATACTACATTTAAGATAAAGTACTAATAAAATTTGGACACTGGGTTGAGATTAAGAAAATAAATATGCCTTGGCGGCAGCCTGCCTCCTCATTCTTTTTACTTCTTTCCACATCATCATAAAATGAAAGGCTGGAAAGAGCAGCTAGACATCATTCCCTCCCATCCCCTCATGCTGCAGATTAGGAAATGTAAGACCCAGAAAAGTGAACCATTTTGCCTAAGTGGTAGAGCCTGGATTAGAACCCAGCATCCCCCATTCCCAGGACCTTCCTCTAGGCCTCTGCTTGGTGTGGTCCTTGGAGCAGCGTCTGCATCAGTGGGAGCCGATTAGAAACACAGAATCTCCTACTCCCCCCAGACCTGCTGGATCACCTTCGACATTTCCACCAGACCCCCAGGTAATCTGCATGCACAGTGGGGTCTTAGAAGCATTGCTCTAGTGAACCACAGGACTTCTTCTGAAAATGATTAGGCCAACGGTCTTATTAAACCCATACTGCAAACAAATGTGAGAATAATCATTGCAAAATGTCTCCTGGCTTGTGTCTTTTAAAACAATTCCCAGTAAGAAGTCATTTCACGGAATGTGTTCTTAAAAGTGCTCATTAGGGAAGAGGGGGCTAGGAGGCCGGACCCGTAAAGGGCTAGCTTGGAGCTGTAGCACTAGTAAATGCTCCCAGTTATCCACACTGACATTTATCATCAAGCTAATGTATATCAGGTGGCTGTAATCTGTTTAATTAAAGCTGAATGACGTCTCTCTTCTCACTTAACATGTACACAAGGAAGTTATCTGAAATACAAACATCAGCCATCATTCCAATTCTGGGAAATGCATGGCAACGAGTACACAGGTGTGAGGAAGAACATCCAGTTCCCTTGTGAAGACGGCTGAGTGGGCAGCCTGGGAAACAGACTCAGGTTCTCAAAGCTTCCTGGTCAGGGTTTCCTCATTCCGTATGAAGTGAGTTTGGAAACACGAAATATACTCATGTTTACATTAAGTATGAAGGGACATTTATAACTCAATTAAAAATAGTTGTGTGACTAACCTACTACTTTGAATTCTCATCA
This sequence comes from Manis pentadactyla, assembly GCF_030020395.1. Classification (NCBI taxonomy): domain Eukaryota; kingdom Metazoa; phylum Chordata; class Mammalia; order Pholidota; family Manidae; genus Manis; species Manis pentadactyla. The sequence goes on along the minus strand of NC_080032.1, from coordinate 41,116,758 downwards.
TTGCTATTCACTCAAGAAGAGCTGTAATTAAAGAACATAAGAATATTGTCTATATTATCTTCTATTTATAGTAGGATATTTTATACATGTAAAAGTTAAAATAACATTTTAAAGCTGCATATATTTGTTCAGCAAATATTTTTTTCATTCCTATTACATAAAAGACTTGGCTTATGCTCTGAAGAGGACACAAATATGTAGTAGATGGTAGAGGCCTACTTCACTGAGCTTAGGTAAGCATAAGGTAGATTAACCAACTAACTATAATTTAAGACAGAATTTGGTAAGTGTTATAAAAAAGCTATACATGAAGGGTTATGATGCCCCAGAAGAAGGACTCATAATAACCTGCTGGGAAGACTAAGGAAAATTTCCTAAGAGTGGTGGCCTCTGAATGGGCTTAGAAGGATGGGTAGATTTGCTGACAAGACATGAAGGAAATAATGGAAAATCAAGGAGAGCCCAAGCAAAGAGAAGAGCAGGCTCAAAGGTGAGTAAAAGTTGTGTTGAAAGAACATGAAGGTGTTCTGAAACTCTGAGAAGCACTTCCATTACTCCATGAAGAACATTATTGGGAAAAATGTCAGAAAAGTAGGGTGGATCCAATGGTGGGAGGACTTAGACATGAGCCTGAACTTGAACTCTGTCGTGCAGACCGTGAGACATGATGAAAATGTATGAACAAGGGGCTGATCAAAAAACTAGAAGCCCGGCTGGCTGCCAGTGGCAGTGGGAAGAGGCACAGAGAGGCAGGGATGGTCCTTGAAGTAGTGTGGCCACCCGACATGCAGACATGGAAAGAAAGGGAGCAGAGCCAAAGACACCACTGCATCTGAGCTGGGGGGACTGGGGGACAATGACGTGACTAACAGACACAAGGAAGCAGGGAGGAATAGACTAGGTGAGAGGAGGAGACTCAACTTTATTCATATGGAGTTGCTGAAGGGCCACCCAGTGAAAAAGGCACAGCAGGCCATGAAAAATGGGGTGGGGAGAGCAAAAGGTGCAGACCTGGGGATCAGTGACAGGAAGGGGATTTAAATTTGAAGCTTGAGAGTGAGAAGACACCAAAGGAGAGAATAATGTTTAAATGATTTTCATGGTCATTTTTAAATGTTTATCTCGACAAATAATATACCTATTCAGTAATCAATATCAACAACATGGGACTAAGTCAAGTCAGTGTTTCCCAAACTATGTCCTTAGGATAATTTATTTTGTGCAATAGGTACTATTAGGTATTCTACAAAATAATAATAATAATAAAAAGAATTTCATGGTCAAATTCAAATCAGCTTCAGAGATGATAGGATAAACTGAGTTTAATAAATTATTTTATCATAGGATTCCTCAGAGCTTTAATAGGCTGCCACACACTGTAAGTCCCCAGTGGTAGAAAAAACAAGCAGCTTTTCCTAACTCATTTTAAAGCATGCTTTACATAGGACACAGTAACTCCTGGGGAACACAGTTAGAGATGGGCAGTTACAATGCACAGGAAGAGGAACAAGGCTTTATCACCCTCAGAGAATTCTGCTGTGCCCCTCAGAGTGTACCCTTCCCCTATGACACATACACTTTCCCCAGGCTTCTCTGGAGAGGGAGTGAGGCCAGGAGATGGCTCCGACCCATGGTCTTCCTTACATGCCCTTGGGTTATGCTGGTGGGACTGCTCTGACATGAGTGGCTGCTGGACAAAACTGAGCCACAAGGTATGCGCGTACCTGGACTTAACCGTCTGGTTGCTGATCTGAAAAGCAAATATGACTGCATGCTTAGATTACAGCCACACCTCCCACGTGCCCTTCCAAACCTCAGCATTGTCTCCCTGGTCATAGGCCGGAGGGTCACAAGACTGTCCTTCTGAGCCTGACGACCTGGAGAAAGTCCCCTAGTCAATCAGAACTTGAGTTCAGTGTGCAAAATGTGAACAAATGTCCTTGCTCTGCCTATTCCCTGAGGTTTTCCTCTTTTAAAAAATTAATACATTTATATAATATGGTTAAAAATTATGTTTAAAAAAACAGAGCACACTGCAATGCCAATATGGGAGCTGTTAGCACGCCACTATTGTTACCATGGCTGGGGACATCAGGGCCATGAGACTCCTATCCGAAAACCACTCAGCAACTAAATCAGTGCAGAACATGCTGCAGGCAGCCTTTAATTCTGAATCACTAATGTCATCGTTTTACTCCTCTGGTGAAAACTCATCAGTGGCTCCACACTACTTGATCCTCAGTCACAATTTTAAGGCTCCTCTATGCACTGGCCTTTAGGTATCATTCCTGGTGTAATAGTAACCACTCACCTAAAAGGCATGACGTATAAGTTTGTAGGGTGAGTAAATGGGAAATAAAAGAGATGGCTCCAAAGTTTCCTATCTTGGAATGGGAGGAAAGGAAGTGCCGTTACAAAATTAGGAGTTGATTCTAAAGTTTCGAGGTAGACTCCTTTACACTCTTAAAACAGTACAGAGAACCCCAAAGAGCTTGTGTTTATGTGGGTTACATCTATTTACTGTTACCATATTATAAATCAAAAGTGAGAAATCTTAAAAACACAAGCATACACAAGCACACATCCCAACAGCTATCAGAGACATGCATCACCACACAGACTGTGGCCTCTGGAAAACTCCCCTGCACACGCAGATGAGCAAGCACAAAAGACATGTAAAAGGGATTATTTTCAGATATTTTTGGCCTTGCAGAAAGAGACCTGAAAGAGACCCATAAGCAGGCCCCAGTTTGCACTTTGAGGACCGTTATGCTATGGCGTCACAGGGATGGCGGCCCAGTGTATCTCTGGGACTGTGGGACTTTGATAAAGGGAAAAGTGTGGGACTGGCGCTATGAACTTGTGAGCACAGGACAACCACAGAGATGACAGCTGAAGCCAAGGGTCTGGAAGATAGGGGAGAAGATGATAAAGAAGTCCAGGAAGGCAAACATTTAGGAAGGTAGGATTGAGAAAAGAGACAAGTAAATCAGACGGAAAAACACAGAGCGCTGAGGCAGAGCTAGATTCCCAGGGCCCAGCAGGCAAACAGAAAGTGTGGGAAAAGGCAGGAGCCACTACGGAAAGGCTGGGGAATGTAAGCGCTGAGATAAGGCCACTCAGCTCAGCTATCTTTTCATTGTAGGTTAGGAACTCTAAAGATAAATCTTTATCACTGATAAGCAATGTGCTGTGGGTGTACTATAATGAGTCCTGGTTGGCATTTTATCTTTATCTTTTTCTGGACTCCAACTACACTTAAAATCTCAACATATGTCTTCCTTTAATTACAGAAAACTCTAAGCAATTTTGTCATCTAAACCTGCTTCTCTTTTATTCCCTCCAGTCTTTTCTTGCCGGAATCTCTATTAAGGATATACTGAAGCCTCTGTATACCAGCAAGAAAGGTCCAACCTATGGGCCACAAGTTTGCAACCTCTGGGTCAAGAGATGACGACTGAAGCTTGGCACACTGTAGTCTACTTAAATGGCTTCCAGCAAAAACCTTGCACACAGGATGCAGTACACCAGTTGCGGAACACATGAGTGTCCATGGGAAGGCAGAGGTTCAGGAGACCTAGCCTGAGATGCAGTGATGAGGGTGAGATGAAGATGTGAAGGGACATCTGGTCATAAAAAGCAAAGGCATTTTTATGATGGGGAAAAAGTGAAAGGGGGAGCTGCTGACACCATGAGGAAGAGCAGCGGGAGAGCCCGGGCCATGAGGAGGGAGCATTCTTCCGAAACGAGAAGCAAAGTTGTGTAAAGAGTCAGATATCTCAAGCAGTAGAGAAGGGAGAATAAGAGAGCTCCCACTGGGATGACTTCAGTTCCCCCTGTAAAACAGAGGAAGTTGTAATTTGACAAGGATGGTCAGGGCACAGGGTGGTTTGGGGGTGAGAAGTGGAGATGACTGAGCACAGCCTCTGTGGATACTGCAGCGCTGGGTCAACCAGAGCAGAAAGGAATTCCGACGATGGTGAAGCTTGCAGAGATTCACCACATAAACTGTAGCAAAGCTCAGCACAGCTCTGTGACTTCAGCCAACAATTCTTGGCAGCTCAAGATGTTAAACAACTGAGCACATACCCTTGTTTGTGCAAAGGGTGCCAGGAGGAGAGCTGCAGAGAGAATCCCCTTCTATGGAAAGACGAAGTCAGACGTGGACTTCATTTATATGTATTTTAGTCACAAAACCTCCTAAACCAAGAGGTCACTGAATTCTTTTAAATCGGATTAAGATTTAATCTTTGGAATAGATTAAGAAAGGCAATACTTTCCATGGAGAACAGCAGAGTATGACACAATTGTTAACAGTTTCCTTAGCAAAAAGAACATCTTTAATTGGGGTAAGGAAAAGAAACACATTTGGGCTCAAATAATATTTCACCAATGAAAGTGGGTCCAAATCAAAAGACTGGAGTGATCTGAACTTACTAGTGTTTTATCAGGACAGAGTATAAAAGGAGATACTTCCTGGGGAAAAAAATAACCTGCGAAAATTACAGAAACATATGTGAATAAGAAGGATACTTTTTAGATAGTTTGCCCCTTTCAGATAATAATGGTCATAGCAATTTTGAGGGCAGGCCGAGCAATCTTTAAGGCCTCCGTGTGTCTCGGATGCACACACAGTTTGAGGATGCCACTTGGTGGAAGTGCCCCTAGAAGGAAAAACTTTTAAGGTCAGGTGAGGAGTTAGGCAAGCTTTTCTTGAGAGTCTCACTGCTAAAGCACTAGGTCCTTGCTACTCAAAGTGTGGACCATGGACCAGCAGCACTAGCATCCCCCAGGAGCTTGTTAGAAATGCCTCGGGCCTCGGGGCACACCTACAGAATCAGAATCTGCACTTACAAGATTCCCAGGTGATTCCTAAGTGCATTAAAGTTTGGGAAGCACTCAACTGGAGGCAGCCATTCAACTGACTAGTGAGAGGAGGAAAGGGCCCTTGACCTCAGAACCCTCATCAGGGAGGAATGGGAGGGCCTCTGCTCACCTCTAATTCAAGGTCTAGGCTGGACATGGGGGAAGGGCATGGGCTCGGGAGCAGCTGCTGGAGCTGCAGGCCCTGCCTTTCCAACCAGCTGCCTACAGAGCCTCAGAGGAGGCCCTGCTTGACACTGCTGACTTTGACCTTCGGAGCTGCTCAGCCCCATACATACTCAAAGGTGTGGCTGAGCACCAAACCCTCTGAGATGCCAGTGGTGTAAAATGCCAGGTAACAATGAAAACACAGATCAAAAGTTCCACTTCATCCACTTAATCCCAAAGGCCATAGAGTAGAAATACACAGATTTTTTTTTGTTCCTATTGAATTACTCCTCCCATATCTTTTTAAATAACAGATGAGCTACTTCTCAGATTTGGAAACTACTGAGTCATGCAAGAGAAAAAAAATTAGCACGGTCTGCTAACCAGTCTTTTTTTTTTGTCTTCATAACAAGCAAACACTTTTCTTCCAACCAACCTGGTAACATGGATCCCTCATGAGTAGTCTCAGGCAGATTAACACTCTCAGAAAATGAATTGATGGGGCTCGGTTAACCCACTCTCTGGAAGAAGAAAGCAAGAGAGAGCATGTTTGTTCACGTTTGAAAGACCAGTGGGGACAGACTCAGAAGAGGAATGAGGGACATTTTAAAGGAAGAGCATTAGTTAATTTCAAACATGATCTCCAATGAGAACTGGCACTTGGTATCTGAACACTTGACCCATTTTATGCAACACCCATCTGAACCACCGCTGACACTGTGAGTAGAGGCCCCTGACATCATCTGGCTCACAATGACTGACACAGGGCCACTCTGACCAAAAGAAACAGCTGTATGTTCCAGTCATTAGGTTCAACTGGATAACAACACATGCCCTAATAACTCAGTATCCATTTGAAAAAATAATACACATACATTGAAAGAAAAATATTATTTACTTTTAAATAACCACATTTACTTAGCAATGTGTGCACCTGGGGCCACTCAACAACTTCTCATGCCTGGGAATCAGATGGGACACTGCCATCTCCATTCCCTCTTCCACCTGATTTTCACATGGTACTTGCTTTTTATCATAGCAACCAAGGAAATCCCAGCTTCAGAAAGATATGCCATCATCCAAGGGAAGGTGGCATGATCTGAATGTGAGAATCATGAACTACTGTAATTTGCCCTGTGTCTGAGGGATGCTGTGTATCCAGCTGCTTTCCTTGAAAATGTAAACACCCCCGTGGGTTCTCAGTAGCCTCCAGGACACTTCAGTGGGCAGTATGGGAAACACAGTAATACGGTATTTTCTTAGGTCAGCTTCCCCAGATGCAGACCCTGAGGTGAAAGTTGGTGCACAAGGGAATGATGAAGGCCATGCTCTCAGGGGAGTGGGGAGCTCCCTGGAGAGTGGGGAACGGAGAAGGACAACACCAAGCATGGGCACCACACAGAGTCCCACCTCAGCCTGGCTTTGGGCGGGAGCTCTGCTGTGGCTGTGGAAGTGGTCCCTCAGAGTCATCACATGAGGAGGCAAGGGCTCTGGGCTTTCATACTCCCAAAAGTGCTGTTATCAGCTGAGGCTGGAGGAGGGACCCTAGAAACAAATTCTCAGGCACTGTTGCTTTCTGTGCCTGCAGGCAGAGTGGGCTCAAGGTGCCAGAGGCAGTACACTACTCTCACTACCACACAGAAAAGCACCAAACCAGAAGAGGGAGGGCCTGAGGGTTTGGGCAGAGCACCAATCACAGCCAACAGCTCTAAACTGAGCAAACGCAGAGGAGCCTCGGAACCCTCTGAAGTTAAAGTAACAGTCAGTGGCACTTGGACAGAAACTGAAGGTGTCCTTACTAAAACTCAAGCAGGGGATAACTAATGAAACTCAGCCTGCTCTGAGAAAAAATAAATCGGAGTCTTTGCTTCCAACATGAATACATCCAATGCCCAAATACCATCCGCAGATCTCTGAAGAAATGTAATGTGCTCTAATATAAAGTAGCACTTCACTGCCATCAATGGACATACATATCCACTCAAGGGAATTTTGAAAGACTTTCAAATGATGTTTCTTCAGCAAAGAATTATTAGTCATATTCTTTTAAGGCTCTTTCAAATAAAGACAATTGCAATTTGGCTGTGTTGTTAAGGGAACCAGACAATGACTGACCTCAGAGGCAGTTCCAGCGCCTTGCCCCCCATAGCTCCTCAAATAGGCATTGATGGACCACATCTCTGATTTAAGTGCCATACAGACAACAGCCACCTCTCACTTAATGGATGTCAACTTCAGGGAGCAGAGTGCATCAACACAGCACCCACTCATCACTTATCTGCTTTTATAAGGTCTCTGGTTAGCTTGGGAGGTGGAAAGTTTGAGTGGGGAGAGTTTGTCCTCTTTGGTGATACTCACTGACCTGCTGGGCCACTGTGAGCAGTTTCTATTTCATTTCTCAGCTGTACTGTGTCCAAAGTGAGCACTAAATGAATTCAGTATGTTAAAGCTTTTCAACAGGCTTCCGATGTCATCCGCATAGGTTGTACAGCATGCAAGCTGCAAGGTACCTTTCACATCAGTCAGTGAGACCACACGTGCCCAAGGAGTTGGAGGAATAAGCCCAGGCTGAGACTGGGACCCACAGCTTTGGGTATCTTAGTTTGTTAGTCAGCATGTCTGACACTGAATTTAGGAACAACCCCACAACCTCATCCTTCCCACCCACCGGTTGACCCAACCCAAACCCTTGGTGTTTTTCTTGCTTCCTCTTTTTCCTTCCCGTTCTTCATCCAATTGCTCAGCAAATCCTTCAGAGTATCTTCCCAATCTGACCACCTCCCACTGCCTCATCTGCTACCATCCTGGTCCAAGCTGCCATTAGCTTTTACTTGACCTGCTGCAGAAGCCTCCCGGCTGGTGCCCTTGCTTCCATCTTGTCCCCTATGCTACTTGTCTCACATCTGCCAAGGTGGTCTTTTACAAACGAGTCACTTCATGTCCCAACCGCTCTAGGAGCTCCCATCTCTCTTGGAGGAAAGGCCACAGTTCGACCATGGCCCACAAGACCCTACAGGCTCTGACCTACCCCCATTGCACAGCTAACCACATCTCCTCCCACTGCCTTTGCTGGCACCCTCACTCCAGCCACCCTCCTCCTCTGCCTTCCACAGGGCCCACCCATCGCGTGGGCTGGACAGGAAGCTTGTGCCTAGGGACTTCTGCTGACAGGCTTCATGGCTTTTTCACTCTAGTGCTTCACAAAGAATTAGAAAGAAGTTCTCTGATGAGACATGAGGCCCATTGTTCAAACCAAAGCCCACATCATGGTGCAGAAGTGCCAACATAGCACAGACTGGACCCTGAGGTGCGAAGCATGCTCAGCACTAGAACCTGCCACTGTGTGCAATGTCTGCATCGCCCTGCAAGGGGGCCTGCAAGGGAGCTTGTCTCACACGGCCCTCCAAATCAGTCCAAAAGGGCAGGAAGGCATGGTGCAAGTGTTAGCCAACACCTGAAACAAAAAGTGCCTGCTATTCCACACTCAGCCAAGCAAAACTGAGGACGACGATGGGAGCCAGTGCAGGCTGGAGCTCACAGCCTTTCTCCCACCCTGTTCCACCTCCACAGCTGAGCTGGTCATGTCCCCAGCACAGCAGAGAGAGACTTTAAAGATCCACCTCAGTCAAGTGGAGGATTTACTTGAGCTATGGGACCAAGCTAAGACTCGCATGGCTAGCCGAGTATTATTCCCTGGCCTTTCTTGCAGCATTAGCTTTGTCTCCTCCACAGTTCTGAGAAATTCATCTGTACCCCCACAAACCTGCACACTTCAAACCTGAGTGCAGAAGACCCACCGTCCTCAAAGGCAGGATGAACACTGTGGTCACTGCCCCTGGAGGTATCACCCCAACGTATCTCACTGGCAGTCCACCCCAAGCCTCTCACCACCCCTTCCATGAGTAAGGATGGTGGCGAATTTGTTTTGCCCACATCCTTACATTCCCAAGGATTTACTTGAGCACTCCTTATAGACCAGAGACCCCTGCAGGGGCCTGGCTCTGGGAGAGAGCAACATTGAGCAAGATGTCCAAGAGCATCCCTGGCTGAGAATTGCTCTTCCTGCCCTCCCCAAGGCTCCTGGCAATAGCTGCCTGCCACAACTGCCATAGGCACCATGGACCTCCACCAGCCGTGCCACCATGACAGTGACACCTTTGTTGTGGAGGCAAAGTTCTGTTTCTCCTGAGAATAATGGCAGGACTCATACCACCCGAGGGCTGCTAGCCAGGCAGAATTACCCAAGGCCACACAGGGAAGCTGCACTACAGTACAGCTTGACCTCTCTGCATTAGGGCAAACAGTGCAAATTTGAAATACACTTTGAATTTGAAACAGTCACTGATGGGAATGGTAAGGATGTGGTTATTCTGAGGCTCCTATTACAGAGAGAACACCTTTAATCTTTCAAAGTAGAGAGATGGCACATGACTATTTCCCCTTTCAGGTGCTGGGATTAGCTAAAGATAGCATGTGGCCTAAACTGTAGGCAAGGGCACCACATCCCGAAGGCCTAACAGGAATAATGATCAAGTTGCAACAGCTGCTGGCAACCTAATGAGGCTTAATGCTGATTGCTTTTCATTATTTAAGAGGAAAAGCCATGGGACATATTAAGATCCATGCAACAAATATGTGTGCACTTGGTATTTTTCCTGTTAACCATATACAATCTCCATGAGGGAAGTTCATGACCCTCCCAGGGCTTTTTAATATTAAAATAAATATGGAAAGCTTTTTTTGGTTTCCTCTACAAGAAGGAAATGAAAAAAATTAATTCCAGAATGCATGCTTTTTTCCTATTAAAGGAGTGTAGATAAATAAAAAAAAGTCCCAGAAAAGTCTCGGAGTTGAAAGTTCTGTTCCAAGCAAATGGCATTTTTGGTTTTGCAATTTGGGGCCTGATGCCCAAAACTATTAATATTTCTATGTGATTCTGGCCTCTGCTGTTGTAAATGTAAACAGAATGCCTGGAGTCTGAGTCCTCTGGCTGCTCTGCCCGGAGCCTGGCCTCTGAAGGAACAGTTGTTCCTTCCTTGGCTTCCAGCCCTGACCCCCCACAAGGACACGCATGTCGGATGGAGCTGTGGTCTCCCAGGGGAATGGCGTGTTCTGTAAGACGATCCGTATCTGTTTGTCAAGAGTGGGGGGACTAGGAAACACGTAACTTAGTGCAACTGGAGAATCATGGAGAATAATAGTGACAGGCTGTCCAGACAGTGACTTGGTTTCACTGAGCCAGGAGCTGCGGCCTAGAGGAGCCCACCGGCCCAAGGGCACGTGCCACAGAGCTGGGGCCTGACCATCCTCCCGGCCACCCGAGGCCCACACGAGGGGATGACTCAAGAGAATGTGGCTCTTCAGCTACCTTTACCCTGGGAGCCGGAGTGCCCAGCTCAGCGGCAAGGGGGCCCTCTGGGGCAGCTCTGCATATCTTGCCGTCTGCAAAGATAGTGTTTCCCCAGAGGATTGTCCCAAGATAACCACCACACAGTGGCGGGCTCGTGAGCTGGCCAGGGCTTATCCTCTCTTGTGACTGAACTTTTGCCACTCCTTTCACAGGACTATTAATACATGGCAGTATGATCAGCTCCCACAGCCTTTGTCCAGGACTGCCTGCCATATCGCTTTCAACATCAGAGGCCACTTTCTGCCATCAGTATAAAAAGAGAAGGCAAAATGGCACCAAAGACATAGTAACTGATATGAGAACGGGTAGTTGGGGGTTTCACCTTCTTGCCCAGGAAGAAACCAATATATGATGTCACAGGTGCATGTAGAAATCAGCTGTGGTATGGAAGAGTCAGGCTGCAAGTGGCAAGAAAACAAGAGAGCCTAATGGCCTGAGGTTAACTGAATGCAGTGACTGATGCACGTGCCAGAGGTCACAACTTGGACCTCTTTGTGACTGACATGATTTGCTCTGCCTCTCGCTGAGAACAAGCAGCACCTTCCTGGCTGGCTGTTATGAAAATTGCCCTTTTCATATTGTAGAACTGTTATCACTAACACACCAAACACCAAAAAACTGGCACCTTTGACTCAAAATTCAAAAGGGGAGAAATTCAAGCCTGTTTCAAAATAAGTATTATCTCAAATTCCTAAGATAGCCCTACTTCTTGACAGTTGAAAAAGTAAAATTCACATCAAAATAGACATGTACAACTTAAAAAAAAAGAGAGAGAATATCTGTGAAGAAATTAATTCTAAATGAATGTTCAGGGAATCTTTACTTCCTTGTTTTACTGATGTTATAAGTCCTGTTCTTCCCCTGCATGCTCAGTAGACCTAGCCCAGAACAGGCACCCAGTCAGGAGTCCATCCCATGGGTCATGCTGACCTCTAAAGTCAGACAATACTGCCTTCTCTGTGTTTCGTTTATATAGCTGATGAAAGTTTCAGAGGGAAATGCTTTCAAATATTTACTCACCACTGATGGTGAGCCAAGCACTATCGCGTAAAGTGAAGGACAGAACCATGCCCTGGTCTTCATGGAGCTTACCTTCTAAGGGAGAAAAACTGCTAATAAACCCAAACAAATACAAATGTATCTCAGGTGGAAACCAGTGAAGAACAACAAAGGCAAAGGGTTTAGGAAGTCCTGGGGATGCTATTTTAGGACAGTCAGAGAAGGGTTCTCTGGTAAGCTTAGGATCTGAGCGAACTGAGGACTGAGTCTAGGCTGGAACAGCAGATGAGTTAAGTATACAGTCCCTGAGCAGGAGTGCAGGGGCTTGTGGAAGGAAGAGGAAGGAGGCCCGTGGGGTTGGAGCAAAGTGAGCAGAGGCAGAGTAAGAGGAGGCGAAATCAGAGAGATGGTGGCAGCCAGATCAGTAAGGCTTTGTAGAATAGGAATAGGGACTTCTTTATTCTGCCAAGTCACTACAAGGCTTTAAGCAGAGGACTAACATGATATGCAGAGACTTTGACAGAATCCTCTTGGGAGGAGTGTTGAGAACAGCATAGGGAGCCCAGAATCAAAGCAGGGAGCCCAGGCAGCCTACTGCTGTGGTCCACACAAGAGATGCCAGCAGACTAGACTAGGTTAATAGATGGGGAAGACTAAATGAAGGAGGAAGCAAGTAGAGAAAGAAAAATATAAACTTCTGTTACCTTGATAGATCTCCAAGGAAGAAAAAGTCCACCAATCATTATGTGAAACAAAAGATGAATTGACTGCCAGAGAGAACTGTACATAAATTACAAGACACACAGAGGATTGAAGATGGTGGCATGAGAGGTGAGACAGAGGCTTCCTCCTAACACAGCATATAATATGAAAATATAATTAATATGACTAATACTGAAAGAGCAACAGGAAAGAAGGTGGCACCAAAATGCATACACCTGGAGAAAAGAATAAACCTCACAGAACAGGGTAATGTACCAAAGCCGTGGCCCGGAGGGACCCAAGCCCTTCTCCCACCCCAGCTCACTGGCAGGAGGAAGAGAAACAGAGTGGGGAGGGAGTGGAGGCCTGGGAATGCTGAATACCTACCTCCGGAGATCTGCTCTGGGAGCACAAACCTACATTTCATGGTGCTTTCATGGTGCTCTCATGATTAGGGGGTTGGAAAGCTAAGACAGGCAGAATATCTGGAGAGACTGAGATTCCAGCCGCTTGTGGAAAACAGGGATCCATATCCAGCTGCACTGGGACAAAAGAAAGGCGGGCAGTCTGAGAGACATCCCAACATCAAGAGGGCTGCTAAAGGGGCAATGATTGCACAGAGCTTACGGCTCAGGAGAAAGGACAGGTAGACAAAATTGTCCAGGTGCACTCTGCCCAGCAGGTTGGGAACTTTCTCTATCTTCAGGTGCTCCAGCTCCCTGGCTGGCTACATAGCTCGAAGGACCCCCTCCGTGATGCGCAGCCTACCGTGACTTTCTCCCGAACAGCCCCATATGGCTTGCAAACTGGCAAACCATACCCTGGCATTAGGCCAGCCAGAGGGAAGCCCCATCTACAGCAAAAACAAATGCAAGGTATAGAGGTTTATACCTGTGTGCTCAGCCCACTGCTTCTGGCATTGGAGGCAGGCATAGCAGCCAGAAAGGAGGAAACAGCTCTTTCCTCCCACCAGGCTCCAATACCACTCCCCTGTGACCCCCAATATTGCTTCAGGGGCTGAGCAGTTCCAGAGAATAGAGCTTCTGGGCACTAGAGGGTGCCATACAGAAATATGAAACACCAAAGAAACCTGGTTCAAAGTAAAATTATGAATACACCTGAGAAAGATTCAAATGAAATTGACCTCATGAATCTTCCTGAAAGGGATTTCAAAATAAAAATCACTAACATGATCCTGGAGATACAGAAAAATATTCAAAAACTCAGGAATGAATTCAGGTTGGAGATGCAATCATTGAAGAGCACAATGGATGATATTAAAAGCAGATTAGATATGGTGGAGGAGACAATAAATGAAACAGAAATTAGAGAAGAGGAACACAAAGAAGCTGAGGAACAGAGAGCAAAAAGGATCTCGAAGAATGAAAGAATATTGAGAGAACTGTGTGACCAATCCAAACGGAACAATATTCGCCTTATAGGGGTACCAGAAGTCTCTTATGCCATGGAGGTGCACAGATCTCCCAACACAAGGGACCCAAGGAAGACAACACCAAGACATATAGTAATTAAAATGACAAAGATCAAGGATAAGGACAGATTATTAAAAACAGCCAGAGAGAGAAATAAGATCACATACAAAGGAAAGCCTGCCAGGCTATCATCAGACTTCTCAGCAGAAACCTTACAGGCCAGAAGGGAGGGGCATGATATATTTAATGCCATGAAGCAGAAGGGCCTCAAACCAAGAATACTTTATCCAGCAAGATTATCATTTAAATTTGAAGAAGGGATTAAACAATATCCAGGTAAGCAAAAGCTGAGAGAATTCTCAAGTGCACATGGAACATTTTCAAGAATAGATCATACACTCAAGACAATTTGGTACTGGCACAAGAACAGACCCATAGACAAATGTAGCAGACTAGAGAGCCCTGACATAAACCCAACCATATATGGTCAATTAATATATGATAAAGGAGCCATGGACATACAATGGGGAAATGACAGCCTCTTCAACAAACTGGACAGCTACATGCAAGAGAATGAAACTGGATTATTGTTTAACCCCATACACAAAAGTAAACTCGAAAGGGATAAAAGACCTGAATGTAAGTCATGAAACCATAAAACTCTCAGAAGACAACACAGGCAAAAATCTCCTGAATATAAGCATGAGAAACTTCTTCCTGAACGCATCTCCTTAAGCAAGGGAAACAAAAGCAAAAATGAACTCATGGGACTACATCAAACTAAAAAGTTTCTGTATGGCAAAGGACACCATCAACAGAACAAAAAGGCATCTGAGAGTATGGGAGAATATATTTGGAAATGACATATCCAACAAGGGGTTAACATCCAAAATATATACAGAACTCACACGCCGCAACACCCAAAAAGCAAATAACCCGATAAAAAAAATGGGCAGAGGATATGAAGAGACAGTTCTCCAAAGAAGAAATTCAGATGGCCAACAGACACATGAAAAGATACTCCACATCACTAACAGGAAAATGCAAATTAAAACCTCAATGAGATATCACCTCACTCCAGTTAGGATGGCCAGCATCGAAAAGACTAAGAACAACAAATGCTGGCGAGAATGTGGAGAAAGGGGAACCCTCCTACACTGCTGGTGGGAATGTAAGCTAGTTCAACCATTGTGGAGAGCAATATGGAGGTTCCTCATAAAACTAAAAATAGAAATACCATTTGACCCGGGAATCCCACTCCTTGGAATTTACCCAAAGAATACAACTTTTCAGACTCAAAAAGACATATGCACCCTTGTTTATTGCAGCACTATTTACAATAGCCAAGATATGGAAGCAAAGTAAGTGTCCATCAGTAGATGAGTGGATAAAGAAGAGGTGGTACATATACACAATGGAATATTATTCAGCCGTAAGAAAGAAACAAACCCTACCATTTGCAACAACATGGATGAAGCTGGAGGACATTATGCTCAGTGAAATAAGCCAGGTGGAGAAAGACAAGTGCCAAATGATTTCCCTCATTTGTGGAGTATGACAATGATGCAAAACTGAAGGAACAAAATGACAGCAGACTCACAGACCCCAAGAAGGGACTAGTAGTTACCAAAGGGGAGGGGTGTGGGAGGGCAGGTTGGGTGGGAGGGAGATGGGGATTGAGGGGCATTATGTTTAGTACACATGGTGTGGGGGATCACGGGAGAACAGTGTACCACATAGAAGGCAAACAGTGAATTTGTAGCATCTTACTACACTGATGGACAGTGACTGCATTGGAGTATGGGTGGGGACTTAATAATATGGGTAAATGTAGTATCCACATTGTTTTTTCATGTGAAACCTTCATAAGAGTGTATATCAATAATACCTTAATTAAAAAAATCTTTTTTTAATTACCAGGCACAGTCTCTTATGGCAAAGCTGATAAACTAGTCCTGGAATGGGGAATTTTCATAAGTGAGAGTGTCTGGGGACTGGTTGAGTTCACTCATGAAAATGTGGTTCCTGGAACAGGTCTGTCACTCATTGCCTGGCTTTCAGAAGCCCATGTACTGATGGGAAGCTGTCATTTTTTGATTTGGCCAGTTTTAGAACTGGTTCTGGTGGTTACATGTGGCCAAAGAATAAGCAATTCTTTCCTGAGAAGTTGGGAATATTTTAATCTCATGCCTGTTAAATATCCAGGTGAGTGGGTTTCACAAGAAAAGTAGTAAATAGTAGAAAAGAGAACATGATTACTGAAGTGGTACTTTCCTATTGAGAAAAACTGAAGCAAATTTTACATATACTTTGATTAATAAAGAATGAGGGAATCAGCAAGGCACAGGAGAAAAGAGTACCAGGCAAGACTTTGCCTCAGGACCTTGGGCTTATCCTTGACCTCTCAGCTTCTGCATCCACCAAATGAGGCTGTCCTGGAGTTTTCCTTCAGGGCCACTCCACCTTTATAATTGGGTTGTCTGTGGGTGTGTGCAGTCCAAACATTTTAAGAATGTGCAAGAGATGGTGGCTGCATCCTAAATTCTGTTCCTCTCTACTTTCTTCTCATGACAAGGTCTGGATGGCCAGTGCTGAGGATCAAGTAAAACTCAAAAGTCACCTGCATCATGACCCAGGCCCTCAAGGGGACATGGATAGCAAAGATCTGATTGGTAAACAATGACTAGGTAGCTTCTCCTGGTTAGAGGTTTCCGTGAAGTTCCCAGGACACCTTTAATAGCATTCTGGCAAGATTGTGATGGTTTGGGCCAGATGTCATCTCCCAGCTCAAGCAGTTCTTGTACAGGTATATCTTCCCAATTTCAACCCCCTCCAGGCTCATTTCCAAAATATTTCACATCTGCACAGCAGATATATCAAGAAATGGGGTGTAAAATTAGAAGCATACCAATTTGTTCTTATCAGAAAATTCATCAGACGTTTGGACAAAAACATCATGTTAAGTAGATCAGGTAATTCTCTTTTAACTGATTAGAGAACCAGGGACAGTCTCGCCTCTACAAGAGTTACAGGTGGGGGAAGAGGGGATATCCTGGCAATCCTAGGAAAATCATACCAGGAAGAGGCCAGTTAAGTGAACCCACTTTAAAATAACAAGAAATTTCATATTAAATAGCAGCGGACAATATTTAATTAAACATTATCTTAAAAAAATAAATTATGAAAGTAAGATATATTTTATCTTACTTTTAGCAAAACCTAAGTTATAACTGCAACTCCACCCTAATAACTAGAACAGAGCAATAGATTCTGCTGACATTTTCTGGCCCACTTTTTCCAATCAAATCAGGTGACATGACCCCCAAATCCTTGAATTCACTTTTGACTTTCATAGCATAAAGAGTTTCATCTTTGCAGATCAATTAGAAAGATTCCATCAATTTTTTCTAAAGTCCTCTCCTAATCTTTGTTGTTCAAAACATGCTTTTCTGAAGTCCCATCTTGTCATCTTTGTTAATACTCTTCTCCACTGTCAAGTGGCCTCCTCCTGCTGGTGCTGCGTTGGTCGGATTCCCACGGTTCAGGAACTTCACGGAATCCCACACCTTTAGCCAGATTCGTAAGCTCACATCACAAGTAGATTATGTGATATTTGCATCATATTATGGAATCTTCACATTGCCTGGCAATCAGCAAGGAATGGTCAGACCCACAGAAGAGATATTGGAGTAGAAGTCAATTTTATAATTGCCTGGTTCATTACAGAATATGTCAGTTTTGTGGCAACTTTTACTTCCTTACATAACCTCATAGCAACCTAGTCCTGGATACTAAGCATCCTTTGTACTTTGCTGGACAGGCAGGAAAGGGGTGGATTTCTTTTCTCTCTCTCTCTTTTTACAAGCAAAGAGTCATTTAATAAAGCAAAATATACACTCAAGGAAGGATTGCAGGTGTGCTCCAGAGGTGAACAGCACAGTGGAGGTGTTCAGGTTGGGTACTCTTATAGCTGGAGTTTAAGTAGGGGTGGAATATTCATTGGATTAAGTGGGGTTTTCTCAGAATAGGGAGGGATTTCTGAGAAACAGGGTGATACCCAATTTTCACCCTGAGATGGTCTTCCTCATAACCGTCATGGTGCTAAGGGGTGTGATTTTTTAGTATGCGAATGAATATATTATGTACTTAGAGATGAAGTCAGGGCCAACTTCTCCTCCATGTCGGGACTAGTCAGTTCTGGCAGGTCTGGTATCTATACCTTCCCTCCCTAAATCCCTCAAGAACAGTTTACATGGAATGTTTAAAATATAAACAAGCATCTAACCGAATGTAAACACCAGCCAAAGTCCCCAACCCAGCCTACTCAAGTCTGGCTGGGGATGGATTGATTTTCTAACAGCAGACTCTACTGTGGACAAATGATGTTATGGCAGAAAGAAAAGTTGAAGGGTCAAAATTTGCTTCCATACCCTGCCACACATCAAAATTCACTTGTAACCAGGAGTAATCTCAGGGTTACTTGTCCTTTGAGATCTGCCGTTAGTCTACAGCATTTGCAGAGTCACATTATCTGACTCTGGATTAACAAATCCTGGCTGGTTTCAAATGCTGCCTGGCAATTTCGTTTCTGAGAACAAAGGAGTAATCAAAGGTCAATTTTAGGAAAATAATCCAGAAAGGGGGTTTCCAGAAGTGTGATTCGGGGCAGACCAAAGCTAGGGACAGTGAACTAGAAGAGAAACAAGAACAACATCACTTGGGCATAAATTAAATGAGCTGGAAAGACTCACACTTCACAGATGAAACTAAATTCCCAGTCAGCCGCATCCCAGCGTAATACTGAATGGTTTAACATCCTGAATGTGCCCAATCCTGTCTACAGCCAGAACTGGACCCAAGATCAAAGCCCACATGCCCCATCTCATCCAGCCTTTAGTTGTCATTATATAAATAGTTTATATTTACCACATTTCCCCTTGTGTTGGGATAGTGGGTTAACTGTTTTGCTTACTCTTTGTAGACTTTGAGTCCCTAGGAAGAAAGGAACCACATCTTCTATTCATCTTTGTATTTTTACCCTCTCTTCCATCTCCACCATTTTCTCCCTCTCTTTCTTGACCATAGCAGATGTTCAAAAATCTATTTATTGAATTGAATCCAAGCCTTCCAAACATTAAATCTGATGTTTGCAAAGAAAGGGGATAAGAAGCTAAGCCAGAAAGGTCCTGAGATGCAATTCTTCTATAAGCCTAAAGTTAGAGGGAAAAGAAAAAAAATAAAGGTAGTTCTGATCATTTTAGCAAGGTTATATGGGGTGAGAAACAATGGCAGACCTTTACAGTTAAGCCATGTTTTACCCGACCCAGCTTTTAGAATAGAACTGAACATAACAATCTGTCAACAGCCAAAGGATGACAAAAAAGGATGCTCTTGATGCTCAACATTCCTATGTTCCTTCTTGTGCCATGAAAGCAAAGATATCTGCAGTCATCTCTTCCTAGATCAAAGATTTCCAGGGATTGCTCATATTGTAAGCAAATACCCTATCCAATCTAAGCTGCTTCATTAATCACTAAGAATTTGAAAAGGCCCTGACAAGAGAGCTCTTGACTTCAGAATTGTTCAGATCTTTCCGACTGATGGATGCCAATCCTTGCCCATTTATCTTCCCTAACAAATTCTGCATTGAGGGCCTTCAGAGTGGGGACACAGTGCAGTCCTCTCACTTCTGTAATACAGGAAGTGTTGTACCTCCCTTAAAGCACAGAATCAAAAAATGGCCTATTGGACACCATTTCAAGAGTCCATGAGCAGTGAAAAAAAATGTCTATGACAAGCTGTCTTCAAAACAAAGGACTTCATTTCCTACTGTCATTTCAAGCATTCTGCTACTAACCATTGTTCTATTCTGTTCAAGCTCAAGAAGAAATCAGTACAGGATAATTTCATGTCCTTTGCAGTGTTCATGAATCTTACAATAATCTTCGAGCATACTGTAAAGAACTGAGCAGGGACTCAATTACATAACTACGGAAAATATCTGAGGCTTCTTGTGTCATCTGAACCAGTATAATAATCCTCTGCTGAAGCCAAGTACAAAGATGCAGTCCCAGTCCAGGGTTGCTTTAAACTAAACAAATGTGCTTAGCTGTCACTGTCCAGTACTTAAACACGTAATACTAAATAACTCCATCCAAAAAATCAAATCATTAGGCTGTCAATATATTGAAGATATCAAATATACTTGGGTATATTTAGTAGCTGATTCATCACAGAGGACCCATCAGGATGCTATTCTCCTTAAAGCCAGCCATTGCACTGGACCAAGTCAGAGTTTTATTTCAGTCAAGGCATTAAATCATGAACAATTCTCCTATTTTACAGAATAGGAATAATTTTTCCCATCTCACTGGCATAGAATTCAGATATCTCGATTAAGTCCCAAAGTGACGCGGAGGATTCAAGGTCCTTGATAGGCATTTTTTCAGCCAATGCTTGTGGGAAGAGAGCCTGGGGCTCCTGGGAAGGGAGGAGGCAAGGTCCTACCATGACAGAATGTCTGCAGCCTCCTTCATACCTGGTAACAGTAAAGCCAGCTCTTGGCTTAAGTGGCTCAGAATGGAGAGAAAATCCAATCCTGACTGCAATCCAGCACCACTCAATTGCTCACTGAAGGCCCCTGGTGTTTACAAGAGAGAATCGACACAACTTGCTAACTAATCCTTCTCTATGGTCCCAACATGGCACCTGTATTAGGACAAAGGAGATCAATGGAAAGAATGTTTGATGTGGTCCTGGGAAGAAATGTCATCACGAAGATAAATGCTACACACTCATTCTTTCCCCAAGTCCAGGCTGGGACGGCTCAACTAATCGGTCGTGGCACTGATTGCAAACAAGTACCCTGAGGATGTTGGCCATGGTGTTATCACTGCCACTTCATAAGGACCCTGGCAATAAACTGCTCCTGAGTATCTAGATTCAAAATAAGGAAAATAGGAATGTGAGCATTTTCCCATTCATTACCTTATCTACCCTAAAATTCAGCTTAGTTCAGTACTTCACCAGAATGATTTTAATGAGATAACCCGAAATGCCTGTTCATTTACCTCCTTCTAAATTGCCTTTGCTCTATTTTATCCTTTCAGTATGTTGTGTCCAATATTATAAATCATGTCAAACCATATGCTAGAAATAAGATAAATAAAATATGCTATTTTGGGATAAATGTCTGTCTCTCCTGGTTCAACCTTACCTGCATATGAGTCTGTTTTTCACCAGGGCTGTAAAGATCTCCTGAAAGAGTTCATGCTGGGGGTGTGTGCTGAAATTTCTCTCATTCTTGTAGTTTATACTGAGATGAAACAAACAGAAAAGCATTTTGTAATAAATAATTATTTAGGCTGTCTCAAAGTTACCAAGGCAGGCAAATACCATCATTCATGCAAAAACTGCAGAATTCTTGGGATTTAACATACTGCTAAAGGCAAGTATCAATTGTTAAAATAGGAACTAGAAATTCAATTATAAAGTTAAAAACAAAGATTATAATCAAGGATATATGTTTCATTTCACCATATTAACTAAATTATTCTCCATAAACACTTTATAGCTAAACTTGTTCAGAGGCAGGGAAAGAGTAATGGAGAGAAAGAATGACTGGGGCATATTATCTAGACGACTGGCCAATATACAGAGAACTTCCTCCCTTCATTCTTCTACCCACCCATGACCCCACTGGCTGCTATAGCTACTAACATCAGTGGTTGCACACACATTTCCTTGTTGATAATAGGGATTCATCAAACACAGTCTGGACCCCTTCAACCACAAGAGTTTTTGCAGTCATGAGATATTCTAGTTTTTGCAGTCGTTATTTGCAGTCTTAAGACATCTGTTTCAGCTTCTTTTTTCTGATCTTTCAGCCCATCAAAGAGGTTAAATGTACCCCCAAAACATTCCACTTGAAACCTGGGAGAGGATTAGAGCTAATGCACAGAAAGTCACATAGCTACAAAATATGTGATATGGTGCTTTTGTGTGTGTTAAAACAGACCAATTTTAAGATCTAAGCCAAATAAGCTAGAATTACATGAACACACCACCTCAAAGGCAAGTTCTAGAGCCTTAGGTTGCTGTTTGTACCACTCTGCCTTTGTAGTCTTTGGAGTGTTACTGGACAGTGTGTCCTACCCTAACTAGATGAGAGCTGTAATAGTTTCTTAGTACATGGACACCAATAGATTGAATATGTAAGAATTTTTTAAAGAATTTAGTATTCCTCACTAAATATGAACCCATGTAACATTATGTGGCTTTGTGGACTATTAAATTCATTGTCATAAATTGACAGGGAAACAAAATGTGGGCCAAATACATGATAATTCTGGAATATTGATAGTGATATTTCATGCCACTAATTATTTACATGACACTTAGTGTCAAATGACCTCAGCACATTATAAAACAGAACCAGCTCTGGGAAAGGGGTGTGGCCCATAAGAATGTTCAGCTTCTAGGAGGCCTACAAGGTGACAGGAGAGATAGATAAACATGGGTTGATAGTTTCAGTGTTAAAGGTGAAATGTGATCCTTCCAACTAAAAACCTTCATTGTTCGGCAACCACAGCCTTCAGCTACCACATCTATTCACAGCAATGGTTTCTTTTGTGCCTCCTCATTGCTGGCAAGGTATGAACCAATGAAAACCTAAAGACAAAGTTAGGAATCAGCCTAGCCAGATCAATAACACGGAACCACTTCCTCATGGAGCAAATGCCAAATGTTCATCCGCAGGGTGTGCTGAAACCCCCAGGTCAGATCCACCTCCAGCCATTAAGCTGTTATTTACACACTATTTCCAGAAATGGTTTATACACTAACTAAAAGTATTGAATAAGAATCTTCATGGTAAAGTTTAAAACCGGTTTTAAATTTCCACTCCTGTGACAATAAATAAAACTTTGGACTAATCAGAATAGGTTGCTGAAGGCAGGGGAAATACTGGATTTCTTACCTAAAATGTTCAAGTTCAACAGCTTCTGTAGACTCATGCCACTGACCTCGAGACCTGTGTCCACCCATCTTGCTGGCAGGCTCAGACTTTGTCATGCTATTTTGGGCACTACTGAAGTTAATGGCTGGAAGCTACCAAAACAGAAGCAGAGTCCATGAGGACAACAATTCAACACAGGATTAAGAAATAACAGAATGTAGGGGAGAGGGAAGCAGGATGAAGGGAATGAATGAGGTTTTTCCTAAACCAATAATTAATATGATAGCTAAGTCAAATGTAAGGCTTTTCCAAGATTTAAACATCTTTGACTTAAACATTTACTATCTCTACCTTATGCTGCTTTATTTTTCTTCATAACTTGTAACACCAATGGTCATATCTTACAGTTATCTATGAATTTTTAGTCTCCCTTGATTATGATGTCAGAGCAACATGGGCAAGAACTTCCTGGTTCTGTTCAATGCTGTGCCCCCAGCACCTCAAAGAGCACTGACCTTACAGGTCTGGGGGAGGCCTGGGCATCAGGAACTTTGAAGCTTCTCAGGAGATTCAAGGGTTCAACCAGAATAGAGAGTTTCCAGGTCGAGCTAGAGCTCTCTGGTGAAGAGGGGAACCCCAAACTGAGAATTAGCCACCATTTATTCATTCTTCAACACTTACCAGTCATACACACTGCCTGCCAGGGGTTAGGGATATAAAGGTAGAGAAGATTGTATCACTTTTAATCTGTCTGAACATCCTGATTACTCCATCATAGTTATAAAAGTCATGAAAATATATTATAGAATTCACATAAGAAAAGTATAAATTTGCCTAAATTAACTGCAACTTGAATCTGCCCCCATTCACAATATGGACTAGTAATTAGTTATATAGTAAATTGTCAAGTTATCAGTATTAAACAGTTTCACTTACCAATATTTACTTGTAACTGGGTAACTCTGAGAATTGTTTCTCATAATAGTAAAGCTGAGCATAGTGCAAATACCATATTCTTTCCAAAGTACAAGTGAGGGATGTTTTATAGTTAGCTAAATTATTATGGATGAGGTAAGTAGAGCATAATATAACAAAATAAAGGATCCATTTGTCAGTAAATCATTCCATTCTATGTATTAAAATTATCAAGGAAAGTTACAATATGTTGTACTTGTTGTCTTACTCCATTGAAGTATTTGATAGAAATCTGCATAAAGACATCATTTCATTATCCAAACAGAATGTCTGACTTCCCATAAGGCAGTCAACTTAAAGAAAGATACATTATAAATAAGGACACTGCTTAATAGCTAGCAAAAAAAAAAAAATCCTTCTTTACTGTATGCTAGCCACAGTTGAATTCTCAAAATATTAATAGTAAATCTTCCATTCTGTAGAACTACCTTTCTATCTCAGTTCTGTGGGCCGATCCACACAACCCCAAGATGACAGGCTGGGGCACTCGAGGCAATAATGCTTAGCAGTTCAGAGAGCAGACTCTAGGTCAGATGCCCTGGGTGTAAAACTACCATTAGGTAGCCGTAAATTACAATCTCCCCATGCATCAGTTTCCACATCATTAAAATGGAACTAATCATAATAGCATGTAGCTCAGCGTTATTATGAAAACAAAATGAGTCAGTATTTATAAAGCACTTGCTATGCACCAGGCATGGTTCTAAGTGCTTTATAAATACTCTTTTAATCCTCATAATCATTCACAGGGAACAGATGAGCTTGCTAAATAACCAAAATTTGTCCTTAGAAATTAGATGACTTGTGGATGTGATAATCCAAATGATACTGGATATAATGTCACAGCAATATGCAAATTTCCACATTGCACAGGAAATGTCATGATACAGCAAAAAGGAAGTAGATTTTCCAGGCCCAAGGGGTTCAAACCCCCTGCCATCCCCACAATTCCCAGAAAACAGATCATAAGAGAAAAGGTAGTCAGCACAGAGGAAACAAGCCCAGTCCACTCCAGCTGAAGGGGTGGAAAACTACAGCAATTTTCAGCCATCCCCTTGGCCAGCAGAGCAGGCAGCCAATATCAGAAATCAACTCACGGAGAATCAGAGGGTAAGACAGACTTGGCATTATGCAAAGACCTGGACCTTAACATTAGGAACCTGGAAACAACCAGCCCTCTTAAGACAAAAGCAATGTGAATTCAGAACCAAGCTCCCAACTTGGAGCCTTTTCTCTTGGCTCCCCAAGTCCTCAAACCCTCTGTGTATACTTCCTACAATAAAATCTGTATGACACCACTCACCACCTGCTATAGTCGGTCAGGGTATCCAGAGTGGGAGAACCAGTGAGCAGCCCCCTTGCTGGTTTCTGCTGTATTAAGCCATTACTTCTGCTAAGGTACATTGCATCTGACAGATTGTCTGGGGCAACCAAGAATCCAAAATTTCAGACATAATTAATGTACCAAAACACAAATTCACATAGATAATTTTAAAGTGGGCCTTTTCCCACAAGGAATAGACTTATAGATGCTCCTGGTTGAAAACGTCCTCAAAAGGCATAGGATCCAACCTTCATTCATCATCATTATTACCATCATAATAGATGACACTTGTATTTATGTGGTGCTTTCCACAAGCCAGGCACATGCAGACATTAAATGTAGTTAATCCTTATAATGACCAAATGAGGAAATACCATCTTATGGATGAGAAAACTGAGGCACAGAGGGGCTAAGTGACTTGCCTAAGGTCACCGCTAGCAAGGGGCAGAGCCGTGATTCCCATCCAGTCTCCCCAGTCCCCAGCACTCTCTGTTCCCCCAGCATCTCCTTATGCAGCTGCGATGATGAGAAGCACACAGTCTTGAGCAGCCCACTTGCTTTGTAGGTTCTACTCCTGCCCCAGGTTTTCTTCACACCGAGATGAAAATCTTCTCCTGTGTCCTGTCCCCATCTTCTAGTCTCAGCATCATCTCCTTTCCCAATATTTGAAAGGAGTAAACTATTTCTGTAAACATGTGAGGTGACTAGTTTTGGAGGAACTCCCAGACTCCATGCTGTGAGGACAGACAAGCATGTTAACAGGACTCCTACCAGCAAACAGCACATCTTGCCAGTCGGGTGAGTGAGCCACCTTGGAAGTGGCCCCTCAGCCCCAGCTGGTGCTGAGAGGACCCCAGCCTAGCTGACCCCCTAACAGCAACCCCATCAGGGACCCGACCCAGAACCATCTAGGCAAGCTGCTGGGAAGCCATGACCACAGAAGCGGGGGTCAGGGAGGCGAGTGTGAACGACAATAAGCTATCGTTGCTTCAAACCACAAGGAATGATGGGCTATGCAGTATTTGGTAACAAATCTGTCATAGAATAAAATAAGAATCCACAAGTCCATGTGATAAAAAGAAATAAATGAATAAAAGCTGCACCCCATGTTCTGGCTGCATTAAACTTGTCACCTGTCACAGAAACCACCAGAGTGCTTGACCACCACAGGCCAGGGTGTGTGCCACAGGCCGCAGCACCTGATCTGGTTCCGGGCTCAGCTCCAACAGCCTCCTGGCCTCCTGGCAGAGCTGTTCACACCCTCCCTGGTGACATCACTGTGCTAATCTCTCCTACAGGCCTTACCATGTTCTTGTACCATGTCTAGTTTACACATCATCCCTTTCCCCATGAATCTGGCCACGCTGAGGACAGCATCTTTGTGTTCTCAGCACCTCTCACAGAGCCTGGCACACAGTGGGCATTTAAATGTGAAGCTGTTGAATGAGCACTCACTCTGTGCCCATCTCCTTGCGATTCATCTGGCTCACGACCTCTGCATGAGTTTATCCATTCAGCATTTATTGCACATACATCATTTGCCAGACATGTGGTGAGACACTGGGTGAGTGCGTAAGTGCAACAGCCTAGGCCTCTGCCTTCAAGGAGTTTACAGTCCCACAGGGTCAGGTGGGGTGGGGGGGCTGGAGGACTAGCAGGAGAACATGTTGCAAAGTGAGTGAACAAGCGTGTGTGCTGCTATACAAAGTCAAGGAGGGACAGGGAGGGCTATGGACTAGGCTGCCAGGCAAACTCCAGAGGAGGCCAGGCAGTTTTCTACACAGGCTGTAGGCAGAGAAAAACTATGTGCTCCAGAAACCGGAAGTTGCCTGAGCAGCTTGAATAGTATGAGTAGAAAGGCCAAAAGCTGGCGGCTGAAGCAAAGGGCCTGCCAAAGATCCGATCACGTGATTTGTGCTTGGGGCTGTCAATGTTCCATTGCTTATGGGATCAAATACAATTTTATAGAAGGGCCTTCCAACATCGTGCAGTTTCTTCCAGCTTTATTTCTCCTGCTTCCAATGAGAATGTCTAGTTACCATTTTACTTAAATGCTGGTCATTTTCTTCCCTTCACACATCTGATTATTTTACTCACCTCACTTAGAATGCCTTTCCCATCAATTCCACTGAAAGAAATCCATCGTCTTCCCTGGGACTTGGACTTAAAGTGGCCTCCTCATCCTCATCAAATCCATATTCGCACTGTCTGTACCCATGCCCAGGATCCATGACCTCCCTTGTCACACGCTTTATCTGTCCTTCTTACACCTGGTCTCCCAGAACATAGGAACCAAGCCTTGTACTTTTTCTTTCCACAGCATCTATTAAAAACACTTTTACTTCAAGGTAATTAATTGGCCTGTAATGAATTAACTTTTTCTTAATTAATCTCTTTTTTTTTAGAATGTGTCTCTAAATGTAGAGGAAAATATCTGAATTCTAGCTCTAGGTAGATTACTTCAGGATTTGTGAAAAGCTCTGGTGAAATCTCCAGCCAACTTTGTAATTTCATTTTGCTTTAACAGCCCTGAGGTTCTTCTTCTTGAATTAAGTGGTTTTACTGTGTTATGTTTACTCTGATCCTGGTGATGAAGTGGGTCCCCTGCCTCAGTGTGTCTCATCCCCAGCTCTGCCAGACTGTGGGACTGTCCTACAGGTCAGCAGACTCTAACGTGGTGATGCGGGACACACAGGGATACAGAGCGCAAACAGGACAAGGAAGAAAATTAGGACACATGGTGCATCAAGACCATGAGGGGACTGTTTGGCTCATTAGAGATTCAGATAAAAAACATTCAGTTCTTTGCAATCTGCCTAAAACTGCGAAGTAAATTTCCTCTGCAACCAATTAATTGGCCATCTTGGTCCATTTGCAAATAATAGGCCAGGTCTTGTTAGAACAGAGATTCAGGTGAGTAGGCCTAATGTCAGGTTTCCCTTTTCAAATCGACTGCTAAAAGTCTTACAGCCAAATATGTGGCCCACTTGCATATTTTGATGGATATTTCTGCCTGACTCTACTTTGTTCCCAACACTTGTTTTCATTTTTTCTTTCGTCCTGGTTTTAATTTACGATAACCTATCATACTTTATGTATCTTTGTAAGCCTCCTTACATTCTCTCCAGAACAAGTGAGGTATAAATAAATGCTTAACTTATTCTCTTCAATATCTTTCTTCTCCTATAAATGTCTCCACACTATGTTACTGAAAGGAGAATAGGGTGTTCAGAATAACATGTATTATTTCAAAGTTATAAATGCATGGAAGTTTTATAAACAGAATTAGGAATGAATTTTGTGAACCTCAGGACCTTCGTATCATTGAGGACACTTTCATTTTTTCTTAGAGCCATTTACTTTTGGAATAATTCAAGCTTCACAAATATGCATTTTTGTACATGTACAATAGTTACAAAAAGATACGCCATGTGAACTTGTCAGACAACAGATTGCAAATTCTAAAATTGGTCAAAGGAGGGGAAACTATTAAATTCACTTTAATTAAGCCTGCCAGGTGTTAACAAGGAAGAGGTGTTGAAAGGGAACACAACAGATCTATCTAGTCAGCATGAGCTTCAAAGTTAGAAAATTAGAGTGAACCCAAAGAACACCAATGGTGCTACTCTCACTCTGGCGAGGGGGAGTTCTACATACTCATGGGGTAACCAAATTCTTAAGTCACAGTTCTATTTGGCAAAACCTAAGAACTCACCAAATAACAGGTACAGGGAACCAAAGGCCAAAGTCAAAGCTGCAGGCATTGAGAAATTAATATAAACTTGTCAGAAAAGACATGTAGATAATTGTTTCCAAAATAGGGAAGAAAGCAATGCCACAACAATGACAAGCTTCTTTGGGAAGAGAGAGCACTTCTAGAATGGACAAGAAAGGACAACTTTCTTGTGGAAGTAGTATCATTAGATTTGGGTCTGAGGAATAGGTAAGACAGTAGAGGAAAGAAGCTCTGGAGAAGGACACATTTGGGAGGTGGGAATCATAAAAGCAAAGAGTAGAGCTCTTTGGCATTCCGGTTCCATCTTAGGACATACTGTGAGGAAGAATGGGAACTCCAAGCAAAACAGCTTGCTGAGCCACCTTGCTCCCCTTCCTAAGAAAGGATGAACTTGATTTGTGGCAATCATCCATGAAAGCGTGTGAACAGTGAGCAAGGAGGAGTGTGTAGAAATAGACAAAGAGCAAGAATGATTGCGGAAATAAGTGCATGAGTAGGAAAGGGTTCCTGGGGGGGCTGTAGCATTCACACCATGATGAAGGGACAAAGAGGAGAAAAGGGATTTTAAAGCCATGTTTACTCTGCATCAGCGCTCATCCAACTATCTTTTGAACTGGAATTAAATTTCCCAAGCCATTTAAAAGACACCTCAGTGGCTGGAAGCATGCATTACAAAGACGCAGTGTTTGGGTTCAGAGCTGTATTCTACCATTAACTGGCTGCATGATCTTGGGAAAGTCATTTAACTTCTCTGTGCCTCAGTTTCCTAATTTGTAAAAGTGGGAGTTGTGGTGAATAAGCAGGGTGATGCAGATAAAGCATCAGGCACACAGTAAGTATTCCCTAACTATGAATTATCATTATTTGGCCTTTATCTGATTCCATCAAATCATTAGAAAGTCATTCTCCACTGTAAATAGATAGATAAAAATGCCATAGCTCTCTGGTAAATTTGGCCTTTATAGCAAAAGTCATCAAGATTACCACCACATGAACCTATAAACAAATTTACTTAAACAAGTATAACATAGTAGACTTTGGAGCCAGGCCACCAGGGTTCAAGCCCCACCCCCCTCATTTACTAGTAGGCAATGTTAAGTAAGTGTTTGCTGTTACCAATATTATTAGCATTGGATGTTGTTCCCCAAATCTCCATAAGTGGCTTCTAATCTCATGACTTTCTAAAGTCTTCCAGAAGCAAAACCAAAAACAAAAGTTTAGAGACGAATTCAAGTAGAGGAACCCTTCCTTCTCTATCTAATAAAAATGTAAAACTACTATCATGAAAACTGCCAAAACTCATTCCTCTCCCCTCTTTTTGGTGAGATACAATTTGCAGCAAGCCTTAGGAATGGTACTACAGCAGGCGGTGTGAGGAAGGCTGGAGAAGAGAAGGCAGCAGTGTGTAAACAATGTTTTTAAAAAAATCCATTTTGCTCAAGCTCTGAAGAGTTGAACGTCAGGCATTCAATAGCAGGTTTCTAGACGGAAGAGCTCTGGTAGTGAGGACACATGGCAACAAGCAGAGGATAAAGCGGAACCTGCACGAGGTATGAGAGAAACAGCTGGATGATAAATACCAAATGTGTGAAAGAACAGAGGAAAATTGTCTCATCATTCATAAAGATGTAACAGGGATCCCTTTGGAAGCATGTGACTTCTCTCTCTTAATACATGTACATTCTCAGAAAACACTACCTGTTGTTTGCTTGCTTGAACGTTCAAAAGGCACCGAAGTCTTTTCAGATCTGAATAGTCCCTAGGAGGAAGGATAACACAGCGTCAACCAATGGTCATGTTCATATTCCCTGCTGATGGCACTGCCTCGGAGGCCTGATTTTATAGACTGAAATGTCTGTACACTAAACTTTTCCTTTAGAACTCTAGAAATAACCAAGCATTTCCACAACACTGTAACCCCGAGCAGCAGTTGTCAAGGGTCTGCTCTATGTCTCAAAAAGCCATTAAATCTGGTTCCTGGCCACCGCTTGAGTTAATGATTTGCAAAGACTCAGTGTGGGGTTACCTGATGGTGATTCCTTGTTGTCTTTTCTCAGTTGATTTTTCTGTGGTCTTCAACTTTTTGTCTTGATCAGGCATTGTAAAACATCAATGCCCCAGAATTAACATTGCACTCCTTTCAAAGTAAACCAGAGGGAAAAACTTGAGTTGGGATGTGCGCTCCAAAATATGCTCAGTTAATGCGGCAACATTCTCTTTATCACATTTACTTAAATATACAAACACTAACATCTTTTTCTAATACAATCATAAAGTGTTAATATGAACAGCCCTGACTATCAGTCACAGGCCTTTTAGTTGCAACATTGGATACATTTAGGACATAGGTTCTAATCCTAGTAGCTAGCCCCTGACCTGTAAATTCTGAGTGATCCTTGATTTCAAGTATTCTGACCCATTGCCACAATAAGTATTCTTCTGCCCCCACTTTGGGTTTCCAAAATATAGAGCAAGAAGCAAAGGCCTGAAGCCCAACTGATGCTCTTATGCTGACTTGTCTTTCTCGACAAGTACCTGTCCTTAACCGCATGCTGCTAGCTCGGGGGTTTCTTCATCATGGGTCGTGCCCCTAGGAGTCCCAGAGAAAGGTCGCCTACTTGCAAACAAGCCTTACAGTGTGAAGGGCAACACACGAAATGGCACTGGATTTCCAGAATTCCTAAAGCTCTCAAGGTGCCGCCTGATTCCCCATGTGGGTCAACTCTACTCGGAAGCTCTTCAGCAAGAATTGGGGCAGTCTTGAACTGCTTCTGAACTCATTCAACCAACTCGTTCAAAACAGGACAACAGGGCCCAAATGGAGCTGCTTATGCTAAGCCTCAGGTCACCAAACTGAACTTACAGTTTAGCTCTCCCAGAAATGGAAACTTAAACTAGCCAATCAGGAATTGGCTGAGCAGCACTCAACTAGGTAATCTGCCTGGTAAACTGCCTGCCATCCCCTAGAGGAGAGGGACCTTACAATAAGCAATCTGTTTTTTGACTAAATACTTGATTGTTCCTGCTCACTTCTGCCTGTAAGTCTTTCATTTGTACAGCTCCTCTTTCATTTGTACAGCTCCTCAGAGCTCCTTTCTATCTGCCAGAATGGATGCTGCCTGATTCATGAAGTGCTGAGTAAAGCCAGTAAGACCTTTAAAATGTATTCAGTTGGGTTTCATTTTTTACCAATCTGGGTAGTGAGGCTGGTCAGCCTGGGAATACAACCCAAAAGGCATTTCAATCTTCTGAGTGAAGCTTTGTAGTTATCACAATCATACTTCTTAGGATAAATTTTAATTCTATTTCCCATTCCCACTCAAAAGATAAGTATGAGGTCAACCCAGAAACAGAGAACAATTTATTTGTTTGCCCTTTTTTCCTTAATCAGTTTCTGATTCAATTGTTTTAGTTTCCAGAATAGAAACAAAGTCTAAGATACCAATACTTCCAATTACATAGCAAATACAGACTTAAATATACTATTGTTTTAACTTGAATGGATGTAAAATTTTTGAACTGTGTTTCAGTGACACAGCTTGACTTCAGTGTATTTTTCAGTCATGGAAAATCACTCATTATTGTCTTATAAACGTGTGCTTCAATGTTTCATGAAATCGATGGTCAAAAATCCAAGTGATTCAGAGACATTTACAGGCAAAAGGAATGTGCCAATGGGTGCTTTACGGCAACAGAATCTAAAGATATTTAATTTTGTGAAATGTACAAAGACAGTGTAACTAAGATTTTTAAGTGATTTTCCCAATACATTTGTCATATTTGTGACAAAGACTTGAGCTGGAATTAAGAGTAGAGGACCAAGGTTCTCATCACAGACGTACACCAAGAAAAGCACAATATTATTATTTTAGGATGGTGCCTAGGACATCATACCATAGAGTCTTTCACTCAACAAACATTTTTTGAACATTTGCAAAGTCCAATCTCAGGCTGAAAACTGTTAAAGGTAAAAGGTCTACCACAGGTATGCGATTCAACCCAAGCAAAAGAAACACCCACTTAGGAACTTTAAAATATATTTTGTGAGGTATTCAGATAGAGATTTCACATAGTATCTGCTTGAGTCTAAGAGAAAGAAGGAAGGGAAGGAGGGAGGAAGAGAGGAAGAATAGATGATCTGTAAAGAATTTTTAGAAGCATAAGATCTGAGTGCTTTTTATAGAGAGATATTAAAATGCCTCACAAGTTCTAAAATAAATGGAAATCTAGTAAAAATGAATAGAATCAAATTTTACTTTTCCCTGAAGGACAGACGGAAAATTCCACAGACACATTGGGCTGTTCACTTCAAATGCCTGCTCAAATCATGGCTGCAGACTGTTTTCAGAAGCAGGAAATGAAAGCCGCAGGATTAGCACATGAACATGTGTGGAAAAGCTCAGGCTTCTTTCTGCTCAAAAGAGATCATATTTACCACAATCAAACCCTGCTAACACCCTGGTCTCATTCCCATGTTTAGTCTCCATAATTTTATTGACCCATTATGTAAACAGGAAATAATCATCTAATGGTTTTATCAGTTTAGGATTTAGTGTCTACTCTGTGAGCTGGAAAAGTGAAAATGGATAACTCTCTGGAAATGTTTCACTTCATTAAACAGTAAACAGATTCACGAGAATCAGTAGGAACAGACAACTGCGTTTAGGATAAAAAAACAAAATCCTTTCCACCAGATGACTGTGGAAACTTTGTGACATTGGAAATGCTCTAAAATATTTCATCTGACCCCATTTTAAATTAACAAAAATGATTACACTATACCAATGCCTAAAATCCAAAATGGGAGGGTGAGCGTGGGGCAAGCGGTGGGGGGCTAAGGCAGCTCATATCTAAGCCAAGTTGCCCAGAGGCAGAACCTTCTTGAGGAAATGTTCCCCAGAGAGGTCACACCAGTGTGCTGTCTGCAGCAAGAGCTCTCCAGCCGGGAGCTTCAGTCTGGCACCAAGGGGAGCTCTGGAGCGCTGAGCTGTCTAGGCCTGAGGGAAGGGGACAGGCTTTCTTACTCCTGTGTCCTTCAGTCACTGGAGGAGGGCCCTGAGGGAGGTCCTACCCTCCAAGCACTCCTTGCTGGGGCAAAGTGCCTCTGGTAGTTAAGAGTTCTCCAAAAAAAAGAGACACAGGGACTGGTTAGTGGAAGCGAAAGAGCACGGGAGCCAATACAGGGACACATGACAGCCCTAAGGGATGGGCGAGGCTCTGGGGGGAGTGGTCATGTCATCCACTGCCGTCACCAACCCCAGGGAAGAGCTGTGGGTGACAGGATTCAAGAATTTTCTCTGTGGATGCCCACTGAGCAGAGGCTGCGGCAGTAGCTGGCAGCGATCCCGTCCAGGCCTCTCCTCTGCCTCACCTCTCCACCACTTCAGTGAATGCTTTGCTCAGCTCTTGTCTCCTCTCCCTGGCCCACACCATTTCCGCCATGCTGGCTTTCTCCCTCGCCCATGAACATGCCAGCCTCATTCCTGCAGAAACTCTTGGCACCTGGGCGTCCGGTTCCCTCTCAATCCTCAGGATGGCTCCTTGGTGTCATTCAGGCATCAGCACAGATAATGCTCTTCAGCCAGGGCTCCTCTGATGAACCCCTGCAACCTATCCAGGCTCTCAGACTCATACCACACCATGTCACCTCCTTTCAGAGCTCATCAACATTGGAAATCCTCTTGGCCCCTGACGGGTTTCCTTGCACTAAATCATAAGCCCCCCATGGGCACAGACGGTCTGTTTTATCCACAGGTGCATTCTCCATACAGAACAGCGCTTAGAGCAGCTAACAGCACGATGGAAGCACAGTATAAGAACTCCAGAACTATTTGTCTCATGATCTGTAAGGAGCGGCTCAGGTATTTGTACCAAAGGTTGTGAATGATTTGCTTTTTAACAATTATTTAAGTTTAGGATTAGAGCTTCCTTGAACTCATTCAACCTCAACCCCAGGCCTGGGGTTCCTCCTCAGTGACCCCAAGCAACCTGTACTCCCCACATTGCAAACCTCTGCATGAAACATTGCAATTGTCTGATTACCACAGAAGGCCAGGAATCGGGTCTCCCTTATTCACCAGACATGTGGTCAGCAAGCAATAAACATCTGTTGCAAAAAGTTAATGAATGGATCAATGTAGGAAAATTTTTTTTAAAAAACCTTGTCATTACTCTTTTAGTTAAAAAATCTTTCATAAAGCTTCTTTATAAACCTAATCAACTGATGAATATTTGTAAATGTTATAACCTCAAATACACTCAGGAATTATCTCGCTTACTCAGTCTCTAGGAGGGAAATTAAGAGTTCTATATAAGATAATATTCATGAGCAGTGCTTTTCCAACTATTTGTAATTTTTTTTCCTTTTTCTTAATTTCCAATCTATTACAGACCAATACTTTTGGTCTACATTCTGTTCAGCAAGATAAATCTACTGATCATGTGCTTGGATATCATGGAATTTTTGAATCGCTGTTAACATTTCTAAACACTTACTCTCAATCTGTACTTATCTCCTCATGGACCAGTAACATACCCGTCTGAAGACCACCAGAATAGCAGCGGCCTAGATAACTGAAGTACCTCCTCTCAAAAACAGTATTGTTGCCACAGACCTTAGCTGATTCTCCCAGAGCCACTGCCCTAAGCACAGGGACTTGGGGACTAACCACGGAGTTGTCAATTCCAGAACAACCAGGACAGGGCAAGAGGGAGCCTGGAGATGAGGGCCATGGCCAAGAACGTAGGGCTGAACAAGGCTCCCCACGTAAACCCAGAAGTCCTACTCTTCTGAGGTCCTGTGTATAGTTTCATTTGAGAAAAGTCTCCTGCTGCTAAGAACCAAAACAGAACACCACTCATTTTCTGACATTTATTTTACAGAGGAGATGAGGCCACAGAAATCACAGCACTTGCTACATGAGCACTTGCACTCATGTGGATTTTCCTTTGATTCTGAAATTTAATACGTTTTCTTAAAAAGGGAGTGAACACAGAAGTACAAGATTTCATATGAAATCTAAATTTCTATCACTATAATTAAGAACAGGAACTTTCAGTATCTCTCCTTTGTACACCTGAACACTATTTCAGAAGGGAGAGGAAAGGTCTATCCATGCCTCGCAGGATGGCCAGCTGGGTTTGGGGTTTACAGCCCTAGTCAAGTACAGATGTAATCACAGTTCTGACTCATCGTTGAGTTTTTTAATCCATTTTTTAGAAAGAAATTCCCAAAGTAATTCTTATCTTCTGATGTCCTTTGAAATGTGGGTTAATGCTAAAAGACGTCCCCAGAGACGTACACCTCATTTACTCATGATCTCTTGGTGATTCCAGGGTAGACGCAAGTGACAAAGAAAGAAATCCATAACGTGATAAAATTACCTAATTGACTGTAACTAATCTAAATTGTGCAATATAAACCCACTAACTAAATAACATGGTGAGTATTTGTGACACAGTTTTCAGATTCTTTAGCCCAGATGTTTTTTTTTATTTCACAGTTGCTTTAGCTACTCAACAGATCCTTAAATGGCTTCATCTTTACATGGATGTAAGTACAAAAGACAGAAGGCACTTGATTAATTGGGAAGTGACTTCAAATCCCACCAGTATCTTTTTTCTGTACTAATCACTGAGTTTGCATCTTTCTAAATATTTCATTTTATTTACTACATTTACTAATAGCTAAGAAAACAGAACTTAGAAAGTAATAATAGTAAGATGGTTGAGCATGACTAAAGTTAATTACCACTTTGGCTGTATCAGATTTATTACTCTGAAAAAGCACTAAAAGAAACTGTTGTGAACTCTACCACAAAAGGAAGTTAGAACTTCCTTGTACTGACAACAGGGAGTCCTTGCTTCCTTTGATGGATTATTGTTAGTCTCCATCGTAGATGACAAGTTGCAGTTCTGTGCTCATATAGACATGAAAGAAACAAAGAAATCCAGAGAACTTTCAGCAACATACCTAGCTGGCAATGAAAATTTTAAAAATAATTTCTCCAATTTCTTTACTGTTTTCATTTCTTTTTCCTCAAAATTACTTTAACAGTGGTTCTTTGGGGAAAAAAGTGGCTAAAATAAGACAGAATTTACATAAAGAATTACAATGAGAAATAAGAAAACTGAAAATGCGTTAGTTAAGTGTTAACTTCTTAATCTCGATAACTGTCCCATGGGGATGGGAGATGCTAACAGGGGAAAATGAGTGAAGGGTAATGGGAACTCGCTATACTACTTCTGCAGATTTATGTAAGTCCAAAATTAAAGTCCAAATAAACACTTAAAAATGCATTGGCCACTTGAACAGTTTAGTGAAAGTTCTTTGCGAATAGAGAAAGTGTTTTCTTTTCACAAAACATAATTACACTGAACCTCACAGGTATGTGGCACATGGTCTATTCAAACTGGTTGTGTTTTGGAAAACTATATACCCTGCACAAGAAGCATCAAGTTAAATTGGTCAAATTACTGGGGAATGAAAGACACACACACACACACACACACACACACACTTTCAAGGTAAAGTGATCAAAAAGTCAAAGAACTCCTAGAAACATGGCTTGCTTAGACCTATTATAGCACAAAAAGGAAGTCTGGTTCTCTAAACTGCAGGCTTGATTTGATTTCTTTATATTACTTCGCTATTGCTCTTCAATGGAAGTATGTGTGGAGTCCACAGAACAGAAACAGTTACTACAACAAAGAACCTTAGGGAAAACCTAGCATAGAGGGTCTAACACCTTCCAGACCCAGGAACAGAATGTAATAGGATAGGCACGGAGATGATGAGGGAAGTAGGGGAGGGAGGGGGTTCACTCAAATCTGAGAAGGCATACCCTCCCTACAAGGATTCAAAATCACATTTAAAATGAAGTAAAACAGAACACCTGCCTGGGACAAACAGATCTACGGGTCATCAGTTACAGATCATGATTTAATGCCCTTTACTTAACACCAGAGAAAACCCAGGCCCAGAAAGGCAAAGGGTGTCCAAGGCCCCACAGCACCCTGAAGAGGAGAAGGAGAACAGAGCCCAGTTCCCCTTCAGGGTCTGAATCTGATGGCAGTGGCAAACTCTGGGTAGATGCAAAAGCGAGAAATTGTTGCCATTGGCCCTTAGCCTAGGGCAAAGGGAGATGGAACAATTGGGGCTTGCATAACCACAGCTCCTGGGCCTGGGCGTGCTCACAAACACCCATTCATCGCGGGTCCCTCGTGTGAAATAGGTAGGTGGTGTATTTCAATAGCATCATACGTTGGGAAACAAAGACGCAGTTGCTACAGGACCTCCTGGGTGGAGTGTGTTGCCAGCTAAGGGCAAGTAGTGTCACGGCCTTGCTCTTGAGTCGGTACAGTTGACCCCTTCTTGTGCAAATAGTTTATAGGTTAAACAATTTTCTATTTTATATTTAAACAAATACTTGAGGGTAAAAAGAATGAAATTTCTAATAGGATTCCAACTGTCTCTCACTCATTCCCCTAAATATTTATTGAACATCTGCCTTAAGTTGAACACTCCTTTGTAAGTCTGCCTTCGTTTTCCTCCTCTGCCAACACTCCAAAATCAGCTAGAATGTGTAGCAACAGACACCATTATAATGTCTTATTTTCAAGCTTTATTCCCATTCAAACTCATCTCTTTCATGATCAAGGGAAATACCTGCAGATATGAATGTAGTTTTGATGAATGCCCTCAGCTGCACTGTATGCTGACATGTGACTTGTCTGTGTGTGGGCTTAGTGAGGCTGCTAACTCAACTCTTGACATGGTTTATAAAGTGTTAGAAGAGATGAACCTGGGACCCAGATATTAAGTAGATCTCAGAAAGCAAGAAAGATCCAGATGATAAGAAGGAAGAATTTATGTTAACCAATCAATAAAAATAACTAAAGGAGTCCACCAGATTTCTCTTTTCTCATTGGCCCCAAACACAGTAGGATTACATTCTGTTTCCTATTTCTGTGTGAGAGAGACAAGTGACGATGATATTCATTCCTTCCTTCGAGAAATAATTACCAAGCCCCTCAAACATGCCAGGCACCAGTTTATCACCCACCTGAACTACAGAAACCACTTCCTACCCAGCCGCCCAACTTCCTGTTTCTCCCTCCTCCCAAGAGTAAGAAATCTGTCCTTCCCATACAGCAGTAAAAGCACACTTTTTATGGTTCAAATCTGATTAGTTAAGCTTTTATGGGCTCCCCATTTCTCTCAGGATAAAAGCAAAAATTAACAAGGCCTGTGAGTTGGTCTATGAGATGATGCTTCTGCCCCACTAGCTGGCTCCATTTCCACCTAGCCCTGAATTCTAGCCCCAAGCCTGCTTCTGCTGGACACCCCAAGACCTTTTTACCACTGGACTCAAGGACACAACTGGTTACAGAGAGGCCTGTAATCCTCATCTATTATGTCTCAATCCAAGTATCCATTCTTCAAGGAAATTTTCACTGACCTAGATGGGGCCACAGTCCCACCAGGCACTGCCTTGCAACTCTTAATAAAGGGGCACTTTCAGGCAATAATTCAATAAGTACACGTCTGTCTCCTTTTGGCCACTGTGAATCAGTCAGGGATAAAGATGACAGACAATTTGTTCATCCCAGCAAACAGCACATTAGTTTAAGACAAAAGAAGTATTCAGTTTGATTGCTGAATGAACGGAGGAAACGAATAAACAAAGCCCTAGTGAAACATGCCTGGGAAGCACCAGGAATAACTGGAGTGTCACGGTTTAGATATGGAGAGTAAAGATACAGAAAAAACTATCAGCAAATAAATCTGCCCCAGCTGTTACAAAATATGGTTTTGTCAAAAATCTCTTTATACACAAGGAAGCCACAAAGAAGTAAATAAGATAAATTCATGTTAACTATGGAGACTATCTCAAGTCTATAGTTTCCTAAAGGAAAGTTGGGTATTCACATTTACGTCACATGTAGCATACGCATGCTCACTGTATGAATGCTGTGGTCTCCACTGAGGAGAGTGTACAGATTTGGGGACGTGAATTCTTCTGGTTACACTGCAGGGATGTAGTCAAAAGGAGAACAAGTGGTGGAGGAGACCTGGTTTCCACTTGCCCACCGACTGACCTTGGAAAGTCCCTGGACCTCTCCAATTATTAGTGTCTTCATTTACCAAAAAACATAAGGAATGATATCCCCATTATAAGGTGGTATTTGGAACTAAATAAGACAAAACCTCTCAAACTGTCAATGGGTATAGAAATATAAGTAACTGTTACTATGATAACTGTTGTAAATATCATCGTTGGTAATTTTATTGTTCAATTTGAAGAGCTTGTCATATCTATTTTAAATCATTTGCCTACATTCACTGACTGATTCATTGATAGCAAGTATTAGACATAAAATTTTAAAAAGTTTTATTTTCAATGTCACAGTTTTCATTTTATTTTATTTCTACCTCTGTTTAAAAAAATATTTTCTAATATTCAATAGGATTTCTTTATGACCCATGGGCTATTCAAAAGTGAGTGCTTAATTTCTAAATCTCTAGGGATTTTCTAATAATAACCTTTTGTAAAATTGATTTAGTTTAAATCTACTGTGTTCAAATAACATATTCTGTCCTCTTGCTATTCTCTGTATGGTTCATGAACCCAATAATAGCAGTAACATTTGGGAGCTTGTTGGACATTCTAATTTTTTTTAAACCTAATACAATTTAGGGTTTACTATTATAAGCACTTTGGTGAATTCATTTACTCCTTAAAACAATCCTATGAAGTGGGCAGTATTGTATCTCCAACTTACAGATGAAGGAACAGAGCCACTGAAAAGTTAAGTAACGTTGGCCGAGATCTCATATCTAGGAATAATAACAGCAATAAGGAGAGCAAATGCTGACATGGTGCCTGCCCTGGGCCGGCTCTGCTCTAGTGCATGCCACACATTAATTAACAGAATTCTAACAAACGGCAGCTATCGTCACTGTCCTTATTGTACAGAGGGGGGAACTGAGGGTAGAGGTTAAATAATTTGTCCAGGGCACAGAGCTGGTAAGTGGCAGAGCAGGAGTTCAGAGCCAGCCAGAGCTTTCCGCAGTAATCTAATGCTACATATACTGATTCTTGTTTATTGGCGGCATTTTTTCCAGCTCTCTGCTCACCTAAGTGAATTTTCTAGGTAAATGTTTACCACTTTAAGAATCAACTATTACATCATACACACTTTTCTTAAATTAATTAACAATTCCCTTTTATGAAAATACACTAAATGCCATGTAAACTTTTTCCTAATGGCCCTGGGTCACTGTTGTGGTGCTGTGTTTTATCCATTCTGCCTCTACTTTTTATTTTAGTCTTTATAGGAGAGTTTTTTAGTCTCTTTTCTAGCTATGAGCCAGTTGATGGTCATTTTGTCACTTTCTGCTGAGGGCTGTGAAACTAGAATCCTCGTCAATCGGGACTTCCCTAATGTAAGGTGTGATGAGCTCTGAGTTGGTGCCAACTCTATAAACTTGAGTGCATGTTCTTTATTATGACTATTGCATATTTCCACTGAGATGAGGGTAAGTCTGGCCTCTGGATAAGTACTCATAATGAGAAATCATCTATAATGTTCAGCACTCAAATTCATTTTTTTAAATCATCATATATGTCCGGCATATACATGAGTATGTTTAAAGTTCACTTTCCTATGGAAGAGCAAGCCTTGCAAAAACCTAAGCCACATATCTTCTACCTGAGCTGACACTTTCTATTCCCCATCCTGCTATATTTATATGTTTACTTGTCTCTCTCACCAATGCAGAACTTAATACAAATAGCTAACATTTATATGGTACTTCCTATGTGCCCACCACAGTTCTAAGAAATGTGCCCATACTGATTCATGTAATATTCACAACAACTCCACTTTATAGGTGAGGACGCTGAGGTGTAAAGATGAATTAACTGGCCGCAGGTCCTATATCCAGCAGTCGGGGGCTGGGATCTGAAACCAGGCAATCTGGCTTGAGCATCTGTTCTATGGACTCGGCTCTACTATCTGAGAACATAAGTTCTAAAGGAACAGTGACTTTGCTTTGTCACTGCTGAATGCCCAGGTGCTCAACAGACATTTTGTTGACTGCCCAGCTCCTCTCCTTCAGTTTACCCTGACTTAGCCTCAAAGTTTGGCCCTGACAGGCAGAGTAACATTCCAGCCCCTTCTTTCACCTACTGAAG
This sequence comes from Manis pentadactyla, assembly GCF_030020395.1. NCBI lineage: Eukaryota > Metazoa > Chordata > Mammalia > Pholidota > Manidae > Manis > Manis pentadactyla. Next base: position 41,074,993 of record NC_080032.1, on the reverse strand, counting down.
ACTTTCCTGGATGCAGTTTCTTCTGACCCACCCTTATCTGGCATGGAGCCTTGGACCCGTCAGATGGTCAATAAATACTCATCAAACGAATTAGTCTCTTATGTACATCAGAGCTGTTGACAAACACAAAGGTTTGGGATCAAATAGTATAATGTGATCAGGTAGTAGGAGGATGTCCTAAAAATTGCACTTGACTGAATTAAAAGTTGATCTTGATCTTTAGTGAGCTGTGGGAATTTCACTATTCCAACCTTCAGCGTGTTTCTTTTTTGTTAAGATTCTAACTTCTTAAGGCAGTTTTAGGTTTCTGACAAATTTGAGAGGAAGGTGGAGAGATTTCCCATATACCTCCTGCCCCTCAATGTACGGAGCCTCCCCTATTATCAATATCACTCACCAGCATGGTACATTTATACCAAGGATGAACCTACATCAGTATGTTATGATCACCTGAAGTCCACAGTGTACATTAGGGTTCACTCTCAGTGTTGTATGTTCTATGAGCTTAGACAAATGTATAATGACATATAGCCATCATTATAATATCATATGGTATTTCCACTGCCCTAAAAATCCTCTGCTCTTTGCCTATTTATTTCTCCCCCACCTCCAGCCTCTGGCAACCACACATCTTTTTTACTGTCTCCATTGTTTTGCCTTTTCCAGAACGTCATGTTGTTGAAACCCTACAGGATGTAGCCTTTTCAGGCTGGCTTCTTTCACTTCATCATATGTACTTAGGGTTCCTCCGTGCCGTCCTCATGACTTGACAGTTCATTTCATTTTAGTGCTATATAATATCCTATTGTCTGGCTGTATCAGATTATTTATCCATTCGGCCACTGAAGGACTCTTGGTTGTTTGCAGATACAGGCAATTGTGAGTACAGCTGCTACAAACCTCCATGTGAATGTTTCTATCTTTTAAACATGTGAAAATATACTACGTATAAGGCACTGTGCACTTGAGATGGATTATGCACATTCAGTCTTTTAAGAAATTCCTATCAGGTAGGTGCTACTATTGGCCCATTGTACAGATGAAAAAAGCTGACTAGAGGCTAAGTAATTTGCTGTGGGCCACAGAGATAAACCTGGAGCTAGTATGCCTAATTCCAAAGTTTAGCTCTTACAAACTGTGTTGTATACCATTTTCCATTTTAAACTTATGCCATGTAACAACAGCTGCCATCATAATGATTATGTATGAAATACAGACTGTGAATTGAAATAGTTGCCAACTGCTATGGGTCTTGAAATCAAAGTAAAACCTGTAAATTCAAGACTCAGCTTCTATAAGCAAAAGCTTCATTTTTTCATTTTCAAAGTTATTTCTGACTTCTCTGGAATAAGGAGGCCATGTAAAATAGTAACTTCACATTTTAGAGATTCATTCATTTAACTAGTATTTGTTGAGCCCATGTCATGTGGTTGGTAGTGTGACAGAGACAACAAATGAGGAGTAAGAGAGTGTAGAGGAAGCAGAAAAGTAATCAGGGAACACAGAAAATGACTGGGGAGGGAGAGCAGGGTTGGGGAGGGTGCAAAAGTGGAGTTCGTTGCAGGCAGTGTGTGCAACAGGTGAGATTACTACACAAGAAAGAGAATGTGCCAATACTGGGAACAGCTTTCATCTGTGGATGGAGGACCTAACTAAGGAGTCTGGGATAGGATAATGGGGAATCTTGGCAGGAAGTAAAATGCCCTTATGTTTTTTTAGAAAGATCAATCTAAAAGTAGCAGGGGAAATGGATTAGATGGGGCAATACCTGAATCAAGGAAGCTGCAAGGGTGTTGAATTTAACGGTAGAATCTGTAATATATTGACTATGGAGACAGTGATGTGGGAGTTGATTTGACAGCTATTAAGAAAGTATATAGCCTTGATAATTGATGGAAATGCAGAAGAGGTGGTGTCAAAGATATTGCCCAGAATGTGTTTTTGGTGAGGCAGTCCAGTGGGGGTGGGGAATGGGGGTGGGACATGGTATGTAGCCTTGCATATGTATGCAGTTAACTGGCAGTTGGATTCTGGGGTCCAGAGCTTCGTGGAGGTGGAGGCTTTCCTGAAGGCATACGGTGCCTGACGACATGGAGTGGACAGGCTCCCCACGTGCGGCGAGGGGCAGTCAAAGCAGCACCACACATGGGAACGGCACAAAAGCGACCCCCGTAAGGGCGTGCGTGAATAAACCTCCAGTGGCGTCGGAGCAGATCGGAAGAGACGGACTCAGGCTCCAGGTAACGATTCCTTCATCGAACTGAGAGGACTATCAACCACCGCTGGCATTTTCCCACCATTCACATCCGCCCAACACCAAACATCGGCTCAAGGCAGGCTCACAGTGACTCACCTACCACGACAGCCCACACTCGCTGCCCCTGCCTCAGCTCGAGGGGAGCTGCCTCCGAGGCTCCGGGCCCCCAGGGCCTGTGGGCGACTCCCTGGAGCCCAGCCGCACCCCGCGCGCCGGCACAGGAACGCCCGCCCCTGCCCCTCACCGCCCGACGGAGGCTCCCTCCTCAGGCCGAGCTCGAAACCGTCCTTCTCATGGCCGCTGCTGCAGTCGCCGCTGCTCCGGATCGGGGGGCAGTCCTGCCGTCCCCCAGCCCACTCCCGGTCCCCTCGACCTCGGGGACACCACGGCCAGCAGCACCGTTGGTTTTCAATCAAATCCTGCTCTAGGCCACCAACCGGCCCTGGCTGAGCCAATGCCTACCCTTCTTCTTCCGCCTGGCCGGGAAGCCGCAGCCAATCAGGAAGAGCCGCGCTGCGGGTTGCGAGCGCCTTAGCGACGGGTGACGCCTGCTTCTCGGTTGCCACAGGAGCCACAGACCGCGCAGGTTTCAGCCCCAAGGCCGCAAGCTGCAAGAGGAGGGAAGTGTGCGGAGGTCTGTGCGGAGAACGCTACTCAAACTTAGCTAGCCTACTTGTGTGGAACGCCTAAACGCTTTGGGTTTTTCTGGCATTGGTGTGCCGAGATCTTAGGATTTAAATAAAATGCATGGGAAAGAGAAGCTTCATTTTAGGATGTTTAGTTTCAAAACTTGCTATGGACTGAAAATTCTCTTCCAAAGCAAAGACAGCCTTGGTAATTGATGGAAACGCCGTTAGAGGTGTCTGTCTGGTGACTAAATAGACAGTGGTGCCCAAGGTAGGGAATCCAAGGGGGAGGCAGACCAGTGGCAGTGTGGGCTTGGAGGGTGGGAGATGGCATAGTTTCAAAAGAATCAATGCTACATGCTAAATAGCATTCAATGGCATGAAAACATTTTCGGTTACTCAGACGCACTGAGAATACGGCAATGAGAATATGCTGTGAAAATAAGAGTGACCTGGGATTCAGATCTGTATGGTACACCTATCATTAGTTCGTGGCTTTAGACAAGGCTCTTCACCTTTTGTGAAAAGTCTGAAGCTTCTTCTTAAAAAAAAGCCGAATTGCATTAGATAAAGCTTTTAAGATATCTAACTTCACATTATAAAACTTTAAAAAATGTAAAATTTGAGCACTCATTTTTTGCCAGGCACTATTTCAAACTCATCATTTCAGTTACTCTTCACACACCATCTGGTCATTATTTTTCATCCTAGTTTATCTGTAAAATGGAGGCACAGTAAGTTTCTTGAGTTGCCCAACATAGCAGAGCTAGAGAGTGATGGGGGCAGGGTAGAATCCAGTTTGAAGCTAGAGACCCTTCTAAACCACAATAATGCTCCCTTAAGAATTTCTTCAAATATAGGGCCTACTCAATCCCACCTTAATATCACTCCAAATGCCCACTGGTGTCAATCAGTGCAGTGATTCTCAGAACTTGATTTAAAATGAATACAGTGAACCCTTGTCTGATGTTTCTTTTCCATGAATAACAATTAAAAATGAGCCAAATAGGATAGTAACACTTCGGTTTGTGTAACTGAAAATATATTTTTAACACTAAAATAGCTTTAAGGTCCCATTTAGGGACTATATAGAAAGGTGAGATTGAAACCACTCAAGTAAATATAGCAGAACTTAATTTCAGAGAACATCAAACCAGCAGTGTTAACATCACCAATCAAAAAATTGACAGGGGCAGGCAGACTGATGCTGAGTAGATTAAGCATTCTCTACATTTTAAATATTAAGCAGGGAGACAAAATGACTCCAGTGAACTTCACTTTTTATCAGAATATTGAATGTGTGTTCCATTTTTCTCCTCAACAAAACAAAATCTTCAACTTAAGTTTTGACCTTCCCTGAGTATGAGTGAAAGTTGCCTAAATTAAGAAGCAGGAAAGACAGTGGCCTCTGGAGGAGAGATGTGCTGTCATCTCCACCTGGTTTATGGGTCCACGCTGTGCTCTGTAATGTGTTAAAGACACATGATGTCCAAGGAGTCCTGCTTGCACCAAGCTTATGGCCTAACAGGTAGGGAACAGGCCTAACATCCCCTTTTTATGTTTTTAATACTAATGTTTTCTTTTATATCCTGAAATAAATGCACAGAAACTGTAAATTACATAGTTCAAAAGTAAAACAGTATAATGTAACTATAACAAAGAATAAAAGTAAGTTAAATAGGTATTAAAATAGATAAATATTCAGGATTGATTTAATAAAACTCTTCCCACCAATTTCTAAAATAACATGGCAAGAACTGATACTCAAGAGTTCAGGTACACCTTAATGAGCAAGATCAAACAAAAATGAGGGAGAAACTCACTATTTCCTTTCCTGCCCTCCCCCATAAAAAATACCTTAAATTTCTTCAGACAGGAATAATATAGTGACAAAAATGTGGTTTTTTTTGCCTAAAGCAAATGTAGGCAAAACTTTCAGATGAAATTTCCAAAACCATAGCATCTTTCCCCATCTCACTCCCAAAGGTTATCAAATTCACGATGGGACATCAAAAGCTTTCCAGTACAGAACACACAGAAGGAGGGTCGTACAAACATGTCAAGTAACTTTGGAAAGCAAACCAAGGCCTGTCCTTTAGCTAATATTTTTAAAAGATTCATATTTAGCCCTTAAAAATGAAAGAGAATAAGGCTTGAGTTCTATGAGAGCTCAATATTGACATGCTTATTATAAACATATTATGTAATGTGTGTTCATTCTACATCACATCGCAAAATTCTATCCTCAATAGATGTGTCTTTAAAAATAGGGAAAATAACGGACCAGCCTACCTTAAAGGAGCTTTAATTTCAATATTCCTAAACATACAATATTTTGTTTCATCTTCTTTTCTCACTGTTTCCTCTTTCCTCTGTCCTTCTTACTGAAGCATATGTTAGGAAACCACCTATTTTTAAACCCCCTATCCCTCCTCCTGAGCAAAGTATGCAGCTCTTCTAATATCCAAAGTACAAAAGAAAGACAATATCCAAAAACTCATTCAGTAGACTTTTATTGCTCTCTCAAACTTCAATAACATTTCCAAAAAATAGTCTTCTAACAATTTTCAAACAAATTTGAAAGGCAGAATCATTCACATTATAGACTTGGTAGAGACCTATAGTTCATATAAATGAAAAATACCAGTTCTATGTTTTAAATGTTCAATTTACTTTGGATTTTATTACAAAAGAAAATATTATCATTGTTATTATAAAAGTCTTAAAAATTAGAACTGTACTGTGAAATTATACCAAGCTATTAAATATTATATAAATGAACAATAAAATTCAATTTCTATTTATTTAAAAGTAGTAAACTTTGGAAGATAATCCCCCCTACAAAACAAAAGAACAAAACTTTTAATATTAAAGCAACTAAAGAAAAGCCACAACACAAAACTTAGTCAATGCACAAAAATCTGATTAAAAAAACAAGTTAACTGTGTAAGTCAATAAGCACTAATTAAATTTTTTAATGATTTTTAGATGATTCCATTTCCAACATTATGTTTTCCTATTATTGACACTTTTTTGAAAAGTTAAAGAACCAACTTTACATTAAAGTTGTCATATTGTGAATTTTGAACACTATTTTAAACTTCAAATGTACTTAAAATCTTTACATTTACTTTCTAAAATATAAATAATTGTTGGACTAAGCCAAAAGACATTTCACATACTTGTACTGCATGTGATAACAAAGATGTGATCTACATAAATAAATTTAAAACATTATTTAACTTAAACATATTTGAATTACATTGTTGTATCAATGGCTTACACATCCGAAATCTGAGCACTTTAAAGCAGGATTCACATGTTATATTGTTCAGCACAGTTACAGAACTGATGTACATGAAATAATCCTTTAAATACAGCAAGCTCTGGTATCATACCTCAGTTTCAGAAACCATTTTTGTTTTACAGAGTTTTAAACCTGTCTTTATGAAAAGATAAAGTTAGATAAAAACTATTATGTACATACATGAACTTGAAGTATGTGGAGGAAACAGAAATGTATTTTGGAGAAAATAAAAGTTAAAATTTTGAGTGGTAAATAAATCTGCTTCATAAATACATGCATTAACACATACAAAATTTTGTCCTATACATTTTACAGAAGACTTGGCAAATATGAACACTGATATGCCACAGCATTTTTAAACAACTCAAGAGATTTAAGAGCAATAACATCATTCACACACACACATACACACACACACACACATTTGAAAGACTGTGTGCTTCACTTAGGCATTTCTAATATTATTAGAGAATATATAGAATCATCCTTTATCATAAGGAAGTTTAGTTCATTGTTTTCTCAAAAGCTGCTATTTTAGAGTGAAATAGCATTCAGAAAAAGTCAATTTCAGATGGTCAACATCAGGATTTATTATAGTCTTTGTAAACAGATACCTATAAATAAATAAAATAGGGTAGAGAAGACTATCCTGAGGTGGCTCTGTGGCCAGGGTGTTCAGTAGCACTAAGCTCCATCCTGGAAACCAAGGCATCTAGGGAAGTGCAGGGCTGTCTAACTTACTTTGAAAATGAAGTATGTACAGGTTTAAATATTTTGCACCTTGAGGTAAATCAGTATAGCAATTATTACTGCTTATTTATACCTATTTAAGGCAACCTTTAAAAATCAATACATGTAGTAAATCATATTTTTCACTGTCTTACAATGAATGCTATCATGATTGTTTTTTCAAAAATATAGTGGAAAAATATCATAATCATGTAAAACAAGCAGTTAATTACTTAATAAAATGAGTTACCTTTGCTCTTCAATGGAGTAGTCATATCAGATCATTTTGTAAGTCAAGTAGTCAAAAGAAAACAGAAACCATTAACATTAGAAACATAGTAAAAACACACATTCCCATTTTGAGTGCCAAGTATTTTGCAAGTCATGGTTTTTCTGGCACTGGACAATTATTATACATCATTAAATAAAATCACAGAAACACTATGATCCCAGGTAGTTTTCAGTTTAAATTTTAAAAACACTTCCTGTAAAATAAGCACATTTGTTAACCCTATGATGTCCAGACACAAAGAAATGATGTAAGGAAATCCTCTTGTTCAGGTAACATCAGGAGAGTTTACAAAATATATAGCAGCAAACACTGGGGTCTTTGGAAATGATTATGCTGCTATAAATCAAAAGGAATCACTTCAATGGAAGTTCATAAACAGTAACAAGCACCATGGGTAATACTCTATTATCAACTGCCAGTAGAGTCTAACTCCTTTCTAGGCAGTACCAAATGATGCCAGCTATATTCTCTAAAGAAAAGTAGCTATATTTCCAACCTCCCCATAGAGGCAGAAGTTGAATTTGTTATTTTAACTAGAATCTGACAATATGGTCTCAGATGGGGAAATTACACTAGTTATTAAGTAGGTTAGAACGGATGAAAACACTTCAAAATTACTAAAATATCAGCTTTTGGCATTCCTCATGATCTTCTGTAAGATCGATTCCTCATGCATTTGTACTTGAATTACAAATGATTAAAGGGAATAACTGGAATTTCAGGAACATTTTATCCTAATATTCATGTCACTGTTTTCAATATTTTTGTGGCTTCTCAATACTCATTTGTTTTTTTACAAATCATCCTCTTGCCAAATCAGTTTCATAACCCCATTCATCCAGTCCTACAGGCTTAACAATAACATTTATTTATTTCATGTGGAGCTAAGAATATATAAAAATGACTAAAAAGATTTGCTGGAAGTTAAAAAGACAGCTCAGAAAAGCAAAAATGCTAACACAGAATAGGAAGAATGCCATCAATCTGAGCTATACATAAAATGTCTAAATTCCTTTTAAAATACAAATACAGAAGGCAGTGCTTTATATCAAAGATGTAAAATCTATCAACTGATTTCAGAAAATAAACCATAAATGCAAGTGAGCACCAGCTATTTTACATTAACAATTAAATCTCTATTTGTTACCTTTTCAAATGTCTATATATTTAAGCATTAAATCAATTAAAATAAATATTTTAAAATGAAATCACAGGTAACCATCTATTAAATATAACCTATACAGAGAAAGAATAACAAAACAGAAAAGGTAATTCTTAATAAAGAAATACTGATCATAAGCCCATTAAGAAAATTCTGACTTATGAGTATTTAATCATCCTATTTATAACAGAAAAATAATCAAGAACTTGAACCTGATACAAACCAAACCACATTTTAAGTAAAGAGAGCAAAGGCAAAGAACAGAGTGGGCACTCTAGATTCTTATAAAGTATTATTAGGATTTGTAAAAAATTTCTACACAGGCAACAAAATTTAACTACTATAAATTGGCATGATGTAGATTCTAAAATTCATAAAGTTATGGCTGGTATAGGGGTTAAATTATAAAACACCTGTGATTCTACTTGTCTATCAGAATGGAAACCTGGATGTGAAGGTTTTAAGATTTAAAATAAATTTTAAAAATATAAAGGCCAAAACTGTAGTTCTTATCTAGAACGTTTACATGTATCTATTGCTGTAGCCAAAAAATTTCATAGCTTGTGAAACATGATGGACATCTACATCAATACAACGCACTCACAGAGAAGCCAGAACATGTCACCATTTGTCCCTCAGCACTGGCTTAAAGACTCCCTTTTCTTCCCAGAAAACACTGACAGAAATGAAATAATACGTGAATATTTTTAGTAACTCAAGTAAAAATTATAACCATATGGACAGGGTACAAATCACCTGAAGATGGTATGAATTGCAACTGACAACAAATAGATTTAAAGACAAGTAGATTGAATGCACTTCCCTACACCTTTCTATTGCAGAAGAAAGTTTTCCCAACAAAATAAATATTTGAATAGTAAGAACAATGTACCTCACTACTAAAAGACCATTTCATTATATAAAAAATCTCCATGATGTTCCTAACAAACTTCAGACACTACTTCAAAAAAACCAGTAAGTCATACATAAATAGCATGACATACAATATTATATATAGTGACATGAAATATACACATTATACATATATATATGTGTATGTGTATATATACATATATATATATATCTGTATATCTCTCTATATAATTCCTCTTGGTTCAATTCTATAAAGAAGTTTCAGCATCCATATATTTCTTTGTTGGTTCATCTTCAAAATTTATCTTCACACTCACAGGTTTTTCAGGGCTATTTAAAACAAAGAATGAGAATAAATGATTTTGAAATGGACAAATCTCACATTCCAAACATGGCCAACAATTAGTATCCACAACAGGCCTTTTGTAATGACTATTAATACCATAAACATGACTTGCTATTATTATTTTGCTGTTTCTTTCCATATCAGTAAACTTAACTGGGAAGACAAATATTCAAAACTCTGGATTTTTTAATGCATATCTTTGCCACTGAAATTCATGTTTCTCTTACAATTAAAGAGGAGCTCCTTAAAACTGGTTAGTATATGACTGTGTTTGATTTATTAGTTTTACTTTATATGTGAACAGTTGCAGCATTACATATTTATTTCATTGACAAATCCATCAAAAATTAATCTTTGTTAATATAGATTAGCAACAAATATTTTCCTGAAAAATGTAATAAAGTTACAAGCTTTCTTTCCCCAAATTTGATCCACAAATATAAGATCAAAACACATATCCTGTATTTTCAAGTTTATATCAGATACAATGTTTCCATATTTATAGATTTAATCAACTTATTGATTTAATTGCAACACATGGATATTTTATATTTTGGGAAAATATTTCCCAAAGTATAAAAACACACATGGTTTGTTGCCTTCTCCAGAGAAAACTGAAGGAAGGATCCCCAAACATCACTCTGTTAAAACACGACCCAAACACTGTCTCCTTCCCATGTGATTTTGAATTGAGGGGGGCAACTTGAATGAAAAGCAGAAGTAAAAAGTAAAAGATACAGTATTATTATTACACGGTCTTTATATTGTATCATAATACTAACTATCTGGACCAAGTGCTAACAAGGTGTGAAAAATTACTAAGAGTAAAACAAGTCTCTAGTAAAATCCTGGCTACATGGAATAACCCAAAATGACAGTTTTAACTTTGAAACTTGTACAATCAAAGATAGAAGTGAAGAATGTCCAGCTTAGATAACTCAAGAAATGATAGGAAAGCCAAAAAAAGAGAGAGAGGGAGAGAGATTAAGCAGAAGTAAGGCTCTAAAAGGAGGCAGGGAAAGAATGAGCAAAACCTAACCAATCATTATCAAAAGAAAGGGGCCACAACATCCACAACCAAACAGCAACAGCTCTGGTGACCGGCCGCCTGCAAGTTCTCATCTGCTGTCCAGGCAGAAATACCAACACCCTCCTCGTGCCTCGCACAAAGGGCACACAAGTGAGTGTTTGCTGTATACGAATGGCTGAGTACCCTACAGGATAATACCTCATTTCTCCAAAGACCTAAGAGATTAAAGTACTAATACCCAACAACAATCCCTGAGGTTTGGGAGCGGAGCCAAGATGGCGGCATGAGTAGGACAGTGGGAATCTCCTCCCAAAAACATATATATTTTTGAAAATACAACAAATACAACTAATCCTAAAAGAGAGACCAGAAGACACAGGACAACCAGACTACATCCACACCTGCGAGAGCCCAGCACCTGGTGAAAGGGGTAAGATACAAGCCCCGGCCCGGCAGGACCCAAGCGCCCCTCACCCCAGCTCCCGGCGGGAGGAGAAGAGTCAGAGCGGGGAGGGAGAGGGAGCCCAGGACTGCTGAACACCCAGCCCCAGCCATCCAGACCAGAGCGCAGACACAGTGCATGCGCGGGGTGCTGGAAACTAGGGAAACAGGGCAGCAAGATCTCTGAGCGGGTCCTGAAGCCGGCACCCCTGTGAGAAAGAAAAGCGAGTGCTTTTTGAAAGTCTTAAAGGGACAGGGACGCCACAGCTGGACAGAAGCATTCTGGATCACAGTCCAGCAGCTGGAAATTCCAGGGAACTCCGGGCACACTAACCCCCTGGGCAACAGCTCTGAGACCCCTCACGGAGGCAAACAGCCAAACAGCCCCCCGTCCATTACCCCTCCGGGGCCCTGCCATAGCAGAGCAGCAGCCTGAGGCTGGCCACGCCCACAGCAAGGGAGCTCCCTCCATATCAGCCGGGCAGGATACAGAGACCCAATCAACACGCAATTGCCCAACACAAGCCACTAGGGGTCGCAGTTATCCCAGTAAAGAGGCCAGGAGCAAGTGGAAAGCCTTAGCTCTCCCAGCTAACAGAAAGCCAATAGCTCACCACTGCACCTATCAACATGAAAAGGCAAAAACATTTGATCCAGACAAGACTAACCCAGACAGCTTCGGCATCTGCTACATCTTCCCCTGAAAAGGAACCCAGGGAGATAGATTTAACCAGTCTTCCTGAAAAAGAATTCAAAACAAAAGTCATAACCATGCTGATGGACTTGCAGAGAAATATGCAAGAACTAAGGAGGGAGAATACAGAAATAAAACAAGCTCTGGAAGGACTTCAAAACAGGAAGGACGAGATGCAAGAGACCATTAATGGACTAGAAAACAGAGAACAGGAACGCAGAGAAGCTGATGCAGAGAGAGATAAAAGGATCTCCAGGAAGGAAAAAATTTTAAGAGAACTGAGTGACCAATCGAAACAGAAAAACATCCGCATTATAGGGGTACCAGAAGAAGAAGAGAGAAAAAGGGATAGAAAGTGTCTTTGAAGAAATAATTGCTGAAAACTTCCCCAAACTAGGGGAGGAAATGGCCTCTCAGACCACAGAGGTACACAGAACTCCCATGACAAGGGATCCAAGGAGAGCAACAACAAGACACATAATAATTAAAATGGCAAAGATCAAAGACAAGGACTAAGTATTAAAGGCAGCCGAGAAAAAAAAAAGGTCACCTACAAAGGAAAACCCATCAGGCTATCATCAGACTTCTCAACAGAAACCCTACAGGCCAGAAGAGAATGGCATGATATACTTAATGCAATGAAACAGAAGGGCCTCGAACCAAGAATACTGTATCCAGCACGATTATCATTTAAATATGAAGGAGGGATTAAACAATTCCCAGACAAGCAAAAGTTGAGGGAATTTGCCTCCCACAAACCACCACTACAGGGCATCCTACAGGGACTGCTCTAGATGGGAGCACTCCTAAAAAGAGCACAGAACAAAACACCCAACATATGAAGAAGGGAGGAGGAGGAATAAGAAGGGAGAGAAATAAAGAATCATCAGACTGTGTTTATAATAGCTCAATAAGCAAGTTAAGTTAGACAGTAAGATAGTAAAGAAGCTAACCTTGAACCTTTGGTAACCACAAACTTAAAGCCTGCAATGGCAATAAGCACATACCTTTCAATAATCACCCTAAATGTAAATGGACTGAATGCACCAATCAAAAGACACAGAATAATAGAATGGATAAAAAAGCAAGACCCATCCATATGCTGCTTACAAGAGACTCACCTCAAACCCAAAGACATGCACAGACTTAAAGTCAAGGGATGGAAAAAGATATTTCATGCAAACAACAGAGAGACAATCCCTGAGGTTCAGGCCTTGAAGTGAGAGCCAAAGAAAGAAAAAAGGATCACATAACATGAAATGTAAAGAAGGGGCTATGAAATAGTCATGTAGTATGTGGTCCAGTGCAAAACTGAGTGGCCTTTACATCCATGAATTGTGTTTCATCCAAATATCTTCTAGGAAAACATCTACCTCCCCTAAAGGAATGGTAGCCTTAACAAAAGGAAAGAAAGAAAATACTGCTTTTCCTTTTCTTGGACCATCAGGTAGTGTTCGATTGCAGTATTTATTTAATCCCTAATAAGTATCTATATAGTTTCTGATCCCTTTATATATTTATTCAATACTGCCATATGTATATATTCATTTTTACTATGAAAACAAATCATTCTTTTTTTTGAAATAGGTAATTATTAATTTAAAAAATAACAAAGCAATTGGTACATATATCTGATTCTAGTATACAGTAGGAAGGTGGATAGTTGGAAAGATGAAAGGAAGAAAAAAGGAGAGAGATGGAAAAGAAGTTTGGTTTTGTTAAGTAAGGAGAATATAAATTATATGAGTTGCATTAAATTTCATTGTTTTCTTGAATAGCTACCCATAAGTAGACTGAAGACTGGCTACTGTCAGAAAACATGTAAATAGGTACAGCTACCTCGGGTTAGATCTGGTTACTTTGGTATTCTCAGTATTCATGGAAAGTGCCTTCCACTGTGCAGTTTTGGCCATTTCATCTGATATGTTAACCACTGAGGGATCAACACTGAAGAACAAATACACTTTTTGGTTAGTATTCAGTACTTGCAAAAGCATTAACACTGTCATTCTCATTACCTATGTAATATTTTCTTCCATAAACATAAAATTGAGAGAACTCTTTGCCATGCACTTAAACCAAGGTCTAGCAAAACAACAGAATTTTGGGATTTTGTTATAAAAGTCTCATGGGAAATTACATCCTTCTTTATAATCAAAACTAGGAGTGACATTAATTAAATTGGCAATGATGCCCAAAGACGATCAGATTGGCTGAAATAACATATCAATGTGTTTGTAAATATAAAAAAATAACACAGCCTCAAGACAGTTAGAAAACTGATAATTGGCACAAATTTCAACCTCATCAAATAAATATCCCAAGTCTGTAAGGAAAAATTAACATTATAATTTATTTTAAAGTTTGTTTTTTATAGTTTTAAAGAATCATTAAAAGGAATGCTGGAAAATGTGACACTTTAAAAGTGAAAACAAAGCTCTGAAAAATATTTCATGAGATACATAAAAACAGGTATACACCCCACTTGAATTTGTCCAGGTCCATGTGTAATCATACTGAAAAAATAATAATGCAAGACCTACAGAAATTAAGTAGCTAATAATGTTGGCAAATTGTTGAGAGTCACTAATAATTATCATAGCAGTTCCTAAACTCTTTTTGGAAGAATAACCAACAAAGTTAATATATTAATTTATTTAGCAAATATTTATAGAATCTAGTGAAGCAGAGCACTATAGTTAAATATATTAAGATGTCTATACTTGGATTTTAATTTAAAAATTTGAGGGAAGATCATGAAAAATGACACAAAATACCACCAATGGTGAAACCTAATAGTGAACAAATATAGAGGAACATTACTTGATAAATTTATTTATCAAAACTAACATATACAAGTTTAAATGTGACCTCTGAAAAAATTATAAAGATGTGTTAAATTGAAAAAAGGTTGTAGCCAGTTACTTAAATATCAGCAAACATTTTCAATAACTGGTCAGGGAAGGAAACTATATATACATTCTAAAACAGATTTTTCTCTGTAAATAGCTACTCAGAAATGGAATGTTTAAAAATAGGAATCAGATATGTGCATAAATAATACAGGTTTTTAATCTTTTAAACTACAAAAAAGTTTACAGATGGAGTTGAAAGAGTTGAAAGACCTCCATCTTTAGTTCTTAAATTTAAGTATAAATCACCAAAATCAAACATGAAAAACCATATATGAAACTTAATTTTTCCATAATACGAGTCCTCACAGTCAATGGTCAAATCACACCTTTCAAAAGAGGGTGAGTTCCAGGGTCTCTAAACAGAGTTGTATACTGAAAGGTTATCAGAAAGTGGATTACAAATGTTTATTTCATGGAACACACTGACCCCAGCCCGCAGGAAGGGCGGGAAAGAAGAAGCTGTACTACTGAGAGAACAGGAATATTCTGAGACGCATGCACCGATTTTTAAATTTCACTGAAACAGAAGGAATGATAACAGACAATTATATCTTGTCCGCTTCGCAGGCGAGCCAGTTGTGGGCTGCGGTGGCCGCCCAGCTTTTCCTCTTCTCCTGGCCTTTCCCCTGGGGAGGGGAAGGGCCACCAGTGGTCCTTTCAGAGCCACATGAAGCCCTCCTTTAGGTGATATGCCAGGCGCAGCATTTTAAAAAATACTTATCACTACCTTAAGGCAGCATTCCATGGCTTATTCATGCATTTGACATGTGTATCAGATACATTTTACATGATAAAGTTCTATCTCACCTATATTTTAGGGCTTTAACCGGAATTTGCAGACTTCCCCGTTCAAATGGAAGATGCACACTATCATCCTCGGCTTGAAGCATTCGTTCAGCTTCCTTTAGAGCACATATGGGAAGAGATTACATTTCCCAGAGTATTCCCAGGAAGACCAGTTAATACATAACATCTTAAAGAATGAGAAACCCAAACTGACAATATTTTATTTAAATATACCTGCCATGACTGAAAAATTCCCTATTATGAACATTTACTTCTAGCACAAAAGGAAAACAACCACTTATATAGAGTAATTTTTAAATGATTCTGACTTTCATTTCTGTAAGTTAATTACTAATACTATTTTAAAATCAGTTTAGCTACATACATTTTATTATCAATTATTATGTGGGTATATAATGATATAAAATTTTATGAAATCTCATAGCTCTCATTACTATACAATTTAAGTAAAACCTCATTTACATGAGGCAGCAAGACTGACATCCAGGGCCAAACAATGCTCTGTTGTAGGGGTCAGCCCTATAAACCGAGGATGTTCAGCAGCATCTTAGGCCTCTATCCATTAGATGCCAGTAGCAGTCCCTCCAGTTTTGACAATTAAAAATGTCTCAAGCATTGAAATCTGTGCCCTGAGGAGAAAAGGGCAAGAATGATTAGACAGGAGACATGAAGCAAAATCATAACAATAATACTGGGGGGTAGGGGCAGAGCAGTATAGGAGAGACAGAGTAAGCATTCACACTCTTCTTTCTTACCAACAGAAATCCTAATATTTGGAGGTGGCAATGTGCCCAACTTTAAAAAAGCTACAAGACAACAAAATAAAACCTAAACTAAATTCCCCAGCAATTTGCAATACAGCATGGACCTGTGGTGCAAGTGGACCTCACTGGATATTTCTGGAAAGACTCCTTAAAACAGGACAACAGAGTAAAGCCCGCTTTGTTTTCTCTCCACCCCCTCCATCCTTCCCACCGTCTCCCAGTGCTAACGTGATGGCTCAGCAGCCATGTGGCCTCTGAAGAGATTCTGAGGGAGACCGTGTGGAGGATGGGAGCAGAGGGGCAGCAGGGCTCCAGGTCATCTGAGGAGCCATCACATTAGACTCTTTGCCTTCAAGACTTCTTTTACACGAGAGAATAAACTCTTGCATTTAAGCCACTTTTACTTTTGTTTTCGGTTACATACAACTGAACCTTATTCTGAGGCAGGAAGTAATAAACAGGCAATTTTATCTAAGCATTTTATAAATAAATTATATCCTATTGGAAAAGTCATCAAAATCTCAGACACACTTACATATATAACTGAATAAAACAAAAATCTTAAAAATTTGGGGGCTCAATTCAAATTAGTATTCCAACTGGCATGCAAAATAATTTTTATTGAAAAGTAAGCATATAACCAGTAATTTTGCCATAAATCAGCACTAAATAATCAACCCAAACCATAAGAAAATGCTGAACCCTAAGTGCATTTGTCTGCCATGCTTTAATAACCATAGTCTCATAAATACTATGCAATCAATGTAAGGTGTAAATTAGGCTGCTTTCTCTCAAAAATTAGGGGAAAAACCCAGTAATTTCAAGAACTCTATTTCAAAAAGGACCAACCATTTAAAAATATGTCTCTTTCTTCTTAACTTTGGTTTTCAAAAAATATTCTGAATAGGAAAACTGGGTGAGCCACTAAAAACAACGAGAGCATCTATGCTATATATTCAGTGTCTGCTTTTCCTTCTAAGTGATACAGTACTGAGCTGATTATTTAACAAGGAAAAGAAAAATGTCAAATTCAGAATAACATACTCATGTTAATTTCAGTATACAAGTCAATTCATGGTACATAATATTGTATATAAAGACTGAAGTTGTCATGTTTTTTTGTAAAAAGATATTTACTTAAAGTCCTTCATGCCAGATTATCATACCAGTTATGCAAATCTATGCCAGATTATTAAAATGCTAAAATTAAAATGTATACTAAAATATATTTACATACTTAAGGTTAAATTAGATAGTAGAGTATGATGTGGAATTATTTCATGTTACTATGTTTTAATACTACTACATTCTTCTGACTGTTAAGTACATATATGATATGTACTTGTTAAGAAGTATTTTTGCATCTGGGCTATGGAGGAGCAAGTTGGTAAAAAGCCTATGTTTGGGACAAGTTACCAATCCCTCTCTGCCTCAATTTCCTTATTTTTAAACTGGGGATTATAAAAGTACCTACACTTACAATAATGAAGTTCTTAGGAGGATTCATTCCAATAAAGTGCTTGTAATAGTGCCTGCTACTTGGTACAAAATATTCAACAACGAGTGGACGGTGAAGATTCAAAATTCTTGTCTTTTTACCTCTTTCTCCTTTTTCTTTTTGTCATCTTCTTTCTTTTTCTTACTTTCTGGCATGAGATCATCAAGCCAACTAAGTTCTCTCTTTGTGAAACACAGATCCATGAGTTTGCGTACAAAGACTAATGCAAGAACCTTAAAAAAGTGGAGGAGAGAATATTAAGTAACATCTAAAAATATACAAATTGTACAACTTGAAGAGAGAAAAAGTATTAAAAATATAAGTAATGAAAAAGTACTTCATATATTTTATTTTTAAATTATTTCATATTTTATTTCAAAGGATTTGAGTCACCTAATTCATCTTTTTGAATTTTCTACTCAGAGAAAACATATAAAGAATATGGCATTTTTAACCTTTCCTATATAAATCCATTGCACTCTGCATAAAACCATAAAGCAGATTAAGCACTGTATCTTTACAGTAATATAAGATTAATTTTTATGACTTTGTACTATCTACATTATGTAAATAAATATACTAACAATTACTTAATCCATTAGCAACCCCATTTTTCAACATTAGGTTTTAACTTCCAATCATGTTTGTGGTAAGGACATACTACTTTAACTTGCTTTTCTTTAACTACTACCAAGGTTGAAGATGTTTTCAAGTGTTCACTGGCCACTGGCTTTCCTTTTCTGTTCTCACTATCTCTTAATCTTTGCCTATTTTTTCAACTGTTTTTTATGACTGTTCACAAAATTTGAGTAGTTGGGATAGAAACACTTTATCTGCCTTATATGTTAAAATATTTTCTCCCAGTTCACAATATGATTTTACTATACACATATAAAACATTTAATTATCATGTGGTCAAATATATCTTTCTTTTATAGTTGTTTCCCTATCTTTTTTGAAAAGTTATCTTCAATCACAAATTTATATAAATATTCTTCAAAACTTTTTATTACAATTTAGTTTAATTCTGAATTCATTTATGGCTTCTTTCTGAATACGGTATCAGGTAGGGGAGCAACCTTATTTAGTTCCCAGTATATAGTTAGATCTTCTAACACTATATACTAAATTTTCCCACATAAAAGAAACATCACCTTTAATGAAATAATCCACTTAATTCACATACATATATGAATATAGTATGAATTATTATGGATTACATTATAATTAATATACATAGTACTGCATTATGAATATTAATACATTCACATATACATATATGAATAGTATGGTATTCAAGTAAATTCTCATATAATTTGGTGAATTTCTGGACTCATTAGTCTATTTTTCTGATCTCTTTATCTCTTCCTATGCCAATTTCATATCAAGTTAGCTACACTGACTTGACAGCCATTTCTAAATAGTTATCAGAACAATATGGTATCAGCATCAGAACAGTCAAGTCCTTCATCCCCAAACTCAGCCAGGAATTCTTAAATTATAATTATCTGTTTTGTTATCTCCGGTATTATTGTATCTTTAGTTTTTCATAAACGTATGACTTACATATAGTATAATAGAAAGTATCATGTGTATAGTTGGATGCTTTTGACAAATGTATATACTCAAGTAACCCACACCAAACAATAACAGAATATTTCTACCAGCCATGCTGCCATGACTAGCATTTATTTTTCTCAGTAAGTTTTAAAATGATCCAGTTCACACTGACACCAACTCCCTACCCACCCCTCCACCACACACACATGCAAATAAATCTCTAGTAAAATTCATACTTTGAAGTGGCATTTTTATATTAAGTATACATGACAAAGGACATGGTATATCTTTCCATTTTTCAGGTCTTAATTTTATGTCCTTCAATATTGTTATGGGTTAAATTGTGTCCCCGATGAAAGAGATATTTAAGTCCTAAGCCCCAGGACCTCAGAATATGACCTTATTTACTGGAATAGAGTGTACTCCTCATACAGTATGTTTGGTGTCCTCATAAAACAGTCATGTGAAGACACAGTGGCACACAGGAAGACCATATGATGAAGGCTAATGGAGTTATGTAGCTGGAAGTCAAGAAATGCTGAAGATCATCAACAAACCCCCAGAAGATAGGAAGAGGCAAAGAAGGATTCTCCTGCAGGTTTCAGAAAGAGCACAGCCCTCACCACATCTTGATTTCTGACTTCTAGCCTCCAGAGCTGAGATAATAAATTTGTTGCTTTAAGCCAATGAGTGTAGTGCTTTGTATGGCAGCCCTAAGAAACTGATACAAATACTATTACAAAGATTTTTTTTCTTTAAATGGTTCTTTCCTTTTAAATTTGTTAGGTATTTTATAGAGTTTGGTCACTATTATGAATACGATTTTTTTCCCTGTCCATATTTAGTATTATGACTAAGATAGAACCTACATACTAATTCTCATGTTTTCTTGCATCCAGCCCTCTAACAAAATCCTTACTTATTCTTCTGGGCTTTCAGTCTTTTTTGTTTGAGTCATTTAGGTTAATAGGTACACAATCATATAGTCAACAAATGCTAATTACTATATTATTCTTACATCACAGAACCTTCAATTCATATCAAATAACAGTAGTAAGAGTGAGCTCCCCTATATTAAACTCATTTATAAATTTTTATTCACTATGACTGAATTTTATAAAAAGTCTTCTTATCTTTAGTTATGTTGGTAATTCTTGATGCTTAAGTATCACTATTTAGTTATGACATATTACCTACAGAAACACTATACATTTTTTGTCAATATCTTAAGATTTTTACACTTATAGTAACTGAGAAGTCACCAGAGTTCTTTTGTACATTATTAGACTTTAGTATTAAGCTCTTGCTCATGCTTCATGAGAAAAAAATACAGGAGTTACCAACCTTTCCCTTGGGTCTAGAATAATTCAAGAAGTATTAGAATTAACTGTCTTAACTGTTAACTCATCTGGGGCTGATACTCCAAGGGCATATCTTCAACCATTTTTCCAGTCTCTTCTATACAACTGAGTTATATGTATCCATAGGTTTTATACTTCTCTTTGGTCAGTTCTGGAAATATATGTATATAGTATGATAATAATCCATTTCCTCTAGATTAAAACACAGGCCCTGGGGTTAAATCTGCTCCACCACTTATTTTGTATGGTCTATGAGCTAAGAATAGTTTTCACATATGAACGTTTGGAATTGATTTGATGATAGAGAACATTAACTTTAAATGACCATTAAGTGAAATATTATCCCAATTGAAAAATAACTGTGTCATCAATAATCTTTCACTTAAAAAAAAACTATGTAATTGCTTTTTGAAATTCATCAATAAGAAATTTTAGAAATTTCTCTCTTGTTGTGTGTTTATATTTCTGTGGCCTACAAAGCCTAAAATACTATCTGACCATTTATAGAAAACAGTGTGTCAACCTCTGCTTTAGATATTCAAATTTATTGCTATAGATTCATGTAACCTTTTCTTACAACCCCATGAATCCCTTCCATAGCTGTGGTTATAGAATCTTCTCTCTTATTCATGCATATTTTGCTCTGTCATCTTCTTCTTTTACTCAGGCTTGGGAGGGGAGTCCATGCATTACAGATCTTCACAAATGAAAAATTTGGTTGCATTTATTTTGTCTTCTTGAATAATAAAGGAAATGAAGTGTGTACATTTTCTCAAGATTATAATTTTAGCTGTATCCCATAGACTTTGTTAAAAAGTTCTCCATTTCAATACTTCTACAATGGTTTTTTTAACCTAGTTTTCTACCCAGGGATTATTTCAGCTTTTAATTAAATACTTAAGATATGCTTAGTAACCTTTTATGATTCATTTGTAATTTATTTGTGATCAGAGAATATTACCTGTATCATTTTTACAGCTTTTAAATTTTTTAAGATTTTACTTTGTGGCCATATACATTACCAATTTTTGCAGGATACTTCTAAAATACCCTCTACTTAGAAAATGCAATATTCTGTGACAATTTAATGAATTATATTGACTGTCTTATTAATAGCATCTATAATCTTTATTACTTTTTAACTTCTAGGTCAGGTAATTTCTGAAAAAGATTTATTGAAATAACCTATTAAAGAATCATGTAGTTCTGGTTGCTTTGCTTTTTATATTTGGCTATCACATTTTTTCTATAAACAACCTAACTCTGAAGTTGTTTAAAAGTGCAAAACAGTGTTCTATAGCCTAAGGACTAAAAAAACAAAACAGACATTTAAAAAATGAAAAACAAATTCAATTTTAGAAATGAGTGGTTTAATAGCTAGCAAGGGCTAATTCACATTTCAAAACACCTAAGGTGCTTAAAATGGGTTATTGTTTTTCTCAAAGTCAATGATAAATATTAATAAAATAATTACTTTAAAAACACACAAAAGTGTTATTAGTGACAAAGTCTGAAAAAAAAAAAACTTACCATCATGGGAAAAACCACTGCAGCAGCAGAAGCTTTTATCACCCACAAAAGAACCAGACAAGTGAGCTGGACGACAGTGAATATGTGGACCTTCCAGAGAGGTACGTACCGGAGGTATATCAGATCGGGCTGATGCTTAGCAGGCATTCCGAATAGTTTTATACGGTCAAAAAACTACCATCAAATGGAGAACAACAAAAGAAAAAGTTTTTAACAAAAATATCATTTCTGCTACTAAGGAAAAGGAATTATATTCAACTTCAGGGTTTGGGGATTTAAACTGAACTTCCTTGATATGTTCTGATAGTACAGGAGAATGTTTTAGTACAGATCATCTGGGTTCAAAGATGAAAAAAAAATCAAGGCAAAGGTTTGAACTAATGAAATTAATCAGAAAACTCATGTCAAGATGTAGTAATTTGGGTGGGTTAAGATAGATAAATTTTCCTGCTGTAATCAAATGTATGAGTTATTTAATCTTTGAACTTGTTTTCTAATATGTACATAAAATAAGAGTACCAATCTTCTAAGGTTCTTTCCAAGTCTAACAATACCAAGTCTGTGAAAATAACCTGAGGTAAATAATTACCAATTTTTCACCCACTGAAAAAGAAACCATTAACAAATTCCTTGGCCTTTTTGAGCTTTGATTTCCTCATTTATAAACTGGAAATGAGATCAGCCCTACCTACTTTGTTAAAAAAAAAAAAATATATATATATATATATATATCAAGTGAGTTAATGACATCCAGGACTGTGCTGAAAAATAAAGATGCTGCCTCTGAGAAGCCTTGCCAGCCAGTAGCTGGCAACTTCAGACAACACACTTTCCACAATAGGAGGTGGTCATATGGTGCCGTGTTCTGAGCTAAATGTTTTACATGAAGATTGGATTCAGATAAATCTTAACAAATCTTATCAGGTTGTTTTCCAGGAAGCACTATAAATATGACAAAACAGAATATAGTGAAATCACTGGGTTCTAGCCTTGTCTCCACTGCTTAGTTAAGAGTCTTCTGAAGTCCCTCCATTTCTGTTTCCTGACTTAAAAGATCAATATTTCTTCCTTTCCTGCTTCCCAGTGCTGTCCTGAGGAGCACAGAAATCAATCATGTACTAGGCCTTATCAACTATACTGCACCATACAATGGCAGGTAATTACTATTTTCATAGGTAACTAATAATGACCTTTACTTTTTAAGCACTGAAATTGCTGTTCTACATGTCAGAAACAACACTTTTTTCCCACTCCAATTCTTTTGTTCCTCATTCTTACTACACATGTCATTACCAATAGCTACAGGGCTTTTCATTGGCTTCAATTAAAAACAGATAACAAACCAGTTCATGACCTCATTCTGAGGGAAGAGGGTGTTGCAGGATGCAATAATCACTCGGAAAATGTAGATTTGAAGTCATTAGTTAACCTGCTCCCAAAATACCAGATTTGAGAATAAATCACTACCATCATAAAAACGAACTTCGCAAATTTAATATTTTTAGGTTTTGCTACAAAATTATTAAATATTTAAATTAAGACTTGCCTGGATTCCTTTTAATGAGGAAGCTCCCATATAAAGGAAAACACCATATAAAACAGGCATTGGAATAAACTGTAAGTAAAAATGACAATTAGAATCCAGCCTACTAAAACAATTTCACAGTAATAAATTCATAAAAACACAGTCAGTGATTACCAATGGAGACAGAATTAAATAATCTTTCAGTGATGAGACCTAACTTTTTAAGAAAAATGCTAGTCCTCAATAACCTTGAAAAACAATTGATCTTCCACATGTTCCTTCCTAAAAAGGGAGTATGCCCAGTGGTTAAAAGCATGAACTCCAGACGACCTGGTTTAAAACCCCAGTTAATGTCTTTAGTCTTAGCCTGTCTGTGCCATAGTTTTTAAATCAGATTGTCATGAAAGGATTCAAATACATAAAATACTCACAAAAACACATGGTACATAACAGTGACTCAAAAAGAGTTAGTCATTATTACCATCACAACCCCTACAGTGACTATTATATCATACCATTTACTAAATAGAGTCGAGGAACTCCATCCCCCAAAGAAAGCCCTTATTACTGGGGCAACTGGAGGGACCTCAAACTGCCTTCCTTCACCATGCCTCGTCCTACAGGAAAGCCCCATCCCCTTACTCAAAAACTTTCACCCGAGTGACTTTTAAGGAAAAACCCCCTAATGATAAAAGGAAAGCCACATTTGCTCTCTACTAAAAAAAAAAAAACCTAGTGGGTCCTTCCTAAGAATCCTGAGAAAAAGAAATACTTCAGGAATAGAAGAAAACATGTTAAAAATCTAATCAATATCCTCAGGGAAATTCAAGAAAATCTTTTCTCCATAAAGCAACTTCAGAATGCTGGGAAAAAATCAATAATCAGAATGAAAAAAGCTTTTGGAAATTAAAGATATAATCCTCAAAACAATCTGTCTATGAAAAATATCCAACTATCAATCAAAGTGAGAGTAATTTTGAAACATTTCTTAATTTAAGAAATTCTTAAACCACCCATGGTACCATATATGAAAAAGGAATTACTCAAGGAATCCCTCTAGCAATACAAAAAAGAAATGCAAGAAAAAAATGGAACCACTATATACAGTTTTTTAATTAAGGGAAATTAATAGATATTATGAACATTTATTGGGTCTTCAGGCTTGGGCTATTAATCTTACTGAAGTGGGTATATTTCTGCCTCCACAGCTGATAGCACTGCTTAGACCTCAGTAAATAAATGTATCATCATAATACTGATCTCGTGCTCCCAGAGGGCTTATATTTTCATAATTTAACTTACAGAGAAAGCATGTAAGTTTTACCTATAATTACAGTAGTAACCATTACAATAATAATAAAATGAAAATTGCAGCCAACAGAAGGCACATGATGGAAGGGAAAGCAGGGTGGTGGGCACTTAAGCATGCTAACACCTCATGAAAGACAGTCTTAGGTCAGAGGGTCTCAAACTTTTGTTCTTAGGATCCCTTATGCTCTTAAAAAAAGTACTAAAGACCCTGCCCTGCTTCTGTGAATTCCACGTATTTACTAATATGTATTGATATTGAGATAGAGAGGCATGTGGGCAATAGATAGTCACCATAACGGAAATTAAGAGAAAAATTTTAGATAGTTATTTAAAACTCTATTTTAAAATAGTAAATGTATTATAAGTTAATATGAACAACATATTTTTCATGGAAACCTGTAATTTCAAAAAAAAGTGAGTATAGCACTGTTTTGTATTTCTGTTAATCTCTTTAGTGGGTAGCTTAACAGAAGACATCTATCTGAGTTCTCATTATCTGCATAGGCATGCAATATACTGCTTTGGTTGAAGTATATGAAGAAAATCCAGCCTCACATATACAGTTGGAAAGGGAAGGATCTGGCAGACCCAGACAGTGTTCAGGGTTTTAGAGGTCCCTGAACTAGACCCTCAGTCACCATCTTAAGTAAAGAGATTCAGTCTAAAGATGTTAAGGTGACAAAACTATGTAAGTATGTAAAACTACAATGATGGTAACAACCAAAATAACTTAAAAAACCAGTAAGTTAAAAGAGAGTTTACCCCTGGAGAGTTGCTTTAGTAAAAGGAAGGAAATAAAGAAACTAAATTTTCATTCTAGAGCTTAACTGAATTTTTTGGCCTATATGCAGTTAATACTTAAAAACTTAATTACTTAAAAAAATCTGAAAGGCATCCTTCAGCAGCAAGGGACAGCACACCATACTAAATATTTCTTCTTTTGTCCCAAGTACTTCTAACAAATACGCTCACCACTGTGTGGTAATTACCCGTATACCTATCTGTTCCACCAACTGGATTGCCAAGTTCTTAAAACTAGATGATAATGGATCCAATTTATTATTGCTTCCCAGTACTTAACAGCTCAGTAAGTACCCAACAAATATTTGGTGAATTGGCTGCTAGGAAGTCCACAAAAGGAGGTCAAAGAATTCCAGTATTTAACATAAATTTTTAAGTTACTATATAACATACATGTACACGTCAAGTTTTTCTCCTGATTTACAAATGGTATACAACTCTCTACTTAACAACTTTCTTTATAATGAAAACACCAGGGGGAAACATGGGGTTGAGCTCTCCAAAGGAATAGAAAATTTCAAATAAGCTATTCAGTTACATTTGCTATGTTTTTTTTTTCAACCACAAGATTTAGCAGGATGTGTATAGTAAAAATCAGATGCAACTAAAAGATATTTAACATAAAGTATAATTTCTTACATGCTTCTTTTATAATATTAGCTATTTTTGTTTTTCTAATGAGTGCTACAACCTTTGTTCTTTTTAATTTATCTGGAAGAATGCAATAACTTAATTAATAGCAATATTATTTTCACATTTTGCCCAAATAAGTTGTATCCATCTTTCAGGATCACTTCCCTTCATGTGCCCATAAAATGCTCTGGAAAAGATTCTTCTTTTGGATCATATCTAAGCCATGGATTAACTCCTTCCAAAACTCTGTAGTCATTAACACTAACTAGTCCTTTGATACAACTAACACCTAAGTGCCTCCTACACTAAGCACCACACCAAAATATTATTTCCGAGTAAATTCTAGGCAATAAAACTAATTTTAGACATTTTTATGTTTCACTGTCAAACAACCAAGTATAAATTTGATGATAAAGAGATTTTACCTTTAGTACTGAAGTCATAAACACTGATAGGCCCATCAGAATAAAAATCATCAGCCCTGTGACCCGCTGTTCACGAATTCCCAAAAACTTGGGCTGTTCGCCTGGAGCAGAACATTCAGACTCAACTTTTAAGCTGTTGACATGACTTATTGACAACACTGTTGCAGCCACAAACCATGGAAGTCCCATGACAGAGCAGACTCCCAACATAACACCAACCATGAGCAAATCAAGATGATAGCCTGCTCCTTTCTGAAAAGTGAAATGAACATGAGTATTTATAAGTCTGTATTTTTTTAGGCTAAAATTCTTACACTATTTACTAAGAGAGAAGAAATTAATTTTCATCTTACATCTTTTAATGTTCTAGTCATGAAAACCCCTCAAACTCTTGAAGAAATTATAATACTTGAGACAAAATTTAAAACTTACCTTCAATTTGTGCTCCTTTCTGTTTATGATTACAGCTGTAATTTGTTGATCCATAAAGATGAGAATGGTACAAAGTAGAGCTGGAATAGCAGCTATCAATAAAGTCCACCAAGGATTTTCTCCCAATGGGCTTATGATCCAGCCTCTATTTGCATTAGTAGGCTGTTAAAAAATTAAAGATAAAAATAAAGAAAAAAGTTTCCTTCTCCTACTGCATAAAATTTCTACAGCATGGACTGTGTCTATTCTAAGAAATGCCACAGGATCAGAAAGAATTGTATTAAATCTTGGGATGTATGTAACTTATTTGCAAAGATAGCCACAGGAATTCTTCCCATCCCTAAATGCAGATCCTTGTCCATGTGACTTAGTCAATCTTCCCATCTACAGGTGGAGTGTATTTCTTCCCCTTTGAACCTGGGCTGACCTTTTGGTTTATTTTAGCCAACAGAATAAGACCAAAGTGGCACTGTGTGATTTCTGAGTCTTGGATCACAAGGGACCTTGCAGCTTCTTCTCTAACCCTCTTGGAACCCTGAGATTAAGCTGTTGAGTAAGCCTGGATAAGCTTTCCCAAGGATGTGACACGATGTGATGAGAGAGGGAGGGGAGGAGCCACCCCAGCTATTTCAGCATTCAAACTGAGGTCCAGGGCATACAAATGAGGCCACACTGCTGCTGTTGAGGCAACAGATGACTACAGCCATGTAGAAGATCCCAAACCAGGGTCAGTACTAAATCAGAACTGGGCCTCAAGACACTATTTTTCCAAAGTATCTACTGACAAAAATCTGGCACTTTATTGGATACTAACATATTTCAATGCTGGAACATAAAATTTGTTTTATAGCAAAAAATTTTTAAAGATCCTAAGAGAGTTTAGTATTCTTAGAGGATAGTGGACATATTGAAATCCTCAACTTCATATTCAGCCTGTTTTTCCTTCATAAAAATATCTGTCAATACAAAAGGAAATTCCGTATTTTCAAATCCAGGTATTCCAATTTTCCCACATTGATAGCCACTAAACTGCTTCATAATCAATACTGCAAATGAATCAGAATATTTTTATCTATACAATGCATATACCTTTGAGGGTTCCTTGATTTTTTTCCCCATTTGTATTTGATGGCCTATGAAATCAGTTTGCTACTTAAAAGTTAGAAAAATAAATGAATAATAAGGATATATTTAGGACCTAGAATAAGGAACTTGGGCCAGGAGTATAGGAAATTACATAAATATTTTGAACAAGTATACTAATTTCTAGTTTCATTTATTTGTACAATGTGGTAAAAGCAGAATGACTTTCATATAGTCATCTCTAATGGCCTACAAATCTTTAATGGCTCAATATCTATGCTTTCAAACAAAGGTCTCCAAACTTTATCATATACTCTTAGCAGCAAAAAAATTTTTTTTAATTTTAAATAAAATTGAGCATATATACTCAATGGCCCTAGAGTCATTTTTGTGTAATGGTACCAGTAGTTATCTATATAAGTAAAATTCACATAGTAAATATTACAAAGCTTCATTTTTCTGTAAATATATAGAGACCTTTTAAAATAATTATGGTGGATAATTTTCCATTCATGCACCCTACTTTGGAGGCCACTGACTTTTAAAATGTTATTTTTTTTATCCCAGTGAAAGATAAAACAGACTAAAATCATCTTCATTATATCCCTATTTCTAATCCCCTTTAAACTTTCTGCTACCAAAATCATAAAAATATAATTTGTTAATTGTAAATATAAGCAGCTTCACAAATATTTGACTGTGAAGAAAATTTCAGAAACTATTCAAAAGCCTCCAATTTAGAAGGCAAAATGATTATTGGATGCTATATTATCCATGTGGTGTATCTTACACAAAAGAACTAGTCTGCTAATAAAAGCAAAGGGTTCATGGATGCCCAGGTTAAGTATCAAATTTCTTGTGGAAAACACTTTGGATTCTCTCCCGATTCTGCTGGAAAATGATACATGGAGCTTTCCAATTCCTGTCAGATACACTATCCTTCTAGAAATTTAAATGGAAATCTCCTTGCTACCCTTATAAATTCAAGTTTTGAGTCACTTCTTTATAAATAAATAAAGAATGCTTCTTTCACCTGGGAAGTACATCATGAACTCCAGCTAAAAGAGCAGGGTTAAATTATTTAAATGACTTGGAATCTTTCACCAAGGATAAGGTCCTTCATTTTCCCTGATAGGCTAGGTTTGATACCTTCTTATTTATTTCCTAAATAGGTTTGCTTGTCTCTTCTCATCGTGCCATTTTTTTTTATATATGTGAGAAATGTATATATGTAATTTCTCTTTTCAAAACATTAGCTCTTCAGAGAGACTGCATATTTAAAAATCACTAATTAGGAGGCAATGTCTCACTTCAAAATAGTTTGGTATTAACCAGTAATAAATAGCCAAGTGTTTTAATCCTTACCTCGAATTTTTCAGGAACTTGAAGTTTAGGAGATGGAACTCCTACAAGGTAGTCAATTGCAACCATTATTACTATTGTGAGAAATACAGCAAAGTCACTGATTGTCGATCGCACCTATGTTAAAGGGATTATGTTAATATAAACACAGAAAAACTATGTGTCTTTTCTAAATAATACAGATTTTTCACAGATTAAAATATGCCACTAGGAAGTGTGAACAAAGCTTTTAATTTAGTGATAATGTATTGGGTGAAATATTTATATCTAGTATTTTTTCCAAAAGATTCAGAAACACATTTCATAACTAACCTACCATCTCTCATAGCACTGATACCTTCCTACTGTTAGCTCAGACACATAATATACATTTTTCACTATGAATAATTCCTTTATAACTATTTGACATAAAGTATTAGCCTCCAAAAATATATTACTCTTTTGAAATAAACCAAAGAAATGAAAACTAAAAACATGATTACCAGAACTCCAAAATTATATCCCAGTTACCTTGGTAGGAAAATAGCGCTTGGTCTTAAATTGCTTGAGGAATGCAGACAGAAAAAATGTTGTGAAAAATAAGATGACACACCAAAACAGGACATCTGGAATATAAGGTCCATGAAGACTACAGGCCGGTCCTACAAATACACCATGAAATGTTTTACATTCCTGGGAAAAAAATAGAAAAAGGAGGGAATGAAGGGATTCTTAGATATCCAATAAATTACTAAGGAATTTCATTGGTTCTAAGATGTTACTGATTGTAAGACACATCATTATTTTATATCTCATTTAAACAAAACACTGCCAAGTCAACATTAACACACCACCAATTACGAGACACATCCTGAGTTCAGAGATATTATGATTTAAAAAATATGTGCATCTTCAATCACTGAACTGAAATGTAGTATTTGCCAATTATCAGACACCCCTCACCTTTCTTCCAACTCTGTGTTCCCTTTAGAGAAAGCCTTATAGTGAGTATTAATTCCTCAACATTTTGCCTACATTCTCACTGATCCACAGTTTTACTCTTTCCTTTACTTCTGAACAAACTGCTTAAAACAAAAGCAAGAAACAGAAAAATAACAACTGTGCCTTTGTACAACACTGAATGAGAGATGGCTATAGTACTAAACTCAAATAATAAAAACTGTGGCTGGCCTTTCTGACTTGACTCAAGACCATGGGATTAAAGCATGGGATTATGAGAGGTAAAGTGACCATTAAAATAGTATTTCCATTTTAAAAAATGAGTAATATAAGCAATGATACAGCATAATAATGCAACTACAGAAATCTACTTTTCCTTTCAGGGGAAAAAAGAGCTGAAGGGTAACCATAGATTAATTAACAAAGGCACGTGCCAGTAATGCCATTTTTTCCCTTATATTCTAATGAGACTCATTTTAACAAAATATCAACTCAGTTTTACCAAAGGAAAAATTGTCAAAGATTCTATTATTCTCTATTTCTATGTGCTGAGATTAGTACAACCACAAATTTACAACACAGATCACAGAAATAAAAGCAACAACTACAAAAAAAAAACAAACAAAAACCTGACATGGCCCTTCTGGGTATCAAGAAAACACACTGAGAGACCTGTATCTAAAACTACTAAGACATCCTATTCATCATGAAATGAGTTTTTTTATGCATCACTTTCATTTGAGCACCTCTATTAACTCTACTCTTTCATAACAAGAGTGACTTTTAAAATATAAAACAGTAAAGCATTCCTCTAAGGTGATCACTGATATCTAATTCTTTAAGTCAGTCAGCACCGTCCTGGCAGTTTTCTGGGGTAATGGAAACATGATACCTCTGCACTGCCCAACACAGCTTCCACACACACGAGGCAACCAAGCGAGTGCCTGAAACGTGGCTGGTGTAAGTGAGAGACTCAACTTCTAATTAATTTTATTTAAGTGTAAATAGACACATGTGACCAGTGCTACTGTATTGGACAGCACATACCTAAATTATCAATGGAATAGAATTTTAGATGACATACTTCCAATACTATATTTACTACTTAACTATCATCTTTAGTGAGATGCTTACATGATATGAAAAGTACCAGAGTAGCTCAATCTTGGTTTAATTGATACTGTTAGTATCACTTTACTTCTTTATTCCTAAATCCCAACCTGGGGAGTGTTCAAAACAGATACTCTGAGGCAAAGACGTTTCCCAACAGAATACAAGAGTATGTATGTGATTATGTTCAGTACACAGCAGGTACCCATCACATGTGTTTGTCCTTTCTGCTTAAATCAGACTAGTCTCTACACATTAAACAAGGTTCAGTTTGACATTCAGGACACTGGCAGTGCACTCGTGACCTTCTCAATTTGCTGTTAAAGGAGCAGATGAATGAACAAGTCCAACAGGAGGAATGAGCAGCTATTGGTGTCAACTCTAGTACCTGCAGGCATCACCCCAGAAAACATTTCCTCTGAATTTATCCATCTAAGTGGAAGTAGTAACCAGAAATATATTTACATCTTTTTAATAATTATATCTTAGAAGTCAAATACAATCCATCATCTCTTTATCAGCTTCTTTCTTTCTAGCCTATACTTGTTAGTTCATGATACACAAAAATTTGGTGACTCCTATTTGGTCAACACAACACTACATTCTGAAAACATACTATATCCATCACTCAGGAAGAAAATCTAAGTCTACTCAGAAAAAACTAAAGAACTAGGTTAATTTTTGCAAAATTCCTCTTTTTTTAATAATATACTCACAGAAACAGTGAGATTCCCCCAGGAAATATCATGTGCTGTTTTATTCTTTTCCTTCCATACCTTTAGAGTTTCATTGCTAGGGTTAGGAGGTTCAGTACATACACATCTGAGAAATAAGAATAGGATAATATTTTAAGGCTCTTGCAATTCATTACTTACAAATCAATCACACAATGTGGTAGCTTTTAACTTTTCTCCCACATTGCAAAGCATGGAGACTAGAAAGTGAAAACACATCAGAAACTTTGGAATGGAGTAAGGTTTGGCTTATGTAAATAAAACATAACTGAAAACATATCAATAAAATGATATTTTAACAAATATCTTAATAAAACTGGTTAGGTATTTCCCTGGCTATTTTTTTTTAAATTCTGAGGAGATACTATGATGTGCAGCAAGGTCACACTCCACCAAATCTTACTCAGTTAACCAGAAGGGAACATTGCTCTTACTGACTGTCACTAGCTATACAAGTCATGCTTCACAAAGGTCAAAGGAACAGGGAATGAGAGAATACAAACAACAACATTAAAAAAATTAACTAGCTTAAGAGCAAAGAAGATAGAACAAAACAGATTCAGCATCAAAGTGTCACTGATACTTTCAGATAGGTCATTGTCTCCTAGGAATGTTCATATTCCTCCATACTCTGTCCATCAAAGTTGAGAGTGTGCGAAGAAGGCAAGGAGAGGCATGGAGGGCAGGGGGAGGGTCCAGGGATCTGGGGCTTGGGTGGGTGGAGGAGCTGTATCCTTGTTATTTGGTAGCCACCTTTCTCCATCTAAGTCAATCAAATGCAGTGTCCCATTCATACCAAGCATGACGGCCAAAAGCAGCAAACTATAGCACCATCCACGTGAGTCTAATTGTGATAACCTATTTGACTTTTTATTGAATATATCTGTCAACCTTTTATAACTGTTGTAATTACTTTTCAAACCCTATTCTACTGTAGAGTCTTAAAATATTCTCATGTCATGCTTCTCCTATCACAAAGAAAATTGTCCATGAAACAGCACGAGGGTGTACTGAAATTTACTTTAAAATAACTTCCAATAAAAATTATCAGGCTTCAAAAATGTTGGTGAAAATGTAAAACATGAGGAATATAAATATAAACAACATTATATCCTACACCCAGGATTTGATTAAAGAATGTAAGATCCAATATAATTGCCTGATTCAAACAAATGTATGGTGGTCAGTTGACAAAACAATTGAATTTAAATTGGCCAATCCAATTCAAAAGGCAGACACCAAAAATGCATTCATTGAATAAGTTACTTCAGTGAATAAAAATGAATGAATTTGTCCTCCTGCATTTATGTCCTCCAAGTGCTTTCGTAAAATCTCATCTGTAAAAGCAAGTCACTAGTTTGGAAGTTATAGTTAGAGAGACAGTTAGCATCACGTTGCAAAACAATCCATTCTGTTAGGCTCAGGTATCTGCAGAAACACACTTTAACATTAGGGGAAACAGAAATACTTACGAGTAGCTGGTCAGTTCATCTAAACTGTTGTGCATATTAAATGCATATATTTCTCCTAAATGAAAGAGCTTCTCCACAGCCTCATAGATGAATATGATGCAAATTAGAGCTGCAAAAGCCTCCTCTGTAAACCGAGTAATGTAACACACAAGGCTGCTTGCATCTGTTGCAACCAAAACAATGCAGAAGAAAGAAGTCCACAGACCAATACTGGTCCTTAAAGACAGATAGGAAAGGTGATAATCTCTGTTTAAAAAGAAAAACGTGGACATGACCAACATATATATATATATGAAGAACAGTATTTGTACTGAAAAATTTCTTAAGCAATAAGAACAGTATAAATGCATAAGATTTCCAAAAAGAGGGTAAATGACAGAATAATAAAATAATGGCTAAAGCAAATTGTATGTGCCTCAGCTAATGACTAACTTCATATTAACAGACTTAAAGGTTATATTTTACTTCTTATAAGAGACTTACAGTGAAAATCTACTAGACAATAAATATTTCAAAAACAAAGACCTCACTTTGGAAATCAGTTATGAGGAGCCAATGACAGATGTGCAGTCTGCTGAACAACTGAATGTGACTCTGCAGACCCGGCATGTCAGTGTCGACATGGAAGCCACACCCCTGCCCTTGGTCATGACCACCCCAAGCACCATCTCCTCCTCCACCTGTATTGTCACAGAAAGTGACTTCATGTTTTAATTCAATTTCAAGTAAGAAATCACTACCAGAGGGTCTAACACACTTCAGGTCACTGCACTCTCCAGCATGCCAGACTAGCCTCAGAATCAGCTTGCTCAGCAAAGAAAGAATCATAAGAGGGGGTGGATAAATCAAATAATTTAATAGCATTAGGTGTTTCAGACTAAAATAGTCAGCTGCATTCATCTGACGAAAACAATAGCCCTGGCCACATCCAATCCAAGTCTACTCACCCAGGTGCCCCCACCCCAAGAATACCCCTGCCAGTGGAGGTGGAAGCTGATGCCCCCTCCCACTGCTGCAATCCCCTCTCTGTTCAACAGGCCCAAATGGTAAAGTCAGTTCAAGCCTTCGAGATCCACCTGTTTCTAAACTTCCCTTATAAGACCAACATATCATCTAGTAAACAATTCAGATTAATGCCTTCTTACCAGGTTGAAATCTGCTAACACAAAGGATTCTAAATGACCCTCCCGTGACTTGCTTATCAGAACTCAAATCCACTGATTTTATACTCAAGGTGACTGGCATAGGGAAGATGACAGGGGCCAGAGTAGGATAAATGACAAAGGAGCCCAAAAATAGTGAAAACATATACAGTAATCAGGTTCTCTTCTTCAGCTACTAAATATATAATGCACTTTTTTAGTAAAGTTAAAAAATATGTAATTATACATATGTAAACACACATGACAAGTAGATAGTAACTAATACATACCTGCAGAATTTAAATAAAATCTTTTCAAACACTAAAACTGGACCTGTGCTTCCCAATATTGTTAGAGGTTGCCCAGCAAACAACGAATAGGCAATCCCAGTTAATGATGCTCCAAAAAGAGACTCTATTGCACTCTGTTTAAGGAAAAAAGAAATGAATAAAAGTAATACATCATAAGCATATTGCTAACCTACTATAAGTAAGACATCTGGAAAAGAAAAACACTAATCAAGTAGTTAAAATACACAAACACAACTTTCTTTGTCTCAGATTTCAATTTTAAACACAGAAAATTAAAAATACGTTTTAAATACATAGGAAAATTGCTTTGTTTTTGCACAAAAGTGAACTTTTATAATCAACCTTAATTCAAAACTCTATATTGTGGGAGGCAAGGAGAGAGGAATAAATGGGAGACAGACATACAGGTTTCATCTTTATAGATATTTTATTTCTTAAGCCTGTGGTGAGCACAAAGGTCTATACATTATTTTGAGTATTCTGTATGTCTGAAATAGTCCATTTTAAAAAACTGGAAACATATTAAATACTCAATATGGTATGCTGCAAAAAAAGTTTCCTTTAAGTAAATGAATAAGAAATGAACACATAATCCGTTGGTCTCAAGTAGATTTCTAAAGAGCAATTTTCCACATATTTTAAAGGAATTAATCTGATGACGGGTTTAACCAATAAATATCAAAAATGAAATTCTTAACATAAAATAGGTGAAAAATCTCTTTAAAAATGTATGGCAACCATAAATGAGGAAGTATCTTATTATTAAAGTTTGGTAGAAAAGATAGATTAAGAGAATGAAAGATTCAGAAAAATTTTAAATCAAAACTAGAAGGGCCAATTCTGTACCACTGCCAACATTCCATTCTAACTGATTAGATTAGGTGGTCAAGAGCGTAGGCTATGCCGCTAGACAGAGGGGAGGGACTGGAGAGAATGGGGAAGAACAGTTTACAATTCACAAACATCAAAGTCAACTGTAGGAAAGGAAAAGCCCATCACTGATAATGGCAAGGAAAAGCAGCTTACAAGAAGCAGCCGTCCTGGGCCTGGGGGAGGCAGAGCAGCAAGCAAAGAGCAGGGCTGTACAGCGAGATCTGACACGGAAGACTGTTTACTACTAGGTGGGTAAGCCGCAGCCAGCTGCATCACACACGTTTCAAGCCCAGCCTTTGTCATTTCTAAATGGAGGGATGGTAGCCAGGAGAACTCAACCAAGTAGTGTTTATGAAAACACCTAGCAAGCCTACAGTCTGGCACACAAAATGTACTCAATAAATGGTAGCCATTCCCATCATTGCAATAGCAGCACCTTCCAAAACCAAACTCACAAAATGACATTGTGCCATGTTATTCAACTGTTGGTGTAAAAATAGGATCAAATCCACATACTAACTTGACTTTTGGCCAAATGAAGAAGTGTCCATATTAACACTATTATTTGTTAATTGTATTAGATTAATTTGTTTCTTGTCTCTGAACAACAATTTGTCCCAGAAGACACTGCTAAGCCATTATAAAAGCATGTTTATTAGAATATGCAATTTATGAAATGAATTTAGGTGGAGCTCAAGTCAAAGGAAAAATATGTCTTAAGAATTGAGAGATAAAAGCAAAAAACTGAGCCGAGAAGCAAGGAGACAGCCAATAAAGAAATGCTGAGGGGGCAGATGGGCATGAAATTGCGCCCTCCCGCCCCATACTTGTGATGATGAAGTGGAAGCTGTCAGACCTTCCTTTCACCACCCGCCCCCAGGCCCTGACTACAACGCTGACCAGTTCCTTTGCCCAGAGCTATTCCTTTCTAATTTTTAAATGGTATGTTCATTCCCAAACTGAAAGGCATCTTCCCTAAGGAAATCACAGCTCCTGCACACACCTTGCAACCCTACATGCAGACATCTACACTGGACTCAAAAGAAGCCCTCTCTCACTTGAGCACACCTTGCTAATCCTTCCTCCTTCTCGAACCCCTTTTTTGCAAAATTACATTATCCTGATTTCTCTTGTTAACCTTGCCTGTTCCCAGGGTCAAACCTCACATGTATGTGAAACAGACCCAGTCTTTCTATTCCCTCCCTTCAACTCAATGAACTCTGAATCGGCACTTCCTATGATGACATTTCTACTTGAAGTTCCAAGAAAGCACCTGAAAAACCTGCACCTCCGTGTATCATTTTCCTTCACCATACTCTTCATTTCTCTGCATCTATTACTCCAATTCCCACAGCCCTTCTTCTCACTTATGTGTGAAGAAACACCCCACGGCATAGGAACTACATATGTACTATCTTATCTTTTCCTCTTAGGTTAGGTTCCTCAAGGACGAAGACACATGCTTGTTTTACACTTGTGTATATTCCCCCAACGCCTAAAGCACGACTATGTGCACAGGGCATTAAACAGCTGGATGAGACAAGCAGGCAGTGAGGGGCAGCCCAAGAGCAGAGCAGGAGCCCTTCCATGATGGTAGCGGACAGAACACATTTCCACAGGGGGCAGAGTCACACGTATGGCTCACCGGTGACAGCACACAAGGCAACTTACTAAAAACATATTCCTTCGATACAATGACCACAGACTAGGTAAAATAATCTAAATGACCCAGAATAAACTGAGTTGAAAGGAAATTTCAGTTTTCGGGTTTACCTCATTGTCAGTTCATGAAACAATTATTTTAGTTCATTGATTATTGCTACTTAGCTGTGACTATTTTTTAACCTTTATCTGTAAAAACATGAGTTTTCTCCTCAGAGTAAACATCATTAAATAAAACACACTTAAGAATTTCAAACCATCTCTAAAATACCATTAAAATGTAAATAAACAAAAACAAGGTCTTTCTAGATTTGACTGGCACTAAGTACTCTGTGTCATGCCTCCCCACATCCCCTAATGCAGTATTACCAAGAACAAAATACATAAAGAGTTTCATTTTAATCACATAAAAATATGGATGCAGTTTTCAGTTATACTTTCCAATTAAAACTTTGGCCACTTTACATAAATTTAATAACATCAAAATAAAAACAACACTTCAGAAATCCATCATTTGTCGACAATTAGGCTCTTTTCTTTCCAAGTCTAGTCTGGGCCTACCCACCAGGGCTGATGAATTAATATTAATCACATAGCTCTAACTAATCTTTTGATGCCCTACAGGGTATGAAGTAGCCCCACTGATATATTCTCCCGCCCGTGACCCACCCAAAATCAGTTCATTTGGTCCTCCACCCCCACCCCTGACCCTTCCCCACCACAAAGACAACACAAGCCTTTTATTCAGTTTATAAAACCATTCATCCAGCAAGCCAAGATAAACTTTTTTCTTTTTTTCTTTTTTTTCTTTTTTATTTTTTTTTACCTCAACTGTGCATCTTCTCCTGTTCAAATGGCTTCCCCTTGTTTTCCATAGCAATTACCTTTGGGGGAAGTCTGCTTTGGGACAGGTTAATCAAGCTGTGGGTAGACTCTTCAAATACAAATATGAATGAGAGACAAATGCACACAGACACTTGCCTCTGAAGAGCTAAGAGCCTGGCCACTACCAATCTTTGTACTCACTATTCTGCCTTCTGTAGCTTCTCCAAGCAGCCCTCCAAAAGTGATTACAGGAGACATACAGGCACAGTATAGGAAAAGAATCGAGGCCAGGCACTGCAGACTTAATGCATCCTTGAAGTCACTCAAGAAAAAAGGTGCTTTCCTTTTGATGTCAAGTATCAAACCACCAAAAAGCCTAAATAGGTGAGATGAAACTCGTCAAACTGTACACTAGAGGATTCTAGCTCGTTCAAACTAAAACTATGGGCTACGTAAAACTGCTGGTGCCTAGTGTTTTGTCAACAAAAATGAATATTCTATTTAAATAATGGTATAAATTATAGAAAATACACTCATTTAATCTAATCTACTGACAGAGGAAAGGTAGATCTTATTAATTTACAAGAGACATAAACAGCTGTATTTTAGGAATTATATATCAAAAAGATTGCAGGCAAATGATTTTATGTGAGTAAATGTAATTTTGGACACCTATGTGCAAGGATATGTGCAATAAAAATAAATAAAACCTAACCATCCATTCATGAAAATGTGCATAAGCAATTCTACTAGTTATTATCTACATTATAAATCTTAAAGACGTGTCAAAAAAACCAGGAAGGCAATTATAATATAAATCTTAAGTCTTAAATACCCCTTCATAGGAATATAGTAAGCTGTGTTTACATGCACTCAGTAGTGAATTAAATCGTTTTAATTTTAAAATTAGTACTTCAATCATATAAATATTTCTGGTTCAGAAAAAAGCCTAAAACTACTTCAGTGTATTTAATTTACTGTATATGCAGCGAAGCTAGTGTGCATATTAATAAAACTTAGAGGTTTTAATTAGTAAATTTAAAATACGTATTTGCACATTAAAGCCTTACTTATCACTTCCATGGTTTTATAAATCAGACTTCTGGGTATATCCAACTTGCAAGTGTTCCACTAAAATATAAGCTCTGTGAGGGGCAGGGACTTTTCCTTGTTCACTGCCACTATCTCCACTGTCTAGAACGCTGCCTGGGACACAGGAGGTGCTCAGTAAACTGGTGACAAATCATTCAAATCCCTACTGTAGCAAATATACCAAAATATTAATTGCAAGCTTCCGAATGCTTTGGATATATCAAGCTCTACTAGCCCAGCTTTTTTTAAAGTTAGTACTGAAATAAATCCTAAATAGATATTGACAAGTGGAATGAGTTATTCTATAAATAATCTGACAGCAAGGGGAATCAACTTGCAATAAAAAAGTGCCAGTGAAAACCTAGAAAATGAAGCTACTTTATCAAATCAACAATTGATTATTTAACAGCTTACATGAGCTCTTGGGTGACCATGAGGTCAGTGGGGACCTGACTTGGTATTTCTCGGTGACTAACCCTATCTCAGTCTGCAGTATGCAGCAGCAATGACAGCCAGTACCAGACCAGCACTGTTCACCCAGGGACAATCTATTCTCTTTTATAACCATGGAGATGAACATATTGTTCAATTGATAAACTATGAGTTTAAGCTTCTCTACAATTTATTTTTAGTATGCTACTTGCTATTTTACTTCTATATAGTATTCTTTAGGTATGTTATCAATATCCCTAATAGTGTATCTTTAGAAGAGATCCTAGTTTTTTAAACATTTAAGATTCAAGATCTTTTAGTTCCACAGTAACCACCAGTGGACAAGAGTTTCAATATCCACATGCTCTTCTACAGTATGGTTGTACCATAACATATCTCTACCTCTACAAAATATTTTAAGGCAATGTTTGTATCTGGCAATATTGCTATTTTTTATTCCAAAAATTAACTTCTTCATCAATTTTTCTAGGTAGGTTTCCCAAGATCATTACCATGTTTTAATTATGCTTGTCTAATTTTACATTACTTCATGATATAATGCTCATCTAAGAGATTTAAGTCTATGCACACACACAAAAAACATTGGTTATAATTCCTCTCTCTTCCCATAACTCCATAACTTCATCTGAAGAATTATAATAGGACCCCACACTTGCTTCAGGAACCTACATTACTGGTAATATAAATTAACCCATATGCTATGTGACTGTGTAATATCTTAACATATGGTCCATAATACTTTCATTTGAAATTAAAGCCTTGTACACAAAACCCAAATATATCCTACTAAAAATAATTTTTAAATGCATATTATTTTTTCTTAACATCATACACCTATACAATAATGTCCATTTTTTTAATGTGAAAAAAAATACTGTACAAGATTAGGTTCCAAATACTTGCAAAGAAAAAAATGTTTATGCCTTTTTCATCAAATTGACCTCTAGTTCCCAAAAGACACCCACACTGTATCAGTATCTATACTCACCGTCCAGTCCTCTGTAGCTCAGGCCCAGCATGATGGGAGGCCTCATTAGAAGTCTCACCTGAGCTGGGAGCAGAGCCATTGGGAAATACAGGAATTTTTCTCTTTTCCTGCATTTCACAAAAAACACATTTTCAGAATTCTCTTTTAGGAAAGCTGAGATGCACATTCAATTAGAAGGAACAAAAGACCTCATACTGATTAAATATCCTATCAGTGCTCCTAAAAAAAAAGCTTCCTAATTTAAACTTCCACTTTTAAAAAATTACATTTTAGAACAGAATCTAATATTTATCTCTATTAATATTTTATATTTATGATCAGCTTTTTGTATGTCATGGTCTAACATGAATACAGTACCAAACACATTCATATACACCTTTTCAAATTACTGTTCAGCAATAGGAGTGGAAATATCCAAGAGAATCTCTCTAACCAGAATTTTAAAAATAATACTCATGTTAACCACTGAAAAATATACTTTACACTAAGAAAAAAATAAATGCCATTTTTCTTTTATTAAGATACTTTCCTTAAGATGTAAGTGGCACAGGTGTTATTAAACACATTTCATAAAAACCAATTTCCCATTAAAGTTTATTATAAATTTAAGAGTACCCTTCTTATGATAAAAGATCTTCTCCCCCTTACTTGAAAAAAAGAAAAGAGCAAACTCTATTTGTTAACTCCAGGGGTCAGAGGTTCTGGGCCTAAAAGAACATGTATGTATGAGGGGCTGGGAAAGACAGGAGGAGAAAGGGAAGAGGAGAAACACTGGAGGCAAGGGGAGGGGTGCTCAACCCAGGAGACCGACGCCCTGGGTCAAGGGCGCTGGCTTACCTAGATGCACACACTTCCTGGCTTTTACGTTCAGTATTTACAGAGTATCAAGACTTATCTACCGTCGTAAGATTACCATTTGAAAATGTCAAAATTAAAACTAACTTACATCTTAGCTCAAAGGGGAAAGAGAAACAAAATTATGGAATTCTTAGAAAAGAAAAATAAAGGAAAGTACTACATATCACCATCTATGGGATACAGCAAAAGCATCATTCAAGAAAATTAAGCACTTATATTAAGAAAAGTGAAAGAACAAAAATAAGTGAATTAAGCTAAACATTTCATTCAGTTAATGTGAAAACACAATTCCTTCCTGAAGGAAAGTGAAAGGAATGAAATACACAGCTAAAAGCAGAGGCTGAGTTAGAAAACAAAATACATTTTTGAAAAAGGGGAACAGAAATAAATTTTAAAAGCTGCTCTATTTGAAAAATAGGATAAACCATTAGCTAGTATACAATATATAATATCTTATATATAAGAAATATACATATGCAGAGAATGAGAAAGAGAGAGACACTGCATTGCACAGCCCTTTGCAAATAAATTGAAAACCTTGATGAAATGGCTAATACACTGGGAACACAATTTCCCAAAGCTGACACTAGCAGAAAGGGAAATAGGTCATTTTCTAGGAAAATATAATACAGCAAAACTGATCCCAGAAAACATGGAAAGCTTATAAAAACCAATCTCTACAGAAGAAATAAGCAAGTTGTTGAAGTCTATCATACAGCAAAAGATTAAAGGTCAGGAAATTTTACAGAGGAATTCTTCCAACTCTTAGAACAAAATTATTCCAAGCTATTTAAAGTTTTCAGAACAGAGAAAAAAGAGGGCTTACAAACTTGTTTTTATTAAACAAGTATAATGATACCAAAATGTGAAGACTGCAAAAAATACAGACCAATCTACCTACAAACAGTGAGGCAAAGAACATATAAAATATTAGACATAGACCAACAGCACTTTAAATCCCAAGTTGGGTTTATTCCAACAATGCAAGAATGTCCTAATATTAAAGAACCTACATATATGATTTATAATAACTGATAAATAAAATTCATGAGATCATCTCCAGAGATGCTAAAAATCCTTTGACAAAATTTCAACATCCACTTATATTAAAATTTTCAGTGAAACAGAAATTAGGGTACTTTCTTAACATGATAAAAATGTGTATTTTGGCCCCAGTGTGAGCAACTTAATGAGAGAAACATCAGGGACACTGACTACAGTTAGGAACAAATTAAGAAATGCCCACTTAGTCAACTACTACTTAACACTATTAGAGATTTTAGTCAATACAATTAGAGCAACAGAAAATATATTACCAGTCTAAGAATGGGAAAATGAAGGATAAAATGATCTCTTATTGCAGATGCTATACCTGAAAAACTACTACATACAACAAAATAATTAAGAAACATAGCAGGATAAAAAAGAAAGATACAATAACAAATAGCCTTCATATAAAATAAACACACAGGTGCTATAATGGAACAAAGACCTCATTTACAATAGAAACAATAAAGATAAAATACTTATGAATGCACTCACTAAAAAGCATGTAAAGCATAGATAAGAAGAAGTTTTCAATATTCCTTAAGGACATTAAAACTGACTTGAAATAGGAAAACAATTGGGTAAAGATATACCATGTCCTTGAAAAGACTCAATGTTATAAAAATGTCAAGTGTCCCTCAGTTCACTTAGAAATATAACTGTCATCATGATTTTTTTAAAATCAGGTTTTACTTCTGGAAATAGAAAGCTGGTTTTAAAGCTTATACAGAAAAATAGTTCACAAAGACAGCCAAGAAAATTCATAAAAACAAGAGTGATATAGAGGGGTTAAGAATGAATGTATACCTACCAAACATTAAAATATACCAAAAGCCTCAGAAATTAGTATGGTATTGGTCCATGAACAGACAGACCAATGGAAGAGTAATTTCACAAACAGACCTGACTGCATATGGAAATTTAGTAAATGGTAAAAGCAGCATCTCTAATCAAGGGGATAA
Source organism: Manis pentadactyla (assembly GCF_030020395.1). Lineage (NCBI taxonomy): Eukaryota > Metazoa > Chordata > Mammalia > Pholidota > Manidae > Manis > Manis pentadactyla. The sequence goes on along the minus strand of NC_080032.1, from coordinate 41,030,761 downwards.
TCCTTAACTTTTTAATAAACTGGAACAACCAGGCAGCAATTTAGAAAAAAGGTAAACTTGGATGCATACTCCACATAAAACACCATGACGGGCTCCAAAGGATCAACAACTGATACAGTGTTTAAAAAAAAGGTAAAGTTGGGGGAGGACAGCAATAAATGAAAAATATTCAGGAACACTCAACCTCACTAATTACTGAAATGTGAATTAAACCACATTAAAATATCTGACATATTTAGTAAGATGAAGATACCTATCAGACTGACAAACATCTAAAAGGTTTACAATACACTTAGTGAAGCTATAGGGAAATAGGCAGTCTCATTCATCACTGTGGGAGTCCCAAATATTTCATCTCTATAAAAGGGGACTCTGGTAATACCTATTAAAATGATAATAAACTGAAATTACAATAAAATGTCTGGTGAGCCAACAATCCTATTTCTGGGAATCTATCCTACAGATACATCTGTCCAAAACTAAAATGGCATATAAATATTCTGACATGTTTTGTAACAGCAAAAGACTGAAAACAATCTGAGGCCAGAAATAAGATTAACTATGGCCTATCTATAAATGGAATACACAAAACTGTGAGAAAAAGAATAAGGAATATCTCTATGCTTTCTTATGATCAGATGTCCAGGATATACTGTTCTATGAAAAAAGCAAGATTCAGAACAGTACATATATTATGTTACCTTTTGGTAAGAAAGAAGAGGCAGTAAGACTATGTGCTCACATTTCATATGTACAGAATAAAAACTAGAAAGCCTCACAAAAAACTAATAACAAATCGTGTGCCATGGCAGATGGGTTTAGGGGTAAGACAGAAAAGGGGCAAAGCAGGTTACAACTTCTCTGAGTGCGCCTTTGTATAGAGTTTTGATTTTTGAATCAAAAAATTATGTAACCTATTCAAAAACTGTTTAATTAAAAAAAAAAAACTCACTTATTGTGTGGATTCTTACCTGAGAAGGAACACTTTTTGGCGGCTCTATGCGTATAGAAGGATCCCACTCTCCTGGAGGTAGGACAGTTACTTGATCTAAAAACTCATCAATTCCAGATAAGAGGTCATTTCTATCTTTTGCTTTATAAGCTACATCATGAAAAATCTACAGAAAAAAACATTGAAAGAAGGATTTTAAAGTTGAAAGAAAAGTTCATACATAGCAAATCCATTTTGGGTATCACAAGTAAGTCTACAATAAAGATAATGATCTAAACTCTTGTCTCAGGCAGGTCTTTACCCCACCCTAGGTAACAACTATAAAAAGTAAGCCCCTATAGTATCATCAGATGAATTAATAATAACAATCAAATAACCAAAGAAAACAGTGATACATTAAGACAATTTTTTAAAAGAGAACATTTTGATGGGAAATACTCAGTAATCATAGAATAAAATAATACTGTAGACGTAAAATTAGCAGACCTGGTGACTGACTGCTTGAGACAGGAAGGAGAAAGGAGGTCAGGCTTGGACAGAGGGTTTCAGATCCCTTAGGGACACATGACAGCACCTGATTTCAAAGCTCTGTCCCTGAGACAAAAGCGCTGATCAATACAGGCCATGATCAAAGAGAGGTCAGCAAATGAAAGAAGGACGTTACAGAGAAGAAAGAGGGTAGGGGGAAGGGCGGAAGACAAGAGTCCTGAGGAAAACCAAAAGAAATGACACCCTGAGATCTAGGTTAAAGCATATTTCAAAATTTCAAGAAGGTAGTTGATTATTTCAAATGTGAGGGAAAACAAGAAAAGACCAAAAAGTACCCACTGGTCCTGACAGCAAGGTATTCAAGATCTTACCAAGGGCAAATAGTTGAAGAGTGAATGAGATTAAACAGTACATAAAGCAAGGATAGCTTTTTAAGCTTTGCTATGAAAGGAGAACTATAATCTAATATGTCTTATGTGCTTCCTATTCAGCGTCCACTTCAAAGGGATTTGAAATTATACTTCAAAGGGACTTGATACATTACACACTTCACAATCAGTGTCCACCTCAGAGGGCATTTTAATTACCTCATCTGTCATGAGAGTGGCTATGGATCTTCCAATTTCATGGTACTGCGGGGCCTTGCCTGCTGGACCCAACAACAGAAACAAAAACCTAGGAAACATTGAAGTACGTAGATTTAAACATAAACAACAGACACACAGGCAATAATAAAGAAATCATTCAAATGTAAACACCCAAACAACACTCAGACCTCACTTCCATTCTTCCACACGAATCACTGTAAAAAAGATTTTTAAAAAGATGGCGGCAACTCTACTCAGGCTAAAGCAGATCACAAAACTACAAAAGCAATTCATGATTAACTTTCTACCAAATTATTGCTTCCCATCTCTTAGGGTAAAGCAGTAATTAAGGGATTGAATGTTTTACATTTAAGTTCCCATCTTCTATATCCTTTTGAATTGAATTAACAATTTCATCGCATCCATGCTGACAAGAAAAGTAAATTAGTAAATAAAGTGAATACCAATTCCATTAAGTACTTAAAAGTAAGGTCTGCCTAAACAAAACCGTCTGGATAAAGACTCTAATGTGGTAAATAAGAGACTTCAGAAGGAAAAACAATTTTTATTTACAACTCTTAAATTTAACATCAAACCTCATATTTTTGATTGTTTTATTTATAGTGACTACATAAAAAGCATTTAATTTCCTACTTAGTTTTATCTTTAATAAACCACAGTAAAATATTAATATTCACATCCAAACTACAAGTATTTATCTTCCTGCTTTATGAGGAATTAAATATAAATCTATGGAATAATTTTTCTTGACTTAATACTACACCACTAATGCAACTCAATAAAGGATATTAAAGATAGACAGGTACATTTCAATCAAGCTGCAGTTATTTTCATTTACAATGAAGTTTGTACAGTCAAAAGGTAACAAACTGGTTACCCTTCATAGCACAACCTGCTAATGATTCTCTTGGGCATTACCCCTTTTATAATTTTTACTTATAATGTATATTGAACAGAAGGTTTTGGTCAAGTCAGAACAAAACATTTTGCCTAATTCAGAAGCATTATTACATTTAATCAACCCTATGAGGTATTATCATCCTTATTTCACAAATAAAACAAAATCTGAGTCAAGCTTTGACCCTCCCACAAGAAGGGGCACAGCAAGAATTCAACTCAATTCTTTCTAATGCCAACACTTACACAGAACAGAGTATGTCTAAGGTGATTAATTGCTGTTTAAACCAAAGCTCCTAATGTATCGAACTTTGTTAGGCATTAAATGCAAAGTAATTTTTTAAAAGATGCTTTGTTTTTATTTCTAGTTCCAGAAAGAAAGATAATTATTATTTATGCTCTACAATCAAAGCATTTGGTGCAATGACAATATGAACAATTAAAATGAACTTTTACTACATAAAGCAACATGGTCCTTCAGTATCAACTGGAACTAATTCTTTACCTCGTAGGAACAGGGACTTCTGTCAACCCTGAGAGGAGAACAGCAGGAGCCAGTCTCACAAACGCGATTATAGGTCTTTCCAAAAAGTCTACTTCTCCCACGAGAACGTTGGATGCCTCAGCTCCCGAAGGAATTTTTCTCATGAAATTCATATCAACCTATTGACAAATAAATAATAATTTAAAATAAAGTTTGCATGGAATTTACAAGACTACTTAGGAGGAAACAGGAAAGATGTTTTTAAAATTACTATTAGCTAATCAAAACTGGTGATCTAATAGATGTATAAACACCAAAATTGTCACAAATATAAAAAAAGAGAGTAGACACATACAAAAAAAGCAGGCAAAACCTATCTATCAAACAGCACTCCCAATCTTACTTGTTGTAATCCTTATTATTCAGAGATCTAAATTATCAAACATACAAACTAGAGAAAATTTTCAATGCTATACAGCACTATTCATTGAAAACTACTGAGGACAAAAATATAGTTCACAAACTAATGATGGTTCATGAAATTATACACAGTGCTAAAAAATATTCATTTCAGGATTATCTGTTGTTTAAACCTTAGAAATGAATTAGCCCTGTATATTTTTACATATTTTTATAAGTCTTCTTTTACTTTAAACAACTCTGAGAATCCCTCAGTATGTTCATTAAGTAGAAAAAATGTTTTTATTTTTTTAAAACTAAAATAAATAGGCATTATTGGTATAGATAGATGATATGCTATACAATCAAATTTAGTTGTCTGTGTATAATTACAAAGAAAGGTTACAAACATAGTATCAAAGTATGGGAACTTCATTTATATGTAGTTTCACACAAGTCACTAAACAACCACTTACAGGGCTATCTATTAAAAAGAAAACCAGCACTTACAGCGGGCCTCTTGAGTCCCACACCCAGTGTGCCACAACTACAGTGCCAGGAGGCAGACTCCTGCCCAACAGGAGACAGGGAGATGTACACAAGGAGAGGCCAAGTAAAAAAAAGTAAAACTGTGACAGAGGAACAAGAATAAACGGCATCTGCCTTGTCTAGAGGAGATCTATAAGGCAAATTACATTAATCTATTCATTTAACAAGAATAACCTGTAATTTACTCAATACTTTTCACTCATCTGAAATAGGAGCAACAATAAAAGTATGATCGGGTCAGAGTAGAAGAATTACAACACAACAGCCTTTCTGTGCATTCAGTGTCTCTTATGCAAGGCTTTTTATTACTGTAGAGCATGAAGCTCAGCAAAGCTGTAACACAAACCAACATGCAAACTCCTCGTCCGCAAAACGTCAATTTTTTAGACTTTGGATCATGACAGGTGTCAGAAAAATGCTTCTTAACTGAAATAATCACATTTAATTAAGTCTTACATTGGATACAAAAATATTGATTAAAGTATTGAGAGTATCTTATAACAAACTAATGTTATCCAAACATTGCAATGGCCACATAGAGTCAATTATTCCAAAGTAGTACTCACAGAGTACACTTTAACTTCAATTGCAATCAGAACTTGTGGGGGTTTCGCCCTGTTCTTTTAAAGTTAAGTTTTCATTTTCTATTTCATCTAAAAACTCTTCTACCAAAATAAAGATCATACCCGAGATAGGTGAGTTTGTTTTTAAATCCATACTTTTACCTACCCATGGGGAAGCACCAATATGTTTTCCAGTGACATTCCAGAAAGTTCTGATATGGTAGAACAGTAATTCTGGGATCTTACTACAGCAAAAAAAAAGGCTGAATCCTAGCGCTGTACCATCATTTTCAGAATTAACCTTTCTAGTGGTGGTAGCTCGAGAACAAATTACTATAATTCAAAAGGTACTGAAGATTCATGGGATTGATGGGTAGGTATATGCAAGTGCCATATTATTCACATATTCTTTTGTCAGAATTTCAAAAACTATTAAGATGCAAAGTTCTTCAAGAGCTCTGAGACTTTTACCTTTCTCACAATTTCTGACCTTAAATTAACATACCACAAGTATCATATGCAGGTTTGTAAGCACCAGCCTTAAAAATTACTATAATCAATGTTAAGAAAGCCACCTTGCTAGTGATTTTCTCAATAAGAATGATTATAGAAATTTATTGTCAATGATGGAATTACCTTGCTGAAGTCAACGGTACTATTTTCTCTGCTTCCTCCACTTCCATTACCTTTGATTTCTCCACTTTTACTATTGTCCAGGTTTCCAGGTGCAGACTGTGGAGAGGCCAAAATACCTGTATTTAAGAACAAATTCCAAATTAGTAAGGGGGAAAATTCACTTTGTAAACTGACTCTGCTCATATCCTGAAAGTGATGGTTTACTAAAAGAAAATGTGATAGGTAAAAAAAAAAAGTGCCAGGTGTTAGTACCATACAAACAAGACTAGAATAACGTTTCAAGCAATAATGAAGCCATACATATTAACATGTAGAACATTATAGTTGCAATTTACAAAAATGGTGGCCTTTTGCAAATAGAAAACAAGTGAGTAGGTGAAGAACAACAGAGGACAGGAGGCCTGAGTCTCTTCACAGCCACCAACATGAGGGAGCACAGCCCACACACCTAAAGTGCACTGGAGCCGCAGAGCCTCATGGCGCCACACACACACGATGCCAGCATGCTTACATCAGGGACAATGGGAATTCTCTAATAAACCCCAAGTGTAACTCGGGAAATTTAAGAGCTGCATCAACCACGTGTAGGTGAAATTGTATCAATCTTCCATAAGTCATAATAGTTTCCTCAAGAGTGTTCATTGCTCTTGAGTATTAATGTGCTGCCCACTGTCATTATTCCTAAGAAATATAATTTTAAAATATAATGGTAACATTTTCACAATACATATGCAAACAATAAGGGTTTTATAATCAAACAGATCTGTGTTGAAATAAGCACTCTCTCTGCCACTCTGTAGCTGTGACTTTAACTCACTCAGCCTCTAAGCCTCAGACAAACCTACAAAATGTGTTTGTTTGGATGAGAAATGACAGATAGGTGTTCTATAAAATCAGCTTGTCGGATTACACATGATTGATACATGTTCAAGCATTCATATACTCTTTTCAAGTGACATTCAGGGGTAACATTTCACAACAGTAAAAAAACTAAAAATACCCTTGTAGGATATGGCCAACTGTTACCACTATAATTTTGTAAAAATTCAAATGTCAAAAAGATTAAAGTATGTAACACAGATTTCTAACATTAAATGTATCTCAGTTTTGCGAAACACCCAAGATTCCCTAGTTCAGGAATATAGATTAACATTAACCCAAATACTGATCATCAGAGGAGAAAAGGCATTAAACTGAATCATAAAAGACTTCACTTTCAGTTTTAATTCTGCCAATCTACTGACCCACAGGAACTCAATTAAACTCTGTGGTTAGATCCTGTAAACTTTAAAGTTAATATTGGCAATTAAGTTACAAGATTTTAAGGACATTACATATACGTGAGGGAGTTTTCATTTTTTTTCTGGAGTACAACATCCTATAACTAATAAAGGAACCTAAGTCATTTGAGTATATTGCTTAAACTCAATGATGGAAGACCTCTATGATACCCACTTCTCTGTTACATACCTAAGCTAGGATGTCACTTTTTTGGGATGTGACCCAAAAATCTCAGTATAAAAAAGCATATGTAATCTATTTAGCCACATGCTTATTCTCTGGAACAGAATAAAAACTACTTCCTAAAACGTAACTCATGCTTTACCAATTTTAGCTTAGCACAGAAATGTTGATTCCTCTTCTTTGACCTTTCTTCCTAAACTTCCAGAATAATTTCCTTTATTAAAATATATGCCCAAGCAGAAAAAAGTCAACCAGCATTTTTCAGTGGCTTCCACTGACTCCCACACAAGGAAATGAATATCATTAAGGCCCTGGTGGCAACTGCAGCTGAGCATCAATATATATACTTCTCACTACTAAATGTATCCAATCGGTAGGTGTACAGTCAAAAGAATAAATAAGCATAGTCCCAGCCACTAGATTATGGGGAGAAGAGTGGAATTAGAAGGCTAGGGAAGGACAGTAAGGAAGTAGTGGGAATGGGAAGAAATAATGTGGGACTCACTACTGACAAAACTAGAAGATAGGGCCTTAAGTCACTTGGCTAACCTGGTCATCCTGAATCTGTTAAAACTGGGATGCCAGAGAAACACCAGAGTTTTTGACCATTATCTTCTGTGTGGCCTTTCCCAACCTCAGCTAAATGCAAGCTATTTTCTCAATTAGTAAAGGAATTCTCCCTGTTCCCACAATAAATTCTTAGTGCTCAGAATTAAATGAATAAATTCCCCCAAATTAAAATTATCATTAGCTCTGGTAACTCAGAAGGACTATGTATCTTTGCCTCCGGGAAAAAAAAACACAGATGAGTATGTGTATGTATCAAATCGGTGCTAGGATTTAAAATCATACTCTGGCAAATCTATTACTTTGCCCTTGTATTTTCTTTCCTCAAAATAAATCAAACTAGAGAAAGACAAATCAAAGATATCAAGGTTTTCTATCGCTGAAAGTCTGAAAAGTAGGAACATCTGGAGCAACGGTTCTCAACCCGGGAAGATTCTGTCACCCCAGAGACATTTGGCAACATCTAGAGACATTTTTGGTTGTTACAACTACAATTACTGGCAGACAGTGGACAGCAGCCTTGGATGCTGCTAAACACCATACAACACACAGGACAACCCCCACAACAAAGAAGTGTCCAGCCCAAAATGTCAACAGTGCAAAGGTTGAGAAACACTGAGCCAAAAGACAACTATGAATACTAAAAATAAGTTTACCTCCTGTACATATAATTATTCTTTAAAAAATAACTAATGAGAAACATCAATCTTTTTTACTATGGGTATGCACAAACCATGAGCCCACAACACAAAAAAGTGGCATTAGTCTCTCTAAAATGAGAATGAGGCCACCATCTTCCCCTAACATACCATCAAGACCTCAAGGAAACTCAGGTAGTTTTGGTGTCTTAAGCACCAAAAGTAATAAACAATGGTTAATATATATAGCTGCTCCTATAATCTTAATTATGAGGTTTTTCTTATCTTTAGAAATTGCCTCTTTCCTCCATTCTCATTTCTTTTGAGAGAGGCTGAAAAATTCACAGCACACTTACAGAAGAGGATGAAAAACCTTAATTGTGTTCCTCAATCTCAGATAACTGCTCCTTTTCTCCCTTAACAAAATAGCCTAGCAGGCACTGTATAGCTGTATGTTCCTTTCCTTCCTATAGAAAATTTAGTCCCTTATTATTAATAACAGAATTTGGTAGAACAAGAAATGTTTGGTATTACTGATACACATAGGTAAGAACAAATGTAAGGAATTAATGTTGAAATCACTCAGTTCAAGCACAAACAGTAAATCGTGCTGGTTTTTTTTAATGAAGAGTGCTGATTATTCCTGAGTAATTATTTGTAGGTATTTTTCTCTCCTTTTTATTCAGTTATCTCATTATTACACTGTATTTTTTTTTCAGAAGTAGTAAAATTTACAATGAAATACTATACTATAGATTTTGTTATAGGTAGATCTGCTTTTTTTTTGTTCTGGTCACTTACAGTATGATCTTAACATCTCTTAGTTTTCTTCATTTGTACAATGGGGATAACATGAACATCCTCCAACTGTTAGAAGAATTAGAAAGAATATTTGAAAAACACATATCACTGCATGTGACACAAACTATAAAATGATGGTAGTTATAATGATGATCCTGAATGTTAAAATGATTTGCCACAAAACTTCCATTTTTTAATTTCTAAAAAGTATGTCCATTTTGGACACTACAATGAGCTTTGATTAAATCTACTTGGTATGTCTGGCAAATGCCAATGAAGAGGGAGAGGGCTGCAGGCAGAGCACGTAGGCCATAAGTTACTAGTGGTATCACTGAGGGGAAGTTGTTTAACTTTTCTGAGTCTGCGTTTCTGAAAATGGCTGTATCCATCTAACTTACATAAATTTTTATACACATTAAACAGGCTAATTTAATAACCATAAACTACCACTGAAGTTTTCAAAATTGTCATTATGGAGAAATGTGATAATACTTATGTGATTAAGTATTAAAATATGTGATTAAAACCACTAGCTAGCATTCATATGTGTCACTGATGTTTAGCTGTCAATAAAAAGTAGTCACTAAACAATACTTCATCACATGAATTGGGCAGGAAGATAAATATACAGTTAAGTGTACATATAATTAATATATAAAGAAGAGCTAAAATTATCATAATATATAACCCTTAAATGAGTTACAAATCTTTTATCCACTAAGAAATAATTTTTCTAGTTCACATATGAGAGTACATCCTAGCCACAACTGTAAGAACTGTGGTCCTAAAAACTTCAAGGTGAATTTCTATCAAAAATAAATATAGCATTAAATAATGGACAAGAGTCTATTCCAAAATGTAATCCTAGTCTTGAAATAATGATTCCAGGCAGTTATTAGAAAACCTCCATCTTCTCAGAGGCAGAGTGAAAAAAAATAACATTTGATCCTATTTTTGTTAGAAGGGTTAAAACATACTGCATTCTTTGTACAGAAACATCAAATACTAGATAAAAGGCACATCACTTCATTTGTGTACAATGTATGTCCATTCACCTTGTGAATGAAATGTCAGAGAAGACAAGCCACCATTTTAAAAAGTCATGGCAAATTAAAGATTACTTATAAAACTTTCCATGTTTTTTCTCAAAATGCCTTGACCTATAAAATCTCAGTGAAAAAATTTTGAAAGGGCTTAAATCATGTGTAGTCTTATCTGTTGTCTTCTTATAACTTAAAATGTTTAATAATTATGTTCTTTTGTGTAATACAGTATAAAGAAAAAAAACATGCAGAAGTCAAAATAAATTATAAGCATTATCTACATATGCTGCTAAAGCCAGGTGAGAAAGGCATTTCAAGTGCAAGTGATCAAGAGGCAGAAAGCACCACACATGGAGGACTTTGAATAGTTGCCTGGAGTTATGTCAACATTTTCCTCTTTCTTCTGTTCCTGTCCTTTCAGTGCTTCTAAGTCTTCCTCAGGTGGATGAATTACTACTGTGGGAATATCATCACTAGTAGGCGAAACCAGTAGTTCTGGGGCCTGGAGCTGACTCTGTTGGGAACTTCTGGAGGTCAGACGACTGATGCTAGGGCTGGAAGGAGGACTATTTTGAGGGGTGGGTACTGGGGTGGTACACCTCGAGCCTGCAGGGGTTCCAGCTCTTGAAGAAGGAAGAAGATGACTGAGAAGAAGAGATAAAGGCGATTCTCCTCTCAATGAAAGGTTTGAGGCAGACAGACCTGTTCGCAAAGAGAGGCGGGAGGCTGAGAGGCCTTCCCCTAAGATAAAACAAATAAATGAAAAATGATGAAGTTTCATTGCAGAAGGAAAATAGAGACACAAAAATCAATTTAAACTGTCAACTGCAGGCTTTAATGGCCTCAAATTTCAAATTCATGCTATCAGGGTCAGCATGGCAACCAGATTTTTAAATGTTAGAAAGTCACTGAAAAGTTGTGTAAACTGTAATTAGTTCCCTGAAGATGCACGCAAAAAACAAAACAAAAAATAAAAACAATGTTAATGATAGACGGTGGGAGAAAATATTCTGTTAGTAATTAGAATGCCCAATGGTGTGTCTCTTTAAAAAAATAACATCATCAATGCAAAGTTGCTGCTTAAATAAATAATAGCAAATGAAAACATGAAAATTATCTAAGTAGAACCCAAACCAAAACTTACCAGCACTCAGTTTGTAGTTAGTATATTTTTCCTACATTGTACCAAACCACTCAGACAATGATTTCTTTCAATAAAAGTCAACATTAACATTATCTAATAATTCCTAACTTAAAAATCATATAAAATCTTTATAACATTAAGTCAATAGGGCATCACCTACTGGTATTATTCCTAAGTAAAATTTTTTAAAAAATAAGAATTTTTTTAAAATGATAAACATGTGTCAATTTTAAAGGATACATATTCTTGGGCTTTCTAAAGATATTAATAAATGTCCTAAATTATGCTTGCATTTCTAATACAGCAGATTAATTTAAACAAACACATACAATCTTTAATTTGAATAAAGTATTTCTCATCAGCAATGGCAATAATGAAGTAAAGCTTATATATGTCAAACACTGGGACATAATGAATTATAGCTTACTGGAATAACACTGACTGTTTTTTAGGAAAAACATAAGAAATATTAACAACCAACTCCATATTATCTAAGTCTGAGTAATCAAAGCTACATGCTCAAGAAGTCCCAGAAATATTAAAAATAAAGATTAAACTTTAATCCATAAACCACCAAGATTTAATTTAAAAATAAGCTACATGCAGGAAAACTATTAAATTATAACTATAATACAACAAAATTTGGCCCATGCTAAACTAAAACGGCATTTTTAAAAAATAGCTCTTGTCTCATTCAAAGGAACCAAGTGACAACTAGAGAATAATCAGGAACAAAGAAGACACAAAGATTTAATAAGGTCTCTGGGTAAATGAACTACTTTCATTGACATATATACAATATATGAGATGGAAAAGAGAGGTAAAAATGTGACATAGATGACTTGCTTTTAAATTTAACTTAGGTCCATAAGAGATTTATTTCATTCTTAAGGCTCTTTAAATATACAAAGGCATAATTTTAAACAGATTAAAAAATTTTTTAATGGTCAAAGTCTCAGAAGAAACAGACTTAAGTATCTTATACTGAGCTGAAAAGATAATTACCATCAACTTTAGATATATGAAGCCCTATCATCCACGGCTGTTTGCCTGTACAATACTTACAAGCCATACTATTATTTCAGGGACAGAAAAGATGAGCAGAAAGACACTGTGGCCCATCCTCATAAGCCTTGAGAAATGGTCACAGCTAGAGGCCAACAGTGACCCTCATAAGCAACCCAACCCTTTGCTTCTGGGACTGTCAGAGTCACTGTCACCGCAGCTCTCTTTCAGAGTCAAAACAGAATGTATGATGGATTCCTCTGCTTCAGAAAGAGGAAAGCAAAATCTCCAACCATGCCAGCCTTAGAAACAGTGACAGAGGTAAGTAAATAGCTACAAAAACTGACTCCCCAGGTCCCACATAACCCACTGCTAGACCCAGAATGAAGAGTAGAGAGTTGGAGTATGTGGGTCTGCCATTCTCAATGGCTTAGAAAACATCAACTAGGTTATCCTCAGCATAAGACAGAACCAATCATAAAAGTCTTTCACAAATTGTATAAATAAAGGGCAGTGAAATCAGCAAACCAACCCCAAAACACTGGTTATATCCAGCAGATAAAGTATATTCAGGAGACAAAAAAATCACTCAGAAAAAATCCAATATAGGTAATAAAGATCCAAACTCAAGATTTAGAATTTTAAAAAGATTAAATATATATATCATAATCTATGCCTCTTTAACCAATTATACAAAAGCTCTTGAAGATAAACAAAAAGCAGGAAGAGACTCAGGGTTAGGTACAGTGGTAGTGCTTAAATATCACCAGTGCTTAAATGTTCCATTTTAACAGAGTGAATGTTTAATTTTTTCATCTAAATGATATCTACAGATAATTCTGTCATGTTGTAAAAAAAGACATTTTAGAAATGGTATTTTTAAATGCACGAATAACACTACTATATATATTTTTTTTAATAAAGAAGATAATAATGTGACCTATGTACTCATCTGGAAAAAACATCTTTCTTTCCCCAGATGCTAATTGCAACATACTGGAAGGCTGTTAGAGTAGAATGTTAGCAAAAATCGGATGCCACAATTCATCTCACCATTCCTTTCAAGCAAGTGAGGGTCAGAATGTTTCTTGCCTATATCTGCAAAAGATCGAACAAGGGGAATCCGACTGGTGAATCTTTTCTCATTTTGATGGTGATGTCTCTTCAGAAGAGCTTCTCTGACATTCTCTCTTATGGATTCATCCAACTGGCCAGAGGCTATCATGTTGTCCAATACCATATCTATTCAAAGAAAAAAACAGTTGTTTTTTATTAAATGAACTATCACTTGGATGACTGTAACACAGTATAAATTGTAAGGGAAACCCTACCAGAAAAATAAAACCCTATTTAAGGTATTATAAAACCTTTTTAAGGTATTAGCTCTAGAAAATATTATTTTTCTTTGATATTAAATAATATATCCATGGAGATGAATGTGAATATTATCCAACAGACATGAACAAATTACACAGATCCTTATTTTAATAAATACTATTATTTACAAAGAGGCTATTATACAATAGTAATTATATATGCATTAATTAATTGATGTCATACACTAATACCTTTACTACAGCTGAAAGTCCTTTTCTGATAGGGCCAGAATCAGCTCTATTAAACCAAATATTCAGTAATATTAGCTTCTTAAGAACGGAACGCATTTTATTGCTTCACCTCATATTTTTCCCCAAAACTATTGATGAATATCTGGACTCTTTCATTCACTCACTCACTATTTACTGGCACCTATTATGTGTGGGGTATACAACAGTTAACTAAGCAGATCAAGTTTCTGCTCTCACTCTTCCAGACACAGAAAAACCGATGAGAAAATGAATAAAGCATCATGAAAGAATAAATTCTAGGATATAAATATATCAGGCTGGGGAGGGGTGTAGGCAATGGAAACAGTGATATATGTATTTTAAACAATGGCACTAATGAGGTAAGAGAACCAAGTTTCAAACCTGTAATATTACTCTTAAACAACAAATAATTGGAAAGGATTAACTAGCACGTAAACTATAACATTAACACAATGACTACAGGTCACCACACAAGTGACTGGTGGATTATGTTTACTAAATTACTATGACATGTTATGTGATAATTCCCAAAACCCAAGTAAGACCCATACGTCCAAATTCAATTTCCTAATGCTCACTCAGTTATTCAGTCATTTACATAAGACAAGAAAATACGACTTTGATGATTTAAAGGTTTGCAGCACATGGACAAATCTAACAATCTGGTAGTACCAAAGCATTTCTAGCCTGAGAAATTCTAGAAAATTTTACCGTTCTCTTAGAGATCAAATGCTACAGATCTTTGGTTTTTCCATAGGAACAATCTATAACGATAGTCACACTATCAAATTCATTACCACTGAACTGGATTAGGGCAGGGAGCAACTTCAGTTAATGGCCAAGTAGCTTTATCACAGCCATCTTTGCCACATTCTACCTCTACAACCTCCTTCAGGTTTCTCTCTCATTCGTTTCCCTGCTACTACCTACCACAGTTCAGGTCATCATCATTTCTTGCTTAGGTTACTATTCCAAAAATATAATTGGCCTCCTTGCTTCTAACATCTTCCCAATCCAAAGCCATCCTGCATATTCTGACCAGAATGACCTATGTAATACATCTAGATCACACTCCTCTCTGACTTAAAGATCACTGACAGCCAAAATGCCTACCAAATAAAATCCAATTTCTTAACCCAGTAACCCAAGGCTAGTCACAACCAATCTTTAATTTGCTTTCCCAACATATACCCTCCTACTATTCAAGAAATCTGTATATTCACATGGAATTGACTTTCCTGAGATTCATACCTGTCTGTACCTTCTAGACTTTTCTTCCTCCTCCCCTTGGGATACTTTCTTTTCTCTTGTACCGCCTGCTCCTTATTTCCCTGTGTTCAATTCCATGAATAGGTTGTACAATCAATGTACTCTGTGGATCTTCCCTAGATACGTTGGTCCAGAAAACAAAGAAACAAAAAGCCCTTTCTTCTGCATTTTCAGAGAATAGACCCAATATCTTGCTTATGGCACTAATCAATTTCTTGCTGAAACTGTAGTTTTGTCTGTGTAATTTAATTATTTGGACTCTAAGCTTATCAATAACAAAAAGTGTTATTCATATGTCTACTCCTATACTGTCCTGCACACAATGGATGCTCAACACATAGATGTTAAATCAATGCTCTGAAATTCCACACTATTTTCCCTTTTTAAGTATCTCTAATTTCTGTGCAATGTATATATAAAGAAGTCAATGTGCTGTAACCTGCTATTTCATCTAGAGTGCTTGCTCTCATATCCAGCATGACTGTTCCATTTAGGATGCAACTTCTTAGTTCAAAAAGACTATGCAAAGAAAGGGTTGCCACATAAGGTTTACTCCACCGGTCACCACCATCTTCAACATCCTCTTCAAATTTCAGCCATCTGCAAAGTGTAATATATAAAAATATTTTATGAATAATGATGATTTGCTTATTTTAAAATGATAAATATACACTTTTCTGAGAAACAAAGATAACCACCACCAAAACAAATTTAGCTAAAACACATTTTGCAAATTAGGTTAATTGTCTATGATACCCATGCTCAGAAGTCACATTTGTCATTCCTCATTCTCTTCTAGCTATCATACTAATAAGTCTACAAAAACAAACTATGGAACTTCATAGTTTCTATTTCTAATTCCCTTTTAAACTTTATAATATGCAAGATTTTGATTTTTCAAATTTGCTTTTCTAATTAATGACTTATTAAAACCTGCAGTAACATAATTCCTTTTGTATTATACTAAAACATTAAGGATTATTTAACAAGGAAATAGTATTTGAGAATAAAAAGGAAAAACTAAAGCTATAATGTCCAGACGTGAGGAAATTCTCTGCTCATTGTTTTAAAGCACCAGGTAAGTTAAATTCTATATTCTCATTACAAAAAGAAATCAAGTAAAGTCAATGAAACATGGAGACTCAGTATTATTACCTGGCAGTTTCTTTCCATTCATACTCTTCTCCATCTCTATAACATAACTCATCCATTTCCGTGAAGAGATCATGGGGAATATGCTCTTCATCATCGTCTTCAGTACCAAGGATGAACTGAACTCTCTGGGATGGTGTGTCTTGACAAAATTAGAATTTACATATACTTAAAATTTTCCTCAATTCATTTGAAGATAAATTCACAGTTTTACAAGTGAAATGTTCTTGCTATAAATAAATATATCCCATTAAAACACATTTATTTTAATATTAAAATATAATTCCAGAAAGGATGAACAATCCAGGAAAAAGTATCACAGAAAAATCACCTCCACAGACAAAAAAGAAAAATTTTATGTTCAACAAGTCAAACTAATCTTATAACCAAATAATGTAAAAACAAGTAGAAATAAGCAACATCCAAAACATGGAAAGCTATGCTCAAAGACAGTATTTTTCCCTCACTAAAAATATATGGACATGTTAGACAAAATAGAATGCTTACAAATATATAATTAATATGTGCCTAAGTTCAAGAGAGAAAAAAGAAACTTCAACAAGTTTCAAAAAATGATGAGAAAACTCAAGGCTAGGGGTATAAAGAAACAGACTTTTCCTACCATCCTGGAGAAGCAAAACTCTTTGTCAGCTGAGGTTAGGGAAGTAGGACAAGCAACTGTAAGAATCAGATATCCCATTTATGGCATGTGAATCCAAACTACCTATGCCATACAAGATCCCCAACCTGAGAAATTAGCCTACATTTCATTCCATGACAGATGAAATCCCCAAGATCCCAGTATAAACACACAAGCAAACAACCATAAGCATCAATTAAAAACAAAATCAAACTGCTGAATCTGAGAAATGAGGCCACACTCGAAACTCAAAAACAAACCTCCAGGCAGTGAGATGTAACCAGCAGGGATTTCAGAACAGGTTAAAGAGTAGATTAGAAAGAATTATCAAAGGAAAAGATAGATCTGAGGACAGTAGATAAGCATCAGTGACAAATAAAAAGAACACACAGAAGGATGTAGATGTATGTACACATAAGAGATGCAGAGAACAGAGTAAGAAAGTCAAACAGGAAAAACTCCAGAAAGAGGAAATACAGAAAAGGGCAAGAATTTAAAAAAAAAAACACCTGAAAGTTTCCCAGTACGTATATGACATGGGTCTACATATTGAAGGAATACCTTGAGAAAGACAAAGATAGACTATGCAGGACAAACAAAACCATTCTGTGAGCTTCCTGAAGTTTTTAAAAATTTTGGTATTTATGTCTTACATGTCTTTTTTTCAGACTTATCCACAAGTAATAATTTTGGTGCTACTCTTAAGTATAATTTTCTTCTATTTCAATTTGTTCATTGCTACAATATAAAAATATATAGAAATGTAATTCATTTTGTGCCCTGAAACTTGTTAAATTCATTCAGTTCTGGAGTTTTGTAGATTACTTAAGATGTGCTATATGTATGATTCTTTATCTGTGAATAAAGACAATTTTACTACTTTCTTTTACAATCCATATACCTTTAATTTCATTCTTGCTTTTTAATACTGGCTAGGTGCTCAAGTACCAAGTTGTATAGAAATGGCAGGAGAGGACATCCTTGCCTTCTTCCAAATCTCAGGAGAGAAAGCACTCAGTCTTTCACCAGTAAGTAGACACTATTTATCACACTGACAAAGTTTTCTTCTATTCCTTGTTTGTTTAGAGTTTTATCATGAAAGGCTTTTTCTGCACTTATTGAGATGACTATATGGTTTTTCTCCAGTAAAACAGTATAAACTGTTAATGTGGCTATTTATACTGCTAGCCGTTTCAATTTTACACCAACCCTGCATTTCCGCTTGGTTATCCTATTAATTTCCTTTTGCTGCTGTAACAAGTTACCACAAACTAGATGGCTTAAAACAACACAAATTTATTCTTTTATAGCTCTGAAGACCAGTCCAAAATGGGCATTACAGGGCTAAAAGCATGGAGCTGATTGCTTCTGGAGGCTCTACGGGAAAATCCATTTCTTTACCTTTTCCAGCTTCAGGAAGCTGCCCACGTTCTTGGGATCTGGATCTTTCCCTTGTATCATGACAACCACTTGCTTCTGTTGTCACATGTTTTTCCTCTCTAATCTTCTGACTCTCTCTTACTAAGGATCCATGTGATTACATCTGGCACACCTGCTAATTCAGTAAAATCTCCCCATCTCAAAGTCCTTAATTTAACCACTGTAAATTTGAGGTTGTTATATAAAGGTAACATTCACAGGTTCTAGGCATTAGGAAAATGGACATCTTCGGAGCATCACTCAGCCTATGGCAGTCATGATATGGTATCTTTCTTAAATATTGGATATGTATTTTGTGAAGGATTTCTGAATCTACATTCATGAGAAATATGTATCTGTTGTTTTATTCTCATGTAACATCTTTATCTAATTTGGCATTGGGGTAATGCTGGATACAAAAAAATGAATTGGGAATTGTTCCCTCATTTTCAATTTTCTCACAGTCTGCATAATTTCTTCCTTATATGTTTGATTGAATTCATCCATCATACTATTTGGGAGTAAATTTTCATTATGAGAATGTTTTAGACTACATTTTTAATATCCTTATAAATAAAGGGCAATTCTGGTTATCCATTTTTGTTTAGTAGCTGTATTCTTAAGGAACTTCCCCATTTCATCTAAATTATCAATTTTTCTGGCATGAAATCATTAATATTCCCTCACTAATGTTTTAGATGTCTGTAGAATCTATACTGAAATTTTCTGATATTGGTAATTAATGTCTTTTTTTCCCCCTGATCAGTCTGGCTATAAGTTTCTTAATTTATCTTTTAAAAGAGCCAGATTTCAATCTGGTTGAATTTTGTTATTGTTTCTCTAATTTTTATTTTATTCATATCTTGTTTGGTTTTATTGCTTCATTTCTTTTCCTTACTTTGGTTCAATTTGCTTTATTTTTTTCCCTTAGTTTCTTAAGGTAGAAGCTTAAATCACTGATTTGAGATCGTTTTTCTTTTCCAATACAAGGATTAAACGCTGTAAATTTTCCTATATGCACTGTTTTAGCTGAATCTAGCAAATTTCAATATGTAGAAAGTCCTCACTTTGCAACTATGCATATCAAAAGTGCATCCTCAGTTTGGAAGATTTTATCTCAAGTATTGCCTGTACTGTGTTTTTATTTTCATGAGTTCAAAATATTTCCTAATTTCTGTTGTGATTACTTCTTTAGCTCATGAGTTATTAAGAATCATCTTGTTTAATTTCCAAATATCTGTGGATTTTTCTTGGTATCTTTCTACTTTAATTCTATTGTGGTCAGAGAATATACTTCCAATCCTTTTAAATGTATTTAAGACTTATTTTGCGGCTTAGAATATGATCTAGCTGTCTTGGTAAATGTCCCATTCACACTTGGCAAAGAATGTTTGCTCTGCTGTTGTTGGGTGTACTGATATCACTGTAAATATCAATCTGAGTGATAATGTTATTCAGGTCTTCTATATCCTTACTGATTTTTTTGTTTGTTTACTTGTTCTATCCATTACTGAGAAAGGAGAGTTGAAATCTCCAACTACAGTTGTGAATTTATCTTTTTCTTTTCCATGTTATCTATCAGTTTTAGCTTCATGTACTGTGAAGCTGTTCTTACATGCATATATACATTTAGGACTATTACATCTTAGTTTCAGCAATTTGTATGTGCCTTTGCTTGGTTCTCTTCATTGTTTTTCCCTTGGGTTTTGTTCAGCTCCTTGGACCTGTGAGTTCAGTTTTCATTAAATTTGTAAAACTTTCAACTATTATTTCTTCAAATATTTTTTCTGCAATCCTCCTTCCTGGCATATGTCAAACTACCTGATAATTGTGACAAATTACTGATGTTCTGTTTATTCATTTTCAGTCTTTTTTCTGTTTCATTTGGATTCTTTCTGTCATTGGGTCTATGGTTTTGGGGTTTTTTTTTTCTGCAGTGAGAAATCATCTGTTAATCTTACCTAGTGTTTTTCATTTCACATACTATATTTTTCATCCTTAGAAGTTCCATTTGGAGCTTGTTTATATTTTTAATTTCTCTCCTCACCACAGTCATATTTTCCTCTAGCCTCTTAAACATATAAGGCATGTTTATTATAGTTGCTCTAACATGCAGGTTTTCTGATTCCATCAGCTGTGTCACTCTGGATCTGTTTCTATTGATTTATTTTTCTCTTGGTTATCACTGATATTTCCCCACCTTTTTATATTTCAAACAATTCCTGGATGTCAGAAATTGTGCAATTTATATGGTTTGGTGCTGGGTTTTACTGTATTTCTTTTTGTATTGTTATACTTTGTTGTGACACAAAGATACTTGAAATCAGTTTAATTCTTTCAAGACCTGCTTTACAGAATTTTAGAGCAGATCCACTGCAGCCTTTAGTGTAAAACTAAAGACCCTGTTCTGACTGATGGGAACACATCCTATTCCCAGTCCTGTGTGAGATCCAAGAACTGTTTAGCCTACTTTCTGGTAGTTATTTCCTAGGCCTCAAGTAGTTTTCTTTGGCTCAAACCAGTATTCAACCAAAGATTGAGAAGGACTTTCATCAGACCTTTGGGCCTCTCTATGTGTAGCTCTTCACTCTCTGGCACTCTACACCTCAATTCTAGACTCTTTGGCCTTCCCAAATTCCAATCTCTGTCTCCTCAACTTTGAAAGCCTGTGAGGCTCAGTTCAGGCTCCCCTACCTGTGCTGTGGCCTGGACACTGTCTCTAGGCAAGAAGCTCAAACCATCATAGCATTCACCTCACTTGTTTCCCAATCACAGAGGTCAGAATCTTATACTGCCTGTTGTCCAATGTGTAAAAATTACAGTTTCTTGTATTTTTTCCATTTTTCCAACTATTTAGATAGTACAGCAAATTCAATCCCTGTTATTCCATCATGTCCAAAAGCAAAAGTACTGTATAATCTATTTTTAGAGAGGTGGGGGAGGAAAGAAGGGACTTCTTTCATAGCAATTTCTAGGGTACATATTGGCAGTTAAAACCAAAATAAACCCACTTCAGTGGCATAAAACTTTTCTAGGGATAGTTATTCCATTAAAAAGGCACATATATTTTCTCCACCAAATTTATTCTTCAAACCACTATATTTGGTCTTCAACTGTCATCTTAGCTTAAAACATCAACTTACCTACCCCAGTGAACATATATACATACTTCAGTGAAAAGTTTAGTAAAGAGCATTTCTATAATAATATTATGTACCTTTTTATTCAGTAGGAATTAGAGACACATACTGAGCCACTCATCAAATAGTCTAGGATACTTTAACCTGGATGGATGCGTCATAGGGCACAGCAAATTACTTCTCAATCACTTAATATCATAGGTTCACTAGTGATCCCTTTTTAAAATTGGTGTTTGTTGGTTTTTCTTTTGCTAGCTGCATGACCTTTGTTAGTTATATGACCACTTAACATTTTATTAAGTGATCATTATCTCTTAGTACAGGTTGTTATGAGATTCCTATCTCTCTAAGCTGAAGTTTATTTATACAGTGAAAATAATGCCCATCTTTAAAAAAAAAGAAATGTAGAGACTATTAAATCAAACAGCCTATGTCAAGAGCTTAGTGGCATGCTTAGCACAGAATTGGCACTTAATGTTTTACTAGGCCATTGGTATTTTCTTTATGTTTATGTTGCAGCTGTATTATACACAGTAATCTCTTTCCCTCTTCATGTCTTCAGAAAAACTCTCCGTTAGTGTAGCACGCAGGTGCCTATAGAGGTGCAGCTCATGCAGCTTTGCTATAATGCACACACTAGGACCCCTGGTGTAGAGGTGACCATGTGGGTCCATGATGTCCTAAAAGAACCAGTGATGACCTGAATGTCAATTAAGTGTAATGTCAAGAGTCTCCTCAGGCTACACAGCTATTTTTTTCTGGCTCTCTTGCCTTTTCCACCTCTTAGGGCCACTTAGATCAGTGCAACTAATGTTCATTATCAGATAACACTCTCTTTCCTCTACCAAATGCTTTTTTTCTTTCTGATTTCATCTACTGGTACTTCTATATTTCTCTGCTTTCAAACTAAAATGTTGTCCTTCTACAGAAAATACTATCATATCAAAGCATTCTTTTTTTGCAGAGATTTACCAAGGAACCTAGCTTAGTGGATGAAATCTCCTGGCCAAAAAATGTGTATAAAAATGAAAAAAAAACTTTCAGTCTTTTCCAGGAGCCTGAGGATTCCAGATACTAGATCATTGCCTATGTAAATAATGAAATACAGAGAGAAGGAAATAACACCCTATCAAACTGAAGTTTAAGTGCCAAGATTCAACTTACACAATGGCAAGGCCAGAAAATAATGAAGAAAATAACACTCCTTACTTGATTCACTTACACCAAATAGCTCTTAAACTATCAACTAAATATTTTTCTTATAGAAATACTTCAATTGTTATTCCCCCTGGCACATATTGTGCCTACACTATAACAGCCATGCAATTTAAAAAAGGAAATACTCAAATTCTTTAAAAAAACTTTCCAGGAAAGAACTCTAAAGTGTTAGTAGAGAACTACTGCTTTCTCTTACCGTAAGAGGGAGATTCCCGTCCATCTTCTTTATCTGACTCTTTATCTTTTCTTCTCCGATGGTGATGTTTGTGTCCACGATGTCTGTGCCGCCGCCGACTCTCTTTACTAAATGGGACATGAACACCAATATACACTGCTCGATGACCTAGCAAAAGGTTCAGACAAATTTCTGATTTTCCAAAAGGCAAAAAAGCAATATACATAAAAGTACGCCAAAATTTACTTTAAGAAAGAAGAATTACATGAAAATTCATGTAATTAACAATGCTAATCTCCTGTTACTTCTTTTTTAATGAGTACCAAACAATGTGACATCAAAGGCTAATACCACTGACTGATAAATACACTAGATCAACAGGTTACAGGTGTAAGCATTTGTTTGCAAGTGTAAAAAAATGTTGAGAAAGAACTTGGCACACCAAAAATCATACTATCTATACATAAATTTATTCCATCTACATTTATGAATATAAGTGTTTATGAAATACACTTAAATGATGATGAAACACCTTATAATAAATATTCACAGATGGATGTTTTTACTAATATTTACTTATGTTTTAAAGTTTTGAAAATCTCAAATCAGCAGAGTCCAAATCAGTGAGGACTACATTAAATGTAAACAGCCCAAATAATCCAATTAAAGAGCAGAAATTGTCAGATGGGGGAAAGAAACTACAAGGCCATCACACATCTTTAGAACAACAAAAAGAGCTACTTTAACACTCTATTATGTCAGCTTGTATTCTGACCAAAAAAATGGTTATGAAAGGCAGTCTCTGCTCTTGTCCACTAAATGAAACTGAGTCAGGAAACTAAACAGCTACAGCACTATGTCAAATACTGAGAGGCTTGAACTGGATTTCTTGAATAGTTTAAATGAGGTTCCTGTCAAAGCTTTGTTTAGAGAAAGGGACCAAGAACTAAAAGTTTAACTAATTTGTAACTACACCAAAACCATTGACATAGAGCAGCTTTTGACTTCATGTAGTTTACAACATACAAAAGTATAAAATATAATGACATTCTTCTTCTAACACATTCCATAAGATGATCAAAAAAAAATACCTCAAGAAACTCATGATATTCACCTTTAGTTAAGATATAAAAGTACAGTCAATCTTCATTTTTCATGGATTCTTTATTTGCAAATTTGCTGACTGGCTAAAATGTATTTGTTACCCCAAAATCAATACTCATGGTGATTTTGCAGTCATTTACAAACATGCAAATACTAAAATGTCTGAATTACCCAAATCACTCATTCCCAACTAAGGTTGAAAAAGGTGACATTCTAACTTCTTGTTCCAGTTACCAATATTTTAATGTCAATAAAATAATCACCTTTTAAATTAACAGAGGACAATATGGAAACACAATGAACCAAAGCTAGTTGTTTAAACATCTCCCAGTACCCAGCACTCTGCCTAGTATATGATAAGTACTAGACAAAGAATTGTAGAAATTAAGTATCAATTATTTGAAGAACTTTCACCAGGAAATCCCAAAATTAAAAACCAGTTATATAGGGTTTCTTTTTAGGGAGATGAAAATGTTCTGGAATTAGAGATTGGTGATAACTGCTCAACATAACAAATATACTTTAAAAAAAAAGAATTACACACTTTAAAATGGTGAATTTTATGTTACATGAATTATCTCTCAATAAATAAAAAAACTGTAACAAAACTCGGCAATCTTACAAATTTGCTTTACTGAAACGACTTGCTTCTGAACACCAAAGAAACGTGAAAACTAAGGAGTTAAATTCCCATCACTATGCAGTGGGAATTACAAAGTTGTTACTCCAATTAGTACTAATGGGTTTTGGCACATAAGCCCCAGTGCACTAAGATAAAAATAAATTCTATGAGTTATCAAGGCTAGATAAAGCACCTAACGAAATCAAGCCTTACTGCTTTCTCTGCCTTTATTATTGCCATTAGTGTTCTCTGTTAGAACTTCTTCTTTCCCCTAGAAACCTCATTTCATCAAAGGCCTATTCAGTCAAACTGAAATAAACTTAATCTCTGTTGCAAACTTGATACTTAACAAAGGATGCAGAGCATGCACAGCAAAGGCCTTTGGGGCAACCAAGGGAAGCCAAGCGACACAGTCAAGTGCCTTTCTTCATGTTCTAGGTCACATGTATTTGAGGAATGAAATTAAATGGTAAGTGATGGGTAAAATATATCACTGTACATTTGAATTAATAAAATTATTGCTAAAAACCTTAACTTCCTTGGTCCCTGTCATTCACAGAATCTAACCACTAGCTTCTAGGTAACTGAGGTTCTTTCTAGAAGCCCTATTAAGCCTTGCTTTGAAAATCAATTTTAAAAGATGGGTTTTCTTTTTCCTATCTCAGAAAGTAAATGTGGAGAACAGTTTTTTGTGTCTCCATACCTTTTTAAAAGCAACAGATGAATGGCCCCTTATAATACTAGTTTTCACAGAAGATTTTAACTTAAGAATGTAGTTCTCAAAAAGACCCAAAATAAATCAAAACGATTGCCTTGAACACCATCTCAACCAAGTGTTCAAAATTAACATCAACAAAAGTCATACTGATATCATACGTCCTCAGACATGACACACTGAGAAAAGACTGTCACTTCTGTGGCGTGCTCCCCAAATACCCAACATCATGGTCTGTTCATATGGTAACAGTGGACAAACCCAAACATTCTACAGACATTCTACAAAGTATCTAGTCACTACTCTTCAAAAATTTCAAGGTCATAAAAAACAAGGAAAGATTGAGAAACTCATAGATTAGAGGAGACGACAACTCAGTGTACTGTAGGATCCTGAACTGTTCAACTGAAACAGAAAAAAGGACATCAGTGGAAAAACTGGTGAAATCTGAACAAAACCTGCAGTTTAGTTAGTAGTATTGTACTAATGTTAATTTCATTTTCATAAACTTATGATGGTTATATAAAATAT
The DNA here is from genome assembly GCF_030020395.1 of Manis pentadactyla. Classification (NCBI taxonomy): domain Eukaryota; kingdom Metazoa; phylum Chordata; class Mammalia; order Pholidota; family Manidae; genus Manis; species Manis pentadactyla. The sequence goes on along the minus strand of NC_080032.1, from coordinate 41,004,948 downwards.
TAACATTAAGAAAAAGCTAAGTAAAGGGTATTCAGAAATACTCTATACTATCTTTGCAAGTCTTCTGTAAATAGAAAGGAATGAATGAGGGAAGGAAGAGAGGGAGGGTGAAAGGAAGGGAAGAAGAAAGGAAAGAAGAAACAATTTGCCATGACTTCTTCCTGCTTATAGAAGACAGACTGGCAAATAACCCATTTGCTCCACAATTCTATGCAGAGGCTATTATGGCATTTTAAAAGAATGATGTAACAGACCTATAAAATGAACATTTAGATGACAACTAGTGATAACTGTGGCTTATTAGTCTGGCACTCTGGTTTGCTCATAATACAAATTACCCAGCCTGCTAGAAATGAAAAAAATAAAAGAATTAACTGATTTTGTAACTGTGGTATTTTAATTTCCCAATTTAAGTAATGGTAACCATCAGTGAAGTTTGAAAAGCATTCTGAAATCTGTACTATGCCAATACTTTCAACAAAGGGTCAATCATCAGGGAATGTTCTATTTGCAGATATGGGTATTGGTATACACTTTTCTAAATCCAGTTTAAAGACTAAAGATACAGCAAAGTGTTAAACATTCTTTTAATGTATGCTCTCCCTCACAACAACAAACTGTTTCAACAAATATTAGTAAAACTTAAAAGAAAAAGGACACTAACAAACATTCATTAGTAATTTATCCCGCTAAGCCTAAGTTATTTTAAACAACTTACTTTCTAGTTCTTCTTTTTCAAACTTGGTGTTCACAGTTGAGCTGGTTTTGCCAAGATCCACAACAGCTTCTTCATCAGGACCCTAAAAAGCAAATATTCTCATTTGTTCATGAAATCAACACACACTGAAGACCTACTACTAGAGGTATTATTTGAGACAGCTAAAAAATATGTAACTGATTGCCTTCCTCTCAAAGAACTGATTATAGTGAACTGCATTCTTTTTAAAGCATGCTTATAGGCATAAAAATCCATGTTACGGCATAGAAAAATCTCATGGTAAGTAGGAATTAAGGTGACAAAGATTTATAATTGTTCTCCTATAGAAGTTACTAAGTAACTGGTATATATACTCACTTCAACAGAAAGTCCCTCCAGATCAGAAATTAAGAAAATTGGGGGCAGGGGATCTTGAGATACCAATATAGAATGCTATCTGTCTTGTTCTTTGCTCTTAGGTCCTCTACTCAAAAGGAAACACTTAGCTCATCTGTACTGGACTGGATTATAGTTAAACAGAATTGTCAAATATGAGTCTATATACTTAACACGTAATATGACTTTCACTCCTAAGCTAGCCAAGAGCCAGTCAAAGTTATAAGAACTTTACATTTCTCTATAAAGGAAAAGTCATGCCAAAATTTGCCCTTTAAGGAGATTCTAGTTTTTAGTCGTGAAAGTCTACCTTCATACTTTTGTTCCCTTCTTTAGCTCAACAAAAAGATTAAACAAACATATTGTAAAATTTTTCATAGACTATTTTTAAAAGAATAAAATTTTAGCTTTAACCTCCCTTCTCAACTTCTAATTTAACTTCAAAGGAACATTATAATCATCATTAACTACCTAGCAGGAACATACATGAGATTCTGTAACACAGAGTTAGATGAACTCGCCCCTTCCCTCAAAGTCCTCACTTTGAACTGTAGCTCACTCTGGACCCAGGCCAGCATGGATCTGCTAGAGCTGTGCAAGGAAACGTCTGGCCTTGCCGTCCTTTACCATTGCCGGGCGACATGAGACCTTGTGTAACATGTCCCAATGGATGCGTCCTGACTCAGGATTTCCATTTTAAGTGACAAAAACTAAAGATCAGTGTATAATAAGCAGGGAACAGTGAGCAAGGAATTCTGCTGTGCTAAACCAAGCCCAGGACTAGGAGACACACTGGAGAGGAACATTCAAGGTTTGGAAAAGATGTACAAAGGTTCTAGGAAGGGCTGGCTGGTATTAACCAGGCCTATCCGAACCTTAAGGCTGAAATAGATCAGCTCACAGAGTCTGCTGTGTGCACAGTATACAGAGGAAACCAGAATACAGAACTTTACTCAGCAAGACATTCATACCTGAGTGGAACTGGCCTATACTGCCTTTGTTGAAGAGTAAGAGTAAAAGGTGAATGCAAGGAAAGGATGGCCCAAGAAGAGGCCAAAGAACCAGAAACGAACCAGAAGGCGCTGGAGCCTGATGAAGGGGTGGATGACCTGTCATTTAGAGCAGGCAGACAGATGGACAAAAGGAAATGGACAATCTTGCACTACCAGCCTTCCAAAGCAGGAGAGAAAAAGAACAGCTTCCAAGAAAGAAAAGAAGAAATCTAATTCATTCTTTTCAAAGGTCCTTATACTTTAACTGGTGCCTTTGTGGGCAACAGACAGCTGGACATGAGAGAATTAAATAATAAAATAATCATATTAATGTTAATTATAACACTGTTAACACTCCACTGAATATCATTTTTTACAATGGACAATTTTATCTCATTACGCTATTTTTTATTTCATTTTTTATCTGTCCACTTGTAGTATTTTTCAAATTTCACAAGAAGACAAGCTTTCAACCATTCTTTTTTTCTTTGTGGTCACTCATATTGCCCAACATCTCCGCTAGCATTGAGAATAAACCCAGAATGACACATGTAATGTAATTTCTTCCTATCACTTTCAATATCCAAGCATAAACTGGAGGCCCAGTTTGTTTTAGAATGGATCAAAAAGGAGGTTGGTAAAATAATTTTTTAAGGTCTCCTCCAGCTTTTGATCTAAAATACACTTTTCTGTATAACTTTTTTTCAGTGTATGCAAAGCAGATTCACATACAATTGTTCCTTGCTATCCACACTCTCAGCATCCAGAGTCTCCTATCTTAAAACTCTGGAACTGAACCAATTTGGTTGAATTTTGAAATAAATTCCCTGTTACCCAAACTTTATTTGCTACCCAAAACTCAGAACCAATAATAGCATATTAAGGAAAGGCGGATAGACAAGCTTACTTTCTGAAGGTTACATATACAAACCACAAAATCAAACAGATCTGAACATAAGAGGTACTGGTATATGCTTTCGAAGGATTGGTGTTCAACTCAGTATGGGAAACTCATGGTAATTAAGTGACTTGCTAAGGCTCCCTGTCTAAACGAGTAGAAAGCAGGCTGTGTATAGACTGAGACATTTCCATAATAATGGACTAAGAAAGCAGACAGATAACAGTATGCACAGTTAATCAAACTGCCTAGAGCACCATGCACCCTTGGTAATAAGCAAAGGCTGAAGTAGTAAATAAAACACACACACACACACACAAAGTGTAAGAATGAATAATTAATAATTACCATCCACTCAGAACATCATACTCTAAAACCCTTAGCATTCCTCCAATGATTTCATGCCATTTAGCTCCCTAAGCACATACAGGTACAAAAGACCAACTGTCTCCTAAATAAAAGACACAGAAGTTGTATTATCCCAAGAGGCAGCATATTGTATATTCTAAAAGGTAATAACTGTTCCCATTCTAAGCTTTCATTTAGAGGGAACAATTGCCAAGATAGGAAGCAAAACAATATACTTATCTCTCACACCTGAACAACAAAAAAACCTCTATTTCTATGCAGATTTTCTCACATGTACTAACACTAATCAGCTAACACTCAAAAATAGCTTCAGTTGGGCAAAGTACACATACTCTTTGACTTCTAAACATCTGTCCAAGAAAAACACTTATATTATGTGCAAAAACGGCATGTGAAGAGAAAAGTTTGTCCATCAGCACATCCTCTGAATGCCCACCCAGTTTGCTCCCATTAAATACTATCTGAAGTCTTAAGTCATTGAACTGAAAGCTAAGTGAGAATATTATTTTACTGTTATTGACTGAGTTTTCAATGAAAATGTTTTCATGTGTAACCTGTAGAACAAACTAAAGTAAAAAATTTTTAACCTAAAAATTTACAACACTAACACTAAAAAAATTTGGGGGAGCACCTGCATTTCTCTCTTCTCTTAAAAACATTACCTAGCTTTTTAATGACTGTGAAACATGAATCAGAAAGGCAGTCTGCTATAAATGCAAATGGTAAGTAGGCCTCACAAATTGAGTATCCTGACATGTCACAAGTATTCAACAAAGTATGTAGGGTACATATGGCTATATATTGAAAATCCCTTAGGATCAAGCCATTGATATTTCAGGAGACAACACATTTCTGAAGCAAATACTGGATTATAAATGCTACCATTTTAGGATAATGCTTTAAGCCATAATCCCAAATATAGTATGTTAATAAACTATATAGAGTACATCTTTGTGTTCTTTTTGAAAGTATATACAAAAATAATGTACATATTTTACATTTGGAAAGCTAAACATCAAACTGCTAACTGTCTCACTCTGATGATTATAAAAACACTGGAGAAAACACAATCATATTGTACTTTATTTGTTACAAAAACACTTTAATATTAGTCATTTTTAAATAGAATTCAAGTTTCAATTTGTTACTATGTCAGGGTTTTTTTAATTTACATCTAGAAAAAACTCTTCCTCCTTTTTTAATTTCAAGAATACAGTGAAAAACTAAAAATAGCAACAGCAAAGAACAACCCCTGACATCAAAGTGTCCTCATTCTTAACCTCTGATGAGTCATAAGCTAGTACTTATAAAGCCTACCTAAAATGGAGCAAAGCCAAGGCACTGGGAAAACGAAGAATAAAAAGGCACCCAAAGTATTTCGATAGAAGATTGAATCACTCTAATCTTAAGTAAACTATTTTGCCTCAGTTTCAAATTTGTGTTTATAAAATAAGGTAGCTATTCAAATTACAACTGTTCAATTATAAAGATAACAGCTTTAAGAATGATCCATATAAGAACATAAAGTTTATATTCTTTGTATATGAAATGACACATAACAAGTTTATTTACTGCAACTTGGAACAGGAAAAGACTGGAAACAGTCCAAGGGTCCCTTAACAGAAGAATGGCTATGCGCCCACGGAAATACCCAGATACTGACGAAAACGAAGGCACAGTACTTGCATGAATAATCTAAAACCTATTATAAAATGAAACACACACAAAGTAGAAAACCACATATACAAGATGCTACCTTTTATTTAAGAAATCCCCAGAGATATCATGCTAAGTGAAATTAGCCAGGCAGAGAAATATAAATACCATATGGTTTCACTTATATGTGGGTTCTGAAAAACAAAATAAACAAAAAAGAAATAGACCTACAAATATAGATAACAGTCTGTTGGTTACCATAGGGAGGAGAATGGGGTGATGGGTGAAATACGTGAAGGGGATAGAGAGATACAAACTGCAAATTGTAAAGTAAGTTAGACATAGGAATGGAAGTACAAGAGAAAATATAACCAATAATATTGTATTATCTTGGTATGGTAATGGAGTAACTACCCTTATCATGGCAAGCACCTAGTAATATATATAATTATTGAGCCACTATATTGTACATCTGAAACCATATATATATATATATATACCTTTTTTCCACTAAAAGGGGAAAATCTCCAGAATAGGAATATTTGAATTTGCATAATGAAACAGTGGCAGGACATACAAGAAAATAGTAAAACTGGTTACCTCTAACAGTAAAGCTGACTTATGAATTTATTACTTCTTTTATTGCTTTCACTTATTTTAACCATGTGAACACAGGGGTAGGCTTAAGTATGCAATCCCCTAAAAGGCACGTCACCTACCCTCACCTCATCTACAAAGAGTGTAACACCCATCTGGAAGAGCTGTGGAATGAGGCACTATGTGGAAAACCACAGAAGATGCCCACACTTGTATTGAATCTGAGTAAGGACACTATTCCATTTTGCTATAAAATGCTTTTTCATCTACTAGGTTAGAGAAGCCTTATGAGTACAGAAACAAATACCGGTTAATTCCCTAATTAAAACTGATATGAAGATTTAAAATGTATCCTAAAATAGTACTATGGCTGTATAAGCAAACCGTTCATGAGAAATGCATACGTAAGAATCTAGGATGAAATGCCAGGATACTGCAACAAAATTTCGTAAGGATCTAAAATTGTATTACTTTAAGAGATTTTATGATACATTGTAAATTCAGACACACCTAAAGAGCTTGTTAAAAGATTCCCTTGCCCAGCATATACTAGAGATGCTGATTCAGTAGGTTAAGGTGGAGCCCAAGTATCTGTACTTTTAATAACCTCTGTGATTCTGGTGCACACCAAAGTTTGAATACCACATCCTTGGATTTTGTTAAACCCTTAAGTCCTACATAATTAAGTTGCTCTGCAACAGAGGCTGCTTATTCATTTTAGTAGGCCACCCTGGGACCACTCTCACTTCATTTACATTGTTTTAATCCTTCAGAAGATGAAAAGTACATTCCAATTCACAAGAAAATACTATAAAGTTACTATACACTTTTACTGTAATACAAGCAATTCTAAATCTATAAATAGTGTTCTGAAAGTTGATTTGTAAGTCAGAATATTTTCCCAAGATGCCTAGGTCAAATCTAACAGGCATATATAAATTACAATGTCTTCTAAAAATACAAGTTTCCCCCAAACCCAATTCCCAATCTTATCCCACCACCTACCACCCAGAGTTAAACTTTTATATTAGAAAATTTTAAAAACTTTAAAAACTCAAGAGTAAGGCAAACTCTAATCCAGTTAAAGAGAACAGTAATGGCTGACTACTATTTCGTAAAAAAAAGGAATGATATTCAGTTTCTAATGAATTTTGATCCACTCGTTACTCTAAAGTAAGTAGAAGAGACACAAAAGATATATGGAAAGCCACTGCAAATTTAGAACTGCAAACTTTAAACTCAGGTAATCATATGATTCCCACCGAAAAAATTCAAAAGCCTTGGGAAAAATGCTTGATCACCAGATAGAAGGATACTGGAGAGATTAAGACATTGTAATGAAAAGCTTCAAAAACCTTTATTTCAAATACTGTTATTAAAACTAAAGACAATTTGAATTTTCGGGAAAAGTTTCAAAGGAAAAAAAATGAAGAAATCAAAGGATGTTAATAGGAAGAGAAGTCAAAGAGGTATAAGGCATAAACCTGCCAAGGAATAACAGCCTCCAGTAACAGGACTGTTAGGGACACACTGCATGATACATGCTTCATTACAAAGCAGAGAAGACACGAATGCAAAGCCTCCTCAGGGCTCTACCTGAAATTACAAACCACAGGTAGTTATTACACCATTTCCATGAGGAGATGCATTCATTATACATTCTCATCCAGTACACACACCAAAAAATACATGGCAATCATTTATTTTAAGGTTATCAAGCAGGTATAAATCTATTAACAAAAACAATAATAAAATGTATTTCCTAGTATGTATTATTAGTAATTAAAATGTATAGAAAACCACAGGCATTCCACACAAATGGGAACACACACACACACACCTACTGGTAGTTTTTCAGCAAAAGCAAGTCCAGTAGGTGTTGCTGTCAAGGCTCCCCATCTTCAGTCAGCAAGGGATTATGGTTAGCTGGGCATTTTTATGGTTCCACTGCATTTTTCTATGGAAAACCAACAGGGCAGAGCCAGGATATCCCTCAGTAACATGGAGTGTTTGCTCATTTTTCCCTGGACCATACCCTTGACTCCCTATGAGTCCGATGGATCATGAAATAAGTCTTTTTCCTTAAAGACTAGGAATTAAAGAACTCATCCATTCATTCAACAAATATTTACTGAGCATACTATGTGCTGAGTATTATTTGGGGTACCTGGGATATATCACTGAATGAAAAACAGTAATAAAATCAATTGTCCAGCTGATCAGTTAATTTACAGCTAAAAAGGACTTCCCCTGGAAAGACATCCAGAAGTAAATGAATTCTCTTTCCCACTCCTAATGAATAAACAAGACCTTGCAGACTCATACGTATGGATGGATTTTATTTTTCCAGCTCAGTTTGCTCACTACACACACACACACACATGCTAAGTTTAACTTGATTACACTGCTAGTTGGTGAAAGAACTAAAATGAAAAAGCCAGGTCTCTAGAGTCCCAGGTAGATGGGTTCTTTATCTTTTAGGCAACAGACCAAAGTCACTATATAACAGGCATACATGCTAAGAACACACAGTACTTGTTCTGTATAGTATTTATTAAAATTTATAATTACATATTTACGTAACTATTTCTTTAACTGTCTCCCAGCCTGAACAATACGTTCTAAGAAAAGGGGAATACTATATTTTGTTCACATTGTATCCTCAGCTTTAAGCAGGGCCTGGCCCTTGGTAAGCTAATAAATACTTATTCAATGTTAACTATGTTTCAAAAGACAAGACACTCAGCTAAAAATGTATATTAGACCTACTTTAGGACCTCCTATGAATACAATTAAAGCTCAAATATAGAAAGGTATTGGTTATTTTGAAATTTAATAAATCAGTTTACAAATTAAAAGGCCCAGCATCAATATGATAAAATCAAACTTCAATTCACAAGTGGGAATTCCCAGCAAAACCAAACAAATCTAGCTTTGTTTGAAAAAGGTTTTTAACTATACACCACATTTTACTCATTTCTCTCATAGTCATTTATTCTGTCTGGGAAAGCAAAATCTATAATTTGTATGTTCTTGGACAAATGATCAAAAATTAGACTTTCACACTGCAAAGGCGTATTAAGAAAAAAAAGTGTTAAAAGATTATTTAACAATATATTCATAAACCTGGTCTAATATCCTTCTTTGATACCTAAGGTTTATAAAATCTGTTATTAAAACAGCATCAGAAGACCCCATCACAAAAAAATTTCTTCTTTACATAAGAGATATGGCTATAGCCCAAAAGTAACACCTCCCATAAATTATGATTAACCTTGTGGAACAATTTCAGTTATCAAATACTTCAGTTTAGCTTCAAAACATACTTGACCATTAAGACAAAGTGATTTCTTTCCTCGATCTTAGCAAAACAGATTTTTTTAAGCCTCATTCAATATTAACTCACCAAAAAACTAATTTGATAGAATAAAGATGCTACAAATACTGCTAACTTTACAGAATGATTTACGCTTCTGAGCAGATGACTTCCACAGCCAAGGACACAGGATGATTCTATTCTAAGCCAGTGCTAATAAGCCTGACATTTCTTCAAGCTTCCCTATTAAACTCTGAAAGATTTGTATTTGTTTGTAAATAAAACACAAGATCATAAGTAGGTACATACAGGCAACTTCTTCTCCAGAAGAAATCTTTCCATAGTGATATACAAATATCTTGATTTTGATAAGGAAATTCAGTAAATCCCGTGAAGATTCCACTGACAGTGAGTACATACCTGATTTAGGTCACTGTGCTTTACACAGATGAACTCTTCTAAGTTGCTTTTATGGTACAGCCAATCACTGTCTTCTAAGTTACCTAATCTTCCAAGCTAATATCTACAACTTATACAGGGTCACAGCATAAGAGATCTGAAAAGTAATATATTCATTTAGCTGGAACTAAAAATACCAAAAGAGGACTATAGCACCAGTTTTCAACTGATCCTTTCTTTAACATTGGTTCAAAGGACAACACTCTAAGGATGGACGTGTAAGTTTGTGTGACTGTGTGTTTGTGTGTATCTTAGAGAATACATTTTTAACAACATAGTTGGTTATATCTAGCCCTTTCAGTTAATTTCACAAAAATTCAAAGTTTTCATCTACAGAGAGTTCTGGCTTTTTATTACTGTATTTATACCAACTTATTGTAACTATATTAACAAGATTAATAAATCATAGTATATATGGTTTATATTATCATTTTAACCAATATTAAGTATTCACATGGACAGCAGCTAAAAGGGAAAAGGAAACAAGCGGCAGTTTTCCAAAGTTCAGACTCAAGACATCTTTACAGTTTTTGAAATACTGCAGACCTCAAAGGGCCTTTGTCTACACAAGTTTAACATCTGTATTTAACACATTGGAAGTCAAACTGAGAAAGTGTTAAAATATTTAAATTCAATTTATAAAATAATAAAGCCATTGCGTGTTAACATAAATAGTAGTTTAACGAAAAATAACCATTTTCAACATGAAAGATTTAGTAAGTAGGCTGCCTTTTGCATTTTTGCAAATTTCTAATCTGATTTAATAGAAGTCAACTGGATTTTTACATAATTCTGTAATCAGTCTGGTATTCTTTGTTACTTGGTTGAATTATATGAAAAAACCCAGGCTCACACAAATACTCTTGTTGGGTAACTGGGGATGTTCTTCTTTGATCCTTCACCAAACTCAACAAGTAGTCATTTCTTGTAAATGTGCTAAGTGGAATCTAAAACCATTTCAAATAAATGTTTTGTACAGTGTTATACTGAAATGCATTGGTCTACCATGCACTTTGAATGGGTCTCACATACACTTGTAAAATACGTGTTCACAGAGTGTTAAAGCTTTTCCAAAGTTCACATTTCATTATACAATATTTCAAAAATCACGTATGTTAACATCATCAATAATCTCATCAGATAAGTTCAAATGCTAAGGCAACTGTCAAGGTCAGGCTGGCAAATACACGTTTCCCAAAACTTCGATTCTTCTCATGAAAGCTAGACTTCATTATCATTGGCAACTAATACTACCATTTTTTTTTCTTGAATTGACAAGCTCACTTCATTTCTTTCTGAGGAAATGCCTGTCAAATGTCAAGTCTGAACACCCACTCTTTGAGTTGTTTCATTTGGGAACGGTGTTCCAGACACAGCAGGTCTCTGAACTCACAATTCAAGCAACCACATAGATGCTTCTTCCCCAGACAGCCACGCTACTGCAGTACACAGAAGTGTTTTCATGTGTGCTTCCTATTTTGTCATTCTAAATATTGAAGCAGTATGTACTCAGTCTCAGGTTTAATAAAATAGCTTTTCTCTTACCAAGGACATTCATAAGTGAACATTTTTGTTTTGTTTTTTAAATTGAAGAGTGCCTACTAGTGCTATGTGGTGCCTCTGCCATATTTTGTGCTAAGGCACCAGCACTCTGACCCATCACTGTTTCTGTACCATCAGTACAAATTCCAATACAGTGAGACAGGCAAATAATGTCTTAGCACTATGACAAAAATAGTTTTGACCTTGCATATCCCTGATCTTGGGGACTGTTAGGGACCCATGGATAACACTTTGAGAACTACTGTAAAAAACTATAGGTTTAAAATAATGAATTAGCATTGTGGGTTTTTATTTTCTGTTATGTTGTTTGTTTAATGAACATTTTAATGTATAATAAAGAGAGATTAAAGTATTATTTTGTTATGCTGGGTTTTGAGAAAACATTTATTGAGCACCTATTATGTGCCAAAACTATGCTAAACACCATCATATATATTATTATATAGCACATTTGATCTTCACATACTTTAATCCTCCCCACTCTAACTAAAGCCCAGAGAAATTAAATCACTTCTCCAAAGTCAACAGAGCTGTTAAGCAGTACGTTTAGGGTTCAAACCTAGTCTCAGTCCATGCTCTTCCTCTATTCCAACTATGTATAATGAAATATAAGAAAAATATTTCCAATTATAGTTCATTAAAACAAAATTCTAAATGAATATTAATCAGATATCTACCAAATTCACATAAAATGTAATCTAAATTAAGCTAAAAACTATTAAAAAGACCAATTTGCTACCATCAAAGTCTGTATTTTAACAAAGCAAATAAGTGATATTTCCAACAGATATCTGGATATGGAAATATCTATATAGAAACATCCAACAGAAATATCTATACCCCAAAATTAAAGTCTTACTACCAGCTAATCCTGTAGATTTGACTGATGACATATACCAGATAAAAAAGAAATTTAAAACTGAAATAATGTATCAAATAGAAAAAAACACTTTGTTTTAATCTCCCACTCTATATGAGACTATAGCTACCAGACAAAAGACATGCCTTAGCCTTCAAATACAACTAGACCTTATTACAAGAAAATCTTGGCCCTCCCACTAGTATTTTAAGAGCTTAACCTCCTGGTTAGGCATGTGTCTCACCCCCTCTGGATTATTAAAACCCTGCATAGAGATTTGGGCAGAAGAAAGGGAGTGTGGGAGGGATAAAAAGAGGAAAGAATGGTTAAGGGGGAAAGGCCCATAGGGAAAAGGAATTAGGTGCATATATAATTTTAATTTCCCAAATTGTATAACAGTATGTTATTCTTCCTCGAAGCACAAAAGAAACATTTCTCCAACGTTACCTACTGTGACACTATCCCAGGCACTACGAAACCAATATTCAAAGGACATTCTTAAAATCAAGTTTTATAGATTAAATAGAAAGGTAAAGTAAATTTTAGTCTACTATTGTCTTGACAAAATAAAGATATTAACATATAAGCTCAGGAATTTTAATCTAGTTCTTAAAAAATTTCTGCTTGATTTTATTCAATAGCAATACTTTTTTTAAAAAATTAATCTATTGAGTTATGATTGGCATGCAAAAAGCTGTACATATTTAATATATATAACTCAATGGATTTAGGGATAAATATGAAATCATTGCCACCAAGGTCACAGACATACTGTCTCCTCTCAAAAGTTTCCTCCCACCCCTTTATTATTATGTTGGGCAGGGGGGAGGTAAAAACACTTAACATAAGATCTACTCTGCTAAAAAATATTTAAGTACACAATACAGTGTTGTTACCTATGGGCACTATGATATGTAACAGACCTCCAGAACTTACCTGTCTTGCATAACTGAAACACTGTACCCTTTGTCCATCACCTCCTGTTTCCCCCTCCCTGCAACCACTGGCAGCCACTGATTCTACTCTCCACTTTACTGAGTTTGACTATTTTAGATTTCACAGACACGTGAGATCATACAGTATTTGTTATTCTCTGTCTGGTTATTTCATTTAACAATACATTTACATGAATCAAAAAAGATTCATTATTCCCTTGGTCTCCTCACCCATTTTCAACCTTTTCTCCATTTTTATAATGCAAATTGAAGTATATACATTCCTACAAAAAAAGGTAGCTACACTACAAATCCATGTTGTATATGCAACTTATTTTTCCCACTTAAAAATACATCCTAAAACTTTTCTGTATCAGTACATGGAAAGTATATTTAAAATAATTTATTAATCTTACAAACATCTCCCAAATAAGCATTTCTCCCATTCCACTTCCACTCACCAGACACACTACTTTGTTTCTGCTTCATAATTGTTCTTAGTAGCTACAGCTACCACTGTAACTATAATTGAAATGTAAGATTTTTTTCACCCACATACACCCTTTTCACTTAAAATCTCCCACATCTCAGTTTTGATCAGATTTTTTTTATATATCAAGGTTAATAACATTTACATTCTGTTCTATATGTGTAATGAAACTTTCTAACCTGTGTCCCCTGGATAATTCTAAACTTTTAAAATCCACATTAAAAGCATTTGGAGTACTAGGACTACTTTAAATACTATCCAGTTCAGAATTAAGATTTATGATTGAACCATTAAAATATGTCATTAAATCCCTGTTGCTCAAGAGAGACTCTTTCAAACATTAAAGTCAATGCGACTTAAGTATAATGGGAATAAAAACAGCCTGCCTAAAAATGTAAAATAACTAGATACCAAAAGCAAACAAACATATTGAAGTGCAAAATACTAAAGACTTCACTCTTCACCCAAGTCCAAGTCATAGGATTCTATCTTTAAGATAATCCATCAGTGTGTATGCTGCAATTGATACAATACATAGGAAAAAATTATCTTTATTTGCAGATGATATGACAGTGTACCTAGAATATGACAGATTCAACTAAATGGTGCACAAAAAAAAAGATTCATTTGATGACAGTTACAAGATAAATAACCAATAGCTTGTCTTTAAATTAGCAGTAACAGAGATAAAGGCAGGAAACAAAATCTTATACAGTAAGGACAAAATGATAAACTACACTGGAATAAATGTAATCTTTAAAAAAACTATGAAAAGTTATTGAAGAACACTAAATAATGTAAAGACAGACTAGTCTCCTGAGTGGATTAACTTCACATACACCAAGAAAAATGATTAACAATGCTTTACAAATTAATGTAAAATTTATAAAGTGAATCAGAATCCCAAAGAATTATGTTTACTTTTTAACTGAACTAAATGGTTCTGAATTTTCCATAAAAACTAGAATTCCCAATAAAATCATAAAAAATAAATAAGGAGACACTCTAATAAATATCCCAATATACTATAAAACTATGGTAAGCAAAGCAGCATGATACCAACACAGAAACAGTTAAATACATTCAGTATTTTACAAACAAAATAGAATCAAAAAAGAAATAAATTTTGCAAGGAGGTGATTTATTTACTAAACGAAAGGACTTGTTTGTACTCTCCAATTTGATGAAATGAAATTGTCTATGTCAAACCAAAGGTTAAAAGTAAATTCTGGATGGATTAAAGGTAACAAGAAAGTTACTTAAAACTTAGCATAATATTTTATATTATCAGAGTGTGGATATATTCTTAGGCAAGATAACAAACCTAGAAGCCAAAAATAAAGACTGCTACAGATTTATTTTACTCTATTAAAAAAAGCTCAAACATTTCTCTAAAGCAAAGAGCACCATAAAGAGATGAGGTAGAAACACAGAATATATGCAGTATGATACAGCATTAAATATTTCTAATACAAGAAACCACTTCATTTAAAAAAGAAATAAAAGGAATAGAAAAATGGACAAAGACTATGAACTATGTAATTCCTAAAGAGAAAATATACATGGCCAATAACCATATGAAACATAGACACTCTCAGTACTGGGTCAGCAAATTTTACCCATCATGACCAGTAAACAATAATAATAATAAACACTGAAATCCAGTAAAAGTAGGGAGACACAAACACTGCCATACTTTTTAGTGAGGAGAGTAAGCTAGTGAGAATTCATTTTTTTTAACTTTTAAGAATATCCTTTGTGCAGTAATATCACTTTTGGGTACGTACTCCACAGAAATAAGAACACTAAAATATGATGATAAGGTCAAGAATGTTTACTGTTCAACCTGGCAAACAGAAAACAACCTGAAAGCAAATAAATAGAGGAATGGCTGATTACCATGGAATATTGGTAATGAAGATATAAAGATATGTAACAGAACTTGAGGTCTCATTAAATAGATATCAGTACTATATTGTTAAGAAGAAAACAGTTGTACAGTTATGTTGAATATGATCACATTTTTGTTATACAATGGATAAAACATTTGAGTCTGTTTATATTAACATACACAAAGTATTGCAAGATAAATAAGCTGGTCTATATTTCAATGAAGATCATGCTTCTCTAAAGATGTTAAAGATCTATTAATTCAATTATAGTATAAGATTTAATATCAAAGCAAGAAGTCATTAAAGGTGAAGTTATCGTTTCACTCAATTCCTCAAACCTATGATCAATTCATGTTTTAACAGATACAACTTTGCTAACAAGATAAAACAACATTTTTGAAGTGCATTTCACATGATCAGAAGATGGTTCAAAATTTTCCTCAACACATTCTCATTTTCTAAAAATGAATTTATAGGCACAAAGAAAAGAAACATTTCCTCAGCTTCACAGTTAGAAAATTATGTAGTCACAAAACTGATTATTTTAAATCTTAACCTCAGGAAGAAAATATCAAAATAACTTAGAATTCTAATTATGAATTTCATTCAGCCAAAGGGGAAAAAAATCTAGAAATTCAAGTAGGTCGACAATTGTACAGGAATTAAAATGCTTAAGAAAGTATATATATAGTATCCACTTACATTTGTTTACAACTGAAGTCACTTTTCTCAGTACAAAAGCCCCCCTTTTCTGCGGGACATATGTTCCAAGGTTCCACTGGATACCTGAAACCAGGGATAGTCCTAAACCCTATCTATACTCTGCTTTTTCTTATACATACATACTTATGAGAAAGTTTAATCTATAAATTAGGTACAGTGATAGATTAACAACAGTAACAAATAAGATAGAACAATTATACTGTAATAAAAGTCATGCGAATGTGGTCCCTCTCTCAAACTATCTTCTTGTAAGGATGTGAGATGGTAAATGCCTCTGTGCTGAGAGGAAGTGAGGTGACTGACATAGGCACCGTGATGGTGTGACAGGCTGTTACTGATCTTCCAACAATAGGACAGAGGAGGATCATCTGCAGTTGACCAAGGGTAACTGAAACCGCAGAGAGTGAAACTGCAGATGTGGGGGCACCGCTGTACAGGGACACAGTACATTCACAGGGTGTAAATGCTAATGATGTAAATAAATGGTGCTGCTTTGACACAAAAACCAAAGGACCCATAAAAGTTTCTCTATGACAAAAAAAGGAGTGGGGGGTACATTCACATGCATTATTTTTTGTATTAAGAAAAAATGTTTAAAATTCTTTAATTTGGAATTGCTACTTTGCTCACATTTTCCTGAACGCTTTAGGAATAGGTGTAGGAAGAACAATCTCCTTTATTAACAATGAGCAAGGATGTTAGTTGTATTTCTTACCACACAGATATACGCTATAATTACTAGCTTTTATGATTTCAGAGGATGCAAATAACATATCATTTATTAAAACCTCCTGTATGTTTTACATACATTCTTTCATTAACTCCCCTAACCAATTTGGGAATAGGTATTACTATCTCAAATACATAGAAGAAATTTAGGCTCTAAAAAGTTAAGTAATTTTCCCAGAGAACCAAGCCTTGTACTTGGAGAAGCTAAAATGTAAAATTTAAAACCATGTCTGCCTGCCTCCAGGGACAATGAACTTTTCAGTGTGCCACTTACGAACTATTTTTAATTCTCACAAGAACTCTGGAAGGTAACAGCTGATCAACCCAAGGCCATCTGACTTCAAGCGTATGCTCTTCCCACCAAGCCACATACCTTCCCCTAAGTGAGACTCCACATCATTTTATTTGCTCTACATTTCATTTTATGTGCTCACATGCCTTATTTAGGGAACTCTAAGTTATATATAAATTTTTCAATCACAATAATGTTCACCAAATTATTTTAAATCTATTAGAAATTCACTAAGAGCTAATACGATAACTACCATAAAAATCAAAAACTTTAACACAATAAATCAGCATCAATATAATATATGGAGATACTTATAGTTTTGAGAAATAAATTTGAAGCAAATAGCTAAGAAGGAAGAACTCCTGTAAAACACATTAAAAACTATATCATTTTTAAAACATGTTCCAGAAGAAAGTACTGCAAGTCTATACTTTTCACCATTGCTAAGTATCACTGCTGAGTTCACAATTACTTCATTTGGGCAACCGATTCAATTTCACCACTTGCTACCGGTCTTCATCTGTCTGTAAGATCGCCATCTGGTGGCTATCATTAGACGTGGACTTGTTCCAGCTGCTATGCTCATGGGGAAAAGAATGACAAAATGCGTTTCAGGCAAAGAAATCGGGTCTGAAAAACTTCTCAGGCAGCTTCCTTAGGAAACCTGGGTGTTCAATTTCATTCAGAAAAACTTAAATATTAAGAAGGTAAAGAATACTGAATAAACATTCCATTTATATATTAGGATACTTAGGCTATAACAGAGCTATATTTTTCATATGGGCATTTTTACATGTACCACTGAATAATCAATGTGTTACAGTGAAGCAGATGTACAGCCATTTTTTTAAAATTTGTTTCAAATACCATTGCATTTTCGAAATTTTGTTTTTAAACATATTTTGAGGTGTATCTATAATTTCTTGAAAATTAAATAGCTGGGAAGAATCTAATTGACAAATATAATACTCACAGGGTAAAATTATGTTTTATCAAAAACTTCCAGAAACAAATACATCATTATAAAAGGTAACAATTGTACTTGGCAAAGTATATCTCCTATTCTTAAGAATAATACTGCACATTTAAATGCTCGGGACAAAGAGTGGTTCAATTTAAATTTGCACTGAGAAAAAAACAATTTAATTACAGCATTCCTAAATGTTAATTACAAAGAACTTTTCATTCTTGTAGTTCTCATCTTGGACTACCATTAGCTAGGAAAGCTTATCTGATAAATTAAAAAATAACTTGATTGGTTAAGAATTAAAATATCACTGAAACTGGTTTAAATATGCAATTACCAACAGCAATATACGGAATTCAGATATTTGTTAAGTTAGGCTTAGAGTAGAAGCAAGCTCCTCTCTCACATCCGGCATTCACAATCAGCGAAAGTGTAACCTCTCTAACTTCCAAAACTCAGTCTTCTCTAAACCCTTCTGTGACCCCTGATTCTACAGCACAAGCTTCTTAACTCCAGCACTGCTGATACCTTGGGCTGAACACTTCTTCGCTGTAGTAGGAGGTCCAGGGCATTGCGGGATGCTCAGTAGCGTTATCTGGTCTCTACCTACTAGATGACAGTAGCACACATACCCTCTAATACCAACTGTGAAAAAATAAACTGTCTCCAGATGCAAAATCACACTCCAACATACAAACCCACTGAGAACCACAGATTCAGAAATGCGTGGGAGCTACTACAGATTCCCTGTACCTTCAGAACCTGTTAAAAAAAAAAAAAAAGAAAAACTACAGGTTCTTCCTCAAAGTAGCATGAACGTGCACATAAGCAAACATAAAGCCTTCATCCTTCCATAAAAGCTGCATTTGGCCAGGAACTCTACAGGCAGAAATGCATCTTGCACTTGCAGTTAGAACGTTTTGCTGAAAGTTACCTGTTCTCAGTGTACAGGAATCACAATGATGTGATATGGATAATTTTAGTCTATTAAATACTTCCATTGTAGTTTAACATTTTTACATAAATAAAATCAGGGTGGAAAGTTTTTTATATATGCATACTTATAAAACATTACAAAACAAGTCCTCAGGCCTTGTTTATTCACTAAACCTTCCTGTTTCAAAGTGCTTTTGAAATGCAGAGCACCTCTACATTAACTCATCTGGACGAACTGAAAAAGCTAGAAATCACTGTAACTTGTCACTGTGTGCATTTCACCACAATGCAGTTGTTTGGTTAATCTGCTAAATTAAACCTCATAGTCCTAAACTTGTTGGAAGGATCCAGACTAGAAATTCTGTCAGCCTGACAGTAAAAAAATTAGGAGAAATTGAAGCAGATGCAGATAAAAGGTAAGAGTGGTTTCAAGTAGCACCTGAAAAGCCGTATGTCAGATTAAAAAGATGAAGATTAGAGGTAACTGCTCATTGAAGCCACATTTCTCTTTCTGAATCTTTCATTCAGCTTCTCCCGGATCCCAGCAAAAGTTCTATATACTTACAACAAATACGTCTTTAACTACATCAAGTTTAAATACATTTCTGTCTCCAAGCAACCAAAAGAACCCTGCCTGGACAACTCACACAATTCTTATTTGTTTTTACTTACAAAAGTAAAAGCTGTCCTTCATAAAATAGAAATAGATTAAGAATTTAAGATTAAAGCATTGCCAAAGTTAACTTTTATGCGGGTCAACTGGCAGGTCTTTACCAGTCACAACAAATGTCTGCTGCCATTTATTCTTTGATACTAGTTCTTTTTAAAGATTCAAGATAATATTTCACTCAAACTACTCAAATTTAAGTGAAAATTAATTCATCAGGCAATTATCCTCATGCTCAATAGCATATAATCTAAGTTAGTAACTAATTCAATTGAATTCAAGCAAACAAAATTGGTCAGACATTTTATTTCATATTATCCCAAAATTTTCTATATTTCCTCTCCAATAGAAGACACACTTATGTGAATAAAAATAAGGTTTCCTTAAAATAGTAACACTATGCTCATAAAGGCAGTAAAGAAAAGAAAAATAACTCTGAGGTCATCAAGGAATATGATAAATCAAGATCTGGGTTTAGAATTCTCTCTCTTCCTCTAGGATTCACCAACATGATGGTAAAGGAATTTTTAAAAGGATAAACCAACAAGAATAATGAGACTAGAAGAAATTACAACAAATGAGGAACATCATAAATCTTTGGGAGATGTCAAGTGGACATAGGAATGGTTATCTCATTTGAAAAATAACCATCAATCTTAAGATAGGTGGCTATGGAATAAAGTAGGACTCACAAAGCTAAATCATGCTTAATAAGGAAACCTTGCATAAAATGTTACTAAGTGATCAAGATAATTAATATATATGTATTTGAGATACAGCTTCTGATTTAACTACCTAATCCAACAAATTACTTATGAATTATGTTAGGATAAAATTAAGACTAGACACCAATGAAAACAATATACACACACACACACACACACAATGCAATCTGTCAACAAGTTTATTTTACTCTATTGAATATAGATTCTAGAGTTAGAGTGCCTGAAATCAAATCCTAGCTCTACCACTAACCAGCTGGGCAAATTACTTCATCTCACTGGGTCTCATATCCTTATCTGTAGAATGTGGATAATAACAGGACCTAATAGGTTATAAAAATTAAAGATGATAAATGTACTGAGCTTAAGAAAAGTTCCTGACACAAAATAAACAATTAAACATTAGCTATTAATACCATCCTACTACAAGATCATCTTTACCGGTCATACAATGTTAATTTTATATTTAAATGAAATTGAATTTATTCTTTACATGTTTACCACCACTTCCAACTCATTTCAAGCTCCATGAAGGTATGATTTTCTTTATGCAGAATTTTATTAATTCTGTGTATATACAATGGATTCTTAGTGGTAAAAACAAAATACAATATTCCATGCTAGACAGGTTCCAAGCAAGTCACATACAACTTTTATCTGCATTCACCTGAAAACATAAATATTTTGAAAAGCTAAAAAAAATTGGTCTTGGCACAAGTAAGACACATATTGTCACTTGCCTTTCCAGGTGTGGTAATGGTTTCATAGGCTTTTAAGTCACCCCTTCATGAATTCTAGCAGAGCAGGCAATCAAGAACGCAGCCATGAAATAGCATTCAAACTTGAGCAGCACACCAACCTTTGTATCAAAGGCTTCCTCAATGCAATTGATTTTCCACTCATTTTATGTAAATTTGTATCTTCCTAAACATACAGTATGTACTGTTCTAAGTACCCAAATTGCCATAGCATTGTCAACTAATTTTTCAACTGAATAGATTAAGTATATTTTCTTGCTGCCTGAATCATTTGGATACTATGTTTGCATACCTTTTCCACTGCAAGACACTTTCATTTGTTCCTTTATTCACTTGATAATTTAACACATACTTATCAAGTGCCTACTTATGTACCAGGCACTATGCTAGGAGCAGGCATATAATATGCCTAGAACCTAAGTTGAAGAAAATTCTAGTATGTTCAAGTAACTAAAATAAGTTGACCATTGTTGAAAGGTAAACTAGGAAGGAAGAGCAGCCAAGACAGAAAAAAAATGGAGAAGAGTAAATGGGCCAGACCTCTCTCAGGACCTAGGTAAGTTTTAGGTTCATCCTGAGCACAAGGACCTTTAAACAAAGGAGTATAAACACTGGCACAAAGATTGCTTCAGCAAGGCAATACTGTAGAGAACTGTATGCAGGAACTAGTGATACTCTCTCCTTTGACCAAACTTTATTCAGGCTCCTCTGAACCAACCTTGGGCTTTCGTGTCTTTGTAGAATCCAGTCTGAGCAAGAATCCTACTATATCTTTTAAGAACAAGCCCTCATCCCTGCTATCTGACCACACTGAACATTTTATCACCCTGTCCTGCCTTCAGCAATTCTGCTGAGCTGGTCTAAAAAGAATCCCCCTTACTAATCTGCTGTTTCCTCTTGGTAATTTTCCATCTACTGACCCCAACCTGTTTTTTGGGATATAAATGGCCACTTGTTAGAGTTGGAGCTGAATCCAATCTCTCTCTCCCACTATAGTTATCTTTACACCCATCAGGATGGCCTCCTTCATATACAGTGTGCTTTACTGTTCCTTAACAAGTGTCACTGAATAATTTTTTAAGTTAGAATAGTATTTTCTTTACTTTAAGCATTGGAACCTAACTAGAAAGGAACTTAATTATTCCAGTCAAAAGAAGATAGAGGCCTGAACTGCAGCAGTCAAAGGAAGTTCACAGACAAGTTGATAGATTCAAGATACTTAGGATGCTGAAGCTACTGGATTTGATGTTAGGATAGAGGGAAAGAAAAATCATGGATAATGTTCACATTTCTCAAATTTGCAACAGACACTGGCATCATTCACTGAGATAAATGCAGAAAGGACAAAAGTTTTGACGAGTTCTACTTAAGCTATGTCAAGTTTCAGCTGAATTATCCAAATGAAAATAGCCAGCGGATGGAGTTATCTTCTGGTATCTTCTACTCTGGGAGGAAATAGCAGTATTTTCTGGGATTGATGGGAAAGAGGATACAGTCCAATGAGAATAGAAAATGTTTAACATGCTCATTGTAGAGAACAGAAAACAGGACGTGGGAATATTTTGTTTCAGGATCTAGAGGGAAACTTGAATGCTAAGGGTACCCGTCTGTAAGGCTGTTTAACAATGTTTCCAGCTCATCTGAGCACCCTCAGCACCATGAACTGATCAAGGATTAGGGATCCAATACCAACAGACATGATGATAAATGCCCTCAAAGAGAGAGGCTGAAGTTATGGGTCATGGACTCCAAACTGAATAGGAAAATGGAGGCAACGAACCGAAAAAAAAAAAAAGGCAGGGTAAGTGACTGGAGAGCCTCACGGTCCAAAGAATTAAGAATTATGGGAGTAGTAGAGTAAGAATGCTAGGGAAAAAGGGAGATTGTGGCAGGACTTGAATATCTAATTGGGGATTCACATTACAGAGGAGCTCCAGGAGATAAGGCCGTGAACACTAGAGAATGGAAGCAGTCTTGGTAGATGAGAAACTCAACAAAGTCAAGTGGGTCACCCCATTTGCACTCTCAAATAACCTATGATGACAGGCCTTAACCTCAGAGACGTAGTACAGGAGGGTGTCAACATTTTCAAAACATGATCTGCAGTAAACAAAGCAGGTAACAGGGAAGGAAAATACAGAGAGATACAGCTACACAGCAGAAGCCTCAGAAGGACAGGATTTTATGTTTGATATATAGTCTAAGGTAATAAATATGTTCTTTTAATCAGTTCTCTCATCAGGAAGAGGGGAAAAAATGGCTGAATACCAACAAGGAAAACCAAGAAAAACTTTCTCTCTTACCTTTTAGAAAGACATAGGCCGTATCAGCACAGTCAAATAAACATTCACATCCACATTAAGAAAATTATAGTAGTGAGCACAAAATAAAAGGTATTCTTTGTTTGCTCTGTGAGCATTTTCTGCTATGTTATCACTAACAGAGGGATATAAAGGGCACTCAGTGCACCAGCTCCAGGGCCAGACAGCATGGGTCTGAACTCTGATTCTTCCGCTCACTAGCTGTGTGGTCTCCAACATAGGCCTCATCTTTCTGAGACTCATGTTCCTCATAGGAATAATGCTGTAATACCACACATGACTGACAGGGTTACATTCTAACCCATTATGTTATGTTATGTTCTCAACATTACTCACAAGAATAAATATTCATTTAAACTATTGGCAGTATCAGAAATGTGCATATCACCCTCATTTACAGTAAAAATGGAAAATTATGAAATCAATTTAGTTTTCAAAGTGACTAACACTTTCAGATACCTCTACACAAATGATACTTTTTAACTGTTTACAACTATCTTGTGAACTAACTGCAACCAATAAAGAGTAAATCTTCATGAAATGTCTCTCTCAAAACAACTTAACATACAGCATTTCACAGTGAATGTTTAAATACAAAGAATGAGAAAGGTAGTAAACTACTGTTCACAGTGGGGCAAGTCAGTGAGGGAGGGGTTCCCAGGCAGGCAGTTAAGAACACAGAAAAAGGAAGAGAAACCATCTTCTCAATGTTTTTATTTTTAAAAGCCTTGATAAGTATCTGCCTTTCAAAAAAAGATTTTGAATAATGCCTTTCAAAAAAAGATTTTGATAAAAATAGGTAACAGCTTAGTTGTTTTAATGAAATATACATGGGCCACAGATTTTTTTCTAAAGAAGTATAAGCAGAGGAAAGAAGAAAAATAAAAAAAGAATAAGCAACTAGAAAGCCTCGAAGTTTGAAGAATTATGAGAGTATACTGGTAGGATAACGACACCATAAATCAAAAGAGGCATCAACTCCTATGTGGTTTCCATTGAAGACTTCTCTAACAGGCATCCAAAGCTCAAACATTGATAGGCTTGAAAACATCTTAACAGGACTCAGTTCTACATGGACTTCAGTAATTTAGAGGACTTCCAGTAAGATGATCACCCAGAGCATAAGCCTCCACTGTGTGGAAATGGTTTTCACTTTGACCATCTCTCCAGTTGAAAACTAAACACACAGATCAGTAATTAAAGACATTGCTAAGATGCTAAGATGATGATCCAAGTTGACAGTTTCAGGGAAAAAACGACCATGTTGTCCAACCCCTGAAAAATGACTTAACCTTTTCAGGGATAATCAATCATTCTACTGATCTGTGGAGGAAGTGGCTATAAGAGAAACTTCAGACACCTGAAAATATTTCTTACAAAAATAATGCATGTTCATTGTAAAAATTCTGAAAGCAGAAATATAATAATCTATTTACCCCTAAATCCCACCTCCAAGAGACAGATACTCTATATTAACCTCTAGTCTACTTCAACATTCAATATTAATAATATTCAATATTAAATCTTTCCATTAAATACACGAGAGAAAAAAAATGGAATCATACAGGAACATATTCTTTTTTCACTTTAAGATACTTAATCAGCAAATTTGTTGTTTTTTTGTTTTGTTTTGTTTTCTATGAGACTGAAGGTTTAAACAGTTCAGAGTTTAAAACTTAAGAGAGGGAAATGTGTTGGCAGTTCTTCCCTCATTACACTTCATTTGCTAAATATGGAACCAATAAGCTGCTGTTAATGAAACCCGAAGTTCAGTTCTCCGATATAAACACTCATTGATGTAGCATTAACTTAGACACCAAATGGCAGCATTTAAATACTCAATTGGGTATGTTAAAATTTTTAATGACAAAAAACGCATGTACATACATACATATATGTGTATTATTCCCGAAATAATACAATCAAATGTTAATCTATAGAAATGCACCTCCAGTGTTTTGTTTTTTAATAGCAGCCCCTGGAAATACAGTATGCACATACCTGTTTACATTTGTCTCCATGTATATACAAAACATACAAAAGTATCACAAAACAATATTTATTCTTACCACCTGCAGCATATTGTTTGGTGTTATTTTTTCTTTAAGGCTTGTAATAATCCCGTAAACTGTTTTTGCAAATCCCTAGTAAGTCATAACCTACAGTTTAGAAAACAGGAAAAAAATCAGAGAATGAGTGTTTGTGGTAACCTATCTTAAATTTTAACAATAACTACTTCAAAAGCTGGACAAGCAGAGACTAGTAAGGGTTTTAGCTCCATAGCTACTTTGAATAATGGAGGACAAGGTGAAAAGGGCAAAGTTAAAACTTTAATTCACAATCAACACAGTGAGTAGTCTTGATTAAAGGCCCTAGACCTACACTCCCTAAACCAAAGGTCAAGTTCACTAATTTCAGTCTACAAACTACAGCAAAAGCTGTGACTCCAGAGTGATTCAAGACATTAAACGCAGGCTCAATGAAAATTAATCTACCAATGCAGATTTACTATGATGTATGTGCCATTCTTTTGTGTGGATTGAAAAATAAAGCTGAAATGTTATCATTTGGCTTTCTGTAAAAATTTTCTCAGTGAACATGAATTACTTCTATTGTAGATGCAGAGAGATACAGCAATCCCCAATGATCTGAAATTTACTGCCACCAAATTATTATCTTGAACTGCCCTATTTGAAGTACACAACCATAGCTGAGGAAGCATTGGCCCTGTTAAGTATAAAACAATCCCTCATGGCTAATCCACTCAATATTCACCACTTAACCTTTTAAACCCAATTTATTACTAAATCAATGAAAGGAGATGACAGCAAAATAAGTTAACACAAAAACTGAGTAAATGCAAGTATGTAAAACATGCAAGTGGCATTTTTCAACTGTGATCTGAAATGGTGAAATTTATCTAAAAATCCTTTCCCTCACCCCCTTACGATCCTATCTCCCACCTCTCCCCAACCACACCGCCCATATGAATTCCAATTCTGGGGGCTCCATTCTTTGTCATGAGATCATTATACTAAAATACTGTTTTGATTTCTAACCAATAAAATTACTTTTATTTATATCTTACCTCTATCAGAATTGTTTTTAAAAAAAGATTTGAGGTAGTTATAAAAAAGGAGGTTAAGAACACATCAAACTCAAAAAAGCAGTTAACTTAATAAAGTCCATATTTAAGGGCTGCCTTAAAACAAATCACAGTACCTTAAAATTCCAACAATGATGACTTCTTTGGGCAATCACATTTTTGTAAAATAGAATGGCAGCTTGACTATTATAACTCATTAAAATTCAATCTTACATAATTTGAAAATTCCTAAATGTCTCTAAGTTGTTTAATGATCCAGTGATTCAAATAAATATATAATCATATACATAACTATTAGAGTGCATATATATGTAGAGATATGTGTGTGCTTATGTGAATGCAAAACAAAATTCAGAGGCCTGACTTTAATCTTAAAATACATGGTAATTCCTATTATTTCAGATGAAAAAAAAAAATTATATAATTGACTATTAAATTGAAGATGAAACTATGAACTCTTTATAAAGTATAATTTATCAGCATGATCAGCAGAACTAGGAGTATCTACCTACTCTACCAAGCTGTGTGCTGAACTCAATACCCTGCAGACTGAATTCTGAGAGCCCAAAAGTAACAAGATAAAGTCAGATCTCACTGAAACAGAACCAAGCTTCCAGCAACCTCAGCTGTCTGTAACCAGCCAAGAATCCAAAGACCACCTTCGGAGGTAAAATCTGTCGTCTCAGAGTGATGTAACAGAAGATTCCTCCCCCCAGTCCCACTTAATAACTTGTGAATTCATTTGCTACCTATAACAAACCTGTAACAAACAGATAAGGAATTCAATGACAAACATAATGGAAGATTTTTAAAAACTCACAATAGTGTAAAGCCAGTGATCAGTATTCTATTTTTAAAAAGACCTGTCACATTCTAAGTGTTTTGTAAAAGAGTTAAAATTATTTAAATGAAAATAATCTTATTATGCTCTAAACTTCTCAACGTTTTGTCAAAATTATATTCTTTTAAATTTGATACTTAGGGCAATAAATCGCTATCTAACCTGTGAGATAACAGAAAACAATGTATGTTGGTCTGTGTCCCAGGCTCCTGATACAGAGCTCCTAAATCCCTTGGGATTTCCTAGGTGATAGCAGGATCTTTTGTTCTAAAAGATTACTCCAGGTGGGCTTCTGGATGGAGGCTGACCACCAGAAAGACTAAGCCATGATTAGAAGCTTGGAACTTTCAGCCGATTCCCCATCCCCCAGAGAGGAGAGAAGGGCTGGAGATGGAATTAACAATCATCATGCCTACTGATGAGGCCTCCATAAAATCCCCAAAACACATGCTTTGGAGTGGCTGAACACAGAGATGTTGGCAAGGTAGCAGCGCTCCTGGAGAAGGTGTGCAAGATCCTTGTCCCCTGCCGCATGCCTGCCCTACTCATCTCTTCAACCTGGATGTTCATCTGTATCCTCTGTCATATTCTTTTTGAATAAACTGGCAAACAGCAAAGCAAACTGTTTTCCTGAGGTCTGTGAGCCACTTTCACAAATTACTTGAAGCCAAGGAGGGGGTTGTGGGAACCTCCAATTTACAACTGATCACCTCTGGTCTACAGCTGATTAGTCAAAAGCACAGGTGACAGCCTGAACTTTTATAACTGGCATCTGAAGTGGGGGAACCCTTGTGAGACTGAGCCCTTAACCTGTGAGATCTGATGCCATCTCCAGGAAGGAAGTGTCAGAATTGAGTTAAACGTAAGATCCCAGCTGGTGTCAGAGAATTGTCTGGTGTGAAGAAAACCCCTACACATCTGGTGTCAGAAGTGCCAAGTGTGGTAGCAGTATGACAGTGACAGAGAAACACAGAAGCAAGACAGTCTTTCCTAATACATTACTCACCCTCTAAAAGCCATCCAGAATATCTCAATGCTAGGGTTTGAGGATAGTAAAGACTTATTATTTTCAATTTCTTCAGTGCAGAATTTTGTTACATGAGATATTTCATAAGAACACAGAATGGTTATTAATAACAAGGTTCCAGGGGCACATTTAACATTTGATACACAGTATATTCTTTTCTCTGGTCCTGAAGAAACCCTACAAGCATTGTAATTATAATTTTATAGGTTAGAAAAATGAAATTCAAAGATGTTAGTGGCCCAAGGCCACCTGGTGGCAGATCAGGGCTAGGAAACCCAGGTGTGTATGAAACCCAAACATGTACTTGTTACCCCAGGGGCTAAGGTTAAGTTATCTCCAAATTTTACCTTGTTTTGAAAATGAGGTTTTTGGACTTGTGGTTATTTAGTGGATTTCCTATTACTGAATAAAACAGTTCAATAAAATAAAATGAAAGGCCAAATGAAGGTCAGTTTTAGTCTGAATGAATCTCTTATTCTTAAGAAAGGGAGACCAACTTGGCCAGATATAAGCAGGCTCATAAACAACAGAAACTTCTCCTGAGGATACAGCTAATGGCAAGTGCAAAAATGGGTAAGGAAGTTCCTCCTGAACATATTATGAGGGCATCTGGAAACAATTATAAGCAAAATAAAAATAAGTGCAGAATATTACTGAAAGAACTGCACTGAATCAGCACACTAGCTAGTTATATTATAGCACCTGTACAAACACTGATGCCTGGACTGGGACATAAGGAGGCAGGGTCCAGGAACCCCAAAATCATAAAATTAAAAGCAGATGAACAGAAAAAAGTCCTACCTAATATATGTAATAGCTGACATTGTCATCTGGGGTTTGAGATCCCTTTCTTGCCACTGATCCTTTTATAATAATATACATTAAAAGTCACTGATTTTCATAAAGCAAATATTCCACGAGTATTAATATATAAATAAAATACCCATTGTTTTCCAACAATCAATTTAAATGTATTTAAGACATGTAAAAATATCTTAAGAGTTATAAAATTTTCATTTAATGGTGCTTAATACTCATTTGCCTAAAATTGTACCTCAGGTTAAAAAAACGTTAAGTACTTTTACTTTGGGATTGTTCCAAACTGTATTTCAATATTCTCCATCAACAGAACCAAGGAAAGAAACATTCTCCTCTACT
This sequence comes from Manis pentadactyla, assembly GCF_030020395.1. Classification (NCBI taxonomy): domain Eukaryota; kingdom Metazoa; phylum Chordata; class Mammalia; order Pholidota; family Manidae; genus Manis; species Manis pentadactyla. The sequence goes on along the minus strand of NC_080032.1, from coordinate 40,975,582 downwards.
GGCAATTACATCAAGCAAAGTAGGAATCTTTCCTAATGGTAACACCACAAATAAAAGCTGTATGATTTATTAACTGATTGATTATACAATTAATTAGAAGTATGTTCAACTTCAAATCTTAAGACTTCATGATATTATTATCTTAACACTCATTCATTGAACAAATACTACTGAATGCTTTCTATGAATAGAAAGAATGGACCCAACTGAGGATTTAGCAATGATCAAGAAAATTCTATCTCAGCCCTCAGGGAATCTGGAGACAGAGGCAAATTCCACGGAAACATTTAATTTCTATAAAACTAGCAACAAATTCACAGAAATTATAGTAATAAAAGCTTTTAAATATAGAAGAAAACTACAGTTAACTCAATTATCTGAGGCAAATACAGCTTTCAAGTACCGTACAAGTAAAATTATCTACTATGCTTATGTTAAATGGTACTGGGGAACAGGGATTTTTGATCACTCCAGTCTAGTGAGAAATGAGAGGATGAGCAGTGATTTGACAGCAATGATGGGATCAAATCTCAGCCTCGTACTGACAGTATGGCCTGGAAAACCTTAGAAAAACCTCTCCGCCTGTGAGTTATTAAAAGGTGCTTAATTAAGAATGCACTGCTCAAAGCAGGCTTTCTCTAAATAGCTACCTGTTCACTAATCTGCCCGACAGCAAAGGGCAAAACCACAAATCCTAGATAAGTAAAGTGCATCACCGTGAGAAACATCCCCTCCCACCCAGTGCTAGACTCAAGGAGTGCAACAGAATCTTCCATGGAGATTCATTAGTTGATCTGAAGTTCCAGACAATCTCAGAATACACTGAGGTTTACCCTCAAATATAAATGCAAAAACACTTTCAAGAGAGAAACAAAATGATTATCTATTTTTTCCAAATTTATTGGCTTCTAAAAATTGGCTAAATGGAGACCATTTCTTAGACTTGCTCTCTAACTAACTGTTGTTTTAAATGCAGGGATAGACATTTCATATGGTATCTGCAGTTACAGTGACGTCTCCCCACGGTTCTGCTGTGCTCTCAACTCCAGGAGATCCCACTCACACTGCACTCCAGGTAAATGGGGCCTCCCGGAGCAAAAACAGGAAAACTGTAAAAGGTGCCCCCTGCAACCATCCACCATAATCTCAACAACTGTCATCAATCTGGATAGCTTTTTAACAATATTTATGATCCTCAGTCGAAGTATAAAAATCACAAAGGAAAATTCTATGTTTAAAAACATACATCTAACTACCAAGCGGTTATTTCCTTAGGCCTAAGGCACTTCACTTTCAACCACAGCACCTCAGTCTCTTCCCACACCCTACCTTCTATTTCCTCCTCACTACACTAAACCCTGGATAGAAAGGAGTTGCAAGTGAAAGGAGAGTCAGGACATCAGCAACATGCAAACGCAACATTTCCAAAAGAGTCGTGCATTTAACATCATAATTAGGCATGTAGTATGTGATTTTACTAATGGGTAACTTTGGCATTATGTGGTACCTTTAGAACATGAAAAATTAAGTAGTTCATAATAGAATCAGACTACATCAACAGTCGCACATCTCTCTCATAACACAGCTGGCAACGTTAACACATGACATAAAGCAATATTAAATGATGCCAGTACACATAACCTATTTTACTGATAGATATATTCACATGGTTCGAAATTCAAAACTACATAGAAAAGTATACACTGAACTTTTGCTCCCACACCGTTCTCAATTCCTGTTCCTCCGCACCCTCCATGGCAACCATTTTTACTAGTTGTTTCTTTCCAGTGTATTTGTACAAATACTAGTAAATTGAAATAAATTTTTATTTCCCCACTTTAGAGAAAAGGCACTATGTGGTATCCTTTGCCCCACACCTTGCCTTTCTTAATCAAATTATCCTAGACATCTCTCCACATCAGTACAAAGAGATCTTCCTTACTCTTTTTTTATAGCTGTAGTATCTCACTGTGTGGATACAACGTAATTTATTCAACTAGTGCCCTATCAGGTTGCTTCCAAAGCATCTTCTTAAGTGACACGTTTTTCAAGTCTCTTTTGTTAATGTAACAAAGTGAATTATCAATATCAGAGGATTTGCTGTCTTAGACCTATAATAATACAATGTATTAGTAACCTACTGTTCATATTTATAAGAACCATCAGAAACTTCTACCTCATATGGCTACATTCTTTCCCCATCAGAGTTTAATGAATTTATTATAGGATCTCTCAGAGCATTGTGCATTGTGAATCTCCAAAAAGTGTAATATGTGGCATTTGCCAAACTTATCTGGCTACAAAATGGTTCTTTGACAAACCTCCTATAGATGTAGTATTCTGTAAAATAAACTTTAGCTAATGCTGGGTAGATGCAATAATTATCGTCATTCATTTAAGCTAAATGTAAGAACTTCTATTTTTAAGGATGGCAGGAAACCAAACTGAGCTGTTAGACTAGACATTCCTTAGCTGTTTTTTTGGATTATAAACCCCTTCGAGATTCGAATGTAAAGCTATTTGACCCTCTCCTGGAAAGAATGCATGCAAACATAAAATTTTTCAGTTTCTAGGGATTCACAGACCCAAGGCCCATCCACAGTCCCCATGGTCATTTTCTATTTTAGAAGTAATCTTAAATCACAGTGCTGAACTGTCTATGGCACATTAATACTCCAAATGCTAGGACAGAACCCAGAGCACCCTCCAGGCAAAGCTAACAAAAGAAGAGTAGGGAATTCCCCATGAAGTACACCTTGGTGCATACTCACAGGAATTAGGTTTAACAGTTCATGATGTCAAGCAACGTAAATCCTAGTAAATAACTGTGGGAACTATAACAAAGGGTTGTAGTCTGATTTTCACACAGGTGTCTCTCATTCCAAATAAATAAAATCAGATTCTTACAGGATTAAAAAAGGTGGCCTTTAATTCACATTACACAATATGAAATCTTAATACCCAGAATTTTTCAAATGTAGTACATTTCACATTAGACAATAATATCTACTAAAAATATAATTCTGCTGCAGATTTTAATGAATGTGAGTGCCGAGAAGGAAAATTTTATGAGAGTTTTAAATGTAGATCAAAGAATCCCCAAGTATAATCATAGTCTCATAGGTGAAATATTAGAAGAAAAGGGGTATTAAATTTAAAATGTGATAAATGCAGGGATACCACATGTAGTTTTGGGGGTGGTACCCTACAGAAGGGCACTCAGAAGAGAGGGCCGGGAGGGGCTGAAGCCCAGCACCAACTCCTCTCAAGCCTTGTGCGAGTCTGAATCTACTTAAAAGGGGCATCTTTGGAAATTCCAACAAATGCAGTCCTGCAACATCCTTCTTCCCTCCCTTCCATGACACTTCCTCCCCTCAAAAGCCCACCCACAGTAAATATTAAAACGTGCTCAATTTTTGAAAAAGGAAGTATGTTTTCCTAGATCAAGATAACATCCTAGTGGCCAAAGTATAATGGAATGGAAATTTCTAATTTAAATTCTTATCAAAAATTTGTTTCTTAAGAGGACTTTTTTTTAAAAAATACAAACATCTCCAATATTACCACGGAATTCAATGGGAAGAGAGAGTCTACTATACATAAATTAGCTTTAATCTATTTTTGTTGAATACACCAATTCCTGAGGTAAGAGTAGTTCTGTGTAACTACTGTCAGTATTTTTCCAGAACACTGAAAATATTCTATATACAAAAGAACATGCACCAAGCATAAAGCACCAAGTGTTAATTATATGTTATGGCAAATGATGAGAAAAGTTGCAAGTTATCATCTTTTCCCTTGTCATGCTCTCTCAAGAAACCATTCCACACTCCCTTCCACAATAAAATAAAGTATAAGCATCTTGCACATTTTCAAAGGAATATCCACTTCCCAAATTCCTAACCAGAGATGACACATAACAGCTTCTCCAAATCAAGCAATCTGACAAAAAAGCAATACAGTCCTGGTCCAGAGAGGATGATTCTATACTGCCCAACATGTGAACAGAATAACAATCGAATGATGCCAGTACACATAACATTCTCTACAGTAGAAAAAGAAAGAATATTTAAATATTAAAGCACCTCTCTCTTCTGTTGCATTATGAAAGGTACATTATGCTTTACCCTTCACTTGGATACTATCCCCAAACACCAGCTTAAGTAAACTCATTAAAATCCAGACTATGACTTAAGAAAAATATATTTTAAAATATCCTTTGGAGGAAATTTGACAATCTGTTTAAAATAGCCAAACTAGAGCCTTTCTATACAGCTATGTCAACTCCAGACAAAAATGCAAATCTACACCATAATCCCATTAGCCTTCTAAAAAGCACTGAAAAAGTGTTTGGCCATTCTCATCTTTCACCAGTCATTTAAAAAATGTCTAGTCCATAGAAGCAAGGAGTCACTAATTTAGAAATCTCGCACTACTCCAGTCTACTAGTCCTCTGCCCTCAGGAAGCCTTAACAGCAGCACTGCCAAACACCGTCATAAGATCCTAACACTATGCTAACCAGGGACCCCTTCATGGTTCATTATCATTACAATTACATACAATCCTGAAAGTCTCCCCAAGTTGTAAAATCCAGTGAGTATCAATCAACAAAATACATGACGTCTGCTAAACAAAAACAGAGGCAAACTTCATTGTACACTAGAATGTTGGAATAGCCACTTGCTTTTGTACAGGAATCAATTCTCTCCTTCAAGAGGCTAAAAGCAGGTGGCTAAAAGGCCAATTGCACCTTTTCATGTGTATGCACTGATCCTTAGTACTACACATGCTCACTGCAAAACTGAAAATACTGTGCCCATAAAAAAGTGACACTATGGAAGAATCTATTATCAATAAGAGGAAGCTATAGTAAATCAAAAGTCACACTGCCTATAGCATGAACCCCATGAATCACCTCTATGCTCCTTTATATAAATGGCCCATTTTGTCAGTTGCAGATCCACTTTAAGATCATATTTGTGGCAAAATACAGTATGAAAGAAGAGGAAGTAAAGAGGAAGAAACACAACCCATTACAGGATGTTGACAAGTCTAAACACAAGGTTTTAGAATATACTGGTTAGCACACCACATACCACTAAAATAATATACACCAGGTTCCTTCAATACCAGGTTACTTTGGCTTTCGATTTTAACCTACTCAAGTAACGAGTCTCATGTAAAAAAATACTCAAACTTCTATACCCTAAGCCTCTCATATATGAAAACCTGTCTACTTCCCAGTCTCAGTGACCAAATAAAACAATTCTTCAACTCAAATATCCCAATTTCATTTGGACAGATGGCAGATTTGCTGTCTTTCCCTTTATTACAACTCTGTGTACTGTGGCCCAGATATACCAACTATAAGGCAAAAACAAAATAACTAAAATCCTAATAATGTGCATATTATCTCTAGAGCTGTCAATACCCCAACCACAGATACCCAAAGAGAGAAATGGTTATTTAAAGGCCTACCAAAAAACCTTCTACTTGCCAATCACCACTGAATTCATACTGGGTTGTTAATATCTTTTATTTATTCTGATGACTGCTTCTTTTAAAGTATTGCTAACAGACTCATGAAAATGTTTTAACTAGTGCTCACAAATGGAATTAGCAGGAATGCAAATGCTGTGACTGTGTTTGCTATACATGCCAAAATAAACTCAATGAGGTTAGGACTGTGTCTACCTTGCTTACCTACATCCCCAGGGCCTGGCACCTAGGAGACACTTAATAAACACCCATAAAATGAAATCGTATAACACCAAAATTCGCAGAACAGCCCCCAAACTTCAGTGGTAATGGAACTGTGTTAATGCCTGGAAGAAAGAACGTTTGCTAAAACTTGGGAAACGTCTAAATAGTGCTATTTGCTGTAACAGGATTTAACCTATACCACAGAATAAGACTGACAGTTCAAATCAGCTCTGAAGGGAGGTCTATAATGATGAGTTTTTGAAACAAAACAAAGGTTGCATTTTTTTTATAAGATAGATGACTTTTCTTTCTACCCCAAAACCATAACCAATGAAACTTAAAGAATTTTAAGAGCAGAAGAAACCTTAAGAGACTAAAATATAAAACAGATGGGCTCCAGTTTCTGAGTAATATAAACTGCCACCAATTTATTCAAGATTTTTTGCACGATTACATAACCAACACGGTATTTTGAATATTAATTACATTTTACTTTTTTGACTATGCTAAGCAACTAGTTGTAAAATTGAGAAGCAATGATTGATGAATATATAATCCTCCATTTTTATGACTTTCGCTTACCAAGGGAAAAATCAGTGAGCAAAGATGTAACTTTATCAATGCAAACAGTTCCTCTTTCCAGTTTTTGAGTCAGTGTTCCCTACTTCAATCAACACTTCTCTCATTCTATTTTTAGACTATGTAATAGCGTATTGCATTTGATTTCTATTACTGATTTATGTTTGCAGCAGCCATGTCTTACATTCCCAAAGATTTAGGAGGTATACATATACCCTTCCAAAGTGCTCCCTTTTCATGCCGTTAAAAATAACAGTGTTTGATAATTCCTTTGTCATTTGTCTCCCTCATTTGAATGTATGTTCTGTTAGAGCAGAACTGCCTGGTTCTGTCTTGCTGGACACTACAGAATATTTTCTAAGAGTTATTGCAATGAATGAATGATTTGGAAGGCAATGGGATATATGCTTCTTCTGCTAGCTAAATAGGCAATATTTGAGAAGACAGAATAGATTCTATCCAGATTTATGACAATTCAGATGCTCTAATTTACTGCGCTGCACTGAAAATCTGCAAATAATAAAGGTAAGCACAGACGTCACCATATCTGACACACACTATTACAGAAGGTACTAAAAAACACACCAAAACATAGGTCATTCAAAGGCCACACAAAGAACTAACTACAGGAGATTCCTTAGGACGAGCTTTCCGTATTCCATTACTGTCACTGTGACTGATTTTCCCAAAAACCACTGCTAAATGACTTCACTGTCTGGAGACTCAGTTTTTCTCCATGTTTTGAGAATTTGTAAGTGAACACACTGAAACAATGAATGACTACTCTCCAGGGCCTTACAATAATCTTTAAAAAGGTGGGGGAAGGGTCTAGTTTAAGGAAAACTTTTTAATAAAAACACGTGAAAAGCAATTTCCCTGTTAGTTGCGAAAGCCTGTAAATTTTTTCACCGTACCCTTCCTTTCCCTCCTTCGCTGGTCACAGAGTAAGAGTTGGAAGCCGGAAAATTTCTAACACCTCCATGCCCTGTGAGTCAGGAACTACGAAGGGAGAAGAGAATCAACTGTGGGGACACGTGTGTTCTACAGGAAAGCAGGAAGTCAGTTTCTCGAGCAGAGGCCACCGTCCAAAACGGCAAACCGCGACACCAGCCTTTGGAAAGCCCGCCCCCGCTCCCCTCCAACCCCGAAGCCGAAGCCTGCCTCCCGGGATCCGCGGCGCTGCTCGGCTGATGTAAGGAGGAGCGGCACAGAGGGCTCCGGACGCCTTCCTCCTCTACTTGGCCTGGGGAGGGAGGGCACTCCTCCGGTTCTCGCCAAAAGAGGCGGCGGCGGACCAGGCAGAGTCAGCAGCGACAAGAAGCCTCGGCCCTACGGAAGGCGGGTCGTCCACGCGGCGGGAGAACTCCCCGAACAAAGCACACCGCGCGGGCCGGGCTGGGAGCCGGGAAGAAAGAGGGAAGATCCACCCCGGCCCGTCACCACCGCCCGGGGCTAGAGACAGGTGGAGCCGCGCTCCTCCTCAGAGGGAGCGGAAGGATGGGTTCGCGGGGCTAATCTGAACTCCAGCGCAAAGCAACCGGAATCCTGCCCCGGGCGGGGGAGGGAAGCGAGCACTGCGGAGAGAAGGGGGAGGGATGGTCGGGGTCGCGGCCGCGCCGGGCCGAGGATGCGGGTGCGAGGATGCCGGCGGCGCGCTGCCAGCCACCCCCGGCCGGGCCTCGTCGGCGTAGCGGCCGCCCGACCCTCGCACCCGCGCCCCGGGCGGCCACACAAAGGGGCTGGCGAGGCGTGCCGGCTGCGGGAAGGCAGCAGGGCGCGGGGCCCGGGACGAGGTGGCCGGACCGCGACGCCCGCCGCGCCCCCGCCTTTGTCTGCCTAGCTCCGCGCCCCCGCCGCCCGCGGCGCCCTCACCCTGCTCTTTACCCGGGTGAGTAGCGGTCTCATCTGCTCGCCGGCCCCATCCGCCTCCATGGCCCGCCGGTCAGCCCGCGGCGGCCGCTACGCTACTTCCCCGCGCGGTCCGCCCGCCGCCTTCGAGACCCGACGCGCGCGGGGAAACGAACGTGCGTCCGGGCTAGAGGCGCGCGTGCGTGGGGAGAGCGGGGAGAGCGGGGCGCGCGAAACGCGGAACGCGCGTGTGCGCACGGCGGCTGCGGGGCTGGCTCTCGCCGCGCGGAGAGGCCGGAGCGTGGAACGTGGAGAGATAACCGAGTGAGCGGGAGACGAGGCGGGGGCAAAGGAGGCCGCCGCGTAGGGCTCGGGGGCGGGGCCGCAGGCCGTGACGCGTGCAGCACCGGTCCCGCCCCGGCACGCCCCCACCCCGCCTCCGCGTCACGCCCACCCTGCCGTGTGGCCCCGCGGGCTCCTCCGCTAGGCCTCCCGGAGGCGGGGCGGGAGGAGGCGGAACGGGCGTGTGTCCCACCCAGTCGGCGGCTCTCTGAGCCCCGCAGGCGCCCCGCCCCCGGCAGCTCCTCAGGAGGCCCCGCCCCTCTTTGTAAAATCTTAGCCGGCCGAAACTAATTAACTCGTTTTTGGCGTCGGAGGTTCCTCTGGGGTTCGGAAGCGGGGTGACGGTCACCCCCGCCTCTTGCTACAAACTATATACTTTAGAGGCAGAGGGAAGGCGGTCGCCACTCTTCATGGACGCTCACTGGAACCCTCACGGAACTAACGGGTCTTCGCGACTCCGCAAGGTTTTCTTTCTCAATTCAGTAGGATTGAACGCCAGTTGGGGCCTGGAAAGAGGGGCACTCCTGACCAGACCTCCTCGTGCGCTTGCGCCCTCGACGGGCGCCACACCCCGAAGTCCACCGTCAAATACCCACAGCTCATCTGGGGGGTAACGCTACCTGCCGCATAGGCTCGGTCAAGGATCCAGTGCATTTCCGTGAACGTGTCTGACACATAGCATGCTTGTTAAAAACATTCTTGTTCAGAGTTACCGTGCAAAGTTTTAAAGATGACAAAAGAATTAGTTGAGAAGTGGAAGGAAACAGTTTCACGGTAGGTCTGGGGCGCATATCCTCCCCATCTCCTAGAGGATATTAGTAAAGTCTTTGTCAGAAAGTTAAGGATGCTGGATGACTCGTTCCTGGCTCGGCTTCTAGTCCCCTCCTGTTCTAACTTTCCCAGAGAGTTGCGTTGAGGCTGGCGAACACTATACACTTAACTTGCAAAAGAGCAGAGTATGTGCTGCTATTAATAATATCTACCATTTAAAGGGGCCTGAAATTAGAGACTGTGACGTTTTGCAAACATGCTTCATCTCTAATCCTCACACACTACAAAATGTTTTACTATCTCCATTTTACAAATGTGGAAGCTGAGGCTTACCAAGATAACTGGTTTTAGGTCCTGGTTAATGTAACTACTCTTTCTATTGCACCATTCTAGTGCCTCATTAAGGACAAATGAACAACAATAAAAGGAATACAAGATGAAACCAGAATGAAAAGTAAAGAATTGGAAGAAAGAGGAGAGCTGGAATTAAAAAAAAAAAAAAAAGCCTCCTAAAATTGTTTTAGGCACCAGTCACTTGTGCCCATACCATCACTCTCTACAGTAAATATGATTTATATTGAAGAATTAGTTCTGAACCTCCCCTACCATAAAATTGCAATTGGTGTACATAATTGGTCTATCCCCTTTCTGCATTGCACTTATTCTTTTACAACATTCTATATAGTTTATGCTTAATTATGGCTTCTTGTCTGTATACACACGCACGCACACACACACAGGTGTGTGTGTCCTCCATGTAAACACACAAGCAGCAATTTTTTTGTCTACTTTGTTTGCTGTTACATTCCTAGTGTGCTAGAAGAGTGCTTGGCCCTTGTAAGCTCTCAGCACATGTGTTAATTGAATGAATATGGCGAGTGGGGACCTAACATCCTTTAAGATCTAAGAGCATCCTATGTGACAGCTGAGGATGTGGCCAAAGGAGCAATGGGAACAAAGCAGGAGCCAAGACCCTTGAAGGCCTCACAAATACACACTCAGGAGACCATGCTAGAAAATGAGTTTCTCCTCCTCCATCTTACGAAAAATAAGTAAGCCCCAAGTTTATTTAGTCCACAATCCTTTTTTGAGTGACTTCTGTGTTGCCATACACTTTTTCCACTCCTCACTTCATCCCAACTACTAAAAAGATAATGTAGGAAAGACCTGAATTATAGAATTTATTATTACTCTTAATTACCCACTTAATTCAGACTCAGCCAGAGTTCATCCTGAGGTGATGGGTGTATTGAGTAAAGAAAATAATGTGTGAAAATTGCTTTTGTGCAAATAGAGATAGCTATAAAATGTTCCAAGGTGCTGAAAAGCAAATTGTCCTCTTCAGTATTTTAAATATTCATCCAAAATGTAGCATGGGGGAACATTTGCTAAACAAAGGTGAATGTGAACCTAAATACGTTGCTAATAATGAACTTGCAGCACCTAAAATTAATGACATTTTGCTATATCCCAAGTTCAGGAACTTCCTCAGTTTCTGGAGCAGTAGGTAATACTAACAGGGACTTGGATACAACCTCTTGGCAAGATCTTCATCCTGAGGAGCAAATAATCATCCAGTAATCTTCCTCCAACAGTTCTCTATGAGGCAGGGCATATTTTCTAAAGTCAAATAGCAGCTTCTTTGTCCTTTGGAAAACCTGGAACCATCCTTGACCTTTCGCAGAGGATTCTTTAACAACTATGTGTTTCTTCATTGCCTCTTCTTGGTCATAGCTGAAATTTAAATGTTCCCAATCATTTGCTCCTATAAGGAAAGCTAAAGTCCTTGGAATAGGGTTTAGTAAGAGCACCAGGGCAGCCTCACCAGGGGAAAGACAGAAGGTAAATTGTTGAAAAAAAAAAAAATGTTGCTCCTTACTTCTGTAGGCTAAGCCCACAGATAAATTTAAAACAAAAACCAGCCCTGGTCCCTGATCTGATGAAGTTCAGAGGAGAATATATGAATATACAAACCACTGCCAGCAATACTATGTGTTCAGCTCTGATACAGTCATGGGGATTTCACTGTAAGAGAATGAGATGACTTTTGCTAGAGGCAGAAGGAGATGGGGGCTGCCAGCTGTGGGAAAAAGCTGAAAATCTGCAGAGAAATCAAGTAGATTTGAACTGAGTCATGAATGATAATGGTATAACTTCACCAAATAAGGGGTAGGGTGGGGGAAGGAAATACAGGCAGAGGTAACGGCAAGATAAAGGGCATTGATCTGTAGAAGCAGGATGCCCAAAGGTGAAGCATTCCTGCTCCTGAGACAAACTGCCTGGGGCTGATTCCGTTCATGCTAATTGTCTTTAGGCAAATTACCTCACCTCTCCAACCCTCTTTGAAAGTAATAGTGGTACTCTCCTCATGGATTTGCAACGAAGATTAAATGAGAGCATCTAGCACACCTAACTACTCTGTATACCATAATGATGGAGACATAACATTGTACATTTGCCTAAGCCCGCAGAATGTACACCAAGAGTGAACCTGTAAATTATGAACTTTCAGTGACAATGATGTAGAATGTAGATTCGTCTATTGTAACAAAAACACCGTTCTGATGGAGAATGTTGATAATGGGGAGGCCATGCATGTGTAGAGGCAGGGGGTATAAAGGAAACAGATCTCGGTACCTTCCCCTCAATTTTCCTGTGAACCTAAAGTTGCTTTTAAGAAATAAAGTCTTAATAAAAAGTAGCCAAAGGAAAAAAGCTTAAGTCGATGCCTCAGGAAATTTAAAAAAGGCATTTTAATCTGCTTTCGCTAATTAAAAGTGGTGGGTACAGTGTGTATTCAGATATGTTCACTGAAACATTTGTGGTAGAAAAACTGGCAGTATGTCAATAAGGAGGATCAGTTAAATATATTTTGGTACTTCAAATGATGAAATAAAGTTCTTCAGCATCAAAAGAATGAGTTAGGTAAGTGCTGATAAGGAAAGTGTTTCAAGATACATTATCAATATTATTAAGTTCCTCCCTCCTGCCCTCCCCCCAAAAAAGGTAAACTGAGTAACAGTTGGTATACTATGATTCTTTTTGTAAGTAAAAAGAAAAATTTTATGTTTACATCAGTATATCTGTTACCTCTGGAAGTTAAGCCACTGCTACTAATAGATGTCAATGGACAATGTAAAAGTACCTGTCTTTATTGCTTTATTCTTCGTATTTTAATATCAATGAGAGCTATGTGAGCAATAAAAACAAGGGTCATATTTTGTTTCTTTATATTTCTCTATATTTAAAAAATCTAATTTTAAATGTTACATATTTTTAAACTTTATGTAGGCAATGGGATTTGGTTTATTCTTATAAACATGTCTTTAGGGATAATCTACTTGGAAGAATCCTGAATTGGTATTTCAGAAGTTCCCTTAATATCACCTTAACTTCAAATATCAATATAATTTAGGCAAAGTACTTTCTTTGGTTTAAATTTCACAGATAATTGTGTCAGTCTTTCCCCATTACTTGTATGGAAAGATACAACGTCTTTAAATTGTTAAATTAGTCAAGGGATGTTGAAAAAAGAAATACAGTCCTACTCCCAAGTATTTACCCAAGAGAAATACAATTATTTTCATAGGGAAAAACCTATACATAAATGTTTATAGAAAATTTATTCATAATGGAATGAATAAACTGGAAATAATGCCAATGCCCTTTAATATGAATTATGGACAAATGAGAGTGAATGGATAAATTGTGGTACATCCGAACAATGGAATACCAATCTGCAACAAAAAGAAAAAACTACTGACAAAACAATATAGATTAATAGAAAATGAATTGTGCTAAACTTAAAGAAGCCAGCTTCAAAAGGCTACATTCTGTCTGAATCCATTTATGTGACATTCTCAAGGAAAACAAGAAACAGAAAACAAATCACTGGTTGCCAGGATTTAGGGCTAGGGACTGGGTATTCACTGCAGAGGGACAAGAGGGAACTTTCTGCAGTGATGAAACTGTTGTATTTCTCTATCATGATGGTAGTTGCACAATTGTGTGTACGCATCTGTCAAAACTTAATACTCTACACTAAAAAGGATGTATTTTGTGTAATGTGCAATACCTCAATAAACTTGGCATAAAACAATAAATATGTATACTACACACCCACAGATTTTGTAATCTGAAATTAGTGGATGGTTTTTACATACTTATGATTATACAGTAGTTCTGTGTTGTTGCGCTTAAACACCATATATCCCAGCATCCATAATAGAATAATAATTTTAGTGCTTCAATGGATCCTTTTCAATTATTTTGGTTTCTTAGTAATGCATGCAAAACTATTTGTATGTTCCTGAATTCTTTGATGCACATATATATTCATAGGGAAACTACAATTATGGAAACCAAAGACTATAAGCACTATCATGGTCAAATAACTGCAAATTAGTAAGGCTCCTGGAACTGAATTCTAGACTGGCTACCACTCAGTTCACTGTTTCTTTACTAACACTGATTTTTTTCTGAATCAGTTCAAGTCATTGGTCATCATTTAGTTTGCTCAGACATTGGCTGGAAAACTAATCTACCATTGAGTAACAGGTACAAGTGCATACAGAATAATGTACTTTGTCACTTTGAGATGTGCCAGCAAACTTCTTTAAAACATTGTTACACATTTGATTTAGGCAGAGTTCTTTAGAAGTCAGAGTCATTTTTGGTCACACCTTAAGTACACCTGGGTGTGGTTTAAATTTTGGTTGTTTTCCAAAGACTGTTCCTCTTAACACTTGGGCTTGAGAAGTGTTTAAAAGATCCTAGTTGCTCTTTTTTTTCTTCTTCTCAGGACCACTCTTTATATACAGTTAAATTTCAATGAATACCTCATTTATGGAAATAATCCTTTCAACCAGGTCCATGACTGAGACTACAATGAATTTTGGAGAAGAACTCATCTGAACCAAGGGGGGAAATCTAAAATCCCAAGGTCCCATTCTGAGAAACATAGATAAAGATATAATAGACTTTTAGGAAGGCAGAGATGGAAGAAAACATTTCTTGTCATGGAAGTAAATTTCTTAAAATGTTACTCTGCATTAATGTTAAAATAAGCACTTGGTTTGGTTTAGATCATCTTGGAATATTCTCAGTCATCCCATTTTAAGATAATCTAAAATGGGATGTAAAATAAATAAAATAAATAAATAAGCAAATAAAAACTTTACTTACAGGACATTGAGCATGCCATTTAATGCCTCTGGACTTGTTTCCTCATCTGTAAAATGGGCTAATTGAGGCCGTAATCTCTTATTCTCAACTGCAAACTCCATATATCTCTGAAAAATTAGTAGTTTTTCGTAAATCACTTGGCTGCAAAAATCTACCCTAAACTGACATGAGGCTGTTTATAGTCTTTACTTCCTTATTGTGAATACCCAAATGTCTTATTACTGAAATATCAATTTGTCTGATAACAGGATGTTGTCCCAGACCCTCTTGAGGGTGTTTATGACATAGATAATTGGCATTATATCACTTGTTTAAATTTTGAAATATTCTGAAATCTAAAATATCTGGCTCTAAGGGTTTTGAATAAAGGATCATAGGCCTATGCTATTTGTTCTGTTTATTTCAAAGCTGTTGCAAAGGCCAAATAAGGTAATAGACTGAAAAAAAAACCTTGACAAAATTGATGCTATGCCTTCTTTAACCACAGGAAGCCCTGGAGATGGTGCTTTCTAGGGCTCTTGCTGTGTGGAGGCCTCCTCCTGTGCTAGAAGCAGCTTCTACCTGTCTTACAGCTTCTACTCCAGCCCCACACCTATGCTGTACCTCTCCTGAAGGACCTCTCTTAAAGACTGCTCCCTATAATTAGGGGTCCTTCCCAACCTACACCAGTTGGAATATCTTTTGTTCTGTAGCTTTGTTAAACTCAGGCTGGTAATGAATTGCCAACAGACAGTGGAGAGAAATCAGATCAAGAGAGCACTTAAGCCCTTGGGGTGCTTCTGAATGCTCTGTAGGCATCCTGCAGATGACTGTCATTTTCACTGCTTGAAGCCAAGTTTGTGCATATGTAATTCAGAACTGAAGTCTCCTTTTTCCTGTTAGTTTTTAGATTATCTTAAAAATGGGATGATTATGAATATTCCAAGAGGATTCAAGCAAGTAACCTGTGCTTGTGTGTGAAACAGAATGCCTACTTTCTCTCTCTCTCTCTCTCTCTCTCTCTCTCTCTCTCTCTCTCTCTCTCTCTCTCTCATACACATACACAAACAGGCAACACAAGCTTATTCAAATAAATATGTTTATTCACTTAAATTCTGGTTCCTTTCTTATACTAACTGATTCATTTGATGGAATAGCAAATTCTTCACAGGTTACTGGGCATGCTGACAACTCCTTAAAACTTAGGGTTAACTAGGATTGAGAAGTGGTAAGCTTTCCTTTTCCTTGCTTTTCATAACTGATGTCCAATGAGACATTATGCACAACTGGAAGTTGAGAGTGGAGAGGGAATGATGAAAAAGTTATTTTACAAAGTATGAAAATACACACACCAGCATTTCATCTTTTCTTAAAGACCATTAACCAGAAAAAGCACAGAGAATTTGGGAATGTTTCCATTTGAAGACTAAGAATATATCCCCTGCAAATACCACTATTATTATTCACCAATGACACACCAGTTTATCTCCCTTTTAAATGCCAAGTAATAGTGCTTAAAATATGAGTGGAGATACAGACCATGGCTCCAGGCATAAGCTACCCTTTGTCTATAAAGATGGCATGACTGGTAACCATGAGTAACATCGGTAGCACATGTTCCTCAAGGCTCTGCTGCACTGTCAGAGACAGGTTGATATGGTTCTTTCCATGTTCTATCTGTGATATTCATTTGTGAAAATATATTGTGAGGAATACAAGGCTGGAATCACAGAACACAAGGAAGCTAATTCCTATATCCATAAGTCACATTCATTTCCTACTGCTTCCTGGTCCCAGTGGATCCATCTAGTCAAGAATAATCTCTAGCTTCTCCCTCTAAAGACACTCTTTGGACCTAAATTGGTACAATCTTCCTAATAAACAATTTGACAACATGTATTAACAGTCAAAAAAAAAAGCATGTCCTTCAACTCAGTAATTTCTTGACTAGGACTGTTCTGCAAGATGAGTCATAGACATGAGCATAGATTTATATACAAAGAGGTTTATGCCAATGTTATATATGAAAGTGAAAAATTAAAGACCATATAAAAGTGAAGCAATGAAAAATTATTAAATAAATGTTTACATATCCATGTGATGGAATATAAAGTACTCAACAAAAAGACATTCTGAATTTTAATAAGAAAATACTCATGGTATCAAGTTTTGTTAAAATATCTGGAAACAAACTTGATACAGAGTATAATAACTAATTATCAATGAATGATCAGTTGAAAGTAACAAATTAAAAAATAACAATAAGACAATTAAAAGGAAACAGACTAAAATGTTAACCGTTACTATTGCTAGGTAGTAGGATTACAAGTGACTTTTTAGTTTTACTTTTTATAGGTTTCTACAAATTTCCACAATGAAGAAATTCCTTTTGTAGACAGTGTTGTTAAGGGAAAACGTTAAAATGCTAATGGAAAACTTACAATGTTTTACAATAGGAATATTTCACAGTTAAACAGCAGTTTTACAAAGCCAAATACGTTCATGGTAGCTAAAACTAGTGTGACTGCAGTAAATGGATAATCATAACCTTTTAAGAGGCACTGCTTCTCTCATTGAGGCCAAGTTAAAACTGAATGGGTTAAACAAAGGCCTGCCAAGCGGTCGGCTGAGGATACTACAGGGCTCCGAAAGGAGAAGACTATCAAGTTATTAGAGTAAATATTCTCAATGATATCTTTTCTGGCTAAGAAAAAAATATGTATTTTAATGAAGAAAACTACAGAAGCTTCAGAGAGTCTCATGTCTAGGAAACTAAACCCAGTTGGTAGGGTAGTTCATTGCCTAGTAACCTAATGAGGGGTTCATAAAGGTGGTTATTTAAGTCCATAGGTCATCAGCATCAGCAAACACTAATCTGAATTGGAAGCTTTCTACCAATTATTATTACAGATCTTCAAAGACTTGCCAAATAATCCTTCTTTGGAATGAAAGCCTCTAAGATTACTGCCTGGTTGGAAGCTGGAGTTTTTGTCTCTGTTTTAAATGCTCTTAGACCAGGGTTTCCCAAATCTGCTTGTTCATAGTATTCTCTGGGGTACTTATGGAATATATGGATTTCCTTAGAGATTATGATTCAGCAGATATGGGATGGGGCCAAGGAATTCATCATTTTAACAAGGGGCCTGGATGAGTTTTATGACCAGCAAGTTTGAGAAATTTTATTATAAACTCTCATTTCCTTTCTAGCACTTCCTGTTAGTTCTAATTACATGCTATCCTTACCTGTTGGATGACTTGTTTAATGTCTGCCTCTAATACCAACCAGTAAGTTCTATGACAGCAGAGATAGTGTCAATTTATTTCTGCCCCTCCAGGGACTGGAATGGTATCTGGCATATGTGATTAGGAGCTGAGTAGCTATTTTTTGAATCAACCAATCAGTGAATCAAAATTCGTTTTGCTGTATCTGATAAGAGTCCAGTTTAAGTCTGAATCATTCTCAGGATTGTAGGAAAAACCCCATATCAAGGAAGCATAATGTGAACCTAAAATGCATTGTACTCTGGCAGGGACCTTTTGTCACCTTGAGGAGAAGAGTACATTACAAAAGAGGACATGCTGACTGCCAAACGCATTAAGACATCAAACTCATAAAGAAAACAAATATTCTGTCCATATCTACCTATCTATATAGATAATATCTATTACTTAAGTAAGCATATGGCATGCTGATCTGATATAGGAAAAAGAATACAAGACAACTTCTTGCCTCGTTTGAGGCCAGGTCCAGGGGGTTGTGATTGTCAAGCAGGTCAAGGGCCAGTATGACTGAAAAGGGTTCTACTTTCTCCTAATATTTAGGCTCACCAAGAACTATAAGGGCAAATAATGTTATAGAAATCTGGGGTGTACAACTCCCCCCTTAAACTTTTCTCTATTTAAAAGTAACTATATTAGAGATAACTATTGAATATTAACTGGTTGAAATATGGCATTTGTGTAGGTATATAGGAGTATGCAATAAACTTACTGTGGAATTACAGTAAACCTTTACATACATAGGCACTGAGCAGGTAGGTGTCTATAAAATGATCACTGAATCATTTTGTCAGGCCATACTAATTCTGGAGAGTGAAATACATGGAGTTCTTTAGTTGTAGACTATCTACTCTACTACCTCCACCAACCCCAGCTGCACAGTCCATGGAGATGCCCCTTCTGCCCTCACTTTGGGCCAGTTTATTCACTTAAGAAACCTGTTCCAAGACAGTTCCTACTGGGATGTGGATATCATATGCCTGAAGTCACGGTTGCTCCCCACTCTTGAGACCTGGCTAAGACTTCACCAGCCATTCACACTCAGCTCATCAAAAAGGCCTAGCTTGGGGTTAGCAAATGAATTGCCTAGAGGCCAAAGCTGATCAGCCACCTATTTTTGTAAACAGAGTTTTATTGGAACATAGCATGCCCATTCATTTGTTTATGGTCTATGGCTGATTTTGGCAGTACAACAGCAGGCTTGAGTAGTGGTGACAGAGGTCATCTGACTCACAAAGCCTTAAATATCCACTGTCTGGCCCATTAGAGAAAAAGTTTGCCTACTCCTAGCCTAGATGCATAGGGCCAGATAAAAATAATTGTTGTAATAAAATTCTCATGTGGCATTTAGCATATGCTAGGTAGTATTCTAAGGTCTTTGCAGATGCTAACCTATTCAGTCCACTCTACAATCCTATGAGGAAAGTAAAGTACAAAGAGCTTAAGATAACACAGCCAGTGAGGGCCCGCCTAGATAGGAGAAGTACTGTAACATAAATAGGTGATCACTGGTTTTCAAAAATGATGAACAGAATTGTAATTTGGAATCTGTACTAGAACAGCAAACAAATCATGGTGAAGATCATAAGACCAGTGTGATCAGGGAAGGTTATTGTTAATAACCACATTCTGATCAGGTGTGGATTATATTTGTGTATGGTATGGGTTAGACGGGAAAAACAGTATGTAAGGAAATCAAAAAAAGAAAATAGAGATTACCAAAAAAAATGCTTTCTTAAAAAAATGTATTTACTCCAAAGTGTCTACATTTAAATTGTAATTTCTGCTCCAACATAGTCCCTTTGGCATACTCTTGCTTCATTAAAAATAATTCAAAATCTTTTTAAAATATGTATTTGGAAATTACCTTCGGAACCAGTTTACTCACATAGAAAACCCAATGTTTAAATGTATGGATCCATAGTTATAAAATTTATTTTAGTCCCAAGTGGTACTGTTAATATTATTTCACTTTATGGTCCACTTTATGCACCAGATGTGGGTCCCACAGACTTTTGAATTCTTCTGAAAAGTAAACCCAGCCCATGACATTTCCAAGGATTAGAGATTTTCCACAGCCTTGTCTGAGTAGCTCACTGCAACATAACAGAACCTGGCCCATAGTAAGTGTGCAAAAAATACTGTTGAACAAATGAGTGACTTTCTCAAAAAGAAGTTCCAAAAATGATTTAGGAAATGATGACACTGTTTGAAAATCTCTCTCAGTGATTGCTTTGAAGAAACATGCATTTGGTTCATCAGATTTCTTTGAGTCATTTCTTTGAATGGGTATTCAACAAATACCCACTGACAGCTAGGGATAGGTACATCACCTGTAAAGTCCAGTGCAAAATGAAAATGTAGGGTCTCTTGGTCAAAAAGCAGGAAAGAAGTGTTTTCCTTTCTTCTGCAGTCTCCTTCTCAACCTGTCATTGTGTCTTAACTTGCTACGCAGCCCTGTGCTCCCCTGGGCACATGGGTACTCGCAGAGAGAGTGCAGGGATTCACAGGCACTACAGCTCCTGAGCAGGACTCCACACGTGGGCACACACAAGAACCTGCCTGACCCCGCCTTGCTCCTGCACCCAAGTCGGGGAGGGGGCTGTGGAAGGGAGTGGTGGTCACTCGGTGGAGGTGAAGGAGGATACCAAGATGTGGGACCAGGTGGGAGCCAGGCCTCCGAGCCCTGGTGCATGCTCCATTGTTCTTGGACCTCATGCATAAAACACCAATGGCTAAGCAACTCAAGACAGCAATTGGTAAATATTAAACTCCAAATGCATGGCAGTCTCCCAGATGTTCCTGAAGCTAGCCCTACTGAGAGCACACTGTGCTGGGTTGGGAGTGTGCTGTGAGAATGGGACAAACAGGGCAGTGCCAGCCCCATGGACCCTTCTTTCTAACAGGGAGAGCCAACAAGGAGAGATTAATGTGCAGTGTATGAGAACGTTGACGAGTAGAGGCAGAGCCTGGTGGCTTCAGTCCTGGGGTCAAAGAAGGAGTCCCAAACACAGAGACTGCTAAGTGAGACCTAATGTATAGGAGATAGAAAACCAGAGTTGGGGTGCAGACAGAGGAAACAGCACTCAAAGAACTGGGGGTGGAGAGCATGGAGCATTCCAAGCCCTGGGGCTGGCTGGAGTGGGAATGCACATTTCAGCGCTGGGAGGCGGGGAGTGGGAGCTTTCTCCATTATGTTAGGGAGTTTCAATATTGTCTGGGGGCAATAGGGAGCCATTTAGAGGCATTTAAGACAGAGAGTGACTTGAACAGACCTGTGTCGTGTAAAATCACTTGAGTTGCAATGGGAGGAAGAAAAGTTCCAAAGGGTGGGACATGTGGTAGGGAGAGAAGACAGGGTCAAAGGAGAGAATGCAGAGGGTGGTTTGGGCATGCATGGGAAGCACCAGACAACCAGAGGGGCTCACAGTGGGACAAAAAGACCTGGGATACCACAGACTGAGGCATGTAGAGTTCATTTCAACATTCGTCTGGTAGATGGGGACCAGAGGCACCAAACAGAGCAGGCTGAAGCCTGCTTTGAGCATGCTGGCCTAGACCAGATTGGCAGCAGCCTCTCACCACTCATTGTTCTGAAATTGTTAACAGAGCTTTGAGACCTGAGAGTGGTTCTGGAGTCCATGATCAGAGCGCCAGTTCCACACCCTTCCTTACAAAAGAACTTTAATTCCACAAAGCAAACATAACCCTGAGGAAATGTTAATGAGCAATTGCACGAATGGCCCAGGGATCAGTTCTGAACACACATGTTTCATCCCCTTTAAAAAGCACAGGTCATATGCCTATGTTTCATCTTTCAGCCTGTGCATGTAGAATGGTGTCATGGGCTGGTAAATGTTGGGGAGATGGTATCCTAACACATTCCATTTACCCTACAACTTTCTGAGTACATGAAGTGTGACCGTACTGCATGAGTCTCTAGCTTGTCTTTCAGGTGCAATAGATGTGAAGGATAGTTTCAAAGGTAATTTGGCAATCATGAATCTGATTGGCTGAGCACCTTAGCTCCGGCTATAGAGGATACAAGAGCTGGTCTGAAGAGCTTTTTGGACATGCAGAATCGTGGACAGTCATACACACTTAAAGTTTAGGAAGCACAGCTCTTCAGATCCCCTTCCTGACCATAAGAAAGTTGTCATTTGAGTTGGGAAAGTCATAAAAACCATTGAAGGCAGAATTTTTTAAACCTGCTAAATATTGTGGCATGAAATATAAAGGGCATAAAATTTAATGAAACAAGGGCTATCAGCACTATTAATGTCCTCAGAGGACATCAGAGCACCAGTTCATTTTGAGTTGGGTTATAATTGATCACTTTCGTGCCTTCTGTGTTGAATACCTAGTAAGTTCTACAAGACTAGAAATACGGTCTACACATTTCTATGTCCCTTTCAGCACCCTGTACACTACACACAGTAATAAAGATTTCTTAAACGAATGAATTAAATAAACATCTTCCTCTTTAGCAATATGATTTGGCTGAATTTTTTTCCGCAGATTGTTTTTAGGGGGATTTTCTTAGTAAAAACGTAAGGGGACTTTGGAGTCAGGACATTTCTTGTTTTTGTATTTGTTGTGTGTGATGGAAGTCCAGGACTGCCCTTCAGCTCTCTGTGGGAGGAAGGAGTAAAGCCGTCCCCGATCACAACACTAATCTGAGTCAAGGATATGAAACCAGCCCTTCAGGAAGTGAGCCAATTAAATGTTATTTCCTCAGATATGAGCTTAACAAACAATATTTCGTGGAAGAATCAAAACACTTTAGATTCTTGTTTCCCTAAAGTGGTAGAAATAATTGATGTCTTGTGATAAAAATAAACAAGGACCATGGGAAATTTTTCTCATTCTTCCCCATCACATCGTCTCATCTTTCACACCTCATGCACAATGTGACATTAAATCAGCAGAACTTTTCTCTTTTCTTCCCCTTTTGTTGGGTGGTAAATAACCAGCTGGGGCTTTGAGAGCAGTGAATAATACACCTGGCACAGGACCAACGTAACTGCCACCTGGAAATTTTCCACTCCGCTGTTTTGCTCCAGTTCAGGAGTCTTATGATCAGAAGGATAAATGGTGGAAACTGCCTCTGTGGGTCCTCACACACAAGAGCATCGGGTGCATGGTTAAGCTACTGACAGCTCTGTTTCCCTCCATGCCTAGCCCACACTCAAATGTCTGATCTCAGGATGGTTTCCTCTGGTTTCTCAGCTCACACATGAGTCTCAACTTGGTACATTCTTGGGGTTGGAAGCCAATAGTAATATCACAGCAGGAAAAATGTCTGGGACCATCGTTGTGACTGAGGCCACACTGACAAGTCCCTGAATATATCCTCCTGGCTTTATTTGCAGGCTTCCACTCAGCATCTGCCTCTGTCCCTGAGGCCATTTCCTTAAACCCAGAAAGGTGTGTTACCTATAAATACCTCCTGCAGTTTGGGAGAATCAGTATGCCCAGGAGCAGCCATTACTAGTGACTGATGCCCCAGCTTTCCCCACCTCAGCTGAGATAATTCTGAAGGGTGTGTTTATGTTTTACAGTAGGGTTAAGTTCCTAACATTCCTTTGCTTAGCTTCATTCTCCATCCCTGAATATGCCCCCTGCTCACACACCACCTGTTACCAGTGGCTAACATTTCCTGCCACTCCCAAATCAACTCTTCTAGCCCTGGAGTTTTTGTCTCAGGGGCAGCTTCTGGGGAAATGCAAACGAGGATGGTCAGTGGGCTCCTCCCACAATTCTTACAATAGATTTTAAAGCCATATACAGCGTACATAATTTTTGAGTCATCTATAGAATGATGACTCAAATCTGCTACACTTAAAGCTCCTTCACTTGCAGCATCAGTATTCATCACACTTGCTTCTTGGTGCTCTGAAAGTGTTCCTCTGACTGAATGACCTTTGCTGGTAAATCGTTTAACAGAATGTGTTTCCAATCATTTTAATGTGCTTCGAAGGTTATGGCACAAGCCCCTGAATCACAATTCACAGGAGTTTTCGGTAACTCTAATTCTGATGCACCAAGTGGCCTTGGCCATTTAATGTCTATATTCAACTGGAATGTGCTGTGTTGAGAGATCAGAGTGGCCGGTACACATACATTTGATTTTTCAGTATTTTTTCACCATTCTTAATCTTCCCTATTCCTCAAATGCTGATTTATTATTTTTCTTCTCTTCCCTTTTTATCCCCCTGTTCATTTCTATCCTGTCACTGTTCTTTTTAATGACAAAATGATACGGTCCCACAGAACACGCAGACAGCAGATGCTACGTACCCACCAGATCCTTCTTGGATCAAGGACCTTGCTCCCCATGCTGAGCCATACTGGCTCTTCAGGAATAGCCCTCCACTGAAGGAAACCATGTTGCTCAGGGTCATACACCTTCCTGGACAGCCAGCATCCACAAAGGCCCAAACTCTGTGTCTCAGGAACAACTCTGCAGGCCCATCCCAGCTCCAGAGCTCTGTGGAGGATTCGCTGGGCCTCTCCTATGATTGCTTTGTGGCTCACTGTGAATGAAATGAAGGTTCCTGTGTCCAAGATTCTCACCTGGCCCTGGTTGGCTAGCTCACTACACACGTGTGGGCAATATGTTGTTATTGACGCTATATAAAGAGCTCCGCCCAGTGGTCTGCGAGACACAGTGGCAAGGCTGGAGAGCAGAGCAGAGGCTGGAGTGGTGGCAGCGCTGAGAACAGCTGTGTGGACAGAGAGGCCCAGAGGCAGAGACCGGCTTGCTGAATGCAGACTCGCTCTGAGTGGACAGGATTCTAGTGATTGACCTGCCACCATGGAAATAAAGTTGTTTATAACCCTTTCACCCCAAGAATGTTCTGCTGTCATTTCTTTGGTCACATTGAATCCATAGTGAACTTGCCTGGGGCTGAAACCCATTGGCAAGAGAGTCACCTTCTCCTTTGCCCCAGCTTGCTTTCCTTCCTCTTCACAAGTATTGTTCCCAAGAGCATCCCTGAGTGAAACTTCTCCCCCCAAATCTCGAAATCTCAGAGTCTGTTTCCCAGGAACCTGACCTGACACTTCCAAATGAAATCAGAAGATCAAGAGGGATAAAAGTGTGTTCATTTACATTTACTATCATCAATGCCCTCTGTCTAACATGTCTAAGATGGTGTCACAGGAACTTGGCAGGTGTCAGTATATATTTGTATATTCTACAACTAAAAATGCATGGAAAAATAAGGTGCATAGATTTGGCTGAACCATAAAAAACAAATGTAACAGCACCTGATAGGTGGGAGGAGCTCAACAAATACTTCCTGACTCTTTGACTCAGTTTTCTTACAATAAAATATGATTTGCACTTGTCTTATAATTCAGTGCTTCAAAGATTTTTAATTGCACATAAGTGTATTTTTAATGAGACTGTTCACATTTTAATCTATATCCAGGTAACCAACACAATTTAAAATAAATTAAGTGCAGAAATTATCAGATCAATTTCATCTAGCATGCCCTCTGGATTAGTTTCTTTCCCTGAACCCTCCCTAAGTTACCATCAATTACCATATTTCATAAAATCAAAATCCCTAAGGATCATCCAGAAAGAAAGACTTGATAAGTAAGATGGCTCATGTAATCTAGCTGGCTATTCATGTGATACATACATCTACTTGTTGATAATTGAAAAGATAGATGGAATATAAACAATGTTCACTTTGTTGAATGAGGATTTCAAAATTTACGTACCTGAAAATAATCTCCACCATCATCCTTTATGGCAGCTGTTTCTTTCTTATCATCATCATGACGGAAACCATTCAAATGCCCAAAATGCTCCCTAGGCCCTCCCATTAAACATCAGACATCTCACCTCGCTCCCATATCATCATTCCCATGCTTATCCTTGGAGAATTTATGAAAATCTTCCCTGGTAACTTTTTCCAAATCTAGTCATATTTGGAAGTGGAGGGGAAACTTAAAGAAAGATATTCCCTACCAATTAATTAATTAAAACATCAAAATAGGAAGTGAGCCGATGATAAATAGAAAATGAGAACCAAAAGGTGAAAGGATTGTATTGCTGAAATGGTGTTTCTGATGCATTTAGGGAAGGCACATCATCTCTTGGTGCAGCTTCCTTTCATTGAAGGCCTTTAATTGCCAGCTACTAAAATCTCCTATTGGGGTCATACTAGATGCTGTAATAAGTAGATCTCAAAATATATAATAGCCAAGCCTACTAAAAGTTCACTTCCTGCTCTCATAAGTTATTCCTGGGCGGTGGGGGGGGGCACCCCAGCCTCAGGTCCCTTTGTAAAATGTTCTGTTTTATGGTGTGTCTCCCTCTACCCCAGGCCTCCCATTCCTCAGCATCCAATCAGTAAAGGAAGAAACAGAACAAGGAAAACACGTGCCTATTTCTTAAAAGGCTTGGCTCAGAAATGGCATCAATCATTTCTGCCTGTGTTTCATTGGTTAGAATTCGGTCTCATGGCCGCACTAATTACAAGGGAGACTAGGAAATGTAGTCCAGCTGAGTGCCCAGGAAGAAGACACTCATTTTTGCTAAACAGCTGACAGACCCAGACACAGAGCCTTTGTACAGCTTAAAGACAGGCAAATGCCAAGGTTCTCAAACGATCCCAGGGGGGTCTTAACGGTGCCACTGGCTGACTGCCAAGAGCCAGTCATCACAAGTACAACTTCTTCCATTCTCCTCAGAGTGCCTAAAACTTAATATTTAAAAATAATTCTAATCTTTCTATAATAGTTGTGCCAATGCACCAGAGTGCACCCCACAGTAAAGTACTTTGTTTCTTCAAGACAGGATAGATGGCCTCTTAGGAGCCTGCTGAAGAGTTAAGTAGGTCCTTTTTACCTCTTCCCCCTTCTAATGAAACAATCACATTGTTTGGGAAGGTTTCTGAGATCATTATCTGCCCATCTCATCACTCTGACACCACTACTCTGGGCACTAGAATTTCAATCACAAAGTCCAGAGAAACCTAACCAGTTGTCTTTCTTAACATTTTGTCAATGAATGGAATAAACTGTTTTCGCAAACTGACAGCAAAGAAAAAAAAATCATTTCACTTCACCTATTCACACAAGAAACAATGAATCTTTTGCCTCACATTCAAGCCAGAGCTCAAAATTTTATTTGAAGAAGATGACAACTTTGTGGTTAATGGTTTTCTTTTTGTACTTACTCTTCCAGATAAATGACAGAATAATTGGTCATTCTGAAAATGCATTGGCTTCACAAGAGAAGAGCTTGCAGCCCATACAGTATTTTTTTCAGTTCAAAAAGGACATTCCTGAGGGAAAATGTGATCAGGTTTATATGAGTCAGACAAAACGGTCTGTGTAGGAGTCTTTTACCTTGCAGCCTAAATGATTAACCCAGGTGCCTCTACAAACAGAACAGCAGAATACAAATGAAGAACTTTCAGTGAACACCACCACTCAAGATAGTATCAATGTTTACCCATAGTGTCTGCTCATATTTACAAATCACTTTTTAGTGTTCATGAAAGTATCTTACCTCAATTATTTATTTGGAACTAGTCACAGAGCATGGGTGGATAATCATTTTTTGTTTTAATTGCTGGTTACATCCCCTAAAGCAAATCCAACTTTGTAATTAATTTAGAGTTGCTTTTCCTTAAAGAAGTAACAGGCATCAAAATCACTTCCTCTTTCACCTATGCAAAGAAAGCAAGAAAGTATATAATTCTACAAAAACACTTTACAGTATATCTATTTCCACACTGTGGCCAGTGAAGAGAGAAGGGAGCAAGTAGGAAGAGAAGAAGGAAGAGGCAGGAATACAGGGTAGGAAATAGAGGTGCCTTACCAGCTGCATGCAGACATACAAAGGGAAAGGAAACATAAATGACAAAGAAGAGATTTGGGGGGAAAAGCAAGGGAGAGAGTGAGAAGGGAAAATAGAGGAAAGAAGAATAGCAGAACCTGTTCTTGAGAGGAGTGGGGGACATTTGGATAGAGTGAAGAACAGAACCTGCTTACTATGGACAGGAACCAGGAAAAGATTTTCTCCCCTGTTGTAGCCACTGTGATCAAAGCAACGCTAAGGTTGAGGTCAAGTGCAAAGCGGGTCTAACTGTAGGTGGAAGTTTCCTACACTCGCTGTAGATTCTATGAAGAGCCACGTCTGTCCAATCAGAAAGATATTCTCGCTAAAGGGATTCCTTACAACACATTTCTTTATGAATTTCATAGATTCTTAGGTTATTTTTTTAATTGACATGTAATTTATATACCATCAAATTCACCTTTTAAAAGTGTATATTTCAGGGCTTTTGGTAAGTTAACAAGGTCAGACATTCATCCCCACTACTTAATTCAAGAATATTTTTGTCACCCCTAAAAGAAGCCACATTACATAGCAGTAACTCCCCATTCCTTCCTTCTAACAGCGTCTGGAGACCACAAATCTCCTTGCTGTCTCCACTGATTTGCATATTCTGGAAATTTCATATATATGCAATTATGCAAAATGTGGCCTTTTGTGTGTTTCTCCTTTCATTCAGTATGTTTTTAAGGTTCAGCTATATTGTAGCATGTACAATATTTCATTTCTTTTTATAGTTAAATGATATTCCATTGTATGGCTACATCACATTTTCTTTTTTTAGCCCAAGAGAAAGGATTGATAGATTGATTGAAAGATTTGCAATTTATTTCTTGCCTCAGAGGATAATTTCTGGTCCCCAACCGAAGTTTTTTTTTTTTATTAAGTTATCATTGATACATAATCTTATGAAGGTTTCACATGAGCAACATTGTGGCTTCAACATTCATCAGTATTATCAAGTCCCCTCCCACATCCCATTGCAGTCACTGTCCATCAGCATAGTAAGAGGCTATAGGGTCACTATTTGTCTTCTCCATGCTGTACTGCCTTCTCTGTGACCTACCTATATCGTGTGTGCTAATTAGAATGCCCTTTAATCCCCTTCCCCCTCCCTTCCCACCCACCCTCCCCTACCCCTCCCCTTGGTAACCTCTAGTTCCTTCTTGGAGTCTGTGAGTCTGTTGCTGTTTTGTTCCTTCAGTTTTGCTTTGTTGTTTAACTCCACAAATGTGGGAAATGATTTGGCACTTGTCTTTCTCCACCTGCCTTATTTCACTGAGCATAATACCCTCTAGCTCCATCCATGTTGTTGCAGATGGTAGGATTTATTTTTTTTTATGGCTGAATAATATTCCATTGTATATCACATTTTCTTCATCCTTTCATCAATTGATGGACATTTGAATTATTTCCACTTCTTAGCTATTATGAGTCCTTTTGCTTTGAATATGCCTTTACAAATTTTTGTGTGAATATGTTTTTAATTTCCTTGTGGAATTGCTGGGTGATATGGTAACTCTGCTTAACCTTTTGAGGAATTAACAGACTGTTTTCCAAAGTGACTGTACCATCTTATTCACACTAGCAATCCACAATTGTAATTTCTCTACAACCTCACTAACACTTGTGATTTTCCAACTTTTTAACTATAGCCATCCTAGTGGGTGTGAAGTGGTTTTGATTTACAGTTCTTGTGGTTTTGATTTTCATTTTTCTAATGACTAATGATGTTGAGCATCTTTTCATGTGTTTAATAGTCATTTCTCTATCTACTTTAGAGAAATATCTTTATCAAAACGTTTGCCCATTTTTAACTTGGGTTATTCGTCTTTTAATCTTTGAGCTAGGAGTGTTCTTCATATATTCTGGATACCAGAACCTTATCATATATAGGATTTGCAAATATTTTCTGCCATTCTTCAGGTTGTCTTTTTACCTTCTTGATGCATAAGTTTTTAATTTTTATAAAGTCCAATTTTTCTGTTTTCTCTGGTGGATGATGCATTAGGCATCATATCTAAGATACTATTGCCTAATCCAAGATCATGAACACTTATATGTTTCCTCTAAGAGTTTTAAAGATTTAGCCCTAACATTTGATCCATTTTTAGTTAATTTTTTGTGTACAGATGAGGTAGGTGACCAACATCATTCTTTTGCGTATGGATACCAGTTGACCTAGCACCATTTACTGAGCTAGACTATTCTGTCCACATTAAATTTTCTTGGCACTCTACAGATTTGCCAATTTCACCTAGGTTATTTTATTTGTTGGCACAAATTGTTCATAGCACTCCTTTATAATAATCCTTGTTATTTCTGTAAGATTAGTAACAATATTACTTCTTTCATTTGTAGCTTTAGTGCTCTGAGAACTCTCCCTTCTTTCTTTGTCAGTCTAGCTAAATTCTGTCAATTTTGTTGATGCTTTCAAAGAATCAGATTTGGTTTTTAAAATTTTCTTTATTGTTCTTTTATTGTCTGTTTGATATTTTTCTGCTGTAATCTTTATTATTCCCTTCCTTCTGCTTGCTTTGGGTTCATTCATTCCTCTTATTCTACTTTCCTAAAGTGGAAGGGTGGGCTATTGATTTGCGAGCTTTACTTTTTTTAATATAGGCATTTAGAACTATGTATTTCCCTTCAAACACTGCTTTTATTGCAGCATAAGTTATGGTATGGTATGCTTTTGTTTTCATTCATCTAAAAGTATTCTTCATTTCCCAGGTGATTTCTTTTTTGACCCATTAGTTATTTATAAGAGCATTAACTTCCCATATTTATGAATTTCCAAAAATTTCTTGTTATTAATTTCTAATTTCATTTCATTGTTATCAGAGAACACACTTTATATGAACTTTATATGATTTCAATCCTTTTAAATTTTTTAGATTTCTTTTATAGCCTAATATATGATCTATCATGGAGAATAATCCATGTTCACTTGAGAAGAATGTGTATTCAGCATTTTTTGGATGTTCTATGGATGTTTGTTACGTCAAGTTGATTTATAGTGTTGTTCAAATCTTCTCTTTCCAAGATGACCTCTGTCCAGTGTTGAATTTTCAGTTTTTCCCTTTAATTGTGATATTTTTTGCTTCATGAATTTGGGGGCTCTTTTGTCAGGTACATATAAGTTTATAGTTGTTTTCTCTTCTTAATTCATTGACCATTTTATCACTATAAAATGTTCTTCTTTGTCTCTAGTAACAATTTCTTCTTAAAATCTTTTTTTTTTGATGTTAGTATAGCCACTCCAGCTCTCTTTTGACTACTTTTTGAGTTGTGTATCTTTTTCTATCACTTCACTTTTAACTTATTTGTCTTGACTCTAAAGTATGTTGCTTATACACAGCATATACTTGGATCATTTAAAAAGACCCATTCTGCCAATCTCTGCCTATGAATCAAAGTGTCTAATCATTTGCATTTGATGTAATACTGATAATGTAGGATTTACATTCACTATTTTGCTATTTATTTTCTACAGATCTTATGCATTTTTTATTTGTTTTCTTCCATTGCTGCCTTCTTTTGTGTCAATGTCAGGTTTTTGCTGACATTACATATTCATAATGCTAATTTTGATCATTTGATAACTAAGAAATATCAACTACTCTAAGGTTACCCAGGTGACTAAATCTCATTTGAGATAGTGATTGTTCTTCACTATTCCAATAAACTGGTAAACCAAATCACGAGAAAGATTTCATGACATAGCTTTGGGCTTAGTCGCTGTTTACTTGAAAAATCCAGAATATCATTGATGACAATAAAACATCTTGAAAGTTTTATTTTGTGTCTTAATTACTGTCATTATTCATTCACACCCAAGACACTGAATGGCAGCTTCATGCTAGGAAATGATACAGGCACTAGGAGAACAGCAATGAATGTAATAGACAAGGTTCCTGTTGTCATGAAGCTTGAGGTCTAGTGGGAGAGACAGTCAATGAGTAAGTGAGCAAATATATTCTAAAATATATAGTGAGATCATATCTAGGAAGAAAATAAGGTAGGGGAAAGACGTAGAGGTGCATAGTGAAGGGGCTGTTTTAGATTGGAGGGTTGTGAGAAATGCTCTTTATGGAAGTGACATTTGAGCAGAGAAGAGGGTTCAAGTCATAAAGATCAGCTGGCATAGTGTTTGAAGCAGAGAAAATAGCAAATGCAAAGACCATCAGGTGGAAGAGTACTTGGTTGGCATGTCTGAGGAGCAGCAGACGTTCCCATGTGGCTGAAAAGGAGTAAGTCAGAGGAAGACTGTTGAAAAATGAAACAACTGAGGTCCTCATTGATCATGTACGCATAATCTTTTGGGCCTTATTCTAAGAGTTGTGAGCAGGAGAATGACATTATTTTTATAGTTTAATAGACTCACTCTGGCCATTGTATGGAGAATAAACTGTAGGACAGCATGAATGGAGGTTGGAAGACCAGTGCAGTCGACATAGCTTAAGTTGACTGCTAATGACTCATGTAATATTCCCTGCCAAATGCAGGCAGAACCTATGATTTACTTCTAATGAATAGAACACCCCAAAAGTGATGGAATGACACTTTCTTAATTGTGTTATATTACATAAGACTTCATCTTATCAGGCTGGAACATGAGAAATTCACCTGAGTATGTTGAATCAGCAAACAACTTATGGCCTATGGAGTGGGCCATATTTCAGGGAGCTATGAGATCTCTAGGACCTATAGGCAATCCCAGCCAAGACCCAGGAAGAAGCTGGGCCCTCAGCTTTATAACCACAGGAAGCTGAATTTGGTTTAAAAGTAGAGTAAACTTGGAGGTGGATTCTTCCTTAGTCGAACCTTCAGATGAGAATGCAGTCTGCCAACATCTTGATTACAGACTATCAGGCTCTAAGCAGGGTATTTAGTTAAGCTGTTTCCAGACTTCTGATCCAGGGAAACTGTGAGTTAATAGATGTGTGTGGTTTTAAGTCACTAAATTTCTCATAATTTGTTACACAGCAACATAAAACCAACACAACTAATTAAGATGTTTTTGTAGTAGTCCAGGCAAGAGATAATGGTGACTTGGACCTGGCTAGTAGTCATGGGGATAGGGAGAGGTGGTCTGATTTGGAATGTGTTTTGAATATTAAATCTACAGATTTTGCTGATAGTATTTGCCAATTGCTCAGATATAGCATGTCTGAGAAAAAGAGGAGTCCAAGATGACTCCAAGCATAGCTCCATAATACAAATACCCAGCTTATAAAAATCAATTGATTCATATTTTGTCCATCTTATAAATCAAATCTGGTCAGTCACTGTTGACATGATATAGTAATGCTTCCAGAAATGCAGCCGATCCTTTCCTATGCCAAGCTAGTTTACTAACACTTCCTGGTTCAAATCAAATGTTTCCCGTCTGTGAAACCTCCCTCATGCAGTTAGAGGTGCTTTACTTTTTGCTTTCTGACCCAGTCAGTTTGGGCTGCTGTAACAGAATTCTCTAAATTGGGTGGCTTATAAACAACAGAAATTTATTTCTCACATTTCTAGAGGCTTGGTACCTCCAAGATCAAGGAACTGGCACATTTGGTGTCTGGCTCATAGCTGCCTTCATGCTGGGTCCTCACATGGTGGAGGGCACAAGGGAGCTCTGTGGGTCTCTTTTGTAAGTGCACTAATTCCATTCATGAGAATTCCACTCTCACGACCTAAACATGTCCCAGTGTTCTACCTCCAAATACCACCACATTGGGAATTAGATTTCAACATATGAGTCTAGGGGGACAAAAACATAGCATTCCCCTAGGACACAGCTTAAGAATCTCTTACATTTATCTTATGAACTGTTAATTCATGTTTATACCTCTGTCTCCTACACAAAGCAGGTATCTCATGTTTTTCATCTTTATAATCTGAAAGCCTAGAATAGAGTTTGGGACACCTAGAGAATATTCAAAAGTTTGATAAATGAATAATTGGAATTATTCTGAAAACATGTGAAAGCATGAAATTCACTGTTTTATCTGATTCTGTCCCCTTACTCAATGTACTTCATCTCACCATATGATCAACTAAAGCAGAAGACACATGTAGTCATATATTACCTGTGTAATAAATAGACTGTAATATGATCATTTGACAGTGTTAACTCCATAAATAATATAACTCACATTACACATACTATGTGTGTATAGGTGCATGTGCTTGTGAGTGTGTGTGTGTGTGTGTGTGTGTGTGTGAGAGAGAGAAAAGATTCTGTAACCTGAAAAAAAATTTTTTGTATCCACTTTGAATTGCACATCCAACATTTGCCATCTCGATTTATTAGCTAGCCCAGTAAAAGCTTAGAAATCAAGTTCTTAACAAGACTTTTGAGCCTGATACCTCAAAGTCTCAACTGTAAGATAGGTGCTAGTCCCTTTAAAAAAAGGAAAGGAATTTTCCAATATAAAAAAAAATATGATATTCGTGGGCTACAGTTTGTTCAGACACACTGGGGTGACTTTCCAGGCTTCAGTCCAACTGTATGATGCATTCAGAAGCACTGTGCCTACTCATAAAAATGTCTCAGATCAAAGATTTTGAAAATTGTTTAGGAGATTTAACTATCCTGAGCACAGCAATGATGGCCATTTCATTCTGGGACCAGCTCAACACATAACCTAATAGACCAATGATTATAGTTTCTCTACTTCCAGAAAACACACACACCTCTTAAAGAGTAAAGTAACCTCAAAGGACTAGAGAAGACTGTCTGAGTCACTTCACTATTTGCCCTGAAGTGTTCCTTTTCCTCTTATCATTCGGGGACATCCAAACTCTCCAATAAATCACAAATATGTACTTGCTGTCACTTGAGAAACGTTTTGGCAACAAGACTTATGACCTGAAGCATGATGGAATTTCTGTCTCTTCAGTTAAAAATGGTGCTTAAAGCAGCCCATTACTTTGATTAGAGTTATTCACAGATGGGAATCAAATCTGAAATGCCCAGTCCAGAAGAAAGCCATACCTAAAAACAACTGAAAGGGCTTTCCATGAACAAAATTAAGAAGCAGAACAAATCCAGGCTGCCTAAAAGGTCACTTAATCCAAACTTGGTTCTTAGACAAGTAGGGAATACCAACTGATAATGACTAATATGGTTTTACCAATCTGGGTTAAAGCCATACAAGAGACACTACTAAATGTTAAGTCTCAAAATTTGATCTATGTAACTTACATTCAAACCACCCTTGTTGAAAATAGGTAAGAATTGGACAGGTTTTTGGAAACATATATGGTATACCAATTAAGCCTCTCATAGCTCTATCTGTGACTCTGCAAAGGGAGTTTATCATTTAGAGCCATAAAGAATGCCTTTTAAAATATACATGCTTATGAAATGGGGAAAAAAACCAAGGAGGTAAATAAATATTTGTTTTGTGGTTACAAAGCCATCTTTCAGAGCCAGAAACCATGTATAAGAACCTTTCTTTTGAAGTAAATCTCATAATTTCTGGATTAAAAAAAAAAACTAAATAAAAACAAAACATACAGTATTGTAAATTAGCAACCCAACACGGTTTAAACCAGTGAACTATGCGAACTTCTTCACAGAAGTTTCCATGAAGATGTTCATACACAGAATGGAGATTTTTGAAAATTGTGTTCATGACAAGAAACCAGAGTTGGATAGCCCTAACACTTTGTTTGCATTTAATAACTGTTAAATTTTAAATTATTTAGCAGAAAACCAATTTGCTGACAGCCTTTTCTAGATTGATAATTTTTAAACATAAGGTTGGCAGTTTCCTGTCCTTGAATGCTCAGAGGATGGCTTCTTGTAGCTTTTGTGAGAGCTAACTTAAGTGAATTTTTGTTTCTTAGAACAAAATAACTGGCAAACTATACTAACTCTGAGTTTGAAGGACACAACGCTATGATAGGAATTTGGTAGTGTATTCGTCTGGCTGGTTACCCTAGATTCAATTTTATTCAGGGAAATTCCTTAGAGCTACAGGGTTTTCAGCCTTCAGAGTAAAGAAAGTTTTTACTCTATTAATAATTCTTCATAAAACATATTTCTTCTTATAAAATGTATATGCATCTTGCCACTCCATACTTTGTCTTAATGTAACCGAACTACCATGACCAACGTTTTTTTTTCCAAATTATAATATAGGCAGAATGAAATAATAGAAAGAGCAATGGATTTGGACTCAAATATAGAAGTTTGATTCTTGCATAAACTGTGATATCAGGCTTCATTTTCTCATCTGTAAAATGGGGATATCTTCTTACCTCTCAAGACACAATGAAGGCAGTGAGAATCTAATGGCTTCTATATGAGGATGGTGCATTGGACACATCCCTCCTCAATCTGACTACAACATCAATAAAAATAATTGTATAAAACATAAATCTATAGTGGTGGAGCAGGAAACTACAAACAGAATTTTGGAGACAAGAAGACAAACAGACCAGTGGTGATCAGATTGACAAACCCAAGGAAGCCGAATCTGATACCAACAGTAGGGAAAACTAGCTTAAGATTCATAAGAAGTTTCAGGAATTGATGAAACTCTTTGA
Organism: Manis pentadactyla; assembly: GCF_030020395.1. NCBI lineage: Eukaryota > Metazoa > Chordata > Mammalia > Pholidota > Manidae > Manis > Manis pentadactyla. Next base: position 40,939,490 of record NC_080032.1, on the reverse strand, counting down.
AAGTGGGGACGGAGGAGTAAAGAGAATATTGATATAAGGAGGACCGGTTGAAAGGTGTTTGAAAAGCAGTTGGGTCTCATATTCTCTGTCCCACTCCATGTGCTTGGGCAAGCTGCCAGTCCCCCACCTATGAAGACGTCTGGAAGTTTATTCTGTGAAGAAGGTAAAATACAGGGTTTCTTTATTTGGGTCATATCAGGCACAGTTGAGCAACCAGGGTCCATAACAAAAACAAAAAGACTAAGGGAATTTACAGTATTCTAAAACATTCCCCACCCACCTTTTCTACCCTCTACCCCAGGAACATTGGCAATCAGACCTGTACCCTCCTATTCACAGGAAATTGAAGAGGTCTTTTTGGAGAAATCTGATCATTTAATAGAAAAGATCCAAATATACTGACCTCAGGGGTTCTCCATCCCAGAGCTCAGGCAGGTCATCACACATGTTCAGTTTCCAATCAGCTTTAGAACCTCCCATTATTGAATGTAAGTGGAAAAATCGATGCCTACCGACATCCAAGGAACATTTTTAACATAAAGAATACAGAAAGCAATAATAACACATTGGGGGAAAAGCCACCTAGTGGAAACAGAACTAAGCAGAAAGAAGAAATCTTCAAATTAATATTATTAATATCCTTAGATAAGAAAATATATCACATCCATGAAACATGAATGAGATACTATTTAAGAGAGAAGACAAACAGAATGAAAAGAGCTTTTGAAATATAATAGCATTATAGCAAAAATGAAAAACTCAGTAGAAACACTAAGAGATAAAATTAAACTCCCAGAGTGAAAGTAAAATACAGAAATGGGAAATAGAAAATAAAACATAATAAAAAGAGAAAATAAGTCATGAACATCAAACAACTAGTTAATGGGAGTTCTAGAAAAAGAGAACATGGAAAATGAGAAGAGGAAATCATCAAAGAAATAATTCAAGAATACATCCCAGAAGTGAAGAACACTGATTTCTAGACTGAGAGATCCCACCAAGAGCCAGGACAATAAATGAAAACAAACCCATTCCTTGGCATATTACTGTAAAATTTCATAATAGTGAGAACAAATAGAAGATCTGAAATCTTTCAGCATGTAAAAACAGATAACTTACAAAAGGTTGTTTTTTTAGAATGGCGGTGAATTTCCCAAGAGAACTCTAGAACCTAGAAGATAATAGATCAATGTCTTCAAAATTCTGGAAGAAAGTTAGTTCCAATCTGGACCTATACATAAGCAAACTATTAGTCAGCTATGAAGCTAGACTATACACATTTCTGAATATACAAGTCTTAAGTGAGCCCATACAGCTTTGTTAAGGAAGCTACTGGAGGATGTGCTCCACTAAAATGAGGGAGTAAACCAAAAAAGAGGAATACGTAAGATTCAAGAAACCAGAGCTTCAACAGAGGAGAGAGGTGAAGTAATCTCTGAGGCAACGATGAAGAGGGATCCTAGAACACCAGTTCTCAATTCTAGAGCACAACCAGTACATATTGGAGCATAAAGAAAGAGGGCACCACAAGCCACAATTCTCAAGAAAAAGAGCTGAGTTTGATAGATTATCTGATATGCTTAAACATAGCCATAGAAGATGTATTCTTCTGGGAGAGAAGTGTAAAGATAGGTTAATATAAGGCCCATAGAAAATTAAGCAAATAAAAAAAAGAATTATTAAATCCAAAGAAAGCAAGAAGTTATTCAGGCTATAAAATCTAATCAGCGCACTACATGTTACATGGCTCAGCTGTAGATAATATTACATAATTAACCGAATATTGACCTAACCAAAATTGATGCCTTAATTAAGATGTCAAAGAGGAAGTAATTGTGCTTGTAGTAAAGGTGGAGTGAGAGAGTTAATTTCTTGTCTTTCACATCAGGAAGTCAACAAATTATTTCTAAAAGTGAAAAATCAAGAAATAGCAAGCCTGTTACTTGGACATATACTGGAAAATATTAGGACAACAACTGAAAGGATAAATATGGCTGTTTAGGGAATAAGAATTGGGGAAGGGAAGAGAAAGGACAAAAAAAGAGGATTGCTATTTTCCCTAGTAAGCTTCATTTAACATTTAAAACAATGTACATATAAAACTTTGAAAAAAATTAACACTTGTAAAAAAAATTAAATGGCATACTATCCTTCAAAATCATCCTATTAGATTACCTGGCTTATAATAAGCAGCTAATAAATTTTTTTTATCTGTTTTTAAACAAGCACAGGAAAATTAGATGTTTAGAGTAGTCCTTTGGCACAAGAGGAAGTCAGTGATGCAGAGCATGGAGTCTAGGAGAACAGTGTCCAAGAGCTTATAATGATGTCACATCTTTTGAAGTCAGGTGGACTTTATTAGGTAGTAACTTAGGGACAGTAAGGGAAAAATGAATTATTTGTCCTTGTTGGCCCAGAAAGTCTGTGGAAACACAAACCAAAGAAGCAATTTGAGCAAAGACTTTATGTGCCATGCATGGTTAGTAAATGCATTCACCTGGTCCAAAAGGAAGTCTGAGCTCACAGTTGTGAGACAAGTTAATGAAACAGCTCCATGAAATGGAGTGGGGTCTCGCTCTTGGAGCTCACCTTAGCATCTCAGGGTGGTTCTCAGCCTGGATTGCACCTGAACTTTAAAAAACCCTGATTATATCAACTATTCTTCACTCACTTAAAAAAAAAAAAGACATGGTAAAGGCAATACTGATGCCCATCACATCCTAGGCCATTTAAGTCCGAATCTTCTTCAAAGTACCTCAGATGTTTCCTCCAAAGTATGGCGATGGTAGAGAGCTATAGCCCTAATGTGGGAGTTCCTAAGAGGGACTATCTGTCAATTCCCAAATCTTATTAGAGCCCAGGGAGAGGTAGAGAGGCACACACCTCCCTATACCAGGTCCCACCTGAGCTTCAGACCCCTCTCGCCCACGGTTGGTACAGTCGTGTGAACAGACTCCGGGCTTACCTTAGGGCCCTCAACAAGGTCTCTACTTCTTCCCCCACCTCACTCACCTCACTCACTGGAAGAGGAGCTCTGATTGGTCCAAATCTGAGACACTGATGGGCAGCGTGCCTTGTAGGCAGAGGGTAGGCTCTATCCTTTCCCCTTTATTCCTAGCATCCAGGTAGAGGGGCCCATTTTTTTTTGTCTCCAGGCCACTGGCCTTCACAAGGTGGGCTCAAGGACACTGGGCTCCCCCCCTCTGTTTCAGCATCTCTGCACGTGGGAACAGGGTCTGTCAGAGTCTAGTGAGTAGGGAGTGGGACGCTCTCTTAGCTTGGGCTGTCACAATAAGAGATTAGGTGGGTTTCAATGACAAAAATGTCTTTCCTCACAGTTCCAAATGCTGTAAAGTCCTAGATCAGGGGGCAAACAAGGTCGGATTCTGATGAGAGCTCTTCCTGGCTTGCAGATGGCCGTCCTCCTGCTGTGTCCTTACAAGATCTGCTCTTTGTGCACCCACTGGGGAAGGAAGAGGGACAGAGAGGGACAGAGGCGTAGAGAGAGAGAGAAAGCAGGAGTGAGCTCTCTGATCTCTTCTTATAAGGGCCGAATCCCATCAAGTGGGCCACACCCTTATGATCTCATCTGAATCTGATCATCTTCCTAAGGCTCCATCTCCAATACCCCCACACTGGAAGTCAGGGCTTTAACATATGAGTTGTGCATGGGGGGGAGTGGGGGGACACAAACATTCAGTCCCTAGCAAATGAGCTAGGCCTCAGGTCTGGGCCTGGCCTGGTCCAGCACAGCCTCACTGAGCCGGCTTTTGGCTAGCTCTCTGTAACTGGCAGGGTATTTTGTTCCCAGGCCCTCTGATCCAGTCACTGATCTTTGCGGGCCCTCCCTCAGTTCAGAACCTCAGTGGGAGAATTTGAGTTCTAAGTCCTCCGCTAGAAGCACTCAAACACAGTGTGTCAGGGACCCCCAAGCTGCAGCCTGGCTACCCTGAAGGCTTAAAAAGCAGCTGGAGTTTTCCATTCTCCTCCCAATTACTACATGAATTTCAAATAAGGAGCAGAGTATTATGTGAAGTGCTGTATGGAACTTAGAAGGTAGACACTCGCCCTGCTCACAAAGCAGGGGTAAAACGTAAAATACTGAACGATGGTGGAGCTGTAAGCAAGGACTAGTTACAAATCAGTAGAGGACTATTTCACTATATTAGCAAAATGCCGTGTAACGCCAGTGCCTTCCAGCTAATGTTAGCCTGGCCCCACAGCGCTTAGAGCCTTTACTGCATTCATATTCATGGCGTCAGGAATGCAATGAGGAATGCAGAAGGCGTGGAAGCAAAGCCAAGCTGGGGCCTCCCTCCCCACCCTCCTCACTTTCCCTTTTCTGTGCCGAATTTGGGACTTCTGCACCTGGGGAGGCCGGCCACCGAGAGGTGCCATGCCCAGAGTGAGTTACAAGCCTGAATCGGCCTTCCTGACCAGACAGGCCCTGGCTTGGGAAATAAAAGAGCAAAGAAAAAAGAGGTCCTTCATTTCAGCTGGAGACAGGGAGGGTCACAGGCTGAGTGAAAAAGAGACTCTTAATTCAAGTTGTCTCAGATTACATTTGTCCACACACGCATGCAAAAAGGCTGCTTAAAAAATAAATGAGGTTAATTTCCCTTTACAGGTTCCCTTTCATCTCAGGGTTTCAAAGCCTTTTGCCACGAAAGATTCCCATCGTCCCTCATTTTTTAATCTAAATATAAACTGGGTGCCCTAAGGGTTAAAGTTTGGTAAGGCTTTGAACTCGTGAAAGGAAGAAAAAAGATTTCTTTTCATTATAAGATCCAAGTGGCCAACCAAGGACCACACAGCCGGAAAGCTGAGCTCGGAGAAAGGCCACGCCCCCGCTCAGAGGACACGCTTGCTAATTAAAACCCCAATTGAAACCAGCAGGGAAGATGGAGGGCAATGACTAAAGCGCCCTTACTCCAGAAAGAGAAACACTCACGACTGACTCACACGGGATACATCAGATTTTCTCCAACAGGCATTTGGGAGAAAGAAAAGAAATTTGAATCCCGGCTGCTCTCCATCTCCCAACCCAGTAAACTCCAGGCCTGGGTGGGTGACGCATCCCTGACGGGGCTGCCACCTCAGCAGAGCCCCGGTGCAGGAAGAGCCAGCTTGGCCTCCAGCGGATGGAAATGTTGTTTGCATATGCATTTTTCAGCAAAGGAAAGTCTCAGAATCTCCCCAGTTCCAGCATGTGAGTCATTAGTGGGTGTTTGTTTTTTGGGTTCTGGGTTTGAGTCACCACCCTTCCTGCTGTTTGGTCTTTGCAACATGGGGGCAACGACCGAAAAGGGGAATAGAAATGGCTGTGATCCTTATAAGCAGGCCCCCGAAATTGATCAGTTGGCAATTTTATCCAAAGTTAAAGACCATGCTTGTCTCTGTAAACAAGTATGTGGCATTTATAAATAACAGTGGGAAAGAGGAAGGAGGAAGGAAGAGCAGTAAGTCTATAAAGGATGTGATGGAGGTAAACGGAAGTAGGGTCTAGTCAAAGCAAAAATAGACAACTGGCTGTTTGTCAGCTGGAGGATGGTGGGGGATCCCAGCCCAGAGGCCCTGCCTGCTGCCCCTGTGTGCTCCTCCTCCGCGGTGGGAGCATGGGGTGGTGGGTGGCACTGCCAATATGACTGAGCCATTCTGGAATCTGAAAGATCATCTTGGCTTTAAAGGAGAACTATATTGTCCCTCCCTCTCATCACTGCTGTGCCTGGCACCATTTACTCCCTCAAAGGACCTCAGGACCACCCAGAATTCTACAGCAGGAAATGTTCTACATGGTGCCAGTGCTATGCTGGAACCAGAGGCCAAAAACACCAGCTTGGAAAACAGTGATCTGACCGGCGACAGTGTTGGCTACCCCAACAGTTAGCTTTTATTTCTGTGACATTGGCCAATAAATCGAGCCACTTGAAATGACTGAAAAAAATAAAAATGATCACACACACACACACACACACACACACACACACACCACCACCACCACCACCACCACCACCACCACCACCACCACCACCACCACCACCACCACCACCACCACCACCACCACCACCACCACCAAAACCCCCAGACAAATAAGAAATGTGAGCTCATGGACTATTCCATCAGATTTGACCCAGGGAAGGCATTTGACCACAGGCATTTCAGTTTCTCTTTTAGAAAGCAGAGAGATTGCAAATGAAAAGAACTTCAACTGTTCAACTCGTTTGAGTGTGGAAGTCAAAGCCAGACCTTTTGTACTGGGGTAGAAGGCTAGATACTATGTTTCATTTCTAGCATACATAATTAAAAGATATCTGGTGCCCACACAGTCTCGCTATATTAGGGATTTTACAAAGCTCAAAAAAAATAGAGTCCCTGCCCTGGCCTGCTAAATGTTAATCAACCTACATAAATCTTTGCAGAAATGGTAAGATAAGGGAAACTCTTATGTCATTCTAGGCAGACTCACAAAAGAAGGAAGAAATATTATTTGGTTCAAAATATTCTCATTTGGGGGAGAAAAAATTATAATGCACATCACCCTCAAATGGAAAACAAAGATTATAAACTTGAAACTGTTTCCCTGGGACCTTGACATTTTAAAATAAAGGCTTCTTTGTTTATAGAATACTTTTCACAGTAATCTCTAAGCTTCTTGTTCAAAGATAATTATCTATAGACATCACAGAACTTCCAGAACTATTCATTTGCTACAGGCACATACATTTGAAAGATGCCGAAGGCCTATTCCAAAAAAACACACAAAATGAAACAGTTAACATACATTCCTTTTTGCGACTCTGCACTAAGCTAACCTGTTGTTATTCATGACACAGTTTAAAAAATTCAAAAGAAATGAAGACCCGAGATTTGACTCTGGCAGATGGAGTCACTACACTTTCTAAAAAGGTGACTAACGTGATGTTCTCAAATCTTATGATAGCCCATTAAAATTGTTTCCATGCCCAAATTGAGCTGGCCACCTACCTGAAAATATACAAGAAGTAGGCTCCCAAGGATTGTGTCATTTCTGTTACCAGGATTTTTTGGCCATAGATGGTCAATATAGGGTTTGACACCTGACCCAAGCCAGACAAATTGGACTGCTGCCTTGGAATTTTTCAAATTGGAGAGTGACAAAAATCCCATATTTTCTTGTGTGAGAGCATGAGATGTGTAATTTGGAGGTATGGTATTCTTTACCGTAGAGAGGAAGCCAATTTTCAGAGTTTTAAAAAAAAGAGCTTCTACCTAGAGAGGTAAGACAAAGTGCTGGCTGCATTTGAGATTTTGGTTCCCTTTGTCCCTAAGATCATTTGGTTTATTTTAAGGCATGAGATATCCCCAAATCCTTTTCTAAAAATTATCTCCACCACCTTTTCTTTTTCTTGCCTAAGCTACTTAGGTTTCTAATGCACCAAAAAAGAGTCCTGCTAAATACATTGATTCAGTGATTATGGGAAAAAATGAACCAAGGTTGCCAATTTTTTTTCCTCAATGAAAATTCAATCCAAGGAAATGCAGAGAGCTATTTATTTACATTCTTAAGAATCACTTAACAAATGTTGATAGCACACATGTAGGGTGTGCCCCCCTTATAGGGCTGTAAGACCAGGGGATGTCATCTCCACCCTTCTAGGAGCTTAGAGTCTTGTCTGAGATATAATTAGGTTTTTTTCCATGGCAATTAGTGTTTCTTGTTTCCTGTGTATTCCCCACCAATTACTAGAACAGGAGCTACACGAGGCAGGGATGTTGGTTTTGTTCATTGATATATTCAAGCACCTGGAACAGTGCGGACATATGGTAGGCCCTTAAGAAAAATGTACTAAATGAATGAACTACCATTACCTGTGTCCTAATCCTGTTAGGTGTGTTAGCTCTTCAAGAGTACTAAGCTAAGAGACAGAAGAAACAGTGAACTTGAACAAAGGGAAGACAGATACCAAGACATGGGAAAGCAAGCATTACCTAAAGATAAAAGAGAATTTAACAATCTGGAAAACTTTTGCTAACTCTTTTATTTCAGCAACTGATTGATAGATGAAGTAACTGTATCTCTCTCCATTACACTTTTATGTCACCTCTATTATATTTACTGCTGGTTATACTATTATAGATTCTTTCCCCCCATTAATAATAGGCCCACTTCACTTTTAGCTAAGAAATAGCAGCCTAACAAGAACCACATTTGCAGCCTCCCTTGCAGCTAGCCAAGACCACGTGACTATTTTTTGGCCAATAAGATATTAACAGAAGTGATGTGTTTCACTTTTGAGCAGTGCCTTTAAAAGGCATGAGCATGTTCACCCCTTAGCCCCCTTTCTCCTTCCCATTAGCTGTGATGCAAATATGGTGGTAGAACCTGGACTAGTCGTCTTAAGACTGCCAAGTGGCAGCTGCATGCCCAGGGTGGGAGAAGCAGAAAAGAGCAGGAATTAAGGTTTGTGATCCCAAGGAACTACCATATTAACCCTTGGCAGCTCATATTTGGACAGGTAACATGGAGGAAAAATAAATATTTCCTTTGTTTAAAACTGCTATGTTTGGGTCTTTCTTACTCTAGCTGGACCTCTATAGCAACTAATACATTACCACAATCAAAATTAATCTGGCCTGGAACTTTTCCTATCCTGAGTTGGCTCACATCATGTTTATGTCCTTCAGGCTTTTGACAAATTTATTTTATGTACTTTATCACTGTTTCCATTCATATATGCCACCTATATTGCTATGAATTCTTAGTTCTCCTTCTTGTAGATTCCCAAGAAGCACCAGCCTTCAAAATGGAGTTGGAGTGACCAGAACTGGTTGCCTGTGTCCTGTGGCCCAATCATTCTGAGTCAGTATCTTACAGTACAGCATGAACTTGCTCCCTCAGTATTTCCAAAGGGTTGGGTTTCTTCAGCAAGATGACGCCTGCCTTAAGGAAAGAGACCCTGTCTTCCACATTTCCAAATCATCCCCCAGAATGTGCTTGGCACAGCATGGAGCAGTTATCAAGGGCTCCATAAGTGCTCTAAACCTCTATAATTATTATCTGCACAATTTATCTGGGACTTACATGTGACTACAGATTGCTAGCTGTCATTGTGGTGGTATAGTCCATCATAATCATCAGTCAATATTAATATGCAAAGACACCCAACAAAGTGAGATCGGCTATGCTAAGTACCAGATGAGTGACAGGGAGGGGTATGTGGGAGTCAAGGAAGGAAGAACAGCTCAGCAGGAGGTGGATCCTTCTTTAGGGGTCTTGATCCCAGACAACAAATTCTCACAGGAAGGAATGAGGACTGAGCCAGGATTTTGTGGGGCTAAAAAGATTGCCCAGCTCCCTACCCTGGTGCCACCAAGGAATATATTGAAGCACAGGGCGTCACACTCAGAATCTAGGCAGCAGGCAAGCTTCTTTATGGCGCATAGAACTGAAACCACATCTTGGGGAGAGGCTGAGGCTGCCTTGAATTTTTGCTTGTTCTTTCCCAGGCATGGGCGTATCTGTAAGAAAAAAAAGACTGGGTAGTGAGGAAGTGAAGTAACCCTTGGGAAAGAGAGGTAGATACGGTTTCATAGAGAAGGGGGCTTTATCTAGGCCCTGAATTAGGGGAAAACATTAGAAAACAGAAAGCTGAAGGTGGGGAGGGAGGAAGGGCAATAAGAATAGTAGCCTAGAGTCAGGAGAAGGTACACCTTGCTCGGTCGGAGAGGACAGTGCATGTGGGAGGTGTAATGAGCATACTTCTGTTTGTTTGACTTCCCTCTCTGGAATACAGCTGCTGCATTATTCTTTGTGATTCTGATTGTTCTTTCAGTCACATGGCCCTGTCTCCACCTAATAGGAATGGACTTGGGACTCAGTCTGTCCAGTCAGGATGCTCTGTGTCCTGGCCTAGAACGTGGATCTTCTCTGGCGTAGGCACAGGACCTCCATGGAGCAATCCTGGTCCTTTGGGGGAGATTAAGAGAAGAAGGGATTACTTTATCTTTTCTATGATTGCTAGCAATGAAAGCAGTGTGAACTTAGTTCTGCCATGGGCATCAGTGCTGTTACAGAGAAAAAGGCTGCCTAAGAATTAAGCCAGCTTGAAAGGATGAGGAGCCACGAGGGGAAGGGAGGTCTTGTGCACAGAGTTTGAATCCTTGCCACCAAAGGAGCCTAAAGCAAAATTCCCCTCCTGCCTCGGACTTTCCAGTTACAGGAGCCAATCAAGTTCTTTCTGTGTTTTTGTTATGTCATGCTTCTGTCATTTGCCACTGAAGGAGACCTACCTAATGTAGGAGTAACCAGAGATAAGATCAGAAATAGATATGGTTGTGTTATGGCATCCCTAGATGCTAGACAAAGAAGGTAGGGCTTGTCTTTGAAGACAAGATGAGCCATTTAAGTCAGGAGGCTGTTAAGGTGGTACACACAGTACCGTGCAAAGAGCTTATCAGGTCAGCGTGCAGGCTTAGCACTTCCTGGCGGTGGACCACGTACAAATCCTGAGCTGCTGTTAACTCATTGCAGGGGTTTGGGAGCAGGTATTGCAGGGTGGCTGTGAGGAATATATGCAATAATATATTAAGCACCTAATACAATGTCTGGCGCCTTTTAGGCATAACTCTTCTTATATGATAGTGGAGTGGTAACGGTGACAGGAGAAGATGAAAAAGGGGGAGAGCAAGAACTGGGGGGGAGAGGAGGGGAAAAGGTGACAGGAGGAGGATGGGAGGCTCTCCTTGGATGGGGTTGATAGGAGTAGAAATCAGTACGAAGGATGGTTATGAGAGCCGTTGGCAAATAGCAGCCGGACTGCCGACTGGAACGGGCAAGTGAGGGGAAGGGGAAAGCGAGTAATGATCTTAGTTAGAACATCTACTGAATTGACCGATTCTTGCACTTTTTCTGCTTTTGCATCTGTACCACCAAACACAGGGAAAAAAACAACAGCTCCAAACAGCCCTGTTGTGTGTGGATGTGGATGAGTTATATGGGAGGAAGAAGCACCTGAAGAGTTCATTGAGTGCTCTTCCTACCCAGCACCAGCTACATCATTCACAGGGTGCTGTGCAAAATGAAAACTCAGGCTCCTTGCTCAAAAAAAGTCATGAAACCACTTTTTTCTTTTCTTTCCCTGGTCTTTCTGTTGACCTGTCCTGGTGTTTTTGTTGTTTTGTTTGTTTTTGTTATTTGACATCACATTAGCTCAGCTAGAGGGACCCTCAGTGCCAATGCAAACTCTCCAAGTGCCTGGGGCCCTGCCCTGCAACTTAGCTATTGCCCGACACTGATCCTTCCCACTTGTGCCAGACCCCACGCCAGGAGTGGAGGGCAGCAGTGGGCACTGGGCAGGGGTGCAGGGACAGGCAGACAAGAACTGGTCCCGGGAGGTGGGGAGGTGGTGGGAGATGGGGTTTGGGTGAAGTAGGTTCCAAGATCCCTGCGCATGCTCCCATGTCCCAGTGGACTTCAATTAGAAAACACAAATTCAAAGGTGAGATTATTAAACCTTCCCAGATGGTGATCAGAGAGTACTGAAGTCCAAGCATGTGGTCCCCTTCTGTGATGGTTAATGTATGTGTCAGCTTGAGTGGGCCATGGGGTGCCCAGACATTTAGTCAAATAGTATTCTGTGAGTTTGTGTGAAGGTGTTTTTGGATGAAATGAACATTTGAATCAGTAGATGAACTAAAGCAGTTGCTTTCCCTAATATAGATGGACCTTATCCAATTGAGTAAAACAAAAAGGCTGACCTCTTCCCGGTAAAAGAGAATTTCTCTAGACTTCAGACTCACACAGAAACATCAGGTCTTGCTGGGTCTTGAGCTTGCTGGCTTTTGGACTGGAACTCCACCAATGGCTCTCCTGGGACTCCAGTGTTCAGGCTCAGACTGAAAATCCACCATCAGCTCTCCTGGGTCTGCAGCTTTCTGACTCTTCTGCACATTCTGGGATTTGCCAGCCCCGGTAAACACGTGAGCCAATTCCTTCTAATAAATAACCTTCTCTCCCTCTCTTTGTATATGTCCTATTGTTTCTATTCTCTGCAGAGCCCTGAGTAAATAAATACACATTCTGACTATATAGCCTTGTGTGACTACACTGATCACATATCCATGAAGCTGGACCTGTTCCTATTTTCTCCATTCCCCACCATGTCCCACACAAAGAGAAAGAGAGATGGGGGATGGAGGGTGGGGAGTGGAAAGAGATTAGTGGGAAGAAATTGTCTTGGTTTTAATGAGCTATGAGTAGTGTCCGGCTGTCATTACAAAGTACAAATAAGTTTTTATATTTAACAACAGAAGTACAGACCCCCTATGACAGCTTACAAATTTCCAGGGTCCCACAATCACATATGCAAACCTATTGATCTAGAAGAATATTCATGTCATATGCTAAAGGGTAAGAATTCAGAAGTGATAACTGAACCAAGCTTTGTCCTTTGTATGGTTGCTCAGCTCTTCACCCTGTGCACCACCAGCTATACATTTTGTACTGTAGGACCACAAGGTCTTATCCAAAACCCTGGGGCCAGATGTCAGAATTCAGAATCATCTTGGGTTTTTAGATAAGCAATACAGCTAGATATTGTGCGTTATTTACACCCCCAGCAGATTCTGGGACAGCACTCTGTTCTAAAATACATTATTATTTCTGCAGTAAAATGTGAATATTTATGCTAGTTGGCTGAAGACTGTAAATAGCCTGTGTCAGTCCAAGTAAGATTTTACCTTCAGATGAGTTCAGGTGAGGCCAGATTTTGCTGCCAAATGAGTTACAAAAACTCAGTTTGCAGAGCTTTCTGGATTTTGAAAATGCAGGTCAGGGTTAGTGGCCCTGTAGATACTGTTGCCATGGTCGGCCTTCCCTTCCATCCATTCACATTCACGGTCCGACTGCAGTGAGGGAGGAGAGCTTGCGGGCGGAGCATCCTGTGATACACAGGCAACGCCAGGAGGAGGGCTTAGGGATTAGCCTTGCAATTGCCTTCCACACCCTTCGGCCCACATAACTGAGAGCTACGTGAGAATAGAAAATGAATCAGACCCAAGGTGCAGGAGACAAAAGTCCCCCCGGCCTCTCCTGGAGTTGTTCCCTTCATGCACTGCAGCACGCCCACAGAAACTTCCTCCTAAGGCCTCCTAATGGTGGCTGCTAGACCCTGGGACCCTGCGCCAGGAGAAGTCATTCTTTAAGGAGTATTCACGGCTGTCAACTGAGGGGCTGGTTTAATGTAAGCTTAGAGAATGAACTTCAAGAGACTGTCTAGAACATCTAGTCACAGGGAAATTATTTGGCAGCATCTTCCAACACATATATTAATATTCCAAGATAGTTTTATGTGGCTGTCACATAAACAGATAACTCACCATCCCATGTTTCCTCAGCATTCCTCTAGTCCTGCCCTCAGTTCAGTTGCTCTCTTAAGGTACAAAATGTCCCTAGATGCCTTATCAGCATTTTATGACACCATCTTGGAAATTCTCAGCTGTGGGCCACTATATGAACTGTTCAACATCTTTAGAGAACATAATTTTTAAGGAATTGCATCTTGATCCTGTTGTGAGGTAAAGGAGGGCTTTGTCTACAAGGACCCTTTTGGACGGTGGTGCCTTCTCATCGATCTTGGAATCTTACCTGCCCTCTAAGGCCCAGAGCCAATGCCCTCGCATCTACAAAAAACAGGAACAAATTCTTACCTGTTCCCTGTAATGAAAAGGGAATTCACTTCTGAGTTCTTATTGAACTTTTTCTTTACCTCTTATGTAGTATCAATTACTTTTTATCTTGCCAAATTATATCATATCCCTAAATAAGACTGTTCTCTCAGGAAGGCATGCATTTTTACATGGCCTCCTGCTCCTAGGTTATAGCCTTAGATGAAAATAGACATCTAATAGTGTTCTTAATAAATGAATAATTTTGGACTTAATTTTCTTTGTGGCAAATTGGGTTAAGAACTCCTAGGAATCAAGTCATTTTTACATTTTCCTGAAGATACTCAACAAATACGTTAAATTGTGTAGCCAATTGTGTATTAAATATATTTTTCCATTCTTTGTTACCAATATGTTGTTGTGATACTGTTCGTTGTTATGAATACTTGTGTACTTAACATTATCAGTATTTGTTTCCTTATTCATTCACTAAAAAAATAAGTTCTATCTTCAAAAGGATCTTGATGTTATTGGTGAAACTGAATTAGAAAGCCAATGTATATTTATTAAAAAGGGAATCAGATTACTCACTAATTACTCAACATCAGTCACTACTGATTATGCAATAATGAAAGGAAGCCTTAAAAACAAGAGACAAAAAATGAGTCAGCAAATTAGACTATGAATGGAATTTGTTTAAGAATTAGGACTTAGCAATTTTGAGGGTCTCAGCTGGCCCTGCACACTTAACCAACCACAGTGTTCAGAGCAATAGAGCACGTGAAGGAATGCATGTTATATTGGTTCACAGTAAGCCAGAGCACTGAAGTGCTGAAATTCAAGCAAGAAACCTGCACAGTACCCATTGTTTAAAGAAAGAGAGAAGCAACTTATTTATCACCAGTAACATAAGCATTTACTAAATTGATATGCTAAGGTAGTAAATAATCTAAGACTTGGGTTTGTTGAAATTAGTACACTTACTAGTATTACTAATATTCTCATACCTGCAGAAAGAGGTATTTAATTAGCAAGTAAGGGTGCCAGATAAAATATAGGAGGCCCAGTTACATTTGAATTTCAGATAAACAACAAATAATTTTTTTCAGTGTAAGTGCATCCCAAATATTTCACAGATGGTTGGCACTGGCATCCCAGTTCTGATTCTTTGTCACCTTCTAATGTCATGATTGATTTTTTCATTTACAGATTCAACAGTGATTTTTTGAAGGCCTTACTCTCTGATGAGTACTGTGTGTAATATTAATGACACCGTGGTGAGCAAAACAGACATGGCCTGTTCCCCAGAATGCCTATGGTTTGTAGGCTGAGCCAGACAAGTAGAAAGGTAATCTCTCCATGTAGCATTCCCCCCTTAGCCACATTTTCAGTTACCCATAGTCAACCAAGTTCCAGAAGCCGACAATCTGCCTTCTGACTTATCATTGGAAGGTCAGTGGTAGCTTGACACTATGTCACAATGCCTACGTCATTCACCTCACTTCTCATCACACAGGCATTTTATGATCTTATGTCATCATAAGAAGAAGGAGGGTGAATATAATCCAGTAAGATATTTTGAGAGAGAGACCATATTTACATAACTTTGATTACAGTGTATAGTTATAATCATTCTATTTTATTATTAGTTATTGTTAATCTCTTACTGTGCATAATTTATAAATTAAACTTTATCATAGGTAGGTATGTATAGGAAAAAAACATTCCATATATGTAGGGTTCCAAACTATTTGTAGTTTGAGGCATCCACTGGGGATCTTGGAACTTATCCCCTACAGATAAGGAGAGACTACTGTAATGTGATATATGCCATGATTCACACTTTATTAATTGGAGGGGCAATTAACTCAGCCTTGGGTCAGAAGAGGACACGCAGAGGAAGTGAGGTCTAGATTAGGTCAAAGGCAAAAAGAGAAAGTGGAAGGAGGCTCTTACCAGACAGTACCTACCACAACAAGTGAAGCCTGGGGGACAAGGGTTATCATGGAGCACTTGAGAAACTGAATACTCCAATATTTAGAATGGTTTAGACCAGAAGGCTGTGGGTGGTGAGAAACACAGCTGGGGAGGTATGCTGTGGCCAGATCACCAGGAGCCCTGTTTAGGCCCAACTGAACAGTCCATGCAGCAAAGTAGCATAGTCATATTCACTATTCACAGAAACCTCCCTTTGGCAGTAGAAAAGGGAATGGGCGGAAGTGAGTATGATATTGTTGTAGGCTTAGGAAGGGGTATGGAGAGAAATAGATAGAGGTACAAGCTATTCAGGAGGTCACCCTGAAACCATCTTGTTCTTTGGGTGGGTGCAAAATCTTTGAGCAGCTTCTCTGACCTTGCTTTGATGTTGCATATTACAAAACAAGGACCTACTGCTTTAGCTTTGCAGGGCAGCTTTGCCTCAGCCAACGCTGTCATGCCAGCTCAACTAGAAAGACATGGGTGTCTCATAAAGGGATGGTAAACCAGATATGTGTACCTGCTTGTATTAACACATTCAGTAAGGTGTAAGAAAATTACACATAGAATGGTTTTGATTGATCTGGAGTCACTGAAGATTCAGCCCCAAAATGAACACTTTGCTGGGACTGTGGACAAAAATGACCATGCGTCTTGCTTGACTAGCTGCCTAAGAAGGTCACCAATTATACACACTATCCACACACAGCTCTTATTGGTAGAGGAATACATTTTAGCTTTTTCATGAGGATGAACTATGCCCAGCCATGATGAAAGAAATAATTCAAAAAGGAAAGCAGAAAGAGAATGATATGCAAAGAAATGAAGACCAGTGAAAAGCACAGGTAAATAGGAAAAAGGGGAAAGCAAAAAACACAATCAACTAAAAGAAATAAGCAGCATAGCCACACTTACCTTTTATTGAAAGTTGACCATGTGTTGTGAACTCTTTATTATACTATATACATTATCTCATTTAATTCTCACAAATTTATTAAGGAATGAATCATTGTTCCTATTTTCCAGATGAGGAACATTGTGACTCAATGTGTTTCAGTACCTCTCCCAAGATTACAGAGTGTGTGGTGCTGGAACCAATATTTGCACCCCAGGTTTCCCTCTCAAAAGGGCAATTATATTGCTTTTAGCCTCTGGTGTGGCATAAAGAAAAAGACACTTTTCTCATGGATGGCAGTTCTGAAGCAGCATTTTTCATGTGGAATAGAACCACAAAGACAATTCATAGATTCCATTAAATTCATGGAGTGCTGGGACCTCCCTGCTGGGAGGTCCAAAGGATCCGAGCAGAGAGGTGAAAAGGCTAATAGAGACAGGCTAATAGAGACAATTTCTACAATTCGTGAAGTCATTCAAGATTCAGTACACCTAATTGTTACTTTTTAATTCTACTGATTTAGATGAGGACAAGTGATTTCACCAAAAAAAACACATTATTGATGGCTTAGAAAATAGCAACATTTTTGAGGGAAGATGGCGGCGTGAGTAGAGCAGCGGAAATCTCCTCCCAAAACAACATATATCTATGAAAATATAACAAAGACAACCCTTCCTAGAATAAAGACCAGAGGACACAGGACAATATCCAGACCACATCCACACCTGAGAGAACCCAGCGCCTCGCGAAGGGGGTAAGATACAAGCCCCGGCCCCGCGGGAGCCGAGCGCCCCTCCCCCCAGCTCCCGGCGGGAGAAGAGCAGGCAGAGCGGGAGGGAGACGGAGCCCGGGGCTGCCGAACACCCAGCCCCAGCCATCCGGGCCAGAGTGCAGGGCCCTCGATACTGGGAAAACAGGGCAGCAAGAACAGTGAGCAGGCACTGGAGGCTGGGCGACAGAGGACATAAGAAAAGCGCGCAACCATTTTTTTTTTTTTTTTTTGCTTTTTTGCTGCTTTGTTTTGGCGAGCGCTTTTTGGAAGTCTTAAAGGGACAGGGACCCCAATATTAGGGAAACAGGGCAGAAAGACCGGTGAGCAGAGGCCTGAGGCTGGCACCGGAGAATAAAGAAAAACGAACGACCACCTTTTTTTTTTTTAATTAAAAATTTTTTATATTTTTTTTTAATTAAAAAAATTTTTTTTCTTGTTTTTTTTTGTGGTCGTTGTTTTGTTTTGGCGGGTGCTTTTTGGAAGTCTTAAAGGGGCAGGGCGGGCCACTTAATCCAGAGGTAGGGAATCCGGGATCTCTGGGCACCCTAACCCCTGGGCTGCAGGGAGCAGGGAGGCCCCTTACGGAGATAAATAGCCTCCCAGCAGCTCCTGCTCCAACGCAACTCCACCATTTTGGAGTAGCTGCCCGAGCCAGGCCACGCCCACAGCAACAGCGGAGATTAACTCCATAGCAGCCGGGCAGGAAGCAGAAACCCTGTCTGCGCGCAGCTGCGCAGCACAAGCCACTAGAGGCCGCTGTTCTCCCAGGAGAGGAGGGCCACAAACCAACAAGAAAGGAAGTCCTTCCAGCCGTCACTCGTCCCAGTTCTGCAGACTATTCCTATCACCATGAAAAGGCAAAGCTACAGGCAGACAAAGATCACAGAGACAACACCAGAGAAGGAGACAGACCTAACCAGTCTTCCTGACAAAGAATTCAAAATAAGAATCATAAACATGCTGACAGAGATGCAGAGAAATACGCAAGAAAAATGGGATGAAGTCCGGAAGGAGATCACAGATGCCAGAAAGGAGATCGCAGAAATGAAACAAACTCTGGAAGAGTTTATAAGCAGAATGGATAGAATGCAAGAGGCCATTGATGGAATTGAAATCAGAGAACAGGAACGCATAGAAGCTGACATAGAGAGAGACAAAAGGATCTCCAGGAATGAAACAATATTAAGAGAACTGTGTGACCAATCTAAAAGGAGCAATATCCGTATTATAGGGGTCCCAGAAGAAGAAGAGAGAGGCAAAGAGATGGAAAGTATCTTAGAAGAAATAATTGCTGAAAACTTCCCCACACTGGGGGAGGAAGTAATCAAACAGACCACGGAAATACACAGAACCCCCAACAGAAAGGATCCAAGAAGGGCAACACCAAGACACATAATAATTAAAATGGCAAAGATCAAGGACAAGGAAAGAGTGTTAAAGGCAGCTAGAGAGAAAAAGGTCACCTATAAAGGGAAACCCATCAGGCTAACGTCAGATTTCTCAACAGAAACCCTACAGGCCAGAAGAGAATGGCATGATATATTTAATACAATGAAACAGAAGGGCCTTGAACCAAGGATACTGTATCCAGCACGACTATCATTCAAATATGACGGTGGGATTAAACAATTCACAGACAAACAAAAGCTGAGGGAATTTGCTTTCCACAAACCACCTCTACAGAACATCTTACAGGGACTGCTCTAGATGGGAGCACTCCTAGAAAGAGCACAGCACAAAACACCCAACATATGAAGAATCGAGGAGGAGGAACAAGAAGGGAGAGAAGAAAAGAATCTCCAGACAGTGTATATAACAGCTCAATAAGCGAGCTAAGTTAGGCAGTAAGATACTAAAGAGGCTAACCTTGAACCTTTGGTAACCACGAATTTAAAGCCTGCAATGGCAATAAGTACATATCTTTCAATAGTCACCCTAAATGTTAATGGGTTGAATGCACCAATCAAAAGACACAGAGTAACAGAATGGATAAAAAAGCAAGACCCATCTATATGCTGCTTACAAGAAACTCACCTCAAACCCAAAGACATGTACAGACTAAAAGTCAAGGGATGGAAAAACATATTTCAAGCAAACAACAGTGAGAAGAAAGCAGGGGTTGCAGTACTAATATCAGACAAAATAGACTTCAAAACAAAGAAAGTAACAAGAGATAAAGAAGGACACTACATAATGATAAAGGGCTCAGTCAAACAAGAGGATATAACCATTCTAAATATATATGCACCCAACACAGGAGCACCAGCATATGTGAAACAAATACTAACAGAACTAAAGGGGGATATAGACTGCAATGCATTCATTCTAGGAGACTTCAACACACCACTCACCCCAAAGGATAGATCCACTGGGCAGAAAATAAGTAAGGACACGGAAGCACTGAACAACACAGTAGAGCAGATGGACCTAATAGACATCTATAGAACTCTACATCCAAAAGCAGCGGGATATACATTCTTCTCAAGTGCACATGGAACATTCTCCAGAATAGACCACATACTAGGCCACAAAAAGAGCCTCAGAAAATTCCAAAAGATTGAAATCCTACCAACCAACTTTTCAGACCACAAAGGCATAAAACTAGAAATAAACTGTACAAAGAAAGCAAAGAGGCTCACGAACACATGGAGGCTTAACAACACGCTCCTAAATAATCAATGGATCAATGACCAAATCAAAATGGAGATCCAGCAATATATGGAAACAAATGACAACAACAACACTAAGCCCCAACTTCTGTGGGACACAGCAAAAGCAGTCTTAAGAGGAAAGTATATAGCAATCCAAGCATATTTAAAAAAGGAAGAGCAATCCCAAATGAATGGTCTAATGTCACAATTATCGAAATTGGAAAAAGAAGAACAGATGAGGCCTAAGGTCAGCAGAAGGAGGGACATAATAAAGATCAGAGAAGAAATAAATAAAATTGAGAAGAATAAAACAATAGCAAAAATCAATGAAACCAAGAGCTGGTTCTTCGAGAAAATAAACAAAATAGATAAGCCTCTAGCCAGACTTATTAAGAAGAAAAGAGAGTCAACACAAATCAACAGTATCAGAAACGAGAAAGGAAAAATCACGACGGACCCCACGGAAATGCAAAGAATTATTGGAGAATACTATGAAAACCTATATGCTAACAAGCTGGGAAACCTAGGAGAAATGGACAACTTCCTAGAAAAATATAACCTTCCAAGATTGACCCAGGAAGAAACAGAAAATCTAAACAGACCAATTACCAGCAACGAAATTGAAGAGGTAATCAAAAAACTACCAAAGAACAAAACCCCCGGGCCAGATGGATTTACCTCGGAATTTTATCAGACATACAGGGAAGACATAATACCCATTCTCCTTAAAGTTTTCCAAAAAATAGAGGAGGAGGGGATACTCCCAAACTCATTCTATGAAGCTAACATCACCCTAATACCAAAACCAGGCAAAGACCCCACCAAAAAAGAAAACTACAGACCAATATCCCTGATGAACGTAGATGCAAAAATACTCAACAAAATATTAGCAAACCGAATTCAAAAATACATCAAAAGGATCATACACCATGACCAAGTGGGATTCATTCCAGGGATGCAAGGATGGTACAACATTCGAAAGTCCATCAACATCATCCACCACATCAACAAAAAGAAAGACAAAAACCACATGATCATCTCCATAGATGCTGAAAAAGCATTTGACAAAGTTCAACATCCATTCATGTTAAAAACTCTCAGCAAAATGGGAATAGAGGGCAAGTACCTCAACATAATAAAGGCCATCTATGATAAACCCACAGCCAACATTATATTGAACAGCGAGAAGCTGAAAGCATTTCCTCTGAGATCGGGAACTAGACAGGGATGCCCACTCTCTCCACTGTTATTTAACATAGTACTGGAGGTCCTAGCCACGGCAATCAGACAAAATAAAGAAATACAAGGAATCCAGATTGGTAAAGAAGAGGTTAAACTGTCACTATTTGCAGATGACATGATACTGTACATAAAAAACCCTAAAGACTCCACCCCAAAACTACTAGAACTGATATCGGAATACAGCAAAGTTGCAGGATACAAAATCAACACACAGAAATCTGTGGCTTTCCTATATACTAACAATGAACCAACAGAGAGAGAAATCAGGAAAACAACTCCATTCACAATTGCATCAAAAAAAATAAAATACCTAGGAATAAACCTAACCAAAGAAGTGAAAGACTTATACTCTGAAAACTACAAGTCACTCTTAAGAGAAATTAAAGGGGACACTAACAGATGGAAACTCATCCCATGCTCGTGGCTAGGAAGAATTAATATCGTTAAAATGGCCATCCTGCCCAAAGCAATATACAGATTTGATGCAATCCCTATGAAACTACCAGCAACATTCTTCAATGAACTGGAACAAATAATTCAAAAATTCATATGGAAACACCAAAGACCCCGAATAGCCAAAGCAATCCTGAGAAAGAAGAATAAAGTAGGGGGGATCTCACTCCCCAACTTCAAGCTCTACTATAAAGCCATAGTAATCAAGACAATTTGGTACTGGCACAAGAGCAGAGCCACAGACCAATGGAACAGACTAGAGAATCCAGACATTAACCCAGACATATATGGTCAATTAATATTTGATAAAGGAGCCATGGACATACAATGGCAAAATGACAGTCTCTTCAACAGGTGGTGCTGGCAAAACTGGACAGCTACATGTAGGAGAATGAAACTGGACCATTGTCTAACCCCATATACAAAAGTAAACTCAAAATGGATCAAAGACCTGAATGTAAGCCATGAAACCATTAAACTCTTGGAAGAAAACATAGGCAAAAACCTCTTAGACATAAACATGAGTGACCTCTTCTTGAACATATCTCCCCGGGCAAGGAAAACAACAGCAAAAATGAGTAAGTGGGACTATATTAAGCTGAAAAGCTTCTGTACAGCAAAAGACACCATCAATAGAACAAGAAGGATCCCTACAGTATGGGAGAATATATTTGAAAATGACACATCCGATAAAGGCTTGACGTCCAGAATATATAAGGAGCTCTCACGCCTCAACAAACAAAAAACAAATAACCCAATTAAAAAATGGGCAGAGGAACTGAACAGACAGTTCTCCAAAAAAGAAATACAGATGGCCAACAGACACATGAAAAGATGCTCCACATCGCTAATTATCAGAGAAATGCAAATTAAAACTACAATGAGGTATCACCTCACACCAGTAAGGATGGCTGCCATCCAAAAGACAAACAACAACAAATGTTGGCGAGGCTATGGAGAAAGGGGAACCCTCCTACACTGTTGGTGGGAATGTAAGTTAGTTCAACCATTGTGGAAAGCAGTATGGAGGTACATCAAAATGCTCAAAACAGACTTACCATTTGACCCAGGAATTCCACTCCTAGGAATTTACCCTAAGAATGCAGCAATCAAGTTTGAGAAAGACAGATGCACCCCTATGTTTATCGCAGCACTATTTACAATAGCCAAGAATTGGAAGCAACCTAAATGTCCATCAATAGATGAATGGATAAAGAAGATGTGGTACATATACACAATGGAATACTACTCAGCTATAAGAAAAGGGCAAATCCAATCATTTGCAGCAACATGGATGGAGCTGGAGGGTATTATGCTCAGTGAAACAAGCCAAGCAGAGAAAGAGAAATACCAAATGATTTCACTTATCTGTGGAATATAAGAACAAAGGAAAAACTGAAGGAACAAAACAGCAGCAGAATCACAGAACTCAAGAATGGACTAACAGGTACCAAAGGGAAAGGGACTGGGGAGGATGGGTGGGTAGGGAGGCATAAGGGGGGGAGAAGTAGGGGGGTATTAAGATTAACATGCATGGGGGGGTAGGAGAAAAGGGAGGGCTGTACAACACAGAGAAGGCAAGTAGTGATTCTACAACATTTTGCTATGCTGATGGACAGTGACTGTAAAGGGGTTTATAGGGGAGACCTGGTATAGGGGAGAGCCTAGTAAACATAATATTCGTCATGTAAGTGTAGATTAGTGATAGCAAAAAAAAAAAAAAAAAAAAAAAGGACAGTTCCTGTGTGGTAACCTCCAACGAGTTCTACACAAGGGTATAAAGGGCATATAAAAGTGTAGGCAAAGGGTCTGTTTGTGTTTATACAGAGGATCAAAGCCTAATTGGGCTACCCCGAAAATGAACTAAGATACGATATGAAAAAGAACTTCCAACATCTGCACCCTCTGGAAGACTCATGCCAGAAGATGATCATCAAAAAACCCCAACAAAGATCCATGCACTGCTACAGCTGTAGATGCACTCATCCCACCAGTTCCTGGACCTGCCATGGGAATGAGGAAGGAGATATCTAAGCTGGCCTGTGCATACAGTAAAACAACAAAATTGGACTGGATCTATACTGTTGGAACTCAACCAAGAATTTGGAGAAGTGCAAATTGTAGCGCTCCAAAGTCTTACAACTACAAACTATTTATTGTTAAAAGAACATATGGCATGTGAACAGTCCCCAGGAATGGGTTGTTTTAATTTGTCTGATTTCTCTCAGACTGTTCAAGTTCATTTGGACAATATCCACCATATCATAGATAAGTTTTCACAAATGCCTAAGGTGCCTAACTGGTTTTCTTGGTTTCACTGCAGATGGCTGGTAATTACAGATATGCTTTGGTTATGTAACTATACTCCTATTATGTTAATGTGTGTGTGCAATTTAAGTAGTAGCTTAAAACCTATACATGCTGAAGTTACTCTACAAGAAGATATATCAAAGAAATAATCAATCTTCCCATGTTTTCTTCCGCCTGCTACTTCTATAGCTTTTCTTCTTCCTTCCTAATTACAACCCTTAAATAGAATTCGTGCCTCATATCAAATTTACCGAGTATCATAATTCTTCCAAGTGGTAAAGATACCTCAAGACAAATGCTGGGCATAGAAGCCACAGGGCATAAATATGCAAAGAAGTAAAAAGCTAACTTTTTCAAACAATAAGGCTTCTCTCTCACTTACCAACTTCACATTTCCCTGTATGGCCCCAGAAGATGACTGGTTAGCCAGAGACGGGTAAGATTCCTCAAGGGAGGAACAACCTAAGACAGGCACAGTCGCAGGGGGGCCATCAGGTGAGAAATTGGGGATCAACAGAGGTGAGGCTTAGAACCTCACCCCCCCGTTCTGAGAGAAATCTTCTGCATACGTGGATGTTTTATTGCCCTGGTCTAGCTTGGATTAACACATAGTCTACAGGCACACACCTGATCATCTACATGTGCTCTCTTACAACACTAAACTATGTTTTCTACCTTTATCTTGTATCTACCTACCACTTCAGCATTTTATTAAAAATAATAATAATAAAGAGAGAAATGTGGTATCCACATATAAATCAAGTATAAAAACCAAATGAGTATTCATATTTGAACTGACTGTTTATAGTTCATAATGCATGAGCAAAACCGAAAGTTTCTGTCATGACTGCCCTTGTACTGTTCACTATGTAACTTATTCATTATGTAAGAATTTGTTCTACATGTAAAAACTTGTTTGTTATGCCTCAGAAGATTGGAGACTGACAAAAATTAGGCTTGGGGTGGAATAATGATTGTGCATTGAGCATTGACTCCCCTATACAGAATTTTATTGTCGTTAACAACCATTTGATCAATAAATATGAGAGATGCCCTCACAAAAAAAAAAAGGACAGACTTCCAATGGTAAAATAAATTAGTAACCGGGATGTAAGGTATAGCATAAGGAATATAGTCAAGATAGTGTAACAGCCTGGTAGGGTGATAGCTGGAACCTAGAATTATGTATATAAATGTTCTACCACTGTGTTGTACACTTGAAACTCATGTAATGTAATACTGTGTGTCAACTACCCTTCAATAAAAAATAATAATTAAAAAAAAAAAAAAAATAGCAACATTCATTTAGAACAAGTGCTAGGAGTTAGGTTTACCATGATCAAGTCATGTTGGACTAATCATTTCCATCTCATTTTTATACTTTTCTGCTGAGCTAGAAGATAAGGGGAATTCCATAGAAATACTCAATCTGATTTCATCAAGGTTTTTAGAATAATGCTTTATGATATCATTGTGAGTCAGAATGAGAATGGTAAATTGAATGCTAGTTCAATTGAATAGCGATGCAGCAACTTAAAAAATTACACCCTAATAGGATCCATGTTGACTTGGGTGTATCTAGTGATGTCATCTAGGACATCATTCTTAGACTTGTCTTCTTCAATATATTTTGGATGGCTTGGAGAATATGATCTGTCTGTTGAGCTTCAGCTTCATAATGAAATTATTGCTGGAAATCTTCATGTGGCTGTCCAAAGCAACTCAATCTAAAACATCCAAAAACTGACCTCTTTATCTTCTCTCTCAGACTTGCCCCTCTCTACTCCTCCCCAGCTCAATTAATGGACAAACATTCATCAAATCTCTTAGCTGCAAGTGCCTGAACTCAACTTAAACTAGCTTAGGCAACAAAGGGAAAATATTGTCTCAGTAAATCCAAGGAAAGTTTGCATAATTAAATTGTAAGAGGAACAGGGATGCAAATGGATCCCAGGAGCAACTGGAAGCAGGGTCTCAAACATTATCAGGACCTCCCTCTGTTTCTTCTTGCCTCTTGACTTCTTTTCTTTTGCTTCAGACAGGCTCTTTCTACATGGTGAAAAGCATGGCTGTCAGTGTCATCACTGTATATCTCAAACCTGCCTTAGTTCAGTCTACTATTACAAAACTACCATAGACTGCGTGGCTTCAATAATAAACTGTGAGAAATATCTCACAGTGCTGGAAGCTGGGCCAGGTGCTGGCAGATGTAGTGTCTCCTGAGTACCCACTTCCTGGCATGTAGGTAGCTGCCTTCTTGCTTTATCTTCCTGTGGCTGAGATCATCTTCAGAAGGGTCATCTCTCAGAAGGGCACTGATCCCATTCATGAGGGCTTCACTCTAATCACCACCCAAAGGCCCCACCTCCAAATACCATCATGCTGGGG
Source organism: Manis pentadactyla (assembly GCF_030020395.1). Taxonomy (NCBI): domain Eukaryota; kingdom Metazoa; phylum Chordata; class Mammalia; order Pholidota; family Manidae; genus Manis; species Manis pentadactyla. The sequence goes on along the minus strand of NC_080032.1, from coordinate 40,913,158 downwards.
ACTAGGCTTCAACATATGAATTTGGGGCATCAAAAATATTCAGTCCAAAGCAAACTTCTGTCCCTAAAAAGGGACTGACTGAAGCTTGCTTGGTTCCAAGTTCTAAATTCTGGGCAAGGACCTTGACTGGCTTGGTTTGAATAAATTACATGCCTCAGTGTCCATTATAAGGGAGGCCAAGATATAAGCCAGTGGGTTTGGTTTCTGATTGTCACAGGTGAGGTATCTTCCTGGACCAATCAGGTAAGACCAGGGGGACAAAATTATGGGGAAAATAATGACATCTCCCTTGAAACAAATTGTTCAGCAGTTTTCAGAAGACAAGATGTCTTTTTTTTTTCCAGTAAGATTCACAGTGTGCTAGGTAGATGAAGCCATGGGTGTCCACTATGATCATGACCAATCCCTCCACTCAAATAAATGAGTCACCCTAGAGTCCTCTTCTTCTTGAACTCCCTCAGCCCATCAGCCAGCAAATCCCCAAATATATCCAATCTGCCTCCTCCCACATACTCATCTTATGCTTCACTTTCTTCATATCCTCCTCATTTCTTGTCTGAAAAAATCAGCAGTAGTTTTATCTGGTTGGCGCTGACTTCTGTTTTCCTTCATGCAACCATCGGAACAACCTTCCTAAAGCACAGATGTGGTAATACTTCTAAGATTCTCTATCACCCATAGAATCAAGTTCCAAACCTAACATATAATGCAAGGCCCTTCTTAACTAAGCTTGATGCCACTTCTCCGGGCTGATCTCCGCTGATTCCTAACTTATTCATATTCCAGGATTTCAACTTGCTTCTTCCGGGAATTCATCCAGATATCTCACCGAGCAAATGCAAGACACCTCTACTTAATTTCAGAGATTTGGAAGTGAGGAAGGTAATTCCATCTTCAGTTGTTAATGGTGACCTGTTCTCACAGAGAAACCTTAAAAGTAGATAGAGAGACACTCTATCTGTCTACCCTTCCTCTGAGTCCAAGCAGGATAAGGTTACTTCATCTAAGTGCTGGTGAGCAAGAGATTCCCATTCCAATGCCACAAGTCCAGTAAGAAGTGAAAACAGGTCTTGCAAATAGAACAATCAGGAAGGGAGAAAGGATTATTGCCATAGGGAGAAAAGATCCAGAAAAGGAGAAGGAAGGACCTTCATTTCCTAAATGACCCCTCTCCTCAATACATATAAGTAAGCAATAAAAGCTTATGAAGGCTAGGGAGAAGAAAGACCAGCCACTCCACACAGAAAGTGGAAGCATAAGAGGGGAAAAAAGGAGAAATGGCTAGCTTAAGAAATCATCTTCTCAGGATGTGGTGGGTCCAGGGCCAGGAATAAAGGGACCAGATGGTTTTAATGACCAAACTCTGCCTCTTGCCTTTCATCTGACTGCAGCAGGAACTGTCACCGGTGAAGGACCATATCCTGTCAGTGGTCTGCCTCACAGGCTCCCACTGGTGCCTTGGAAGTTGGTCACTGAGGAGGAGATTTTTCCCATTTCCCAAACCTCACACCAAGAAGCCAGCTTACCACTCCCAGGACTGCTCCAGTATCCAGGAATGTGGTGGAATGTAGCAGGTGACTAATTCTCAATCTTGGAAGTTCCTTTTGGTCCTGCCCATCAGTTACTTGAAAATATAATACATGTTAGAATAGGATTTCTGGATTATCTCAACTTCCTAGATTAAGCAAAGAATTGTTAACATTTGTGAGAAATACAAAAATACCAACCAACATATGGTCCAAAAGAATACTTGGAATACATTTGACTCTGAGGAACATAACTGGTGAAATTCATCCAGAAATACTTCTCTCTTTCCTTCTTATTGCTTTCCTCCAATAAAAGTTGAAGTTTGAACAGATTTACAAATACTGAAATATTCATAAAATTTTTATACCATAATAGCAAAGCAGTAAATGAACTCCAGGCATTCTGAAGTGAACCATTGGTCTTCCATAGACCCACCCAAACTCATTTTCCAACAGCTGAGTTAATACCAGTATCATGAGATCCCAGACTGTGTTCTTCTTTTTGTTAGTTTGGAAAAAATGACTAATCCCTGTATACTATTCTTGGACTCTGTTATTTTGGCCAATTTAGGAAGAATGGACCAATACTAATAATATCCAATGTTTATAGCACATTCACAGTTTACAGTGGCCTTTTTTCATTTAATCATCACAGCAGTTCCCAGACAAAGTAACTTGCCCTGTCTCATCCATAACTAAGCAGCAGAGCTAGGATATAAACCCAGGTCTTCCAAATCCAGCCTTCAGTTTTCACTGTGCACTAGATGTGATACATAACAGAAGCTGCTGTAACTAAGGACTTTCCTGTTTCCAGGGCATGGCATGGTGAAGTTTCTTCTTCTTTTTGTCACAGCAGTGTGGGTTGGTGGCGCTAGGGATTCTGCTCCACAGAGTCATGCAGGCGTTCATGTTCATTCTACCTGTGCATCAATGTCTTCTGCATTGGTCTCCAAAGCCACCAGAGAATGGGAGGCAAGGGGAGGCTACATGCAAGAGATTGTTATGGGCCAAGCTTGGAGGTGAGCATGTCAGTTCTTCTTTGATCCTTTTGGACAGAACATCATCTCAGCAAAGGAGGCTGAGATGTAACTCAGCGGTTCGCCCAGATTCACAAGACCTTGGGATTTAAGAGCTTTGTCCTTAGTACTTCAGTTTATCAAGCCTCTGTGAAGACCCTTCTGCTGAGGAGGCCATGATGAACAGTCTTGGGAAGTTGTTTATTTTCTTCTCCCTTCAGCATCTTTCCCCTCTTTTAATTCCCAAAATTTCTATTATCATTCACTTCTGGTCCTTTCTCAGAGACTGTTTGAGGTCTATTCTGTTCTCACTTTCTTTTAAATTTTCCTTGTGTATTTTTCTTTCCCTTCATGAATCATAAGATTTTTAAAGACAAATGTGTGTCTACTATCACAATATCATGACCTACATTCCCTCCACCCACCATCTCCAACCCTCTACTTTCATCCAAATAAACTCAATTCTGCCCTATATTTTACAGATGCTGTGATTGGTGCCATGAGGAGAAGCAATGAGGAATCAGGTGTGGGTCTTAAGAAGCTTATAAAACAAGGCTAAATGTGAAAGTCCAAGAAGGGATGTAGAAATACAGTGCTGATGAGGCAGAGGGATGAGATGGATTCTGTACTGAGGGGAAGGCAACTGGAAATTCCTCACTGAAGTAATAACCATAAGGAAGTAGCCAACGGTTAGTGTATCATTACCATGTGCTAGGCACTGCAGTAAAGTGCCTTACATGTATCATCCCATGTAATTCTGCAAACAACCTTATGGGATGGCACTGTTATTGCTCCCATTGGCCAGATTAGAACAGACATGGAAGATTTTGCTATAAGGGGCATTACTGGGCTACTTGGTGAAATGTCAATATGGACTGAAGATTGCATAGATAGTAGTATTGTATGAATGCTGACTTTCTTGATTTTGATCATTGTTTTGTGGTCCTATAGGGGAATGTCCTTGCTCACAGGAAATTCACCTGAAGTATTGAGGAATAAAGGGTAACGATGTTGTAAATTCACTCTCAGATATTTCAGAAAATAGTAATAGTTGTGTGCATGCTTGTGTAGGAGAGAGAAAGGGAGGATGAGAAAGGTGGAGAGAGAGGAACAGTGAGAATGATAAAAGAAACATAACAAAATATCAGTAATTGGTAAAATGTGCATGGCAGGTCTATGGGAGGTTTTGTACTACTCTTAAAATGTTCTGCAAGTTTGAAATGATTTCAAAATGAAAAGGTAAAAGAAAAAAGAAAGAAAATTGGCATAGAGTGCTTAAGTGAGTTGCCCAGGTCACATAGCTTGTGAATGGTGGGAAATGGTCTTTTACAGAACCACTTCTGCACCTAGACACCATAAAGGACACAGATCTTCAGTCTGCTCAGGTCCACTGGCACTGCTCAGTTTCTCAATCACACTGCAGCTGCCAAGGACCAAGGAGCTACTCCGCTTGAAGAGGGAAGGTGCCCCTCCGCCACCACCCCTCTTGGTTGGCACCCTGCAGCTGGTTGGGCTCTGACATCCAACAGCTGGTGGAGAAACCCCTGCTTCTGGATTGGGAGGAAATGCCCTGCTGCAAGGTCATACAGAGAGCAGGGGTCATACAGAAGGAGGAAAAGGATGACACACCAAAGAGTGCAGTGTAGTTTCTGTCTGCAGGGTGAATGTCCACCAATGGCAAGCAGGAGATAGGCTTTCTTCTCCTCCATCTCTCCTATGGGCCACTTCAGTGTGAGGGAAGTTCTGTGAGCCAAGAGAAGTTCTATACCTGCATGACAACTTGCGTTCAACATTGTAAAACATCACTTCATATTGCTCCACATTGTTCCTTGTGTCATTTTTATTTTTCCCCATCTTTGCTGCCTTGGGTTTGCACCCCACAAAAGAAGCCTCAGTACTTAATCCTTGCTTCAGGCTATGTTGTCTAGAGTAGGACAGATAAAAAATGTTATGATGCTATAATGCCCCTTATTTGAGCTGGGTACTAAAGATAGGGAATAACTTGACAGCCAAAAAATTGAGACAAAGGCACTACACATAGAAGGAGTGGCTTTCAGGAAAATATGAAGGATAAGGATAATGGTAGATAGTTTGGTGGGGCTGAAGTATGGGAGAGGTGGTTGGTAATGGGGATGTGGGCAATGGAATTAAGATGTGATAAATGATGATGGACTTGAATGCCTGCTATGGAGTTTAGACATTGTTCTATAGGCACTAAGGTGAGCCATGAAGGCTTTTTGAGGTAGGATGGATAAAATAATAATAGTAATAAAATCTAATGTTTGCTAAGCACTTACTATTTGCTAACTTTTGCATTTTTCATAAATTATTTTACTTAATTCTAATAACAATCCCATGTAATGGGTACTGTTATTATTCCCTAAGGCCTAGAAAGATGAATAACGTTGTTCAAGGTTACAGATTTGAATGCCAGAATTCCATGTTCTTTGAGCTGGATTTGAAACATAACTTTGGGGGAAAGATTGATTGGTGGCTAAAGACATCAGAAGTAGGGCTGGTCTTGGTTGAGGATTTTGCCAGCTTTTTTAAAGAAAAAAAGATGGGAAGAAGTGTGGAATATACTTTTCCTTCTCCACATAATTTGTTTCCAATTTATTCATTCCAGATAATAGTTACAACATGACAGGAACTCATCTTAAAGCTGGGCGGTGGGCAGTAGACAAAACAGACTTTCCTGTCCTCATGGGCCTCGCTGAGTGGTGGGGGAGAAACTTCATGAATATTGCTGCAAACTGCTATGAGCCCTGATATTGGGACTCAACAAAGAGTGACTCTTTGTCATTAGAGGTAAAAACAGACTGTCTCCCAGAAAAGACAATTGGTTTCATTAAGGCCAAGAGATCATTCACCCCTGAACTCACAAAATCAATGGTGTGCCATTAAGGAGGAAATACAAAACACATCCAAGGAGCTCTAGAGAAAGGGTATGCTATAGCTGGGGCTTTGGGAATTGAGTGCCATGCCCAGGGAATATGCACGCTTTTAACTGGGTCCTCCTGAAGATAGTTCATGCCCCTTTATGAGGATGCCGGGGAGGCTGTGGTCTTCTCTGCATCCTGGCATCCAAAAATAAAGAAGATGGGTAGGAAGAGGTAAAGTGGGGGTAATCAGAAGCTTTTATGGGTGCTTCTGGGTTACTTCAATATACCAGAGGAAAATTAGGTTTGCTTGTCCAATACAAATAACAATATATTTAAAGACTCTAAAATCAAATACAGGCCTTTTTATCATCTTTGAAACTACGGGAACGTGGGAGGGAGTCCACCCACTGATGGAGTGCCTGGTGGTCCCTATTCCAGGCCTTGTCACACGTGCAGCTCCTTCTAAAACAAATCTGAGCATGTCTTGAATGATCCGAGAGGTGCTGCTTCTAGATACTTTTTGCTTATAACATTAAGGCAAACTCCTCAGCACAATGCTGACTGCCTTCACAATCAAACGCAGCCGAGCGCTCCAGGTTCATTCTCATTCTTGGAATCTGTTCCTTCCTCCCTGCCGGCATCTCTGAGAATGACTTCCTGTTCCTTCAAGAAGCTGGGCCCTTTACAGCTCTTTGTTTTTTGCGTTTGCTAATCCACCCTTCCCCGTCTTTCTCTAATTCTGCCCCAGCTTCAAAGTCACCACCTGTCTACCAACCTCTGACTCTCCCCCACTCCAGGCGCAAGTCATTGCTTCCAACTATGTTCACTTTTCTTTTTTCTTTGTTTTAAAAAAATTACAATATTAATACATGCTTCTGTATTGATAAGTGTTGTGTAATATTGGAAATAAGCATGTATTAAATTTGTAAAATATCAAAGGACATGGAGTGGAAGATGGGAATTCCTTCACCCATATTTTAATTAAGAAGTTGGTTGGTAGGTTAGGAAAGGTGCACAGGTTCCCATTATATTCTGTGCAGCTTAAATCTGACCTTTTCATGAAAAAGTGAGTTTTCCCTTTTTTATTTTTTGCTAAAAAAACTACTGACAGTTTCTTTTGTACTTGTTTTTCCATACCTTTTGTTATGCTTCTAAACATTTAAATGTACACATACATACATGCAATTATTTTTTATTCCAATGGAATCATGCTATACACTATTGTTCTGTACTGTGTGCTATATGCTATTATTCATACAATCATACTATTGTTCTGTAACTTTTTACTTAATAGACTTTGTTTCTTAGAGCAGTTTTTGGGTTAGAGAAAACTGAATAGATGGTGCAGAGTTCCCATTCCTCCCCTCTGCTCTGACTGTGGCCTCTAGTATTAATACATGCTACATGTTATTATAACTGATGAGCCAATAGTGATACAACATTGTTAGGTAAAGGCCAGGGTTTACACCTGGGTTGCTTTTTCTGTTGAACAGTTCTGGGTTTGCCAGATACAAAATGTCATGTATCCATCATGACAGAAGCACATGGAATAGTTTCACCCTCCTCAAAACTGCTGTGTGCCAACTGTCATCCCTCTCGTCACCTTAACCCCTGGCAACCACTGATCTTTTCAATGTCTTTTCCCAAATGCCATAAGGCTGGGGTCACACAGTACCCTTCCCAGGCTGGCTTTTCTCACTTAGCACTATACATTTAAGGCTCCACCTTGTCTGTTCATGGCTATAATTCATTTTTTAAAATTGATATCACCATTTTCCCATGTCCTTACACATATGGATGTATTTCTTTCTCTTTAATAGCTGCGTAAGTATTTCACAATATGATTCTACAAACTCTTTATCCTTTTTCTTCCTGAGGGACCCAAATGTTTTTCATGTTGTCCAGTTGTCTCTTTATATAACTTCGATATATAAATTTTTTGTTTATATTAACTTTGTACTCCTTAACCTAAAACCTGGTGTTTTGTAAACAGCATTGCTTCTGTCCACAAAGAACTATTTATACAAGAAAAGGGTGGTGGTAACTCAGAGTGAGAAAAGGGAAAGGTCCCATAGGGTCCCTAAATGACAGCAAAAAGTGTTAGAGGAGGAAGGAGTGGTAGGCTGGGAAAAAGCTGGTCAGTAAAGATTTAACAGGAGGTGGGATTGAAACTGAGACTTGAAAGGGTGGGTAGGGATTAGGAGGACTAGGAGATTGTGGTCCTTTCCAAGAGGAAGCAACTTCAGCCTGCTGGGACTGGCTTATTGCTCAGCAGCCTGGGGCCTGGAAATATGCACACCCTGATAGCTCTAGGCTTTCCCCCTGCCTGGCTTCAGCCTGGGAGAGCCTGTGAAGGGAAGACAGAGTCACTATTAAGCAGGGGTTCCTAAGAACATGGGTCAGCATGCATGATATGACTCCCAAAAAAGGCAAGGAGGCTGGGCCACCAGGAGCTCTCATTCCAGAACTATTCTTTGCTTGTGGAAACCAAGCACAGGTCAAAGGACTCATGAGCTGTTTGCCCGACTGCTCTTGGGGCTGCCTCTCCTAACATTTCTCACCCCCTCTGGTGTAGAATGTAGCCCCAGGCAGTCCAGCTTTCCCTTCCTCACTGACTGATCTCATACTCAGAAGCCACATCTGAGCTACCTTAATTTCTCCCTTAGCACCCACCACCCAGAGTAACCCCTGGTGTTGGTTGTTAAATGACTGTGTGAACAGATGATGTTAGAAGCCACCTCTCCTAATTTGGGTTCCCACAGAAGCACACCCTGAAACAGGATTCCAGTGGAAGTAGTTCATTTGGGAAGTGAACCTGGGATACCTGGTGTGCAAAGGGAAATGAGGAAGGGAAGGCAGCCGATGAAGGGTGTGTTATTAAGCAAGTTATCTCTGTGGGCACCTGGTACTGATTCTTCCAGGGAAACTCTGGGGGAAAGGTGCAAACCATTTCCTGGGAATTATCCCCCTTCCTTCCCCCCACGGAGAGGTGGCAGAGATATTTATATGCCAACTCTCAAGAGTCACTGGTTGAGGGCTGCTCCTGGGGATATAATAATTTCCCAGCCCTTCAAGCCTGGCACACACAGGATGACAGGGTGACCTTCTACCATTCTAGAAAAATCCCTCAGGCTTGAGGGGTACATACTGGAAGACGGAAGTCAGCCAGAGAATAATGGAATGGCAAGTGTGAGGGCTGTGGGTGAGGGGAGCATTTGCCAGCTCACCTTCCAGGGAGAATGCCCGCAGGAGACCTGAATCTCCCTCTATAAATTTGTGACAAGCAGTTGTCCCCACCCCCACCCCTATACCTGAAATGACAGGGAACTTAGCACATTGCAGGGCAAGAGAACTCACAGTTGGCAATCCCAAATATTAGTAGTGCCCCCCGCCCCCCACCATTTGCTCTAATTCCCCTGCCTCTACATTCCCAGGGGCTGCTAGTTGAGCCTCTGGAACTACTCAGAACATCTCAAGCCTGTTCCACACATCAGCCTTTCAGTTATTTGAAAAGGGTCCGGCTAGTCCCTCTGCTCACCCGCGGCTTCCTCCCTTGTAAATGTTTCCAATCCTTCAACGTATTCCACACATGATGTGGTTTTGAATTCCTAGCCATCCATCATACACCTGCCTAAGCAAAATTTAAATAAAAAAGGAAATAAGTGGTGTACTAAGGATCTTGTACAAAGTTGCTTTTTCATGGGGCACCCATCCAACCCACATTTTAAAAATACACGGTGACCATATAGTGAGAGCAGAGGCCGGGCTCCCTCAGGGAGGTGGACAGAGGATGAAGGTGCAGTGCTCAGCCTGCCTCCTCCTGACTTGTAAATTCCCACAACAGAACAAAAGCCCTGTAAGTACCTGTTGCACCCCTCCAAAGGGTGGACTAGGGGCTTGGGTTCCCCTTCCCTACCCCACCCCAAACTGCTTACCAGCCTCTTCTTCCCAACCACATGCCATTCATTTCCTGAGTGGGTTAGGAGAATGGGATTTTCTCCCTCTTGTTCCATAGAGAGCATTGTCTTACTGAGCAATCCCTCTTGTAGTTAATTCCCCCCCACAGCAGGTGCCTGGCATGCCTGCCAGTGCAGGTAGTACAGTTTGTAACCCTCACCGTGGCCTGTGGGAAAGAAGCATTCTCCTGATGTTATAGAAGAGAAAACTGAGCTTGGAGAAGTGAAGGCATTTGTCCAAAATTACACAAAGCCGGGGCTGGAACCCAGGTCCACCGGATGCTAAGCCACCTCTATTATCTTTTCTCTGTTCAGAATCTGTTCCTCCTTCTTGTAATAGTGCCCACATTTCTTTTTTGGACACCATTCCTCCCCACTCAGTCTTTATTGCTCAGGTGAAGATGTCTCTACCCCTCAGCTTCAGAGGTGCTCACTTGACCCAGGCAGAGTCACTGTGAGATCTTCCCTTGGCCAATTATGGGTTCAAAGATGGACACCTGACCCAAATCAGGCTCATATTTCAAGTAGTGAAAGAGAACAAGATGTTCCCCTTACCACCAGGACTGGCACTTGTAAGGGTGGTGTGAGCATGAATCCACAAGGAGATATCATGGAGGGCCTAATAATGGACACATTGGAGAGGACAACAGGGAGGAGGAGACAGGATGAGTCCCTAGATCCAGCTAAACCTGGAGCCATTCTCTCTGGACTTTTCATGCAGAAGCAGTAAGTCAATCTCAATCTCTCCACTCTGATTTCTAAGGGTCCTCCCCAAACTTGCACACTCAGCACACACACACACACACACACATTTGTACAACATTCAAGTTTCTGATGGTTCTGTTCTGAAAAGGAGAAAAGTTCAGAAATAATGCAAAAGTAATAAAATAATTGTGTAGATGCCCTGCATCCCATCTGCTCTGTTCCTGTTTAGGAAAAAAGTGCCACATGCTATAATCTTTTTGTCTTTCAGTCCTCAAACAAAATGAAATAAAGCAGGCTTGGAGAAGGTGCATTTCCACTGAAGAGGGAACTGGCCCCCAGTCACTCATCTGGCTTCGTGTTGGGGTGTGGGCAGTGGAGAAACTGCAACGCCTGCCTCTCCCAGCTCCTTAGAATCGATACAAGTTTCAGGCACAGCTCCTAGGCCATCCATGTGCTCTTCCTGCTGGGGCCTGTGGCTTCTCAAGACCTCACACAGGGAAGCAGTGTGGCCATGCACTGATATATTCATGAGAATTTAAAATGTACTGAGCATCTGCTCATTGTGGGTGCTTCCATGGCCTCCATTTGCTTTGCAGATTCTCTTAATCATTCTTGGACTTCTCTACTTCCTGAATGTTGTTTTTGAGGATTTCTGAAAGGAACGAGGGCACAAGGCTATTTGCCTTGTTCCATTTTGCTGAACCTCAGCACTTTTCTTCCCAACGACCTGCAGCCACGTGGCTTGTGAGAGTCAGAATCATTATCAACCAAGGAACATTTCCCAAGGGTACCTGCCCTTCACCCCATACAGGTCGCCCCCGACAATCCTTGTTCCAGGTGCCGCATTTGGAAGGAGATGTTTTGTCCTAACAAGTCAGTTCCTGTCCTGTACTTTATCTGTTCTTTGGAAAATTAATATTACACAGTCAATGATTACCCTTTTGTGTCCCGGATGTTATTTCAGAATTCAGAAGTAGTTTTAGCTGGGAGGATTTTGTGCGTTTGCTAGGGTGGGAGAAGAGGGGAGTGAGTGCAGAGGAGTTTAGAGGCATGTTTCCAAACAGCAAAGTCTTAACTCATTGCTCACTTATAATAAGGTGGGACACAGTTCTCCGTGTGAAGGAAGAAAGACCCTTGGGGTAATTCTTACTTTCTTAGCAGTTAGGGGTTTCCACACTGACCTGTCATTGATTTCCAAGCTCCTTCAGAGAGACTCTTAGTGGCAACTCTGTATTTTGAGCAATATACACATTTTAATACTTCTGAGAGAGATTCCCTGCTCACAGCTGAGAAAAGTCTCCAAGAGTTCGTAAGATACGGCCATAAAACACTGGGGAGTTATGTTCTTATATAGAGAATACCTCTGAACAAACTTCTCGTTATAAAATAAATAACTTATGGGGACAAAAAGTACAGTAGAGGGAATAGAGTCAATAATATTGTAATAACTTTGGTGACAGATGGTGACTGCACTCAGGTGGTGAGCATTTCGTAGTGTGTATAAACATCCATTAACTATGTTGGACACCTGAAACTGCTATAATATTATGTCAATTATATGTCAGTAAAAAACTTTTTTTGGCATTCATCTGAAGGAGGCCTGCTCTGTCTCTTAAACTCTGGATCCTCCGGTTAGATGCAGGGTGCCCCTTGATAGGAACAGCAGGTAGTTCGTTCTTGGACTATTGGGGAGGTAAAGGCCAAGGGACTCATGGGACAGTTGGCCCCAAAGCAGTGCTTCCTGTTAAATTCTCCATAACCACAGTACCAGCTTGCTGCTCCCTGATCACAGAGAGACACAGATTTATTTAAGTCTCCCAAAATAACTCCCTGGCCTAATCCAACCTCGCCAATCCCTTAAGATCCAGCTCAAAACCCACAATCACCGCTTCCATGAAAACATTCTCAGTTAACCTCTGTCTAGCCACAGCCTGCAGTTTTAGGCTGCCCGGCCTCCTCCTTTGCAGCCAGAGCCCAATTCAAGCTCCCCACATCCCAGCCTTGTTCTCCGTCTGTGCTTAGAAGTTTGTGCCTCTTCCCGTCTCTTTCTCCTCTTCCTGACTTGCTTCGGATCTCTGGGGCTCTGCTGTCTCCTCTTCTGACTCTGGCCTCACACTTGGTTCTGATACCAGTTTGGCTCCTCTGGAAATAATCAGAGCTCCCTTCTTTGGCTCCAGGACAGGCACTTGCCTTTTGGGTTTTGTCTGCTGTTGGAAGATCTGGGTGGGCTGCTCCCAGACTCATTTCTGACCCTGGAACCTACCCCATAGCTGAGCCCTGTGGTCAGCTAGGTTCTGCTCCTGTCTAAAGGAAACTAGACAGCCCTGGCAAGGAGCGGTCTTCCTCCCTGTGATGAAGGCCTTACACAGTAACTCTGCTGAGGCAAAGCACAAACCACAGAAAAGACCAAGCCTATTGTAGGCTTTGGAGTTGGATGTACCTGAGTTTTAATTTCAGCTTGCTGTTGACTTCATTTACTTACTACATGAACTTGGACAAATAATGAGCCTCTTTGAGCCTCAGTTTCCTCATTCCCAGTTAAATGGGAATAATAACAATAGTGCCTACTTCACAGGATTGAGTTGAAGCCTAAATGAGTGTTAGTGCGGACCTTCGAAATACTAACTAGATCTTTCTGGACTAGTATGACCTCTTATAGCTGGTTCCAGGATGGTGCAGAAGTGTGTGTGGCAGGGTGTGTGACTGCTGGGGTCCTCAGAGGGCCTGGAGATCTGTGTATGAGCACACCACCTGGCACACAGCAGGCACTCAATAAGTTTAAAGTTAAAAAAGAAAAACAATAGAGGATTGAGAATCAACAGATGGCTCACCAGTCCTTCCAGGTCATAAAAACAGGCTGGAGCAAAGGGTAGGCACTTATGTTTCTTTACAGATTTTCCAAGGTTTAAGTCAGCTGTGTGCAATATTCAGATTTCCAGAGGGGAAGATGGTCCATTGTATTTGACTGGAAGGGTCCAGCTTCTAGATAGATCTAAACACATATTGGTAAGGCTATTCTTCTACCTGCTATTTGATTCTGGACCCTGGGACATGTCATCTATAGTATAATCATCCTTCAAAATTCAGTTTTGCCTGAAGTTTGAGTAGAGTGCCTGACTGTGGGACCTAAACTACTTAAAGACTATACACTATACTAGTAGTCTGCAAGCTAAGGCCTATGGGCCAAATCTGGCCCACAGGTAGTTTTGTAAATAAAGTTTTATTGGAACCCCAGCATGCATTCATTTATGAATCATCTGTGGCAGCTTGCTCAATATAATGGCAGAGTTGAAGAGTTGTAACAGAGACCGAATAGCCTGCAAAGACTAAAACGTTTAACATTTGGCCCTTAGAAAATGCTTGCTGACCTAGCTCTCTAACATACATGTTAAGAGCCGAAAAATATCTATTTATAATTGTTTTCGTGTATTATCCTTCTCTGTTACAAGATGGGCAAACACCTGTCACCCACTTCTTTTGGATCTCCCATGGATGTTTCTTACCATGACACTCAAGTCCCCTTCAGTCAGGCACCAACTGCTTCTGCAGCCTTAAACCCCCTCACTTTCCTACACTTTCCAGCTTTTCCAGTCCAGGTATGTTGATCAGCCTTCTTGACTTCTCTGAGTAGATCTGTCTCTCCAGCCTCCAACTGTTTGCTAAGGGACAGCAGACTTAACTCCCTGCTAGCCTCTTTATCAAAACTGGGCTGATTTTTTGAGAGCCATCTCAAGACCCCTATCTTTCAAGGTGTTTTTCCTGATACTCCAGTTAGAAAGCATCTCTCCCTTCTTTGAACTCTGTCCATGGGCTTTGTCTATCTTCCCTAAATGACAAGAAACCACTTCATTCTATAGAGGGTGAGTCTCCGCAGACAAGTAGCTAAAACCTGGAGGGCAGGCGCTATGTCTGGCGCTGTCGGTTGCCTCCTGCCCTGGCCACTGAACAAGCCCCATTAATTCCCTTCTTGGTAGAGGCAGCTGTGGAGGTGGATGGGACCTGGCTGGCCATAATACAAATGTAGACTTACCTGCTCATGTAAAAACTCTGCATATAAGAATCAGTTTGCGTGTTCATGCTCTGCATGAGAAAGAGAGTCCAAGCGGAAGTTTAGGGCAGGAAGGTGGAGAGGGCAGCGTGAGTTTGCTCCCACAGCTGGACCCAGGGATTCATCTGGGCTCTGGGGAGAGAAGGAGCTGCTGCAAGAGCAGGAGGCTCACAGGGCATCGATGTGCTTCCTTGGGGCCAGGCGATGGCACGGCCTAGAGTTGGGGGTCCTTCCGTCCATGTCTGCTGAGCACCACAGGGCTCTTACAAAGGTGGACCAAAAGGAATATGGCGTTGTTTTGCCACCTGTCAGGGTTTTCAGCTCTGAGGGAGCCTGTAGACAGCATCTTAGCCTGGAGGTCAGATTTTCACCCAAAGCCTTATTTCAAAATTTAGATTTTATTATTATGCAGAGGTGAGGAGGCCCAGGGACCAGGAGACTGCTGCCATTGGAAAGATCATTTCTTACACATAGTTCCCAAGAGGGGAGGCAGGGCACACCACGCAGGGCCACGCAGGGCAGCACCAGGGTCAGTGAGGAGGCAGGGGAGAGAGAGAGACGGGAGGGAAAGAGCTTCTGTTGCGGTGTCTGTGGGAAGGAATGGGTGGGGCAGGGTCAGCCGGCCTAGCATTGGATGCTTTGAATAGTGTCAGCAAGTTCCTGGGAATAGGGAGTACCTCTAGTTGTCACTAGCTGGCCCTGAGGTGATTAGGGCAGGGGCACAGTGACCCTGAATGTGAGCGCCCTGTGGGAGCCCAGTGAGGGAGGGGGTGGCAATGGGCTCCAGCTTGGCTGGTTTGCATATGCAGGGCAGAGGTTTGCTTCTAAGTGTCTTGTATGATCTTTAGGACTTGGTTGGCCCTGGAGGGGCAGTCCTTCTGGGGGCAGCAAGGCCCTAAGATGTAAAATCTCAGAAATACATGGTTAATACAAATCTCAACAATTATGTTCATGGGGATGCACTATTTTAGTTTGCTGAGGCTGGTATAACAAAATACCATAGGATGGGTGGCTTAACCACCAGAAATTAATTTTCTCACAGCTCTGGAGGCTGGAAGTCCAGGGTCAAGGTGTCAGCAGGGTTAACTTTACTCTGAGGCTTCTCCTTGACCTGCCCATGGCCACCTTGTCACTGTGTCCTCTTGTGGTCTTTTCTCTGTGCACAAGCATTCCTGGTGTCCAAATATCCTCTTCCTATAAGGACACCAATCCAATTGGATTAGTGCCACCCTAATGACCTCATTTTAAGTTAACCACCTCTTTGAAGGCCCTACCTCCAAATGCAGTACATTCTGAGGTGCTAGGGGTTAGGGCTTCCACATATGAATTTTGGAGGCTTCAACAACTCAGCCTTTAACAGGGACATTGCCTGAATAGCGTGTGGGATTGCTAGAGCAAAGAACATCCGAGGATTGTCAGTGAGGAGATGCCTGAGATTGTCTGAGAATAAGGACCTGGGCTTTGTAGAGGACAG
Source organism: Manis pentadactyla (assembly GCF_030020395.1). Taxonomy (NCBI): domain Eukaryota; kingdom Metazoa; phylum Chordata; class Mammalia; order Pholidota; family Manidae; genus Manis; species Manis pentadactyla. Next base: position 40,897,551 of record NC_080032.1, on the reverse strand, counting down.
GGAGCCACAGGTGACTATGAGCCAGTGAAATCTGAGTAGAATGTACATATGGCCTTATTTGTACCTATGAGCTTTGGGACCTTAATCAGCTTTGGGAAACAGAGATAATTGTTCCTGTGAAAGGTTATCATTATATCCATACTGAATCAGGATTCTGTTGATACCAGAAGCCAGTGCCCACAAGCCCAGGGAGGTCAAGTCCTTTTTAAAGAGCACAGCAATCATAGTCACTCACATGAACAGTTAATGACCTGACAATACAGGGATTCGGTCCTTTCTTTGACTGCAAAAGTTCCCTCAAAGCTTGCAGGGAAAATAGGGTCAGTAGACTTGAGCATCTGACAGAAAGTACACAATGTCCAGTTTGTAAAAGTTCACTGGAGAACAAATTAATATTCATATCCTTCTCCTATGCCCTTTTCAGGAGAGTCTGGTACAGCCTACCTTGCTCCCTTCTCCAACGCACATGCTTGTAGACACACACACACACACACACACTGCTTTTCTCCTCAAACCCACTCTTCTAACCAGCTAATCTCTCCCCTCTCTAACTACATGCAGGGCTCTACAGAAATCTTTTTATGTCCTCTGCTCTCTGCTTAAAGAAGTGGTTGAAAGCAGATGGCAGAAGTCAGCTGACCTTTCTACTCTTCTCCACACCTGTCCTTCTCACGGGAAGTATGAAAGCTTTATTATGAGGAGACTGTCCCCACCTTAAAGGAAAAAAATAAGGAGAGCTTAGGTTATGCTGGGAGGTCTGGCCCCAGGGGTCCAGATTTGTCCAGAATCAGGGTGTTTTCAGCAGTATCAGAAGTAACCAAGGTACAGGCCTGGTGGGGGTAGACTTAAACAATGTGCTCTGAAAGGCTTTATACTAATCAAAGCTTTTGGCAAAAAAAAACAACTCTGGATGACTTAAGCAAAAAAAAAGGCTTTCCTTGAGGAATATCAGGATGTGGTTCACAGAAGTGGCCAGAGGCAGTAGCTAAGGTGGCAGGGTTAGGGAGGAACTGAGCGGCTTCAGGAATTTTCACAGGAACAGCTTGGCTAAAGTTCTCATTCTGTGGCTGAATGCCCACCCTCAGCTGGATACGGCCACACACAGAAAAAAACAGGCCACCAGTGGACACTGTTAAAACCGTGGAAGTGAACACCAGTAGTTCCTATGCTTTTGTGCTATTCTCTGCAGGTTCAAAGGGCCAAGAGGGATCATCTGATTGATTGGTAAACTCCAGCTCCCTTGCTGAAGTCTCTACTGCTGGCAGCAAGAGAAAGGAAGGATGCCCCCCTCCCCTCAGTTCTCGGGGACTGAGGGGGACTGTGTTCCACAATGATAGGCATATGGGTGGATTCCTCTAAAACAAGAAGGGAGATTGAACGTTGGAAATTAAACAAACAAACAAAAGACAAATGTTCCCCACAGCTATGACTATAGCCGTGACATTTGAAAAAGTTATGTCAATACAAAGAAGACTAAACCTGAAATTTTGAATGTGCACCAGCCTTTGGTTGGTGAGACAGAGATAGCGAAATGCCCACCCCAAATCTGTGCTCTTACTTTCGTAGTGTAGAATTCTCAAAGGAAGTGGCTTCCAATCTAGAACTACATTTCCCCGCACTCTTTGCAGTGAGGGGCAACTAAGTGAGCACATTATAGCAAGTGAATGTATAACTAATACATGTCGCTTCCAGGCTCAGCTTATAAAAATGCCCCACTTAGTGATCCTCCATGCCATTTCTCTCTCTGGCTATCTAGGATAACATCCAAAGTGACACTGGAAACTATTGTGTTAAAGATGACAGAGCCACTGACAATTTGGTCCCTAATGACTATTAGGTGGAAGGTCCCCTCGCTAACTTGTTCACCTGTCTGATTTTACATGAACAAGAAATAATTTTTGCTTGAGCTTGGGACATTATACATTGTTAGGTACTAACACATTGAGCTTGTTTCTTTGTTTATTCCAAGTGAGGCATAGAAAAATGGACACAGGTTTTAGAATGAAGCAGACCTGAGCTCAAATCGATGATCCACTAATTTTTTCTTGGGAGACCTTTCTTAATTTGTTTTATAAAATGAGACAAATGATGTCTATCACAAAGGGTAGATATAGGAGCAAATGGAATGGTGAATGCAAGACATCTAGTATGGTGACTGGCACACAGTAAGTACTTAATAGGTGGAGTGTAAACAGAGTAAGGTGTATGAAGTGGGAAGAGGTGTAAAAACTGGAAATGAGGAGCCGCTCCTTGGATAAGCATGGGGAAATCTCTTCACCTCTCTGAAGCTCGTGTTGCTTATCTACAAAGCAGTGGTATTGGATGACACTGGGCTTTTCCCCCTGTTTCCTCTGGAAACTCTTAGCTCTGCAAAATTCCTCAGGGGCCCCTCAGGAAGGGGCTGAAGACAGCCATGCCAACTCAGGTCCCTGCCTCCGTGCCAAACAGGGAAGCTCTGAATTAATTTGTTTGGCACATCGGGCTTCCAGAAAAAAGTTTGTTTGAAGAAAGAGTGTCACTGCTCTTGTAAAAAAAAGAAATGAAATGTCAGTGTACTCCAAAGTCTTCCAAACTTTTCCTCACTCAAATACTCTAGGATCCTGTGAGGTCTGAGCGTTGATGGCTCAGTCTGCTGAGTCATCTGGGGAGACCCTTTGTCCTTCCTCCCTGATCTGACCGGTTTGCAATAAGCCAAGGGTGACCTGTAGTTTCGAAGACTGCCCAGGCATAAAAGTACCCAGGTGGGATGGAATCATGACTATGAATATGAACTAAAAACGCAACCAACAGGCACAGTCCCTAGCACTGGGACATAAGGGAGGGGAGGTACATACAGTTCTGGTGCAAAAGTGCTTAAGTCAAGGACATGACTGGGCACGCCTTTTCTGACCAGTAAGCTGAGGATAAGAAAGCAGACAGGCTTATTGGCTCACAGAGCCCCCTCTATGGGGAAAGTTCTGGCCCCTGGTCAGGGCCTCAGCATTCCAATATAGCTTTCTTTTTCAATAAACTGCAGGAAGTGTGGCCTTATAACATGCTAATGTCACAGAAAGGGAGGTTGGCCAAAGGCACCTTATTTTACTAGCATTATGACTTTTCATTTACTCAGTCCACAAATATTTATTATGTTAAATATTGCTATATTTTAGGTGCTGGGGAGGCAGAGAAATCCCTCTATATGTTAAAATCTATGTTCCAGTGGGGAGAAATAATACAAATTAATAAGCAAATAATTATGTATGTCAGGTTGCAATAAGTATTAAATAAAGAGGGCAGAAAATAAAAGGGGGTGCTACTTTGGAAGAGTGAGGTTCTTTGGGAAGGTTCTGTTGAGAGGTAGATGTTGGAGCAGAGGCATGAAGGCAGTGGGGAGAACCTGGGTGTCTCTGGGGGAGAGTGGTCCCGACAGAGGGATGAGGAGCCATGACGGGGATCAGAGTGCAGGAGTGGTGTGATCAAGGAGCAGAATGGCCAGAGCCAAGACCTGCGAAGCGACAAGGGTTATATCATGTAGAGCCTTCTGGTCCTCTATAGGGAATTTCAGGCTTAGTCTGAAGCCACTGAGCAGAGGAGTGGCTTACCTTTTAAAAGGGTCACCCTAGTGGATGTGGTTAACACATCTGTATAGAGGCAAAGGAGGAATGAGGGTGTTCAGTTAGGATGTAGTAATTTAGGCAAGAGATGGTGGTGCATTAAACTGTGGCAGCAGTGAGGTGGTAAGTGTTTGGATTCTGGATATATGTTGAAGGTAGAGGCAACTAGTTCAACTAAAGGACCAGGACATCACCAAAACCTTTGTGTTTATTACATACTCTTCCTCTCCCCCATCCTTTCCTCCACCCAGGAAAGAGGACTTCTCCATGAGCAAAGGAAGAGGAAAGAAAGCAAAGCAGAGATAGAAACTGGATTGGACACAAATAAGAAGACAAAATGAAGATACAAAGGCAACAGAAGAGTAAAAATAGAAGAGGCATGATCACCAACACATGGAAAAGGGCAAGGGAGACAGAGATGTTTTCCATCCTTCCAACTTTCTCATCTCTTTACTTCTCCATAGATAATGTCAAAGTAAAACAGAGGTTAACTTCCTCTATAGGCAAAAGCCTTCTTGGAAAATACTGGTAACACTTTTGTTTCCAGTGGACATGTGCACAATGCCGGCTTGCAGGAGGAGAAATAAATTTTCTGTCAAGGGAAATGAAAAGCAGTGCTGGCAGGTGAGCTGCATGCTCAGAGATCTAAATTCAATCAACCATCACTTCTGATAAAGCACACATCTCCTTGCACAGTGAGAGAGGCTGGCTTAGAATATTACTTTGCCTGCCATCTCCCAGAAGCAAAAAATCAAATTTCCAGAGAAAGAGAAATTCACCATCTGTCCTAGGTCGCCTTCGACAACCACAGAGCTGGTTTTATGAAGTGATGTTTCATGAAGTCACAGTACCCAGGGGGGCAACCAGAAGCCATTGTTTTCACAACGGGGGGAAAAAAAGCAGCCGGAAGTCACAACTTCCACCGGAGAATATAATCATATCCCTTTGCCAGTGTGAGTGAGAACATTCCCTGGCCATTGCAGCTCCTTGATACTGTCAGTGAGGGAAATGTTGGTCATAAATCTTGATGAAAGATGGCGGGAGCCATTTCTAGTTTGCAGCCTTGCAGTGCATTTAAGTGTTTAACATAATCTTAAAATGCAGTAAGAAGCTTCTTCTAATTTAATCTTCAGTCTTTAGCTGTCAACACAGATGCATTAAGTTGGTAAAAGGAAAAAGGAAAAAATTAAAAAGTGGTTTGCAGAGACCAAAGATACTTTCATTTCCCTTAAGGTTTGGTTTAATCAACAGCTCCAAAAAGGCACACAGAAATCTGTATGAAATTTTGCCAGAAGGAATTAAACTGAAAAACAGCATTTTTCCTTTAGAAGTTGCAAAGTTCCAAGCGGGACATTTTGTATAATAGATCCACTTCTTTACTGTGAATGTGTGATCTGTTTATGAAACTTGCTTCAATAAATGAAAACAAAAAACAAAAAACAAAAAAAACAAGCAAGCAAAAGCAGAGCAAATTCAACATTGTCAGTGTCGATTGGTCATGGAACATTTTCTGGACTCTCTTCCTCTGTGCTCCTTATTCTCCTTATTCTCTCCCTACCCTTCCCCCTTCCTGCCCCACTAAGCCCCAAACAACCAGAGTAATTTTAAGGCTGAGCCATAAAAGACAATCACTGTAACACATACGGTTCCAGGCCTGCTCTCTCCTTCCACCAAAACTCATACTTAACAACAGTTCTTTTCCAGTGTGTTTACATCTTCGAGGACAGAATGTTAGTGGCTCCTGGTCTACTGGGAAAAGCTTTTTTACCTAGTCTATGGAGTGGGCTTTTGAAGGAAGATGAATAGCCTCCATCAAGTCCTGAAAAACAGTGGGGGCCTCCACCACCATTCCAACCAAGGTAGCCGTTCTGACCCTCTCTCTCTCTGCACACACACACACACACACACACACACACACACACATCACATCTACTGGAAGAAAGCCTTTAGATTTTTTTTTTAAGTTTGGTAACAGTTATTTTAAGAGATTTGAAGTTACTTGCTGGATAGTATATCCTTTGCACCTGATCAAACTTCAAACTTTTTAAAAATTAAAGTATCATCAATATTCAATCTTACATTGGTTTCAAATGTACAACACAGTAGTTCAACAGTTACCATATGATTAAATCCTCACCCCCTCTAGTGTGGTTACTATTTGTCAACATAGGCAGATGTTATGAATCATTGACTATCTTCTCCATGCTGTAGTACCATCTCTGTGAATAGCTTATACTATGATTGAGAATTGTTGTGCCCCTTTATCCCCCTCCCCATTCCCCTTCTTACCCCAACCCCTCCTCTATGGTAACCACTAGTCACTTCTCAGTGTCTATGAGTCTACTGCTATTTTGTTCATTCTGTTTTGCTTTGTTTGTATATTCCACAAATAAGTGAAATCATATGGTATTTGTCTTTCTCTGCCTGGCTTATTTCACTGAGCATAATACCCTTTAGATCCATCAGTGTTGTTGTAAATGGTAGGATTTGCTTTCTTCTCATGGCTGAATAGTATTCCATTGTGTATATGCATATCTTCTTTATCCATTCATCTACTGATGGACATTTAGGTTGCTTCCATATATTGGCTATTGTAAATAATGTAGCAATAACATAGGGATGCGTATATCTTTTTGAATCAGGAATTTTGTTTCTTTGGGTAAATTCTTAGAAGTGGAATTACTGGGTTTAATGGTGTTTTTATTTTTGGTTTTTTGAGGAAGCTCTCTACTGCTTTCCACAGCATTTGCACAAATTTACATTCCCACCAACAGAAAAGGAGGGTTCCCTTTTCTCCACATCCTCACCAACAGTTGTTATTTCTTATCTTTTGGGTAGTAGCCATTCTGACTGCTGCAAGGTGATATCTCACTGTGGTTCTGATTTGCATTTCCTTGATGATTAGCAATGTGAAGCATCTTTTCATGTGCCTGTTGGATATTTGTATTTTTTCTTTGGAAAAATGTCTGTTCAGGTCCACCCATTTTTAAATCAGGTTATTTGTTTTTTGGGTGTTGAGGCATATGACTTCTTTATATATTTTGGATGTTAATCCCTTACTGGATGATTCATTTATTAATATATTCTTCCATACTGTAGGTTGCCTTTTTTTTCTGCTGATGCTATCCTTTGTTGTACAGAAGTGTTTTAGTTTGATATAGCTTTCTTGTTCAGTTTTGATATTGTTTCCCTTGCCTGAAGAGATGTGTAGAGGAAAAAACTGTCATACTTATGTTCAAGAGATTTTTGCCTATATTTTCTTCTAGGAGTTTTATGGTTTCATGACTTACTAGGTCTTTGATCCATTTTGAGTTTACTTTTGTGTATGGAGTTAGACAATAATCCAGTTTCATTCTCTTACATGTAGCTGTTCCGTTTTCTCAGCACCAGTTGTTGAAGAGGCTGTGTTTTGCCCATTGTATATTCATGGCTCACTTTATCGTATATTAATTGACCATATATGTGTGGGTTTATATCTGGACTCTCTATTCTGTTCCATTGATCTATGTGTCTGTTCTTGTGCCAGTATAAGATTGTTTTGATTTACTGTAGCTTTGTAGTAGAGCTTGAAGTCAGGGAGTGTAATCCTCCCAGCTTTGTTCTTCTTTCTCAGGATTGTTTTGGCTATTCGGGGTCTTTGTGGTTCCATATGAATTTTAGAACTATTTGCTCTAGTTCATTGAAAAATGTTGTTAGTATTTTGAATGAGATTGCATTGAATCTGTAAATTGCTTTGGGCAGGATGGCCACTTTGACAATATTCATTTATCCTATCCATGAGCATGGGATAAATTTCCATTTATTGGTGTCTTCTTTAACTTCTCTCATGAGTGTCTTATAGTTTTCAGAGTGCAGGTCTTTCATCTCTTTGGTTAAATTTATTCCTAGGTATTTTATTCTTTTTGATGCAATTGTAAATGGAGTTGTTTTCCTCATTTCCTCTTCTGCTAGTTCATTGTTAGTATATAGGAATGTGACAGATTTCTGTGTATTAGTTTTGTATACTACAACTTTGCTGAATTCAGTTATTAGTTCTGATAATTTTTCAGTGGAGTCTTTAGGGTTTTCTATGCATAATAACATGTCTTCAAATAGTGACCAATTTAACTTCTTCATTACCAATCTGGATGCTTTTTATCTCCTTTTTTTGTCTGATTGCTATGGCTAGGACCTCCAGTACTGTGCTGAATACAAGTGGTGAAAGTGGATATCCTTGTCTTATTCCTGATCTCAGAGGAAAAGCTTTCAGCTTTTCATCATTGAGTATGATGTTGGCTGGGGGTTTGTTGTGTATGGCCTTATTATGTTGAGGTACATACCCTCTATACCTATTTTGTTGAGAGTTTTTATCATTAATGGATGTTGAATTTTGTCAAATGCTTTTTCAGAATCTATTGAGATGATCATGTAGTTTTTATCCTTTTTGTTAATGTGCTGTATGATAATGATTGATTTGCAAATATTATGTCATCCTCGCATCCCTGGAATAAATTCCACTTGGTAATGAGAGATGATCCTTTTGAAGTGTTTTTAAATTTGGTTTGCTAATATTTTGTTGAGGATTTTTCATCTAAGTTCATCAGGGATATTGGTCTGTAATTTTCTTTTTTAGTAGTGTCTTTGTCTGGTTTTGGTATTAGAGTGATGAGTTTGAAAGTATTCCCTCCTTGTCTCATAGAATTCCCTCCTCTTAAAATGAGTTGGAAGTATTCTCTTCTCTTCCACTTTTTGGAATACTTTAAGAAGGATGGGTATTAGCTCTTTTTTAAATCTTTGATAGATTTTATCTGTGATGCCACTGGTCCTTAAATTCTGTTTTTTGGGAGTTTTTTGATTACCAGTTCAATTTCATTGCTGGTAATTGTTCTGCTCAAATTTTCTGTTTCTTCCTGGGTCAGTCTTGGAAGGTTGTATTTTTCTAAGAATTCATTCATTTCTTCTAGGCTGTCCAGTTTATTGGCATATACTTTTTCATAGTATTCTTTAAGTACTCTGTATTTCTGTGGTATCTGTTGTGACAATTCCTTCTTCATTTCTAATTTTGTTTATGTGTGCACTCTCTTTTTTTTCTTGGTAAGTCAGTTAGGGGTTTGTCTACTTTGTTTATTTTCTCAAAGAACCAGCTCCTGGTTTCGTTGATTTTTTTCTATTGTTTTATTTTTTCTATTTTACTTATTTCTACTCTGATCTTTATTGTGTCCCTCCTTCCACTGACTATGGGTTTTGTTTGTAGTTCCTTTTCTAGTTTCTTTAATTGTGAGTTTAGACTGTTTATTTGGGATTGTTACTGTTTCTTGAGGTAGGCCTATATTGCTATGTACTTCCCTCTTAGAACTGCCTTTGCAGAGTCTCACGGATATTGAATTTTTGTTTTCCTTTGTCTCCAGGTATTGCTTGATTTCAGTTTTAATTTGTTCATTGATCCATTGATTATTTAGAAGCATGTTGTTTAGCCTCCATGTGTTTATGGGCTTTTCTGTATTCTTTGTATAATTTATTTCTAGTTTCATACCATTGTGGTCTGAGAAACTGCTTGATACAATGTCAATCTTTTTGAATTTATTGAAGTCCTTCTTATGGCCTAGTTTGTTATTTATTCTGGAGAATGTTCCATGTACACTTGAGAAAAATGTGTATCTTGCTGCTTTTGGATGGAGTATTCTGTAGATATCTGTTAAGTCCATTTGATCTTATTTATTGTTCAGAGCCTCTGTTTCCTTATTTATTTTCTGTCTGGTTGATCTGTCTATTAATGTGAGTGGTATGTTAAAGTCTCCTAAAATGAATGTGCTGTAGTTGATTTTCCCCTTTAATTCTATTAGTATTTCTTTTACATATTTAGGTGCTCCTATGTTGGGTGCATAGATATTTATAATGGTTATATACTCTTGTTGGACTGACCCCTTTATCATTATGTAATGTTCTTCTTTGTCTCTTATTACTGTCTTTGTTCTGAAATCTGTTTTGTCTAATATGAGTACTGCTACTCCTCCTTTTCCTCCCTATTATTTGCATGAAATATTTTTTTCCATCCTTTCACCTTTAGTCTGTGTACATCTTTGGGTCTGAAATGATTCCTTGTAAGCAGCATATAAATGGGTCTTGTTTCTTTATCCATTCTGCCCCTCTATGTCTTTTGCATTTAGTCCATTGATATTTAAGGTAATTATTAATATGTATGTACTTCTGAAATTTTATTGTTTTCTGATTGTTTTTATAGGTCTTCTCTGTTCCTTTCTTCTTCTCTTACACTTTTCCCTTGTTATTTGATGGTTTTCTTTAGTGTTGTGATTAGATTTCTCCTTAAAAATTTTTTTTGTGTATCTGCTGTAGGAAAGCCTTTGGATTTTTTTGATAACTTTGATTCTGGAAACTAAGCAACTATTATCATTTTGGCAGGGACAGCCTTAGGAGCTTAAAGTCAACATGCAGCTGGCTGCCTCTTAAAAATTAAATGTGCCAGTAACTTCCACTTTTATCTCCTCCTGGAGCAGAATCCAGCTAAGCATAATAGATATAAGAACAAAGCCCAGTACCCATGGACTTTGAATCATCACTTCCCAGAAAGTCCACTCTCATATCTCAGAAACCAGTTGGTGACAGCCAGGCAAACTAAGGAAGCCATGGGAAACCTATCAGTCACTGGGCAATGATGTCAGAGGAATGGGCTTTTGGGTGATATGTCAGCATTGGAAGAATAGAGCCATTTACACCCTCTTTAATTACCTTACAAAATAAATTGCATTTAATTAAATTGATTCATATAATGAGTAATACTTGATTCTCATAGGTTTTTGCAATTTTTTTAGAATCATACCCTTCTTCATCTTCCTCCTGAAGTTTTTCTTCCCTGAGGCATCCCTCAAGGATATGACCTTGTAAGGAATTCCCAGAGAAGTGGAAATCTCAAATAACAATATGATAGCACTATTGAAAATGAGTATTCCACTTGAACAGACACTATTTTGATAGGATTATTGTTTAAATGTGGTTCCTTCAGTGTCTGAGATTAATGCAAGCTTGCTCCGAAGTGAAGACAAATTTCTTCATTGAAAAGCATAGCTTACTTTTGGGAATGGCTACTAATTATTATGTGAAAAGGGGAAACCATTTCATTTAGCAGCCTTATTTATTATTCACTCAGATTTCAAATATATATTGGTCATGTGTTGAAGTGTATTAGACAAAAGCTAGTAAGTCCAATATCTAAATTTCTTCTTCAAAAAGCATGTTTATAAATACATTTTTATTTATGTATAATAAATAATATGCTATATATTTTACATATATTTAAATGTATGTATGAAGTGTAGATAGATGGATAGGCAGAACCTGATGAAAAACCTAGAAAAGCTACTCCTTTTGAACTGCAAAGATATTGAGGGAAATGTAAAAACATTTCTACCCATTCCAGTATTTCTACAGTACCTCTGCCAGATACTGGTTATTGGCTAGCCCATCATTCATTCTCACCCCTTGTCCCTATTACCTTCTTGTCACTAAATACCTGCTTTCTTAGCTTCCCTGGCTGTTGGAGAGGCAACTAACCAAGTTCTGGCCAAAAAGACACATAATGCAAGATCTTCTGGAGAGACCACAGGCAGCTTTTGCTTTTCCAACAAAAGGGGTAGATGGTATTTTTTATGCACCCTTCTCTTTGCTTTCTTCCTCGAATGTGGATGTGGTATGTTAAAATATAGTCCCTCCTTTCCCCACAGAATGATTAACATGAGCATGAAAGGCAATATATTGAAGATTGCAGAGAAGAAAGAAAGACAAAAGAAACAAAGAAATCAAGCTCCTAGGTCCTGGATGCTACCCAGCTATTATACCAACTATTTTCTCCCAGATTTCCCTGAAAGACAAATTAACTTTATTTGTTTAAGTTCCTCTTTCATTGTTTTTTTTTATTATCATTGCATTATTTGCACCCAAAAGCATTCCTAATGTAAAGTCTGTGAGCCCTAGACACACACTGAAACCTACTATAAACTCAAGAGATTCAAGGTGAATACGAGTAACACCAAGATAAAAAATGAGAGATTAAGAGGGAGGGAGAAGTTATTAAAAATTGCTTAGCTTTCCTAGTCTGACAGGAACTCAAAAGAGCCTGAGCGAACCTCACAGCACTTTGGCTTGATATTCTTTTAAGAGTAAAATAAGATTGGAAAAAAGAGTCTTCAAAATGTTGCACTTTAACAATGGGAACAATCTGAGAAAGTAGCCAAGCGGTTTAAAAGCAAAACTAAACATCAGCCTGACAGCCCAAAATTCAGAAAGCTGCTAAGAGAGACAATGTGGGGAAGGGGAGGAGAGAGTAGAAGAGGAGGGAGGGAGAGAAGAGCAAAGGAAAGGACCATCTTTGTCCCATCACAAGCCCTAAAACAGAAACCTGCTGCTGGTCAGATGCTGGTGCTCTGCCCATGTCCTCTTGGAGTCCTTTACCATTTTCACACGCACCACATTTTTCATGCATACAGATAAAAAATGAGAGGTGCTTTCATTCACGACAGCGGGAACCTGGGTCTCTGTTAGAGCTCCTTTCGCTTGTGCAGAGAGCCATGAGAGCAGAGGAATTTGGGCACTCCTCAGATCACCGTTAACCATTGGTTGATGGCAAAGAGCGTATGTACTTCAGCTCCCTCCTGCCTGTTTAAGACAACCGTCTTCTTCAGAGCTCCCCTGCAGGACTGAAGCAGTCCTTGCTGAGCCTGGGTTTGATGCTCATTTCTAACCTGCTTCCTTCTGTTCTCATCAAACTTCTCCACTTCCCCATGTGTCTTCCCAGGAATTCTTCCTAAAAAGACACATTAACATAAATCTTGGTCTCCTGGTCTGCTTCTGGTGAACCCCACCTAACGTTCCTTTTCTCTGAGCTGTCAATAAGATTGCTCACCCAAGGCCAGAAGAGCATAAAAGCAAAAGAAGGTAAGTGGATGGTAATTCAAACAGCAAATGAGGTTTGCCAAAAGGCAAAAATATGAATGATTCTTTGGGTTGCCCACTCTGATCAGGTTGTTGCTACAGTGAGGCAACAGTACTTTCCACACTAGTTCAAAATACATTTGATATCCTGCTAAACATCAAACCATGTGTAACTCTGGGATATCAAATCTAATATTGCTAATAGTTATTAGGAGGGATCAACAAAGAAGAGAGAGCAGAATTATTACTATACAGTTGGAAAGTGCTCCTGAGCCAGGCCCTGGCCCTATTCCTTTTATAGAGACACAGAAGAGAAATGCACAGCTCTCTTCATTTATTCATGAATCTTTCCCTTCACAGGGGGGTGACTAGCACAAGGTTGAATCAAGCAGCAATTAAGGATCTAGTCTCAAGTGACCCCAGGCTACATTTTCATAAGAAAACAGCCAGACCCTGGTTCAGCCGGACCTGGTGATTCACGCGTCTTAATCACTGACCCTGCTTTGCTGCCTGCTGGGTAACTTTAGCTAGAAAATACCAGGTCAGTCATCATGGAGACAATCTGGTTACATCAAACAACCAAGGGATCCATCTTTGAGGCTCTGGGAAAGCTAGGTTTGAGGTAAAGACTGAAGCTTTTTCCCCTCTTTTCCTTTTTCCTTAAAGAAAGAATCCAAGAACCAACTGGGCAAGAGAGAAAGGGAACCATTAATGCACAATGTGAATATTGATGTGCCCAAGGCTCATTCCTAATTTGCTACTCTAGAAAGAAAATATTCTGCTTCCTTGACAAAAATGAACAACTTCTAGAAAATTTCAACCCCGAGGTAAACAATAACACCTTTAGTAATTCAAAATGCTAACAAACTAAATAGATATCGCCCTAATTCAACAGATATTCCCCAGTTCATTGCTACTCCCATTATTTTTAGAAAGTAAATTTTAGGAATTAAAATTAAAAAAATAGGCAAGTGGAATTATTCAACAGAAGAGAGATGAACTATGGACTTTCTGCAAGGTTTTATCAAATATACTTTTCACCCAAATGATGACAGTTATTGATTAGTCCACAAGATGAATTAATTTTAAAATGGTTCTGTTAAAGAGATAAGACTAAGTTTTTGAGTAAGGTCGAAAGTTTACTTTTATAGCCATAATAGGCCACTTTTTACATTTTTATTTTTTTATTGGAGTTTCAAATGCATAGGTCTTAACATTTGCAGTTTGATAAGTTTTGACAAATGTATATATGCATGCAACTGTCACCAACATTGTGATTGAGAACATATTCTGTGCCCAAGCAAATTTCCTCATGCTCCTTTTTGGTCAACCTGCTGCCCCCCAGAGTCAACCACTCATTGTTTTTATCATCTATTTTCAGTCTCCATATAAATCACATCAAACCAGTATGTTCTCTTTTGTATCTGCCTTTTTGTGCTCAGCATAATGTGGCTGACATTCATCTACATAGCTGTTTGTAACACTAATTTGTTCATTTTTAATGCTTAGCAGTAATATTCAGTTGCACAAATGTGCTACAATTCGTTTATTCACTCAGTAACAGGCATTTGGGTTGTTTCCCAAGTACTTGGTTACTAGGAATAAGGCTGCTATGAACATGCTTACACAGGTTTTTTATGGGAATGTTTTCATTTCTCCTGGGTAATATCTAGAAGGAGAATTTTGGGTCATAGGACAGGTTTAACCTTAACTTTGTAAGAAACTTCCAAAAGTTTTCCCAAATAGTTGTACCATTTTCCACTCCTCCCAGTGACATAGAAAGGTTCCAGTTGCTCCACATCTTTGCCAATACTTGATAATGTCAGTCTTTCTAATTTTAGCTATAGAAGGTACCATTAGGTGTAGAAATAGCTTTGAAATAACAAAATAGACTCAAGATCTCAATTACTTTCCACTCCATTTTGCAGTGAAACTGCCACCTTTGTAGTTTATTCTGACATAAATTCATTTGTACTAATTATTTCATCTCTTGGCCACCAAGAGTAAGAGTAAGTTATTATTTCACGGGGCTGTGGGATGAAGTATTCCAAAACAGGTGAAGTTTTTTGAACATCCCTGTTGTTTTGTGTTATTCCTACCTCTTTATTCCTTTATTTACACTGAAATAAAAATAGCAGATTGTTCTACTGAACATAAATTCTCATATTGGCACGTTTTCTCAAAATGAAACAAGTTAATTTTTAAGTGGTATAAATAGATAGATCATAAATTTCTCTTCCACTATTCTTCAAGAACTATAGTGAGAGAAAAAGTGGTTTCAAGAACCCATTCTCACTGAGATAGCACTTAGGCATTCACAATTTTCTCAAATTCAGGCCATTTAGATTGGGTTATAGATAAATGGAAGTAGTCTCAAAATAAATCCTAGGATTTTTAACTCTTCATCATCAGTCAGATGCTTGTTATGGTGGACTGGTTGATTGGGATGTTAATTGGTAGGGTCACTAGGACCTTCATGCTGTGAAGGATTCATCCATTTGTTACACTCCCATTTGTCATGAGAGGCAATAGATTGGTGTGGTTAAAATTACACACCTAGATGTATACATCCAAGTCTGCATTTTGGTTCCAGCCTTACCAGTTGGATAATCTTGGACAGGTTACTTAACATCTTTCTTACTTAAATTATTTGCATATAAATAGGGATGATAATACTATCTACACTCTAGAGTTTATGAGAAATAAAAGAGTTAATATGCAGTACAATGTTTAGAATTGTGTTGCGCAGATTTAAAAAGCCACATAAATGCACTATTATTCTTCATTTGACAAGTATTTATTAAGTGCCTTCTATGTGCTTGGCATCATTTTAAATGCTAAAGATATATAGGTAAATTAAGTACATGGATTATGGGATCCTATTCAGATTCAGAGGTAAAAAGTGCAGCAATGGTTTAGTGATGGCTACCGTGGGTGGGTAAGTTGTGTGTGCTGTGAGCACGTGCGGAAGGGATGATACAAATGTACCAGATATTGCTTACCCAAATCGATGCACTTGCAATTGTAGTTGTTTTGGTAAAATCACATATTTGCTGTGAAATTATGTTCAACCCCATCTCAAGCCAGAGATTATACACTCAGGGCTTGCAAGGATTTGGATGTCTTTGGATGGTCCCAGTTTCTCCATTCACACATTTGCTGCTGCATGTGGCCATATCTGTCTATGGCCTCTGCATTAAGCAAACAGTGGCCAGTCCAATGACTGGCATGAAGCAGATTTTCCAAATGAACTGCATAAATAAATGAATTAACATTTCTATACTTTTTTTGCCTTTTACTACCTATTTTCCATTTCTCTAGACTGGAAATTTGTATTAGCTTCCAGATATACCTTCTCAAGGGAGAAACAAGGCCCAGCAGAATGCTGCAATTGCAAAGAGTTCAGTAATTTGTGGAAAAGTTGAGCTCTTCTTCTCCTAACCAGCAATATACTTCTTAGACAACAGATTAGCCAGAATCAATTAGACAATAGCTGGTAATAGTATTTGAATATGAGCAGACCAAGGTTATGCTTCAACTGTACAACTTTACTAACTATATAAATATATATAAATTAACTGACATCTCGGTTTTCTTATCAGTAAAACAGAAATCATAATTCTTACCACAGAAGATATAAAGCTTGAATGAGCTAGCATATGTAAAGCATAAGGGGATCTCAATAAATGTTAGTTCCTTCTCTCTTTATTCTCTGTATTTGTCAAGAACTAAACTAGTGAAAGAGTAGAAATGGACATTAGTTGTTTCTCTCTCACTGGGCAGCAGCTCTGCCCTTTGGCATGGAAGGCAACTGACTCTACCTCCAAGTCCAGCTGTGGGTCATGTTTGTTTAATCCAGTCTCACTCCCTTTGCTAGAGTGATTGGTTCTTGGTTCAGATACAAAACATGCTATTTCCCCACTGCAGGAAATGAGTCAGGAACAGCCATGTGACCAAATTAAGGACAATGATACATGAGAAGATGATATTCCAGAAGCTTTTGGGAAATAAAGTTCCTTGCTCTCCTGAAACAGCCCCTCGAAGCTGTTCATCTCTCCCTGAATATGGAAGAGAAGGCAGGAAGGAATGGTGGCAGCCATAAGGTAGAACTGACACACCAGGGCTTAATGGAAATAAACCGAAACTTTGATGTCACTGCTAAGCCAGAGGCAAAGCAGCCCTGAGACCTAAATTACATCTGGATTCTGCTTAAGTGAGTCTTGATATCACCTGCATTATTTAAGGCACTTTGATATCAGACCTAATAATATCTGTGATCTAAGGTAGGAACCAATATGGAAACCAAGATCACATTCCATTCCAAAAGCTGGTCCTGGGTCAGTCTGTAAAGCCAGTTAAATTTGCCTCTAGAGTCATCCAGGCATCTCCTGCTTTTCTGCTGGTTTTCTGTTAACAGCCTCTTCCCTTCCCCCTTCAATCACCCTTCCAGTTCTGCTCTCACCTTCTCATCCTGTTTGTCTATCGTATTTAAAGCAAAGTACAAAGTGCACCTTCTCAACATACTCTCAGTTGGAAAAGAGAATGGGGATCCTGATTCACACTAAAGTGTTGGTAACTGATATACTTCCATGTAACAGAAGTAAAGTTACAGCACAGTCCAGCAATACCGAAAAGGGTGAAGTTGCTGACATTGTCCACAGCAAATTAGTGGGCGAAGCTGTTCTTGAAGCCTCTCACATCTGACTGTGAAAGCAGCTCCCATTTACACGTCCACAGATAATGTGTCTACCACTCTGCTTTTGTTTTAGGCCTGCTGTAGGGCAGCATCTGGAATAAGGCCATGGCATCTCTATCCTATTGAGATCATGGGAACTATAAATAACCAAGGAAGTGAGCAACTGGAAGGCATCCCATCATTAAATATTCAGGAACTGGAGCATAACTGATGGTGTCACCACATAAAGTCTCTGCCCTTCAGGAGACTGCAGGGTCATTATGCCGGAAGGGTGAGATCAATATGGACAACCACACCCCCTCACTCCCTACATTTGAGCTGACCCACTTCTCCTGGAAGGCATGATGCATTAGAATTTTAACTTCATGACCCTCAAAATGTCCCTCATTCTCACATTTGATCTCAGGACCAGACCCCACTTCTTTCTTTGTTTAAAGAGTCTAATTCCTTGGTCAACCAGATTTAAGTTTTTGCTTTTTAGGGATGGGTGATTGTCCTGTAAAAATGTATAAAATTTGACACATAATCAAAATCCCTGAAGCCTACTTACCCTTCAGGGGCAAGGACCACCCAGTGAGGACCCCATGGCTTGGGAGACTTAGGACCTGGTCTTATCCATTTCCCTAGACTGGACCTCCTGCTTTGATCACATCTTTCTCAATTCTATCCACCCATTTTGGTTAGATTTCCAAATCCCATCAAATAAAGCCCTAAAGGTTTCTTTTGCATATCAACTATGTACCTACAAGACTTCAGATTCTACCAGGTCTTCTTTGGCATCTAACATGATTGCCTGAGTAAAAAACCCTGTTTTCCTGTGTTGTGTGCTTTGCACAGACTGAGGGTCTAAGACCACATGTCTTTGAGCTGTGTGATTGGGCTAACTTCGTGGTCAGGAAACCTTCCTTACAGTTAGCTGGTCTCTCTTATCCCACCTCAAGCCTGGTTTCCACTTTGACTATCTTCCTCAAGCCTGTAAAATTGCACAGCATGAGCAGTAACTGGCAGTAACTGGGGACTGTGGTTTATCACAGTCTTGCTGTGAAGGCAGCAGATGTGGCTGCAGGATGCTGCAGAATCTATTTGATAATGGAAAACCCAGATGCTGGCAGATGAATGTTATATTGGGAGGAAATGTTTTCACATGACCCAAGTTCCTGCTCTGAGGAGAGATCCATTCAGATGCTCACATATCAGCGAAGTCATGGTGCTTCCAAATGGTTAAAACAGCACTTTATTATTTCCCATCCTTCACAATCCTAAAACTATAGGAAACTCAGGCAATCAAAAGGAAATGAGGTTCATGAGCAAGGAAACAAGCTTTATCTGTACCTTAAGCAATACATTTCCTTTCTTTACACATTTTACACCATGAACCAGGACAAGAATGGTGTTCATTTAGGTCTCATTAATAATGACCTTTACCTTTAGATGAAGCAAACATGGCCCCCTGTCATTATAATCTTACTGTGATTTCAATAGACACTTCACACCTCCTAAAAGATTCTGGTATTTTAAAATTTGTGTGTAAAAAAAAAATAGCATTTCTCCCCACCCTGCTGTATTTCCTTCTTTCCTTTCTTCCTTCCACCTTCCGGGCATCCTCAGCCAAGACCCATTGGGTGGTACAGCAAGACCTAGGGTGATTCCACCAAGGTTAAGTTCAATTGTGGAAGTATTTGTTGGGTTCCTACTCTGTACAGAGGCAGGTCCTACACACATAAGAATGAATTAAACAGACATCTGCCTTTAAGAAGCATGATGTTCAAGGACAAAAACAAATAGATCACAAACCACTACAGCATAAAGGAGAGTGATAAAAATATGACCACAGACAAGGAGACTCTCAAAGAGGGAAGGTCTTCATGTAAGGCTTTAGAAGGATGGGGGACTTCAGACCAACAGAGGTGCAGAGCAAAGTTAAGATGTCAGAGTTTTGAATAGACGCAGTGAGTCAATTCAAACCACTAGATGAAGGGCTAGGGTCATTGAATTTGACTGCTTGTGGGGTGTGGCAAGTATTTGGACACTGATTTATACCTAAGAAGTCAATTTTCCTTATATTTCAAGAGGAAGAGATTGTATAATTTTTAAGGGAAGACTTTAAGGGGTACCCAGCAGTTCTCAAGACCGCTCCAGACACCCGCATGGGTTGTTGGCAGCATGGCCATTTGGTTGGCTTATTGTATAAAATTAATTCAGGAGACTTGATGGGGAAAGACAGTGCAAAGAGACAACTCATTGTGGTGGTCTGATGGGTGAAATTCGTTTGCTGTACTTGGTCAGAACTTTGAAAAAATAATACAAGAGTGTGGATATAATATTTTGATCAGACTTTTTACAAATTCTTTGACTAGAATGATCAAATTTTTAAAAATGAACAAGTCTCACCACTAGGTCCTAGGAAACTTGGGTTCTTTTTCTATTACCACTTCTCTCTGGCACGTCAAAATGGATCAATCTTACTTCCCCTCACTTCGTTTTCCCCATCATTTTAGGTATGATGAGGTTGAAACAAAGTTACTAAAGGGAAACATTGAAAATGTGCAGAGGTGGCACACACAGTCTCTTTTCTACCTACTTCTGGTGTCTCTTTCTCATATGTATTAGTTGCAAGAAAGGAAGGCTCGGCTACAGATGCAAAGGCAAGGAGAACAGGGTCGGAAATATCACTGTTGGACCCAAACTTGAGAACTGGAAATGGGGTGGACATCTAGGAGATGATGGTAGGCAAGAGACTGCTGGAAAGATTTGCAAAACAGAAGGAACCAAAATTGGTCAATCTCAGAAATGCCAGTAGAAGAGAAGCCAAGAAGGGAGACTGTCGGAGTGGCGGGTGGGTGTGATAACATGGGGTGTCTGATGTCCCTCAGTGTCACTGCCCACTCAAACAGTGGTTCTCAACCAGGGGCAATTTCATTTCCCGGAGAACAAGTGGCAATGTCTGGAGATATTTCTGGTCATCACAACTTGCAGGGGCGGATACTGCCACTGGCGTCTAGTGAGGGGAGGCAAGTGGTGTTGGGGAACATCCTACAATTTACAGGACAGCCCTTCACGGCAAAGAGTCACCCAGCCTAAGATGTCAATAACGCCAAGGTTCAGAAACCCTGCCCTAGAGAGTAGGGCATTACAATGTTACTGCTTTATGAGATTTACTGTTGTTTTCCTGATTATGAAAAGTAATACCTATTTAATCTGGGACATTTTGTCAATATATTCAAGTTTTATCATCATCTTATCAAGTATGCCATTGAAGTTCATGATCTCATTTTTTGCCCTCATGGCCAGAGGATGCAAATTCAAATGTCAAATGTACCTCAGTTGCTGGATGATGCCAAGCATATTATGAAGCCCATATTTTCTCTTTCTCTAATCGCTTAAACCAGCAGGGAATACTTCGACATTTTTTTTTAGGAGAAAAAAAAACTATTGTGGTTCAACTCTTTCCAGGAAAGAATAATTTTACATGTGGATGGAAGAGCAACATTTCTTGAAATGTGGAAATCAAATGAAACTTGTTTCCACTGAGAAGCTGGGCCCTTGTGAGCCTGCACCTGGCCCTCAGCCCAGCACCTCATGCAGGGCCGTGAATGGCACTGTAATCAGCAGCAAGATTCGGGAGTGCCATTAAGAGATAATTGCAGGAATTAGGTGCTGATAGGGATGAAAGCGTCCTGATTACATTATGTGATGGCAGCTGAGAAAGGTCAGGATGACAGAGCCCTCCTACATGAAGGAACAATTTGGTTCACGTCAGCATGCTTCCAGATGTCTGCAACACAGACCAACGTTAGGTCTGCAAAGAGTTTCCGGTGTGGGTAGGAGACCTGGCTGAAACTGCACCAAGTCGAAAGGCACCAGCTTGAGGCCTTATTTTTCATGTATCAGCTCTGTGACCCGAGCAAATTACTTAACCCTCCTGTGTTTCATCAAAATAGTGTCTTTTGTGACCGTGAGGCTTGCAGGAGACATTGTTCATGTTCTGGCCAGATTGCCCTATGGCCCTTAAACGTTTTCTGCACACCCCTTCTCTGGCTTCTCATACTTTTGTTTCCACCTGTGTATTAACCCCTACAAATCTCTTTGGAGGACTTCCTCTGCCTACCAGCTGCTTGCCTGCAGGCTGAAAGTGCCTGGGGGTTCACTTTATCCTGGTCGTTAGCCTGAATATGACAGAAAGCTCAGAGAGGAAGTCCTGAGGTGTAATTTACCTTCCAGAGCATCCCTTTGAGATCAGGCGGAAACCAGCCTCTGTGGGATTTTGCCTGACATTGCACGTATTTTGCTTTTCAGTCCTGCCTCCTCATTTCCTTACGGGTTAAGGAGCTCTGCCCCTGATAAATTGCTTGCACTTGAATTTTGTCTCAGGAAACTTAACTGAGTTAATACCCATAAATTACTTAACAACAATGCCTGGTGCATGTTGTCTGTGATCATTTTATGATTAATCAATGTTAACAGCCATTCCACTTAAAATTTCTACTAAGTTAGTTTGTGCCAAGTACAGTATCACTTATATTCATTTAATCATTTAATTCTACTGAGAGAGAAGGAAAGGCCAGAGAAATAATCCAAACTTGAGGGTCAGGAGACAAGCCAGGACCCAGTGCTAGAGTAAGGATTCCGTGTCCAAAGTTATGGAACAGAGGCTGGAGTGGCCTGGGTCAAATAATGGTGGAGTTCATGGCCTGCACTTGAAGTTGAATCAGGCAGTGGCTGGTAAACCCTGAGGACAACCTGTCCAGATGCAGTTATTCTCACTCCCCTTTCACAGATGGGAAAACAGAGTCCCAGGAGACAAATTCCTTGAAAAGAGCCACCCCGCCCATAAGAGCTGTGACTCAGAGGCAGCATCTGCTATGTCCTTATGTCCCCTCCCTGGCCGTGGGCTCTTAGCATCCCCAGAACACATTATAGATAAGACTGCACAGTTCTAATGTCCCTAAGCAGAAACAAAAGGCACTTAAGAAAGAAGCACAAAGGAGGAGCACATTCTTGATGCAGCCGAGCCATCCGTCTCTCTTAGGCCTGCACTGAAGCCATGCTCCATAATGACATGTGGCAGTTATTTAGGGCCTGATACCATACTTTACTTTTACTTGCTGCAAATGATGAAATGTAGTGGAAGAGGCCAACCCAAAATATGCTACCTTGGCATATTGGTTATTTTGAGCTGTAGGCCCCTGGAAAATAGCAACGTGAGGCAAGGCCTTCTCTGAGCTCCCTTAGCTGCCCAGACAGATCCTCCCAGAGGAACTCAGTCCCCTGGGGAGTTTCATCCACCAGGGAAGATGGAGCCTTCTCAGGGGGGCAGACCCGAGAGGCTGACACCACACAGGCAAACGTTGTCCCAGATGTTCATATCTCCCAGGGACTCTTCTAAGGGCCCATTCATCTTTCCTAAAAATCCTTCCTGTGCTCCCTGAAAGGCTTAGTTAGGACCTCCTCCCCTTCCCTATTAACAGGGTTTCCACCCGAATCCTAATTCAGCCCCCTGGGGGAGTTTCTCCATTTCCCTGGGTCTTTCCTTGGATACAAGAGGAGTATGTGAACTTTTAATAAACTCTCTTTTGTTTTTCTCTTGATAATCTGTCTCTCAGCTAAGAACTCAGAAGCGTAGAGGGAACATTATCTTTCTTTCCCACAATGTCATGTCTTTGCAACTCAATGACCTCTTCTCTGAAGGCGGGGACTCTATTTTATGCTACTTTGAAAACTTCACCCCACAGCACATAACATTGGGCCTTATCCATGGTGGGTCCTTCACAGTATTTAACTGATTTTTCCTTATAGGGGTTTATCTTATAGAAACATAACTGTTAAAAAAAAAATCCCAGTGTGAATTGTCAGTGTTTAATTACAACATGACAAGTCATAAACCACAGTTCACTGCCGGATCCCAGCTCCCATTTCCTTACTCCACTCTGTCCCTAGTACTTTAAACACGGGGTTTTATATTCTTCCTGTCTCCTCTGAGTGTTTGCATAGTTGGTGTACTAAGAAAACAAGAGCAGTTTGCACCTGCCTGTCTCCCTACCCTCCTTCTTTTCCTCCCAGTAACCTGTGCAAAACCGTTTCTGCCTGGGGACAAGTAAGTGCAAACATGATGTGTCAGAAAAAACACTGAGTTGGCAATTGCTGTTGACAGAATGTTCTCCCCCACCACCAAATTCATGTGTTGATACCTAATCCCTGGTGTGATGGTGTCAGGAGGTGGGGCCTTTGGGAGGTGATCTGATTATATGGGTAAAGCCCCCATAAATGGGATTAGTGCCTCCCCCTTCCTTCCTGTGAGGACTCAGTGAAAATATGGCTGTTTGTGACAGGGCATAGGCTCTCACTGGAACCTGGCCATGTGGCCACCCTGACCCCTCCAGTCTCCAGAACTGTGAGAAATAAATTTCTGTTGTTTCCAAACCACCCAGTTTACGGTCTGTTGTTAGAGCAGTCCTACTGGCCTAAGACAGCAGTCTGTGTTTTCTGTGCTTTGCACTGCCTCCCGCCAGCTGTGTGACCTGACTGCATGCAGGTCAGTGACGCTCTGGGACCAATTGGTGAAGTGAATGGATTGTACTAGAGCTCTGCTACCCAGTAACTAGCACTGATTACATTTAAATTTAAATTAGATAAAATTAAATAAAAGTTAAAAGTCCAGTTTCTCAGTCATACTCACCACATTTGATGGGCTCAAAAGCCAATCTGTCTCCTGGCTACCACCCTGGGCAGGGCAGATGTAGGACATTCCCATCTGTGCAGAAAGTTCTATTCCACAGCACCCAGACTAGTGGGCGTGCAGGTCTTCTCCTGCCTGAGACTCAAAATTCTACACCTAAGGTAAGAAAATGGGTTCATCATTGACTGAAAAGATGGCTGATGGAACAAAACCATGGAAAGAGAAGCAAAATGGCTGCATGTGATTAAGACATCTGAACACACTCAAAACAAAAATCAAGGGTGCTCATGATGTGAAGAGTTTTATTCTGACTGGCATGACCTTGAAAGCAAGAGCACTTAGGTCTCACAAGATACTGTCGAGATACAATATTTCACTTCTGTATCAGGTGGTGTGTGGCGGCTTTCCCTGGTCCTTAACCCCACACAGCTGCAGCCAGTTTATCAATGCGGCCCTGCTTGTGTGGCCAGAGACAAAAAAGTCTCTTTCTGAGGCAATGCCCAGCAATGTTGTCCGCCACCAGGCACAACCCAGGCCAGAAAATCCACCCTGGGTCTCTGGAGCCACATGTCTCCTCCATCATGTAGAGCAAGGCTTCTTCAGTGGAGCATCACATGGCCTTTGTCATGATCATTTGTGAGGAGCATGCTATTACTAATAAAGTGCCTAGGACTACATACTATTTACTTTATTATGTTATTATTATACTCTAGTGGTAGCAACTGTATTTACTGTTTATGATGTTCAGCGACTGCGCTCAATTGCATGTATCTCAGAACTCTTCCATTCCTCAAAACAACCTATGAGTGAACATGTGTGTATTCTACCACTGCCCTGCTCCAAAAAGGATGCACAGGCCCATCAGGAGTGCTCCACACCTGTCCTAGTCCTCCTGGGTCTACGGCGCAGCTTCCACCATCAGTGGGGAGCCTGCGAGTGCTTTGGTTCATGTGGAATATGTCACAGGAGCACTGCATGTATTGAGCCCACTGGGACACCACTTCTGCAGGATGGTGATTACACAACAGCACCCTTGCTGGCTGCTAAGCATGGGCTGTCTTACATGTACACCAAGAGCCAGGATGACCAGTGCAGCTCCTTAGCACAGGCCATAGTGCTTGCCAGAATGGAAGCTGGAGGCTCCACAGCACTAATACTGGCTGGCAGAGCCTGGAGGACTCTGGGTCTCTGTGTGGACCACCTCCATCTGGTTCCCCCAACCCAGGATCTTCTGTTCTATTCCTTTAAGCCAGAGCAGTGGTAAAACATGCCCACCTGTGGATAAAATGAGAGTTTCTGTGGCCAGGATTCTCACCTGGCTGTGGTTGACTAGCTCACTGCACACCTGTGGGCAATACATGGCTGTTGACTCTATAAAAAGAGCTCCGCCCAGTGCTCTGGGCATGACGTGGTGGCAGGGCTGCAAGGCTGCAGGAGAGCAGAGCAGAGGCTGGAGTGGTGGCAGTGCTGAGGACACATTCTCAGAGGACAGCTGTGCATCCAGGACGGCTGTGCAGAGAGGCCCAGAGGACGGCTATGTGGGACGGCTGTGCAGACAGAGGGGCCCAGAGTCAGAGACCAGCATGCTGCATGCAGACTCACTCTGAGTGAATGGGATTCTAGTGACTGACCTGCCACCTGGAAATAAAGTTGGGTATAACCCTTTCACCCCAAGAACGTTTTGCTGTCATTTTCTTTGGTCACACTGAATCCATAGCAAACTTGCCCGGGGCTGAAACCCATTGGCAAGACACCACCCAAAGATGACTTTCATAAGGTTGTTTTGAGGAATGAAGGAGATACGATCTCAATCTCTTTTGGCACCATGCTTGACTTAATAAATACTCATACATAACTATCATGAATAGCACCATCATTATTATTGTTAATAAGAGTAACAACAGTAGTAGTAACAGTAATGCTAATACAAATATTGGTATTTTATTGTCAGTAACTCATTCTTTGCAAGTCAAGAATCTGATCTAGTCTGTGTGAGTGTTGTGGAGAAGCTGGGATAAAGATTTGCCCTGACCGACCATGCCTTCTCCCATGCCCTGACAGTACCCCCCACTCCAAAACATACATACTTCAGTTACACTTTACAAATGTGGAAACTGAGGCTCAAAGAGGTTAAGAATGTTGTCCAAGGGGATACAACTATAACATGATCTCTTTCTTTGCCTTCCCATACAGTGCAATGGGAAAGAAAGAGGAAATGACCTCTGGGAATGGCACATCATGTCAACACACCCAGGGTGCTGTATTGAGCATGTGGATGTCAGCAGTCCTGTGTGAAACAGTTGAAAAATAAAGTCTGTGAAAATGTAATGTGCCCCTCTCAAGATGGGTTCACAGTCAGGGGTGATGTCGCGTCACAGCTGGCTAAGAAACAAAGCACTTCAGCCATACAGTCGGGGAAGACAATAGCATAAAATCAGTGTGACTCATCTCGGGAATCCATCTGTTTGCTTTGCTCTAAGTGAAGCCAGCTTCAAAAGCCCCAACCAGACAGAATTCTCTTAGTGGCTAGAGGAATGTGGAGTTAGGATCTGTGATGATTATCTGAAAAATGCCACCTGAGACTGGAAGGCCAGTACAGATTTCAAGTTTCCATCACCTCCCAAGGAAGGACCTTGGATGGATTCCGAAATGATTTCTGGAGTGTGGACCTGGTCCCACAGCTTGTTCTTCAGTCTGTCATTTTCATCAAGCTGTTCGCATTGCTCTCCTCCCTGGACTGGCCAAGGGCTACTTTTCTTGTCACTAAATCCAGGGTGATAAAGTTCAGCTTTCATGTTCCTGAAGTGTACATTTCTCATAATAGCAGAAAAAGCAGTAAAGTATAGTTAGACTCAGACTCCTGGTCAACAGACCAGGGTATGAATCCAGTCCCACTGTCTCTTAGTTGTGTGATGCAGGACGAGTCATTCAGTTTTTTTAAGCCTCAGTTACCCCATCTGTCAGCCTGGAAAAGTAAGAGCATCCATCTTGCAGGATGTCTGGGAGGATTCAAAGGTCCTTAGGTGCTTGTCACAGTGCCTGGCGTGTAGTAAAGCAGGGTTGATATTGGCAGTTCTCAAAAATCCAAATAACTGGTTGTCAAGATATTTAAGCAACTGGGCTCAGGAGGGCATGGATTGTCAGAATAGAAGTTGTTATAGCCAGATTCACTGCCAATGCATGATACCTGTGCTTCTTCTGTTGTTAAATATTTTGTATATCATTCCTGGTATTAATCACTCAATAAATGTTAACTTTGAATGTCATTATTACTGTTCTTACAAGGAAGGGAATCAGGAATTCATAGGGCAGCAGGTCCTGCACAATTTGTACCCATAAATTGCCTGTTGTATTCTTGGACCCCATCCCCACCTCCTCCTTGTTGCCAGGAGGAAACAGCTTCACACAGCAAAGAGCATCTGTGTGTCATCCCTCAGATGAGGAACTGTTCAATGTTACACCTACAGTAAGGCAGATGAGAAGAACCTCTCATTCCCACATCCAAACACTTTCAAGCATAAGGAACAGAGCTGCTAAAAAAATGACTGTATCCTCATCAGAGAGGCACCTTTCCAATCCATTTCATGCTCAGCAGAGAAATGATGAGATCCAGAAGATAGAAGACAGAAGGAGCATGAGAGGAAACAGAGATGAAAGTGGTGGATGCTCTCATTTATGAGAACACAAGCAGAAATAATAAACAATGTCACCCTGTTTTCTATTGGAGCAATGAGTTCATTCACTAAAGTCTTATAATGGCCTGGCAAGGGGATAAGATTATCTTCTTAATCATTTGCATACACATAAAAAAATGAATTCTAAAACACACATGTTTTTCAATTCTCCTCCAAATAGTTACTTGGGTTCCCTGATTTCTTAGAGAACTGAACAGTTGCTTTTGGTACTATGTCATTTTCAACAGGAGTCCTTTGAAATACTCCAACAGTGTGCACAAGCCCAGGTGATGCTAGATACATTAGATGTATATGGATAGAAATGCATTACATATAAATGAATTGGGGTGTTCCCTAATGACACTAAAAAGCATCATTTTATACTTTCTCTGTGGGGTTGGGAATGAGAGATATATCCAAGTCCATGTCACAGTGAAGAGCAGGGAATCAGAGCATTAAAAATAACTAAAAAAATAACCTAGTTGTGGGAGGAATTTTCAAGTACCCAATGCCATATGTTTATATTTGAACTGGTTATTTTATTATTGTTTTTGAATTTATTACCATTTGCTTTCAAATTGAGCTAACAGTCACCACTGACAGTCTATTAATCTAAGGCCATTTGTCTTAACAAATAAAACAAGCTCCAAGAATAGGTGTAAACTGGTGGAGGGACCCTACTGTGGCTCCAGGTCTGTGCCCCCCATGATCTGCTGCCTTGAGTGTGAAAGAAACACATTACTTGCTTCCAACCAATAGAACATGACGCAACTGAATGTGATGTCAGTCCTGTGTTATGGTATGTATAAGGTTAATCTTGATAGCATACATCAGAGACTGTCTCTATATTGCTGGCTTTAGAAAGCCGCCACTGAATGAGAGGGTCGATGGAGAGGGCATGTAGTAAGGCACTGTGGGCAGCCTCTAGGAGCCAAGACCAGCCCCTGCCTGATGGCCAGCAAGGAGTAGGGGTCCCCATCCTACAGTGAGTTCTGCCATAACCTGAGGGAGCTTGGAAGTGGCTCTTTTCCCAGGCAAGCCCTGGATTCCCTTTGATTGCAGTGTGGTAAAGACCCTGAAAAAGAGAACACAGCTAAACTATGCCCACGTTTCTAAGAGTATGTATGTGTGGTTTTAAGCCACTCAGTTTATTACACAGCAATAGGAAACTGATACATAACCTTTCACAGTCATCAAGTACCCAGTGGTCTCTTCTGAGCCTACTGCTGGGGCAAATGGCATGGTAGTTATGAAAGGAATACATGAGCTAGTTCCTACTCAGAATCTAGTTGGAGACAGAGGATACTAGGTAGATGGTGAAGGCAGCATAGTATATGAATTTCTCTGAATTTCTCAGATGAACAGACAGAGCAGTTAGGCTATCAAAATCCAACTGCCTGCCGAGGTAGACTCACAAACTCCAAACATGGGTGGCTGAGGACAACTACCCAAAACTCCAAGGTCCATGTGGGATAAAGAACTGTATGGGCTGAAACTGAGGTAAGACAACTAGGCTTCTGACAACCCAGAAGACCTCAGTGGGTCAGTCTGAGAATGTTGCTAAAGCTGGAAGGGGGTTCCATGAGATGCAATTCGGGTGTGCATGCAAGGCCTGAGGTGTATGCAGAGCAATAGGGTTTGACAGTGCTAGAGCCACGTGGGCCCTGAAAACTAGCAGGCAGGAGCTCCCTTCCAAAGCAAAACCCTACAGTGAAGAGAAACTGCTGAACATAGAATGCAAATAAAGCAGGACTAAGCTGTGGGGACAAAGGGTAAATAAGGTCCAGATATTAGTGGGGAAGGAAGCAGTCCAGTGATGAGCAGCCCTCAGAAAGTCTGAGGACACAAACACATACACACACACGCATGCATGCACACACGAGTTTCTTATTACTTTGTAAAACCATGGAAGGGTTCTAGAGCCTGGAAATTAGAAACACTATCCTCTCCATCTTTCCCTTCTAAACACAAAGGGAAATTTATTTCACTTAAAGAGAAAAAAATAGAAAAAAATCATGGTAGAATTCTACATACATGTTTTAAAAGAAAAGAGACCAAGGAGCAGAATAATGTTTTGATGGACAATGAAATCATGCCAGAAAGACATGGTCACAAAATAGAAGAAAATGAATGCTTCAGAGTGAGCTAAAAAAAAAAAAAAAAAAAAAAGAAAGCAAATAATAAAAACTATGAAAGAAGAACATAAAGTTGAATTGGAAAAACTCAGGCATGAAGTGCTTGGAGAAAAGGACTATTGGAAAATAGAGGCGCCAAAATATAGGGAAGAATTAGAAATAAAAGAAAAAAAATCACTCCATAAGTAAAGACTAAACTGAATGTAACACAGGATAATAGGCATGATGGATAATGCGGGAAGAGAAAGGAAAAAGAGACAGAAACTAAGCAAATAAAAATGAAGGAAGAAAAAATAATAATAATAAATAAATAAAAATGAAGGAAGAGACTTTTGATCCTGGCTCTGAGGCAGGAACCCTTCCACTGTAAACATTCATAAAATTGGACAAAATATATGAGGCCCATGTTTTCAGTCATGAGACAACAAACAAGGCTGAGAATCCTAGGAAAAGGGAGGCTCCCCACTACGCCTTACTGTTGGCCCAGCTTTGCTTGCAGAGGGTGTCCTGATGGTGGGACAGCAAGACAAAATCCAAGAGGAATGAGGTGACCCCACATCTCGGAGGTGACAGAAATGATAGTTGGGGTCATCTAACAAGGCTGTATTATATGCTGGACTGTAAAACAATTGTATTAGGTTTCAAAAGATAGAAATTTTATGGAGTATATTCTCTTTCAATCACAAAATTAAATTAGAAACCAATAGCAGGATCCCTAGAAAATCCCTCAATGTATGCAAATTAAATAAGGGATTTCTAAATAATTCTTGAAACAAAGAAGACATGAGAAGAGAATACTAGAAAATATTTTCATCTGGATGATAATTAAAAACAGTATGTCAAAATGTGGAGCGTGCAATTACAGCAGTGCTTAGAGGGAGACATTGAAAGCTTTAAATGCCTATACTACCAGAGAAGAAAGTTTAAAATCAATTATCTGAATTTCCATCTTAGGAAACTAGGACAAAAATTAATTACACATACAGAAAGAAAATAATAAAGTTGCTCTTTATAAATCTACTGCATTAGATTTTTCTCACCAATGTAGCTTTCAGAATCACAGTTTTACACAAACAGCGAAATCCGTGAGATAGAAAATGAACCCCAGAAATTTTAAAGCCTTGAAGTTGATCATTTGAAAAGCTTAATAAAATTGATAAGCCCCTAGTGAAAAGGAGAAAGAGAAGATAAAAAGTATTGACATCAGGAATGAAAAAGGGAAATATCTTTATAGATCCTACAAACATCAAAAGGTTAATGAGGGAATGGAATATTAGCAAAAACTTAATGCCAGGAGACAGTAACTGATCTGAAATAGACAAGTTTCTTGAAAAACTCAGCTTACCAAAACCAAGCAAGAAGAAAACAGAAAATCAGGGAAATGTTCTATATCTTGATTTACATTTCTTAGGTCTAGCCACCAAAAAGGCCTAGCAACGATCATCACTCCATTGCCAGCAGGGAACTCCAGCACTCAGACTGAGACGTCTTGGAGAAATAGCTAAATCTGATCAGGGGCGTTGTACATGTCCATGTACACAGCGAGCCTGCAGCGCTCAGGCATGCCATAAAGTAAGGCCTCTCTAAAGACTGCTAGGGTCCTGTTAAAAAGACAGATACCATCCCGAAGCCCCCGAAGGCCTAAGATGGAGCAAACTGAGCATCAGTGATGAATTAAGACCTTCAGATGTATTTAAAGCCACAAATTCTTAAAATACATCCAATCTCTGTGGAGATGCTGGAGAGCTACTGCATTATTTATTCAACCAGCCCCTAAAGAATTCAATGTTTATCCTGCCTTCACTATGCAAAAACTAACCAAATAGTTGATATAGGAAGTTTCTCTCCATAGAAAAATTGTAGCTAAAACTTAAAGAAAAAGTGATAGTATTAGAATACTACCACTTGAATTACTGGATATAGGCAATCATCATTCAAAGTCGGTAACATCACAGAAAGGGTGACAACCAGACATGACATAGACCTCCCAGGAGAAATAGAACCACCCTTGGTGAAGTCTTGCCAAAAACATAATAGTTGAGGCTAAATCTGATCAAGCCTCCTAACATTTATGGGAAATACAAGTTGTAGAGAAGTGTGTTATATGACACCATGGTTATACAGTCTGCAGAATTCAGAGTGTGGGAAACTTCAAATCTAGCATCTCAAATTACTCAAACAAAATATTGCAAAAGAGAAAAAAATAAAAGAGAGATGTTAAAGGAATCTGTAGGTTAAAAGAGATGAGACAAATCGAACAGTCACAATGTATGGGTATTGTTTTGATCCAAAATGAAAGAATATATAAAAATGGTATGTAAGTAAAGCAAAAATGGATATTTGATTATACTGATCAATTATATATTGATTACATAAAAACACTGGATATTTGATTATATTAAGAAATTATTGTTATTTTTTTCAGGTTTGGAAAGGGTGGGGGGGGATGGTGTTTTGTTTTATGTTGAGATAATAACAGACGAGGTGTTGTGATGCTTGGAATATTTGCCTCAAAGTAATCAGGGCGGGAAACTGGGTGTAGTTATAGGTGAAACTGGACATATACTGATTGCTGTTGAAGCTGGGTTTAGATACATTTAGTTCATTAAACTAATGTCTCTTTTTGTGTATATGTTTAAGAATTTTCACCATAAAAAGTGAAAAATAAAAACATTCTGTTTGGGGGTGGAAGAGAAGAGATAGACATTTCTGAAACAATTATCAAGTCACACTGCTTAGGTATTGGGACATATATATAGATTCAAATATGGAGCAAAATATTATCCCCTAAATCGTGTTTCAGAAAAGGAGTAGCCTTAAATCCTAGCCTTGATAATTCGCTCTCATGGGGTTGTCTCAATGACTTTCTTTTGAGCAACATATGGGGAACAGTGTATTAACCCCAAACCATTTCAATCAATACTAGCTTGAGATTTAGAGATATCAAGGGATGAAACTGTTTTAAAAGGAATGTAGAGATTTGACCAAGATGTAGTAATTACTCTGAAGGCTATGACTTCTCAGTTGCAAATGTTGGCTGTTATAAAGAAGCTACTTTAAAATAAGATAATTTTTCTTAAAGGCAATTGGGTGATCACAATGAGGAAATCACAAATGTAAGCAAACAGTCCTAATAGTATATGAATAGCTACTTGCAGCTTGGGTGAATTTTCTAGCAATAGCACCATAAAGGATTTTGAGAAAGGCTTATTGGAAGTAAAGAACTTAGCTGGAAGTGAAAATGATATCATCTGGACACTGCAATGGATGACTCAAAGGTAGCCAGTGATGACTAAGAACTTAAGTTGCAATGAAGAGTTTAAATAAAACTGTCTCATGAAATGTGAGATAAATATTTCTAAATCAAGATAGGATTTTATTTAAAAAGTTATTTAAAAAACTTCTGTGTTTAAACGAATAAATTAAACACGTTAAGTAGGCATTTGACTATTTCATTGACATCACCTAAAGTTGGCACATTGAAATTGGCCAAATGTCCTTTTCTTCTCATGGGAGCAATTTCTCCTTGGGAAAATGAGTGGTTGTTTTCCATCCAGGGTTGCCTGTATTCTGGCATGTATGGTAAATTAAATGTGCTGTAGGCTAGAACATAAATCAATGCAGGTGGAAGGATATTAAATCAAGGCAGGGAAGACCTCATAAAAAAAGGTGAGATTAAAATGGGTAGATTCTCTAATAGAGGAGAGATGTGGAAAAACAGATGAATGAAAACACATTAACAAAAGAAATCTTGACCCAGGGTTCTTCCCCATAGTTGGAAAAGGCCCAGCTTGGCGAGTGCAGAAGGCCTAAGGAAAGAAAAATTAGGAATAAGTTGTACATGTGGAGGGAGGCCAGGTTGTGGAAGGACTTGACAGCCAGCCAGAGGGGCTTTGGGTAATTTCTGAATCTAATAAATTATCTGATAAATTTGGATAATCCATTCTCTGATCATGGGGAGGGCTGCATTGTGACTTCCACAGGCCCTAAGCATTTTTACCTTTGTGGGAACCTTCCTTGATAAAAATACAGAAAAATTTATTTTATGACTACATTAATATAAAGATTAATGTAATCCATGTTGCCTTTCTTATTATATTCATATTATTGCAATTATTTTTTTTTCTATTTTAACAGAAATGGTCACGGGCCCCTAAAAGTATCATGGGCCTTAGGCACTGTGCCCCTGTGACCAGTGGATAAATTGGTCCTGATTACCGTTTGCTAATTTGCGTTTTAAATACGTTACAGACATTTTATGGTTAAGGAATTGTTAGAGCCATTTCATCTATGTGGATAAACCATTTCCTGTGTCTGGAGAGGTGGGTCTCACCTGGATCACCAAATGCTTCCATATGGGCAAAACGGGCTCAGGAAGGAAGAGGTCATTGGTGGTTGTGTCTGCCACATGGCCATGGCCATGAAATCCCTAAAAGCAGGACTTAGTGGGAGAATATAGCATGTCTAGAAGGCTTACACGTGGCTCTAGTCTTTGGGGAAACAAAGTCCAGGACACGAGAAATAAGATGATGTTACTCATAATGGAAGTCGGAATTGGAAAGGATAGTGAGATCATATTCACAGAAAGTTATACCAGACTTTGGGGCTGAAGTGTAGGGCCTGAAGATGAGATACTTGAAGCTGATGATATAATGTCCTGTAGAGTTTCAATCACAACTTCCTTTTTGTGCTAAGCAGAACCCAGGGGAAGGGCTTTTCGCCACTCCCAGGGGAGGGGTTTAAAATAGCAGCAGAGTCTTTTGGGACTGGGGTGGTATTGGCAGC
The DNA here is from genome assembly GCF_030020395.1 of Manis pentadactyla. Classification (NCBI taxonomy): domain Eukaryota; kingdom Metazoa; phylum Chordata; class Mammalia; order Pholidota; family Manidae; genus Manis; species Manis pentadactyla. The sequence continues at coordinate 40,863,067 of NC_080032.1, read as the reverse complement.
AGAGATCACAGCCACAAGCAGACTGAACAGAGAATGGGGAGTTGGGAAGATGGCTGGGTTTACTGGCTCACTGGTGCTTTTCCAGAAGAATCAGCTAGTCAGTGCTTCTTTGCTAAACTGCTGGAGGGCCCTGAGTCTCTTTCCCTCTAAGGGAAGTTGATTGATCCTTTAATGAAACGACCAGGACAGATGTGCTTGAGAAGCATTTCTCTGCCAGTGGGACATGGCAAGGGCCAGTAGAGAAAAACTGACCTGCAGGCCCACCAACAGGGTTGGAAATGGGTGGGGTGGGGAGAAAGCACAGCTACGTAGGGCCTTCTACTGTAAGTGTGGTCCAGGGACCAACAGGATCTGCACCTGAATATATATTTGAGCAAAATCCCCAGGAAATTTGCCAGTACAATTGAAATTTGGGAAGCACTGAGCTAGGGTGTTAGCTGAGAGCCAGAGGAGGGAAAGGTGCATTTGAAAAGCATGTGAAGGTAACAATTAGCAGCCTTTGTATCTGGATATATTTAGAGATAGAGATGCCTCAAAAATGTCTCCAGGGTTACAAATTTGGGAGATTAAAGAAAATAAGTAGATTTCCAATTAGCCTTTACCTCATTGCAGATAACTGACAATCTAATAAAAAATCATATCTATTACTTAAAGCAATAGACCCACAGTCAGATCACGTGTTTTGCTTGCCAAGTGTGATGTAACCATTCGCACTATTTTTATGCATTCTAGGCTAATCAAATTGTCTTTTTCCACCCTGCAGGTTAAACTCTGGTCATACTCATTTCCATTTTCTTAATTTTGTCAGGAGTTGCTTTGTATGCATTTGTAATGCAACCTGGGACACTGCTCATTATTGGAACCATTTGCAAGCAAGTTGCCAGCTTTATCAGTGTGGGACTTGTTCAGTCACAGTTAGATAGCGTGAGGGTTACACAAGTGCTCTAAATATGAGTTCTCAGTTTAGTTACTTTACTAGTTACTTAGTTTAGACAATCAGTAAGAATGGTCTGGTAGCCTGGGACTTTTTGAAAGGGATAGCACACAGCTTCATTGGATATCTTCTTTATAGTCCAGAGATGCTAAATTGAGTGACTCTGGATTCTTTGGTTGGGTGGGAGAATCAAAAAAGGAAGGGAAAGACATTACATCTGTAAGTGGAAATGGCACCTTTGTGATGTTCATGTGCCAAGCATGTAAAAAGGCAGACAGTTGCAGTGACTCATCTACACATTTGGACTACAGGATACCAGCCTCGTGGATATTTGCAAAGATCCCTATAATAGGATACCTCTTCCCATTTTCATCGCATCATTTTGTTTTTCCACCATGTAGGCACTGTACTAGCTCTTACCCTCTTTCCCCAGATGCAGGAGGAGAAAAGGACCAGTAAGCACAAAACCCACCCCTCTCAGCCTCTCCTCATCACCTAACTACTTCCAAATTTGGAATTTCTAATTTGAACCAAGGTCAACATTATTCTTGGAATCCTTTTCTCCCTGGACAAAAGGAGAGAACACAGTTCTTTCCTGTCTGCAAATGCTAGGGGATGATGAAGGCTGCACATACTGTTTTTCATGTTATGTGTGATTTATTCCCCAAGGAAAAGAAGTCACTCAGCTGAATTTCAGTGCTCAGGATGCTGAGAGGCTCTGGCTAGTCTCTCATGTGACATTTGTCATGAGAATTCAGCAGGTGACTGCTTACTTTACCGCACTGGATCCCTCCGTGCTTCCCAGATATTATTTTTTCCCATCACAGGTTCCAAACTGGTAGCCCAAAGGCTAGATCTGGCCGGCAGATAGGTTTAGTTTGGACTAGAAGTATGTTTACATTTGAGCTGAAGTTTAAAAATGGGGAAATTTTACATTCTTTGTATAACAAAGATAAGCTGGAACTGGTTAGGGACCACCTCAAAGTGCCACAGTCTCCTCCCTCCCCCACCCAGAATTCCCAACCATTTCCCTCATTTTGAGGCTGAATGTGAAATAATAGAAATATATATATTGGTCTTTGTCCCTGGTTCCCAGGAAAGAGCTCCTAAAACCTTTAAATTTCTTGAGTGATAAGAACGGTAAGAGGATCTTTTGTTGAAATATTTGGCCTTTGACCCCAGTTCACCTAAGTTCCTTGACCCAGAAGCACCTAAATCCCTTGGGATTTCCTAGGTGATAGAAGTGTCTTTTGTTCTTACAAGATGACCCTGGGTGGGCTCCTGGATGGGAGCTGGTTACCAGAAGGACTAAGCCATGATTAGAAGCTTGGAATTTTCAGCCCATCCCCCATCCTCTAGAAAGGGGCTGGAAATTGAGTTCATGATCCATCAAGCCTCCATAAAATCCCCATAGTATGGGGTTTGGAAAGCTTCTGCATTGGTGGACACATGCAGGAACGGTGGTGTGCCCCAACTCACGGGGACAGAGGCTCGTGTGCTTAGGACCCTTCCAGATATCACCTTATGCATCTCTTCATACCACTGTTCATCTGCATTTTTTATCTTACCCTTTGTTGTATAATAAACTGGTTAACATAATAAAGTAAACTGGTTTCTCTGAGTTCTGTGGGAGCTGTTCTAGCCAATAATTGAATCCATGGGGAGGGTCATGGGAACCTTTGATTTGTAACCAAGTAGGACAGAAGTTGTGGGTAACCTGGGGACCTACTGCTTAGTGATTAGCACCTGAAGTAGAGGACAGTCTCATGGAGCAGAGACCTTAACCATGGGGTCTGCACTAACTCCGGTTAGTGTCAGAATTAAATTGACTTGTAGGATACCCAGCTGGTTTCATAGAGAATTGCTGGGTATTTTGGAAGCACACCCCACACCTCCCTGTCAGAAGTGTTGCATGGCAGTAGTGTGAAGGTAAAAGATAAATGCACAGAAGTGAGTTTTTCCTATTCAGTACCAGTTTTCATGATCTTGGTACTTGCTATGTTATTTTTTTTTAAATAGAGTGGTAGTTGTCTGGGCCCACATCTTTATTAAGAGTGAGCTAGCAGAAGATAAATGGAGAACATTTCAAAGAAAATGGGAGTGTCAGATTTCCTTTTGCACTTGAACATGTATTCCTACATATTCAATAGGCAAACTGTATGTATGCGATGAAATAACTTAAGACCCTGGTAACTGTTTGGACCCTAGGACCAAACAAATGAGGACTCTTCTCCATTTCTTAGAATGGGAAAAGAGTGCCTGAATTGCCAGGGACAAAATTAAAATAAGTTTGCAAAACCACATGACAAAGCCCGTGAGGTGTTGGAACAGAAATGTACCTTGAGCTGGAGGATCCAGAGCCACTGCTCAGCAGTGTCATGGAGGCAGTGCCGTGGTGTTCCCAGTTCAGCCTTTCTGGGAGAAAACCTGCTCTCAGGTCAGACCTCAAACAGGAAATAGCTCTTTATGTCAAAGCCAGCAGGAGAGAGGTCTGCCCCACCCTCCCACAGACCCATAACCCAGCACCCCACAGGGGATCGCTGCCTTAGTTTGCTCAGGTCGCTAAAACAAAGTACCATAGGTTGGGGGGTTTTAAGCAGCAGAAGCTGATTTCTCGCAGTTCTCAGGGCTGGAAGGTCGAGATCTCTGGGTTCTGGTGGCAGCCCTTTTCCAGCTGCAGACTTCTCACTGTTCCCTCACGTGGCAGAGCCGAGAGAGGAAGCAAGCTTCTCCTGGCTCCTAAGAGGAATGCTAATCCCATCATGAGGGCACCACCTTTATGACCTCATCTAATCCTAATTACCCCACTAAGGTCCCACCACTAATATTATCATATTGGGGATGTGGGGTTTGGGTATCAGCCTGTGAATTCTGGGGGGGATATAAACCTATGGGCCTTAACGCTAACCCCCACTCCAGTTAGAGAGCAGAGCTGCAGCATCTTGCAGACAAGACAGTAGACAAATCTACCTCGGGTGCTCAGTAGAATAGGAGCCCACATTTCAGAGCATGTCTGCAGGTTCCCACTTGTGAAGAAAGCAAGAGACAACAATAAGAATAAAATCTGAACGTTAAGTGCGTAAGCAGACCTGAGAGATGCAGGGTGGATAGACAGAAGACAATTTGTAGAAACTTGAACAAGAATAACCCAGACCACAGCAGAGCAGATTCCCTTGGCTAAGATCCCTTGTCTACCCCGTAGCTTCCAACAGTAGTTCTTTGGCAAAAGGAATCAGAAATTGCTATAGATTGTTCATGATAGAGTGTCTGGTGGAGCACAAACTACACTTTTCTCTGATTTTGAAAGGGAGCAGGGGCAGGGGAGTGGAAACAGCCTGTGATTTTTATGTTCAGGGAAGTCTCTCTTTAGGTCTTCTCAGGGGCAAAGGACGGTGGGACACGTTGCTCTGGATATCACCCCTCACAGAGCTGCTCTCCAAGGGAGAGGTAGGAACATTTGCAGGGATGCAGGAGCAGCCAGGACAGGAGGACTGGGAAGTCCCAGTCTTACTCTTTTGGGTTCAACTCTAAGAATCTCTTTTCAGCTGAGATAGGTCACTGACAGTGGCCATCAGGGAAAGCCCAAAGAGGAACCCAGTGAGAGGGAAGGAACAGGGGCTGGAAACCCATGTTCATGGCGAAGAAGGGGAAGAGCACAGGGAGGGGTCGTTGGCACAGCACACGGCTAAGGCCCCACCCTGGGGGCGGGTGGCACATCCGGGGGACTAGGGGAGGCACACAGTCATTCATTAGAAGAGTTGTAACCTTGGGTAGATCCCGGCTTGGCGCACTGCTGGCTCGGGCATCATTGACCAGGAAGGGGCGCAGAGGACGAGTGGGTAAGTGTCCCCAGCCTGTGTGGGGTCAGCTTCAATCCCACACGAAGGCAGCAGTGGCATGCAACCGCTGGGGTACTTCTCAGCTCGCTCTCGGCCTCTGGTCTGAGTAAGCCCCAGAGGTGCTCAGGCAATTTGCGGAGTCGTGAGCTGGTCCTAGAAGGAGAGGCTGTGCTTCTTGATAATCAAGGTAGGTTTGACTCTACTCGAGTTGATCCACCAGGTCCATCGTAGCCACAACATCTGGGTAAAAAGTAAAGACAAAATGCATATGGTTATCACCCCATCCCATAGATTCAGTCTTTCTTTATGAAACCCCTGGCTGTTTTAATATGACTCTGAGATAAAGGAAAAGGGATGCCCGGACAAGGAGGACCCTATGGGACTATTGTAGCTAAGACTGCAGGGCTCACTGTGGACAAATGAGATGACGCCCTGCCTTACTAGTGTCTGTCTTACTGAAGTTTCTTTCTGTCTGGATGTACAGTGTGCATCCCCTGCTCCAGTGGATGGTGTGGGGTTGGGGAGGGGGCTGAAGGTGAGTGGCTACAGGAAAGAAATCTGTTTACCTTCCACAAGGCCAGTTGGCTGCCAGAGGGTGGTGGCAATTACCTCCAGCAGGTACCTCGCAGGTACCCTATGCAAGGTGAGCCCTGGGCAAGGGTGATGGGGGAGGGGAATGTACCAGCCTCCCAGGTTAGCAGCCCTGGAGATGGGCTTGGAGGCACAGAAGCCAACACAGGAGGTAGGACTGACTGCTGTCAACCTACCACTTCAAAGTGGGGGAGCACTGGGCTTGGGAAACATGCCGCCGTCCTGATGAACCTGGGGAGGTTTCAGCATGTCTCAGGGAATAACAATCAAGTTAGCACATACCAGCACAGCTTTAAGTGGCAGCTAATAAGCATTAATCTCCCTAATAAATTCATTAGTCATCTGCATGGTCTTGAAAAGGTTGTACACTTAAATCATAAATTAAGCCCTACTTGGACATTAACCTCCTTTGATTTTGCTCAGCAAATCTCCCAGTCACTCTAATGGAATCAAAATTTTTTCAGCCTTCCATAAGATCCTGCTTTCATTTGCCTAATTACACTGATAAAAAGCTGCACAACATTTCCATGGTATAGTTATATAAAAAGATAAGGCCTAATCTAAGTTCTACTGGCGTGTTTGCTTAAATAGGTGTGATGATGTACACAGGCATCCAGGATCCTGCATTCCTGGGGACAGGATTCCCCAGGCCATCTTTGGAGAGAGACGAGAAGTGCTACCTGTCACTCACATGGCAGCAACCTCTTGGCCCAGCTGTCTTTCTCTCTGGCTGTTGTCACCCATGTTTCCTGGGTGTAGTGCGGTATTTCCCTTACAGGGTATTTTTAAGCTAATTATGCATTTCCTTTGTATAGTATAGCATCCAAAGCCTAAAGAGATACTCCTGACAAAATGGCTTTCCTGCCATTGCTCTGCCGATTACTCCTCTCCCTCAACTCCCAGTCTTATTTTTCCCTTCTCCTCTGCCTTGTGCTACTTATTCAACTGAAAAAATCAGTTTTGCTTCCCTATGCTCTCACCTCTCCACTTGGAGTCACTGCACACTTGTTCACAATGTCCCTTCTCTGCTGGTTCTCCCCCATCCCTGACCTCTATCCTTCGAACTCTGCCGTCAACCTCTGCTGTTTACTAAAGCCTTTCCAGACGGTCCCTTGAACTTTGTCATTCACTCTTCTGCTTCTCACATTACTGAGTGATTGGAGGTACAGGATCTCTGCATATCAGAAGCTGGTTCTGGAATATTTCAGAATTTATTCCAGGCAGCTGATATCCACCACCAATTGGCAAATGAGAGCCACTGTGCGACAGGCAGGACTCTAAGTGCCTGGGGACAGGAGGTAACAAAACAGAAAATGTCCTTACCTCCTCAAGCTCACATCCTGCTGGTATAACCCACTGGTTTGTTTAACTGTTGTCTATTGCCAAACTTTGGGGGTTTTTAATGAAGTGCCTTGAGAGTAACCCAGCAAGACTTTGTATTTATAAATATACATTTAGAAACTTAAGGTAGTGAGGTTTATTTTCAATGTTTTGATGGATCCTTGATAAGAACAGGTGTACAGATATCCTATTGAGAATGTAGTTGTCAACAAAAGATTAACAAATGTTTAGATCCTGCTGATGGATTTGCTCTTCCAATTAATTTTTAATACAAGCTTAAGTCCCTTTTATCTGAATAGTTCTTATCTTACACAGGTAAATGCATTTGTCCAGGTCCTTCTTGCTGTTTTTAATTTTTTGGTATGGATTTATTTTTCCATCTTGTGAACACAAGAAAAAAGTTTTTAGGGAAGAGGACAGAAGAGAGTGTGGGTGTATTTTCAGTTCTTTGTTCTGTTAGTTGCTTGAACTCAGAGGTGATAGTCAAATATTTAAGAATCTGTATAGGCAGGCCCTGACTATTCAGAACAAGTATGGCCTTATTGGCATGTACCAACTGAATTTAAATCCCCGTGTGACCCCAGGAAGCTGTCTCCTTTCAACTGAAGAGGAATGATTAGATTAAATGTTCACATATTAGTAGTCTGCAGGCAAATATGAGCCTCAAAAGTTTTGTTTTGTTTGCTTTTGGCCAGCCCAGTATTATTTAAAATGAAAAAGAGTGGACATTCTCCAGTTTGCCACAGGCCTCACCATTCTCTGGGGTGTCTTCACAGTCGCTTTGCATGCGTTCATATAACCAGCCATGGCACCAGCCTTGTCCATGATGACATCTGAGTTCGAGTTCCCTGCATGGGAAGCTCTTGCAGGTCCCCCTTTTGGCTCTGACATTCTGGTTCTATTTCTCACTACCTTCTTAGTGGTTTTCTGTTTCACCAGGACTCCAAAAGTACCATGGGAGACAAAAGTTAAATAAATACATTACTTTTAGATGCCTCCTAAGCCTCATCCTCTATCCTCCCTATGATTTGGATTCTAGGTTCTGTATAGTCTTACCAGTGCAGGTGAGAGAGTCAGTAACGAATTTTTAAGCAGACTTGAAGTGTGAAACTTAAATAGCAAGGAAGTACAGGCCCAGGACCTTCCCTCTCTTTGCCCACCCAGAGAACTCCAACTCTGCTGTGATCAGTTAGATCCAGCTGTCCCTGGTCAGTTGTACGATACGCCTCTCTAGGACAGAAGGCAGGACTCCACCTTGCCGGATATCAATGAAGTATTGGTCTGGTTTGGCTCACTTCTTAGGGTACAGTTTGTGGGGCTGGGGATGAAAAGAGAAGGGAGAAATTATCCAGTTTCATATCAGTTAGGATCCTGAGCCACCACTCTGGGGCAGTCCAAGGTCATCCTTGAATTTAAAAATGTTTCTCAAAGTGTATTCCCTGGACAACCTAAATGGCATATTAAAATGCAGATTATTTTCAAAGCTCTGCATCAGATCCCTATGACCCACCTCAGAGCTTGCCTGCAGCTATGGTGCATGGTTCCCATTAATCTCTACACTGCTCCGCCTGAGAGCTTTCTCTGGCTTCAAAGGAGCATTAAGTGCCAGGGAATTCACGGGCAGTTAGACATCTCTCATCCAATAAAGGAAAGGAGTCAGAGAACATAACCCAGCCTCTCCTGTCCTCAGTAAGGCAATTCTAAGGCATGTTCTTTGCTGGGAGCCATGCTACTCAAGCTGTGTAACAAAGCTCAGGCTGGAGGAAGACCCCCACAGATCAAGGGCCTTTGCAGCTGGCTCCCCCTATTACCCACCTTCATTTTGTTTTTCTCCATTATACTATTGGCTTTGCTTTTGGTTGTATTTTTGCCAAAGACTAAGCTAACCTTTGCTAAGCAGCATGGAAAGGAGGAGAACATAAACTTCCCAGAAGCTTTTCAGGACAGTGCTCCTGAAGAATAGAACACGCAGGGGCCAGATGGCGATCTTGGCATAGAATACCGAAACCTGCAGTCAGTTAGTCAAACATTGACTGCCCCATCTCCACCTAAGTGGGAATGCCCCCCTTGTTTGCAATGCTAGTGAAACTAGTGTTGGGGAGTTTTATAGAAATAGAGTTATGAGAGATTACTGAATGGAATAACCCTGTCTGACACTTAATCCATCTTCTCATGTTTTCTTCCCTCTGCTACTTCTATAGTTTTTCTTCTTCCTTCCTAATTACAGTCCTTTACTAGAATTTGTGCCTTATATGTGAAATTACCAAATACCATAATTTTTCAAGAAGTAAAGATACCTCAAGACAAGTGCTGGGCCTGGAAGCCACAGGGCATAAATCTGCAAAGAAGTAAAAAGCTAACATTTTCAAAGACTATTGCTTCTCTCTCACTTACCAGCTTTACATCTCCCTGTATGGCCCTGGAAGATGGCTGGTTAGCCAGAGACGGGTAAGATTCCTCAGGGGAGGAACACCTAAGATAGGCACAGTTGCAGAGGGGTCATCAGGTGAGAAAATGAGGGCCAACAGAGGTGAGGCTTAGAACCTCACCCCCCAAGTGTTGAGAGAAATCTTCTACACCGGTGGATGTTTTGTTGCCCTTGTCCAGCTTGGTTTAATACCTAGTCTATAGGCACAAACCTGATCATCTACACTTGCCTTCTTACAGTTCTAAATCATGCTTTCTATCTTTATCTTGCATCTACCTACAATAGAATAAATTATGAGGGGATAAAATGTACCCATTGCATTAGAAATATAGATGATGATACATGCCTAGCTAACTGTAGCAGTGAGTGACCCGTATTTCACCCTGAGCGGATAGACTCCATAGTCACTATTACATGCTGCATGTTTTGTGGTCACATGCATTACTTAGAAACTGCATTGCACAGAAACGTAAAACATAAAAGAGCATGTTGCTAGGAAAAGTTTCTGTCAAGGAACAGAAAACGATCACCTGTCTAACACTTGACCAACCACGAACAGATTAGAAAGAAGAAGAAAGAAAAAAGCTTGCCTATACCAATTAATGAACAGAACAATAAAAAATAATCATCTCCTTGTGCAAAATGGTATAAATAAATCTGTCATCGGCACTTTGTCGAGAGACCATCTCCATCTGACTCCGTGTCCTGTCTCTCCATGCATCGACTCCGTCTCATCCTTTTGGGCTCCATCCCCCCGCCACTGGAGCTGGACTCTAGCAGTTCTTCATGATTCCTTTGAGGGACCCCAGTGGGAACGAGCCCTGGCTGCCCAGGGCAACAGCCTGCCCATTAATGCACAATTTCTTGCTGCCTCACTTTTCACCTCTGAGACCAACATTCCAACAAAGGGCTTCCATCTGCATCTTTACTTTAGGGTTTCCTTTTGAGGAACTCAGATTAAGGAGCCTCACCTTAAGAGGTGAGGTGGTTGAGTTTTCATAGATAAGAGACTTTGTAGCCAACTGACTGGTGCACATGCAGGCTACCCCACATCTGCCCTGAGCATCTGTTTCCTCATCTGTAAAATGGGAATAACAAGAGTGGCTGCTCCATATGGTGGTTGTGAGGATTAAATGAGTTCATACAAGTTAGCTGCTTATAATGGTGCCTGGCACATAATAAGTATATAATAAATGCTTGCTATTATTATTATCAAATAAATCAAAGTCTCTTGGGTGGGACCCAGAAATATGCTTTTAAAATAAGCTCACCAAATGATTCTCATGCACAATACAATGTAAGAACCTATAAACTGGAGACACACCTCTTTGGCATTCCTGCTCACAAAGAAAACATTGGTGGACGCCAAGTCTCCCACAGCAGATAAGCAGCCAAACATCTTTTGCACGGGAACCCTCATGGTAAAATAATAAGCTGGCCCCTGTTCAGAACCTGGAGAACACGATGCAGGTGATTCTGCACTTGGGGCTTGCAGAGGGACTGAATTCATCCCGCAGCTTTAGCCATATTCCCACATTAAATAAAATAAATCCTAAACTTTACTTCCATTAAACCAGTGGCTCCTGGCAGCATCAATGTCACATGATGCTTTATAGGAAATGCAAATTCTCAGGTCCTATCCCAGACCTAATGGACTTAGTTCTCCAGGGGTGGCCTGGCAATCGGTGCCTTCACAAGCCTTCCCAATGATTTTGATGCAGGCGAAAATTGGAGAACCACTATCCTAAACTAAGGGAATTCTTGAAAACCTCTCCTTTTGTTGCCGATGAGATACAAAAGTCAGAATTTTTCAAGAAGTGTTTCTTTCAATCAGATACCAGTAAATGGGGTTTAAAACAAAACAAAAAAAGAAATCTCAGCTCTACTTAGTAATTTAATTGTGCTTAGTAATGATTGTGACTAATGGGGTCCAAGCATTCTGTAGTTAGTCTTGCAGGAGCACTCCAGAGTTTTGCAATACAAAGAATGTGCAAAATATATATGTAATAATTTATTCATAATAAGTCCTAACTATGTCTTGCATCTAGTTGGACAAAGGATTTCACAGGTGACTTTCTGGCATTTGGGTTCTCTGACCCAGAAGGAATGTAGAACAAATAAATGGAAGAAATGAAACAACTTTGGAAACTTTTATTAACATTCAAGAGAAAAACATTGCTTAAACTGTGAAGCAGAAAAAGGATGAAATGAATGATTACTTTATTTAAATTAATTCTCCTTCTGGGACATAACAATCATAGGTCCATTTTACCTGTTTTCATTCATCTCTGACTTTTTGGCCTATTTTCTATCTTAAAACTAAAAGAATTTTGGGAAAAACTTTTTTCAGGTCATTTCTGGGACACTTTTTAGGAAATCTCTCCTCCTACAATTATTTAACATTTATCAAAACAAAAATGATTTTGTCCTTAGTATTATATCATTTAATCCTCACATTGTCCATATGATGATACCTTGTTTTTCCTATTTTGCAGATAAATAAACTGAGGCACCAAGAGGTTAAATGACTTGTCTCAAGTTACATATAAAAGGGGGGATTCAAACCCAGGCCATCTGATTCTTCACTTATTGATGCTAAACAGTGAACCATGAGAGAGTGATTATTAACAAACCATTTCTCTGACTATAACAACAGTTCTATGCTATATGAGGATAGACTTTATTTTTTTCAATTTCAGAAAAATCTTAGATTTATAGAAAATTTGCAAAATTAATACAGGAAGTCCAAGAATATCCTTCACCTGTCTTCCTCCAAAGGTAACATTTTAGTCATGATACATTTTTCAAGAATGAGAAATTAACATTGGTATGACACTCTTAACTCTGGTATGGAGTTTAGTCTGATTTTAGGAGTTTTTATGCTACATGTCTATTTTGCTCCAAGACCACATCTAAGATACCTTTTTGCATTTCCATCCTGTCTCCCTAGTCCCCTCCCATTCATGAGAGTTTCTCAACCTTTCTTTGATCTTCATAACCTCGACAGTTTTGAAGAGGACCCATCAGGTGTTTCATAGAGCACTCCTCAGTGTGGGTTTGCCTGACACATTTTCTCATAGTGAGACTGGAAAACTGGGTTTGGGGAAAGAAAACCAGAAAGGTGCAGTGTCCTTCTCACTGCATTCCACAAGGGAGGCTATGCTACCAACACCATATCAGTGGCTATCTTTCCCTTGACTATTTGGCTCAAGGGGTGTGTGCTAGGTTTCATCAGAGCCATGTGACCACCTTCCCCTTCCCACACTCCAGTCGTTGGAAGTGAATCATTGCTAAGTCAGCCCACACTCAAAGGAAGAGGAATTAAGTTCCACTTTCTGGAGTGGGAAGTCTCTACATTTATTAATTGGAATTCTTCTGTACACAAAATTGGTCCCTTCTCCCCCATTGTTTATTTATTCATATCAGTATGTATCAGAGATAGTTTATTCATTGGGTTATAATCCAATATTATCATTATTTATTTTCTTTTTTCAAATTGTTCTAGCTGTGTTCATTGGGAGATATGTCAGGTTGGCCTTTATGTCCTTTTGACACGTTCAATCCTTTTTTGGGGGACAAGGAGAAAGAACTTCCTAATATCTGAAACTACAAGATGCTCCAAGCTTATTTTCTCTGTCCCAGCCCTTTCTCCAAGCAGCCCTAGTTCTTTTTATTGGAGAGCAGCCTTTAGAAACCAAGATCTGGACACTGGTTGTGTTCACAGCTAGTGGATGTCGGATGTCATTACTTCTAGGCCCTGTCAGCTGACAGAGCAAGTAAATGTGTGTGTATACTAGGCATGTATGCACATATGCCTAGATTTATTTCTGTATCTAGTTCTCTGTACGTATTATATTAAAATAGTATTAGAATAATATATATATTAAAATAAATATATGTACATATTAAATACACATTAATTTATTCATATTTAAAAAAACATAACTTCATACCAATACCTCGTATTCTAATCCAACCCCATCCAGGACATTCTTTCCTTCTTGCATATTTGTAACTTCTTTCTTTGATATCTCTTTACTTATTAGTTCAATCATAGTATAGACTCCTAACCCACAGCCCTCTAAGAAATATTTATCAACTAGATCAAGGTGTTGAGAGTTCCAAAGTACCATTTTCAGAAATGACGTAGGTCAGCCCCTTGTTGCTCCTCCCCTTTCAGTGAGGTTATATCATACATATGCAATACAGTTAAATTCATTTGTCAGAGTCAGCATTCCATTCTAGGATGTGATAGATTTTTATAATTCATTTACACAAGGATTTATTGAATATTAGGACTTCTAGAAACCACATAATGCTTCATATGTTTTCTGTATATTTGAGTTTACATATATATGTAAGGCTCTATATGTAATTTCTTTCATGTTCTCTGAAGAAAAATATCCATACATACAGGAAAGTAGAAAGAAAAGAAAAGAAGTCACTGGGAAACTATTGCCTAGAAATAATCATGGTCAACATTTGAGGATATTTTGTTCATGACTCATCTAGTTGATGAAAAAAATGGCATTATATAATTCATATAATTTTGAACCTGATTTTTACCTAACTGTATCACAAACATAAGAGACTATTTTGATATTTAAAACACAAATTAAAAAACATTTTTTTCTCTCTATTCCCCCAGGAATTTCAGATTAGTAATTAGAGATGCCAGAAAATGCTTATACATCCCTCCCAATAAACAAATGGGACTTCTTCTGGCAAAGGGACCTGATTAATACAATGTGTGCAAACATTAATTGATGGTGTGAATTAAGAATTGAATTCCTGTTTTAAAGACCTTATACATGTGGTGCAATCAAGGGAAGCATTTAACCAGATTCCTTGATGAATTCCATTGTGTGCTGTTGAATACCTAATTTATAATTGCATCAGTCTGTAAAATAATCTATTAATAAAATTGAAAGTAAAATTGGGCATAGATTCATTATCTGAGTCCACTGTGGATGCTCCCTGAAGAACATTTTCCCTGCAAATGAGGTGGAGACCTCATTATCATGTGCAGCCAACTGGGGAGCACGTATCTGCCCTTTGTTCTTGGAATGATGAGTAATATTCCAGCAAGCCAAGTAATTCATTCAAGTTAGTGGAAAACTTGAGAGCATGCTTAATCTTCTTTGGTGCTAATTAGCGTTGTTTTGGGTTTAAAAAAATGTTTCATAATTTACTGAGTTGAAAAATCAATTGCTTATCGGCTCTGTAGAGGTAACTGTAACTCTGCTGGTAGCTCTTGGCCTTTGTGGAGAAGAGGCTGGGCCTCTGAATCACAGTGGCTTTTTAGAACCTTTGCTTTCCCACTGCTGTTTGGACTCATTCAAGGTCAGGGTAAAATTTCCCAGAGGATCGATCCAATACAATTGTGATTGGACTCAGAAAAAATCGAGAAAATCTGCAACTAAATGGGAAGGAAGTAAAGCGCCTGAAGTGAAGTATTCTTCCAACCAACCCACCATGATTGATTGAGCACTGACAACATGCCAGGCACCCTGCTAGGGAACGCAAATACAGAAATTAATTTGGGTGTCCCTTTTGGTTGTGAGGAAAAAGAGGAGGAGGAAGAGGAAGTTGGGGAAGACGGGCAGTTGGCCATTGTGGGCAACCACAGTGCTGCTGAGAACGAGGCAGCCAGTGCTGGCGATACAATTCATAACCCTCCAGGGGCTGGTCCCAGCCCAGCAGGTACCCCACCAGCCCTGAGGTCCAGGTGCAGAGGCTAAGGGTCAGCTGCCCAGAAGGTGATCTGCTTGGACCTGTCACAGGGCATGGCCTTGCCAAAGCTAGAGTCCTTTTATAGCTGCAAAACCAATGCCTTTATCTCCCAGGAGATGATGGAAATGTTCCTTTGAACAAAACACAAAATGGACAAGGGCCACAAATTCACACTGGTGGTGATGAAGGAGGACACAGCCCGGATGTTTGGCTTGACCTCCAACCTTCATGAACTCAGTAGCTGCCCCTAGACCTGGCCTTCTGCTCCATACTATCCCTGTCATTAGCTGTTTGCTCTGCCAGCCCCAGGTCCCCCTGCAGGTCTGTGAAAAAAATGTTTCAGTTCTGGTGTTTCCTCTTCAACATTGTCTATATGCACAACAGCACTGATGAGAGGATGAGCTGGAAGGACACGTGTGCCTTCATGCACAGCCTGGATACCAAGGGAACCAGCTGTGCATATGAGGCAGTGCTGGTCCGACCAGACCCTGAACTGCACAGGGCGTGACCCAGATTTTCCTCACTCACTGCAAGTGCCCTGCTAGAGCCAGGCCTCCTACGACATGCTGGAGGATGATGAAGCACCCACTGAGGGTGAGGTTGCTTTTGAACCATCTCTGTACATCTTCATGTTCTTGTACAATGAAACCCATAGCCCAGAGTATTAGTTCTCAAACTGGGCTCTGTGGGACCCCTGGGGGTTCCAGGAGGCACCCAGGGCACTTGGAGGACTATGGAAGGAAACCCAAGGTTCCAGGGACTCCTGGCATCCATTCCCCATGTTTCCCAGCCCACAGTTAATTCCCAGTTTGTCATTTGTACTTTTTGTTCTTCCTTATGTAGTTTTGGTACCCAAAATAAAAATCTGAGACTCCCCAATTCAGGTCCACAACAGCAAGAACAACAAAGATTTGGCACAGGGTGGACAAGAATGTGGGAAAGTGAGCATTTGCAAAGAACATTGATAGAAAATGAAATTGATGTATCTTTTGATGGATGATGGAAATTTGACACTTCTCAACTGTGCCAATGTGTGTATATAATTTGTTATCCAACAAGTCCAATTCTAGGAATATATCCTATGAAATGTAGTTGATCCTTATTATTCATGAAGTCTACATTTTCAAATTTGCCTTCTCACTAAAATTTATCATAACTCCAGATCAATACTCATGGTGCTTTCACCATCATCCATGGACATGGGCAGAGCAGCAAAAACTTAGGAGTCAAGAATTTCTACATATACCTACAGATGTGAAAAAAAATCCATGTTTATTCAGTCCTTCCAACAAAATGTGTTGAAAATAGCAACGTAGGTATTTGGAATTCATCTGTGAAGCAAACAGAAAAGGAATTTGTCCTTGCAGAGCTCACATTCTAACAGTACAAGGATCTGTGCAGAATTGTTTGAAAACACAGAAAGATTAGAAACAAACTCAATGTCCAATAAGAGGTGATTGATGAACTCCTAGGTACATCTGAAGAGAAATGAGGTGTGTGTCCAAAAAAGACATGTATGAGAGAGTTCTTAGCAACTTTATTTCTAATAAAAGGTTGGTCAAATTATGGTACAGATGTACAAGATAACATGCTGCAGACATCAAAATTGTGTGGTTATAAATTCATGGACATAGAACAAGTCTAGGACTGATTGTGGACCAAAAGAAAAATCAGTTTCAAACAGCATGTACCTTAAGCTCCAAATCTGTGCAAATGTGTAGCTACAGCGATATTCTCTCTCTCTCTCACACACACACACATACACACACACACACACACACCCCATTTGGAGAGCGCTAGGAAGATGTTTACAAGGGTTTTCTCTTGATGGTGGGATTTCAGAAAATGTGTGCTTTGTTATTTTACCTTTCTGCATTGTTTCAGTTGTTTTTAATGTCATATATGAGCATACAACAATAGTCCCACTTACTATTGCCAATCTGCAGTGGCCAGGTTTTCAAGGATTTATATGCTTTACCAGCTCATCCTTCCCAAGAACAACTCTGCCCCAAATATTTCCCAGGTTTGTTTACCACACTTTTTGTCCATATTTGTCCCTCGGAGAGTCCTCCCTTTTCTGGCCTCTTGCCTCCTAGTAGAGGGCAGGAACCCCCATACAGGTCACTTCTTACCCCTTTGCCACCCCAACCCCAGAAGGTGAAGCTCCATCAAGCTGTGTCCATGGACTGACATTGGCCTCCTCGAGAGCCACCATCCTAGGGAGCAAAACAAGGCATTTGTCCTTCCACTTCCCTGTGCTTCCCAATTTCTCCAGGAGCAGTTTGGCCCCTGGTTTTCTTTTAACACTGGAAAACGGATGTGAGGGAGAATGTGTTCCCCAGTCCTCCAGGCAGGAAACCTAAACCCCACATGCAAATCACTGCACTGAGGGAGGTGCGATGCTTTCACTGCTTCAAAGCACCAGGTGAGGGAGAATGGCCTCTGATAGTGTTAGCTGAGGGGCCCTCGGGGACGGAATTCGTCTCAGAGATAGCAGCAATAATCTCCTTAGCTCTCTTGTTAGAATCTCTGTCCTGTGGGTGTTTAGTATTACTCAGCCACTTTCCCTATCATGCAAGGGGGTTTTTGTTAAGACCACTGGACAATGGTTTACAACATAAATGCACTCAAGGACAGCTGCTAAGCAAATGGGCAGAATACTCATTCATGTTCATTTGGGCTGACCCCATGCCGAAAAATGTCTGCTTGGTTACTTAGTCAAGAATGATATGTTAGCCTGTTATCTATAACCCACGTTTTGAGACGTGTTCGCACTATTTTTCATGTGAAGATAGCAGCTCTGAGGGGCACATTGCACCTCGCGTGGTCTGTGGGGCGTCAGCGATCACAACTGTAAAGTATCTACCCCCGGCTTGCTTTGTCTCCGGCAAATGCATTCCTCCCTAGCCCCACCCGACATCCATGTGGGGAGAAGTTGGTCATCTGTCTCAACACCAAGCTTCCACGTATTCTTGAGCACCGGTTCTCAAACTTGGTTGCATACTGTAATCACCCAGGGCATTTTTAAAAATAATTGGGCCCTGGGCCCACCTCAAGAGGATCTGATTAAACTGGTCTCGGAGCAGCCTGGACGTAGAGATTTTTTTAAAACTCCCCAGGTGACTATAACATGCAGGAAAGGTTGCGAACCTTTGTCTTCGAAATCACATTGTGGGACCGGATTGGATGTGGGGGGGGTCACATTGGCTTCTCAGAGGTGACTCCAACCCCTCCAAACTGGAAACGTCCATGAAAATATCTTGTTCAGAGAGATTATAGAAATACTGAAAAGAGCAGTTTCTCATAACTGTTAGGCAGGAAAATAGATATGAGAGGTGTGGAAAGAGAATAAGGTCAGTAAAGCTCAATAGAAAAGACTCAAAGTTAGAGTTAATCAGTTGAAGCTCAAAAGGTCAGGAGCAACTTGGCCTTGAATGTTTGAATATTCCCCAGAAAAGAAAAGTGTCTGAGCACAGCCCAAGTCTTCACTGTATCTATAGATCGTGCCATTGGAAAATTTACTCTAGCCTGCTAGAAAGCCCACCTATAAACAGCATAATAAAGACAGAAAGATTCCATCCTAAAGCTAAAATTGCATTTTTAAAAACCCAATAAGTTAAGAAGTAAGATTCTTAACAGACTGTTTAGCAAAAAGACAGTAACTCAGCCCACCTTGGAGGAAGGGCAGGCAGTGTTCATTGATATGCTCCCAGACCAGGAAGCTGCTATCCTGGGAGGGAACCAGAGCAGTAAATTTCTTGTGTTAAGCTCATTTAGCAGAACTACCTGGAAGACTGATAAGAAGAGACTTAATGTCCATCAAAGATAAACACCTTGGGACCACTAACAAGTCCACACTCCTAGCCTTCTGTCACGTACCTGAAAAACCCTTAAAAGGGCAACCCCCCAATCTTTCAGGGTGCACCTCTCTCTGGGGTCGCCCGCACTTTTTAAGTGTTGTAACTTCGACTTTTTCTCAATCTTTCAGTGCTCCTCTCTCTGAAGTCGCCTGCACTAAGTGCATAGATTTTCTTTCAATAAAACTTTAACCTTTCAAGGCACCACTCCTCCCTGAGGTCACCTGCTGCACTTTTTATCTCTTTAACTTTAAATAAAACTGTTACTTTGCTTCACTATTGTGTCTCTGCCTTTCAATTCTTTGTTGTGGCAGGGACAAGAACCGAGGACAATACACAATGCCCCCCCCCAACATAACTATCCTGTTTACAACACGGCGGCAGAACCCAGCAGAGCCCAAGGAGCACGTGCAGCAGGAGAGCAGCAGCGAGGTCGCCCCTCACCTTCTACCAGGTAATCCTATGGGTGCACCTGCCCGGAAATAGGATGTTCGGCCATATTCCAAACAGGCAAGGTGAAAATGCTCCAGGGTTCTGTGGAGGTCATCAAAAACTCCTATCAGACAGCACTTGGTTCCAGTTATGGGGGAAAACTAATCAGAAAAATGCCTTTAAGATATGTTCTCTATGCCTTGTGCATTGTTGTAAACACCATCTTTGATTTCTCACAATTGATCCTCTTAATACAGTGGAATTGCATGTAGCACCAAGAGGCAGGGTGGGATATAGGCCAAGAAGCATTCCCATATCCAAAAGGAAGGCCTTGCCTTCATCCATCAGTGCAGAGTGCGCCCGGTACCCTCGCAGCCCCCCAGGTCCCACCACCTCACCAGCTTGGCCTTCCAGTCAACCAAAAGATCCTCAAGACAACAGCTGTGTGCTCTGATGAGAGATACCAGCTTACATTTGCAGCTGTATTTGCCATAATGTCAAAGGCTCCCTTGAATTTCCACATGCAGGCCCTGCAACAAGGCAGGGAGCTATTCTGTTTGCTTTTCCAAAGCAGTTTTCCTGAGGGTAAGGAAGGCACGACTCTTACATCCCCACCGTGGGTCTGTCCCTCGTCCACTGAAGCTGAGTGCACCAATGAGCTCTGTCCCAGCTTCATCTCACTGCAGATGCTCCACCCAACATGTCATTAATCCCTGGCGTTGCCTGAATCAGCAATAAGGCACGCGGTTTTTCCCAAATGAGCAGCCTTAGACGGGATACTGTCGTAAACACAGAGGCTTGGTGTGGGCTTAAATGCAGATCAAGGGTAACGAAGGAGAGGAAAACAGATCTCAAAGAGGGTTTCGTTGAACTCGGAGGTCGCAGTGGAAAGGAATGTGATTTTGATGGAGTTTTGGCTCCGCTTGTTCTGGGGCTGGTCCTTTGTCTCTGGTCCCCTTTGAGGCCCATGTTTTCTTTGACAAGGAAACAGTAAGTATTTGAAGTTCTTGAATTTTACTCTTAGCATATCCTCCCAGGTATGATCCACTTTGCCTGTAAATCTCTGCGGAGATCATGGATTATAATTAGGACTTTCCCTCAAAATTCACGAAGAAACTCCATTTGACCCTGACATGACAGAAAAGTCAAGGACTTGACTTAGGAAAACAATAAATAACATTAAACATTGAAAGTCAATTTCCCCTAATCTGCATAACTTCTCAGGGATTTAAAGCTTCTGTTGTAACTTTCTGTTAAACAGCTTCAGAGAATAAGGGCCTTGGCCTTCTGTTATCCAGCTAAGGAACAAGAATCTACATTTCTGACCCAATCCCCTTTTCCTTGACTCCTCTGCCTATTTCCAGCAGGAATGGGGAGGGGCTTCTTTTACAGGGAAGAAACCTTAGCTGGTGGTTAGGAACCAGATCTAAAATGTAAAAGGATGTGATCTGCAAAGGGCAGGAGCTTTTCCAGAACATGAGGCAAGAGAGGAGTAGGACTACATGATCCCACAGACCCTCTTTGCTTTGATCAGTTAAGGAAATGCTGGGAAGCTGAGACTAGGACTAGGATAAGGACTAACGCTGCGTGACCATCCATGCGGCCCCCTCCTGCCTCCAGCCCAGGAATTTATTTTTCCTTTCACTGCAGGCCAATACAAATGGTATTATACCTATCTGAGTGAGTCAGAAGAAACTGGATTCAAAGGTCTCTCAATCACACTCAAGGTGAAAGCCTTAATCCTCTGGAAGCTGAGTGTGTGTCAGAGATCCCAGTCTGTCAAAAATACAGGGACCTTCACAGGGGCAGGGTTAGCTTTCCAACTGTTTCCACAAAACAACTTGCAGGTGCAAATCCAAAATCCTGTGTCACATCACACAGCACCTTGCTGCTTGGTCAACATGTCATGTACCTGATTTCCCTGGTTCGAAGTGATTATCACTACTTCCATCCCCCGCGAGGAGGTGGGAAAGTGCCCAGTTACCGTTTTTCACAAAAACATTGATTGAGCTGCTGAGCAAGACCTTGGGCTAGATACCGAGCATTACTACCTTGTCCAGCAAGACGTGGCTGATGGCCTTAGGGCTGCCAGGCACGGTGCAATTTCTCTGGATGTCTGGGATCTACACTTGGCATCTTAGGGTCAACCCCAAAGGCAGAACTGCAGAAAGTTAGGCATGGGGCCATCTTTGAGCATAACCACCCTGCCCTCCTGCTGGATGATGAGTAAACAAACCCAGAGGGTAAATTACATGACTGGGTGGACCAATTTCACAAAGCTGTTGACAGTGCCAGGACATGACCCCAGATATCCTGACCTCTGGGCCAGATGGCAGTATTGCCCTTTGGGTACCTTTGCAAGGCATTCAGATTGGCATTAATGGACTGTACACCCCCATCTGGTTATGCTCCTCTTGCCCCCTGAAGTGCTCCCTTGTTTCTCTTATAGCTACCTCTTACTTATCTTTCAAAATTCAGCTCACATGCAGCCTCCTTAAGTCTTCCTGGTCCCTGGTATGACATGGGGACCCTCTAGGTGGCCCCTTGTGCTCCCTACATTCATTGCTGTTGCACTGGGACCCCCCACTAACCTGTACACTCTAGGGCAAAGATTAAGCCCCCTTTGATTTATGCAAAAACACTGCCCTACAGAATGTCTTTTGCATATGTAGTGGCTCATTTCTGTCTGGTGAATGAAAACACGGACATTATCAGCAGTGCATTACATACTCCCACATATGTGGTGATGATAAGCTATACTTTGTGGGCCCTTTGGAGTTTTATAGTCTGTGTAGATGGAAATGACAATACTTATTTAAAAAACAAATAAAAACATGCTAGTAGCAAGGTCCTGGTGTTGAAAAACCCGCTTTCCAGATGAGGACAGGGAAGGGGAAGCCCACAGAGTTACTAAGGCTACATAGCAACTTAATAATCAGACCTGGATTCCAAATGATTTATCAGAAACCCATACTCTTGACACTAAATTTGCTGCCTTGTTGTCACTTAGACAAGAGGGCTTTCTCACAGTAGACCCTTTCATCCTCTGTCCCTTAGAAGGCACACAGAAGAGTGTGGGTTTCCCTAGTTCTGTACCCAGTGTCCTATTATCTCAGCTGGCTAAGGTTGAAGTACAACCAGATAGCCAAGACTTCTTAGTTACTTATCACTGGAACCATCAGCCTTGGGGGCAGAAACAGACTCAAAGGCTTCCTGGACGTGAGATCAGGGAGTCATGCCCTACCCATCAGAGCCACGTCAGGGTAGGACGGGAAGAAGGAATGGCTTCCCTTCCTGGGAGAATGGGGGTCGGGGGTGGGAACTGGTTGGCCCCTGGACACCCTCTACCTCTTCATTGGTAAGTGCAGGTTAACTCAGGCAACTGAAAAAGAAATGTTTGTCTAGATTAGGACTAGAGTGTCTTAAGAATATAGGTTATTGTTGTTAATAAAAAATATTCATTACAATCTATTCATTATACAGAAGTGAGTACTCATTTTGTTATTATTATTCACTACTAGTATCTATGTCTACATCACACTTCAGTTGGAGATGGAGAGTAAGGCTTGGGAAGGATAGTGGCCGGGAGCTCCGAGGATGGATGGATGCTGTCTGCTTGTCACTGTCAATGCTGTGGGCCGAGGCCTGGGAGGCCCACAGGTGCCGCAGCCCCCTGCTGGCCACAAGCTACAGTGACATCTCTGAACTTCCCTGGAAGACCCACTCCTTAACTACAGAGACAGACAGACTCTTTGCGATTGCACCCAGACATAGATGTCTTTGTTCCCTTAAATCTGCACTAGGCTCTCCCACCCTGGCAGTCTCACTGCCTGCATTCACTACCTTGTGAGAATCATTGTCCTTTGTCCTCTTCCCCTAAGATCATTACAGGACAGAGTGGGGCTCTGGAGGAGGTGGGGGATGTTGGTTGATAACATCTAGTTTGCAGAGCTGATACCAGACATGGAGTCAACAGGAACCACACCTGGACCCCTGGGCAGTGCCAGGAAGGTGGGATTGGCACATAATTCTGAGGAGTTTCTAGGCCTCCCAGTTTCTACCCTGAACCCCACATTCCTTTTCCAGTAGTACAAAATCTGTGCCTCAGCCCCAGTGGGGTGAGGCGCAGATTTGGGACAAGTCCCCTGCCTTCTCCATGGGCTGCCATTCTCATAAAGAAGCTTTCTCTGCTTCAAACACAGTGAGTGACTCAGAGATCGGCTTCCCGGGCATCCGGCCGAGGATTCAGATTTAGGGTTTTGGTAACAGAATCAGAGCTGGAGGAGCCTTGGAGACCATGGGCTGGGGACGGGAGCTGCTTATTAAAGCTCACAGCATGTACTGCAGCCAGCTGCTCCTAGAGCCCTCTGAAACTGCAAATATTGAGCAAGTACATACCTGCCTGTACCCTGTTGGGGGCTTTCTTGGAGAATCAGGATGGCTAGAAGCAGCAGCTGAAAGGTTTAGAATTTGACTTAAACATATATTGGGTCCTAACACCCTACTTCCTCTGATGTTTTTCAAAATAAAATGTCTTGTTTTATTAAAAAGCAAAATGTGATAAAAAAATTTAACTAATGTGATAATAACTTGGATAGGAACATCACGCATCTGAAGTATTTATGGTAACTGGGATGTGAATAGAAAAAATGCTAGGCATTACATTCAATCACAAGAAAGTTTGTTAAACTCTTACCCAGAGTTTAAGAAATTCTAAAAAGCTTCCTTATATGATTTTCTAGCTCCAAAGAGATCAGAAGAAGAGAATTAACAAATAAAATGGTAGGACTATTAGAGTTAGTGTACTGAACTAGGAAAAAGGATATAATGATAAAACCCTCTCACAAAAAAACCAACCCAATGACTGAGGACAGTTATGTCCAGGATCAAAGGCCCAACACACCCTGTAATCCTTGAGCAAGAGTGGCCCCAGGTTTTCTGGTATCTGAAGCTCATACAATTTAAGGGACTTTCTTTAGGGAAAGGAATTCAAATACATAATGCATGATTAGGTATAAAAGTGAATATTTCTTTCCAATAGGAAAACACACACACACACACACACACACACACACACACACACACACACACACACACACACCAAGTTTCTTGAGTTCTGGGGAGTTAGGTCTCTTTCTTGTGAGATCTCTCAGCAGTTCAGCAGAAATGTTCACATGGAAATAATTCCTTATGGCAACCTTGCTTCCCTCTGCACCTAGATCACAGAGTCATGCCCACCTTGAGCCACCACTCACGGGCCCACCTAATAAGGGCCCCTGACACTCACCCTTCATTAGATTCCGGGCCAAACCGCCTGCACCAAAGGGAATATCAGTTGTCCTGCTTCTCAAATGTATGCCCCTGAATCCCACAGAAGAGTAAGCTCAGATGCAGCTGATCCTGTTGAGAAAGGCTGGGAAGTAGACACTTGATCATTTCACTTTTTTAAAAATGCAGGAATTTTTTCACCTTAAAATTTTTTTCATTTAAAAAGTTACTGTACAATAACACTGACTATTTGTGGTATGTACAGATCTGAATATTAACACAGAAGTAGATTCCTGAGAACCACAGTCAGGACACAGGATAGATCTACCACACCCCAAAAAACACCTTGTTCAAAAGTGTATAAAAATTTTAAAGCAATACTGAGAGAAGTAATTTCTGTTATCTGTGACATTTATTATTATGAAATACCTCATTTCCCTGAAATGATGGCCCAAAGAGATGCTCCCATAAATGTGCATCTGTATCACATCAGGCAAACTGCAGATGTGCATCAGGAACTAACAACTAGACTATTTTCTAGACTTTTCTAACTGGTTAGGGCTTGTCTCCTTTTTGATCAAAGTTTTCCCAGTTTTTTTTTTTTCCTTCTTTCTGAAGATACTATCTTTAAAAATACTGTGCTCTCCAATAAAATCAGACCAGGAACTCCAAGCTTTGACCATAGAGAGAGAATGTCCAGAAGTGAACAAGGTTGAACAGACCACAGAACTGGCCCCAGTGCCCCTTTGCTGTTGTTTCACTTTGAACCCACCTTGCCATCACTACGGTGTCTTTTAGGCATGCTGATCCCTCTATGCCAACTGTAAAACTCTATTCTCATGGACTTCCTAATTAAACTCCAAAGGCTATAACAACTACCACAGAAAACCAAACAGGAAAAAATGTGCAAGTAAAAAAAGCATGAACAATACAATCAACCAGTTTCCACTCCACTGGATGGCGAACTTTGTCCTTGTTTCAAAGCTTAGTTCGCTGCACCGCAACTCCAAAGAATCCTGCCTACACCGGGACAGCAGTAATATTGGAGAGAGTTCAGAATCTGGGCTCTGAAGGAAAATCACTCATGACTGCCTGTGTGACCTTAGACAAATTACTTAACTTCTCTGAGCCTCAGCTTTCCCATCTGCATTAATGGGATGCACTTTATGGTGTGGTTGAAAATGTAAGATAAATAAGGTAACTTGATAACTATTCAGGGTGGAGCCTAGCTTGTGTTCGACAAATGGTGACTATTATTTTTACCTAGAAACAGTGATCTCAGTTCATGTTCATGTTCTGAAGGACCTATGTGCTCCTCAGGTGACTTACAACACAGACATCAGACCTTCTGAGTATGAGCACCTGCCTCCTGCCACTCCATGCCATCTATCTGCAGGAGGTAGGTTCCCCCTGAGTACAGCTATAATCTGACAATAATACTGTAGCCACAGAACAAGTGTAACACTCAGATGAGGCTCACAGAGACATATGAGGAGGACTCTCCTCCCATACCTTCTCATGCTTCTTGTCCTCTTCAGTGGGGATTCACCCAACTGTTCGCCATTGGTGTCCTTAATCCATTGCAAGAAAACACAGTCCTGGAGGCGGAGCCAACATGGCGGCGTGAGTAGGACAGTGGGAATCTCCTCCCAAAAACATATATACTTTTGAAAATACAACAAACACAACTAGCCCTAAAAGAGAGACCAGAAGACGCAGGACAGTGGCCAGACTGCAGCTACACCAGCGAGAACCCAGCGACTGGTGAAAGGGGTAAGATACAAGCCCCGGCCCTGCGGGACCCGAGCGCCCCTCCCCCCAGCTCCCGGCGGGAGAAGAGCAGGCAGAGCGGGAGGGAGACGGAGCCCAGGGCTGCCGAACACCCAGCCCCAGCCATCCGGGCCAGAGCGCAGACACAGTATGTGCCCAGGGGGCCCTGGATACTGGGAGAACAGGGAGTAAGACCTCTGAGCGGGTGCTGAAGCTGATGCCCCTGTGACAAAGAAAAGCGGGGGCTTTTTGAAAGTCTTAAAGGGACAGGGACTTAACAGCTTGACGGAAAAAACCCAGGTCACAGTACAGCAGCTGGAAATTACAGGGAAAACCGGGTGCACTAACCCCCTGGGCAATAGCTCTGAGACCCCTCACGGAGGCAAACAGTCAAGCAGCCCCCCCATCCATCACCCCACCGGGCGCTGCGAAAGCAGAGAAGCAGCCTGAGACAAATTCCGCCCACAGAAAGGGAAATTTCTCCCTCCCGGCCAGGCAAGACACAAAGACCCACTCTACACGCAATTACCCAACACAAGCCACTAGGGGTCGCAGTTGCCCCAGTAAAGAAAGGCCAGTAGTAAGTGAAAATTTTGGCCCTCCCAGCTGACAGTCAATAGCACCTGTCAACATGAAAAGGCAAAAAAATATGATCCAGACAAGACTAACCCAGACAGCTTCGGCATCTGCTACATCTTCCCCTGAGAAGGAATCTGGGGAGATAGATTTAGCCAGTCTACCTGAAAAAGAATTCAAAACAAAAGTCATAACCATGCTGATGGACTTGCAGAGAAATATGCAAGAACTAAGGAAGGAGAATTCAGAAATAAAACAAGCTCTGGAAGGACTTCAAAACAGAATGGACGAGATGCAAGAGACCATTAATGGACTAGAAAACAGAGAACAGGAACGCAGAGAAGCTGATGCAGAGAGAGATAAAAGGATCTCCAGGAATGAAAGAATTTTAAGAGAGCTGAGTGATCAATTGAAAAGGAATAATATAAGAATCATAGGCATTCCAGAAGAAGTAGAGAGAGAAAAGGGGATAGAAAATGTCTTTGAAGAAATAATTGCTGAAAATTTCCCCAAACTAGGGGAAGAAATGGCCTCTCAGACCACAGAGGTACACAGAACTCCCATGACAAGGGATCCAAGGAGGGCAACACCAAGACACATAATAATTAAAATGGCAAAGATCAAAGACAAGGACAAAGTATTACAAGCAGCCAGAGAGAAAAAAAAGGTTACCTACAAAGGAAAACCCATCAGGCTATCATCAGACTTCTCAACAGAAACCCTACAGGCCAGAAGAGAATGGCATGATATACTTAATGCAATGAAACAGAAGGGCCTCGAACCAAGACTACTGTATCCAGCACGAACATCATTTAAATATGAAGGAGGGATTAAACAATTCCCAGACAAGCAAAAGTTGAGGGAATTTGCCTCCCACAAACCACCTCTACAGGGCATCCTACAGGGACTGCTCTAGATGGGAGCACTCCTAAAAAGAGCACACAACAAAACACCCAACATATGAAGAAGGGAGGAGGAGGAATAAGAAGGGAGAGAAATAAAGAATCATCAGATTGTGTTTATAATAACTCAACAAGCGAGTTAAGTTAGACAGTAAGACAGTAAAGAAGCTAACCCTAAACCTTTGGTAACCACAAACTTAAAGCCTGCAATGGCAATAAATTCATACCTTTCAATAATCACCCTAAATGTAAATGGACTGAATGCACCAATCAAAAGACACAGAGTAATAGAATGGATAAAAAAGCAAGATCCATCCATATGCTGCTTACAAGAGACTCACCTCAAACCCAAAGACGCGCACAGACTTAAAGTCAAGGGATGGAAAAAGATATTTCAAGCAAACAACAGAGAGAAGAAAGCAGGTGTTGCAATTCTGGTATCAGACAAAACAGACTTCAAAATAAAGAAAGTAACAAAAGACAAAGAAGGACATTACATAATGATAAAGGGCTCAGTCCATCAAGAGGATATAACCATTATAAATATATATGCACCCAATACAGGAGCACCAACATACCTGAAACAAATATTAACAGAACTAAAGGAGGAAATAGAATGCAATGCATTCATTCTAGGAGACTTCAACACACCACTCACTCCAAAGGACAGATCCACCAGACAGAAAATAAGTAAGGACACAGAGGCACTGAACAACACACTAGAACAGATGGACCTAATAGACATCTACAGAACTCTACATCCAAAAGCAACAGGATACACATTCTTCTCAAGTGCTCATGGAACATTCTCCAGAATAGACCACATACTAGGACACAAAAAGAGCCTCAGTAAATTCCAAAAGATTGAAATCCTACCAACCAACTTTTCAGACCACAAAGGCATTAAACTAGAAATAAACTGTTCAAAGAAAGCAAAAAGGCTCACAAACACATGGAGGCTAAACAACACGCTCCTAAATAATCAATGGATCAATGACCAAATCAAAATGGAGATCCAGCAATATATGGAAACAAATGACAACAACAACACTAAGCCCCAACTTCTGTGGGACGCAGCAAAAGCAGTCTTAAGAGGAAAGTATATAGCACTCCAAGCATATTTAAAAAAGGAAGAGCAATCCCAAATGAACGGTCTAATGTCACAACTATCAAAATTGGAAAAAGAAGAACAAATGAGGCCTAAGGTCAGCAGAAGGAGGGACATAATAAAGATCAGAGAAGAAATAAATAAAATTGAGAAGAATAAAACAATAGCAAAAATCAATGAAACCAAGAGCTGGTTCTTCGAGAAAATAAACAAAATAGATAAGCCTCTAGCCAGACTTATTAAGAGGAAAAGAGAGTCAACACAAATCAACAGTATCAGAAATGAGAAAGGAAAAATCACAACAGATCCCGCAGAAATACAAAGAATTATTAGAGACTACTATGAAAACCTATATGCTAACAAGCTGGGAAACCTAGGAGAAATGGACAACTTCCTAGAAAAATACAACCTTCCAAGACTGACCCAAAAAGAAACAGAAAATCTAAACAGACCAATTACCAGCAACGAAATTGAAGCGGTAATCAAAAAACTACCCAAGAACAAAACCCCCGGGCCAGATGGATTTACCTCGGAATTTTATCAGACATACAGGGAAGACATAATACCCATTCTCCTTAAAGTTTTCCAAGAAATAGAAGAGAGGGGATACTCCCAAACTCATTCTATGAAGCTAACATCACCCTAATACCAAAACCAGGCAAAGACACCACCAAAAAAGAAAACTATAGACCAATATCCCTGATGAACGTAGACGCAAAAATACTCAACAAAATTTTAGCAAACCGAATTCAAAAATACATCAAAACCATCGTACACCATGACCAAGTGGGATTCATCCCAGGGATGCAAGGATGGCACAACATTCGAAAGTCCATCAATATCATCCACCACATCAACAAAAAGAAAGACAAAAACCACATGATCATCTCCATAGATGCTGAAAAAGCATTTGACAAAGTTCAACATCCATTCATGATAAAAACTCTCAGCAAAATGGGAATAGAGGGCAAGTACCTCAACATAATAAAGGCCATCTATGAAAAACCCACAGCCAACATTATATTGAATAGCGAGAAGCTGAAAGCATTTCCGCTGAGATCGGGAACTAGACAGGGATGCCCACTCTCCCCACTGTTATTTAACATTGTACTAGAGGTCCTAGCCACGGCAATCAGACAAAACAAAAAAATACAAGGAATCCAGATTGGCAAAGAAGAAGTCAAACTGTCACTATTTGCAGATGACATGATACTGTACATAAAAAACCCTAAAGACTCCACCCCAGAACTACTAGAACTGATATCGGAATACAGCAAAGTTGCAGGATACAAAATCAACACACAGAAATCTGTGGCTTTCCTATATACCAACAATGAACCAACAGAAAGAGAAATCAGGAAAACAACTCCATTCACAATTGCATCAAAAAAAATAAAATACCTAGGAATAAACCTAACCAAAGAAGTGAAAGACTTATATTCTGAAAACTACAAGTCACTCTTAAAAGAAATTAAAGGGGACACTAACAGATGGAAACGCATCCCATGCTCATGGCTAGGAAGAATTAATATCGTCAAAATGGCCATCCTGCCCAAAGCAATATACAGATTTGATGCAATCCCTATGAAACTACCAGCAACATTCTTCAATGAACTGGATCAAATAATTCAAAAATTCATATGGAACCACCAAAGACCCCGAATAGCCAAAGCAATCCTGAGAAAGAAGAATAAAGTAGGGGGGATCTCACTCCCCAACTTCAAGCTCTATTATAAAGCCATAGTAATCAAGACAATTTGGTACTGGCACAAGAACAGAGCCACAGACCAATGGAACAGACTAGAGAATCCAGACATTAACTCAGACATATATGGTCAATTAATATTTGATAAAGGAGCCATGGACATACAATGGCGAAATGACAGTCTCTTCAACAGATGGTGCTGGCAAAACTGGACAGCTACATGTAGGAGAATGAAACTGGACCATCGTCTAACCCCATATACAAAAGTAAACTCAAAATGGATCAAAGACCTGAATGTAAGTCATGAAACCATTAAACTCTTGGAAGAAAACATAGGCAAAAACCTCTTAGACATAAACATGAGTGACCTCTTCTTGAACATATCTCCCCGGGCAAGGAAAACAACAGCAAAAATGAACAAGTGGGACTATATTAAGCTGAAAAGCTTCTGTACAGCAAAAGACACCATCAATAGAACAAAAAGAAACCCTACAGTATGGGAGAATATCTTTGAAAATGACACATCCGATAAAGGCTTGACATCCAGAATATATAAAGAGCTCACACGCCTCAACAAACAAAAAACAAATAACCCAATTAAAAAATGGGCAAAGGAACTGAACAGATGGTTCTCCAAAAAAGAAATACAGATGGCCAACAGACACATGAAAAGATGCTCCACATCGCTAATTATCAGAGAAATGCAAATTAAAACTACAATGAGGTATCACCTCACACCAGTAAGGATGGCTGCCATCCAAAAGACAAACAACAACAAATGTTGGCGAGGCTGTGGAGAAAGGGGAACCCTCCTACACTGCTGGTGGGAATGTAAACATGTTCAACCATTGTGGAAAGCAGTATGGAGGTACATCAAAATGCTCAAAACAGACTTACCATTTGACCCAGGAATTGCACTCCTAGGAATTTACCCTAAGAATGCAGCAATCAAGTATGAGAAAGATCAGTGCACCCCTATGTTTATCGCAGCACTATTTACAATAGCCAAGAATTGGAAGCAACCTAAATGTCCATCGATAGATGAATGGATAAAGAAGATGTGGTACATATACACAATGGAATACTACTCAGCCATAAGAAAAGGGCAAATCCAACCATTTGCAGCAACATGGATGGAGCTGGAGGGTATTTTGCTCAGTGAAACAAGCCAAGCAGAGAAAGAGAAATACCAAATGATTTCACTCATCTGTGGAATATAAGAACAAAGGAAAAACTGAAGGAACAAAACAGCAGCAGAATCACAGAACTCAAGAATGGACTAACAGGTACCAAAGGGAAAGGGACTGGGGAGAATGGGTGGGTAGGGAGGGATAAGGGGGGGAGAAGTAGGGGGGTATTAAGGTTAGCATCCATAGCGGGGTGGGAGAAAGGGGAGGGCTGTACAACACAGAGAAGACAAGTAGTGATTCTACAACAGGTTGCTACGCTGATGGACAGTGACTGTAAAGGAGTATATAGGGGGGACCTGGTATAGGGGAGAGCCTAGTAAACAAAGTATTCGTCATGTAAGTGTAGATTAATAATTAAAAAAAAAAATGCAGTTCCTATGTGGTGACCTCTAATGAGTTCTACACAATTATATAAAGGACATATAAAAGTGTAGGCAAAGGGTCTGTTTGTGTTTATACAGAGGATCAAAGCCTAATTTGGCTACCCCGAAAATGAACTAAGAAACGATATGAAAGAGAACTTCCAACATCAGCACTCTCGGGAAGACTCATGCCAGAAGATGATCATCAAAAAACCCCAACAAAGATCCACGCACTGCTACAGCTGTAGATGCACTCATCCCACCAGCTCCTGGACTTGCCATGGGAATGAAGGAGATATCTAAGCTGGCCTGTGCATACAGTAAAACAACAAATTTGACTGGATCTATACTGTTGGAACTCAACCAAGAATTAGGAGAAGTGCAAATTGTAGCGCTCCAAAATCTTACAACTACAGACTATTTACTGTTAAAAGAACATATGGGATGTGAACAGTACCCAGGAATGGGTTGTTTTAATTTGTCTGATTTTTCTCAAACTACTCAAATTCAGTTAGATAATAACCATCATATCATTGATAAGTTTTCACAAATGCCTAGGGTGCCTAACTGGTTTTCTTGGTTTCACTGGAGATGGCTGGTAATTACAGGTATGCTTTGGTTATGTAACTATACTCCTATTATGTTAATGTGTGTGCGCAATTTAAGTAGTAGCTTAAAATCTATACATGCTGAAGTTACTCTACAAGAAGATATGTCAAAGAAATAATCAATCTTCCCATGTTTTCTCCCGCCTGCTACTTCTATAGCTTTTCTTCTTTCTTCCTAATTACAACGAATTCTTAAATAGAATTCGTGCCTCATATCAAATTTACCGAGTATCATAACTCCTCCAAGTGGTAAAGATACCTCAATACAAATGCTGGGCATAGAAGCCACAGGGCATAAATATGCAAAGAAATAAAAAGCTAACCATTTCAAACAATAAGGCTTCTCTCTCACTTACCAACTTAACATTTCCCTGTATGGCCCCGGAAGATGACTGGTTAGCCAGAGACGGGTAAGATTCCTCAAGGGAGGAACAACCTAAGACAGGCACAGTCACAGGGGGGCCATCAGGTGAGAAATTGGGGATCAACAGAGGTGAGGCTTAGAACCTCACCCCCCTGTTCTGAGAGAAATCTTCTGCATATGTGGATGTTTTATTGCCCTTGTCTAGCTTGGATTAACACATAGTCTACAGGCACACACCTGATCATTTACATTTGCTCTCTTACAACACTAAACTATGTTTTCTACCTTTATGTTGTATCTACCTACCACTTCAGCATCTTATTAAAAATAATAAAGAGAGAAATGTGGTATCCACATATAAATCAAGTATAAAAATCAAATGTGTATTCATATTTGAACTGACTGTTTATAGTTCATAATGCATGAGCAAAACCAAAAGTTTCTGTGATGACTGCCCTTGTACTGTTCACCATGTAACTTATTCACTATGTAAGAATTTGTTCTCCATGTAAGAACTTGTTCGTTATGCTTCAGAAGATTGGAGACTGACGAAAATTAGGCTTGGGGTGGATTAATGATTGTGCATTGAGCATTGACTCCCCTATACAGAATTTTATTGTTGTTAACAACCATTTGATCAATAAATATGAGAGATGCCCTAACAACAACAACCAAGAAAAAGTACACACTTCCAATTGTAAAATAAATAAGCAACCGGGATGTAATGTATAGCATAAGGAATATAGTCAAAATATTGTAACAACTTGGTATGGTGATAGCTGGTACTTAGAATTATCATGTATATAAATGTTGAATCACTGTGTTGTACACCTGAAACTAATGTAATGTAATACTGTGTGTCAACTACCCTTCAATAAAAAATAATTATCTATAAAAAAAAAAAAAAAAAAAAAAAAAGAAAACACAGTCCTCTTGAACTTCACCACACTACACATTTCCCAACTTGTAACTACAAAGACAGTGGAAATTTCTGTAGTCAATCCTATATAACCAGAGCTGTCCAGCAACTCCACACCTGAGAACCGAGAATGGGGGATGAACACCTAAATGCCTTCTCTGGAGCCTATGAAATAGATGTCACGGAGTCCTGAGCTGCAGGGGACTGTGCAAAGGGAGAACTGGGAAGGACAAGGGTTTTAGGAGCCCTTTTCTTAAAATAAGTTCTGACATCTGTAAAGGAGAGGCCTACAGAAAACCTCTGGAGGTCTTTTCTGGTGCCATGAACTCTTCATGTACTCAGAAAACAACTGTTGGCGATTGACTAATGTCACAGGACGGGATTATAGGTCACGTGTCATGTTCTCCTACTTTCCCAGAATGGTAACTATGGGTCTTGGCTGGAAATAATCACCAGGGAGCCCTGAGTCTCACCTCAGAGGACCTGCTGGGGCCAAGGGCCTCCCCTCAGGACTTGCTGAGAGGGGCCACCTTAGTGGAAGCACCTCCCACCCTTGTACCCCAGCCCACAGGAGAGGGGCCTGAGGAGAGAGCGAGGAGTCACCTTTGTGGGGAGAGCAGTGAAGCCTTTGCCAAGTGAAACTATTGTGCCTTTCCCCCTCCTGCTTCCACGCCCCAAACCAAGTGTAGGAGGACTTAAGAGAATCCCCTGTGATGGTTGAGGCTGGCTGGGAATTTATTCCTGTGTAGCCACTAGCCCTGTGTGCCAGCAGGGCTTAGGAGGTAACATGGGAGAAAGACAGTGTGGCAGGGGTAGGGGCTGTTAGGCATCCATACCCACCATCCACTGCCCCTGCTCCCCATGTGCCCACCTTTCATAAGGTAAAGATACAAAAATGCCCAGTGATGGCTGGGGTGGAAGATGAGAGCACCTCAGTCCAGGCAGGGGGTGCAAGCACATCGGACCAATGCCTGCCATGAGCCAGGGGCCCACCCACCAAAGCATCTGATTACCCAGCACCACTATTCATGCCCTAAAGAAACTGTGAGAGGCGCCCCCCATCTCCAGGGCCTGTGGAAGCTCCCAGATAAGCACTAGGGTCCGGATTACAATCCCACCCTGGGCAGCCAGCCCCTGGACCCCCCATTTCACTCCTAGCTGGTAGACCCCTAAGTCTAGTCTCCTGGAGGTGGTGTGGAGTTAAAATAGTTGAGGAGAAGCAATTGCTCATTCAGAAATGAGACTGAAGTTTAAATGAGTAGCACTGAATCTGAAAACCCAAATAGGTTATTTTACAAATGAGTACCAGCTACACATATCTTTCCTGCCCCATCCCCAGTCACCAAAAAGATCAAAGGTACTTTCTAATAAAATCATAGCTTCAAAAACTGGCCAAAAAAAGGAATATAAATACATGTATATATTTGTTACAGTTACAAGTATATTGTTACAATATACACATATATATCAGTGTGTGTGTGTGTGTGTGTGTGTGTGTAAGTGTATAGCAACAAGACTCACTGACTATGGAAAACAGCATTTGGAACATAACATGTAGCCCAGAGCAGCAGCTAGATGACATTCACTGCCCATTAGTGGGAAAAAAAATAAGCCATGGTTCACAAAGAGAAGTAAACTTTTCCCAGGTCCTGTGTTCTCAGAATTTATCAGCATACTCTTGTGTATTGTCAGGAAGATTCCCCACAGCCATTTTTACAGGAAATGCAAAGACATTTCCCATGTGACAGGGGAAGGGCTCAGGGACCAGCCCTGTAGGAACAAAGCCTAACCAGCCCTTCCGAGCCCAGCCTCCGACGAGGACTCGATGTCACACACCTTGGCTGGCTTCAGGCTCAACAGTAATGACATTTTCCTCACAAAGACACTCTGAAGCACCAAGGCAGCTTCTGCTCAGCAGCCTCCAAAGCAGGAGACCAGAGGTAGTTTCCTTCTTTTCTAAGAGCCATTTAAATAGATGACTTCGGTTCACTAGCCCATTCTTCCCCTCTTCTACCAGCACAGATCTTTTTTTTAAAATTTTTTATTAAGGTATTATTGACATACACTCTTATGAAGGTTTCACATGAAAAAACAATGTGGTTACTACATTTACACATATTATCAAGTGCCCCCCCATACCCTAATGCAGTCACTGTCCATCCGTGTAGTAAGATGCCACAGACCCACTAATGTGCCTTCTCTGTGCTACATTGTCTTCCCCGTGACCCCCACAAACCATGTGCACTAAACATAATATTCCTCAGTCCCCTTCTCCCTCCCTCCCCACCTGCCCTCCCACACTCCTTTCCTTTGGTAACCACTAGTTCCTTCTTGGAGTCTCTGGGTCCAGCACAGATCTTAAGGCAGCAAAATCCTTGCAGGAAAGAAAGTTTTAAAGACTCACACCAGCAGCCCAAAGCGGGAGGCAAGCGCAGAGCTTTGGCGTGATGTGGAAACGCTCTGCTGCCTCCCACCAGCCACGATCAGGCAGGGGCGGAGGCCTGAAGGGAGAAGCAGGTTTCCTCGGATTATGGTGGGTGACAGCCCAATAAACCCATCATAAGTTAACATATTCTAAGTTGGAAATGCATTTAATCCACATGGCCTGCTGAACACCCCAGGCTAGCCTAGCCTACTTTGCCCATGCTCAGATGCCTACATTAGCCTACAGCTGGGCAAAATCATTTCACATAAAGCCTAATTGTACAACAAAATGTTAAATGTCTAGTGCAGCCAGTTGACTACTGTACTGGCAATGAGAGAATGGTTGTTCGGGCTCATAACAGTCGTCAGGGTGCCGGATGTTGACACTGGCATCCCCGTGACCCACCAGGGACCAGCTCGCTGCCACTGCCCGACATCCCGGGCAAGCATTGTGAGGCACAGCGTTAGCCCAGGAAAAGATCCAAATTCAAAGTCCTAGGTTTGGTTTTTACTGAATGTGTATCATTTTCTCATCATCATAAAGAAAAAAACCCCTAAGTGGAACCATGGTAAACCAGTGACCATCTGCGGAAGCACAGGCTGCCACCAGCCCTGTGGAGGGTTACCATGGGAACCCGTCTCTACTCGGATGCTGAGCGTCTTTGAGCAGCCGCATCCTTCTGTTCTCCTGGCCCCGGGCAGAAGTATCAGAAGGGAGGATGGTGAGGGGGAGGGGTCAGTCCCGACGAGGGACAGGACAAAGGGACTGTGGGAGGATCAGGAAAGCTTATCGGATGCCTCAAGACAGTGGCAAAGGTGGGTCCTACTCAATATCCTTCAGCATACTAATTAATGCTGAAGTGCATTCACTTGTTCATTCTTACACTGAACTAACTTAATGGAGCACACTGTACTCCAGGCGCTGTACTGGGCACTGGAGATGTGATGACAAGTAAGATCCAGTCCCCACCCTGAGGGAGTTTGCAGTGCATGTGGGACACACGCACACACACACACGCTCAACCACAGTACAGTGTGGTGCAAAAAGCATGTGTGAAATGCCACAGACCTGACAACTTGAGGGCAGTTACTTCTTAGGGTTGGTGTAAGGAGCTGGTAGGGGAAACCTGCACTGAGACATTAAACCCGAGGGGGTCTTGAAGGAGTTTGTCACATGTACCGAAAAAGGGATGTTGTCCAGGCAGACACAATGCAAACATGAACTGTGATGTGATATATTAAAAGCTCCCCAAACAATGACACAGCTGCCCAGCTACTGTTCTACAAGCTTCATATGCAGGATCCGTTTAATCCTCAATGAGGGCTCTACCGAGTAAGTACTCATATGCCATCTTACAGATGGAATAACAGAGGCCCAGACAGATGAGGGGACTCACTCCAAGTCACACCGGTATCGACAGTGTGTGGCAGAGCCAGGTTTCTGGGTCCAAAGTCCCTCCTAACTTGGGGTTATGCTCATCACATTGCTCTGGGAAGGCCCCGTCACAGGAGACATGGGGAAAGAGGAGAAACAAGAGTGGAGACTGCTGGGCACAAAGTCCAGGGCTTGACTCTGATATCCTCA
Organism: Manis pentadactyla; assembly: GCF_030020395.1. Lineage (NCBI taxonomy): Eukaryota > Metazoa > Chordata > Mammalia > Pholidota > Manidae > Manis > Manis pentadactyla. The sequence continues at coordinate 40,825,131 of NC_080032.1, read as the reverse complement.
GGGCTGTTTTAAAAAGGTTGAAGTGTGTTTTTTGGTCGTGAGAAGCAATCATGGGTTTTTAAGGTGGAAAGGGTCATAACGATAAGGGTATTGTGACGGTGATTTGGGAATTCTTGTGTGGGATAGAATGGAGGTGACACAGGCTGGAGGATTCACTGTTGAGGAGGAAGAGAGGGAGGCGGTCATGTGTGGCTTAAACCAGGCAAGCCCTGAGTCATCTGGTTCATCAGGGCGCCTGGCGAGCAAGAAGCATTCAATAAACATTGTCTAAATAAGGCGTTCAAAGGTGTCTTAATTGGCTTCCCCTGGAAGCAGACCCTGAAATAAGAGTTCTGATGCAAGTAGTACATTTAGGAGGTGCAGGGAACGCCAGCAGAAGAGTGGGCTATGAGGCAGAGAAGGAAGGCAGCCTGGGAAGTCCCAGATAAAAACAAATGATTCCCAAGCTTTCAGCATTGCTGTCACCTCCAGGGAGATCAAGGGAAACAAACCCAGAGAGTCTGTTCTATTGTGCAAAAGCCATGGGTTTTTGTTGCAGAGCATGCTCCCAGGGCTGCTTCAGAGGATGATGCCATGTCTGTGCGACTAGAGTGTGACACCACCGGTAAATTAAAATAATTTATCGAGTACTTCAGAATACGTGCTATTGTGGATGCATTTTTCAAACTTGAAGAGAGTTTTGCAAATAGAACTCCTGTATCCAACTTGTTTATCAATGGCAGAAAGCAGGTGGCATCTGGTACAAGCTTAAGAAACAAACGGGAGGGAGAACTGCCTTTTTCACATGGCTCCTTCAGTCATCACGCACCTCCTTTGGCAAGTTAAAATTTTCTCCCATAGTCTTACAAGGAATCAAATTGATAGCCAATATCTAAACAAACAAGTGGATTTATTTAACAAGTTAATATCAAATTTAAACCTGTGAAAGCAGAGACAAGTTAAAATCATGTGACGACCACGTTGCATGTATATGCTGGTCCACCTTCAAGACGTTCAAGTCACATTCCAAAAATTGCCCCATTACTCTTTCACCCTCAGGAGAGAGGACAGTTCTGGCAAGTTCTGAATCTTTCTTGTCCCTGGATGGATTGGAAAAGTAAGACTGATGTTGGAAATTCAAGCTCTTGCAAAGCAATGCAGGATTATCAAAACACCAAGGATCACCCTATTAAGGTGAATGGAAGAACAAAGAAGAGCCAGGTGTCCTTTAGAGCTAACGGTGAGACAACCTTCTACAGAGCTTAGTGTGAAGCCAAGCCCATCAGCCTGGCAAGGCCCAGTCAAGGGAGCGTCAGTCAGGGCACTGACTCATGTGAGGCAGCTCAAGCATGCATCAGGCTGGCATGTCCTCCCTGACTCTGCAGCCGCCAACGAGATGGTGATGGAAGGTGGGTGAGCTATCCATCTGTGTCTTCCAAGGCCCCTGGAGCAAAGCCATGGTGTTCTAGGCAAGAATGCACAGTGTCATTCCGACCCACAGCCAGGACGTGTTCTCTGCTTCAAAGATAACCCATGACTGAGCAAGTTAGCCAGTATGAACAGGTAAGTACCACCATCTTCCTAGGTGAGTAAAGGTTTTACTGCTCATATTTATTTATCATTTAATTCTACCAATTAGCAAAAGATAAAAAAAATAGAGGAAATAATATGGAAAAGTGGTGAAGAATCAGATTGCCAGAGTCTAAATTCAGGCTATATCACCTAGAACCATTACAATCTTTGGCAAGTAACCATTCTAGACCTTTCTTTCATTTGGAAAATCAGGATTTTATAGGATTCTTGTAAGGATCAAATAAGATAACAGATGCAAAGAATTTAGCCCACTACCTTTTAGCAAGTGGGAACTACTATCGTTATCGTAGTAAGTCATACCTATGTAGGAGCAAAATTGATGTTGAAAATTAAAAGCTATATAGAAGGAGGGTGGGGAGAGTGGTGGTAAATGATAGCTATTACATTAGTCCTAATTTGGCAAATATGGTCACTTTGCATGTTATATTAAGTTCTGAGCTTCCTGGAAGCTAAGGTAAGATGGAGTCATGAAGGTCAAATTATTCTTATTATTAAAAACAAAGTTGAAGTAAAAATCATTCTCAATAAACATGTGTGGAATGCAGGAATAACACTAACCCTACCCCTGCCCCAGGCTGTTTCTCTCACTTTCCTTCCCACCTCTGAGACAACAACCTTAATTAGTCAGTTTTGGGAGCGTCTCCAGGTCTAAGTGACCTGACTGAGATCCTCTGTAACAAGGACCCCAGAACTCACTCCAAAGCCACGTCACCAATGCTGGTTTAGCCTTGATAATTTTTTCCACAATTTCTTTGAGATCCCTTATGAATAAATATTAGGGAGTACATGTAAAAATACATAGCACCACTTTTTATGATATGCAAACAAATTGTAACGAGGTCAGATAAGACATATGAACTTTAAAATTTCATTTTCTTAGGATAAATTTTATTTGCATCTTGTGTGTCTTTAGTAAATTACATGAAAGCAGAGACCGTCATATACTTTCCCCCATCTTATTGCCTATGTTCACACAAAGAATAGCTTGACAACCTGAATTTTTAAGTACTCCCATTATATGGCAGATTTGGGGGCAGAAGCTGGTATGAAATTTTTCTAAGAATGATGGTGGATGGAGGTATTTCCAGTTGCTTTTCTTTGCTCTAGATCTGTGACGACCACCACGACCACAATGGGCTGATGTGTCCTGCAATGTCTCCATAACCCTGCAAGGCTCTTGTTTGGGGAAAACAAAGGTCTATCTAGTTAAAGAAAGAGATGTAAGTGGGGATCACCTTCAGAAGATAATTAGATAACACCACCAGAGATACTGTCATTACACTAAGAACTAAGGAAGTCACAGGCCTTTTGAAGGAAATTGATCTTTTAGTATTTGAATGATTAATTAAATATTGGGGAGATTTTGTCCACTAAATGATCATTCCATGGCCTGAAAGAGAAATGTTATTGTCCCAAAATGAATATGTGACTCCATATTCACCACCACTTTAAACCTTTATTGAAGGTTCTCACACATTGCTGGCAGGAATAGAAATTGGTAGAATCTTATGGAGAATAATTTGGAAGATCCTATCAGAATTACACAATTTGATATGTTTATTAACCCCAGAAATCCCAATTCTAAATATGTATCCCGTAGGAGATTTACATTTATGCATAGATGCTCATGGGCATTCTACGCAAAATTGGTTATAGTAGGAAAAGATGGGAAATGACCGAAAATTTCATTAATGAAAACAGGCTCAACATGGGTATATCAAGAAAATCAAGGTAAATGTTTTAAAAAAGGATAAAAAGCTCTCAATGGACTGATACAGATAGATTTTAAGATTGTTAAATTTCAAAAAGGTAAGGTACAGAACAGTATGTAGAGTCAGCTACCATTTATCTAAAGAAGAAAAGGAACAAAGAATGTGTATCTTATTTTCATGTATATACATCAAAAATCTCTGGAAATTAGAAACTAATAACAATCATTTCATTATTTCAGGGTAGGGAGAGAATTAGACGTATGGGCACAGTGGTGGAAGGGAGACTTTTCTCTGCAATGCTTTTTATACATTTGGTTTTTGAATCATATTTAATCTGTTTCCATTTAAGACTTAAATAAATGAATGTAATTGAAGATGATCTTTTAAAAATGTTTATTATGTGTAAAGGGCTTTGGCCAACACACAGCTCTGCTTTCTAGGAGTTTCTGAGTTGATAAAATAAAAGGTAATCAGTAATCATAACATAGTGGTAAAAATGGCATCTCACTGATATGCCACATTCCACCAAATCTAAAACACTATTAATTTTTTTTCTTTTTGCTCAGAGGTTTCTTTTTTTATTGGAATAAAGCTGATATTCAATATTATATTGGTTTCAGATGTACAATGTAGTGACCTGATGATTATTTACATTACTGGATGTTTGCCACTGTAAGTAGAGGTCCCCCTGTTACTACACTAAGATATTACAATATTATTGGTTATATTCTATACATTGTACTTCCATTGCTATGACTTAACTTATTTTACGGTTTGCAGTTTGTACCTCTTTATCCCCTTCACCTATTTCATCCCACTCCCCATGGTAACCAACAGTCTGTTGGCCCTATTTATGGGTTTATTTCTTTTTTGTTTCCTTGTTTTGTATTTTAGATTCCACCTGTAAGTGAAATCATATGGTGTTTGTCTTTCTCTGCCTGACTAATTTCTTTTATATATATATAAATATATATATTTTTTATTAAGCTATAATTGATATACACTCTTATGAAGGCAAAACACTATTAATTTTAAGTCCCAGCATTATTTGGTATGTCACTAGGAAAAGAAAGAATGTGACCAATTAAATTTTGTCACAGTGCTTCCATTTCATTTTATATGTAATGAGAGATCTGTTTTATATACTCATTTATACATTGATTTTTATCATATATCACTGTTGCATGATATATGATACTGTACAAGAAAAATAAATGAAACAAATTAACATACTCTTAAAACCTTATTTTATTAGGTTTTATTAGGTCTGACTCCTCTGAATCTTTTTCACATAGTATTGTTAGGTAGAAAGATAGACATGAGCAGCAGGGGAAAGGGGAAGATAAAGTGCAGGGAAAAAACACCGCCCAAACCATGCCCAGGTAGGGGGTTCCACTTGAAGACAACAGAGGCTTTGCAGGGAGATAACTTCCTTGCCTAGCAGGACCAGGACAAACCCTTCCTAACCTAATCCCAACACAGGCACAATCGAGTGAATCTAAGAACTGCCCAAACCACACCTCATCATAATTTCATTAAAATAAAACTGTGGTTCCCCCCCCACAATCCCTGCCCCCTGCCATGGACTTCTCTGTGTGCATTCTGGGAAAGGACATGTGCACTGAGAAGGATGGCTATGTAAATGACCTGTCAATCAAATGACCTCACCTTGTCAATCAAAGAGGTGCCTCCTAGCCAGAATATAATAACAAGGATTGCAGCCTTTGTTACCTTGACTCTGGCTCACTCCTCCCTTGGAGTGTATTCAGCTAAAACTTTCGTTCTGCTTCACTACTGTGTCTCTGCCTTTCAATTCTTGTTTTCAACAGGGACAAGAAATGAGGAGAACAAATGCAACCTGTAACATATTTGATGCCATGACTTGGATTGCTACTACCACCATTGAGGTGTGCTAAATAAAAAACTCTTGTGACTTTAACTCTCTATTGGGTCTCTCAACTGAATTATTTCCTTCAAGAAGACAAGAACCAAGGAATTCCACAATCCACCTCCCAGTAATACTGTCTTCCCCTGTGCTGTCAAAAGCAATGGTTGATATAGCATTTTTTGAAAGTGTTCCACTAATGTTTCCAGAATTTTCTTCCAAGCTGTTGAAACCTTATCTTCAAATTTTGATACACACACCCAGGCAAACACAACTATATCATGACTGCTACACAGCCAACAGTGATTATAACATGAATCCAAATTCCAGAGGCCTTGAAATGTGAAAAGAAAAATAAAAGTGCTTCTTATAGTTGCTTAAACATGGGAGATGAACAATTTAGAGACAGAGGAGGCAGAATTGAGGAAATTCCAAATGTGGTGATGTTATGTAGGTATGGCCTTGGATTAAAAAGGAACATTAAATGCATTTTTTCTTTCATTGCATGTACATAATAACACTGTATCTGTCACTGGTTGAAATGATAAAGACTTTAAAAATAATTTTATATTCAAAATAAAGATTAAAAACAAAAAATAAAAACAATTGCAAAACAAACATAAGGTTCCTTTCAACCCTGTCATATTTTTCAGTCTATCAGATATATATTACTCCATTTAAGGCTCAGATATTAATGTCTAGAGGAACAAATTGACTTATAGTTTAAAACAGCAGCCTAGTGCATTTGCCCAGTTTCCAAGACCCTTATGATATAGATGCTGAGTGTAGCTTTAGGCATCTTTCAACAATGCTAAACCCTCAGAATAAAAAAGAACACGACCCATTGCCAGATATATTTGCCAAGTCCCAATTTGCAAGCAACATTCAGCTTATTTGCACTACCATCTTGATCCTGAGTGCTTCTTGGTAGGAAATAATAGAACAATGACATTGTTCTGGTTGGAGAAATCTATGACTTTGGTTACTATCATCCTTAGGGACAAAAATATCCAGAAATGTATTTAAAACCCATTTCCTATTTGGATTGAACACTCTGCTATGGTGGTGATCTCTTAAGAGGTTCCTTCTGAAAGACAGAGTCTCCTTACTGAGCTATTCCATGAATGTCAAAATATTATTCTATCACAGTAACTTGGTCAAACCAGCATTAATAACTAGAGGGAAATAGTGCAGTCCTCATTCCCCAGGGAGGCTTTTCTAGTGTTCATTTCTCTGAGGTCCTGAATTAGTCATCAAATGGATCTCCTATCAGTAAAAAAGTAGAATAGAGTCTACTCTACTTTTTTACTGATAAGTACTGAAAAGTAAAGTCAAATATTGAGGATATTTTGGGTCCAAGAACCTGCAACTTTTGTATAAAGAAATTATGAAACCCAGGAGAGGGGATGACAGGAACCACTGCCACCAGATTTCTTACAGAGGAGGTGACAGTGGGCATCTGTCGCTCCATCTGCCCAGACTCTATTCCTTTTCAGTGGCACCCTGATTTCCTCTGTGGAGCCACCTCCTCCCTCTCTGTTCATTGGACTATTCCTACCCCCTGGCTCTAGCGGTGGGCACATGGCTCAGATCTGGCCATTAGAGAATTCCATGCTGCTGATCATGGTAATTGATTCATGGATGGGCCCTTGAGCTAAGCCAGGGTTATGTGAATCCAGGGTGCTTTGTTGGCATTGCTGAGGAAAAGGTGCATGCACTGTGCTGGTAGAATTCAAATCTGGAGCTCCGAGTGCCCTACCTGACAATAAAGCCATCACTGAGAAAAGCAGGGCCAAGGGATGGCAACAGTGTCCTGATGGCATCTTTGAGAACTGAAGTCAGCACTACGCCTTGAACTTCTCCATGAAATAGGTTATTTTAGTTTTGTTTGTAGTGTAAGTGGGGTTTTGGTCACTGTTGACTGAAGAAATTTTGACTGATAATGCCAGTGATCCAGGTTATTTCAAGTACTGTTAAGCAGCCTAGACAGAGGTTGCCTTTCCACTCTGCTTATCAGAGTCTTCATTTTTCTTTGAAGTCCAGTTAAAATATTGTCTTAACCTTATCCTAAGTCTTCAAGAATCCCACCAGGCCTTAAAGAATCCTTGCCCATTTGAAGCACCTCCTAAGACACTTCTTATCACTTGTCAATTATTAGCCATGCTGTTTGTTTCTAATATACTCACACATCGTCCCTCACCAGCGTGGTCACAATGGACCTCAAGGTTAGGAACCACATGTATGAACCACTTTATCTCAGAGATTTGTGTAGATTGGGGCCAAAATAAATGTTTGTTGATGATACTTATTTATAAAGGGCCGCAGTACCTGTGATCCAATTTTATTGTTTTATCTCAACTGCCCCTAACACCTGCCCAACATATACACCCAACCGAACACGTATACCCCACCTACATATACCCCGACTCAGACACATAGATACCATGTACTCCAAACACACACAGGCACTGAAGTCTCTGATGCAGAGGGAGTGCCCTTTGTGTATTGCCTTGAAGACCCTGTTTGGGAGACCAGAGTTCTGGCAGGTGAGCTCCTGAGAGCTCAGTGCTGGCTGGATGACAGCAATGGAGCCGCTGGGTTCTTCCACCTCCATTACAGCTAGAATTAAACAGGGCGATGAGGGAGAGGGCCGAGTCGAGAAGAAAGAAAGTCTGAATGAGTAATGCTCAACCCCAATGCGGCCTGTTACTAATCCCCTCCAGAGTAAAAAAAGCGAAATGCATTTTTGCTGCATCACCAGTGCATGTTAGAGCAAACACACGGGTTCACCCAGGCACGAGGCCTGCAATAAATTACAGAGGACTTGTACGGAGCAGGATCTGGGTGGGTGAGAAGTTTAATAACAACACCAGCTATGACTCAGGACTCGGCTCTTCTCCGCGGGCATTTCCACCTCTCTGACCCTGGTGTCATCAGCGCTGTCACGCTAGGTAGCACGGAAAAGGCCTCCGAGCACTGGCAGATCTCCTTCCCTTTTTTCCAGCTTTTCTGGGCAAGTGGTGTGAAAGTTACATAAGGCGACGTCTACCGCAAGGAAAAAAATGAGTCAAAAAAAGTTTTAAAGAAAGCAGTCAACAAGCAGGACACAGCGTCAGGAGTCCCTGGGAGGGAGGGGCTTCAGAAGCCACTGCCACTGCCGTGAGTAACAAAGGGCTCCTCTGAGGAATTTCACAAGCAGTACGAGAACAGCCACTCTTTCCCGAGTGAGTACAGTGTGCCAGCACCGCACTGCCCACTTGACCCATGTCCCTTGGGTCACCCCTTGGCCCACGCATGGATTAGATTGAGTGTAAATTCCGACTGCACAGATGGGAAAACAGGCTTACAGAGAGTAAGTAGCTGTTCTAAGACTGAAACAGTCCTAGAATTCAAGATCTTCTTTCTCCATCCCTTTAGCCTTTCTCTAATATTTACTCTCTGTGAAATAAATGGTACCCAGAGGAACATCTTTTCTCTTTTGTAGGCAGGACACCTTAGGAAAGACACACCATAAAATCACAAAAATCGAAGTTCCTCCTGGTTCTTAAGGCCCCCAGTGTCCAGTGCTTTTACAGAGCAGCCTAAACTCACGTCTCCCCCCAACACCCCTCCGCCCAGTTCTGTTTGAGTGGAACTGACTCTGTGTAAGTAGTCTATTGTTTCCATGGTTAACTTTTGCATTAAAATACATGAGGGTGTGGGGCAGGACATCAGGCCTAGGAATTGGGCTCTGAGAAGCAGGTATTTGAAGTAAACAGAACGAAAAGATTGTCACATACGTTCAAGTGACAAAAGTGAGCCTAAGGTCCACAGCAAATACCAGCTCTGCATGAGAAGGTAGCTGAACAAGAGGTGCCCATTTATTCCACCTCGATATATAGGCATTTTGTTCCCAGGTTTTCGTTTGGTTTTTGCTCTTAATTTTGTCTTTCTTCAACTATCCCTACTTCCACAATGCCCTCTCCTTTACCCCAAATATACTTAGAGCCCTTATGATCAAGTACAGCTCTAAGCCACTTAGAAAAGGCTGTCAGAGCTGTAAGCTCAGGATTCCATCTCGTCAGAAAGGCAGCTCATGCAGCTGGAATCATGTCCTCCCACCCCAGCCCCATGGAATCCGAGTAGCTTATAATAGGAATTGGGGCTTGCCAGACTGACAATGACACAGAAATGGACACTTGCCTCATCCTGTTGGGGCTCGTCAGGGAACACCAGCTGCCTGTTGAGCACGCTCAGCAAGCCAGGCCATGGATGATCGTCCCAAACTCTCCGCTTGGCACTTGGCTACAAGCAGATTGCATTTGCAAGCCCTTGAGCAGAGCACAGTTATAGCGGCACATTGTCTCATTATTCTCAGCACCGAGCTTGAGAACTTCAAGCTTATGGAAGAACTCAGCCTATTTCCAAGCCTTTTGTTACCAGCTCCTGACTCCTGCGTAACCTGGTCCTTCACCTGAGTGGCTGGAGGTTTCAGAAGGAGTAATGGAAACAGGAACAGGTGTTCCTGAATCAGCATAACCTTCGTTTTCTGCAAAAATAAGAAAGTGATCAAAGAGGATGAGGTGCTCTGGGTCACACATGTTTTTTATTTTTGTTTTTGTTTTTTCACCTCCCACCTAATCACTTGACTATCAAAAAGGTAAGACCGTCCACATTTTAAGTTTCAAGGAAATGTTTGCCCTCCTCTTGCGGGTCTTCCTGCTAAACTGGGCATCGTTTTTTCTCTGAGAAGAGAAAATGGTGACACACATCTGCCCTCTAGTGGGGAAGATCAGTGAAAAAAAGGAAGCGAGCGTCCAGAGAAGGGATGATTGAGACTTGACTGCGTTGCCCAGAACTGACCAACAGGTTCAGATTTTGCCAACGCGTCTCAGGCTGAACAGGCAGACCATGACCAGCAAAACTCGGCGTGTTACTCGGCAGATGTAATGACTTGTGGGAGAATAAAGAAGTGACATCGGGAAGGGAGAAATCACCGAGTTTGGAGTCAGCTGGGCTTAGCACTGAAGAGTCATGTGACTTTAGGCCACTCAGTCCTCAGCTATCTTAGGTATCAAACTGGGATACGAGTATCCATGTCATGAGTGTGTGCTGAGAGTCAACAACCTTCTGGAACACATTATTTGGGCTAAGATTGCACTTCGTGGACTCAGCCACATGGCACAGTGTTTAAGTAGCCAGACTGCCTGGGTTTAAATGAGCTCTGCTCTGCAATCTACTGGATATATGACCTGGCACGTGTTTTCTGACCCTCTGCTCCTCAGTTTCCTCAGTTGCTACCCAAGGATAATGTACCTGTCTCATGGGGTCATTTTGAGCAATAAATGAATCAATGTTTGCAAAGCATTAGAACGGTATCTGATGCATTGCAAATATTTGTTAAAAATTCATCATATTCCAAATTAAAAACTGTGTATTGAGTTCCTATTACATGCACAGTACAGGTTTAGAAGCAGAAAACTGTAATCTAGCTAGGGAATAATAGTAAAATAGCTAAGACTTCTTAAGGATTTAGAAAATGCCAGGCTTAGAAGCACTTGCTATGTAATGCTACTAGGTATGATTCACTTACATGAAACTTTAGAAAGACTAATAAAGCTATAGAACACAAATCAGTGGATGCCTTGGGGCAGGATTTTGGGACTGGGATGTGACTGGTGAAAGTCACAATAAAATCTTTTGAGGTCACAGAAATGCTCTAGATCTTGACTATAAACGTGTATACACTTGTTAAAACTCTTTGAATGTCATACTTAAAATGTGTTTGTTTTATTTATGGAAGTTTTACTGCAATACAGTTAGCTTAAAAGAACTTAAGAAACATCAATAAATCGAAATGTATGGAATTTAGGTTCAGAGCAGAACAAAGGTTAAAAATATTTAGGACAATCAGATACTTACAAGAAAATATAAAGCCTTAGATATTTTTATCAGTAAAACCTAAAAAGTGAAACCAAATGAATTAAGTAGGCATAAGAAACCATAAACTCTTCATTAGGGGAATTTAATAAAAATAGAATTAGAACTTAACTAAACAGAGAAAAAAATGAATTCTGATTAAAAAAAACAAATAAGCAGTAAATATGTAAATGTCTGAAAGCCCTGGGAAAACAGGAAAAAAATGCATGTTAGAAATTGTAAAAAATCTATAAACATAGGTATGTTTATGTGAATATAAGATGGCTATAAGAGAATAATGAGAGAAATGGGTGATTTTTAGTAAAGAAATCACTAGAACTAACCCAAAGAAAGGTAGACATTTTGAAACACTTGTTCAGAGAGTAATATACTAACATGATGATTGATAAACAGTCAATGACTCCCAGAAGCTTCCGGCTGCCACAGTCTCTCCCCTAGGGACAACCTGGAAACCACTCCCAGTCCACTAATCAAAAGGTTAATGCTTAGCACAGTGGTGAACCTCCAGCTCTAAAGCCAAAGTCCATCTGATTGGCCAGTGCCTATCCTACCACACCATAACCTGGAGGACAGCACCAGACCTAATTCCATTTTACATATAAACACAAAAACAGCATGGTTTTTAAGAACTAAATTTCTAGAAGTGCATCTACCATTTAAGTAAACAGAAGATTATATTTTGTTTGGATCAAAATGGTACTAAGAATTGTTTTCCATTTCAGCCTCATGGTATTTGAATTGCCAGCCCACAGGCTTTTATCAGTGGGCAGCTGCTATAATCACATTCATGGTATTTCTACAGAGAGTCAAATATTTGACTAGTGTTTTCTAGTAGAGTTGTGCCCAAGCACTTTCTTTTCAAAATTCATAGCATTTTATTATGAATTACTTTCTCAAATGTCTCCTTTCTATTTCATACTCACTTTATAAAATTGTTAATCATACTCACTTCATAAAATTATGAACCTTCAAATAGACAGTTATATTACCTTCGAGTTTTATTTCAGGATAATAAAAGGGGTGCAATGGACTGAGTTGTGTGCTCCCACCCCAATCTAATGTTGGACTTAGCCACCAAGGTGATGTCATTGGAGGTGGGGTTAGATGAGGTCATGAGGGTGAGGCCTTCATGGGATTAGTGCCCTATAAGTTGGATACCAGACATACCAGCCTGATCTCTCTCTCCACATGGGCACCAGGAAAGGCTGTGTCAGCACTCAGACAGTGGCCACCTACAAGCCAAGAGAAGAGGCCTCAGAGAGATGCCCACTTGGCTGTCCCCTTGGTCTTAGGCCTCCCAGCCCACAGAACTATGCAAAAATAAATATCTGTTGTTTCAGCAATCCAGTCTGTGATACTTCAATGGAGTATCATGAGCAGACTAACACAGGGGATGCAATGAAATATTTTTATAAAAGGGGAGCAGGTATTAGGACTAATAGGACTAAGAACACTGACTTCACACCAAAGCTATTCCCATAACATGACCATTTGAAGAGATATTTTTCACTTTTGGAAACTGGGCATGCATTCTCCCATTGTAACAGCATCCAGACTTTCTCAGATGCATTATCTCTCCCTTATTTTGTTGTTGGTGGATTACATGACCTCCCTATTGAAAGCTGAAGGGAAGCTATATTCTCTCATTGTCATAATATTGTCAAGCATGGGCAAGTTCTGCCAGTGGAACTGCCCTTCTATGACTTGGAATCTTGAAAAGACTGATGTGTAAATGGAAAGAAATGTCAAGTAGCTCCTTGTACCAAGCCTGGTTCTTCAGCCTTTGTCAACACCCTTCCAATAAATTCTCCTTGTGGCTTAAGGAGACACTGTTTTAGAGATCCTAACTCAAAGCAGCAAGAGCAGAAAACAAAGTTAGTGTTACATACTGTAGAAATAAGGACGCAAGATAACCTTTATTTGTGGATGGCAAGATTGACCATCTAGAAACCTAAGAAATTTTATTAAAATAAAATTTTATTAAAATTTGGTAAGATAGCTGGATACAAATTATATAATAAAAAATCAATAGCTTTTTAAGTAGCAATAAATTTAAAAATGAAAAATACAAAATCTCCTTACACATAATAAATACATATAATACATGGGAAGAAATTAAGCAATGACAGATTATGATCCAAAAAAGAAAAGCATAAAATATTATTAAATGATATAAAATAAGACTTCAGTAAGTGAACATACCATCCTGGATAGAACGGTTAATATTGCAAAAAGATAAACTTGACCCAAGTTAATATAATTGAGTATCACAACCTGTTGCTTTTTCTTCTGAGGTGGAATAAAAAGAAAGGTGTAACACTGTTTTAAAGATCAACATACCTCTCAAATTTGGCAAAATGGCAAAACATTATTTGGGAAGGAAGATACTAAAATACTGTAAAGCCACAGAGATCAAAACATTTATTCCAGATAAAGGTACAAACATAAATAAAAAACAATAAAAATATTGGAAAAGAATGTAAGGTACCTTTGGAGTGATAACACCTTTTGAAACATTATAGGAAACACAAAAGCCCAAAGAGAAGAAGATGGATATCTTCTAGCAGATAAAGTATTTATAGTATTTCTACAAAGAAAAAGACATACACAAAATAAAAATAAAAATAAAAAATAACAGACTATTTTCTTCATCTAAAATAGGGCTAGAAGAGAACTTAATCTGAAAAAAGAATATCTACAAAAATTTACAGAAAGCATCTTACTCAATGTGAAATTAAAACTACAATGAGATACCTGTACACACCCACCAGAATGGCAACAATTAAAAAGACGACTATGTCAAGTATAAGTGAAGCAAGTGGAATTCTCATACACTGCTGCTGGGGTTGCAAATTGCTTCAGCCACACTAGAAAACTGTTTGGCAATATCTATTAAAGATGAATACATGAGGTAAGACTTCCACTCTTTGGTATATACCCAGGAGAAATGCAGACACATGTTTACTAAAAGGCGTGTATCAGACTGAATATACAATATCTGTATTAACTCCAAACTGGAAGCACCAATCAAGCTGGAAGCTACTAGGCCAGAAATTCCACTTCAGGGTACATACCCAAAGGAAATTAAAACAAATTATTAAAGAGATATATTTATTGATAATAGCCCTGCTATGGGAACAACCTAAGTGTCCATTAGTGGATGAATGGATAAAGAAGATGCAGTATATATATATATATATATATATATATATATATATATATATATATATATATATATACACACACACACACACATACAACAGAATACTCTTTAGCCATGAAAAAAAGGAGATCCTGCCATTTGCAACAACATGGATATTGACATTATGCTAAGTGAGATAAGTCATACAAAGACAAATTCTGTATGATATCTCTTATACGCTCTTACATGTGTAATCTTGAAAAATCAGAACTTGTAAAAGCAGAGAGTGAAATGGTGGTTACCAAAGACTGACAGTTGGGGTAATGAGAAAGATATTTAAGGCTACACGCTTGCAGCTAGCAGTTCATAAGTTCTGGAGATCTAAAACACAGTACAGTGATTAGATACAATAAAACTGTATTATGAACCTTAAACCTGCTGAGAGATTAGGGCTTAAATGTTCCCAACACACACAAAAAATGATGATTATGTGACAATATAAATGTATCAAATCAATATTATATACCTTAAACTTACGCAATGATATATGTCAAATATATCTAAAACAAAAACAAAAACAAAAAAACCTTGTCTGGTGACCTAGGGAAAATTACTAATCTATCTAAATTTTGGTTTCCTTTCTGTAAAATGGAGCTAATGATGGTACTTACCTTGTAGGGTAATAATGGTTAATTGACAAAAGACAAAGTTTTCAGAACTATTCCTGCTGCATAGGAGGTGCTCAGTAAAGAAAGGTCGCATTAGTAGAAGGAGGAGATGTAAGAGCAATAGTAACATCACCAGTATTAAAAAAGAATATAGAAATATAAAAGTAGCACCAATTTTTATCCATTAAAGTGACACAAATTTAAAAGACTGATGACATGCCCCGTGTGTGGAAATAAATATTCATATGTGTCTGGTGGAAGAGAGATTTGCTACATCATTTGAGAAACTAACAATGTGTGTGTGTGTGTATATATATATATATATATATATATATATATATATATATACATATGACAAAACAGAATCTGTTCAAGCTTTTGGCCAACAATACCATGTTGGAAATGTATGCTACAAGAATAAATGAGTATTAGTTATTCTGCTAATTTGAGGGGATTCACATTTAAAAAAAGATTAACACCAATACTAAAATAAACTTAAAAAGGAATTTAGAAAACATGGTTTAGGAATGCTAGAATGAAAGAAGAAAAGAAAAATCTGCTGATGCCTTCCCTCTGCTTCTAGGGTTCAGTGTAAACTCTGTAACAGCACAAAAGGACCTGCTTACTTCTTCTGTGTCACCTCAAAACTCCACCCCTCGTCCTGGATGACTGGCCACATTGGGTTGCTTTCCCTTCCCACATGTGGTCTTACATGTCCAGGCTTTTGGGCATGCTGTTCCTTTTCATGAAAAGGTGTCTCACAGGTGTTCCTATTGCTCTTCACCTGATCCTCTGGGTCTTAACTTCCATGTCTTTTCATCCAGAAAACCTTCTGTGATCCCCTTCCTTTATTCCTCTCACCCTAGCCCACCTCTCCCTCTTGCCCCGTGCCCCCATACCATCCTCATCTTCCCATGTCATACCACTTACCTCACTGCACTGCATCTTTTTAAGTGCTTGATTTATTATTAGCCTATCACCCACAAAAGTCTTTCATGCTGCCTAGGATTCCTCCTGCCCACCTCTCCCCACACTCTCACCCAAACCCCATGCAACCAGTGATCTTCTTTCTGTTACCATAGATTGGTTTGTATTTTCTAGAATTTTATATAAATGGAATCATGTAGTACATACTCTTATTTGTCTGTATTCTTTCATTCAGCATAATTATTTTGAGATTTATTCATGTTGCTGTTTATATCACAGTTCATTTTAATGACCAAGTTATATTTCATTGCATTGCTACACCTTGACTTGTCTATCCAGTCAGTGGGTGATGGACATTTGGGTTATTTTCAGTTTTGGATTTTTACAAATGTAATGGCTATGCATATGCTTATAAGGGTTTTTATGGGCATATATTTGCATGTCTTTTTGGTAATCACCTAGGAATAGAATGTCCAAGTCATACAGTAAGTATATATTTACCATTTTCTGAAATTGCTTAACTGTTTTCCAAAGTGGTGGGAGCTTTTTACATTCAACCAGCAGTGTATGAGCTCCAGTTCCTTCATATCCTTGCCAAACATAGTATCATCCTCCTGTTTAATTTAAATGTTCTAGTAAGCATGGAGTAGTATCTCTTGTATATCTCTCAGTGGTTTTAATTTCCATTTACTTAATGATTAATGATGTTGAGCATCTTTTCATGTGCTTATGTGCCATCTATATATTTTCTTTGGTGAAATGTTTCCTTAAACCTTTTGCGCATATTTTATCGAGTTACTTATTTTCTTGCTTTTTTATTTCTTTATTTTATTAAGGTATTATTGATATACACTCTTATAAAGGTTTCACATGAAAAAACAATGCGGTTACTACATTCACCCCTGTTATCATGTCCCCCCCATACCCCATTGTAGTAGCTGCCCATCAGTGTAGTAAGATGCCACAGAGTCACTATCTGCCTTCTCTGTGCTACACTGTCTTCCCCCTGATCCCCCACACCATGGTGCCAATCATAATACCCCTGAATACCCTTCTCCCTCCCTCCCCACCTGCCCTCCCACACCCCTCCCCTTTGGTAATCACTAGTCATTTCTTGGAGTTTGTGAGTCTGTTGCCATTTTGTTCCTTCAGTTTTGCTTTGTTGTTATACTCCATGAATGAGGGAAATCATTAGATATTTGTCTTTCTCTGCCTGGCTTATTTCACTGAGCATAATATCCTCCAGCTCCATCAATGTTGTTGCAAATTGTAGAATTTGTTTCTTTCTTATGGTTGAGTAGTATTCCATTGTGTATAAGTACCACATCTTCTTTATCCATTCATCTACTGATGGACACTTAGGTTGCTTCCATATCTTAGCTATTGTAAATAGTGCTGTAATATAAATAGGGGTGCATATGTCTTCTTGAATCTGAGGAATTATACTCTTTGGGTAAATTTCTAAGAGTGGAGATCCCAGGTCAAATGGTATTTCTATTTTTATTTTTTTGAAGAACCTCCATATTGCTTTCCACAATGGTTGAATTAGCTTACATTCCCACCAGCAGCGTAGGAGGGTTCCCCTTTCTCCACATCCTCACCAGCATTTGTTGTTCTGTCTTTTTAATACTGGCCATCCTAATTGGTATGAGGTAATACCTCATTGTGGTTTTAATTTGCATTTCTCTGACAATTAGTGATGTGGAGCATCTTTTTATGTGCTGTTGGCCATCTGAATTTCTTCTTTGGAGAAGTGTCTGTTCATATCCTCTGCCCAATTTTTAATCAGGTTATTTGCTTTTTGGATGTTGAGGTATGTGAGTTATTTATATATTTTGGAAGTTAACCCCTTGTCGGATATGTTGTTTACAAATATATTCTCCCATACTGTAGGATGCCTTTTTGTTCTGTTGATGGTGTCCTTTGAAGTTTGATGTAGTCCTATGTGCTGATTTTTGCTTTTGTTTCCCTTGCTCGAGGAGATGCATTCAGAAAAAGTTGCTCATGTTTATATTCAGGAGATTTTTGCCTATGTTATCTTCTAAGAGTTTTATGCTTTCATTACTTGCATTCAGGTCTTTGATCCATTTCGAGTTTACTTTTGGGTATGGGGATAGACAATAATCCAGCTTCATTCTCTTGCATGGAGCTGTCCAGTTTTGCCAACACCATTTGTTGAAGAGGCTGTCATTTCCCCATTGTATGTCCATGGCTCCTTTATTGTATATTAATTGACCATATATACTTGGGTTTATATCTGGACCTCTATCCTGTTCCATTGGTCTATGGGTCTGTTCTTGTGCCAGTACCAAATTGTCTTGATACTGTGGCTTTGTAGTAGAGCTTGAAGTTAGGGAACATAATCCCCCCAGCTTTATTCTTCTTTCTCAGGATTGCTTTGGCTATTTGGGGTCTTTTGTGGTTCCATATGAATTTTAGAATTATTTTCTCTAGTTCACTGAAGAATGCGCTCAGTATTTTGACAGGGATTGCATTGAATCTGTAGATTGCTTTAGGCAGGATGGCCATTTTGACAATATTAGTTCTTCCTATCCATGAGCACAGGATGTACTTTCATTTATTGATATCTTCTTTAATTTCTCTCATGAGTGTCTTGTAGTTTTCAGTTATAGATCTTTCACTTCCTTCATTAGGTTTATTCTTAGGTATTTTATTCTTTTTTTTTGTAGGTAATTATTTTTTATTGAAGGATAGTTGACACACAGTATTACATTACATTAGTTTCAGGTGTACAACACAGTGATTCAACATTTATATACATGATAATTCTAGGTACCAGCTATCACCATACCAAGTTGTTACAATATTTTGACTATATTCCTTATGCTATACATTACATCCTGGTTACTTATTTATTTTGCAATTGGAAGTGTGTACTTTTTTTTTTTTTTTGTGACGGCATCTCTCATATTTATTGATCAAATGGTTGTTAACAACAATAAAATTCTGTATAGGGGAGTCAATGCTCAATGCACAATCATTAATCCACCCCAAGCCTAATTTTCGTCAGTCTCCAATCTTCTGAAGCATAACGAACAAGTTCTTACATGGAGAACAAATTCTTACATAGTGAATAAGTTACATGGTGAACAGTACAAGGGCAGTCATCACAGAAACTTTCGGTTTTGCTCATGCATTATGAACTATAAACAGTTCAAATATGAATACTCATTTGATTTTTATACTTGATTTATATGTGGATACCACATTTCTCTCTTTATTGTTATTATTTTTAATAAAATGCTGAAGTGGTAGGTAGATACAAGATAAAGGTAGAAAACATAGTTTAGTGCTGTAAGAGAGCAAATGTAGATGATCAGGTGTGTGCCTGTAGACTATGTGTTAATCCAAGCTAGACCAGGGCAATAAAACATCCACGTATGCAGAAGATTTCTCTCAGAACAGGGGGGGTGAGGTTCTAAGCCTCACCTCTGTTGATCCCCAATTTCTCACCTGATGGCCCCCCTGTGACTGTGCCTGTCTTAGGTTGTTCCTCCCTTGAGGAATCTTACCCGCCTCTGGCTAACCAGTCATCTTCCAGGGCCATACAGGGAAATGTAAAGTTGGTAAGTGAGAGAGAAGCCTTATTGTTTGAAAAGGTTAGCTTTTTACTTCTTTGCATATTTATGCCCTGTGGCTTCTATGCCCAGCATTTGTCTTGAGGTATCTTTACCACTTGGAAGAATTATGATACTCGGTAAATTTGATATGAGGCACGAATTCTATTTAAGGGTTGTAATTAGGAAGGAAGAAGAAAAGCTATAGAAGTAGCAGGCGGAAGAAAACATGGGAAGATTGATTATTTCTTTGACATATCGTCTTGTAGAGTAAGTTCAGCATGTATAGGTTTTAAACTACTAATTAAATTGCGCACACACATTAACATAATAGGAGTATAGTTACATAACCAAAGCATATCTGTAATTACCAGCCATCTCCAGTGAAACCAAGAAAACCAGTTAGGCACCTTAGGCATTTGTGAAAACTTATCTATGATATGGTGGATATTGTCCAACTGAACTTGAACAGTCTGAGAGAAATCAGACAAATTAAAACAACCCATTCCTGGGGACTGTTCACATGCCATATGTTCTTTTAACAGTAAATAGTCTGTAGTTGTAAGATTTTGGAGCGCTACAATTTGCACTTCTCCTAATTCTTGGTTGAGTTCCAACAGTATAGATCCAGTCAAATTTGTTGTTTTACTGTATGCACAGGCCAGCTTAGATATCTCCTTCCTCATTCCCATGGCAAGTCCAGGAACTGGTGGGATGAGTGCATCTACACCTGTAGCAGTGCGTGGATCTTTGTTGGGGTTTTTTGATGATCATCTTCTGGTATGAGTCTTCCAGAGAGTGCTGATGTTGGAAGTTCTTTTTCATATCTTATCTTAGTTCATTTTCAGGGTAGCCAAATTGGGCTTTGATCCTGTGTATAAACACAAACAGACCCTTTGCCTACACTTTTATATGCCCTTTATAACCTTGTGTAGAACTCATTGGAGGTCACCAGACAGGAATTGCCTTTTTTTTTTTGGTATCATTAATCTACACTTACATGACGAATATTATGTTTACTAGGCTCTCCCCTATACCAGGTCCCCCCTATAAACCCCTTTACAGTCACTGTCCATCAGCATAGCGAAATGTTGTAGAATCACTCCTTGCCTTCTCTGTGTTGTACAGCCCTCCCCTTTCTCCCACCCCCCCATGCATGCTAATCTTAATACCCCCCTTCTTCTCCCCACCCTTATCCCTCCCTACCCACCCATCCTCCCCAGTCCCTTTCCCTTTGGTACCTGTTAGTCCATTCTTGAGTTCTGTGATTCTGCTGCTGTTTTGTTCCTTCAGTTTTTCCTTTGTTCTTATATTCCACAGATGAGTGAAATCATTTGGTATTTCTCTTTCTCCACTTGGCTTATTTCACTGAGCATAATACCCTCCAGCTCCATCCATGTTGCTGCAAATGGTAGGATTTGCCCTTTTCTTATGGCTGAGTAGTATTCCATTGTGTATATGTACCACATCTTCTTTATCCATTCATCTATCGATGGACATTTAGGTTGCTTCCAATTCTTGGCTATTGTAAATAGTGCTGCGATAAACATAGGGGTGCATTGGTCTTTCTCATACTTGATTGCTGCATTCTTAGGGTAAATTCCTAGAGTGCAATTCCTGGGTCAAATGGTAAGTCTGTTTTGAGCATTTTGATGTGCCTCCTCCATACTGCTTTCCACAATGGTTGAACTAACTTACATTCCCACCAGCAGTGTAGGAGGGTTCCCCTTTCTCCACAGCCTCGCCAACATTTGTTGTTGTTTGTCTTTTGGATGGCAGCCATCCTTACTGGTGTGAGGTGATACCTCATTGTAGTTTTAATTTGCATTTCTCTGATAATTAGCGATGTGGAGCATCTTTTCATGTGTCTGTTGGCCGTCTGTATTTCTTTTTTGGAGAACCGTCTGTTCAGTTCCTTTGCCCATTTTTTAATTGGGTTATTTGTTTTTTGTTTGTTGAGGCGTGTGAGCTCTTTATATATTCTGGATGTCAAGCCTTTATCGGATGTGTCATTTTCAAAGATATTCTCCCATACTGTAGGGTTTCTTTTTGTTCTATTGATGGTGTCTTTTGCTGTACAGAAGCTTTTCAGCTTAATATAGTCCCACTTGTTCATTTTTGCTGTTGTTTTCCTTGCCCGGGGAGATATGTTCAAGAAGAGGTCACTCATGTTTATGTCTAAGAGGTTTTTGCCTATGTTTTCTTCCAAGAGTTTAATGGTTTCATGACTTACATTCAGGTCTTTGATCCATTTTGAGTTTACTTTTGTATATGGGGTTAGACGATGGTCCAGTTTCATTCTCCTACATGTAGCTGTCCAGTTTTGCCAGCACCATCTGTTGAAGAGACTGTCATTTCGCCATTGTATGTCCATGGCTCCTTTATCAAATATTAATTGACCATATATGTCTGAGTTAATGTCTGGATTCTCTAGTCTGTTCCATTGGTCTGTGGCTCTGTTCTTGTGCCAGTACCAAATTGTCTTGATTACTATGGCTTTATAATAGAGCTTGAAGTTGGGGAGTGAGATCCCCCCTACTTTATTCTTCTTTCTCAGGATTGCTTTGGCTATTCGGGGTCTTTGGTGGTTCCATATGAATTTTTGAATTATTTGATCCAGTTCATTGAAGAATGTTGCTGGTAGTTTGATAGGGATTGCATCAAATCTGTATATTGCTTTGGGCAGGATGGCCATTTTGATGATATTAATTCTTCCTAGCCACGAGCATGGGATGAGTTTCCATCTGTTGGTGTCCCCTTTAATTTCTCTTAAGAGTGACTTGTAGTTTTCAGAGTATAAGTCTTTCACTTCTTTGGTTAGGTTTATTCCTAGGTATTTTATTTTTTTTGATGCAGTTGTGAATGGAGTTGTTTTCCTGATTTCTCTTTCTGTTGGTTCATTGTTAGTATATAGGAAAGCCACAGATTTCTGTGTGTTGATTTTGTATCCTGCAACTTTGCTGTATTCCGATATCAGTTCTAGTAGTTTTGGGGTGGAGTCTTTAGGGTTTTTTATGTACAGTATCATGTCATCTGCAAATAGTGACAGTTTAACTTCTTCTTTACCAATCTGGATTCCTTGTATTTTTTTGTTTTGTCTGATTGCCGTGGCTAGGACATCCAGTACTATGTTAAATAACAGTGTGGAGAGTGGGCATCCCTGTCTAGTTCCCGATCTCAGAGGAAATGCTTTCAGCTTCTCGCTGTTCAATATAATGTTGGCTGTGGGTTAATCATTGATGGCCTTTATTATGTTGAGGTACTTGCCCTCTATTCCCATTTTGCTGAGAGTTTTTATCATGAATGGATGTTGAATTTTTTCAAATGCTTTTTCAGCATCTATGGAGATGATCATGTGGTTTTTGTCTTTCTTTTTGTTGATGTGGTGGATGATGTTGATGGACTTTCGAATGTTGTACCATCCTTGCATCCCTGGGATGAATCCCACTTGGTCATGGTGTATGATCCTTTCGATGTATTTTTGAATTCGGTTTGCTAATATTTTGTTGAGTATTTTTGCGTCTACGTTCATCAGGGATATTGGTCTGTAGTTTTATTTTCTGGTGGGGTTTTTGCCTGGTTTTGGTATTAGGGTGATGTTAGCTTCATAGAATGAGTTTGGGAGTATCCCCTCCTCCTCTCTTTTTTGGAAAACTTTAAGGAAAATGGGTATTATGTCTTCCCTGTATGTCTGATAAAATTCCGAGGTAAATCCATCTGGCCCGGGGGTTTTGTTCTTTGGTAGTTTTTTGATTACCGCTTCAATTTCGTTGCTGGTAATTGGTCTGTTTAGATTTTCTGTTTCTTTCTGGGTCAGTCTTGGAAGGTTGTATTTTTCTAGGAAGTTGTCCATTTCTCCTAGGTTTCCCAGCTTGTTAGCATATAGGTTTTCATAGTAGTCTCTAATAATTCTTTGTATTTCTGTGGGGTCCGTCGTGATTTTTCCTTTCTTTTTTCTGATACTGTTGATTTGTGTTGACTCTCTTTTCCTCTTAATAAGTCTGGGTAGAGGCTTATCTATTTTGTTTATTTTCTCGAAGAACCAGCTCTTGGTTTCATTGATTTTTGCTATTGTTTTATTCTTCTCAATTTTATTTATTTCTTCTCTGATCTTTATTATTTCCCTCCTGCTGACCTTAGGCCTCATTTGTTCTTCTTTCTCCAATTTCGATAATTGTGACATTAGACTATTCATTTGGGATTGTTTTTCCTTTTTTAAATATGCTTGGATTGCTATATACTTTCCTCTTAAGACTGCTTTTGCTGCGTCCCACAGAAGTTGGGGCTTAGTGTTGTTGTTGTCATTTGTTTCCATATATTGCTGGATCTCCATTTTGATTTGGTCATTGATCCATTGATTATTTAGGAGCGTGTTGTTAAGCCTCCATGTGTTTGTGAGCCTCTTTGCTTTCTTTGTACAGTTTATTTCTAGTTTTATGCCTTTGTGGTCTGAAAAGTTGCTTGGTAGGATTTCAATATTTTGGAATTTGCTGAGGCTCTTTTTGTGGCCTAGTATGTGGTCTATTATGGAGAATGTTCCATGTGCACTTGAGAAGAATGTGTATCCTGTTGCTTTTGGATGTAGAGTTCTGTAGATGTCTATTAGGTCCATCTGCTCTACTGTGTTGTTCAGTGCTTCCGTGTCCTTACTTATTTTCTGTCCGGTGGATCTATCCTTTGGGGTGAGTGGTGTGTTGAAGTCTCCTAGAATGAATGCATTGCAGTCTATTTCCCCCTTTAGTTCTGTTAGTATTTGTTTCACATATGCTGGGGCTCCTGTGTTGGGTGCATATATATTTAGAATGGTTATATCCTCTTTTTGGACTGAGCCCTTTATCATTATATGTCCTTCTTTATCTCTTGTTACTTTCTTTGTTTTGAAGTCTATTTTGTCTGATATTAGTACTGCAACCCCTGCTTTCTTCTCGCTGTTGTTTGCCTGAAGTATGTTTTTCCATTCCTTGACTTTTAGTCTGTACATGTCTTTGGGTTTGAGGTGAGTTTCTTGTAAGCAGCATATAGATGGGTCTTGCTTTTTTATCCATTCTATTACTGTGTCTTTTGATTGGTGCATTCAGTCCATTAACATTTAGGGTGACTATTGAGAGATATGTACTTATTGCCATTGCAGGCTTTAAATTCGTGGTTACCAAAGGTTCAAGGTTAGCCTCTTTAGTATCTTACTGCCTAACTTAGCTCGCTTATTGAGCTGTTATATACACTGTCTGGAGATTCTTTTCTTCTCTCCCTTCTTATTCCTCCTCCTCCATTCTTCATATGTTGGGTGTTTTGTTCTGTGCTCTTTCTAGGAGTGCTCCCATCTAGAGCAGTCCCTGTAAGATGTCCTGTAGAGGTGGTTTGTGGGAAGTAAATTCCCTCAGCTTTTGTTTGTCTGGGAATTGTTTAATCCCACCATCATATTTGAATGATAGTCGTGCTGAATACAGTATCCTTGGTTCAAGGCTGTTCTGTTTCATTGCATTTAATATATCATGCCATTCTCTTCTGGCCTTTAGGGTTTCTGTCGAGAAGTCTGATGTTAGCCTGATGGGTTTTCCTTTATAGGTGACCCTTTTCTCTCTAGCTTCCTTTAAAACTCTTTCCTTGTCCTTGATCTTTGCCATTTTAATTATTATGTGTCTTGGTGTTGTCCTCCTTGGATCCTTTCTGTTCTGTGTATTTCCGTGGTCTGTTCGATTATTTCCTCCCCCAGTTTAGGGAAGTTTTCAGCAATTATTTCTTCTAAGATACTTTCCATCTCTTTTCCTCTCTCTTCTTCTTCTGGGACCCCTATAATACGGATATTGTTCCTTTTGGATTGGTCACACAGTTCTCTTAATATTGTTTCATTCCTGGAGATCCTTTTATCTCTCTCGGCCTCAGCTTCTCTGTATTCCTGTTCTCTGGTTTCAATTCTATCAATGGCCTCTTGCATCCTATCCATTCTGCTTATAAACCCTTCCAGAGTTTGTTTCATTTCTGTAATCTCCTTTCTGGCATCTGTGATCTCCCTCTGGACTTCATCCCATATCTCTTGCGTATTTCTCTGCATCTCTGTCAGGATGTTTATGATTTTTATTTTGAATTCTTTGTCAGTAAGACTGGTTAGGTCTATCTCCTTCTCTGGTGTTGTCTCTGTGATCTTTGTCTGCCTGTAGCTTTGCCTTTTCATGGTGATAGGAATAGTTTGCAGAGCTGGGACGAGTGTCGGCTGGAAGGACTTCCCTTCTTGTTGGTTTGTGGCCCTCCTCTCCTGGGAGAACAGCGACCTCTAGTGGCTTGTGCTGGGTAGCTGCGCGCAGACAGGGCTTCTGCTTCCTGCCTGGCTGCTATGGAGTTTATCTCCGCTGTTGGTGTGGGCGTGGCCTGGCTCGGGCCTCTGCTCCAAAGTGGTGGAGTCGTGTTGTAGTGGGAGCGGCTGGGAGGTTATTTGTCTCCATAAGGGGCCTCCCTGCTCCCTGCAGCCCAGGGGATTAGGGTGCCCAGAGATCCCCGTATTCCCTACCACTGGATTAAGTGTCCCACTCTGCCCCTTTAAGAGTTCCAAAAAGCACCCGCCAAAACAAAACAACGACCTCCCAAAAAAAAAAATTTTTGAAATTAAAAAAATAAATAAATAAAAAATGGCCGCTCGTTTTTCTTTATTCTCTGGCGCCAGCCTCAGGCATCTGCTCACTGGTCTTGCTGCCCTGTTTCCCTAGTATTGGGGTCCCTATCTCTTTAAGACTTCCAAAAAGCGCTTGCCAAAACAAAACAGCAAAAAAAAAAAAAAAAAAGAAAAATGGCCACTCGCTTTTCTTATGTCCTCCGGCGCCAGGCCTCCGGTACCCACTCACTGTTCTTGCTGTCCTGTTTCCCTAGTATCCAGGGCCCTGCACACACAGTGTCTGCGCTCTGGCCCAGATGGCTGGGGCTGGGTGTTCAGCAGTCCTGGGCTCCGTCTCCCTCCCGCTCTGCCTACTCTTCTCCCGCCGGGAGCTGGGGGGAGGGGCGCTCGGGTCCCACGGGGCCAGGACTTGCATCTTACCTCCTTTACGAGGCACTGGGTTCTCGCAGGTGTGGATGTGGTCTGGATGTTGTCCTCTGTCCTCTGGTCTTTATTCTAGGAAGAGTTGTCTTTGTTATATTTTCGTAGATATATGTCGTTTTGGGAGGAGATTTCCACTGCTCTACTCACGCCGCTATCTTGGCTTCCTCAGGTATTTTATTCTTTTTGACGCAATTGTGAATGGAATAGTTTTCCTGATTTCTCTTTCTGTTAGTTCATCATTAGTGTATAGGAATGCCACAGATTTCTGTGTATTAGTTTTGTATCCTGCAACTTTGGTGAATTCAGATATTAGATCTAGTAGTTTTGGAGTGGATTCTATAGGGGATTTTTTTGTATCATTAATCTACAATTACATGAAGAACATTATGTTTACTAGACACACCCCATCACCAAGTCCCCCCCACATACTCCATTACAGTCTCTGTCCATCAGCTTAGTAAGATGCTATAGAGTCACTACTTGTCTTCTCTGTGTTGTACAGCCCTCCCCATGATGCCCCCTCATTATACATGCTAATCATAATGCCCCCTTTGCCCCCCATCCCTCCCTTCCCACCCATCCTCCCCAGTCCCTTTCTCTTTGGTAACTGTTAGTCCATTCTTGGGTTCTGTGAGTCTGCTGCTGTTTTGCTTCTTCAATTTTTTCTTTGTTCTAATACTCCACAGATGAGTGAAATCATTTGATACTTGTCTTTCTCTGCCTGGCTTATTTCACTGAGCATAATACCCTTTAGCTCCATCCATGTTGTTGCAAATGGTATAATTTGTTTTCTTCTTATAGCTGAATAATATTCCATTGTGTCTATACAACACATCTTCTTTATCCATTCATCTCTTGACAGGCACTTAGTTGCTTCCATTTCTTGGCTATTGTAAATAGTGCTGTGATAAACATATGGGTGCACATGTCTTCTGCAAGCTGGGGTGCTGCATTCTTAGGGTACATTCCTAGGAGTAGAATTCCTGGGTTAAGTGGTATTTCTATTTTGAGCTTTTTGAGGAACCTCCATACTGCTTTCCACAATGGTTGAACTAGTTTAAATTCCCACCAGCAGTGTAGGAGGGTTCCCCTTTCTCCACAACCTCACCAACATTTGTTGTTGTTTGTCTTTTGGATGGTAGCCATCCTTACTGGTGTGAGGTGATATCTTATTGTGGTTTTAATTTGCATTTCTCTGGTGATTAGTGATGTGGAGCATCTTTTCATGTGTCTGTTGGCCATCTGGATTTCTTCTTTAGAGAACTGTCTGTTCAGCTCCTCTGCCCATTTTTTAATTGGATTATTTGCTTTTAGTTTGTTGAGGTGTGAGAGCTCTTTATATAGAATGTCAACCCTTTATCGG
Organism: Manis pentadactyla; assembly: GCF_030020395.1. Classification (NCBI taxonomy): domain Eukaryota; kingdom Metazoa; phylum Chordata; class Mammalia; order Pholidota; family Manidae; genus Manis; species Manis pentadactyla. The sequence goes on along the minus strand of NC_080032.1, from coordinate 40,797,335 downwards.
ATCTGTCATTTATGAATATATTCTCCCATATTGTAGGATTCCTTTTTGTTCTATTGGTGGTGTCCTTTGCTGTACAGAAGATTTTCAGCTTGATATTGCCCCACTTGTTCATTTTTGCTTTTGTTTCCGTTGCCCAGGAAGATATGTTCATGAAGAAATTGTTTATGTTTAAGTCCAAGAGATTTTTGCCTATGTTTTTTTCTAGGAGTTTTATGGTTTCATGACTTACATTCAGGTCTTTGATACATTTCAAATTTACTTTTGTGTATGGGGTTAGACAATGATCCCGTTTCATTCTCTTACATGTAACTGTCCAGTTTTGCCAGCACCATCTGTTGAAGAGGCTGTCATTTCCCCATTGTATGTCCATAGCTCCTTTATCATATATTAATGTGAAATAATTAATTCAAAAAATGTCATATGTTTGAATTAATATCTGGACTCTCTATCCTGTTCCACTGGTCTATGGATCTGTTCTTGTGCCAGTACCAAATTGTCTTGATTACTGTGGCTTTGTAGTAGAGCTTGAAGTTGGGAAGTGTAATCCCCCCTGCTTTATTCTTCCTTCTCAGGATTGCTTTGGCTATTCGGGGTCTTTGGTGTTTCCATATGAATTTTAAAACTATTTGTTCCAGTTTCTTGAAGAATGCTGTTGGTATTTTGTTAGGGATTGCATTGAATCTGTAGATTGCTTTAGGCAGGCTGGCAATTTTGACAATATTAATTCTTCCTAGCCAAGAGCATTGGATGAATTTCCATTTGTTAGTGTCCTCTTTAATTTCTCTTAAGAGTGTCTTGTAGTTTACAGGGTATAGGTCTTTCACTTACTTGGTTAGGTTTATTCCTAGGTATTTTATTCTTTTTGATGCAATTGTGAATGGAATTTTTTTCCTGATTTCTCTTTCCGCTAGTTCATCGTTAGTGTATAGGGAAGCAACAGCTTTCTGTGTATTAATTTTGTATCCTGCAACTTTGCTGAATTCAGATATTTGTTCTAGTAGTTTTGGAGTGGAGTCTTTAGGGTTTTTTTATGTGCAATATCATGTCATATGCAAATAGTGACTGTTTGACTTCTTTACCAATCTGGATGCCTTGTATTTCTTTGTTTTGTCTAATTGCCGTGGCTACGACCTCCAGTACTATGTTGAATAACAGTGGGGAGAGTGCGCATTCCTGTCTTGCTCCCGATCTTAGAGGAAAGGCTTTCAGCTTCTTGCTGTTAAGTATGGTGTTGGCTGTGGGTTTGTCATATATGGCCTTTATTATGTTGAGGTACTTGCCCTGTATATCCATTTTGCTGAGAGTTTTTATCATGAATGGATTTCGAATTTTGTCAAATGCTTTTTCAGCATCTATGGAGATGATCATGTGGTTTTTGTTCTTCTTTCTGTTGATGTGGTGATGTTGATGGATTTTCGAATGTTGTACCATCCTTGCATGCCTGAGATTAATCCCACTTGATCATGGTGTATGATCTTCTTGATGTATTTTTGAATTTGGTTTGCCAATATTTTGTTGAGTATTTTTGCATCTGTGTTCATCAGGGATATTGGTCTGTAATTTTCATTTTTGGTGGCGTCTTTGCCTGGTTTTGGTATTAGAGTGATGCTGGCTTCATAGAATGAGTTTGGAAGTATTCCCTACTCTTCTAGTTTTTGGAAAACTTTAAGGAGAATGGGTGTTATATATTCTCTGTATGTCTGATAAAATTCAGCAGTAAATCCACCTGGACTGGGGATTTTGTTCTTGGGTAGTTTTGTGATTACCAATTCAATTTTGTTGCTGATAATTTGTCTGTTTAGATTTTCTGTTTTTTCCTTGGTCAGTCTTGGAAGGTTGTCTTTTTCTAGGAAGTTGTCCGTTTCTTCTAGGGTTTCCAGCTTGTTAGCATACAGATTCTCATAGTATTGTCTAATAATTCTTTGTATTTCTGTGGGGTCTGTCTTGACTTTTCCTTTCTGTTTCTGATTCTATTTATATGTGTAGATTCTCTTTTTCTCTTAATAAGTCTAGCTAGGGGCTTATCTATTTTGTTTATTTTCTCAAAGAACCAGCTCTTGGTTTCATTGATTTTTTTCTATTGTTTTATTCTTCTCAACTTTATTTATTTCTTCTCTGATTTTTATCATGTCCCTCCTTCTGCTGACTTTGAGCCTCATTTGTTCTTCTTTTTCTAATCTCAATAATTGTGACTTTAGACTTTCATTTGGGATTGTTCTTCCTTCTTTAAATATGTCTGTATTGCTATGTACTTTCCTCTTAGAACTACTTTTGCTGCATCCCAGAGAAGTTGAGGCTTTGTGCTGTTGTTGTCATGTGTCTCCATATGTTGCTTGATCTCTATTTTAATTTGGTTATTGATCCATTGATTATTTAGGACCATGTTGTTAAGCCTCCATGTGTTTGTGAGCCTTTTTGTTTTCTTTGTACATTTTATTTCTAGTTTTATACCTCTGTGATCTGAGAAGTTGTTTGGTAGAATTTCAATCTTCTTAAATTTACTGAGGCTCCTTTTGTAGCCTAGTGTGTTGTCTATTCTGGAAAATGTTTCATGTGCACTTGAGAGGAATGTGTGGCCTGCTGCTTTTGGGTGTAGAGTTCTGTAGGTGTCCATCTGTTCTAGTGTGTTTTTCAATGCCTCTGTGTCCTTACTTATTTTCTGTCTGGTGGATCTGTCCTTTGGAGTGAGTGGTGTGTTGAAGTCTCCTTAAATGAATGCACTGCATTCTATTTCCTCCTTTAATTCTATCAGTATTCTTTTCATGTGTATTGGTGCTCCTGTATTGGGTGCACATATATTTATAATGGTTATATCCCCTTGTTGGACTGACCTGTTTATCATTATGTAATGTCCTTCTTTATCTCTTGTTACTTTCTTTGTTTTGAAGTCTATTTTGTCTGATACTAGTACTGCAACACCTGCTTTTTTCTCCCTATTATTTGCATGAAATATCTTTTACCATCCTTTCACTTTTAGTCTGTGTGAGTCTTTGGGTTTGAGGTGAGTCTCTTGCAAGCACCATATAGATGGGTCTTGATTTTTTATCCATTCTATTACTCTGTGTCTTTTGATTGGTGCATTCAGTCCACTTACAGTTAGGGTGATTATTGAAAGATATGTACTTATTGCCATTGCAGGCTTTAGATTCGTGGTTACCAAAGGTTCAAGGTTAGCTTCTTTACTATCTAATCATCTATCTTAACTTGCTTATTAAGCTATTATAAACACAGTCTGATGATTCTTTATTTCTCTCCTTTCTTATTTCTCCTCCTCCATTCTTTATATGTTAGGTGTTTTAATCTGTACTCTTTTGTGTTTCGTTTGACTGCTTTTGTGCATAGTTGATTTTATTTTTTGCCTTTAGTTAGTATTTGGTTGGTCTGCTTTCTTTGGTGTGATTTTATTTTCTCTGGTGACATCTATTTAGCCTTTGGAGTGCTTCCATCTAGAGCAGTGCCTTTAAAATATCCTGTAGAGGTGGTTGTGGGAGGCAAATTCCCTCAACTTTTGTTTGTCTGGGAATTGTTTAATCCTTCCTTCATATTTAAATGAAAATCATGCTGGATACAGTATTCTTGATTCAAAGCTCTTCTGTATCATTGCATTAAATATATCATGCCATTCTTTTCTGGCCTGGAAGGTTTCTGTTGAGAAGTCTGATGATAGCCTGATGGGTTTTCCTTTGTAGGTGACCTTTTCTCTCTCACTGCCTGCCTTTAATACTCTGTCTTTGTCTTTGATCTTTGCCATTTTAATTATTATATGTCTTGCTGTTGTCCTTCTTGGGTCCCTTGTGTTGGGAGATCTGTGGGCTTCCATGTTCTGAGAGACTATTTCCTCCCCCAGTGTGGGGAAGTTTTCAGCAATTATTTCTTCAAAGACACTTTCTATCCCTTTCTCTCTCTTCTTCTTCTGGTACCCCTATAATGCAAATATTGTTCCATTTGGATTGGTCACACAGTTCTCTTAATATTCTTTCATTCCTGGAGATCCTTTTATCTCTCTCGGCCTCAGCTTCTCTGTATTCCTGTTCTCTGGTTTCTATTCCATTAACGGCCTCTTGCACCTCATCCAGTCTGCTCTTACATCCTTCCCGAATTGTTTTATTTCTGTATTCTCCCTCCCAACTTGATCCTTTAGCTCTTGCATATTTCTCTGCAGATCCATCAGCATGGTTATGACCTTTATTTTGAATTCTTTTTCAGGAAGATTGGTTAAATCTATCTCCCCTGGTCCTCTCTCAGGGGTTGTCTTGGTGATTCTGGATTGGACCAAATTCTTCTGCCTTTTCATGGCGATAGAGGTAGTTGTAGGCAGGTAGCATGTGTGTTAGCTGGGAGAACAAAGTCTTTTCCTGCTTGCTGGTCACCTTGCCCTTCTCCACTGCCTGTGCCAGTTCCCCACACACCAAGAGCAGGCTCCAAGTTAATTTCCTGTGCTTCAATGGGTGGGGTATCCCAGAGCCCTGCTAGGAGAGGCAGGCCCGCCGGGTGTGCTCTCATGCAAGAACAGCGCCCCTTTGTGCCTCTGCCTGCACCGGGCAGCTACTTGCCGGCGGTGTCCCTGGGTCTGGCCCAGGTGGCTGCACACCTGGAGGAGGTTCTGGGCAGCTGCTGTCGGCATGGCCCCTCCTAGACTGCTCTGCTGGGGCCACGCGGAAGGAGAATGAATGGCAGGCTGTTTATCACCATGATGGGCTTCAGAGATGTGTTGCCACCCACGGGGTTAGGGTGCTTGAAGTTCCCCAGGATTTCCAGCTGCTGGGCTGAGTGTGCCAGGATGATTCCATCCAGCTGTGAAGCCCTTGACCCTTTAATAGTTTCAAAAAGCACTTGCCTTAATTTTGTCCTGGAGGAGCTGGCTGCAGGGACTCACTCACAGATTTTACTTTTCCATTTCCCTAATATCCAGCATGCCATGCAATGTGTGTCTGCGCTTCCGGTGTGGATTACTAGAGCTGATTGTTTAGCAGTCCTGGGCTTTCACTCCCTCCCCATTCTGACTCCTTTCCTCCTGCTGGTGAGTTGGGGTGGGGGGAGCGCTCAGGTCCTGCTGGGCCATGGCTTGTATCTTACCCTGTTCATGAAGTGCTGAGTTTTCGCAGGTATAGATGTAGCCTGGCTATTGTACTGTATCCTCTAGTCTCTCTGTTAGGCATAGTTATATTTTCAAAAAGATATATGGTTTTGGGGGGAGATTTCCACTGCCCTACTCACACCACCATCTTCCCCTCTCCTCTGCTCTACAGGCTTTTTAAATGTACAATATTATGTCATCTACAAACAGGGAGAGTTTAATTTATTCTTTACCAATCTGGATGCCTTGTATTTCTTTGTGTTGTCTGATAGCTGTGATGAGGACCTCCAGAACTATGTTGAATAAACGTGAAGAGAGTGGGTATTCTTCTCTTGTTCCCAATCTTATAGGAAAGGCTTTCAGCTTCTCACTGTTAAGTATGATGTTGGTTGTGGGTTTGTCATATATGGCCTTTATTATGTTGAGGTACTTGCTCTCTATACCCATTTTGTTGAGAGTTTTTATCATGAATGAATGTTTAATTTTGTCAAATGCTTTTTCAGCATCTATGGAGATGATCATGTGGTTTTTGTTCTTTTTGTTGATATGGTGGATGATGTTGATGGATTTTCAAATGTTGTACCATCCTTGCATCCCTGCAATGAATCCCACTTGATCATGATAGATGATCTTTTTGATGCATTTTTGAATTCAGTTTGATAATTTTTTTTGAGTATTTTTGCATCTATGTTCATCAGGGATATTGGTTGGTAATTTTCTTTTTTTGTGGTGTCTGCCGGATTTTGGTATTAGGGTGATGCTGGCCTCATAGAATGAGTTTGGAAGTATTTCTTTGTCTTCTACTTTTTGGAAAACTTTAAGGAGGATGGGTATTAGATCATCACTAAATGTTTGATAAAATTCAGTGGTGAAGCCATCTGGTCCAGGGGTTTTGTTCTTAGGTAGGTTTTTGATTACCAATTCAATTTCATTGCTAGTAATTGATCTGTTCAAATTTTCTGTTTCTTTCTGGGTCAGCCTTGGAAGGTTGTATTTTTCTAGAAAGTTATTCATTTCTTTAGGTTATCCAGTTTGTTAGAATATAATTTTTCATAGTTTTCTCTAATAATTCTTTGTATTTCTGTGGTGTCTGTAGTGATTTTTTCCTTTCTCATTTCTGAATCTGTTCATGTGTGTAGACTCTCTTTTTTTCTTGATAAGTCTGGCTAGGGGTTTATCTATTTTGTTTATTTTCTTGAAGAACCAGCTCTTGCTTTCATTGATTCTTTCTATTGTTTTATTCTTCTCGCATTTATTTATTACTGCTCTAATCTTTATTATGTCCTTCCTTCAACTGATTTTGGGCCTCATATTTTCTTCTTTTTCTAGTTTCATTAATAGTGAGTTAAGACTGCTCATATGGGATTGCTCTTCTTTCTTGAGGTAGGCGTGTATTGCAATATACTTCTCACTTAGCATCGCTTTTGCTGCATCCTACAAATTTTGTGTTGTTGAATTATTGTTCTCATTTGTCTCCAGATATTGTTTGATCTCTGTTTTTATTTGGTCATTGATTCATTGGTTATTTAGGAGCATATCATTAAGCCTCCATGTGTTTGTAGGTTTTTTCTTTATCTTGGTGTAATTTATTTCTAGTTTCATACCTCTGTGGTCTGAAAAGCTGGTTGGTACAATTTCAATCTTTTTTAATTTACTGAGGCTCTTTTTGTGGCCTAGCATATTATCTATTCTTGAAAATGTTCCATGTGCAGTTGAGAAGAATGTGTATCCTGCTGCTTTTGGGTGTAGAGTTCTGTAGATGTCTGTTAGGTCCATCTGTTCTAATGTGTTGTTCAATGCCTCTGTGTCCTTACTTATTTTCTGTCTTGTTGATCTGTCCTTTGGAGTGAGTGGAGTGTTGAAGTCTCCTAGAATGAATGCATTGCATTCTATTTCCTCCTTTAGATCTGTTAGCATTTGTTTCACATATGTAGGTGCTCCTGTGTTGAGTCCATAGATATTTATAATGGTTATATCCTCTTGTTGGATTGACCCCTTTATCATTACATAATGTCCTTCTTTGTCTCTTGTGACTTTCTTTATTTTAAAGTCTATTTTGTCTAATACAACTACTGCAACACCTGCTTTTTCTTCCTATTAGTTTCATGAAATATCTTTTCCCATCCCTTGACTTTTAGTCTGTGTATGTCTTTGGGTTTAAAGTGAGTATCTTGTAAGCAGCATATAGTTGGGTCTTGTTTTTTTATCCACTCAGTGACTCTATGTCTTTTGAATGGTGTGTTCAGACCATTTACATTTAGGGTGATTATTGATAGGTACGTAAATATTGCCATTGCAATAGATTTGTGGTTACCAAAAGTTCAAGTTTAACTTTCTTACTATCAAAGAGTCTAACTTAACTTGCTCAGTATGCTACTACAAACAGAATCTAAAGTTTCTTTTTTTTAACCCCTCCTTTTTTTCTTCTCCAATCTTTATATATTAGGTATCATATTCTGTATTCTTTGTTTATCCTTTTTTATTACCTCTGGTGACAGCTATTTTACCTTAGGAACACTTCCATCTATAGCAGTCCCTCCAAAATACACTAAAGAGATGGTTCTCTCAGTTTTTGCTTATCTGGAAATTGTTTAATCCCTCCTTCAAATTTAAGTGATAATCTTGCTGTATATAGTTTTCTTGGTTTGAGGTCCTTCTGCTTCATTGCATTAAATATGTCATGCCACTCCCTTCTGACCTGTAAGATTTCTGCTGAGAAGTCTGATGATAGCCTGATGCGTTATCCTTTGCATGTGATCTTATTTCTCTCTCTGGCTGCTTTTAATAGTTTGTCCTTATCCCTGAACTTTGCCATTTTAATTATTATATGTCTTGGTGTTGTCCTCCTTGGGACTCTTGTGTTGGGATGTCTGTGCACCTCCATGGCCTGAGAGACTATTCCCCTCCCTAGATTTGGGAAGTTTTCATCAATTACTTCCTCAAAGACACTTTCTATCAATTTTTCTTTCTCTTTCTCTTCTGGTACCCCATAATACAAATATTATTCCGTTTGGATGGGTCACACAGTTCTCTCAATATTCTTTCATTCCTAGAGATCCTTTTTCCTCTCTGTGTCTCAGCTTCTTTGTTTTCCTCTTCCCTAGTTTCTAGTTCATTTATTGCCTCCTCCACCATATCTAATCGGCTTTTAATATCCTTCATTGTTCTCTTCAACTATTGAATCTCCCTCCTAAATTCATTTCTGAGTTCTTGAATATTTTTCTTTACCTCCATGAGCATGTTTATGATTTTTATTTTGAAATCTATTTCAGGAAGATTTATTAATTCAGTCTCACTCAGTCCTTTCTCTGGTGTTGAGATTTTGCTTTGATCCAGTTTCCTTTGTCATTTCATATTTGTATGTGGCACCATCTAGTGCCCAGAAGCTCTACTCTCTGGAGCTGCTCAGCCCCTGGAGCAATGCCTGGGGTCGCAGGAGAGTGGTGCTGGTGCCTGGAGTGAGGAAAGAGCTGTTTCCTATTTCCTGGCCATTATGCCTGTCTCCACTGCCTGAACCAGTGGGCTGAACACACAAATGTAAGCCTCTATGCTTTGTGTTTGTAGCTGCCATAGGCAGGGCTTCCCTCTGGCTTGCCTGACACCAGGGCAGGAGCTGCTAGTTTGCAAGTTAGGTGCAGGTTAGCTTGGAGGAAGACACAGCAGGCTACATATCACATTGGGTGCCTTGGAGCTGCACAGCAAGGCCAGTGAATGGAGCACCTGAAAATCATTTAAGTTCCTAACCTGCTGGGCAGAGTGCACCTAGACAATTTTGTCTACCTGTACTTTCTCCTGAGCAATAAGCTCTGTGCAATCCTTCCCACTTTTGCAGCCCTCTCACTGTTAGAAATTCTCTCAGACTGCCCACCTAGATCAGCTGGATGTGAATTCCTGTTTTCCACTAGCACCTGGAATCTGTCTCTCCAGGTATTCTGCCTGTCTTAGCTTTCCAACCCCACTAATCACCAGAGCACCATGCAATGTAGGTTTGTGCTCCCAGAGCAGATCTCCAGAGCTAGGTGCTCAGCAGTCCCAGACCTCTACTCCCTCCCTGTTCTGTTTCTCTTCCTCCCACCGGTGAGCTGGGCTGGGGGAAGGGCTTGGGTCCTGCTGGGTCACAGCTTTGGTAAGTTATCCTGTTCCATGAGGTCTGCTCTTTTCTTTAGGTATATGCAGTCTGGTGCAGCCTTCTTTCCTGTTGCTCTTTCAGTATTAGTTGTATTAATTATATTTTCGTATTACATGTGGTTTTAGGAGGAGGTCCCTGTCTCACCTCTCATGGTGCCGTCTTTAATCCAATCTAATTTTCCTGCTTTTTTAAGTTTCCTTTATGTATTCTAGATTCAAGTCCTTTATCAAATATGTGATTTACAAATACTTTCTCCTTCTCTGTAGCTTGTCCTTTCATTCTCTTAGGAATGTCTTTCAAAGGTCAGTTCTTATTTGTTAAGAAGTGTAGTTTGTCAATATTTTCTTTTATGAATAGTACATTTGGTGCCTGAACAAAAATCACAAAGCTTTTCTCCTGTTTTCTTCTAAAAATGCTGTAGTATTAGGTTTTACTGTTAAGTCTAGGTTCCATTCTGAACTGATAATAGAATTTTGAATATGGCATTAAATATGGGTTATATATAGTTATCCAGTAGTTCTAGTACCTTTGATTAAGAAGACTACCCTTTCTCCACTGAATTGCTTTTACTCACTTGTTGAAAATCAGTTATGAGGATCTACATCTGGATACTTCATTCAGCTCCATTAGTCTATATGTCTATATTCCAACTGCATACTGTTGATTACCATAGCTTTATAATAAATCTTAAAGACAGTGTTCTTTTTCAAAGTTGTTTGGTTATTCTAAGTCTTTTCTATTTCCAAAGGAATTTTAGAATCAGCTTGTCAATTTCTAGCCTCTGCCCCTCAAAAAAGCCTGCTGAATTTATCAATTTGGGGAGAATACCTTCTTAACAATATTGAGCCTTTTGGCCTATGAACACAATATATCTCCCCATTTATTTAGGTCTTAATTCCTCTCAGCAATTCTTTAGAGTTTTCATAGCATAGGTCTTGCACATCTCATGTCAAGTCTATACCTAAGCAGTTCACATTTTTACATTATTTTTAAATAGTATTTTTAATACAATTTCTGACTTTTTTTTGCTAATATACAAAAATACAATTGGCTTGTACATGTTGTATATATCTTTTATCTTACAGCCCTACTAAAATAATTTATTCATTCTAATGGTCTTTTGGTAGGTGTGAATGTTATCTATAAATCAAGACAGTTTTATTTCAATCTTTTTAATCTAGAAGTCTTATATTGCTTTTTCTTGCCTTATTGCACTGTGTAGATCCTTTAGTATAATGCTGAGTAGAAATAGTGAGAGGAGACACCCTTGCTTTGGTCCTTGTCTAGAGGAGAAAGTATTCTACTGTTCACTATTGTGTATGATGTTAGTTTTACGTTTTTCATGGATGTCTTTTACTAGACTGAGGAAATTCCTTTCTACTTCAAGATTGCTGTGAGTTTTTGCCAGGAATGAATGTTGTGTTTTTTCAAATGATTTTTCTGCATCTATGGAGACAATCACAGTTTTTCATTTTAAGTCTGTGAACATGGCGAATTACATGGATTGATTTAATATCCCTGGGATAAATCTTTGTTATTAGATACATAAACACTTAGTATTATTATGGCCTATTGATAAACTTGTCCTATTATCATTAAACTGATGTGTTTATTCTTTACTCTGAAATCTTCAATAGTAATATAACCACTCTAGCTTTCTTTTGGTTAGTGTTAGCATTATATCTTTTCAATCTTTGAATTTTAACTTATGTATGCCCTAATATTTAAAGTGAGTTTCTTATAGGCAGCATATAGTTAGGTCCTGCTTTTCAATCCAATATAACAAACTTTGAATTTTAATTGGGGTACTTAAACTATTTACATTTAACATGATTATTGATAGTGTTGTATTTAAATCTACCTTATTATTATTTTTCTATTTGTCCAATCTATTTCCATTTTTTTCTTTTTATGCCTTTTTGGATAAATTACATTTTTTTTTCTTTTTTATCTCCTTCATTGGTTAAATAGCTGTATAATTCTTTATTATATTATTTTAAGTGTTGCCCTAGGGTTTCTAGCAGACACCTTTAATTTAGCCACAGTTTACCTGCATGTGATAGTATATTATTTGAAGTGCAGTATAAGAACTCATAATAATATACTTCCATTTCTATCCTGCCACTCCTTGTGTCACAGTTGTCATCTATTTTGCTTCTATGTTATAAACACCATAATATCTTGTTGTTTTCATTGTAGACAGTTAATTTCCTATTGAAGATATTTTGAAAATAAGAAAATAAGTCTTTTATATTTACCCATGTAGTTTACCACTCCCAGAGCTCTTCATTCCTTTACATAGAACCTGAAGCATTTCTTATTTTTTTCCAGTTTTAAAAAAAAATTATTTTGGTACCATTAATCTACAATTACATGAGGAACATTATGTTTACTAGACTCCCCCCATCACCAAGTCCCCCCTACATACTCCATCACAGTCACTGTCCATCAGTGTAGTAAGATGCTATAGAATCACTACTTGTCCTGAAGCATTTATTTTAACATTTCTTGTAGTGCAGGTCTGTTGGTGATGAATTCCCTCAGCTGTCATATGTCTGAAAAAGTCTTTGTCACCTTTGTTTTTGAAAGATTTTCCTTGAATATTGAATACTAGATTGTGCTGTTTTTTTCAGTACTTTAAAGATGTTCCACTGTCATCTAGTCACCTTTTCTGCTGTCATTCTAATATTTGTTACTTTGTACATAATGTGTCTCCCCTACTTCCACCCCTGCTTCTTTAATATTTTTCTCTTTATCACTAGTCTTAAGCAGTCTGATTAATAGGAGCCTTGGTATAGCTTTATTCATGTTTCTTGTGATTGGCTTCATTGAACTCTTTGGATTGGTGGATTTACAGTTTTCATCAAATTTGAGAATTTTTAACGATCATTTCCTCAAATACTTTCTATCTTCTTCTATATTTTATGTATTCCAATTACATATGTTAGTCCATTTGAGTTTGTTCCACAATTCACTGAAGCTCTATTTTTTATTTTTTTGGTCTTTAAAAGTTTTTTCAGTTTTATTTGACATATAAAGTTGTAAGATATTTAAAGCATACATTGTGGTGATTTGATGTACATATATATTGTGAAAGGACTCCACCTATCAAGTTAACACATCTATCACCTCACATATTTACCTTTCTGTGTGTTTTTGAAAATATTTAAGTTCTACTGTCTTAGCAAATTTCAGCTATATAATAATGTTATCAACTATACTCACCATGTTTCACATTAAATCCTCAGACGTTATGCATCTTATAGCTGAAAGTTTGTACCCTTTTACCAATAGAGTTAACCACCACCCACTCCACCCCAACCCCTTGCATTCGCTTTTCTATGAGTTATACTTCTTTTAAAAAAATATTTGACATATCAGTGGTACCATGCCATATTTGTCTTTCTCTGTCTGGCTTATTTCACTTAGCATAATGCCCTCCAGTTCATCCATGTTGTGAATGGCAGGATTGCCTTCTTTCTCATGGCTGAATAATATTCCACTGTGTGTGTATATAACCTCACATATTTTTCATTTATCTGTAAATGGACACAGGTTATTTCCATTTCTTGGCTATTGTGAATGATGCTTCAATGAACAAAGGGTTGAAGATGTCTCTTTGATATGTTATTTTCAGCTATATAGCCCAAAGTCGGATTGCTGGTTCACATGGCAGTTCTATTTTCAATTATTTCAGGATCTCCTGTACTGTTTTCCATAGTTTCTGTTGCTATACCTTCAAGTTCTATAATCTTTTCTTCTACAATTAATCTCATCCATTGTGGTTTTCATCTCTAAAAGTTCAACTTGGTTCTTTTTGTTATAACATCTATGTCTCTACTTACCATGTTTAACTTTTACATAGCTTCTTGAATATGAAATATAGTTACAACTGTTTGTTATTCTCATCTCCTAGTTTCATCATCTGTGTCATTTGGGTTTGGTTCTGATTTTTTTTTTCTCCTTATGGTGGAATATTTTCCTGCTTCTTTGCATGTCTAGTATTTTTAACTGGATGCCATAATGTTTTATTTATTTTTTTGTTATGTGCCAGTTATTATTTTTATTACTAAATTCTAATTGAGTTTTCATCTGGGGTGTAGTGAAGTTTCAGTTCTTGTTTTTAAGTTTTATTAGATGAGACTGGAGCAGCATTTAGTCTGGGGCTATTATAGGCCACTACTGAGACAAGCCCCTGATGAACACTCTTGCCGATGCTCCATGAACTATGAAGTTTCCTACTCTAGTGAGTAGAAACAGGAACATCCACAGTCAGTAAATGAAACCCTCTCAACCAGTAGTTCTCAGCTGGGGACAATTTTGCTCCATAGAGGATATCTGTCAATATCTAGAGAATTTTTGAATTTCACAACACAGGAGGGGTTTTTTGCTAGATGTCGACATCTGGTTAGTAGAAGCCAGGATTAAAATACAATGCAACCTCCATAATAAAGAATTATCTGTCCCAAAATGTTAGTAATTCTGAGGCTGAGAAACCATGCCTAATCTTTTTGAGTGTTCTTTTTTTTTTTTTTATTTCCCGGGTTTTGAGTAGTTTTTTCACATGTATGCACTGCTCAGCATTCAAGAGAGTTGAGGGGGACCCTATTCAGTTCTCTGGTGTTTCTCTGTACAGCAGTCTTTTCTCTGGAACTCTGCCCTGAGCAATCCTGGCCTACCCAACCTCACCACTCTGTGTTCTCAACTCAAGGAGACTGCTGGGCTTTTTCTGGGTCCTCAGCCCCACCTAAAACTGCAGCCTGTAAACTCTCCAGGCAGTAAGTTGGAGCAATGTCAGCACTCTCCTTGTTTATTTCTCTTCTCTAATGGATTGCTGTCCTATGTTGCCCAGGGGTCAATGACTTGAAAGCCCTTTTTGTCTTATATTTTGTCTTGTTTTCAGTTTTTAAACTTTTCCAGGGAGAAAGATAAATCACATCTTTGTTACTCCATGTTGTCTTAGAGCAGAAGTCCTGCTTTTGACATTTTTTTAGATAAATTAGACATAAATCATTGATCTAGATCAGTGGTCAAAAGCTAGCTGTCCACTGACAAATCTTTCTAAGAAGTGTTTTGGGTGTTTAATTTTTAAAAAATAATTTGGCAATACTGAAAAATAATGGAGTTTTATATAAGAATTCAAATTTCCAGCTATTCTTAAAACATCTTTTCTAGGGCTATCTCAAAGCGAGGGTATTTAGAAGTCTAATCTTCAGCAATCAAGGTGTTGTTGTGGGGGGGCTATGAGAGCTGGGCTGGATATCCTCACTTCCCCCGTTCCCCTCTCCATCCCTCTCCATCCTGCCCTGTGCCCAGGAAGCTGACCCCTATGACTGCATCAGCAGACTTCAGAACCCCTGGCTTCTCACTGGGTTCGGTGAATTACGGGCCCCGGCAGGTGATCAGAGGGCAGAAAGAGAGTCTGGCTTCCTCTTCGCTGGCTCACTGTAGGCTGGCCAAGTCCTTCTCTGAAAGGCTGCAGCTTTTGGAAAACACCCTTATCCATGCTGTTCTCTTTCTGGGTTCCAGTGCCCCTGCCTACATGCAAGAGACTAGGAAACATAAAGAAACTAACGGAATACTTGATGGACATTGTTGCCCTGACTATAGATACTCCAGCAGGAACCTTGCTTCCTCATCACCAGGCTCAGAAAATGACTTGTAAGTGCTTCCCAAAACTCCAGTGGGAAAGAGGAGGTGGCAGGACTTGGAATACTTGCCTCGCCCTTTCTCAGTGAGTTTCTTTCTCCTAAAGGGAAAGAGGAATGGGAGGGGTTTATTTTGAGGCATTCACTTCCTGATTAAGACTTAATTGTATTCTTGTAAAGATTTAATTTAATTCCATTAAATTCCTGTAGATCTAATGGTTTGCTCTTCTGTTTACATTCTGTCTTTTAGAAAAGTGTTTCATCAATATGATTAGCATCGCCTCCCTCAGTCTAGTCTGTTCACACAATCTGTTTTGACAGCTCTGAGCAAAAAGTCCCTAAAGGAAATATTAGATACTACCATATCATTCTATTCTAATCATCTTTTGCACTCTGTGATCTCAGCTTAATGATATTCAGCTGTGGAGCACAAATACACAGTCCTGCATACAACCATGTATATTCATTTCTGCACACTAACTCAATTTATGTTTCTTTGTGCTTTGCAACCAGCTGTGTAGTCTCTATCTGCAGGCTTCTAAATATTTAGGGATGTCCACAGTATAATCAGTTCATACATTAGATCAATGAACACCTTTTTTTTTTGCACTGGAAAAAACTTGAATTCTGGAAGAAATAAAATGTCAAAGAATGGCCTTGGATTTTAGGTTAATAAGATAAAGATAAAATCTGCCTGCCAAGAATAAGAAACGCTGCAAATAAATAGGGTAAAGGATATATATTTGTGGATTCACTATCCCTGAGCACAAGAAGAAACAGAAGTTACTCCATGAAAAGCTTAGATGTTAGGAAAAATTTAAGGAGAAATATTAACCCTTGATCCATTTAGATCTTGTCTTGTTCATCCCCTGAAAAATGAGAAAAACCATAATAAAAACTATGCTTCAGAATTTAATGTTTTCATGACTAAGAATTTTACAGGCCTCTGAAATATTTTATGGTTAAAGTATAGATCCAACCCCGGGTACGCTGCAGAACCAATGGACTCCTTAGGGTCATGGCACCCCACATGAACACTGTGACCCTTGGTTCTGCCACTGGGTGGACAGAACTAGCAAAATGTATAAGGTGCCTTCCAGCTCTCCAGTTCAGTGACTCAAGGACAGAACATTGGTTTGGGAACTTAGGAAGAAATCCTATTCAACAGATGGTCATCTTCCCTGGACATTAAAATTAGGACACTACAGGAAGAAATAGTGACAATCAAAGACAGACTGCTGCAGCAAACATTCTGGTTACCTGGTGGCCTCGGAAAAGGCAACCATTTGGTGTCTGGGATGGGGAGGGGACAGGATCGTAGCAATGTCATGTACATGTTAAAAATCTACCCTTCTTATTCTTAGAGTTACCATGACATTTGCAGTCACCAATTCCATCCCTGTTCCTGAAGTTTTGCGTTATGGATTGTGGATCACAACCTAGCAGTCCCATGGATTCTTGCCTTCCTCAAATCTCCTCCTCAAACCTACCTTTCACCCCAAATTAGGTGGTAAGAAACCACTTGCCTTTACTTGTCATGGATGAAATCACTGCTTCCCCATAACAACCATCAAATTATTTGATAGTCTGTGTTACCACTTACGAGTTCTGTAAGATGCTCCTTCTTATCAATTCTTGAAATATGTTTTTAAGGGGATTAGATGATTGATAGTTTGCTCTGGTAGTAGAAAAGCAAATAGAAACACAACCCCATCACTTGGTTATGCATGGGCTCAATGTGGTTTCTTAGCAATTTGTGTGTAGCAAACTGTTTCAATAAATGTGTTTCATCTGCCAAATCTTACCTATTTCTGTACTTTGTTCATTTTATCATTAGGTTTTCTATGGCTCTGTTCCCCAGAAAGCCATGCTGTTTTCCTGTGATCATGTGTGAAGAGCAGAGACCTTGGCTTTTTGGTTCACTCTGTTTAATATCATATTCAAGATGTCATTGAGAATCATGGGATATCTGCACCCCCATGTTCATTGCAGCATTATTCACAACAGCCAAAACAAGGAAACAACCTAAGTGTTCGTTGATAGATGAATGGATGAATGAAAACTGGCATATATATGGCAGAATATTATTCAGTCATAAAAATGGAAGAAATCCTTCTTGTTGTGACAACATGGTGGACCTTGAGAGCATTATCCTAAATGAAATGACAAACAAAGACAGATACTGTATGATCTCATCTACATGTGGAATCCAAAAAAACAAAATTAGCAGAAATAGAAAATAGAATGGGGGTTGCCAGGAGCTGAGAGGTGAGGGAAATGGGGCGATGTTGAAAATCATGGAGTCATTATAAGATGAATAAGTTCTGTGGATCTAATATATGGCATGGTGACTGTAGTTAACAACACTGTATTACATACTTGAAAGTTGCTAAAGAGCAGATCTTCAGTGTTCTTACTACACACAAAAAAGTGGAAGTGTTAAGTAACCTTATGTGGTAGTCATTTTGCAATATATACATGTATCAAATCATCAGGTTGTATACCTTAAACTTACACAATGTTTATGTCAATTATATCTCAAAGCTGGGAAAAAAAGCATATGTTAAAAAAACAAAGTGTCATTGACTAAAACTCTCTCATGTATAAGTAATTGATAATAATAGCTGTGCTGGAATTTACCTCCTTTGTCAAACCCTTAATTAAATAATGGATCAAGTCAGTAATTATCAGTGGACAATGGCATGTCCCAAGGAGAGACAATCCAGACATCAAGAGCCTCCAGATGGCATATTACCACCTATAACATATTGTTGCCACAAAAAAAAAAAAGAAAAAGAAAGAATTTGAATCATATCAGGTCTTCATATCTAATCACAACGTCATTGGATTGGGTCCAAATACAAGGGTCGAGGATCATCTTATCAGCACAGGAATGCAGTCAGCCAAATCCAGAACTGGAAAACTGGACAGAGTAAATGCTGAGACTTCTTCAATAAATGGCAAGGAAAAATAAAAAAGGGGAGTGAGGGGACAACTTCCTGATTAAGAAAATTAAGTCACGCATCAACCTGATGTGTGTGATTTGTTTGGATCCTGACTCAAACAAATGAACCAGAAGAACAACAAAAACTTTATGAGACAATCAAGGAAACATGCCAAGATAGTTCATGATATTAAGAAATTATGAGTTGATTCTGTGGGTGTGATAATGGTATGTCAGTTTTATACACACACACACACACACACACACACATATAAAGAATCCATACTTCTGAGGAGCCAAGATGGCGGCGTGAGTAGAGCAGCGGAAACCTCCTCCCAAAACCATATGTATTTTTGAAAATACAACAAATACAACACTTCCTAAAAGAGAGACCAGAAGACACAGGACAACAGCCAGACTGCATCCACACCTGCGAGAACCCAGTGCCTGGTGAAAGGGGAAAGATACAAGCTGCGGCCCGGTGGGACCCGAGCGCCCCTCCCCTCAGCTCCCAGCGGGAGGAGAGGAGTCAGAGTGGGGAGGGAGAGGGAACCCAGGACTGCTGAATACCCAGCCCCAGCCATCCACACTGGAGCACAGACACACAGTGCATGGGGTGCTGGATACTAGGGAAACAGGACAGTAAGACCTGTGAGGGGGTCCCTGTAGCCAGTGCCCCTGGAACAAAGAAAAGCGAGTGCTTTTTGAAAGTCTTAAAGGGACAGGGACCCCACAGCTGGACGGAAGTGTCCTGGGACACTAGCCCAGCAGTTGGGAATCCCAGGGAACTCTGGGCACCCTAACCCCCTGGGCAGCAGCACAGCTTGGAGGCCCCTCACAGCGATAAACAGCCTCCCGCCGGATTCCCCTCTGACGCGGCCCCGCCATAGCAGAGAAGCAGTCTGAGGCTGGCCACGCCAACAGCAGCAGAGCAGAGATTCTTTCACAGCAGCCAGGCAAGAATTAGAAACCCCATCTGTGCGCAGCTGCCCAGCACAAGCTGCTAGGGGTCGCTGTTCTCCCAGGAGAGGAAGGCCACAAACCAGCAAGAAGGGATGTTCTCCCAGCCAACACACGTGCCAACTCCCCACAACTACTTCTATCACCATGAAAAGGCAGAAGAATTTGATACAGACCAGAGTAACCCGGACATCCTCCCCTGAGAAGGACTCTGGGGAGATAGACCTAACCAATCTGCCTGAAAAAGAATTCAAAATAAAGGCATAACCATGCTGATGGATCTTCAGAGAAATATGCAAGAGCTAAGGGATGAAGTCTGGAGGGAGATTACTGAAATAAAACAATCTCTGGAAGGACTTAAGATCAGACTGGATGAGGTGCAAGAGGCCATTAATGGAATAGAAATCAGAGAACAGGAACACAGAGAAGCTGACGCAGAGAGAGATAAAAGGATCTCCAGGAATGAAAGAATATTAAGAGAACTGTGTGACCAATTCAAATGGAACAATATTTGCATTATAGGGGTACCAGAAGAAGAAGAAGAGAGAAAAAGGGATAGAAAGTGTCTTTGAAGAAATAATTGCTGAAAACTTCCCCAAACTGGGGGAGGAAATAGTTGGTCAGACCACGGAAGTATACAGAACTCCCAACAGAAGGGACCCAAAGAGGACAACACCAAGACACATAATAATTAAAATGGCAAAGATCAAGGACAAGGATAGAGTTTTAAAGGCAGCTCGAGAGAGGAAAAAGGTCACCTACAAAGGCAAACCATCAGGTTATCATCAGATTTCTCAACAGAAACCTTACAGGCCAGAAGAGAATGGCATGATATATTTAATGCAATGAAACAGAAGGGCCTTGAACCAAGAATACTGTATCCAGCACGATTATCATTTAAATATGAAGGAGGGACTAAACAATTCACAGACAAGCAAAAGTTGAGGGAATTTGCCTCCCACAAACCACCTTTACAGGGTATTTTAGAGGGACTGCTTTAGATGGAAGCACTCCTAAGGCTAAACAGATGTCATCAGAGAAAATAAAATCACAGCAAAGAAAGCAGACCAACCAAATACTAATTAAAGGCGAAAAATGAAATCAACTACCCACAAAAGCAATTAAAGGAAACACAAAAGAGCACAGAATAAACACCCAACATATAAAGAATGGAGGAGGAGGAATAAGAAAGGAGAGAAATAAAGAATCACCAGATAGTGTCTATAATAGCTCAATAAGCGAGTTAAATTAGGCAGTAAGATACTAAAGAAGCTAACCTTGAACCTTTGATAAACACGAATCTAAAGCCTGCAATGGCAATAAGTACATATCTTTCAATAATCACCGTAAATGTAAATGGACTAAATGCACCAATCAAAAGACACAGAGTAATAGAATGGATAAAAAAGCAAGACCCATCTATTTGCTGCTTACAAGAGACCCACCTCAAACCCAAAGGCATACACAGACTAAAAGTCAAGGGATAGAAAAAGATATTTCATGCAAACAATAGGGAGAAAAAAGCAGGTGTTGCAGTACTAGTATCAGACAAAAGAGACTTCAAAACAAAGAAAGTAACAAGAGATAAAGAAGGACATTACATAATGATAAAGGGCTCAGTCCAACAAGAGGATATAACCATTGTAAATATATATGCACCCAACACAGGAGCCCCAGCATATGTGAAACAAATACTAACAGAACTAAAGGGGGAAATAGAATGCAATGCATTCATTTTAGGAGACTTCAACACACCACTCACTCCAAAGGATAGATCCACCAGACAGAAAATAAATAAGGACACAGAGGCACTGAACAATACACTAGAACAGATGGACCTAATAGACATCTATAGAACTCTACATACAAAAGCAACAGGATACACATTCTTCTCAAGTGCACATGGAACATTCTCCAGAATAGACCACATACTAGGCCACAAAAAGAGCCTCAGTAAATTTAAAAAGATTGAAATTCTACCAACCAACTTTTCAGACCACAAAGGAATAAAACTAGAACTAAATTGTACAAAGAAAGCAAAAAGGCTCACAAACACATGGAGGCTTAACAACATGCTCCTAAATAATCAATGGATCAATGACCAAATTAAAATGGAGATCCAGCAGTATATGGAAACAAATGAAAACAATAACACAAAGCCCCAACTTCTGTGGGATGCAGCAAAAGCAGTCTTAAGAGGAAAGTATATAGCAATCCAGGCATGTTTAAAGAAGGAAGAACAATCCCAAATGAATAGTCTAATGTCACAATTATCGAAACTGGAAAAAGAAGAACAAATGAGGCCTAAGGTCAGCAGAAGGAAGCACATAATAAAGATCAGAGAAGAAATAAACAAAATTGAGAAGAATAAAACAATAGAAAAAAATCAGTGAAACCAAAAGCTGGTTCTTAGAGAAAATAAACAAAATAGATAAGCCTCTAACCAGACTTATTAAGAGAAAAAGAGAATCAACACACATCAAAAGAATCAGAAAGAAGAAAGGAAAAATCACGACAGACCCCACAGAAATACAAAGAATTATTAGAGAATACTATGAAAACCTATATGCTAACAAGCTGGAAAACATAGAAGAAATGGATCACTTCATAGAAAAATACAACCTTCCAATACTGACCAAGGAAGAAACACAAAATCTAAACAAACCAATTACCAGCAAAGAAATTGAAGCAGTAATCAAAAAACTACCCAGGAACAAAATCCCCGGGCCAGATGGATTTACCTCAGAATTTTAGCAGACATACAGAGAAGATATAATACCCATTCTCCTTAAAGTTTTCCAAAAAATAGAGGAGGAGGGAATAAGTCCAAACTCATTCTATGAAGCCAACATCACCTTAATACCAAAACCAGGCAAAGACCTCACCAAAAAAGAAAATTACAGACCAATATCCCTGATGAACATAGATGCAAAAATACTCTACAAAATATTAGCAAAACGAATTCAAAAATACATCAAAAGGATCATATACCATGACCAACTGGGATTCATCCCAGGGATACAAGGATGGTACAACATTTGAAAATCCATCAACATCATCCACTACATAAACAAAAAGAAAGACAAAAACCACACGATCATCTCCTAGATGCTGAAAAAGCATTCAACAAAATTCCACATCCATTCATGATAAAAACTCTCAGCAAAATGGATTTCCAGGGCAAGTACCTCAACATAATAAAGGCCATATATGACAAACCCATAGCTAACATCATACTGAACAGCGAGAAGCTGAAAGCTTTTCCTCTGAGATTGGGAACTAGACAGGGATGCCCACTCTCCCCATTGTTATTCAACATAGTACTGGAGGTCCTAGCCAAGGCAATTAGACAAAACAAAGAAATACAAGGAATCCAAATTGGCAAAGGAGAAGTTGAACTGTCACTATTTGTAGATGACATGATATTGTACATAAAAAACCCTAAAGCCTCCACTCCAAAACTACTAGAACTGATATTGAAATACAGCAAAGTTGCAGGATACAAAATTAACACACAGAAATCTGTGGCTTTCCTATACACTAACAATGAACTAATAGAAAGAGAAATCAGGAAAACAATTCCATTCACAATTGCATCAAAAAAAATAAAATACCTAGGAATAAACCTAACCAAGGAAGTGAAAGACCTACACCCTGAAAACTATAAGACACTCTTAAGAGAAATTAAAGAGGTCACTAACAAATGGAAATTCATCCCGTGCCCTTGGCTAGGAAGAATTAATATCGTCAAAATGGCCATCCTGCCCAAAGCAAAATACAGATTTAATACAATCCCTATCAAATTACTGACAACATTCTTCAACGAACTGGAACAAATAGTTCACAAATTCATATGGAAACACCAGAGACCCCGAATAGCCAAAGCAATCCTGAGAAGGAAGAATAAAGTTGGGGGATCTCTCTCTCCAACTTCAAGCTCTACTACAAAGCCGCATTAATTAAGACAATTTGATACTGGCACAAAAACAACCACAGACCAGTGGAACAGAATAGAGACTCCAGACATTAACCCAAACATATGGTCAATTAATATACAATAAAGGAGCCATGGAAGTACAATGAGGAAATGACAGTCTCTTCAACAGATGGTGCTGGCAAAACTGGACAGCTACATGTAAGAGAATGAAAGTGGATCACTGTCTAACCCCATACACAAAAGTAAATTCAAAACGGATCAAAGACCTGAATGTAAGTCATGAAACCATAAAACTCCTAGAAAAAAACATAGGCAAAAATCTCTTGGACATAAACATGAGTGACTTCTTCATGAACATATCTCCCGGGGAAGGGAAACAAAAGCAAAAATGAACAAGTGGGACTATATCAAGCTGAAAAGCTTCTGTACAGCAAAGGACACCATCGATAGAACAAAAAGGTACCCTACAGTATGGGAGAATATATTAATAAATGACAGATTCGATAAAGGGTTGACATCCAAAATATATAAAGAGCTCATCCTTCTCAACAAACAAAAAGCAAGTAATCCAATTAAAAAATAGGCAGAGGAGCTGAACAGACAGTTCTCCAAAGAAGAAATTCAGATGGCCAACAGACACATGAAAAGATGCTCCATATCACTAATCATCAGAGAAATGCAAATTAAAACCACAATGAGATATCACCTCACACCAGTAAGGATCACCACCATCCAAAAGACAAACAACAACAAATGTTGGCGAGGTTGTGGAGAAAGGGGAACCCTCCTACACTGCTGGTGGGAATGTAAATTAGTTCAACCATTGTGGAAAGCAGTATGGAGGTTCCTCAAAATGCTCAAAATAGACATACCATTTGACCCAGGAATTCCACTTTAAGGAATTTACCCCAAGAATGCAGCAGCCCAGTTTGAAAAAGACAAATGCATCCCTATGTTTATCACAGCACTATTTACAATAGCCAAGAAATGGAAGCAACCTAAGTGTCCATCAGTAGATGAATGGATAAAGAAGATGTGGTACATATACACAATGGAATATTATTCAGCCATAAGAAGAAAACAAATCCTACCATTTGCAACAACATGGATGGAGCTAGAGGGTATTACGCTCAGTGAAATAAGCCAGGTGGAGAAAGACAAGTACCAAATGATTTCACTCATATATGGAGTATAAGAACAAAGAAAATCTGAAGGAACAAAAGAGCAGCAGAATCACAGAACCCACGAATGGACTAACAGTTACCAAAGGGAAAGGGACTGGGGAGGATGGGTGGGAAGGGAGAGATAAGGGGGGGAGAAGAAAGGGGGAATTACAATTAGCATGTATAATGTAGGGGGGTGCATGGGAAGGGCTGTGCAGCTCAGTGAAGACAAGTAGTGATTCTACAGCATCTTACTACGCTGATGGACAGTGACTGTAATGGGGTGTGTGTGGGGGGGGACTTGGTGAAGGGGGGAGCCTAGTAAACATAATGTTCCTCATGTAATTGTAGATTAATGATAAAAAAAAAACCCATTCTTTTTAGGACTATATATGGAAATAATTGGGATTAGATGCCAGGATGTCTGGGATTTGTGGTGGAATAAATGGAATGGGGATTATAGGATGAATCAAGAGCAGCTAGGAGTTGATTGCTGTAGCTGGAAGACGTACACGGGGTCTGTTGTTTCTTCTTTCATGTAGGGTTGAGACTTTCTGTTAATTTTTTGGAATTAATGAAAATTATTTCATTTGCCAATGCATCTGCGTTTACCCATCCCATATCATATTATAAAATTAGTAATTATAATGCCTACTAACACTTGAACTAGTCATCCGTGAAGAGGTTTATAAATTCTTGTCTTCCTCCTGGCTACCGTTTGGCGAGGTAGGTGTTCGAATCCCCACTTGACAGATGAGGCAATGAAACGCAGAAAAGTCAAGCGCAGCTGCAGCTAGTTAAGAACTTAAAGTCTTAGAATTCCTAATTCCGGGCTCCTCCTCCCACAGAGAGAAGCTTTGAAAAGGAAGAGTGGGAATGGGATAAATAAAATACTTTTTTACGGAAAGCTTCAGGACCTGAAAGAAGCGACTTCCGGGCTGGAACGGAGCCCTGTTCATCCGCGGAGGTCCTCACTCGTCCTGGCCACCAGGTGGCGCAGGCTGCTCACGGCGCAGAGGAGAGACGGGGCCGCAGCCGCGCCCGGGAACTGCTGCCGGACCCCAAGGCCAAGGACAGGGCGCGGTGGGGGGGGGCTTGCTCCCGCCAACAGTGCGAGGAAAGCTCAGTTGAGCCTAAAGTTACAGAATTCACTGTATGAGCCCTTGCTTGTGGGAGGACGTTTAGGGCTTTTTATGGAGATGGCGCGGGGGGCGGGGGCTTAAAGTGGGGGTGCCTGCCCTGCTCTCTAAAATTAGCAGTGACGGGCCCTGGGGGACGGTCCGGGGTCCCTCCGAAGCCGGTTGCTTTGGGGACCATCGGCTGAGGGCCTGGGGCGTATCTGGCGCTGCGAAATCCTTCCCCGGGTGAACTCGACGCGCGCCTGGTCCCACGAAATGATCCCGTGGGCCGAAGGAGAAGGTGGGAGGCGAGCGAGTGGATCGCCAGAAGTTTGCTTTTCTTTTCCGTAATAAGGAGAAATTAGGTGGCCACCAAGGTCAGAGTCCCCATCACGTTGAAAAAGGAAAAAAAAAAAACTCTATAACTTCAGGCTCCCGCGAAAGGTCCAGCTCCTGGGTGGGGAGTAAATCCAGCCCATGCCGGGTTCGGGCGGGCACCCCGAGAGCTTCAAGTGTTGTGCTGGGCCCAGGCCTCTGAGAGCCGCAGGGTGGGAGCCTCACCCCCGGAGGCAGGAGCAGGTGGACGGATTCCAGGGCTTCGAGTCCTTCCGAGCTGGGCCTGCGGTGCTCGCCTCGTCGAAAACTTAAAGTGGAGGGATGCGGGAGGGAGGGATGGGGATTTCACAAATCCCACTCGGGCTCACCAAGTGTTTTGCAAATTGCCTTTTAAAAGAGCATCCCGAGGACGCCTGCGTGCAGCGAGGTCTGCGACATCGCGACGCGGGAGGCAAAGTGGAAAGACGCAGTGTCCAGGCGAGTGGGAAACGAGTGATGTTTTTTGCCCCTCCTGGAGGCTCAATTTCTATTAAAATCAAGAGGCATGCGGGAGCATTTACTCTAGAGCGTTTCCATGACACCTCCAGATTTATTTATTTTTAACTGCATCATCCCCTCCCCGCTTCTTGGTTCAAAAAGAAGGAATTGCAGAGGAAAGTTCTCCTTTACGCCCAGGTTTAAAGCTAATCCACGGTGGCTGGAAAGGAAGGAGGCAAGGATCAAAGCTGGTCCAGAGCCTCGAAACTCTCCTTCGCGGAGCTGGGAGATGCTTTGCGGCAGACGCAAGCGGGCTCCAGCCCCGGCCCCGGTTCAGGCGGAGAGCCTGGCGCGCCTTATCTGCAGTTTCTCCTCCCCTGCGTCTGTTCGGACTCTTCCTGCCTTTCCCCACCCCACCCCCAGGGCGACTATCCCTCGCCCCAGCAATTCTCAGGGTCAGTCCCGCGGACACTGAGCAAGGGGGCGAGCTCATGCCGGGAGGGGTGGAGGCGCAGGAGGTCCTGCTCCGAGTTCTCCCCCAAAGCAGAAAAGATTTGCAAGGGGCTACGGGCGGGCCGTATTTTTCGTTTGTCTTTTTTTTAAAACCCGAACAACCAAAAAGTGCTTGGTGATGTAAAGACAGCGTGGAAAACGTCAAACAGTATATCCCACTCAGAATCGGGTCCTTTTTTGCACTTCTTTTTCCTCTGGTTTTTGTGGAGGGTTTTTTATGTGTTGCCTTGTGCATTTTTGTTTGGGGCAAGAACGGAGGTGGGGCGAGCGGTAGGCGGGCCGGCCGACCCGAACCGGTGTCTCCACCCAAGCAGGGAGGCGGCCGGCGCGGGCGCGAGCACCGGGACCCCGGCGGAGAAAGTAAACAAACGGGGCGCCCAGCCCTTGATCTTTATTTAAATAGAGGCTTGTTTATCGGTGTCATCCTAGGAGGATTAATTAGATACATCTCTTCACAATTTGGTGTCTGACACTCCATCTTAGGAATGCCTTATCACAAGGTGTTAATTGGGGCCACTCAGCCACTTACGTTTCTATTAAACACTGTGAGGGACTTTTCACAAGTACCAGATTCTTTTTACTGTACGGTGCAAAAATATACAGGACTCGAAATAGACTGGGGCCAGAGTCGGCTTTATCCCGGCGGTGATTAGCATTTTCCGGCTTTCTGGAGGGCAGGAGAGCACCTTCTCAAATTCCATCGCATCTCCCAGTGTACTCCGGTTCCTTGGGGATGCGAGGGGGACGCGCTGACCAGGCTAGGGGGGATTTGGGTTCTCCTCCCCGAGTCTGACTCTGTCATCAGTAAATATACTACGTAAACCCAATCTCAAAGCCTTTTGCTTCCAGCTCCGGAAAAATTCGGGGCGGCTTTGGGAAAGCGTTTTGCACAGGCACCGTCGGAGACCCGCGTCTCGAGTCCAAACCCAAGGTCACGGGCGGCGCTGGAGGAACTCGGGGCCCGGAAGGGTTGTGGGGAATGGGAAACGCGAGAGGCGAGGTACGAGCCCCCAGCAGCCTTAATTGCGCGCGGAAGGGGAGGAGGTCCCGGCTGATTGCTCGCCTCCCAGCAGCTAATCCTCTTAGCAGCTGCATTTCCGTGCCACGCCGTTAGCAGAATGACCCTCCCGGCCAGACCTTTACCCCAGGAGGGTCAGGAAGGGGCTGGAAGGTTTGCAAGCTGGGCAGAGCTGTCTGCTGATAAGCCTGGCGGGACGTCTGGCAGGGGGACAAAGGGCCCTCCGCCCCACTCCTAGGTTTAACTCTCCGGCGGGCCCAGGGCTCAGCCAGGGGACGGGGTGGCCTTCGCCCTCCTGGGGAATGAGAGCCAAATAAACGACGCTAACGCCGAGGCGACCCCTGGCCTCTGTTTGCGGAGTGGCAGTGCAAGGGCCGAGCGGAATCCTCATTTTTAAGTGTCGCGCCCGCCCCCAGCCCGCGCCGCAGCCCGAGTTCCCTGGGGGGAGTTCGGCTACCCGCAAAGCGCCCGGCCCAGCAGCTGCCGAGGCGGGCAGCCTGCCTCGGGCGAGTACGCCCGAGAGCTCCGCGTCGAAGAAAGCCGCAGGTTGGAGCTGAAGCCGAGCTGTGGGCGGTTCGCTTCCCGCCGCGCCTTGGGGACCCGGAATTCGTGGGCGCTCAAAGCGCCGCGGGGGTTCCCGGGGAGCCCACAAGGGCCCAGGGAGGGTGGCCCCACGTAAGCCTAGGAAAGCGCCCGGAGCACTAAGTGGGCTCGGGCCAGGCGGTGGCTGGGACTGGTCACAACGCGCAGGGGGTGGAGGTTTTCCAGGGTCTGCTTAAAACCGGTGTGTGCAACATTACCTCTTTGCAGCGCCCCTAACCCCAGGTCCCATACCCATTGTCCAGACTTCTCAGTGGGACGAGGAACTAACCCCATTCACCTTCAAGTAAAAAGAAGACAAACAAAAGCATCCCCACCCCCTCATGATTAGTGTCCGCTTAGAAATTCTAGAGCCTTAAAAGAGGGGCTCGGGAGTGGGATTGGAGGCAGTGGTCACGATGAAGGGTGGAGGAGGAATAAGAACAAGATCTTTAAAACAAAGATTAAAACCCATAGTACAGAAGACAGCGCTATGCCTGTTCCCTTAATGAACCACATTTATTAAAAATGATTAAGACTCTACATAAAAATCCGTATCTCTAAAAAGCCTCTAGGAGCTGTGGCATCAGGGTTAGTTTCTTCACATTACCAAGTTGAGTAGTGGGGGTGGGGCAGGAAGAGGGGGAAATAGGAGTTTTCTTAAACACATTTCAAGTTAGTACAGAGTAGATGAATACATTCTGAACTATCTAAGAAGTAAACAGAATATTCCCAAATATCCTGGGGATGATGGGAGAAACAATCCCGCAGCTCCTGCAGCTGTTGTCAGGTGATTTGCAAATTCTTTACAAAGCCAAAGCACCGATTTTACATAATCTCAGACACCTAGGCAGACTATTTGTACAATATATGCCACATGATTCTACAGTTTATCTAAGCACACACAACTGTACCCTTGAAAATTCTGTTTTGTTTTTTGGTGACTCCCTCCACGCCCTCTCCTGAGTCCTGTGAGCACCCCAGCACACAGCAGAGGCCTAGCAAGTGAGGTGATCCTGAACTAGGGGCAAACATGGCTTGTTTCAAAAGTCTGGGAGGAATCCAAGTCAGGTAAAGCCAGTACCTTCACACAAGTTTCTCTTGCCTCCCAGGCCTAATGTCTTTTGTCCCTAGGAGAAGGTAACAGCAAATAGTCCCCTGTTGAAGCTTAAGCCCCAGCCCTTCTCTTCCAGAAACAAAATACCTTACCACTCTGGGTTTCTATTTGCTAACAGATTTACAAATAGAAAAGAGAACCAAAGCTTTCAACTCATTTGATAAGAGCCTAGGTACTCAATCTTCCCAGCCCTATGCTCGGAATGTTTAGTATCTCCAATAAATAAATCCAGACCCTTCAATAACCTTAACATTTTAAAACACTTTCAAGTCCTCCATTAACTTTATTTAAAAAAGAAAAAATATTGCTGGGCTCGTTTCAGCTACCTGCAGCAATCAAAAAGCTTTGGCACCTTCTTTTAGGGAATTGCACAAAACAGGATGCATCAAGGTGGAAGGCAAACATCTTTTTGGCAACCTAGGCAAAGAAGACAACAACAACAAAAAAACCCACCAAGTCCGTCTGCAAAAAGTTAGCTCATTTTTACGAGATTAAAATAACTCGTTAGGGGGTTGTGTAAAAAGCATAATAACCCCCCATGCCTTTCGAGGTGTCTTTGCTGTACTCTTCAGCATTAATGTCCTCACACTTGATGGAAGGAGAATTTTCATTACTAGAGTTGCTAGGAGAGAGCCGCCTTCGCTTACAAGCACTGGTGTATACCCCCGAATCATTGGAATCGAGAGACTTGATGGAAGGGGGTGTTTCTATCCAAGAAGAGCTGATTTCTTCTTTGACTTTCTCCTTAGAGAGCTGATCTTCAGAGAACACAGGCGGGCTTGTTCTGGAGGTCCATGGGAGTCCAGCTGCCATCTTCCTCTGATAAGAACCTCGACCTCCCCACCCTGCCATTGCAGGGAAAGTTGGGTCAGGATAGTACCCCAGGGCGTGGGATGTCTGGAGGGGCAAGGATTTAATACCATATGGGAGCAGGGTGCTGGGAGTATATTCAGACTCATAGGAACCGATGTCTAGTTTGTTGGTCCCAGGTTGCTGGACAGGTGTGACAAGCCACCGCTGGGGAGGGTTGGCCACCTCTTCGCTCTGTTGGGGTGAAAGGAGGCCGTTGGTCTGTGGCACGGTTCTCTCACCATTATAATATCGGGCTTGAGGTAAAGTGTTGACAAAGGGCTCCGGGAAGAAGGACTGAACTCCGTACCGACCTCCAGGGACAATCTGATGGGATCTAGGAGAATCCGTGGGAGATGGAGTTAACCTGTCATTTTCTGAAGCGGTGTACATGCTACAATATAAAGAGAAACACTTAAAAAAAAAACCCTACTGTTGTCCCCAAACAAACCTCCTCCCAGAGATGAAAAGGGCTTGCATACTAGGCTCTGTCCTGGGAGCACTGGCCTGTAGGAATGGAGGAGGGACAGCAGTAGGAGATGCATATGCCCGTTTGAGCTGGACTCTCAGCTCATCAGGAAAAATCTTCCACCAGGAAACAAAAGGTTTCCTCTAAGGCATTTAACTATAGGAAATCCACCTTTGCAAATCCTGGAACTTGAAGAACTCAGAGCAACTCTCCCTTGACTGTGATGTAAGGAATGCAGGCTGGGGTGTTAGAATCCCAGATTTAAAAGGCATTTGCAGGGTTCTGTTGTTTGATGTTGTGAAAATGCCATCCTCTTAGTTTCAGGTTTTTCTTATGTAAAAACAAATATAGACGGGGAGCAATGTTACCTGCTCCTGAGAGGATAAAAAAGTTGTATCAATTGAAAAGGAAGGTATATAAATGCAGATTATGAAAATTTCAAAT
Organism: Manis pentadactyla; assembly: GCF_030020395.1. Classification (NCBI taxonomy): domain Eukaryota; kingdom Metazoa; phylum Chordata; class Mammalia; order Pholidota; family Manidae; genus Manis; species Manis pentadactyla. The sequence goes on along the minus strand of NC_080032.1, from coordinate 40,766,557 downwards.
CTCCACTCAAATGTTAAAAAAAAAAAACTCCTCATTTTTAAGCCCTTAACATTTCTATAGAAACTAACAAAACCCTTCTGTGAAAATTCTAAAGCAAGATTAGTCAAGGCAAAAAATATGCAAAAACAAAAATAGGTAAAAATCCCAAACTTGAAAGCTCTTCCAAAAATGTTTTCCCAAGAAAGTGTCTGATTATGTATGTCCTGTTTGAAGATGACCATGCAAATAGGAATAAAACCTGCACTTACGAATCATAGTTGTCCCTGAAGCCTTTTGCAAAGGGGTTATGATCAATCTTGAGTTGAGTTATCTAGAGAGGGGAGAAAAATAGTTGTTGAGTGCTTTATCACACAGGATAGCTTTAGAGATTCGTGGGATGTCTCAGACACTCACATCTGTGTTTTGGTAGGCAGTCACCGCAATGAACTGAGTTTCTGAGAAGGTAAAAGTCTGAGTCTTCGACGGCTCGTTCAAATCCTCTACACCATCCTCTGTAACTTCAACAATGTGCAGCCGTGGTTGGTACTTGTGTAAAGACTGTAAGACTATCATCTGGAAATGGTACAAAAAGAGTTGCCAAATCTAAAATGCCTCTTAGAAGCAAGACAAAAGTCAGTTTTGACAAATTGTATATTTTGGGATGGGACTGTTGCTTGCTTCCCACAAAAACCTTTTACTAGTGCCATTTTTAAAGCTCTTGTCATTTCCATTTTTGAAACTGAAAACATAGCTGGGTATACGTGTACAACAAATGCTCTTTCCTCTTGCTTTCCTAAGTCCCCAAAAGATTTCTGTCTTTCTGTTTCCAACAGTCAGTCAGTTCACTGTTTATGAAATCCAGTAAGAAAGTGACAATGAGGAAGGTCAAAAGAAAAGTTAGAAATAGGTGAGCAAGCAGGTGACAACTGCAAATAATATGAATACAGTGAAGAGGATGGAAACTCATCAGAAAGGAGATCTCTAGCCAGAAGACACCCCCTCCTCGGCCACGCTACCTGGGTGTTGTTGTTATTTGCGCCTTTGTTATTGGTGAGCTTTAATTTCCCAAAGGATATCTCCTGTCTCATCCAGTGGGAACCGGTATTAGGAGACTCAGGATGAACATACATTTTGTTGCCTAAGAGAAAATGAAACAAAACACAAAACCCAACATGTGGAGCTGCTTACAAATGGAGATGGAAGAGGATGTCTGTTACCTATGGGCAAGATTTAAGAGGAGATTTAACAGCACAAATCTCCCCAAGGCTGGCTGCCTAAGAAGACCAGGGGAGATCAAACACACACCACTGACATCCCTCCCAGGGCCCTTCTGTGTCCAGCCTTCCTTGGACAAGGCACTCAATACTACTTCAACATATGAAGATGGAGTCAACAGGAGATGCCTCTTGAAAGTCAGTTTGGGGCCTTCTGAAGCTTGAAGGGTGGCTGGAGTTTTGAAGGGCAGACTCAACCTTTGTGGGGGGTGCTTTCTCAAGTAAGATTTAGAAAACCAGGAGCTTTTGCCACCTGTGGGTCCTCAAACATAAAGATTGGTGGGGGCGGGGGTGGGGTGGAGTAGGGTCTTAGTTAAAGTTGTCTGTATTGGTAGTTAAGAAATCTGACTTAGCAATTCTTGGCCTCAAACAGTCAACACAAAGAGACTTGCACCAACACATCTAGGCCCCAGAGGGGGGTGGGAAGAGTGCCAGATCTGAATACGAGTTGTCTTGAGAAAAGCTTCCCGCCCGCTCCTCCCTGCCCGGCCTCCTCTCTCCTCACCCTGCATGTTATTGTCGGCTTTGCCGCAGGTCACCCACTTGCCCCCCTGGAAGCGCCAATGGTTGGGGTCCGCCAGCACCACCTCTACGAACACATTGTAGTGGGCGGTGGGATTGAGTCCGTTTATGTTGAAGCTCAAGAAAGGAAACATGCGCCTGTGCAAGGGAACAGAACCAGGATAAGCGATTTCAAGCGGGATGCCTGAAAGCAGGCCCATCTTCAGCCAGGTTCGCGGACACTTGGGCGTAGGGTTGGGGAACGACATTTAGAAGTTCACAGTTGAACAAAGTGCCCCGTACTATGTAAAATGTTTTGAGTCGGTAATTCTTGGAACATCTGTTTTCCTGAGTAATTTGCCCCAGAGTCAGTATTTCCCAAACTCACATGTTTCTGGGCCCTCTCCCACTCAAATTCTTGGCCCTTCCGATGCCCATTATTATTTTTTCTTCCAGTATGCTTAAAAATCATTACTTTATATACATAGAAGTAACAGGGCATAAGATGAAATTGTTCTTGTCAAAATAAAAAAAATTAAATTTTACTGGTAAGGCACCTAAGTCTCCTCTGAGCGCCCCTCTCCTAGCACCCACTCTGCGCTTTCCCCCGAAGAAACCACTGTTGGCAGTTGGATGTGCATTAGAACTTCATCGCACCCCAGCGCCAGCCGGATCTGGCTCCAAGGCCTGCCTAACCAACTCCCCGGACTGACCCTCCGATGCCGGCGCTCTGGTCCTCACACCTGTATCCCGGAGGCACCCCACGGAGCCCCTGGCGCCTAAAACTGCGGGAGCCCATCCTCTGCCCTCAGGGCGCCAACCCTTGCGCCTTCCCCCATCCGCGGCTCCTCACTGGCAAGCAGGGACCAGCGTACGTCAAGCGGGCGGATCTAGTAAATACGTGTTTGAGGACAAACCCCAATCTCCCTTTTCGTCTCCTCCAGGTCTGTCCAGGTGAGGGTGAAGGGAGGGGACATGGGAAGCCGCCTAGCATTAGCACCTTGCCCAAACCGCCCGTGCGCGGACTGGGAGGGACTCCAGCTCAGAGATACGGGTCTGCACTTGGCTGCGCGCGGAAAAACACTCTCCATGCAAAGCGCGGAAACAGGGGGCAAACAGCTTGTTCACCCAGTCTTCCCCAGGACCACACATGCACTCTTCACCCCGCGCCCCGTGACACCCCCGCCCCGCGCTGCGCTCACCTGCCCTGTTTCGTAATGATCATCTCGGTTTGGTGGCGGTGGAATTTGAGCCACAGAGGACGGTTGCACAAGTAGACGTGGGCACGGAAGCCGGAACCAGGAACCCCCAAGCCCCCCAGTCCTCCGCAAGAGCCCGCGGCTGCAGCCCCAGGGTACGGCCCATAGAGCGGAGCCCCCTGGCTGTACTGATAGGCACCTGGGCCGCCTCCCCCACCGCCGCTGCCGCCTGCGCCACTGCTCGCGCCAGCTCCCGGGCCGAACTGCGCCCTCCCGGGTGGGCACACAGCCGCGGGGAAGCCGCCGGGGGGCAGCATGGAGCCGTAGGGGTAGCGTGCTCCATTGGGAGCCGGGTACACAGATCCGTGGGGCGCCGCGGCCGCCGACTGGTACGGGAAGAGCGAGCACGGTGCGGCCAGCTCGGAGCCCTGAGGCCCGGGGGACTGGAGATAGTAGCGCTCCGAGCTCAGGCTGTCCATGGAGTAGCGCGCCGTGGCGGCGGCGGCGGCGGCGGCGGCGGCGGCCGCTGCCGCAGCAGCGGCGGAGGGCAACTCCTCCTCCCCGCAGGGGGAGCCCTTGCGGCCGTCCGGGGGCCCTTGCTTGGCCACCGCCGCAGCGCTGGCGAAGGCGTCCCCGGCGTCGGCGTCACTGAGCATGGCCGTGGGGCCCCCCGCGCTGGAGGCCGCGGGTTCTCCGCTGCCTGTCTCGCACGAGAGACTGCCTGAGAACTTCTTGGGCGCTTTGTCTAAGTCCAGCCTCTGAGGCGAGGGGGCCGCCCCGGGGAGGTGGCCGGCGCTCCCACCGCCGCCGCCTCGCGCACTGTCCAGCGGGTAGAAGTGCGCGCCTGGCAGGTTCACCGAGCTCACCAGGAGCTGCTCGCCTAACTGCATGCTTTGCAGAGCGCAGACGGCAGCTGGTGGCTTCCTCTCCTCCCGCGGCCTGATTATAAAGGCAGGATGGGGGAGCCAGCGCCCTCTTCCGAGGGGAAGGTAACTTCCCCTTCCTCCCGTGCCGGGGCTACCCACCTGGCCACACGCGGGTGGCTAAGGCGCGCCCCCGCGCCCCCTGAACCCAGCGTCCTTCCTGCAAGAAGAGCGCAGTGAGCTGAAGGCAGGAGGTGGAAACTGACCAAGAAGCACTCTCCCTGTCCTTTCCGGTCCTTGTGTCTCTGGACCTCCACCCTCCTTCCACACTCACACCCAGGAAGAGGAGGACTTAGATCTCAGTCCGCATCCACCCACCAGCGCCAGCCTTTCTGTCCTCGACTGCCAAACTATCGGTCAAGTTGACCACTTGAAAACTTGCAGGCTGTCATTGACAGCTTTATATATGTGCTGCCAGGGAGGGGCTTCGCGGCCCTGCAGGTCCGGGACCTTCCTATTGGCTGATGGAGGTGACACTAATTCAATTAGGCATTTACTAATTGGATCAAGTCGCCTGCGACTTTTCCTTTAGTCTGATTTTTTTTTTTTGATTCCTTCCTGCTGTGAGAATCACTCCTGGGGTCTGTATTTCCCTAGAGTTTGGGGGACAGTATTTGGGGCCTCCATAGCGGAGTCCACCTTGGTCACAGAAGACGCGTCAGCGCTCTGAGCATGCGACGCCGGGGTGGGTGCAGTTTTCGGAGGCGGGGAGGGGAGAAAGGCTCTGCAAGGCACGGTCCCTGAAGGTGGGGATCCTGAGCGAGGTGGAGAGAGGCTCAGGCGAAGTCTCTTTCCTCATCAGGGACGGTAACTTCAGGCACACGTTCCTCCCGAAGGGGGAGGACTCCCTGGCCTGCAGCACACAGGAACCACTTTTCTCGGTCCCGCGCTTTCGGTCCCACGCTTTTAACCCCCTGAAAAGGGTCTGTGGAGAGGAATCTTGCGCTAGGCTTTTAGAATCCGAGGACCGCACGAGCACATTGCCCTTCTTGAGGACCGAAGCCCTCAGTGTATGAATCAGAAGCCCCTACGGGGTGGAATACAGGGCCAACCCTCCAACAAACCTGCTTTTAGGAGGCAACCACTTGTACTCCCCACAATTTAAAAACCTCTCCCCTCGGCTTCCCCGAGTCCCGGTCCCCACAGTCTCTCACATCTTCAGTGGGTCCTGACACCGGGAAACAAAGGTCCCCCAGCCGCTGGCGGTTAAGATTTCCCGGCGCCTCTCCTCTGCGGCGCAACATAGAAGGTAGAATAATTAGTGAAATAATCAGTTTGATATTGAATTAAGCCCTTTGGCCCCAGCTGCCTATTTCTTCCCTGCGTTTCCGCAGACAGTAGTCAAGAGTGCTGCCGTCATATTGTATTGTTTGTTATTACAGAAAAGAGGGCACGTTTCGTTGCGGATAAGGAGAAGCCTGAATATTCGCTGTTAGTAAGCAATTACAGACGAGGCTTGTAATCTCTCCGGGAGCGCATTTTCCGGCTGAGATGTTGGGACTCTGCTTCCCCAACCGAACGCGATCACACGGGAAACTCTTCGCTCCCAGCAGATGAGGCGGCCGCGGGATTTGTGGAGCGCGCACACGCCGATGCACAGCCAGCTCGAAGCTTTCCAACCTAGGTTCAAAACACCCCAGCACGCACACCCGCGCATCTGGCTTAGAGAGCGAGGCGGTCCTTAATGCCCTCGGAAGCTACAGGGCGTTGCCAGTTTTCCGCGGTGGTGGAAACCGGGAGCGCGTGGAGTTCTTCAGGGTCAAGGCTCAGTCGGGGGGCAGGCAGCTAATTAAGCCAGGGGGCCTGCCGGGGCCGCTGAGGTCCTGGGAGGAGCAGACCTCTGCAAAGCCGGCTCAGAGCGCGCTCAGCCCAGCGCCCCTGGCATTTAACTCCACCATTTGGTTCAGGGATGGCACGGCTCTCTGTTCTAGTCACCGCAGCGTCCACTCCCACCTCCCGGCTTGTGTTTTAGTTTGACCCAGGGAAGTCTTGCAGAATTCAATTTTTCAAGTACTTTGTGCTTTTGATGACTTCGTGATTTTCAAAGTGGAGATCCCGTGAGGGGGAGGCGAGAGCAAGGAAAGTAAGGGACGGCGCGTCTTGGACAACTTGGAGACTCATTCCCGAGCTAAGGGATCCTGGTTACCACTCATGGGGTCCTCCAGATTAGCCTTGACCTGATTGCAGGATATTTGAGGACAAAGTAGGGATGAGACCCAATCTCACATTATCTGGGGATAGGGTGGTTGGGGTAGATGGCAAATTTGCGGTTTTTCATGGCAAGAACGCGGGTCTGGGTGTCCCTTCATAAAGCTTTCGGGGCGGCCAGGGAAGCGCTTTGCCTGGCAAAGTGCCATCGCAGGCAACAGGCATCGTTCCGACCCACTCTGGCGCAAATAACGAGGGCCAGCTGTCCCCCGCTCCACATCAGAGAGGGCTGATTTTATGCCAGCCCCAGAGCAAGCTCTTGAAAACGCGTATTTTCATTCTGAGAGCAACTAATTATTAAATATATGCACGGTATGTGTAATCAGGATTAGTGTTGATTCTTGGGACAGGGAATTGGAGTTAACATTTCCCCACCAACCCAATATATCTACTATTCTACCCAAACTTCAACACATTTTATAGACAGAGAAACAGAGAGATTCCAAGAGAATCCAAATTCAGGCTCCACAAAACTGCTCTGGGACCTAGACATTTTGAGACATGGAAAACACTACATAACTTGTATTACATTTATAAATATATATACATATATACTACAAATTCCTTTTTAGAATGTAATGAAAAGTAGTGTTCAACCAAAGATGATATTTTTTTTCTGACTGCATGAAGAAATCTCATTGTAATGGTTCTTCTGTATTAATTAACCAATTACCTTATTACTATCATCACATATGGAATATAGTGGTTTAAGTGCCTGGAGTTTTAGAAAAGCAAATCTGTGGTTTCCTACTTGGAATGGATTTTACTTTTGCTGGCTCACATTTACTTATAACCAGGGAAAGAGACATCAACGTTATTTTCACGTGTCCCAGCTGCTCTTTAAAATCCAAGCACTCTTTTCCAGAAGTAGGAGCAGAAAAGAAAGCTAAGGCAGTGGCTGCAGTGAACATGTCAGGCAGCACCCTCCTTAGATTGGGTGGGCAAATAACAGCCTTCCAGGCTGTTTGCTGTTTGATTTCAATTACACCCCAAGCTTCATGAAATCCAAATGAGACATTTATTGAAAGGTGCCTGGTTTTATATGGCTCAACTGACAGTGGATTGGACTACCTTGAACAAAAACATCAACACTGGGGGGGAAACGTGGAGTCCTTGTGGAGCCCCAGACCAAAATGCCTGCTGGATTAACTCAAATCTTGCGCCTTGCAGCCTGAGATGGAGCAAGCAGGACCTTTTGAAGGCTGCAGGGAAGCCAAGGCCGAGCCTGTGTGTGAACTCATTAAAGGTGTTATGCTCTATTGTCTTAAACACTAATAGCAACTTCATGCCACCCTCTCGTCCTGATCACACAAAGTTATTGCCAACCTGGCCAGGTGACCTCAATCCCTTTCTCCCCCTTAAAGGTAACCACTATCAGCGCACTCATATAAAAGCAAGACTGAGAAGCATTTGACTGTAATAGGACTATTACAGATGAAATACATATACACAGGTATGAATAAGTTACAGGGCTGAGTATAGATGAATGAGATGATATATGGCTTACTCCCCCTCCCTCCCCGTCGCCCTCCACACACAACCAAGGGGGCCCATATAAATGTCCCAATAAATTCTATTATTTTCACCCCCCACTAAAAATGTGTTATCAAAACACTGTCCGTGTTATTCAAACACTTTGTAAATTCTGAGCAGACTTGCTGCCGGTTCTCCGTTTAACCCTACGAAAACATTCCAACATTAACCGGTCACCAGCGCTCCGCCTGGACTCTGGGAAAACGTCAATGGGTTTTTTGTGGTGAGTTGGTTCTTTTACTATTTATCTATGGCCTTTTCTTTGTTGATGTTACATTTTATTTTACCATCTCAGGTTCACTCTTTGGCCCTTTGTTCTCCGAGGGCCAGATCTACCACCTCCTAGCTGTGCTTTCTGAAGGGGGAGGGAGCTTTGAGCACATAAGGTTGTTCCTGCTTCACTTTTTTTTTAAAAAGAAAATGTCCCAAAAGATAAAACATTTCAGCAAGGAAAAGTAGCGTTGATTCTGCTGACAATAGCAAGATACTACCACCAACGCAGTTTCACTTTTACAGGAATTTATGTTTCCTCATGATGCTCAAATAAGCTGATCACTTGTTTGAAAAACAATCACCAGGTCCACAGATGTGTGGGGCAAAGCGTTATATTAAACCCACTGTATTTTTTTTTCAAACAAAAATGACCAGTTTAAAATGTTAGCTATCTTTGTATATTTAGATTGCTAAGTGCAATTGTAGTTCACTGTTAAAATATGAGCAGGTCAGGGTAATCCTGGAATGAAAGTAAATCAAAACACCAAAAGTTGCTTGTCACAAAAAATAAATGATCCTTTCTTAAATAGTGAATCAAGAATATTTTTTCTAAAGTATTTTTTTCAATTGCAAATGAATTCCTGGATTTAACTGCTATTTTATCATATTTATAGAAGTATACAGATTCACATAAATAACAAGAAAAGCCACATGAGGCAAAGTAAGTAAAGTAAAAGGCTCTCAAAAATAAATTATGGGAATGTTTGGCTAATTATTGCTACATTAAAATAAGAAAGAGTTATACAGGGCTCCACATGTCTTGCTTACTTTTACATTTTGAAAGGCCTAGCACTTAGTAGGTCTCACTTGTTAATTGAAAGAAAAAGGTTACTAAATGTGTAAACCCAGAACAGTTAAAATAGCTCAGGGACAATGTCAGGTCTCAGGCTGTGTAACCATGAAAACTAAAGTGAAAATGCTTTTTTCTCCTAAAAGGAAAGGAAAACACAGATCTTCCTAAATTAATGGACCTGGCAATTTAGACTTTTAGGATTTAAAAAGTCTTTTTGCTAGACCTTTTCTAACCCAGAGTTCTTACTTTACTGCATAGCTTTTCTTGTGTATTTCAATGCTGACGTTCTTCCACAGGAAAATAGAAAAGTTCCTGGTGGAATTTCAGTACAGCTGTTAATGAGAGCCACTGTCTCCTAGCCAAGGAGGAATATTATCCTGAACATAATCTCTTGCACATCACTAACAGAATTGGCAGCACCTATGGAAATTAATCATTCAACAGTAGGCATCTGTATGGTACAGGTGCAGCAGTATGTCTACACAACAGGTGGGCAGAATCCATTCCTGTTGACCAAGGCTTCAATATGACAGCAGCAGCTGGACTCTGCATCCAAGCCCTGTGTGACAAGTGGGGAGAGGGGAAGTCTGGCTTGGGAAGTTACTCAGCAAAAAATATTAAGCCCCTAAGATAACCAGGGGAGAAAGAGTCAGAGGGAAGGAGGAAGAAGGAAGGACTACAGGATAGAGCAACCAGAGATCATCCCTTAAACTTCTCTCTTCTCAGACACCTGTGACAGAAGTGGAAGGTTGGATGCAGAATTCTGTGTATCTGTGGCTCTACCTTTCCCTAACTTTGTGAGTCTAGGCAAGGTCCTTAATCGCTGTCCCCAATTCCCAGTTTTAATAATAACCTACAGAATGTAAAGCAGTTCGAACAGCACCTGGCCCAGAGGCAGGTCTAAAGCTTTCCTATTATTCCCCTTCACACTTAACAACCAGCTCACTTTTTAGCCTTTCTCGCTATTGGGGCTAAATGAGGATGCATCAACCTCAGACTTTCTCCTCCAGAGATTCCCAGTCTGATGGGGGGAGGGAGGCCAGGAGCAAACAGGCCAAAGGCCCTGTGAACAAGAGGTAGGAAGCCGGAATGAGTCCGTCAGAACCTGAGAGGAGTGTCCCCAGTTGGTGTATCAGCCTCTATTCCCTAGAACCGGGGGACATCTACGGCCTCCCCGCGAGCGCCGCTGGAGAGGCGCACTTCAAAGGCAGGCGCGCGGGCGCCCGCCCCGGTGCGCCTTCCGCCCCCTCCAGGCCCGCATTAGCATTCTGTTTTTCCCAGGCTTCCTCGTCCTCCTGACCCCTGCCGGGATTTTGCCGTTCCGGCCGATTACTTGTCAAAGAAAGAAAGTAAGGTATTTAGCTCAGGTTTTGTTCTCCGCCTACTTGGTTAAACGCCCGTGCACGACGGAGTTCAGTGAATAATCGGAAGCCTCCCGCTGGGCGCGCTCTCCAGGACAAGGCACCCCAAACCGGGGGTCCCCAAAAAGGACGCCATCCGGATCCACCGTGAGGGGCCTCGCGGCCCAGCGGCGCCACCTGCAGTTGCGAGGACAGAGGCTGAGCAAGACCAGCCAGGCGGGCTGCTGTCGAGGGAAGTCTGGGGGAGGTCCCGAGGCCAAGTGTGCCTGGGCTACTGAATCCCTTCTCCCACAGGTGATGGGGGTCCCCAGGAAAGGAGTTTCCAGGGGAAGCAAAGGGCAGTCGGGCCCATTCCTCCATCCTTTGGGACTGACTTTCTCACCAATAGAGTTTATCTTCGAATACACAGCCAAAGGAAGGAAAGGATCAAAGAAACTGCCGCTGACCATAGGCCACACTCTTTGCTGTATCTGTACGATTTTTTAAAAATAAGCAGCACCTTAAATGTTATTAACGACCCATTTTAGAGAAGAGTACAGTGACGCTTGGAGAGGCGGAGGCCGTGGTCCAAAGGCACACTGCTGGAAACCGTAGTCGGCGAATTTGAATCCAGGCGCTCTGAGCTGCCCGGGCCCCCGGGGCAGGGTTAAGGGTGTGTGAAGGGGGCGGCGTGCGGGTCATGGTTTTCTTTGCAGGGGAAGGAGTCAAAGTAGGCTCTGGAATGGGGATCCTATGTGGCTTCGGAGGAGGCGAGTGGACCTTCGGAGGGGCAGCGCTGGGTGCCCATCTGCAACCGCCGAACCTTTAGAAAATCTCAGAGGAGGAAGCTGAGGCCCGTTACTCTACCTCAAATCCCAACCCTGCGTCGGGGTTGGTCATTCTGCTTGGATAACCACAGCTAGGGTGGACCCTTCTCCACCAGAGAGAGGTGGGCAAGTCCTTGGCAGGCAATATCCCATTTAACCCTCCGTGCCGCCTCATATAGGTAGATACTTTTATTATCCCCATTTGACGGAGACGAAAACCAAGGCTGGAAGAGGTCAAGTACACTTGCTTGAGGTCACACAAAGTGTGTCACGTCCGGGCGGATGCAGAAGCTGGAAAGGAGGGGCTCTTTCCCTGGGACTCGGAAACCTTTAATAGAAAACTGGGGTGACTCGGCTCAAGCTTTTATAGAGGGGCGATCGGCAGAGGGGGGGGCAGAGACGCTATGGTCAGTTCTTGACCCCGTGCCCTCTCAGTTTCGTCTCCTCCACCCGGTCCCAGGCGCAGGTCGCGGCCACCTTCGCGGAGCGCCCAGCCCACGCACCCAGCGCTGGGGTTTGGGGGCGGTGGGAGCCCCTCTCGCCTCTCCGGCAGGCGCTTGGAAGCGTCATGTTGCGGCCGCGCAGGGAGGCGAGACTGGCTCTGGGGTGCGTCCCGCCCTGGCGCGCGACGCCGTCCTCACCCAGACGCGCGAGCAGCCAGTTCCGCCCTGGGGGTCTTCCTGGGCTCCCGGCGCGCCGCGGGTCTCCAGAGCGGCGCACTAGCGCTCCCGCTCGCAGCATGGTAGGCGGCCCGAGCACACCAAACCATACCAGTTCCAGGCAGGGCCAGCAAGAGTCTCTCCCGCGTGGTTCCGGCTTTCGCCCAGCCTCAGGCGGAAAACTCCAAATGCCCCCCGGGTCGTACCCGGGTAGTAGAGCGCCTGTTTCCCTTGGTCCCTTTCCCCACAACCACCTCGCTGTCTTGGGCAAAAAGATTCGGGGGAGGTATTTCCTACGCATTTCCCCTGTCCGCTGTCTTTGCCTTCTCACTCCGCGAGCCTTTCTCTCTGAACGTTAGGTCGGTGTCGAAGGCAATTTGGACTTCTTTGACTCCGCCAACTAGAGACGGGTGTATGTGTGTATAGTACACATTGTGTGATGTTATATATAATAAAGTTTAATATCTTTCACAATAGAATATATACAGCACTATACAATGCATTATAGAATAGAAAATAAACATATATTTTAAAACATACTTGCATAAGGCTTAAAAAAACTCAAAAAGCCACCAGGTTGTAGCGTCTCACAGCTCGGCCAGCTGGCAACCACGATTAACTTGTATTTCCGGTGTTTTTTATTTGTTCCTGCAAGTAGGTATGTGCATCTGAATCTCTCCTCATCTGTCCCCCACCTATCTGCACGCTTTATACACACTGGGCAACACTTCGCTTTTCTCACTTAACATGCATCTTTAAGTTCGCTTCTGGAGGAGTTTTTGCTGGCTTAGCATATCCCCGGGACACAATTGGTGCGAAAGGCTGAAATAAATCACACGGAGCTTTGGGGGCTGCGCCTGCAGCTCGCGCGTCGGGCGCTGGCTGTGGTTCCCAAGAGGTCACCGCAGGCGGCTCCCTGCCGGAGTAAGCGCGCCCCGGGATTGGAGAACTGCGCGGTGGCGGTTGCAGTGCCCCCTTGCTCCGCGTGCCGGGGCCTCGCAGTGGGAGTTTTCTTTTCTTTGGGTCCTCCTCCTTGTTTGCACTGTGAGACCCCAGAAGCAGGTAAACAAGCTCTGGGACCCTGTCCTGTGCTCCTGGGGCTCCTGGGTGGGGAGCGATCTGCTAGACTGTCCCGAGGCCGATCAAAGGGGAGGCCCCGGGGGCGCAGTCAGCTCCATTAACATCCCCTTCTGGCCCGGCCGCTGGGGGCGGGGACGGAGTGGCCGGCCAGAAATAGCGTGCTGCCAAAGGCCTACTGTGAATGACCCCTTAAATTCCCTTCAGGCCCAGTGGCAACTGTTGAAGAAGCCGAAGCTCCTACTTCCTGAGAAGTCGCGCTCTGAGGCTCCGCTGATAACAGGGTGCGGGGTGCTGGGCTGGACCATGTTGATGAAAGTAAACTTCCATGTCTTCAGCAGCTGATGGAAGATACAGATATCAATTCAGCAATTAAGAGAATATCAGAAAATCATCAAACAGGGAGATGCAGTAGTTCCCCAATCTTGGTAGAATCCCGGGGTGGCCAAGGGGCTGGAAGGGAGGGGTAAAAATCCCAATGCCCACTTATCACCCCAGAACAATTAACTAGGTGTATCTGAGACTGAGACCCAGGCACCGGTATTAACGGAAAGATGTCCGCATGACTCCAATATGCAGCTAAGCAGGGGAACCCCGGAGCTGTTGGGTGTGTGGGTTGGTGGAAATCTTCCTGAAGAACTGACATTTGAGCTCAGAAGGAAGTGTGGTGAGGACCCAAGGGAACACCTGGGCCCTGTGCTCGCTGGTGCTCTGGGAGTAGCAGTGGAGAAGGGACAAGGCATTTTCAGAGCAGAAGGAAGCAAGTAGTGATAGCTGGGCACTGGGTCACAGAGCTGTGCATCCCTGGGAAGTCTTTCTGTTGCTCGATTCCAAGGGAAACTTCAAAGTTTGATCACTGGAAAACACCTAGTTTAAAATGATTGATCTTTAAATATAATTCAAAATCAAATGATGAATGGAAACATTTAAAAAATAGAATAATGCTGGAAAGCTTCTAGGCTGAGTTGAGGTATTTCCTGAGGACATTGCATCAAGTCTAAGGTGCCATCCATTAACTTGTACCATGATTTTGTTTGCCACTAAGAAAAAAAAAAGCTGGTTCCTAAAATTTTTCTTTGTGCTTATCAAAGACTGCTTATTTAGACAAAGTATTATTTTCATATTTCATTCAGCACACATTAAAAGGAAAAATAAAAGCTGTCCACACAGTGACAGCTATGTTACAACTGCCATCTGACCACCAGGGATTGTAAGACATCATTGATTCACCCCTGGATTTCCAGAACTTAAAAGGTGTATCATGGAGTCTCTGCAAGCCAGTGTCATTCAGTGAGCTCATTGCTCTCAGTGCTCTATGCCTTTCAGCTCACGTAATTCTCATGACAACTACATGAGGTAGGAATGATTCTTTATTAACAGTGTTTTACAGATGAGAAAACAGGGTCTGCAAAGTAAGTTACTTTAAGTCAGGCTGCTCCCAAGGGGCAGAAATAGGATAGAAACCCATTGCAGGCTTATTTGTCACACTAAGCTAGGAAAATTGTCCCATTGAGTCAATCAAAACTCGGAAGGGTTACACGGAGGCGGAGCTGCTCTTGAGGGCTCTATTACCGGGAGACTGGAATTTCCATTTCAGTTGGACCTCAGTTTTTTAACTGTTCAGGAATGATGTGGTAAAACAACATTATGCAGCTAAGAGCATTCATGCTATCTATTAAAAGAACTTATAAAGAAATGATACCTGCATATTTCAGGCCAAATTTTGTTTGAAGTAAACTTAAAAAAATTTTTTAAGCACAATACATACATACACAGGAGAAAAACACATACCCCAAATCAAGCACCCTTGTGTAATCAGCATCTGTGTTAAGAAATCTAGCAATGCATCAACACCAGAAGGCCCCCATATCCACTTTTGGTTGTCACCTCCCAAGACATGGCCACAATTTTGTCTTCTATTCCCATCAATTAGCTTCCCACTCTTTTTTTTGGGGTTTCTTTGTTTTTTATTTTTTATTTTTATTAGGGTATCATTGATATACACTCTTATGAAGGTTTCACATGAAAAACATTGTGGTTACTACATTCACCCATATTATCAAGTCCTCCCTGTACCCCATTGAAGTTATTGTCCATCAGTGCAGTAAGATGCCACAGATTCACTCCCTGTCTTCTCTGTGCTACACTGTCTTCCCTGTGACTCCCCCATATCCTGTGTACTAATCATAATACCTCTCAGTCCCCTTCTCCCTCCCTCCCAACCCACCCTCCCTTACCCCTAACCCTTTGGTAACTGCTGGTCCCTTCTTGGAGTCTGTGAGTCTGCTGCTGTTTTGTTCCTTCAGTTTTACTTCATTGTTACACTCCACAAATGAGGGAAATCATTTGGTACTTGTCTTTCTCCACCTGGCTTATTTCACTGAGCATAATACCCTCTAGTTCCTTCCATGTTGTTTCAAATGGTAGGATTTGTTTTCTTCTCATGGCTGAATAGTATTCCATTGTGTATATGTACCACATCTTCTTTGTCCATTCATCTACTGATGGACACTTAGGTTGCTTCCATATCTTGGCTATTGCAAATAGTGCTGCAATAAACATTGGGGTATATATGTCTTTTTGAATCTGAGAACTTGTTTTCTTTGGGTAAATTCCTAGAAGTAGAATTCCTGGGTGAAATGGTATTTCTATTTTTATTTTTTTGAGGAACCTCCATACTGCTTTCCACAATGGTTGAAGTAATTTACATTCCCACCAACAGTGCAGGAGGGTTCCCCTTTCTCCACATCCTTGACAGCCTTTGTTGTTCCTAGTCTTTTTTATGTTGGCCATCCTAACTGGTGTGAGGTGATGTCTCATTGGGTTTTAATTTGCACTTCCTTGATGATTAGTGATGTCAGCTTCCCACTTTTTGAATTTTATATGCATGGAATCTTACATTGTGTTCCTTGTGTTCAGCATCTTTCATTCAACTTGTATGGGGTATTTGCTCATGTTGATGCATGTAATTGCATTTGGACATTCTCCTTGCAGTGTAATATCCATTGCATGAATATATAATTTATTCATTCTGCTGGAGACATTTGGTTTGCTTCAAGTTTGGGTTATTATGGGTAGTGCGGGTATGAATCTTCTTGAACATATCCTTTGGTGAACATCTGTATTGCATTTCTGTACACACTGGAGTGGGCTTGCTGGGTCATAGAAGTCAGACTACGTATTTTAAACAAGGTTCATAACATTTAAGAATCTTGGGCTCTTTAAGCAGAGCACCTTACAGTCTTAGGACTTAATTGGAACAATGTTAGGGAGTATTAAGGGAAGAGATACCAATTAAAGAACAGAGGAAAAGATGAAAAGGAGATAGGAAGATAGATATTCTGCTTCAGATACATTTATTGTTCTGTATTTGAGTATTCAGGCACTACATGTTTAAGAATGCTTATATTTCTTCCACAAGTGGTTAAGCATCCATAGATAAGTATATTGACAAAGTAGACATGGATTGGGGAATCCTCAAAATGCCAGAGGGAATCTCTTGTTTTCCTTTCATTGTATATGTTTATGGCTTTCTAACAATTGCCTAGGATGGAAATTTCTAACATCTAAAGGTGCAGTTACTGATCCAAGTAACTTCCCAAGTCCAGATTTTCCTCCTTTAATGGTCTATGATCTTTCTAAATAAAGCAATGCAGACACACACAAATAAGACTAAAGAAAACACCCCACAAAAAACCAAAGCACTCATGATCCAAGATCCAAATAACAACCACTCTCAGCATTTTGTGGTTCTAGGAGCACCAGTGGGGGCCTACCTTGTGTCCATTTTGTTCCACTTGTTTTTCCAAAAAGAATTCCTAGTTTCAAACATCTATCCCTCTCCTACATGACTCAGGGAGAAGTAAGCCCAGATCCAGTGCAGGGACAGCCTCTTGTCTAAGCCAATCACTGTGTGTTTCTATGGAGACTGCTACTGGTCCAGACTCCAGATGACTTGGAGTCAATGGTTAGGAGAGAGGTGTTTTCCTTTCACATTCCTACTTATGTGGAGGGAGGCAGCAAGAAGCCTGATGGCCTCTGGCACTATCATGGGACTGTGAAGGGAATCTCTTTAGGGGAACACGGTACTCAAGCAACAGATGAGAGAGAGGCAAATAATCTGGATCCTTGATGACTTCTTTGAACTGCTGATGGTTGGGCCTTCCATTAGCTTAATGATTAAGCTAATTTGAATCAACAGTTTAACTTTAACAATTTATACCTTTCCACATATGCTTGGACATAATGTTAATTAAGTGTTTTATATGTAATATATAAACATACAAACGATATTCAATTTTCCTGTTATTCACTTCAATAAGCAACACCATAATAAACATCTTGCATAAATATCTTTACATATATGTCCTACTATTTCCTAGGAATAAATCTCTAAAATTGGTGTCATTGTATTAAAATATATTTGTATACATTTTTGGTACACAATAATTGATTTTTTCATATTGATTTACATTCCCAATAAAAATGTTCAAGAGCATTTATTTCTCCTCAACCTCACCAATGCAAAAGTTGGGATATATATATAACAAATGTAGGAATTTAGAATGTTTCATTATGTTTCTGTAAATACATAATTTGTGTATGCAACCTGTGGCTATATACAAATTAAAGAATTTGCTATCAATTCTTATTTAATCTGAGATAATGTCACATTAAAAAAAATCAAAGATATCATGTTTATTCAAATGAATGATTTTTAAAGTTAAGTTTATTAGGGTATACTTTATATACAATAAAAATTCACCCTTCATAGAAGTGTGTGTTTTGTTAAGTTGTAACAAATACATACACTTGTATAACTAATACCATAGTCATCACTACCATGAATTTTACTAAGAGATTCTCCAATATTCAACACCCTTATGTTCCTAGTGAACTGGCTCCAGTCATATTTTCTCTCCACAGTGCAATGCTAGACTCTTATGTAAGTCTATTATTTGGGAGTTCACATCAATATTTAAAAAGAAATTGGCCTACATTGTCTTTATTAGGTTTTGATTGCTTTAGAATGCTAACTTTCTAAAAATAACTTGGGAACTTTGTTTTATTTTCTATGAACAATCTTAAGTACAAATATAGGTTTAATAAGAAATTATCCCTAAAATGAATAGGACCTGGAAATACCCTTTGCAAACTTTTACCATTTTCCTATTTTTGTTGATCTATTTAATTCTTAAACTTTAAAATGTTTTAGCAGAGATTTGTACCATATAGCATATACAGGTATATAATGTAACCATCTATTTTATATAGTAATATAGTTACATTTTATGTTTGCTCTTGATTCTGTCATTTTAAGATTTTGCTCCCTCCTTGCTTACTTTTTCTTTTTTGCATGATGTCATCTGTATTTTTGTGTCCCTTTCTCCCTCCCTATTTATTAGCATTTATAAATGAAATACTATTTATTAGTATTTCAGAAATTATTTGTCTTGACTGATTCTTTTTATAAACTTTAAACAATATGCTTATGCCTACTCCTTCCTCTTGCGTCCAGCCTGAGAAACAAAGTAGCATCTAGAGACTTGTGAAAGAGGCTGCTTAACTGGAATGCAAGTATCGTGACAGAGTGGATATGTGTCTGTTTCATTCACTGCTGGATCCCTGGTGCCTAGCACAGGGTCTCAGACATGGCAGACGTTGGTACCTAGAAATGATCGGGTGACTGGATTAGTGTAATTACTGCTGACCACCTTTGAACTTCTGACAGCAGGCTGAATTCTGAGTTTTCAGTACCAGTCAGTTATCTCTGTATTATAACTATGTTCTTGTTAAGTTTGACATTATTTTTTCCCTTCAAAAAAATAAGAATTAAACTTTCATTTTATAATTGCAATTGCTGTAATGATCATTTATAATTAAATGGATTCTGAGCTCACTGCCAGTCTTTTGTGCACTGCCCTCTGCATTTCCAGTCTTTTTGGCATGACTGCATTTTGTTATTATACAGATTTTTTTCAGCAAAACTTTGCAGGTGCTATTTTCCTATGATCTAATCTTCTTCTCTCTCCTCCCCTCCTTTTCTCTCTCCCTCCCTCCCTCCTTTTCTTCCTCTTTTTCTTTCTATTTTCTAAGATATGCATTTACTTTTAGACTAAGTAATACATTCACCTAGTCCAAAATTCAAGAATAAAAAACAGGTGTCTTCTTTTTTCTCCTTTCCCAGTCAGTTCTTCTTCCCAGATACAGTCAATATTATCAGTTTCTTATGGATGCTTCTTGAAATATTTTATTCAAATAGAGGTATCTTTATAATTTTTTTCCAGTGATAGCATATTACACTGTTCTGCATCATGCTTTCACCCCACCCTTAACAAAGTATGTTGGAAATTACCTCGTATTCACACACAAAAAAGTTCCTCACTTTTCAAAGCTAGTTGCAAGAGTATTCCAGTCCGTGAATGCACCATGCTTACTTATCCATTTCCCCACAGATGGTTATTTAGGTTGTTTCCCATCACTTGCTATATAAACAATGCCGCAGCAGGTAACCTTTAGAGTTGCTGAGTCCTTTCCTATCCAGCACTGACTGAATCAAAATTTCTGGGTTTGCAGTTTTTTATGAAAATCTTTTGGATGAATTTGATATATGGTGAGCCATGCCTCAGGCAGTTATTCCTTAGACACTCTGAAACCTTCATTTTGTGAACCTTAGGACTTCTTTAAACTTGGCCCCATTACTTCCTGCTGGGGATGGGTTGAAGGCTCCAAGTGAGATGTTCCGGCCTTCTCCTTGGGCCGACTGCACTCTCAGGCTTGGTGAGAATTTCCAGAGTTGCAGCCAACATCTTCAGTTTGATTTTCTGCTCTTGTTTTGTACCAACACAGAATTGTTTCTCAAAGTCTTCTCTTAATATATTGCTGATTTTTCTGTTTCTGGAGGATTCTTATCAGAGTTTACAATATTTGTTGTCCTCTCTGCTTTAGCATGACAGGCTTACTCTGAATCTCTTGTTCAATTAGTTTCATATTGCTTCATTTTGTGAAAGGGGTTGTTCTGTAAGCCTAGGTAACCTTTCATAGAAATCTTTTTTATATTTATCATACTATTAAATCAATTGTTTAAATTGTGATTATTCATTTCACAGCTTTCCAATAATTTGCTATTGCAATACTGTAAAAATTAAATGGATCTACACTCGGCTTCTTTAATGTCTGGGGGGTTTTAGTTCATTTTGTCTCACACAGAAAACTACCTTTTTCTTTTTTTCAGGCAGTTCTTAGGCTTGTTTTGAAACTAAAGCCTAAATTTGGGGTGACAAAACTGAATGTTTACCAGGGGCAGGAAGATAAAGTAAATGGGGGAAGCAGAGTTACTGCCATTTTCTTTTCCTTTAATACATTGCTGCGTTTTACATCAAGATCAATTAAATTGCTTGATTAAATCTCTTTTTGAAATCCCAATTCCTTCTTTAAATAATCATTTCCCATCATTATTTTATATTTCTGGTTAAAGCTCTTACCATGAATTGTTTCATGATGGTGTCATGCATTCTTTGGCATAGGCATATTTTATTTGCATATCTAACATGCAGGAGTGTTCTTTATTTTCTGAGTTTATTGTATACTTCTCACTTTTGACAGAGACAAAAGTTAAGTGTTATTGCACTTTTTTATTAACCTTACTATAAGAAAACACAACTCAGGCAAGATGATGATAATAACTGAAGTTAACTGGCTACTTGCAAAAATGTGAAGTACTGTTCTAAGTATTCACATGCGTAGAATCATTTAATCCTCATCACAAAGGTGGGTTAACAGTTTATATCCCATGTTTCAATCAGGGACTGAGGTCCAGAAAGACCAAGTCACTTCCCCAAGATAAGTACTGTTCAAAAATTATGGAATGTGGATTCAAACCCAGGCAGTCTGGTCCCAAGCCCATGACCTTAGTCACCGTGCTTAACCACCTGTGTGCAATCACAAATGAGCCCAATTTGAGAGTGCAGGCAGAATTGGAGGTGGTGTGTCTCGTGCATTGGTGAATGTGCCCCCATTCCAAGGGGCAATCACTAGTCAGCCCCAGCCCACTGTTACCTGAGGAGAATTGGAGATGTACATTGGTAAGTCTACTGATTTTTCAACAAAAGCCAGGATCTAGATACTTATGCAAACTTCCTGGATTTTAAAGTATTGGAAACCATCAAATATCCTAAAAAGCTGGGAAAATTTTGTCTTGGTCCAAGAAAGCACATCTGCGGGCTGAAGGTGGACTATGAGATGCTTGGTTGAACACCCGATGGAGAGCATCTCTCCTCGACCAATATCCACCCCTTAGATGGCTCATTCTGAGCAAAAGCAGTAAGAGAAGTAAGGTAGAGAGGTTCTGTGGTTTATATGCCTCCCTCCTTTCTTTCTCTTCCCCATCCTTTTTTGTCCCTGTCCTCCTCTGCCTTCTTCAGTGAGATTGTAAAGAAGATGTTAGCACCAGTGAACTGTAGTTGGATTAAAGGGGCTTCCAGAACAGAGAAAAAACTTGACCAGAGTACCAAGTAAGTCAACGGATCTTAACAGCTGCCTCCAGGTATGGGATTTATCTCGGACAACAGTGTAAAGTTTTTTCCAGGATTGCACTATTTGTCAGTGCCACGTACCCAATTTAACATAAATTTGTGAAGGACTTACTAGGTGCCAGGCTCTGTGCTAGCCCTGAGATGAATAGAGTTAGATTTACATCTTTGAGGATTGTTAAATCTATGAATTCTGTAACACTGTTACTCTTATTATAGAGAATTTGCAAAGGTAAATGGTAATATAAAACCAGCCAAACCCTGGCAACTACAAGAATGAGAATTTAATACAAAGAAAAAATTCTATTTTCTGAAAGATGTTATGTAGAAAGAGTGACTATTTTAATTAAATGAAAGAATTATTACTTACAGATCATTTATACCTACTGATTATTGCCTGCTTAGTTCCTTACAGATCTAGGATTGTTGAATACAACAATGTATTTGTAGTTCAATGTATGATTAAATTTAATCTGTGTTAAATTTGTGATTCCCAGAAAGAGGAATGGATGTCTCTTTAATTTCTTTAGCTTCCCTTGTAAATACATGAAGCAACTCTGTTGTCAGAATGTCCTTCTAGGAAAGGACAGCAGTATACTTTTAATTAAGTTCGTGCATTTAGGAGTTCATAGGGTACATGTTAACACAAAATGAACTGCAGAAACTCCATGTGGGAAGGAGGACAGTAAGTGTCCCAGGTTTATGAACATGGTTCAGTTCCCCTCAGATTTTCCTTTTCTGAACAAGAGGCAAGTGGCCAATTATTTTTCTGTTGGAATTTCTCAGATAAGTGTGACAAAGTGTGACAGATAGAGGAGTGAAGCCATTTCTTCACTAAGAATAGCTATTCAACTTGTATTTCACCTCTTTTTAGCAAGATTTGATGGCACAAGACAGAGAGAAAAACCTCCAAAGTAAAGACTTGGTTTTTATTCTTGGCCTCAGAATAAATAATGGACGAAACATGATGATTCAGTGATAGAAATTGAAGCAGATGTTTACCTTTAAAGCTATGAGGCAGGCCATTTCAAGAATTTGAAGAAATTTTATTTCAATTGTTTATGGAAAAAAACCTCACACTTCTTTTCCATCTCCAAAGTAGTTGAAATCACAAAATCATGTTTATTGACTATTGCAAAAAATGCTGATAAATCAGCAATGCAAATTTGAATGTTTAGAATTCTAACTACATCAGAATTTATAAAAGCTAACCAGTCACTCTTTTATAAGTTTATATTATTTGGAGTAAAGGAGAAATCAAGCATAGAATTAAAGTATGTTTAGAAGAGTACAGAAAAGATATAACAGTACATGTCCAAACTAATGGGACATAGCCAACAGTACAACTATTTAAGGTCCTAGGTCCTTTGCTTTACTGTATACATTTTAGAATTAACTTGCCAGTATTTAGAAACTGTAGCTATTTAGGAGGGTTCATGATATAAAGTGAAAAGGAGGAACTACATGATCTAAGCACCTAAATTAACATTTTAGAAAAAGTCATGGATTCATGTCTTTCTTTATTTACCTTTGGTAATTTCTTCACTTTATTAACTTAAAGCCTGCTGGAATTTTCACTGGGATTGCATCAAATCTAATTTATATTTTAATAACATTGAAGAAAAAGGCAGCATCTTCCCCAGAAGCTCACAACTGCTCCTCCAGTCTCCGAGGCCTGAGTTAGGTACCCTGCTCATGAGTGGACCAGTGTCTGTGCCTAGAGAGATGGGGGCTCTCCAGGATCTGGGGATGACATGCAACAGTCCTGCAAACATAGGGCTGTAGGGAATGGGAAGGGCACAATGAATACCTGGGTGATAATAAACAATAATTCACCGCATGAGGCATGAATCTAAGGATGGAGGTGCTGGGCAAGAGAGTCTGCCTGCAAATGTGGGGACTGCTAATTCTATGCACTGCCTGTCCATCTGCTCAACAAAGAGCTACTGCACATTTACTATGTGACGTTTGCTATTCCAAGTGCTCGCTTACAGTCATGAAGAGGACAGACAAGATCTTTTCTTTCAGGGAATTTATAAAAGAAGAGACAAAAAAATAAAAAGAAAGAAAACTAGTATGTGAGGAGATATCAGACCATGATTAGAGTGATGGAGAAAAAAGGAGGTTGGTATGAAAAGCTGAGGGGCTGTGACTGCTCTGGACAGGGAGCTCAGGGACGACCCCTCTGGGGAGTGACTGTCAGTGCACCTCAAACGACCGAGCGGAGCCAGAACCGGAAAGCAACACATTTTTAGCATGGGGCCAGCAGGCAAAACAGCCTTGAGGTGGGAGCCAGGTTACTGTATTTTAGTACCTGAAAGGAGACAGTTCTGGGGGCAGTGACTAGAGAGTGAAATGAGAAGAGGTGAGAGAGGTGGTTAGGGAACACATGATCCAGCGCTTCGTGGACCCCAAGGAAGCATTTTACATTTTAGTCTAAATGAAGTAAGAAGCTCCTGGAAGGTTGTAAACATTAGAGAAATAGGGTTTGATTTATGTTTTTCAACGATCCCTCTGGCTGTCATGTAGAAAGGAATAGAGGGATTCTGCACTGGTCCATGCAAGAGGTGAAGCTGGCTTGAGTTTGGGGGGCTACAGTAAACATGGGGACCACTGGGTTCCAACGACGTTATGGATTAGAGACTGATGG
Organism: Manis pentadactyla; assembly: GCF_030020395.1. NCBI lineage: Eukaryota > Metazoa > Chordata > Mammalia > Pholidota > Manidae > Manis > Manis pentadactyla. Next base: position 40,742,790 of record NC_080032.1, on the reverse strand, counting down.
ACCTGCTGATTAGGGAAATGATATGTACTTAGGACTCGGGTGAGACAGTGACCACAGATGGAACTTGAAGGTGATTCTGTGCAGAATTCTGACGAAATCTGTAGAAACTTAAGGATATAGGAATATATAATGAGAGAGTCACTGCAAATGAGTACAGAGAAGAATTCTTCATTAAATGATGTCAGGAGACCAACTCAGCATTTGTGGGGAGAGGTTCAAACCTGTATCTTAAACATGTTGAAATTAGTTCGCGCTGACTTTAAAGTGAGAAATTTTAAAAATAAGAAACACACTTGAATACTGATCACATTTTTGGAAATTGCTTAATTTTCTATTCTTAGAAAAGATGTTTTTATAATTACTCAGGAAAAAAAGAGATAATTTGATGATGAAAAAAAGCTTCAAACCAAAATGAAATAGAAGAGTGGAGTAAAGAATAATAGCAGATGTCACATGTCAAATAAGGAAATAATAATGATAAATGATAATGTGAAAAGTTGTTAATAAAAGAAACTGTGTCTGTAAAATGAAGACATAACTTAAGAGCAATTCAGACAATGCAAAACAACAAAAACGGAACAGTTACTGTCTAACTGCAATAAATAAAACAATACAATCTGATGTCACTGAAAGTATAGACTATGGTGTTGGAAGCGGGTTTAATCTTTTAGGAACCAAATTTGCCCACAGGAATCAATCACCACAGAAATGTTAGAATCTTTTACCACAAACTGAGGTTGCCTCAGTAACCCTCCCCACCCTTTTACTGCAACACCCCTCCCCAGCCAATGAAGCGGGAATATCTGAGGATTCAGAATTCTCTGGATTATTTCTGGTGTAATTCCTGAAAATCGAGTATCTATGTAAAATATACATAAAATCAGGAAAGAGCATGACTTTGAGAGAGGTTTTGTTATTTCAGTCTAATAGATAGGTCTAAAAAAGTCATGTATTGTGTGTTGTTTTCATTTGCATTTTAAAAGTTAATGAATGAATGACTGAAATTGAGTATTTTTCATGTTTATTACCATTTTCATTTCTTTTAAATATCAACTATTTATTTAAATTCGATATTTAAAATGGATACAAAGATTTTATTTTATTGTTAGTTACTAACAACTTTATTATTGCACATTAATCTTTCATAATATATATTTTAATACATCCATCTTGCTTAAAATGAGCCTTCTCAGTTCTTGCTAGAGATGCTTTCTTAGCTGAGATCAATCAGTTACCAGGGTGCAAAAGTCTTCAGAATTAAATTCTGATGGGTTGAATTTGCTTGTGATTTGACTGGTTCTCACATCGGTCAGTGACACACACAAGGGCAGACAGGTGACTTTTTCTTTCTCTTCACATAGAACATAATTGCTTGGGTTCATTCTAACTCTATAGCTGATGATCTCCATCCAGTTTGGCGGATTTTCCTGACGAAATGCTCTGATGTTCCACAGAAGAAATGACTGAAAACACACATATTTATATTGTAGAACTGACCAAATCTCAGTGGTGTGAATGAAGTGGGAATTGACTGTTTTCCAGTGTTTCCTGTTTGGCTTTCCCTAGTCGGCCTGAGATGTTGCGGGCTGGGGTCTTGTAGCAGCTAGTTTATTTATTAACCAAGATGCTTTTGACCAAGACCACACCTCAAGATCTAGCTGGAAGAACCAAGGCTAGCTGCTTCCCTTACTGTCAAAGAACAAGCTAAACAAAAGAAGTCATAGGAAAATGCCATGGTGGGAGTGCGGCAAGACCATCCAGGTCTATTCCTGTGGCCACCTGGACTGCCTTGTACTCTTCTTGCTGGGTGTCAGCTGGACGTCCAGAGAGTGACGTGGCTTAGCTCTGGCTAAAGAAAGGGTTGGAGCAGGCGCTGAGCCACCTGGTTTTGCATGGATACATGAGGTATATATTTTTAAAGTAAATATGAGGGCCTCCATCCTTTATTAGTTGAGTGACGCAGCAAATGTCTTAATTTCTCTATGCATCGGTTTCCTGGAGGTAATACTTCCTACCTCATAGGTCTGTTGTGAAGATTAAATGAGCTAATTCATGAAAAGTGTTTAAAAAAGGATCTCGCACTAGAAAGTGGTCAATAAATATTAGCATCACCAGAATAGTCATCTTTAAGAGGGTCTCTGAGTCCATGTGACAACTTTCTTTTCCATTAGTTGAAATCTCTGAAGGTGGATGTTAGAGATTTTTGTACTAAAGGAAGAACAAGACTTTCCCAAGGATTGAATGTGAGGAGAGACGGAGTGGAGTAAACTGATGGAAAATTTCACACCGTGGAGGGGAGATTAGCTGGAGAGAGAGAATATGCTTCACCTCCCTCATGGCACCTACATGTTTCCACTGGTGGTCTCCAAACAAACTATGAAAGTTCCCAAGAGGAAGAATCAACTTGTGTCATCAGCTGCATCACGTCCTTTGACAGTGACAGGACCAGTCAAGTAAGACAGGTTTTCTCCCTTCCACATATTCTCTCCCAGCTGCTTCGACTCCTGGAGTGAGTCAGCAACCAAGGTCAGGAGGGTGAGGGAGGAGGGACAGAAATGAAGGGCAGAAAAGAAAGCAGGTTCATGCCACTGTCTCCAGTTTCCTGCCTTCAGAAGCCCCCAGAATAAGGAAGGGAGGATGCTTTAACTGAAAATAGTGTTCATGTTTATATTCTTACACAAGACGGCAAACACTGAAATACTAAACTTAGACAGATTTTCTTACTTTAAAATGACTGCAGGCTACTTATTTATTTCTAACAGTTATTAGAAAAATCATGGGACTGCCTGAGTGTCTGAGATTTCATCCAGGGGCAGAGGGAGAAGTTCCACATTAAATACATTAAATTCATGTGACACATTTTAATAGGAGAGTAGGGGACCTCAGAGTTTCCCTACAGGTTTATTTTGTAATAAAAGAAACCATACTACAGTTGACATTATTGTTTTTTAGTCTCTTACATTTATTATCTGATGAGAATTGAGTCATGTGTCAAGGAAACAGTTATAAAGTAATCAAAGCATTTTTAAGCTTAAGAATCCCAAGAAGGAAGTGGTAGGAGACATAGGAGAGTTTACAGTTTTTTAATGTCAGTAAGAAAGAAGGGTAATAAATCATGTGAAGACATTTCCTCTTAACAGGATGGTTTAATTAAATACCTTGTCCATGTTTCAGTGAATATTTTATTCTGGTGTCACTACTAGTTTTGAAGGATTTATATTTGACAGATGGTACCTAACACAGCTTTCTTTCCTTGCCTATTGTGAAGAGGAAACCTTTGCCAAGATTTCACAATATGAAAACTGCTCCTGTTTCTTAAAGGGCAAAAACGAATCACTTTCTTTCTGGATTAAGAACAATTTAGGATGGTTCAGAAATACACCGACACTGTTTACTTCCCAGAGTGCTGACATTCAATGCTGTATATATTTTTTGGGAGAAGATTCCTTATTTGTCTTCCATGAGTAACCAGTTACTAATATTAAAGTGTTTAAGTTGGAGCCAACAAACTTATACCATATAGATTTTCTCAAGGAGAGTTAAAAAACTTAAGGCATTTTTTTAAAATAAAGAGATCATGTGCCTGTTAATTGTTCTTCCATGCCCCACCTAATCATTGGTAAGGAGTTCTTAGTTCATTCCCTGAGAGTTGAAGAAAGCAGTAACTTGTTTTGAAATGAAAGATCAAAACATAAGCTCAGTTTGTTCTTGTCTTATCTATGTTCTAGTTTTCTCTTAGTACAAAGTACCCAGAAGGTTTTCCTGCAATTTTCACTTTTACCAACACATTCCGGTTTGCTGTCTGACTTGTATTTTCCCTCAGATCTATGTGGTTCTCTATTTGTTTCATGTATGTAGCATTACCTTCTTAACACGTTTCTGTGCATTATAATTTAGACATGGCTATCTAAGGCCTATCTCTGATACAGATATGTAAGTCTAAATTATGATATGTACCCCATGACCTAGTATCACACATACCAGGCATGTAGTAGGACCTCAGTGAGCCTGATTATGAGAATTACCCCTTTCTAAGGAATTAATCTTAATGAAGAAACAGTTGTTCATTAAATAGACTAATGAAATCATTCATAAGATAGTCATGGACTACCATGTTGGCCCTCAGCTTCTGCTAACGGCTCCAGATCATTGCCCTGCCTCAGTCTTGCCCCTTTCTATTCATCTTCCATACTGATGCCAAAGAACTTTTTAAAATTGCAAATCTGATTATGCCACTCCTCTGATTCAATTCTCCAATTCTTCAGGGAAAGGGTCAGAGGGTGTGGTTGGCCCCAAGGCCCTCTGTGACTGGACTCTGCCCAGCTCGCTCCTAGTTCCCTTCCACTCTCTGCAGCCCGCCTCACTGTCCCCCCTCAATGACTGAGTTGGGCTTGCTGGCCCTTCCCCGCTTTGTTATAGGTTGAATTGTGCCCCTACCCCTGACCGGTTCATATGTTTAAGTCCCAACCCCAGTACCTCCAGAATGTGACCTTACTTGGAAATAGGTTCCTTGTTGATATAATTAGTTAAGATGAGGTCATACTGGTGTATGATGTGCTCCTAGCCCAATGTGACTAGAGTCCTTAGGGAAAGGGGGAATTTGGATATAGAGGCATGCACATGGGGAGAGTCTCCTGGGAAGACTGGAGTGACACTGCCACGAGCAGAGGCACTGCCAGAAGCTGGGAGACAGCCTCAGGACAAAGGCTTTTCCAGCACTGTCAGTGGAGCATGGCTCTGCTGACACCTTGATTCTGGACCTCTGGCTTCCAGAACTGTGAGACAATACGTTTCTATTTTTCTACGACACCTGGTTTGTGGTACTTAGTTATGGTAGCCCTAGGAAACCAAAATACCTTCTTTCCACTTGGAGAACTCCTACCCATTATTCAGAATCTGGCTCAAATGTTACCTTTTAGAAGCTTTTTTCTGATAGCCCCTGCCCTCTCCCAGAGCTCAGCTGGGAGTCCCTCTGTTTCTCTCATGTTTTCTTCATTTTGCTCACTGATTTCTTTGCTTGTGTCTCACCATGATCTGTGTCTCATTCATCTCCTTATTATGGCTCCTTGCATAAATGTCTCAATATGTGTCATTGGACAAATGGGTTTTTACCCTTTCAGTGACTTTAGCAGCATCTCTGTGGATAAATATTTGTCTCCTAGGAATATGGTGATGCTCATTTTATAGAAGGAAATCCAAAGGTATAAAAAGCTGTCAGGAAAATAAATTAATAAGGTCACCTAGCATCTCTATGGCACAGCCAAGAGCAGTCTTCCACATTTGGGATTCAGTAATAGCAAAGCATTTTGGAGACTTCCAAACTTCCCTTTGCAGAGGAAGAAACTATGGTCCATCCAGTTAGATGGAAAAGGCTCTTCATCTACATAGAAGGATCCAGAAAAGAAAGGAATGAATGCTTATGAAACTATGAATAAAGTTAGGAAATTCTTTCTGAGAAATATTAAAGAAGGTTCAGAATTCAGACTTACCTTCCAACATAAACTCTTTTTATCTTTTTCCAGGAAACCCCTAGAAAAGATGCTAAGCTTCATTTAGAATGAATGTTGGTATGCCTTTTCCCCATCTCTCACTAGCCAGAATTTAATCAACAAATCTTGTATATAGCAGAAGAAAGCTCATTTTAAAGCAATAGCTAGAATTTAAGAATCCTAATTGGTCCAATTCAAGGTTCTATGGATAATAATACTGACAGTAATCTGAGTTACAGATCTGGCATGGTCTCAATACAAATTAGTAAAGATTCCATGACTAGCCCTGGATACCTAAGCATTTTCTGCTGTCAGTCTGTTGGCTTCAGGAAATTCACTGTGGACTTACTTGAAAAACAAAATGGAAAAGAGTGGGAGCACCACATTTGTGTCATGAGCAGATCCTTTATAAATCATCAGGAGACTCCAGAGAGGGCCATGAAGAGATTTTTACCAAGGGTTTTATACAACTAAAATCAATGCATCCACTTTATCTGTTCTGAGCATACTGGGGATGCAGCTGGAGATGTCACTAAGAGTTAGAGCAGCTCAGAAACCTTTAAGGTGTCAATTGACCATATTTTTAGGTGCAGAAATGTTACATGGACACACCATGGATTCACCAGTGATTTACTTTTTAAATCCGCAACAAATGGACTCAGGAATCTACAAGGGAATAAAAAATATCATGAGAGCAAAGCTGAGTTGAAGCAGGGTAACTCAAAATCAATATTTTGCTTTTAAACTCTTAAAGGGAGACCCAGGGGGACTGTACTCATTTTGTCCTCCTTACTTATTATCCTCAGAGGATGGGGTAAGAAGTGACAAGCCAGCTCCTTACTTCAGTTGGGACGTTCTTCACTAACAAGCCACTTGTTGGAATTCTTAGCTTCCATTTCCTGGCAAGTAGATTTTTAATAGCTACGCTATCAAATGCTGGCTCAAAAATAAATCAAGTATACTTTCCATATTATATAAGTGAGATTGCATTTAGGGAATCAGGCAAAGAACACAGTCAATATTTGACTTGCTGGAGAAAAGGGGGTCCTCTTGTTAGTGATACCTGTGCAATAAAGTGAGTTCAAACACCACTCACTTTAGCTTGGCTGCGTTTTCTGCTGTGAATTAGAATTCCTTGTTATTAAGTCAAATTATTTTCTGTTCTTAGCCTCTGACAAGCAAAAACCACACTTTGCCATTGCTGTATTGGCACTTCCAGTGGGTGCAAACAGTAAGCTGAGGAGTAGTTGGGAATTTTCTTTCAGTAGCCGCCTGGGAATAGGTTTTATTCTGAGTCAATGACATCATGTAAGTTTCTCCTTAAAGAGTCTACTTTTAAAAACAAAAACAGAACTATGTGTGATGATTTCTGCTGTTGGAATGAGTTAGATAGAAATAAAAGACATAGGTCTGGGCTCAGTGGGAAATGTGCCCTCTACCTTTAATTCTTGCCTCACTGTATTTGCTCCATCTGCATTGCTGGCTTGAACACTACCCTTCATTGAAACGATAGGAAGAGATGACCTCAGTGGCTCAAATTTTCCTTTTGTCAAGAAGGAGTGGGAGAAATATAGGGAAAAAGAGTAAAGGAGAGTAAACTCAATTCACTCATACATTAAACTACCTCTGTGTGTAGTATGTATGTGGGGTCATAGAAAGACAGAAACTGCAATGGCTGTGTTAGCAGAGAGGATTTAATCTCAGGAATTAATTTAAGAGGTTTGTAAGAATGGAAAACTGGAGAGTAGTAAGTAGTTATGGTGACCCAGAGATGGTAACTCCAAGAAGCAACTATGACCCCAAGGGCCAGGGAACAAAGAAGTGGGGTGAGGTTATTGGAACAGAAATGTGGACCGGAGGCCCTATGATGCCGCAACTCAGATCTTTGAGGGGCAGGGCGAGGAGAGGTGTTGCCTAGATGGTGCTGCTCATTCACAAAAGCAGAGAGAGCTTCCCGGAGCTGGGACCTTTGAGGACGGCGCTACTCAGCAGGTATGAGTGTCCCTGGGGCCAGTATGAGGCTGGGCACAGAAGTGCTGCAGAGATGGCTGGAGACTTCACCATTTGCCAAGCCTGAGAGCCAGCTAACAGGAAGGATCACAGTCCTCGTGACCACCACCACCACCTTCCAGTCTCCCAGTATCCTTCCATACTCGCACAGTCCAACCAGGAGTCAGCTGGAAAGGAGAAATGAAATTTGCAGAATCTCCAGGCCCAGCATCACAAAGTGTAACATAGAAGAGTGGGTTTGGAGCTCAGAGCCAATTGCTTGACAACCAGCCACTTGATTCCAGGCAGCTAACCCATCAGAATAGGCTGAATTAGCAGCAATAAAAAACTCCCAGATCCAGATGGCCCCAAATAACAAAGGCTTACTTTTCAGCCATCCTACATGCCCACTGCAGGTTGGCTGGGGCGGTGCTATCTTAACTCCTGCACTCAGGCTGCATTGCCTGAAGCACTGGGGGTTACAAGGCGGAGGGAGAGAGCGGTGATGAATGGGTACTAGCTCCTAAGGCTTCTGCACAGTTCTTAGGCTGAAAGAAGTCACATGGACATTTCTGACTCCAAGACTGGGAAGAGAGAGTGCAATCCTACTACCTGCGAGAAGAACCAGAAACATTTGGTTGGTATCAGGGCAAGTGGATATTTATTAGGCAAATTTCAATAAGAAATTTTGTGCAGTTGACTGTTAAGTTTGGAAAAGTGGACCAATCAGTAACATACTTCTTCTTTTTCCATTTAAAGACACTTTAAGGTGGATTTTCAGCCATGACGGCAATTAAAACTTGCAACACAAGTATTGTGTTGAAATGGAGGGAACTTCATACCAGAAGATTACTGAACCACAAAGGGTTACATCAATGTTTATTTTTTTAAAAAAGATTCTAAATTACATTGCTCTCACCAAATGCAAACTTTTTTTTCTTTTCTTTCTTGCTTTATGTTTCGATTTTTAAATAAAACTAAATCGATGAGCGCATCCTTCAGAATAGGAATTCAAATGTGTTTATTGGTTTGCATGTGAGATGAAAATAATTTGGAGACAGTGGATTTAGAGAGAAACAAACAAGTAAACAAGCAAAAATCCTACACTGTGAACTGCACAAGGGCAAGAAACAGATCTCTTCAACTCGCTCCTTTATTGGCAGCGGCTTATACAATGTCTGGCACCCAGCCCATACTAGCTGCTCAATCCTGACTGTTCTGATGGAGACAATGGTGCAAATGCTATGAGCATGAAGTTTACAGGATATGCAAGCCCATAGAAGGGGCACCCAAAGCTGACCTGTGTGGTTAGGGAAAAATCCCCCAGGGAGTAGGAAAAAGAGGGTGACAGTGGGTGGCCATAATGCAGCAGAAGGTAGAGCCAACTGCAGTTCTGATAAGTGCACTGGAGGGACACGAGGCTGTTGGGATGGGGCAGGAATGGTGGGATAGGAGGACGAGGTTGGCTATGGTCATTGCCACATTCAGGATGTCAGCTGCTTTCTGAGTTAACCAGCAATTTATACTCTACTGAGGACCAATTTATTCCACCAAGAAGCTAGGAGACATCTGTGACACCCTACTGCTAAGATGTGTATAAACCAAAGTGTTTTATGATAAGCAAGTGTTGAGTGAAAAATGCTAGGAACAGAAAATCAAGTGGAAATTGGAAAAGGGCAAATTTCTTACCAGCAAATGGTATCTGTATGGGATCAAATTGTGTATATAAGTCATAATCAGTATTTACCTACTGATACAGTAGAAAGTTAAAGCAACTAATGCATTTTGTCTATTTGTTTTAAATTATGTAAGTGAATTCATTTTTGTCAACACATAAACATTACAGACAAAACTGAAATTCTTTATTCTACATTGAAATCCCACACCAAAATCCCCCATCTTCAGGTAAATACTGTTTTATTTATCCCTTTAGATATTTTCTATGCATTTATATGCATATATATGGACCTGTAGAAAAGTAGTTACAGTGTGTTTTTTATAAAACAGAAGTTGCATCATACTCTAGAGATTTTTCTCCAATTTACTTTTTGCTATTTAACATTAATTCTTGGAGAGTGTTTCATGTTAGTGATCTAGATCTTTAGTCATCTTTTTTTTAAAGTAAGGTATCATTAATATACAATCTTATGAAGGTTTCACATGAGCAACATTGTGGTTTCAATATTCACCCATATTATCAAGTCCCCTCCCACCCCACTGCAATCACTGTCCATCAGTGTAGGAAGATGCTGCAGTCTTTACTTGCCTTCTCTATGCTGTACTGCCTTCCCCATGACCTACCTAATTATGTGTGCTAAATCATAATGCCTCTCAATCACCTTCTCCCTCCCTCCCCAACCCCTTCCCTTTGGTAACTGCTAGTCCCTTCTTGGAGTCTGTGAGTCTGCTGCTGTTTTGTTCCTTCAATTTTGCTTCTTTGTTATACTCCACAAATGAGGGAAATCATTTGGCACTTGTCTTTCTCCAATAAACAGATGGTATCTGTTTATTTCACTGAGCATAATACCCTCTAGCTCCATCCATGTTGTTGCAAATGGTAGGATTTGTTTTCTTCTTATGGCTGAATAGTATTCCATTGTGTATATGGACCAGATATTCTTTATCCATTCATCTACTGATGGACACTTAGGTTGCTTCCATATCTTGGCTATTGCAAATAGTGCTGGGATAAACCTAGGGGTTCATATGTCTTTTTGAATCTGGGATCTTGTTCCTTTGGGTAAATTCCTAAGAGTGGAATTCCTGGATGAAACGGTATTTCTATTTTTAGTTTTTTGAGGAACCTCCATATTGCTTTCCACAATGGCTGAACTAATTTACATTCCCACCAACAGTGTAGGAGGGTTCCCCTTTCTCTGAATCCTTGCCAGCATTTGTTGTTCCTTGTCTTTTGGATGTTGGCCATCCTAACTAGTGTGAGGTGATATCTCATTGTGGTTTTAACTTGCATTTCTCTGATAATTAGTTATGTGGAGCATTTTTTCATGTAACTGTTGGCCATTCAGTTTCTTCTTTGGAAAAGTGTCTGTTAGGATCCTCTGTCCATTTTTTAATTGGGTTTTTGTTTTTTGGGTGTTGAGGTATGTGAGAACTTTTTATATATTTTGGATGTTAAGTCCTTAACAGATAAGTCATTTATGAATGTATTCTCCCATACTATATGATGCCTTTTGTTCTGTTGATGGTGTTGTTTACTGTACAGAAGCTTTTTAGTTTGATGTAGTCCCACTTGTTCATTTTTGCTTTTGTTTCCCTTCTAGTACTCTTTTAAATTGTGAATCATTTTCCAAATATGGGTCATCATTTTATTCCACTGTCTTGCTGTTAGAACCCTAAGTAGTTTCCAGTTTTTAGTTGTTACAACGTAGAGATGAACAAACTTCTGCCCTCATGGAATTTATCCTGGTTGGGAAACAGACACTAAATAAGATGATATATAAAATACATAGAAATTAGAAAATGATACAATCTCAGGAAAAAAATTGAGAAGGGTACCATATGTCAGATTTGGGGGAAGTAGTTACATTTCCAGTAAGGAAAGGCTTTGTTGAAAAGATGGTATCTGTTAAGTCCTCAAGGAAGTGGGGAAGTGGTGCACTGGCATGTGATACACTATGCCTTTGTTACTTAATTGGGAATCCTAAGAAATTTTGAAATCCCACCAGCAGCACTAGAATTATTTGTGAGATATAAGTCAAGAGAACTTTAAGTATTTTTAATATTACTGTACTGTAATACACATGAACTTAATCTTTGCCAAATTATATATTTCACATTATTAAAGTTTTCCATTTTCTGCTTTGGTTAACCAACCTCTATCAACTCACCTTATTTGTTTATTTGCATAATACACTTCTCCAGTTTTGCTCAGTATAATGAGCTTTTGGATTCCCAGTTAAGACTCTGTATCAACTGCTTTTATTTCATAGGTTTTTCCATATGAGGTTGACCCGACTAAATGAATTGTTTTTACTTGCAGTGTATGTATTCTATCCACTACTTTAGGAAAGTGAGTCTTGATCTATGAGGTCACACACTTCACTGAGAATTTGATAAAAGCTCTGGATCATCTCCCTGAAAAATGCATATTGTTTTGCCCCTCTTCCCCACATCACTTTGCATCAGACAATAGTAGGTTCAGAAAGATCCAGAAATCCAAGCATAGATCAGGGTCCAGGACTCTAGGCTAAAAAAACAAAACAAAACAAACCAAAAAGAAATCTTTCCAAAACTCTAAAATCTATCCCTAGGGACTTTAGAGGAGAACTTGATAGCTGAACACAAACATGAAGCCCCTGAAGGAATGCCTTAATTTATCTGTGCTTCATAAAGTGGGAGCCCATAGTGAGGGGTGAGATTAAAAAAAAGAAACAACTAACACCTTCTGTAGCTCACTGCCATGTTTACTCTGAGGATATTTAATGCATTGTATTTATTATTAAAGTCTTAGACAGAAATTTGTCTAGACTCAGATTCAAGGAAGTCTTTTTATACTTTCCAGAACAACGGATTTGTCTTAATCTGCACTGTCCACTGTAAATCTTACAATCTTGGTGGCTGCTGGAGAGCTTAGACCTGATGTGGGGGCTTCCTTTCAGCATGTGAGTGGATTACAGTAGAAGGTCTTAGGTACTAAGCACTGTTTGATAAACAATGTGATAAATACTTTATGAGAGATTTCTCATTTATTCCTCATAACAAGACTATGAATAAGTGTTTTGTTCAATCTCCATTTTATGGAGGAGGAACCTGAGACAAACCAAGTGGACTTGCTCAAGGTCACAGAAGAATAAGAGCAGGAACCCAGACCCAGTTTTGTGTGACAGCAAAATGCACTTAACTACTGTGCAACTCCTCTCCACTATTTTAGATACTAACTACTCCCTCTCTGTCTTCTGATCCCACCTTTCACTCTCAGTTTAATTTTTCTTATTCGTTTTAAATTTATTTTTTCTTAATGTATTTTACACTTTCTTTTAAAATGTTTTAAGTTCTTTTTGGAGAAGAGAGAGTATAAATAAATAAATACAGGTATTTCCAGTATTTAATTGTGTGCTGAGGGGACTTAGATAAAAATTTATAGCCCTCCACCCTTTCCTTCTCATCTAACTTATTTTCCCATGCTTCAGAGTGCTGTATTTACTTAGAAGATTTTGAAATCTTACATAATTAAGACATCAAATATTTCATTTTGTTTGAAAAACTATAGGTTCCATTTTTTTTGTTTCTTTCCCCAGTGTGTCATTTTTGCCACTTTCTCTTCCCGTTTGGGATATTATACCTATAATTGCATTTGGGGTATTATGCCTATAATTGCCTTCAGTTATTTTAAAGCTCTTACTGCCCTCAGCCTCTTGGTATGAATTAGCAGAGGTTTTTCTGAGCTATTGAGCCCTTCTTTACAGAAACGTGGTCCTGCAGAAGGGCAACATGTTGGAATCTAGAATGTTGGCCAAGTTGGCTGCTCAGAATTTATTGGACATGGACTCATCTATTGGGCATATTTCTGTCAAATTGCTTAATTTCTCAGGGCCTCACTTTGTATCTAGGGAGCTATGGTAATGACATTGCCTCTATTTTTCTCACAAGGAAGTGGTAGTTAAAGATCAATGGGACTTTCTGCACAGGCAGTAAAAGGCGACAGGCACCCAAGGGAGAGGGGCTCGTGCTGTCCCTGGAAGATCAAAGAGCTGGGCTGTATCCTGGAGCCTCTTCCTTCTGTTATTGTGCAGACCTGAATAGAGGCCACGGCCAGCTGCGAAGGGGCAGTGGCAGAGGCAGGGGCAGGCAAGGGGGCTGTGTATGTTATGCTTTCAAAGAGAGAGGACTTCTGGGGATGATGAGTGCACAAAAGTGGCATCGACTTGGCTGTAGTCAGAAAGGGTCTGCCTGTGTTTAGCCCCCTTAGAATGGTAGTGACGTCGTCTTCATGCTTTCCTCCCAGGTTTCCTAAGGCTGCAGAGCTGATTGTCTGCCCTTTGCCTTCTTGTCCGTGTCTCTTCTCCTTGCCCCATGGCACACAGTCCCCCACGCAGAGGGCGCCTCATTGTTCTTCACCACGGAGGGGCAGCCTCTAGGCAAAACCCACTCAGCAGGCGCTTCCTGCAGCTTTCATTTGCTCTAAGTTCTTTGCCTTATAAACCTACTCAAAGGAGCTCATGACTTTTTAAGTTTGTTACTGTCCCTTAGGACATTTTCCTTTCCTTTTTCTCATTACCTGTGACCTCTCCAGGCATTTCTGTACCACTCAGCCTAGCCTGATCAGCTCTCCACTGCATGTTCCTGTTGAAACCCTTCTCTTGGCCTTGTTTTGGACAGAGAAGCACGACTTCTTAGCACAACTTGGGAAAGAGTATAATGCAGCTGGTGGAAAAGCCAGTTATATACAAAGGCAAGTGGCTGTCTCCTTGCTTGTTTGGTCTGTGAAGCTGGAGAAGGGACTACACAGCCCCTTTCCTTGGTAGCCTTGCATCCTTCTGCTCCAGTCAACCTAGGACTTTTATCTCAGTTCTTCCATTAAAGGGCGAGGCAGCCCTTTTTGGATGGCAACTGCTTTAGCCAGAGCCATGCCATGAGTTTGATCCACTTTGCTTTGGTTTCTTTTTAATGACGTCCAGGCCGTTGTCTCTGGGAACCAAGTTTTATAGGGCTGTTTGCATTTGCATCATAGCAGCCGCTCCCTGCCCTTGATGGTGGTTTGCCTGTTTCTTTTTTCCACATGGTCGGGGAACTGTTCCAGCTTCTCTTTCACATGGCGTGTGTGTGGGGCTTGGGCCCCAACCCCTCCTCCAACTGCTCAGAGCTACAATAATGACCGTGTTTTCTTACTAAGTCCTGTAGAGAAGAATTTTTCAGGATTTACTGAATGAATAAGAAACAAACTGAAAGACAGGCTAGCCAGGGAAATGGGCAGGATTCTTTTTGGAAATGGGATGACTGAATGACTGAATTTGGCAGAACCTCTAATGTTAAAAAAAAAGAGGAAATGAAAGATGTTTTCTCTTTCCAGTATTGGATCTACTGGATCTCAAGGCCTCCTAGATTCTCACTTCTTGGTTCATTCCAATTTTGGCCCAGAAAGGAAGTACTTTGTGAAATTTGATAAGCTAGGAGTTCTTTGCAGGTTTATCAGTTCTGCAGCCCGTGGCCGTTGATTTACAGGAGGCAGCCCAGATCTGCAAGGAGAAAAGAGCAGCTCACAACCAGGCATCTGCTACCTGTAATCCAAACTGATCACAGCCTGGGATGGAGGCAGGGAGTCATGGACACTAGTGGCTTAATGCAGACAGGGATGTACCTCCCGGAATGTCAAGGCAGCCTGGGTGCTGAGCATGCTCGTTGCCTGCTTGAGCGGGCGAGAACTGAACTCGAGGCCAGTTTATTGCTGACTTACTGAACCACCACAATATCAGAAGACGACCCTTTGGCAAGAGGTCTGGTTCAGCGTTTGCCTTTGGTTGGTGGAAGAAGACACCTTGCTTTTCTCATGGTGATATAATTCTTCAAAGCTTCTCATTATGCCTTCTTTCTCTTTCTGATCACCATCTTTCTGCCCCATTCCCTTTCTATGCTTATTTTTTAAGGCATGAAGCGGAGACAGAGGGGAAGCATGGTCAAGACAGGTAGGCCCATTTCTGTGTGCTCAGTGGCTTGCACGGTGCTTGGCACATGGAAGACAATGACTACTTGTGGCGTGAACACCATGACTTACCAGTTCTTCTTAGAGGCTTGTTAAGGGTCCCTACCCATATCTTATTTCCTCTATTCCCCCAACCCTTACCTTGGGGTCTGAATTCATATGGCCATGAACTGGGAGCTACCCTGAGGGAGTGTATAGATTGTATTGTCCAAAGGAAGGGAGATGTTTTTCATTTTCCAGGCTTTGGAGTTTCAAGTAGGTTTCTTATTTAGACTGTGAGGTCATTTCAAAAAATGTAAGAAAGGAATGAAAATGTTTATCTTCTAACAAGTGTTAGGTATACCTTAACTTGCATGGATGTGGAATATCAAAAAAGCTTCCCCATCTGGTAGCTGAGATATCATAAGATCACAGAAAATTTTTCTTGCCTTAAAATAACACACTTTCAAAGCTCTCCCAGTATGAAATAAGCTGTTTCTGGAGATTTTTGAGAAATTTCCTAACTTGGATTAATATTTCAAAAACTTTTTATTGGAGTAAAATATATATATTAAAAGTCTGTAGCTTAATGGATTTTCACAAACTGAACACATCTGTGCAGCCCGGGTGCAGACCAAGAAGCTGAAATCACCGTTATCCCTAAAGCTACTCTCAGGCTCCCTTCCAGACCCTACCTTCTCATGAGCGCTAAGAATAATTCTGACTTCTATCAGCAGAGCCTAGAA
Organism: Manis pentadactyla; assembly: GCF_030020395.1. Classification (NCBI taxonomy): domain Eukaryota; kingdom Metazoa; phylum Chordata; class Mammalia; order Pholidota; family Manidae; genus Manis; species Manis pentadactyla. The sequence continues at coordinate 40,726,927 of NC_080032.1, read as the reverse complement.
TTGCCTGTTTTTGTCCTGAGATGAGTTAGATAATACGGTATATCTTTTTTCTGTCTGGCTTCATTCACTCAACAGTATCTTTGTGACATTCACTCATATTGTTGCACGTAGTCAGTCCTTATTGCCCTATTATTCACTTGTACCATTCAATGATACCATTATCCAAATAGACCACCATTTGTTAACTGTTCTACTGAGCTTTGGGGATGTGTTGATGTTTATCTGTTGAAACTAGCTAACACTGATAAATTTTTTAAAAAGCAGTGCCTTGCTATGAAGTCACCAGGTTCTATTAATAAAGTTCTGTTATTATATGCTATTCCTTTTTCAGTGACTGGATTTGTTTCCCATTAGTGAAAAAATGATGGGTGTAGTAGGGCGTTAAGAGAGGGAGCCGAAGAAACTGCATAATAAGGAATCCCAAAACTTAGCGGCTTAAGAATAACAATTTTATTATTTTTCATAATTCTGTGGGTTGGTTGGTGTAAACCAAGCAGTTCTTCTCTTTCCAGTGGTGTAACTGGAATCCTCCTGTGGAGGCAGATCAGTCTGGGAATATCCTAGATGGTTTCACCCACATGTCTGAAGTCTTGCCTGGTTCCAGAATGGCTGGAATGGCTGGGGGCTGCCTGCACCTCTCCCTCTCTCTGTGATCTCCCATCAGTCATGAATCTAGCCCAAGCTTCTTTATATACTGGCTGGATCGAGACAGGGAAGATGGAAGCTGCATGGGCTCTTGAGGCGAAGGCTCTAGAACTCACAGACCATCATATGTACACTGTTGGTCAAAGCAAATCACAGGGCCAAGCTGAGATTCAAGAGGAGGGCAGTTAGACTCCTCCATGTGATGGGAGAGGCAGTGTGTTTTGATAAGAATGAAAAGAATTGTTGATGGTCATCTTTGCAGCCAATCTGCCATGGTAACCGGTCTTGTTCCCAGTCAGAAGTTGAGGGGAGGGAGGAAGCTTGTGCAAAGTCTTTAGGGTTATATGGCTCAATGACTAGATATTAGTATGGGAAAGAGGTAAAGCTGATGGCACAGAGGAGGAAGGGTTGCTGCACAGAGTTGGAAGTGGCAATGGGAAATCAGGATAAATTATAGTATTTCCCACTCTCCATTGTTGTGGGTTTATTCATTCATCGAGCAAATATTTAATATAGGAGACATAAGGCAGTGTAAGAAGCTGATAGAAAATTTCTGAAAGCGACATTCTTCGAGCCCACCTGTTCAGTGGGCAATAAATAGTTGGAAATCAGATTCCTCAAAGGATGGAGAGAGGAACTGAGGTACGAACTCAAATGAAATTGGGATACATGAGTCAGGGGTAAGGATTATTTCAGAAGCTAGAGAAGGAAGGGCTTGAGGTGACCTCTGAGCTTCTTGGGGGCTGCAGGTGCCCACGAGCTTTCATATGGGTTTAATTTAAGGAGTGAAGCTCAAGTAGGATAGGAAATTCCAGTATTGTTGAGGAAGTAGAAAAAAAGTCTTGTGAAGATGCTCAGTCAGTGTGCTGGCTGCAGATGGTATTTCTGGAGGATTGTAAGGGATCTGGCCATGTTTGGTTAGCTGCTGGAGAAGGACTTGAGATTAGGAGAACTGTGGATTTTTGCAATTAGTTGAAAGTGAGACACATTTTGGAATTAACAGGCCCTGAAGTTTCAGGCAACTTCAGGTGACATCCTTGGTGGTTTTAGTGGTACAAAGAGGATGTCAAGGCTCAGGGGTCCAAAGAGAACTCTGATCAGCTGTGGGGTAGCAGCATTTTCGGGGTACAACTCACAGCACCTTGTCTGTACCACTTCCATGCCCTCCAGCCTAACTTTCAGCTGCCAGTACCTGATTTTCTTTGTCTAAGGGCTGGCTCTCTCTTGTCACTGGAGCCAGAGAAGGCAGAATATTGATATTCTGCCCTCTGTGTGCTTTAACCAATGACTGACAGAACTTGGTATAAAAATAGTCCAGTTCTCCTGACCCTCAAGGGGCTAAAGTGTGCTCTGCACTGGCTCCCAGTGGGACTAAACTCCAGTAGCCTTCCATTCCTAGTTGGCTTGATTACGTGTGCTTTAATGTCTACCTTTGCTCCTAACTCTGTTTTAAAATATAGTATATTAATGGAAAGCCAACAGATCAGGAGACAATTGCCACTGAAAAGACAGTTTGTTAAACACAGTTCCTAATAGAAGGGGACACATCGTGCCATTGGTGGACAAGGGGAAAGGAACGGGATTGGTCAGGATGCAGAGGGAGAGAGGGAACCGTGGGCCAGACCCTCAATGGGGTTTCCTTGAGAAGGAACCCCTGAGGCAGGACAAGCAGGTGTAGGACAGGCTAGTTTGAATTATTTCAGTGGGCTCTAAGGCATGTGGACTGTTCCTGGATGTCTGGTGCCTGCTCCTGGGTTATTAGGTGAATAATGGCCTGGACTATGAGAGCCCAATAAAGGTGATGCCTAGGATGTGGGTTCTGGACTGGTTACTTTGTATTTGAAACTTGCTCATGGGCAAGTAGTTAACTCTCTCTAGGAATTGGCTACCCCTGGGAAGAGCAGCCCCACCAGGATCAGCAAAGCCCTAGATGTTGAAGCATCAGAATAGAAGACATGGCAACACAGACCCTTTCTTCCCTTCTCTCATATCCATGCTCCCATCTCCTCCCAGAAAAACTACCTGAACTTGAATCCTTCTTTCAGGCTCTGCTTCTGGTGGGGGAATCCAAACGAATTCAGGAGATTATGGTGACTCTTGCAGTAACCTGGATTTTGGGGTGGCTAAAATAAGGTGGTGGCAATGAGAATAAAAAGAAAGGAATTCTCTAGAATGTACACAACATCTTCACTCTCATAATTAGAAAGTATATACGTATGTTTTTTTCCAAAATGAATTTATTCCCTAACAAAATGTGACCCTCAAATCATTACCATTGGCTGCTTGATCAGTGTGCTGGAGCCATCTTGTAACACCCCATGAGAACTGATTATTGAACATTCAGAATATTTGAAAGCTGTTGTTAAAATATTGGTAGTTTGACATTGGCTCTGATAGGAGTGTTTACACCACAGCAGTTGGCAAGTGCTGCAAATCAGGGCTTCTCCCCTGAGAGAGCTGCTTTACCAGCACACCACTGCTATTATGGGAAGTTTATGAATGAAAGGACATAGTATCCCGGAGTGTTAGTGTTGGACGAGTGATCAGGAACTATCTAATCTAACCTCCTAAATTCAAATATAGGAAATGAATCCCAGAGAGCGTGAGGAAGAAAGTTGCCCAGGATGAGAGTTGGCAACACACAGACTAGCACAAAGTCTCTTGGTAAATAAGGTTCTTTACAAATTTCATGCCTGGACAAGGACTTAAGATCATTATGAGTATTACTGGTAATTGTCGGTTTTTCCATTTTTGGGTTCTATTTTTGCAGTAGTGTGTGTGTGTATGTGTGTGTGTGTGTGTGTGTGTGTGTGTGTGTGTGTGTGTTGAAGAGGAGGGAGAGGGGGAGAGACGGGGGAGAGCCTACAGTATTCCCTACTGACAGTACAATTTAATAAAACCATTTTGTTAGAGGCTGAAAAAAATGAATAACAATTCCCTGAGCATTTGTTGACACTGTAAATATGGGAAGTCTGTTATTTAACAGCAGTTAAGTAGATGCCAAGGGGGAACATTGTGACAAAATCTCAACCAAATATTGATATGAACATATTTCTGTTTGCATAAAAATATGTTCCCTCCGTATGGGAAAGGAAACTGTAAGGAGAGAAATACAAACAACACATTGAAGAAATGTTGAGTGGAGAAACTGTTTATCTGCCAGAACAAATCACTCCTCTTCATTCTGTGAATTTTCCTGGAGAGATTGTGGTGAAATTTACTTCTACAAGTGGGAAGCCAAAATTCTTCCATTCAAGGAAAAGTGACAGATTTTAAGGGCTGCTTTTTGGAAAGGTTGCAAACACACACAATATGGTTCTGCTCTGAGCAGGTATTTTGATCGAATATCAGGGCTTTTTAAACCTTGGAGCAAAGACTAAAGTGATTTCACTTTTAGAAAACTGAATTCATGGACTAACTTGCAGAAATTTGTATTTGGTATCATTATCCTTGTTCCCAAGAAGCCAACATGTTTTGAACTCAGTGGTTCTAACTGGGAACTCAATCCACAGTTTTAAATCTTCCAAGTCAGATTCCAGATTTTTAAAAATCTGATTATTTTCCTCCAAACAGTCTTCTTTTCTTTCCATATAGGATAACATATTATTGAAAGTAATTAAAAAGAAGAGATCAAGCCAGAAAGATGAAAAATAGAAGTCCCAGACACATTACACTAGTCTAATCTTGAGAAATATATCAGACAAATCTTAATTGAGGAACATTCTATAAATACGTGACTAGTACTCCTCAAAGGTCATGGAAAACAATGAAAATCTGAGAAAAATGCCACAACCAAGAAGAGCGAAAGGAGACAGGACAACTAAATGTATATGGGATAACATGAATTGGGTCCTGGAACAGAAAAAGGACATTAGGGAAAAACAGGGGAAATTTCAGGAAAATATAGACTATAGTTAAGAATAATAGTATCAACCGATGTTGATTCATTAATTATAATAAATGTAGCCTACTGATGTAGGATGTTAGTAATAGGGAAAGCTAAATGTGGGGTGATGGGGACTCCCTGTAATTTATTTGTTATAATTTTGTAATCTAAAATAGTTCCAACATTTTTCAACATATTAAAGAAATAAATCAAACATTTTTTGGCAGAAAATAAAAACTGGTTTATCTCTAATCTTCTGCTCACTGCTGGTGGTTGGTCTTATCACATTGCCATCAGGAAAGGCAGCCTGGCACTGACACAGGAGAGGAAAGCTCTGGGCAGTTAAGGAGTCTAAGGGACTGTCACCAAGGGCTTTGCCGGCTGTGGTATATGGTGAGTGTCGGATGAGGTCTGGCTGGGCAATTGCCCAGTACTCCAGTCCATGGACATTGTATGTCCAGCAACTGTTTTATTCTTATTCGACCTGGGAACAATTATGTCTGTGGGAAGAAACCATACTTGCAAAGTTCAAATATGTTTTAATGTGGATGAGAAGAGGCCAGCTGATGATTAGATTGCTTGTATGCCTATTGATTTCCTGTTTATGTCTCTCTTTGTGATCATCTCCAAGGATAGCCACTATTAATTTCTTCCCTCTCTGTATGTATATGCTTCTCTTCACATCAAGAGGCGGAATCTAATTTCCTTTCCTTTCAGTCTGGGTTGGGCTAAATGACCTGCTTCACCAATAGAATGAGAAGGAACTGACATTCTGGGAACTTCTGAGGCTGGGTCCTAAGAAGCCTGTGGCTTTTTCCTGGGCCTCTTGGGATACTTGTTCATGGGGCACTTCCTCTCAGGACTCTCCTTGGAAACTGGCCACCATACTATAGGAGAGCAGCCACATGGAGATGCCACATATAGGTTCTCTGGCTGACAATCCCAGCTGAACTTTAGCCCCCACACAGCCAGCATTAACTGCCAGCTGGGCACGAGAGCCATTTTGGATGTCCAGTCCAGTTACACCATCTGACTATATTCCAGCCACCATCTGACTATAATGTATGAGAAACTCCAAACAATAATAGCCCCAATGAATGCTCTTAACTCACAGGATGATGAGAGAAAATAAATCATTTTAAACCACTAAGTTTCGGGGTGGCTTGTTAAACAGCAGTAGATTTGGAATTCCTGCTAAAAAAAGCAACCATCTAAATATTCCTACGGTTTGACCGATAGGTGGCCTATGCCTCTGCGAGCCCATCTTGGCGGTCCCTGGGATATCTGGTGCAATCAGAAATCAGTAACAGTTTGGTAAATATAGTGTATAATGAGAGTGTTTAGCACTGAGTGTTTCATGATAAACAAGACCTATCTGAGGCTCAAAGAAAGACTTCGGCTTAAATGAATTTTGTATTTTCCCCCAGTTTTAACACTTCCTTCACCCCCCTTAGGATTTTAGAACTCTATGTAAGAGCTGGGGTCTTTTTTGTTGTTTGTTTATTTGGATTTTTAGTTGCTGCTCTTTTTTTGGCCACTTTCAGTTTATATACTTTTTTTGTGTGTGTTCAAAAAAATGAAAGGATAGTAAGAAAGGGAAGAAGGCAGGAAAGCAACAAGCATCTGGTAGTGGGAATTGACCATCTTTTATATTTTGCCTTTTTATAGCTCTGCATTTGTTTACCCTCAAAAATAAAACAAATACAATCATTTATCACAGATCCTAGGCACTGTTTTGTTTTACACATATCAGCTAACTTAACACCAGCACCAATGCTGTGAGGTTGGTACTGATATTATCTTCATTTTACAGTTGAAGAAACTGAGGCACAGGGAGTTCAAGAGATTTGTCCAGCTTTAAAGGGGTTTCAAACCTGGGCCATCTGATTCCAAAAGGCAGGTTTAAATTGCCACTCAACATCTTCAAATTTTAGTAAGGTGTATTTACTCTTTCCTTATTTATTTATATTTTTTATTATTTATTTATTTATTTCATTCCCACGTATAGATAGCTGTGTATTGGTCTTCCGCTTATCATGCATGAACTGCTCAAGGCAGCTACATTTGCAAGCTCTTTACTGACAAGACCTGCATTCCTTGTGTGCATAAGTATGAAAAAGGATAGACGTATTTTCTCTTCCAAGTCTTCAGCTTTTAAGAGAAGTGTTGGCAAGAGGACAAACAAGAACAAACAACTCAGGTCCACCTGGCTCTGGCCCTTGGGCACGTTATATCCCTGCTTAGCTCCCTCACCTGTGAGCAGGGCTCTAATGCACTCACCTCAAGCTCCTGGGAAGTAGGTGCATTTCCTACACTAAGTACCTGTCACACAATAGGAGAAGCAGCTGAGCACTGTGATGAAAATCTTGGTTTGGAGTCAGCGAGACTGGGGCTTGGAAGCCATGCCCAAGGCCTGGGTATGTAACTTTGGACAAAGTCAGGTGCGAACCAAACGAGACTGTGTGGGTAACATGTCTGGTGCACACTAAGAGCTCCAAGAGTTGGGGTTCTGATGATGCTCATGTTAGTTCTCTTCTCCCTGCTCTACCTGGTTCCATGCCACAACCCCTTAGCCTTTGGGCAGAAACTGGCATGCTTCTACTCCCCCACCCCACATTTTATATTTATTATGGAATAATACAAGTACAGCAAATTCGCCATTTTTTAGTGTACTTTTCTTTGAGTTTTGGTAGATACATGCAATTGTGTAACCAAATGGCAAAACATGTGACATTTCCATGCCCCTCAAATTCATACCCTCTCCTTTGTGTCAACTCCTACCCCACCCCCCCAGCCTTGGCAACCGATGGTCTGTTTCCTGTCTCTATCATTTTGCCTTTCCCAGAATGTTAGATAAATGAAACCATTTAGCAGGTAGTATTTTGAGACTGGCTTCTTTCACTTCAATAATACATTTGAAATTCATCTTCCATACAGTTTTAATCACTTTAAAAAATATCCTTTTCCCCCCTCTGTTGCATCACGCTGATGGTGATAGATGAACTAATTAAGGGTGAGATCTCCAGGGTCCCTCTGACGCTCAGAGATTATTCTATTCTTTGGTTCACTGAAGTGCCAGCAGAAAGCCAATAGAATGCAGAACCTTAATAGCCACCTTTTATTTTTTGCACAATTAAAAATAAAGAAAACTAAAATGAAAAAGACCTTCTACTCTGTTTTTATTTTCTTTCTATTAACCCCTTCATTTTACAGGAATGCTTTGTTGTTGACTCCGTCCCACACATCTGCAGCATCTCACCTTGACCTCAATATCTTTGGATGCCATCTTGAGCCACTTACAGCCTCTGCCTTTAGCCATAATGTGGCTTATACATTCATGCTGACTCCATACATACTAGTTGGCAAGGGATTGAAATGAAACCTGCTGAGAAGAATCCGCTGACCGTAGGAACTCAGGAAGATCAACGGGCTTAGGGGAAATGGATCATGATCTTTTTCACACTTCTCCCCATTTTAACTCTTAGAGACTCCAAATCTTGGCTTCCAGCACGTACTGACAAGTCTTAAATAAGGAAGCAGAGAGAAAAGGGACAGAGTGGAGTTGTGTTTTCTTTCCCTGGAATCGAGGTGGGAAATAATAAGGGAAGGTCAGGATTATTAGAATGGGAGGGACATAGCCGAGTTTGGGGGAATTAAAACAATTAAGTTTTTTTTACTAATTTACTGCAATGATTCTTCCAAACCACAATTCCAATGTATTATTCCAATGTATTGCAATGTATGTGCTTCAAGTGTATTATTATTTCTAAGTGGTCAGTTGGCATTTTCATGCTTTGCTGATACAGAAACTGCTAGTTGTTTCCCAATATACATTCTGACAGCAGTGCAGTAACCCAGTGGTAGGACTGCTCAATAAACAAATAATTTTGAGTGCCCAGTAGACATTGTGTTACATGTAGAGAATTCAATAGTAAGTAAAACTGGTTCTTGTTCTTAAGGAATTTACAAGCTAGTGGGATTTTGTGAGTATCTTATAAACACCTTACAACTTCTTGAAGCCCTAAGGGTGCCATGATATCAATGTACCATGCAAGCATCCTCCAAAATATGATGCCCAGTTTGATAAGAGGAGGAAAATATCAAAGTGCTGTGTTTGGTTTGAAAAATAAAAGATGACAACTCCAGAGATTTTGAAGCTTTAATTTTGTTTTATTATTTTTGCTTATTATTTATGTTTTATTATTTTTTAAAATTATTTTTGCTTATTATTTTGTCTATTATTTATCTGTTTATAGAATTAAAGTCTATATTTTATTTAATTTTCAGCTATATTTACATATAATTGACAAGTAAAACTGTAGGATATTTAAAGTGTGCAACACGATGATTTAATATGCACATACATTGTGAAAGGATTTCTCCATCGAGTTAATTAACATACCCATCACTTCACATGCTTACCTTTTCTGTGTGTGTGTGTGTGCGTGCATGTGTGTATAAGAACATTTAGGTTGTACTTTTAGTAAATTTCAATTATACAGAGCTAACAACTATATTCATCATGTTATACATTAAATCCTCAGACCTTATTCATCCTATAACTGAAAGTCTGTACCCTATTACCAACCTCTCCCTATTTCCTACAACCCCCAGCCCCTGGCAACTACTTTTCTCCTCTGCTTCTATGAACTTCACTTTTAAAAAAATATCACACATGTGAGTGATGTCATGCAGTATTTCTCTGTCTGGCTCATTTCACTTAGCATAATGCCTTCAAGTTTCATACATGTTTTTGCAAATGACAGGATTTCCTTCTTTTTTAAGGCTAATAATATTCCAGTGGTGTGTTTGAGTGTGTGTGTGTCTTTTTGATGACAGACATGCCAACAGGAGTGGTTATTGCCACTCATTGTGGTTATGATTTGCATTTCCCTGGTGAGTAACAATGTTCAGCACATTTTCATGTGCTGTTGGCCATTTGAATGTCTTCTTTGGGAAAATATATATTCAGTCCTTTGTCCACTCTTTAGTTGGCTTAGTTGTTTCTGTTTTGTTTTGTTTTGGCTATTAAAATGTATGAACTCCTTGTATATTTTGGGTATTAACCCTCTATCAGACATGGTATTGCAAATATTTTCTCCCATTCCATATGTTGCTTCTCCATTGTGTTGATGGTGTCCTTTGTTGTGATAAAGCTTTTTAGTTTGATATTCTCCCACTTGTTTATTTTTGCTTTTTTGCCTTTGCTTTTGGTGTCAGATCCAAACAATCATTGCCAAGACCAATGTTAAGGAGATTTTTTCCTCTGCTTTCTTCTAGGAGTTTTGCTTTCAGATCTTACACTCAAGCCTTTCATTCATTTTCAGTTGTTTTTTGTGTATGGTGGCCCAGAGAGGGTTCCCATTTCATTGTTTTGCATGTGATCATCTAGTTTCTCAACACCATTTGTTGAAGAAACTCTCTTTTCCTTATTTTGTATTTTGGCTCTTTTCTCATTTATCAATTAACTATATATATACAATGTTTTATTTCTGGGCTCTCTGCTGTGTTCTATTGGTCTGTATGTCTGTTTTTATGCCAAGATCACACTGTTTTGATTACTATTACATTGTAATATAGTTTGAAATCAGGAAACATGAAACTTAATACTTTGTTTTTATTTCTCAAAATTGTTTTTGGCTTTCCAGGGTGTTTTCCACACAGATTTTAGAATTGTACTTTCTATTTTCTGTGAAAAACGCCATTGGAATTTTGCATTGAATCTGTAGATTGCTTTGGATAGTATGAACCTTTTAAGAATATTAATTCTTCCAATCTATAAATGTGAAGTAACTTATTTGTGTCTTCTTCAATTTCTTTCATCAATGTCTCAAACTTTAACATTGTTGGTTAAAGAAATTCTTGGTTACACAGAGGGCATAAAACCTATTTAATTTCACTATATCTCATTATTTTCTTATAGTGGCTCATTACCAAAAGCATTTGCAGTGACTTACGACATACCAAATGTACAAGAAAAGCAGAACAAAAAAAACCCCAGCAAAGTAAAAGAAAAGATGGTTTCCCAGTTAAATTAAGGAAAATCAGAGTAAATAAACTGAAATATTAGAGCAAAGTAAAACATAAGATTTAAAAAGTTAGAACCCCAAATACATAAGAACTGTATTCTACATGGTATATGGTCACAAATTTAGATCTTTTCTAATGAGTAGCAGAGAACAAGATTTGTCCCATGATTCACAAGCACAAATATTATAAAATCTAAAGAGCTGCTTGGAAGAAGCAAAACTGTTCTTGGTACAGAGACAGGAGAAATTTTTTCTGAGTCCCTTGAAAAAATGTCAGTTGGTGTTACTCTAAGTAAATAACCATTACTGTTGTTACTACCTGTAGTAACTTGAACCTAGGAGGTTTGTAAAGAGGATATTTATGAGTATTGTTGTTTTCATTGTTATCTGAGAATGTCGTGTATTCCAATATGACAGACTTTACTAGATATTTACCTGTAAAGATAGGGGCTGTGGCTTCTTCGGAACAGCTAAGTAGAGAGCTTCCCGCTGTCCAGCCTAGTGCCGGAGCTCTGGCTGCAGGAGGCAGCTCTGACGGTGTTCTTTCTGCCAGGCCCCAGGGGTGGGGGCAGTTGGTTACAGTTCTGCAGGTGACACAAGCTGTCCTGGCCAGGAAGCTGTTGCTGGCCTCTTCCACTCAAGGAACCTACTCTCCTTCTGTCTGTTGCTCCTGACATTTCACTTAGGTCCTAGTTTCCATGAGACCATCCTTTCTAACAGCCCTCAGAACCTCTTCTTTGGTCTCCACCTCACGTTGCCTGTCTTGACTTATAGTAGCAGGTATGCTGCCCAGCATAAACATTTCCCATGAGTTATGGGGTGAAGGCTCTCTGCCCTTCTGTGCTAACTTCTGAAATAAGGCCAGAAACAAATGCTTTTGTGCTCCCAGGTTCATGAAGACTTACTGGTGCACTTTTTCACTAGCCCAATTTTTCCATCTCTTTCTTCTTAGGAACTTGCCTAAGTCCCCTCAAGACTCATCCAGACCCAACTTAGATGCAGAAGGGACTGTTATACATGCCACCTGTTTCTTTTCCTAAACTCAGACAAAATCATCTTATCAAACTTAGAGCTCTACCCTCTATTCTTTGGGATAAAAACAATAGCCATGGTTTTCCTACCATCTGTTTGGGGGTCTTATCCCTACAGCTTCTGCCATCACCCTGAGCTAATTCAGTTATTTCATGTCTAAGGAGATTCATCATGCCCACATCTCAAAAAAATCGTAGTCCACTGCATGTGCCCACCTCAGTAGGTCAGAACATGCTCAAATTCAACCAATTAGACAGTCAATAGTATTTCTTGAATGTCTTTTATTTGCCACGCAAAACAGGGACAAACTGACTTAATCCCTTTCTTTATAGATTACGTCTGAGTAATAACACTTTCAGTGGGTAAGCTTGGAGACCTCACTAGATGCAGGATTTCAGGATGGAAAGTTCTCCCACTGCTCCTTTAATCTCCGATTTAAGCAAGTTCATCTGACTGATTGTAATTAGATACGTATATGTAATACCTTTCAAAATATTGTAGCAAATAAGTCATAGCTTCCTTATGATAGCATTTCTTTGTTTTACTATTAATTCTTACTGGTAGTAAATTTTTCTATCTGACTATTATCCCTTCTGATTTCTGATGCCTGTTTTCATTCAATCTGGCTGGGTTAATGAGGGTGACAGCTCGATGTCCTTTCCAGAGAGCATGTGAGCATACTAGCCAGAATTAGAATCCTGGCTCTGGGAATGATCTCGGCAGTTTTTTTCTTTACTAGGACTTAATTTCCTCATATATACAATGGGTGAAAATAATTGCACCTTTTTCCTTGTGGGATGAAAGCAGTCAATAAGTGATCTTCATTGTTACTACTTAATAGCAATCATGGCATTTTAAAAACTAACATGGATCTTAGAGCTCATCTATTGATACATAGTTGAGAGCATTTTTTGAAATACATTTTTCGCCAAATTGAACAAAACGTTTCTACACAAATTACTTAAATATTTCAGGATGAAGAATATTGGAGACCTAAGTAGGTTAAAAAGTAAGCTTGGATTTGGCACTTATTAAAATAATGTTTCCTGACAAGGCTCTAATGAAAGTAAAAATAGCTATAAGAGAGTCATTTACACCAAGCTGATTCATATCCTAGTTAAAAGTGATCACAAGGTTTATGCCAGCAATTAACCTGGTTTGCTTTTCATGTAGAGAGGGGCTTGAATAAGGAATATTTGCCTCCATCTCTCTTCTCACTTGGCATTGCAAATGACATAAAAGTCTGCACTGGGCCTGTGCCAGGGGACTCTCAGAGAATCACAATAAACAAGAAACTGGCATCTAATTCACATTAAGGGGTTTAGTGGGGAGTCAGTAGGAGTTCAAGTGGGAGATACCAGAGACTAAGGGCTTGGTTACAGAAGACAGATGAGATTAAGGAACTAGGTGTTTTAGTCCATTCAGGCTGCCATAGATTGTTTGGCCTAAACAACATTTATTCCTGAATTCAGGATACTGAGGAATCCAAGATCTAGGCACCAGCAGATTCTGTGTCTGGAGAGGGCTTCTTTCCTGGAACGTGGACAGATATCTTCTTGCTGTGTCCTCACATAGCATAAAGAGTGAGGGAGCTCTCTGGGGTCCCTTTTATAGGGCACTAATCCCATTCATTGAGGGCTACATCTAGTGTCCTCCCAAAGGCCCCACTTCTCTGAACATCACTTTGAGGATTAGATTTCAACATATGATTTTTGGGTGGATATGAAGATTCAGTCTATACCACCAAGTCTCTAAGGTCTCTAAGAAGGCAGGCAATCTAGAATCTAGTGGACATCCATGAAGCAGGTGTAGTTGAATCAGAGTTTATTCTTAGCAATGGTATATGTCATCTTAAGGCTATTTTTATTGGCCTAACATAGCCATGTTGGGTATGAATGATATGAAAAGACCACTGAGCTCCTGGACCTTCCTAGGAAGAGGGAAACACTTTTAGAAAGTCACTTCAAATAATTCAGCAATAATCAACATCCATATTCAGTTCAAGATTCAACTGTCAAGAAAAACGTACAAAATTAGAGAATAAGGAGAAACTTCAGTTTTCCTATCTTTGTATTATCCTTCAAAAGAAAAATTCAAACATAGTCAGTGTCCAGAAGCCCATTTTTTTGCTACTCAGTTCATTTAAAGATAGGTACGTTCTTATATTGAGTTCAAATCTCCTTTCTGATGACTTCTGTATACCCAGTGATTCTAATTTTTTTGTGGGTGGAGGGAGATAGCTAAATTCTACAGCACTTGGTATAGGAATATAATATGCTTGGAAACATTCTACAATTTATATTCTTTCTCTTCACAGCCTACCTGGCATCTTGTGAAAGAAGCTTGAAGGTTGAGACAGCAGGAGATACCATATGTTTAATATAAAGTTTTGGACTGATGGCTATTTTCTTTGTGCCTCTTAAAAAAGAATGTGGTAAAAGGCACATTACATGAAATTTGCCATCTTAACCATTTCTAAGTGTACCTTTCAGCTGTATTAAGTACACTGATATTGTGCAACCACCACTACTGTCCATTTCCAGAACTCTTTCCATCTTGCAAAACTGAAACTCTGTACCCAATAAACAATTCTCCCTTCTCCCTGCCCTGGCCTTTAGAGCCACCATTCTACTTTCTGTCTCTATGATTCTGACTACTGTTAGTACCTGAAATAAGTAGAATAATACAGTATTTGTATTTCCATGATGGCTTATTTCACTTAGCATAATGTCCTCAAGTTTTATCCATACTACACGTGTCAGAATTTCCTTGTATTTTAAGCCTGAATCATATCTCTTTGTATGTATATACCACATTTTGCTTTTGCATATATTTTTTAAAATTCCATACCAGAAAACTCATAGATGGAATTTCAAAGGGTGATCTTTAATATAGCAGAAAAACAACAAAACTAGAAGCTCCATAAAAATGGTACAGACAAACCATAATGATATACCTGTACACACTCACTAGATTTGCTAAAATTTAAAAAGGTTGAAATGACCAATTGTTGTCAAAGATGTAAGTCAATGAGGATTCTGATATATTGCTGTGGGGATGTAATTTGGTAAAACCAATTTGAAAAACTGCTTAACAGTAACTACTATAGCTGAACATAAAATTTATGATTGAACAATTCCACTTCTAGGTATATACATAAAAAATTTGTGCATGTGTGTACTAAAAATATTTATGAGAATGTTCATAGAAGTGCTATTCATAATAGCCCCAAACTGGAAACTACCAAAATGCCCAAAAGTAGAATGGATGGATAAATTATTGGTGTGTTCACACAATGGAATAATTTATGACAATGAAAATTAAGAAACTGCTACTATTTACAAAAACGTGAATGAATTTCACAAACACAGTGTTGAATAAAAGGAGTCTTTAGAAAAGAGTATATGCTACATAATTACATTTACACAAGGGTCAAAAACTGGAAAAACTGATTATAATCAAAGAAGTCAAGACTGGTTAACTTGGGGGAGTTGGGTAATAATTGGTAGGGGGAAATGAGGAATTTGGGGATTTTGTTAATGTTTGTTTGATCTGGATGTTTGTTACTTACATTTTGAAAACTCATTGAGCTGTGCATTTAAGATATGTGCACTTTTCTGTATGTATGTTTCTTAAAATAAAGACATGTACTATATATACAATGATTATTAATTTTAAATACCATGTGCACTATACGTAAGTATTCATGGAACATGTGTGTAATATTTGAATGGTGGGATTTTTGAATGTTTGTCTGTTTGTGACTGTTTTGGCCATATTATTTGTGCGACAGGTAAGTAAAATTAGAAAGAGACTATTTATTATACTTATTTGCTTCCCAGTGGATCCAAATTTCCCAAGGAGATAACTTAGACAGTAGGATGGAAAAGAAGCAAGCCAGCTGTGGGTGATGGCTAGAACAGGAGAAGATGGAAAACATAAATGTATCTATTCTTTAAAATAAAAAATATATACTCTGCTTACTTTTTGAGCTACTGAAAGGAAAGCTGCTAATCCAAAAATGGTAGGACTTTAACTATGGAAGGGGCTGTAGAGTTTACTGAGTCCATCTCCTTCATTTTACAGATAAGAGAAGATCAAAGTTACAGTGCCCCACGGTTTGATGACAGCAGGGTCAGGACAAGAATTCAGTTTCCTGGCTCCTTGTCCAGTGCTCTTCTTTCAAATCAGCTCCTGGTTGCCTCTGTGGGTTTCTGCAGCTCACTGTGTAGATAGGCTGAAAAGTTTACCAATTTTAACTCCTCTCTGAAGTCACACCCCTTTGCAACTTCTCCTTTCAAGAGGTGGGGTATCTTCCTAACCCCTGAAAGCTGGGTTTCACTTTGTGACTTGCTTTGACCCATAAAATGGGGCAGAAATCATGCTGTGCCAGTTGTGAGCTCAGGCCTCCAAAAGCTGGGAGCAGTTTCACTTTGTCTCTTGGAAGCCTGCCAGCCCTCAGGTCACCAAGCTCGGGCTAGCCTGTTGGAAGATGAAAGACCCCCGGAGCAGAGATGAGCTGCTCCACCCCCAGCGGCTTTCAGCAGCTGACCATGGCTGCCATAGCTCAGCCTAGACCAGCACATCCCCACTGAGCCAAATGGCTGACCCACAGAATTGTGGGCTGAACAAATATGTACTTAAACCACCGAGTTTTAGAGTCATTTATTGCACATCAAAAGTGAATGGACATCACATCAGCTCACCATTTAAGCCATGTCTCATTCATCAGAGTCACTGCAAATGTGTCCTTTTCCTCCCGTTTTAAATGAGAAAACCTCTTAGAAACAAAACATACACATTCTGAGGAGGCAAAGGAGAATTGACATTAACACCCTCTCTTCCAATAGGGCCTGGACACTTGCCCCCTTCCCTGGTAAGACCTTCTGGGGACATTTGACATTACACAGCGCTCTGCTGTCCATTAATTTCTGCTCTCTTTCTCGCTCAAGGCAAACAGATCCAAACACTCTATGTTACCTACCACTTTGTCTGTTATCACCAACCAGGGTTTGAGATGGCTCCCCCGCCCTTCAGACCCTTTTTATGAGGGTTGCTAGTGAATGTAAAGGAGTGTCACTTGTGACTGACTCCCCTCACTGTTAGAAGTTCAACATCCCACCCCGAGAAGCACTTGCTGTTTGGGAGAATGCCTTGCAGAGATGTCCTCTATTCCTGTAGATGAGCAATTGAGCTAAGGTGTATTTCTTTCAAGAGAAGTCTGTATTCATTCTGACCTTTTCCTGCTATTCTGCCCACTCCTAGAGCACTGTGTGTGCTCTGATGGTGACCATGGCCCTAAGCCAGAGGGAGGGAAGTCTCACCATATTGTTGTCAGAGTAGATAAGCAGTGGGGCACATAAAAGGGAAGTGCTCCAGGATTTGTGGGCTGCTTAGGCTCAAAGACACTCTCTTCTGATCCAGCTAACGGGGACTAATGGAAGCAATAAAACCCACGCTCATTAGTGAATCTCAGGCTCCCAGAACCCTGGTGGGAGGGTGGCTGAGTAACAAGGCAACTGCAGTGGCTTCTACTTCCTTCTTTAAAACACACACACATGCACACACGCACACACCCTTACACACATACATACAACACTCTCTCACTTCAAAGGTGTGACAGCTTTCAGAAACAGGGCTGCAGCGATACAAGATTAATGAAAAATGGTTACCCGTGTCTTTGGTTCCCATACTTTTTTGCTTATTAGTTTTTTTCATCTTCATGACTGCTTCATGCTTTTATTTCCACTCTGCAAACCAGTAGAGCACCTAATGTGTGCAAGAGAATGTGCTAAGCACCACCATGCATGCACCAAGCAGGCAACAAACAGCCTGCAAGGTGATAGGCATCTGCTAAACAGTAGAGCGATATGTCTAAGCAAAGAAATGAATAATAAAAACTGCTATTGGAAGGGGAAATGTCCTGGTGAATCAGAATGTTTCTTTTCATGATAAATCCATGTTCTGTTACTATATGGACTCTTCATTCTTTCCCTGATTATAATGGTTTTTCTCCATACTTATTGCTTAGAAACTTTATTTTCTGCCAATTAACTCTGACCCAACAGAGCTGGACACCTCCCAGGAACCGAGAGGAGAGATTAGAAAGAGAGGAGGATTGCAAACTGTCTAAGACACTGTGAACGAGGCAACCACAGAAATGGAATTGCTCCTATAACATATGCTCTGGACAGATGCACTTAAACTTTGTGTTTATAATTTGTCTTTGTTACTTCTCCCCTCGTACCTTTGATTCTTAAGTCCCTTCTCTTTCGTGCTAATGGAGAATCGTAATGGTGTCACAGCTGGGCTCATCTTCATGAGGTCTAATGCTCGGGGGTCAGTCTCTCCTCTTCTCATTTGCCAAATTATCTTAGATGCTTCAGGAAAAATCTCTGGAACTAACTCAGCCCCAGAATGAGTTAGAAAAACAAAACCAAAAAAGCAGACTAATTTTACATCTCATTTTTCTACCCAACCTGTTCCTCCTCCCACCCCGGCTCCAAAAGGCTAAATTCACATTTGTGGTGATCCACTGATGGTGACTGGAAGTACATTGGGTGGGTGGGCGGGTGAACAAGTTCTATGAGAGGAAAGCCAAGAAGCTTCAAAGGAGTCTTGGAAGCTCAGGGAGGGCCCCCCAAACTGAGGAGATAAGGCGTGGGATCACCTCCGACTCCTGAGTGGTGCTCCAGGGAGGAGGGAGAGTCTCAGAGGGGAAGAGCCACATTGTCCATGTTTGTAAAAGCTTCCAGAATTGGCAGAGTCCCCATGCAGCATGGAGGTGACACACCTTCCTTGAATATTTCTAGGGGAACCATTTACAGTGCGGTCTGTAGTCAGTAGGTGAATGGTGCTCTCTGAGGCTGTTCACCACAGCAGCCATATCAATGCCCACCTGGACAATGGGCACATCCGTGGAAGCCGGCACCGTGAACTAAGGCTGCCTCAGACCCCTGACAACTTCTAAGGGTTCCTGGCCTAATGGAGGTGGTGGGCGCATTAGTAAAGATAAATAATCAGTTTCTTACAGCCCAGCAGGATGGGCACTCAAAGCAAGCAAAGTTTGAGTTATTAAAGTCAAAATGACAATATTTTTTCAGCTTCCTTCAAGTTTTTCAACAGAACAAAATTCATAACTATCCTTGCTGGGAATTCTAAATGTTTCTTCTGTTCCCATTTTCGCTGTTGGTTTAGAGCAGGTGCGCATTGGCTAATGACTAATGTAGAGTCATGACCATCGTTTTTCATAACCTCAAAGAGAAACACAGACCATTTGGAGAAAAATGAGGTCTCAGGATTGGAAAACATGGGTGAAAACGAAACAGTATGGCTTCCAGGACTGGACTCACATTTCTCCCAGGATGTCACATATTGTTGCTAGCCCTGCTCAGTCTTCAGCTGTTCCTTTCTATGGTCAGAATATTGTATATCAATAACCTTGCTGGAGCCTGGTGTACGAAGAAAGCATTTGCCAAGGGCTCTGTAATTAGGGTGGGCGTCCAACAATCACAATAGCTGTGGCAGAAGCAATGGCTATGAGGCTGATTTACCATGTGATTTGGCTTTTGACTCCCTTTTGTAGTTAATCCACATGCCATCTGTTTAACAACTTTCTCCATTTATTTCTGATTATTTCACCTTCTGAAACACAGAGGGGCAGTGCACATGATATACATTCATCTTTTTAATTTTTTTAAGCACTCAAGCTAGTAATTGTAGGACGCAGGACTAGGTCTCAGTGACTCCCAAGTTAGCTGTGCCACTGCGACCCTTCAGGTCAGCCTGAAATACGCACATCTGCCAACTCCTCGTGGTGGGAACGGGAGAGAGTTCTGCACGCAGATGTCCCTGCCCTACAGGCTGCCCAACAAGCCAACAATGGAAACCAGTATTGGCCATCCCTCTGTCCTGATGGGGTGTCAAAGAGACAGTCTGGTATGCAGAAGACAGCTGAGGAGACTGGGGAGATGGGCAGGAGCCGGTTCTGACAGATTTTTCTACAGACAGCATTCTCAATCTCAGCTCTACTGTCATTTTGATAATTCTTTGGCTGGGGACCTGTTCCATATGTTGTAGACTGTTTAACAACCTCCCTGACCTCTACCCACTAGATGCCCTTAAGCATCTCCTTGACCCAGTTGTTTCAACAAAAATGGCTCCAGACATTTCCTAGGAGATAAAAATCACCCCTAGTTGGGAACCATTGCTTTATAGCAAGCCTCCCAATCCCAACATCAGTTGCAATCTATATTGCAAGTCCTAATAAAGTGATAAAATTTGCAAGTAATTCAGTTTTCATATACTAGACCAGATTTATGTGTATCCCTTGCAATATAGCGAGTTATAAGAAATATGTACTCAGTCAAAAGGACCAAATATATATTTCTTAGGTATATTTGGTCTTCATTCACAGTTCCTGAAAACACTTCAGAGCCTTAAAGGTGAAATGGGTGTTGTTATGTTGATGAGAGACTTTTTGGACCCTTCCCAAGGGCAGGGGCTGGAGGTTGAATCAGCCAATGGCCACTGATTTATTCAATCATGACTGTTCTGAAGCCCTCACAAAAGCCCACTGGAAGAGTATTCCTCTCTCTTGCACCCCGCTTCTCTGTGGGAGAGAGCTTCTATGCTTGTGGAACCAGAAAGCGTCCACATGCTAGAGAGCCAGGCCTCAAGCTCCTTTACGTGGGGCCTTGCTCTGTGTATCTCTTCATCTGGCTGTTAACTTGTATCCTTTATTAAACTGGTAAATGTGTTTTCCTGAGTCTTGTAAGCTGCTCTAGCAGACTGATTGAAGCTAAGGGGGAGGTTGTGGGAACCTCCAATCTGTAACCCGTGGGTCAGATGCACAGGGAAGTCTGAGGCTTGTGACCACTGTGGAGTGGGAGGTGAAGGGCAGTCTTGTGGGACAGAGCCCTTAATCTGGGGATTCTGGTGCTGTCTCTGGACAGATAGCATCAGAATTGAGTTGAATTTTCAGATACTTTGCTTGGGGTTGTGCATGGGAAGACCCTGTCCCACACACACACTCATAGGAATCATGTCCAGGAACCTGAAAGGAGTTACTACTACTGTGAAAAAGCACATCCCTCTAAAAATGTTGCTGGTTGTTACCAACCAAGGTATTTCTTGAATGGAGACAGAAATGATAAAACAGCTATGGGAATGAGATGTGTGCTAACATGCTTTTTCCCTGCTCCAAACTGCAGTGGGCTGGGAGGGATGCACAAGCCTCTGGCATGATATCTATGAGTAGAAGCAGGGCTTTGCTTGTTTGAGGATTTGTCAAGATCTGGCCACACTAGTCACTCACACTGGTTTCCCACAGATCCATCATCCGAGCAGCGGTGGAAAACAGGAAAGCTGGAGTTAAAACGGGCTCCACAAAACAGTTTCTAGGTTGACTTGGTCAAGTGGAATAGATAACTTTCTTGCTTCTTCACTAACCTTTTCCCAACAGGTGGAAGCTCTTTGAAGACCATTTCATGGGAAAAATGTGATTTGCTGGTCATTACAACTGAGTATCACACAAAGAATATTTAGTAATGAGCCCTATAGGGGCTGAACTTGATTCAAGATGGTAGTTAGAATAGCTGGAATTGGCTGTCTTCCTCCCCACTTCTTTAAAAAAAGAAATACGGAAAATATTATCTATACATTTATTGTGACAGCTGCACAAAGAATAAGCAAATTCAATCACTTTGGAATATCCTGGCATGCTAGCAAACTATCTTTGGCACCAATAAATAAGATTAAAAAGAAAACTGAGAGATGAGAGGTGATTTATACTGAATGACAGTTGTGATAATGCTCTTTTCTGAAGACTAAAGAAAGTGTTTCTTAAGTTTCTTAAAGGAGCAGTTGGACCCTTGTTCTGTCTTTGCCCTTGAGTCTCCCTAGAGTTGTCAGTCTCTCTGTGTGCAACCTCTCAAGTTCTGTGGAGGCAACGTTTCCTAAGCGTGGCTGAGCATTTATTCACCTAAGGAGCTTCAATGAAATCATTGGGACCACTCTCAGGAGTTCCAAAATGATTTTCGGTGTGGCATCTGTGAATATGTATTTTTAAGAATATTGGACTGGAATTTAAGAATGTCAGATTGGATGTGCAGATGATTCTGACATGTTAACTACTTTGGGAATATCTA
This sequence comes from Manis pentadactyla, assembly GCF_030020395.1. Classification (NCBI taxonomy): domain Eukaryota; kingdom Metazoa; phylum Chordata; class Mammalia; order Pholidota; family Manidae; genus Manis; species Manis pentadactyla. The sequence goes on along the minus strand of NC_080032.1, from coordinate 40,705,187 downwards.
GAATAGATAGTGAGGGTGGTGTCGATGACAATGATGATGAACTGTACCCCATGTGGAGCTCTTGCTACAGTCCAGACCTGTGCTAGATATTGTCCATTCAATAGCTCACTTCCTCTCAGAATCAATTCCTTTGAGCTACTGTTATCGTTTCCATTAGGGGACAAGGCAGCTGAGACTCAAGGAGTTTCACCACTTGCCCAGGTTTATGCAGTTGGTGCTGGGCACTGCAAACAGGTCAGCCTCTGGCGCTGGAGTTTTTAACCAGTATGCGATTTTTCCTCCCAACCATTTTTTGAACTGTAAGGGGGGAGGGGGGAGAAACATACAGATGCAGGGGCAGGAGGGTATCTCTGAGAACATCTGGAATTTCTGTAGAACTCTGAGTCTGGGCCTGTTTCTCAGCTAAGGAACAGATAGGCTGCCAAGAGCACTTAGGTGTAAAGTTGATTTTTGTTGTATCTCAGACAGGGAGTTGTGCAGCTCCGTAAACATGGAATGGAGGCTACAAGAACTGCCAGGGGGAGAGGGTTCAAAAAATAATACTTCTACTGAGCACCAGACAGAACATTTTTGTCTTTAAATATGCAGAGACACTACAGCAAGTATCACAAATTCATTCTGGTGATGCAATCAACAACACTTAATTATCAGCTCCACAAGCAAATTAGGTGAGAAAATTACTTGTCTTTTTATATTTATTTTATTTCTAAAAGAATTCAAAGAAGATAACGATTTAATGACCACAGGGTATTACACACAGATTGCTTCTCTCCTTGATCTGGTTTCTCTGTCTCCCCCTTTTCTTCAGCCACAGGTTCATGTGTTCCTTACCTTGCCTTTTTGTGGGTTCCTGGTAGAGGAATTTGGATGACATCGCTTGAGGAATCCATTGGATCTGTTGGAAAGACGAGGCAGAGACAGTCTGTGGGAAGGTTAAGTAGCAGGACAAGAGGCACATTCCTGAGTGTATCTACCTGAATTTTTACAATGTGCGAGGCTGCTTTCCTCAGAATACTTGGGGCTGCCCCTCTTGGACTGTTCACCAGGCTTTTGGATGTCACCTGTGCATGTGACCGATGCCAACCTGTGGTCTCCGAGTTCTAGCTCCACACTCTCTCTTTCCAGTGAGACATTGTTTGGGGGTGGAAGAGGCTGTCAGGGCCTTAGGGACTTGAAGAACTAACTCCCCCATGAGGGCAGGCAGGAGGGGGGCTCCCGCTGCTCCGTGACAGCCTTACGCGCTTCCACGTTCTCACGCACAACTTGGCTCTCTTCCAGAGGGGTCATTCTGAATGCTGCTGGAAGGAAGTCATGAGTCAAGGGTCAGAAAAAAGTATTTTGTGCATCAAACAAAACAAAATATATAAAAAACAGATACAGTCTGAGGGCCCCCACTTTGCAACTTCTGCTCTGGTTCCACCCCATCCTTCTGAAGATATTTCTCCAAAAGAGGGTCAGATTTACTCAGCTAGTCACAGAATGAGAGTCAAGATCGGGCGTCTGAACCAAAGGACAAGCCTTCTTTCTTTTATGTCTTACCCATAATTCTCTTAGTTTTTACCAATTCAAAGATTTATTTCAGCCAGTGGTAACTGGTACTTACCATGTGCAAAAAACTGTGTTAAATATTTGAAGTTACCAGAAAGTTAAACAAAACAACTTCCTTTCCTCCAAAGATTGGTACTTCTCTTGAGAAAGGACAGAATGTTATGATTTATAATGTGTCTCCTCTATGCCAGGCATATTATACCCAGCATTTCAAGGAATCTTCAAAACCACTTTTTTTGTGTGGGGTCGTCAGCATTGTTCACCATCTTCTTCCAGTTAAGATACTACAGATCAGAGAGATTAAGTGGCTTGCCCAGGGTCACACAGCTGGAAAGATACAGAACTCAGAGTTAAACATATGTTTTTCTGACTCCAGTGTCCATGCTTTTCATTTCCTTCTTATTGAAAATTGTAAGTGCTCAAAAATAAAATATTGGAAGATACATAAATAGTATTATTTAATACCTGTTACTATGTTCTCATGCTTTTTCTGCTAAACCGGATAATAATCGAGGCACCAAAATACAGTATTTAGGAATGCATGCATGAAGAATGATAATCACCCCATAGGAAATAGACTGGAAAGTTGCTGACACCGCACAGGGGCTCCACAGGGGGAACGCATTTGGCTAAGGAACGTTTATGGAGAAAGTAAACTTTGAGTTGGACTGAATGTGGACAGCTGACAAGGATACCCTTTGGGTTGGTGGTCTCAGCTTCTAGACAGGTTCACGTAAAGGCAATCTGCTTTGTCTACCCTCTGAACACAGTTCATGATGGCTCAGAGACTAAGCGTGGTGGAGGCAGAAGCTGTTGAAGAATCATGAAGCTGGAGGTGATCCTGAAGCTGGCCTGTCCCCCAGGATGAGAGGCCTCAGTGACTCTGTGACTCACCAGAATCACACAGCCCCTCATGGCCCCTCATGCCCCAGCCCTGAGCACTGCACCCCGTTCCTCACTACTTGGCCCCAGCTTTCTCAATCTGACCCAGCGCTCAACTTCCATCTTGAATTTACTTTGTTTCTCTGTAAGCATGCAACATTTGTCATTTATCATAAAAGGTCTGAACTCTTCATCTGATGATCAAACATCCTCTGGAGCCATGCTGCAGGCTTGGTATTTATATTTGTGTTCTTTTCATTTATTTATTTTTCTATAACAACTCTTGCTTTGCCTCAGTGTTTTAAAATACATCACTAAAATGCCTGCTTCCTCAATACTGGCTCAGGCTGTAGAAGAAGACCTATTAATTTTATTTTCATCAAAAATACATATGCTACAGAATTGTTACTTGAGTTTTTCCAGAGTTAGCACTCTTGGGAGATGGCTGTTAGGATCTTCTTTCACTCTTTCTTTCTCCTACATTTATATCGTTTGTATATATTTTTCTAGGATGCAATGTCTTTAGTTAATAGCCCTTGTTTCCACAGTTTCTACTTATGGTGACTTGACAGATGGTAGCACATCCAAGGATGAGCTTTGAGGAACAATTCCCTGACAAACTGCTGGGGAGGGGAGTCGGCGCTCCTTCCTGGCTATGTTGTATAAAGCTTTTTAGTTAGATAAAGAATTCAAGGTGAATATATTTCTTTATACCAGTTACACAGAAAACCAGGGTTAAATTATAAGGTGAATGATAACCCTTGAAGATTTGTGGAAAAGCACATGAAAATACATAAGAGTTTTCATTTTGATTGAATCTGCTTTAAATTTTATTTTAGAGATCAGCGATTGGTTTAAAGGATGGTTTTATTAGGAAGTCATATTTTTGATAGAAAGTTACACAGCATAAGACATTGTAAATCCAGCTTTCCATGTCTAAGGGAAGCCCAAGTGTTTTAAGCAGTAAGGATTGCCTATCCTTTTCCCTGCATCCTGATGGCAGCTACTTAACTTAAAGGCATAATTCTAGGGAGAAAGGGACACCCTCTAGAGGACCAGCCTTGAAAAGGGGCCCAAGTGATGGCGAGTATCAGGCCCCCAGCACCGTTTTTGGCACTATTTTTAATTCATTGAAAATAAAGTGATGATACCCAGCCTGCAATAGAGTGTCAATTGCATGAAGGCTGGGGTCTGCCTCTGTTTTGTTTGCTGCTGCATCTCAGCTGCCTGGGCCCGCAATAGGCAGCAGGCTGGCACGGATGTGTGGTGGTCAAAGGAATGAACAACCAGGAGCCAAGATCAGGAAAGAAGTTACACTCTTTTCCCACTGAAAACCTTACTTTCAAGTTTCTTCATCATTTTTCCCCCCACTTTTACTAAAATTGTTTCTTTTAATGGTGCATAAATTATACATGTACTAAATGTTAATCTTGGTCAAAGATGCCCATTTCATACTGTGATTTTCTACGGCTAAGCACATGGGCTGTTCAGCTTACACTACGAAGTGTTCACCACAGCATATAGTGATATAGGTGCATAATAAATTCCACTGATGATAAAATAATAAAATTAAAATAGAATTTTTAGTAAATAAAATTAAGTCCTGATTTGCTTTTTTTTAAAGGAAAACTCCAGGACTGCCTCCAATAGGGCTCTAGTACCATATTGTGACTTCCTGGCTTATATAACATCAGTTGTGGGTTGTTTTCCAAGTAATTTTTTGCTAAGAAGATGCATAGCAGACATCTATTAATTTTTGCTCTGCCTCATATATACTGCTATGCATGATTGTGCTCGAACTTCAGAACAGCCATTTTAGAGATGAGGAAATGTTGACTCTGAAAGGTTTAAGTACCCTCACAGTGTCACTGACTAGGAAGGACTGGGGTGGGGAACCAGACTCACCTAATGTGGCTCCAAAACCCTATTTTAACCATGATGCTAAGCTCCTTTACATATTGCTCAAAGTGGTTAAAATACTCAAGTTTGTAAATAAGGTGCTATTGTTATAAATGGGAGCAGAGGCAGGGTTTTTCCCAGATCTTTTTCTCTCTCAGTCATGTACACTTATTTGACTTCCTGATTGGGAGAGAAAAGGTAGAGTACAGGATCTGTGCATGTCCGTCTTCTGTGACCAGTAATTAGCAAGTGTTATTGAAATACTATTAAATGTTGTAACAATTTAAGGTTTGCTAGTGCTATGCTTTACCCCCCAAAATAGGAGGTGCATCTGGAATGACCCGAGGTCTTTTATTCCTTCTATACTCTCTTTCATCAAAACAACATAATACCAATCCCCAGAATTTTAGATAAAACATGTTTCCTGAAGTTTCCAGAAGAGGTAACAAAGTGAGAATTCTGCCCTGCAACTCATAGCAACAGGAAGAAAAAAATATTCTTGAGATCTTTCTCTCCTTGATGGTCCCCCAGCCACAGGGCTTCTCCCCGCATCTCTGTGTCTCTTCCTCACAAAATCCTGCCTGGCTCTGCAGGAACTTTCTCCTAGGAAACGGCTCTATGGCCTTTTTAAGGAAATCAACCTTCCAGCTTTTCCCAGCATCCTCGGTTCTGCAGCTCTACCCCGCCGACCCCTGGTGCAGTGTACCAGGTCCCGTGCCTGCTGACAGCAAGTGAACTGAGAACGTGGACTGCTCAGAAGGCTGTGCTGGGGAAGAGGCTGTCAACAGTTATATTTAAAAACATTTGTGTAATAAGGGCATATTTTTTCCCCCCCAAATCTCACTATCTCTGAAAGATTTTGACAGTTGAGCCACATGAAGCCTGGGGTTAAAAGTTGAAAACCATGTATACATAAATTATGACATTAAGAAAATAACACTAAAAAAGCAAAAAGCCTAATATTTGGAGCCATCCTGCCAAAATGTAGTTGGTCTATCTAAAACACTTTTCAGTGTGTTCTGGCGTTAAGATGAAAATGTCCTCGTCAAATGTGGGCACTTCTAAGTCTCAACATGTGCAGTTTCCTTTATAAGACCCAAGCACAGTTTATTTTTCCTGCATGTTTTCCCCACTCCCTCCATAAATGCTGCATTAAAAAGACCACAGCTAGTTCATCCGCATGAACCAAAGAGCCCTATGTACATTCCTAAGTTTGTAAACTTTTGTAAAAGGTTCCCATTGACTTCACTTTATGAGCCCCTGGAATCCAAATTCATAAATAATCTCACCGCTGGTTCCAGACGGCACCTGTGAAGCTTAGGGGGATTGTGGACGTCTGCAATCCTGTACCGCCTGAAGGGCTGCAAGACCGAGTCAAGCATGTTCCCTATGTGCCATGTGTCAAGGGCGATATGTCAACCCAGTACCCATGGAAACCATTCAGGGCTTGTTAGCAGATAGCGGCCAGATAGGAGTGGCTGTACAAGGGCTTTGTTGAGTGGGGCTGTTTTGATATTTCATTGCACAACTCAGCATTAACCAAAGTACATACTTACTTCTAAGTGAAAGAGTACCATTAAAGCAGACATAGTTGAAACTCTGCAGTTGATGTTTCCTATTAAGTAAAATATATTGATTGCAAGGGTTATGACTTTCACAGATATTTATTCAAATATTAATGTGCTAAGTATACTTCATTTCAGGATGCTTTGTGAATGCATATATTAAGGTGTAGAATTACACACACACACACACACACACACACACATGCTCAAATAAGTCACCCAAAGGTCCAGATAGCTTTTACAGGTCAATTGTATAATATTTATTAGACTAAAATTATAATACCTATTTATTTAATATATGATATTTCAGTGAATATATCTGAATGAATGAATGTAATGCAGAAAGAGGCCTGATGTCCCAGTGCCTTTCAAATTATTATTGAATGCTATTCGGTTATTTTTTTAGGGGAAGAGATTATATTGAGATCCTCTTTACCAAATCATTTGAGCTAATTTGAAGAGGTTTAAGAAAGCAGTATTCACACGTATCCAGCAATGAGCTCATATTTCCATTCAGATGTCACAGAGCAACCTCAAAGCAACACGTCCAATTCAAACCCATCACCTTCCCCCAGTTTAATCTGCTGAGTTTCCCATGCTGGGGAACACTGGTAACACTCATTCAACTGCAAAACCAGAAAATGGGAGCCATTCTTAACACCTTGTCTTCTTCCACTCCCAGGTTTCCATGATCACCAAAGACTGTTGATTTTGCAGTATAATAATTCTCCAGTCCAGCCCCTTGTCATCACTACCACATACTCCCAGCCCACTCTACCATCATCTCCTTAGCAGTTTCTTCTGCTCAAGTGAAAGAGCTACTGACTGGCTCCTTGCCAATCTCTGGAAACTCACCTCTCACAGCCTGCCCTCCTCATGTCCTTTCTCCAGCCAACTGGCCCACCACTTTGTCCACAGTGTATCATGCACCATGTCCCTTTGTGTTCTAGGTCTTTCGGCAGGCTGGCTTTTCTTCCCTACCTACCTCCAGTTCTCTCAGTACATTACGTTCAGTTTTCAGCCAGCATGCCACTACTTCTAGGAAGTCTTCCTGGATCACCCCAGGTTTAGTCAGGCTTACCAAATACATATTCATAGTATCCTGTGATTTTCCCTAATACAATCATAACACATTCTTATTTGTATATTTGTTTCTACAATTATGCCTGTATCTCTTTCTGACTTGATTATAATTTTCATGAGGCCCAATCTTTTTTAATTACCATTCTATTCCCAGGGATAGCACAGAGACTGGCATGAAGTAGTTGTCCTATAAGTTTTGCTAATTGCATGAGTTCATGAGGAGCTATGGAGACCAGACATTTAACAAAACTCTCTGTTAAGGAGTTGAACAGACAGAAGGACCTCTTAGTGACAGCTGCAGAATTTCATTGTCTTAGAAAAGTGGCTCCTCAACCAGACAACTTCATGAGACAGTATCTACAACTCTAGGATGTCACAAATCTCTTGAATTCCTTAGGTACAAATGCTGTATGTTACATCATGAGATAGGGCTGATCTATCAGCAGCTGCCTTCATCCCTACCCTACTTCTGTTGGCCAAGTAGGGTTTTTGCTTCTTTCACTTCACAAGGAGAAAGTATTGAATAGTCAAATAGCAAACCACTCTAGGTATGCCAGGACAAACATAGCGGACTCCAGGTGATATAAGCATACGGCATTTCCTTTTTTCTCCCTGTGGAGAGTCAGCATCATTCATTTTGAGGGTGCTTCTGTAGATAGTCTGAACATGTCATCACAAAAAGTCCTATGGGATCAGTAAACTTTACAAAGGCTCGGCCTTCTCCCTGAATTACCTCAATGTGTGAGTGCTTTCTGAAATATCTTTATGGATGACCAGTCTCCAGTGCGGGGTGCTTAAAGATGAACTAAAGTTTCTTTCACTGGAATATCCTCCTTCTGGTTGGAAGTCTTGTAAATTTAATCCCTCTTTCAAATGAAAGACCTTCAAATATTTTGAGTCTATTATAAAAGCTGTCCCTTTAGGCTACTTACTTTCCTCTTGTCTTCCTCAGTCTCTTAGTTAACACTGGATGGGGCCGCTTTGAGAGTTTCTTTTTCTATTCCTATTAACATATGGAGATTGCACATTCTTGCATCCCCAAATCCAGAGCCTAGTTTCACAAAACCCTGCACAAAACCCTCCAAAATCTACCTGGCAGTCAGTGCTCACCCAGCTCTGTAAATTCTCAGCAGTATCTGCTTGGTGGGTAGCCTCAACCTAAAATTTTACTAACATTTCATGCGTCAAGCATCTTTTCTTTCCTGTTACATTTATACATTACTTGTGGGGTGTAAAAGAATTTGTATCCCACAATAGCACTGCCTTGTTAAAAGCCACAAATAATTGACTTAGGGGTTAGATGTCCCAAATTCTCCTCTAATGTTGTTTGGACGTCAACAAACCTCAATTTTCTCATTTGTGGAAAATACCGATTCTCATTCTCAACAACCTCATGAAGCTTATGAAGATAGATGTAATGATGTTTTGAAGTCCTTAAAAAAAGAACTTAAAAAGATTTAAAGAGGTTTATTTTATTTTCCAATTTCTCTCTTCCCTATGGGGCTGTGATTCAAGCTCACAACAAGGTCAGCTGTATTTGTCTGTTGTCCCCTTTTCATCACAGACATTAACTCTGGCAATCGGACCCCTTAATGAACCAGGACAGTACCTCTCAACTTGCAAGGTCCAGAGGACTGGGGTCATCTGGATTTAGGGAGGACAGTTGGCTTGTCTGCAGATGGTATCAAGGCAATCCAAGTGATGAATTCAGCCTGGACCTGCGGTTTCTTTTCTCTTGGGGGTCAGGGGATGCAGTATGTATGGGCAGATCGGAAAACCAATGAAGTGCATCTGTGATCTGGGTGATGATCTCTGGTGAGGATTAGGAAGAAGGAAGCCAGATTCAATATTGAGCTGGGCAATCTCCATTTTAGAAGGCGGGGACTGCCTGGGGGGCTTTCAAATGCTGACAAAGGTCTGTCGGGCTTCAGCTGGGCCGTCTACTGTTTACTCCTTTCTCCTGTTGCTCTGCCTGCATATCAAAGGGATGATTCTTCTCTGGAGTTGGAAAAACAAAATAAATGAATACCAACTGCTTTTCAAGACCAAAAAGCTCTACCCACTCCTCAGAACCATCAAACTACTGTAGGAAACAGTTTTTGTTTTTGTGTTTGAAAGAAGCTTTCACATTAGACGTGTTTTGTCACTGGAAGGAAATACGCCAAAATGGTAATAGTGGTGGTTGTTTGGGAAACTGGCCTGTTGGACAGGCTTTTTTTTTGCTTTCTGAATATTATTCTATTATGACTTTTATAGTATGGGAATAAAAGGAAAGGAAATTTAAAGCCACCCCCGTGAATGAAAAGGACCCCAAACAACTACTTTTTCTACACATTAATTTTTCTGCTTTCAGGGTGCTCTCTTCAGTACATTGCAAGTATTTCTGTCTCAGCCAGACACCAAACCCAGTCATTTTAATTGTTCTTTTTCCTCTTTTCCTACTCCCAGCAAGTCTTTCCTTTATCAACATTTGGATTTTCAGTTTAATGGTATGTGGGGCTCGGAAATTGTTCAAAGACTGCAAAGAGTAGAATTCCATTTTTCCTTTCCATTTTAATTTCCTTTAGCAATTTAGCACTTCTTTTTGAATCACACGTATAGAAAAAACAGAGAAATTTCCTAACACCCCTTTGGCAAATCACATGGAAAGAACTGCCACTGTTTCTATTTACATGCTTTGGGCAAGTTATATTTCAAGCAAAGAGCTTCATCTCAGAACCAAAGAAGAATTTTTTAAAAGGTCCTTTGTAAGCAACTAATTCCTTCAGACAAGATATACTGTGAAAAGTAAAATGCAAACTAGAATTTTACAGGGTAATATAAGAAGAATGTATGTTTTAAACACTTGAATTCCAAATATTATACTTCTATTGTCTCTTACAGAAAATACCATGTAAATGCAAAATATACTTTGTATCTTTAATAGTGTTGTTGTAGGCTGCTGCATTTGGGAAGGTCTCCCCCTGTGCACCAGGTGGAACCTCAGCCTGAACAGGGGAGGGTTCTTGACTCTGATCAAGAAAGAATTCTGGAACAGGTCTGACCAGTGTAGATAAGGAAGGAATTCATTAAAGTAAGAGTAACAGCGAATGGCAGCAGCCGTGCAGGCAGCAGAGAGCAAGGAAGAGCGGAGGGAGGAGAAGAAAGTTCACTGAAGTCCTGCTTGGTTCAGGGAAAATCCCTTGACAGCTCCTGAAACCAGGGTCACCTGGCATCCAGTGTCCACTATTTGCACAGTGTGGGGACTAAGCCCCTACAACCCCAGAATTTAGGGGAGTCACAGAGCACTGGATGGAGTGAAATTATGTTCTGAGAACTTTCCAAAGGCAAAGAAAGGAGATTTTCGGGCAGGCTACTAAAGATCGTGATCGTATAATGGTGGTCCTGTCCCAGTCAACCAAGGGACAGGAACTTGCAAGCCCAAATCAGAGATCTTAGTAACACTTCCCTACCTGTCTGAAGTAGAATGGAGAGGGTGAAGACTTATGCTTCAGTCTATAAATTGAATGAAATAGTGAAGTAACAAAGATGCTACTACTGAGAAAAGGGGTTTCTTATTAATCTCCCAAGAGGCTTTGAAGAGCACAGAGACAAAGTGCAATAAGTTGAGCAGTCTTTATTTAAGGCAAAGTACACACTCAAAGAAGGGGGAGTGTGGGCAACCTAAGAGAGGAGGTGTGTGCTTAGTATCTTCGGATTCTGTCTTTTAAGGCTTTCAAGAATGGGGCAAAGGGCCAGGGGAACATAGGCTTGACGTGCGGTCTCATGATGTCTATCTCCAGTGAGAGACATTATGTCACCATCCAGTCTGTCCTCTAGATATTCTGTAAGATAAACTTAACACAAGGAATTTATTGATCCTGTTCTTCTCCAAGATAGTAGTTACCCTCAAGCAGTGGAAACATACCATTTAGGACTGCTTGCCTTGCCTTAAGACAGGATTGGTTATTGGCTGATTACCATAAAATACGTTAGGAATCTTACCTCCTAACTCCCTGGCTTTTAAAATGGAATCTTAGCTTTAATATGGAGTCCCTCCATCTCCAAAATTAATTGGGATGCTTGTCCCATGTACCTGCTCTACCTCCATCGTATGTTAATTTTCACATGATCTAGAGTATCAACTTTAGTAAAAATAAAATCATATGACTAAGATAAAGCCTCCAACTCTCTACATTTATACTTTGAGCAAAATACTGCCTTTGGCAGCTACTAGTAAGTTAAAAGAAAGGGTGAGATCCTCTACCAGAGAAATTCACTTAGTTTTAGATAAACTTACTTTTATAATATTCACATTCTTGTAGAGTTTGTTTTTGTTTGGGAGGTAAATTATAATTTATTTAAGGACCAAAAGTACGAGGTCAAGGAAGAGCAATTATTCTAAAACTAAAGGAAACTTTCCTTGCTAAACTCTGAAGGTAACAGAAAATGTGAGCAACAAATACAAATAATTTGGATTATATTGTCTTGGGTGTATTTACATAGTTACAAGTTAGGAACTTTGTAAGAATAGAATTTAAATTTATGCTAGTTTGTATTAATACATTTTATCTATTTTTCTGAGCAATGTCTAACTTGCCTTTTTAAGTGTTATCATGTCCCCCTATAACAGTGCCTTCTGTGTATATAGATTTGCAGTTTTCAAGATTTTTCCTCTTTTTTTTTTTTTTTAAATGAACAAGATCATCTTCAATTTGTTAAATGCAAGAGTTGAAGGACAGGGGAATTTTCTGCCTCTTAAGTTCCACTTCATTTACTCATTTTCTTCTTTGTTAATCTTAAGTTATGCAATTAAATGTTTCTTTGCCTTTTAGAAAGTGAGTTCAGTCTACTTGGATTTTGACAACTTCCTCTGTTGCCAGTGAAATTATATTATTTTATATCTGAATTCTCAGATCACTTTTTAGAATTTCTATTCAGATCCAAACTCAGTGGCAAGGAGTTTGGCAAGAGTAGTAGATCCACTCTGCCATCACTTTCCTGGGAGACCTGGAGTGCCAGCCATGTAAAATGCAAAGAGTGGTAGTGCAAGTCAGAATTAAGCCTTGAAATAAATGGAAAAAGCAAAACACACATGGCACTTTAAGAGAACACCACACACACACACACACATGTATACACAAGCACGCATGTCAAATGGGGAAAATATTTCTGGTCTTCTTTGTTTTTCAAATCTATTATCTTGCATTAGGAGAATTTCTTTAAGTATGAGGCTTTCTGGATGCATTGAAAATATGATTTTCTTTGTCAATATTCTTAAAGAGTAAGTGCTGTAACAACAGATGCACTATTTCGTCGATCAATATCGGTTGTTTTAAACCAAATCCTCTATGCAGGAATTAAGTTGGAAATGAAATAGACATTTGTTTAGGGCATTTGCAATTTCTGGGGCTCAATTTTTTTCATCTCTTACACCTCTGAGTACAATGGTTAGTATTTGTGATAACTACCTTAGCTTCCTCTGAGCAACATTAAGGAGATAGAGTCAGATTTAATTTTTGGCAAAGGTGGCTAATGGCCCACTCGATGTCTATGTTCTTCTAAAGGCCCCGGTTGCCCAGCTATGTTCCCCATCCTGGACATTCGTACAACCTCTTCCCACCATGAAATGTGAATGAAAGGAATGGGTGTCCTTTCTAGCCTGAAGATGTTAAGAAGTGGGTGTGCCTTCTTTCACTGGCCAGGGACAGAGGCCTAAAGCCCTAGAGGATGATGGAAACCCGAGATAGGGGGAACCTCAGTGCCTGAGTCAGTGTGAGGAGAAGGAGAGTGACCCACTCTTCCGGTTTGCCCAGGACTGCAGGGCAGGTTCTTGAAATGTGAGGCTATTAGTTTCAAAGCTGGACTGTCCTGGGCAAAATAGGATGTGCGGCCACCCTCAGAGGTGTCCACAGACCAGGAACCCCTCCACTGAGCCATTCTGTGTGTGAGAAATGACTCAGCATTTGGAGGAATTTGTGGCCTTCCACGGGCATTCCCCTAATCAATACATGTCAGGATTACTACGAAGGGACCTTGTGGGGAGACATGCCTGCCAAAGAGAGAGATCAAATGCAGCAACCTCGGCACTCATCCTTACAGCTCTGCGATCTGAAGCGTGTTCTTGGCTTAATCTCTGATCTGGAGTAGATCACTGGTTCCCAAAGGGTCGTAAAACATCCAGTTTTAGCCTTTGGATGTCCATGAGGGTAAAACAATAATAATGCCAGGTATTCCTACCTTTGTCACTTTATCTCAAGAGGGCGTAGAGGATTTTCTAGAGGCTGACAATGTGGGATGATACCATGGCTCTGATGGCTGATGGAGCAAGTGCTTGTGTAATCCTACGTTTTAAAGATTTCTTGCACTTAATTTCTAATAAGTATTAATGATGTAATGCATGTAAGCAAAAGCTCTTTGGGGTCATTAACGATTTTTAAAAGTGTAAGGGCTCTTGAAACCAAAAAGCTTGATAACTTCTGAAAGGGTGATTTCTAAAGTCTTGTGGAACTCTGAAAACTTGAGAAGTAATAGTGATAAATACACAAACTATAATAGCATCCTTAAGTTGTTAAGCCTTTTATTTGTTTGTTTGTTTGTTTATTAATTATCTTAAGCTGTGGAGGAGCTTTGAATACTCTGGAATTCATTCTTAAAATATTTCTTTCCAGAAAAGTGTATTGCTGTTTCATGTATCAGAAGTTATGTCAGCATGGGGCATCTGACATGGGGCAGTTGTCTTAAATAATAACATTGGAAGGACTAAAATGCATTTTTTTCCACAGAGAAAAGAAAGTTATTCTGTCATTCCAAACAAGAAAATCTGAGGATTGTGTTTTTTACAACCATAATTACATACTTGTGCTTATCCGGGAATCTGGGTAAAAATGCTTATTACACTTTGGATGAAGCAAACCAATGCAAATTTGGTTGTGTTTCTCGGGCTTAGAAACTTCCAGTAGCTTCTTTTAGATTCTTAGGGTAACACCCCAACTTACACAAAGTTTTAGGTCTTCACTGGTACTCGCCTCTGCCCTAGTCTCTCTCTGTGTGTTCTTTGTCTAGTTTTGACTATATTCCAGTTCCAACCTTAACACATTTTTCTCCAGGAAGCCAACCTGATTTATAACCTCAGTGTACCTCAATGCATTCTTAACCTCAGCAATTCCCTGTCCAGAATACCCACTACATCCAAAGAGGGGAGCCTGCTAATTCTCCTATAGGACCCTGATCCGTGTGTGACTGCTTCTGACAACAAGCCTTGACCAAAAGCCAACTCGGATGAGAGATGAGGCCTGCATCTTATGCCACCAGGGAGATTTGCACATGTGTGGTTAACATAATGTTCGTCTGTTAAAGGAATGACTCAGATAGCCAAATACAACATGTTCACTAAATATGCACAACTGAAGTCCTCAATTACCTAAATTCACTGGACTGGTAAATGTAGAGAAGGCCAAGACCTATTATTTACTGAAGTGCTCCCCACTTGCCAAACCTCCCCCCCCCCAAGCTGGAGACCAGTTCAAAATCCTGACGCCATTTGAGGAAGGTATGACTGCTAATTTATTTTGATAAATTGATGGAGTTGATTTAAATTAATTATGATGATGCTTCACAGTATATTTTACAAAAATAATGAAGGAATAGTCTGAGAAGTTCTGGGCCTTTAAGCTCTTCTTGGGAAGAGGTGAAAGAATATTGTTTCTTTTCTTTAAAATAACATTACAACACCAGAACATATGGAGTGGTAAATATGAGAGAGGTTTATCTTTTAGGAAATGTATATACTTCTACAAGCAAATTTAATGGAGTATCTGAAACAAGAACTGGAGTGATCTCTCTTAGCTCATCTGCCAAAGGTGACTGGGAAGAGAATCTATCTATCTATATATGTGCTTTTCAGGGTTTGTAACAATAACAATGCTAACTACCACATTCTCTCTGCTTTCTAGAAACACAGAATCACTTGGGGGCAGGGAGAGGTGCAGTTTGAATCCCAAACTATAACCCTAGGTTCCAGATGGCACATGCTGGGTGCCAAAGTACTTTGGCCCAGGATAGGATGAGTGTGGGCAGGGGGCTGTTCCAGAAGAGAAGGTAAGCTCGAAGGTAAACTTGGGATCTCTTTGCCATAATACTCCCAGCCTCAGGAGACCACAGGCTCAACAAATATTTGTACATTTGTCAAATGGATAATTAAGATCCCTTAATGTGGTAAGTAGGACCTGGGAAGAATTCCTGGAAAAGAAAGCATTTGAGGTGCGTTTCTTTTAAGTTTTAGGAGAAGGGAGCATTCCAATCTGAGGCTGCTGAGCATGCAAAGGACAGACGCTTAATAAAAAGTGCTTGAAAAAGATGATGGTATGTTGAATGTTGCTGAATACTGCTGAATAAAGAAATGACTGTGTGGTAGTGATTAGGATTTAACTAACATTTATTATGCATCTCTGTTGTGCCAGATGTTTTTAAGGTCCTCATCTCATTGACTCGCCAGTATTGTGGTACTTGTGGTCGACACAGACGCACAACCCAATTCTCTTTCCACAGAGGACTTGCTTCCCAGCTATGCAAGGTGTAGCCAGCACAGTCTGCTCAGCTGGCAGTCCTTCCAAGTCAGCCCCACAGCCGGGAGCCGCCTGGCCCATAAGCATGCCCCGTTCCGGGAAAGCGCCTACCCAATGCCTGAAGTAGAGGTCTCCAGGGCAGGTCATTTTGGCCCAACATGGAACAACTCTGCTGGGCTTTGCCCCACAGCTCCGTTCAGGGTAGGCCAAGATGTTTGGTTTTCATTGCAGTTTGAATTCTCCCTCTGTCTAACCCTGGTCCTCACCTTCCCATCACTGATCACAGATTCCTAAAAAGCATCTTGCCTGCTTTCAGGTTCTGCTTCTAGAGAAGTGAATCTGCAAGACTATTAATTTCCCATGTTGAGAGACTGGAACCTGGAGTACTGAGAAGCCGCGCATCTCCCCAGAGCCACACAGCTAGTGAACAGCGGACTCAGGTGTCAAGCTCATAATCATCTGATCCCTAACTGAGGGCTCTCTCGAGACCTCCACACTGGTCACAGGGACCAGCTTAACAGTGTGTAGCCAAAGCTGCCTTCCTGTGCCTGCCTCAGTGTGCACACATCAATAGGGATCACTCCACTGTTAGCCCAGATAAACGTTTTCTGTCAAGAAATCTCTGGGTGATATCCTGTTACCCCCAGAAGAACCAAAGCTCTGGGCCAACAGAGCTTGGCTACTCCTGTCAATCTTTCAAGTCTCAGCTAAATTGCAATTAAGTGTCTTGGTTATAAGATTTCGTAAAAGCCCTCATAGCATTGGCAACAATTTGCAGCCACCCAGGTGCTTTCTCCTGTCTGTCTGCTCCAAGAAGGCTGTCAGTGCCGGAGGGCAGGGGTCACTACTAACTTCCTAACACTGAGCACACTCTGTGGTGTACAGTAGAGCTCAATTTACGCTTGTTGAAAGTATGAGTAAAGTGTGTATTATAAATAGTTGGCATTTATCTCAGTATTAACTCCTCTTCTCCAAGTTACTCAACTACATGAGATATTAACAGAAAAAGATCATTGTATTATGGTGGATGTTAATTGTTACTGTTGTAGCCTCCCAACATGCCTTCTGTTATTTACAAATAGCCAAATAGGAAGGTCAGAGAGTGACAGCCACTTAAGATCCCTCCTTATTTTCACTGCTGAGGTCACATTTAATTTCTTCAGGACAAGTCCATATCCAAAGACAACTCTGATGTTTTCCAGGAATGGAGACCCCAAGAGCTTTCTCAGATGTCCTTCCCAATGTGTGGCAACCTCTTAGAGGTGATATCTGTCATTTATTCCACCTAGTTACTTGATTTATAAACTCCTTTAAAACCACACCCATGGGTGACATGTCCTTGACCTCATTAAAGCCTGTAAATCTCCCTTTTGTGAAGATTTTTCATCTTGAAATGTGACAAAAGTATGAAATATTGAAGAAATGTGCCCTTTGTCATTTGCCCTATGAACTCACAATAGAAAAGCAGAGTCAGGCATTTCCGACATGGATCCCTTCTCAGAGAGACCGAACTTCACATATACAGTTGATGATTTTTATATATTTCAATTATGCAGACTTTGTAATTTTTATTTTTCAGACCAGCCTGATCTTTCTTTATAACCATAAATGTATTCTTCAATATAAAGATAGCGTATTGATGACACAACAAATTTTGAAGAAAGAAAATTGGAAAAAAGTCACACCCCCAGCCAACTTAAGTGTTTGCATTTGAGGTGAATTCTCTGTTAAAGCTTATTCTTCCAGAGTTGCTCTGAAACCAAACTTATCTCAGTCCTGTGTACAGCTGTAAACTTGGAGTTAGAAAACTTGAGGGTCTGTTGCCTAGTAGCTGTGTGTGCTTCCGCAGTTTACTCGACCTAAGTCCACTTTTCTCCTTATTAAAATAGGTTTCGTAGACCTAGTAGGAATGTATTGGGGAATCAAGCAAGATATGGCAAAAGCCCTTCTGACCCCTAACTCTGATGTTAACATAAGCTGGTATTATTGCTGGTCTTCCTCTGGATTTCTGCTGCACACTGTGTTCATAGCAGATGCTATTGGTCCTACCTGTGTGCCCTGGAGCCCTGGAGCCTTCCCACTGCAGTGCCAACAGGTCTGACTCCAGCTGCCAGCCCTTCCATCTCTTTTGCTCAAGGCAGCCAGGTTCCAGTACACACACCCAAGACAGGTTCATACCAGAGCATTAACACCCCAGGTCAGGCCTATTCTAGTTGACCTGTTAAGGCCTTGGTTTCCCTGCCTCTTGGGTGGGCTCACTCAGGAGTTTATAGTCTGTACTAGGTCCCAGAGTCTCTCCAGCCGTTATTAAGCTCCAGGTACCCACAGTGATAACTGGCTCAACTCCATACCACTCTTTGGCTTCCTGAATCATATATTGGCTTCCTTTCCTTTCCTTGTTTCTCCACTTTCTAACTGCTATTTCCTGGGATTACCTCCCAAATAAACTACTTGTACTTGAAATCTTTTCTCTGGCTCTGTTTCTAAGGCTACCCCAAACAAAGCCAGTGTTCAGATGAATCACAATTATTTCAGATGGAAGTGACATTCCATTTAATTCAATCTGGCCTGGACCAAAATAAAAAAAAAGAAAAGTCAGTTTATTGACTCACATAATACAATGTCTGAAGGTGAGAGATCCTATTTAAGGATGGCTGGATCCATGGAACCCACTGACTCATTCTTTCCCTGCATCCCCCTCTCTTCCTCACCACTCTTTCCCATCATGTATTAGCTTATTTTCAGACAGAAAAGATGATGGTTATGAGGCTATTCCCATCATGCAGTGCCTCTACAGCATGCAGTACCTGAGAAAGTTAAACCTTTGTCCACACTCATATCGATTCCAGAAAAGGTCTCATATTGACATTGGGATACATGCCTACCTCCAGACAATCACTATGTCCTGGTGGTTGAAGTGTTCTGAGTGGTCACCCCAGGAAGCAGGCAACAGGGAATGAGGAGGAGTGGGTATGACTTCAAAAGGATGTGAACAGCAGCAGGCATTCCACAGACTAGAAAATACTTTCTGGTATTTCTGTGCTGTGTACTTTCTTGACAATATATGGGACTGTTTTGGACATTTTTACCCCAACAGAAGTACTTGGAATGAAAATAATGTAACAATAAGATCAGTAACTCCTTTTCCAGGATCAGAACTGGTGGCTCAGATGTCCACCTCTATAATGAAGGGAAAGGAAAAGAACATATACATTAAACAGTAAAAATAATAGTTCTTGGTCAAGCACATATAGCTTATGTTCTAAATTCCACACTAAGCATTTTACACACACGATTCTACTTGACTAGTCATGAGCATGTCTAGGATTTTCAATTTACAAATGAGGAACTTGACTCTCAGAAAGCTCGAGTGACTTGCTTAAGGTTTTTCAGCCTGTAAGTGGCAGATATTTACATCCAGGTTGGCGTGGTTCATAGTTGTGCCTTGGCCACAATGCTGCAGGACCTGATGCTCTAGAAATGTTGTGCTGGTTGGACCTCTACTAATGCTCACCTGCTCTTAGTTCCTTTGCAGGTTTCAGACTCAATGGAAAAAGACAGGTTGAATTCCGGGGCAGATTAACCCTTCTCCTTCAAAGCTTACACTTGAGGTTGGAGACTTTTTGGTCCACACCACAGTTCCCTCCTGATCCAAGAATTTGGACACCTTATATCCACAACCAATTGGCCTAGAAAAACCTTTTTATTTTATGATAGCATGACTGAACTTACCCAGGTCACTGTATTGTTGTCCTTTTCCAATTAGCTTAATGAAGTCTCTTGATTGAGCAGACATTAGATCAGACTTGACTGCTGAGAATAGAATTAATTATGAGTTTCTTTATTAGCTCTCCAGAACCATTTCTCTTAGTGGTACTGTAGGTTGCAGTGCTAAATACTTAGTATGTGGTAAAAAATATAACTATATCTGTGTTTCTCTAAGACATTTTGCAATTTTGTTATTGTTTAAAGATGGAAGAGGTAACTGGAACATGAATCTAATTATCTCCACCCTCAGTTGACAAATGAATTACCCTCACATTCAACAGTTGCTAACTTCTCTCACTGGTTTGGCAAATCCCTGTTAATCTCCTCTTGTATGTGAGGCTGTAGGTGCTGGAGTCACGGCAGTGACCCAGACAGTTACAAACTACCTCCCAAATAAATATGTAACTACAAATTATGACCCAGACAGTTACAAACTACCCCCCAAATAAATATGTAACTACAAATTATGATAAGAATTCTGAGAGAGTTTAACAGGCAGAATATACCAGTCGGGCTCCAAGGTACAAAACAGAAACAAGTCTAGATAATTTTTAATGTTATAGATTAATAAAAGGAAATGGCTGTTCGTAAAAATCACAGGTTTGAAGAAGCAATTTAATCCTGGGTCTCCAAAAGCATCTCCTGGAATATTGCAGAACTGTCCCACCAGGGAGGCCATTACAATGGAACCTTTCCAGAATTAAGAACTCATGGCCACTCACACAGCTCACCTCTGAACTCCCAGGAAGCTACTGAATGGATACCCAAGGCAGTGAGCCATGATTTCAGAAGCCAGGTCGAGAGGCCCGCATGACCATTAATGCCACTGTACCCTCTACTCCTTCATTGTCAGGAATCTGAAAACTGGGACAGTACCAAGAAATCTCAAGTCTCTATGGTGGTGATTTCCAGTATAAGCTGCCATGTGAACCCGTTAAGCACCCAGAACCTTAGCTGAGAGGGAGGTGGCAGTGCACTTAGCAGCATTCCATCCTCTCTGAGGAGGAGAAGGAGCGGGGAAGGGGTGTTGAGGGAATCAGTCTGAAGCACAGGAGACTGATTTAGTTTGGAGACCAGGAAAAGCTTCTCTGAGGAAGCAGCATTTTATCTGAGACATGAAAAATGAGCAGGGGTGAAGGCAGCCAAGGAGTGAGATGTGCCAGGAAGGTGCTGTGTGATGGGGAGCTGGGTGCAGTGTGGTGGAGAGAATGGGTCAGAGGTGGCATGATACATGGCCAGAGAGGTGGAAAAAGCCTGCTCCTGTTGGGCCTCCCTGGTCATGTTAAAGACTTAGAATTTTACTTTAACTGCAATGGAAGCCATTGGACCCTTGAAGCAAGGGAAGAAATCAATCTGCTTTATATTTATGAAGGTTACTGTACCTGATAAACAGAAAGTAGTTTAAAGATGGCAGGAGAAGGAGGGGCAGAAGATGGCGGTGTGAGTAGAGCAGCGGAAATCTCCTCCCAAAACAACATATATCTATGAAAATATAACAAAGACAACCCTTCCTAGAATAAAGACCAGAGGACACAGGACAATATCCAGACCACATCCGCACCTGAGAGAACCCAGTGCCTCGCGAAGGGGGTAAGATACAAGCCCCGGCCCGGTGGGAGCCGAGCGCCCCTCCCCCCAGCTCCCGGCGGGAGAAGAGCAGGCAGAGCGGGAGGGAGACGGAGCCCAGGACTGCCGAGCACCCAGCCCCAGCCATCCGGGCCAGAGTGCAGGGCGCTCGATACTAGGAAAACAGGGCAGCAAGAACAGTGAGCAGGCACTGGAGGCTGGGCGACAGAGGGCATAAGAAAAGCGCGCGACCATTTTTTTGCTTTTTGCTGTTTTGTTTTGGCGAGCGCTTTTTGGAAGTCTTAAAGGGATAGGGACCCCAATACTAGGGAAACAGGGCAGAAAGACCGGTGAGCAGAGGCCTGAGGCTGGCACCGGAGAATAAAGAAAAACGAACGACCACCTTTTTTTTTTTTTTTTTTCTTTAATTAAAAACTTTTTCTTTTTTTTAATTAAAAAATTTTTTTTCTTTTTTTTTTGGTGGGCGTTGTTTTGTTTTGGCGGGTGCTTTTTGGAAGTCTTAAAGGGGCACGGCGGGTCACTTAATCCAGAGGTAGGGAATCCGGGATCTCTGGGCACCCTAACCCCTGGGCTGCAGGGAGCAGGGAGGCCCCTTACGGAGATAAATAGCCTCCCAGCAGCTCCTGCTCCAACGCGACTCCACCATTTCGGAGTAGCTGCCCGAGCTAGGCCACGCCCACAGCAACAGCGGAGATTAACTCCATAGCAGCCGGGCAGGAAGCAGAAACCCTGTCTGCGCGCAGCTGCGCAGCACAAGCCACTAGAGGTCGCTGTTCTCCCAGGAGAGGAGGGCCACAAACCAACAAGAAAGGAAGTCCTTCCAGCCGTCACTCGTCCCAGCTCTGCAGACTATTCCTATCACCATGAAAAGGCAAAGCTACAGGCAGACAAAGATCACAGAGACAACACCAGAGAAGGAGACAGACCTAACCAGTCTTCCTGACAAAGAATTCAAAATAAGAATCATAAACATGCTGACAGAGATGCAGAGAAATACGCAAGAAAAATGGGATGAAGTCCGGAAAGAGATCACAGATGCCAGAAAGGAGATCGCAGAAATGAAACAAACTCTGGAAGGGTTTATAAGCAGAATGGATAGAATGCAAGAGGCCATTGATGGAATTGAAATCAGAGAACAGGAACGCATAGAAGCTGACATAGAGAGAGACAAAAGGATCTCCAGGAATGAAACAATATTAAGAGAACTGTGTGACCAATCCAAAAGGAACAATATCCATATTATAGGCGTCCCAGAAGAAGAAGAGAGAGGAAAAGAGATGGAAAGTATCTTAGAAGAAATAATTGCTGAAAACTTCCCCACACTGGGGGAGGAAGTAATCGAACAGACCACGGAAATACACAGAACCCCCAACAGAAAGGATCCAAGAAGGGCAACACCAAGACACATAATAATTAAAATGGCAAAGATCAAGGACAAGGAAAGAGTGTTAAAGGCAGCTAGAGAGAAAAAGGTCACCTATAAAGGGAAACCCATCAGGCTAACGTCAGATTTCTCAACAGAAACCCTACAGGCCAGAAGAGAATGGCATGATATATTTAATACAATGAAACAGAAGGGCCTTGAACCAAGAATACTGTATCCAGCACGACTATCATTCAAATATGATGGTGGGATTAAACAATTCCCAGACAAACAAAAGTTGAGGGAATTTGCTTTCCACAAACCACCTCTACAGAACATCTTACAGGGACTGCTCTAGATGGGAGCACTCCTAGAAAGAGCACAGCACAAAACACCCAACATATGAAGAATCGAGGGGGAGGAACAAGAAGGGAGAGAAGAAAAGAATCTCCAGATAGTGTATATAACAGCTCAATAAGCGAGCTAAGTTAGGCAGTAAGATACTAAAGAGGCTAACCTTGAACCTTTGGTAACCACGAATTTAAAGCCTGCAATGGCAATAAGTACATATCTTTCAATAGTCACCCTAAATGTTAATGGGTTGAATGCACCAATCAAAAGACACAGAGTAACAGAATGGATAAAAAAGCAAGACCCATCTATATGCTGCTTACAAGAAACTCACCTCAAACCCAAAGACATGTACAGACTAAAAGTCAAGGGATGGAAAAACATATTTCAAGCAAACAACAGTGAGAAGAAAGCAGGGGTTGCAGTACTAATATCAGACAAAATAGACTTCAAAACAAAGAAAGTAACAAGAGATAAAGAAGGACACTACATAATGATAAAGGGCTCAGTCAAACAAGAGGATATAACCATTCTAAATATATATGCACCCAACACAGGAGCACCAGCATATGTGAAACAAATACTAACAGAACTAAAGGGGGATATAGACTGCAATGCATTCATTCTAGGAGACTTCAACACACCACTCACCCCAAAGGATAGATCCACTGGGCAGAAAATAAGTAAGGACACGGAAGCACTGAACAACACAGTAGAGCAGATGGACCTAATAGACATCTATAGAACTCTACATCCAAAAGCAGCGGGATATACATTCTTCTCAAGTGCACATGGAACATTCTCCAGAATAGACCACATACTAGGCCACAAAAAGAGCCTCAGAAAATTCCAAAAGATTGAAATCCTACCAACCAACTTTTCAGACCACAAAGGCATAAAACTAGAAATAAACTGTACAAAGAAAGCAAAGAGGCTCACAAACACATGGAGGCTTAACAACACGCTCCTAAATAATCAATGGATCAATGACCAAATCAAAATGGAGATCCAGCAATATATGGAAACAAATGACAACAACAACACTAAGCCCCAACTTCTGTGGGACACAGCAAAAGCAGTCTTAAGAGGAAAGTATATAGCAATCCAAGCATATTTAAAAAAGGAAGAGCAATCCCAAATGAATGGTCTAATGTCACAATTATCAAAATTGGAAAAAGAAGAACAGATGAGGCCTAAGGTCAGCAGAAGGAGGGACATAATAAAGATCAGAGAAGAAATAAATAAAATTGAGAAGAATAAAACAATAGCAAAAATCAATGAAACCAAGAGCTGGTTCTTCGAGAAAATAAACAAAATAGATAAGCCTCTAGCCAGACTTTTCTTCTTTAAGAAGAAAAGAGTCAACACAAATCAACAGTATCAGAAACGAGAAAGGAAAAATCACGACGGACCCCACGGAAATGCAAAGAATTATTGGAGAATACTATGAAAACCTATATGCTAACAAGCTGGGAAACCTAGGAGAAATGGACAACTTCCTAGAAAAATATAACCTTCCAAGATTGACCCAGGAAGAAACAGAAAATCTAAACAGACCAATTACCAGCAACGAAATTGAAGCGATAATCAAAAAACTACCAAAGAACAAAACCCCCAGGCCAGATGGATTTACCTCGGAATTTTATCAGACATACAGGGAAGACATAATACCCATTCTCCTTAAAGTTTTCCAAAAAAGAGAGGAGGAGGGGATACTCCCAAACTCATTCTATGAAGCTAACATCACCCTAATACCAAAACCAGGCAAAGACCCCACCAAAAAAGAAAACTACAGACCAATATCCCTGATGAACCTAGATGCAAAAACACTCAACAAAATATTAGCAAACCGAATTCAAAAATACATCAAAAGGATCATACACCATGACCAAGTGGGATTCATCCCAGGGATGCGAGGATGGTACAACATTCGAAAGTCCATCAACATCATCCACCACATCAACAAAAAGAAAGACAAAAACCACATGATCATCTCCATAGATGCTGAAAAAGCATTTGACAAAGTTCAACATCCATTCATGTTAAAAACTCTCAGCAAAATGGGAATAGAGGGCAAGTACCTCAACATAATAAAGGCCATCTATGATAAACCCACAGCCAACATTATATTGAACAGTGAGAAGCTGAAAGCATTTCCTCTGAGATCGGGAACTAGACAGGGATGCCCACTCTCTCCACTGTTATTTAACATAGTACTGGAAGTCCTAGCCACGGCAATCAGACAAAATAAAGAAATACAAGGAATCCAGATTGGTAAAGAAGAAGTTAAACTGTCACTATTTGCAGATGACATGATACTGTACATAAAAAACCCTAAAGACTCCACCCCAAAACTACTAGAACTGATATCGGAATACAGCAAAGTTGCAGGATACAAAATCAACACACAGAAATCTGTGGCTTTCCTATATACTAACAATGAACCAACATAAAGAGATATCAGGAAAACAACTCCATTCACAATTGCATCCAAAAAAATAAAATACCTAGGAATAAACCTAACCAAAGAAGTGAAAGACTTATACTCTGAAAACTACAAGTCACTCTTAAGAGAAATTAAAGGGGACACTAACAGATGGAAACTCATCCCATGCTCGTGGCTAGGAAGAATTAATATCGTTAAAATGGCCATCCTGCCCAAAGCAATATACAGATTTGATGCAATCCCTATGAAACTACCAGCAACATTCTTCAATGAACTGGAACAAATAATTCAAAAATTCATATGGAAACACCAAAGACCCCGAATAGCCAAAGCAATCCTGAGAAAGAAGAATAAAGTAGGGGGGATCTCACTCCCCAACTTCAAGCTCTACTATAAAGCCATAGTAATCAAGACAATTTGGTACTGGCACAAGAGCAGAGCCACAGACCAATGGAACAGACTAGAGAATCCAGACATTAACCCAGACATATATGGTCAATTAATATTTGATAAAGGAGCCATGGACATACAATGGCAAAATGACAGTCTCTTCAACAGGTGGTGCTGGCAAAACTGGACAGCTACATGTAGGAGAATGAAACTGGACCATTGTCTAACCCCATATACAAAAGTAAACTCAAAATGGATCAAAGACCTGAATGTAAGCCATGAAACCATTAAACTCTTGGAAGAAAACATAGGCAAAAACCTCTTAGACATAAACATGAGTGACCTCTTCTTGAACAAATCTTCCTGGGCAAGGAAAACAACAGCAAAAATGAATAAGAGGGACTATATTAAGCTGAAAAGCTTCTGTACAGCAAAAGACACCATCAATAGAACAAAAAGGAACCCTACAGTATGGGAGAATATATTTGAAAATGACACATCCGATAAAGGCTTGACATCCAGAATATATAAAGAGCTCACACGCCTCAACAAACAAAAAACAAATAACCCAATTAAAAAATGGGCAGAGGAACTGAACAGACAATTCTCCAAAAAAGAAATACAGATGGCCAACAGACACATGAAAAGATGCTCCACATCACTAATTATCAGAGAAATGCAAATTAAAACTACAATGAGGTATCACCTCACACCAGTAAGGATGGCTGCCATCCAAAAGACAAACAACAACAAATGTTGGCGAGGCTGTGGAGAAAGGGGAACCCTCCTACACTGCTGGTGGGAATGTAAGTTAGTTCAACCATTGTGGAAAGCAGTACGGAGGTACATCAAAATGCTCAAAACAGACTTACCATTTGACTCAGGAATTGCACTCCTAGGAATTTACCCTAAGAATGCAGCAATCAAGTATGAGAAAGATCAGTGCACCCCTATGTTTATTGCAGCACTATTTACAATAGCCAAGAATTGGAAGCAACCTAAATGTCCATCAATAGATGAATGGATAAAGAAGATGTGGTACATATACACAATGGAATACTACTCAGCCATGAGAAAAGGGCAAATCCAATCATTTGCAGCAACATGGATGGAGCTGGAGGGTATTATGCTCAGTGAAACAAGCCAAGAGGAGAGGGAGAAATACCAGATGATTTCACTTATCTGTGGAATATAGGAACAAAGGAAAGACTGAAGGAACAAAACAGCAGCAGAATCACAGAACTCAAGAATGGACTAACAGGTACCAAAGGGAAAGGGACTGGGGAGGATGGGTGGGTAGGGAGGGATAAGGGGGGGAGAAGTAGGGGGGTATTAAGATTAACATACATGGGGGGGTAGGAGAAAAGGGAGGGCTGTACAACACAGAGAAGGCAAGTAGTGATTCTACAACATTTTGCTATGCTGATGGACAGTGACTGTAAAGGGGTTTATAGGGGGACCTGGTATAGGGGAGAGCCTGGTAAACATAATATTCGTCACGTAAGTGTAGATTAGTGATACCAAAAACAAAGCAAAAAAAAAAAAAAAAGGGCAGTTCCTGTGTGGTAACCTCCAACGAGTTCTACACAAGGGTATAAAGGGCATATAAAAGTGTAGGCAAAGGGTATGTTTGTGTTTATACAGAGGATCAAAGCCTAATTGGGCTACCCCGAAAATGAACTAAGATACGATATGAAAAAGAACTTCCAACATCTGCACTCTCTGGAAGACTCATGCCAGAAGATGATCATCAAAAAACCCCAACAAAGATCCACGCACTGCTACAGCTGTAGATGCACTCATCCCACCGGTTCCTGGACTTGCCATGGGAATGAGGAAGGAGATATCTAAGCTGGCCTGTGCATACAGTAAAACAACAAATTGGACTGGATCTATACTGTTGGAACTCAACCAAGAATTTGGAGAAGTGCAAATTGTAGCGCTCCAAAGTCTTACAACTACAGACTATTTACTGTTAAAAGAACATATGGCATGTGAACAGTCCCCAGGAATGGGTTGTTTTAATTTGTCTGATTTTTCTCAGACTGTTCAAGTTCAGTTGGACAATATCCACCATATCATAGATAAGTTTTCACAAATGCCTAAGGTGCCTTAATGGTTTTCTTGGTTTCACTGGAGATGGCTGGT
Organism: Manis pentadactyla; assembly: GCF_030020395.1. NCBI lineage: Eukaryota > Metazoa > Chordata > Mammalia > Pholidota > Manidae > Manis > Manis pentadactyla. The sequence goes on along the minus strand of NC_080032.1, from coordinate 40,677,611 downwards.
AATTACAGATATGCTTTGGTTATGTAACTATACTCCTATTATGTTAATGTGTGTGCGCAATTTAAGTAGTAGCTTAAAACCTATATATGCTGAAGTTAGTCTACAAGAAGATATGTCAAAGAAATAATCAATCTTCCCATGTTTTCTTCCGTCTGCTACTTCTACAGCTTTTCTTCTTCCTTCCTAATTACAACCCTTAAATAGAATTCGTGCCTCATATCAAATTTACCGAGTATCATAACTCCTCCAAGTGGTAAAGATACCTCAAGACAAATGCTGGGCATAGAAGCCACAGGGCATAAATATGCAAAGAAGTAAAAAGCTAACCTTTTCAAACAATAAGGCTTCCCTCTCACTTACCAACTTCACATTTCCCTGTATGGCCCCGGAAGATGACTGGTTAGCCAGAGACGGGTAAGATTCCTTAAGGGAGGAACAACCTAAGACAGGCACAGTCGCAGGGGGGCCATCAGGTGAGAAATTGGGGATCAACAGAGGTGAGGCTTAGAACCTCACCCCCCCTGTTCTGAGAGAAATCTTTTGCATACGTGGATGTTTTATTGCCCTGGTCTAGCTTGGATTAACACATAGTCTACAGGCACACACCTGATCATCTACATTTGCTCTCTTACAACACTAAACTATGTTTTCTACCTTTATCTTGTATCTACCTACCACTTCAGCATTTTATTAAAAATAATAATAATAAAGAGAGAAATGTGGTATCCACATATAAATCAAGTATAAAAACCAAATGAGTATTCATATTTGAACTGACTGTTTATAGTTCATAATGCATGAGCAAAACCGAAAGTTTCTGTGATGACTGCCCTTGTACTGTTCACTATGTAACTTATTCATTATGTAAGAATTTGTTCTCCATGTAAGAACTTGGTTGTTATGCCTCAGAAGAATGGAGACTGACGAAAATGAGGCTTGGGGTGGATTAATGATTGTGCATTGAGCATTGACTCCCCTATACAGAATTTTATTGTTGTTAACAACCATTTGATCAATAAATATGAGAGATGCCCTCACAAAAAAAAAAAAAAAAAAAGGATAGACTTCCAATGGTAAAATAAATAAGTAACCGGGATGTAATGTATAGCATAAGGAATATAGTCAAGATATTGTAACAGCTTGGTAGGGTGATAGCTGGAACCTAGAATTATGTATATAAATGTTCTACCACTGTGTTGTACGCTTGAAACTAATGTAATGTAATACTGTGCGTCAACTACCCTTTAATAAAAAATAATTATTTAAAAAAAAAAAAAAGATGGCAGGAGAAGAAATGGAGTGAGGACAAGAGGCATAGTGAGCTGACAGTAGTTTAAATGAGATGTTGTCAGTGATGGTGATGGGGAAAAGTGGAGTAACAGGACATGTTTTGGAGGCAGAGCTCACAGGAACTGATACTGGGTCCACCGAAGTAGGTAAGGGTAAGGGAGACAAGAATCAAGAATCATGGCTCCTCAGTTTCTCAGCTGAGCAGCAGGACGGGATGTTCAGACCATTTAGAGCAATGAGCAAGACAGTAGAGCAGGTTTGGGGAAATAATCAGTATCAGTATTGGACATATGTACTATACAAGATGCCTCTGAAAAATCCAGCTGTAGATTCCTAGCATATCTGGAAGTGCTCACATGTGTAAATGGTGGTCAGTAGGAAAATGCAGGTGGACCTCGGGGGAGGCCAGAGTAAATAATAAATACAAGCTAAAGGAATCAGTGCAGCAAGGATTATACATTAATCTATCCTTTCCCCTTCCTTCTTTCCCTCCTCCTTCAGCAAGTTCTTACTACATGAATCTTTAGTCTGTTACTGTTATTCTGAGCACAATCTTAACCTGTAAGTCAGAGCTTCAGGGCAAAGAGGGATTCAAAGATCTTATGTTGTGCTGGTTCTCTGAAGGATTGTAGCTCAGACAAGAGTTGCACCAATATAGTTTCTCTTTAATTTTTTTTCTGCTTTAAGGGATGTGAGACAAAGACTCAGATGAGATACTCTGTAGACTTTTGCTTTCCTGTATTCTTTGGGAAAGAATCTTTGGTCAAGGCTTTGGGTACAAAGAAATACAGAAACCAGTAGCAATGTTTGAGGGACGTATGCCTGAGCTGATCCTACAGACAGGACTTTCTGGAGGAAATGAGTCAACAAAGCAGAGAGTCAGGAAGCTAGAAGGAGGAGAAACACCAAACCAAAATATGATCCACACCCAAAATGGTTCATCCATACATCTGGCAAAGCATTGACTGGAAGCTCAGCTGGGACCGAGGGCAGGGGCTGAGCCTCTATATATTTGGGCTTCCTCAGAACATGGTGGCTGAGTTTCAAGAGCAAGCATACTAAATAACCAGGAGAAAATTCACTGCCTTTTATGAACTCACCTAGAAGACACATAGTGTCACTGCTACTATAGTCAAAAGGGAACCCAGATGCAAGCTGAAGGGACAAAGAGCTCACTTCTCAATGGAGGGAGTTTCCAAGCATCATTAAAGAAGATCATGAGAGATGGAAAATATTGTTAAGGTCATTTTGGAAAATAGTGTTCGCTACACTATCCAAAAACAGGGTGACTTTTTTCATTTATTCAAGTCTTTTAACACGTCTCTCTGTAAACTTTTAGATTTTGTTTGGAGAAAAATTGGGCACATCTTAAATAGATTATTCTGTTATGCTGCCTCATTTGGTTATTTTGTAATTGTAATCTTCAATTATATTTCATAACCAGTTATTATTTGCATAGTATTGTGTGGTATTATGTGTTAACTTTGTAGCCATTCACATTACTAAATGTCCTGGGGAAGTATTGATTTAAAAATTGCTCAGTTATCAGGTAATTGTTTTTTTTAAATCAATTTTGCTTGCCATGTGACAAGGTTTCCCATTCTAGTCATGCCCAAAAGGAGACAGAAATGGAACGTCCTTCTACCGTTGCACCATACACCAGAAGAATCTGTGATTCAAACTTGGTAAACCCATCTATGCTGTGAAAAAGAAATAATTCTGCTTATAGCCCTTTGTGTGTGCCCTTCAAGGTCTGTTTTGCACAATATATGGAAGAGTCTGAAGCTCTCTGACTTATTTTAATGCAGTCATAAGGTTAGATGGTTGAATATTGCTGAAGCTCTGTTATGAGCAGAATCCATCCATCAAGACCTTTTTCGGGTTAAAGGACAGTTTTGGATCTAACTTGCAGACCCGTATTGGTTCCCAAAACTGTACTATACTGAGTAAAGTACACCCGAGGCCATAACAGTGCTCCATCTACAACGAGGAAAGGGTGTGCAGATGCCAAGCTAACAGAAAAAGTACAGGTTAATTCTTATTCTCCATTTTTAAAGAACTCTGAGCTCTATGGGATTACACATGTTGAAGGACTAGAGTGAGTAAAATCAGGAAATAAATCACAATTTCAAAAGAGATTCCTCTATTTTTAAAATGTATCAACAAATATAATTATGGCTGCCTTTGGAGTGTAAGCTTCACAATGTTTCTGACATATGCTTTGGTTCTGTGGTTAACACTTATGACTAACTGGCTATATATATATATGTATATATATATGTATATTATTTATTTGTCTTGTTTATAACCATCTGCATTTTAAAATGTGGGCTCAATGATTACGGGGATTTTTATCTGATGTTTAAAAATGCCACATCCCTGATACCTAGAAAATACCTAGTATCAATATATACTTGTGGGATGAACAATTGACTAAAAAATAAACATAATTAAAAACAAAAAAATTAAAATTAAATAATAAAAATATTATTAAGTTAAGCTGTGTGAACTGAGTAAGGTATACACAAGAAGATGCATTACCTGTGGTTCTTTGGTTTTGAGCCGGTGAATCTCAAACTTTTAATTCTATTAGATTCTGCGGGAGAACATTTTCATTCACAAAATCAATTGAAACTGACTCACGTTAGTTGTATAAACCCTGATTTAGAATTAATGCATCTTAATTGAAAAGAAAACAAAGACTGGCAAGAAATAGATGGACATTGATGGTGTATCTCTGAATGGTAAGATGAGTGATTTTTTAAATACTCATTTTTACTTTTGTGTGTCACAAAATCTCAACAATAAAGCTGAATTACTTAGAGAAAGAAAAAAAAGAAACCTAAGAAAAAACTATTGATAGGAAATTTGCTTAAAAGATAATAGTGTCTTACTAATTATTTCAGAAGACATGAGATTAGAAGTACAAGATCTATGACCATACATTCTGGTACAAATAAAATCAATTAAACTGTATTTGCCCCTAATTTTGGTAAAACTTCTGAAAATTTACATATTGAATAAGTGACATGCTAATCTTTCTGTAGTTATTAATAGATGATTCATGGTGTCCCCCCCACATATAGATTTCTGACCGTAAGTCCAATCATTGAAATAGCTTCGACTACGGGATGTTTAATGTATCTGTGACTCTTCTATTCTCTGTCACCCCAATTGGGCTCTAACACCTATCATAGGTTTTATCATCGGTATTTTACAATCATAGGATTGTGAAAACCACATGGATGATACATGAAGAGGCACTGTCTAAATTATACTGCTCCATATATATTTTATAACATTATTTATTAATTATCAACCAAGTGGTTGGAAGGACATCTTTCTAGTTCTGGTCTAGTTATCTTGGCTTCCCGTACAGGTGGCCACTTTCAACTTGGAGGCAGCAAAGAAGGATCTTTACTTACCTGAGTTAAATGGAATAAGGTAATACCTTTGGAGTCACCTTCCTGTGCTGTGAAGCACTTATAGCTCAGTTTAAACAGCCAAGAGTCCAGATTTACAATACATCCAAGAGCGTGAGCCAAGGGACTGAAACCTGATGACAAGCAGTTCTGTGGGTCTGCCCAGCATGGGTCTTGAGGGAGGCATTTCTTTACAAGGCCACTGACTTGAGACAACCTCCAGTGAAGAGAATCAGAATGAGGTTTGCCTCTTCTGGGGTGACACTAGTTGGAGTTCAGGGAGTAGGCTTGCCACCCCAAATTATGGAGTTCCTAGAGCTCCCTGGGGCGTGCACTGGCCTGTCCATACTGCGTGGCCCCACAATTAATAAGAGAGTGGAAGTTGAGGGTGTTCTAGCATCCAAACTATATATCTTTTATTATTAAAATATTGATTTTTAAATAAAACAAAATACTACTTATCATTATTGTATCATTACTGGTATTTATCTCCATTAGAGATGATTTTCGTTGATTCGTTATTCCTGCTTCTCAGTAGTAGTTCTCAATTTCCTAGGTAATGCCTGCATAGAAGAAAAGTGAAAAATGAACACAAGTTACTTACAAAACATTTAGAAAATATAGGGAAGTAAAAGAAAACTAAAATGGCTCATAATCCTGCTACAGGGATAAGCACTGTTAATAGTTTGGGATTCAGTCTTCCACTGAATAGACTTCCTAAACTAAAAATGGGATTGCACTCTACATATTTCCTTTGCCCTGTTCCTTTGCTTGTTAAAAAAAAGAAAAAAATAGGAATAAATGTCCTTCAGACATAACATTTCGAAAACTGCATCTCCTGAGGCTTTTCCAGCACATTAACTAGTCAGAAAAGTTGAACGCAGCCCCCCTCTGGCCAGCAGCACATCGGTGCCCTGTCCCCTCCTCCCTCCAGTGCCAGCTTTCCCAGCGTGGGTGACTATCCCAGTGGGAAAACCTTGGTCTGTAGTAGTATCTCATTACTGTTTTAACAGGCAGTTCTCTGATGCCTGGGAAAGTTGATCATTTTCCCACTAGAAGACAGTGGACAATTGCTTTTGCAAGGATCATTTAGAGATTCTATAGCAGTAAAGCAATGGGAGTGGCATCCATTTGGGTGCAAGGTGTTTTCCTTTATAAATATTTAATACTCTGGTCACAATATCTCTAGGCTGGGTCCCCTTAACACATGCATACTCTTAACTACCTTTTTTTTATTCTAAATACGAAATCCCTCTTCTTACTCATTAGCAAATATTCAGTGATGGTCTATTGGATGACAAGGTCTGTTCTGGCCCTGGTGATGTTACAGTGAGTGGAATGGACGACATGCCTGGAGCCCGTATGCTAGTGGGGAGAAGCCGCAGCGCAATGTGATAACCCTGCGGCAGAACAGAGAGGAGAGCAGGGGTTGCAGCATGATGGTGCGACAGGTGAGGGGTTTCACCTTCCAGGGGGACCAAGGAAGACCTCTTTGATGCCTCTTTGATGCTTTGATGAGATTTGTGGAAAGACAAAGATAGATGGAACAAGAAGGTGAATGAACCACGCAGATGTTTGGGGCAGTGCTCCAGGTAGAGGGGCCAGCAAGGGCGAAGTCCTTGAGAAAGTTGGTGGCTGACTGGGTGGAAGAGGGGCTGGAGCAGAATGCAGGAGAGGGACAGGAGGGCAGGTGAGATCAGAGAGGTAGAGGGGCCGGTTCATGTACAGGTTTGTGGGTGCTGGTCAGAGAGGACTTCAGATTTATTGAGAAGGAGCTCAAAGAGGAGGCAGAAATCCATAGGCATCTATTGCAACACTGCACAGAGTGCCCACAGGCTTCAGTGACACGAGCTGTTTCTTGCAGACAGGCTGCCCTGCTCTGCCAATCTGAGGCCCTGGACCATCAGCAGGGCTACCCAATTCTTCTGCTTTTGTGGCCAGATCTGTGGAGTGGGTGTCTTAAGAGGTCTGCTGGGTGCTAAAGAGTCTGTGTGACAGGCAGTCAAAGCACCCAAGAGTGACAAGGCAGGACCAGTGGGTGTCACCCTCAGAAGTCAATCTGACAAGCCTTGGTCTAGCACTTATGGGGTGGAGAAGAATATGCTGGCAACTCTAGAGAAAAGTAAAGTAGAGGCACCACAGACTTCAATAAAATGCCTAAAAAAGAAGTGGCAGACACAAATGCGTCATGTGTACCAAATCACTCCATATTTAATCTCCACATGAGGTACCTGGAAATCTATAAATGACAGCAAGGAGCAGCTTGACAGGCTGCTGTGTGTTTCACTTGCCAGTTGCAAACGAGTTGGAAATTTTTCTTATAACTGAAATGCCACTTTTAATACAAAAACTGAGCAAGGTGGGTTCAAAGTCCCAAGTCCAGGGGACTATTCACAGACCAGATTAGTGAGCTATTAATGAGAAGGGTTTGGAGAGAACAGACCACTGGACAGCACCACCTGCCTTCAGAGCCTGGCCCAGGGACCCCCTTGGAGGGCAGCACAGAGAGAACCAAAGACACAGGGGTACTCAGGGGCTAGACTTCCACAGGGTGACATGGCAGTCATTGTCCCAGGCTCTCAGTTAGGTAAATATTTAGTACAGATGTTCCCCTCACCACCAGGCATCTTCAAGGATGGCATAAAGCCCACCTTGCCCAGGAAACCCTCCTGGCTGTCTCAGCCCTTGCTCACCTCCCTTCTCTGGCCTTTGTGGACCTCTGGAAAGCACTGTTTGTTTTGCATTTAATTGTTCTAAAACATAAACTTCAGGAGGCCAATGACTGTTGTGTTCACTCTTATACCCTCAGCATGGGAAACTGTGGAATATAGTAGGCACTCAATTAACAATTTTTAAATGGATGAATTTTAAATTCTTTTAGGGGACTACATAAATATTCTTGTAAGCCTATTGAGGATGAGATCAGATCTTATTTCTTGTCCTTTTCCTCATTTCCCTACCATATGACTGTAGTAAATGCCATCAGTGACTTGCCCACGTGGCCATGGCCCACTCCAAAGTCAGTGACAGGAAGTTCCTGTCACACTACTGCTTCCTTTGGCTCGGTCCCCATGCTCTGGAAGTTCTCCGAAACATTGAATCACCCCGGCCTGATCCTCTATCAATAAAGAGGGAAAGGGATTGGTAATAACTCTTTCAGATTCCTTGCTTCCTGCTGGAATTCTAAGGTGCGTTCTGTTGCCTACCAGAGCCTCCAGGGGGCCAGGGCCAGGTGCCCCCAGTGGGTGCCCACCCATTCATCCTTGGTGGCTTTCCTACCTTCCCTCTCTCAGATCATCACTCTCTTACTCTGTTTCCTGGGACCACCTCTGAAATCCTAAATAAACTACTTATGCCCAAACCCTTCTATCAGTGGCTACTTCTGGGGGAAACTAAACTGTAAATTGTAAGCTATAAAGACAATTACCTATAGGGCTTAGAAAGGCTGTGCACACAGGGTTCCTATGAGGCTGGGAAAGCATTTAGCACAGTGCTTGGTCAGCTGGAAACAGTCAGCTCCCTTAGTCACTATTGTTGTCTTAGATGAGGAGGGTGGCCGTACATTTCTTGTGCATTATCATCTTTGAGGTGGAGTTTTAAGGAGGAATTGGGGCAGAGATGGAACGGCACCCATAACAACAGTGGTAAGTTATGAGGGACAGAGGCAAAGCAGCAAAACTAGGGAAACGGCGTACATCTGAGGTTTAACCTCTGTGGTACCAAATGCATAGGAAGGAAGAGGCCTGGGGCCAACGAGGAGAGCTTCCCATATTTTCAAGAGAATTGACATAGGCCTCACAGCCCGCCAGAGTAAGGCTATTTATCAGCTGATGGCAAGGTCCTTATTAAAACCAACGTGGCAGGAAGGGCCAGAAATTTGGCTCCCTTGAAGGGACAGGCAAAGACTGGAGGTCAAGTGAGGGAGGAGCCACGTGGTGCAGACTCTGGAGGGCGTGGGTAGAGAGTGACAGTGAAGGACTGGGTGAGCTGAAATCCTGGGGAACAGAGAACCAGCAAAGGTTAACCTTGAGAGCACTGCAGCCCGAGGAGAAGCATTTAAACCTTTGCTGTGTGTGATGCTGTCCATTAAATGCTGTGAGTGGCGCTTGTGTTTACCATCTCCAGAAGAGGCTGGATCCCACAGGGGATGGGCGTTCACTGTGAGCAGGGGCCGACTGCTGGGACTGCAGCACAAACCAGCAGGGCGATGTGGTGCTGGTGAGGTTCAGGAGCAGCGCTTGTGCCGCCAACATCTGGTCCTGTAGGAGGGTCAACACTGCAAGTCCCTTAAGGTACAAATGGTGTCCTGTTCACTGTTGGAATCCCAGAGTCTCTTCTGTCAGGCCTCGAGTAGATGGTCAATGAACACATGCAGGAGGAGGGAAAAGAAATATCAAACTAGTGACATCACTAGTAGGAAGAGACAGGGAAGAATGTAGGGAGTCCTCAGTAAATGCTGTGGCCTGGGTCGGCACCTGCTCGGCCACTGTCTCCTCCACCCCTCTGGCTGGGACAAGACAGACCAGAGGTCCTCACTGATGTGGTTTCTTGCTAAGAAACCAACACTGTGATTTACAGCTTTCCCCCACCTGGTGCGGGCTGGCTTCTCACCTGCTTTTATGAAAGATGCGATTGCACATCATAGGGAGGTTCTAAGGTGGATTGCTGAAGGAACACGCTGACATTCTTGCCAGGGTGGAAAGGAGGCCAGTGGCCAAAATGATCAAGTCATAGAGTCACCAGGGGCTGGGGTACCAGCAGCTGAGAGCAGCTGGCAAACAAAACTATCTGAGAGTTTGGAATGGTTCTAATGCCTAGGAGGAGAGAGCCTCCCACTCTTAGGGATAACTGGGTCTCATAAAGCCAGTCCCTTGTTCTCTCTGAGATACAAATGGTGAAATGTAGGCACTTACGCTGTTAACAATGGGCTGTCAGTGATACTTGCATTCTGAACATGACTATTTCCCTATGAAATGTAACCCAAAGCCTGTATCTCCTGGCTGTTGACCCATCTGAACCAGTGGCAGAGGGAAGAGAGTGGTTGCCAGGGCTGTGCTGACTGCTACAAAAGTTCATGGGCAGAAACAGAAATTAAACCAGGGATGTCCAGCTCACGTTCGTCCACTAACAAGCTGTGTGTGCTGGATGAGCCCAGCGTCTCTGGACTTCAGCTCCCTTCTCTGTGAAATGAGGTGCCTGAGTTAGGGGACTTTGGAGATCTCAGCCCAGTCCGTTATCTTATTATTCTGAGTGTATGCTTGAGACCCTGATCAGGTGTAAGGTGCTGTTAGAGGTCATGCAGTTAAGACTTTTGCTCCTGCTGACTTGCAAGAGGGAGGCTCTGAAAAGCTTTGCATTGTCTCTTTCTGAATTGATTCCAGTTTTGGAACCTGGGCAAAGTGAGCTATTAAATTATTTGTCGCTTTGCTTATGATCCTTCAGCTGTGTAGTCATTTTAAATCTGTTGTAAAAGTTTTGCTTATAGGGTCATATTAAAGAAAGACTTTTCCCACTCAAAGATTATACCAATGTTCCTTTGTGGAATTTGCTATTAGTTTTCTGATTTATCTTAAATGTTAAAATCTTTAAAGCATCTGAAATTTACTTTTGCAAATGGTGTGAGTCAGGGAATGTAAGTATTCCCCCTCAAATGACCCACGATTTCTTGGCTATTGGATTCCCTACTGATTTGAAATGCCATTTTTATTTTATTCAAAATTCTCATAAAAACATGAGCTTCTTCAGTCATAATAAAAGTTGTCAACAGGAATAGTAGTACAGCATGGAGAATATAGGCAATGATTCTGTAATGTTTTCCTATGTTGGCAGATAGTAACTGCACTAGTGGGGGTGAGGACTTAATAATATGGGTAACTGTTGAAACCCTGTGTTGTATATTTGAAACCAATATAAGGTTGTATATCAATGATACTTCAGTAATTAAAAAAACCCATGAGCTTCTGTTACATTGATCTATGTGGCTATTCTTGCCTCAGTGAAGTTTGTAGCAGATTCTATCAGTGCCCCTCCTGAACCCTGTGAATCCTTTTTTCCTGTTCTTTATTCAGAGAACTCCAGAGAGAGGGGTTTGTGAGGCTTAGCTTTCTTCATCCTGTACCTTCAGCTCTTTCTGGGGGCTGCCTTTTGGGTCATTTGTTTTCACCGATGAGATCCAGGGGTGGTCCCCTTAACCAATGACTAACAGGTGGGGGTGCCGGCCTTGGAGAAGGGGTGGGGAAACCTCATGGCTTGACTTAACCACTCCAGGGTAGAACCTGATCAGCCTGAAGCTACATCCTCAGGACTCTATGCTCTGCCAGCCTCCCTCCCCTTCCCTGCCCTCTCCCTGGCTCCTTGATAGGTGTACCCTGAAGGCCATCATCAACAAATCACTTGCACACAAAACCCTCATCTCAAGGTCTGCTTTTGGGAAGCTCAATCTAAGGCAGAGTCTCTTTTATCATTCAGGAGGATGACTCTGGCCCTGAGAAGAACCATCCCCCACCAGCCACCCACAGAATTGAGACAAACATCCATGTGGCCACCTTCACTACTTCCAGAAGGCTTTTGGGCTTTGGGTTACGTAACAACTCTGAGGTCCTGGGGGTATCCTTCTGTTACAATGAATGATGGCTTTAGCATTTTAAGTATAATTCCTAAAGAACATAAAGTATTTGATTTCTCAGGAATCACTGGGCAGATCTTAGAAATAACGTTCCTGGATAGTCAGTTAGCATCATGAATGATAACTGAGATAGTGTTTGATCACCTTTAAACTTCCAACTTAAAAGAAAAAAAGCACTTGGAAGGAAATGAAACAGGAAAGTACAAAATGAAAAGTATCTTTGTGTATGTGTTCTTCCTAAGATTCTTAGACATAGTTAAGATTTAGTCATTCACTAAATATTTATTGTTTATTATATGTCAGGCACTCATTAATCCTCTCTAAATTAGTTGTACTATAAAATTGTTTTCACATATTTTTTTCAACTTAATATAACATGCACATTTTTCCATTTCAGTTCATGAATTCTACCTTATTTTGTTTGATGTGCCACAATTATTTTCATTCTGTCTATAGTATTTATTCCCATAGTGAGGTTTATCCTTGTATTATTAGGCTTAAAATTATGACAAATCCTTTAAAGCAAGTTGTTCTCTTCCTAATTTTGCCAGTTTGATTCATCCTTTTGTTAGCTGAATTTTGTCATCAAATAGTTTTTTGCACACTTGAGGAGATCTGTCTCTTGCTTTAATTTTGAATGACAACACTATTATGGAGAATTCTAAAGACAGTTTTATTTTTCTTTCTTTCATACATTTATTCATGATAATATTTTTAAAACATATAAGTGACTTCAGCAGTCTGCTTCTCTTTTCCTGTCTCCTGGTTTTTGTATTTTGTTTTTTCTTTTCTTTTTTGTATTATGTTTCTTGAAATCTCTTGTTCCTTACTGAGGTATAGATGTAGGTCTTCCTCTGGGGAATAGCTTCTTTTATAATTACTTTTTTCAATTCCATTAGTTATAGTCTTATTTTCATATGAAAAAGTATACATATGTGTAATCATTGTAATTTATCCACCATATCTATTATCTTTCATCTTCCCAATAGCTTTTAACCTCTTTTGTCATTTTTTTCCCCTGCATTATCTTTGATCCTTTGATAACATTCCTCCACAACTGGAACTTTGTGTTTGACTAAATCAGTATTTTTCTTTGATGTTTCAGATGATGTTTTTTTGTTCTCAATGGGTTTTCTTAGATTTTAGGAGACATTTGTAAATCACTCGGAAGTATGGCTGTTTCCAAAGCATGACGGGAAGTTGTACCTTGTCTAAGAGAATGGTGTGTGTATATATATATATATATATGTATACATGCAACATGCGCATATGGTATAAATTTCTATATTCATATACTTACATACACAAATATGTATGCAATGTTTTATATATGTTTTCCTTTTCCTTTGTTCAATTTAGTAGACTAGGTTTTTGGTATCTGATCTGGCTTCATTCTGCCATTTATATCTTAGAAGTTTTGATTTTTGTTCTTGATTAAAGAAACATTCTTGGCAAAGGTTTTCCTCTGGGATGTCTTGTTCTTGTCTAAAAACATCATCTTTGGCAGCATAGCACCTGGGACATCAGTCTCAAGTATGGATCTGATTCAGAAAAATAACAAACCAAAATTGGGGTTCTATTCCATAATTCTTGAAGAATGAACTGAAAGCAGCTTTGAATCCTGTAAATCATACCTTAGAACTTAGAGAAGTGGGTTAAGTAAATCCAGTAGGCTTGGTATCCATTTCTGCCTGTGTTGGTTCATTATTACCTCTGGTGAGCTAATGTACTCACTGATTAATCTGACAAAAATTGAACAAATAAGACCAATGAAAAACACCATGTAAACATTTGTTCACTATGGAAAACTTTACTTCTATTTCTGTTTTACAACATCAATCATCAAAGATAATAACAAGGCTTGTATTTATGTGGACAATAACTTTCAGCATTCTGTATAAGAAAGGATCTGTTAAGTCTGCCCCAAGGGGTAAGGATTTCCAAGCTTCAGTTATGTACTTCAAAGTCTGCAACACCATTGTTATTAATTGTTTTAATGATGACAAGCAGTTCCAAACAACCTTCCTGCGTCTTCCTCCTGGTTAACACCTTCCTCCTTATCTTGAGGCCACAGGGGTCTTACCCTGTGTGATTGGTTTCCTTTTGCATAACATGCTTTCCAATAAGATTGAATTGGAGGTTATTTTGGAGGGGATTTTTAATATTTGCAAGTGACATTTCCATTGATTAATAGCAATCTGACTTTTTTAAAGTTTTAAAGAAATCTCAGCTAGATCTCCACACTTCACCTCCTCATAACCTTTTCCCCTTTGCAAAAGCCTATGTAAAATTCTGAATAGTGAAAAACTCCCACTAGAAACCCACATATTTTCCAGATGGGCTTCTCATCTTTTGAGACAGTTTTCACAGGGCTCTGGCTTTCACACTTTTGGTCATCTGTCATGTTTTGTTCACTAGAACAGGTGGAGATTTGGTTCTCTTTCTAAAGCATGTAAAACACGGAGGGTAAAATACTAGACTTTGTTTCAAAGAAGCTAAGATAGAATGCAGTCTTAGGCATAAAGGACCTGGAATTCTGAAGCCAGTTTCCCTTATGCCATGTTGACCTCTTTGATGAGCCAGGCTTTTTGTTCAGGATGTGATCTGCGCAGGAACTGATGCTGTGCCCATGGGAAGGATGGATCTTCTGTTGGTTTTCGGAGGCAGGTCATCCAGAGTCTAGTGTGGTACCTTTACTTTAGCTGTACTTTCTGAGTTTTCTCCAAGTTGTGCTCTTCGTCTGATGTCTGAAATGGAAGACTTCATCCTACCCCTTCTACTCCCAATTCACACAAAGTATCCTGCAACTTTGGGTGCTGAAGGGCCAGCATATGAATGGCAGCAGAAAACTCATACTAAGAAGACAGATGGTAGCCCAGATGGGGCACTGATGCCCAGAATCCTGGCCAGGGAAGCAGTGGTACCCAACAGCCCTGAAGGGCAGGAGTGGTGCTGAGCAGCCGAGTAGTTAGGAAAAGACAGAGTGCAGATGTCAGACAGTAACTGAGTCCCTGGGAGAGCCTCATGGGTGTGCAGTAATATGGGGGAAGGGATTTTGTAGGGACCGGTGCCATGCATTCGCAGGAGCTAGTGGACAGGAGGATGCAAAGAAAGAACCAGCAAATATTTGTTATGGTATCTTCTGAGAATAATGTTTTATAAAAGATATTTAATGTGTTCATCTCTACTATTAGCAAAAATGTAATGGGGAAAGGGGAAAGTTGATGGAATAGTGTGTGGAGATTTGGAGTCTTCTTATTATCTTTTTAGTAAAGATTTTGTCACCCAACTAACATATTCTCAATGTAAAGACAATGAAAGAATCTTGCACTCCTGTGGAACCCAATCTTTTTCAAAGGCTTCCCCACACATGCTTCTTACTCACAGTAGAATGACGAGGCTGACAGGCCATGCATTGTGTCCATTCTGAAAGGAGCCAACTACCTCAGGGGAAAGGAAGTATTCTCAAGAGGGAGGCAGCTAAACATTGGAGACTCATTCCTAAACCGAGGTCTTCTAACTCCACGATCACTACTGTTTCTACTGAATTGTGCTCATTATAAATGATTCCTTATGACAAAAATGGCCTGCGTTCATTTTTATAAGTTTATATGAAATACAATACGAAGCTAATCCAATTTCTGTAATTTTATGAGTAATGATACTTTGAATGAATCACTATTCAGTGAATAACGCACTATAAAATTGTCAAAGCACTTTCAAACTTTCTATACCTTAGGAAATTCACTGGGAAGTTCTTCCTGCCTGTACTTGACATACAAGGAAACTGAGGGGCAAACATTTAAATGACTTGCCGAAAAATCTTCTGACTCCTGTATGCTCATCACACAGTAGAGTGTGAGTAGAGTGCTTCTTGAAACTCT
Organism: Manis pentadactyla; assembly: GCF_030020395.1. Classification (NCBI taxonomy): domain Eukaryota; kingdom Metazoa; phylum Chordata; class Mammalia; order Pholidota; family Manidae; genus Manis; species Manis pentadactyla. The sequence continues at coordinate 40,662,390 of NC_080032.1, read as the reverse complement.
TTGCACCTGCATATAACTAATCTTCATAAACACAGTAAGGCCACAATGCACATTTATTGTCAGGTTTTTACACTGAATTCATCGTTTTTCTTTCTTCACATATTGTCTTGGTTCTCTTTCTAAAGCATCTATAGTGAACCAGGAACCAAAGCTGCGTCCACCCGTAAATGAACAGTCATGGATGTATGTGCCACTAAACTGAGACCACCAAACTGCAGATGAGTCTCCTGCTTTATTTCCCTCCAAGTCCCAGACTTCTTTTAAAAAGAGCAAGAAATTCATTGTCAAAAATGGCACCTTTTAAATTGGCAGTATATTCGAAAAACAAAAACAAAAACTTATTTTGGAAATAGTCAAGGTGCGTGGCTGTGAGAAGCATGCCTGCTGTGCTCCCTGGCAGGTACTGGCGGTTTGGCTGACTGACCTTCGATATCTGCCAGCTTCCTTGAGACAGCCTTTGGGCTTGCTCCTTCCTCTAAGAAGGCACGATGAGATGTTTACAGATCCTGGGAAAGAAAAAGGGAAATGGCCTTTTCTTCCTTCCCTTAGCAGTCAGAAGGATCTGTCTTCAAAAGTTTTTCCAAGTCAGCTGGTAGAAGACGCCTTCAGCTGTGCCTGTAGCCCACACCCCAGGCGCCTTGCCTCATCTTATCGTAAACCAGATGCTCTCCTTGGATCCCAATCACTGAAAGAGGCTTTTTAAATAGGGATTAATTAAATATCCAACTCTTCATGGAAGAGTAGTATTTTGTAGGTTAATTAAAGGGGATTTAAAAAAACCTCTTTCCATTTTTCTCTGTCTGTTGCTCTATGCCGAAAGTCAATGAGGTTCAAAGATTACCTAAAAATTTGGGAAGAAAACAGCAAGCATTGAAACCATTATGGCGCTGATGATTTAGCTATAGATTCAGAGAGCCTTTCAGCCATGTGTGGAGGCTTAATCCCCAAAGGTGAAATGGGAATATGGAGAGGACAGTAGTAACCTACAGATGGTCATTAAGATGTGAAAGCTTTTTGCACACTTGTTGAACTGGTGTCCTCCTTCTAGGTTCAAGGAGAGTCTCAGAATATATAGCATCTGCCCCATTAAGTCATGCCTATTTGGTGTTGAGAATACATGGAGAGCCATTTTAAAGTTAGGGGCTATTTATTTCTACTGGCAATCTCTTCTTTTTCTTTGTGCTTGGAGAGTTGTTAGGCTAGGAAGAATAAGAAATAGGACTACTTAGCCACAAGGATCAAATAAAAGGTTTTTCCACAAAATAATGGTTGATGTGACTCTTACATCAGTCCTGACCATGTTGGTTGACCAGAACGTGAGTTCAGTCATGTCTTCCCCATTGCCTTACATTTTTTAATCCTAAAAAATCTATAGCATTTCAAAGAATTCCACCTGTCACTCAGACTATATCACCAGTCATCAAGACATAGTTTTGTATGCAGTTAAATATGATATAAAATATGACCATTTCAGAAAGATAGTAGGGTAAGGAATGAGAAATGAATAGTAACCGTAGATTCTGGGGGTGACCACCAGACCCTCAACCCTGATCTTACCACGTTCTAGCTATGTGATCTTAGGTAACTTCAGTTACCCCCTCTTAAAAATGGAGAGCGGAACTGTCCCTGTCTCACTGGGTTATTGTGAAGATTAAATACGTAATGCCTATGAAATTCTTAGCACAGTGTCTGGTAAAAATGTGCTCAGTAAGCTATATATCTTACTATTATGAGTTTATCTTTCTCCTAGACTACAAGTTCCAAACCCTCCAATTTCAAATTTATTTCTGTGACTCCTTTTCATTTCCCTCTGTACCTACCTGCCAGCCAATCAGTAGTTAACTCATGTAAGTGTCCTGTTCCTGATCCTTCTCACAGCCTTTTATCTCCTTTTCTATGCCTCGGACAATGCAGCTCATCATGCCCTTCCTCCTAGGCTGCAGACATGTTTTCTAATTACCTCAGGTATGCTTTCTCCATTCTCCAAACTAGTCCATACATAGCTGCCAGCTACAGCTCTGAACATGTCACTTCCTTCCAGAGATTTCTTATTGTGACCAATTTTTTAAAAAGAGCTTATACTTTAGTATTTAAGATTTGCACTCATACACCTGTGATAGACTTAATTATTGGTCCCAATCTTTCACTCCCCTGAAATAGGATTATACATCCATACATTTGCCTTATAATGCTGCTCTGCCTTCCCACTGCAGGTGGAGAATACGTCTGTGCCCTATGTGATGTGCTTTGGCAATGGAATATGAACAGATGTCCTGGGAGCAAAGGTCTTACATATGTTTTTCATGGTTTGGCTGGGCTCCTATGCTCCAGATCTACCACGAGAAGAGCCTACTCTGGATTTCTGCCCTGTTTGCCTCGGCCCCAGCAGGAACACAAATGAAGACCTGAGTTCAACCCAAGCCATCCAGTGCACAGTGGAATTCAGAGCTACTCAGCCAAGCCCAGTCTGTCCAGAGCAGCCAAGATTCAACTGACCTGCAGACCCATGAACATGAGAATAATGGGGTGATTTTGGGGTGGTTTACTATACCTTACCATCATGATGGTATCTGACTAGTACAGACCAACTATTTCTCCAACTTCACATCTGACTACAGTCTTAAATATACACATGGGTCATATTCACTGGCCATGGGCTAAATAATCATGGATGATCTCTTTGTAATCCTTTTGAATCTCAAAGCAGGTGGCCATACCATTTATGGCCTTGAATTTTTTAATTTACTTTTTAGTACATGTATAGTGTAACTGTGGAGACAGGTCTTATCTTTTGGTAAGGGGCTAATATTTATTAAGGGTCTCTGTGTTCCAGAACTCTGATTGGTGTTTTATGCACACTGTCCATCTGTGAGGTAGAGACTGCTTTCCCCTTTTTATAAAAGGGGGAAGGAGAGACACAGAGAAGTTATGTAACTTCTTCAACATGTGAACAGTAGAGGTGGGGCTGAAATCCACTTTTGTTTCTGTCACTCAGTAGCATGCTTTATGGCTATGTCATCTTATCTTTTGCATCTCACAAAATCAATTGGGAATCGATTTATTGAACCTGTAGGTGACATAAACAATAGTGTGTTTTAAGTGTGAAAAATCTAGAACATAAAGTCCCATGACTTTGTGGTTTCATTGAAGAAATATTACTTACAAATTCAGATTCCAAATCTTAAGCAGCTCAGGCCTCCTTCTCTTGAGGCCTGCTCTAAATATTGGCAGAGTTTGTGTCTTTAGTTCTATAGAAGTCAGAAGGAAACCGCAGAACCACCACCCCAGGAGAGCAGACAGAGTCTGACCTAAGCCCACAAAAGCCAAAAGTAGCAGGGTTGGAGTTGAAAGCTTGGCTTGACACTGTGTCTCCAGCTCACACCCTGGCACCTTCAGGCTTTGTCTTTTTTTAACAGCAGAGTGCCAGCCTCAAGTTTTTAAACCTTAACTCTGAATTTCTTGACTCCATGTGTTTAAGATAGACTTTGCATGTTACTATTTTGAAGCAGCTGTTTGTCAGAGCTGGAGCGGAGGGGGAGTATCAAAGCAGTTTAAAGCTGAGGTGCTCCTCTTAGAAATGAGGCTTCTGAGCTACAGTTTCCAAGCCAAGTGTTTCTGGATTCTGACAAGCTGATCAGGTAATTGTAAATCAAGGTTTCTCAACCTCAGTGCTATTCACCTGTGAGGCCGGACCATTCTTCACTGAGGAGGGCTGTCCTGGGCATTAAAGGTTATTTAGCAGGATCCTGGTCTCCACCCATTAGTTGCCAGAAACACCCCTTACCCAGTTGTGACAATAAAAATGCCTACAGATATTGCTAAACATCCCCTGGGAGCAAACTCACCCAGACACAGGACTGCTACCCCAAATGAATGAGTATAACTGAGATCATTATCATCTTTTAAACTCCGACAGAAAGGAAAAATGAAGTGATGACAGATGAACTTATCCAGAAAAATTATCTTAATAGCAATTAGATAAAAAAGTAATACTGGTGGTTGGTAGGATAGGGGTGGGCACAATTTTACTTTTAAAACGATGTTTTTCTTATCAGTATTATATACATTGCAGGAAGGAAAGTCAGATGGAGGAGCTAATAAAAGCACAGACTTATAAATCAACCTGCACAGAGATACCCAGTATATGAACAGTGGAGTGTGAAGGGGAGTAGAATATGCCACCCCAGAATATGTCTCTATGGCATATTGATTCTTTTAAGCTGGTTATTTTTCAGAAACAGCAGACACAGGTGAAGCTCTGAAAACTGAGTATAAGTTACCCTTTTGTAAAAGATGCTTACCTTTACAAGGGAAATCTCCATCTGTAAGGGTGTCTCCTCTAGACTATGAAGAGGGGGATGACTCAATGTCTAGAAACTCTTATCAATAGAGAAGGCAGAAACTTAAATCTGCACAGCAACCTTATCCTCAACTTTATCTTTAGTGTGCTTTTCTTGATGACCTCCCATAATTGGCTTCCAACCCCCTAATATCTTCTTTTGTCTTGAGCTGGAGATGTTATGTAAGGTGGTAATTTGGGTCATTTCAGGGAGTTACCCAGATTTCCTGGGTCCCACTTTTGTATGCAGTAGGTACACATGTTATTACACTTTTGTTTTTTCTCTTGTTACTCTGTTTTTTTGTTGTTGTTATTGTTCAGCCAAAGACCTAGAAAGGTAGAGGGAAATTTATTTTTCCTTCTCTACAGTGTTGGCGACCAATGGGACTTTCTGAGACACCATACTTGCTCTGGAGCCTGCAGATAGGATCCTGGGCAACTGGTAGAAGTTGGTGAAGTTCTTACCCAGAACTCTCTCTGTAGTGCCCAGTCAAGAGAGGAAGGTAAAAATTTCTTGTCCCTTCCTTTCCAAATTTAGATAAGCAGGAGAAAATACTTTTGTGAACTAGGTCCTTATGTGTAGTAACTTTTCACTAGAAATTAAGGTTCCCAACAACTGAGAATTCTAATTAATATCTGTAATTAAAAGTACTAGAAGTTATAATGGAAACAATTCTGTATGTAAGAAAAGTAGGTGTTTTTGGCTAAGAAGAGGTATGAGGTATGGAAATGTATCTTTGGTAAGGGAAACGAAAGTAATTGTGTCCAAAAGTAAAACTTTTCCTATGATTTCAGAATAGGAAAGCAGAGAATAAAAGACAAATGGCATAGAAAGTTGGAAAGAGAGAGAGAAAAAAGAGCGACATTTCACTGTGTAATTAAGCTTGTTAAAATTGAATTATTATGGGTTTTAAAAATAATCTTTAATATTAATAGTGTACTTATGGAAAACTGCAGTTTAATTTCTTTCATCTGATCAAAGGGCAGAGTTTTGTTTGACTATTTGTCTGCTCTTGATAAGAGACTGTGAAAGAGTTTTCTTTATCTTTCATGTAATCTGCCTAGAAAGCAAAGATTCTTTGTTTTATCAAAATAATTTCCTGTGCCTCATGTTGTCTCAATCAGGTCTTTGATTACTTCCAAAAACCAAGCCTTCTCAATATTAAAAGCACTGAGTTTTGCTCACAACTATGTAATCTTCTGTATTTGTAGTTAAAACATTTGTCACTTTAGTTAAATGAATAGTCGAGTGTTCACACTCTTTGATATTTTTGAAAAACTTCCCAAAATCAAAATAAAATATTTTTGACCTGTAAGTAACTCTGGAATGTTTCAAGGGTTCCTGGAACATCTCAAAAGATTTGTTCTCTCTTCTTATAAAAAGAGAGATATTAAACTTCTTTGGAATATTAAAATACATGGGAAGCATAGCAAAATAAGAATAATATTAAGCCTTCTTTATGTTTTATTTGTATAGGTATATAAGCATTCCAGAAATTGTATGAATTCCTGAAATTCTGATATGTCCTGGTATAATGTTATTAGTCACAATTCTAGTTAATATCTTGAAATGTATGTCATAGAAATAAGCAAATTTCCTTTTCAGTTGCATTGTAATGAACCCTCCTCAGATCTTTAATGATGGCCATTTTTAAGTCTTTCTGTCATTCATAGAGTTATTGTTTTATTCTGATGCTTTTGCGAATGTGTTTCATATTCAGAGAGATTCTTAAAAGGACTCTGACAGTACTGCAGAATATAATTTCTGATGGCTTTCAGGTCATACCACTGAACTGGATAAGAGTGTCCAGATCTAATGGAAAAACTGGATTCAAGAACAAGAATGAATAACAAGAGACTGAACAAACTGAGATTGATTATAATTTTTATGGCTTTTTGTTTGAAACATTGCTGGTTCTTTAATGTTCTGTTTTTCCAGATTTTCTCTTAAGCTAACTATGACTAGAGCAATTGCCTAGAGCAATTTGGCATAGTGTACCTTTGTGAACAAGAATGAAATGCCTACTTTTTTCCCTACTTGATTCCTCCAGAATTTGGACACTTGGTGAATATTCCTTGTAAGATTATATTTGTATAAGTTCAATAAAATCCATTTTCCTTGTAAGAGGACCAAACTGGAAACATTGGTTATAGTATCATGGCTTTGACTGGAATGTCATATTTGAGAATGTGCACAGAATTAGATATGCCAGATGGCTTTAAGGCACTAAAGTTAACATTATGGAGCCAATAATTTTCTTTATAAGCAGCCTGGTACCTTCTGTATAGTGTTCCCAATAACCTTACCAGGTGAGTAGGGAAGGTCACTTCCTGGCAGGTGTAGGAACCTCAGGATATTTTGGGGGCCTCAAGAAACCTTTAAAAGTCCAACCTGAGATTCCTTAGGAAAAGTTCCAGCAAAGCAGATTTACAAGAGCCTATGTGGTCAATCACTATTCCTGCTGCACTTAAGTAAATAGTTAGGCCAAGTTAATTAAAACTAGACTGATTTTGCTAACAAATTTGCCTTAATTTGGTTGTATTTGGTAGAAATGAAGGTGATTTTAGAGAGAAAAATTATGTTTCAGTAGAAACTATAATACATACTTGTGGATATCAGATTCTAGCACTGTTCATGGTCTAAGACGTTTTATTTACCAGTAAATTGGACTAGATCCTGGATTCTTCTAGTTTCTTCAAATACCTGGCTACAAATATCAAAACTAACATTTCCAATTCTCCTACTCTTTTAACTAGAAATCACTAGAAAGAAAACCTGTTCTTTTCCCTAAAACCCTGCAAACTGAAAGTGAAGGACCTGATATAAATTTCAGAGAAATCACCGTATTAACTCATGTGTAGGCCATCTTCATGACTGTTACTGTATAGGCCACTCAGAAAGTTTAGTTGAACACGTGATGACCTCTTCAAAGACATTCAAACTGCAAGAAATGCTTTGACACCAATATCTAGAATATCTTTTTTACTGGTTGTCCTCAGAACTCAGACTAGGTTTATAGTCTGTTCTAATCACTAACCTTTGTTTTTCTACTGTTTCCATAGACATGCCTTATTAACCATCTGCTTTCTCATACAATATAAGCGTAACTGCAAGCCCACCTGCATTACTGCCTCCTGCAATGAGACATAGCTGTTTAACTGAACTGACTTATTCTCAGGACTGAGAGACTGGTTCAGTGAGATATGGAACAATCCACCAATTTAGAATCTGGGCTGTGAAACTTCTTTAAAATTTCATAGGTGGGACTGAAAGGGAGCAAAATAGATCAGTCTAAAATATGCCTCTATGGCATATTGATTATTTTAAGCTGAATATTTTTCAGAAGCAGCAGACACAGGTGAAGCTTTGAAAACTGTGTAGAAGTTTCCCTTTGGTAAGAGAGATTTACTTTCTTAGGGAAATCTCCATGTGTCAGGGTGTCTCCCTCTCTGTACCATGAAAAGGGGGATCACTCCATCTCCAGAAACTTATTAATGGGGAAGGCAGAAACTTAAATCTATGTAACAACCATCTATATAACAACTGTATCCTTTTACTGTGCTTTTATTGAAAACCTCTCATAACTGGCTCCCAATCCACCACCAGCTTCTTTTGTCTTGAGCTGGAGATGTCCTTTAAGGTGGTGGGTTGAGCCATTTCAGGGAGTTGCTCAGTCTTCCTGGGTTGCTCCCATGTATACAGGAGGTGCACCTGCTATTATTAAATTTTTGTTTCTTTTTCCTGTTATGCTACCTTTTGACTATAGAGATGTCTCAGCCAAGAACCTAGAGGGGTAGAGGGAAAATTACTTTTCCTCCCCAACAAGTTCCATGTCCTCAGAGCCAGAAAACTTGAGAATTCAACTATTTTTAGACTACTACATACTGACTTTCCACCTTGCTCCAGGGACTCTGCTTTGTGTCTTACTATATGATATAGACATTGCTGTCTCATTTTAGAGATGATGAGTCTTAAGTATATATAGAGAGATGTCACTTGCCCAAGTTCATAGGGACAGAGCCAGGAATTCACCAGGTCTGCCTAGCTCTCAAGCCTCAGTTCTTCAGTCACTAGGGTGTCTATATCCCACAGCTAGGAGAAGACATTGGATTCCACTGAGTCACAAATTGTCAACACAGTTAGTATCTCACCTCCCTTTGAACCCAGGGCTGGTCTGTCTTCTGATGCCTCTGATGGTAGCTGACCACACAGAGTGTTCAAGGAGATTATCTGTTGCCCCATAGGATGGGTTTGCAGAAGCCTCTGGCTCCAATATTGTGTGATTGTGTGATTCTAATCCACACCATCCAGAAAAAGGGAGAAAGACTTGTCATTATTTATACTTAGCCAGCAGGAACTACTAGGAAAGAAGTATTCAAGGTGTAGAGAAAAGTGGCTCCAGTGTTTCTGGAAGGAATTCTGTATTAGTGCAGTGGGATAGGATAGGATGGGGGGATATTATATGCAATGTTCTTATGATGCACCAAGCATATAAGGAGAATCTCTATTGAAGAAAACATAAGGATCTAAGGGCAAGACAAAAAATAAGATGTCGTAATGATGCACTTACCTTTGGACCTCTGAAATTCTGCTAAGACAGTTGTATTCCTTGGATTCAAGCTAAACCTAGGTATTATTCATTATTACATAAAATGCCAGTAGATGTGTAATACCCCAGGCATGACTGATGGTGAGTTTCATTTTAATTTGCTATAGCTTTTCCAAGTAGCATGGTTTGTAAGGATAAGGGAGAAGGTGATCAAGGTAAGTGGACATTGTTATGGATCCTACTTAATATACACAGAGCAGAAAAGGGAGGTAAGAAGCTTGGACACATTCCAATTTACTCCTTTACTCATTTTGCAAGGCATTTGTTGTCTATCCACAGTGTACTAGGTACCTGCTAGGTGTTGGGGTTGCAGTGATGATCAAAACAGTGGAGGAAATAACCTTTCAAATAAATATACAATTAAACTTAAAATTAATCACTTGATAAGGACCCTGCAGGGTAGTACAGGGATCATTTGACAGGGGTACCTGGCTTGTCTGAAAGGTTAGAAAAGGATTCTCTGAGGAGGAAGTGTTTGAGCCAAGATCTGCAGGATGAGTGAAGTAGCTCAGCAAGGGGGAGTTAGTGTTAGAGGTGGAGGAAAGCGCTTGTGCAAAGATCCTGGGTTAAGGAGACTCTTTGGTTTTTGGAGGGATTGAAAACTAGTCATTGAGGTTGGGACTCACAGGGCAAGAGCAACAGTGGTAGGAGATGAGACTGAAGAAGTGGAAGGGGTCAGATTAGATGAACAGTTTTGTTCTTTATCCTAAAAGGAATGGGATTGGAACCTTCACAGTCACCTTCTAAAAAGATCTCTGATTGCTGCACAGAGAACGGTTTGGAGGAGGTCAGAGCTGACACTGAGGAAGCTACTGCAGCAGTCCTGACCATATGAGAGTCACAGTGGTAGCAGAAACGGAGAGGAGCATGTAGACTGAAGAGATACTGGAGAGGATGAGCCAGTCCCCAGGCCTTGGCCCTATCTGGAATTCCTGGTGATCAGGATACCAAATTATATGACGTGTGTTTCTTGTGATCATTAAATGCTATACTTGGGCATCACATTCTCCAAGTTTTTCACGCTGTAAATAAAGAAAACAAGGTCTGAAAGATGAAGTGATTTACTTACTTGATTTACTCAAGGTCACATGATAGTGGCCTCACCAGGACTAGAACCCAGGTTTACCAGACCAGCGAGCTGGGATTGTTCAGGTACCAGGGTCATTATGCATAGATTCCTTATAATCATGGACATGTATTGTAAGAAGATTTGGGAGGGAGAAATAGATATCACCTGGACCTCCATTTCTGGTACATGTTAGGTTATATATACTGAATGCAAGACTAACTTAGGTTCTTTATTTATCCCAACCTGCACCTGTTAAGAAGAGTGGTCATAACTCTCTGTCATCATCAATTAATGTAAGAGAACTTTGAAATATTCTTAGGATAGGAAATGGGTGGGTGATGTGCAGGGACTGATTTTTTTTTTAGACCTGGTTGTTAGTTCATAAGAAACAAAGGGCATAGAAGAAATTTGCATTTCTCATGTACATTAAACCTCTTAGCTAGATGCCCGCTGATCTGTTTACCCAAACATGTGCAAACAAGATTCACTGTTTCTACACTCTACAGCTTTTCCTCCTTCATTTTCTTTTTCCCTGAAGTCTGGTTTTGATTTTGTTATTTGAGTCCATCTTTTTTCCAACTCCGTCATGTGAATATACAATTTGCATGCATAATGACAAATAACAGCAATCAGCCCAAGCACAAAAGTCTGAGATATTCCTCAACAGTGCCTCGGTCAGAAAAAGGCAGGACAAGTTCCAAGGATAATATTCTGCTGCATTGTCTTACTGGCAACTGTGGCGGAGGCTCTGAGCTGCCCCTCAATATCCACGTTTTCCTTTTCTTATGTATTTCAGAAGTTCTGATTTCTAGTGGCATGTGGCAAGGCAAAGAAAGATGTTCTTCCCTCCGTAAGACTCTGTAAAACATCCCAGGGAAGGATTTGAATTTGCTTGGCTTTGGATGGCGTATCCACCCCTGGATGAACATGACTAGAGGATAAGTTTAGGACAAATAGTCCCTGCAAGAATCATATGCTTAGCCTGGAGAGAGGAGCAGCTCTCCAAACAGGAGGTTCTGCTCTTATAAGGAAAGATATTGGCACTGGGTAGATCAAAAAGTAGAAGTTTCCTTCGGGAGCTTTTAAGATTCCCTGGGCTCATACTTCCTGTTTGGATCCCGAACCCTTCTGTGGTCACTGCGTGAGGTGATCTAGGCTAATTGCCAATTTGTATCTAAAGCAACAAGGCTGAGTGTTTTCTTTGATCTTGAACTTACTTTTATTTCTTACACGTGCTGCCCTGATAAATCTACTTATTATCACTTTCTCTATTTCACCCTGTATCCTGCATGGTCTCTGTTATGTTTCTGCCGAAAATCTTATTCACACATTTGGGTGCTTGTCTTGATTATAGAAGTTTTTATTTTTATTGATTCTGTGGCTTCGCTTTTCTTCAAACCCATTGATTTAACCATCAGGTGACACACAGACACACACACGTGTGCACGTGTGCGTGCACACACACATGTCATGCACAACACTATCTTGAGTGATAGGAAACAAAAGCCAGGCTTTGTCACAGTATGGAAATCAAGGCAAGAAACAACTGTGAGAACAAGCAGACCCAAAAGTGTGGGGAATGTGGTTGCTGAGCCCGGTGATGATGAAGGGGGTACATCTTTCACTTCCAGAGTAGAGAGTATACAGGAAATGAATAAAATGGAAAGCTCAAGAAAAAGGACTGTAAGAAAGGTGATTAATGATCTGAAGGCAAATGCCAAAAGAAACAGCAGGAGATAAAGGTGGTTGCTTCTGGGGAGTAAGCAGTAGGGGGAAAGAGAACATTGCCCAGGGGGCTGACAACTTTCATGACACATTTTTAAATTTTGAACTGCTGTTAAATTATGCATATGATAACTTGATAAAAATAAAATGAAGGCACTCTAACTCTGAGCCAATGGGCTTGGATCTGGCCTGGCTTCCTTGTATAGCTCAGGTTTTCTGTTTATGTCTCTTGTTGGTTAGGTCCCCGGTCTCTGTTCTCTTGGTTTAATCCCTGGTTTAAATTTGATGGCACCTCCTAGAATTATTTCTGAGGAGGAAGTACATAGGAGATAACAATTTTAAGAGATGGAATATTTAAAAATATCTCTCATCTACACTGAAATTTAATTGTTTGTCTGGGGCATAGACTTATCAATTGGAAACCATTTTCCCTCAGAAATTTCTCCATTGTCTTTTAGTTCCCACTGTTTTCTTGAGAAATCTGAAGCCATTCTGAATCTGGGTCCTTTGTAAGTAAAGTTGTTTTTTCTTTTTTGGGAAGCTTTGGGATTTTCTCTTTGACATACATTTCCGCTTTCAGATTTTTATTTTCCAAAAGTCACTCTTGTTATCTACATGTTCTTTTAAAAGCAGAATCCTATTTTTATTTCATGTATACATTATCTTTTCTCTCAGAGAATATTATTGGCAGTTTTTGTGTTTTTTCTAAGTTATCTCCTTGCTTAGACTTCTGAATTTCATGTTGTGGTGTGCCTCTGATGTCTGGTGACCCTTGGCTCACAAAATATGGTGCTTGTATTTAGGAATCCAGCTTTGGTGGGTTTATTAAGCCTTCCAATGCTTATATTTCTGCTTTCTAGCTTCCAAAATTTTATCGCTATCAAAAGAGGAGAGATTCTTCAAAAAGAATTCTATCAGTGAAACGAGAGATGACTTCCCGTCTTTCCTCTCCTAGCTGAGATATGATTTAGAGCAGAGGCTGAGCAGCAGAGGCGGAGAGAAAAGGTTGGAGGAAAGGAGGACTCTTTTTACTCAGTGGTCTAGAACAATTCTGTTTTGATCCTGAACTTGCAAACAAACCCCAGTCAGAATGAGAAGATTCCTGTGCTCAAACTTCCCATCTCTCCTTAGCAGGCAGCTTGAGGCTCAACCACGGCCAGCTTCTGGGGTATTACTCCCTCCTCTTCTCCTTCCTTCCCTAAGTAGCTCTCAAACACCCTCTCATTCACTTGCAAGTCTTTTTCCGCAAGCAGTTTTGGAAAATTATGTTTTCTCCATCTCATTACATTTCCAGAGATTTTAGGGCCTTTTACAAGTAGATGGCTCAATAAGCCAGTCTCTTTTTTCTGCCTCAGTCTCCTCCTCTGTAAAATGGGGATAATTCTGCCTCCCTACTGCACCACTGGGAGCAGGAAGTTCCATTAGGTCAATGAGAAAGGCAGGGGTCACAGCCTGCCCCTCCATGGGCGGCTCTGCCTCTGACAGGTGTGAAAAACCAGCACGATGGACACACCTTCTCGCGGAGCCTCCTTTACCAGAGAGGGTTTCCACTTTTTCCCAGCAGGGCTACAGTGTTTGCAAAAGTGAAAGTAACTTTAAACCCCTTGAGAGCCAAACATAAGGTGAAAAAAAGCCCCGTAACTAAATTCTCACCTCAACAACCATTGCAAGTAAAACCAAAGAAGAGCAGATATTAACCTCCCTAGACCAACGTGCAGGCAACAGGGCGGGCAAGCAGCAACAGCTGTACACACCGGGGCAAGTGTGAGACACGGTGGAGGCTGCTGCTTCCTTCAGACCCAGGGAATGTCTGCCCGACACCTCTCTTTCTGCCTCCCCACCCCACTTCCTTCTATTTTTATAACTTAGAGAGGAACAGGAAGGGGTATATATTTTTTTTAATGTTTTTCAGCACTCAGAGTCTGCCTGTGTTCTAGAAGTTGATGAGGTTGTAAGCCTGCCACAGAAAATGGGGCGAGGGCTTCAGGTTCTCCAATAGTCAACAGAGGAACTGGCTAGCCAGGCTGGGGGAGCTGTTTGGCAGCTGCTCTCCCATGGGGACTTCTAGTTCACACTGCATAAGGCTATGCAAACCCCAAGGGAAAAAAAAAGGCTCCAAGATTTCTTTACTTATCAGTGGACGGAAAGGTAGCAGCCGAGCTCAGGGTGGAGGAGGTGGCCCCTGAGCCAGCCTGCCAGATCAGTTCCTGTCTCCTGGGAGACACCTCTGCTGCGGGCAGGCCCACGGGGACCCATTGACTAGGCAGTGACGGATCGATGACTAAGGCTGCCAAGACCACAGTCACTGCTCAGTGGTCTGAGTAAGTGTGCACAACTTAGTATGGGACCCTCCATGCTAATTGAAAATAGAAATAAGCGTACCTGCTTTTCAAATCATTTTCTATGCCCCATCAGGGTAGCTTCTGGATTTTCTTTCTTTCCCCCTAAGATCCACTTCCAACCCATTCTCTATTTTTTTGTTCCCCATTAGTTTCCAGTTTTAGTTTTCTCCTTTTCTTCTCATCCAATGAGTTCTCCGAATAGGTTTTGCCACGTTTAGAAATTAAAACACTATTCAATTTGAATTACTGAAAAAAAAATTAGTATGAATATGTCCCATGTAATATTTGCACATGTGTATAGCAAGACGTTATTTGTTGTTTATCTGAAATTCAAAGGGACAGACTTATACTAAAAATTATTTGTTCTCTGAAATTGAGATTTAACTGTATTTTATCTGGCAGTGGTAACCCTATACCAGTTTCCTCCCTTATTCTGTACACTTTCTAGAGAAAGAAAGCATTACAGTCAAGTGTTTTTCCCATGCTGGGAACTACTACGGTGAATTCATATTGACCCAAGCACTGAGGATGGTTCCAGCTTGCTGGCTAATGAGGGAGTGAATAGAATTGTTTTAAGTTTGTTTTCTTCTCCCAGGGAATAACCTTATCATGAGCATTCATAGCTTTCTACAAAGACATGATGAGCTGTGAAGTCCAACACCTCCGCCTGCAGCATCAAATTCCTAATGCATGAGTTATTGAACGGAAAGAAAATTTGTTTTTTGGGACTGTTCTTTTAAACGGGAGAACTTCAAGTCAGCAAAAAAGTATTTCTTGAATAAATATTAAGTATGTAAGTCATGAGCCAGATGCTTCTCAAATTACAAAGCTTCAAGGATGTGTCTCCCACCGCCACTGTGTTCTAATTCCGTGGGGCAGCTAGGCCTTACAAAAGTTTATCTGTTACATGAGCAGCATGCATTTAAAACGCTGTATATTATGTAGCAATTCCATTCCCTGCAATATTTGACTTGCTTTTTTCCCCTTTGGAAAAATCTTTAGAAGTTCACAGATTTATTTACATGACCATGTAACTCCAACCATTTCATGACTTAGCAGATCTTAATCTTTTGCATTTTTACCTTATATAGAGAGAATTTCACATATTTTACCACATCTTAGCATCTCTATAATGGGTGCATTTTAAAATTAATGGCATATTGTGCCAATCTCTTCCTGAGTGATACATAAAATAATAGTGGGACTTATAATCAATTGCATTTTAAATTTGATAAAACAACATGAATTTTACTATTAAAGTAACATTACAGATAAAACTGAAAGATCTTTCTTCTCTTTTCCCCGAGGTAACACTATCATAACTTTGCTGTGTGTCTTCAGGCCATGATTATGTATGTGTGTATACACATATGTGGCTCTGGCCTTATGTACTTATGGCTCATGACTTATATACTTAACATTTATTCAAGAAATACATGTATATACACACACACACACACACACACACACACACATATATACATATATATTTCAGGCTATATTTATATTTAGTTTCTCAATAAAAGAATTATTCTCTGTCTTATCAACCTACGCATATCAGTTTTTATCTGTATTTTTTTTTTACTTATAATTATATTTTAAAATCTATCCACTATTTATACAGAAGTGATTATTTTATCTCCTATATAATATTCCATTGTATAAGTATACCAAATTAATTTATCCATTCCCCTATTGATGGACATTTAGGTTGTTGCCAATTCATTTTTCTCAGTTTTATATTATTAAAAGCAAGAATTCTCTAATATCTAGAACTTAATAATCACATTTAAGAATGGAATTTCTGGATTGTAGGCGATGCACATTTTCAATTTTCAAGTAGCTTTTATTTAATTAAGCCTGCCTTTAGTTGTGCTTTTCGGCTTATGGGTGAAATCTGGATTTGTTATTGTGTGAGGTTTGGTTTTTTTTCTCCTCAAAGTGAAGCCCTTTCTGTTTTGCCTTTCACCCAGTTCTTTACCAGAAAACATAACAGTACAGTGATAAAGTTCACTTTCTGTAAATGTCACCTTTGAAACTTCTACTGTGATAGTTTGCGGGCCATCGGTCAACTGAACCACCTACACTTCCTAAACCATCACTGTATTTCCAAAGACTTTCTATGCTTGAAAGGCCACATGAGGCCCTCTCAAGCTCATCCGTCAATCATCTGGACTTGAAGAGATGAAATAATATCAGGATGAATTTTAAAGACACAGCAGTGTGTGTCTAAGAGTGTGCATCCCCATTTAGTCCAATTGTGCCATACCTAGGAATTTAGTGTAAGGAGCTGATTAAAGATGTGTGCAAAAATGAGGTGAAAAAGTATTACTGCAGAGAAATTTATGACAGTAAAAAGCAAGAAACATAGTTAGGATTATACCAGAGAAGAAACCTTCTGATACATAAATGTGGACTTCTGTGGAAAAAAAAACTGTCCCAGAAAGTATACATAATATGTGGTAAAATGAAGAATGGGGGTGATAGTTTGAAGAATATGACTTCTTTTAAAAAAATATATTCATGGAAAAATATTTGGAGGGGTACAACCAAGGCACTAACAGCGGCTCTCTCGGGGATGTGGAAGGGGTTCTATTTTCTTCTTTATGTCCTCTTTCTAATTTTTATACAATGAACAGCTGTCATTTTTACAAGAAAAATAATTAAAGAAAAATGTGCCAGAATTTTGTTTGCCTGGGCCATGGTTTTGTGTTGAGAATGAACACTGGGAGATAGTAGGCTAGTAGGAGAATTTAGGAGCAAGATAAGATGGGGAAATACGTTAAATAAAATGCATTATCTTATCTGGGAACTATCTGGAATTCTTCTTGTGCATTTTCTTTGCCCTTGTTCTCCAAACTTTTTAAAGGACTCTAAACACAAACGTCCAGAGATTACTGTGTCTTGCTGTGAGTAATTCAGTTTTCCTTTTGTTTTTAAAAGATTTTGCACTTATTTCTTCACTGTAGGCGGAGAATTTTGCTCCCAGGAAAAGACTTGCAGAGAAAGAGTTCACAGCCTTCCTGGATAATAAATTTAAGAAAGATATTGGATGCTTCCTTTAGTTTTCTTTTTTTTTAATTTAGTTTGGAGGAAACCAATATCTTCAAAATAATATTCCCTTTGTATCTTCAATATCCCTTTCTTGAATCTTTACTGTAGAAAATAAAAATCACTTGGTCAAGGCAACAAGCTCTATTTACTACAAGCTTCTTATCAACTTAAAAATGTCTGCATTACAATCATGTACATAAAATGAATATGATTGCATGTAGATGGGCTCCTTAATGGCTGAAGATACTAAAATTTAAATTGTCTGAAGCTACTATTTTAGTAATCTGACCATAACCCTTAAAACTGGTCAAATTTAATGCTGTCTGGTTTGTGGGATATGAAAAAACTGAAATATGTCCCCAATGACAGTGACAATTACAACTGGTTCAACATTTATGGAAAGAATAATATGCATTATTCTAATAATACATAATACACAGGAATATACAAGAATGATCAAGAAGCTTTCACTTGCCAAACAAAGAAAAACTGATTTGTGCAAAAATGTACCTAAGACCATTTGTTGACTATCCTTTGATGATGTAACTTCAGAACAAGTGTACCACCAAACAGAGTTCAAGATTCCTTCCAACTTTGAGTCACTGATGCTAGGATTCATAAAATCACAGAATTTTAGAGATGGAAGGAAACTTACGTGTAACCAAATGTTCTTAAAGAGCTGAAAAGTTTTTCCTCAAGTCTGAAGAGGTAATAACTGAAGAAGCCAGGTTTGTAGTCGGTGGTTCTACAGTTATGAATCATGGGTCTTGCAAGCAATACTCATGCATCTGTAATGAGGCAGCTCCCAGCCAAGGACTCCTGGGTCAGAGGCAAGGAGTTGGTCAAGGCAGCCATGCTGAAAGGGCCTTAGGGAGGTTGTTAAAGTCTCCCAATTTCCAGAGGAAGAAAATGAGGCTCGGGGAGATGAAGTGACCTTTCTCAAGGTCAGTGGATTTTCCTCCGTTGCTGCATGGATGAGAGAGAAAAGTGTGGGAAATGGGGCAGAGGTGAATCGTGCCTGACTCTTGGTTGGGGTATTTGCACGAAGGCTGCAGAGAGGCAGAAGCAAGTGTTGGTTAAGCAAGTGTACCAGGAGCTCGTGCTTCTCCCTCTGCATTCCAGACAGACAATAGCTCTGGAAATAGTGTGAATGGCACCCCGCCCCCACAATTAACCTCAGAGAGGTGTTAATTTCACAGTCAAACTGAGGACCATTTAAATTCAGGCAGTGTCAGAAAACAAGCATTTATTTGGAACCAAAAGAACAATTTGTCTCTTTTCTTTTGCATTGTCTGCCCTGTTAATTTTCCCAGGATAAAACATCTTCAAACAGATGTTCCCTGCTCCTAGAATGCCCATGTCTCAGGTGAGGCACTCCCATGCCCTTTGGTGAAGACAGCAGGAAGAATGGATACTTGCCTCCAAGAAGGCCAGTTCTGGAAATAATGCTAAAGCAACACACTCTTGTTCTGAGTATCTTCTTTTATTAGTGACATCATGGTGTCCTTCTGGAGTCCATCACATTTATTAGACTGTGAACATTTTTCCTCTTAAGCCACTGATTTTGTTTATGACCACGTAATTGGTCTGGACGGTAACTTGTCTTCTTCATTCATGGTTTCTCAATCTTGGGCATTTTTGATGTTTTGGACTGGATACTTCTTAGGTGAGCTGGGATGGGAGGCTGTCCTGTGTATTCTAGGACCCTGAGCAGCATCCCTGGCTCCTACCTTCTAGATGCCAGTAACAACTCCTCCCCCATGTTCCCTGTTCACGACCACAGAAAATGTCTCCAGACATTGCTAAATACTCTTGCTTGAGATCTAGTCTTAGTAAGCAAGCCACCAAAAAGCTGTGCTATTCTAATCTCAAACAGCACCTGAAACGTTTCCCAGAGTTGTGTGCGAGTCCCGTACTTATGGCTTCCTGACCTTCTTGGTTCTAGTGCACTGGACCATCCACCTTACTGAAACGAAAATCAAAAACCACAAATGTTGCATTACTTGAAAAATCACAGGGATAGGAGGTAAATGAATCCTTCATCCCATTCCATTTTGATTACTCCCATCATGGGTATTTCATTAGCCTCAACTGATGTTGTCCATGCCTAAATATATTACCATTTTGTTAAATAATCTGTATAATAGTAATACCTACCATGTATTGAGCCCTACTGTGTTCCTGTTCTGTACTATGCACCATGTACTGTCACAACAACCCACAGTTAGGTACAGATTGCCCTCATGTTGCTAAAACATAAGCTCCATGAGGGCAGGTGTCAGGTTTAGACCAATGCACCCTGGGGCTTTGCACAGTGGCCAGCATATAATTGTGCAAAGCACAGTGCCCAGAAAATATTCTTCAAAATGAACCAATGATTGAATACATTTAATTGAAGATGTTTGACTCCTCTCTTTCATAATCCAAACCCAAACTGTCAGCAAGTCCTGTTTTCTCTCCTTCCCAAATATATCCAGAATATATCCGTTTCTCATGATCTCTACTACTACTGCCCTGCTCCAGCCAGCATGCCCCTCACCTGGAGAATGTGCCAGTCTCCCAGTGGCCTTCATGCTTCTGCCCTCATCCCACTCGGAGTGAAAGCCAAGTCCTCCCAGCGGCCAGGTGACGTGTCCTCTCTTACTTTTCCGAGTTCCTTTTCTTCTGCTGCCCTCCTCACGCACTCTGCTGCCTGTGCACTGGCCTTCTTGCTGTTCTTGGAACACACCAAGCACATGCCCACTTCAAAGCCTTTGCATTGCCATTCCCGCTGCCAGGAACACCATTCCTGCATAACCCTCTCCCTCCTTCAGTCTTTCCTGAAATGCCATCTACCCTACCCTGGCCACTCTATTTAAAGTTGCAAACCCCCCTGGCCCCCTTTGCTGCTTAATTTTCCCCCATTGTACTTACCATGTTCTGATAAACCAGAATGTAAATTTACAAAGGAAGGGATTTATGTCTGTTTGGTTTGCTATTAGATCTCCTGCATTTAGTATCAGCATGTAGTAGGTGCTTGAATATTTGTTAATTATTAAATGGATGAGGACACAAAGATGTTAAGTGGCAGAGCTAGCCTGCAAACCCAGGCAGCCTCCAAGTAGCATCCTTTCAGTGGTTCTCAAACTTGGCTGTGCTTCAGAGTCACCTGGGGGTGGGGTCTGCTTGTTCACACGTAGTGGGGCTGGTGTGGGGAGGGCGGGGAAGGGCTGGGAGGGAGATAAAGGGCACAGTAATTCGCAATTACAGTGTAAGCTGATCATGGGGACTGTTGGGCCACTGTGATGTACATTTGAAACCAGCATAAGATTGTATATGATAGTTTAATTTTAAAAATATGGATTCCTTGGCATCATGCAGGACCTCAGACGTCAATATATGGGGAAAGGAGGTTCAAGAAACTGCACTTCAAACCTCTGTCCAGAAAGTTCTAGGCCATTCAGCAGATCTATAAATGGGAACCTGAGGTGTGATTTGGGACCCGCCTGCATCAGAACCAGCTGGATTGAAGTCTGGGATCTGAAACCAGCCTCTCAGGCTGTGAATCCTGACTCCACTGTCCACTACCCCCTGAGACTGCATTTTTTTTCTTTCCTTTTTCTAATCAAATTCTTTGAGGAAGGGATCTCAAAATCTAACTGTGTCGTATTTCCTCCCAATGGAACCCCATGTCTGCAATTTCCTAACTGTATGACTTTGGTCAATTATTTACCACATTTATCAATTTTCTCATCTGTAAATCGGGGATAATACTAGTCCCTATTGCCAAGAATCCCTGAAAATTCAATGGATTTAGCTTATGAAATTACCAGAACAGTGCCTGGCACATAGCAAACATTCAATAACTGTGAGCTATTATTATTGTTAACACCACTGATTTCTAGGGTCTAGCCTAGACCTAGGAAACCAATCTCTGAAGGTAGAGCTCTTGAGCTTTTAAAACAAGCATTCGATGTGATTCTGATTCACACAGAAGTTTGAGCAGCCCTGCCTCAATTGCCCACAGGGAGCAGGAGTCAGTTTTCTCTAGCATGACAGCCACATGCTCAATAGATGCCAAGTGGAAAGTCATCTTCTCGTCCCTAAGAAATGCAACAGACTGCTGGCCTGGCTACTAATGAAGGATACAAGTTTAGAGTGCCAAAGTAAGCTCAGAGATCATCTCGCCCAAATTCTCATTTTTGCGACTAATGAAGCAGCCCCAAAAGTGATTTTGTAACCTATGTGTTAATACTCCTAAAGCAAAGGCAAAGGAATTCATCCATAGCCCTGTTACTCAGTCAGTGTGGTTCAAGGGCCAACAGAAACAGCACCGCTGGGAACAGCTTGCTAGGAATGCAGAATCCCAGTCCTCATCTCAGAGCCACGGGGTCAGAGCCACTCTTCTAGACCTCTGGTTCTCAGACTCGGCTGCACATTAATGACTTGGGAAGCTTTAAAAAGCACTGATACCTGGATTCCATCCTTGGAGATGCTGATACATTTGGTCTCGTGTGAGAACTGGACATTGGAATTTTAAAATCTGCTTAGCTGATTTTCATGTGCAACAAAATACAGTAACTCTATGTCAATCACTCCAGATACCATTTACACTCTAGGTGGTCCAAACTGGGAAAAACTGAGTCATCAAGCTAGGCTTGGACTGGGACTCCTGCTTCTTATCCATGGAGATGTCCAAAACAGGGATGGTTTGCAATGGCCATTTAGGAAAAAAATAGCATAAGGTTTATAGAAAATTGTATCTATTTATACATAAATATGAATACATACATACATATCCCATCTCCTCTCTGGGATTACAAGTTTTATTTAATAAAGAAAGGGATAAGACAAGAAGATTACACTTAAAAAATAGAGAAAAGAAAAGATAACCACTCACCATCCTGTCCCCCATCACAACAGTGCCCTTCCTCTGGCAATGTGAGTTTTAAATGCTAAACATATATTTCCCTTCGGCAACTTTGCTCACACTGGTATTAATTTTCAGATCTAACAAAGTGGATGACTGCATTTAGACCTGTGCGTTCTATTTGTTTTTTTTTTTTCTTTCCCCAGTTAGATTGCTGCTTAGGATTTTTCCCTTTATAAGCATGTTTTATGAAGAGAATGCACAATTGTCTCTTGAATCTATCCTGTTAACTGTTAACTGTCTGGCACTTTAGCTTGCTCTTCTGTGACCCAGAGATAGCTTTTAGCCTATCTCCCTTGTAGAGAAGATTACATGAGATAATGAAGACAAAGATGCTTTGAACAAGAATAAAGGAGCTTGAGACCAGGAGGCAGAGGAAGTACCAGTAATATAACTCCATTTGTTGAGGGCCAGTGTGCCAAGGATTGGGTAGTTTACATATTTGCCTCTGATACTCACAGCAACCTTGCAATGCATTACCACCCTTACTTTATACACAGGAAAACTGAGGCTCAGACAGATGCAGTGACCAGATCAGGGGCCCACTGCCAGTAATTGAGAAAGCCAATTTTCACACCTAGATTTTCCTGGCTCTCAAGTCACTTCCCCAAACAGCTGGCCAGAGGCACACATAAAATACAGACTTTAGAAAGTGCAGTGTCATCTCTTTAGAAATAGATGGAGGGCTGTAGAATTGTACACGGTAAAGAAATTATGTTGTAAGTTAAAGTAACTCATACCTCAGTTGAGGGTTCGGCGTATATGACAGATAAATTCCAAATTAGAATGGTAGCCCTATCTAACTGGTTCTGTTAATTTAAACTAGAGTAATTGGAAGATGTTATTGGATTGTCATCAAGACTTTACAATGAACACTTAATTTGCAGACTATACTCACCTTATTTAGACATGCACTTCTGGGAAGTACTGAAGACTGGCTTGTTTTAAGTTGAACATGTATAACCTGTGTGGAAAATTGACAAAACCAATGGAGAGGAAAACCTGGGAAAAGAGGACACATCCCAGATATGCCCACTCCCACCAACTCCTCTCTGTCTCTGTCTCTCTGTCAGGCATTTTGAAATAAGAAAAGTTTTCCTATCATGTGAATCTTAAGAGGTGCTAGGATTAGGCTTATATTCTCAAATGTACTGGTTCTCCATCTCGGCTACACCTGATTAGAATCACCTGGACAGTTTTAAAAATATTTATGCCTGGGTCCTACTCCAAGCTATTCTGATGTCGTTGGGAGACCTGCACTTGTGGAATTTTAAAAGATCCTGCTGATTCTAATAGGAAGTAGTGTTAGAGAATCACTAGGCTAACTGCCCATAAAAAGACTAGTGACTAAATTACTAAAGAAAATATATGTAACAGAATTATACATGATAAAAAGTATATCACTATAGCCATACCAATAATTGGAAATTGCCATCATCTTTGAGTATGCCTTTAGATAGCCCTGGATATACACAGAACATGGCTTATTATAGTTTTAATACATTTTTAACAAAATTTGCAGAATATATAAAGGGAATAGATGGTAGATGAATCAATGAATAAATAAAAGAGTGACAAAGCTTAGCATCCTTTTTGCTTTTATTTACTTTTAATTGTTTTGCCTTTAGGCAAAACTAGAAGATCCACGGATTTGAAGACACTTGTGTTCAAATGTCCACTGTGGAAGTCAGATAAAATGTATGAAAATCTGTTTTATTATTCATTAAAATGTGAAAGCAATCCTGGGCTTTTGTAATAACAGGTAAGATTATTGCCTATAAATAACCTTTGTAAATAGTAAAGTGCTATAGAAATGCAAGGGAATACATTTATTTTTATTATATAAGCAAGAAAAAGCCAGTTAGTATAACTTTGACCAATGGCTCTTAAACTTGAGCCTATCAGAATCCTTTAGAGAGCTGGAAAACATGTAGATTCCTGGGCAGAGGTCTTGAGTCAGTACATGTGGGGATTGCACTTCATGTAGCATTGACCTAGACAAAGTATGATGTAATTCATAACCAACAGCAACATGTTTTGCTGCCCTTTTCTTTCTCCTGAGGCATTCTCGACTCATTTTATTCTCCTCATTTAACTCCAATTGTCAGAACCAGCTTTCTAGAAAGAATAAATAATAATTTCATTCATATTTGTCAGTGAATTGACACCTGAGTACTATTACATCTTGGAATATCAAATTCAAAGACAAGTTAGGAGAAACTGGATCATCCTCTTGAAAAGTTAACAGGTTTTAACCAGTAAGTATATTTCATCATGGAATGTGGTGAGAGAGAAGGTGAAATATCAGGCATAGGTTTGAGAATAAAAAAGAAGAAAAATGGAGAGAGATGGAAAAGAGGATGTCTATGGGTAGGTGGACCTCATACTTCAAAGTTTTGACTTGTGTAAATCCTTAACTAACAGACTTAGTCCTGGATCTCATTTGGGTACTTTTCTTGTATTTGTCTAAAATGAAAGGAAATGAGAGTTTAGTGGCAATATTTATTTGGTGGGACCAAAGATTCAGTATGCTAGGATGTTAGATGATGAGATTCTAACTACTGAAACACTTGTTTAAAAAAAACTAAAAATAAATTATTCTTTTGTCTAAGTAATATATGGTTCAAAAGGCAAACATGAGAAATTAGTGCAAATGATGGAGTAGAGAACTTTTGGGATTTGTCTCTCACTAGAAAGACAAAAACCTCTCAGAAACTATCAGTATCAACTTCACTGAATTCGGAGTCATAACCAAAAGTTTATAGCAACCAAGTGAATGTTTAAACATATAAAGGCCACTGAAACATGGTAGGAAATTTTCATGGCATTTTAATTTACCTTGGGTAAGTTGACATGGGTCTTAAAGATAGTGGCCCACATTTCTGGTGTGGGTACCAGGTTTCAGAGAAGCAGAGAAGATCTTGTTCCCAAGGAATTCTGATTGTCTGTTTTGACATTACTGGGTCTCTCAGTTCTTCAGAGCACTTTTCTTTCCTTACCTTTTCCTTACCTGTCTTAGAACTCTGCCAGGACTGAGTGGCTACATAGAGAACATTCTCCCAAAACATTGAAAGACAAAGAACAAGCCACTGCCATGTGAGGCAAAAAGTAAGAGTTTGGGAAAACAATAGACACACCAAATGCACAGGAGGGAAAGCTGAGGAGTGATATTTTTTTACAGGAATAACATGTTTGTAAAGTTCCCATGTATAGTCAGGAATCCAGAAAGACGTGTATTCGCAGGACAGGACACATGCTCATAAAAACCTAAGAAAAACATGTGCTTTTATCTCTGGCTGATGTTTATGCTCAGTGAAAGCAGGAAGTGAAGGCTAAAGCAGAGTTGAAAAAAAAATGGCCTGGTTAACACAGCCAACCTGAAAAGACCTGGAGAACTTTTAAAAAACTTTTCTAGCTCTTTTTCTTTTTCTTGGCTTGAGGCATTTAAGGAAATCTCTGTCAAAGCACTGGCTGAGCACTAAGCTAAAGGAATAGAAACTTTAAAGGCTTTACATGATAAAGAATATAATCTTTACAAAGGAGTTTAGAAAAGTCACTGAACAAACAACCACTGTATCCCACAGCAAGCAATAACACAAAATCCTAGGGAAGGGAGATAATTTGATTTCCAGAGTTACTGCATCATAATACTTAAAATAAATTTTCAGTAAAAACTTATGAGGCATATACAGAAACAAGAAAGTAAAGCCTACTCAAAGGAAAAGAAAAGACTAACAAAAACTATCCCAGAGGAAGCATCGATATCAGACTTACTAGACAAAAATTTTAAATCAACTGCCTTAAATATATCCAAAGAGCTAAAGAAAATCAAGGACAAAGAATGAAAGGGGACCAGGACAATGAACTCTCACCAAAGAGAGAATATCAGTAAGATGATCCTACAAATTTTGGAGCTGAAAAGCAGAGCAATTGAAATAAAAAATTCATTAGAGGGTTTAACAACCAATTTTTTAAGCAGACAGAAAGACACAGTAAACTTGAAGACTGGTGAAATGAAATCAACCAGTTTGTGGAGTAGAAAAAAAAGAGCAACAGCATAGAACAAATAAAGCCTAAGGGAAGTGTAGGAGAGCAAAAAGTTCACCAATATATGTATAATGAGAATCCCAAAGACAGAGGAGAGAGAAAAGGTCAGAAAAAAATATATGAATAAATTATGCTCCCAAATTTTCCAAATTTGATAAAAGTTATGAATCAACACATGCAAGAAGCTTGACAAATTCCAAAAATACACAGGATAAACACAGAGACCCATACTGAGATACATCACAATTGCACTGTCGAAAGACAAAGATAAAGAATGTTGAAAGCAGCAAGAGAGAAATGATTTATTATATACCAAGGATCTTCAATGACATTAACAGCTGATTTCTCATCAGAAACCAAGAAGACAGTGTGGTGACATATTTAAAGTACTGAAAGGAAATACTGTCAACTAAAAATATTGTATCTGGTAAAACTATACTTCAAAAATGAAGGAGAAATTAAGACCTTCCCAGATAAAAAAAAAAGTGAGGGAATTCATTGCTAGTGGACCTGCCCCAGAAGATAGGCTAAATGGAGTTCATCAGGCTGGAATGAAAGGTCACCAGACAGTACTTCAAAGCCATATAAAGAAATAAAGAACAGTGGTAAAAGTAGCTACATAGATTAATATAAAAGCCGACAACAATATGTTTTCACCTCTAACCCAAATATCTTTTTTTTTCATTATATAACTTAAAATTTGAAGTATAAAATAATATTATAGATACATGTAATGGGCACAAATGTAGAAAGATGCAATTTTTGATGATGACAACATAGAGGTGAAGAATGGAGATATATAGGAGTAGAATCTTATACTATTGAAGCAAACTTTGTATTAACTCAAACTAGATTATTATAAGATCTTAACTATAATCCCCAAGATAACCACTAAGAACATAATTTTAAAATATTTGGAAAGGTAATGAGAAAGGAATCAAAATTGTATACTACAAAAAACTAAACAACAAAGTATGCAATAAAGGGGGAACTTAGGAAGAAAAAAGATATAAGATTTAGTGAAGATAAATACAAAATGGCAGAAGCCCTTCTTTATCAAATATTACTTTAAATATAAACAGATTAAAATATCCAATTTAACAGCAGAGATTGGCAGAATGGATTTGAAAAATGTGATACATCTATTTGCTGTCCACAGGAGAATTCAATTTAGAGCCAAAGACATAAAGCAGTTGATAGTAAAAGGGTGGGAGAATTTATTACATGTGAATAGCAACCAAAAGAGAGACAGGGTGGCCCTACTAATACCAGGCAAAACAGACTTTAAAGTAAAAGTTGTCAGAAGAGACAGAGGACATTATATATGATAAAGAGTCAATCCCCATTATCAAGTGGGATTCATCCCAGGGATGCAAGGATGGTACAACATTCGAAAATCCATCAACATCATCCACCACATGAAGAAAAAGAAGAACAAAAACCACATGAGCATCTCCATAGATGCTGAAAAAGCATTTGACAAAATTCAACATACATTCATGATAAAAACTCTCAACAAAATGGGTGTAGAGGGCAAGTACCTCAACATAATAAAGGCCATATATGACAAACCAACAGCCAACATCATACCTAATAGCAATAAGCTAAAAACTTTTCCCCTAAGATCGGGAACAAAAAAAGGATGCCCACTTTCCCGCTTTTATTCAACATAGTACTGGAGGTCCTAGACACATCAATCAGACAACATAAAGAAATAAAAAGCACCCATATTGGTAAGGAAGAAGCCAAACTGTCACTGTGTGTGTGTGTGTGTGTGTGTGTGCAGATGACATGATATTGTACATAAAAATCCTAAAGACTCCACTCCAAAACTACTAGAAATAATATCTGAATTCAGCAAAATTGCAGGATACAAAATTAATACACAGAAATCTGTTGCATTCCTATACACTAATGATGAACTAGGTGAAAGAGAAATCAGGAAAACAATTCCATTCACAATTGCATCAAAAAGAGTAAAATACCTAGGAATAAACCTAAACAAGGAAGTGAAAGACCTATATCCTGAAAACTATAAGACACTCTTAAGAGAAATTAAAGAAGACACTAATAAATGTAAATTCATCCCATGCTCTTGACTAGGAAGAATCAATATTATCAAAATGGCCATCCTTCCTAAAGCAATCTACAGGTTCAATGCAATCCCTATCAAAATACCAACAGCATTCTTCAATGATCTGGAAAAAATAGTTCTAAAATTCATATGGAAACACAAAAGACCCTGAATAGCCAAAGCAATCCTGAGAAGGAAGAATAAAGCAGAGGGGAATCTCACTTCCCAATTTTAAGCTCTACTACAAAGCCGCAGTAATCAAGACAATTTGGTTTGTACTGGCACAAGAACAGACGCATAGACCAGTGGAACAGAATAGAGAGTCCAGATATTAACCCAAGCATATATGATCAATCAATATACAAGAAAGGAGCCATGGACATACAATGGGGAAATGACAGCCTCTTCAACAGCTGGTGTTGGCAAAACTGGACAGCTACATGTAAGAGAATGAAACTGGATCACTGTCTAACCCCATACACAAAAGTAAACTCGAAATGGATCAAAGACCTGAATGTAAGTCATGAAACCATAAAACTCTTAGAGGAAAATGTAGGCAAAACTCTCTTGAATATAAACATGAACAACTTCTTCATGAACATATCTCCCCAGGCAAGGGAAACAAAAACAAAAATGAACAAATGGGACTGTATCAAACTAAAAAGCTCTGTACAGCAAAGGACACCATCAGTAGAACAAAAAGGCATCCTACAGTATGGGAGAATATATTCATAAATGACATATCCAATAAGGGGTTGACAACCAAAATATATAAAGAGCTCATGTACCTCAATAAACAAAAAGCAGATAAGCCAATTAAAAAATGGGCAGAGGATCTGAACAGATACTTCTCCAAAGAAGGAATTCAGATGGCCAACAGACACATGAAAAAATGCTCCACATTGCTAATCATCAGAAATGCAAATTAAAACCACAGTGAGATATCACCTCACACAAGTTAGGATGGCCGCCATCCAAAAGACAAACAACAACAAATGTTGGCGAGGCTGTGGAGAAAGGGGAACCGTCCTACACTACTGATGGGAATGTAAATTAGTTCAACCATTGTGGAAAGCAGTATGGAGGTTCCTCAAAAAACTCCAAATTGAAATACCATTTTACCCAGGAATTCCACTCCTAGGAATTTACCCTAAGAATGCAGGAGCCCAGTTTGAAAAAGACATATGCACCCCTATGTTTATCGCAGCACTATTTATAATAGCCAAGAAATGGAAGCAACCTAAGTGTCCATCAGTAGATGAATGGATAAAGAAGAGTGGTACATATACGCAATGGAATATTATTCAGCCATAAGAAGAAAACAAATCCTACCATTTTCAACAACATAGATGAGGCTAGAGGGCATTATGCTCAGTGAAATAAGCCAGGCAGAAAAAGACATGTATTAAATGATTTCACTCATCTGTGGAGTATAAGAACAAAGCAAAAACTGAAGGAACAGAACAGCAGCAGAATCACAGAACCCAAGAATGGACTAACAGTTGCCAAAGGGAAAGGGCCTGTGGTGGGTGGGTGGGAAGGGAGGGATAAGGGGAATAAGGGGCATTATGATTAGCACACATAATGTGTCCAGGGAGGCATGGGGAAGTAAGAATAGCACAGAGAAGACAAGTAATGATTCTATAGCATCTTACTATGCTGATGGACAGTGACTGTAATGGGGTATGTGGCGGGGGACTTGAAAATTGGGGGAAATCTATTAACTACAATGTTGCTCATGTAATTGTATATTAATGATACCAAAATTAAAAGAAAGAGTAAATCCATCAAGAAAATATAACAATTATAAACATATACACAAAATAAGCAAGAGGGTCCCAACATATATGAAGCAAAAATGAACAGAAATGAAGGGAGAAATAGATAGTTGTATAAAAATAGTTGTAGACTTCAATACTGTACTTTCAATAATGAATAGAACAACTAGACAAAAGGTCTGTATGAAAATAGTGGTCTTGAACAATACTATAAGCCAATTGGACCTAATAGATATATACTGAACACTCCACCCAACAGCAACAGAATATATATTCTTCTCAAGTGCATGTGGAATATCCTCTGAATAGAGCACATCCAGGATAGCCACAAAAAAAGACTCAATAAATTTTGAAAGATTGAAATCATCAAAGTGTTTTCTCTGACAACCATGGAATGATACTAGAAGTCAGTAACAGAAGGAAAACTGAAAATTAACAAACATGTGGAAATTAAACAATATGTGCATAAGCAAGCAATGGGTCAAAGAAGAAATCACAAAGGAATTAGAAAATATTTTGAGATGGATGAAAATAAAAGCACAATATGTTTAAAACAAAAACTTATGTGATGCACCTAAAGCAATGATCAAAGGGAAATCCATAGCTTTAAGTTACTCCATTAAAAAAGAAGAAAGATCTTAAATCAGTAAGCTACCTTTTCACCTCAGGAACTAGAAAAAAAGAGCAAACTGAATACAAAGCCAGCAGAAAGATAAATTATTAAGTATAAGATTGGAGGTAAGTGAAATAGATTATAAAAACAATGAGGAAAACCAAAGAAACCAGGCACTGAACTTTTGAAAGATTAACAAAAGTAACAAAATTTTAGCTATGACTAAGAAAATGAGAGAGAAGACTCAAATTACTAAAATCAGAAATGAAAGTGGGGACAATACTACCAACCTTATAGAAAAAATAACTAAAAGAAAATAATATGAATAGTTGTATACCTACAAATTAGATGACACAGAGAAATGGACATATTCCTAAAACCACACAAACTACTAAAAATGATTCAAGAGGAAAGAGAAAATCTAATAGGCCTATACAAATAAAGAGATTGATTCAGTAGTCAAAACACTTCCAACAAAAGAAAATTCCAGTATCAGATGGCTTCAGTGGTAAATTCTACAAAACACCAATCCTTCTCAAACTCTTAAAAAATAGGAGAAGAAAGTTCTACCTAACTCATTCTTTGAGGCCAACATTCCCCTAATACCAAAGCCAGACAAAAATATCACAAGAAAAGGGAACAGACCAATATCCCCTTAGAAATAAAGGTGTAAAAACTCCTTAACAAAATATTAGCAAATTGCATCCAGTAGCATACTAAGACTATATGACTTAACCAAATGGGATTCACTTCAATAATGAAAGTGTGGTTCCACATATGAAAAGCAATCAATGCAATACACTACATTAATAGAATGAAAAAAACATACATACACTATATTCTCAACTGATGCAGAAAAAGCCTTTGAAAAAAATCCAAAACCCCCACATGACAAAAACACTCAGCAACCTAGAAATAGAAGAGAATTTCCTCAACATGGTGTAAGTCATCTATGAAAACCCTACAGCTAATATCATATTCAATGGTAAAAAGACTGAAAACTTTCCCCCCTTAGATCAGGAACAAAAGGAGGATGTTCACTCTTACCACTTCTATTCAACATTGTAATCGAAGTTCTGACCAGAACAATAAGTCAAGAAAAAGACATGTAAATAAGAAAGGAAGAAGTACAACTATCTCTATTCAGAGATGGCATCATCTTATATATAAAAATTCCTAAAGACTTCACAGAAAACTTTTAAAGCTAATAAACGAATTGGGCAAAATTGTAAGAAACAAGATCAACATACACACAATACTAGTTGTATTTCTATATGCTATCAATGAATAATCTGAATATGAAATTAAAACAATTCCACTTACAAAGCATCAACACTGATAAAATACTTAAGATTAAGCTTAACCACAGAGACAAAATTCTTGTACACTGTTAAACTACCACTGAAAGAAATTTAAAAGGGCCTAAACAAATGGAAAGACATTTTTCATGTATTGGAAGACGTAATATTGTGAAGATGGCAGTACTCACCAAAGTGGTGCATTGATTCAGTGTGATCCCTATCAATATCTCAGTGGCTTTTTTTTTCTTAAGGAAATGAAAAAGTTGATCCTATAATATATGGAATTACATGGGACCCCAAATATCCAAAACAATCTTGAAAAAAAGGAACAGAAATTGGGGGACTAACATTTTCTGAGTTCAGAACTTACTATAAGGCTGTGTGGTACTAGCATAAACATAGACATAGAGATCAAGGAAATAGAGTTGAGAGTCCATCAATTAACCCATATATCTATGGTCAATGGATTTCCAAGGGTAATGGGACCATCCAATGGGGGAAAGAATAGTCTCTTCAACAAATGATGCTGAAAACTGGATATCCACATGCAAATTAATCAAGTTGGATTCTTACCTAATACAAAACTGAAAGATTTTGTGAATCAAAGGGTACTATCAAGCTAGTGAGAAAAACAACCCACAAAATGAGAGAAAATATTTGTAAATCATATGTTTGATAAGAGTCTAGTATCCAGAACATAAAAAGAACTCCTACAATTCAGCAATCAAATTAAAAATGTACAAAGGACTTGATGAAATATCTCTCCAAAGCAAATAGTCAACAAGCACATGAAAAGATACTCATCATTAGTCATTAAGAAAATGCAAATGAAAACCACAATGAGATACCACTTCATATTCAATATAATGGTTATAATTTTTTTAATAAATGAAATTAACAAGTGTTGGCAAGAATGTGGAGGAACTGGAATCTTCATCCATTACTGGTGGGAATGTAAATGGCAGATCCTCTGTGGAAAACAGTTTGGTGGTTCCTCAACAAGCTAAGCACAGAATTATCATGTGACCCAGAAATTCCACTCCTAGGAATAGACCCAAAATAATTAAAAATAGATGTTCAAAATGAATGTTCACACCAGCATTATTCATGATAGGCAAAAAGATGGAAACAACACAGTGTCCATCATGAATGAATGGATAAAGAAAATGTATTATATCCATGCAGTAGAATATTATTCAGCCATAAAAAGAAACAAAGTACTCATGTATGCTACAAAAAAATAATAAATCCTAAAAACATTATAGAAGCCAGACACAAAAGGCCATATATTTTGTGATTCCATTTATGTGAAATATCCAGAATAGGCAAATTCATAGACATAGAAAATAGATTTATAGTTTCTAGAGGCTAGGAGGCAGGGAAAATGAGGAGTGATTCTACAGCAGTAGATACGGAGCTTCCTACTAGGAGGATAGAAAGTTCTGGAACTAGACTAATTGTGATGGCTTACAACATCACTATGTACTTAGTGTCACTGAGCTGTATGTATACTTTAAAATGGTTTTAAATGGCAAATTTTATGTTATGTGCACTTTACCACAAAAAAGTCAAACATGAAAAGGCACATTGAAAGAAGTGCCTTGATCCCATGTCTGTACACGACCCCTGCTCCCCTCTTCCACCCCAACTCTTAGAGTCACTTTGCTTTTTCAGTTAACAGCATACACTGCAGATCTCCACAGAGCAACACACAAAGATTGTCGTTTACTGTCACAACTGCAGGTCCACCATGAGGAAAGCACTCATGGTTCTGGAGACCCACTTTTCATTCGGCCTCTGAAAAGAATTACAACTCTTTTGATAGTGGTGTTAGCTAACACTATGGTGGTAATCCTTTTGCAATATGGAAGTGTACCAAATCAACACATTATACACCATAAACACACACAAAGTTATATGTCAGTTATATCTTAATTAAGCTGGGGAATAAAAGAAAGAAAAGTTTGGCACTTTACTCCCTTTATTTCCAATCTCAATAACCAGTTATGCTTTTCATTAAAAGCCTACGAGAACCAAATTACCCCAAAGCAAAATCCCCTACCAGGATGCAAATGATTAATTTTCCTTGAGCTCATTCTCATTGACGCATTTCCACAGCCTTCTTCTCACTACTGGAAATATTTAGGATTGGTGATAGTGGTTGAGAGCTGAAACCAGTGAGACTCTTTAGGATATAGACCTTAACCATTGCAACTGTAGCATTTTCTTTCATATCTGAAGAGAAAGAAAAAAATGCGACTCTGCTCCTCGAGATTTCAGAATTTCTTACAGGATCCTTCAAACCCAGTCTTTGACTCTGACCCTTGAATGCATCACAGTGAGGTGCAGTGATCTTCATGGGATCCTAAGCATTTCAAATGGTTTCTCTCTCACAAGCATCAAAGGAAACCAGCAACTCTCAGTGGCTTCAGTAAAGAAAGCATATATATATAACCTGGTGAAATAACCCCAATCAAAATCCAAATTTCAGAAAGAGATGATCTTCTTCACACCTATATTTCACTTGAGGTGAACAGATGAAGAGGAAGTGAGTTTGCACAAGGTACCATGGTTAGTCTTGATCATGACTCATCAGATGCCTTGGGGTAGATTTTCTCCACCTACAAACTTGGGGTAGAATTTCCGACCGCTTGGGATGCCTGCCTTCTGGGCTGAGGCAAGGGCAGCTAACTCTTCCCCTGCTGCCTGTCTTGATCCCATTACTCCATCAAGAGCAGGGCCAACTCCACCTCCTGGAGGCCCATAATGCCATCTCATAGTGACTTCCTTCACTCTGTCACCAGGGCTCAACTTCATCCACAGGTGGTGTTCACATGTGGGCTCAGGTGGGTATGAATGAGTTTTATGAGCAATTTGAGAAAAAAAAAAAAGACCTATTGCATTACAGTTGGCTTTTATTTTCTGAGAGCCTTCTTCCATGATATTTTAATCATTACAGTTTTGGAATTTATAGCTGAGCAATTATCATACTCCTTTTTATCTAGAGTCTCTTAATTATTTTTAGATGGAATTATGCCAATGCTCTTTTTTGCAGCACATAGGAGGCACTCACTGTTGAATGAAGGCCATCATATTCTGCCTTTTAATTATGCACAGTTGACCCTTGAACAGCTTGGGTTTCAACTGCATGGGTCCACCTAGAAACAAATCTTTATCAATAAATACATGGGAAAATATATTTTTGGAGACTTGCAATAATTTGAAGAAACATTTTGTTTTCTATATTGTAAGAACACAGTATACAATATGTAAAATACACAGAATGTGTGTTAATTGACTATTATCTGTAAAGCCTATGGTCAGAGTAGGCTATTAGTTGTTAGGTTTTTGAGGAGTCAAAGGTTATGCCTGGATTATTGACTCCATAGGGGTTGATGCCTGAAACCCCGCATTGTTCAGGGTTCAACTGTGGTGTCCTGGATGAGTCAGGGATAGATATATATCAGCTCTCACTCGTCAAAGATCAGGTACTGTCTTCTGAAAACTGCTTTCCGGAGGCCAGCAGCTCAAGAGGCAGCCAGTTGCTCTGCAAGTCCTCCCAGGGGACCCCATACATCCGCTGTGCTGGCATCCACACCCAGGAGCAGAAGGGCCCCCACAGGAGGCAGCCGCTGGGGACTTGAGAATGCAATGCAATCCTCTCCACGCCTCCTTTTCTCACCTGTTCTTGGTGGGCAGCTGTCAGCTGCCTGACTGCCTGGGACCAGTGTCTCTGCTCCTGCTTAACCTCCTCTGTCCTGAGACTGAAGAAGGTGCAGGGCAGGTAGACCTGGGAGGCCAGGCACCAAGGCCAGAAGACTCCATGCTGCGGGCCCGGCTTGGCCTCAGGCTCTGTGCTCAGCAGCCATGCCTGGTGCCTCTCCAGGCCCTGGTGCTGGGCCAGGGTGGTCTTGCTCGGGACACAGAGCTCTTGGAGCCCACCTGAAAGGAGGGATTATATATATACATATATATTTGGGATGCATATATATGGTATCACCTGGGCTTGCCAGGAGATCTGTTTTCTCTGGTAGTGACTGATTATGACATTATTTTCTTATGTGACTGGGTTTTCAGTTACTGTGTAAATGGTGTTTTTTCCTATGAATGATGCTAATGTATTGCCAACAATATCCTAAATTCAAAAAGGAAAACAGAAAAATCTGTATATCCACCTAGCTTTCTAGATTGATTTTAAGGAATTGGCTGACCTGATTGTAGTATGTAGCAAGTTTGAAATCTCTAAGGCAGGTCCACAGGCTTGAACATCATAGGCAGAAGCTGATGTTGTGGCGTTGAGGCAGAATTTCTTATTCTCCAGGAAATCACAGACTTTCCTCTTAAGGCCTTCAACTGATTGGATGAAACCCACCTCACATTATTGAGAGTTATCTCCTTTACTTAAAGTCAACTGATTGTAGATGTTAACCACATCTACAAAATTACCTTCACAGCAACACCTAGGTTAGCATTTGATTAAATAACTGTATTGTAGGCTAACCAAGTTGACACGTGCAATTAAACATCACACTTCCTCATCTGATTTATAAATGTGGTTCCAAAGGTTG
This sequence comes from Manis pentadactyla, assembly GCF_030020395.1. Lineage (NCBI taxonomy): Eukaryota > Metazoa > Chordata > Mammalia > Pholidota > Manidae > Manis > Manis pentadactyla. The sequence goes on along the minus strand of NC_080032.1, from coordinate 40,625,961 downwards.
GAACCGCAGCTGTGTTGAGGACTTACTGTGAGCTCTCCTGCCACTCACTCACCTCAATTTGTTCTGGCCCATGTCCCTTCTTTCTTCAGAGATGTCTGCTCTCTTTTAAGGCTGCACTCTGCTTTTATTTTTAGTGCAGGCTGTTCTGCTCTTCCTGAGATATGGGATTACGCTTCACCTTGTCCTCAGCTCCCCTGCTGGGCTTGTGTCTGGTAACCTGAAAGTATAAGATTTCATAGTCATCTTCTGTGCCACGGCCATTGTGTGCTGCAGCACATAGGTCTAGGCAGTAAGGTTCACCGCCCAGACTCTGTGCCTCGTAACCTCTGGAGCAGCACAGCGTACAGGTCTAAACAGAGACCTGACTTCATCCCATCCATTCATCCAACCATCATCCATTTATACACCTATCCATCCAGCCAGCCATCCCTCCAGCATCTCTACCTGGCTCAGCTATCACTGGGGAAATTCACATTCAATCTTCATTCATTTGAGAAGAACAAAGTGTGGTGAGATCATCTGAAGCTTGAGAGTATGTTTAAAGCCTCTTCAGGCACTAACTCCTCAATGTGATTTAGGAAGGTTAACTAATTTTTCCTGAAGGTAGATCTTGCTAAAGCCTATAAGACAGATAATATGCCTGAAGAGAAGTTTCAGAGTATTTATCAGAAAGCAAAAATTTATGAAAACACCGTTCACAAATTTATCTTCAGTTAACCTTGTCCTATTCTGTTCTTAGTACTTGGGATAATTTTGACTATATATCTCATATAGGATTATTTGAAATCCAAATCTCTCCTAAACTAAGGCTTTCAATCTTTGTCTCCTGCTGTCCTTGGCCTCGTGTGTGTTAACAAATACTTGTTAGGTACGTTTCATGGGTCAGACACTGGACTAGACCCTGGTCCTTTCCCTTTTGAAGCTTATAGTCTAGTCTCCCATTCAAAACTATAGGCCTGCCCCCTGATTTCTAGTAAACACATTTATCTAAAATGCCCAAAGACATTTAAAGTCTCTGGGTTGAGGAAGAAAATTATTTCTGGTCCACTCTATAAGATTTAGGTCATGGGATGATAGAACATTAATGAATGGAGCATGTGGAGGCATTACTGTAATACAAAATAAATACTGTACCTAATGCATGCAACAAGTATGGTTGCCTTAAATAGAAATTTATTGTCTGGTGGTGTAACTATGCTAATAACACATGTGAACTAAAGGAAAAAAGAGCTGGATCTAAAAGAATTCTGTAAGCTTTATGTTTCCTTTCAGCCACAACTTTATTCAGTGGAAATTGATTTGGGCAATAAATGCATATGTATGTTTTCCTTTGTCTGAGAATTTGGAAAACTGCAAATCTTAGACCATTGGGGGCTTAGGAAACCAGTCTGATGAGTTACTGTTGCCAACCCATCAGAGCAAGGCTGCAGTTTATTCAATAAGTTAGGTCATTTCTCCATCTAGAAATCTAGTTCCCACCTTGTGGCAAGATGGTTTTAAGGGTTCTTACAAAAAAAATACATATCCATTGTATGAAGATTAAAAAAGGGAAGTAGGTGAAAAAAGCAAGAAAAGGAAAAATGAAAAGGTAGTTTTACGAGTCTACAGCTTACAAATAGCTTCCATTTTCTCAAACTTATTTGCAAGAATGTTATTTCTTGCAAGTTACCACTTACGTGATTTCATTTTTCTAATATCCACATTTTCTCCACATCTCACCTCTGAAGTTGAAGCTCCTCTTACAAAAGATCGTATCTATATAAATGTAAGATGCTAATGTAGCACCCTATAACTAAAGCCATACCTTATTTGCTAATTGTCTGTCTATATGTGTTTCAATAGCTCCTCATTTTGTGTTTCTAATCAGAATTGTAAATTCTTTGAGGCAAAGAGATCCTTAGTAGATGCCAAATACTTTATGTACACTGTTTTATGCTGAATTATTTTCAATAACACTGTGTGATAGGTTATTCTCATTTTACAACAAGGAAATTGAGGCTCAGAGAGATGTAGTTACTTTTCAAAGCACCTATAGCCAGCTTAGTAGTAGAATCAGGATCTGAGCTCAAATTTGTCTGACTCTAGTGTCCTTCCTCTTTCAACTGTGCCATCCTGCACCTGCTATTTCAAAGTCATAGATCAGGCCTTAGTGTTGCTTTTGTATTTCCCATAAAGTCTCTCGTTATTCAATGCACATAGTAGGTGCTTCATACATTCTTGTCAGTTGAGTAAATGACTTATATCTCATATCCTTTTTTGGAGGAATCCAGTTGACCTGGGAACAACTTTGATTTCTACTTTCTCTCTTTTATTTTGGTTCAACCTGTTTGGGATGCCTTGAGTCTGTTGGAGCTGGAAGAGACAGAAAAAAAGCAGACAGCCTCTTGAAGGGCAAATCATGCCTTTTAACTCCCCCACCTTTTGTTGAAAGGGTCTTCTAGCTAAGCCCAGGGTTGTGGGAGTAATTCTCTGCGGGGAAGAGGAGGTGGGGGTCTGTGTGGTTTTGACAAGGGTGGGCTAGAATTTACCCTGGAAATCTTGACTAAAATGTTTTTGTGGGTCCAGGGCACAGTTAGGTTCACACCTAGGAAACTCTCTGAGGGTAAAGCCACAGCTTGGTTAAATTGGGTGACTCACAAGTGTGAAGGTTCATATTTTAGCACCTGGCAATCAGAGGCAGAATTAAACCACTTAAAAATGAACACTGATGAAAACTCAGAACCTTTGCAAGGCCTCCAGGCCACAGCATATATTAGAACCGTAATTGCACCAAAGAACTGAATTACCTTCTAGCTTGTCTTTGATTCACATTAAAGGAATATGAAGCGACAACTCTAGGCGGGTGAGAGAGACTTTGAGTCCTTTCCTGGGGTCATGTTCTCTGCTTGAACAGATTTGACTTTAAAGGCCCCTCCTGTAAAGCAGATTCACTGTGGTATTTACTGGATAGGCTTGGAACAGGGCAATTATCAGGTTCTGAAAGCTGTAATACAGAATTTTGAAAATCCGAGCCTCACGAACTTGCAGAAGTAAGAAAAGACAATTGCAGTTTTGCAAGTATATCTCAAATTCAATACCTCTTTAGTTTGAAATGGCTCTTTGGTTTCTTCAGGAAAAAATGGCAATTGTTGAGGGGATTTAAGGGAAGATAAACTAGAAAGGTCCTACTATACAGGTAGTTATAGCTGCTCTTCACAGCTCTACCACTGCATGGCAAAGAAAGGAAGCATGGTGCCACAGTCCTCCTGCTTCATTGTTTCTCTCTCTGGGATAATTAGCATATATTTGAAAATATGATAATTCTTGAAAATTTTAGGAATTTTTAATTTTTAGCATCCTTAATATTCTTTTTGGAGTTCTGCCAGGGCTAGCAGTTTACAGACATGATTGAAATAATGAAAATGGGAGTATTTTGTTGCGACTTCCAGGAGAAAGTGTTGGTGGTAAATACGTACTTCTAGTTAATGTAATTACTCTGATTCCTTCAGCCAGCCCTTTGGCTATTTCAATATGCTTCACAGGTTAGAAAAATAATAAGCTACTTAGATTCCTCATCTTCTACAATTTTTGCAGAATTCCACCTTTTCCCACAGTTTGAGACACTGACTTTGACAGAAAATCCTGGAGGTATGCAACAACTAAAGGTTATATATTAGTGGTACAGATGCTAGGCATCCACTTTTTCAAGAATCTCCCAGGCTCTTAAATAAAGTGGTGGGGAATCTTGGTGCCTGGAATCAGAAACAAGAGAAATAAAAACTGGATCCACATTTAACCTCATCATTTAGGCCTCTCTTTTCCCACTGGACTTCAAGCTGTGAGAAGATCATGTCTTCCCACCATTGAATCCGCAGCTCCACTCACAATGCCTGGAACATAGCAAGGACTCTATAACTTTCTGGTTAATGAATAAATGATTAAGTGAATGAGGCAAGGAAAGAACTGTGTCTGTTCACAGAATCCCCAGACCATAGCATAGAACCTGGTACTGGGATATGCTCAATAGAAGATGGACTTGAATGTAGATCGGGTGCTTATAACATCAATCTATTAGGCTTTGTGAACATCAGCAATTATCTATTAGGTGGCTAGGTTGATTTTTGGAGGTTAGTTAATATTTCAGGCTGGTAGTGGCCAGAGGGAGTCGACAAGGGCCAGCTCTTATCTGGTGAATGACTCACAGCAAGGTAATACCTGTACAGGTGCCGCCTCCTTGCCTAGGTTTGAAGGGGTCAATTCTTGACATCTCTACTTTGACTCAACAACTCTTCATTCAGTATATTCAAAAATCAAATCCATCCTTATTCTGTTAGAGGAATGGGGCGAGGTGGGGAAAATCTATGTCCATATAGTAGTTAGAATTACCTGGTAGTGCCTAGTGTACAGCCCCTGGATATAGTGCACTAAAGACCGAGGGAGAGTGGATGGGCCGTCTGAAGGCTGTAGTTTTGTCACCTGCTTTACCAAAATCCATAATGACTTGCTTAAGTTCTTTGGGTCTTGTTCTCCTTATTTATAACATCTTTTGAAGAAACAATAAGGAAATCATGTCTAGAGTATAAAAACCCTTGATAGCCACATGATACACATATATCTATTTGAAACCAGGCAGTCACACAATGAATACCAATTTTCTCCTGAGTCAGTAGATCTTAGGATGTATTCCTAGTGCTTTGTTAGCCCACTTGGAAACTCAAATACAAGTAGTTCCCATTCCAGCTGTCAAAGGAAGCTGCAAATGTTGCATCTACTAGGCTTTTTGATGCATAGGAACAATTTTTTTTAGTTCATGATTTGTTCTAATCTTTTTTCTTTTTCTTCCTATTCCAGGCAAAAGTAATACGGGCTAACTAATAATATTGAGTTGTATCCATCCACCATGTGGTACATTGTTCTAATTACAATACTTTCTCAGAGTGCTATGACAGAAATTCTAGTCATTACACATCAACAGCCTACAGGAAACCACCATCTTGATGTTAGAAAAGAAACAGGAAGCCTTGCTTATCTCTGGGCTGCCAAGATTTCTGAAGCGTTTACCTGCACTGCTGGGTATGGCATTTCCCAAGGCTGATCCTGGCTCGTCACCAAACCTCTGCGCTGGGAGAGCTTTGTCAAAGAAGACACTTCCTCTGCAAAAGTGCACATGCTGGGGATAAAGGGTAGATAATTAGTAATATTACATAAGATTTGGTAGTGTTTTCAAACATGGGTTAATATGGGGAGGAGGATCCAATACTGTATATATAGTGAGACCTCAGTTTTGGAACACGCACCCTTGAGCACACCAATACACACACACAGCGGGAAGGGAGATGGAAAGAAATACACCAATATGATGGCCATTGCTCCCATTAGGCTGTGGTTGCAGGACATTTTACCTGCTTCTTTCTGCTTATCTGGGTTATCCAAAATATATCTAATAAACACATATTAATTTGGTGATCAGAAAGAGTTATATAAAGGAACGTTATTGAAAACTGTACTAAATGACACCCTAGTCCTTGGCAGACATTCCTTATGGAAAATTGTAGAATTCTGAGTGGAGTTTGAACACCATCATTTAATAGAGGGAGAAACCAAGGTTTGGGAGAGTAAGGTAACTTGCTCAGAGTCTGGGGGTGGAGAAGGGCAGGGGGCAGGGGCAGCCGGGATCAGGATGTCAGGTAGGAGCTCTCTGAGTACTGCCAAGGTGGTCACCACTGCAGAGCCCTTTAGCACATATGTAATATGGGGGTGGTTCACCAGGTTAATAACTACTCAAGGTCTTCCCCAAGAGTTTACTGGAAGGGAAGCACATTTGTTTTTTTTAGAAAAGCACAATCATATGTCCTATTCTACTTGACTTGAATATGACTTGAATACAACTAAGAGAAAACAAACGTTGTCATCCCTGGCAGCAGGTGAGCTCAAGTGCACCACAGCGAGTGGGCTGTTCTGCAAGGCAGACCTGGAGTCCAGTACCTGCCTCTCCACTGCCAACTGAAAACATGCACCAGCTGTCAAATGCCTCCATAGACAGACAAGAGGAGGGCAATGACTAGACCTCTCCAAGTAAAGGAAAAGAGAAAACCAGATTTTGAGACTGTAAATGGGGGACAAAAATAAAACAATCCTGTGAGAGACATTTTTTAAAATTCCATTTTGCAGATGAGGAAACTGACATTGAGAAGTGAACATGGTTGTCTAAGATTGTAGCTAGCAAATAGCATAGGTGAAATCTGAACCCAGGTTACTTTCCACCCAGATTACTGCGCTTTCTAATCTGTTCTACAGACAGGAAACCCTATTTATTAGGGCGTACAAAACCCATTGCATAAGATAGAAGTAAAAGAATGCTAAATTGGAAGTCTGGGGCAAAGTGCAAAGGTCAGATGAAGATGGAAATCTCAAAGTAGTCACTAGCTAACCTGTTAGCTAGCTATCTGAGACGGGTGTCACTGGTGCCCCACCCAGGTCACCTTTACTGGCAATGTCATTACAGCTGCTATGAGTGTTGACTTGGAAAGGCTCACAGTTGCCCCCTTATTCTGGAAGACTGCCCTTGGCTGAACCACCAGGGGTCCCATCTCACCAGGGAGGCAATCCACACCTCATGAACGACTAACATGGAGATCCAAAAGCTGGCCGTAAGGTGGTCCCATGTAGCCTGGGTGCAAATCACTTCCAGAGCTCCCTGGGTCTGAGTCTGCATCCAATGGAGACCATTCCTGGCTTGTTCTTACCCCTGCCCCATTTTGCTCACCGCATTCCCTTTCTCCTGAAAGCATTCCTTTGGTAAATCACTTGAACAAAATGGGCATTATCAGATTTACGAAAGACAAACACGTAAGACACAGTTAAATTTGAACTTTAGGTAAATAAAGAATAATATTTTAGTATAAATGTATCCTGTGCAATACTTGGAACTTGTTTTTACTATAAAATTATTGTTTATCAGAAATTCAAATTTAAACTTCCTGGAGCTACAGGTGGATGACTATAATGGGAAGAACTGCATTCCCTTTGGGGGGTAGTCAAGGAGCATGAATTTCAGGGACCAGACATGAGACTCATGGGAGAAATATGGACCTGGGGTCATTTTTTTTTTATTTTGATATCATTAATGTACAATTACTTGAACAACATTATGGTTACTAGACTCCCCCTATTATCAAGTCCCCCCCACATACCCCATTACAGTCACTATCCATCAGCAAAGTAAGATGCTATAGAATCATTACTTCTCTTCTCTGTATATACTGCCTTTCCCATGTCACCCCCCCCGGGGTCATTTTTTAAAGAGATCATGCCCTACAGGGTGGCCTGTTAGAGAAGGGGACTCCAGAAGTTTTTCTGGTAGATAGGGGGCTCCAGGAGTAGCCAGCCAAAGAAAAAACAGAGCTTAGGACACCTCTGGAGGTCATACAGTCTTTGCTGCAAGTACTCAGCAATTCCGTTGTCTCACAAATGCAGCCACAGATGTTGTGTAAATGAAAGGGTGTGGCTATGCTCCAATAAAACTTTATTAACAAAAGCAGGCAATCAGTGGGATTTGGCCCCCCACCATAGTTTGTCAATCACAGGCTCTGGACAAAAAAGAAGCAGTCAGAGGACTCTGGTAGGGAACCTACAAAGAATGTATGAGTCTGCCCATGAGAATCCACTTTAAACGTCTAACCATCTCTGTCTATACCATTCTAGTGAGACAATGTCTGCTCTCCTGTCATTTCTTTTCTTCCCAAACTGAAGCTTTGGAAAGGTCAGAAACTGAAATTGGTAAATTGAAGAAAAACATGAAAACTTAACTTTAAATCGCATTTGGGATTTTGATAAAAAGGTTGGTTATTTAATTTTTAGTTATTAAATTGAGACTGTGGAATTTTCTGTTGACCAGAAAAAGCAGAGCTGGGTTATTTTCCATCCAGTGGCAGAGAAAGAATGTTCTCCTCTGAATACAGTTTAAAGGGATAGTGAGAGACAAGAATAAACATACTTTCTTATTCCCTCGTGTATGTCTTGCTTGCTCAAGGAAACTCTTACATCTTGTATTTGTGGGGCCATGCCTGGAATATGATCTGAAAAGGTTCTGAATGTTGGGGGATTTCTAAAGAAGCCAAGAAAAGTACCTCTTGAAAGAGTCAGTTTTGAATTCCAGTGGGAGCTGGAGGTCACAAAGCTAGGACACCAGTGGACAAAGGAAAATATTCCTGCCCCTAAATTCTCCACCTGTCCATTCCAGTCAGAAGAGGGGATAGGAAGAGAATCGGAGTAAATAGTGAGAGGCAGAAAGAGACTGAGGAAAGGGGAGGAGGGTGGGCACAGCCCTCACCCAAGGCACACTGGGCTGGTGTTGGCGGGGATTGGAAACCCCACCTTTGAGAGAAGATTTCTATTGTTAAAATGATAGAGTACCTTTTAATCTCTGAATTCAACTGTTTGTGATTTAAAGTGACCGCAGGACTTTCTGGTCTAAGAATGAACAGAAAAGTCGTGGGCTCCCTGACTTTTCATCCAGAGGCAGAGAAGGACTAACTCCCACCGAGCAAGACAGACCAGAGCAAAATTTCTGCAATTACAACCGGTGAATCTCATATGTTCAACACTCTGGGCGAACAGATAAACATGAAACTGACAGGATTCTGGGAGCCCCACGTGCTGGCTGGCCCACCCAGGCAGTCCCCTGGCTCCAAGACCTCCCTAGGAAACCCAGGGTTTGGGGATACAGAGTCTGCAGACCACTGCCACACATTGGGCACTCCTTTAGTTTGGAGGTCTGCAGAAAGCCACTTAAAGGTGCCTAAAAGTGTGATGACACCAATTAATTATTTCTTGGTGTTTCCTTGGGATGTACCACAAACTTACATCAGCGCATATTCCAAAATGATGCTGTATTTCAGGGGTCAGCTAACTTTTCCTCTAAAGGGCCAAACAGAAAATATTATAGGTTTTGTAGGCCACATGGTGTCTATGGTGGCTACTCACCTTTGCTGTTCTAGATTGGAAGCAGCGTAGAAAATATATGAACACATGTGTGGCTGTATCCCAGTAAAATTTTCTTTGCAAAAACAGGCATTTGGCCCATGGAGCAGAGTCTGCCGACCCCTACAGTGCTGTGCTGAAGCATCCATTCCGTTTTCCCAATCAGAGGCCCCATTTCCCCTCCAGGACTGCCCCTCCCTCCAGCAATGCTCTCAGTCCATGTGGTTTGGAGGTTTCAGCCCCCCATGATCCGGGGTAGGCATGGGACCCAGGTCTGGCCAAGCATCCCTCATATCCTGTGTCCACTCTGACTGACTGAGTGCTGGGAACCTGACCAAGGCAAAGGTAAATTAAAGTAAATGAAGGGACTCTTCCAAATTGACAGCTCTGGATTTCAGTCTAGAAATATATGTTCCTGGGATGTCTGGACCAACAGATAAAAAACATCTGCCTGTCTTTGGTGGGATTCGCCTAATAGAAGAACTTTGTTCCCAGGAAAACCTGAGGGAGACTATGGAAGTCTGACTGGGAAGCTAGGGGAGCCACGCCAGGGTGCCATCAAGCTAAGCTCTGCAGGAGATGGAGCGACTCTGGGGCCAACCTCACAGCAAAGTCGTTCTCATGAGGGGCAAGAGGTATATAAATCCCTCTGTAATCTGTGAGTCACGGTTTAGGTCTACCCATGGGGCACTTACACTCCCAGGCGTGTCTGGGTCTCAGGGTAGCAGCAGGCCACGTTGGCTTCAGAGCCAGAAGCAAGGAGCACAGTTCAGAGCCAGAAGCAAGGAGCACAGTTCTGGTGGAAGTGAAACACCAGGTGAAGGAATGGAAGACCCATGTGTAGGAAACCAATGGCTTCTGCTACAGCACTTGAGAGGCAGGTGGACCGAGAAAGGAACAAAGGAAAGACAAGGGGGAAACACGAGGTCTGAGGACGGTCTTTAAACTCCTGTGTCCAGGTTTCCTGAAATCTAATTTACACCTGGACTTTGCAGTGATACAGCAGAGGTGGTGGGGGGCCCTCTGAATTAAATTTCTATTAGTTGCCAGTAAAGGTGTCCTCATTGGTAGAGATGCATGATCGATCAGGTTTTGCTGTGACACAGAGTGAGGAGAAAACAACCCTTAAGGGTTGGTGTGTTGGTCTCTGGACCTTAAGTTTAGGAAATATCTTCTCTCAACTGAGCATTTTTATCTCCATTTCTACTCTGAAGGACAGCTGATTGTAGAATTGAGGGGGTAGGAGTCTTTCACACTCGTATATGAATCCAGCTCCTGAGACTCTGGGAGGGCCTGAAGGTCTGACCCCAGCTGGGGATGAACCTCAGGTGCACTCAAGACTTAATAAATAATGGAGCACCAGTAGAAGGAGAGGCAAGAAATGTGGGAAATGTGATATCTCAGTTCTGAGGCCCAGTGGACCAACTTGGCTGTCTAGGATAGAAACAGATTAAGTGTGAGAAGTCACTCAGCCCTAAGATATAGTCATTTCATAGACTTTACCATTGTGAGAAGCATTCAGCCTCAGTAAGTCACAGACAACAGAATGTGCATTTTTCACTTCAGAGGATTTAGCCAGTTGATTAAGTACAAAAAGGAGGGAGTTTGGTGAATAAAAGACTAAGCTTTCACTTCAGGGAATTCTAGGTGAGCCCTCCAGGAAATGGCGTTCCACGTCTCAGGATAATAGCTCATCAGAAAACCAGTGTAAAGGATTTGGCAAGCAGGGGCCGGGTCAGGGGCTATGGTGGGCTGAGAATGACAGGAAGTCTCTCCTCCCATCCTCCTGGTTAGGAAAATTCCTACAGATACAGCAGAATAAGTGAATACTGGAAATGGAGCCTTGGGTCTGGCTCAAAATCACCTCATGCTTTTGGACAAAGACTGTGTCATGCCTACCAAGAAAACGATGGTCATGGAAATATTCTTCCTCCCTAGCCCTGCATGTTTGGTCTAATTTATTTCACTTTTAAGGGAATCTGCTTGTCACCCAGGAGAGACAATCAGGAAAACATTCTGCGATTCACCAATGTTAATGAATTCAGGGCTGGATTTACCAATAGGAGAGTGGGATTAGGTGTAACCTGGTTCTGTTTCTAGGACGAGTGTGTGCAGATGGCGGTGGTGGCTTTTTCAGTGTTACTATCCCAAACACCTGATCAAGGACCCTGACTCAACACTCAGTGGCTGTGTGACCTTGGTAAGTCCTTAGATCTTTAACCCTACTAATCCCCTCCATTATAAAATAAGAAAAGGATAATTCTTAGAGGGGTCATTCTGAGATTTAAATGGGCTAATCTGGGTAAGGTGCCTGCACATACTAAGCACTAAGCACATATTAACTAGGATGATACAAATTATTGTTGTTGATATCATCATCATCACCAGGGCAGGTCTGGACAAAACCAAAAAAACATGGAGCCTGTTTTCTATCTTTAGTCAGCCTTCCAGGTTTACCTTTCTAAGCATTCGTCTCCTGCATCAGCAATTAGGAAAGAACCCCACCCTGGAGTTAAAGGCCTGGGATTTCATCTCCGCATTGCCACTTCCCTACTGTGTGACCCTAGTTAAGTTACTTAAAGGTATCGGAGCCTTGATTTCTTCATCTCTAAGGAGAGGAATACACATCTGATGCATTTCTGGTGATTAAATACAAAATTTCTACCACCTTGCCTGGTGCACAGTGGACTCAGAGTAGCATCCCTCTTCTTTCTGTTCTCCCAGTGACTCCTTTCCCAAAGCCAGGTAACAAGGTCCTGGATGTCTCCTGGCTCCATCCTTTTTGCAGGTCCCAAGCCTTCCCTTCTCATCCAAAGTTGAAACTTCAGTTCTCCAGATCCTATTTTACCCTCTCTCCCTCAATCTGATAGAACAAAGCACTGTGGCCATGAATTTAGGGTCAGGACATTGATTACCAGTATCCAATGGAGTCATTCCTTTTTCAGTTCTCTTATAACCTTTCTGATTAGGTCAAGAACAATTACACTTGCTAACCAAGCTTTAGGTTAGCAAAAAGAGAGCAGGTTTTAGGCAGAGAACTTTGGCAGCCAACAGTATCTATTTAGGATTTAATAATATTATTTTATTTTCATTGAGTGTGGGTGGGGGGGGTTACTTGTTTATGTACAGAGACCCTGGTTTCTCAGTCATGTTTGTTATTTGAAATTTTATTTTCCAATAAATGTAATAATTTCAAAGCTATAGTCACTTAACAAAAATAATACATGATAGCATAGAAAGGAAATTCACATTGCGAAAGTTGTGAAAGTGGTAAACAAGATTTGGCAAATGACTGAAGTGCCAAGATGTAGTGTCCGTGTCCTGGTGACCTCCCAGGCCCCAGAGCATGGGGCTCCTGTCTTGGCAGCCTGGTGGGTGCTGGATCCTTTCTTCCATTTTCATTCCATGCTCATTGGGGAGGGTATCTTCCAAGTTTTAAAATGTGCTGGAGGAAAGTGAAGATTACCTCCTGTGGAAGGGGCCCTCTTCTCCTGTCTCTTCCTTCCCCAGTTGGCCTTTGGACCTGGCTGTGCATTCCCTTTAGGGAAAGGTCTCTTCTCAGCTCCTTTAGGTCCTTTCTTTGCTGTTTTCGAGCTGTGGAGGTGCCATTTGGGGCTAAGTGTGTCTTATTCTTGGGAAGCTCCTAGCACCCTGAAGGGCTGAGAAGACTGGGAGACTTACAGCTGGTTCTGAGCCCTAAGCTGTGAGAAAGGGCTGTCAGGGGCTTCAGAGTTTCATTTGAGAGCATCAGCCCCGCTTACTGGTCTAGGAAGGCAGTAGGCATTTAGGGAGAAATCTTAGCTCAGGATAAGAGAGGGACAATTTCCAAAAATCTCTCTAATCATGTACTTTGGAGGTCTGAAAAGGGCATAAATCCAGCAGAAAAACAGAGGAGGCAGGAACTCTCAATATTTAAGCAATTTATGTTTAGTCTTTTATATGTGCCAGGCATTGTTTCATGTATTGAGGATGCATATATCCACAAAACAGACAGAGACCCTGCTCTGATGGAGATGACAGTCCAGTAATGGAGAAACATACATAAATGCACAAAATAATATATAGAATAATACCAGATAGTGATAATAGAATAGCCATGATGAAAAATTAAGCAGCTTGAAAGTATTGAAAATGAGTGTGTATATGAATGTCTATAGGGTGTGTAGGGTCTAGTTAGAGTGGTCATGAGAGCCTTTTTGATGGGGAAACATTTGAATAGAGATGAGAATGAATTATCTCTTAGAGGTTGCAAACTGGCAGGATTTGAGCCAACTTCAGACCACAGTGTGATTTGTCTCAACGACATGTTTGACTTGGCCAACATTTCATATAAAATCTGAATTTAGGTCTTCTCTTGAAATAGTTTTAGAAGCAACACTGAGTGTACAATCCTATGGGGCAGCACTTTACTGAAGTGACAGATGGCATCCTTAGATGAGCCATGTGCTCTCTGATGAACGTGCTTCTCTCATGCACTTAAGTGTCTAGCTTCTGTGGATATTTGAGCTCACTGACCTTTGTTCTGAGATCAAAAAACAAACAAAACAAAAAGCAAAGATCATTTCTACCTGCAAAGATTCGTAAAACAGGCTCTGATGTGTTTTAATGCATACATTTAGAAGACTATGCTGTAGGGTATCTCGAAAAATATGTCATTCAGTCAATAGACATTCTTGATGTGTAGGCTTTGGGACTCAGAGAAGACAGAAACAGAATGATGACAGAAATGTTCTTTGCCCTCAAGGAACTTACAGTTCAGTGGGAAAAACAGTTATTGGAAGAAATAATCACAATATATGGATGACAGTACTGAAGGAGAGCGGCCCTACTTGGGGCTATCAGGGAACCTCTCCCAGAGATGACAGAAGGTTTGGGTTAAGAATTGAGAGAATTTAACTCTGCTGGCAGGTATGTTGCTTATGGGGTGGGAGAAGCATTCTAGAAAGAAAAAGCACGAATACACCATGGAAATGAAAAACAGCAGGAGACTACCCCTGTGACTGGAAGTCCCCCTGCTCCCCCAGCACCCACTGCCCTGCCCCTGCAGTGCCTTAACTCTCATGAGTTCTGCAAGTCCCTTCCTTACCATCTTGTCTTTAATGAAGGAAAGCCTAGAGGCAGGCAACTACTTTCCTCCCCTGTTCTTGGACAGTTTGGGATGCCAAAGAAGAGGGTGGGAGATTGCGTTGAGTTTTCCACTTCTCTTCCCTTGTCCTGTGAATGCCTCAAAGAGTCTGTTGACCAGTGGTCCCCAGTACCCTCCAAGTCAGTGCAAAGTGGCACCACCGGGGTCCTGTTATCTACTGCTGAGCGGCGAGCTACCTCAAAATGTAATGTCTTAAAACAGCCTATGATTATATCTAGGTTCTGTGTGTTGACTGGATCACTTGGGTGGTTATTCTTTGGGGTCTTTTATGTAGTTGCAGACTGATGGAGCTGGCGTTGGAGTTATCTGAAAGCTCAGCTGGGCTAGATGTCTAACAAAGTTTCTTTACTCAAATATGTGATGTTGTGATGCCTCTCCTTGTGGCTGTTGGTCAAAGCAGTCATGTCACAGCCCAAAGTCAAGGGGATGGAAGACTAGACTCCATCTTCAGTGGTAGAGTATCATGTATACACTAAGAGGGAAGGAACTGGAGGCAACCATGGAGACATTCTACCCCAGACACTAAAGGGGGGTATTTTTCAGTGTTCAGGTAAGTTCTGACAATGTTCTGTCATTGAAGGGGGTTCCATGGATTGGGACTTCTAGGATTATCCCTTCTGGAGGATTTTCGAGGTTGCTGCCTGTGAGATGTTGTTAGCAGACATTGTTAAAGTCAGAAGTCAGCAGCAATATCTGGTTAGCCTTCCCATTCCTCAGTATACCTCTAGCCCCCAAAAGGAAGATTAAAGTCTACTTGACAACTGGAAGTATCCTAAAAATTCTCTGGGGAGGCTATGAGATATGGAAGAAAAAGCATGGCCAATGAGACTTGGACTCGCTTTTAGATTTTACCACATAAACTACCTTGGCAAATGATTACTCCACAAAGAAACATTTTCTTTATTTGCAAAATGGGGATGATAATTTATAGTGCTGCTCTAAGGATTAAATGGATTAATGTATGTCAAATGCTCATTGTCGGCATTAAGTAAATGGTTGCTGAGGCAAGCTGGAGAAACTAGAATCTAAGATTCTTCGAATGAAACTTCTAGAGCGAGCCTTGCTTTAGTTAGGATTGGGTTGAATTTACATGACAGAAAAATCGAAATCGCTGTGACTAAAGCCACCCAGAACTTTATTTCTCCTTTGTGTGATAGAAATTTGAACTAGGCAATACTAACAAATATTACATTTCCATGATAATCAGGGATCCACACTCATGTTACTGTGGTGTTCTAATGGTGGGTTTCTAACTTCTTTATTTCTTTCATACTTACTAATTGAAATTCCATGAGGAAAAGGTACCCTTTCCTCCCCATTTACTTATTTCATCCTTTCACATGCCCCTATCAATTTTTTAAAATAGTACTTCTTTCTTTTATGGTACTTCTCATCTTCTATTTTTCTTGCTCCAACACTGGAATCAACCACTTCTCTAAGAAACCCTGGTTTCTTTCATTGTAGAATGGTATTTTGAAACCAAGATCTAGGTGCTAGATTGCTACTGAGATTTCACCATTTCTAGGATTTGCAAGCAGATTTGGCAAGAAGAGAGAGATAAATAGACAGGCATACCTATTTAACCATGTATTATAATTCATGCATCGTTGCAAATCTATATTTCCGTTTCTGTCTATCTATATATATATTTACAAAATCATGAGTTCATCCTGAGACCTCCCACTACAGTATAGCAAAATTGGGTTGTTCATCATAGCATTCCTTTTTGCTTATTTACTTTTTTTTCTCTGACAGTGAAAATCTGGCTGCCATTATCATGTGTGTTATAAGATACTTCCAGACTTTTTCCAAAAATAGCTGTAACATTTTGCATTCCCATCAGCAGCGTATGAGAGTTTTAGTTGTTCTGTATTCACATCAGCACTTCATATCACAGAGTTAAAAATTTTAACCATTTTAATAGGTGCGTGGTTGTATCTTGTTGGGGTTTTAATCTGCATTTTCCTAATGACTACTGGTTGAGCTTCTTTTCTTATACTTATACAGCCCAAAGTCAAAGGGATGTATAGGTATATGGGCCACCTATATACCTTCTTTGCTATATAAAAGAAAACTCTTTGCCAAACCCAGGTTGTGCAATTTCTGCTGTTTTATCCCCCTGAGAATTTTCGTAGCTTTACATTTTACATTCAGAGTATGATCAATTTTTAGTTAATAATTCTTAAATGTGTGAACTATTTGTTGAGGTTTTTTTTGGTCTTTTGGTTTGAGCAATTGAGAAAATAAATTTTTTAAATTTATTAAGAGGGGTTATGCAAAGAAGTGCAATTTTAGGCATTTAATTTTTAGATGCCTATTTGGCACCCAACTGGAGATATTGAGTAGACAGCTGAGTTGGGCATTCAAGCTTGCAGTTCAAGGGGAGATACAGGCTGGAGATATAAAATTGGGAAAATTTGGTACTATCTTTGATGATATCTTCTCCTCCATTTTTCTGTTATCTCCTTCTGAAATTCTTATTAATCAGATTTTTAACCTTCTAGACTGAGCTTCCTAATCTCCATCTTTGTTTTCATCTGTCCAGTTTCTTACATTTTGGGGAGTTTCCATTTTCTGGGGGATTTCCTTGACTTTTTCCATTTATTTGTTTACTTGTACTTTTTTTATCACAGTTTAATTTTCCAAGTTTTTTGTTTTTGATTGTATAATATTGGGCTCTTTTATAATATTGAGCTCTGGTTTTATCAATTCAAGATTTTCCTGTATTTCTCTGAAGATATTTCTTGATAATTTTGACGTTTTCCCCTGTTACCCAAATTATCTTTCTTTGGGGTTTCTCTGAGTGAGTGTGTTTAGAGAGCTGTCTTTCAATGTCTTACAATCCTTGATTGCCATAATTATAAACAAAACATTAAAAATATTTTAGAAGCTGTTCATATATTGTCCAAAATTTATATATTGAAGTATTAATCCCCAGTGCCTTAGCTTGTGACAGAATTTGAAGCTAGAGTATCTAGAAGAGGTGGTAAACTGAGGTCATATGCGTGGATCCTAATAGCGGGTGTCCTTAAGAAGGGATCAGGACACCGAGGCAGAGGGAAGATGTGAGAGGACAGAGAAGAAGATGCTGAGGTACAAGCCAAGGAGGGAGCTCTCAGAAGAAACCAACCTGCTAACGCCTTGATCTCAGACTTCTAGAACTGTGGGAAAACAAATTTCCATTTTTTAGCCACCCAGTCTGTGGTACGTGGTTATGGCAGCCCTAGCAGACTCATCCAGAAGCCCTCAAGCACAAGGCTGTCATCACTTTTTGGTGACTTACTAGAAAACTGGCTGTTTCATTGGTGCATATTCCCTCCCCTCACAAAAACACATATGCACAGTAACAAAAATGCGGTGGTCATTCAGTTTCTCTAGAGATGAATCCTCCGACTTCTTCCTGTAGGGAGACACCTATCTAAAGGCTTGATGGTCCAGCTGCTCAGAATGCAAATTTTCAGTTGACTATTCCCACACCACCATTACAATATTGTACCTCATTGCCACCTTCTTCCATGGGTGGTGCTTCTGAATTCAAGTTCTGCCCTTTCTCTTTCACTGGAGAATAAAATTATGGTTGTCAGTTGTATGGACTGGAGGCATTTGGCTGCTGGCATCTGTGCTGGGAAAGGTAGTAGGTGAATGTGCATTTGGAATTTCAAGTCCCTCATATGCCTTTTTGCTTTAAGGCACACTGGTTCACTTCTCATTGGTATCCCCCATGTATGTATTTGAGGTTTGAACTCTTTCTTTTATTGCATCAGTTAGCATTCCACCACCTGCTTTATACCTTCCAAAGATATGAATGAGCTTCTGCTTTTCCTTGCTAGATTACACCTTTTTACTCCTTTACCACTGTTTTACTGGAGGAGATGAAGGAATGTGTTCAATCTATCATTTTTAACTGTCTGGGCAACTTTCAGAAAAGGAGAAAAATAATGTAATTTAAAAATAAAATATTTTTTTCACTAGAAATTGGAGCTGATAATGAAAATAAAATTCTGAAGATTGCTTTTAAAAGTTGCTTTTATAACCAGAAGAAAGTAAAATTAGATCTGCAAACTGGGTTAACTGCCCTTAATGTGTTTGCATTTCTGTTTCCTCATGTGTCAAATAAGAGAATAAGGCTGAGTAACTGGTTTCCCAATCCAAGTGGTTATTAGAATCAGTTGAGGTGCTTGTTTATAATCCAGATCCCTATACCACAGGGCCAAAGATTCAGATTCCATAGGTCTGGGATGGAAAACATGAAGCCAAATAATCTCCTGGGGTCCCTGACACTTGGAAATCACGTGAGTCTGTGAACTTCACTTCTATTGCTTGATTTCCTTTCCAGCTGGGGACTCTTTGATGAGTGACAGATATTCTAAATGTTGGAACAATTTGTAGACCCATTCAGAGCTTTAAACTGAACTTTAATGTTGTAGCATAATGGACCCTGAATTAACAGGTGGAAACATATAGTTGATGTGATAGCTGGGAGGCACAAGGTGGGGGTGTTAGGAGAGGATGATATGTGATTTGAAAAAAAATTAAAATGTATTTTTAGATTTGGAGAGTAAAACACCTCTTTTCATATAATAACTGAAACAATTAAATGCCATGATTTTTTTTCTCTCATCTGCTGTCACATGCAGGAAATAAAATGTATTTTCTGCACACACAAAGCTCCCTGGTCAGGGTGGGAGTCTGAGGTGGAGGGAATGGTGTCACGAGATTTTCAGGTTTATCCAAAGGGGTCATGGGTTTAAAAAGGTTGCAAAGCACTGCAGTAGTGAGATGGATTGGTTTCTGAAGAAAAGTGAGAAAAGGAAACCATTAAGTCCAACTGTCACTCTTCCAACCGAACATTGAAACCACTTGGGAAAAACTTTTGAGTGAGGTTTACAGTCATAAGCAACACTGGTGTTTTTGAGGTTTGCTTGTGAATCGCCATTTAGCTGTACCACATGCTTCCTAGAGATGTGATTAATTGTCATATTTTAAAGCTTTCAAAAGTGTTAAGTTGCTTGTTACATGGGGCTAACTTATTAAATGGTTTCTGTTCATTTGAATTCATGGATTTGTGTGTTGCATTACGGCTTAGTGCACGGAGGATTCAGGAGACTGGGATTTCCATTCTACTTTCACTATGACGTGGTGTCTGAACTAGAACAGGTCACCAAGTATTTTATGTTTAAGTCTTGGCATATTGTATATTTCATGTGAGGATGATTTTTGCTCAAAACTTGTCACCGATGGACTGTCAAGTTTCATTTGGCTGATTGACCAACTTGGCCAACTAGGTAAGTGTCTTCCTCCTCCTTCCTTCTTTATATTGAAAACAAATAAGGTCATGTAGTCCGAAGTGGTAGTGACTTCTAACAATGGTAGTTGCAATGGTAGTAAGGGTAGAAGTAGTCTTAGTGCACACTGCTCCTTAATGTAAGAGGGGACACTGATTAAGGAGACCAGAATGCTAAGTCTAATGTTAAAGAAGTGGATCGAGAGACAAGAAAGCTGATGTGGAGTCCTAGTTCTCCCACCTCTGTGAACTGCATCGTTTAAACTATGCTTCAGTTTCCTTGTTTGTAAAATTGAGCTCATAATAGTGACCTGATAGAACTGTTTTGGGAACCAAAGGAAATCATATTTTTAACCTCTGAAACCATGCCAGGCCTTTTGTTCTGGAGCTGATAAGAACCTCTGCAAATTTCATAGTAAAAGAATGGTATGATTAGCATTATGTTTTAATTTATATGGAGGATAATTAGGAGACACATAACACTGAAAAACCAGAGATTCAAATCAGGAAGAAACTTTTAATAGGTGAAAAACATATAGCTTAAAAATTACATGATCTTAAGAAGAAGAAGAAATGGAGAGAATGAGACCTACTTGAGTGATAAGAGAGTCAGTTTCTTGAGAGTAAGGGACATGTGTTATTCATCTTTGTGTAGCTAGCACCGAGCACAAGGTTTGTCCTCTAGTAGGTCTGAGAAAATATTTCTTGCTTGATCATAGAATTGACTCAGTTTGATGGAATGTCATCCAAAAAGATAATAATATGAGAAATTTTGTAATTCTAATAAATATGTTTTTCTTATGTTTCTTGTTACCCTTAACTCTCTCCTTCTTTTTGTCTACATCCAATCTGGACAGCTAGGCATTTTGCTACCTTTTCTTTAGAAAGGGGGTGCCATAGGAGACAGTAGAGTATAAAAATGTGGTAAAGTTCATAGGTTTTGATTTTTCCAAAGAGCCTTGTCCCATGAGGAAGAACATATGATGAATCAGTCAGTATCTCCTTTTACAGAGATGAAGAAAGACTCCTTAGCATGAATGATGGAGAGATTCACAGGGGACATGATGAAACCTGGTGGCTTCCTGGGACCAGGGGGGTGGGCTGAGGGTTGAAGTGGCTAAGTTTGGATTTAGGAGAGCAGAAAAGACCTGAGCTTCTGCTCCTGGGTAGAGCCCAGGGGTGGGAGTGAGGAGAGGCAAGCCACAGTGCCTGTGATCAGTCTGATGAGGGAGCCTAACATTGCCTGTGCTGTAAGTCTCACAGATTTTCTTGGGCCAAAGCACGGATAGCAGTAGCAGATGAGACTGTGATCTGAAAACCCAGCAGAGTTTTCCGAAGATCAGAGCAGGTGGGACTGGGAGGAGAACAGGAGTCTTAAAAACGCCTTGATGATGGAAAAGACAGGGTCTGGAGAAGGTGCAGTACTTGCCTTGCCACTGATCTAGTCCAGAAGGGAACCAGGACCTGAGTGGGTGAGAGTGAGATACTGACCACCAGATGTTCTCTCCCACTCCCTCCTGAAATCTGACACTCTCAGCTCTGTGAACCTGTAGCCCCCAGAATTTTGATGCAACCATGGAGCAAACCGAGGAACATGAATTTGGATTAAGTCAGACTAAGTGTCTCCCATCCGGCAGCATGGGAACTCACACACAAACTGAATTCAGTTATAGAAAAACAAAGGCAAGTTCTTGGACACCTCATTTTGCCCACTGAGATCCAAGCTCCCCATATGCATAAACTTTTGGACATGTTACTAGAAGTAGAGTTGACATTGCTTTTAACTTGCTGCAAGAACACATTTTGTGTTGCACAGATTGGAAGACATCTGAGATATAGGTTCAAAAATCTAGGAACCCAATTTTCAAAAACAGTATTACCAAACTGGAGCCTGATAAGGAGGAAAAAGAATAAAAACCATACAATATGAGAACTCATACAAGGACTTGGGATCCTTAGCTGGGACGCTAGCACTTTTCTAGTATTCAAAGAGTACAGTGAAGACCAAGGGTAAAATTCCTGCCTACCTTTTTGTAGCACTTACTATATTCCAGGCACTGTCTCAAGCATTTTGTATAAGCTAATTCTTGATTCTTAACAGTGATCAGAGCAATAGGTATTATTATTATCCCCATTTACCAGATGAAGAAAGGAGGTGTGGAGAGGTTTTCAAACTTGCCCCAGTTCGTACAGCTGATGAGTGGCAGAACCAGGATTCAAACTCAGTTTTGCTGTAGGGTTCGTGGTTTTGCTTTGCTCCCTGTCACATTCTGAATTAGTGTAACACAGATCTCTACAGTTAGAAAGGAGCACAGGCCTCGCTGAAAGAGGATTAGGCAGATGTCATGGATGGTACTGAGAGCTTCGAGATTCTGGTGGAGATGGACATTAGTCAGAGGGACTCTAAGGTGTCTGATTCTGAACTTCTAAGAGGCCATTTGTTTCAAGACATTTCATTTGTTAGTTAAAATTTTTAAAAATTCTGTTTGAAATAAGCTTTTTTGCCCTCAACTGGCATGTGATACTCAAAAAAGAAAAAACTGCAATAAAAATCCAGCTCAGGTTATGTAGCACTCATTCTAATTATTATGTAATTAATAATCATAATTAGAAATAACCTATTGAAAAATAGCAAACTTTCGTAAGTAAAAGTATTTTATTTATGTAGCTACATAGCTAATTGAGGATGACTTGTTGAAATTATTTTCTCATTCTTCTATGGTTTAACACTTTTGTGAGGGCAGGGGTATGACTCTATTTCCTGATTGTTGATTGTGTTGGCTGGATTTCTTAGGGTTAGTTTTCTTTATGTGTTTTGGAATTTGGGTTTGAGAACTCATCTTGGGTGGTTGCCCACCCATCCCCTCTTCTATCAGTGCTTACTCCTATCTGTCTAACCTACCTGGGATTATCGTGGTTGATCCAGTTTTCCATCTTATTATGATATTAGGAATGTCACATCTGGTGGTCCATGAAGATCAATCTGTTAGGAATGTCTTCTGGAATACATTCAGAAAGTAGATGTGCACAATGAAATGAGCCCAGATTCCAACTTGTTTTATGTATACAATTACTTTTTCAAGTATGCAACTATGTAAAAGTCAAGAGGGTTTATTTTGTTTTAGACTGTACTTTATCAAAAGTGGTTTACCATTTTGGAAAATCACATTAAACTGAGTATTTCTCCACTCAGACTTTTGAGTCACTAATACTGCACACCCCAGCAACCCCTTTTGTAGTTGTTTTATTCACAGTAATTGCAACATAGAGTTGCAAATATCTAAACTTCCTTCCACCTTTTAGTGTGGTGGTGATCAACCATTTACATATTGAAATTATGAATTCCTTTTCTTCTTTTTATCCTTTATATTAAAGTTAGTTTTATATTGATTTTTAAAAATCTATGCACAGGCAGAATTATCATAAATTTCATTGGGGTAAAATAGAAGGCATTACAAAATATTTATTATAAAATGGAGGTTTGAGGATTTATAGAGCTTTCATTTTGTTTCAAGTTTCTATAACCCCAAAACCTCAAAATGAAAGCAAGCCAAAACCTCTCAATTTTAAAACCAGAGCTTCCTTGAATCTTGACTCAGGTTTACTAAATGAATATATGACACTTTGCAAAAGTTGTAGGAGGCAAGGTTTCCGTGGAGAACAATATGAAGTAAATTTCAGGTTTAGGAGAAACCATTATAAAAATAAAATTTTACTTTCTCAGAATGCTTTCCGGAACTTTCTATTTATAGGGCATGTTCTAAAGAGCAAATTAATTCAACCTCAAATGTTATGGCAAGACTACTGTATTCATGTACATTGCTATTAGAATATTTCTGTACTTTTTTTTCATCTCTAATACTCTTACCTAGGTGATTTGATATCAGTGGACAAATTTAACTTAAAGATAGCTGAGACGAGACAAAAAGGCGAACTTCCTTTTGTAAACTGAGCATTGCTTTGGGCCTAAAGGGCATCTATTCAATGGAAGAGCTTTTGCCTTTACACTGGTTCTGCCTTTGAGACACCCTTTCTCTCCTCACCGCCACTCTTTCAAGCCCTATGTCATACCTCTGAAAAGATAAACAAGCAAGATGTCTTATGAATAAAGGGAACCAAGGCTTAATGAGTGAAGGGTCATCTTGCCAAATAATAAAACGTATTATAAAGCTATACTGAATAAAATAACATGTTAATGGTATAAGAACCAGCACAAATAAAAGAGATTACAAAAGCAGACTTCAGTTTATGAAAAATTATGAAAAAATTACATCAGAAATGAGTCCAGAAAGATTATTAAATAAAGGATGAGTATACAATAGATGAGACCTTCAGGGGAAATTAGATTCTCACTGCATATTATTCATTAAAATAAATGTAACAGAATTTAAAAGTTTTTTTAATATAAAAAATAGCAGCAAATATCAATGATTAGTGCTATGATCTCAGAGAGGGAAATAACTCCACAGGGAAAAATAGGAAGCAAATCAATGGAGAAAATCACACAGGAATAGACTGGTCTAATTAACTTCTTTAAATTTTATTTCTATGTATAGTAACAGTAATGCCTGCCTTTACAGTTTACTAATGGGATGGTGTCTAGACTTTATGAATGTGCTGCTTACAGAGGTCCAGGTTGTGTCCTATATAAGGGCATGGCAACTAGGGGAGGGCCATTCACATTGTAAATATATTTGTAATTTTGAAATATTTTTATTACAGTGTTTTGGGTTTCAAAGATAAGCTATCTGTATATATATCATGATGGTTTCCTGACCAATAATGTAAGATATCTTCTTATAACAGCATAGATACCACTTTGCTTTGATTCATGAAGAAGGAACAATTTCGATAAACAAAAGACTTTGTGAATGCCACAATAAACAATGCTTCTGACACTGGAGGGTACTTTTCACATTCATGCACTCATCAGAAAAGATCTTAAAATGAGAAAGAAAAATTCCCTAGTGGTAAAATTTAGCTAAATTTAATGTTTCATTTTACAGTTCACAGAAGTGTTGTTTGCTCATTTTACTAAAATGATATTGCAGTTTCCAATTTAAGTCCAATGAGTCACTATATAGCAAATAATATTTATTTACCATTACCACATAATGATCTAATTATATCATAGCCATTATTTATTGTTTGCTGTGAAAATTTTATCACACAATTTTAATTGCTGTTAAAATGTAAAGACTCATTAAATAAATATAATTTAAAACTATTACATATTTCAAGGTAAATGGATTAAATGATCACATTATTTCTGTCCAGATATTCAACAAATGAGAAAACAATGTATCATGATCAGAAAAACAGAAAATAATCTAAAATGAAAGATCAGAAAAACAGAAACTAGGCAATAAAATGAAAGAAAATTGGTTGGATCATTGAATGCCAGGGGAAAAAAGGGGGTTAATTCACCCTCTATTTCCATATCAATAAGAATAAATGAATTCTTTTTCAAAAAACCAGGCAAGAAAAATGTAGGTAGAATTCATTAAATGAATTACACTTTCTGTAGATCCAGTTACATGTCCATGTATTTGAATATTAAACAATAAAATCCTCTTTTGGAGATTACCCACCTTAAATAAGACAAGTTTATCTTCCAGAGCAAAGCATAGATAGAAAGTTTATGGAAACTTCTCACACAAGAATTCTGACAAATGATGGAAAAAAATTCTAACTTTTATTACATTTTTTTTTTTTAAGCTGAGAGCATTCTTCACGTAAAAAGACTTATTGTGTAAATTTATTAGGGATCATTTCCTCCAAGAGAGGGAAAAAAACAACTGAATAAGGAAAACAGGGGCCTATTTGGCAGATTTTGTTACTCAATTGTGTAACAGGGACAGAGTGAAATGCACTACAAAATGCACCACATTTTATTAAGTGTTTAAAATTAAAAACTGTTTTGAAGAAATATGGAATTATTGATATTACAGAAAATAAACTACTTAAAGATGAGAAAATATTAATGTGCTATTAGTAAATATATACTATAAATAACTGTTTAGCAAAACAATTTAGCATTCGAGAGAGTAATCTACAAAACTTAATGACAATGGGAATTTTCTTCATTTGGTGGAAACTGGACAAACTTTGATAACATCACTGACACTTAAATTTTAACATGCAAAATACAAACATCAAAAATAAATATCAATATTGCACATTAATTAAGGGATGAAATACAAACTCAAATTTTAAGGTTATGAAAGATAGGATGAACCAGATAATTTAATAAGGTAAACAATGCTATTATTTATTTTAGGTACAACTAATGGTGTACTGAGGAAATGACTTAAAAAAAGAAAGACCTGATATGTGGCATTTGCTAGCTTCAATGTAGGAAACAGTCGTAATAAGGCTGATTTCAAACTCCCAATGACCAAATAACTGGCTCATTAAATTCCTGAATATTTAATGGTAGGCTTCCACCAGCCAGTGCAAGCTGGCTCCTGCACAGCACATACACATACAATCTAAACCATATAGAACACATGACAATCATTGCTAGATCAGTGAATTTCAAAATGCAAGTCTTGTACTTCTATGTGTGACTATCTGGGGCAATTTTGTCCAGTAGGTAACATAACTAAAGAAGCATTATATGTAATTTTAGTAGATTACTACAAAGATAAAATCTAGAAATCTAAAATCAAATTGTAATAATAGCATAAATGTGCATGGAAACAAATCACAACAGATGATGCTGGAAAATGACAGAATAGCGTATATTCTGTTTTCTGTGCATTTTTTAAATTCGGAGGAAATAAGACAGCAATTTTTTCAGACAACACTAAATAGCTCTTTATATTGCACAAACTAAGCCTTTTAGCCTCAGTAAAAATTGAAGAGTAATGGAAACACTTTTACCAAATGCAAATATTTAGCCATTGTTGAATTTGTAACAGGAAATGCTAAAAACACACAGTAGAGGCAGTTTAAAATCTCTTTTAGAATTTTTTGATGGCATAAATAAAGGTATAATTCTAGAATAGTAAAAACAAAGTTACATGTTTTTATTTAGTATTCATTTATCATATTTTACAAGCAAAATGTTACCAAAGCCAAAATTCAAAAGATATAATAGCCTTGAAATTTCAAAGATACTAAAAAATTCCTTTAAAAAAGAAATTGCTATTTTTCTGAAAATTTTATTATTGTTGCCAAAGAAACTGCAACCTCTTGACATAAATATGAACCACCCTGTTGTTGGCAAAAAATAAAAGAAGACTGGTTTTGACTGGGAATCCCACAATCAACCCATCTCTGATCCAAAACCAAGATTTCTAAGTTATGAATTTCGCTGTTTATGTTAGATATGATAATACCATCACTAAGAAAAGTTTTATGATGTTAGGATAATACTGTGTCTGTTTTGGTGTTCCAGATAACATGACATTTGAAGAAATATGAGTATTATGAGATAGTACAACTACATAGGAAATTACAATTGGTATCTATTGATGACTATAATAGAGAACGTGATATTGATGGATCATGAATGTTTGAGAAACTAAAATGTTTAAGCTGTTTTCTAGAATTTAGATTGATTTCCCCTGAAATATTTCAACTTCAGTATTGAAATATTTGAAGCAATAACTTACTGGACACCTGTTCAAATACCCTTCTAGCTCTAAGGTTATAAGTAACTGCCAATGTCACTTGACAGTGGAGAATATGATTTTAAAATTAAAATGTACTTAAAACTGCTTAAGGTCTGCAGTGTCTCAACAGAACCAGCAAGTGAATCTGAAATGCTTTCTATAGAAAATGAGATACTGAAACAAGTGAGTATTGAAATCATCATGAAGAATTTCATTTCCATAAAACAAATATTTAAAAATACATTCTAATTGTGCTATTTGTAATTAATTGATCAAAATTTTCATTTTCTATTACTTTATGCCCAATTATTTTACTTTTGTAATTTATTCAGAATACTTTTATACTTTCATATTTTGTGTAAATAAAGAATATAGTACTAAAAAAAACTTTTACTGAAAGAAAGAACACTATTTCTAATTTGCCTATTGTGTGACCCAGCAGTATTCCTGATTAAACATATTTATTTAACAGTTATGTCTGACTATATGTAAAAACTACATAAAGATATGCATTTAAGAATGTGATAAAGATGAAAATGGAAATTATTGTATTTTGTTTTGTTGTATTTATTTTTGTATTATTATTAGTAGTATTGTATTTTACTTACACCCTAAAGTGGTTATAAATAAATTTTTATTAAGGGCACCATGATTGATTATACTTCACTAAAATATTGCTTTAGCTATTTTGAAAGTGTTCAAAAGACTGTTTCTTAAGTTTATTTCAATATCAATTTTTAATGGCTGTCACAGCTGAAAATTTTCCTCAGAAAGAGTTTAAATAAGAAACTTCCAAGTAAACATCTACCATTAAGCTTAGGGGAGAAAACTTCAGCCCTGGATGTGTATCATGTGAATGTTAGTACCTGAGAAAAATCATGAAAATTTGTCTTTATATATTAGATGGTTATGTAGATAATCTTGCCAATCATGGTGACTTCATGCTACCATTAGCGATCAAGATAAAATGTATACATAGGCTATAAGGCTGTATCTCTATGTCAAATAGTCTTCTCGTCCATTTTAATTATGGCCAGTCTCTCGGCAGAGCTGATGAGCTTTAAAGGTAAGTAACAAGAAATAGAGCATCAAGTCAGCAATTTTCTTCTTGTTTACTTATACTTGCTTTGACAATAGGGTTTAGAGTCCACATTTGTTTGCAGGAAACTTTCTAGACACCTGTCCATATTTAAAGGATAGTTTAAATAAAGCTGGGAACTATAATCTGTAAATCTACTTTTTAGGCACATGAAAATGGCAACATACAGAGATCTGAAAGGGAAGGAAGACCGAAGGGAAGCACCACCAACCTTCTTTGTTTTAAAGCTTCCTTCTTCTCTCGGGATACTCCTGTATCTGATATGTGTGACCCAAGCAAAGGCCGCAGAGTTCATGTTTGTTATTAAGTACTGATACAATTGAATTTCTGTACTTTCTAAAGATAAATAAAAAGAGATAGTTCAATATTTTTTCTCTGCTCCCTTAGTGAAACACATGTATACTCCCAGGGATATCTGCCTTGTCTTACATAAAACCCAAACAACTGGAAATTCTCTCAAACTAAGAAAGGATATTGAGTTGCCAAAAAATGATGAATGTTCACTTTGATTATGTATTTTGTGTATTATCACCAAATTTATTAACAACAAAAAAAAACTAAACAGATTTTGCTACTTGAAAATCACAAATTTCAGAAAGCTTTTTGCATATAAAAATTCAGTGCTCTAGGAGAAACTGGGAAAGAGTTTTACAACAAATATTATAGAAAATGAGTTAACATCCTATTTTCTTATAGTCAAGAAATTTAACATATAGACTTCTTACAAATAAATTTTTTAAACTGCTAGAGAAAATTTAAAAAGTCACAAGGCATGAACAAATGATTCACAGAAATGCAAATGATGGGAAACATGGAAAAAGTCTCACAAGGAATCAAAGAATTGCAAAATGAAACATAAAGATTTTCATCATCCTTCATAGTAAATGATCTCTGAAGATAACCACTCATAATGCCTCTATCTCTGCACAAGCCTATCAGACCTCTGGTCAAGAGGTGGTATTACTTTCTTCTTTAGACTCTGGACTGGTCTTGTGAACCACAGAGTGGGGTAGAAGTGATGCTGTGCATTTAATATGTAAAGATGCACATTGTTTCTGTGCATATGAATTGATAAAGCTTGATTGTATGACAGTTTTATGTTTAATTTTTTTAAGGTACCTCTATACTGTTTTCACTAGTGGTTGTACCATTTTACAATCATTTTACAATAGTACACAGAGGTTCCAATTTCTCCACATCCTCCCCAACAATTTTTGTTTGGTTTTGTTTTATAGTAGTCATTCTAATGGGCATGTTACCTAATGAGGTCGTATCTCAGTGTGGTTTTTATTTACATTCCTTTTATGATTAGTGATGTCGAATATTTTTTCATATGCTCATGGGCCATTTTTATATCATCTTTGGGAAATTTCTATTCAAATTCTTCATCCAAAAGCACTACTGAAAGTAGGGTAGTGAAGATATTTGTAAAACCATATTCATAGTACATTATTCACAACTGCCAAGGGGTGTAAGTGTTCATTGACAGATGAATGGATAAACAAAATGTACTGTACACAGACAGTGGGATGTTATGCAGCCTTAAGAAAGAAGGAAACCCTGTCACATGCTAGAACATGATGAACCTTGAGGACATTAAGTAAAATAAGCTGGTTGTTGTACTGTAAGATTCCACTTCTATGAGTTATCTAAAATAGTCAAATCATAGAAACAGAAAGTAGAATGATGGTTACCAGGGGCTGAGGGAGGGGAAATGGGAGTTGTGTAATGGATGTAGTCTCAGTTTTGCAAGGTAAAAAAATTCTGAAAATTTGTTGCACAACAATATGAATATATTTAACACCATTGAACTGAACACTTAAAAATAGTTAATATGGTTAAGTGTTACATCAGTTGTCTTATACTGCAACTAAAATTTTTTAAAATGGATCAAGCTTTCTCAGAAACAATTGGACAGTAAATATCAATAGCACTGAAGTAAAATTCATAATCTTAGCCCAGAAAATAACATAGGCAGAGATTCATAAAGATGTTCATTACAGTGTTATTTCTAGTAGTAAGTTAGCAATTTATTGCTAAAATATCCAACAATAGATTTAGAGTTGGTCACATGAATTGTTATGTATCTCTCTGGCATATTATTTCAATGACATGAAAAAGGTTTTATATTAAAATGCTGAGTAAGCACATGCAATACAAAACTCTTTATAGGATGTGATCCAAATATATAAACATGTATGTACACATTATACATAGCTGTACACAGATATATTCTCTACATGCATAGAGATATACTTGCATATCACATCTATTATATACATGCATGCAACCAGTTTATTGAATAAACTGGACTTGATAAGTTACAAATATAAAGTAACTTGATTCTTTCACAGAACTGCCATTTCAAATAAACTCTCTAGAGACTCATTCTCCCTGTCACCAAGTCATCTTGTGAGTAGATCCCTTAGATTGTCTAGCCACTTGAAGATATTAAAACATTTAGTTGAAGCTAATATCAAAACTTTAGTCTCTTATTTGATATGAACTCTTCTCCTGGCCCAGCGAGGAACCCTGTGATGGGAAAAAGGAATTGGTTGGTCTCCCCAGAATTGTCCACTTTGTCCTCTCCTCTTCCTCCCTCCTCTGGCTGCCTCTCTATCCTGCTGGGTTGAAGGAAGGGAAGGTAAGAAAGGAAGGGTTAGAAAAGATCATGCCATCAACTCTCCGCTTGTGATCAAAGTTGAAATGCTGATTTTCAGAGGGTGTGTCGGTGTTCTTTAAAGACCATCGTCCCCACCCCCACATAAACCTGCTACCCTTTCTCTTTGCAGAGTTCCCTCCCACTCTTCCCACCATGATGCCTTCCTTGCCTAAATCACTTCTTACTACTGTCTTCTCAGCCTTTACTCCTGGTAGCCCATCTCTATCTTAGATTTTTTCTTCGAGGTGGCCCCTTTTGAGATAATTACAGTCATGGTCCAGGTGGTCCAGGAAAACAGGGATTTTTGTTCCACTGAACTCTCAAAGTGTACACACTTCTTAACTCGAGCTTCTTTTTCTTTTTTCTGTTGCCACTGATTGCTTGTCTTAGCCTCTACTCTTTAGAATTTTTCCAGGAGTCAATCAAATACTGATACTTTCATCCACCAAATTCCAGAGGACCCTGGCCAAGCTATCCAAGTGGTTGTCTTAACTCTTCTTACTTGGATCAAGGTGAGAGCGAAGCATACCTCCCGCAGATGTGGGGTGGAGCCGTGCACCTGCCCTAGGTCAACTCCACAGCAGGGCTTCTCAGCTTTGGCACTATTAACATTTAGGGCTGGAAAAAATCTTCATTGTGGAGGACTCTTCTGTGTACTGAGATGTTAAACTACTCGTTAGATGCCAGAATCACCACCCCACAGTGTGGCACCTAAAAATATTGCAGATGTTGCCACGTGTCCTTTGCAGGGACAAAATTGCCTCCAACTGAGAGCCACTGACCTAAATCCATTCTTTCTACAAACCTCCCTACTTCCTAATGACTTCTTCACCTTCTCGTTCTCAGGATGAAGATGGGTGGTGGGCTAATGCTTGCAAAAGAGCAGCCCAAATGTGAATCCCTCAAGATGATCTAGTACTTTGCCTTAGAATGTAGGACACTTGGCATTCTGACAACCTTGGCCAGCCCTGAGATAGGAAGAATTATTTTTAACACCTTGTTGTGACACAAAAATCATAAAAAAGACCCAAGTGATAAGAGAAATAAGAAAGCATGCCAAAATATTAATAGAGACTATCTTTGAATGATGGAACCTTTGGTGATTTTTTCTTCATTATAACTTTAATGTTTTATACAAGAAATTTATAGTTCCTGTATAAAACTATTTAAAAAAAAAAACAAAATGACCTACCAATTTTCAAAATCTGATGCAAATGGCACTGACTGGATGGTGCCTTTTCAGATTACCAAGCTAGAAATCCTTTTTTTCTTCTGGAACAATGAGTTGATTTATATTGAGCATTATAAGCTGATGTATGCATTATTTTATTTAATCTTCACAATAATTCCATTAACTAGGGGCTTTGTTAGTCCTGTTTTGCAGATGAGGAAACTAAGCTTGGAGAAGTAAGCAAGTTGCATAAGCTACCGAGTACTGCAAGCTGGTAACTGACAGAGCTGTCATTCACACCTGGAACTGTCTCTTCAGTACGTTTTCTGCTTCTATTGTATTGGTCCTGGGCACCCAGAACTCAATGGTGTTTTAAGTGAACTTAAACATTACTAAGACATTTTCCCTTCATCTGCACAGTATTTCCCAACTGTATTATAAATAGCATCTTTCAGAGAGTAGATTATTGAGCTTTCATTACATACCTTCAAGGAGGGCTACAGGGTAGGTAGATTGTTAAAATAGTGCTTAAGTGGAACAGGATGGTGGACATTTATAGTTATATATAAACAGAAGACCAATCCATAGTTTCTACCATAATTATTCAATGTCATTCTGTAATGGCAATATCATGAGTCATGAAGATTATCTGACCTGTGAATACTGGCATGGATATATGTTTAAGCAGATCACCAGGTGCCTGAATATCAGTGTCATTTGTATTCAAGCAAAAGGAGATGCAGTTAATATATGCTATGAAGAAAGACATTGTTAGGCACACTAAACTGATTTCAGGACAAAAATATCATGTAAATTTAGCAAGTCTATTGTATTAAACTGTTTTAAATGCATACTCAATGTAGTAATAATGGCAGAGCACATTCCCAGAGAGAAGGGAATTGTAGCAGCTGAGGAGGCACAGGGCCTAGGGGGACCATGCCAGGTCACCAGGTTTGGGGAACAAGAACAAGGTAGTTCCCACAGGGTGAAGGACATGAGGCTCCCCATACATGACCAGGCTTGGGTCCTCGTGGCTCAAGTTTTCAATCCTACAAATATTCAGGGCTGGTAGAAAGAGGGACTGATATGTGTGTGGCATGGAAAAGTCCTTTATTTCTGTCTCTGCCAAAATAGATAAATCTAGTCACTTTTGAAAAACTAATGAAAACAGCAAGGCTAATGGTAAAACCAAAAGAGGGAGACTGCACCAAGGTACTCAGCAATGTGGTCCATGGACTGACATCAGCATCAACCAGGAACTTATTAGAAAGGCAAATTCTTGATCACTACCTTAAACTTAATTTAGAGTTGGGACCTAAGAAGTCACATTTCTACCTGCTTTTCAGGTGATTCCTATGCATATTCAAGTTTGAGAGGTATTGGTCTATACCACCCCCACCACCCCCACCACCCTCACAACCAGAAGAAGCCTCTTCAAGAATCCATCTGAAATGAAAATTTCGAACTATCTAAGACAGTGCTATCTAAGACAGTGAAGACTAGCCACGTGTAGCTATTGAGTACCTGAAATGTGTCTGGTCCAAGATGTGTTGCGAATATAAATTAAACACTGAATTTCAAAGACAGAGTATGAAGAGGAATGAAAAATATCTCATTAATAATTTTTTAATTGACAACATGTTGAGATGATAATATTTCAGATATATTAGGTTGAATAAAATGTACTAGCAATTTCACCTGTATCTTTTTACCTTTTTAATGAGGCTACCAGGACATTTAAACTTACATAAGTGGTTTGCATTATATTTTTATTGGACATCATTGTTTTAACTAGTATCTTTAAAGGATGATTTCTTTCTTAGACTACCTTGTCTAGTTCTGCACTAGCCAGGGCTTATTTGAAATAATAACAAGAGCAGAAAAAACAAGTATTTGTTTCATGTTTAATGTGTCAGG
This sequence comes from Manis pentadactyla, assembly GCF_030020395.1. Classification (NCBI taxonomy): domain Eukaryota; kingdom Metazoa; phylum Chordata; class Mammalia; order Pholidota; family Manidae; genus Manis; species Manis pentadactyla. The sequence goes on along the minus strand of NC_080032.1, from coordinate 40,592,102 downwards.
TCTTTACTTAACATCTTTCATAGATTACTTCATTTACTCCACACAGTGATTCTGTGGAATAGCTACTGTTATTCCCATTTTAATGATAAGGAAACTGAAGATCAGAGAGTTTAAATAACTTGCTCAAGGCTACTAGGTGATCTGTGACAGAGCTGTAATTCAACTCAGGTTCAACTGGCCCGAAAGCACATGCTTTTATATATTTCCCTGCATGTCTTGTTATACAATGTACTAAAAGATAGTCATTTATTTTCAATGACATTTCTGTAAGTTAAATGATATGTATATTATTCAAGTTCATATCAAATAGAAGTAGATCATTAAGAAAAAGAGTGACAGAATCAACCCTGTGTATAAAGTGTAAATCCAGAGATGTTGATGATGTAAAGCCATTCAGGAAACTTGACACAATCTTTCTCAGCTTTGTATCTGATCAACAGGTGACATTTTAGTAGCTCCCCATCATAACTCACAAGGCTGGTCACATGGCTGAGAAAACTCTCCGAATTTAGTTGGCAGTATCTAGATCAGAAACAAACCAGGAAAAGCAGAAACTTCACAATTTCATGGAATTATTCCATGTTATTTCCTACCAGTTTCAAGGCCTTGAATCAGCCGCGATCAGAGATAGGCTATTAAAGGTAGGGCGGGTTCTTTTATAGACAGTTCTATTTACCAGAAGATCTGTTAATCCATGATGAAAATGACACTTTTGTAAATGTAAGCAGATATATTATCAGTCTTTCACTGCCTGGCAGGGGAACCAGGAAGCTTGTTACCCAAATATCCCTCATGTGGAGCGAGGTACTGAAGGACAGAAGGAAGAGCATCAGACTCGTGGCTCAGATTGCAGTGGTGTGCCTCATGGCACCGAAATCTGCAAACCTCCTTATTGATTGGGATAAACGTGATTTCTTATGATCAAAGCAACATTTTCCGATTATTATTTCCATATTAGACGTTTCTTGTTAATAGTGTCAACAAACACTGATGTTCTGAGAGCTCATGGCCAGTAACTGACTTAAACTGACCACGGCCAGTTAGTTCCAAGCGATTCACGTTAATGGTGGTCTGCGCGGACACTGGGGATGCTCCCAGCGGGTTTGGATCAAATCTGCCATGGGTTTGAGAGCCAGCTGGATTCTTTCCACCAAGGGAGTCATCAAGGGGATCTATACATGAACAACAGAAATCCATCATGTGAACTTCTAGCATAGTGTTTGTCTTCACAATATTTGTTGTTTCTTACATTACAACCCCAGGCTGCTCAGGTTTCTTATATTACAACTCCAGTTCATTCACAGGGAATTTAACAACAAAAAAAATTCCACTATTTTGCCTTTGGAGACCTCAATCTATATGCATTAGCAATACCATCACCAATCAATAAAATAGGTGCAATCCAACAATATAATCTTTAAACCAACAGACATCAGCTCCAATATAATCATCAAAGTGAGTCATGTATATTTCTTCATGCAGTAAAGCTGACTGCCAAGTCATTGTTGGGATACTGCTGGCTGGGGTTAGGGTAGAGACTGATGGTAGTCACATACATATGAAGTGTTTTTGCAGTTTATTCTCCAGTACCTTCTTGGAAGCTTCTGCCTGTGGAATTTTGGAAGTGCTTTTTTTTTCCTATCAAGTCCTTAGAAAAGCCAAATTTCAATTGCCACTTAGAGTTCCCAGAGCTTGAATGTGCCACCCCCTGTATTTTCATAACTCATTCAGAATCCCTTCCAATATAAAATCTATAGGCCTAATGTCTAATGGCAGTTTTTTCCACCTGGGAAATACTAGCTTTCACTTGCTTGAAAAGTTCAAGATGAAGAGGGAACAAAGCCTTCCTCTTGATAGCAGTAAACTCATGGAAATGTGGATCCTCTGGTCTAGCCAGAGGTAAAATAGCATCAGCTCTGGCCTTAGACCCAAATTAAAACCATCAGCTTAGCCTGACTGTGATGTGGCCACAGCAATTCACCACATTAAATGTGTGAGAACAGTCCTGGGCAGGTAATGTGATCTGACAGTGCTTGTTGTCACCATGGAGCTGTCATGTCTGGATTGTTTGCTCAGACCCAGAGAGTCAGTGTCCATCATTGTCCATTTTTATTCTAGCCTGAATTTACTATGATGATAATCATATATTCAGGGATGGGAGAATGCAAAACAGGGATGCAAGTTAATATTTATTGAGTACTCCTTATGTACCTGTGGCAGACACATCCTACCTAAGGTGACCGCCAGTGATTTCCCACTTCCTGCATCCACTCCATTGTGTAATTTCCTTCCCTTGAGTGTGTGCAGGGACCAAGACTTGATTCTAACCAATACAATATGTCAAAAGTGATGGATGTCAATCCCTTGATTCGGTTACATTATATGAGAAAAGCAACAGGCTGTCATTCCTGTAATTAAATCATGTTATATGAGGGTCTTTCTTAGCAGAGATTCTCCTTGCTGACTTGATGAAGTAAATAGCCATATTGAGGAAGCTAGCGTGGCAGAATCTTCAGATGTCTTCTAGGACCTGAGTACAGTCTCCACCCAACAGACAGAAAAGAACCAGGGCCCTCCATCTTTCAGCCACAAGGAAATTAAGTTTACCTATAACCTGAATAAGCTTGGAATCAGGTTCTTTCCCTGGATGAAAATGTAGCCTAGCTGACACCGTGACCACAGCCCTGTGAGGTCCTGAGCAGAGGACCATTGCAAGCTGTGCCTGGACTCCTGACCCAGGGTCCTCAAGTGCAGCCATGCCAAGGAGTGCTGTACATCATTTCCCACAAGTTCCCAGAGAGATTGACACCCAGGTGGCCACAGTGATAACTTATTCCTTAACACACCCTTCCCAACTCTCACCAGTGTTTCTGGAATCTTCTCTCCAAGTAAATGACCTGAACTAATCCCTTTTCTCAGGGTCTGCTTCTGGGTGAATTCAACCAAAGAGGTATAGGCACTTCAAGTTGGATGGAAATTTGGTAGAAACCCAATCAAGAAGGACAAAAGCAAGCACAGAGACTGTCTCAAAGAGGCCTAAGAATGTTTTAGGCAAAGTGCATGAAAAAGGAGAACTAAACTGACTAGAAATTACTGATTCGATTTGTCAAATCAGTATTTACCATCCCAGGTCACGTGCTGACATTCTGATTTATACATCAGTCTCTTGAGTTTAGTTAGTGTGAGTCAGTTTCAAAAGCCCTGTCAACTCTGGCAGTAATCACCAATTAAAGGATCAGACTCCATCTGAGATATTTGTCACTTGCTTCAACAATGGTCATTATGCCATCAAACCATACATTAACCCCAGACAGTTATATTTTGAGAAACAAAGCAATTTTATTTATGTTCCAGCATGAAGAAATACCAGATGGGGTGTCAGTAAATAAGTAAAGGTTATGGCCAATATGGACAAAAAGAAGAAGAAAGTAGCTATTTTCATGTCCAACTTAGTAAAGACAGATCTTTATTTCTTGCAGCTCTGGGTCCCCATCAACTTTAACCTCAGTCTTATTTCTTTTCATTTTCAAAACAATGCTCCTAACCACACAGGCACAACAACCAGAACAACACTGACAAAGAAGAAAACCCCAAACCATATACTGGTTCTCCAGGAAATATAAGCATTTCCTGGCATTACATTGTGAAAGAAATTCATTGTTTATAAGTGGCAATAGAAAACATAATGGTCAATATTCAAACTTCCATAAAATCTGAGGGTAACATATTCAGCTGTAGCAGAGGGGTAGTGTTTCTGTTGCAGCACAGCTAAGGAGGTGGTGGAACGCTGATATTACTTGGCTAGGAACAGTGATCGCCAAGCAGGGTCAAAACACCATGGGGACCTTCGTAGCGTTTGTTGTTGAGTTTCTTCACCACAAATTGCCTGCAAACTGAGTAAACAGATCTCACACAAATATGTTTGACTATTTTACAGGTACAGGCAGATATTTTTGATTATTGTACTATTGAATTCATGGTAATGGTTAGTGTTTTTGATGATCACTATGTAGGCTGTCAATCAGTAGTTACTAAATAAAACTGCTGTTATTTGGGAAAGGCATTGGTAAATTTTTTGGCTATAAGAAATCCTCATATATAAAAAATTTAAGAGCCATGATTTACATAGCCAGATAGGCAGCATGTCCCTTTGAATATCTTCCCTAAGAATCCATTTGCCTAACTAGTTTTTGAAAGGTGAGACAGAGGGAGTAGTGAGTTCCATGGTACCTTCTCTGGTGGCCCTTGAATTTGGAGGTGCTGAACTTCTGTCTGAAGTGCACCCCTGTGCTATGGGCAAGGTTGGCATTATGTTATGAAAATTCATAAAGTCTAAATGATGCTCTTCTCTGGGTGGGGCCTATTTTGTGACCTGTGCAGGGGGTGTTAAAACACAGAAAAGGCAGAGCAATGGCTCCAGCCTAAGCTCAGCCCAGGATACTGGATAAGACAGGGTAATTTCCCTATGCAAGAGGGAAGACAGCTTTATTTCAGGAGGCAGATTTGGTTCACCCTGGTGCTTCCAGGAGATGTCTCGGGGGTTCTAAAGCTTATGTATTCAGTGAAAACCTAGTTCTCTAAGCCCACGGGTGTAAACATACATCGGGAGTTCACTGGATTCCTTAGAATGGGGATCTTCCTAATTACTATAGTAATTCACATCTTAATATAGTATATTCACCCTTTGGTGTCTGTTTCCTTCTGATTCTTTCCACAACCCTGCGAGGTGCGAAGGGTAGAATCATCCCATTTTACAGATAAGTACCCTGTCTTGCATAGGTTGCCTTTCTCAGGGCCACTTAGCTAACACCTGGCAGAAATATGACTAAGACCTGAGTCCTTCTGAAACCCACCTAGAAGACAATTGCAAGCCAAGCATAAAGTAATGTAGTTGCCTTTTGAGAATCACAGAACCTTTCTCTAAATCAGAATATATACTCATATTATGTTCTTAGATACCTTCAAAACAGTGCGCATGACACATAAAATGTGATATTCAACAAAGCATAGTTGGGAATCCAGGAGTTCAAACTGAAAAAATAATATTTAATTTCCACTTCCTAGTATCATTTTGAACATGTTTTTATGCACAAGATTCCTTATGTTATTATTGCATTCCATCATCACCACTGTCCTCTGAGGTGTTGTATCTCCTGTTTAATATGGAAAAACAGGCTCATAGAGGTTCAGCGACTTGTCCAGGGTCACACAGCTGGAACATTGGCAAGCGTAGACTTGAAATTTGCCTTAGTTGCCATTTTCCTTTATTCTGTGCTTCCTTCCTGGTGCTTAACTATTTCTCTTGGGAGGACCTACGTTTTTCTTTGATCCATATCCATCCTTTGCCTCCTATCACCTAAAACATAAATATTTAGGATCTTAGACTCTGCACTTTCAGTTCATTTCACCACGTGTCTCTGGAAATGCTTCATGAATTACCAGACTTAGTTATCAGTCCTCTTTTCTCTCAATGATAGTGAATATCTCATTGCCATTGACCAGCCGGATGTCAGCATGTCACACATTATCCTGAGAGTAGAAAACAAGAGCCCCTCAGGTTGGCAGAGAATTGAGAAACAGTGTTATGAGAGTTGACATCTTATGAATAATTATATTAAAAGTCTGTTCACTTCTGTTCCTTCAGCTCCACATAGGCAAGTGGGCCCTACCAAGTTACTCAAACAGTGATGAGAACATTACTTAAACAAGATGCCAGTTACTCATTTATTTTTTACAGTAAGTTTATTCAAAGACTGTATTGTGAGAGTGTATGGTCAGAAGAGTATAAGGTAAGTAACTCGGAATGTAAAACATGCTCCCCCTGGACTTGTCTGGAATGCCTCTTAGCATTGCAGCACCCCAGTTCTTTTCCTATTTCACGTGTCTATTGGTATCATGTTTTTGTTGCTGGATGGCAAATGGTGGAAAGTTGATATTTACTACAGATGCACACCAAATAAAATTTTAAGCTCATTATAACTCTGAGGGACACCTAGCTAAATTTTGAGATGGAAGAGTTTGAGAGTGAAGCTAGGTGATGACTTCCAAAAATACTGTTTGACCTGCAATCCCACGTTCTCCAAGAACATGGGATCCATGCACGCTAAGTTGCCAAGATGGAGTGGAGATGTTGAGGCCCCTATTGTCTTCAGGAAGCTGACATAGGCTCCTGCCCCCTAGGGGATGCTACATATAGCTCCAGGCAGGCTCTCTACGCTCAAAAGCCAATTCACAGAGCTACTGGTTCAATTAAAAGGAATATTTTGATTTTCTGGATACTAATAGCTCATTCAGTATGATATACCACTAATTTAAGGGCAATTCGAGGATAAAATGAAAACAGTATGACATAAAATACCCACACTGACTGTAATACTCTATTTCAGAAACACAAAATGTGAAAAAAATCAACAATAAAGTTGTAATGCAGCTTTTCTCAATGAGAAGCCTGAAGACTTACACACGCATATTCTTGGGTCACACACAGAATTGGGGGAGGTCAATGGTAACCCACTCCCCAGAACCTAGAACTTGGGACAAATGAATCTATCACCTTCAAACCCATTTTATAAAGATGACCTGAGGTCCAAATAAGCATCAAAGAGGAAAAATCCATAAAATGCATTGCTCTTTGCCTGGAGTGGCACCTCATTCCTAGTGAGAAGAATCTCTCCTTGAATTCCTCAGGGACACTCTCTTACCAACTCAGTGACCCCAGCATTGCCATTTACCCTCCTTGAACCTCAGTTTCCCCTTCCATCAGGTGTGCTGCTATTTGATCCCCACAACATAACAATGAGGAAGCAGAAGACACTATTGCTCAAAAGGTAAGTGACACCCCCAAGGTCACTGCGAGAGAATGGCAGAGGAAGGGCTACAACCCGGGTTTTCTGTCTGTAAGCCCAGTTCTATGCCCTCTGCGTAGAGAGTCTGTGCATTCATATGACACAGGCTTTCTTGGAAGGTTGAGAGAAGAGCTTTCTGGGTATGGAAACTCCAACTGCCCCAATTTACTGGGGATGGAGAGCATGACACAGTATTAAAACCAGGAAAATCTCAGGTAAACAAGAGCAAAGTGGTCACGGAAGCTGGGTCATCATGTTGAAACACGAGGATCCTCAACCCTGGCTGCAGAAATAGCGGAGAACTTAAAAAATGTTGGTACCTAGGCACCATCCCAGACCACTGAATCTGAATCTGAAGATTCAGTGGGTGTCTTTATATTACTATCTTAATCTCTGAAGGTTATTTTGAGTGTAGGGTGAATATGAGAAACACTGAATTAATAAAACAATATTAATGATGTTCTTTCCTCCACAGACCACACAAAATAGATAAGCTTACGTGATTGTCCACAATAGAGATGGAGACAGTGCTCAACAAAGCCCTACTTAAAGTTGTAGTAGAGAAGCTTGCTTTCCTCAAGGAAGTAACAGCTAGAGCGAGCCCTCAATTGACTAACCCCACCCATTGCAGTGCCAGGGGGACTCCAAGGACCACAGTGCCATCTACAGCCCCAGGACTTGTGTGTGGAGACAGATGCTGCTCCAGAAAACTGCTTTCCATAGGTCGGCATCCAGGACCCCTAGCAGGTCTCAAGGACGCAGAGCATGGCTGGTATGGTGTGATGTGTGATGAAAGCAAATCTCTGGGGTGGGAGGTTTCTTCTAAGTACTGAGCGAATGCAGTTAAGCACATTTGGAGAGGTTTGTGCATTTGGAGTCTGACTTAAAAAAAAAAGAATGAAAGATTTTGGAAAACCTCAAAGTAAAATCTGATAAGAAAAGAAGCAGCTTTACCGGATTAAGCTTCAAATGAAACAAAGAATATCTTATAATGATTATGACACTGACTCGCCTTGTTTTTCCCAATCCTGTGGCATTCTGCATCATCACTTCTGGGGGCAGACAGGAGTTGTACTCTTAGGAATAGCACAAAGTTGAGAACAACTTCTCACCTAAGTATTTTGAAATTGTACATCTGAACAAATTGGTCCTTATTCTCTGGAAATGTTTCATGAATTCCACTCAAAGTAGAATTTGAATCAGTCTGCATATTGTTATTCTTTGACTGCTATTTCTTTTTAATTGTAAAAACAATAGTTGAATACAGTTTTGAGCAGAAAAATTAGTGCCCCCAATTATTTTCATTTTGATGTTTCCACATCCATCTCATTTTCAAATGACAGTATCAGTAAGAAGATACAAAGAAACTGGAATTTAATACTTATTAAATGTTTCTGGAGTGGGATGACTCTACGCATTTTGAAGCAGTCGAATAAGTTACCAAAAAAAAAAGACTGACCAATTTAATTGTATAAATTTCACATCTCTTGGAACACACTGTGTGTGTGTATGTTTATGTGTGTGTATTAGATGAGGTCAAGTGCACTTAGAATTTTGCCCCACATCCTTCTCAGGTGCTTCAGAGGCTGAAGGGTAAAAAAATGACATTTCCCAGGCTACTTTGCAGTTAGAGTGATAAATTCAAATTACATTCACTCTTAATGCATTCCTGGGAGGTAACAGTGAGGCAGATCCCACATTTGGCTACTAGGTTTTGTTTTTAGGCCTGGCTGTGGAGCTGTGAGGTCTTCTGGGGCAGCACTCATGTGTGGTTGTTGGGGAGATTTGTGTTGCAGTGGTGGTGGCTTCATGATCCCTGGGTCTCAGCTGCAGCCGAGTGCTCTGCCTGATGGTGGCAGATGCAGTAGAAACATCTATGGACAGTTTCTGTAATGTTGCAGGGTCATTCACAGAGGCCCGCCCAGAGGCTGTCCCTACAGAGTCTCCAGGGATTTTACAGGCATCTAATTCTCTGTGTTTAATCCCTTTCTACTTAAAATATCTAGAGGAGTTTCTATTTTCTGCACTGAACTGTAACTGACATAAACCGGAAAAATAATGTTTCTTTTTTGTTTCCAAAAAAGATTGACATGTTTTTCATATGAAAGATTGGTAGCAAAAAAAAAAAAAACCCTAAACATAGGAAAATGGAAAAAATTAACAAAAAGAACAACTAGCTCAAGTAAGAGGAAATGCAAATAAGTGGAAAACACCTGAAGTGGATCTCTTTTCACAAATTGCCTTGTAGTAGACTCACCCAAGTGACTGTGACAAACATGGACCCCAGTCTCTCGGCCACAGGTGATGAGTTTCTCTGGTATCCCTTCTTCAGAAATCTGGCATTGGAAATGAAATCTCTGAATTTTTTCCCAGGTAGCAGGAATGAAGACAAATACAATTTTTGCTTGTCGACTGAGACACAGAGAAAGGGAGCTTATAGTGGGAAAAACAATTAAGCAAAGGAGCAAAAGGAACCAAAAGAAACTTAGATGAGAAAGAGGGAGAGGGAAAGTTTCCCCTGATTTCACTTTGTTCATGAGGCCCAGGGAGAAATGTCCTGTTTTGCTTAAGTTTAATGTGTTTTGGCTGCTTAAAAATAACAGTAATCCTAACCAACATCTTATATAATAACACAAAATAGACTCAAATATCATTTCTTGAACTAATTTTATTGGTCACCTTGTGCTTTGAATAAGACCAAGCTAATATCTTTATGGAGTTTACAGTTGAGTAAGGAAAGAGTTATTGATCAAGGAATGATAAGGAAGTATAGGTTTCCTTGAGAGTATACCCCAGGATTGATGTATCCTTGCTAAGTCATTTAGAAAAGAGGAATTAGCCAAAATAATCATTTGTTCATCCGTGGTTGGGGAAATCTTTTTCAAGTGTTTGTGATACTTTTGTGGTCTCTTCAGACAGAGCATCCTTTTTTCTAGAATGACCAAATTTCCAAAATAAAAAATCTTCCACAGTGGAACATAACTGCAGAATCTGAAACTGAAAGTGTGACTTTGGGCAAGTCAGAAAAGGTTTCCCATTTATTCCATCAAAGGTAGCTTTTGGTCCGTGGTCACAGATGAGTGTCTTTTCTCCCAATGACAAACATCAAGTCACTCAAAATGCTGAAAGCAGAAACATGTGACACTGAAAAAAGGTGTAATAGATTTTATGCATACACCCATAATTCCTGCTGCATGGTCTTTCTTTGATTCCAGAATCTACATGTAGGGATATTCATCATCATTTTCTTCTGTGAGATCTCCTACTAAGGAGATTCTGGAGAAGGACAAAAACATGGCTGTATGGTAACACCTTCTGGAGTATTTCTAAAAATCCATGGTTTTTTAAAGATGCAAGAGGATTTCCTGTGATTCTTATGCCTAGCTATCAGCTGGCCAGCACTTTGACCTGTTGTAAACTGAGGACTCTAATACTAGGACAATGTTTCTCCAGGAGAAATGTTTCTGGAATCAGAAAGACTGAGTTCAGATGTTATCCTAACTCTGAAATTTCTAAGTTGCATCATCTTCTAGGTCTGATTTTACTTATCTGTGAAACGTTGTGTTTCAGATCTATCCTGTGATTCTCTGCTGACCAAGAGATGACCAAAAGAATAAAAATGCTAAAGCACAAACAGGAAATGGAAGGAGAGTGTTTTGTGCAGTAGCAGCATTGCCTGCAGACTACAGTTGGTGTGAAACCCTGAACTAGAGGGAGTGGAAGATGAGCCAGGCTCAGCTCACACCAACAAACATGTTATAGCCAGAGGATGTTTCACCCTAGTTAAATACCAGATGAATTAAAGGCCGTTGCTAGCAGCTGTGAAGAATGTCACTGGGATGCCCTCTGATTGCTCAAGGAATGCTGTGAGTAAAGGGTATCGACTCCTAAGGGAAGGTCGGCCTCATTTCCAATGGTTGAGCTGCAAGGTTTGGCTGGAGGCACCGTCAGACACACAGGTGCCGGGAAATGTCTCTTTCTTGCAGTTGCACTATAACAGGTCAACTCTATGCTGTCAGATAAAGTGTGGAAGAGACAGCCTGGGTCATAATGGGAACAAACAGCAAATCTGGGGCAGGCAATGGGCTCTGGAGAGCAGAGGAGTGGACCTATGCTGGAACTTCTTTTTCCTCTTCTTTGCAAAAGAGAACTATTGTTTGTCATTATGGCTACTAGTTTCTATTATAAACTTTACATAACAGAAAGAGAGACAGAGGGCAAAAGAGAGAGGGAGCTGGCCCACTTGTATTGGAATTCTGGGGGAGAAGGGTCTGTGAGTTGTCCCTATCAGGTGAGGACAGCAGGTGGGCTAAGGGTTCATCGATGCTCTTCAACCAGATATGCTCTATTTTCACGGCGTCATATATCAAGCTTAATGGGACATGTTAGTTAGGAAAGTATTCCACTATTCAAAATAAAAAAATAAGTAAAATTTTAAGACCAATAAATCAGAGCATCTTGCTTTAGTGGGTATATGAATCATCTGGAGATTTTGTTAAAATGAAGATTTGGAGTCAGCAGATTTCAAATGAGGCAAGATTCTGCCCTTTTAACAAGCTTTCATCTGACACCCAGTTTGCTGGTCATGGCCCACACTTTGAGAAGCAGGGTACTAGTTGAACTTTCTGGATGAATATCTCATGGCACCTACAAATCACTCTTAAGATACTGTCCACTCTTGTATTTTTTTGTTTTTTGAGTATGTATTATCTTAAAAAATTTTTTAAACAGCGTTGTTGAGATACCCAATTTCAAGATGGTGGCATAGGAGCTCACCTCCTCCCATGAATGCAATGAATATACAATTACACATGGAATAATCCAGCCTGGAAACTGGATGAGCAGAGCCTCTACAACAATGGACCAAGAGGCAGCATCAAGACAGGTAGGAGTGGCAGAGATGAGGTCCTGCCAAAAAAGAAAATATCTACTTCATGTGCAGTGATACACAATTAGGGAAGGATCTCAAAAGCATGGAACTTATTCCTGAAGAGTCAAGGGTAGAAGCTCCATGCTGAGCACTCCAACCTGTCAATTCTGCACAAGAGAGAAAAGCTCCCAAAAACCTGGGCTTTGAGAATGAGAATTACATCTAGGAAAACTATAGAGCTATAGAAAACAGAGAACCCACTGCAAAGCATTCATATGCAGCCTCACTTTCCTCAGGCCACAGTGATAAAACACCCATTGGAAAACTGTCTAGAACATACATGAAGGAGGCTCACTTTCTCATTCAGAGACATCTACTGGAGAGACATGAAACTGCTGCAACATTCTCTGGGGACAGAGACACTGTCAGGCACTATTGTGTGAACATGTTCTCCCTTGCTAGTGCCAGCACTGGTGTGAGCCATCTTGAAACTCCCAACTTGGAGATCCTTGCCCATTGCCACAGTCAAGGCAGCCACCACAGTGCCTCAGCCATCCAGGCCAGGGAAAGGGCCCTCACTCCCTGCTGCAGCCACAGCTATAGCTACAATGCACCATCTAGCTGTACCAGAGGGAGAAACCCACTTATTGCCAGAGTCAGCCAGGTGGTGGGGTTAAGGGAAGGCCCTGTCCACTGCTGCACCACAGCCACTGCCCCACTGTAACAGACAGGCACACACAGTTCACACAGGGGAGCTCCTCTTGTATATCTGGCTCAGCTCTGATGACCAGCAAGAATTTTACTTCTGGGCTCCACAGGACTTCACCTACACAAGGCAAGTCCTTCAAGATCGGGAGAGGTAGTTGATTTACTTAATAGAAACAAACACAGAGAGTCAGGCAAAATGAGGAGACAAAAGAATATAATCCAAATGAAAGAATAAGACAAACCTCAGAAAAAGATCTTAATGAAATGGAGATAAGAAATCTACTTGATATAAAGTTCAAAGTAATGGTCATGAATATGCTGACTGAATTCAGAAGAAGAATAGATGAACACAGTAAGATCTTCAACAGGGTGAAAGAAAATGTAAGAGTACCAAACAGAGCTGGAAAATAAAATAAGTGAAATGAAAAATACATTAGAATGAATCAATAATCGATTAGATGATACAGAAGAATGGTTCAGTGATCTGGAAGATAAGGTAGTAGAAATCACCCAATCAGAACAGCAAAATAAAAAAAGAATTTCAAAAAATAAGGATAGTTTAAGAGACCTCTAGAATAATATTGAAGAGTAACATTCATATAATAGAAGTCCCAGCAGGAAAAGAGAGACAGAGAGAGAGAGAGAGAGAGAGAGAGAGAGAGAGAGAGAGGCAGAAAACTTATTTGAAGAAGCTTGAAAACTACCCTAACTTGGGTAAGGAAACAGATAGCCAGATCCAGGAATCCCAGAGAAACCCAGACTAGATGAATGCAAAGAGATCCACACCAAGATACATTATAGTTAAAATTTCAGAAGTTAAAGATGAAGAGAAAATCTTAAAAGTAGCAAGAAAAAAATGAGTAGTGTACAAGGGATCCTCCATAAGGATATCAGCTAATTTTCAGCAGAAGCTTTGCAGGCCATAGTCAGCAGCAGAATATATTCAAGTTACTCAAAGGAAAAAGCTTACAACCAAGAATACTCTACCTGGAAAGATTATCATTTAGAATTGAAGGAGAGATAAATAATTTTCCAGACAAGCAAAAATTAAAAGAATTCATCACCTAAACCAGCCTTACAAGAAATGTTAAAGGGATTCCTATAAGTGAAAAAGAAAAGCCATAACCAGAAATTAAAAAAACATATGAAATAAAAAAAAAATCTTACTGGTAAAGACAATTATATAGTAAAGGTAGTGGATCAACCACTTAAAAAGCTAGTATGAAGGTTAAACAATAAAAGTAGTAAAATCAACTATAACCACAATAATTAAGTAAGGAATACACAAAATGAAAAGATGTAAATATGGCATCAAAGACATAAAAGGTGGGGAGGTATAAAAATGTCATGCATTTAGAATGTGCTCAGACTTAAGTAACCACCAACTTACTTAAAATGCATATTCTAAAATATCTATCCATATATCTATACATTACATATATATATACACACACACACACACACACACACACATATATGTTTGTGTGTGTATGTGTGCGTGTGTGTGGAGAAAGAAAGAGAAAGAAGTATATTTTAAGTTGAAATATATATTATGAATATATATATAGAGAGAGAGCAAGAGAGAAATCTGTTTTAAGTTGATGGTCACTCGAGTTTGAATGCAAAAAATAAAGCAAAAGAAATGCAAACACAACACTAAAGAAAAGCATCAAACCACAAGAGAAAAGAACAAGAGAAGAAAAAAGGATCAGAGAACTACAAAAACAACAGGAAAACATTTAACAAAAAGGCAATAAGTACATACCTATATAATTAAAATAATTATTTTAAATGTACATGGAGAAAATTGTATCAAAAGACATAAGGTGGTTGAGTGGATAAAAAACAAGATCCATCTATATGCTGCCTAGAAGAAACTCACTTCACATCTAAAGTTATACACAGAGTCAAAATGAGGAGATAGAAAAAGATATTCTGTGCAAATGGAAATGAAAAGAAAGCCAGAGCAGCAATCTTAATATCAGACAAAATCAATTTTAAAACAAGGGAAAAAGAACAAAAAGAAAGAAAGAAGGGATTTTATCTAATGATAAAAGGGTTACTCCAACAAGAGAATATAACATCTGTAAATGTTTATGCGTCCAGCATAGGAGCATCTAAATATACAAAGCAAGTATTAAGAGACATAAAGGGAGAAATTGACAGCAATACAATAACAGTGGAGGACTTTAATACTCTGCTTACATCAATCAAAATTTTATCTAGACAGAAAATCAGCAAGGAAACATTGGCCTTAACCTTAACATTGGCCTTAACACATTAGACCAGATGGACTTAATAGATATATACAAAACATTCCATCCAAAAACAGCAGAATACACATTATTTTCAAGTACACAGAGAATGTTCTCCAGGGTAGACTGCATATAAGGCCACAAAGCAAATCTCATTAAATGTAAGAAGACTGAAATCATACCAAGTATGTTTTCCAACCATGAAGGCATTAAACTAGAAATAAATTACAAGGAGAAAACTAGAAACAACACAAACAAGTGAAGACTAAACAACATGTTATTAAACAACCAATGGGCCGATGAAGAAACCAAAGAGGAAACAAAATAATACCTTGAGACAAATGATAATGAAAACACAACATTCCAAAATGTAGAGATGCAGCAAAAGCAGTTCTAAGAGAGAAGTTTACAGCAGTACAGGCTTACCTCAAGAAACAGAAAAATTTCAATGAACAGTCTTACTTTACACCCCCCAAAAAAATGGAAAAACAAAAAGCCCAAAGTTAGTAGAAAGGAGGAAATAATAAAGATCAGAACTGAAATGTGTGAAGCAGAGATTAAAAATCCAAAACAAAACCAAATAAAAGATCAGTAAACCAAGAGCTGGTTCTCTGGAAAGATAAACAAAATGATAAACCTTAAGCCAGACTCATTAAGAAAAAAACAGGGCCCCAAAAATAAAGTCAGAAACGAAAGGAGAGAAGTTAAAACCAATAACACAGAAATACAAGGGATACTAAGTGATTACTATGGAAAATTATATGCCAACAAATTGGACAACCTAGAAGAAATAGATAGACTCCTAGAAATATATAATTTTCTAAGAATGAATCATGAAGAAATAGAAAATCTGAACAGACCAATTACTACTGAAGAAAGTGAATCATTAATCAAAAATTTCCAACAGACAAAATCTAGGACCAGACAGCTTCACATTTAATTCTACTAAACATTTAAAGATTAATTAATATTATTCTTCTTCTCAAATTATTCCAAATAGTTGAAGAGGAAGGAACACTCCCAAAATCATTCTACAAGACCAGAATTACCCTGATACCATAACCAGACACTACAAAAAAGAAAATTATAAGTCAATACATCTGAAAAATATATGCAAAAATCCTCCTCCTCAACAAAATGTTAGCATATTGAATCTAACACTACATTAAAAGGATCATACACTATGATAATTGAAATTTATTCCAGAGATGCTTGGATGTTCTAACATATACAAATCAATCAACATGATATATCACATTAGCAAAATGAGGGATAAAAATCATATGATCATCTCAATAGACGGAGAAAAAGCATTCAATAAAATTCAACATCTGTTAATGATAAATGGCATATATATATCCAATAAGAGGTTTAACATCCAAAATATATAAATAACTGATACAAATCAATATTTTAAAAAATCTTATTAAAAAATGGATGGAGGATATGAACAGATATCTTTTGAAACATACAAATAATGGCCAACAGGAAAGATGCTCACCATCACTGATCATTAGGGAATGAAAGTCCAAACCCCAATGAGGTATCACCTTACACCTGTCAGAATGACTACTATCAAAAAGATAAGAAATAACAAATGTTGACAATGATGTAGGGAAAAGGGAACCTTCGTGCACTGTTGGTGGGGATATAAATTGGTACAGCCACTATGGAAAATAGTATGAAACTTCCCCAAAAAATTGAAAATAGATCTACCATATGATCCAGCAATACTACTTCTAAGAACCCAGAAACACTAATTCAAAAAGACATATGTGCCTCTATGTTCATCATACAGTTATTTACAACAGCCAAGACATGGAAACAACCTAGGTGTCCATCAATAGGTGAACGGATAAAGAAGTTGTGGTACAAATACACAGTGGAATATTACTCAGCAATAAAAAAGAATGAAATCTTGCCACTTGTAACAACATATATAGGCCTAGAGGGCATCATGCTCAGTAAAATAAGTCAGAGAAAGCCAAATACAGTATGATTGTACTTATAAGTAAGCCATTGAAGCCTAGATTGTGAGGACAGAAAGAACAGTATAGAACAAGATAGTAGAGGGTGGGAGCAAGACTGAGAACAAGATGAATTTCCTGACACTGATCATCAGAATGCCAGCAATCACAAAAGTAGTTGATTCCAAATCATGTTAACATTTGAGGTCCTTCAACAAAAATGGCATTTTGTAATCCTTCTACCGTTCAACTAACTTCCCTGTCTACACAGAACTTACACTCAACATTTTAGTGCCTAAAAGTCTTAAATTTGATGGGACAGCGAATCATCTTTAAACATTTTGGGAAATCCACCTAAATGACGAAGAAATCAACCAAAAAACAGGGGAAAAGGATCACAAAATAATTTGGGGGATAGCAAGACACTTTCAAAATAATTATTATAACCCAAGAAATAAAAGAAACCAATGTTTTGATAAATAATGAAAAGCCATAACCAGCAGATTAAAAAACGTTTCCTGGCAACTGAGCACATACTAAGATAAATTTTAAGTTCAGTAGAAGAATTATAAGATAAAATTAAGGAAATCTCACAAAAATTAAATCAAAGGATGAATGAATAAACAAATAGGTGGAAAATGGAAATAAAATATGAGAATTTGGAGTCCCAATCCAAGAATGTGTCATCCAACTATTAGGAGCTATAGAGGAAAAACTGGAGAAATAGAGGGAAGGAAATTTCAATAAAAACTACAAGAAAAACTTGGAAAGCCAAAGGACACATCTACAGATCAAAAGAGCTCATCACAGGGAATGAAAAAGACTCATAGTAATACCCATTATTGCAAGATCTCAAAATCCTGTAAGTGAAAAGAAGACGTAAAGATCAGTCATAAACAAAGAAATGGACATAAGAATCACTGGACTTCTTAATCTCAATAGAAGATGCTAGACATAGTGGAACAGTTCCTTCAGAATTAAGGGAAAATGATTTTTAAACTAGAGTTCCATAATTAGCCAAGTTATCAATTGAACATGAGCCTAAAATTGAGGCATTTCAGACTTGTAAGGATCTCTCAACCTTTTTAGGGTAAATTTTGAGGATGTGCTTCAGTAAAATAGGAGAGTAAAACAACCAAAAATCCCCACGAGATGCAGCAAATATGGGATTTTATAAAACAAAAGAATGAAGGGAAGCTTCTTGGCAACAACTGTATAATTGGCTGGAGAGCAAGCAACCCAGATGGAGTAGGGGACGGGAGAGTGAGGTGAGGAAGTCACCAGGACAGAAATGGAGGGAAAAGATTGTTGTGCTTTAGTGTTTGGGAAAAAATTGAATAGGTTTCTCTTGGAGTGTTCAGAAAATCATAGTCTACTAAACAAGAAGAAAAAGCTGAGGCAAGTATTAACTCCAAAAGAAAATGAAAAGTGCACAAGAAAGAAAAGACTATATGGCTTAACAGCAACAGAAACAGAACTGGAATGTGTGAAGGAGTGGGGCAGGAAGCTGTTGATTTTTGTTTGGTTATCAACTTTTTAGTAGTAATTGATTTTATAATCTTTGGGCTTATATTATTTTGCTAACATTTTGTGCTAAAAAGGAAAATATGTGTATAAGCACTAAACTTAAAAATCTAAAAAGAAGACCAAAAAATCCCCCAAAAGTGGAAGTCTTAATAAAGATGAAACAAATAAAATAATAAAAGCAGACTTAATCAATAAAACTTAAAGCTTATTCTTATAAAAACCCAGTTCAAGAGTAAAAATTTGGACAAGAATGATCAAGAATGTTGAGAGCAAACAATAAATACTAAAGCAGGGAGTGAAAACAGGAAGGAAATTGTAAGAGGATAACTCATAAATCCTGGTATCAGTATGTCAAAAACTAAATTAAAGAGATGATCTTTCAGCAAAATGAAGTTAGATACATGAATAGATTTCTAATCATGAAGAAGCTGAACAGGTAACAATAAAATATGTGAAAAGTCCAGATAATATTCAGGGTCAGTCATTTAAGGCCCAAGAGAGATAATTCCTATTATTACCAAAAGAAGAAAATCATGGATCCCACTTAGGAATATGTGAATGTGCAAATAAAGCATTAACCAATCAAATTCAGTTTTACATAATTTTTTACAACTAGGAACCTAGCAAGAGTTCAAGTAGAAAATTAATGTAATTCAATATATTCCATTTTAAGTAGCAAAATAACATAATTATTGCAATAGATGATTTTGACATCTGGTTCTGACACAAATTTCATTAAATTGATAAAACTGATCTACTAGAAACCTTTAACAAACATCATACATCATGGTGGAATAGTTTGAAACCCCCATTTATGGCGGGAACAAGGGACAGATGCCAGCTAATAGATGTAGAGTGCAATATTATTTTGAAGTTCTAGGCAATACATGAAATAAGTAAATAAAATAAAAAGGACAAAGACAAGGAAATAATAGAACCATTTTTATTTGTAATTAGTATCATTTTCTACAGCCAAATTTGTTTATAATTTGTTTACAAACATAAAAATTACAATTTGTCTACAAATTGAAAACAACTAATAAAATAATTAAGCAGGTAGATAGATATAAGATGTATATGCAAAAATCAATGCTTTTTCTATATACCAGAAACAAAGTGCTCTTTTCACAAATAATAAGAGTAAAAAATCATAAATTACCTGGGAATATACTTCACTGAAAATATGGAAGAGCTATAAATACCCAAGATCTATAAAGATAAAAGTATTTTCTGAAGGAATTAAAGGAGGATCTAAATAAATGAAAAGATGTAGGTGGTTCCTGGATAAGAAGAATCAGTAATGTATCAACTATTTCTGAATGATTTTATAAATTAAACACAAATTCCAATCAATAATTCTCATTATCACCTGGCTAAATCCTCCACCTTATTCAAGGTTTGCTCAAATGTGCCTTTTTCAGTGAGGCTTTTCCTGTTTACCCTATTCCAAACATCTACCTGTCCCCATCCCAGAGCATGGATTCTCTTACCCAAATCCTCAACTTCTTATATTTTTTCCATGGCAGTCATGCCTTCTAATGACTAGATAGTTATTTACTGTGTTTATTGTTTGCTGTCATGCTTATCCTGCAGAATATACATGTCACCAGAGCAGGAATTGTTGCCTGCTTTCTTCAATGTGTTATGCCCAATGCATTATGCCTTACTTACTAAGTTTCTCCACAAATACAGCAAATATTTTTCTGACAGACTTTTGACTCTGTTTAATGAAGTAGTTGCCATATGGAAGTTAGGTTTCTGTTTGTTTGATATAAGTACTAAAGTCTAACTTTCTGAGTCAACCCAGAATTATATCATAGCCATTTATGTTTTGATCTAGTGGGTTAATTGTTTCTAAAGTAAAAATTGAGTTGATTGGGATAGAGCATACAATGGTATTTTTAAAACTGAAAAATATTTCCAGAAGAGTACATGTGTTAGAAGGCCCAAGATAATATGAGAAAGACACAGAACTTATTTAACTGATATCAAAACAGAAATTCACAGAAATCAAATAGTGTGTAATGGTATAAGGATAGAGACACACAGAAGAAGAGCTGAAGAATAGAGGGTCCAGAGCCTCACTCATGTACTATGAGAATTTAGTACATGATTAAAGTGCAGACAAGATGGATGATTTAATAAAATTACTGCTACATAATTGATTATACAGTCAGGAAAAGAATAAAGTTATATCCCTTTCTTTCATCACAAACACAAAAAAACGTGGTGAATTTGACACTGAAATATGTTTTTAAAAATCATTAAAATACTAGGCCAAAATAAAAGTGATTATTATATAATCTTGGTGAGAAAGTCATGGAATTCAGAAACAACAAAGGCAAAATTTGATACATTTTACTAGGAAAAACAAAATAAAAGCTTACTTCCATATGGCAAATATACCACAAAGAGATAGTTGACATTCTGTCAAAAAAGATACTTGCAATCCAAATGAGGGAAGGGGTAAACATCAATACTACATAACAAGCTCCAGAATATTAATAAGGAAAAGCCCAACAAACCAACAGAAATGAATTTGCCAAAAGATTTCACAAGAAAATAGACGTGCAAGCAATCTCTGGACAAAATTCAGCATTAAAACCAGCCCAGGAAAAAGGCATGATGATGATCAGCTCCTGATTATCAGCTGAAGAAACATATCTGAACCACAGCACATACTCATTCGTGGGGGGTAGTCACCATCATTTATAAGCACAGTGCCTGGATAGCTACTAAAGACACATAATGCTGATGATGCCAGTATTTCCACCCTCACTGAAGCCACCCTAAGGTGCACTGCTCTACTTAATCCTAGGGGAAGGGAAGCCAGCTCTGAAGAAAAATGCATGATCATCAGTGGATTTAGCTCTTTAGTCTCAAAACACTGCCCTTTTATCCTTCTATTTCCAATCATAAACTGCTGGTCAAATTTATGATATATTAAGGGTGTAATTGAAATATCACTGGAGAATGGGCCAGAAAATTTTGGCTCTCTTTTTAGTCACAATTTATTACATGTGACTTTGGAAATGTTACTAGATTTCTTAACCTCCGGTATACTGATTTCCTCATCTGCAAAATGGCAGCCACTTGGAAATGGCTACCCTACAATGAAAACCACAGAAAATAAAATAAACACAGCTTTTGAAGATGACAAAAGTCATTTTTTATGGCTGACAGTGATCCAGCAGTCCCAGGTCTGGGTATATTTCCACAGGAACTGAAATCAGGATCTCAAAGAAACATTATTCACTCCCATGCTCATTACAACATTATTGACAACAGACAAGATATGTAAACAACCTAAATGTCCACCAACAGATAAATGGATCAAGAAAATGTGGTACATACTAACCATGGAAGGTTATGCAACCTTCAAAAAGAAGAAAATCTTGCCATATACAACAATATGGATGAATCTGTAAGACATTAAGCTAAGTAAAATAAGCCAGTCACACAAGGACAAATACTGTATGATTCCACTTACATGAGTCAACTAAAGTAGTTAGACTAATAGAAGCAGAGAGGACAATGGTGGTTGCTGAGAGCTGGAAGGGGAGCAAAAGAGTATGTTGCTGCTCATTGGGTATATAGCTTCAGTTCGGCAAGATGAATGAGTTCTAGAGATCTGCTGTACAATATTGTGTCCATAGTCTACAACACTGTACTGTGATTTTGAAAATTTGTCTAGAGGGTTGATCTCAAGTTAAGTGTTCCAACCACAATTAAAAAACTGTTATAAATACTTTTATTTATTGAAGTATCATTGATATACAACCTTATACTGGTTTCAAGTAAATGACACATTATTAAATCCTCACCCCCACTAGTGCCATTCCTATCAACATAGGAAGATATTTCAGGATCATTGGCTATATTGTCCATGCTGTACTACCATTCCCATGACCAACTTATATTATGATTGAGAATTTTTATGCCTTTTTATCCCCCTCACCTCCCCAAGCACCCACCTCAAACCCTCCCCCATGGTAACCACTAGTCACTTTTCAGTGTCTATGAGTCTATTGCTATTTTGTTCTTTTTGTTTTGCTTTGTTTTTATAATCCACAAATAAGTGAAATCATATGGTTTTTATCTTTCTCTACCTGGATTATTTCACCAAGCAGATACCTTCAGGTCCACTGAGGTTCTTGCAGATGGCAGGATTTGTTTCTTTCTAATGGGTGAATAATACTCCACTGTGCATATGTACCACTTCTTCTTTATTCATTCATCTACTGATGGGCACTTTGGTTGCTTCCATATCTTGGTCACTATAAATAATGTGGCAATAAACATAGAGGTGCATACATCTTTTTGAATCAGGGATTTTTGTTTTCTTGGGGTAAATTCCTAGAAGTGGAGTTACTTAGTTGTATAGTATTTACATTTTTAGTTTTTTGAGGAAACTCCAAACTGCTTTCCACAGTGCCTGCATCAATTTACATCCCCATTAACAATGTATGTAGGAGGGCTTCCATTTCTCCACATCCTCACCAACATTTATCTTTTCTTGCCTTTTGGATAGTGACCATTCTAACTGGTTTGAGGTGATATCACATTGTGGCTTTGATTTACATTTTCCTGATGATTAGTGATGTGAACATCTTTTCATGTGCCTTCTGTATTTATTTCTTGGAAAAATGTATGTTCAGGTTCTCCATCCATTTTTTAATTGGGTTACTTGTTTTTTTGGTATTGAGTCATATGAATTATTTAACATTTTGGATGTTAATCTCTTATCAGATAATTCATTTACAAACACATTCTTCCATACTGTAGGATGCCTTTTTCTTCTGTTGATGGTGTCCTTTGCTGTACAGAAGTTTTTTAGTTTGATGTAGTCCCACTTATTTTTTGTTTCCCTTGCCCAAGAAGACAGGTCCAGGAAAAAACTGCTCATGCTTATGTTCAAGAGATTTTTGTCTGTTTTCTTCTAACAGTTTTACGGCTTCATTTAGATCTTTAATCCATTTCAAGTTTACTTTGTCTTTGGAGTTACACAGTATTCCAGTTTCATTCTCTTGCATGTAGCCATCCAGTTTTCCAAATATCAGTTGTTGAAGAGGTTGTTTTTTCCCCATTGTATATTCACAGCTCCTTTATCATATATTAATTGACCATATATGCGTGGGTTTATATCTGGGCTCTGTTCTATTCTTCTGATCTATGGGTCCGTTCTTGTGCCTGTTCCATATTGTTTTTATTACTGTAGCTTTGTAGTATAACTTGAAGTCAGGGAGGGTAATTCACTCAGCTTTGTTCTTCCTTCTCTGGATTGCTTTGGCTATTTGGGGTCTTTTGTGGTTCCAAATGAATTTTAGGATTATTTGCTCTAGTTCATTGAAAAGTGCTTAGTATGTTGATAAGGATTGCATTGAATTTATAATTGCTTTGGGCAGGATGGCCATTTTGACAATATTAAAACTTCATATCCATGAACATGGGATCAATTTCCATTTTTTTGTGTCCTCTTTAATTTCTTTCATTAGCATCTTACAGTTTTCAGAGTACAGGTCTTTCACCTCCTTGGTTAGGTTTATTCCTAGGTACTTTATTCTTTTTGATGCAACTGTAAATGGGATCATTTTCCTGAGTTCTCTTTCTCCTAATTTGTTGTTAATATATAGGAACACAAAAGATTTCTATGAATTAATTTTGTATCCTGCAACTTTGCTGAATCCAGTTATTAATGCTAATAGTTTTTGGTGGAGTTTTAGGGTTTTCTTTGTATAATATAATGTCATCTGCAAATAGTGACAGTTAAACTTTTCCTTGCCAATTTGGATGCCTTTTTTTATTACGGTATTATTGATATACACTCTTATGAAGGTTTTACATGAAAAAAATGTAGTTATTACATTCACCCATATTATCTCTCCACCCCATACCCCATTGCAGTAACTGCCCATCAGTGTGGTAAGATGCCACAGAGTCACTATTTGCCTTCTCTGTGCTACACTGTCTTCCCCATGATCCCCCCCACACCATGTGTATTAATCATAATACCTCTCAATCCCATTCTCCATCCCTCTGCGCCTGTCCTCCCCCACCTCTCCCCTTTGGTAACCACTAATCCTTTCTTGGAGTCTGTGAGTCTTTTGCTGTTTTATTCCTTCAGTTTTGCATCGTTGTTTTACTCCACAAATGAGGGAAATCATTTGGCACTTGTCTTCTCTGCCTGGCTTATTTCACTGAGCATACTACCCTCTATGTCCATCCATGTTGCTGTAAATGGTAGGATCTGTTTCTTTCTTTTGGCTGAATAGTATTCCATTGTGCATATGTATCACATCTTTATCTGTTCATCTACTGATGAACAGTTAGGTTGCTTCCATATCTTGGCTATTGCAAATAGTGCTGCAATAAACATAGGGATGCACATGTCTTTTTGAATGTGAGAAATTAAATTCTTTGGGTAAATTCCTAGGAGTGGAATTCCCAGGTCAAATGGTATTTCCATTTTTATTTTGAGGAACCTCCATATTGCTTTCCACAATGGTTGAACTAGCTTACATTCCCACCAGCAGTGTAGGAGGGTTCCCCTTTCTCTGCATCCACGCCAGCATTTGTTGTTCTTAGTCTTTTCAATACTGGTCATCCTAACCGGTGTGAGGTGATACTTTTATTTGCATTTCCCTGATAACTAGTGATGTGGAGAATCTTTTCATGTACCTGTTGGCCATCTGAATTTCTTCTTTGGAGAACTGTCTGATCAATTCCTCCGCCCATTTTTTAATTGGGTTATTTGCTTTTTGGTTTGTAGAGGCGTGTGAGTTCTTTATATATTTTGGATGTTAACCCCTTGTCAGATTTGTCATTTACAAACATATTCTCCCATAGTGCAGGATGCCTTTTTGTTCTGAGGATGGTTTCCTTTGCTATACAGAAGCATTTTAGTTTAATGTAGTTCCATGTGTTCATTTTTGCTTTTGTTTTCCTTGCTCAAGGAGATGCGTTCAGGAAAAGTTGCTCATGTTTATATTCAGTAGATTTTTGCCTATGTTGTCTTCTAAGAGTTTTATGGTTTCATGACTTACTTTCAGGTGTTTGATCCATTTCTAGTTTACTTTTGCATATGGGGATAGACAATAATCCAATTTCATTCTCTTGCATGTAGCTGTCCAGTTTTGCCAACACCGTTTGTTGAAGAGGCTGTCATTTCCTCATTGTATGTCAATGGCTCCTTTATCATATATTAATTGACCATATATGCTTGGGTTTATATCTGGGCTCTTTAGTAGTCTGTTCCACTGGTCTATGGGTCTGTTCTTGTGCCAGTACCAAATTGTCTTGATTACTCTGGCTTTGTAGTAGAGCTTGATGTCAGGGAGTGTAGTCCTCTGAGCTTTATTCTTCCTTCTCAGGATTGCTTTGGCTATTCAGAGCCTTTTGTGGTTCCATATGAATTTTAGAACTATTTGCTCTAGTTTGTTGAAGAATGCTGTTGGTATTTTGATAGGGATTGCATCGAATCTGTAGATTGCTTTAGGCAGGATGGCCATTTTGACAATATTAATTCTTCCTATCCATGAACACAGAATGTATTTCCATTTATTGGTATTTTCTTTAATTTCTCTCATGAGTGTCTTGTAGTTTTCAGAGTATAGGTCTTTCACTTCCTTGGTTAGGTTTATTCCTAGGTATTTTATTCTTTTTGATGCAATTGTGAATGGAATTATTTTCCTGATTTCTCTTTCACCTAGTTCATCATTAGTGTGTAGGAATGCAACAGATTTCTGTGTATTAATTTTATATCCTGCAACTTTGCTGAATTCAGATAGTAGATCTAGTAGTTCTGGAGTGGATTCTTTAGGGTTTCTTTATGTACAATATCATGTCATCTGCAAACAGGGTCAGTTTAACTTCTTCTTTACCAGTCTGGATGCCTTTTATTTCTTTGTGTTGTCTTATTGCCATGGTGAGGATCTCCAGAAATATGTTGAATAAAAGTGGAGAGAGTGGGCATCCTTGTCTTGTTCCCAATCTTAAAGGAAAGGCTTTCAGTTTCTCACTTTCAAGTATGATGTTGGCTGTGGGTTTATCATATATGGCCTTTATTATGTTGAGGTACTTGCCCTCTATACCTATTTTGTTGAGAGTTTTTATCATTAATTGATGTTGAATATTGTTGAATGCTTTTTTGGCATCTATGGAGATGATCATGTGGCTTTTGTCCTTCTTTTTGTTGATGTGGTGGATGATGTTGATGGATTTATATAATATTGTACCATCCTTGCATCCCTGGAATAAATCCTACTTGATCATGATGGATGATCTTTTTGATGTATTTTTGAATTTGATTTGCTAATATTTTGTTGAGTATTTTTGCGTCTGTGTTCATCAGGGGTATTGGTTTGGAATTTTCTTTTTTTGTGGTGCCTTGCCTGGTTTTGGTATTAGGGTGATGCTGGCCTCATGGAATAAGTTTGGAAGTATTCCCTCCTTTTCTACTTTTTGGAAAACTTTAAGGAGAGTGGGTATTAGGTCTTCCCTAAATGTTTGATAAAACTAAGTGGTGAAGCCATCTGGTTCAGGGGTTTTGTTCTTAGATAGTTTTTTGATTACCAGTTCAATTTCATTGCTAGTGATTGGTCTGTTCAGATTTTCTGCTTCTTTCTGGGTCAGCCTTGGTTGTATTTTTCTAGAAAGTTGTCCATTTCTTCTAGGTTATCCAGTTTGTTAGCATATAAATTTTCATTGTATTCTCTAATAATTCTTTGTATTTTGTGGTGTCCATAGTGATTTTTCCTTTCTCATTTTTGTGTGTAGACTCTTTTTTTTTATAAGTCTTATGTGTTTTGTTTATTTTCTCAAAGCACCAGCTCCTGCTTTCATTGATTCTTTCTATTCTATTCTTCTCGATTTTATTTATTTCTGCTCTAATCTTTATTATGTCCCTCCTTCTACTGACTATGGGCCTCATTTTTCTTCTTTTTCTACTTTTGTTAATTGTGAGTTTAGACTGTTCATATGGGATTGTTCTTCTTTCCTGAGGTAGGCCTGTATTGCAATATACTTCCTTCTTAGCACGGCCTTTGCTGCATCCCACAGATTTTGCAATGTTGAATTATTGTTGTCATTTGTCTCTGTATGTTGCTTGATCTCTGTTTTTATTTGGTCATTGATCCCTTGGTTATTTAGGAGAATGTTCTTAAGCCTCCATGTGTTTGTGGGATTTTTTGTTTTCTTTACATAATTTATTTCTAGTTTCATACCTTTGTTGTCTGAGAAGATGGTTGGTACAATGTCAATCTTTTTGAATTTACTGAGCCTCTTTTTGTGGCCTAGTATATGATCTATTCTTGAAAATGTTCCATGTCCACTTGAGAAAAATGTGTGTACTGCTACTTTTGGATGGAATGTTCTGTGGATGTCTGTTAGGTCTATCTCAACTAATATGTTGTTCTCTGTCCCCTTACTTATTTTCTGTCTGGTTGATCTGTCCTTTGGAGTGAGTGGAGTGTTCAAGTCTCCTAGAATGAATGCATTGCATTCTATTTCCTCCTTTAATTCTGTTAGTATTTGTTTCACATATGTAGGTGCAACTGTGTTGGGTGCACAGATATTTATAATGGTTATATCCTTTTTTTGGATTGACCCTTTATCATTATATAATGTCCTTCTTTGTCTCTTGTGACTTTTTTGTTTTGAAGTCTATTTTGTCTGATACAAGTACTGCATCTCCTGCTGTTTTCTCCCTATTTGTTATATGAAGTATCTTTTTCTATCCCTTCACTTTTAGTCTGTGTATGTCTTTTGGTTTGAAGTGAGTCTCTTGTTGGGAGCATATAGTTGGGTCTTTTTAAAATTATCCATTCAGTAACTCTATGTCTTGTGATTGGTGCATTCAGACCATTTACATTTAGGGTGATTATCGATAGGTACATACATATTGCCATTGCAGGCTTTAGATTCGTGGTTACCAAAGGTTCAAGGGTAATTACCTTACTATCTATGAGTCTAACTTAACTCACTTAATATGCTAATACAAGCACAATCTAAAGGTTCTTTTTTTCTCCTCCTTTTTCTTCCTCCTCCATTCTTTACATATTAGGTATCATATCCTGTACTCTTTGTCTAGCCCTTGACTTCCATCTATAGCAGTCTCTCCAAAACAGACTATAGAGATGGTTTGTGCGAGGTCAATTCTCTCAGCTTTTGCTTACCTGAAAATTGTTTAATCCCTCCTTCAAATTTAAATGATAATCTTCCCAGATAGACTATTCTTGGTTCAAGGCCCTTCTGCTTCATTGCATTAAATACATCATGTCACTCCCTTCTGGCCTGTAAGGTTTCTGCTGAGAAGGCTGATAATAACCTGATGGGTTTTCCTTTGTATATGATCTTTTTTTTCTCACTGGCTGCTTTTAATAGTCTGTCTTTATCCTTGATCTTTGCCATTTTAATTATTATATGTTTTGGTGATGCCTCCCTTGGGTCCCATGTGTTGGGAGATCTGTGCACCTCAATGGCCTGAGAGACTTATCTCCTTCCCCAGACTGGGGACGTTTTCAGCAATTACCTCCTCAAAGATGCTTTGTGTCCCTTTTTCTCTCTCTTCTTCTTCTTGTATCCCTATTATACGAATTTTGTTCTGTTTGGATTGGTCACACAGTTCATTCAATATTCTTTCATTCCTGGAGATCCTTTTTTCTCTTTGTGCCTCAGATTCTTTGTATTACTCTTCTCTAATTTCTAATTTATGTATTGTCTCCTTCACCATATCTAATCTGCTTTTAAAACCCTCCATTGTGTTCCTTAATGATTGTATCTCCGGACGAAACTCGTTCCTGATTTCTTAAATATTTTTCTGTACCTCCAGGAGCATGTTTATGTTTTTTATTTTGAAATCTCTTTCAGGAAGATTGATAAGATCAATTTTATTTTACTCTTTTTCTGGTGTTAGTGGTATTTTTGTTTGAACCAGGTTCCTTTGACCTTCATATTTATATGTGGTGCCCTCTAGTGTCCAAAAGCTCTACTCTCTGGAGCTGCTTAGCTCCTGGAGCAATGTCAAGCAGTGCTAGTGCCTGGGGGGGAGGAAAGAGCTGTTTCCTGCTTCCAGGGTGCTATGCTGGTCTCCACTGCCTGAACCAGTGTGTCGAACACACAGGTGTAAGCCTCTATGCTTTGTGTTTGTAGCTGCTATAGGTGGGGCTTCCCTTGGGCTAGCCTGACGCCAGAGCAGAGGTTGTCGGTTTGCGAGCCAGGTGCAGGCTGGCTGGGAGGAAGGTGCAGCAAGCAGTGTATCATGGTTGGGAGCCTTGGAGCTGTGTAGCCAGCCAGGGGGCTGGAGCTCCTGAAGATCCTGAAAATTCCCAACCTGCTAGGCAGAGTGCACCCAGACAATTTTCTCTACCTGTCCTTTCTCCTGAGTAGTAAGCTCTGTGCAATCCTTGCCCCTTTAGTAGCCCTTTCACTGTTAGGAAGTCTCTCAGACTGCCTGCCCAGAGCAGCCAGATATAGATCCCTGTTTTCCACAAGCAGCTGGAATCTCAGATTCTCCAAGTATTCTGCCTATTTTAGCTTTCCAACCACACTAATCACCAGAGCACCATGGAATGTAGGTTTGTGCTCACAGAGCACATCTCCAGAGGTAGGTGTTCAGCAGTCCCAGGGCTCCACTCCCTCCCCGCTCTGTTTCTCGTCCTCCTGCTGGTGCTGAGATGGGGGAAGGGCTTGGATCTCACTAGGACACAGCTTTGGTACATTACCCTGTTCCATGAGGTCTGTTCTTTTCTCCAGGTGTATACAGTCTTGCACAGCTTTCTTTCCTGTTGCTCTTTCAGTATTAGTTGTTTTAAGTATATTTTCATATTATATGTGGTTTTAGGAGGAGTTCTCTGTCTCACCTCTCATGCTTCTATCTTTAATCCCCTCTCCTCTGGATGTCTTTTATTTCTTTATCTTGTCTTATTGCTGTGACTAAGTCTTCCAGTACTATGTTGAATACTAGTGGTGAGAGTGGACACCTTTGTCTTGTTCCCAACCTTAGAGGAAAAGCTTTCAGCTTTTCACCATTAAGTATGATGTTAGCTGTGGGCTTGTCATATATGGCCTTTATTATGTTGAGGTATTTCCCTTGTATGACTGCTAGTTTGAAATCTTTATCACAAAGATTGGTGATCTCTGTTTCATTTAGCCCTCTTCCTGGTGTCTCATCCTGTAGTTTTGCTTGTAACATATTCCTTTGCCTTTTCATTTTGGCAGGGTTTCTGTGTATTCCTTTATATTAGATGGACCCACTATGCCTCCTGGTCTAGAGAGTACTGGCTTTATGAGTAAGGCATCCTGTGGTGCCCAGGAGCTCAAGACTCTTTACTCTCCAATGCCTGGTTTTCCTTTGTGGTGGGTTTTAAATATTAAAGAAAAAAGAAAAAGAGAAAATGGCTAAGAAAAGGGGTCTCAGAAGAAATCAACTCTGTTAACACATTGAACTTGTACTTCTAGCCTCTGGTGTGGTGAGAAAATTAATATCTTGTTTAAGCCATCCCATCTGTGGTACTTTGTTACGGCAGCTCTAGCCAACTAAAACAGAAGGGTCTGTTGTTAATCTGCTGTTTAAGGGGATATTTTACCAAGCTGAAACTACATGAACACAGAAAGGATATTTGTCTCTTTTACAGAATTAGCAACATCATCCTGACTTTATTGAGAACTGGATTCATACCTTAAAATGGACTTTCTGAACTCAGGATGTGTAATTCCTAACTGGAGGTGACAAATAGAGAATACATACCTGGTTGATGGTAACATTTTCTATATTTACTTGTCCTGGTTAAGCAAACTCATGGGCTTGGTGTATTTTGTTAGATCATCAGCTGCATATGCCCCATTATATAAATAAGTGATGTGTAGGGAGGTGACAGTGGTGCAAGTTAGACATATGGTATTTAGCTGAAGGGTGGGAAAAGAATGAAAGCATGAGTCTCTGATAAGTCACAGGTGGTGGTGACAGTAACCACTCCATGGCCAAGCACCACATAATCTTTCCACAGGAACCAAGTTGAAATCCTTGAAATTGGCAAACTTGAAGAGTTCTCAATCATGGGGCAGGGAAGAAAGTCTGTAACAGTGCTCAAATTTAATAGATAATGCTCTTCAACATTCAATGAATTACCTGAGGATCTTATAACATGCAGATACTGATTCAAGCAGGTCTGGTGTTGGGCATGAGTTTCTGCCTATCTAGCAAGCTCCCAGGTAATGCCACGAAGCTGCTGATTTGGGAACAATTCTTTGAGTAGACTTGCAGTACTCAAAGAACCAAAGGGGAAAGAAGGTAGACTATAGAGGCATCAAAAGGAAATTTAGAGCCACTCAGCCTCATTGTAAAATTAAAGAAATAGAAATTATAACAGCCAGAACAATCAGATAACACTGTGCGTTTGGCAAAGCTCTGAAGATCTGATAGGAGAAAGGACGATGTGCTCTAATGTGTTGATGTTTGGAAGGCTATAATAAGTAACAATTTTGAAGGTGGAACTTTGGCCCTATCTATGAACATTTAAAAGGCACGTAATTATGAACCCATTATTTTCATTTTTGCAAATGTATCCCACAAATTTGTACAAAAACATAGTCTAAACTTTCTGTAGAAGAGATATACATAAGCATATTTATATGCAAGAACATGTGTAAAACATCTCTAGAAATCTGCAAAAGATAGAAATACCAGCATAACCTCTGACAGAGGAGACTGTTTAAGGAGCCAGGAGTTTGGGTTGGATTTACTTCTCAGTCTTGTGCTTACTGGGTGATCTTTGTTAACTGTATTTATGAACTGATTTTTTTAGTTTAACAATGGGGGTTGGGTAGGGAGGGGGGAGATAGTTTAGAAAGGCTCACCCAAGTCAGAGCAAGCAATAGGGCCAAAAGGGTGATGCTGCTTCCTTTTGCCTTTGGAGGTCACCCATGGAAGCAGCCTTCACTGCCTGCTCATGACGACACTGCCTGCCAGTATCAGGCATCCCCCCTGCCGCCTGTCCTGGGATTTTAGCCCTATAAGTCACCCAGAAGTCATTTTTGTGCTTCTGGGACATTTGGGTTTCTAGGGAAAGAATTTCATGCAGCCCAGCTTAAGAAAAGGGAAATGTATTATAAATATATATGTGGAAAGAATTACAACTGGAATATCTTCAGGTACCAAAGCTGTCCTAGAAGGCCATCTCACTGTCTTTCTGAATCTCTGTCTCTGTCACTCATTCCCTTTCTATGTACTGTCAGCACTTTCTCCCCTTCCCACTGTCAGGCATCAGCACCCTGGACTCTGCATTTTTTTCTCCAGCTCTGCTGTGTGCAATGATGTCCTGTTTATGACTTGGAACTCCCTGTCCCCTTCACAGCCCTGATTCTGCTTCATGTAGCTTTTCAAATTCTGATTCTGATTTTTGGTTCTTATGCTATTGCTTCATTCCAGTTCCCAGGAGATGAGCCCTGACTGAGCCAGCCTGACCATATCATGACTCACTGGCCATTCGGCATTGCTGTCCTGGGCCAGGGGCTCCTCCCTTATCCCATGGCCTGGAGGGCAGCGTGGCTCCTGTGTCCCCTGGACTGCTGGGCTGCTATTTCACACAAAAGGGGTTTTAAATGGAGTAGACACCATGAGACTGACATTTCTGCTTCAGAGCCTTCCTCCAAAACCATTTTTGAGGTCCAGGTTTGACATCTAAGGGTAAATGAGGTTTCTTACCAGAACGCTCCAGTCCTCTGTGGCATGCCACTTCTTGTCTTTCTATTCATGAAGCTGACCTTCCCCCAAACTGCCATGCTTACAGCGCTCCTGGAAGCCCCATGTGTATTGTAGTTCTGTGACAGGCCACATCCGTGCATAACCACTCTGGCGCTCTGCCCTTCAAACGCCTCAGAGAGTCTTTGGTTCCCTTACATGGGTTGATTCAGGACCAGTGTTAGTCTGACTCCTCTGCAGAGCCCATTCCACTCATACATCACAGAAGGATGAGAGACGTATCATCTTTCCATCTACTGAAAGATTTACAAATGCAGACAGGATCACACCCCCGAGGCTGAGAAACAGCACACCTGTGAATTCCTGAGAGAAAAACAAAAAAAAATTTTTTTTCCAGCTGTAGTCCTTTATAACTTACTAGCTTAGCAAAGTGCAGAATCTAAGGAAATAGAGTTTTACAGCTAGATGTTTTTCAATATGACATTGGAACAAAACAGTTTATAGGGTTGTTACCCCACATCTCCCTTCAAAGCTGCATTTGGCTTACATATTCCTTAGTCCAAAGTGACTGTAAACTTGGAGCTTAATTCTTTCTGATTTATGGCCCCCACTCCACCTGATTTTCTGCAGAGAATAGGATTGGGGGTCCAAGAATCTGTAGTCTAGTATCCTGAGAAGCTTCTCTACTTTCTCCTTTTTCTGCCAAAAAAAAAAAAATTGAAGGAAAATGATGCCTGGTCTCTCTATATTAATGCTGCTGGCATCTCTGCCATCATGCTCCACAACACCTGTTCAATGTTCTCAAAAATTAAGAATTTTCAATGAAGACTGGCTACTTCCAAGACTCTCTGGGGGAGGCTCCTGCATGAGTTGTATTCCTATTAATCACATTTCTTCTAGCCCTAATGCTATCACCTCTCACATTGCAACCCTTTTACCCTTCCTTGGTGGTTTTAAAAATATATGTTTAAAACAAAATAATACTGTTTAGCTAGGTGGTGGCACAAGAAACAGCATAGGATCCAATTAGCTTTTAACCAAAGCTAGTTGAGGATTCAACTGAACTCAGCTTTGAATTATCTGAAATACTGGTTACATCCCTGTCCTTCCAGGCAGGAAAAGGGGGACTTGAGCTTAGATTACTAACCAATAGCCAGTCTACATGGTAGAAAACCAAACAACAGAGGAGATGGGCAACTTGCAGGGAGGAGCATTTGGGGAAACAAAGGCTATTCTCAAAGATAAAGGTCAACCTGGCAGTCTTTTCCCTAACTTTTACATCTGTCTGAGAACCAATTTCTGAGCCAGTCATGCCAGTGCAAAGAGAAAAACCTTTGACCAGGGACAGTCACCTCTCCTCTCTGTCCCGCATTCTAAGCATGGTGGAATCTAGAAATAGATCTTCTTTCCTTGTTAACGTAAGAGAATCGTGTCAGATCTCCCTGTCCAAAATGAAGCCCCACAGTTCTAGAGTTAAAACAAAAGCATAATTGCTAAAGATTTCAATGAGAGCTGAGCAAGCTAGAGCTTAATCTATGCCCCTGTGAACTGGCATGTTGATAGGTTTTTCTCCCCAAACTTCCAAGAAGGACTTAGATTTAAAAACCAATGATTATAACACTAAAAAAATACCCAGTCCTTTCCCTTTCTCCCTCCCCCATCTTCATCTTTCATTGGCACTGCTGCTGGCATTCTTCTTTATAACTTTTCCTTATCTTGGTGATTTTTGTCCCTTCTTCTCTAAATTTTCCTGAAGAGAAAGAGATCGATGGAGAGACGCAAAGACATTGAAACAAAAGCCAGAAACCACTGCGGCCTTGGAGGGAGAGCACTGACTCAACCTAGGAGGGTGTTAGGAGCCAGGCGGTTCTCTGGGAGGAGAATCAGTAATGATGGCAGAATCTTCCTGAGCTGGGATTTTGTTAGGGAAATACTCCACTCCCCACAGCTACAGGAATAAGATGAACTGAACATGGTAGCTCACTGTAGGCTATCCTGTCTTAAGTGTTTCTTTTCATTCAGACTTTGAAAGGAAAGGATTTTCTTGAGTCCTTCTGGGTCCCCATTCCATTGGAGGCTTGGACATAAACTCTCCAAGGTCTAGGTTCACTGAATTTGGCCAAATTGGCAATCATCTGAGAATCTCATTTGCGTCTAAGTTTCAGATCCAGAGGCACACAGAGAAAGAGTTGCAAGCTGCCATTTGGGTGGGTGAGATGAATGCGTCTTCTGTTAAAGACGTCACTGTATTTTTATATATGGGTGGGTGGTGGTAGTAGAGAAATAAGCGTTAGTGGTTGGGGACAAGTGATGAATAAAAGGCCCCGTGTTTGGTGTTAGGAAGACTGGATTTTAGAGCCATCTTGTTGTTAGCTAAATGCTTTCTGTTAAAA
The DNA here is from genome assembly GCF_030020395.1 of Manis pentadactyla. Lineage (NCBI taxonomy): Eukaryota > Metazoa > Chordata > Mammalia > Pholidota > Manidae > Manis > Manis pentadactyla. Next base: position 40,556,839 of record NC_080032.1, on the reverse strand, counting down.
TAAAATCATTTAACAAATGGAAAACTACTCTGAAATATCTCTGAATTCTCTTGCATCTCTTTTATTCTATGTCACACCAATCCTTGAGGAGAGGACACTGAAAGAATGAAGTTACAGGGTAATGATATGGGAAAAAAGGGCTGGAAACTATTACTGATCTCCGACTCTCAGTTTTGCACGCCAGCAGACGTCTGTGAGCACTTCACATGTGATTCCATGATGATGGTCACGTATTTCTTTCATAGATTGTAGTCAATTTGTTAATTTGGGGATATCGTCTTTAAAAATGTTCTTCCTTTTCTTTTTCCATTTCGTACATGGAGCTACAACCACAATTGCTTTTTCTCACCAAATATGCCCTTATGTGACCCCTCACCCACAGGTGTGAAAATGATTTGGTTTGAACAGCCACGGCACAGCAGGTAAATTCCATCACAGTTGGATGGGAGATTTTGTACCTCATTTTTTTTCCTTGAGTCCTCTATGTATAATGACACAAACGACTTTCCTTTCCAATATTTTATTTTCCTTAAGCTTCCGGAAGTAGTTGCCACTAATAAGAGCAAAGGAAAATAAAGTCTCAGTGTATGCTTTTAAGACTTAGTTTTTTCCCTAAACTTTTCATCATTAATGGTGGGTGTCTTGTAATGTGGGGGAAATAATTCTAAAAGTAGCCGTCTGAGAAGGCTAAAATCTTTTCATACTTACTGACCATTTATTATGTGTGTAATGCTACAATAAGCACTATGGAGGAATATGAAAACTACACAGCAGTGATAGAGCCTTCTAGTGTTGTATTCCATTTCCCTTTAATGATCTTTGTCATATCCCAACTATTAGCACAATCAGCAAATTATGGCAGCCTTATCTCTTCCAAAATTGATACAAAATCCGATTCCTGAGCCATCATCATCTTTTAACTGGATCATTGCAGCACAGCTTCCTCACTGACCCCTCAGCTTCTCCTGGAGCTTCCTACAGTCTGTTCTCTATGAGGAGCCAGAAGGATCCTTTAAATCTAGTGAGTTCGTGATTCTATTCTTCTCAGTTCTCATCAGTAGCTTCCCATCTGATTCAGTACAAAAAGCATTGTCACAGTGACCCTGCTATCTGGCCTCTCACTGCTGCTCTGACTTCATCTCCAATTATTCTTCTCTCCCTTTTCCTCTCCAGCCATACCATTCCTATTTTACTCCAGTATGTCAAACACTCTCCTGCCACAGGACCTTTGTACCCCCTGTTCTCTTTGCTAGAGTGTTCTTCCCCCAAGTATCTGCACATCTTGCTCTGTGCATCCTTCAGATCTCCATTGAAATACTACCTTCTAAGTGAAAACTTTGCTGGCTACCAGTTCCCTAATTTATTTGCTTATTTTCTCTCTCCGTTCACTATTAATGTGAGGTCCATGAGGGTAGGATCTTTGTCTGTTTTGTTCATTGTTCTATTCTTAAGACCTGGAACAGTGCCTGACATGTAAAATATGCTAAATAGATATTTGTAGAGCCTATTTTCTCCTTCATTCTCACTAATAGAACACTAAGTTTATTTAAAATGGTAAAAGACCTGTATGAAAGATTGTATTTTTTTTGGTATCATTAATGTACAATTACATGAGCAACATTATGGTTACTAGACTTCCCCCATCATCAAGTCCCCACCACATACTCCATTATAGTCACTGCCCATCAGTGTAGTAAGATGCTGTAGAATCACTATTTGTCTTCTTTGTGTTATACTGCCTTTCCCATGTCCACCCCCCCAGCTACATTATGTGCACTGATCGTAATGCTCCTTTTCCCCCCTTATCCCTCCCTTTCCACCCATCTTCCCCTGTCCCTTTCCCTTTGGTAACTGTTAGTCCATTCTTGGCTCCTGTGAGTCTGCTGCTGTTTTGTTCCTTCAGTTTTTTCTTTGTTCTTATACTCCACAGATGAGTGAAAAAATTTGATACTTGTCTTTCTCTGCCTGGCTTATTTCACTGAGCATAATATCCTCTAGTTCCATCCATGTTGTTGCAAATGGTAGTATTTATTTTATTCTTATGGCTGAATAATATTCCATTGTGTATATGTACCACATCTTCTTTATCCATTCATCTACTGATGGACACTTAGGTTGCTTCCATTTCTTGGCTGTTGTAAATAGTGCTGTGATAAACATAGGGGTGCATCTGTCTTTTTCAAACTAGGCTGCTGCCTTCTTAGGGTAAATTCCTAGAAGTGGGATTCCTGGGTGAAATGGTATTTCTATTTTGAGCTTTTTGAGGAACCTCCATACTGCTTTCCACAATGGTTGAACTAATTTACATTCCCACCAGCAGTGTAGGAGGGTTCGCCTTTCTCCACATCCTTGCCAACATTTGTGTTGTTTGTCTTTGGATGTTAGCCATCCTAACTGGTGTGAGGTGATATCTCATTGTGGTTTTAATTTGCATTTCTCTGATGATTAGTGATGTGGAACATCTTTTCATGTGCCGGTTGGCCATCTGAATTTCTTCTTTGGAAAAATGTCTGTTCAGCTCCTCTGTCCATTTTTAATTGGTTTATTTGCTTTTTGTTTGTTGAGGGGTGTGAACTCTTTCTATAATTTGTATGTCTATCCCTTACTGGATATGTCGTTTATGAAATATTCTCCCATACTGTAGGATGTCTTTTTATTCTACTGATGGTGTCTATGAAAGGTTGCATTTTTTTTTTTTGTAGATAATTATTTTTTATTGAAGGGTAGTTGACACACAGTATTACATTACATTAGTTTCAGGTGTACAACACAGGGATTCAACATTTATGTACATGATAATTCTAGGTACCAGCTATCACCATACCAAGTTGTTACCATATTTTGACTATATTCCTTATGCTATACATTACATCCCGGTTACTTATTTATTTTACAATTCGAAGTGTGTACTTTTTTTTTTTTTTTGTGAGGGCATCTCTCATATTTATTGATCAAATGGTTGTTAACAACAATAAAATTCTGTATAGGGGAGTCAATGCTCAATGCACAATCATTAATCCACCCCAAGCCTAATTTTCATCAGTCTCCAATCTTCTGAAGCATAACGAACAAGTTCTTACATGGAGAACAAATTCTTACATATTGAATAAGTTACATGGTGAACAGTACAAGGGCAGTCATCACAGAAACTTTTGGTTTTGCTCATGCATTATGAACTATAAACAGTCAGTTCAAATATGAATACTCATTTGATTTTTATACTTGATTTATATGTGGATACCACATTTCTCCCTTTATTATTATTATTTTTAATAAAATGCTGAAGTGGTAGGTAGATACGAGATAAAGGTAGAAAACATAGTTTAGTGTTGTAAGAGAGCAAATATAGATGATCAGGTGTGTGCCTGTAGACTATGTGTTAATCCAAGCTAGACAAGGGCAATAAAACATCCACGTATGCAGAAGATTTCTCTCAGAACAGGGGGGGTGAGGTTCTAAGCCTCACCTCTGTTGATCCCCAATTTCTCACCTGATGGCTCCCCTGTGACTGTGCCTGTCTTAGGTTGTTCCTCCCTTGAGGAATCTTACCCATCTCTGGCTAACCAGTCATCTTCCAGGGCCATACAGGGAAATGTAAAGTTGGTAAGTGAGAGAGAAGCCTTATTGTTTGAAAAGGTTAGCTTTTTACTTCTTTGCATATTTATGCCCTGTGGCTTCTATGCCCAGCATTTGTCTTGAGGTATCTTTACCACTTGGAAGAATTATGATACTCGGTAAATTTGATATGAGGCACGAATTCTATTTAAGGGTTGTAATTAGGAAGGAAGAAGAAAAGCTATAGAAGTAGCAGGAGGAAGAAAACATGGGAAGATTGAGTATTTCTTTCACATATCTTCTTGTAGAGTAACTTCAGCATGTATAGGTTTTAAACTGCTAATTAAATTGCGCACACACATTAACATAATAGGAGTATAGTTACACAACCAAAGCATACCTGTAATTACCAGCCATCTCCAGTGAAACCAAGAAAACCAGTTAGGCACCTTGGGCATTTGTGAAAACTTATCTATGATATGGTGGATATTGTCCAACTGAACTTGAACAGTCTGAGAGAAATCAGACAAATTAAAACAACCCATTCCTGGGAACTGTTCACATCCCATATGTTCTTTTAACAGTAAATAGTTGTAAGATTTTGGAGCGCTACAATTTGCACTTCTCCTAATTCTTGGTTGAGTTCCAACAGTATAGATCCAGTCAAATTTGTTGTTTTACTGTATGCACAGGCCAGCTTAGATATCTCCTTCTTCATTCCCATGGCAAGTCCAGGAACTGGTGGGATGAGTGCATCTACAGCTATAGCAGTGCGTGGATCTTTGTTGGGGTTTTTTGATGATCATCTTCTGGCATGAGTCTTCCAGAGAGTGCTGATGTTGGAAGTTCTTTTTCATATCGTATCTTAGTTCATTTTCGGGGTAGCCCAATTAGGCTTTGATCCTCTGTATAAACACAAACAGACCCTTTGCCTACACTTTTATATGCCCTTTAAACCCTTGTGTAGAACTCATTGGAGGTCTCCACACAGGAACTGCCTTTTTTTTTTTGGTGTCATTAATCTACACTTACATGACAAATATTATGTTTACTAGGTTCCCCCCTATACCAGGTCCCCCCTATAAACCCCTTTACAGTCACTGTCCATCAGCATAGCAAATGTTGTAGAATCACTACTTGCCTTCTCTGTGTTGTACAGCCGTCCCCTTTCTCCCACCCACCCCATGCATGCTAATCTTAATACTCCCCTCCTTATCCCCCCTCCTTATCCCTCCCTACCCACCCATCCTCCCAAGTCCCTTTCCCTTTGGTACCTGTTAGTCCATTCTTGAGTTCTGTGATTCTGCTGCTGTTTTGTTCCTTCAGTTTTTCCTTTGTTCTTATATTCCACAGATAAGTGAAATCATTTGGTATTTCTCTTTCTCCGCTTGGCTTGTTTCACTGAGCATAATACCCTCCAGCTCCATCCATGTTGCTGCAAATGGTAGGATTTGCCCTTTTCTTATAGCTGAGTAGTATTCCATTGTGTATATGAACCACATCTTCTTTATCCATTCATCTATAGATGGAAATTCAGGTTGCTTCCAATTCTTGGCTATTGTAAATAGTGCTGCGATAAACATAGGGGTGCATTGGTCTTTCTCAAACTTGATTGCTGCATTCTTAGGGTAAATTCCTAGGAGTGCAATTCCTGGGTCAAATGGTAAGTCTGTTTTGAGCATTTTGATGTACCTCCACACTGCTTTCCACAATGGTTGAACTAATTTACATTCCCACCAGCAGTGTAGGAGGGTTCCCCTTTCTCCACAGCCTCACCAACATTTGTTGTTGTTTGTCTTTTGGATGGCAGCCATCCTTACTGGTGTGAGGTGATACCTCATTGTAGTTTTAATTTGCATTTCTCTGATAATTAGCAATGTGGAGCATCTTTTCATGTGTCTGTTGGCCATCTGTATTTCTGTTTTGGAGAACTGTCTGTTCAGTTCCTCTGCCCATTTTTTAATTGGGTTATTTGTTTTTGTTTGTTGAGGCGTGTGAGCTCTTTATATATTCTGGACGTCAAGCCTTTATCGGATGTGTCATTTTCAAATATATTCTCCCATACTGTAGGGTTCCTTTTTGTTCTATTGATGGTGTCTTTTGCTGTACAGAATCTTTTCAGCTTAATATAGTCCCACTTGTTCATTTTTGCTGTTGTTTTGCTTGCCCGGGGAGATATGTTCAAGAAGAGGTCACTCATGTTTATGTCTAAGAGGTTTTTGCCTATGTGTTCTTCCAAGAGTTTAATGGTTTCATGACTTACATTCAGGTCTTTGATCCATTTTGAGTTTACTTTTGTATATGGGGTTAGACAATGGTCCAGTTTCATTCTCCTACATGTAGCTGTCCAGTTTTGCCAGTGCCATCTGTTGAAGAGACTGTCATTTTGCCATTGTATGTCCATGGCTCCTTTATCAAATATTAATTGACCATATCTGTCTGGGTTAATGTCTGGATTCTTTAGTCTGTTCCATTGGTCTGTGGCTCTGCTCTTGTGCCAGTACCAAATTGTCTTGATTACTATGGCTTTATAGTAGAGCTTGAAGTTGGGGAGTGAGATCCCCCCTACTTTATTCTTCTTTCTCAGGATTGCTTTGGCTATTAGGGGTTTTTGGTGTTTCCATATGAATTTTTGAATTATTTGTTCTAGTTCATTGAGGAATGTTGCTGGTAGTTTCATAGGGATTGCATCAAATCTGTATATTGCTTTGGGCAGGATGGCCATTTTGACGATATTAATTCTTCCTAGCCACGAGCATGGGATGAGTTTCCATCTGTTAGTGTCCCCTTTAATTTCTCTTAAGAGTGACTTGTGGTTTTCAGAGTATAAGTCTTCACTTCTTTGGTTAGGTTTATTCCTAGGTATTTTAATTTTTTTAATGCAATTGTGAATGGAGTTGTTTTCCTGATTTTTTTTTCTGTTGGTTCATTGCTAGTGTATAGGAAAGCCACAGATTTCTGTGTGTTGATTTTGTATCCTGCAACTTTGCTGTATTCCGATATCAGTTCTAGTAGTTTTGGGGTGGAGTCTTTAGGGTTTTTTATGTACAGTATCATGTCATCTGCAAATAGTGACAGTTTAACTTCTTTACCAATCTGGATTCCTTGTATTTTTTTGTTTTGTCTGATTGCTGTGGCTAGGACCTCCAGTACTATGTTAAATAACAGTGGGGAGAGTGGGCATCCCTGTCTAGTTCCCGATCTCAGAGGAAATGCTTTCAGCTTCTCGCTGTTCAATATAATGTTGGCTGTGGGTTTATTATAGATGGCCTTTATTATGTTGAGGTACTTGCCCTCTATTCCCATTTTGCTGAGAGTTTTTATCATGAATGGATGTTGACCTTTGTCAAATGCTTTTTCAGCATCTATGGAGATGATCATGTGGTTTTTGTCTGAAAGGTTGCATTTTTAAAGGCTGTTTTGTGTCTAGAAATTGTTAAGTAGATTTAAGCCTAAGTCATTGGATAGAAAGGGTATTTTTGGAGGGCCCTTTGAGAGGGAATGACTCATCTGAGAAACATATTTTGTTCATCCTTATTCCTCTTGTTCCTGCCTGGAATGTGAACTTGATGGCCGCAACTCCAGCCACCATGCTGTGTCAATGAAGACATTCTAATGACAACAGCCATAGGCTAAAGATGGTGAAGCAAAATGATAGAAAGAGTCTGAGTCTCTCTTATGGGTACCAGTCCTGAACTGCTTATATTATTTCTTTATACTAAGAGAAAATAAATTTATACTTTGTTTAATTCACTGTTATTTCAGGTCTCTGCTACTAATAAATAAATAGATCTCCTAACTGATGCAATGTCATTTTCCTTCAGAAGCTTATATCCATTTTAGAAGAGAAGGTATAAATACAACAAAATATGAACAGACAAGATTACAAGTGGACATAAATAACTGCCACAGGAATGGTATGGCATGTAAAGTTGTAAATGCAAAAAAAAGGTAAATATAGAGAGACTTTGTAGAAGTAGTAAGATGTTGGTTGAGGAGGGAAGGGGTTGACCAAAGGTTTGGATATATGAGATATTTGCTATGTTGCAGGAAGAGCTTGTCTAGGTTGATTGAACAGAAGAACACTTAAATGTAGGAAACTGTTAGAAGATTATAATTGATAAAGAATACTGGAACTGATCAGTGACAGTTTGAAAAAGAGAGAAAACAGTGAAAATGAGAAAAGTTCCAAAATTTTGGTCTTAGAAAACAAAAGAGTAAAGTGATCAGACAAACAAAGATTGTTTGAAGAGACTGGAGCCAATCATGAAAATATGGAAGTCTGAATGATTTCTAAGGAAAGATGAAGGGCCTGGATTTGGAGATGTTTAATTCAATATGTCAGACTGATACCTACTTGAAGCTGTCTAGCAGACAATCAGAGATGTGGAGGTGGGACTTGGAAAAGCAGTCAGGATTGGAGAAGTAGGAGGAGATGTATTTCCCTAGAGGATATAAAGAAAGCTATTTAATAGTGGGTTAGCTGCAGTCATAGCTGGCAGAAGAGTATTTAGTAATGTAGACAGGGACCAGTGAGAGAGCTAATAGGAAACCAGAAGTTTAAGGGGCCAACAGACAGTGGCTTAAGAATTAGAGAGGGACAATTATGCTCAAAACAACATTTGAAAATACACCAAAAGCCAAAGTTTGGGCTGTAATTGACAATTAGTTTACGAGAGGGCCTTGTGAGTGCCACTCCAGTGGTGAAAAAGACTCCTGGGGGTAAAAGAGAGATTAGCAAGAGAACAGACAATCTGGGAGAGGCTGTATCTGAAGAGTTTGGCCATGAGGAAGGCTACAGCTGAGTGTGCAACAGGGTCAAGCAAAGTTTTGTTTTATTTTTGACTTTACAAGAGAAGAACTTGCTGAAGTTTGAAGTTACAGGCAAAGAAATCTCCAAACAAGATAATGCCATGGGAAATGAGGGAGATTAAGTAAAAAGAACTCACAGAGATCTTTTACTTTGAGGATAGAGAGAATGTTAAGGGATCAGAGGTATTTCCAAGGTAGAAGATGAGGGATCATCTGTAGAAAGAGAATGATTTATCCGTTAAATAAGAGGTGGACATCTATCTGCTAAGAATGGAGGTAAAGAGAAATGGCATTAGATCAAGAAGAGTGGAGACGTTTTCGATGGACATTGGGACAAATATTTAAGTGTTTTAATTACTAAGTAGTTTGTGGTGATGACAATGGATGTAGAAAGGTAAGAAAAGTAACTTCAAGTTGGAACAGAAAATCCAGTTGGTGCTCAAAGTCAGTGTTAAAATGAATCTTGAGCTCTAGGTTTCATCAATTCAGAATCCTCTTTGAGGGGGTCAAGAAAACATGACCTCAGAGCAAGAACTAGAGTAATCCTATGCTCCGTGTATTTTAATTTTTGCCAAATCTTTTTGGATGTGAAGCACTTTCCAAATTGTTGGATTCTGTAGTCACACAAGGCCCAAAGTATCAAAGCCAAAAATGACAGTGAGCTCAAGCAGCCTGCATAAAGCATAAATTAGAGAAAGTAACTTCCAGAAAACAGGCAATTCATGTCCAGCTGGCTTCTCAGTAGTGGTGAAACTAAAACATAAGCTCCATGAAGGTAGGCACTTTGTTCTCTTAGTGCTGTGTTTTCAGCACTAAATAGTGCAAGGTACACAGTAAGCACTCAATAAGTGTTGAGATAATACATAGGGCTGTATCATGTACTTTCTGTGTACCAATAACCACTTTTAGAATTGCTATTCAACTTGAGAACATTTGTTTTTCTCTAACTGAAGTATAAACTACACATGTGCATACACACACACACACACACACACACACACACACACACACACACACTTTTTTGTGTAATTTGTTTATTTTCTTAAAGCACTCCCTTTTTGCAGGAAGCATTCTAGGTTCTCCTTGGTGGTCCTAAGTGGTTCCAGGTAAGGGTGGCTTATGGGACTCCTGAATTCAGCTTTACTCATGAGCATAAACCTTAAGGAAGATTTGGAGAAGAAGCTGTAGAGTGAAGGAGACGCTTAAGAAGCAGCTCAATGCCAAAATGAAGACATAAAGACAAAATAAACATAAAGATAACCTACAACTCCATCCACTGTAACTTTTATAGAACAATGGGATCATACCATACATATTGTCTTATAACTTTTTGTTAACTTTAACAACATCCTGGGCATGTTTCCAGGTCTGGAAATAGGGATCTACCTCATTATTTTGTATTGGTGTTGTTCCATCATACAAGTGTACCTAATTTATTTAGACATTCTGTTACTGATGGGCATTTTAACATTGTCTGTTACAACCTCTGCTGCAGTGAGTGTGTTTGCACATATATCTTTATGTCCTTGTGACACTATTACTTTAGGATGGATTCATGAAGTTAGATGTGTTGCTGCCAACTTTTTGTTTAAAACATTACAATTACAAGGCCGTAGCAGCCCAGGAATGCTTCTTTTCCAGAAAGCCACGTTGGCTTTTAGCAGTCTTCAAATTTTGCCACTGAGAAGTCAAATGTCTTCTTACTGTTTTTAAATCTGCATTTCATCAGTCATTGCCAAGGTTTACCATCTTTTTTAATGTTTATTGGCCATTTGTGTTTATTTTTGTGTGAACTGCCTGTTCAAAACCAGTGCTCAATTTAGTATGAAAAATAACTTTTTCATACTAATTTATATATATACATTTTGTGTTTTGACTATTAACCCTTTAATAATTCTTATAAACATTGCAAATGTTTTCACCTAATCTGCCACTTTTATTTTTTGTTCATGTATTATTTGCTTTAATGAAGTTTGTAATATTTATTCAGTTATTTTTATTATGTTTTTTTTTTTGCTTAGAGATTTTGAATTTTAGTCCTTCTCAACCCCAACCTTAGTAAATATTTTCCACACATTTTCTTCTAATACTTTTATTATTTCATTTTATATTTAAATCTTGAATCCAGATGAATTAAGTTTTGTTCACAATATAAGGTAACTTCTATTTCCTTAAACATGGATATCCAATTGCTTTAACATAATTTGTCTTAATCTATTTTTCCCCAGGAATTAAAATACTACTTTTAGGACATAATAAATTTTCACCTGTTCTTGGGTTTCTTTAGATTCTGCTCCTGCAATTGGTTTATCCCATGGTATTAATCTCCTTATTATAATTCATTTTCCAAACTATCTTAGCTATTCTGATTAATTTTTTCTCTTAGGGAACTCCAGAATCAATTTGTTAAGTTAAAAATCAAACACACATATGAAACAATTGGGATTTGTCTTGAATCATATTAAATCTATATATTTAGTATTTCCTTTTGGGAATGTGGCATATGTCTCCAGTTATTAGACATTATTTCATAACTCTCAGTACAACCTTACTGTATTTATCTAATACTTTTTGTCCTTTTAGGCATCACTTTATACAATAAATTTTTCTCATTTAACATATTAAGGAACTAAAAATGTGTTAACATATTTTTTAAATGTTGAATCATCCTTGAAAATTGCATTATCCTTTTAATTATTTTTCTGCATTTGATTTTCTGATGTTTTAAGAATTTTTGTATGTATATGAGTAAGTAATATTGTAGTCTGAACATGAAAATTACCTGTTTCTGAAGAGTTAAGTATACTCTGAGCCTGTCACCCTTCCAAATGGTATATCTTTGACAAAGTTTTCAATTTCCTATTTGGATTTTAGCCTATTTGGCTTTTCTATCTTTTCTTAGGCATTTTATCCCATTTTATTTTGACTATCATTATTCAATCTTGACTTTCAAAATTTGGTAAAAGGGACACAAAATCATTACCTAAAACTTTGGAATCTATTTCATAACTGTTGTAATTCTTTCTTATTTCTTCCCTCATGTAGCATTTTTGTTTGTTTTTCTTTTTTATGGTCTTACTTAGTATATCAAATATTTATCCATTATCCATTATATTCAGATATTTGCAGAAACTTATCTTAGTTTCAGTTATCAATTTTATTTACATTCTTATTTTCTTCTTTATGAATTTTAGCTTTGAAATTGATTATTTCCTTTTCTTTTCTTTTGGTTTAGTTTGTATTCTCTTCCTTCTATTCCTAGTTTGCTGAAAGTTTTCACTATGAATATATGTTTTGTTTTATCAAAAGCTTTTATGCAACTGTTGAGATGATCATATGATTTTTATTTTTTATCTTCTAATATGGTGTTATTGACTTTTAGACTTTAGACCAACATGTCCCAGGAATGGACATGATGGATTATCCTTTTTTGTAATGTTGAATTTAATTTGCTAAAATTTTTTAAAGGTTTACTTCTGTGTTCATGTGGGATATTGGTTTGTAGTTATCTTTTTTGTAACATCTTTTATTTGGTATCATAATAAGACTGGTTTCATGAATTGGGAGCTATTTTCTTTTCTTGTTGTTTCTGGAAAAATTTGTGTGGAATTGATGTTATTTCATCTTTAAATGTTTGATGGAATTCACTAGTTAAGCCATTTGGCCTGAATTTTATTTGTAGGCAGTACGTTAACTAGAAATCCAGTATGTTCTATCAGTGATATGATGATGATAATATCTAATCTATTTATTGCATATTACATGCCAGGCATTGTGGAATTTGTGTGAATTTGTAAGTCAGACCTTATATCATCATTATGAAGTTTGTTTTCCTATTCTTCTCATTTATACACAGATTGAATCACAGGGAAGTTAAATAACTTACTGCGAACACATACCAAGTAGATAATAAAACAAGTCTTCAAAGTTACATCTTTCTTAATGGAATCCTTCAACCACATGTTGACTGTAAATTTTTCATTCTAGTGATAGGCCTGGAAGTAAGAAGTGTCATCTCTAATTCATTCATTGATTCATTCATCCACTCACATTTCTTGCTGTCACTCAACAGGCATGTCAAATGCTTACCATGAGGCATTCCCAGGTGCCAGGTTCTGTGAACTTGGCATGCTAATTAGAGATGCAAATAATGAGGTGAGTTAGAGAAACTTTTAAGGATGAGTATAAATGTCTCCTGTATACATTCAGAGGGAGGCTTTCTGCAAAGGCCCCCAGAAATGTTTGACTTCTGCCAGTATTACAGTATCTTGATCACCTTCTTCCCGTCTAACTCTCCAGTGCTACCCAGATCACATGATTCAATGCACCCTTATGCTTAAATGTTTTACCTGGATGTCAGTTCAGCTTAGTACTACCAACAAAATCATGTCATTTCTTGACAGTTAAGCAATCTCAGACCCTAAATACTAGCTGCCATGTTAGGCAAACCAAAGCTCTCTGATGTGGAATGTTTCAAGAAGCAATTGAAAACTAAGTCTGCATAATTTCCTTCACAATCAAAAACAGACACCTCCCCCCACCCCACTCAATGCCTTTTGGTTTCTCACCAACAGTCCTGAAGCACCACAGCTTTCCCAGTGGCCTGACATTTATTGCTATGTAGGGGAGAGAGAATGAAATCACTTGTGGAAGGGCAAGGAGGTTCTCAACTACATTTTTTTTTACTTGAGACCAATTGTTCCTTTACTTTGAATATTTTTCAGTTGGGCTAAAGGAGGCTAGAGTTGAAAATGTTCTTACACATAAAAATTAGTTGCCAGGAGGGTTTTTCCCAGTTTGAAAAATAATGCAGTGTGCCTCTAAAAGCAGCAAATGCGTCACAAGAGCTGGAAGACAAGAGGCTAAAAACAAAAAACAAAGCAAAAAAGAAAACCAAAACCTCAAAATAAAAACTCAACCCTGACATCTGCTTAGGTATATGCCACTTCTTGGTGGAAAAAAAATTAAGCCTACATCTGTTTATGCTGCCTAGACCCACACCATGTGATATATGCTTTAATCGGTCCAACTGCAAAACAGGACCCAAGAAAAGACAGCATGACCCTTATACCCGAATGATTCTTTGGATTGTCAGAAATTTGCCTGTAAGTTTCAAAATATATTCTCAATGTCCTGATTAAATTACTAAGATTATCAGATGGTGATGTACACAACTTGAATCTGTAGAGTCCTTAAAAAAACCTTTAGTTCATGACTAAATGTCATAAATCATGTTATAAATTAGGAAACAGGCACAAAAAAAACAATGAATTCAGCCAATTGTTATACTCTTATCACTATCTAGATAAGAGTAGAACTCAGTCCAGAACCTGGGTCTCATGACAGAAAATATGTCCTCTCCTCTTCACCACATAGCTTTTATACAGGTAAGACATATGGGAGGGTACAGAATAAAACTTGAAAACACTCTGTCTCCTTTTAGTTCTGTATATACACAAGACCGTGAACCTGCCATACTCCAACACATGTATAGAATTTAAGAGTAATGAAAGATGTAGTAAGTGGCAAACTAGTAAAGATATGCAAAATCAGGCCACGGCAATGGAAACTTTTGAAGATTAAATGAGATAATACACATAAAGCACTTCACAGAGCTTGGCATCTGCCTAAAGCATAATAAATGCAAACAGTACCTGGAATACCTGGAACATACAGGCATGCAATTATTGGTTGTTGTTTCACTGAATATTTATTTATCTTCTTATTATAAGCTCCTTCTGGAATATCCCAGCTTTGTTGAAAATATAGGAAGCTGTCTCTCCTAGTAAATAGGTTTCTATAGGAAAGAATGTGTCCCCAACATAAATTTAACTTTTTCTGCTCCCTAACCTGGATGCTCAGTCTTCAGCTATGTGGAGGTGGCAGACAGGGCTGGCCTCTCTCCACTGATGGAGAGGCACTTGGACTCCTGCTTGGTGCTGTGGAGGAGACTGCTAGTGGCCTCGTCTATCAGTTAACTCTGCCCCCATACTATTGCACCCTAAACAACCATAAAGCTATGGTGAAACTAACTCACTGATAGAGGAGGGAGATGAGACCCCATGCAGAAGGGGCAAGAGAGAGGATGAGGTCTTTAAGGGAGCATTTTCATGGAGGAATAATATAATTTTCTTCTCCCTTCCCTTTAAGAACTAAAGGCATTGAATTAGAAATAAGTATTATTGACCATGACCTCCATCTCTTCATAAGGCAGTGAGTCAGAAGACTACAGAAAGAAAACTCTAGTTCCTCTGTGGCAGACCCTCAGTGCAGTATATGGGGAGGTCAACACAGGTTCCAGCATCATGCTATGACTCTGAATGCCAGTTCTTAACTTAGTAGACCATGCACAATATATAAACAATAAGCTTCAATTTCCCTGTCTATAAAATGGGAATAATATTAGGATTAACCCAGAGGATTTGGAACATATGAAATAGGAAACACCTACTCAAGGCCTACTTTGTAATATTTGGTTTAGTCCAGCTGCTCAAACATTCAACAAGTTATACCAGGTCCTTTTCCCCCAAGAAAGTCCTTTCACTCCACCACAAGCCCAACTGTCATGGAGAGACAGGATCTCACTGGGATAACCGTGCTCACTTCTCTCTTTTCTCTCTGTTTTCTTGGCCACCAATTTAACAGCCGCCATTGCCTTATGGGCTGGATCTAGATATATGGTAGGAATTCAGTAATCAGGAGTTGCCCTTCAGTAATTGCACTTCAAGAGGATATTTAAGATTAAAGAGCAAAGGATGTCTCTAACTGAAAGAACTGGAGATTTGGCAGATTGTTAGGTAGGTAGATACAGTGCGATGCTCACTTGAGTAAAACAATAGTGGAAAATGACCAATAGTAAGAAATGATGGGACAATGTTGACAGATTTTCTCCTAGGCCAATTATATTATTGTAGCAAACATGAAGGAAGAAATCAGTGAGCATTTGCTGATGATATTAGATAACAATACAGGAAAACTCAGCAATAATCAAGGATTATATTCATCATACAAAGATTGATTTGGGGATTTTATCTGGCTTGATCAAAATATTGTCAAGTAGAAAGTATTATGGAGCTTGAAATAATAAGTGAATTAGGAAAAATTATTTTAACTTAAAAAATTTTTATTTTGAGATAATTGTGATTCATAGGTAGTTGTTAGAAATAATATAGAGAGATTTCATCTAGCTTTCATCCAGTTTCCTGGATTAAGGCAACAATTTGCAAAGCTTTGCTACAATATCACAACCAGGATATTGACATTGATACAGTCAAGATACAGAACAGTTCCCTTACCACCAAGCTGCCTCATGGTCTCTTTTTACAGTCCCACCCAGGTCCCTTCTGACTTTATTCTCTCCTGAGCCTCTGGCAACCACAAATCTGTTCTCCGTTTATGTAATTTTGTTATTTCAAAGTGTTGTGTAAAAGCCTTTGGATTTTCAACCAAGTTGTTAGGTGAATTGGTAGTTCATTCCTATTTATTGCTGAGTGGTATTCTGTGGTGTCTATGTACCACGGTTTGTTAACCATTCACCAGTTGAAGGACATCTGAGTTGTTTCCAGTTTGGAGCTTTTATGAATAAAACTGCTTTAAATACTCTTGTACAGATTTTCATGTGAATACAAGTCTTCATTTCCTTGGATAAGTGCCCACATGTGTAGTTATTGGACTATAAGGTAGTTACATGTTTAATTTTTTTTTTAAAGGAACCACCAAAATGTTTTCCAGAGTGACTGAACAATTCATTAGCTATTTGTGAGTCATCTGGTTTCTCCACATCCTGCCACATTTGGCATTATCACTATCTTTTCTTTTAACCATTCTGATAAATGTGTAGTGATATCTCATTGTGGTTTTAATTTGCATTTCCCTAATGGCTAATAATGCTGAGCATCTTTTCATGTGCTTATTTGCCATCTGTGTATCTTTGCTGAAATGTCTCTTCATGTCTTTTACCAGTGTTCTAATTGGATTGTTTGCTTTTTCACTGTTGAGTTTTGAAAGTTATTTATATATTAGAGATGCTAGCCTTCGTTAGATAATGTGATTTGAAAATATAGCCTCCCAACTGTAGCTTGAAAAATTCTCCTAACAAGGTCTTTTGTTGAGTAAAATGTTTTGATTTTATAAGGTTCAATTTATAAATTTTTCCCTTTTGGATCATGCTTTTAGTGTCAAATCAAAGAATACTCCCTGGTCCTAGATCCCAAAGATTTTCTCCCGTTTATTCCTAAAAGTCTCGTAGTTTCACCTTTAAATCCATTATGAATTTTGAGCTAATTTTTTTATACAGTATGAGTTTAGGTAAAGGCTTAAAAAAAAAAACCCAAGCTATGGATCTCCCATTGTTTCAGCACCACTTAAAAAGGACAGCTTTGCTCCACTGAATTGTTCTTGCACCTTTGAAAAAAACTTAGTTTGGCATATTTGTGTGTGTTCTAGTCTATTTCTGGGTTCTCTATTCTGTTCACTGATCTATGTGTATATCCCTCTGCCAGCATTATTCAGCTTGACTACAGCAGCTATACAACAAACATTAGTATTGGGTAGATTGCTTTCTCCCACTTCATTTTTCTATTTTAGCTACTATCTGGTGTTTTCTTAACCATTCACCCATTGAATGACATCTGAGTTGTTTCCAGTTTAGAGTTATTATGAATAAAACTGCTATAAATATTCTTGTACAGGTATTTATATGAATACAAGTCTTCATTTCCTTGGGAATAAGCCCACCACGTGTGTAATTGGTGGACTCTAAGATAGTTAACATGTTTAACTCTATACATTTTAGAATAATCTTGCTTATATCTACAAAAAAATCTTGTTGGGATTTTAACAGGAATTATGTTAAATCTGTATATTGGTTTGGGGAGAAGCAACATGTTTAGCAGTTTGAGTCTTTCAATCCATGAACAGGGTATGTTTTCCATTTGTTTAGGTTTTTAGAAAATTTCTTTCATCAGAATTTTGTGATTTTCAGCTTACAGATCCTACACATAATTTGTTAAGCATATAGCTAAGTAGTAAATATCCTTTGAAATGGTTATAAAGGTATTGTATTTTTAATTTTATTTTCCACACATTTATTGTTAGTATGTAAAAATGCAACTGATTTTTATGTGTTGATCTTTTAAATAGATATTTTAGGAGAGCAATTTTATTTAACAAATGTTTATTAGTATACTATCCTGTGTACATTGCACCATATCATAGGAAATATTAGAGTGTAGTTGATTACTACCTATGTTTTTATTGTGCTCACACCACTCAGTTAACCCCAGCAGAGTTTCAAGAAGTGAAATATATGAGAAGATATAAGTCGAATCTTTAGACTATACAGCAATCTTGAAAAATTGATGAGAAGTTTTGCAAAGGGGCAGGAAGAAACAATTTGGGAAAATGAGGCTGAAGAGTAGGGCAAGGTAGAAAGTTCCCAGGCATAGGATTCAGAGCACCTGGGTTCTAAATGCTCTCCAGAATTTCCTGTGGCTCAGGCATACCTCTGAATTACTTCCTCATCCATAAATGGTTCATATCATATAAGTCCTTTCTCCCCACAATATATTTTAGAATCCAATGAAATCACACTCATAGACATGCTTTTGAAACATAGAAATACCTGGCAAATAAAAGGTTAGAAAATGTTCTCTTCTCTAGTGATTTAAATAATTAAGAGCCACTTTCCACTTGGAAAATGCTTTTAAGGTTTAGTATAAAGGTGAGATGTGTCTGATCAAGGTAGTCTATCTACCAACAGTCACGCTTCTGGGGAACAGGAGTTAATTACATCACACCATGCAGGAGTGAGTGCCCCTTCCATCCAGGCCAACTGGGCATTATTACAAGTGAGTAATTGCCCTGCCTTTCATCACTCGCCTAAATCATTAGAACACAAGATTATTAAACCAAGACTCTACCAATTTAGCTGCTCAAGGATGGGGTCTATTAGACCATCTGCTACCTTATCAACACCAGACACAGCAAGTCCAGGCAACTTTATACCCAACATGTAGCATCTTATTGCTTCCAAGTGATCCATATACTATTTTTTAAGTGATGATTATTTAATTGCTACAGCTAACAAGCAATCCAACAACTGCTTTCTCAGCTGCTAGTAAGATTTGCCAAAAATGGACTGTTTGGTACAGAAAGAGCCATTGCGTGATGTAAGGTTATTTCAAATCATGTTCAGGCTAGAGGCTGGAAAGAGTATTTTGGGAAAGTATGAATGTTAAAGACACAGAACCATGACCTCATCCTCCTCTCTGAAATTCTCTCACTATGTCGAAGCTCGGTTATTTTTAAAAGGTGAATAGCAAAAGAGAAGTGTGGAACATAGAAATATGCGGAATATAGAAAATATGTGCATTTGTTTTTACCTTTCTCTCTGAGCCCTTCCTCTTTAGCTTCCATCTTATCTCTCTGTAAAGGCAGAAGTCACATCCACATTGTGCATTATCATATCCAACACCTGGCACATGCCTAACAGTATTTCACGTGTAAATGAATGTTGTTAAATGAATATATATGTATACACATACACAGGGAAAGAGGTAAGGCAGGATGTACACACAGAGTTCAATTCAAGGGAGAGGAAAGGTTCGCAGGAAGCAAACCAGCTGAGTCACTTCCATCTCCCTCTAGAGCTTCTGAGAACTAGGAAGTCTGGAAGCATGATCAGTGTTGGAGAACTGGCTTGCTGGTAGAGCATCGCAGAAGAAAAGCAATCATACTTTGGGTGAAATTGAGGGGGAGATTGGCCATCCTCTCTCATATAAATCCTACTCTACCATTTTTCAGTGATGTGGCCCCTCCACGAACCCCAACACTCTAGAGTAACGAGATCGCCCTACTTACTAGCACGTGATCACTCATTGCTTGATAGGGGTGCTTTGCTTTTCTCCTAAGTGGGTGACTACATTATACATTCTTCAAAAGCAAATCTGTGGCTGCCTTTCTGTTTCTCAAGTGTACCTGGTGAAGTCTATAGTACGTGTTGACCACTGCAGCCTGACTGGTGGAAGGACCCTTGCTTTATCATTTCATCAGTTGAGGGGGAAGGAACTCATGTCCCTATATCACTTTCCACTAGGTTCTTCAAGATTCAAGGAGGGAAATCACTCGACTTCTCAAAGATTCGCTTCAGATCCCTTCAAAGAGTGAGTGAATAACAGGATCCCTCCTTAAAAGAATTTTCCTCCCTGAGTTATTCAGATTGCTCAGGAGGCAAAATGTTTTTGAAACATTTGAAAAGAATGATGGTACAACTGAGAGTGGCTTCTTTGGAGTCAAACTGGGTTCAAATCCATTCTCCTTTCTCATAACCCTGTGAACTTAAAGGCAAGTTCTTTAACCTTACAAGTCTTGGTTTCCTTTTCTGTAAAATGGTGGTGATAAGGTGGCTGTGAAAACTGAATGTGCATGAAATATTTAGGACAATGGCTGGTACTTTGGTGAGTATTAATAAACGGAGGTAATTATCAGCTTCAGTTAAGCTCTCTGATCCTTGATTTCCTCTTCTGAAAAGGAGGATAACATAGTAATAATAGTTTCCACAGGGATATTGTGGGAGTTGAATGTGTATGTGCCCCTGATAAGGGGGAGTAAAGGGGGATGACGTGCAGGTTGTTCTCTTGAGGGTACAGTCTACTTCATGCTAATGAATTTAAAGTGCTTAGGGCTACTACTCCTTAGACCTGAAGGAATTGTGTTCAATCCACTCTGCTATTAGGGGTCATTTGGAGGACTAGTTTGAAAAGCATTATGAGAAAATGACTGGTAAACCATTAAACCCCAAGTACTATTAGTTGAAGTGATACATCTGTTATCTGCTAAGCTTCCTCAGTATGACCAAGAGCCATACGTCAGACCCATGTAGATTAAAACTCATATAAATTGGTTCTGTTACCTTCTTAGCATAAACCTATTTCCACCATGTGAGTTGGCCTCCTTCTAACCCCTCTTTCCACAAAAGGCTGTTCTACTTCCTTTGGAAGACTGAGAAATTCTTTGAGGACTGTGTTAAATCCACTTAGTATTATGGATTTAATTCCTTAGGCACATTAGGGAGAATTTCAGCAAGTTCCTGGAGGTTTTCAAATGCATCCCATTCACTGTGTTCTCCCTTCAGCACAAACACTAAGCTACCATGTTCTTAGAACTCACAGGAGTACCAGACTTTATGTTGCCTGTAAGCTTTTTTTAACAGTTAACCTGATCCTTACCTTTCTTAACAACTCTTCCTTTGTATAGCAAAAAAGCTAGACATTACCAAAAAATTTTTTTTAGGAATACTACTTGTTACAAAAATTATGCTCATACCTCCTCTGTCGCCTATATAACAATCAATACAAACTCTTCCTGAAAACCAATGAGTGAACTTGTAGAAAGTCAAGGGCTATAAATGGTCTCCAAGTATAATTGGGCTACTGGCTTTATTGATTATAAATGACACATGGTAGACAATCAAGGTTTAGGGGATTTATTTATTCACTCATCAAATGTTTGCTGAGGGTCTATGATAATGCAGTTGCTGGGAAAGGCATTGGGTGGATAGATGGATGAATGGATGGATTTATGATGGTTGTATCAATGGCTGGATGACTCTCCTAACTCTAAGGAAATTAACACCTGATTTAAACCAAGCCCAGTACTACCCCAGGAAAAATCAACAGTAGACAGCATATTATTTTTTTAAAGGAATAAGCTCATATCTATAACAATAGGACACACACTATTTTAGATGTAACTTGGGCTCTGAGTACAGTTGTTTGGGTCTTTGTGATAGTTAACCATAGCAACAGTTATAAATAATTTCAAAAGTACTAGGTACAGCTCTTCTTTGATTTTACCTCCAAGAGGCAAACTCCTCTAATCCTATTGTGGAGGAAATGCTTTCGTTTTCCCTTATTAGCAGCTCTGTGAGGTCTAGTCTCAGGAGGAACAGAACCAGCCTTCAAAGCCTAAGGAGAAACTGAAAGTCTGTTACATTTTAATTTATATTTTTAGCTTCTATAAGCTGTACCCACACTTTGCTTTTGGAAAAATCATTAATCTTAGTGATTTTTTTCTGTCCATGTTATTCAGTGTAGTTTGCCCATTAAGAATGTCAGCTTCCTGAAGACTGGGACTTTCTGGCTATTCACCACAACACCCTCACAATATGCCACCATACCTGGGACTTTTATTAACTGAATGAGTTAATAAATTCCAGGCTCAGTTTAGGCTTTAGGACTGCTTTCATGACATTCCATCTGCCCATATGTTGGACCATACATCTCCAATGCATTGTAACACTGCTCATCTTTGCAGCCCCACTGTGGGTAAAACATAGTCAAAGAAAAAAGTAAAAAAGCAGTAGGAACAGAGAAAATAGGTTAAAGTCAACTGTATTTAAACAAAATCAGAAAACCTTATTTGTGTCATACTATTCATTTCTTTCTCCTGACCACATAAGAACAGTGGCCTTAATATGTTGTAAAATCAACTTATTCCTCAAGACTTTCTCAGATTCTATTCGACTTCTTCTCTTCAAGAGATGTATGTGGCTTGTCATTCACTTTTTCTAATCTAGGAAGTTCTGGACAGAAATATCTGTCTTTTATTATAAGTTCAAATGCTAACTGATGTTCTTTACTAGTGACATCCACACCTTAAAATGTACCCAATTTCCCATTTTCCTGGTTATAAGCAAAACATTCTAAGATCAAAATGAAATGATCCTAGTGGATTTTTCCCCTCAAAACTTTTTAGTTTCTGTCTTTGGAGTTGAATAACCTCCATCCAATTCTTGACTTCCTAGAATGCTTGCTAAATGTTTACCACACTTGACTCATTTGCTTCATTAACAGAACTTAGATATTATTTTCAAATAATCATAATCATAATCTTAACAATACCTCTCCTATCCTCTCCCCAGAGTATCAGCCTTCTCCAGTGTTTGATTTGTTTTAACTTAGACAGGACCTTTCCAAGCCCTGGACTGGAGGACTCACACCTAACTACCAGACCAGGGGAAGAATCCCATCTCTACCTTGAAAAATGACTTGCCAGGACATATGTACGTCTGGCCTATCTTGAGGCAATATTTTATTCTAACCCAGAATATTTTCTAAGGCAAGGAAAAAGATAGCTACTTGGAAGTTCCTGTCTATTATGTCCCCCTCAAAATTGTGACCCCTTCAGAAATTCATCCGTCTAAGCCATACCTCCAGTACCTCAGAATGTCACCATATTTGGAGATGGGGTCTTGAAGAGTAATTAAGGTCAAATAAGGTCATACAGGTGGTCCCTAATCCAATATGACTAGTTTCTTTATAATGAGAGTAGATTAGGACACAGACACACACACAGGCAGAGGAAAGACTGTGAAGGCACAGCAAGAAGGTGCCGGTCACAAGCCAAGGAGCGAGGCCTCAGGTGAAGCCAACTGACCCACAGCCAGATCTTGGACAGCTAGCCTCCAGAACTGTGAGAAAATAAATTCATGTCCATTAAGTCCCGTGCACCCCCACCCCAGTCTGCGGTATTTTGTTGTAGCAGCCCTGGCAAACTAAAGCAGTCTTAGTAAATCTGGAGAATAGATGCGTGGTTAAAGCAGAGAGGGAGGTAAGATAAAGAAAAACAGGTGCTTTCCATCTCTGAGTTGGTAGAAGTCTCTGAAATGTGACTAGAGGTAGTTGCCTGTTTTTTTAAAAAAATGCGTAGTCCTTAATGAGGAAGAGGGACCTTTCCTTTTGGCCCTACTTACATTCAGGTGGAAGCTAGATTGATCTCAGCTTTGTTCCCCAAACAGCTTCATTAGCAACTGGCCACAGCCAAGCTTGGGCTGGGAGGGAAGAAGGCTTTATCAGTATGCAGATGAGGCGCTTGGGGCAGGCTGCTAAGCCAGACACCCTTGTGCCTTTAACCTGATGTAGGAATTCAGCAGAATTTCTGGCCGGCAAATCAATTCATCCCAGAGAGAAACCTTGGGGATAAAAATTCACACACCATCAGGAATTCAAAACCTTAGCCTCCTATAAGACTGGCTTCCAACCATTTGGAATAATAATACACTCCAACACAAAGACCCAGAGCAACAAAGCCCATCTCAGGCTACTTAAACACACTGAAAAAGCTCTAAGCAGATGGTCAACCCCGTCCAAATGGAACAGGCGGCACCGGACCTATCAAAATGCTGTGTGAGCACCATGATTTCATCATCATTCCAAAATCTAATGCTCAGTAAGCTTTCCCAGTTTCAGGCAAGCCCAGTTCTTACTTTTCGTTTGGAGAAAGATTGAATCAGTCCTCCCAAACACTGGAGAAAATAACTCTTTAAAAACTCACTTGCAATAGCTCCTTGCATGCTTGAAATACCTCATGCTTTTCTTCTCTGAGTGGTGAATGAGCTTATCTGATGCCTGGGGTGGATCATTTTGAGCACATCCCCTTCTATACAGCAGTTATTTTCAGCAATCATCATGAACGTAAATGGATAATGGTCAGAAAAAATAACTGCAAACAATGAAAAAAATTTATTTTATTGCACTCTGTATATATAGCCATGTCAGTGAAAAGTAGTAATAAAATAAAGAAGTTAAAAAATAAGGAGAAAGGAGGGAATTGAGATATTCCAATTAAATGCAAATGTCTAATTTAGCGAACTATGAAACCATACCACTAATTTAACATTGCAATTTCTTGATCATTCACTTCATAGTTAATGAACAAGCACAAAGGGAGAAATATCAATTTTAAAGATATTCAAATTACTTAAAATATTTCACATATGAACTAAAATTCACACTTACCAAACAAAATATTGCACCTTGTGGCCCACAACCTGATTCACTGTTTTAAATTTTAAGTACTCACAAACAAAGCTCTAACAAGAGAGACAAAAACAAAATAGCTCAAGTTCTCTCTCTTCATCTTGACTATTGTTTCAAGTGGGAACTCACTCTTGAAACAAACATGTCAGCTGAGTCCAAGGTGTCAGAGGTCCACTGTAAAACTGGGCAATTTCAAATTAACTTCCATATAGACTCCCTGTTTAGGAAAGAGTAAATAATAAACATGGGCTAATTTGACGATTTCATGTATAGTAATTGTCTAGAACCTAGACCCACAAACATTTTGTGAAAGGGGAGATGTTATGTCGCTGATAAGTTTAGAATTGTTGATACATGGTGATGATAAAGAGTATTTTTCACTTATGATTTATTATTTTAAAATTCTCTAATCCTTTACTGCCTGAATCTGGGAGACCCACTGCCAATGTCCACCCCTGAGCCCCCTCTGGCTTCTCTTCTCTGAAAGTTGGGAAAGACCTTCAGTTTTGTCCCCACTCTCTGCATCATTTTAGACTTGTGCCTCCACTGAGCCGCAAAACACGTTGAGCTTCCCTGGAGAGGTGAAGATTTTCAGAGCATGAACTCTTACCCTTCTTTATATCCCTCATGACATAAACGCCAACTGAATACATAAATGAACCAATTTAGAAAATATTAACTTATTTTTCATATATGCACATATACACTCTAGATAATCATGCATTTTCTTGATTATAAAGTTATATAAAATTTTTAATGTTGTAAGTCTTAGGTAGATGGAAACATATGTGGAGGAAAATAACTAGACACTAGAAGAGTAAATATTGTATGATTCCATTTAAATAAACTGCAGAAGCAAAGAAACTATTCTGAGCTACTAAGTGTCAGGACTGTTCCCCATTACAGGCAAGAGGGTAAGTTATTAGCACAAACTAATGCTGTGCTAATAACTAAATGGGAGTGCAAGGGGCATTTGGGAGGTTCTAGTGCTTGGTTGGTGATCTGAATGCTGGTTGCAGCAGTGTGTTCACTTTGTGAAAGTTCTCCCAGCTGTACTATGATATATGCTCTTTTCAATAGGTGCATTGTATTTCAATAAAAAGATTTTTCTTAAAAAAAAGAATCACAGAAGAAAAAAAAATGCATTATGTATGACAGAGTAAAGTTATGTTTTGACCACTTCTGGGAAAGATTATCAAAATCTTCCATGGACCTGGGTATAGAGATTTAATTTCTCTAACCTTCCACAGTCTTTAAAGGCACAGGATTTTCTCAGTCTACTTAAATTAGTTATTAATATCTGATGAACTGGAACCAGCTTGAAAAAGCTGCTCAGTGATAGTGTTGGTTCCAAACTTATCTTCTGTATCTATAAAGCAGGTTGCCTCTGGGGTGGTCATTGACTGTCAAGGTTTTCATTGTTCTTTTCTCTTGGTGTTTCTTCTCTCACCTCTGTCCTTGCATGAGGCTTTCTGCTCCCAGAATATTGGTGCCAATACCTTCTTTCAAGCATCCTGATAAGCACAGTAACATTTTCTCACTTTGTCCTCAAAACAGCTCAGTTGATTCCCCCTTTGTTTGTAGACTCCCCTAAAGCTTGTCAGCGATGTCCTTGAGTGTCTGAATCAACCTCAGCTACTTCATGCTCATCTCTTTTCCCCTGAAAACTCCCAAATCCCTTGGCTTCTCATTAATCATGCTCTTTTTCCAGAAAGGAGGACGATTTCTGAAGGAAGCACGTCTGTGAGAGGCAATACCCAGGAGCCACAGGTGAAATGGAAAGGCATTTGGGGCACAAGAAAAGAGGAAGAGGGTTATTAAAGCAGCAAGCAGGAGAACTACAGTGAGTCACAAGTTTGCCACAAGCTAACACAATGGTAAGAGAAAAATATTTACAGGAGTTTCTCAGATCTCATGGCAATAATAACAAGAGTGGCAGGACTTAATGAGGGGTTACAATAAGCTAGGCACTTAAATCTCTTTGGAGCCTCACAATAAGTCAGGGAGGTGGGTAGTTTATCTCTATTTCACAGAGGCAATCCCTGAGAACCAACCAACTTACCAGGGACTCAGGCCATACTGTGAATCCAGTTTTCATTTGATGGTCCTTAATGACCACACAAAATGGCATATATGACACAAAATTAATGACACAGAGTGAGCCCCAAATCCCTGAAACCATTTGAGAAACATGGTTAGTTTTCAGCTGTGAATGGTCCATGCTCACCAGCAGAGATGAGAGGTGATCTCATTCCTTTATTTAGCATTTACCACATTGCATTGAAATGGTTTGGTTGCCTGTGTGGATGCCCGCAAACTTTCCCAGTGTTTGCCACTGGACTTGATTCATCTGTGTGGTGGCAGCATCTTGCAGGGTGGGACACATTGATAACAGTGGGGACTGTTATAGAAAATGAGTCTCAAAATGTTTAAGTCTTGGTTTAACAAAATCAAAAAGAGCACCCGTCTCCTCCCTCAATCAATTCACACTGAGCATCAGATCTCTACTTTCTTACATCCCGCAGCCAGTCGAAAATTAGGACCCACAAAACCAATAACCAAATCCAATTCAATGATTTTTAAACTCTTTGCCAGAGATCTATGTGGATTCTTGTAGGGTATTCCTTTCTCTTCGCGTTCTGTTTCTGGGAGGTATGCTTAATTTGTTCCCTCTGGTGCTATCTAGGCTCCACATTGCCTCATGTCTTCTTAATAAGTAGTTTTCCCACCATAATGAAGTTTTACTGCATCAGGCAAAAATAAAACAACCTGCAGTTTGGATACAAGACAAAAAAGCCAAGGGTCATTTGAAGGTGTTTCTTGTTTTTGTTTTTTAGATTATGGAAGAGATGAGCAACCTTCATAAGGTTCATTCCCACCAAAGTGTAGATTATTTTATAGCATGGGAGTTTGTATACACACAAGAAAACTTTTGTTGACAAAAAAGCGATTTTGAGAATTGTTTCTTAGGCGGCTGATGAAGGCTATCATATCTCCTTGAGACTCAACTGGGGTTAAAATGAGGTGGCTGCTTTAGGTATCTTAAGGAGATCTCATTCAAAAGTCAAAGTCCACAAGAAGTCATTGTATGGAAGATTTAGTAGAAAAAAATAATCAACTACAAGTTATCTTTTCCATTACATCTTGATAGTATTGAGAAAATTAGTTCTGGAAAGCAGTGCTATTAGAACATATACTGGGTTGGCTTTAAGTCCCTTTCTGCAATCAAAATCTTAATTACTGAACATCGCACAAGCGTCTCCATTAACCAAAGAGATACAAGGAAGCTCTTTGAGACTGGGGCATGTATTCAAGGGTCTCAGTGCCCAGAACTTTGCAGTAAGCATGAAACACAATTAATAAAACTTTCTTCATGATTCTTTCTGATCTATCTTCACCAACCAGAGGAGGAAAACACTAGAACATAAGGACCCTGAGTACAGCTGATCTCATTACCTGAGGATTGCTCCTAACCTAACTAACGAGCAAATGCCATCTTAACATACGTCCTTTTCCAAATCTAGGTGCTTCACTGCAGGCATCAGTACCTGTGGGCTCTATATTGAATAAGATTATTTTTTTGGCAAACAGAAGACAGCTCTTAACTCTGTAGGACACACCCATAAAAATGCTTTTAACTCACCTGGTATACCAAGATGCCCAAAGGATATCCAAGACAGAGTTAGAACTGCCCCAGCAATAACTTCTCCATGGAGTATCCACAGGTGCCAACCTGCTAACAGAGATATCCAAAGGGAAAAGACTTAGTATCTGTCCCAGCTCTGTGACTACTCAGATACATACAAATGAACATTAAAACTGTCAGTGCTATTAATACAGAGTTCAGGATCAAGAGCATATACACTCTTTAGTTCATTGTAACCTTACATCTGGACACATCAGTGAATGAATTTACATAATAAATGGTTTATTAGTGTTATATTACAATGACCTATAATTATAGCATTGTATGACGTCTTCAATTTGTGTCTCTTTTTAGCAAGCCACAGCTCAATGCTTTGTGCAAAATTGCAGTGAACATGGAACATTAATGCAGCATTTCTATCAGTCTCTGTATGTGCATCTGGGATGTAGTACCTTAGTAATTTGTCTCTAATTCTCACTGAATAAATCTGTGCCTTTAGATACCCCAGAATAAGTAATAAAAGGGTTCCAATCTAGTGGGCATGCAGGACTTCACAGGACCATGTGGTCCAATCCAGCTTAGAAAATCATGCTCTACTGAACAGTCCCTCACCACTCTGGTGTAAGGGGATGGTGCATCATCCTATCAGAACCACTTTGGTGATTTTGCCTAGCCTGGATAACCAATATGCTGGATGCCTGAGCTACATCTGTAAATGAAACAAAATCCTGGCTGTTATTAAGCATCGTTCTAGTAAAGGCATAAAGACAATAAACAATGGACATGGTAAATAAGTATATAATATAGAATGTTAGAAGGTCACAAGCAATGAGTTGGGGAGTGAAGGGTAAGGAGAATTCATTAATATTTAGATATGGCACATCTTTTATCCTTGGGAGTACAATGGGAGAAAAATCAAAACATACAGACAAAATTATATGGTCAACTATAATAATATTCATGTATGCTCAACTTTTGAGGGAAAATGTAGCTTAAAAAGGAAACTTCATTGGAAAATTGGACAGAAAACATCATCCAAAATATCTTATTTTTCCTTTTCCTTTTAAAATAAGTCTTTGATTTTATCACATGGAGAATTCACATGGGAAAATTAAAGGAGATTTCAGCTTATCACTACAGCTGGAGTCATGTCATCCTGAGTAAACAAACAGCAATCTACTTAATTAGCCAATTTTCATTTTTGATGTGAAATGTTGGAACAATTAAAACACCTTAGATTTCCGGAAAGATAGGTGACTATACGAGCCACATAAGCCAATAATTCGAAGAAGATTCAAGTGTAGGTTTAGAAGAATCCAGTCCAATAATTTGCCATTACTTGTATATTGATTCCTGGAAGGAAATACCTGGCTTTCTTGGCTGGCTGTTTGATGCAGCAAACTCACAAGAGGTAAGGACCCAATTTTAGCTTCTAATTACGTAAGGAAATGCATTTACTGGGACATCTTTGTGCACCCCATCATTCCTCCTCCTCAGCCCCCAAACTGTCACACCCTGACACCCTCCATCCTCAAATCCATAATCCATGATTCCTACTGACCCAGGAACAATGGGGGTGCTCCCCTGGAAGGAGGCACGGGAGGTGGAGTGACCACTGAGTATATTCTGAATTTTAAAAAAAACTGTCATATGGCGAGATAGTAGTAGGTTTCAATGCTGTCACCTATTCAGTCAGTCCAGATGAACTAGAATCACCATTTCAGTTATATCATACCTCCAGGCAAGAACATGTCACCCTCTTTATTTCTAGCTTCCAACAAGCTGCTTAGGCAGATGCTAAATGTGGTCCTCCCTGCCACGTTCAGTAGAGTGGCCTTTGTGTGGGTTAATTGAGCCCCCACTCCATTTAATAGGCTGTTGAAGTCTTATTGAAACAGAGCTAGTGCCGCAGGTTAAATACATTGCAGTGCTCTTGCTAATCCTCTCATTAGCAGGACTGGAAAGCTCGTTGGGAGCTGTGAGTTTGCATATATTAACGGGAGCTCTTCACTCAAGTGCTATCAATAAAATGACAAAGCCAGTTTGCAAATAGTGAAATCAACAGTGACACAAAGCTAGATACCTAAAAAAAAATAATAAACAGCTTAATAACTGATAAATCTTATATTCACACTTGAGAGAAGAAAATGATAAGCTGGGAAAAGATGTCTTTGATTGGGTCAGACTTAAGACAGAAATGAGACTGATGTCAAACCACGGCAGAGCTGAGCGGATGAAGTCGAACGGAGAAGTGACGTTAATGAGGCAGAGGGGCTGGGCCTACATCTAGACGTACCCAAGATGGCACTTTCTGTTGTTTTTTTTTATAAGGGGATAACAAGTGAAATAAATTCCTGGCAATGGTTGAAATAGGTAAGATGGAAGAGTGTAGAGTTGCCAGCTGTCCTAGGAAAACAGTGCCGTTGTAACCATTTCAGAAAGCATGTGGTGTCAGAAGCAGACTACTGAAGCTGAGACTGTTGGGTGCCCACAGGGGAGTCAGGGTAAGGGGACAGTGAAAAGGTCAGGGGCAGGGGGTGCACAGGTGTCCTCAGCTGAAGACAGCTCATCATCGTTTGTATGTCATATCAGAAAATGGAAAGATGATGAGGGAAGAGAGTATCAATAAGTGGAGAGAGTGTGAAAAAGTGCTACAAGTGTGGCGCAAAGAATCCTTGTCACATGATCTGATCCATGAGCCACCTTCAGTGGTCAGTGATAAGATAAAGTGGCCAACAGCAAAAGGGAGTTCTTTGGCAAAAATGGACTCTGAGTATATTGGGTAAAATGGTATCTACACTTCAACAAGAAAAGATGACATGCCAACTGACAATGGCAAAAGTTGCCAGCCTCTACTACATCAAACAGCAAGAATTTACGTCCTCTACTGAAATAAATAAATAGGTAAATAAATAAATGAGTGAATGAATAAATAAAAGCAGAGGAGAGATGAGTGATTAGTGATACTTTTCCTCAGACTGCAGAGTCACAGGGTTGTTTTGCTCCCTCAAACCCCCTCTCTGTAGTCATAGTCCCCACCCCTCTAGACTCTTCCGCAGCAGGAATATAAGGAAGGACCTCTCGGGGGCTTGTGTGTGATGGTTAACTTCCAGAGCTCAGTAGAAGACTGCGAGATTTTCCTGTCTGTGATTGCTGATGTGAGTAGACAATGCTGCAGGGAAAACCTATGCATAAGCGTTCCCCAGGTCAGCTGCAAAGTTTCCAGCACAACTCACAAAGGCTTGTACCCTAAACTTCTCTTTATGGACTGGCAAAAACAAATAAGAATCTCCTAAGGTTGGCCTCAGATGCCCACCTAGACTATTACCCTCTTCAATGTAATGTTTCATCCTTGCATGAGATCCTTCCTAAGATATTAGATAATAAATTGTATTCAGTAATCCTGATAACCCTCCAGTTTACAAGCTTCAACAGAGCAGAACAGGGTCATCACTATCTTTGGTTTGCCTGAGGGGATCTTGCAAAAAGCCTTCACCTAAAAGAGGATCAATAAGATTTGCTGAATTAAATGGAATGATTTGCCAAAAATACTGTTAAATATTCCCTTGTGAATATGAAGCTGCTATT
Organism: Manis pentadactyla; assembly: GCF_030020395.1. NCBI lineage: Eukaryota > Metazoa > Chordata > Mammalia > Pholidota > Manidae > Manis > Manis pentadactyla. The sequence goes on along the minus strand of NC_080032.1, from coordinate 40,525,420 downwards.
TAAAGAAATATTTTTTAAAATGAGGATAACTACTAGGGATTCATCCTTTGATACCTTGGAATTGCCATGTTTGATTTTTTTTAAAGGGTCCATATATATGGACAGGCAAATAACCTTACATTAAAAAAGGAGATGCAAGTTCTCAAAATGATAGGTAATATATCTAAGATCACACACAGCTCCTTACTGACAGACCTGGAACTAGAAGGGCTATATTATCCTTATCTAGTGCAGGTGCAATTATGGACAAGGATCATCTGGAGTTTTATTAATAATGCATAATTTCAGTCCCCATCATACCAACTGAGTCAAAAATCTGCATTTTAACAAGATCCCCAGGTGAAATGTGTACAGATTCAAGTTTGCAAAACACTGTTTACAGCTCATCATGCTAGAAAACAGGTAATGCCTTCAAGGGCTTCAGGGATCAAAATATTTGTTTTAATCAAATCTTACAGACAAATATTTTTCCATTGATCCATATCTGTTGCAGAGGTAGTCTAGGACCAAACAAACAAAAAAGAATGACACTGTTAGCATCCATTCGTATTTGTTCAGGACCAATAATTAATTATTTGGCATCAAAAACAAAACTTCCTTCTACCAGCTCACATGAAAAGTCACCAGCAACATGCTGATTCAGTTAAGTCGGATGAATGCATGCAATTACCTTGCTCCTTATTCTGTCTAAACAGTCATTATTCTAGCTGAGCACAGCAGTTTCAGAAGCTGTACTAAAATCTTTGGGCCACTCTAAAATTGCAGTTTCTAGAATCAAATACCCTGCATTTTAAATCCAGTTTTCTATCAGGCATAAAAATACAACTTTGTTTTAAGGAAATCAGGGTTTATTTTTGTCTGCAATCATACTGCCAGATTTATATGGCATTGCTTATACCAGTTGCAGTAGAAAATGAACACATGGGAATTTCATAGCCAAACAATGAACATGACCAACTGAATGGAAGTAGAAGACTATGAATTAACATTTGTTCTCTCCTCTCCTCCCTTCCCCTCACCTCTCCTCTACTTTTCTTCAGAAAACAAGATTTGTCAGGGAGTTTCCTTGGAGAAGCACCTTGTCATTTCACCACTGTTTAAGACAACTGTGGAATCCAAGAGGGAAATTCTGCCTTAAGAATTCCCCAGTATCATGTTGCCCGAGTTGAAACTGATCACATTTATCAAACACTATAGAAGTGTTAATGTTATGCATTGTTATCCACAGTTAATGCAATCAAGGGAACACCTTCAGTTCTCTGTTGTGTATGTGTGTGTGCTTGTGGTGTGTGTGCAAGAGCTTTTCTTTGGGTGAAAAGAGCAGGAGAGATTACAGCATAGGCTAGTGTGAGCTTTTCTCCTTTTAAAGACAGACATTAGGGTTTCTGTCAATTTGGTACGATGTTAACAGATCCTGATAAATCCTCTGTCAATGTTCAGTGGCAATGTTCATGATAATGCAAGACCAGAGAAAGAGATGAAGATAGTTCCTAAGGTGGAGAAAAGACAAGGCTATCTTCTACCTGATGGGAGAAATTCTGTTAACTGTCGTTTTGATGGAGCTGGTTAGAGAAACATAATCCTGAAGTACCCACATTTTTACTTCTAAATCAAAAGCATATAGGCTGGAACAGTAAAAGCAGAAGAGATTGGATATTTAAATAAGTTTGCCTGGCTTTATTTAGTTCAAGGGTATAAACACAGCACTGAACCAAATCTTAGGCACTGTCCTCTTTCCTTCACCAATAATATGGCAATTGTTTTCTTCCTTTATCAAAAAATCATCTTTTAAAAAGATTCTGGGCCCAGTTAGTTTTACAGGAAAACTTTATCCCTAAAATTTAAATTATGGAAAAATTCTGTTTATAATAACCCATGCCATAATAGCATGGTTACAAAAGAAAAATAAGCCCTCCTTCCACTTTATCTCATAAAGATACAACACTGGTGTAAAACTCCTAGTCCCATCATGAATACTATAGATAAATCTCATGAATCAATAAGTAGAAAAAATACTAAATACAATAGTATGAAATGACAGTGAAATTTTAGTTTTTAATCTGCCCAGCAAACTAACCCATTCCAAGTATCCCAGCATGTGTTCCCTGGGAAGCAGACTCTGAAATACTGTGTTTAGCTGACAGGACGTATATTAATGGGTATCCTTGGGATCAACATCTGTGGATCAACACAGCAGGAATGGGAGTGGGCAGAGGGAGAAGCTGGCTTGGGATTCAGGCCCCAGTATATCCTCAGCAGGATCCTCAGGGAGCTCTAAAGCTGGAAAAGCCCTCAGTTTGCATGAAGTCATCCAGCCTTTTCATTCCCACATCAACTGGCTTTTGGATGTGGGCCACACTGGGAAGGGACTTGACTTGGATAAGCTATCTCTCACAGCCACTGCTGGGAAAGAAAGGCCCCTTCTCTACCCTAGATTTGTTGGGCTTGGTCTGTTGGTGGCCAGGTTTCTTGACTGTGGAAAGGGCCTGTCTATCCTAATACAAAATGCAAGTGACACCCGGAGGGAAACAGAGGCAGAGAGAAAGCTCTGGGGTCAACATGTTCCTACTTGCAATCCCTAAGGCCTGATTCCTTCAGTTTCTCCTTTATTTCTCAGAGATAGTCCAGTATCTTCTAGCTTTATAAATAAAGAAAATTCCCCTTTCAATTAAACTAGTGTAAGTTGAGTTTTTATTACCTGACTCATACATCATGTCAGATTAACTCAGTTACCAAATTTAAATAAAGAAAACATACATACATACACACACACACACACACACACAAAACTACAGGCTAATATTAAATATGGATAAAGAATCAACCATGCTAAAAATATCATGAAGAAAAAAAACATTAAAACTTTATATAAAAAGACTAACCTGCAATAATCAAATACGGTCTACCCCAGGAATGCAAAGATGGCTTAATATTGGCAAAAAATTGTCAACATAATCTACAAATCATATCATATTCAAATAAAAAAATACATATAATCACTTTAGCAGAAGGGTATTATAGTAGGCTATATAACCTGCCAAAAATGTATATCTTTACCCCTGGAAAGTATGAATATGTGCTTTACATAGCAAAAGGGACCTTTTAGGTGTGATTAAGTTAAACATCTTGAGATGAAGAGATTATCCTGAATTATTCAGGTGGTCTCCATGTAAACACAAGGGTCCTTATAAGAGAAAGAAGGAATTAGAGATAGAAGAGGTTGTGTGACAATGAGGCAGAGACTGGAGTGACATCCTTCGAAGAAGAGGAAGGAGCCACATACTAAGGAATGCAGGCAGCCACTAGAAGTTGGGAAAGACAAGGAAGTGGATTCTCCCCTCAGACCTTCCAGAAAAAACTAGCCCTGACAACCTTTGACTTCAGCTCAAGGGAGACTGATTTTGGACTCTGAGCTTCAGACAGTAAGAAAACAAATTTGTATTGTCTTAAGCCAGCATATTTGTTGTGATTTGTTATAGCAGCAACCAGACACTAATACAAAGGGGAAAAGACAATAAAGTTTCATATTAGATGTTATCTTTTTAAAACTTAATAAAGAACAACTTTTTAGCATGATAAAAGTCAACAACCTACTTTAAGTTGCAGCATATAACAGTATCATGATTATTATTATTATTATTTTTTTGAGAGGGCATCTCTCATATTTATTGATCACATGGTTGTTAACAACAATAAAATTCTGTATAGGGGACTCAATGCTCAATGGACAATCATTAATCCACCCCAAGCTTAATTCTCGTCAGTCTCCAATCTTCTGAAGCATAATGAACAAGTTCTTATATGGTGAACAGATTCTTACATAGTGAATAAGTTCTTACATGGTGAACAGTACAAGGGCAGTCATCACAAAAACTTTCGGTTTTGATCACGCATTATGAGCTATAAACAATCAGGTCAAATATGAATATTCGTTTGATTTTTTTTTTTTTTTTATTGAAGGGTAGTTGACAACAGTATTGCATTACATTAGTTTCAGGTGTACAACACAGTGATTCAACATTTATATACATGATAATTCTAGGTACCAGGTATCACCATACCAAGCTGTTACAATATTTTGACTATATTCCTTATGCTATACATTACATCCCGGTTACTTATTTATTTTACAATTGGAAGTGTGTTTAAATATATATATATATATTTTGTGAGGGCATCTCTCATATTTATTGATCAAATAGTTGTTAACCACAATAAATTTCTGTATAGGGGGGTCAATACTCAATGCACAATCATTAATCCATCCCAAGCCTAATTTTCGTCAGTCTCCAATCTTCTGATGCATAACGAACAAATTCTTACATGGAGTACAAATTTTTACATAGTGAATAAGTTACATGGTGAACAGTGCAAGGGCAGTCATCACAGAAGCTTTCGGTTTTGTTTATTCGTTTGATTTTTATACTTGATTTATATGTGGATCCCACATTTCTCCCTTTATTATTATTATTATTATTATTATTATTATTAATAAAATGCTGAAGTGGTAGGTAGATGCAAGATAAAGGTAGAAAACATAGTTTAGTGTTGTAAGAGAGCACATGTAGATGATCAGGTGTGTGCCTGTAGACTATGTGTTAATCCAAGCTAGACCAGGGCAATAAAACATCCACGGATGCAGAAGATTTCTCTCAGAACAGGGGGGGTGAGGTTCTAAGCCTCACCTCTGTTGATCCCCAGTTTCTCACCTGATGGCCCCCCTGCGACTGTGCCTGTCTTAGGTTGTTCCTCCCTTGAGGAATCTTACCCGTCTCTGGCTAACCAGTCATCTTCCGGGGCTCATGATTATTTTTTAAACATTGTTTTGAAAGTTTTAGCAAACACAGTAAGAAATAAAAACAATATAGATATCTCCATTGGGAAGGGGAAAAAGTGATTTTTTTCTTGTAAATATAAGAGAGTGAATTATGAAAACATTGGAACTACTGGTTACCAACTCTTTTATCTATGCTTCAGAAGTCCAAAAAGCTATGAAGTCAGTCTTTGGATATGTTTGATGCCCACACTCATTTTTAAGTAAAGTCTGAGTTCAGTAGATGGCAGGCTCTTTATTGTCTTTATGTATCCTTTTAAAATACTAATATCAGTCTTTTAGCACACTGATTGTGGGCTGTTGTTCTAGATCCTACTGTGGATGTTATATAATACATGGTATAGGTACAGCATTACCTTTTCAAATGTTTAAATTTGGACTTTTGGAATATGTGTGTCTCCCAGGTTTGGTTATGGATTGAAATAATGCAGTTAGGTAATGTGACAAGACACAGGTAAATCAATTTAAAAAATCATTAGCATTAAAAAATTCAGAGAGATGTGATAGTAAAAATATTGCACTCACATGAATTATAAACACTTAAAACTATGTGTAGTCTCTCAGCAACAAATGACTGGGGCTTTGATGAAAAAACCCACAATTCATACATGAGGGAATTCAAGTCAGTTTCTTTAAAAGGTACACTAGAGAATGAATGAGGAAAAATTTCATTTATTCCTTTCATTCCTACAAGACTGTTTTGTTACATATTTGAGTCCCTTTTAGTATAAGCTGCAAACCCTCAATTTTTCAATGAACAAAAATCTAAGAAGACAACAGGAAGACAGTAACTTACACAAGAACTAAATAGTACTTATTATGTGTACAGCATATGCTAAGAATTGTGAAGATTACCAAAGGCACATAAGCCATGAAATTAAATCTAAAAATGAACATGAAGTAAAGAAATGACATTCTCATTTCATAAATATGAGGTTGCTTGGGCTCAGAGCATTGCAATAGAAATAGACAGCAAGTTACCAATGGGACAAGAGGCAATTGTCTTTTCCACAAAATCATCACCATCTTTCTATTCATGCCAAGAAAGAGCTTAACACACTCATAAAAAGTCTTCAGATTTTTTACTTTAGAGGAAATCTTATGTATTAGGAAACTTAGTGATCAGAAAATTGGGATTAAATTGTTGTTTTAAGACCAGGAGGGTGACAAGGGACACCTAAAAGCTCTAGAAATCAAATCAATCGTCTTTACTGTTATTTGGTCATGATAATGCCTCATTGGTTTTCAGACCCTGGAGGTGTCATGTGGATGTACTCATGATCCATTTTGTTTCTGAAATACATGACATCTCATCTGAACAACAGAGGGGAGGACATTATAAAGAAGATCTTTCAGTACAATTTAGATCATCCAGAACTGAAACTCCCAAGAAAAAAGGACATACTCGTAAGGAAGGAAATAGATGAATTTCTAGATTGAAAGAGCCTATTAAATGCTCAGCAGGAAAAAGGAAAGTGCACCCACACACAGGCATATCTTCATGACATTTCACAATACTGGGGACAAAGAAAAAAAAACCCAGGAGATCCTCTAGGCTTTCAAAATGAAAAAAAAATAGCACATAAAAATTTAGAAGTCGGAGTGAGTTCATAATATTCAAGGCAATACCAGAAACTGGAAGTCACTGGAGTAAGGCCTTCAGAATTACTAAGGAAAATTATTTCCTAATCAGAACTCAATATGTAGACAAGTATCAATCAAATACAAAGTAAAATACAGACATTTTCAGGCATAAGTTCTCAAAAATTTACCTCTTATCTGTCTTTTCTTAGCAAGCAAATAGAAAGTATGCTCCACCAAAATGAGAGAGTAAACCAAAGAAGAGAAAGACATGGGATACAGAAAATCGAGGATTCAATCCAGAAGGAAATCAGACTGTAAGCCGTTGGCCATGCAGGAGCAGAGCGCAGTGAGCCCACAGGGAAGCAGGTCAGAAGGTTCTCCTGTTTCTGTTTCTGCAACAATGAGAAGTTGAGAAGTACCTGGCATAGCTACATATCTTAACAGGAGATTTAGATGATTAATGGAGAAAATGAATATTTGAGTGTTTTGTGTTTTTTTAATTAAGTAACAACACCATTATTACCTAAAGGAAAAATTAAAAGTTGTACAGGGAACTAAACGTTAGCATAGGACTCTCCAAGCCCTAGCTGAGAAAATAATTTACAGTCATGTGAACGCTGATTGTGATATAACCAACAGTACAATGTAACAGTGTAAGGATATAAGATGAGTTCATGAATGGATAGGGTTGGAGGGGGTGAAAGATAGTGAAATCATTGACTTCCATAGAGAAAGTCAATAGAGAATGCCAAAAATTACAACATCAAGAGGTAGCAATAAAGCATATTAGAGATACAGAGTTAAAATATCAAATAAAAACAAACTCAGCTCGCTCTGACTTTGTACCCTGTGTTCTTTTCTCTGCCACACACACCTTTCCTAATCACAGAGACTAAGGACCATTGTGCTCTTCTGGTCAATGGTAGTAAGTAACACAACATTCAAATGGTTGGGGATGAGCTATAGGAAGATGGGCTGGGGTAACTGTGTGCATTGACATAAGGAGGAAGATAAATATATTGAGAGCTGATGATATATTTGGATTTCTTATTTAATCCTGTTTGCCTGAGAAAACAAGTAACACTTGTCCCTCTGAGTATATTAGCCTGAACAGTAGAGTGGAAAGGTATTAATCAATCCCTGGGCTTGTTTATTTCTCAAAGTGGTATTCATCCAAGATGTCCACCACTGAAGCTAATGCATGAATCTGATGTTATAAACATCTGAACAGTGTGTATGATTTTATTTGTACACTGTAGGTTCCAGAAGTGTGTTCACACTAATTCTTTCTAAACACTACTTTATTCATAAAATGAATTTTGATTTCAACATTCTCATTTTTAGCTATTCCAGTGGCTAAATCATAGGACAACAGTGGGTTAATTTGAAACCTTCCTTAAAAAAAAATAAATAAATGCAACAGTATACAAGGCATAAAAGAAAGGGAACATATAGATAGCTCAAACTGTTCCAGCTTTTGGATCCTACTTAAGGATATAATCCATAGTGTTATAGGCTTAAAAAGAAATAGAATCCTTAGTTGTATTTTATCTATCCATCAAATATTAGCATGTTTTTTGATCACTGGGTTTTATATGTCAATGTAGTTTTCATATTCTTTAAAGCAAAATATCTAAACTGAGTTAATTATAAGAAACAAAGAATACCAGTCAAACTGAAAATCATAAAACACTTAAGGGGTACGGATTTTCCCAACTTTAATGGGGGTTGTTTAAAAATCTAGTTTCAATCATTTCACTGTATTTCAGTCTCTCTTTGAAGCCCACATTACTCCAACTAGTTCCTGTTACTACATGAGAATCATAAAATTACATTACAAAGTTGGCCTTCTATCTTCTCTCTACCCAGTGGCAGAAAATGAATTACATTTCAACAATACAAAAACACACACTGATAGATATATACACACTTATCAAGTGTTTCAAGACAAATTCAAAATAAAAACAGAAAATTTATCCATGTAGGTCCTCATGCACCAGGGCCTTTCAAAAAGTATTTTTAGTTAATGTTAGGCACATAAATTTCTAGAAAAACTGAGTTTCATTATTTTTGGAAAATAATGTTTTTTTGAAAACAACTTTTAAATCTTCATTAAACTCCTTAGCTTTGAGGTGAGGAATCTGAGGCACAGAGAGGTTAAGCAACCTTCTTAAGGTCATCTATTACAGAAAGTGACTTTCAAGTCAACAAATATGTAGTTAGTATTTTGCTGGTTTGATTAGTTGTTCATTCATTCAGAATTATTTTCTGAACACCTATCATAAGCCTGAAACTGGAATAGAGCAGTGAAAAAAAATCTCTGCATCAAGAAACTAATAGTCTGGTGGGGAAGACAGAAAGTTAACCAAGGACTGTAACGTTTAGCCAGAGAAAAGGAAATAGAGGTAAACAAAAAGCTAGAAAGTGAAGATAAATTGGTTTGTGGATTCATGGCAGGAAATAAAGTTGAAGATGGAGCCTGGGGCCAGCCCATGTAGGCCAAGACTGTATATTTTATTTTAAATATAGTGGGAAGCTTGGTGAGGATTTTGAGCATGAGTATGACATGATCAGTTCCATTACATCATGTTTACTCATAGCACTGAATGTCGGTTTACTTAATGCTATGAGTGTATTTTCCCTTCTTTATTTCAAAAACATAAGAGTGCCTTTCATTTTTAAAGCCATGGCAAACCATATCTTCAGCAGAGACTGCATACCTTTGATGAAGCCAAGGCTCTGCAAACAAACCAGGCAGATGTGCCCAGTTTGAGGGTCTAATTATATATTTGTCTGTAAATCTAGGTTCCTTCCTCAAGTTTTCTTTCTTACTAATCTAAGTCCTGCTCCTTCACCCATTTCTAATGATATCTAAACAGCAATAGTGACTTTTCCCTGAATAGCTTGAAAGCCACTGCATTTTAAAGAGGGAATAACAGCAGTGCTATAAAAACAAAACTTAAAAACAACAAAAACCATAGCTTATCTTTTTAGAGGGTATACAGGCTAGACTTTGTGGAATGAACCTGATTTCGAGTATTTTGTCTTTATGACCCTAAGAGATGTTTATGCTCATTGCCCCATTATTTCTAGTTCTTAGGAGATGATAACTGCACTTATTTCACATTGTGTAACCAAGTGAACTGAGATTTGCTCAGAAGGGTCTTCAGTTGATCTTTCATAACTACATAGTCACCTTGGACATATATGTCCATATGCTTCCATCTTGTCATATCTTGAAGAAAGAGGAAATGTCACAAAAATGCAATTATTGAGCATTGGGTCAGGAATTTTCATTGTTTAATTTTAACTTTGTGATTTTATCAACCTTGTAAATAGATATTCATCTCCAGTCTTGGGGCAATTAACAAATTATTTTTAGCTGTAGAGCTTTTTTTTTCATGAATATTACTCTAGAAATAGAAATTACCAAAGATAAGGACAACTGATCAGAGAGAGAAGGAAGAGAAGAAAACACCCTTCTTCCCAAACCTTCTGGAAAATACCTTAGATTTATTTATTTTAAAGCTCAATACATTATGATTAACATTTATTTTTGATAAGCCTTCAAAACTGCAACTTTTTTCATTTCAATCCAGCTAGAACTCTTGACTTTAAACATGTCTTGAATGTGGGGATTTGCTCATCTTTTTATGGTTCCAATCTGCACCAGTAAAATGTGTGTGCCGTGTTCCATAGATGCTTACTCAGCAGAATAGGCAATAGTTTAATAACCAGACTTTCAAAATATCAGAACAAAAACAGATTTATTGAGAATAATCTTGACCTAGATGAAAGATAACTCTTGCATTTAAATCCATCTATAGTTTCAGAGTCAACTACAATGGAAATAAGCCACTTGTCAAATATTCTTTTCCCAAGATAGACTCTTACTGACATAGAGAGAACAGCAGAGTTGCAAAGGGACCAAGCAAGGGGACACTTGCATTAGCCTTTACTAGACCTGTGAGCGTGAGTAAATTAATCTCTTTAAGCCTCTGTTTTTCCATTTGTAAGTGGAAAGGAAATATCACACATAAAGGGTCTAGCGCAGTATCTGACAGGTAGTACACTCTCATCAATGTGACCTATTTGTTATAGCTAAGTTGGCCCCGAGCCTTCCCACAGCCCTGCTATCCAAAGGCAGACGTCCTGAGCACAAGCTGTGTACCAGCTGCCAGGAGACCCCAGTGATTGTGAGTTGGAAAGTACCTCAGAGGTCTTCGAGTTCAACCTCCCACATTTCACAGATGAGGAGACTGAGACCCAGGGCAGGGAAATGTGGCTCAAGGGCACAAAGTTAGTTATTGACAGAGACTAGAGTGTAGGTTTCCTGACTGTCAGACCCATTATTATTTCCTGTAATTCAAACTGAATCAAATCCCCTTTAATAAGGTGTTATATGCAGCAGAGAGATGCTTCACACCCTGTAACTGCCAGTGCTGTCTGGGGGAGTTAATTGGTCATAGGGTGGAGGCTCTAACTGGCCCCAGAATATGGCTCATAGGGAGGTCTGCTGGGCTGCAGGCTGGAGAGGGTGGAGCGGGAGCTTGGACACACTCTCTGATGCTTGGAGAGGCAGCAAGGGGCTTGGAGAGTCAGCTAACACTACCCTTTTACAGCACATACCATGATCCTGTCATTCTACCAACTTTCCAGTAACTTCCCATCTCGCTCAAAATAAAATTGCAAATCTTAGTTATGCCCTGAAAAGCCCAGAATAAACTGGCCCCACTCTCCTCTCTGATGTCCCTTTTACCTTTTTCCCTTCCTCACTCTACTTCAGGTGCTACTAGCCACCCTGCGTTCCTGGAACATAGAAGGTCCCCTTCTATCACAGGCTTCAACTAGCATTCCCTCTGCATGGATCACACCTCTCAGGCAGCCACATGGCTCTGCCTTCACCTCATCCAAGTCTCTGCTCATAGGTCAACTCACTCTGGAGGTCTTCCATGCCCTCCCCTTCCAGAATGGTGCCTCTGCTCCCTGCTCCCTGTTCCTCTCAGCTGTCTTTAGTGTTTTTCATAGCACTGGTGCTGAGCTGAGATTTTGATAAATATTAATTTATTTGCTTTTTGTGTGTCTCCTCACTAGCATGTGAGCGCTACAAAATCAGGGAGTTTGATGTGTTTGCTATTGTAGCCTCAGTCTTGAAGTGAGCTTGGCATGTCGTAAGCTCCCTAAGTCCATCTGAAATGAATGGAGAAGGAGAGACAAGGGATCTGTAAGTTCAGTAGGCTCCCCTGAAGCATTCTGAGCTGAGACAACTTAAAGGGCACAGTGGGCATCCTCTTTCCTATAGAGGCACTTCCGCATTTACTTTTTGCAATCAGCAGATCCTGTTTGGATAACAATTCTCTAACAGTCCCTCATCTATTCAGCAAGTATTATTGGAGGACCAACTATGTGTGTTGAACACAAATGTAGTGGTAAGGAAGAGACATGATCCTGGTTCTTATTACACCCACAGTCCTTTAGAGGAAAGAGTTATCAAACACGTAAACACCTAAGTGAGTCCATTTCACTGCTGTTTGTGTGAATGTTCTAAGGCAAAAGAACAAGACGCAACAAGGAAAAAGAATAGATTTATGTGAAACACAGTCTGGCAAATTCAATGCAAAGCTATTCTTCCCTCAACTTTGAAACATATCTGATATATGTCCTGGGGGTTTAAGAAGTTGGTCTTGTACCATTCACCTGGATGGGGCTTTTTACTGGAGCATCAGGCTCAAAAGAGTCACTATAGGTTCTGTTAATATGATATGAAATATGTATCTGAAGTCTTTAACTGCCATCTGAAGCCTCTGAGATTTCATGGACACAGGATTTACTTGAATTCTCAGTATCAGCCAAAGCCCCACAACTTATAAAAACTACATCAATAATTATTGGAGGCCTTTCTCTATCTCACACTCTGCCCTGGGAAGTGTTCTCAGCTTTTTACATACATTAAACTCATTTATAGTTCTAAGTAACTACTATTATTACACTCATTTCACAGGTGAAGGATTAGCCACCAAGCTATTGCTCAGATAGCTATTTAGCAGCAGAATTGGGTCCATTCATTATTTTCACTTAATCATCTTTTTTTAGATTAATGACATGGTATCTCTGGAGAGTCTAGGGAAAGGTCAGAGCCCCCTTCTGTCTTTTACTATAAAGTCAAATTCCTAACAAGTCAACATTGCCCAGCAGAGCTAAAGGTCTTTCCATTCTGTAGTTAACAAAAGGATGAAGGCTTTTGCTACAAACACTAGATTTCTACCTGCCATTTTGAAAACCAACACTGAGTTATGATCCCTGAAATATAACTCTCTTCCTCTTGCCTTCCGGTGTGAAGTGTTTGGAAAGCACATGAGGCCAGTACATTTCCCCACCCACTGAACTGCCGCCTGAGACTCTCATTGGTCCCCTCAGAAGTCCTGCAAGCAAAAAAGTGCAAGTGAAGCAACAGTGCCATCAGTCTGACAATTCTCAAAAAGAAAGCCTTTCTTATATGCTGCTGTTAGTTGCTGTTTTCTAAAATGCGTTAGTATTAAGAAGCAGAAAAGACATTAGCACAGAAGGCAGTATATCTGGTGAAGTAGGGTTTTGGTCAGTGCTTAAAAAAAAGTACCCATGATATATAAGAAAACTTGGATGTATGACTCTATATCAGTGGTCCTCAACCTGGGATGATTTTGTCTATGAGGGGACAGTTGGCAACATCTGGAGACATTTTTGTCTATGACAAGTTGAGAGTGACACAGGCATCTAATGGGTAGAGGCCATGGATGTGCTAGACATTCTACAAAGCACATGACAGTTTCTCACCCCCCACCTCCTCCCCAGCAAAGGATTATCTGGTCCAAAGTATCAGTAATGATGAGGTTGAGAAACCTGGTTCTATAATAAAACACATATTTTCAGTGGGTTCTAAAATGAAATCAAATAAAGCTTGTATGTGTGGAGTACTCTGATAGGTCTCGCACTGGTCCTTGACTGGAAAGATCAAAGGAGAGAAAGACATAAAATGCATGTGACAGACTTCTTCTGGGGAAATGGAATAGATATACCTTTCTCTATTCCTGCTTCTAAGCATAATTAAAACTCTGGATATTATTTATAAAATAAATATAAGATGACTTGAAAAGTGGAGAGAAAAAGGTAGACTGGCTCAGGACCTTGGGAACCATGGAACAGCACAGTAGTGAGTTCCCTGGATTTTCTCTTAACCTCATATATCCTGGACCTGGGGCAGAAAAAGCTGGGAAAACAGAAATGTCCATGAACATAGACACACACAAAGCCCCAACAAAAGCCTAGGAAACAGGAAAGGGGCAGCTTAGAAAGACAGAAACTTTTAAACAATATCTTCTCTACTCCAGCCACACACCACAGAAAAGGCTAGGTCCTACCCCCATTCCATGCCAACAGAGACTGAGTGGGGAGCTTAGACTTCCACAACCGCCAGGTTGAGAAATAAGATGCCAAAAAATCCTACAGGGTGGTGTTAGAGAAGTCCACACAGGGAGTTGGGACTTTAATCCTGGCCACTAACAAGGCCCCCTCCCTGCCACAGGGTCAGTGCAGATCACATCAGGAGCCTGAACTCCCACCCAACCCACAGAAACAAGGTATCTTTTCCTTCCTGGCTTGAGTGGTGTCAGAGAAAGTTTAGTAGGGAGTTAGGCCTCTCACAATTGCCCAGTGGTAATGAGGCTATTTCCACTGTGGTGTTAGTGGAGATCTTTTAGGGAGCTAGAACTCCACTCCCAGCAGTAACAAGAATACCACCCTGCTTAAAACAACTACTACAGAAACTATACAAGGAGATACACTCAAAAACACTACAGATAAATCAAAGTGGAATGATATAAAATGTTCAGGTAAAATACAGGACAACAGGAAAAAAGAAAACAAATGAAAAACAGAGCAAACACACAGAAAATAAAAATTTAAATGGCAAATTTAAGCCTTAACATATCAATAATTACATTAAGCGCAAATGGTCTAAATTCACCAATTAAAAAACAGAGATTTGCAGAATGGATTAAAAATATGTTTTGTTTGTATGTGGTCTATAAGAAACTCACTTGGAATATAATGACAGAGTCAGGTTAAAAGCAAAAGAGTAGAAAAAGATATGTAACATAAACAGTAATGAAAGAAAGGAGTTGCTATATTAATGTGAATAAAGAAGACCTCAAAGCAAGTTACCAGACACAGAGAGGGACATTATATAATGTTAAAGGTCAACCCACCAAGACATAGCAGTACTAAATATGTTTGCACTAAACAATAGAGTCCTAACAAATGTGAGTCCAAAACTGAAAAACATCAAAGAAAAAGAAAAGATAAATCCACAATTGTAATAGGAGACTTCAACACTCCTCTCTCAATGACTGATAAAAATAACTAGACATAAAATGAGCAAGGATATAAAAGAACTCAGTAACACCATCAACCAACAGGATCTAATCCACATTTATAAAATACTTCATCCCAAAACAACCAAATACATATTCTCTTTAGGTACTCACAAAACATATACCAAGACAGACTATAATCTGGGCCACAAAATAAACAACAAGTTTATTCTGTAAAGAATACAGAATACATTCTTTAATCCCAAAGGGATCAAACCAGAAATTAATAATAGAAGGATAACAAGAAAATCTCTAATACTTGGAAGCTAAACAACATACTTCTAAATATACTTCCATACTTCTATGGGTCAAATTCTCAAGAGAATTTAAAAATACATTGAACTGAATGAAAATTAAGATACAACATATACCAACTTGTGGTACACAGCTAAAGCAGTTCTGAGAAACAAATTTATAGCAACAAATACATACATTAGAAAAGAGTAAAAGTTTCAAATCAGTAATCTAAGCTTCCACCTCAAGAACTATAAAAAGAGCAAAATAAACCCAAAGCAAGAAGATGGGAGAAACAAAATAAGAGCAGAAATAAATGACATAGACAATAGAAACATAGTCAAGAAAAATAAATGAAACAAAGAGCTGGTTCTTTAAAATTACAAAATTGACAAGCCTTTAGCAAGATTGACAAAAGAAAAAAGGGAACACAAATTACCAATATCAGTAATGAACCAGGGTACATCACTATAGGTTTTTCAGATATCAAAAGGGAATGCAACAAAAAAAACTCTACACATGTATATTTGATAACTTAGATGAAATGGATCAATTCCTCAAAAAACACAAACTACCAGAAATCACTCAATATTAAATAGATAACTTGAATAATCCTCTAACTATTAAGGGCTTTGATTTTTTAATTAGATAATTCCCTAAAAAATGTCTTCCAGCAGTTGGCTTCACTGGAAATTTTATCAAACATTTAATGAAGAATTAACAGCAATTCTACACAATCTCTTCCAGAAAAATAGAAGAGAAGGGAACACTTCCCAATTCATTTCATGAAGTTAGCATTACCCTTATAGTAAAACCAGAAAAAGACAGTACAAAGAATGAAAAGATGTTTTTAAGTGTTAGAAAATATAATTCAGCAATAAGTAAAATAATTATGCCATAGATAAGAGAAATTTATTTGAGGATCAAAAGCTGGTTCAATATTTGAAAATCAGTCAATGTAACCTACCATATTAACAGGCTAATGAAGACACATCACACCACCATGTCAATCACTGCAGAAAAAAGCATTTGACAAAAGCCAACACTCATTCATGATTTAAAAAACAAAAAAGCTCAGAAAAGTAGAAATAGAGAGGAACTCGCTCAACAAAGAACATCTACAAAAATCCTATAGCTAACATTAAACTTAGTGATGAAATGTTTTTCTCCTTAGATCAGGAACAAGGTAAGAATTCCTGCTCTCACCACTTCTTCAACATAGTGCCAGAAGTTTTAATTAGGACAATAGAGATAAATAAAAAGCATACAGATCTAGGAGGAAGAAATAAAACTGTCCCTATTTGTGGATAACATGATTGTCTGTATAGAAAGTCTCAAAGACACTACAAAAAAATACTAAAAACCCTGGAACTATTGAGTTCATCAAGGTCACAGAATACAAATGAACATAAAAACATTAATTGTATTTCTATATATTAGCAATAAACACATGGACATTGAAATAAAAAATACACTGTGTATAATTATACAGAAAATGAAATGGGCAATTATATACCTTCACTGAAACTTTTTTTTCCTGATGAAAAGTATTCACCCAGAAGTCCTGAAACCCCATGGAAATATACTAAACTGGTACTAGACATCTAATTGTCAATTTTACTTGACATGAATCCATCTCTTCCTTGGTGATGCTTTGGGAAATCAAACCTGCATTGTATTAATCAGAAGACTCAACATAATAAACATATATCAATTCTCCTCACACTGAAATACAGGTTTAATGCAAATCCCATCAATATCTCACCTGTGATTTTTATAGCTATAGACAAGATTGTTCTGAATTTATATGACAAAGCAAGTGAATGAGAACAGTTAAGAACACTTTTGAGAAAGAATAAAGTGGGAGGAACCAACTTCAAGTCTTACTGTATTCAAATCTATAGAAATCAAAATTATGTGGGTTCCAAGATTCCAAGACTGGTGGAGCAATAAACACACAGATCAGTGCAACAGTGTAAAGAATCCGGAAATAAACCCACACAAATGTACTTAAATGATTTTTGAACAAGTTGCAAATGCAACTAATTGGGAGAAGAAAAGCCTTTTCAGCAAATAGTGCCAGAGCAATTTGATGTCCACAGGCATAGATGATTGATAGGTATAGATAGATGATAGATGATAGATAGATGATAGATAGATAGCTGATAGATAGATAGATAGATAGATAGATGATAGATAGATAAATTTTTTAAATAAATAAAATAAAATAAAAAGAACATTTTCCTAAATTTTACACCATGTATAAACATTAATCCGAAGTGGATAGTTGATGTAAATATAAAACAATCAAAAAAGAAATAGGACAAAATCTTCAAGATTTAGGGCCAGGCAAAGAGTTGTTAAACTTAACACCAAAAGTAAGAACCATACATGAAGAAATTGACACATTATACTTCATCAAAATCTAAAACTTTTTGTGCATGCACTGGGGGAAAATCTATACTTTAGAGACCATATCTTATCATTCAGTCTTATAATCCCAACATCTAACTAGTGCCATGCAAACAAGTATATGCTAAAGAAGCTATTTGTTGAATGAATATATAAATACATTAAAAAATTTTTTTTAATTTTTAAATCTGCTGTATATGATGTAATTCAGTTCAGTGTTCATTGAATACCTGCTATTGGAAAAGTACAGTATTAGATCGGAAGCACTGGAGTTTACAGAAGGAACTGAAGAAGCGAGCCAATTGCAGGGTAAGGGAAGTCACACACACAAGGCTTGCCTTTTAGGTAACAAATATTGCCCTCTGGAAAATGAGCCTGAGCAACTTCTGTAGAACCAAGCCTTCTAAAACTGGCATTTGGGGTAGGCAAGCTTATCTTAGTCTCTTCCACAGGGTCGTTGTTCCTTACACTAGCTATAACCCTTTAAATCAGGATTGGCAGATGCCTGACATGGCTGTGACTTCTTTCCCCTGCTATGTCCATTGCAGACATCAGTAAAGAATCTCAGCACCACATAGTTCTGTACCTAGATATGGCCTTGGAATCCATCTCAACATAGTGCTCTAGGCCATGCTTCCAGCTGATCAGTTAATCCCAGAGGAAAATCTATCTATCACAACCTCTGGGTCTGAAAAGTGGCCTTGCATAAACCATCCCCCTACCAAACATGAGAAGGACTATCTCACCACCCTGCCTCTGTGGAGAGTAGCTTCTCAGGGTTCTGGAGTTTAGTAGGAAGAGGAGGCTATATGTGTAAGGCTTCAACTGGGTCATCCTCCTGCAAAGTACTGGCTCACAAGCGCAGTATTTTTCCTAGTCCTCAATAGACAACGTCAGCACTCTCCTACCTGCTGGCTCTGGCGGAGAGAAAGGGAGAGACAGGGGCAAAGGGCTGCCATGGATTCCAGGTGTCCCTTAATGCAATCCAATGTGTCCACCGCAGGGCCTCTCTGCTTGCCGGCAGATGTCCTTTTGAGAGTTCAATTAAAAGGGACATTTGCTGACGTCCGTAGGTGGTGCCCATGATCCTGGCAGGTTCAACATGTTTGGCTTCCAGCATCGATGTTTATAAGATCTGGGAGATATTTTATGTTGGTTTAAAATGCAAACATTAGTGTTTATAGGACCTGGGCAGTTTTGTATTTATTTCAAACCTCAGAAATAACAGGACCACTTTCTTCAACAAGCTTTTCTACAATGGGAACAGGTTTTAGCATTAAAACTTGCAATTCAGAACTGAGAACAAAGAATAACCCTCACCAACCTCCCAGCAAAAAGTTTGCAAAGTGACAATGAGAAGAGGAATTCATATACTTCCTCCTTGAATTGTGTTCTGAGAAGGCTTAGAAGTAAGGGAGCCCTAGATCTGAATCCTGGTTCTCATTTTTCTCATCCATAAAATAAGGCTAATGGTGCCCGCTTAGCAGATTGTTGAAACAATGCAGGTAATGAGTGAGTTCTTTTATAATTTTAGAGTAAGGGAAGGCCTTTTAACAAGTACTTAAAATCCAGGGGATATGAAAGAAAAATTGATACATTTAAATACATTTTTAAAATAAGCAAATCAAATCATGCAGTCAAAACTGAAATACTGTGTCTCATATCACAAAGAGCTCTTCTTTCAATATATAAAGAGCTCCTAGCAATTGAAAACAGCCAAAATGTCCATGAATAGACTGTTCATAGAAAAAAAAAAAACAACATCCTTGTGCATATGAAAGGACGCTCAATTTCCCTCGGAATAAGAGATAAAACAAAGTAAAGTTAAACTGAAATAACATTTCTCACCTATCAGACTGGCAAAAGCCCAAAAGTTTAACAACACATTCTGTTGGCAAGGTGGTCGAGGAACCACACTCTCATACGCTGCTGGTGAGAGTGCAAAATGGTACAATCCCCACAGAGGGCAATTTGGCAATTGTTATCAAAATTACAAATGTATTTACCCTTTGACCCAGCAATCCCACTTCTGGAAGTTTATCCTACACATACGCCTCATCTATATGAGACAATGAATATACATGAATATGCAGCATTAATTGATAACAAAAGATAAGAAACAACCCAACTGCTCATTAACAGGGAAATAAACCATGGTTCTATACACACCACAGAATATCACACAGGTATAAAACAAAGAATGAGGGTGCTCTCTATGTATTGATATAGAAAGATCTCCAGCATTTATTAGTGAAAAAACCCACTGTATATAGTGGGTTATCTTTTGTGTAAGAAAGGCAAGGAGTTGGGGGAGAAAACATATTTATATTTGTTTTAATTTTCAAAACGAAATATTTTTAGTTCGCCAAAGAAACTAATAGAAATAGGAGTCCTTATGGGACACAGGGCTGGGAATAAAATGGATGGGAACAGTGATGGAAGCAATACACTTTAACACTTCATTTTAATATTGTTTGACTTTAAACCATGCAAATTTGTTAACTTTTAAAAAATTAAAATCTAGAAAAAAAGAATTTAGTACATTAAAATAATTTGTCAGTGTTCCATATCTATCTAGGTATAAATGTGAATTTACAATTTAAGTATACTTTATGCTAATAAATACATAATACATATATCAGCAATGTCTGTTCAATCAGAATTTAATTATTAATTTATGATTAATAATTTTAGAAGGTCCCCCTGTGGTTTTTGAATTGGGCTCTGCAAGGTTGTAGGGCTGTCTCAAAGTGCTTCAGACCCATTCAGGTTGTGACTTTCAGTACCATAGAGAGACTGCCAAGTTCAAAATATGCATCTCTAGCCTTGAGCTCCCAATTTGCATAGCCAACTGGCTGTAGGCATTGGCATTTGACTGTGCAAGAGGGGATCTCAAATATACCACTTCCAAAACTGAACTTGGGTTCACTGCATTGGGAACAATTCCCAACACCCTTCTGTTCTTTTACCCTTCTTCCTGTAGTCTTGCCCACCTTAGTAAATGGCATCAAGCTACAAGTTCAGACATCACCTTTGATTCCTTACACATGGCATCTTCCCATGGCTCATCCACCAGCAGGTCCCACCTTCAGCCAGGATCGCACCATTCTGCACTCCCACCAGCAATGTAAGACAATGCCCACTTCTCTACTGTTTTGCCAACAGAAACTGAAATTGGGCATCTTTTTGTATGTATAAGAGCTGTCTGTATTTCTTTTTTTTTTTCCTATAAACAATGTACTCATGCACTTTGCATCCCTGTTTTTCCTCCATTGATTTTCTAGATGCTCTTCATATGCTCACAATGGCTCCTGTCACACTCAGGATAAATCCTGTTCTCACGCACCCCAACCGAGGCCTGCATGAATTTTCTCTTTTCACCCCATGCCGCCCTTCTTGCTCTCTGTGCTCCAGCCTCACAGCCCTTCTTTCTTTCTTTGGATGTGCCACACTCACCCACTGCCTTGGGCCTTCGTGTTTGCGTGGACTTCTGCCTGGAATATCTTTCTCCCAAGGCTTGTTCCTTTGAGTCACTGAAGCCTCAGCTCAAATATCACCTCCTCGGAGAGACCTTCCCTGATCACACCAGCCCAAAGTAGCCCCCTCTCCCCATTCTGTTTCTTCTGAGCACCTTCATCATCAAATATCTTTTGTACTGGTTTACCTGAATGCCTCCCTGGAGCTGGGCTTCTGCTCACATTCCTCAGACCCAGCCCTGTGTGGCACACTGGAAGTGCATAATAAATATTGCTGAAGGCCTCAATAGCCTTCTGCCTTCAGTGACTCCTCAGGGCATCTTTTCCACCTCTTTTCCTACAGCCCCGCTCCACCTCCTGATCTTGGCATCAGCGACTACTACTGAATGCCTGTTTCTTCCACTATTTGGAATTAAAACTCCCATGGTAACATCTGATGGATGCAGCTCATGTGTTCTTCCCTGTCTTATTCAAACTCCCACCCCTGACCCCATCACTTGTGGCCATGAGTGGTGGGTGGGAGGTGGCAGAACCAGAGTCATGTGGTTTGCATAGGAGCCTGTGAATTGGGCTGCGTCAGTTAAAATGATATATCTATGAAACATTAGAATATTGAGGGCCCCAAAAAAGAACTTAGTGCATTTATGACATTAAAAATTTAGTGCAAAAATTATAAAAAAAAGTGTGGGGAAAAAAGGTATGTCTCCTCTAGAAAGGGGGGCCAAATGGGGAAACCTGGGGCAAACTTTGCCTTCTTCACAATGTTCAACAGTCTTAGCCTTCATTTTGAGACTTGCCTCTGTTCTGTCCTGCTGGGGTCCACGCCATTCACTAGAAAAGCAAACCAGGGCCAAACAGGGCTGGGAATGGAGTGGAATTCACATCTTTGTGGGGCATGAACACAGACTTGAGCTGGCCAAACCTAGCGATACTGGGGTCATAGTGGTCTGTTCTGTGCTATCCACAACATCTCTTCCATATAATTAGCAAAGGAATCTAGAGTTTAATAGATGAAGCAGTTCCCACTTTAGTGGGTCATGGAAATAATTTACACTCTGCTTTACCCTGACCTCTCAGAGCAGCCAGCAGAGGAGGCACTGCATTCCGTTTTAAACGAGAGCAGCATCTTCTTTCCCCTTTGTAAGCTCCTGTAAAATAAGCCCGCCAGGTTCCCAGAAGATAAAAAAATCCATTCTCTCCTTCCCGCTCACATAAGTGTATCCTCACATATTCACAGGCTTCTGCAGATTTTAATAAGGTCCCCTGTGTGGATCTCTTCAAATACAGGCAAAATACTCAAAGTGAGAAAATGTCACATCTAATCAAGGGTGCTATAAAGACAGCCCCGTGGCAGGCAGACGGCTCACAAGTGGCTTGAACCGAATCACAGTCTGCTTGATGGTAACCAAAATTGAAAAATCTCATTTCGAGCCTTCTTTTGGCAATGTCAATGGGATACTTAGGACTCTTTTATAAAAAGGAAAATTGTGTATGAATTAAGCAAACAGCTTAGCATGATAAAGGTGAAAGGCCATCAGAATGTTTATTTCCTGGGGCAAATGTGCTTTGGGACAAGTGTTCCTTTTAAACATGAACCCCTAGACACACACACAACCGCCGCAATTATCACTGCATCCCAAGCCCTTTCTGACTCTGCATTTCTGCTGTATCATTGGAACCTAAATCTCCAGCCTGGATTTTGTTGTCCTATGGCTTAAGTGAACTCCTCATGCCTGGTGGGTGCTTGAGCCCTTCCCGGTTTCTCTGGAGGGTTTGATATAGAGGAGTTCTTAACCAGTGAGGCTTTCCCATAGAAGACATTTGGAAATGTCTAAAAGCATTTTTGATGTCACAGTGGGAGAGAAAGGTGTTAGTGATGTTTAATGGGTAGAGGCCAGAGATGCACAGTACACCCCACAATGTGACAGAGCCCCCTACAACCAAGGGTGATCAGGCCTCAGGTGTCAGATGTGCCCAGGTTGAGAAGCCCTGGGCAGAGGCCTGGGTTTCTGCAGAGCACTCCACCCTACAGGCCTCCACTCACCCACCTTGGGGGCTGGCCCACAGTGCTTGGCTTGGATCTGCGCCTCTGCGGGCCTCCCTGTCTGCAGCTCTGGGGTCCTGTCTCTTCTCCGTGTGGTGCTGCTGCCCCCATGCTGGTACCAGTGGGCTATTGAGGGAAAAACCTCACAACCCCCTTGCTTCTCTGTCACTTTGTTCCCCTCTCACACACAGGCCTGACTGAAAGTTCTGAAGTCAAGTAGGGAGAGAACAGCAGTGCTGAGTAATGGAAACAGATTAATATATTGGCATTCAATTATCCTTAAACCAAATTGTTCTCCAAAGACATATTCCTGCTAAGACTTCCACATGGTTGTCTTCTCTCCTAAGGCCCTACCACCTGCCATGTTACTCTCCCTATCTTGTCCTCGACCTGCAGCTACCTGCCTGCCCTCCACCCTCCATCCCCAAATCTTCTTCACTTATGTTTTGCTCTCTTTACCCAAACTAGGTTTTTGGTCTATTTCTGCATTTCAAAAACCTCAGAAGGATATTTGCTAAACCGAAAGTCTGCAATCCCAGCATTACAAAAAATTTCACAGAAATTTGTAAACTGCAGTCATTTCTTGAACATATTCTGGATCAAAATTTTAGGCAGGGGTCCCTCTCAAATAAGTCAAACACATTTTATCCCTAATTGAGGACATGTAGGTTTTCTTTCATTTTAGATTTTCAGTTAAGAAAGAAGGGCTGTATAGAATAATGATGAAGAGTAGCAGAAAGTTGTAGATTGCAACCATCATGCCAGTCTACAGACAATGTGATCTTGGGCAAGTTGGTTTACCCTCCCTGAGGTTTGATTTGCAAGCCTGGGGGAAGACAACAGTGAATGGCACAGAGCAAACCTTTGGTGAATATTAACTATTATTACAAACCTCAAATTTCTGACATCATTAAGATTAACATCAGAAATTCTAAACCAAATACATTTAGAAATAGGACCAGTTACTGAAAAGCAAAGAGAAAATAGACCCAGCCTGTCCACAGCTCTGGGGATAAAACCAGTTTCCTAAGAATATAATTTTTACTCTAAGTGTGACCCACAGACCACAACAAACTCCCCTGGGAGTTGCTGGAAATGCTGTATCTCAGGACTCCTGCTAGAACTGCTTACTCAGAATCTGCTTTTTAACAAGATCCCCAGGAGATGTGCATGTTATATTAAGGTGTGAGAAACACTAAGAAGCTTGGTACAAAAGACATGGATGTGGCAGCAGAAAAAATAGCTTCAGTTGTTTTGTTTCCATGGGTCTGTGGGTGACCCAGATGACCTATTAATACCTGGGTATATCAGTAATGTATTAAACAAATTACCATTAGCTTAGCAGCTTAAAATAACACCCCCTTACTGTCTTACGGTTCTGTAGGTTGCAAGTCCTACAGACCATGCTCATAATGCCCTCTGCTCAGGACACTGCAAAGCTGAAATCAAGGGACTGGCCAGTCTGAGTTCTCATCTGGATGCTCTGGGGAAAACTCCACTTCCAACATCACTCAAGTTGTTGGTAGAGTTAATTCCTTATAGGTGTAGGACTGAGGTTCCTATTATTTTGCCAGCTATCAGCCCAGTACCACTCTGCTTCTACAGACCAGTTTTGAGCCCTTGCTATGTGACTCCCCACCTCAGCAACAGAGAATCTCCTTTGCATCAAATTTCTTTAAAATAAAATCTTTTTGTTTTTTTTTTCTTTCTGCTACTAGGTTAAATGAAATTGTAATGGTGGGGGCCCAGCCCAATAGGACTGGTCTCCTTATAAGAAGAGGAGTTTGAGATGCACTCATCTACAAGCCAATTGAAACATTTGCGTGCCTGCCAAGGGAACCAGCATGTGAGGTGATACAGTATAAGAATCTGTGCAAGGTGGCCTATGCACTAGAAAAATCACATATGAATGCAATTTAGCATAAATCAATGTACTAAGTGCTATGGAAAAACAGAGAAAGAAAGATTACCTGCAATGGTACATAGATACCTTCATAGATAGGTCACATCCCACCTGGGGGGATTGGAAGATCTAATACGGTTTAGAAGGACAAGCTATACGTATAGATACGGTTCCTGGTAAATATTTGTGATTGCTTATTTGCTGACTGATTGAGAAAAACACCAGTATGTAAAAAGAGAAAAAGTATCTGAAGGGATTTTACTAAAGAGGCAGAGAGGGAAAACTACATTTTTTCATTTTCTATTTCTGGCTAATCTTAATTTTTAAATTGGCTGTGGATAGTTGAATTGTATTTACAAAATAGTGTTTCATAGTTTTACAAAAGACAGCAAATACGTATTTTAAGAGACATGCATTGGGCCTGTTAATTTAAGTTTATTTCTGCTCCTCTCACATTGAACTAGTGGCATCTGGATTGTGATAAAGTCCCCCAGATGTAGCTAACAACTCTTAGTCTTCACGTGGGTGTGGGTGAACACATAGTCCAATAGATGGATTTGTTTTCACTTTGTTGTTGATCATCCTGTAAGACTATTATGGAATTGGATCACACATTTTGGAAAGTAAGGATGAGTTTTTTGGAGTTCAAACATTAACACCTTTAGAAGAGATATGCAAATCCATGATCATCTTATTTTGGGAGGCTGAAATATAATCAGTTAACATTAAAGCTCCCAAATTCTCTTCATCGCATTTAGAGATGTAATGAAGAGGAAGCAAGGATCAGAGGTGTACCAGCAGGTCACTTAATAAAACATATTTCCACCTATGAGCCTAGGACATAGTTCAAAACTCTTATGAAGGCTGATATGACTACATATGTAAATTGGCCAGAGGTTTTCCTTTATTATTATTTTTTTCAAAACATCTTGTAAAAGAAAAGGCTTTATTTCGAAATTAACTGTCAGGAAGGTGGGCAGGGGATGGCAAAGGTTATCTTGCATAAAGTGTGACTAATCTCGAAACTAACTTTTCTCACAAGGTAAATGACTTTAGCCTTGGCCGAGGGGGTTGCCACTTCTTTTATGTGTCTTTGAGTCACATTTTGTGGGTGAACCCATACTTCAAAGACAAAGATCAATTAGAGAGTATGTTTCTGGGTATAAGATTTACTGCAAATGGGATTCACAGACTTTGACAGAGCAGGGCCCATGGGAGAAAGGCTGCCTCCTCGGGGAGGACTTGGGGTGGGTCCTTGGAAGGGACACTTGGATTTTCCAGTAAATGCAAAAGACATAACAGGTAATTTCCCAGGCAGCTCCCAGAATCTTATTATGTCCCGTCTCCCATCAACAGACAAAGTCCCGAACAACCTCCATGGCTTGCAGAAATTTGCAAATCTTGTAAGCAAAGCTTCATGCCTGTAAGTTGATGACCTTGAATGCACAGATTTTTCCTAAATTCTATTTTTCTCAGAGGACAGCATTTGGGCATCTCTAGATCTCCTGGAGGAAGTCACAGTTGGCCTCTTAGCCATTATCACAGCTCCCCTTTATTTCTAGCTGACAGCTCTGGCTGTAACTTTTTGGTAGTACCATTAAGTAGAAGTATGAATGGATTAATGAATGAACGAATGCTGGCTGACTGGCAGAAGCCCACGATGCAAGCACAAGACACCACTCTCATACCTCCACTCAACAGCTCCACCAGACATCAGCCCAGTGGGCTTACCGTCATCACTGTTGTCCCCTTCCAGGCATCAGGACTCACAAAAATGAAGAAGAGCTTGTAATCATGAAAGCTCAGGACTTTCTACCTTAAATAGTGTACAGAACCCTGATAAAATCATAATAGCTTCCAATCACCAGTTTTTGATAGCTTCTTTGGCATTTACACAAAGCTTTGTGTACTTCATGTGGTGGAACACTTTTCCTATTTTCTGTTCTTTTGATTTCTTATAAAATACATCTATTTCAGGACCTGTATGTTTAAGCTATGGGACATTCATGTGGCAAGCCCTATGCATGTTAGCTAGAATCATTTATTAAATTAAATGGAATGGGAGGGAGGATAGTTTTGTTCCTACTGTTCCCTAAACTGTACAAGATACATGGTCTTCTGCTTGAGTATTTCTCTCCTCTTCTCAGCAGTATTGAAAATTTGTGACTCACTGTCCACAAAAACAAGGTGTATGCAGGCTAAGAATCTCTCATTTGCTGTCTTTGTGGATGACTTTTATATAGAAGAAGGAATCTGAGAGGAGTAGTGTTTTAGTTTCCCCCGATGGAAGCCAAGTCTGGGAGATGGAGGGCGGGTCCTTCCCCAGCAGGCTGGCATCCCCGGCAGCCCTGTGCATCAGCCACAGCTCTGGTCCACGGCAATCACAGTGACCTTGCAACCAGAGTTGACTTAAGGTTGAAACTCAAAACTAAACTTAATTGAAACCAAAGCCCATCACAACTGAGAAAAAAGGGAAACAAATTGCTCATGTGGACAGAAACTGTCAAGTTTCCCATTGCTTGTATTTGTCAGCATCACATCAGAAGTCCCCACCCACCCGCCCTCTTTCCAAAGCGATGTTGAGGGAAACTCATGCAGAAGCAGTGGGGGCACTTACCTGACAGAGAGCACGATGGGGCTTTGCCAGAATGGTTCTGACCACAGCAGATCGTTTGCCCAGCTCTGCTTCATACAACGAGCTCCCTTAACTGACTCGCCTTAGAGTTAAATTTGAGCACCTGGCAAGTGACATTTAACTTTGCCTCCTTTGAAAGGGCACTTGGAGGCCATTACCAACCAGTCCCCTAGCTGCTTTCAAGACTTGAACTCATGTGAGAACAAAGGGCAAGCCGCATGGTACTTTACCTACCCTGTCCCCACACATGGAAACCTAGCTCAGTCTGGGCTGGTCTTTTGAGAACACCGTTCTCATTGCCAAAGGTGTCCATTCCCCAGGACTCCAAAGGGATGAAAACACAATGACAGTTCATCATGAGCATGATACCTAACGCTGATAGAGTGCTGACAATGTGCCAGACCCTGTGCTAAATACCACTCAAGGATGGGCTATTTAACCCTCACAACCCTGAGAGGCAGAAGAAACTGCGACACAGAGAGATGGAGTGAATTGCCCAAGATCACTCAGCTGCTAAATGGAAAAACCAGGCCATCTGACTCCTGAGCGTAGGCTCTTCAGTGTATTCCACAGGCTCCATATAAATACATGTGTGTGTATGTGTGTGTGCATACCCAACAGGTATATAGGTGGGTTTGGGAGGGGAGTGCAAGGGGTGACACAAGAACAAAAAGAAGTAGAAAGAGAGAGAAACATCTTTAGAGCCTTGGGACAACTCTTAATGGACCCACACTCCATGTACAGTCTACAGGGGACCCTTTAAACAGAGCAACAGCAAAAGGTTGCTGGAAGGATGGATGACCAGGTCTCACCCTGTCCTGGTGACAATTTGAGGAGACCACGTCAATAAACATCATTCACCAATTACTGAGGTTTCTAAGGAATTTACTTGGGAAAGGTGTAAATTGCAGTAAAAGTAAGTCCTAGCCTTTTCCAGTCCCAAAGCTTGCTTTCTCCAGCTGTGTTCTGAGAGGAGGCAGGAGTGGGAGCTGGGAGGGATGAGAGAGAGCAGAGAGGAGAAGCAGGGAACAAACCCCAAGCCCAGAAAGAATCTCTGCATCTCACATTCTGATAAAAGGAAACTTAATCATACTGCTTTGGCTTCTCCCCCCACGGTGATCTTTATCATCCTTAGGGCTTCACAGATGACACAGGAAGCATCTATCTAGTTATTAAAGCATGAGCCCTTCTTCAGAAAGTATCTTATTCTAACACCTTATTAGGGAATTTAAGATGTACCACCCAACAGCCATCTGGGGCATTTATAAGACTACTGCTTTGTAGGTCCAATTGCCATCTCTCTCCTTTGTTGTTTATCCATACAACTTCCACTTACCCCAAGGAAAGTTCTATGTGGGTGGAAATAAAAGAGATGAAAGCAGAGTTTGTTGTATTATATTTTTATTAGCATAGGCCCAATAAACATTACTGCCAGAAGACCGTAGAAATCATCTAAGGCCATCTACTTAATTTTTGGACAAGGAGAACGAGGCCCAGGAATGAGTCCTGGATATCCCCCAAATCACACATTATCTCAGGGTTTGATCCCATTCTGAATCTCACTCCATTTCTTACATTTATTGCATGCTTTATATGCCCTCATTTGATTAAGAGGTAAATACACCCTTCAGTGAGAGAAAGGTGGTTCAGAAGCTTTCACTGAATCAACATACTAACTTTGAACTAGCATTAAAGAGACCTAGAACAAAAGTCATTAAAAATGTATGAACCTCTTGACCCAACTTATATGTTGGTAAAATCCTTTGCTTTTGTAATACAGTAGTAGAGACAGTTTCAAAGTTCCATTAAAGCAGTTGCTTAATTGCGTTGATTAGTATGGTCTCTTCCAGGAGTGACTTGAGATAAAGAAGCAAAAGTAGAAGCCAAGTGCTAAAGGCCAATGTGAAGCCACAGTGACCATGGGCTCCATGAAAACAGAAAGCTTGCCTATTGTATTTATTACAGTGAACCCAGCTTAACCCAGGGTATATGGTAACTGTAGGCACTCAACAGGCTTTGGCTGAATAAATTAACAAAAGGGTGAGGGGAGCAGGAGTTCCCCAGACATTTTTATATGCCCCAGCTGCCAGGTTTCCCCAATTACCCAAAGACAGCACTGTGTTCTTGATGGTTCCTGGCAGATCTCACATAGCTGGATCAGACTAGGTGAACAGCATCTTCTTAAAGAATGGGACAGAGAAGAGAATAACATTTAAAAAGTGGGACTGTTGTTTATATGCACAAGGGTGGGATAAGTAGAGCTGCCTCCCAAGACTGGTTCTCCCTCCCTATTTTACCAGTCCTGTAAACCACATGTTATCTCTGGAGGATGTCTCCTACTCCTCAAGGTTGCCTTCTCTAAGCCTCTAAGTATGTGAAATGTCAGTAGTTCCAGTTAAAGGTGGTATCTGAGGAAAGGTACCATTTCTGGATCCAAAATTTGGGGGATATTTGGAAGACAGAAGCAGAAATGATTTATTGATAGAAAAATCAAAGAACGGACTGGCAATCTCAAATCATGCCGGGAGTTAAAGATGCTGCCTAAGGCAGTACGACCCTTCTGCACGGAAACTCGGCAAGGGCTGAGTCAGGTGATGATCTCTGACACAGTTAATCGAAGGACACTGAGTAGCTATGCCAGTTGATCTCCACCCTCATTCATCAGCCCATACTCAGCAGTTGGCCACGGTGTTGTGCCCAGGTTAAAACTACAAGAATGGTCTCTAAATAAGTCAGGGGCTACTGTTTTGAGGATGAAAAGTGAGCATGGGACTAGGAAAGAAAAGTGGACTGCAACTCTAAATTTGGATGTAAAGTAGCATAGCAGCTCATTCTTGAAGTGCAACATATTAAAGCAACTTGTCTCCTAAATTTGGCAACCATAAATGGAGATACCATACTTTGGGTGTTCGCTAGAGAAGCCTAAATTCTGTCCTTCCCACTGAGAGCAGAGCCCCAGGTTGCAAAACAAAGCAAAACACAACACAAACTTAGAAAAGGAACAAAAAAATCCAACCATTCCAGTGGCAGGAATAAGATCACAGCAAATAGAAAAGAAAATCAGATAGCAGAAATAAGGTCAAATATACCTGTAACCACAATACGATGAAATGGCTTGAATCTTCTCAACAAACGACAAAACTTTTAGATTAGGTTTTAAAAAAAAATGCATATATGTGGATTGCACAGGAAATACTTGACAATTGACTTGAAAATATTGAAAATATGGAGATCTTTTAACATATATCAATCAGAGAATAAAGAGGAAATTTGTAAGGAAGAAATATAAATGGTCTATGAGTATATGAGAAGATACTGAACCTCTAATAAGAATAAGATGAATTTAAAGAACACAAGATGCCATTTTCCGCCTGTAACAAGATGGGCACAGCTTTTAACAACCAATTACGCTGGAATTTGTGAAGATATGGGGAGACAGGTACTGCTGATAGAACTATAAACTGGTCAGGATTCTCTAAGCAATGGGGGCGCAGGGGAAGGGAAACAGGAAGCCAGAACAAGAATGGTATGGTCCCACCGCCTCATCTCCAGGATGAAGACAGGGGGCCTGGACCATAGGTCCCCAAGAAACAAGCTGTGTCAAGTCACATCATCACAAAGGGTGGAGATCCAGCTCTGAGTCTCTCTTATTTTGTTTTCTAATGCAGGCCTTCTTGCCAGAAAATGCTTCAATTTTTCCATCTGCCTTACTGCTGTCATAAGATGAAATGAGATAATATATGTAAAATGTTTTGCAGAATGTAAAAAGCTACACAGTGTGTGACATTAGCATTTCTTTTATAATAAGAATGAAATGTATTGACATGTGCCCATAAGAAGCTCAGGATAAATGAAATGTGTATGAGACTGGACAAAACCAGGCTACCATCTCCTGAATGTTATTATTCTGCCTTAAAACTTACAAAAAAATCCTTTAAGTCAAAGAAGTGCATCCAGCATCCTTGGATAGATCCAAATATATGGTCAGCCTGTTTTCTTCATAGAAATGCAACACTAAGTTCCCCTGCTCCCCCACAGCTATGCCTGTCTAAAGCACTCACAATCACGGACCTTCTTAGAGATCCCACTTAGGAGAAACCAAAGAAAGTGCTTTTAGCAGCTGGGTCCCAAACCCAGGCCACAGGTCTCAGTGTAGCCTGTCAACCCTGAAGTGGGAGGCAGGGACTCAGGATTTGGGTTATACTCTCCATTGTTTGCCTTTTACTGTCACAGCTACTGTTGTTGTTGAGGGTGACATCTGAGCAGGCTTCTGCCGCTGGGGAGAGAGAGAAGATTTTCACAATCCAGGGATGACAGGGTTTCTCAGTGGGAATGAAACTTGTTCTTTCTCTATGACCCTTGGTATCATCTCCAAAGTCGTCTCTTCCACACAAAACTTCCATTAACCCAAGACATTCTACTGAGAATCATCACTCTATAAATTGAACAATTGAAAATATCAGGCACATATCAACATACATTTGACCTTTGAAAAATGTGGGAGTCATGGGTGCTGACCCACTGTGAAGTTGAAAATCCATGTATAACTTTTGATTCCCTAAAATCTTAAGTACAATAGCCTACTGTTGACTGGAAACCTTGCCAACAACATAAACCAATGATTAAAACATACTGTTATATGTATTATATACTATATTTTTACAATAGAGTATACTAGAGAGGAAGAAATGTTTTCTCAAATTGTCAAAAATCTTCAAGAAGTTTTCCAATATATTAATTGAAAAAATGCTGTATATAAGTAGAAATGTGCAGTTCAAACTGGCATCAACTAATAACTGTAGGAGTAGTTAAGATACTAGGCTGTAATTCTGGAATTTCCTCTTATTAGATCTGCAAACTTATGTAAGTTAATTCCATTTCTTATGCCTCAGATTCTCTTTCATTTTCTCATAACAAATTTCAAACATGTGATACAGCATTATTAACTATAGTCATAATGCTGCACATTACATCCCCATGGATTATTTATTTACTACAGGAAGTATGTGGAAGTTTGTACCTTTTGACTCCCATAACCCATTTTGCCCACATCTTACCCTTACCTCTGACAACCACCAGTCTGTTCTCTGTATCTATGAGTTTGGAGGGGCTTTTATTTTGCTTTTGGTTTTGTGATTGTGTTTAGATTCCACATATAAGTGAATTGTATGGTATTTGTCTTTTTTTGTCTGACTTATTTCACTTAGTCTAATGCCCTTGAGGTCCCTCCATGTGGTTGCAAATGGCAGGACTTCATTCTTTTTTATGACTGAATAGTTTTCCATTGCATATATATATGCCATACCTTCATTCATCCATTGATGGATGCTTAAGTTGTTCCCATAACTTGCCCATTGTAAATAATGCTGTAATGAACATAGGGGTACATATATCTTTTCAAATTAGGGTTTTCATTTTCTTTGGATAAATACCTGAAAGTGGATTCCTGGATTACATGGTAGTTCTAGTTTTCATTTTTTGAGGAATCTTCATACTGTTTTCTATGGCAGCTGCTCCAATTTACATTCCTACCAGCAGTGCACAACAAGGTTTCCTTTTTCTCCACAGCCTTGCCAACACTTGTTGTTGTTTCTTTATATATATGTATATTAGCTGTTCTAACGGGTGTGAAGTGATATCTCATTGTGGTTTTGATTTGCATTTCCCTGACCATTTGTAATGTTGAATATCTTTTCATGTACTTGTTGGACATGTGCATGTCTTCTCTGGAAAAATGTCTAGTCAGACCTTCTGCTGCATTTTTTAACTGGATTATTTTTTTTTGCTATAGAGTTGTGTGTTTTATTTATATGTTTTGGATAATAATCCTTGGTCAGATATGATTTGCAGACATTTACTTCCATTCAGTGAATTATCTTTTCTTTTTTTGGTTATTTCTTTTGCTGTACACAGCTTTTTAGTCTGACGTAGTCTGACTTTTTTATTTTGTTCTTTTGTTGCCTTTGTTTTTTAAGTCAGATCCAAAAAATTATCACCAAGACTCATCGATGTCAAGAAATTTACTGCCTATGTTTTCCTGAGGGAATTTTGTGGTTTCAGGTTTGACATTGAAGTCTTTAATCCATTTTGGGTTAATTTTTGTATATAAATAAGGGTCCAACTTTATTATTTTGCATATGGATACCAAAATCCATCTATTGAATTCATTTTTTGATTCTTTATATTTACAGTGGGATGGTAATGGCACTTACCCATAAGCTTGTTGTGAAAATCAAATGAGACAGTGCAGTCCAAGATTTCATTCTATAGTCCTGGTATGGGCAGTGCTTGATAAACAGTAGCATTGGTTTTCAATGTTTTCTCATTGATACTCTATTATCCTTTCATTTCCATTCAGGCAGAGTCATCGCTTCATGAACACACAGTGTTATCAAATGGAGGCACTAGGAAAGATAACATTTGGTCTCCCAGGAGGAAAAGACCAGATGGCCTAGATTACATTTACAGACACACACCAGGAAGGGCTGGGCTACTGTGGGTAAAAGAGTTTGAAAACATACTGTAGTAATCAGAGCCAGAGGATACACTTCGTACCCATCCTGAATTGTTGGGTCAGCTGAGGGGATAAGGTTAGGAATCAGATTCAAACTGGAATCAACCTAACGTCCTTAGGATTTTAAAAACTAATTCAGAAGTAAGAGAATAAACCCCTCCTGTTCTGACAGGTCAATTCAAGTTCAGATCCAAAGGTACATTATCGGCAAGTTCTACTAGGAATGTGCCTTTGAATGGAATTTTCCCAACTCCTTCCTGACCCATTCCCTACGCTTTTAAAAAAAAATCATGGTTCAGAATTACACTGTGGCCTAGAAAACAAGAGAGACTATCCTTGCTAACCGAACAAGAAAACTGAATAAATCACAACATCATAACTTTTCTTCACCTCTTCAGATTGCTAAGGTTGAAGGCAAACTGCCTGAAATCCCAGGAAAGAGAGTCTCCTCCAGGGAAAGACGGGATAAGAGCTCTGGCTCATTTGAAGCAGAAGCTGCAGTGAAGACGCTGGGCACTATACGAGCAGGCACAAAGAAGTCAGCTAAAGTTTTAAACAAATCGCTGAAGACTGAGTGAGGGCGATCATGACAGCGCAGAACCCATGGGATGCTCAGACATTTGAGGATTCCCCCTAACTCACAGAGTTTTCCCATGGCTACTCTTCCAAGCACTCACACAAAAGCCTCAAGAAGGGGAGTGGCTGCTGCTGGAGAGAAGAATGGAATCCCACCTGCACCCTCCTATCCTACAGAACATGAGCCTTAACATGCTAGAGGAGAGACAGCAACTGTGGCACCCCAACATCATAGTTGAAAACCCATTATGTCTCAGGAAGGAAAAGGACAAGAAAAACTCCCTCTATCCCCAGGGAAGAGCAGTCTTGTGGGCTCAAGATCCTGTACAAATGACATTAGAGGACTTCCACTATTGGGACAGGGGCAAAAATCTGCACAAGACTGGCAAAGATACAGGTCAGTCTGCCTGGCATATGCAGGAGGTGAAGGATCCCTGAGATACACCCACCTCCCCACACACACAAGACTGAAGCACACAAAATCCCCGGGGCTAAGGCTAGAGCAGAACAATAGGGAGCTTCCCCAAGCCAGCCAGCACTGAGGAACAAGCATTATCAGGATACACTGCGACTGACTCAGAAAGAGAAACCCTCTCTGTGAAAGCTGAGCGGGGAGCAGAATCATTAAGAAAAATTGTCAGTATCTCAGCCACCACTCCAAGCATAGGATAGTAATTTGAAGCCAGTGGTGTAGTGAATGAGACCATAGCAGTGACAGAACCCAGACCCAGCTCAGTTCTAGACTGATTGACCCAACCCCATATTACTGGCCTAGCACACACACAAGGCCTATCAGCACACAATCCTACACACAATGTCTAGTTCAATAAAAATTACACATATATAAAGCAAGAAAAACCAAGAAAGAAAGCCATTAACAGAAACAGACCTAGACATGACCAGATGTTGGAACTATCAAACTGGAAATGTAAAATAACTAAGATAAATATGTTAAAATCTCCAGTGGAGAAAAGAGACACCATTCATGCATAGATAGGGAATTTCAGCAGAGGAATAGAAACTATAAGGAAAAATAAAAGGGAAATGCTAGAGATAAAATCATAACAACAAAGATGGCAAATGCCTTTGACAGGCTCAGGAGCAGACATTATACAGCCAAGGAAATAATCAGTGAACATGAAAAGAGGTCAATAGAAATTACCAAAATGAAAACACAGAGAGGGGTAAAAATAACAGTGC
This sequence comes from Manis pentadactyla, assembly GCF_030020395.1. Lineage (NCBI taxonomy): Eukaryota > Metazoa > Chordata > Mammalia > Pholidota > Manidae > Manis > Manis pentadactyla. Next base: position 40,489,600 of record NC_080032.1, on the reverse strand, counting down.
ATTCAAGGGCTGTGAGACAATATCAAACATTCTAATATACAAGTAATGCATCCCAGAAAGAGAAATCAAGAAAAAAAAAATAGTTGAAAAGAAAATAGCTGTTAATTTTTCAAAAAATAATGACAGATATAAATGCAGACCCAAAGAATATCAGAGAACCCCAAGCTGGATCAATATTCCCCACTCAGATACACACACACACATGCATGCACACATACACAAACACGTGGTTATATTAAGTTCAAACTGTTGAAAATCAAAGATAAAGAGGAAATCTTGAAGGTAGTCAGAAGAAAAAGAAAAAAAAACATGTTACTTTTCAGAAAGCAAAGATAAGAATTATAGCAGATTTTTTGACAAACAGTATGTAAGCCAGAAGACAATTGATATCTTTAAACTACTAAAAACTAACATGATGAACCCAGAATCCTATGCTCAGTTAAAATATTTTCAAAATGGAAGTGAAATAAAGACTTTTTCAGACAACTAAAATCAGAAAGATTTCATTATCAATAGTCTAGTGCTACATGAAATATTTTAAGAAATTCTTCAGGTAAAAGAGATATGATACTCGACAGAAACTTGTATTTATACAAACAAATGAAGAGCTCTGAAAACAGGTAAACAATGAAGGTAAATATAAAAGATACATATATATATTAGCATTATTAATTGTTTTATAAGATAACTGACTACAAAAATGACAGCATTGCATTGTGAATAAAGAGCATGTGTAAAAGTAAAATAAATGTCAACAATAGCACAAAAAAGGAAGGAAAGAATTGAAAGTAAGATTCTAGTGAAGTAATATTATGTTATTTGAAAATAGACTTTGAAGTGGCTATAATAATACCAGAGAAAGTATCTTCAGAACAAGGAAGATTTTATTAGAAATAAAAAGGGGAATATCATAATGATAAAGGATTCTATTTTCCTACAAGACATAACAGTCCCTAATATGTGTGCACCTAACAAAGGAGTTTCAAAATTCATGAAGCAAAAGTGATAACTGAAAAGAAATGTAGGCAAATTCATAATTGTACTTGAAGACCTCGACACTCTTCTTTCATTAGTTGATAGAATATGGGTACAGAAAATAAGCAAGTTTAGAGAAAACCTGAACAGCATCACCACCAGCAACCTTGACATAACAACTGGCATTTCTGAAACACTCTACCCAACAACAGCAGAATGTGAGTCCTTTTTATATTGCACATGGAACACTCACCAAGATAGACCATATTTGAGCTGTAAAGCAAACCTTAACAAATTTAAAAGAATTGAAATCAAACAAAATATGTGGTCTGTTTGTGACAGAATTATCTTTGACATTAGTAACAAAAAGATATCTGAAAATTCCATACATATTCAGAGATTAAACATTAATGATTAGGGAAATATAAATTTAAACCACAATGAGATCCCACGACACCAGTGTGAGAATGGCTAAAATTTATTTTAGAAATTTGGTGATGGAATTTTTAAAAGTTGCTCATGTTGGAAAAGACCATGGCATTTTCTTATGAAGTAAAATATACATTTGCCTTAAAAATCAGTAATCATGAACCATGAACAGAAGAACCTGTACACATATGTTTATAGGGATTTATTCATTATTGCCAAAGACTGAAAATAAGCCAAAGTCCCTTCAATCAGTGGATGAATAAATAAGCTATGGTTTATCTATATAATGAAATGCTACCCAGCAGTATAAAGTCATAAACTAGTGACACGTGTAATAATATGGATAAATCTCAAAGGCATTATGCTAAGTAAAAGAAAGACTCACAAGACTATAGTCTGTGTGATACAGAGACAGAATGTAAATCAGTGGCTGCTTAGGTGCTAGGAAAGTGGGGAGTGATTGCCTACATGTGGCCTGAGGGAATGGGGTGATGGTCATGTTATAGGTATTGATAGTGATTGCAGTTACATAACTGTGTCAAAACTGATAGAAATGTACACTTAAAAGGATGGATTTTTCTTTACATAAATAATACCTCATTAAACCTAACTTTAAAAAACAGTCACATTTAGATGACCTTCCTAGGTCAGCCCACTATCTCCCAATAAATTAATCTTCAGCTTTAACTCCATACTTCCATGTTAAATAATGGATTAGGTATAAAAATCAGATCAAAACAATACCAGATTTAATTATCTCACTTCCCTATGATGGCATCATAGACAGACCATTCTTCATGATGGAGTAAATAACATAGTATCAACTAGCTATGAGGAATGGGGATGGAATGAAGCACTGGGTTCTCAAGTCTGGCCTTGCTTGATGGGCCCCCAGGAAAGAAACAGATGGACAAAGCCACTGTATCAAAATTTTGTGAGTCAGATCTTCTGAGCATACTCTATTGAATAAAAAAATGGTGCATTAATTTCATAGGGTATCCTCCCAGCAATAAAACTTCAATTTATGTTGATGGGACCTTTTTCTCATAGTTGTCTTTCTCTATACCAATCTAGGGAGGAAATCCCTTGTGGCAAGAGCTGTAAGTTCATATTAGATAAGAAAGTTTGGTGACATAGTCTCTGGAGAATTTCAGAATTGAGGCTTCCTTCGTATGTAATAATCAATCGCCTCTCAAATTTCTACAGGAAATTTCTTGCAAAGTTCTAAGTCTCTTCTACTTATTTTTCTTATTGGTCTCTAAAATATCTGCTTGAAATTAGGAAAGCAATGGACACATCACCATTTACCACATATACAAGGTGAACCAGGGATGGAGGGGATTTTTAGTTGTTTTTCAAACTCAGTTCAATAAAATGACCACAGTTAGAAGGAAAGATTGTGGAGGCTTGGATTGTGTTGAAAACCTTTAGTAAGGATCAGCATCATGGGTATCGAAGAAGACAATATGATTCAACCCCTTTTCACCAGAAGTCATTTGTTTTTGAACAGTCTCATTAATTTTATCATCTGAAAAGAGCTTGGCCGTCACATTTATATCAAATACCAGAGGGCTGTCTTTTGGTTTTGAAAGGTGTCTGAGTCATTTAAGAATCACAGAGTTCTGTGCTTGAGGAAGATCTTCTTGGGTGTTGAAAGATGTCTGAGTCACTTAGGATATGTAGAAAGATGGCTCCCTGACAGCTTGTGGGTTATATAACATCTGAGCAGCCCGAAGTTCACGTTGGCTGTTTGCATTAATCACTGTAATTTGACTAACAAGCCCGAAGTGACTGTTCAACATCAGCATGGCACTAGGGTCACAACTGAACAAAGACAGGAAGGAAAAAAGGAGAGTGGTGAGGCAGAAACCCCCTGTTCCCTTCCAGAGTAGCTGAGAAGTCCCCAAGTGTCAGTGAAGGCATTGACAGTTCAAAAAAAGATTGACAAAAGATGGTGAAGGGAAGCCTGGGGGAAAGAGGAGAGTTCCAACTTCATGCTCTCCTAGCTGCATTTTTACTTCTTTCTACAAATCTTAGCCAGTTTCTCCAGCTGTAGCTCTGGGTTTGCTACAACTCTGCCTGGAAGCTGGGCACCTCGGTTTTCTTTGCCATGCTGACCAAGAATTGAAGCTGGGCGTTTTTGATTTCAAATAGTCTGATTTTGTCATTTTTTATTCGAAAAATCTAATCTTACCTCCAAGACATAGGAAAGAATATAATTTTCTAGAATTTCTGCAAAATAAGAATGAACACTTTGTTTGCAAGGAAACAGAAGGTCGAGGTACACCCCTCACCACCACCTCTTGCCACACACTCCTCCAAAGGCATAGGAAGAAATGACCTTATTGAGCAGATTCCTTATCTCTTAAGTCAAGCAATTGTTTTTCTTTTCCTAAAGTCAAACAAGTGATTGGCTTTGCTTTTTGTGCAAAACTCTTAACTCACCCATAGTTTCTCAACCCAATTTTGTCTCTTTCAGTTTGCCTGGAGTACGTTTCTAGTCAAGTATTATGGCTGTACTTTTTAATGAAGTTTCCTTGTTTCTTTTTTGTGGACAACTGACGACACTTCTCTCCACAAGGACTGCTTTTCCAAAAATTCTCTCCCATTTCCTGAGCCAAGTTCCACAGAATACCACGTTAGAATCCTTTTTTAATGAACATAAACATGATGCAGGCCTCCTCAGAGCCGCTGGCATGCTCGTGTGCCTAGCGCATCTCCACAAGCAGATATGGCTCACACAGTTTCCCAAGCTTGTTTGGCCACGGAGCCCTTTCACTTCTCCCACCCACAGCACCTGTTGGTCCATGTAACACAGTCTGGGAATTTCCGTCAAGCTCATAAGATAATTTTCCCTCCCAATGGCAGGAGAGACTACTTTCTGTTCTAAACATCCAACACTATTATTCCATCCTCTGGTTGGAATTCCACCTACTCTCAGCTCATTAGCTAAAGAGGCATAACTGACAGGCTGAATCTAATCTCTGTTGCCTGAGTTTGCCATCATGTGCATTTTCCCGGGTGCTAAAAAAAGATACCTCGCTTTACAGAAGAGTGGACTTGCAGACTGGATTCATTACAGCTCTACTTTATGATTACTTCACACATAGGGTAACACCAGAAAGTGTGCACTCGCATTCTCCAAAGTTAATTCATAGCCCAGGGACGTAGTATGCTATCTCCCCACCATATAGCCAGCTTGTTTCTTTCTGTCCTATCTTAAACAATCATCTTTAAATCTGTGTCACAGAGAGTAGCTATAACACATACTTATGAAAGATCCTGGATATTTAATGTGAAGACAGAAACAGATATGCCCCTACTTTTCTTCCAAGTCATAGCATAAATTAAAGCCTCATTTAAAAGAAAACAGCTTCTCTTCACAATTAGAAATCGGCCTGATTATACATTAACTTTTGATTTCTGAAAATAAGGAAAATATAGCTATGTGTTCATCTTTTGGGTGCCAGTTGAACCTTGGTTTTGTTTTTTCTTTTTTTAAGAAATGGATCAGATTTGGAGAAATATTCATTTTGATTAAGTCAAAAGATTCTGTACATATTTTACAATTCTGTAATCTCTTTAAGTGTGGGTTCTTAACATTTGGAAGGAAAAAGCTACCGCTGTGGGCAGGAAGAGGTGTCTCCTCTTTTCACAGAGATTTCAAAGCTTGAGTCATCCTTGTCATTTCCAGACTCAACTGCCTACAGCTGAGTCACAGGGGTGGGGGAAGGGGGTTAAACTGAGTTTTGAAATCAGTCCAACAATTTTAACAGGTGGTCACCTGTGATGTCATCCGTGGAGGCACCTTCATTCATTGCTGCCTCAGACACTTTCTCTGGTTCCTTTCCATGGTTTCCCAGATAAGAATATGTTAGGCTTTCTTCATTTCCCAAATATGTCCTGTCCTCTTAGAAATAATGTGGTTACTAGCAAAACAACCCCAAATATTTGGGCAGATATAGCTTAACACCCATATATCCTGCAGTTCTCAGCGTAGAACTGAGATCAGCCTTATGAAGAGATGAACCATTATTTATTCTTATACCTCTTAGAGTCATTGTGGGAAATCAATGAGTTGGTATGGACAACAATTTAGGTCCAACACAGAGCAAGCGCTACCAACCTCCTGAATGTATGTAATGAACAGCAGCCGTTACTCCTATTGGTGTCTCATTCATCCTCAGAGTATTTCCTTAAAAAATTACACTTCAGAATAAGTGAAATGTGTTTTAGATCTTTTCACCTCAAAGTGTGGTCCTGTGTGGTCTGGAGACCAGCAATAGCAGCATCTCCGGGGAGCTTGTTAGAAATGCAGATTCTTGGCCCCCACTACCCCCACCCCCAGATCTATGGAATCGGAATTTGCATTTTAACAAGATCCATGGGTGATTCTTAGGCACATTAATGTTTGAGAAGCACTTACATAATAGAATATTCTGGTTATGGGACTTGCCACATAAACCACTACAGATGATCAGTTTTCAAAAGACTTTAAACTAGCATCCAACAAAACAAACTTGGTCTTTTAAATTGTAGGGATTAACTCAAGTCAGTGGAGGTCTGCAAAATGTTCTGTGTTCTCAGGACACTGAGAGGGGACAACTGAGAGAAGGAAGGTATGATAACTACTAGTGCTTATGACATATTGCACATTTTGCCATCTGTATTTCTTTGCACCTCAAATATGACTTGTTCAAAGCCAAACTCATGCACTTGATCTTAAGTTGTATTCCCCAGATGTAGACTCTGAGCTAAGTGTTTGTGTGAAAGTGATTTATTAGGAAGTGTTCCCAGAAAAACCTAGTAAGAGATGCAGCACTAGGAAGAGAGAGAAGCTAAGCAATGTCGAGAAAGCTCTATGGGGATGACTTTGGTTCAGTCCCTCAGGGGACTCTGGACACCGTGATGATTCCTTGCAACTCAAATTGTAGTCCACAGACCAGTGGCATTGGATAGCACCAGAAAACTTGTTAGAAGATCAGAGTGTCAGCCCCCACATCAGCCCTGCTGAATCGAAATATGCATTTTTAACAAGATCCCTCAGGTGATTGATAAGCACACCAAAATTTGAAACACTGGTGTAGGTCATATGTCAAAGTTGTTCCAATTAGGACTGAGGATGGTGATGGGTTTATAACCCACTGCTATCAGTCTTTGGTTAAGGGCTGGTCCTAGGTGCCTTAATTCCCAGCCATTTTCCTCTCTCTGTGCAGACAAAGGAATTTCAGTAGGCTAAGCTTGGCCCCTGAGACCCAGGTTCTGGCTGCTCATGGATGTTGGCTGAGGGTAAAAATACCCCAGGAGCTTGGATGCCTGGAAATGGTTAAGCAATCCTAGAAGATGCTGGGCAGGGAGCTGACCAATCCTGCTACAGTCTCCATTTATCTTCTTCATTCTGCCCTTTCTGTTGTCTTTAGGTAGACAAGTAGCTAGATTTGTCTATCTCTGCAAAGTTTCTCAAATCTGTTTACCATTGCCCATCACCTCGCCATGTCCAAGTTCTGAGTTATACTACCCCACGTTACTTCACTATACCCTACTTGGTGGCAATCCAAGCTCTGTCTGTCACCTGTACATATCTTGAGGTGCAGTATGAAAGTCCCCCCATCTTCCATGTCTTTCCTAACCCTTTCAGGCAAAAATGGTCATCAGCCTTATCTTCGCATAGCAGCACTTCTGTACATTCTTCAAGTGAGGTTTTTGTCCTTTTATGCTACTGTTAGCCATTTACAGGATCCATCTATCCAGATAGGCTCAAAGCCACTTGAAGATAAAGGCTAGTTGCACTCCCTGTGCTTAGCACATATTAGGTGCTCCAAAAAAACTTTTTAAATAAAGAAATTATTGACTCTAAGGCATTTTCAAGTACTTTAGCTCATGGACCAGTACTGTGAATCTATTCTTACATGTACTAAACTCTACATGTAAGTTACTACACTAAATAAAGAAGAAATAGGGTGAAGTTATACATGAACCTTTCATGCTTTCTGTAGTTGAAACCACATTCATTCACCACGTGGCAGATTCTCTCAGTTGCTTTGAAAGAATTTATTTGAAATCTTTAATACAAAACAATTCCCTCAAGAATTAGTCACACATTTGATATAAAGTGTATGACAGCTAAGGCCAGTCCCTCTTTATATTTTAACTATTAATCACCAATTTTCATACTTACTGCAGACTTGAAACTGTGTTTCCCAAAGATAAGCCTTGGGAATACATTTGCTTTAACTAGTATATCCCAGAACAAGTGCAATATTTGTAACTTAAGTAATTAGCATCCTGTCTGTTCTTTCGAAATTATGAGCATCTCCCTCTCTCTGCTAGTGCATTCTCTTCCTCTCTCTTTCCCTCCCTTTCTGCTTTAATTAATGCTAATGCATACTGCCCTACAAGAATTTGCAAGCTGTACTGAGAAATAATGCAGTGTTAGTTTTGTAATTTAGTGCACAGAGCACATTTGTGCAAAAGCTTTGTAAACTGGGCCCATGGTCAAAAGGAGCAATTAGCACTTTGTTAGTATGCAATGATGTACTAATCTGTGCAGTCCCCAAAAGCAATTGTCTGTTGCCCCCATGTGCAAATTTTTTCCAGTGTATACAGCACTGCTCCAAAAATAACACATTGCATGCCTGGTGCTGTAAATTGGGTTCACGATGATAAAGACATATCAATTAGAAAATATATGTGGTGGAGGGGGGGAAATGCACATAAATTTGGCCCTACAATTTCCAGCAAAACAAGGGAGTTGGTGCACAGCCTTCAAGGGGAGCTAGAGTTCTCTATTACTCCCTCAAATGTCACAAGGAAAGTTGCCTTCATCTTTGGAGAAAGACTATGGGAAGGGCATGTGCAGGAAAATAAGACCTCCCTACCAGAGTAGTTAACCCAAAATCACACTCCTGTGTTGACTTTGTTAACACTGTAGACTGATTTGCATTTAAACAGACACCATCCGCTCCTGTTTTTAAATAGCTCATAGGAACCACACAACAATTTGTGCATTACTTGGACCTCTCAAGTTCTTAGCAAAGCACATGACCTTGTCAGGTCACTGATAAAAATAACAACTATGTCTTACATTTTTACGTTTGCATCTCCCCAAGGAATTTCCGGTATACTGGTTCATTTCAGTCTCACCATACATCTGTGGGTAGGTATTACCCACAGGTATTAACAACACTTCGCTGATATGGGTTCAGAGGAGTGGGGTGACTTGTACAAAGTCACACAGGAGGCAGGACTTGGTAGTGATTCAAAACATGGGCTCTGAGGTCAGGCGGCCTGCAGGCAAATTTCCACTCTCCTTCTGTCTGACCCTGAGAACTTGGCTTCATCCTTCTGTGCTCCAGTTTGTTCATCTATAAAATGAGAATGATGATTCTAGTACCTACCTCAGGGGGTTGTTGTGAGGATTCAAGGTAAAATACTGAGAAAAGTGCCTGAAACAAATATGTGCGGTATAAGCATTAGCTGTGATTTGTTATCATCATCCATTATGATTATTTAGCATAAGGGACTGACAACTAGGCCTTATTCTCAGATGTGGTGAACTTTCCAAGATTCAAAGGTATCTAGTACATATAGCTATCTTTCCTTCTCAAGCATCTGTTTTTCAGTTTTTCAAAATATCAAACATATTTTTGAAGATAAAAGAGAGCTAAAGAGGAAATTAATGCCATTAACTTGAGGAAAAGCGATTGTAGGGAGGATAGTGAATATTGGCCTTTGTGGCCATCAAAGATGTGGCTCTAACAAGCTGTCAGTAAGCTGGAACATGCTTTTGACTTGACTTAGAGAAGCAGTCCTGATAGTGGAGAGAAGGGTTTCTTCAGGAGTGTGACTGATGGCAACAATACCCACACTCCAGCGCCTTTCCTTGTATCAGCGGCCCTTGTGAGGTAACTCAGCAACTCAGCCAGAAGTGGAGGCTCTCTTCCCACCAGGTGATTCCAGGGTGGCCCTGTGGCTAGCTTTGACGCATAGAATGTAGTGGAAGTGATGGTGTGCCAGTTCAGAGTCCAGGCCCCAGGACACTTTATAACTTCTGCTTTTGCTGTTGGAAGTCTGCCCAGTTAGCCTAAGCTAGCCTGCTGGGGGGTGAGAGAGAGCTAGTCACCCTCTTGCCCCAGACGACAGCCAGTAACCTCAGGAGGAGTTTGTCTGTCTCACTGGCACCTGGCTGCAGGTACCTCTGCAAGCCCAGCTGAGCCCAGGCCAGAGAACTGACACCTGGAAATATGAACTAAATTAATACTGCTGTTTCAAGCTCAGGTTTGGGGTGGCTTGCTACACAGTGAAAGCTAATTGACCTTGGGACACTATGGTATCCTTGATCTTAAAATTCCTTGAAGACAGTGTAGGTACCTCCCCCTGGGAACCATTTAGAAGAAACTATATGGAATAAAAAGAAAGAGAAAGATGTTAGAGGTTTTGTTCCAACACACATGTGTCTCCAAATTGTTAAATGGAAGGTTAAGCTCCAATGAAAGGGTTATTTTCTGTTCATAACCAAACAGCTTAATCTTTTAATCATAAACATTATTGAGCACCTCCTATGTGCTAAATGCTAAGAAAATGAAGTAATAGCTCTGCTAAAAAATAAATTAAAATTGTGACAAATGTATTTTAACTATATTTAGCTCACTACCTGATGTCCAAAATCAAAGGTTTTTTTTAAAGAAATAGATTGCATTTCCATAGTAGCCATGTAAGTTAATTAACAATCTTACATGAAAAACAAATTAGTTAAAAGAATGTTATTAGAGCATACACAAATAATTTATGTATCATAAATATAATGAAACCTACTTGTACAAAAAGTGGAAAATCTAGAATCAGGCAGTTAAGCAGACATCTGGCCATTCATCATTAGATTTTCTCCAAAGCAATTTGGTAGAGCACGTTTGAACCCTTACACACAACTTCTGCTAAAAAATGTTGGTATTTTCTTGCTATACAAATATGACACGTAAGGCCTGGCCTGCCTCATTCTCTCTTCTCACTGGCCTTTGGTAACCATAATTTTATTACAATCCTTTCAAGAAATCCTTCCTCCTTTACACTTGCTCTCCCCGATATTGGTCAGTTACAAGTGGGGCCATGCCCCTCTCCTATGGTCCCAGCAGCCTCTTCGGCTGTGGCACCATGCTGATTTGGGGACAACCTCCTTACACACAGAAGGTAGCAGGATGGCAAGAAGCCCTCTCAGATTCCTCACTGCTGGCTTCACATGGGAGGCTTGGTGTATCTTGTGGTTGCAGAACACTTACTCAATTTTTCTAATTGCCTGGAGCACAGTACCTAACATAGAATGTGCTCTCCTTCATTCATTCATTCACTAGCTAATTCATTCAACAAATGATTACTGATGCAGGCAATGTGCTGATACAAATGTAAGCCAAATATTAACTTAAACTCTGTCCTCATAGTCTAGTGGGAAAGACAGACCTTTGTCAAATAATCAAAAACAAGTGTAAAATTGTCCCTGAGACAAGCGCCCCCTAGTAACAGAGTACTTTCTAATAGCTGAGGTCAGAAAGAACTTTCCTGAGGGAATGTCACTGGAAGTGCAATGTGAAGCCTTTGTACGTATCAACCAGGAGGAGGAGGAGGAGAAGTGGAAGAAGCAGAGGGAACTATGGTGCAAAGGCCCTTTGGCAGGAAGAGGCGTAAAGAGGATGTAGGGGAAAAAAGGCAATCAGTGTGACTGCAACAGAAGTCAAGTTGAAAATCTGAATGAGGTACCGACTGGGCAGGCCTTGTCAAGGAGTTGACTTTGATCCCGAATGCACAGGAAACCACTGAAGGATTCAGCAAGGTATCAGCATGGGAAGTGTGCTATTTTGAAAAGCTACTTTGGCCACAGTTGGGGAGATAAGGATATATTGAACTTCTTCCCATAAGCTGTCCCTCAAAAGAGACCAAATGCGAGCTACAGCAGAGCCTTAAAACCAAGCAATCAGCGGAGAAGCACATGGAAAAACGGACTAAGACCAAAGCAAGAGTTGGACCAGAAAAGAAAGTAATGAGTACTTTGCCCACCAGCTGAAGGACCCCTCAAAATATTCAGGGTGGTTTGTTAAATGCGCAGATTGCAAGGGCCCACCCCACGACTTCTGAGTCAGAATCTCCGGAGGGGAGACCCAGAATCTGTCTTGGTGTTCTGAGTCACCCATGACTAAAATTTATATGGTCTAAGGCAGACAGGTAAGTTGGAAAACAAGAAGGCTGAAAGATTCAAAATGCCATCAGCTCTTCAGCATGAGCTCCAAGTAAATAGAGAGTAGGAAATATACAGACACAGAGAAAGAGCACTAGACGTGAGTTCCCCTGCAGGCAGAGTCAGTGCCCCAGAGGGTCACAGGGACTCTCTCTGTTTACACCTGGGCCGCACCACCAAAGCCCCATCCAGCAATTAAACTGCCTTCCAAACTAAGCCTCTATGTTGATTCCTTTTTTCCTTACACACTGTGATGATCCAGCCTTTTATCTTTATTTCATTCTTATCACCAGTTGAGACTTGCTCACCATACGTCAAATCAGGGGCCAGCAAATTATAATCCATGTGCCAAAACTAGCTGTCCCCTGATTGTATATGGCCTAGGAGCTAATAATGATGATGATGATGATAATAATAATAATAATAAATTTCTCTAAAAAATCCTGAGAAGACTATTATATGACATACTAAAATTTATGAAATTCAGATTTTATATTCATAAATGAATTTTTACTGGAATACAGCCATACTTTTTCATATATTTATTCTCTGTGGCTGATTTTACTCCATACATACCATACAAAAGCAGAATCGAGTAGCTGTGATAGAGACCACAGGCCCACAAAGCCTAAAATGTTTACTTTTTTTTTTTTTAAAGATGTTTCTGACCCATGCTTGAAGTTAACCCCTCAGCAACTTTGGTCAAAGTACTAATAAATTACTAGGTTCCTATAAAGCAAATAATTAATTTGTGATGCAAATCATTGCCCCATATTTTAAATTCTTCATTAGCTTGGCTCTTCATATTGAATTTTCTTAAAGCTGGACGTACCTTTGTACCATATACTATGTACTATGTTCTATGACTAATTTACTATTATTCAGATGAATCAGAAAATGTATGACTTTGTAAAGAATCTAACATAATTATCAGTCCAATATATATTGCCTGTGCTTCTCTAGATGTAATAAGACAAAACCAGCATATAGTCCCTACTCCAACTCTAATTGAATCATCTGAAACAGAATTAATTACTTTTGGCTTTAAACCCACTCTGGGTTAATATTGTACATTTGAATGATAACATTTTATGAATATGCAAAATGTTTTTGGAAACAGTAAAAATCAGATAATTCACACCAATGACAAGGAGGCCCAGTACAGATTAGCACATTTCTTGGGAGGCAAGATAAATTGAAAAAAAAAAAACAAACTGATGTAAGTTTACTAAATCACCCTATAAACTGTGCCCTGAGAGGCACACTGTTGACAACAATCTTTCAGTAAAGATACCATAACATATTTGGTAAACATAATGGGAGTTACACTTGCAGGAGACCTCATTACAGCTCTTGGCTATGAAATCTTGGTGGAGAGGCTGGGTGAGACTACTGGGTTTTCTGTGAGATGAACTGAGTTTGTAGATTATTAAGGAGGTGAGAACCAGTAAATAAGTAGGGTTAGGCTGTACAGCACTTTTCAAAATTCATTCTGTCTTTGATGTTTAGACTGTAGAGACATTCATTTCCAGGAATAAAAGCCAAGGAAATATCTTTTCAAATATAATTTATTATATTGCTTGGTTTGATTTGAATTTATATGTATATATATATATACACATACACATACATATATATACCAGGTGTCCCTCTGTCTTGCCAATGGGTTTCAGCCCCGGGCAAGTTCGCTATGGATTCACTGTGACCAAAGAAATTGACAGTAAAACGTTCTTTGGGGTGAAAGGGTTTATTACCCAGCTTGTTCTCCGACAGTAGGTCAAGCACTAGCATCTCTGCCTCCACCAGAGCACTGGGCCGAGCTCTCCATATAGCACAATAATAGCTTATTGCCTAAAGGTGTGGAAGCGGCAGCCCAGCAACAGGCCAGTTACATCACCAGGTGGTTTAAGTTCAGTGAGGATCCTGGCCATAGGAACCCCAACTTCTCCACACCCTCCTTATAGCAATAGAAACTTTTAAAGGAGAGGAATTGAACTTAGGGAGGGAAATAACAAACTGCTAATAAATAACCTTTGGATGTCACCTTCTCTAGCTTTCCCAAGTCTTGATAAGCCTGTGAGAAAGCAGGTTAAAACCCAGTGGGAAAGGAAATTAAAATTATTTCTACAATGGGCCAGGCCTGAGCAAACAAACATTTTTTCTTCCAACCTCCACTCCTTGATCCATATCTTTTTTCTAATCAATTATTCACTTATTCCTTGATCATCAATTCAACAAGTACGTGATGAGCACCTGGGAGGCACCAGTTTAAAATCTCTGGTAGTTGTACAGAAAGCTATAGGAAGACATGCCTGCTCTATGAGTTAGGGGAGGAGACGTGCTGTAACAAACACGGCCAATATCTCATGGAACTAACATAATAAAAGTATATTTCTTGCTCATGTAACTTTGTAGTGTGGGAATTGGGTCCTGGGCTCCTTCCATCTCATCACTCTATCCTGTCTTACGGTTTCAGGAGCCTCCACCTCATTCTCTTGATCAAAACAGCAGATGGAGGAAGAAAAAGCTGAGGATCATGGGAAGTCTCCCAAGAACCAAGCGTGGACGTGGCACCTGTCACTTGTGTTCCCATTCTACTGGTCAGAACTCGGTCATTTAGCCACAGACAACTGTAATGAGAAATGTGAGGACTGTGGTCTAATTCTCCCCAGGAAAAGAAGGAAATGGGTTTGGGAAAGAATTAACCAGTCTTGGCCACACATGCCTTCAGAGAACGGACTTTCTCCCTCAGACCTTCTCCCTCATTCCTGTCCTGAAGCCCTTAAGGCCATCATCTTTGCATGGATTTAACATTCCTTTCACACTTTAGCCCCCCAAGGGTCTGAAATCTTCCACCTTCTCAGGGTCATTGTAGGCAGGGGTGGAAAATGTTAATGCAATTGTAATAGGAGATGAACTGAGAAACCACGTTATGCCATTAATTTAATCTAATGTAAGTACGGTAAATAATTTTAATCTTATTCAATGCTTTCAAACCACTCTGAAATGTAAGTTTTATTATTAACATATTTCCAATGACACATTGGGATTCAGGGACATTAAAATTCTTCTAGAGTGAGTGACTGAAACCCAATCTCCAGTGGACCCCAAGTCTAGTGTACTTTTGTCACACCGCTGGTTCCTAAATAGCATGCCCTGCTGTCATGCTATTTACCATACTAACATAGTAATATTACTGTTTAAAAGATCCACTCATTCTAACTTCGTCTCAGTCCAAACAATCCGCTCTGGGATGTGATATGAGGGCACTGTATTTTCAGTATGTATTCATCACTGGTCAGAACTTCACACGTTGGCTCACACCTTACTGCCTTTATCCTCACTATTTGTCATGTAAGACAATTACCTGATAAATGGTTCTGGGCAAGGAAGGACAAAAGACCATAATTGATGGTTCTGTTTCATTCCCTGGGGTCTTTGCATTTTTAAAAGACAGGCCAGATTTAGCCTAGAGGAAAGGGTCTCTGAAATAATATCCCTCATAGTAGAACCACAATGAGTTATCATGCCATAGTCACTGGAATGACTAAAATTACAGAGACAAATTTAAACAGTGAATTTGACAAGGATGTGGAACTAGAACTTTTATAAATAGCTGGAGGGAATGTAAAATTGTATAACCACTTTGAAACACTGTGAGACAGTTTCTTAAAAAGGTGAATATACAAATAATCCCTGACCCTGAAATTCCACTTGTGGGTATTCACCCAAGAGAAATGAAAACACATGCTCACGTTCACACAAGGAAGCCCTGTACAAAAGCACAAAGATTCCCAAACTTTTGGGGACCCCTTTACATTCTTAATAATCACTAAGAACTCCAAAGAAGTTTTATGTGGGTTGTAAATATAAACACTATTAATATTTACTAAATTAAAAATTATAACTGAGAAACTTAAAAATGTTCATTCATTCATTCATTCATTTAAAAATAGTAATAAATCCATTACTTATTAACCTAAATAACATATTTTTATGAAAAATAACAATATTCTCCAAAAAAATCAGTATGAAACTGACTCTGTTTTGCATTTTTCAAATCCCTTTAATGTCTGGTTTGATAGAAAACAACTGGATTCTCATACCTGCTTCCATATCCAATCTGTTGTGATATCACATTTCATGTAGCTTCTGGAAAACTGCACTGTACACTTATGAAGGAATAAGAATGAAAGAATCAAATAGGGTCTTAGTGTTGTTATGAAAATTGTTTTAACCCAGCAGATTCTGAATGCATCTCAGAAAACTATACATCCCTGCATCACACTTTTTTAACTACTACCCTGGAAAATTTTCCACATTGCTACAAGGTTTAAGAATGTTTAATATTTTCAGGAATGTTTACTGCACTATTGGTTAGAATAGGTAAAAGTTGGCAACAATAAAAATTGTGCATTTAATAAGAGGATAGATAGATTTGTTCAAGCGTATAACATACCAAGTAGCTGTCTAACTAGGTAAAGTTACATGTGTCAAACAGATAAATCTCAGAAACATATTGTCTAAAAAGGGCAGGTAAAATAGTAAGACAGAGTATAAGACTATTTTTATAAAGTTAGAAAACAAGAAGGAATCTTGTAAATGTTATTTAGTACATATAAATGTGGAAAATCCATATGAGTTGCATTGAAATGATAAACTTCCAATTCCAAGTAATGATTGCCTCTGGATGAGAGAGGAAAGGAGGGAGGGAAATGAGAACCCAGAAGTACTTAAATTGTATTTAAAATGTTCGATTTTAAAATTATAAAGTGATAGAGGAAAATACTAAGATTTAACAAGGCTGGGTAGTTGGTACCTGAGTAACAGTTATTTTAATATGCTTTTATGTATCATTGAGATAATTCAAGGTAATGTTTAAAAAAGGTTATATACAAGAGTACAAGAGCCTTTGGTGGTGAGCTAAACAAGTGTTTTGATAATCTGTTTTAAAAATTATTCACCATTTTGCTGTTTTTAAGGCTTGTCTAAAAGCCCCTAAACACAAAAGGAAGAGTTCAGACTCAGTTCTTGCACATGTTTTTGTTCTCAAAACTCTCCTGAATTTGGGATCTTTCTAAATTTTAAAGGAACAGTCCTTTAAAAAAGGATTGCCCATTTACCTTCATCCAATGAAAATTCATTGAATACCCTCAACAAAACAATAAAAAAGGAGCTGTGCAAGTTATTAAAGAGGTGCAATGAATGCACATTCTGCATCAGCCAGCAATGCAACAAGAGAGCTTTTCCTAATTCTAGCTGAGTTCAGAGAGGAATGAGCAATCAGCGAACACCGATCCTGGGTGTCCGTCCCACAGCAATATACACACTAGTCGTGAGCCGTGTATACAAGGATATTCACTCATTCCAGCCAATCGTTAGCCATCATTCAGCAACTGGCTGAACTAATTATGGTTAATCTGCAATGGGATATTATCCAGCCCTTAGTTTATGGTAGGTATTGAGATCTGATAAGGCAACACCTTCTCTTTGTATAATTACCTTGGTTATTCTCGAGGACTTATGCTTTCTCAAAAATTTTAACATAATTGCAACTAAATCCAAGGGAGGAATTTGATTTTTAAATAGAATTGTGAGGAATTTAAATAAAAATTTGGGGAGAAACTATTTCAGGTGTTTTTATTGTTTCTGTTGTTATTATGAGTGAAATGCTTTCCATTCCCAATTTTAAGTACTCGAAGCTAGCATCTATGAGAGCTGTAGTTTATTTAAAATATCATATATACCACCTTACCAAATTTTCTTATTAAGTCTATACATTTTTTAAATAAAAGTTTGCTACATTTCTCTGTAGGGTTCATGGGGCTCAGGTCTGTTTGATGGATGGCAGTTCTCCCACCAAGGGGAAGTGACGTGACCCTATCCATGGCCTCCAGGTTAGTAGCTGGCCAGCTGCTGAGACACCTGGGCTGAGGAATAGTCCTGCTCCCCACTTTCTATGTTTTCTCTTCAACATTCAGTCATCCTGTTTGGCCCCTTCTTGGCCTCTTGGGGCCTAGGGATACCCAGCCTTCTCATGGAAGGCCAGTGATGAACTTTCCCTTGGAAAACCTCCACAAGGTAAATTCTTTCTTGGGTTTCTGCAAAGGAGCTCCATGGACAACAGGGAAGAAAGCCTCACATCACTTCATCACAGGGTCTCACCACCCCAGCTTTCTGGGTTGAGTGGGGCAAACAGATTGGAATTGTGATGAAGTCGAAGGGCTGGATTTGGTCACATGTTCCCACAATTCCCCTCTCTCACATTTCCAGGTTATTAGGCTTAATAAACTCAGTGTTACTTGATAAAGAAGTTGTTGAAAAGATACATCTATGGCTTCATCCTGGCTCAAGCACTTAACACCTTGGCGTCCACATTCTCCAACCAACCATACACCTTACTAAATGGAGCCTCAGTTATCTCAAAATAAACTTTACACTGCAGTGGAAATTCCATTTCATAGACAGATAAGCCAAGAGGCTTAAAACTTAAATTCAACAGAAAGAGTTTTAGAATAATAGACAAATTATTTTGTAAGAAGGTGTATCATGCAGGATTGATGACATCACTCAGTTTTTGTGGGAGGCTGAAGACCCAGGTACATTAGACCTAAGATATGTTAGCTGGGGTCCAAACATGGTGCCCCATGAACCATGCCTCCCAGGCTTCCCACCCTCATGTAGTCCAGTTGGAGATGGAATCTGGGTTGGGCCCGAGACTCCCTTCAATGGACAGAATGCAGGGGAAGTGGCACTGGGACCATTCTAAGGCCTACGCCTTTTAAAAGGCCTTAGCAGCCTTGAGCAACAATGTAAGATGTCCAGCTATTGCAGTCATCCTGTTTGGCCCCTTCTTGGTCTCTTGGCGAGACCACGTGGAGACATCGTATGTAAAAATCTATTGGAGAAAAGAGAGAGCGAGCAACCGTCCCAGCTGCTCCCACCAGCTGAGACCCCTGGCTTAGGTGTCCTTGCCAAGGTGCTCATCAGACTCGTGCGTGAAGGATCCCGAATGCTCCGGCCCTTCCACAACCTGACCGTGAGATCAGAAGAACCACCTACCAGAGCTTATGTTAAAACCAATGGGAGAAACAGCATTCAAGTGGTCTCTGAGTTCCAACCTTGTTGAGGTTTAAGCTGCCTTTTTTCCCTCAAATGCCCACTCTCCAGCATGCCAACCCACAGAACAGAGAGAATAATAAAGTGGCTGTCGTTTTAAGGCAGTAAATATTGGAGTGCTTTGCTCTGCAGCAGGATATACCCAAAGCACCTGTGAGGGCAGGACTGTGGAGTGAAGATGGCGACTCTCAAACCCACATAATGATTCACTTCCAGATCAGATTTTCTGTTTTGTTCAATGTTTTCATCTCTCTAACCAGAGTCTCTGTCATCTTGTTATACTAACATACAAGTCTTTAATTAGTTCATGGGAAAGGACTCCTGTCCCAGGGATTTAAGTGTACTTCTTTTCTTTTTTAAATTTAAATGTGAGCTTCCTTCAGATCCGCTGGAACCTAGAGCAAGGAATGCAGAAATAGCAGCCTTCCTCCTTGGCCTCTCCAACACCTATGCATCACCACTGAAAGCACAGTGACTTGTTTCATTTCGCAGAAGCATGAGCTTTCTGAATCCAGCCCCAATTCAGCGAAGTGTCTAAGAGAATAAAACACACAGTCACACAGGTTCGTGAAATCATCATCATCATCAAAAACCTTCAGAACTGCTGCTGCTCGTTGTTTTCTCAGCGGTGAGGCAGCACCTGCCATTAGCTGCGGTGGTTCCTATTTTCATATTGTCTGACAGTAGCAGTTGGATCGGGCGTGAGCCAGTGTGGCTGAGAGGCAGGCTCCCTGCTTCCACAAAGCTGAATTTAATAAGATGAGAACAGCATGCCAAGATGGGGAGCTCCCTCCCTAACACTTATCCTGACACCAGCCCCTCAGCGGGGCCGCATTGCCGGTAATCTGGGTGAGCTGGACAGAACGTCCTGCTTACAAGTTCAATATAATGGAACAGCAGGGGGCGAAGGCCTGGCAGAAAAGCTTAGCAAAGTTAAAGCCTATTACTCTATGCTTGAGGAAAAATGAGTCACAAAATATTACACCCAGAGCAAGACTAGAAGCTGCCAATACAGCAGCCACGCGCACTCAGCCTTGTCCACAATGGGGCATTCATTGTCCTATGGTCTGGATAATGCAGATTTAAATGTCTTTAACCCTAATGGAAATGTATATGCAAATTTTCCCTCCCTCGCTATTCTTCTGCCCTGTTTGAATCTAATAGGCAAGGTGACTGTACACTACATATGCCAAAGAAAACGATGCCTTTTTAATCTGCCTTTCCTGGCAGGAGAACGGGAAGAAACTGGACCGAAATCTTTCAGCTGCATATGATGGCCTTTGTTGTTGTTTTACGCCTCTTGTGCCGTTGAATTTAAACTCCATGGAGGAAAGAGCAAGCACATGGTCTCTGAATGCAGTCCTGGTGGAGGCTGGGCTGGCTTAGTTAATTTGAATAGCAATTCTTCATATAAATGAATCCTATCTCAACCCTTCAATACTAGTGAATCAAATCAAACTCTTAGACTTGGAAAAGGTTTTCAATGAGCCAGTGCCCCAGACCCAATTTAGGGCTCCATCTATCTTGCAAGACCATTATTTAGAATCTTGAGCACTATGCTGCCCTAGCGCTGGGATGTTTGGGGAAGAATGACAATAGAACTAAGACTTGTGTCACCTTCTGCTCCTCCCAGACCAGCTACTACAGGTTCTTATGATAGCAGCTTTCATTCAGATCACCACTGTGGTGTCAGTGACAGACCCAAGCTCTTACTGAGAGCTCTCACCACGGGCCATGTGCTCGGTTCAATGCTTTCGGTCCATTAGCTCTAATCTTTATGTAGTGGGTTCTAAGTTTTCTCACACTGCTTCACAGATGTGCAAAGAAATGTGAGCTTCTTTATTTATAGCTGATTGAATCTTCTTCATGATTCTTCAGTGGAGAAACAACATTACATGTCAGAATCACCAAATTATGTTTCTTATTTTCATCGAGTTTCAACAGCCTCTTAGGATGTGTGGTATCTCTCAGATACTTGCTCTTTTTGAAACAAAGTGTCTATAATTTATATGTCAGGTGCCATTGCGGAATGGAGACTCCAGACACATGTGGTATCTCTTGGGTCCCTACAGGCCTTTGACCCGGGATGGCTGTCTGAGCGGCTGCATGGACTCAAGAGCAGACGGGCTTCCCTGGCCATTCAAAACTTCCTGATGACTTACCACTAGAAACTGTGGTCTTGGCCTTTTGACTCTGTTCAGGAAATCCTCACACAAGCACACTTGGATTATCTCAGGGTGTATTCCAGTCCATGTCCTTTCTCTGAATTTTTGTGTCCTCACATGAGGACTGGAAGGAACATCTGGAGACCCTCCATGCCACGTGCAGACTAGGCAGAGCAAGACCACTTCCCCAGGGCTGACTCTCCAGTCCCTCTGCCAGCCAGCCATATTGTCATCCCCCTCCATGAGGCCATGGTGCAGGGATGAAAATGTGGTTTTCTCTGAGATCTTAGCTATGTTCGGGACCAGGAACTGTGGTAGGTTGTGGGAGTCTCCTAGGCCTACCTGACCATGTCTACTGTCCTCTCACTTTAAGTGCAGGGCTAAGGGTGAGGGAATCAGAATCCTGACATCTGACTTCTGCTCTTTACCTGCCTGCCTCTCTTCTATTCAACACTGTGCTTGGCCCAGAAGCAGGACTTGCCCCTTCCTCTTTCTGCCTAGCTGGACTTCCTCACTTCATACCCTGAGTTCTTGTTCTCCAAAAATCCTAATTAGGTTTCTCAGAAGCTGATGAGGATTTTATGGATGTAGTTTATTTGGGAGGAGTAGAAATCACCAAAAGAGGAGTGGAGAAGGGGGAGAGGGAAAGGAAAGCAGTGAGTAAATGATGTATTATAGGTCAGTTACCACAGTGGGCAACTGACCTAGTCCCATGGGAGAACTCAGGGTTGCAGTATAAAGCATATGTTCAGAGTTATCCACTCAAGGCTTAAGGAAGTGACCACATTTTTGTGCCAATTCCTGTCACTTGGTTGAAGATCATTCCATTTAGAATGATGGAACCATTCTCACAAATGTCTTAAAACTCACAGAATGAAGATACACAGATGACAAATAAGCACATGAAAAGATGACCGACTTCATATGTTATCAGGGAAATGCAAATTAAACCAAACCAAGGAGATGCCACTACACTCTTATTAGAATGACGAAAATCCAAAACACCGACAATACCAAATGCTGACAAGGATGCAGAGCAGCACATTTCCACTGCTGGTGGGAAGGCAAGATGGTGCAGCCACTTTCAGAGGACAGTTTGGCAGTCTCTTACAAAAGGAAACTTGCTCTTTCCATACCATCCAGCAATAGTTAAATTTACCTAAATCATTTGAAAACTTTTGTCACACGAAAACCTGCATACAGATATTTATAGCAGTTTTATTTATAATTGCCAAAATTTGGAAGCAACCAAAATGTCCTTCGGTAGGTGAATGGATAAATAACCGGTGGTACATCCATACAATGGAATATTATTTAGCAATAAAAACAAATGAGCTATCAAGCCATAAAAAGAGGTGGAAGAAGCTTAAATGCATATTACTAAGTGAAAGAAGCCCATCTGGAAAGGTTACATACCATATGATTCTAACCGTATGGCAAAAGAAAAGCTATGGGGATGGTAAAAAGATCAGCAGTTGCCAGTAGTTAAGAGAGAGAGAAGGATGAATGGCAGAGCAAAAGGATTTTCAGGGAAAAGAAACAATTCTGTATGATACTATAATGCTGCCTGCACTTCATTATGCATTGATCAAATCCCATGGAAGGTACACAGCCAAGAGGGACCCTCATGTAAACTATGGAGGATAACTACGTGTCAATGTAGGTTCATGAATTCTAACAAGGAGATCACTGTGGTGGAGGAGGTCCTGGTGGGTTTGCTTGTGTGTGGACAGGGCTTATGGGAAATCTCCGTACTTTCCCTTTAGTTTTGCTGTGAACCTAAAACTTCTCTGAAAAATAAGGTCTATTTTAAGAAAATGTCTAGAACTGTACACAAATAAAAGAAAGTCAACTTTACTATATGTACATTTAAAAATAAACAGGAATGGAGGAAGGAAGGATAGAAAGATGGCAGGGGGGAGGGGAGGAAGGAAGTTAGCTCTGAGAGTAGAAGATTCCCAATGAGCGGTTTGACCCAGGCAGCGAGTGTGCTCTCCTCGAAGGTGATAAGCCTTTCATACAGCCTTAAAAATCAGATTACAAAAGAACATGATTTACAATTCCTTGATTTAATGGTTTCAGACTATTATCCTGCTACTTTTATAAATCCTGCCCACATTATCACTGAATCTCACTGACAAGGAGCCCGTGCAGCACGGCGGTTGAATGCCTAAGCTCTGTTGGTAGGGGCTGAATCTGCGAATGGAATCCAGGTCTGTGCAGTCCCAGAGTGCAGGTCCTAATCACAAACCCCTAACATAAATGTTCAAGGCCAGCTACGGATAACTCAGGAAACTGGGTAATATTGTATCTGGGAAGACTCCTCAGAGGTGGAAAGGGTAAGAGGGGAAAAATGAGGAGAAACAGAGGAGATGGGGAACCAGGGACAGCAAACAAATACCAGCTTCACTGAATGTTCTGAACGAGAATGAGTAGCATACGATAGGGCCTTTTTTCCTAAGTTTTTAGGTTTTTAAACTTCTAGTAAAGGAGTGGTTGGGTTTATTTCAAAGACTGACGAGAATATAGATGTTAAGTTTCTATTTCCCCTGGTGCTGCCAAGATGCTGAATAATTAGGACATGTGTTCCAAAGAAAGGCATTTGTGTACCCGACCATAGTATTATGGAACATCACTTCTTTGCTGTTGCTTCAAACGAAGCTATAGGATCTAGTTCCAAATGATATTAACAGTTAATCCTGACATTCTGGACACTTGTAATTTTCCAAAAAATTTATTCCATGGACTTGGCAAGCTTCCATCTTCTACCTCTTGATCTGAAAAACAAACAAGCAAACAAAAACCATTGTAAGGTTCATTCCAGTTCAATGAAAGCCAAGGGTGAAAATGGAGAATAATTTGGTTGGGTGTTAGGATCACAGGAAATTCATTATTTGGCAGAAAAGGAATCGCTTTTAAATAAAAAATCCAATTAGTAGTTTTGATCAAACTGCAGCAGTTACAAAAGGAATTTAAAATCAATGTGATTTGTTATAAGTCAAGGTAATATCCCAACCACCCTGGGATACCACACTCTTTCATCTCTGGGCTTTTTGAATATACTGGTCTCTCTTCTTCCAGAAACAGTTGCCATCGTACCTCCTAGGATCCCATTCTTTATAAGCATACCTCAGGTATTATTTCACATGTAATTTCTTCTGGGGATCTTTTTCCATTCCAAGAAGGTACTTTTACTTACAGCACAAGGTATTTAACTATCACAGAATACATCCCTCTATGCAATAATGGCCAGATTTCTTTGAAGGCCACTGGCTCCTGAGCTCATGAAGACAAGGACCACTTCTGAACAGCTGTAGCTTGACCTGGCATGTCTTACATGCTCACAAGGGTTGCACAATGAGTGAATTACACTTCTGTTTATTCCCCATGAAAACTAGCCTGCATTAGGAGATAGCACACGGAATCAGAAAGGCCTGGGATGGAGTCCTAATTTACCTGCTCTGTGACTTTTGGCAAATTGCCTAACCTTTGGGATTTTCTGTTTCCTCATTTCATGTTATGGAGACATTAATATTAACCTGTCAAGGGTGTTATGCCAATACATGAGGTGTGGTAAGTCAATTGCTTGGTATTTCATGTAGCAAATAGCAAGTACACAATAGCTCCTACTCACCTTCAGAGGCTACTTGGAACCATTTTACTATTTACAATGTATTTATTCCCACCATCACACCAGTCTGAGAGGCCAGATATATTAAATACCGGTCCTCAAATCTTAGGGTACAATTATAATCATCTGGAAAAGTCACCAAAACACAATTGCTGGGCCCCAGCTCTTGAGTTTCCACTTAAGTAGGTCTAAGGGAGAGCCCAATAATTTGCATTTTTAACAATTTCCTGGGCAATGTTGACACTTCTGGTCCTGGGACCACACTTTGAGAACTGATTCTTGCTGTCCTCTGGCTCCTCCTTAGCCCAGGAGCCACTCAAGGAGCTTTCAAAATTACTGATGCCTGGAACCCATAGCCTGGATTTCTGATTTAATAATAGGTCTAGGGCGAAGCTCGAGTATTAGGGTTTCTTTAAAGCTTTCCGGATGAATTAGTGAGAAGCCAAGGCTGAGCACCATGGCTCTAGATGTGTGCCAGTAGAGCCTTACACCTCAGAGTGGTCCTCAGATCAGCATCTTCAGCATCATCAGGGAGCTTGTGAGAAAGGCACAGACTCAGACCCACCCTCACCCAAATGATGAGAATCTGCATTTTTAATAAGATCCCCAGAGGAGTCCTGTGCATATTAAAGTTTGAGAGACCCTGCAACTGGGAGTCTGCCCACCCAGCTCACATGTGGAGAAGCATCACCAAATCTCATTTTCCCCCATTGACCTCCTTCTTCCTAAAAGACCAGGACTTAGGACAAAATGAGGAACTCACCACATCTGTCCTTCCCCCAAAGGGAGTGGTTCATACCTTCTACTCTCCAGGCCTGAACCTGAGGAGTCTTCTCTCTTTGCTCCCCTCTTCTTGCCTCCCCCATCTCCCTAGATTCAGTTTCCATCTCCAGACCCAGCCTTCAGTACCCCTACTTGTTAATGTCAAGGCTTCATACTCAGATTCAAGTAGACAGGAGGCAGGATCAATGTCTCAGTGGGATTCAGAAAAAAGAAAACAAAAAAACTTTTCTTCAAAAAAATAAGTTAACACCTGGTTTCTTCCTAAATTACCCTAATACGCAGATGTGTTGAGATGGCATTAAAATAGAATCCTTACCTACTACAGGCTGGAGAGTGAAAAGTAACATGGAAGGGATGCCTAATGACTTGGAGAGAGAAAAGATCCACCTGCATTAGTGAAGAAATTATGAGGTGTCTCTGACCAGACAGACCTGAAATGTGCTAATTGAATGCCCTCAGATGCCATTATCAGAGGAGCCCCTCTGGAGCTAGCAGCACTGTACATCGGAGCAGAAACTGGAGCTAACAGCAAAGAAAACTGTCTTGACAGCCAACGTGGGCTTCTGTGTGCATGAGTCAGAGAGGAGGGGCCTTGAGGGGGTGTTCATCAGACACCCTCCACAGACAAGATGGAAAGTCTCCTCTGGTCGAGGATGTCATACTGTGTTCAGAATCTGCATTTTTAACAAGGACTCCAGGTCATTTCCATGCACATTACAATTTGAGAAGAATTGCTCTAAACCAGGGGCTCACAACGTTGGCTGCACACAGGACTCACTCAAAGATTGCAACATTCAGTAAATCTAAGAACCACTAATCTAAAAAAAAGATAAAAAGATGCCCTCTCTTTTCCCCTCAGATTGAGCCTTTAAAAACAGGACATTGATGCTTAAGAGAAACACGTCGAGACAGCTGTTGAAGGACTTGGATAATTCTTCTAAAGACTAATCTTATTCTGCTTTGGTAATTGATTTCGTCTCTAGTTATATGCTTCCTGAGGCCAGGAGCCATGACTTGTTCTGTTTTACCTTAGTCTTTGGGTCAGGCAAAGGGCTTGGCCCAAGGCAGAGGCTCAACTAATGTTAGTAAATTAATGATAATAAATGAAAGCTCAAATTCTGGCTTCTGTGTGCTATTGATCTGTTTTTATACATTTCAGTTGTTAAAGGGTTTCTAATCATCCTAATTATTAGGATTATGTCTCCCCATCAAGACTACAAGGCCCTTGAGTGTAGGGAAACATTTAATGCTTTTATTCCTTCCTTCATCCAAATAGATAACATACTAATGAACACGGAGTATATATATTCCGTATATATATTACAAGGAGTATATATATTCCTTGTAAATTTCATTAACTAGCCACAAGTTTTTTTTATTAAGGTATCATTGATGTACATTCTTATGTTCAGATCTCACATGAGCAACATTGTGGTTACCACATTTTCCCTATTATCAAGTCCCCACCATATACCCCATTACAGTCACTGACCATCAGCATAGTAAGCTTTTCTGTGCTGTACTGCCCTTATAGTATGTATGCAAATCATAATGCCCCTAAATCCTCTTATTCTTCCCCTCCCACCCACCCTCCCTAGTCCCTTTCCCTTTGGTAATTGTTAGTTCACTCTTCAGTTCTGTGAGTCTGCTGTTGCTTTGTTCCTTCAGTTTTTGCTTTATTCTTATACTCCACAGATGAGTGAAATCATTTGGTATTTGTCTTTCTTCACCTGGCTTATTTCACTGAGCATAATATCCTCCAACTCCATTGATGTTGTTGCAAATGGTAGGATTTATTTTCTTCTTATGGCTGAGTAATATTCCATTGTGTATATGTACTGTCTCTTCTTTATCCATTCATCTACTGATGGACAGTTAGGTTGCTTCCATTTCTTGGCTATTGTAAATAGTGCTGCAATAAACAAAGGGGTGCATATGCCTTTTTTAATCTGGAGTCCTGTATTCTTAGGGTAAATTCCTAGCAATGGAATTCCCAGGTCAAATGTTATTTCTATTTTTAGTTTTTTGAGGAACTTCCATACTACTTTCCACAATGGTTGAACTAGATTACATTTCCACCAGCAGTGTAGGAGGGTGCCCCTTTCTCCACATCCTCACCAGCAATTGATGTTGTTTGTCTTTTGGATGTTGGCCATCCTAACTGGTGTGAGGTGATATCTCATTGTGGTTTTAATTTGCATTTCTCTGATGATTAGTGATGTGGAGCATCATTTCATGTGCCTGTTGGCCATCTGAATTTCTTCTTTGGAGAAGGGTCAGTTCAGATCCTCTGCTTATTTTTTAATCGGGTTACTTGCTTTTTGTTTGTTGAGGTGTGTGAGCTCTTTATATATTTTGGATGTCAGCCCCTTATGGGATATGTCATTTATGAATACATTCTCCCATACTGTAGGGTGCCTTTTTGTTCTATTGATGGTGTCCTTTGCTATACAGAAGCTTTTCAGTCTGATATAGTCGCACTTGTTTATTTTTGCTTTTGTTTCCCTTGCCTGGGGAGATATGTTCATGAAAA
Source organism: Manis pentadactyla (assembly GCF_030020395.1). Lineage (NCBI taxonomy): Eukaryota > Metazoa > Chordata > Mammalia > Pholidota > Manidae > Manis > Manis pentadactyla. The sequence continues at coordinate 40,461,740 of NC_080032.1, read as the reverse complement.
AGTTGCTCATGTTTATATTCAAGAGAGTTTTGCTTATGTTTTCCTGTAAAAGAGCTTAATGGTTTCATGACTTACATTCAGGTCTTTGATTCATTTCAAGTTCAGTTTATTTTTTATTTTTATTTTTGTAGATAATTATTTTTTATTGAAAAGTAGTTGACACACAGTATTACATTACATTAGTTTCAGTTGTACAACACAGGGATTCAACATTTATATACATGATAATTTTAGGTATCAGCTATCACCATACCAAGTTGTTACCATATTTTGACTATATTCCTTATGCTATACATTACATCCCTGTTACTTATTTATTTTACAATTGGAAGTGTGTACTTTTTTTGTGTGTGTGTGTGTGTGAGGGCATCTCTCATATTTATTGATCAAATGGTTGTTAACAACAATAAAATTCTGTATAGGGGAGTCAATGCTCAATGCACAATCATTAATCCACCCCAAGCCTAATTTTCATCAGTCTCCAATCTTCTGAAGCATAACGAACAAGTTCTTACATGGAGAACAAATTCTTACATAGTGAATAAGTTACATGGTGAGCAGTACAAGGGCAGTCATCACAGAAACTTTTGGTTTTGCTCATGCATTATGAACTATAAACAGTCAGTTCAAATATAAACACTCATTTGATTTTTATACTTGATTTATATGTGGATACCACATTTCTCTCTTCATTATTATTATTTTTAATAAAATGCTGAAGTGGTAGGTAGATACGAGATAAAGGTAGAAAACATAGTTTAGTGTTGTAAGAGAGCAAATGTAGATGATCAGGTGTGTGCCTGTAGACTATGTGTTAATCCAAGCTAGACAAGGGCAATAAAACATCCACGTATGCAGAAGATTTCTCTCAGAACAGGGGGGGTGAGGTTCTAAGCCTCACCTCTGCTGATCCCCATTTTCTCACCAGATGGTCCCCTGCGACTGTGCCTGTCTTAGGTTGTTCCTCCCTTGAGGAATCTTACCCGTCTCTGGCTAACCAGTCATCTTCCGGGGCCATACAGGGAAATGTAAAGTTGGTAAGTGAGAGAGAAGCCTTATTGTTTGAAAAGGTTAGCTTTTTACTTCTTTGCATATTTATGCCCTGTGGCTTCTATGCCCAGCATTTGTCTTGAGGTATCTTTACCACTTGGAAGAATTATGATACTCGGTAAATTTGATATGAGGCACGAATTCTATTTAAGGGTTGTAATTAGGAAGGAAGAAGAAAAGCTATAGAAGTAGCAGGCGGAAGAAAACATGGGAAGATTGATTATTTCTTTGACACATCTTCTTGTAGAGTAACTTTAGCATGTATAGGTTTGAAACTACTAATTAAATTGCGCACACACATTAACATAATAGGAGTATAGTTACATAACCAAAGCATACCTGTAATTACCAGCCATCTCCAGAGAAACCAAGAAAACCAGTTAGGCACCTTAGGCATTTGTGAAAACTTATCTATAATACGGTGGATATTGTCCAACTGAGCTTGAACAGTCTGAGAGAAATCAGACAAATTAAAACAACCCATTCCTGGGGACTGTTCACATCCCATATGTTCTTTTAACAGTAAATAGTCTGTAGTTGTAAGATTTTGGAGCGCTGCAATTTGCATTTCTCCTAATTCTTGGTTGAGCTCCAACAGTATAGATCCAGTCAAATTTGTTGTTTTACTGTATGCACAGGCCAGCTTAGATATCTCCTTCCTCATTCCCATGGCAAGTCCAGGAACTGGTGGGATGAGTGCATCTACACCTGTAGCAGTGCGTGGATCTTTGTTGGGGATTTTTGATGATCATCTTCTGGCATGAGTCTTCCACAGAGTGCTGATGTTGGAAGTTCTTTTTCATATCGTATCTTAGTTCATTTTCGGGGTAGCCAAATTAGGCTTTGATCCTCTGTATAAACACAAACAGACCCTTTGCCTACACTTTTATATGCCCTTTATACACTTGTGTAGAACTCATTGGAGGTCTCCACACAGGAACTGCCTTTTTTTTTTTTTGGTGTCACTAATCTACACTTACATGACGAATATTATGTTTACTAGGCTCTCTCCTATACCAGGTCCCCCATATAAACCCCTTTACAGTCACTGTCCATCAGCATAGCAAATGTTGTAGAATCACTACTTGCCTTCTCTGTGTTGTACAGCCTTCCCCTTTCTCCCACCCCCCATGCATGCTAATCTTAATACCCCCCTTCTTCTCCCCCACCTTATCCCTCCCTACCCACCCATCCTCCCCAGTCCCTTTCCCTTTGGTACCTGTTAGTCCATTCCTGAGTTCTGTGATTCTGCTGCTGTTTTGTTCCTTCAGTTTTTCCTTTGTTCTTATATTCTGCAGATGAGTGAAATCATTTCGTATTTCTCTTTCTCTGCTTGGCTTGTTTCACTGAGCATAATACCCTCCAGCTCCATCCATGTTGCTGCAAATGATTGGATTTGCCCTTTTGTTATGGCTGAGTAGTATTCCATTGTGTATATGTACCACATCTTCTTTATCCATTCATCTATCGATGGAAATTCAGGTTACTTCCAATTCTTGGCTATTGTAAATAGTGCTGCAATAAACATAGGGGTGCATTGGTCTTTCTCAAACTTGATTGCTGCATTCTTAGGGTAAATTCCTAGGAGTGCAATTCCTGGGTCAAATGGTAAGTCTGTTTTGAGCATTTTGATGTACCTCCACACTGCTTTCCACAATGGTTGATCTAATTTACATTCCCACCAGCAGTGTAGGAGGGTTCCCCTTTCTCCACAGCCTCGCCAACATTTGTTGTTGTTTGTCTTTTGGATGGCAGCCATCCTTCCTGGTGTGAGGTGATACCTCATTGTAGTTTTAATTTGCATTTCTCTGATAATTAGCGGTGTGGAGCATCTTTTCATGTGTCTGTTGGCCATCTGTATTTCTGTTTTGGAGAACTGTCTGTTCAGTTCCTCTGCCCAATTTTTAATTGGGTTATTTGTTTTTTGTTTGTTGAGGCATGCGAGCTCTTTATATATTCTGGACGTCAAGCCTTTATCGGATGTGTCATTTTCAAATATATTCTCCCATACTGCAGGGTTCCTTTTTGTTCTATTGATGGTGTCTTTTGCTGTACAGAAGCTTTTCAGCTTAATATAGTCCCACTTGTTCATTTTTGCTGTTGTTTTGCTTGCCCAGGGAGATATGTTCAAGAAGAGGTCACTCATGTTTATGTCTAAGAGGTTTTTGCCTATGTTTTCTTCCAAGAGTTTAATGGTTTCATGACTTACTTTCAGGTCTTTGATCCATTTTGAGTTTACTTTTGTATATGGGGTTAGACAATGTTCCAGTTTCATTCTCCTACACGTAGCTGTCCAGTTTTGCCAGCACCATCTGTTGAAGAGACTGTCATTTCGCCATTGTATGTCCATGGCTCCTTTATCAAATATTAATTGACCATATCTGTCTGGGTTAATGTCTGGATTCTCTAGTCTGTTCCATTGGTCTGTGGCTCTCCTCTTGTGCCAGTACCAAATTGTCTTAATTACTATGGCTTTATAGTAGAGCTTGAAGTTGGGAAGTGAGATTCCCCCCTACTTTATTCCTCTTTCTCAGGATTGCTTTGGCTCTTCGGGGTCTTTGGTGTTTCCATATGAATTTTTGAATTATTTGTTCTAGTTCATTGAGGAATGTTGCTGGTAGTTTCATAGGGATTGCATCAAATCTGTATATTGCTTTGGGCAGGATGGCCATTTTGGCGATATTAATTCTTCCTAGCCATGCATGGGATGAGTTTCCATCTGTTAGTGTCCCCTTTAATTTCTCTTAAGAGTGACTTGTAGTTTTCAGAGTATAAGTCTTCACATCATTGGTTAGGTTTATTCCTAGGTATTTTATTTTTTTTGATGCAATTGTGAATGGAGTTGTTTTCCTGATTTCTCTTTCTGTTGGTTCATTGCTTGTGTATAGGAAAGCCACAGATTTCTGTGTATTGATTTTGTATCCTGCAACTTTGCTGTATTCTGATATCAGTTCTAGTAGTTTTGGGGTGGAGTCTTTAGGGTTTTTTATGTACAGTATCATGTCATCTGAAAATAGTGACAGCTGAACTTCTTCTTTACCAATCTGGATTCCTTGTATTTCTTTGTTTTGTCTGATTGCCGTGGCTAGGACCTCCAGTACTATGTTAAATAACAGTGGGGAGAGTGGGCATCCCTGTCTAGTTCCCGATCTCAGAGGAAATGCTTTCAGCTTCTCGCTGTTCAATATAATGTTGGCTGTCGGTTTATCATAGATGGCCTTTATTATGTTGAGGTACTTGCCCTCTATTCGCATTTTGCTGAGAGTTTTTATCATGAATGGATGTTGAACTTTGTCAAATGCTTTTTCAGCATCTATGGAGATGATCATGTGGTTTTTGTCTTTCTTTTTGTTGATGTGGTGGATGATGTTGATGGACTTTCAAATGTTGTACCATCCTTGCATCCCTGGGATGAATCCCACTTGGTCATGGTGCATGATCCTTTTGATGTATTTTTGAATTTGGTTTGCTAATATTTTGTTGAGTATTTTTGCATCTACATTCATCAGGGATATTGGTCTGTAGTTTTCTTTTTTGGTGGGGTCTTTGCCTGGTTTTGGTATTAGGGTGATGTTAGGTACATAGAATGAGTTTCGGAGTATCCCCTCCTCCACTATTTTTTGGGAAACTTTAAGGAGAATGGGTATTATGTCTTCCCTGTATGTCTGATAAAATTCCGAGATAAATCCATCTGGCCCGGGGGTTTTGTTCTTTGGTAGTTTTTTGATTACCGCTTCAATTTCGTTGCTGGTAATTGGTCTGTTTAGATTTTCTGTTTCTTTCTGGGTCAGTCTTAGAAGGTTGTATTTTTCTAGGAAGTTGTCCATTTCTCCTAGGTATCCCAGCTTGTTAGCATATAGGTTTTCATAGTAGTCTCTAATAATTCTTTGTATTTCTGTGGGGTCTGTCATGATTTTTCCTTTCTCGTTTCTGATACTGTTGATTTGTGTTGACTCTCTTTTCCTCTTAATAAGTCTGGCTAGAGGCTTATCTATTTTGTTTATTTTCTCGAAGAACCAGCTCTTGGTTTCATTGATTTTTGCTATTGTTTTCTTCTTCTCAATTTTATTTATTTCTTCTCTGATCTTTATTATGTCCCTCCTTCTGCTGACCTTAGGCCTCATTTGTTCTTCTTTTTCCAATTTCGATAATTGTGACATTAGACCATTCATTTGGGATTGTTCGTCCTTTTTAAATATGCTTGGATTGCTATATACTTCCCTTTTAAGACTGCTTTTGCTGCGTCCCAAAGAAGTTGGGGCTTAGTGTTGTTGTTGTCATTTGTTTCCATATATTGTTGGATCTCCATTTTGATTTGGTCATTGATCCATTGATTATTTAGGAGCGTGTTGTTAAGCCTCCATGTGTTCGTGAGCCTTTTTGCTTTCTTTGTATGGTTTATATCTAGTTTTATGCCTTTGTGGTCTGAAAAGTTGGTTGGTAGGATTTCAATCTTTTGGAATTTACTGAGACTCTTTTTGTGGCCTAGTATGTGGTCTATTCTGGAGAATGTTCCATGTGCACTTGAGAAGAATGTATATTCTGTTGCTTTTCGATGTAGAGTTCTATAGATGTCTATTAGGTCCATCTGCTCTACTGTGTTGTTCAGTGCTTCCGTGTCCTTACTTATTTTCTGCCCGGTGGATCTATCCTTTGGGGTGAGTGGTGTGTTGAAGTCTCCTAGAATGAATGGATTGCAGTCTATTTCCCCCTTTAGTTCTGTTAGTATTTGTTTCACATATGCTGGGGCTCCTGTGTTGGGTGCATATATATTTAGAATGGTTATATCCTCTTGTTGGATTGAGCCCTTTATCATTATGTAGTGTTCTTCTTTATCTCTTGTTACTTTCCGCTTTGTTTTGAAGTCTATTTTGTCTGATATTAGTACTGCAACCCCTGCTTTCTTCTCGCTGTTGTTTGCCTGAAATATGTTTTTCCATCCCTTGACTTTTAGTCTGTACATGTCTTTGGGTTTGAGGTGAGTTTGTTGTAAGCAGCATATAGATGGGTCTTGCTTTTTTATCCATTCTATTACTCTGTGTCTTTTGATTGGTGCATTCAACCCATTAACATTTAGGGTGACTATTGAAAGATATGTACTTATTGCCATTGCAGGCTTTAAATTCGTGGTTACCAAAGGTTCAAGGTTAGCCTCTTTAGTATCTTACTGCCTAACTTAGCTCGCTTATTGAGCTGTTATATACACTGTCTGGAGATTCTTTTCTTCTCTCCCTTCTTATTCCTCCTCCTCCATTCTTCATATGTTGGGTGTTTTGTTCTGTGCTCTTTCTAGGAGTGCTCCCATCTAGAGCATTCCCTGTAAGATGTCCTGTAGAGGTGGTTTGTGGGAAGCAAATTCCCTCAGCTTTTGTTTGTCTGGGAATTGTTTAGTCCCACCATCATATTTGAATGATAGTCGTGCTGGATACAGTATCCTTGGTTCAAGGCCCTTCTGTTTCATTGCATTTAATATATCATGCCATTCTCTTCTGGCCTGTAGGGTTTCTGTCGAGAAGTCTGATGTTAGCCTGATGGGTTTTCCTTTATAGGTGACCTTTTTCTCTCTAGCTGCCTTTAACACTCTTTCCTTGTCCTTGATCTTTGCCATTTTAATTATTATGTGTCTTGGTGTTGTCCTCCTTGGATCCTTTCTGTTGGGGGTTCTGTTGGGGTATTTCCATCGTCTGTTCAATTATTTACTCCCCCAGTTTGGGGAAGTTTTCAGCAATTATTTCTTCCAAGATACTTTCCATCCCTTTTCCTCTCTCTTCTTCTTCTGGTACCCCTATAATATGGATATTGTTCCTTTTTGATTGGTCACACAGTTCCCTTAACATTATTTCATTCCTGTAGATCCTTTTATCTCTCTCTATGTCAGCTTCTATGCATTCCTGTTCTCTGGTTTCAATTCCATCAATGGCCTCTTGCAGCCTATCCATTCTGCTTATAAACCCTTCCAGAGTTTGTTTCATTTCTGTAATCTCCTTTCTGGCATCTGTGATATCCCTCTGGACTTCATCCCATATCTCTTGCGTATTTCTCTGCATCTCTGTCAGCATGTTTATGATTCTTATTTTGAATTCTTTGTCAGGAAGACTGGTTAGGTCTGTCTCCTTCTCAGGTGTTGTCTCTGTGATCTTTGTCTGCCTGTAGTTTTGCCTTTTCATGGTGATAGGAATAGTTTGCAGAGCTGGGATGAGTGATGGCTGGAAGAACTTCCCTTTTTGTTGGTTTGTGGCCCTCCTCTCCTGGGAGAACAGCGGCCTCTAGTGGCTTGTGCTGCGCAGCTGCGCGCAGACAGGGCTTCTGCTTCCTGCCCGGCTGCTATGGAGTTTATCTCCGCTGTTGCTGTGGGCGTGGCCTGGCTCGGGCCCCTGCTCCAAAATGGTGGAGTTGCGTTGGAGGGGGAGCGGCCTGGAGGCTATTTATCTCCATAAGGGTCCTCCCTGGTCCCTGCCGCCCAGGGGTTAGGGTGCCCAGAGATCCCCAGATTCTCTACCTCTGGATTAAGTGTCCCGCCCTGCCCCTTGAAGACTTCCAAAAAGCACCCGCCAAAACAAAACAGCGACCACAAAAAAAAAAAAAAAATGGTAAAATTAAAAAAAAAAATGGCTGCTTGTTTTTCTTTATTCTCCGCCGCCAGCCTCAGGCATCTGCTCACTGGTCTTGCTGCTCTGTTTCCCTAGTATTGGGGTCCCTATCCATTTAAGACTTCCAAAAAGTGCTCACCAAAACAAAACAGAAAAAAAAAAAATGGCCGCTCGCTTTTCTTGTGTCCTCCAGCGCCAGGCCTCCGGTACCTGCTCATTGTTCTTGCTGCTCTGTTTCCCTAGCATCCAGGGCCCCCTGGGCATGTACTGTGTCTGCGCTCTGGTCCGGATGGCTGGGGCTGGGTGTTCGGCAGTCCTGGGCTCCGTCTCCCTCCCGCTCTGCCTATTCTTCTCCCGCCGGGAGCTGGGGGGAGGGGCGCTCGGATCCCACAGGGCCGGGGCTTGTATCTTACCCCCTTCATGAGGTGCTGGGTGCTCGCAGTTGTGGATGTGGTCTGGATATTGTCCTGTGTCCTCTGGTCTTTATTCTAGGAAGAGTTGTCTTTGTTATATTTTCAAGGATATATGTGGTTTTGGGAGGAGATTTCCGCTGCTCTACTCACGCTGCCATCTTGGCTCCAATCTCCTCACGTTTACTTTTGTGTATGGAGTTAGACAGTAATCCAGTTTTATTCTCTTACATGTAGCTGTCCAGTTTTGCCAACACCAGCTGTTGAAGAGGCTATCATTTCCCCATTGTATGTCCATGGTTCCTTTATCATATATTAATTGACCATATATACTTGAGTTTATATCTTGGCTCTCTAGTCTGTTCCACTAGTCTATGGGTCTGTTCTTGTGCCAGTATGAAATTGTCTTGATTACTGTGGCTTTTTAGTAGAGCTTGAAGTTGGGGAGCATAATCCCCTTTGCTTTATTCTTTCTTCTCAGGATTGTTTTGGCTATTTGGGGTCTTTTGTGATTCTATATGAATTTTAGAACTATTTTTTCTAGTTCGTTGAAAATTTGGCCATATATGTGTGGGTTTATATCTGGACTCTCTATTTTGTTCCATTGATCTATGGGTCTGTTCTTGTGGTAGTACCAAATTGTGGCCTCAAGTATTTATGCAACTGGGAGGCATGATTTACATGAGGGACATTTGAATACATGTAATCATGAAGTATGCATTACTGGGAATTTATTGTGTTTTACATAAGAAATCTTGATTAAGAGGGACTCAGCCTAGCAAGAAAAACAAAAGCTGATGTCAAGAATAAATTTTCTTAAACCTATTTCTAAGAGATATAGTTATGTCCTAGAATATATATTCTAAGATACATATATATGTCCTAGATATAGAATATATTCAGCAGAATATGCCATTCATATACAATGACTATCAGTGTTTAGAATGATTACATTAGAGAAGGGGTTGACAAATGTTTTCTGTACAGGCCAGATAATAAATTTTTTTTGGCTTTCCAGGTCATGAAGTCTCTGTAAAACTACTCAACTCTTGTGTTGCAGTGTAAAAACAGCCATAGGCAATAAGTAGGCAAATGATCATACTCATGTTCTAATAAAATTTTCTTTATTAAAACAGATGGATTTGACCCACAGGCTGTTATTTTCCAACCCTTGCATTGGAGACTGTAAGAATGTTACTATTTAAAAATATAACGGAAAAAACTGTACTTACAAAGGAAAAATAAGTTACTTTTGGAAAAAAACAGAATATGAACAACAGCACAAAAATGCATACACACATGCTTAGAGTATTCTCTTACACAGAAAAATGAATTCTATCTCCTTACCAAGATTATTAGAGGCAGTGTTGGTGAAGGGAGGAAGCAGAAAGATGCTTCATTAACTTGCAAGTTAATAGAATATATAACTAACTGGAATATTCCTCAGATAGGTTGTTCACAATTACCAGTACAGACTGTGGCACCTAGGATGACTTCTTTTTGTTATTATGGGGAGAACCATGTGATCGTTTGAGTAGGTGAACTGGAACCACAACCCACATTAGTTTTCTAGAGGAAGCTGAGCATTGGGAAAGTCAAGCAGGAGCTGATGGAAACAGGGAGTGTGGAGAGTCAGATGTGTAGAGGCACGGCCGCCACATCCCACAGGTTCTGCTCAAGGAACTGCCTGCCAGCACCACCCCCAGTTTAGGGGAGATGCAAGAATAGCGGCAGGCAGCTAAACATCCCCAAAGTGAGATCACTGTGGGCAGCATATGGAAGTGAGCCTGTGTATATAAGCTGTGCAAAGAATTAAAACTGCCCCACTGGTCTGCCATCAGCAGTCAGTGGACCTCCTGTCGTCCCAACTTTGATTTCTGTGTCTTTCTTGCTAGCTCTGTGTTTTCTTCATCTCCCACTGACCCCTCTCGGGTTCTTGGTTCTCTCTGCAAGACAGCCAAATGATACTATAAGGAGTCAGCCTTTGGATGGAAGATCGTTTCAGCAATAAGACTGCTGAGTCCTAAATGGAAAGGTGAAGAGCTGCAGGTTTCCTAGTCATTTTAAGATTCTGTCCTGGGAAGAATGGAAGCCATAGCAATTAGGACAGGAGGAAACTAAACCAAGCCCAGGATACTGTTGTGCATCCCATGAAATGTCTAACTCATGGGCCTTGATACTTGCGACACTAAGTGTGCCCATGTAATAATCCATTTTTCTGGCAAATAAAACACATTTAAACATTGGCTTGTTTTTAGGTAAATGGTCCTCCAAGTTTGATCTTGTTTGAGAATTGTAGAAGACTTAGATTCAGGCTTAGCCCAGAATTGGTATTAGAGCATATGCTGGGGAAAATATTCTGGATTTGAAAAAGAGACTTAGTTTCACTCAGAGATTCAACAAGCTTCTCTCATGTTTTCTTTTTTGTTGTTGTAGTGGTGGTGGTGTAACTTTCTTAAGGGGTTTGGTTTGAGACTCATTTATTAAGCTATTTACCAGATCCTTCCTTCTTGACTGTTCTAGAAGTATCCCTCCTACAAAGCAGTAGATGTTTAAACAACATTTACTAATTAATTAGAGCATCTCTCAATTCAGTGTTGGGAAAACTGAACTTGCCCATTTTGGCAAGAATTTGACTTTATTTTAGATGAGATAAAGTCCCTGAGAAAGTCCCTCAGATTTAAATCTCCCTTAGACCTTGGGGCTTGTGTAAAGTAGGCAACCGTCTCCCTTTCTGTGGCATTCTGTGGAAATTGGTAATCAGAGTGCTACTATAGAAGGCTATTTACAGAACAGGAGCTGGGCAAACATATTTTCTGATTTGACTGGGTTAACCTCACCTTTCTCCTGCTATTCCAACAAATTATCACTAGAGTCACCTTTCAATCTCAAAAGTGTCCACATTGGACAATAAGTTATATGGCCATTCTAAAGAGAGCTGACATTGACTACTTACTTTAGTTAAGCACCCTTCTAAGCACTTTTATGCACATCATTTCATTAAATCCTCCCAACATCCCTCAGAGACCATACCATTATTGTTGTCAATTTATAGATGAGGAAACTGAGTTAAAACTGAAGTTGCATGGATAATAAATAGCAAAACCTAGATCTTAACCCATGAGAATGATTCTAAAAGTAAGCCTGTTTAACCATAATTATCCATCTAATTAAAACTTGCAGTGAGTCATAATGAAGACTGAAGGGCCTTTTAAAAGACTACTGGAAGCACAATTTTCAGTGTAGATTACTCTTTTGAGTAAATGGCTCAGCATCAAATTTTCCCATTTCCCTAGGGCAGGTAAAGGGGTGAATTTTCTCTGCATATCTTCTAACTAGGCAATGCATTAACAAAGTCCAGGAAATTGTCCTCTTCTGCTTGGGAAAAATTGTGTTTGGAATAGGGTAAGAGACAAAGACAAAAAGAAATGTGGACATTGCATAAAGATAGTAATTTTACAAAAGCAATATTAAAGCTTCCATCTCTTTCTTTTCCTTAGCGGGCTGGGTCTAGCATATGACATGAGGTCAAAATGTTCATTTCCAGAGAGGTCTATCCAGATATGTACAAGTCCAGAGCAATGATTAGAGAAGAAGTCATGAAGAAACCCTAATTAAGGGATGAGGTGGCATTTGCCACCAAGTCCATAATGAGGGGTACATACGCTCCAGTTTGCATCTGTTATAGATCAAATACCACATTTTAAGTATTTTCATACCTCTTCTTCTTCACTCTCAAATATATTTCCCAGTTTCAGCCATAAATTGTATGGCAGTTCTTACTATAAAAATTACTTATATAGATTCATTATTGTTTAGGCACTTTCAATGCTTAATTGATAACTTAATGCATATCTTGTAATATTTCTTAGGATATTTCGTTTAGAGGACAATAAATGTGATCATTTATTAAACACCTACTGAAAATGCTGAATCAAGCACTGGAGGGTGGGAATGAATCCACAGATGAAGACGACAGCCTACAAACTAGAGAGAATTATGAGACTATGATAACAAAGTCTTATAACAGAGGTAGATAAAGCTATTTCTGGAAAGGGAAGATTCTATCAAAGATGTTGCTTTATCATGGACAAGAAATATATGGATGAAAGTTTATTTGGTGGTCAGTGTAGAAGAGGAATATCCCAGGAGAACAAAAAAATGTGATCAAAAGTAGGCAAGCCCTCTGCAAATGAAAGGCTAAGCGGAGAAAAAGAAAGGGGCCTGCTGTCTCTGCCTCCAGGACCCAGTGGTAAGCGAAAAGAGAGGAAAACACACAATGAGAATTTGTCCATGGTTGCTGTGGTCAGAGATAAGGTGCCTTTCTGGTGCCTGAATAGCCACCACTACCACTGCCACCATCATGGCTACAGGATTGCCTGGGAGCTGGACTGGTGGAGAAAGCAAAGAAAGAGTAAAAACAGGGGGTGTCTTCTTCTCTCTTTGACTCCGAAGAGTCCTGTTTTTCTCTCCTCAGACCCAAATGAAAGGGTTCCTCTTGGAGCTGTTTCTGTGTGTACCCTCACATAGTCCCGGTTTCTAGCTCTCTGCATCTAGAGCAGGAGGTACCAGTGGGGAAAAGGGAAAACCCAAGCTGGTTCAGTGGTACTTGAGTTCCAATCTGCCTGTGGCCGTTAACTTTTCAGCCTCCTCAGAGCACTGCTCTGTGCACTCCATCCGGGATTTTAACTGCGTTCACTTAAAGGAGCAAGATCCGTCTTGACTGGAACTGGACCCAGAAAGAATATCTTAGCTACTGAATGGACACCAGCTTTGTGGCTAAGAGTCTCCAAAAAACTTCTTACCTGAAGTTCAAGAAAGTCATGCGATGTATTTTAGATTTTCTTTATGAACTAGGAGAGAAAAGAATAAAGTTCTTTCATGAATGATTTTTCAACCTAGTGGTTACATATGGTTAGATCTTCATAAAGAATATTTACAATCTTCCATAATCTACAGAGCTGGCAGGAAAAAAACTCAATCTGAAAGCATCTGAAATGCTTAATTATTTTTCATAGAAGAGAGTATGGATGAAAAAGCTCGAGATTCCAACTTTGGCTCTCTGCTTCACTGAATCACCAAAATAAAGGGAAATCTTCCACCACAGCTTCAGATTGCGGCAAAATGGGAACTTCATCATCACTGTTATTGTAGGAGGATTGATTTAAAAAATAAGAGACTTAAGTTTCAGCTGGTCCCAAACTATGGAGAACCTTACCCACACAAAGCCCCCATTTGCCAATGCAAATCTGGTAATTGGATAGTTAATTATCCTATTTGCACACATAAATGAAGGGTGTGCCGGTGAGAAATCAGAGCCCACTCTTAAAACTTTGGCCCCAAGCAATGAAACCACATGCTTTTGTCAGCAGCTAAATTGATTAGAATTATGTTTATTTCTGCTCGTGTTAGTCCACATGTATTTTCACTGGAGCCTGATGTCTATTGAGTTAAAGCTTAGTTAAAAAACCTATGTTATGCAGAAAACCTTGACAGTAATTGCCAACGATGTGCCAAGAACCCTTTCACTTTATAGAGAATGCAAAGTCTGAATAAAAAGAAATATTCTTTGCAACCTCATATGCTTGGGCAGACTCAGCAGTCTTACAGTCATAATAAAGACAGAAGGGCCTTTTAAAAGACTACTTTAAGCACAATTTCCAGTGTGGATTACTCTCTTGGGTCAATGGCTCAAGTATTGAATTTTCCCATTTCCCTAGGGCAGGTAAAGGGGTGAATTTTCCCTGAATATCTTCTGGCTAGACCATGTCCTAACAATGTCCTAGGGGGAAAAATATTCTTTGATTTGGAAGCATGCATTGTAAGTAGATCCATCTGGGTTTCTTCTCCATGAATAGAATCATCAAGATTTGGCTGTTTCTTGGTCTTTGATTATATACAGACCTCGGTTCTCATCCCGGCTCTGACTCAAACTAGCCACGCACTATTGGGGATAAATTCAGTTCCTTACAATTGTTGAATAATGGCAAAGGCAGAAGGGAAAGCTTATCAAGAAGGGCCAGGCTGCAGGTCTGCAAAGTGGAGGCAGGCCACAGGAGCCCACTAAGATGTCAAAGGGGAGGACGAGCAGTAAGGAATGATCAGTGGGTTTGGCGATTTGAAGGTCAGTAGTAACTTTATCCTTGTTTTGGTCACCAGATTTTCAATAAATACGTGAGTGAATGACTTAATTTTTTTTTTTTTTGAGAGGGCATCTCTCATATTTATTGATCAAATGGTTGTTAACAACAATAAAATTCTGTACAGGGAACTCAATGCACAATCATTAATCCACCCCAAGCCTAATTCTCATCAGTCTCCGATCTTCTGATGCATAACGAACAAGTTCTTACATGGTGAACAAATTCTTACATAGTGAATAAGTTCTTACATGGTAGACAGTACAAGGGCAGTCATCACAGAAACTTTCGGTTTTGATCACGTGAATGACTTAATTTTAAGCACCATTTATTGAGCACACTTTGCACGGGGAGCACTAGGTAAGGAGTTAAGAACACCCAGCCAAAAAAACAAATGGGACCCTGTCTATAAAATTGTTGCAAGACTACCTCTTGAAGAGTAAAAAATCACCAAGATTAAACACTATTGAGCATGGCAAAGTTGAAAAACTCAGGGTGAGAATGAGGGGCAAGTAGACCTTTGAGTTCCTACACAGTGATAGGATGCCTTTTCTGCATCCCAAAGAAGGGTTCCCCTCCCAGCCTGGGGCCCAGGGGCTCAAACTGTGGGATGACAGGAGCTGGCTTGTCTTCCCCCTTCTGTGATCTCCTAGGTTTGGCAGATGTCAACCGATGCGGAGGAGCCATGCACCAAGGACTGCTACCTTAATCCAGCAAAAACCCAAGGACCCTGGAATCAGGCCTGGATTCTGGCAGCCTGGAGGTAGAATGCTTAACCGTATCACTTCTTTGGTCTCTCGGGATAATGGGACATCAGCACACCCTTGCTTGGCTCTTGTCTTCTGTTATTGCTCATGATATGTGTTTATCAGATACATGAGGGAATCCTCATTATATTTCCCTTTCACAATCTAAAATAGAAAACAAACACATCAGGGCGTGGAAAACTATGGTTCCATTTATTGTTTGATTCCCAAGGCTAATTAAAAAAAAAGTCCTTCCTCTAACATGAAGAGCTATGTGTGAAAACAGTTAGTTTGAGAGCAGAAGCTGTACAGGCTCTTTCTATCATGTTCATTATTTTAATGAATCTCCTCACCACCCCTGCACCTCAATAGAAAGTGTTTTTTTAATCTCATCACAATTTTGTTTCTCTTCTTTCGCATCTTCTGTTTTGAAAAGTTGCAAGTGCTCTTCTGATGGGTTGACCAGAAGTCATTCAAAAACTAAGTGACTCTATTCATTAAAGGCAGAAGAAGCAGTGTTAAAGATGCATTATCAGCAGTTAAACAAAACTCTGACCGAACTTCAGAGGTCAAAGGGTTAGGAAAAATATTGTTTCACTGCTAAAACCTGTGAGAGAGATATAGCAAAAGAGTGAGACACATAAACAGGCAATATAATATGACAAAAACTATGCTGAACAGAATTGTCTAGAAATTCAGAGTTCTGTAAATACCACCTTTTCCCAGGGAAGTCAAGGAGAGAGGTGGAGAATGCATGCCTTGGAATCCTGAAAGGATATGGTATGTTCTGTGACTCATAGAGGTTCTTACAGAGAAGTGCTAGAAAATGACGTTGTGGATAAAATGAGAGTTCCTGTGGCCAGGATTATCACATGGCCCTGGTTGACTAGCTCACTGCACACCTGTGGGCAATACATGGCTGTTGACTCTATATGAAGAGCTCCATTCAGTGCTCTGAGTGTGACACGGTGGCACAGCTGCAAGAGAGCAGAGCAGAGGCTGAAGTGGTGGCAGCGCCAAGGACAGAGGCCCAGAGAACGTTGTGCAGGATGACTGTGCAGAGAGGCCCAGAGGATGGCTGTGTGGACAGAGAGGCCCAGAGGCAGAGACTGGCTTGCTGCATGCAGACTTGCTTTGAGTGAATAGGATTCTAGGGACTGACCTGCCACCTGGAAATAAAGTTGGGTATAGCCCTTTCACCCCAAAAGCGTTTTGCTGTCAATTTCTTTGGTCACACTGAATCCATAGCAAACTTGCCCAGGGCTGAAATCCATTGGCAAGACAGATGTTCAGAACACAGACTGATCCCAGATTGTGAAAGGTTTTTTATGTAATGATACAAAGCCTGAGTGTAATTACATAAGCAGCAGCTAGATTAATAGATAATGTTAAGTGTGGGAGGGAAAAAATAAAGGCTTTATTTTTTTCTGCAGTAGAAAGAAAATCTCATAAAAGCGTGTTGATAGGTTGGGATTGGGAGAGATGTCAAACAAGAGATGAGGACTTCAGCAGTTTAAAATTTGCTGGATAGGCAGGAGGGTCTGTGCCTCTCCCCTGAGTCTCTGACTGCTTTGACTAATGGATCATGACTAAAGAGACACTGTACCTTTTCCAAGCC
Source organism: Manis pentadactyla (assembly GCF_030020395.1). Classification (NCBI taxonomy): domain Eukaryota; kingdom Metazoa; phylum Chordata; class Mammalia; order Pholidota; family Manidae; genus Manis; species Manis pentadactyla. Next base: position 40,445,186 of record NC_080032.1, on the reverse strand, counting down.
TAGCCATAAAGAGGAGTGGCAACTGTCATCTTGGCCTCTTCAAGTCCACAGTTGCCATGTAAGAATTCCAGCTATACTGCATGGAGGAACTACAGGCTACAGAGAATATGAGCAGTCTTCTCTTTATCCTCTAGACCAGGTCAGCTGAATACCACTGACTGACCAAGTGGAGCAGAAGAATCACTCAGCTGACTCTTGTGCAATTCCTGATTCACAAAATAATAATAAAGAAATCATCATAAAATGGTTGGTGCTTAAGCCTATAAACTGGGATAGCCATCCAGTACTACATTACCAGAACAAGGACTAGATTCAAATATTTTGATTGACAGAAAGAGCTTAGATTCAAGGTATTTCTAAGTTACCATCAATAAAACTTGGAAACTACATGGAAGTGTGGGGTGGAAAGACTTGAATCTAATACTTAGTGGGTACTGAGTATGTGTCAGACACAGTACTAGGATGAGAATCACAGTCATAAACATCTCCTGTACTCTAGAACTTGAAATCTATTGGTAGCTCTTACAATTTTCCAAAGCTTCAAACTATTCAACCATATTTATTAGAGATTAACAACATGATTCCTAATAAGATGTGGTTTCTCTTGAAGTAGTTTTGCAAACAGCTTTTTTTTAACCTAGAAGGAAAACAACTTCAGTGCAGGCCAGTATAAATTGAGCAAGTATAGGTCTCATTTGCAAGCCTGAGGTTGTGTCCATCTAAAAATTCTGTACCTCCGAGACATCAGAAGTCCTGCTATACCTCCTGGGAGAAATGGCAAAGATTTTGAGACAGATGGCTCTTTCCCACTGCACCAGAATTATGATCCCTGATCATGGTAGTTCAAGGAATTGTATCAAGGAAGAGTAAAGTCTAGGTCAGCCTTTGGAACAAGTGTACTTGTGAGCAGAGAACACACACACAAAAGTATTGACTCCCTCACAAATTATACAACAGGTTACTCTCTGAGAATCCTGGAACACAAGTGGGGAGGGGATGGGGGTTGCCCTCAATTCTCTGAGAGCAGAAGCAGTATCAGGGTGAATGCCAAATCAGGAATAAGAAAGTCAGCAGCCGTGGAGTCAGAACACACAGTGGTTTTGACTTGTCTGATTTGTTTTTCAATTAGAAAACTACTTTTACAATTAGAAAAACCTAAATAAATTTAAAAACTTTACATCAAAGACAAACATTCAATCTATTGGTTATCAAAGTGAAATGTTAAGCAAGAAAGATCCCACAGGGCTAAGGGAATTGGACCAGGTGGACAGGGAGAAAAATGAGCAGGAGGAGAGGTGGTCTGCTTTAGTTATGTTTTCCAGAAGCAGATCCTGAAACAAAGATTGATACATAAATGATTTGTCACAGAAACAACCAGGCAAATAGGGGGAATGAGACAGGAAAATTTGTGGATGTATTGTTTATTTATTTCTTCTTTTGCAGTTTGTGCGTTTGATATCTTAAGTAAAAAAAAAAAAAAAGCCTAATCCAAGGCCATGAGGATTTATGCCTATATTTTCTTTCAAGAATTTTACAGTTTTAGCTCTTGCATTTAGATCTTTTATTCATTTTTTTACTATGTTTGAAATAGTTCTAGATTTACAGAAAATTTGTAAATGGTATAAATATAGTACATATTGCACATAGTATAGACAGTTTCCATGGACGTCTCACAGAGTTCTCCTTTATTAACATTTTATATTAGCATAGTACATTTCTTATAATTAATGAACCAGTATTGGCATATTATTAATAAATTACATGGTTTATTCAGATTTCCTTACTTTTTACCTAATTTCCTTTTTATGTTTCAGGATTTCCCCTTACATTTAGTTGTCATATCTTCTGAGGCTCCTTGTTATGACACTGACTCAGACTTTCCTTGTTTATGAGAAATACTGGTTAGGCATTTTGTAAGATGCCCCTCTATTAGAATTTGTCTGCTGTCTTCACATGATTGAACTGGGGGATGGGTTTTGAGGAGGAAGATCACAGAGGCAAAGTCTTTGATTTATTTTGAGTTATTTGAGGTAAGGTCCAACTTCATTCTTTTGCAAAGATATATCCAGTTGTCCATCACCATGTGTATAAAAGACTACTCTTCCCATTACATTTTCTAGTAAAAAAATCAATTGACCAAAAATGTGAGGTTTTATTTCTGAACTTTCAATCAATCCCACTGATCTATGTGGCTATCATTTTGCCCATACCACACAGTACTGATTGCTATAACTTTGAAGTTTTGAAATAGGAAATTGTGAGTCTTCTAACTTTGTTTACAAGATTTTGGGGGGGAAGGGAAGGAACATTCTGGATCAATTTTCATATGAGTTTTAGGATCACCCTGTCAGTTTCTATAAAGAAGTCAGGTAAAATTTTGAGAGAAATTGTGTGACTCTTGTTTTTTGGATTATTACAATCTTACAATATTAAGTCTTCTAATCCTTGACCATGGAAAGTATTTTCATTTATTTAGTCCTTCTTGAATATCTCTCAACAAATATTTTATAGTATTCAGAATATGTATTGCATTTCTTTTGTTAAATTTATTCCAGAGTATTTTATTCTTTTTGATGTAACTGAAAATAGAATTGTTTTATTAATTTTATTTTCTGATTGCTTATTGTAAGTGCATAGAACTATAATTGCTTATGTATATTGATATTATACCCCACAACTTTGCTGAACTTATTAGTTCTAATCATTTTAGTGAATTCCCTAGAATTTCCTATATACAAGATTATGTACAAAAATAGTTTCACAAATACAATGCAACTACTTTCTTTTCAATCTAGATACTTTTTATGTCATTTTCTTGCCTTATTATTCAAGCTAGAAACTCAAGGAAATGTTTAATAAAAATGGTGAGAGCATATATCCTTGTCTTGTTTCTGACCTTAGCAGGAAGGCATTCACTTTTTCATCATTAAGTATGATGGTAGTTATGAGTTTTTGTAGTTGCCTTTTATTAGATTGAGAAAGTTCCTTCTATTCCTAGTTTGTTGAGTATTTTTTCTCTAAAGTAGCGCTGGATTTTTGGCCAAAAAACAATATTTTTCTCTGCATTTTTCAAAATGATGGTGTGTTTTTTGTCCTTTATTGCATTAATGTAACGTATCACATTAATTGATTTCAGATGTTAAAGCAAACTTGCATTCCTGGAATAAATCCCATTTATCATAGAGTATGATCAATTTTAATATGTTGCTGGGTTAGTTTTGCTAATATTTGTTGAAGGATTTTCCATCTATTGTGATACTGATATGTAATCTTCTTTTCTTGTAATGTCTATGTCTGGTTTTAGTATCAGGGTAATACAGGCCCCATAGAATGGATTGTGAAGTGTTACCTCTTCTTCTCTATTTTGAGAGTTTTTGAAAAATTGCTGTTAATTTATCTTTAAACATTTGATATAATTCAACAATGAAACCACTGGGCACCAGGATTTTCCTTGTGGGAAGTGTTTTGATTATTAGTTCTATCTCTACTTTTTATAAATATTATCAGATCTTCTATTTTTTCTTGAGTAAATTTAAGTAGCTTACAGCTTTCTAGGAATTCATCCATTTCATCTAAATTATCTAATTTATTAGTGTACAGTTATTCATAGCATCCCATATACTCTTTTTTACTTCTATAAGGTTGGTTGTAATGCCTTCTTTTTCATTCTTGAGTTTAGTTACTTGAACATTCTTTCCCCCACCTTGGTTAGTTTAGTTAATGGTTTCGATTTTGTTGATCTTTTCAGAAAACCAATTGTGGTTTTGTTGATTCTTTTCTGCTTTTCTATTCTCTGTTTCATTAATTCCCATTCTAATATTTACTATTGACTTTTTAAATCAAGATTTGAGTTTAGTTCGTCTTTTTCTTATTTCTTGTGGTAGAAACTTAGTTGTTGATTTGAGGTCTTTCTCATTTCTAATATAAGCATTTAGGGCTGTAAAAGTCCTTCACAGTACTGCTTTAGCTGCATCCCGTAAGTTTTAGTATGTTGTGTATTCATTTTCACTCTTTTCAAAGAATTGCCTCATTTCCCTTGTGATTTCCCATTAAACTCATTAGTTATTTACGACTGCCTTATTTAATTTTCACATATTTGTGAATCTATCAAATTTCTTTCTGTTGTTGATTTCTAATTCCACTCCATTGTTATCAGAGAACATATTTCCTATGATTTACATTCTTTTAAAAACATTAAGGTTTGTATTGTGACCTAGCATATGATCTATTTTGGACAATATCCCATTTATACTTGAGAAGTATGTGTATTCTGCTTTTATTGGATAAAGTGTTCTATAGACACACCTTGTAGTTTATATATGGGGTTTTTCAAACTTTCTATTTCCTTGTTGATCTTTTGCTTAATTCTTCTATCCATTATTGAAGGAGGGTTTTGAAGTCTCCAACTATTATTGTTCAAATGTCTATTTCTCTTTGAAACTTTGCCAATGGTTGATTCATGTATTTTGAGGTTCTGCTGTTAAGTCTATGTATGTTTACCACTGTTGTATATTTTTCCCTTATGTACCAGTTATTTTATCATTATGAAATGTCTCTCCTTATCTCTAGAGACTTTTTTTAATTTTAACATCTCTTTTGTCTTATGTTACTACTGCCATTCCAGCTTTCCTCTGGCTGCTGCTTACATGATCTATTTCTACCATCCTTTTACTTTCAACTAATTGTGTCTTGAGTCTAAATTGTGTCTTCTTTTTACCTTCTCTAGGCTTATTTTCCTATAGTTTTCTTTGAACATATGTGTAATGGTTTCCTTGAAGTCTGTATTATAGCTGAAATCTGGGTCTTTTCACTGGGTCTGTTGCCATTGTGTTTCCTGTCTATAGGTCACCCTTTCCTTTCCTGTCTATACATCACCCTTTCCTGTTTCTTTGCATATCGTGTGATTTGTTGTTGTCAATGTTAAACACGAGAAATGTGTTGCAGCAACTCAGGGTACTGATTCACCTTCAGGGTACTGATTCATTCATTCTCCAGGGCTGGTTTTTATTATTGTTTGCTTGTTTGCTTTTTTAGTGACTTAGCTACACTTTTAGTGAGATCCATTTCCTCTACAGTGTTGCCATTTCTCGGGTGGTGCAGCCTTGAGCACATACACAGTCAGCCTGGGATGACCAGCTTTGGCAGGGCTCACTTTGCATGCCCTTCCCTGATCTCTCTGTTAAGTTGTCTGCCCATGGTCTCACACCCAGCTGCTAGGCTCTATTAATCGCTGGCTGAATATTCTATTGTTTTCAACAATGCCCTCAAGTATAGATCGGTCCACAGTCTGAATTCAAGCAGGGATAGTTTTTGAGGCTAATCTTTGAGGTTTCTTCTGACTCCAGTAGGGCTACTCCCAGCTGTCTCTTTCTCTGGTTCTCTCATGTAAATTGGCTGGCCAGTGTTTTAGCTTGTTATTCTCATAGAATCATCTGCCTCCTCTTAATTATTTGTCACCAAAATTTCCAATGTTTTTGAGAGGGCTGTTAGGCTCAAATGTCTCCCATACTCCATTTCAAGTAAAGTCAGTTCCTTTGGTGAACTTCAGAACTCTGTGTGCTTGAGAGATGCCCCTCCACTTGGGAAAAATCTCTGGGAAATTGCTTTGGGCACTGAGTAAGAACCACAGCCTCTGGTCTCCTAAGTTTTCCTGACTGGCTTAGAACTTTTACTCGACTAGCAAGCTGGGGCGAGGGTGATCAGGGGTTCAACTTTCTACCCACACCTGATAGTCTTCAACCCATAAAATGGGGGCTGGGTGGAGGAAGGGAGACCCTGGCCTCTCGGCTACATTCACCAATAATGTAACCTCTGAAATTTGGAGTTGAAAGAGATGAGAAATACTAGGGGCCTTCCTCTCCTGGCAAGATACTGTATCCCTTAATAGAGAGCTGAGGGTGCTCTGTCTTCTTAATCACACTCAGAGCAGAGCATTCTTAAAACTGAGTTGGGAGGTGGGTCAAGTAGGAAAGGGGTGGGTCCTGGTGCAAGTGCCATGGACTCTAGTTTTCTTACTTAGTTTTTGTAGATTTTCTTGAATAAACGTTTCATTTGCTATATGACCTCAATTTCCACCATAAATTGTTTCCTTTTAAAATATAATTTCATGAGTTACATTTAGTTCTCTAAGAAATGGACCCATGGAGGTCCTCACACTGCAATTCTAAAAGAGCAGTTCACCATGGAAATCTTTATCTATAATTTTGGGGAAAGAAAGAAGAAGGAGGTATATAACATGTAACACCAGAGACTTTTCTTAAAAGCCTCTTAAAATGTCTTTCTTCTCCTCAAATGTTCTCCATTCCTAGAGTCATCTGGCATCATTCCCTTTTTTATTCTTTCTCAGTTTCTTGTCTTTCACTGTAGCCTCCTTTGCCATTTTTCTTTCACCTCCATGGCTTCTCCCCATCGTCACTGCTCCCTCCATGCCAATCGTCCTCTCCAGTTCTCTATTCATCCTTGTCCTATGTAAGTGCATGCAGCTTGATCTGTTCCTCTCCTTTCATGACAGAGCCAACATCCCATTCAGTAAAACAAAGTCCTTTGTTTGGGCATAATCTTCTTGGTCACCTTAAGAATGGGAAGAGGGGAAAGGCAATGTAACATTTCTTTCTATCCTGTCACTTTATATTTTGATTTGAGATTTCCGAATTTCATAAGTGTCATTTTCACTAACTAGGATGGATAGGATGTCATAACCAAGGAGATTGTTAATCCCTACAAGGAACTGCTAAATGTCTGAGGCTTATATTTCCCCAATCTGTATAGTAGACTCAAATCAATTAAAATGAATAAATATTTATTGAGTGCTTTAAACCAAAGTTTGATCCCTAGACCAGCAGCAGAAGCATTACCTGGGAACTTGCTAGAAATTCAAAATATCAGGCCTCATCCCAGACCTAATGGAGCAGAAATCTTCATTATTAAAATATGAATTTTAACATTCTCCTCCAGTGATTCTCATGCATGCCAGAAATTCAGAAGCATTGCTTTAATCTATGGAAACGGAACTGTGCTAGAAGCTGAGGAATTCAATGTTGAGTGTGACTTAATTCCTCCTCTAGAAACAGTCACAGTCTACTGGGGGCAATAAGCATATACATAAATAAGTACAATATACTATAATGTATGCAATACTAGAATTATATACAGGATACAGAATTGCAGAGCAAAAAGAAAGTTAAGTTTGTCAGTAAAGGAATTGCTGAGCAGATTTACCACTGACTAAGTTATACTTAGTACTTTGGTTAGTTGCCTCTCAGAGCCTTAATTTCTCCATCTATAAAAATGGAACAAATAATACCAATCAAATTAAATCATGGATGTAAAAATGTCTAGCTCAGAATCCTTGGCTCAAAGTAGTAGTGGTTCACCCTTAGCATTATACAAACCTCAGTGCACAGAAGGTTAATGAGTATGTAATAAGAATTCAGAATGCTGAACCCCAAACTTTGTAGAAATATCCATTTTCTTCTCAAATTGGCTGATGGCAAATATCAATTAGAATTAAACACATCATTCTGCTTTCTAGATTCATTGGGTATCTGGGAAGTGCCAGGATGGATTTTGCCCAGCATTTGCACGTTATCAGACTGGCAGTCAAATTTATTTGGGAAAACAAAACTTTACTATTAGTACCCACTGCCATGTTCTATCTCCTGCACTTACCAAATTCAGTCTCCCCCTAAAAGAAAAAAAGGCAATGCTAATCACTGACTGAACGATTATTGAGTACCTATTATATTCAGAGCAAGAAAGATTCTGGCAGTAAGGGAATAAAGGAATGAAGTTTATAATCCAACAGAGACGAAAGGTCAGGCTATTTTGGACGTACTAAATTGAACTGTTTATGAAACCAAAACTTTTCTCAAGACTAAAGATCCAATTAGTGTTTGTGTGGTAGTGTCTTCATAGTCCTGAACAAAGCTTACATGTGGGAAATGGCCTACAGCCTTTGAAAGGTAGAGTGTAACTTCTACTTCAATTGAGATCTCAAATTTTTTTAAGGTTCAAGTATTGGCAACATACACTTTTTCCTTCCAGGAGCTTTTAGTTAGTGGGCAGATAGGCAAATAACATACAAAGCATACCAAGCAATGCATGGCACAAAATAAGATGTTCAGTGATGGAAAAAAATGCTATTATTACTGCTTACTAAGTATAGGGAAGTTGAAGGATCTAGCCTAAGCCTTGTTGCATGCTCACAGCATGTGGGATATCATCAAACACAGCCCCTGGGCTCAGGCGAAGCAAGATTCACTTAGACTGGCATTGACTGGGCACCTTCATTTGTTCAGTGCTACCGTGGGAATTCTGGGACAAAGAGAAAACCACCTGCCTTCCTGGTGGTTACACTGATGGAAAGGACTCAGGACAGAGCACTCAGAGATGCACCAGTTAGATTGAAACTCACACTAACCCACTGTGAGTCTACTAGCTCCCGAGCCTGCTAAGACCATGACATTAGCCTTCCTGAGCCTCTTTTTCCTGACCTGTAAAATTCAAATAAAGATACCTTTCGCCCAGAACTATTGTGAGGATTAGGTGCAATAATGGATTTTAAGGTATGGAGAAAATACACTGTGGAAATGTGAGGGTTATTGTAATCTAGAAGGAGATGCTGAGTCTCTTTCATACCTGTTGGGTCATCTGCCAAGACCTGGACTCTGTGAGCTCACATGGAAGAAACATGTTCTCTCATCTAGTGTCTTCCCTTCTTCCCCTGGTTTGCTCTGCTGTCCCCACCAAGGCAACTCCAACACTGCTCATGTGGATGAAACAGACTCTAAATGTGGTGCATTTTCCCCATGTGGAAGCTTAGGCTGAGCATGGCTAGTTTTTTACTAATTCTACACTCTCCCATTCCCACCCACCAATTTGGTTTAATCTTGTATTAAAGTCACACACCATCAGATGATCTGCTGTCTAGGCTCTCCCTTGCTATATTCATCTTTTATCTCCAAGGACTCATAGCAGAGTGACTTATGCAGAACTGTGCTCAATATTACCTTCAACAAAAGAAAATAAAAGGAAAACATTGTTTTAGCTGACAATGTTGAGCAAAGTTATTTCTAACCTTGTGTGTTACTAGAGTCTCACGCTTTCTGATATTTCCTAACTAGTATTCAACATTAGCCAGCAGGACAATGCATTAATTCTAATAATATTTGTTAAGCTCAGACTACATAAGTGTTGGAGACACAAGACTGAGCAAAGACATTTATCTCTACTCTCATAGAGCTTAGGGGCTACTTGTTGATAACTGTAAAAGAGGACACTGTAAATTGTAAATGAAAAAAAAAATCAGGAGCAGGCTTGGCATTCAGTGGGAACACACTGGTACAGTTGTGTGTACGGCCAGAATCCATCCCAGTTGGTGCTTAGGCCAGAACTTGTAGAAATTATTTTTTATTATCGCTTCTAACCAGGTAGAAAGTCTTTAATTCAAAATATCTACTGCAAAATAGATACAAACAACACCCCTGCTTGGTCACTTGCAAACAGAGTGTGTTCAGTGTTTCAATTTATATTATTAGGTACAAGATGACGCCTCCACTGAATGGCAGTGTCAGCCCTCAGTGAAAACAGGCTGCAATGCAAACACAGGCTCACATCCATCATAGGTATACCCATGCGGATAAGTGACTTCGCAAGGATGAAGCCCTGTGTGCCCCGCCTGGTTCAAGAAGGTCTACCTCTGTTTCCTGAGGGGTGTACTTTGTACACTAGCCCAAGAAATGCTTTCCTGAAAGGCTCCCTGACGAAAAGAAAAGAAAGGCTTCATATGTAAGAGAGCACATGAAGGCTCTGAGAAGGCCTGCAATTAAAAAAAATCTATTTGATGTGTAACACAGGCCTCCCCACATTCGTTTCCCCATAGAAGCGTTTTTCCAAAACACACATATAAATATCCTGCAAAAAAGAGCGTTCTGGGGAAGACAGTTTTAAATACTCTGGTTTAACTGATTCAGATCCTGCTCTGGTGGGTGTTTTTATTAATTGCCATAACAGGAACTTTACAAATGTGCTAAGCTGTTCTATAACCATTTTGATCAATATATCACCTGCTGCACTAACAATCCAGATTCAGTTTATCTTTTAATAGAGAAAGCAATGGAGCTGAGAGCAATAAGAGAGGCTCTTTACCATTAGAAATGGCAGAGAATGGTTCTACATACATACAGGGGCCTGCAGAAGATTCATCCTACAAACTCACACACAATTCATGGTTATACCTTCATTTCCTATTTGTTTTCCTTGTGTTTTTCTTTGCTTTGGTAATCTTAGGTAAATTTCCAATTTTCTGAGACTGTCCACCATGAAGTCCTATCCCCAGAGATTGTTTTTTTTATTAGTCTCTTAAGCAAGTTATACAATTCAAATCACCTCTCCCTGTCCACCCATCTGCTTGTTTTTGCTTTTCTTCCTCTCTGCTGGATTTGGTGTAGAAATCCTCTGTGCCTTCTCTCTCCCCTCCCCGTCCACTGCTCTAAACTCTCCCCCACCGTTCTGTCTATCCTCTCTGTCGGGGTCCAGGGGCCCCTTCTGTTCAGATGGCTCCAGGCCCACCTGTACCGGCCCCATCTGTCAGCTGAGCCGCCCCAGCATCCCACAAACCTGGTGGAGGAAATTCTCCTCTGAAGAATTGACGTCACTAGGTGTTCTCCTGAGAGTTATGCTCTGAAAAATTAGCTACATTGAGGAAGAATAAAGGCCATTCCATTGGCATTAATAAAATACCTCCCCCACACAAGGCCACATTTCAGTCTTCTGTTCTGAACATTATTGAACATCACCCAGAAAATTAAAAGAAAATAGGAATTGAAAAAAGGTAAGATCTTCAGTCTGACTAGAAATTTTAAAATATTTATATTTTAATGCACACGAAGATCAGGCAGATAAAATCCATTTTCTAAGCTTAGCATGATGAATATTTGCAAGATTATTTCCTTTCATTCTTCCAGTTCAAGTAATACAGTTTTTTTTTTAAAAAGTCATTCAGTTTTACTTCCTTGGCACTATCTGTAAAGAAGTCAAAGCATCATTTTCCCAGAGGACGCATTTCCTTGAAAGAAAAGTCTATTTCTAATATTCAGAATCTCCAGCCTCCTACAAAACATGTATAGTGAGAAAGAGAGACATTCTACAATCAAATAATACAGTAAGCTGTACCTATTCTTTCCTGTCTGAAATTTAATTCATATTTAACCTAGATTTGTGTGTTGATTTAGGCCTAGAATGCCAAGAGGAGAACAGAATGGTCACAGCCAGCCATTGTAGAGAGTATTTTGTGCCAAGACCAGGACTGAACAAGGTCTAAAAAATGTGGATGGCACCTGAAATTCATGCATGAGAGTCCCTGATGTACAAGTCAACCTCTTGGTTGTGATCTTCCCTTCCCTTTATTCTGTGCTCGAGCAAAGCTCTGCAGCGACCCTGTTTATCTGGCCCCTGCACAACGTTGTCAAGACACATTTCCATTTTCCAAGTGACTGCTGCCACTGGGCCGCAGTCTGTGCTCATTTCTCGAGTAGCTAAACCCTTTGACACTGTGGTTTTTAATTAAAATTACATTAAAGTTAATCAACCAGAAAGAGGCTGCTGTAGAAGGCAGGTTTGATTGCAACCTGCAAAGGGCACGGAGGCTGCCAACTTGCTAAAGATGTGCCTGCAGATGCCAATGTGCCTGCACAAGCCCCACAGTTACAGCACTGCCGATGAGAGGTACGTTCTGCTCGCATTTTCCCTGGGACTGTCCAAAAAATCATGATGACAGTAGCATGGCATAAAATGAAAAAGGAGACGAGCCTCACCAAAGTGCACCTCCCCTGCATTTCTGCTGTGACCCCAAACCACTGTTGTGAAACTGTCACAAACCAAATGTTCCATCTTCAGACACAGTTAGGCTCAACTGGGAGTCACCAGGTTTGCTGTTTGGGGCAGCCACGGACACCCTGAGATGATCCTGTCTTCCGTAGCCTGAGTTTCTGACATATGGTGCTGTGTTTGGTTTTGCTTTGTTGTGAAAGGGACAAGGGAAGTATTTGAATGCTTCAGGAACCCTTGTTCCCCTCCAGCTTCTTTGCAAAAGGCTTCATTGGAAAATGATCACCGCACAGCAAAGCTTCATGCATTCAGAACCAAGAGACAAGCAAATAAAATGTCATAGTTAACATTTATTATTTATTTCAGATTTACTAAATGTTGCAGTGGTGTTGAGCCCAAAATTTAAATTTTATTTCTGTTCAGTTCTTACATGACTGATTTACTTAATATGTCCAGGCTTTAACAAAGTACCAGACATTTGATAAGAGGCTGATTAATTTTGAATAAATGAATGGATGAATAAAAGAATGAATGAATTGAAGAAAAGAATGCATTGTCTATCACAACTCACTCCATTTCTGTTTTTTTCTACAGCTACAAAACCACCATTAATACAAAAAGCCAGGTGTCATTTTATCCTGAGTGCCAAACTCTGATCTGTTGGTAATTGCTACCCCAATCACTATGTTGAGAGAGATTCTGAAGTGATAGTCAAGTAATCAAGCAGAGAGAGCAATCTCAGTCCAAAACTGAATGCTATCTAGTGCTATCCTTGTTCCAGGAGTTGGGGAACAATATCCAGATTATGTCAGAAATCTGTAGTTTCTTGGAAATAAGTTAGTAGTGCCTCTGGGGATGATTTACAGGAGAAGAATGAATTTTGAAGAGGAAAAGTAACTAACTTTACTAAGGTTTAAACTGTCATTAAAACCAGGCAAACATTTTATTTTAGAAATCCTCGAGTGGATTTCTGAGTCCACTGGCTGATTCTGATCGAGCCATTGGTCCTGTAATTGTTATTCTTGTCTATGCATATCCACGTCAAATACAGGTTCTACCCAATGCTCTGTTCAGTAGCAAGTTTTTTTAGGCAGGTGAGCCCCCAGTGCAGTGCACATCTTAGTTGCAAACATTGATGACTGGCTAAGCATCTCCCTATAAAAATCCATTAATAAGAGCAGAATTTTGTTCTTTGAAAAAGCTGATTCTGTTTTCTACAGTGAGAGCTAAAGGGAAGTCTGCAAGGAAGGGATGGGTTAATCAAACATTTTTCTTCTCTAATGGGAGCTGTTTTTTGTTGCCTTTCTGACCAGCTTACCCTCTTTGCCTTTGAATGTATTTATGACGACAAGGAGCTACAGCAGCTGTCTTGTGACCATGAGGCATATGCACCAAGATCAAAACAAACAAACAGATTATGAGGATAGTAAACCAGAAGGATGATAAGGAACTTCGGACTTCAGGCATTTTTGAACTGCTGCCCTAAAACTGGTACCTCTAGATTCCTTGTTATGTCAAACAATGAAATGTCATAGTACTTGAGCCACTGTCAGTGGGAGAATCTTTTATGTGCAGCTAGAAGAATTCTAATGGATATAGTAGTCTTGTCTTCCAATACAGAAAATAAAGCCTTTCAACGCCATAGTGTATTTCACTCCTTCCATATTAACATTTTATTCATGCTACTTCTTTGTGTTCACAGTACCTCAAAATATCTGTTTATTCCTTGTAGAAATCCCTCATGGGGAAACAAACAAAAGGTTGGCTTTTCCTGCCTGGGCAGATTCCTGGAGTAATATCTCTCTACAGGCCCATAATACTTTGCCCAGTCAAAAGTTAGGTGTTTTTTTCTCCTAGCTTTAAATCACCCTTTTGTCCACTAGGATGCAATTTTTTCATGAAGTGAACACTTATTTGATGTCTCTGTGTTAATGAACCAATCAAGTCATTTCCTGAATTTTGAGAAAAGACAATGAAGAGACTGAAGATATAGGCTGATTTGTTGGGCATCCTGCAATTTATGGAGGGAAAAAGAAAGATGAGGTGGAGACTGACACCAGCAACCCCTGCCAGTTCCAAGACAGTCAGGGAGGCTCTTGAGCCCTCACACACATGCTGCTGTGAGAATTACCTGGAAAGCTGGCAAATTTTGCCATCTACACTGATGGACTGAATTTAAATATGCCCACCTATATGCTTTCCACAAGAGACTTCCTTAGGGGATAAAGACACAGAGAATTAAAAATAAAAGAATGTAAGAGAATATATCAGACAAATATTAAGCACAAGAAAGATGAAATAGTTGTATGGGACAGGTTTTTAAATTAGAAATTCAGTTGGAGTGCTCAGATATGATTACCATTAGATACCACAGTGAGCATCTGGGAGATAACTGTTCTCCTTCAGTGGTTGGAGGAAAGGGCACTGTTTGCCTTGGGGATGGTCCTTCCCATGCTTTGAACCTGGAGGAGGTTTGCAGCTCCAGTTAGCCAGCTGAGAAGGGTAGAAAGGAAACAGAGTAGCAGCCATTCTTTCTTCCCTAAAGGTAGTTGTCTTATCTGTCACTGGTCCTAGCGATTGGGGATGACCTTGAGGGAACAGGGGATAAACATCTTGTTTTTGATTATATTAATACAGAAAATAAAACACCACAAAACAAACAAAAACCCACCACGACACTACAAATAGAGTCCATAAACATTTACTGGTGTAAAATACCAGATTGCATTCCTGGGATTTTAATATGTGACTAGGATGAGCTTGAACAGCTAACCTGTTAAAAGGTCTGTGGGTTTGGGAGCCACTTTCCAATTGTATCACATCTGTATTTGTTTATTGCATTGCATTTGTGGGGTGTCACAGTTTGGATTCTATGCAACAGCAGGTGCTAAGACAGAGGATGGGGTAGAGGAAATGTATGAGAGTCATGATCAGTGCATGTGAAAGGAAAGGAGAGGAAACAGGATTGGGCAGAGACAGAGAGATATCAAAGTGGCAGGCCTGAGAGAGCCTCACCAGCCTGACAGGGCATCCGGCTGTCAGCATTGTCCTGTGTTGGGCTGGAATGATTATGTCTGAAGAGCCCTGTCTTTCTTAGACACTGGATGTAGGATGCCCCAAAAAGGGTATCACTTCAGTCAGGACAGCTCTCTGCAGCTGAGGTCTACCCTAAATGAGCTACCAGCTAGAAGAAAAATTAAATTTGTACTGTTGATTGTTCTATATTACCATGACTGTTTCTCATCTTCTTTCTTTTCTGGAAGAGATAAGACAACCAAACTCAGTGGTCACATTACCATGTTTCAGAGATCCTATTAAATCTGATGTAGCAAAGATACCATCTCCAGCATGATGGCCTCAATTAGAACTAATACATGAATGTGCTAATAAGCATATATAAAACCCTAAACCCAATGATTAAAAAGTACACATCACAGAGAGAAAATTGTTAGTATCAAAAAAAACTTAGAAGCAGTAAATGAATTCAGTAATGTTTTGCAGGATACAAAACCGATGCACAGAAATCTGTTGTGTTTCTATACACTTATAATGAACTATCAGAAAGAGAAATTAAGAAAACTATCCCAAACTTGTTAGATGAGATAGTATTCCCTTTAAAATTGCATCAAAAAGAATAAAATACCTAGGAATAAGTAACCATTGAGACAAAAGACCTGAACACTAAAAAACACACACATTGATTACAGAAATAGAAGATGATACAAATAAGTGGGGCAGATAGTCCATGCTCATGGACTGGAAGAATAATACTGTTAAAATATCCATATTACAAAAAGAAATTTACAGTTGCAATGTAATTCTTATCAAAGTTTCAATAGCATATCTCACAGAAATAGAACAATGTTAAAATTTATATGAAACCACAAAAGACTCCAAATAGCCAAGGCAATCTTAAGAAAGAAGAACAAAGCTAGAAGTATCATGCTTCCTGGTTTCAAACTATATTACAAAGCTATGATAATCAAAACAGTACAGTATTGGTATAAAAACAGACACATAGATCAGTGGAACAGAAAAAAGAACACAGAAATGGGCATTTATGGTCAATTAATTTACAACAAGGAAGGCAACAATATACAGTGGGAAAGAGTCTCTTCAATAAATGGTGCTGGGAAAACTGGACACTACATGCAAAATAATGAAACTGGACCACTATTCTAAACTTTACATGAAAATCAAACCAAAATGAATCAGAGACTTGCATGTTATACCTAAAATCATAAAACTCCTAGAAGGAAACATAGGCAGTAAGCTTCTTGACATCAGTCTTGGCAATGATTTTTTAGATTTGACACCAAAAACCAAGGCAATAAAAGCAAAATAAACAAGTGGGACGACATCAAGCTGAAAGGCTTCTGCACAGCAAAGGAAACCATCAACAAAATGAGAAGGCAACCTACTCAATGGGAAGAAATATTTGCAAATCTTATATCTTACAAGGGATCAATATCCAAAATATATAAAGCACTCTACAACTCAATAGCAAAAAAAACCCAAACATCCAATTAAAAAATGGGCAGAGGCAGGTGGAGAAAGACAAGTACCAAATGATTTCACTCATTTGTGGAGTATAACAGCAAAGCAAAGGAACAAAACACCAGCAGACTCACAGACTCCAAGAAGGGACTAGAGGTTACCAAAGGGGAGGGTATGGGAAAGGTAGGTTGGGAGGGAGGGAGAAGGGGATTAAGGGGCATTATGATTAGCACACACAATATAGGTAGGCCATGGCAAAGGCAATACAGCATGGAGAAGACAAGTAATGACTCTATAGCAGCTTAGTACACTGATGGACAGTGACAGCAATGGGGTGGAGAGGAATTGATAATATAGGTGAACGTTGAAACCACAATGTTGCTCATGTGAAACCTTCATAAGATTGTGTATCAATGGCACCTGAATAAAAAGAAATGGGCACAGGATCTGAATAGACATTTTTCCAATGAGACGTACAAGTTATCTTTGAAATATAGTTCTAAGTAATTTATGAGTCAAAGAAGAAAACAGTGGAAATTGGACAGGCCATTATGGACCATCTTCAACCAATGTGTTCATATCAAAAATGAGGAAATGAAGGTCTAGAGTAGTTAAATTGATCACATTTGCACTGCACGTGGGTAGCAAATAAGAGAAAGCCAAATGTAGTTGAGAGCACAAGGATTTAGGGCACAGGTTATGGGGTCAGACTAGGTCTAATCTTCTTGAACCAATGAAGTGAACCAAGACATGCACCAGCAAGACTGATGGTCATGAGGCTGGAAGGTGGTCTGCACCCAGGATACTCGTGGGAACCCTCGACATCAAGGAATGGGACAAAACGGAGCAGCCACCAGTTTGGTGACACCAACACCAGTTCTTCCCGAGGCTCCAAGGATGTGGGCAAGGTGACAAAGGTCTTCATTTTGGTCGTCTAGGAAAATTTAACATAAGGTCTTCCTCTGGGATTTGTAGAGAGAATTATTCCTAGTTTTTTATAATTTATGGAAATGTAATTTTCTTAAACCAATAAAAGCCTCTCATATAACACCTATATAGTATGTTCAGTGTATCAATTTATTTATTGTAAATTCAGCCAACAACTCTTTCTAGAGCCCCTACTCGAGGCTAGAGATACTAGGCACATAGAACTCAATGTGAGTTGCTTGATTAATGTTGCTCCCCAAGAATCTTTGCAGCCAGTTAAACAAAATATTTCATTACGGGCTATATCAGTTGTCTATTGTCACAACAACATTGTGTAACAAGCACCCACCAAATGTCAGTGACATACATAAAAATATTTTGCTCCCAAATCTGTTGGTTGGCTGGGTGATTCTGGTGCTCGGTGAGGGGTTCAGCTGACCTCAGATGATCTTGCTCAGGTATCTCCAGTTAGCTGGCTGGAGGGCAGGTCCAGGAAGCCTTCGAGTGGCAGGACCCAGCTTGCTCCATGTGGTCTCCCATCATCCAGCAGGTTAACATAGGCTGTTCACACAGTGAGGGGTCCAAGTCCACAAGGCCCAGGCTCAGAACTGGCACATTGTCACTTTTTCTGTGTTCTATTGGCCAAAGCGAATCACAAATTCAACCCAGCTTCAAGAGATGGTGGAAATGGAGTCGCCTCTAGAAAGGGCTGCAAAGTCACAGAGCAAAAAGCAAGGGCAGAGGGAAGAGTGGAAAATTTGGAAACCTTGTTGCAGTCAATCTACCACAAGGGGTAAATTGACTCCTTGAGAAAAGCTATGCCTGAGATGGATTAGAAGTTAAAATGGATATGTAATCTTGTTAGAAGAGATAGTATTTCCTTAAAAACATGTTTGTTTTCTTCAAAAGAATCCATACCTTCAAATAAGGGCTGCATACAGTAGGCCAAGCTGATATAAGAAATGATAAGCAAAGAAAGAAATTAAAAAATTGATGAGGTTACATGAGCTAGAACAAACCTAGCTTCAGACTTAAAGATCTGAATCAAGTCATTCAGCACAAGAAGAACACATTTCTAACACCCAGCTTGTTTTGGCTTGGTACAGATAAATTAATGAATGCGAATAGCAACACATCTTAGGAAAAGATTCTTGGAATACCATACGAGAAATGGCCCCAGCACGTAAACAGTAGGAATCTTTAAAGCACTATGCCTTCCAGTGCAGAAAATGTAGGTTCTGCTTTCTGGTGGAGTATCTGAATTATGTAATAAGGCTGAAATATTACAATTTTTCCAGTTTTTATTAATGTAAGTCCTTTTGTGCATTATATGTTTAGCACAAAAGACAGTGAGCATAAAATTTGTTACAGCATAAGAAAGGAAAAGTAGAAATCTTTACAAGTACAAAAAAAGCATGAAAAATGTAATTTTCACTTTTAGTACACTGAGAGCTATATTATAAAGAAATCTTGAAGATGCCATCAACCACCTATCCAAAATCCAGGATTCCAGAGGACCAATCTGTACATTAAAAAAAGCAAATTTTAACTGATTCAATAGTACCTTTAAAGTTTTGCATAAGCAAGCCTTATGTTTTGAGGATCAAATTAAAACATTTTTATTTTCATAGCAATAAAACAACACATCATGAAATTTCACTTGGATTCTTGCACATTTGTTGAAATTTTGCCCCACTCCACACCTGTATGGAATAAAAGTTAAAAAAAAAGAAATGCTTATACAACTCTTTTCAGAAACAACAGTAAACTATATTATTGACATACTCAGCAACTTAATTAAAAAGTCTGTTAATGCTGGTGTTAATAAACCTGGCATATTTTCAATTTAGATTGACACATGTTCAAACTGATACTTCTCAGTAATAAGATATGTCACAAAATCTGGATGAGAACATGAGCTACCTAAAGTAAGCTTTTATTTCTTGAAAATACTAGAGGCTATTACAGATGTTCCATGATCGAATTACATTTTTTTTTTTATGCAAAAGTTCTACTTAGGAAACCAAGATGGTATCATGGGGCTATGTCCTATTAGCAAATAATCACTAACACATTATTATCTATGATATTAAAGTTTTAAATAAGTCAACAACTTTGCTTCTTTAACAGTGCACAAAGACACTGTTTGGATTTAAAAACTGATTGATTAATTTGGTGGTACTTTCACTCCTTTAGCAAGTATATATTGAGCTGTTAATATGTGCCAGGCACCTTTGTAAGGGTTGGGAAGGATGGAACAAGACAGACCAGGATTCATTCTCATATAGTGATTTTATTATCAGAATTAAATAAGCCTTATTAGAGAATGACTGGAACACTGTAGTGACACAAGAGCTTCTTGAAAAGTTATGGTGACCTAAAATAAAACTTTTGATAAAGGTTCAAGTATTTCTAAAGACTTATAGCAAAGGAAAACATACGGCCATTAGCAATTTTGCCCCTTCAAAATGGAACAATATCTTCAACCCCCCCAGATTCCTTTGTTTTCAGAAGTCTAGTAGTGCAACCTAAAGTTTCAGGGATGGAGTAAAAAGATGATGGCTTATATTCTCAGATCCGGCACAGTTTTCAAGCCTTAGGTTCGGGAAGTGTCTTCTGTTCCACTCATTTCATTACCCGGAACTCAATCCTTTCTTATTTTCCACAACAATCATTCACATAAAAGGTGCTCCATTACAATATGATGAATGACCGGATGGTTAAATGAATATATGAAAACAAATGAATGAACTTGAGTCTAGCAGACTTTACTGAAGAGTTCTGGGCTCAGATGAAAGAGGGGCTCAATACAGCAATATAAGTAGTCTTAAAGGAATTGTAACAGTCCGCACTCCCAAGTGTCCTATTCCCAGTTCCCTTTCCCTTTGAGATGCAAAGCAATAAACTCCTGCCTTTGAGCTCTTCCCTTCCTCAGGAGTTGTGACACTCACCCTCTGAGGCTACATCTTCCGCCCTGGCATTTCTTGATGTATTTTTCCAAAGTTAGTCCTCTCTTTTAGAAGAAATTAATTAGTATCTACTATTTAAAAGGTAAGAATTTCTCTATGTCATTGCATCTTTAATGAAGAGGAGTGCAATTTCAAAATTTTGACTTAAGCATTACCCCAGATAGAAACTACCTGGTTAATAGATGTAAGTCAGAGGCTACCCTAACTCCAACAAGTAGGAGCTTTCATACCGTAATTACACCTTGCCTTTTTCTGGGGAAGAGAAACCCTTAGATCATTCAAAGATTGTGGGAACTGTAAATAAGACACTATGATCATGCCAGATGGTAGGGATTGGTGGGTGAGGGATTACACAAGGGACTTTCTTTGTACTGAAGGAACGGTTGTTTGTCTTTATTACAGCAGTGTTTGCATGAATTAACCCATAAGATAAATATATATACAACTGCATACACACACATGCAAACACATGTTAATGAATGCATGTCAAAATCTGGCAAAATCTGAACATTATTCAGTTTTGTGTTGTATTTACCAGTGTCAAGTTCTTGGTTTTGGTGTACTATTATATAAGATATTGCCACTGGGAGAAGCTGCAGAAAGAGTACCCAGGGCTTTCTGAACTATTTTGCAATTTCCTGTGAATCTATAATTGTTTTAAAATAAAAAGCATAAAAGAAAAAGCATCTGCAGAAAATTTTCAAGCATCTATTTTAGGCCGAGGTCACGATTCCAAAAACAAATATATGGAGAGTCAAGAAATTGACAAATTTATTGGAGAGAAATAGATTAATTCCATTAGAGATCACAAACACAGTAAGTGTACCCATGACTTAACAAAAATGGTTGACAAATTAGTAAAACCCATGACACATTAAGGTTTTAAAAATGGAGCACAAATATTGATACTGTTTAATACCCCAAATGTCAACACACACATGAGCTATATAAACTCTTATTTTTTTGAACTCTTTCTGATCTTTTATCTTTTTTTTTCTATTTTTATTTATTTAATTGAAATATAGTTGATATAAAACATTATATTGGTTTCAGGGGTACAACATCATGATTTGACAATTATATACTTTTCTAAATGCTCACTACAATAAGTGTGGCTTCCATTTGTTAACATACAATGGTATTATAATATTACTGACTATATTCCCCATGCTGTATTTTCATTCCTATGACTAATTTACTTTGTAACTTGAAGTTTGTCCTTCTTTATCCCTGTCACCTTTTTGCTCATTTCCCATACTCCTCTCCCCAATGGCAACCACCAGTCTGTTCCCTATGTTTATGAGTCTATTTCTGTACATAAATTCTTTAAAGTAACTGGAATTTTCCTTCAATTGCAATAAGGGTTATGATGGTATCTGCAATGTCACAGCTGTGCTGTAATGTGATGTCATTATTCAGGTATCACTTCAAAGAACACTAATTACCATAGGGTAATTCTCATGGGCAAGGATCTATAGGAACTTCCAGACTAGCTCTGTGTGACCTACTTCAGTTTGGAATAAATGACTATTAAGATATTTTATGAAAGCCAGCACATCATGCTGGCAATAATGGAGCTCCCGGTATATTACATGAACAAGGCTTTGGAAGGCACTCCAGCAAGAAAATGAGTCCCCAGTGAATGGGACCAAACTGCATCCTTTCCTTCCCTGGACAGTTCCCAGAGTTGACAGCCTTGTTTGCTGAATTTGTATCATCCTGCTACAGGATTCAGGGGGAAGTGTCAGGGCTCCGTTGAGGTTATTCCCATCAATCCACCGGGGTTGGGAAGCCAGTGTTGTGGCTCTCAGTACTCTGCCTGATAGTGTCTATCATCTTTTTGAAGTCAAGTTGTCAAACTTCAAAGGATCATTATATTCAAGGGCTCATGTAAATTAACCAGCTGTAGTGACTAATGTTCTTCATCATTGTATTCCAAGACAAAATTCCTTTTGCCCTATGTACCTATAGAAGGATTGGACTGTTCTCAAGAATCCATCCTTCTTGGGTGTTAAGAAGGACCAGTGTTTTAAAGAAAGGTCTCAGCCCGTCTTTTAGGAGCAGGACGGCTGCTACAATGGAGGGCTCACATTCTGTGGTGCTGTACAATGGAACACAGTGCTTCACTTTCGTTAATTCTTAGTTTAGAATTACTCACCTATAAACTAGAAATGCATCAGGAAGAAGAGAAAGAAATGGATTGAGGGAGAGAAGAATTGAAAGAAATTTTTAAAAAAACTAATGAAAATCACCTAAGGTCTATAGTTGAGCTAATAGTTTGTTCCAATATCAGTTTCCTGGTTTGGACAACATACTGCTGTTATATACAATGACGATGTCATCTTTGGGGGAAGCAGGATGAAGGATATACAGGAACTTACTGCACCTTCTTGTGAGTCTTCGGCTATTTCAAAAATTTAAACTCATTCTTAAAAAAGGGAATTAGAAAGCAGAGAAACTGCAGATACAGGGGAGTTTCTCATACCCACAAGTTAATTTACTGAAAAAAAGGTATTTACTTAGCCACAGATATGCCCTTAGCAACATATACATAGTAGCTTTAAAGCAGATTTTGTAATAATAACCATTGTCATTTACTGACCACTTACTATGTGCCAAACACTATACTCAGTGCTTTATATATATTATCTTATTTAATTCCCACAATAACCTTTCATAGTTTAACCCTTCAATGACCTATTATTGTCAACTTTGTTTTACTAATGAGGAAACTACAAGCAAACTAGTTTAATAGTTCTGTCCATCTAACATTGACAGATAGTAACTACACTAGTTGGGATGAGGATTTAATAATGTATATAGCTATCAAATTACTATGTTGTATACTTGAAAGCAATATAACATTATATATCACCTGTACTTCAATTAAAAAAAATTTTTTTTTTGAAGATACCAACTTGCTAATTTCTAAAGCCATGTAGCTAAGTAATAGGGGATAGGAATTGGAGCCGATCTCCTAGACTTCAAACTCCATGTGGCATGGCACAAATGACCATGCCTTCATGATACCTGCCCTATGGCTTAGATAGAGAAAGTACATTTGATTTTTTTCAATGAGGGAGCTGTAGATTGACACAGATGGGCATTAGCCCATCCTCTAACAGGCCTGAATGAGGGAGAAGGAATGTTCCCTTTGAGGAAACTGACCATAGGTGGTTCTTTTCTCATAGATTTCTTCAGGTTCTATGGACATTCTACACTGACCACAGCCCATTGGACCATGAATTCACACTGTAACACAGACTAGCATCTCTGTTACTGAGACTGCTAAGATTCTTTAGTTTGGTTGGTTCTGAGATATATTAAATTAGGATCCTGAGCTCAGGAAAACATAATGGAGCCCAGCGGCTCATGAGATGGACTGGTGTGAGAACTCTGTCCAACTGTATGCTCATCTGGGATAGTGACTAAGTAACCATCACACATTTCTTAGAGAAATTTTGAATGCAAGACACAGAAGGAGAAACAGATGTAGTAGAGGGAATCAGAGATTAAAAAAAGAAAGCTAAGTCCTGAGAATAGCAATAGCATAGTTTTCAGGCAAGGTACCAATGACTGCAATCCACTGAAGGGAAGTAAAGATAGCTGGAGTTCTGGAGATGCCCTTGAATCACGAACTGCAAGGACAAATGTTCCAGGTTTCCAAAAGCCCGATTGTATTACTGCTTCTAATGTCCCTTACTTACTATGCAGCCTCACCTATTTTGTTTTTATAAATAAAGGTTTCTCTGCAATTGGAGATCACATGTACAGAGAAGCTTCTTGCAGTTAAGAAGTATAAATTGAAAGAACAGACTTCTAATAGACTATCTCAGAAAGCTTTGTCATATTCAAAACAAATTTAAGATAGCTTTGTCATACAGGGAGTCAGTCACCTGTATCACCCCCATTACTCCTCAATATTCATTATGCATTACTTAAGCAACATATTCTCCTAACATATCTTCTCTGTGGAATTGAAAACTGGCAAAATATTATCTAATTCACAGTTAATATCCCAATTTCACCAGTTGCACCAGTAATGTCTTTTATAACAAATTCTTCCAGTTCAGTATCCAATCCAAAATCACACAATACATTTAATTGCCTTGTCTTTTTGGGCCCTTTGATTTGTAACAGTTCCTCAGCTTTTCTTTTTCTTCCATGATAGTGACATTTTTAAGATTACAAGCCAGTTCTTTTAAAGAAGATCCTCAATTTTGGCTTGTCTGATGTTATATCATGAGTATATTCAGGTTATGTATTTATAGTAGGAACACTGCACATGTGATATTTTGTCCTTAATGCATCCCATAAGGGGCAGATGATGTCAGTTTGAAAATCATCACTTTTGCAACCATCACAGTAATAATTGATCGAGGAAAGAATTGTTAGTGGATATGTAGTAAATGGATATGAGTAAAATTTTGATGAGGAACAGAATATTTACATAATCTCAATGTATCTCCCTATAAATACTTATTAATTACAAAAGGAGAAACACTAGCTTTGCAATGGAGAAAGCTGGTGAATACCACCTTAATTAAGTGATCAGAATCATATACTCTTAAACATAATTAGGTACATAGGGAATTCCTTGAATATATTTCTTCTTTTATTTTCTAGCATCTGCATGGAAAACTACATACAAAAATGAAACCTTATAAGAAGGGAGAGTGAGACAAAATAGCACCTTCCTCTCATTTAACTCCTACATAAATGGATCATCTTATATGATGAAATATTTCCACATTGAGTTTCAAGAGCAACTCAAAAATCAGTATCCAAAATCCTGCTTAGTAGAATTTATCAGTAAGAAAGAGCATGAATTTGACTCCTGCTTCATTTATGTCATAATACTTCGAGCCACAGTGGGGGAGGGAAGGAGCAGAGGAGACATCCTGAGATGTGACAAACACAAACTACTGATTTTCTGAGCAAGGGCCTTAAGGAGAAAAGACAGACACCTATAAGTAATGGCTGTAGCTATAAAACTTAAAGACTTTAAAAGCTCATGGAAAGATCTGCTGGTCATATTTGTATCCACGAAAACAGGAGCAGCACACAGTTGCTCAACAAATATTTATTAAGTGCCTTTTATGTACCAGACAGTGGGATGGCCCTAGGAATCCAAATAGGGGTAAACATAAACCCTATCTCCTAGATTTTACTCTGCAATAAGGAGAGTGGACTGGAAGGATTAAAAATAAAAGGAGTATTTTATTACAGGTAGTGGGATGCAACAACATTGTGTCCAAAGACAATAAAAGCATCCAAAAAGCCCTCAAGGAGTTGACAATGGTTGATATAGCCTACTGGAGAAATTGATAGCAGTTCAATATGGATGGAGGATTATTCTTCTTATGAGACTTCTTGAGCAAGTATTATGAGCCATTGTCCTAATCAATTAACATGTATTAACATACACTATTCCCAGCAATTTAGGAGGTAAGTACTGTTATTATACCTATTTTGCAGATTGAAAGTGCTAGAGGCATAAGGCGGGATAAAAAGAACATTTGCCCAAAGTTTTACTCAGGAGCCACATTATGGGAAGAGAATGTCCCCGGCTAAAAAGTTTGAGATTTTCCTATAGTTTGCGAGACACTTCAGAACAGAGGTGGCATGTTTAGATTTGCATTTTAGAAGTTTATTTTGGCAGCTGTGGGAATGGTGGAGTAGTGTTAGACAATATTGGAAAGAGAGGAGCCAAAAATGAGAGAGAGGAGGCAATTACATAGGTCTAGCAAGGTAAGGAGAGGACTTGGCGAATAGGTCTGGAGGGGAGGGTTTGAGCCAAGAGTTGTGTCAATGAGATTGCTGATTGACTGGGTTTGGGGGACCAGGGCAGGCAAAAGAAGATCTCACAATTGCTCCCAGTGTTTGGCTGAACTAATAAATGGTTTCTAGCTCAGTCAGAGGCTAAGGTTACTGGTTCAATGCCCACATTACCTTAGCTTGGATTCATCTCTGATCACTGACTATAGATCACTAATCAGACATATATATATATATAAAAGGGCACTAGGTGAGAACACTTTTGCACAAAATCACTTCCTCTAATAGGGAGGAACACCCAAAACACTTATTGAAAATAGGTATGAATTTGTCTGATCAGTAGAATCATCTTATTGTATGGAGTACAGCATGGGTCAGAAACTTCAAGGGAAGATGGGAATATGATTCTCCATGGGTCACACATTTCTACATGTCTTATGAGCCAGGCACTGTATGCCCTTTATCCAGAATATCCTTCCAAAGATGTTCATAGAGTGAAAATCCTTGACTGATAGAGATAATACATCTCTCCAGAGCAAGGAGTAGGTTTGCTACAGCCTTGGAAGCTAGTATGTTCTTTCAGAGTAGTGAGGTCATATGCTTATGGACCATTATAAAAAATCTGGGTCCCCAAAGCTTATGGCTGCTTTCCTGTAATGTAACCTACTGCGTCCATCTAGGCCCACCTGTGTGGCCCCTCTGGGACTTACCAACAGTGTAACTGACACAAACATGTTCATACGCATGTTGTTTGCTGTGCCATGCATAATAAAGTCCTCTGTCTCTGGTCCAGAAATCATGTTTTCTGCCAGCATCCATGAGATTGTGACAGGCTTATTAGCCAGCCAAGATGAAATCACAGATACCTCATAGCTGTTTGTAGGAAGTTACTAGAGATTCTTACTGTGGTGCATTCACTATAAAAGAATGACCAATTGAACAGTTTTTGAATTTAATTGTAAATTCTTTTTTTAACCTTCCCTTAAGATCATATTTCCATTTCCAGCCCAGAATCTTGCCTAAGATTTAAATAAACCCACTTTCTTGGTGATTGACTCACGTTTTCATAATTTTTGAAAAGAAGTGTTAATGGTGACCAAGTTTGACCTGCCAGAAATCCTCACAGAAAACAAGAAATGATGGCAATGCTCAGATGTCTATTTCACTCCCCATTGTTGGAGACTTCTTCTTTTCTGAAGGACTAAACCCCTTGAGGGGTGGGGGATGACTTAAAAGTGCAAAAATAGCTTACTTTGAGATTAAATGTATAATGGCTGTTACCTGAAATGAAATTCCCCTGCATTTCAGTTAATATAAAGCTATTTATAGTCCCTACACTATGGATAAGAAATCCATGAATAGATCTCCATGCTTAGAAGCTATTTTTATTATAACAATACACGTTAGGATGATAGACGACATAGTAGGGAAATAGGGACTAAGACTGGCCTCTGAGAATGTTTGAAACTTTAATGAGCTGATCCTGAAAAAAGTGTCATTTAAAGTTACTTTATATGAGATGGGGACTAAAATTTATTTTTTAAGCCAATTGACCTTTATTTTGGGAAAAAACATGCCAAGGGGCTTTTACTTGTACACATGAGAGAAAGATTGCTGAAGTCCAGATATCTGAGAGGGCAGATACAAGAAGGTATACTTCTCTGACAAATAATGTGAAACCTTTCCTTTACAGTGGTCAAAGAGCATCTCTATAGATTGGTTTTTTAAAAAATAATTAATAAAATTTATTTTTAGAGCAGTTTTAGGTTTATTGGAAAGTTGAGTAGAAAGTAAAGAGTTCCCATATGCCCCTGATTGCTTCACACTCACATTTGTTACAGTTGTGAGCCAACGTTGATATACTTGTTAACTAAAGTCCACAGTTTACATTAGGTTCACTCTTCCTGTTGTTGCACATTCTGTGGGTTTTGGCAAATGTATAATGACTTGTTTCTACCTTCATAGTATCACAGAAGTTCACTGCCCTAAAAGTTCCCTGTGCTCCACCTATTAAGGTGCAAGAGTTAATCACTGTCCTTTATCTATTCATCCCTCACTCTCTCCCTGCAAAGATAGGAAACCACCTATCTTTTTACCATCTCCCTATCTTTGCCTTTTCTAAGATGTCATATAGTTATTATCACAGAATATGCAGCCTTTTCAGATTAGCTCCTTTCACTTACAAATAGCTGTTTAAGTTTCACTATATCATTTATTTATTTCGGTTAATAGCTCATTTCTTTTTATCGCTGAATAATATTCCACTGCATAGACGTACCACCATTTGTTTACCCATTCACCTACTGAAGGACATCTTGGTTGCTTCCCAGTTTCAGCTGTTATGAACAAAGCTGCAGGTTTGCATGTGGTTATAAGTTTTCAACTAATTTGGGCGAATACCAAAGATCATGGTTGCAGGAGCTCATGGTGAGAGTATATTAGTTTTGTGAGAAACTGCCACTGTATATTCCAAAGTGGCTGTGCATTTTTGCATTCCCAGCAGACGAATTGTTTTGTTAGGTATCATGTAGACTGTCTTGTATCTGTATGGTATTGCTTTTCCTTAATGTGTGATTGTGTGGGTGTGCCCAAGAATTAAGAGCAGACCTTTAAGACAGCTAAAAAGATACAGTAGGCAGAAAAATGGCCCCCCAAAGGTGTCTGCACCAGATCTGTGAATATGCTGTGTCCCATGGTAAGGAAGAATTAATATTTCAGTTGGAATTAAGGTTGTTCATCAGCTAACTTTAAATTAAGGATATTATCCAGGTGGGCCCAGAATAAATACAGAGTCCTTTAAATGTGGAAAAAGGTGGCAGAAGAGAGAGTTAGAGCAATGCAATATGAGAAAGTCTGCGGGCTTTGAAGATAGAAGAGGCCAAAAGCCAATGAATGCAGGCAGTTCATGGAAATGGGGAAAGAAGAAGAAACTGATTACCTTCTAGAACCTCCCAGCACCTTCATTTTAGACCAAAGAGATCTATTTTGGACTTCTGACCTACTGAATGGTAAAATGATAAATTTGTGTTGTTTAAGCCAAAATTGTGATAATTTGTTGCAGAAGTCAAGAAAGTATTACAGGTTTGTAGCTTATCATCTCAAACTGGAAGAAACATTTTGAAAAGGGACTAGTCTGGACTGTTAGTGGTCCACATGTAAATCCAAGACTGAATGACCCAGAATTGAAAGCATATGTCTGCAGAAAATCTTGTACACAAATATTCATAGCAGCATATTCATAATAACCAAAGAGTGGAAATGTCCATTAGCTAATGAATAAACAAAATGTGGTATATCCATGCAATAGAATATTATTCATCCACAAAAAGGATGAAGTACTGATACATGCTATGACATAGATGCTATCTTAAAGACATTATTATGCTAAAGAGGCCAGTCACAAAAGACCACTTAGCATGTAATCTCAGATGTATGAAATAGCCACAAGATGCAAATCCACAGAGACAGAAAGTAGATTAGTTGTTGCCAGATGCTAAGGGTGATAGGCAGAAATGAAAAGCAACTGCCAATTGGCACAAGATTTCTTTTCAGGTTGGAGAAAATGTTCTAAAATTAGTGACAATGGTTGCATGATTCTGTGTATATGCTAAAAATCACTAAATTATGTATGTTAAAAGAGTGAACTTTGTGATATGTTAATTATATCTAATCATATCTCAACACTGTTATTAATAAAAAGATGGAATGAGACATATTTTAGGAAATGTACTGATGATCAGTTACTGAGTTCAGAGGTAACTTTTGGAGATACAATTTTCCCCAGGGAAATAGACAATGGAATTTCCCACCTTTAAACATTTGGTAGGCAAGTTTTAGACTGCGGTGAGAGGACAATTGTTCAGTGAACTATTCTAGCAAATTAATGAAACCCAGGGCTGGGGTCAGTCAGAAACACAGTTGACAACCTGAACTTGCTGTTGGCCTCTGAAGTGGGGGCAAGGGACAGGGATGGCAGTTTTATATGACTGAGCCCTTTACCTATGAGATCAACGTAGACAGTGTTGGAATTGAAGTGAATCATAGGACACCCATGTGTTAGAGAATTGCATGGTGGGTGTGGGGAAAATAACACACATCTGAATTGGGGTCAGAATTTCAGAGGCTGAGGGTGATTCACCACAGACAGAAGAGGAGGAAGCGAGGTGACTGTGGAGGCAGAGACTGGCGTGACGCAGCCACACATCAAGGAATGCAGGAAGCCACCAGAGGCTGGAGGAGGCAAGAAATGATTCTCCCCCAGCGCATCCAGTGAGAGTCATGCCCTACTGACACCTTGATTCCTGCCCAATGATGCTGACTTTGAACATCTGCCTCAAGAACGGTGAGGGAGTACATTTCTGCTGTTTCAGTAATTTGTAGTTTGTAAAAAATTACTGCAAAATTTTTCAAAACTATTGGAAAAATTTTTGTAGCTTTGTGACAATTTGAAAAAAAAATGTGTAGCTTATTTTACCGAAAGAATACAACATACATTACATATAACATACAAATATGTGTTAATTGACTATGTTACCAGAAAGGCTTCCAGTCAATAGTAGTAATTTATAGTAATTTGTTACAGTAGCCATGGGAACTAACATAACTACCATATTAGGTATGGTAAATGTGTTTCAGAACTGCACTTTGGGACAATTAAGTGGGTCCTTTTACATAGTCATCTGACCATGACTTCATTAAAGCCAAGAAAAGACCCTGAACAGAAAGGACCTCATAGAATCCATGGTGCAAATATTTGGATGTGGGGACTCATAAGACTGAGAGAATCAAATAGTCATTCTGCACTGGAATTGTACTGCATTATTCTCAAGATCTGTAAATTCTCAACAAGAGTTATAGTGCTATCTTTGAAAGAAATACAGTGGTCCAGGGGCACAAGGATGTCTTTGAAAAGCTAGCCTAAAAATGGCAAGAAGAGAACAGCAGTAAAATGGCCCTTGACCTGTGGTCCACAGCAAGTCAGCTGGCTGAAGTGGCAAATGACAACTGGGGTGGAATGTGTAGGCATGTCCTAGGTATTCATTCCTTGGAGAAGAAAATAAAGTCAGAATGTGGGTCACCTGAGGTCAAGCTGAATAGGATTCAAGCTGTTGAGATTTGTCATTTAAAGGAAGTGTGATACTATAACAAACTTAAAATTGTTAAATCATAGAAATTATAAAGGTAGAGGAGCCCTTGGAGAACCATTTAGCACTGTCCCCTCATACTAATGAAGAGAATGAGACCCACAGGAATAGTCAGAGTCTCACCCTTCTGTCTTTAAAATAGGGAAGTGGGACAATACCATCTTCAGTAATGCTTTAAAGACTGAATCCTATGAATTAAGTTGATAACTGACTAACATTCAGTATTGGAAAGAAACCCAAGGTACACCTGAACATTTTAATACTGTGCCGAGCTGAAATTCACAAGCATTTTTCTTTCTTCTCAAGAATTATTCCTGGGATTAGAGGTGATTATGACAGGAATAGCCATCACTTCAAGGATGGTTTCATATTAATTATAAAATGGCAAATCCCTAAAAAACCTTTCTTAAACAGGTCATGAATGTGTGATAAATTCATGGTTGATGGGTAGGGGAGTAAATGTTCAAATGAGTAGGAAATAAATCTCTGAAACCAGAGTATATCATCATAGTTTTTATCTAAAATACCTTAGAGAATATGGCTCTACTCTCAAAATGCATCCAGATCTGACCTCTTCTCACCATCTCACCAGTTTCTCCTTGATCTAGCCCGCTGTCATCTTCTCCCTGAGTATTCCAAAGTCCTTCTAAATGATTCTGTTTCCACCAGTATCCCCCTACAGTCTATTCTTAACACAACAGTCAGAAAGATCCTTTTAAAATATGTCCAATTAAGTCACAGCTCAAACTTCCCTTGACCCCAGTGGCCTCCCCTCTCATACAGAGCAGAGCCAAAGTCCTAGCAATAGCTGATGAAGCTCTTCTGATCCAGCTGCCCACTACCTCTGACCGTCAAACAATGCGGGGGCTAGGGGCCACATCCCCATGCAATCAAAATCCAGGTATAACTTTTGACTGCAAAAACTGAACTTCTAATATCCTTCTTTTGACCAGAAACTTTCTGATAACATAAAGTTGATTAACACATATTTTGTATGTCATATGTATTATATACTATATTATTTCAATTAAGTAAGCTACAGAAATGTTTCTTCAATGTCATAAGACTTCAAAAAAATTTTTCAATATATTTATCGGAAAACCTTCATACGTAAGTGGACCAACACAGTTTATATTCAAAGTTCTGCTATTCTTCTGTGAACTCATTTCTACTAATCTCTTCACTCACTCACTTTGTAATCACACAGGCCTACTCACTATGAAGGCACACCAAGCATGTTCTCATCCCCCAACTTTTGTATTTCTCTTTCCTCTGACATGACTCCCTCCCTCACTTATTCCATTCCTGCTTATAGATCAATTTTCCAGTAAACCCCTCCCTGACTACCCTATAAAAACAGCAACAGTGCCTCCCCATCTCAGTACTTCCTGTCCATTCCCATCCCTTTGTACTCAGCTGTTTTTCTCCGTCATGCTTGTCACCATACAAAATACATTTAGTTGTGAATTCACCAACTGTCTCTTTCCACTAGACTGGAGATAAAAACTATTTTCATCATCTCTAGAGTTTAGAGAAAAGTCTAGCACAGATTGGGCGCTCAAGAAATATTTGTTGAATGAATGAATGAATGAATGAAAAGTAGTTTTAAAAATAGGGGATTGTTTTGTATGATATTTTTAAAAATTCAGAGGTAACTGGCCATAAGTCTGTCTCAGTACCTCAATGATGTCATCTAGGACCTTCCACTGTGCTGTCCTCAGGGTGGTGGCTGTGTCATAAGGTTGTTGCTTCAAGGTCACAAAACAGCTGCTGCAGTTCCAGACATCACACTGTCTCACAAACATTTGCATTCAGTCACTCAGTCAGTAAATAAATATGATGAGACACTGCTAGGTACCGATTGTTGTTATAAACATGGGAACATAACCATGAACACAACATATGGAGTCCCTGTTCTCATGAAGCTTCATTCTAATATCAAAAGACTAAAAAAAAGAGAGAGGGGGAAAAGAGTTTTCTCACTCCTATCACTTTTAATCATGGGGGAAAACGTTTCTTGGAAGTCACCAGACTTCTTAAGTCTCATGGGTCAGAATTATGTCACATGATTAACTCTACCTGTGAGGGAGGCTAGGAAAGTGAGTCTCCAAAATTTCCAGCCTCTATCAAGTCATGAGGGTTTTGCTATAGGAAAAAAGGGGTAGCAGGAATGGCTGCTGGGAGGTGGTTAAGTATTTGCCACAAATAGTGCTGAGCATATTCAGCCACTCAGTATCATCTGCTTTTTGATAAAGATTTAAGGTTGAGAGTTAATGACCCATGACTAAAACTTAACATTTATTTCTGAGGTTTCCATCCCCTCTGTTTCTGTTACTTCTTCCAACAAACTTGATCAGACAACAGCGCCAATATTCTCACAAACATGCTCTGGGAACTCACCAAGAAATAGAAAATGCTGGATTCCTATGGCTCCAGGGACACTGATGACATTTAATGCTTTCACCTGGAAAGAACTACAACTTCAGAAAAATACCATTTCTCCTCATATTATCTATCAACTGGTCAGCCAGCAACCTTTAGGCCATAGCTATGAATATATATTTTCTGTCAGCCTTCTTTGTGTGTATTTCAGGGCCAGACCCGAGTCTGAAACTTCTTTTGTCCAGAGGAACTGCAAGACTGGCTCCAGACTCCTCACTTGGCTTCTCCGTGGGCAATAAAGCAGTGGTTCCAAGACTGTTGTCCAAAGAGCAAATGAGAAGTGATGGTTTGAACATAAGGGACTGTCTAGAAAAGAAGGGAAAGAGGCAGTGTTTCTGACAGAGCTGTTCACACTTTCCCTGCACAGCTGGGAGACATTAGCTGGATTTCCCCAGACTGGCCTGCTTTCAGGCACAGGAAGTTCAAAACCCTGCAAGCCTCCAAGGTAAGCTGGGCTTCTATCATATGCGTTTAGCGGCTAAATCTCCAAAAGTCACTTTCAAATATTCACGCGAAGTTGCATCTTTACCCAAGGTCAAGAGTTCAGTAGGAGTTAGGAAAAAGGGAATTGTGGGCAGGAGGCAAGAAAAGAAAGAGAAAATATTGATAGATTACCTTTGTTCAAAAGCTGCTTTCTTTTTGAGGGAGTTTATGCTCAGGAAATTGAATAAAATATAGTTCTGCAATAAATAGTGTGAAATATATTAAAAAATAAATCTAAATTTCTATGTATGTCATAGAAAAAATATTTCTATGTATGTCAATTTCCACTCCTACCACCTCATTAAGGGGAAGGAAATTAGTAAGGTCAGAGGAACTACGAAATTTGTATTAAGCATTTGAGATTTATTAAGTAATAACCCCCATTTCAGGCTGTTTTCTCCACTACACTTACATTCAGCAGTCTAGACTGCCTCTCCCAAAGGCTGTCAACTGGTTTTATACAATAGTTTTATCTGTTTAAAACAAAATCTGTATAGCAGTAACATATCTAGTTTCATATGGCTTTTGTCAAAACTATTTTGAATCGGATGCCTGAAACGTTCTGCACAGAGATATAAAAAATCTTGTGTTCTTTGGATAGAGGAGGTACAGAAAAATCAGAACATAATCTTAGAATAGAAAATGCTGGATTCTAGCCCCACCTCATGACTAGTTAACAGAGAAATTTTAAACATGCCATTTAACTATGGGGCTCAAAGTCCTGTCCCCTTCACCTTAATGGGAAGTTAGTTATGAAAAATTCTCTTTTTCCCAGTATTAACTGATCTATTAACAGCTTTTGATTCCATAGACAGGGTCTCTCTCGACCTTTTCTTTTTATACTCTGCCTTACTCCAGAAGGAATGCCAGGCTGCTCTATGGACCAGCTTACAATGACTTTGATACAGATCTTAGATTTTAAATATTTTTCTGAATCTATATGGCAATATCAGAATGGGTTTTGATTATTCAAATTTAAAATGGGCTAAAACAGGGTTAGTGTCTAGATATCTTCATTTGTAATTTGTACCTAAATAATTTAATCATTCCCATTTAAATGATCTATATATTCTGTCCTGCCCCAACATATATAAAACTGTTAAGACAACCATTCTTCCTCATGTTGATGATGTGACACTGTAAGGATGCTAGCAAATTGCCAGTTTGAACAAAAAGGAAAAAGAATTCCTTCTCAAAGAAGCCATATGTTTGGCATTTAGATTCTAATGATGGAGCAGGGCTAGAAAGACAAGAGACTAGTGGGTGCTGCTCCAGCCTCACCCCACCCCACAAAGAAAAGCATTTTTGTTATTGTTGGTTTTATTTGTTGGACTTCTACATAAATTTCATTTAAAGGAAAGGATTTCTTGATTGAAAAAAAAAAATCTGATCTAAGTGAAAATTGGCCAGCCAGCAGCAATTTGAGCAGATTGCCCCCATGGAATTTTTGGCCTACAAAACAATCATTAAATTTAAAAAACTACATTGGCGATATTTAAAAATACGTCATTGTACATAAAATCCAGATTACTGTTCTTGACAACTGTGGGGGACTGAAAACACTGGGCTCACATTCCTGGAGACTAGAGTTAAC
The DNA here is from genome assembly GCF_030020395.1 of Manis pentadactyla. Taxonomy (NCBI): domain Eukaryota; kingdom Metazoa; phylum Chordata; class Mammalia; order Pholidota; family Manidae; genus Manis; species Manis pentadactyla. The sequence continues at coordinate 40,409,526 of NC_080032.1, read as the reverse complement.
TGCAGCTAGGTCCTGGCTTCCCTTGTTAGAAAGACACACACTTTCCAATTCTCCAGGTCCCCACTATTCTCTCTGTTGTTGTTGTTTTAATCCACTACACATGTTCATGCATTTATTTCACTTGCCTTACACCTGAGGGCATTTTGGGTGGTGACCTCTGATTTACATGTTTAATACTTGTGATATCATGGAATAAGAAACACATATCTTGGTCATTGTCAAGGTCTCTAGGTCTCTGGCACTTAGCTCCTGCAACCCTCATAATTTCCAACTGATAAGACCCATAGGGACAGCTTTCATTATAATATTTAGTTTTGTTTCCTATTTCTGAAATAGGTCCAGAGTGACCAAGACTTCATTATTCATTACAAGCGTCTTTCAGCCACACCTGACTTTATGTTAATGAGGTGATTTTTGGAAAGCTCCCAGGTAACCGCAGGTGGGGGCTGGTTGCTGGGGGAACTAACTTTGTGCTTAGAGGGTTATATATTTCAGCCCTTCTCACACTACCCGCCACTTTCCAGGAGGGGAGAGGAGCTGGAGGTTGAGTTAATCACTAATGGCCAATGATTTAATCAACCATGCCTATAATGAAGCGTCCATAAGCACCCAGAAGGACAATGTTCAGAGAGTTTCTGGGTGGGTGAGCATGTGGAGGTGCTGGGAGGTTAGTGCACCCAGATAGGGCATGGAAGCTCCTTGCTGCTTCCCCCATACTTTGCCCTATTCATCTCTTACATCTGGCTGTTCCTAAATTGTAGCCTTTTACAATGAACAGATAATAATAAATAACCTGTTTTCCTGAGTTCTGTGAACCACTCTTGCAAATGACTGAATCTGAGAAGAGGTTTGTGGGAACCTCCAATTTATAGCCATTCAGTGAAAAGAGCGAGTGATTCTGGGTGACAATCTGAACTTGTGGTTGCCATCTGAAATGTGGTAAGTTTTGTGGGACTTGGCTCTTAACCTGTGGGATCCAGATAGATAGTGTCATAATTAAGTTAAATTATAAGACACCCAGCTGGCATCTGAGAATTGCTTTGTGTGGGAAGAAAACCCCCATATTTGTTGACCAGAAGTGAAGTATTCTGTGAATACTCTGAGATTACAGAGAAGGAAAAAATAGAATTATTTCCACATCAAACAACATATATCTCATGGCCATCACATTCTGGTAGGTTGACCTAGATGTGCTCCTACTCAAAAGTAAGCGTTCTGAGTTAGCCACGTTGAATCTTGAGGGATGGAGCTCAGCAGCTTCAACCTAGGGCTTTTTTCAGCATTTGGACAGATCCAGAGCATTTGGCCCGCCTTCTCTTCTATGTAGCATCTTGTGAGGAGGAGCTGGTTCTATCTGGGCATAACCTCAGGGGAAACCAGTTTTCTTTTCACATATCTAAGGATGCTTGATTGCATCTGCTTTTAAATGCCAGCCCAGAGAGCCTCCTTTTGCACTCTGCAGCAACCTCAGTTAGAATCAGAGCTGAGATGAGGCATGCTGGAGGGTTTTCTAAAGAGTTTTAAAGCTGCTTTTTAGCATGACCTGCATTAGAAATGTATTGAGTCATGTGTATATGTGCACACATGTGCATGTGCACACACATATATACACACACACAGTCTTATGTTTTAACACTTGGCTTTACTAAATACAAATTTTCTATTCAAATCTATTGATTCATTTTTTAAAGTGCTGCTCATGACCTACTATACTGATTTCAAAACTCGTAATAGGTTATAATCTGCAGTTTGAAACACATGGATTTAAGAGACTTGCATTTATTTATCTCCTAGATTTTTAAAGTTCTCTCTCCATACTAGTTAAGTCATAAGAAAATAATATGTCTGTCTAATATTACTTTAGCTCCTTATAAACCTGCTTCATTGAATTATGAATCAATATTCTACCCTTCCCTTTCACCAAAGGCTAAGATAAGATATGACCACATGGATGCAGACTGTCTTTTGCAGGGAAATAGTCCTTATAGCAACATAATGTGTTCCTCATGGGGTTCAAGAAAAAATTTAGTCCTGAATGATTTAGTCTTTTACCTAGGTAATTGTTATTGAGTAACATCTTTTATTTCCCATTTTTTCATGACTTTTAGGAAACTTATAAGTTCAGTACATGTCTGTTCGTGCTTTTCTTAACCTGGATTTTCTAGTTTATTTCTTCTCCATCTTTCCAAGCTGTCCCCACTGCCATCCTTTCATCAGTTCTCATGTAAATTACTACAAACAGTTACTACCCACTCTACGACTTTCACTCAGTCTAATCCTTGCTGTGGAATGATTTTCTAAAACACAAATGTGATGACCTACAACACAAAAATGATCACTCCCATGCTTCAGATCTTCCCACAACCCCCTTTAGGGTCATTCCAAGTACACTGACTAGCATACAAAGATTTTTCAGGGAACTAGAGCAGGTAAATATTGTTCGTATAATATTAAATTTATCATACTCCAAATTATAAATATTAAATTATATTAACTGATAAATATTAATCACACATATTAAAATACTTAACATTAAAATGATAATCTTTAAAAATTTTGATAAAAAAATAAAATGTCTAAAGGGTTAATAATGAATGGGTGGCTCTACACTGTTGATTGTATGATTATATATTGATTTCTGATATGCACCTATAGAAGCATAAAGAATTGATATATATCTAGGAATGCTCTGACTACTCAAAAAAGAGAAACAAAGATACGGACCTTAAACTGGTGGTTCATAGCCCAAATTTAGCCCTCAATAAAGCTTAACATCTCATCGACAGCATTTTAAAATGTCATTCTTGAATATCTTTACACGAGCACTTGCTGACTAGTTCACTATTTCCAGCTGTCCATCACATTTGTTTCAGTTAGCTGCTAGACCCCTAGTGGCTTTATAATTTGTAATTCTTGTTAGAAAGGTCCAGCATAAGTGATCAAATGAAGTTGTTTTTGTAGACATAATGTATTTCATCTCCCAAATACTGGCTTTGCTTCTGCTTTCCACATTGTTTCCAGGTTTGATTCTGAAGTGCCTAAAATCTCAGAGAGAATGACATACCTGGTAATTTACGTGTGTATGTGGACTGGTAAGAAGGGAGCTCTTTTCCCTCTGGGATCATTCCCCTGAATAGGTGGCATTTAAACTGAGACTTGAAGGATGAGGAAGAGCAAGCTATGCAAACAACCAGACGATGAATGTTCTACAAGAAGTCACAGCAATTGCAAAGAGCCTGAGGCAGGAAAGAATTGGTGCACCATTCCAGTGTGGCTGAAGCTTAGTTAGAAAGGGCAGAGACTGTTATCATGTTGAAAACATTGTCAGGGTTTGGAACATGAACCACTTCATAGACCATGGTAAGGTGTCTGGATTGTACTTAACTTGCAAGAGGAACTCATTCAGAGTTTTGAGTAGGAAAGTAATATAGTTGTGATTGCAGCTTGGGCTACTGTGCAAAGAATGAATTACAAGGTAGCTGATAAAGGAAGCTAGGAGGACAGCTGGGAGGCTACTGCAGCATACAAGGTCAGAGATGATGGTGGCTTGGACCAGGCAGTGGTGGTGGAAGTGAAAAAGGTGGATACTCGTGACATAGGTTTTGGAGGAAAAATTAACAGGAACTACTGATGGGCTGGATGTGAAGGTGTTATCAGTGGAGTACACCAGGATACCTCCCAGGTTTCAGGTATTATTAACTGCACAGGTGTGGCATCTTTACTGTGGGGAGATTGGGGAAGAATGAGGTTGCATAGCAATAAGTGGGAGAAGGGAATGCCATGGTTCACCTTCCAGGCGTGTGCAGTTTGAAATCTCTTTGAAAAAATCTCAGAGAAGTCCTAGGCTGCAGACATAGATTGGTATTGGCTAAAGATGGAATTTCAAGCCTTAGAGAGTGTAGACAGAAAACAGAAACAGAAAGAGGAACCCAATCCAAGATCAGTGATCCTCCATCCAGTAAGAGCTGGAATAAAGCAGGAAGAGCTGGCAAAAAAAAAAAAAAAAGAAAAGAAAAATATTGAGCATTCGCAGTTGCCAAAGAACATAAGAATTTAGGAGAACGTGATATCACCAAAGCCATCTAGGACAGAGTTGTCACCCTTGCTGAATGATACTGAGAAGACAAGTAAGGTGAGGATAGAAAAATAGCCACAGGATTTTGCAAACTGTAGATCATTGGTGACCAAAACAGAACCAGTGGAGTGGAAGCCAAATGGAAAGAGGTCAAAGAGCAAATGTGAGGACAAGAAATGTTGCTGGCATAGGGATTAATTGCGCCTCTTAATAAGCAACTTCGCACATTTGCTTTGAGCTCCTTGAATAGCTTGAAGCTCATGAAAATATGAATTTTAGGAATATGGTTTCACTGTTTATCTTATTTTTAGGGTCCTTTTTAATTTGAAGAAGTCTGCCTTGCTCTTCCTTCAGTCACTACTGATGTTTTTCATCCACTATTCTTTTAAAAAGATAGTTTTATGACTTGGCTGTGATCATTCTGCTTATCAGTGTACTTCAGGTCCTGAGGTTATCTCAAGATGGTGTGTTGGAGTGTGTACAAGTTTCATTTTATTTAAAACTTGGACTTGGTAAAAGGGTCTCTTGAGATATAACACCTCCCTCCCCTGGCAGGCCTGGGAAGGGGAAACCAATCATACACAGCAAATATCGTTTACACTGTTCTAACACATTCATTTACTCTTACCAAATCCTAATGAAGGGAGAGGAGTGCACACGCAATCAAGGAGTTCATATAACAAGAAATATATATTCATTTTAAGAATATGCAATCCAAAAAGAAGTTGTGGGAAAGCTACTGACCCAATGTTCATTTTTAACTTGAAGACATATCAGTATTGAGCATTTCAAGATCTAACCTAAAAATAAGATGGACTTTGTACCTCTGAACAGGAAAAATGTACTATTATTTTGTATCCTTCAGCATCTAAGCAACTATTTTCTTCTCTGGTAATGATGAATGAATTGCATTTCATTGCAATTATAAAGTTGTAATGGTTAGACTTTTCATATCCTCATTTTAGAAATTCTGGATCCAGCCAGAATATGGCAATCTATCCCAACCACAAATTAAGTCCATTTTAAGCTAAGAGAAGGATCTTTTATCTTGAGGCTCTGATTGCTGTACTATAAATTATAGAAGTTTCAACTAAAAGGAATCTTAGACTTATCTAATGCAAGTTCACACCTAAAGAACAGAGATCATTGCAAATCTGCTTGAAAATATTATTGTGATGCACTCACTACCACGTGGAGCCAATACTATTTTGAAGCAGATTTAATAGGAAGTTACTATGATTTCAATTCTGTTCTCTTCACATGTACCACAACATTCAAACAGTTTAAGGAAACTATAAAACCTCTCCATTAAAATGTTTTCTCTTCAAAGCAAATAATTGTTACCAGTTTTTTAATATTAACAACATGTGCCTGTGAAATTTATTTTACATGTTTCATCCTGTTTGATATTTACAGTCATATTCTCAGGTGGTTGTGACTGTGTCTGTCAGCTCTATCTCTCTTGCCTGCCCCCTGCTGAAGAGGATAGCAGACGAAATGCCTTCTTTCCTAGCCTCTCTTGCAGCTAGGAGTTGTGATGGAATTCAGTTTCGCCAAGGACACGAGAGGAAAATCTGCCAGTGGAATTCTGGGAAAGACTTTTCCTTCTTTTTAAAGGCAGAGGTATGTTTGGAGAATTTTTCTCTCTGTCTCATCCCTGCACCTGCTCTTACTGCTTCACAGATTTTAACTGTAAATTGTGAGGATGAAGAATCTGGATCCACTGCTGCCATTTTTCAACAATGGAGGGAAAGTCAAAGAAATCACAAAGCACCTATTACCTGTACACCAGGAAGCCACTGAACTAACCCTAGAGCCATGTATCTGTAGACATCTTGATAAGTAAACAAGTAGTGTGTTTATGGATTATGCCAAGGTTAGCTGGCTTTTCAGTTACCTGAAGCCACTGTCATCCTGACTGATTTAGAAGGCAGTGTTACTGTCCTCCTTTTACATATGAAGAAACAGACTTAGGAAAATTAAGTTAATATCTCAAGGCTGCATGGAGGACAAAGGGCAGAACAGTGACTCAAACTCACATAGCCTCAAAAAAAAGATATGTTCCAGTTTTTTGAACAAATTTTCACGTCATGTTTGTCTGATCCTGCACTATGCTGAGCAACCTCATATTATCATAGTTTATTTTTCATTATCTCTCCTATGAGATTCTTAGAGCCAAGTACAGACACTTCCTAATTTGACTGAAGTACTGAGTAGAAGAATATTAACTATCTCGTTCTGAACATTTACACAAACATAGGCTAGAATTCCATGAGCTTTCTACCTGTCTCATTGCCCTCATATTAAGGTTTATTATTTCCCTAACTTCCTACTGACCTTTAATATCAGATAATGGGAATAACTTAAGAAAATTGAAAGGAGTTTGTTGAAGGAATGCATCCTTTAGTCATTTGTCTCCATACATACATATGGAATAACATATGATCCTTTTTTTTCCAGCTTTATTGAGATATAATTGACATACAACATTGCATAAGCTTGAGGCAATGAGTTGGTACATGTATATGTTGTGAAATGATTACCACAATCATGTTAGTTAACACCTCCATCACTCACATAATTGCCATTTCTTTTTTGTGGTGACAACATTTAATATCTACATTCTTAGTAACTTTCAAATATATAATGCAGTATTGTTAACTACTGTCACCACTCTGTACATTATCTCTCTAGAGCTTATCTTATAACTCGAGTGTATACCTATTGACCAACATCTTGCCATCTCTCCTCCCCTCAGGCCCTGGCAACCACCATTCTCCTCTCCATTTCTGAGTTCAGCTTTTTTCAGATTGCACATATAAGTGAGAACATGTAGTATTCGTCTTTCTGTGTGGCTTTTCACTTAGCATAACACCCTCAAGGTCCATCTATGTTGTCACAAAGCAGGATATCCTTCATTTTTTAGGGCTAATATTTACATAAACATATACATATATATATACACATATGCATATATATATATGTGTTTTTCACATTTTCATTACCCATTCATCTTCCCAAATTAGAAGCTCTCTTATGTTTGAAGATATTCAAATATAAGGACTCCTAACCCACGTTTCACTGTTCAAGTGTTTAAAATTATCATGGTTACTATTAATGGTGTCAATAAAATGTAACCTGCACAAATGAGGGACTTTCTGTTCCTGAGCTACATCCTCAGCATCTTAGTATAGTGCCTGGAACATATTAGGCACTCAGGAAATATTGGTTGAATGTGAATGACTACTAAGAAACTCTTCTATTCAGTTTAACTTCTTAAGTTTATTTCCCTATATTCTTTGCATAGTAGACACCCCAAAAGGAATGGCCTAAGGTATAGATGCCACGCAAAAATGCCTAGTTAGGGGATGCATCTGTCTGTACATTTAATTAGCTCTCCTTTTAATCAATTATCTGGGAAAAGTTTAATATTATTCTGTATGCAGCAGATGACACAATTTACCATGACACTCAGTCTCACCAGTTATTTTTGAACCCTCTAACCGCTGATCTGCCCAGAACACATGGTGGGTCAACGAATATGTGACACAGGATAGAACTGAGAGCTATGTTGGAGACAGTGGCCAGGCTGAGTGAGTCAGTGCAGCCAAGAGCTATGGCAGTTACAGCTTCCCCATGGTCATTCAGTCTTATTGCCTTTCACAGAAGAAGAGCATAGGAAGATTGATTTCTAACCAAACCTTTCTGGTGTTTCCCCAATACTCAGTTCTTTTTAATATGTTCTCCTGCTGATTCCCAGTATTTTCATAGGATTCCAAATAAGCCTCCAAGGTATGAATTTTCTTTGTTTCCCCTATTCACACTTATTACTTCTCCTTATCTAATCTTGAAGAATTTCACTAGGTTTCCATGAGTACCTAATTGCTCTGAGATTAGTCAAAGGGTCAATTTTTTATATCAGATTTCAGGAGATCCTGTAAATGTGAATCCATTTACTCATTATCATCACTTTAGGCAACTCTAACCACTTTTGTTTAATTATCCTACTTCTCCCACGGAGAGCCTATTTTGGTTGGGGCTCATTTACTGCAATGATTAGAAAACCTTTAGCCTAAAAGCCTCAATAAGGCTGAAGTAAGCATGTCTGAAGTTCATAGAGTTACCAAAATAAATTGTCACAGCTAAAACCAGAAAGAGATTCAGATAATAATGAATTTACAAAGAGTGCTAATATTATTTGAAGTGTTTTATCTTAACTGGTGAAGATGATATCAAATAAGGAAAACTAGGATATGAGTTTCTCTGAGAACATACTTAGAAATATTTTATTGCTGAGTTTAATCTAACGGAGCCTTGTAGCATTTGGGAGTCCTCTTCATAAGTAACATTTACAACTTGCTTTATCTTACTAGGAGGAGGAAGAATGTGTTACTATTGATCTAGTTGAAGAAGAACCCAGAATTTGAAGTTACACCTCTAAAGTCTTAAGCCAATAGAAACACAGGTAACTGTGGAAACAAAATGACACCCCATCACTGTGAGAATATTACTGGCACTGTTTATCTTTAACATACTTCATGAGTTAAGCATCTAAGGAAAGACAGCTATTACATGCTTTGAAGTTGGTGTTAAACTTCCAATATGACATAGATCAGGTTTGTCACACGACCCACCACCCCACTTCCCTCTGACAGGCAATTGCTTTAATGAACTACTTGCTGGAAGTTATTTCTTAGAACAAATTCTAACATCCTGATCTATGCTGCCAGGGTTCAGATGAAAGATCTCTGCCACCCCCAGGAATGTAAAATAAAAAGCAGGCATGGCCACAAAAGTGAAAAAAAAGCCAATGAATCAGGAAAACAACCATATTCTATTAAATTTTGGCATGAGGCATTAAAGGAAAACAAAAGGGGAGGAGAGCATTTGAAGCAGTACTGCAGATTTACTCTCGTCATTCTTCCAAAGAGTGCCAGGTTCCAGACAAAACAGGTGCATTTACCAGATACAACTCTCACGTATGCTCGGTAGGAGTGGAAACTGATGCAACTTCTTTAAAGGACAATTCGGCCAAATTCTTCTAAATTAATTTTTCCAAATTTCCCTTGGACTGAAAGATTTCATTTTTAGTGGTTTGTGCAACACATGTAATCCATGTTTCCAAAATTGTATATGCATTATTTGTAAGAGATAAAGATTGAAAACACCTTGGACATCTATCAACAGAGGACTGGTTAAATTAATTACAATCGATTCACACAACAGAATGCTACATGCCATTAAAAAGTATGAGTTGCAATGAAACTATCTCTAATATGTATTAAGTGAACAAGTAAAATGCATAACTTCTTCGTATATGCATTGAATTTCCTTGGAAGGAGACATGCTGCTTCTAGAGAGAGTAACTGAGGTACTGGGAGCAGGGGAGAAAGGCAGAGCTGCATTTACATAAGAGTTTAGATCTTTAACTAAAACATTTAAAAAGTTGCTAATTTTAAAAATATACAAATTGCCATATTCATAGTATCTGTGGATTCTTTCCTCAGTGGAAATCACATATTTCCTATCATATTACAGTTGTTTCAGCCATCTGGCAATAGTGATACTCAACATCATCAGATGCCATAGTTGTTATTAAACTGAACACTAGATCTTGTTATTTATGTATTAATAAAGAAACAGATACATAACTATCATAAATTGGATTTTAATAACTTTTTGTTAATGTATTTTAATACAGATATTTTCCTTTGTATGGTATGCCTTCTATATTGTTCTTTTAGAAATATTATTCTGAGATGAGGTCTATAGGCTTAATCAGATGTCCAAAAGGGTCATGGGACAAAAACATTAAGAAAACATTAAGAAATCCTGCAGCTCTTCATATTTCCTGAAAGGACAGGTACCTAGGGCTTCATCTCCTCCCCAGAAAACCCAAAGAAACTAAATAGCTGGAGGAGAGCTCAGACTGAAAGGACAAAGGACAGGGGGCAGGGCAGAGGGGTCTCCAGTGCAGGCGTGGGAGAACTACTCCACCTTCGGCTCTCACTTCTCACCCGTATTGCCACAGAAGGGTCATTGCAGGCCTGATGCCATTGTGAGAACAACTACAAAATAAGCCCAGGTGGGTGGTTTGGGCATAATATCAAGGTATCAAAACACTGCTGCAGTGTGGACAGACTCAGAGTGAGGGTATCCACTCACACATCTCATCCTCCGAAACATCAGCAGTGGATTTCAGTCCTTGTCCCCCTGGTGGTCAATCATCATGTGGTGATGCCTGGAGTGCTGTGCTCTGGGGATCTGCCTAAACTCATCAGAAGGGGCACCAGTGATTACCTACAACCCCACACAATGCCAGCCAGTGTTGCCCAAGTTCCCAGGGAACAAGCCCTTACAAGCCAAAATATCTAGATGCTTGAGGAATACAGTCTCTATAGACAACAGACATTCTGAGCACATGAAGCAAATTTATGAGAACAATGGATCCATGACTTAAAGTGAGCATAGTATCTGTAGGAAGAAAAGGAAGGTTTTAGTAGTTTTACATAGGGCACTGTAGAGTTGAAATCCCAGTAGGGAGCAGAAGGCATGTCCTGATAAGGGAGGGAAGTTAGTCAGTAATTTGCTGTAAGTAAGTCCATGATGAAAACTAAGATATTAATAAAATTACAAATAATTCTTCTGAGGGCTTAGAGTAATGAAAACCAATCAACTAACCAAACAATAAGAACAAAACAACAGCCACAGTTAATATCAATTATGAAGGGCTTGCTGGAGTAGGGCTTTGAAACAAAGCTTTAAGGTGGAGAAAAGCAAGGTTTGGTAAAAGGGAAAATGAAGGCATTCAAGACAGACATATGGATGAAAACATAAGGGTGGGACTGAAAAAAAATATCCAGACTTGGAAAAAACAAGTACTTCTACCTAGTTTAGCTGAGAGACTTTTGAGAAGAGGAAAGAAGAGAAAATCGATGTAGGTTATTGAATAAAAGATATAGGAATTCAAATATTAGATGCTAGGGAAAAGGAAACCAGCAGGATTCTTAAGCAGGTAATTGAAAGGTCTCCATTTTACTACTTTGATGGAGAGAAGGAAAAATACACTCACTATCATACTTGCAGACTTCCTTGTACATCTGCCCTCATTGATAATTTAACATCTTCTGTACTATTGAAATATTGATGCATTACCAATTCTCCAGCATAAGACGTGGTAGGAAACAGGAGTTTCAAGATTTCCAAGATAATATATTTGGATTGTTGTTACCCTTCTTAATAAATCTCAGTTTCCAGAAAAGTCACCTGAAAAAGAGTGCTTTTAGAATTTTATGTCATCACTGACATACTAAAATGTCATGGTCAAGATGTTAGGCTTAACAAGTACTAACATGCTTTTGGCAAAGTGAACCTGAAGAAATATTCCTTAACAATCAATTAGGTTATTTTCTCTGCTTGCTGAATGATTTCACTTTATTGTGAATTCTAAGGGCAAGATTAAAAGGGTGATTACAGCTGTCTTTTAGAAGTCATGATAATATTGTATCAATGAAACCTATGTATTTTATGATGTCTTCAAATCCTCAAATGAAAAAGGGCCTATATTCTTATTCTTTGCTTTTCTTCATTCACCTAATACCATAACCTATAGCCATACACTTTATAATTGTATTATTTCCCTGATTTGGGTCCAAAAATATCAGTTATTTATTTGTTTGCTTATTCTCTGAAATGAGAGTTTGATATGAATGAGATATTAAATAATTCAAGATTATTTTCTTGGAATGGGTTTTGACTCTATTTTTATCATATAGTACATACAAATTATTATAGATATGAAAGAGTACTAGAAACTTCTTACAAAAATACAGCAGCCTCCTGATGCCTGTGTCCTTAATTCCTTGCTCTGGGGCCCAGAGGACATCACGGTCAGCATTCATGTTACTGTCTCCTTCAGCACCTACATCAATATTTAAAAATACACATACAACCTTTTTCTCTCGATTCTGTCTAGAAGCCAGGTGGAGTCACCATTGATAAGATCAATGTCATTCTAATTCTTATTCTTTTTAATGTGACCACTCTTTCTCAAGATCAGTTTTGTCCCTAGTATTCTGACATTTCACAATCATGTGCCAAACTGTGGATTCTTTTCATGCGTTGTGCAGGCACTCATATCTTTCTTTTTGGGGAAATATTCTTGTATTTCTTCCTCACCATTTTCTATATTGTTTCTCCCTCTAGAATTTCTACTAGTCAGATATCGGACCTCCCTTTTCCTTTTCTCCTATTGGCATCTCTTTTCAGTTTTTTTCACAGCTAGGGGAAGTTTCCTCACCTTTCTTTTCCAAAGCTTCCAGTGAGTTCATCATATTTACTTCCATATTTTAAATTTCCCTTTCCATTTCCTTTAATGGCATGCTGTTCCCATTTTAATTGTGTAATATTTCTCATATCTCTCTAATGTTTTCTTTGAGATTATCCTTTTTTTCCCCCCCTTGGCTTGTGCTTTTCCCTTTTTGCTTATTTCTTGTTGGAGATTATCCTCAAAGACGTGGTTATCATTGGCTGTCCTTTCATGTTTAAGAGTGAGGCACCAAAACATTGTTGGGCATCTGTGCAAGGGTGCTGTGTGTAGGTGGTCGCAATGCAAAGCCATAGAGGCCCACCAGCTTTTTGATTTGTGGACCCTCCATGTTAGTATCAACATGTCTTTCTTCTGGAGTTGTTTGCTTTCTCTGCAGAGGAAGATTCCAGGCTCCTGTTTTGGAGATGAGGTGATAACAGGGGAGAATAAATAACCTGGCTGCTGGTGTTCTGGAAATAGATGGGGAAAGAAACCGGGGGGGTTCTGACCATTGATGATGTTCCTCTTCTCTGGGTGACACAGTTTTCAGTAAGGCACCCTCTCCCACTGTCCTCTCTGCCTAGTGTCCCCAATCCAGAATCTCTAGTTTGATTAATCTAGAGAACAGATACCCAGTTTCCCACTGAACTGGAATAAAGGAAGCTCTCTCACCATGCAAATTAGAAGTGCAGACTAAAGATCTCTGTTTTTGGAAACTATCTCCAATTCTAAGCCTCTCCCAGATTTTAAGGCTGCATTTGCTTGCTGCTTATCACCTTTCACACACAAACACACTCAGTCACTTGACCTTCCTCCCACCTGCTACCTCATTTATGACTTCTCCATCTTCTTCTATATTTGTATTTTATTTGAATTGAGTATCTCCTAGTTTCATTGGCAGTTGACTTGTTTGTTTTCTTTTTGCTTCTTGTTCCTTTTACTGTTTGAGGATAATCCTTGAATGTATTGGGTAGGTATTAATTAAAATTTAGATGACATTGGCTAAAAATAACTTTTTGGTTCAAGAATAATTCATATTAAATCCTCTTCTGGCAATTGTACAAGAGTCCTTTGTCCTCTGAGGCCCCTCCACAGTCACTATCATAAGAACGTGTGACTTACATACAGAAGGAATATTGTCTGTTCCACTTGTCCTATTTGTTAGAGCCAAGAGGCATGTCTCTACAGCATCTTAGTCACTGAGATCCTGAATCGTTGTTTTAAACTCAAAAGAATAGACTACTATTTGTGCAGATTCTAGTTATCGAAACAGTTAGTAGCAAGCAGGTTTCAAAGAATCATAAGGAATTTGAGTTCATAGACAGTCTGCTGAATAGTCCATTGTAGTTCCTGTCTCTGGAACTAAACTGAGAACTTATCTATGACATGGTGGATATTGTCCAACTGAACTTGAACAGTCTGAGAGAAATCAGACAAATTAAAACAACCCATTCCTGGGGACTGTTCACATGCCATTTGTTCTTTTAACAGTAAATAGTCTGTAGTTGTAAGACTTTGGAGCGCTACAATTTGCACTTCTCCAAATTCTTGGTTGAGTTCCAACAGTTTAGATCCAGTCAAATTTGTTGTTTTACTGTATGCACAGGCCAGCTTAGATATCTCCTTCCTCATTCCCATGGCAAGTCCAGGAACGGGAGGGATGAGTGCATCTACAGCTGTAGCAGTGCGTGGATCTTTGTTGGGGTTTTTTGATGATCATCTTCTGGCATGAGTCTTCCAGAGAGTGCAGATGTTGGAAGTTCTTTTTCATATCGTATCTTAGTTCATTTTCGGGGTAGCCCAATTAGGCTTTGATCCTCTGTATAAACACAAACAGACCCTTTGCCTACACTTTTATATGCCTTTTATACCCTTGTGTAGAACTCGTTGGAGGTTACCACACAGGAACTGCCCTTTTTTTTTTTTTCTTTGTTTTTGGTATCACTAATCTACACTTACATGACGAATATTATGCTTACTAGGCTCTCCCCTATACCAGGTCTCCCCTATAAACCCCTTTACAGTCATTGTCCATCAGCATAGCAAAATGTTGTAGAATCACTACTTGCCTTCTCTGTGTTGTACAGCCCTCCCTTTTCTCCTACCCCCCCTTGCATGTTAATCTTAATACCCCCCTACTTCTCCCCCCCCTTATCCCTCCCTACCCACCCATCCTCCCCAGTCCCTTTCCCTTTGGTACCTGTTAGTCCATTCTTGAGTTCTGTGATTCTGCTGCTGTTTTGTTCCTTCAGTTTTTCCTTTGTTCTTATATTCCACAGATAAGTGAAATCATTTGGTATTTCTCTTTCTCCGCTTGGCTTGTTTCACTGAGCATAATACCCTCCAGCTCCATCCATGTTGCTGCAAATGATTGGATTTGCCCTTTTCTTATGGCTGAGTAGTATTCCATTGTGTATATGTACCACATCTTCTTTATCCATTCATCTATTGACGGACATTTAGGTTGCTTCCAATTCTTGGCTATTGTAAATAGTGCTGCAATAAACATAGGGGTGCATCTGTCTTTCTCAAACTTGATTGCTGCATTCTTAGGGTAAATTCCTAGGAGTGGAATTCCTGGGTCAAATGGTAAGTCTGTTTTGAGCATTTTGATGTACCTCCATACTGCTTTCCACAATGGTTGAACTAACTTACATTCCCACCAGCAGTGTAGGAGGGTTCCCCTTTCTCCACAGCCTCGCCAACATTTGTTGTTGTTTGTCTTTTGGATGGCAGCCATCCTTACTGGTGTGAGGTGATACCTCATTGTAGTTTTAATTTGCATTTCTCTGATAATTAGCGATGTGGAGCATCTTTTCATGTGTCTGTTGGCCATCTGTATTTCTTTTTTGGAGAACTGTCTGTTCAGTTCCTCTGCCCATTTTTTAATTGGGTTATTTGTTTTTTGTTTGTTGAGGCATGTGAGCTCCTTATATATTCTGGACGTCAAGCCTTTATCGGATGTGTCATTTTCAAATATATTCTCCCATACTGTAGGGATCCTTCTTTTTCTATTGATGGTGTCTTTTGCTGTACAGAAGCTTTTCAGCTTAATATAGTCCCACTTACTCATTTTTGCTGTTGTTTTCCTTGCCCGGGGAGATATGTTCAAGAAGAGGTCACTCATGTTTATGTCTAAGAGGTTTTTGCCTATGTTTTCTTCCAAGAGTTTAATGGTTTCATGGCTTACATTCAGGTCTTTGATCCATTTTGAGTTTACTTTTGTATATGGGGTTAGACAATGGTCCAGTTTCATTCTCCTACATGTAGCTGTCCAGTTTTGCCAGCACCACCTGTTGAAGAGACTGTCATTTCGCCATTGTATGTCCATGGCTCCTTTATCAAATATTAATTGACCATATATGTCTGGGTTAATGTCTGGATTCTCTAGTCTGTTCCATTGGTCTGTGGCTCTGTTCTTGTGCCAGTACCAAATTGTCTTGATTACTATGGCTTTATAATAGAGCTTGAAGTTGGGGAGTGAGATCCCCCCTACTTTATTCTTCTTTCTCAGGATTGCTTTGGCTATTAGGGGTTTTTGGTGTTTCCATATGAATTTTTGAATTATTTGTTCCAGTTCATTGAAGAATGTTGCTGGTAGTTTCATAGGGATTGCATCAAATCTGTATATTGCTTTGGGCAGGATGGCCATTTTGATGATATTAATTCTTCCTAGCCACGAGCATGGGATGAGTTTCCATCTGTTAGTGTCCCCTTTAATTTCTCTTAAGAGTGACTTGTAGTTTTCAGAGTATAAGTCTTTCACTTCTTTGGTTAGGTTTATTCCTAGGTATTTTATTTTTTTTGATGCAATTGTGAATGGAGTTGTTTTCCTGATTTCTCTTTCTGTTGGTTCATTGTTAGTATACAGGAAAGCCACAGATTTCTGTGTGTTGATTTTGTATCCTGCAACTTTGCTGTATTCCGATATCAGTTCTAGTAGTTTTGGGGTGGAGTCTTTAGGGTTTTTTATGTACAGTATCATGTCATCTGCAAATAGTGACAGCTGAACTTCTTCTTTACCAATCTGGATTCCTTGTATTTCTTTATTTTGTCTGATTGCCGTGGCTAGGACCTCCAGTACTATGGTAAATAACAGTGGAGAGAGTGGGCATCCCTGTCTAGTTCCCGATCTCAGAGGAAATGCTTTCAGCTTCTCGCTGTTCAATATAATGTTGGCTGAGGGTTTATCATAGATGGCCTTTATTATGTTGAGGTACTTGCCCTCTATTCCCATTTTGCTGAGAGTTTTTAACATGAATGGATGTTGAACTTTGTCAAATGCTTTTTCAGCATCTATGGAGATGATCATGTGGTTTTTGTCTTTCTTTTTGTTGATGTGGTGGATGATGTTGATGGACTTTCAAATGTTGTACCATCCTTGCATCCCTGGGATGAATCCCACTTGGTCATGGTGTATGATCCTTTTGATGTATTTTTGAATTCGGTTTGCTAGTATTTTGTTGAGTATTTTTGCATCTACGTTCATCAGGGATATTGGTCTGTAGTTTTCTTTTTTGGTGGGGTCTTTGCCTGGTTTTGGTATTAGGGTGATGTTAGCTTCATAGAATGAGTTTGGGAGTATCCCCTCCTCCTCTATTTTTTGGAAAACTCTAAGGAGAATGGGTATTATGTCTTCCCTGTATGTCTGATAAAATTCCGAGGTAAATCCATCTGGCCCGGGAGTTTTGTTCTTTGGTAGTTTTTTTATTACCGCTTCAATTTCGTTGCTGGTAATTGGTCTGTTTAGATTTTCTGTTTCTTCCTGGGTCAATCTTGGAAGGTTATATTTTTCTAGGAAGTTGTCCATTTCTCCTAGGTTTCCCAGCTTGTTAGCATATAGGTTTTCATAGTATTCTCCAATAATTCTTTGCATTTCTGTGGGGTCCGTCGTGATTTTTCCTTTCTCGTTTCTGATACTGTTGATTTGTGTTGACTCTCTTTTCTTCTTAATAAGTCTGGCTAGAGGCTTATCTATTTTGTTTATTTTCTCAAAGAACCAGCTCTTGGTTTCATTGATTTTTGCTATTGTTTTATTCTTCTCAATTTTATTTATTTCTTCTCTGATCTTTATTATGTCCCTCCTTCTGCTGACCTTAGGCCTCATCTGTTCTTCTTTTTCCAATTTCGATAATTGTGACATTAGACCATTCATTTGGGATTGCTCTTCCTTTTTAAAATATGCTTGGATTGCTATATACTTTCCTCTTAAGACTGCTTTTGCTGCGTCCCACAGAAGTTGGGGCTTAGTGTTGTTGTTGTCATTTGTTTCCATATATTGTTGGATCTCCATTTTGATTTGGTCATTGATCCATTGATTATTTAGGAGCGTGTTGTTAAGCCTCCATGTGTTTGTGAGCCTCTTTGCTTTCTTTGTACAGTTTATTTCTAGTTTTATTCCTTTGTGGTCTGAAAAGTTGGTTGGTAGGATTTCAATCTTTTGGAATTTTCTGAGGCTCTTTTTGTGTCCTAGTATGTGGTCTATTCTGGAGAATGTTCCATGTGCACTTGAGAAGAATGTATTTCCCGCTGCTTTTGGATGTAGAGTTCTATAGATGTCTATTAGGTCCATCTGGTCTACTGTGTTGTTCAGTGCTTCCGTGTCCTTACTTATTTTCTGCTCAGTGGATCTATCCTTTGGGGTGAGTGGTGTGTTGAAGTCTCCTAGAATGAATGCATTGCAGTCTATATCCCCCTTTAGTTCTGTTAGTATTTGTTTCACATATGCTGGTGCTCCTGTGTTGGGTGCATATATATTTAGAATGGTTATATCCTCTTGTTTGACTGAGCCCTTTATCATTATGTAGTGTCCTTCTTTATCTCTTGTTACTTTCTTTGTTTTGAAGTCTATTTTATCTGATATTAGTACTGCAACCCCTGCTTTCTTCTCACTGTTGTTTGCTTGAAATATGTTTTTCCATCCCTTGACTTTTAGTCTGTACATGTCTTTGGGTTTGAGGTGAGTTTCTTGTAAGCAGCATATAGATGGGTCTTGCTTTTTTATCCATTCTGTTACTCTGTGTCTTTTGATTGGTGCATTCAACCCATTAACATTTAGGGTGACTATTGAAAGATATGTACTTATTGCCATTGCAGGCTTTAAATTCGTGCTTACCAAAGGTTCAAGGTTAACCTCTTTAGTATCTTACTGCCTAACTTAGCTCGCTTATTGAGCTGTTATATACACTATCTGGAGATTCTTTTCTTCTCTCCCTTCTTGTTCCTCCTCCTCGATTCTTCATATGTTGGGTGTTTTGTGCTGTGCTCTTTCTAGGAGTGCTCCCATCTAGAGCAGTCCCTGTAAGATGTTCTGTAGTGGTGGTTTGTGGAAAGCAAATTCCCTCAGCTTTTGTTTGTCTGGGAATTGTTTAATCCCACCGTCATGTTTGAATGATAGTCGTGCTGGATACAGTATCCTTGGTTCAAGGCCCTTCTGTTTCATTGTATTAAATATATCATGCCATTCTCTTCTGGCCTGTAGGGTTTCTGTTGAGAAATCTGACGTTAGCCTGATGGGTTTCCCTTTATAGGTGACCTTTTTCTCTCTAGCTGCCTTTAACACTCTTTCCTTGTCCTTGATCTTTGCCATTTTAATTATTATGTGTCTTGGTGTTGTCCTTCTTGGATCCTTTCTGTTGGGGGTTCTGTGTATTTCTGTGGTCTGTTCGATTACTTCCTCCCCCAGTGTGGGGAAGTTTTCAGCAATTATTTCTTCTAAGATACTTTCCATCTATTTTCCTCTCTCTTCTTCTTCTGGGACCCCTATAATATGGATATTGTTCCTTTTGGATTGGTCACACAGTTCTCTTAATATTGTTTCATTCCTGGAGATCCTTTTGTCTCTCTCTATGTTAGCTTCTATGCGTTCCTGTTCTCTGATTTCAATTCCATCAATGGCCTCTTGCATTCTATCCATTCTGCTTATAAACCCTTCCAGAGTTTTTGTTTCATTTCTGCGATCTCCTTTCTGGCATCTGTGATCTCCTTCCGGACTTCATCCCATTTCTCTTGCGTATTTCTCTGCATCTCTGTCAGCATGTTTATGATTCTTATTTTGAATTCTTTTTCAGGAAGACTGGTTAGGTCTGTCTCCTTCTCTGGTGTTGTCTCTGTGATCTTTGTCTGCCTGTAGCTTTGCCTTTTCATGGTGATAGGAATAGTCTGCAGAACTGGGACGAGTGAGGGCTGGAAGGACTTCCTTTCTTGTTGGTTTGTGGCCCTCCTCTCCCCCTTCGCAAGGCGCTGGGTTCTCTCAGGTGCGGATGTGGTCTGGATATTGTCCTGTGTCCTCTGGTCTTTATTCTAGGAAGGGTTGTCTTTGTTATATTTTCATAGATATATGTTGTTTTGGGAGGAGATTTCCGCTGCTCTACTCACGCCGCCATCTTCCGCCCCTACCTGGAACTAAACTGCAAGGCAACTTTGGAAAACCAGATTTCTGCATGGATGATAAAGGGTGGGAGAGTGATCAGTGGTGACCGAGTCATCCCAGAATCTTGCTCCCCTTGTGTGTACTGTTGACCTGGGAAAGCCAGATTTGCAGTTTGTTGAGGAGTCAATTGGAATGATGTTAAGCTGGGATTTCCAAAAAATTGATAGTTCCACACTTGGAAGGGCATGAAAAATTACTATTTTATTTGTTACAGGAGAAAACTGATCTTCTGATTAGATTGTATCCATGGAATATAATCTGCATACATAATTCTTCAGTAAAAATTTCTAATCACAGTTCAGTCATTTACAGTGATTACATTTGATACAAAGGTAAACAAAAATACCCCAAATCCTTTTTGCATCATCAAGTATCTGGTAGTGAATGCTTTGATATGTGGCTATGCAATGCTTGTGTTAAAGCTGAAAGGTTGAATGCTCATTAGTTTCTGCAACCGAGAATATTACCAATACCTAAATTTTTAAAATTACTATTTCCATCATGAATAATAATAATTGGTTGTTTTATATAAAGATTTATGTCTAAATCCCAGCAAAACATGGTCTAAACCTGGGTTCCTGTGCAATGTGTACATTGTATAAATCAAACACACTTGTGAAATCCAAGTGTTCTTCGTGTACTGAAGGATACTAATGACTTTAATAAGAGTGAAACATTATGCTTAAAACAAACTGATTAACCTTGACAACAGAAGTGTAAACAAGAGTCTAATGAATATTAATTTTTCTTCTTTCCTGCATTAGCCGTAGCTGCTGACTGATTAGCTTTGACACCTACATGGTCAAATTAACAAGCACATTTGTAAGACATTTTCCATTGTTTATAATATTAACAATATTTCTGAACTTCAGTAGGTTGTTAATAGCAGGTTGTCATCATTTCTTAGAAATTTACCAAATTACCCTTAAAACAATCATGTATACTACTCCCATACTGTGGAAATGCTTATTTTAAAATGGATGCATACAGTTCCAATAATTTATAATGGGATTTCAGAGGCTAAACCAAAATGTAATAATGATTCCATTATTAGACATACACATGAGCAGGATTATTTATCAGCAGCACTGATGCAAAGGAAGGCTCGGTGCATCCAGAGCTGCCATGTTGAACTAAGTGCCATTTCCCATTGTGCCCTTGCCATCTGTATAATGACATCAAAGGGGACAAGGCAGGAGCAGATGGCACCAATGGTATACAAGAGCAAAAGTCACACCCACAGCATGTTGCTGAGTAATGAAAGTGAGGTGGTGCACAGGCAGAGAGCAGAAGGAAATTAAGAAGGGTCATGGTGGTGCTGTGGACTGCTCAGCTCCCATGCCCATCCAAGAGCAGCATGCCCCGCCCAGTCCTACCTCCTCTGTGCGAGGAATGCTCTTCCACCACTCACAGCATGTGCTTCTAGCAGGGCCTGTCATGATTTTACAGGACCCCATCTCCCTGACCATAGTCAATTCTTCCTGAAGGTCAGCACCTGACCCAATCTAGACCCATTTTGCCCAGAATTTGAACTAAGTAAAAAAGAGGTATTCCTTCTCCAATGGTGACGAGAAATACAAAATGAAAACCTAAGACCTATCTGTAGTGATGATTCCTGCTGTGAGCAGAACTCTAGCCCACAATTAGGGAGAATGACCAGACCACCACCATGAAGTGAGAGGCAGATTCAGGAAATATGTGAGGTGGGGTTTCAGAGGATAAAAATCTCTGAAATGGAAGAGAGACGGAACTCAGACATAACTGCTCCTGTTGCTCCCCACCTTTTTTTTTTACAGGCCACAGGAGAAATGTGTAAAAACTATGTTGCCCAACTTTGTCAGCAGTAACCAAGACTGGCCAGAGCACTGCCTGGATCATGTGCTTTCCCCTATCTGAGGCAGGGCTATTGTGCAGTAAGCTACCTTCTCCACAGTAAGGGAATCCATTTAGTTTACGCCGAACAATTCCTGCTCTTCTCTGAATTTCACTCCATTCAGAGAGCTTATTCAGGACGGCTGAAGTGTTTCTTTCTCTTAGTGCTATATCTAGCAGAAGCCAGAACACTATCATAAATTTGTCCTCAGAGATCACACCATGGGATGATCAGGTTCCTTGTTGTGTATGTAATGCAGGTTATCTCTGCAGAGGTACTAGAGCTGCAGAGAGAGGTAGTAGGCAAGAGGGACATTCAGTGTACCTATATTGACTGAATTGTTTTATAGTAAGGATGATATTGTAATGATAATAGTGAGTGTCAGGTTCTCTTCTAAATACTTCCCCTATATTCATTTAGTTCTGGCAACAACCCTAAGAAGTAAGCACTAAAATTATCATTATTTTATAGATGAGGACACTGAGACATTAACTTACTTGAGGCCTCATAACTAATAATTGGCAGATCCCAAAAATGCTAACCAGGTAATCTAGGGTCTGTGTACTTAACTAATGTACCCTGCTGCATCTAATAGGAAGGAAATGCTACTCATCTATTGATTGTATTGTTTAAACTAAACTAATAAAGAATGAAAGTTTAGAAAAATACATACCAAAATATTAACAGTGAAAATCAATTTTAAATACTGGGGATGATTTGTATGTTATTAACAATTTTATTATTGTTATTATTTACATTTCCCAAATGGACATGTTTTCCCCTTGCAGTAAAAAAAAATGTCACTAGCTTTCAAGGTTACATAGTTCCAACTATCTTGTCAGATTCTCCACAGTATCACAAGGGAACATTCTATAAACACGCAGCACTTCCCTTCCCAATTGGTGATTGGATGGCTCTGTTCTGTGGTGACTGGCGGCCAAAGTTAGATTCACAGAGATGTTACACATGTGCTTTTCCCCACCACCAGCACAGCATGCTCCATTGTACCAAGGAAATACAGCCCAGGTATAAAAAGTTTAATTTGCCACTGATATCTGAATGATACTAAAAATGTGGGCCATGAGAATTTTCTCATAGCACTGTGAATACAGTGTCTTAATTTCTGTAATTTCTGTCTGGGAACAGCCAGGCTTAAGGAAGACCAATATGGAATGGCAGCATGATACTGTGGAAAGAACCTGAAACTGGGGCAGCAGTCTGAGATTTGGGGAGAAGAGGTAGTTTATCGCATTAGGAAAGGTTTTAATTCCATTTGTACCTTACATGGTGTGACCTTGTACAAGCCATTTAAGCTTTTTGGTCTTTATTTTTCTTGTACAAAGATGCCAGTTTAAAAATTATAATATTGCATGACTCCATGCTAATATAGTTGGTCGTGTCTATAGAACTCTAATTCTTTCAATTAAAAGTGAATCTAATAATTCAAAAACTAAACTCTCCCATCTTTTGGACAGAGGTATAAAAATCCCTTAGGGAAATAGGCTGCTATAGCTATTTAAATATGTTCCTTTACCTAAATGAAGGGCAAATGTACATATCCAGAAAGACAGGTCAGGCTGGTGGGAGTAACTCATGACACATGAGAATTTCAGGCATGGTACCAACAGTGCAGTGAATGTCAGCTTTCAACTCACACAGGGAAAGAAGCATTTAATATTGATAGCTTCAAGTCAATGCTTTCTGACATGGATTCTGGCAGAAAAGAAAACAGACAAGTATAAAAACTCATTTCTGCCTGGAGATAGCTCATTTGGGAATGAGATGGCTTTTATCTAAAACGTTTATTTGTCCCTCTAAACACAATACTGCACCTAAAAGGAACCAGTTCTTAAAACTTATAAGAAATGAAAATGGGCACAAGGGAACTTGTTGAGACACTAGGAATGTTCTATTTCTTGGCTCTGATGGTGGTTACATGGTTGTATACATTTGCCAAAACATTAGATTGGATGTATTTTATTATACCTCAATAGAGTTGAATTAAAAAAAAAACTCATGGGGACACGTTGTCACCATACTCAAAAGGATTCCTCTCACTTTTTGGAGCTAAAGATAATTAAAAATTCCAAAATGTTTACTTTAAAATATGTTTATCTTTCAACTCAGAAATCCCACCCAGATAAATAATCCTTATTAGGAAATAGTAATTGTTGAGAATTACGATTTATCTTCAAGGACACTCACTGCAATGCTGATTAGAGTTGCAAACTGAAGGATACAAGGTAAATGTCTGACTGTGGGGGATGGCAGCATGGTGGATCAATTAAGTGCCTGGATTCTGAAGCCAGGATGTTCAGTTCAAATCCTGGTTCTGTTGTTTAGTATCTAGAGATCTCAGGCAAATTTGTAAGTCTCTCTGCCCTTAGTTTCCCCATTTCTCAAATGGGGTTAATAAAGCACTTATATCATAGGGTTCTTACAAGGAATAAACAAGTTTACATTTGGAAAGTCCTAAAAACAGTGTCCCCTGCACACAGTAAATGCTAAATAGACAATCATTAAGTGAGCAAAGTGTTTTCTTCATCTACTACCAGAATTCTAGATGAACAAAGTTCATTTTGATGTAATTTTTTCTCCTAAGTCTATGTTAATACAGTAATTTTTTACTGAGTAGATCTGAATTTTAATAAAAATAAGTTATTTTCATAAGAGTAGCAATGATTTGTAGAAATTTCTTCTATAGACTTCAAAGCACTGTCTTTTGCAGAAGAGTATGTATACTATTTTACCTTTTTTAACAAATAAGGAATAGAAAAGTACATGTAATTTTTTTTTTTTTAGTGGAAGAATAAACCAAAAATATAAATGGTTCCCTCTAATGGTTAGGAGGGAGCAAGGTGGAGATGAAAGAGAGGGGAACTACACCCACCTGGATGCACTTAGGTTTGTAGTTTTGTCTTTGGGCCTATGTAAATGTTTTATGTAATAAAAACCAAAGTAACTCAAATACTGTAGTTAATTGTATGTGTCAACTTGACTAGACTAAGGATGCCTAGATAGGTCGTAAAACATATTTGCATGTGTCTGTAAGGGTGTTTTCAGAAGACACTAATGTCTGAATTGGTGAACTGAGTAAAGCAGATGGTCCTCCCCAGTGTGAATGGATATCTTTCAATCCGTTGAGTGCCTAGATAGAACAAAAACTGTGGAGGGAAGTATAAATTAACTCTCTCAGCTACTGTTGAGATATCCACCTTTTACCCTCAGATTTTGGTGCTTCTGTTTCGTAGGCTGTCAGACTCAGACCAGGACTTCTACCCTTGATTTTCAGAACTTTGTAGTCTTTGAATTACACCACTGGCTTTCCTGCCTTTCTGGTTTGCAGATGGTAGACTGTGGGACTCTTAGCCTCTATAATGGTGTGAGTCAATTCTTATAATAAATCTTCTCCTTCTATGTACCTATATAT
This sequence comes from Manis pentadactyla, assembly GCF_030020395.1. NCBI lineage: Eukaryota > Metazoa > Chordata > Mammalia > Pholidota > Manidae > Manis > Manis pentadactyla. The sequence continues at coordinate 40,384,408 of NC_080032.1, read as the reverse complement.
CTTGGTAGTTTTGTTTCTTTGGAGAACCCTGATACACCTAACTTTTAAAAATCCCTAGACAAATAAAAACAAAGTGAAACAAATGGACACAGTTGTAGGCTTAACTGCACAGACAGAAATTATTTTGATGATTTTCGTTACATATATGACTTTATTATGTGTATCAACTGTATATTATATATTTAATTATACAGCCTTAGTGTGATATATCCTAAAAACAAAAAGAACAACAAAGAAATCCAAGCATGTTTAATAATCATATCTTTAGTAATAGCATTTATATGGTTATTTTAAAACTATATTGTTAGGACCAAACAAAAATATGATTATAGCAATTGTCATTAGAAACCAAGATTTTCAGCATATGAGAAAGGAGTTACAACTATAAAATCTAATAAGTTAAATAAAAAATTTTAATTTATGTTGAAAATATTACTATGAACTCATGATGTATTTTTTCCTGAAAAAAATCACATTTTAGTTATGCCTTTTCAAAAGGCCTAGAAACAATGACCAGCCCTGTGCCAATAAGCACCCTTAGTATCCAGATTGTGGTTTCTAAATACCATTTACAACTAAAAGGAAACAGGACTTCTTGGAGAAGTGGCTGATTACAGGCAATATAAAGTGAGCCTCTTGTTATGCTGAAAACAAGGAAGTTATTATCAAAGACACTGAAGGAAAGTCAAAAGGAGAAAGCCAACTTGAAGGCTTTAGTCAAAGATAAAATAATTGGAGTAATTTGTACACTCAAAAAATATTATTTCAATGTATTAAAACATCAAATATTTAAAATTCCATGAGTTCCTAACAATAGACAAGGTTTTTAAAAAAATCTCCAGCATTTCTCTTATTTTTCTTTATGAACTTTTGCTTCAAAGTAACTAATGGAGAACCTCATAATAGCTGTACCAGGTTGACAATACATGAATTCAGTCATATCTCGTAACATCACCAAAAGAGAGACAACTAGACATTAAATGCCTCCTAATACAGTAGAATTCAGGACCACCCATGAAATATTGTTGCAAAAAAAGATAAAACCAAATCTTATCAAGCCTGTAGGTCTGATTGTCATTTTATTGGAAAGTCAAGGTCTAGAATAACATGTTATACACAACTAATCAGTTAATCCAGAAAGTGGAAAATTCTACGTGACAAATGACCTGGTTTCTTTAGTAAATAAGTAACAGGCAGAAAAAAAAAAAAAAAGTGGGGGAAACCTATAAATTAAATGAGACTAAGTTTATATTAACCTTTGCCATGTGTGGCTTTTGTTCATTTGGGTAACAACAAAGAAAAACAAGTATCATAAAAACATTGAAAGACAACTGGAGAAATTTAAACCATGACTCGATATTTACTGATTTTGAAGAATTATTTTTATTTTAAGCATTACAATGGTAATATGTCTGTGTTTGAAAAATACTTCTTAAAGATATGTTTTGTAGTACCTATAGTTGAAATAAATGGTGGTTGAAATTTGTTTTTAAATGATCCAGGTAGGAAATGAAAGTAAAAAGTTGGAGGGGTTAAAAATGAATCAGGTTAAGCCATGTGATGATAATGATAGAAACTGAGTGACGTGTTAATGGGGTTTATTATACTAGTCTCTCTGCTTTGTTATGTGTTTGAAAATTTCCATAATGAAAAGGTACCACCTTCTCCTAATTCCTAATGTAGTTTTGGGATTCTTTGTTCTTTTTAAACTGTTTCTGGTTTAGGGTGGATGTTTTTAATTAAATTGTGGGCTGAGGCTTCTTACAATTGAATCAAATCAAGATAACAGGAGTAGGGTGGTAAATAGGAAGCCACGGGTATATCAAACCTAAAAATCTCCTGGCTTCCAAGTAATAATATATTACTATATAATTACATGTGTCCTCACTTTTGTTTGACTTCAAATGAAGCTGCATTTCTTCAATTTGCTGCCACTGGATAATAGTGTGCAATGAATGTCAAACATAATTAAAACATAGCAGAGCACAAGGAGAGACATTGTCAGCAGCCAGTGAATACAGTGCTGTTCTTCATCCAGTAAAAAACTGTGCCACAGGCAGCTGAACAGATGCCGCATTTAACTCAAAGGAGTTTATAGAGAAGACAAGCAATTTCACAATACAATATAACCCTGTTCATCTCTCAGCCCTTTATTACCTGGACTATTCATAAAGTCTGGTACCTGTTTTCTTGCCCCCAGACTTTTCCTCTTAAATTCTGGTTATTTTCCTAAAACTTGCCCAGCTCAGACCCTGCTCTTGCCTACTCAGGGGATGCAGTCTGCTCAAGTCAATCCTGTTCCTCACCCTGGCATTCAAAGCCTCCCGCCATCTGGCTCTGACCTTTGTTCCAACTACTCTTTCCTGCCTTCCGTGCCCCAGGCAAATTAGTTACTTATTGTTTCCTTAACACAACCAAACTCCTCATTTAGAATTGCCCCCTAGTTACACCTACTGCTTCCACCCTTTCCTCTGCCCTGCACCCCAACCTGCCAGTTAGCTTGAAAAGTCATTAAATATATTTAAAAAACAAAACTCTCAATCCTTAGATAGTCACTCCCAATCTTAATGTGTGCCACTAGCTTTTCAAAGTAATGTAGATACATATTCAACTTTCTTCCTTAAATTCAAACCATCTGTCACTTTCCTCCCATTTACATCACTTTCCTCCTCCTCACATCCTTTTACTCCAGCCTGCTCCTTCTTTCTAGTCAAGCTCCCATTTCATCCTATACTTGCCAGGTCCATACATTCCACCCACCTTTGTAAGAATTATTTGTTAAATTGTGTCTCCCCAGTTAAACCATAAATTCTGTATGGAAGGGACCATGTCTGTCTTTTTTCACATTGAAATTCCAGGACCTGGAGCAAAGAAACAAAACAAGTATTTTCAGTGAATGAATAAATGAAGGTTATACCTTCATATTAATTATCTCATATTAATTATCTCATATTAATTATCCAATGTTAATTTTGTTTTCCTTTATGTTAGTGCATCTTCCACTCCATGTTTTCCTTTCATCATTAGAAAACATTTCTTAAATACTAAGATTGCTTACACAAATTTGTTTTTAGAGTAGGCATGAACTCTAACAATCCTAAAATATCCCAGTGGAGTATCTGCTTTTCTTTACATATCGATACCAAGGCTCTAAAATAGGAAAATTATGAAATAAATGTATGTTGGGAGAAAAATTAAGTCTAATCATAGAAAGTGATATGTGTATAAAATAGGTGTTTGCACATTTGCAACCATGTAGATGGACCTAGAGGGTATTATGTCAAGTGAAATAGGTCAGACAGAGAAAGACAAATACCACATTAATTTCGTTTATATGTGGAATCTGAAAAACAAAACAAATGAGCAAACAAAACAGAAACAGACTCATAAATACAGAGAACAAAGTGGGGGTTGCCAGAGGGGAGGGTAAGGGTGGGTGAGTGAAACAGGTGAAGGGGATAAAGAGGTATAAACTTCCAGTTATAAAATAAATAAATCAAGGGGATGAAAAGTACAGCAGAAGGAATATAGTCACAATATTGTTAACAACTTGGTAACTACACTTATTGTAGCGAGCATTTCATAATGTATACAAATTATCAAATCACTGTGTTGTACACCTAAAAGTAATATAATATATGTTAACTTCACTTTAAAGAAGAGAACCTGAAAAAAAATAGGTATTGGCAAACTGCAGCCTATGGGCCAACTCTAACCTGCAGACTATTTTTGTAAACCTTTACTGGAATACAGCCACATTCATTCATTTATATGATGTTTATAGCTGCTTTTGCACTATAAGGACACAGCTGAGTAGCTGGGACAGAGACCATGTGGTCCACAGAGCCTAAAATATTTACTGTGCCTTTACAGAAAAAAGTTGAACGCTGGTATAAAAGTTGTTTTTTAGAGGTAGTGAAGGTAGAATTTGTGATTCGATTCTTGCAAGAAAGGAAGATATCTCTAGGAAACACAGTTTGAGCTATGTTCAACAAACAGTGAACACTTTGCAATGGCTAGTGACCCACCAGAGAAGAAAAATAAATGAAGGTATAGTGTACATGGTAAAGATGTATGCCTGAAGGAAAACAATCTATTATGAGGAAAACAGCAATAACAACAGAGATGCTCTGTTTGTGAAATACATGTGCAGCAAGGGTGTGAAAGGAAATTATTCCAAACCCAGATCACAGCCACATGTGCTGCACCTGAATTAGTTTTAATTATCTGAGGGTTTGTTTCTGATGCTAAGTCAGTGGTTTTCTTGGTGATTTGGTGGGTGATGCTTAGAATCACAACTGAAGTACAAGACCCAGCAATATTAGGAAGTAATGAGCAGAGACTGAAAAGGGCAGAGGGGGCACACAGCTGGGTACCCTTGGGCAAATTAATTCACTAACAACTTTGGGCCTCTACTACCCAGCATGTGCAATGGGGGATGATGATATGTAAAACGTAAGTAAGAAAATGTATGTGACAGTGTTTGGCACAATCAAGGAAACATATCCTTATCCAGGCTGAATGGAATACTACAATTGGTCACGAAGGGTTTTGTCATGGATATTGGATATTGGCAGATAAGCTCTCCATAAATAACAGTGATTATTCTTGCAGAAAAAGTACATATAAATGGTCCTATGGGGTTGCTTTTCCTTGCCTAGCCTTAGGAGCAACTGCATGACATTTTTTCTTACATGTGGCAGGTGGTTACCCAGAGTTAGCTCACAGAGATCACAACTTGACATTTCTTAAAATTTACTACTAATTTCCATCATAGCCTTTCTATGAAACTGCATGAGAGTTTCTAACTCAGCCATTATTTTTATGGCTCTTCAATGACATGGAACTACTATCAAACTGTCTCCTGAGCCCCCAAGTCACATAAGAAAATACTGGCCCAGTGGACTTAGACAAGCAAGTAACAATATCTGCTGTATAGTCTTCTTTTAAGATAACTTCTCATCTGGTCTGACGGTGACTTCCCTAGAAGACCGAGGAACTGTGCTTATACAGCATTTTTCTCTGCCTTCCTATAGGGACCATGTTTTTATTTGCTCATTAAGGTCCTACTTTGTGCCAGAAATTCTAGATTTTGAATACACAATAGTGAATGTTAGCACTTCTGAAGATACTACTAAGTATAATAGTTGCTGTAATGAATAAAATTCCAAATCTTCTTGGTTTAAAAAAGCAGAAGTGTGTTTCTGGCATCTGTAAAGTCCAATACACGGGAAGAGTGTGTGGGTGCTCTGCTCCATATAGTGATTCAGGGATCAGGATGATAGATGTTCTGTGGTCTTCTATTCATGACTTCCAAAAAAGTGTGAGTTAGCACATGAGGGATAAGAGAGCATGGCAGATGGTCTAGGGAGTTTGATTGGCCAGGGCTGGAAGGGGCACACCACACTACCACCCTCTTTCCATTGGCTAGAACTCAGTCATGAGGCCCACCTAGATACAGAAATGATGAGCAATGGTGTCTATGGCTAAAAACCTCTTCCTTCCAACAGCTCTATGCGATTACAGGGGAGCATAAACTTTTGCCAGATAGCTGCCCATTCTGCCACACTTCCTTATATAGGTGAGACACTGTTATGAATTACATGCATAAATATTTGAGCAGGATCCAAGTTCTGAAAAAGCAAACTTGTCAAAGGGGACATAGAAGTTCACATTCTCTGTCACAAAATTGTTTACTGGGAAATTTTAGTAAGCTACATGAAACCCTCTGAATGTAACCCGTAGGTGCATTCCACACCAAAAGTAGAAAAAAACAGACACACATAAAACAAAGGATTACATGGGTTGGTTAGTTTATTCCTGTGACTTTATTTCACCACCTTTATTAGATCATTTAGTTGTTTTTTCAAAACTTTTCCTTCTTGAATTTGCTACTATAATCTCAGAGGATGAATAAATAAATAAATAAATAAAAATAAATAATCCCTGTGGAAACTTGCTTGATGAACATCTGTCATGGTGTTTAATTATATGTTAACAGCAACCATTAAAAAAATACATTAATGACTTTTGGAGTTTTGAGCTGTTCATCATGACATTGTGTGATCATATTGTATTATGAAGTTTTTGCCAGGGTGAGAAAAAAAGAGAGGAGTTTCCAACTATCACAGGAACTCTGGGTCCTAATTAAGCAATCAGATTCGACAAAGTGTGTATTAATGTAAGATCACATAGCTTGGGGGCATTGAAGAGCTGAAGTCTGTTCTCTGAAAGTCAGTTACAATTTGTAGTGTCATGGTATCACTGTAAAATGTCCTAAATTGTATCTGGAAATACCACCAGAGTTAAGTAGAGAAAGTTTTAATCCTTCTGTTGTGGGTCACTCAGTCCAGAAAGCATTTACTTTTAGGTCCATGAAAAATATCATTGCGTATTAGTTCTGTCTGTTTTGACCTAAAATTACAAGTGTGTAATTATTTCTTGGATATCCCCTCTTCTGTTGTATTTACACCAGGTTATGTTACTTGTCAGCTCTAGTGATGAAAGACAGAAAAGATATTTAGAAAAGAACACTCCATTTATTGAAGGACAGTGTGTCTCTACAGGAGCAATATTGTTCCTTGAGGGTCTTTTGGAAATTTGGGGGGGCACCTTTCGTTGTTCTAGTTATTGGACAGCATTACTGGCACTTAGCTGGCTATGTCCAGGGAAGCTAGATGTCCCTCAGTGTGCAGACGGTCCCATGTAATGAAGATTTGCCTAGCAGTGAATACAACTTCAGCATTCATACCAAACATTCATGAAGGTGAACACCCTCATTACTTGAGCCCAGTACCTAACTCTGTTTTGTGTATTAAAGCAAAGCCTATTTTGCACAATTTTTAGATTCACTGACATTTCAATAATGGCCATATAATTCCATGGGTGATTGTCTTCAGTTTTGTTCAGAATTTTACAAAGAAATGTTCACCATTTCAAAAAACCATGTTCCCAACTATAGTGCTGGGTATGGTATCTGAGCCGCCAATACCAGACAGTGGCATAGCTCAGCCATTTGTGTGAACTTTAATTTTAAGTAAACATGTGACTACTTTTTATGTTTTCTTGTATAACCATGCCTGGACTTTTAAAAAGTTTTCCTTGCAAACTACTTTCCTTTTCTCTCTTTCATTTCTAGGTAGAGGCTTGCTTGCTTGTTGGTTTTTGAGTCTGAATACTGGGAGACACAAAATCTTTGAGTCTAAGCAGATTGAGAACCACTTCTTAGGACACTACAGGTTTTCAGGATTGCACTGAGCTCATAATTATAATAGCTCTCATTTATTGATTGCTTCCCATGCATTAAGCACTGTGCTAATTGCTTTACAAATATCTGCTCATTTGATTCTCACAATACACTTTTCAGATAGGTACTTTTTAATCTCTATTTTACAAGTTGAACAAGTAAGCACTGGGCGGTTAAAGGATTTGGTCAATAAGGTTAGTAAATAATAGAGCATCATTTGAATCCAGGTCTGTCTGACCTCAAAGCCAGTGTGCTTGATTGATCTAGAAAAGGTTGCTGCATTGGCTGAGGGAACAACCCAAACCAATAGCTGTATGTCTGAACCATCATTGTTTCCAATACAGCAGAACTAGTCTCTTAATTTCAGGAGAGGAGAGAAGCTACCTAAAACAGATTTTCTCAAAGTGTAGTGTGCATACTCACCTGGGATCTTACTAAAGTGCAGATTCTTATTCAGTAGGTTTCTGGTAGTCCAGAGACCATTTTTTATGAAGCAAAGATATAAATACGTTTCAGATATCAATGCGTCCTTAGTGTAGAAAATTGTTAATTTCCACACAATTGAAGCAATAGAAAAAAATGCAACATTTTCCATTTCTCCATACATGAAAATCTGCATAACTATGATGCACAAGAAAACAGAACAAAATACTCAAACAAATAGAAGAAATTAGTGAATACAACATAAAACTGATATGTACAACTGCGAGCCTCACCAGACCTCTAAAACATAATAAGCCCCGGAAATGAATGGATATTAAACATGGAAAAATTAATCAAATATGAAACTTAGATAATACGTAATAGCATATGTAATGAAATTATTGAACATATTGTTAGGTAGAAAGATAGATATGAGCAGCCGGGGAAGGGGTAGCTAAGGTTCAAGGAAAAAATACCCCAAATCTGCCTAGGTAGGGGGCCCCACATGAAGACAACAAAGGCTTTGCTGGGAGAGAACTTCTTTGCCTATTGGGACCAAACTAAACTGGTCCCAACCTGACCCCAGCAGGAGTACATTGAACAAAACTAAGAACCACCCAAATCAAACCTCATCATAATCTCATTAAAATAAAATTACTGTTTTGCTCCCCGCCACGGGCTGTTCTGTGTGCATTTTGAGAAAAGACATGCTCACCAAGAGGAACGGGTGTATAACTAAAGCTGTCAATCAAATGACCGCACCCTGTCAATCAAAGCAGTGCCTCCCAGCTAGTTCACGATAAATAGCCCCTCCCCTAAAGTTTGGGACTTTTGTCTGCCTTGACTCTGACCCATTCCTCCAGAATAAAACTCTCACTCTGTTTTGCTTTGTGTTTCTGCCTTTCAATTCTTTGTTTGGGTGGGAACAGGGACCAAGGAGAATGAACTCAACCTTAACAATATCAACCAATTAAAAATAACGATACTAAACAATATCTGTTGTAAAAATCACAGTAAAACAAAAAATTAGCCATAATTTTGCTCTCAGCATACTAGATAAACTATTTATATTTTAATCTAAAGTTAGTTAAATTGTAGAAAAATATGGACATGGATATATTTCTCTTGCAATATAAACAAATGATGATCTCTTTATAGGATAATCTTGGTAACTTTTATTAGAAATTATGAAAATGTTCATACTCAATGACCAAAAATCTATCTTATACTAGGCTCTTTAAAGGACCAAAGAATATACCTGGAGAAAGCAATTCACAAAAGAAACAGTTTTAGAACTTTTCTCTTGTAGAGCTCAGTCAAGTTTACCAAATGTTTATGGACTGCCTGTTGTAGCCTAGGCAGGAAGCATTGCAGATGTCCAAAGGACACTGAGGAGATAAAAGGTGGGAATCTCTGCCTAACAAGGGAAACCAGACAATAAATAATAAGCCAGAATAAAAATAATATAAAATAAACTAAAATAAAAAATAATAAACCAGACAATAAATAATAAATGCAATAAGGATGTTTGATCTATGTTAGAATGTGATCAGTGCTAGAGAAAACTGAAAAGCAGAGGTGGGCAAGGAAGATCAGCACTGGGCTGAGCGAGTAGGAGGAGATGGATAGGAGTCCTTTGGGATTTTGCTCTGAGGGCAGCACGGAGCCACTAGAGGGTCCTGAGCAGAGGAGGGCCAGCGATAGTTACAACACTGGGAAATAAAAACAACCTGTGATGTCCAATGGCAGGAGAAGAGTTTAGACTTTGAAGTCAACAAACTCCACAGAAAAACATAAAATCTTTATTTATACAAACATGTAGAATAAAAGATAAAATCATCATTTCTGTATTAAAATCATGGGCATTGAAAAGGTAAAGCAAAATTGATACTAAAATATTTATCATCCTATTAAAGTGAGAGATGACGACTGAAAGAAAAGGAGAAACATATACAGAGGAGAGGACATGTTATATTCACCTGACCAAGCAGCAAAATAAAAAAAGAGATGGAAAAGAAAATGTTTAGATTAACCAATTATATCCTCAAACTATTACAGCAATATATGTATATGGTAGCAGAATATTAAGACATATATTCCTAGCTTCTTCTTTAAATAAATGCAAGGTAGACACACTGCTGTCAATACACAACAAAATTAAATCTCAGTTAAGGTCAAGAGAGTTCTTTCTCCTTGGACTCCTTTTTTCACCTTTATATTTTATATAGATAGATAACTGAAGGTTCCTTCTAAACTAAAAGTCCATGATTCTTTGGTATTTTTCTAATTAATTTAGGGTCAGACCTCTGACCTCAAGAGCCTTGGTTCCTTGGGCAAACATCAAGCATATCGGGAAAGCCAGAAAGAAGAGCCATATAGAATCAACAGCCTTCAAATCTATCTGCTTATGTCCCTATCTTAAAAGTGAAAATAGAAGTCTCTGAGGCCCAAATCTCTTCTGTTCAGCTCTTAAAAAACTTCTTCATAGACTCATGGCAAACCTTTGGCCCCTTCAGAAGCCGGCAGCATTGATAATTATGTCTCAAAAACAACTCTTTATACAGTATCCACTCTAACATGGATTCAGAGACATGAATAAAGCATCTTAATTTTCAAGTATTTCTTTTTAAATTAATTTTCGAAAGAAAAATATCTTGTAAAGAAAGGAGGGTTTTTTTCTAAGGCGCACAGCTCTTGCACAGAAGGATACAGTTTTCATGGCCTGTCTTGTTAAAAATGCTCTAGTACCCATCTGATGCACACTTATTTATGGATTTTTTAGACTAAAAGCTCTTTTTTGCCAGTTTTCTTCACAAGCACTTATCTCGACATCCTCATTAGGTGATTTTTCTCTTTTCTTTTTTGTAGAGGCCTAGCCATGCCCTTGGTACTCTCTTTTGTTCCATGCTGCAAAAGGAATGGTTTTAAAGGCTCCCTCTCCACCAATCCCACCTTTTTTTCCCCCTTTGTAATTAGCCTTATTTGTGGACCAGAGAAGCAAAAGACTGGGAAGAAATACAAAAACTGTTGAACAAAAGATACGGTGTTCTTTACCCCAACCATATGCTGTATAGCTCGTGTACAACCTGGGTCAGATGACTCCCATATATGCCTTTAAAATGAAAAGAGAAAGAAAAGAAACAACACGGACTTCCATGGCAGCTGCATTGGTAGAAGCAGGCTGGGAGTAAATGTCACAGTGAAAGGAGAATAATACATTTTACCCTCACTGCAAAAGTAATTCACTATAAAACCAAAGAACATGATGAAACTCCGTACCTGATAACAATGCGTGCAGACAGTATTTGAAATATCTTAATATTAATTTGCTTTCATTGGCATGAGAGAAGCACTTCTTTTTTCAAACTCCAAGCATGCTTTGTCATTTGAGCCCCACGCAAGTGAAATGTGCAGCTGTTTCTTTTAAAACGGGTTCATTAGAAAGGTTTTGATGCAGTGGTGATGAATGAAACATTTTCTCTTCCTCCTCTTTTCTTAGTTCATTAGTTAAAAGCTTCTGCCTAAGGAAAGGGCTGATGGATTTATGCTGTCCTTGTCTACAGAAGTAAAACTCTAGTTTTCAAAATATGAACATGTATAAATGCCAACTGGCTATTGGACCTGGAAGAGGGTTATCCCTGAGAAAAAGAAGTATTTTATACCAATAAAATTCCATGAGAATGATCGTCAAGGGCAGCTCTAATGGGGCAAAGGTCACAAAGCACAAACACTGAGGGCTCCAATGATAGTTATCAAAAAACCATGTCTTCCTCTTCATTCTATGCCACAAAGTAAACATTTTAGGTTTATCAGAATATGGGCTTTGTTTGTCTTTTATTTTTCATTTGCTTTTCATTTTGATCAGGCAAGAAAACAGAGCATCATCTAACTGGGTCATTTAAGGAAAGTTCAGTGAAGGGATTATGTATAAAGGTATGAAAGGAGTTTAGCAAGACCAACAAGGTGTAAGGTTGATAGCCATTACCATCCTTAGGCTTGAAGGGGGAAAAGGAAGGAGCTGCTATCAAAATCTAGAGTGATAGCTCTATGAAATGAACTATGGCTTTTTGAAGACTTGTAGCCAACCCACAATGACCTAGCAATGCAGAAATTAGAGGAACAAACATCCAATCCTTATCACTTCCTGACCTCTGATTTGCTGCAGATGTCTCCCATTAGCTAAACCCAGCTGGAAACCAAAGGGTAAGAGAAGCTGTTGGTGCTGTCCTACAGATCAGCTTCCCAGGCACGGAGCAGATGGACAGGGAATCAGGAGCGGCAAACGGAAGCTATCCATTTTTTATAAGTCCCAGATAAGTACCTCTTTCTCTCTCTACTTTTTAATACATATTCAAGCGTTTATTCCCCTTTAGCTTTCTTTTCCTTTTATGTAAAATTAATTTAACAGAACTCTTTTAGAAAGCAATTCTAAACAGCAAGCTTGGTCTTCGTAATTGTGTCAGAAGGCCACAAAGGAGTTCAAAATACCTGGAAAAATGTTAATGCTCTCCTCTTCATCTGCCACTGGATAGAAAGTAATTAATGAATACGGTCACTTCATCCAGAAAATACTGAGTATTTACCAAGTGCTTACCAAGGCACCCTCTAAGAATTATGGAGAACTTAAAGGTAAATCAAACAAGGATGCCCTCACTAGCATACATCTCTGCATTCCCTGCATCTCTTCCTGCTTTCTTCTATTGCCCAAATTTAGTCACAAGATGGGGCGTGTGCCTCAGGCCTGCCAATCAACATGTTCCTTTCTTCTGGCTAGTGTGATAGGTTTGGGACAGATAAATTATTTAAAATAGACCAATAGAGTCTTATTTGGAACTTTTCTGCCATATTTATAAAATAAGAGGCACTCTTTCAAAAGAAATTGTTCAGTGAAAAGGATGTTTTTAAAAATGTTTGTGAAAAGGATGAGACCAAATTGAGATATGCAAAGAAGGAGAAAGAGTAACTGAGCCTGTGGACCCAGCCATACCTGAAGCCGATTAGCCTTCTCCATGTTCTGAGACAATAAGTTATCTGTTTTGCTTAAGCTGTGATTTTTCACTCTTGCAACAAGATGACTCTTGACTAATAGATTATCCTCACGAAGTGTTTATGTAATGGGGAAGATAGGTAAATGAAATACAAAATATGAAGCTAGAAATGGAATTTTAAAAAGATGAATATAAAGAGCTCAAGGAGGCTAGGTTTGCTTACAGAATTATCTGGGCAATCAAGGAAAGTAAGATGCCATTTGAACTGGGCACTGTCACAGATAAAATGTGGACATGTTGATCTTTGGGTGGGGTCGGGGGTGGCAGATGTGGTATTTGTGTGTTTGTATTCCACAAAGAGAAGTGAACAGTAAGACTCTGAATCATTTGTCTTCTTTGTATGTTTCCCTTTTTCAAACCGCATTTTTGGTGATGAGAAAATACAATTTTGAAACAATGGTAAGAAAATGCCAAAACCTATCAGAAAAGGGGAGGAGGATCCCAATTAATGTTGAGTTTTGAAAATGTTAACACGTAAGTCCATTTTGTTTGAATTGTTTGAAGACAAAGATACATTTGTTGGTCAACAGTTCTTAGAAGTGTACCCACAGATTCAAGGGTAGAATTAGCTCAGGCTAGTGCAGCTCTAAGCTTCATGTCACTTACTGTTTTTACAGGTTGCCCAAGATCAATGCATATGTCTGAGCACTTGTTATAACACTTTCCTGTCACTCTAGGAGCTAGAGTTCAGTGTAATGGTAAACTAGATTTCAGTGTGCTATTTTATTAAAGAGAGTCAAAAACTCAAGCACTTTAATTACAAAAACCTAACAAAACCATCAAAACCTGCAAAATTCAAGCAGATTTTATAAGTGGTAGGGCTACATCAGAAATAAGGAATAATTTGAGCATTTCCTTTACATAAGGGAGAAACTGATTTTATCTGTGTAAAACTGAAAACTGCTAAATGTGACCATAGCAGCCTCCATCCATTTGAACGAAGTAAAATCAAAACATTTTACATTAATTAAGATACTATAAAGACTACGTGCAGTTTAGACTCAGGACAAGGTGACAGTCTTCTCTCTTCTGTCATTTCAGAAAAATATAGAAAAGGCTTCCTCTATCTTTCACATGTTTTAGACAACACCATTATTTTACAATTATCCTGAACAGCTTATAATCAGAATTTGAATAACAAATACTTGTCATCCTTCCTCCCCAAGCAGCTTTAATCTTCTCAAAAGATTTTTTTCCCTCTAGTTCTATGTGGTATTCATAAGCTTTTATGTAGCTGGAAGGTGTGGTAAAGAAGGCAAAGAAGGAAATGGCATCCTCAGAATATAAAATTTAAGAAAATTTCATGTAGCAGTTCAACAATGCATTCACAGGCTAACCTTTATTCTTACCATTGATTTCAGATATTGTTCGCTAGTAGAGTTTCCCTTTATGGTCGAAATATAATTTGCATATAGTCCTTTTTACAAAATTTCTAAGCATGTACTAGTAAATTAGATAGATAAAAATGAACCTACTCTTCATGAGTAGAATTTGCTCATGCCAAATTTTGAAGTGGGCTGAACAGTTAGTTAGCTTCACTACACTATTAAGAAAAACTTACGATAATTTTAAGAATCTTTCTACTGTATGAATAGAAAAAAATAGTGTCCAGAAACAAACTCAAGTTATAGTCAGGAACTTAATGGCATTTTAAATTAGCAGGGAAAGGGCAAACTATTCAATAACTAGTTTGGGGACAATTGACTATCTATTTGGAAAACTGGAAAAAAATATGATTACACCACCCACAAAAACAAACTTCAAGTGAATATTTCAATCTATTTTTTAACTATAAATATTATAGAAGACAATATATTAAAATAGTTTCATAATCTTACTTAGATCATTATAAAGTTCACCAAGAAATGTAGAAACCATGAAGGAAAACTTGTAAGACTTGACTACATAAAATTTCCTTCTTTTGCACACCAAAAGATACCATAAACAAAGGTATGTAGTTTGAATCTAGATTAGAAGAAAATATTTGACACTTAGCTCAGACAAAGGGCTAACATCCTTAATACATAAATGGTTCTTACAAATCAACGATGAAAAGAGCAAACAATCCAATTAAAAATCGTCCCAGAAGAGATAAAAGTAGGTACTAAACTCATATTCAGATGTTTAATCACACTGATGAAGAAAGGATGAGTGAAATAACAATGAAATACATTGACAAACACTTAGAAGCTTAATAACAGAGAAACAGGCAACATAATTCACTGCTGGTGAAAGTATAAATTGATATAGCCATTTTTTTCCCAAAAGAATGAGTCATTTTTATATTTCTTGATAGACGACTGTCAAGGATGTGTTTTTTAGAGGAAAAAAGCAAGTTATAAAATAATATTCTTAGTCTGATCACATTTTTTAATAAAACTGTATAATAGATCTGATATAATGCATATTTATGTGTATGTATATATGTATATATATATATGCATACACACACACACACAGAGAAATAGATAGATAAAGAGACAGAAACACAGAGAGAGAGATCTGAAAGGATATATGCTAATAAACTCCAAACTATTATAAGTTATAATTCCTGGAAATTAGGATTGGAATAGAAAAGATTTTTTTAATTGTTGTTGTTTGGTTTGGACTATAATTTTTATTTGTATTTTGTATTCTTTAAATTTGTTACAGCTAACAAATTAAATTTATTACAGCTAATAAATTTAATATGTTACTTCTGCAGTTTTTTAAAAAGAAAAAGTATTTAGAAATCTCCTTTAGTTCATTGTACAAACCTGTAAGCTGTTGTAAAAAACTGTGTGGTCTGCCAAAATAGTGTGCTAAGGAAAAGTAGCAGGTGAGAAAAATAGTACAGGGAGATGAAATATGGCAGGACAATTTACTGTAATGACTTTGTAAACAGCTTTAAAGCATGAAGAATTACTTTCATAATTTCTTCCTCCTCTGAATGTGACTTGTCCTAGGCAAAATTCAAGTATGACTTTGGTAGTAATTAAAATCTAGTATTTTGCCAAAGAAATCTGGCAAATGGATTTTTAATTTCTCTGCTTTTGTTAACTGGGTAGTAACCAAAATGGAATAACATTGGCAATGATAATAATACAGTGCATATTTCCAGCCCTGTATTAAGTATGTCATATGCACAACCACCCTATAAATGGTCTACTACTATATAATCTGCATTTTGCAATTGAGGAACCTGACACTCTAGGTCACATAACAAGTTCTGTGGGAGCTGAGATTTGTTTGGCCTCATGCATTCCTGGTCCAAGGCTCTATCATAATGCTTCTCCAGGGGAGTGATTTAGATGATCTCTGTGTATATACAAACATCCTTAAAGAATTAGAAGCTCCATCCTTGACAAATAAGAGAGAGTGATAACTAAAAGTTTCCACTATTTAAAAACCCATTTCCCATTATCATTTTGGGTACAGCTAGCTGAGGGTTAGCATATATTTAAGCCCACAATCTTGATTTTGGCATCACACAAATTCAGAGGTAGTCAGGGTATGGAGCTTCTAGGACTATATATCCATCTCTCTGTGCCATAAGAGTTCTCTGTTCCAGACAGAATCTGATCTACCAATTTTGGAATGCTGAAATTAGAGAGCTCAAACAACAGCTGATTGCACACCATGAGATCCACTAAAATCTGACAGCAGGTGTATTCACCAATTTTGACCATAATGATGGCAATAAGGAGACTTTCTGTTAAAGGGACAAGAGAGCAGATATCTGGCACCAGGCACTTCAAAAAAGCAAGACAATTTTAAACAAGTACCACATGTGGTGACTCATTAGATGTTGAAAGCTAATAAAGGGCTGAAGATTTTTAGCTTAGCACTGATGCTGTGGACAGCAGGATATCCTGACATCTAGAAATTGAGAATGAATCAGGAGGTGGTGATAAATCCTGTGCTGATGCCTGGTGTGTGGAACTGTTATATTTTTAGGATAAAGGCAAAGATGTAAAAATCCGAGAGTGCCCAAGTGCAGCAAATGTGTCGAAAGAACTGCACATTTGTGCATTCATTCATTCACTAAGCAAATACTCTGTGATGGGTGGCATCCTAGGTTTCAGAATACAGAAGTCAATGAGAAAGACATGTTCCCTTCTTGATGGAGCTGATAATCTAACAGAAGAGAAACAACTAACTAGATAAAGATTATAAAGTGTGATGGGCATTGGGGGACTAGACATATGGTATACCATGAGGGCTGTGGTCTAGAGAAGTGAAGAAATTCCAGTAGATGTGCAAGCCCAGGACTAGGAGAAGGAATAATGCAGAGGGAGGGAAGCCCCGTAAGCAGGGACATGGCACATCAGAAGGTCAGAGATGGCAGGAGCTTAGGGTGATTAGTGGAGATGGACAGGTGGACAGGAGCCAGATGTTTACACAAAAATATCTCTGTTCCCATGGTGATGGAAGTGACTTTAATAGCATCCATTTTTAAAGGTAGCCAGCTAACCAACATTTCTTGGCTTATAAGTACATGTCCCAATTTTTGTCTTCATCTTTATATGGCATTCTCTCCATGTGAGCATCTGTCCCTTCACGTGGCATTCTTTTTATAAGGATACCGGTCATATGGGAGTATTGTCCACTCTACTCCAATTTGACCTCATCCTAAGCACATCTCTTCTGTGCTGACCCTATTTCCAAATAAGGTTACATTCTGAGATACTGGGGATTAGGACCTTAACAGGCACTTCACCAAGGAAGATATATAGATGACAAATAAGCATATGAAAAGATGTTCCACATTATATGTCATAGGGAAGTGCAAATTAAAACAATGAGATAACCACTGCACACCTATTAAAATGGGCAAATCCAGAATATTGACAATATCAAATGCTGGTGAGGATGTGGAGCAGTAGGAACTATTATTCATTGCTGGTGGCAATGCAAAACACTCAGCCACTTTGGAAGACAGTTTGACAATTTCTTACAAAACTAAGTGTACTCTGACCATACAATCAAGTAACCATGCTCCTTGTTATTTAGCCAAAGGAGTTGAAAACTTAACATCTGCACAAAAACCTGCACAAAGATCTTTAGAACAGCTTAGTTCATAATTGCCAAAACTTGGAAGCAACCGAGATGTCCTTCAGAAGGTGAATGGATAAACAAACTATGGTACATCTAGACAGTAGAATATTATTCAGTAATAAAAAGAAATGAACAATCAAGCCATGAGAAGACATGGAAGAACCATAAGTGCATATTGCATAAGTGTGTATAAGTGAAAAAAATCTGAAATGATACATATTGTATGAGTCCAACTACATGACATTCTGGAAAAGGCAAAATTATGGCCACAGTAAAAAGACCAGTGATTACCAAGGGCAGATGGGGAGGGGAGGAGAATGAACAGAAGGTTTTTAGGACAGTGAAAATACACAGTATGATACTATTACGATGGATACATGTCATTATACATTTTTTTCAAACCCATAGAATGTGGAACACTAAGAGTGGGCGTTAATGTGAACTGGAACTTTGGGGGACTATGATGTGTCGACGCAGGCCATCAATTGTAACAAAAGTACCACTTTGATAGGGAATGTTGATAATGACATCCATATTCAGGTCAGAGTATATGGGAAATCTCTGTACCTGCCTCTAAATTTTCCTGTGACCCTTAAACTGCTCTAAAAAGGAAAATCCTTTAAAATGTGACTCCTTTTAAAGATCTTAGAGCTACTTAAGTCATTCATGTTTAGAAGATATTTCCTTTGAAAATATTATGCCTTGTTAAAATATATACAGCGTTATAAGAAGGAATTTTAAATGGAGAAGAATCTGAGGCAGACTTCTCCATAGGCCCACGCCTGCTATCACTTGTTTCAAAGTTGACATTTGAGTCTCAATGGGAATCAGGAACATGCAATTCATTCCAAAAACCTCTGCTGCTCCATTGGAACAACTTCCTGTTTATAAGGCACATAGTATGATGAAGATTACATTAATTTTAACTTTGGGGGTTGGCATTGTTGTTGTAAAAGTCTGAAGATGAAATTACAAATTTAAATAGTCCCTGTGGGCAGCAAAGCTGTGTTTGCTGTAGCAGATGCTGGCAGTACTCTGCCCATGTCCGGAGGACTTGTCCTACCGAAAGCCCCTGTGGCTTCCTGCCAGACGGCTTCTTTTAGGCCTGCGAGGATAATAGTCTGGAGGAGCTGAGGGTTAATGCCACAGGAGGAACCCTCCGCCAGTGGCAGACGGGGCTTGGCAGAGGAGTGCTCTGGCTTCCTCACAGCTTGGGTGGGAACTCTGAGAAATGTCTACACTGACTCCCAGGATTCCCCAGCTGGATTAATTTTAAGTTGCCCATTCTTACAACTTGACTTATAACACACCATTTATTACTGACCTTCCCTTCCTTCTCTCACTTCTTTACTTCCCCAGTGTTTCCTGGTTTTATCTCCTAAATAAACAACTTATACACTGATGAGAATCTGCTTCTGGGGGTAACCCAACCTAGGACTGTTTCCTTCCAATATCTATTCCCTTTTTCCTTGTTAACACAACTTCGATTTGCCTGCAGTTCCCACCCTCTTACCCAGTATCACGAACTTCAAGGGATGTTGGCTCACCCACTCCAGAGAAGGGCCTGGGTGGTCCAGACTGCTCGTGGTGCTCCTGGTCTAGCCAGAGTCTGTGGCTCAGTTATGACCAATGAGACACAAAGGAAGGTCAGCTAAGGGACTTTGAAGATAGGGACAGCAGTTTATTTTTAGCCTCTGGGTTTTGTCATGGTTAGATGAGATTTTGGAACTGGTGCAGTCATCGTGCAACAGTGAAGGGAAATATTGGGAAGATGGAGCCAGTATAGGGGAGGACAGAGCTGCAAGAATCCCCAAGAAGCAGAATTGGGACCCTAATTCTACCTGGGGCTGCTCTGCCTTTGGAATTCCTGTGTGAAATAATTCCTGTTGTTTAAAGCAATTGAGCCAAAAATTCTTGTTATTCCAGGCAGGAAACATCTAATTAATACATTTCTATGACTAGAGAAAAAAGCCCACCATCTTTAGGATGGCCACTGAAGCAGAAGCCAAGCAACATCAGGACAAACAATTCAGGGGCCTGTGGAATCATGTTCACCAAGTAATGATAGTGAGGAAGGTACAATGGCCAAACCACAGAAGCAGGGCCCCAGTAGTGGATAATCTGCCAACCTGTCTTCTTTCTTTCTTTCCTGACTTCAACTATCAGTTGTTGAGCACACACTGCATTCCAGGCACTTCCAGCAACTGAGTGTTCAGTGGTGAAAGGACTGACATGACCACAGCCCTTGGGAAGCTTGCATCCAAGAAAATCACTGGAAAGTTAGGGCCTAAGAGTGCATTTTGGAGCAAGAAGAAAGAAGATGGGCCCATGAAGACAAGATAAAACCCTGACAAGACAGCTGGATACTCTTTCTGCTGCTCTCCCACATGAGCATATCTTCCTTCTAGGCCTCAAAGGAGCCAAGAAGGACTTCAGACTCTAAAAAATATCAGTGTGTAAGCTACCTCCAAAGAAAGAAAATTCTTCAGTAGGCCTCAGTGGAAATCCTGTGAGCTGGGCAATGATGGTCAAGCAATTTCTGGAAGAGAAGAGCCACTTTCATCAAAATATGCCATGAGATGGAGAAAGGTACTTGGCAAATGATTTTCTTCCTCAGGTGAGGAATGACCTAAGCTGGGGATATCAGACAACGTCAATCCAAAAACTATCTGGACACCTGTGTGGGTAAGTCCCATGCTCAGTTGGAAATAAAATACTGTGATATTTTCACAGGCACAGAAAGGGTAAGATCCACTCAGAGACCCATTTGCTGGAGCCTAATCTCAGGAAAACTTGGACAAAGGGAAGTCTTGACTCCTCTATCCCTATGAGAGAAATTATTTTATAACTGAAAGGATAACAGAGCCAAAATGTAAACTATACTTGTTTCTCTTCTTGGAATTTATCCCATAAAAACTGTAAATCTTAAAGATGGCAAGAACCCATTTCTGAGTCTTCAAGCTGTAAAATCAATCCAAACATCTCTTAAATTTAAAGCACAATACTACTTGTATAATTTAAATGTAGATTATACTTTATTATTTATGAACCTCTGAGATTCACTTAGAATGTTTTACTGAATGTTTATCATTTGAACATTAAATTTGGCAACATCTTTTTTTTTGCCCTGACTTGCAGATGGCTGTAACCTATTATTGTTCTGCTTTGTATATACTCTGCTTTATTTTCAAACATACCAAAAATATACACATACACATACACATTTGTGCCTATTTTCAAGGTAATATGACTGATAATTATGTTGTAAAAATGTAGGATTATTGCTAGAACTGTGTGTTTTTGTGCATGTTAGAGAAGCATAAAGACTACTTTTGATTCACTTATTTATTCATTCAGTCCACAAATATTTAGGAAACACCTATTATATGTTAGATGTTAGAGTAGATTTGTTACTAAAAGTCTATTTGCAGAAACTACTTTTCTACTGTTGCTTTATAATGGAGCCAGTTAACCGTAAGTTATTAATACCAAGATCTAAATAATAAATCCATGCAAGATGGCAGAAGAGCTTTGGTGAGACATGAGAACCAAGTTTAGATATTAAGTTTCATGGAATGTGAGATACAAGATAAAAATGATGAAGAGTGAGTATGCATACCATGGGAAAATTAAGAGGCCAATAACTAAGTGGCTTAGAAATAACAAGGGAAGCATTCTTTCCTCAGTACTAGGTTGGTCTGTGCAAATTCTCATTGACAGAATGCTGTGTTGAAAACCCTGAACCTCATCCTTTGGTCCCAATTGGTGTCTGAGAAGTGCATCTAGTGATACCTCCAATGCACCACTGTCAATCAACTTCATCCCTTCATCACAGAAGGTTGATCCCTCTACAATCTCTTCTTTATGTTTTTTACCCACCAAGTTCCAGTTGCTTTCTAATTCTGAATGCACAATTCCAACACTGTGTCATAAGAGGTGTGATTTGGATTTACTCTGCCACACCAAGCTACCATGTGTCCTCTTTGGCTCCTGACATTTGTGTTACTTTAACATCCCTGTCTTCTAAGATGCAGGGAACAAAAGATCACATCAAAATCAACAAGTTAAAAAGGGGAGACTTGAAGACAGCAAGTTACAAACTAAGATAAACCCCGACAAAGTTGTAAATCTTAATGGGAGAGGTAGGAAAGTTGGCAGGCAGCCTGGAAATTAAAGAGCAAACTCTGATCAGTGGTATACAGGCAGAAATTGTGTCTTAAAATTTTTCTCAGAATTAATCAGGCCTTAGAAACTGATTTAAATTAACTACCTCAGAAAAGATGGAAATATATATCAGTAGGTCAGTTCATTATTTAAGGTCAAAAGCCTCATGTCACCTTTCCCAATTTCAAGGGACTTACAAAAGCCATCAGTAGATTTCTCAGGGACCAGGATCTAAGGATGATAAAAGTCTCAGAGTTTTGAAGGGTCTGTGATCCAAGCAGTGGCAGAGCCTAGCGGTCTGATTCTGTTCCACGTCAGCTAAGGGCTTATGCCAGACATATGGAGTTGTGGGACTCTGCATAGGCTATCGTTTCCAGGACCTGCATTTCTAAGACTCAGGAACATGCACTGGAGTGGAGCAGAGCTGACCTAGAGCCTAATTGTATGAAGCAAGAAAAGAGATAAGGATGGAAACTGTTTAAGATCTAAAGAGTAAAAAATTCAAGACTGGGGCAAAGGGACAGTTGAGATTCAAGCAGACAGGAGGTGCTGCCTGGAGAAGGTCTCAAGATATGGAGTTGGAATCAGATACTTTTTTCTAGGGCCTTTATGAGCTTCCCAATGTCAGGGTCACCAAGTGGTTTGGATTCATTACAGAATTCACTGGAATTCTATTGACTGGAAACTTGTATGCTCCTACAATCTACTGGATAAAAACTGACAAATTTTTACCTCTTGTTTTTCTGAACTCTGAAAATTACCAGCTTTCTTTCTGCAACCTATGAGTCTCATTAAACATGAATAGCAAAACAGAACTACCACAATGATGCCTGATGTGTCCTTTGATCATCTTGCTATACAATTGCACAAACGGGAAGAAATGAACGGTAAAATGATTTGGTAGTGTATTTTCTTAGGAATTTTGAAGACACTGGGTTAAACCCAATCCAGTGCACAAAAATAAACTCTGTCAAGAAAACAAAGACAATCTCTGCTAGATGTTCATATGCCTCTCAACATCCACTTCTCTGACCTTGTCTGCCCTGCCTTGTACTGTAGGAAGCTAACCTTTACAGATACACCAACCCAAATGATGGCTTCTTCCTCTTGGCTTCTGTTCCACCAATGGGAACCCCGAGCAGGAAGGCAGAAAGCAGAAGGATGAGCTTCCGGCAGCAGGCCTCCAACATTTTGATCTCAGAATGCATTCATATTCTTAAAAGATAAAAACTATGTCTATTGATATGAGAAATTTAAACAAAAATTGTATCTATTGATTTTACCATACTAGAAAAAAATGTTTTCTATTAACATACAGATATATTATAGAAATTTATTGATATTGATACAGATATTGTTATGGAGAAAAATTACATCTATGATATTAGAAATTAAAGCAAAAATGATATCTACTGAGATCACCATATTAAAATTGAAAATGAATATGAGAAATTAAAGCAAGAAATATCTATTGTAGTCGCCATATTAAATATTAAAACTGAAAATGTTTACATTCATGTATTAATATATTTTAAAATAAAAATAATTCCATTTCAGATTAACACAAATACCACGTTTCTATGAAAAATAACTATATTTTCCACCCCAAAAATAATTTGTGATAAAATTGGCATTGTTTCATATTTTTGTAAATCTCATTACTATCTGGCTTAACATAAAACAGCTGGCTTTTCATATCTGCTTCGGCATTCAATCTGTTGCAATATCACATTGTGTAGTCCCTGAAAAACTCCACTGTATACTCATGAAAAACTTAAGATAAACATGGCAAATATCTCAGAATTATTCTGAAAATATTTCTTAAAATAGCTATGGAAGGTCTTGGGGACACCAAGGAGTCCCCATACCATACTTTGAAAACTGCTAGCTGGACTGTTGATGTCTCTGGCTCTCCATTCTGGGCTGCAAATTGATAGCAGCCATGTCTGTTCTCAGCACTGCACCTCCTTTTGGGTCAAATCCTCATGTCACTTTTCCCAATTTCAAGGACCTATTTCAAGGATAGCTGTAGGACATATTTTCCAGCCCCTACCCCTCCCACTGAGCCTAGGAGTAATAAAGGTTCCCTGCTGTTGCTAGCCCTGGGGTGCCTTAGGATCTCTTGCTGACTTCTCTTAATCTTGCCCATCCCTCTCCTTGTAAACAGGCCCTTCATGAAACTCTCACCAATCATTTTGTATGTGTGTCTGTGGCGGACAGACTCTGAGCTGGCCCCGCATGGTCTCCACCTCCTGATATTCATGCCTTTATGTAATCCTCTCCATTTAAGTATGAGAGGAACCTGAGACTTAACTTTCAATAGAATCTGGCTAAAGTGACTGGGCGTCACTCTCATGATTACCTTATGTTGTGAAAGACTCTGCCTTGCCAACAGATTCCAGAGACTCTCCTGCTGGCCTGATGAAGTAAGTAGCCATGTAAGAGAAGTGGCCATGTGACAAGGAGGTGCATTCAGCTTCTAAGAGTGGAAGGCAATAGCCAGCAAGAAGCTGAACCTTAGCTTTAGAGCTGCTAAAAATCCCCTGGTGGGTGGGGGCAGGGATTGAATATTGTTTGAGGTAAGAACCACTGGAATGGAATGGAGTTATAAAGAGAAGTTTGGGTTGAAGATATCAATTTGGGAGTCAAGAGCATACAGATGACATCTGAAGTCATTAAACCAATTGATATGACTAAAAGATAGATAGAAAAGAGAAGAGGTCAAAGACCTGATATTATGGGGAGTGGGGTGGGGGGGCTTCTGGTATTTGGAAGTCAGAGAGATCAGGAGGAACCAGCAAAATTTCAGCAAAGGAAAGATAAAGAACTGTCAGTCAGATGGGAGGAAAACCAGGAGAATGTGATGTTCAAGTGGAAAAAAAAGTTTATCACAAAAAGTTTATTTAAAAAAAGTTTATTCTCTGTATCAGAATATACAATTGTGTCAGATACTGTCAATAAATCAAGTAAAATAAGAATTGAGAATTGATTATTGAAATTATTATCATGGAAGTTATTGATGACCTCCTTATTCTCTATTTATGGAGTGGTTGGGCAAAAATATGTTTCTAATAGACTTTGAGTACAAAATAATATTTTCAATGAACTGCAGTAAAGGGGAAGGCAGAAATCAGTCAACAACTAGAGACAAGTGAACATGGCAGGAAAACTGGCAGAGCATGTTTTTATAATGATGCAGAAACAAATCCTGTTGATTTGTTGATCAGAAAATTCTGATGATGCAGCAGAGAGGAAAAAATTGTTAGAGCAATATCTTTGAATAAGCAAGAGAGAATTGACCTTGACAGTCGAATCATGATATGTACATTTCAACATATTTTGAGATGTCAAGAGTGTTAAGTGTGAGATGTGAACAGCAGACACCCAAATCCTTTTGGTACACTCTAGCCTATATTTGTCTTCAACTTCTTCCTCAAGCATTGCATGAGGGCTTTCTCTAACTGGAAGAGTAGGTGTGGTCCACGGATGTTGACCTCCTCTTCCCCAAACAGTCTTTGACCAATGACGGATGGAAGGAGGTGTATAAGTACCCCAGCCCTTCACCTTCATGAAATGGCAGCTTGAAGGAGGCTTCTATGCCTTCCCCTAGAGGTCTCCTGTGGAATTGGACCCTGGCGGGACTTGGGCCAAGCAGTAACCTGCTCATTGGATCACTCACCCCATACTGGGTGCCTCTATTCCTGGCCTCCTTCTCTACTCCCCTACATGCTGTTCCTTCCTGCATCACCTTCCAAATAAACTATTACTTGCTAATCCTTGTCTCTATCTCTTCCGGGGAAAGTCATCCCAAGACAGTGTAAATTCAAGTGATTCTGAAGAAGCATTACATACTAGTTAGTAGTCCAGTACTTCTTATAGGTTGCATAGAAAACTTGTCATTCCAGACTGACTTAAAACCTGTCTACATGCCTTAACAGATTTCAACCCGGAATATAACAAAGTAGAGTACTTAGCTTGATAAAATGGCCCCATATCTGTACTTGAGTGTCATTCTCTGTCACATCAGCATGACAGCACTAAGTGTTTAGCTTGAATAAGTGGTTCCCTGTCCTTTGATAATACACCATAGGTCCAGAATTCAGCTCACTACAATTTTCATCTCCAGCAAGGGAAGCCTAAGACATCTCAGAATTCCCAGAGATTTTCAAACTGTGCTTCATTTATTCTGTTATCCACTCAATCTGTCTTGTGCATTTGAACTGAATTCACCAGGGAATACAATTATATAGCCACTTTATTTGTTGTTGTTTTTTCTTTTTACATTCTCTAGGTTGCCATTTCATTTTTTGTCTGAATTGTGATGCTCCCTCATCCCCCATCCCCCCCACCTCACTCACCTTTCATTTAAAATCCCATGGAGTTAGGCAACAATATAGTTCCTTCTCTTAACCCCAGAAGATTTCACTTTGCATAGTTAGGTAATAGGAACTAATATTTCTGAGGTGCTTCATATGTCCCAGACACTGTAAAAAGTGCTTTACATTGGATTTAAAAAAAGTTTTCCAAAAAAAAAAAAAACAGTTCCTGTGTGGTGACCTCCAGTGAGTTCTACACAATGATATAAAGGGCATATAAAAGTGTAGGCAAAGGGTCTGTTTGTGTTTATACAGAGGATCAAAGCCTAATTTGGCTACCCCGACAATGAACTAAGATACGATATGAAAAAGAACTTCCAACATCAGCACTCTCGGGAAGACTCATGACAGAAGATGATCAGCAAAAAAAAACCCCAACAAAGATCCACGCACTGCCACAGGTGTAGATGCACTCATACCACCAATTCCTGGACTTGCCATGGGAATGATGGAGGAGATATCTAAGCTGGCCTGTGCATACAGTAAAACAACAAATTTGACTGGATCTATACTGTTGGAACTCAACCAAGAATTAGGAGAAGTGCAAATTGTAGCGCTCCGAAATCTTACAACTACAGACTATTTACTGTTAAAAGAACATATGGAATGTGAACAGTCCCCAGGAATGGGTTGTTTTAATTTATCTGAATTCTCTCAGACTGTTCAAGTTCAGTTGGACAGTATCCACCATATCATAGATAAGTTTTCACAAATGCCTAAGGTGCCTAACTGGTTTTCTTGGTTTCACTGGAGATGGCTGGTAATTACAGGTATGCTTTGGTTACATAACTGTACTCCTATTATGTTAATGTGTGTGCACAATTTAATTAGTAGTTTAAAACCTATCCATGCTGAAGTTACTCTACAAGAAGATATGTCAAAGAAATAATCAATCTTCCCAGGTTTTCTTCCGCCTGCTACTTCTATAGCTTTTCTTCTTCCTACCTAATTATAACCCTTAAATAGAATTCATGCCACATGTCGAATTTACCGAGTATCATAATTCTTCCAAGTGATAAAGACACCTCGACAAATGCTGGGCATAGAAGCCACAGGGCATAAATATGCAAAGAAGTAAAAAGCTAACCTTTTCAAACAATAAGGCTTCTCTCTCACTTACCAACTTAACATTTCCCTGTATGGCCCCGGAAGATGACTGGTTAGCCAGAGATGGGTAAGATTCCTCAAGGGAGGAACAACCTAAGACAGGCACAGTCGCAGGGGACCATCAGGTGAGAAAATGGGGATCAGCAGAGGTGAGGCTTAGAACCTCCCCCCTCATGTTCTGAGAGAAATCTTCTGCATACGTGGATGTTTTATTGCCCTTGTCTAGCTCGGATTAACACATAGTCTACAGGCACACACCTGATCATCTACATTTGCTCTCTTACAACACTAAACTATGTTTTCTACCTTTATCTCGTATCTACCTACCACTTCAGCATTTTATTAAAAATAATAATAATAAAGAGAGAAATGTGGTATCCACATATAAATCAAGTATAAAAATCAAATGAGTATTCATATTTGAACTGACTGTTTATAGTTCATAATGCATGAGCAAAACCAAAAGCTTCTGTGATGACTGCCCTTGTACTGTTCACCATGTAACTTATTCACTATGTAAGAATTTGTTATCCATGTAAGAACTTGTTCTTTATGCATCAGAAGATTGGAGACTGATGAAAATTAGGCTTGGGGTGGATTAATGATTGTGCATTGAGTATTGACCGCCCTATACAGAATTTTATTGTTGTTAACAACCATTTGATCAATAAATATGAGAGATGCCCTCACACACACACAAAATATATATATATATATAAACACACTTCCAATTGTAAAATAAATAAGTAACCGGGATATAATGTATAGCATAAGGAATATAGTCAAAATATTGTAACAACTTGGTATGGTGATAGCTGGTACCTAGAATTATCATGTATATAAATGTTGAATCGTTGTGTTGTACACCTGAAACTAATGTAATACTGTGTGTCAACTACCCTTCAATAAAAAATAATTATCGAGGAAAAAAAAAAAAGTTTTTCACATCAGTTCTGTGTAACAGGTACTACTACTATCTCCATTTTATGAGATTGAATTATGAATTTTTAATTGGCACATTTTGAATCCACAGCACTTCAGGGCTAGAAATAATCTAAAGAGTTCATTTAGGTAATCTTTTTGTGATACATAGAGATATTTCCAAGTACTCCTAAGATAGTTACAGACCCAAACCTTTGAAATCGTTTATAGGTGCTATGGACTGAATTGTATCCGCCCTAAATTCATATGTTGAAAACCTAATCTCCAGTCGTAAGGTGTTGGGGAGATAATTAGTTTAGGTGAGATCATGAGGGTGGTACTCTCATGATGGGATTCGTGCCCCTATAAGCGGAGATAAGATAAGATAGCTTGATCTTGCTCTCTCTCTCTGCCATGTGAGAATACAACAAGAAGATGGTCACCAAGAGAGAGCTCTCAGGAGGAACTGATCTGTTGGCACCTCGACCCTGGACTCCCATGATAAGTCCAAGATATGAAAAATAAATGGCTATTGTTTAAACCACCCAGTTGATGGTATTTTGTTATGACAACCTGAGCTGATTAAGACAACAGGTTTCTGCAGTATCCAGACCTGGTATCTCTCTCCAGGCCAATGTCACACCGTCATTGTTCCCTCCTTACTCTGATCCTCCAGTCACAACAGCTTCATTCTGTTCCTCCAGTGAGACACGCTCCCTCTATTTCAGAGCTTTATTTAACAAATGCTGTTCCCTCTCTTCTTTACTCTGTAGTAGACAAAATAATGGCTTTCAAAGATGTCTATGTAACCAGTGGATATGCTACTTTACATGACAAAAGGACATTGCAAATGTGATTAAGGATCCTGAAAGAGAAGATGATTTTGAATTTTCCGGGTGGGACCAGTGTAATCACAAGGGTCTTATAAGACAGAGGCAGGAAGTTCAACATCAGAGGGAAGGAGAAATGACCACACAGCAGAACTCAGAGTGATGCCATTGCTGGCAGAGGGCTGTGAGCCGAGGCATGTTCTGGTCTCTAGGATATAGAAAGGGCAATCCTTTTCTTAAACAGATTTTGCCTTAGAGCCTCAGGAAGGAATGAAGCCCTGCTGGCCCATTTTAGGCTTCCAAACCCCAGACTTACAAAATAATAAATTGTGTTTATTTATGCCACGGCTTATGGAAATTTGTTACAGCAGCAAAAAGAAACTAATACTCTCTTCCTACCAACTCCCTCTTTGTTTTAACTCTTAGTGGTTCTACAGATTGTGAATCAAACATCATTCCTCAGGAAAGGGTGTATCACTTCCTTTACTACGTGGCTTGACAACAAACTCATCCTAGAAATGCCTTTTCCTTTGTGGCATTAACTCTGTTAGATTATTTGATTAATATCTGTGTAAACCCCTAGGCTATAACTTTCATGAGGGTAGAGTCTATGCTGTTTTTTCTCTCTATTATATTGCCAGGAACTCATACCGTAATATCACAAGCACTCAATAAATTGTTGTTCAATGAATGAAGTAATATGAAAATAATCTGATAGCTCTGAGGGAGACATAAATATTATTATTATTGTTTTAATTGGTTAAGCCTCCAAATGAAAATCCATGCTACATATGAAAGACATCCTAATAGTCTGAAGCACTATTCCTATACTGAAAAGGCATCAGAAGTCTATAGTCAGAAAGAGTTGCTGATTAAGAGAAATTGGGGGATCCCTCCATCTCATTTTCATTCTTCTGTCATGCCATTTTCTTGTTTTCACCAGTTCAAATACATGAAATTGCTTTGAAACTCTGTCAGTCAAGATAAGCCCTGCTCTGGTATAGTAGCAAACCCCTAAATCATGTCTTGGTATGGACAGCTGGAGGCTTAGGCTCACCTTGGTCCCTCACTCACTTCGTAGAAAGGTAGTCAGACTGCTAGGGGCACCTCAGGGTTCCCAGAAACCAAAGCTGAGGCTGTCAGTCCTCTAAAAGGCGAGGTCCAAGACTGGCATAGTGTCGCTGGGGGTGTGCTCTTCTTGCCAGAGCAGTCACAGGCCAATCCGGACTAAGTGGGAGCATGTCAAATAATTTGTGGCCACTTTTGATCTTCCATAAAATCAAAATTCTGTCCCAAATGCCAATAGAGCTTCTAGGAGACCCTCTGTAATCCTGTTTTCCCCAAATATCCCATTGCCACCACCAAAAGCAGAGAGATCAAATCTCTCTCTCAAACTCCCACTGCATTATGCTTTGTCCCTCTATGCTAACCTTGCAGCATTCAGCACAGTCTTAATGTATCATAGTTGAACAAAAATATGTGTTATATAAATGCTGTAAAAATATTTTCTGTCTACAAAATTATATATGTTATGGCTAGTGTATTAGGGCTCTCCAGAAAAGCAGAACTAATAGGAGATATATATATATATATACACAAATATATATATACACACACACATATGAATTATATGTATTTATATATGTATAAACATATATATTATATACTATACATTATACATATAACCACACAAACACACACATACAAAAAGATATTCATTATAAGGTATTGGCTCATATAGTTATGGAGGCTGAGAGGTCCCATTATCTGCCATCTGTAAGCTGGACACCCAGAAAGGGTGTCGT
Organism: Manis pentadactyla; assembly: GCF_030020395.1. Lineage (NCBI taxonomy): Eukaryota > Metazoa > Chordata > Mammalia > Pholidota > Manidae > Manis > Manis pentadactyla. The sequence goes on along the minus strand of NC_080032.1, from coordinate 40,353,451 downwards.
TGAAGGCTTGAGAGTCAGTGACTTAATGGTGTAGTTTCCAGTCCAGGTTTGAAGGACTGAGAACCAGGAGTATGGAAGGTAAGAGAAGACAAGTGTCCTAGCATGAGCAATCTAGCTGAGTTCATTCAACCTTTTTCTACCTTTTTGTTCTATTCAGGATCTCCATGACTTGAATGATGCCCACTCACATTAGGGAGTTCAACAATTCAATTGCTAATTTGTTCACCACATTACTCAGTTCATTAATTCAATTGCTAATCTTTTCTAGAAACACCCTTACAGATGCACCCAGAAATCATGCTCAAACAGCTACCTGGGCATCCCCTGGCCCATTCAAGTTAACACATTAAATTAACCATCACAGTTAGTAATACTGGTGCTTAATTTAACTGCTAGTAAAGATATATAGTAGAAAATGCCTATAACCTTGTCAATAGGGTAAGTTATTGGTAAAAAAGAACATGGTGGAGCATTATCTACAGTGGAAAATGTCTAAGTTAATCAAATACACACAAAAACAATACTATAAATTGTTATGATTTTCTAAGTACAGATATATAAATACAAAGAATAAGTTCAGAAGGACATTTACAAAGCTGCTAAGAGTGGTGACCTGGAGAGGTATTGAGTGGGGCAGAAATCAAAGCAAGGATTAAGGGGACTTGAGTCTCATTTGTAATATTTTATTCTCTATCAATACAAAATATTCTTTGTAAAAAAAAAAAGTAAAAAATAATTGTTAGAATTAACCATGAAGTTTTTTATTTCAAATGTTTTAGAGCAGTAGATTACTATTAAGATAAGCTATCGACATTATATTTTTAAGTGAACAAAATCAGTTTTAGGCTATTACGTGTAGTATTACTTTACTTGGGTAAGGAGAGAGAAGACTGTTATATAGACACACGTTATAGTTAAGTGGGAAATACAAGGAAATGGAAAGACCCCTATAAGCTGGTCATGGTTACTTTGTGCAGGAAGAGAGTTTAGGTGAGAGGCAGAGAGGGCAGGAGACACTTACTTTTTCAAAATAAACTTCTGTACTGTTTCAGTTCATATAATGAGCACATACTACTCTTACAATACAAGTTAATTCAGGGGGGCCTGCATGGCTACTTATGAAACATCCTGAATTTCACACTTAAACTGTAGACTATTTCGAGGTCTTACTTTTTGTTTAAAAGATGGAAGCATTTGTATCTAAGGGATTGGCTTGAAGATCCTGCATTCAGTCAATAGACAGTAGCTTTCTCTCTTCACATGTGCACTGATAGGCCTTCTCCATTAGGAATGAAGAAATAGGAATGTAATTATTTTTCTCCAAGGGCTAGGGGAAATGCCCTAAATGGAATACATTGCATTTCATTATCATTATTGATTTGTAACTCTTCAGGCAAAGGATGTAAAAACTAAATAGTCTGCACCAAATCTTAGTCAAGAATTTGACCCAGACTAAGCTAGAAGGCAAGTACTGGAAGACATTGTACTAATTGTACAATCACTTTTATTAACATAAGAACAAAGGGATGAGGGCATAAACTGACACTGTTATTGTCCCACCCCTTTGTGCCCCCAAAAAAAAGAAAAGAAAAAGATTTTGCAAAAAGTGTCTGTTTTGATGGTATCAAACATGGTAGGAAAAGCCTCTTCCTTTAGTCATTTCCTGTTTGTCAGTTTTCTATCTAGGTGTCAGGTTTAAATTTGGAACATGCAATATGCAGTGAATTTATCTGAAGCAAAGGGAAAAAAAAGGAAGAAACAAAACTACAGATTACGCATCTGAAAACAAAATATATTTAATAGATAATGTTTTTCTAGTTATAAAAGCTACTTTGTTATAAATGGAGTTAATTTACATAATGCCAATGAGCGCCATAAATAAATATGGCTTTAAATATTTACTGTGATTTGAAGTTTGATTTGGGAAATGCTGACATTGAAATGTTATAGAAAAAAGTGATGAAATGTGATAGATTCCAAAATCAGGACAAGTCAAAATTGAAATATAAAGAGCAAAATTAATGCAAGAGAATGGTAAGAAATGAAAGGATATTATAACAATAAACAAGAACTACAACAGCACCAATTAAATCATGTGATTACTGTAAGAATTCACTATAAGAGTTCCTTCATAGGTAATTTATGCACAAAAGGAAGAGAGGGAAGCCCTATTAGTCTCTCCTAATGACTGACTCAAAGAATAGTGAAATACTAAGAGAATTCTCCTGGTGCACATGCGTGCCTGCCTAAACAGTAGGCAAGATAGCCATACTTGCATTTTCCAGTACAATGCCAATTTGTTCACTTACATTTAATTGTGATATAACTGACACAGTAAAAATGCACAAAGCTTAAATGTTTAGCACAATTAACTTTTTCATATGTGTCCATCCTCATAATCATCACCCAGACCATGGTAAAAAGCATTCCATTACCTTAGAAGATTTTTTTATTACTTCCCAGTCAATTCCTCAGACCCTAGAGGTGGCCAACTATTCCTAAAGCCCCTATCATCATGGCTTAAATTTACACGTTCTTGAACTTATTATAAATGGAATCATATAGTATGTAGTCTTTTGTGTCTGGCCTCTTTCATTGTTGAATGATGTCTGCATTGTTTCCATTTGGAGATCACAGTGAATGAAGCTACTATGAGCTTCTTTTGGTGGATATATTTTCATCAGAGTATAGGTCATTGATCATAGGACCTGTGAACTAAAGAGAAAGGTTTTTCAATCTGTAATGGTGAGACAGAGATTGGATGACCATCCAACCATAGACAGTCCCATCCCAAAATGGAAGGAACAGAAGGATACAGCAGTCATGGGACCACGGCACTTGGGAAATCCAGTCAGACACATGGCCCCACTTTAATCCCTTGTGTAGGGCCCAAATGTTTTCCCTCTCAGTGGATAATTCTTGACTCTTGGCTTTGACCTTTGGGCTCTTGGCTCCTCCTTCTGACTCATCATTTCTCTTCCATCCAAGAAATGCCTGTGTTTGTAGCAAGGTAGCATTCTTAGCTTCCTACCCATATAAATTAATTTTGTACTATTTCTGTCTCATTCAGTCCTTGCTGTTCTGATTCCTTTAACAACTTTATGGATTTCTTGTATCAACTTATAATAAATTCCAATAAACAAAGCCATATCCACATTTCTTTCTGAAACAGGTCTTTCTTTATCTGGTTCATGTAAAAGGCTGCTATGGGACAACACTCTTGAAATTCTTAAAAGCTTTATTTTTTAACTGAGAGGGACTATGAAAGCCTGCCTTTAAATCTTTCTGAGATCCTAATAAAGGGCTACATATTTACTCTGAGACTATGCTCTACTGATGGCTCTGGCTTTGATCTTGCCACTTATTATTTTGAAAATCTTTTATTGGGAGACATGGGGGATGGAAAACAGCTTTATTTTCAAGCCCAGTAAGTCCTGAACATATTATAATTCCTCCAAATTTGACTCAAAATCTTAAGAGTTCTTTATTTAATCTTTCTTCTTGTAAGTTTTCATAATCAGTAGAAGAGACCATTTGGCATTTTCTGCATTCTGTCTGGAAATCTCCAGAGCCAACCCCATAAGTACTTTAAGAACCCTTTCAATTTTCCAAGTCTTTGCAGGTAACTGCATTGTCAAACTGTGCCAGTATATAGCAAGAGTCCAATTTTCCCCATCTTCAATAACACTTTCCTCAGTGTCACAGGAGCCCTCAGTGGTGGCCTCCTGAAGCTCTTTGAGCTTATATTTATGATATATCTGAGACCTTACCAGAATCTACCCAGTCCCAAAGCTAATGACCCATATTTAAGATTTTTGTTATGGAGCTATTTTTGTTACCTCCTTTCCAAGTAACCATCTGTTGCATAAGAAATCACACCAAAAATGTAATAGCTTCAAACAATAGCCATTTAATTGTACCTCATTATTTTGTGTGTCAAGAATTTGGGCAAGGTTCAGCAAGGATTCTTCTGCTCCATGTGACACTGACAGGTCACTCAGTGGTATAAAGGTCTGGCAAATGGGGTGAGAGTTCAAGACAGAGCCTCCTTCCATGTCCAAAGCACTTTGGCGGGGATGGCTGGAAGTCTGGGCTTCACTGGCCTGTCTATACAGGGCCTCTCCAGCATGATGGTCTCAGGGCACTGGACTTCTCATGCAGCAAGACCAGAGAGTGCGTTCTAAGGGACCAAAGCAGAAACCACTAAGCTTCCTCTGACCTGGTCTTGGAAGACACATAATACTGATGTACTCCAAGATCTCTAGATGGCTCTGGTACATCTTAAGATTATTCTGGAGAATGTCCCCAAAAACAGGGATGCAGAGGAGATAAAGTCATCCACAGGATCCTCTCTGGCTCAGACTCCTCCAAGGAAGGTTGGGTCATCTGTTTCATGCCCCATTCTGTTTCAGGACCCACCGAGAATTTAACTTCAGGTACTGTATTTTTTACCCCAAATTAGGGGGCCTATAGACAATGAGGCCAGCCAATGTATGGTTATAAATGGGTGCATTTTAAAATGTGCATGGTGGTCTTAGGGAAGCATACTCTAGTTTTGAAGCTGATCAAAGCATTCAAAATCTTAAACGTTAAGATCCGAAGTTTCTGGGGAAAGACATCTCAGTTTCCCAGGCCCTAAGATCCTCTCTTTTAGTCCATTTGTACTTGCTCTCTCTTAGATCTCAGATGGGCAAGTTGTAGGCTTAGAATAAGCCCTTTTTCAAGAGATACACCCAGTGATGACGAATGTTTCTTTTCTGGAAACTCCTTTACAAGAACAAGTCTCTGGCCTCGGTCACAATTCACTCTCTTTTCAACCAAATGTTGCTGTTGTATAGTTGTAAACTCATCAGTGATGCTGTTAGGGCTAAACTGTCCAGGAGGTGTCTGGTTAACTCAGGCCCTCCAGTAAGGTCAGAATAAGCCTGAGAACAAAGGTATCCTCAGTCTAAGTGGGGTCATGGTGCTAAATGATGGCCATTCGCATTCATTGAATTGAGTTTGGAATTTGGATTAGGGAAGAGTAAATAAATATGAATTGGCCAGCCCATTTGTAATGATACAAAGTAGTATGCTACTAGTAGACTGATTAGAAATAGCTGAATGTTATACTCCTTTGTCTAATCAGCTCAAAGACTGGTTAGACATATTGGAATACCGTGCTACTTTATCCAGCAAACCAATGTTATTTGTTTTTTAATCTCATTTTCTTGCTACCCAAGTCCCTAATGGCTTGGCATTTGCTCACCTGATTACATACCCAGACCAAGAAAGAAGAAGTTTGGGGCTATGAATTTATAACAGGAGTACTTAAAGAGCAAGGCAGCTACTCAGAGATCTGCAAGCTTGTCTTAGTGTCCATACAGAACTATATCCGGGAGAATGCTTCCACTCACATGTCTGAAAAAAGCAGAAAGCAGAAAGCATATCAGATGGAAGATACATTTGCTGAATGAGAAGTAAATTTTTGTTCCTTTTCAATACTTGGTTTACATCATAAAGAAGACTTTTAGGGTATTAATGATCAATTTCACCTTGCAATAGTACAGAACCAAAACTAATACTGATCTAGGACTGAGGAATTATTACCTTTCATGACGGATTGCAATTTGAGCATATCTTTACTTCACCAAAGAATGGGGTTATAGATAAACTTCTCACCCTTAGTCCCTCTTTTCAGTCATGATACCCTATGCATCAAAGTATGAAGGCCAACAATTCACTGAAGATAGAAAAATCAGTCCTGAAAGAGGTGGTAAGATGCATTCTAAGTAAACAGACTTGATCATTAGGGTCAGAGAGCAGCAACACAATCAAAAGCCAGCCAGGAATGTATTATTACAATTACAACTGTAATAATAGTTTTTATTATTTTGAGTTATCAGAGTGCTCAGAATCAATGCTAAGCAGTAACTGACAAAACAGAAGTTGTTATAAAGTTGCATTTTTATGGAAAAACTCGATTATTTAAAGGATAATGTATTTAATTAACCTTTCAGAGGACAACGCTAAAATGTCTGGCTCTGTCCTACTGAAGCTACAGCTATGGTTAAAATCTGATAAACAGTCCTGTTCCCTTTCCTAATTCCATGAAAGACTGATTTGCAAAAGCCTTCACTGCACTCATTCATTCCTAACTGAAGCTAGGCACCAATCCACTCAGGACACAAATCTTGTTATCAATTGTTTTATGAAAAAAAATTATATGTATAAATGCGGTTAACATTTTAAAGATATGTCAATTCAAAGTACTCCTTGAACTCCTTTGACCAGGTGTTTTTTTTCCATTTTTTGAAATCACACCTGTGTTAAGACATGCACTCTCTTCCTCTATCTGGTAAGCACAAGGTGTGGGAACTTGTGCAATAGATAATTAATCTCTATTGCTATCTATAGTTTCATAGTTAACACTGTCTTAGCAGAAGTGTGAAAACACATTCACACCTTTGAAAATGGATGATTAACTAATCAAATGACAATATGAATGTTAGACAGAATTACAGAAATGACTGCAAGGCAGAGCTCTTTATGATGAGAACATTCTACTTAATTTTTAAGGGTGGATTGTTCAGTGTAATCTGTGCTCCTCAAACACTGAAGCAGCTTCTCAACTTTTTAATTGCATGACTCCTCAAAAACGAATGAAGAAAACTTCAGATTCTTCCCTAATTAAGCATTTTTCAATGCAAGAGATTAAGAAGGAAAAAAAGAGGTGTATTTCAAGAACATAAGCTGGGAGAAACCAAGAACTGAGAATCACATGTGAATAAATAGTCAAGTGATGATTTTTCCTCTGGACTTTGTAATTTCCATTTGAAATGCAGACTAATCTGAATAGGTAATTGAATAGTCTATCACAGCAAGTTCTCTTTTGGTAGTCTGATGTCAAAAATCCAAACAGAGAGATAAGCTCCATGTGTATTATTTTATTAATTTTCTGAGTGTATTTGTGTGTTCTTTTTTAAGAAATGATAATTGGGAAAAGGCAGTGATACTGTTGGAAGATGCAGACCTAATAACCTGAGTTTTACAACCACTGTTTGGTGTACATTATGCTAAAAGCCTTTAAATAAAAACATTTATTCATATTTACGTTTTAAAGCTAAAGTGAATATTTGTGGCACATAATCACTTGTTGTCTTACACTGTGGCATTTTCAAGACATTAGCTCACCTATAATACCTTGAAATGTAGCTACATATCTGACTCATTACCCCACCCCAAATTAGCTCAGTGGTTATACTAAATAGACATCCTTGTCTATTGAATCGATTCCAGATAGTAAAAACTGAGGCATAAGTTGTTATAAAGTTGCATTTTCATGGAAAAACTTAAAGCATAAAACACATGATCTTCCAATTCACAGATCAATCATGAATCACTTTGTTATATAGAATATAAAAAAATCTATTAATTAACAGTAGTTTATCTATCAGCACCAAATGAGTATGCTGTCAACTGTTCAAACTTGTAGTTCTTATTGCTCCACCTTGACTACGTGTGTGGGTGTAGGTGTATAGATGCGCCTATTCTCCTCCAGGCTGGCTTCTGTCTTCATTTCTTTACTGAACCCTCTTTCCCATCTTTCTTTGCCGTAACTTCTCAGTGACATTTGACAGCACTGAATACACCTTCCTTTTTGAAGCATTACCTTCTCTTGGTTTCCATGCCATCACATGTTCCTGATTTTCCTCCTACATGCTCAGGCCATCTCATTTACTCCTGTAGATTCAGTTACTATGAATATATTCTTATGGCTGCCAAGTTTAAGCCTCAAACCCAAATATCTCTTCTCATCTTCGGTACCATATATAGTTGACCCTAGAACAACATGGGGGTTGGGGAACTGATCCCCAGACACAGTCAAAAACCCATGCATAACTTTTGACTCTTCAAAATCTTAACTCAAATAGCCTACTGTTTACTGGAAGCCTTACCAATAACATTACCAGTCTATTAACACACATTTTGTATGTTATATGTATTATATACTGCATTCTTACTATAAAGTAAGCTAAAGAAAAGAAAATGTGCTTTTCAAATTGTTGCAAATCTCCAAAAAATATTCCAATATACTTATTGAAAAACTTCCATGTATAAATGGACCCATGTAGTTGAGACCTGTGTTGTTCAAGGGCCAGCTGTATGTATATGATATGAAAGTATCTATACACACACACACACACACACACACACACACACACACACACACACAGGGGACACTACTCTGTCCCCCATGCCTACCCCTTCACCATATTCCCTCTGTCAGTGACTGAGGAACTATTCATTCAATTACTCAAGTAGAAACCTGGTGGCATCTGCACCCTTCCCTCTCATATACCCCATGTTGAATCTTTCATCATATGCTATTCACTACACCCCAGTCTGTCTCAGACTCATCTACTTCTATCCATGACCACTGCCCTACCCAGTCCAGCAGCCATTGTCCTGCCTCACAGGTTGCAAAGTCCTATTAGCTGGTCTTTCTGCCTCCACTTTTGCCCCTTCTGTTCTGTCTCATACTGCACTCAGAGATTATTCTACACTGGTCATAAATATATTTTGCTTACAAACCCCTATAGAAATTTCAAAAAATATTCAAATGTGTATACCTTCTTACACATTTTTAAGTTGGCCTATAATTTTTTCACTGTAAATTTAAATAATTGGAAAGTGTGGAACATCCAGTATAATGAAACACTGAAACAAAAAAATAACTGCATCCTCTTTGAATATATCAAAGTAAATCTAAATAAGATTTGATACCTGTCATTGTCCTTTAAAAAATACATGAACAAGCTCTTTAACAATTGGAAATGTCATAGCTTTTGTCCCTTCAAAGTTGTCTTTCTATTTCACTTTTCCCACAGGTTTTATTTATCCTAAAGATTAATTACTAGTCTTTGGTTAGTTATCTTATCCCAATGCATATAAGTACATATATGTTAAAAGTAGTGTTTATTTCCCATGATCATAGACTCTAAGTATTAAATAACTGCTTTGAGTTACTGTTATACTTGTCTTACAATATAATTGATGAAAACAACATAAATATATAACACATTTAGAAAGACTGGTTAAACATAAAAGGAAAATTTTATAAGGAAGTCACCTCTTAATGCGATACATATGTCTTTTTTTCTCTTAGTTTATATATCTGTATGATAAACATTACTTATTTCTAGGAAGAGGCAGCATTCAGAATAAATTCTAGGTCCATATTTGGCCTTATAGGTTTAATTTTTTAGAAGCTTTGATCACATAAATTACTATGTGGGCCAGGAAGGAGTTTTGTTATAGTAATGATAGTCATTTCTTTTAAACTCCTTCTAAGGAATATAATCATAAAAATTACATGATGTTTTATTAAAAATTATTTTACAATGATGTATCAGCAGATAACTCAATTACATCCTCCTTCAGCCTTATGAAAAGCAAATAACTGAACACCCTCTAGCTTGTGAAAGCATCTTTGACTAGTTATATAATTACTTAGTCAATATCTGAAAAGTATACCAAAAAAAGCTTTAATAAAACTTGTGAGATGACAATTAATTTTACTCTTTCACTTAGAGGCAGCTTATTTATGGATCTAAAATAAGTCAAAGCTAGAATTTAAATTCATATATATTATATATAAAAATTCATATATGTTACATTAAAATATATTATAATATAGTATAATATATATGTAATTCCACATGTTTGGATATTTCTTGCATGGGAAGAAAATACCTTTACATTGTGCTGATGCCCAGTTTTCTAGGACATTTCTTGATGCTTTAAAAATCATGAAAGGTAGACATAAAGATGGGCTCTTGAGAATTATTATATATAGATGGTATAGTAATATCATTTCATGGTGAAAAGGAATACAGACTTAAAGCAGCAATTCCACATTTGAAATAGTGTATTTAATCACAATAAACTGTTGCTACTTTCAGAACATTGGATGAATATAGTTTGCAAAATTTAATGTAAACAGAAGATATTGCCATATATTAATTACTGCTGTTCAGTACATTATTTAGAATAGAATCCACAACATACTTCTTTTAAGTTATCCTCATAATAAATCTTCATAATAAATAGATGACTAGAGACATTGATGAGAGTCAGAAAGCAGAAGACTTGGTCTAAGTGAAAAGTTCATGGGTTTACAGCATTCAGTAATCCCTTCAAAAAAGTAACCAGATTGTTTCTCTACAACCTGAACAAAAAAATAAAACATGAACTTAATTTTGTTACATATTTCTTTTACTGAAGCTGTAAAGTCTGTTGAAAATAAGTCAATTATTTTCTACCTTCTTCTCCTTGAAATCAAGCAAATTGTATAGATTGGAACTCAGGGCAATGAAAGTTCTCTCATTGGTTGGAGAAGCTTTTTCTCCTTAACAACAAGGATGAAAATGTTCAGGAAATTGTTTGTTGCAGACTCTTATTTCCTAACCTGCCTTCTAAAATTTGGATTGCTCCACTTCCAAAAAACATACAGAAGGCAACTTTGCCTCAAGTTGTTGCTCAGATTTGAAATAATAAGGTGCCATCCTCATCAACATTTCTGACCAAAATTCTTTCTTTCCTCTCACAAAACTCTTCTCAGGAGGATTGCATTCTTTGAAGACGGCTCAGGAATGAAAGGGACAAAATTGTTAAGTAAAAATTGTCATCACTCCTGCATCTCCACTCTGCACTATATCTGATTCTGAAATATTCTAACATTTCTGATAGCATGTTTTACCCTTAATAAAAATGTTTTTAAACAAGGGGAAATCTCAAACCTACAAGCTGATGTACCATGTGTTGATAAGGAAGTCTTCATCAATACCAGTATTTTGGATTGTCCATTTATTTGGCACCTCTGCATGACCCGCCAGTGGAAGACTCAGAACAGATGAGGGGTATGTCTATTTTATACAAAGAGTGAAGAGAGGCAAGCATTATAGTGTAAGAGGGCAAGGAAAACCGCATCATGCCTTCACCTTGACGGTGTGCATTTTCAAATGGATCGGTTTTAAGAATGAGTACAAAAGGAAGCTGAGTATCTTAACATTGATTATTTAAAACTATTCATACTAGTGACCCCTGGAGCCCCAGTGAATGAGCTGACCCTCTTTGAAATTTTACTGTTCACTATTTAACCTTTAAGTGGCCCCTCCAGTTCTCAGGATCAAGGCCAACCCTGTTAATGGCAACCTACAAGGTGAAGGGGTCCTGTCGGCAATCTGGTCTCTTACCCTTGCACTGGGGCAACAGCCAAACTGAAATTCCTTAGGGTTTTGAAACCCACTAGGATTTCTTTCTTTCAGAGTTTTTGCACATATTTTCTTCAATCGGCTCTCCTGTTTTTTAGCCTGAATTACTCCTATTGTTAACACATTTTAATGTCAGTCCTTCTCAAAAGCCTTCCTGGACCGCTCAATTCCAGCCCCATTCAAGCCAGGGCTGGATTAGGCACCCCACAAAAGCTCATATGGCCCAGTCCCCACAAGGCCCCACCCACTTCTCAGCTTCAGTCTCATAATTAAAAACCTACTTGCAGACATGAGCATGTTGAGGGCCATGAGCACTGTTTTATTTACCATTGTATCACCAACAGCTATGTCAATGCCTAGCCTATAATTCAATAGTGGGCATAGATTTTCAACAGACATGAGAGAATTTACAAATTCAAATAAATCCTGACCTTCAAAGTGGTTACTTTAACCAACTATCAGCTTATTCCATTGCTCGAAAAACAACTGGGAAGTCCTCCACATGGAACACTACACAACCCGTTATAACCACCCTGCAGGAACCCGGGCTCCTTGGCTGGGCTTTGTCACAGTCTCATTTTCCTTTGGGCAAGTCATTTAAGGTCTACTTCTCCCTCTTACTTCAAAGTCCTGTAGCTTCTTCTCATTGTTTTTCTTTAGTAAATCCAGCTGCCAAACTCATCTATGAGCTTTGAGCTTAGACTGAGATGCCCCACTTGTACAAGGAGATACTTTATTGGAAAAATAGTTCTCCATTTGTAAATTAATCAGGCATCTTATTTTTCTTGCCACTTTTTTTGATCCTTTGAACTTGACCTCTTGACCATGTTATTAAAATGGTGGGAAAAGTTGATAAATCTTTGTCAGTTCTTTGCTTATAATTTAGTTGGTCTGGTAAAAAGCTTGGTGTTGGAGAAGAGAATATGGACACTAAAATGAAACTGAAGCTTTTCGATTACTGTGGATTTCATGAAAACTAGATTTCATCATTCTATTTAAAGCAAGTATCTATTAATGTCATCTCTATAAGAAACTTGATTAACTTTGTTATGGAAAACTGTATGTGGGAATTCTCTGGTGATTTTCATCAATATATCACATCAGTTGTTTGTGTATTTTAAAACTCCCACATGTTCAATAAATGATTGAATTCATCTTTTAAAACATGTAAATAAGACAATTAAGAATTTAAAGTACAAAACCTGTTAGAAAGAAGGAGAATAACAGATGTATCAGGGACCTGGGCTGAGTTAATTTATGAAGCTTAGCAATTAAAATACTGCAAGTTTCCTGGCAGCTAAGATATGGTGGGAAATTCATTGGATAACTCAGTTCTCAATCTAATAAAAGAACACCTACAGATTTGTTCTTTCCTGGGCAGACTCTTTTTCAATTTCCATCAAGTCATAGACAAAACCTAATACAAATATTGTACAAGTCCCAATATTTTTATATCTTCTGAGCAGAGCCATTTCCACAGTATGAATTTACAGAGCTTCAGGTGAGCAGGAAGTGTGAGTCATAGGATGCTATCTATCTTGTTATTCCCTTAGACACAGTCAAAAAGATGAATGCAAGAAGTTTATTTGCTTCTTAATCAACAGACTAAAATCATAATATCTAGTCATCAATAGTTCATCATCAGTGAACAAAACATTCATTAATAGAATGAACAAAAGAAAAAACATTTTTAAGGTGACCTACAGTAAATATGACCCCTTTTCAAACCTTTCCAATTCATTAAATCTGGTGACAATGCAAGGGTATTTAATGTTTCTGTTTAATAATAGAAAATAAATCTAAAAATTTAAATTTCTAAGGTGATGAAAAATGCAAACATTGGAAGATCTGTTTCTTTTTATGGTCTTTGTGTGTGAACAAAGAAAAAACTTGGAAAATTTGCCAGTTTTCAATATTCAGACTATATAGGGAATGACAAAAAAAAAAATTTGCTTATTGGGGAATCTTCTAGAACCCTGGTGCCACTTTATATTTGTGGGATTAAGTTGGGTTTTCTAAAAAAGGGGTTTTTAATCATGAGGAGGTGTCCTGGGCAGAAAACAAAGTATCTCAGAAAGGTTTTAAGGTTGTTTTAACCTTCCTCTGAAGAGTAACTGCCTTTCTGAAAGGAATGAATAAAAATAGAATGAATTGAGGCTCCAGAAAAATAGTGATAAGTGGAAAGGAGTGGGACTATAAAATCAGGGTAGGCCAGATGTAGAACTGGTAGGCCTGGCAGTTTGGAAATTAACTTGTGAAAAATCCGGAGTCACTGAAGGGCTGTCAGGAGGCAATGACATGATAAGATAGAAAGGGGTTTTTTAAAGGCATGATCTAACTGAGGTGCATAGAATGAACTGGAGAGGAGAAAGCCTGGAGGTTTGAGAAGTTGGGAGGCAAAAACACAGGCATGCTTTGGAGATAATTGCAGGCTCAGTTCCAGACAACCTCAATAAAGTAAGTGAAATGAATTGTTTCATTTCCCACTGCATGTAAAAGTTATGTTTATACTATATTGTAGCCTATTAAGTGTGTAATAACATTATACCTAAAAAAAGTACATACCTTAATTAAAAAATAATTTATTGCTAAAAAATGCTAATCATCATCTGAGAATTCAGCAAGTTATAATCACTGATCACCAAGAACCCTAACAGATATAATAATAGTGAAAGAGTTTAAGATTCTGCAAGAATTATGAAAATGTGACACAGAGACTGGAAGTGCGCAAATGCTAGTGGAAAGTAACACCAGTAGACATGCTCAATGCAGGTGGCCACAGACTTTTAATTTTTTAAAAATGTGGTGTCTGAGAAGCACAATACAGTGAAGCACACTAAAATGACGTATGCCTATAGTCCAGGTGGGAAAGTACGTGGCCCTGCTCAACAACCGGTAACTGTGAAGGAAGAAAGATATGCAGTATTACAGAAGTTTACACAGCATGATTTGATATAGGGAGTGAAAGGCAGGACTTAGATTCAAAGATAATTGAGAAAACTCTGGAAATCTTTCTGTCCTGGACAAAATTGATTTCCTCCAAAATTCCTATGTTGAAGCTCTAACCCCTGATGTGAGTGCATTTGGAGATAAGACCTATAGGAGGTAATAAAAGAAGACAAAGGATTCATATAGAAAGACAATATATAAACTAGTATGAAAAATAGTAACAGTCTAATTTAAAATGGGAAAGAATGTGAACAATTCATAAAAATACAATTAAAAAGCTATTAAGCATGCAAAATATCGCTACTAATAAAAATTAGTAAGTCATAACAATATGCGTGTGTATCAACTTAGCAAATATCTGTCTAATGACTTTATCCATTGTTGACAATGTATTCACAGCAAGTGGCACAATAATTCTACTTCTAGGAATTATCCTTCAGAAATAAACAGAGCTAGAGATGAAAGCTTTATTTTTAGAATTTTTATCTCAATGCTTATTTTAAAAGAAAAGCTAGAAACAACCTAGAACTTCAACAATATGTAGACAGTAAAAGTGTGTTTTTTCTAAACACAGCTCAAAATGAAAAACAACAGATAAATAGTGGATTGGGGTAATCCTGGAGAGAGTAGGCTGTTTGTGTGTGTGTGTGTGTGTGTGTGTGTGTGTGTGTGTGTGTGTGTGTGTGTGTGTAAGTGCCTGGGTTTTTATATATTCCCAATGGTATGTTTCAGAATTAGAGAGGGTGACATTCACACAGCAAAAGAAGAATGTAAACTCTGGATCAGATTTCCATGTGTCCCTGTCCATTTCTGTCACTGGTATGACTTTATTCTACGGGCAATGAGGGGACCATTGCAGGTGTTTGAGTTAATTAGGATAATGTGTTTGAGCAGCAAGGGGCAGGAACCAACTTAGAGTCAATTTAAACAAAAAGTGAGAGGCAATAAACACGTGTTCTTTTAGTCTAGATTGTGTCCAAAGGGATTGTCTTGGAATGTAATCCCAGAGAGCAGGACTGAGGGACAGGGAGGAGTGCAACAGGAGAGGAGGGAAAGGTATTGCAGGGAAGATGTATTGAGTTTTATGGGTGCCTGGATACCATGAGACCTATGGAGGCATCTCATAAAATGTACTTCAGAACTGTCTTTCCAGGGAATAAGAAGAGGGACACATTTATCCACCGGATTCCATTCACTATTGACCAAGGTGGCCCCATGGGCATTAACTTCTCCTGTACTTTTGGGTTGTACATATGTGACTTTGGAGAGGGTCCCTGTGTGTCTTCCATGTAGTAGAGTCAGAGAAGCAAATGAAAGACACAAGCTGCTGTCAGGTTGCACTTACATGAAGATGTTTGAAGTCTACCCAGAACTAGTGGCCACAAAGAAGTGGTGGGGCTGAGAAGATCTGGAGTGGGGTACAAGGCATATCCTTTATACAAGTGTGTCTCAAGCAGCCAAGACCCAGAAAAGCAAGAATAGAGCAGACCCTCAAAGCAACTACAGCCAGGGGTTCTAACTCCATCTGGATTTCCTCACTCCTGACTCTCTCTCTGTCTCTTTGGCGGGGCATCACTGTTTCTTCCTCCTTAGTGATAGCTCTCTCTGCATGGCAGAAAGCTTGCCATTTAATGGCTTGTACATTTTGCATTTTACAATTTCAGCCTCAAGGGACATAGTGGTATATATAGACCCAAAATATAATATTTATAATAGACCCAGCTCACAACAGGAAAAAGAACAAATAATGGATTGGGGTAATCCTGGAGACAGTAGGCTGGGTGTGTGTGTGCATGTGCACACCTGGACTTTTATGTATTCCCAATGATATACTGCATAGTTAGGGAGAGGGAGGCATTCATATGGCAGAAGAGAAGTTAAGAATGTAAACTCTGGATCAGATTTCCATGTGTTCCCTTCCAGTTCTGTGACCTGTACAATTGTATAATAAGGCAAAGCTTCATTGGCCTGTTTAAGGTTAAGTACCTATACTTGGACAAAAGAATATGGTTAAAGAGCAAGGACATGAGGACACTGGTAGAAGCTATATAATAAAGTAGGGGAGGAGCAGTTCCCAAAAGAAGAGCAAGATGCCAAGAGCCAGAAATGTGTTTCTTATGTTCTAGGTGAGGGATTTGTTGGCCAGAAAACATCTCTTATACCATGTAGAGCCTGGACTTATCTTTAGCTGAAGATCAGAAAGGACAAAAATAGAGCCTGAATCAGGAACTATAGCAGGACTCAGTGACAGAGAGGAGGATAGAAGTGCTCGGAGGAGAAATAATCAACAGGCCATGTGACCCATATTAGTTTCACAGGGTGCCCTTATACAGTCTCAATTAACAGGAACTTACGCCACAAACATTTCGTTTGCCAGATGCTGAATCCTGTGAGAGATGCCACATGGTGCATAAGACACAGTCTCTCTTCTCAAAGAGCAGAGTCTTGTGACAGCAATACCTTATTCTATAGGAAACCGTTCATCCATACCTTGGCACCTCTGGCTTCATGACATAGAATCTAGCTAATGGAATATATTAGTGTAAGCACTCTTCTTTTCAGAAAGTCAAGACCAGAGCCTTTAGGGGCTCTTCATTTACATTTACTGCTTCATGGTTGATTGATAAAGATACCAGAATTGATGACATGGGGTTGGTTTGTCTGGGCATTGCAGTAGTGAGACAGTGTTGTAACTTGACAGCAATTCTTAACATATGAATTTTCCCCCTTAGGTCTTGTCTATATGGCTCCAAATAATAGTGGCCTACCCAGCTATTTCAACCATGTTCATTGTTCATGATGGTCATCCTATGCCTATTCTATTCAGCAAAATGTTGTCCATTAGGACTCTTGTCTTTCCCTTCTGAAGTAAGTTTCTTAATTGTTGTTTTAAGACTCTCTTTCAAATATAAGCATTTCTATTTCTATTTGTCTTCTGGTAGTCAAATTAATTTCTCCTCCTTCTAGGCTCCCACATCACCTGTCATGTTGGACTATAATTATGTGTTCATGTGTTTGTTGTTCTCCTTCTAGACTCTGATTTCTTTAAGGGACTTCATCTTATTTATCTTTGTTTCCCAAGTCTCAGCACAGTGCATGGCATGTAGTAGGTTCTCCATTCTGGGGAGTAGTGGATAATGAATTCAGGAGGTTTGTCTTTTGTCAGATTAATAGTGCAGAGATATTTGGTGTAATTGGATGAAATGTTCATTGACTTTATTTCTTCTAAATGAGCCAAAGATCTTCGAGATGTTCTCAGTGCAGCCAGTCAGCTAACTATAATGTCACTGATATTTCAGACTCAGTATATAACAAAAAGCACTTCTGGTATTTATTTGTTCAGTTTGCCAGCTCCTGTGAGAAACTCTACAAAGGATCATAGCATCTGCATGAGACCAACATAAGGGAAATCCAATGTAAGTCATATCATGGCACTGTCATTATTTTTGTTTTTATTATAGTTTTGAAGAATAAAAGTCTCTGACCCCAGAAAAATTGTCATCTGTCTCAAAGGTGGCCACCTAGAAAACAATACACAGTGAAAACAAAATAATAAAATATAGAAAGTCTCTGCAGAGGTGAGAGGTGATTTCTTTCCCACTTTTTTTTCTCACCTGATAAGTGATAGGGTACACTGTTAAATCTCCTTTGTTCATTTGAAGGGTGTTCACATAATACTAATTTAAATATATTGTTACCAAGATTTCAGTCCTGAAGGCAGAGCAGCTCTGAATTACTACATCTAAAAAAGTGAACATAAAGCAATAATAGTTCAAAAGAACAGTATTCTAAATGCAAAAGATAATCATCACAGTAGAAATAGCTAGAATTTAGGAGCAGCCTGCTGGGTACTAGAAACCACTATCAGTGTTTCATTATAGGTCATTTTGATGCTCAACTCAATCATGCAGGGATGGTGTTCTTAAGGAATCTGAGCTCAGGAAGAGAAATGATCTGTTAAACATGAGTAGTGAGAAGTGAGAGAGCAGATGTGTAGACATATCTAACAACACAAATGAGTCTCACAGCTATTGCACTGAGTGAAAGAAGCCAGATAAGGCAGACAACACACTGCATGCATATATTTATATAAGTTAAAAAACAGGCAAAACTAATCAAGTATTATAAAGGTCAAGAGAGTGGTTATTTTTATGGGGTATGATGTTTGACTAGAAGGGGGTACCAAAGGACCTTTGGATGACCAGAAATGCTCTGTATCTTGACATGGGTAGTAGTTCAAAAGTGTGCACATCTGTAAAGACTACGTAGCTGCTCAAATAAGTGTGCCCTTTTCTCTTTATAAGTTATATCTCAATACAAAAGTTAAAAAGTAAGGGCAGAGGAATGAGAATTTAGCCTCACTTAGTTCCACGGGCCTCCACTTCCACTACACATTCTTTCTGAAATCATTTTCAAGTTTTTATGTTCAGCACAGAATCTTATCTGGTTCTCTGGGACAGCGCACAGAAAAGTCTCCCCAGACATTTTAATAAACTATTGCAAGTAAACTCATACAGTGGAAATTGTGGCCTACAAGCAGGCTGATTATGAAAGAATGATGTAGCAGGCTGCAACTAGTCTATAAAGACTTTCATGAATCTTGTGAAAGGAAAGAATTTGGATTTTATTGATATGCAGAACCATTGAGGGATTTTACATATGAAATTTTGTGATTGTATTTTCTGTTCTGGGTGAGATGGATTAGAAAGAAAGAGTGGGAGGACAGAAAGCCTAGGAACAGGTAGCAAGGTAGGATGCTGTCATCATCATCTCTACCAATGAGGATAGATCTTGGACTGAGATTTCTAACAGTGTGGTTGGTAGATGAAATAAAGATATATTAAAGGAGTAGATGTGATCAACTGGATGTGGTCAATGAGGGACAGACAGGAGCTGGCTGAAGTGGCTAGGTGAGCTGAGCCATAGCAAAGAGACCCTACTACACCACCAAGAAAACAGGGACCAAGTATGTTGCCGTGGGGAGATGCTAAAGCTGGGCAGGCTGTCAGGGCTCCAGCCAAGCGGTTTGGGATTCAGGGAAGAGTTCTAGTCCTTGTAAAGAACTAGACTATTGTTATCTTCTGACTGTGTACCTTGAAATCTCATATGTTGAAATCCTAAGCCCAGTGTCTGAGAATGTGACTGTGTTTGGCGATAGGGTCTTTAAAGAGGTAATTAAGTCAAAATGTGGTTATTGTGTGGGCCCTAATCCAATATGACTGGACTCCTTACAGAAAAAGGAAGTTTGGACAGACACACAGAGAGAAAACCATGTGAAGAGACAGGAGAAAGATGGCCATCTGCCAGCCAAGGAAAGTTCTCAGAAGAAACTGATGCTGCAGACACCTTGGTGTTAGACTTTCAGCCTCTGACTGTGAGAAAATACATTTTCTATTGTTTGAGCCACCTGCCCTGTCTGTGGTACTTTGTTATGACAGACCTGGCAAATTAATGTAAGTGTCAGTCTGAACCTAAACCCATTCAACTCAGAGAGGACACAGGCCATGGGGGCTGGGGGAAATCATGCAGCACAGAGAGCAGACAGGTCCTCTAGGGCCCCTCATAGGGATCTTCTAGCCAAGAACTAGTTGCAAACTCCATCTACTGGTAGGGATGGGGCTTCTACTATTTTTCCAGATTTAATTCTCGTTGGCTCAAAGATAGTGCCTAGCAAGGGCTACAGCTGGAGTCTTTAATTCTGCTGCTTGGCAGAGTTGGGCTGAGTAAGCAGGGGTTGACTGCCCATCTCAATTTTTAAAACTAACTGGTTATCAACATAGAGCCAAAAGGATGCTGGATCTAGTCAGAATTGTCTCAATAAACTAGATATTTGTACTTGTGCATTCCTTGGATATTAGACTAAGAAATCTATACATGTGTGTATCCATATCTAGTTGACATGCTAAGTATCTCGTTTCTCATTGACTTCACAGGCCCTGCCATGGATCAGGCGCCCTCTTTGCTGCCTTGGGTTACTGCACTTCCTCCTGACCTGTCTCCCTGTCTCACTGCTCTCCAGGAATGAGGATCCATCATTTGAGGCATGAATGGGTACATTGCCATGATTTTCTCATTTGTCTGTATACATTTGCCAAAGAATGGATTTGTCTAGAAATCCTTCTTGACTCTTTGTGGTAGTCACCCAATGTCAATTGTGAAGTATGGATTCTTCCTGCACAGTTTCACTCACATACATGCATCCTTTCTTTTTTACATTTCTGAATATCCTAGATCAGGCTTTTTTGGATCCTGCCTGAACTGTGACAACAGCCCCTTTATCATTCTGCTCATCTCCTGGCTCTCTCCTCACCACCTTACATCTATCTCACACAAAATCTTTGAAAAAACATCATTTTTATCATTTTGCTACTTGTTAACCCTTACAACCCCTGACTACTTACAGCAACAAATTCAACCACTTCTAAGACTAATGTTTAAGGCCTTGGGACTCTGGCTACATCTAACATTTTCAGTCTCATTTCTGTAACTTCCCTAGCTTCTAGCTTCCCAAATCCTTAAAAGCACTGAAGTGGCTTCAGGTCTTACCCTCCAACATGCCTGCCACACAGCCCTGAGCTTCCCTCCTCTGTGCTTTTGCTCATGTGCTTCCATTCCTTACCTTCCATCTTTCCAATTTGTCCTTCAAGAACAGTTCGAATCCCAGATACTTTTGCTCATTTTTTGTCCTACCATGACATGCCTTCCTCTCTGTGTGCCCATGTAAACCTATCTTTCAAAGCCAGCTATAATTTCTACCTCATCTTTAAAGTCTTTCCTAACCACCCTGGCATTCAGTCCTTTGTCAAAGGCTACCATGGGGCTATTAGGTGCCATAAATAGTCTGAGCCCTAAAGATCATGGTGGGATAATTCATAGTTCCTCATTTCTTGGAAAATGTCATTTCCTTCCTCTTTACTCTTTATACTCCTATTATAGTTATTCCCCAAGGAACTGTCTACTAATAATTTGATATCTTAGGAAATTTCTTCTGTTTTGATTGCTAGTTAAACTTCTATGATTTAATTTTTAATAAGTGGCTTATCTTTCCCAGTTAGATAATAAAGGCTTTACCCAAACAACCTAGTTTTATATGAGAGTTGAGGGGGATACATTATTATACATCAGGCAGTAGGTGCTATATTTGCTGGTGCTTCTTATAGTGTGATATGTCTAGCAGTCCATCTATGGGGCACACAAATTCCATGATTTTACAGAGATGATTGCTTACGTGAAGGCTAATGGGGAGATAGGGTCCAGGTGGGTTTTTTTCTAGTTGATTTAAATAAAATATTAAATAGTGGTTCAAGTGATGTACTCAGTTATGGCAAAAATTGTAGAAGTGGTCTTTAAGTGACTGAAACAATTTTATTTGATACCACATTTATTCCTTGTAATAACCTTGCAAATTAGAAACATAAGTCCAGAGAAATGTTAGGACTTATTCAAGGCACAAGGCTAATAGGTTGTGGTGCAGGATTCAGGTGGAAGTACCTAGATTGTTGACAAAAGTGCTCCAAGTTCCCTCCTCCCCACCTTGACCTTGATGCCCCTTTGCATGTAGATTTAGTTTAATTACTTAAGTGTGTCTGACTTGTGTTTTTATACTCCACCTCATCTCCTCAAAAATATTTACTTTCTCAACTAAATTCTTCACCTTCAGAAAAAGAAAAGGGGCACCAGAATGAATTTACTGGGTTTCTAAGCATATTTATAAAACATACAAGAAAAAGGACCCGATTTCCTGCTTAGCTGAGTGAAACATTAATTCTTCACCTTGGCACCTCAACCTACAGCTGTAATAAGGGTGGTTATGCCCAAATAGGCCCTTAAACGGAAGACCTGCTGAGCAGAGACCCACTTTCCCAGCCCTGCTCAACGGTGTCAGCGTTTCTGCCAACTGACCAGGCTGGAGCAGCAGCAGGGGAGGAGGGACGTTAGGTAGGCGGGGAGGGGATCATTCTGAAAGCCCTAAATCCCTCGCAGGGAAGAAGCAGCTGCTCCTTGTTTTTCTAACATCTGTCCCATCTGTCCCCGGCTGCGCTTCACCCTTCCGAGGCTTGAGCGAGCTGAACGTGGACACGACACGGAAGCATTTCTGAAGGCTGGTGGGTGAGTGGAAATGTGCATACTTGTCACCTGGAAAGTTTTATCCATTGAGAAGAGGTCAGCTGGGGTTTTTCAGGAGGATGGCCATCACCTTCCTACATTTTTCTCATAAAAACATACAGCTTTGACAAGATTTGTACCACCACCCAAATCTGCACACCCTGATGATATTTCACAAAACAGAGGCACCCCCTAGCTCTCAGTATTTTATTTTTAATCTCCAGGGGAGCCACAAGATGCTGATTTAGAGGAGAAATAATGATACTGCACACGGAATGATACTATGCCACTTCTACGGTAGAACGAGCTGTGCACATTCCAAACGCGCGGCATCTATCATATATAAGTGTTACTTGTCTGACTCCCCTGCTAACGAGGTGCTCCTTGAGAATTAGGGACCTTATTTTTTGTTCATTTATTTTCCCCACGTATTCAGAACCATGGCTGGAAGCTGGCAGGCATGAAATGGACATTTATGAATGAATGAACATTAACGTAGAAAAAACAAAGTATGATTCCTCAGGTTCTCCGAGGGCGGGTGTGGAGGGAGGGGCCTGTCGCCAAGGGCGTCGCAGACCAGAGGGTCCGCAGCCTCGGCTCGAGTCTAGCCTTCCCAGATCTGCAAGCGCGTGCTCGCGCTCGGACCGAGCGGGGCTGCGCGCGCCGAAGACGACCCCGCCCCCAAGGGGCGCGCCAGCCACGCCCCCTTCCCGGTTCCCTCGCGAAGTCTTTTCCACGATGGTTTCGTTAGGGGCGGGGCTAGGAGGGCGCAGGCGCAATGGGCGGCGGAAGTAGCGACTAAGGAAGAGGAAAGCGCACCTGCGGCGCTTTGCGAAGGGCGCCGCGCTCCTCCTCTTCTCCCTGCTCCTCCCCCGGGAGGCTCCGGGCTGTCGCACGTGCCGCCGGACTCAGGCTCCTCCCCTCCCTCCCCCTACGTGGGAGCTGCGCGCAGCTGCCTCCCTCTCCGCCAGCTGAGATGGCGCTCGACCCCGCAGGTACTGGGGCGGGAGCTGGGGTTGCTGAGGAGCTCCTCCGGGGCTGTACCCGCGGTCTGCGGCGGGGCCGGCCCGGGAGAAGTGCCGCGTTCTGAGGTCGCACCGCTTCCTCACACGGCCCCTCGCGCCCGCCCGGCCGCCTTGGGGTCTAGGTCGTCCTCCCGCTTGTTGGGGTTAGGTTTAGGTGAAAGGCGTCGGGTTCGCTCTCGTCCATTTGTGGCTGGCAAACATTTTCCTCTTCGACGCGGCAGGACTCTTCCTCGTCATTCCTATTTTTCGTCCCTTTGGGACACTGCTTTAAATATCTGCAGCCCAACTTAAAAACAAATCAGAGGATCCAACACTGTGGCAAGAGTCGGGACCCCCAAGGTCTTGCCCCGTGCTACTCTGATTTCCATTTGCACCCCCACTTTGGTTTGCCGCGGAGTTTGTTGGCCTCTAATTCTCGCCCTGACCTGACCGAAGCTCGCCTGCACGGTCGTCGCTGTAAGCTGTGTTAGGGAAGTTATTTCCCTGCGGCGCCTTTGCTCTGGGCTGTTATGTAAGAGTATGGTTGGAACTTCATTTTTAGAGGGGATGGTAGTGGGTCTAGTCCCGTCCCTTCGTTGTATAGATACGGAAACTCAAGGTATTGGGAAGAGAACTGACTTCAAATCTTTGGAGGTTACAAATGAAAAAGTCACTTTGGTGTGGCCTCAAGGACAACGGAAAATACGTGTAGCCTGCAACTAGGAACATTTATTGAAGAGTTTATTATCAAGCTAAGTATTCTCAATTATCCAACAATAGGGCGGGAATAGTAGATACTATCTCCATTTTAGGAATTATGAAACGAGGTGGAGAGAGAATCGGGGAGCACTCTACTTTGAAGCACAGAGATTTTCCAGAACACATAACGATCCTCCTAATTTGGGGCCAGATGATTGGATTAGGCTTTAACAATTGATCCAGCAGGTTGGAGTTGGAGAAGAGGTGGCAGAATGAGCAAATGTATAGGCAGTAAAGTTCAGTGTGTGATGTTTGGTGGCAGGGTGAATATCTTGATTTGGGGGTAGTAGGCTGTAAATAAGGGGTGGGTAAGAAAAGTTCAGGTTGGAAAGTAGGTTGAACCAATGTAATTTGAGTGTTTCTGATTTGCAAGTGACAAAGTAACCTCCTACAGATAAGGAAGCCAATCCCAGGTTAAAGACTTTCGTATGTCTGTATTTCTGAATTTAGATGGATAAGGACATTTAGAAGAAATCTTCATATTTGCTGTCTCCACTTTTTTACTGTCCAGTTATTCTTTTTGTATCATTAATATAAAATCACATGAGCAACACTGTGGTTACTAGATTCCCCCCATTATCAAATCCCCACCACATACCCCTTACAGTCACTGTCCATCGGCATATTAAGATGCTATTGAGTCACTACTTGTCTTCTCTGTGCTATAGTGTCTTCCCCGTGCCCGCCCCCCTACGTTCTGTGTGCTACTAATAATGCCCCTTATTCCCCTTCTCCCTTCCTTCCCACCCCTCTCCCCACCTCCAGGCCCTTTCCCTTTGGCAACTGTTAGTCCATTCTTGGGTTCTGTGAGTCTGCTGCTGTTTTGTTCCTTCAGTTTTTGCTTTGTTCTTATGCTCCACAGATGAATGAAATCATTTGGTACTTGTCTTTCTCCGCCTGTCTTATTTCACTGAGCATAATACCCTCTAGCTCCATCCATGTTGTTGCAAATGGTAGGATTTGTTTTCTTCTTATTGTCCAGTTATTCTTAACCCACTCCAATCTTGTGGTGTGCTGAAAACACACAGCTCATTGCTGGCAGAGCCAGGTCTGGATAGAACTCAGATAATTTCCATTTCTAGTCCAGTGCTATAGACCAAGCCACCATTTGAGTATTTATTGATTAAACAAATACTTGAGTGCCCATTATCTGTCATGTGCTGTTCTAGGCTGTAGGGACAGATGAGATCCCTGCTCTGAATAGAGCTTGTATTGTAGTGGTAGAAGGAAGAAGTCAACCACCCCTACTACTCCGAACACCCTTTGACATTGTGATGCCCATGTAGAAAGCAAACAGTGTCACGTGGTAGATGGTGAAGCGAGAATTACTTTAGATAGAGCAGCTAGCCAGGAGCTCTAGGAGTAAGTGTCATTTGAATTGGAATCTGAAGGATGAGAGGAAGCAGTCTTGGGAAAAGGTAAGGAAAGTATGCTAGGCAGTCAGAGTAGCAAACACTTAAAATATTTGACGGGAATGAGGGCAAGAGTGTGGATGAGATCCATAAGGAAAGATGTTGGGAAACTAGTCAGGAGCTAGATGCTTCCAGGCCTTGCAGGCTATGGTAAGAAAGCATTTGGACTTTTCTTGATGTTATCAAAAGCCTTTAGAGGCTTTTAAAGAAGTCAGTGACATAAAATTGGTGTCTACTCCCCTGGCTGCAATGGTAGCATGCATAGTGGAAGGGTCCTGAGTGAAAGCAGTGAGACAGGTTAAGAGATGGTAGCAGTGATCCAGGCTAAATATGTTAGTTAGTATGTTGGCCTGGGATGATACTAAAAAAGATGGAAAGAAGTATGAAGCTTCAGTAGATCTTTTGAAGGAGCATTTGACAGGACCTCCTGTTGCGCTGAGTAATGGTGATGAGAAAAGGGAGGCATTAAGGATAATTCCTAGGCTTTTTACTCTGCACCTGGGTGGCTAGTGGTGGTCAAATCTACAACTCTATCATTGGAAACTTTGATAACAGCAGGGATAGAAGCAAAATTGGATTGGAAAGTAAGAAGGTAGAGTCAGAAAGTAGGAAGATTTTTAAAACATTTCCTTGTCTGTTTATAAATTCTGGAATACAAACATATTGAAGCTAGCTTTAAAAAAATTTTTTTAACTCATTTTTGTGAGGGTCATAGGTTCACATTTGGTATTTCTCTTTTCACAGTCCACAATGGTATACACCCACACTGAGTATTTTCTGAGTAGATGAATAAGATGTGCCAAATGAGGTTTACATAGCAAAATCTGTTTTCCTATTGGTTTATGGTAGACTTAAAAAATCTTTGTACAAGTTTGACCTTTATTGGAAAGCAGCTTTTAACTTTGTAGGGTGCATTTCCCCCAAAGAAACTGAACCCAACAGTAAAATGTAGGTTACATACTTATACATAGTTTTATTTAAACTGTTTTCCATTTTGCTGACATAGAGGTGATAGCACTCTTTATGAGTTTATCAGCCATAATCCTAATCCTGTTCATTATTTTCTGTTTGAATGCAGGGAGAAAAAGCTGGAGAGAGTCCAAAACACCCAGGAAATGTGGCTGAGGAGAGAGATGAAATTTTTAAAAAATACTGGTGCTTGGGTTGTACTCCCAGATACTGCAGTTTAATTTGCCCAAGCTGCTGATATTTTAAAAGAGTCCATAGACAGTTCTAATATGCAGAGTAGAAGAGAACCATTGTTGTGAACTCCCCCCAGTCTTCTTGACTTATTCTTCAGCTTTGTTTTCTTATCAGTGTAATCTTCTCTCTATTCCCAGAGGAAATTATCCCTACATCTTTAGCCATAAATGGGACCTTTGATCATAGCGTAATTATTCAGAAGTATCCAGTGTACCTCATTCTCCTATAATAGCATGTAAGTGTAGTCTTACTCCAAGTTATAACTTTACTGATTTATAATCCTTCCTACAAGTATTGTATATTTAAAAAATCCAGCCAAATTTAGGAGATTGAAAATTTAAGAAGTTGTTTATTTTGAATGCAAATACAAAATGAAGATTTTCTTCAACTTGTTAATTAGTGAGGGAACCAGTAAAATGGAGAAAACAGCCCAAAAAAGCATTTGAGAAGTAAATAATGAGAGTTTCATAGATTGCTGTGTTAGATAAAAACTTACTAATTCATATCACAGTCATAAGCTGTAATCTTTTGGGGTTAGCTTTTCCACTGGTTAGAAAGTATTTCTGTCTCTATTCGGCACATTAACCTCTGCCCCTAACAAGCTGTAAAATAGCCCAGTAATGGGAAGTCATGCCCGTTACTGTTCTGAAAGAACACTCAATTTTGCCTTTGCTATTTCCAGATTCCAGGTAAATCTTAGGACATTATATTCCCAGATGAAAACACACAGGAACTTGGGCTCTTGATAATTTTGATTTCTCTTTCTAGTAACTAGAAGAAATTTCTCTCTCCATTTTTTTTTTCTTCTACCTTCTCAGCCGGAAAGGTGGTTTCCCTTCCCCATCAATTAGTGTGGGTTTGTTCTCTACTTCTGAATGACAGGATGATGGCAGCATGAGAGAGGTTTCCATGTGTATGTGTGCATGCACGTGTGTGTGTGTGTGTGTGTGTGTGTGTGTGAAAGAGAGAGAGAGAGAGAGAGAGACCTTCTAATGAAGGGGAGGAAGGTACAGTTATAAGGCTCATGGGGTGGAAAGTAGGGTCAAGAATTTCAAGCCAAACCCTGAGCAAATGTTTAAGGTGTGTGTATGTTGGGAGGATTTCATTATGGCAGCTCTTGGAGTATTTGCGTCACATGGGTTCCTTTTACAGTTCCTATGGAGATGTACATAGATTAGCTTTAGGGCTGCTAGCATTTGTATTCAGTAGAAAATTTTAATTTTTAGTATTTAAACAGATTTGAAGAATCTTTTTTCTGAGCAGTGTATGACTAACACATAAAAGGTTATGTAGTTGATTAGAAAATTTTGATATACTGCTTCTATCTCTATGGTTTCCTCTTAGACTTTAGATTGGTAGTTCAGAGCTAAAAATCTGTTTAACTTATACATTTTACATACTTCTAAACTGAAAGTATTTTTGCAATAGAAAATATATTGTTGTTGCCTCACTAGATTAATTTAACAGTCCATCAGTGAGTTGCATTTTGGAATTTGGGAAATGCTGGCTTAAGTAAAGAGCATAAGAAAGACAGCAAAGTTGAGATAAAAAAGGAGTGTGTGCTGTGGCCGTTGAAGGGTTTGAGTGTGAATCATGAAAGGTTTTGAAAGCCATTTTAAGGGGTTTGCATTTTATCCTAAAAACAATGGAGAGACTGCAAGTTTTTAAGCAAGAGTGACAAGTAGAACTTCCCTTCATTTTGTGTTTATCTGACTTTTGGTTAGATTGGGTTATGCGTTCTCAGCCAAGTACTACAGGAGTGGAGATGTGTCTTTCTCGGGGTGTCACATCCGGAAACGTGGTCTATGTCTCTCATGAGTGGCATAATTTTAATCATTTGGTCAAGGTCTTGTTCCATTTCTTTGCCATGTTTTTCCTCTGGTAATTAATAAGTAATCTATAGGGAGACCATTTAAGACCAGGCAAATGTCTATTCCTCATCAACTATTTCCCTTTGTTGTAGCATCCAATGATGATTTTTGCCTGGTTCAGTCTTTCCTATGATGGTTGCAAAATGATTATTTTCTGCCTTTAGCATTCTTTACACATTTATTAGATGGTTGTTGGCATTTTGCTGTAAGCAAATGTCACTTTGTTTCTTGCTTATTTATTACAAATTTATTACTGGTGTGGACTCAAGACTTCCTTTTTTTAAATGGTTTGTAATTTGCTACTGTATGTAATATTTTGGTGCTCACATTTTCCCAGATTTGGCCAGTGAGAGTTCCTTCACATGAACTTCTGGGTCCTTGTGAGACGGTCCCATCCTTTTTTGGGGCATCTTTTTTTCTCACACAGCATCTTCCTGGCTCATCTTGTACCTATGCTGGCCCATCCACAGAATTAGTCACTTCTCTGACAAGCACCAGTTCCTTTATTTGGGCTCAGTATTAGAGAACAAGACCTGGGTGTCAGGTCTGGGTACCACTTGGGTGTTTTACTTGCAAGTGATTTATTAATGGAGTGTTCTCAGGAAAAAGCCTGTAAGGGAGTGAGGGGACCAAGAGAGGGAAGGGAGGAAGCTGAGCATGTTGGTTTCAGGGACGACTGTCTCAGCCTGATCAGCTCTCGTGCACCATAGAGAGTGAGGTTTGTCCTGCTTTGGAGGCAGGGAGCTGGGCTTTCGTGCTGTCAGTCCTTGTCCACTGCAGAGGTTGGGAGGGGGCAACGGGAAGGAAAAGGGCAAAGTGCTACCGTGCCCAGGGGCAGCCCTGAGAAGTTACAGGTGAATGCTTCAGCATTCATTCCTGCTGGAGTGATACCAGCTCTATCCTAAAAATGACTTAGCTGAGTCTTTTAGGAACCTTAGTGTGGGTAGGTATGAGAGTTCGGAGAGTGGTAGGTCAGGTAAGAGGGATGCTTGCACACGTTTATCTAAACACCCCCCAGGTGTGTGTACTGTATCCAGATGTAAAGTATTGCGGGATTGTGATAAAAAACTTTGAGTAACATGTGCCTAAAATATACCTAACTGTTTTGTTTTTTTTTGCTTCTAGACCATTTGACATGTTGCTCTGGAATTTTCCCTCTCTTACCCATCCCCAAATCTGTCTAGTTCTTGTTCATCTTTCACACCTCACTTTAGAATAAGTTTCACAGGACGCTCTCCCTGATGGTCACCACCCCTCAACCTTTCAAAACAATTTTTAAAATACCACCAAAGTAGTAAATAACCTGGCTATAGAGTTTCTTTCATTGTAGATCTGGAGTTTGTTCCTTGGGAAATACAATGAAATATACAGATGTAATAATGTCTGTATGTATCAGAGAATTTGAGAGATGAGGAAAAACATGATGTGGAGAGTGGGATGTTACCTGTGTGGTAAAGAGTAGCTGTTTTTCATATGGCTTCACTTCTCTAAATACAGTAACATCTAGATGATTGGAAAGGAGCCAGCTAATCACACCTACAGGGCAAAAGATTGCCCCCAACCCCAGAGGCGCTGTTGCATTTGGGAATTGAGACTCTTTCAGACTTTGCCATTAACCTCAGGCCCTTAAAGTATTCTTAATGGCTGATCTGAGGTTTGAGGATGAGGGGTAGGGAGAGTGAGATCTGATAACTCCTAAGGTTGCTTCAAGTCTTGAACTTAGATGATTTTAAATACTTGCTTTTGGTTTCAAGGGATTCTTGACTCAGTACGGAAAGTTCACAGAAAAAGAAGTAACTTCAAGTTTATGTTTCATTGACTCGATTAACATCATTGTTTTTGTATAGGGTTGTTAATAACATATTTGTAGAAATGTCTAGATATGTAGATGTGAAAAATATTACATTCTACCGGATATAAGTGGACCAGACAAAGCTGTGCCCAAGTAAGAACATTGATTCCCAAGTTAACCTTCTCCCCACCATCCCCAATTACATTTAACGTTTTCAATTAAAGAGACTAGGGGAAAAATTTTTTAAGAATGATGTGCTTACTATCTTGCATTGTGTTTTTGTTAAAGAACTGTTACTGGGAGGTTCTTACAGATCAAAGAATATGTTAATTAACCGAGCATGATTAAGTGAAAGACAGTTTCATAAATTTATGCTGCAAAATAAGCCTTGTGTGTTTACCTCATGGTAATGTACAGTACCTAGCATGGTGATGGGTACCTTGTGGGTGCCTAATAAATATTTTTTAACGGAACGAATTTCTGTAATTATCAAATGTTGAAATGCTTTAAAATATGTGCCATTTATTAAACAGTTTTATTGCATATTTACTATATTCTAGGAGTTAGAGGGTATTATGGAGATGAATTGGATGTGGTTTCTGACCTCATTAAACTTAACTTTCATGCACTGATTCTTAATTTAGCTGTGTATTAGAATTATTTGGAGAGCTTTTAAAAATAATAAAGCTTGATTTTTACTCCAGCATTTCTGACTTAACTGGTCTGGGGTGGGGCACAGGCATAAAGCCCTTTGAGGTGGTTGTTAGATATGGCCAGAATTGAGAACTGGCATCAAGATCTGTCTTAGTCTGCTCGGGTTGCCTTAATAACATGTCGTAGTCTGCGTGGCTTAAACTACAGAAATTTGTGTCCTTAAGTTCGGGAGGCTGAGACGTCCAAGATCAAGGTGCCAGCCGGTTGGATTGCTGGGTCTTATCAAAGGCCACTTACCAGATTAGGGCCTTGCCCATATGACTTTATTTAATCTTAATTACTTCCCCAAATACAGTCATATTGGGGTTTAGGGCTTCAACATGAACGGGGGAGCTCATGATAACTCCTAAGGTTGCTTAGCTGAGAACTCAGCATAATAAACATCTTCGTGCATCTTTAATCCAGTCAAGGTTACAGGGCGATCGGGTGAGGGTGGCAGATTATCATCCTGGGAAATGCTACCCTCCAAAAAAGTTGTATTGTGGAACTGGTTTCTTGTTAACTCAGACTGGCTCTGGAGGACACACCAAGAGAGGTGCTGTGAGTGATTTAAGCAAAGTTTGAGTCTTCAATCTATAGCAACCACTGGTCTATCAGGAGACGAGAGCACAGGTGAGGTGACATGCTGTCGTCCAGATGCAGCTGGAGCAATAGCATTCGTGTATGCACAATCTTGGGGGTTGAAGTAGGAGAGGTCACTTTCAGGTGCTGGGGTCAGGGTGCACTTTGAGGTGGAATAAATGGTGAGTTTGACTTCTTGATGAGAAAATAAGAGATAGAAGATGGCAAATAAAAGGTGGAAAGTTGAGCTGGAGTTTGACTACAGTTCTTTGCTGGGTAATGTTGCAAGACTGCTTTGAGCTTTTTGTGGCACAGCTTCTTCCTACTTTCCCCTGCCTGTGATGATGTGTATTCCTTCTTCCACTCCTTCCTTCCCTCTGCAGATACTGTGCTGCTTCTGCATACTAAATAAATGTGAGCTGATTTAGATGAGAAGGATAACATAATCACTGGGATGGCAGAATGAAGATGTAAATTGTAGAAATTTTAGGTTGAAATTGTGATGTTGGGACTTGGAAATTACCAGTGGATACTTGAAAATGTGGGCAGAGTAAATCTGGAGGTAGATAAAGACAATGAGAACTCAGCATAATAAACATCTTCTTTAAAGATAGAACCTTGTGGGGTTGCCACAGCGGGATAGGAGCAAACCTTAGCTTGGAAAGAATTTATACTTTTTCTAGTATAACTACTATGTTTAGAATATTTTTGAGACACCTTTAGAATTTGCTATGAGCCTCTACAGTACATTAATTTTAATGTCCTCATTTTGGCAACTTTTTGTTCAGAAGGTGAACTTAGATTCCAGTCAAGGTTACAGGGCGATTGGGTGAGGGTGGCAGATTATCATCCTGGGAAATGCTACTCTCCAAAAAAGTTGTATTGTGGAACTGGTTTCTTGTTAACTCAGACTGGCTCTGGAGGCCACACCAAGAGAGGTGCTGTGAGTGATTTAAGCAAAGTTTGAATCTTCAAATAAGTGAATAATCTCTCAATATAAAATAGTTCGCTGTTCCATTATCAGAGTGTTACATGTTTTCTGTAGAAATTTTATGAAGTACTGTAAGATGAAGAACTGATAGAGATAGGACGGCCAAAGGCATTGAGGAGTAGATTTGAGAGTAGTCTACCATGTTCTAGGTGTACATCAGAGAAAAAATAGATGAGGCTTACATTGCTGAGAATGCACAGGCATGCTGTCCTCTATTCCTTTCTCACATATCTATTTCCATCTCCCATAACATTACTGAATTTCTATTAGATATCAAAAGGAAATTGTGCTTATGGGACAAGATAGTCTTGCAGTTTTGCCAAGTAAAGTAAATGTGAAATTTTCTCATTTAAGAAATTACGGCCACAATGGAGATGGCAACACACTTCTCAAATTGGCATGTCTTACTGCATAAATTTATTTCCTGCTTTGATATATTAAGATTTGTTGTCCTTTTCTGGCCTCATCTAGGTTAAAGTAATGTGGGTGGAAGACGAAGTTTTCACACCTAGCAATCTGCAGAATCTGAGGTCCAAGAAATAGGTACTTTTGGGAAATGGGCATGTCTGGTGTGAACTAGGTGGTTATTAACAGTGAAAGCTGATAGGACAGAGAAGTTCAAATGAAGCATACTGTTGTGGGGTATAGGTGGTATTTGACCCAGAAGCTAAACAGAAATAAACACATGCACCTCATTGATGTGCTTTCTGTATTTTCTTAGACTCTGAGCTTACAAAAAATGAGATTGTTACTGACTGACCTAATATATGATGTTTACTCTCTTTGAAGGTGTTTTTCAGCCAAATGACAGATCACTCCTCTTGCTTTTTTCTTTGATAATAATTTTCTCTATCTTGGGAATCAGAGAATCAGAATTCCGTTTAATTTTACTTTCTCATTAAAAATGAACTGTGAAGGTTTGAAATCTGCTTGTTCAAAGTGATGCTTTTGAAACAAAGTCTTATTGTCTAAGGGTTGTTTCACACTTCGGCATAACTTCAGAATCTTATAAACCTTGTTTGCTGAAGTGCCCTTAAGTAGGTGACCAGTACATGCATTTGTATGTAGTAGTGATATGGAAGAAGAATTAGGATCTGGGTTACCTGATCTTAGCATTGCCACTTTGTCAAAGACTTTTATGTGACTCTCCACTTATTTTAATTAAATTTTTTCTTAAAGTATAGTTGATATACAATATTACATTAGTCTCAGGTGTATAACATAGTGATTTGACAGTTACATACATTACTGAATGCTGACTATCATAAGTATAGTTACCATCTGTCAGCATACAAAGATAAAATACTAGTAACTATGTTCTGTATTTACTTTTCATCTCCATGATGAATTTATTATATAATTGGAAGTTTGTACTCTTTATCCCCTTCACATATTTCATCCACTGCTCACACTCCTACCAGTCTGTTCTCTGTATTTATGGGTCTGTGTCTGATTTGCCCCTTTGTTTATCTGTTTTATTTTTTAGATTCCACATATAAGTGAAATCATGTGGTATTTCTCATTCTCTTCACTTAGCCTAATGCTCTCCAGGTCCATCCATGCTGTTGCAAACCGCAAGATTTCAATTCCTTTTTATGGCTGAGTAATACTCCATTGTAGATACGTACACATTTTCTTTTTCCAGTCATCTACTTTTTCCAGTCAAGGTTACAGATGGATACTCAAGTTGCTTCCCTATCTTGGCTATTGTAAATAATGCTGCAATAAACAGGAGTACATGTATCTTTTCTAATATGTGATTTTGTTTTCTTCAGTAAATTCCCAAAAGAGGAATTACTTGTTCATATGTTATTTTCTATTTTAGTTTTTTGAGAAACCTCCACACCACTTTCCAGAGTGCTGCACCAGCAGTGTACAAGGGTTCCCTTTGCACACATCCTTGGCAACACTTGTTATTTCTTGTCTTTTGGATACTTAACCATTCTGACTGGTATGAGGTGATAACCTGATTGTGGTTCTGATTTGCATTTCCTTTATGATTTGTGATATTGAGTATCTTTTCATGTGTCTTGTGGCCATCTGTATGTCTTTTTTGGAAAAGTGTCTTTTCAGGTTCTCTCTCCATTGGTTGATTGGGTTATTTATTTTTTTGGTGTTGAATTGTATGAGTTCTTTATATATTTTGCATTTTAGCTCCTTATTGGATACATTATTTACAAATATATTCTCCCGTTCAGTAGGTTGCCTTTTCTGTTTTGCTGATGGTTTCCTTTGGTGTGCAGGAGATTTTTAGATTAATGCAGGTACCCATTTGTTTAGTTTTGCTTTTGTTTTCCTTGCCTGGCAGTGGGGTACATATCCAGAAAAAAATTACTAATGCTGATGTTCAGGAGTTCACTGCCTATGTTTTCTTCTAGGAATTTTATGGTTTCCGGTCTTACACTTAGGTCTTTAATCCATTTTGAGTTTATTTTTGCATGGTGTATAGTGTAAGACAGTGATCTGGTTTCCTTCTTTTGTATGTAGCAGTCCAGTTTTTCAGTGCCATTTATTGAAGAGACTGTCTTTTCCCCATTGTATATTATTGCCTCCTTTGTTATATAGTACTTGACCATACAACATGGGTTTGTTTCTGGGCTCTTCTGTTCCACAGATTTATGTGTCTGTATCGGTGCCAGTACCATAGTTGTGATGCCTGTAGCTTTGTAGTATAGTTTGAAATCCAGAGTGTGCTACCTCCAGCTTTATTCTTCT
Source organism: Manis pentadactyla (assembly GCF_030020395.1). NCBI lineage: Eukaryota > Metazoa > Chordata > Mammalia > Pholidota > Manidae > Manis > Manis pentadactyla. The sequence goes on along the minus strand of NC_080032.1, from coordinate 40,318,119 downwards.
TTCTCAGGATTGCTTTGGCCATTGAGGGTCTTTTGTGGTTCTGTACAAATTTCAGAATTATTTGCTCTAGTTCTGTGAAAAATGCCATTGGTATGAGTTTCCACTTCTTTATCTGCAAAGTGGAATCAAAATATTTAATCTGAAGAGGCCGTTAGGAAGACTGTAGGACATTCATTGCTTTCCTCTTGAGGTGTCATAGCCGGAGACAGGCTGGAATATTTGGGTGGAGAATCTCTCCTACTACTGATTTTTGTGTGTGTTATGTCAGTTCAAGGCTTGAAGGGAAAGGTGAAAGGAACACTGATTTTCACTATATTAATTTTCCCAGGCTAAATACCTCTGCCCACTCCACCCCCTTCCTCATTTTACATTATCGTTATAACGAAGGTATGAACAAGCTGGCAAGAAGACAAAAGTTTGGTCAGGATTATCCATGTCTTTGTGCTGTTGAGAAGTGGAGTCCACTGAGCTTTCTGGGGTGAGAATTCTGGTCTGATTGTGTTGTGCATGATGCCTTCTGCCTGGGGTCCTTCATTTTTGAGGCTCTTGGTAGCTGATAAAGAAGTGGGGGACCTAAAGATAGGAACTGTTGCTAATGAGAACACTTGCAAATTTACTACAAGTATTTTTTTTTGTTTTCGTTTTTCCTTCAGAGTGAGCAGTAGCATGGAAATGTCTTCAGGAGCAAATAAACATAAATTAAGTTTTTAATAAGTGGCGTTACTTAAATAGGAATCAAATTTGCTAAAGTAGAACATTTTCACTGTTAAAATGGCATACCTTGCCCTTCTGGCATCACTTCTTTTCAAATGAGAGATTCTGTAATCTGATATGCTTCACTGTTATCTTTGTGGATTTATAGCAAGAGCTGTTGTTGGTAGCCTTATAATCTAGTAGTACTGCCATATTGCAAGAACACATGAGCCCCAAAGCAAAATCTGAGCTAAGAAATTCAGCTTGTGAAAAAGGTGAAAATTGACTTTCAGGTGATGATAGAATGTTGTGAAGCTGGAGTTTTAGAAATTTTCCCTGGTGGTGGTATCCAGATTCTTTATCTCAGTATAAATTCATGTGACTATATAGTAGCAAACTCTTAAAAAAATTTTTTTTCAGGCGCTTATACAAATGTAAAACATGGACATTGAAGGAGTCACTCTGTAATTTTTTTTTATTTTGCTATCATTAATATACCATCACATGAGCAATGTTGTGGTTACTAGATTTCCCCCATTATCAAGTTCCCCCCACATACCCCATTACAGTCACTGTCCATCAGCATAGTAAGATGCTGTAGAGTCACTACTTGTCTTCTCTGTGCTATAGTGCCTTCCCTCAATATGTGCCCCCAATATGTTATGTATGCTAATAATAGTGCCCCTTATTCCCCTTCTCCCTCCCTTACCACCCACACCCCACCACCAGGCCTTTTCCCTTTGGTAACTTGTTAGTCCATTCTTGGGTTCTGTGAGTCTGCTGCTGCTTTGTTCCTTCAGTTTTTGCTTTGTTCGTATGCTCCACAGATGAGTAAAATCATTTGGTACTTATCTTTCTCTGCCTGGCCTGTTTCACTGAGCATAATACCCTCTAACTCCATCCATGTTGTTGTAAATGGTAGGATTTGTTTTCTTCTTATGGCTGAATAATATTCCATTGGGTATATGTACCACATCTTCTTTATCCATTCATCTACTGATGGACACTTAGGTTGCTTCCATTTCTTGGCTATTGTAAATAGTGCTGCGATAAACATAGGGGTACATATGTCTTTTTGAAACTGGGCCGCTGCATTCTTAGGGTAAATTCCTAGGAGTGGAATTCCTGGGTCAAATGGTATTTCTATTTTTAGTTTTTTGAGGAACCTCCATACTGCTTTCCCTAGTGGCTGAACTAGTTTACATTCCCACCAGCAGTGTAGGAGGGTTCCCCTTTCTCCACATCCTTGCCAGTATTTGTTGTTCCTGTCACTCTGTAATTTTATGAATAAAAAATGCCACATCTGTAATAGAGTGTTAAAGTTAGCTTTGTAATGTTAATAAAATCATAATTAATTAGAAATTGATATTTAGTTGTTGGTATGCTACCAAATGGGAACATCTTCAGCAGAATTTATTTATATATATCTGTTATTTCTGATTTAACATCAGGAGTGGAAAATGTGAATCAATATTCATGTGTCTCTAGAATTCAGCAAACTCTGGTAAGACCTGTGTCTTGCCAATGGGTTTCCGCCTCCAGCAAGTTCACTATGGATTCAGTGTGACCAAAGAAATGACAGTAGATGTTCTTGGGATGAAAGGTTTATACCCAACTTTATTTCCATGGTGGCAGGTCAATCACTAAAATCCCATCCACTCAGAGGAAGTTTTCACGCAGCAAGCCCATCTCTGCCTCTGGGCCTCCCTGCCTCTACAGCCATCCTCTGGGCCTCTGTCCTCGGTGCTGCCACCACTCCAGCCTCTGCTCTGCTCTTCTACAGCCTTGCAGCTGTGCCACCATGTCGCCCAGAGCACTGGGTGGAGCTCTTTATATAGTCAGTAGCAACATATTGTCCACACGTGTAGTGAGCTATCCAACCACCAAGGCCAGGTGAGAATCCTGGCCAAAGGAACTTTAATTTTTTTTTTTTTTTTGTAGATAATTATTTTTTTATTGAAGGGTAGTTGACACACGGTATTACATTACATTAGTTTCAGGTGTACAACATAGTGATTCAACATTTATATACATGACAATTCTAGGTACCAGCTATCACCATATCAAGCTGTTACAATATCTTGACTATATTCATTACATCCCGGTTACTTATTATTTTATTGGAAGTATATACTTTTTTTTTTTTTGTGAGGGCATCTCTCATATTTATTGATCAAATGGTTGTTAACAACAATAAAATTCTGTATAGGGGAGTCAGTGCTCAATGCACAATCATTAATCCACCCCAAGCCTAATTTTCGTCAGTCTCCAATCTTCTGAGGCATAACAAACAAGTTCTTACATGGAGAACAAATTCTTACATAGTGAATAAGTTCTTACATGGTGAACAGTACAAGGGCAGCCATCACAGAAACCTTCGGTTTTGCTCATGCATTATGAACTATAAACAGTCAGTTCAAATATGAATACTCATTTGATTTTTATACTTGATTTATATGTGGATACCAATTTCTCTCTTTATTATTATTATTTTTAATAAAATGCTGAAGTGGTAGGTAGATACAAGATAAAGGTAGAAAACATAGTTAAGTGTTGTAAGAGAGCAAATGTAGATGATCAAGTGTGTGCCTGTAGACTATGTGTTAATCCAAGCTAGACAAGGGCAATAAAACATCCATGTATGCAGAAGATTTCTCTCAGAACAGGGGGGGTGAGGTTCTAAGCCTCACCTCTGTTGATCCCCAATTTCTCACCTGATGGCTCCCCTGTGACTGTGCCTGTCTTAGGTTGTTCCTCCCTTGAGGAATCTTACCCGTCTCTGGCTAACCAGTCATCTTCCGGGGCCATACAGGGAAATGTAAAGTTGGTAAGTGAGAGAGAAGCCAAAGGAACTTTAAATTTATCCACAGCCTATAAGCTATGAATAGTGACATTTTTAAAGGATTGTTAAAAAAAGAAAAAGGAAAATACTTCACAGAAATGGTAGATGGGCTACAAAGTTTAAAATATTTATACTTGGTCCTTAACAGTTTGTTGACCCCTGGCATAGACAGTGAAAACTGGAATACAACTGAGGTGTGGTGAAGAGAAAAAAAACATGAATATCATCATAATCATTATTTTGAAAATTTAAATGAAATGGATAGTTTCCTTGAGAAATGTGAACTTAACTAAAACTGCCACTGACTCAAAAATAAAAAGCCCTTGGAAAACTAAGTCAGTATTAAAACTGTTTCTGTCTCACACATAAGTGCATGCATACATACATATATTACATATTATATGTGTCTCACACATAAGTGCATGCATACATGCATACATACATATTACAGAATCCAGAACCCAGGCTCCAATAGGTGGTGTATCATCTGGGTTCTCCCGGAGAAACAGTGCGTAGGAGATACACAGACCCCCTCCTGCCCGGACAAACACATATATACAGCAAGTACTGGCTTATGTGCTTGTGGAAGCTAGACAGGCAAGTCTGAAATGTGTAGGGTCAGGCTGTCAGGAACAGCAGCCTCAGAACCCTTGGTCATGAGCTGCAGATGCAGCCTGCAGGTGGCATTCTTCAGAAAAAGTTCTGCTCTTAGGGCTTTTCAACTGATTGAAGCAGGCCCACCAGGATTATTTCAGATAACTACTTAAAGTCAATGAATCACAGATTTTAACCACATCTGCAAAATACCTTCACAGCAACACCTGGATTAGTGTGGAGTAATGGATCTATAGCCAAACTGATCCATAAAACTGACCATGACAGGTGGAGTCTACCAAACTTTCAAGGAATTGATGATAATCTTTATCATTTACAAAATGTCCTAGAGAATGCAAAGGAAGAGAAAGGTCCCTAATTTATTGTTAAAATAATGTGATTTAGATAGCAAAACAACACAAAGATAAGGGAGGAAAGTAATAGGCAAATCTCAACATGGAGATAACTATAAAAATTCTAAACAAAATTTGAGCAACCAAGACAGAGGCCCTCCTATTACTACTGGCCATTTTTCTAAAGGGCATAGACAGTAAGAAACAAGAAAGATGCAAAGCTGCCCTTATGATTGTCTGCATAGAAACTGGAAGAGAATCTATTGGCAATTTATTAGAATTAATGAAAGCTAAGTAAGGTTGTGTTGGTTATAAGGACAATACAGTTGAACTTGTACAAAAAAATAAATAGGTAAAGATACCTTTACCAATAGAAATAAATCTAATAACATAAACAGTATCTTTAAGTAGAAAATTAAACAGCTCTTTTTCTACTTAATTATTCACTTTCTGATAATTACAGGTTAAAATCACCTACTATGAGTGCAGATTTATAACAAGGAAACAAATCGAGGTAAAATATCTGTAGTTGGCAGATTGTGAGTTTTGATGAATGTGTATACCCCAATCAAGGCGACCCTCAGAGAATACCCTTCTCAAGTCCCATGGATAACCCGTGTTCTATTTTTTAACACCATAGGTTAATTTTGCATGTTCTTGAATGATGCAGTATGTACTCTTGTGTCTGCCTTCTTTTTCTCAACAAAAATTTTGAGACTCACCCATAAATATATCAGTAATTCATTCTTTTGTATTGCTAAGTAGTATTCAGCTGGGCATTTAGGTTGTTTCCAATGTTGGCCTATTATGAATAATACTTTCATAAACAGACTTGTACAGGGTGCTTTCTGGACATATATTAATTTGTCTTGGGTAAATCAATACCTAGGAGTGGAAAATAGGTTGGGTGTATTTAACTTTATAACTTAACAAGCTGTTTTCCAAAGAAGTTTATAATCTCACACTCCTACCAGCAAAATATGAAAGTTGTAGTTGCTCCACATGCTCCCTAACATTTAGTGTTGTCACTGTTTTTAATGTTAGTCATTCTGGTAGGTGTGAAGTGGTATCATGGGTTTCATTTGCATTTTTGTAATGACTGATGAATTTGAGCACCTTTTCATGTACATATTTATAATTTGTATATCTTTTTTTTGGAAGAGTCCATTCAAGCGCTTTTTCCCTTTTTTATTGGGTTATATGTATTTTTGTTGATATATAAAAATTCTTTATATAGTCTAAATTCAAGTCCTTTGTTAGATGTGTATGTTGTAAACTCTTTCTCCTGGTCTGTGTCTTGCCTTGTAATTTTCTTAACAGTGTCTTTTGCTAAATAGCAGATTTTACATTTGATGAAGTCAGTTTTTTAATTTTTTAATTTTCTGCATAGTGCCTTTGTGTCCTTTTTTAAAGAAATCTTTGTCTACTCTAAGGAATTGAAAGTTTTTTTTTGTTTAATAGTTTTAATTTTTGCATTTATGTTAGTGATCCATGGCAAACTAATTTTTGTGGGTGCTGTGAAGTAGGGGTCAAGGGTTCACACTGATTTCTTTTTTTCATGTTTATCCAGGTCTACCTCCATTTGTTAAAAATTTTATTTCTTCATTGGCTGGCCTTGGTGCATGCATTTGTCCAAGTAAATTGACATATATAAGTGGAAGTATTTCTGGACTCTATTTTGTTGTATTAATCTTTTTGTTTATTCTAACTATGCTATTACTACACCCCTTTGATTGCTGTAGCTTTGTAGTAAGACTTAAAATCAGGTAGTATAAGCTGTCCAAATTTGTTCTTCTATTTTAATGTTGTTTTGGCTATTTTGCTTCTTTGCTCTTCCTTATACATTTTCAAACTTTATTATAACTTTATTTTGAAATAGTTTAATGCATCAAGCTGCAAAATAGTGCAGTTTCCACTTTTCCCCAGCGTTCTGTAATGATACTATCTTATATAACCATAGTACATGCTTTCAGTGAGTGTGGTATTGCCCTCAAAGGGGCAAAAATTAGTATTAGAGCGAGAAAATAATCTTGCTCTTTTAATGTATAAACCACTGTCTTGCATGCAGTACATAAAAAGACAATGTGTTTGTGATACTAACAATTTATAGTGGGCATTAGGAAAAAAATGTCTAAAAAGGCACCTTTAGGGGCAAAAATGAAAAGTTGGGATACACTGCTATACTTCATTACAGCCAAGGAAATCAGCAATTGACATTAGTATCCTACTAACTCAGGTACATATCTTAAATTGAATCTCACCAGTTTTTACATGTATTTTGTGTGCATAGGTATATGATGTTTTATTACGACTCAGATAGCCATGATCACAATCAGCATAGAGAACTGTTTGTCACCACAAAGAAAAACCCTTGTTTCCCCTTCATAGGCACACTACTCCTCAACTCTTAACCCTTACCAGTGAGTAATGATGTTTCCATCACTATAATTTTGTCATTTTAAGAGTGTTATGTAAATAGAGTCATACAATGCGTAACCTTTTAAGTTTGTGTTCTCTTCATTCAACACAATGCCCTTGAAATCTATCCATCCAAGGTGCTGCTGTTGTATATTAAGAGCTCATTCTGTTTTATTGCTGAGTAATATTCTATTGTTTGGATAAGCCATTGTTTATCCATTCACTCATTGGAGGACTTTTGAGTTGTTTTCATGTTTTAGTTACTACAAATAAAGCTGCAGTGAACATCTATGTACAGGTTTTGGTGTGAATGTAAGTTTTCATTTCTTTAGGATAAGTCCTTGGGAGTGTGTTTGCTGAGTGTTAATTGTGAGTATATGTGTAACTTTGTAAGAAGCTGTCCCATTATCCTCCAGAGTGGTTATACCATTTAATGTTCCCAGCAGCAATGTATGAGCGATCCAGTTACTCCATGTCCTTGTTGACACTTAGTATTATCGTTATTTTAAACTTTAGCCACCTTAATAGGTCTTTGGTATCTTTGGTTACTTTAATTTCAATTTCTGTAATGACTAATGATGTTGAGCATCTCTTTATATACTGAATTGCTATCTGTGCATCTTCTTTGGTACAGTGTCTGTTGAGTCTTATGCCCATTATTGGTTGGATTGCTATTTTCACTGTTGAGTTCGAAGAAGTAGTTATCCTGGATACAAGTCTTTGTCAAATCAGAGATTTGGAAATTATTTTTTCCAGTATGTGTCTTGTCTTTTTATCTTCTTAGTAGGGACTTTAGCAGCATGCAAGTTTTTAATTTTGGTCGTCTAATTTATAAATTGTTTTTTTCTTGTATGGATTGTGAATTTGATGTCATATATAAGAACTCTAACTCTGGGTCATGAAGATTTTCTTCTGATTTCTTCTAGAAGCTTTTTTCCTTTAACTTTTTATTTTGAAATAATTATAGACTCACAGGAAGTTGCAAAAGCAGTATATATGGAGTCTCATGTGCCTTTCACCTTGCCTCCCCAACAGTGACATAACTGTAGTACAATATCAAAAGCAGGAAATTTGAGTTGGTACACAACTGTTAACTACAATATAGACCTTTTCATTTTTCACCAGTTTTTTATATACATGCATTTATGAATATGTATAGTTCTGTGCAATTTTAGTCCATGTTCCTATTCTTACAGGGAAAGTAATCAGTGTTTTACCATTAAGTATGTTGTTAGCTGTAGGTTTTTTGCAGATACACTTGCTTAGGTTAAAGAAGTTCCTTTCTAGTCCTAGTTCAGTGAGAGTTTTGTTTGTTTTTAATGAATGATGATAAATTTTATTACATTTTATTCTGCTTGAATTGATGTGCTCATATGGTTTTCCTTGTTTTAGACTGTTAGTATGATAGATTACATTGATTTTCCAATAGTGAACCAGACTTGAATCCTTGGAATAAACCCAACTTGGTGTGGTATATTTTTCTTTTTATATATTGCTGGATTTGATTCACTAATATTTTGCTAGGATTTTTGTATCTATATTTATAAAGGACATTCATCTGTGGATTTTTAAAAAATACTGCCTGTACTTTTCTGTCAGTAAAGCTAGCCTCATCAAGAGAGACTGTAGGAAGAGACTTTAGAATTGGTATTATTTGTTCTTTAGATATCTCTTAGAATTTGCTGATGAAACTATATGGGCCAATTTTATTGATCTTTCTAAAAAATCAAGCTTCATTATGATTGTCTCATTTGTTTTTCTGTTGTCATTTTTATTGATTGACTTATGCTCTTTATTATTTTCTTCAACTACTTGTCTCAGGTTTATTTATTTATTTTTCTAGTTTTGATGGGTGGAAGCTTAGATGGGTGGAAGGTTTGAGATTTTATTTTTCAATATGAGCATTTATTGCTCTAAATTTCCCTACAAGCATTGCTTCAGCTTTGTCTTACAAATTTTGTTCTCTTTTTCTTTCAGGTCAGTGTATTCTTCCCTTGATGATTCCTTTTTGACCTATGAATTGTTTATAAGTGTGTTCTTTAATACCCAACTATTAGGAGATTTTTCTTTTATCTTTCGGTAATTGCTGTCTAGTTGATTACATTATGGTCAGAGAAAATACTTTCAATTTGTCAGTATTCCATTTGATCTATTGTTTAAAAATTTCTTAGTTATTGTTTTAAAGATTACACTATACATACATAGTTTATCACAGTCTAGTGGCATCAACACTTTATCATTTACGTGGAATGTAGATATCTTAACAACACCAAAGTCACTCTGCTCTCTCTTCTTTATGATATAGTCATCTTTATTATTACCACTACATACACTGAGAATGTTATAAGCTTTGCTTCTGTCAAAAATAATTTCTAAAATTCATGCAAAGAATAGTTTATTACAGTTACCCCTTCTATCACCCTTCTTTTTTCCTGTTGTGCTGAGTTTCCTTTTGTTACTATTTTCTTCCTTTCTGAATAGCATCTTGCTATTTTTTTCAGAATAGGTCTGCTGCCAAGAAATTACTTTAACTTCTCTTCATCTGAGTTGCCTTTATTTCATCTGCAATCCTGAAGAATGTTTTTGCTGGATATAAAATTCTTGATTGACAGTTCTTTTCTTTTAGTATTGGAAAATATTGTGCCACTTCCTTCTGGCCTCTGGTTTCTGATGAGAAATCCTTTGTCCTTTGAATCTTTGTTTTCCCTGTGTTTCTCCTTAATGCTTTGAAGATCTTTCTTTGCCTTTCATTTTCAGAAGTTTGATTATGATTTGTCCAGGTGTGTGTTTCCTTGGGCTTTAAACTGTTTTATTGAATTGGTAGGTTTATGTCTTTTGCCTAATCTGGAAAGGTTTCATCCTTTATTTCTTCAAATATTTTTTCAGCCCTGCTTTCTTTTTTCCTTTTTTCCAAACTCTGGTAAACTGAACAATAGATTTGTTATTCTTGTCCTGCAGGTCCCTGAATCTCAGTTCATTTTTTAAAAAGGTATTTTTCTACTTTTCAGGTTAGATAATTATTATTGAATTATCTTCTAGTTTTCTGATTTTTAAAATTATTTTATCTCCATTCCCTTTTTGTATTAATCTTGTATCTGGAAATTTTGTGAAACTTATTACTTCTAGTAGCTCTTTTATAGATTTCACTGGATTTTCTGTGTAGACAATCATATTATCTTTTCTATATAGACAGTCATTATAGGCAATAAACATATATACAGTTTTATTTCTTCCTTTTCAGTTTGGAAGATTTTTACTTATGTTACCTGCCTTATTGCACTGGCTAAGAACATTATAATATTGAATAGAAGTGGTAAGAGCAGACTTCTTTCTCTTGTTCCCTTTCTTAAGGGGAAAACATCTGGTGTTTCACCATTTAACATGATGTTAGCTGTGGGTTTTTTCTGTATATGTATTTATCATGTTGAGGAAGTTTCCTTCTGTCCCTACTTTACTGAGAGTTTTTATTAGGAATGGATATTGGATTTTTGTCAAATGTAGTTTCTGTGTCTATTGTGGTAACTGTTTTTCCTTTTTCAGTTTTGTAATATCATGAGTTACATTTACTGTTTATTAAATGTTAAGTGAACTTTACAATCCTGGAATAAACCTCACTTGGTCATGAAGTATTACCCTTTTTTATATTGCTGGATTTAATTTGCTACTTTTAAAAATATTTTTACATCTTTATGTAAAAATATGGGGTATTGAACTGTAATTTTCTTGTAATGTCTTGCCTGGTTTTGGTATCAGAGTAATGCTGGCATCAGAGCAATTTTATGAAGAGTTTGTATGGAATTGGTATTCTTTCTTAAATGTTTGGTCATATTCACCAAAATGTTTTTTTTGTGAGAAAACTTTTAACTAAATGTTAATTTCTTCAATACAGAGTTAATTGTGTCTTCTTGAATTAGCTTTGTGTTTTTCAGGGAATTTTTCCATTTCATCTTAATTGTCAAATTTACTGGCTTACATTTTAAAAATAATTACATTTAAAATTAAAATTAAATTAAAAATTATTTAAATATAGTATTATCATTTAAAAATGTGTATCATTTCTGATATGTCTGACCTCTATTTTTTCCTGGCTAGTGATTTATCAATTTTAATGCTCTTAAGAACCAGCTTTGGTTTCATTGCTTTTCTGTATCATTTTGTTTGTTTGTTGTTTCAGTTTCTATTTCATTGGTTTCTGCTTTGATCTTTATTATTTCCTTTCTTTTGTTTACTTTGTGTTTAGTTTAGTCTTTTTCTAGTTTCCCAATGTACAAGGTTAAGTCATTAAGACCATCCTTTTTTTCCAATATAAGCTTTTAGAACTATATATTTTCCTTTCAGCACTGTTTTAGCTGTATCACACAAATTTTGATGTGTTGTATTTTCATTTTCACGCATTTCAAAATATGTATTTCCCTTTTGATTTCTTCTTAGACCTGTGGGTTATTTAATGGTGTGTTATCTAGTATCCAAATATTTGAAGATTATCAAAAGATCTTTCTATTACTGGTATCTAATTTAATTATACTGTTGTCAAGTGACATACTTTGTATGACTTGAATTCTTTTACATTTATTGAGATTTGTTTCATATCCCAGACTGTGGTTTATATTAGTAAATATTCAGCTGTTACAGAGTGTATTATCCTATAAATGTCGGTTAGGTCAAATTAGTTGATGATGTGGTCAAGCACTTTATAGTTTTAATGTATAAATTTAAATATAGGTTTTTCTAATATGCTTTATATATTTCATGTTTCTATATCATGGATTCATTTTTATTTTATCGGAATATATTCTCTATTATGTCTTGTGTCAGATTTTATTTTATACAGAAGGCCACGGCATTATCTTCTGTCCTCATGCTCTTCTATAATGTGGCATTGCCACAGGAAGTGGAGTCCTGATACTCCTCTACTTGAGTATAGGCTGTCCTTAGTGATTTGAACTCAATATAATGTAGGAAGGATGGTGCTGTATGGCTTCCATAACAGGGTCAGAAAAGGCCATACTGCTTTCACTTGGATATCTTGGAATGCTTGCTCTCTAGACATTCCTTCTCAGATTGCTCCCTCTCATAACCTGCCTGCTGTACTGTGAGAGGCCAAAGCAAATGGAGAGACCATGTGTAAGGTGTTCTGCTTCACAGTCCTCGCTCAGCCCATCTTTCAGCCATTCCAGCCCAAATGTCAGATACATGAGTGAAGACAGAAGTCATTTGGAAGTAAGTCCTCTACCCTGGTTTTGGCAGCTGTTGAAATCAACCGATCATCTGAGTCTTGACAGATGAAGTACTGTACATTGTGAAGCAGAGAAGAGTCAATTCCGCTGTAGCTTTCTGAATTCCTGGCCTATAGGATCCCTATGCATAATAAAATGTTTAGTGTTGTACATCACTAAGTTTGATTAGTGCCTTGTGGTACAACAATAGGGATCACTTCTTTTTCAGATGGGTCTGAAAGAGGTAAACTTTTGAGTCCCTATATATCTGAAAATATCTTTAACTTCACTCTTAATTGGCTCTTGGATTCTTGGATATAAAGTAATTCTCAGAAGTTGGAAGTTATTTCTCCATTGTCTTTTTGCATCCATGTCATGCCAGTGAAACATGATACACATCTGATTCTCATTCCTTTGGGTAATATTTTTTTCCCTTTTGAAGTTTTTAGGATGTCTGAGCTTCAGACATTTTATCAAAGTATGTTTAGGTAATCTAGGATCCGTTTCTGTTTTAGGACTCCAGTCTTTTTATTTGCCGCAATGTATTTATTATACTTACTCTAAAATCTTTTTTTATCTACTCTTTTACCTTTTCTAGGAGTTGGTTACTTCTTGATTAATTACAGTTGGTTTCTCCCCTTTCCTTGTTTTGTCCTTCATCAGATTTAGGTGATTCTTGGCTGTTTGTTGTTGATTTTGCTTGTTTTTTGAGATATCCTGCTGCCCTCTCTGAAAATACTGTTATCAGTTCACAGATGTCTGCATCCAGAAGTTTCTGGGAACCACATAGTACCAGGGAGAGCTTAGGGGTTCCTGTTCTTCCAAGGTGCCACTGTCTAGATACTGGGAAAACTTCCTCATCTTTTAGGGATAAATACCTGGGTATTTGTTTCTTTTACCCATGGTGTGAAGGCAGCCGAAGAGGGGACCCACTGGCTCCTACTGAGGCATCTCAACCAATAATGGTTTAGATTCCTCCAGGGAAATCTCTTGCTTGCTCCCCATTTTTGCTGCATCAGAGCATGCTGCAACACCCACTTATGGCATCAGTTTTTCCCTGGAGAAAAACTGTGGGGTTTGATTATCTCCTTTAACCTCATTTCATTTACCTTTTGTCTTCCAGAGATTCCGGACCATTTTGGTTCCCCGAGGACACTTACTCCGTTGTTTTTCAGGGCTCTCTAAGAATTTAAGGAACCTGTGGGACTCTGGAGCAAGTGCTCAGTTTACCATTTTAGTCTAATTGTGGTAGTTGTGTTTAAAATGCACAGAAATCTCAAACATGCTTTGTTTTTATATGCACAGGGAGTTCCACTTTTTCTTCTGCCAGTTCTTTCTTAGGCTACTCTTTTTACTAGGCCGAGGGACTACACATGTGTCTCTGATTCTTGGATCTTTTCATCTATCCTTGGGACTCAGTATTGATAAAAATCCCCCTTTTTTGAATTATATTAATAAAAATTATAATGTGTTAGTCTGTGACTTTAATTTTGACAAGACTACATGGAATATGTTTTCAAATAAAACTGTTGAAGTATAGGTTGAAGAACTTTTTTTAGAAAGATATTTCCTATGGCCCTCACATTTTTTTCTGTTGTATAATAGAAAAAAAATTAGAAAGATTTTCAGTGACTAAAATTATTCTGATTTTATGGGGTCATAAGAGAGTTTTTAACATATTTACATAGGCTTTTAAGTAAACCAGAGAGTGCTTTTTTCTCCCTAAACTGGTGAGTTACTTGAGACTTCACTATATCAAAGATATTATTTTTTTTTCAGAGCAGCATCTCAGACATGTCGAAAAAGATGTTTTAATCCCTAAAATAATGAGAGAAAAGGCCCGAGAGAGATGTTCTGAACAAGTTCAAGGTAAGATTCAAATATTCATATAAAGATGAAATACATTTTTAAAAATAAGATCTGAATTTAATCCCTAGCCTCAGAGTCAAGTAGTCAGTGAATTAATATGTATGAATTATTTCTCACCCTTACACTGAGATACCAGTATTTCAGCTGTCAGAACTTCCAGGCAGTGTTTGATTCATTTACAATTTTAAAATATTCTCCTCAATTACTAGTAAAAAAACATTTTTTCCTAGAAGTATAGTTACATATTGAGAAACTTGATATGGGTATTTTGGCAATATAAGTTATTCTGGAGATTTTTATAGGGAAAGAAGAAATCTTAAATGTAACATGTACTTGTTTTTCCTCTATCGATATATTTATATAGCTATATATTTTAAGATTATTTTTGTTAATTCTCATTGTCTGTTACTGAATTGCTAATGAATCCCAAAAGCATTTACATTGAATCTGTTTTTTTCTATATTTTACATTTCTAAGTGGAAGATAATTATGTAAATGCATGTACTAGGTACCATGTATGCATGTTTTCTTTGGAAAATGTTTTTAATGTGAAATACTGTATTCTGTAAATATAGAGATATATCATTGATTAATATGTAACATTATAGTGAAAAATGTAAACAAAGCAGTGAAATATGAAAAATGAGGCCGTAAAGGATGGGTAATTAGAAAAGCAGATGGCAGTATTACCATGCAAATGTCTTTTTAAAGAACTTTACCTGTTGGAACTGCCATTAAAAGAAGTCATAGTGAGATTTTGCTGATGTTGACTATTTTCCTGGCTCCTCTTCTTCACTTTCCCCTATAGTCTTCGTCATCAAAGGACCACAATAATTCTTAGGAGGATGGGCTTAGCTGCAATCTCACTGCAGGTTTCTTTATAGGGGAGCCAGGCTGTATATCAACAACTGTAGTTTCAGGGCCATATCAATAAGGTTTGGATACTAGGAACACTTCTGTCCCTCTGATGCTATCTCCTCAGGAATTGGTGCTGTCTTCTTTGTAACAGATGAATGGAGGCAGAAAAAGAAGGGTAGTTCCTCAGAACTAACATGCGATAGTCATTTCTGTTTCTTAAATGACTGTTTATGACCTGTGTTAATTTTAATCCATTTATAACTTACATTTAAATAACATGTATCCATAAATACATTTATTAATTATCAGTAATTTAGGAATATTACTCTGTGGTAATACTCATGCTTTTGCTGTGAATTAGTTGTTTAATCAGAGCACCTTCCACAACCCCCACCCCTCAGGTGTCAGGAGAAATTAACCCATTGGCACCTGCAGGCAGGGTTCAGTGCACATCTGGCATTGGCAGGTGTCATGCTGATAGTCTCAAGAGATAATCCTCCACCTGCCTCATTGAACTAAAAGATACATATGCTGATTCAGGTGAGGGAGGATAAAAATTAAAAATGGGTAATAAAGTCACAGAGCTAACTTTCCACTACCAGGAAAATTTACTTATTTCTGATATATTGGTCCCAAGTGAGATGTATCAGTTGTATTTATGTTGTTTGATGACATGTTATTCCTATATCTACAATAAAAGAAAGCTTGCTAACTCAGTTATAGGTTGAGATTTTACTCACATGATTCAGATGAAAATGCAGAATGATTGGGCTTCATAACTACATTTGCTTAATCTTAGTCAAACTTTGTTTTTGGTCTTTGAAATGAAAGATGTAGAGTATAACTTTATAATACTTATTTATGTTGCACAACTATATGTAATGGTACAGAAAAAATGTTTAATTTTCACTTCTTTATCAAAAGTTCTGATGTTTAGGATGTTGGCTTGGTTGTTTTGTTTTTTTAATATACTTAAAATATTCTGAAGACTGAAAGCATCTTAAAATTTGAGATACATTTGGGTTATTTCAGTATATCTGTCCCTATTAGAGCATGTTGTAACAATTGATTTTGGAATATTATAATTTTTTATAGATAACCATGTTGATTTTTTTAGACCATATGGTCCAAAACTAAATTTTAGTATCTAAAATTGGTGATTTTATAAAGAATAATCCTTAGTGTTCTCCCTGTTGAACCATGTGAGTTAGGAAAGAACATACCTTGTATCAGCCGTGTATATTGCCCAAGCAGAGCAGCAGAACCACTACATTTAAACTGAACAATAAGATGTAATTTAGCATCAGGGCACTTCCATTATAGTTTATTTAGTATTTATAGTCATTGCTTTATTAAATAATTATAGGATTTTATATAAAAGCATTATGCATGCTAATTGTATAGTTCCTGGATAAAGATACAGGAATTTTAATAAGTGATCTGACTTTTCTGCTAAATGTCTGAAACATGATTATGTAGGAAACATGATTCTTGTTTGATTTTTTTTTCATGTCAATTCAACCCAGCTGATCATAAGAATTGGGTCAGACTGCCAGCAACTTAGATTTGTGAAGGGAATGGAACAGCTTTTCCAAGGACAAAGAGAAATGAAATCACTTTCAATGAAAGAAAGATGCCTCATTATAGTCACCGACAGCAGTTATTGACAGCTACGCTTCCTATTAACAAGGAGCATTTAACTAAGAGTTTGGCTGTTGGATCTTTGGACTTGATCTAATTTGCTAGCATTAATTAGTTTCTTTTGAGCACAGACACTTGGTGCTCACAGCTATAGATTTGGAGGGCTAATTAGGATAGAAAATTGAACAGAATGGGGTAAGGCATTAACCTTCAACCATTACCAGCTGGGACACTGATAAAGACCACAGAGTCCAAATGCTCCCTATTGATGTGAAGTGTACCCTAATGAATATCAATTTCAGTCAGGTTGCTATATTCTTACTAGTTCTCTCTACATTATAATTTTTAACCAGCCTTCTTGTACACTATTGGCCTTTACTATCCACTGATTTAGTGTACATTGCACATGTCTCCTTATGTTTAAACACATTCAGGTTTGTTAAGTAGTGGATATTATTAGAATGTTTGTTATATACCCTAATACTTCTAAAATTTAACTTTCATCTAAAGTTACATGATTGTAATCTGCATCGAATATCTATAAAGTCCTACTAATTTTGCCCTTTCAATATAATGAAAACCATATCCTAAAGCCAGAAAAACCTCAGCTTTTCGGTGACAGTTAAGCACTGTTGATGTTAAACTGGTGTCAACTTGAGAGTCTTTGTATTTATAAAATAGATATACTTTATTGTTTCTTTTTGAAGAGAAAAATAATGTTCATCACCTTTTTTTTTTGAAACAACTTTGATCTGTTAAGTAAAGGTGACTTCTCTTAGAGATTACAGAATTGAGAATTCTGATCTTATTATTACATAAACTTTGACATAATTATAAACTCAGTTGGAAGAGCATATGCCAAAAGAAAAGCAATTGAACAATTGATTTAGATAGAAAACTCAACTTTGTATTATTCTTTTGCCAGTGATGCATTGGCAGTGAATGGAACCACTAAGATAAATAACCAGAGTATATTTGGAGACATTAGCACAGTGAATCTGAGTACACAGGGAATGGAACTGAAGGGAAATTTTAGAATGGCCAGTCTTCTTATTCCTCTCCCCAAAACCAAAACAGAAATCCTCTTCCACCAAAACTGATGGTAGAATAAATCCTTCTTGGATTTCAGAATTACCTACTTGAGGTGTTTTAGGAAGAAAGTTCGATGACCTCTGGAGGTTACTTTCCACTACATAACTTTTCTCATGTGTTTGACTCAGCTAATTTGATGTTTTACATTTCTATATGTTAGTAATTTTTCTAAAAATATTATTTGTCATATATATTGTTAAAGTATGCTTTAGAGTAATATAATTTTTTCTTCTGGAAATAGTCTCCATGGGAGGAAGAGTCACTAATTTGCTCTTTCATTACATTTCTTTGCATAATTTTTTGAATGGCATAATTGACATTTCATACAAACTTTCTATGTTGAATAATGAAGTTTGCTTTAAAAATGATAAGACTCTTTAGTTCTTTTGCTATGGCAGATCAAGACCAAAAAATGACTCTGTCACAATCATAGTTGTCCTGGAACTTTCTTTCACCTAGAAATACTCTCTTATACACCGACTCCTTTCATCCCTGGGGCCTTCTTTTACCTTATTTTAATGTTTCTTTTGTATCAGCATCCTCTGTTGCAATCTTTATCATTTTTTGGCCAATAAGGGGGATTAGTTCCAAAGGCATTATATAAAATATAAGGAAGTATAGATTGTTTGATTCTTTGAAACATGGCAGAGCTGTGGTTAAATAACACAGAAGCTCATAAAATGCCTGTCCTCTTCTGTCACTCACAACTGAAGTATGGCACATTTCTCTAAATTCCAAAGATACATGAATTAACAAAAATCAAAGTCACATTAAGAATTCTTGGGGTATTCTTTAGCCTGTTTGCAGACAGAGAACTACCAAAATGCCATTAAAACAAATTGGAGGGCTACAGACTGCAAATAGTCAAAGTAATCCATCTTCTATTCAACTATGTGACTTGAACCTGCCAAAAACTTTCATTTTGTTTGAATTGTGCCATTGTTATCGCATATATTTTTGCCATTTAACCAGCTCACCAATGTTAACTAGCATTGAAGTAGAGATACAACACATGTTCAGACTGGTGTATTAGGAGGATAAATGTAAAATCACCAAATATGATGAATATCTTATGTACAAGATATATGTTGCAAACTCTTAAGAAATATAAAGAGAAATAAGGCAGAGTTCTTCTTCTTTGGATCCATACTGGACTCTGTTGGGGGTCCTCAAGGTCATCCCTAGGTTTGGTGATTTGTTGGTGATTTGTATTTATAAAATAGATATACTTTATTGTTTCTTTTTGAAGAGAAAAATAATGTTCATCACCTTTTTTTTTGAAACAACTTTGATCTGTTAAGTAAAGGTGACTTCTCTTAGAGATTACAGAATTGAGAATTCTGATCTTATTATTACCTAAACTTTGACATAATTATAAACTCGGAAGACAATATGCCAAAAGAAAAGCAATTGAACAGTTGATTTAGATAAAAAACTCAACTTTGTATTATTCTTTTGATACTTCTGGCTAAAATTTATTACAGCAAGAGGATACAAGCAAAACCGGCAAAGGGAAAAGGCACATGGGGTGAGGTCCAGGGGACACCAGGCACAAGCCTCCAAGAGGCCTCTCCCAGTAGAGTCACTTAGGATGCACTTAATTCCAACTCCAGCACTGAATTGTGAGGTGTAGTCTACCAGACAAACTCCTTAGAGACTCAGTCCTCTCCTTTATTGGGAGTTGGTCACATGGACAGCCTGTGCAGGTCACATGTACCAAAATTTTAGACTCCCTGAAGGAAAGCAGGTGGTCAGCATAAACCATATGGTTTGCACAAACAGTTTAGGTGCAGTGAGCTGCTCTTATCAATTAAGGAATGGTGGGAACACTCCCCAAATCCACGTTCTTAGATGCCAACTAAGAGCCACCCTTGCAAGCAGGGCTTTTTAAGGGATAGCGTAGCAGGCCTTCCATGCTAACTCTTTTCTGCACAGGGACACAATAAAGTTAATTAGCCATAAGTATTTGTGTATGCCTATTGGGCCTGATGTCATGCCAGTGACATCAGGAGTAATAGGTCTGTATCAATCACAAATACAGCCGAATTATTTTTAAAACAACTGAACAAAGTATATAATGGCCATTACCCATGATTTAGTGGGTCTCAGTTACATTTGTTAATTCATATGTCTGTTGTAGGATTTAACTTGCTTATGATTTTCTTATTTCTGAATAACAGGGCAATTTTATAATGAAATTATGTATAATCGAACATAAATACGAATAAAATGGCTAGTTTTCTTCTCACAGAGAAAGGTGCAGTATGTTTTAGTTTTAGAAGTAAGTTAAATCTTTAAATGACTAAAGTAGTAGGAAATTTTGTCAGGACAGATAGATTTTAAACAACTAATTTATGTAACTCATCTTTGAAGATCTCAGTGTGAAAAGTCTACATTTGAACACAGAAGCAAAAAATTATGTATCTTGAAACTTAGAAATATTGTTAAAATGAATATATGTTATTAATATCAAATAGGAGTTAAAAGTGTTCTACCAATACTTCATTAACAAGTGTTTATCACTTTCCTAGTTTTCCTAGACATCAGCTTTCAATTATTTTGCCATAATAGACTTAAGTCCTTTCATCTTATGAGAAATTAATCCAAAATTAACTATGGTCTTTAAGTAGTATGTGCCCTTGTATATAAAATCTTGGTACAAAATCACACTTCAGTTAAGCTACCTGATGATCCTTGAGTTGTAATTGGCATTCTTTCCAGATAATCAGAGCCTGTGACCGGTAAACTTTGCAAATACTCACAAATAATTATATTTTGACTGAAATACATTCTTATAGGAATCTTGTATATCTGTTGGGAAAATAATAAAACGTGGAAATTTGGTTTGTACAAAACCTTGGAATGCATTAGACTAGTATATTTAGAGCAGCATAAAAAAACCAGTTCTTTTTTGGGGGAGCTAGAATTAGTTTCACACTATAATGTATAAAACAGATAAAAGCAGAATTATATTCATAATTTTGTTACATTTACAAAGTTATATGAAAACAATGTATGATTTTTATGAAGCAAATTTTAAATCAGATGTTACAGTTGCAGCCTAGTTTGTATCTCTTCTTCTAGTTCATTTTTGTGGTTTACTTTTTTGAGGGATGCAAAATGTAGAGTAAATCCTAAATCAGAAAGTAGTTCTAAATAGTAATGATTTCTTCTGACTTACTCAAAATTTTTAGAGTATTTACTTAAACAAGTGTGATAGAAATTTTACTGTGAGACCCACAAGTTTATCTAGCATCATATTTTAATATATTGGTTGTCTCCAATGTGTTAGCACTTGGTAATCCTCTTTGCTAATCTTTTAGTATTAGTCAATTATTACGTCCGTAAAAATGTACTTACAAAGGAAAAACAATTTTCACATTCCCTTAGGCACTTGAATGAAACCTTACAGTTATATTGAGCATAGTCATCCAAAAATATTTATTATTTCTGTGTGCCAGTCAATATTAGAGATGCTCATCAGAGATGAACAGGGAATGAAACAGAAAAAAATCTGCCATTACAGTTATAAGTAAATATAAGTGACTGGAGAAAGATAAAATTGAGTAAGGGCAGTGGGAAGTGTTGGTCTTAAAATGGGGCTGGATTTTTAGTAGGTGTCAGTGTAGGTCTCACTAAAAAGTGACATTTGGACAAAATTCTTTAAGGAGGTGAATGAGTGAGATGTGCAGATATCTCTGGAAGAATGATTTGAACAGAATGTACGAAGCCCCTGAAACACTAGCTGAAGCTAGCATGTTTGAGGAACACCAGAAAGGTCCCTAGTCAGGGTGGAATGACTGAGGAGAAGAATGGAAAGTGAGGAGTTCATCAACACGATGGGGGCAGAATCATTTAGGGTCTTGTAAGAACTGAGGATTTGTAGGCACTAAGGGGAGAAATGGAAGGACATTGATGGCTTAGAACAGTGGAGTGAGACACGGTCTGATGTCCTATTTAATAGTGGCCTTACTGCTGTGTTAAGAATAGATGGAATAGGGGCCAATGGCAGAATCAGGGACACTGTTAAGGATGTAGTTGTGATAATTCAAGTGACAGATGATGGTGGATTAGAAGGGTGGAGCAATAGAGATGATGAGAATGAGAACACACACGTTATGTATTTGAAGATAGGGGCAACAGAGAAAATGATGACTCCCTATTTGTCCTGAATAAGTAAAAGGGATGGAATTTTAGTTAACAGAGAAGGGAAGACTGTGTGAAGAAGTTTTATCATTTTATTTTAGTTTTTGATGATCAACGGATCAGGAGTTTAGTTTTGGACATGTTAACATTGAGGTGTGTATTAGACATCTAACTTTGAAACCCTCACATTAAACAGTGGTAATCACCCTTTTAAAGGGAAATGGGAGGAGTAGAATGCTTATTCATTCTGGTATTTTTCTAATATTTTTGTGTGAACAGTGCAAGTTTTCTTAGTTATGTGTAGTACACATTTTCAAATTGGATAGTGATAGATTAAAACTGTCCTTCCTGAACCAGTCATAACTACACTGATTTGTTAATTCAACAGACTTAAGTGCTACCTATGTGTAATACATACGGTGCTACGTACAGTGAGGAATATAAGGCCATAGTCTCATGCCACAATAAAGATACTAAATTACCTATTTAATATCACATGACTTGTTAATCTCTCATGTTGGTATTAGAATCCAGATATCTTAATTCCCAACCTAGCACTCTTTCCATTAACATACCAGTTGACTGTGTCGAAGATGGCGAATATAGTTAGTTCATCTGTGCCAATATAATCAGTTGGGAGTGGCTGCCTAGCACACTGTGAATGGGATCATAAAGAGAGTGTCATTAGATCAGTTGTCAGTCCTGAGTGGTAGATTTGGTAAGTGATGATACGCTTTGCCTTGTGTTGGTCCTTTCTTGCCCATATGTTGGTTTATTTCTAGCTACTCCTTTTTCATTGCTGCATTGTTTGTACTCAGACTTCACCAAGAAGGAAAAGTTATTTTCTCTCTGTATCTTAAGTAATTTAAAATTTTTATTTCATTTCTGAGAACATTTCTAATATTATTTTCTATGGTACTCTTTTTGGGGCTACAGCCCTACATACACAAACTACAGAACATTTGCCCATTAAAAGGTAGTCATACCCACACAACATAATAATTTGAGTTATGTATTGAGCTTAAAAGTCTTATTTTTATAATTAACATTATCTACTTCCTTGAAGTTTAATTTTTACTGAGATTGAAACTCCTTTTTTGATTTTCATTACTTTATATCTTATAAAAGAGATCATTCAATAAAATATGTGAAAATTAATAGTTGATTTTATGAGAGATCATTAGCAAATGTGAACATGTCATGCTAGGTAAAAAAACATGTAAAATCATACTTGGTATAATTCTAACAAAATGTTAGATGTATGAACAAAAAATTTATACTAAACTTAAAGATAAGTATCTGGAAATAAGGGAGGAAGCACGTGGATCATAGGTTATTTCTTTTCCTATGCATAGTTTTTTCATATTCTCCAAAATGAAAACAATACTTTCTTTAAATGAGGATTTTATATCCTACACAGACAAATTATAAGTGTATAGCTTGATGAATTATGACAGTAAACATATCTGTGTAACCACTACTAAGGTCAAGAAATAGAAATTGCCAGAAGCCAGTCTTCTTTGGACTCCTTCCCAACCACTCTCCTTTTCCTTCTCTACAAAGGTAACCACCATTTTATTTGCAAACTGCATAGATTCATTTGCCTGTTTATTAAATGGAATCATATGGTGTGTGATCTTTTGTGTCTGGTTTCTTTTAGTCAACATGGTTTATTAGATTCATCTGTGTTTTGATGTAGTGATAGTTCTCTCATTTCCATTGCCATATAGTACCATTATATAAATGTGCTACAGTTTATTTATCCATGCTGCTCTGATGGATATTTAGGTGATTTACAGTTTTCATGCAAAGAATGCCTCTAAAATAACATTCTTGTTCATGTCCTTTGGTACCTGTATGTATTCATTTTTGTTGGGTTATATACCTAGAAATGAGATTTCTGGGTCATGACAATGTATATAATTTCAACTTCTGCAGATAATGTTAAAGAGACTTCCAGATAATGGAAAGTATACCCAAGTTTTTTAAAAAGCCATAAAAGGAAATGGGAAAAATAAGGTGGATTATGGGTGATTCTTATTTTCATAGTTTTTTAAAAAATCCTCCATAATGATCATATCTTTCTTTAAAAGATAAAACTGTAAGGAATCAAGAGTTCTATTTTATAATACAAAAGCTATAAAATATAGAAAATAAAATTTTCTGTATGTCATATACTGTACTCATAATAGATCACAAACTAGGAAAACATATTTGTAACAAATTTCACAAAAGTTTGCTATCCTTATGTATAAAGACAACTATCAGTAAGGAACTGGTGAATATACATTCAAAAAATTAGATTGGCAGAGGACACAAACTTTCTCTCTGGTAAGTTAACATATTATTAAACATGAAAAATATCTGTCCTCACTTTCAGTGGGTTAATTGCAAATCACACTCTACAGTACTGTAAGACGCTTACAAACTTGATATGATTTAAACATTCATGATGGAGAAGTTCAGATTCTGGCATGGCCTAATAGCTCTCACCACACCTGTCCTTCTGCAGAAAACAACTATAAACAATGAACAAATTTAAAAACAACTACCTGAAGGCATTGGAAAGTAACCAAAAGCAAATGGAAATCAGAGGGGAGTCTCAATGATAGAAGGGAATAGCCTTGGGTGAGTCTCCATCCTGTATCATGGCCAACATTGACTGAAAGAAAATAGCCTTTGGTCTGGAAAGTTTGTATTTGTGTATAGTGGAGTGAGAGGAGGGGAAGAGCATAAACCCCAATAAGGAGAAGACCAGAGAAGAGAAGCCTCATATTCTGTGTATAAGCTTTGCCTATATTTGTGGCTTAATACTGAACTACATATGGGACAGATTCCAAGCAGCTCAGTTAAGTCGAAAGGAACTGAATGAAAATTTGAGCTGCTACCCACTATACATAGTAGAGAGACAGGGTTCTGCAGGTTGAGTTGAGCAAAGAAACTTGACTGCCTAAATGAAAAAGAAAAAACATATTCTTAGAGAAAAAGAACAAAAACCAAACTTTTTACATGTTATCATTCATAGTATTCGTAATACAGTGCCAAATTGTTCAGTGTACACAGATGCAGGAAAACATCCATTCTCAAGTCAATGGAGACTAATTTCAAGGTAACTAAGATGTTGGGATTATCAGACAAGGATTTTGAATCAGTTGAGTATTGTTGCTTAAGAATATAAAGGAAAATATGCTTGCAATGAATAAATAGGAAATCTTAACAGAATTTGAAACAATAAAAAAGACCCAAATCAAAGTTCTATAGCTGAGAAATACGATATCTGACAAAAACTTCAGAATGGAATTGACAGAAGGAATAATAAACCTGAAGATAGTTCAGTAGAAATATCCACTCTAAAGAAACAGGGGGAGAAAAGGAAGAAAAAATTAACAGAACCTCAGGGCCCTGTGGTATATCATAGGGATAACCTTCATGTAATTGGAATTGCATACCTAGTGGGAGAGCTACAGTTGAAACACGGAAAGCATTTACTTTGCACATACCTCTCCAATGATCCAGGAACTCTACCCAGGAGAAATAAATCATTTCAACATAAGTTTCATTTGTGTACAATAATACTTACAGTAGCTTAGTCATAGTAGCCAAAGATTAAAAATAGCCCAGGATCTCTCAAAAGCAGGAGGGATAGTCTAATTTTGGTATAGTCATACACTGGAACACTATTCAGCAGTGACATTGAGCAAGCTATTGTTGTACACGACAGCAGAGATGACTCTCAAAACTTTATTAGGAGTGAAATATAAAAGGGTACATGCTTTAAAAAAACATGTTCTAGAATAGTTAACATTTATATGGCATTCTAGAATAGGCTAGACTAATCCAAACAATGGTTGCACCATTACGGTGGGAGTGAGACATGTTGACTGGAAAGGGACACTAACGAAAATTACTGGAGTTATCTTAATGTTTTGTTTTTGTTGGTTTGTGTTGCACCAGGTGTATACTTTTGTTTCATTGAGTGCTATAGTTAAGGTTTATTTATTTCATTGTATATAACTGTTACTTAATATGAAAGAAACAAGTACAGAACTCTAATCATGTGCCTGCTGAAATATTTGTGGGTAAGAAAACATACATAATATATAATATTGATGAGATTTTGGAGAAGCAGTATTTACACTTCTGGCTAGAATTGCAGATTAATACTATGTCATGACAGGTGTATGAGTATTTTAAGTGTTAACAATAATTCATAAATGTGGTATTCCTTGATGTAGCAATTCAACTGGTAGGAATGTATCTTAAGGAAATGACAGGAGATACTCAATAGAATTTGCATTAGTATGTTCAGCAGCACTATATGTAATATGGAATATTGCCAAAAATGTACGTTGACAGGGTCTGATTATATAAATTATGGTATAGGGAATGGCAGTATGCACATATTTGTGATCATCATAAATGCATTACTGATTTGAGAGACTGGTTATTTTCTTTCAGGGGCTGGCTGTCTATAGCCTGATGGTCAGCTCTTGCCTGCTGCCTGACTATGTGTTTTATTAGGACACAACTGTAAGATAAATTCTAGCCGAAATAAGCAGGTGATGAGAGGCAACAAAGGGCCAGGCAGTTTATTTGAGTGCAATTCCTGGGTGATATTCCCCCATCTGGCTATCACAGGCCGGGGAAGTCACACTCAGCAGGGCAGGCAGCGAGTTTTTAAAGAAGGTAGGGGGAGGCAGAGCTTAGATTTACAGCGGCGCCAGGATTGGCTAGCCTGAGGCACATTTTTCAGGTTGGGAGGGGGTAGCAGCCGGGGACTTTGGCACGTCATCAGTGTCTGATGTGCTCACTCCTCCCCCCAGTGCCTTCAACCTTACATTCCAGCCTTTTGGTCATAATGGGCGATGACTTGATCTGGCTACTTCTGGCTGACAAGGGGCATCGTGGGGGAAGGGGGGTTTCGTAGCATGTAGTTACATTGCTCTGACTGCAAATATCCTGCCTTGCTTTCTCCAGAGGCTCTCACCTTATTCTGTCTAAGCTTATGGTTCCTGTCTCATTTTCTCCTCTACAGATAGAGACTCTAGCTGCTGCCAGGGAAAGGGGGCAACAACCACTCCAGCTGCTTCATGCTGAGAAGGGGCGCAGTAAAGGGTGCAGCTAGGTTTCTATCACTGGTCAGTTGAGAGGGCCTTGGAAGGTTGGCGCTTCTATTCTGGAAGGACAAACTTGATGAGATTAAGAATGCATGGCTGAATATGAGAACTAGAAATATGAAGAGTCTAATTAAGAATCATAGCCAGGTATCATGGGGAAACTAAAATTCTGGATCGAGTTTACATCTCAATGACTAGTATTAGGATTTAGTATAGATAAGACTGCATTATTGAAACAATACTTTTCTCTAAAATCACCCTCATTTTTATTAGAAGTAACCAGGTTAAGAAAATAACTGACACTTGGCTTAATTATTTGCATAAGTGCAGCAAGAAGAGCAATTGATTACATAGGTTCTTTTAAATGTGCTTTGCTGGAACTTTTTGTAAGGAATTTCAGATTGAACTTTTAAAGGCCTCTTGAGGCCAGACAGCCAAGCCAGACTTGCCATCAGGTTTTGCCTGCAGTACCTGTAGATCTGGGTGAATTCCTCTCTTCTCGAGGTCCCCAAGACATCTCTCTCTAAATAAACAGCTGTACTTTAGAACAAAGTTACTTTCTTTTATCAAAAGATACATTCTTTAGCATGCAGAAATGTTTTCCTTATTACTTTAAGTAGTTTTAATTAGAACTTAAGACTATTAGGTACTTCAATTTTTAGTGAACACTGAGAAATAGGCTATTATTAACTGTTACACTAGCATTCTTTGGATTGACAAATTTATGAACATTTTATAATTTGTTAACCATGAGTTTTACAACACAATCTCTCACTGAGCACAAAGTATATCTTTTTAACTTAGCAAAATTTTAAGGTTTTAGGTTACTACAAAGATTTCTAGGCTGTAGATAGGTATACACACTGTAACACACAATTTAAAAGGTGTTCACTTGCCACTTATTTAGTTCACTCATTCGTAACAACTATGCTAGATTACTTACAAGACCTTTACTGAACATTAGACAAAGCTAAACCTTTAAGCATTTTATTCTTAAAAGATTTAGCAGATAACATCAACTTAAATGACCTTAGGTAAACTTTAGGCAGCTGATAACCACAAGGACATGCCTGCCTCAGCCAAACCCAAATTAGCATTAATGCTTAATATTTTTTTATCAGATTTTCTGGAAGTTTTAGAATGCCCAATTTTCACAAGCGCTTGTTTTTAAATCAATTTTTATTAATACCATCTGGAGGTAGGAAAATATTTTTCATCCACACACCTAGACACACAAACAAACAAACTGAGACACAACGACTACAGTCAGCAACACTTCTTACACAAAGACATATACACAGATAAACCGATATAAAGACTTGCGTCACTGATAGCTAATTGCTTTCCTTTTCTTCAGCTTCCTGTCCGTAGCTTCTGGAACCAGAGGGTGGGAAGAACGTGTTCTGGTGGGGGAAGAGGACGGTGAAGGCGGAAGGAGAGGGATGGGGTGGTGCAGTCACCGGAAGAGGAGAGCAGTACAACAACGGCATGGTTGAGAATGTAGGACTTTAAGATGGCCACAACATGTATAAAGACAAAGGACTTAAAGATGGTGGTGGAGAGAGGGGGAGGGGATTGCGAGCTGAGGGAGGTGGGCGACTGAGGTCTTCTGGCGAATCTGAAAAGGAAGAAGGACTGGGCAGAGTAAGAGGCTGACAGTCTTTAACTGGAGATCGGGCCAGGAGAACCTGAGTCATTGAACACTTAACATAAAGGTCTGGGCGGGAGCGCAAAGTCCAAAAAGCCTGCACATAATGGGATTTCACTCTACTCTCCTCTCCAGTGGCAATAATTAATCAAGTTGGTGAGGAGGCCAAAATTGAAAGTTCTCTCAGGGGGCCAGCGAGATTGATTGTCCAAGGGATACTGAGGCCCGGCCTCAGAGCAAAGAAAGACTAGCTTCCGTTTGCGAACTTCCCAGAACAAATATAGAGTAGCCAAATTAGAAATGAGACATCGTCAACGGGGCCTGAGCCTCTGCTTTTGAGGGCCGGTTCCCCATGTCTGCGCCACTTCCCAACTAATCCCTCTGAGAGGAGCGCCCAGCGTCCCAAGTGTGCCAAGTCAGGGGAGACGTCCTGGGAGCCTGGGTGAGGGATGTCTCCCCCACCGCAGGGCCAAGAGCAGGCCAGATGCCCGCAAAGGGTGGGCTGGATGCCCCCACCTGGATGTATGTACCAGGTGAAATGGAGTTAGGAAGGGAAGCAGACTGGGGGAAACTGAGGGACTTACCAGAAAATAGTCCATGCAGCAAAGAGCAGGCTGAGGTCCCAGGTCGGGGAAGGAGGGGGCGGGGCCACCAGTGGCTGGTCGGGCCCCGCGCTCATGCTCCTTCCCGGGATTTCAGCACCAAATGTAAGATAAATCCTAGCTGAAATAAGCAGGCGACAAGAGGCAACAAAGGGCCAGGCAGTTTATTTGAGCGCAATTCCTGGGTGATATTTCCCCGTCTGGCTATCACAGGCCAGGGAAGTCATGCCCAGCAGGGCAGGCAGCGAGTTTTTAAAGAAGGTAGGGGGAGGCAGAGCTTAGATTTATAGCGGCGCCAGGATTGGCTAGCCTAAGGCACATTTTTCAGGTTGGGAGGGGGCAGCAGCTGGGGACTTTGGCACGTCATCAGTGTCTGATGTGCTCACTCCTCCCCCCATTGCCTTCAACCTTACAACAACCATGACCGTTTACTTATGGATCGTCTGTGGCTGCTTTCATGCTGCAGTGGTAGAGTTGAATAGTTGCAACAGAGACCATATAGCTCACTATGCACCCTATGTCTCTTTACTGAGAAAAACGTACTTAACCCTGGTTTAATTAAATAAATCTTAAAACTACAGAAAGGGCTTACCAAATTAAGTAATTCCATCAATTTTGTATGATCACTTAACATGCACGAAGCACTGCACACACTGTGCATCCTCCCACTGCATATGTAAATGTGACAGGAACAGATGCAGGCCTGGGTCTTACAGAGCTTACATACAATAGGGGAGATAGTTAACAGAAATATTTAAATTAAAATTATGTTTTATACTATGAAGAAATCGAGCGAGAAGAAATGTTAAGTTATTTCTAAGTGTTGGGAGTACTGGTGATTTTTAAAATATGTTCTTTTCCTAAGTTTTCTAATATTTCTTAATATTTGTCAGTTATTTTTTCATTGAGTATAAAGAAGATTGAGTCATTTGCTTCTTCAGAAATTAAAAGAAGCGTATTGCTTTTAGCTTACAGAATTAATTTTAATAACCTTCTTATTAAATATTTATTGAATGCCTGTTACATGTTCAGCATTGTAAGAAGTACTATATGGGCAGTGTAGAAGTATGAGACTTGCTTCAGAACCTGTTGTTTGATCAGTAAGAGACAAACCAGGCATCTGTAAAATGGAACTACACCATATGAAACAACTTATGACAAAATACCTATATGCTATTTTAGAAAAAGGAAAAGCCATTGAATTTTTAGGTGAGACTTGCTGAAGAACATGGGCAACGACTGGACCTTGAGGTATGGCTAATGGTTTGGGAAAGTGCAGGGAAGCTGGAAAAGCACGTCAGACCACAGACTCAGGACTGAGGGCACAGAAGTCAGAATGCGCCTCATTTTTCTCTATAGCTGTAAGGAGACTGACCTCAGGAGACTGGTGGTGCATTTGGGGGATAATGATAAAAAGACTGGGAGTCAAGCCTGAGTTTGGAGTGCCTTGAAAACTTGAAACAGGAGTTTAGATTTGTTTTCTGATAAGAAATCAGAAGCATCTGAAGTCTTTCCTTTTCTCCCTCCCTCTCTCCTGTCTTCATCTCTCCCTTCCCAGAAAATCACTCTATTACAGATAGAACTGAAAGAAGATAAATTCTGCAACAGAGCACAAGATGAACTGACAACTTTGCTTTCTAAATTTTGGCTTTCTGCATTCTTTTGAGAGTACAAGGTGTCCATTAAAGTGACAAGGCAATGATGTGTGTTTGCCAGAGCTAAAGGGACACCCCTGTCTCAGACTGCTGTAGCATAACCCCTGGCATTAGGGAAAGTGTCAGGCTGCTGTGTGAGGATGAGCATTAACTGCAGTATAGATCTTACACAGAGCTAGCAGTGACATCATCTCTTTTTGTTCTTACAGGTTTCCTTAGGCATCGATTACCTTTTCTAGAGAAATTGATTCATCAGATGTGTCAGATTTTTAAATCTAACATTTTAAGTCCCCAAAGCTAAAGCAAAATTGCCTTTGGTCTAAGAATGGCTAAATAGCTGACCAGCAGCTTATTCTCTGGAAAGGCAACTGACTTCTGTTTACATAATCTGAGAGTTCAGTGTTGCATTGCTTTTTCCCCTAATCAACACCAGTAGTTTTTCCCTGCATTCTAATATAATACCCATGCCCTTAGCTTTCAAAAGCATGAATGAATAATCTGTTCACATTGAATTCTTTTATCCCTTTGATTCTTCACCATAACCTTAAAACTGGTTTTAATGGCCAAACTTAAGAACAGCCCAAAACTAACTCTGAATATGAATTCAGAGGATTTTAAATATCTCTAGTAGCAAAGCTTAAGATAGTCTTCCTGGATTTGACTTATGACATTTTATTTTACTACACTATTTCCAGGTATTATACATACATTTTGTACTTTTTTGACTCTCTGAACTTTGCCATGTGCTTATTACAGACTATTCCCATAGTTCAGCACCTCCTTAGTTAGTAATGCTGCCAAGCAACCAAGTCTTGCATGAAGTCTTGCAAGGAATTTAAGTGATGGGCAGGATCTTTAAATATCATCTTTTCCAATATCCTTTATGTAAGAGATTAGGTAATTGACTAGCCTCAGGGAAAATAATGGTTTAATATCAAATACATGATTAGAACCCAATTCTCTCTTCAGTAGTATATTGTCTCACTCTTATAGTTGTCTTTCTAAGCCTGTTGGATCCTTGAGCTTAGGTGATTTATATATATATATATATATATATATATATATATATATATATATAATTTTATTTTATTTTTTTTATTTTGCTATCATTAATGTACAATTACATGAACAACATTATGGTTACTAGACTCTCCCCATTATCAAGTCCCCACCACATACTCCTTTACAGTCACTGTCTGTCAGCATTATAAAATGCTATAGAATCACTACTTGTCTTCTCTCTCTTACACTGCCGTCCCCATGTCCTCTGAGCTTAGGTGATTTTTCTGACTGACATTTCTAGACAGACAGTAGCCCTTTATTGTGATGGAGGATACCTTTACTGGATCAGTAGGAGCAACTTTGTTCCAACTTAGTACAGATTAATGCAGTGATAGCAATTTTTAACTTTTGTCATCACTCACCTGCACAAACTGAACTAATCCATCCTAGGAGTCAAGGCTATACTTGGAAATTTGAAACTCACTTTGAAGGGAGCTAGACATTGACTGAATCCTAGAATGTGTCAGTATAGGGTGCAAACTTAACATATGTTGCATCCTATTCTTTGCCTGGTATACCTCTCATGGATATATTTTATGTGAAGCTCATAAAATTTAAACTTTTGAAAAATTGTATTTCTGATCTTCCTGAAGGTTTGACTAACCATATTTTTTTATGTACTATCCGAAAAGTCTGAGTTGTTTGTTTTTCTGTTATTTTGGCTTTAGGAGACCATTTGGTTGACTTATATATGGTTGAGTTTATTAAGAAACTTTAATTTCATTAGTAGCCCATGATTTCAGAGTGGATCTGTTTACCCAGTGCCTCAGTGATAAAGGCTTCATGTGATTTCTTCTGTGTTATCTTTTCCTTCCACATTTCCCCCAGCCAGATCTACTGAGATACTGAGGTTCAAATCATAAATTCTTATGGTAGGACCTCTACTTTGCCCTGACGATTGAAGTTCATTCAGTTTCATCTCTGACGCATAGGCTAGATCCATGGTCCTCAGCCCTTGCTGTAGATCAAAGTAATCTGAGGATATTTTTAAAAATACCAATGCACAGGCTCCTCTCCACAAAAAAAAGGTACTGATTTTTTTTTTTTTTATAAAGCTCTGAGGGTGCTCTGATGATGTGCAGCCAAGGTTGAGAAAGAAGAGATTAGCCAAAGGTACAAGACTGCTCCTTAAACAGCACTTGGCATTGGCAGTGGGCCCTGTGGATTTTACCCCTGTCTTAAGCTCATTTTGTTTATCTGAAAGTTACATACTACGCTACCTAGAGAGAGTACTCTCCATATAAACTTGGTGGTGGTTTTGTTGTTTGTGATGTTGTTGCTCTTCTTAGTTTGTGTGTGTTTTCTAGGTCTTGAACCTTTATTTCCCTTCCGTCTTGGAGGTTGAGCCCCAGATTATCTAGGCCAGCTTTCAAGTTCTTTTCTACTAGATGAGAGGTTCTTAGCAAACTCTTAGGAAATGATGAAGCCAGGTACGCTCTTGGCAGTTTTAAAACCTTGCCTCTCTTTTTATCCTGTACATTTGTTGACCACCCCCTGTCCCTCTTTCCTATTCTGAGAAGTACTAATCTTATGGCATACCAGCTTCACGCTCCTCAGGGGCCTCTCTTCCCATCAGTACGTTCTTTGGTTTGTCAGATTTCATATATAGATTCTAATCTAAATGAGCAGAGATTGATTTGTAATCATTTTAGATCCCTGAGTGCACGGGATGTAATGTGAATAATTGGCTTACAGTTTAGTGAAGAAAATTACTGTGATGTGGAGGAAAGGTCTTTAACCAGTAAGTTCATGTTTCTGCCCTCACCAGGACAGTTTGTCTGCTGCTGAGGGCAGTGTGAGCAATGCTGACATGTTCTGCTGGGAATGAAGGCCTTGTGTGGTGACACAGTTACAATAAAAAACTACTTATGGATTGAGTTAAAATTTTGTTCCAGTTAGCAAGTACACATTATAGAGTTATAGATACAAATATGAGAGTTGATCCCTTAAAAAACTTACTTGGATTTTTTAAAAACCCACATGATTAATCAGATTATCAAGTTATGTTTGTAATCCTGTATATGGTCCAGTTAAAATCTCAGTCCATTCTGTTATGTTACTCTGGTGGAATATATGTATTAGACTTGTATATGCCCAATTCTGAGTTTCACACAAAAAAACCCCTGAATCAAATATAACATTGTTGAGTTGTATAGGATAGTGGCCTTGACAGTATTATTCCTTCACACTGATACAATAACTTTTTTTTTTTTGCTACATCAGTATTTTTGCGTGTGCCTGTTTGAATATCAACACTTCTACCTCATGACATAGAGTTAGCTTGATAGGCAGTTGGCCATGAAACTTCTTCATATTTTTTGACCTTGAAAGGACATTGGTTTTCCTGTAGTGGATTATATTGGATGGTTTATGTAGGGTTAATAGTTATGGAGATTGGATTCTTCACCTTTTTTTCCTATAAATTTTAAAGTGTCATTTAATGAATGTAAAGTTATGCAGAGCATTTATATTAAATAGACTTGTTAAGTATGTCTTTCCTATCTGCTACATAGTTCCTACTGAGAGTGTTAATATTCAAATATTCATTTATAATGGTGTTATTCAGGAATATGCCTATAAGAATATACCATTTTCTTCATCTTTAAATTATCACTGTTAAAGAATATATTCCATAATTGTATTTTTCATTAGTGGCTGGTATATTTCAGTTTTCTTCCTCTTTTCATTTCCCATTTGTTTTAAAGCAAAAGTTCCGCATGATTAGGAAATAGGTCATGATGTCTATAAACTACTTAGGAACTGAAGTATTGTGAAGTAAAAGTTGAAGCTCAGTTGCCCTCTAGGGGTTCAGTTTTAACACAACACATGTAGAACTAATTTAATGAGATCTTTGGGGGGAGGGATAATCTGCTGAAGAGAGGGGTTCTATTTTTCATTTTTTGTTAGAGCATGACAGCAGCAAGTTGCTTTGACTATTTATTTATTGGAAATGAGAACATACCAATTTTATAGCCTGCCGATAGTTTAATTAAACATCCCTTTTGGGTTTTTTGATTTATTTTAAAGTCAGAGGACCTGTCCAGAACAGCCCAACCTTCAACATATTTTCAAGAATTACTTGGTGAGGAGTCCATGAGTTCTTCCCTGGCAGTCTTCTGTCTCATTGGAGTCACCTCTAATGCACTTTTAGGTCAGCTCCCTCCTCTCATCTGCCCAAGCCCAAACCCAAAACAGATCTCAGTGAAGTGGTTTCATCATGAGTCTATGTTTTCACGATGTGATCTTGAACTTTGTCTCTTTTGGTGTCATTGCCTTTTATTGGCCTCTTTGGATTGGTGAGAATACCTCTCCTAGTTTCTGCCTCATTGGCCATTGGCTGTCTAGCCTAAGGGGCTCCCAGCTTTGCCTTGCCGAGGGCCTTGCATCTCCTTATAGTCTGTCTCTGGTATAGAGGGCTCTACTTTATAACCGTAGTTAGACTCTCACTGTTTGTTAAGAGGGAGCAAGTTTGTTTTTTTTCATTATTGAAAATGTTAAATAAACTTGGCCTTGAGTAAACGTTAATTGTGGAGTTTATTTTGTGTGTAAATATTTAAATGTTTTCAGTTTTTAAGCACATTTCTATATCAGGTATGAAAATTCACACGGGGTATTATTGATGTGTTTTTAAAAGATTTGCATGTATTGTGTGTGTGTGTGTTAATAATTTTTACTCCATTTGAAGGATGCTATAAAACTTTACTCCTTTGAGTATGCAATATTTTTTTAAGCTTTAAAGTTATATAGAGTTTTCTCATGGTATTGGAAAAACCTCGATTATTAATTGCCAGAACCTGTTTTTTATCATTAATTTGTAATCGTTTTATTTTTTAAATTCAAGTTTTAAATATTAATTTTAGTATCTCATACTTAATATTTTGATATTTGTGATATTTAATATATATTAAAATATTAAATAGGCTATGATATAGATTTGTGCTGTGCAGTATAGTAGCTTCTTGTCACATTAGTTACCTAATTTTTCTTAGCACTAGCTACATTTCAGAAGCTCAACAGCCACATGTGGCCTATGGCTACATGTTGGGTAATGCAGGCACTGATTATTCTCATCATTGCAGGAAGTTCTGTTGGATAGTGCTGGTGCTATCTTCTTTAGTGTACTTTTAAAAGTATCTTAATACTAGTAGTTTCCTGTCATAAGTGAATTGAAGCATGAAAACATATGTGTTTGTATTTTCTTTTATCAAAAGAATATTTTGGGAATGATTTTAATTGAAAATAATTACATATGACGTAGTTTTACCTTTCTGTCTTGAAGATCAGCATATATTTCTGATTAAGAGCTAAGTAATATCGAATGTTTTAATGAAGATGATATTTTTGAAATATGTAAATACATCTACTTTATCTCCAACTTGTGGTAGAAATATATGGAAGTCCTGTTCTTAGGAATATAGTTAAACCATATTCACCTTTACATTGACTTATGCTGCTCTTTCCATTAGTGTAAGTTACCATTAAGCGTTGTGTTTATTAAGAAAGTTTCACATCTTATTCAAGAAGCCAACTAAAAATAATTTTCGATTTTATAATTATTATTAAAGAGGAAATCCAGAACTGTAACTTCCATTCTAAATGTGTTGCAAAATTAAAACAAGGAATATAAACATTTTAATCATGGTTGACAAGAAAACAAAGTTTTAGCTGCTTACTTGCAAATAAAATTTTTTGTTGTTGAAGAAGACTTTGACTAATGTATCTATGGTGTATCTATAAAATTTCATAAAGTGTTTCTTACACAACAGTTTAAAATAACTTTTTATAGTTTGTATTTTTTGAACAGGCTCATGGTACTTTGTAGATAATTATAATTGTCAAGTTATTTTGGAGGTAAATAAAATGAATATTGACACACTTTGCAAACTGTAACATCCTATATAAATACAAAAAATTATCTTTTAAAAATGCCTAATGTGAAATGGTTGGGAAGACTGTATCAAAGTTAAATATTTCAAATCAGATTTATTTGTATCACCTTTCCATTTTACTATTAACTTTTAAAATACAAGAAATTGTCTTTAATTTTTTCAACAAAATGTATTTAACCTAATACTTTAAAATTTTTATATTCATTTAGGTTGTATTTAAGTATTTAATACCTAAATGTTAAATACTTAATGTTAAGTAATACAAGCAGTATTAATTTAGAAGTAAGTTTTTATATAGAAAAGTCTGTGAATGCTTTACAAATTCTAAAAGAATCCTTTCCTGAAATTTTTAGTGTAGGAAGAATTTTGTGCTATAAATAGATTTTTTTTAGCTAGGTTAGATTGCTACCCTTTTTTTTTTTTTTTACTCAATTTGTTTATCTTACTAAGTGTCGGGGAAGAAATAGCCTATAAATTGTTAACGTTTAAATTACCCGTTTAGAAGATAACCCAAACAGGAATTAAAACATAAAAGCTGAATATAGCAAAAATATTTGTGGGATAGTGAAGATTAGTCTCATTATGTAAGACTAGTTTTGGTTTCAGGTCACATTTTTGTGCTATTTGAAAGCCAAGTAAAGAAGTCTAGACTTGAGATAATGGGAAATAGGGATTTTCATGTAGCAAAGATTTTTATTTAGGGACAGTTCTGTGACTTAGAAGCTTATAATTAGATGGAGTCTTTAAGGTTAACTGGCCCAGGTCAGGAATCTTTCCAATAGTAAGTGAGACTTTTTCCCTATTCAGGTTTTCATTATGTACTTCCCCCTGTATTTTATTGTTAATTTTTTTCTTTTACGGAAAAATTACATCAATCTTTGAATGCAAATTATAAGTACTCAATTTATGTACTGTAGAGAATATAGAAAAGATGAAACCCCCAAAATTACCGTTAGTCTCAACATTTGCAAACACAGGTATCTCTGTGAATATATGTGGAATGGATTATATAAAATATACTATATTTTAAAGTTGAATTTAGCAAAACAAAACAAAACTGACAGATTTGCTGAAATTCAGGTAAAGTTTCCTTGACTAAAAAATGCATTATTTGTAAATATTGCCTCAAATCTTAAGAAAAAAATATTATATAAAAGTTATAAAAGAGCTTAAGTAATTGTTTTTTTTAAACTTCATATTCTAATTTTGGAAAGGTGATTCCCTGCTTTGAAATTATAATTATGCTCAACCACATCCTGTGTCTTAGCTTTTCTAAGTTGTGTTTTTACATTGTCAAAGTTTATAATGCCTATATTCTTTTCTGTAACCATAAATTCAGTGCTCCCCACATCTTTTCTCCTTATTTCTTTGTTTTGATCCATTGCTTTTGGTTGGCTAGTTTTCATTGCCAAATTGTCTAAGAGTCTTTGGGTTCTAGAATCCTCAATATTTGTCATGTTTGGAAATGACTGCTTGTTGCCATATATGTATGACATGGGACGTGTATGACATTTAGGGTGATATAAAGTTATCAGGTCACATTTTCTTTCCCTCAGAATTTTGTACACATTGCATTAGTATTTTATGGCACTGAAGTTGCTCTGGCAAGTCTGCGGCCAGCCTGATTTTCATCCCTGCCCCACCTCACCACCTCACAACTATCCGGCCTTAGGTGATT
This sequence comes from Manis pentadactyla, assembly GCF_030020395.1. Lineage (NCBI taxonomy): Eukaryota > Metazoa > Chordata > Mammalia > Pholidota > Manidae > Manis > Manis pentadactyla. The sequence goes on along the minus strand of NC_080032.1, from coordinate 40,279,746 downwards.
TGATTTTTCGGCTTGGATCTGAGAAAAATTCATTCTTTATCCTTGAATTTGGTAACATACTTAGGATAGATCTTGAGTATAGTTTGTAGTATCAGTTCTTTCTGGAATATACTATGTTATTCTATGACATACCATGATATACTATGTTATTTTATGACATACTATGAATGTACTATGATTTGTAGGTTCAGTTCTTTGTGTGAAAAAACAAATTATCATTAAAAATATTTTTTTTCCTTTTTTTGAATTCTCTAACTCAAAAAAAACCAGTCATCCTTGGAACTTTGAAACAGGGTCAGTACTTGATGTTATTTACTGTATAACAAATTACCCCAAAATTTAGTGGCTAAAAGCAGCACACATTTATTATCTCACAGTTTCTGTGGGTCAAAAATCCAAAGTGATTTAGCTGGGTTCTCTGCTTTAGTCTGTCAAAAGCAGTAGTCAAGGTGTGGTTCAGGGTCTGCAGTCTCATCTGAAGCTCAACTGGAGAAGGATCTGCTCCCAAGCACAGTCAGTTGTTGTCGGTGGCTTTCAGCTCCCCCATGGGATGTTGTACTGACGGTTTGAGTTCCTTGCCAACTGTTTTCCTTGTCACACGAGCCTCCCTGGCAGTTTTCTTCATCACAGCATGCAAGCTGGGAAAGCAATAGAAGCATCTGCTAACCGGAAAGAAACATGATCCTTCTTAACCTAATCATGGCAGCGACATCCTATCCACATTGCCGTATTCTTTAATTAGAAGGAAATCAGTACGTTTGGCCTACCCTCAATGGTGGTAGTTTGCACAAGGTCACAGATACCAGGAGGCTGGGTCATTCCAGGCATTCTTAGAAGCTGTCCAGCCACAGTACTTGCCCACCACATCTTGGTTTTCTCTGTTTGCATTAACTTTTTTTTTCTTTTTAATTTTCCTCTATACTTAGTGTGATAATCTTAAGTTATTCTTATAAAAGCTCTTAATTGAATTTTAGCTGTGCCTCTTCTGTCCCTTACATGACTCTAATACATTTATTAGCACTGCTATGAGTTTGTTTTGGTCTTCAATTTATATTTTTATCTCTTCTTTCATTTCATGGTCTTTTATCAACTATTCCTTGAAGTCTAGCTTTCTTGAATTTATGTTTTTAATAAGTTCTTATATAGTGTGACATTTGAGACAAATCTTTTTTTCCCTAGGGTTGTAGAGTTGCCCTGCTGTTTCTCTGAAAAATTGTGGTTGAATTCTCTTTCACACTCCTGCCACCTTTTTCTGATATGTTTGTCTTCCCTTGTGGGCTGTATAATGTGAGGGCCGAGGTGTTCTCTGCTCTTCCCTGAAGCCTGGAGGGCAGAGTTGGGGGGAAGGAGCACTGTAGCCAATACAGTGTTGTTGTTAAATAGCTTTCAGGAATGGTTCCCCTTTTCCTGTGGGATTCCCTTTGGGCTGTCCTCTCTATTAAGTGTGAAGCCCTGAAAAATGACATACCCTGGGGGCTTTTCTAGCCTTGCTGAGATCCTCTGAAGGTGGGTAGAGGCTTTTATTCTAAGGGGGTTTTGTTTGTTTTTTATTTTTCTCAAGGATTCCTATTTATGCCAGGAGTCTGCTGCTTTCAAGAACAAGGAGTGCTGTATTTGTAAGAATTCTCAGGATTTTTTAACTTTTTTTTTTTTTTCCAGTGTGTTGTAGTGGGTAAAATTGGGACCTAGGAGCCATATCATGCTGAGCCATACTATGCTGAGCCATACCATGCTGAGCCTTGCCAGAATCTTTTCTTTCTTTCTCTCCTGGCTATTACTTTTTGACATTTATGGTATGAGACTATTGCTCTATTCTTGTATTGTGGCAACTGGCCAATTTTTTCCCCTTTTTAAATATTCTTTTGTTTATCTTATTGAAGAAGGTTGCAATATCCTGCAGTTTTTATCCAGATCTGTCCTCGATATTTGTTACCTGTATTGTTTTATTAGCATACAGATTAACTTTCCTAGAAATTTTCTAGAAAATTTCTTTTCCTTCTTCTTCCCTAACTTTACCCTAAATGTTGTTGCTAGATAGGTAAAGCTTTCTGAAGTGTACAGTTTAGGTTTAGCTCATGTCCTTCTGCCTATAGGATAAAGTCTAAACTCTTACATTTAGGATCATCCAGATTTTACTTAAGCCTACTTTACTAATCAGAGCCTTATTCCTTTTTTTGAGCCTCATTTCTCGCTCAATTTAAATATTGTCTCTTTCCCCTTACATACACTGGGTAGATTACCAAGACGTGGTTAGTACATAATGTGGTATGTTAGATACATTGTGGTTTTTAGACCTCTCAATCTCCTGATCTCCTTTCTATAGAAACATGGGCATTTGTCAAAATCTATGTAAGTGTGCGGTCCCTGGAGATGAACACAGGTATGCTTGTGAGCTCCTTGCCACTGTGATTGGGATGCTAATTTTGAGTTTGGTTTAGGCGTTGCCATGTTTCATATCTTTGGGTCACATTGAGTTATCTGTCATTCTGTTTTCAAATTTGAAAGTAATTTTTTAAGCCTAAATGCAAGAATTTGCATTTATCCTTGAGAAATTTCACCTTCGAAAAATGTTTTTCCCTGATTGCACATACTGTTGAGATTATTTTGAATCTCAAGTCAATCTTCTATCTGTATATGCTAATAATGCCTCTCGTGATTTCCTGTAAGTCTCCCAATAAAGGAATTTGGTGGGAAGGTAAATGTAGTAGTTTGATTAATTTTGCATCCTTTTAATCTCATCCAGTTACGTTTTCTTCTCAATATCTCTGGTGACATTAGAGAGAGAAATGGTGATTGTTCTATATATGGGCTAAGGCTGAATGGAGGAAGTGACATTGGAGAAAGGGGCCCTTGATTTAAGCTCAGCTAGAGGGCCTGTTTTTGGGGAGATGACAGTGAGAATGAGAAGCATCAGAGGAAACATTAGTAGGACTTGGTGACTGAGAGATGACCACTGAGAGAAGCATGATGATGCCAACAGTTCAGTTTGAAATGATTTGCAAGAAGCACTCAGCCTGGACACATTGATTTTGAGATAGATTGTTATGAGATTCCAGAAGATAATAAGCTTTTAACAAAAATTTGCTTTGAGTCTTAGGTTTCTAACATAAGGCATTATACCAAGGTTTTAAAACAAAGCATACACCTTTGAAAACATTCTTTAACTTGAAAACCCATTAGTCCTATAAAATGTGTTAATTTTCTTCCTAAGACCTTTTATATTTTGGATGTATGATTGAATTTCAACTGCATTGATTTCAGATAAGGGAGGAGAATACTTATTTTTTTGGAGAACCCATTTTAATTGGGTAAAATAAATGTGAAGTTAATGATTTTGTAAAAAAAAAAGCCCTTTAAAATATTACTGTCCAGTTACATATAAAGTGCTACCACAGAATCTTCCTCTATGCATACTGTAACTTTATGTATGTCCATAAATACACCTGCCAGTGCTGGCTGTGGGGCAATTTGTAAGTGAATTACATCAAAATTTATAAAACTGCCATTGTAATCATGAGAGCCTTCTCAGTTGTTCTGTGAAGCAGAGACGTACTTTTTTTCCCATTAATATGCAAAAATTCCTGTAATTGCTTTTTTTTTTTTAACAGAATAGCTTTCTAAAGTTGAAGATTATGTAGTTAAATAGCAAATTTGGGAATAGCATTTCCTTTTTTTCATATGAAAGAAATTCCTCTCTCCTATAATATGGGACAAATAAATTTCTATTTCAGGTGGATTTGGGAGATTTCTTCATAGGATTTTACAAAGTAAGTAAGATAAAAAACTTTTGTAGCTACATGGACATTAGTGAGTACCAAAAGTTAGTTACTAAACTGCTTGTATTTCATAAGAAGAACACTCTTTAATTGCAAGTTAAAATACTAACGGAAATTAACATAGATGAGTTAAATTCAATGTGAAGTAATAATATCAGAGATCCTGAATTTGCTTGTGCTATTTCAGTCAATTTTATGAATTAAAAAAATCATTTTAACCTAGATGCATTAAGCTTATTTTTTCCCATAACTTCTTTAGGAAATGGGTTTGTGTCCATTACTTATATAAAATAGAGGATGTAGATTACTTCTAGATTTGTCATTCTAAAACAATACTCAGCGTTCCCGTTACTCAGAGAACTCTTATTAGAAATCAGGCTTCGGGTAGTTGTCTGTTCTCTTCAGTGGTTGGGGAGTGGCCACCTGTACTGTGATGAGGAATCCAGGTCTGTACATTTGGTCTTTTCTACGCTTATTCTTTCTTCGTGTTCATTTTCCTTATAAGTGTTTCCTGATCTGTCATCTGTAAAATTAGAAACTAAAGTATCTGTATTATGCTATCATTGGGTACATAAATGATGTTACTGATTCCTTCACCTCCGTTAAGTTTTTCCCCAGCATTCTCCTCAGAGGGACCTACTTTGATTATCCTGTGTAAAATGCGATCCCGTCCCCATCCTCCCACAGTCACTCTTCCCTCTCCTTTTTTTCCTTGCCATATTCCTCTTACCACATTCTGACATACTATTGTATGTTTCTTGTCTGACTCTCCCTTTTGAATAAGCTGTGTAAGGGCAGGATCCTGGTTTCTTTTACTCATTTATCCCATGTACCTAGAACAAGACTTGATGTATAAAAATGCTCAGTAAGTATTTAGTAAAAGAATGAATTAAGAATATATTGTTTGAATTGTTTCTCTGTTGTCATTGAGGGTAAGAGTTAGCATGCACTAGGCCAGTGGCTTTCAAAAATTCTTTTCACCTGGTGTGTGCTAAGAAATACTAAAGTACAATCCACTGTACATATACATAAGATACATATGCATTTTTGTGTATATGTGTGTACTTATATAGATGAAATGCACAGTGTACAATGATATTTCCTATTCTCTTTCATTTTTAAAAACAAGTGCTACTCACAATCTACAAAATTTCCATGGTGCACTAGAGAGTTGCCAACTGCAGTTTGCATTAGGCAACAGATAAACCTAAAAAAATTTCTATGTAAATATAGAACCTGGTTTTCCCTTCGTCTTATGTGATGTTTGTAATTGTTTTATTTTAAATTCAGGGTAATCTCTGAATGTATTTCCAACATGTTTTTTTCAACGTTCTCTATTAGAGGCTAATATGAGAAACGGATTCTCACAAAAACTAAACTTTTTAGTAAAAACGAACTTAATTTTTATTATGTGCAGTTCCAAGTGCATTTGTTTTAAAAGTTTGGGCTCATTTCTTTTTGAAGGGAGAGACCTCCTTCCCAATAGATGGGAACAATCAGTAGTTAGGAGACAGAAATGAAACTGCACTGTAGTTTAAAAGCACCCAGAAGATTCATTTTGGGATTGGGATAAAATCTAGGACCAAGTGGGTTGGGAACAGATTGTTAGAAATCTTAATTCCTCTCTCCCTCCAGCTGTTATAAGACTTAACAGGCCAGGAATTATGCATATATTCAGTTAAATAGCTGTGATAGATACCTCCTGTGAAAAATGTAATGCTGAGACTTAAGTGGTTGGTTAATTACCATTGTAGACATGTAATATTTTATACTAAAACCAGAAACCTAGAAACTAACTTTTTTTACTTGACATAAAAATTTTGATGATTCTCTAGTTTTAAAGTTTGTACATTTTGAGAAAGCTCTTTTTAGCTTAATGTCAGCAAAGCAGCTGCTGTTTGAATTTACTTTGTAAAACACTGAATTATTCATTTCCATAAACAAAACTTCCTTAGTAATTATTTAGCATTAATTTATTTCTCTTTATTTCAATCAACCCTGTTGACATTCTATTTTAAAATTAAAAACATTCTTTTTGGAATCTAAGAAATAGGATCTGTGACAGCCGTTTTCTCTACTTTCTTTTATCCTTATGACACAAAATTTCCAAATCCCTTTTTATTTTTATATCTTAAATATTTTGGATTGTAATTTTATTATTTATTTTCATTATCTTAATGAAAGTTATAATTACAATATAGAATAAAAAGTTCTTATTTATCAGTGTCTTGTTAAGTACCTTACGACCAAGATCCATGTTTCTGACCTGCTAGATTTAGCCATAATGCTTTTCTTCACGAGTATAACTAACAGCTATTGTATTTGATTCTGACAATGTAAAATTATTGTAAGTATTTTAAATAATTACTCATTTCATCATTTGTAGTCCCAGATTGTTTAACAGACTGTCTAGTAGAGGACAAAAGGTAAAGATTGTTGTTCTACGTTTCTTGGAATTCCTCCATCCATCTTTGTGAATGTGGGGACGTCCTTCCAATTTGCGCTGCCTCTCTAGTAGCCTGTGGGGAGCGCTTCCACCTTTAGACTCCCATCATTAGTCATCAACCTGCAGTCCTTGGGCAGTCCATCCTTCAGTGCTCTGAGATAGTCGTCATTTTTTCCATGATTGCTGTTTAGTTTGTATTGCATTTGAAGTGCATCGTTGCTTTACTGCTCCATCAGAGACTTCTTGAAGGCAGCAAACGGGCCTCCTAAATGTTTGGTGGTTTAACAGAGAAAGAAAAGAAGCTCCTTTATTTTAGAAAGTACCACCCCATTCACACAGAACGTTCTACCTCAAGTGGTTCCTGGAGCCTGCGTTTAGAGAGGTTCAGCAATCAGTGAGCAATACGTTCACCGGGGCCTTGAAGGGAAGATCAGCTTCTATGATTTGGTACATCTGAGACACCAGAAAAAGTACATCTAATAATGTGAATCATTATTTAGCAAATATACGAATGAACTATTTAGGACGTAAGAAATAACCTACTTTGTGAGGTTTAAAAATCATACATAAATATGTATTTCATATATTTTATATAAAATTATTAGAAGTTTTTAAATACTCATTTCATTATTTGTATATAAAATATATCATTTTATATAAAATATGTCACATGTAAAGTATTTTATGTATCATATGTACACAGCATATGTAATAAATACATATAAGGACCCATTTAGTTAAGGGCCCATTTTGATTCCTTGTTGTTGGCTCCTGCAAGGAAGTAAATGCACTGCATCCGTTGTGACGGAGACAGCCTCGCAGGACCTGGGAAAGGATGAGACCTGTGGACTCGGAGACTGGGGAGTTAGGGATGGGGTGCCTCCATTTAATTCCTCTGCGTCTAGGACTATGATGCTGTTTCAAATAATTATGGGACTTCTGCTTTAGTAGCTGTCGCGTGATAGTAGTTTTTGAGGGGATAACCATATGTGGATAATTTATTCTAGAGCTGAAGTGTTCAAGAAGCTTTTCAAGCTGATGATACAGACCATCAGGTGTCAGCCAGCAGCCATTATGCAGACATATTTTGTTTTTCCTCTGTGCAGTGTCTTAGAAAAACAATGTTAGATAAAGTATTTAAAGCTGTGAGACTTTATATAGAACAAAAATTCTAGCTTTAAAAGAATATAAATCCTCAGATCTGGTAATGCTGAATTTCCATTCCTGTGAGGTGAACAATGATCTGGGATAAAGTAACAGCTTCATTTTCAAATAGTGGGGTGTATGCACTGGTTTATTACAGTCTTTGTGCTGGCACTGTTATTTTATATATATAAATATATGTGTTTATGTATAGTATATAATATGTATATAAAGTACATGTTAGAGAAATAGTGGTTCAAGAGAAATAGGACAGAGTTTTTCATGAAAGTAAAGACTGTTCTTTCTATAACATGTACATGGCCCAACTTCCAAGCTGCCTAGGCTTGGATTTCACAAGTCTTTGGAAAGTATCATATTTTAACAAATTTTGATTATCATGCCCTTAGTTATGGTCTATAAGTAACTTCTAAGGATGTTTCTCACAGAATATGGATTTAGGAAATCTGTATTTCCAGGTTACTTTGTATAATTCTTGGTTCCTCATATTCTTTTCTATGAATTGGTACACCTAAGACACCAGAAAAAGTTAATCTAATAATGTGAATTGTTATTTAGTAAATATATGAATGAATTATTTAGCACATAGATATAACCTACTTTGTGAGACTTAAAAATCATACATATATTTTTCATATATATAAAATATATGCAAAGTATTTTATATGTATACATAGTATATATAATAAATATATGTAAGGCACAATGTTTGGCACATATTAACTAAGTTGTAGTATTTTCATTTCTAATAGTTCATTTAGCTGTGATTTTGAATTCTTAAATATGTTGTTTAAAATTTGAGAATTTTCTGTATTATCTGCAAAACAATACTTTCTGTTCAGTTAACCCAATAAATAATTTGGCTTTACTCTTCTCCTCCATCTTAAATTTGAAGGGAATTAAGGAATGAAAAAGGGGGAAAATCTATTTCATGTTCTATTTAGTAGTTAGTAACAGTTACAAATACATAAGTATTGTGTTATTTTTGGATTCACTGATTTTTACCTTCCTCAGCAAGGATGAGTCAACATATCCTTCGTTTTCTGGAGAAGTCATATAGAAATAATTTGGTCATTTTTAGATATGGGCATGCTGCTTGGAGGTGTCAGTATGGGAAAGAATATTATCAAAATAGACCTGTTTCTTTGCTTGTGTTGTACATATCTATGTCTGAAATAAGACTTTTCTCTCAGAGTAATCAATCTTTAATAAAACTGTATTCCTCACTTCTTGAGCTGATAAATAGTGAGGTTTGTTTTAAAGAAGTCAAGTTTATTTTATGTCAATTTTCTATTTGCCCTGTATTTAATTACTTTATTCCATTTCTGTGTTCAAATTAATCAGATTCTGCTGCATATTGGTGCTCAAATTAGAATAATTCTTTAATCAACTGTGTTATCCATGCCATGGTAGACTAGAATAGAAAAGCTACTCTTGGCATATTGAAGAAGCATGCATTTTATTTTCTATTGTAATTTAAAAGTAAAATCAGAAATATTGATTTCTACTTGGCTGGAGAGATGATTTAGTTTGAATATCAGTCTGATCTTAATCAGGTGAGAATTAATTGAGTTGGAGGTATTAGATATTCAGTGATGTTAACTGAACCATGGTCAATCTAGAGAGCAGCTTTCTTTTGTACAATGTTAGAATTATCAAATAGCTCGTGTACTACAATGTAAAATAATCTTTTCATGTTCATCCTTCTACCTTCTTGTCTCATTAAATGCACCACTAAATTCTTTCTATACACAGACTAATCTTTAAAGTAGCAAGCTAATAAACAACAATTCAATAGAAAATTAAAAGCATAATTTTGTCACAAAATGCTGTTATTGTCAGAATTTTATAATGGTATATTTTTTAGCACCTGATTTTAAAACCAAGTGATTAAAAATGTTTTTCAAGTATGCCTGGGACTTAAATATAAAATCTTAGTTTTATTTTTTTTGTGTATTCAACATTGCAAGAATAAAGTGAGCAACACAGAATTATTTTAATGTTTATTTCCAGAAATAAAAATAGAATTTGTAGCATTATATTGGTCTGAAATGTGGCATGGGCTTTTCATTTATTTTAAGAGTGTGATAGCAATATCATAAGTGTTGTGAAAATATAAATGGTGAGATAACACCTCCATAGGACTTGCTCTTAAGTAGTAAAATTGTAAAGTCTTTAAATAAACTGCAGCCAGAGCTGAAAGGATCGATTTGCCTTGTTAACTAGGGATACCTCACTTACTAAATGTCTAATTGAATTTAGCAAAACATATCTTTTATTCTCTTTTTCCTATTTAAAACTGAGAATTTGGACCTATTTATCAGCAAGGTAGCACATTATTATTGTCAGATTTCTTCCATTTTGATGGTGTAACTGTGTTAAATCAAAAAAAAACACAGTAAATAATGTGACTTTTGATGGTGTCATTTTACCTTGGAATAGTGCTTTTCACTTGGCAGTGGTACGATGGGAATAGAAGGATCGTGGTAGCTATATATTTTGTGAAAAGGAATGCTCAAATTTGTATTTGGGAACAATTAGCATTTCATGACATTGGGCCATAAGTGCAGAACGAGCCCTAGAGCGTGATGAGTGGGGTGTTCCTAGTGAGCTGTAAAGGGGCTCCCTGTCCAGCTGTTGCTACTAAGCAGCAATTCAGGGAAAGGGGCTTGCTCAAGAGAAAAATTGAAAGGTGACTTTTTTTTGCTCTGCTCGTCAAAGCCAAAGCTCCTCTTATCTGGACTCCCCTCCCCTACACCCAAAGCTGTTTCTTTCTTTCTCTTAGTTTTTAAAACTTGCATTTGGTAAGGTTGACATATGTGCAGACTACCTCAGCTCACTCCAGATGGGTTTCTTAGTTCTTGTCCCCCAAACCCCCAGTTTTCCTTCCCTGAAACAAGCACAACCAGCAGCTTCCTACATATTCTCCCGCAGCCATTTTGTGCTGACACGAATAGCCATTTGTCTGTGTAGACCCGTGTGTGTGTGTGTGTGTGTGTGTGTGTGTGTGTGTTGTGAACAGACATGGTAGAGTGCCATACTCTTCGGCACCTTGCTGTTCGCGTTTTCAGTCATGGAGATCATTTCCTGTTGCACTTATTTTTTTAGTGGCTACATAGTATTTCATGATGTAGTGTTTCTACTTTGGCTATTAGTGTGACTGTGTTAGATTAAGAGAAAGCTGATAAGTGGCTTGTAATGGTGTAAAAGGCTATTTTTTACTTACGTAAGTTTTTTTTTTTTCTTCACTCAAGTGAAGATAGGATGATGAATGGGTAATGATACTTCATTCTCTAATGGCTCCCTTCAAATGGGTTTTCTTGTATGTTTATATAGTTATTTTTGTTAAGATAGACATAGCCATACTTATTTTTATATTTGAATTGACTACTGTGTTTCAGATTTTGAAGAACCAGTTGTCTTCATGGATGCTGTTTTTGTTTTTTTAGGGAAATGCGAAGCTGTTTCAGATCCTTTTTGGAACAAAATGTTAAATACATAAATAAATCTGACAAACCAGCAGATTATGGGGAAGGTGACCAGGTTTTTGTCAGTAGTCTGGAAGACACATCCAGCAAGTAGGAGGGAGCAGCATTCACACTGGCCCTGAACCAGGAGAAGGAAGAAATGGAAATGTTATTTCGTACAGTGTTTGATGAAGAGATTGCATTAGACTTCAAGTATTTTCAGGCTATAAATCTTCCCTCCCCAAAACACACACGCACCCACACAGAGGAACTGGCTGCCCTGTGAGATAAGGAGTTCTCTCACCACAAGTTCAGATGGCAAGATGGCTTAGGAGGACTCTCTGAATTGAGTTATCAGAGTTTAGATTAAGTGACATCGAAGACCCTTCCCACACTAACCATTTCCATCCTCGGAGTCTAGAACAAGGCTGCTGATCCTTTCCTGGGCCCTCGGTGAGTGGTGGGGAGTGGTCACTGTCAGCCCATACTTATCCCTAGAATAGGTTTCAGAAATGCTTGCAAGAATGAAAAACTACAGCAGGCTAGCTTTTTGCTCACATTACTTGCATTGTTAAAAGCACAGATCCTACTTTTGGGATCCAACTTTTTGTTGGGGGTGGGAGAGGGCAGAGACCACCAGGAGATGGCGAGGAAAGCCAGAAGCTGTGTGTTGAGCATTGCATCAGTTCCCTTGCTGCTTGCTGAGGGGTGCACCCATTAGTGCCTTGGGTCTCCCCACTGCGAAGGCCATGGGTGGAGCAGAGAGGGGCATAGAACAGGAGTGTATGGCATAGGCCAGGCCCGTTCACTGCTGGTGTCCTTGCTGTGTCATTTTCTAATCCTCCACCTCTGTCCCTGTTAATACTTGAGGGTTCTATCATTTGGAGAGTTGAAGCACCTCATACACCACCATCTGTTTCATGAGATGGGCTGATTCAGTACTGTCCTTGGCCACACTAGGCCTGTGTTGGTGTCTGCCTTGTGAATTCTGCCAGCACTTACAATCTCAAACATACAATTTAGCATTTCATTACATACTGTTTGGAGAAGCCACTTTCTAATGTGTAAAATCCTTATTTTAATTATTTAAATGTATTATAGTAATTTACAGGGATCAAGAGATATCTGATACTATTTTATTTTAGGTGACTGCTCTGTTGCTTAAAATGAGAGCAGTGAACTGTAGCTTATTTTTTCTGACGGCAGTGATAGGATGTGCTGAGACAGCCCCTTCATTTCCCAGGTCTCAGCCGTTGTCTTGTGTGAGGTATCTGGCCTGGGTTAAGGTTTCTGTGTGCATAGGCAGTTCTTCTAGATGGGGCGGTTTTTCCTGCTTTCTGGTTGTGGAAAGGAGTTAAGTGGGATTCAATAGTAGTTGCAAGTTATCTTTCTAGAATTAGAAAGACCTTTCTATGCCAGGCTGTACCATACTGTGATCTTAGAAGTATGAGGTGACTTAATTAAAGCTCAGTTTCCTCATCTGGCAAAGGAAGATTGTGATACCACTTACCTGATGTTTTTGTTTCATGTGAGCCAATGAACATGAAGTACTCAGTATAATGCCTGGTACATAACAAATATATTTTTAGTTGCCATTATCATTGTGTTCTCGTTGCTGTTGACACCTAACTTGGAAAAAAACATTATGGGAAAACCGGGAAAAAAATGCCACCCAATGTAAGGCAATTGGGTGGAGAAATGAGTTAAGAACCCTTTTAGACGCTGCTCGGCATGAGTGAGTCATTGTGCCTTGGCTTTCCATAGATAGAAATTGTCCCTGTTCCAAATGCAACATACTGAGTGCTCCTTGGAATCACATTTTATTCCCATTATACTTAGATTCCAATGAATGAAGGTAATGAATCTGAGTATCCCCTTCAAACTTTTCAATTTCTATGAAAGGCTAGAATTTTGTAACTGGTTTTTGAACTTAGTGTTTGGATAAATGCTGAAAGCAACTCTATAACTAAACTCAAGTACGGAATGGTGATAAACAACAGTGTCAAAAATGTAGATGTGAGGCAAATAAGATAACAGTGTATACAATGGGAGAGATTATTTTAAAACACCATATTTATAAATATAAGAGTGAGTTAAGTCAACTCAAACCTAGTAGAAAGTCAGAATTATAAATTTAATACTCATTCATTGGATTTATCTATTATTTATTCAGCTGTTAGTTGAATACCAGCTAAGCGTGTAAAGTTTATTGAATGATTATTTACGCTTAGTTTTTATTTCCTTAAATATTTTATTTTGATTAGGTATTTTAATAGGCTTAAAAAGGATCAGTGGATAGAAAAATATACCCTAAGGAAAGATAAAGAAGATTACTGAGCCTAAAATGATCATAAATTTCAAATCATGAAGTAATGAGCAACTCATTTCCAGCTGTCTGTTTGCATCACCTGAAGTAAAAGGAACTGAAATGTCTAGAGCTACATTGTCGGATATGGGTAGCCACTAGACACGTGTGGCTATTTAATTAAAATTCATTAAATAAGAGCTTCAGGTCTTCAGTTATATTAGCCACATTTCAAGTGGCTCAGGAGTCACACATGGCTGGTGGCAATAATCAGGAAAATGCAGAGAACATTTCCTTCATTGTAGTAAGTTTTATTGGACAATAGAAATACAATGTTGAGCCATATTTATAATTTCAAATTGATGGCCACATTTTTCAAATGTGAAATTAATTTTAACAGGTAAAATTATTTTCAGTGCTATATTTAATATATCAAATGCTGTCTTTTCAACATGCAATCAGTATAAAAATTAATGAAATACTTCCCTTTTTTTCATTCTAAGCTTTCAAGTTCCAGTCTGTATTTTATACCTACAACACACTGCAGTCCAGACTAGCCGCACTGCACATGCTCAGTAGTGGTAACCATGGTGCACAGTACAAGGCTTAGAGGGTTACAGACCCAGGTTGACTATATGAAGACACAGCCATAATATATTGTTATTATTGAGTTCCTCCATGTGTCTGCCACTATATGATATTGCTGTTTGGAACCATATTTTTTGTTTAATGACCACTTGCTTGAGGAAATAGCTTTTATTTTCAACTCTTTAGTACAGTTATGTTTAATTCATCAGTGATAAGGAACCAGGATTTTTGTTTGTTCATCCCTGGCATTATGTGAATCATAGTTATTTCTGGACAGTTGGACTTAAGATCTTAACATAAAAACTGATAAGCAGTTCTCACTCCTCATCTTAGTAGGTATTTCAACGGCATTTGGCAGTACGACCATCCTCCTTTAACCCAAACTCTCTCAGAAAAGATAGTCATCTGATGGATGCTTTTATTTACTTATTTAAAATTATGTTTTAAAAAATTTACAGAACAGAAGGATAGGGACTTTAGAAATTTTTGTAAGAATTAAATATAGCAAGGCCAGATTTGTATTTCATGTTTCCCTGTTTTGAAAGTTTTATATGTGTCAGTGGTTTTGAATGCAATTAATTGTTCATCATGAACCTGCAACATATCTATCTTGTAAATACTGGTTCCAAATTTCAAACACATCTGTGATAGGTTCTAGTTCACCATTAATCCTGGTTCCTTTTGTGCTTGCATCTTACAAATTGATATTTTTTAAATGTTGATGGCTGCCTCTCAATTTTGTTGAAGAGAGAACAGCCATCTTTTTTGATCCATCATTTTAAAACATTTTTATTTTTAGACTTAAGCATACCATAAATACCATTTCCTTCTAGTCATCTTTGTCTTTACACCTGTCTTTGGAACTTGGATGAGGTACGTTTCAGCACACAAATATCACAAAAGAAGAATATTGTCATACATCCTTTAGCATGATGAGGTAGTACATTCTTGTTACATAAACTGCATGAGAAGTCCCTGTTGAATGACTAACGGGATATTACTGTATTTCCTTTTGTCCTTCTGAATGTGTTATTTACTCATTATTTCATGGTTTTGAGAGAGTTTAGGTCATTGCTATCTGAAGATCCATAGTGTTCGAGTATACACTTCCACCATCATCACTGAAGTCTAGAGTGCTACCATCAGTTTCTTTGCATTTATCCTCTGTCTAGTAATTGTGAAACATCTTTTTGTCAGTTTTCTTTTTTCTGCTCTTGGCAGTGTTAGATTACTTTTATTGCTGTAACTGATCATACAGATTTAGCTGCTTGAAATACCACCACTCTATGATACTACAGTTGTGTAGTTCAGAAGTGTGACCTGGGTCTTACTGGGCGGCAGAGCTTCATTCCTTCTGGAGGCTCCCTGGAAAAGGCTCTCCTCTGCCTTTTTCAGCTTCTACAGACCCGTCTTAGTCAGCTTGAGCTGCTATAACAAAAATGCCATAAATGATGGCTAAGAAACAACAGAACCTCATGTTTCCCAGTTCTGGATGCTGGAAGACCTAGATTAGGGTGCCGGCACGGTTGGCTTCAGTGAGAGGCCTTTTCCAAGTTGCAGACGGCTGACTTCTTGTATTCTATGGTGGAGGGCAGAGAAAGGAAGCAAGCTCTCTCAGGACTCTTATAAGGGTATTCATCCTATTCATGAGCGCCTCACCTTGATAGCTAATGCTGATGGCCTTTCAAAGGCCCCACCTCCTACTACCATCATGTGGTGGTAGAGTGGGATTGGGCAGTAGGGTTTCAACATAGGAATTTGGTGGGGACACACATATTCAGTGCATAGCAAGGCACCTCAATATTTTGGTTGGCGTTCCTCTTTTTCCATCTTTAAAGCTGGCAAGATAACTCTCTTTGAACTTGCTTACACCATCACATCTCTTACTCTTTTCTACTGCTTCCCTCCTCCATTTTTAAGAACGCTTATAATTATTTTGGGCCCATCCTAATAATCCAGGATAAACCTCGCTGTTTTAAGGTTAGCTCATTAGCAACCTTAATTCCCCTTTGCCATGGAACCTAGCGTATTCACAGGGTCTGGAGATTAGGACTGGACATCTTTAGGGGCACTTATTGTACTAACAAAGTCAAAAAGTAAAAAAAAATCTCAAATCTCAGTTGTTTTCAAGGGAAGCAAAAAAAGGAGTGCTTTTATATATTCACAAGATGGTGAACTACATTAGGCAATATAGTAAGAACACTGATGTACTAATGAAGGTTTATTTCACTGTTGCATCATCTTTCTAGGTGATTCTATTATTCTTATTATTTTAGTCATTTTTAGCATAGTTGGAAATAACTGATGAGTTAGGATGAAATAATTCCTAGGATTATATAGTAAAATATTTCAATATATAGGAAAACAATAAGATCATTAAGAGTCTGTATTGTATCTTAGCTTTATGCAAAGATCCCAGTGAACCTAAATGATCACTGTGAAGTAGAATTGAGTTTCACTGTATTACAAAATATGTCAGTTTTCTTACATTTTCTGGAAGGCCTCTAAAGAAAGAATAAAAGTTGTGAAATATCTTTACAGTGGTTGGAACTACTCATAAACTCAAAAACCAAAATTGGGTCCAGAGGCTTCTGCTTATGTATCAAAGGTCAATCACTAGGTTTCCTTGACTTCTGTGATACCAGTCCTCAGTATCATTCCAGTCTCCTGTCTCCTCTAGAACCTTCCATATTAGTATTCCTCAGGGTGTGCCTGGGGCCTCTTTTCTTTTTGTTATTTTTAGTAAGTTTGTGGTATGAAAACAGAATTTCAGACTGGCTTCAGCCCTGTATCGCTAACCGCCTCTGGAAAGCTCTGCTTGGGTGTCTCAGAGGCCCCCTCACTGCACATGTCTGCAGCTTGTCATTGTCTCTCCCCAACCCCAACCACGGGCTCCCACCCAAACAGAACAACATCATATGCTGTTCCTTTTCTGGTATTCTTTTTAAAGTCTTCAAACTGTGCTGTCACGTACCCAGCAAGAAATTCTGAGTTCTCCTTGATTCCATCTGTTATTCTCCTAACTATGAGAATCGGTCAACTTTCAGTTGGAGTCATTGGCTTTTCTCCATTCCTCTGCCTCTACCTTTTTAGTCCCTTGCCACATCTTGCTTGGATTAGTGTACTAACTTCCTAACTAGTTATCTGATTGTTTCCCCTTCTGCCTTCCCTGCCTGCTCTAGTAGTTCTCTGCAGAAGAAAATCTAATTGTGCCATTCCTCTGTTTAAAACCCTTCTTTCCATTGATCTTAGGACAGAGCCTAGCCATTTTAGCACTGCCTGCCTGTCATAATGGGCACACGCCTGTCCTCCTCCACCTCCCATCCACCAAGCACACAAAGGCACACACATACACACGCACAACCAAATAACCCAAAATGTTCCCGCTCTTCTGAATTACTCAGTAATACATCCTGCCATTTCACCCCAGACCTTTTCCAGTGCTCTTCCCTTTGTCCAGAATGTTCTTCCTCTCTTGCTCTGGCTCAGAATAGATTGTAACTTCAAAGTACATCTCATGGGAAGTTCTTCTTGAATAGGATCAGCATTCCTGTTCTGTGCTACCCTTCCCTGCCTTTCCCCTATCAGACCAGATACCAGACTCAGCTGTGAGCACTTTTTGCCTGTCTTCCTCAGGAACTGTTGTTAGCTGCCATAGGGCAGTGGCCTTCTCTGTCTTTTTAGCATGGAAACCCCAGAACCTAGCACAGCACTAGGTATATAGTATGCACTTTGAAAATGTTTGTTGAGTGAATGAATGATATTTTGTGAGCCTTTGGATAAGTACTGAAAGAATATATGAAAAAAATAAATTTTTAATTATTATATCAGTTAATACCTGTGAAACCTGAATTAACTCACTGGGAAGTGCCTGGTATGTAGTAAATTCAACAGATGCCAGCTGTTATTGTTGCTGTGGTGAAGACAGGGATGTAAGTGATTTTTAAAATTTTCATTCTACTTTGGTAACTTAAAAAAAATAAACATTTATAATTAGATCTCTGTAAACATGAAGGTGACAGCATGATTTGGTAATTTTCCATCAGCAGTATTTTAGATTTACCTTTGGAAACTGAAACATTTTTAAAGGTGTGAGTGAGATGAAGAAGCCACTGTTCCAAAGTATGTGTCTTGTAAAAGATGCTGTCATCTGATCTTTTGTTTTCACAGTGGAACAATTTTACTGATCCCTTGAAAAATCGTCTATGGGATTATGTTGTTAGAATGTTCGCTGGCAGATACTCACTGATAACATTCTTTTCCAGCTTTTAAAGTGAATTTGTTCTAATTAGCTTTTCATCCAGTCTGGGATTATTTATAGTAATTGGGTTTGTCTGTAGATTGGACGGGATTGACTTTTTTCTAAGTCACACTACTGGGATCATTGACTCAAAGTTTGCAAAGAGATGTACAGTTTTGTTACGAAATCTTACAAATAAATGTACATAAAGTCAGAATGGTTGACAAAGTTTTTCACATGAACTTCGTGAAATACTGCTCATGCTGTCAGTTATCCAGAATAACATACTTTGTGGCCTCGTGGCTTTGGTTTCCTGCAGCTGCGAAGTCATTAGAAAGAAGAGGACAAACTTGCCTTCCTCACCTCCGCCTTAGTTCAGGCCTTCATCACTCATTTGGAACTGGTGAGCTCAGACGGAGCTGACCGGCCGTTGTCTGCAGGCATTTTTAACATCACAGCTTCCAGAAGGGAAGATGATTGCGTAGAGCAGCACAGCACGGAGGCATTGTCTGCTGGGACCTGACATGACACTGGTCATTACAGAAGTTGTCCCTTAAAATATACCATTTCCTGAAAAAGATTAGTTTTAGATTGTAACTTACTTCAATCTAAAACTGCAGATATCTTTGTCTGAAGGAAAATCTTAAGAAAAATTGGCATCTACCTGGATCCTCTCCAAATTGTTATCATGTTTAGTCCTATGTTTTTAAAGCTTCTTACTATTCAGTAACTATCAAAAGATCTTCTATGCATTGTTTACAGTAGGTCTCTTCATTCTTACCCAGTTCTATATAAGGAAACAGTTTTAAGCTTAAGATTTCCAGGTGTAGAGTAGATGATGTATTACTAATTTTAGGTGATTTTAAAATCTGCCCTTCAATAAAAAAGACCTCCTGAGTGTTTTTCATTTAGATTAAATTGAAGTTCCAGAGTTGAAGGTGAAATCTTTAAGGTGATGGTATAGTCATAGAAATATTACACATAGCTTATATGTTAAATTTATGATTGTATTGATATCCAAATATATCTTTGCTCTTTTATTGGTAATGCTGGGAAAAAGAGGTTATAAATTTTATTTATAAATACGGATTAAGAAAAAAATACTGGAAAGTTAGAAATATGTGCTAAAGGTGGTCGTGATAAATAAGCATAGGATTTTAAAAATACATAAATTAGTGGAGATACAAGTGGAGTGGTTCTAGTCATAACACGAAACATTAAGGATGATTTCTTTTAATTTGGTATGTTTTTAAGTTGTCATTTCTCATTGAATGCTTTGTGCAACTGGATGACTGCATTTACAAAACAATATGTTGTTTGAAACTGACTAAATGAAAAGTGTAAGAGATCAAGTGCCCACTGTTTCTATTTCCATCACAGCTGTTGCTCCATAAATAGTTATTCTTGGCTTAATTAAGAAACCTCATTGTTGGGGGTTATTTAAACATTAAAATATATCTAAAAGCTCCATAAATTAAATGAGTTAAAAACACCTAGTTCCAAATCATTTATTTCTCTTACCACTTTTACAGGGAGGGCTCCCAGAAAGTTTTCCTATAAACTGGAAATAATATAGACTACTTGTACTTAATTAGAATATGATTTCTTCCATAATCTTAGACTAAAGTTAGGAGACAGCTTTATCTGTTTTTTTCCTAGATGTACTTGATCCACATTTTAGAGTATTTTTACCAATAGTCTATATAGTATTAAGTATTATATAATATTAAGTGGTTTCTTTTCAAAGAAAGGAAGGTTTACAGAAGAATGAATCTCATGTTTTCAATATTTTAAGGAAGAAAGTCTCAAATGCTATCTCTAAGCACATTTTTTTTTAAACTTTGGACTGACTGAGTAATCTCTCCACCCTGTTTATTGATATTTATTTGCATTACCTTGAGATATATTTAAGTGAGTGAAATTTTATTTTGTGTTCTTTAATGGTAATTTAAGTTATTTATACATAAGTGCACAAGCTCTTTGACATGTAACAAAACCCTGAAAGGAATAACCTAGGATTCGCCTCCGAGTGCTCGTTTAGGACTCTGGCCAGCAGTGTCTCATGGTCATGGAAATGTGTGCTGACCTGGTGTGAAAGGAATGCTCGTTAAGTCTCGTTGCTAAACAAGGGACGGAAACCTTACAGCTGGAGGGTTCAGGCCAGTCACAGTTACTCCTGAAGTGATCTGGACAAGTGTGAAAATGTGGAGCATGTGCCTTCATTTCGATCAGAATACATAAGTGCTATCTCCCATCAGTCCCCTACTGAGGACAGTTTTATTCATATTGTTGAAAATGGATCATCAAGTAATGTAGTACCAAAGAATTCTGTGACTTCTCAAGTGTAAAAGTATTGGGTTTGTTAAGTTCAGAAGGTGGACTTTTGATAATAGCCATGTGTTTGTTTTCCAGAAAAGAACGGGTTCATCCAACTAGCATGGTTTCGTTAGGCAGATTCATGATGCTGATGATCTTCCTTGTAGACATTATTTGAGTGAACTGCTCTGGTGTAGGTCTAGTAAGGTAAGGAGGTGTGGGGGAATTAGCCCACGGTTCCCTACCACCTTCGAGCATGGCAACTCCCTTAGTGAGAGTTAAACACTCCTGGGTCAACTCTGTGTACTTATAACTCCTTTTGAGGACTGCCCATGTCTTAATTTGTATTTGGTATCACAGCCCTTGCTTCTAGAAAGGATGATGTTAATATCTTGCTGCAGGTAGAAAAATTAATATGTAGGAATGCTAATAACATTCCAGAATGAAAGTTAATAACCTGTTAATACCTGTGTGGCCACCCCTTAGGATCTCCCCTGATAATGAGCTGATGATATGTCTGCTTTGCCTTTTGGACTGGGAGGAAGGCCTTAGTCAAAGGCACAAAGGAAATTCCCTTGGGTTGATTTGACTCGGGTGACCACCTCACCTCATGTGCACAGAGAGAACAAGAACATTTGTAACTGGAATAAAATGACACCTGCTTTAGGTTCAGGAATCTGAGAGCAAATGGTGGGACTGCTGAGCCTAGTGAACAAGGCGCTGAAGGAAGTTAATCTTGTGTATCTTTGTAGTACTGCATGTCACCATTATTTAATGGGATCATGCACATTAAATTATTTCAATTTCAGTCATTCCCTGCATCTGTTGTCTTTGCTCCCAGCCTGCCACTGGCCCATGAGTATGCTGCACAGCTGCGGGTGGACGCAAGCGTCCGGGCTGCAGGGCTGTTGTCCCAGCAGGGCCCCTCTCCTGACCTCTTCACGCAATTAACGAATCTCAGTCACTTCCAGATTGCTTGTGGTTTAGCAGGATTTTTGTTTCATGTTAGAAGTATTTGTCTTCATGGAGACTCCTGAAATCACCTGTTTGCTTTAAGATAATTATGATTAGTGACTGGAAGGGTAACACATAGCTCAAAAAAGAGGGAAGTCTTGATAATTTTATACTAAAGGAATTATTTTTAAAAATTCAGAAAACATTCATTAGTTTTGGACCTGCAGCTTAGCTTCTTTGTGAGATGAGCTCCTGTTTTCATATCTGACATGGAAGTGGTCGGTTGCATATGGCAGATTGGAGGTATTAGTCTGGAACTAGAGCAGCCAGTGGTCAGAAGGACCAGAATAGTTGAGAGTAGCTGCAGAAAGTGGGGAGTAGAGGACACTGTCTTGTGGATGACATAAGGTAGGAGCGGGTCTGCCCCAAAGCAGACTCAGGGCAGACAGCGGGTAGGCCAGACGTGGGTGGGTTCTGGCATCAGGCTTTTCTGGGCTGGTGGTCCTGAGAAGGCAAGATACCCAAGGGGTCGATACAATTTGAAAGGCAAACTACCAGAATGGAGAATTGACAGAAAGCCATTTGAATTTTCTGGGGCATCCAAGAGCTGACTTTGGAGTGGAAAGGAGCTGTGTTCTCAGCAGTTGAGGCCCTGTGACAGGGTTATTTTAAAGAAAGGGGGTGTCTTCACGCCATCCAGGCAGAGACTGGACACCAGATGTCCCTGCCTGAAAGCAGCTCCTGTCTTACTCTCCTTACTCATTTCTTCCAGAATATATTATTTTTCTCTGCTGTTCATTTTCTACATCCTGTCTCCACAAAGCCGCCTCTTTCTCTCGGAGGTCCTCTCTGCCCCTTTCAAATCTCATGTCCACACAGTAAATGACACTCATCTTATTGTGCCTTTTATTTATGTACATCTTTTGTGGAGCATCTGCTGTGTGCCAAGCACACTCCTGGTGGTAGATGTTAAATGAATGACTATTTTAGGGCTGTTCAAAATTATATTGACGTTATTTGTTTTTCTTCCAAATTTATTATTTCAGATTTTACCAAGTGTTGCAAGGACTCTGGAATCCTTATGGTAGTAAAATGCCGGAAAGAAAATTCTGCATTGAAAGAATGTTTAACTGCTTAGTAAGTAGTTGCCTCAGTGTTTGTGCTTCTTTATGTTGTGTGTGCAATATATGTACTAGGAAAGAGTATGTTATTTAACTCCTTACATGTAATATATTCTGTACTTCTACTAAATCTGTCATATTGTTGGCTGAGTCTAAAACTGCAGTTTGTTGAAGATTAGGCAATACAACATACTTATGAAGGGTCTTTTCAAGTTACATGGTCAGCATTGTATTTCACTAAAAAATAAGAGGTCAGCAAATGGAAATACATGATTTTTCATATGGTTTAACACATTCCTTTTCGTGAACAGGTTGATCTATAGAGTATATTATAATGGGCTTATTAATGATCTCTTTTAATGTGAAAGTACTGAATGAGACTATCTCTAAGACTTCTTCCAGCTTTGTGATTCTTTTGGATTTATGTAATTCCTAGGAAAGCTGAGGAAATCCAATGAAAGACACCAAAGTAAATTTAGAGTTTTGTAGTTCATCACAGTAATTTTTAAAATACAATTGACATTGAATAATGGCAAGGGTCAGGGGCACCCTCCCCATATAGCCTTTGACTCCCCAAAAGCATAACTACTAGTTGTCTATTGTTGGCAGGAAGCCTAACATAATCTGTTGACACTGTTTTGTATGTTATATACTGTATTCTTAAAATAGGTTAAGCTAGAACAAAGAAAATGTTTTTTCAAATTGTTGCAAATCTCCAAAAAATTTCCAGTATATTTAAGTGGATGTATAAGTGGATCCATGCTATTAAAACCCCTGTTGTTCAAGGGTCAACTGTACTTCTTAAATATCATGTTCATTGATACTTTGCTGTAGTTCCTTGAATCTTAAAGATATGCAGAGTTCTTTGAACACAGGTGCTTTTTGTTATATTGCCCCACATTTTATTACCCACATGATTGACAGAATGTGGAATGCCTTAGTAAGAATTGTTGAGGGCTGGGAGATCTTAGTTTTGGTAAGTCCTTATTCCCTTCTGTGTTCTGCTCCTCAGCCTCTGAAGCGTATGTGTCAGCATGGTTGGAAATTTCCTGAATTAGATAAAAAGAAAGTAGTGATTATCTGGATCTTAATTTGTTTTCTTTTTTGATGACACAGAAAGTACATATTAATTTATAGACTTTTTTAGAACGCTATCGTTGGATACTTGAGAGATTAATCTCTACCTTTATAGATGAGGAGGCATGCTCTAAGTCCACATTTTTTTTCCTCTCGAGTTAGTAATACATACAAATGATTTAATAGCAGCCCTTCCTTACAGGCCAGGACATGCACTACGTGTTTTACGGAAGAGGAGTCGAACTGCATTCTGTGACTCACTACTCTTCCATTCTCTTCCTCAGGGCACCCAGGAGGTGTTTAGGGAGTCAGTGAACCTCTTGAACTTCTATGTGACTGAATTTGTTAAATTCTCTTATATGTTCATTAAAGAACCTTCACACCTCAGTTTCAGCCATTGCAGTAACTCCTCATTCTTAGCTCAGCATATTGTCCCACCGTCCAAGTGGGGCGGTGCCCCAGCAGAGTGGAGAGGAGCATGGCCTGGAGGCGGCAGCTCAGGCGCGGGGGCCCCCCGCAGCTGAGCGGGCAGTGCGGCCCCGGACCAGCTCCTCTCCATTGGATGGGTTATTAATCCTTCTGAAGCTGTCGTCAGGGACTTTGTGAAGGCACATCACCACAGTGCCTGGCACATAGTCGGTATTCCGTAATATCAGCTGTTTTTTGATTGTTATTTGTTGGCTCTTGTTATCTGAATATTAATCACCTGACTATCCTTCTATCTGTCACCTACCAGAAATAAGGTGAGAAAATTCTAGTCTCTTCTGGGGGATGGGCTGGCTAGGGTGAGAGGCTGCTTCAGTGTAGGAGATATGCTGTGAAGGAAACAGAGGGATGTGGCAATTACTGAAAGTGAATAGAGAATTTTTAAGGAAGTATTTTACTTGACCCCAAGTCTCAAAATACTCTAAGAAATAGTACTTTTTTCCAGCTTTGAATAAGAAAGTGCTCTGCTTTGTTCTTTACTATTGACATTCCATGAAGTGACTGTGACCACTACCCTCTCATTTCTCTCCTCATTTAACTACTTCTGTACCATGACTCTTTGTGAATTAATTATACAGTTTTCTAGAATTGAGAATCTTCTGTCTCCTAACTCTAATTGGTTATTTCCTGTTGATCTCATTTCTTAAGTCTCCCCCGGATCCATGTCATCCTTCACAAATGCTCCTCCTCTGGCATAGGCCCTCCTCATTTCTTGTCTGGCTTATTGGACACTCTGCCTCTAGTCTTGCTGCCCCTTATGTTTTTAGCCTGTCGTGTACTATCAGGTTCATCTAAGACACGAGACTGATCTTACAGCCATCCTAGTAGTGGTGCTCTGCCGCCCCCTCGGTGATTCGGCCTTGCCCGTTCCAGCTTCACCTCCAGCCTCTCCTCTGCACATCACCGGCCACAGTGGTACCAGTTTACTAGCTGTTCACTTGTCAGTTTTTCCTCATGTCTTTGTTCATGTGTCTTCTGTATGGGTTTCTGTTGGTTCTTCAAAGTGCAATTCACGCATTTCGGTTGAAATCTCCCCTTTCCCAACATCTTCCCCATTTCTGTGGTGCCCTGGGCCATACCTGTTTTAGCACTTCGTATGCTTAGCTGTAATACACTCTTTCCTTGTCTGCTCTGTAATGTCCGAGGTGGCTCCTCGGACAGTGCTCTTCAAAAAAGAGCCCTCAGGCTCCCCCATCCTCTTTCTTTAACTAAAGGCTTGGTAACCTAATGTTTACAATGTATTTATGACAGTTACTAAAATGTCTACTTCTAAAGATTCTGCCTGATCAACTGATGTCTAAGTATTCTTCAAATAAGCTTATATTAAATGCTTGTAAAGAAATTCACTTTAAAAGGAAATTTTCATTTCCTTCTTGTAGCTATAATGACCCAGACTTTTATGAAGAGTGCAAAATGGAATACCTGAAGGAAAGGGAAGAATTCAGAAAAACTGGAATTCCTAGCAAGAAAAGGCTGCAGAAGCTTCCCACAAGCATGTAGGCAAATATTCAAATAATATCCAATAACTCTAATTGTGGAAATCACAATCACCTGAAATAATGGACTTAAGGAAGTTTTATTTGCTTTATCCCAAATTACGGAATATTAATTCTATGTGAAATAAAAGATTTTTGTTTAAGTTCCAAAGTTGATTATTAAATGGGATAGTAAACAGTGAAATGGTATATAGTTTGCCTGTTCATTATGGATTTTTCATACAAATTTTTCCACAACTATTGTTCTGTAACAATGAGGCTGATTTTTAGGGTTCCATATGAATCCTGTATTATTCTTTTAATGTTTGGGCTAATGGCTAATCGTGGGGGCCAGAAATAACGAAAGGAAAGCAGGAATGGACAGCCTTTGAAGGTGTTAGCTAGGCAGTATAGCAGAATGAATGGTTATGAACCAGAATCCTTCCTGGTTCTTCCAGGAATACAACTATGGTTTTATTATTTTATATTTTATATTATTTGTAAAATAGTAATGATTTCAGGAGCTACTGTAAAAAAATCCTTTCCAAATGCAATAATTTGGTCCCAGGTTGAGCTTGTATGTTAGAAATTGCTTCCACGCCCCTGCCCTCACCTCCCCCACACCATGAGCTGTTAACTCTTCACTATAGCCACTGCAGTTTCCAGGGAAGTAAATCTTCCGTCTATTACATAGTTCTCATTAAACTCACAAGTAGAAATTACTACCTACTAGGACAAGACTCAGCTTTGGCCCCAATCCCATGAAACAGATCTGGTTTTTTTTAAAGGACTTAAACTAAGCAAGTAGCAAATAGGACCTAAAGAACCAAGGGATGTTCAAGTCCCACACTTTACTCAAGTGAGCTACTTGAAGAACTTTTTCACTCTTCTTTGAAACCCAAAGAAACCACATTTTCCCATGCCACACATCAAAAGAAGGGAGATTACTATAGCAGACAAAAGCAAAGCAAATATAGAAACCTAGAGACCACATAGCATAGTGGTGAACAAGCCAGTAGTCCTGCTGGCCTTTTGGGTGGTACATTTCCTAGAGCACAGGACGTTAACTCGTTTTTAATGACTCAGATGAAGATAAAGGCAAAACAGTTACTTTAAAAAGCCAGTGAAATATATACAATCTGTGGCTAACAATTTTGATGGGAATCAGAGGAGCTGAATTCAGTTTTACGTGGAAAATTCACTTATGTAGATGTCATCTTCCCCATAGGCATAGACTAGTTAGGTTATAGAGCATAATACCTTCATCTTTCTTTATGTCAAAAACTATTCATCATAGTTCTTAGAGTATCAGTGCTAAGCCACACTCAAGTCTTTTTCCTTCTGAGGTACACTCACCTCAGCTGTCTGGCTTGCTCACTCGTGCCTCTATTGATATTATTCTGTTAAGCAACAGTCTACAGATTTTCTACTACTTAGGATCTACCTTCTCCAAGTAGCCTTTTGGGATAAGATCATTACTTTGTTTTCACATGATTTGGTTCTTCAGTTAAGTCTGAATTTTCCCCTATACTTGGTTTTCTAGCGTTTCATGTAGGTTTGTCCCTGCTCTACCTATGAATCAGGTTTTATTTTGGCAGAACCCAAGTTTCCTTTTAGAGAAGATGTAAATTTTATTTAATAGGGGGGATTGAGAGGAAGGAGTAAGTAGCTTTTTTGTTGTTAGCTGTTCTCTTGATTCTTTTGAGCTGTATGGATGTGTTGAATTGGGTTACCAGTATAAAGATCTAAAGAGTAAGGACATTTTTAAGGGAAGCCCTTTGAAGCAAGTTTCGACTAGAAAGAAGTCAACAAAGTAGATGGGCCATTCTCTCATTTCTCTTTGAATCTTATGTAAAAGAGATGATCATAAAATGTACATTTAAAAATTTATGGTTGGGTAAAAAAATTATCTTTCCTTAATAGTCTTTTATCTTATTTATTTAGCACTTTAAACTGTTAAAAACATCAACCATTGACTTTCTAGAAAGTACACTTGTTTGATACCTACTGTAATGTGTAGATGGAATAGCATTTTCTCCACTCAAAAGACTTTGGTTTATGTTATATGCATCAAATTAACAACTAACAATTAATACCTGACCTTGGAATATATAGGCAAAGATAGTATTTCATATTTCACATCCACTTCAATTTCAAACAAAAATAATTTATTTCTTGGCATTGTTCAAAACATTCAAGCTATTATCTCATACAACTTACTTTCTTTACAAAGGAAAATTTCCAGTCTTGGTTTAAAAAAACAGCAAACCAGTAAGCTAAATTGTATATCATAAGGAATATATAGCCTGCATATGCAGCCACATGAGAAACAGTTTTTGCTGCTTTGTTATTACACAGGTAGTTGCTTCCTTTAGCTAAAGCCTGGAGTCTTGTATTTGTTTTATGCATATTGGGTTTTGTTCTATTACTTGGCAGGAGATTGTACTCCCTTGAGTCAGCTGTGTTCATTGGTCAGAATAAATTCCAGCATCTGACACCAATTCCATTAATCACAGACAAGCCTGAATAAGTGAGTAAGATAATGGAAATACAAAAATATCTGGTGTATGGTGAACATTATGTATGTATGCTATTCAGTTAATATAGAAGAGATCTGAGATACTGAGTTCAAGATATTTGAAACTATAAGAAAGGATAAAGGCCTCCTGCATGAAACACGTTATCTTAGGCAAAAGATGTATGCACCAAGCAATACATTATATTACTAATATTCTTAGTACCACCATCCTGAATTTAGACTCATTTCCATGTGAAACCATTCTTGTTACTTCCCTACTTTTTAAAAATGATAGATCACTTAGAATCAAGGAGTTTGGGGACATTTCATGATTGTACTATATCAATACAGTATAGAACTTGGTTTTTAGAAGTAAAATTCCTAATTCAGTTTATTAAAAATCACTCAATGAATAAAATGTTACATTTCAAAACAGTCTTAACTTATAAACTGCTCTGCATAACAAGTAGGCATAGACCCTTTGAAGAAAAGGACTTCATATAGTTACACATACATTTACATTTTCATTTAGGACCACTGAAGGAACAGAGTACATGGAATCCTTTGTGATGCTCTTCGTATTTCTAATTGGATGATGTATAGGATTGTAAGTTTATTTACACACACATAATTTTTCAACTGTTTCATCACTTTTTTCAATTAGGTCTTGATTGATGTACTGGCTTAGCTTCAATGATCAGGTTATTTCAAGACTTAAAATTCAAATTGTTAAGTCTAAATTTTATCATTGTGATTAAAAAGTTTTAAATCTTAAACTTTGAGAAACATTACAGCTCACAGAGATGGAATAATCTAGATACTATTAATCTATGGTACTTTTCATATCTTTATGCATTATAAGGTCAACAGAAATAAAACTTAATTCACATTGTCATTTGCTCCTTTATGAAACTTAAAGCAACTCATGGTTTTTCTCTGATATTAATGGCTTCCCTTATTTTTATGGATATTTAGGCACTGCACATGCTTTATAAAACCATGTCTAAAAATGTTTAACTCCATTCTTTATATGACAGACAGAAATTTACAATTACCATCAAAGGTAGAACTGTCTTTTTGAAACACCTTATCTATTAATCAGTAACATATATCTGATTCTTAGCCAGAATATGGAGCTGGAGAGTGCTCTTTCATCCTGGAAAATCAACTACATAATATGGTACAGTATGTGCAAATGTGTATGCTGAAGAACTCTGCAAAAGTTTAATCAGAATCCACTTTGTTAAATTTATCAAAAGAACTACTGAAGGGAGATACAGCAACCTCATGATCAGACCATGAATGTCTTCAGAATTAGTTCTTATAAAGGCAGTTGTGATTATGTTGATCCAAGTAATGCAATGGTGGCAGGTTGGGTAAAGGCGAAGTTTTATTTTTAGTTTCCCCAAATGCTGTCTCACTTGATTTTGGAGGGCTTGGGAATACCCAGGAATTGTCTTCCAGAGAATTTCTGCCGTAAGAGTTGTGTTCCTGAAAGTTTGTACCATCATGAAGAATGGATTGCTCATTATCTGTCCACAACTGGTTAACTGCTTTCTCTGATAAAACCTTTCTCTCTCCCGGTAGAGGGGAAGATATGGTATGACCAAGAGTTTTGCCATTTGGTGAGAGAGGGGGATGTCTTGTGTGTGTTGCAGTAAAATTTGTCCACTGCGGCTTCGTGCTGTCTTTCCCAGGGTCTTCCACACATCCTCCTGGGGCGCAGGCTAAAAAGCAAGCACAGGTTGAGTGTCAGCTGTCCTGGCATTTGTGACCATAAAACAGGTAACACTTCAGTAATTTGGCTGAATCTAGAACCGGAAATAAAGTTAATCTTCCAAATTGATGTGATCATTGGAGACCATGAATTGAAGAAAAATGACAAATCATCTAGTCCTACTCCTGGATCAGCTATTTACTGACATGACATTGTGATTTTAGGTAAATCACATAATTGCTCCAGGTGTCAAACTCTCATTTACAAATAGACACAGTAAACTTGTCCCCCGGTATCACAGAACTCTTAAGATGAATTCCATATTTTAAAGTTGGAAACCAATAAAGTTGAAATGCAAATAAAGATCCTATTCATGTGTCAGTGGAGACTAAGCTGTTCTTAAGTTTAGTAATTTTTTGTTAAATATACTACTACTATCCTTATTCAAGTCTTTTTTTTCCCATAGGTTGTCCAAAAGTAAACTTTGTTCTGAAATAATTGTGACTTACAAGTTTAAATAAAATTGATAAAATAATCCTGTTTCTTGTAAAACACATAATGGTCATAATAATAGATCAAGTATTTAAAAAAAAGTGTTTAATATATATGTAACGGCTTAGAGAGCAGGTGCTCTAAAGCTACTACTTAGTTGGAGCCAACATAATGGTAGTTTAAGCCTTTCCTCCACCTCCAATTCAACCTACCAGAGCAGAATTCTGAGTCCAAGAAGGATGCCAAGTGTAACTAAAACTCGACTCTTGACAGTATTAGAAGGAAAATGAGCCACATGATAAAATATGCTCACTGCCTTTTCTCTTGGGAGGAGGGATAGAAGGAGACTTGAAAGTAACAGAGTTCAGCTTAAGGGTGACATGTAGGTCAGGATTAAGGTGATCTAGTCTCATCTGTATTCCTTGGTGCATGGCGTTCAGTCGTGAGGAGTGGTGGCCTCGAGCTTGTCACTGTGGTAAGAAAAATGCTTGCAAACTTGGAGTGCAAATCACCAGGTTTGCCATTCATCAGCTCAGAAGAGACACAAGAATGAGCCATTTCCAAATATGGAAAGAGCATTTCTCCTTTATTATATTATATAAACCAAGAACACACTGCAAACTCACTGCAAAATTACTGAGTACCTTTAAAGAGAAGTCTTATTTCTATCATCAACTCGTAGTTGCCTCATACATAACCCTAGAAAATGTGAGGACAAAATGAACCACATTAAATTAGGGCATGCCAAAGGACCGTGTTATTTTGTCTGACTCATAAGTAACTCTAGAAATAAGAATTCTGGATTTAGTTTTCCTTCATAATGTGCAACATTTTCCCTACTAAAAAACATTCCTAAGACCTATTTACAATACAATTCTCTTGTTGCCCTCTTCAGGCACAATCTGAGGTACAAAAAACAATTTAAAATTAGATGGTGATTATTCTTTTTAAGAAGTCATTCCTTTAAAAAGTAAATTTTAGGGCATTCAAATTTATATTATGTAACTTCTCAGAAACACAGCTATCATATAATAATACAGTATACAAATGCACACTGTTTTTCCTTTGAGATATAAAAACAGCTTTGGCAAAGTAGCCACTACTAGTTAACACAAAACTCAAAGTTTAGTCAGTCATTCAGTATGAAAGGTAAAGCATGAAAATTTTTGTTCAGTGAAAAGGAATAGATAGGGCATAATACCTAGTCTCCATTCGAGACAATTTATCCTATGTGGAGAGAGAAATCAAGTTTACAAAAAAATGTAAACAACCAAATAATCAGTTATTTCTTTCAAAATAATTTAAATTTTTCAAAATTTAAAGAGCTAGGTTTTTGGGTGTATTCTGTAGCACTGGAATGAAAAACAGCTTTTGTATCTTGGTGTCTTTTTTTTTTTTTAAATATATGAAGTAGTTGTGGTAAAAGGTCAACTAGAGCAAACTTAACACCTCAGCCTCATACACATAAGCAACACTTGGCTGAGAGAAAAGCCACAAGGGGAAAAGAATACAGTACTGAAGAAAAACACATCAGCAACACCTTTATGTGTGAAACTGACCAGCATGAGACTGAAGCCAAAGCAGAATATGGGTCGGCTGCAAACATACTGTATATACTTTGGCTTATCAAACTCATTTGATGAGATTTTGATTAAGATAGGATAGCCAGTTGCTCTCAAGCAGTTTGGCTGGCATCAGTGATTTCTGGCAAATACCAACTTGCCTTTCTTGATTGCGGATGGGGTTTTCAGTTTCCTTAGTAGTTCAGCTTGGACTTGAGTCACCAGATGTAAATTAGACATTTCTCTCTTCAGTTCCCAGTATGCATTTTGCATATTGTCACTGAAATACAGGTTAAAAAAAAAAAGCTAATTGTTATTCTCTTTATGGACAGAAAGGAATAATTTTAAAATATATATGAGCATATCTGCATTTCTGCTCAAATTAGTTTTGAGATCATATAAGCTAAAACTTCCTCACTTAATAATTGAAATATATTTAATTAGAACCTTATAATATGTAAAAGACCTTATTCATACATAACAACATTGACTTTGTTTCTAACGACTGTATTAAACAATATTAAGAAAAGGAGTATTCTGAGAGTTTCTTGAAGTTCTTTTCTCAGAATTGAGATTTTATCACAGCCCATAATGTGCAATGGTGTTAACACAGTTAATAATGAGTATGTTCCTCATCTGCAAATATTCAGGACTAAAGTGACATTCATTCCTATATGGATTTAAATTTGTATTTATCTTTTGATTATTCTGTTTTGATGTGTTGAACTGAAACTCTATTACCAATTGCTGAATTTATGCCCAAGCATACATTAAAATAAAATTTACGTTTCATACATTCCTTTCTTTTATGTGTGACTGGGCTGTCTCGTATTGTTGGTTCTAAACCAATGTGACATGACAGCACAAGACATGAAGAGCCAGAAGATTTCCTGGTAAAGGAAAAGCCAGAGAGGGTTATATGAAACAGAAATAAAAACTTCAGATGCCTCTTTAATTTTTCTAATTAAAAACATACTGCGCCTCAACTATCTGATAAATTAGTTATATTAAATGTAATTTTTACAAGCTTCACTTTCCATTAAACATCACATGGATATTCATGATTTTCTTCTTTTTTAAGGTTCTTAAATTACCAACTAAGTAAACTGAAATCATCATCCTTGCTTTGCTGTACAATAGTATTATAAAATATTAAATGTAAGAACTCGTTTCATTAGTATTCAAAATGATCATTAATGCCTCTTAAAGATGTTAGTGTAATTTAAATAATGAAATTAGGCAAATGTCAGTTCATGCTTCAATTTTTTAGCTATAAACCAAAACCTTTAAGCAAACTTCAAAAGTAACACTCTTGATATCTAATTTTAACATCCTATTCTAGTAACACAAGTAACAGATATATTAAAAAACAGAATTTTTTTGAATTAGGTAAGGTTACATACCTTTTTGTCAAAATATTTCCACTCTACTCAGATTACAATTCTTTCAACAGAAGCAGCAGAATAAACTCTATACTGCTTTTGAGAAAAATCCACTTGTTTTAGTCTAATGTAAATGTCATTTGTCAACTAGTAGTCTATTAAAAATCACAGGGCTTTTTGCAGGTTTTTGATAGGTGTGAAATAATTACTTCACAAAAATTAGTTAACCACCTCTACTTCACCAGTAAACATTGGATGCTGCAATGAATGTTTCACATAGAAACCTGCCTAAGTGTGAAGAGTTGCTGGTTCCTTGATGCAATTCTGGGCATTCAGTGTGCTTTCCAGAGTTACATTCCAAAGCAATTGTCAACACAGTACATGTGCTAATGCATGCAAGTAAGTCATGATATGACTAATACAGTTTTAAAATAGTGTTTTATTATTGACATGAGATGGTAAATCAGTACCTAACTTACAGAAAAGCTAAACAAATACCCAAGGTAGTGTTTGGATACTGGAATATCATATACATTATTTAATCATTCAAAATAGCTAAGCATGTAAAATAGAGGTGTTCAAGTAGTGTCTAATACATTTTTTCAGTTCAGTTTAATAAAGACTGTGCATAAAATAAGCTAAAAAGGAGGTCACCGAGTTTCACATACATCTGATCTTTTTCTTTTGCTTGTAATGTCACCTGAAATGAAAACTACAAATATAAAACTAAGAATTATTACTAAGTACAAGCTCTCCCCCTTGTGGATAAGATAGTATTGGCAGTTATTTTACAATTCACGGTCAATATTAAAGTACTATATGTACTCCTCAAAGTGTGTTAAAAACTAATTTTTAGTTCTATCTCTTTGAACAAAATGTTTAAATATTATAAAAGAGATTGGAAAAACAAGTTTTCATTGGCTAATCTTTAACAGAATTCCAAAGCTTATCTAGGTATTTTTGAGATCTGTACAAATTTCATCCCTCACCTACAGCTGGGAATGGGAACTTAGTTTTAATGCCACACAGGCAATATCCTAATAATATATACAGCTGTCTACAAAGAACTCATAAAAGTCCTTGAACATTGAGATGTAACACTAAAGCCTCCCAAATGAGAACCTTAAAAATAGATGAAACAAAAATTTATAATGCTCGAGCATTTATTATGGGTTGGGCACCTCACCCACATTCTCACACCAACTTGGCAAACCGGGCAACCTCACTTTACATATGAAATGGGTTCAGGAGAACAATCTAATCTGACATGTTGCTGTTCAAAGCCATCTTTTAGTTACCAGTCTAATGACTGGCTGCTGCCCTTCGTAACATCTTTCATACCGTCATCACCACCACCATCTTGATCATGAACTCACCAAGGACCTACAATACAGTTACCAGTCTAATGACTGACTGCCAACACAACCTTCTTAACCCCAGCACAAAAGCCCACACCTCTTAGTTTTAAATGTAATGAAACCTGCTTATCCACATCTCAAGGAGGGGGTACATGCTCTGCTCATAAAGTAAAATTGTGTAAAAGGCCAGTTTTCTTAATTGACACTATACATTAATACTGAAACAAGTATTTCTTGTATAAGAAAAATCTGTTTAATTGAGTTTTTACTTCACCCACCCATGTTTTTCTTTAGCTTTTGAAAATTTACTTAACTATTAATATTCCCCAAAGGAACCGAAAGTATGGGACAGTCTTAGCCAAGAGCTAGAGACTTAGAAATGTCTATACACTGACAACTGTGATTCTCCAAAACAAGAGTCTTTCAAATATTTTTAATTTTCAGGCACAGCGAGCAATTATTTCACACCGTAACCCAAAGAAAACAAGAAAAACCATACTTCCTTATTATGCATAATACAACCTTGGTATGTGTTCTATTCTGTTTTGTTCCATATTTTTTAATATGCTTGTCTTAGCTCACAAAATTTCATGATCAACGAGAACACAGCACAGTCTGAAAAACACTAAACTAATCCATATCTTCTAAAGCAAAGATTTATATCTTAAGAAGTTCCACAGTAACAGTTTACCCTGTACCTAGATCTGGGTTAAAAATTGAGGGCAACATCCAAAGCTAATGGCAAAACTATACTGGCAGGACATTGGCCAAACTTCTGATAGGCAAGGCTATTACTGTTAAGTGATGTGTGGACAGTGAGTACCACATAAAAAGCCTCTAGTAATTAGAAGGGTTACTCTATTAGGGAAACAGTATAGTACCTCATTTGCCTGGCAATACGGACAAGGGAATTTTCCAACTAAAAAAATTTTTAAATCCTTATAAATATCTAACTGTTTATGGAAACATTTGTACATGCTTTTCCCCTATTACAATAAATGCAATTTATCATCTGAATTGTTCCATTTTAAAAGTAGATGAGGTTAAGTTACAAACATTAATAGAATACAGGAACTAGAAATAGGTATAAATGATAAGATGAAGGAAAAACAAGACAAAATGCAGTTAGGAAAGTTTACCATACAAAAAAAAATGCATGATGCAAAGTTTACCAGGGTAAGCCACAGGTTTGGCCATTAGTTTTCTAGTTGTTAACGAGAAGAGGAAAACCTAATCAGTCTTCAATCCACACTGCTTACATAAGATAAATACAAACGAATGTGCAAAAAAACCCAAGTGTACCTGAGCACTGGGGAGCCATTAGGACATGCTGTAATTACACAGTACTTTAGCATACAGTAGCTTTTACACTGAACTGAAGGCAGTTCTTCCTAAAAGCTGCTTCTCTCAGCTGATGCTCTGAATTAACACTGAGTTTTAGAGAATTTAAAACTGCACTTTGAAGCCCTAATTATATAGCTCCAAAGACCCCTGAACTAGACTCACTGCCTTGGGCCTTCATCCTCCTCCAAATCCTAGCATAAAGATTTTTCACTATCTTATCTTGTTAGTTATATGATACCTTCAAATACACACCGGTAGGGGTGGGGGTGGGGACTTTTCAAGTTACTCTCAGTAGAAGGGGTTATGTAAACTTAGGTAAAATATCCCATGAATGGAAGCATAAGTCCCATTCTTTATCATATATTTGTAATATACAAAATAGCCCTTTATGTGACTTACTCTGATTCTAAAATATTTGTTCCCTCCTTCCCGAAAATGAAGAGGCTTATAAAAATGACCAATACAACAAAATTAATAAGGGGAAACCTAGGCTGATAGGAGAAAAGGAGGTAACTGACAAAGAAGACAGTGTCCAGAAATAACTTACAAAGACACTGTGCTAGACACATTGTTTAAAAGGAAAAACTTCCTTGCTGTAAATTTAGATAAAAGTTGAAGGCACAACAGAAATACGGTTT
Organism: Manis pentadactyla; assembly: GCF_030020395.1. Lineage (NCBI taxonomy): Eukaryota > Metazoa > Chordata > Mammalia > Pholidota > Manidae > Manis > Manis pentadactyla. Next base: position 40,243,323 of record NC_080032.1, on the reverse strand, counting down.
GAATGACAGAGTTGAGTAGTTGCAAGACAGACTGTAGAGCCCATAAAGCCTGAAATACAGCTGGCCCTTCTTAGGAAAAATCTGCCTACTTTTGTGTCTGGAAGAGTGGCTACATGGGAGCTTCCTCGAATTGTGTTCCCTATCAGCTCATTTCTCTCAGGATTTTGATAGAAATAGGTATGAGACAACTTACACTATTTAGGCCAGGGAACTTTGGAAGCCAAATGATCAAATAATGAAGTCAAATCAGTATTTTTCACTGGATGAAAGTATCCTATAGAGAGGGAATGCTAATGCAGCAGAAACAATTTATCAGATAATTTAAAACACAGAACTTGTTACTTAAGTAAAATGATACGCATTTTGAGAAATAAGGTTTGATATCTTTTGTTCTTATCCCAAGAAAATTCTGTTACACCAAAGTCTAAGGTGGTCCAAGTTTGCTGTTAAGACAAATTGATGTTGGTTTAGGACAAAGTGATGGTGTATATGGAAATTCTTAAGTCTTCGAGTACAAAATTGGGACTTAATTGCAGAATACATAGCTAGCTCCCTAAAATCCTATCTAAAATATTACTTAATGTTCAAAAACTTAAGGCATCACAATATACACCTTCCTAAGTTCAAGCCTATTGTTAAGAAACAGGTAAAGCATTTTTTTATAAATCTATCATCATATGAAATTACATGCAGTGCCCAAATAGTATCCATTTGTTTTTAAGGTTAAATCATAACAGAAATCTAGGTACTTAAACAAAGTGGCCTATGGAAGATGACTGTATTATTTTTGAACATTGAAGATTGTACCTTGAAATATCTAATCTGTGGAGATCTCTGCTCTTCAGATTGTCTTCCTGAGGTGGATCCTGTCATTTATTTAAAGAGAAGTTTAAAAGTTGTAATTGTGACATTCCATTTATCCTCAGTATTTATTACCAGAAACATGTTTCAGGTTTATGAACACATCTATAACTAGATATAGCATAAAACCAGACTTTATATTCAATTTTAATGAAATACATCCAAACCTGTATATTTCTAAATCACTTCCAATTATTTAAAGTTATTAATGCTTTAGTTTTCTTTAAAGAATAAAATTGCTCTCACATAAAAGAACTTAAGAGTCTTACAAAATATATTTCTGAAGACAACAATCTGAACTCTCTATTCAAACAAAGGTAACAAAAGTATCAAACTACTGTTTATTCAAGGTACACCTGAATGAATTACATAAGAAAATGGAAGTTTTTTAGTATTTCACTTTTTAGTATTATTACAAAAAAGTATAAAAATTTAACAGGTTACAGTTTTTAAAAGTTCAGCATAAACTTCCTCCACCACAAGCAAGAAAATGATAGGCCAAAGACTTCTTATTATGTACTTTTAGTAGCTTAGATTACAGATATGACACAAAGAACTTATAAAAGATATTTAAAAGTGGACTAGTATGTTTAGGACAACTCTATGACAGACTTATTTGCAGTACATTCTCATTTAAAGATCTATAACAAAAATGACCATAACAGGTCATTTCACAAAAATGACTAATTCTAATGGCAGAAGTAGCCAGTATAAACTGAAAAAGAAAAAGTATTTAATTTTACTGTTCCTTATTTACAATCTAAATGGTAATGTTTTAACGTGGACCATTAAAAAGCTGCAAAAGGACTTCATGAAGTACTCTGAACTTAGGAGAGTGAAATATCAAAATACTTCCTATTATAGGAGCTAGAGCATTTTTGGATCTCTAATCAGAAAATACCAACTAAATACTAAAATACCAACTAAAAACAATTAAGATGCATATCAGTTAGCCTTAGAGAAAGGGCAAACAGAATTGGCCCATGAATTAGGGAAGGTCTGACCATAACAAAGCACATGACCTTGGACATTTTTCTTTCTTATTGTCCATAGGAAAATGAAGGAATCAGAAAAGGTCACTTTTAGTTTCTTTGTATCATTAATTAAAAATACACATTTTAATTAGTGTAAATGTAAACATGTAAATACATTAGAAACCTTTCTCATTTTTAAAGCCAATGATATTTTTTGAAAAATCTGACAGTTTGGGATGGGAAAGCATTTTTCCAGCTCCCACTCAGTAATTCAGAAGAATCTAATGTAAATTAGAAATAAGCACAAAAGAAAGGTCTCTAATATTCAAAGACCCTGTCCTTGGCCAGTCATCAGCTTGCCCGTATTATAGGCAGTAATGGATGTTTCCCAACTATTGCCGAATGATATGGCAGTTTCACAGTAAAACGGGCCCATGGCTACATAATACTAGGAAACATTGCTAAGTTAAACAGGTTCCTAGACAGCAGAACTTCTTAGAACCTTTAATATACTACAGCTCACTGAATCTCTAAATGGGCTATTATTAGGTACACCAACTCCATTTTACTGATCCAGTGTTTCTGGGTCCTACTGTGTTTTTCTCAAAGGATAAACTGTTCTGAATATAAATGGCTGGAATATTGAGGGATATAGAAAGGGATATAAAAGGCCCAGAGGGGAACTGACCCTGGAACCTTGACCTCTTTAATATCAAACACTGATCAACTGAGTTCACTACTTGAAAAAAAATCAACAAACAAAACCAAAAAACACTATTATATCCACGTAGGATGCTATTGCACACTTCAGAAGGTGTTGTAAAATATGTTTCACAGAAAGTAAAATCTTAAAAACATTTGTAAATATGTCTACAGTAGATATAAGCAAGATTATTAATGTGAACATAAATTTTTCTCTTTGGCTTGTTGTTTGATTCCCATAGCCAAGAGGACTCTGATAAAGAACACCTTTGAAACAAGATGTAAAAGTACACATCTCACAACATCAAGATTTCAACTGGGAAACCCTTGATAATTGGTATTAGCATTTCCACTCTTCCTTTTCCTGGTTCATTTCTTTATTTTTTACTCTAAATCTCCCGTCCCCCTGGCTAAGTAAGTTCTATGAATGTGAGGACTATATCTTAAATCCATTTTTAAAAAATTCCTCCTTTCCCTCACCTTCAACTTTTAAAGTTTCTTAGTGTCTCAGATTCCGTCTCAGCAGCAGTCAAAGAAAAGTGATGTCTAAAGTTTCTACCATCTTCCAAAGTCTATTTCTAATAAACCAAACAAATGTATCTCCTGGCACCACCTAGTGGAAGAGTTAACTAGTAAGACCTAAACTACGTCACACACACAACTGAAAGCACTACTTTTCTGAATCACCCTAAATTATACCTGAAGCACAGTTATATAGTAAATACACTATACTAGGTGCTGTGGTTAACTGCTTTACATATTATCTAATTTAACCGCCGTGAAAAAATGGTATTTAAATGGCCACTTTATAGAAACAGGTGAAGGGGGAAAGCAGAATGTTTGAGATCTTGATCTAGGCAATGTTTATGTGAGTGTATACACATGTCAAAATTCATCAAGCTGTTCACTAGGATTTGTGTACTTTACCTTAATACAAAAAAAATTTTTTTTAGAAAGAACGTTATATAAATGGAATCATATAATACATTAACTTTTAGGTTTGGAGTTTTTTACTCAATACTAATTTCCTTGAAATTTATCTAAGGTTTACATCTACTAATGGTTGTTCCTTCCATTGAAGGATGTTTCCAGTTTTTGCCTATTATAAATAAAGCTGCCATGAATATTAAAAATAAATGTCTACTTTATAGAAAACAAGTTTGGAACAGTTAAATGACTTTCCCCATGTTACATCGTTAATAAGCAACACCACAACTGTGAGCCAAGTTTTTATGATTCTGTGGTAGTTTCTTACTTCCTACTCTATAAGGAAAAGTCCATCAAGTATAAAAACTACCAAATTAATCTTTCAAACAGAATGTATATACTGACAACTATAATTCAGAGCTTCAAGGTGCAAATCTTTTCTTGCAAGCACATATTTCTAAAAGAAGCCTCCCAGGGGCCATGGTGACTGGCCTTGGGGGACAGGATGCTAGAAGGTTTTGAAGGAACTGTGATACCTGGTCACAGGTTCGAAGCTGGGAAAATGAACCTTCGATCCCAAATACGAAACTATTTTTGCTCTAACAGGAGTTGACAGTAATTTTTGTAGTAAGAGTTTCCCTTTATCAGGCCTGGTGGCACTCAAGCAAGTTCTCATTGTCCAGTTCAGAGGAATTCATTTGGTTAAAGCCAAGGCAGAATGCTGTATTACTCTTAATGACTGGTTCATTCTTCACCCAAATTTGAAGAAGACTGCATTACACAAGATAGAACGACAAGCTCCATCTAAGGACATTTGGGATTCAGGGTCAGACCCTTAGCTGGCAGTCAGGAGGCACGGAAGTAGTTTTTTTGGTTAGTGGCATACCAGAGGAACTGGAAGTAGGTGACACACTCCTCAAACAGCTCTGGGATTCTGTGATGGGCAAAATGGTTGAGCTGAGGAACAATTATCTAACTGGTTACCTTTGAAATATATGAGGGTATATAGTGTACATAATGGCTATCTGACTCCAGACTACTGAGCTTTTCAATTTCCTGTAACTATTTTAAAGTTGCATTTGGTGCGTTGCTTTCACACTCCCCTACTTCTCTATCACTTCCTTTTATCTTCAGCACTACCAGTCATGGCATTTGAAAACATCTATTCACGCTTGTTATATCTAACCCAATGTAAGGTCTTACTAAACAGAGTTTTGGTGAGAACTTGAGAGGCAACTTGTGCTTCTGTGGATGACTTTAGGCTAACCACACTTTAGCAGCTCAGCAGGGTTGTTCTATCTTGCTCTCTCCCCCACCCCTTAAGTTCTTGAATTCTCAGCTTTTTGCTGAAAATTAAATTTGCCCCAAAAGTATTAGACATCTGAAAATTAGTAGATTCTGTAAAGATTTTTTTCTTAATTCCAAAAATCAGGTTGTCATGTTGCCTAAATTATTTAGTTAAAAATAAAAGAGGAAATTTTTAAATTTTTAAAGTCTCTTTAAACTTTACAGAGAAAAAAATGACTTAAGAAAACTGAAGGCAAGGGACTCTGAAAGAACAGATTTAGTAAGTAAATAAGCTTTTCAAAAATTAGCTTTTCTAAAACAACAAAATTATATAATTATGGGATTATACTACAAGTATATATTAAATTTTAGCAAAAATGATTGAAGGGCAAGATGAAGGCAAATTTTTCAGAGAATGTAACACTCTCAGTAGTCACAATTTATATTAACTCTATGATTTAATAGTTTTAAACCCTGCATATGATACACAGAATACTGAATTTCTTAATTTAATAATTCTGCAGTACCGTTTGTTTGGCTTTTTGTAGCTCTATTCTGAGATCGCTACATTCTTTCCTCGTCAGTTCCAGTTCTTGTTCCAAACCATGGATCTTCAGGTCACAGCTCAATTTTTCTATCTCCCAGTTTGCTGAAGGTGGGTTTAAATTCCTTATCACTATAAAAAGGATGGACATTAAAATTATTTCTGCCTTCTACATAAGTTGCAACTCCAAAAAGATTGTTAGCAAAATGTAGATAATAGAAAACTAATATAAAACATGTATAATAAATTGTTCTCAAAAAACAGTAATTACTTCCCAAGATCTATGCTATTGAGAATTAGAAATAGTTCTTGTTTTAGAATGTATTAATCACCCAATCCTTGATTTCTGTTTAGGTTAAAGTACAAATTTGTGGGTCTGGAACTTTAAAACATACAGTACTAATTAAGCATTTGCTAAAACTGTATACAAGACAAAATCTGTTTTTGTAAGTCAAGGTTAAGATGCGATAAAAATTAAATGAAGTGAGTCAAGTGAGGCTCACTCAGCCAATCCCTCCATCTAGTGCCTTAAGAGATTACAAAGTTTGAATACCAGGCCTAAAACATGATGTCAAAATATTTTATTCACAAGCATTCCACTGTAGAAACTCAATACAACTGGATACTGACTTATCATTAACTTAGTTCTTTAGTCTCTCCTTAGAAAAAGTTGAAACCAGCTACTGTAAAATAGCTAACCTCAACCTCCCACCAAACTCTTCAGCTGGTTTCATCAGAATGTTCCTGGGAACAGACTAATACACATATCCCCCAAAACTAACTTCTTACTCCAGCATCTCATTTGCACATTTTAACAACCTCCAGGTATTAAAAAAAAAAATTATAACTACTCTATGACAGTGTGTCTAATAGTGGGCAACAGATCATTAGGAAGGAGAAGCCAGGACATACCAGTGGGCAAGAGGCTTTGAGGCAAGAGGTTTCTACTCCTTTCTTCATCTATTTCATCACAAACTAGCCCTGAATAAAAATCATCAAATTTTCTCTGTGAAAAATGTGATTTATATCTGAAGAAAAGTTAAAAGGAGCTGACATTTTGCGAAACCACAACAGAGAAATTAATAAAAGCCTAAAAATTAAAAAAAATAAGGTAAGGCCTTAACATACAGATATAGAAAACTGATCAATGATATAACACATAAATGGAAAATGTTTAACTCTATTAGAAGATTCATAACAAGTAAGTGGCATACCCTGCTGAGTTTCCACCTCTGTCCTTAGCTGGAGGAGTTCTACTTCTTTAGATTGTAGCTGTTCGTTCAATACTTTCAAAGATTCAGAGTTGTCTTTATTCTAATTAAGTAGGGAAAATACCAAATTACATTCAATAAAAATCTATAGTTTGGTATTATCTATTAAATTTTAGTTAATACTGAAAACTGATCCTAGGCTTTTAAAAGCAAGGTGAAAAAATGAACTCAAGTTTTTCACTAATCTTTTCTCTTTTTCTGACTTTGGACATACTTATTCACTGGCTTTTTTTTTTTTGTAAACACAGTGACAAATTCTACCAGGTCATAACTTTTCAAAATAAGGTCATAGTATTAGATGTTTTTAAATCCTAAACATCATTACATACTAAGTATTTATTTTGTACAGAAGTAAGTTACAGATATTACTATTATAATTTCTATTGTCTTGGAATATTTTCAACTTTTAAGTAAATGTAAATATTTCACAGATTTCTAGTTTTAAACCTCTTGAAGGAGGAAACTCATATGCCATATATAGATATTCTCTCCAAACCAACTTACCATTTTATCCAACTTGCTCTTCAAATTATCTCTATCAATGCAAACCTCTCGATATGCATGGTAGGCCTTATTTACTTGCTCTCTTCCCACAGAACTTATTTCTTCATCTAATCGAGTTCCTACAAGCTAATGGTATAAAATTAGAAAAGTAAGCTTAAGAAGGTATTCTACATAAAAAAATAAGTCTTCATGGCTCCACATTTTATTATAATCACTGTAATACGGGAATGAAGCATGGACTATAATTAAGTGAACATTTCATTTCCACACAAATAAGCTTTACTGACTAAAAAATAAAAAAAAGATATATTTTTAAATCTTCTATTTTATGCTTTTACTTAATCATTATTTTATACTTTATAGTATATGTCTTATATTAATTCATCATACTAAAACACAGTACATCATTCTTGTATAGTTCTTAGGTGTTTTCCAAGCCAACAGTATTTTACTTCCATCATCAGAAAAAGTTATCAAGGTTAAGGTGTACTTGATTTTTTAAGGCATAGATGTGTTAGGTTAGTTCATCATATCCCATATTATACCAGAAAAGGAAGCAAGAGGAATTTTTAGGCACAAAGTACAGAAATATTTCCAGTGTTAACTATATGAAATCACATTTTTCAACCAAACTTTAAAATAAACATAACTATGAGTAAGCTCCAAAATGTTATCTTTTCCCATTCTACAGCAGTATATCACAAATTTATTTTATCACCATTAAAGTAAATTAATATGAATACAACAAAATTTTAATTATTTTTACAATTGACTCCCCTTTTCTTACTGCCACCAAATGAATCTAACTGTACTAAGCCCCATTCTTAGGTTTGGTTTCTGTAACAAGTAATTTATTTCCTTGGTTGCTAAGAATCCATTTCCTTCCCCCTTTGGGGAAGCTTCTGTTTGTAAAATACAAATACATTGATTTGATCTGAATTAACATAAACTAAGTTAAAACTGTAAAACTCAAAAATAAATGGATGAGTAATGAAGCTTTCCCAATACACAAAGCTAAGTACATCTGATGATTCATAAGTAAATCAGCAATCTTGCTTATATATTCTGTAACATTTAGGAGTTTCAAGTTTCTGAATAAAAAGGGTAAACAGAAGACCTGGGCTTATCAGTTTAAAAGCATTATTTTGTAAGTTTAAGACTAAAAGAATGCTGAGGTAAAGATGATGTCAGTCCTGGTGAAATTTCAGTCCTGGTGAAGACATCTGTAAACATTTTAGGACAGCTTTAAATACATTACAACAAAAGGAGCTTCCTCCTTTAACACTTAATTTCCTTTGTTGGTATAGAACTTTTTGTTCAGATTTTAAAATCCTGAATAAAATTTGGCTATGAAGGTAAGGCAATCCGAAAAAAAGAGATGAAAATATTTAGAATGTTATTAAATGTTATTCTACAAATATACACCAAGCATAGACTATGTGAAGCACAGCGTAAGTACACTGCTCAGGGTTTTGAGATAAGCACCAAGTTACCCTAGGAAATATAGTACAACACGGAAGACAGGACAGGAAAGTATTTAAAATTTCAAATACTTTGAATTAATCTTTATATCAAAAAACATAATGAAGGCAAATTACCTTTTCTTCCAAAAATCTTATTCTTTTCTTTAAGAAAGAATTCTCTTTTTCTGAATCCTTAAGTCGTTTTTTGATGTCTTCATATGCAGTAACAAGGGCAAAATGTGAAGCAACAGACTCATCTGAATAAACTGAGACTGGAGTCACTGTATCTCTCCTATAGGCTTTTTCATGATTCAGAATACAGATATCATCTTCTACCAGTGCATCCATGACAGCTATTGAAAAGAATAAAAGTAAGAACTACAAATGTCTCATCGAATATACAAGCAGAAAAAAAGGGATATTTAGAACAATGTGAATACTGGGCAATGTTTAAAAACTCCTATTGCTTTTAGAAGGCAGAACAGCATAGGGGTTCAAGAACATGGACCTGGACCCAGACTGCCAGGGTTTGATCCAAGCTGTACTACTTGGTGTCTACGTGACTTTCGGCAAGTTGCTTAACTTCTCTGCCTCAATTTCTTTATTTATAAAGTATGATTATAATAGCAACTACTTCATGGAGTTCTTAAGAGTATTAAATGAATTGATACCTATAAAGCATTTAATCCCATAATCTAACCTATTATTAAGTTTTATCAAAAGTTGTGAAATACCATTTTTGTAAATAGGATAAAAAATTTTAAACTCTCTATATACCCATGTTATTTCTTCCTCATCAACATTTCACTCTTAGATATAAGTAGTAAGTTTCATAGCTCCCAAATTATAATTTTTCAAAAATTCCCTAGGCACAATTCATTACAACATACAATTACTGAAATTTTAGTGCATACTCTGCTATATTCTTCCCATATCAATAACTGATCATATTTCTTGTACATTCACAGTAAAAAACAAAGGAATTAACATCTGAGTGCTCACCGTGTTCCAGTACCATGTACTACATTCTTTTAATATTATCTCATTAAATTCATCTGAACAGTTCTGAGGTAGGTAACATCTATGTTCTATAGGAAGGGAATGAAAAGGTAATTTGCCCAAGTTGAAGCTAGTGAAATATCAATTCTGTGAGGGCAGAGGTTATATCTGTTTTGTTCATCATTGTGTCCCCAATTTACCCCTGTGTGGAAGGTGCTCAATAAATATTAGTTATTGAGTGAACAGTGGACAGAATAGGATTCGAATCAAACTCTGACCCCAAAACCTAAGAGAAGCAGCCAGTCACTCATTAGTCAGGAACAGTATACTTGCTCTGTACATCTACTTGTGCTGTTAGGTTCAGCATGACTTTCCAGGAGTCTGAGAGTTATATTCCTGAAAAACACTAGGACACTAGGAGAAATAGTGAACCTTTTAAGACATTATTAGAAACACAGTTAAGAGGGGTCACAGGTCCTAAGAAAACCTAAAAATCCTTTAAAATATTTTTAAATTTAAAACACCAAACACAGCATTCTAAATCAAGACTATCAATGGAATTCTGTGTACTTTAGATTATTAATGATCACTGGAAAATGTTTTTACTATCCCTGGATTGAAATAACACTTGATTGCTTATTAGTGTCAGTGACTGTTCCAAGAATATTATAGATGAAGACCTTAAGATAGAAAGAATTTAAGTAATTTTCCAAAGTAACTTTCCAAATGGAGAGTTGAAATGTAAATATAGGTGATTAAACTACAGAATCCATGTTTCATTATCTCTGCTTTTCTCCAAAACTTCTGACCAATCAACACCTATAAAGTTTGTTTTATTTCAGACATCATGAATACTAAGGAAAGGTTTTGTTTGTGTATTTTTCTGGGTCTGATTTTCTATGACTGTTTTTTTACTTTTCTAATTATATAACTGACAGCTTCCAATTGCTCTGAAGTCTGAGTTTGGCATCTCTAGTGATTTGTTTATATCTAGGATTATAGGAAATGTAGGCAAAAATAAATGTGCCTACTACCAGTCTCAGTAAGTGAAACTTGACATTCGATGTTCACCAACACCAATTTTAAAATTTCTGAATTTCTAATTATAGACTCACAGAGATCAGACGGGTGGTTACTATAGGGTGGGAGGTGGGAGGTGGTGAGGAGATGGGTAAATAAGTGAAGGGGGAACAATTAGTGAGAATGTTTCATATCTTAATTTGGGTGATGGTTACATGAGTGTGTACATATGTCAAAATTCATCAAGTTATACACTAAGATCTGGGCACTTATTATATGTACCTTAATATTAAAACAATTAAAAATTTAAAAATGTAAATTTCTAATCATGTGTGACAACTTTCTCAGTGAGAAAGTTTCTTAAGTGAGCATCTTTCTCAGTATATCAAATAAGTCCAAAAATAAGAAAGGACTATGCTACTTACAATACCTCAAAAAAGTGACAGATCTTATAACCATAACTACTCCTGCTGCTGCTTCGGGTGCAAGGTGCACTTTCTCCTAATGATGGAGAAACAGTTTAAGTTTAAGTTTTCTTCCTCTACAGGGGTTTACTTTTCCTCTCTAATCAACTCTGTTCGAAATCACAGCAAACATCATTCCAGTCATGCTGCTGCTTGTTGTAATCCCCATGTCTCCTTTGCAAAAGGAGAGTGTAGGTTATTCTTATACTGCAAACTACAAGTATGCACATGTATCTCCATATAAGACACTTTCATACACACAATTATCTTAAAAGCAAAACAAGTAGGTGGCTAGTTAATCTAGTTTAAGGAGAGGTAAAACTGTGCCCATCTAAGATATCTGATTTATAATATTTTAATATCCAACCAAATGGGCCAGATTTATTCAAGTGGAATAACTTTTCTTCTGAAGACAGCTGAAAAACAAGAAATAAGCATAAAATGCTCTACGAAGTCAAAACAGATATCCCACAGTTGGTGCACTGTAAGGATTACAGCCTATTTACTTTTGCTTTACACAAAGTTCTAATTAGCTCAGCTGTGTAATTTTTTTTTCCTATTCATCCATTTTTGTCGTGAAACAATCATTTACTCAGCAAGGAAAACCCAGTGTGGGAGAAAGTCATGAAGTAATACAGTTATTATACCATAAAGGTAAGTAATGTATTAAAAACAATACAGAATGCTATGAGGATTGAAGGGTGAGGAGGAGTAGTTTTCAAAGACGGTACCACAAATGATTCTTAACCCTGTACTCTCAGGTGAAAAGGGTGGTTATTTTCATTGTACATAGGATATTTTAAGTCCTCACAGTTTGCTAACTTCCAGCAGGGCAAACAAGTTCAAACCCCTGACAGACTGTGGGGAGAAGGAATGAGAAGGGGAATGGAAAGAGATATTGGAAAACCAGAATGAAGACAAACTGAGACAGTCCTCTCTGTGATAGAGAAACTACAGAATTTGGTTCTTATTCTGTGGACTTGAGACAGACCTAGACATGACTCCAGAACATGAATATTATACCACATTTGTAAAATATATTCACAACCAAGTGAACTACTTAGTATTGTGCTAAGTGTTTTATAAATATTCCATTTAATTCTCATGACTACTAAGTTGAGTAGAAAACCTTGTTATACCATTTTACAGATGAGAAAACTGGTACCTCGAAAGGTTATGACACTTAGCTAAGATTAGATAAGTAGCACAAGCACTTAGATTTCAGAGCTTGAGCAATTAATTTTTCTTTCTCCAATAAATCCTTTACACACTTAAATTCATAAAGAACTACAAAACTTAGAACCCCTTGGAAAGTTTTTAAGTACCTTAGGAGGGAGGTGGTATATTGATTTAACAGTTATACAGTATAATAATTGGTCATTTTTTAGGACAAAATTAGTCAGATTGGTTTATTTTATATATTTGTACCTGTTGCCTGTTTTATTTATAAATCACCGAAAAGTTTTATATGGTGTTCTCTGAATATAAGAACACACTGTAAGAAAAGCCTTTTTCAACTTTTATACCATTATTCTATGTATTTATTCAATATAGCATAAACATGCCTGGAAATGCACTGGAAAGCAGCATGAAAATTGTTTGTCAGCCCTAAAAATTACACGAGTGAGAGCCATGTCTTTAAAGTACACTCCCAAGGGGATCCACCAACATCACAGACATGCATAAAATTTTAGTAAGTTATTTAAAGTAACTGTCATCTTAATTTGAAAATGTAAAATTTAATTTTATCCTTGCAAAAATATGAAATCACATTAAGTATGAGAAATGTTAATATTTATCATATTAATCTGTATAAACTGGACTTCTGGAGATTAAAAGCTGCAGGGCCAGGGAAAAGGAGATCTTAGAAAGGTAGCAAATAATAGGAGGCAGACATTCCAGGACAGTTACCACTACACTGAAAGGGACACTGCTCACAATGTAACACTGTAGGCTCTGTGCAGCCCTTGGTTGTACTTCCTAGCAAGCATCCTTCCTCAACCTCAAGTAAGAGGAGCACCTCACTACAAAAAGTAAGATTCAGTTCTGTATACTTCGGTCATGATGAAATTTCTTTTCATGGGTACCCAAAGTAGCTGGCCTAGCAAGTTTGATTTGCTGGCTAAATGGTAAAAGCTTAACGGGCTACTGTTATACTTAACAAACTAGACAAGTTAGGTTTAACATTTAATATTTTGGAAAACTTATCCTGTGTTATATCTAACCTTATTTACGATTAATTATCTTAAAATAACAAACATGTTTACTTTAATCCTTAAAAACTGGGTGCCATGTGGAGAATTATTACCACGGAGCAAAATTATCAAAACACATTTTAAGAAGTCTAGCAGGAATTGATAACATTAACTTTTAAAATATAACAAATATTATCAAAACTATTATCCAAAGACAAGATGAAGCAGGCCTCTCTCAATCATGAAAATAAATATATTCCACAGGGGCATGCCACAAAAAATATGTCTTTTTCAATAACGTTCTAAGGAACTGGGGATGGCGTAAAGCAGTGTTTGACAAAGCGAAGTGTAGACCACTGCCTTAAAATCACTTGGAGTTCTCTTAAAAAATACTCATTGCTAGGCTCCACTAGTTTTATGTAAATCAGAATATGTAGGGTGAAGATGTCAAACTGGACTTTCAATAATCAGCTCATGTGATTTAAAATCCCATTCCAACTTAAGAACCATTACTCTAGAGAAACAGCTAAGTAGCAACTACATGATTTACAGAATTCCAATTATAACTAGTATTCTTAAATGTGTGTACATGGTTAGTACTATGTTATTAACTGGTAAACATGACCTAACTTTTGCATGGAGATTTATTATGGAAACTAACTTCATATTTATTATCTCACCACAATAATATAGGAGGGCTAGATATATTTATCTATAGGCAAATATATCTAAATGTAGAAATGCAGACATTTTACACATTTGGCAATTACATGGTTTCTTAGAGGTTTACACAGTATAAATTAAAAGAGAGTAAGAAAGGACTGAGGTAAAAGATGTTGATAATTATTGACGAGAACAATGAAATTCCCAAGAATGAGTACAAGGTGCTCTGGTTCAGTGTGTGTGTGAGTGCTTCTATGCCATCAATAAGCAATGCTCTGGACACCAGCTGGGTGTCCTAAGATCAACTCAGTTCTTAGACTATCTACATGCCATAGCATCAGAGTCCACAGGCATAGTGCTCAGTCCTGCAAGACCACTCTCCAGTTCAGATGCCAATTGCAAGGCTATGGTGTTATCTGTGCTTCTAACTGACAGCTAAAACGGGGGGTTCCAATGATCCTCTCCAACTGAGGATGCTAATCCCAAATCCACATTGTTACCTATACTTGTGACTAATTGGCTATAAATCAGAGGTTCCCACCACTCCCTCCTTAGGTTCCATTAATTTACTAGGATGGCTCACAGAACTCAGCAAGCCTGCTTAGTCACTTGAGCACTAATTAATTACAATGGATATTAAAGAATACAAATCAACAGCCAGATGAAGAAATACACAGGGCAAAGTCCCCAACAAAGGAGCTTCTGTCCTGGAGTTTGGAACCAGCACAGAGGTACATGGTTAAGGCCATCAACCTAGAAGATCTCTGAACCCTCTCCTCGTTGGGTTTTTATTGAGGCTTCATTACATAGATGTGATTGATTAAATTGTTGACAACTGATTCAACCCCACACCATCCCCCCCCCCACCACCTCCTTATGGGTGTGAAAGTTCCAACCTTCTAATCACATGGTGGTTCCCCTGGCAACCAGTCTCCATCTTTAGGTGCTGTTCAAAATACCACCTTAATACCAGTAGTGGTGGAAAGAGGCTTGGTATGAACAACAAAACTAATTTCACCTTTATGGTTCTGAAGTGATTTCAGAAACAGAGGACAAGAGAACAAATATTATGACAAAGGATACTTCCATAGTTCTTATCTTTCAGGAAACTCCAAGAGTTTTGGGAGCTATGAGCTAAGGAATTGAGGGTATAGACTAAATGTATATGAGAAATATATATTCGGTTCAGATGACCAAATATGTATTTCTTATAAATCACAGTATCACAATGATGGGGAAAAGAAGGGCACAATTTGCCAGATAAGGTGGGTAGAAAAGAACAGTAGTTCTTGAAGGGGAGAGAGATTTTAAAAAAAAAAAAAAGGTTGAAACATTATTAATAAGAATTATTTTAGAAGATCTTAAATTTCAGTCTTCACTTTAATCAACATTGAGAGGACCCTTGGTTAAGATATGTTATATACAGTGGGGTGCGAGACACTAGAAAACAGGAATACCTTATGACACCAGATTGGTCTTGTTTCTAAGAAAAAATGTAATTATATCGTCAAATTTCATCATAATAATATTTACCATTTATTTGCCAGGCACCAGTGCCTCCGAATGCATTTTCCTACTTCTTAGTTAGGTACTATTATTCTAATTTGTAAATGAAGTCGTAGAAAAATTAAATACCTACTCAAGTAATCAGCAGCAAAACTGGGATGTTAACCCAGATAAGCTGACTTCCAAATTTGTGCTCTTAATACAACATTCTGAGAGACAACACAACATGGATTCGATTTTTCCAATAAGAATCTGGAGAAGACAGAGCTTAGTGGTAGAAAGAACACTGGCCTGAAATCCAGAAACCCAGATGATAGTTTATGACCTGCCACCTTGATTATTGATTAGATTACCTCTTTGGAACTAAATTTTCCCACCAATAAAATGATGGGTTGAACTACATCAAGATGATGCCACCTTCCTAAACTGTGAAGGCAAAAATTTAATGTGAATATGGGATGGCAACCTAAACAGATAGAAAGGAATTTTCATTTTTTTCCAGGAACTGAGTAAAAGGTATAATTTAAGACCACCAGCCTTGAAAGTATAAGGTACTCTCACCACCACAGTTGAGGAAACTAAGGCTCAAAGGGGTGAGGTAAATTTGGCAGTATGTGCCAGAGCTAGGGTTTGAATCAAGGCCTATTTGGTAGGCTCTTTCCTCTTCCCTACTGTATCTGATTTAGAATTTTCATCTTTCTACATCTGATGAGTGAGAATATCCTGTACCCACTTCACAGGATCAGTGAAGATACTATGGAGCAAGGATTAAGTTTTATGGAGAGAAACAGACCAACACTCCTCTTTCCCTATTTTTAATGAAATAATTAGGGGGCAGAAGTTTATAAAGGAGTTTAAAAAGA
Organism: Manis pentadactyla; assembly: GCF_030020395.1. NCBI lineage: Eukaryota > Metazoa > Chordata > Mammalia > Pholidota > Manidae > Manis > Manis pentadactyla. Next base: position 40,227,080 of record NC_080032.1, on the reverse strand, counting down.
AGGGATCACCAAGCACCTTTTTTTCTTGATACTGTCAGTCAATCTATGTACCTCAGCATTTAAATGCCCTATAATTCAATGAGTGCCCCCAAACGTCCAGCATTAGACAGTATGAAAAACTCCATTTTCATTTTTATAACGCTGAGTAATCCCACTAACTACATTAGTCCAGAATCAGATTGTATGGACAGGGAATGATTAGACTCTTTCAGGGTTAGCATAGGTATGAAAAGCAGTTTACTTCTCATTATTCCATAAAGTAATACACCTCAATGCAAATGAGCACTTAAATACACTAAATGTTACTAATATTGGCAGTATGAATCTCTAGTAGTGATATAACAATTATTCTTTAACCAGAATGTAGAACAAGAAAAATTATGTTGATTCTCTTAATGGATTATGAAAAAGTAAACTTAATATTTATCAAGTGTTTTTGGTATGTCAGTGCCCTTTGCCTTTAAGAACTATGTCATTTACTCTTCGGCACAATTCACGAAATCTATGCAAGACCTCCGAGGTGGGCAAGAACTTCCTCACACCACAGGTGGAGCAACTAGGACAGGCAAAAGTTGGAAAGAGGCAGGGAGAAGCATGAAAACCAGTCAGTTGTCTCCAGAGCCAGCAGAACTCTTAGAACCTATTCTTTGGTGCCTTGGAGAGTTAAGCATTACTCCCGTTTTTGAGAGAGAGAAAATGAAGAAGAGATTTACTCTCTTACCCAGTGTCAAGTGAGTAAGTGGAAAATGCAGCACTCAGAACCTGAGTTAATGTTGACTTATTCCAGCGCATTCCCCATTACACTGTACTGCCTCTTTAATATTAAAACCTTAAATTTGGATGCAATGTCCCATTTTACAAAAACGATATCGCTTTAATATGTGGTAGTAACCCTGTGAGGGATGCACCTTTCCTAGTTTACAGACATGTAGGGAATGATCACAACAGGGTGGGAAATTAGATACGGCATGTTTAGAGAACCGTGTTTGGGTAACTCAATCCAATTCAAAATTCCAATAGTAAAAAAGAAAGTGTCTTCTATGTATAAGAGGTGAGGTCACTTTCAATCCTACTACATCACTGTCTTTTATCACCTTAGCGTATTTCCAAAACAACACATCCTGGAGCAATTTGTTTTCATTTGTACAGTCTTCGTATATTACCTCATTTTCGAGAATTTGAGTTCATTATTTGTAGGGACGAGGGTCTCGGCCTACGCTGCATTTGGCAGTCTCTCAACAAACGATCGAAAACCATAGTGAATACAAAGGTTAAAACGACAAGTGACTACTGTTTGCTCGGAAGCCCCAGGCAGTGCTGTCCTTAGACAAACGTCCCTCTTTCGTTTCCGACATAAAGCCAGTCTCAATGAATGAAATAAAACCAAGGCACCCCACTAAATCCGAGAAAGAAAATAAGCAAGAGGCAGAAGTGAAGTGAAAGGCCCAGTAGGGCCTGGAACAGCTCGGGTGCACGGTCGGCAGGGGCGAGGGATGCCAGGAGCGGGCCGCTCCGCCAAGCAGGGGACGCGGGGTTGTGAGAAAAAAGGACGTGTCTGTCAGACCTGCGACAGCAGCGGGGGGTCGTCCCGGGTCTGCTCCAGCGCCAAGCCCGGCCAAGGTGAGTCACCCCGAAGACAGGCTACGTGGGGCCCCCCACCGGGGCAGCCGAGTTTCGATTCCCCGGTCTTTGGAAACGGACCGAAAACAAACCGGGTCGCCAGGGGTCACTGCGGGCTTCCGGTTTCCTCGAAGACAGTGGCACTTCCCCAGCAAAGGCAGCCACTCCGGGAACGCCGCGGAGGGATTCCCATCTCTTTCGCCTCGGCTGCGCCAGGACCGGCGCAGTCCTGCCGGACGGCTGGGCCGGGAGCTTCTGGGAGGAGGGGCCGAGCCGCCGCCGGAGAATACCCGCTACCCAGCAACACGCGCGCGAGACGGGGGCCCACCGGTGCCAGCCTCGTCAGCACTCGCTCAGACAGGGAGTCGCGCGCGGCCGGAAGAGGGGCTTCCGCTAGCTGCAGGTTCGGCGCCGGGGCCGCGAGCGCAAACCGGAACTCAGTCCCCAGCTAGCTCCGAGGGCGTTCTGGAAGCCTGCGCTTTCGGGGCGGAAGGAGCAGAAAGCAGGAGCGACGTACTACGTTTCCCGTGAGCCTCCGCGGCGGGGCTGGGCAGCGACGCGTTGGAGGCGGTGGCGGCGCGGTGAAGGCGCGGAGGCGGAGCTGAGGGGGTAAGAACGTGTCCCGGTTGGCTTTGTCGGCGGCGGTCTTATGTGGGGGCGTCCCCGAGAGGGTGTGGTGCGCTTTGAGTTGGCTTAATAGTGCCCTCCTGGGTTTACAGCGCTGTCCCCTGTGTGGCCGGGAACCGAGAAACCTGTAACAATGCGTGTTTGAGGTGGGACGCGTCACCCCCGCGGCAGCCTGTTTTCCGTGCGCTGCTGTGACCCCTCAGGCCCTCTTTTGAAACACAAATTCGGCAGATTACTCAAGGTCCCATGGTTATTCAGCACACTGGTTTTTTTAATTTTTTTATTTTTATTTTTTATAAGAATGTGAAGATCAGTGAATTTAGAGCAGAGCTATGAGATTTGGAGATTGTGCCCGGCCGCCCTGGAGTTGCTACCATCCTTGGTTATTTCCAGGTGATAAATGGTCCTGAGCTGTAGTTACGGGTCGTTGAATTCGTTACTATTTGGGGGTCTCAGCCAGAGGGAAGCCCTCAAGTTCTACGGCTATTTCTAGAGTTAAGCGAATAACAAAGAAACAGTAATGATCTAGAGTTTATTCCCTAATTGGCAAAGTGCCATTTAGCGACAGTGACGCCCCTTGTTACCGTCTTTGGTAGTATTTTGTCAGCCGAGGGCTTATATATTGTTTAACTTGATGTTGTAGTGGAAGATGTTTGAGCCTCGCCTTTTAATTCATCAGCTCACCTGTCAGTTCGTCAAAGGATGAACTAAAATGTAGGGTTTACTTTAAATTGCTTTAATTGTTAAGCCTCCCTTTTCGGTTTAGATTTACGTGAAAATTCACAGCTGCTAACGAACGAAGACCACAAACTTAAAGTTACATGATATTTTTTAAATATTTAAAAATCTGTGTTAATGTAATGACTTAAATCCATTCACTTCAATTTATCAGGCTGGGGCATGAAAGAAAGCAATATTTTTAATATTTTGGACAAGGCTCAGTCCTTTTTTGATTGCCTGGGTAATGTGCTTGTAAATCACCAAGTGGTGTGCTTTGGCTAGCAGAGATTTGAAGAATGTTAAAAACAGCTGAAGCCCCACAAATCGTCAGAAATAAAATGATAATCTGGTTTCTAATTTGAAGAAATGTTCTGTTTTTGAACCTTGAATAATATGAGACTTGTTGAAAAAGAATGGAAATATATTTTTTTTCTTTTCTCTCTGAGTAAATGAGAAAATTATTTAGCTCAATGTTTTAAAGTTTATCTGAGGGTAAACTTTTTTTTTTTATTTTAAAAATATACACCTCCCTACTATACTTATGAAAAAATGGGTCTTATTAACAAAATTATTTGTCCAGAATGCACAATCCTATCAATTTAGTGAAGTAAAAACATCTTAAATTTTTTCTAGTGGGGAGTGGTACCCCTACCTGATTATGACAAAATATAATTCAGATATTCATTACATTAAGTTAGTTCCTATACAGTAATATGCCATCTATTTTAATTAACTTCAGCAAATAAATTATTAAAACTTGTCACACAGTTTAGTTAGAAGCATATGTTTAAGATGTATTAATCTTGCTGCAAAGGAAAAGACTTCTGATAAGCCAATTAAAAGATACAGCCTTGCTAGGGAAAAGACAGTGGTTAGATAATCATTAAAAAGACAAGCAGGAAGTTGTAAACTACTTAATGAAAGTCATGATTCCTGTTACACTGTGTGCATCCAAATCTAGTGTATCTGAGGCAGCAGTTTTCAAACTGGGCAACACATATTCCTAACCTTTATCCTTGGAGGTACATGAAGGCTTTCCAGTGGGTATGTAAAGGATAATTTAAGGGTATTAATTCACAGGCTGTCATCTTGCCTATTTTCTTCTCTAAAATTGATTTGCCTGAGTATGTGCCTGCACCAGACACCTGTGCCCTTAACTGTTAGGTAATTGTCCCTCTCCCACTGTACCAATAAAGCAATACCTTTAATCTGACCTTAATCTTGTTTAGAAAAAGAGTGATTCTAATGACTGGGTAGCTAATTCTTTTGCAAGAATGGTAATTTCTAATGGCTTTCAAGAATATTTTGGAAAGGCCCAACTGATTGTCAGGTGATCATTAAAAATAATTTTTGATGACATAACCCTGTGTGATTTGGGGTACATAGCTTGTAGTTCAAAAGAATGATTGTTAATATAACCAGAAGTCCTACTCCCAGATAATTTGGAATGGAAAAATACACAGTATAAGAAGAGAATTAACCCTTTTTCTTTCTATCAATAAATAATATTCATCCTGGGTACCTGATGTAAATGGGGATGGGGAGGAAGGCCCTATCCATTTCTTTATGAGATGCATTTCCAATAAAAGCTGACTTGGTATTTTATAATGATCATAATATATGATAGGTTATTTGATCAGTAGTGTTTTAGTAATTTAAGGATAACAACAATACTAAGGAAAATTTTTAGAACTTACAGTCTCAGGGATTTTAAAATACACTTTTTTTTGTTGCAGGGAAATGTGGTAAGATGATCAATTTAAAATATTTTCAAGCAGTAAAATGTTGGTATAAGCTTATTGGGGAAAGTGAGATAAAAATATGAATTCAGGGAGAAAAGGACTGCTATCAAGTAACCAGCTGTGAAAGGAGTTTGTTCATGTGTTTTTTGAATGGATGGATGATAGTGGATATCAAATTCCTATGACATTTGCATTCCATTTGTAACAGAGATAATATGCTACTGTCTCTCCCAGCTAGCCAGGTCCTGGACATAAAATCTGTGCCTCATAGTAACTTTTTGACTTGAAATGCTTTGCACTCAATAGAAATTAGCTTCTAACAGAGCTTTCTTTTTTTTCTTCTTCTTCAAAATAAAACATTGGTATCATCTTGTATGCACAGTTATTAAATGCAGTGATTTTCTCATGGAAGCATATAAGTGAAGAAAAATTTAATAGTCCTGGAAAGCCGTTGATGTGAGAAGTGGGGAGAAGAAATATGAGAACAACTAACAGGAGAATAGCAACAGAGAGCACAGTATGGGGTTGATAGATTGTACAGAGTAAGATAAAAGATCCAGTAGAGGGAATCCTATACTCACTAAATGAAGTAAGAGCAACCCCCCCTCTGAGGCTTGATAGTTATACCTTTGCTGTTTGGTATAGCAATTCACTAATCTATTCAATATTTAAAAGATACTTATTAAACACCTGCCCTGTGCCAGACGTTATTTTAGACACTGAGATGAAACAGACAAAATGACTCTTTAGTGCATAAGGAAGTAAAATCTATCCCAGAGAAATAAATCACCAAGACAAAGACCTATGTGAAATTTACCGTGACATTAATTTTTTTGTGACAGTATCTGTATGTGCCTATGAAGAAAATAAACTTTTTTTTCAATTTAAAATGGGAAGAGAGGAAGAAATAATTCTATTTTGAAATATTCACAACAAAACTGTAGAAACTAAGAAGACAAAGTCATCTTTTCAGAGGAAAGACATTTTAAAGCTACCAAATAAACAACAATGAAAGGATGACAAGCTTCAGTAAGCTCTATAGAAAGAAATTAAGCTAGATTTTTTAAACAGATGAAGGTGAAGCAAAGGTGAAGGAGATTTTCCAGACCCATTGCACAACTCACAAGCTGTGAAAGTGAAATTATTGACTTTGTAATAATTACAAAATTTAAGACATAATTTCTGGTTGTAATTTTTTAAATCATCTGTGAATAATTAATTGATTCTTCAAAGTCCCAAAACAAAAAGACGTGTTTGTTTTTTAATTCACTGTTGTTATTAATCATTTCCTCTTGACAATCGTTTTACATCAGTCTCTTTTGGCTTTAATAACCTCTCTCTCTCATCCATTGCCAATCTATTATCTGATTTTATGGATTCTACCCCTTAGATTCCATAGTCATTTTTCTGCTGTGCTTACCATCCTTAAATCCTGTTTCATAGTCCCTGCTGTGCCACAGTTTCTTATCTGTCTTATTGTAATAGTTTCTTCTAGTTCTCCCCCCTTTTTATGTCTTCCAATTCATGCTTTATATGGATATCTAAATAGTTTTTTAAGAATGTAAATCCTACCATTACATTTCTCCTCTCAAACTCTTGAAATGACTCCTTAGTCATTTCATGTTTTAAAAGGCCATTTTTAGTCTAGTCCAGCCTTTTTTTTTTTGGTATTATTAATATATAATTACATGAGCAACATTATGGTTACTAGATCCCCCCCATTATCAAGTCTCCACCACATACCCCATTACAGTCACTGTCCATCAGCATAGTAAGATGCTATAGAATCACTACTTGTCTTCTCTGTGTTATACTACCTTCCCCATTACCCCCTCCCCCCACTACATTATGTGTGCTAATCGTAATGCCCCTTTTTCCCTTATCCCCCCACTTCCCACCCATCCTCCCCACTCCCTTTCCCTTTGGTAACTGTTAGTCCATTCTTGGGTTCTGTGAGTCGGCTATCTAGTCCAGCCTTTTTTTTCTATCAGCTCCTATAAATACTGCCAACTCAGGCATTGAAATTCGTTATCTTTACTCATCTAGTTATTATACAGTTGATACTGATTATGATTTTATAATACTTACTTTCTTCGACTGTATTGGTATTTTGTAAAAATTTTAAACATTCTCAGAGAATTGAAGAACCCCAGAAAAATTCTCTAACTTCAGTTTGAGAATTATGGCTCTATTTCTCATGTATTTGTCCTAAAATGAAATCACATTTAGAAGGGTTCCTATATCTCCAGATAATGGAAATCATGAGAATGTATTGAGTCATAATTTTTTTTGCATAAATATTTTTGGGAATATGTGCCAGAAAGTTGTTATTATTTTGACACCAAGTGCTCCCTAGTAGAAATCAAAGATGTTCATTCCCTTTGTGCCTAAAATACAAAGCTTTTTCTCCCAAGATCATCCTAAACTAGCATCAGAATTCTCAATTGGTCTCCAAAATCTTCCTAAAGAATTGCATTGCTACTAGCATGTTATGGGCAGAAGTCAGAAGTTTCCACCTTATCTTATTCCACCAATCCTTTTTTTTGGAATAATCCAAATTTCCTATTTGAAGAAGTAATTCTTTTATTTCCCTTACAAGATAGTTTGCTATATTTATTATCTCAGATCAGGTGAGAGATAAGGGAGAACTATACTTACCTAGAAAACAACTGTACATTGAAGAAGTTATTGATATGGTGAGCATAGTAACTCATTTACTATGAGATGATTACTCAAAACTAAAAGACTTCTAGAAGCCAGATTATCCTTTGCTTTTATCATTTTTTAGTTTTGATTTTTAATACTTTTTAGATGAAAATGGAAATGAAGTGAGCATATCTACACCAAATATTGTATTTTAACTTGGGAAACAGAAATAGGACTTAAATTATCGGTAACTTTTGCATTCATGAAAAATGTAATTATTTTTTGACACTACTTCATTCACTAAATTGAAACAGTTACTGTTTTGATTAATATTTTGTATAAAGGTATGAAACATAGTACAAAGTTCTAAGGGAATGAAACATTTTTGTCTATGCAAATAGGAAGAGAACTGCAGTTTCCCAGATGGAGCAAACTCACTTTAAAGATAGGAATATGGGTCTTTGATTTCGGGGACAAAATAATGGCTTGAATTGAGAAAAAGAGGAAAAGGCCTACAGAAAAATTTTGTGCCTCTTTGTTTCAAGTGAATTACTAGAATATTGCATAATCCTTATTTTCTAAAGATAAAACTCAACAATGAAAATCTTTGAAAGATTACAAATAACTTTCAACTTTACAAAAACTGTGAGGTATTCACTTTTTTCAGAAAAGAAATACTATAGAGCAATAAGGAAATTGTCAACTATATACCATAGCATTGGACATATTTATGATGTATTCATGAAGTGTTCTTTTAGTTAAGAGTTAGCAAAAGTGTACTTTTCCTATGCACAACTTAGATTATGTCAGTCCCAAATCTCCCTTTTGCTGAGAAAATAATAAAATTTTAAATATTGGATATGACACATAATCTTATTAATAATAATTTTGTCACTTCTCTTGATGTTTTAATAAAAATATTTTAGGAAACAGACTTAAGTGACATAAATTTTATTGCTTTGTACACTGTAGGATGATATACTTAAAACCAAATATATCAGTATTGCGTTAAATGTACACAGACTCCTTGAAACAAGGATTGTCATATTGGATGAAGAAAAAATAATTTCTGATGAGAAGAGAACTGTGGAAAATAGCAAAGGACAAACAAAATAATGATCATCAATAATCTAAAGTCTAACATAGTCTGATATAAAATATTAACAGACAAAGCAGGTTTCAGAAAAAAAACTACTTCCACCAGAAGATTAAAAAAAATTCTAAGTTTGTATGCATCTAATAAAAGGGCTTCAGAATACGTGAAGCAAAGCTAGATAGAACTAAGATGCAAAGCCACAACACTGGAAGATTTTAAAGTATTTCCCTCACTGACTGATAGAATAAAAAAGAAAAAAATGCATTAAGGAAAGGAAATAGATTGTTAGAATTAACATTATTAACATTAAGTACAATAGGATGGTTGTTATCAGAAACAAAACAAAATGGAAAATACTATCTTCAAATTAATATAAAACTTCAAGGGACCCTGAATAGCCAAAACAATCTTGAGGAAGTAGAACAAAGCTTGAGGCTCCACATTTGCTGACCTCAAAACATTACAATGCTGCATAATCAAAACAGTATGATACTGGCATGAAAACATATGTACAGATCAATCACATAAAATAGAGAGAGCCATGGGGAAAACCCTCATGGTCAAATAATTTTCAACAAGTGTTGCAAAGACCATTCAATGGGGAAAAGGCAATCTTCAACAAACGATGTTTGGAAAATTGAATATCTATATGCAAAACAATGAAGATGGACTCTTCCTCATACCGAATACAGGGGATCAAAGCCCTAAAGAGCTAAAACTATTGCGCTTTTAGAAGAAAAATAGGAGGAAAGCTTTAGGACATTGGATTTAGCAGTAAATGTTTGGATATGACACCAAAAGCACAGGCAACAAAGAAAAAATGGATAACTAAAGGTCTAAAGCCAATTACTAACAAAATTTTTTAAAGATCTTCATTTAGTGATGCCAGTTTTGGAAAAATACTTGGAATGTATTTCTATGTACATTCATGAACAGTCTACATACATAATTGAGTAAATAAAGAATGTAATTTCAGCTTTAAAACTTAAAACTACGCCTATGCTTAAATAGTGTACATAATGACATGGGAAAATGTTCACAGTAAATTAAGAAAGCAAATTGCTAAGTCCTGTTTAAGATTACAGACTCATTTATATATCCTTTCCATCTTTTAAAATAACAGTTAAGACGTAAAGAAGAAAATACATAACAGAAAAAGGAGTTGAGTTGTCAGTGGATAAAGCATTTCAACAAATATTCTGAGAGAAACTGGGTATGAACATGTCAAATGAAATGGAGCTGAGGGAGCTTCAGCACAGAATATATTGGAGAGGAATCTACAGTGGAGATGGGAATCAATCTTCCCTCAGAGATCATGGTGAAACTCTGCAGGCCCTAAATGAAAGGTGGAAGATGAATATGAGATTTTTGGATGTCTCCTATGAAACTAATTTATTCTCATCTCATGCAGAGAGGCAGGAAGTCCAGGGTTTCTTCCCAGGCCAAAAAGAAGAGGACCCTTTCTAAAGAAATTGAAAAGAAAATTGGACAAACAGGGAAAAAAATTCAGTTGATTTCTTTCCAGGGTAAGAATCCCATCTCATTACAATTCTCAGTGCTTCCTGATGTGATATATTGAAGATGCATGTTCTCAGTTTGTGTTCATACAATTTAAAGTTACTTATATTTTTACATTCTCATTTTAAAATTCTTTAGTGATAGATTTTTTTTCTTAGTATTTGTGCAGTGATTCTTGAAACATTAATTATGCAGGTACTAGAACCCAGAGTAAAAAAGTTGTCACTCAGCATTTATTAGAATTATGATACTTATTTCTAAAATAAGGAAAATAAATGACAAGGTCAACTGAGGATGGACAGAAATGTCTGTAGGGAAAAATAAGCCAGTCTGAAATTAATACTCTTCCTGTTCAACCTATAGATAAAGTTTTAAGCCATTGAAAACACTGTTGTATTTGATAGACAGTCCAAAGAACCTAATTTTAATTATCCTTGTTGTATTTGTTGCTTAGTCTTACAAATCTCAAAATAATACTGAATCAACTGGGATATTCTCAGCCATCCAATAGAGACCTAAATCCTACAGATTGATTACAAAGGTTTGAAGTTGGCGTTTAGCATAATCTATCAGATTTCTAATTGTTAACTATTCCTTGAAAAATTTTGGAGAAGAATATAGTTGCTACAAAAGATATCAGCCTTTAAGTATGCCAGTAAGCTGTTTCTTTCCATGCTACTTTGAATTCTAATTTTGGATGAAATACATCAGTTCTCTTCATTACTAAATAAGAAAAGAAAATATTAAGCATCTTGGAGCATTTATTAAGCTAGGACCTACCCAGTAGTATCTGTATAAACTAGTTCCTGAATGATAAAATTATAATTTTGCACAGATAATAAACTCTTAATAAATTTCTGTTGAGTCATTAAGTATAATCCAAGGTTGACAAACAGGTACAAGTTTATTAGGTAAATGAAGGAATAGTGAATGTTAAATTTATAGAGAAGATTAAGAATAAATGAATTTTAAAGTTTAGAAGCAAACTAGAAATTATTTGTTGAGCACTTAAGGAAAATCATGAGGACAAAATAGAGTGCTCTTATTCTGTATCGGTTTCCATATATTTTGATTTTCTTTTCTAACTACAGGTATAACTCACTTAAAAGCAGTCTAGAAAGGAAGCCAAACATTTATTATATGTCTTTACTGTACCAGGTGCTTAAATGGTTTTCTTCATATGCTGTTTAATTTCATCATTACAACTAGCCTATGAATTAAGAATTATCCTCAACGGATACAGATATAAAGTGATATTCAAATCATTTAACTGACTTGCCTTAATTTAAAAACCTCAGGAAATGTAACCAGAATTTAAGTCCAGAGTTACAGATGATATTCAGTTGATAAGCACAGTCATCCTGGTTGTTAGGTGTTTTGAATATCAACACTGCCTAAGTCAGTCCAACTCTGAAGTTTCTATTATTTCCATTATTTCGTAATATTATAAATTTCACTCAGTGCTTCTCTTTGGCAAGTACTGTTAGGTGCTAGGGATATGGTGGTTAACAAGGTAGATTTGAACCTTGCTCTAAGTGAACTTTTTTGGTCTTTAGAGGACATTAAATTACAGTATGATGTATTAAGTGGTATGTAAAGGGGGTAGAAACTGCTGAGATCATATTGTAGGGGCATTGACTCCTGCTTACCATTTTTCACGTTGGCTTAGATACTGCTCTTAAGTAGCTTGCTCCCCCAACCTGAAAGTTTCAGGTAGGTGTGCACATATGCTTCCATTGCATTCTGCATTTGTCTCATAATAGTATTTATGTTACTTGAGAGGGATCTTGTTCTTTGCCTCCTAATTATGTTTCGCTCATTGCAAATGCTCAAGAAGTATTTCAGAACAAAGAAAATAGAATCGGTCTGAAATTGTGGTAAATAAGTGAGAGTAGTTTTAGAAAAGCTTTGCAATATTGAGAAGTGATGGAGATGTCCTTGTAAAGTAAAAGGAAAGCTTGTCTTGTGAGAATGAGAAAGATATGAGATAAAGGTTCACAGTAATCACTGTGAGAATGCAAGAGGAAAGAGAAAAAGAACTCATAAAACTGATAACCTTAAAAATGTGCTAAGGGTTCATCTGAGGTTGGAGTCCATGAAATTGTAGTGATATCAAAGAGGCATGACGAATTTCCTCCAAGAGTACCTCTCATATGCAAGAGATCAGGGACGAAGCCTATATTCATTAGGAATGTTTTGGCCTCAAGTAATTGGAAAGTCAACAAATAGTGGTTTAAACAAGTAAGGGTTGCTTTTCTCACATATCTGAGAGAGCAGATATATAGAATGAAGGTAAGACTCCTAAAGTAAAAAAACAAAAAACAAAACAGTCCTCAAAATGTTACTGTTTCTCCCTTGAATATCAACAGTTGGAAATGGTTTATCTAGTGTTTTTTCTGATCTCTTGTTATTTGCAATACTTTTTACGTTAAAATTGATCATTGAAATAGAAATTTAGAAGGAAAAATCTCTGTTCTGTTTTTAAAGCATATTTTTTTCATGGCAAATCATGTTAACAAACAAAACTTGAACATCATTAAGGAACCCAGAACATAAAAAGAAATGATTGTATACTTTAAATGAGTGAATTTTATGTTATGTGAGTTATATCTCAAAGCTGTTAAGAGAAAAATAGGATACTTCCCCACCCCCTCCAAACAGCAAAACTTAAAGAATAGAAAAATTGGACCATTTGTAGCACAAGGAAAATGAAGAAGTTTCCTAGAAGATGGCTTTCTGGCTTTGGAGGTGGAGGGGAAGGTAAATTGTAATGGGTTAGGCCTAATCTGTTGCCACAATTATTAGATTGAATCATTGTTTTTTTATACGAGGCTGCTTCTCTCCTCAACCACCTGCATAACATGTTATAACTTGCTATGATCCCACAATGCTCTTCAGGTTTCTCGTTTCTTTACATTTCTTTCCCATCTTTTCACAGAAAAAAAACACCCTCGAAGAGTTAATCTAAAATTGTTTTCTCCATTTCCTTATTTCACTGTTATACTTCAGCATGCTCCAGTGAGGGTTTTATCCCTACCACCAACCTATCACTGCTCTCAGATCATCAGTGACTTCCATATTTAAATTCAACTGCTATTTCTGTGCTCATTACTGAAATCCTGAGCTACATCTAACACAATCAAACACTTGTTTTTCTGGAAATATAAATGCCACCAAATTTGATGCAGTTACTTAGTTCGAAAACATAGTCAATCTTGATCCCTACCTTTCTCTTATTCCCTATATGCAATATACCAATGAGTCCTACCTATTCTACCGCTAACACATACTGAACCACTCCACTTTTCTTAAGAACTATATTTCTACCAAGATCAAATTATCATCTTTCCCAAATCTATTCTTTATACTGTAATTTAATATATTTTTTAAATGTAGACTTTGTTGAGCTATACCATATATACAAAAAAAGTGCAAAAATACAGATGAACAATTCACAAATTATCACAAAGTAGTACAGTTGTATAACCTCATTGAGGGCAAGGATGAATCTCTCCCTCACTCATTACCTGTCACTTGAATGCAGTAATGGTTGTGCAACTATGTGAATATACTAGAACTATTAAATTGTATACTTAAATGGGTTGATTGTATGGTGTATATGAATCATATCTCAATAGTGCTGTTATATATTTTTAAAAAAACAAACCAGTCATCCTGTGCAACATTGAATTGCACAGGTCCAGGAGAGGGAAAAATGATCTTTGAGTTTATCCAGTGAAGGTCAAAAGTAGAGAGCTTTCCTGAAGACTTTAAGGGAGTAATTTTATTGCTGGGCCATAGAATCAAAGCTAGAGAAGAATAGAAATGAAGATAGAGCCAAATTAATGTATGAGTACATTACTTTAAAAATGATTGGTTTTAATGGACTTGTAGGGAGAATAAGAGGATCAAAGAAGTTTGCAGTTCATATTTTTGGAGGTGACATTACTGGGAGAAAGTGCGTATAAAAGTGGTTAAAGTGAAGGGAGCAGAAGTAGAGGAGAGTTGAAAGTCAAAAGAGAGAGCTAAAGACTGAATCACTTCTGTGCTCCAAGTTGCTACTGATGCCTTCTTAAGAATTCTTTATTAGTAGTAAAGTATAAGTTTGTGTAGTAATTCCTGTCCACATAAACTAACTCTGCCCTAACCTGATCTTGTAATTTCTAATTCTTCATTTTATTCCTCCATACCTTGCTAAGGGCCCATTTCAAAAATCTCGAAGTCTAAATATGATGGAAGATTATTTTCCCTTCACTTTACTGTGTAGGTTTTCACTTGACCTAAGAAGCCCAGCAAATCGTCACCCTGTAGTATACAGTTTCTTCTGGGGAAGTTGGCAGGGGATAGAGAGATAGACTGAAATACTGCCACAGAAGTAGTTCTTTGCAGCTTTGAGTTCCTTATGAATTCCAAATTCTAGACACTATAGATCCTTATTTAATCTCCAGCATTTTCATCCTCTGGGGCCTGACTCTGTTAGAGCATTTGTTTTATTCCACCGTAATTCAAATGCCTTTTCTCCCATTGCTGGCAGTGTTCCTTATTAATGTTTACAGTTTATGATAGTAAACACCCCCTTCTAGTGGTGCCACATACCTCCTCTCTCAGACCAGGAAAGACAACATTAACAATTTGATATCTGTGAAGGCTGGATTAAAATGAATTCCTAGCCTGTACTCCTTGATAGAATACTTCCATTTATAATTCAGCCTAAATTCTGGTTTCCATATGCAAATGTGTAATCTTGAGCCCTGAATTCCCAACTTGAATTCACTTTTTTTATGCCTTAAAATAATTACCAGAGAAACATCATAATTTGTGAAAGGTTGGTACCCAGCCCTCTGAATGGTTATAGTGAAGTTTATATGTGTCTGCTCCAGGGTAATGATTTAATCGGAAGTAGAATATTCTACCAACGGTCCAAAATCCCATCTGGTAGTCCTTCAAATATACCTCAAATCTAAAGGCTTTCTTCTTCACACCCTAGTAAGGCCAGCTCATTGTTACATTAAAAAAATACAAATTCTATTTTTAAAAGCATTGAATATTAATTTAAGTCTTTAGGATCTAGATCTGTACTAGGTGTTTCTCCTTGGCTTGTAGATGGTCATCTTCTCCTTGTGTCTTCACATTGTCTAGCCTCTGTACTTGTCTGTGTCCAAATTTCCTCTTCTGATAAGGAAATCAGTCAGATTGGGTTAAGACTAACCCTAATGGCTTCATTTTAATTTACCTCTGTAAAGAACCTATATCCAAATACAGTTACATTTTGAAGTACTGATGTTTAGGACTTCAACATATAAATTTGGCATGGGGGTGGAGAGGGAGAGGGGTAGTAATTCAGCTAGGTTTCCTGTTTTTGTCTTGGATACTTGGTATTTTGCTGAAAGGCAGTTACTAGAATGGCTTTGAATTGGCTCTTCTTTTCTCCCATTTTCACAAAATATAATGCTAGTATCTAACTTGCTAAAAGAGAAAAAAGTACACATAATATTTAAGATAATGAGTATTTAATAGGAAAGCTAAATGTTACAATGAAGTGCTTTTTTAAGTCTTTAAATTTACTAATGAATGAAATTAGGGGAATTTCAGGGGCTAGAGATAGGATTAACTGCATGATAAACCATTACATTTTATGCTTCTCTATTGAGATACAGTAGTTGAAGTGTTTTTCAAAGATGACTGGCTATGCTTGTTTTCCCTCACAATAAATTTGTCATAACTCAGTCACATAGTCTTATCATTAGAAGCATTTGTTAACAATTTTGAATTAAGGTTTTGCTAAGGTTCTGATCACTCAAACCTTTACTACTGAAATATTAATCAGTATATGCTAAGCTTTCTAGTGTAAATACCTTGAAGGAGAAAGTAATTCCTAAATAAACATAGAGGTGACTTGACTGTCTATGTTGCATCCTGTGTCACCTGCCTCTATGTTAATATTTGATAAGGTGTTTAATTTATATGAGACTTGTAAAGTAGAACCAAAATTACTCTTTGGGAAGTCTTACATCTTTTAAGATAATGGATCCTATATGAATAGTATCAAAGCATTACCACATAATAGCTAATATACTCTATTCATATGTTACACCATCTGAAAAATAAAATGTGCAAATCTTACAAGATGATGCAAAACAAAGGTTCATGCTTCTTGGGGTTCTTTCTTCAAGGGGTTACCATGTTTATAAATAGTTGACTTTTGTTTGTATTATATGACTGATGATTTCACTGAAAACCTCGTTGCACAATTCAGTTTTAGCTCTGGATTCAGTTGATTAAGTATTTGCCTGTGTAGAGTGGGCATTTGGTTTGTTTCAACCTATTAGAAATTTTTTTTATTTTGTATTAAAAAATGTTCTACTAGAAGAAAAGAGGTGTGTAATAATGCTGAGTGGGTTGTTTTTTGGGTGGCTTCTTTCAGTCCATGCCTTCATAACATTGAGATGTTAGGTGAATAATGAATCCTGAATGTGGAGCTCTTCAATCTTAAAGCCTTGATTAAAAGCCTCTCATTTGAGTCCAAACCAAAGTACTGTCATTGCTGCTTTTCTAAAAGTTCAGGAAAAACACATCACCAGTTCAGACTTTTTATTATAAGGGAAGAATATTTTGCCTACCTTGTGAAAATGTGACTTAGTGTTTATTTTAAAAACTGGATTTAAAAAATTGGATAAGATAAGTAACAATAAACAATGAGCCTTTTTTATGGGTATTGTATAGTTTTATAATTGATCTAAAATTAAAATTCTGTACTTCTTTTTGGGTAAACCTACATATGCTACATGTCACCATATACACAATCTACATCATGAGTTGAGTGGGCTCTCCCATAACCTTTGAGCTGTTAGAGTCTTTGCCATTATCATCTCTCTCCTGAGTCATATTTGAATTTTACTTTGTACAGTTTGGCTGGCATTTGTGGTAGAACCTACTATATGCTATGGATCACTGCTACTTCTGTATTTATTTATTACTAGCCCCAAACACAGTCTTCTTTTCCCTCTTCTGCCTCTCTGCTCATAGAGTGTACTGTGTGTTGTCAGTCATACACTTTGTATCAAAATATTAGACCACAAGTCAATATTGTACTTCTTTGTTGTTAGATACTGATAATCAGACTTCTACTAGAATATATTTAAAAAATTTAGTCTTACTTCAAAATGAAAACAAAAAAATACAAACAGAAAAGCAACTTGAGGTTTCCCTTCATTCTGAAGCTCATCTACTGAGTACATTCACTTCATAGTTTATTCTGAATATTAATCCATATGTCTGCATATCAATCCATATGTCTTTCTTGCCTTCATCTTATTTTATGGTTTTAATTTTTTTTTCAGTTTTAGTTATACAGTAGAGTTAATCTCAATGTGTTCAAATCTATCAATATTTATTTTATGATTTTTGTGTTTTATATACAAATACATTTCTACTTCAGTGTTACAAATATTATTTTGTACTTTTATTAATATTTAGTGAGATTTGTTTCTATAAGTGGTACTAGGCTTAGACTGAACTTTATTTTTTGTTGAAAAAATCATGAATAAATGTTGAATTTTGCACATGCTTTGGGGTGGCAAATATCATCATGATATATGGTTTTCCTTCTTTAATCTGTAATGTGGCATATAATGCAAACAATACAGGTGGCCAAGCAGCACTCACATCAGAGATGCTGGAGCAGTATTTGCTAGAGAAATCTCATGGGGTTAGGGGTCAGTACCTCAGTGGTGAGTCTCCATACCCTCATTTCACTCTGAAGCAGAGCATCTCAATATATTACCTATTTGTTATAACATATGACAGATTCAATTAGAGGGACCCTGACTGCTGAACTATGGAGCTCTTAATGAATAATGAGAGAAACAACTCCACCCCTGGTGTGATCAGGAACCAAAATACAATAATAATATGATATGGGAGAACTTTGATTCCAGCACTTATTCTGACAGCATGGCATTCAGGGCAGGCCCAGGCCAACTGAAATCTAAGACTGGTGGTTACAGCTGTAAGATGCCTCCATTAACAGTAGCATGGACATGCCAGTAGGCCACATCAGCATACACAGTTGGGTTAGCACCAGCCCCTTCCCTAGCATGAAGGGAGTTGGAGGTAGCACTGGGGTCCAGAGATTTCAGTTGACCAGTATTGATTGACGTAGGCCATGGGCCATAGCCAGTTTCTGTGAAACTTTGTAAGATTATACATTTCTGGGAAGCCAGTTTATAGGGACCAGCCTTGGACTAATTAACTTTTACTTCTCATTGACTATTTGGCCATGATCAATTTTTAATATTTTAATTTGATTTGCTTTACAAATCTGATCTGCTTCAGCTATGATTTTTTAAGTATGCCTTCCTAAATGAGACTAACATAGTCTTTTCTTACGCTCTTCATATCTGGCTTTTTAAATTTCCTTTTGAATTAAATATATACAACTTATCTTTTAGGAACTTTAAAATTTTTCTAAGTTTCTGTAGTTATATTTCTAATATGATTTATTTCTCAATTTTTTTCTTTTTAAAGAACTGTTCTGGTTTTACTGATAAGGATTCAATATGTGTCTCCCAAATTCTTACGTTGAAACCTTAATCTCCAGTGTGGATGTATTTGGAGATGCAGCCCCAAAGGAATTAATTAAGATTAAATGAGGTTATAAAAGTGGGGGCCTGATCTGAAAGGACTAGTGTCCTTCTAAGAAGAGATACCAGAAAGTGCTCTCTCTTTCCCTCTTTGCACATGCACCAAAGAAAGGTTATATGAGAGAGAACAGAGTGAGAAGGCAGCCATCTACAAGCCAGAAAGAGAGCTCTTACCAGAAACCGTATCAGCTGGAACCTTGATCTTGGATTTCCAGCCTCCAAAATTGAGAGAAAATAAATTTGTTTTCTGTTGTTTAAGACTGTTGTTTAAAGCCACCCAATATGTGTGTTTTTATTTTTAAATAGCAGTCCACATTGGTTGTTTATCTGTTTGTTTTTTGCTTGTTTTCTAAAGTTTGGGTTGCTTCTGTGAAAAATGCTTGGCTCAATCTTGCAGTTAATTGATATTTATTTTGACCACTTTGTTTTTTTAAATTTCTATGATATTCTGTTGGTTCATTTTAAAAAATGAATATCCTTTCGCATCTTTCTGAAGTTAGTAGATATTTTTAAATGCTGTCCTCTTTACTTTATTAGGCTTATGTTTTATGGATAACGATTTCTTCCTTTTGTTGGGTTTGTTTCCTCTCCTTCACTATTGGCTTTTCTCTTTGATTATTGTGATTGAGTGCTCAACTATGCATTTGAGATTGCTTATGAATTCTCTTTACTTCAGCTTTAATCCAAATATGGAAAGAGGAATGGTGTGACAAAACTCCTGGATGGGGCAAACCAGTAGCTTCTTCTGGGTGGTAAAAACTGTCCATTCTTCCTGGGTGTTGCTAGCCTCCTGAAGCTCCTGTTTACCCCTTCGCCCCAGCATTGGCTTTACCTGATGACAGACATCTCTGTTGCTTATTGTCTGGCCCAAAGAGAGATGACTATATGCTCTACGTTAGTACTCCAACTAGTCGGTCTCTTGGTTGTCCCAGACCCTTCGTTTATTCATTATCTGACACTTGCCGGCTCAGTGCACCTTTGTACCAACTTCCATCTTTGTAAGACTTTTCTTCTGTGCATGTTTGAGCTGTGGTATCCTCCTCTTCATTCCCACCTATCTTCTTTCATGAAAGGATTCCTCATAGTTTCTGGAGACCTGAGGGAACTGCTTTTTTTAAAAAAATTATTTTACCTTTTAGGATATACAGAGATTAAACTCTTCTGTAATTTCCTGGCACTTGGGATAGAATGAGAAGGCTCTGGCATGTACTCAGTCTTCCACCTTGAACCTGACTCCAAGACAGCTACATTTTAAAAATTGTTCTATTTTGACATAATTTCAAACTACAGAAAAGTTACAAGAATAGAAGGCAGAATTCCCGGTTACTTTACACCTAGATTTCCTTAACAGCAGATGCTAACTTTAGGGTATAATATATATTGAATCATTTAAGAGTAAGTTCTAGTGATATAACTGAAAATGGTAGAATAAGGAACTCGAAAAAACTCTGTGCCTCCACCAAAGTAATGACTAAACTGGAGAAAAACTATTAGAATTAACTTTTTCTGTAACTCTGGAATCTAACTTTGGAATCTAATAAAAACTTGACAATATCCAGAAGAGTGCTTAATAAAGGAAGAAACTGCTAAATTTTCACTAGGTGAGCTATGTCATGTTTTTACTTACCCAATGTATTAGTCAAGGTTCTCCAGAGAAACAGAACACACACTAAATAGGATGTATCTATGTATAGAAGAGACGTTTATTTTAAGAAATTGACTCATGTGATTGTGGATACTTGGCAAGTCCAACATCTGATGGTGTAGGCCAGTGGGTTGGCGACTCAGGGAAGAATTGCAATTCAAGTTCAAAAGCAGTCTGCTGGCTAAAATTCTTACTTGGGGGAGGTCAGTTTTTGTTCTACTAGAGTCTTCAACTGATTAGATGAGACCTACCCATATTATGGGAGTTGGGTAATCTGCTTTACTCGAAGTCCATCAACTCAAATGTTAATCTCATCCAAAAAACACCTTCAGAGAAACATCCAGAATAATATTTGACCTAATACCTGGGTACTCCAACCCAGCCAAGTTGATAAAACCAACCATCACCCACTACTGTGCTTTCCCCAGCTCCCAGGAGGCCATGGAGATGGCAGCTCTCATTCCTTGTGCAAATTTCTGGTGCCAGAAGGGTTGACCACACAGTGCAGAAGGCGATCTTTACAAAAGTTGCAGACATGATTCCTCTCTACCACTTGATACTTCAGTGTATATTTCCAAACACAGGAATTATTTTTATCATATTATAATAATTCAGCTATCATAGCAATTTAACTTTGATGAAATACTATTACTCTATGGGTACAGTTTAAGGTCCTTGCTTCATATTGCAAAATCCCCACCCCCACCCAGTTTCCATCAGTTTACACTTTTGTCAGTAGTGTATGAGAATTTCAAATAATTCTCTACTATTTTTAAATTGTAGATTTATATTGTTTTAAACTTTGCTAGATGATCTGCAACTTCTTTTGATTCATCCCAGTATAATCCCAAACTCTTTTTGCTACTATAAACCTTGCTTCCCTTCTCTGTATTTTGTTTTTTCTCTTTCTTCATGGAATCTTCCTAAGAATTAAAAAAATTCCAACTCTGAAAGTACTGGGGAATTTCCAAACTGACTGTCCCTAGTACAAAAGCATTTTTATTGCTATCACTGTTCTTTATTACATATACTTATTTTTTAAAAATTCATCTTTATAATCTATGAAATAATAATTTTGCAAATAAAATTATAAGAGGTAAAATGACTTTCCTAAAGTTATACACAATAATTGGTATCTCTGGACTTCTCTTAGACTTTCTGACTTAGAGCTTGGTATCATATTGGGCTGGTCAGGTAGGAAGACAGTGAAACACTCATCAGCATTTGCTAAAGGGAATCCTAGCTGCTGTATGTAATTGCCTTGAAGATAGTGATAAAAGCATGAGAGACAGTAGAATATAATCAGACTGAAGGCTCTGGATGGGGATTGACAGTGATGAAAAGTGCTGGATGTTAATGAACGACAAAAAAGTACACCTTTAGATTAAAATGATTGCCAGGCTAAGGGAGACTATATGAACCAAAGGCAGAATAAACAGTGAAAACAAAAAAACAGTACATAGAGCAAAGCAAGTAAGATTTACCAAGTCTTCAGAGTAGACAAGACTTAATGATGCAGATGTGATGAAAGGGTAGCTAATAAAATGTGCACTGATAATGGTTAAAAAGAACATAGCAGGGGAGCCAATAATCCAGCAGGGAGAGTAGAGGATTTTTGAGGAAGAACAGCCAGAATGGATAAATGAAGAAACAGTAAAGCAGAACAACTTTTAAGAGGTCATTTAGCGCTACTCTCTTTACGTTATAGATAAAAACACTGAAGTTCTCTTGAGATAACACAGCTAGGAAATCGAGATTAGAAACTACATCTTTGACTCCAGGTCCTGATCTTTTTCTAGTGTCCCTTAAATATCATGAAATTGTAATCCATAACATCAAAATTTTCTTTATCAATCGCTTTAAATTCTCTTGGAAGTAGGCAGGTTCAGTACTGTAGTCTTATAATCAGTAGTTATAAATGAGATGTTACCTAGAAAATGGAAGTGATGAAAATTGAAATTATAATGCTGAAATGCACCAACTCTGAAGACCGTGATACACATACTATTCCACTTTTCAAACCCAGAAGAGTGGTCATCTGGGATAGCCTGTGGTGAAAAATGGATATACTTTCTATAACAACAATGTTGGAGAGCAAAAGAATAATGACAACTTTTCTTTTGTTTGTTCGGAAGAACAATCATTTTTCTCATTCACATACAAACAATAAAATTTCTGTTATAAGTAGCCATTTATCTTCATTCCTATTCTGTATGTATTCACACTGTCTCATTAAATTCTGATGTTCAGAACTCCTTGGATATGCTGTTAATTTTGCCATCTGGGATACATCAGTCACGAAATACATATACATTGTAATAAAAATTGATGCTTCACAAGAATTCATATTGGCTATATTCCATTTTAAAGACCTTTGTTCTGTTGAACAACAGAATTATAATAATTCAATTCAAGAAGAATTGATTTTACTCTCTAATTTTTCAGACTCTGCTATAACATTCTAAAATAACATACGTGGAATACATAAATCTTTTTAGTATTTTTATAATATGCATATGTGATATGCATTTCTCTTAATTCCTTTAGCTCATGAATTTCACTTTAATGCTGTAAACACCTATATTAATTGAATGTTATTAAGTTGTTTAGAACTGTTTAGTGGTCTATAGACCTTTGTGGTCTGTTTAATAAATACAGTTTAACTAGTAATACATTGTGATATATTGTTACAAATAAAAATTGCTCATTGATCTCTTTCCCATCTGTTAGAATATTTAGCCAGTTCCAAATGCTCCATGGTAGTATAGAAGACATGAGCAAAATTAGGGAAGTGATGTGAAAAATTCCTTCATGTAAAGCACTTTTTGGCTATTTTCGGATTAACACACAGATAACAATGTTTCCATCATCAACTCATTAATTGCAGGAGATATAAAAATAATATCTCTGTCTTCAGAAAGCTTACAGTGTAGTGGTGGGAAGTAGGCAGTACATATCACTATAATATGAAGCAGAATGTGGTAAATAACAGAAGTGAAGAGGATATGTAGGTAAAGCAGGGAGAAATCACAGCTGGTTGGGCATATACACAAAGATTTCTTGAAAGATGGTTTTTGGTGAATCTTCAAAGTAGTCAATTTGCAGGTTATGACAGAGTAAGGAGGATAATATGAGCAAAGGTGTTGAGACAACATATTGGATATGCTTGGGAAACAGCAGATAATGTAAGCTGATGCAATTTGAGAAACTAATAAGCGATAATGCTAGTGAACATTTAATGAGCACCTAGGTGTGCTGTGCTTCTTGCTACATTGGCTGCCTGCATTATTTTAAGGAACTTTGAGAACACTCTTTGGGGTAGATGATAGTATTATTCCCACTTTCCAGATGAAAAGATATTAAATGATTTGCCAAGGTCATACAGCTATTAAATTGATGTTCTTAGACCTTAATCTACATCTGACTTGTAATAAAGTCCATACTCTTAATCACTACAGTATAGAGTAATATTGTTGAGATTTCAAATACTAAGTGGGAACTGTATTTCCAATCATATCTGCAATGGAAAAATATTTTTGCTTTTAGTAAGAGGGCCAATTCTTAATTGAGTTTATATAATTACTCTGTTATCAGTAAGTTGAAACAATTAATGTTGGGGGGAGAGAGAAAGTAAACCGACTGGTTTGTAGGCTATTTACAGCAGTCTAAGTGAACTAATGAACTGAGCTGGATTTGTAGCAGTAGACTTGAAAAGGTGGGGAAACACAAACCTGTTTCATTTTTTTAAGTTATAACAAAATGACAGCTATTTAAATGGATGAGATGGGGAAGTAGGCAGTTTCAAAGTTGACCCTGTGTGAAATTTGAGCCTAGGTAACAGTTTGGAGAAGATAAAACTGTTCTGAAGGAAAATAAAACTCAGTTTAGCAAGAGTTTAGGGTGCTTGAACATCCAGATGACAGTGTCAACATTTTTTGGAATGCAGGTGTGAAGGTGAACCTTGAGAATGAGTTCAGGGCTTGAGATGGAAGCTATTTGAGTGAAATTTCCCAAGGAATAGAATGTAGAAAGAAAAGTCTACATTTAAGACTAAGAGGAGAAAGAGAAACTAGAAAATGAATCAGTAGTGGTTGGAGGTTTAAGAACAAGCCTTTGGACTCGTTGATTAGAAAATCTTTAGTCTCTTTTAAAAGAAACATTTGGTAAAATCTAGATTAGGTATTTAAGAGTAAGATGCATAGGATTTCTGGCAGGGTGTTTATAGTCTGACTTGCATATGGGCCTCTAGAACTTTTCTCCAGAGCAATAGACCCACACTTCAGTGGCCTATCTAGCAAACTCACAGGCATCTTAAGACCATAAAGAACCTATTATTCCTGTTCCCCAAACTTTAAGCTTGCTCCATATTTATGTACCCTATTTGGTTATTAACTTCATTGTTCATCCATTTGCCCAAAACAGAAATCTTAGATCATCTGCCACTATCCCCCCTTCCTTACCCCTGAGAACCTTCCCCTCCTTTCCAAAACCAGTATGTTTGATTGATTCTTGCTGTAAAGTGAATGTTTGTGTCCCCCCAAAATGTGATGGTATTAGGAAGTGGAGCCTATGGGAGGTGATTTAGTCATGAGGGCAGATCCCTTCTGAACAGGATTAATGCACTTATAAAAGAGACCCCAGAGAGATACTTTGCCCCTTCCATAATATGAGGCTTTTGCAAAAAAGCAGCCATCTAGGAACAGGAAGTACATTCTCACCAGACACTAACTCTGCCTTGCACCTTGGTCTTGGAATTCCCACCAGAATTGTGAGAAATATATTTACATTATTTACAAAGTCACCCAATCTCTGGTATTTTTTTATAGCATCCAAACAGACAAAGACAGAAATTGGTTCCAAGAAGTGGGGTGCTGCTGTAACAAAAATCTAAAAATGTGGGAGCAGCTTTAGAACTCAGTAATGGATGGAGTCTGGAAAAGTTTGGAGGTTCATGTTAGAAAAAGCCTACAATGCTGTGAACTAATGGCCCATGAAGGGTGCTTCCAGTGAGGACCCAGAAAGGAAAGATGAGATCTATGGAGAAAGCTTCAGTCTTCTTAAGGAATACCTAAGTAATCTTGAACAGAATTTAGTAGGAATATGGAAGTTAAAAGCCATTCTGACTCATCCAAATGAGGAATGTGTTATTGGACAATGGAGAAAAGGCCAAATGTGTTATAAAGTGGCAAAAATCTTGGCTGAACTTTGTTCATGCCCTGGTGTTTCATAGAGGGTAGAACTTGTGAGTGATGGAACTAGACATTTGCCTGAAGAAATATCTATGAAAGTGTTGAAGTTGAAGGTTAGCTTCTCTTGACTGCTGTTAATAAAAGGTGAGAAGAGAGAAGGACTTAAAGACAGAATTAATCAGAAAGGAAGCAGAACTTAGAAGATTTGGAAAATTCTCAGCCCATCCATGTTGAGAAGAATGAGGGAATTTGGGGAGAGAATATGAAGGGTGTGGCCAAACAACCATCCGGTAAGGAGATTAGTCAGTCATCTGAATAGAAGCTAGGAGCCCTTGTTCAAGATGAGAGAAGGCAATTCAGAGGTCAGAGCTGCTGCCCCCATAACAGGTGGGGATAGAATGCTGTAGACTGAATATTTCTATTCATATTGAACCTAACCCCTGATGTGTTGGTGGTAGAGGGAAGGCCCTTCCTTGGGAGGTGATTAAGTCATGAGGTCAGAGCCTTAATGGAATTATTACCCTGATAAAAGATACCCCAGAGAGATCTCTTGCCCCTTCTGCCATGTGAGGTTATACCAAAAGAACAGCCATCTATGAAGAAGGAAGTAGATTTCATCAGAAAGCAAATCTGCCAACACCATGGCCTTAGACTCCAGAAATGTAAGGAATAAATTTCTGCTCTTTATATGACCCATTCTGTGGTATTCTTTTGTAGCAACTTAAATGGACTAAGACAGTTATCAATTCCTATCTACTATCTTCCCAGAAAGGTTCTGATTATCTGTCTTATTTTATACAACATCATTTTTACTGTTCTGAAAGTCCTCATCATGTTTATGTACTTTGTAGTAGCCTTCTTACTATCTGATTGGCTTACTTCTAATTTCTCTGCATCTCTTCAATCCTATAACATTCTCCAGAGCTATACTTCTAAACATAACATGAATATAAGACAACATTGAAATAGTAAGTGCCATTATTTTATGTACTAAAGAAGAAAAACTGGTAAATTAAACTACGACACAACAGTTTAATATCTAAGGTTTTTATTTTGTAGTTTTTTAAAATGTTCTTTTGGACATATTTAGACATACTTTTAATCACATCTCAGTTTTATGTCTACATTAAAAAGAAAATATAATGAAATAAAACTTCTTCATGTAAGAGTAATTTTCCTAAATAACTTTTCAATTCAGTCTTTGATGTCCCTGTTTTTCACATAATACCCTCTGTGCCATTAAAAGCATTGGTGAGAGAGCGTTTCTCCATAGTGCTTCACTGTTGCCTCAGGGGTTTTCTTTCAAATCACAATACAGTTGTGTAAGTTTTGATGCTGGTGCAAAATATTCTGCTCTTGCTGAGGTGTCAGTGAAGATTTTTGGTCAAAAACTAGGATTCATTCCTAAAATGTTTTTAGTAGTGACAACTGTCTAAGTCATACTATGAAGCAACACGTCTCTACACTTTTCAGAGAGCTTATACTTTATTACCGAGTTCATTTCATGTATAGGCAATGACATTTCATCATGACTTTAGGAGGCCATCAATTGAAAGACACACTGCAATATCTGAGGTAGTAAAATGTAAAAAAAGTGTGCCTTAGTAGCTATGAAATAAGTTAGCTGACTTGCGTGATGCTCTTGGTTTTAAGCAGCTAATGACTCCTTTTTGCCTCCAGAATAACTCCTATTAACCTAATGTGGTAAATAAGGGCCTTCACAAGTTTGCCCCAGAGAGTTTTTCAGCCTCATCTGCATCCACTTACGCTTCCTATTTTTAAAGTTTTATTCCATTGACTGTATCTGGAAGGTCAGTATTTTTGTACATGCTTCAAACTTTTAAACCCTTTTGCCTTTGCTTATGGAGTTCCCTCTGTTTTGTATGCCCCCTTCCTCCACCTCTCTGTGGTTAACTCATATGTCCTCTCAGGCTCAGCTCAGAGGTCAGCTGTTTTGCATCTTTCATGGAGCTCTCCTTTCCCAAGAAGAATCATTTTATCATTTGTGTTCTCATAGGATTTTATACATCTATTATTTATCACCCTATGTTGGATTTGCCCACTATTTTATAGAACCTGGTTTTATCTTTTTCCCTGTGAACTCAAGAACACAAATTATTTTTTGTTCATGTCTTGTTGACAGTCCTGAAATCCATCCATACCTAACATTTGCTAAGATCTCAAAGTGTGTATAATGTTTGAAGTCATTTGTGTATTCAACAAATACTGATTGGGTGTCAAAAGTGTGCACTACACTGTGCTAGAAGCTTGGTATAGGGTAATAGGTAGTACTCATTATCCCCAGATAACGGACCAGAGATTTAGAATGGTTAATAAATTTGCATAGTAAAAAGTGGTAGAGCTGTCTGATTGAAAATTTGTGTGTCTGTAAGCATTCATGACCATTGCCTTGAATGAACAAATAAATAATGTACAGCCTGAACTTAAGGCTGTATGATTGTGAATACTTGGTCCATGTTTTCTACTTTCTAACATTTAATTTTTAAATTTTCTTCTGAATTCTCTAGTTCGATATGTTAGCTAAGTTATGAAACAACAATTGAAACAGAAGTCAAGTAAGGCAAGTGTGCTTAGCATACATAGCTTTGCATTTGTCAATATCTTTATAAACTGAAGTGTGGACTACTTAGGCATTATTTTATGGGTACCATTTTGAAGACTGCAGCACTATCCAGACCATATTTTCTTTTTCCTCTTCATTTGCATCTTCTGTAGGTGGTAGTAATTTTGAAAACCAACAAAGTATTAAAGAAGAGGTAGTAGAAATAATAAGAATCTGGTTTGAAAAAAATAACTGTTTTATAATCTGTATTATAAATTCTGTTAGCCTGGATAAAGTCTGTCAAACCTAAAATACCAAGAGATTTCAGCTAGATGCAACTGAAAATGAGTCTCACTATTTAAGCGATAATGACATTTTCTCAGTGTTAATTTATCTTCTCAATATTATCCACTGTGAGACCCAACTTCTTAAGAAAATCTGAAAACTTTATCTGCTATTTAAAAGTAATCTTTTAATCCCCTTAACATTTTATAATAGCCTATCATAATGGATTTTCCTAAGCTTTCCATTGAAGTGGTACTATAAACCTAGAGTGCTTTCTCCTTTATAGCAGTCCAGCAGTTGCAAGATGGACAAAAACCTAGGCAATTGAGTGACAGATAGTAATCATTTTCTGCTTATTAGTTTCTCTTCAATATGCTGTTTCTTTGTAGAAATATTTTACAGTGTATCCATTTTGTGAGGAATAGTTGATAATACAATCCAGCAGCCTGCTCAACTAATTAAATATAACTCTAACACTTTGCAACTGGCAAAAGTGAATGGGTAATTGAAGAACCTCTGTGTAACACTTTCAGTTGTGGTATCTCCACCTTTCCAACAGTAGGCCTCACATACCACATAGGACATATAACCAGTTACATATGGTCTGAGTGAGGATTCCATTATCAATTTAAGTTAAATTATTAATAAGGCCTATTTTTCCTATTTATTAAATTAAAAAATATATAAATAGAACATACTGGAATGAACTTGTAATGGATAATTTCACTGTTTCTAGAGCTACACCCCAGCTTCTTAACTGCAACTTACTTGTCCACACAGACATTCAATGCTGGCCTTAGACTTAGAATCTTCCATATCTCTCTTTATATTTGGTTTTGGCAGTTCATCCAGCAGCCAAGATGTCCTCCTCCTATTACTTCTTTACAACTCACTCTGGGGACTTGTGGAGGATGGATGATGGTGTCCTGGAACATAAAGCTGGGGAAAGCCTTAACAAAAATGACTTTAATTTATTCCTTTTTGTGATGACCATATTTATGCTTCAATATTATAAAAGTCATGATAACAAAACCATGTCTGCTGTCATTACTAATATTTAATATTTTCCTGGCACTAGTAAAGACAACAAAATATAAAGGATGTCAGCAAGAGGGCAGAATAGGAGGCTGCTGACATTCTTCCTCCCACAGATGCACTGAATAAATGGCTATGCACAAGTCAATTTCTTCACAGAGAAATATGGATACTAGTTCAGTGACTCCTACATGTCAGCTCACTTAAGAAAATACACACATTGAAACAAGTAGACAAACTGAGACATGTTTACCCCCTCAACCACCAGCAGAGTACTTTACAATTGGGAGGGTACCCGCAACTGTCATCTTTCCCCTGAGAGCAAATGGTTTGGGACTGGCTCCCAAGTCACCTAGCTCTGAAAGTCAGTGGGACTCAGCATTCATAAGTCCCTCAGAACCATATTTAAAAAAGAACAGGTTTTAAGTGGAAGTGTGAACACTTACCATGGTTATACCCCCTCAGCTTATTGTAGACACAAGTTTACCTATTTCTCTCTGGAAGGGGTTTGACTACATACTTCTAACTGCTGCCTGAGGGTCAGGCTGAATCTGGAAGCTGGCTTGACTCCTCCAGGAGCCTGAAAAACCAAATTTTATATTAAATGTTAGTATAGAATATTCTGCTCTCACTTTGCTCACCTCCTCCCTTTTCACTCACTCCAGTGATGAAAGTAAGTCTCCAGCTTCATCCTAGAAGGAGTTTCACTACACGTCTTGCACCCAACTTTTATGGCCACCACATGAGGGACTGGCTCCCAAGTCACCTAGCTCAGAAAACCAAAAGGGCTTAAATTCACAAGACCCCCTTCGCCACAGCAAACAAAGAGGCAACTTTTGACAGAGTGTGAGTACTTCTTGCCACTATCCCCTCAGCCTCAGCATAGAGGTAGCAGACAAAGACACAAGGCTTCCAGTTTATTCTTGGCAGGAATTTGACTACATCATTTCCCAGCTGCTGCCCAAGGGCCAGGTTTCTAATTAGCCTGCATCTGGAAGCTGATGGGTACATCATTAGTAGTTCTATGGGAGCCTGAACAGAGTGGGAACTTCTGTGCCTTCTCCCTCCAGCTCACCCCAGTGATAAAACCAGAAGAGAGAAATGATTTACCTGTCACATAACTCAAAATAATGACCATAAACATACTCACTGAAGTCATGAGAACAATACATAAGCAAAATGAGAATTTCAACAAGAGAAATATTACAAGTACTGAAAAGGAATCAGAGCTAAAGAATACAATAAGTGAATTGAAAAATTCAGTAGAGGGGTTCAGTGACAGACTAGATCAAACAGGATAGTATCAGCAAACTCAAAGACAGGTCAGTGTAAATTATCCTATCAGAGGAGCAAAAAGGAAAAAAAGAATGAAAAAGACTAAAGATAGCTTAAAAGACTTATAGGACACAAGTAAGTGGACAAATGAACACATTATGAGAGTCCCAGAAGGAAAAGAAAGATTATCCAATGAAATAATGGCTAAAAACGTTCAAAACCTAGGGAAAGAAAAAGACATCCAGGTCAAGTAAGCCCAGAAAGTCCAAAACAAGATAATCTGAAGGGACTCAACACTGAAATCAAATATTCAAAAGTTAGAATTTTGAAAGCTATAGGAGAAAAGCAACTTATTACATACAAGGGAACCCCTTCCAACTCCCAAGACTATCTTATTTTTTCAGCATAAACCTTGAAGATATAAACTGCCAGCTTAGAATACTTGGCAAACTTGTTCCTCAGAACTGAAGGAGATGTAAAGATATTCCCAAACAAAAGCTGAAGGAGTTCATCACTGCTAGACATGCCTTAAAAGAAATTATAAAAGAAGTACTTCACTGAAATAAGAAGATGCTAATTAGTAACATGAAAGTATAAAACTCACTGGTAAAGATAAATAGTTAAATTCAGAATACTATATAATGGTAGTGTGTAAATCACATATAACCTAGTATAAAGGTTAAAAGACAAAGGTATTAAAAATGACAATAATTAGAATTTTAATAGATAAACAATATAAAAGATATAAATTATGACATGAAAAAAGTGGGGGTGAAGAATAAACTGCTTTTGTATGTTACTGAAGTTACCAGCTTAAAGTGGACTGTTTTATGTAAGCATCATGGTAACTAAAATGTAAAAACCTATTGTAGGAATAAAAGATAAAGATAAAGAAATCAAAGCATATGGAAAATCATCAAATCACAGAAGATAAGATCAAGAGGAAGGAACAAAAGATCTACAAAACACCCAGAAAAGAATTAACAAAAGGGCAATAGTAAGCTTTACCTATTAAAAATTACTTTAAATGTAAATGGACTAATTCTCCAATCGTAGAATGAAAAGTGAAAGCATGAGGAGAAAAAAATTCTGTGCAAATGGAGACTTAAAGAGACCAGGGGTTGCCATCCTTATATTGGACAAAGTAGACTTTAAGTCATAAACTATAAAAAAAGACAAGGTTATTATATAATGATGAAAGGGTTGATTCTTTAAGAGGCTATAACAAAAATATGAATGCACCCAGTATTGGCATATGTAAATAATAAAGCAAACATTAACTGATGTGATTGGAGAAATACACAAAAATATAATAGTAGTAGGAGACTTCTGTACCCTGCTTTCAACAACGGATAGATCATCCAGGCACAAAATCAATAAGGTGACATTGGAATTAAACTATACTTTAAACCAGAAGAATCTGAGAGACATATACAGAACATTCCATCCAACAATGGCAGAATACACGTGGAACATTCTCCAGGATATAATATGCATAGGCCACCAAACCAGCTTTAACAAATACAAGAAGATTGAAATCATATCAAGCATCTTTTATGAGCATAATGATATGAGACTACAAATAGGAGAAAAACCTGTAGTAGATACACACAGAAGATAACAGTTTTAAAAAAATAATAAATTAGAAGTTAAAAATAGTTTTAAAAAAAGTAGCAGGAGAAAAACTAGAAAATTGACACATGTAGAGATTAAACAACCTACTGTTGAACAATCAGTGGGTCAAAGAAGAAATTAGTGGAGAAGTAAAAAAATATATTGACAGAAAGGAAAATGGAAACACGACATACTAAAATTATGGATGCAGTAAAAGTAGTTCTAACAGGGAAGTTTATAGTTATAAATGTCTATATTAAGAGAAAAGAAAGATACCAAACCTAACTACACCATAAGGAACTAGAAGAACAGCAACTGAACCTAAATTTGGTAGAAGGTGGAAATAACAAAGATCAGAGCAAAAACAAATGAAATAGAGATGAC
The DNA here is from genome assembly GCF_030020395.1 of Manis pentadactyla. NCBI lineage: Eukaryota > Metazoa > Chordata > Mammalia > Pholidota > Manidae > Manis > Manis pentadactyla. The sequence goes on along the minus strand of NC_080032.1, from coordinate 40,194,479 downwards.
AAAAATAGTAGAAAAGATCAGTCAAAGGAAGACATGGTTTTCTGAAAAGACAAATTGACAAACCTTTAGCTGGACTAATGAAAAAAAGAGACTCAAATAAATAAAACTGGAAATGAAAAAGAACTGATACCACACAAATAAAAAGAATCATAAGAGACTATATGGACAATTATGTGCCAATAAATTGGATAACTTAGAAGAATGGATAAATTCCTAGAAATGTACAACATATCAAGACTGAATCATGGAGAAATAGAAAATTTGAAAAGACTGAGAACAAGTAAGCCAAATTAATCAGTAATCAAAAAATCTCCCAACAAAAAAAGAAAATCCAATGCCAGATAGCTTCAATGGAATATTCTACCAAATACTTAAAAGAATTAGTGAAAATCCTTTTCAAACTCTTCCAAAAAATAGAAGAAATGAGAATCTTTACAGACTCATTTTATGAAGCCAGCATTACCCTAATACCAAAGCCTTATAAGGATATTACAATAAAAGAAAATTACAGGCCAGTATCCTTTACAAACATATGTGCAAAAATTCTCAACAAAATGTTACCAAACAGAATTCAACAGCAGATCAAAACGGTCATACATCATGATCAAATGGGATACATGGATAGTTCAACATATTCAAATCATAAACATATACCACAATATATGCAGAGAAATCATCTGACAAATATAATACCCTTTGATGATAAAAACTCAACAAATTAGGTATAGAAGGAATGTACCTCAACAAAATAATGACTTTTATTATAATGAACCCACAACAACATCATGCTCATCATGAAAAGCTGCAAGTGTTTAAGATCAAGAACAAGATGGGGGTGCCCACTCTTACTACCTGTATTCAGCTTAGTGCTAGAAGTCCTAGCCAGCACAAGTAGCCAAGAAGAAGAAATAAAAGGCATTCACACCAGAAAGGAAGAAGTGAAGTTTGTTTGCAAAATAATATGATCTTATATAGGAAACCCTTAAGACTCTACCAAAATAACTATTAAAACTAAAATGAACTCAGTTAAGTTGTAGGATATTAAGTCATCAAACAAAAATCATTTGTATTTCCATACAAATAGCAAACTATCTGAAAGAGAAATTAAGAAAACAATTCCATTTACAATTGCATCAAAAAGAAGAAAATGCTTAGGAATAATATCAACCAAGGAAGTAGAACACCTGTTGACTGAAAACTGTAAAACATTGATGCAGAAATTGAAGAAGACACAAATAAATGGAAAGATACCCCATGTTCATGGATTGGAACCATTAATATTGTTGAAATATCCGTACTACCCAAAGTGATCTACAGATTCAGTGCAATCCCTATCAAAATTCCAATGAAATTTTTCATAGGAATAGAAAAGCACAATACTAAAATTTGTATGGAATCATAGAGCTACAGCAATCTTGAGTAGGAAGAGCAAAGTTGGAAGCATCATGCTTCCTGATTGCAAACTGTGTTACCAAATTATAGTAATCAAAATAGTATACTATTGGCATGAAAACAGTCACAGATCAGTGAAACTGAATAGAAGGCCCAGAAATAAACCCATGTGTAAATGGTCAACTGACCTTCAACAAAGGCAGCACAAATAAACAATGGAGAAAGGATAGCCCTTCAATAGTGTTGGAAAACTGGATAGCCACATGCAAAAGAATGAACTTTAGAGTCTTGTCTTAACCATATACAAAAAGTAACTCAAAATGAATTAAGACTTACATGTAAAACTCCTGTAAGAATACATAGGGAAATGTTTGCAAACTATTTATCTGATAAGGATATATACATATATTCATATTTATACACAAATATATGTGTATATTTATTAGATATGTTAGATAAAATATATAAGGAACTCTTACAACTAGTAGCAAAAAAAACGCTATGATCAAGTTAAAAAATGGGCAAAGGACCTCGATAGACATTTTTCCATAGAAGACATACAAAGATATGCCATCAAGTACATGAAAAGTTACTCATCATCAGTAATCATCAGGGAAGTGCAAATCAAACCACAGTCATCAGTCACTTCACACCTTTTAGAATTGGCTATTATCAAAAAGTCAAAAGACTTTCTAGTAAAGGTGTGGAGAAATTGGCAACTTGTACACATGTGGTGGGAATACTAAATGATGCAGTTACTATGGAAAACAGTATGGAGGTTCCTTAAAAAAATGAAAATAGAACTACCATAGGATCTAGCAATCCCACTTCTGGAAACTTATCCAAGAGAATTGAATCAGGATTTCAAAGACAAATTAGAATTCCCATGATTGAAGTAGTACTATTCACAATAGCGACAATATGGGAACAACCTAAATTTCTGTGATGAATGAATGGATAAAGAAAACATACAAGGGACTATTCCACTTCAAACAAGAAGGAAATTTTCCAATATGCAACAATATGGATCAACCAGGATGACATTGTGCTAAGTGAAATAAGCCAGTTAAGAAAGACAAATACACAATTCCAATTATATGGGGTATTTAAAATAGTCAAGTTCATAGAATGAAAGAGTGAAATGGTGGTTTCTTTATTATTAAAATTAATAAAGTAAAAAAAAAAAGACTGAAAATCAATTAACTAAGCAACAACTCAACAAAACAGATCAACAGAGACTGTCCAAAGAAAGTAGAAGGAAGGAGGGAATAAAGTACAGGATTCCAAATAGAATTCCAATAAAGTTCCAAAAATAAATGAGGAAACTGAAACTCTGGTTACTTAAAAATCACTGACAAGATAAATGAAGAAAAAAGAGAGGGTAAAAAACACACTGCAGAGTGAAAGAACTATAATGAGAGATAGTAGATACACTAGAAGTCTTAAATGTCTGACAGAATTGGAAATTCCTCCCTTAGGCAAACTTTCCAAAGGAGGAGGACATTCTATACTTGAATTTATGAGGCTGTTTTAATCTTAATATCAAAACCAGACAAAGACAAATGAAGAATTAAAAGTATTAGACCAATTTTACATATATGAAATATTCTTAATTATTATTAAAACTGAGTACAGCAATGTCTGCTAAAGAGAAAGATCTCATGACATATGGCCATGTAGGGTTTACTCAGAATGCAACTATATTATTAATAAATCCATTAGTACAACATAACATTTAACATACTTGAAAAGGAAAACCTTATGTTTGCCTCAATATATACAGAAAAGTATTTGATAAGATTCAACACTACTTTGTGATTAACAAAACAAAAATCCTCTTAATCAACTGGTAATTGAAGGAAAACAATTTTTATAACCTTTTGGTGCTTTCTACAAGAAACATACATACATATTTACCTTTGTAGTCAATAGTAAAAAGCATTCTCTTTGAAATAAAAAATGATGTCTACTATTATGGCTTCTATGTAACATTGTATGTATCCTAGGCAAAATAGTAAAAGAAGATAAGGATTGGACGTAAAGAAACAAAGCTGTTAAACACACACACAAGGAACACTACATGTGATGTGAAATGCAAAATATCTTGCCCAAGGGCAAATGGTGATTAGCAGAGCCAGGAGTTCACACCTAATTTGACTCCAAAGTGTGGACTCAGTAACTTCTGCTCTCTTGCCTACTGACCCAGAGAGTAGAGAAAAAGACATCAGTTCAGTTGTAATCTAAACTACAGTCTTGCTCCTCATAAAATTCTGCACCAGTTAAAGGCTTAAACAGATTTTTTTTTAATGTGTATCCTAGCAAAGTTTTGTATTTCTGCTAGATTTAATTTTCCCTGTTTAAGGTGTTTCCACTCTTTCCATATGATTTACAGTGCCACAGGGAATATTATTCGTCTTTGTATGAATAGGTTAATTTCTTGTAAGTTTATTTTCTTTGGATATGTTTCCATGAGTGGGATTAATAAGTCAAAAGTTGTGAATAGTATGGCTATTGATATTTATTAGCTAATTTCTTTCTAAAGCAATTTGTAGTGGCCCTGGAAAGATACACGATAAACAAATGAGTCTCTAAATATATGATTGACCCATGAGTTAAGGGCTTCTTTAAACAGTGTTTACACTTGGATAATAGTGTTTTACTAACTCATGAATGTGGTATATTGAAGTCTTCTTTAAAATAGATTTTTGTATTGCAAAATAATTTGCTATAATTAGTTTTACTTATATTTTACTTATTATTTTTTAGTATATACATTGCTATTATTGACACTAGAATTTGGAGGCTTAATCATATGATTCTAACTTTTTACATGATTGAAATTTTCATAATAAAACTGAAAAAATGCTCTATTAGTAAAATATTCCTTTAATTTTTAAAAACAAATTTCAGATTTTCATGTGGTGAAATATTTTGTTGCATTTAATTTTTCTCTGAATAAGAAAAAGAAAGGGATCATCAAATCATGCCACACAACCCCGCCTCCCCCCCCCACACACATGAGAAGCACAGGCTAGTAAGTAAGATCACAGAATTTAGAACCAACCTGCCTGCATTTAAACATGACTCCACCATATACTGGTTCGGTAACCTGAAACAAATTGCTTTACTTTCCTTAGCTTCAATTTTCTCTGTAAAAATGGTTGCACTGATGTTGTTGGGAAGACTATATAAATTGTGTGCCTAAGGCATTTAGAATAATTCCTTGCTCATAGTCAGTATTCAATAAGACTTAGCTATTATGGCAGAAGTATTGGATTATCTGCCAGATGTGTGTTAGATCAATAGCTTTTATAGTTACCTTCTACTATTCTTTTTCTCCATTATACTTTTCTTACATTTAATTTTGGAGTATTTTATACCTATGTTGATTGATGCTTCTATTTTGTTCCTTTGTTTCTGGGTAGGCAGAAATATAACACATCCAAAATGTATAGTCTTTATAGGATATAAAGAGGAGGTGGGCAAAGAAGGTATCAAACAGCTAGTTCTCTGATTTTGGTTTCAATGTTGTCTCCTTATACTCTTGAATCTTTATTTTTTGTTGTCCTCTTCTTTACTTTACAGAGTAAATGCATTTATGGAAAAAGAAGAATTGATGGCAACATAATAGTAGGATACTGTAGCACTGCAATGGATTCCTCAGTGGAAAACAACACGTTTGTAAACAAAGTGTGGATTCAGTGTGAGAATGAAAGTTGTTTGAAATGGAGATTGTTATCAAATGACGATGCAGCCAGACTTGATCACAACAAACCATGGTACTGTTTCATGAACACTGATTCAAGATACAATGAGTGCTCTATTTCTGAAGAAGATTTTCCTGAAGAGTCTCAGCTTCATCAAAGTGGATTTAAGATAGTCTATTCACAGCTCCCTCTTGGAAGCCTGGTTTTGGTAAAATTACAGAATTGGCCAAGGTAAGGTTTTTGTTTCTTTGTAATAAACTATTGAGTTCTAGTCTTGCTAATATATGAATTTTCAAAACTTTTGAGTCATCTTTTTCCTGTTGTTTGTCTAATTTCTTGTTTGTTTTTTATCTCATCATAATTCTTTCCCTGACTTTTTTGGGCTTAATTGTTCTATTTCCTTAGATTGGAAACTTTAGTAACTGATTCCAGTCTTTTTTTCCTTCTGATATAGGCAATTAAAGCTATAAATTTCTCTCTAAGTATTGCTCTCACTACATCCCACAAATTTTGATATGTTGTGTTTCATTACCATTCAGTTTGAAATATTCACTAATCTTCTTTGTGATTTGTTCTTTGAAATGAGTTATTGGGAGTTTTTTAAATCAAAGCATGCTTGAAGAACTATGTTTTTGAATTATCAAATTTTGAAATTTGTTAGTCTCTTATTATTGATTTCTAATTTAAATCCATTCTAGTTAGTTTCATTGAATCTTATTTTATGGCTCAGCACAACCTATCTTAAAAAGAATGTGTATTTTGTAATTGTTGCTGAGATGCTTAAAATATTTGTTTTCTTTTTCTTTAGATTTCTGTTTATTTACTATTGTATAGTTCAGTGTTTCCCAATCTGGGTTGATTTTCCCAAGTATGCAATGTACACTTCCAGTATATAGTTTCAAGTCTTTTAAAATTCAATTAAGCTTTTTAAAATTATAAGCAGTTTATTCTCTTGTATTGCTTTGGGTTTCTTATTTTATTGCTCCTATATTACTTATGGTGGGTCTTCTTTGGTTACCTTCGGTAGTACTTTTTTTTTTTAATTTTTATTAAGGTATTATTGATATACACTCTTATGAAGGTTTCACATGAAAAAACAATGTGGTTACTACATTTACGCATATTATCAAGTCCCCACCCATACCCCAGTGCAGTCACTGTCCATCAGTGTAGTAAGATGCCACAGATTCACTATTTGGCTTCTCTGTGCTACACTGTTTTCCCTGTCACTCGTAACACCATGTGTACTAAATATAATACTCCTCAATCCCTTTCTCCCTCCCTCCCTTCCCGCCCTCCTACACCCCTCCCCTTTGGTAACCACTAGTTCCTTCTTGGAGTCTATGAGTTTGCTGCTGTTTTGTTCCTGCAGTTTTGCTTCGTTTTATATTCCACAAATGAGGGAAATCACTTGACACTTGTCTTTCTCCACCTGGTTTATTTCACTGAGCAAAATGTCCTCCAGGTCAATCCACGTTGTGGCAAATGGTAGGATTTCTTTCTTATGGCTGAATAGTATTCCATTGTGTATATGTACCACATCTTCTATCCGTTCATCTACTGATGGACACTTAGGTTGCTTCCATATCTTGGCTATTGTAAATAGTGCTGCGATAAACATGGGGATGCATATGTCTTTTTGAATCTAAGAACTTGTATGCTTTGGGTAAATTCCAAGGAGTGGGATTCCTGGGTCAAATGGTATTTCTATTTTTAGTTTTTTGAGGAACCTCCATACTGCTTTCCACAAAGGTTGAACTACTTACATTCCCACCAGCAGTGTAGGAGGGTACCCCTTTCTCCACATCCTCACCAGCATTTGTTGTTCTTAGTCTTTTCAATGCTGGGCATCCTTACTGGTGTGAGGTGATATCTCATTGTGGTTTTAATTTACACTTGCCTGATGATTAGTGATGTGGAGCATCTTTTCATGTGTCTGTTGGCCATCTGAATTTCTTCTTTGGAGAATTGTCTCCTCACATCCTCCACCCATTTTTTAATCAAGTTATTTGCTTTTTGGGTGTTGAGGCATGTTGAGTTCTTTATATATTTTGAATGTTAACCCCTTGTCAGATAAATAGTTTATAAATATATTCTCCCATACTGTAGGATGCCTTTTTGTTCTACTGATGGTGTCCTTTGCCATACAGAAACTTTTTAATTTGATGTAGTCCCATGTGTAGATTTTTGCTTTTGTTTCTCTTGATCATGCAGATGCGTTCACGAAGAAGTTGCTCATGTTTATATTCAGGAGATTTTTCCCTATGTTGTCTTCTAAGAGTTTTATGGTTTCATGACTTACATTCAGGTCTTTGATCCATTTTGAGTTTACTTTTGTTTATGGGGTTAAACAATAATCCACTTTCATACTCTTGTATGTAGCTGTCCAGTTTTGCCAACAACAGTTGTTGAAGAGGTTGTCATTTCCCTATTGTATGTCCATGGCTCCTTTATCATATATTAATTGACCATATATGGTTGGGTTTATATCTGGGCTCTCTGGTCTGTTCCATTGGTCTGTGGGTCTGTTCTTATGCCAGTACCAAATTGTCTTGATTACTATGGCTTTGTAGTAGAGCTTAAAGTTGGGGAGCATAATCCCCCTTACTTTATTCTTCCTTCTCAGGATTGCTTTGGCTATTCGGGGTCTTTTGTGGTTCCATATGAATTTTAGAATGATTTGCTCTAGTTCATTGAGGAATGCTGTTGGTATGCATTGAGTCTGTAGATTGCTTTAGGCAGGATGACCATTTTGACAATATTAATTCTTCCTATCCATGAACACGGGATGTGTTTCCATTTATTGGTGTCTTTTTAAATTTCTCTCATGAGTGTCTTATAGTTTTCAGAGTATAGGTCTTTCACTTCCTTGGTTAGGTTTATTCCTAGGTATTTTATTCTTTTTGATGCAATTGTGAATGGAATTGTTTTCCTGATTTCTCTTTCTGCTAGTTCATCATTAGTGTATAGGAATGCAACAGATTTCTGCGTATTAATTTAGTATTCCACAACGTTGCTAAATTCAGATATTAGATCTAGTAGTTTTGGAATGGATTCTTTAGGGTTTTTATGTATAATATCTGTCATCTGCAAACAGGGACAGTTTAACTTCTTCCTTGCTAATCTGCATGCCTTTTATTTCTTTGTGTTGTCTGATTGCTGTGGCTAAGGCCTCCATATCCTTGTCTTGTTCCCAATTTTAAATGAAAGGCTTTCAGCTTCTTGTTGTTAAATATAATGTTGGCTTTGGGTTTGTTATATATGGCCTTTATTATGTTGAGGTACTTGCCCTCTATATCCATTTTGTTTAGTTTTTATCATGAACAGATGTTGAATTTTGTCAAATGCTTTTTCAGCATCTATGGAGATAATCATGTGCTTTTTGTTCTTCTTTTCATTGATGTGGTGGATGACGTTGATGGATTTTAGAATGTTGTACCATCCTTGCATCCCTGGAATGAATCCTACTTGATCATGATGGATGATCTTTTTGATGTATTTTTTGTTGAGTATTTTTGCATTTATGTTCATCAGGGTTATTTGTCTGTAATTTTCTTTTCTTGTGGTGTTTTTGCCTGGTTTTGGTATTAGAGTGATGCTGGCCTCATAGAATGAGTTTGGGTATATTCCCTCTTCTTTTACTTTTTGGAAAAATTTAAGGCAGATGGGTATTAGGTCTTCACTATATGTTTGATCAAATTCAGCAGTGAAGCCATCTGGTCCAGGCTTTTCTTCTTAGGCAGGTTTTTGATTACCAGTTCAATTTCATTGCTGGTAATTTGTTCAGATTTTATGTTTCTTCCTCAGTCCATGTTGGAAGGTTGTATTTTTCAAAAGTTGTCCATTTCTTCTAGGTTATCCAGTTTGTTAGCATATAATTTTTCATAGTATTCTCTAATAATTCTTTGTATTTCTGTGGTGTCTGTAGTGATTTTTCCTTTCTCATTTCTGATTCTGTTTATGTGTATAGCCTCTTTTTTTCTTGGTAAGTCTAGCTAGGGGTTTATCTATTTTGTTTATTTTCTTGAAGAACCAGCTTCTGCTTTCATTGATTCTTTGTATTCTTTTATTCTTCTTGATTTTATTTATTTCTGCTCTAATCTTTATTATGTCCCTATTTCTACTGACTTTGCACCTCATTTGTTCTTCTTTTTCTAGTTTCATTAATTGTGAGTTTAGAATATTCATATCGGATCGTTCCTCTTTCCTGAGGTAGGCCTGTATGGCAATATACTTTCCTCTTAGCACAGCCTTCACTGCGTCCCATGGATTTTGCAGTGTTGAATTGTTGTTGTCATTTGTTTCCATATATTGCTTGATCTCTGTTTTTATTTGGTCATTGATCCATTGGTTATTTAGGAGTATGTTGTGAGCCTCCATGTGTTTGTGGGATTTTTAATTTTCTTTGCATAATTTATTTCTAGTTTCATACCTTTGTGGTCTGAGAAACTGGTTGGTACAATTTCAGTCTTTTTGAATTTACTGAGGCTCTTTTTGTGGCCTCATATATGATCTATTCTTGAAAATGTTCCATGTACACTTGAGAAGAATGTGTATTCTGCTGCTTTTGGTTGTAAAGTTCTGTAAATGTCTGTTAGGTCCATCTGTTCTAATGTGCTGTTCATTGCCTCTGTCTCCTTACTTATTTTCTGTCTCATTGATCTGTCCTTCAGAATGAGTGGAGTGTTGAAGTCTCCTAGAATGAATGCATTGCATTCTATTTCCCCTTTTAATTCTGTTAGTATTTGTTTCACATATGTTGGTGCTCCTCTGTTGGGTGCATAGATATAATGGTTATATCTTCTTGTTGGATTGACCCCTTTATCATTATGTAATGTCCTTCTTTTTCTCTTGTGACTTTCTTTGTTTAGAAGTCTATTTTGTCTGACACAATTACTCCTGCTTTTTTCTCCCTGTTACTTGTACCAAATACCTTTTTCCATCCTTTCACTTCTTGTCTGTGTGTGTCTTGGGGTTTAAAGTGAGTCTCTTCTACGCAGCGTATAGATGGGTCTTGTTTTTTTATCCATTCAGTGACTCTATGTCTTTTGATTGGTGCATTCAGTCCATTTACATTTAGGGTGACTATCGATAGGTTATGTACTTATTGTTATTGCAGGCTTTAGATTCATGGTTACCAAAGGTTCAAGGTTAACTTCCTTACTATCTAAGAGTCTAACTTAACTCACTTAATATGGTATTACAAACACAATCTAAAGGTTCTTTTTTACTGGTCCTTTTTCTTCCTCCTCCATTCTTTATATATTTGGTATCATATTATGTACTCTTTGTGTACCCCTTGATTGATTTTGGGGATAGTTAATTTTAGTTTTGCATTTGCTTACTAATTAGCTGTTCTACTTTCTTTACAGTGGTTTTATTACCTCTGGTGACAGCTATTAAACCTTAGAAACACTTCCATCTATAGCAGTCCCTCCAAAATATACTGTAGAGACTGTTTGTGGGAGGTAAATTCTCTCAGCTTTTGTTTATCTGGAAAGTGTTTAATCCCTCCTTCAAATTTAAATGATAATCTTGCTGTTCAAAGTATTCTTGGTTCAAGGCTCTTCTGCTTCATTGCATTAAATACATCATGCCACTCCCTTCTGGCCTGTAAGGTTTCTGCTGTGCAGTCTGATGATAGCCTGATGGGCTTTCCTTTGTATGTGATCTTATTTTTCTCTCTCGCTGCTTTTAATAGTCTGTCCTTATCCTTGATCTTTTCCATTTTAATTACTTTATGTCTTGGTATTGTCTTCCTTGGGTCCCTTATGTTGGGAGATCTGTGCACCTCCATGGCCTGAGAGACTTTCTCCTTTCCCAGATTGGGAAGTTTTAAGAAATTCCCTCCTCATAGACACTTCTATACTTTTTCCTCTCTCTTCTTCTTCTGGAACCCCTATAATGTGAATATTGTTGCATTTGGATTGGTCACACAGTTCTCTCAATATTCTTTCATTCTTAGAGATCCTTTTTTTTCTCTGTGCCTCAGCTTCTTTGTATTCCTCTTCTCTAATTTCTATTTCATTTATCATCTCCTCCACCTTATCTAATCTCCTTTTATAACTTTCCGTTGTATGTTTCATTTCTGATACTGTGGCATAATGATTGAATCTCCAATCGGAATTCATTCTTGATTTCTTGACTATTTTATTGTACCTCCATGTGCATGTTAATGATTTTTATTTTAAAATCTCTTTCAGTGAGATTCATGGGGTCAATTTCATTTGAATCTTTTTCTGGTGTATTCATAATTTTGCTTTGAACAGGGTTCCTTTGATGTTTCATATTTGTACGTGGCAGCCTCTAGTGCTCAGAAGCTCTACTCTCTAGAGCTGCCCAGCCCCTGGAGTGATGTCGGGGGTCGCAGGGGTGCGGTGTTGGTGCCTGGGGTGAGGAAAGAGCTATTTCCTGCTTTCTGGCTGCTGTGCCTGTGTACACTGCCAGAACCAGTGGGCTAAGCACACAGGTGTAAGTCTTTATGCTTTGCATTTGTAGCTGCTGTAGGCGGGGCTTCCCTCTGGCTGGCCTAATGCCAGGGAAGGGTTTGCCGGTTTGCGAGCCTGGTTGGGCTGGCCAAGAGGAAGACGCAGGAGTTTGCCTATCACAGAGGGATGCCTTGTAGCTGCGTAGCCAGCCAGGGGGCTGGAGCACCTGACAATCATGAAAGTTCCCAACCTGCTGGGTAGAGTGCACCCAGACAATTTTATCTACTTGTCCTTTCTCCTGAACAGTAAGCTCTGTGCAATACTTGCCTCTTTATCATCCCTCTCGTTGTTAGGAAGTCTCTCAGACTGCCCACCTTTCTCTGGTCTCAGAGCAGACAGATGTAGATCCCTGCTTTCCACAAGTGACTGTAATCTCAGTCTCTCCAGGTATTCTGCCTGTCTTACCTTTCCAACCCCCCTAATCACCAGAGCACCATGCAATGTAGGTTCATGCTCCCAGAGCAGATCTCCAGAGCTAGGTGTTCAGCAGTCCCAGGCCTCCACTCCCTCCCTGCTCTGTTTCTCTTCCTCTCGCCTGTGACCTCAGATGGGGGAAGGGCTTGGGTGCCACTGGACCATGGCTTTGGTGTGTTACCCTGTTCCATGAGGTGTATTCCTTTCTCCTGGTATATGCAGTCTGGCGCAGCCCACTTTCCTGTTGGTCTTTCAGGATTAGCTGTATTAATTATATTTTCATATTATATATGGTTTTAGGAGGAAGCCTCTGTCTCACCTCTCATGCTGCCAGCTGCTGTCTTTTCTGGTGTTACGTTTTCTTCAACTGTTTTCATCTTTTCATTTTCCTTTCATGTTCTACCCTGTATTTTTCTGATTATTACCAATTTACCTTATTTTCTCTTGGATTCCTTCCAACTTAGTGCTTACTAAATAATTTAAAAATTCCTTCATGAGTTTTGCCACCTCATTTTTCAAACTTTCCTTTTCTTCAATCTCCTATTTTTTTAATTTTTTAAATTCTAATTTATACTGTATTTTTTTTTCATGACCTACATTACTAAATTTTCTTAGCATAATTTGAAATCTGTATCTTGCATGGGGCTTCAGCTCCTGGGAAAGTTCACTATGGATTTGGTGACACTGAGAAATGACAATGGAATGTTCTTAGGGTTAAAAGGGTTTATACCCACCTTTATTCTTCCAGCAATAGGCGAAACACTAGAATCGCGTCTGCATCCAGCAGTCTACAGGTCCATAACCCACCTCTGTCTCTGGCTCCACCCAGAGCACTGGGCAGCCCTCTTTATATAGTATTATATACTCTTTCAATAATAGCTCATTGCCTACTGGTGTGGAAGCATTAGCCTAGCAGTGGGCCAATTACATCATCAAGTAGTTTAGGGTCAGGTGAGGATCCTGGCCATAGGAACTTCCATTTCCCTTACACTCAGGTACAATTTTGATGTCTTTAATAGCCTGCCTCTCTGACATGCTCATTTTATAGGAATGTTATTCATTTTTACCATAGTAACTTTATATTCAATTGTTCTATAATCCTTTCTTGTGCACTTCTATATGAAATTAATTATTTGAGGAGAGAAAAGAATAGATTTTTTTTCAGTCTATTTTCTCTCTGTTCAAATTGGATCACTTCTATTGTTCTGTCTTTAAGTTCACTGATTCATCTGTCATATTCATTCTGCTTTTGAGACTATCCACTGAGCTTTTTATTTTGGTTACTATATATTCAGTTCTGAAATGTCCATCTGATTCTCTTTATATCTTCTATTTATTTGCTAGGCTTTCAATTTTTTCATTTTACATCTTATTTAAATCTGTTTTAGCAGGCCACTTCTGTAACTTCCCTGGTGGAATATCAGCATACCTCTTTGTTACTGCTTTGTGGGAATGGAAGTCCAGGTTCTCCACTCAGTATCTGCTGAGTCCCTTGGGAGGGAGAGGTGCCTCATTATTGCTGGGCAGGAATGAGAGTTCAGGCTCCTCACTCACCACCTTGTCTGGGATGGGTAAAGGTACCTTGGTATTGCTCCCTGGGTGACTTCCTCTAATAGCATGCAGGAGGGCGTTGTTAATGTTGGAAGGTGATACAAATCCCAGCTTCCCAGTAGGCCTCTCTATCACCACCTGAGCAGGAAGGGAGAGAGTGCTTCAATGCTGCTGGGTGGGTTGAAGTTCAGGCTGCCCGCTTTGCCTTTGTTGGTCAGGGTAGAGATGGGGGTTGTGGGGAAGTTGGGGTTCCTATGGCCAGGATCCTCATTGAACTTAAACCACTTGATGGTGTAACTGGCTTGTTGCTGGGCTACTGCTTCCACACCCATAGGCAATAAGCTATTATTGCACTATATAGAGAGCTTGGCCCAGTGCTCTGGGCGGAGGCAGAGATGCTAGTGCTCAACCTACTGCCAGGAGAACAAGCTGGGTAATAAACCCTTTCACCCCCAAAAAATATTCTACTGTCATTTTTTTGGTCACACTGAATCCATAGCAAACTTGCTGGGGGCTGAAACCCATTGGCAAGACAGGGGTGTTAGATTTTTCCATAGTATTTGACTGGAATAAAACAGTTACTGTTTTATAAAGTTTTCTGTTCTGTTATCCTGGCCCTTTGACTAGAAAGAGCAAGCTTTATATGGTCTTCTTGTTTGTTTCCACTCATTGGTATTTCTAGGATGTTGGCTTCTTAGTACCCAGTGCTATGAGGCAAAAATAAAGCTCAGCGAACTCAATGCTATGTCATTTTCCAGCTCTCAAGGCCATATATGGTTTATCTTCTTTTTATTTTGTAGAATCTTCTTATGCTTATTCAATATATAATACTCAGGATTTTTAGGTGTACTTAGGGGGAGGAGTATAGAGAACGGAGTCTGCTTTAGCTCTTCCAGTACTGGAATTTGCAGAATAAATTTATTTTAGCTTTCTTGTCTAAATCACATACCCAGTATCTTTGCTAATGGGTTTCAACCCTGTGCAAGTTCACTATGGATTCAATGAGACCAAGGAACAACGATGGAACTTTGGTTGAAAAGGTGTATTCCCTGGCTTGTTCTCCTGGCGATAGGTTGAGCACTAGAATTACATCTGCATCCAACAGTCTGCAGGTCTGCAATCCTCCTTCATCTCTGCCTATGATCAGAGTGCTGGGCAGAGCTCTTTATATGGTGACTCAGTCAGTAATAGCTTATTGCCTATGGGTATGGAAACAGTAGCCTAGTAGCAGGCCAGTTACATCATCAAAGTAGTTTAGGTTCTGTGAGGATCCTGGCCATAGGAACCTTCACTTTATTCACACCCAGATTTTAAAATAAGTTAATTTTATTTACATGTTTTAATTAATAGACTATTTTTTAGGGTAATTCTAAAAAATTACTAAAAAATCTAAAAATTGGTTTACTAAAAAATTGTAAAAAATCACAGCAGAATTGAGCAGAAGGTACAGAGTTTCCACATATCTCCTCTCCTGGCCCACAGAACCTCACTTACCATCAGCAACCCACACCAGCGTAGAACATTTGTTACCATTTATAAACCAGCATTCAGCCATCATTGTCAGCTGAAGTCCATAGTTTACATTAGAATTCACTTTTTGTGTTGTACGTTCTGTGGGTTTTGACAAATGCATAATGGCATGTATCCAACATTATATCATAATATCATATATCATACAGAATTATTTCACTGACATGAAATTCCCCTGATGAATTGACCTATTCATCACTCCCTCCCAGTCTCCCCTGGCAACCACTGATCCTTTTTGCTGTCTCCATACTTTTGCCTTTTTCAGAATGCTTTTACCTTTTTCAGAATTGTTGACATCATACAGTATGTAGCCCTTTCAGATTGGCTACTTTCACGTAGTAATATGCATTTAAGTCTCCTCATGTATGTTCATGGACATACAGTTTTGAAAAGTCATTTCTTTTTATCACTGAGTAATATCCCCTTGTCTGTAAGTATCACAGTTGCATATCCATTCACATACTGAATGATATATTATTGCTTCCAAGTTTTGGCAGTTATGAATACAGCTGTTAAAAACATCCATATATCATGTTTTTTGTGAACATAGCTTTTCAGCAACTTTGGGTAAATATCAAGGAGCATGATTGCTGGATCATATCTTAAGAGTACATTTAGTTTTATAAGAAACTGCCATCTTCCAAAGTGTCTGTATCATTTTGCATTCCCAGCAGCAATGAATAAGAGTTCCTTCCTGTTGCTTCACATCCTCACCAACATTTGATGTTGTCAGTGTTCTGGATTTTGGCTATTCTTATAGTTTAGGGGTGTTTCACGGTTGTTTTAATTTGCATTTCCCTGATGGCATATGATGTGGAGTATCTTTTCATATGCTTATTTGCCATCTGTACATCTTCTTTGGTGAGGAGTCTATTAGATCTTCTGCCCATTTTTTAATCAAGTTGTTTATTTTCTTGCTGTACAGCTTAAGAGTTCTTTGTATATTTTGGTTATCAGTCCTTTATCAGATGTGTCTTTTGAAAATATTTTCTCCCAGTCTCTAGATTGTTTTCTTATCATCTTGATAGTGTCTTTTGTAGAGCAGACATTTTTTATTTTAATGAAGTCCAACTTACCAACATTTTCTTTCATGGATGATGCCTTTGATCCCCACTTTTATTTGTGTCTTCTCTTGCCTTTATTCTTATTGATTCTGTCCCCTTCAATTTGGATTATATTCCCAGCAGTTTCTCCCTGTGAGCTTTTGTCCTAGAAAGGAACTTTGTTGGTTAGTTTTAAATGTTCACAGGGCCCAGGCTGCTCAAACACCTTCAGATTTTGTTGCAGTCCCCCCCCACATTTGGCTGCTGTGCTTATTTTAACCTGTTGCACTTTCCAATGAGAACTTCTTACAGTTTTATTTCTCAAATGCATCAAATCTCTGATTGCCTTCCCTCTTCCTCCCTGCTTCCTCCCACACCAATGTTAATAATTTGTGAGTCTTGTAACTGTCAGTAGTTTGTACCTACTTGCTCTCATTTTGGTATTCATGTGGATAGCTTATTACTCAGTGTTGTTACAAATGTTGTGTGACAGATTTTGGCTTTACTGTTACAGTTGTTCTGCTTGTACTAATGAGGAAATTTCAGGACATTGTAAAACTATAACAACCATTGTTACTATTTTTCCAGAATACCTTGCTATTTTATATTGCTTTCTCCTATTTAACATTCTCAAAGCTGAGATACTGTGGCTCATATTACCTTGTTTTCACTCATATTCAACTAATCTCCATGAAGAATATAGAATGTGTGCTTTCATAGAGTCTAATGGGCTTCATCCAATGCACGCTTGCGCGCGCGCGCGCGCGCGCACACACACACACACACACACACACACAAAACACACAAACAAGAGGTGTTCAAGTCATGTTCTTACCCTATGACTGTTAGGAGTGAATTGTTTTCCCCCAAAAGTCATATATGAAAGCCCTAACCTCAGAATATGTTGGTATTTGGAGTTAAAGAGGTGATTAAATTAATATAGGCCACTAGGGTAGGCCTTAGTACAATCTGATTAGAGTTCTAATAAGAAGAGGAAATTTGGACAAAGAGGCATTAGGGATGTATATGCACGTACAAGAAAGACCACGTAAAGACACAGCAAGAAGACAGCCATCTGTAAGCCAAAGAGAGGCCTCAGGAAACATCAGCCCTATTGACCGTTTGGTTTTGGACTTACAGTCTCCAAAAATATATGAAGATAAATTTCTGTTCTTTAAGCCACCCAGTCAGTGGTATTTCCTATGGCAGCCCTAGCAAACTAACACACTAAATACCTTTGCAAATGTAGAACTCTGAGATATGTACCTTTTGTTACTGAGGGCTTTTCTAGGTATCAAATGTGAAATGTTGAAATATATGCATTATTAATTAACTCCTATGTAATAATTAGGATGGGCATGAAGAGGAACTAGATAGTTATATAAGAACAAATATTTTTAAAGACCTTAATATGAACACTCATTTTGTGAGGTTAATTAAGGTATTTTTTGCCTGTCATTTTCATATCTAAAGTTAACAGAGAGTTTATATTTTTCTAATGGAAATTCTGAAGGTTAAATAACTTGAAGAAATGAATTTGCTTCTTGTCACTATATCTGAAATACTGTGTAAGAAATTTGATTAGGAATTTCTTTTGCAGTTTTATGTTTGCAAAACTGAGGGTTAAGATTTGAAATACAAATGAAACATGTTTTACTCCAGTCCCTAAACTATCTCTGATCTATGATTAGGACAATCAGAATGCCTGGAAAATACAGCTGAATCTACCCTCTTGCTTATTGGAAAGAGTAGAATGCATTTGGCTAAGTAATTACGTATATTCCTCTTTATGAACTTAGTACAAGTGAGCACAGACTTAAAATACAGACTAAGAAACACAAATACAGTTATATTTACAATTGCAATTATACTTACTCAGTACCACAAGTACATAGAAAGATGACAACAGAACAAATTGCAATAGTAGAATACAAAGCTAGAATTAACCTACTTAAAACCAGTCAAACATCAGTTCTTAAGTAAGCAGTCTTGTAGATGTTGAAGTTTCATGTGGAAAGATGCTTTGCAGTGTAGCATTATCTGGGTCTGTTCTCGTTAGCCCATGGCCTTAAACCAGCTTTGTAGGCTCAGAAACTCAACCTTATCAACATCTCAGTTATTCTTTCCCATAGGAGATGACCTTCTCTAATAAAGATAAAAAGCTTAAGAAAGCCTGATACAAAAGCTAGAAATGCCTACTTAATCTTTATATAATAAAAACAATAACTGTCAAGAGAATAGCACTTTCTTTGTCTATAGGCAAGCTCCATGGAAAATCAAATTATAATAGTTACATTTACCTCCGTACTGTGAGATAGTAGACATTTATATGCTTACAAAAATACATAGGTGGCCTCTTCCCTTTGGGTTATACCTATGTGGCTTGTGGATGAGGATATCTGCATATACTAGGGAGAGAAAAACTATCTCTAATATTTAAGTAGCCATGACTTTTAAAAGTTGATCAAAAGAGCATTGTGTTCAGCTACAAAGAGCACTTAAGTTAAAGGTAATAAATAATGGTGCACATCTCAGTATTGGAAGATACATTGTCAAGTGGAAACTAGGCTCTGTTTAGGGTAACTGCCTTGGGCATGTTTACACATTTTACAAAGCTTTACATAAATATGAAAATTAATTTATAGAAAATAATTTGCATTCTAATGTACTGTAGTCCAAACAGTTTAGTAACACAATATGCCTTTAAGTTAACAAACCAACCCAGTGACACTGTTTAGCTATGTATGACTTTATAAATGCAGATTTCTACTAGATGCTTTCAGTATTATAAAATATTATTTGACTATTATTTGCATTCTTTTGCCTATGAATCAATATACTTACATGTGTGTGTAGATAAGAAATTTCCTCTTCCCGTCAGCCCCTGCAGTTCAGTACAGCCCAAAGATTTCTTGGCAAATATAACATTCAGTTAGTGATCATTCTAAATCATACATTTTGTTTCCCACCAATCAGGAATGAGGCCCAAGTAAAATTTGCTCTCCTCTTAAATGTCTAAACCACAGTTTGAAAATAATAGTCATGTACTTCTTGGTAGGTATAAATACAAATGAAGTCAGACTTGAGCTTCAACTTCTAATGAGGGCAATTGCTATCTTACTAAAGGTCATTTCCACTGGATAAGAAATGTGTAAGACATCAGTCCCTTCATTATATATTTGCACTTCCCTTGAATGTTCTGTCAAATTTTTCCGTTTCCCCCCAAGTGAATTCCAACATCTGGTATCTGTTTGACCTTGTTGTATTTGTACATTTACGTTCCCACTGCCCACCGATTCTGAAAATGATCATATACTTTTCTTTTAATTCTGGTACCTTCCACTGGGTGCCTATACTCCCTCTTCACCTTTAAGCCCCCAAACAGCACTTTAGAATTTCTCTTCAATATGAAAGTGAAAAAATGCAATATAAAGTGTATGATGCTTTATCATTGTGGACAGCCTTGGGAGTCAAATGGAAGTAAAAGTGATAGAAAAAAATGGACATCAACTTTCTTCAATCACACCAGGTAGAGAAGATGATGGATGTAGCAGCTTGTCTTGCCAGTGGGTTTCAGCCCCGGGCAAGTTTACTGTGGATTCAATGTGACCAAAGAAATTGACAGCAAAACATTCTTGGGGTGAAAGAGTTATACCCAACTTTATTTCCAGGTGGCAGGTCAGTCACTAGAATCTCATCCACTCAGAGCAAGTCTGCATGCAGCAAGCTGGTCTCTGCCTCTAGGCCCCTGTGCCCGCACAGCCGTCCTCTGGGCCTCTCTGCCTGCACAGCCGTCCGCACAGCCATCCTCTGGAACTCTCTACACAGTCGTCCCACACAGCCTTTCTCTGGACCTCTGTCCTTGGTACTGCCACCACTCCAGCCTCTGCTCTGCTCTCCTGCAACCTTGCAGCCCTGCCACCGTGTAGTGCCCAGAGCACTGGGCGGAGCTCTTTATATATAGAGTCAAATTGCCCACAGGTTTGCAGTGAGCTAGTCAACCAGGGCCAGGTGAGATTCCTGGCCACAGGAACTCTCATTTTATCCACACTCCACCCCTCCAGGATTCTCTCCTCTCAATCCATGTGCTTTTAGTCCTCTGCAGTGGTCCCTGTGCAAGGAAGCTTGAACATTGTTCTCCAGCCTCTCCAGCAAAAAGTCTTGCAGACACACAGGCTGGACTCGTGGCTCTGTCTCTCACCTCTGCCTCTTTGGTTTTAATGGCTGGAACTGCTGCTCTGGTTTCAGTTGTTGCCATACCTCTAGTAAGATCCTATTTAGCTTCCCATCTAATTTCCTTCTATCTACTCCTGCCTGTATCAAATTAACCCACATCTGGGTCCTCGTAACCCTCACGGGGCCCCTCAAATTCCTCTTGTGAGTATCAGGTCTTATTGCGGGTTTTCGTTGCTTCAGCTACTGTATGTGTCACCTTGCATTTTGTAATCGCTGCCTCAAGGCAGGCTGCACTGTCAGGGAAGACAGCTTTCCCATCTCTGATCCCGAAAGAAGAATTCCATGCACCCCTAAGTCCCACGGCCACCGGCTCAGCCTGAGTATAGGGGTAGACCATAGAGTTCTCCACGACATGGGGAGGGGGCTGCTCCTCTCTTTGGGGGACTTTCAGCTGCTGGGTCTTTATTTTCTTTACAACCACTGGGCATGCTTTCAATACAGGAGGGGCCAGTGCCTCCGGCAGCACCCCTTCATCCTTCTCCAGCTCCTCCATTTCTGGGGCTGATGGCACCTTTCTCTCCACTCCCCCGAGTGCCTCCTCTGCTACTGTGCCTTGCAACAATGCCAGCTCAGTCTTCAGAAGGTCACTTACCTTCAGCTCAGTGCTTCACAGCTGACGTTCTCGTGCCACCTCTGCCTGTGCTTCCCTCAGGAGCTCATGTTTTTCCTTGATGGCCTCTTCCTCCTTCATGATACCTGGCAGTGCTGCCATCTCGTCTCCAAAGGCACCTTGCTGCCAGTGCTCTCCTGCTGCCTCCTCCCGCATCAAGGCCATCTCCTTCCTCAGGGAATCCACAGAAGTTTGCACCTCATGTTCTCATGCTGCCATTTCTTGGGTCTCCTCTGTAGACCTTTTTAATACTGTGAGAAGCAGCCAACCCACAGTCCCTGCTGCCTCCCGGGCACTCTGTTTCTCAAAGGATCTGCTTACTATACCAAGAGACACCCCTACTGCCTCAGGTGACACCTGCACTTTTCTCCAGTCCTGGGCTGGGGCCCAGTCCTCTAAGAGGCAAGCCACCTCAGACCACATACCCATTGGGGGACGATCCACTGTCTCCCCATTCACAGGGACAGCCCACTGAAGCGCTGCTCCCATAAGGGTAGACTGTCTTTTTCCTTGGTCAACGTGAACCCAGCCAACTTTCACCAATTGTCTTGCCAGTGGGTTTCAGCCCCGGGCAAGTTCACTATGGATTCAGTGTGACCAAAGAAATTGACAGCAAAACATTCTTGGGGTGAAAGGGTTATACCCAACTTTATTTCCAGGTGGCAGGTCAGTCAGTAGAATCCTATTCACTCAGAGCCAGTCTGCATGCAGCAAGCCAGTCTCTGCCTCTGGGCCCCTCTGCCCACACAGCCGTCCTCGGACCTCTCTGTCCACACAGCCATCCTCTGGGCCCCTCTGTCCACACAGCTGTTCTCTGGATCCCTCTGTCGACACCGCCGTCCCACACAGCCATCCTCTGGGCCTCTCTGCACAGCCATCCCATACAGCCTTCCTCTGGGACTGTCTGCACAGTCGTCCTGCACAGCCGTCCTCTGGGCCTCTGTCTTTGGCACTGCCACCACTCCAGCCTCTGCTCTGCTCTCCTGCAGCCTTGCAGCCCTGCCACTGTGTCGTGCGCAGAGCACTGGGCGGAGCTCTTTATATAGAGTCAAATTGCCCATAGGTTTGCAGTGAGCTAGTCAGCCAGGGCCAGGTGAGAATCCTGGCCACAGGAACTCTCATTTTATCCACACAGCTGGAGAGAAATCATTGTGTTTTCTGCATCTGTTGCCTTTACTTAGTTTTTCCTGCAGTTTGGTACATTCTGTTTTAGCCAAGATATACAGACTAGGAGCCAGATGATTCCATTGCACTACCTAAAGAAATTCTAAAGTACTCAGTTATTTGGAACATTTTATAAATCATCTTTAAAGCAGCATGCAATATTTTTCTATAACATGCTTTAAATAAAGGAAACTTTTTTATTGGCATATAATTCTTTTTCCTAGTTATCTCTATTTTTATTCATATTTCATAGAGTGATAATTTAAATTATATACTCTTGGGCCCAATAGGTTTGATGTAAAAAATAGTTGTATCACAATTTGTGTCAGAAAAGTAGCAGCTCGTATTACACATCATAACTCCAAAATATTTCCTTCTTTCATGTCTTTAGTGTTAGAAATCCTAAGACTGTTTTAAGCTGACCCGAGTAGGTACTACTTACAATTTGATACTGCTTGGCAATAATCCTTCTTTAAATGCTTTGAAGTACAAATCATGTAGTATTAAACATGAACCCCTTACATTTTACAAAGAGTTTAAACAAATGTAATGTAACAATAACAGTTTGGTTGCATTTAAAATAGTTGTTTATTTGGTAAAAGACCCACTGTTCCTTGATTTCTCATAAGTTTGGGGTCTCCATTGCAACTGACACTCATTCTTTCTCATTTGTCTCCTTCTTGAAGTCATCTTTTGAGTGGGTTCCTTCAGAAATGTAGATTTCCCAGTGGAGTTTAAAAGATAAACTCCATTCAAGTATTCATCTTAAGCATGGCCCAATAGGCCAATAGTCTGAATCAATTTGTAATGCTCTGATCCTTCCTCTTCCATGATCTAGGGCTTCCATGTAGAATTCTACCTTCCCTTCCCCTAGAGAGAGGTCCGAGAATCACTGGACTCTGTTCAGCATCCAGGAAATATACAGATACCTACTCCATTCTCACACTCCACCATCTCTGATGACTGTTATCATCGCCTCCTGGCGCCTATACTTGGGATTTGTCAACTTCCTAGAATCAGATTTTTTACATTAATAGTACAAAACGTGAAATGTTTTCTTTAGTTTACATTGTGTTGTTAATTTATGATCTGTAAAAGCTTTTATGTAGTTGGTTAAGACGTATATTTCTATATTTATGATTTTATAACTTAAATATCAACTGATAATTTAGAAGAGCAACAGTCCGTAGTCCTCAAATCCAAGCAATTTATGAATTTTGTGTTTTTCTGATTTCCAACTCTACAGAATTATATGATTTGTGTGCTTCCTTTAGGCTTTAAACTTATCTAAATATCTAATTTATCCAGTTTCTAAAGCACTGTCTAAATGAAGGGAAAAATTTTTGTATCACTTTTTTCTAATTCTAATTGTACCAATTATCTTACCTGGTTATAGTTATATTAGTTTGCAAGGTCTGTAACTCTGCAGGGAAAATAAGTTCCTGAGCCAAAATCAGTCAAAGGGAGAAATAAAGTGGAAGAAACCCGTTTATTGCTTACAAGCAGTCGTCTACTACTGCTTGCCCATGTTTCCCATGATGCGGGTGCAGAGAAAACAAAAAAATACCTCTCCAGTCCAGGTACCACTTGCTCTCCACCTGCCTTATAATCACCTCTATTGATATGGAGATGGACTACTTCTCTCCACCCTTTAGAAACACCTATTGATATGAAGATGGACTAAGGCCAGGCAAGAAATTCTGGAAATATTGCAGTTTTACACACAAACCGCCCCTCCAGAAATCTCATCTCACGATCTACTAGTTCCCCATCTTCTGCAGTACCCCCTGTGTGAGAAAACTGGAGTACTGTAACCAGACTAATAACATACAACAATAACAGCAATAAAATCACGATAATCCTCAAGAAAGAGGATCCAGCTAGGTTCAAAGTCCAATGCAGGTTAAGTCCATATCTTGCCGATTCCATAGGTGCCAGTAGCTGAACAGGTAGGGAGTTCAGAGCAATCATCACATGGCAGCTGCAGACAGGGGGTGGGTCCAGTCCACAGAGACTGTAGAAGAAAATAACCTTAAGGGCGATAAGATACATGTTTTAAAGACACCAGCATAGGCAAATCTTGTCCATCAGGTAGGATGCATGCGAGAGAGTGATCTTGTAATAGGACAGTGGCAGGAATGGAATCTCATCCTGGTCTAGTATACCAGACCTTCACCCACCTCCCTGTGGGAGTTACAGATGGGTCAATATACAAGGCTACAGGAGGTACATGCACTGACCATTAAGATAAAATAAAACAACCCCTTAAAATGCTCTTACTTCATAGCCGTTTTGGGTATACTACCATGATCTTTGGGGGTCATTCTACTTTTACTCCAGGAACACAAAGGAGACCAGCTTCCAGTCCTTTTCCTCAAGGTGCCAGAGGGGCCATCCATTGCTGGTCAAATGTCCAGGGCCATGTCCACTCAACAGTGTCTCCAGGGTTTAATGCAGAAGGGGCTGGCAGCAGGATGTTGCTCTGCTGGCCATATCCTGGCTTCAATAACTCCTCTTTGGTTTGCACATACAGTTGTGTAGGAGAGGCAGCAAGGTGTGTGAGCATGTCCCCAGAGCTCAAGGCTCCTATTTGGGGCTTCTCTTGGAAATGCCATAGCATTGTCCATAAGTGAACAGACCAGACCCATAGACTATTGGTGTCTGACTTCAGGCCAGATTTCAACAAATCATTGTACCTTGCTATCATACCTGTCCCAGTAGGGTTATATGGTACAGGAATCTTCTATTTTATCCCTAACTGCTGCACCCATTCTTGTAACACATGTCCAGTAGAGTGGGTACCTTGATTGCTCTCAATCACCTACGGCCAGCCATAAGCTGCAAAGAGATGCTGTAGGCCCCTTTTGGTCATTTGCTGATTTGCACAATGTGCAGAAAAAGCAGTCAGTAGTTCAGTAGCTGTGTCCACACAAGTCATGGCATACTGATACATTTCTGATACAGGCAGAGGCCCAATATAGTCTATCTGCCACCTGACAAAGGGTACTAGCCCCTTTACTATTATCCCATATTACTGTAGGACTCACTGTACTAAGTCCCTCTTAGAGCACACAAGGCCCTCCTTCTGGGCTCTGCTGACTTCTTCAAAGGTGAACAGCAAGCCCCACCGACAGGCTACAGTCTGTATTTTCTTTTGCCCCACATTCAACAAAAACCAATGTAACCATTGGGCCACATCAGAGGCAGGCTTTCCTTCTAGCAATGCACCTGGGCCAGTGTGTCTGCTTCATCAGTTCCTGGGGATGCCAAAGGCAAATGGCCAGTCACATGATATACGGTAACTGTCTTAGTCTGACCAGAGGCCCATAGGTCTTGCCACAGTTCTTACCCCCAAAGGGGCTGGTGACCAACCATCCAGTTGGCATGGTGCCATGTCAGTAGCCACAGGATCAAGCCCCTATAGATGGCCCAGCTGTCAGTGCAGGCCATTATAAGGGAGGGCTCCTGGGTGATCATGAGCCATACTGCCTGCAACTCAGCCCATTGACTGCTCTTCCCCTCTCCATCCATATTGTCTCAGTCTTAGGATGGAAAGCCACAGCCCTCCACTTTGGGGGCTGCCCATGACAGGAGCCATCTGTATACCAAGCATCTTCAGGTGTAGGGGTTTATCCCTCCTGATAAGGACTCTTGGCTACCAATGGCTTAAAAGCAAGTTCTTCCTGGTTTCCACTGGTATAGGTCACCTGCCCCAATAAGTGTTGGAGTTCTCCACTTAAGGGGCTAGTGGAGAGGGAGCTGTAATGCTGTAAATATGAGTCCCATTTGGCCAGTGTAGACATCTGTGCCATGTCACCCTTTGGCCTTTGGGTCCAGTCTTGCACCCACCCTGCGATGGGATAGGTGGTTATTACCTTGGTTGGAGCTGTTCCAGTAATGGACTCCATAGCCAGCAAGGCATGGTACACAGCAGTCAGTTGCTTACTATCAAGGTGTACTGGACCTCTGCTCCTTTCCATAGTTGTGACCAGAATCCAGTAGGTTGGTGGGTCTGTTCAATCTGTTGCCAAAGGCTCCATCCATAACCATCTTCGGGTATATGAACATCTAACTCACAGGGCCTTGAGGAGTCCATTACAGTCAAGCAGTTCAGCAGTGGTAAAAGCAACTACACATGTTTCCTCCCAGTCCCTCCTGATGCCCATTTGTACCAACCAGTTAAAGGCTTCAGAATGTGTGCCAAATGCAGGATAAACACTCTCCAGTAGCCCAAAAGACCCAAAAACTCTGTGTAATACTGTGTAATACTGCCACAATAGTAGCGGCAGAGAAAGCCTGGACCTTTTCTATGACTGCTTCTGGGATAACTTTAGTTTTACCTGACCAGACAAACCTCCAAGAACTTTACTGACAAACCATGGCCCTGAACCTTGGTGTGCTGTTCACAGCCAACCTTTCTCCTATAGATGTTATAGCAGTTGAGAAACTGCCCCTTCTAAATTGAGAAAGAATCAGATGTGAGCATGATATCATCAGTGTAGTGATATAGCCGCACCGTTTGCAGTTTCTTCCATGTGGCCAAGTCCTGGGCTTTAAGACTGTGACAAATGGTGGCAGCATCCCTGTGGAAGGACAGTGAATGTCCACTGCTGGCCTTCTCACATGATGGCGAACTGTTGATGACTTTTCTGTTCTATGTCAGTAGAGAAGAAAGCATTAACAAAGTCCACAACATGACGATACATCCCTAGTTCATGTCTGAGGGTGTCCATAAGGGCTGCTATAGAGGAGACAGCATCATACAAAGTGGGTGTTACTTAATTCAGTTCCCTGTAATCCACAGTCATATGCCAGGAGCTGTCTGCCTTTTTTACAAGACACACTGGGGAATTAAAAAGACTATGAGTGGGCTTTGTGATGCCCACATTCTCCAAATCCTGTACAGTTTCTCCAATTTCCTTGTGTTCCCTATTATATTGCTTAGTATTTGTCACCTGCTGAGGTACAGGCAGAGCTACAGGTGGGTGCTTAGCCTGTCCTCTCAGAACTTCCTTTACCACACATACACAAGTAATGTGCAATGGTCTGTAACCACACACCCTACAGGATATCCACCCCTAAAATATATTTAGAGTTTGGAAAAATGTACACAGTATACTCCTTTGAGAGTAAAAATCCACAGTGGGATTTGGGCTTTCTTCACTCTAATTTCCTTAGCTTCATAGCCATCTATCACAGCAGGGATCCCAGGAAAATGCTCATGGTTGCCATAAATCAGAACATTCAGCTCCTGTGTCCATCAATGCCAGGACACATTGGACACTCACCGGACCAGTAAATTGCTAATTTTCCATGTGGCCTCCAGTCCCTACTACATCCCCCAAAATGGGGGCCTTGACCCCATCCTCAGTCAAACCACAACACCCAGTCATCCTCCTGTGGGGGTTAGGGCCCAGGCAGAGCCTGAGTACTGCCCCCCAGGAAGTCTTGCCTGGATACAGGCCAGAAATGGGGCTTTGCCTCTGGCTTCTGTGTCCTGTACCTCAGCAGCTGGAACTGCTGCTCTGGCTTTAATTGGTGCCATAGTTCTAACAAGATCCTATTGGGTTGCCTAAGTTTTTCTTTCACTACCCCCACCTTTATCAAATCAACCTACATCTGGATCCTGCAGACCTTCACAAGGCCCTTTGCACCTCTCCTTTCAGTCGTAACCCATACTTCCTTCTGTGCTCTTATTGTTTCAACCTCCCCCATATCTGCTAAAGTACAAGTAGTGTCACTTATGGGTTGCTGTATGTTGGGCACAAGAATATTCAGAAGGGAAAAAAAAAAAAGAATGTTCAGTAGGGACCCAAAAAGAGATGGGGAGCTGTATGGAGCACCAGATTTCTCATTCCTATGGTGAACAACAACTCATCAGGGCCCTGGGGGTCCATATCATAGATGATATTTTTAATGCCCACTTCATGTAACACCTGCTGGAGCTCTGCATGTGTTTTCCAGCTAGTGGGTAAGTATGGTAATGCACCGATTAGGCCAGACTGCCCTGATGGCTGTTGCCAGCCAATACAGAAGCACCTGATTCCCGGTGGTGTGACAGGCACTTTGCAGCTGCTACCAGGGGGAAGGGTGAGTCATCAGGGTAGCCAGTCTACCCATTTCAGAATCCAAAATAACAATGTTTTCCACCCCCATATCCCAAAGCCAAAAAAGTCACGTAGGCAAAGGTTCCAACGGCTTCTGTGGAAACTAGATTCTTATATCCCCTAGCTCATCCTAGTATAGGGGCAGAGCATGGAGGGCTCCACAATGT
This sequence comes from Manis pentadactyla, assembly GCF_030020395.1. Lineage (NCBI taxonomy): Eukaryota > Metazoa > Chordata > Mammalia > Pholidota > Manidae > Manis > Manis pentadactyla. The sequence continues at coordinate 40,166,070 of NC_080032.1, read as the reverse complement.
GGGGAGGGGGCTGCTCCTCTCCCTGCAAAGCCCACAGTTGTTGCATTTTTATTTTCTTAATTACAACTGGGTGGACCTTTAATTCAGGAGGGTCTGGTACCTTGGGCAGTGACCTCATCAACAGTTTGGCCCCTGGCCCACCCCCTCATCCTCTCCTGATATCTCCTCTACCATCTCTGGGGCTAAAGGCACCACTCCTTCCCTCTTGGGAAGGCCTTCTGCAGTGCGGATTCTCCTGTTGCCTTCTCCTTCACTATTCACTTATCTTTCAGGAGTGTGACCTGACTTCTCAATAACTGTCTCTCTTTCTTAAGGGCATCCCCAGGTCAACGCCCAGCTCTTCCAAGAGACACCGAAGTGTGTCTCTCTCCTCAGTAACCCTTTCCAGTATCTTGAGAAACAAACATCCCACAATTCTGGCCACTACATGGCCACTCAGGGCCTCTAAGCAGTCTTCTGTCTTACGGAAGGCTAATTCCACAGCTTCCGGTGTCTCCACCCTTCCCTACTCCTGAGTAAGGCCCACCCTTCTAGGAGGTGCTTTCCTCTAAACCAAATCCCCACTAGGGGCTCCCCGAGTGGAAGCCCCATGGATAGGAGGCTTCCATGTGAAGCGGCACCCTCCACTGCTGCTGGAGGGAAGGGTGAATTGTCACCCCCCACCACAGCCACCACTGGGACCTCCCCACCATCCACAGCAGGGTTTCCAGGTACCTCCCCACCATCTCTAGGGGCAGCCCGCCCAAGTGAAGACATTTTGGTTTCAGAAGTCCTGCCAGTTGCCGCCACAAGTAACTCCAGGGGGGAATGCATCCCCAGCCTGGGGCAAATAACCTTTGAAGCAGAAATCAGTTAAAGGGAGCAATAAAGTGGGAGAAACCCGTTTATTACTTACAAGCAGTCTATTCCTACTCACCATATCTCTTGAGACCCAGCTGTCAAGGCCCAACCAATGCTCTTCCATCTAGGTGCATGCTGGCTCTCCACCCCCTTTGTAATCACCTACTGATATGGAGATGGATACTTCCCTCCACCACTTGGCAACACCTACTGATACGGAGATGGACTAAGGCCAGGCGAGAGATTCTGGAAATACTGCAGTTTTACCAATACCATAGCAAAGTTTCACCCACAGAGTGGCTTAAAAAAAACAAATTTATTTTCTCTCCATTCTTGGGCCTGAAAGTCTGAGATCAAGTTGTTAGCAGGGTGATTTCATCTGAAATCATGTGTTTTTCCCTCTGTACATATCTGTGTCCTGATCTCTTTTTATAAGGAAACTAGTCATATTGCATTAGGGCCCACCTTTTAACTTAGTTACTTCCTTAAAGACACTGTCTCCAAATACAGTCCCATTCTGATATACTGGCGGTTAAGACCTCAACATATTAATTGGTGAGAAAGGGCTAGGGGGCCTGGGGGGCACAATTCAGTCCAAAATGATGGCACTTTACAATATTTTAATTTGTCAGAAAATAATAATGTGTAAAGCACATGTCTATTTGAAGTTTGTAACAGCACAGTGAGGAGCCAGAGTTACAGCAAAGCCCGGTTACCCACTCAAGGCCTGTCCTCTGGCAGGAGGCAGAACTAGAGCCCATGTCTCCTCTTATTTGAACCTCACTATTCTTCTCACTCTGCCGTGCTGCAAACTGAAGTGGAAACTGACAGTTGTACAGATTTTTAAATGTTTGGGTATATTACATATGCATGTTTTGGATATCGATCTAGAAAATTCAGTCAGATTTCTACTGCATATTCCTTAGTCACAGCTTCCTGACCTTGCTGCCTTCCCTTCCTGCTTATTCTCATAACAGTAGGTCCAAATCTAGAATGACTAGTAAAATAGTTAATACATGATTGATGATGAATTTAGTCTGTTTTTGCCAAATGGAAAAATTAAGCATATCAGGGGATTTGTAGAGATTTATGTCATGAAAGAATACATCCCTGAAGACTTATTTTGTAAAAGGTAAATTTTATTTCAAGTACTGAGGATTTTTAGCAATTTGGTCATCTGCCAGTGGAGCAGATGGGGGGAAACAGAACAATATAGTACTGCTGTGCTCCATTTCTGCTTTTCTCACAGTAATTATAATCACCAGTGTTATCAGAGTCTGAGCTCCCAGTATCCCTTTGGCAGTCCTGGCTCAGGAAATGCCAGCTCTCTCCTACTGCGTCAGAAGACCTGTCAGGGGGTTAACATTTTATTAATTAATCATTCTGTTTGGTTAGAGTTGATTCAACGCTACCATGAATTTGTTGAATTTTTTTCTCTTATCTTTCTTATTAATAGTACCTAAATATCTCTTATAGGCCCTGGAGGTCATTCTTTGTCCTTCTAATCCCTTCTCCTGATAGAGTATGTATATCTTAAATATGGCACTATTCCACAGCTTTCTGTATCTACAAAGATATACCTGATTGTCTATATAAAGTGAATATCCTACTTTTAAAAGATGCAAGTACGAATATGTCTAAGTTCTGTGAAAGTTATTAAAATTCTAGGGAGAAAGTTTGACATGTGATTATGACAGATATATCAATGTTTGCCTTTTATAAAGCATCAAAGTAATTTTAAATATTTTCTTTTGAAAGTTGGCCGGGGATACTTTGCACTGATCCCTTTAAAGGCAAATACGTGACCTATGACTGGGATGGCAATGTTGAAGAGTATCATATAGAATTCCTGGGCTATCCCCATTCAAGATCATGGATAAATGCAACATTTGTTGGACATTATAGTATCACATTAAAGGTAGGTACACCAAAACTTTATTTTTCATGCACTTAAGTTATGGTCATTTTTGTCTCATATCCTGAAAGATATGTGATTATTTACTTTTATATTTCTCTAAAGAAAATAGTATATACTATTTTTTAAATCAAACATTTGTATTTTTAAAGAAGTTTTTTCAACTGAAGTATGGATAAAAAAATAGGTGTGGGTAGTTTTAAATTTTATTTTTCTAATGGTAATATAGTATAAACCACCTAAGGATTTACATAATCGCCTTTTGAAACTTTTAAGATTATCATTTGGTAATATTTTAATTATCTTGAGAAGATGCTAAGTTATAGTTCTAGTTTACAGGTAAATTTAACTATGGAATGCAACTAGATTTTGAGATTTCATACACAGAATATTTCATTATACTAACTTTTTCAGTATCTTTTTGACTATAAACTTTAAATCACACACTATAATTAATGAATAGACTGGATTCTCAGGTCAATGAAAATAGGTGAACCAGAACTATTTCCATGGGTTTGGTTTAATCTTTATCCATCAATTCAGTTATTCAGTTATCTGTGTCTGAATTGAATCTTTTCATTTCAAACCATGCTTTGATTAGAAATTTGATTAAAAAGTAGACGTCAGAGATGTGAATGGCTTCGACTCAGTTTGGATGTTGATAAGTATATATATTCAAATATACATGTAAGTGTATGTATATTAAGGCATTCCATTTTATCCATAGTATAAGGAAATTGTGGAAATCTGAGCTACGTTAGAATGGACTTTTACTAGATCTTTGGCATAAATAGTATCTTTGTTTGACTCAGCTTGAAATCAGTTAGAAGGGAAGGGTATTTTAGTAGAAATATTTAAGTATGGAATAATATACTTAGGTTCATTTCATGGTAACTGTGAGCCAGTCATCTTGATGTGAGGCACCTTCTCCACCCTGATATTTTGGGTGTGTTCCTAGGTACTTATGGCTGGTAACCGCAGAAGGCAGGAAGGGGTGTTCTTCCTTCTCTGCCCCCTCCCCTTTTCTAAAGGATGAGGAAACCTCCCAGCTTCTCATGAAGCAGACCTTCCCGTCTTAGACATTTGACAGTGTAGTAAATAGCAGGACATTCTTAAGAATTTCTATTTAAACATAAGTAAAAAATCAAAGTGTATTTTTTATAATTGTCTGAACTAGTATTACTCTCAGGATTTGAGTTCTATCAGAATTAACTGGTTGGTTAGTCTTATGCCGGTAAGCATACCAAAATCCCTGGGACAAGGAAAAAATCTGATGCAAAACATAGTCAAACTCAAGAATTAGGAGCTGTAAGTTTTAACCTTCTGAAGGCATTAAAGAAAACTTAGAAATTTTTGCAAAGACCATGACTTCGGGGCTGCTTGAATTAAGCAGGCCCCTGGTACAAGGATGAGAGCAGAAAAAAATAGTGTTAGTTTTCCTCGTCCTTCCCTAACTCCCGGGCTCTGGGCATAACTCACTGGGTGCCCTCAGGCCCTGGGGCAGGCTCTCCTTCTGTGTCCATTCCAGTTGACTTTCCTACAGTCTCTGCTCTGGTGCCTTTCTCTCTTCTTCTTCTTTGTGTGTTTTTCTTTACTTGCTCTCTTGGAGCTGACCTAATAGGGGTGCCTTCTTCTGTGGGTCTCATCATATAAGGCTGAAATTTTAGTTCCATTTTATCCCAGATTCAGCTGGTACATGCCAGACTGTCCTGCTGTGCTCTGATTCCCCACTCTGGCTCTTCAATGATAACCACTTGCCAGGAAGGGGAAATTCACAGTTGGTTGAAGTCTCATTGCCCCAGTCAACTCAAGAAACAAACAGGAAGGAGGTTGGCTCAGGAAGTACTGATAACTAAAATAGAAAAATCATAAAGATACATATGAGAAATTGGTTGAAAATGAATAATTTCAAACTATGTATTACCTAGGGATAGCTGAGATTTCCCTGTCCTTTGGAGATGGAGATACTATTGATTCCAACTTATAGTTTTATTGCTAGACTTCCCAGGGGATTTAATATTTTATGGTCCTTTCCGCACTGGAGCTCCTACATCCTCACATGCTGTCTCTACACTGTACCACATTGATCCAGATCTTAAATTCATACCCACTGTATGGCCCATAGAAATGAGATCACTTACACAAAATTAATGTATAGTAGACAACATAGACTTTCTTTTTTTTTTTTTTAATTTTATTTTGGTATCATTAATCTAAAATCACATGAAAGACATTATGTTTACTAGGCTCCCCCCTTCACCAAGTCCCCCCCACATACCCATTCACAGTCACTGTCCATCAACATAGTAAGATGCTGTAAAATCACTACTTGTCTTACCTGTGTTATACAGCCCTCCCCGTGCCCCCCACAACACTATACATGTTAATCGTAATGCCCCCTTTCTTTTTTCCCGCCCTTATCCCTCCCTTCCCACACGTCCTCCCCAGTCCCTTTCCCTTTGGTAACTGTTAGTCCATTCTTGGATTCTGTGCTTCTGCTGCTGTTTTGTTCCTTCAGTTTTCTTTTATTCTTATACTCCACATATGAGTGAAATCATTTGGTACTTGTCTTTCTCCACCTGGCTTATTTCACTGAGCATAATACCCTCTAGCTCCATCCATGTTGTTGCAAATGGTAGGATCTGTTTTTTTCTTATGGCTGAGTAATATTCCATTGTGCACATGTACCACATCTTCTTTATCCATTCATCTACTGATGGACATTTAGGTTGCTTCCATTTCTTGGCTATTGTAAATAGTGCAGCAATAAACATAGGGGTACATCTGTCTTTTTCAAACTGGAGTGCTGCATTCTTAGGGTAAATTCCCAGAAGTGGAATTCCTGGGTCAAACAGTATTTCTATTTTGAGCATTCTGAGGAACCTCCATACTGCTTTCCACAATGGTTGAACTAGTTTACATTCCCACCAGCAGTGTAGGGGAGGTTCCCCTTTCTACACAACCTCGCCAACATTTGTTGTTGTTTGTCTCTTGGATGGTAGCCATCCTTACTGGTGTGAGATGATATCTCATTGTGGTTTTAATTTGCATTTCTCTGATGACAAGCGATGTGGAGCATCTTTTCATGTGTCTGTTGGCCATCTGAATTTCTTCTTTAGAGAACTGTCTATTCAGCTCCTCTGCCAATTTTTTAATTGGATTATTTGCTCTTTGTTTGTTGAGGTGTGTGAGCTCTTTATATATTTTGGATGTCAACCCTTTGTTGTATCTGTCATTTATGAATATATTCTCCCATACTGTAGGATACCTTTTTGTTCTACTGATGGTGGCCTTTGCTGTACAGAAGCTTTTCAGCTTGATATAGTCCCACTTGTTCATTTTTGCTTTTGTTTCCCTTGCCCGGGGAGATATGTTCAAGAAGAGGTCACTCATGTTTATGTCTAAGAGATTTTAGCATATGTTTTTTTCTAAGAGTTTTATGGTTTCATGACTTACATTCAAGTCTTTGATCCATTTCAAATTTACTTTTGTGTATGGGGTTAGACACTGATCCAGTTTCATTCTCTTACATGTAGCTGTCCAGTTTTGCCAGCACCATCTATTGAAGAGACTGTCATTTCCCCATTGTATGTCCATGGCCCCTTTATCGAATATTAGTTGACCATATATGTTTGGGTTAATGTTTGGAGTCTCTATTCTGTTCCATTAGTCTGTGGCTCTGTTCTTGTGCCAGTACCAAATTGTCTTGATTACTGTGGCTTTGTAGTAGAGCTTGAAGTTGGGGAGTGAGATCCCCCCCACTTTATTCTTCCTTCTCTGCATTGCTTTAACTATTCGGGGTCTTTGGTGTTTCCATATGAATTTTTGAACTATTTGTTCCAGTTCATTGAAGAATGCTGTTGGTAATTTGATAGGGATTGAATCGAATCTGTATATTGCTTTGGGCAGGGTGGCCATTTTTACGATATTAATTCTTCCTAGCCAGGAGCATGGGATGAGTTTCAATTTGTTAGTGACCTCTTTAATTTCTCTTAGGAGTGTCTTATAGTTTTCAGGGTATAGGTCTTTCACTTCCTTGGTTAGGTTTGTTCCTAGGTATTTTATTCTTTTTGATGCAATTGTGAATGGAATTGTCTTCCTGATTTCTCTTTCTGTTAGTTTATTGTTAGTGTATAGGAAAGCCACAGATTTGTGTGTGTTAATTTTGTATCCTGCAATTTTGCTGAATTCTGATATTAGCTCTAGTAGTTTCGGAGTGGAGTCTTTAGGGTTTTTTATGTACAATATAATGTCATCTGCAAATAGTGACAGTTTAACTTCTTCTTTACCAATCTGGATTCCTTGTATTTCTTTGTTTTGTCTAATTGCTGTGGCTAGGACCTCCAGTACTATGTTGAATAACAGTGGGGAGACTGGGCATCCCTGTCTTGTTCCCAATCGCAGAGGAAAAGCTTTCAGCTTCTCACTGTTCAGTATGATATTGCTGTGGGATTATCATGTATGGCCTTTATTATGTTGAGGTATTTGCCCTCTATACCCATTTTGTTGAGAGTTTTTATCATGAATGAATGTTGAATTTTGTCAAATGCTTTTTCAGCATCTATGGAAATGATCATGTGGTTTATGTCTTACTTTTTGTTGATGTGGTGGATGATGTTGATGGATTTTCTAATGTACCATCCTTGCATCCGTGAGATGAATCCCACTTGGTCATGGTGTATGATCCTTTTGATGTATTTTCGATTTCGGTTTGCTAATATTTTGTTGAGTATTTTTGCATCTACGTTCATCAGGGATATTGGTCTGTAGTTTTCTTTTTTGGTGGGGTCTTTGCCTGGTTTTGGTATTAGGGTGATGTTAGCTTCATAGAATGAGTTTGGGAGTATTCCGTCCTCTTCTATTTTTTGGAAAACTTTAAGGAGAATGGGCACTATGTCTTCTCTGTATGTCTGATAAAATTCTGAGGTAAATCCATCTGACCTGGGGATTTTGTTCCTTGGTAGTTTTTTGATTACCACTTCAATTTCGTTGCTGGTAATTGGTCTGTTTAGATTTTCTGTTTCTTTCTGGGTCAGTCTTGAAAGGTTGTATTTTTCTAGGAAGTTGTCCATTTCTCCTAGGTTTCCCAGCTCATTAGCATATAGGTTTTCATAGTACTCTGTAATAATTCTTTGTATTTCTATGGGGTCTGTCGTGATTTTTCCTTTCTCATTTCTGATTCTGTTGATGTGTGTTGACTCTCTTTTCCTCTTAATAAGTCTGGCTAGAGGCTTATCTATTTTGTTTATTTTCTCAAAGAACCAGCTCTTGGTTTCATTGATTTTTTGCTATTGTTTTATTCTTCTCAATTTTGTTTATTTCTTCTCTGATCTTTATTATGTCCCTCCTTCTGCTGACCTTAGGCCTCATTTGTTCTTCTTTTTCCAATTTCGATAATTGTGACATTAGACCATTCATTTGGGATTGTTCTTCCTTCTTTAAATATGCCTGGATTGCTATATACTTTCTTCTTAAGACTGTTTTTGCTGTATCCCACAGTAGTTGGGGCTTTGTGTTGTTGTCGTTTGTTTCCATATATTGCTGGATCTCCATTTTAATTTGGTCATTGATCCATTGGTTATTTAGGAGCATGTTGTTAAGCCCCCATGTGTTTGTGAGCCTTTTTGCTTTCTTTGTATAATTTATTTCTATTTTTATGCCTTTGTGGTCTGAAAGGATTTCAGTCTTTTTGAATTTACTGAGGCTCTTTTTGTGGCCTAGTATGTGGTCTATTCTGGAGAATGTTCTATGTGCACTTGAGAAGAATGTGTATCCTGTTGCTTTTGGATGTAGAGTTCTGTAGATGTCTATTAGGTCCATCTGTTCTAGTGTGTTGTTCAGTGCCTCTGTGTCCTTACTTATTTTCTGTCTGGTGGATCTGTCCTTTGGAGTGAGTGGTGTGTTGAAGTCTCCCAAAATGAATGCATTGCATTCTATTTCCTTCTTTAATTCTGTTAGTATTTGTTTCACATATGTTGGTGCCTCTGTATTGGGTGCATATATATGTATAATGGTTATATCCTCTTGTTGGACTGAGCTCTTTATGATTATATAATGTCCTTCTTTATCTTTTGTTACTTTCTTTATTTTGAAGTCTATTTTGTCTTATACTAGTATTGCAACACCTGCTTTTTTCTCTGTTGTTTGCATGAAATATCTTTTTCCATCCCTTGACTTTAAGTCTGTGCATGTCTTTGGGTTTGAGGTGCGTCTCTTGGAAGCAGCATATGGATGGATCTTGCTTTTTTATCCATTCTATGACTCTGTGTCTTTTGATTGGTGCATTCAGTCCATTTACATTTAGGGTGATTATTGAAAGGTATGTACTTATTGCCATTGCAGACTTTAAGTTTTTGGTTACCAAAGGTTCAAGGTTAGCTTCTTTACTATCTTACTGCCTAACTTAACTCGCTTATTGTGCTATTATAAACACAGTCTGATGATTCTTTATTTCTCTCCCTTCTTATTCTTCCTCCTCCGTTCTTCATATGTTGGGTGTTTTGTTCTGTGCTCTTTTTAGGAGTGCTCCCATCTAGAGCAGTCCCTGTAAGATGCCCTGTAGAGGTGGTTTGTTGGAGGCAAATTCCCTCAACTTTTGCTTGTCTGGGAATTGTTTAATCCCTCCTTCATATTTAAATGATAATCGTGCTGGATACAGTAGTCTTGGTTCGAGGCCCTTCTGTTTCATTGCATTAAGTATATCATGCCATTCTCTTCTGGCCTGTAATGTTTCTGTTGAGAAGTCTGATGATAGCCTGATGGGTTTTCCTTTGTAGGTTACCTTTGTTTTCTCTTTGGCTGCCTTTAATACTCTGTCCTTGTCTTTGATCTTTGCCATTCTAATTATTATGTGTCTTGGTGTTGCCCTCCTTGGATCCCTTGTCATGGGAGTTCTGTGTACCTCTGTGGTCTGAGGGGCCATTTCCTCCCCTAGTTTGGGGAAGTTTTCAGCAATTATTTCTTCAAAGATATTTTCTATCCCTTTTTCTCTTTCTTCTTCTTCTGGTACCCCTATAATGTGGATATTGTTCCATTTTGATTGGTCACACAGTTCTCTTAATATTCTTTCATTCCTGGAGATCCTTTTATCTCTCTCTGCATCAGCTTCTCTGTGTTCCTGTTCTCTGTTTTCTAGTCCATTAATGGTCTCTTGAATCTCGTCCATTCTGCTTTGAAGTCCTTCCAGATATTGTTTTATTTCTGTTTTCTCCCTCCTTAGTTCTTGCATATTTCTCTGCAAGTCCATCAGCATGGTTATGACTTTTGTTTTGAATTCTTTTTCAGGAAGATTGGTTAAATCTATCTCCCCAGGTTCCTTCTCAGGGGAAGATGTAGAAGATGTCGAAGCTGTCTAGTTTAGTCTTGTCTGGATCAAATTTTTTTGCCTTTTCATGTTGGTAGGTGCAGTGATATGCTATTGACGCATCTGTCACCTGGGAGAGCCTAGACTTTTTCCAGTTGCTGATGACCTTTCTTTACTGGGACAACTGCAACCCCTAGTGGCTTGTGTTGGGCAATTGCATTTAGACTGGGTCTCTGTATCTTGCCCAGCCGTTATGGAGGAAGCTCCCTTGCTGTGTGCATGGCCAGCCTCAGAAATCTGCTCTGCTATGGCGGGGCCCGGAGGGGTATTGGATAGGGGGCTGTTTGGCTGTTTACCTCCATGAGCGTTCTCAGAGCTGTTGCCCAGGGGGTTAGTGCGCCAGGAGTTCCCTGGAATTTTCATCTGCTTGACTGTGACCCGGGATGCTTCCATCCAGTAGTGGGGTCCCTGTCCCTTTAAGACTTTCAAAAGCACTCACTTTTCTTTGTCCCAGAGGCACCGGCTGTGGGGACCCGCTCACAGGTCTTACTGTCCTGCTTCCCTAGAGTCCAACTCCCCACGCGTGCACTGTGTGTCTGCGCTCTGGTGCAGATGGCTAGGGCTGGGTGTTTTAGCAGTCCTGGGCTCCTGTTCCGACTCCTCTCCTCCCGCCGGGAGCTGGGGTGAGGGGCCTTGGGTCCCACCAGGCTGCGGCTTGTATCTTACCCCCTTCGTGAGGTGCTGGGTTCTTGCAGGTGTGGATATAGTCTGGCTGTTGTCCTGTGTCTTTTGGTCTCTTTTAGGGATAGTTGTATTTGTTGTATTTTTTCAAAAATACATGTTTTTGGGAGGAGATTCCCACTGTCCTACTCTTGGTTCCACCTCACAAAATGCTTTTAATACACCTAACATACTGAACATCACAACTTAGTCCAGCCTATCTGAAATATGCTAAGAATGCTTACATTAGCCTACAGTTGGGCAAAATCACCTAACAAAGTCTATTTTATAATGTAGTGTTGAATATGTCATGTAATTTATGGCATACTGTACTGAAAGTGAAAAACACATGTTTATGTGGGTACAGAATACCGTGTATGTGTATGGTTGTTACCCTTATGACCACACAGCCACCTGGGGGCTGGCTTGCTGCTATTGCTTAGCATCGCGAGGGAGAATTTGTGTCATGTATCACTAGCCTGGGAAAAGATCAAAATTCATAGTCTGGTTTCTACTGAATGCATATCATTTTCACAACTTTGTACAGTCAAAAAATCATAAGCTGAACCATTATGAATTGGGGACTATATATATATATATAGATATATATATATTGTTTGGGTCTGCTTACACACAGATATTTTTTTCAATATGTTGGAAAGATTTTTGGAGTTTTGCAACAATTTGAAAAACATTTTATTTTCTCTAGCTTACTTTATGGTAAGAATACAGTATATAATACATATATAAAATGTGTGTTAATCAACTGTTTATATCATCAGTAAAGCTTCTGATCAACAGTAGACTATCAGTCGTTAAGGTTTCAAGGAGTCAAAAGTTATGCATGGGTTTTTGACTGCAGGGATAGGTAGGGGGTCAGCGTCCCTAATCCCTACATTGTTCAAAGGTCAGCTGTACTCTTGAATATTTGTAACATGTTATACCATGTTCCTGCTGGCAAATAATCTGCATCGCTACAGGACTTGCAGTAAATTTTTTGTCATATGAACTCCATATCTGATATAAAATTTGCTACAATTTCAGTATTGTTGGATTAAGACTTTCTGTTCATTTGCTTGTTTTTAAGCATCCTTTAGTTTTTGGCCTGGACAGAATTTCTGTAACTATGACCTATTTGTGAATAATCTTCCAGGTAAACTTTTATACTATTGTATATTAGGAAAAATACACATTTATTATAGTGGTTAATAAAGCAAGGTCTAGAGCCAGGCTCTTTGGATTTGACAGCTGGCTGTGCTACTTACCAGATGATTCACTTCAGGAAGTCACTTATTCTTTATAAACTCCATATGTCTCATCATAAAATGGAGATTTTATATAATAGTATCTGCCACAGAAAGCTGTTTAAGAGGTTAACTGAGATAATACACATAAAGCCTTTAGCCGATTGCTTGTTACATAGCAGGCTCTTAATAAACATTAGTTGCTATCATTTATTGAAAGCATAGGTGAAATACACAGTTATTTATTTCCTTTCCGTAGAAATTCACGTCCACAGGAGGGAACACCAAAACTAGCACCAAGGTAGAGAATAATTCCTTTTCTTTTGACTAAAATCATATGTGAAAAGTGACATGCTTCTAATGTGTTTTTTAATCAACCAACGTGATGCCCCTAGAAATCAAGAGTAATAGAGCCAATTGATCATCTTACCCTTTGAGTCTTCAGAGCATGACTGAAAGAGGCCATTGCTGCAGTGCTTTTCTCTTAGTGTAAACAGAAATGTGAAGACCTGTTGAAAGCAGGAGATAGGGTAGAGCCTCCTACTCTGACTCCTTGGGGAATGACCAGTCCTCTGTATCAGCAGTGCCTCAGGAATACTTTGGATTTGTTTGATGGAATTTGAAAGAAGAATAGGATATACTCTCTTTCATGTTCTTTGCAACTGAATGGAACTAGTTTCTGTCCTTATCTCTAGTCTGCTTTTTTTGATTCATTCACATTTATATATGCTGACTTTGCTGTTCCAAATAAATTCTTGAGTTCACCTGTCATCTCCTGACTTCATCTCTTATGAATTTAGATAGCTGTGAACTTGTACTCAAGTTTAAAGTCCAATTCCAAGTAATATGACCAACTTTACTAATTTTATAAAGAGTGGAGCAGGTTGCTACCTTTCCCATAATCAAATGCAGGAAAAATATATTAAGAATCAATTAGGTTTCTCATATTGACTCTTTACTGCAACAGCAATAATCTTTTCTAAGAAATTCCAATGTATAGCTTTCCCACTTAACTAGAAGTGCCTATTTTCCTTTTAAGAAACCAGAGTCAGATCAGTTTTAGCCAAAATACAAGACTCACTAAATTGCTTTTACAGTCGTACCCCTTATGAGTAAGGCTGCCTTATAATGAGTATTTTATGTTTGGGTTCTTAAATTATTAAACAGTTGTACAGTAACTTTTGGTAACATTTTTTCCATTAGGGACTGGTGAAGTCCAAAACTCATAATCATATAACTGAAAGTGTAAAATTGATATATTAACATCTCTTTCATTTTTTTTTTAATTCCACCACATTTTTTTTTTTAAGTTATCTTCAAGGACCAGGACCAATCAAGCCATGACTCAGGTAAAACCTATTATCCTTAAACCCTAAGCAGTGCAGATTACACTAACTGAAAATAAATTTCAGAAAAACCACTTCCTTACCATTTTGTTTAGCTTACAGAATATGTACTGATTCTGCATCATGTATTTAAACATCCTCTTCTCCTAGATTTCCCACCTGCTCTTATGATTCTATTGTTAACGAAATCTGAGCATCTGTCTGTAATGAATAAAACCATTGTTTTTGCATAAACACATATTCCATAAAAAACAAATAAATGTGGAATAGAAAATAGCAGCCAATATATTAACTTTCTTTTAGGTTCAGGACTTGATACCAATTTGTACTATTGCTTAAAATCCTTTAGGCCAATTCGAACTTTTAAAAAGGTCAGGGCAAATGAGCACAAGCTTATTTTCATTGCTGATTTAAACCAGTTCTCCCAGTTCTCTTTAACATCCCCAGATGTCTCAGGCAGCCTGGCTGGAGCAGTAGAAAATAGCAGCATGTTAAATAAGCAGAGACCTTAAAAACTATCTATTGACTCAGTGTTCATTTGCTCCCAGTGATTTGTTTCATCAATATATTACCAATACTTTACTACCATATTTTGTTTGTAACAGCTTCCTTGCTGTAGACTTAATGATATATTAAGTTTTGCAAAGTAAAAATTTCTACAACTTGATATCAGAACATATAAAATACTTTAAACTGTATACAATAAATTTGACTTTTTTTATTCCTTTTTCAAAATTATAAAATATATATAGCACAAAATTTGCCATTTTAACCATACATTCATTAGTGGTTTAATAATCCAGGAAATACTTTTCTGACCAATATAAATATTACCTGATACAGCAAATGCCAGATGACAGTTTCTTATTATTTTCAACACAATTTATTTCTTACGATATGGGGACAAGCTTTTTATAACACCATCTTTGGGGATTTGTGCAACAGAATTGCCTTTTAGTGAATAAAATTTTATAGTGATCAAGCCCACAAATTCTGGAGCTAGATTGCCTGTGTATGAATTCAGCTCTTTCTCTCACTTGGGCAAATTCTAAATCCAGTGCCTCAATTTCCTCAACAACACAATGAGGATGATAATAGTACTTACCTCATAAGCTTGTTGAGAAGTTAAAATAAGTTGTAAAGTGCCTAAGACTATAATGGACACTTAGTGTTAGATAAAAAGTGGATAAATTAATAAATTAAAAAATAACAATGGACTTTTTAATAACAAAAATCCTATGGAAATAAAATATGTACTCAACCAACTCCAAATTGTGAATAGTTCCCATCTCATTTTCTTGAACTGGAGAAACCAAATGACAAATGTTTATGTTTTGATCATTTATGACATTGACAACTAGCATTTGCAAAATGCTTTACATTTTGCAAAGTACTTTTTACATATACTATGTCATGTGATCTTAATTCATCATTAAGAACATTGAGGCTCAGGTTAAATGACTTGCCTGAGATCACACAGCAGCAGAACTGGGACTCAAGCCCAGGTCTTCCAATTCAAAATCCAGGTATTTACAGTATATGTCAACCTGCTTGGAATTTACATAAGGCCATCTACTTCTAATGTTCATAAGCAAACCAAATTTTATCATCTGTACTCTGGAAAATCACAAAGTCCATCTTATTGATCTCCTTTTGTCAAGTCAGCCAACTTGATTCACTGAAACTTTGGCCAGGGCTTTTCAAAGTTGGACAAAGATATGCAAGCTCTCTTCACCTTTAGTGCATTTATTCTTAGCCATAGATTTAGAATCTCTTCATGGCTGTCACTAAAACCTAGTATTTATTTCATTCTCTTGTAACCTTTAATAATTGCTGGTCATTAGTAATACAAACATTTGTATCCTGATGCCAGGATTTGTTAATGTTTGTTTGTTTTGCTGTAGTATTGGTCCCAAATTTTCTCATTATCACATCCTCCCATAGAGCTCTTTAAAAATCTATACTATTCCTTGTTATTCAGCCATAAAAAATCAGGAAATCCTGCCATTTGCAACAACATGGATGGACCTTGAAGGCATTCTTCTAAGTGAAATAATTCAGACACAGAAAGACAAATACTGTATGATCTCACTTATATGTGGAATCTAAAAGCAAACAAACAAACACTCATGGCAAAAGGGACCAGACTGTGGTTACCAGAGACAGAGGATGGGGGTAGGAAGGTGGTCAAAGGTAAGAGCTTCCACTTACAAGATGAAAATTAAGTGCTAGGGATATAGTACACAAGATGATGACTATAGCTAACTACTATATGATGTATGTATGATATAAAGGAAAGTTGTTAAGAGAGTTAATCCTGAGAACTCTCATCACACAGAAAAAAAATTGTCTTCTCTCTTTTCTTTTTATTGTATCTATATGAGAAGACGGATGTTAGTTGAACCTATTGTGTTAATCATTTCACAATTATGTAAATCAAACTAGCATGCTGTATACCTTAAACTTACACAGTAATGTGTGTCAATTATTTCTCATTAAATTGGGAATATATATATATATATACATACATATTCCTGACCCTACATACTGGGGAGTGTTCTGATAATTATTTATTAATAAAATCTCATTGACTCTCAGGAACCACTGTATACCATATTGTCTCCCCATAAGTGCCTGCTTACTGTGTCTACTGGAAATAGCTAATGAAGATATTTATGAAAATGCATGTTATTTTTGTTTATTTTGTGGAATGTATAAATGTGTTTATGAGTTTGTGGTGCTAAAGAAGCCAGGCAATCTTCAGCAAAATTGTGATGTTTGACTCCCCTGCCCCTTTAAATATTTTGTCTTTGGTGGTAGGTGATTTTTCTCCCTACTGTGAAAGCGAGAGCATTCTTTTCTGTCTCTCCTTCTCTCAAAATCTGATTTCAGGTCCATCACACTGAATGAACAATGTATGTATTGGTTATATAAAAATTGTTTTCTGAAGGATTTCAGTCCAGATAGTAGACAGCCTCAAATGTCAGACTGGAGCTCCTTTAAAAAAAAAAAAAAAAAAGAAGAAACCACCACAGTATGTTATAGTTTGTGTATTCCAACTTGACAAGAGAAGAGCTTAGATAGCCAAAATACTTAGTAAATATATGTTAAAGTCTAGGTTAACAAAAAGCTTATCTAGTAGCCTATCTTGTAGTCTGTGATTTTTCTGATTTGTGTGTTGGGACTATTTTATCTTAATAGCTTGGCTTCTTTACCCTCTTCCCACTCCCAACATTGTAAGCAGTACTCAGTCACTGTATTGTTTACTCCCCATATTTCAAGACAAGTCATCATATGGTAAAGATTTGACTCTCAAATTTCCTTACTCTTTCTTTTCTGCCTAATTTCTCCCCTAGTATTCACTGCATTCTCATTATTATCTTTCAGGCTGATGTAAAGGATCAGACTAAGCAGAGCTAGAACTTTTTTTTTGTCATCCTAATTGGTTCACACTTTCTAGTGGTGTGGGGAGTGGAGAACACAAGTTATTTTGATCTTAAAGTCCTGCTGAGTAGAGTAAGCAAGATTACTACTTATGTCTGTAGAGAACTTAGAGTAAGCATTAAGTTATTTGCTTCAAGTGTTTGATAATTTGAATAGAACTGTCTAAATAATCTAGAGTTGATTACACAAAGAGTGCATGAACCTGTGTTAAAGATGCCAGATCAGAAGGGAGGCTGATATTAGGAAGCCAAGGGGTGCTTGGTGCACATGGATGTGATGCGACTGTTTTGCATCAAAGGAATGGGAATGTTCTTGCAGTCTAGATTACTCATTACTGTTGCAAAAATCCAATTTAAGGAAGAAAAGATACCCTTGTGATTAACTTTCTACTGAATTGCTTTAAGTGGAAGCAATCTGCCCAACAGAGGAAAAGAGCAATAGTTTTGGCATGATAGTAAATAGAACGATGCATCAGGACGATGCAGTTAGTCAGTGAGCTGTACACTGCAAGTTTGAATGTATAAGTAGCAGCAATGGACATAAATCACCAGGCAGAACACTTTATAATAGGCGGGAGTGTTGATCCTCATCTGTTTAGCAAAGATGCATTCCAAAGGAAAATTATTTTTATTTCTTTAGGTTATGAAATCTATGACTTATATCCCCATTTTTCTGAAGGAATCTTATGTAAGAAATAAGTGAAAGTAATGGTCATTACTTAGAATCATTTCAATGAATTTATTAAACTCAATAAAGCAGGCTAAGTATTCATGATTCTGATTTTCCAGATTTTTAATATATGTTCAATATTGTGTCTAAAAGAGAAGTCTTCTAAATTGTAAGTACTTATTTTTCAGTTCATTTTGATGTGATATAATCAAAGTTTGCAATGGTAATTTTGGACTGTAAATGCTATCATTATACCTACAGGATTTTAGTGAGGCTCTGCCATCCCCAAACAGGTCGTTTGA
The DNA here is from genome assembly GCF_030020395.1 of Manis pentadactyla. Taxonomy (NCBI): domain Eukaryota; kingdom Metazoa; phylum Chordata; class Mammalia; order Pholidota; family Manidae; genus Manis; species Manis pentadactyla. Next base: position 40,148,287 of record NC_080032.1, on the reverse strand, counting down.
TTGAATTACTTTAGTTTTAAAATTAGGTGCTATTTTTTACCTAACATTTAAAGTACTTGAAATGAGAAACACTTTTTTTCAAGAGAAAAATGCTACTAATATCATAGGATAAATCAGTAGCCTAAAAAATACCTCACAGATCTGAATTCTTAGAAGTAGTATCACCATATCACAATGCCAGATAGTCATCATGTTTACAAATTTTTCTTTTACCTTTGTAGGAGTAATCACATAATTCAGGATTAGAATGTAGCAGCCCTTCATTATCATCTCTGATCCTGACTGGGTTTAAAATTCTGCCACCCTGAACAAAAAATGTCTATTTGTAATACTTAATATTTACTGAACACCAATTATTTGCCAGTCTTCTAGACACAGAAGTGAACAAAACAGACAAAATTCAAATGCCCTCATGAGACTTATATTAGTTGGGTAAGACACATTTTTAAAAAAGATAACAGTATGTTAGTTGTTGATGAGTGCTATGGGGTCCAATAAGGGAGAATGATAGGTAGAGTGAAGAAGTAGGGTGCCAAGGGGAGGGCAGAAAAGAGTATCCCTGCCTATCTAGTCTAATATTCAAAGTCCCCTAACTGGGAAATTCTTCCCTATAGCCAACCAAATACCAGTGGTAGGTTGATAATAATTCTTGCTTTGATTGTATTTTCCCTCTCATCTATTCCAAAAAGTGGTCGGGTCCTTTGTGTCCCCATGTCTCAGAAGAGTTCTCTGTCATGAGGGTCAAAAGCAGAGATTACCTGTCTTCTTGGCCTGAGTTTCTTAAAGGTTGGGAAGGGTGGACTGGGACCGGAGAGGCCAGTGCCTCCAAAGCAGCATGGAAGAGAGGAGATCCTCTCAGACTTGGAAGAGGACACAAGTCTACCAGTACCCTGGGGAGTGGCAGTACCTTGGCTAAGAATAGCCCTGTGTTGTACCAGGAAGGCTGAATACATGCCATAAAGGTTCTCAGCCTATGAAAAGATTATTTCACCCACGTGTGGCAAAGAAGCTGTTAGGTTGCCTGAGGGCCTTGAATTAAGATGTTATTCATGTATCCATCATAGGCTGAAGAGTAATGACCTTTCTTCACTCTTCAGGTGCCATATTTTGTTTTCCAATTTATGCAAATCTAGGGAAGTGTAAGGAGTAGCCCCTGAATGTCTGAGATCAGGTTTCTCATCATCCTTGTTGGATGAGAGTTGGCACATTCAATTTTATTCAGCAAAAATAAAGTAATGTGACATTGCTTACATATAAAGTTTGAGGGGTAAGATCTATCAGGTTATTATACCTTAATTAATTCCTGTGTAGAGGAGCAATCTTAAAATACAAAGCAGTGGAAGATGTGCATTTCTACCAGAATGCATATTTCTCTCCCCTGGCCTTACTAAGTGAGCAAACACATATATGTTATTTTCCTTGAATTTTCCACTCCATATTAATATGTGGTGATAGCACAAATCTTATTCACTGAGTGAAGTATGGAGAAGGAACACTTAGCTTCTTCCTCAAACCGTTGAAAATGTAAAAATAATTTTAAGGCCCTCAGTCAGCCACTAACACATGATTGAAACAAGATCACATAAGACAGTAGTTCTAGAACTTTTCAATTTTGGGCACAACTTGGAATTCTCTCAAGCATAAGGTAGTGCCCTTTCCTGTCTAACCATATGTGTTTAGTCTCAAACCTCATCCTTACTCCAGTTATTTACATGAGTATTCATCTGTCAAGAATACATCTATCGATTTTTTAAAAAGGTCCCAGAGGATTAAACATGGCATGAGAGGTGACACAGAGGCTTCTCCTAAAACTGCATATAATATGAAAATATAATTACTACAACTAATACTGAAAGAGCAACAGGAAAGAGGACTGCACTAAACTTCATATGCCTGGAGAAAAGAATAAACCTCATGGAACAGGGTAATGTACCAGAGCTGTGATTCGGCTGGACCCAAGCCCTTCCCCCACCCCAGCTCACCAGCAGAAGGAAGAGAAATGGAGCGGGGAGGGAGTGGAGGCCTGGGACTGCTGAATACCTAACTCTGGAGATCAGCTCTGAGAGCACAAACCTACATTTCATGGTGCTTGCATGGTACTCTCGTGATTAGGGAGTTGGAAAGCTAAGACAGGCAGAATTCCTGGAGAGACTGAGATTCCAGCCCCTTGTGGAAAGCAGGGATCCATATCTGGCTGCTCTGGGACAAAAGAAAGGTGGGCAGTCTGAGAGACTTCCTGATAGCAAGAGTGCTGCTAAAGGGGCAAGGATTGCACAGAGCTTACTGCTCAGGAGAAAGGACAGGTAGACAAAATTGTCCGGGTGCACTCTGCCCAGCAAGTAGGGAGCTTTCATGATCTGCAGGCGCTCCAGCTCCCTGGCTGGCTGCACAGCTCCAAGGAGCCCCTCTGTGATACGCAGCTTACTGTGCCTTTCTCCCAGCCAGCCCCACCTGGCTCGCAGACCAGCAAACCCTACCCTGGTGTTAGGCCAGCCAGAAAGAAGACCTGTCTACAGCAACTACAAATGCAAAGCATAGAAGCTTATACCTGTGTGCTTGGCTCACTGGTTCTGGCAGTGTAGACAGGCATAGCAGCCGGGAAGCAGAAAACATCTCTTTCCTCCCCTCAGGCACCAATACCACTCCCCTGTGACCCCCAACATTGCTTCAGGGGCAGAGCAGCACCAGAGAGTAGAGCTTCTGGGCACTAGAGGGTGCCATATACAAATACGAAACACCAAAGGAACCTGGTTCAAAGAAAAATTATGAATACAACTCCTGAGAAAGATTCAAATATCAACCTCATGAATTTTCCTGAAAGGTAGTTCAAAATAAAAATCATTAACATGATCATGGAGGTACAGAAAAATATTCAAGAACTCAGGAATTAATTCCGGTTGGAGATCCAATCGTTGAAGAGCACAATGGAGGGTATTAAAAGCAGATTAGATATGGTGGAGGAGAAAATTAATGAAATAAAAACTAGAGAAGAGGAATACAAAGAAACTGAGGCACAGAGAGAGAAAAAGGATCTCTAAGAATGAAAGAATATTTAGAGAACTGTGTGACCAATCCAAACGGAACAATATTTGCATGATAGGAGTACCAGAAGAAAAAGAGAGAGAAAAAGGGATAGAAAGTGTCTTTGAGGAGGTAATTGCTGAAAACTTTCCCAGTGTGGGGAAGGAGATAGTCTCTCAGGCCATGGAGGTGCACAGATCTCCCAACACAAGGGACCCAAGGAAGACAACACTAAGACATATAGTAATTAAAATGGCAAAGATGAAGGATAAGGACAGACTATTAAAAGTAGTGAGAGAGAGAAATAAGATCACATACAAAGGAAAGCCCATTAGGCTATCATCAGATTTGTCAGCAGAAACCTTACAGGCCAGAAGGGAGTGGCATGATGTATTTAATGCAATGAAGCAGAAGAGCCTTGAACCAAGAATACTTTGACTGGCAAGATTATCATTTAAATTTGAAGGAGGGATTAAACAGTTTCCAGATAAGCAAAAGCTGAGAGAATTTACCTCCTACAAACCATCTCTACAGTGTATTTTGGAGGGACTGCTATAGATGGAAGTGTTCCTAAGGTTTAATAGCTGTCCCCAGAGGTAATACACCATTGTAAAGAAAGTAGAACAGCAAATTAGTTAGCAAACGCAAAATTAAATTAACTATCCCCCAAATCAATCAAGGGATACACAAAGAGTACATAATATGATACCTAATATATAAAGAATGGAGGAGGAAGAAAAAGGAGGAGAAAAAAAGAACCTTTAGATTGTGCTTCTAATAGCATATTAAGTGAGTTAATTTAGACTCTTAGATAGTAAGGAAGTTGACCTTGAACCTTTGGTAACCACTAATCTAAAGCCTGCAATGGCAATAGGTACATACCTATCGATAATCAACCTAAATGTAAATGGACTAAATGCACCAAACAAAAGACATAGAGTCACTGAATGGATAAAAAAACAAGACCCATCTATATGCTGCCTACAAGAGACTCACTTTAAACCCAAAGACATACACAGACTATAAGTGAAGGGATGGAAAAAGATATTTCATGCAAGTACTAGGGAGAAAAAAGCAGGAGTTGCAGTACTTGTATCAGACAAAATAGACTTCAAAACAAAGAAAGTCACAAGAGACAAAGAAGGACATTACATAATGATAAAGGGGTCAATGCAACAAGAAGATATAACCATTATAAGTATCTATGTGCCCAACACAGGAGCCTCTACATATGTGAAACAAATACTAACAGAATTAAGGGGGAAATAGAATGCAATGCATTCATTCTAGGGGACTTGAACATTCCACTCACTCTGAAGGACAGATCAACCAAACAGAAAATAAGTTAGGAGACAGAGGCACTGAACAACACATTAGAACAGATGGACCTAACAGACATCCACAGAGCTCTACACCCAAGAGCAGCAGAATACACATTCTTCTCAATAAAGAGAGTCTACTCACATAAACAGACTCAGAAATGATAAAGGAGAAATCACTATGGACACCACAGAAATACAAAAAATTATTAGAGAATACTGTGAAAAATCATATGGTAACAAACTGGATAAGCTAGAAGAAATGGACAATTTTCTAGAAAAATACAACCTTCCAAGGCTGACCCAGAAAGAAACAGAAAATCTGAACAGACCAATTACCAGCAATGAAATTGAACTGGTAATCAAAAACCTACCTAAGAACAAAATCCTGGACCAGATGGCTTCACTGCTGGATTTTATCAAACATTTAGTGAAGACCTAATACCCATCCTCCTTAAAGTTTTCCAAAGAGTAGAGGAAGAGGGAATACTTCCAAATTCATTCTATGTGGCCAGCATCACTCTAATACCAAAACCAGGCAAAGACACCACAAAAAAAGAAAATTGCAGACCAATATCCCTGATGAACATAGATGCAAAAATACTCAACAAAATATTAGCAAACCGAATTCAAAAATACATCAAAAAGATCACCCATCATAATCAAGTAGGATTTATTCCAGGGATGAAAGGATGGTACAACATTTGAAAATCCATCACCATCACCCACTACAACAACAAAAGAAAGGATCAAAACCACATGATCATCTCCATAGATGCTGAAAAAGCATTTGACAAAATTCAACATCCATTCATGATAAAAACTCTTAACAAAATGGGTATAGAGGGCAAGTACCTCAATGTACTAAAGGCCATATATGAAAAACTCACAGCCTACATTATACTTAACAGTGAGAAGCTGAAAGCTTTTCCTCTAAGATGGGAACAAGACAAGGATACCCACTTTCCCCACTTTTATTCAACATAATTCTGGAGGTCCTAGCCACGGCAGTCAGACAACACAAACAAATAAAAAGCATCCGTATTGGCAATGGAGAAGTTAAACTGTCCCTGTTTGCAGATGACATGATAATGTACTTAAAAAACCGTAAAGAAACCACTCCAAAATGACTAGATCTAATATCTGAATTCAGCAATGTTGTGGAATACAAAATTAATACACAGAAAGCTGTTGCTTTCCTATACACTAACAATGAACTAGCAGAAAGAGAAATCAGGAATACAATTCCATTCACAATTGCATCAAAAAGAATGAAATACCTAGGAATAAACCTAAGGAAGTGGAAGACCTATACTCCGAAAACTACAAGGCATTCATAAGAGAAATTAAAGAAGATACCAATAAATGGAAACACATGCCGTGCTCATGGATAGGAAGAATTAATATTGTCAAAATGGCCATCTTGCCTAAAGCAATCTACAGATTAAATGCAATTCCTATCAAAATACCAATAGCATTCTTCAACGAACTAGAGAAAATCGTTCTAAAAATTCATATGGAACCACAAAATACCCCAAATAGCCAAAGCAATCCTGAGAAGAATGAATAAAGCAGGGAAGATTGTGCTCCCCAACTTCAAACTTTACTACACAAAGCCACAATAATCAAGACGATTTGGTACTGGCTCAAGAAAAGACCCATAGACCAATGGAACAGACTAGAGAACCCAGATATAAACCCAAGCATATATGGTCAATTAATATATAATAAAGGAGCCATGGACATACAATGGGGAAATGACAGCCTCTCCAACAGCTGGTGTTGGCAAAACTGGACAGCTACATGCAAGAGAATTAAACTGGATTATTGTTTAACCCCATACACAAAAGTAAACTCAAAATGGATCAAAGACCTGAATGTAAGTCATGAAATCATAAAACTCTTAGCAGACAACATAAGCAAAAATCTCCTGAATATAAACATGAGCAACTTCTTCCTGAACACATCTCCTCAAGCAAGGGAACAAAAGCAAAAATGAACACATGAGACTACATCAAACTAAAAAGTCTCTGTATAACAAAGGACACCATCAACAGAACAAAAAGGCATCCTGCAGTATTGGAGAATATATTTGTAAATGACATATCTGACAAGGGGTTAACATCCAAAATATAAAAAGAACTCACATGCCTCAACACCCAAAAAGCAAATAACTCAATTAAGAAATGGGCAGAGGATATGAAGAGACATTTCTCCAAAGAAGAAATTCAAATGGCCAACAGACACATGAAAAGATGCTCCACATCACTAATCATCAGGGAAATGCAAATTAAAACCACCATGAGATATCACCTCATACCAATAAGGATGGGCAGCATCGAAAAGACTAAGAACAACAAATGCTGGCGATGATGCGGAAAAAGGGGAACCCTCCTACACTGCTGGTGGGAATGTAAGCTAGTTCAACCATTGTGGGAAGCAATATAGAGGTTCCTCAAAAAACTAAAAATATAAATACAATTTTACCCGGGAATCCCACTTCTCAGAATTTACCCCAAGACTACAACTTCTCAGATTTAAAAAACATATGCACCCCTATGTTTATCACAGCAGTATTTACAATAGCCAAGATATGGAAGCAACCTAAGTGTCCACCTGTAGATTAGTGGCTAAAGAAGATGTGGTACATATATACAATGGAATGTTATTCAGCCATAGAAAGAAACAAATCCTACCATTTGCAACAACATGGATGGAGCTGGAGGACATTATGCTCAGTGAAATAAGCCAGGCGGAGAAAGACAAGTGCCAAATGATTTCCCTCTTTTGTGGAGTATAACAATGAAGCAAAACTAAAGGAGCAAAATGGCAGCAGACTCATAGACTCCAACAAGGGACTAGTGGTTATCAAAGGGTAAGGGTGTATGAGGGTGGGTGGGGGTGGAGGGAGAAGGATATTGAGGGGTATTATGATCAGTTTACATGGTGTGGGGGAGGTCACAGGGAAGACAGTGTAGCACAGAGAAGACAAGTAGTAACTTTGTGGCATCTTACTACACTAATGGACAGTGACTGCAATGAGGCATGGGGGGGACTCGATTATATGGGTGACTGTAGTAACCACATTGTTTTTCTTGTGAAACCTTCATTAGAGTGTATATCAGTGATACTTTAATTTAAAAAATTAGTGTACAGATATAACGAGTATGAAAATATGAAGGAATAGAAGTTCCCATTTGTAATAGCAAAAAGCATATGTAATACCCTGGAGCAAGCGTAAGAAGCATGTATGAGATCTATGAATAAAACTTTAAAATACTACTAAGAGACATAATTCTCTTCTTGATTAAGAAGATTTAATATGGAAAGATTAAAATGGAGATTAAATCTCCCTAAACTAATTTTAATGCAGTCTCAATTTTTTAAAAGGACTGAAAAAAAATTCTAAAATCTGTAGGAAAATTAAACAAAGATAGGGAATTAGGGCTATAAAATATAAATAATAATAAAGTTCTAGTTGTTAAAGCAGTTTGGTACTAACAGTGACTTGACAGATTAATAGAACAATATAGAGTCCAAAAATCGACTCAAAAGTCTTAGAAATATAGTGATTAATGTCATAGTCAAATAATTAAAGTTATATTGTTTAATAAGTTGTATGGGTACAAATGGCTCTAGCTACTAAGGAAAAAAAATGAAGTGGAGGCTGTATCTCACATCTTACATCCAAAGTAGTTTTAGAAAGATGAAAAGATTTAAATGAACAAAAAAGGAAAAATAAGTATACTAAAAGATATTTGCAACATATGTAGAAAACTACTTTTTTAATATTTAAAAATCTCTTACAAAGCAATAAGAGAAAAGACCAGTATAAATATTTACATAGGACTTGAACAATTATTCCACAGATAAGAAAGTAATAGCTTTTAAAAGTATGAAAATTAATGAGTAAGTTCTAGGGATGTAAGTATATTCACAGTGTGTATATTAGCAGTTATGTACTTAAAAGTTACTGGGAGAATAGATCTTAAATGTCCTTACCACACACACACACACACACACACACACACACACACACACACACAAGTTATTATGTGAGTTGATAGAGGTGTTCACTTACCCTATTGTAGTAATAATTTCCCAGTATATGTGTACATGAAATCATTAGTTGTACGTCTTAAATTTACACAATGTTATATGTCAGCTGTATGTCAATAAAGCTCTAAAAATATAAAAAACTCCTAATAATTACTAAATTTAAAAAATGAAAATGATAATGAAAGGACATACCACTTTTCCTTTAAAAATATTGACAGAGATCTATAAGTCTGGTAACAAAAGTGTTCTCCAGGCTATGAGGAAACGTGTTGTTTGTGGCATTGTAAATTGTGACTGCTTGATTCAGAAGTGATTTAAAATAACTTCCAAAATTTAAAATATACATACATTAAACCTGATAATTCAACATCTAGGAATTTATCCTACAGTACACTGTCACATGGGAAAAACGACTTACGGACAAAGATTTTTAATTGCAGGATTGTCTCCAAGTGCATAATATTAGAAACAGCCTAAATGATCGTCACTAGAACATTTGTCAAATAAATAATGGTACCTACATACCACATATATGGATGTACATACATTATTTCCTCATATATCTCATCCTATTACTTGGCTTTAAATACCCTGTGTGCATGTGGATGATCCCTAAATTTTATCTGCCATTCAATTCTCTCTCCTGAACTCCCTTACCAATCTGCTACTCAGTATCTCCACTTGAATTTCAAAATAGGCGTCTCAGATGCAACATTTCTGACCTCTTGATCTTCCCCCACAAATTTCACTTCCTTGACAGCCTTCCCCATCTCAACAGATAAACAAATTTCTTCCATCCTTCTAAGTCCAAAAGCATTAGAGTCATTTTCTCACACAACCAATTTTTAGTTGGTCAAGAAATTCTTTTTGCTCCCTTCAGATTATATTCCAGAATCCTATCACTTTCCACCACAGTGGCTGCTACTACCCTGGTCTACCACCATCATTTCTTGCCTGGATTATTGCAATAGTCAGTCATCCTACATCTTCACTTGCCTCTGCAGAGTCTGTTGTCTTCTTTACAACCAGAATGATTGTTTCAAAACATTAAATCAAATCAAGTATTATGATTCTGATCAGAACTCTGCAATGTCTCTCATTTCACTCCGAAGAAAAGCCAAAGAAAGTCCTTACAGTGGTCTGAAAGAACCTCTGTGATCTGGCTCCTGTTAACTTGCTGTCACCATTCCCCATTACTTTCCCTCTTTCTTTCTCAGCTACCTTGGCTTCTTTAATACTTCTTGAATACACTTGTATTCTCCTGCCTTGGAACATTTTTTTCTCTGCCTGGAGTGCTCTTTCCCTGCCTATATAGCTTACTCCCTGACCTCCTTCAGGTCTTTGCTTGAATGTCACCTTTTCAATGAGAGTTACCCTGACCACTTTATTGCCTGACCTTTCCTTTATAACATAGTACTTGTAACCTCTTATACTGTAGGCTTTACTTGTTATGCTTACTGTATGCTATTTCACTGGCTAGAATGTATTGTCTATTTTCTTCAGCGATAGATCCTAAGTATCTAGAATATGCTATTGAATCAACAAGTAAGTGAAGCAATCTGCAAGACCAGTTGAAAATTCAAAGTGTGTATAACTCTTCATAGTATTCTGTAAAAATAGATATACTTATATAAATGATGTAAATGCTTGTAATGCATATAATATCTCTGGAAGACTCTGAAAGGAACTGATGACAATGGGTACCTTTGGGAGAAACAGTTGAGTACCAGGGATGTGTAGGGAGGCACGTTCTATACTTTTATGCACCTGTCACTTTTTCAGTTAAAAACAAACTAGTTAAAAAATACAATGCATAGCTGAATCTAATTCTGGAATTAAAAATGCTTTATTTAAAAAAGTATCTTAACTTTCTGAGTTCTTTAGAAGATGTTTAATTTTATTACCACTAGGTGGCACATACTTACTGATAGATTCTTAAAGATTCACAGATACAGGTTTTAAAAAAAAGCTTTTCAGTTCCCCAAACTCACCAGTTTACTTTAGCTAAATACCACATTGGCTTTTCTCAAGAAATTTCTTACTTCAAGTATTGGTGCTATATCAGCTTTTAGGAATTTTTCACTATCTATAATTAGCATCATTATAACATTTGAGCTGCAAAACATCTTAAATCTGCAAATGCTTAGATATTGTTTAAATTTTCTAATTTTTATTGAATTGGATCTGTTTATATTTTCATTTTTTAGGAAATAGATTTTTGAATGAAATTTATTCTGTGTACAAAAGTAGATTTCTGATTGATTATATTGTTTCACTGCTTTAATATCAAATTTAACAGTGTACAGAACCACATGCAATTTAACAAACACTTTCTGAATACCTAAATATAACACAATGAGATTAGACAAATGGGTACTGTGAAGGACACAGATGAAATATTATTTATTGTCCCTGTCTTCAGGGACCTTTCATTTTATGGGTGGGGAGACTCATGAGTATAATATAAGTCAGAATGTAGTAAATGTTTAAATGAAAATATTAAGTGTAATGGGAACTGATAGTTGATATTAATTTGGGGACTAAAGAATAAGGTGGAATTTGAGAAGAGCTTTAAATGTGTAATTTCAATGTAGAATTGATTATAGGTGTTATATAGATTTACATATCTGTGTAAAGGATGAATTATCTATCTGAGGTAAAGATATGATCATTATATGTAAGTGGTAAATATGGATTAATAGAAAAAACACCTGGTGATAGAGTTTTCAAAAAGGAATTGGTGGCATGCATTTTATAAACTAACATTTAAAACTTTATAAAAACCATTTGGGGCAAGTTCTAAAATAACATTGGAAAAATTATTGAGCCAGATAATTTTTATAGTCATTTTTAACCTAGATATTCTTTGATTTTGTTGTTCTTTTCAAAATATTTTAAAAATTAAATAGACATTTACAGAAGGTGCTGTGTTCAAGAAGAACATTTATTGAGTGCTTTCTGTGCTAGAAAACTGTCATACATTATTTCATTTAATACTTATAAAACCTTGTAAGATATATGTACTGTTACTCACATTTTAAAGATGAATTGGGGCACAGAAAGTTTAAGGATTTGTATGAATATGTCAACATCTACCAAAACTAGATAAGAATGGAATTAATTGTCTTACAATAGGAAACTTGGTTTTTCAATTTCTTTAGGATCATTGCCATGTTACTTAAAATGGAATCAACATTATTCTAATAAAATGTATTTGATATTGATTACTTTGTTACATTGATGGTAACTTTTTGTAACTTTGTAAGTGTGCGAACATCTTAAATACTAATATTATAATCATCTTAAGATATTAGTGAATCAAGAATCTGACTCTTTTGGTGATTAAAATGCAGAATTTCCACAAATTGGCTATACTCTAAAATAATAATCACATGCCAAAGTCTAAATAATATATTGTACACTGCTTAAATCAGATTTAGTTCCAGCTCAACAGCTAAATCAAGTCAATTTTAAAACAGAACTACATATGCAAAAATGAATCTTACTATTTTTCTGTTTCTTTAGCCAGGAAAATGTAAGAATAAAACGAAGTGGCATAAAAGTGCCCTACGAGAAGCATTCCTCCTTCATGGATGTTCTCATGAGCTAAGACTGGAAATGTGCTACCTATCAAACCAGGGTATATGAGTTTTTTATTCTTTACCACCCAAAATAAGAATTTATTCATATGCATGCTTTCCAAAATATTTTTACACATTTAAAAACCTCTCTCTCTCTTTATAGGGAAAGAGTATATCTTTGTCCACTGAAAAATCATTTTTGTATGGATTAATAGTGTATTTTGCTCTCTGAAACTGTTTTCATTAACAAAACATACACTATTTATGTGCAGTAGTTTTAATAGCTCTTCTCTCATCTCCTTTGCTCTTAGACTATCTATGTAAGGCCTCTTGTGTATTTCAAAGCATGTATTTCAAAATCAGAAGCCAAGGCTTTAAAATATATTCCCTGGGTGAAGCGTTCACTTGGATATGCTATATTATTTCAGAGCAAAGTATTTTTCAAAATGGTTCATTTTTAAATAAATTTAAAGCAGAGATAAAATATAATTTTCAACTTTTTTAAATTAAGTGAAAATATACTATTTCAGGTCATTTTTCAAAGAAACGAATCATAAATGTTATGGTTTATAGATAGCTTTTTAAATGAATTTATCATAAGGATTATAGTAGGTATAACACACTTTTAACTCTAAATAGAATATGATTGTAACATAAAACGGTAATTTTAAGTAAACTTAAATATGTTTTAACATTTTTCTGCTTACTGATAATTTTTTATCTTATGAAGCCCCTTCTCACTTAATCACCTGAAGTTCTAAAACAGATTACTCTATTGGAAGATAGGGACTTTGGTATTGTCTGAATTTTAAAGTATGAATGATATTTTCTTCTCCTTTGGAAAAGTCTAACAGATATTTTTAAAAACTTATCCATAAAAACATTTTATTTGAGAAAAAGTTTAAATATTAACCCAGCCACCCAAGTTTAGATTTTAAAACAAATAAGTAGGTTTGAAAAGAGTGGGGGGAAAATGACAAGCACACTGCTTTTGTTTACTCTGAGACCAGGAAAAGAGATATTTACTACCAAAATGTGATTTTGTTCCTTGTACTGAAAATATAGTCTTTGTTTATTAGTAATAAAGGTGAAGTAACCCTGTTGTCACAAATACAACTGAATGCTTTGCACAGACCATACATTTCTCTTGTGTAACCAAAATGAACTTTGAGATATTTAGTTTTTAAACATTTGTACTTTGAAATTATATAGTTATTTACTTTTTAGTTATATTACAGCCAATTCACACTAGCAGTAGACCCATGCTCTCAGTAAGTTATGGAACTGTCTGCTATTGTGTGTACCAGGTTATTTATGTCTGGGTCCTTTGGCAATCTTGCTTGTCCAGAGACTCTGAAGAGGGGTTATCTCTAAGTGGTTTTGCAGTAGCAGATCATTTTCTTGATGAAAGTCTGTTGATTTTTGCCTACAGAATTTTATGTAATTCAGTCTGACTGTACAGAGCCATATGCCTAAAAACTTCCATTTTGTCCCTGAAGTAGCCAAATACAGGAACATGAACAGACTTCCAGGAGTTCAGTCTTTGCTGTAACAGACTCATTCACTCCACACTCACTCTTCACTGTTCCCAAAATAGGTCATTTATTACTTGCTTAGCTTACCAGGGTGAATTCTAGTACATTTTCAGCTTTTTACTGTGTTCAGAGTTGTTTTGAGAGATAATCAGGTATTTTGTAAAAGTTGAGAAGCATAGAGATAAGCCATTTATTTCATTCCAAAAACTCTGAGGATTCCTTCACCTGAAAATTTCTTCTTCCAGCCCATAAATAATTACTACTAATTTTTTGGCCTGAATTATTCCTACTCTGCAGAAATTGGCAATCTATTATTTGATTCAACTCTTTTTCATTATTGAAATCTGCAGAGTCAGGAAATAATATGTACATATAGACTCGGTCATACTACAACAAATTTCAAAGTTCTGTCCACATGATGTGGTTGCCCTGTTTTTGTTGTATGAACTATTATTTCAAATAAGTGATTTTTCTTCTGGATCTAGACAGCTTTTTTAATATAGGAACATTTGTTATAATTTTATTTTTTAAATGAACAGCGTATTATCCGTATAGTCTCTATGTAAATCTCATATTATTTATAAGATTAGTATTTTCTTACATGCTCTGTATTTTAGAGTGGATGGTCCTATTTCTACCTTTTTTTCCCCAGAATCATTTGTTTTTTTAAAATAGACTTTATTTTTTAGAGAAGTTTTAGGTTCACAGCAAAATTAAGCAGACAGTACAGAGGTCCCATATGCCACCCAGGCACAACATCCCACACTGAGTAGTACAGTTGTTACCATCTATAACCAGCATTGATATATCATTGTCACTCAAAGTCCATATTTTACATTAATGTTCAGCCTTTATGTTTTACATTCTGTGAGTTTAGACACATGTATTCAACATGTATTCACTGTTGTGGTATCAAATGGAATAGTTTCACTGGTCTAAACAATCCCATGTTCCACCTACCCATTCCTCCCCCACCTCCACCCCTCTGCCAACACCTGGCAACCACTGATCTTTTTATTCTTTCCGTAATGTCTTATAGTTGGAACCATACAGTACGTAGCCTTTTCAGATTGGCTTCTTTGACTTAGTAATATATATTTTTGTTTCCCAGTGTCTTTATAGATCTTTCCTTTTTAGCACTGAATAATATTCTGTTGTTTGTACCAGTTTATTTTACTCACCTAGTGAAAGGACATCTTGGATATTTCCAAGTTTTGACAATTATGAATGAAGCTACTGTAAACATTCACATATAGATTTTTGTGGGCACATAAATATTCAGCTCCTTTGGGTAAAAATGAGAGTGCAGTTGCTGAATCATATGGTAAGAGTATGTTTAGTTTTACAAGAAACTACCAAACTTTCAAAGTGACTGTACCATTTTGCATTCCTACCAGCAATGAATGACAATTCCTGTTGCTCTACATCCTCTCAAGCTTTTGATGTTGTCAGTCTTTTGGATTTTGGCCATTCTTATAGGTGTATATGGGTATCTCATTGCTTTAATTTGCAGTTCTCTAATGACATATGATGAACATTTTTTCATATGTTTGTAATATGTAAATCTTTAGAAAGGTGCCTGTTCATTGCCCATTTTTTAATCCAATTGTTCATTTTCTTATTGTTGAGTTTTAAGAATTCTTTTTGTATTTTGGATAATAGTCCTTTATCAGATTGTATTTTGCAAATATTTTCTCCTACTCTGTGGATTATTTTCTTATTCTCTTGACAGTGTCCTTTGCAGAGCAGAAGGTTTTTATTTAAATGAAGACCAGCTTATTAATTACTTCTTTCATGGACCTTGCCTTTGGTGTTATATCTAAAAAGTCATCAGCATACTTGGAGTTATCTAGATTTTTTCCTGTATTACCTTCTAGGATTTTTACACTGTTGCATTTTATATTTAGATGTGTGATCCATTTTGAGTTAATTTTGTGAAAAGTGTAAGGCCTGTGACTAGATTCATTTTTTGGCATGTGGATAACTAGTTGTTCTAACACCATTTGTTGAAAACACTATCTTTTCCCCATTGTATTGTCTCTGTTCCTTTATCAAAGATCAGTTGACTATGTTTATTGGGTCTATTTCTAGACTTTCTATTCTCTTCCATTGATCTATTTTTTTATCTTTTTCCCAATATCATACTGTCTTAATTACTATATTTTTATAGTAAGTCTTGTAGCCAAGTAGGGTCAGTCCTCTGACTTTGTCCTTCTTCAGTATTGTATTGGCTATTCTGGGTCTTTGTCTCTCCATATAAACTTTGGAATCAACTTGATTATATCCACAAAATAACATCTTAGGATTTTGATTGAGAGTGCATCTAATCTATGGATCAGTTTGGGAAGCACTGATATGTTGACAGTATTAAGTCTTCCTATCCATGAACATGGAATATACCCACATTTATTTAGTTTTTCTTGTTGTTCAAGTTTTTTACTTTTCTTCATATAGACCTTGCCCATATTTAGTTAGATTTGTGCCTAAGTATTTCATTTTGGGGGATGCTAATGTAATGATAATGTGTTTTAATTTCAAATTCTACTTGTTCATTGCTGGTAAATAAGAAAGTGATTGACTTTTGTGTATTAACTTTGTATCCTGCAACCTGCTGTATTCACTTATTTGTTCTAGGGGTATTTTTCTTGATTTTTGGATTTTCTACATAGATGACATGTCATTTGTGAACAAAAACAGTATTTTTTTCTTTTTTCTCAATCTATACCTTTTATTTCCTTTTCTTGTCTTACTGCATTACCTAGGAGTTCCAGTACAATATTGAAAAGAGTGGTAAAGTGGGGATATCTTTGACTTATTCTTTATAGAGGGAAAACTTCAAGTTTCCCACCAGTAAGTATGATGTTAGCTGGAAGTTTTTTGTAGATTGCCTTAGCAAGTTGAGTTTTCTTCTTTTCCTAGTTTGCTGAGACTTTTTGTCATGAATGAGTTTGGATTTTGTCAAGTCCTTTATCTGCCTCTATTGGTATGATCATGTAACTTTTCTTCATTAGCCTGTTGATTGATGTCCTGGATTACATTAATTGAATCTGAATGTTCAACCAGCCTTGTATACTTGGGATAAATCCCACTTGGTTGTGGTGTATAATCCTTTTTAATAGATTGTTGGATATTTGCTATTATATTGTTAAGGATTTTTGCATCTGTGTTCATGAGAGGCATTGGTAATTTTCTTGTAATAACTTTATTTGGTTTAAGTTTTGGAGAAACACTGGCCTCATTGAATGAATTCTACAATAGTTTATAAGTAGTATAATTTCTTCCTTAAATGTTCAGTAGAATTCACCAGCGAACCCATCTAGGCTTAGTGATTTCTGTTTTATAAATATATACACACATACACACTCACACACATAAGTACACATAATTGATACATTGCTCTTTTTTACTATTTTGAACAAATTGTTTCCAGTTAGATACATTAAGAATAAGTAAAATGA
Source organism: Manis pentadactyla (assembly GCF_030020395.1). Classification (NCBI taxonomy): domain Eukaryota; kingdom Metazoa; phylum Chordata; class Mammalia; order Pholidota; family Manidae; genus Manis; species Manis pentadactyla. The sequence goes on along the minus strand of NC_080032.1, from coordinate 40,131,314 downwards.
AGGTACTTACTAATTCTGTGATTCTCTTCCTTTCTTTATCTTTCTTTATGTAGATCCAAATTTCTGACCTATATCACTTTTCTTCTCTCTTTTAACATTTCTTACAAAGCAACAAATTCTCTCTCAATTTTTCTTTGACCAAGTGTATATTCCTTTACTTTTGAAGGATAATTTCACAAGGTACAGAATTCTAATATGGTGGATTTTTTTTTCTCTCAACACTTTAAATATTTCACTCCACTCGCCTCTTGCAAGGAGAATTGGATGAAATTCTTACCTTTGTTCCTTTATAGGTAAAGTGATTTCACCCCTCTGGCTTCTTTCAAGAATTTTTTGTTTTCTTTGATATTCTGCAGTTTAAACATGATACAAAAAGGTGTCACTTTTGTTGGCATTTGTCTTGTTTTGTGTTGTCTGAGTTTCCTGGATCTGTGATTTGGTGTCTGACATTAATTTGGGGGAAATTCTCATTGTTGCTTCAACTATTTCTTCTGTTCCTTTCTCTTTCTTTTACTTCTGGCTTTCGCATTACACTTATGTTTACTTTTGTAGTTGTCCCATGGATCTGTATAGTCTGTTCTGTTTTTTTTTTTTCAATGTTTTTTTCTCTTTGTTTTTCAGTTTTAGAAGTTTCTCTTGATATATCCTCAAGCTCAGCAATTACTTCCTTGGCTATGTCCAATTTATTGGTGAGCCCATCAAAGACATTCTTTATTTCTGTTACAGTACTTTTGATCTCTATCATTTTTTAAAATTATTTTTAGAATATCCATCTCTCCTTACTTTACATGTTCTTGCATGTTGTTTACTTTTAACATTATATTAATCATAGTTGTTTTAAATTCACCATCTGATAATTCCAATATCTCTGTCATATCTGGGTCTGTTTCCAATGCTTGTTTTGTCACTTTAAATTGATTTTGCCTTCTGACATGCCTTACAATTTTTTAACATGATGTACCAGGTAAAAGAAACTGTGGTAAATAGATAGGCCTTGTGTAGTGTAGTGGTAAGATGTATATGGCTGGGGAGTCATTCAATAGTCCTGTGATTAAGTCTCATTCTTGAGCTTTGAACTGCACGGGTGCTTCTCTTTTTTCTTTTGTTTTTTTCGCCCCCTTAGATGGTACAGAAGGGCTTGATGGGGGCTGAAGCTGGTACTTCCCTTCCATCTTATGGAAAGCTACAGCAGGCCGGATTTGGATAGCTCCCTTCGCCTGGGTTAGCTATCCTCTGAATAAATCCTATATATTAGGCTCTGGTAAAATAGTTTCTCTGGATGGCAGGCCTTGTTAAGGAGAAATGAATATTCTGGCATATTTCACAATGGTTACTTTTTCCTCCCACTAAGTGAAACACTGAGGGATTTTTCTCCAATCTTCACTGTGAGAACCCAATAGAGTCCCTAAAGATAAACTCATAGGTGTGTGTCTCTCTCCCCCACGACTGGGTCCCCTTAGAGTTTCTATCTCTTAGGCATGTTCACACTGAGGCTCCAGCAATTCATCAGTTACAGTTAATGTTTTCCTATACTGGCACGGGTTCCTGTGGAGGTTTCTGCTCTGGTAGGTTGTGTTACCTCATCTTCACTTGCCTGTCTGTCTCTCCTGATTTGGGGACAGTGGTTTGCCCTGTGGCCTCACTTCTCTGGGATCTGGGAAGAGTTACTGCTTTTCAGTTAGTTCAACATTTTATGTTACAATGGAATGGTGACTTCTAAGCTCCTTACATGCCAGACAAGAAACTGGACTATTCTCTACCTTTTTAAGAAAATGATGTGACCTGTCACATTTAAAGAACATACCAACAGTTTTTCTGAGGCCATGTATGGACAAGCCTTAAATCAATTATTTAAAGAAGTAAAGCCACTGATTTATGTTAATATTTGTGTTCCTCTATAATATGGTTGTAAATAAAACATTTTAAACATCTATTATGGGTCATGAGGCATAACTATCTCTACTCATTTGGAACATTTTCATTTTCTACCTGTATCTCCTTTTTTGCACTGAAAAAATGTGGTGTAGATAGAGCTCAGAATAGGATTAAAGACTCTTTTAATTATCCAAATCTACATTTTCTGTTAACTGCTTTTCACTCTGTATGTGAGGGTCCCTACATGCAGAGATTTCTGAAGGGAAAAAATTAAGGCTTTCTCACTAGGGTAAGTTCAGCTCATAGAAAGTGGGTGAAGTTAATGTTGCTGAAGTTAAACACGACTTACTGCTATTAATAGGGAAATTGCTAGTGATTGTAATGTTATAAATATTACACCAGAATCTCCCTTTGACATGTGAAAATCAGAGTGGTTGTTGATACTGGGAGATGGTTCTGTAATTTTTGAACATAGGAAGCTCCTTGAACAATGGTTTGGATATTTCTGCTCCCAGTTCATCTCATGACCTGAAATTTTACATAAGAATATCATATATTTTGAAGAAACAAAACCAATTTCTAATATATTTTCATTAATTCTCAGTATACAATATGGGTCCATTGATCCAATTTTATTTTTTGTGTTTCTTTATTGTGTACTTTTAACTCTTTGTACAGATTGCTATTTCATCATGAGTTTTATTGTTACTAGAGGTCTCCAAAAGAACAAGAAGAAAAAATTTTTTAGGTAAAATGAAGGCATATTTATTTTATTTTATTTTACTGTCAGGTTCCATTGGGCCCTTTCTTAATTCTAAAATGCATTATAGAATTTCAGTGATCTTATCTTTTCCTATTTCTTGAAATATTTTGTTATTTTATCATTACTCATCAATTATTCCCAATTACATTAAAAAGACCAAAATAATTATTTAAATGGAAGAATGATGGACTCACCTAAATAGATGATACAGTACTGAAATATATCATCACTTAACTATTTTTCCTACTATTCCAGGGGTTAAGATCTCCTTCACTCCCTCTTTCTCTCTTTTACTGTTTTTCTCTCTTTTGCTCTCTCTCACACAGACACAAACACATACATACCCCAAAATGTCTTAATTAGATAAAATGGAAGAGAACATCGTTGATGATCTGTTATCTACCTGACTTTGTTTTAGAAGTTTATTTACATAGATTATATTATTTAAATCTCACAATATACAAATAAGGTAATAATTATTACTCTGAGTTTATCAATAAAGAAACTGAGGGTTTGAGGTACACAGTGTTTTATATGTTACACTGTCTGGTATAGTAACTTATACCACATAAATATTCTATGTATTTTAATTAATAAATTATGTTAAATATGTTTCAGATGCATATAAGAATTTGAGCAAAATACATGTATACTTATTATTAAAATTATTAACTACCTACTGCATATAGAATATGATCTCTGCCTTTAAGGCAGAGTCTAATCTTGCAGAGTACTTAGACATATATAGAAATAACCATAATACAAGGGAGAAAGTTCTGCAGCCTAAGATGACAGGATTTACAAAAGAGGTGGGTATTTTCTCCTGATTGGAGGAATGATCTGTGATGGTGGATGGTCTTTTGTGCATTCATCAGTGGGAGCCAAGTGTACTGCAGAGGAAAGGATTATTTCAAGTAAAGAGCTGAACATAGGAAAGAGAGCTGTTTATATGCCGCCAGCCAATTGTAGGTATAAACATAATAACCTGCTCCTCTGAATTTCTATGTTTTATACCATTAAGTTTTTTTTTTTACTGCAAAATTTGCTTTTAGATAGCAACCCTTTATTTATTCTTAAATTCATGGATATTCTTTTTTTGTGTGTACATATTACTCATGATGAATTTTAGTCTTATATTAGTAAGTTAAATTTCTGTTTATTTTTCTCTAATGTTAAATATAATCCTAAAACTTCATTATTAATGTCCACAGCTCTTTCCATTTTTCATTACCACAATATGAAGTTGTATAAAACATGATATATAGAATACTATGAATAAGTATTTACATATAACTGATTCAGCTATGGAATTCCAGATTGTACATTTTTTAAAAATCTACCAGCTATGGCAATATTTTAACTTATACAAACAATACCCACATATTTTTGCACATATCAAAATAATAACTTGAAAATTTTTCTGTATAATATTTAGTTATACTCCTCATTCTTACTGAGTCTTTTTCTGAAGCACTGTCAGCAGCTCAGGCATCTCAATTGGAGTCAGCAGACATAAAGATTAGAGACTTGTAGTCAGAAGAGTCTGGATTCAGAGCACAATCTCAGGCAGGGTATTTAACTTATCTTAGCCTCAACTTCCTCAGCTATGAACCTGAGATGGACTGTATACCCTCCAAGATTGTCATGAAGATTAAATAAGATGCTGTCTATATGAAGTCTTTACCCCATGTCTGAAATGTACTAGATGTACAGGTAGAGTTAACTGGGATTGAATTCCAGATCCTGTATGCTCCAGAGCACACATGCTGACTAAAGCCTAGAAATCAAATATGCTAGATGCTAACTCAAGGATGTCCAATCAGCCAATCAGATTTAAGGGAGGTTTGTCAAATAAGTATATGAATCCCTGATGTTATTACTTCCAGATTACTTTGTTCTGGGAAGCTGAGCTTACTAGCATTTTGATCAAGAGAACCACTGAAAATATCACAGTGTGAGAAAGAAGAAAAATGTAAATGTGCAATGTTGCATTTATTTCAATAAGAGAATAGGTCCTTTTTTGAAGCAGCCATACTTTATTATCTTACAGATAAATCCAAATCAGATGGCAAAATTGCTGTGGTGGCCAAGAAAAGGGTAAGATCACATTTTATTACATAAGATATACAGACTTCAAATTCCATTTGATTACTACTATTTTTTAAAAGAAATTCAAATTAATATTTAAAAACAAAATGACATATAATCAAATTTTTCTTCTAAATGTTAGTTGAGTATGTTTTCTTTCTTAGGTTAACACTAGAAATTTAATATTTATGGTTATATCAGTATATAGAATTATCAGAAATTAGAATAGAAATTTTTAATAAATAATTGCTTTTATTTAAAATATGTTTTATACATATACTCTCAAAGACATTTTATTTTTTATATATCATGTTATTGTAATATGTACAAACAATCTCATGGAAAATTCAAATAATTAAAATTCATGGCTTACTGTGGACTTTACCTTAAAGTTAAGTAGAGAACATCAACCATTTGTAAGAATCTAAGCCTAAAATCTTTTAAATGAAAATTTGTAAAGTCAATAATACTTCTGAAGAATATTTAAAATTTAACATGTCATTTTGTATATTGTATTCAGAGAGATGTTTAAGTCTGCTTAATGTCAGAACTGTGATTGAGACAGGATGAACCTTGATGTTCTCCTCAAGTGATAGTTAACAGAACATCACTGAAAAAGATATGATTCAATGCTTAAGACAAAGTTCTTCTGGACAAATAATATATAGGTGTCATAAGAAAAAGAACCATGATTGAAGGGAAAGCCTGTCCCTATCGTATTTTGTGTGTTGAGTGGTGGGATTGGCACAGGGTAGATGCAGGGAAGGTTGAAGTTAACCTGGGGAAACAAGAGAATGTAGGCATGAGCCTGTAGGTGAGCATCAGTTTTGTATTCTTGATAAGTATATGTTATGAGTCCTTTTAAAATTCGATTTTATTGTATCCTTTTGCTTTTTGGCTTATAAAAGTAACCTGGACTTTTCAGTAGCTGAATAATATTGTTGTACCTTTGCAGAGAGAAATTCAACATCATAGAAAGCAAAGTTGCCTTTTTAGAAAGAAAGGCAATAGCACTTGTATGAATATCTGAAGATTTAGATAGAAATATGTGAGGTAGTACAGGTTTGTTAATGTAGATGGAATTGTATATTTCAGTCTCCACTAAAGGACATTTAGATTAAAAAATGATAAAGACAATAATAGCTAACATTTCTGTATATTGCTTTATTTTCACCAGTGATTCTCAATTAAGGTGGTACTGTCTCCAGGATGGTGCTTATTCAAAGTATGGTCCATGGACCAGAGCTGGTCTCTGAACTATTTATTACTGGTGTGCAATGAGATAAGAGCAAAACATAAGAGTAATTACTTAGAAACTTGTATAGGAATTTGACAGTGTAATTTTTGTCTGTTGAATGTAATGATAAAATAGAGCATGTATTTTCTCTGTTTTTTTTTTTTTTTTTGGTAAGAAAGTCTAGATCTTAGATTAGGGCAAAAAACTAGTCCTTTATCACAGGTTGGTTGAGAGATACTGCCCAGTGGGATATTTTAGGAATTTATGGAAATGTTTTGGGTTATAATAATTTGGGAGAAGACAAGACATTTTATTGGGCAAAGGTTAAAGATACTAGGTATCTTGCCATTGATGGAACACAACTGGATAACAAGAACTGCCTGACATTTGGCATGGGTTTGGATGCACTGCTAGACTCAACCAACTCCCAAGTATAATTGTGTAATGATTCAATGCAAAACAATACTAATATATAACATGTTAGACAAAAAAACAAAGGATTTAAAAGTTTATTATGGAAAGGAACACTGAAATGGAATAAACACACAAGTCTCAAAATTAATGAATAATTTACTTTTTTCTCAAGATAATTGTAACATTTTCAACAATATATATTTAGCTGTAAAGGTAGACTGCAATTACCAAGAAACTATGGAAAACATTTACAAATATGTAACAAGAAATCTGAAATGCTTTTAACCGTCTTAAAATCAAATATTACTGAATTAACAGGTACATGAAGTGTATTGATTTCATTGAATTTTTAAAAAATAAACATTTGGAAATATTTCATAGTATTGCTATCCTTTATAAATTTGTGAGTATTTTAGAGTAGTGATAAGAAGTCTATGTTACAAATATTACATATTTAAATTATTTTTGGATAGCCTATGTTTTCCAGTCTTCCTAGGATACTGTCCCCAAAAGACTACCTTAAAATTCTCTATTATGTCTTATATTTGCTTCTTTTTCCAATTTATCAATATATTCTTCCTCACCTATTAAAAGTTATTTTCAAGTACTAGAGACTTTAATGTGTGCCCTGATATATTGCAGGTTTTCAAGAAAGGAAATGCATTTTCTGTGATATTTTGTTACTAGGTTATCCGATGTCATAGCATTGAGAATTATTTTTCCCATTAGAAATTATTTTTCCAATTTCCAGTATCATTTGGGAGACTGTCAAACTTATTTTCTATGCTTGGGCAATTTGAGTTTATTTTAGAGTATTATCTCTATTTCAATTAAGATCAGTTTATTTTTCTCATACAGATGTTTGATCTGTTACTACTTAACCTATAAGTACGTTCTATTCTTGTGTCCACAACTACTTCTCCTGGCACATTTTCCTATAGATCCTGTACAGAGTGACTTTGACCATTAGTGTATGTCCAGACTTACTCATGGTAAGGTTGACTAACATTCACCTTATTAATTACGTCTTCACATGTAGTTGTTCCCAACATATCACATAGAAACAAGCATTTTATTTTATTATAAATATATTTTCTTTTATTTCTTTCTTATATTACAGGGGTTTTTTTGAAATTATTTATGTAGCCAGATATGTTAATTAGGGTACAGGCTATAATACTGTAACAAGGAGACTCCCAATTACACTGAGCCAGTCATACAAGATAGAAGTTTATCTCTTTACCATATGCCTGACCAAAGGTGGACCAATGATCCAGGTTGGGAGGAGGCCTTGTGCCGTAAGATCAGCCAAATTCCTTCTAATTGTTATGCCAGTCTCTATAGAGTGTGGTCCTCATCTGTATGGTCAAAAGTTGATTGCACTGTCACATCCACATTCTTGCCTGTGGAAAAGGAGTGCAAACAGTTTCCTGAATAGGAACACATAAACTTGAAGTCACACATGTCACTTCTCTCACATCCCACTGGCAAAACATGGCAATACACCCAGGGGCAAATGAAAGTACAGGAATGCAGCTTCTAACTGGCTAGTTTGAGAAGAGTATTCTAAAAGGGGATGCTGAAAGGAAGAAGAGGTGCCTGGATACCAGGTGACAGTGGTCTAAGAGTTCATTTCAATGTAGGGAATATGTTTCAAAATATTTGTTATAAAAAGGGGTTATTAGATCTGAGACAACTGAGAAACAATAGCATAGACTATCTATTTGACCCTCACAATACCAGGATAAATAGGTATTATGATAATTCTTAAAAAGAAACCACCCCAGCCACATTAAGTGACTTATAGTACTGTCAACAGTGTAGGAATGCATTTCTCATGGTCCATAATACCACAACTTCCTTTAAAAGTTCTTGGGCTTTGCCAGGTGGAGAAAGACAAGTACCAAATGATTCTCTCATCTGTGCAGTATAACAACAAAGCAAAAACTGAAGGAACAAAACAGCAGCAGACTCACAGGACCCAAGAAGGGACTAGTGGTTACCAAAGGGAAAGGGGGTGGAGAGGGCGGGTGGGAAAGGAGGGAGAAGGGGATTAAGGGGTATTATGATTAGCACACATAGGGGCTGCACAGGGAAGGTGGTATAGAACCGGAAGACAAGGAGTGACTCTATAACATCTTACTATGCTAATGGATGGTGATTGTAATGGGGTATGTCATGGCGACTTGATAATAGGGGGGAATGTAGTAACCACAATGTTGCTTATGTGAAACCTTCGTAAGATTGTATGTCAATGATACCTTAATTTTAAAAAAAAGTAATACATGAAAAAAAGTTCTTGGGCTTTCAAAGTCACTGTGAGTATATTTTTGAGATACCATATTACTTTTTAGTATTTCTGTATATTTGGCTTTGTATGTTTGATTCTTAATCTTGAATGTCATGCTTCTGAATGGGCACAATCCTAGCTTTCAAACAATTCTTCATCTGTATAGTACTTTCAGCTACAAAGCATTTCCAGAAACATTGTCTTTCACTTTCACCTTGGGAGGAAGGTAGAGCAGACCTTATCATCTTCTTCTTACAAAGGAGATCGTTTATAGTTAGAGAAGTTAAGGAATTTGCCATAGCCACACAGTGTTCTGTAGGTACTTTTACTTAATTTTAATTAGCTTTCTTTAGATTCATTTAAAGTATTAGCAAGGTAACCCCTTTAGTTTTTGACTGTTAATTTCACATAATATGGTAGCTTTTACTATTCTGTATATTTTGGATCTGAGGATATTGAGCACAATATTTTTTAAAGACAGAACTGTTTTATATAAAACACTCTAGGTGGACAAAAGAAAGCTGTTGCTATGAAATCAAAAGATAATTATAATGTGATGTATTAAGCTCCTGCCAAGTGCCAGGTAATGCATATGAATTATTTCATTTGATTCTAGTAACAATTCTGTAAGATACTCATTATCATCTCTGATTCATGAATGAAGAAAATAAGCATTGGGATGTTCACCACTGTCAAACACACAGTACCAAGATGGGTGATAAAAAGTAAATAATTGCCTCTATGGCCCCTCATCCTGGTTGCAAATCTTAAGTTTATTTACTGATACATATTATTTCTATAAACAAATGTGTGTATATAAATGTATAAATGTTTTTGATTTTTTTTACAATGAGATCCTATTATATATGTTATTTTATAGATTTAATTGCTTGAGTGAATGAGAGATAACTCTGTTTTTAACCTTCTGCCCTGCGTACATAGTAGATATATCATATTTAGTCAACCTTTTCTGTGTTGATGAATGTGTGGGTGTTTTCAAACTGCTGTTGTGGTTTGGTACTGCTACGAGCAATGATTTAATAAATATCCTTGTGCCTATATCCTTAAATACTGGTGCAGTTATTTCTATAGTATAAGTTCCTGAAGTGGGATTGCTAGATCAAACCTAACCGGTGTCCTTTGCCTAGCCTGAATAATGAGAGGACCTCGAGGAGTAAGTTGTTGAAGTTGTGCTGGCCTCTGCTGGGTTGCAGTGGCACTTGCTCTCACCTCTTTGAACCAAGATGTTAAGAAGGTTGCCGCCTTGGATACCATTCGTAAGTGCCTGCTGGGAATGGTGCTTCTTGGGTCAAGTATGAGAGCTCTATCTACAAGCCTCTGCTGCTCTCATAACCCCTCTCCCCCTTCAGTGGCCACCTGTGTAACTCACACTAATCTCCAATTCCCACTTGATAAAAAGAAGGTGAAGATCTAGATTGCCTCCAAGTCTCTTCCTGTTCTAATATTCCAGGAACTATAAAATATTTATAACAGCTCAGTAAGTAATTTCACAATGTCAAAGGACTTGTGCAGACCAGAGTAAATATCTAAGTCAACTTGCCCAAGAAACAAAGAAAGAGACAGGGGAGGGAGGGAGAAAGGAAGGAAGGAAGGAAGGAAGGAAAAAAAAGAATAAAAATAGTGTATCAGGAAGATAAGTTGGATAGCTGGTGGTGTTGCCTGTTAATAGATAGTGAAAGGTATTTGAATGCATATATATAATATATATATATATATTTTTTCAGGAAACAGCATTTTTATATTTACATAGAATGAAATAGAGTATAGGCTGGTTTTGGATTTGCAAATTACACTTAAAAACACAGCAACATCATTGTGCACACAAGTATCTTTAAAGTGTTTGTGTAAACAGTTCTATATGAAAAATTACTGTAAGTGGGCTTGCTGATTCAATGACTTGGCACATTTTAAATTTTCCTAACTTGCTAAGCATCTCACACCCAAAAAATCTCCCAACATCATTGTACCAATTACAGTCCTGTTCTTAATATAAGGGAATGAATGTCTAGACTGCTTGACCTTGCCAACTGTAGCCATTAGCAGTCTTTTTTATTTAAGATTTGTTCTGTTTTACTTTAATTACAAATTCTAATTTATTTTAATTATAAATGTATTTAATAATATATGCTAGAAGGATAAACTCAAGGAATGCACATTATGTAAATTGGAAAGTTCAAGTCTTCTGCCGGTTGCCTCTGCTTTGTTTCATTGTATCAAAATCTGGAAAGAAGCTTCCTTATAATATATTTTTGCACATTTGTACACAAATTTCAACAGAATAATTTCTAGAAGTGAAATTACTGGGGTAAACTGTGCACATTTAAAATCTGGCCACATGCAAGGAAAGATTGAGAAATTGTTACAGATTGAAGGAGACAAAGGAGGCCTAGCAACCAAATATAATGTGAGATCTTGGTTTGGATCCTGAAACAGAAAAGACTATCAGTAGAAAAACTGGTGACTTTGAATTAGGTCTTTAGCTTAGTAGTGTTGTAGCAATGTTAATTTCTTGTTTCAGTAATTGACTATTGTACTGTTGTAATCAGTGGAGCACATTTTGTTTCCCTTATTCACGTCTTCTAGAAGGAAAGAGTTCAGTAGAGAGACCAGATAGTAAGAAAAAGGCAGTGAGAAATTTATTGGGGTAAAGCAAAAAGTACACTATCAAAACAGAAAAGTGGGTGTCTGGAAACCAGAAGCAGCCCTGCCATGAGGATTAGGTTGGTTTTGATTTTTTCTTAAGATGGCAGTTAAGTCCTGCCCTGTGTCTTATGTCCTTTGATTGACAGGTTGGTTGACAGCTCTAGGTTATATAACCTTTTTCTCAGTGCACAGGTACATTACCCGTAAGTACCTACGCTAAGCCCATGGTTGAGAGTGGGGACAAAACTACAGTGCTAATTAAATTTAGATGTTATTGTAATTACATGGAGTTACTTTCTGGAAAAGGCCCTGTAATAAGGGAAACCCCTGTGGTCTGCGGCCTCTTGACAGTTTAGGTGTCCTTGACTATCTGGGCCTCCTGATAAGCTAGGCCACCTTGACTGTGGAACAGGGAACTAAGGAGGGCTCAGGGGTTGGCTAGGGAGGAATCTTCCTTGGTGTTGGGCTGGCTCCATTCTCCTGCTCATGTCTAACTGCCTACTCTAACACTATAATTATGTGTTATGTTAACGTTAGAGGATGCTGGGTGAAAAATATACAGGAACTCTCATGTTATTTATGCAGCTTCCCATAAATCTGAAATTATTTTTTAACATTACAAATTTTAGTCAACCATTACCAAATTGCTCTTCAAAACAGGTATACTTGAACAGTCCTACCAATGCTTCCTTGCTCCCTTACCAGCTGTAGATACCACCAATCTTTACATATTTGCCAATATTTAAAAGAAAAATGTCATTGTTATTTTAATTTGTTGTTATTTATGTTTTACGTTAGTGAGGTTGAGCACTTTCATGCATTTGTTGGACATTATATTTATTCAGAAAACTCTATTCATACCCTTACCCATTTCTTCCTTGGGTTTGTTTTGTTTTGTTTTGATTGGTTGATAGCTAGGTGCTCTCTTTAGTTAATAATTGCTAATACTTTGTCAACGTGTTGCAAACATTTTTTTCAGTTTTCCTTTTACATTTTTTATAGTTCTTTTGCTATATTTATACAGTAGAAAGTTTCTTTTTAGGGCTTTTGTCACATACTTTAGAGATTGCCCTTTCATTTAAACAAAATAGGTTTTGATTCACTTAACCTCTCTCCTATTGTTCCTGGTAACACTTTTATAAAAATCTTCATGAGTATAGCTTCCTCTCCCAGCACATGGGGTGGACTGTTTCCTTAGGACAATTTCCAGTAGCAGTATTACTGGGAAAGGGATAGGAACTTGTCAAATTGTTATATTCTCACTAGCAGTGCATGCAACTGCCACAGCCATAAGGAGATATTATAATAAAGATGCTGCTGACAGTTTACATCATACTTTGTTGTTTTAATTCACATTTCTTTGACTTGAGGCAAATTGTGTCTGAGTTCTTAATATTTTCTTACAAATTTATATGAACTCTATATATTAGTATTAAAAATATTATTTGTCATAGTTTCTTTATGTGCTTCTCCCAGTGTAGTGCTTGCTTTTCCATTTTTTTAATATGGAAGTTAAATATTTGAATGTGATTACATCTATGTTTCTTAGCTTTTTGATTTATTTATTACTTATAATAGTATAGACTTCTTCATAGGTAATAACAATGGCATGAATAAGGGGGAAGGTGTCTAGAGATAGACCACTGAGGTAGGAATTGAGCTCTATCACCTAACTTCTAGTGTGATCTTAAATTAGCTGCTTAACCCTAAACTATCTCCTGTTAAATGGGAAGAATGAAAGTTATATCAAAATAGAATTACTCTAGCAATTTATGTAAAGCACGTAGCATAGTGCTTGGAACATAGGAAACATTTCATTTAAGTTAGCTATTATTATAAGAATATGGGTTTATTTTTATCTGCGGTATGAAGATAGGGTATTAAAATTTTTACACAACTTCAGGACATAGTACCCCCATGACATGGTATCTTGGTGTAGTGACAAATTCATATGAAAGAAATCTGTGGAAAGGGCAAGTGCAGGGAGGACTTAGGACTTCCTGACCTTCCCCTGAAGCAGGAACTAAGCTCCTCAGCTGAGAGGTGTCATATCCCTCTATCCAAAGGAAAGGAGCGTCTGACCTTAGAAGACAGGGACACCGAGAGAGGAAACTGAAGGAAGAAGCCTGCCGCTTCCCAGTTTACTGCACTTAGCTCCTGACCCTTCACGCCCTGTCGCACATTCCCGTGACTCCACTCTTCATCAAACCTTATGTGAAAATTCAGGTCTAACTTGCTGCTTCAGATCTTTATTTCCTTATGAAGGCTCCTATGTCACATAAAATTTATCTGAAATAAATTTCTATGCTTTCTCCTGCTCATCTGTCACTTGTTACAGGAGCTGCAACTGAGAATTTAAAAGGGTAGAGAATTAAGACATTTTCCTCCCCTACACTAACCAGTTATCCCAATATCATTTATTGATTAATAAGTAATCTTTCCCTTCTTTACTATTTTTATCTTCTTTATAATAAATAATATTCCTTCAGAATATAAAATATGGCATTTAGTATGTCAAAATACTAACTTGTGTATAGTCATGTAACTGTTCTTAAAAGAAATTCCAAATTGCTTTAGTCATTATTTTTTTAATGTGTGAAATAGAGATTCTTCATTAATTAAAAAAAAATTGTTTTCACAGTTGTCACCTTTTCAGATTGTATGGTGTCTGTATGTGTGTGTGTGTGTGTGTGTGTATTAACTTTCTGTATGTTATGATGCTTTGACATTTTTAAAATCCTTTCTGTCTGAGAAGGGACTGCCCCACCCAAGGTTAAGCAATTCTTAGAGATAACAAAGAGCTCATCTTTCATATGCAAACCAATCATTCCCAAACCCATATTCCCCCAACTACTTTCTTATCAAACTCTCAGCACCAGGCCAGTATTTCCGCTGGCCTAAATTGTCCCAGGGCTGGATTCTGGCCAACTGGAGATCACCCCTGTAGACCAAAGCCTTCCAGAATTATCCAAACTAGCCAATCCTAAATTGTTTACTCTACCCTATTTGACTTTCCCCTGGAAACCCCAATAGAGGCACAATTAAATAGTTTTAAGAACATATAGATGAATTTTAGGATTATTTAGTCAAGTCCCAGGAAAAAAATCTGTTGAGATGATGATTGGTATTGTTAGGAAGGAAAGGACTCAGCTCAGTGTCCCAGGAAAATCAGATATAGTGAGACAAGAAACCAAAGTCAAGAAAGCAGAGTAAGTTTTAATGCACTCCACTTAGAGTACAGAGCAGGCCTGCCTAAAATAAGACTGGCCAGATGCTCATTCTGAGGCTTCTTTTATGTGGTTTTGACAGGGCAGAGGTCCTTGATTGACAGCTGTTAGCTCTGTAGGCTTGTTCTGATTGGTGAAATGGGAACAGGGGCTGTGCTTTGCCTGTGCTTCTGATGTTTCTCATTTGGGGAGACCCTGGACATTTCCTGAGTTACTCTGGGACCCTGTGGCTTCATCTGATTAACTCTCTGAGCTGTTTCTGGCTTTCTGGCTCTATTTGATCAACTCCTTGAGTCATCTTTGGGGGGCCCTTTCTCCTTTTCATCCCACTCATTTCTGTCTTTCTGCCTAACAGTATTATAGAAAATTTCTGTGCTAATAGAAAATTTCTGTGCTAATTTAGGGAGAAATTACATGTTAAGAAACATAACTTGTTTCTCTATTCATTTTTCTTTAGTTTTTTTCAAAGTAAAATTTTACATTTTTCTAATTGATGCTATCCCAGGACTGGGAAATTGGGAAAGCATTTTGTAATTTTGTTTTCCAATTTGGGGGATTTACATATATGTAGAAATCATGTATGTATGTATGGGTATCTTCCTAACATTTTTTTTATTAATGCCAAAAGTTTAACTTATACCACTTTGAAAGACAAAATTAATGATCACTGTCTTGATTTATACATTATGTATGAAGAATTTAGACTATTATATTTTCTGACGAGAAAAACATTTTTCACCAAAGTATTGCAAAACTTTTTCATGATAAGTAGGAAATTTTCATTAGCCCCATTGCAACATAAGTTGCTTACATTTTATGATGATGTCTCGATATTTCTGTTAATTAATAAGCTTGTTGTTAATATGGAATTCATGTACTGTAACTTGCTTAATTCACTTAGCTTTATATGCACCTTTCCCCAAAGATAAATATTATAATAGATCCCTGCTGCTGGCTTCCAGCTCCAGGCAGAGAGAAATCTCCAAAAGGAATAGTGAGCCAGAGGAACCCTTTGGATTCAGAACTCATTTCATTGCGTTTCCTTTTGGATCTACTTTTGTAGGCATCATTCACCTTTGTATAGGCCAGAGTTCCCCCAACTTGCATTATCCTGGTATTCAACACCATTTTGCCATTTTCTCTACTGCTAGTTACCATGGGTTTTTTTAATTTGACCTACCTTTTCTTTAATGTAATTTTTTATTAAGGCACAATTTAAACACAGTGAAATGCACAGATCTTAAGTGTAGAATTTGATGAGTTTTTCTTAAATGTATATACTCATGTAACTACCATCACCAATCAAGAAAGAGAATATTTTCATCACCCAAAAAGGTTTCCTAAATTTTAAAATGTAAGTGCACTCTTTTGATGTGCATTTGTGCCTTTGCACTTTTCAAATACATAAAAATAAGTGTATATGAATATAGAAAACTGTCCATTTATCAGTTTAAGTCATCAGTGGAAACCATAATATGAATGGGAAGTTCTTTTCCTACTAGTATCAGTTACCCTCTATACAAAATCTGCAGAGGGACACTTCACCCCTAAGACAGTGTTAGGAAGCTAACTTCCATGGTTGTGATTTTTAACAGGATACTCTTTAATAACTTAATAACTGAACATGCTTAATTAGGTTGCAAGATTTAACTCTTTTATCTTGAATTTCAATCTATAGGAACTTTATAGGATAACTAATAGTAGTAAAATATTAAAATTAGACAAAATGGTTTAATCTAGGATAACCAAAGCCTTTTGAGCAAGCAAGAATCCCTTGATTCACAGTTCCTATTTTCTGGTGGTCATGATTGTATTTTCTCTTTAAATTTAAAAAGTCTACTTGGGACTTAATATTTCCTTAACCCTTTTTTTAATTTGCTTTTCAGTTCATGGATCTAACTTGAGCCAGGCTGATCTCTTGTAGTTCTCTAAGATGAGCTGTGGGAGTGGGGATTTGCTGGGGAGTAGAGGGAAGGGCACCAGGGCGAGTATAAGGCAGTTGAAAATACCCTTGTTTTCCTTCCCTAGAGAAAAACCAACAGTGCCCCAGTGTGAGGATCGTACTATTATCCAAGTTCCAACGTTTGTGGTGGGAGAGATGTTGGCTAGTAGCTGGTTTTAAAGGACAGTTTGTCCTTCCGCAGGGCTGCTGGGCTGCCTGCTATTAATGGGGTTGCGGGTCTGAGGGGGGGTGGAGAAGGTGGCGGTGGGGAGGGGATTGGTGATGCCTTCCTGAACCAGTGACTTGGCCCAATGCAGTGATCTAGCTGGGAAAAATCCAAAGTTTAGTTGTGCAGATCTAGTGCTGAGTAAATAGAAATTTATGTTTATGAATAATTTTCTCTTTTCTTTTAAGAATTGTTTTCATCCTAATTACTAAAAACAATCAAAAAGCATCATTTTCAAGTGTCACTATTTATAATAATAGAAATGTTGTATTAGTTTTATGTCTCCGTATATAATGTCCACTTAAAAAGTCACTCAAGTTATTAATTCACTTGAAATTCGAGTTCAGTAATACTTAAAATCTGGTGTGACAGATTCCAGAAATTCAAAACTTTTCAACCATAATTCTCCACATTTTCTATTCTGCATTTTAACTTTGAGCCAGAAGGCAATAAAATGAATTCTACAAAATGTGATTGCTCTTTTGTTAAGAAACAAAAACCTCTTCAACTTGAGTTCCAGTTATCACATGAGTTTCCAGGTGCTGTCCTTTGTTATTTGGAACTAAAGGTTGTTTAGTTTCTACAGCTTTCTTCAATTTATTTTCCTGGTTATATTCATTAGAAGTATAATCCTTTCTTTGTGATACAGAGCCACATAAGTTACGTCTCCATCAAGCTGCATTCAAGGTGAATCTGGGTTTCCCCTAAAGCTTAGAATATTTTCTTTCACCACCACCTTCCTCATTCCATTCCATTAAAACCAAAAACGATATTACCAATTGGTAGAGAGTGGTTATTAACATAACATACAACAGAATTTTGAATAATGAGTTTGTGTTTGTATTTTATAGTTGTAGGTATTTCACTAGATATATTAAATGATATTTTTATGCCTAACAGTAGTACCTACTGTTTTCTTATTTTTAAAGGGAAAGTGTTATCATTGGAAAAAATACAATGTCACTAAAAATTAGTAGAATTTAGTTATACCTTGCTAGAATTTGTCTGTAATTTCTTATTTGTAAATAGCTGGCTTCTGCCCCAAGTCTTCCAGCTTTTCATTTATATTAGACAATACAAACCTGTTTTTTTTCTTTGAGGACCTATAAATTATTACTTTTTAATTCTTTAAAATTATAATGGCTTTGAGGCAATATTTATCTTTCTTTTTGCTTATGTATTTAATACCTTCACTTTGTTCCAAAAATATTTGTTGTATCATGAAATACGCATATTAGGTACACATCATAAATCAATAAATCTATACTCCCCCACATACTGGGGAGCATGATCACCCAGATCAAACCAAGGCAGGTATATCTTCCATATCCTTCTATGAATCTAGGTACAAGAATGTCTTCTATTTCAACCTCTGGAATCCTCAGTACATATGATCCAGATAGAATTTTTTAAAGATTAATTGGGGGAGGATTGTACTATTGGGTACAGTCTGTGTAATGTATTCCTACATAGAAGGTAGGTTGTCTTCTTTTGAATCATGCTGAGGATAAATGAGGACATTTTATAGAAATCCATGAGTTGAAGAATCAGGCCAGTTACCCTTAACACTCAGATTAGTGGAGGGAAAAATAGTACAACAAATAATAAAGCTCTCAACATTCATTGTTTTGTAAATGTGTAATTGAAAACAACATATATAATATGGGTATTATAACCATAGAATATTCACTGTGCATCAGCTTTTTAGATCTTAATTGAAATATGTCAATTCTAGAAAATCTTCCTTAGAAACCATATCTTCTGCCAATATTTATCCTGCTAAATTATCTAGTGACTTTAGGAAAAACTATACACAAATGGAATTGTTTTCAACACACTTAGATTTTTAGAGAGTCTCCAAATAAAGTCAAATCTAATTTACTTCCTCCATCAGTCAAACAACTGTTGCATAAATTCTGCTCTTCATGGGGAGCTTCCCTCCCTGTTTCAATTCCTTCTTAGTATTCTGAATCTCTTTATAGATATGAGTGCTCTTTTATACTATGCTACTGAAAGAAAATCCTCCTGAATGTCTGTGTTCTATTCCTGGTATAGATAGATAGTCAAAGACTATTAAAAACAAATTAAATCTAAGGCTTTAAAAATTATCAATGAAGTACATAATCATAGAATTGTCCTGTTACTTCTCTCCTCAGCCAGAATTGGAAGTGATAATAGGACTTTTGTGCCTTCTGAGTAAGATGGTTTAGTGGTCAGTTTGTATTTTTAGGGAAAATACTCTACTATATCAGCTGCTTGAATACACACTCCAATGTTTTCTCTCGTAAGCCCCTCAAAGCACAGAAACCCACAGTGTTTTAGTGTGAACTTAACACGTGGCTGATGAGATAGTGCAGGGACAGCAAGGTATTTACAGCATATTGCTAGGGACTGATCTCTGATGTTGTCCAAATCTCACAGGAATAATCAACTGTGGAGCTGTGGTAATTGACTGACACTTACGTATGTAGTACTAGATTTGTTTTTTCTCTGTTGAAATAGTGTTCAAAGTAGGGCTAGCAAATGATCATTTCAACCTTCCCCTCTCTTTAAAGACATATTTAAAACAATCATTATCTAGGCCCAAACACTTAACTTTATTATTTGCACTCTCCAGCTATTCAGATTCAGTAATAGCCCTCATTCACAGTGCTGCATGAAACTAGTTTTCATCCTTATTCCAAACATAGTTCCCCCGCCAGATATTCTAAAGGGAAATGAGAACATTGGCTTTTCCTTCTGAGTGATAACATTTGACAAGGAGTTTGTGTACATTATTCAAGGCACAGATTCACTTTTGGAAATTCTGTCAAAGTAGGCAGTTCTTTAGTGATTATTGAGTGACAATTACTTTCAAAAGAAGGTTACAAAACATATTTATGTCTTCCATGGGCATAAAATGCTGAATCAAAATTTTATGCCCTCAGATTTGACACAGCTAACAAACTTGTTCTTGCTTAAGAGTGAAAAGATTACCATTTAAATGAATAGTGACTTGAAATGGGCAATGTCAAGGCATCTTATGCAGATTATAGAAATCTGATGCAAACACAATTCTTAATGGATTTTCTGTCCTTTGCAATTAAAAGCAGTTCTATCATTTGCCAATCTAATAGGCAATCCTAATTATCATTAAAAATATATACTTTTTCAGTAAATTGCATATGCTCTCTATACATATACCTCTTTATTTTTTACATCCAACAAGAAGATAATTGAATACTTGGCTTTAGTTTCTTTAAAATCAGTGACATTTACATGGCATTATTTTTGGATGGCTGTGGGCTAGACCAGCACCTGGAAAACTCCAGTTTGCTTAAGAGTCACATAAAGAGTTTATTTAAATACAGATTCCTGGGCCGTACTCCCAGAGTGTGATGCAATAGGCCTAGGGTGGGCATGAGAATTTGCATTTCTAGCGAACTCTTGAGTGTTGCTGATTCGTCACAATTGTGGCTTAATTATTCACTTACTCTGAATAGCACTGGGCTACACACAACAGAGAATTAGCTATGTGACACAAAAGAGAAGTAGAAGGAATAGAATAGACAAAGATGATAGTATCCACTTAGAGTGTGGGTTCAGTAGTAGCCCCCAAAAGATATGCCCACTAGGAACCTCAGAATGTGACCTTATTTGGAATAAGGATATTTGCTGTTAAAATTAAGGATTTTTGAGATGAGATAATGTGAATTAGGTGGGCCCTAAATCCAATGATGGATGTCCTTATGAATGTCTTCTCTCCTATAAAACTCTACAATATTAAATTTCTGATGCCTTATCAAATGGTAATTTGTTACAGCAGCCTTGGAAAACTAATAGATACCCAAGTCTACCCCTAACAAAGTATGAAGTTCCCTCTGTCATATTCTCTAAGGGAAAAGGATAGAATTCTGACACTGGCCCAGTAAGGTAGTATAACAGGTTAAATGATGATTGAACATCAAACAATTGGCAAGCATTTAGATACTTTCCTGCACGTTATTTAATCTTTCCCCAAATGCTTTAAGATAGTTACATTTTCAGCATTTTTTAACAAAAGAAGATCCTGAAATACAGAATGGTCATTTAATCAGAAAATATTGGGTGTCTACATTATACCAGGCTCTTGCTAGATATCCAAGTGGTCAGTGACTTGCTGACACAGTAGTACAGCTAAGAACTGCAGAGTTAGTATTCAAGTTGTGATCCTGTCCAAATTCAGTGCCCTTCTCCATCACATCACACTTTATCAAAGGCTTGGAGCAGGAAAGCACAGAGCAATTTGGCAAATACTATAGGATTTTGGCTGCTATGGAATATTCAATAAAGCAGAAAAGGAATTTATTATCTCCAACATTAATCTCCTTGATTGATGATAGTATTTCTATCAATACCTATCAAGTAGCTTGCACTTTGTTACCTTGATCTTATTTACCCTTATGGTAACCCTTTCACTTCTCAAATATTCACATAATTTAAGCTGACCCTTAATAACTAGAAATAACAGCTCTACACTGTCTTTTGAGATGTAGGTCAGTGATTTAGACAACAGTATTTCTATGTGCCTTTTTAACATACATATTTTTTATATGTAGGTATTATATGTATATAATAGTCCTAGAAATAATATTTGAATATTACCTTCTGTTCAAGAGCACTCAGAGAAGACTACTTGGTCATTAGCATCATAATAATGTGAATTCCCAGAGTGTTCCATACAAACGTCCCTTGAATGATTATTAAGGTATTTAAGCTGTTTAATAATGTTTTAAGAGTTATTAAACTCAATCTTCATGTCATTATAGTTAAGGCTTTTGAACCTACAGTGTGAATGGCACTCAACTAGCTACTAAACATTAAGCTTATTAAAAAACAATTGTCCCTGCCCTTGCTTGATTCAAGATCAGTGAAGAAAAAAAGGTTAGTGAAACTGTGAGAGATTTAGACAAAATGGACTAAGAAACTGCTCACTTTAGAAGGTGAAAGTGGAAAGATAAGAAATAAAAGAAGCTATGAACATGTTGAGGGGATAGTTGAACTGAGGTTCTGTCTTAGAAGCTGAGGGTAAATTGTGTAAATTTCTTAAAGGCCTAAATCCACAGGGGTAACAATAAAGAATGGACAGTAACACAGGCACCATTTTTTCCTTGTGATGATATTTGCATTTAATCATATCTTTCTCCCAACATTTATTCATTAATTTATCCCACAAACACTTTATGTGCACCTGTAAAATGCAAAATATGGCATGGCAACGAGGTGTACCACCTGGGCAGAAGATAATACTTGTAAGTAAATAACTGTAAGACCATAACTCTGATCTAAATGACATGTATCAAAACTCTTAACAAAGGAAGGGTCACAGGAGAATGTGAATTCTTCTGTATCTATGAACTGACTGCAGATTTTATTCAACTATCTTTTGGATTTTGATTTCTTATTTTATTGCACTGAGTGGCTTTGGTCTGTAAAATAAACATGATTTTAATATTTTTGAGACTTCCTTTGTAACTCAGTAGTTTGTCAAATTTGTAAATGTTTCAGGCTCGAACACAGTATGTTTTCTTTAATTACTGAGTGCCAGTTTTGATGTGTTTACTAGATTAAATGTATTATTTGTGTTGCTGAATCCTTATTTCTTCTCTAATTCTTATGTTTGCTTTATAATTTTTTTACTGTGAAGTAAATTAAAGTATCCTATTTCAACTGCAATCAGTTTCTACTTATAATTCTTTCTGATTTTGCTTTGTGTAATTTAAGGCTAAGATTTTAGGTGTATACAGGTTCAGTATTTTTATACTTTCTGGGTGGATTGTATTATTTCTTTAATCATTAAGTAATGCCCTTTTTATCTCTGATTATGCTTTTTCCTTAACATCAGCTTTTTTCTAATAGTAATATTGCTACATTGGGTGCCTTTTGGTAATAATCATTGATATATTACATTCTATCTCCTTACTTTCTATTATTCCATATGCTAAGTTTTGAAAAAAAAATTATAACTTTACCGAGATATGATTTATTCACTCTTTTAAAGTGTACAGTTCAAGGGGTTTCAGTACAATCACAGTTGAGCAAGCAATACCACTACCTAATTTTAGAACATTTTCTCATCACCCCAGAAGAAAGCCCATACACATTAGCAGTCACTGCCCATTTACTACCTCCCCCCCAAGCCCAGGCAACCATTGATTTTCTTTGGTCTCTATGGATTTGCCTTCTCTGGACATTTCAAATAAATAGTATCACACAGAATGTGGACCTTTATTTCTGACTTTTTCCACTTTTCACTAATCATAATAGTAATGTCATAAAATGTGTCAGTACTTCATTCTTTTTAAAGCCTCAGTAACATTCCATTATATGAATACTGCATAGTATCTATCCATTTTTGGCTATTATGAATAATGCTGTGTACATTGTGTACAGTATGCATGGACATATGTTGTCATTTCTCTTGGGTGTGAAGTGGAATTGCTGGATTATAGAGTAACTCTACGTTTAACATTTTGAGGAACTAGAAAACTATATTCCAAAGTAGCCCCACCATTTCACCTTTCACCAGTAATGTATGACGGTTCCAATATCTCCACATCCTTCATCTGGTTTTTGCTTATACATTAAAACCCTAGTCCAAAGCCCCTTTGGCCATATCCTTGCACAAATTCCTTGTGGGCCTACACCATGTCGAATCCCACCTACATAGTTTTGCATTTCACATGTGTCTGACCTCTGCATATTTGATTTTCTTTAACTATGTATTAAAACTTAAAAGTTGCTTTACTTAGTAATTTTATGTGTTTGTGAGGTGAGGAAGGAGGAGTAGATATAGGGGATAGGTATTCATACCGGATCAGTCTCCCATTCTTGGAAGTTGAGCAGTTACAGTGACTGTGAAGTGGCTGGCTTACAAGTTACAGGTATTGTTTAGGGCTACGGGTCAAGTTTTGATTTGAGCTAAATTACTTGGAACACATAGGACCCATTATTACACTGAGCTCATCCAGTCCCATATGAGCTAACTCGTCTTTTCATTGTTTTTCGTAGAGGCAAGTTTCCAAAAATAATACTGAAGAAAAAAAACCCAAATTCAGAAAAAGGAAAAGGTATGTTTTTTAAATTAAAAGGTATTATGATAAAATTGAAATACATATATTGGATTTAATTATTATGACATTTCCCCCTGATTCTTGATTCTGGTTCTCTAGAGAAACATTGTATTTAAAATTTTCTAAAAGAATAAATTGATAAGTAGTAGTTTTAGAGTAGGGAGAAAAATTTTATGTTTATACAAAGAATGTTGAACCAGAACTTCCAAAGATTAATACTATGTGAGCAACCAGAGGAGAGATAAGTTTTTAGTTTAAAAATAGGTAATGCAAACCAAAAACAGGCCAATATAAGCTACGGTTGATAAGTTTTTGTGTTTGTCATTGAGCCAGTCATACAGCTTATTTATTAATTTTTTTAATGAATGCTAATCAGTGCTGTGTTAAAAGGAGTCCCATTCAGAGTCAAAGACTGACCCTAATATTATAGTCCTCTTCTTCTTTGTCCTTTTTCAAAAAATGAATGATAACATTTTTACGAAGGATTTCCACTGCCTTATCTCAGTTACACTTCACAGCAGACCCATCACATTTAAAAGGTGAAGAATTTGTGACATAGAGAAATTAAGTAGCTTTGTCAAGATCTTATGGTTAGAAAAAGTGCATTGGAACAAATGTTTTCTTGACTGTAAATCAGCAACATAATGTAGTGGAAAAAACATGGATTTTGCAGTCAGATAATTTTGTTCTGTCATGCTCAACCATTTACATACGTTGTTAAATTTCTCAGTTTCTGAGAACCTCAGTTTCTTTATAAGATGAGAACAGCAGTTCCTTAGTGGGTTCTTGTAGGGAGGATCGCATGGAAAAGCCTGTGTAAAGTGGTTGGCAGATCATTAGTACTTCTTACCTAGCGAGGGCTCAAATCAGTATTATTACCCTTTCGTTTTTCACTCTATCATGCTGCCTTACTGCATGAAACAACCAAGAAAAAGTACCTCAAGATAAAGAAATATATATCCATTCATTACAATTACCAACGAATACACATAACTGATTGTTTAAATATACATGATTGATCTTTTGAAACTAAATCTGTCAAATTCTTTTCCTAGGATAGCTATTTTAAAATGTTCTTTGGAAAGTGTTTGTTCAGATGATGCCCTATCAAAGGAAAACATGGGTACGTGAAAACCTTTTAGTTCTTTTAGCCTATATTTAATGCCACCAAATGTAGTTGTAGTCCTTGGAAAAAAATATTGTACGTACATACATATATTGGAAACACTACTATGTCATTTTTGGTATTGATTACATTCTAGGGCTCTTCAATTATCGCTAGGTTTTTATTCCTTTGAATTACATTTTCTCTGGTTTTGTCGTGTATCTATTTATTTGTTTGTTTAAATAAAGCACCAGAAGTTGTGGAAGGAAATACCAGCATCAATACATTTCAATCCAGACCTCTCCTTTCCAAAGTTACTGGTGTCCTACTAGTGCCAGAAGGAGAGAAGGAAGAAAAGCAGCCAGGGGCTTCTGACTGAATCAGTTGCCACTGGACACAGTTGGGTGAATGTGGAATGGAGGGAGAAAGTTACAGTTTCAAAGCACTTTACTCTTCCTGAATTTTCATTAGTCTTGAAAAGCAAGCAAATGCTTATTTGCAAGGTGGAACTTTGGCAGCCATCCAAAGAGGTCTCAAAGCCCATTAAGCCCATCAAGGCCCAAAAAGCTACCAATTCCATACACCCTCTCCCATGATCCTGTGGTTCTGTGCTTCAACTAGCTAATGAAGCCATTGTCTTATTAAAGGAAAGGAAGGCAAATAAGAGGAAGGCAAAAGTAGTTATTTTTTTAAAATCCTTTTGTTCCTCTCCTAAACCACTACAAAATTCTGTTTTTTCTCTCAAACTTATGCTGCTGTTTTCCTGCTAATTAAGGTGCCTTTTCTTGGCTATTTTGTTTCTTTGCCTCATATGATCAGTTTGAATATTCCTGTAGAAAAGCTCCATTCAGTCTGTGCCTGGACTGACTTCCCACAAGGAGACCCTGGCAGTGCATCTGAGGGATCCTCCCTCCAGCACACACAGGATACTACTGAGGAACTCCATTGCAGCTGGGCATCGAGTGAATACATCTCAGTGGTGATCCATGTGAAGGGAAGCCCTTTGAATCATCTCACATTCTTTATGGCTCCAGAAGTCTCAATTGTTAAAATAGTTAACTTGATCTCTGTTTTTGTCCTTTATCCCGATTTGAACAAGAGCAGAAAAATATGGCCTACTATGTTCTTTGTACTTAGCTGAATACTTCCTGAAAGTGGTTCTTCTGTAGTTTAACCCTTCTCAAATTTGTTACCCCCAACCCATGCTTCTGTGAATTCCTTGATCCAAGCCTCTGACATCTCTCAATTCTTCTGAGTTTAAAGTAGTATCAGTCCTAGATCAAGTGATAGAGGTAAACTATGCCATCTTCTTGAACCTCTGCCCACTGTTGGACCCTCCTTCCTTTCACTCCCAGCTGATAAAGTATCTCGATAGTCTAATGTCCCAGATTTGCTGTTCCTTTATGGTTTTAAGCTCTACCAATTACTTCTCTTTTCCCTTAGTTAGAGATCAGGAGGAGAGCTTTTAAGTGCAACAATTTTACCCCTCCAACTATAATTCTTCATCTGTAAAAGAGATACAGTAGCCCTGCTGTCCAACAAGGAGAGCCTGTTTCTGGAAATTAATAGAAAAAGTTGAAGAATAATTAAATAATTTAAACTCTGTGCCCATGTCTGTACAAAGACTTAAGACATAACTATCTGTGAAGCCTGTCTGCATTTTTTGGAAAATTGCTACCAAGAATATCATCTATTGTATTATTTCTATAACTCATTTTTTTTTCAATACTGAAGGACAATTCATCTATGATAATGAAATAACAATAACAATAAGAATAATAATAACTCTTAGAACAATTACTATGTGTCTGTTGGGAAAGAAGAAATTTCTTCTACCCCTTGAGGTTCTTCTAGCTGGTCTAAGAATCAAATTGGCATGAGACAGATTAACAGGAGGGAAAAAACAAAGTTTAATTACATACATATGGGGAAGGCATAGACAAGGGTTGTAAAGGCAGTCAGGGAGAATGAGGTCTATATGTCACCCTGAACCAAGGAGAAGTGGGGTGGAGGTCTGAGACTTCAAAGGAAAAGGGAAGCAGTTCACAGGAATATGAAAAGAGTAAATGTTTCATAAATGAAATACCTGATAGGCCACACAGAAACAGTGGGGCACAGAGAGGAATTTGAACAGATGTGGCCACATCCCTCCCTGTCTACCACCCCTAGGTTACATTATAATATCGCTGTCTAGGTGGTAGCTCTCCTCCTGGAGTGGTTCCTCCATCTAAGTTCTTTTTATGCAGCTGTGAGTGGGGAGGTCAAAGTATCCTCCTGAATCTTTTGGGCCTTGATGCTTTTTCAGGTCAAAATAACCTGCAAGTTCCAATGGCACAAGTGTTCAGCTGTTTCCTTGGTTGCTTTGAGTAGCAGAAATCTTAAAGCTAAATTTATGGGGGTCTTTTGGTACATCACTGGTAGTTGGCCTAAGCATTTTAAAACTGTAATTATTGTCCTTCATATCCCCCTTAATGAATTGTATTTGGTTTCTTTCAGGTTTTTGTTATTTGTTTTATTATATCACTGTTTCCTGTTGGTAAATACCCTGTTTCTTTCTGGGGAGTAGATAGTGTATAAAAGTTTGAATAAATTAAAGATTGACATATTACCAAGGACCAACTAATAATCTGTTGACATTCATTATTAAATTGGCAAAGGAAGTGTTCTCCAGCCATTTGAGACAGGTAAGCATGGAAAAGGGTAGTTAATAGAGGAAAGGTCTGGATCATAGGGTAAGCCCTAGAGGGAGCAAAGGCCTTGGGGCTTTAGTCTGAAAGATAAAGGGGATGACAGGGAGAAACAAAATTGTTTTTCTACTAAGACAAATTTTGCCCACCTACTCTTGGTTTGGAGTTACCTTTAACCCCTTGGCAAAACCTATAGGCTAAAAGGTGGGCTGGTCCTCAAGCCCATTTTCTGAAAATGTCCATGCCTGCTATTTCTATTTGTGTTTCCAGGAATGATGCTTTCTTCTTACTATGCTTCATCCTATATTTTGCTCATTTCTACATCTAAATTGTAAGCAGACCAAGGATTGTTTGTGATTACTTAAAAACAAAACCAAACTAAGTACTCTTTCCTTCTCCTCACTCTCCACCTCTCTAAGAATGCCTTCAAACTTCCAACATTTAAATGGCCCTGAAAATTTATGTAAGATGATATTTTTCATTGCTAGCTTTGGGGTAACACAACCAGTAGTCTCTTTACATAAGGGAGGAAACAGCTTCTGTAAACATTTAATAAAGAAGTAGAGGTTAAAGAAAACTCCATAAATGCACATTTGAAGGCTTTTAAAATAGTGACTGACTTAGTGAGACAAACAGTAAGTTATTTCTTATCAGGAATGGAAAAATAACACTGGTTTATTTTGCAAAAATTCATTTTTAAAAGCCAGTTGTGGACTCATAAGAGATACTTTCTTTCTTTCTTTTTTTTTTAAATTTTCTCTGAGTGATGGAGTAGCTGTAAGGCTACCTCTTTGCTCTCAACAACAAATTGAAACAACTCAGGAAAACTAGGGTCTAATCAGTATTGATGGAAGATGATTGGTCATGCAATCAGCAAAGACATTCATTGTCTCTCTCTATTTGGAGCTATCATTGACCAATTTTGGTAACCTAGTTTGTAGATTATAGTAACAGCTATTTCTTGAGAATTATTTTTGTACTCTGTTTATAATATAGGAATATCTACTTAGAAAAGCAAACCTCTCATTGCTCTGGAAGCATAAGTTGATATCAGTCAAGTTGGTGTTATGAACCCTTGTTGATTTATGAAGTCATCCATTACTTTGTCTACCCTTTGATCAAAAGGCAGTACATGTATTTTTCCAGATCACCTGAAAACAGAGAGCCTACAATCCCACCCAGCAATTACATTCATTATAATAAATTGATTGTGCTCTAACCTAGCCTTAGAAATATAAAGATGTTTGTGTGCCATTTTTCCTTTATAGTATAGCTCAAAATCCATCTTCTCAACAGTGCATTAAATGTCAGATTAATTTTCATAGACTCAGAATATGAAGTAGGAAAATACAACATCTGTGAGTGAGTCTGGGGAATCAGTATAAAGATCACCACAGCAGCTGTCTCTTAAGTAACAGGTTACCAAGAAAGAAATCTGTCATAAAGAGAGGTTAATTTTATTAATAAAATTGCTTCAATGAAAATATACAATCCTCTAGAAAATTCAGTAGGCATGGGGTTACATTCATATTGTTTTATTTTAATAAACCCATAATTTGATTCTTATGCCTACCAAATATTGAATATCTTTATTCTAGAATATGATGGTTTATACTCTGTGTTCTTAGGCTTTAGCAGTTACCATAGAACACAGATCAATATAGATACAAATAACAATTTTTGTTTGTTTAGTTTTTAAACATAGGAACTGATTCTAAGGTGTAGAGTGGCTTATCAGAATGCTGCTTTCAAACTGTTATGAAATAAGTTTTCCATAGAGAAAATCTAAGATCGGCTGGGAAAACATGATGTCCAGGAAGGCTCATTGTTCTATGCCTGTTCTCTTGATTCCTTGGCCCTCAGAAGGCACACAGTAAATATATGTTGATTGAATATAAAAGTACATGGGGCAAGCAATAAATTTTGACAGAAAAATTGTTTTGTTTTTATTTATTTATTTACTTTTTTTTGAGAGGGCATCTCTCATAATTATTGATCAAATGGTTGTTAACAACAATAAAATTCTGTATAGGGGACTCAATGCACAATCATTAATCCACCCCAAGCCTAATTCTCATCACTCTCTAATCTTCCGAAGCATAATGAACAAGTTCTTACATGGTGAACAAATTCTTACATAGTGAATAAGTTACATGGTGAACAGTACAAGGGCAGTCATCACAGAAACTTTTGGTTTTGATCATGCTTTATGAACTATAAACAGGTCAAATATGAATATTCGTTTGAGTTTTATACTTGATTTATATGTGAATCCCACATTTCTCCCTTATTATTATTATTATTTTTTTTTTTTAAATAAAATGCTGAAGTGGTAGGTAGATGCAAGATAAAGGTAGAAAACATAGTTTAGTGCTGTAAGAGAGCAAATGTAGATGATCAGGTGTGTGCCTGTAGACTAAGTGTTAATCCAAGCTAGACAAGGGCAACAAAACATCCATGGATGCAGAAGATTTCTCTCAAAACAGGGGGTGAGGTTCTAAGCCTCACCTCTGTTGATCCCCAATTTCTCACCTGATGGCCCCCCTGCCACTGTGCCTGTCTTAGGTTGTTCCTCCCTTGAGGAATCTTACCCATCTCTGGCTAACCAGTCATCTTCCGGGGCCATACAGGGAAATGTAAAGTTGGTAAGTGAGAGAGAAGCAATATTGTTTGAAAAAGTTAGCTTTTTACTTCTTTGCAGATTTATGCCCTGTGGCTTTTATGCCCAGCATTTGTCTTGAGGTATCTTTACCACTTGGAAGAATTATGATACTCGGTAAATTCTATATGAGGCATGAATTCTACTTAAGGGTTGTAATTAGGAAGGAAGAAGAAAAGCTATAAAAGTAGCAGACGGAAGAAAACATGGGAAGATTATTTCTCTGACATATCTTCTTGTAGAGTAACTTAAGCATGTATAGGTTTAAATACTAATTAAACTGCGCACACACATTAACATAATAGGAATACAGTTACATAACCAAAGCAGACCTACAATTACCAGCCATCTCCAGTGAAACCAAGAAAACCAGTTAGGCACCCTAGGCATTTGTGATAATTTATCTATGATATGATGGATATTGTCTAACTGAATTTGAATAGTTTGAGATAAATCAGACAAATTAAAACAACACATTCCTGGGAACTGTTCACATCCCATATGTTCTTTTAACAGTAGATAGTCTGTAGTTGCAACATTTTGAAGCGCTGACACTTGCACTTCTCCTAATTCTTGGTTGAGTTCCAACAGTATAGATCCAGTCAAATTTGTTGTTTTACTGTATGCACAGGCCAGCTTAGATATCTCCTTCATTCCAATGGCAAGTCCAGGAACCAGTGGGATGAATGCAGCTACAACTGCAACAGCGCCAGGATCTTTGTTGAAGTTTTTTGATGATCATCTTCTGGAATGACTCTTCCAGAGAATGTTGATGTTGAAATTTCTTCTTCATATCGTATCTTAGTTCATTTTCGGGGTAGCCAAATTAGGCTTTGATCCTCTGTATAAACACAAACAGACCCTTTACCACACTTTGATATGCCCTTTATACCATTGTGAAGAACTTACTGGAGGTCACCACACAGGCACTGCTTTTTTTTTAAGAGAAAGGAATATTATCAGAAAAATGTACTTTCACAGCTGATCATCTGACACCCTTTAAATGATCAAAATTAAGGATATTTAAAGCATGCATTAATCGTTGATTTGCAGTTAGTTTTATCCTATCAGGGAGTAATCCCCCTTTCCTTTCCTTTCCTTTCTTTTTTTTTTGTTATCATTAATCTACAATTACATGAAGAATATTATGTGTACTAGGCTCTCCCCTATACCAGGTCCCCCCTATAAACCCCTTTACAGTCACTGTCCATCAGCATAACAAAATGTTGTAGAATCACTACTTGTCTTCTCTGTGTTATACAGCCCTCCCCTTTCTCCCACCCCCCCATTATGCATGCTAATCATAATACCCCTCTTCATCCCCACCCTTATCCCTCCCTACCCACCCATCCTCCCCACGCACCCATCCTCCCCAGTCCCTTTCCCTTTGGTACCTGTTAGTCCATTCTTGGATTCTATGATTCTGCTGCTGTTTTGTTCCTTCAGTTTTTCCTTTGTTCTTATACTCCACAGATGAGTGAAATCATTTGGTACTTGTCTTTCTCCACCTGGCTTATTTCACTGAGCATAATACCGTCTAGCTCCATCCATGTTGTTGCCAATGGTAGGATTTGTTTTCTTCTTATGGCTGAGTAATATTCCATTGTGTATATGTACCACATCTTCTTTATCCATTCATCTACTGATGGACACTTAGGTTGCTTCCAATTCTTGGCTATTGTAAATAGTGCTGTGATAAACAAAGGGGTGCATCTGTCTTTTTCAAACTTGAGTACTGCGTTCTTAGGGTAAATACCTAGGAGTGGAATTCCTGGGTCAAATAGTAAGTCTATTTTGAGCATTTTGAGGAACCTCCATACTGCTTTCCACAATGGTTGAACTAATTTACATTCCCACCAGCAGTGTAGGAGGGTTCCCCTTTCTCCATAGCCTCGCCAACATTTGTTGTTGTTTGTCTTTTGGATGGCAGCCATCCTTACTGGTGTGAGGTGATACCTCATTGTAGTTTTAATTTGCATTTCTCTGATAATTAGCGATGTGGAGCATCTTTTCATGTGTCTGTTGACCATCTGTATTTCTTTTTTGGAGAACTGTCTGTTCAGTTCCTCTGCCCATTTTTTAATTGGATTATTTGTTTTTGTTTGTGGTTAGTCAATGGTCCAGTTTCATTCTCCTACATGTAGCTGTCCAGTTTTGCCAGCACCATCTGTTGAAGAGACTGTCATTTCCCCATTGTATGTCCATGGCTCCTTTATCAAATATTAATTGACCATATATGTTTGGGTTAATGTCTGGAGTCTCTAAGCTGTTGCACTGGTCTGTGGCTCTGTTCTTGTGCCAGTACCAAATTGTCTTGATTACTATGGCTTTGTAATAGAGCTTGAAGTTGGGGAGTGAGATCCCCCCTACTTTATTCTTCTTTCTCAGGATTGCTTTGGCTGTTCGGGGTCTTTGGTGTTTCCATATGAATTTTGTATTATTTGTTCCAGTTCATTGAAGAATGTTGCTGGTAATTTGATAGGGATTGCATCAAATCTGTATATTGCTTTGGTCAGGATAGCCATTTTGACGATATTAATTCTTCCTAGCCACGAGCATGGGATGAGTTTCCATTTGTTAGTGTCCCCTTTAATTTATCTTAAGAGTGACTTGTAGTTTTCAGGGTATAGGTCTTTCACTTCTTTGGTGAGGTTTATTCCTAGGTATTTTATTCTTTTTGATGCAATTGTGAATGGAATTGTTTTACTGATTTCTCTATTAGTTCATTGTTAGTGTATAGGAAAGCTACATATTTCTGTGTGTTAATTTTGTATCCTGCAACTTTGCTCTATTCCAATATCAGTTCTAGTAGTTTTGGAGTGGAGTCTTTAGGGTTTTTTATGTACAATATCATGTCATCTGCAAATAGTGACAGTTTAACTTCTTCTTTACCAATCTGGATTCCTTGTATTTCTTTGTTTTGTCTGATTGCCGTGGCTAGGACCTCCAGTACTATGTTATATAACAGTGGGGTGAGTGGTCATCCCTGTCTAGTTCCCGATCTCAGAGAAAAGCTTTCAGCTTCTCGCTTTTCAGTATAATGTTGCTGTGGGTTTATCATAGATGGCCTTTATTATGTTGAGGTACTTGCCCTCTATTCCCATTTTGCTGAGAGTTTTTATCATGAATGGATGTGGAATTTTGTCGAATGCTTTTTCAGCATCTATGGAGATGATCATGTGGTTTTTGTCTTTCTTTTTGTTGATGTGGTGGATGATGTTGATGGATTTTCGAATGTTGTACCATCCTTGCATCCCTGGGATGAATCCCACTTGGTCATGGTGTATGATCCTTTTGATATATTTTTGAATTCGCTTTGCTAATATTTTATTGAGTATTTTTGCATCTACTTTCATGAGGGATATTGGTCTGTAATTTTCTTTTTTGGTGGGATCTTTGCCTGGTTTTGTTATCAGGGTGATGTTCGCTTCATAGAATGAGTTTGGGAGTATTCCCTCCTCTTCTATTTTTTGGAAAACTTTAAGGAGAATGGGTATGATGTCTTCTCTGTGTGTCTGATAAAATTCCACGATAAATCCGTCCGGCCCGGGGGTTTTGTTCTTGGGTAGTTCTTTTATTACCGGTACAATTTCTTTGCTCGTAATTGGTTTGTTGAACTTTCGTATTTCTTCTATGGTCAGTCTCGGAAGGTTGTATTTTTCTAGGAAGTTGTCCATTTCTTCTAGGTTTTCAAGCTTGTTGGCATATAGGTTTTCATAGTAGTCTGTAATAATTGTTTTTATTTCTGTGGAGTCTGTCGTGATTTTTCCATTCTCATTTCTGATTCTGTTGATTTGTGTTGATTCTTTTTTTCTCTTAATAAGTTTGGCTAGAGGCTTATCTATTTTGTTTATTTTCTCAAAGAACCAGCTCTTGGTTTCATTGATTTTTGCTATTGTTTTATTATTCTCAATTTTGTTTATTTCTTCTCTGATCTTTATTATGGCCCTCCTTCTGCTGATGTTAGGCCTCATTTGTTCTTCTTTTTCCAGTTTCGTTAATTGTGATATAAGACTATTCATTTGGGATTCTTCTTCCTTCTTTAAGTGCGCCTGGATCACTATATACTTTCCTCTTAAGACTGCTTTTGCTGTGTCCCACAGAAGTTGGGGCTTAGTGTTGTTGTTGTCATTTGTTTCCATATATTGCTGGATCTCCATTTTGATTTGGTCATTGATCCATTGATTTTTTAGGAGCGTGTTGTTAAGCCTCCATGTGTTTGTGAGCCTTTTTGCTTTCTTTGTACGGTTTATTTCTAGTTTTATGCCTTTGTGGTCTGAAAAGTTGGTTGGTAGGATTTCAATCTTTTGGAATTTACTGAGGCTTTTTTTGTGGCCTACTATGTGGTCTATTCTGGAGAATGTTCCATGTGCACTTGAGAAGAATGTATATTCTGTTGCTTTTCGATGTAGAGTTCTATAGATGTCTATTAGGTCCATCTGCTCTACTGTGTTGTTCAGTGCCTCCGTGTCCTTACTTATTTTCTGCCCAGTGGATCTATCCTTTGGGGTGAGTGGTGTTCTGAAGTCTCTGAAAATGAATACATTGCAGTCTATTTCCCCTTTTAGTTCTGTTAGTATTTGTTTCACATATGCTGGTGCTCCTGTGTTGGGTGTATATATATTTAGAATGGTTATATCCTCTTGTTGGACTGAGCCCTTTATCATTATGTAGTGTCCTTCTTTATCTCTTGTTACTTTCTTTGTTTTGAAGTCTATTTTGTCTGATATTAGTACTACAACCCCTGCTTTCTTCTCTCTGTTGTTTGCCTGAAATATGTTTTTCCATCCCTTGACTTTTAGTCTGTGCATGTCTTTGGGTTTGAGGTGAGTTTCTTGTAAGCAGCATATAGATGGGTCTTGCTTTTTTATCCATTCTATTACTCTGTGTCTTTTGATTAGTGCATTAAGTCCATTTACATTTAGGGTGACTATTGAGAGATATGCACTTATTGCCATTGCAGGCTTTAAATTCGTGGTTAACAAAGATTCAAGGTTAGCCTCTTTAGTATCTTACTGCCTAACTTAGCTCGCTTATTGAGCTGTTATATACACTGTTTGGAGATTCTTCTCTTCTCTCCCTTCTTATTCCTCCTCCTCCATTCTTCATATGTTGGGTGTTTTGTTCTATGCTCTTTCTAGGAGTGCTCCCATCTAGAGCAGTCCCTGTAAGATGTTCTGTAGAGGTGGTTTGTGGGAAGCAAATTCCCTCAGCTTTTGCTTGTCTGGGAATTGTTTAATCCCTCCATCATGTTTAAATGATAATCGTGCTGGATACAGTATCCTTGGTTCAAGGCCCTTCTGTTTCATTGCATTAAATATATCATGCCATTCTCTTCTGGCCTGTAGGGTTTCTGTTGAGAAGTCTAATGATAGCCTGATGGGTTTTCCTTTATAGGTGAGCTTTTTCTCTCTAGCTGCCTTTAAAACTCCTTCCTTGTCCTTGATATTTGCCATTTTAATTATTATGTGTCTTGATGTTGTCCTCCTTGGGTCCTTTCTGTTGGAGGTTCTGTGTATTTCCGTGGTCTGTTTGATTATTTCCTGCCCCAGTTTGGGGAAGTTTTCAGCAATTATTTCTTCAAAGACACTTTCTATCCCTTTTCCTCTCTCTTCTCTTCTGGTACCCCTATAATACGGATATTGTTCCTTTTGGATTGGTCACACAGTTCTCTTAATATTGTTTCATTCCTGAAGATCCTTTTATCTCTCTCTATGTCAGCTTCTATGCATTCCTGTTCTCTGGTTTCTATTCCATCAATAGCCTCTTGCATCTTATCCATTCTCTTATAAATCCTTCCAGAGTTTGTTTCACTTCTGTAATCTCCTTCCTGGCATCTGTGATCTCCCTCCGGACTTTATCCCTTTGCTCTTGCATATTTCTTTGCATCTCCATCAGCATGTTTATGATTTTTATTTTGAATTCTTTTTCAGGAAGACTGGTTAGGTCTGTCTCCTTCTCTGGTGTTGTCTCTGTGATCTTTGTCTGCCTGTAACTTTGCCTTTTCATGGTGATAGGAATAGTCTGCAGAACTGGGATGAGTGATGGCTGGAAGAACTTCCCTTCTTGTTGGTTTGTGGCCCTCCTCTCCTGGGAGAACAGCGACCTCTAGTGGCTTGTGCTGGGCCGCTGTGCGCAGACAGGGCTTCTGCTTCCTGCCCGGCTGCTATGGAGTTTATCTCCGCTGTTGCTGTGGGCGTGGCCTGGCTCGGGCCGCTCCTCCAAAGTGGTGGAGTCGCGTTGGAGGGGGAGCTGTCGGGAGGCTATTTATCTCCGTAAGGGGCCTCCATGCTCCCTGCTGCCCAGGGGGTTAGAGTGCCCAGAGATCCCCAGATTCCCTGCCTCTCGACTAAGTGTCCCGCCCTGTCCCTTTAAGACTTCCAAAAAGCACTCGCCCAAACAAAACAACAAAGAAATAAAAAATTAAAGAAATTAAAAAATGGCCGCTCACTTTTCTTTGTTCTCCAATGCCAGCCTCAGGTACCCTCTCACCCGTCTTGCTGCCCTGTTTCCCTAGTATCCAGGACCCCAGGCATGCACTGTGTCTGCGCTCTGGTGCAGATGGCTGGGCCTGGGTGTTTAGCAGTCCTGGGCTCCCTCTCCCTCCCCGCTCCGACTCCTCTCCTCCTGCTGAGAGCTGGGGGGAGGGGCACTCAGTTCCTGCCGGGCCGGGGCTTGTATCTTACCCCCTTTGCGAGGCGCTGAGTTCTCGCAGGTGTGGATGTGGTCTGGATGTTGTCCTGTGTCCTCTGGTCTCTATTCTAGGAAGAGTTGTCTTTGTTATATTTTCATAGGTATATGTGGTTTTGGGAGGAGATTTCTGCAGCTCTACTCATGCCGCCATCTTGGCTCCGCCTCTAGAAAAATTGTTTTTGTAGACAAAACTCCAGTGTGATAAATGTAAACTAGTACTTTTCCACTACTGTAGCAACAAGCAAGACAGGGCAAATTCTAGTTCACAGCCTCCCATGACTTTACGCAACACTATTATTTAAAAACAATGCTTTAGCCGAATTTGAAAAACAAAATTGCCAACATAGTAGATGATAATAAAATATGGATTCTTTGGAAGTGGAAGAAGGGAGGTGGCATAAAACTTTCCACCTTACTAACACCTGTTTTTTAACCTTAAAACATGCTTAGTTTACAAGGGTACATTGTGTGCATATATTCAACAATTAGGTTAAAAATTAATGTTACTGAGGATTAAAGATGGCAGCATGAGAGGTGAGACAGAGAACTCCTCCCAGAACCACATACAAT
The DNA here is from genome assembly GCF_030020395.1 of Manis pentadactyla. Classification (NCBI taxonomy): domain Eukaryota; kingdom Metazoa; phylum Chordata; class Mammalia; order Pholidota; family Manidae; genus Manis; species Manis pentadactyla. Next base: position 40,093,783 of record NC_080032.1, on the reverse strand, counting down.
ATGAAAATACAGTTAATACAATTAATCCTAAAAGAGCAACAGGAAAGAAGGCTGTGCCAGACTGCATACACCTGGAGAGCAGAGCAGACCTCACGAAACAAGGTAACGTACCAAAGCCTTAATCCAGCAGGACCCAAGCCCTTCTCCCACCCCAGATCACCGGTGGGAGGAAGAGAAACAGAGTGAGGAGGGGGTGGAATCCTAGGACTGTTAAACACCCAGCCCTGCAGATTTGCTTTGGAAGCAGAAACCTACATTGCATGGTGCCCTGGAGATTAGTCGGGTTGGAAAGCTAAGACAGGCAGACTACTTGGAGATACTGAGACTCCAGCCATTCTTGGAGGACAGGTATCCACATCCAGCTACTCTGGGACAAAGGAAAGGCAGGCGGGCAGTCTGAAAGACTTCCTAGCAGTGGGAGAGCTGCTGAAGTGGTGGGGATTGCTGGAGATACTGCTCGGGAGAAGAGATAGGGGGATATGGTTGTCTGGGTGCTCTCTGCCCAGCAGGTTGGGAACTTTCAGGAGCTTCAGGCACTCCATACCCCTGGCTGTCTTCTCAGCCCCGAGGCCCCCCACTATGATATGCAGCCTGCTGCACCTTCCCCCTGACCTGCCAGGAATGGCTTGCAAACTAGCATTCCCTGCCCTGGCATCAGGCCAGCCAGAGGGAGGCCCCACCTAAAGCAGCTATAAACACAAAGTACAGAGGCTGACACCAATGTGGTCGGGCCACTGGTTCTGACAGTGGAGACAGGACTGCAGCCGGGAAGCAGAAAACAGCTCTTTCCTTCCCCCAGGCACCAGGGCCACTCCCCTGCGACCCCCGACATCACTTGGGCTGAGCAGCTCTTGAGAATAGAGCTTTGGGCACTAGAGGGCACCACGTACAAATATGAAATGTCAAAGGAACCTGGTTCAAACCAAAATCTCACAAACACCAGAAAAAGGGCCAAGTGAAACTGAACTCACCAATCTTACTCAAAGAGAGTTCAAAATATAAATCATAAACATGCTCATGGAGGTACAGAAAAATATTCAAGAACTCAGGAAATAATTTAGGATGGATATTCAATCATTAAAAAATTCCATATCTGAAATAAAACATAAAATGGAGGGATTTAAAAGCAGATTAGATGTAGTAGAAGATATGGTTAAAGGAATAGAAATTAGAGAAGAGGAATACAAAGAAGCTGAGGCACAGAGAGAAAAAAGGATCTCTAGGAATGAAAGAATATTGAGAGAACTGTGTAACAAATCCCAATAGAACAATATTCACATTATAGGTGTAACAGAAGCAGAGATAAACAGATAGAAAGTGTCTTTGGCGAGGTAATTACTGAAAACTTCCCCAGTCTGGGGAAGGAGATAGTCTCTCAGGCCATGGAGGTGCACATATCTCCCAACACAATGGACTAAAGGAAAACACCACCAAGACATATAATAATAAAATTGGCAGAGATCAAGGATAAAGACAGACTTTAAAAGCAACTAGAGAGAGAAAAAATATAATATACAAAAGAAAACCCATCAGGCTATCATCAGACTTCTCAACAGAAACCTTACAGGCCAGAAGGGAGTTATATATGATAAATTTAATGCAATGAAACAGAAGGGCCTTGAACCAACAATACTTTATCTGGCAAGATTATCATTTAAATTTGAAGAAGGGATTAAGCAATTTTCAGATAAACAAAAGCTGAGAGAATTTACCTCCTAAAACCACCTCTACAGTATATTTTTGAGGGAATGCAACAGATGAAAATGTTCCTAAAGCTAAATAGCTGTCATCAGGAGAAATTAAACCACAGTAAAGAAAGTAGAACAGTTAATTATGAAGCAGATGCAAAATCAAATCGACTACTCCCAAAGTCAATCAAGACAAAGAGTACAGAATATGTTACCAAACATATAAAGAATGGAGAAGGAAGAAAAAGGAGAAAAAAAAGCTTAGGTTGTGTTTGTAATAGCATAATAAGTGAATTAAATTAGACTGTCAGATAGTAAGGGAATTACCTTTGAACCTTTGGTAACTACTAATCTAAAGCCTACAATAGCAATAAGTACATACCTATCAAAAATCACCCTTAATGTAAGTGGTCTGAATGCACCAATCAAAAGACATAGAGTTACTGAATGGATAAAAAAAAAGGTCCATCTGTATGCTGCTTACAAGAGACACATTCAAACCCAAAGACATATACAGAATGAAAGTAAAGAGATGGAAAAAGATATTTCATGCAACTAATAGAAAAAATCAGGACTTGCAATACTTGTATCACACAAAATAGACTTCAAAACAAAGAAAGTCACAAGACACAAAGAAGGATATTACATAACAATAAAGGAGTCAGTCCAACAGGAGGATTTAACTATTATAAATATCTGTGCACCCAACACAGGAGCACTGACATATGTGAAACAAATACTAACAGAATTAAACGGGGAAATAGAATGCAATGCATTCATTTTAGGAGAATTCAACACAACACTCACCCCAAAGGACAGATCAACCAGACAGAAAATAGGTAAGGAGACAGAGGCACTGAACAATATATTAGAACAGAAGGACATAATGGATATCTACAGAACACTCCATCCAAAAGCAACAGGATACACATTCTTCTCAAGTGCACATGGAACATTTTCAAGATTTTGTCATATACTAGGCCACAGAAAGAGCCATTTAAAAAGATTGCAATTGTACCAACCAGCTTCTCAGACCACAAAGGTATGAAAGTAGAAATAAATTACACAAAGAAAATGAAAAGCCCACAAACACAAGGAGGCTTAACAACATGCTCTTAAATAATCAATGGATCAACATCCAAATGAAAACAGATCAAGCAATATACGGAGACAAATGACAACAATAATTCAACACTGCAAAATCTGTGGGATGTAGAGACAGCTGTGTTAAAAGGGAAGTACAGGCCTACCTCAAGAAAGAAGAACAATCCCATATGAACAGTCTAAACCCACAATTAACAAAACTAGAAAAAGAAGAACAAATGAGGCCCAAAGTCAGTAGAAGGAGAACATAATAAAGATTAGAGCAGAAATAAAATCAAGATGAATAAAACAATCAAATCAATGAAAGCAGGAGCTGGTTCTTTGAGAAAATAAACAAAATAAATAAACCCCTAGCCAGACTTATCAAGAAAAAAAGAGTCTATACACATAAACAATCAGAAATGAGAAATGAAAAATCTCTATGGACACCCAAAAATACAAAGAATTATTAGAGAATACTATGAAAAATTATATGGTAACAAACTGGATAACCTAGAAGAAATGGACAACTTTCTAGAAAAATACAACCTTCTAAGACTGACCAAGGAAGAAACAGAAAATCTGAACAGACCAATTACCAGCAATGAAATTGAACTGGTAATCAAAAAACTACCTAAGTAAACCCCTATACCTGATGGCTTCACCACTGAATTTTATCCTGGACCAGATGGGTTCACCGGTGAATTTTACCAAACACTTAGTGAATACCTAATACCCATCTGCCTTAAAGTTTTCCAAAAAGTTGAACAGGAGGGAATACTTACAAACTCATTCTATGAGGCTAGCATCACTCTAATACCAAAACCAGGCAAAGACACAACAAAAAAAGAAAATTACAGACCAATATCCATGATGAACATAGATGCAAAAATACTCAACAAAATACTAGCAAACCAAATTCAAAAATACATCAAAAAGATCATCCATCATGATCAAGTAGGATTTATTCCAAGGATGCAAAGATGGTACAACATTCGAAAATCCATCAACATCATCCACCACATCAACAAAAAGAAGGACAAAAACCTCATGATCATCTCCATAGATGCTGAAAAAACATTCGACAAAATTCAACATCCATTCATGATAAAAACTCTCAACAAAATGGGTATAGAGGGCAAGTACCTCAACAAAATAAAGGCCATATATGAAAAACCCACAGCCAACATCACACTTAACAGCGAGAAGTTGAAAGCCTTTCCTTTAAGATCAGGAACAATACAAGGATGCCCACTCTCCCCACTGTTGTTCAACATAGTACTGGAGGTCCTAGCCACAGCAATCAAACAACACAAAGAAATAAAAGGCATCCAGATTGACAAGGAAGAAGTTAAACTGTCCCTGTTTGCAAATGACATGATATTGTTTATAAAAACCCTAAAGAATCCACTCCAAAACTACTAGATCTAATATCTGAATTCAGCAAAGTTGCACGATACAAAATTAATACACAGAAAGCTGTTGCATTCCTATACACTAATGATGTACTAGCAGAAAGAGAAATCAGGAAAATTCCATTCACAATTGCATCAAAAAGAATAAAATACCTAATAATAAACCTAATGAAGGAAGTGAAAGACCTATACTCTGAAAACTACAAGACACTCATGAGAGAAATTAAAGAAGATACCAATAAATGGAAACACATCCTGTGCTCATGAATAGGAAGAATTAATATTGTCAAAATGGGTATCCTGCCTAATGCAATCTCAGATTCAGTGCAATCCCTATCAAAATACCGACAGCATTTTTCAATGAACTAGAGCAAATAATTCTAAAATTCATATGGAACCACAAAAGCCCCCAAATAGCCAATGCAATCCTGAGAAGGAAGAATAAAGCGGGGAGGGATTATGCTCCCCAACTTCAAACTCTACTACAAAGCCACAGTAATCAAGACAATTTGGCACTGGCACAAGAACATATCCATAGACCATGGAACAGACTAGAGAGCCCAGATATATAAACCCAAGCATATATGGTCAACTAATATATGATAGAGGAGCCATGGATATACAAAGGGGAAATGACAGCCTTTTTAACAATTTGTGTTGACAAAACTGGACAGCTACATGCAAGAGAATGAAACTGGATTGTTATCTAACCCCCATACACAAAAGTAAACTCAAAATGGATCAAAGACTTGAATGTAAGTCATGAAACCATAAAACTCTTAGAAGAAAACATAGGCAAAAATCTCTTGAATATAAACATGAGCAACTTTTTCCTGAACACATCTTCTCAGGCAAGGGAAACAAAAGCAAAAATGAACAAATGGAACTACATCAACCTAAAAAGCTTCTGTACAGCAAAGGACACCATCAGCAGAACAGAAAGGCATCCTACAGTATGGGAGAATATATTTGTAAATGACATATCTGACAAGGGGTTAACATCCAAAACATATAAAGAATTCACACCTCAACACCCAAAAAGCAAATAACTCTATTAAAAAATGGACAGAGGATATGAACAGACACTTCTCCAATGAAGAAATTCAGATGGCCAACAGGCACATGAAAAGATGCTCCACATCACTAATTTTTAGGGAAATGCAAATTAAAACCACAATGAGATATCACCTCACACCAGTTAGGATGGTCAACATAGAAAAGACTAGGAACAACAAATGTTGGCAAGGATGCGGAGAAAGGGGAACCCTCCTACACTGCTGGTGGGAATGTATACTAGTTCAACCATTGTGGAAAGCAATATGGAGGTTCCTCAAAAAATTAAAAATAGAAGTACCATTTGACCCAGGAATTCCACTCCTAGGAATTTACCCAAAGAAAACAACTTCTCAGATTCAAAAAGACATATGCACCCCTATGTTTATTGCAGCACTATTTACAATAGCCAAGAAATAGAAGCACCTAAGTGTCCAACAGTATATGAATGGATAAAGAAGATGTGGCACATATACACAATGGAGTACTATTCAGCTATAAGAAAACAAATCCTACTGTTTGCAACAATATGGATGGACCTAGAGGGTATTATGCTCAGTGAAATATGTCAGGCAGAGAAAGATAAATACCAGATGATTCCCCTCATTTGTGAAGTATGACAGTGAAGCAAAATTGAAGAAACAATATAGCAGTAGACTCACAGACTCCAAGAAGGCACTAACGGCTACCAAAGGGGAGGGGTGGGGGAGGGCAGTTGGGGAGGGAGGGAGAAGGGGATTCTGGGATATCATGATTTGTGCACATGGTGTGTGTGGGGTCACAGGGAAAACAATGTAGCTCAGAGAAGACAAATGTGGCATCTTACTACACTGATAGACAGTGACTGCAGTGGGGTATGAGGGGGACTCGATAATAAGGGTGAATGTAATAACCACATTGTTTTTCTTGTGAAACCTTCATACGAGTGTGTATCAATGATACCTTAATAAAAAAATTAATATTCCTGTTTACAGCACCTTGTTTCCATATTCACTGATAATATTTTAGCTATAAAGTGTGTGTCCTGCTTTGGTCTGTTTTCATGTTCTATGAACTTTCAGCTACTCTACCTAGTGTGATTTATGGTGACCTGGTACAGAACCATGGATAACAGGTATTATGTAAGATTTTTATAAACAGGGTGGAAGGTGATGGGGTGTGTACTGTGGTCTTTCTCCTGAATCATGTTGCCTTTGGAAGGACTTCTCAGGTGCTCCATCTGTCATTGTGCAGTTCGGCAGGCCACAGGTGGCCTCCTTTCCTTCAGCAGGACTCCATTTCAAATAAAGATGTTTATTTTATTTGAGTCAGGAATTCAGCTGCATATTGTTAATCAGTAATTGGGTCTATAGTGTTGTAATAGGTATTTCTTTGGTGGGGGTATTGTTTTATCTCTGCAAATTAGCAGATTTTTTGCTTAGTTATATGTCATGTCAGTAGCACACACACACACCTTTTATTAGAGTGTTTTTTTTAAGATATTAAGCAGTTAAGTTGTCTTGGTATTTTGATTGGAATAGACTGTTTAGCCTTGCCATTTAATTATATGCGTTCCCCTTTTAAACAGTAGTTATAAGAATTTAGTGCAGGGTTTGGCATACTGTGGCCCACAGGCCACCAGTGGCTTCCTGTTTCAGTAAATAAAGTTTTATTGGAACATAGCCACTCTTTCTTATTTAACTACATATGTACAGTTTGCACTACAGCAGCAGAACTGAGTGACTGTGACAAAGATCATGTGGCCCACAAAACTGGAAATATTTACTCTCTGGCACTCCACAGAAAAAATGTGCTGACCCTGGTCTGCAAGTAATACAATTTAGTTTGGTACCTTTGGTTCCTGATTTTTAAAAAAAACTTTTTTTTTTTAGAAGACTTTAAAAAATACTTCTAGTGTGCTTCTGATGTTTCAAGGATACTTTATGGTCTACCCATGGCAAAAAAAGTCACCTACATTTTTTTAAGGGGTAAATATAAAATATTCACCTGTACATCTGTAATAATATTGCATCAAACAGAGGCTATATGTGAAAATTATACAAAATACTTATTTTTTTATCTTGTAACTTTGAGAAGACTTTCTCTTTTAGGGTAGTTAAAATGAATTAGGTTGAATTCATTAAGGTGTGGCATTTTTACTACAATAATGATGTTTCTTTAGTTGTCTCCGAGACAGAAATGTTACTAAAAGAAGTGGAGCAGATGCTACAGCGCGTGCAGGAGCTCCCAGCAGCACCTGATGAGTGGGAAGAGGAACACAGAGAGGAGATAAATACAGGGACCAAGGTAGTGTCAACAATCACTGTCAGGTCTAAACAGCAACTCCATATTCTTCAATTGGCAAACATTGTTCTTGGACACACATGCTCATTATATGGAAAACTTTTTTCACATCTGAAATTTGAGCTCCTGGTTATCATGAAGTGAAAAATAATAAACTAACAGCTTGTTGAGAAATCAGAATGCATCCATCAGCCTTTGAAAAAATATCTGTGTTTGAGCAGAGGAGCTCTTTTTATTTTAGATGTTTGAGTTTGCAATGAAGAAAGATGGAGGGGCTCACTGTAGTTGAGGGGGTGCCATACACGGAGACCTGTGTGACCACCACTGCCCATATTTACAGTCAGAAGTTGGGCCAGGAGAAGAGCAGCTCACTGGAGGGTCTGCCCAGCCTGGTTCAGGCACAAGAATAGCAGTAGGCTCATACTTCATATTAATATGCTAGTGGTAGAGTTTTTCACTAGAATATATTTCACAATTCATAATTAGATTTGTCCTTTTCTTTCTTTTGGCCAACTATGTTGGGCTGAGAAAGGCTTGTGTACTTTATTCAGTACTTGTATATGTCAACATAAATTTTAAGTTGGTTCACAAACTGTTCAGCACATCAGCTCCCTGTCTCTACAAATAAAATGAGGGTTCAAGCCCAGGTCATTAATACAGAGCAGCAATGTGGTAGGTGTGAGAAAATAAGTCATAAGGCAGACACTTCAGCAAGGAGGTACTGCTGGTTCCCTAAATAGTCAGGAAGAAAAATGGCAGCGAGAAGTCATGTATCCCGAAGGTTCCATTCATTCTCTCATTCATTTAGCTTTATTGTGTGCCTGGAGTCAAGAAAGCACAGTCCTTAGGAGCACTGACTGGAATATAATGCCTATGCCGCCATCCTGGTCTTGCCAGTAAAGACTTGTGTAATGTGGTAAAGTTCTTTATCATTTGCCTCAGAGGACTGTTGTGAGGGTTGAATAAGGCAAACCAGGAAAGGTGCTATGGGTAGTAACTGACACCTAAGGTCAGCATTATTGCAGATTAGAACTGGCAGGGGATTCCCTGCAGAGAGTAAGTACTAGGATTTCCTTGCTCTACTTCTCTTTCCCATGTTCTCACTTTGAGTAACTAGCGGTCCCCAAGTCTGTCTGTTCTCAGATGCAGAAAAGCCACCTATGAATGGACAAGACACTTTGGCAGACTTCCCAATTGCATGATTTCATCCAGAACTTCAACAAAAATAAAGATGATTCTTAAACACCTTTATTGGATTAGAAATCAAGATATATACCGAATTTACAATTAAGAAGATCAATGTGTTAAAAGAAAATGAAATCGGTTATCTTCATCAGTACCAGCAATACCAACTTGTACCTGAATTTGCTGGGTTGTAAATGCAATTTTTCCAATTAGAGTTCCTTTTTAAAAAAACTTGTCTCCTATATATAGATCTTACCTTTTGCAGAGCAAAATCTGTAGATTGGCAACATATATATTATATACATATAATTAATATACAAATTATTCTTTTCTAGCAAATGTATGCTTTGAGCACCATATGGTTTTGTGCAATGTGTTTTCAGTCCTTGCAATTTGTCTTTTCAAAAAATACAGTCAGGTTGATTTTCATAAAGATGTCCTGAAGCTTTTACAGCCACAATTGGCTTCTATTTTGCCATTATAACTGGTAACTTGATAGAACAGAAAAATACTTCTGATTTTTATTTCTTAAGGTAAAATACATAGTTTTAATACATCACCAGGAAGGAGCTTGTTTTTTGTTTTAGATTCTTGTAATATTTTATGCTTTCAAAAGGCATTTAGGAATTGTAAAAATTAACCATTTTAACTTGCTGGCAGGCAGGTGATGCCTCCTGCTGACTGGTTCATAAGCCACTCTCCACTTTATAAGTCAGGCATTCATGATGGTTTCAGGAAATTTAGGGCCTTGTTCACTTTTAAATGAGGAAAAGAGCAATGAAATCAACTATCAAAGCTGGAGCAATTCCCAGTTTAAAAGTAGCGATCACCTCAGGGATTTCTTCTCTCTCCCTCCTTCCTTTTTTAGTTAGTTGGAAAAATTAATATGCTTCCAAAGGTAACACCACTTAAAGCTGAAGATGCATTTTGGTTTTAGAAGAAAGTGGCTTCTCGCAAGCTAACCCACCGAAACGAGCCACCTGATAATTTTTGAGTTCTAAGCAGGTTTATTCTCTGAGCAAATGCTGTTTGAGCTATTTTCAGAGTTATAAATCTGATGTTTTCATCATTCATTTCTTATATGAGGTTTCAAGTTGATTACTCTCAGCACTTGTGCCAATGGATGAAAGTATTAACCTGAAAAAGAGCACACACAGATAATCAAAATTCATTTCTCTTTGTGACTGAAATATTTTATGAGATTGTTTTCCTTAGTAGAGTTACTTTCCTAATTATGTTCCTCTTTGGCTAATATTAACACTGGCTGACATGCTTTAACTTGGCAAGCAACTTTGAGGGAATTAATTTCAGTTGTTATAAAACCCACCTTAGTAACTCACAAGTTAGACAATCCATATACAAATAAGACAGACTTTACTGGATAATTATTTGTATTAAAAGGTACATTTGTGATACATGAAAATACTTGTACAAACTGCATGTAAATTTTTTTCTTGAATTTCATGGGAAGTTAACTCCATTTTTAATGAACCTTAAAGTTATAAATCTCACGTGTGTATGTGTATGTTTGCATTGTTTTTATCAGTGTCCTTTTCCACTAAGCTAGAGCAGACTAACTACTCACAAGGAATTCAGATGCCTATGAGAAGATAACCACAGGAAAGGTGACTCAAACCATTTTAAGTTGAATTCCCTGTAATAATAATTATAAAAGTGAGCAAATATAGAAAACTCACAGGATTAAAATAATCATATTTTTCCTAAGAATAAAATTAAAACTAAAAATGTTTAATGTTGGGAAGCAGAAAGAGGACCTAAATAATAAGTTATTCTTGTACTAACACATTTACTATGTTGCACCATACACAGGGATCACCGTGTCACCACAGCGTAACAGAACACTTTGTGTGACTGCTCTAGCTTCAGGAGTTACTCACTACTTTATGTTTTCTCCAAGTAATTAATTAAGCCTGGTCTTCATGTAAATTTTATGTCATTCTGATGAATTGTATTATTATTTTTACAGTTCTCTAAATGCAGCCCTGGAGCTGTGGCAGGCAGTCCATTTGAAAATCACTATGAAGAGGACTACCTTGTTATTGATGGGATAAAATTAAAAGTTGAAGAATGTATTGAAACTATAACTAACAAGTTTAAAGAAATAGATGCTTTGATGTCTGAATTTTAGGGAATTGTAGATATCTTCAATAGTTAATTATAAAAGTATTCACATATTTATATTTTTCCAAAATCAAAAGCTTACAAATGTTTAATGAAATAGGTATACATTACATACTAAAGTCAATATTTGTAATAACTTTTTATTTTATATAGTGAGATTATTCATTGTTTTGAAATCTAATCAAATAGTATTTAAGTTGTTATTAAAAGTTCGGGTTTTAAGAAACAATGATATTTGTATTTATAATTTTTTTTCTTGTTTGCCTTTATTTTAAAATGGTTTATGAAATTTACTGCATAAACACATGCTTTACAGTGATTACTTAGACCCTTTATTCAAATGTGCTGTTAAAATGGTTGCCAAGGCTATTATAATTCTTACAAATACTTCAAATCTAATATACTTAGAGAATGTATATTTGTAGTGGAAATAAGCTACTACAAAATGAAGTGATTTTTAAAAATGCTTGTGTAATACAGTTGGAGTTTTTCTAAAAAAACCAACTGCCTAATTATGTTAGAAACAATCATTTCATCCACAGTTCCCAAAAGTGATTAACAGACTGGGGGGGGGGCCTTTGGAAGATAAGAATCCTGGACCCTTCACCTACTAAATTGGTATTCCTGGAAGTGAGGGTGGGAAAATGTAATTAAGAATATAGAGAGATAACCTAAACATTTCTACTATAAAAACAATCTAAACAATATAGAAAAATAAAAAGGTTTTGCAATACAGCTCCCTTACCATCTCCTCCAAAATTCCGTTCCTTAGTGATTCCCATAAACAGTTTTCTAGTAGGCGTCCTTCTAGATCGTGTTCTATGCACATGGAAGTTTGTGTGTTGTGTGTGCACATTCATCTCTAGTTCCAAAGAGCTCTGGCTCTTTCTCTGTGCTTGTCTCTCTCTCTGGGGGCAGGAGGTAGGGGAAGGGGCATTCGAAGCACAAAAGAAAAAAAAGCTTGAGGAGAGAAGAAAAAGCAAGAGAGCATCTGGGACCTGCTGTGATTCAGATTAGCTGGAGTGATGTGTGGTGGTGAGGAGGTAAGCCACAGCAGCTAAGGAGCTTGTAGAAACCAGGTGAAGGGCCATCAACAGCAGAACCCTGGTTACATTCCAGAAAGCTCACCATGGCAGGAACACAGAGAATGCAGGGAGAGGGAGTACCAGTGGATTCGGTTGCTGGTTAGCAGACTACTTTGGGAATTCCATTGTGAGATTATGAGAGCCAGTATCACGGTGGTATTGTGATGGAGAGAAATAGTGAAGCCAAGCTAAGTCAACACCAAAGGATTATTAGAATTTGGAGGGTAGATATAGGGATGAGACAGTCTGGGGGGTTAAGAACACCTCCCAGTTTCTAGTATTCACAGTGCTGCTCACTGGGGTAGCAATTCATGCAGATTAGAAACATGCGATAAATATCAAGTTTGGGCCTGACTCTGATCTCAGCAGAGATTCTAAGATGTTGATGCTTTGACAAAGCTTGCATTTCAATACCACACTAAGAACCAGAAGTACTAGGGATAGTCTCCCAATGCTTCATGTTTAGATTCTCAGTGGTGAGGGATAAAACTGAGAGGTAAGGCTCCCTCCTTTTCTTCCAACTGGATTTACTCCACAGCCTTTCAGCAAACTCTTATTTTTCTTCGCAATATGTTATATCCACAGCCTACAAAATGTCTCAAGTAATTGATCCCATTATTTTTTGTTACTTCTTAGAGTCAACTAAAGAAATGACTACAACTGTATTTGAAAGACTTTATCCACAATTCTTTAGATATAACCTCTGTCTGGTAGAACAGTTACATCCCTTGCGTCTGATTGCTCCTGGTGGGACAGCCAGTGCTCATCCAAGTCAGATTGCATTGGTAGGATACTGAAATTTCCAGGCTGAATTCTGATCTGCCATATTCTGAGGTGTAGAAGTCTGGAATTTCCAATGAAGTTTTTTTGTATTTGAGCAGCTCAAAATGGTTCCAAGAAGAAACATTTGGGTTGGCCCTGTCTACAGAGGAAACTGCAGTCTCCTTCCAAGAAGAGGCTGGGGGAGCCTCATACATGTGAGAATGTAAGCTTTTGAATTTCCAGGTAGAATGTACCCAGGAAAAGGAATGAAGGAGCAGTCAACCAATATCTCTGTCCTCAGGCTGAGAATCATGCCTGCTGGCAAACTGTCCCTACCAGTAAATATCCCGGGTTCCAAGGCAGACTGTGTAGCATAGACCAGGGCATAGCAATGGGATTGTGGAAACAGAATGCCTGCCTTCAGATCCTGGCACTGATCTGAGCCTAGGTTTCTTTCAGCTATAAAGTAGAGGTTGCTGTGAAAGGAAACCTATTAATACACTTAAGTGGGTATAATAATTCTAACACATGGAAAACTGCAAGTTATGACTGTGTTGTTGGCTCAGAGCATATCTCTTCTTACTGCCCTGCCATGCCTCTCCTCTGCCTGATGGGTAACATGCTACTTTCAACGGAACCTGAGGTGATACACCTGCTTCTGGGGGACTTGCACCAAGGACTATGTGTGATTAGCTGACTTCTAGGGCAAGCCGAGAGACAAGCAATACCTGCATTTACACCTAGAGTCTCTTGCTAGACCCAAAGGAGAACATCATGAGGGAGCTGCATCTGCTCACCAAGGATGGTTACAATTCTAAGTAAACTAGTTACAGCACGTTTGAAATGTGAGATAAAAGGTGGTATGTCAGGGCCTTCTGCCCAGGCATTTGGTTTGGAGTAAGAGACCCTCTTTGTCTGGTTGGGGGAGTGGCCGAATGATCCTCTTGAGAATGAGCTGAGCCAAGCCCTCCTAGTCTACAGCCTCCATGAACTTGTAGAAGGTCTGGGCCCATTGAAAGCTGAGTCCCCAGTTTGATCTGTAGACTTTGTAGAGCTGAACACAAAAGCCAGCCCTGTTACCCTATATCCCAGGATGTCCTTGTCCATTTGCCCCATGCCAACATCTGAATTTAAGCAGGATTTCCAGAGGTAAGAGGCTCAGCTCTATCTTTATTGGAGACAGGCTGTATGCTTTTGGTGGGTTCATCTCTTATTGCCACCCACAGGATAAAGAGGGAAGTGCACTCTGTACTTGGGTAAGTCTGTAGTGTCTACAGCTTTGAACTTACTGGCTTTCCAGTGAAGGGTGAGGGGTCACAGACAGTTAACCTCTCTACTAATAGATCTAGGTACTATTATAAACTTTGTAAATTGGTCTAGAATCTTTGTGAAAAAAAATGGTGAGTAGCTCTTTCAGAGGTGACCTGAGGTGACCAGTGTAGGGCTTTTGATAGAAATCAACAATTCTAGCATCTAATGCCTCTACCAAATAGATGGTAATCCATGACTCCACCATTTACTGGGGCTAATAAATGGTAGAGTTCTATTCCATATTCTTCCAGATCAGTAGGATTTGTACCCATGGCCCTTCTAGGGAACAAAAATAAGATTTTGAAAATCCCAGCAATATCCAAATCTGGCTCTATCCTTTCTTCCTTCTATAAGGTCCCAAGGGGAGATCTAGACATAGTACAAGTAATTCTAAGTACTTCTTTAGGGCTAAGCCAACTCATGATGTCCCTCAGCAGAGTTCTAGAAGAGTTGGTTGGTTGAGATGAATTTAGCCTTAAGTTCCAAGTGGGATGTTCTATGTCCATAAATCTAAATATTAGGATTGTTCTACCCACTGATTTATTGCATGGTAAAAATAAAAAAACAGTGAGGGGCAAAATCAAATGAGAGAAGAAAGGAGAAAATAGTTTCCAAGAAAAATTTTGAATGTGTGGTTTGCTTTTAAATGCATGTGGATAAAATGAAAGTTCCCATGACCAGGATTCTCACCTGGTCCTCCTTGTCTAGATGTTGCTATTGACTCTATATAAAGAGCTCCACCCAGTGCTCTGGGTGACACAGTAGCATGGCTGTAAGGCTGCAGGAGAGCAGAGCAGAGGCTGGAGTGGTGGCAGCGCCATGGACAGAGAGTGGATGGCTGTGCGTGCTGAGAGGCCCAGAGGCAGAGACCAGCTTGCTGCAGGCGGACTTGCTCTGAAGTCAATGGGATTTTAGTGATTGACCTGCCACCATGGAAATAAAGTTGGGTATAACCCTTTCACCCCAAGAACATTTTACTGTCATTTCTTTGGTCACACTGAATTCATAGTGAACTTGCCCGGGGCTGAAACCCATTGGCAAGACAATACGTATAAGAAGGTACTACAAGAGAAAGATGCTCAAAACAAAACACACTTTAAGCAGCCCAGAAGTTACTGGGTTAAAAAATAAAACTGTTTCTTATCTTTCACCCTCTCCAGCCAGAAAAATATTCTCAAATTAAGATACAGCCTGGAGACAGTGATCAAGTCCAGAGCATGGTTGTTGAATTATAGCAGGGGAGACAAAGACCAAATTCAGGTGGCTTGCAGGAAAGCATGGCTTCAGGGTAAAGACCGACTCAGAGGTGTGGTGGTGACATTGCAAAATACGGCAAAGTGACTTTTAGTAGATCTTTCAGCTGGACAAAATCTCCTATAAGGCTTAAAGGCATAGTACTACAGCCACCTGATGGGCCCAAGGTGCATCAAAATGGTAATTAATTAAATTGAGAGAAAAGCATGACTTTAAAAAAATTGTGGTTTTGACTCATGGAATGAACTGGAATCAAATATATAGAAAACCCAGTAAGATGTGGAGAACATGATATGCCAGAGTACTAACAGACTGAACTAAAGGAGACTGAAACAGTTTGAGGGGAAAAAGACCTCTGAGCCCTCTGTTTTTATAGGTAGAAAACAGGCTGGGAAAACTTTAGCCATCAAAAAAGGAAGTTTCAATGTCCTCTTCAGAAGCAAGTGAAGAAGATGATGGAAAGGATATCTCTGAGGACAGAGCTGGAAGCTGTAGAGAACAATGGACTGGGGATCCCTCTGCACCCCTCCCCACCCCTCAGCTTACCTACCCTTCCCCTGGAAAGAGAACCAATGTCTATAATTAAGAAACATTTCCTACTCCCATGACAGGGGAACTTGGCTAATTTACCAACAGAGATTTCAGAATTGCTAAGCACCAGGTTTATTCTTTTTGAATGGGTGTGTTTACTGTGATTATCCTGTCCCTGTTACACCATTTCATATTATGTGGGAGTGACTGGCCAATGATCTGTCTTTTTAGTTCATAGATCCAGTTCAAATCTGGACCAGATGTAGATCATGAAGTCCTAAATGTTGAGCCTGATACCATGATGGGGTAAGACTTCTGAGTATACTTTGATGGGCATGGGGATGTTTTCATGTTGGCAGGATGTGAATAATGTGGCCAAGGAGGTGCTTGATTGAATAACTGACCCAAGTTCTTTTATGTTGTCCTACATTGTCTCATTATCATGGCCCTGTCATGCACACAGAGTACTTCCCATCCTTACGACTTTGGGCTTGGCCTCTTGCTTTGATAAATGAAGTAGAGCTGAACTGATCATGCCAAGGCCTTAAGAAGTTTGAGTGTTTCTTCTTTTCCTCTTGTACATCTGCTGTTGCCATAAGAAGAACATGACACAGCCAGCCCTGTGGTTCATGGAGAATGAAAGGCCATGGAGAAGGCCCAGGTCCACAGACCTGCAGAATAAAGCAGAGCTGCCTCAAATGATTGTTTTCAGCCACTAAGTTTTGGGATTTGTATACACAGCATTATAGTAGAATAGTTAACTAACGCACTTGGCTTCCTGATCCCAGCAACTGACACACAGCAGCTGCGGTGGCAGCTTTCCAGCTGTGTCTGGCCCACGGGTTGTTTTCTCCTTAGGGTGGAACTGCTATTAAAGTAGTTCTGCCTCCTAGTTGGACCCAGAGTGCTATCCTGAGTCCTTCTGCCCAGGGCCCTTTCCAGCTTTGCCTAGATCTGGCCCCAGCTGGCCCGTCCACTCATGGGGCTCAGCCCGTTCCCTGCCAGCCCACAGGGGTGAGTTCTATTATAAACTGCCTCAGACTGTTTTGTCAATGATGCAGCATATGTGTAGACATTATAAATAAATAGGGTGCCAACACCACCAACATACCACTAAGAATTCAAAAGGGTGGGTCACTTCTTTCCTTTAGGTATTTTTAGACTCCATAATAATCACCTAGAGTAGAGAGATGCCCACAATGGTAGAATGTCTGATTTAGCAAAGAAAAACAAGCATGTACCTCCCTCCCCATTCCACTCCTCAGGCTTTCCTTACCATTTTGGTATTATATCATAGGATTTCAAGTTGCAAATCTAAGTTTGGGTCTAGGTTCTACCTACTAACACATCTAAGCCATCTAACCAGTGTGTAAAAGGGCCAGAATTTGAGTACATTTCTATTCCAGATCCCATGTGTTGATTACTGTCTACATTGTCTCATAATCTGGTTACTCTCTGAGTGGTAGATTAATCATCTAGTTTTTCATAGGTAAAATACAAATGAAACTATCTAAAGAAGAACATTGTTGTGGGAAATAAGAGATATTCTATGCAAATCACCTTTATCTTCTATTTATTCTACTTATTAAGGAAACTGAATATGTGTTTAAGTACATTGCAGTTTATAATTACTGAGGTAAAGCATAATTATACATTTGAAATGATCACTTGTCTTACTCCTGTGTTGCTTCGTCTACTAATCATCAATATCAGGATTTCTTTTTTCTCTTTTTTAAAGTTAATCTTTAGAAACTACCACTAGCAGCGTTGTGATATTCTCTCTGATGGTTATGTTAGTGGCAGTGTCTATCTCTTAAGGGACACCTCACTGTTGAATTTTAGAAATGGCTTTAAATCACCTTGCTTCCTTTTTCATTTGGTTAAAAAAAAGGGGAAAACATCTTCATACTGGTGACTAATGGATGATGCAGGATTCTGTCATTTTGGATGCACTCCATAAATGTACAAATGCTTTTCACAGGGAACCCATATTATGACATGCAATTAAGTTGCATAAATTTAAAATTTTATAAAACAACTGTCTTGCAGTTTGCAGAGGGCAAGGAGTAGGCAGGAGGGAAATGCAAATGTGGCCATGCTCCTGTGTCTGGAGCTTACTATCCAGTGATGGAAGAACGTAAACAAATACAGGTGGTCCTCAAAGCAGAACGTACATTCAAAAATTGAATGTCTGAAAGCAGAAGGGGATTCTCTTCCCAGATAGCTGGGAGTCAGTAATTACAAAATCCCTTAATGCAGTTCCTTCAGGCTCAGGTGTCCCTGCCAGAGGTGAGAAAGGACCTCAGAGAGCCTGATGTCAACAGATAGCTGGAGGCCTGGCTGCCAACAATGTTCATGGAGGGGATTAAGCCTGAACTAGGTCTCCCCTCTCAAGCCCCTCGTTTGGTTCCTCTTGGATTGCAGAGCAGACTGATGGCAATGATAGCTGATCTTTAAGACCCTCTAAGTCTTGGCCTGAGGTGCTCAGTGCTTCTACCAGCACAGGTTGAGTTCAGACCCCAGGTACTCGACATGACTGGCCACCACCATTTCCGCTGCTCTCCGCTTCCTGCTTGGCTGCCTGGCTGCAGTCTATTGCCCTTGTTCCTTCATAACTTCCCCTTCTACTGTGGATGAAGCCAAGATGTGGGAGGCAGGGGAGGAAGGGAGGCTGGCAAGGGACAGTCAGCCTGGATAGTGGTGCTAAGTGGACCAGCAAGCTCTTGGAGCCCCTTCACCACAGAGGGGGCAGGGCTATGCCTCTTTAGGGTGAGTGGTTGGCCAACCAGCTTCCAACTCCTGCCCTCAGTCCTTCCTCCCGATGGATCGCTGGCCCTTCTCTGGGCAGCAGCTGCTGTGAGGCAGAACCAGAGCTGGAGATTCCCTCATTTGCGAGAGCCTGGCTGCTTCAAAGCAAGGGAGGGTCATGTATATGTAAGAGTGCAGATTATTTGGAAATGGGGGACTGACCTATGATGTTATGTTAAGTACTAGGGTGGAGCTTGAAAGCAAAGGAGGCGAGGTTATCTCTGACCGCAGGACAGCCTCATGGAGCCATCATTCCTTCATTCAGTACTCTGGGCCAGGGACTGTGCACGGCTCTGGGACTAAAGTACACATGACCTCCATCCCCGCAGAACTGATGCTGACTTTGGGCAAGTTGCTTTAATATCTCTTTGTCTCGGTTTCTTTGTCTGAAAGTTGGGATGATGGTGCTAAATATAATAATAGTAATAACAATACCAATCTCCTAGGGTTGTTGGACAGAATAAAAATAAGGCATGCAAAGCAAAGGGCCTGGCACGTTGCCTGTCATGGAACTGTCATTACGATTCTTGCAGCCTAGCTGGGGAGAGAGACGTGTGAAGCAAAGCCAGAATTTAAAGGTATAAGAGTGGGTTGGCTGGAGAGGAGGAAAGTCACAGGCTGAACAAAGCACAAAGGTGAGAAAAGCAAATACCTAACCCCTGCGACTGGAGTGTGGGGCCGAATGGAAGAATCTTGGGAATTAAGGCTGGGCCCAGCAGCTCGGACTTTGCTCAAAGAAAGCCTTGTATGCACGATAAAGGGCAGCACTTCATGCAGCAGGGGAGCCAGGCTTCATAGTAAAGAAAGGCAATGATCACCAGAATCTCCAAGATTAAACACCCAAGGGTTGTGGGCACTGTGATGTTGAGATCAGACCATTCTGCAATTTGCATGCATGGAGGGGCAGCAGGCAGACATTTCTATGCCCACCTGTGCTCCTATGTCTGAGAAAATTGGTGCCCTGATGTTAGCTCAGATTGTCAGCTTCCCCAGCTAGCGCCTTAGGGTTGCCAGCAGGCAGCCGGGACTGGGAGATTAGGTATCTCCGCGAAGTCTTATTAAACTCTTGGCTGCCTGGGAATAGTGCACCGCAGTGGCAGAGTTTTAAATGGCACAGGGTCTCTGGCTGTCAGAAAGGTTACAAGTAGATACTTTCATTTGTCCTCCATGAAAGCTTAATATCATTTTTTCTGTTCAAGTCAACTGATAGACCTCATTACTTCAATTCATCGGACAGCTAGAGTAGCCTTTTTGATTTTACTGAGCTCTCCGATGCATGTTGGGGAAGAGCTAGTGAATTTTTAACCAACTTCAGTGATTTAAAGCCCTTGGTGCTGCAGCATATTCATACTGTTGTTGCTAACTCTCTGAGGGCACTCCCTGGGAGAGTGGGGAGGGATCCCCACTATCGCAGTGTGAGCTCCAGGAGATATGCTTCCAGTTCATGAATGCCCTCCAGACCTTGCACATGTTAGAGGATCTGTTCTATTTTTGTAATGATTTTCAGCTCTCTGCCAGTCTAACCTGTTCAAAAATGTTTTCTGACAAGTTCTGTACTCAATATCTTTGGTTTGAACCTAAGGGGTTTGTTGCTTTTCTCTTCCATTTCCCTCCAAGCCTGACAACAAGCACACACTCTGTCCATTAGCTTAGTGCTACAATAAAGCAGAGCAGCAGGCAAACAACGAAGGACATTTCTTAGCATGGAGGCTGCATGGGTCAGCTGACACTTGGCCACATTAGCTGATCTCACTCACATGCCTATGGTCTGCTGCAGATCTGCTGATCTTGTTAGGCTCTCTCACCTACCTGGGCCCAGCTAGCAGTCACATGACCTAGGGCAGGTTCAGGTGGGGAAACCGGGGCAGCTCATCTCTGCTTCATGTGCCATCTCCCATCTTCCAACAGGCTAGCCCAGGCATGTTCTTCTGCAGATAGAAGAGAGACGAGAATAAGAGTAAGCCCTGCCATGCCAGTGCTTTCCCAGCAACTGCTAACATCATGTTAGCTAATGTCCTATTGGCCAAAACAAGTCACCCAGTTGAGCCAGAGTCAATGAATACAGGGATGGGCCTTTAGTGCAATCCACCTTATTACCCATGCTCATTGAAGAGAAAATTTCAATAAGAAAATTCAAATCACCTGCAGTCCTACCAACTAGAGATAAATCATTGTTAATATTTTTAATATTCCTAACCTTATTTCCTACTAAACATGTACTTTTACATGGAATATCAATAATTGTTCCCATTGCTTTTTTCTCTTAACTACAGGTTATGAACATATTTCCATGCCGTAAAATACTGTCCTAACACGTTCTAATATGATATTTAATGATTGTTTAGTATTAAATTATATTCATATTCATGCAATGAAATACTCTCTTAGAGGACATTTGTTTCCATGTTTTCACAGTTATAAGCCACTCTGCCACCAACATCCTTACCATTTCATCTTTGTGTACATTCAGGTTTTTTTCCTAAGTCATTCCTAGAAGAGGAAAATCAGAGTGCCTACCCAGTTGTAAAACTTTTCATGTCATTTATTATCTTCCACCCAGAGGTGTATGAGAGTGTCTGTTTTTCTGCTAGACTGGCATTTGGTTTCTGCTTGAATTTTGTCACAACAGTGCATTGGGTTAGTCCTATCTTAAAAAACATTGACTAAATGACTATGAGATGTAGTTTTTCCCCTAATTCCTTAGAAAGGGATGAAAATTAGCATTAACATAGGCCATAAACTTGGGCCTGAAAGTGACTGAGATAACAATAAACCAGGCAATGGACAGGGAGAAGAGAAAATGTTAAGAGAAATAATAGTTCCTTGATTTAGATGCTAAATGTCCTTTTGGTTGTCACTGTTGTGACAAATAGTGGAGATTCACTGGGCTGGAAAACATTTTGGTGGACTGATAAATTTAGAAATCTAGGAAGTTATATTCCAATTTGGGCAGGTAAGGGTGAGTCGAGGTGTTTTAGATAATAAGATCATTTTTACTGATTCCTTTTATTAACATTGTCATGTGGATTTCCTTCATGTATTATCATGTCCAGTGAATATTTTTTATGTTAGATTACTTACTTGATTATTTCCAAAGTGTACCTTTCTTGTATTAAATTGAAATTATTTATAAGAGTATGAAAACTTTTATTTTCCTTCTGCATATGTGATTGTTTTGCACACTTGTAATTTATATTTTTAGTGCCCAAAGAAAAACTGGCTTTGGATGATGATTCTTGCCTGTGTTTAAATTCATTCAAAACCATTATTTCTCCATAAATTTGATCCCACACACAATAGACAGTGTGTCAAGGGCCACTTCCTTCCCAGGATCTGGGCTTTCATCATAATCCCTGCGCCTAGCACAGTAAGCAAGGGCTTAATAAATACTGTTTATAAATATTTATTTAGTAAGTATTTGGTGAATAAATGAATAAATGGAGTTTATGTTACAAAAATACCTGAAACAAACACCCTTGTCCAAATGAGGGTTGAATTTGCCATCAAATTCAGCCTTTCCAACTATATAAGTCTGGGTTCTCAAAGCCACTTGGACCTTAAATGTTTTCACAATTGAGCACTTAACTACACCCGGGCACATGTGCTGCGTTCCTTATTTCACGTTGTGGGAGCCACCCCCCGAGAGGACTCAGCTTCCGCTGTTTGCGCTCCTGTGTGGTCACTTCCCACTGGGTAGGGCTCCCCTGGATGACCATTCAGTACTGCAGACATGACAGTGTGACTTCCTAGGTCAGAAAAGATGCCATGGTTTCCACTTTGTTCTCTCTCGGGCTCATCCAGAAGAGTGCAGCTGCCTGCCATGAGGACACCCAAGCAGCCCTAGAGAGAGGTCTGGGCACTAACTGAAGGTCCCACCTGAAGCCTCCTGCCAACAGCCAGCACTAACTGGACAGACATGGGCATGAGACATTTCTTTTGGAAATGATTCTCCAGCTCTAGTCAAACCTTCAGATGACTACAGCCCAGGCCAATATCTTGACTTCAGCCCCCTGAGACACCCTGAAAAGCAACCACCTTAGCCACTCCTAGATTCCTGACCCACAGAAACTGCATGTGATAATAAAGGTCTGTTGTTTTTAAGCTATTGATGTCTGGGGGAAGTTTGTTACATAGTAATAGATAGCTAATATGATGTGTGACAGGCTGGTCTCACCAAATAGATTATAAGCATTTTGAAGAGAAGAATCATACCTTTCATTTCTCACAGTGATTTTCCTGGTACTGAGATAATATTCGTCAAAATAAATGATGTTGATGCTTCACAATTACCTTCCGGTCAAATCAGCAAATATTTAATGCCCACCAGTCTCTCTTCTAGGAGCTAAGGAAAGCAGTAAACAAAAAGGAATAAAGTAAATGCTACTGGGTAGACATAGAGTAGTTTAAAAAAATAGGTATGGGCCAGGGCAATGATGATATGACACTAAGAAGAAAAATAAAACAAAGGTTGGCATTACTATTTAACACATTTGATGTAGGGTGCCTGGAAACCATTCTCTGATAAGACAGTTGAGCAGAGATCAGCGTGTGTATCTGGGAAAGAGCATCGCAGGCTGTGGAAAGTGCATGTTCAAAGGCCGCAAGACTGGAAAAGCGTGGCCCGTTCAGCAAGGTAATGTGGCTAATGTGGCGGCATTCACTATTTGCAGATTTCTCTGATTAGCTCATTGATTTTCTCCCGAGTCCATCTCAACATTTGCATCTCTCTCAGTGGCCTGAGCCCCTCTTTCCCCCATTTTCTGAATTTGAACAGGACACCTGATATTGGTCTACTTTAAATAATTTATGTTAATAAGTCATTATATAAACAGAAACTTGACTAATGAGTCAAAATAGGCTAATCTTAGGAGCCAGAATGAAGCATTAGAAAATTCAGGGTTGTAATCTTCCTTTCGTTACAACTGCCACTGGAAGCATTAAAACCATTAGTGCCCACCAATAAATTATATACCTTTTGTAATAACACAAATACGTTTGAATGTTTCTGACATTGCAGGAAATAATCAGGCTCAATCAATAGTTGTTTATCAAGACACAAGGTCTCAAATCGATCAGTAATTAGCTCTTCCAACTGAAGGACAGATACAATTCTGTTTCCTAAATGGTCTGTCATTCTGTGCTGTAGGCTTCACCTCTTTTTCCTCCTGCTGAAAGAACACGTCACAATGAACTGACTGATCACTGAATGACTTTGCCTTGATTACAGCATGTGCATGATCATAAATACATAAAATTGTGTTTGCTTTTCACAGACATCTAAATTTTTTAATGTTGTATTTTGCTTTGGATAAGCAAGTTTATCCTTACTTGAATAAATAAACACCCCTCTGAGAGGCATGATGCAGAACTTAAACTCACATTTAACCTTTTAGATTATCACCAGAGCCCCTGCATATCTATTGCCCCAGCAGGTGTGTCTTCTGTGAAACTGACTGACTTGCTTGCTTGTTCCCTTTTATAAACATGATCTTGGCAAATTAAAGAGAGGGAGACATAGGGGAAAGGGGGAGTAAGTTAGAGAGAAAGAATCGAAGAGAAGTAGCCAAAAAAAGAAAGACCCAGAACAGGGAGATGACAAGAAAGAAAAATCCTGGTGTGTATGTGTGTAGGGGGAAGGGAGTGGAGGAGGCACCACTGAGAGAGAACTAGAAAGGAGAAAGGACACCTATGTGAAGACTGGGATTGTTTGTGGGAAGGAAGAAGAATATGTTATTAAAGCAAGAAAAAAGATTAGTACTGAAAAGAGTAATTACTGTATGTTTTTCCTCTTAAATAAAAATGAGGCCATTCAAATTATGAAGCAAAATATTAGAAATAATGAAAAGGAAATGCACTTAATAAATAGTCTACCAGGAAACCTACTACTATGCATTTTTTATTGAAGCAAATTAATTTAAAATAGTTGAGGACCAGGCAAGTGTAGTATCATTTATAATTATTTTTTCTCAGTTCTAAATGCATCTGTGTAGCATAGGTTATGAAAACAATGAGTTCTTTAAATCTCTATAGAATTGTTTTTTAGCCTAGTCTTGCATAGCAAAGATATTTTTAAGAAATCTTTCTTTGGTGTATATTTAATTAATATGAAGTGTTTAAAACAAATAGAGACAATTGGACATGATGATAATTTACCCAAAATATTAACTTTGGTGGAAAGCAAGCAAAATATAAAGACATTTCAATCTTTCTTACAAATTATTTTTCATGAGCTGTAATGCCAATGACCTTATAAATTTGGCATAATCGTAAACATATGTTGAAGTCTATTCATGTTAAAAGCACAATCTTAAAAATGTTTAATTTTAGGACATTAAAACAATTTTTTTTTTTTTGCTTAACAGAACCTCAAGAACTTGGTTCTCTAAGTTGCAAGAATTTTAAATATTCATTCTCCAGAGAAATGACTGTCTCTTAACAGCAATTTTAATGGACTTCAGGGGTAATTTTATTGAAGAGAAAATTTTCAACGAGCTTTCAAATGTTTTAAATACAACAAAACAATAAACAGTAAATCCTCATAAATCCTTATAAATATTTCCCCGGAGGACTCCTTTCTTACAGAAACACGGTGTTTCGAGGGAAACTTAACTTGTGTGTCCCTGCTTCATTTATACACTTCAGAGCCATTTCCAATACCACTGTATCTCATGAACCTTTTTATAAGCCTTTGTAAAGATATTTTTATTTGAACCAGAAATTCATGTCTTGTTGGCAGCAGATGGAGCTGGGGGCACAGGAGGAAAAGTTAGCTTGGACACCCCAGAGTTCAAATGACCCTAAGCAAGGACAAAGCCATTCTTCCAGTCTTAAATGAGACTGCAATCATGGGCAGAAATGTTCTCTGTGTGAAAGCATTTGTGAGTCAAAGATTTTAAAAAGACATAAAAGGTTCTCCTGAAGCCACTCAATACCTAAGGCCCCAACCAAATTCTACACAAAGTAGAATTAAGTTGGAATTTCTTGAATTTGCTTGGTGTGCATTTTAATAATTCTTTTCAATATGGAGACAAACATACTTAAAAACAACCTTTTTTTAGCTTGTGTATTTGTGTGGCTAAGTCTTCTTTGGGGTTTCCCCCTGGAATCAGACAAGTGGTTTATTCAGGAGGTGACACCAGACAAGGCAGTACAGCGGGAGGTGGGACTGGGAAGGGAAGGGTCCATAAGAGGTGTGTTATCAGCAAGTTTGCACTGGGCCCTGGGGCTCAGTCCTGCTGGAACTCTGGGAGCTGGCATAGGGCACACGCCTCAGAGCTGTACCCCCCCAGGGGGTGACGAAGCTGGGGTCTTTAGATGCCAGTTCCCACTGGTCGCTGGCTAAGGGCTGCTCCTGGAGTTTGATCATTCCCCACACTTCTGGCCTGTTGTGCACCCCAGAATGGACTGAGATGCTCAGGGTCAAGGTGACATGGGAGGCACAGACAGCTTCTGCTACTCAAACACACTTTCTGTTGTATTTCAGAGTAACAACCATAGGAAGTTTATGGTGGAGAATCAAGAAAAGCTTTATGTAACTGAATTTGTTAAAGCAATTTTTCAAGAGACAGGAAATCTGTGATTGATACAGATGACAATTTGAATGCCTTGATTACTCAGAGTTAAAGACCAAGCAATGTTTGTTTGCTTTGATGCTCCACTTTCCTTCACATGAAGGATAATAGCTAATGTTTATCAAACACTTGTTATATGCTTGGTGCATATGTATACAATATATATGCACACATATATACATATGTAAGATACATAACACACATATATACATAACATACATATATAGTAAATGTAACACATATGCTAGGGGCATAAACTTGAAATAAAACATTTAATTCTCACAACCACTGAATGAGATAGGTGCTACTATTATCTATGTTTTACAGGTGAGAAAATGGACCTACAGAAAGGTCTGTAACTTGGCCAAACTTGTAGCAGAGAAGGGGTTCAAAGTCAGTCTGGTCTGGACCTGTGGTCTTCAACACTGCATATCCTGGTGGCCTCACTGGATAATCCAGTGTGTGTGATGTACCCAGTCTACATTTCTTCTTTTAGTGTTGAAAGTCATGGTGATTAATAACTGTACCAACAGCTGTGCCACAGCCAGTGTGCCCTGCCCCATTTGCTTCCCAAGTGGACACTTGGAGTCAGGGCTCAGCAGCCATTTGCAGAGCTGGCCAGAGTTGGTGGCTAATTGTTGCCCGAAGTGTAAGTGCCAAGACCGCTCATTGCTGATCTGCTGATGGCTTTCCCAGTGACCTTTGGGACAGTCCACTGTCTGAAATGGGACAACGGTGCCCTTTCCCACCTATCTTGGTAGAGGAAGGATATGAGGAAGCTATTTTTGGAACATGCATACCTTGATTTTCACCAAGTTTTCAACCTTGTGGGAATTCATGGTTATCTTGAAGTCCAACTAAATTTTAAGATAAAGTTATAGAACAGAAAAACACCTTTGGAGAGGCAAATAAAGGCTGAACATACGATGGTTTCAAAATGCAGAAATTGCACACATGCCCAACAGATTGAGAAGTGGTAGGTGAAGCCACCTCTGTGTTGTCCCTCAGCATGTGAATGAAAACAAAACACTTTGAGGTCATCTACACATGCTGCACAATTTAAATTTTTTCTGTATGATATTTTATGAACAGAGACCATTGGTTTAACAGATTGGTTAGCATGTCTTTGTCTGAAATGGTGAAGTTGAAATATCACTCCTTATGGCATATTTATTCAGAAGTTTTTAAGCAAAAAGTTAGGTGCCCTGAAAACAGGAAGTGGGATAAGGAAAAGCCACTGTACAAAAACTGGTGAAGCTTTTCAAGAGCTATCAACTCAACAGCTTAAGTGAGATAAATCTATGTATTTTCTCCCTAGTTTGTAGTAGGATAAAGACAAACTTGGTATGAAAGAACTTTTCATTTACAGTTTTATGCACTTTCAATTTTTTTTTTAATTTTAAGTCTTTAAATTGTTTAAAGTAACAGTCAGAATTCATTCTGATCTCAAATGTATTTTTAAAGTGCAGAGGCAGAGCATTCAACATTGAAATATTCATTTATTCTTAAAAAAAATGTTGTTAAAATGACCAAGAGGCCAAAATTAATTCTTCTATCTTTTAAAAAGAAAAGGAGGTGATCCCCAGAATGATAGAGCAGTGAATTTTATCCCACCATCCAGGAAAGCTGCTCTTTGGGTATCATTTCAAGATCTCATAATACAACAGAGGGAAAGAATAAAGAGGTAAGCACAGACAGATGCTTTTCTGGAAGGGTAATTATTGTAGCTATTCAGTTCTTGGGGAGAGTAAACAAAAATCATACCCTTATTTCAGAGGACTCAGTGAAAGTAATTTACTCAGAATTTTAAATGTCATGAAAGGGTTTCAAATGAAGCCTGTGACAATGCCTGCAGAGCCTGTGGGGCAGCACTCAAGCTGGTACAAGCCACTGTAGTATCCAAAGGATACAGAACAGCTGCCTTGCTTGGTTAGGAAGCCCCAGGTCCCAGCTTGTTCAAGGAAGCAACCTTTTGTAAGAGAACATGATCGCCCAGTGATCACATTTTGCTGTGATAAATAGATGAACATCTATGCTAAGAGGAAAAAATGGTTCATGAGAAATTCCAGGAATGGATGAAGAGGCAGCGGAGATGATGACAGCATTTTTTCTCTCATTACCATTTACTTTTCTTGATTGCCAACATTGTGTTTGGAATTGAGTGATAATCAGTGCAAGGAGATACAGGTTGAAGGAGGAAGTGCTCACAGTGAATGACCTGGGAAGGTGGCCCAGGTGGGGAAGCCATCTTTGGAGAGGTTTTCTGGCTTCTGAACACTAAGAAAGTTATGTTCCCTGAGATTCTACTGCATCCTCCCCAACTATTTGTCCCCCTCAGGAATTTGGAAGAAAAGCAAAAATTAGGAGTTGCTGCAGGTTAATGGAAGCTGTTTGTGAAAAGTCCACAAACTTGGAAGCTGAGGCTCCAGGATCTGCCTAGTTCCTGCTGTATCAGTTAGTTATTGCTATGTAACAAATTACCCCAAAACTCAGTGGCTTAAAACAACAATCACTTTTTAGTATAATGCACACACATAGGGGTTGTCCAATGTCTACTGGGCTCACTCAAACATCTTAGAATTGTCCGGGAGCTCTGATCTTGCCTGGGACAGCTCTGTCCATGTGTCTTACCCACTCATTGCACAGAGGACTAGGTCAGGTATATTCTTCTCATAGCAGTGGCACTAGCAGAAACATGCAAGGTTTCTTGAAGCATAGGTTTGGAATTGGCACACTGTATTTCCATCTCATTCTATTTGGCCAAAACAAATGACATGGCTGAGCACATTTACAAGGGTGGAGAAATAGACTGTCTAGTGAGAGGACTGGCAGGTTCATATGGCACACAGAGAAGTAAAGCTCTGGAGCGTCTCATGTAATCTGCTGTGCTGCTCTGGCAGAATCTTGGGGGTATTGATTGTTCAGGCCCGCACAGCTATTCAGTACATTCCCTTCTGTTCCTCACCTCAAAGTGACAAGCTGGAGGCATGTCTGAGATGGCCGTACTCTCAGCTCAACACATAAGCATTGCCAAAGGAATGAGCTCTATGGTGTCCTGGTTTGACATCCAGTTCTCATGAATACAGCATGAGGGAGATGCAGCAAAAGACAATGGCCCAAACTCCAACTTATTTGTACTGACAGGCCAGTGGGATAAAGGGTCTTCTGTAATCCAGGACTTCCTAAAACACATCTTTGGAGTTCAGTTTTTATTCAAATCTCCAAACTCCTCCTTTAACTCCACCCATGTTCCTGCCTGCTATCTTCCTTGGGGAAGTCCATATCCCAGGATGTTCCAGAAATGCTACCTACTTCCATTCCCAAATTGGACTTTTATATCCACCTCCTTGTATCACAAAGTCATTAAAATTTGTGGGTTGGGAGGTCTTGTTGTCCTGGAACATTTTATTTGGGGGTGGCTTCCCCAGGACTAAGGAATAAAGTGGAATATGCCTGGTCAGGGCCAGCTTTGTCCAGATGAATGGAGACCTTTTTCTAATTCACACATAGGTGTCATGTAAGTCAATAGTAACCACATCTTTCTTAAATCTTTTTCAGTGATAATCCTAATGCTAGGTGATTATCTTCCAAGTTAGTGCAAAACACAGATGCCTATGGCTCAAGTTATTCAAAGAACCAACCTTTACCTTCTAGCATAACTTGTAGCCACCAGTTGGTCTTGAACTGACTTATTTTTTTTTTCCTAACTCGTCTTGCATTTTGGTGCAAACCTATTTTCCCTTACGATGTTAACTCTACTTACTTCTCAAGTACTACTTGAACTGGAGCATACTAATATATTTTATTGTCAGTTTTACTGTCCATCTCCAGCTGAGACTGAATCTGGTTGCTTATAAGAAAAAGGACCTTAACTAATACATTTGCCTAAGAAACAGTGCAAAGAAACACCCAGATTGCTTAATCAACATGGCAGCTCTATCTGCAAAAGTTAAAAAAATGCCAAAGTAGTCTTGGCTGTATTAGCAGCACCAGGCAATTATGGAATCTGCTGCAATAAATGGCCAAGGTTATGGCACCCATAAAGTTTAATTTGCATTCTGAATATTACGATGTGTTCACTGAGAATGCCAAGCAGGCTCTGCAGGATGTGATCAGCTAAATTATAGTGCATTTCAGGATTTCTTTGGTTCATGCAAAGGCAGGAAGAGAATGACTTGCTGGTGTGTGGCTGGCCTCAACCTTTGCCTCCTTCAGAGGGACACAGGGAATATCAAAACAGGTGGTTCTTCTGGAGTACCCTTGGAGAAGACAGCGTCACCATACTGTGTGATGGAAATTGTGACTGGGCTGTACTGCAGCCAGTCAGATTATCTGGGTCATTTTCAGGATTAATGTAGATGGGCAGAAGATTGATTAGGTTGCCATGATTGGAACCTGCTGAAATAGGATGAAAATGATTTAGCCAATTGCACCAAATGTGTATTATTCCAAGTTACCCAGTAAGAAACTGAGCTGGCATTGTGCAGAGACTCTAAAACTGGATGAGGATCTCATTGTTAGAGAACTAAAAACATACTGGAAATTATATTTCCAGATCAACGGAAAGTAGGAGTCATACTCCTACAGGGGAAACAGCCCATAACACTTTGACATAACTTCATGCTTACCTATCAAGCGTGCCTCAGTGGGCAGGAGGGGAGGCCAGGGCTCTGCCATATGCTGATAGACTTCTCTGCTTGACAGCATGAATCTCTTGATCTTCTTTCCCCACTCCTGGGCACCCTGCACATGTCAGGGTTTCCAGTGAACGAATGTGGGAACAACCCGTTGACAACTTTCCAGGTCGTCTAACTAGGAGTATGCTTCCTGTATGTTTGCCAGCTCCGTATTTAACTGTCCTGGCATGGCCAGCAGCATAATGGGCATCAGACTTAGAAAATCATAGGGAATTCTTTTTTGGTGAAACAACGTGGAATTTTAGGATACCAGGAGAGAGCAGGAGTGAGAGTGAAAGAACAGCCAGAGTAGGCTGTCATCCTTTATCCCCTAAAAATGCAGTGCCAAGCCACATTCCAACATGACCCCAATAGAAGGCGAGTCTTTAGTTGTCTAACCCTCCAGAGCCTCCACACGGACTTGGTCAGCTCACTCGTGCATGTGAGGGTGGGGCAGGGAGGGCCAGCGAGAGGCCTGGAAGGCAGTGGGGCCCCTGGCTTGAGGTTGAGAATCTACACACCATGGTTGACTATTCTAAATGGGGAAATATGGCATTACTAAGGGCAGGACAGGGACCAGCTGTGACCTCCAAACAAAGCCCCTTTAACTCATTTGAGATGCTGATGAGAAAGGATTTAAAACATTTCCTCTTACTTCTTTAATAAGTAAGCATGATCTGTTTTTTTAAAAGAGAGGGTTTTTTTGGTAAGGGACTATAGAAATCTGATGTAACAAGGCACAATACACTCACACATACATCAGCAGACAAACAAATTAAGATCAATACTGTACAACCACTCAGAGGAAAACATAACATAGGAAGAAGAAAAGAAATAACATCCATCATGCCCCACTTGGGTTTTGGTGTATTTCCTTCCAGTCATTTTTCTGTGTGTGTGTGTGTGGTGAACAATTTTATAAAAATTGCATGGTTGGAGAGGTGAGGCTTAGAACCTCATCCCCCCTGTTCTGAGAGAAATCTGCATACGTGGATGTTTTATTGCCCTTGTCTAGCTTGGATTAACACATAGTCTACAGGCACACACCTGATCATCTACATTTGCTCTCTTACAACACTAAACTATGTTTTCTACCTTTATCTTGTGTCTACCTACCACTGCAGCATTTTATTAAAAATAATAATAATAAAGAGAGAAATGTGGTATCCACATATAAATCAAGTAAAAAATCAAACGAATATTCATATTTGAACTGATTGTTTATAGTTCATAATGCATGAGCAAAACCGAAAGTTTCTGTGATGACTGCCCTTGCACTGTTCACCATGTAACTTATTCACTATGTAAGAATTTGTTCTCCATGTAAGAACTTGTTTGTTATGCCTCAGAAGATTGGAGACTGATGAAAATTAGGCTTGGGGTGGATTAATGATTGTGCATTGAGCATTGACTCCCCTATACAGAATTTTATTGTTGTAAACAACCATTTGATCAATAATTATGAGAGATGCCCTCTCAAAAAAAAAAAAAAAAGTACACACTTCCAATTGTAAAATAAATAAGTAACCAGGATGTAATGTATAGCATAAGGAATATAGTCAAAATATTGTAACAACTTTGTATGGTGATAGCTGGTAGCTAGAATTATCGTATATATAAATGTTAAATCACTGTGTTGTACACCTGAAACTAATGTAATACTGTGTGTCAACTACCCTTCAATAAAAAATAATTATCTAAAAAAAAAAAAAATTTGCATGGTTGGTATAATATACATACAAACATCAAATTGCTTTTCTCTTTAATATTGCATGATAACCTTCCCCCTATATCATTAAATAGTCTTAAAAACAACATAAATCGATGGTGGTAACTCTTATAACCTTTTCCTATTGTTTTAATTGTTTGTAATAAAGGAAACATGTTTTTATGCTCATGAATGATTTTGAATGAATGTCCTTTTATATAAGTGTGCAAATATTTGTTTCAGTTAAATTTTTAGATGTTTGATAAAAGGATTCTAACTAAATTTATACTGCAGGATAAAAAGCCATCAGAGAGACAGCAGTGATGAGAGATAAACCCATGGGCTCCACTTGCCCGTTGTCCCCACTCCACATCCATGTCTTGGACTACAGGCCACCAACCAGCTGTGGGCTCAGGCCCTCCACCAAATACTCGGCCCCCACTGTGCTCCCAGCCCAGCTGTGGGTATGCCTACCAGTTCCACTCATGCCCCCGTGCCATGGTCCCCGACACTGACTTTCCTCTGGTCCTTCAACATCCCTTTTCTGGACCTTTACTTCTCTAGCTCTTCCCACAGTCTTGTAAGTTCTCATTGCTTTAATGCCTTTCTTGTTCCAGAAATACACATGGTGGTTCTGCTCCCCTAACTGAATCCTGACTGACACAGGTAGTTACCTCTCTGTGCTTAACTATCCTCCTATGTAAAGTGGGACTAATAATAATATCTATGTCATACAGAGTTACTGATACATCTAAGGTATGCTGAGAGCAGTGCCTGGGACATAAAAATGATCTTACCCAACTTATCTACCACCTGGGTTCTTTGTGAAGCTTGACTAAGGTAACACATGTTATAATATATTGCAAAAAAATAACAGTAGTTTTTATTTTTTTATCATTGTTATACACAGTCAAATAGTCCTGGTTAGACTTAGTAGGGACCATGTATTTCTTCCCACCATAGAACTCTAGCTTTCAGGCTCATGGTAATATTTGTGTATGTTACCATGGAAAAAATTTCTTAGTTAACTTGAGTTTATCCCTTGTCCCTCTTTCTGTTTTTTCATTTTAAAAGAAGAATCCAGGTCACAGGGTTTGGTTAAGGAAAAGCTAATGAATTGCAGGTGCTGTAAATGCCGAGCAATGACAACAGGCTTCTCCCAGGTGTCCAGTTATCTTCAGATTCCACCACATCAGTCTCGTCCACTTGCGTTTCCGCTGGGCATTTCATGATGACACCCACACCTGATGACATCCCGCTCTCATCTTCAGGGAGTGGTGTAACAGAGGGTAACACTTCTGTCATTATCCATTGAGCTGGTTTTGAGATGTCTAAGAAAGTTTAAAAGCAAGATCAGCTGGATCCAGACATAGCGGATATTCCAGTTGAAAATGCTCTTCTGAAATGGCTAATATGTCTACATCTCCATCTCCATTGAAACTTACCCTGTGCGGCTGCATTCCCCCTTCATTTTTTGGGGTGGGGGTGTTGAAGTTTAGAGCTTCCAACTCGGAGACTTCCAGGTTGTCAGTATTCCTACAGCATGTGTTTCCAACCCCTTGTCCTGATTGCGATGCTCTTCATTTCACTTTATTCACACCCTGTCTACCTTTCAAGGCTCATTTCTTTCTTCTCTTCCTCCTGAACCTTGCTGGGAATCTTACTTTGACTTTTTCCTGCCCTCCAGCAAGAGAATGACAGAAAATTGAGAGTGAAAGGGACCTAACAGACCCTTTAGTCTTTAACACCCCTCAGCACTTGAATCTGTGCCAACTAGCTGACCAGCCTGTGCTTGAACAAACCATTATGCCCATTATCTTAAAGTTAATAAACGTGCTTCTAATTATCTTATAACTTAGTTTTCACTCCCCAGAGAAACAGTCATGGGCTGCTCCTTGATCTCTTTCATCCCTTGACACAGTGCTAGGTATTTGTGTCGGTTAGGATTGTTTTTGGCTGCATGTAACGGAAAACTGAATGAGGCTGACTGGGACAAATAGGGCTCTAACCTCCTCCATGACAAGAGGTCTCAGAGATGGGCCATTGCTCTGGTTGCTTCAGTGGGTCAATTATGTTAGGGTCAGCAAAATCTTTGCTATGGATCTCTTTGCTGCGGTAAATGTCACATGACACCACGATCACATTCAAGGCAGAAAGAGGGACAGTTGCACCTATACTTTTTATCAGGAGAACAACTCCAGAAAATTTCCATTAGTTTTGTGCTCAAATCTCATTGGCTAAAGTGATCATACTACCACCCCCCCCCCCCCCCTTGTAGCTGCAAGTTGGGCCAGAAAAGCAGAAACAGGAGTTGTCATGTCTGGCATATCCCAATGGTAATCCATCTCCTGGGGTTGGGCTTACTGCTTCTCCCCAAAATATTAAGATCCTGATAGACAGGAAGAAAAGGAGAGTGGCTGTTAGGAAGACTACTGTCTTGGGATTTGTGCCTCCAGAGGCCAATCATGAGACAAGGTTGCAAGCAAAGGGAGTTAATTTAGGGGGTGATCCCAAGAAGCATAGGCAGGAACAGGAGTAAAGGAAGGGAAGGAAGTCAATGAAGTGCATATTACTAAGCAATTAAGTGCTGCCAGTGATGGGGGCACAGTCCTACTCAGGACCTCTGTGAGGCAGCATGGCACATGCCTCAGAGCTGTCTCATGTGACAGGAAAAGGAGCTGCGGCATTTATCTACCCATTACCATCCATCAATGGTTGACAGTTACTCGTGGAGACAGTAACTGCCCAGTACCTCCAACCTATGCTGCCTGTGGCCTAAGCATCAGCCTCAAGCAGAGCCTCAGAGGTTATGGTAAGAAGCCAACTGTGTGTGGGATGATGAATGCCTGGGGGTATGTACAGGGGCTGCTCAACTACCATAGAGCCTGTCACACTTCTTATGAGGTGCTCAATACTTTAATTCAATGAACATTTACTGAGTACCTACTACCTGATGAGTACTGTGCAAGATATTTACTAATTTAAATATTCTTAGACAGACTTTCTTGATATAAACAAAAATGGACCAAGTAGTGTTTGTAGTGAGATCTTGATAAATTGTAAAAGGCACTTTTCTGGACGTTGTGACCCTTCCCTTTCCCTATTCAACATCAGCGTGTAAACTTCTTGTTCCTATCAAAGGACTCAGTCAGTCTTGGAACATCCTGTCATCGCACAGAATGCAGCTCCTGGGAAACAAGTTGTTTTATTTAATGAAACATTTAGCATTTCAGCATTCTACTTGCCTTTAAGAGCAGACATGTACTAAATAGTCCATTAGTTGCAGGAGAGAATGAATGCCTCTCTTTCTTATTCTAGAGTAGTGATTTTCTACCGTGAGCTATCTGGCATTATACCCATCATTGTTCTCTCCTTAATAACTGAAATCAGGAAGTGAGTATCCTGAATGTAGGCCTTGGCTTCAGTTCTCCCTGAGCAGTTCTGCTTTTTCCCCGCTACAGCAGGAAGAATATAATCACCTATCAGTTTAGGCCAGTCTTGCTTCAGCGTGAGGTTCTCTTGTGCCTAGTGGATTGAGTCTGATGATGGTGCCATGACTGCTTTGTTTTCCAGTTCTTTTCCTTCCCTCTGCCCTGGCCTCAGCCTCCTGCCCTGACTGACCCCTGATTCAGTGGGTATGGAGTGGGCACCGAGGCCTCTCTAGCATCTATTCTACTGCTTTCCTGCTGTGGCAGACGTGTGGTTTGGTGGGACTGGCCACTACCTCAGATCCAGAGGCAGGACGCGATGGGTTTGCTTCAATCAGAGCTCCATATTTTGTTGGCGATGGTGGTTAGTTCATGGATGGGCAAGTGATGAAATTAACCGAGTAAGTGGAGCCAGCATAAGGACGAAGATGATGCAGCAGAGAAGGATACAGCCAAGAGAACAGTAGTGAAATACAGTTCGAGCCCTGATCGGTCTGTGCCGGGAGTTATGTTATTTGATATTTTAGTTCTACAACACAATAATATTATACAGTGTTTAATAACCCTGTTATTAGAACAGTTTGAGTTGGTTTATTGTTACTTGAAGATGAAAACGTCTTTACTGAAACAAATGACTTATATGTCATTTCTGGCTTCAGCCTTGAATGGGCCCCTCATGTCACTCCTGATCCCCTTTTGTTGTTTCACTTTGACTTTGGAGTCCAGTCATCTACTACCCTTAGCCCAGCTTGTCATCTCGAAATGTGGCCAACACTTGACCATGGAAACACAAATCATCCAGGTTACTAAGACCTGGAAATTACTCTAAAACATACAACAGTTAGGTCCTGCAGTAGTGATTGTCTCTCAGTTACATACTCCAAAATGATTGCCTTGTTCTCAATATGTATACAAACTGTGAGGCAAGACCATGTGAAGATAAGGCTAGCTCTGGAATTGGTGTTCAGGGTCATTTTTTCCTCCCACTGCAAACCAAAATAATTCATTTATTTATAAATGGTGAGTTAGCCATGGAAGCTGGGAAGTGCAATTTTCAGTAAATCATATTCAATGTAGTTCACCTTGCTTTGATCTCTGAGTGAGAAGTCATTTCCACTCATAAGATCCAGTTAAATCAAAGTGTGTGCATTTGGTACAATTAACTATCCTTCAATACTGTCCAAACAGCATGAGGGGAAAGCAACTAACCTGGCCAAACAAGAGTCACAGTCATTATGAGGAGGGTTTTCATCATGGAAAGGGTTTTAAGAACTGGAGTGGGTTACTCAAAGAGGTGAGGGACCATAACTTAAAAATAGAGCCAATGGACTCTCTTTGGTTGGATATGGTTAAGTGAAGAGTTGCTTAAGAACAATGTGGATTGAGTCTGGCTATTTGAAGTTTGGCACAGAAAAGCACACACTTGGTTTCAAGGGGACTTTCAGAATGAGGAACATTGTAAACATAGAAGCAAAGATTTGTGCTACATTAAAGGTGTGGGTTTTTTTTCTTTTTTCTTCTCAACAATAATTCCATAGGATTTTCTGGCCTCTGATATTCCAATGCATAGCTGATGGTAAAAGAAGTCAGCCTTGGTTGAAAGAGGACATAGATTTTTGCTCTTACTTTGGCCTTC
The DNA here is from genome assembly GCF_030020395.1 of Manis pentadactyla. Classification (NCBI taxonomy): domain Eukaryota; kingdom Metazoa; phylum Chordata; class Mammalia; order Pholidota; family Manidae; genus Manis; species Manis pentadactyla. The sequence goes on along the minus strand of NC_080032.1, from coordinate 40,056,164 downwards.
TTTTGACACCTTGCTTGGTGTACTCACACATGCTTAGAGGGTAGGTATCTTCGCTCAGTGATCTTGGAAGTTTTAATTAGGAGCAACAGCCCCTTCTCATGACTCACCCAGTCCTGTTGCTCATGCTTTAATTCTAATTTAGAATTCAGTGCTTTCGCTTCCTTTCTATGTCCACTGACTGATTCAAAATCAGTATTTCTTGGTTCTGTGTCCCTTGGTTCTGCTACGGTGTCCTAGTTGGTGTCCTTGCCCTCTATTCTTATCCTTCTCCCTACAGTTAGTGAAACCTCCCTCCTCTTCTTATTTCCAGCTTAAAATACCACCATCATTCCCCTGTAGAATGCATATTTTAACTCCTCAACTCCTTATCATGACAGAGAAGGGTCTTCATGACCTGGGTCTGTCTAACCTCTACCTCAACCTCTCATTTGTCCTTTACACACTTGAGTTTCCAGCAATGTGCCATGTAACTTTCATCCTTCTTGCCTCCATTGTTTCCTCTACCTCGAGCAGCATCTTCTCTCCCTTTTATCCTTCCTTGTTAATATCTCCTCACCATTCCAGATTTAGCCCAACCACCACCTCCTCCCATACCCCTCAGACTGAGTTATATGCTCATGGGGTCCCATAGCCCCTGTGTCGCTTGTCGGCCTCCTGATCTCCTGGAGGGCCAGAGCTGTATTTGCATTTCTGTATTTCTGGTTTCTTTCTTAGTGCCTGGCAGAGGTCCTCAAGAAAGGTTTGTGAAATGAATGAATGAATGGGTGAATTAGACATTATGCTTTATGCTCTTCCTTAGGGAAAAACGAGTCAGGCTCATGACACACTGCTGATAAGTTTGGACTGTGACTGAGCAAAAGTGCTGTACTTGTAAGAAGACCACAGTTGGTCCTGTTTTGGGTTGTTAATCAAAATCTAGACTTTGACTTCTTGTACCACACCAAAAGCACAATGCCATGAAGTTCCACTACGTAAGCATACTGAGAGAAGACCCAGTCCCTAGAGCTTGCCCAGCCTGTGCAGGCAGGCTGTCTAACTTGATGGAGAGTCACTAAGCACCCCGGAGTTTGGGAAAGGCAGTCAAGGGCTGCAAACTGAGGAGGAGTGTTCTTTATCGGTGTGTCCTAATATTCCCAAACTAGAATGTCATCTATGGGATGAAAAGGTTTCAAGGGATCTTTCAAGAGTGGATTCGTTAATATTTTCAATGTGCAATTAAAGTGGGGTCTCATAATACCTAATGTATATTTATAAATGTGATTAGCAAGAGGTTAAGGTAATTTTATCATTTAATCCCTACAACAACCGAAAGGTGTGGGAACTATTATTTGTACCCATTTTGGAGATGGGAAAATTCAGACTCGGAGAAATTTAATAATCAAGTGATTTGTCAGTGTCACCCACACTTACTGTTGATAAGTTAGGATTTGAAATCCCACTGTCAGGCATCAGGGACTTGCACTCTTAATGAATCATCTCTCCAAAACTTAGCCACCAGAGAAAGCAACATGCGCACATTTTCAGTCCTTCTTATTGATACTCTGTCAACAAAAGCATATGAGATTTTAACTATGCAAACAAGCTAGCAAGCTATGAAGCATCAAATATTTAAAACTAAGAATCTGGAATATAAGTAGATATGTAGGGAAAATACAATTCTTCTAACTATGCAAGGCAGGAGTTATTATTCACAGTGTAATGATGATAAAACTGATGAGAGAGGGAGAGGTGGGCTGAGTTGTCCAAGGTCATGAAGTGGCTGATGTGGCATTTGAAGAAGGGCCATTTTACACTGAAATCCTCCCTGAGCCTTGGATGTTGAGTGCTTAAGCTCGTACTTAAACTTGTTGTGGAAATAGAGAGCAGCATTAGGCTTAGTGCCAGAAATCCTGCTCACCGTGTGACTAGAAGACAAGGCTGAGTCAATGATTTTTGCCCCTCCAAGTGCACTGCCCAGTATTAAGAGGAGCTCCCCACCACAGTGAGATGCCACTGCACACACATGAGAATTGCTACTATCAAAAGGACAGGAAACACCCAGTGTGGACAAGGATGTGGAGCAATTAGAACCTCTGTGTGCTGTTGATGAGAATGTAAAATGGGGCAGCCACTGTGGAAGACAATCTGGTGGTTCTTTAAGCAACTCAAAATGGAATGATCATACGATGCAGCAATTCAAGGTCTGGATGTTGCCCAAAAGAATGGAAACCAGGGACCTGTGTTCTTAGCAACATTATTTTTCAGAGCTAGGGGTCCGTCAGCAGATGAATGGATAAACAAGATACAGAATTTACGTGCAATGGAATATTATTCCATCTTAAAATGGAAGGAAATTAGACACTTGCTACAACATGGATGAACCTTGAGGACATTCTGTTAAGCTAAATAAACCCATCACAAAAAGACAAGTACTGTTTGATTCCAATGATGTGAGGTACCTGACTCAGTCAAAGCCATAGACAGGCAGTAAAGTGGTGGGTGCCAGGGGCTGGGGGTTGGCAGGAATGAGTTGTTTAATGGGTATAGAGTTTCGGTTTTGCAAATGAGGAGTTCCGGAGGTGGACGGTGGCGATAGGTGCAAGGCAGTGTGCACGTACTTAGTGTCACTGAGCTACACACTAAAATATGATTGAGACAGTAAATTTTGTGTTATGTGTATTGTATCACAGTTAAAACTAATTTTTAAAATAAGCTAGCTAGGTGTATCAGTCAGGATCCAATCAGGAAATCAGATACCACTCTTATGTTTCAAATGGGAAGGGTTGTGATAGAATGGGTCACATATGGAATGCCAGCTGCAGGAGGTTGAGACCACCAGAGATTAGCAAGAGCAAGAGTCTGGCCCCATCTCTAGGGCGGGAAGGCCACGGAGAGGAGGGTGTGTTTACTAATTCCGGAATCTAAGGCTGTATGGCGGGAGTGGTAACCACAGGGGGCGCTGCTGCCCAACCAGACAGCTGGGTGTGTCCGGCAGGAGGAGAAGCAGCCGCCGCTGGATAAGCAAAGGCAGAGAGGGGAAGAAAACCCCCCCCCCCGCTTCTCCCCACCTCGAACTCTTCCGTTTTCCACTAGTGCCTCCCATGAACTTAAACTAAGTAGAAACAAGTTAGCGAGGGAGCCAGAAATGCAGCTTCCTGTGACACCGAGCAGTGCAGGGGACACAGCAGACACGGTGAAGAATGGCTCTGAGAGCGAGCTGGCAAACACCGGCACGTGGCGTCATGCATGGTTTCTTTTCCTGTCAGTGAAAAGGCTCTCTCAAATTCCTGTAAAAAATTTAAAAGTCCCTCTACATTGACTTTCAAACATTACAATGCACAGTGATCCTGGTTAATCTCAATTAAATTAATTTTCCTTCTATAGGTTGGACACTTTCACAGTCCATAGAGAAATATATTTGAATAGAGGTTTAGCTTTGGATCTCATTCAATGCTTCAGAGACTCTCTCTTGGCAGACCAACTGAAAGTCATCCGGAGCTAAATGGCATTCTACTTAGTTGTGTTTTGATTTCTGTTTGTAATGTGGGAGCTCAGATGGAATAAACTCCTACTATTCCTTTAAGCTTGGATCAGAGTTCACTGCCCTCTCCCTTCACGTGCCCATATCTAGGTCAGTGCTCTTTGCAACCTCAGCCCCCTGAGTTTATTTGGAATATAATACTTAAAGCAACTGTACCTTGTTACTGATTTGTCTATTCCTTCTGCACAAGCCTGTAAACATCTCGAGGGCAAAGACTGTGTGTGTGTGTGTGTGTGTGTGTGTGTGTGTACTATATTGTATCTCCATCACTAATAACTAACAATAACTAATGCTGGACCAGATACCTAGTAGGCACTCAATAAATGTTTTCAAAAGAGTGAATGAACTCTTTGATGAAGTAGAATTAATAGGTTCGAGAAATTGAGTGTGGGGAGGTGGGAACAAGAGGAGTCAAAGCCACATATGAGCTGTTTAGGAATGCTGGTGCTGATAACGTAAATACTGACAAATAAGGTAAGGCTTGGTTTTAATAAAGAGCTTTGTGAATTTGGTTTGGGGACAATTTTAATAAACAATCAGAACTATGAAACTGACTTCAGAAACGTCAGGCTTGGAGATAAAGATTTGAAAGTCATCTTTGTAGATGGGATTTACAGAGGAATCATGATGTTTCATTCTGTCCTGCCCCTCTTCTAGTACATTGCTGTTTCTCCGTCACTTGGTGGAGTCTGTTTCACTCCCCTTGAACCTGGCTGGGCCTCTGCATTTGCCTCAACTGAAATATTATAGCAGAAATGATGCTATTTGACGAATCACAGCAAAGCCTACTACTTCTGCCTTCTTCTATTAGAGTCTTTGCTCTTGGAACTCCCCAGTTACCATGCTGTGGAGAAACCCATGTAGAGAAGAACTGAGGCCCCCAAGCTGCCAGCCAGCAGCCAGCACCCTCTTGCCAAGGGTGTGAGGAGCCATTCGGTGGAGTCTTTCAGCCCCAGGCGAGCTGCTCCTGCTGGAGCTGAGGCGTGTCATGTCCACCCAGCTCTGTCTGCATCTCAGATGTGTGGGCAACACAAATGGCTACTATAGTTTTAGGGCATTGAGTTCTGGGGTGGTTTGTTACACAGCAAGAGATAATGGATGTTCATAGGTGGATGAAAGGATCAGGGAATTCGAGTCAGACAGGCTTGGGTGCAGATCTCTGGTTTGGCTACTAGCAGGGCTGTGGCTTTACACATGTTACCTGGACTTTCAGAACCTCAGTCTCTCTGTGCATTAAATGGGGCTAGTGATGGCTGCTGCAGAGAATGGTTAGGACATTTAAAAGAGATGCTGCATGTAAATGCCTAGTGCTGTGTGTCATCTCTCTGGTGATTGACAGAGAAGACTATTTTCAGAGATGAGGAAGGGGAAGTCTTGTGACCTCTCGGAAGAATGTGTGCAGTTGAACAGGTCATGTGGAGATGGATAGGAAAAGACGAGTAGGAAGCACAGTAAGTGAGGCAATAGAGGATGTGAAGGGACTGAGTAGCTTCTTGAGAAGGGTGGTGTGAAATACAGGACAGAAAGCCAGCTAATCTCGAGAGCTGGAAAGGCATCGGTCTTGGCAGTGGAGAGGTGACCAATGACACATACACAAGTGCCAACAGAGCAGAGGGCTGGAAGCCTGAGCACAGAGAAGCAGCAAACAGCCGGCTTTTACTTAGGCCTTAATTTCTAGGCACACATAATATTCTTAAGGGACATGAAAATACTATTGTATTAAAAAGGTGTATAACACCCAAAGAAGTTTCAATTTCCCCCCTGCAGTGATCCTTTTCTTTTCTCTGGAAACACATCCAGGTGAATCTTGCAGCTCCTCACCCGCACTCCTCTGGTTTTCCCTACAGCTCATTTAGTATTATGTTTTTTTCTGGCTCTGTAGATTGTTTCCTGTGTGTTTATATTTAGATTTAAAGCCCTGGTTTTCCAAAACATCTCCCCTGATGATTACTGGAGTTGTACATGTTGCTTAAACTCTGGCTCCAAAGTGAGAAGCGAAGTGTACAGATAAAAGACATAATGACCAGGAGACCAGTAGCCATATCTAGAAAGAGGAGAAGAGGTTTGCCATTTAGTGGATGAAAGTGAAGGCAGACAGTACAAACTACTGAGGGCTTCTCACCCTCACCTGTTTTTTGGATGCTTTCAGTGTATAGTTACATGGCCAGAAAACATCTGGTGTTGTTATCTCAGAGTCTTTGAACAGAAAGGAATAATATGTGCCTCAATTCATAAAAAAGGAAATGGAGATGCAGACAAAGTACTTGTACAAGATAACAGCTACTTACCTTGCTACCACTGTTCAGTGACATTGATACAAATGTGACCACAGCAAGTCTGTCATGGAAACCTAGTTTCCAAAGAGCCTATGCTTGTTTTTCTTTTTTGGAGACCAAATTTTCCAAGATGAGATGCAAAGTCATTTCTAAGCCTTCACGTGAAAAGGCTTTTAATATTCATTCTCAAACATTTATTTAGTTCCCACCATGTGCAAAGCACTGTATTAGGTGGTCTTGTAAAATATACTAGATGAGGGAATGAAAGATCATTTTTGGTTTAAAAAGCCAAATTATGAAAATGCAATATTTATTAGGCACTTGTGAGATAAAAGGCTCTTGCTAGAACACCACCTCTGTAGGCTTTATGCCTCCGTAAAATGTCTAGTTTGCTCAGTTGATAAAGAGCATGATGCTAATGAGAGCCGGGTCAGGAGCTTAATTCTTGACAGCTTTGTACGAGGAATGTTAATTCTGACCAACGATGTCTGAAACCCAGTGGGTTAGTTCTACAGTTGAGGGAAGTATGGCTCGTCGAGCTGACTGTGGCCTGGTGAGCATAGAGGGCCACCACATGGACACAAGAGGCTGGAAGTGGAACTTTCCAGGGTGGGCTCCCAGAATCCTCCCCTACTGCAGTATGGGATAGGGACATGGGACATGGATGTAGGGCTGATATTGGAACAGGATTCGTTTGGGGGATTAACACTTCTTTTCCCCTTCTGATGTTTCTTTCCATGTGTAGGGAGTTCAAGATGTCTCCTGACATCTCTCTACTCTTTGCCTCTCTCTGCCTGAGGAGAGGTGTCTTACCTGCCCAGTGAACTTGGGAGGAATGAACTGAGCTTACTGGCCTCTCCCTTTTACCCTCTGGGAGCTAGCTGCCTGCAGGGTGCATGCAGCCCCAAGCAGCTGTCACCAAGTGCATTTGGCTGCCTGATCCTGGTGTTTGGAAATAGGAAGGCCGTTTGCCTACAAAAACAAGCTACCTCCTCCGATCTAGACCTTCTTAGTTATAAAGGTGATATTTGGGTACCAATCAAGTCTAGAACCAGCTCAGCAAAGCTGAAGCATTCTGTATAAGATTCAGGAGGCCAAACAGGCTCTCTCATTAGGCAGATTGCTCCAGTCTTGCCTGGGGAAAATGTGACCACTATTAAAACTGCAACGTTCTGGAATATTTTCTGTAGACCCAGAGTTAAGGGTCAGAATCCCTGGGAATCCTTGTGTCCATAAACTATACCTTTAAATTTAGCCAGGAAACATATATGCTTATACAAGTGAAGGGCGGGGACATCCTCTTAACATTGCCTGGAATGATTAGGGCTCATGACTTAGTTAATAAGCTGCATCGTCAGGCATGGGATGTCAGCAATGTTTTATAGATGTAGAACTGGGTTTGGCCTTTTTAGTCTCTCAAGGGAAGTCAATATTTTCTTCCTTTTTCTTCACTCTGCCTCTCCCTTCCGAGGCGGATTGATGTGGATTATGAAGAAGTTTGCTCTTACATTCTGAAGACAAGGAGAGCCTGGGTGAGGGTGTCTGAAGATGCCTGCATGCGAGTCAGGATGAGGTTTCAGTGGCCTCCGAGTCCAGACCAACCTTCTAAAATCATCCTGTCGGCCCTTGGTGTTTCTTGGCTGGGGACAATGGCAGTCTATTTATTGGTTTCAGTTGCTAAGAAGTGACCATCCTCAGAACGGAGGCTGTTGCCCTTAGCTACACATTTCTTTGTGGGCATAATCTTGGATCACACGGCACCAAGTCAGCAGCCGGGCAAAGCACAGGACCTGATGAAATATTTTCCCAGTGTTAGCCTCCTTTTGTAAGATAGGCTGTGGCGAATTCAGCTTAGATATGACACACATCCTTTTCAGTCAAAGGAAAGGTCTGGCTTTAACACTGTCCTCTTCCCTCTCAAGGAGGGATTTGCTTATTTATATTCTGAGATGTGTCAGTTCAGATAATGCTTCCTGAATGATCTCTTTCCTAATACCTCAGTCCCAGAGGATTGCCAGAGGTAATGGGTCATTGCACTTACTGGCTGGTAGGCAGTGCTGCTCTAATGGTGGCTGCTGTTGTCTTTCTCACCTTGGAGAAGGGAAGACTTAGGGGGCTGGTGCCTGTCTTCAAATCATGAGTATTTTTGTTTTATCTCATCCCATTCCATTCCATCAATCTCACAGATTGGACATTTTTATTCCGGGTAATTGTTGATTGTGATTCTGTTTTGAATTTCATTGCTGCCTTCAGGCGCCCTAACTCCTTGATCCCTTCTTTGTTCTGTACTCATCTTCCATTTTGAAAGGACTCTTCCAGTTTTGATATTTATCTTCAACATAGATGCACTCTTAATTTATGCAACTTTCCATTATGCATCAAGAAGATGATGCTGGGGGAGGGGTGTCTTTATGTGTCTTCTACCCTGAAGCCATTTGCAGGCTTTTGTCTTTTTCTTAAGGCAGTTCCAGACGCACCCACGTGTGCTGACGTTTGAAAAGGCTGTGAAATTAAAGCTACGTAATTATGAATACTGTGAAAAAGGTTTTGACAACTTTTGGTGGCATTTAATTCAAGTTGAACTCCTCTCATTCAAAATAATAAGCATAATGTTACTTATTATGTAAATGAGGTGGCAGGGCAGATGTTTTTCATCCTGGTGCATTCACTGGGGATTAATAAGTACAAAAGCTGAGCAGGGGGGTGCTGGGTTCAACCTGGGGATTTGAATAAGGGTTGAGCAAGAGGAAGGATGATTACTCTGGAGATGCCCTGTCCGCTATGGAGCCAATAACCACATGAGGCTATTTAAATTTACAGCCATTAAAATGAAGTAAAATGAGAAGTTTCTCAGTCACATTAGCCACAATTCATGTGCCAGCTACCTGTGGCTGGAGGCTACTTACTGAAGAACACAGACACAGAACATTTCTATCACTGTGAGAAAGTTCTATTGGACACAGAAGTATGAAAACCATAGAAGTTTTACAATGGGTAGGGATGCTTGTGTTATCCACATCAGCTGGAACATTATCCCTAAGAGCTCTACAAGCTTCTTCTCAGAAAGGGTGTAGGTCCTTATGGAGCCAAGAGATGAAGGAGTTGCAATGAGACCACAGCTGCACCTTGAAAATTTTAAATGTGCATATGTATCGTATATCGTATCACCTGGAGCTCTGAAGGTGCAGATACTGACTCGGTAGGTCTTGGGTGAGGCCTGAGAGGCAGTGTCCCTATGTGGCTTACAAGTGACACTGCTTCTGGTCTGGGGACCACACTTGGAGAAATCACTGATTTGCAGCACTGATTCTCAATCCCGGCTACACTTTGTAATCACCAGGGGAGGTTTAAAAACTACTGATGCCTAACAATTTGGATTTAATTTAATTATTTGGGGTATATTCTGGGCACTGAAGACTAAAAAAATCCCCAAGAGATCACTCACCCAAAGTGATTAAAATCTGAGAACCATTGATAGTAATAAAGCAAGTTTGTTAGGTCTGAGGACCAGAAGGGCTGGTTTCACCTAGAAGTTTGTTAGAAATGCAGATTCTCTGGCCCAAATCCTGTCCTGCTGAGTTACAATCTGCATTTCAACAACAATCCCCAGGTGATTTCATGCACACTGAAGGTAGGGACTACTGCACTAGGTAGCCTTTAAGGTAATGTTGTATCTATCTACCTTTATGTGCTTTAAAGAAATTCCTTAACAAGTTCTGTTAGTTCCTAAAAATATTGGGGCATAATAATTTAATCCATACTTATGCCAGATTACTGAAGTTTTATTATTGCAGAGACATAGGCTGGTGGTTTCTGCTTGTATGGTAACAGAAGGTATCAACACTCCTAGCAGGGCAGAAACTGGACTTTCATATTTCAAATAGATCAAGAATAATCAAGTTTTTTAGGAACCAATCCCACCTTTGTATAAAATTTACTATTTGAGATAAAGTGCTACTCCCTTTTCACTTTAATGCCTTTTGAATTTAGAAAATCGTGTACTTCTAATTCATTACCACCTATAAACAACATAGATATATTCTTAATTTATGTAACTTTTCATTCTGCAACGTTAAGATTGGGAGGTGAAGGAAGGAGCTATAATGTCTTTACAAAAAAAGTTTCTAAGATGGTATTTTTCTAATAGTCCTTCCAAGTAGTATTTTAGAGAAACAGTGCCAAAGAATCTTAATGTAGAAAGGCCAACTCTGTGATGCAGATGTGAGAGCAGTACCTCTCAAACTTGAATGTGGTAGCAATCACTTGGAGATCTTGTTAAAACTCAGACTCTGATGCAGTAAGTCTGGGGTGGGGCCTGAGACTCTGTATTTCCAGTAATCAGGTGTAGAGATGCTCATGGTCGAGAGACCACAATTTGTTTAGCAAGAGGTGGATGACTCTTCCATGATACCTTTTTGTAAACTCTCAAGGACTCATAAACTCAGAAGGCCTGGTATGTACAATAAAGAAGGGTGATTTTGTTGAAAGCGCTAATTTGCTCATTTGAATCATCTAAAGAGAGACATCAAAAGGTCAAAATTATTCATAGACCCATCATTAATGGAAAGCTAATTGGGAAATGAAGTCATTTAAGGCAAAAGCAAAATAGTAACACAAATACCTCAGATGACTACTAGGGCAAAAATTTCAAAATGTTGCAAGCTGTCTGCATGCTTGAAGTAGCAATTTACATGCATAATTAGGTGCAATCAACAGTTTTGAAATGTAATATTTTTTTTTCTGAGCTCATATTTACTTATGACAGATGCAAAAAAAAAAAAGAATTCTGTGTCCCCAAAAACGAGAAGGGTAGAGAAAGGAAAAATATTTGCATTTAACAATGGGATTCTTTCTTCACAAGCACATGCCTAAATTTAGAACTAGTTGAAGTATTGTATCTTTATTCTGATTTAAACTTCCTTTAAGCCTTGAAAGAGGTTCACAAACACATTACAGAAGCAATAACTTACCAGTCAACTATTCCAGCTCCTGTCGGAAATGACATGTAATTTTTATTTCTACACTGGAGAAGGAAAATCTGCCAAATTCAGGACTCTTGCTCAAAACACCATTGAGTTTCTTCCTGCCTTCAGAAAGGGCTTCATTCTGCAACAATAACAAATATCTTTTGGAATAATTTACATAAAAAGATTAATTAAACTGGCAATTTCTTCTCCTCAGATGAGTGCTCATTGTGAATTTCTATCACCTTACTATCTTCAGCACAGCCGGCAATGATTGCTGAGCGCTCACTATGCACTAGGACCCTTGGCTAACCACTTGATACAGACCATCTAATTTACTATTATAAAACTACTATAAGAATTGATTTATTACAATGTGCTGGGGAGGAAATGGAGAATAAGTAACTTCTTTAGAGGCACAGATAGCTCTGTATTTATTTTCCTGGCTGGTACTTAGATCATTTAAAAAGTAGAGTGAACTGCAGACTAAGGGTCATGCTATCATTCAAAAAGTATAGTGAATTTCAGACTAAGGCGCAAGGTGACTTTATTTCCAACAAGTTCCCAATTTAGAAAATGAGCTTGACATCTAGTTTGTAAAAATGTTGAAGAAGAAGAGAATGAGTTTTCAGTCCCCAAACTTTTCTCTTTCCAAAAGCATGTTCGCATGGCATTATCCAGATTGGCTGTCTACCCTGATTAAATTAAAGTGGCAATTAATTTCTGTCACACAGGCAGAGTCAGAGATTAAGAGATTGCATTAAAGGATGGGACCTAATAATGTGTTCTTGTGTAACCTCATCTGTTGGGACAGTATGTCTTGATATGTAAAAGTTATCTTTAAGGAAATGCAAAACAGCCACGAACAATGCAATTTTCTGGTTTCATTAGGTAAGCGTTATCTGTGATACATTATATGTTTGGGGGGAAAAGCCACTCTGCTAAGAAATGCATGAATAGTTCATTTATCTGCTGATCCATTTGGGGGCATTATGGAACTCCAAGCCCAGAACAATGGGCTCTATTTAATATTAAACAGGTTCTGCGTGACCCGCTGTTTCTCTCCAGAGCTGCTGGAAGGTCCCTCCTGGACGTGCAGAGTTGCAGCAGCTCTTGTGAAGTTGTAAGCTACTCCCCGGGACCAAGTGGTGTTAAATTTAGAAGTCACCTGATCACCTGACTGTCGGTGAGCCCCGATTTGAGAATTTCCGAGTCCACCCTTGTCATCTCCGTCTGTATTTATAGACGCAGCTCGCCGCCTGGCCGGGGGTCATCGCCGGAGCCCCGGGAGAGCTGCCCTGCTGAGGACGCCCCTCCAGCGCCGAGCGCCGGCCACGCGGGAGCAGCGCCGCCGGGCTGGCGCCCACCCGGGAGCCCGTGGCAGTAAATGCCTGGCAGCGGCTGCTCGCTTCCCTCTCCGCCTCCCCCACCGACCCTCCACCGCCGACCTTTACGCCGAACTCGGGCGCGCGGCGAGCCTCGCGGCCTCGCCCTCCGCGCGGGGCCCCACCCCTTCCCGGGTCCGGCCCGCGGTCGGGCGGCAGGCGAGGGTAGGTGCGTTTCCTGCCAGGGTGGCCGCCGCCTCTTCCCTCCAGTTCCCAGGTCTCGCCGTGCGGCGCGGGGCGGCGGGCGGCCGAGCAGACCGGGGCGCGGGACTCCGAGACCCACGCGCACGCCCCGGGGGGCGACCCCGCGACGCGCTCGCTGCGAGAGGAGGAGGCGGGCGGTGGGGTGGGTGGGCGCGCCAGCCCCCAGCCCTCGCGCACGCTCCCCTCCTTCCCGGCCTCGCCGCCACCTCCGCGCCCAGGTCGGAGAACCGCCCTCCTCGGCTCCGGCGCGGCGGGGAGCAGGCAGGGGAGGGGGGCCGGCGCCTGGACCGCCGGCGGAGACGGCGGGTTCACTTACACCTGACGTTCTCTCCGCCGGGCAGTGCGTCCTGCAAAGCCCGGCCATCCGGTTTGTTCTTCAGTAACTTTGTTCGGAAGGTTGGCGGGGAGGGGAAACGCCGAGGGCCCCCAGGAGAGGCCGGAGAGCCCCGAGAATCGGGAGGCCGGGCCGGAGAGCAAGTTCCCGAGCCGCCCGGCGCTGGGCGCGCGGCTGGGAGGCGTCGCCGCCGCCGCCGCCGCCGGGATGCGCTCCGCTTAGCGGGACTGCCGGGGGCGCCTGAAGGCCACCGCTCCAAGGACGCGCGGCCACCGCGCCTCGCGCGCCCTGGCCCAGACGCCGCCGGTGCCCGAGCCGAGCAGGAGCGGAGCGGCGGGGAGCGGGCGACGGGTGGCAGGAGGGAGGGCGCGCGGGAGGCGGCCCCTCCTCGGCGAGCCATGCGTGCCACGGGCAGCTGAGGAGCCGCCGGGCGCCGCTGCCAAGTCCCCGCTCCGCTTTTGTCTTGCCCTCCAGTGAATGGGAAGATGGAGATGGATGTTGAGGGAGTTTCTCCGCGCTCGGAGCCCATCCCCCGCTCCCAGGGGGCTGGCGGAGCCTGCCCGGCGCCGCCACCGCCGCCCCAGCCCCAGCCCCGGCCCCGACCCCGGCCCCAGCCCCAGCCGCAGCCGCCGCCGCAGCAGCAGCTGGCTCAGGATGACCCGCCCGGCGAGAGTGCGGGCGCTGAGGACAGCGACGATCCCGAGGCGCGACCCCACAGCGAGAAGGGGGAGAGCAAGGTAGGTCCACAGTGTCGGAGCTGTGACACCTTTTGCACAAAACCAGGAGCTCTAGTAGTGGCTGTCACTTTAACCCCTCCGCTGCCCCCACCCCTTCCCTCGCGTGTGTGGTGGTGGGGGCTGCAGATGTGGGGATGGCGTGAGGTCGAAAGGGACCGAAGAGGGACAGTGACTTTCTGAACGGGAAGGGTGTGCGGAAGTCTGGTTTCCGTATTCGGCTGTGTGTGCAGAGCAAAGTCCTGTGGCACAGGCGGTGTGCTGCCCAGGGTAGAGCCCGGCGCCTCAGGAGAGCGGCGTGCAGAGACCTCTGCTCGCCCGCGCCGTGTAACCGAGGCTTGTTTGGGGGATCTAGGTCAAGGGGAGCATGTTTTCAGGAGCTGCCCAGTGGCTTCTAGACTCCTCGGAGGCAGGTGACATCAACCTAAAGATGACAACAGTGGGAGCGAAGTTTGGCTCATTTGCGGAGTGGAGAGCAGGAATGGAGAGCAGTGCTTTCCCGGCGCTCTAAGCCCGAGGTTCTCCTCTTCCGCGGGCAGCACCCCCGCTGGAGGGCAGGGACAAGTGCCTGGCAGCAGAGGAGCCCTGCTGTGTCATTGTAGACCAGGGATAGCTGCTCCTTACGATGGAGATAGGGGTTCTTCAGGTAATTGGATTCCAGGAAAAAATGGCTCAAATGCCATTCTCTGGTGCTGGTGTCTCTTCCGTTGAGAAAATTGTAGAGGAAATGCCGAGAAAATAATGCCTTGGTAATGTGATTAGAGTGTATTTATTACAGCTTTGTCTCTGAGCACAGCCTTCCTTCTCCATGCACGCTTGGAGTTCAGGTTTGAATGCTAGAGCTGTTCAGCTGCGTCTGTGTGAAGTGTACACATGTAGTTGTTAATACATTTTGAAACTGGCTGCTAATGTTGGGGAAAAGTTGGTTCGGCAAATCAGAGTAGTGGAACCCAAGAAGGGTCAGTCAGTGCACTTTCTCCCTTTTGCTCACCTGAGGAGGTGTGGGAAGACAGCCATTTCTGGTGAGAAAAGAATTGCATGAGTGCTCCTTCTCCGAGACCGCCCTGGTTTCTGTTGGACCTCTCCGAAGGCACTGGAGGATTAAACAAATACCTGAAACGTGTCAGGATCACATTGAGTGTCGCTGTGTGTATCTGGAGACAGGCTCACTTAACAAGGTGGTATTTGCGAATGTTCAAAACTGTTTTGCATTTTGAAACTGAGCTGAGGATTGAAATTGTTGTTTATCTACCAAAATCAATAATGTAATTTAAATGGCAGTCGACTGAGGAACTGGAATTTGAACACACTCTAGATGGGACTGGGGAGCCTTACAAATACATACAAGATTTACCTTGCAAAAACTATTATGAATTTTAATATTCTTATATCCTCGACTTTCCAGTTGCTTTTGATTTCATGAATATTTAATTCTGTCACAACTGCATATTTACTACTTTAAATGACTGTCTGCACTCAGTTTTATGAAATAACCATAACTGAGCATCATATTACCTAGTTGAATAATTGTCTTTTGCAGAATGGGTATGGGGAATAATTAAAATATACAGCCGGTGCTGCCATTTCCATATCGTTGGTTCATATGTCCTGAGCATGAGAAATTCCTGCCATCAGCAAAAAATCTGTGCTTATTTGTTTCTCTTTGATGCACCATGCAGACTGTCTGATGTTCTCCTGGTTGGGAGGCAGGAGGAAGGCAATACCCTACAAATATTACAGCAGGTGAAGAGAGGGCTGAAAGCGGGTTGATTACATATCGTTAATTAGCATGTTCAGATAACAGTATTCCACTGATGTGATTTGGTTTATGTTTGTCTGCAATTTCTTGGGTTGGAAACAAAATAGTACTTTTTCCCCCTCCAGGTGTTTGTGTTAAAAAATGATGTTGCAGCCTCTCTTAACCCAGAAATCAGCTGTGTTAACCCTTTGCTTGTCTCTGGTACCCTGCGGCTGGTTCTTCTAAGAGTTTGAGAACAGCTGCTGTGTGTTTCAGACTTGAATAACTCTTTTTGTCTTTGATGGATAGTAAGGCAAGTTGTAAATGGACTTTTCTTAGCAAATCCTGGTTTCGTTAGTGGGAAGGCCTTTGGGTGTCTGACCAAATTATTCTACTAAAATATAAATGGAAGACAAACTGGGATAAAGTGGAATGGGGTTTTGCCAAGCTGTTTGGGGTGAGGTGGGGACATGATCACCTTAGGATTTAAACACAGTAATGTGCAAATGTGAAGTATTGAGCTATTATGTTTTCTTTCCACTCATGAGAGTAATAAAACAGGAATTTTGGATATTATATTATTTACTTATCCCAAGCCAGGGTACTATAAGAGGATGTCAGTGGATATTACCACTCTTCCCCCACCTATCAAAGAAGTGTTCAGGGAATAATGGCATTTTTTTCCAGATTCTGGTTTGGGGCCATAATTTATTTTCTCATGAATTCACCCCAGTTGTCTTGCTGGAAAAGAAATCAGAGCTTAGTGCCAGATCAGCTTGTCTCCTAAATTGCAGGTTCATGGTCATACATTCTCAGAAAGTCTCTGAGCTAGAAAGAAAGGTTAGAAAACTGGATCAGTCAAGGGATATTTTTTACACCAGAGTTTCATGACATAACTGGTGCTTTCTGTTCCTCTAACAACAATGCCTGATTCCTCTGCAACAACTACTCTTGGTATATATGCTATATATTTGATTCCACAAATTGGAGAAGACCCCCACATTGACTGTCTCTTCCTGCTCTGTGCTTTAAGGCACGTTCATATTAAACTGTTACAAAAAGCAATCATGTCCATAAACAATGCCGTGACCCCCTTTGGGGACTTAGTGAGCTATCTCCTGACCCATTACCTCAAAGAGTTCTTCCTCCTATCTGGAAAGAGGTTTTCTATACCGGACAAAATTCTTTTCTTCGAATCTTACAGTTGAAGATTAAATGGTCACTGTCCTTGAGAGGGAGACCTTGAAATCCCTGGCGACCCTGGCTTTGATCATCGTCTAAACCTTCTTGCAGAGTTTTCTGTAGGCCTTACTAATTCCATCCTTTTAGTGCCTTTTAAAACCCTCTGAAACACTTTACTTACTAAATAACGCTGGGATAGATACTGCTCAAACTTTGCTTGGAAAGGTTAAAAAAAAAAGTTCCTTGTGTTGAGGACTAGACCTCAGTATTGTGTTGCATCTGTGTTATCAAGTTACTTACACATATTTCTTCTTCTGATCCCAGATGAGTGATATTTGATTTTTTTCTTGTCAGATTTAGCTTTGTCTCATTCATATGTTCTCTTTTTCTTCCTCTGTCTGTTCATGTCTCTGTCTTACACACACATTGTTTACCGTGATGCTTTATATAAAAGTATGTATTTATGGACAAGGTGGGAGGTATGACCAAACTCTTTTTTTCTGTTGCTCAGCTCTTATGAAATCCTTGGTTTGAAGGTAGTGTTATTGTTGTGGTTCTGAACTAGAGAGATTACTGTTGCTACATCAATACCCCACCTATCAACAGAACTCAAGATTCTCCCTTCAATGGCTCCCATCAGTAATGCCATCCTAAACTGTCAGTCTTAACACAGGGTGCTGTAGGGAACCTCTTGCCCAGCCTTGTCCAGTGCATTTTAAAAAGCCTTTACTTTAGAAATAATTTTGGATTCATAGAAGAGTTACAAAGGTAAGAGAGAAGATTCTCATATACTATTTGCCCAGCTTCCCCTCATGTTAACTCCCACTCAGTCATGCTGTGTATGTCCCCCATGAAGAAATTAACACAAGTGCGATACTATTAGCTGAAACTGTGCCGTCAATTTTTGCTGAGCAAATGTGTGACATACCAACGTTTTCCATTCTGTCCTTCCAGGATGTAAAACTTTCTTCTCACCTAAAAGGCTCTATGAGAGGGTGTTTAAGAGCCAAATTTAACTTCAGATTCACTATGTCCCTTCTTTCCTGGTGGGTAGGAGCAACTGGTGAATCATAAAGGTTGAGGTCCCGATGGCTGTGCGTGAGGCTGCAGTGAGCCCTGTGGGAGCTGGGACTTCGGCAAAGCTCTTGAGTGCTGTTAACTTAGAGGGAATGACAGTCTTTTTAATTTTATACTGAAAAACATTCCTGCACCAGGTAAGATAGGGTTTGTCAGCACACAGAGGACAGCAGAGTCTCCAGTGACAAGCAGAGGAGAAAAGGCAATTGATAAAATCAAGACAGTTCACTTTGATGTCGAACCCCATAGGTGTTTGTTCTGGCATGAAAAATAACAGAAGCCTTTTCACTTTTGCATCATGCTAGCCAGGGGAACCCTGATTTCCAGCCGCAATTGCCCTCCTTAGGCAGGATGTCACTGTCATTAGGAGAGTTGGCTTTCTGATTAAGAGTGAAATCAGAAAGGCTGGCCTTGGATCTTGGCTCTGTATTACACTAGCTGTTAATTTCAGTTAAGGACCTAACCTTTTCAAACCTCAGTCTTTTCATCTGTAAAACAGGAATAATTATAGTGTCTACCATCTATGGTTATTTTATGGCTGAATGAGACAAAACGTACAGTTCTTGATTCAATGCTTCATCAGTACTGACTGTTC
Source organism: Manis pentadactyla (assembly GCF_030020395.1). Lineage (NCBI taxonomy): Eukaryota > Metazoa > Chordata > Mammalia > Pholidota > Manidae > Manis > Manis pentadactyla. The sequence continues at coordinate 40,038,155 of NC_080032.1, read as the reverse complement.
AGTAATTGTTCATAAAAATAATTATGATTATTAATTTATTGTGGTCCAGGGTTCTGAAGAGAAGAATGAGTTGGAGGTCTAAGTTCACCTTTAATTTTCCATTTTCCAGAGGGCTGTTACAGACACTATTGTATAAGCCAGATTGGTGCTCAGTGACTCGATTTTGCCCTGTGGGCTCTGAGATGTCCCCAGGCCTTTTCCTGGTGGTCAGGAGGTTAAGCATGCTTTTTATCCTCACTTGTCAGTCAACTGCTCCTCTCTCATCAGGAAAGCCAGGAGACTAGGATGGAAGGCCACTGCATCCAAGCCCCAGCTTCAGCGGTACACACAAGACATTTGTAAAGCAGATGGAATGTCCTGCTTTTACACATTATACTTATGGCTTCTCAGGAGGACAGGGTGGTCCATTTTAAGACTTAAAAATGATTGAGCTAAAGAGTTGTATCTTTTAGGGCTCCTTGGTCGCAAGCAACAGAAATCAACTTTAATTTGAGCAAAGGTATTATATTGTAAGGTTGAAAGGTAATCACAGAATTAAAGGAAAAATGATAAAAATGGTTTTTGGGAAATACTGAAGCCAAGGGATCTCAGAAAGATCTAAGTAGTAGAAAGTGATGAACAGTTAGTGTCTTGAGGGCACTGGCGTAAGAATAGATTCCAACCATATTTTGCCTTCATGTCACTCTGCTCAAGATCTAGAATCCATGGAAAGGCTACCTAATTGGCCTTTCTTGGGTCAGATGATCTGCATCCTGGCCAGGGAAGGGTTGGCATCCACATCAAAGGTTCTGGCAAATTGTATCTGGATGGGGTACAATTCCTGGGGGGAAATATCAAGGTGCTGTTACAAGAACAAGGGGAATAGCTATTAGGGAGCAAAACAATTAGTGTAACTTCTCAAGAGAGGTTAGGAGGAAAGGAAGAAGGGAGAATGTGAGGGAGAGAGAAGAAAAAAAGAGAGAAATTGAGGGAAAGAAAGGAGAGCCAGACAGAGTTAGAGACAGACAAATGAACTTACTCAAGAAACTGGAATGTTTTTGAGCATTAATTTTCTACCATTTGAAAAGAAAGAATACAGAGGAAAATTATGTAACCTGTTGGCTTATATAATGAAGAGGGGAGCAGAGAACTTGTCCTTATTCTTTCTGCCAGGTTAGACTCCAAGAATTAGGAAACTGGATTGGAATACATGGCTGATCAAGTCTGATCCCCCACACCCTGCAAATTTTACAGAAACCCAAGGCCCCGTGACAAGTGATTTGCTTAAAGGCAGAGCTTGACACTTGCAGGTACTGTAATGTAGACATGCATCCTGATGGCATGGTTAGTTTCAAAATCCCCTGCTTCTTAGGAAGTCCTCACCCTCCCTGAATTCTGACATGGTCACAGGAAGCATTTGGAGTCAACTTCAGGAATTCAAAATTCTTAATTTCTCCACTTACAGTAATACATTGCATATCTGCTGAGCCAATGATCTAAGGGTGAATGTGATTGGACCCTGATGTTTGAAAATATAGACCTTCGTGGAACTCAGGTCCACTAGAATAAAATATATTAACATTTTTGTGTTTGCCCCTAAATTAAAGCAAGTTGGTTTCCTGCTCAAATCACTAAAGCTTTTTCTGTGACCTTTGAATTTATAGGTCAAGATGTTTCTGTCCTCATATTTGTGCCTTATATCCTACAGAGGATATCCTACCCTAGGAGGGCCATGGACAGTGTGTATCTCAATTTTGGGTGGCAGATGGGGGGGGGAGTGGCCTGCTCATTCCTGAGTACACACTCTGCCAGCAATGGACCTGGCACAGGGCAGGTGTTCAGTAAATAGCAGTTACAACGAATCTATTTTGAGGTATTCAGTCAACACTTATTAAGCACTTCCTTAGGTGCTCGAATTGCAAAATTGAGAGAAGTTTCATGGAAGAGACACACTTAAGTGCGTATCACGATGCTGTCAGGAGATGAGGGAGCCATCCGGAGATGAGAGCAGGTGGATTGCAGAGGGGCATGCTGATTGATGGCATGGAAAGGCCCTGAGATGCCAGATCCCAGGAATGGGAAGTGCAAAGAAAGGGCTTTCCAGATGTAGGACATGTGTCCAAGTTTAGAAACACTAAGAAATCTGTAGCAGCTCATCCCAGGATGGCGGGCAGCAGCTAGAGGTGCATTTCCCCTGGAGGCCTCCTGGTGGCCTGGTGGGACTTCGGGGCTTTCTCTCATAGACTGTGGTTGAGCCTGAAGGCTGCTGCCATTGTCCCAGTCTAAGCTGTCCAGTAGGGCTCCCAGTGGGGGAATGTCGTGGATCAGTACATCTAAAAGACCATGAGGCAAGAGAAACAGAACTAACTCCTATTTACTGTGTGACAAGAGAGGACATTATATCACTTTGTGAATAAAGGACATTCAAGCACAAAAAAGAATAAAGAAATACGATTTACTTCAGAATACAGAAAGAGTAGGTAAGCAGGCTTCACCCAGCATCCTTCCCCTGACCCCAAACTCCACAGTCCTGTGTCTCCCATACATCCATCTCCTGCCATCGTGGCCATTGACTTTCCTGTCCCTGCCTCTGTGGGCTTCCATGCATGTGGGTCCAGGGCTGGGAGCTGCTATGGGCACCTGAGCATCAGACCGGAGATTGGGCGAAAGCCTTGTTACTGAGAATATCCTCCTATTCTCCTGGGCCTGCCTGTCAGAGTTGAAGTCCATGGTAAGAGGGATCCATTTTCTTGCACTAGGCCGTTTGTCTTGTACAAAATAATTTTAAAGCATTCTCAAGCTCAGTCAGATATGTAACTGGGGCAGCAGGAGGAGCAACTCTGCTAGCATATTCTCCATAAGTGGGGCCTCTGAACCCAGTGTTAGGTCAGATGTGGACCCAGAAGGCGTTAGAAGTAGCAAGTGAAGTGAGTGTGTGGGACACGCGGAGACGCTGGCCGGTGAATGGCTCCCCATGCCTTGGTTTCCTCCCCCAAGAACCACAGGAGCTGGCCACAGCCAGTTCACGGAAAGCAGTGGCTGGGTCTGCCTTGCCCATCCTTCCCAGGCTTCACTCCACTCTGTCCCAGGGTTGCATCTGCCTCCCCAGGCTAGACCCTCTATGTTTAACAATCTATTTTCTTTTAAAAATAAAATTTATTGGCATAATTTACAGACAATAAAACTCATGATTTTTGAGCATACAGTTCAGTGTGATTGACAAATGCACATACTTGTGTTAGCACCACACCAAGCAGGATATAGAATGCTCCTGTCACTTCCAGAGAGTTCCTTTGTGTCCCTCTGCAGACAACCCCTCACCCCACCCAGTCTTTTCCAAAATTTCATGTAAATGGAGTCAAATAGCAAATAGCCTTTGGTGTCTTCTTTTGCTTAACAAAATGTCTTTGATATTGGCTCATGTTGATGTTTGTATCAGTAGTTGTTATTCCTTACTGAATAGTATTTCATTGTGTGGACGTGCTGTATTTGGTTTACCCGCTTACCTGTTACTGGACATTTGGATTGTTTATAGATTTTTGGCTTTTAGGAATAAAGCTCTGATAAACTTTTTTTTTTTTTGTGGACATACATTTTCATGTCTCTTGGGTGAATTCCTGGGAATGGGACTACTGGGTGGTATGGCAAGTGTGCCTAACTTTATAAGAAACTGGAATCTATTGTCAAAAGTAGCTGTTCAAAATGTACTGATCCATCATACATTGCCACCAGCAGTGCATGAGAATTCCAGTTGCTCCACATCATTGCCAACACTGGTGTTCTCAGTATTGTTCATTTTAGTCATTCTAGTTGGTGTGTAATTATATCTCATTGTGGCTTTGTTTTTCCCTTTTAAGTAATGATGTTGAGTATCTTTTTATGTGCCCATGTGCCATCTGTCTGCTTTTTTTGGTGAAAACTGTTTAAACCTTTGGCCATTTAAAAAAAAATTTGTGTTGTTTGTATTCTTATTGTTGATACAATTTATTATGTTCACATAGGTTTACTTTTCTGAAACCCTGATGGAAGTATAAGATCACAAAGCAAGGGACATATTGAGTTTCTAGTGAAGTAACATTTACTGGCCATTTGTTATGTGCCAGTCACAGAGCAAGGTAGATCACATTGGGTGACCTCATTTGATGCTCCACAGTAATCCTGTGAAATAACCATGATTAGCCTGGAGGATACACAGTATATGGCAGAGGAAGGATTTACATTTAAGTCTGCCTGCCTCTTAACATTTCCCACCTCTTCAGGTGTGACTCAAGGCCTGCTCTCTGCAATATACAGGTTAGTTTCTCAGCCCAGACTGCATGCAATGCTCTGGGTGTTTTAAAAGCATCCCTCAGGTGAAATAACACTGTGGCATTGACATGCAAATCAGGACATTGAGCTTAAGGCAAAGAGTACTCCCAGTTTTATTTCAGTACTGAAAAATTCCTGTCTGCTTCGTGAGGCAGAAAAGTGAGAATTCTCCAGAGGAGTGGGAGGTTTGAGGTGTGCGTTTACATTTCAGTGCCCAAGGGTGTCCATCTCCAGCATTTACAGTCCTGTGGTTGCTCAGAGGGCTAGGGTAGGGCTGATTCCTGGGAAGCAGATATCTGTTCAAACTCCGGTTTTGTTCCTACGGGATGTGAGGACCTGGGGGCAAACCATGTAAACACACTCTGGGTTGAGTCTCTCACTAGTAAAGAGGATGGAGAAGGTCTTCTTACCTCATCTGGGCATTATAGGGATTCACCTACCAACTGAGTGACAAACTCATTCATCCTGGGAATCCCTGGGTCCCGGATTCACCAGGATAGCTGGCCACCCTGATTACGGGATCCAGGTAAAGCATCTGGACCACTGCAGACAACCAGGATGGGAGAGCTGTCACTGTTGGAAGTGTGCTGGGGCATTCAATCCCTGGGTCAAAATGACTCATAGCATTTGAGAATGAATGAGGGCCTGGGAATGATTACAGGTTCACCAAATTCACTTAAAGAAAAGTTCAAAGCAAGCCACTGGATTTGAATTAGACAATGAATCCGTTACCTTTCTGAACAAGTGGCTGTAGAACTTCCCAGGCAGCTCCAAGGCCATCAACCATGAAGTAAGTGTGTTTTAGAAAGCTTCCCTGGCTGCAGAAGGGAAGGCAATTTGGGGGAGTGCTTTCATGGGGAGGACAAAGTTCAACTCAATAAATAATTTTTTTGTAGTTGCATGGTTGGTAGGTGTGAGTAAAACTGCAATATTTCCAGAATCTCTCACCTGGCCTTAGTACATCTCCATATCAGTACGTGTTTCTAAGAGGTGGAGAGAAATAGTCCATCTCCATACCAATAGGTGGTTACAAGGGGGGAAAAAGGGCATATCTGGACCCAAGAGGCATGGTGGGGTCCTTTGTAGCGGGATCATAAGAAGCATGGGGAAATAAACAGTTTTCTCTTGCTTTATTTCTCTCTTTGAACTGATTTGGGCTTCAAAGGTTATTTGCCCTGGGGTGGGAACATACCCTGCCTCAGCCCCCAACCCCTGCCACTCAGAGTTACCGTAGGGCTTGTGTCACTAAGGATCAGAGGCAGTATTTCCCATGGGGTCTCAGTTGGGAAGGAATTGCTCTTGGGAAGATAATGTGACATGGGATCCTTCTAAATGAACTCTTGGACAAGTCACATTTTCTTTGAGTCTCAGGGTTCTCACCTGAAATAGGGATAATATTTTTACCTTTCTAAGAACTGTCCAAACAAATACCGTAGTACAGGGCAAAGCCTTTTGTAAACTCTTACACAGGTGTGAGTGTATGTGTGTAAATCTCTCTGGTTTTGTTGGATAAATGAGTTTCCCCCCATGGTTTTCTGTGACCCTATTTAGGAAATTGAGCAAACAAATATCTCATCTGAGTTAAAGGTGCCGGGAGCTGGGGTACCTAGGAGCGTGTACTCATTCCTGGGAGGGATGCTCTCATATAATGTTGGGTGGGTTCAGGTGTGTGGGAGGCCAAGGGGCTAGGCGTGGGCTGCAATGATGCTCAGGGACATCACCTGGTGACTCTAGAAGCTTGCACACGGTACCCTGGAAGCTTGCACACCTGCCTGTCTGTCTTGTTTGATCTTTGGATGACAGTAATACTGGTCTTAAAAAAAAATTTTTTTTTTAGTTTTTGTAGCTCACCGGTGTCTTACCCAGAGCCATTGCCCAAGCCAGTTCCTCTGCTGGGATTGCCCTTACCCCCTACCTTCACTTCCCTCCCACCCAGGTAATTCCTATTCAGCTGTCAAAATTCAGCTCAACACCTCAAAGCAGCTTTCACTTATTTGAACCTTTCCCACCTGCCCCATTCATCAGGTCCCTGCCAATGTGGTATCATACATCAATTGTGTAATCAGCCGTTTACTGTAATCCATGAGGGTAGGGGCAGGTCTCTTTTTCACAGCTGTTTCTCCAGCCAGCACATAGGACATTACACGTAGTAGGCCTTCAAATGTATTTTTGACAAATAAGGTTGGGTATGAACACCCATTTTGACAATCTTTTTACCCAGTACCTACTTTCTTGCCCAGAATGTCCATGTCCTCAGGCAGTGCACGTTCTTATGGGAAAGGCAAATAATAAACAAGTAAGCAACTAAATAAATATGACAGTAAACAAACAACAAAAAAACTAATCTGACACTAGTGGCCCCCCTGGCTGTCTGGCCACAGGTATGTATTTATATATGCAAACCCTGACTAACCATATTTATACAGGAGCATGAATTCAGGGCAGTAAAGAAATCACCATAACCCAGGCAGTGTTTTCCACAGTTGCCATCTGTCTTATGGCCCCAGAGCCTGGCCGCCTCCTCTCTGCTTCCTCTTCCCTTACCTGGACAAGACACTCAATTTCTCAGCATTCTCTTCAGTTCCTAGATGTGCATTATCCAATATGGTAGTCAGTAGACACAGGTGGCTATTTAATTTAAATGTAAACTTAAATTAAAAATTCAGTTCTTCATTTTGTGCTAGCCACACGTCAAATGCTCAAAAGCCTTTAGTCTCATGGCTACCATCTTGGGAATCGCAGATACAGAATGTTTCTATCACTGCAGAAAGTTCTTCCAGACAGCCGTACAATAAACTGTGACTTTACCTCTCCTAGCCTGCCCCAGCCATCGTTGACTGACATCCCTCTGAGATGCTCTGAAACCAATCCTCTGACAAAGATGGAGACTATCCAACTTTCTGGGGTTTGCTTTAGGTTCTTGGTGAATTATTTGGAAATCGTTTTTGAACTACCTATACTGTTGTGTATAGATGCTGCTTAGAGCAAGAGCTCATTTAAAAATGAGCACTTTAGGCAAGTGGTGTTGCTATTCTTACTTAGGCGTTCCACTCAATCTTGGTATTGGTCCTTAGCTGTTATAGAAAACAGTCTCTGGTAAAGTGGTCCAAGAGATGGCTTTTCTATTATCCAAGTTCAAAGCTTTTATTGGAGGGTAGTTGAACCACCAGCTGAAGCACCATTGACATCTCTTTTTTGCCATTTGCTGATGACTGTCTTCACGTGGAGGGATCTCTATGATGGCACTTGTCAGAATACACAGACCGAGAAACTTGCCGAGAACCCAGATCTAGTATTATCATGGAGCCTGTATGCTTGCACCAACAACACAGGTAATAATTTTCAAATTACACAACGGATAAAAAGTGCTAAGTTGCAAAGCTATACCCATAAGGTGGCCTGTTCCTCTTCTTCATAAATCCCACTGAATAAAATTCCAAGTACATGGTGATTACTGGTGGTTTCAGGTATGGATAAATAAGAAAAAGAGGGATGTGAAAAAAAGTCTGATAATGAAAAATACCTTTTCAGCCCTTTTTGTATTTCTTTTCTCATTCATGAGTGAGAAAAGTGATCTTTTTAAGACTGGAAAAAGGACTGGGGAGTTAGTCCTAAAAGATGGTGATATGTTACTCACTGTGCCTTTGTCTCGCATATTATCTGAGTGTCAGCAGGAAAAGAGAAGGGAAAGTGGCTCCTGGGTGGATCTGGTGAATTTCCTCCCTGTTAGCTGGGATGAAAATTTGAGTGACACCTTGAAGTGATTTAAAACTCTTTTATTTACACATCCAGTTCACCAGGAGGCCCCTAGGCATCCTGTTTGGAATGTAGCAATGCATGGAAAGCAGTGAGAATGAGAGATGTGGGCTCTCTTCTATCCCAGCTGTGCTAGGTAATCTGGACCGGGAAGCGAGCATGCAGGTAACAGATTTAAAATCAAGAAAGATAAAGGCATGTGGCTAAGCCAATAATAATGACACCATTTTGGTATTTTTATGTACTATTTAAACAAGTATCAAACACATGGAGGTAGGGAAAATTAATATATTTGCCAGAAGTTAGAGTTGTAGCCAAGGCAACCATAATTGCCCATTAGTCATTACCTTCTTATTTGTGTTTGAGTTTAAGACAGGAAGCTGAGGGTCACTGCAGGCTTGTGCATCAGGGAGGTCCTCTTCTCACCACTCGGGTGTTGAGGGTGAAAGGCGAAGCTGTGGTTATTGTGATGTCACCAGCTTCGAGCACCTGGAAGCCCAGAAAGGTTCAAGTACAAGGAGGGAGACTAAGGGAAAATAGAATGGCTAGTGGGTTTTTTCGCCCTGGGGATCTCCTTGCCTTAACCATTGTGTCTTCCCACCCTCACCACACAGAAATGTGTGTGCATTGCATGTGTGACAGAGGCATGCAGCTCAGTCAAAAGCCTCAATGTTGGGCAGATGCTTGTCCACTTTTTCCTCTACCTTCAGCTTTCAGGCAAGTCTGGAATTCAAACAAACCTCCTCCTTTATGGCCCATGCCCTGAATGCCAAGAAGAGTTGGTATTGGTGGCAATGTCAACATGTCACATGGCTTTGCTGCTGTGCATCCCTCTAGTGAAGGAAGAAGAGGTTAAGAAAAAAGGAAATCCTTGAGGGAAAAGCAAAACCAAAGACTTAACATTTCACTGCTGCTGTGATGTTTGAAAATGTATGTGAAATCTTCATTTTGACGCATCCATTTAAGTCTGGCCTAAAGCTGAGATTTACACCTCCGAGGGTATCCAATATAACCATAAAGTAGCAACACACACTTCGCTCCATTATTTAGTTATATTTTTTCCCCTTTTCCTTTGGCATCAGTTGTCTAATAGTTCTCTTTGAGAAACTAAAAGTTCTAGGAAGGGTTAATTGCATGCTGTATAAAGCATTAAGGTCCACCCCTATTCAGGGCTAGCCTGTGGGTCTGTTTAGTACCAAGTAGGTAAAGCAGTCCTACAGAAGTGTTCCAGCCAAGGGTCATATCAGTCTCTAAAAAATAGCCTGGCTTTCTGCTGCTGAGTCATCAGAAATAAATGAGTATGGTAATTGAATTGGGGACTTAAAAGGGTCACAAGGAAAACAACCACATCCGACTATTGGCACTGTCTTAAGAAATTCTGTTAAAGTGCAATATGTGAGGCAATGTCTATCCCAGTGGACTCAAGCAGGCTACTTAGTTTTCCCCCTGATGAGTTGCAAGAGGGTGTCCAGCACTGCTGCCAAGACAGGGCAGGTTTTGAAAACACATCTGAAAAGTGAGTCTCGGCTGTGAATGCCTGCAATGCCTTCCACATATTGATTCGGTTCTGGGAAGGAAGTCTGCGTGCCCCAGTCTGTTTCTCTATGACAGAGAAACTGGCACAGAGGAATTCTCTTAGAAAGTAGGGCTCTTCTTTCAGCGTGGCTGAGGTAACTGACAAGACACTGGCCTCTCCATTTGGAAGGGAACTGATTTGGCTTCCAATTGTGTGGATACTTGGTTTGTACAGGTTGAATGAACTAGCCATCTTTTGGCAAGTCAGGGATGTAACTCTTCTCTAAAGCAATGGTTGTCCACTAGGGGCATTTTTATCCTCTTCACCCCCAGACAGTCAGTAGTATCTGCAGAGTTTGAGCTGTCAGCCAGGGGATGGGCACTCCTGGTATCAAGTGGGTAGAGGCCCTGGATGCCACTATATAGCCTGCAGCCATGAATCAGCCCCAAGTGTCAGCAGGGCCAAGGTTGAAAAACCCTGATCTGGAGAATGTTCTTGATTTTCAGGGTCTTGATTTTGTATGTATTTCATGAAGATGGGAAGTTGTAAGCATAATTTTGAGGGGAAGGTTTAAACAGAAAATATTTAGGGCTTTTCCCTGTTTTGGAGTTGTCAGGACCTCCAAAGTGTGAATTCATCTTTTTGCCAGATCTAATTCTAAGGGAAAGTTTTTTACACCAAGAATTCCAAGTGTTGTCTTTGCTTATAACAAAATGGACAGTCTTTGAGACTCTTTCTGTTGCCTTGAATGCAGAAGATGGGAATCATCTTCCCTAAAAATAATTTTTTTAGACTGTAACAAAGATTTTCTCTCTCTAAATGCCAAAATATATGTGCTTTGTGTTTCCAAACCAGTGAATTCAAATCCTGTAGCTGTTAAACTCTAATTAAACTTTGCTACAAGCATTTTCTTATCTTGTATAATATGGATTAATGCATGCTTATGACTTTTCAAATCAAGAAAAACATTGTATCCCAAATAGTTGACATGTTTTCTTTTTAAAAACACAAGAAAGGCTAAGAATATTTAGCCCTGTAAAATATTGTTGATCAACTCAGTAAGTCATGTTGGAGAAAAGACAACTACTTAAACTTATCCAGTGGGGTTGAACCCTGTTAAACAGGTATATGAGCAGTCTAGATTCCATTCTTAAATTTTGGTAAGGATAAATAAGGAAATACTTGGTTAGGAAGGAAAATTCTGTTGACTCTACCCAAATCTTGAAAGTTTTAACCTACTAAATATGTTATTTTAATTTTATTAAACCAAGCAATTAATAATTAGTCTGTGTGAAATAGCCAGGAAAGGGCCTTACATCAGTTTAAATATTCTGAGCCCAAAGTGAGAAACATGATTCTGTATTTCAGGGCTTGGCAAACTTAATGCACAGGGCCAGGTAGTAAATATTTCCAGCTTCGTGAACCACATGGGACTCTGTCTCAACTACTTAACTTTGCTGTTAGAGTGTGAAAGCGATTATGGACCGTCCTTGCACGGTTGGGTATGGTTGCATTCCAATACAGTTTTATTTACAAAAACAGGTATTGGTCCCTCTTTGGCCTTTAGGCCTTTGTGTACCCACCCCAGCTACATTTCACCTGGGTAGGTGTGTCATGGGCAAATGCATAATTCCTGTTGTTTTTTGCAATGAGGAGGATTATTCATGGAACCCCAATACTATCTTCAAAAAGTCCAGGTTAGGAATCATGAAAGGGGTAGGATGGAAAAAAAAGAAACCTGCCATTTCACATGATTCCCAACAGAGTGGGCCTGAATCTCAGGTGGCTGGTCACAATGGTGCATCTTACTCAACAGTCATCTAATTCTCAATAACTCATCTAATTCAATAACTCATCAATAATTCATCTAATAACTCAACAGACGTTGCTCCACTCTGACCTTGGGAGTGTACGATAAGTCTGGTGCAGCTGTATTCTGGGTCTTCCTGCTGTACTCTTCCGATGTGGGCTTCTGTTATTAGGCCTTGTCAGTGTGTCAGCTAATAGAATGTACGGGCGAGCGATGGCTCCTGCAAAGTGTAAGGAGAAAAACGAGCCACCGTACGGTCCTTGCTTTCTGTTCCTCAGTAATCACACCAATGTTTTCAAACTCTGTGACACTTCCAGCAAGCCAGCCAGTCACAGTGTGGAGGCAATGAGAGATTTTTTTCCCCACCTCGTAAGTGCCCTCGGTCACGAAAGATAAAACTGAAGTAGTGTTGTGTGTGGGTTCTCAATCATGGGATGGAAGTGGCACAGTGCCCCCTGCAGCAGCACAAGCATAAAATTGCCCTGAAGTCTTCATTTTATGTGAAATGTGAGGCTCTTCAGAAGTAGTTTCTGATTCCCTGAGTGAAGTATCTACTATGTTCAATTAGCTATGTTTTATTCAATTCCACCAGTCAACACACACACACACACACACACACACACACACACACACACACATCTTTAAACCTGCTTTTCACATGAGCCAGTAACAAGTTCAGGAGTAAAACCTTTGCTTCCATGTTAAAAAAAAAGCCTTTAATATAGGTAGAACCAATTCCATCATGTGACAAGGTTGAAGAAAATATAATACTTATATGATGTCTGGCACAATCTATTCTCCTGTTTCCAGAAAGCATTAAAAAGATTAAACATAGACAGCCTCAGGTTCTCTCCTTCCCTCCTACCCTTTTCCTTCCTCCCCTCCCATTCTTTCTCTCTCTGTCCATATATATAAAAAGCAAGCTAGTGAATTAGTTGTATAACACTAACTGCTGCATAACAAATTACCCCCAAACATAGCTGCTCAAAAAACAATAAACGTTTATTATTTCACACAGTTTTTGTAGGTCAGGAATTCAGACAACTTAGTCTGGGTGGTTCTAGATGAGGGACCGTCTTGAAATCATGGCACCCGGATGCCAGCGAGGGCTGCAGTAATCTGAAGGCTTGACCGAGGCTGCATGATCAGCCTCTGATACATCCCAGCCCTGTGACTGCCAGGGTAGTGCTGGTTGATGGTAGGAGGCTTGAATTCCTTGCCATTTGAATCCCTCCATAAGGCTGCTTGACTATCTTTACAGCATGTCAGCTGGTTCCAGAGCAAGTGATCTAAGAGGGAGGGTGGTGGAAGCTTCAGTGTCTTGATTATCTAGCCTGGGAAGTCACACTCTGTCATGTTTGCAGTGCCCAGTTGTTCACACATGTCAGCCTGGTTCAGTGTGGCAGCAGACAACACAGGGATGTGAGTACCAAGAGGTGAGAATCTGGGAGGTGGGTTCCTATTGCCATTTACTTGAAAAGATTCTTTAGATTACTACCTGTCCTTATTTTCATTTGCATAGAGATAGAAACTTCAGCAAAGATCCTTTGTAAACTTATGGAGGCCAAAACTGACTGAGACTTTTTCACAGAAACAGAGATACAAAACTTGGCATATATCTGATGGGCTCAGTTTTTTTTTTTCTTACTATTAATAGCACCTGTCAGATACACTAGCTGGGCATTATAGTGGATACTAGTCAATTTTTTTTCTTTTTTACATGTTCTAGAAACAACTTTATTCTTCTCTCTTCTTTTTTAAATTTTTATTTATTTATTTATTATTATTACTTTCCTAAGGTATCATTGATATATACACTCTTGTGAAGGTTTCACATGAAAAAACTGTGGTTACTACATTAACCCATATTATCAAGTCCCCCCATACCCCACTGAAGTCACTGTTCATCAGTGTAGTAAGATGGCACAGAGTCAAAAATATGGAATGCTTCACGAATTTGTGTATCATCCTTGTGCAGAGGCCATGCTAATCTTCTCTGTATCATTCCAATTTTAGTATATGTGCTGCCAAAGCAGGCATGATACTGGTCAATTTTTTTATTATTTTTATTTTGGTATCATTACTCTAAAATTACATGAGATACTGGTCAATTTTTAAAATTCTACCAAAGGGTGCGATTACTTGTATCTAGATTTTCTTTTCCTCTTTTCCTTAAGTATCCTGACTGGTTTTATTGACTCAAATCTTTCATGTAACTCTCCTCCATGGAATTTGTATTCGTTAGAAGAGGCTGAATTGCTCTTAAAAAAAGAAAAGAACTAAAGATGTATAATGTGTCAAACATAATAAAACCTTATTTCTCACTCATGTCAGTCCTACATGTATGTTTTCTGGTCGGTGGTGGTTTTTCTTCATGCAGTGAGTCAGGGATCCACCCTCCTCCATCTCATGGTCTGCCATCCCTGGAGGTCAAATGATCACTTGCATCCAGTCTGAGGAAGGGATAAGAGCGTGGAAATGGCAACGCCACTTACGTTCTGTCAGAGAGAACCTGTCCCAAACTCTTGGACTCTGACTAGTCGAAGGAGGCTGGCAGTTGTGATCCCTCAAGGGCTAGCTGCTTCCCAAATACAGTAAGTTCTCTAGGAGTAGGGGGATCTTGGCAGAGAAGCGACCATCTCTATTTGAGATTCAGCTGCCAGAACTTGTCCTGCCTGGGAACAGTCACATTTTATGAGAACTGAAATTATGCCTTTGTGAAGTTTCATGACAAAAGTCAGTATTACTTCACTTTGAGTAAAATTTAAAATAATGTGAACCTAATCCCATATAAAATTTTCCACAAGAATCACATAATTTCAAAGTTGGTGGCCGAGTGTATTATAAACATTTTTAAGTATTGATAAATGGGGTGGGGAAGGTGTCACACTTTGGACAGATAAGTGCTCACCCTTCTTTTTCAGGATTATTGTAGAATAATGTGAGGTCCTCAAGATACCAGTGCTTCCACAGGAAATAATCAGTCTTGTTTAAAAACTATTCCTGGACTTACAGTCATGGTATTACAGCTCTTCCCCTTTCTTCCACGGTATGGTGTCCATCAGACTAAGAGCAACATAGTGAGTATTTTTTATTTTGATCTCACATCTCTAGCCTCAATTATATCACACATTTCCTGACCCTTAACTCATACTATGGAGATGTTTTCCTACTTGTTTGAAGAGCATTCCTGATCCCAAGCATGGGATCCACACTTCTGACCAGAGGCATCTTCTTTCACGTGGTGTGCTTTTAACAACTGACAGATGCTTTGAACAACCTTTCCCCAGCCTTTCTCTGAACGTGGGTCTCCTTTGTGAATGAATCCGCAAGCATCTTGAAGAAGGTGGAGCACTGGGCAGTAACCATTTTGAGAGAGGACAATCCAGTCTCCTGTGACAAAGAGTGGCAGGATTGATGGTCCTTGTGAAGGCAACTTGGAAGGAATCCATCTATTAACCAATGTTAGCGAGGCTTTCTACTCTGTTCCACACTACCAGCCCATTGGTCGACTGGAAAATGGATTCAGCTGATACGGTTTTTCTAATTTACTGGGCTCGCAAACCCATGTTGTCTTCGACAGCTCTTCCCTTGGTCTAGCCTCATTGCATCGGTCTTCAAAAGTGGAGCAAAGAGCAAGCTTTTAACTGCACAGCTCTAAGTTGGAATACTGTGTCAGAAACTTCATAGCTGTGTGTGATGTTTCGGAAATTACTTAATGTTTCAGTACATCAGTCTTCAGTTCTGCAAATAGAAACGATGATGCCTAAAGATTAAAGCAACACACACACAAGTATTCAGCATAGTGTCAGAAGACCGGTAGGTCCCCAATAGTTGTTGCTACATTAATTTGCTCATACAAATATCAGTGAGGAATGAAGCACACAACAGACAGTGTGAAAAACAGTTAAAAAACTGGGGTTGATCTTTCTCAACTAATGAGTGTGCAGACTGGTGGCTGCTGGTATTGTCCAGGCGCTCCACGATGTCAGGGCTGCCATCTCTGTAATTCTCTTGGCTTTTCCCTCATGTTGGCAAGACAGCTTCTGCAGCTCCAGAGATTATGTCTGAGTGCCAGGTGAGAGGAAGAGGGAGGATCAGCTGTGCTTTCTTGTACCAAGAAATCACAAAATCATGCAGTGATTCCACAGCAGTTTTGCACTGATGTCTCAGTGGCCAGGCTGCATCACATGGGCATCCCTCGTTGCAGGAGAGACGGGGGAAATGGCTGTTAAGCTTTCAGGGCTTCAACAGAGAACTTGGGCAGGGACTCTGTTCAGAGTTTCAGTTGGGGAGAGGGGAGCACGGGAATGGGGGGTATAAGCCGTAGAAAATAGGAATGTGCATGATGTCGTGACAGCCTGGTAGGAAAAGTGACTGGAGTGGGAAGTGGGCATTAAATACTAGGGAAAAAAGTGTTTGAGGAGTGCTAAGAAATAGGTGCTAGGTAGAGGAGAGGGCAAAGTGTCTGGGCAGTAGGCATGGGCTGCAGTGACATGAGCATATGGCCTGCATTTCATGTTGGGGACTTGGTAAAACTCGGTGGGTTTAGAGTGTGTGTGTGTGCGCGTGTGGTGGGGCGTGGTGGTGGTGGTGGTGGTGCTGGGGAGTGTTAAGACTGGAAAGGTAGGTCGGAACTAGATTATAAAGGGCCCTGTGTGTAGTGGAAAGCAGTTTGGACTTTACCTTGCAAGTCGGGTGGGCACTGGAATGAGGTAATAAACTTATGTTCTGAGCTGGGGGAAGAAGTATCTCAGAAGCATGTTAGGGATGGATTGGGACTGGTTGAGGCTGGAGAAAGAAAAGAGTAGACAACAGATCGCAGAGGTGTTCAGGCGGTAGACATGACTCAGCTTGTCCTCAGTTGCTTGAAGAATAACAGAAGGAAGAGTTAGAAGTACACCTGAGAGGCCCAATTTGGGTGCATAAAGCCACTGGATGGAGAGAAGGCACCCCAGGAAAGGAGCAGCTGGTCAGGACGGGCAAGGAGGTTGGTTTGAGACCTGTGGAGGAGAATGGAGCTGTCGGACTCCTGGAGCTTGGAGATTTAATTCTCCAGGCCAGATGAGAGCTTGGGGAAGGTACAGGTACTGAGTAATGGGAGGTCAGCCTAGGGCAACGTGTAGAGTGGTGGGTGCCGAAAAATGCAGGGATGGATCGAGGGTAAGAAGGAGAGGGACGAGCATTCTCGAGGGGGTGTCAGCTGCTTTAGGGAAGTCACGCAGGACAGAAGAGAAAACATGGATTCACAACCCTAATTAAACTTTTCCTTTGCTGTGTCTCAGGCATGTGCTGCATTTTGGAATGTCCCTGTGCCTAGACCCTAATTTCTTTGTTGTCTAGACTATTACAACTTCCTACTTACTTAGTTCTGTACAAAGTTGCAAATTATCTTCACTAAGTGAGTTTTCCAAAGATAAAATAACTATTAGATTTTTTTTCCACTCCAAAAGCAATATATGCTTATTGTGAGAAAAGTCAGAAAATATTCATAGGTAAAAAATAGAATGGCAAGTCTCACAATCCTATTACCTGGCAATAACCCCTGGGAGGATCTTGATATGTATTTTTCTAGACCAGTATTTTTAGACACACACACAAATGCCTACACAACTCAACACAAATTAGAACACTATGTATCTGCAGTATTGTAGCCATGTACCATATCATAAAAAGATTTCTGGGTTAATATCCATCGAACAGCATTACTTTTCATGGATGAATACTATTCCACACATGTACCTATCATTTTTAACAATTACTCCCTAAATGCTGGACTTTTAGGTTGCTTCTAGATTTTCCCTATTATAAACAGGGCTGCAGTGAACGTCCTTGTAGATAAATGTCAGTACCCTTTACTAAGTAAATGCTAACTTTAGGAAATGTCCTTAGGATAAATGCTTAGTGAGTAATCACTGCCTTTTCCAGTGTCCTTTCCAGAGTTGCTCTGTGTCTCCCACACCTGGACTTCTCAGAGGCCCAGTAATGGGCTTCTTCTAGCCTCCTTCCAGGCAAAATGAAGGATCTCTTTGCTTTCCCTGCACGTGACTTATTTTCATGACATGGAGGGTTTCCTGAGGGGCCACCAAAGCATTTGGCGTGTTGTGGGAGACCTAGAAGCAAAGGTCCACCGGAACAGCGGCTCATCCAGAGAGCAATTTGATAATGCATTTCTGGAAAGGGAAGAGCTTGTCACTGAAGCAGGATCAGCAGTTATCCTCTGAAGTCAAAAAGAGGAGCAGCAGGCTGAATCTCTAGGGTGGGAGATTTAAGTCACCTACATGAAATCACTTCCTGCTAGTGTAGGCTATGAAGCTTTGAAATGTGTTTCTGGGTGTGACTTTACCGTCTTACTTGGAGACCTTTAAGTATGTTCAGAATCTCTTTTGGCAGAGGTGGTTAAGTGGACTTGTTAGATTAGCTGCTCCTCCTGTGACCCCTCTGGGTTATTGCTAAGTGTAGGACGTCACTCTTCAACCTGGGAGATGTGCCATTACCCAGGGCTCATTGTACTTGGCTGGGGTGAGTATCATTTAAGCCCATTTCTGTGTATGTTTGTGTGAATCACTCTGTAGAGTAGATTGAAATCTGAAGTTATTTTTCCACTTCAATTCCTTTGTCCATGAATAGTGCTTCTGTGAGAAAAGAGATCAGTGTTGTTTATTGTTGCTACTTTTGTTTTCTTACAGCTGGAAGCCTTTTCTATCAATACAAATTCCAATCCTTTATGAAAGATCAGAGGTAGACCCATGTAATCTGTATAGCCAGAGCTGCTCTAAATGACACCATTTTCAACCTCCTGCAAAACTCACATCAATTCTAATTTTTTTCCTCATCCCTTATATTTGGGCTTTTTCTTTAGAAATACTTTCCTGTTTCCTCATACTTTGGGGCTAAATGCGTGAAGCAGAAAGTACAGGTGGACAGCTGGGTATTTTTTTCCTCTAAATAAAAGATCAGAGAAAGTGCCTCAGGAGATGTAGACCTTGGTGAAACTAAAATGAGCATTTTAATTCACTCTTCTGGAACTATTTTACATTTTTGGGGAGGCCATTCATGAGCCTTTTCTTTCTCTCCTTTAAGTCTTTTGTCAGTGAGAACTAATTAAATTTTTTAGTGGTACAGTGATGGCAAAATGTGATTAATAAATGAAGGAGGTTGGGGTTTTGGTTCAGGGAAATAGGACTGTATCATGTTAGATTTTCAACACAGAAGCCTATATTCAGTTGTGGAAAAGTATTTGCAAGGGAAGTTCTCCTGCCTTTTTGGATTTCATGTGAGAAATCTGGAAATGTGGAACCCTTTCCACCTCCCTGCCCCGTCACCGCACATACACAAGGTCCCTCATTTTTTGTACCCTTGACTGTATTTTTTCGGGTGAGTTTGCAGTATCTCCTTTTGAAAATTACCTGCCAGCATGAGAGCGCTGTGTACCTTTACTTACAAGAAAGAGACCATTGTGGGAAACACCTGATCTGTTGGAATCAGTGCAAATATGCCCAGCGAGGAAGGAGAAAAGCTCATGGACCTGGGGCTTGGGGGGTTCGTGGTCTGTTCCCGCCTGCCTGAAATGGGTTCTGAGCTATGAGCAGCTCTTGATCATCCTACTCAGATGGGCTTCACCCTCTTAGCAGAGGAGCTAGTCTGAGAGTCAGACATCCTAACTTCTCATTAATGGCCTGTCCCTAATTTACTGGATTTATTTGTATAAGCAAGACTTTCTCCTATCCTTTTCTCACATATATATATTATAATAGGGATGCATACTTCCAAATTACAGACACATTCAAGTTAGCATTTAGTACCAAGGATCATAAAATTTCCTCTCGGTGCCCCAAACCACTTCGAGTGTATTTAAGTGTCACTTGTGAAATCACACAACAGCCCCAATTGGTGAAATGAGGAAATGGACACTGAGGATTACTAAAATCCTGGCTTTAAAAACAAACCTAATTGCTCAATAGTGAACCAACTCACAATTGGTTGAGAACCTGCTAGGTAGACATGGGGCATGACGGAAAAACTAAGAGGTAAAAGACAAAGAATTAGGGGCAGGGTCCTCATCTGCTTTGAGTTGGGAGGTCTAGGGGAAGCTGAGAAGTTGGGTGAAATGTAGTGTCTTCTGGAGAAGGTGTGTGTGTGTGTGTGTGTTGTGTGTGTGTGTGTGTGTGTGTGTGTGTTTGCTCATGTAAGGCCTCGCCCTTGCTTTTTGTTCATTTTCTACCTTTACTCCTTGACACCTCTTAATGCTTTCCACCCCCTCCATGCCACATAGGTATCGACACCAGTGTGTCTATCCTTAAAGACACACATAAAATGTATCATCTTGTTTTGTGTTTTTTATATTATGATTCTCATTTGCTTTCTTAATTTACCTGAAACTAACTTTGATATTGATCCATGGGGTCCAGTTGGTTTGCTTCTAACAGCTGCATAATATTCCAGGCATGCTGCCACCAGATGGATTCATTGATTTACTCAGTGGCAGACCGAGTGCTCCAGTCCTAGCTTCCATAAGGCATACTCTACTGTGTCAGAACGTCTTTGGAGTTACTTATTCAGTGTTGGACTGCCTGGTTATAGCAAATTTACATACTGTAAATCCTGCAGTATTGCTTTCCAGAATGGTTAAACCTGTTTATCTTATATCAGCAGTGTAAACAGGTTTATGAGAAACATAGGAGCATCCTTCTTACCATCACTTGCTCTGTCTCTTCAAACTATGTTTTTTGCCTTATTGTATGCCTTGTAATTTTTGTTTCAAAGACAGACATGATATACTGGGAAAAAGGAATTGCAATAAATAGGCCTTTGGGGTGTGGTGAGGAGATGTGGGGTTGGGGAGCATTCTGTGGTCCTGTGAGTAGGTCTCTGTCCCTCACTGAGCCTGTACCCCAGGACCATGACCTTTACACATGCCATCCAATAGGATTTATTTGCATTTCCTTTGTTAATAGTAAAGGTGAGCATCTCTTGTATTTGTTAGCCATTTTCGGTATTCTTCTTCTGGGATATATGTGTGTATGTTTGTTTAATTCTGGATGATTTGAAAGCTGCCCTTCATTCTCAATAGCTTCTTTATCTACTTTAGAAGTCAGATGTTAATCTTATTAGTAATTTACTCTTAATAGAGGCAAACAATTAGTAGGATCCCTCTTCTGCCTCTTACCCCCACAGCCATATAGAGTTAAAGGCTTTGTTACCACCGGTTTCTAATGACCAGGAAAAGTTTCCGGGCATCCCATTGGAGATGAGTGCCCCTATTAGAAGATGTGTTAATATGATAGAGACTCTAACTTTTCTTATGATCTGCTGCTAATTTATTGGATGAATTTGTTTAAGATTTTCTCCCTTTGTCATACTTAAAATACATAATAGAAATAGATACTTCCAAATCATAGACACTTTCAATTAAGATTCTAGCATTAAGGGTTATAAAGTTCCCCTTTTCTGAGTCTGACATGTAAGGAGCTTGGAAGTCATCTCCCTTTTCCACACAACAAGAAAATGGCTGCACAAACCGAAAATCAATAACTCTTCTTACATCTGTCGGGGATCTGAGGACCCAGGGCAAACCACTGCTCCCAGCTTTTGAGAGACAGGTGAATACAGAGGATCACAGTTTACCAGAGCAGCAACACTGGAGCAGAAACCTGTGAACCATGCCAGAGCAGCAGAACCTCACTGAGCAGTGACTCATTGACAGAAGCTCCGTGTAGCAGAGCTTGAGAGTCACAGACACCCTGGGGGCCTGGTCTTAGGGCAGCTGCCATGCTGTTGTGTTTTACCTCCAGGAACCCTACCTGGCTTTCCCACGGGCTCTTCCACGTGACAGGAAAAGTCCCCATGGGCTGCCAGCATGGGGGAGAGAACAAGTAACCATTGGAATTTCGCCAGAGCACTCTGTGCTTCTTCACAAGGCCTGCCCTCAAGAAAACTGTTTCACCAGCGCCTAGCTGAGCAGTGTTTTCCCAAAGCCTACCCTGCCTGGCGGAAGGGAAGCTCCTTCTTGCCTACCTCTCTCACTAAGAGAAGTGAGGTGGGGATGGAGAAGCATGTGTAAAGGTCATGCTCTGGGGTACAGGCTCAGTGAGGGACAGAGATCTACTCACAGGACTGTAGAATTCTTCCCCATCCCGTGTCTCCCCACCACATCCCATTTATTACAGTTCCTTTTTCCCAGTACATCATGTCCATCTCTGAACCAAAAATTACAAGGCATACGATAAGGCAAAAAACATAGTTTGAAGAGACAGAGCAAGCATCCAAATAAGACTCAGATATGGCAGGAATGTTGGAATTATCCAACTGTGAATCATAACTCTGATTAATATGCCAGGGGCTCTAATGGAAAAAGTAGACAGCATACAAGAACAGATGATTAATGTAAGCAGAGAAGTGGAAATTCTAAGAGAGAAAAAAAAATAAAGTCTACAAATCAAAAACACTTTAACAGAAATAAAGCTTGCCTTTGATTGACTCATTAATAAAACTTATTTAAGTGACTCTAGATGTTACGAATGTATTCAAATGTCACTTTTGAAATTACAAACAAGTCTAAACTTTATTGTTTCTGTGAAAAGTTTTGCTGTTCACCTAATATGTGCCAGTCCTGGTTATGCTATTCTTTACTCTAAAATATCCAAGTAAAGGAAAAAGATTGTGAAGAAATAGGAAGGCAAGGAGAGAGAGCATTACTTAGTACCTCTGGATACATGATGTGCAATTAGAAATTCTAGGTGAAATCAACAAATTGTCATATAGAAATTATTTGATGAAAAATATTTTTGCCTTAATGAAGATGAATTCAGATTGTGGCATGAAGTATTCAACACTAGCTATTAAATTTGCATACCTAAACATGTGGAGGTGTGCATATGAAAATTATATGAAATAATATGTTCTATAATAACCAAAATATTTTACCTATGACTTAAAATACTTTTTTGTTAGTATATTCTATCCACACTTTCTTTTTCAAGGAAATCTTGCATTTCATGCATTATTGCTGCTTGATTTTCATTGACAATAACCATTAACTATGTCTGGCTTATGCAGAGATTACAAATTAAAAAAAGAAGTAGGAACAGAGAAGAAATATGTTAGAAACATTTTATGATATGTTAAGAGAGTAGCAAGGCACATCATTAATATACTGTTTTTATTTTATTTTTTAAATTGGGATCATTAAAAACATACTCTTGTGCAGTTTGCTTTTGTAGTCACATATGAAGAGTACTTTCCAAATCATCACAAATAGATTCGCCTCATTCTTTGCCATTTTATGGATATGTAGTAATTTGTCCAACCATTGCCCTATTCATGCCATCACCTATTTATTTGCTTGTATGTAGAATGCTTTGGGAAACATAATTATACTATGTATCTTTAAGTAGGCATGCTAGTGTTTCTGTGGGATAGATTATAAATGGGAGCTTACAAAGTCATGGATTGTGGACACTCACCATCCTGATAGTGACACTCAAACCCCACTCCCCACTCTGAAAAGATATTCCAGCCTCCTTTCCTCTAAGATCAAAATGTTTCTCTCACATTAGCCATCACCCAACACAATCAATCATTTTAATGTATGTCAATCTTAGGCTTTAATTGATATCTGGAGGCTTCTGGCTCAAAATCATAGACTGATGATATGTATCTATGTCTTCTCCCATCCATTAAAATTGTAGAAAAGAATATTTTTAAAAAGGATGCAACTTTAAGGAGAACAAGTAATGGTATGGTCAGTAGCCAGAAGTTTTGAAGAATATGTGGAAGACAGAAAACAGATGTGATTAGACTAATGGAGAAAGCTCAGTAGAGACCACAGTCCAGAGCAACTTCAAGCATGGTGTCAACAAAGAGAGCCAGAGTGGGCCTCAGAGCTATCGTCAGAGTGGTTCATTGCATGGAACGGCGTTTCTAAGAACCTGGACATTCGGCCACTTCTTGCAGCCCTTATAATCAGAGCAGCTTATAGGAAAGGCCTTTTGCCCTTGAGCTGCTAAGGCTAAAGGGCTTTCCTAGAGAAAGTTATTTGTCTTAGAATATATCTGGACAGAATATAGGAGTCTTTACATGAAGCAGGGCTGTGTATGCAAGAAATCCTGATCTCCACAACAGACCTGGCAAGGAAAACAAAAAAGGCAGATGCCCAGGAAGGAAACAGAGCAAACTATTCCATCCCTCTGGTAATTGTGGCCACAATTTTTGCCACGGTGTTTGCATGCCCCGTGTCCAAGTATATGCCAGGCGCATGCCTACTGACATACTCCTATGCCCCACACACTTACCTAGAACCTGTACTCAGCCTTTCCTTTCAAAAGAGGGATGCTTGTGTAAGAAAACTTCCATAGCTTTAAAGTAAATCCATGCTCTCTCTCTGTATTCAAAAATATGAATGGACAAACAAGGTTTGGCAGATATTTGATGAAAACCAAGAGGAAACCATGAGAGAACAAGATGAATGGAACAACTCACCTAAATTAAAAAGAAATATAATTGACTCTTGAACAAGCTGGGGGCTTGAAAATCTGCATATAACTTTTGACTCCCCAAAACTTAACTAGTAACAGCCTACCGTTGACTAGAAGCCTTACTGATATCATAAACCATCGATTAACACATATTTTTTGTCATATGTATTATATGCTGTATTCTTACAATAAAGTAAGCTACAGAAAAAACAATGTTTTCCATATTGTTCCAAATTTCCAAAATTTTTTCCAATATATTTATTGAAGAAAATCTATGTATAAGTGAAATTGCAGTTCAAACCCATGTTCAAGGGTCAACTGTAATTCAAAGAGCAGAAAAAATTCACATGAGTGTTCTGAGGGTAAATAAAGAGCTTTCTTCAATAAAACAGGCAAGAGTTTCAGAAATCAAAAAAATAGATTGCTGACATTTAAAAAAAATCAATGGATGGGCTAAATAACAAATCAAATGGGACAGAAGACCACGTGGGTGTCCTTAAGGATAAAATCAAGGAAACTGTCCATACTATACAGTCAGACAGAAAACCAGCAAGTAATGTTAAGGTAAGTAGATGTCTAAGCATCCAACATAATTCTAATGAGAGTTACAGAAAGAGATAATAAGAAAGAAGAGAAGAGAAGACAGAGCTAAAATACAATAGAAGAAAATATTCTTTGGTAGAAGAAATATAACTCGTTAGATCAAAAAGTTCCAGTATGTGCCAAGCAGAATGAAGGAAAAGAAACCCCACTGCTAGGCTTCTGTTGATTTAGTTATGTCATGGGTATCTTTCCAAGTCATCACAAATAGATTTGCCTCATTCTTTACCATCTTATGGATATGTAACAATTTGTCCAACCATTGCCCTGTTCTTGCCATCGCCTATTTATCTGCTTTTAGGTAGAATGCTTTGGGAAACATAATTATAAAATGTATCTTTACATAGTCATGCTAGTGTTTCTGTAAGGTATATTATAAATAGACTTCTCTTTAGCTGTTCAGCTTTTTTTCCTTTTGATAACAGCTCTTTGCCATGTGCTAGAACTGACCAATTCATGCTTTTCAGAAGATCCATGCAGAAGCTGTAAGAGATTGGCTCCTGACCTTTCTGAGGTCCCTAGTGCTTAAGGACCCAGGGACCATGCAGCAGAAAGCAGCCATTTCTAAGGAGAGTGTGACCCTGACAAAGAGTTCAACATATAGGAGACCAGCTCTGAGAGGTGGGAAGAAAAAGCCTGGGACCTCATAACACTGTTTAAACTATCCATGTGGCCATGTCTGATGTATAAGGTTTGATGTACTACCCCTCGGGTTTCCATTAAGAACAGAATAGTCTGAGATGGGTTTCTGTCACAGAAGTCATGATAGTATGCTCAGTACATTCTAATTGAATTCTAGTACATTGAGGACAAAGAGAAGACTTTAAAGCTTCCATAGAGAAGAGGAAACAAGTTATTTGCCAAGGTATAAGAAGTATAGTGGCATCCTATTTTGTTTAGCAACCCTTTGTGGTAGAACACAAAAGAACATAAAGAAACAGTGTCTTCACAGTGCCAGCAAGGGCAGAGAAGGCTTTGAACTTAGAATTCTCTACTTAGCCGCACTGCCAATTAAGCATGAAGGCAAAACACATTTTTGGCTATGCAAAAATTCAGGAAGTTTATGAAAAGATTGTAATAGTATTTCATCAATAAGAAAAAGGAGTAAGGCTTAAGAGAACAGGAAGCCAGGACAAAGGTAAAGGGTCACTGGAGTGGATGCCTGAAAACATCTCCTCCAATTAGAAATGATTTATGTAATCCAAGTGCACTACTCGTCCTGGTCGTACAGTGAATAATATCCACACATTTATAAAAATCATAAGTACCCTTTAATGGTTTATCCATTTTTAGAATTCAACTTATATGGACAAAGCACAGAAAACAGACTGACAGTGTAAAGGAACATGTGTATGCTTTAGAATGCAGTCCCAGCCGGGACAAAATGAGATCTACTTTAAACAGTTATGAGATATCTGGTGAATTGGAGTGTGAATAGAGACATGGCTGTAAGTCCGCATTGGAAATAGGGCAAAGGGAAGGTGGGACACAGTCAGTTGGAAGCATCGTTGTGTTTGACCTGACAGAGCCTCCTCAGAGGGGAGGATGTGGCGTGGCAAGTCGGCCGGCTGGGACCCCGGCTGGCTCTCTAGGAAAGCATTCAGGCCCTTAGGTCAGGCTCATCCTCTTGCTCGGAAGGACCCTTCATTACCCAGAACTGAACATGTAGTTTTGTTGGTGAGGTGGTTTCTGGTTAAGAAGGTGCAGAATGTACTCACTTCTCATGGAAGGAGGATTATGAGTGATAAAATGATGCCTTTTTAATGGACCGATGCTTAAATCTTAAATATTTTGCAAACGAGAGGGAGGGGGGAAGCTGAAATGTTCCACTTTCATTTTCCCCATGGAGATTGGTGTGAAAGGGCTTAGCCTCTTTTCAGAGAAATGAGAGTCTAGCTTGCAAACTGCATATACAACAGAAAGAGAAACCCAAAATGCTAATTGGTGATTAAAGGAGAGAAGTTCAATATGTTTCGACTATATGGCAAAAGCCTACATTCTTCAGAATAAACATTTCTAATGAGGTCTGAAGAGTACAGGGAAAAAGGAAATGGGGACAGGAAAGATTTTTTAATAATCTAAAATAGCTAGGGAGAAATAAAGATGGTTTTAAGGTTTGATGTATACGGTGCTGGTTCAATTGGTTGAAAATTGAGAAACACAGCCTAAATGTTAGGTTGTTTCTTTCTGCACCATAGCAAATAACTTTCTCTAAATCACCCCTCTCTCCTTCTCAGCAGCTAACACATAGCTGTAATATGGTTTCTCTGAATTCAGGTATTATGAGGTAAAGGAAATATGAAATCTCCAGGATATGAAATGGACTTTTTCACTGGCCAGAGTTCGGCAAAGGAGGAGCGGAGGAACAGAGAAGATGCCAGCACCCCGCTACGGAGAGCAGGCATCGTCCAGGGACAGTTTTACCAAGTCTGCACACGTGATGGTAGTAGCATCATAAATTAAAGCAGTATGACATGAAGCCCAAAGGGTGCTTTAGAAATTGACGTATTAAAATAAAAGAATGATCCAAGAACGGACTTCTAGAAAAGAGTCCATGAACAAGAAAAAATGCTCAGTAAAAGGACCTGGGAAGAAAAATGGGAAAACAGAAAAGCCTTGTGTGGCTCTTCTATGTATGTGTTAACATGGCTCAGACATGGCGTGAATGGGCTTATAAGAGAAAACTTCAGATGTATAAGTAATACCACTGATGAGTTTTCTGGAAAATTCTGTTAGCATATGACCCTGCAAATGAACAAATGCATCTGGAGACATACTGGATTCACACAAAAGGACGTGGAGCCTGTTGAGAGAAGGGGGTGTTGCCGGAAATGATGGCTGCTCCTTGGCTTTACTCTGCACCAGACACTGTGCTGAGGGCTTTTGTTTTATCATCTGATTTGATACTCACTCTAGTCTGAGGAAGTGGGGACCTGGGGTAGATGAGGCTTCAGCAGGTTAAGCATCTGGCCCAAGATCTCACTGGTAAGGAGCAGACTTGGTGTTTTCATCAGCTTTTTGGGCTGTTATAGAAAGTGCTGCAGGAGGGGCAGAAGATGGCGGCGTGAGTAGAGCAGCGGAAATCTCCTCCCAAAACAACATATATCTAGGAAAATATAACAAAGACAACCCTTCCCAGAATAAAGACCAGAGGACACAGGACAATATCCAGACCACATCCGGACCTGAGAGAACCCAGCGCCTCGCGAAGGGGGTAAGATACAAGCCCCGGCCTCGCGGGAGCCGAGCGCCCCTCCCCCCAGCTCCCAGCAGGAGAAGAGCAGGCGGAGCGGGAGGGAGACGGAGCCCAGGACTGCCGAACACCCAGCCCCAGCCATCCGGGCCAGAGTGCAGGGCACTCGATACTAGGAAAACAGGGCAGCAAGAACAGTGAGCAGGCACTGGAGGCTGGGCGACTGAGGGCATAAGAAAAGCGCGCGACCATTTTTTTTTGTTGCTTTTTTGCTGTTTTGTTTTGGCGAGCGCTTTTTGGAAGTTTTAAAGGGATAGGGACCCCAATACTAGGGAAACAGGGCAGAAAGACCGGTGAGCAGAGGCCTGAGGCTGGCACTGGAGAATAAAGAAAAACGAACGACCACCTTTTTTTTTTTTTTTAATTAAAAAAAATTTTTTTTCTTTTTTTTGGTGGGCGTTGTTTTGTTTTGGCGGGTGCTTTTTGGAAGTCTTAAAGGGGCAGGGCGGGTCACTTAATCCAGAGGTAGGGAATCCGGGATCTCTGGGCACCCTAACCCCTGGGCTGCAGGGAGCACGGAGGCCCCTTACGGAGATAAATAGCCTCCCAGCCGCTCCTGCTCCAACGCGACTCCACCATTTTGGAGCAGCTGCCCGAGCCAGGCCACGCCCACAGCAACAGCGGAGATTAACTCCATAGCAGCCGGGCAGGAAGCAGAAACCCTGTCTGCGCGCAGCTGCCCAGCACAAGCCACTAGAGGCCGCTGTTCTCCCAGGAGAGGAGGGCCACAAACCAACAAGAAGGGAAGTTCTTCCAGCCGTCACTCGTCGCAGTTCTGCAGACTATTCCTATCACCATGAAAAGGCAAAGCTACAGGCAGACAAAGATCACAGAGACAACACCAGAGAAGGAGACAGACCTAACCAGTCTCCCTGAAAAAGGATTCAAAATAAGAATCATAAACATGCTGACAGAGATGCAGAGAAATACGCAAGAGAAATGGGATGAAGTCCGGAAGGAGACCACAGATGCCAGAAAGGAGATAGCAGAAATGAAACAAACTCTGGAAGGGTTTATAAGCAGAATGGATAGGATGCAAGAGGCCATTGATGGAATTGAAATCAGAGAACAGGAACGCATAGAAGCTGACATAGAGAGAGACAAAAGGATCTCCAGGAATGAAACAATATTAAGAGAACTGTGTGACCAATCCAAAAGGAACAATATCCGTATTATAGGGGTCCCAGAAGAAGAAGAGAGAGGAAAAGAGATGGAAAGTATCTTAGAAGAAATAATTGCTGAAAACTTCCCCACACTGGGGGAGGAAGTAATCAAACAGACCACGGAAATACACAGAACCCCCAACAGAAAGGATCCAAGAAGGGCAACACCAAGACACATAATAATTAAAATGGCAAAGATCAAGGACAAGGAAAGAGTGTTAAAGGCAGCTAGAGAGAAAAAGGTCACCTATAAAGGGAAACCCATCAGGCTAACGTCAGATTTCTCAACAGAAACCCTACAGGCCAGAAGAGAATGGCATGATATATTTAATACAATGAAACAGAAGGGCCTTGAACCAAGGATACTGTATCCAGCACGACTATCATTCAAATATGACGGTGGGATTAAACAATTCCCAGACAAACAAAAGCTGAGGGAATTTGCTTTCCACAAACCACCTCTACAGAATATCTTACAGGGACTGCTCTAGATGGGAGCACTCCTAGAAAGAGCACAGCACAAAACACCCAACATATGAAGAATCGAGGAGGAGGAACAAGAAGGGAGAGAAGAAAAGAATCTCCAGATAGTGTATATAACAGCTCAATAAGCGAACTAAGTTAGGCAGTAAGATACTAAAGAGGCTAAACTTGAACCTTTGGTAACCACGAATTTAAAGCCTGCAATGGCAATAAGTACATATCTTTCAATAGTCACCCTAAATGTTAATGGGTTGAATGCACCAATCAAAAGACACAGAGTAACAGAATGGATAAAAAAGCAAGACCCATCTATATGCTGCTTACAAGAAACTCACCTCAAACCCAAAGACATATACAGACTAAAAGTCAAGGGATGGAAAAACATATTTCAAGCAAACAACAGTGAGAAGAAAGCAGGGGTTGCAGTACTAATATCAGACAAAATAGACTTCAAAACAAAGAAAGTAACAAGAGATAAAGAAGGACACTACATAATGATAAAGGGCTCAGTCAAACAAGAGGATATAACCATTCTAAATATATATGCACCCAACACAGGAGCACCAGCATATGTGAAACAAATACTAACAGAACTAAAGGGGGATATAGACTGCAATGCATTCATTCTAGGAGACTTCAACACACCACTCACCCCAAAGGATAGATCCACTGGGCAGAAAATAAGTAAGGACACGGAAGCACTGAACAACACAGTAGAGCAGATGGACCTAATAGACATCTATAGAACTCTACATCCAAAAGCAGCGGGATATACATTCTTCTCAAGTGCACATGGAACATTCTCCAGAATAGACCACATACTAGGCCACAAAAAGAGCCTCAGAAAATTCCAAAAGATTGAAATCCTACCAACCAACTTTTCAGACCACAAAGGCATAAAACTAGAAATAAACTGTACAAAGAAAGCAAAGAGGCTCACAAACACATGGAGGCTTAACAACACGCTCCTAAATAATCAATGGATCAATGACCAAATCAAAATGGAGATCCAGCAATATATGGAAACAAATGACAACAACAACACTAAGCCCCAACTTCTGTGGGACACAGCAAAAGCAGTCTTAAGAGGAAAGTATATAGCAATCCAAGCATATTTAAAAAAGGAAGAGCAATCCCAAATGAATGGTCTAATGTCACAATTATCGAAATTGGAAAAAGAAGAACAGATGAGGCCTAAGGTCAGCAGAAGGAGGGACATAATAAAGATCAGAGAAGAAATAAATAAAATTGAGAAGAATAAAACAATAGGAAAAATCAATGAAACCAAGAGCTGGTTCTTCGAGAAAATAAACAAAATAGATAAGCCTCTAGCCAGACTTATTAAGAGGAAAAGAGAGTCAACACAAATCAACAGTATCAGAAATGAGAAAGGAAAAATCACAACAGATCCCGCAGAAATACAAAGAATTATGAGAGACTACTATGAAAACCTATATGCTAACAAGCTGGGAAACCTAGGAGAAATGGACAACTTCCTAGAAAAATATAACCTTCCAAGATTGACCCAGGAAGAAACAGAAAATCTAAACAGACCAATTACCAGGAACGAAATTGAAGCGGTAATCAAAAAACTACCAAAGAACAAAACCCCCGGGCCAGATGGATTTACCTCGGAATTTTATCAGACATACAGGGAAGACATAATACCCATTCTCCTTAAAGTTTTCCAAAAAATAGAGGAGGAGGGGATACTCCCAAACTCATTCTATGAAGCTAACATCACCCTAATACCAAAACCAGGCAAAGACACCACCAAAAAAGAAAACTACAGACCAATATCCCTGATGAACGTAGACGCAAAAATACTCAACAAAATTTTAGCAAACCGAATTCAAAAATACATCAAAACCATCGTACACCATGACCAAGTGGGATTCATCCCAGGGATGCAAGGATGGCACAACATTCGAAAGTCCATCAATATCATCCACC
Organism: Manis pentadactyla; assembly: GCF_030020395.1. Classification (NCBI taxonomy): domain Eukaryota; kingdom Metazoa; phylum Chordata; class Mammalia; order Pholidota; family Manidae; genus Manis; species Manis pentadactyla. The sequence goes on along the minus strand of NC_080032.1, from coordinate 40,006,858 downwards.
ACATCAACAAAAAGAAAGACAAAAACCACATGATCATCTCCATAGATGCTGAAAAAGCATTTGACAAAGTTCAATATCCATTCATGTTAAAAACTCTCAGCAAAATGGGAATAGAGGGCAAGTACCTCAACATAATAAAGGCCATCTATGATAAACCCACAGCCAACATTATATTGAACAGCGAGAAGCTGAAAGCATTTCCGCTGAGATCGGGAACTAGACAGGGATGCCCACTCTCTCCACTGTTATTTAACATAGTACTGGAGGTCCTAGCCACGGCAATCAGACAAAATAAAGAAATACAAGGAATCCAGATTGGTAAAGAAGAAGTTAAACTGTCACTATTTGCAGATGACATGATACTGTACATAAAAAACCCTAAAGACTCCACCCCAAAACTACTAGAACTGATCTCGGAATACAGCAAAGTTGCAGGATACAAAATCAACACACAGAAATCTGTGGCTTTCCTATATACTAACAACGAACCAACAGAAAGAGAAATCAGGAAAACAACTCCATTCACAATTGCATCCAAAAAAATAAAATACCTAGGAATAAACCTAACCAAAGAAGTGAAAGACTTATACTCTGAAAACTACAAGTCACTCTTAAGAGAAATTAAAGGGGACACTAACAGATGGAAACTCATCCCATGCTCGTGGCTAGGAAGAATTAATATCGTTAAAATGGCCATCCTGCCCAAAGCAATATACAGATTTGATGCAATCCCTATGAAACTACCAGCAACATTCTTCAATGAACTGGAACAAATAATTCAAAAATTCATATGGAAACACCAAAGACCCCGAATAGCCAAAGCAATCCTGAGAAAGAAGAATAAAGTAGGGGGGATCTCACTCCCCAACTTCAAGCTCTACTATAAAGCCATAGTAATCAAGACAATTTGGTACTGGCACAAGAGCAGAGCCACAGACCAATGGAACAGACTAGAGAATCCAGACATTAACCCAGACATATATGGTCAATTAATATTTGATAAAGGAGCCATGGACATACAATGGCGAAATGACAGTCTCTTCAACAGGTGGTGCTGGCAAAACTGGACAGCTACATGTAGGAGAATGAAACTGGACCATTGTCTAACCCCATATACAAAAGTAAACTCAAAATGGATCAAAGACCTGAATGTAAGCCATGAAACCATTAAACTCTTGGAAGAAAACATAGGCAAAAACCTCTTAGACATAAACATGAGTGACCTCTTCTTGAACATATCTCCCCGGGCAAGGAAAACAACAGCAAAAATGAGTAAGTGGGACTATATTAAGCTGAAAAGCTTCTGTACAGCAAAAGACACCATCAATAGAACAAGAAGGATCCCTACAGTATGGGAGAATATATTTGAAAATGACACATCCGATAAAGGCTTGACGTCCAGAATATATAAGGAGCTCACACGCCTCAACAAACAAAAAACAAATAACCCAATTAAAAAATGGGCAGAGGAACTGAACAGACAGTTCTCCAAAAAAGAAATACAGATGGCCAACAGACACATGAAAAGATGCTCCACATCGCTAATTATCAGAGAAATGCAAATTAAAACTACAATGAGGTATCACCTCACACCAGTAAGGATGGCTGCCATCCAAAAGACAAACAACAACAAATGTTGGCGAGGCTGTGGAGAAAGGGGAACCCTCCTACACTGCTTGTGGGAATGTAAGTTAGTTCAACCATTGTGGAAAGCAGTATGGAGGTATATCAAAATGCTCAAAACAGACTTACCATTTGACCCAGGAATTGCACTCCTAGGAATTTACCCTAAGAACGCAGCAATCAAGTTTGAGAAAGACAGATGCACCCCTATGTTTATTGCAGCACTATTTACAATAGCCAAGAATTGGAAGCAACCTAAATGTCCATCAATAGATGAATGGATAAAGAAGATGTGGTACATATACACAATGGAATACTACTCAGCCATAAGAAAAGGGCAAATCCAATCATTTGCAGCAACATGGATGGAGCTGGAGGGTATTATGCTCAGTGAAACAAGCCAAGCGGAGAAAGAGAAATACCAAATGATTTCACTTATCTGTGGAATATAAGAACAAAGGAAAAACTGAAGGAACAAAACAGCACCAGAATCACAGAACTCAAGAATGGACTAACAGGTACCAAAGGGAAAGGGACTGGGGAGGATGGGTGGGTAGGGAGGGATAAGGGGGGGAGAAGTAGGGGGGTATTAAGATTAACATACATGGGGGGGTAGGAGAAAAGGGAGGGCTGTACAACACAGAGAAGGCAAGTAGTGATTCTACAAAATTTTGCTATGCTGATGGACAGTGACTGTAAAGGGGTTTATAGGGGAGACCTGGTATTGGGGAGAGCCTAGTAAACATAATATTCGTCATGTAAGTGTAGATTAGTGATACCAAAAACAAAGCAAAAAAAAAAAAGGGCAGTTCCTGTGTGGTAACCTCCAACGAGTTCTACACAAGGGTATAAAGGGCATATAAAAGTGTAGGCAAAGGGTCTGTTTGTGTTTATACAGAGGATCAAAGCCTAATTGGGCTACCCCGAAAATGAACTAAGATACGATATGAAAAAGAACTTCCAACATCTGCACCCTCTGGAAGACTCATGCCAGAAGATGATCATCAAAAAACCCAAACAAAGATCCACGCACTGCTACAGCAGTAGATGCACTCATCCCACCAGTTCCTGGACTTGCCATGGGAATGAGGAAGGAGATATCTAAGCTGGCCTGTGCATACAGTAAAACAACAAATTTGACTGGATCTATACTGTTGGAACTTAACCAAGAATTTGGAGAAGTGCAAATTGTAGCGCTCCAAACTCTTACAACTACAGACTATTTACTGTTAAAAGAACATATGGCATGTGAACAGTCCCCAGGAATGGGTTGTTTTAATTTGTCTGATTTCTCTCAGACTGTTCAAGTTCAGTTGGACAATATCCACCATATCATAGATAAGTTTTCACAAATGCCTAAGGTGCCTTAATGGTTTTCTTGGTTTCACTGGAGATGGCTGGTAATTACAGATATGCTTTGGTTATGTAACTATACTCCTATTATGTTAATGTGTGTGCACAATTTAAGTAGTAGCTTAAAACCTATATACGCTGAAGTTACTCTACAAGAAGATATGTCAAAGAAATAATCTTCCCATGTTTTCTTCCGCCTGCTACTTCTATAGCTTTTCTTCTTCCTTCCTAATTACAACCCTTAAATAGAATTCGTGCCTCATATCAAATTTACCGAGTATCATAACTCCTCCAAGTGGTAAAGATACCTCAAGACAAATGCTGGGCATAGAAGCCACAGGGCATAAATATGCAAAGAAGTAAAAAGCTAACCTTTTCAAACAATAAGGCTTCTCTCTCACTTACCAACTCTACATTTCCCTGTATGGCCCTGGAAGATGACTGGTTAGCCAGAGACGGGTAAGATTCCTCAAGGGAGGAACAACCTAAGACAGGCACAGTCGCAGGGGGGCCATCAGGTGAGAAATTGGGGATCAACAGAGGTGAGGCTTAGAACCTCACCCCCCCTGTTCTGAGAGAAATCTTCTGCATACGTGGATGTTTTATTGCCCTGGTCTAGCTTGGATTAACACATAGTCTACAGGCACACACCTGATCATCTACATTTGCTCTCTTACAACACTAAACTATGTTTTCTACCTTTATCTTGTATCTACCTACCACTTCAGCATTTTATTAAAAATAATAATAATAAAGAGAGAAATGTGGTATCCACATATAAATCAAGTATAAAAACCAAATGAGTATTCATATTTGAATTGACTGTTTAGAGTTCATAATGCATGAGCAAAACCGAAAGTTTCTGTGATGACTGCCCTTGTACTGTTCACCATGTAACTTATTCATTATGTAAGAATTTGTTCTACATGTAAGAACTTGTTTGTTATGCCTCAGAAGATTGGAGACTGACGAAAATTAGGCTTGGGGTGGATTAATGATTGTGCATTGAGCACTGACTCCCCTATACAGAATTTTATTGTCGTTAACAACCATTTGATCAATAAATATGAGAGATGCCCTCACAAAAAAAAAAAAAAAAAACAGACTTCCAATGGTAAAATAAATAAGTAACCAGGATGTAATGTATAGCATAAGGAATATAGTCAAGATATTGTAACAGCTTGGTAGGGTGATAGCTGGAACCTAGAATTATGTATATAAATGTTCTACCACTGTGTTGTACACTTGAAACTAATGTAATGTAATACTGTGCATCAACTACCCTTCAATAAAAAATAATTATTTAAAAAAAAAAAAAGAAAGTGCTGCAGACTGGGTGGCTGAAACCATGTACATTTTTTCTCATGGCCCTGGAGGCCAGGAAGCATGAGGTCTGGGAGCTGGCAGATTTGGTGTCTGGTGCGGACGCTTCCGCGTTTGTTCACAGCCACCCTCTTGCTGCGTTCTCACAGGGCCTTCCTCTGTGTGTGCCCAGGGAGAGATCTCTGTTTTCCTCTTCCTACGAGGCCACTGATCCTGCCAGGAGGATCCCACAGCCATGCCCTCATCTGAACCTGATCTTCCTGAAGACCCCACCTCCAGTGAATATCACCTCGGGGGCTAGGACATCAACACAGGGATGTTGGGAAACAAGCATTGAGTCCGTGATGTTGGACTTTAAACCCAGACCTTCTGAGCTTGGAGCCATGCTCTGCACTATTCTCTTACTCATACAGCATTATTGCTGCTACTATTATAGTATTATAAATAATATTTTTACTCAACCAACAGGAATTGTACTGATCCAAGGAATAACATAACCTCCAGGTCCAACATTTCTCTTCGCCTAAGCACCAAATAAACTATTAATTATAATAATTAATAAATAAAAATGAAAATAACACCTGTTGTTTCTGAGTACTTAGTGCATGCTGGGGAATGTGATTTACGTTATGATCTCATTTAATTCATTACCAATCCTGGTAGGTTTTAAATAAAATGATGAAGGAGGCAAGTCAGCATCAGAGAGCCTGGGTCCCGTCCCAGCTCCACTGTTTACTAGCTGGGTGCCCTTGGTGCTGAAGTCGACTTTACAAATGACAGTAATAATACCACCTTCATCATAAAGTGGTGAACTTTAAACTGCTAATCAGAATAACGCCTGGAACATAGCAATAGCGTGAGTGCTAGCATTTTTATATTATTCCCATCTATAGGTGAGAAAACAGATTCAGATAAGTTGAATAGCTGGCCAAGGGCAGTACTTATGGAACAAAGTTAGGATTCTAATCTCTGCTTCCAACCTCAGTCCTTGCTCTTAAGCCCTCTGCTCTACTGACATCCTAGGGTTTGGTCTCACAACTCTGTTTCCTAAAGATCTTGGAGGATTTTTAAAAAGCGGGATGCTTTTCTCCCTAATTTAAGCTCCAGTATGGATTGTCTGTGGACAGGTTGCCTGGTGGGCCTGGCCCTGTCAAGGTTAAGGCAATGAATACATTAGGAAATTGACACAGTTGCAGGTGACCCATTTTTAAAGATCGAATTTAAAAGCACTTTGTCTTCAAAGGAAACTGGATTAAGCAGAACTGCCCTGTTTTGCTAAAACACGGACCATCTATTTGAAGAAGCATTTAGGATATTTTATTTCCAAAGGTGGCCTGTTCGTAAATGCATTATGTTAAAGAAGGGAGCAGAGTTTTTAGTTTTAGTGACTTTGAAGTAAAGAAAAAAAAAAAAGTACAATAGAGTCTATAATCCATATCTGAGGTACAGAATAGTATGAAGTACAAATAAAGCATGTCCTGAATATTCAGGGGAATCTCGGTAAGGCAGTATTAAAGGGCATTGTAATGAACTCTTTATAGGTTGACTGTATGACCTTAGGCTTTCATTTTCTATAATATCTTTCTCTTTTTAAATGTTCTGGGAAACCATGGGATACCAGAGACCAGGAGTTGTGTATTTGACTAAAAGGAAAAGCTCTAATCGGTCCAATGCAATGTCCATCATTTCCTGCCCCAAACCTGCTGGGGATTTCATCACAGGATGTCATTACATTTGTGAATTTGTCACATTGTGGGCCCAGTCCCACGAGCTCAAAAAGGTCATTTGTCTGGGCACTGCTCATGGTTTAAGTGTGGACAAACATTCACAACCCCTCACCCTAAGATTCTAAGCAAGAAAGCTGCTTGGTGAGCAGACAGTGAGCCATACTTGCCTAAGGAGTCTAGGCATGAGACCAGCCAACCCATTCTCTCCCTGTGGGCTCAGATGGCAAATTATAGTCAACTGGTTGTGATGCTGTATCCAGCCTAGACATGTGAGTCACATGACTGAAATACTCAGTGGCATGAGGCAAGGACAGTTGATCATATCAATTCCATGGAAGAATGATGCCTGCCACCAGCACCAGGTTCCTTAAATAATGCCTGGGTGACGGCTCTGTGTGACCATAGGCAAATCACTCACCTCACTGTGCTTCAGGTGCCCAGCTATAAAAACATGGGAGCAAACGGCCTAGCAGACTGCCTGGCCCATGAGGAACCATTCTCTTTACCATCCATGTAGGTCATCTGTTTCTTTAAAGTGACTTTACACGTCTCTGATTTTAGAAGTTTAACTCAGAGAGAAAGACATTTTCCCTGACTTAAAGTTACGGTAGTTTCTAAGTAAAGAGAACAATAATGGTCTAATTTTTTCTTTTAGGGATGTTTAGGTAGCCATGTGAAAAATTGTTTAGGCTCTTTGGGTGTTAATTAAACATGTAGTATTCTGCCAAAGTCTATAGAGAGGGGACCTGTCAATGTAAACCATCTATTTACCTTCCAAAAGATTAAGTATTCTTTGGTGGTGTAGTTTTTTTCTTTTCCTTCAATATTTGTGTTGAGATGAAAAACATCGCCTTTTCTTGGGTTTTTCCGTAATGCGTTTCACTTTCCTCTGGAACAGAGGGTGAACTGCAGCTTGTTGCTGCCCGCCGACCGCAGTGAAGACCAAGGTTGCTGGGAACACAGCACACAGCGACCGAGCCTTCCTGCCGCACAGACATCCAGTCATTACTGACACCTGCCGTAACCGTTCCAGCCCGTTCCTGCCTTAACCATACGCTGCCTTTTGGCTTAGCTTATCTAGTAGAAAGTGACCTTAGCGTCTTGTCTGTACATCAGCTTCCTCTTCTCCCTCATGGCCTCAGGCTGTGTACTTAGAGACCATTTATCCCCTGTTTGGGGTCAAACATTTGCTGGGGATGCCTATGATCCAGTCTGTTGCAGGAAAAGGAGAGCTAGGTGGTAATGTGGAGTCAGACTCCGAATTTAGTATTTTATTTGAAATGTTTGATGGACATTTCATTGTTTTCACTCCCTTCGGGGCGTTAAGAGTTTCAGAGTCAGTCATTTTCCTGTTATGAGTCTTGACTTCCCAGTGCTTCCCCTTGATGTCTGTGAAATGTCTTACCCTGGTTTAGTAGCAAGTCAGGCCCCAGCACCTTGGTATTAAGTATCACACAGCTGTACGAACTTTTTATGAGGTGAAGCTACGCTGCCAACCATTCTGTGTGGATTTAGGAGAGGACTGTTTCTGACTGGTGACTTGTGATGACTGGTTTTATCGACAGTACTAGAGTTGAGCTGACAGGATTAATGCATTTTAGTCATATAAACCTGAATTATAAAGATGAGAAATATGTTCTCGTTGCAGGCAATTCTCTGTAGGTAATGGTGTAACTGTATGAGTTTTTTAAGCTGTTGAAATATACTCCTGATGATTGGAAAAGGCTTCTACATCTCGATTCCCTGGGATCCTAATATGCATATCTCTAAAAGGAAATGGAATATAATGGCCTTGCCAGGGCTGTCTGTGGTTGACAGGACACCCTGTGCCATCGAATCATGGGCTGCACTAAATGGGATTAGGAGCTGTCACAACACATTTAGCCCTCATCAGTTAGAGAGGGAATCTGGGTCAAAGGTCTTTCTCTACAGCAAAGTGGGCATTTAGTGCTTTTATTTGCACTAATGGTAAATGATAGTTAATGAAAATCATTTATAAACCTTGTCCAAACCAGTGTTTCTCTGCTGAAACGGTGGCTGGCTGCCTCCTGGAAGGACTGTAATTGCAATACGGTTGACGCCATGTGATAGTAATTGGGCTTACAGCTTAATGAACTCTGTGCCAGCTCACTCGTTTCCACATAGTGGGAAGAGGGGCCGTCAGGGTAACAGCCCTCCCTGGTGGGAGCCTCTACTCCTGCCTTGTTGAGCCGACCTTTGTCCCTTTGCACTTTGAGGTGAAATATTACCACCTTTGAAATGATGGGCCCAGTCTGAGGCCTCATCCGTTTGGATCACAGTTGACACATACCCTAATGGTGATTAATAGCCTTTTCAAGTATACTAGCTGTTTTAAAGGTCATTTAATCTTTATATAGCAGCTTAATTGAAATTTTATCCTTCTTATATACCTGGTGTTCATTGTGCGAGGAAAAGAGAGTCACCTCAAGTTGATGAAAAATTATTTGTCATTCCTTCGCTTTCCTCAGATCTCCAGTTTACTCTTTTACTTTTTTTCCACTCATTTTACATCTTTCCCAGTAGCTGTGGTAACGTTTCTTCTGGTGGAGTCAGTTCTTGCTGGTTCTGGGGTTGATCCTCTGTAGGGAAGGCCTGCCTGGCCGCTCCCTCTAACTGTCCATTAGGTAACATCTGAGCGACAGAACAGTCACCTGCCTGATGGACCAGTATTTGAATGAAGGTGTGTGGATAAAATGAAGGTTCCTGTGACCAGGATTCTCACCTGGCCCTGGTTGGCTAGCTCACTACACATGTGTGGGCAAGACGTTGCTATTGACTCTATAAGGAGCTCCGCCCAGTGCTCTGGGTGACACAGGAGAGCAGAGCAGAGGCTGGAGTGGTGGCAGCACCGAGGACAGAGGCCCAGAGGATGGCTGCGTGGATAGAGAGGCCCAGAGGAAGTCTGGCTTCCTGCATGCAGACTCGCTCTGAGTGGATAGGATTTTAGTGATTGACCTGCCACTGTGGAAATAAAGTTGGGTATAACCCTTTCACCCCAAGAAAGTTCTACTGTCATTTCTTTGGTCACACTGAATCCATAGTGAACTTGTCCGGGCTGAAACCCATTGGCAAGACAAGGTGTTTCTGGAGATTTTCAATGGTCTGCAGAGGACTCAAAATTCAGGATAATTTAACAGGAAAACCACTAATAACTAATGTAAATTGAGTATGTCCTATGTGCTCAGCCTTAAGCGAGGCCTTTGACATCAATGAGTTCATTTAATCTTTGCAAGCACATGTGAGGGCCACAGGGTCTCCCCATTTCACAGATGAGGAAAATGGGGAAGGGAGGCCATGTGAATCACCAAAAGCCAGGCAGCTCATATGCAGGGCAGTGGCGCAGCGTGCCAGTTAAGAGAAGGTTCTCGCTCTGCTGACGGCTTGGATGGCAGAGTGGAGGACGGGTTTGAGCCCCTGGCTGGCAGCCACTGCCTGGGGCCCTTGTGCACTGAATATCCCCCCATGGCCTCTGTGGCAGCCTGGCTGGTGAGTGACAGATCCTCACTTCAAACTGTGGCAGTGGAGCAGTGCTGTACAATGGAAATAGAGTGAAATTTGAACTTTTCTAGGAATCTCCTCTTAAATAGGAAAAAGAAACAGAAAAATACTTTCAAGAAAGCATTTTCTTTTGATGAGAACTTGAAGATAAAAGAATGCATTTTATTGAATCTAATGCATTCAAATACATTTCAAATGTAGTCAACATCAAAGTTATTGAGATACTTTGCATTACTTTTTTGTTCTCTGATCCTTGGCATCCACTGAGCATTTTGTACTTCTGGCACTTCTCAGTTCAGACTCAGCCACATTTGAAGTGCTCAGTAATGACGTGTGGCTCGTGGCTTGGACAGTACAGTAGAGTCCCAAGTCTTAACAACCCACCCCCTGTATTGGTTCTGAGAGAACAGTCTGAGTTCACTCAAACCATCTCCAACTAAGAAAACCTTAGTAGAAATAGTCACGTAGATCAGAAATTCCAGACATGGTTCCCTCTGGCTATTCTCAGGGTAATTACGAAAGCCTTGTTTTTGCACACAAAGGCATAGCAACACTATTATTAATATAGTCACGTCTTAGTGATACGGAGTCTGAGTATCTATATTAATGGATTGTCAAATTCTGTGGATCAGAACTTGTCTTTTTGCCATTCCTTCTGTTCTTTGCATTGTAGCCACAGCCCTCTTCCACAAGTACCACCTTGGTCTGTGAGTGAAACTTCTGTAGTCACAAGACTCTCTGCTCCACATACAAAACCCCAACCCAAATTGGATGGACAAAGAATCCAGAGGCAATAAGAGCCAAAGCAAAGAGCTTTTCAACGTCTTGGCATCTTCGGTAAGAGTAATACAGTCCAGAAGCTTAAAGATGCTTCTGGAAGACTGGTTCAAGGACTTTCCATGATGTTTATACTCTGCAGAGTTAAATGAAACTGTCAAAGGCCCAAAAACACACGAGCTGAGCTCAGTTTCTTATCTACTTGCAGGGCCTGCTGGCATGATTTAATGAATTAGATTAAGTTTATAGAATTTTTCTCTTAAATTAAATCGACTTCATTCTTTTTGGTAGTAGGGTATGAATCAGACTGCGTGTCATCAGACTATAACTGGTCATATCTTTTTGGAGGATGTTCAAGATTCTTTTGAAACTCTCTGGGAAGTGATGACATCACTTAAAAGCATTTGTGGAGCTTTAATTAATAGTTGATTACTATATTTGCTGCCTGGGAAACCTGCCATATGACAGAGTGGTACTTGGGTGGTGTGGCCTGGTTTCCTTGAGGCAGGGACAGCTGTGAACAGTGTAGCATTCTGAAAGGAAGACAGGCACTGGAATCTTAGATTTGCCACGACCTCTTGGATTTATCAGTAATGTGGGGGATGATCTCTGCTCCCTGTGATCATCATGAAGAACAATTGGGAACTTACGTAAAGCATCCAGCTTTGTGCCCAGGAGAGTAGATAGTCTGTAAATTGTAGCCATCATCATTACTAATAGAACCGATTGGCATATCTTTTTGAGTTGGTTATACTTTTTTCCCCATCAAAACATAACTATTAACATTTATAGTCATATTAACAAAAACTATCCTCTCATACTCAGGGTCATGATCCCACTGTCTAGCTTGTGCTATTAGAAACACAATAGTATCTTTCTCAGAAAAACAATGAATTGAGACCTGATCAGAATAAACTGAGATAGAGTCGATACTAATTATCCAGAATTGTATTGAATAAAAAGTAGAATTTATTGATAGCATAGGAGTGGATTGCTAAAAGATTGCTAAAAAAATCAAGAATATGTATATATTTTCCCTGCAAAATAGTGTTAAAGGATATTACATATTATGCTGTCTTACTTTTTCTTTCCTTCCTTTTTTGTTCCATTTGCTCTCTTCCCTCCCTTTCCTTCCTCCTTCCCTTTTTTCTTAGAAGGAAATGGGTTACATTGGTTGGAAATTTGGGTTGGGCTTTTGTATGTGGAGCAGGGACTCTTGTGACTACAGAAGTTTCACTCACAGACCAAGGTGGTACTTGTGGAAGAGGGCTGTGGGGATATTCAAGAAATGCTCTGAGATAACAGAGTCTGGATAATGGGTGTGTACACTGCAAATGCTCCTGATCTTAATGCATATCTGTTAATTTAACTGTTGTTCAGCTTGGAGTGGGTACCAAATACCTTTAAGGGAATGATGTGCATTTTAGGGTAAGAGTCAAAGAAATATAAACAGGAATGTGCAGTCGGATACTTCATCATTTAAGAGCCTTTGATATAAGAAACAGATCTCAGTTCTGTGCAAGTTAAGGAATAAAAAGGGAATTTAGAGGAGGGATCCTGAGTTAGATGGCAGGATGGCTAGTTGATTGAACAAAGATCTTTGACAGTAAATTAGGAATGGGTATCTCTTGGCATCCAGCAATAGGATTGGCCTGAATGTTCATCACTCATAATCTTAGGCCACTCTGCTCGGAATTGGAAGATATAGTCATGTGCACAGTGGCTGCCCTTTGGGTGGGTTGGAGTGTGCCTGGCTTTATAATTCCACTAAGACTGAAGAATATATCTGGATGCTGAGTAACCCAAACAGCCAATCCATAAGTGTCCACTACAGATGCAATTTTTGTTGATAAGCAACTGCTGTTAACAACTGCTTCCATTTCTCTCCATCTCCTTTTGCCCTCTATAGAGCTGATGGCCACCTTGTCCCCTTTCATATGGCCAGAAGTGGTCCAGCCAACTGCCATGCTTCTGGAGCTTTGATGTTCCAAAACTTTGACCTTCTTGTGCCACAATCTCAGCAGCTGTTGAAAATTTCTCAGTGGAATGGTGGTATTTTCCCTTCCAGTTTTCCTGTTCCTTACCTTTTGTGTGCCAAAAAGGCCAGAAGAAAAACAAGAATGAACAAATTATATTACATTGTAATTCTGCATCTGCAAAAATGAAACGAAGTGCAACTCATGATGATCTTTATACACTGAGCTTCCCTTGGTAATCGGTATCTTCGCCTCATCCCTCATTTTCTGCATTTGAAAACTACCTTTAAAACACACACACACACACACACACACACACACACACACACACACACAGGATGGCATGATTATAAAGCTGCCATTAAGGTGATTTCTTTTTTTCCTCTAGCAATGAAATCTGATCAGGGCCTCTGTAAGTCAACGCCCATGGATGGTGTCAAACACGATTGTGCAGTCGATGGTTACAGTGGAGAGGCTGGCATAGTGTCCCCTGACACATCTCTTTGAGGTGCTGCAAAGATAACTTTGACATTTTAATGTAGTGTCAATACACATTATGATTCAGAGAGCATTCTGTGTAATGCCAGGCACATAATAGTAGGTCAATAAATTCAGGGGACTGATGGATGCAATGCCTGTTGTGCATAATTATTCCTCTTTCAAGACAATGGTTAGTATCTGGCTTGTAACAGAGGTTCTGAAACACCATCATTTTGTCCAAGCTGGTTCCTTTGATTCTTTTTCCCTGAAGAGATCACCACTGTTAGGCTCCTCTAGCCCCAGCTGTGGGTACAGGACACTGTCAGTGAGAAGACCAGGCAAACCTCAGAAGACATGAGTTCTGTCACAATGTCAGGTCCAAAGATTATATATTCTGAGGAAATTGGGCCAGACCCTGGCCTGCAGCAGATACCCTGGTGGATGTCCCAGCTGCGTCCGGCACCCGCAGAGCTCAGCTGTGGTTCTGCAGGCCCACCCTGAGGTTTGGCATCTGTGCTTCCGTAGCTCTTGCTCTCATTTTCAGAGGTGGGTGTGTGAACCCACAGGAATGGGGCTCTGAGAGTTATCAGCTAGGAAAATGAACCTGGGGACGAAAAAGAGATACTGATTATTGGGAATCTAACTTTGTGGAGGTGATTTTAATCCCCTGCCCACAAATGAATCTGGTAGCGCTCTTTCCATTGCTAATGCCAGAAAACCCAACATGACCAGTTTGAGAAAGATGGGATGTATTGGTCCATATACCTCAGAATCTCTGGGGTAGGGCTGGCTTTTGGCTCAGCTGACGTTGGGGCTCAAATTCAAATTTCTCTTTATTTTTTGGCTTGGATTCCAGTGTTTTTGTTTTTGTTTTTTTTTCCCTTTCCACACAACATCTTCCCTTCTGGTCACAGGTGGCTGCCAAACACAGCTCCAAGCCTGTTAAGAGGAGAGAAAGCTAATTTTCTGGAAGTCCCTGCAGTCTACTGGCTCTGAGTGGGTTTACGAGGGCCGAGGTGCACATCAGTCTTCACTGGCTTGGGTCTGGGTCCTGTGCCCGAAGCCTGAAGCCTGGGGTTGGAGTCCTTCTCAAACTACCTCACAGTGCATTCCCATCATATATATATGTCTCCTTTTTAATATGATATAATACAGATGAAATAGTAGGATGTAATAAAACATTAATGGAGGCTGTCTCTTGAAGTGTTATCATATTTGATTTAAACTTTTTAAAATTCTTTTTGTGGTTTCTACAGTTTTAGATCATGAGAGTGTAAAATTTTCACAACTAGAAAAATTATATTAATGGTAGTTATACCTTATTAGTAAAATAGCTCTATTACTGCATTCTTTAAGAAAACAATTTAAGCTTCTTATTCCTCTTATATACCTCTTTATTTGCATTGTTTTTTTTAAAGAAAATCTGTCTCTCAAATAAGTTAAATATTTGCATGTGCTCTATCATTTATACATTACTTCTTTAGTCCATTTGGAATTTGGGTATGTGATATAAGGGAGAGACTGATTTTCTTTTTCCAAATTAGCAAATTTTCAGATAATACTGGTTTGAGAATTCATTCCTTCTCCATTGATATGGAAAGTTTAGTGTTTTGTGATTGAGAAAATGGACAGTTTTGCCAAAATTCTTCTAGAAACTCTGTTAATGACCTTATATTGGACAATCCCACATGGTTAAAAGAGAGAGGAAGAAAAGGTGAAGATACAGGAAAACAGGAAAGAATGAGCTAAGTATTCCCTTCTTAGAAAGTTGTATGGTTCCTTGGAAGGTAGCACTACTTTCAAAACCCAAAACTCTATAATCATGTGACAGCCCCACTTCCTCTCCCCAGATCGTTCCTACTGTAGCACCTGTTAATGTAGGAAAAAGTGTTTGATTGAAGAAGGGAAGCTGTTAGCATTCTGGAATAAACAGTGAACAGCCCTGCCAAATTTGCATCTTGTTCCATGGGGCAAACTTCATAGATGCAGAACTCAGAGAAAACTATTCATTACTGTGCAAGGCAGTCCGTTTATGTATAAGCAGGACATTTATTGGGAATGTATTTCAGTTATTCATAGAGTTACAGAGAATCTGTTCTAATTTTACCAATAAAGTTTTATATTTCAAGGTACAGCCCTCTCCATTTTGGAACAGTTTTTGGTGTGCTCTTAAAATGGAAGATTTTAGTGTATTACAGATATGAAAAGAAAGTTTCCTAGCATCCCCCATAATAGTGATTCCCGGAAAGAGAAAATTACAGTGAATGTATATGCGATACAATCAGGGAGACTTTTTAAAGGCTTGATGGTCTTTCAGTTATCACATTAAAATCACACACGGAACCATCTCTGAAGTTACTTTTAGAAGTTCCATTGAGGTCAACAGAATCTTGCTTGGGAAGAACTGCAGTTTTAAAGATAATATTTTTTACCTACACAAGTTGAGAATACTATGGATTTTGCCAATAAAAGACTGGAGAATTTTGTTTATTTCAAAATCCGATTCCAGTTCACCACCATCCTAACTCAATTTCCTTAGATTACTTCTCAATAAAATATCACTGTTATTCTTTTAAAAAGACCAACTGCATTCAATGTCTTGTCTCCATCGCTGTGTAGGAGAAAACATTTCCATGAATGGGCTAGAGTTTTCTCTCTTGAGATTTGTGCACTGAATGAGACCATCTGCATGGATATGTTTAGCATCTATTTAGATGTTCTTAGAATCTGTTTAATTGATAATCAAGACTCAGGCCTGTTGATTAACAAATTGTTTCCTTTTTTAGTGAACTGTGTTTCCCACGTAAAAAAGCAAATTTCCCTTTGTCAAATCTCAGAGTTCTTAGGAAATGATGCTTTAAGTTAGTCATCATGTTTAGTTTGAATCTCTATGATAAAATAACTAGATATTGTATCAACGTCAGACACTGGCTCCCCAGGAATTGGAAGCGGAGAAGACATTTTGCATTTTGGATAGGCGTATTAGTGAGTGCTTGGTCACACTCTGTTTTGGCTTTATCATCTGAACCTGAAGGTGAGTCCATGAAAAGGACCGGTAAAAATTATTTTGTAAATATTCCATCCTTCTTGGTGCCAGCAGTGCTGCCATGATTGTTGTTTGCAGGTTGAATTTTCTCCTTGCTCTCTTGTTTTGTCAGTGGAGAAATACTTTGGATTCTGCTCTTCTTAAGTTATTATTATTTTTTGGCATGAAGTGCTGTGTGCTTCTGAAAACAAGGTTACTGTGTTATAATTAACTGAAGATTATTTGTTGTAAATACTCAGTAAAAAAAATGAAAGAAAATGAATGCCACAAAGTGCATTATTATTTGGGTTGATTATTTAATGCATATATTTCTCTGTTCCTGAGACTATGAATTTGCTTATTTTTCCCTTTTATTGTGATCCAGAATTGTCATAATTTCTGTAACCCCAGCACAGAATTCAGGAACTTTAAATATTGCTAGATTCAGGCAGGTGGATAGGAGCCTTGCTGAGAGGCGGACAAAACCTAACGATGAAAGGGCCCATCTGTGGGGGGAGTTGGGACAGGGATGTGGACCTTTGGTTCAGAACACATGTTTCACTTTTAGGATATTTTGTGGTTCACTTTTTTTTCAAAGCCATGTAATACATTTAAAAAGTCACATGGGCAGTCATTCATCTAATTGAGTGGTTGAGGGGTATGCATCATCTTAGACTCAGGGCTCTTAGACAAGGGGCAGCTCTTTCAGTGACTTCCAGAGGCAGTGCACCCACAGAAGGAGCCTCGTTCCAGAGTGCAGCCCTGACTTCAGCAGCAAGCTTCTCTCCAAGCCAATTATGCAAGTGAATTTTGCGGAACTGGCATAAAGAACAAATTCCTGTTCATACGGAACTTCAGCTATTTATTTTCCTGTAAATAAGCTGAGGCTTGTCATGTGAAGAAGAAATACGACATCGTTCTGGTACAAAAATAACTATGTCACATTTATTTATATGTTGAACTAAATGCAAAGCTGCTTTATTGTTAAAATAATTATATATCCCTTTTTAGAACACTGTAAATGTTTATATATATATATATGAGGATGATATTAATTAATTTGTAGGGTATGGCAAAAATCATCTTTTAATAGCTGCTACAAAAGTTCTTTTTAGTAAAACTGTTTTCGTTTAGAAGAAACCATTTTTGTTTAGGAACTAGCACAGGAAAAGCAAAGCCTTGCAGGAACAGCCTATAAGAAAAATAGTAAACAAACAGCTAAATGTGTTTGTGTATGCAGTTAACAAAACACAGTAGTGGAAGAGGTGGAGGAAAGCGTGAACGAGGAGGACTGGGCAGAAGAAAGTGAATGAGACAGATAGCATGGCTGGAGGATGGAGCCTGCAAAGAGAGGTGGCCAAGGAGAAATCCCAATGTCAGTTGGCTGAGGGGTTTTTTAATATGAAAAAAATCTGATGCTCAGATTTGTGTTCTGTGTATAGCTGCATTTTAAATCCTAGGTAAAGTCTAGGGCGCTTCCTACTGCACGGTTCGGGTTACTCTAGAGTCTGAAACTGATGACGGGGCTGGCGCAGGGCCCTGAGTTGCAGCGTGAGGCAGTCTCCCGCGAGAGTTGGAAGAAGTCTGGTGGGCCCAGTGACCTGGATGCAGAAATCCTCTCGGAATTTTAAGGAAATCACTGGTGGACTCTGGGCTTCCTAGAGGTTAAGAGGAAAGGAGCTGGAGTCACTTTTCTCTAAATCAGGAAGGGAAGGATGGATGGAAGGGGTGGGGAGCGTGGATATGCAGAACAATGCCGCAGCAGAGAGACGTTGCTTGTTTAATTTAGAGTTCTGTAACCCAGAACTCCCATCTCCTCAGGGCAATGGTATATAGTTCTGGCCAACATCATCACAAGAACGTGAGAAACTTGAGGGCCCTTCAGAGGAGGCTCTTAGAGGCTTCAGGGTTCAAAGGGACCTGTCCAAACTGAAGGGCCCCCTGTGCGTAAACACGAAGTCCTCTGGGGATTCAAGTGTTATGCTACCTTAATGCTGCGCACCTCCTGCTCTCCTTGTTCCAAGGAGACAGTTTCCTTGAGTCATTCTGTGCATTATTTGCACCTGCCAGTCCTGAGCAAGAGAGAAACTTTCATTTTTCTGCTGTCATTTAAAACCCTCCTCCCCTGACACCTGCTGCAGAAACTCTTCTCTGACTTTTGAGGGGACACTGAGGATGCAATTCATTGTCAATGAGTTGGACTAGTTAATTTGATTACTGTGGAATAAGAGGGATTGTTGACTCTTTGTGGTCCTATTGTATATATAGCTACAAAACGTTAGTTTCCACAGTTTCTTTTCAGTTTGCTATAGGCTTATCAATGAACGTCACCAAAAGTCAATGAGCTTAATTCAAAGGCACATGCAAGGAACATTTCATAGATGTCTATGAGGAATTTGAATTGTACATGTCTTGATTATTTTTACCTGGGAACCGTTTATTCAAGCTTTTTATTAATAGGAGAGTTCTTTGGTGCTTACCTCGTGCTAAGGAGGGTTATTTCTTCACAAAATAAATACAGTCAGTACTTCACTTGGCACATGGTGATCCTCTTTGGTCTTGTGTGCACGAATCATTTCGCATGTGTTACTCTTATAACTGGGCCCTTGTCACGTTCTGCTTGTGCTCTGAGAGGCACCTCCAGAGCCCCTGGGACACACAGTAGACATTGCATGAACTCCTCCTGAACTGCATGCAGCCCTGAAGGTAATGCCCTGATGACATAATGTGTGATCTCCTAGCCTGGCTCTCAGTTTACCTGGACTCTAGATTCGAATCTTGACTACGAGCACTTTGAGCCCATGAGTGATATTTCCTTGTGGGCTCTGCATTAGTTGACCCTTGAACAACACAGGTTTGAACTTCATGGGTCCACTTTTATACAGATTTTTTTTTCAATAAATATTTGTGACAATGTGAAAAAGGCTTTTCTTTTCTCTAGCTGACTTTATTGTAAGAGTACAGTATATAATACATATACAAACTGTGTGAATAGACTGCTTATGTTATCAATAAGCTCCTAGTCAGGGTAGGCTATTAGTAAACTTGGGGAGGAGTCCAAAGTTATACACAGATTATCTACTGTGTGGGGGTGTCTGTCCCCCTAAACCCCACATTGTCCAGGGGTCAAATGTACATGCATCTCCTGGACAGAGTTTAGTGGATTGATTATTTAATGGAGAAATAGAATAGCATAGTTGCTAAGGCTCCCTGGGTTTAGATGGCTGGCTTGCTACTTGCTGGCTGAATGACCTTAGAAAGTTACTCTCCTGTATCTCACTTCCCCAGTTTGCAAAATGGGAATAAGAGTTCCTACTTCATAAGTCTGATGGGAGGATAAAGTGAATTAATATACACACAGCTCTGAGAACAGGGCATGACACGTGAGTGCTATAAAAGCATTAGCTTCTAGTGTAATTACTAGTAATAAAAATCCTTGTCGTTTCATGTGGTGTAAGCCAAGGCATATCCTTCTTCTTCTTGTCATTCAGGACGTGTATTCTTGTTTCTCTGGACAGTGACTTGCTGTGAAGGCTGGAGATAGGGGCACAAACGTAGTGTTTTCCCTGAGTGGCACTAAATAATAATAACCATTGCCGCACTCCCGGAAGCACCCACAAGCGTGGGACCAGGCTGCTCTTGCGTTAAAAGCAGAGTGGCCTGAACTTGTCCAGAGCCTCCCCATTCTGCATCCGTCACTCTTTGTCTAGCGGCAGCCTGAGAGGGCACATTTATCCATTTTGATTAGAAGACAAATCGATAGTCAAGCATACAGATTCCCTCAGGCTTAGTCCCAGAGCTGCCTTTCAGCTTAAAGCAAAGGAAAATATTCTTTTTCTGTCTTTGTACCATTTCTTACTGGAATCAGAGTTTGGATGAAGTGCCTTGGGGTCCTAATGCTGGGTCATGAATTAAGCGAGGCTGCACATTCCTCTAATGCCTGCATCCCTCTTCCCTCCTTTAGCTCATTTGAGGACTTCAGATCCACTGCATGCTTTGTCTGGTTGCATTTAAAAAGCCAGAATGCCACATGATAATTAATGCCCCAGAAATATTTTCAGGGAATGCAATTTAGTGAGGCTTCAGGACTCTGGAGAGTTATTCATGGTTTTGATCATATAAAGAATTATCAACAGGGAACTCATGTGATGAGCCAGTCAGCATCTTTTGTTGAGTGCCTACTATATCCTAGGCCCCATCCAAAGTGCTGGGGATACAGCAAGGTTGCTGCTCTCCTGGCACTTAACTATGGGAAAACAGAGATGCAGCATATTTTCCCTCTTGCTGCTTCAGATCTGACATCTTTCTTCTCAGCTGTAATCTGAGTCCTGGGAGGCTGACCTAAATGGTTTACATCAGGGGCCAACAAACTCTAGGCTACACACCTGTCTCTGTGTGGTCTGTGAGCTGTTGTTTTAAATGGATGAAAATAAAAAAGAATATTTCATGATGTGTGAAAATTATATGAAACTCACATTTCAGTGTCTAGAAATAAAGTTTTATTGGCACATAGCCACACCCATTTTGTTTACTCTCGTTTATGGCCACTTTTCACCCTGCAACAGCTGATCCCTGGAGTTGTCAAAGAGTTGTTTTATGGCTTGAAAAGCCTGAAGGCATGTACTGTCTGACCCTTTACGGACCAATGTGCTGATCCCTGGCCTTCATTCAGAGACTCCTTGCCCTCTTCTGGTTGAGCTTGGCAAATGGGGAGCTGCTGCTGGAGGCAAGAGAGTGCAGGAGGGCAGCGGGGGGAGGGACTTTGGGACATTTCTTCTCTGGCTTCCTTTCTTTGGAGTCTTTATGGAATGGCTGAATCAGCTTGTGGAGTTCACACCTTCTCCCAGATGGTTCTCAAAATTCAAAGGCCATTCCTTCTCTGTGTCCCAGCCTCTGCTCTCCGCCCCGCCCCCCCTGGCCCAGGGGTGCTGATGTCCCTCATCAAGGCCCTGGGACCTGCCCTGTCCGGTCGTTTCCCCACACCCTCCCCGGTCTTCACTTCTGTAAGTAGCTACTTTAGCGAGAAATCTTCCAACTGTTGAGTTGGTTTATGATAACTATTTCCTGCTTGTACTCTAATGGATAGAACAATAATAAATAAACAATTTGGAACTCAAGCTAATTTTAAATGCTGAAAATAAAATATTAGATAGGAAACAAAACAGGGTGATGTGATAACAGAGAGTGGATCACCTCTTGTAGAGGGGAAGTTTGAATGCCAGGAAGAGACCAAGGAGAAGATGAAGGGAAAAGGTCGTTCTGTGAAGAAGCAGCTGGTGTAAACTTCCTAAGAGTGTTTGCATTGCAGAAAGGGCATCTGGAGGCCAGAGGACAGTGAGTAACATAAGACGAGGGCTGAGGGAAGCAGGACCAGTTTATACACGGTCTCGTAGGTATGTGCTAAGGACTTTCATTATAAATGCAATGGGAATATTTAAACAAGGATGGCATAATCTGATCTATGAATTAAAAAAAAATCACTGTAGCTAGGATGCATTGTTTGGAGAAGAAATTGTTGGTGGTAAGAGGGGCTGAACAAACACTAGGGCCAGGTGGTGGTAATTACATACTGGTAAAGTCCCCAACTGGAAGGCCTTGCTGGGTGCTGATCTGGAACCTTCCAGTGGAACTTTGAAGTCTGGTATAACAAGGTTGGAGCTGGCAGGTAGAACAGTGGTGATTGGAATTAGGCTTCATTAAATGTGTGGTACATTCACTTGATTTTACATGGAAAGGACATTGCATTTATTTCCTTTATTTCTTTAGGAGATAATGTCTCATTTTCTGTATTTATAACTCCTTCTGAAGTTTTAAAAGTCATAAGTTACCCTCTCTTCAGACAGTAAAGAATAAAAGCTATTTTCTTGGATATATTTTTGTCTGGTATCTGCGTGAGCAAAACAGGAAAAAAATATCACATTAGCATAGCAATTTGTGATCGTATTTTGATTGCACTGACTGGCTCTGATTGTGTTCTCTGTTCTTTGAATTGTTCCTTTGGATTTCTTGGTCAGGGTACTGTGGTTAACATTTGTATTCTATTTTCAGAGTTTCAGCCACATTCATTTACAGCCCACGCTTTGTAAAGGCTGGTGTTCATTCTCCCTGACTCCACCTCCCAACCTCTAAACACACACACACTTAGGGTTGTTGTAAAATTAGATCCTTGCTGGCAACTTGTAGTCATTCCCAACATCTGGGAAGAAGGGGGTGTCCCTTGGCTGGGATTGCATTGCACGGTGGTAGGAGTATTTTGTCACTTCCTTCCCACCTCTCTTCCAAGTGGCTTTGGGCAGATCCATGCTAGAGATTTTGCCCCTTTCTTAGTTGTCATCCTCCTGATGCTTGAATGAAGTGATCTCTCCTACACACCTTGGGCACTTGGACAGAAGTCTTCGATCACCTACTTTTGTCCACTTATAATTTTCTTTTTTTCCTCACTTTTGTGTTTCATGTAGTTTCATCTGTTCCCTGTGGTATATGTGGTTAACCTCTTTTGTGGTGGACAGAACTATTAGCATAAATACAGTTTATTCATTTGTTTAGCAGGATGCCTCATAGGTTTCAGGCTCTGTGCTGGTGAATGGAGCCTGTTTCCAAGGAGCAAATGATGCCACTGTGGGGGGTTTGGGCACTAGACCTTTAATTATAACTCAGTGTGGTAAGTGAAATAGATGATGATGATTGCAGAAACAGAAGCATAGTGGTTGATAGCTCAGATTCTGGAGCCAGGCACTTTAAGTTCATATCCAAGCTTTACCACTAATTATCTCTGATTCTGGGCAAGTTACTCAAGGAAAATAAGGTACAAAGATTTTATCAGGAGAAAGGAGATGCTATAAGGGTTAAGAGAGCTAATAGAGCAAAACAGCTAGAAGAATCTCTGGCATAGAAGTAAGTGGCTAGATAACTACTATCTATTATTATTAATATCTCCTCATAATCCTCATAGGATTAAACTTTGAAAAGAGGATAAACTTAATGTCATTAGTTTCCACTTGGAATCTAGAGAATTTTTCAGAGCGGTTGATAGGACAACTTCTGGTCTGTAAGATTATTTTTAGTAGCTGAAAATACAGGATTGAACCCTTAAAGATACTTTCAAAATATTTCCCCTTTTGCACCCATGCTTTAGACTAAAACCTTCTGTATCTGGTCTGCTGTGTTGCAAGAAGATACGAATCTTTTCTGTTTGCTGATAGAGTCAGTTGCATTGATTCTAGGGAACATACTTCATCATGTAATCATGGACTTTAGTGCCTACTTTTTAAAATTAGCAGTCTTCCTCTGGGATTTCTAAGGAAATAGGTGACTACAAAAACTGGACCTATTAGCATTAATTCCCAATTTTCAGTGTTGCATCCTCTAAGTAGCATCTGCAGGGAGAGCCTTTGGAAATTCCTTCAAGTTTGAAGTGTGGAAAACATAAGCAGCAGATGCCTGAACGCCAGCAGCCTTCCCACATGCCAGTAATCCCAGGCTTCCAAATGCTTTTCTGAAATCCCTACACCTGCTAAGCTCTTGTTGCCACATCCTTTGCCCTGACATTGTGAGAGATTGTGTCTGAGACACCTTTGAATCCTTACTAACTAGCACATATTAGCTGCTCAATCATTGTTTGTTGAATAAACATGTAAAGAAATGGTTTCAGTGTCTCGGACTATCATACAATATGTTTAGCTTCTACACACCTAAAGAACTTACTTTTTTTTCCCCTTTCCTTCCTTGTACTTCATTTTATATGTAGATAAGAAACTATAATATTTCCTCTCTCTCAGGGAGGACTGCTGAATATAGTCTTGTAGTTTTGGGATTGGATAGAAGCACCCAGACAGGAAGACAGGTTGGCACCAAAATTCAGCTTATGCTCTGCTCACCTAGCCGTGTGTCCTGGAAAGGGGTTCTATCTAATCAAAAGTAGGATTTCCTCCCCCCCCCCGGGCACAACAGTGCCATCCGTTGGCCAACACAGGTGTCTGGGGGGGCTTTTCTCCCCCACAGACAGGCTCTGTGACTAACCACCCTGCTCAGAGGTGACGTCTTTATCTTATTTGCATCTCTATGTAATCTAGTTGTGGCCATGCAGTAAATTCAGGATTCCATCACTGTGTCCCATGATTACCAAAAGCAGAAAGGAATAGGAAGAGTAAATAAATGCCCTGCTTCATTAAGCCTGCTTCCCAAAATATAGATCGTCCTAGTATGGAAACCAGTTCCTCTTCTGTTTCCCAGATCTGTGATCTACATTCACTGGTTTGCTGTTATTTTCAGGTGGTTTCATAGCCATGTGTGACTCACTGAAGTCCTTTCACTGCACCAGAATATTAACGTTAAAAGCATCTCCTACTAAAGATGGATTTTTTAGTGCCAAATATATGTAAGTGAGCTGGAAGGAATTTAAAAGCAAAGGCCCCACATAACCCCTAGTTGCCCTCTCAGCCAAGGTTTTTCAATTCTTGCTCTCCCTTTGAATCAGTTGCAAGAACTTCTAGCAATTAGAAAAAATAAATAGTTTATGTCTTGTCTCTGTGCATCTCCTGTTTGGCTCTGCTAATGACTAATGAAGGCTGCATATCAGGCAGCCCCTCACTGAACTCCTGCAGGGTGCAGGGTGCAGGGTGCAAAGATGTAGGAGTGCAGGGCCCATTCAGCTATGGGCCGGAGGCTTCCTGCACCAGCCTTTCTTGGCTCTGGGCTGGCAGCTGGATTACAAATGCATGGAAGGATAATAGGATCCAAACAGGTAACCTGACAGGTGAAGGGGCAGGTGTGATGAAAGAGGTGGTGGAGATGAGGACAGACAGGTGAGTGGGACACCTAAAGGGGGCAGTGTTCAGCTCCATCGCCCAAGGGGGTTCCAGACAGCCCAGGGTTTTCAAAGGAAACTGGAAAAGCTAGTTTATGATGTGAAAGCTAGTGATATTTTAAATGTTGACTCAACTTCTTTTAAAAACAATATGGGATTAACGAAGCCCTTCTGTGGTATTCAACCCTCCTGCTAAGAGTCTGTGACTTCTGTGGCAGGTGGGGGCGTGCGCAGAGGGAAGACTGGGATTGCCCCATTTCAGGCTTAGTCCCACCAGGCCCCCTTCCTGGAGCTGGCAGTGACAGTCACGGCCTTGGTTGGGAAACATGAGGCTGAGGATTGGTGCAGGGGGCGTACCCATGACCATGGGATGGTGCCAGGGGGACGGGTGCTTGCTGGGGAGCAGAGTGCTGGCACATCCCCAGGCTGGCACTGGCCCCCTGCTGTGAGGGCGTCCACATGGCAGCTTAAGGCTGACCCGCCTACCCCTGAGGAGCAGGAGGCCCAGTGCAGGAGGCAGGGCTCTCCGGGGAAATAGGAACAAGAGAGGTATTGAGATATATTTGTACATGTATATATATTATATTTATAAAATATTTATAAATACATGTATTTATAAATAGAAAAATATTATGCATACACACATACACACACATACGTGATTTATGTTAAGCAATTGGCTCATGCAGTTGTGGGGTTGGGAAGTCTGAAGTCCAGAGGGTGGGCCAGCAGGTTGTACATTCAGGCAGGATTTCTATGGCGTGGTTTTAAGCCAGAATTTCACATTTAGGAAGCCTCTGTTTTTGTTATTAAGGCCTTCAGTTGTTTGCACAAGGCCTACCCATATTATGTAGGGTAAGTTCCTTTACAACCCACTGAGTGGAGAAGCTACCTTCACAACAATACCCAGGGTAGTGTTGACTAAGTCATGGTGTGGTAACCTAGCCAAGCTGACACACAAAACTAACCGTCACACCCAGGGTTTGTTATCATGGTGTTGGGAGGGTGGAAAGCATGAGGCTGGGGATGGTGGGCAGATACTTCCAGAATTAGGTGCACTTACCACAGGGCAATGGACACTCCGTAAACATTATATTTGGAGGCAATAAATTAACTCTAATGTAAGCCAGAAGAAGTTGTCTAGCAGTGAACAAAATTCAAACTTTGAGGCCTCTTGCACAGGATCCTTCCAGAGTGCTGTGCCTAGTTTTGTGTTCATGACGTTGAGTTATGTCTCTTGGTCATCCCGCATTATGTGAGGCCCAGATCTGCCTCCGCCAGCCCTCCTACCATCCCCGTGTGACTGCCAGCCAGGCAGGCCTCCTGGGTCTGAGCCTCAGAACGCTCCATCTGTAACTGCGGAAGCCAGGGCTAATTGTCTGCTTGGGTTTTTTCAAGGATAAGAGAAGAGGCTGGGCAATTATGAACATATGAGAAATCTAAGTGTTTCTCCTAGTTTCTGCTTTTTGAAAGTGTTGTTAATATTAGTATTTTGTAAGCTAAAAAAGTAGAACCAACTTCTTGTACTCAGTAAAACAGGTAATTTAAAATGTGTGAATGTACAATCCACCACCACCAAGGGACCTAAACAGCTATTTTCATTTTGAATAGCTAGCTTTCCAAAAGCTTTATACTGGGAAGGTGGAGGCACCCTCAAGCCAGGTATGTGATAATGGTGCTTTTCACTGGGTATTGCCTCGGGCCTGGCACTGTGCTGAGGGTTGCCCACACAGTTACCCGGCCTGCATCTCTAAGCAGCAGGGAGGCAAGTATCACCATCCCCAGTTTCCAGATGGGGACATTGAAGCACAGAGAGGTTAAGTTTAACTTACCTAAGGTCACATATGCAGCAAAGCCTAGATTCAAACCCCGTGGTGTGCTGTTCTGTTAGCCTGAGGGCTGGGAGTGGAGAGAGAAGCAAGAGCAGCTGCCTGGAGTGGGGAGGAGAGTTTGCTTATGGTATCCACTTAATAGAGTAGAGTCGGATCTCGAGCGCCTGCTTGAGGAATGAAACCCTCTGATGTCTCTTGGGGCCCCACCTGAGGGTGGCTTTGGGTGGTTGCACAGGGTGTGCACTGCGTAAGGTCTCATCCTGGGCAAGGGGAGGCTGAAATTTAGCTTGTGCTGCATTGTAAATAGAGGCCCCGCAGAATTGCAATGGCCCAGAGAGGTGAGTTTTATTCATATGAGTCATTTTGTAAAGCTGAGGCCCTGGTCAGCCTTGCAGATTTTCTAGTCTTTCTACAAGTCTCTCACTCACCCAACTGAACATACTATGGAGAAAGTGAAGGTTCCTATGGTCAGAACTCTCACCTGGCCCTGGTTGGCTTGCTTACTAAACATGTGTGGGCAATATATTGTTATTGACTCTATATAAAGAGCTCTGCCCAATGCTCTGGGTGACACTGTGGCATGGCTGCAAGGCTGCAGGAGAGCAGAGACTGGAGTGGTGGCAGCACTGAGGACAGAGACTGATACGGCTGTGAGGGGCAGAGAGGCCCAGAGGCAGAGACTGGCTTGCTGCGTGCAGACTCACACTGAGTGGACGGGATTCTAGTGACTGACCTGCTACCATGGGAATAAAGTTGGGTAGAAACCCTTCACCCCAAGAACATTCTCCACTGTCATTTCTTTGATCTCACTGAATACATAGTGAACTTGCCCGGGGCTGAAAGCCACTGGCAAGACACATGCCCTCCCGGTTTCTTTCTAAGCATTGAATCATGCTGATTTGATGGGCCATCTGCATTGTGCAAGTTCTCCTGACTGCCTGGTTCACTGTGGTGCAATCCTAAGGCCCTCTCAGCAACACTGCATGCATTCACTTATCAGCACACATCTATTATGCATGGCCTGTGTGCCCAGGACTGTTCTGGAGGTTTGGATTAAAGGTAAACTCAGAAGCGAGTGAGACAGAGTCTTGTAACCAAGAAGACCAAATCCAAGGAGGGAAAATGATTGTCAAAGAACACTCATACTAATGATAAAGTTGTGCTGCATGTTTACTGTGTGCTGGGTGTGTTCTAAGTGCTTTGCTTGTGTTTCATGTGACCCTCCCAGTAGTCCCATGTGTGCTGGTGTAGTTTAGGTTTAACTGAGCATGTGACATCGCTCCTGCCATTGGTGGAGGTCACAACAGTTGCAGAATAGCAGTTCTGTGTGGTTCAGCCTAAGACATGTGGACCCTGTGGACAGTTACGTGCCCAAAGCCTCTCACATAGTAAGTGGCGGAGTAGAGATCTGAACTCAGGCAGCCTGGCTCCGGAGCCCACACC
Organism: Manis pentadactyla; assembly: GCF_030020395.1. NCBI lineage: Eukaryota > Metazoa > Chordata > Mammalia > Pholidota > Manidae > Manis > Manis pentadactyla. The sequence goes on along the minus strand of NC_080032.1, from coordinate 39,978,974 downwards.
CCTGACCCCACGTTGTCCTGAGCTGCCTGACAATTGGAGTGTTGGTGCTCAGAGGACAGAGTAGCTGGATCTGCCTGGAGGAATCAGGGAAGGCTTTTCTAAGGGCACCTCTGTTCGTTCTTACCATTCCTTGACTCTGTAGTCTATAGTCACCACTATATTCTAGGTTTATTAAGGGCAGAACCTTGTTATTTACTTATCTCCCACATCACAGCACCTGGTCCAGAGCTCAGCTCTCAGGAAGGACTCAAAAAATCTTTGTTTGGTTAGTACTTTTACTGTCTGTGTGTCTAAGTTTTCTGAGAGAGGAAAAAAGTGGAAAAGATGGAATCCAGGGTTGAGAATAAGAATTCAGGGTTTAGGAGGAGGAAGAAAAAAAAGTCAAGAAATAACTAAAAGTTTCTTAAAGAAATAAGATATAAGTAATTAAATAATATAATCAATAGTCTAAACTGAAAGTTCCTGGATAGGTGAGAATTGGATATTTAGATGATCTATATATATGCTTATTATTATATAATCTGAATCTGTTAATAATGGAGTAGTTTGTGTGGACAACAAGATTTTATACTTCTGCCTTCTAGCACATTCCTACTTTTCATGCTGACCATGAAAACACAAAGGAATGACTGAAGCTTTCTGTAAAATTTATGGCCTTATTTTTATGATAAAAGATCACCCTTCAACACACCCTCTGGTAAAGTTTAAATCTCACGCAAATTAGGTTAAATCACAGCAGACAACTAAAAAGCATATTGTTATTCTCTTTAAATTCAATTCTAAGCAAGTCACTGACATTTATAAAGTCTTCAATAACTGTGCTGTCCAGATCTTGAAGTGTCCCACTAAGTGGTCAAGATGCCGCTGGCTATGTGGTTCTCAAATTAGGGGGGGTGGGAGGGGCATTTCACATCACCCCCAACCTGGAGGACATTTTTGGTTGTCACAGCCGTAAGAGTGGAGACTGCTAATAGCATCTAGTGGGTAGGGGCCAGGGATCCTGCTGAGCCATCATGCAACGGGCAGGACAGTCTCCTACGAGAAGGAATTAGCCAGCTCAGATGTCAGTACACTGAGGCTGCGAAACCCTGCCTAGATCATTGTACAGAAGAAAACTCTCTGATATTAGATGCCTATGTATCAGGACGTTAGCATTTAATGGATGGAAGAATATGTAGAAAAAGTCTAGCTTACTTACACAAGTTGTGGATTACTTGCTTCTGATAATTGTATGCCAATATGCAAAAACGGTCACTACTTAAAGACTGGCAAGTATAACACACGTGTTTGGAAGCATATTAGCCTTTTTGACTCACTTTTTTTAATCTAAAGAACTTGAACTTCATTCTTAGCACTCATTTTTTTAACTCTATTCCTAGAAAATGTCTTAATCTTAAAATCTTCATAAAATTCTGAGGAGCCTGTCTAAATAATTCAATCCATTTTCAGGAAAAGAGACATTTGGAGACCATTTCCACCTCTTTTTAAACCTCTTTCTCAGTTTCTTCTTAGACTGCAGTGTCTTGTCCACCAGCATGAGCTTTCTTAATCCATCTTCACTGTGGCTAGAGTTATGCTGTTTTCTGGGCATCGATTGATTTGTTTACTGGAAGTGCTTTATCTTCTTCCAGTAAGGTGATGCCTGTAATCTGCAGAGGCTGACCCTCTGTGTGCTGGCAGTGCACTTGGGTGTGGACTTTTTGCTGTTGGTCTCTGCATGTAAAGCAGGGCTTACGTGGACACACCCCATGGGGCTCTCTTCAGAGCCCCTCACACTTTGTTTCTGGAACTCCTCCCAAGGCCTGCGTTCAGATGAATGCAGACACCATCACCACTCTGCACCTTATGTGGCTCTCTGGTCACCTTACCCTTCACAGATCTTGGCCAGGCTGAGTGTGCTTGGAACCTGCAGGGTAACAGCCGGTCAGGATGACATGCTACCGTGCAGCCTGTCCGGTCAGCCTGCACCCTGTTTTGGGGGAGTTGTTGAAGTCAGGGTGACTGTCACATCCTCTTTTGACAGGCATCCAACAAGGTCTGCCTCTGTTGGTGACACAATCATCTAGTCATTGTCTTGTATTTGTGTGCATCCCAGTGATTCCGACCCTGAGTCACCAAGAAGTTCCAGGGCGAGTCCTCAGTGCCATCCCTCTGCTCCTCTGTCTCAGTCGGTGTCACGTGGAGGAATGGGACCAAAGCCTTTCCTGCTGAGCAGAGTCCCCTGACTTGTCAAAGACCCTCGTGTGGCATTTTAAAAACATTTACTGTTTACTGTTTCTTCAGAATTCACAAGGGATACAGGTTTCTTCTAGATAAAGATTGGAAATCACTTGTGTAAGTAATAGGTTATCATTGTTTACCATTTACTATTAAAATTTTAGGGACATTGTTCTATGTATGTCTATGCAGACGTCATAGTAAATTTTTTAAGAAAATAAAGATCATACTCTTATTTAGCTTATTTTACTTAAAATCTAATAATCATTTACCCATATCCTTCTGTACTTTGGGTAACATTTTTAATGACTGCATAGTGTTTGAACAGGTAAGTGGAACGTAACATATTTGCACATAATGTACATTTATTTCTTTACCAGTTACTTTGTTTAGTGTTTACATCTGCTTCACTCTGGTCATGGTGACAGGCACCTGCCTATCTGGGTACGTCTCTGGCTCCTTATCTCAGAGGGCCAAGTCCTCAGCATGGGATTGGTTGGCAGAAGACTGTGAATGTTTGTAGGGCCGTTGATACATGTTGCCAAACAACCTCCAACAAGGTGTTTGCCACTTATTTAATCTTCTTATTCTGAATTGGCTAAAACTTCCCGCATTCATCCTTGACTTTTTATTTTTCTTTCAGTGGGATCCTTTCTACTAAAATTATTAAGGATATTATATTACAGAAGTGTGTGCTATTCTAATATTTTAAAAAGTGTTTTTATTAGGAATGCCTGCTGGACTTTATCGGATGCCTCTTGGGCACCTACCTATGTTATCATGTAATTTCTGTCATTCGATTTATTGACGATGAGGGATGATATTAATGTGTGTCCTGCTGACGGGTCGTCCTTGCCTGCCTTCTCTGTGGGCTTGTGTGGGACTCCTGACTTGAGGGTGCACAGGACTCCTTAGGGAGAGATGTTCTGAGGCTTAGGGACTCTTAAGGGGGCCATGCACCTTGTCCTCACACAGTCAACTTTTCTTGCAGTTCTTCGCAGTTTCAATAATGGTGCCTAGCAGGTGTTTCCTATCTGAGGAGTGGCCTCCAAAGCTGTTAATTGAAGGAGGGATGATTTGATTCCAAGTACAGTTCATTTTATTTCTTGAGATTCTCCTATGCTGTTTTCTCACTGGGACCTCAAACTTTAGAGGGCTGGTGAGACATCCTAGCATTTCCTTGACTACTGGTTACACTGTCCTGCTTTTGCAGGTGGGGGAGTTCATGTTAAATTTTGTTATCTTCTTTTAGTTCAAATAAGGCCATTTATGGCAACTTCAAGTTTATGATAGAAACTTGTAACCATTGCCTGGTTTCGGTGTTGATGTATTCATTTTCAAACTGGGAGACTGATTTTACAAGCCTATACTTACAGCACGGTCTACTCCACTACACTTGGATAAAGCTTTCTAAGAAGGACAAAAATTACCTCAGATTAATGGACAATCCTAAATATGTGTTGGATAACTTTAAAAAAAACCTTATAAAAGATATGTCTGGTTTTAGTTTTGAGAATTGACTGATGTGAAGATAAATTAAAATTGTGACATATCTGAATAGAGCCATTAGTGAAATGACGATGTGGTATTGTTCTAATGCATACTGACATTATATGAAAAATTTTAATGTTAGCCACTGTAATTGTTTCAATCACAGAGGCTAGAAATAATTGTCCAAAAAAATACGTTAAATATTACAGGATTCACCTTTAAAAGTGTGGAAGGAATAATATTTTGACGACACCATTTAGAGAGCTTCCTGTATAGTAGATACCGTAGAGTGCATTTTAGGCCAAGTTCATGACAGAAATCTGTTGTCCACAATTGAAATATGCTCATAGCTTTCAATAGTTCGTGTATCTCCATAAATCTCCATCAGATATATGGGAAAACTTGCGAGTGCATGTAAATGATCTTCTAGACATTTGTTCCTTTGCAGTGAAAAAAAAATACAATTTGAAATCATATGATGCATCAAACACAGGAGGCCAAAGTCAGTGTGATTTAATGAAAAACAAATTTAAGGTGAGTGTTTTGAACAACTCCAGGATATGTAGGGTTGTGGAAGTTGTCAAACAAAGCATTATCTGAGAGAAGTCTTTGTAGATAGGAGGGAAAACAGCTAGCTAGATGTTGACAGTGAATGCCAGGTTTTAGCAGTTAGCTTTACTAAAGCCATTTATTCTCAGCAATTCTCAGTGGGTTGATCACACTTCTAATGATACTTGTGAATCGGTGTTTCAGAGCTCCTCTAAACCTGAGAAAATCATTCACAAAGTACTCATCTTAACTCATAAACCTTAAGTGATATAATAATGGATTGATAGCCTCAATTTAAGAAAATTGAAAAGTGGATATTTTGATTGAAATATAACCATCAACTGTTTGAAGTTTTCTTAAGGTGGTAATGCTACATAACTGTATCATCTTCCATGTGATAGTGTGGAAACTGCAGACTGAATGCAGCCCTACTTTTCTATGTTCAGTGAATATATTGCTGTAAAGCTATATGTAAATCACACTTAAAAATCAATAGAATCATTATAGATACATTAGAGGATCTCTATGTGAAAGAATCCATTTGGGAAAGACTTTATAGACTGATGTGTCATCTCCTAGTTTATCCTACTTAGATATGGATTTTCTCAGGCTTGTTTAAAGTGTGCATTGCAGTGAATCATTTTGACATCCTGACTCGACTCAGCCCTGTCATCGTGGCACGTTTTTGGAGAGGATAGGATATGAAAGTAAAACCGATTATGGAGTTAACACCCAAGAAAGGGAACAGATTCCTGCATATGCATTTTATTTTTGTTGTATTTTTACTTTTTCAAGGTTACAGAGAAATAATTTTAACAGTTATACAGTTCTACAGGATTCACAATGAATGACATTAATCTCCTCTTTCTCTCAGCTCAAGTCCCACTCCGAGAACCACCTACTTCCAGTTTTTAGAGCAATTTCTCCTGAATCTTACCTCCCTGTTTCCCCAAAACATGATCCTACTGCCATTTCTTGATTTGTTTTTCAGTTTTCAGTGGTCTATTTTGATGCTTTATTGACAGTCTCCTTTGGAAGTTAAGGACTTAATTCTTTCCTGAGCCCCAACTAAATCAGACACCTCCCCCATTATAGTGTTTTTAGGAATCGATATTTAGTTTTAGCATTTTTGACAGGGTATTAAACTCTGTTTCATCCAAGGTTCCATGTAGTGGAAGATATAAAATTCCAAAGTGAGTCGCAAGAGCAAAATGAAAGGCTGAGAACTGGCTGCTTGTCCAGTGGTAATGAAATAGAGTTTGCTGTGTTGGAAATATTCCTGAGAGAAATTAAATATCACATTAAATGGGAAGCTGTGCCCAGAGGGTGGTGGGGCAAATCCGTAGGTGTGTCCTGTGAGCATACGTGGGTCCCAGTAGGGAGGGCTGGCCTGGACCCATTGTTATTCCTGCTCAAGAAGATGAAACACTGTGTGTGTGTGTGTGTGTGTGTGTGTGTGCGCGCGCCTGTGTGTGTGTGTGTGTGTGTGAGTGTATGTGTGAGTTTGTGCATGCATGCAGAGGTAGGCTAACAGCATACACAGTAGAATGGTAGAGGTGGTCTGGAGCATCTAGTGGTTTTCTGGCTTTCAGCCCTTCCTCTATTCTCTGCTTTACCTTAGTCTTTACCCCAAATCCTGGGTGCCTTGAGGACTTTCAGTACAAACCTCCTTAGGGGGGAACCCCCACTGCTAACACACTTGTGGCCTGCTAACTCATCTGCTCTCTAGCTTTCAAAATTTCATTGTTGTTGTTTTTTGCCTTAAATTTATTATTCTACTGCTATAATTTGTGGGGTTTTGAGTCACAGGGGCAGTAAGCATCTATGTTCAATGTACAATAGCTAGAATCTCAAAATTTATTTGAGCATAAAGGTATATACAAAGGCAGTATTTCTCTTTGGGTAAGGAGGCAAATAATTATTCAACCTTTTTGTGGAAGCAGATATATTTGAATATTTGTACTGTTTTTTGACCTGTTCCTGACCTTGAGTCAGTGGTTTCCTCCTTCTTGAAGGCAAAAGAGAAGTTAAAAAGGTCATATGCAGAGTGGTTAACTTTGTTCCTGAAGACAGCCACGGTGGAGTCATGTCACACATTCTACTTGCCCAAATTCAACTACACCGATTCCAAAGAAAAGGAACTTTCGAAAGATATCCCTTTACCCCATGGGGGAGGGGAAGCTCCATGTGCTGCCTCCTGCAAAGATTTAAAAAAAAAAATACAAAGAAAAACTAATAGAATCAATCCTTGTCTTTGTGTTTTCAAAGACTAGACATTTAGAGATGAATTAAGAGATTATTCAAGGGTCATTTTGTCTATATTTACGTTTTAAAATCAGACTTTAGATCCTAATTCTGTATCAGACTATATATAGAATCTATGTATCAAAATTTATAACAGAGTCACTGTTATCATTTTTCTGACGCAGACAGAACCAAAATACTGAATGTGTTCTTACTCTGTGACTGTATGGCATCATGGGAAAAGTTGAGTCTTGTAATTCATACAACCTTGGGTTCAAAATTCTAGTTATGCCATATTGGACATATTAACCTTTAATCTTTGGTTTCCATGCCTCCAGAGTGATTACAGTTATAAGTTATACTTTTATACTTAATAGGTGTATTTTCAGAGTTATATGAGGTATGATTTTGAGCACTGTGAGGTACTGTGTATGTAGTAGATGCTTTAAACATTAATTGGTTGGGCCCACAGCTAAAAATTCACTTACTGTTTTTCATGAATCAGGTATCCCATTATTTTTAGGATTTTGACATAGGCCCAAGAATACCAGCTCGCATTTATTGAGCCCTTATTGCCTCACGTTGTTCTAAGTTCCTTATATGTACTGACTTCTCTAAAACACTGAGAGTTAGCTAAAATTGTCATTCTTATAGGTAAATAAACTGAGGCTCAGAGTGGTTAAATAAGTTACCTAAGGTCACAAAACTGCTAAGTGGCAGAGCTGGGATTTGAATTCAGAATGATAATAGCATTTCCCAGCTTGATTGAGTAGGAAAGATGAACTCTACCTTTAAAAAAAAAATACTTTGACTTTTTGGAAAATTCATATTTACTTCCCATATTAATCTACTGGAAAAATGATAGGTAAGCTCGTTGGGAAGAATATGAAATATATAGGGGTTGCATTTTTTGGGTTGTAAGCTAGGGAAACCTAACTCAAAACTAGTTTAGGCACAAAGGGGAATTTTTTGAAATTCAAAGATTAGTTGATGCACTGCCTTGCCAATGGGTTTCACACCTGGGCAAGTTCACTATGGATTCAATGAGACCAAAAAAATGACAATGGAACGTTCTTGGGGTGAAAGGGTTATACCCAACTTTATTCCCACGATGGCAGGTCAGTCACTAGAATCCCGTTCATGCAGAGCGAGTCTGCACGCGGCAAGCCGGTCTCTGCCTCTCGGCCTCCCCGCCCCTGCAGCCGTCTCAGTCTCTGTCCTCGGTGCTGCCACCACTCCAGCCTCTGCAGCTGAGAGCACTGGGCGGAGCTCTTTAGAGACAGTCAGTAGCAATGTATTGCCCATACGTGTAGTGAGCAAGCCAACCAGGGCCAGGTGAGAATCCTGCCATAGGAACCTTCACGTTCTCTACACTTACCACACTGTAGAAAGGGCACAAATGTGGCTGGACTCAGGAATAGCTGGCTCCAGAGAACTGAATCCACCGGGATTTTCTTTTGTGTTCCATTTACACCTCTCTGTGCACGTAGACTCTCGTCTTTCTTACTACAGGCAGGGTCTCTGTTCAGTGCAAACCTGGTGTGGCTGCTGACCCATGTTAGCATTTCAGTGACTTTACCATGTGAGAGGTCTGACTTTCCTTCTTAGATTCAGTTTCAAAAGCCCCAGGAAGAGACTTAAGTCAGGCCTCATCCTTGAAACAGTTAACTATCCTGAGAGTAATGTCATGAAATATATGGCTTCTCCTAAGGCAGCCTTGCAGACTTGGGATCATGGTGTGTGAGGGAATGTAAATCAATTAGGAATGCTTTTGGCTGCAAGTAACCAAAGAGTGTAATCTCATGGTAGTTTAACACTTGCTTACTATTACAACAATCTGGAGTTAGAGCTGAACTACTAATTTTAATGACATTAAGGACATTGTAGCATTCTGTGTTTTCACTGTGTTTTCATTCTGTCTTCCCTATATTGGATTTTCATATTCCTGCTTGTCATGCATCATTATGTGATAGCTGCCAGAGGTCCAGATATCATGTACATATTCAAAGCAAGAAGAGAAAAGTTTGCATGTTAGCAAAATTTCTTTTTCCTCAGTCTCTTTTATTTACTTTTTTAGAGGCCCACACCAGGCTTCCCTTTATGACTCATCAGCCAGAGTGGAGCCATGTGAATTCCTCTATCTGTGAGGGAGTCTAGGAAAACTAGCAATTAGCTTATTAGCCTCTGTTGTGAAGAGGCAAGAATCAAGCAGTGGTTAGGAATGACTGTTACTTTAGTCAATCAACAGTGTCTGTTTAACAGAACATTAAAAGGATCATATACCATGATTAAGTGGATCTGTCCTTAGTATGCAAGGGTGGTCCAACATACACAAATCAATACATGTGTTTTGCCACACTAATGACAAAATTAAAGATAAAAATCATATAATCATCTCAATAGGTAAAGGGAAAGTATTTGATGTAATTCAACATCATTTCATGATAAAAACTCTCAATAAATTAGATATAGAAGGAATGTACCTCAACATAATAAAGGCCATATATTAAGACCCCATAGCTACCATCATACTCAGTGGTCGAAAGCTGAAAGCTTTACTTCTAAGATAAGGAATGAGGCAAGGGTGCCTGCTTTTTCCATTTCTATTCAGCATGGTATGGTAAGTCCTAGCTAGAGCAATTAGACAAGAAAGAGAAATAAAAAGCATCCAAATAAGAAAGGAACAAGGAAAATTGTCTCTGTTTGCAGACAACATGATCTTATATATAGAAAATCCTGAAAACACTACCAAAAAACTGTTAAAACAAACAAATTAATTTGGTAAAGTTGCAGGACACAAAATCAATATGCAGAAATCAGTTGTTTTTCTATACCTAACAACAAGCTATATGAAAAAGCAATTAAGAAAACTCCACTTACAATAACATCAAAATGAATGAAATATTTAAGAATAAATTTAACTAAGGAGATAAAAGATCTGTATACTGAAGTCTATAAAACATTAATGAAAAAAATTGAAGAAGGCACAATAAATGGAAAGATATCTCATGTTCATAATTAGGAAAAGTTAATAGTGTTAAAATTTCCATACTACCCAAAGTAATCTACAGATTCAGTTCAACCTTTAGGAGAACTCCAATAATATCTTTCACAGAAATAGAAAAAGCAATCTTAAAATTCATATTGAACCACAAAAGACCCCAGATAGTGAAAGTAATCTTAATCAAGAAGAACAAAGCTGGAGGCATCACACTTCCTGACTTCAAACTATATTAGAAAAGCTATAATAAACAAAACAGTATGGTACTGTCATAAGAGACACCTAGATCAATGGCACAGAATCAAGAGCCCAGAAATAAACACACATATACAGTTGACCAATTTTTGACAAAGGTGCCAAGAATACACAATGGGGAAAGGATAGATTCTTTAATAAATGGTGTTAGAAAATTGATACCTACATAAAAAAGAGTGAAATTGGGCCCTTGTCTTATACCATATACAAATATCAACTCAAAATGGATGAAAGACTTCAATGTAAGATCTGAAACATAAGACTCCTAGTGTAAAACCTACAGTAAAATCTTGACATTGGTCTTGGCAATGACTTTTCAGATTTGGTGCCCAAAGCACAGGCAACAGAAGCAAAAATACACAAGTGGGTCTGAATCAAATTAAAAGTTTTTATATGGCAAAGGAAACAAAATGAAAAGGTAACCTATAGAATGGGAGAAAATATTTTCAAACCATATATCTGATAAGAAATTAATCTTCAAAATATATAAGGAACTCTTATACCTAGGTAACAGAAAACAAAATAACCCAATTTAAAAAATAGGCAAAGAATCCAAATAGACTTTTTCCAAATAAGACATACAGACGGCCAACAGCTTCATGAAAAGATGGTTAATGTCACCAATCATCAGGGTAATGCCAATCAAAACTACACTGAGATGCTACCTTACACCTGTTAGGATGGTTTTTATCAGAAAGTCAAAAGAAAATGTGCTGGTGAGGATGTAGAGGAATGGGAACACTTTTGTCTGTTGGTGAGAATATAGGTTGATAAGACATATGGAAAACAGTATGCAGGCTCCTCAGAACTTGAAAAGAAAACTACTATATGGTTCAGCAACGCCATTTCTGGGTTTATGTCCAAAAGAAAGAAAATCACCACCTCAAAAGAATACTGTACTCCTATGTCCATTGCAGCATTATCTACGGTAGCCAAGGTAAGGGAACAACCTAAATATTTGTCCATGGATGGATAAATAATGAATATGTGTGTTTATGATACACACACACACACACACACAATGGAATCTTACTCAGCCTTATAAAAGAAGGAAATCCTGCCATTTCCACCAAAGTAGGTGAACCTGGAGGACATTATGCTGAGTGAGATCAGAGAAAGACATATTGTATGATCTCTCTTACATGTAAAATATTAAGAAAAGAAAAAAGCCAAATTCATGGTAACAAGGTAGAATGGTGGCTACCAGACACTGGGAAAAGAGGAAAAGGGGAGATTTGAAAAACAAACGGCAAGAAGTAGAATGATAGTGGCTTGTGGCTGGGGAAGGGGATCATGGGGAGTTACTGTTTCCTGGGTACAGTGTCAATTTTGTCAGATGAAAAGGGATCTGGATATGAATGGCAGTGATAATTGTGCAACAATATGAAAATACTTAATAACACTGAAGTGTATACTTAAAAATGGTTAAGGTAGTAAATAATAGGGGGAAAAAAGCAATGGATGAAGAGGTGGGTAAACTTGTCCATTGTCGTGAGACTGAGAGGAAGGGTATTAGGCAGGCTGCCTCCCAGGTGGGCTCTACATAATATATTAGCACCTGTGAACTGAGACCTCAGCAGCTCTGAACTGTCCTCAAGAGAGCACACCCAGCCAGCTGCCCTCCATCTGGCCTCCCAAAATGGCTCTCGTGCCTTCAGGTTTTGCTCATGAGATTTTTCCCTATCTCTTTTGTTCTTTCTTCTCCTCTAAAGGTGCCAGAACTTTTAACCTCAATTCAAGGCCCACCTCAGTCTGCCAAAGTCATGGTGGCATCCTATTCCTTTGAATTCATAGCACTTCTGGATCATATAAGTCTCATAAATTATGTAACGTATTATCTGACGACAACTTCCACTGTGCTGTTCTGCCCTAAAACTTAGGTGTCTGATTACCCATGTAAGATTGTAGACTTCTTAACCCTTCTTCTGTTACTTCATAAAGACTGTAGCAAAAAGTAGAGCACATAGTAGGTACTCAATTAATTTATGTTGGTTAATTCATCTTTACAAGAGCATATAATTAAAATTTTAATTTATCCACGAAAAATAGTTTGAATCTATAGCGTGCCTCTGAGTGCTTTGGAAGAAACATCAGGGGAGAAAATCCCTTTACTGCACAGTCTTTTTGCCCCCTACCTCCACACTTTGCTTTAGGGCATCTACCTAAAGGACACCTTCCTCCTTAAAGCCTCTGATGGTTCCTCCTTACACAGCTAGTATTCAATAAAGACTATTTCTTCTCCCACTCCAAGCTTCTGTTAGGTTTGTATTATGGACCAAACAGTTGCTATGCTTGCCCACGGTGCTATTTTGGTCCTGCCTGTTTTTGAAGTATTTTCAGTAATGCCATGGATTGTTGAATTTTACTTTCTCTGGAGTCAAGTGACTATTATGCATGGGCAGAAAAAGGAAAGAAAAGAATTTAATGTAAGCACTGCAGGTTTTCAAAAGAAGTCAAGTTCTTTTGAGAGAGGGGAGATAGCAATGGAAGTGCTGCGCTGTGTGAAAAGGTGAGATGCTGAAAAACAGGAGCCAGCCCTGGGCTCCATGTTTGCTTAGTATTTGATAAAGGAAAATTCTGTTTGTACTGGAGGGTGATAGAATTTGACATGGTCGTATCCCAGCTTTGTAATATTCTTGAGCATGTGGCTGTCTTTTTGTGTGTCTTTTTTCCCCCCCTTCATCTTTGATGTCCATCTGGTATTTTGAGACAAGAGTGTGATTATGGAATGGGATGTGAAGAGCAGCTCTAAATCATTCTCACTTGGTACTTGACCTTCATCCTAAACAGAATAGATTTCATGGGAGAAATCAGGTTGGGGAAGATATAATTTAATTCTGCCATGGGTCAAGCAGAAAGGTTAAGTCCTGTAAGTTCCTTGTTCTATGATACTGCTTGGTGAGGTTTGGAAAAAGCAAGCTTTAATACCAGAATCGTTTCATCCCTGTCCCGTATTTCTAATTATTTGCTATAATACACAAGCACATTTGAAATATGTTTTCCTTGCTAGTTTTTTTTCCTGTATTTTCTAGGAAATGGTCAATTTTTTTGTGCAAATTAAATTTAAAAATTGTACTGATTCTGTATTGATGTGCCAGGTGGCAACTGCTTGGTACTTCAAAGGCTGGGGTTTCACTATCTGTTTAAAAATGTTAGTAGAAATTGGATTTATTTCCTTTCTCCTCTGCACCTCAAAACAAGATGACAGGTGAGATCACAGGGAAGTTGCTTGTGTACCAGTCTTAAGGTTCCATAGAACCTCATGTTGGATGCTTGCACTGAGGAAACTCAGCTTCTCTTCTTTGTCAAAGTCCCCCTCCTGGAGATAGCCCTCCGCCCTAACTACACTCATGTTTGCCACATCTGCAATATGGCGCTAGTGTCTTCTGCCCCTGGAGGGGAAATCTTGTCTCCAGTAGGTGAATTAGTAGCTGTTAACTGAGGATGCGAACTTCCCAAACGCTCTTGCTGTGGATGGTATCTTTGTAAGACATAGTCCTGCCTACACATGCTTCTCATTTCTTTAATTGATGTGGATTATTTCAACTTCTTCTCTAGCCATTCTGTCGACTCTTGTCCCTTCGCTCTTTTACCTTCCTGAACCACGCTGACATGATCACAGTGGAGTGTTCCGAACTGGACACGTCATTCAAAGGAGGCTGGCTTGTAGTGATCTCTTCCCTTTAAGCAGCTTCCACATAGACACTGGTGTGGTGCTGACCTTCGACTGCCCCCTGTAACTCGGTTTTCTGACCCTGGACTCCAGCTTTGTGCTTACTCTGCAAGTTCAGATTTACCTGTCAGTCATTTTCCACCCACCCAACTCTGTTCAGCAAAGTTCTTAGTTAAATGTTCTGCTATCTTTAATGTATTGGTTTGGAAGGTCTAATAACTACTTGCTTCAAATATGAACTGATTTACTTGGTGGTTCGTCTTATTTTAGGGGAGATAGACACCATGGGATTCATGCCGCCTTCCTATAAAATTGCAGGTTATCTATTGGGTTACTTGCTTTTGGGCGTAATGGATATAATGGTTTGGACACATTGGGGAATGCTTAACAGCATAATTAATTTTCTGGTAGGTTCGGGTTCATAAGAAGCCAGCAAGGCCGAAACTGATCACAGTTTAGGTTTTCTTATAACAAAATAATGATGTAATAACTGTCTCTAGCATTCCTGTGGCATACAACTATAGATAAAGATTTAAAAGTGACCAGTATAGGCAAATATCAAAGACACAGTCTCCTGTCCAGGATTACACCATAGGTTCCCTGACCCAGAGAAAACTCAGATGCTTATATGAGGCCAGCAATCTCCACAGACCACACAATAGCTCAGCTTGTGAGGACAGGGGCTTGATTCTCTGCTCTCTCTGCCCTGTGGTGCCTAGTACAATGTTTTTCACCCAGCAGGCATTCTTAAAATTTGTCGAATGAAATAGTGAGTTCAGAGATAGAGTGAGCAATACACGCACCATGGTACGGACCTTACAGAGCTCACAAGAGCACGTGGTTAAAGGCATGGCTGGGACTGAAAGCCAGACCCTCTACGTCCATTCTGGCAGTCAGTCCATGATATCACAGTACTGCTTCTGTCCCATCCCCGCCTCTAGGACCTTTCTCCAGAGAAGAGAGTCTGGTTTACAAAAGCTTCAACAATAGGTACTGACTTTGAGCTGGCTGCCATCCCGTGGGACTCGGCCACAGAGTGTCTTAAATCCATCTTGAGAAAGCAAACCATGCCAGCATTTGTGTAGGTTTTGCCTTCTCCCATCTTCTCCATTCTCACATCACCATAACAACATGCCTTCCTGAAAAAAACATCTTATACGTTGGTTATAGCATCTTACTATGCTGATGGATAGTGACTACAGTGGGGTGAGGGTGGGGACTTAATAATAGGGGTGAATGTTGAAACCACAATGTTGTTCATGTGAAAGTTTCATAATACCTTAGTTAAAAAAAAAAAAGCAATTGGCACCATTGTCAGGAGAGGCTTGTGGGGTGCATTGTTGCTTTGGGGGTCCCCCCTTTTAAAAATCTTGTGGATTTTTGGCTTCTTGTGTTCTCTCACTCCCCTGTTCACAGCCAGAAGTCCCAGATGGGCCCAGTCACTCTTGATGTCTGCATCACCAAGGATTAATTCTTTGATCCAACCCAAATAATTATTTTTGAGTACTTACTATGTTCCAGGTCCTGCATTCTAGGTCCTAAAAATAGAGCCATGAAAAAGAAATGGACAAAAATCTCTACCCTTGCAAAGATTGCATTCTATAAAGGAGAGGCAGACAAATACATGAATACAAATTATAGTGTATTAGATGGTAAGTGCTCTGCAGAAGAGTAAAGCATGGAAGGGGGAATTGCTGGGAGAGGAAGGCTCATAATTTTAAACAGTGAGGTCAGGGAAGGTCTGCTGAAAAGTGACAGTTGAGCGAAGACCCAAAGTAGGCGCAGAAGCAAGCTGGAGGAAGATATAGATTATAATTCAATCTTGAGCTGCCCAGGTCCAATATTCCATAACACACTGGGCCAATGGTGAACTTATGAGAATTGTATTATATAGCAAATGTGGATATATTGCAACAGGACAAAAGCCAGGACAGATGCCACTGGATGGTGATGGATGCTCTGGGACAGCACTGTGCTGGGACTCAGTGGCTGTTGTTCCCTGTAAAGGGTATGTGTGCTGCTCCCACAGTCCTGTGCAGGCTGGTCTGTGGAGTTGATCCTGGGCCTCTCTAGGTATTTGGGTTTATGACTTTGACCTACAGTACCCACTATTTTGAAGAAATAGCAAATGTTTAGAAAGCCGTAGGGGTAGGAACCATGTAATGTTTCCAGATTTCTGCTCCTTTATCTGGAATCCAGGCTAGTTGCCCATCCCTTTTGCTTTGACCATACTCTTAAGCCTAATTTCCCACCACAGTCAGTGGGGCTGCCTGTGTTGAGTGTGTCTTGACGTTCTAAGACATTTGACTAAATGACCCATGGAGCAAAATGCAGTGGTGGCATTTATGTGTGTATGTGTGTGTGTATAAATTATTGGAAATCTGAAACCTATACAACCACAAGCCAGACTTGACGCTAAGTTTATTAATTCAGGTAGGATGATTAGGGAAAGAAAACTTAAAAAACTAGAAAATTAATCTTCCTTGTTAGTTGACTTATGACTTATCTCTGTGCTCATAACCCTGTCCCTTAGGAAGACCCTTTCCAGGCTTAGGTAAAAGTGAGTGCTCCCTGCCCTCTGTACACCCTTGCTGAATTAGGTAGTGTGTTTTCTGTTTCAGTCATTCCCACGTTAGGTATCTGGGGCTTAGAAGATTTAAGCTGGAGATGTGGTTCGGGGTCATCAGCAGGTAGATAACCATGCGTGCCCTGGGAATGGGCCTCCCTGAGGGAATGGGCATGTAGGGTGAGATGGAAGAGGGCTGGTGCATGTAGATGGGGACTGAAAAGTGTGTGTGCCCTGGCACTGGTGTGAAGACATGGTCAAGAGTCAACCCCATCAAATGGTGAAGAGGCAGCAGGAAAGGTACTCACCCAATGAGTCTGCTGGTTTTAGCAGAAATTCTGAGTGAGAAGGTCAAGGCCTCTGACATAAGCACAGCAAAATGCAGGGAATGAAGCCACGAGAAAACGTGGCCACAGAGACCTAGGAGGGAAGGGTGAGTGGAGTGCTTCCTGCCTGCGAACACTCCCAGTATCTGCGAATAGGCTGGTTTTGTTCTTCTGCGTGGCGGTCCGTGACGTCAGAGAGCTCACCCTTGCGTTAGTGAGCTCTCCTTTGATGTAGCCCCTTCTGGGGGCAATCCGGGTCCGAGAGGAGAGGGGACTGTCGTCTTGCTGCAAATCAGTCCCCAGGAGAGTCAGGCAGGAATTGGAAAAGCTTCTAGGGAGATGTTTTGAAATCCTTTGAGCTGCATCTAATCAGTGCGAACTTTACATGTACATTGACTGTACATTAAGAGCCCTTTACGTGGTGAAGACCTCAAAGGCACTAGTCTATTATGAGAACAAACAGCAATTTAAAGCAATATTTTCCCAGAGAAAAGAATCAGGAGGAACAAAGTTGCCCGAGTTGGGGCTTTTCTCTCCTGTTCATTTGTGAGAAAATGTGCCTTTGATTGATATCTACCAAAGACTGTGTTCAGCGCAGCATATTTTTGATGGTTAATGAATATTCAGAATAGTAATTTAAAACATTTGGGGTGGTGCCTCCAGGCACTTTTTCCAATACCTCTTTTATTCTTTCCAGTATCTGGAATGTGAAGACCAAGAATGAAAATAATTGCACTCACTCCCCTTTCCTCCCTTTCCCATGATCTGAGTGCTCGCATCCATGCAGCAGCAGACCTTCTATTCTCATGGATTCACTGCTTTCATTTTTAGTAATAGGGCTGGAACTTTTTCTGTGCAAAGGAAGGAGAATATACCGTCCTGTAGAAGACAGAAAACTCACGATGTAGCCAATGTCCCTCTTTTTGTATCTTTGTCATTGTAATTCTTCTACTAGAGGGATGTGTTTACAGAAATGTGGGATTGCTTTAGAGAAAAATCTCAGTTTCCAATTCAAGCCAATGTACTGAAATGAAAAGAATTCCCCCCACATTTGCATGTGTTTTTCTCCTCCCTGTTTGTATTTGATTTTTAGAGTTACACATTTTACACCAGTAGTGTTTGGTAGCAAGGCAACACAGAAACGTGATGCTACAGAAGACTACCAGACCGTGATGACTTAACCATGTCTTGGTAACGTGTCCAGCTTTTATCTACTCAGATATGTATACAGCATAATTTCATATGTAACTTAGAAAAGAAAAATAAGGAACACCACCATTATACAATGGATCACTAATTTCAGGCTTCATTTACACCCCAAGTATTCTCTGCTGTTAAATAAACATTACAGGGCTTTCTATTATACTCTGCTGCAGTTGAAAATATTGGTCATGTAATAACCCAGCCAGCTAATACATTTGTTTTAAGTTAGATGAAGATATTTAATGCCAAGAAATGTGACAATTAAATAGTCAGAATGCATCGTTGCTTCACAGTAAGATGTGTTGCCTCTTTAGGATGTCACAACAGTGTTTCAGGTACTGTACAGTTTTTCATGGACATAGATACTAAGCAGCATGACATTTAAAGCATGTTATAATCCTTGAAGATTGCATAGTTTTCTCTTTCATCACTGTGATTGCTGTTTTACTATCAGGAAACCTGAATAACAGTGAATATTAAAAACAATAAGCTTCCATTTTTCGGGATATCCCATTTGCCAGGGAGTATGCTGGGGATTTTGCATATATTATCTCTGATCCTCTCAGTTATACTATTGCCATTGTACAGATGACAAGATCAAGGCTGAGATTTAAGTAACTTTTCCAAGACTATGTATCTCACAGTGATAGAGAAGGGACTCAAATGCAAGTCCATCTGGCATTCAGTTTAAATCTCTTCTCAGCCAATTCCATCAGACTCTCTAGTTGTGAGGCCCAGGTACTAATATTCCTTAGACGGTTCCCTTGGAGATTCTAACATAGAGGTATGGTTAGGCAAGTCTACACTTGCACCATTTTGTCTTTCATGAGAGCAAATTAAGAAACCACATTTGGTTTATCCCTGGGGATGAAGAGATGTAGATGAGGAAAAGATGATTCATCCTTTCCCATTATCTTCAGGTTTCTGTTTGAAGTGGCTTCATTCCTTGTGAGGAGAAGAAGGGATATATTATGCATGCAAATATGTGTATGTACATATGTATGTGGGACATTTGCCATATATCTCTCTCTCATGTCCTTAAGAATGGAAAACTATTTAAAATGGCAGATATATAGGTGAAATGTTTATATGGGAAAATGTGTGGAAAATGTTGAGCAAAGCTGTGTGCTCACTGATTACAGGGCCAAGGAAAATGAATCGGAGTGTTGTGACTATAGAGTATAATCTTGAACAGGTTCGTGTGTGTGTGTGGTGTGTGTAATCTCTTTGAGTTCATTATTTTATAAGCCTAAAAACATTAATGAAGAGCAGAAGTCACTGGGTTTGACAGTTAAATGTTTAATCTCTAGCTCTTTGAGCAGAGATGATAGAAGGCAATTTTGGGGGCAGTGGAGAAGTGGTGGGGATGAAAAAGGACTTACTCATTCTTTTCTCATCCTTCATCCTTGATATTTGAAGTTTAGGTCAAGTCTTATTGTCCAAGAAGCTGGCTTGTGTTGAATATGTCACAGATTGTCAGTAAAGGTAATTCCCCTTCTAGAATGTTTAATTTCTCTTCTTTTCTCAGTGTGATTTTCATAGTAGTAGGAAATTCTTTTCCACTTTTCATTGCTTCCCAGCTGGTGACCCCCCAAAATGATCCTATTCGTGTCCTTGTTTAATATTCAGCTTGGCCCTACTCCATACCCTTCCTGCAAATCAAAGTCCCTCACCCCTGATTATGGCTTTGATACTGATGATTCTTTGCAGATCCTTGGGAAAGTGGCTGTCCCCTGCAACAGAAGGCTGCCTGGTCTCAAATGTTGGTAAATACCACCAGCACAGTTTTCTTAGAGATGCTTAGCTGTGTTATGATGTTAATTTATTAGTAATTTCAAGGTAAGTCAGTGCTTCAAGTCACCAGTGGGGGCTAACAGAACTGAACATCATCATTATCCTTATTTCCATTGACTGTTAGTTGTGGTGAGATTCTAAAACTTCTCATTGTTTTAGTGCATGTTTATTTGTTTTTTTAAATTCTGAAATGGGGAAGGATTACTACTAATATTTAATTTTACCTTATGAAGAATTTCCAAACAATAGATGTACCCAGGTTTTGTCCTCTGTTCTGGGCTGGTGCAGAGCTTAGAAAAGTGCACAGACGTTACCAAAGCTGGAGTTAGAGACGTGGTTACTCATATAGGTGCTGGCCTGAGGAGGTACAAGCCAATTTAGGTGCCCTCTGCTTTTCGAACTAGACCATTCTTTGATTCTATTAATTGCAAGGTGGATGGAAATTTCAGGAAAGTGAACAGCTCCATGTGGTCCCTTATTCACTGTTAAGGACAATGCTCAAAAAGTATTTGGAGAATTCTCCAAATGCCTCCAGCTTTCTCCCCTGAGGTAGGTCTTTTCAATAATTCTGTGGATCCAGGGACCTGAAGTTGGCGTGTACCTTAGTGACAGAGGACAGAAAAGGACAGAAGGGAGTCTCACAGCCAGGGCCCTGGGCAGCTGATTGATCTTCTCTTCAGCAAGAGGGCTGAATTTATAATTTTTATAATTTTATAATTTCCTGGTGTCAGGGTACGGCTTCTTGCACATAACTTTAACCCCTACCTAATGCAGTTGTGACTTTGACCCATCATGTCCTTGTATGATTTTCTTAGGGATATGAAGGAGAAAGTCCTCTATTTAGGAAGAAAGAAAGATAAAGCAGGTAGGATTTTTATACAGAAGAATTTCCAGCAAGGTATTTGCAAATACTGTTTCTCCTTTCACAAAGCAAGAATGTAGATGTCTTCTAAGAAGAGCACCATGCCCTCAGGCCTTCCTCCTTAGAATAACGGTTCTAACATTATTCTCCCCTGTTCCCGTAGGAAGGAAAAAGCAATACAAGAATAATGCTAATGGAATACCAAGCCCCATGGGCGCCAGAGGGTGTAGTGCCATTTGTGGATGAGTTTCGCCTCAGAAGGGGTGAGGGAAAAGCTAGGTTGGTGGGGTGAGGGGTGGATAGATCAGGAGAGGTAGAAGCAGAAGCTACGGCCAGAGTCTGAGAGAACCCCTGGGATTGTCCTCAAGACCCCTTTTCATGCTTCAAGACTGCCCTCCCTTCCAGTATTTTATGGTCTCTCATAGGCATAAAATCCCAAGAAAGCTCATCAAAAACAGAACTTAAATAAGGAGCAAGATCCATGCAATGCCTCTGAGGGCGCTGTGTCTGCTTTTCATTGGTTTTTCTGTGTGCTTTCCATGTGACCTACTTGATTCCCTTTATATTCTGGGCACGTAGAGAAATGCATATTTTTGTAGTGGGCCTGTTCTATCTATATTTGAGTTTGGAGGAGGGCATGCCATTTGGAAAAGTTTTTACTTGGTAATAGTGAGGGAAAAAAAGATGACTTTGTGTTTGAAGTAGTAGCCTTGTTTCAATGACATTTAAAAGATGGATGTTCACCATCGTGCACCTTTCCAGGCTAAGAATCCAGCGTATCTTGAGAAGATGAATGGATCGGAGAGGCTGGTTAATACATTATCTTTGTTTCACTGCTGGCTAGCAAGGGAGAAACGTTACGACAGCCAATGGGGTCGTCTTGCTATTGTTTTGATGTTCATGCAAAATATCTAACATACCGAACACTAAAAATTTCCTGTGGTACTTTAGTTCCTGAAGGAAATGAAAAATAGAATGGAAAGAATAAATGAAGGATAACCTGGCATTTTCTAGCCCCAGCCCCTTCCCCTCATTCCTGAATAAATCAGAAATCTCTTTTCTGATGCCCTAAGACATGAAGATTCTCAGTGTCTTGTTTCTTGCCTTTAGATGGGGTTCTCTGAGGGCTGCAAAGAGTGTGGTCACGGCTTCATTTCCGTAGCTTTCTCTCAGAGGCTACCCAAGGCTAGAGTTTAGAGACTTGAAAACAGAACTGATTTGCAAGACAGAATTTGCTCATGAGGAAAGGACTTTGATTTATGATCGCTTATATATGAATAGATTAAAAAGGAAGAGGACTTTGAGCTAGTCTGGCTCCTGCTTTTGGAAGCTGGGGAAGAAATGAGTTGCTGACAGGTTGAAACTGCAGTGACGATAAGGTGATCTTTTGGCTATTCAGCTTTCAAAACAATTTTAAGTTTGGGAAAATATTTTAGAAGTAGATAAAAGTGTTAGGACTGTTTAAAACGTTCATTTCACCTCCTTGCCCAAAGCATGCTGTAGATCAGGGAGAGAATATATATCAGGTAGGATGTAATCTTTTGAAAGTAACAGTAAAATCTGCTCAACCGGCTTAGACAACAGAGGGGATGCATTAGTCCTGTGAGTTATGAAAGCCAAAGGTAGGGGCGGGCTTCTTGCGATATTTGCATCAGAAGGCCGTGGTGCCATTAGGACTCTTGACTTTATTGCTTGTGGTGTTCTTGGCACTCCTGCCCTGTGGTCTCACGGTAGCAAATAGGGGCAACAAGTCCAGGCCTGCTCTGCAGTGTCACATGGCCGTGCAGACAAGGTGATGTCTTGCTCCTGTCTTCTTAGGAGATCCATCTGGATCTGTCTACTTGGCTGGCTTAGAGTAGATCACACGCTGGCCCCTGGAGGGGAGGTTGGAGTCAGCATTCCAGATGCATATCCTTTCAAATGTAAACGGAGAATGTAAGAAAGGGCTGAATGGATGCTTCCAATGCAACCAACAGGTGTCTGCAGTGGAGGACCAGCTACAATTAAGAGCCTGGTAAGTTTCAGAAGCTGGCAAAGGAGGGCGTCAAGTGCACTTCCTGTTCATCAGTTCCTGTTGGGACTTATTTCAGATGATTGTGAGCACGTCATTATCTATTCAATTCTTCAAGACACCCAGAGAAGACAAATTTTCCATTTTATCCCAGAGTGCAGTGAGAAATTTCATGGTCTATTATTCACTTTTTCTTTCTTAAGTAACTCTTGGTGCAATTTAATCCAATTTTTTTCTTATTTAGTAGTCACTGCAAAGAGAGAACAGCTGGCCTAGCCATTAATATGATATCCTTAAATCTGTTTCCAGTATTTTACTATCATGTTCGTTTTTTTTTTTTTTTGCCTCTGGTGTCGTGGTGAGGTAAATGCCCTTGTTTTCTACAATCTCTGGCTTACTGATTTGAGGCAAGTTTAACTGACTTATCTGAGGTCATGCTCTGAGTTATAGGAGACAGGTGGTATTGATGACCACAGCTCCAGAGTTGTAGGAGTTGGCAAACTGCAGCCATAGGTCAAATCTAGTCTGCAGTCTGTTTTTGTAAATAAAGTTTTATTGGAACACAGCCACATTCATTCATTTATATATTGTTTATGACTACTATCTCTACTGTGATTGAAGAGTTGAGTAGTTGCGGCAGACGCTATTTGGCCTGAAAGATGTAAAATATTTCCTCTGTGAGCCTTTACAGAAAAAGTTTACAGACCTCTGAATTGAATGTGCCACATTCTTCACTTTAAGAACTATAACAGATTTTACAGCTAGGCAATATACTCTTCTAAAGCTTTTCTGGGTCTTTAAAAGCGATCAAAGAACGTTGGGGGTAGAAACAATCAGAAATGATTTCATCTAGTCCTGGTCGCTCATTCCTATTACAGAAGGCTGCACAGCCTATTAGAGGTAGACCCGAGTGCCCTTTGTTTCTTACACCCAGGTTTGTGAACTGGGAGAACACCTAAACATTCTGCTACCACGAGGGGCGTGAGGTCTGGAATATTTTGAGGAGAGTTGTTTGTTGGGAGAAGCAGTAACACTCTGCCAGTAAGAATGGGTAAGAACCGGTTTGGGCATTCTTCCAGTTTAGGCGTTCTTCCAGTACACAAACCTGGGTGTAAGAAACAAAGGGCACTCGGGTCTACCTCTAATAGGCTGTGCAGCCTTCTGTAAATCTGGTGTCATCTCTGAGCCCTCATGTATGGAATGAATAACCAGGACTAGATGAAATCATTTCAGATTGTTTCTATCCCCAACATTCTTTGATCGCTTTTAAAGACCCAGAAAAGCTTTGGAAGAGTATATTACCTAGCTGTAAAATTTGTCGTAGTTCTTAATGTGAGGTGATTTAACCTGGCTGAACCCATTCTTTATCTGTAGAAAGAAAGTATTGATGGGCAGTGCCCCCAGTACGTGATGCGTGAGCCATGCAAAGCCCATGGGTATATATAGCTCAACAAAAGCGAGCTGTGGCCAACGGTTGACATGGCTGTCGGCAGCCGGCCCCGGCAGTACTCACCCCGCCTTCTCCTGCCGTCCTAGGGGAGGAGGGCTCACTCTCCCCTCCAGGGCCATCTTCTTCACCTGGGAACTGGGTCATTTCCTCTCATGCCCCCTCTTAGAACTTAGTTTGTCAGTTACCCCATTTTCCTGTATTTCTTATTGCTTCCTTTCCACTCTTCCTCCATATCACTAGCAAAATACTCCAGTCTTCAACGCTATAGTGAGGCATGGCCATCACCCACTCAGTCTGGATGCTGGGTGTCTTTCCTGCCTACCTTCCAGTGCCCCATGTGTCACATCTCACTGCCTTTACTCTCTCAACTCCGTTCTAAATCCAATTCTAATAATACTGTCTGTCCTCGCTGAGGTCACACACAGATGTGCGGGACTATAAATAGCCTTTGTCGCAATCTTAGGTAGCATTAAAACTCTTGACACCATCCTTCTTGGGAAAATAACCCCACTTTTTCCTTTGTTTTGGAGCCATGGTCCATCCTATTTTGCTACTCTTATCACTTCCCAGTTAAGTCTCCCAAGTTACTCCTGCTTTGTCTGTCCTGTATATGATTTGCTTCCCAGTTTCTGTACTTAGAAGCTCTCCTTAGAACTGTCTACTTTTTTTTTAAGGGGTAAACTTTGTGGTATGTGAATTTTTTAAAATTAATTTTATTTTGGTATCATTAATCTACAATTACGTGAAGGACATTATGTTTACTAGGCTCCCCCCTTCACCAAGTCCCCCCCACATACCTGTTCACAGTCACTGTCCATCAACATAGTAAGATGCTGTAAAATTACTACTTGTCTTCTCTGTGTTGCACAGCCCTCCCCATGCACCCCCCCACACTATACATGTTAATTGTAATGCCCCCTTTCTTTTTTCCCACCCTTATCCCTCCCCACCCGTCCTCCCCAGTCCCTTTCCCTTTGGTAACTGTTAGTCCATTCTTGGGTTCTGTGCTTCTGCTGCTGTTTTGTTCCTTCAGTTTTCTTTTTTTCTTATACTCCACATATGAGTGAAATCATTTGGTACTTGTCTTTCTCCGTCTGGCTTATTTCACTGAGCATAATACCCTCTAGCTCCATCCATGTTGTTGCAAATGGTAGGATCTGTTTTTTTCTTATAGCTGAGTAATATTCCATTGTGTATATGTACCACATCTTCTTTATCCATTCATCTACTGATGGACATTTAGGTTGCTTCCAGTTCTTGGCTATTATAAATAGTGCTGCGATTAACATAGGGGTGCATCTGTCTTTTTCAAACTGGAGTGCTGCATTCTTAGGGTAAATTCCTAGAAGTGGAATTCCTGGTTCAAATGGTATTTCTATTTTGAGCATTTTGAGGAACCTCCATACTGCTTTCCACAATGGTTGAACTAATTTACATTCCCACCAGCAGTGTAGGAGGGTTCCCCTTTCTCCACAACCTCACCAACATTTGTTATTTGTTGTTGTTTGTCTTTTGGATGGTAGCCATCCTTACTGGTGTGAGATGATATCTCATTGTGGTTTTAATTTGCATTTCTCTGATGACAAGCGATGTGGAGCGTCTTTTCATGTGTCTGTTGGCCATCTGAATTTCTTCTTTAAAGAACTGTCTATTCAGTTCCTCTGCCCATTTTTTAATTGGATTATTTGCTTTTTGTTTGTTGAGGTGTGTGAGCTCTTTATATATTTTGGATGTCAACCCTTTATCGGACCTGTCATTTACGAATATATATTCTCCCATCTGTAGGATACTTTTTTGTTCTATTGATGGTGTCCTTTGCTGTACAGAAGCTTTTCAGCTTGATATATATAGTCCGATTTGTTCATTTTTGCTTTTGTTTCCCTTGCCTGGGGAGATATGTTCAAGAAGAGGTCACTCATGTTTATGTCTAAGAGATTTTTACCTATGTTTTTTTCTAAGAGTTTTATGGTTTCATGACTTACATTCAAGTCTTTGATCCATTTCAAATTTACTTTTACGTATGGAGTTAGACAATGGTCCAGTTTCATTCTCTCACATGTAGCTGTCTAGTTTTGCCAGCACCATCTGTTGAAGAGACTGTCATTTCCCCATTGTATGTCCATGGCCCTTTTATCAAATATTAGTTGACCATATATGTTTGGGTTAATATCTGGAGTCTCTATTCTGTTCCGTTGGTCTGTGGCTCTGCTCTTGTGCCAGTACCAAATTGTCTTGATTACTGTGGCTTTGTAGTAGAGCTTGAAGTTGGGGAGTGAGATCCCCCCCACTTTATTCTTCCTTCTCAGGATTGCTTTGGCTATTCAGGGTCTTTGGTGTTTCCATATGAATTTTTGAACTATTTGTTCCAGTTCATTGAAGAATGCTGTTGGTAGTTTGATAGGGATTGCATCGAATCTGTATATTGCTTTGGGCAGGATGGCCATTTTGACGATATTAATTCTTCCTAGCCAGGAGCATGGGATGAGTTTCCATTTGTTAGTGACCTCTTTAATTTCTCTTAAGAGTGTCTTATAGTTTTCAAAGTATAGGTCTTTCACTTCCTTGGTTAGGTTTATTCCTAGGTATTTTATTCTTTTTGATGCAATTGTGAATGGAATTGTCTTCCTAATTTCTCTTTCTGTTAGTTTATTGTTAGTGTATCAGAAAGCCACAGATTTCTGTGTATTAATTTTGTATCCTGCAACTTTATTGAATTCTGATATTAGCTCTAGTAGTTTTGGAGTGGAGTCTTTAGGGTTTTTTATGTACAATATCATGTCATCTGCAAATAGTGACAGTTACACTTCTTCTTTACCAATCTGGATTCCTTGTATTTCTTTGTTTTGTCTGATCGCCGTGGCTAGGACCTCCAGTACTATGTTGAATAACAGTGGGGAGAGTGGGCATCCCTGTCTTGTTTCCGATCTCAGAGGAAAAGCTTTCAGCTTCTCGCTATTCAGTATGATGTTGTCTGTGGGTTTATCATATATGGCCTTTATTATGTTGAGGTACTTGCCCTCTATACCCATTTTGTTGAGAGTTTTTATCATGAATGGATGTTGAATTTTGTCAAATGCTTTTTCAGCATCTATGGAGATGATTATGTGGTTTTTGTCCTTCTTTTTGTTGTTGTGGTGGATGATGTTGATGGATTTTCGAATTTGTACCATCCTTGCATCCCTGGGATGAATCCCACTTGGTCATGGTGTACGATCTTTTTGATGTGTTTTTGAATTCGGTTTGCTAATATTTTGTTGAGTATTTTTGCATCTACGTTCATCAGGGATATTGGTCTGTAGTTTTCTTTTTTGGTGGGGTCTTTGCCTGGTTTTGGTTTTAGGGTGATGTTGGCTTCATAGAATGAGTTTGGGAGTATTCCCTCCTCTTCTATTTTTTGGAAAACTTTAAGGAGAATGGGTCTTATGTCCTCTGTATGTCTGATAATATTCTGAGGTAAATCCATCTGGCCCAGGGGTTTTGTTCTTTGGTAGTTTTTTGATTACCGCTTCAATTTCGTTGCTGATAATTGGTCTTTCTAGATTTTCTATTTCTTTCTGGGTCAGTCTTGGAAGGTTGTATTTTTCTAGGAAGTTGTCCATTTCTCCTAGGTTTTCCACCTTGTTAGCATATAGGTTTTCATAGTACTCTCTAATAATTCTTTGTATTTCTGTGGGGTCCATCATTATTTTTCCTTTCTCATTTCTGATTCTGTTGATGTGTGTTGACTCTCTTTTCCTCTTAATAATTCTGGCTAGAGGCTTATCTATTTTGTTTATTTTCTCGAAGAACCAGCTCTTGGTTTCATTGATTTTTGCTATTGTTTTATTCTCCTCAATTTTATTTATTTCTTCTCTGTTCTTTATTATGTCCCTCCTTCTGCTGACCTTAGGCCTCATTTGTTCTTCTTTTTTCCAATTTCGATGATTGTGACATTAGACCATTCATTTGGGATTGTTCTTCCTTCTTTAAATATGCCTGGATTGCTATATACTTTCTTCTTAAGACTGCTTTTGCTGTATCCCACAGTAGTTGGGGCTTTGTGTTGTTGTTGTCATTTGTTTCCATATATTGCTGGATCTCCATTTTAATTTGTTCATTGATCCATTGATTATTTAGGAGCATGTTGTTAAGCCTCCATGTGTTTGTGAGCCTTTTTGCTTTCTTTGTACAGTTTATTTCTAGTTTTATGCCTTTGTGGTCTGAAAAGTTGGTTGGTAGGATTTCAATCTTTTAGAATTTACTGAGGCTCTTTTTGTGGCCTAGTATGTGGTCTATTCTGGAGAATGTTCCATGTGTAGTTGAGAAGAATATGTATCCTATTGCTTTTGGATCTAGAGTTCTGTAGATGTCTATTAGGTCCATCTGTTCTAGTGTGTTGTTCAGTCCTCTGTGTCCTTATTTATTTTCTGTCTGGTGGATATGTCCTTTGGAGTGAGTGGTATGTTAAAGTCTCCCAAAATGAATGCATTGCATTCTATTTCCTCCTTTAATTCCATTAGTATTTGTTTCACATATGTTGGTGCTTCTGTATTGGGTGCATATATATTTATAATGGTTATATCCTCTTGTTGGTCTGAGCCCTTTATCATTATGTAATGTCCTTCTTTATCTTTTGTTACCTTCTTTATTTTGAAGTCTATTTTGTTTGATACTAGTATTGCAACACCTGCTTTTTTCTCTCTGTTGTTTGCTTGAAATATCTTTTTCCATCCCTTGACTTTAAGACTGTGCATGTCTTTGGGTTTGAGGTGAGTCTCTTGTAAGCAGCATATGGAAGGGTCTTGCTTTTTTATCCATTCTATTACTCTGTGTCTTTTGATTGGTGCATTCAGTCCATTTACATTTAGGGTGATTATTGAAAGGTATGTACTTATTGCCATTGCAGGCTTTAAGTTTGTGGTTACCAAAGGTTCAAGGTTAGCTTCTTTACTATCTTACTGTCAAACTTAATTCGCTTATTGAGCTTTTATAAACACTGTCTGATGATTCTTTATTTCTCTCCCTTCTGATTCCTCCTCCTCCCTTATTCATATGTTGGTTGTTTTGTTCTGTGCTCTTTTTAGGAGTGCTCCCATCTAGAGCAGTCCCTGTAAGATGCCCTTTAGAGGTGGTTTGTGGGACTCAAATTCCCTCAGCTTTTGCTTGTCTGGGAATTGTTTAATCCCTCCATCATGTTTAAATGATAATCATGCTGGATACAGTAGTCTTGGTTCGAGGCCCTTCTGTTTCATTGCATTAAGTATATCATGCCATTCTCTTCTGGACTATAAGGTTTCTGTTGAGAAGTCTGATGATAGCCTGATGGGTTTTCCTTTGTAGGTAACCTTTTTTTTCTCTCTGGATGCCTTTAATACATTGTCCTTGTCTTTGATCTTTGCCATTTTAATTATTATGTGTCTTGGTGTTGCCTTCCTTGGATCCCTTGTTATGGGAGTTCTGTGTACCTCTGTGGTCTGAGAGGCCATTTCCTCCCCTAGTTTGGGGAAGTTTTCAGCAATTATTTCTTCAAAGACACTTTCTATCTCTTTTTCTCTCTTCTTCTTCTTCTGGTACCCCTATAATGCGGATATTGTTCCATTTCGATTGGTCAGACAGTTCTCTTAATATTCTTTCATTCCTGGAGATCCTTTTATCTCTCTCTGCATCAGCTTCTCTGCGTTCCTGTTCTCTGTTTTCTAGTCCATTAATGGTCTCTTGCATCTTGTCCATTCAGCTTTGAAGTCCTTCCAGAGATTGTTTTATTTCTGTATTCTCCCTTCTTAGTTCTTGCATATTTCCTGCAAGTCCATCAGCATGGTTATGACTTTTGTTTTGAATTCTTTTTCAGGAAGATTGGTTAAATCTATCTCCCCAGTTTCCTTCTCAGGGGAAGATGTAGAAGATGTCGTAGCTGTCTGGGTTCATCTTGTCTGGATAAAATTTTTTTGCCTTTTCATATTGACAGGTGCAGTGGTGTGCTGTTGACTTGTCTGTCAGCTGGGAGAGTCAAGAGTCTTTCCACTTTCTCCTGGCCTTTCTTTACTGGGACAACTGCGACCCCTAGTGGCTTGTGTTGGGAAATTGCATGTAGATTGGGTGTCTGTATCTTGCCTGGCCATTACGGAGGAAACTCCTTTGCTGTGGGCGTGGCCAGCCTCAGGCTGCTGCTCTGCTATGGCGGGGCCCTGGAGGGGTAATAGATGGGGGGCTGTTTGGCTGTTTACCTCCGTGAGGGGTCTCAGAGCTGTTGCCCAGGGGGTTAGTATGCCCGGAGTTCCCTGGAATTTCCAGCTGCTGGACTGTGACCCAGGATGCTTCTGTCCAGTTGTGGGGTCCCTGTCCCTTTAAGACTTTCGAAAAGCACTCGCTTTTCTTGGTCCCAGAGGCACCGGCTGCAGGACCCACTCACAGGTGTTACTGTCCTGCTTCCCTAGTTTCCAGCACCCCACGCATGCACTGTGTGTCTGCGCTCCGGTGCGGATGGCTAGGGCTTGGTGTTTAGCAGTCTTGGGCTCCCTCTCCCTCCCCACTCTGACTCCTCTCCTCCTGCCGGGAGCTGGGGTGAGGGGCGCTCGGGTCCCACTGGGTTGCAGCTTGTATCTTACCCCTTTCACCAGGCGCTGGGTTCTCGCAGGTGTGGATGTAGTCTGGCTGTTGTCCTCTGTCTTCTGGTCTCTCTTTTAGGAAGAGTTGTATTTGTTGTATTTTCAAAAATATATATGTTTTTGGGAGGAGATTCCCACTGTCCTACTCACGCCGTCATCTT
The DNA here is from genome assembly GCF_030020395.1 of Manis pentadactyla. Classification (NCBI taxonomy): domain Eukaryota; kingdom Metazoa; phylum Chordata; class Mammalia; order Pholidota; family Manidae; genus Manis; species Manis pentadactyla. The sequence goes on along the minus strand of NC_080032.1, from coordinate 39,948,587 downwards.
GGCTCTGCCCTGTAGAACTGTCTACTTTGCTGTGGCATCAGTGGCTCTGTGTGGAGCTGATAAATGTCTTGTTCTGATTGTGGTGGTAGAATTTATAACCCCCAAACTCTTTTCCCAAACTACTCCTCTGCTGAATTCTTCCGCCTCTTCATTCTCATGGTGTTCTAATACCTAATATATAGTGAGTGCTATGCTGAGAGCTTTAAGAGAAGGATATCTTTTTTTTTTTTTTTAATCAACCACAGCCCATACTTTGTTTAGACTTTCTTGGTTTTTAACTTTTCCTGTTCCAGGATTTCATCCAGGATGACATGTTACATGTATTTGTCATGTCCCCTTCGGTTCCTATTGGCTGTGACACTTTTTCAGACTTTCCTAGTTTTTGATGACCTTGGTAGTTTTGGGGAGTACTGGTCATATATTTCGTGTGTCCCTCAACTGGGATTTGTATGATGTTTTTCCCATAATTCAACTGGGATCATGGCTTTAGAGGAGGAGGACCACAGAGGTCTAGTACCATTTCCATTACGTGTCAAGAGTGTGTATTATCAGCATGACTTATCTTGGTTGATGCTAACTTTGATCATTTGACTGAGGTAGTGCTTGTCAGGTTTCTCTGCTACCAGGTTCCCCTTCTCCCCTTCTCCATGCTGTACTCCTTGGAGGGAAGCCACTGCATGTAGCTCAGATTTAATGTGTGTGGAGTTATGCTTCACCTTGTTGAGGACAGAATATCTACATTAATTTCTTGGAATTCATTCACACAGGAGATTTATCCATTATCCCCATGTATTTTTATTCAATCGTTTATAGCAGTATGAACCCATGGACACTTACTTTTTATGTGGGTTTCAATCCGATATTACTTTATCTTCTTGCACAATTTGTTCCAGCTTTGCCCATTGGGAGCTCTTTTGGTTGGTTCCTGTTTCCCTCTGACACACTCACATTATTATGGGTTACTTAAAAACATTCCTTCCTGGAGCTTCTTAGTTCTGTAGCGTTACACCATCCTGCAGGCTTATCTTATATATTCTTACCCTAGTCCTAGAATCAGCTGTTTCTCCAAGGAGCCCTGGTTCCTCTTGCTGGAGAGTGGAATTAGAAACAGTATCTAGGTGCTAGGTGTGCTCTTCATTAAGGGGGTATCATTGCTTTTAGGCCTTCTCACCTGACAGAGCAGGGACGTATATGTGTACATACTAACCTGTGTGTATACAAATATCTATAACTGTTTGTGCAACCATTTGTACATATATTATGTGTCTCCAACTCTAACCTGTTGCCACCTGGATCATTTTTGCCCTTTCCCCTCCCTTGATATGACCCCCAACTCCAGCAGTGAAGAACCTGCTACCACCATCTGCCATTCGTTTTCTTACTTATTTGATGCCCATATATTTTTACAGCATTATCACAATTGTTAATCATACCACTGTGGGGAAAGTCTTTATCAAGTAGAGGACGGTGCTTCTGTACAGTTTCTGTTGCCTTTGGTCTTACAGGTGCCACTCATTTCCAAGTTTACTTCAGTTGGCTCTATTTTCCCCCATCTATAGTGTGACTGTTTCATGCACTTGTAATACAGTTAGATTGTTTTGTCACTTTTAGCATTTCATCCTTGGATCTCACAACTTCCTAATTTGTTAAAAATTTCTGTACATTAAGGCTATATTTTGGGCTGTGAAGTTATATGGACTTTGACAAAAGCATAGTGACATATATCCACTGTTACATTGTTGTTTAGAATAGATTCACTACTATAAAAATATCTCTGTGTTTTGCCTATTCCACACTACCTTCCCAACTTCCTGGCAACCATTGATCTCTTTACTGTCACTGTGTACTTTTTGACAAGGATGTCATATGTTGAATTATATAGTATTTAGCCTTTTCAGACTGGCTTTTTTTTGCGGTTAGCAATATTCACTTAAGATTGAGCTATGTCTTTCCATGTGTTGATACTATTCTTTTGTTGCTGCTGAATAATATGCCCCTGTGGGATATACCACAGTTATTCATTCACCTACTGAAGGACATCTTGGTTGCTTCTAGGTTTTAGCAATTATGAATAAAGCTTCTGTAAACATTTATGTGTAGGTTTTTAGTATGGACACAGTTTTTCCAATTGGTTAGGTAAGTTCTTAGGAGCATTGGTGAATGGTAAGATAAGGCTCTATTTAACATTGTAAGAAACTGACAAACTGTCCTCCAAAGTGGCTGTACCATTTTGCATTAAATAAATGATTTGATGAATAAATTTTGCATTAAATATATAATTTAATAAATTAAATTAAACCCACTGCAATAAATGAGTGTTCCTGCTACTCAGCATTCTCACCAGCTATGCTATTGATATTGACCATTTTCTTGGTTTTAGTTATTCTAATAGGTGTGCAGTGGTATCCCATTGTTGTTTTAATTTGCATTTCCCTAGTCGCATATGATGTGAAGCATTTTTTCCTATGCTCACTTGCCTTCTCTATATCTTCTTTGGTGAGGTGTCTGTTCAGATCTTTTGTCCACTTTTTCAATCGGGTTGTTTGTTTTTTATTATTGAATTATAAGGGTTCTTTGTATATAATAGTTACCCCACCCTTATCCACAGGGAATACATTTCAAGTTCTCCAGTGGATGCCTGAAACCAGGGATAGTACCAAATCCTATGTGTATTTTGATATTTCCTATGCATGCATACCTATGAAAAAGTTTAATTTATGAAGTAGGTATAGTAAGAGATCCTTGCCTGTCTTCTTGTGATAATGTGACGTGATAAGATGGCTGCTTGAGGAGAGGAAGTGAGGAGGTGAATGATGTAGGTATTGATGTAGCATTAGGCTGCTATTGACCTTCTGATGATAGGTCAGGAGGAGGGTCCCCTGCTTCTGAACTGTGGTTGACCACAAGTAACTGAAACTGCAGAAGGCAAAACCGTGGATAAAGGGGGAACTGCTGTACTTTGGATACAAGTCTTTTATCTGATACATGTTTTACAAATATAATCTCCCAGTCTGTGATTGTCTTTTCATTCTCTTAGCCGTGTCTTTTGCTGAGAAATTTTTAATTTAAATAAAGTCCAACTTACAAAACTAAATTCATACTTATGTGTTTTCTTCTAGAAGTTCTATAGTTTTGCATTTCATATTTAGGTCTATGATCCATTTTGACTCAATTTTTTACAAGGTGTAAGGTATGGGTCTGGGCTGTTTTTTGCATATGGACATCTTACCGCATTAGCGCCATTTGTTGGAAAGACTGTCCTTTCTCCATGGAATTGCTTTTGCTCCTTTGTCAAAGATCAGTTGACCATGTTTGTGTGGGTCCCTCTCCAGGCACTCTGTTCTGGTCCATTGATCTAAGTGTCTGCCCTTTTGCTAATCCACACTCCCTTGATAACTGTAGCTTTGTAATGCATTCAAATGGGTAGTGTGAGAGTTTTACAGGGAGCATATCACTTTCAAAAATATATTTTAAGTGAATTTTTAGTGACATATAGCATATATGCAGAAAAATGCCCAAATGATAAGGTATAGCCATACCAATTTTTATAAAGTAAATAGATTCAGGGAAGCAGCTCCCAAATCAAGAAAAAACATTGCCAGCATTTTCTGAACTTCTTCCCTGCTCTTCCCAGTTACCAACCACCACCCAATGATAATCAGTATCCTGACTTTTAACAACATCTATTAGGTTACCTGTTTCTACACATTATTTAAATGGTCATACAGCATGTACTGTTTTATTCCTGGCTTCTTTCCTCAGTTTAACATTTGTATATATCATCTGAGCCTGTATGTATACTTTGGGTGTATTCCTCAGAGTGGAACCATAATATCATAGGGTATATATAGGTTCAACACTAGAAATATTGACAATCAATTTTGTCCAAAATGGTGCTGTCACTTTATATCCCCACTACCAATATATAAGAGAATTATTTTTCATGAAATATCTATTATAACTCTCAAAATAGCTCTATGACATAGTTACTGTCTTATTTTAATTTTCCATTTGAATAAATCTGAGTCTTCAACAAGGTAAATGACTTGGCTAATGTCCTGTATTCAATGTATTATTGACTTACCCCCAAAGCAGTCTCACCTCACACCTCATATATTTTTAAGTACTATCCTTTCCTTCTCTTCTAAGGTTAAGAATGCTGACATATACAGAAGGTCTTCTACTCTGAAACTTCCAGTTTAGTTAGTTAAAGCTTAATGCTAACCCAGTGTATGTCAACCTCTCCTGTGGCCAACAGATGGTGCTAACGGTAGTTTAAAACTTGTGACTGGGCTTCTGAACAAATGAACTCTGGTACAGCCTCTTAGAACCAGTCTTTCTTTATGTTGGTCTGAGATGGTTTGACAACTAGAAATCTTGGGACCATTGCTGTTTCTTTCCCACCCAACCTGGTTGGATCCTAAATCCCATCCACCTTACTCAAAAATCCTGCATGTGCACCAGCTCTGTTCTCTCCTTCCTCCCTTTGCCCTCTCCTCCTTTCTCCTAAATTGCATTCATCACAGGTGCCTATTTACATACCTGCTGTGTCCTGCTCTGTTCTGAATGCCTCAGGGCAGAGACTGAGCCATACTTAGTTTGTGTCCTGGGGTCAGACATAGGGCCTGGCACAGAGATGGTGCTCATGTTTGAGGACTGAACAAAGTTCTTCAGGCAGAACCCAAAAAGTTCAAAATGACCGTTCTTTCCTATAGTCACATAAACTCAAAGAACATTTAACCCACACTGTCTGCCCTGAATGGCCTAGTATCATGCTCTGACCCTTGGGAGTGTAGCTCATTATTTCACAGATCTGGCCCAATGGTGTGGTGTATTTGTGCATCCCATCTCTCTTCTAAAAGCCAAGCAGTGATCCAACCTCAAGGGTCATTTCTTTTTTCTAGGGTGGTTGCCCAAGAAGCTCTGGTGGCATGACCAAACTGTCTGTTTACCCTGGCTCAGGCTGAATGTTGGTGGTTAGGGATGCGGAGTGGGGTCAGTCAGTCTGATACCAGGCAGCAGGGAGACCAAGGACAAATCTGTCCATTTATGGGGAATAGACTTCTGGCTGTTGGACCATTTGCTTGTGGGCTAGGGGTTTTATTTTAATCACATCGGTTTATACACATGGAAGAGGGTAGATAAAAACATTAAACACAGAAACATTTACAAAATATTTTCTTTCCCTGATCTTCTCTTCTTCCCTCTTGCCGTGGTCATAACTGTTCAAGGTCGTGTTGATGTTCTCTGTTCCTCTGGCACATCACTGTGTTGTATCAGGGGCCTCACTGCTTGGGTACAACCCTTGGATCTGACATTTCCCATAGTTATGGGGTAAGTCACTTAATTTCTCTGAGCTTAGGATTTTTCATCTGTAAAATGGGTTTTATAATAGTGCCTTCCTCCTATGGTTGTGGGATTATATGGGTTTATATATATACAACTCTTAGAAGAGTGCCTGCTACATATTAGTGCATTGGGCCAACATTGACTCTCTTTTTAAATCACAAGTACAGATGTTGTGTGATGCTATCTAGAGCCTAGACAGCATTTCGTTTATTATTATGTTTCATAGTGTGGTAGCTTTTATTCCTGGGGTGAAAAATGGCCAAATGTAAATGAACTTACACCTAAAATATTTTTCTCTCCAATTTTGCTGGATAGTTTCTGTGCTCTTTCTCTAATTGACTCATACTCTCTCCACCTGTCATAATAATTCCTTATGTTTCTATTGCTTCTTAAAGTTTATAAGCTACATTCACTTACACAATCTCATTTGAATCAGAAATCCTTGCAAGGTGGACAGGCCTTGTTTTATATTCATTCCCATGTTATTTAAGAGATAAGAAAGCTAGGTCTTACTGTGATTAGGGGGATTTTGCAAGATCTCCAGGCTGGTAGAAGACGAAGCTGGGACTACCGTCCTTGTCCTGGTAGTTCACACTCATTGTTACATTCTATGAGTTTGTGGATAAACATTCAGTAAGCTGCAACCAAATGCATATGTGTCCATTAATAAAATGTGTGTGTGCATACTATAGCTCCTACTTAACCATGGAAATTAAGTATTAAAAACCTTCACAGTAGGAGAATTCACATCCCAGGATATCATATTTGAAATAAGGGATAGCAACAGAAGTCCCAAATGAGTCTGTGAAAACTTTTAAAATTTTATGTTCGCTAAACTAACTTAAAACAACGCCATACATAAGGACAATATTAGTGAGAGTTTATACATTTTTAGTGGGTCACACGGTAATTCCCAGATCTCCCTCCCCAACAGTTGCAGCAAGTAGCTCATATGCTTTTTTGTTTATTTTTACAGATAACGGCATACCACAAGGTCTTTTTTTTTCCCTGGGTCTGCTTCACCATCCAAATATTCAATGATTTTCTGGTTTTATGATTCAGAATTATTGATTTCTGCCTGCCCGGGGCTCACATCTGCCAGCCCCTCTTAGATCCTCTCAGCTTTCTTTCTTGGCTCAGACATGGCAAGCGTGCAGCCGAAGGTCCCACTTTACCTGCCCTCACCCCCTCTGTCTCACCCAAGGCTTTCTGTAGGATCCCTTTGCCTTTTCTGTAATTTCCTTTACCTCCTGTTTTCATCCTCAAATACTGAGACATCTTTATTAACTTACCTGCAAAAGATTGACTTAGCATATTCTAGATCTAAAACCTTCACTGTTCCAGAATAAAAGGAATGCCATAATTTTGCAAATATTTCATTCGATTCACTTAAACAAATATGCATCCAGTTTCTATATATGCTATCATGAGTCCTCAAGAAAATTCCCTTTGGGGGCCTGGAACTTCAGATTCATCCAGATTCATTCTGATTTGGTTCCCTTCCCATGGGAAGCCTGTAGAATGAAGTATAGGTACTATTTATTGTTCCTAACTAAGGTCTGCGAAGTTTTTTCTGTGTTACAATCACTCCCCATCCAAAGCTGCAACCAAAGATCTCTTGATTGAGCTGTGTGTTTCTTTGGAAAATGCTTGCTGGCTCTTTACATATGTTCTTGCATGAATGTTAGGGAGAAATCTGTCCTATTGTGTTGTCAGTTGATTAATGCCAAGTTGCCATTAATAAGCACCATGGGCCCATGCATTCTGACCAAGGGAAGAGTGAGTGACGAAGCAATCAGAATGTCTTTCCATCTTCCAAAACAGAGTCGGTTCTGTGGTCTGATGCCCTCTTCAGGACCCAGGCCCTCTTCTCCCCAGCTGCAGAGAGTGTGGCCCCTGACAGCACCTAGGTCCCATTCTCTTTCCCTAACGCCTTGCTGCCTAGGACAGTCCCTTTGCCCCAGGAGGGAAGGGGCAGCTGGCTTCCAGTGACATTTCCTCTAGAGCACAAAAGCCTGGCCCCCTTGTCTCATGACAGAATGAACTCTGAAGGGCCTTGCAAGCTCAGCCACTGCCCAGGGGATCAGGAGACCTTGGTTGAGAGCATCACAGGTCAGCAACTCCTTCTGTCTAACCCTGCTTCCTTCCTTTCCCTCCAGGGTTGATCCCAAGAGCACTTCCAACACACCTCTGCACACGAATCTCAGAGCCTCAGAGTGTTTCCCAGGGAACTCAATCTCAGATGAATAGTCTGGTTATCTGTGCAATGGGGTGGCTGAAGATTGGGGGCCATATCTCAGCGTCCATTCCCTCTTGCCAAACAGACCACGCTGGTCCAGAGTTGTTGCGTCTCTTCCTGTCTCTCAGTTGTCAGGGAGCTGATGCAGCATTCCTGACATCTGGATGTTGCTTGATGTGGAACTTCAGAAGGAGCGCTTGGAGTTTGCAGTTCTTTGATACCTCCTGGCGAAAATTCCTTCTTGTTATGCCCGAAGAACATGAAGACTGGGTTAGCCTGCACAGACCCCAAGTTAACACCCTTTAAATACTGCCATCCATGTTGAGTTGGCACACAGTCATGGACATGGAGGGTATACCCTGGTCCTTGTGGCTGGGTGCCATGTGGCCAGATGGGCTGGGGCTGGGCGACTGCATTGTCCTGTGGGACTGCGGATGAAGCCAGCTGACCCAGAGCTGAGGGTGGTTTGGGGAAAGCTTCTCTGCAAGTGTGGAGGGGTTGGTGGTGAACCATGGGAAAGGCAGCTTGGGAGCTCAAAGAGGGGTGGAGGTTTTATGGAGAGGCGTGGGGAGCCACTGGCCCCTGGTGGGTTTGAGTGACTGAGAGACGTCATGGTTCTGGCTGGAGCACAGGCAGGAGGGATCAGGGGAGAGCGGGGTGGGAAGGTCAGCAGAGGTCGGCCCTGCAGGGCTTAGTGAGCATGCTGCAGAACCTGACCTGTGTCCTGGGACCAGGAGAGGTATATGGGTTTTAGGAAGGGAGTCATCTGACCATAGCTGTTTACTTTGTGTGTTTAATATTTGTGGACTGATTTAGGCTCATTCATTACACAGACCAGTATAGTCATGTTGGCTGAAAAAAAAAATGAAACCTGTGCACTGAAGTAATCAGAATGAGGGATTATTGTCCTCACAGCCTATTGATTGTGACAGGCTGAGCTTTAAGAGCACAAGAGGATGTCAAGAATTCCAGGGACAGGAATCAGATGATGTTGCAACTGGAGGTGAAGCAGCCATTCATGTGTGTGAGGGGGTGTGCACATGAGTGTATGTGTTGCATGAGTGTACGTATATGTGTAAGCATGTGTGTGTGCATGAGTGTATTGTCAGTGTGCATGCATGTGTATGTACATATGAATGTGCATGAATGCACGCACATGCATTGAGTGTGTGGCACATGTGTACATGTGTGCATGAATGTCAGCATGCATGCACACATGTACATGTGTGTGCGTACATGTGTGCATGAGTATGTCAGTGTGCATGCAGTTGTGTGCATGAGCATGTGCAAATGTATGTGCATGTGTGACTACATGTGTCTGCGTGTGCACATGTGTGCATGAGTGTATGTGCACGAGTGCGCATGCATATGTGTGTTGTGCTCTCACTCTGGAATCTTTTCAATGTTTTTTGTGTCTGTCTCTTTTTTTTTTTAACTCTCTGTCTGTGCTTTAATTTCTTACTGGGTCTCTCTGCCTCTCAGGCAAAGCAGGCACTAAAAACATGTCCATTAAAGATCTGCACCTGAAGGCACATTCTCCAGGCCCCCTTTTAGCTGTAGAATATCCCATCTGGGTTGCCAAAAATGCCTGGAATGACATAGCAGAGTGGTGTGAGCTCTTGGACTTCGTAGGAAGGGCAGTTTCTCTTGTAGATTACTTTAGTACTGAGTAGAAAGGATGCATATTTTTCTTTCTGTTATTTTATTCAGGTCTAAGTATCCTTAATTATAAAGTAATACTATTGTCCCCTGAGTGTATATTTGATCTAACCTCAGTCAATGTGCTGACATCAGTACTGAACAGGAAGGTTTCCCCAAATCTTCTGTGGGTGCCAAACTGGAAGCCTACAGTGAGTCACAGTTTTCCTGCAGGAACTCTTTCTCTTCCCGATTGGTGAATTGTGGGGGAGTCACTGAATGCAGATATTGATCTGGTAAGAGGAAATGAGAGAAAATGATCAGAAGAAATAAACTTTGGGGAAGCACATCACAGAAATCATTTGTCTCCATCAAAACTCCTGCTCTATCTAGCTGTTCTTTATTTTGAGGGAAAAAAAGGGACCTTGATTGATCTCCTAGTTCAGGTTTCGTATGATGATATCAATGAAGCTACTGCCTCTTGCTTGATGTTTGTCATGTATTTTTTCCCCAACTTCATTCTGTCTGAAGTAACGGGTTGCTTCATTCGGGCAGTTTGGATGGCCTAATTGATGCTGCCAAGGAGGCCTCTCCTGGCACCTGCAGGTGTCTCTGTTGTCTCTCGCGATTGTCTCCATGGCAGACGAGCGTGCCTGATGTGAGCAGAACAGTGGCTGAGGACACAGTGTGGAATCTTCGCCAGAATGTTCAGGGCCTGGATGGCCTCCCGATTCAGTGGAATACTCCACCACGTGCCACTTCATCGCCATCCAGTGAAGTTTACTTAAACATCTTTTGTATCAATGAACAGCTTCCCAGTGTAATGAGTCTCCGGAAGGAGCAGGGGAAAGGCCAGGAGAGTCGGGAGATGTAGGCAGGCTCTAGCGGCAGGACTGTTGTGGCCGGCGTGACGTTAGGCGGGTCCCTGGCCTCCCTGCACGTCCTCTCTTAGAGGTCAGACTGGATGGTCACTAATGTCCTCCCCCACAAATCTGTTAGGCTGGATGGATGTGCTCGGGACCTAACCTAGGGAAGTTCTTTTAGGCAGCTCAGTTCTCCATCGGGAACTAGAGGTTACAGGGGGACCGATGTCTGTGAGATTGTGGGTCTCCTTCCTCGAGTAGGGTGAGTTCCCGTTTCAGCCGCGGAGATTCTGTTCAACATGCTATGCCTCACCTTCCTGGCCTCTAGATGTGACATGTGTGGGTGTGGGTGTGTGTTGGGGGAAGGATTGTTTTGGGGGGACCAGTAAAGCGCGGCTGTACCAGCAGAATACCGCAGTCAGCCTAAGGGCCCACTTCCCCTCCCCGTGCCCACTCTGCTGCTTCCATCGGCTTCTCTGAAACAACTGCAGCCTGCTAGAGTCCTCCTCTGCCTCCCCGTTATTTTCTAGGCCTGCCTGCTGGGAGTTATTTACAAAGACTCCTTTAATTTATTCCAGGCCTCTGTTGCCCATAATCTCACACTGTACCTGGCAGGTCCTCAGTAAAGGCTTTTCGAATGGAATTGAATATGTTTCAAATGTTAGCACTTAGATGTAGCAAATCTTCTAGGAACCCCACGTGCTGATGTCTTCAGGGCTGAGAAAGCCTCCAGTGGGCAGAGTTACTAGAGGGCTGTAGTTGGACTGTCTTGGGGACAGCAAGACCCACTGACCTGTTCAGTTGGGACTCTTTAGATGGCCCCAGACAGCCCTACGTTAACTCACCTCTGCCAAATTTGTAGGGAATGCCCATTAATACTTGTGAATTACTCATGGATCAATGGCTTTTTCTCTACTGTCCCCATCCTGTTATAAGACACCATGTGGGTGTGTGTTGGGGGAAGGATTTGAGGTCAGACTGGATGGTCACTACTAGGACTATGTGGTTACCTCCTGAACTAGTGGCTTGCAGACTTTGATGTGCATCGGCAGCCCCTGGAAAACTTGTTAAAACACAGATGGCTGCCCCTTGCCCCCAGAGTTCCTGACTCAGTAGGTCCGGGCTGGGGCCCCAAGAATCTGCTTTTTCTAAGTTCCTCGGTGATGCTGGTGGGGCTGGTCCTCAGTCCTCATCCTGGGAATCTGTGCTCTGACTAGTCTCCTTACTTTCTTTCTTGGCCCCCAGACCTATTATCTGTGCAGGAGCTATGAAGTTCTGTTAAGAACAAAGTCAGTGGCTTTTGTTCCCTTTCAACATGTCCCCAAGGCCTTTCCAGGCTTGGGAGGCCCTGTCAAGGCCACAAGGGCTGAGCAGCCTGGCTTTCTGACCTTGTCCTGCCCCATATGCATCTCTCTCTCCATTTACTTTCCCACCTAAATGTTCAGGACTCACCACACCTCCTGCTCTTTCCAGGTCCAGTTCTTCACATGGTCTCCGCTCTCTGCGGGCAGCCTCCTCCCCATTTCTCACCTGTTAGTGTCCACACACGCTTTCCTTCTCAGCAGCACTGTCGCCCCTTCAGAGAAGCCATGCTGGCCACACAAGCAAGGGTCATGGGCCTGCCCTTTCTCCTGCAGAGAAGCCTTTTCCCCTTTGTAATCTTCAGCACAATATTTTGATATTCGTTTATGCTTTCACTTTATGAAGAGCTGGATTTCCTCCTGGACTATAAACTCCATGCAGGAAGGGGCCCATGGATGGTTTGGTCCCTGTTAAATCTCCAGTACTTTAACAGCGCTGGCTCACATGATAAACATTTGTTCAGTGACTGGATGGAAGGATGGATAAGGTCCTAGAATGCTTGGGGGTTATAGAAAAAACTTAGGAGAGCAGGAAGAACAGTACCTGCCATGCAGCATTTGTCTATAGCCACGTGCACTAGTTTATCTGTCAAGCAACACATCCCAGGTCCAGTTTTGAGATTTTTTCTTAGAAACTCAGAATGGCCTGGTTCAGTCAGCACTCCCCACCTGCTTTACTTGGTCAGATCAGTTCAAAGCACGTGTCCCTCCTGAAGCTCCTGTCACAGGCAATCTGATTCTGAAGTTAATAAAACCATGACTCTGACTCAAAGAACTGGTTTGTATATCTTTGTATTGTCATGCTATCCACCCATAAGAAAGTCAGAGTTTTGAGAAACATATTTTTGGCTCAAATGAACAGGATTCTTTTAGAGACAGCCTTGTGGAATTCCAAATGCCCTTCTTCTGGGAGCTCTCCTTTGTCCTATGGCATGGCTCATTTCTCTGGGGAAATTTCCCTTCTTGGAATCCATGCGTTGCTTGTATCTTTTCTGGCCAGTCTTTTCTTCCCAGATCCCTGCTATGAAGCTTTGGCCCCAAACATTCCTGAGTTCACAGACAGGAAGAGTCATACAATTATATGGAAAAGCAAATTCTGAGCCCAAGGCTGCTATTTACTCATCCACTCTAGTACAGCACTAACTTTCCTGCCTGTAGATTGGATCCCAATTCTCCTATTCAGTTGTGTGGACTTGAGGATTTAGAGAGGAGCAAGCCATCACACAGGTGTGACATCGCCAAGTGCAGACACCCCACATGGTCAGGCTAAAAATAGCTGGGGCATCTGAAACCGAAGGAGTTCTTGGCTTTGCTGCTCGTGTTCCATGCAGAGAGGAGGATCCACAGTGGTAATTTTTACCTCCAAGACTTTGAGGTTTTTTTTCTAAGAGGTGGGCTTCAAGGAAGCATGTTGTCAGGTGGAAATAACTCATTGAATTTGGCATTGATACAGTTCACCCAGGTGCAAAAAAAGTGTCAGGTACTCCGAGCAGATAAAATTGAGTTGGGGAGCCAGAGAGAGCATCTGTATACCTGGAGTTTGAGTGAAGCCCCAGATGAGGGTGGGTGGTGCATCATGTCTGCCTTTCTGGTGTCAGAGCATGCTCCCTCCTTGGGGAGACCCCCCCCACCACTGTCCTTCCTTGTGGTTTAGGAGCTTCTTGTTGGGAGCCAGTTCTCTCTGGGTCACATGCATTTCTGCACATCTGTGTCCGTGGAGAAGACAGAGAGGGAGCTTCCCTCCAGGCAGTGGGCAGGCTCGTTCCTAGGCCAGCATAACACAGGTAATGGTGTCTCTGGGGTGGAGGGCAGCAGGTTTGCTAGCAGCACCCAGCTGTGAATCCAAGCAAATGCAGAGTGCCCCAGAGAGGGGAGCAGAGTGCTGCGGACAAGACACGTAGGTGGGGAGGGCAGGGAGCACCAGCCGTGGGAATGCTTGGGAGCTCCTGAGGCTGAACCCTCTCTCTGTAGGAAGGTAGGGTTTGGGCACGGTAGAGGTTTGTGGATCTAAGTCGTCCCTCAGAGCTGGTCTGTGGCACTGCAAAGAAAGGATAATCACGTTGAGGTTAGATTATCAGCAAGGTGCTGTTGTTCATTGGGAAAGTGCTATGGGACTGTGGGTAACCAGGGAGCCCTGTGACGTGGACAGAGTGGCAGGTTCTTTGTTTTTAAAGGGGAGAATCAGTTTGTTTTTCTCGTTTCCTTTCGTTTTTGGTGTGACACATGTGCATATGTACCTCTGTGTGTGCATGTGAATCTATGTGTGTGTGTGTGGGTATGGGTATATGCACACGTGCAGGTGAGAGCACACATGTATGTGTGCACATACACATATATGTACCTCTGTGTGTGTACGCCTGTATATCTGTGTGTATCTTGGCATGTATCTTTCAGTTTTGGACTGCAGAATCATCGTCATCATCCCAGGATTTCTTTACCAAATTCACAGAATCAACAGTGTTTTTATTACCAAATGCCCTTTTACCTTTCCAGTAATCCTTTCAGGTGGTTGTTGGAGAAGGTGCTTAAAGAGGGAGTAGATAAAGCTCATCAGGCAAAGTCATTGCAGGGGATGATAGTAGATGAAAAAGAATCAGACAAACAAGCAAACAAAAAATGAGCAGAGAACTAATTTAAATATTAAACCTTTTATTCAAGGGACCCTTACAAGGCTGTTCTAGTTCATCTAGACTTTTTTTCTGACTTCTCATCATACAAACCGTGAGTCAGTCACCTAAACCATGCTCATTCCTGTCCAGGCTTCCTCCCTGGCCCTCTGTTTCCTGCCTCTGCACTTACGTGCACGTTCCACCTGAAATAACATTTTGTCTCATCATGGCCAGACCCACCCAGGGCCTGGATCCAAATTCTCACCAAATTCCCAAACACCCATCATCCTTTTGATCGATGCCATTTCTTCTTGCCAAAGGAGGAAGATAGACTGAGTGACACTTCTCACTTTGCACACGCACGCACGCATGCATGCATCCGTTCCCCAAGGTAATTTTAAGATTAGTGTCTTAAGCTTGTCTCTGGAACATGTTGCCAGTGATGGAAGGTATATGAGGAGTGTGCACAGAAGTTGGAATCCCTTTTTTTAGAGGACTTTTACTTGAGAGTAAAATTTTAATTGGATGTCCAAACTTCCAGATAAGCTTTTGTTCACCATTTGTCATGAATTTGTAGGGGGAAGGTAAAAAAAAAAAAATCAATATTCTGTAGCACTTCTTTCATCCCAAGGAGGTTGAAAGACTTTAGCTGCAAAGTGAAGAGATCAGAAGAGAAACAGATTTATATATATAAAAAAGAAACTCCTATCTTAACAATGTCATTTGGAAGAACAGACCCTTTCGGAAGCAATACCTGATCTCCTTTCCAAAGGCGATTGCTTTTAATAGGTGGTCATGAAGAGGAGAAGCAAGGAGAGGAAGGTACAGAGAGAAGAAGCAGAGTGCAATTTTCTGTTCTCTGCAGTTTTGGGGAAGAGATCTCAGCTTATAATGTGGGCAATCTGCAAACATTTAAGCCAGACTTTCTGCCACGTTTTAAATGCCATTGCCGATCGAGGTGATCAGCATCACCCTCTGTTACATGTCTAAGCTGCTGGCAGGCAGCAAATCAGGCTGGACTTCCCTAGGTTGGCCATCATGGGACCCGTCTGGCTGCTCACCAAATTTCTGTGCAGTCCAGTGAAGTCGTTTTATCACTTCTTCACCATTTCATCACTTGATGAATATATCTAAGAGTTTCCCAGTGTTCTGTGGTCTGAATGCTTTGGTATCTTATACAGAATAGTTTTATTTTCTTCAACAGCTGCTACCAAATTACTCTAAGAAAACCCACTTTTTTTTTCTTATGTAACAGTCCCACTTGAACTTTTTAAAAGTCTCAGTGTTATCATCTTTAAACTTCGGTCTCCCATTTATTCCTGCCTCTTCACCTCACTCACCTTTCTTCCTCTCAACCTCTCCCCGACCCCTCAAGGCTAAACCTGTGGCGCTCAGCTGGGCGTGGATCAGTGGGGCCGTGATCTGTTCTCTTGCACACTGTCTCTCTACCTTCTTGGAATGACTGCTCTGCTGGAGGGCAGAGAGGAGGGGGATGGATGAGAACGGTCCTTGAGTGTGTGCCTGCGGCAGGGTTGCATGAGTCCTGTCGGTGGGTCCTGACTGCTGGCCTACCTCCTGCCTTGGTCCGTGGGCTCCGGGAGAATGGCTGGTGGCTCCCTCAGGGCCCCTGACAAGGCCTCACTCCTGCACGGCTCCTTCTGCATGACTCACCCTGTCTCCCAGTTGACCCCTAGTCGGGCACATCATATCACTTCGCCTTATCCTGTGTGTGCCTGGCAAGACTAACACAGTGTCACCTGGTGGTGGTGGTGTTTCCATCTCTGGTCTACTGGCATGTTCAGATCTAACCTACATTTATCCTGGGAACAGGAGACTTCCCAAGTTTCCCCCATTGCCCCCATCTCGAGCCAGTGTTCTTCACCTGCCTCCCGTGGCACCGTGACTTGCTATCAGGCTTGATGACCAAGTGACATCAGCGGGAGCGCCCAGTGTCACCTCCCCTTTGCTTGGAGTCTCCCTCCCTTGCTTGTGGAGGGAGGGGAGAATAGCTTCTTGGAAATCCTCAGTACCTCAGCCTCCTTTCTTTCCCCTTTATTCTACTTTTATATCAACTAGGCACAGAGAGATGTGGGCTGTAAGGGGAGGGGGGTTGATGTTGGTTCTCCTGACCGGACTCCTTTCAGCAGTCCTGAGGGGAGGTGGCTGGTTCTTCAGACTTAGAAGTATGACACTTAGTGTACCTTCTCTCAGTTACGGGGGAAGTAGGGCTCTCATAGCACCATCTTTCATGCCAGAGTTATTGCCTTGCACTGAAAAGGGAAAGAGTGACAGGGAAAGCGTTGGAAAGAAGCAATGAATATTTTCCTTGCAATGGCCCAGGAAACAGAGAGCCCATGGAATGCTGGGGTTTCTAATGGGAGGGACTAGTCTCTTTACCCCCAGAGCCCAGAACTGCTCCTGGCACATGCTTACAGGTGAATGTTGGAAGAAGGTCCCAAACTGCTGAGGTGCAGGAAGACACTGGTGTGGTTTTGCTTTGGAAAAGACTGTGTTGGAGAAAAAGTAACTTTGGAAGAAACACACTCCCAGCTGATCTCTCTGCCGCCCTCTCTTCCTGTATGCCAATGTTTGCTTCCCCTGCCCTGCCCATGTCAAACTGTCCTATGGGGTAACTGAACTTTGAAGTGACTTTGAATCGTGGGGATTGTCGGTCCTAACTAGCTCATTTGAAACCTTCAGACATGTGAGCTTAGTGTGGCAAAGAGAGTGTCATTAAGGCCCTCACTTCTTGAGTGTGATGGACCTGGGGACGTATGCTCAGACAGTGGTTCATGTCTTTCCAGGTGAGGAGATCAGTGTCAGCCTCTAAAACTGGACAGGAGGGGCCTCTGTTCTGGGCCACATGCTTTGAAAGTCCTCATGTCAACACACACATACACACACAGAGTATATCTATATCTATATCCATATCTGTATCTGTATCTATATCATCTCCATCTCTATCTCTGTTTGATAAGGAATACAGGTGCTTGCAGGAATACAGGATCCAGTGCTCATGATTGGCAGCTGTTCATCATGGCAGCCCTCATGATGACCAATGCTGTTCAGGCCCCAGGGACACACTTGCCCACCCCTTCAGCCCAGTGCCCTTGAACACAAGATGACAGCGTCTGAATGCCAGGGGGATTTGTGGGTTGTGCTGTCTGACACAGGCACTGCTTTGGAGCATAGGGAGGACTGGAGCAGCAAAAGCCCTTAGGTACGACAAAAGACTAATTAAATGGTAAAACCTTTCTCTCAGCGTAAGTGCAGTAGCTTATTGCATAAAAAAGTAGTATTTTTCCATTGTATTGAGCACTCATTTTCTGGCCTCTCTTCATGGTTCCAGAGGCACTTGTGAATTAGGGAGCTCTCTGCAGTAGGTGCTCATGGTGCCTGAAAAACATTTTGCAGTGTTAAGTAAGGACTCCTCCCCAAATCACAGGTCCGTCAGCAGAACACCCAGATGTGTGCAATAGCAATTAGATGCAGTTGTCTTTGATGTTTGGCTGCTTCCAGTTATATAAAAACCATAATTTTATACACGTTTGAAAATTTTATAGTTATGAAGTATTTTTGAAGGTAGGTGAGTAGGACATATTTTATTTAACTATTTATTAGCTTTATAGATAACTTAAAAATATTAAATATGGTATGTGTAGGCTTTCACTTGTATTCTTGCCCCCTGCAAGAATCCAGGGTTAGGTCCTGTGGGGACTGTCAGGTCATGCGAGCTGCCTCTTGAAAGTTAGCATCCGTCCTCATCCCTGCCCTCCTGGAAGGACAGCTGTGGCTCAGAAACTTTGCTGTATTTGCCCGGTGAGATGGTGGAACTACAAGACGGTGGGTGAGACTTCCAACTTTAAGTAGCTTGGTCTTTTCCCACGGACTGCAAGACAAAAAATGTAAAAAGGAGGAATGTGATCTTTTAAATGTCCTGCTTTCATCAAGACTGTATACTGATGAGAATCAAGGGCAAACAGGCCAGATTTGGAGCTTATTACTATGTAATTAAATATAGTCTTCTTTCCCGCATGGGTGTAAGCTTCCTTGGTGAGGCAAATTGTGCTTTTTGTCTAGTCATTTAAGGATCATTTCTGTCTTTCAAAACGATAATATGAACTGACTATGGAGTAGCCCTTTACAATGCTCCATGGGTATGTATATATTTTACCACCTGTTAATGAGTTATGGGAGAAAACTGTGACTTCTGACATTTTGATAGATTTTTAAGTTGCAGCATTAATGGCAACATGGAGGGGTTCACACCTCTATTTATTTTTATATTCTATTAACAAACTAAGCCCAGACATAAATTTCCATCTGGGCTAAGCATTTCAGAACATTTTAAGTTTCATTTCCTTTTCATGGAAATGAAAACGTAACTATAGTGTTCAGAGTATGTTTATGCTGTGAGGGTTTTTCATTCTGGCAAATCAATAGCTGACTCTCTGGGGAAAGTATAATTTGGCGATCAGCTTAGAGTGCCTGACCTTTAAGTTTTCAAAAGTCTTTGGGGCATTGCATTTGTTGCTCATGCTGGTAGGTTTGGGGTCAGTATCCATCTACATAAAGAAAGGCAATGGGACTATAAGCATCAGGCAAGGAGTCGAGAAATCTAGGGTCTAGGCCCCACTTGAACTTTCCCAGCCTCATCTCATCTGTCTAATAGCAATGACTGGTATTTCCCATCTCAGTAACACGGTTGTTGTGAAGAACAGGCTAGATGATCGATGTGAAAATGCTTTGGAAGCCATTCAGTAGGGCAAATAAAAGAGAGTGAAAACTAATGATAGAGTCATAGAGCAGGGTGGGCGAGTTATGGCCTGAGAGTTAAATTTGGACCTCCACCTGTTTTTGTAAGTAAAGTTTCATTGACTCACAACCACATCCATTTAGTTGTGTACTATCAATGGCTACTTTCATGCTACAGTGGCAGAGTTGAATAGTGGCAAAGGAGACCGTCTGGTCTGCAAAGCCTACAATATTTACTGTTGGGCTCTCTAGAGAAAAAGCCTGCTGACCCCTGTTACAGACCGTAGACTCTTTGGTTGCAATTCTCATGCGTGAGGAAGATAGAAACGTCTAATGTCAACTTTTTTTTTTTTTAATGAAGAATGACAGCTAGTAAATAAAGTATCTTCATTTTTACAGTCCTTTTGAAATAGTTAATCCAGACAAAGATTGACAGTGGAGATTAAAACCTTTATATAAAGTGATGTTGGGAAAAAGTGTACTCATACTGTGAGAAAGCAGGACACCACAGGTTACTTACTAATTGTAAGGAAAAATGTAATATTTATAAGGGAGAGATCTTGTGGTAGCAGCTTTATCCCTGTAGTCTTGGATGGGGAGACAGACAGACATGAAATTTCCAGGAGGGAAGGGAAAGACATCCAATGATATGTGCCTCCTTACGTGATGCAAGGTTTTGAAAAACTGTCATCTGTGAGGCATTTTGTTAGAAATGTGTATACTGAATATAATCAAACAGCAGACCTAGTTTTCAGTTTGTAGGAAATCCTGAGAAGGCAGGAATCAGGTTATGGACACCAAAAGGAAATAATCAGGCAGATCTCAAACCAAACACATAAAGAGATCTCAAAATAAACACATATTAGAGCTGTAACAACCAAATGTAATGAGGGAACCTTGATTAGGTTTGAAAGCTATAATGGATATTATGGGCCAGGCAGGGAAATTTGAATATGGACTAGATATTGGATATTATTACAGAATTACGATTAGTTGGTGTCATCTTGTTATTGTGGTGCTGATATTGTGGTTATGCAACATATACTGAAGTTTTTTGAGTTACTTCTAAATGCTTGGGACAAACACACACACACAAACACATACATAAAACATAGGAAATGTTAACAGTTGAAATCTAGGTGATAGGCCTAGGGAGGTCATTATAGTATTCTTTTAACTTTTGTATGTTTGAACATTTTCATATAAACCCTTGGGGAACAGATCCAATAAACAATTGTTATTTGCCTACTTGATGGAGTGAAGAACAAGGAATTGGCATCTACTAGAGGGAAAACACGAGCTCTTGGACATTTGGTCAATAACTCTGCCGTGTTGTTCTCTCTGCTGTCCTCTGCCTGGGTGAAAGAATTAGAAACTGAGCATTCTCTTTTCAGGATTTTGTTCCTGTGGATGTTCATTCCTGCTAGTGACTTATCTTCTACCCAGGCAATATTTCACCCTTATTAAATTTTATCTCACTGGTTGTCGCCCATCATTCCAGCCTCTCAGAACCTTTAGAATTGTGATTCCCTCATTCAATCTGATAGTTACCTTTCCCAGTCTTGTGACATCAGAGTGGTCAATGGGCTTGCTTTCCATGTTTTTTTATCCAAGTAAGGTAATAAAGACAGTGAATAGTTCTCCTTCCCAGCCTTCAGGGCACACACCCCTCCAGGCTGTAGTGGATCTGATCCTCGGCTCTCTTTGGGCCCATGGTTCTGCCAGTTTCAAACATCCCCAAGCTGTGCCTTAGAGTCTCCTGAGCCCCACACAGATCTCTCAGCCTCAGCGCCTTCCCCAGCAGCTGCTGTGACCCGCTCAGCATGCATTCTCATTGGCTCTGGGCAGGTGCGTCCCCTCGTGACTGTCCTGAGACACACCTGATGCCCAGGAGGCATGAGCCTCCCCAAGGACCCAGGCAGGGTCTGCTTGGAAATGCTCAGGGCTGAGCACAGGCAGCCTGAAGCCTGAGCATGTATCCTTTGCTTTCTCCCTCTGGGCACAGTCTGCATGGCACCAGAATGACAGTCGGTGGCACTCAGTGGCAGCTGTGTTGGTCTTCCCCCCTCCCTACCACACCCCCCATTTTACTCACTCCTGTTTCCCTTTGGCCCACGCTCTGCTTTCTGGGAGCTCAGGTAAAGGCAGGTTCCTGCTGTCAGGAGTCTGCATGGGGAGTGTGCCCCCAAGGACGTGGTAAAGGACTGTCCCGTGCCTTTCTCAAGTCAAGACCCCATTGGGTGGTATTCTCCTGAGTCATCCTCCAGTTCCCCTCCCGTGCACACTCATGAGTAACAAGGACACATAGTGCATAACGGGACCAAGTATTCTAAAATGTGAATTCATCTTGCCATATGCAAGTCATACAAGGTCAAAAGGTTTTTTACAATAATATTGTGGTGGTGATATTTTTTCCATTTTGAAAAGCAACAGACAAGTGTTTCTTCTAAGTCAGTGGTTCCTGACTAGCTGTATAAGTGCTATTGCAGGTTTCTTCTTGCTCCTGCCATTGAATGCTTTACTTTTTGATATATGTCCTTCAATTCATTTTTTCCTGTCATTTTAAACATTTTTAGAAGTCAAAGAAGGTGATTAATGGACTTACGTGGTTTTGGTTATGAATTATTTTAAAACATCATTATTTGTGATAATGTACATGGCTAACCCATTCATATTTAAAGTGTGGAAGTTTAACCTGGTAATGGCTCATTGAGAGGCAATATGGGGTAGTGGTTATGAATTTTTTATTTTAAATTAAGATTTTGGGGGTTCAAATCCTTTTAATTAACTGTTTCACTCTGGCAACTGTATTCAACTCTCTGTGCCTCAGTTTGCTCATCTGTATAATTAGCATAGTACCCGTACTTTCTTACATTATTGTGAAGAGGGGTGAATTAAAATATATAATTATCAAAGTACCTGGCTGGATAGAAGTAGTCAGGAAATGTGAATTGATATTATTAGGGTTCTTAATAATTGTTAAATCTATTATTACTATTACCACTATGATGATTCTTTTCTAGAGATCATTTTCCCTTTAGCCATACTCTGCAGAGTTTACCTCTAAATATGAGGTCAGCAAAAACAGTTTTCCAAGCAGCTGAAACAGGTGTCATAAAATTTTAGTAGTAAATACAAGCTTCTCAATTTGGTCTCCATTCAGAGCATGTTTACTCTTATGCTGTCTTCAGTGCTAACAGGTTCTTTTGACCTGTTTTTTTGGATGGTAGATAATTAAAAGCATCTTGTTAGAAAGGTAAGGAATGAGGTCACTGTTACTGGCATTCGATGTGAGAACACCGCTGTAATGGGCAACAGTTAATCATCAAACAGGAGACATTGCATGAGAAGGTCATGGGAGCCTGATGCATGCTGCCTGGGAAAAGTGGTCCATCCAACTGGTATTTATTGAGCACTTACTGTGTGCCAGGCACTGTTCTGGGCCAAGAGAATTCAAAGGTGAATGAGTGACAAGGCCCTGGCCCTCATAAGCTTGCATTCTGTGGCTGGGTGGGAGAAAGGGGCCGAGCAAATATATTTAAAGAAGGCAATTCCAGGGCATGGCAAGGTCTGAGGACTAAACACACAGGGTCATGCGGTAGAGAGCAGCAGAGCAGGGAGAGGGGAAGTTCGTAGGAAAGGACTTGGTGAGATCTGAGATATGAAATGAAAACAGCCTTGTCCATAGACAGGGGACAAGACTTCAAGTAGAGGACAAGCAAGTGGAGGCAGTGGAGTGTGGGAGACGTCAGTGGGTTCAAGCTACAGCAAGGGGGTGGAGGGTCTGGACTGTGGCTAGCCTGGGCAGGGGTGGGGGGTGTGAGCTGATGCTGGAAAGTTAGCAAGGGGCAAGCCCCCAGGGAGGTCTTACAGGTGGTGGCAAGGAAAGGACCTTAATTATCAGAGCAGCAGAATCCATCGCATGGTTATAAGCAGGAGATTAGATACCTAATATCTAATATATTAGATGATATATATATATTTTTTAGATATGTACGATATTAGATAGGAAATATATTAGATATATATGTATCATATCTAATATATACAATGTATAATTAATGTCCATAAGTATTAATATGAAGATTGTCACTGCTAAATATAGAATGTATTGCAAGCAGGCAAGACTGCAAACAGATCCGTTAGAAGACGATCACGGCAGGTTAGCTGAGAGACGATGTGGTTTGTACTAAAATGCTGGTGGTAAGAAGAGGCGCTTATGTTTGAGATTTTAGAGACTGAGTCGATGACATTGCTGAAGAATCGGCAGGGTGCTTGGGTGCTCTGGGAGGATAAGCAAAAAGGCAGAAGTCGGAATCCGAGCTGGCTGTGGATCCTGGGCTTGAACACCTGGACGAGGGTGGGCCAATATTCCGTGATGAGGAAGTCTGAGGGAGGAAAGGACCCGAGGGGTGGAGCTTGGCCATGTTTGGGTGGGGACGTTCTTAGGCAGCCACATGCCCGAGTCAGAAGACCCTTGACCCTGTCGCGTGGAAGGAATCTGTGGGTCGCTACTTCTCAGGAATCTGAGGTTCGATTCATGGGAGAGTGTAGGGATTTAAATGAGGCTCTAAGCTTTTGGAGAGAAATATTGGTGAAAGTTGATATTAGTGTGTAAATCTTGAAACCATTAACTACCTAATTAGGTAAAAGTTGATTTTAACATTTGCAAGGGCCTATTAAAGGTCTCCTTGAGTGAGATGGGCTTATTTTTTTTTTTTTATCAAGAAGACAAGGGAAAGATCTACTTTTGTTCTTATGAACACTCTGGTTCACTGTTGGCTCTCTGCTATTTATTAAAATTGCCTTTTAAAACTTTCCCAGAGCCCATAGGCAAGTCCCTAACCGCGGCTACCTTCCTGCTCTCCTATCTGAGGAACAGAGGCAAATCTCTGTAACCTATGTAGGTTTACCAGATGCTTAAATTTTCTAGAACTCTGGTCTGAGGGTATCTGTTAGAGGAACCAGTCTTAAGAGGGGCTCAGAAGGACTGAAGAGTTGAAGGAACGGCAAAGATCTGAGTTGTATTAGGTAATGGCTGGAATGCTAAGGTCATCTTTTGCTGGGGCCCAGGGAGGCTGACATCCGCTGGGGTGTGGAGTGTGGAGATGCATCTCCTGTCAAAGCTTCGGCAGCAGAGACCTTCTTAGCCAGTGAACTAGCAAAGCTGCTCCAGAACTTTCTCTCAATCTGTGAATGCTTTGATTCTGAAGGGAGTTTTGTCCTCTTTTTTGCTTTTTGTAATTTAGATTTTACATATTAGCTCCTTAACAAGCAAACTCTGCCTTCCTTCCCCCGAAACCACCCTTGTAGGACTGCTCGCTGATTTATTTTGCTGGCTAGAACAGTGATTTTATTTCTTTTCACTATGTGTGGGATGGTTTCCTGGCAGTTATGTTCAAGCCCCTTGGTGGGAGAGCTTTGCTGAATTTGTAAAGGTGTCATTATTTACTATTTTAATATTCTCAAACAGTGGTAGTTGTGTTGCTTGCTTGAAATGCAGGTGTTGATTCAGGACCCAGTGAGCTCTCCTGTAGGCTAGCTGCAGACAGCATCGGCTGCTTTCACCCTCAGTTTCTCCTTGACCACTGGAGTCACACGTTAACCTGTAGCCAAATATTGACTGTTCCTATCAGATGGGCGCATTGCTTTTTGTGCTGATCATTGGAAACTCCTTGAGCTGATAGTGTCAGAAATGAAGGGAAGAAAGGAGCTTGCATAATTAAAGTGAATTGCAAGGTCTTGGTTCAAGTCCCTGAAGATGAGAGGAGAGAGAATGAAATGAAGTCCATCAGCTTCAATTAGGAGGTGACAAAGATCTTTCTGCAGCTAGACTGTGGGACTGTGGAGCTGGGCATTTGTGGTGCATTAGAAAAATCAAAGACTGAGGGCAAACTTGATTGAGGGGAAACCGGTAGGCAGATAGCTCCCTGGAGGCTGTTGCAGGGGGTGGGGTGGGGATTGTAGACCTGTTGCAGGTCTGTATTTTCTGAACTGTTCACTCACCTTCTTCTTCTATTTGTACCTCCTCTCCCCCAAGGCTGCCTCAAACTTTTTAAAAATAAAACAAATGCTAAATCTTCTACTTTTATTTATTTTTGCACCTTTGCCTGCCTTTAATTGGAGGGAGATGGTATGTTTGTGTTTTCTATTGTCTCTACCACTTAAAAGTGTGGACCTCTCCAAGCGTCCATCTCCTCACATGCAAAACAGAGACAGTGATTCTACTTTAGTGTGAGAATTAAATATGAATAGGAGGCATCACACACTGAAAAGATCATGGGCTTTTGAGGTAACAGACATGGTTTGCATCCTGGATTTGTCTCTTCCTGGCCCTGTGATTTGGGTAATGTTGATTTTGCCTCTTTGGGCCTCAGTTTCCCCATATGTGTAAGTGAGATAATGCCTGTGCTGTGGGGTGGTTGTAAACTAGATGGGGAAGATAACTATAGCACTGTGCAGAGTGCCTGAAACATGCTCAGCAGGCAGTAGCTGCTGTCATTGAGTTTTTATATACATACCCAGGGACCTGATCTCAGACAGCTTATATTTCAAAATTCAGTATAAATTGGGCTGGCCTTGAGCTTGTCTAGACAAGGGTGTATAGTGAGCAACTCATCATGTCCTGGTCTGGTAATAAAGTTTCATAGCACTGACCCCAAAGGCACCACTGCAGCAGGCACAGGAATGGGTAGCCAGGAGGCTTGCTTCCCATCGGACCCCACAAGTGCGGGCCTTTCTGCCACAGGGGCATTTTGCTGGAGTTTGGTGTTTCATGGCTACCAGTTCTCAGAGCAAGATCTTGATTCAGTGGAGTCCAAGTGTCAGGACCACCAAGGCTAATGTCACCTGGGTATCAGCCTTGGGTGTTATTTTAGCCCATCTAAGGAGGTAGGTATGGGCGGTCCACAGTACAGGCTTTAAAGTCCTGAAGTTGTCACATCATGGAGGTAAGGGACAGCTGGCCCTGTACTGTGCCTGGTTTTCCAGGAGAATGGCATCTACCCATGTGGGCTCTGAGAGTTGATTGATGTTGCATAAAATAAAGGTTTGGTAGATACAGCCTTGGGAAATGGAAGGAATGTGTCTTAGAGTACAGAGATGCACATGAGTATTAGCTCCAGATAGCCCATCACTGCTGAGCTCATACCAGATGCCCAGCACTGTGCTTCACACTTCATACCACTTTAATCCTCCCACACCCTGCCCAGTCCTTGGCTGTACTCAGTGCTCCAGGCGAACAAACTGAAGCTCAGGGATGTGGCTATATTCTGGTCAAAAACGAGGGGAAGACCTGGGATTCATTTAAACCTGTCATTCTGATGCCCAGTCCTCGCTTCCTGCACTCTTGAGGTGCTGTGGGTTATAGTCTCAGGGCCAAAAAAAAAGAGTCTAGAATGATACTTTGAAAACCATGCCTCCACCAGGTTGGTCCTGGTGGAATGGTGAGCTGGTGGTTTTACCTGGGGAAGAAATAACTGTATGAACCACTGTGAACCACCAGAAAAGGACAGGGGTTCAAGGTGGCGTATAATATTTAGTAAATGATAAGGTATGGATCACAGTCACTCTGGAGATCCAGAGCTTACATCTGAGGCAGGGCCCTGGAGGCCACCTGACGTGGCAGCTGTTAGTAACATTTTAGGTGCTCAATCGTGTAGAGGTACACAAAGTTCCAAAAAACCAAGGGTGGCCCCTGTGGAGAACACCTGGAAGGACTGGGCAGCCACCACATTCCCACTAGTTCAGAAGCTTTGTTTTGTTTTATGTTTAAGCATTTTGGTGTCGCGTATGACAGCCCAGTTGCTCACCATCTGAACGTCAGCTTTATCAGAGGGGGTGACGCTGGTGGGAGGCACCCAAGGTGTCCTAGTTGCCCACAGGTATGTTGGACACCTGTCCCTATTCTGTAAAGCCCTGTTTGTTCTGTCATGCAAGGAGCAGAAAGGCCAGTGTCTCTGCACAGAGAATCTTTTGTTGCCTCAGCCATTTTCTTGCGCCAAAGCCAATACCAGGAGGCGTAATCCTTTGTTTTCTCAGCACTGTTTACTTTCCACTATTTATAAGGAGTTATCTGTCATGCCCTACCTTGGAGCTCTGTTTTATAAGGGGTAAGCAAGTTTGGTTCCTTCAGCCTCTCCTAAATATTAAATATGAGAAGCATTCTGTGTGTGCTTTTTTCTTCTGAGTGGTTGAGGGTAGAGACAAATCTCCACTCTTTCAGTTCTTCCCCATGAGTCATTGTTCTTCCAGAAGCATAATTTTGTAGAAAAAGGTCTGCAAAGCTCACTGATTTTTATTTAAATTCAACAGTGCCCCAGTGTCCTTGCTGATTTTAACTTAAATACTTGATTGCTGTAAAATGCAGGAGGTGCTGGACATGCTTGATTTCATTCCCAGACCCTGCTTTGGTCCCAGTTCCTGGTCTAACTGGAGAGGGTCTGTAGGGACCTGATCAACCATTTTTGCTGCTTGCTCTCCTGCACATTTCTGGTGCGTTTCTGGTAAAGAGAATAATTTTGTAACTGAAACTTCCCCCAGCCCTCAACTTCTGAATTTTGGGGTCTTCTCTATTTCCAATCCATTAGGAAGCCCTTATTTGTCAGTTTCCTCTGAAACACTGTGATTCTGGAAGGTGACCCCGGATTGGTCTTACCAGCAGGGACCCTGGGACCAGTGTATCTCCCACTATGAGCCATTCTTCATCTGAGCCACATTGTTGGACGAAACTGTGCTGAGGTGGCCAGGACCACCCAGTGAGCATTCAGCAGGAAGGCCTCCAGTGCCCATTTAGTTTCAAGGAGATGGCTTGAATTTTCTGTTGTCACTTAGGCCAGAGGCAGGTAGACCCAGAGGTGCCACCACCCACTTGGTGATTTCATTTTCAAAACTGGATGTGAAAAACTGGTATGTCCATCATGTTGAACTCAGGAGCAATGGGGCACAGTATCTTGTATTTATAAGGTGTTCATGCTTATTTGCCAACACTATTTGATAATGGCTTCATGCCATTGTGTGTACAAGTAGAGACATCTCACCAGATGCCATTTCTGAAGCAGATAAGGCTGTTTGCTATTCAGAAAATACATGAGCATGAATAAGGACATGAGTCTATTTGCCATATCCCTTCTCTAAAGGAAGAAGAAGGCCTGGGTCTTGAGGACAATGGGAAAGGGTCCCAGAGACTTGGTCTTTGCAGTGCTGATGGGAAGGAGCTACGTGAGTCATTGCCTCTTTTGTGCCAGTGGTAAAGGTGACAGGGGTCACCTCTGGTTAACACAGCCGGATGAGGATTTGACTAAAGCTCAAATGTCTGTTGCCTTTATTAGCACAGTGGGTAGGTAAACATGGTGACCCTAAGTGTAGGGAAAGTGATAATGCCGAAGCACAATAAATAAAGTGTTGGCGGGAAGGTGAATACCGCGGGGAGGTGGAGCAGGAACTGGCAGCTCTTGGCGCAGCCCTTTCCTGGCAGGGGTCCTAGCCGTGGTGACCCTCAGCCAGAAGGCTTTCAGGAGCAGGGCAGGAAGAGGGGGCATGGCTGATATTTGAACATCTAGGAGGAATGAATATCTGAGAAGGAATAAGACTGGGCTTATCATCTCAAGTCGAGGAAAAGTAAATAATAAAGGGACTCCTGATAGGAGCCTCGTTCTTTCTGCCAAAGTCTGAGGAAGAGAAAGCATAGGCCAGAGGGAGAGCCCCACCCAAGCAGAGCCTTGTGGTAAAGAAACGGCTCCTGGAGCCACTCTCATGGCTGTTCAGGGCGACACTCAACCTCAGAACTGGCTTCGGAGGGGGTGGCTGCCACCCCTGAGAAGCACTGGGTTGTGGAAGCCTGGCTACAATCCCTGGGGCTGATGGTAAGGAAACGATTTTTTTGTGTGATGACAGAGAGGCTAGAGGAGAGGTCAGGCTTGGGGTGGGAGTGACCACAGACTTGTTTCAGAAGGAGGCATTTGCAGGAAAAAAATAAGAACTCTGTCTTCATATGTGTGGACATGTCATGAGGTAAGCGGAAGTTGGAGGCTGTTTCTCCCCCAGACCTCCAGGGCGCAGTCCTCCTGTGTTAGCTTTCTTCCCTCCTGGCCAGAGTGGGGCGGTCACTTCATTCCCTCTCCCGCGGGTCCCTCTGCTCCAGGGTCCCCTCTGGGCTTGGCTCCTGCTCACTCTTGGATGACACCCCGATCTCCTGGCCTCCCCCAAATAGCTTGACCCAGACCTGTATAAATCATATACTTTGTTTAATAATATAGGAGGAACTCTTTGAAACTATAATGTACTATTCAAAAATATAGTTTAACAGGATGTTTTTATTATCTATTGAAAATGAACTGGACTGAGGTACTTAACTCATCATCACACGGTGATTCTTTCCTAGTGCCCGTTTCTTTGTCACAGTGGATTGCACCATCTTATATCTTGGAGATTTCAACTCACAAACTCCAGAGCAATTTTTGATTCATTACTAGTTTTACGGGACTGTCTGTAACCCCAGATCCTTGACTCCAGCTTCTGGTGTGTGACACAAGGACACTTGTGTCCCATAGGTAGCTTCACATTCTGCTCTGTCCCTTACTTGCTGTGTGACTTTGGCCAAGTTTTTTTCTATCTCTCCCATGTCTCTATTTTGTCTTCTGTAAAATGAAGATAGTAACAGCACTTGCCTCAGAGGGGTAGGTCGGAAAGATTTGAGAGGCAGAATATATCTGGTTCATAATAAATGTTCAGTATAGGTTAGCCATTATTATCAATACTGGATTCACAGAATTCCACTTGGACTGACCTTTTTGGTGCAGAAACATGATGAATTGAACGCTTAGCAAGCAAGTCACTCCACTTTTCTGACTGTCAGTTGTACACCTCAAAGTGGTGCTTAATGGTGGCTGCATGCCGCAGTGCTGGGGAGTTTAAAATGTGCTGTGGGTGGTATGCGTGAAACATGTAGTACATGTGTATGTAAAACATGTAACACAGTGACTGGCTTAAGGTTGCTTTCCCATAAATGGTAGCTACTACTATTTTTTTTGTTGTTTGTTATATAAACATAGGCTTGGCATTTCCTGTGCATAATCTAACCCTTTGAACTGAGAGTCAAGGGCCAACGTTCCCTGTCCCCAAACTAATCTTGCTTTGAGTTTCCACTCCTCCCGTCGGTTCAGACTGCTGGTCCTTTCCTGCCTTCAGCCTGGTGCCTCCTCGGACCTTCTCAATCTTTATCTTTCTGGTATCATCTGCTCCCCTGAATATCTGGGCTTCTTGTCATGGCCCTGCCGACCAATCCTGGGTCCGATCAGTATGGCCTCCCACCCCTCCTCCAGGTTCAGCTTCCAGCTCTGGCGCTTACCTTCAGCGCATAACTTGACTTTCCTGAGGCTCAACCATCTTTCAAATGGTCAGTGGCAATAAGGATCTCATCCGATTGTTGTGAGGCCTAAAAAAGTACCTAACTGCATCCACCCACCATTTGGATGGCGCTCTGCCCCAAGGTGGTTTCCATGGAGACAGACTCTGAGGTGGGGATGTACGTGCAAAAGATTTTGGGGCAGTGGTCTCTGGAACAACATCTGTAAGGATGTGTGGGCAGCAGGAGAAGCTGAATGGTGATGCAGTTGCAGCTGAAGCTTTTGCCAAACCCACGGGGCAACTGGAGTTAGGGTGATCCCTTAGAGTCACCACAAAAGGGCCAGGCCTGTGTTCCTGTGCCCACCAGTCACCAGGTAAGGGCTACCCAGGGCAGGCAGTGTGAGCTTGAGTGTGTAGCTCCCTTTGAGCAAGAGCAGCTGCTGGAGAAGAAAGGAAGGCAACAGCTCTGATAGCTGAGGAGCAGGGCGCCTTAGTCCTGAGGGGTGTCTGGGAACACGCCCCGGTGCCCAGTGCACACTCAGTCATTTGGAATCGCGTCTGCTTTACTCTTGAGAACCCATTTCCTTTCCCTTCTCAAAGCGCTAGATTTTACTCCGATTAGCAATTACTTTTTCCTCTAGAGAGCCTTAATTCCAATGTTGCTTTTTTTTAAATAGATGTCTAGGAACACGGTATAGGTTATCATTTATCATGTCTAACTTTTTTTTGAGGGGGGGAGGTGCAGATCAGAGTGAGCAGTTATTCATCTCTCATTATCCAGTGAATAAAAACCTAAAGTAGAGGTAGCATCTTTCCCTCTGAATTTAAAGGCCACTTCTGATCATATATTGGTGTTGAGTCTACTTGGAGGGCTGGGATGAAAGAGAATGGAAGGCTGTGTCTCTGCTTAGCCAGAATGAAGGCTGTGATCAATTAGTCATGCCTGCCATGGGCGTGGGCTAGAGACAGAGGTTACTCTTGTTCAGTTTGCTATCCCCAGTGTAGAGCCTTGTTTTCTGTTTCTTTGTTGGGTGTTAAAGTGCTTTGACTTTCCTTACTCTTTTGGGCAAATTTCTGTACCAGCACTTATATTTAATTAGCTCCTTTAAGTGTACTTAAGCCATAGACCTGAAATTCTGTCTCAGGTAGCCTTAACCACTTCGTTTATGACTTCATCTCCAAGAAACCATCCATTCAATAATTAAAAGTTTGTTAGAAGAGTGGGTTACTTTCATGAACACTTGCTTATTGCCTTTCCATTAAAATCTGGACTTTTGTGAATACATCACATTAGTGTTTGTTTGTTGTATGGATTTTTTTAGTGTATCCCCTGAGGAGTACTCTTTTTCTGCCATCCTTGCATGTCTTAGATTGTGTAAGCTCCCAGAAGGCAAATACCATGTCTTTTTAAATTGTATTGTACAGTACTGTGCACAAATGAGCAATTAATTCTCTAAACACTGGCAGTGGGAGAAGGCACAAAGGAACTGATGATATCTTAAATGATTTAAGTGATGTCTTTAATGTATTGGGTATCCCCAATTTTTTTCTAATAAAAACTGTCAGAAAAAAATGAGATCATGTTCAAAGTATATTGAGTTTCTCTGAACTAAATCACTGGTTAAATTAAAATTCTTATTAAAAAAATCAGTCATAGGTGTTTCTGTCTATACCCACAGATTGTTATTGTTGGATGCTTCTGCCAGGCTTTTAAAATTGTCCTCATGAGATTAACAGATTGAAGAACAACAATGGTGCCAGCAGGGAAAGTGAACGGCCCACTCTTGATCTGGGTCAGAGGTCGGCAAACTTCTTCTGCAAAGGGCCAGGTGGGAAAAATATTTTCAGCATTTTGGGCCATATGGTCTCTGTCACAACTACACGAGGAAGCAACTATAGATAATATGTAAACAAATAATCATGGTGGTGCTCCAGTAAAACTTTATTTACAAAAATAGAAGTGGGCCAGCCTTTGTCCTATGGGCTGTGTTTGCCAATATGTGATCAAGGTGATTAGATTAAATTCCACTGACTACTCATGAACTGATTCAGAAATACAGTATTAAATTGAGCCAGTGGTGAAAGAGGCAATTTCAAAGTCAAGAATGTGAAAATAGTTTTAATGACTTGTGCTCATAGCATTTGTTCTCTAGTTTGGCCACACCTGGGCACGGTGGCATTCAAGGGTGGGTCTTGATTCCGAGGGGCCTAGGCACTTCCGTTTCTAAGATCCTGGCTCCCAGGTGGTCTTGGTGTGGGGCTCCTTACTTACTAACTCCCAGAATTGGAGAATCTACTGAATCTCTCTGCAACTAAGCTTAAATTCCTTTCCTGTATGAATTAATTGTGTATCATTCCTACAGACCTAACAGGGTTGTTGTGATGGCCAAGTGAAATACTACTCAGGAACATGCATATTCCTCATTAAAAAATTAAGGAATATTAAATTTACTTGACCCCCTCTCTCTCTCTAGCTGAGCATGGTACTTGGTTGATGTCTTGATGTCTCTGTTTAGGGAGGGTGTGTGTGTGTGTGTGTGTGTGTGTGTGTGTGTGATAGAATTTCAAAGTAATATTGAATAATTGAATGATTCTTAAGATTTGCTTCACATTTGAGTAAACCTGCCGCACTTAAAAAAAATCCTAATGCCCTGGCAACTTCCCAGATTAACTGAATCTGAATCTCTGGGGTAGGACTCAGGCATTAAAAAAAATTTAAACTACCAAGGGAATTGTTTTCTACTGTTGTTGTAACAAATTACCATACAAATTTAGTGGCTTAAATAATACAAATTTGTTATCCTAGAGTTCTGTACGTTGGAAGTCTGACACAGGTTTCCCTGGGCTAAAATCAGAATATCAACAAGGCTGTGTTCCTTTCTGGAGCCTCTAGGGGAGAATGTGCTCCTTAGCCTCTTCCTGCTCTGCAGGCTCCTGTGTTCCTTATTTAATGTCCTGCTTCCCATGTTTCAAAGTCAGGAACAGCAAGGCAAGTCTTTCTTACACTGCATTGCTATGACCCTCTTCTGCTGCCCCACCTCCCTCTACTCAGCTCTCCTTCCATCTCCCTCTCTCCCCTTTAAGGACCCCTGTGATTACTTTGAGTCTACCTGTTAATCCAGAATAGTCTCCATAATTTAAGGTCAGTTGATTAACAACCTTATTTCCTTCTCTACCCAAAATGCCTCTTTGCTATGGAACATAACATATTCACAGGTTCCAGGGACTATGATATGGACAGTTTTGGGGGGCTATTTGTCTGCCTACCATAACAGGTAATTCCAGTTCTGAAAGGGAACAGGACATGAACCCTCACTAGTGGGAGCAAATCCTTCCCACATGTGTTCCACTGATAAGGCACATGCCTCCTTTCCTTCCTTGATTTGCAAAGTTTTTCATTTTTTATGTAGTGAGCTCCTGTTGTGTTCTAGGTGTTCGTGTTTGGGATGTAATGGAAATAGGACAGCCAAGGTCTAGTGAGAGGAAAAAGATATTTAAGTTGAGAAAATGCTGGTATTTTGATCCCTAATAGGAAGGATCCTTTCCCAAATTTTGAGGCCAGGCAAGAATTCCTGGAAGAAGTGATGTAGGAATTAGGCAGGTGTGGAATGCTGAGTAATAATAGCCTGAGTACCTCCCACAGATACTTAGTGCATTATGTACAGTGGGCACTACAAACTCCCATGGTGGGTACTAGAGCTACCATTTTACAGATGTGGAAACCGTGGCTCATAAAGATTGAGTCATAATAATAGCTGTCTATCACACTAGTAAATAATGAGATTGGTTCTATACTAAGGCATGAGAGTGGCCATCCTTCCTTTAAACCCTGGACTAACGTATTACTCTCTTCCAAGTTCAATTTTCTTCCAGAAGAAAAAAAAGAAGAGCAGAAGCATGAACCAAACCCTGTGTCTACCACTTGCACTTAACCCTGGAAGTGTAGCTTTTTGGTTGGTTTTCCATCTGAACCAGGAGAGCACCCATGTTCTCTGCAGAGGTGCAGCCAGCATAATTGTGTTGGCATCCTGGGACTCGCGGCAAGAGTCACTGCATTGTCATTTGGGTATCAAAGTACATTGCATATGAAGGTCGGGTGTCACCGGGATCTAAGCAGTGGAAGAGCGATGCCATCACTGATTGGAGATTTCAGGGTCTGCTGCTCTTCAGAAAGGTGAATGGGAGAACCCCGAGCAGGGCTCTTCTATTCACGCAGCTCCTCCTTCCCACATTAGGTCTGGCAGCTCCCCTTGGTGCTTTTACTGTGGTTTTTATTTAGAGTTACTTGACTCTCACCGGTGACCAGATTTAGTTTCTCTCTGTGCTGAGAATGTAGGCAGTGGTTCCTAGACCAGTCATCTCTTGTCTATCTTATAGATACCCAGCATCCAAGCATTGATGGAACAACCATGATATATAGAACATTGGGATACACTGGACCTTGTTAGAAGGGCCTTTTGGGTTGCTGTGTTCGGGGCATTAATGCTTAGAATATAATGGTAGCAAATCAGAAGGCCAAGGTCTAGTGAGAAAATACTATTAAGGAAAGGAAATGCAGGTGCCTTAGGACCTCTTAGGAAGGGGCTTTAGGCCAAATTTTAAGATCAGGTAAGGATTCCTGGAGGAAATGATGCTCCAAGTTGGTCTAAGAATTAGGTAGGTAGAGAATGTTGGGTGATAATAGCCTGAGAGCCTGCTTTAGGTGGTTAATACAGTATCTTCCATTCTGACCAGACCCTTACACATTGGATACTGTCACCACCATTTTGCAGATGAGGCTCCTACAGGTGAAGTAACCTCTAAGGTCCCACAAGGAGAACAACAAAGCTGGAATTGAGCTGGCAGAAACTCTAAGGCTGCAGTGACTAATATGGTCATGTTAAGTTTAAATTAAAAATGAAAGAAAGCCAAATTCCTCAGTCACCAGAATCACCTTTCAGGTGCTTACCATCCTGGAGAGTGATGTCAGCAAGAAGACAGAACAGGAGTTTGCACGCTGGTTCCCTCGCAGAAACACTGATTTGAACAGCTACCTCACATGAAAATGCCTTCCCAAGAGTTAAGGAATCCAGGTGAGAGATGACGGCACCTGGGTATAGTCCTGAAGGAGGAAAAGACTGAGGAAAGTATCAAGGACCCATTTCCCAAGCCCTGGCAGCGCAGTGCTCTCGTATGGACAAGAGCGAGGGAAGGGAACACCTGACTTTGCTGCTGACCCCAGAGAACTCTGGCTATAGGCTGGCCCCTGCAGCCCTGGGAGGCTAGTGGCTACCATATTGGACAGTGTAGATTAAAGAATATTTTCTTCATCAAAGAAAGTTTATTGGGCAACACTGCTCAGGGAGTGTTGAAGGAGATCTAGAAGATTTTTGTCAGGTTAGCAGTAAGGTCAGTTGTGTGTGAGTACCTCAAATATCAAAGCCAGAGGTAGACTCTGTTTCTGTGCCAGTAGCTCTGTTCTGCCCTTACTGGTCACAGGGTAGATAATGAAAGATTCAGGGAGAGTTTTCACTCAGTCTGTTCTGTTACTGATGCATGCGGAGAGGGAGACGAATTCTAGGGTCCACACGGTCAGTACTTTCAGAGGACTGTATGTACTTCTGTGCGGGATCTGTCTATAGGATGCACATGGGGTCCTTGGCATGGTGGTGGCTGGTGGCAATCTTAGCTAACTGAAGTGCTGCTGTTTCACACGTGGTCTGGACCTAGGGAATTAATCCTCATATACAGACAGAGTGCATCGTAGGTCAGCCAAATGTGTCAAATTAGAAATGATTCTCCTACTTTCAGATAATTTTCAAGTGATATCTAAGCATCCATTTATAGGTAAACTAGGAAGATGCTGCTAAGGAGTAGACCTTTAAAGAGTCAGCTGTACGTTTCGTGTCTTACTGGAAGATTCCTATTACATAGTGATCTTGACTTTACAGAGCTCCTTTGAAAGAACTGTATCCTACCATCCGCAAAATCATCCTGTATGAAAGGATGGGCAAGTCTTTATTGTGATCCACAATGAACAGATGAGGGAAATA
The DNA here is from genome assembly GCF_030020395.1 of Manis pentadactyla. NCBI lineage: Eukaryota > Metazoa > Chordata > Mammalia > Pholidota > Manidae > Manis > Manis pentadactyla. The sequence continues at coordinate 39,912,395 of NC_080032.1, read as the reverse complement.
GGGTGCCTGAGACTTTATCCTTGCACCTGAAGCCAGTCTGATTCTAGGGTGAGCTATGGTTGATGCCACATCTGTCGGCTGGGGAAAAACTCTAGGGCTGCAGTGGCCTAGATAGTGGCCATTCGTCACAGAAGGTTATTTAAATTCAAAGTTAAAAAAGAAAAAAGCTTAAAATAATTCTACCAGACCATAAAAGGAAGGGATCCTCACTTATTTAAAGGAAATAAATCTAATTACTACTTTTACCCCATTGCTTAGGAGGCTTACAGTCTAAACCATTCATCTTAACGAGCTTTTTACTGCTCTCAAAAGAGATGCTGATTCTTGAAGGATTCAAGAGCATCTGGTAGACAATTTGTGGACTCATTTAGTGCATATGCATCAATCTTTGTCTCAGTATTGAGGTGAAAGGAGATGATCATGGTTGCTGTGTCATCACCTGCAAGAGACTAAGTGTAGGCACCTAAAAATGGGCCTTAGTTTACTTATTACTAGGAAACACGCACAGTTGTATTTCTGCTGCAGGTGGTTAAAGTGAAATGGACTTGTTATTGACAGTCTACATAGTAATTCCAGTACGACAAACTCCAGCAAACACGCATGGAGTGAACATTCTTGCTCTGGTCTTCAAAGGGAGATCATTGACTTTTATTTGTTTAACCCTGCCTCCAGGCCGTGGCTGCAGCCTCCATCATGATGGAGCTGGGATGATTAATGATCTGTTGGAGATATTAATGCCTCATGTTTTGGTGCTCTAATTATAAAGCAGATTGGAGCCATGCTTTAGAGTGGGTCTGAGATTGAAAGATATTTAAAAAGCAGGCGATTGGTCCGACACTTCCACTTCTTTCAATTTAACCATAAATCAATCATGAATGATTTTTCCACTGTAATTTTTCATGGGTTTTGAACTTGGCTAATGAGCATCCCGTCCCAGAGTGAAACTGATTTTCCTAGGTCTTGTTGGAAAGAAGATGAAGATTTATGAAGGGGCTTAGAGGGAAATACATTGCATCTCTTCCTATCCTCTGCTTATTTCTTTCCCCTCCTTTTCTGTCCTTCAACCCTGATCAGGCTTCACTTTCATGCACGATGTGTAGTACTTGGGAAAAGGGAAAGCCCCAGTGTGTCTTGACCTACTTTTCAGTGACCATACAATTACAAATAAATTGATACTGTGTAAGTGGTATTACATTCCACACTGAAGAGAAGAACGTGGGGAGAAGCAGAGTGCGCTGGCCTGAGCAGCACCAATCCCGTTTCTTATTTGTCAAATATGTTCACTTCAGACTTTTTAAAAATATGGGGCAGCTCAAGGTGTTTCTTCCACCCCAAGAATCTGCCATGAAGACGGTGAGAAAACTTCTTAGGAACCCTTGGTGAAGGGAGAGAACCAAACTGGAGTCACTTTGACAAATTTGCTTTCCCTCACTGCAGAGAATGGGATACGTCTGTGCTGGATTGCAAACCTGGCGATCAAGTTGTAGAAGAGCACAGGTTTTAAATATTTGTATAATTTTAGTTTTTTTGAGAATTTTGTTACCTGAGAGCTAGATTGGTAGCAAAGGGCTTGTTAAATTAGAGACTTTACAGACTCAAATGCAGCAAAGGTTCACGTTTACCATAATGCCATTGCACGTGGAAAGATCCATCAGGGCTTTTGAGGTTTTCCATTTTGCTGTTACTGCAAGACTATTTGAAGCCCTATGTATCAGAGCAATATATATTACATTTCTAATCTACGTAAAATATGAGTGCCATTTATTAACAGATTTGTATTCAGGTTCTATGAATGTTTGGAAACAATGATTCTCTTCCTTCCTTCCTACATACCTACTTGACTGCTTTTCTTCCAGAAATATATGCTGGAACCGTTATTATGTATCAAAACACTTGTCTAGCCTAGGTGGGTGGGTGGTAGGAGAGGAAGGTGACTTGGCAAATAAATAAGATAATGTCCTCAAAGAACATAAGTTTATGTTGTTGTAGACAACAGAGTCCACTGTAAGCAGAAATACAAACAAACAAACATTTATTTGAGGGCATTAGGTAAGTGACAAAATCTTTCAAAAGCCGTGGGAACCAGGTTTGGGTGTCACGTAGCCCAGGAAGAGAGCTTCCAGGAGCAGTTCCCAGCATGCCTTGTTCTAGGGGAAGCCCCACGGGTACTGCTTTCTGATCCTGGAGAGACCTGCTGCCCCAGTTGGCCTGGAAGAAATCCCCTCAACGCCATTGTAGAGAAAACAAAAGTTCCTATGGCAGGATTCTCACCTGACCTGGGTCTTCTCGCCCACTGAACACGTGTGGGCAATACGTTATTATTGACTCTACATAAAGAGCTCCGCCCAGTGCTCTGGGTGACACGGTAGCATGGCTGCAGGACAGCAGAGACTGGAGTGGTGGTAGCACCAAGGACAGAGACTGAGATGGCTGAGGGGGCAGAGAGGCACAGATGCAGAGACCGGCTTGCTGCATGCAGACTTGCTCTGAATGGATGGGATTTTAGTGCTTGACCTGTCACTGTGGGAATAAAGTTGGGTATAAACCCTTTCACCCCAAGAACACTCTATTGTCATTTTTCGGTCTCACCAAATCAAGAGTGAACTTGCCCAGGGCTGAAACCCAGTGCTGAGACAGCCATGCTAGCAAGGAGGGCCTATCTCCCCAGGTGTACCAGTGACTCCCTGTTGCCTTCTTTTTCATTTCAAACTTCTCAAGGGTACTTCTGTGTGGCAAAACCTAGGCCACATCAGCTATCTCAACTGCAAAGAAGTCTAGGGAATGGAGTCCTTAGCTTTCTGGTCTCTGCCACATAGGGAGTATGGTTGAAGGCTTGGAATGGCTACGAAGGAAATGAATGCATAGTATCGCCCACCATGGGGAAGGCAGACAGGTTAGGAGATGTCCAGGCTACGTTGGGTGAATGCTGAGTGGGAGGGGAGGCACTGTGTCAGTGGAGGAGGCCTTCAGAGAAACAGTGCAGCATATTATGCTTACTAAGGCTGGAATGGGCTTCAGGGCTCTATTAGGAGAGGACGGGTGTGTGATGAAGAAGCAGACAGCTTCAAAATCTCAGTGGTCTCACAACTCATGTAGAATCAGCTGTGCGTATACATTGGTGAAGCCTAGTGTAATATGAAAATATTGGATTTCCTTTCCAAAAATTATTCAGGATTTCAAAACAGTGAGAGCAAAACATTAAAGCCAGCACAGAGCGTGGGGACCTGTGTGATTGCTTACCTCGAATGCCCATGAAGCTGGCCCTGGGAGTGCAGGCGTCCAGGAGACTCCAGGGAGGCTTGGTTCCCCGTGGTGACTCAGTAAGGCAAGCAGCTTCAGTCTGCAGCTCTGCCCCTCAGTTCAGCCTCCTCTGTATTTGCCAAAACCAGGCAGGCTGGCCTGGAGGGCCACATGAGCTGTTCACTGCCTCGGCCAGGAAGGGACACGTTTTACCTCTGTTCCCATTTCATTGGTTAAAAACTGGTCACATAGGGAGTATGGTAGACAGCTTGGACTGCTAAGGAGTCTGCAATAGGCCCAGGAATGGAGAAGACTGAACATGGTGAACGAGCATATCCACCCAAAGGCTCAGAAAAAGGGGATGACCAAAACTATAGCTTTGCTGTATCTGAATTAGAATATTAATAACTTTTTTGTGGCTAAAAAATTCAAAAAACAGGTTTGCTTTTTAAGAATTTGATCATTTTGAGCAGAACAGTGTCAAAAAATATTTTGCTAAGTCCAAGTGCTAGTTGTAACCAGCTAGTTGTAACTAGCTGTAATTAGTAGTAACTAGTGAAAACTTTGAGGGTGTTTGAATTTAATGCTTTGGAGTAAGGAAATGGTTTTTGCTTTAGTACACGTCTTCTCTTAAGATACAAATGATATTTTAGTGAAAACAGATGTGTATAAAAACTGCATGAAAAAATATCCTCCTGAAGTTGTTCACTCTTTTACCAGTGATGATCAATCTATGTGCTCAGATAGACAGCAGAATAGTATCACTGAGATGATCCTGAATGTTCCTTGCTTCTGTGAGCTGTTCTGAATTACTTTACCTGATGAAGTCCACTTCTGGACTTGAGAAACAGGGACTCCAAAAAAAGTTATCTTTTGCATCACTAATGCTCTGCGTCTATCACTCTGACACTTTTAATTATGAACTAAAATACAAAATAGCCAAGTTCAATGATGTGGGACAGACAATAAAAGGAGCTCCGATATGAGATAGATGAATGCGGTTCACAGGGACAGACGGGAGAACTTATTGACAGTTATGTTTCTTTCTTTCCAGTAACTTCTGTTACTAATATGCACATTTTAATTTGCACTCCTTTAAATTAATTTTCCTTTTTTTTGGGGGCCATCTCTTCTATTCTGGTATTAGAATGCTTTGTTTTTATGTTAACAGGTGCATTGTGCTCTACTGGAAAGAAAACTGGATGTGAAAACAAATCAGAGCCCTAGCCCAAATAGTTGCTAGAAACAACTATGTAAATTTATCTCTTAGCTTTGCCTCATCTGTAAAACGGGAATGATGATTATGATCATAGTGGTGTATAAGATGATTAAGATGATGATTAGTTGATTGTCTTTTCGACTCAGTTTTACACCCCAGAGTCTGAACCAGCAGAGGGAAAACTGTGGCCAAGAGGTCAAATCTGGTTTTTCATTAGTTTTTGTAAATAATGTTTTAAGGGAACACAGCCATGCCCGTTCATTTTTTTGTTGTCTGCGGCCACTTTCATGCTACAATGGCAGAACTGAGTAGTTGTAACAGAGACAGCATAGCCCACAAAGTCTAAATTATTTACTATCTGCTCCTTTACAGAAAATGTTTTCTAATCCCTGGTCTAAATATCTGTTTTGATTTGAGAAAATTTAGGAATATTGTCTTAAGGAGATATGAGGTTGCCTTTGGAAAATTTTGTTCTCTATACTGTACCCAGAAAATCCCCAAGGTGAGCCTAACCCAGATTTTAGCTGCTGAGAGAGAGGTGTAGCATTTATCTTTTATTCTTGAAATGCTACCTACAGGACTGCAGTTGGCAGAGGTCATTATGCAAACAGATTCATTTCTCCATGATACTACATGTATGGCATTTGCACAGATGTAAATTGTATTAACGCCAGAGCATAATGTGTATACTTTAGTCACTTTATGAAATTGTTCAGTCATCTGGATGTCTTTCACTGTGTTTACCAGGAAATGAGAAATAGAGAATTGAGCAATTTTCTCGTCAATTTGATCAGTGTAGACCAGGAAACTGGATGCCTTTAGTTTAAAAAAAAAAAAAGCTTTCTCCCTGCCTTCAGTTGCTGGAATTTATTTCTTTTACTACACAACCCAGCTAATCACTCCAATTTTCCAATCTATCTTACCTTTGAAGGCTCAGCCTGTTTGAATTTTACATGGTTTGTACAACTGAGGTCTGCTTCCAAACTGTAGGGTTTTTCGAAATAGGATTCATGTTTGTTTGTCCATCTACTTGCTTCCTTCTTTTTGATCTGTGGCCTAACTTGTTCAAATTTCACTCTTAATTTAATCAGGAGCCACTGTGAAAACACAAAAGAAGGAGAGACATTGGAATGGAAGACTAGGAACTGAAGAATTTGTTGGCGTAGTGCCTTAGTGACAAAGGGAAGGTTGAGGAGAAAGGGCCATAGAGGAGGCAGGCAGGTAACAGAAGACCAGGGATTGAATCTTTGGGCCCAGCTGTGGAGGACGCAGAAGCAGCCGGAGCTTGGGAAGGAACTGTCAGTGGGAGACGACTGGCCACTGGGTCGTAGAGATTATTAAGGCAGACGGACTGTTTTCAGGAAGTTTGGTGGCCAGTGAAGTTATATTCAAGAGTAACCAAGCGAGAAAATAGAAAAGGTTGTGAGTTTCAACACTGTCCTGGTCTAGGAGGGCATCTGGAAGGGGTTCATCTAGTTCTACCTCAGTCTGGTGTGGAGTTTTGTCTTCATGCTATCGCCTCCTCCTCCTGGGGTCCAAGAACTCTCTGACCCCCAGGGGTTGATGAGTGTTCGGGTCATTAGCAAGGACTGTTTATGTGGAGCAGGACAGATGCAGTCAGAGGCAAGGACACAGACACAGTTCACCCTCGAGCAGACATCAACAGGCACCGTGCTGCCACTGTGAGTCGAGGGTCCTCAGAGACACCAGGGCTGATGCTTCCTGACGGCGTTGTGCCCTCACAGCCCTTCCTGGCCATGGCCGGTACTTGCCTTAGGGAGGCTGCTGGTTTCTAGTTCTCACACACTCCTGCTCACACAGCTCCTCCCCTTCCTCTTTTCCCACTCCTTTGTTCAGATGGCTTGTCCATTTTGATGAGGGGCTTTTAAATTTATAGTGAAGTATTTTTACAGTCTTTGTTTTCTGCTTTCCCCCCCGAGAGTGACTCACTCACATCCTAGGTAAGAGCCTTGGGGGTTCTGAGGAAGGAATTTTGTGGGAAAAATAATGCTTTAAAATACTGTTACCTGCTGCAAGTGTTTCTTGGATTTGTTTAAAGTTTATTAATGACTTCTGACTTTGAATTGGAGGAAGCCATGTCTTAGGACAGGCTTTCAGAGAACCTTCTGGAAGGTTTTCTTGTTGCTTGCTTGCTTAGCTGTTTTGAGATATGAAGTTACAAGTGAATTCAGAAAGGTTCTAGAACATTACAGAATGGTAGGGAGGGCCAGGTCTCAGTTACTCAGAGTTCAGAAGGCATCTGTCACAATTAAAGCTGAGAACCTAGGATTAGCAGAGGAAGCAAGGCATGAACCAGTGTCTGGTGGGTCAGGTCCTGAGGAGTGAGACTGAGTTATTGGCCAGAGGGTAGGAAAAAGTGCCTACAGAGAAGTTTTGCAAATGACTGAGATCTTTCAAAACCCTTTGCTTCCTACATGTGACATTTCTTCAACTGTAAGAGGCTTTCAAAAGTTTGATGACTGAATGCCTGAGGAGGTAGTAGTTAACTTGTGTCTTGCAGAAAATACAGGTTAGCTTGGCAACTTTGAAGGAAAATGAGATAATTCTAATTAAGAGGATTTACTGAACAAGGATAGAATTGCTGTTAGTCTGACATATCCTGAAGACTCTTGAAAACTGGTGTATTAATATCAGTGCCTCCCAGAGGTTGGCATATGTTCTGAGGGTCTCAGTGCAACTTTGTGTTTCTTGTGCTTTTTTGTTTTTTGAGTGTAAATGCATAAACTATTTACCAGGTAAGGTTATAAACTTGAAGGCTCAACCAAAGTCTTTTATCTCAACAAGCAGACCACACTGGTGGAGTTACAACCCTTTTGGTATAGTTTTGACAAAATGCTTTAATTCTCTGTTTTCCATCCCTTACCTCTCTAAAGACCTTCTTGACCTAGACCTATGCAGATTTTAATGTACGCACAAATCACTCGGGAGTTTTTAAAAATGAAGATTCTGATTCAGTAGCTCTGGTAGCAAAATGAGGTTGAGTTTTACCATCAGAAAAGTCTGGAAGGTTTGAACTATGGCTCAGTTTGTAATGATTGAAATGGTGGCTTGAAGCTTGTATGACTTAGACAAGTTATTTCAACACTTTGTTTCTCTATCTGATAAATGGGGATAATGAAAGTGCATTCCCGTGTTTCATTCTAATATCTCCATCTCCTCCTGTGTTTCTCCTGTTCACTGTTTAACCTCCAGTGCCGAGACAATACCCAGCATGTCATGGATTTCCATACATATGTATGGAGTCACATATGATTGAATGAATGACCAAGTACATAGGTTTGATTTTAAATTCTATAATGTAATTAGAATACTGCAGAGTGTCTGGCCCTAAGAGACTTTTCAATTACTGTGATTTGCTTCTCCATCTCCCCTGTTACTCTCTGAAACCGTAAGCTCAGTTTGGATGTGTGTCTCAAATTGTTGAAGCAACCACATAGAAACAGGTGCTCTTCTTGTGATCCCTCAGTGAAATAACAATCACACTTCAGATAATAGAAGTTTGATGAATGGATAAGAGAGAGTGGTTTCACAATGTTGTTGTTACACATAAATGGACAGTGGTAAATTAGGCAATTGCTTTTCAAAATTGATCATCTCAATATATGCTTGTGTCTTATCTGCTGCTGGAGCACTGGGAGGAAGCAATTGTGAGGAAATGTGGAGCACTGAAGAATTCTCTGGATTCAGAAAAGACTGAACCAGGTGCACAGCTGATCTTGGGAATGTGAATCTCACAAATTTGGCTCACCAACTCTTAGGCCTCTGCTTTCCTAAAATGTCAAAATGTATGTGAGGTTTGTAAGTGTGGTCCTTTCGAAGTGCAATAGCTGTGGAACTTAAAGGGTTAACATTAGTTCACGTATTCACATGACTTCATTTAATCAGATTGCTCTCCTGCCTTTCAGTCAGACAGTGGTATTTACCGAATGCCAGCTGTGTGCCAGGAACTGAAGTAGGTGGTGGAGAGGTGGGGTGAGGAAGGCAGAACCAGGTTTTGCCCTCCTGACCATATGTTCCAAGCGGGGCAGGGAGACAGAGAAAAACAGGGAAATGGCCAAGGGCTTGCTGTTCCGCTGGCTTTCAGAAAAGCATGCACTGAGATGAGTTGTCATTTATTGGTTAAAGGGACTTAAACCCAGTGCTGGTGGTTATTTATAACTCTGATTTTAGCGCACTGTCTTTTCCTAAAAGTGTGGTAACTTATGATGGAAAGAGCTTTGCTTTTTCCTTCGCTGTTCTGTACTCAGTGCTTTTAGTGATAGGCACATGGTAGGTGCTCAGCAACTATTTATTGAATGATTAGGAAAAAAACTTGGCAAGAATGTATACTCTAAGTGAATTCTTGTTAATGATGACTGAGGATTTTTAGTTCTGTGTTTACCCAGAACTAATATATTATCATTTCTCTGTTATGTGTAGATAGTGTATAAGTTCTAGCTATAATTAATTTATTAATCAGTGTAAAAAGAAACACCCACAAATATGAAGCTATTTTTTTTTTGCTAATGCATTTAAATAGGTACATTGAAAAATTAACAGTAAATGGATCTACAGACAGTTCTCTGTATTGTCAATTCTCTTCATAGTGCTTTTAATTTTTATTGTGGCTGCCCCTGCCATTAGTGGCAGTTATTATATTTTAAAATGTTTATTGAAGTTGACAATAATAAATTGAGTTTGTTTTCATTTTGTTCCCAAAGCTGATGATTATGAAGTATATATATATTTAGCATTCATTACTATTTTCACACACCTGGGAGGGGTCCTACTACTCTCACTTTCTTAAATTTCTTCAGCAAAGCTGCCATATACTAATTTGTCCTAATCCTTATGCCATAGGACATGCATTGCCCAAAGCAGGAGGTATGGCAATGTCAACAGCAAACATATCTGGTCTAAAAAGAGGAGGAAGAACATCCAGTCTAGATGAACTCTAGCAGATACTCAGTTAAGTAACCCACATGACTGGCAGATTCCTATGATTGTGATCATTCTAACAGGGAGGTAGAGAAGATGTCATCTCACAGTGGAGTAATGAAGACTCATACCTGGCCAATGTTGTGGGATTGGTATCCATACCCATAGGTCAATCTTATTAAATCATCGGAAGGAAATCTTGGACAGTTTCTGAATTAATGGTGATGAGTGAGCCCATGAGATGCCTAGGTGTTTAGGTAGATGGGACAACCACTGATTCTAAAAACAGTCAACCATACTGAGATTAGGAGTACTTGGAAAGGTCAATGGCATTAATTGAAGTATTGCCACTTAGTATTTTTTCTAGCTGTGAGATAAATATTTAAAAGTTGTAGATGAAGAAAGGGATACAAATGGAAAACATTATCAAAACAAGTGTTCTTATTGTCCTGAGGTGGTAGTCATTTTAGAGCTATTGTCCCAGGAAATCAGTCTTTTCTCATTAGAAAAAGGTGAAGGTGAGAAATAACTGCTGTTACTATTTAATAAGTTAGTCGGAGCAGAAAGCCAGCTCAGAGTTATATAAAAATTAGTGTATGACCATGAATGATGGGCTCTTTATCTGCGAGGCAAAAGGTGAAGACTGAGGGCCAAGTTCACTGGAACTCATTGTCAAATGGGAAGTGTGGTCTTGGGAATGGGTGCAAAAATACAGACTAATAAGGGAGCCATGGGCTTGAAGGCAGTTTGCCAAATGGAGCCCACTCCAAGGAAGAGAAAGAGGAGCAGGTAAAAGGAAAGGGGAAGCGAGAGAGACAGTCTGAGAGCGAGCGAGAGACACACATGCTTTGCCTCTGGAATAGCCACCTGCCTGTCGGAATAGCCACCTGCCTGTCATTGCGCAAGGTAAGGAATTAGAGTCCTTTTCTATTAAGCTAGTGATTGGACAATATTAAGTGGTTTTCAGATCATCCTTTATAGATTTTAGGGGCGCTGGGAGGGGCCTTCTCAGGGAGTAGGTGTGGTTCAAAAGTGGGCAAAAAACAGTGATTTGTGGATGGTTTCCATATCTAACAAATTGGGATTTTTTGATTTAATCATCTCTAATAGGGAAGGATTGATGATGAAAAGCAAAATAACATTTCTATGTTAGGCTTCCAGCTAGCTGAAAATCTTCTTGTATTTGCTTAGTAATCTGTATATAGTGTGATTTGATGATTTGAGTTTAATATTTGTGTTTCCAAAATCTTGCATTATTCGGAATAGTTATCCCTGAGTTCCTCTGGACTCATTGGACCACTAAGTTCCTATCATGGCTTCCAGGATAAAATAAGAAATGGACTAAGGTCTTGGAAGGAATCACTGCATGAGTGATGTCCCCAGTAAGTCACATGTTACATACGATCTTAATTTGGACATGTTGTGAGCTTAGCGTTGGCATCAGATTTTAGATTTTACCTGATAGGGTGACATAGTGACTTTGCTCTCTCTCATCTCCAGCAATGTAAAGGTGGTAAGCAGATTGGCACCAAAAGGTGCCAATGTTTTATAGGCATACTGGTAAAATAAAATCAGTCCTCAGTGGCAAATTGTGGGGGAGGGGGAGGGTGACAGAGAAGGAGAAGATGGGGAGATAAAAATGTTCAATTTTAAAATTGTATTTGAATGTAGATTAAAGTCAATTGATTGGAAAATCAGTAATGAAAAAAATATTTTTCAGGGTGTTCTCCTGGTGTAGAAAAGATCTTATAAGATCTAAGAGAGGGAGAGACTAAAAGGTCAGGGTGACTGTGAGGGAGTCCATTAACTCCTTCTGAGCTGATTGGGGGGTGTGTTAGTGACTATGTCCAGGTAGGGACAGATGGCAGAGAGACAGGAGGCGATGGGGAAGGCAGAGATAAGGTGTTCACCAGAATCCCTTTCCTATAGTTCAGAATGGTGACCCTACAGTTAGGATCACAGATTCTCGGTTTCGTGGGTGGGTCTCCTGGTACAGTGCCTTTTTAGAAAACCTTTCAAGCAGTTTAGAGTAATCTGACTAATCTAACTCCTATTATTTTATCTTTGCCAATGTTACCTTAATAGAAAACTGATGTGTAAAAATTCTTAACTGTAAGAAACAGCTTTCTTTTTTGGCAAGTCAGCAAAACATCTGGCTGTTTTAGTAAACTGTTTGGCACACAGACACTGTGGGACCTCTTCCTTTCAAAGAACTGACAATATTAGAAAAAGAACAAAGCAGCTATCCATGTATACTGACTTTATAAAGTATATTCTGGTAAGTGCAGTTACTGGACAGTTACTGTGAAGTCTCCTCCCCCCTTCCCCCCAAGCCCTCCAGCACCTTGAATTTGCAGGAGTTGCATCTCACACGCCTGTTAGTCTCAGGGTAGTTTTGTGCTGACAGTAGACTGACAAAGGTCAATAATAATTTCAAATAACGTTGTGTTACATCCACCACATTAAAAAAAAAATGCTGAAAGCAGTTTTGAATTCTTTTCATCTGGCAGATAATGGAGATTGGGTTTTGACCTGTCGTTATCCCCATAAATAGTTAATCCCTAACTGTAAAGAAAATGAAGCTATTAGCCTCCTTTATAGAAGGATATATATATATATATATATATTTTTTTTTTTACATGGCTGGCATTTTATTTTCATTTTCTCCAGTCCTTACACATATTCTTGAGGCAGATTTTTTTTTGGTATCATTAATCTAAAATTACATGAGGAACATTATGTTTACTAGACTCCCCCCATCACCAAGTTCCCCCTACATACCCCATTATAGTCATTGTCCATCAGCGTAGTAAGATGCTGTAAAATCACTACTTGTCTTCTCTGTGTTGCACAACCCTCCCTGTGCCCCTCCCCCATTATACATGTTAATCATAATACCCCCTTTCTTTTTCCCCCCCCTTATCCTTCCCTTCCCAACCCTCCTCCCCAGTCCCTTTCCCTTTGGTAACTTAGTCCATTCTTGGGTTCTGTGAGTCTTCTGCTGTTTTGCTCCTTCAGTTTTTTCTTTGTTCTTATACTCCACAGATGAGTGAAATCATTTGATACTTGTCTTTCTCTGCCTGGCTTATTTCACTGAGCATAATACCCTCTAGCTCCATCCATGTTGATGCAAATGGTAGGATTTGTTTACTTCTTATGGCTGAATAATATTCCATTGTGTATATGTACCTCATCTTCTTTATCCATTCATCTACTGATGGACACTTAGGTTGCTTCCATTTCTTGGCTATTGTGAATAGTGCTGTGATAAACATAGGGGTGCATATGTCTTTTTCAAACTGGACTGCTGCATTCTTAGGGTAAATTCCTAGGAGTGGAATTCCTGGGTCAAATAGTATTTCTATTTTGAGTTTTTTGATGAACCTCCATACTGCTTTCCACAATAGTTGAACTAATTTACATTCCCATCAGCAGTGTAGGAGGGTTCCCCTTTCTCCACATCCTTGCCAACATTTGTTGTTGTTTGTCTTTTGGATGGTGGCGATCCTTACTGGTGTGAGGTGATATCTCATTGTGGTTTTAATTTGCATTTCTCTGATGACTAGTGATGTGGAGCATCTTTTCATGTGTCTGTTGGCCATCTGAATTTCTTCTTTGGAGAACTGTCTGTTCAGCTCCTCCAACCATTTTTTGATTGGATTATTTGCTTTTTGTCTGTTGAGGTGCGTGAGCTCTTTATATATTTTGGATGTCAACCCTTTATCAGATCTGTCATTTATGAATATATTCTCCCATACTGCAGGATGCCTTTTTGTTCTATTGGTGGTGTTCTTTACTGTACAGAAGCTTTTCAGTTTGATTTAGTCCCATTTGTTCATTTTTGCTTTTGTTTCCCTTGCCTGGGGAGATATGTTCATGAAGAAGTCGCTCATGTTTTTATCTAAGAGATTTTTGCCTATGTTTTTTTATGAGAGTTTTATGGTTTCATGACTTACATTCAGGTCTTTGATCCATTTCGAATTTACTTTTGTATATGGGGTTAAGACAGTGATCCAGTTTCATTCTCTTACATGTAGCTGTCCAGTTTTGCCAACACCAGCTGTTGAAGAGGCGGTCAATTCCCCACTGTATGTCCATGGCGCCTTTATCATATATTAATTGACCATATATGTATGGGTTAATATCTGGAGTCTCTACTCTGTTCCACTGGTCTGTAGGTCTGTTTTGTGCCAGTACCAAATTGTCTTGATTACTGTGGCTTTTTAGTAGAGCTTGAAGTTGGGTAGTGAGATACCCCCTGCTTTATTCTTCCTTTATAGTAGGATATTTTTTAAAAGTGATCAGTTGGGACTGGAAAACACTTTCTTTGAATTTTAAATGCAAGTAGGAGATTCCCAACTAAGAAATCTTGAACAGAACTTTTCTAAGTTGAACACATTTTGTGCATCACTATCTGTGTAGGAACAATTATAGGATCAATATGTTTTGAAGCCAAGGGTTTTCCCTAATTGTGTGCATTTCCTAACCCATTCAGCTAGGCAATCTGACATCCTTAAATCTCAATCTAGAGTCATTTGTCATCCTTACATCAAAAGCTTACTATGTGTGTTGTCATAATTATCACCATTATCACTGTGGTGATACCCTTAAGCCCAAAAGGAAATTAGCAGCTATAGTTGTAATTTACAAGCTCACCTTTTTATTATGCTTTCCCCCTGACTGTTCTTTACTGTTACCAGTAAACGAAAATTAAACTTCTATGACTTCCCATATTTCTGACAGTTTAAGGAAATATTAGAATCATTTTTGACATTTTAGGGCTTGGTACACACGACTAATGATGTCCTTCATAATGTAGGATATGTTCTGCTCCTTGAAAGCTGTAGGTACTTAAAATTGATAGAAAGAACTGATCTACTTGGGGTGACAAGTCAGTGTGTAGTGAGTTTATTGTATGCTCACATTCTTTTCAAGACAAGGCAGGATTTTATTTTCCAACAGAATCGAGAGTTTATGGTTAGGTTTCCTAGGTAACTGGAGATTCACCCTTGGCATGTACATATAGTATTTTATGTTTGGGTGCATTTCACAGAGTAACTGTTTTCTGTTTAACATCATCATTCAATGAGAATGAGGTTGACCCACCATAACTCTCAGTGGCCTGACTTTGTGACTGGAAATTTCCATTGAACATCTGCGGCAACATTGATCCTGGCTTGTTTTCACACCCTTTTGGCTAGTTAGTTTACAGTAAGGCTACCGGAATTGTTTTTGGCCTTGTTATTCAAGTCCCTTGTCCTGTTCACTGAGGTATAGCATCTACCTCAATGCTTTTTATATCCCACTGCATCTCTAGAAAATGCATAGATTTCTTGCTATGATTTTCTCACTCACCCTCCTTCCTAGAATGCCACATGTCTTCCTGTGTCCAACACACTCTTAAATCCCACCCTTCCTACTGACCAGGTTGGAGATCATTTTGACTGTATCGTCAGTTGAACTAAAAAATGTGTTCTCCGTACTCCCAGAGCACTGTCTTTTTTTTCTATGAATATGTCTTTGCACAATTCAGATTCTCAATTTCAAGCTCCTAAAGGCAGGCTCACCACCATAACTGTGTAGATCTCTTCCTCATCCAGTTCAGATATTTGTATATAGTTGAAGCAGTTGGGCAAATTAAAGATTAATAGTCTGAGCCCATCTCTTTACTTTTATTTTAGTCAGACCCCCTAACCCAGAAGATGATAAGCTAGTTGAAGAGGGGGCCATGGTTCACGTAATTTTCAACCCCGAGCAGCTAGAGGCTCTCATGTTGCAGGCACTCGACATTGTCTGTTGAACCGAATTGAATTATCTCTAGCAGCTGTATATGGCATGCCTGTTTTAAAGATGTTCAGAGAAAGAAGTATGATATAGCCCTCCTTGATGACTTGGCTCTGAGCAGTATCTGTATTTCACTGACGTTATCCTAGCTGAGATCGCCATTGAGCTGGTTTCTGTTTGGGCTTCGGCAAAACCTTCTGGTATTGATGGTGGCTCGCCTTAAACCATCAGCTCTAACAAGAGTTGCATTTTAAAACAAAATGACCAATATCCCAAAATATTTTAAATGATACAAATGAAACATAATGCGAGCTTTCCAAATGGTTCTCAATACTAAAGCTTTAAATGGAGATATGTAGCTACATTTCCAAATTTCTAAATCTAAATCTCAGCCTTATCTAAAGAATCCTAGAATTAATGGTTAAAAATGAATAAAAGTGAAGTCATTTCAGGCTGACAATATTTCTCTGCATTGACCGGTTGATAACACAGGCTTCGTTAGCCCCCTCTGGTGTCAGTCTCCACATTTACCACCCAAAGCCTTTAATTCTGGCACATGCTATGATTGGTGGCTTATGAACTCTGTCTAGACATGGCGTTAAAACTCATAAAATGCCATTTTCATTTGCCCTGTCATTGTCAGGGACAGTCCAACCATCTTTGTGAATAAATCTACCAAGAGTAGACCTACCCTTGAATTTCTAGGTGGCCAGATGTTAATTTCCACTGGCCTTTGAATATAAATATACATGTAAATATGGAGATGAAATACCTGTTATGAAATTGCTATAAAACAGTAGTGGCCAGGGACACAGCAAAATACATAACCTCTCTCCCATGCCAGGTAGGGTGTTCCCAGTATCTATAACCCGAAGCACTGAAACGCCCTTCTCCTGAACCTCAGACCTGAGAAATTTGTCAGACATAGAATATAACCTGGATTTTACACTCAAGTAAATATGCTCTGTGTGTTCCCAAAAAGGCCAATATTTATATAGCAAGTTCACCAAGTTAAATTTACTTTCCCACATTAAGCCAGCATGATGAATGGCTTTATCTGGCCTATTACAGCCTGTTAAATCATAAATCCCTAGAATGGAGAAAGAGGAAAAAAATGACTTGAATGAAGAAAAGCACTGAGGGACAAACCATTACTATTTAAGATGGTTACACTGAATCACATTTACTAACAATAATATGTAAAATACCTTGGAAAACCCATTTACTCTTACTTTCCTTCTATTTCAATTTCTATTGCTAACCACAAAAAAGGAATGTTGATATAGGAACATCTGACTAACCCAGTATTTCCATTTCCCTATTTTATTACCTACATAATATAGTATTCCTTGAACCAATTTTGCTTATATTTTTATTTGTTAGATGAATAAATGAATTAGTGAATAAACATGAGTGTAAATGTATTTCCATATTCACGTTGGAATACCCCTTTTACTTACTGAAATTTTCATCTATTGCTCAGTTTTAAGGAAATTCCTTGTTTCTCAAAGAGGCTTTCTCTCATCATTGATTGAAGTTCTGTCCTTCTGCCACACTTCCATCGATCTGTGTATTTTGTTTAGGTAACTATTTAAATCTGCTTGGTATTAAAGTTATTTAAGTAGTGCTTGTAGTCACCTATAAAGTGTCTTGTTTAATTTAAAACTATTCACTTGGTGGTTTTTATGTTTCTCTCTTTATATACCACTAAAGGGAGTATAGAACATTTACAAGGTAGGATGGCATCAGGGTGACCATATAATAGTCCAAAGTGGACACTTGGGAGAGTGAGGGGATGATGGTGGTCATTGTTCTATGACAGCAGACACAAGCCTGGACCCTCCCTGGCAAACCAGATATATGGGCTCCCTGGGAAGCATGCATGATGATTCTGATTTTAATAAGATTGGAATACGAATGAAAGTTGTGCAGAGGGCACTCTGTTCAGGTCTGTTTTCTGGTACCTAAGATTAAATAGATTTTAGTGGGATGTTATGAATAAGTATCTCTTAGTATTCCTACTGGGAGTTAAATATTTTAAAGAGAAGAGTATAAACATGTATGGCAGTTATGGATGGTTCAGTCTCCAGTTCTTGCAGGTAAGGATAAAAGTAAGATACATGGTTTCTATTGTGTAGGTTTGTTCTGCATACTGGGTGCATTCAGGAAATAATTGTTTATAGCTTAACATCATGGTTGTGAACATATCTGTGTCCATTACTAGTCTGTGAACTACTTCAAGGCAGGTGTTTATTATGTATATTTGTATCTGTTATGACCCCTTTCTGTGCATAGTCAGATACTGTGTGCTGTGCAATTGGGTGGAATCTTCGAAGAGTTTTGCTGGTCCAACCTTTGTTTCCGGGAGGCTCTTCCATAGAACTCTTGGCTAGTAGGACTCTCCACTTAAGAGGAACTTATTTGCAAAGGAAGCTATCCCAGTTTTGACTTGCAATATTAATAGAAAAATAGCCCTTTAACTTAAGTGAAAAATATGTCTTGTTATAATGATGACTTGATTTGACATATTTCTGAAACACTCACCATCAGCAAGACATGGTGAGTTCACCTGCTAGTCCTCATTGACCTTCTGATCTACCCAGAATACATCTAACCCCCTTCCTTTCAAACAGTTGAAGTCTACTATCAGGGTCTGCCAAGTTTTCTTTGATTAAGCTTTGGCCTTATCAGGTTTTTAAGTCTTTCTCACATGACTTTCTTTCCAGACTAATTGTTATTCTCTTCATCTTCGAAAGTATCCCACTTTGAAAGTCTCTCTTGAAAAAAGAATACACAGTTGAAAGCAGCGTCTGCCAGGGGAGTTCTGAGCAATGCAGAGTAAAGCAGTTCAGATATAGTTATGGAGATTGTGCAATGTACAACAGTGCCTAACCGAGGTGGCATAGGGAGGCAAAATTCCTGCCTGTACTCTACCCACCAAGCCACATACCCTGGCT
Organism: Manis pentadactyla; assembly: GCF_030020395.1. Taxonomy (NCBI): domain Eukaryota; kingdom Metazoa; phylum Chordata; class Mammalia; order Pholidota; family Manidae; genus Manis; species Manis pentadactyla. Next base: position 39,894,257 of record NC_080032.1, on the reverse strand, counting down.
CAGGGCTGTGTCTTCACAGGGCTGTCTCTATTTTCTTGTCTTTGTTTTTTTATTAAGGTAATATTGATATACAATCTTATGAAGATTTCACATGAGCAACATTGTGGTTACTACATTCACCCATGTTATCAAGTTCCCCCCCACCACCCTATTGCAGTCACTGTCCATCAGTGTAGTAAGATGCTAGAGTCACTACTTGTCTTCTCTGTGCTATACCATCTTCCCCATGACCCCCCTACATTATGTGTGGTAATCATAATGCCCCTTAATCCCCTTCTCCCTCTCTTTCCACCCACCCTTCCCACCCTTTTCGTTTTGGTAACTGCTAGTCTCTTGGAGTCTGTGAGTCTGCTGCTGTTTTGTTAGGAAGCACCTCCATTTACTTTTTAGCATAGAGGTATGGAATGGGCTTGCTAATCCCAAGTTAATTATTCTGACTCCTTCTCACCTCACTCACCTCCTAGATACTGTACATCTTTATAACACAGCCTGAGATTTCCTATACTGCTTTGCAAAACATATCCTTCATGCATTATTTTGACCTTGTGGTTAGCAGAAGGCCCTGGGTCTTATTTATATGAGTCCCTGTTAAGCCAGATTTCTGCTATTGTATCTGACATTGATATTTGTTATTGAAAAGGATAAAAACTTGCTGTAACTTATACAGATTTTCTTCCACATTGACTTAAAGTCATTAATCAACACTCTTTGTGAATATTTTTTTTTCAACCAGCTGTTAATCCATCTCACCCCCAGTCATTTCTCCATTTCTTTTAAAAGGATGTATTGAAACAGTAAAAATCTTTTGCTAAGCTTGTTCTTTTATGTCCATGGTACTTCCCTGAATCAACCAAGTTTGACAACCCTCTTTCTAGGTAAACAAACATTAATTCTTGGTAATAACTGCTCTTAATGTAGCCATAATTTGTTTAATGTACACATTATAATTTAATGAAGGCTTGATATCAAACTCACCAATTTGTGGAGTCTGTTTTCTTTCTTCACTGCTCATCACCATTCCTTTGGAAAATCAGGAAATTCATTGCTCTCTGGACACCTGAAATCTTTCCTATTCTCTTTAAATATTCAGGTGGAATCTGTGGCAATGGCTGTCCAGTCCCTCATTTTGTCCAGTTATCCCTCTGAACTCCTTTACTGGAGCATCACAACCAAAGTAAGAACGCCAGAGGACCCTTGAGGGTGGGTATGTGACTCCACATTTCCCAGAGATTTCTGAGAGATCCAGGGTGGAGTTTCCTTCTCAAAGTCAATGGACAAGAGTCAAGGGACAAGCAACAGAGAAGGTGGTCTGTTTCACCACAAATGTTGATGTTATTCAAGATGATGACTTATGAGATTTTTGTGAGGAACCCACAACTCTGTCCCTGCTACCTTTGCTCTTTGGGGGTTCCCACTCCTGCTGACTCCATTTAAACATAATGTTTTACTATGTGGGTAAGCTAAATGACTCCCAGTCTCAACATGCAAAAGAGGAATGCCACTTGTACTATAAGAAACTTAACTATCAGAAAGGACTCATTCTCACATCTGAGGAGAACCAGCTCATTCATAGGGGGCCTAATAGTATAAGAAATGCCCCTTCCTATTTGCTCATGGTTTCCCACTGCATGAAAAAGTCTAATTGCCTAATCTCTACAAGTTATGGAAGGAACATTCAATAGTGATTAAAAAGCAAAATTTTATCTAAGAGAGGAAAAAGCAGAGTGTATTGGTCAGAATATATAAACTTTGCTGCAATAATGAATGATCCCCCCAAAGCTAATTGGCTCAATATAAGATGATTTCTCACCATGTTACGTGTTCACTGAAGGTTGGTTGGAGGGCTCTTCTCCATGGCACCATTGTCCTTACTTCAAGGCTCAGAGTGATAGGAAAGCTACTAATCAGAATGATGGTGGGCGCCGGGACAGAGAGAAAGGAATGTTATGAAACATGCACAGCTCTTCTAGCTCCTGCTCTGAGGTTACACATAACACTTTTCTCATAGTTTAATGGCAAAAGCAAGTCATAATTCAATTCACATGAGCAGGTAGTACAATCCAACTATGAGTCTGAAAAAAGAACTGAAGTGTGTGTGAGCAAGCAAATCACACAGTTGAAAGGTTTTCCATATTAAGTGAAATCATAGGATATTTGTCTTTCTCTACTTGGCTTATTTCACTTAGCATAATACCCTCTAGATCCATCCATGTTGTTGGAATGGCAGGATTTCTTTTTTATTGCTGAATAATATTCCATTGTATTTATGTACCACACCTTCCTTATCCATTAGTCTATTGATGGATACTTAGGTTGCTTCCACATTTTGGCTATTGTAAATAATGTGACAATAAACATAGGGGTGCATGTATCTTTTCCAATCATGAATTTTGTTTTCTTTGGGTAAATTCCTAGAAGTGGACTTACTAATCATATGGTATTTCTATTTTTAGTTTTTTGAGAAAATTCCATACTGCTTTTCACAGTAGCTGCACCAGTTTACATTCCCACCAACAATGTAGGAAGGTTACTTTTTCTCTACATCCTTCCCAACTCTTGTTATTTCTTGTCTTTTGGACAGTGGCCATTCTGATTGCTGTGAGGTGATAACTCATTGTGGTTTTTATTTGCTTTCCCTGATGATTACCGTTGTGGAGCAACTTTTCATGTGCCTGTTGACCGTCTGTATTTCTTTGAAAAAATGTCTCTTTAGGTCCTCCACCCATTTTTTTAATTGGGTTATTATTATTTTTTTTTGGTGTTGAGTCATATGAGGTCTTTATATATTTTGGATGTTATCCCCTTATCAGATATATCATTTACAAATATATTCTCCCATTCTTTAGGCTGCCTTTTTGTTTTGTTGGTGGTGTCCTTTGCTGTACAGAAGCTTTTTAGCTTCATGTAGTACCACTTATTTATTTCTGCTTTTGTTTCCTTTATGTAGGGAGATGTTTCTAGAAAAAGTTGCTCATGTTTATGTTCAATAGATTTTTGCCTATGTTTTCTTCTAAGAGTTTTATGGTTTCACTATAAGACACTGATGAAGGAAATTGAAGAAGACACAAATAAATGGAAATCTTAACCTATATTCATGAACAGGAATAATTATTATTATTAAAATGGCCATCCTGCCCAAAGCAGTTTGCACATTTAGTGCAATCCCTATCAGAACACCAATGGCATTTTTCAATGAACTACAGCAAATAATCCTAAAATTTATATGAAATCATAAAAGATTCCGAATAGCCAAAGGAATCTTGAGAAAAAAGAACAAAGCTGGGGATATCATGCTTCCTGACTTCAAGTTATACAACAAAGCTACAGTAATCAAAACAGGATGGTACTGGCACAAGAATAGACCCACAGATCAATGAAACAAAATAGAGAGCCCAGATATAAACCCATACATATATGGTCAATTAATATATGATAAAGGAGCTGTGAATATACAATGGGGAAAAGGCAGTCTTTTCAATAAATGGTGTTGGGAAACCTGGACAGATACATGCAAGAGAATGAAATTGGATTACTGTCCAACTCCATACACAAAAGTAAACTTCAAATGGATTAAAGACCTAAATATAAGACATGAAACCAAATTTGACTTCCAGAAGATCAAATGTAATGATTAGCTCACAACACAGAGCAAAAATACAAAGAAATGAAGATATGGAGTGAAAAATACAAGAGACATAGAAGTTCCAAGACATTTAATTTGCAAAAAAAAAGAAAAAATCTAAGAGGGAGTAAGGAACAGATGGAGAAGCAATAATAATTTTAAAAAGAAGAAAAGTGCCTTAAAGTAAAGAAAAACTTGGAATTTCTGTTAGAGAAATATAATCCAGGTCCAGGCTGGTTTCATGAAAAAAAAAAAAACGTGTATATATATATATATATATACATACACAGGCTTATATATACATACTTGTATACACATCTGCACATATTTGTACACACCCAATGAAATGACCAAATGAAAACTGAATCCGAAATAGACATTTCAAAGTAAAAAAACAGTGATGAACAGTGAATTTCAAAACATAGTTAAATATTTAGTCATCAAAATAGCTCTATCAATGTGCTGCTTTTTTTTCCCTGAATAATAAATGGAAATTATTTTTTTCCATTTTGATAGAGCACACTGACCTTCAGAGAGGCAGAGCTGGGATTCAAGCTGATGCAGTTTGAGTGTAGAGCACATGCTGTTCATTACTTATCCATTATTACTGGAAGTCAGGAAATTATCACTGACTTGCCTTGAAGGCAGCGGTTCTTGGTCAGTTTAGGCTGCTACAACAAAGTATCATAGACTACGTAGCTTATCATGGTTCTGGAGGCTGGAGGCTGGAAGTCAGAGATCAGGGTGCCAGCCTGGTTGAGTGGGAGCTCTTGTCCAGGTTGCTGACTTTTCCTTGTGTCCTCGTGTGGCAGAAGGAAGGGGCAAGGTGCTCTCTTGTACCTCGGTAATGAGGGCATTAATTTTAGATATGAGCTCTCCCCTCATGACCTAACCACCTCCCAAAGGCCCCATATCCTAATACCATACCTAATACCTAATACCATCATACCTAAATTTCAACATAGGAATTTGGGGGAGGACAGAAACACTTACGTAGGGAGAGAACTGCTTAAATAAAACAAGAAAAGCAGGACTTACAAAGGCGAAAGAGATACATTTGTCAACACAGAGTGTTTGACAGAAGATACCAAACACACAGTCTAAAGATCAAAGACAAACTAGGAAAAAATATTTGTAACATGTGACAGGAGAAAAGTTCATGTAACTAATCTGATCAGACCTAATGATAAAAAGAAGTAAAGAACTAAATTAAAGACTAGGCAATATATATGAATAGGCCACTCACAGAAGTAGAATTGTAAATTACCAATAACATAAAAATATGCCTCCCCTCATTTGTAATCTGAGGAGCAAAAATTAAAACAACATGGAAATAAAATTTTCCATCATTGGATTGGCTACAATAAAAGCAGGTATAACACTCACCATATAACTAACAAGGACTCCATTATCTCTATACTTTCATATGCTTATAATCACAGTATAAATTTATGTATTAAATTAAAAGACTCCAGTAGTATCTCAGAAAACTAAAAATATACATACCCAGTAAACCCATTGGGAAACACCATTCTGTAGAAGTCATAGCATATTATATTAAGATATCAGGGTTCTGGTAGTTGTTTAATATCTCTCAAGAAAGAAAGAGAAGAAAAAAGGAAAGAAGGAGGGAAGGAAGGTAGGGAATAAAGGAGAGGAAATAAAAATATCTTTTGGCAATTCCTATGCTGGACAGGTACATGCAAGAGAATGAAACTGGATTACTGTCTAACTCCATACACAAAAGTAATATTTGCACCATGGCCAAGGGCAAGCTACTAACTTGCAGAGTTGGGAAAAGATGCAATCAGCCTGGAGGGCATGCTCCGGCCGTCCGCTGCGTCTAGACGAGAATGCTAGGATCTCCAGCGCAGCACTATCGTGACCCCATCAGTCTGTCTTCTCTCTGTATTGTTAGGCTTGTTAAAAAAATACACTTAATACTTCTGTAGTTTTCAACAGTCTTACAAAAATGTTTAGAGATTCATTAAGTCTTCTACAGCTACCCTATAAAGGCTTTCAGTATGTTAGGATCTGATTTATTGGGTTCTAGAGTCTCAGACTCAGTCGAGTGCTCCATTGCTATTTCCTCGTCATCTCTGCCAATGTAAAGGCATCTGATAGCTCCATTAATGAAGTGAATCTTCGGCATTGCACAGTTGGCCAAGGAGTGATCAATAACTTCATTGCCAACCTTGGGGGAATCTGTGCAGGACTCTTAGGGACCTGTCAGGTTTCTTTCAGTTTTAATTTCACAAGAATGCAAGTTCCCTGAAGGCCGGGATCATGTTTGCCTCATTCTCCAGTTTTCAGAGGCTAGTAAAACTCCTAGCACTTGGGAGTTACTTAATAAATTAATAATCAGCTAGGAAATAAATAAGTAAATTTTCCCTTTGCCACCCTTAACTCTTTTTGTTTGAAAACCATCTCAGTAGGGGAAATGACAGCAGAAAAGTGCATTCTGCTCTTTCTCAGCTATGATCATTAGCTATACTACATTTAGCTGAACTGTCTCTACCTTTGTTTTTCTTTTTGCCTTGAGCTTAAGAGAAGGACTTATATTTTTCTACAAAGCCTTTGTTTTCTTCTCTGCTTTAGTCTTTCTGCACTTTGTATTCATTCTTCACATGACACATTTTTTTCTGTTTTTGTACTCACCCTTTGAAACTATAAGGTCACCGGAGAGCCACTTGGTTAATATTAGCATTTTAAAACCTGTTTCTGTTATGTTCATTTGGATCTTAATGATAATATGATCAGAATTTCCCCTTTTAATAGGCTCTTGCCTCACTTGAGCTGTCTTTCTTTTTAATTTTTCACGTCATGATGTAGGTCTGTTTATTTTGATAAGCAAAGAACGCACAGATTCCCTCTGGTGGACGTGGGGGTCACTAGATATTGGGCTGTTTTCCTTGGTTCTATGTCTGTCTTAGTCCCAAACCTCAAAAGCCCTTGAGCTGTCATGTGTGGGACAGACATTTTACTGACCCTTCTTGGTTTAATAATGCAGGTGGTGTTTACGGAATGCCCACTACATGTCAGTCTGAGTCAGTATTGCCTATTGGGTTACATGCTTCTAGGAAAAAACCGATGTCAAAGAACCTAAGACAGTGCAGTTCCTTTTGGCTCTCAGATACTGGGTGTGTTTCTGTGTGTGGTATATGTGTGCAAAGAAGCTATTTTATTTATGCTTAAATGTTTAAAGGAAAAGGTCTAAAATAGGTTGGTGTTTATGAATTCCAAGACCTTTTAAAATAAAGTGGTTTCTGTGGGCTGTGTGTGAGTGGGCTAACCAGGGTGGCAGCTACCTAGGGTCATGGAGTAAATCTTAAGAGTAATACACAGTGTGACCCCTTAATATCATTGTACACTATTTTCCAAATTAGAAGTTCACTGTCAGAGGGCCGACAAAGCTGATCATATTTCTAGGCTGCCTATTCTATCCTTTTTGCACAGACCCTGTGAGGAGGAACCAGGAAACTGGGAAAGAGAGAATATTCTGTACGGAGTAGTCTGGCAGACAGGAGAGATGCATTATTTTGGGTTAGTTTCAATGTCAGCAAAAGTGAAACAAATATGAAGAAAAGTCACATGGAGTTTAGATACACTCAGTGCTGGATAGATGATTTTGAGCAAAGAACCCATCCTGAAACATACACACACACACACATGTGCAGAGGGGCAAGGAGCTGAGGGATAGCATGCGGCCTGATCATTTGGCATTTATGATGATGTTAACATTGATGAGTGACTGATAACAGTGTAAGACTTGTAAATGTGGCCCCTAATTGTACCTAGGTATTTGAATTTCTTTTGCTGTTGCTCTGGGTATTGTTTGGCTAAATCTAAGAAAAGGTAACAATTTTAATAAACTTCTAGTTTATGAAAGAAAGCTTACCTAAGTGGGATGATTGTGCTATTTATATCTCTGTGTTAGCCCATGAAACCATTGTTATGCCACTCTGCTCGACTTGCAATTGAGTATCTGAATCGCCCCCCCTCCACCCCCAGGATTTAGGAAGGAATAAATAGCCTCATTCTGTAAAACCATGCCTATAAAATAACAGTAAACTTCATTGTAATTAGCTCTTCCACTCTGATTGGGAACATATAAACCTGCCAAAGAATCTTTATCTTGAAATCTGTGGCCTAGACATTCCATCGTCTGAGCTCAGGAGACAGGGTTTCAATCACCAAGGAATCTGGAGTTCATCGATTTCATTATTCTCTGCTTCACCTGCAAAAGTGGACATTCTCTTTGTCCCTTGCCAGATCTCCAAGGGAATATGGAGAAAGAAGTCTTTAAAACTACAGAACATACATAAATAATTGCTTTAATGGAACATTCTCCTTGGGCAGATAAATAAGGCCTGTGATTTGAAAGGTTCCTTTTCGTCTCCATTACCAATGATGGAAAAGCATAAATCCCACAATCCCACTGTAACCAGCTCATATGTTAATATCTTCAACAGGATCCTGATAGGTCTGCCAACCTGCATGGATGTGATTTCAAACCAGCTTTACACTCCAGCTGTGTAACGAACTAGAAGGGCAAGGCAGATCCAATTTGGGCTTTTTACTTTGCCAAGCATAGTAATGAATTCATCTCTACTTTCTCCTGTGAGAGCACCAAGGAGAATTTTAAAAGGTGGAAGTGTTTTAAAATGATGACCAGACATGAATTTGGGCCGTAATTCAATTCGATGCATTATTACAAGGACACCTACTAAGTACAGGACCTTCTACGAGGTTGTTTAGTAGGGGAAGTGTTTCCAAATGCCAGCAGTACTTGGTCCCTAATCTCAAGGAGCTTAAAACATAATCCAGGAGGTAAAGGGATGTGTATTTAATACTAGTAAAAGCCAGCCATGATGAGACAACATATTACCAAGGGGAGATGGGCTCTGTTGTAGAATCAGGGCTAAGTAGATAGAGACAATGATTTGAGGCAAGCCTTGAGGACGGCAAAGTTCATTACTATTGTTATTCCTGCAGTTTTAAATCTAAAGACCTACCTACGTAGAGGTGAATGTGGCCACCTAAGATTGCCATATATTGAATGAATGGGTCTGAATGGGTTGGGTCAGTGCCTGACCCCCAGTTAGTATTCATTAAATCTTTAAACAAATGAGGAACTTGAGAATCATGTGAGAAGCAGTAGAAGGAGAGAGCTCTCTGCGAGAAGGACCAAGGCTCTAGAGGTCTCCCAAGAGCCTGGGTAAATGGATGCTGAGCATGCTTCACATAGACTTTTGGGATCGACTGATCTCACACAGTGGCCACGGAGCCTGGGGGAGTCACAGAGCCATAGAGAGAGAAGGGGAGATTGTAGAGCACTGGGTCCTAGTGGGAGTCAAGATGCGTGGAATAGACAAGAATGAGGAAAATGGAGTGCAGATGAATAAGAGAAAGAAGGCAATGGGCCCTTTTTAACCATAGGGCCCTATTTTCAGGCCTGCATTGAAAGGGAACTTGATGTTTAGGAAACTATCAGTTTTGTTGAGTCTTCACAATACTGTCTCTTACCTTGATTACCAAACCTTTAATGCAGTTTTGCTTTCATAGAAGACAACGTTGGAATCCTGAGTGTTTTACCTTGACAGTGTTGATATACATAAACCTTGTTTACCCAAACAATGGCTTGGGATGATTTTGCTTGTCTACCTAAATAGAATAACATTCTTTTCCTGCAGACATCAAACGCATCACTCTTTGTGATCATAAGGGCCGTAGGTGTCAGGACTGTCAGGAAAAGAGAACAAAAATTCTAATTTCATATAATGCATCAGAATGCAGGTCACTTCATAGAGGTTTTTTTTTTTTTTTAAAGAAAATAAGTTGATCCTTTGGCTTTTATTAAAAAGGCTAAACCATCCTTTGAATTTTATCTAATAGAGAAAGTCAGTGTTTTTCCCCTCTGTCCTTCCCCCCTTTATCAATAAATTAAGACACAGTCATATCAATTTCATTGATCATTAACAACAAAAATAGCACCAGCCTATTGTTTAATACTGGATATACTGGTGGAACAGAGAATAAGCACTTCGTGAACCAGGAGTTCAGTAGAAAGTAGAGCTTTGTGGAAAAATCTACTCATCAGGGGTCAGGAAACCTGTTTCTTGATTCTGACTTTGGTACACACTAGCAGAGACTTGACTCTCCTGTCTTTTTCTACAGGTGTCTATGGCCATGTCGGTAAAAGTTAGGATCTAAGAACATGTTGCTTTGTTACAAATAATCATAATAACAAACACTTATTGAGTGCTTACTCTCTGTCAGGCACTGACATAAAAATATAGAAAAGCCCTTTGCTTATATTATCCCACATAAATTCAAAGTACAGCTCCTTTAAGGTAAAATTATTATTATCCCAAATTTTTGGTCAAAGGACTTGAGCTATCAAGTGTATCATGGTTATATAGCAGTGCTGTACTGAGTGCTTCTCATGTATTTTAACCCACTTAAATGTCATCCTCACAGCAGCCTTGCAATCCGGCTCTGTTTTAGAGAGAAGGAAGTGGAGACTCCAGGAGGCAAAGTGGTCGCCCACCTTTTCCCCACAGGTGCCTGGAAATCCAGGACAAATACACAGGTTTCCTGATCTCCAGGCTGATACCCTTCCACTATGCCCTATTGACGTCTGAACCACTGGAATCTGACTTTTACTATGTCCGTAATTTTATCTATGTAAGAAACCTAATTTGGCAACTTGCAAGCCAAATCTGGCCCACTGATATGTCTTGTTTGCCTGCACAGTAATTAAAAAATTTTGTTGCGTTTTAATGTCAGAAAGTGTCCCATAGATAATCTGTATTTCTGGTTTCTCTTAAGAATTGGAAAGGTCTAGCATCTCTCCTCCCTAGTCCCTCTATGGCAAGTGGACGCCAGACTGACTGCCATGCTGTTAAATTGACACAGTGCTCACCCGGCCCTCTTCATCTGTCTGTATTACCACCAGGGCCTTTCTGTTCACTTGAGTTTGTGACTTACAGATTAAAGGAAAGATACTTTTCCAAAAATCAAGGGGTTTAAAGGTTTGCTGCGCAGCACAGCAAGTTGGTTATTCTCCTTGGCTTCCTCCTCATGACATCCATTGGAAATAAAGCTGTAGTGGTGTGGTTTCTCTTTTTCAGGGCTTTTACAGACAGAGCATTTCTCCAGCCCAAGCAGTGTTTTAAAACCAGGATGGCGAGCCGAGTGATAATTGGCCCTGCTACCATTTGGGTTTGGTGCCGGCCCCTCACGTGTTTGCCCGGGTTGAGTAATCTGTTTGCATCTGGGTAGACCACACACAGACAAATGTCCACTCGGTTTGTATTCATTTCCTGAATGGGAGCTTGCTTCCTCAGGGTCACAGCTTTGGAACAACTGATAGATTGGAAATTTACTGGTATGAAATTGAATGCAAAAACTCACTTGAACCCATCTGGAAAGCTGGCCTTAATAAACTCCCTTGGACTCATCTTAATAACCTATAGCAAAGGGAACTTTCTCATGGACAGCTCCAGTGGATTAGAGCAATTCCATTATGTCTAAATACAAAGTATTCAGTGTAATCAAGACATTTAATATTCCCATTTTATAGATGAGACAGTCGAACCCCAGAATTTTCTAAAGTTACGTCAGCTGGATAAATATCCATTACATAGCTGGATACCAATACCTCATAGTTAGGAGCAGAATTTGCTTTTTACTGGGTGTCTTTCCAAGACAAGTCACTGAGCTCCATTTCCAGAATTCCTGAAGGAAGACAAATTTACCAGCTCCTCTCCGTTTCCTGTGAGCAGCAGTCTGCAAAGGGCCAAGAGGGAAAGGATCAAGCTTAGAAGACTGAAAACATTTAGGTCTGTGCCTTGCCCTGAGGCCAACCACACAGGGCTCCTAGGGCCTCTTTCCCATTGTGATCTGGAAGACTTTGCAGTATAGACATCAGTGAGCTGCATATGTAGCATTCTGGCACTTATGATCTCATTCCTAGTCTCTGTCTTTCTTCAACCAGGGGGTTGCAGATAAAGTGAGAGGGGGCCATTGAGAAAAACCTGGAAGCCCCCCAGGAAGATCTCCTTCAGGGACACACCTCTCTGGAGCATCCTCTTGGAAGCCTGGGGCATGCCTAACCCATGTTGCAAGATATCCTATGTCAGTGAGGATCTGATTTTTTATTTGAAAACTTAGTCACCTTAACTCAGTCTCCAGCACTCTACTAGGCACTATGAAAATTACCAAAAGACCATGAATAAATAACAACCCCAGTTTTCAGGGAGTTTACACTCCAGTTGCCAAAGTCAAGAATGGGTAGTATACCAATGTTTAATTAGGAGTTTGTAGGCTTCTTTGAGGCACTGACCATCTGCAACATAAAAACGCTCCACATAGTGAATAATTCCTTGTCCATTCTGATGTATAATACTCAGAGGCAGTGAGGGATGAATGCAGTTTGGGGTGAAGCAAGACATTTAAGGAAGCTTTAAAACAAAGGCGGCGAGGTGTTAAACTGCCTACAGAATTGGAATGACTTTAAATAAGCCATTCTTAATATTCATCTACTTCAGACATAACTACCAAGATGCCATGTTTAGTATTATAACCTACTACAGGTTAAATAGCCAATGGTAAATTCAGTGCAGACTTGAGCACAATTTGGGATAGTATGGAATATTTTAAAAACGACTTTTAGCACTTAAAAAGTCTCCCCTCTGTGTGGACAGAATCATTGGGAGCACGTGATAACATGTCCATGCTGCCACGGCACTCATGCATGCAGAAACTCCGGAGAGTGAGCAAGCTTAATGGAAATGTGTTTCTTTGTTCCCTTTCACCATGGTTCACTCTCAGGAGACTTGCAGATTTGAAGGTGGCTGTAACTAAACACTCCATTTGGTATTGTGTTTTTCACACGTGAGAAAACCTAGCAGCAAATTTCTCCCATAAATAATGCACAAAATATTTTTCAGTTGAAGTTCAGATCATCTAGAACTTCACTCTGAGTTGTGATCGTTCTGGCTGTGGATCTTGTGTGAATGATTATTTGTTTCCTGAGTGAATTTATCTGGCTGTTTGATGAAGCACTTCCTTTTAGGTGGAGGTAGAAGTTAGAGGAAGATGGTGAACGTGTGCTGTGTGGCTTCATATTTGGTGCTTAGAGGTCTCTGATCTCTGCTCATCACTGTGAGTCCCTTCCCCACCCTCTTAATGATGGCTTCTTTCCTGATATCCCGACATCCCCACAGCTAGCTGTTTATTATTCCGTTTGCAGTCATTTCTGGATGAATTACCCATTGCTCTGTCTGCTGGTCATTGTTGTGGCTTCTTCAAGTTCCCACGTGACAGGGGGAGGAAAAAAAAACAATTTGAGCTCTATAAAGGGCTGGACTGCCTATTCAAATTAGAATTATTTTTAGAAAGCTGCTATAGAATTTGTTTTCCTCAATCAGTAGGATTTATGTAAAGCCATATGTTGCTGTGATTTCCTCAATAAAGCCTTAGAAGTGTCCTTTTAGAATTCCGGAACTGGTGGTCAGCTGCGTTCTGTGGGCAGGCCTGCCCCCCGTACCCCTGGAGCTATGGCAAAGTTCCCGTGAGGGGTGGAGTGTGGGAGACTGGTGGTGGCCATTCACTCTTGTGGTGCGAGCTGCAGCTAGGGAGGGCCACAGGGATGCTGCAGTGAACTGTGTTAGCGGCCAAGCGGAGGATGTGGAGTGATCCGTTTAATCAATACCTTATCTGGTTTGTCAGTTGTAAAGGGCTTAGAAAATAATGCAACAAAATACTCCTTTCTGAAATAACTCTTGAGTGTCGTTTCACCTTTCTTTGATTCAGAAGGTCCTTTGGAATCTGTAAATCCTGCAGGAGCTATTTAATAAAGATTCCAGGGCTAGAATAAACCAGCCTGATTAACCAGCCATTATTCTAGTTAGGAAGGGAAGTAGACAAGCAGAAAGGGCATGAAGTCTTTCTGACCAAAGAGAAGGATGAGAACCCGAAGCCAACATAGGGGTGTTTGTACTTAGTGGTATTAGGATTCACCACTGTCTGCCTCTGCTAATTGTCCCAAAACTTCTCTCCTGGAATATCACAGGTCAAGGTAGGGCTTCCACTTTGCCTGGTTCGGCCCCTCGCCTATTAGCACCGGTGCTGCAATGCACAGTGAAATGCATAATAAATCAGAAGACTACTGATTTTCAGCAAAGGCCCAGGATTGTCAGGAATGGTATCTCTGGGGTTGCACCTGGTCCATCCAGCTCATCTTGGTCAGTTTGCTTCTGTCTGGACTCTGGCTCAGAGACAGGCCAAGGTCTGACGATGCAGTAGCTCCCATCCTTCTGGCCTGGAGTGCTTAGCCTGCGCCGCATGACTCCGGTGTCCTGACTTGGTGCCCTGTCTCTGTGGCAGCCTCCACACTGGCCTTCCAGGCTCATCCTTCAAAGGGTTGAAAACAGCATCACAATTTCCTTCTCTTAGGATCTTTCTCACCTTTGACAAGCCCATGGGACAAAGGAACCTGACCTCTGTGGCCTCTTGTCTGTCAGCCTTGATTGAATATTCACTCTGCAGAGCATCAATGCCAGGCATCGTGGAAAATTATAGAAGGAGGAGGTGATGCACTCCTGGCCTTTGAGCATGTTATCTATCAACTTACTGGAGAGACAGAGCCAAAACAAAGCAAAATGCATGAAAACTCAAATGTCAGCCAGCCATGTATCATCCATTATTTATAAATCCAATTAATGTAGCCTGGGAATACATATTTATGTTCATATATCTACAGGTACATAAAGTTAAAGCATTTGCTGAAATGCCTGATGTGACTGGAGCTGGAAAAAGGTAGCTTTCCACTGTCTTAAGTTTTGGTTTCCTAAAAATGACCCTCAGACAAGGATTTGGGAACAAGTACTTTATTGGAAAAATGTTGGATGCACCAAAAAGGGAGAGAAAGAAAGAGAAAGGAAGGCAGCCATTCAAGGGTGTGTCACTGGGCAGCTATGGATGCCTGTGAACATTGATTCTTAGGCCTATGGGAAATTCTGGTGAACAGCTAAAAACTTGCACTCAAATTTATCCCCCAGACTACCAGCCACTGGTTGTGGATTCCTCTAGGGAGAGCTGACACCCAGATAATCCTGGACTGCCATGTCCAGACAGATGGATTTGGAAGACACCCTCGTGCAAAGAGAGGCAGCTAATGGCAGTCGGGGATTGGCCTTGGGCAGGCCAGAGGGTAAGTGCAGGGCTCCCCCAACCCAGCTCCAGTGCAGGCATCAGTGTGAGCAGTGGCTTGGAAAGGAAAGGAGAGAAGTTTCCAACACTGAGGAACCCACTGTCTATGAAGACCCAGTGCTGACACTGGAGCCAGAACCTACAGGCTTTTTAGGCAAGTTCCTCAAAGGAGTGTGGCTCAAGTGGCACAGGGAAGAAGGTCCAGCTGTCAGAGGATGCAAACTGAAGATGAGAGGCAGGTTGGAGTCTAGGACTCAGGCTGTGATGGCTGCTCTGAGTTTCGATGGCTGCTGATCCGGGAGACATGCTAGGCCTGCAGCTCAGGTGGAGCTAACAAGTGAGCCAGCCACACCATGGGTGCTGGGGCAGTCATCTCACCTTGGAAGGAGGTCCCGGTTCACCCACAGGAGTCATTTCTGGAGAATGAGACCCCACTGTGACTGCAGATACAAGGGGGCTAGCCTGATGAGGTGGGAGGTGACTAGCAAGTAGTGGAGGTTCCATCCAGGTCTCCTGCTGTATTTAATCAGGATGAGACTGGCAGCCTTATGCAGTGGGGAGTGGGGTGGTCACGGTCAGCACCTCTACATGCTTCTGATGTAATAGTCTTCTCTTATGTTGTGCTGTATTTTATTGCACTGTAGTTATATTGTACCATGTTATATTGGATGTACATCCCTTCTGGAGAGAGCTGGTAGGTGGGGGAAGTTACAAACTCCCTGCAGAGGGCCCTGTTCCTCCGGTATAGGAGCTGCTGATGAAGCACTGCAGAGGACCTGCCCCTAGGCTTTAGTCCATGAGCCCAGCAGCCACTCCCACCTGTTGATCTTTGTTAATGGAAACAGCCTTGGTACCTCACTTTTAGGAGCCCTGGCGGATGTGCCTAGGAATGAAGGGGCACCTCAGGGGCTAATTACTCTCTAATAAACCAAATGATAGGATTTGTATCATTTAGTTCTTTGTATTACTCTAGTTCTTTTTTTTTCTATCCTGTATTTAGATGCTATGCAGAGGAGATCTAGAATAGATGTCAGGATATGTTGATGATTTATTGATAGCTTTCATCTGTGAAAAGAAAAATGTCAGACAGGCTCGTACATTCTTACGTTAACAGTAGCAGCGTTTTTCCATGGAAGATGGACAGAAAGAGTGCATCAGGTTGGGTGCTCTCAGGAGGCAGAAGCTGCACAAGGTACTTTCACAGAAGGAATTAGTATGAAGACTTCCGCAGGGGAGGAGAAAGTTTTCCTCGACTCCTTTCAGCCCCCGCCTGAGTCTGAAGATTAACCTGTCGAGGACAGATGAGCGGGAGAAAAGCGTGCACAGGTAGTTAATGTAAGCGTCACGTGACGTGGAGGCGTCCCACGGAAAGGAAGGCGGGAAGGAGCAGCTCGGGCCGCATGCGGTTATTGCAGGAGGGCCGCGAGCGGGTGGGGTGGAGGCCGGGCGGCCGAGGGCAGTGAGGCGATCTAAGGAAAGAAGTTGGGAGTGTGAAAACAGACATACTTGGATGAGGGGAACCCAGACCGCCGAGGAGGGGGCACTGGATGCTGGCTGGCTGCCCTGGCGTCTGTGAAGGGACCTGAAGACACCGCTCCTGGGAACATAGAGAAACCACAATGAGGCAGGATGGGAATCAAAGACGGAGGCCATTTCCTCCCCTCTGCCCTCCAGTCACCAGGTGGCAGCCCTGTTGGCTGGCCCAGGAGAGGTGGGGATGCAGCCCCACCACCACTGAGCAGAGCAGGCTTGGAGGCGAGAGACAATTAGGTTGGAAACCAGCACAGAGGGAGAGAACACACACGTGTGCATATACACAAGAGAGCAAGAGAGATGAGGAGAGGACGAGGGCACGTGTGCATTGCAGTAAGCTAGCAAGGGCGAGAATGTTCCCAAGAGCTGGCTGGGAGGAGGAGCCTTGCTACTCAGGCAGAAAAACAATCATCAGAATAGCCTGCACATTTGGTTCAAGGAAAACAACATTAAGGACCCTTATTTAGCTTGGGGTGGGGTGGTGATTAAGTCCTAAAGGCAGGGCATTAGGGGAAAATCACATGTAAACACTAGAATGCCACACTGAGACTCTGAGAGTCTGTTGAGATGAGAAAACTGATTTGTGCCTGTCATCTGCTCATCCTCTGACATATACATGCTCACTGGGTGGAATGCAAATGGGAGACCTCTCTCCTGCCCCATTCATACTAGCCTTTCCCTCTCCTCTCCTCTCCCACCAAGCATGGCAAGAGGACTTCTTGTAAGTTTTGTGTGTGTGTGCTACAACCCCACCTCTGACTGTGCCAAGTGTACGCTGAGCACTCTCTCCTCTGCTGTATTACCTGATGATCACATTGACCTCACACATGCTATTCTTACGCCTACTAAACCAAAAAAGAGATCAGATGCACAGGGGGGTTAAACTAATGTGCTGTGGGCACAGCCAGTGAATTATAGAATCTGAGCTTTAAACTCAAGTGTATCTTGCTCCAGAGACTATGCTTTATAATTAGCATAGCCCTGCTCTCCCCTCTGCAGGCTGTGCACCACCCGAATGCTGGGGCAAACGTCATCTCCGACCTCAAAACAAAGGACCTATGCAGTGTCTTTAAGGTAGAATAGACCTGCAGTGTCCAACATGGCAGCCATTGGACAGGTGCAGCTATTTAAATTCAAATGAATTAAAATTAAGTAAAATTTCAAAGTCCCTTCCTCAGTCACACTAGTCACATTTCAAGAGCTCAGTGGCTGCATACAGCTAGTGTCCTCCATATGAGCACAGAGCATTTTGAACCTGGCAGAAAGTTCTGCAGTAGATCCGTAGTGAGTAAGAGCGTGACTCTGAAACCTCATTAACGAACCTAGCTCTGCACCTTACTAGCTGTGCACCCATGGGCAGGTTACTTAACTTCCCTGTGCCTCATCACAGCCATCTGTAAAATAAGGATGGTCAAGCTCCTCATAGGGTTCAGATGTGAGTTAAATATGACACTGTTAGTAAAGTGCTTAGCATGGTACCTGGCACATCATGAGTGCTCAATATGTATTATCTACACAGAAGTAGTAAACTCTAAGCTCTAACATTGTGATTTTCTAAATACTCTACTTTTTCTGCATTTAACTGCTGACATTTTTATTTGGGAAAGATTAAAGAGAGGAAGGAGTATCTTGATAATTTACATGTGGAGTGTTCATGAGGTCAAGGAATCCTACATGAACTCACAAGATGATTTTATTCAACATACATTTCTGTACCTCATGCCAGGCACCAGGTTCTGATCTGAGAACTTACCATATATTCCCTCATTTAATCCTCCAGACAGGCCTTTGTAGTACATATTTTCTACCCTCACTTTCTACATCCTTCATATTATTTTTACACTTTGTCTTGATAAGTCTTCCCAGAGTGGGGAAGGGAAGACAAAGATGAACAAGGTTCTACCCTTGAGAAGAGAGTAGAGAAAGAAATAACTGTAGAGGGCACATTATCTGAGGCTAGGTATTTTGTGTGCATCATTTACTTATTGCAGCAGCCCTATGAGAAAGCTGATATTTTATAGATGTGGAATTAAGTGGAAGAGGTAATTAAAACTAGCCAGCGTCACACAGCTAGTGCAGGGTGAGAATTGGGATTTTAGTCCAGTCCTAATTACAAATCCCATACACTTGTCACTGCACCTTGATGTCTATTACTAGGGAAGGTAGCACTTGTGCATGTTTAAGTATAATATAGGGTAGAAAAGAAAAGAGCATAGGTTCATTGCCCAAGGAGTTACAAGGAAGAAGGGTTTACTCCTAGCTGAGGGGGTCAAGAGAGTCTGTTGAATTAGTGGCATTTGAAATGGAGCATGGAAGTGGGTAGAATGTGAACAGGTGGGAGTAGGGGAAGATGCTTCCAGGCAACTGGGAGAACAGAAGCAAAGACTCTGGCAGGATGAGGATAACATGAATGATTTGCAGGGAGGGATCTACCTTCATGGGAAGGAGTATTTTGACATTGCTTAGAATTTGCCAGTTGCATGGTCCTAGTAAAAGGCAGATTGACTCTTAGTTTTGTTACCCCTTTTAAATTCTTTATAGACAATGTGCCTTTCTGTTATGTGTGCTCAGGACAGACCATTCCCTCCAGCCCCTACCATTTGGTATGCCACTGGTAACTGGGTTTGCTTGAAGAAGTTTCTCTTGAATGCCTTCCTCTCTATGCCTTTCTTGGTAGCCCTCCACTTTCCTATGATTCTCAGCCTGTGCTCTTCATTGGTGAACTGCCTACTTGTACCTTGGGCACTGGTTTCTATGAAGGACAAAGGTATAGCCCTGCTTTTTCCATGAGTTTCGGGAAAGGAGGGCCACAGGTGGAGCCAGGTGTCTGTCACACTCCCGGTCTGGAGTTCTGCCCTAGGCAGCCTGCCAGGATAGAAA
The DNA here is from genome assembly GCF_030020395.1 of Manis pentadactyla. Taxonomy (NCBI): domain Eukaryota; kingdom Metazoa; phylum Chordata; class Mammalia; order Pholidota; family Manidae; genus Manis; species Manis pentadactyla. The sequence continues at coordinate 39,875,005 of NC_080032.1, read as the reverse complement.
CTCTCTTCAGGATCCAAATGATGCTTTAGAGGCAACACAATGTTAGACTGAATCAGAGGGCATGGACCGTGGGCCTGGAGGAATCGTCTTAGAGGTGTCACTGGGTGGGACCTTGAGATGGAAATCTAGAAAGGGAAGCCCAGGTGGTGGTTGATCAGCCTGGCCCCCACCCCTGACCTCTCCTTGACTACCACCCTGAGGCAGAGGAAGACGGAGGACCTCCTGCTGATGCTCAACTGCATTCTGCTCTCTGTCATGCAGTATTTCAGTGACAGGATCCACTCAGGAGAGTTGGGGCAAGGCTGGCTGAGGTTGTGGAGGAGCTGAGTTCTGAGCTCAGGTGCCCGCATGGCCCCGGATTGATGCTTCCTGGCCTCTCAGACCTTTGAAACCTTGGGGCAGTCTTAGAAATCACCTCAAGCCTCCTGTCCAGGACACGACTGCCTGGGGGAATTCCAGGGAAAGGTGGCAGGTAGAGTATCCTGAGTTTTATTCTCTCTCGTCTGCCCTTCCCTCCTTTCCATGTGTGTGTTGCCTCTTGTGTCTCCTTGTCCCCAGGATGCCATAGACCAGTGATGCAGGGGTATTTGTTTTATGTTCTTGTCAACAGACTTCATGGACTGAAAGGTGACGGATTCTCCAGTGAGCTCCCTGCAAGATCTCAAAGGTCCCCAGCCTCTGGCTGCTCCACACATAACAGCCATTCTCCCGGAGAGGCGGCGGGAGGCAGGCCCGGAGGAGGTGAGGAAGCGCCGCTCCCTGGGCCCCAGCAGCCCTTAGCTGCGAGACGGCCTGGGCCCCGGCCTGATGGCCTTTCTCCTGTGTGTCCTTCCACAGGCATTGCTTCTCTGCCAAAGGACGGACCACCTTCTCAGGCGTCCTGGGGAACTGCCGCAGGACGCTGAGGAAGACCTGCTGGTCCCCAGGACAGAAACACGGCAGCTGAACCCGAGAAGCACCTCCGGAGGGACTCCTCCAGGCTGGAGCACTCTGAGCCGCGGGTCCGGGTCGGACTGCTTTTGCTTTGCTTTCACCTGTGTGTGTGTAACACACAGCTCTGGAGGCTTTTGAATGGTTGGCTTCTTTCTTTTTTTCCCCCTGTCTTTTCTTTTTCTTCTCTTGGCCCTGGTAACTGTAAGAAAAGAATTGCTTTGGAACGTATAATTCTGTTGCTGAAATTTTCTTTATGAACAAATTGTGTCCTTAGGGAGTTTCCAAATTACAATCCCAGGTTACCTAGTAAATGGGACTGCATGGTTTGATTTGTGTCATACTGATCCTTAGATTAAAAATGCACTTTCTTTCTTTCTTCTTGTTTTTAAGTTTGATTCCAGGTATAGCCCGAGTCCCATTTGCTTAGCTACTGAAGCGATCTCAATGTGGTATCGCTTGGAGTTGAGATGTAATCAAACATATATTCTACCTGGGCTCATGCATGATATTTGATATTTATGTTCTGCTACAAAGAAACACAAACCTTGTAGGTTGAAATTTAATTCCTGTCTGATCCTGCAACTAGAATGGTGGGGAGATTATAAATATCGAAAGTGGCCTCAAATACCCTTGAATGTAAACTAACCAAACAGTAAGTGGACAGTTTCAAATGCCCTTTGCTAAAACAAAGCAGGGATTGGAGATCAGCTGACCTTGTCAACAGCTGTGTTCAGGTCTGTCTGAGGACCTGCCCATTTTGGAAGAATTAGGGAACAAGGCACGCCTTTGTGTTTGGGTTTATGGAAATTGTGGTATTTCTGACTTATGTTCTGTAACTGTGCCTTCCTTGTAATAAAACACCTTCAGTTGATGCAGCTATAAGGTCTCTGTCAATTTCCTGCCATACGGTGTCCTCGGTGGCTTTGTAAGAAAGTCCAAAGCAGGCCTTTGAGTGAGTGGCCTGCCAGAGATCTCCGCTGGATGCCATATTATTGTTCTTCCAAAAATGTAATTAGAGGTATCCATTGTCTAGGGGGTCAGTGTGTGTGGTCAACTCCTCTGCTCTTCGTATCATACTCGCCTCTAGGTAGCTCTAGTCATGGCATAAACCTCTGAGGCCAGCGTGCCACCCTCTGTCATCATCCTCTAATTCTGGAGTCCTCATTTATTTCTGAGAGACTCTAGGACAAGCTGCAGACCTCCTGAACACCGATGTCCTCATATACAAATGGGGACAATGACATTCCTGCAGTTGTGGTGATAAGTGCCTATAAAGGACATCATGTCAGTGTCACTTTCCATGTTGTAAAACCTGGGATGTGGCTGCACTCAGTAAGTGGTGGTTATTTTGTTTGTTAATAAAGAATTAACATTTTAATTCCCTAGAGTTGGCCTTTGATAGAGACCACCGAGGAACCTCTGAGTAGCTTCTCAGGCCTCCTTGCATAGATTGCAAAGGAAGGTGAAGATTCCCGGGGCAGGAGTCGGGAGTGGAGAATCTGCCACTCCCTCTCTTGACCATGTAGCCAAATATGTTAGTTCCTCCTTCCATGGAATAGGGTGGGTGTTGTACTCCTTCACGGAGATGACTCTACTGCTTTTACAGAAAGTGAAATTTACCAGGCAGGCAGACGTCTGAGATACCACCTTTCCCACATTCGCAACTCAGGCCCATGCCATCTGAGGGCAGGCAAGTCTCTCTCTACAAGCTGACAAGGAGTTCTCATTCCCTGTGGGGAGGAATCTTTCTCATCTGAGGCCCTAGCAGACTGTATCTGCCTCTTTAGAAGCAAGTGTTTTTCAGCAGACCCCAACACTCTCTACCACGACACCTGAGATTTTAGGAGAGTCAAAATGTGAAGCAAAGATAGGAGCTAAGATAATTCATGTCATGTTGGGTGGCAAATGAAGTACAGTTGACCTTTGAGCAACTTAGGTCACCAAGGTATGGACACCAACCCACCACACAGTAAAAATCCACATCTAACTTTTGACTCTGTGAAAACTTAGTTAACTGCTTAATAACCTACTGTTTTCCAGAAGCCTTAGCAATAATATAAACAGCCTATTAACATGTAGTTTGTATGTTAAAGTAAGCTAGAGAAAGGAAAATGCCTTTTCAAATTATTACAAATCTCCAAAAATTTTTTAATGTATTTATTGGAAAACATCCGCGTACAAGTGGACCCATACAGTTCAAGCCCCTGTTGCTCAAAGATCAATGTTAGTTGTTCTAATTGCCATGGTACATACATACTATAGCCTCACAGATATCCATGGGCCTCAAACCAGGCATAGCAGAAAGAACATTTTTTACTTTTGACCTCGGAGGCTTTAAGATGGTGGTAACAGCACAATAGTAAGCAACAATGATGAAGTACTTACTATATGCTGGGCACTGGGCAAAGCATTTTACAAGCACTGGCTCGTTTAATTGTCACAATAACCACCTGAGGCAGATACTCTCCACTCCTATTACCTGGATGAGAAATTGAGGCATAAAATGGCTGGGTGTTTGGGCCAGACCCCCCTGCCGGGGAGTGCCATAGGTGGGATGCTCCAGGTCTGCCTGACTCCAAAGCCTGGGCTCTTTACCACTCTGCTCAGATGCTCCCTCCCCGGGGTCCAATCCCTGTCTGCTCCACTGGATTCCAGCTTTGAACCTCACCTTTGGAGCTTCATTGTCCTTACCTGTAATAACTTGGGACTATTAATTCTCTTCCTCTACTGCCTGCTTCCCCACAGTTATTGTCTAAGCTTTTGACAAACGTATGCCAACCAATTGCAAGTCATTATGAAATGTAGTGGTTTTATTTAAAAATCAGTACTTTTCAAATTAAAACATTTAAAAATGTATTTCTGAATGGGATGCAGGTTCAGCCTACCTTATGCTGAATAACACTTCCGTTTAGCATTCTGAGGTTTCATGTAGCCTAGAGGAGGTCCTAATGGCTGTGAATGTTGAGGCCGATTTATCTCCAGGGTAAGTGAGAAAACTGAGTTAAAGACAAAACAGTATTAGATTCTTGAGCAAAACAATGCTGACTCTTACTTTAGCTTCAGAGTCTGTGTCAAAGGGCATTGCTTATGGCAGATGGAACAACCTCTTCCCAGTTCCCTCCAAGAGCTTATTCAGAAGGTGGTATTAACCGTGTATCTGTTTGAAGGACCGTGGAGCTTAAGGGAGCTTACTGTCTTCAGGCAGCTCAGAGCAGAGGTAGTTGGCACCTGGTCCACATCTCTGAGGGCTATCTCCGGCTGGGGTGCCTGTGTGCATCCCAGGCAAGAAGTGCTGGGGTACTCATTCTCTGCCCCACTGAGACCAGCCCTCAGTCAAGACTGAAGAGAGTTGGTATGTCAGTGCCCTAGCCCCTCACCCTTTGGGCTCTGAGTTCCCTATGAGGTAATATTCCAGTTGCCCATGGCAAGAACTAGTTTCTTAATCCTCTTGTGTTGGCTGCTTTTACTTCCTTGTCTCACACCCTCACTTCTCTACCATTGTTTCCTGGGATCACCTCCCCAGTAATTAGGTTATTCACACGGGAATTTCAGTCTAGGGGTCTTCTGGGAGGGGTCCAAGTGAATTCAAAATTATAGAATAATGTCCCAGAGAGAATCCAGTGGTGTCATTCAAGACTAAACAGTTTCTCCCCTTGTCCTTCACTGACACCTCTGCTATGTTAGGAACTGGAAAGGATTTATAAATCTGAGACCCACCTTCCAGAGAACAATTCCCTTCCTGTGAAACAGACACCTCCATGGGTTATGAGATGTTTTTCCTTTAAATGACATACTCAACTCACATGTGAGACCAGGCAAGAGTCACCTGATGGCAAATCCAATTACAATTCACTGGCTAGGACAAGTAATTAAATATAAGGGTGTAATGGGAAAAGGAGTGCATCACAATCCCAAAGCCCCTGTTTCACCTCTCAAGGACTCCCATTTGCCTTTGAATCACTTCTGCTTCAATTAGCAGTGACTGGAGCCTGCCTAAAGTGCCCGGCTCTTGTCAAATCCCATTGCTAGAGGCTCCAAGACACTCTGTCTACAAGCCTTTGTTGTGCTGGGACATCTTTGCGGAAATACTGAATATTGTGTGGAGTAGCTAACACATGGATTTGTGCAAGAGATTTGCTTTTTCTGGAATGGACTGTTGTGCAAAAGATTTGCTTTTTCTGGAATGGCAGGTTTTGTAAATGGGATTTCATCTCTACCATTATCATTATCAACTTGAACCAATTCTGGAAGTTCAAGTTACGATGTTCTAAAAAGCATGTCAGACTGACCTACTCCTGCTTTTAAAGATCGGTGTTGAGAATGCCAGTCCTGCAGAGTAAGAAAATGTGCCTGAATTTATCTTAGAGGCGTCCCACGCCTAATTTATTATTTTTTGTTGTTGTTGGGAAGAGGATACATGAAGAAATGTGTTTTTTTTCACCAGGATTCCTAGTAAAGGCTGATGTTTATTTTGACAAAGATGTAAATGAATTATAGTAAGTATCAGAGTCAGCCTTCTCTCTTTTCTTCTCACTCTTTGCTATGGTCTTGGAGAATGAAGTTATATTTTATGCAAGAGTAAGGCAAAATTCCTACTAGGAAAAAATCATACAAGAACATCATTTCTAGGATCTTAAATGAGCAAGAACTTTTTCTTCAAGGAAAACACTACTGGTACCTTTGTAATGCCCACATTTTTAATCTCATTAATTATTAAATATTTTCCTTAAACTTGCAAATGCTACTTTTGCCACTAATAAGACATATTTTATCAACAAATCACCTTAAATATTTAAATGCCGATCATAAATTTAAGTAGACAAATTCTCCTGTTTCAATAAAATCTCCACCAATTTCATTTCAACGTCACAAGCTTAGAAGTTGATGGCACGCATGTCCACACACACCCTCACAAGTAATCACAATGGGATTCAAAATGTATTAGACCTACACTTACATGATTAAGAAGAATCTGTACAAATGGGTTTATGCCTTCATTATTTATGAACTTGTTTTTATCACTCCCCTGTTTTTTATACTTCTCAGTGTGCATACTTCCCTAGAGTTACAGTAATCTCACCAGACTTGAAAGAAAGAACATAGTCTCAGACCAGCTGAGTTTACAGATTCTGGGTTATCAGCCCGTTGATTTTTGGTTGACATGTGGGGTCTTGGTGGATCTGCAGAGTCAATTTAACCCTAGGCTGACACTGTCTGGCCCAAGGTTTGTTTTTGAGTCCAGATTCAGTTGCTATGCCCACGAGCCCTTAGGAGGCCTTGCCTTACAATAGCAACATGGAGCACCCCCCCCCCCCGCCCCTCCACCCCCACCTCCAGAGCTTCCATGACACTCAAATCCTGGTCCCAGGCAGTGAGCCTTCACCTGGTTGATGCCTTAGTGTCTCAGTTTTTTTTGATAAAAAAAAACACCCAGTGGTTTCTTTATCTAGAGGGTGAAAGGAGGGGTCTGGGCAGCAGATTCTCTCCCTGGGAGCTCTGTCTCGTGCATCATCAGCTCTCACTGCTGGGTGCTCTACTGGATGCTATGTGTAGCCCTAAGAGTGGATCACTTCTCTGGTCAATCAAGAAAAATCTCCAACTTTCTTGAGCTATTTGACTTAAAATTCATTGTAACCATTCTTTTCTATTTAGTGAGAATATATCTCAATTAAAATAAATATCAATCTATAGAGGTCAAATCTCTAACCTACTTATGAAAGATATTTTACAAATGTCCTTTCGGGTTTTTTTAATGACCTTTCTGTATACCTTATACTTTTTCATTGTCAAGTACTATTATGGACTCTAGGCTTTTCATAGACATTAAGTCCTTCAAATGAACTACAATTATTCTTGTTGTTCACATTATTGCAATGTGGACAACCCCCTTAAGCAGTCTCTTTATCTTTTCAGCATTACTCCTGAGACATTTTTGAAAGTCTCTTGCTTAAAGGCAACAAGATGTCCCATGACAGTATTGATTTTTCTTTAATATTAGCTAAGATTTTTGTCCCTGAGAAGCCCTGATTCCTACTGGTATAGAATAGCACTAGGATTTCCTAATGTTGTGATAGACAAAATACTACTACTTTTGGCCACTGGAATGGAAATGCAGGAAAATATATATTCTTGAAGACTAAGTTTTCATTATCATTTTCTAACACGAGGGTTTATATTATTACCTATTTAATATTTTTATTAATACTAATTTTTAACATTTATTTTCCTAAACCTTGCCCTCTCAGATTGCCAACTCAAACTGTAATCACAGCCCTTTGTCATTTGTTAGCCTTATATGTTTATTGATCACCATTTTATAGTTCTCTTATTGACAAACATATGACAGGATCCAAGTGGAGAGAGGAGTAGAGCCCAGTAGAAAGATCAGTTTTCTCATCTGTAAAAGGAATGCTCTGATGAGGCCTAGGATTTAGATTTTTGTCCTGTGACCTATGGAATGCTCTTTGTGATCGTTTGCATTGGTCCAAGGAAGTGGTTCTCAGAGTAGAATCACCAAGAGGAGATGTTAAAACATGGTTGCTGGGCCTCACTCCCAAGTTTCTCATCACTAGGTCTGGGGAGGGGGTGGCTGGAAAATGTGCATGTCTCACAAGTTCCAGGTGGGGCCAGTCCTGATGGCTGTGAGACCACACTCTGAGTACCACTGGTGTAGGGAACATAAAGTAAGCTTTGTTGGCTAAGTAGGGACAGCCTTTGGAGCCTTGAATTTTGAGGCTATTAATGAAACTGAATATTAAGCAAGAAAAAGTAGTAACAGCTTCTGGAAAGGCAAGTCCTTGAATTATAAAAATTGGAATTATTATGAATCTTGCACCTTCGACCAGGTCTGCCTTTTACTCCCTGGTTCAGCTCTTTTTTTGGGCAACTGACTGCTTAGCAGCTTACACACTTAAAAGAAAATCACTAGAATTCCATAATTCTGTAGTGTAGAAAATTATTTTCACTCTAAATAAACACCAGTGAAATGTCTTCCAGAAAATTCTTTGGACAGAGAAAGAATTCATAGAAAGGCATTTTGTGTCTTTAAACTCCAGATCCTAAATCATGATTTTATTTTGGGGTGGAAGTGTACACCTTGTCTTCCTTTACCTGACATCTGTTATAGCAGGAAGTCTGTCTTCCTAAGTGTTTAAGCAAGTGCCAGGTATGCTGTCACTTCCAAATGAATAATAAACAGCCATAATAAATGGATGTTGTGGGTGACATTAATAAGACATTTGCAATCCTGCAAGAAGAATCATGCTGGAAGATAAATAGATGCATTTATTTATACTATTGTTAGGAGCTTGAACTTCTGACACATGCAGCAGGTGTTGTCTATTTTGGAACTACCTGACAAAACTCTTTTGTTTTTTGTTCTTCTGTCAGCCCTCAAAATGTAGATGTTCCTCAAGATCTGCCTTCTCTCTTTGTTCCTTGACCTCTGTATTTTTCTCTCAGTGAACTCGTCCATGCACTTGAAATTATTATTTGAGAGGGATGATTTCACAGTTCAACCTACCACCCCCTCCATTACACCCAAAAAAACGGAATCTTCATTTCAGTGGACTGGAGGGCGCCTTTATTTGGACGTCCTAATGGCAATTCACACTTACCTGCATGTAGCAGATTTTAGTGCTTCCTCTTTCCAACCCAGCTTATCCTCATGTTCTCTTCTGCCTGAATATAAGCCCCATTATTTGCTTCACCAAACTCTCCCTCTTTGTCGCCCCAGACATTCAGAAGATTCAGCCACCAGTATGTCTCTCGGACATTGATATCTCAACTCTGTCTTCTGGTGACAAAACTGTTTCTTAGGCCTCCAATGCTGCCATACAAATGATTGTGAAAGACTTTTCACTGATTTTCTCATTTCCAGTCTCTCTCCATGGCAATCTATCTTAAATATCATTACAACACAAAGTTTCCTAAAGCTCATGTCACTGAGCATGGTGTTGCCCTGAACTAGAATCTTCCATGACTCCCAGGATGTAATGAGATATATTCAAACTCTCGGTCCCGCCCTTCCAGATTTTCCAGTTTCCTTTCTACATTGCTCTCTACTCTTCACTTAGGAGCCTTCTCCCTCCACTGGTATACTGTCAGTCCTTACATTTCATCTTTTGTTTGTGTTAGTTCTCTTCCCTCCTAACGTCTTCTCCTTTTCTTACCTATTGAAATCCAGTACGCTGTTTAAAGATATGTAAGAAATGCTACTTTCTTATAGGGTGTTGCTTGATTCAACCCAACTAATATTACCTTTTCTTTCTTCTTAACTCCTGTTTCACTCTATGGAGATTTCACTTCTGAATTGTGCCTGTAGCTGGTAGTTGTGATGATATGCAGTATTATTTGTTGGATCCTGAACTGCCCAATCTTGCCTTGCACCAGCCTACATGGGAAGTGTTGATGTGGACACTCCTGGAAAATGCATGCTGTTTCTAATCTATCAAATACTTGAGAGCTTTTTATGGTCAGGCACTGTACCAGGCATTGGTTCAAGCTTGGTTCAAGCTTTCATGGAGCTTATGTTCTAGAAAAGGGACAAAGATAAGAAATCAATCAATATAGACTATGATTTTTACTAGAAAGAAAAGAAAATGAAGTGATGTTAAAAAGAGTTCGGGTGTGAGTTCAGTGTAACTGGAGATGGTTTCTGTGAGTGTGGGACATCTAACCTGAAGAGTGAGGATAGGCCGCCAGTGCTCTGAACCGAGGAACAGCACGTGAAAGGCCATGGGTGGGGATGAGCTTGGTATGTTCAAGGAAGAGATGAAACACCAGGGGATGGAGGGCAGCTGTAAATGAAAGTTTGATGAAGTGAAATTGAAGCAGAATGTGGGAGTTAGATTTTGTTGGGCCTTGTGGGCTGTGGGAGAGAGTTTGGCTTTTATTCTAAATACTATGGAAAACATAGGATTTTAAAGCAGGAGAATGTTCTGTGGGGGTGGAGTTATGGTGGCACCAGAGAAGAAGCTAGCAGACTGTTTGTTATCCTAACATGTTAACTCCAAGGTATTATTTGGAAACTCTAGGTTGGTTGAGCTGGCTGGTTTATAGTTGGGTCTGAAAAATTCCTTTTGTTTTGTAGTCTACATCAAAAGCAAGTCAAGTTACCATCTTGGCCTCTTTGTCCATTGGCCACAACCTTGTCTTGCCTTTTGGTGTCTTGTGAATCCTGTGGCAAGAAAAGGCAGGAAAGGATAAACTCAAAGATAAATATCCTAAAGATGCTCAAGGGCCATCTTCCTTTACTAGTGACATGGGAGAACTTACAAAAAATGGAAATTATAAACGGACAAGGAATCCAAGACTCTAGGCTGTGTGGATCCTATGTTTTTAACTTTTTTGTTCATAACACTGCAGCTTCTGTGATTACAACTAAGCTCCATGCTTTATCCACAAGGCGAAATACTGATCTTGGCTTGGGTGCCGTGTCAGCATCCCCTCTTAGGGATGGATAAAAGAGGGTTTTACTCTCTTAAGTGAGACATTCAATTTTTTATTTTGTTTTTAGGAGTGGCATATATAGTACCATAGGCACAAAATATGTAATTGCAAAATTGAGTCAAGTATTTTGTAATCTTTAATCAAAGACTTGGAGGTAGTCACACTCCATGGTTTTTGCACTATTAGTAGAATTGTCTCTGTATTTTTTTTTTTTTTCTGAGCCCAACACAGTCTGTATCTCTTTTTTCTGTAAGTGACTAACTCTGTTGTATAACTCACTGGAGCAGTGCCTTTTCCACATTTTAAAGGATATAAACATTTTGTTTGGAAACTTCTCTGATCTTTCTAGAATTTACTTCTTCATGCCTTTTGAAACTTTCCTTCTTATGAATCTCCTCACTGCTCTGTCATTCTAAGTCATCAGATAAGATTATTGGTTTGTTAATGAACAACAATAGCAATATATTATTATCTTTTGCAGATTAGAAAAAAGTTGTTTCAGCCATCACGGCCTTAAAACAAGGCCTAGTTAATGAACCACAGTATTACCAGACACAGTATATATTTAGTTAATTTCAACAATATTCTAGTTCCTGGGCCAGATTCCTGGGCCAGAATCAGAGATGAATGAGGAATAGTGTAGGACTTCAAAAGATCACAGTCTGAATTCCAGTAACTCAGAGAAGAGATTTTAAGGATTATCACGCAGTGGTTAAATTCCCTCTGCAGAGCTCCTGCCAAATGGTGATCCAGCTTCCCTTGGAAATCCTTGGTGTCAGCGAACTCGCTAACATCCATGGCAATCAGCTCCATCTCTGGGGAGCTCGTCCTTATAGTCAGGTGAAAAGTCGGTGTCTCTGTGAATTTACCCTTGGGTCCTGGTTCTAACTCAGGAAATTTGAATTCAAATGTCTGCAGAGGCTTGGCAGATAGTACATGTGAGCTGAATGATTCAGCGTTAAAATTACAAAGTTCAAATTTTGCAACAATTGGCATCTGGTGTGTGGCCACAATACAGTGACTTCAATAGGCGATGGTGGAATCTGTGATAAATGGAAGAGTATGTCACTTTTCAGCTCCATTTTATTTTATTTTATTTTTGGGGGGAATGTGGGTCAGATCTTCTTATATTTTCCAAGTAAACCAAAGTGTGGACTTTTTATGTGGCATCTTCTGACTTTTGAATTGGCAACTCATTCAAAACCTTTAAAACACTGTGGGCCAGCACACTGAGAAGCAAACCTCACACCCACAGCTAGATTGGGTTTATGGCCCATTAATCTGCACCCCTTGTTCTAAGCCCTACAGCTGCAAGGAGGAAATGCAAATTCGTTCACTTGACAGCCTGTCAGGCATTTGAAGGTGGCAGTCAGCATTGTTCATCACCACAGTCTTCTCCATAATTTCTCCCTCCATCGAAGCAGCACTTCAGCAAACTCACAGGATATTGTTGACCTTGTCTACAAACACCTGCCACTGAGTGTGGCTAGATGATACCCATATAAGAATTGTGAAGAAATCTCAAGGGTGATACTTGAAAAACCTTTGCCAAGCTATGTTTCTTCCCTATATAGAAAGTAATTCTTTCAAAGACTTCTGGAGCACCAGTATAAATCCAAATCCTATTGAATGTTGGGAATTTCAGGTCAATAGGGAAAATATTTGGGAAAAGTTTTCCTTGAATCATCCACCAATTTTGACTTTCTTTAGATAAAATGTCTAGTCCAGTGTCTGCTTCTTATAATAGGTAGTCAATACATATTTGTGCTAATTATTCTCCATTCATATGGCCACTTAGGCCCACCCTCTGCCCGGTCTATATTCTCTGACTTGCGACGTGGAAGGATGAGTCCTCTGGAGCAAGACACTTGGCTCCCTTGCCAAATGGGCTTCCCAGTAGGTTTCAGCCAATGGGAGGCACCAGAAAGAGATCGGAGAGCTGAAGGGGAGAGAGTCAGGCTACGTCTTCCATGTTCCCCTCCCTGCTTTGAAGCCCCGTCTCTGACTGTGGCTGTGGCTGTGTGATCTCAGCTTCTACTGGAGATTCATGCCACGGCTCCAGCCCACTCAGAGCTCCTGTAAGGCATGTATTTGCCTCTGTCCTCTGGCTCTAGTGGGAGGGGTGGGGTAATGGTTTCCTAATATTGTTAGTGTCTGGATGCCTGAACTTTTCTTTGTCCCTTAGGCTTTCCAACAAGCACCCTGCTTCTTGATTTGAAACAGTTGAGGTGATCTTGTTATTCAGCTCCTGACAGATACAGATCCACTCTCCTTCCCTTTCACCATCTCTCCATCGCTGTGTGTGTGAATGACTAGAACTTGCCTCTAAACCAAGGTGCTTAATACGTAGTTAGGAGCATTCACTCCTATTTCCTCATTTCACTGTCTCAGTGAGTGTCAGGATCTTTTGGATAAGTCACTCTCCAGAGTCATGTTTCAAATTACTAAGACCCATCCCATCGGTCTGCAGAGTGCAGCAAGGCTAGCCTGCCACCTCCAGCGTGCTTAGGTGTGGCCTCTGAACTCCAGAAGGTGTGGCTCTTCCTAGTTTCTGAACCAGACTTGACCTCCTGGGATGTGTCAGAAGTTCTTCTCTCACCAGAAGGATAGATCTGGATTTAGTCTGGCTTTTCTGACTCCTATTTTTGGTGAGCTTGAAAAGATGCCCACCAAACTCATCCTTTATTGTGATTTCTGCGCTTTGGGTTTGTTCTTATTTATTCTCAGTTCATGCTTGGAGACCTTCTCTAAATTGTGCAAACTTCCTAGTACTGTAGCTCTACCACCCTACCTGATCTCAAGCATACAGGGCTGTGGATTCTGGATTCAAGCCTCTTAGGGCACTGGGATTTGTTTTTTTTGGCCATGTACCATCTTAGTCCCCCTGGCTTGGGCCACCCAGTCTCTTCTTTCTTCCCTTTTCCTAATGCCCCTCAATTAGGGTCCAGCAATGGCTTGGGGAAGAATCTGAACCAGTTATGTCAATGTGGTATAACAGGACACCTTCTGCAAATAAAAACTTTATGAGTATTAAATGTCAGGGACCAATAAACAGCGCTACAGCTAGTCCTGCATCTGTAAAACTCACTAAGAAGTAATTAGGGAGAGATGAGTAGAGGCTTTATGTTTAGAAATTCGGAACATCTCTTAGCAAAATCCATTTGTACGACAATACAGATTTTAAAATCTGCACTAATAATTTTAATATGGTCTTTTCCTTAAAGTACTTTCTAAGCACTATTTCTCCCAGCATGCTTCTGAAATATGCATCTTTATCAAAGGTGTGTGCCAGACTGGGTTATTTTTAAGACAAATTAGTATGGTGAATAAGCATTCTGTTTTTACCTTAATATTTAAATTGGATTTTTTGGCTACCATTTAAAACTATGGAATCAAGGCAATTAAAGTTTTATTCATTGAGATAGGATAGAATAGATTATATGTGGCCATTTTGTAATGGTACAGTCAATGCCCATTTCTTTTATGTTGTAAATTCCTGCAGAAGCAATCCCCTAGAGCAGGTACTCTCAGTCAGCACAAGTTTTGTTCCCCATGGGATACTGGTGATGTCTGCAGATGTTTTTGATTGTCACTACAGGAAGGACAGGGGCAGTATGCTATTGGCATCTAATGGGTAGAGACCAAGGATATTTCCAAATATCCTACAGTGTACAAGATAGTCCCACCCAGCAAAGAATTTTCTAGTCCAAAATGTTAACAATGCCAAGTTGGGTGTTAATTCTTCTTTACGTACTTGAGAGAATTATTCAGTGATACCCTCTGGACATGGAGATTTCTTATTTAGGATTAAATTACAAATTCAAATTCTCTGGTGGTTATAGACCTATTCAGATTCTCTATTTAATATTGCTTGAATTTTTGTAGTTTGTGGTTTTCAAGCAATTGGTCCATTTTTTCTAATTGTCCAACATGAAGTTATTCCTAATATTCCCTTATTATCTTTTTGATGCTGCAATATCTGTAGTTTAGTCCCTAATTCATTCCTAATATTGATGATTTATGCTTTCTCTCTCTCTTAAAATTTGTTAGTGAAGATTTATCAGTTTTATTTTATTTTCCCCTGAAGAACCAGCTTTTTTATTCATTCATTTTATTGTTTTACTGTTTTAAATTTCATTGATTTCTGTTCTTACATAATTTCCTTCCTTCTTGCTTTGGACTTATTTTGTATTTATATATTTTTGATGTAGGACTTTTTTTTTCACTTCTAATGTAAGCATTTAGTGCTATCAATGTCCCTGTGTTATCTGTATCTCATAAAATACATTGTGTTTTTTTTCTATTTAATTCCATGTGCTTTTTAATATTTTGAGACTTTCTCTTTGATTCATGGATTATTTAGAAATATGTTGTTCCCTTTTCATGTTGTTAGAGATTTTCCTGTTGTCTTTCCATTATTAATTTCTAGTTTGATTATGTTATGGTGAGAGAACATGCTCTCTTTCATTTCTTTAATTCTGTTGAGTTGTTTATGGCCCCAGTGTGGTTTAGCTTAGGGAATGTTCTATGTGTACTTGGAAAAAATGTATATTGTGCTACTGTTTGATGGAGTGTTCTATTGATTGTGTTGTTAAATATTCCATATCGTTGCTAAGAGGGGATACTGTATGATTTTTCCGGGAAAAAAATATACATATATGAACATACATACAAATGTTTGCACACAATTTCAAGGAGTTCCTAGGTTTCCATTGCTCTTATAGAGACAGTAGTCTCTATTTAAAGTCTCTGGTTTTGAAAGAGGATTTCTTTCTCTTTCCTGCTTTGAGAACAGAGATTGTCTGATGAAGTATTGATATAGGGTGCTAACTATGATGGAAAAGAGACTTCATCACAGAGAACTGATGAGACGATGTTGACAATTTGCATGTTATACTTCACAGTTTTGCCTATGCTTAATGACAGTAGAAAGGCATTCATGAATTATAATTAGGGATTGTGATAATTATAAACATCCCTCTGAATGTAGGGATACCATTTAGGCACCATAGGTGATGCTCCAATGTCAATCATCTATCATAATGTAGCAGGTTTGACAACGTATATGTCAAGGGTGTTGGTATGTATCAATTCCATTAAGGTTAATAAATGTCACATAGACCAGTTGATCATGTGGTGTGGAAATAAAGATGGGGCCTTACCAATCAGCTATTGCACCATAACAAACCACTCCAAAACTTAGGGGCTTAAGACAATACGTATTTATTATTGTGTACAAGTATTTGGCTCAGCTGGATGGCTCTTCTGGTCTCAGTGGAACTCACTTATGTCAGAAGTAAGTTTCATGTTGGGTTGGCATTGCTGCTCATGTTGGCTGGGCTCTCTCAGGTGTTCAGGGAGTTGGCTGGTCATTGACTGGTCACTGATGTTGTCTTCAGCTAGGACACGTGCCCTCTCATCTTCCAAAAAGCTAGCACAGGCTTACTATGAGACAGGAGTGGAGGCCCTCAGATTGAGAGGGCTAATGTGCCTTGAGGCCTGAGCTTAGACCAGATGCACTGCCTCTCCTGTTATATTCTGTTGGAGAAAGCAAAGCACATGGCTAGTCCTGATGAAACAAATGAGGGAACAGACACCCTGTATTGTTGGGAGGAGCTGCCAGGTCACATTGCAGTGCGAGAATACAGTGTGGCTGTTAACTGCGCCATTAGTGCGTTCAGGCTTCTTCACAAGGCCCCTTGCCCAGATTCCTTAAGCTACAGTATTTGGAAGTAATTTGGTTTTCAATTACTTAGCCTTGCTTTAAAAAGCTTTCTTTTACTTAGAATTATAAAGAACTTTGTGAGGTTTTGCTCTGTGTCTTAAGTAAATTGGGTGGCATTTTCTTTACTGCATTTGATTTTTTTGTCCTCATATGTTAATAGGTATAAGACTACAAGACAAAGAGGGAGGGAGACAGGCAGAGAATGGATGGAGAGAGGGAAGGCAGGAGACAAGAGAGACAGAGAGAGGGAGAAAGAGAGAGCAGCCTTTTATTATAAAATCCAGACTTCACAGAGATTTCCAGGGCACTCACAGCAGCCATCCATTCTGTTAGGCAGCATAGACCCCCAAACGCTGGCTTTCAAGATGATCCTGTCAAATGCAGTGGCTCTGTTGGAAGGCATTACAATTATTCTTCAGCATTGCTAGAATCCTTTATGTTTACAAAGTGCTCTATAATCTCCTTTATTTTTACCTTTCTATGAGCAATTTGGCATTTTTGGTCTTGTTTAATAGTAGAATAATGGTGGTTAAACTAATTTCCTACTTGTTGTTGATCTCTCATACGGAATCATCCCTTCAATATTATCATAGAGCCAGAATGGCATTTTCAAGGTCATGAGGTAAAGGAACCTTGGTGGCTTGTCATTTCGTTTCTCCAGAAGAACAGGTCCTGGAAACTCTGGAATGTTCTTTGGACTCCTCTTTTTAATATTTTGTCACTATGATGGGTAAGTCCTTCTCTGTGTGCAGCCCTAATTCCTGCCCCTTCTTGTTCAGTCTCACAAGGGCGTAGAAGGCAATGTGTCATCAACCTCCTAAGACCACCATTAACAAACTAGATCTTGTCATAGGGCTCTCTATGGAGAAGGGAAAATGTTTCTAAAGTTGTTGGAGATCTCTAGTGATAGTTCCTTAATGAAAAATCAATGTGGGACGCAGTGCCAAAAAAAGTATATATATATGCCAGATAAATCAAGTTGAAAAACTAGTGTCAGTTCGTGCAGTTCTTCAATCAATCAGATTCCTTCCCTGTGCCATGTACTGTTCTAGGCCTTGAGGTGATAAATAGGACACATTCCCTGCCCTCAAGAGCTCACTTGCAAGTCCAGGAAAAAGTCTTGTAAATACATAAATTACTATATTCTGTCACTGGTAAGCAGGTGATCACTATATATTCTGTCATCCAAGTTGTTTTTAACTAAACACTTCAAGAACAGAGAGGAGTTTTAGTATCCTGACCTATTCATATTTGTCACCTGCCTTAGATGTGTTGGGTCTTCTTTGCATGGAGCTTTTGTCTGCTCTTTCAGCCCAAAAAATATACATTTTATTTTAAATCCACTAGGACTTAATACTAGATTTGTGAGGTTTCTCCAAGTAAAGTATAAAACTTCACAGTGTTTAAAAAAAGTCTCATACTATTTTAAAGCAATAGAAGAGTATACTTTTGAGGAATGACCTGTCATTCCTCAAAGTTTGAGGATGCATAAATCAGGTTTCCACTCATAAAAGAGAAGGGACAACTTGGTAATAACTTGGATCAATTGGGCAGTTGGCACGGGAATGAAGTGGGTGTTCTGCTTTATTTGGGTAATTGAGATTGGCATAAAGTTTCAGGTGGAGAACTCTGACTAGATGACTCAGCTCTCCTGTGAAGTTTTGTGATGGGCTCCAATGGCTGTAGAAAGCCTGTTGTCAAGAGGGTACTTGGAACAGTAAAATGAGTACATGAACAGAGATTAGGTGAATTCATTAATCAACATCCTTAACTATGCCTAAGAAACCCTGCAATAAAGTGTCAGAAGAATATAAAGTAGAGATGGTCTCTGACTATTTATCAAGTAGGGATACTTGACATTAGCTTCTTTGTCAAACAAAGGGAAAACTTAGAGGACAGTTTGTATTTTGGGATGAATTCAAGCAGGGAGAAGAACCACTCAACTATAGTTTCTCCATCACTTGGCAGAGAGACGTATTTTGGGGGATGCTTTATGAAAATGTGTTCACTGATTGATCATCTTGTCTCCACCACTATAAAGCAGATGCTAAGTAATTGGGACTAATGTCTACTCCAATGGAGACCCTGACCCGAGAGTGACTAAGACTCTATTCAATGTACAGCAAAGAGGCATAGGGTGTATATAAAGAGCAGCGTCAGGGAATTACATGTTTGTAATTATGAGTTAGACTAGTTAAGATCTTAGATATTCTCATACCCCTGTGGCCATGTGGGGCTTATATTTGTTGACCTATTTTAGAGCAGTGGGTCCAATTTCTGAGTGTATTAGTCAGGACAGTCTGGGTTATGTTATTGTAAGAAACTGTTTTCGAATCTCAAGATTTTAGCACAAAAATATTCTTTCCTCTTTGGTCAGGAAGGAAAGCAGGTATAGTGGCTTTTCTATGGGTATCTTTCCAATCCTCTAAAGGTAATTAACATGCAAAAAATAAAATTTAGCAGAACTGCAGGAATATGTTATTGTTCTAGCTTCCACTCTGGTAATCTCAGTGCTAGATACAGGAAAGTGCTTTTGGTTCCTCTCCAAAATAGAAGACACATCCTTTGGCAAGTTTTTTCTCTCTCGTATTTTAGCTGAATGAAGCTGGAAAATAGAAAACTGTTTCATCTACTGCATTTAATGATAATTCAAGAGCATCTTGCCACGTTTTTGGGAAAAAAAGTTAAAAATAGAATTATGAGAAATTGAAATTCATACAAACAAAGCATGTTACTATAGAAAAATGACTTGCTTCAAGTAGTACTCATCAGCTCAGGAAGTGCCAAGTGTGAATTTTTTTTTTTCATCACAGAGTAACATTTAGAAACCCTGAATATTTTAGCTACATAGTGGTGGGTAATTTGACCTGTGGCTGCAGACATAAACCAAGTAGTTACCTTGAATTCAGCCCATTGAAACAACTGAAACATTATTTATTTATTTATTATTATTGATATACACTCTTATGAAGGTTTCACATGAAAAACATTGTGGTTACTACATTCACCCATATTATCAAGTATCCCCCCACACACCCCAATGCAATCACTGTCCATCAGTATAGTAAGATGCCACAGAGTCACTACTTGTCTTCTATGTGCTGTACTGTCTTCTCCACACAATTATGTGCCAATCATAATGCCCTTCAATCCCCTTCTCCCTCCCTCCCCACCTACCCTTCCTAACCCTTTCCCTTTGGAAACCACTAGTCCCTTCTTGGAGTTTGTGAGTCTGCTACTGTTTTATTCCTTCATTATTGCTTTGTTGTCTTACTCCACAGATAAGTGAATCATTTGGTACTTGTCTTTCTCTGCCTGGCTTATTTCACTGAGCATAATACCCTCTAGCTCCATCCATGTTGTTGCAAATGGTAGGATTTGTTTTCTTCTTATGGCTGAATAATATTCCATTGTGTATATGTACAACATCTTCTTTATCCATTCATCTACTGATGGACACTTACATAGCTTCCATTTCTTGGCTATTATAAATAGTACTGTGATTAACATAAAGGTACATATGTCTTTTTGAATCTGTGATCCTGTTTTCTTAGGGTAAATTCCTGGGTCAAATGATATTTCTATTTTTAGTTTTTTTGAGGAACCTCCATATTGTTTTCCACAATGATTGAACTAGCTTACATTCCCACGAGCAGTGTAGGAGGGTTCCTCTTTCTCCTCATCCTCACCAGCATTTGTTGTTGTTGTCTTTTGGATGTCAACCATCCTAACCATCCTAATGTGAGGTGATATCTCATTGTGGTTTTAATTAGCATTTCCCTGATGATTAGCGATGTGGAGCATCTTTTCATGTGCCTGTTGGCCATCTGAATTTCTTCTTTGGAGAAGTGTCTGTTCATATCCCCCACCCATTTTTTAATGAGGTTATTTGCTTTTTGGGTGTTGAGGTATGTGAGTTCTTTATATATTTTGGATGTTAACCCCTTTTCAGACAAATCATTTTGAATATATTCTCCCATACTGTAGGATGCCTTTTTGTTCTACTGATGGTGTCCTTTCCTGTACACAAGCTTATTAGTTTGATGTAGTCCCATTTGTTGTTCATTTTTGCTTTTGTTTCCCTTGCCTGAGAAGATGTGTTCAGGGAAAAGTTGCTCTTGTTTATATTCAAGAGATTTTTGCCTATGGTGCCTTCTAAGAGTTTTATGGTTTCATGACTTACATTCAGGTCTTTGATCCATTTTGAGTTTACTTTTGTGTATGGAGTTAGACAATAATCCAATTTAATTCTCTTACATATAGCTGTCCAGTTTTGCCAACACCAATTGTTGAAGAGACTGTCATTTCCCCATTGTATATCCATGGCTCCTTTATTGTATATTAACTAACCATATATGCTTGGGTTTATATCTGGGCTCTCTATTTTGTTCCATTGATCTATGCGTTTATTCTTGTGCCAGTACCAAATTGTCTTGATTACTGTGGCTTTGTAGTAGAGCTTGAAGTCAGGGAGCATAATCCCCCCAGCTTTATTTTCCTTCTCAGGATTGCTTGGACTAGTTGGGGTCTTTTGTGGTTCCATATGAATTTTAGAACTGTTTGCTCTAGTTTGTTGAAGAATGCTTTTGATATTTTGATAGCAGTTGCATTGAACCTGTAGATTGCTTTAGGCAGGATGACCAGTTTGACAATGTAAATTCTTCCTATCCATGAGCATGGGAAGTATTTCCATTTATTGGTATCTTCTTTAATTTCTCTCATAAGTGTCTTGTAGTTTTCAGGGTATAGGTCTTTCACCTCCTTGATTAGGTTTATTCCTAGGTATTTTTTTTCCTTTTGATGCCACTGTGAATGGAATTGTTTTTCTGAATCCAATAGATTTCTGTGTATTAATTTTGTATCCTGCAACTTTGCTGAATTCAGATAGTAGTTCTAGTAGTTTTAGAGTGGATTCTTTAGGGTTTTTTATGTACAATATCATGTCATCTGCAAACAGTGACATTTTAACTTCTTTACCAATCTTGGTGCCTTTTATTTCTTTGTGTTGTCTGACTGCCATGGCTAGTACCTCCAGTACTACATTGAGTAGAAGTGGGGAGAGTGGGCATCCTTGTCTCATTGCCCATCTTAAAGGAAAAGCTTTCAGCTTCTCACTGTTAAGTATGATGTTGTCTGTAGGTTTGCCTTTATTATGTTGAGGTGCTTCCCTCTATACCCATTTTGTTGAGAGTTTTTATCATGACTGTGTGTGGAATTTTGTCAAATGCTTTTTCAGCATCTATGGAGATGATCATGTGATTTCTTTGTCCTTCATTTTATTGATATAGTGGATGATGTTGATGGATTTTTGAATGTTGTAGTACCATCCTTGCATCCCTGGCATGAATCCCACTTGATCATGGTGTAGGAGCCCCTTGATGTATTTTTTAATTCAGTTTGCCAATATTTTGTTGAGTATTTTTGCCATCTATGTTCATCATGGATATTGGTCTTTAATTTTCTTTTTTTGTGGTGTCCTTGCCTGGTTTTGGTATTAGAGTGATGCTGGCCTCATAGAATCAGTTTGGAAGTATTCACTCCTCTTCTACTTTTTAGAAAACTTTAAGGAGGATGGATATTATTAGATCTTCACTAAATGTCTGGTAAAATTTAGCAGTGAAGCCATCTGGTACAATTTTGTTCCTTGGTAGTTTTTTGATTACCAATTCAATTTTGTTGCTGGTAATTGGTTTGTACAGATTTTCTGTTTCTTCCTGGTCAGCCTTGGAAGGTTGTATTTTTCTAGAAATTTGTCCATTTCTTCTAGGTTATCCAGTTTGTTAGCATATAAGTTTTTATAGTATTCTCTAATAATTTTTTGTATTTCTTTGATGTCTGTAGAGATTTTTCCTTTCTCATTTTTGATTCTGCTTATGTGAATAGACTCTCTTTTCGTCTTGATAAGCCTGGCCAGTGGTTCATCTATTTTATTAGTTTTTTTTGAAGAACTAGCTCTTGCTTTCATTGATTCTTTCTATTGTTTTATTCTTCTCAATTTTATTTATTTCTTCTCTGACCTTTATTATGTCTCTCCTTCTACTGACTTTGGGCCTCATTTGTTCTTCTTTTTCTAGTTTCATTAAATGTGAGTTTAGAGTGTTCATATGGAATTGTTCTTCTTTCCTGAGGCAAGCCTGTATTGCAATATGCTTCCCTCTTAGCCTGGCTTTCGCTGTGTCCCACAGATTTTGCCATGTTGAGTTATTGTTGTCATTTGTCTCCATATATTGCTTGATTTCTGTTTATATTTGGTCATTGATCCATTGATTATTTAGGAGCATGTTGTCAAGCCTCCATGTATTTGTGGGCATTTTTGTTTTCTTTGCATAATTTATTTATAGTTTCATACCTCTCTAGTCTGAGAAGCTGGTTGGTATAATTTCAATCCTTCTGAATTTACTGAGGCTTTTTTTTATGGCCTAGTATATGATCTATTCTTGAAAATGTTCCATGTGCACTTGAGAAGAATGTGTATTCTGCTGCTTTTGGGTGGAGTGTTCTGTAAATGTCTGCTAGGTCCATCTGGTCTAATGTGTTGTTCAGTGCCTCTGTCTTGTCACTTATTTTCTGTCTGGTTGATCTGTCCTTTGGAGTGAGTGGTGTGTTGAAGTCTCCTAAAATGAATATGTTGCAATCTATTTCCCCCTTTAATTCTGTCAGTATTTGTTGTACATATTTGGGTGGTCCTATGTTGGGTGCATAGATATTTATAATGGTTATATCCTCTTGTTGGACTGACCCCTTTATCATTATATAATGTCCTTCTTTGTCTCTTATTACTTTCTTGTTTTGAAGTCTATTTTGTGTGACACAAGTACTGCAACCCTTGCTTTCTTCTCCCTTTTGTTAGCATGAAGTGTCTTTCTCCATCCCTTCACTTTTAGTCTGTGTATATTTTGGGGTTCGAAGTGAGTCTCTTGTAGGCAGCATATAGATGGGTGTTGTTTTTTAATCTATTCAGGAATTCTATGTCTTTTGATTGGTGCATTCAGACCACTTACATTTAGGGTGATTATCAATAGATATGTACTTATTGCCATTGCTGGCTTTAGATTCATGATTACCAAAGGTTCAAGGGTATCTTCTTTACTATCTAACAGTATAACTTAACTCACTTAGTACTTCTATTACAAACACAATCTGAAGGCTCTCTCTTTTTTTTCCTCCTTTTTCTTCCTCCCCATTCTTTATATATTAGGTATCATATTCTGTACTTTTTGTGTATCCCTTGACTGACTTTGGTGGTGTTTGACTCAATTTTGCATTTTCTTAGTAATTAATTAGTCTACTTCTTTTACTGTGGTTTTATTTTCTCTGTTGACTGTTGTTTAGCTTTAGGAACACTTCCATCTATAGCTGTCCCTCAAAAATACACTGTAGAGATGATTTGTAGGAGGTAGAATATCTCAACTTTTTCTTATCTGGAAATTGTTTAATCCATCCTTCAAATTTAAATGATAATCTTTTCCGGTAGAGTATTCTTGTCTCAAGGCCCTTCTGTTTCATTGCATTAAATATATCATGCCACTCCCTTCTAGCCTGTAAGGTTTCTGTTGAGAAGTCTGATGATAACCTGATGGATTTTCCTTTGTATGTGATCTTTTTTTCTCTTTCTGGCTGCTTTTAGTATTCTGTCCTTGTCTTTGATCCTTGCCATTTTAATTATTATATGGCTTGGTGTTGTCTTCCTTTGGTCCCTTGTGTTGGGAGATCTGTGCACCTCCATGGCCTGAGAGACTATCTCCTTCCCCAGACTGGGGAAGTTTTCAGCAATTACCTCCTCAAAGACACTTTCTATCCCTTTTTCTCTTCTTCTTCTGGTACCCCTATAATGCAAATATTTTTCCATTTGAATTGGTCACACAGTTCTCTCAATATTCTTTCACTCCTAGAGATACTTTTTTCTCTCTGTGCCTAAGGTTCTTTGTATTCCTGTTCTCTAATTTCTATTTCATTTGCCATCTCCTCTACTTCATCTAATCTATTTTTAATTCCTCTATTGTATCTTTCATTTCCGATAATGTATTTTTCAAAGTTTCTACCTCTTTCTTGAATTCCTCCCTGAGGTCTTGAATATTTTCCTGTAGCTCCATGAGCATGTTTATGATTTTTATTTTGAAATCATTTTCAGGAAGATTGGTGAGTTCAGTTTCACTTGGCCCTCTTTTGGTGTTTGTGGGATTTTGGTTTGTACCAGGTTCTTTTGACATTTTATATTTGTAAAAATAATGGTGTAGACAGCACCCTCTGGTGACCAGAAGCTCTAGTGTCTGGATCTGCTCAGCCCCTGGAGCAATGGAGAGGTTCGCAGGCGATTGGCTCTGGTGCCTACCAGTTGGAAAGAGTCCTTTCCTGCTTCCCACCTGCAGTGCCTGCCTCCACTGCCAGGGCCAGTGGGCCACGCGTGCAGGGAACAGCCTCTGTATTACACCCCTTGTAGCTGCTGTGGGTGTGGCTGCCCTATGGCTTGCCTGGTGCAATGGCTGGGGCAACAGGTTTGCGAACTGGTGTCATCCAGGAGGAAAAAGCAGCAGGCCATGTATCACAGTGGAGGGCCTCAGAGCTGTGTTGCTAGTGGGGAAATGGAGCACCTGAAGCTCCTGAAAGTTCTTCACCTGCTGGGCTGAGTTTTGTCCACCTGTCCTTTCTCCTGAGCAGCAAGTTCTGTGCAATCCTTGCCCCTTTAGCAGCCCTCTCGTTGTTACAAAGTCTCTCAGAGTGCCTGCCTTTCTCTTGTCCCAGAGCAGCTTGTTGTGGGTGTCTGTTCTCCATAAATGACTGGAATCTCAGTCTCTCCCAGTTTTCCACCTGTCTTAGCTTTCCATCACCACTAATCTCCAGAGCATTGTGTAATGTAGGTTCGTGCTCCCAGAGCAGATTTTCAGGGCTGGGTGTTCAGCAGTCCTGGTCCTACACACCCTCCTGCTCCATTTCTCTTCCTCCCGTCAGTGAGCTAGGGTTTGAGAAGGGTTTGGGGCCCCCCAGATCATGACTTTGGTATTTTACCCTTTTCTGTAAGGTCTGGTCTTTTCCCTTAATGTGGTCAGTCTGTCACAGTCTTCTTCCCTTTTGCTCTTTCGGGGTTAGTTGTATTTGCTATATTTTTATATTATATGTGGTTTTGGTAGCAGGTTTCTGTCTCACCTCTCATGCTGCCATCTTTAAACCCCTCCCCCAAATGCCAACTGAAACATTTTTATATCAACCTGAAGATCAATTTTCTACTTTCAGAATCTTTGTGAACTCTGTTGCAATGAGGTGGAATTAATGTGGAGTTTCTTGACCTCAGTACTACTGATATTTTGGGTCACATAATTGTGGTGGTGGTGGGGGCTTGCTGGCTGTCTTGAGCACTGCAGAACGTTTAGGAGAAACTTAGACTTTATTCATTAGATAGATACACATTCCCTTTCCAGACCTTGGTTTGACAATCCAAAGTATCTTCAGTTATTGCCAAACTTCCCCTGAGTGTCCCTCTCCCCCAGCTTGAGAACTAAGGGTAGGTATATAACTGAGTAGAGGGTAGCTAGGATTTAGCCAACTGAAGTTTTTTTAGTGGGATTCTGACAGAGGAAAATTAGACTTTTTAATTACAACAGTAACAGGCCAATTCCTTTTAAAATACAATCAATTTCCTAATTCTGGGTAGCAGTCATTTACAGAGAAAGTCATAGGTTTCATAAAATATCCCAGCTGGACAGGACCTAAGAAGTCATCTCTTTTAGAGAGATGAGGAAACTGAGGCCCAGGGAGGTGACTTGCCCAGGTGAAAAGGCAGCCCATTGACACTGGCAGTGCAAGATAAACAGTGCTATCTTTCTTATGTTCTTTGAAAGAGTATATAGACCTAATGATTTTCTATGCTGTATAAATTTATTGTATATAATTTCTACAGGAATAGGACTATAGTGGATCAGAACAATCTGACATCATTCTGAAGAGGCTTGGGAAGAAAAGAAATGGGGGAAACCAAGGTGTTTTTCATCAAAGGTCCCTTCTTGCAGCCACTTTATCTGGATCCAAGAATGGTCGTCACAGGGCTACAGATCCCCGCTACTGGGGATTTGAATTCATTTGCCCCATGCAGGCTTTTCTAAGGATGTAGGGATGTGGTGAGGATTATTAATGCTACTTTTTATGAAGTGTTTAGCAGACACTGTATTATTATGCATTTGCTCGATACTTTTAATTCTGTGAGCTGAGTGTTGTAATGTTCACCTGAGAGAAGTGGAGTCCAGGACCCAACAGGAGGGAAAAAATATAAAGTTGACCCTTCAGGAGTAATAAAGGTAACACCTTAGAGGTAACCACCTCCCTTGATCAGTGGAGCTCTGTCTTTGGTACATTCACATCAAGGATAATGACACAGAGTCACAGAATTAAGAAATGGACTCATGAAAGTATTTGAATCAAGGAGAGAAAATATATAGCATCCAGATATCACTTCCCCTTCTCATGCCACAACAGATGTTATTAACCAATCATGACAACCCTGATGGACACAGGCTCATTTTCGTTCAAAATGAATGTCACCATCAATTGATTGGCATTGACAGGTAAATATATCTTTTATTTAAACATACTTTTCACCTTATAGATAAAACTTCTGGGCATCATTTTTTTATAAAGTTAATTACCCCAAATCATGCAACTAGGATTTTAAAGTATGAGGACCAAGAGTATGCATCTTTTGAGTCCCTGGATAGGAGGCTGTGCTGGTCATTCTTCATAGAGAAGATGTATTATAAGTCAAAACACATGTGCCGAGCACCGGTCAGGGCAACAACCTCGGAGACAGATGGTTGCAGATTAGCTGGATATGCTGACAGCAGAGGATGGCGATGGCCTGTGCTAAGAAACCTGTTGGTCCAGGGTGACTGTAGCCACCTTACTTGGAAGAACAATGCTAGTGAAGAGCCAGTGTTTCCAAATCTATGGACTGCCCTGGGAGTTAGATAACAGACTGAACTGAAGGCTGACCACCTCCCTTGATCAGTGGAGCTCTCTCTTTGAAAGGAACAGAGACTCCCTTGAGGTTCCATGTCTAATAGGGGGGGTGGATTAAGAGAGTATCCAGAAGAAGCCAAATATCCCAGACACAGAAATAGGAGGAATTAGAGAGTTCATCCCCTGGCAGTGCCAGGGGCCTTGTCAGAGCAGTGGGGTCTTCTCTCTGGTGCCATGAAGCTCCCTCAGAACACGTGCTCTTTGCATGGTTACTACTGATGGGTCTGCCATCAACTGCCACATTATTTCTCTTCATTGCGAAAAGCATTTCTTGGCCCCATTGCTTTCACCTCCTCATAGTTTCTGTTCCTTTGTCAGATGAGTTTGCTCTGCTCTCACACAGCTTCACTCATTAACCTTCTCTTCATGTTTCCTTTCATCTCTCCTCTGCTGTGAAGTACCATATCCTCTAGGAATTTCCTATAGTGGTTATCCTAGAACTTAGAGTTTCTCAAAGTGTGGTCCCCTGACCAGCAGCATCAGCACCACTTGGAAACTCATAGAAATGCAAATTCTTAGGCCCCACCCCAGACTTATTGAATAAGGAGCTCTGGGGTGGGGTCCAGCCATGTGTTGTCTCAGGCCTCCAGGAGATTCAAATGCACATTCAAGTGTAAAAAACCATAATTAACCCCAGCCTGAGGACTGGCTGTTCCTCTGATTTGGTCTGGTCCTCACCTCTGGTCCAGTGAGCTGTGCTGATGCCATTGGGGTTTGGGGAGGGAAAAAAGAGAAAGCAGAGACTGATATAATATAAAACATGATTATATTGTCACTGAACCTTCCTGGGTGGTTGAACTAGGGATGGAACAAGTGTAAAGACTGACATTTCTTACATATCTTCTAATACAGCACAGACTTAGGAATCAAAATCCAAGTTTTCATTTTAATTGTGTCTCTATCACTTGGAAGTTTTCCAACTACCATCAAATCATTTTTTTCTTAAAGTCTCACTTTATTCATAAGGAAACAGCAGATAGCTGTGCTTGGTAATGTGTAAGGTTCAAATTTGATGGTAACTAATATTTTAATAGAGTTTACAGTTTACAACACACTTACTCATTTGTTTTCCAATTGGTTCCTCTGGTAAATGTATGTAAAAGTACTTGTACACTGAAATCTGCTATAAAACTGTAGCTCTTGTGGTTATACTTCCCAGGAAAGCTCAAGGAGGATAGAGGTTTCCTGTGGTCCAGACTGGCCCATGTGTGCAGTGACCATCAGCTAGTACCATGAATCTTGTATTCTCAGATCTTGTAAAGGGAATATCTTAAAGCCCTTGTTTCTAATGCTTGATTAGGGCTCAATCAAGGCAGAGTATACTATCCGTTTTTTTAATTTCCTTAGAACCTGGCTCTTCTTTTGCAAAAAATGTATTAACCATATCTATTTTTCAGAGACTATCACAGACCTAAAAGTCATAATAACTTTGGAAACTTACCAAAAATTTTATTCATGCTGTGATTTTAATCTCCATGAATGAGTTACCTCTGTAGTCTGAACTCCCATGGCATCTGCAATGAACTATTTCTCTAAGTCAGTCATTCTCAAAGTGTGGTCCTTGGGCCAGCAGTATCAGCATCACCTAGGAACTTGTTAGAAATGTAAATTCTCAGGATGAGACATTCTGGGGGTGGGGACCAGCAGTCTGCATTTTAAAGACTTTCAGCTAATTCTGAATTACCTGAATTCAGACTATGATGCTAAAGTTAAAGAATTATAGTCACAACTCTTATTAGCTGTGCTGAGCATTTCGGAGAGCAGGGGTTGTGCCTTTCTTATCTTCTTCACAGTACCTTGCACATACCTATTGGCAGATCTTTGCAGTGATGCAGTAAGATGTGAGGAATGCCAGACTGGAAGTCACTAGACCTCAATCCAAGTCTTAGATTTGTTACCTAACAACACAAGAGCTAATGTCCATAGGCAGTTCTGATATCAATGTTAGGATATTTAAGATTTTTACTTCCAGTGAGGCCTTTTGGTTTGGGGATTCTCGGTTATTGAACAAAAAGTCACCTCTCTAAACCATTCAAACCCTGAAACTCAATCTTTTGCCTTCCCTCAATCCCTTGAACCAGTGGCCCACTGTGAATAAATGCCCCTGTATTTTCACACTCGCCACTGCACCTTCTCTCACCTGTTTTGTGCCCCAGTGGAGCTCTGGTTTTGCAGGAGAAGCAGCTCTGTCTTTCCTGCCCCCATGCCACCTTCACAACCTGCCATGCTTAGGAAGTGGTGAAAACAGCTCCGAGGCTCGTCCTGTCCTCCTGGCAGCCATTTTCTACCTCTCTCAAAGTCGTCTGCTGTGAGCATTCCCCTAACGGGGCAACCGGTTACAATCCACTGCTTCACGCCAAAGCCTGACACCCAGGAGCCTTTAGTACCTCACCCCTCTTACTTTTTTTTTCTACTTTGTGAATAAGAGAAACAGTCATGATCACACAGAACATACCGGATAATTTCTTGTTGGATGATTTGGAAGGAAAGCACATCGTGCAGATAGTGTAAGGTCCTATCTGAGAGGAGGGTATGGTTCTCACACATGTCAGGGGGATGATCTACATTCTAAAACAATGCTGTGGCTTACTGACTTGGGGCTGAGCAATTTGGGCCTTTCTTAGTACTAAGGATGCTTTCTGAGGCTCTCAGACTTACCCTTCTCACTCTTAGAGGAATTTTCCAGAAAGATTCTGAAGCTTTTTTTTTGAGGAGAACTCAGACATAAACATCCTTAGAAAAGTTCTAAAGTATGAAATATCCTGCTTAATTGGAATGTCTCCATGATTCCATTTACAATGTTGCTGTTGCTTTTAGATACTCTTTACGCATTATGACAGCCTACAATTTATACAGAGGTTTTTTTTTTTTCCTCTTTAATCTGTTTTTTTGTTTTTGCCAAATGTCCTTTGGCATCCAATAAGATGCTTATATAATTCCTCTTCCTTGGTCTAATGATGTAATGTACTTTGCTAATAGATTCTCTAATATAAACCTCTATTATTACATTCCTGGGATTAAACTCTACTTGGTCTTAAAGGATAAAAAATTTATTAAGGTATTAACTCCATTTTACTATAAATTTCTACTCAGGGATTTATATCCTCTTTTTAAAGAGATTCCATTTTCAATGACTCCTTCACCGAGAAACAGCTTTTCAACTTTTAACATATTTTTTAAAAATCCATGTTTGTGATTTAAAAATGCAAGCAGTACAGAATGATATAAAGTGAAAATTAAGACTTCTCCCATTTCAAATATGCCTTAACTTATTCCCCACTGTGAATACAATGCTTAATGAATCTTTCTAGAACTGTCTATGCACACAAACATGTATTAAATTATATGTGCCACTCCATTTAATACAAGTAAGCTTATTCATATTATATATATATGTTATTACTTTTTAATGGATATATTTTGAGGATCTTTCTACATTGCCAAAAATAGACTAAGAGGTACATGATATTTCATAAGAGGTACAGTATAGCATCATTTATTTAACTAGTCTTTTATTGATGACCATTTAGGAGGTCCAGATTTTCAATATTATAAATAAACCAGCAAGGCCTATCTTCATGTACTCATCTCTGTTTATTTGCCTATCTTATAGGTAAAATCATTCCAACTGGGATTGCTCATTTTAGTGTTATGATGGATATCCCCAAGTTACTCTTCAAGGAAGCGGCACCACTTTGCAGTAGGAAGTGATTTGCTCCTGACGCAAGAGGCCAATCCATGTTCCCAGTGTTGGGTACTATTTGAGTTTAGGGTTGGGAAACCTCAGGTCCAGCCTCCGCCAAGCTCCAGGGCTGGAAGGGCCATCAGTCAAGTCTTCTTGGCCCCTTTCCCTGTAAGCTCTCTCTACCTTTTTCTCCAGGGTCATACTGTAAACATTTAAGAGCCTTTATTTCTACTCATTTTCTGGAAGAACGCTACCTCTGAGAGCTTTCAATTTCAAAATTTTCCTCCACAGCCTCAAACAAATTTGAAGCTCTTTAGCTCTTAAAAGGAAAAGCATTTTCAGCAAACATTAAGGAAGAACGGGTGGCCAAAGTCCTCCTTGGTCCCCAGGCACTCGTGCTTTTAATAAATCTGAAGAAGTGCCCTCAAGTTGCCCTCTTTCCACGTTCCCTGGAGGACGTGCCGCCAGGCAGCCTTTACCCTGCTGCCATCTGCCTGTTTCCCCATCTCTGTTGACAATCAGGATGCTTCTCTTGCTCCCACTTGGCTGCTCTGTGCCCCCAGTGCTCTGTTGACAAGGTTTTTGTCTCTCTTTTCCACAGCCCTTCCCTGTGGCTTTCCTTTATGAGTGAGGCACAGCTGGCCTCCTCTCCTCCTGCTTGCATTCCCCCAGGCCCTGAGGCTGACTGTTCCTCCGCGGCTGTAAGAGCGGCGGCTGGGGCGTTTTTAAAGAGAGTGAAGCCTCTATCCATTTTTAACCTTAGACTTCTGATTTTTTCCCATTTTAGCCCTACAGGGCCTCATTTCAGCTGCTGTGTTTTATGTCAGGTTGGCCGGGTTTCTGGGTCTCCCCGAGAAGTCATCACAGCTCCAGGGACTAACATTCATCGACCCTGAGGAGGGCGCGTTGTGCTAGGCCCCGGTCACGTGGCCTGCTTTGTGGCTCGGGGCTCGCTCACCAGCTGCTCATGAGCAGGTAGCCCCCGGGGACCTCAGTTTCCACATCCCTACGCTGGAAAGTATCTCAGAGCCTCATGGGAAGCCTTGCATGGAAACATGTATGTGAAGCACGTTTTAATGGTGCCTGGTACATAGTTGGAGCTCGGGACGTTCTCATGGTGCCTGCCACTAATATTGTTACTGTTGTTATTTACAAATGATTTTTTGTCACCTTGTTAGAGCCTTACAACATGCGTGGGGATGAGACAGACCGTAAGAGGTTAGATGACCGCCCGTGTCATTACACACCTGTCTCTTTTATCTACGGATTTTGGTGTTCAGATGAACACTAACAAATGAACTGGGGTCTAGCTGAAGCGCAATATATATTTTCGTGTGTCCATGGGTTCTGTATGTTTCCTCAAAGGGGACTAAATCACTTTGAAGTCCTATCTCACACTGAGATTTCTGGAAAGGAATTACAAACTGCCGAGGTAACAACCTACACAGGTTTGACTCAGGAATGCGTCTCCCTTCCTTCCTTCTTCTCCTTCCCATGAACTAGTCGCCGTGTTGCCCTGCTTCCCACACAGAGCGTACGGTACCTTCTCCAATCTCACCCTGATGTTTTCCTCACACTGCCCTCACTGATTGCTCCTTGGCGAATGTTTCCAAAACTATATTCCTGCCTTTCAAACCCCAATCCAGAATAAAAAGCTATAAATCCCATTCTCTTGTGACCTCAACCTGAGGCTAGCTTGGTCTGTATTATGAAGAATATGTGCATGTGATTTACATAGAATAGTCCGTCCACCGTCAAGGATTTTATATGGTGAAGCATAATGAGGACTTCTTTTCTTCCTTTCTGCTGTGATTTTCTCTCTTGTTTTGATTATGCTCCTTCCAGGTTTGGCTCTTCTCAGAAGTTCCTAACAGAGTGGATTTCAGCAGCTGCCTTGAATGACATAAGCGTGTACTTAGGATCTAGCTAATGTGTGTTGAGATCTTGTTCTGTACATAGTAGTTTACATAAGTTCCAAACCCAGAATTTCCTTTACCCCCTACATCAACAGCACAAAATAGGCACTTTCTAATACTTCCCTACACCCGTTGTGGATGAGAAGACCATGGGGGAGTAATGTCTGGGGCGATAGAGGGATGGACCACCTTTATTTAAATGCAAACCTCACCACGGTAGAGCAGAGGCAAGACTGGGTCCTGAGTCAGGAAGGACACCAGCAGTCCACCCCAGGTGCAGGGACAGCTGCTGCCCTTTCCTCTGTCAGCTGAAAGAGAGCCCTTTCTTTCTCCCCCTTATCCCTGCTGCTCTCCTTCAGGCTCTGACCTGGGCATTCCACCCTTAGTATGGAAGTATCTCAGACCACTTCGAGAACTTGGTGATATGGAAATAAAATGGGCACTACCATCTGGAAGCAATGTTTGACTGAGGTTCCAAAATAAGACAGGCATGGCCAAACCTAGCTCCAATGATCAAGTGATATTGGGGAAAGGCTACCTGCTAAGTTAATGCAGCAGGAATTTGCAAAGGAATGGTTGGGCAATTCAGTCATTGGTGGAAACCATAGTCAAGGCAAAGTGGAGAAACAGACTAGATACTTGGCTGGCCATGATGAATTTTCTCAGAAAATCTGGGGGGCTTGGAGCTCCATTTGAAGCCATGTGATCTTGCCACCATGAGCTGCCTTTGTTCACTTTTGATTCTGATGGTTGTGAAAGGTTTGCTATATGCAAGAAAGGGAGCCTTGGGCTTTTCTTTGCAGTAATTCTTTGTGGGGATAAGAATAGCCACTGGACACTGACCTCTTCTTGTATCATGCACCACAGAGAGGCAGGAATACAAAGAGCATGGACATTAGACTCTCACAGAGTAATTTTACCAAGTAAACTTGGTAAGAGATGATGTTGGCCTAGAGTAGGATTGAAGAGAAGTGGAAGAATGTGAGAATCTTAGAACGACCAAGATTTGATGATTGATGGATTATAGGGAGTGAGATAGGGCGGAATCATACGTGATGTCCAAGCTTCCACATAGTCCTAGAGGCAAATGGCAGAGCCACTCGTTATGGCAGATATTACAGCAGAAGGGGAAGGAGTGGGGAGCTGGGGATGATGAGTGTCCTGTGTGGACATACTGAATGTGAAGATAGATACACACTCAGCAGTCATACATGAGGTGGTTTCAGTAGGCCTTTCACAAAGCTGCGGGCAGGGTGAAGGGAAATCGGCGGTGGCCGGGGAAGCACTCTGGCACTGGCAGAAATGGAAAGCCATTAAAGACACAGAGACTCATGACCAAAGAGAAAGGATGGTTTTCCCAATTTACTCTGGAAAAAGGAAAGAGCCATCCTACAAGAGATATGGCCTTTGGTGGACTATTGTGAACTTGTCAAAGCATAGCCTGGCTGGGAGGAACTGGGGGAATAAGATCTCAACCTCTCTCATCCCCTCCTCAGAGCTCCTTCCAGTAACTAATTAAACTCACCTAGAATTCAGAGGCCAGGGAACTAGTTGGTGAAGTTCATAGAAATAGTCTCCTGGAGCCCAGAACAGAGTGAAGCAAGGTGGAGCATGTATTTGGAGGGACAAACGAAGACTAAATAGCACAAGGTGCCTCCAAGATATCCAAGTGGAAATATACGGTAGGCTATTGCCTGCGTGACTCTCTGGGACTCAGAGGGCTAATCTGGCATAAAACTATGGGTGTAGGAGTCAATAGTTTGGAGTGGAAATGCAGTCTGTGAAAGTGGATGACATCTCCTAGGGAGAGCCTGTGTGCTAGGACAGAGCCCTGAGCGCCACTGGGATCCGTGAGAGGGACTCTGAATGGTCTCCATTGCCCCCTTTCAGCTAGGGAGCTGCTTAGCTCATCGGTCTGTTAACATAGTTAAAAGGCTCTTTCATGTTAGGAATCAAACTGCTTGCGAGGCACTGACTTCACAAAATTGGCCAGTGATTATTTCTAATGTCCTTTGCTGTACAGTTTTCAGGCTTTTCATCCTTACTATTTCTTTAAATGCCTGATCACCCCTCCTAGGACCCACTTGCCTCCCGCTAATGATGCGTGCTTGCTAAGTGTGTATTTCTTCTTCCTTTTTTTTTTTTTATTGTAAAAATAGTCTATCACCTGGTTTCCCATTTCAGACTGGCAGGTAAACAGGCAGGGCATGGTTCTTCAACTGTTAAAACTCCCTAAAAGAAAATGAGATGGAAAACACAGATTTTGGGGAACTAAAACATCCCAGAAAATGAATATTTTATAGAAGAGACAGAAAAACAGAAAGAATGAGAGATAAGAGAGAAATTCCAAAAGCCTGTTGCCAACTAAACAGGATGCTGGGATTTCAGTGGGAATAAGGAGAGGCAGGAAATCTGGAGAAGAGAAACGGCCTTTGGAGGTGAGTTTGAAGAGACTTGCCGTACAAATAACTGAGCTTTTGGGTGTCTGTCTGGTGAGGGGGTCAGGGCTTGTGTTGCTGCCATATTTGAATTGTCATTCAGGTGACTACAGTGAAGCAGTGAACCTGAAGGGTTCAGGGTACAAGTTAGGCTTTTCTTGGGGCTCTAGTGACTGAAAGGAAACCTGGAAATCAGAGCCTGAGCAGAAGGCTAGTTAGTTAAGCGGACTGGATCAAATGGTGGAGATTAGAGAGTGAGGCGGCTGCCTGCTGCTCACACAGGTGCCTGGGCACCAATCCACGATGGGCACACTGGGTGTAAGTTTCCATTCCATCCCCACACTGTTGAGGGCAGAATCTGGCAGTTTACCAGAGCTTCTCAAGTGTAAATAATGTTTTACTTTCATACCGTCAACTCTAAATATAAACTCATGAGTGTCATAATGAAGGTCAGTGGGGTGCTGTGGGACCATTGGGGACAGCTACTACCTATGTCTGATGGAACCTTGAAAGATAGGGAGGATTTAATTTGGCACAGGTGGAAGGGGCACCGTGCGGAAAAGCACATTCGATTGTGTGAAGTGTTGTGAGGAAAATCAGTCTTCATAATAAATAGAAGTTTGTGTCATTTATTCTAGAAGTTAACATCTCAACCCCCACTCCCAAATATTTAATGTAGTTATTCAGTCATTTAATAATCAAATACTACAACCTTTTTTGAATATATGTTATGAGCATGCCTGTCGGCTTTCTTGGATTCGAAACTTGTGTCCATATTACAAAGGCTACAGTAATGGGAGTTAGGGTCACAGAAAAGCTCACAGGAGGGGAATGGAATCCAGCCTTAAGGAGTCAACAGAGGTTTCCCAGGAAAGGTAGTGGGAGGTAACTAGGTGAAGAAGGTAAAGGGGAGATGGGAAGCGTTTTCTAATCGAAGAGTGAGGTAGATAGTAAACCTGGCATCGATCCTTTACCTCTTTCTGGATACATAAGACCTTTTGCTAAGTAACTTCGCAGTGTCCCCACCTGCAACTCTGGGCTCAGCCATGTAACTTGCTTTGGCTAACAATATTTTAGTAGACA
The DNA here is from genome assembly GCF_030020395.1 of Manis pentadactyla. Classification (NCBI taxonomy): domain Eukaryota; kingdom Metazoa; phylum Chordata; class Mammalia; order Pholidota; family Manidae; genus Manis; species Manis pentadactyla. The sequence goes on along the minus strand of NC_080032.1, from coordinate 39,838,768 downwards.
TGATACAAGCAGAGGATTAAACAAGCAATCCTGCATTTGTGCTTTCCCTCTTCTTGCACTCTTGTCATCATCGGGACAAACTGTCCAGGTGAGGATGCTAGAGGATCTCAGGCATGGAGCAGAGTCTGGTTTCTCTAGCTATCCAGCTGAGGCTGTTCTAGATCAGCCAACAGCCAGCCAGTCCTTAGACATGTGACTTAGGCCCGCCTAGATCAACAGAGCTCCGTATCTAAGATGCGTGAGCAGTAAACACGTATGGTTGCCTGTCACTAAGGTTGTGTGGTTGTCTTGTTATGCAGCACAATTGTGGCAGTAGATAACCATAGAAAAGGCTTGGGGGCCAAAGAATGAATGGGGTACCTAAATTACCAAAAAGAATTCAAACAGTAACCATTCCCATTGGTCATCTTAATATCCTGCCTCTGGAGTGCTGTGAAATAGTTCTCATTGTATGATAAATGCTCATAGAGGGCTGTTGAAGAGTCTTGAGGCTAATTCTGACGAGGGTCCTATTGACCTTGCTCACGGAAATTGAAGCCTGCTTAGCAGACTCTTACAACTGAAGAGCTGTAAGACTGAGGAAGAGTTCAAGGGATTGGTTATTTAGTATCCCTGAGTGATTATAAACAATCAATAGTACCCTCTTTTGTTGCATTCTCCAAAATTAGAATGTGTCTTGATATTGCTGGAACTATTAGATATGCCATTTAAACATGGAATTTATCAAGTGACTAAAGCCCATGAAAAATAAGGCAATTATTGACCTGCTCCTGTGCTAACACTTTGATTCATGACCCAGATAGGGACCCTAATACTCTAGCTCAGTGGCTCATGACTCTGCTGTGCATCAGAAATGCCTGAAGGTCTTCTTCTTAGAACAACACTGCTGCACCCAGTTGCAGAGTGTCTGACTGGGGAGGTCTGGGGAAGGCCCAAGAACTTGTGTTGCTAACAAGTTCCCAGGTGGAGCTAATTATGCTGGCTGGACACACAACCTTGAGGACCACTGCCTGGCTATGAGGGGTAATTTTTTGTGTCAATTTGGCTGGACTGTGGTGCCCAGTTGTTTGGTTAAATGCTAGTCTTGCTAGATATGATTGTGTAGATATTTTTTAGAAATGATTAACATTTATATCAGGAGACTTTGAGTAAAGCACCTCCATAATGTGTGGGGGCTTCCGCCAATCAGTTGGAGACCTTGAGAGCAAAGACTAAGGTTTCCAGAAAAAGGAATTCTGCCTTCAAGATAATAACATGGAAATCCTGCCCGAGTTTCCAGCCTATTGGCCTGTAACACAGACCTCTGTGAATTTCCAGCCTATAGGCCCTACAACCTGCCCTACAGATTTTAGTCTTACCAATCCCCACAAGCATGTGAGCCAGCTCCTCAGAATAAAACCTCTCTCTCTCTCTCTGTATATATGTTTGTTTTTGGTTTTGGTTTTGTTCTTTTTTATTTCCTGGAGAACCCTGATTAATACAGTGCACTACAACAAAGTTTTCTTTAAAAGAAAAAAGAAAAAAAGCCAGAACATGGTTTCCCTACTTGTTCACCCTTTGAAAGCCTCCTCAGCCAGAAGACTCATCTCAAACATTCACGTCGGATGAAACCTCCCTGATCCTCTGCAGTTAGTTTCCATGTTCTGTGGGTTGCAGAACATAACTATTGTCATGTTATAAACTACTCAGCACATATGATGTTCTAGAGGGCTGGGCATCATTTTGACCTTGTCCATATTACAAAATTATTCATAAGTCCTGGCCCAGAGTTAGCATTTAAAAAATATTTTGAATGAATAAATGAGTGAGTTAGTGGCTTCTGTTCTTGAAATGTATTAATGTACCAAGTACCAAAGGGCTATACAAATAAAGAAATACCAATTAGCCCTAAGAAATAATATAACTATAAGCATGTTTTTTCACTTTATCAAGCTTATCAAAACCTATGAGGACAATAGCTGCCAGATAAATAAATAAGCTCTTATAGAGATAACCTAACCAGTCTTCTGATTTGTGCATGAGCATTGGCCATATAACTATAGGCCCTCTTATCCATTCAACCAGCATTTACTGAATGCCTGGCACTGTGTCAGATGATGTATATATTACTTATCACTCATTGTGGCACTTTTCTTCAATGTTCTTAAGAAATTATAACAAGCAAACAGTATTAAGGCAATATATTTTCACACATCTAGAAAATTAGACATGTTTTTCTTATATTTTAGAAATTAAAAGAAAATTAAGCAAATGGCACTAGAATTAGAAAGAATGAGCAATTCATTAAGCAATAAGAATATTAACTAGAAATTGGGAGTCTCTTTCCTATTTTAATATGCACTTGAGCTTAATTGGCTAAGTTTTGAATATGGGGTGATGAGTTGAGTTGTTAATACAAATCACACACCTTTTATATACTTAATAAAATCCAAGAGTCTGGGATGTATTTGCGTTGCAGACAATTTATCTGCAAGAGTCAGTGAGTTGAGTAATAGGAAGGGATAATAGGAAATCAGTGGCTAAGAAACCTATAAAGTAAATTAATGCATGCCTTACTTTATTAATTTATAACAATAATATAATGGATAAATCAATGAGGAGTGCTTTGAGAGAAATAGAGGGAGGGAAGAGTTCCTCCTTTTTGCAATTTGTTGAAATCATTTCCTCTGCAGAGGAAATGCTGGCCAGGGGTAAAGAAATCTCTTGCTCTTGGCACAGAGAGAGGAATCCCGTTATAGCAGAATCTGTTGGTGCTCTGCCTCCATCCCTTGATCCTTGTAATTTTAGGGAGCTCCCTTTGACTTCCAAAATCCTTGTGTTTGTACCTCTTTGCCTGAAGACTTTTTTTTCCCCAAAACCTCCGCTCTAGGAGGCTGGCAGTGCTTGGTATTCCCTGATGCTCAGCAACTCCCACCCAATGACTGATAGGAGTGGTGTTTGAATATGCCAGTGCCCTAGTTCCTTGGCTGACAGAACAGCCAGGTATTATTTCACAGTTTCTTAGAGTGTCCATTCAGAATTAAGTTCCATTTACCTGCAAGGGAAGCTGGTTCAGTGGGCTGCCTTCTTTGCCCTGCGTCTCTTCCCCACTTCTTAGTAATGCTTCCTACATCTCCCAAATTAATGCTTGTACTTGAATCCTTGCTTAGGGTTCGCTTCTGGGAAAACCCATACTAAGATGGGAACAAAGAATGTTGACTCTTTGTTTCTGCTCTTCTTTGTTGAGACTAGGCAGGGGCCTGACTGTTCAGGTTCTGTGGGCCTGTCATGGAGAAACTGGTTACAGAATCCCATAAGGTGGCATCCCTGGTTATCCCTGGTTAATTCTGAGGAGCTGATTTGGGTAGGACTTTCACAGAGGAATATTCTGGACAGCTGTGGGTTCAGACTGCTAGCTGAACCTCTCCTTCTTGTCCTGTCTCCCCATCCGTTGGGTCCTGTAGCCTTCTCATCAACACACACTTGAAGAAGACAGATTAGAGCTAATCAAGCTGAGCTTTGTTCATTTTCCATGGCCTGTCTTCATTGGAGACTGTAAACATTTGTCTCGGTAACATTAAAAGAGAGCATTTTTCTCCTTTTTACTCCCCGCGTTGTAGCTTAATTAGCAGTTTGCGCAAGCTACAGACTGCCTTTTGGAGAGCTGTATTTCTGTTCCATTTAGGCAGAAAATGTCCCCTTTTAAACTTCATGTGGGTTTCTGTGGAGCAAAGTTGTGCAATATGAAACATGTTCTCAGCCATCACCTTTCACCTTAACTACTATAAATAATCACTATGTGATTTGCTGCATTTTGCTCAATTTTTGGTTGATTATCTTCCTCCACAAAACCAGTGCTTCTTGCACTTAGCAAAACTCATTTGAGATTCATCCCTGCTGTTGTGTGCATAAGTGGTTCATTCCTTTTCATTGGTAAGTAGTACTCCATTTTGTGGATATATCTAAGGTTATTTATCCATTCACCAGTTGGGGGGCTTCTAGATTGTTTATAGTCTTTGGCTGTTATAATTAAAACTACTGTAAATATCTGGGTACAGGTTTTTGTGTGAACATGTTTGAATTTTTCTTGGGTAAATACCTAGTAGTGGGATTATGAGGTCATATGGTATGTTTCGCTTAATAAGAAACAGTCAAACTGCTTTCCAAAGTGAGGGTACCATTTTGCATCCTCATGTTAGAAGAGTTCCAGTTATCCTAAATCTTTGTCAGCACTTTGTAGTATAGGTTTACAAGTATGGGGGTGGGGTGGGAATGGGGCACATTTTAAGAGTACTTGAGTCCCATCATTCTATTTAATCAGAATTTCCAAGTGGGGACCAAGTGGAGGTCTTAGTTTTATTTTCTTTTTTATATAAGATCTATAATTTAAAAAATTATTAGTATTAATAGAGTTTGTTTGTTTAGAACAGTTTTAGGTTAATAGAAAAATTGTGACAATGCAGGCAGTTCCCACAGATCCCTCTCCCCCTGCACAGTTTCCCCCATTATTAACACCTTAGATTAGTGTGGTACGTTACTTACAATTGGTGAACCAGTGTTGACCCATTATAAAAACTAAGTTTCCTGGTTTACATCAGGGTTCACTTTTTGTGTTATACAGTTCTGCGGGTTTTGGCCCAATTATGCATCTACTATCACAATATCAGACAGAATAGTTTCACCCCTTAAAATCATTGGTGCTCCACCTATTCATCCTTCCCTCAACTGACCCTGAGCCCCTGGCAACCACTGATCTTTTTACTGTCTCTGTAGTTTTGCCTTTTCTGGGTGTCAGATCGTTGGAATTTTACACTATGTAGCCTTTTGGGCTGGCTTCTTTTACTTATGTATTTAAGTTTTCTCACCTCTTTTTAAAAAGTTTCTCAGGAAATTGTAATGTCAAGCCAGCTTTGAGAAGCACTGAATTAGAATGTAAGCTCCCAGAGGATATTTCTTTTCTTTGATGATATTTTGTTGATTTGTGTATCCCCAGAGCCTAGAACACTGCCTGGCATATAATAGGCTCTCACTCAATGCCAAAGGAGAAACACGAATGAATGATAAGGCCAAACCAGACTCACGAGCCCGAACATCCCTCTCAGTGATCCTCCCATGAGCTCTGAGGGGTTTCATACCACATGATACACTAAGCTGCTCATACTGCCTGGAGCTTGCCATGCCCTCTTTTGCTCTGCCTGTAGTTGGTTACTCCTCAAAATAGAGCACACCTTGCCCTTCCTTCCAGAACCCCTTTATCACCTTCATTTGGAACTTTCTCTATCGCTCTGTCTCCCAAATCTCTCAGGCTTTCTACAACTAACTCAAATTTCATTTCTTACAAAAAACCTCCCAGGGACCCCAAACTCTTCTCTAGACTCTTAAAATAATTATTGCTTTTAGATTTCTTGGGCATTGTGAAGTGCTATCTATTTTTTCTATTCAGTTGCTCTCCTGAGATCCTATTGAACATGATTGTGTTATTTTCTGTTTCTACCTGACCTCCAACAAGACTCTAAGCAGCCAAAGGGCAGGAACCACATTGTCATTCACTTTAACCACCCCCAGCACATAGCACTATACCAAGATTGGCTGGTATTTGTTTATTAGTTCTTTTCTGAGCTCAGCAAATGATGAACTATGGGGTCTGAGAATGATGTAGTGGAAAAAGTTTGGGTCCAGGCCACCAGATTGGGCCCCCAGTCACGGAAACTCTCTGGGCCTCAGTTTCCTCATTTGCATAATAGTAATTATGTTTATATAAAAGTCTCTAATTTCTTCTCTATTATACCATTCTGTGTTTTGAATATTATATTGACAACAGGGTAATTGTATAAATGACATAATTGGCCTAAATAGACATAGCTTCTTTGGGGATTAAACATCAGTTTTTGAAAACAACAAACAGGAATAAAACTGTTAACTTGAGGTTGGTTCTTATTTTCAGGGAAAATTTTCACAAGTATTTGCCTTTCCCCTGCACCCTGTCCCTCACCTGAAACACCTTTGTTCCTTCTACCCTTTGGCCATACTCAGAGGTACACTCAAGTTCCACCTCACTTAACCTTTCATGGTTTGGAACTTAAATTTCCTTCCACTTGCTTTTGTATTTTTCCCTTTCTGTCCACCAGCTTCCTGAGAGAGGAACTGTATAATCCCACCCATCATGGTATCAGTGCCTGATATGCAATAGCCCTTAAGAAACATCTGGGGAATGAATTAATAATGCTAATAGATGTACTCCGAACAAAAGTATTTGATCAGCAAATAAGTGCTGAAAGCATTGAATACTCTCCTCTTCCTACCTGGATTGTCACAGTCCAGAAGATAAGAAAACGGATTGATTTTTGTCACCCAGGATTTGCCACACGTATTTGATCATGGACCTAACCACCACTTTTTAATTTTGCTCATCTATTTACTCAAAAATCACACCCACATTAATCAAAACAACAGTAAACCAGTATTAAACAGTATGCGTCCAGGACTGTTTCAAGCATGATCCTTAGAACAATCCTGGTTTTACCATCTTGCTTGCAAATTACAGATGAGGAAACAGGCTTGGAAAGTTAAGGGTAAATTTCTAAGTCACATAGTTCCTTGAGAAATCAGTAATCAGGTAGCTCAGTATGAAAAATGCTGGCCTAATGGAATTCACAGGCTCTGGTGCAAGACATACCTGCATTTGAATGTAGAATGGACTGGATTTGGGAATGGGTGACTACTTTCTAAATGTGAGTCATTTATATTTATCTGTAGAATGATACTCATGCTCATTTGAAAGCATAGCTGTAGAAATTCAGTGAAACAATCTGTGTAAAGAAGTTAACATTGCACGTGGCTAGTGTAAATGCTTAAGAATTTTTAGGTATTATTAGCAAAGAGGTTTGCACAAAATAGTACTTGATGGGCATGACAGTTTCATTTCCTGACACTCCACTTTTTCATCTTTGAGCCTTCTGTGATTTAGCTTACCTTGAAACTTTCAAGAGCTGCGTGTTAATTTAGTGGGGCTAAATCAGTAACAAACAGTCTTAAGATATTGTAACTCTGCTTAATAAAAGCTTATTGTCACTCACAAAATGTCCAAAGTGGGCTTTTTTTTTTGATTGGGCAGCTCTCTTCCAAGCTCTGACTCAGGTTGTCCTCCACTGCATCCTCTGCCTTCAGCATGGAGACAAGGAAAGAGCAATTAGACCATCTCAGAAGGGTTTAAAAAATAATTGCAATTTTTTATTGTCCTGTTCTTGGAACATTGACTCTGGGTGAAGGTTCAGGAACCCCATGTACTTTCTGGTTCTAGTTAGGTCATTGAAAGTCCCGTAATCAAAATGTCCAGTTTTCTGTAGTAAGCAAAATCAGAAACATGATTTGAAGTGAATTAGTTTTCCCATCTATCAGTAGAGCCTGTGCCAGGTGGTCAGTGTACAGCCAGGGAGGGTGGATATAGTCATTAAAGCTTCACTATTGATCATCTCCATTCCTCTCACCATTTTGTAGAGATTTTGAAAAAAATAAACTTTTACAATGTTAAATATATAGCTTGATGAATTTTCACAAGGTAAAACACAACATGAAAACTCACATCATGACAGATTCTTTGGTTTGTGTCCATTATTTTACCTTCATTTTTTTCTCAACATGCAATAAACACTCTCTTCTTGTTTGCATAGTTTATGAGAAGTGGGATGCAATTCTTATCTTTGTTCCTCTGTAGGTAATGTGTTTTTTGGCTGGCTTCTTTCAAGATTTTTTTTTCTTTATCTTTGATTTTCTGTAGTTTGAAGATGATGTTCCTTAGGTGTAGATGTTTTGGTATTTATCCTGTTTGGTATGCTCTCAGCTTCCTGGAGCTGTGGTTTGCTTTGTGCCAATCATTTGAGGAATTTCTCAGTCATTATTGTTTCAAAGTTTTCTTGTGTTCCTTTCTTTCTTCTTCCAGTATCTCATTGTGTGTATGTTACACTGTTTGTTGTGTGTTTGTTCCCTGGAATTCTGTTCTATTGTTTTTGTAGTCTTTATTCTCTTTGCTTTTCAATTTGGGAGGTTTTTACTGATATAGCCTCTAGCTGAGTGATTTTTTTTCCTCAGCTGTGTCCACTCTGATAATAAGCCCTTCAAAAGTATTCTGCATTTTTCTTACAGTGTGTTTTGTTTTTGTTTTTTTAAAAAACTGTAATACTTCCTTTTGGTTCTTTCTTAAGATTTCCAGCTCTCTGCTTACACTGCTTATCTGTTCTTATATGCTGCCTACTTTATCCATTAAAGTCTTAGCACATTAGTCATAGTTGTTTTAAATTCCTATCTAATAATTCCTATATCCCTGCCATATTTGGTTCTGGTGCTTGCGCTGCCTCTTCAAATTGTGCTTTTTGCCTTTTGGTATGAATTATAATTTGTTCTTGATAGCTGGACTTGATGAAGTGGGTAAAATAAATTGCTGCAGACAGGTCTTTAGTAGTGTGGTGGTGAGGCTGTGGGAAGACAAGAGTATTTTCCATAGTCCTGTGATGAGGTCTCAGTCTTTTAATGAGCCTGCCTCTGGACTGTTAACTTCTCAAATATTTCTCAATTTTTTATCCCCCATTAGATGGAATAGAAAGTATCCAGTGGGCTTGAATTGGGTATTTCCCTTCCCCCAGGCAGTTGGGCTGTGAGAAAACCCCAGCAGGTTAGGTCCTGGTTAACTAGTTTCCCCTGAGGGCAGGCCTTGTTCAGAAGAACACAGGGCTCTGGCTTATTTCAAAATGGTTCTTCCTGGGGGAAGCCTGAAGGGATTGTTTTTCTCTTTTATTTACTGTGGAAAGCTGATCAAGAGCTCCTGGAGGTAAATCGCACAATGTCATCTCACTATGACTGGGTCCGCTTGGAATTTTTAACTCTAAAACTTGTCCACACTAAGCCATTCATCAGTTACAGCCCAGGTTTTCCTATGTGGGCTCTGGTTCATGCAGTACTTATATGTCTCTACTCTGGCAAGCCATGGTGATCTATGTATGCCTGTCTCTCCAGTCTTGGGGACAGCAATCTGCCATCTGTCTTCTCCTCTCTATGGATCCAAGAAGAGTTGTTAATTTTTTTCCATCTGTTTAGTTTTCACTGGTGTTGGGACAGAGTGGTTGACTTCCAAGCTCCTTAAATTCTCCTCACCTTATCTAAGTTAACTCTAAGTTATATTCTTAATTTCATTAATTATATTTTTTTAAATTCTAGAATTTCCACTTAATATTTTATACTCAAGTTCTTTGGTGAAATTCTCTTCTTAACTCTATTTTGTGGAACACATTCATCACAGTTATTTTAAAGTCTGTGTCTGGTAGCTCAAATACCTGGATCACCCTTAGGTCTATTTCTGTTAATTGCTTTTCCTCTTCTGTCTCTTTATATGCCTGGTAATTCTGAACAGAATGCCAGACATTGTGTTAATAAATGTTAGAGTCTATGGATGCTGTTATCTTTCTCCAGAAAGGATTTTGTTTAGTTTCTGGCTAAAGGCTAATCCTTTGAAGCCATCTCAAGCTATTTCAGTCTCTGCAAGATCTGATCCATTTCTGCTTTGCCCTAACTATGGAGTGTGATTCTGCAGATATTCTGCACCTAGATGGGCCCTAAACTTCTGATTTTATCCCCCCAACATAATGCAATGCCAATGGTCTGCTTAGATTCTCAGTTTCCTAGCAGATGCTTTCTGCTCTGCTTCTCCAAATTTGAAAAATTTGTCATGCACACTGATAGATGATTGGGTTGATGGATGTTCCCTCAATGATTTTTTGTTTCTCATCAGTAGGATCATGGTCCTTCAAGTTCCACCTGGCCTGATCAATCTGCAATACCTTCTAACTTCTCTGCTGGCTTCAAAGAAATGTTTTTAGTTTGTGTTCTATTTTGCTTTGTTTTTCTATTCCATCTAATTTTTCTAGTTCTCAGTAGGAGGGTTGGTCTGACAGAAGCTATGATTAGCTGCACAAGTGCTGGTCTTGAAGGCCAGATCTAGAAGAGGCATATATCATATTCTTTCAGATTCCATTGGCTGGAGAAGATCTCATGGTTCCTTCTAGACATAAGCTGGGCCACGAAATGTAGTATTTCTGTGTGCCCTGAAGGAAAATAAAAGAGTTTAGTAAAAACACAACATTTTTTTTTCTGCCATAGGCAGTTACTTGTGGATTGTCATATACTTTTGAGGTTTCAATGTGATCTTTATGCATTTTCAGCCCAATTTTAGGCTAATCCTTAAAAGATAAGCAAATGGGCCCTTGAACAGTCTGTGTATAATTTTTTTTAAACTCAATATTTATTAAATTTCTTTTTTGTTCTCAGCACACTCACATCTGTTCCTGAATCCATACATAAATTCTATAATGTAAATATTGTTATTTTCCACATTTTTTCTAATAGTGTGAGATTGAGGTTGCTATTTAATTTGTATTTTGTGATGTGGACTAAAGACTGATTAATGCATTCCATAAGATAATTTTTTAAATTGTTGTAAGTTACTCTTATAACATCTAGATGCGAGGCAGTACGGTAATTGAAACCAAGAGCTCTGGAACTAGGTAACTGGGTTTCAATCCTATATCCACCATTTCCAGCTTGTTCAACCAGTAGGTAGTTGACTACATTTCTCTGTACCTCAGTTTTGTCCTCTGAAAAGTAGAGATTATAACAGATTGTTGGAGTGAATAGATTAATTTGAAAAGGGCCTCGAAAGTGCCTACTACATAATAAGCACTCAATAATTACTAACTTTTGACAGTATGTAGACGCAGACGGTTCTGTTATTTCTATCATACATTTACATAATGCTTTGTAGCTTTGTAGGAGCTACACTGGAATGGAAGTTCCATGAATCCAAGGGCTATGTCCCTGGTAGGAAGAAGAATATTTGGTACCAACTAAGGGTGCTGGCTATTGAAATTCAAATCCTGAAAAGAACAATATGTGGTATCCTATTTTTATCTATCCTTGTCAGTCACAGCCAATGGTATCTTATCATACATTTTTCTCTCTTTTATTTGCCTTTTTTTTCTTTCAAAGACACTCTTTTCTTCAGTGTTAAAATCCTAAAGAGCTCTGAAGATATCAGGTACCAGCTTCTCTCTCTTGAGTTGGTGATCAATATAGACCCTGATTAAAATGTTGAGAGGAGCGCATGTCATTTGGACGAGGTGGTAGGTACCTATTTTCCAACTTGATGAAGACTGTATGTATTTATACTGTCACAAAACAACTCATACTGTGACTTGGGTTTCACAGTTTCTGTACTTGATATCATGTACTTTTGACAGTTCTTCTCTGTTTCTGACAGATTTTTTACTTTTCCTTTTTGGGAGTAAAGAAGACACACATTTCTGTACTTATTTCCACTTTTGCTCTGCTTGTGGTAGTTCTTTCTTATCACACAAAATAGAGTTATCTGTCAATCAATATTTATGAAGCACTTACAGCATCTCTACATGCACATCATTACCTTATAGTCTGTCTATTGGAAAAAGAGCATGCAAAGAAAAAGAAATGGACTACATCTTGAATTACTGGAAATGAGTTAACCTATGCAAAAGCATGTTGAAAATAAGTGAGGTATTATTTTATTATTGTTATTGTATTGATTTCTTAGGGCTGCTATAACAAATTACCACCAATTGGCTGGATACAAACAGAAATTTTTTCTTTCCCAGTTCTGGAGGCTAGAAGCCTAAAATCAAGGTGTCAGTGGGATTGGTTCCTTCTGTAAGTTCTAAGGAAGAATTTGTTCCATGCCTCTCTCTCTCCTAGCTCCTGGTGGCTACTATCAGTTCGTGGCATTGCTTGACTCACAAACACCTCACTGTAATCTCTGCCTTTTTCTTTATATCTCCTTTTTGTTTCTCCTCTTCTGTTAGTATCTTCCCTCTTACATGACTATATCTGGCATGTGTTATTTTTCTTTTAATTTTCTCCTTTTTCAGGTTTGTAGAAGTCTCCCTCAAGGACAAGGTACATATCTTCTATCTTGGGTGCGCTAGGACTCAGCTGGGTATTTGACCCAGGAAAGCCCTCATAATGTATTAGGATGCATCTGTGTCTAAACATATCTTAAGAGGTATTAGAAGAATGGATAACACACACACACATTCAGAGGAACAAAAACAAGCTTGTGACATATAATGACCTTGTAGTTTAATGATGAGAAACAAGAAAATACATCATGGTTTCAGAGTGGGAAGTGCTATAACATGGATAAGCACACAAAGAAAGTCATCAGGCTCTAGCCTGGAGTTCTGGAAAGGCTTTCTGGGAGGGAGACATAGCAAGTGCATTTTGAAGGACTAAATAGGGTGTGACCTAGGAGAACAATGAGTATGGGTTTCTAGGCACAGAGAACCACATATGCAGAGATTCCCAGTGCAAGGCATCTGGGACAAGCAGGAAGCTTTTGGTGTGGCTGAATGACATGGTGCATGAGGTGGAGATATGGCTGGGGGTTAGTGAGTATAGGTAAATGGTGAGAGAGAACAATGGTCTTTCATGACAGCTGCATCATGAAGGATCTTGTATGCTCTACCATAGAGTTTGTATTAATTCCTGGAAATAATTGATGAATTCTTTTTTTTCTTTTTTTTTTTTTAAAAACATTTTTATTAGCTAAATTGACTCTTTTTTAAAAATTTTATTTTGCTATCATTGATCTACAATGATATGAAGGATATTATGTTCACTAGGCTCCCCCCTCACCAAGTCCCCCCCACATACCCGTTCACAGTCACTGTCCATCAACATAGTAAGATGCTGTAAAATCACTACTTGTCTTCTCTGTGTTGCACAGCCCTCCCCGTGCCCCCCACAACACTATACATGTTAATCGTAATGCCCCCTTTCTTTTTTCCTGCCCTTATCCCTCCCTACCCACCCGTCCTCCCCAGTCCCTTTCCCTTTGGTAACTGTTAGTCCATTCTTGGGTTCTGTGCTTCTGCTGCTGTTTTGTTCCTTCAGTTTTCTTTTGTTCTTATACTCCACATATGAGTGAAATCATTTGGTACTTTTCTTTCTCTGCCTGGCTTATTTCACTGAGCATAATACCCTCTAGCTCCATCCATGTTGTTGCAAATGGTAGGATCTGTTTTTTTCTTATAGCTGAGTAATATTCCATTGTGTATATGTACCACATCTTCTTTATCCATTCATCTACTGGTGGACATTTAGGTTGCTTCCATAACTTGGCTATTGTAAATAGTGCAGCAATAAACATAGGGGTGCATCTGTCTTTTTCAAACTGGAGTGCTGCATTCTTAGGGTAAATTCCTAGAAGTGGAATTCCTAGGTCAAATGGTATTTCTATTTTGAGCATTTTGAGGAACCTCCATACTGCTTTCCACAATGGTTGAACTAGTTTACATTCCCACCAGCAGTGTAGGAGGGTTCCCCTTTCTCCACAACCTCACCAACATTTGTTGTTGTTTGTCTTTTGGATGGTAGCCGTCCTTACTGGTGTGAGATGATATCTCATTGTGGTTTTAATTTGCATTTCTCTGATAACAAGCTATGTGGAGCATCTTTTCATGTGTCTGTTGTCCATCTGAATTTCTTCTTTAGAGAACTGTCTATTCAGCTCCTCTGCCCATTTTTTAATTGGATTATATCCTTGTTGTTTGTTGAGGTGTGTGAGCTCTTTATATATTTTGGATGTCAACCCTTTGTCGGATCTGCCATTTATGAATATATTCTCCCATACTGTAGGATACCATTTTGTTCTATTGATGGTGTCCTTTGCTGTACAGAAGCTTTTCAGCTTGATATAGTCCCATTTGTTCATTTTTGCTTTTGTTTCCCTTCCCAGAGAGATAAATTCAAGAAGAGGTCACTCATGTTTATGTCTAAGAGATTTTTGCCTATGTTTTTTTCTAAGAGCTTTATGGTTTCATGACTTACATTCAAGTCTTCGATCCATTTCGAATTTACTTTTGTGTATGGGGTTAGACAGTGATCCAGTTTCATTCTCTTACATGTAACTGTCTAGTTTTGCCAGCACCATCTATTGAAGAGACTGTCATTTCCCCATTGTATGTCCATGGCCCCTTTAACGAATATTAGTTGACCATATATGTTTGTGTTAATGTTTGGAGTCTCTATTCTGTTCCATTGGTCTGTGGCTCTGTTCTTGTGCCAGTACCAAATTGTCTTGATTACTGTGGCTTTGTAGTAGAGCTTGAAGTTGGGGAGTGAGATTCCCCCAACTTTATTCTTCCTTCTCAGGATTGCTTTAGCTATTCGGGGTCTTTGGTGTTTCCATATGAATTTTTGAACTATTTGTTCTAGTTCATTGAAGAATGCTGTTGGTAATTTGATAGGGATTGCATCAAATCTGTATATTGCTTTGGGCAGGATGGTCATTTTGATGATATTAATTCTTCCTAGCCAGGAGCATGGGATGAGTTTCCATTTGTTAGTGACCTCTTTAATTTCTCTTAAGAGTGTCTTATAGTTTTCAAAGTATAGGTCTTTCACTTCCTTGGTTAGGTTTATTCCTAGGTATTTTATTCTTTTTGATGCAATTGTGAATGGAATTGTCTTCCTAATTTCTCTTTCTGTTAGTTTATTGTTAGTGTATAGGAAAGCCACAGATTTCTGTGTATTAATTTTGTATCCTGCAACTTTATTGAATTCTGATATTAGCTCTAGTAGTTTTGGAGTGGAGTCTTTAGGGTTTTTTATGTACAATATCATGTCATATGCAAATAGTGACAGTTACACTTCTTCTTTACCAATCTGGATTCCTTGTATTTCTTTGTTTTGTCTGATTGCCGTGGCTAGGACCTCCAGTACTCTGTTGAATAACAGTGGGAGAGTGGGCATCCCTGTCTAGTTCCCGATCTCAGAGGAAAAGCTTTCAGCTTCTTGCTGTTCAGTATGATGTTGCTGTGGGTTTATCATATATGGCCTTTATTATGTTGAGGTACTTGCCCTCTATACCCATTTTGTTGAGAGTTTTTATCATGAATGGATGTTGAATTTTGTCAAATGCTTTTTCAGCATCTATGGAGATGATCATGTGGTTTATGTCTTTCTGTTTGTTGATGTGGTGGATGATGTTGATGGATTTTCGAATGTTGTGCCATCCTTGCATCCCTAGGATGAATCCCACTTGGTCATGGTGTATGATCCTTTTAATGTATTTTTGAATTCGGTTTGCTAATATTTTGTTGAGTATTTTTGCATCTACGTTCATCAGGGATATTGGTCTGTAGTTTTCTTTTTTGGTGGGGTCTTTGCCTGGTTTTGGTATTAGGGAGATGTTAGCTTCATAGAATGAGTTTGGGAGTGTTCCCTCCTCTTCTATTTTTTGGAAAACTTTAAGGAGAATGGGTATTATGTCTTCTCTGTATGTCTGATAAAATTCCGAGGTAAGTCCATCTGGCCCGGGGGTTTTGTTCTTTGGTAGTTTTTGATTACCGCTTCAATTTCGTTGCTGGTAATTGGTCTGTTTAGATTTTATGTTTCTTTCTGGGTCAGTCTTGTAAGGTTGTATTTTTCTAGGAAGTTGTCCATTTCTCCTAGGTTTCCCAGCTTGTTAGCATATAGGTTTTTTATAGTACTCTCTAATAATTCTTTGTATTTCTGTGGGGTCCGTCGTGATTTTTCCTTTCTCATTTCTGATTCTGTTGTTGTGTGTTGATTCTCTTTTTCTCTTAATAAGTCTGGCTAGAGGCTTATCTATTTTGTGTATTTTCTCAAAGAACCAACTCTTGGTTTCATTGATTTTTGCTATTGTTTTATTCTTCTCAATTTTATTTATTTCTTCTCTGATCTTTATTATGCCCCTCCTTCTGCTGACCTTAGGCCTCATTTGTTCTTCTTTTTTCAATTTCGATAATTGTGACATTAGACCATTCATTTGGGATTGTTCTTCCTTCTTTAAATATGCCTGGATTGCTATATACTTTCCTCTTAAGACTGCTTTTGCTGTATCCCACAGTAGTTTGGGCTTTGTGTTGTTGTGTCGTTTGTTCCATATATTGCTGGATCTCCATTTTGATTTGGTCATTGATCCATTGATTATTTAGGAGCATGTTTTTAAGCCTCCATGTGTTTGTGAGCTTTTTTGCTTTCTTTGTACAATTTATTTCTAGTTTTATGCCTTTGTGGTCTGAAAAGTTGGTTGGTAGGATTTCAATCTTTTGGAATTTTCTGAGGCTCTTTTTGTGGCCTATTATGTGGTCTATTCTGGAGAATGTTCCATGTGCACTTGAGAAGAATGTGTATCCTGTTGCTTTTGGATATAGAGTTCTATAGATGTCTCTTAGGTCCATCTGTTCTAGTGTGTTGTTCAGTGCTTCTGTGTCCTTACTTATTTTCTGTCTGGTGGAGTGAGTGGTGTGTTGAAGTCTCCCAAAATGAATGCATTGCATTCTATTACCTCCTTTAATTCTGTCAGTATTAGTTTCACATATGTTGGTGCTCCTGTATTGGGTGCATATATATTTATAATGGTTATATCCTCTTGTTGGACTGAGCCCTTTATCATTATGTAATGTCCTTCTTTATCTTTTGTTACTTTCTTTATTTTGAAGTGTATTTTTTCTGATACTACTATTGCAACACCTGCTTTTTTCTCTCTGTTGTTTGCATGAAATATCTTTTTCTATCCCTTGACTTTAAGACTGTGCATGTCTTTGGGTTTGAGGTGAATCTCTTGTAAACAGCATATGGATGGGTCTTGCTTTTTTATCCATTCTATTACTCTGTGTCTTTTGATTGGTGCATTCAGTCCATTTACATTTAGGGTGATTATTGAAAGGGATGTACTTATTGCCATTGCTGGCTCTAAGTTTGTGGTTACCAAAGATTCAAGGTTAGCTTCTTTACTATCTTACTGTCTTACTTAACTCAATTACTGAGCTATTATAAACACGGTCTGATGATTCCTTATTTCTCTCCCTTCTTATTCTTCCTCCTCCATTCTTCATATGTTGGGTGTTTTGTTCTGTGCTCTTTTTAGGAGTGCTCCCATCTAGAGCAGTCCCTGTAAGATGCCCTGTAGAGGTGGTTTGTGGGAGGCAAATTACCTCAACTTTTGCTTCTCTGGGAATTGTTTAATTCTTCCTTCATATTTAAATGATAATCGTACTGGATACAGTATTCTTGGTTCGAGGCCCTTCTGTTTCATTGCATTAAGTATATCATGCCATTCTTTTCTGGACTATAAGGTTTCTGTTGAGAAGTCTGATGATAGCCTGATGGGTTTTCCTTTGTAGGTAACCTTTTTTTTCTCTCTGGCTGCCTTTAATACTCTGTCCTTGTCTTTGATCTTTGCCATTTCAATTATTATGTGTCTTGGTGTTGCCCTCCTTGGATCCCTTGTCATGGGAGTTCTGTGTACCTCTGTGGTCTGAGAGGCCATTTCCTACCCTAGTTTGGGGAAGTTCTCAGCAATTATTTCTTCAAAGACACTTTCTATCCCTTTCTCTCTCTTCTTCTTCTTCTGGTACCCCTCTAATGCGGATATTGTTCCATTTAGATTGGTCACACAGTTCTCTTAATATTCTTTCATTCTTGGAGATCCTTTTATCTCTGTCTGCATCAGCTTCTCTGCATTCCTGTTCTCTGTTTTCTAGTCCATTAATGGTCTCTTGCACCTCATCCATTGTGCTTTGAAGTCCTTCCAGAGATTGTTTTATTTCTGTATTCTCCCTCCTTAGTTCTTGCATATTTCTCTGCAAGTCCATCAGCATGGTTATGACTTTTGTTTTGAATTCTTTTTCAGGAAGATTGGTTAAATCTATCTCCCCAGTTTCCTTCTCAGGGGAAGATGTAGAAGATGTCAAAGATGTCTGGGTTAGTCTTGTCTGGATCAAATTTTTTTTGCCTTTTCATGTTGATAGGTGCAGTGGTATGCTATTGACTCGTCTGTCAGCTGGGAGAGCCAAGACTTTTTCCACTTGCTCTTGGCCTTTCTTTACTGGGATAACTGCAACCCTTAGTGGCTTGTGTTGGGCAGTTGCGTGTAGACTGGGTCTCTGTATCTTGCCCGGTTGGTATGGAGGAAGCTCCCTTGCTGTGGGCGTGGCCAGCCTCAGGCCGCTGCTCTGCTACGGCGGGGCCCTGCAGGGGTAACGGACGGGGGGCTGTTTGCCTGTTTACCTCTGTGAGGGGTCTCAGAGCTGTTGGCCAGGGGGTTAGTACACCCAGAGTTCCCTGGAATTTCCAGCTGCTGGACTGTGACCCGGGATGCTTCCGTCCAGTTTTGAGGGCCCTGCCCCTTTAAGACTTTCAAAAAGCATTCGCTTTTCTTTGTCCCAGAGGCGCCGGTTGCAGGACCCACTCACAGGTCTTACTGTCCTGCTTCCCTAGTTTCCAGCACCCCATGCACGCACTGTTTCTGCGCTCTGGTGCGGATGGCTGGGGCTGGGTGTTTAGCAGTCCTGGGCTCCCTCTCCCTCCCCGCTCCGACTCCTCTCCTCCTGCTGGGAGCTGGGGTGAGGGTCCTTGGGTCCCACCGGGCTGTGGCTTGTATCGTACCCCTTTCACCAGGCGCTGGGCTCTCGCAGGTGTGGATGTAGTCTGGCTGTTGTCCTGTGTCTTCTGGTCTCTCTTTTAGGGATAGTTGTATTTGTTGTATTTTCAAAAATATGTATGTTTTTGAGAGGAGATTCCCACTGTCCTACTCATGCTGCCATCTTGGCTCCACCTCCCTTGATGAATTATTTGTAAAATCATTGATGTGGTAGCTGAGGTATCATCAGACTTAACTTTTTACAAAATGGTATTAAGTTGTGAAAGAGATTGGATGTTAGCAAAATGGGAGGCAGGCTGGCCAGTTGTGTATTATTGGAGCACTCTTTGTGAGAAATGATGGATGATGACTGCCTCAGTTACAACAAGCTAGGAGAGGATGGAGGCCTTGCACTGGAGAGCTACTGAAATGAGGCAGGTTTTTGGGCCTGGAGGTTGATCATATAGAAAACAGATGAGTCCATGATGATTTTTTCAAACATCTGGTTTGTTTGACAAGTAATGATATCATTCATGGCAACTAAGGACAGAGAAGGAGGGGCACTGAAACCATATACCTGGTTTCCCTCATCTGCATGCTGATGAAGTAATTCCTGCCTTTCCCATCTCACAGCATCATTAGGATGAATAATCACTTTAAATGTTTAAAAAATTATAAGGCATTTTCAACCATTATTCCCTGGATTGGCTTACATTTAATCAAAATTTATAATTAAAACAAAGCAAAATATATAAGGAAGAATAAAACTATATGAAAGCAAAAAATATCTTTTCAAATAGTAGGAACAGTCTTTTGGAGATGGCAAGAAATACCTGATCTGTGTGCACTCCAGGTGCTCCTTTCCCTCTCTCTGCTTCTATATCCTGCCCTGTAATGTCACCACGATCCATCCTACACAAAAGAAAAAAAATCCACGATCATTCTCTGATGTCGGCTGTTTGAAGCTCAGACTCTGCAGCTTCCCATCAAGGTTTCTCAGTACTTTGCCACTTCATGAAGTGATCATCCCACCACCAACACACACGTGCCCCCCCCCCACCTCCATGTGCAACACATGCAGGCATTGTACACAATAGTGCCTTGTTAGGAGCTTTGGCATCATGTCAGACCTCTCATCTGTAATGGGTAAAATTTTGTCTGTCTCCCAGGACTGACAACTGGATGAACGTAAAGAGCCACAACATATATGCAAATTGCTACTTACTATGCCTGGCAAAATGTAAGGACTCAATAAATAGTACTTTAGTATTATCAATTTACAACTGTAACTCAAGGGGAAAAATGTGTTCCCAGCCTGGGGTAAATAAACCTTTGAAGCCGAAATCAGTCAAAGGGAAAAATAAAGTGGGAAAAACCCATTTATTGCTTACAAGAAATCGTCTACTTCTGTTCACCATGTTTCTCGTGACCCAGCTCTCTCGTGAAGACCACACCAAACCTCTCCCGTCCAGGTGCGTGCTCACTGTCCACACACCTTGTTATCTTGTTATCACCTATTCATATGGAGATGGCTGCTCTCCACCCCTTGCAAAGACCTGTTGCTATGGAGATGCACTAAGGCCAGGTGAGAGATTCTGAAAATAATGTGATTTTGACCACAACAATGCAACTCTTTACAGACAGATCTAACTTGCCCTTGGGAATCTTTCTTTCCTTCTGTCCAACTTCACAAACTCCTGGAGACCCTAATGGACTGTGGTCTCTGCATCCAAATTTATCTGTGACACCAGACCACCTGGGTTCCCCAACTCAACCCCACTACCATCTTTTTGAATTTCTACAACATTTAGGGTCTGCCTCACAACATTTGATATTGGATTATTGAAATATCTGCTCTGTGTTCCCTTTGTGTCTTCAAAGCAGACCTGAAATTCCTCAAATGGATGTATCTAGCACAGTGCAGAGCACCCAGAAGATTCATCCAGTGGAATGATTTGATAATCAACACATCTTGTTGATCACATTTCTCAATGTCTTTTCTCTGGGGGTCTTGTTGAAGCTCTTCTCAGTCCTCTCTCAGTAGATCAAAATCAATCTCCATGTTTTAAAGGAAGAAAGAAGGTGAAAAAATGAGGTCAAAGATAAAACCTTAAAAAATTTTTGTCTTAAAATGGGGGAGAATGTTGGTTTTAGAACAGATTGGTCTTCTTGGATTTATTTATTTTTATTCTCTGATGATTAAAAAATTACAGTGATAATTGCATTGTTCCTTAAGTGCTCTTCTTAGAACCAAAGCCAAGATTGTTTCATCCAACCGTTAAGAAAGAGCTATAGGAAGGGGCCCGTAAAACATCCACGCCTTCTTGATAAGAATGCAGATCACCTTATAGCTGAAGGAAAATCAGCCTCAGGCAGGGGAAGTCTTGGCCAGACTGTGCAAAATGGCTTCAGTAAAATGCCTGGAGCAACATAGAACATTAGCTCTAAGGGGTTGCTAAGAGGAAGTGTATTTATGTGACTATTGCTTAATTTTATTTTCTAATTCTGTTCATCCAATATAAAGGTTGTATAACCTGGGGAAAAGACTCAGACATCCTTTTTGAGTGCAAGTTCTGTTACTTTTAATAAGGTCAAATTTAATTAACCTCTGTAAGGTCAGTTTTCTTCTCTGTTAAATGGCAATGCAAATAGGAAACATTTAGTATCTTTCTATATAGGTTTTGGGAAACAGTAACAATAAGACAAGAGTTTCTTAGCTCTTTGAGCAACTGCAAACTAGTTATAAATGTATTGGCATCTCTTCCAACTTTCTACCAAAGCATACTCCTTAAAAATTTTAAAACATGACTATCATGTCAAAGATTTATTTAACTCATTAATGAAGGAACCAGCAGGATGTTAAAGCTGATTCAAAGGGAATTTGAAAAACTCAGCATATATACACTCTGAAAGAATTACCACTGGAATAAGATTTCTCAATTTAGATACAAAATTTGTTCACTTTCTCTAGGGCAACAAGACTGGTAAAATGGTAAAGGTATAAATAATAAAAATGGTAACTTTTGAGATAGCTGTTTCTCTTGTTTAGATATCATTTGCATTTCTTTCAGACAAAATCTAAAGTTAGCATTTAACTTCAAAGATTATGAGTCCTAATCAATGATAAATAGTTAATTAAAGGTACCTTTTCCTAGAAACTTGTCCGAACTTCCCCTGAGAGGGTTGAGACATCCCCCAGAATGAGACCCCACCTCCGTGGCTGCTGGCAACTGCGAAAATATGAGGGAGTGAAGTGCAGTATCTTGCTTATTATAAGGAAAGAATATTTTTTACATTGCTTATTTCTTCGGGGTTCTAGTATCTGTCAAAACTAAGGGAAAAACAAAGACCAAAAGCAACTCTGGTATAAATTCTATTGTAATTGTGTCAGGTTTTATATTATGATAAAATCTCAGCCTCCTTCCAAGGAGGTGAAATCCCCAGTTGATTCAAAGTGAATTTAGTTTCTCCAAAGATGAGCAGGTGAGACAAAAACATGACCCATTTTTTTTCTCCTCAGGGTCCAAATTCTTGCTATATTTTTTCCTCTGCCCTCTATCTCTGGACATTTTCTCACAGCCAGCGGTCCAGAGGCATGCTGCTGCTTGGGGAGCAGAAAAATTCATGGCCTCCTCTGACACAAAAGTCCCCGGATTATTTTAGGCAAAGAACAGCCTGGAGTGATTCATTGGCCAGTCTGCATGTTGTGCCCCGGCCAGAGCTGTTACCTATTTACGATAATGTAATTTCATTTGCTTTTAGAGATGCACTTTATGCCCCCTCTGTCAGACTAACCCAGAAATACGTCTGCCAGGCAAAATACTTAACCTCTCCCAGTGATCTACACTGCATATGGCCAAGTGGCAGGACATAGAAACAGCTGTTAATTTTGGTTCCTTTTTAGAAGTGAAGGGGGGGTTGCAATAGATCCTGAAACCCTTCAAATCTGTGGGTATGAAATTTCTGAATCCATGTGATACTGTGATCTGCATGCAAGGACTTACTTCTTACACAATTTAAGTGATTATTTAAATAAATGTTCTAGTGGTAGAATCATGTCTTTGCCCCGTGGATGGTAATGTACAGTGTCTGGTTTTTGTGTATTAACCTTAGCTGGGGTTTTACCTTACTTTATTTCACTTTTTTTCTCCTTATATTTAGTTCCTGAGGTTTTTAAATGCAATTTTTAGATATTTTACATATATAAGTAATCTTAATGTAAGCATAATGAGCCCCTGTAGAAACCTCTTACACTCTTACCAGCTCGTGATATTTCCCCCAGACTTCCTGATTCCATTCCTTTGCCTCCCTTTCCAGAAAGAATCATTATCATGAATGTGATATTTTTTATTTTCATTCAGGGTTTCATTTGTTAATACATAATTTTGTATCCATAACTGATAAATGGTTTTGGTATGCAGGTTTAAACAAATTTCTAACTACTGTATAGTTTTCTTTTGTACAATTTTTGCCATAATTTATATATCTATTTTCTTAGGATGTACCAGTTTTTCACCATTACAAACAGTGCTTCAAAGAACATTGTCATCCATGTTTCCATGTGTAGGGGTTCTCCAGAGGGTCAAGTGGAATTGCTAAGTTTTGGGATATGAGTATTTTCAGCTTGACTAGCTATTGCTGAATTGCTCTTCAAAGAGAAATGTTGGAGTTCTTTATATATTCTGGGTACTAAAATAGTGTTAGTTATATGCACAGCAAATGTTTTTTCCAGTCTATGGCTTGTCTTTCCCTTTTGTTCACAGTGGGTTTTGAAAGTAATTTTAATTTTAATGTATTCAAAGGTATCAAGTTTTCTTTTATGCTTTGTGCATTTTGTATTTTGTTCTAAGAACCCCTTTATTTTACATGGTCATGAAGATGTCACCTTCTCCCTTATCCTCTAGTTCCTTTGTCTATGTGAGCACACTTCATGGATCTTCCTATGTTATATGAGCACTGGCTTAATCCATGCTAATCTAGATGAAAGATTTAGCATCTCTTGATAGTCTCAAAATACATTAGTGAGCAAGGTAGATTTTACAGCATCTACAAAGGAGGAGCTCACATGTACTCCATGCTAGATGAATCAACCCCTCCTGTCAGCTATTTCTGTTGTCTTCCTTTGTGAAATCTTGACTTTACTGCACTTTCTCTACCAGAATTAACTCTGCTTTTTCCTCTTTGAGGGGGCAAAAATAACCCATCTCTTTGCTTTATCAAAAACTCTACCTGCTTTGCTATAAAATATGGGTAACAGTTGACTTATAACGTAATAAGCACCAAGCATACAGAAGTGTCATCTCAGTCATAGTGTATCTCACTTAAATTCTCATAATCATTCTCTCATTCAAATCATATTTATTAGCTAACTGTCAAGCATTCCATCAACTAGCTGTCAAGCATTATACAAGATGCTAGGTGAACAAAAACATCTTCCAGGTGGAAAAAATTGAGGAAGGGTGTCTGGGAAGGCTTCTCCCAGGAGGTGACATTGAAAGTGAGACAGGAAGGATAGAAACTAGCCATTTCAAGGTGGGGGAAGATGTTTAACAGGAGGTTAAATGACACGTGCCAAAGCCAAATGCAGGAACAAAGAGCTTGGCACGAAGGAGGAATTGAAAGGATGACAGGCACGGATAAAGGGAAAGATTGAAGGAATACAATGATTTGGCATATGGATGAAAAGCATTGGGGGAAGGATTGTTTAATGCCTTTATAAAGACTTGATTTGTGTTTTAAAAATATACTGAGGGGGATGAAGGGGCACAAAATATAAGTTGGTCACAGGGATAATAATATAGCATAAAAAATTACATATATACCATTGGCTATATTTTAGTAGATAGATCGGCTGTATACAAGAGCCTAAGAAAGAAACCAATTAGGAAGCTATTGCTGGGGTCCAGGTGAGATGCAGTTAGAACCAAGATTTGTTTTGTGAAAGAAGAGATGCAGAGAAATACTTTCTGAAGACATATATAGATAAATAGGTTAAGGGGGAAAACATAATCAAAGATGGTTCCTGGCATTGTGACATGATTAAGAGTGGGACATAAACTGAAATGGTGAAGACTACCCAGGTGGCAGCAGGCAAGAGTTTTAGCTTAAGCACATCACTTTCAGATGCTGATGAAGAGACACTAAATATTCAGTTGGATCTAGAGCTCAGAGAGAGGTAAATTTGAGAATATCAGCTGGTAGAAAAAGGAAATTTCTTTCATTTCATGTTGGAGATATGTGTGTATATATATATATGTATATATGCATGCACACACACACATACGTGCACACACACACACATGTATATGACATGAAGGAAAATCTTGCTTTAGTTCAAGCCTAAACTTCTGATTCAGTGACTATCAGCCATGGCCTGAAATTTCTGCACAGGGGATCTTGGGCAGACTATATCTCAGGATGCCTAGGAAAAGTCAGAAGATGGCAATTATCTATTTGTTCCCATTTACAAATCTCACTGATGCTCTAGGAGTCCGTTGGTTTTTAGAATTTTCAGAGTTAAGTGCTAGAAAGTAGCACACTAATGTATTCAAAAGTAATGAGGTTGATTGTACATTTTGAAGGAAAAATTAAATTATATCACTGGAGGTTTGTTGGGAGGTTTCATATCCAAAAATGTGTTTATCAATAGGTAGTGAAACTGACATGTTAATGCTTGAGCAACATTAACAGTTCCAAAACTTTTACCTGGGTTTGTTAATTTTCCAAGTAGATCTGTTGATTATGTCTGTATAATTGACAAGGAATTTGGCAGTTCAATAAACTGAACTTACTTATCCTTCATTGCAGGTAAAATGATGAATAGTTGTTCTTTGGCTGAATCATCTCTCTGAATGGCCGTGGATAGATGTATTTGCAATTTATGCTTTGTGTTTATTCTCATTGCTTGGACTTACATTTACCTTCAGCTGCAACTTGCAGACAAAATTCTGAGCTCAGTCATCCAGTCTTACTGATGACAAGTATATCTATTAGGCAGAAAATATTGGGTGCCTACTATGAACCCGCTGCCGTGGTACCCATGAGAGTTACCAGAAAACTAGGTCATCAGTCTTAAGTCTGGGAAACTTACAGTCTGGAAGAGAAACAGGTTTGTAATTACCTACATATGCTGCAAGATAGAATGGAAAAATGGTTAGAACAGATTAAAAAAATATGCTGTGTTACTTCCTGGTAATAATGGCCATATGACATGGGTTTACAAAATATCTCTACTGAAATAATGAAAACTAGTAAAAACCAGAAAGTAAACAAAAGGGAGAGTACTAATAGAACAAAATAAGGAATGGCAAATAATTGAATGCCTTAAATTTCCTCAAGTGGCAGCCAAGAAAAGAATTCAAATATTCTAGTGTGATATTCTAAGCCACAGCTCCAACGTTTAAAAAGCAATGTGGGTGAGCGTATTATTTAGGGTAGGCCAGTTGTTGAAATGTGTAATGTGAAAGCTTCAGTGTTTAACATACAAAATACAAGTTTCTCACCGGCTCTACACCGATATGGTTTTTCCTTGGAAGGTAGCTTCAAGGCTATTTCCATCTATGGATCTTTCCTCTAAATCTGCAGAGCCTGCTCCATTGAGAGGAAAAAGGATAGAGTGTCAAAGGAGAAGTGTTTACAGAACAAGCTTGGAAGCGGCCAGCTTCACCTGGCTGAAAGACCTCTGTGACGTGACTGTCCTTACTGCAAGGGAGGCCGAGGGATGTCGGCTGTACACGTGCCCAGGAGGAAAGGGAAAGAACGCAGCAGTCTCAGCCATCAAGTCTACACAATCTCTATAATTTCCATGAATCATCCCCAAGCGGAAGAGAAATGAAATAAAGGATTTTTTTTTCTCGTTTTTGAATAGTGTAGTGAAATAGCTAGCTGAGAAGTGGATAATGAGGATGACCTTGCTGAGCAAGGGGCAGCTCTAGGGCTCCCTCAGAAGGTGGGGAGCCCAATCTGAACACTCAGAATACTTCCCAGAGCCATGGTACAACACTACACGAGTGGTATCAACCCTGTTTTAAAACAGACATCTGTCAAAATCAGGCAACTTCCGGGAACCCAGGTCTTGGTAAACAACTTCTCGCAGCCTTAGCTAAGCTCACTCTTTCCTTCTCTTTCAGCCACTCCCCTCGAGCTCCTTAGTTCCACCAAAATGAAAACAAAAATAAAAACAAGAAACAACTGGCTGGGATCTGAACTACCGGGGCTTCATTTGCAGTTTAGAGAGATACAAATAGGTCTCAATGGGAAGGAACTGAAGGGAACATCACTCACACTGTAGCAGATCAGACAAATTCTGGCCAAGTGTCTCAGGATAACCAGGCAATGAAAGAGGAAACCACATGGCAGCCATAAAATCCACCGCAGACGGGGGAAACACATAGTGGAGAAAGACAAAGAACCTGGTCTGAAAGAAAACTATAAGTCAGGGAATAAAAGAAAACCCCATGCATGTGCTTTATGTTAGAGAACATAAGAAGGCTCAGAATTCAATTAAACAGGAAAAGAACTCAAAGATGAAATCACAAGATCATGGGGTGTGGTTCAAAGGACAATGCCATTGTCCGTCCCCAAGGCACAGGGCAGAAGAAGGCAAAGACTGGATCTGAGGGGGCCGTCGGATCATAATCATCATGCTAATGTATGCAGGGGAAGTTAGGACTGAGTGTTTCCTAAAACCCTAGGACAGGAACAAAGCCAGGCTACAAGGGGAGAACAGAAGTGAGGATTGGAAAGTGCCCAGGACGCTCATCATTTCTTGATTCTACTCTTGTACTGTAAACTTCTCTTTCTCTGAAGAGTCTTCCCAGGTTCTCAGTTGACATGGAAGATTGTGTTTTAGATTGTTCTTCTAGCAACAAAGAGGCCCACTAGCTGACTCTGCCACAATTCCCAGTTCCCTGGAGAAAGTCTGATAGATACAGCTTTATGTTATGTCCAGTCACCTTGGACCAGTTGGCTATAGAGAGACTGAAAGTCATAAGCAGTATGAGTTTACAATTCCTGAGTATGAATTGGGTGCCAGCCACTGTGCAAGTGCTTAACAGGGGGCATCTCACACACCCTTCATGTGGGAGACAGGGCACTAATATCACTGTTTTAAATGGATGCTTACATTGAGGCTTAGAGAATTTGCCTTACCTGCTTAATGTCCCACAGGTATCATGTTTCAGAGCCAGATTTCAATGGAGGTGGTCAGCTCTTAAAGTCTGCCCTCAATCTTTATGCTCTGTTATCAGTACACAGAGGAGCCAGTTACCAAAGAGCAGAGGTTGATGGTCTGTGGATTGGACAGAGCCCCTAAAAAAGGAACATTATTTTCCTAAATTTGCTTCAGGATAGAGTCTTAAAAGTAGACTTACTGGGTCATTGGACGTACCACCCAGTGGCTTTCCTAAAGCTGCCCCCGTGAGAGGTTGGTTACATCCCATGAGAGGTTACAAAAGGGCTTCTCTGATCACGTAATTGGCAACATTATTTCATCTTTGCCAGTTGTTAGGAAGTTAAATTAGGAAGAGTTTATTCTGACGGGGGGTGGGTTGGGGAAATCTTCACAGAGGAAGTCAATGAGAGCATGGCAACAGCAAAAGCAGAAAGGCCCGGAAGTCCACGGGCGCTTTGGAGAAGGCAGTGCAGCCTGGGTGGCTTGGAGATAGAGTGTGGAGGGCTATCTTGAGGAATGTTACTAGGGAACCATGAGATCCAGGGCAAATTGGGACCTTGTAATAAGCACTGTAGTGATGAGGGGTGATGCTATTGTACAATCAGGTGGCCCCTACATAATCTCTTTGTGTGATGCCTTGCCAGTGGGTTTCAGGCCCGGACAAGTTCACTGTGGATTCAGTGAGACCAAAAAATGACAGTGGCATGTTCTTGGGGTGAAAGGGTTTATACCCAACTTTATTCCCACAGTGGCAGGTCAATCACTAGACTCTCATCCACTCAGAGTGAGTCTGCATGCAGCAAGCTTCTCTCTGCCTCTGGGCCTCTCTGCCCCTGCAGCCTTCTCAGTCTCTGTCCTCTGCTCTCCTGCAGCCTTGCAGCCATGCCATGGGGTCACCCAGAGCACTGGGCAGAGCTCTTTATATAGAGTCAGTAACAATGTATTGCCCACTGTGTGTAGTGAGCAAGCCAACCAGGGCCAGGCAAGCATCCTGGTCATAGGAACCCTCACTTTCTCCACAGTGAGATTACTTGGTTTATGAGTGATACTTCTCTCGCGCACACCCATTTAGGTACAAATATACTCTTTCCTTCACCTCCTCTTCAAACAATCATTTTCAAACAAATAACCATCGTGTTTAAAAAATGCTGGTGGGTTCATATAGAATTGCTTGCATTAAGGTAAAATAAATTCACTAATGGGATGACAGGTGTGAGGGCTTTTCAGTTTGGAAATGCATCCGACTAGCAACATTTGCATTCTATGAGAAATCTATGCTAATATAACATTCACACTCAGAGGAGATGTTTAAATTGCAAATTTTAAAATGCTTGAAGTCAGTAAATAATATTTCTGGGAGAGGGGTGGTAGTGCCAAGGTGGTATTAGTGAGGAAGGCTACAGGGAAGGAAGGCGTTTGCCAGGTGTGAATGAAATCACCTGTGGAGCCGACTGGTCATGAATTCTCCCCTCCGACAGTGGATTGCAAACTTTAGATTGTATTAGAATCACCTGAAGGGCTTGTAAACACAAATTGCTAGGCCCCACCCACCCCGAGCTTCTTATTTAAGAGGACTGGGGGTTGGCTAGAGAATTTGCCTCTTAAAAAAATTTCCCGGTGATGTTTATCCCTGGAAACACTTTAAGGAGCGCTGTAAGAAAATCTTGGTAGTATCTTTACTTGTCAAAATGGGTGGAAGAGAATAAGTAAATAATAACTAAAGATTCTGCCTAATTAGGTCTAGCTATTTGTCTAGAGCTTTGAAGAATTTTTTGGAAGAATTTGGTGAAAAGAAGAAGCAAGGACAAGAGGTTGATAGAGAATTCTCCGGCACTCCCGGGGACCAGGCCTGGCCCCGGTGCCTTCCTCTTCCTCCCAGCTGCCAGCTTGGAGCAGAGAAATCCCACAGCTTCCAGGCTGCTGCAGCCACTGCTGAGAGCAGCTTTGTCTTGTGCCTGTTTTCCCTGGTGGCTTCTGCACCAGCCAGCCGTTCACCATGGGTGACGATGTCCGCGCACTCCCTCCATCACACCTGGCGGAAAAGATCAGATCAGCTCCACGGGAAGAGGCCTGAGGAATGAGCACAGTCTTGACAGGTAAACCAAAGACCCTTTTATGTTTTCTGGGCTGGAGCTGGCCACCAGGTCTGTGGATTTTTGTCAGTCAGCTGCCTGCTACCCTTCTTTGCTTCTCTATTTTCCCCCAGAAGAAACCATTAGTGATTTGCAAAGCTGCTCCAGAGTACATGGGCTTCAGTGTGACACTGAGGTTGAGTTAGGGTTGGGAGCAATCCCCCTGCTTCTGCGGGAAGCCAGTGTCTTGCCAATGGGTTTCAGCCCCTGGCAAGTTCACTATGGGTTCTGTGTGACCAAAGAAATGACAGTGGAACGTTCTTGGGGTGAAAGGCTTATACCCAACTTTATTCCTACGGTGACAGGTCAGTCACTAGAATCCCATCCACTCAGAGCGAGTCTGCATGCACCAAGCCGGTCTCTGCCTCTGGGCCTCTCTACCCACACAGTCATCCCAGCCTCTGCTCTGCTCTCCTGCAGCCTTGCGGCTGTGCCTCCGTGTCACCCAGAGCCCTGGGCAGGGCTCTCTTTATAGAGTCAATAACAATGCATTGCCCACACATATGTAGTGAGCCAGCCGACCAGGGCCAGGTGAGAATCCTGGCCACAAGAACCTTCATTTTATCCACAGCCACCTTTGGGGAGCGGGGCTTATTAATTTGGGCAGCCCAGAGAGCTGTGCAGGGAGACGGTGCCCACTTGGTAGTGACTGCATCCTGCCTGGAATCTCAGGGTGGAATTCCTGAGCTGAGCTCTTCCAGGTACAGTGTGGGAGGGACGTGTCCCTGAGAAGGGGCTGGGCAGTAGCTCTGCCCCCAGCCATCCAGGCGGGTCACTCACCTGGGCAGGTGTCCTGTCTGATGCCCCCCTACTCAGTTCCCCGGTGATTCCACACCCACCACGACTGCTAATCTGTTTCTGGTGGAACTCTGTGATATCTCTTTGAGAGTTAGAAACTTTGAGGAAAATGTGCTTTGTGCCCATAGGATTTTGAGCCAATTCTACCCATTTTGGATCAGCAAAGGGGGCCATAGGCCCTCCTCACATCTGGTTTCCTCTCTCACCCTGGGGTTTGTTGGGTGTGTGGGGATGGGGAGCTGTAGGAGGGGGGTGGCTTCTTCTCTGGTTATGATTTATTTGCAGATCAAAAAGTTTGTGAAGGGAGTTGTTTTTTTACAGCATTGATTGTTCACTGGTCTAGAGAATGGCCTTAAGAATATTCTCCTTGGGGAGGAGGGATAGAGGGCAAGGTGATACGTATCTGGGGGTATAAGATTGAAAAATGTCCCCAGGGACTCACTCTGAGTTACCTGGACAAGCAGCTGGGGCTAGGGTCTGTCTGCTCCTAGCAGGAGGGGCCCACCCCACGCTCAGCCTCCCAGAGGACTGCAATCTGCATGGGTCCAAGGCTTCCAGGTGCCAGCAGGTGGCACTCGAGCTGACACCCAAGTCTCGACTGACTGGTCTTTATTCCCCATGGACAGAGTCACTCTCATGCTTGCTTACACAATGTCTCAACCTCCACATCATAGATAACTCTTTGTTGTGTAGGGCTGCTCTGGGTTTGTGGGATTATAAGCAACATTCCTGGCCTTAACCCACTAGATGCCTCCAGCAGCTTCATCTGCAGTGGTGAGGACCAAAAATGTCTCCAGGTGGAATCAAATGTCCCCAGGGGCTCAGAATTGCCTCTAGTTGGGAACTACTGGTCTGTAAGAAGGAAACACTGCATGTATGGGCATTGGGCCCTGGCACAAGTACCCGTTACTGCGGGAGCAGGTGACGGCTTGAGGCCCAGCTTGCCTCCCACAGGGGAGGTGGAGGAGGGGGACCTGGGTCTTCTCTTCCCTTACTGCCCCCATGCCTGAGTGCTGGTTTGTCCTAAAGCAGAGCCCAAGATGTGGGTGCAGGTAGTTTATTTGGGAGAACAAGGAAACACAAGTGAACAAGTGAGGCAAGAGATTGGGAAGAAAGGAAGGCTTGTAAACTGTATATTGATGGGGAGCTTAATGCTGTAGTTAAATGCAGTTCAGTGCCTCTGGGACCTTCTAAGGAACAATGTAGAATGCATCTCAGAAGTGTCCTGCCAAAAAATGAAGAATCGGAATTTGTCCACTCACTTCCATCCCCAAATTGGTGAGGCTGCCCCTGAGGACTGAATTCCCCTGTACTTCCTGGTTGCCCCTCCTTGCTCCCTAGCAAGCTCAGGGGGTGCAGGAAAAAAACCCTCAGGCAGAGTTGAAGGGTGGTGACAGGTGCTTAAGGTAGGAAGCTCTCAGCCCGTGACAACTGTCCCCGGTAGCTGTGGGTGAACTCAGGTGTGCACGCAGAGGGTCCATAGGTTGGGACCTCAGCAGCATCTTCTACATCTCGTCTGAGTTTCCTCTTTCCTCAATCAAGTGTGTTCCTTCACCCAAAGCAAGTGACATTGAGAAATCTGCCCCAAACCCTGGTACATGCCAAGTAGGATGCACAAAAGAATCAATTGCAAGACATTCTCTGCCTGACATTCTGTGGGCTAAAGAGATAGGTTCCTGAATGGACCCTAGTTAAAGCTATCAAAACTACAAGTAGAAGCAGGAGAGAAGCTCAGTGCTTTCTGAAAATGCCAGGGTGTTTAAAGGTTTATTTTGCTAATGGCCCCAAAAGTGTTAAAATGAAATGTTTATCCATTTCCATGTTATCTGTCTTTACAGGGGTTTGTGATGCATTAAGGACATGCATGTGTTAAAAGAGGGTATGCAATGTTCCTGGGACTTAGTATGCAGACAGCACATTGACTAGATAGTCTGTATTCCAGCATGTCTGATGAAAGATGGAAATTAGAGTTATTGCTGTCTTCTGTGGAGAAGGAAATTGAGATGCAGTGTGGTGGGTCTGTAGGGATTTTAAAGACCTTCTCTGTTGTCATGAGAGGCCACAAAAGCTCAGGATTACTGCTTTTGCTTATGGGTGGACAGGTTTGAATGCCAAGCTGATGGGTTTGGATTAGATATGACAACCTTCTGAGGCTGGCCTAGTGGGGAAGTGACATGATGAAATGGTGATAGAGAGGGCTTCATTCCCACAGCTGTTGGAGGACAATTATTCTAGTGCCTGTTTAGCTACAGAAAGGTTTGGAGTAAGAGTTTGGAGTGGGAGAGGCCAGACAAGAAGCTGTTACAATAATGCCAGCATAAGATGGTGAAGATTATAGAGTCAAATCTGAGTTCAGATAAGAATTTCAATCTTCTAGCAGCCTTTTCTACATCTAAAAATAGTGAGGCAATATCAGACCATCCTGTTATTAATGTAGAGAATGTTCTCTGAGACATCTCCCTATAAGCCATGGACTCATGTAGTGTTTTAGCTGGAAAGATCTAGGGTCCTCTACTCCAGGGGTGGCTAATGTGGATTCCTACAGAGTCTAGACACATAGTGTGGGATGCAGCTATGGCTTTCATTCATGTGCTGACATTGTGTGGCTATGGTGTCAGGCCCTGCGTGGTGATATGCTGGGACCAGCTTATACCAGCTCCTGAGAGGCGATGGTTAAATTTTCAGGCAATGGTTAAGTTGACTACCAGCCCAATGGTAGCTTGAAATCAAATCATGGCAGGTTTGGAACTGGCAAACACTACAAATCATGGCTCCCTCTGTCCTAAGAACTGGTGTTTAAACATTTTCCAGTGCCCACCACTGGCATGGTGACAAACAAGAGCATTACCTGTCCAGGCTGAAGTGGGCAGCTGCTACTGGACTTCAATCTCAGTGTCTGGTAGGCTCACTATTCCAGATGTTCTAATTTCTCAAGAGTCAAACACCTTCATTTTATACATGATGTAAGGCAAGCCTAGGGAGAGGTGGAACAGCACCTATCCAAGGAACAGCAAGGAGGCTAGAATGAAGGGACTGAGGCAACAGATACATCAGCCAAACAGCATACTATTAAAAGCCGTTATCCATCTCTCCATGGCTTTAAGAGAAGTGAACAAATAACACTTCACAAATAGGAAAACACAAAGAGCTCATGGCATTTTTCTTCAGTCTAAGGAGGTAACATTTCTTTCATATTATTCTTGAGTTTGGTGTGCGTAGCCAAAGAAGTGATGAGCAGCATTCAGGGACTACCAGGTAGCTGAGGGAAATGTTCCCTACTTCAATTATTCAGTTACTTTACTGAAGAGCAACTACAGGTGCAAATATAAGCAGAAATTAGACATGATGAGATTTGACTTCTGGGTGGATTATCACAATTCTTGAATTCCTCCTATAGCCATGGAAACAAATGGGCAATTTGTGTGATCCCTCTTAGTTTAAACATTGGAAGACAGTTTTGCTTGGCTGACATGGATGACTTGTGCTTACAGTGCCTCAATATTATGTCAATAGATTATGTTCTCTTATGTCCCATTTGTTCTTTTAAATAGCCAGAACTTGTCATTCTAGGCAACTCACAGGCAAGTGGGGAAGGATCCTAAATTTAGCTAAATTTCATAAGCAAAGATCCCAGGTACCCTTCAGCAACTACATACATCCTGACTAGCAAAAGAAGGGTCTCCTAATTGGCTGTTGTGCATGTGCAAAGTCCTGGGGAAAAAATAACAATTAAGTTAAAAGCTACCTCGGTACTATAAATCTAAGTACCTTGAAAATGATGACTTATTTTAAGTTAATTATGAAGACTTTTTTGTGAACAGAATTTTTAAAGAATTTCTTTACACAGAGAATAATATAAGCAAGTGGTTAAATTCTTTCTCTTTACTTGGGAACTTTAATAAAGATTTTGTGTCCTGTAACTCTGTCAAATCACTATCCTGGCTTGGTCTTAAAATACGTTTTATGCCCTTTTTGACACTCATTTACCTTAGAAATAGAAACAAGCCACCTTTCTCCTCCTTGACGTGAAGTAGACAAGGTCTATGCATTTTAAAATACTACAGACTTGCTTGGCTGGTGGTGGCTTAGGATTTGGTAGTTCTTCAGTGTTGCCTTGGAAATGCCTGCCAGCTCATTAACCACTGTTCATGCCCTCTTTAATTGCTCTTTAGCCTTATGCCATTAGAAGTTCTGTTCTTTCCAAAATCAGCACAGGAGGCCATCAGAAAGGGGGTTATTTTATTGACTGGAAACAGTGACCAGAGCAATATAACTTATAGATCAGATGAAGTCAAGCCTTAAAGGAACCCTATAACTTTCTCTGCTGGTCTCTTCTTCTGAGCACGTGGGAGAATAGCATTTCTTTGACCTCTGTGGCAAGTCATAGCAAGTCAAGGCCCTCTGAGCAATTCTAACTGAGTTATAAACAGAAGTGACATATATTCCTTCAGGGCTCGGGCATTTAATTGCTGATACAAGAACCTCTGGAACACACACTCTCTCTGCCTCTAGTTTAGTGGTTACTGACCAGCAACTTTCAGACTGACAGGTGATTTATCAGCTGGGCCTCTGACTGAGTGATTTTAATAAAAGAGTGACTCCATCCCCCTTCTCCTTTGGTGACCCACAGTGGATACGTAGTGTAAGCAAGAAATAAATCATTTTTATGTTGAGCCACAGAGATTCAGGGGGTTATTTGATATCACAGCAGAACCTATCCTGTCCTGACTAATACATACCCCCAGCAGGCCAGTGATACTGAGAGAAAGTGCCTTCTATCCAGTATGCTGTGTTGTTTTCCTCCTCATCTGTTGGGTGGAGTGTGAGGACTCACCGAGACCTGTAATCATCTAGAAGACTTAGAGCCAGCTTTGATCACCACCACCACCACCCTTTTCTCTCTCAGTTTTTTCAAATTGACATTTGAGCTAAGACCTGAAGGGAGATAAGAAGCGAGTATGTTTATATTTGAGTTGGGATAAAATTTTTGAGTTAGAACAGCAAGTGCAAAAGTCCAGAGGTCAGAAGGAGCTTGCTGTGTTAACCTCTATGAGACCGTAAGAAGTTTGCTCCAATGGATGCCATGGGTGCGCCTCCCAGCTCCCATCTCCAGGACAGTGCACTCAGTGCGTTGATTGCTAATGGCTCCCAGCAGCTACCTTCCTGAGCATGGCTCTCTATCACTGGAAGGCATCAAGAAAGAAGGTTATGGACTAACCCCCTCCCCACCAAGAAGGGTCAGGTCACAGCCAATGACTGGCTGCCTTGGGGAACAAAATGTCTCTTTAGCCTTGAATCAATGTAATTCTGTTTTGTAGTTTCTGCTCCAAAACTTTTCCTCAGTCTCAATCAGGCAAATGCTGGACTGCACCTGAAACCCCCTCCTTGATTAGCACCTTTCTCTTTTCTCTCCTGCTTCCCTCACTTAATTGCATTTCTTTGGTATATCATATGCATCCAGGTCTCTCTCTCAGGCCCTGCTTCTCAGGAGCTCAGCAGAAAACATTTCCCAAGAAAGGGTCCTATGGACAAAATATGTTGGGGAACATTGTATGTTATTTTCTCCTCTTGGAAATTCCTTACGATTATTAGGATATGAAATCCTCTTAAGTCCTTCAACGGGGAAATTTTTTAGAACTCAAATAACCTATGCAACCTCAAGAAGTTAAGGAGCTTGGGCAGGGGGTCAGGAATCTCAGTTTCAGACTCCTGCTTTGTAGTTATTAGTTGTGCAATATTGGGCAACATAACTAATCCTGCTGTGCCTCCCTTTCCTCTCAGGAAAATGGGATGATGTTCATTGCTGGTGGAAAGATAGATATATCAAATGATATAGTTACTATGGAAGATAATTTGGCAGTTTCTTATAAAGTTAAATGTAAACTTACGAATTTCCAGATGTCCTAGAATACTGCTTGTAAAGATAATTGACAATATGTGTCCACACAGTGACATATGCACAAGTTGTCATAGCAGCATTATTCTGTACAGCACAAAAATGGGAATGACTCAAATAACCCAACTGTCCATCAACTGTGGTGTGACCACGTGATAGAAGACTACTCAACAGTAAACAGGAAAGAACTACTGATGCATGCTATGATATGGGCCTCAAAATCATTGTGCTACATGAAAGGTGATAGGCACATAAGCTTGCATACTGTTGGAGCCTATGCATATGAATCTCCCCAGATCAGAGGTTGCTTGAGCCTTGGATGGTAATGGGGATCAACAGCAGGCAGGAAGGAACTTTGGGGTTAATAGAAATGTCCTGACATGAGATTGTGGATATGACTGTATAACTGTTTAGATTTCCTAAACATCATTTGAATTGTTTACGCACAATGGTTGAATTTGCTAAACCTCATTAGAGCGGCTGTAAAGAAACCCTTTGAGAACTAGTGTGTGTGTGTGTGTGTGTGTGTGTGTGTGTGTATTTTCTTACTTTGACATCCCCTAAAATATTCTTTTTGGGTAGATACAGGAATCTATTCCCTAATAAGTGAAAAGACAAGTTCTATACGATAGTGAAAAAAATTGGGGTAGGGCCGTACTATTAACCTCCTGAGGTCCCTATGAGAATTATATGAGAAAAACAGCTTTCAATGCACACCAGCTATTACTACTATTTTTGTTATACTTAAGTCAGTATGTCCCCACTTATTTTTAAGAGCAAAACTTCTTTCTCTTGGAATACTTTGGGATCTGCTGTAGGAGACAGCTTGTCCGGTGGCTGTTTTCTTTGTAACATTCTTTATTTGTTTATTTATTTATTTATTGCTTTTTTTTTGTAACTTGATGAGGGCATATTTAGCTTGAGAAAATCATTTTTATTCCTCATGTAAAACCTGGTGACTTCTCAGTATTTCAGATGCAATAATACTAACTTGTCTATCAAGGACACAGAATTCTACAACAGGCGTTACATTCTGATAAAACATATTATTTTTGAGAAATTGAATACAGTATGTTGGGCCAACTGTCTCTGAAAAACCAATGCATATATTCCCTTTTTATCTTTTTGACATTAGAACACAGATAATCCCACCTCGATGACCTTGTGTTTTGGAAAGGCAAATGCATCTTGTAGCGTGCTGTTTTTGGCTTAGCCAGAAATGATTGTTAATTTTACCCCCAAAAAGCAGATTACCAAAATACATTAGTGTTTTGGGCATGTGTGGTATAGACCAATTTGGCCTAATTTAAGCCGTCAGAGCAAGATTGCACCCAAACAGAAGTGCTTGTAGAAATGAATTGACGACTCCAGTAGTTTTAAATCAATGCATGCTGGGCAATCAGACTCCCTTATCACTCCCCAAAATGACCTGCTTAGAGAAAATTGAAGCACTGTTATAGCTGAGATAGCTGTGCAATCCACATGCTCAAAGTGGTGATCACCTTCAAATTTAAGCACTTAATTTAAGAGCTCCAATAATTTTAAATTGCTATGTGCCGCAAAGAGTGACAGACGGTTACCAGAGAGTGCCAGTATTTTTAAAACACTTCAGTGTTCAGTGTAATGTATTTCTGTGGAAAGGTTCACAGCAAGTTGGAGCAAATTTCCAAATTAACATTGAACAATGAAAAGCGACATTGCAACAAACTTGAGATTGGTTCTCCCTACCCCCTGCTCTCCTTCCCCCTCCCCAGTCCAAAGAAGCTCACTCATCTTTCCTTTGGATTAAAAACCCTTGAGTATTTGTCAGGAGCTAAAAATAAGTCCATCTTTTTAAGTATGGGACCCCCTGGTGAAGATATACTTGGCAGTAGGCTATCTCTGTAGAGGGAAGCGAGGAGAATGGCCCACGGAGCCAGAAAAAGAGGGACAGCCTGCATATTCAGGACCCTGAAACTCTGCTAGGGTTTTGAAGCATTAGGGGAGACAACTGGAACCTGGCCTCTAGGATGGTGAAATTTAGAGGGTGCAACTAGGATGGCCCAGGGAACCAGAGGCGGTGGCTGGAAGTGTTCAGATAGCTCTCCTCTTTCCTCACTGCCCTCTGCATGCCAGGTCCTTAGCTCAGGACCCTGCCAAGTCCCTCTGCACCCCCTGCTTGTCTCCTGGGGCGTTCTGCTTACTGGGTCAGTGCCCACCTCTTTTCTTCCTCTCTTCCCCACCTTGCCTCTTCCTCCATTCTTCTTCCCTTCCCTGAAAGTCCCTCTGCACCTGCCCTGGGTTCCCAGATTGCTAATCATAGCTCAGCACTGACTGGTCTTCCCCGCCCGACATTCTCCGCTTCAGTCTCCATCCATCCCCTCCCATCCCCACAGCGTTCTTCTCTTTTCCAAAAGGGTCTAATTCCTGCCCTCCTCAACACCCCCACAATTATATTAATAGCCCACAGACCCTTTAAACTCTTAATTAAAAACTGAAGGCTTTTAAAAAAAAATCAATTTCTTTTTGCCATACCTACCTACAATGAATCATACCTATTTTAGGTATACAGTTCTTTTTGACAAATGTGTGCAGCTATGTTACCACCACTACCATCAAGATATGGAAGATTGTCAACCCAAATTATTCCCTCATCCCCGTTGTGGTCAGTTCTCCAATCCTAGCCCTAGGAAACCACCAGTGCATTTTCTGTCACTTCTGCTTAATTAATTGCATCTATGTAAATTAATTTTACTAATGAAATGGAAATGATAACAACCTTACTTGTCTCTTGAGAACTTGGTGGGTGTTTCCCAGCAACTCTAATGGCAAAAGAGAGAACCTGCCTACCCCGTCATCC
This sequence comes from Manis pentadactyla, assembly GCF_030020395.1. Taxonomy (NCBI): domain Eukaryota; kingdom Metazoa; phylum Chordata; class Mammalia; order Pholidota; family Manidae; genus Manis; species Manis pentadactyla. Next base: position 39,799,486 of record NC_080032.1, on the reverse strand, counting down.
TCAAGAACCTGAAATAGCCTCCTATAGGCTGTATTTCTCTTGAAGGTTTACATTTTAAGTTAAAGATCTTAAAGTTAACTTTAAGTTCAGTTAAAAATAAAAAATTATATTTTATATTACTTACTATCCAGTAAAGATAATGCTCCTGAAAGAGATCCTATATTGCCTCTGTGGTTTCCAGTATGTTCTAACATACTGAGACCCTCCCCCAGGTGAGGACCTATCTTGGCTTGGGAAGCTACCTGACATGTTCTTCCTGACTAGTCCTGCCACAGAGCTGTCCCTTAGGATCCTTGAGCCCTGATTAAGTTCAGTCATGGACAAAGCCTAGCCTAGTGATACAGGGCTCCCCAGTACAGTCCCTGGGGAAGAACATCGTTGAGAAAATGTTCATGTGACAATATGGATAGAAAGCAGAGAGGAGCCTCATCTGCAAGCCTTACGTGCTTAGAGGCTACCTCTGCATGTGAAAGTATTGGCTTAGCATTTACAGGGTTTATTCAAATATCTCTATTATTACAATTATTGTATCTGGGCTACAATTACGGAGCTTCTTATACACACAGGTACTGTTCTAGGTCCACTATTGCTTTTTGCATTTAATTCACAAGATGGTTCTGCAATGCAAAATCCATATCTTCATTTTGCTGATGAAGAAACTGAGCCCCTCAGACATATTTAAGTAAGGTAGTTAAGCTTATACAAGTTCCCACAGCAAATAAGTGGTAAAATATGGAGTCATAGCCATGTCAGATCCCAAACCAATCCATCAGCAGCATCTCTGGGTTAAAAAATACTTGGCACTTAAAAGTGAAAGTCTAATGAACTCTCATCTCAGATTTAGTGGTCTTTACATTGTGCAGTGAGATACTTTTGCTTGGAGTCTTTACTGACTCTGTGTGTGTGTGTGTGTGTGTGTGGTGTGTTTGCATGTGTGATACTCTCCCCTCTTCCCCATGCCTCCTGGTCTCCCCCCCAATTAGAGTTCGGCGGGGGTGTGGAGTTCTCTGCCTAGTTTAGAAGAGGAAAGGCTAATTTTCCCTGGAAGGTCAGATTCTGGGGAGGACAAATACCCTTGATTTTCTATAAGAAAAGGTCTCAGGAGGGAAATGAGTGATAAACCCCGGGCTGGCTGAGGGCATCAGTCCCCTTGGGCTGCCTGGCTCCCTGCCATGTGGGTTGGAAGGGGTTATGGCTTCCTATTAGAGTCGGGCGGGGGTGTGGAGTTCTCTGCCTGAGAGGCTCTTATTCTGTTGCAGGCGAGTAGCACAGACACAGACAGGGCCTGGCTTCTGTGGGATGCGGGGGCGAGGGCACAACATGTCCTTGGTTCTGGGAAAGGATCTGGTTCCAAACGGTGGCTGAACATCTCAGTGCCTCCTGCCTCCCTGGCAGCTCCCTCCGATCCCCATAGAGGGAGGGCGACTTTTCATTTGGAACAATGCTAATGGAGTCATAGGGTCAGTGTCTCCGAGATAAAATCTGTCACTCCCTTCTGCAGCCACATTATTTCTACCTCCAGGCTGCAAGGAGACAGTGGAACACTCGAGGATGGGCTGTTCCCTCTCAGGGCTGACTCTCAAAATATATATATGTGAGTGGTCTTAAAGGGGTGATGAATTACAGGACAACATTGTGTCTTAAAGAGGGTGTCAGTGTTTAAATTCTTTGCCTAAATTTTATGGCCCTGAACCTCTGCCCCCGTCTACTTCTCGATCTGCTTTACTATCGACATTTAACAGCCACAAAAACAAGAATGAGCTGCAAACAGGGCTGAACTCGGCCTGGAATTACACCCCACATAGTTCTAATTGTTCAGTAATTTAAAGAGAAGAGTGGCATTATGTTGACTTTGCGATTTAAAATTATGCTAAAGCAGGATTTTGCCAGCTGGATCCTCGGCCTCATTCAGGAACCTACTTGGCTGTGTGCAACAGGGACCACTCACTAATCCATGAGGGTGAGAGAATGAAATTTATTTTTATAAAGGCAGAATTTTCCAGAAACTGGCAAACAATCACCAACAAAGGTACTAGAACTTCAGGATGAGTGGGGACACTGTGGTTACTAAAGCAGTATCAGCAATCTAAACTTTCTGAGAGAAAGGAAGCATTTAGGAGCTTAGCTTTCATTCAAAGGTGAGAGGCCACCTTCCTGTAACAGCAAAGGTGGGGACTTGTATTCTGGACTTTTCTTCTGCATCTTTTCCTAACATATCTGTGACATCAATAATCCTGATACAGAGTGGCACAGTTTGGCCCCTTCCTGTCCAGTATCACAGGGAGATGTTGACAGTTAGGTGCCCTGGTTTTGTGGGTTTTTAGTTTTTTGTAGCCACCTGAACTCAAGCGCCTGCCAGGTGTCCTGGCAGCAGGCTCACTGGGGACTGCGCTGAGCTGAGGAACAAGGGGCCAGCAGTTTCTGTTCTCTCGCACAGACGTGATGGACCACACACCTGCACTAGCGCCTCTGTGCCGTCACCCTCCTTCCCTCACAGCCAGAGCTGATTTTTGTCAGGCCTGGGAATCTGGACTCTGTGCTGCCAGATCTTCATGACTCCTGGATTATAATTTAAATTTTCCCAATATTTAAATGTAGGCATCTGACTAAGCAACCAGCAAACCAAACACTGTGTAGGCCAGAGAAAATATCCGTGGGGGCCAGACAGGGCTAGCAGATCCCTGGTTTGGGGGCCCGGCCTCTTGGGTCCCCATGACTCTTCCCTGCAGGGTCTCTGCCATCTTTCTTTCAGACAAAGGATGTGTCTTGCCACCTCTGGGACAGCAATGTTGTAGGTGGAGGCGACACCGCACGTGGCATTGGCATTCCTTGAGGACCGAAGGACCACGAGCCCATCAGTTCTCCCCCCCCACAGCCTCACGTGGCTGCCCCATTGGTAAAATGTAAATGACTGCTGGCCTTGCTCACTTCCTGGTGTTCTTGTCAGGATTTAATGCTGCAGGGATATGAAAATACAATGCTCACAGAGCTCTTGAGCAGTACAGAGGAAAGTGGCTTGGGCTACTGGTCAGATCCTGGGGCTGTGTCCTGTTGGATATGTAACTGTGAGATCTAGTCAGGTGTGTGATCTGGGTTCTGCATCTCTCATTGTGAAGACCAATAGGGACCGATAGTTTTTCTTAGGGAATGCAGTAGCATGAACAAGAGAAGGCCCTGCAGTCCAGTCCCCAGGCTCTGGCAGGTGCCTCCCCGGGGACGGGTCGGGCATGTAATTCTTGCCTGTCAGTGTGGTCTGGCAGCAGCTTCTCCTGGAGCTTGTTGGGAATGCAGAGTCTGAGGCCTCCCGTGGGACCTACCGAGTCAGCATCTATTCCTGAGGTGACTTGTCAGTGCAGTTGAGTTTGAGAAGCTTTGACTCAATCGAGTGCTATTCAAAGTGTGGCCTCGGATGAGCAACATCTTCATCTCGGAGCTTTCTAGAAAAGTGATTCTCAGGGGCCCCTCTCAGATCTACTGAATCAGCCATCTGGGCCTGGGGGGCCAGGTATCTGTGGTTGAGCAGAGCCATCAGGTTAGCCTGAGTCACCACTGGTTTATCCTATGAGCTTCAATTACTTCCTCATCTCCAGTATAATTGCAATAATAACATGTATACTGTTAGGGTGGTTTAAAGATGAAAAAAAATAGTATAATATAGTAGAGTTTAATGCAGTAGAATATAATATGGTGAAATACAATATACTATAATATATGTTATGTGTATAGAGAGAAAATAAAATGGTCATATATGATGAGCAGAACTTGATAAATAGTGTGCAATGAAGAGTGGGAAGGAAATTGGAAATGAGGTAAACTGTAAGGGTCTTTATCAGTTATGGTACTTTGGTTTCAAGCCAACAGAAACTAACCTGGCTAACGTAAGCAAAATGGAATTTACTGGAAGGATATGGAGTAGGTCACAGAATTAAATTTAAAAGGAGAAAATGAGCCTCTGTGCTTGGGAAAGACAACGACGACAGGAGCCCCAGGGATCTAGAACGGTTAGAAAAATGAATAAATGATCTCTCTAGGGTACTGTGATCTGGATGATGACCTCCAGTTGCCCTTGGGCCACTCAAGATCCAAATTCTTGGTAAAGAGACTGCCTGGCACGCTTGGGTCACCTGGAAGAGAAGGCACTTGAACTGCACATGCAGTAAGGATAGAGGAGTTTCTCAAATGAATACGTTATTACTAAAAAATGAGGGAATGGGAACTGGGCAGTCAAATCAACAGATGCCCGTTACAGATAACCCTGTCTTTGATGCTCTGAGTTGCCCATTCAGCATGGACTTTGGACCTGGCGCAGTGATAAGAGATCCTGGAGCAGCAAGCTGGAAGGCAGGTGCTGGCTCTCCCAGGAAACCTCCTGGCTGCTCCCTTCTACCCTGCAGCTCTAGGACTTTGCATTCTACCCAGACTGGAGTAGTTTTGGGTGGTTGAGGAGTGGGTGTACCACTTGAACTAAAGCATACCTTCGTGCACACAGCTGTTGCTTATGGGTGCCCCTGCTCAGGGTAAAGCTGAAGTTTCCCTGGAGAGGCAGCAGCCTCCACTCCTCCCCTAAGAAGCCACGAAGAGACAGAAAAGCACAGGAGAATGACACATCGGACATCTTTTTTTTTCCCTACAGTTTCATAAGTGATGATTTATACAGACATGCTCATGTCTGAAATGTGCCGTATTGGCTCCATGCACTGTTTGTTTTTATGCATATTTTGTGCATGTGGGACAAGTGGCTGTGTGTGGCTTGAGCTCCAGCTCTATTATTTTTTTCTCCTTTTGATGCTTCCGGTTAATCACAGAAATGACCCCTCTGTGTATGTGGGTTTCCCCTGGCGTGTGTCTGTGCCATGGTAACAGTGGCTGGTAATGGTTTGTCTGTGCAGGGAAATTGGCATGAAGGCTGGTTTATTTAATGTGCGTGGAGGGCAGAAGGTTTCCAGAGCCTTTTAAAATGATTGTGCTGATACCTTGAGTATAATCTGGTGCCTCATAACATTCGCGAATCGAAGCATGGAGACCTGGAGAGGCAGGGAGCTGACTCGTTCTAGCATGAGCCATTGACTCATCTTTTCACATCTCCAGGGTGACTGGGCATTTCTTTCACCTCACCTCACAGTGGAGACATCAGTGATTACAGTACACACGTTGCATTTAAGGTGGTCAGTAGACCAAGGCCATGATAGCCAACACCAATTCAAAAACTGAACTGGTTTTAGATCTGAAATCATATGGAGTTCCTGAGCTCAGTATTGAAGGTGGGTTTACATCTGCAGGAGGAAGAAGGCTTGTGAAGTCCTCTGTTGAGAACTGATATGATGGTGTCTCCTCTTATGAAAGAGTTTTCATTCTAAACTCCTTGTGGAAGTTAGAAATTGCATGCAATTAAGATTGCCTTCAAAAATCTCTTAAATTTCAAATTAAGTTCAATATCTATGCTTTTGTATGTACACTTATGCAGAAAATTAATATATAATAAAATATGTAATATAGAATATTATATAGTATGAAATATATTTAGATAACATGCATATAATATGCAGTATATATTATACTTAATATGTTATATAATTACTATGTAACAAGTATATAACATAATACATTAATATACTTACATATTATACATATTAGTAACTACATGTATTTATAAATATAAATAAAATAGTAAATATATAATGTGAATACATAGAAATCATGCATATAGGCATACTTATACTTATAATATCCATAATGCATGTTTATATTTTATGAACTGTACAAGTTTATAGATTTATATACATGTGTTTGTATCATCTATAGTTGATACATGTTCAAAATTATTTTTCACAGAATCTTGATTATATAGGTAAATACACCTATATTTGAAAACCCAAGAGTTAGGGCACGTATGATTAATTTCTCTCTACTTCACGGACTTGCTCTAGAGTCAAAAGTACCTTCTGTTGGCTTCCTTTGGATTTCTTCATTTTCCTCCTGCATACAGGTATACTCTGAGTTCAGCATTTGTTATTCTGCCAGCTTTTCTGCCCAAATGCTATGAATTAAAGCTGTGCTTAAATATAAAGCATGGGTCATGTTTGATGTCTGGTTGTCTATTAATCTTAGTGTTGGACCTAGGTAATTTGGGAGCATAAGAAGTCAAAGAAAATTGCTGGTCTGCAAGAAATGCCTTCAGGAATGGCAATCGTTTACTGTCCATTCAAAGCAATGCTCAGTATTCCTGGCAAATGGATGATATTTTAAATCCTCATAATTTATTTACTCTTATTTTAACCATCATAAAAATTGTAGCCTATCAATTATACATGAAACTGAATGCTAGAAGACATAGGAGAAACATGCTGGCACTCATTTCCTTTCAGTCCAGTCACCTCAAATTATAAACAAGTTCTATATTTACATCCCTCTGCAAAAATGCATATGTACATTACATATGTCACACATTATGTAAACCAGTAGTTATCATTGCTTCACACACTATTTTCCTACAGGCTCCAGTTTGATTATCATAAACAACTGTTTCTCAAAAATGATGTTTAAAATTTCTCTCTTTGAGTATATTGCATGCCTTCTCTTTTCATTGTAGTTATGAAGCACATGTGGCCACCTTAACAAATTTAATTTCTTTCCATCCTTCTTGCAGAATATGATAGAATAAAGGTATTTTCTGATTTGTTGGGGTTTTTTTTGCTCTAATTTGTTCTGGACTGACTATTAACAATTGAAATTGGGTTTTGAGTGTGGTTCTTGGAATCCATGTCATTATGTTAAATTCATACCTTGCATTTGGTCATTGAAAAAGTATACCTTTGGGGGAAAAAAAGGCCATATCAGGAAATGTAGAAAAACAAATTGTATTTTGAATGAAATTTTCCATTTGGTTCCCCCTGCAGTCTGCCTATAGTGTATTCTAGGGGACTCTGCTGACACTAGGTGCCTTCCAGAGATCCCAGATATGCAAATATACCTTCCGTTATGACAGGACTCTCTTAATTGTCGTTCCAGGTTGTTCAGAATGACAGGACTAAAACAGCAAACAAGAGTTTTGTGTGGAATAAGAGTAGAGTTCATTATGGCTATTAAAAATTCTAATGACATGAAAGCCAATTATTGTGACTTCAGGTGGTTATTCTGAATGCACTTCGATACGTGACAGGCGAGGTAAACATTTCAGCCCCAGACAGCTCCATTAATTAATTACTGCTCAGGATTCTGAAGCTTGCTTAGATGCTTTGAGAGCCATGTAGAATACTTATAAGTTACATATTCAAGACAAGTCCAGACAAGCAAACTGGGTACTTAATAATATTTTTTTTTCATGTATTTGTTTGACATTTATTTGAGTAAAACTTATATTTAAAAATATTTCACCCTATATTCCATTTTCCCCTATAGAGAAGCTTATATAGAAAAATCTATGGCAATTTAAAAAGAAAAAAATAGTGTCTGAAGAGGGCAGCCTTTCCACAATTTCTCAGAATTTACTCCATTTAAATGTACATTGCTTTGGGAAGTTAATTATATTTTATTTTTTATTTTTTGTGGTTCAATGATTGTGAATGGTTTTATGTGTACTGGCCTTAAAACCTATTCCCTTAAAATTAGGCTCAGTTCTCCACCTCACCTCCCTCCTCCCATATTTTTTAAAAAGTTTCAAAAAATAGAGACGGCAACAAAATGCTTCTAAATAAATGGCTGTGTTTGGAAGAATTAACTTCACTCCCAGTGTATTCATGAGCATTTTAATGGGATGCAGCTACTTATGTCTATGTCAAGTTTTAAGCTTTATAATCAAGTTAGAATTATGAAATCTTTAGTTTCCTCAGGTAGGGAGCCAGGGGAGAAAAAACTGAAGTGCATTTTTCTACTCTTCTGTGGCTTTCATGCCCACGAGAAAGATCAGGCACATGACAACTTTCTGGAAGAGTCATAGATGCGTTTTCTCCGGCATACTCCATTCAGTCACAGAGCAAAGACTTCAAAAGTTTCTCACTTGTAAACACATACTAGAAAGTGTGGGTGCCTAAAGTGTTCTGTACAGGGAAGTGAGCACGGAGGGCCCTCCTGACCCACTGTGACAAGCTGTGGCCACCCTGTCCTCGCTACCCCCCGTCAAATGGCAAAGCAGAGCCATGTCAGCGGTGCCCATGGTTGCGAGGCTCGTTGCAGCCGAGGGGCATCTGGTGCTTTCACAGAGGGGCACTTGGTCCTGTTCCGTGATGAAGATTCAGAGGTGGGAGGAAATCCCAGGATACGAATGGAGGGCTACGCAGGGGACATGTGCTTAAGGGAAGACTTCTGGGAGTTACCGGCCTCTGTGTGATGAAAGAATGTCTGGCAGATGGAAAGAGGGAGCTGCCTATTTGATGGGGGAGTTGATTGAACCAATCCTAAAATTCAATAACCACTGCCCTGCACCGGCTTTAAGAAGTTGAGGCCTGGAAAAGCCTGTGGATTACCACTTGTGGTAGTATCTAAGTTTTAGGCACTCTGGCTGTCCTGAGGATTCTCATGGCTTTGTGGAAAAATGACTGGGCTGGAATTCCAGGTCGGGGGAGACCCACTTGGAACACTAGGTTCTAGCCAGCTTGTGAACGAATCCTTGCCACTTAACATTGTCCACTGTGTGCATCATTAGTGTGAATAGACTTTGAAAACATATAAAGTAGTATATGACTATTGAGAGACTCATATTTTCACAGAAAATTTGCCTTTAGTTTAAACTCCTCAATTTTTAGATGAGGAGAGGTGCCTTGGTTAAGGCCACATCATTTGTATCAGATCCAGGAGGAAAAACACATCCCCACTTCCCAGACTTCTTTTGATACACCTTATGTGACAGGTGGCCCCCAGTGGGCCTTGTCTCCTGGCGTTCGCACCCCAGTGTGGTGCCCTCCCACATCGTACCAGGATTGGTCTTTTTGGCCAGTAATCACTGGTAATCATAGGCCACTAATGAGGAAATTCAAGGTTTATTCTGTTTAAAAGAACTCTGACAATCTCTGACCCACTGTGTGTTTTATACGTTTCAGAGATACTGCCAGGAAATTTTCAATTTGCTATTTTGGCCAATGAAGTCAGCTTGAAGTGTTAAGTTCTAGATATGGTTAGCACCTTAATGTTTTCTGGAGATAATAACCTAATCCATAATTTCCTAACACTGTGGTTTTCCTACTGCAAGTTCCAAAAGGAGCAACCACTTCTGGTGTGGGTATGGGGAGGTGGGGGCACAGGAAAAGGTGGCAAACAGCCGGTCAATCAGGTTTCCACAAAACAAGCCAACTAACACAAAACCCAAATACTGTAGAAATTTCCTATCTTTGGGGCCATTCCATGTGTGAAAGGTAAGGATTGTTTAAAGAATTCATTGGCACTCCAAGTCCCAAGTCAGTGCTCTAAGGCGTTCACTCTGGCTGATACACACCATAATTTAGGGAATTCTTTAATTCCTCAGGGAGGTTCTGTGGAAGACAAAATCCCTGAGATGTTAATAAATATTCAGGAGGAAAACAAGTTGAGAGAGAGAAGAAGGAAGGGGAAAGGTGGGGGAGGGGGGCCAGAAGGGAAAGAAGTAAGTAAATAGGTTCTTTAGACCCATAATGTTGGGAAACTGGGTTGGACAAATGGGTCTGTGGATAGGTCTTTGGAGCAGAAATTCTCAATGCCTTTTATATGCCAAAATGTTCAGTGATTCTTAGTGAGGTCAGAGCAGTGTCCTCTGGGTTAACTTTCCTGCTTTCCCCGTACTTAAACATTCCAGTGAAGGACAAGAACAATATACAAACTCTAACCTGTGGACCAAATCTGACCGAATTGTCTTTGCCAATAGTTTTATTGGCACACAGCCACGTCCATTCATTCAGCCATCATCTGTGGCTGCTTTCATGCTACAATGGCAGAGTTGAGTCTTGTGAAAGAGACTGTGTGGCCTACAACCCCTAAAATATTCATTATATGGTCCCTTATAGAAAAATGTTGCTAACTCCTGAGACATGTTGCATTTCCCACAATTGACCAAAGGACCATTTTTGAGGAGGTCATCTTGTGGGTCCAGTTTCTGTGTCCCAGACTGGGGCACCTTGAGTCAGCTCAAGCCTTCCTTATGGGCGCGTGTGTGCCTCCCCTGCCCGAGTACCTGGGAAGCAGAGTTCCCTGCGTTGCTCTGTCACGCAGCTGCTGGAGGAGGATTTCTGTTCCTGAGACATGGAGTGCCCGATCAAGCCCAGTAGCTAAAGTGACTCACTTCTTTTTTGTAAGATTCAGAAGATTAAGTTGAGTTACAGAGAAAGCTGCACAATCACAGGGAGCTTATCATTTATTTACTGAGCATTCCGTTTGCTGTTTTTAGTCTTGTGCAGGAAGGGAGTTAGAGGTTACCTTGTGCTCTTGTCCTCAGCGAGTTAACAGTTCTCTGTCTCCTTGAAGAAAGTGACTGCAAGACGTGTTCAACAACAATGTGAAAATTCAGGGATGTAATTTTTAAAAAAGACCTCAAGGAGGAAAAACCCTGAAACTTTTTTTTTTCATAATTCAGAGAATGATGTCTTCCTCTCCTTTAGGTGTGATTCACGGGCTATGCTATGCTTTCTAAAGATTTTTACTTGCACCATGATGAGAGAGGAATAATTTTTGAGCTAATAAGGTAAAGTAGTTATCTATTGCTGTGTAATAAATTACCCCCAAATTTATCAGCTTAAATGACAAATACTATTTTGCATGGTTTCTGAGGGTGGGGAATATGTGAACAGATTGGCTGGGGGTTCTGGGTCAAGGTCTATTTCAAAGTTAAGGTCAAGGTGTTATTCTACAGTCTGGAGACTTGACTAGTGCTACAGGTTCAGCTTTCTTGCTCACTCACGTGGCTGTTTGCAAGAGGTTTCAGTTCCTCATCACGTGGGACTCTTCATAGCATGGTTCTGACGTGGTTCTCCCATGACATTGCTTGGATCTAAGTGATCCAGGAGTGAGAGAGCTCGCCCCAGAGTTAAAGCCTAATCTGCGAAGTGACATCGTTATTTTTATTGTATCCTATTGGTCAGATAGACAAACCCTACTGCACTGTGGGGAGGATGGCAAAATGGTGTAAATGTCAGGGAGCACGGGTTGTTGGAGGCCACCTTGGAGGCTGGGGATCACACTCTGGTATTTAAAGCAGAAAGCAGCATCTGCTGATGAAGCAACCTCTTATGCCCTCACTGTTTGCCGCTGGTCTAGGACACTTGGAGTTCAAGACCCGAGAATTGACTCTAAATTCAACTCTGCTCAGATGAAACCATTGCTAGCCTACAGAGCCCCTTTTTTGTGACTGAGAGTAAGGTACCCTCCCTAAGATATTTTACATCCACTTGTTGGGAAATTGTCTTAATACACCAATCTCATTACAACATTGACACCTTACTACTTCTGCTGGAAAAGTGTTATAACATACCAATGTGCGCTTACTTTTGTGTTGTGACTAGTCCCCTCATGCAGTGCACAACCTGTGTAGCCTGTATGTGTGGTGGACAGAGCAACAGTCCTTCTTGAAGTCAAGTTGTGTAGTGTAATATCCCCCCCTGGATCCTAAACTCTTAGAGGGTAGGATCTGAGTCCCTCCTTTACGCTCCTCCCTTCCTTCCACTCATACTATAGAGACATATATTGGGGGCATGGAGAAAGGAGAGGAAGGAGCCCCCTGAGGAGAATCTCCTCCATCTTTATAACCCCTGTTGCTAGAAGAGGGCTTTGCATGCCCAGGTGTGCAAGGAAATGCTTGTGAAGTTCAAGTGCACAAGGGCCAAAGGACTAGGCAAGAGAAACCCTGGGAGCCCCACTTTGATTTTAGTAAATACGTACGGTATTCATTCCCTGAGGAAGATGGAGTCAGTATTATTCTACATCTGCTGTTTGTAAACAAAGCACAAAGACTTGGTTACATCTCCTAAAAAAAGACTCATTTATTTCTCCTTCATCCCTGGAAAATAAATAAAACCAAGAGGCAAAACCTATTGAATAGAGTTACTAAATCAACCTTTGGTACTTAATTGCATTGAGATTTTCTTCCTCTTATATTTGCAGTGAGGCTAGTTTCGGCTTACTTCATTTTTCATTTTGTAAGGGAATGAGGACACAAGGAGTAATTCACCCAATTTCAGATTTCACAACTTCAGAGGGAGGAGCATGGAGATTTTGGAGGTGGCCTGGAGGAGGGGCGGTAAGACGGCAGAAAGCCTGGAAACTAAGACACACAAAGGAAAATGTAAAAGGTTAAATACAACCAGTTGATTTAATCGAGAAAAGAGCACCAAAGATTGCTTAGCATTAAGAAGAGAAAGAGTATGTGTGAGCTGCTTGTCATATACCCTAATGATGTGGGCTTTTATTGAAACTGAAAGATTTAGGTCAACTTTTAGGTACCATTCCTTACACAACTATGAGGATTCTCTGTAGCATTATGAATGTGATAGAACTCCTTGACCTAGCTAGTTTGGCCCAGAGTTCTGGGATTCCATATTTGAGCTCAATAATTTCTTCTTAAAATGAGGATAATTAGTCTGTGGCTGTGTTTATACAAGTTAAGGAGGACAGAAACTCTTCCTTACACATCTCATGGACATGAATAGTGTAGGCCCTCAGTAAATATGCTGAATCCATGTGGCAACGCATATTGGAACACGTGTTCCAGAATATCACACCTGTATTGAGGAAATCATGCTGCTCTTTCAATAGCAAAATCATTAAAGAGGCTCTAGAATTTCACCCCACACCCTTTTTTTTTTCTTTATTGATTTCCTTTCCTGCGCTTGCGTGGTATGCATAAGTACTTATAATTTTTTTTGGTGGCTACCTATTAAGGTGTGCGTGGGTAGAAAACTTACACCGCTTTTACTTTACAAAGTTTCTTGCCTAGGAAGAAGGGTTTTTGAGTCAGCTCTCCATACCTTCCTTGCTTATTAAAAACATTACTGCTGTCTAGGTTATTTGCTTTCTTCGGTCTTGTGTCTTGCATGATTCATCTCATAGGGTTTGGAAGCATGATTTTCTATCTGAAATTAATGTCTGAAGAGTGATGTCTGTCATTCAGAGTTCGGCCTATCTGAATAACCCATACTGATTCTTGGATCATATTTGTCAATGCGTTTTTGTGCTAAGATGTTAGATGCAGATGTCTAATGGGGCACGTTCCAACTCCATTTATTGGTTTTTCATTTTTTCATTCTTCAAATACACTCAAGGCTTAATGCAGGAAAAACTCCAGCTACTGAAAAATGTACATGTTCCTGAAGTTCCTTGTCTTGTGATGATGGGCAATTAGGCTTGGAGGAAGCTGGCCAAGCCAAGGACGGTTGCGAGACAGAGGATGGCAGCTGCCTGGCTGGCTGGCAGTCTCGCTGCAGCATCTGGCAGCTTTCCTCCGTCATGAGCTGCCATTGAATTTGGTCTGTCTTCCAGGTTTCTGCATAGCACTTTTCCCCCCTCTGTTTAACAGAACACTCTGTGAAGGAGGAGCCCTCCTAGTAGCACTCTGCATGCTTCTGTCACTAATACTCTAGGCTAACCTCCACCTAAACTCCCTTCTCAATGATGTAAGTAACCTGGATTTCTGCACACCTCACAGCCTGGGGAAGGAAGGGAGAGAAAGAAGATGTACAGTGCGATTAAGTATTTTTGTCTCAATTTTCTTTGACTTTAGCTTCTCGCTGCTTTTGTAGATCATCCAGTTCTTTTAAAGTCACCTGACAGTATTTCCAAAATGTTTCATGCAGTATAACATGCACCCATTAACCAATGTGCTGGGGGCTGTCTGCCATTTACTTTAGCTATCAATAGTTTCAGTATTTTCTGTGAATCCATATTGAGGAATTCTCTGTCCTAATATCTTAAAGTCTGGGCCAGTGGTGCTATACATTCTAAGATATTAGCAGCAACTGGAACTCTGGAATTTTACCAGGTTTTATTGTATTTGCCCTAAAAAATGTAAATTCATTGTCTGTGTCTCTTATTGAAGCAGTTTCTTATACTTGCTGAAGTTGAATAGAGTTAAGTTTATGGAAACTATTAATTAATTTGATGTGTCCTGAGCACTTATTATATTCCAGGCACAGACATGCCTGGTCTCATGAGTAAATAAAATCCAGACCCCACTTGCTTCCCACTTCCCCTGTGACTGTGTAATGTGTGATCTATAAGCAGAAGCTACATTCAGAAGGCAATTGCAAGACCATGTGATGAGAACCTTGATAAGTGTTAAGTCTTATTGTGTTGGAGCATATCAGAAGGGCAGCAGCCCATTTTTGGTATTCAGGGGGAGTTTTGCAAGGGCAGGGGTTGGGGAGGGGCAGTGGGGGTGTGGGTAGGGGTGGAGGTAAACAGTGAAACTGAAACCCTTACCCAACCATTTAACTGGACTGCTGTGGTTCAAGGTTCAGTCTATATCAATAGATTAAAAATCAGATTCTTTTTCCCTAAACATCTTCCCACAATTTCCAGAAATATTTTTCTGGAGTTTAAGAGTTCATTTGATCTGTTTAGAGAAAACTACTATAAATAACCGTGGGCCTTCATGCCTCTTCCTCATTCTTGTCCTTCAATGGATGCATGTAGAAGTGGAAGACAGTGATGGGATTATTCTGGGGTTTTTCTTTCCTTCTAAGATTTAATATGAATCAATCCAAGAGCCTCTTTAAAATTGCAAATTGATGGATCCCACTTCCAGAGATTTGTAAAGTCCTGGGATCAGAGAATTTGCATTTTAAATTAGCATGCGTCATCATGTTAATCTGGGTACTGCCCTTTGATTAACCACTAGTTGCTAAGGGTACTAGTAGGAGATTGAGGATATGAACAATTATTTATTTATTTGGTTTATCAGGTGAGTTGATTTTTGTCTAGGCTGAAATCCAAACTATATGCTATGGCTAGTTTATTAAAAAACACATCAAGGAAACCTAACCAGATTTTGTGTTTTGTGTATGAGACTGATTTTTGAATATGACCACATCCATCAGAAGCTATGGTAAATTCTGAATGTTGTCAAGACTTTAAGATTTTTAATTCATGTTAACTGGTTGTTTTTGTTGTTTCTGTGGCCTTTTACATTTATCCTGAGCACTAGGAAGGACATGAAGTGTGTGAATCACTAGACTGCAATTACCATTATCAAGTTAATTAACTTGGGTCAATGCTGAAATGCAGTGTGACCTCTAGGAAAAGGTTAACAATGGACATGGAAGTATGGAGACACTTATCAAAAAGGGCTAGATATGCATTTCATATGGAGTTATTGCATGCAAATCCATGAGTGTCTATTTTCTGCCCTTCCTACTTCAAGGTTCCTTAATAATTTGGGTCCTATGGTACAAGGCACATGTCTTACTTTTATTTCAAATGCTTTCTGAATGTCAGTATCTTGACTTTGATTACTAAGAGTTTATTTTGATTAAAAAAACAAAGCTTTCAAGAAGACAAGAAATCAGTATTGGTGAGGATGTGGAGGAAAGGGAACCCTTGTGCACTGTTGGTGGGAATGTGAACTGGTGCAGTCACTATGGAAAATGGTATGGAGGTTTCCTAAGAAATTAAAATAGAAATACTATAGAATCCAGTAATTCTTCTTCTGGATATAATATATCCACATTAAATAAAACCAGGAGAGTGAAGAGGTATCTGCACTCCATGGTTATTGCAGCATTATTCACAATAGCCAAGATATGGAAGAATCTAAGTATTTATCAATGGAGGAGTATGTGAGATACATACTCATACATGTGCATACACAATGGAACAGAAAAGAATGGAATCCTACCATTTGCAATGACATGAAAAGACCCTGAGGGCATTGTGCTGAGTGAGATAAGTCAGATTTGTCAGATAAAGGCAAATACTGTATGATACCACTTATATGGGGAATCCAAAAAAACTGAACTCCTAAAACCAACTGGCCAAATAAATATGAAATAGGCACAAGGAAAAAACACTGAGCTCATGAAAACAGAGAATAGAATGGTAGTTACCAGAGTCTTGGGGTATGGGAATTGGGAAGATGTTTACGGATTCAACCTCACAACTAGTAGATAACCCCTTAGAGAATAAAGTCAATAGCACTGTATTTTAAACTTCAAAGTTGCTAAGAGATAGATCTTAATAGTTCTCACCAGGAAAAAGGTATGATAAGTATATACCATGATAGAGGTGTGAGCTAACACCATGGTGGTAATCATATTGCAGTATGTAAACATATCAAAGCAAGACCATACACCTTAAACTTACAGTGTTATATGTCAATTATATCTCATTAAAAAAAACCCAAAGCTTTAGTATTTCTGATAATAAATATAAAACTTATTGTTACAATTTTAGAAACCTATATTGTGGCTTGATAGAGTGATGAGTTATGTTCTCAAAGCATGTCTTGAAAGTTAGCCTGATGATGAATTCTAAAATCTTGTGATTTCAGGAGGCTCTGTTGAAGCCCAAAGCACTGGGGTAGAAACCCAGCTAACAGACCCTTCCTGCAAATGCAAGGAAGCCAGAATCTGCTAAAATATTCAGGCAAAGGGCTATTCTGGATTATTAACATTTTCTAGTTAACTGAAGTTGAAGAAGTTCCTTTGGTATTTTAAACACATAATATTGAAATGAATCTAGTCTTTCCATGGAAATTCAGTGTCACCACTATAATCAGTAATCACTTATATGCTCTAAAAGTGCAGATTTATTTAATTGAATGGATTTGGGGCTGGATGAGACAGGAGCATGGGAGCTGTCTAATTTAACGTTACCTCACAATTAGGAACATGGCATCAGAGAAGATACCTGGTCATGCATTGGAAAAGTCTGATCGATATGAAATGTGTTCCTATTACATCTTAGTAAAGAAATGATGGTGAAGCTTTTATTTAACTTCTAGCCACCTCCTTGATAGTTCTCCCTTTAGCCAAGTTGAAAACTGAAATGCTCTTTCCTGCCTTGCTGTAGGTTCCAATCCTATTAAGCTGAGTGCGGCAGGAGAGCAGGGGTGGGTGGGGGTGCTGAGAGCTGATCCCAGGCCTGCCTCCTCAGGCAGGCAGATGCTGGAGAGAAGAATTGAGCAGGCAGAGCACAGCATTTAGCCAGCATGCCAACCTCCCTGTGGCAGAGATTCAGGAAAGCTGTCAGAATCAGCAAAGGCCAACACAGAATTACAAGGGCTCCTGAAAGGCAGATGGAATTCAGTGATGCTGAATGCAGGAGTTGGCAATACTTGATCGGTTTAGTGATCATTTTCCAAACCTACTGATCATTTCATATCTTCATGCTTCTGTCATTACGTTCTCTCTGCCTGAGGCATCCATAAGTTCCTGAGGAATCGAAATTTTGTAATTTGACTCTTAATTTGAAGGAACCAGGAAAGTGTATCATTACATTTTGCAAGTAATAGAAAGTGTGATTGTAGGCAATTACACAAGGAGGGTTTAGGCAAAAGTAGGAGCCTGAATCTGTGGTTCAGAGGCATAGCAAGATGGGGGTTAATTTCTCTGCTTTTCTCTTAGCCTTTTCCTCTTGGGCACAAAACAGTTGCTCAGCTCATGTAGCAAGGCTGTATTTAGAGAACAAGAAGAGTAATGGGGAAGGTACAAGCCTTATCCTTGTACCCCTTTATCAGAAAAAGTGAAGGGTTTCTCAGAACTGTCCCCTTCCCCTCAAGAATTATACTCATGTCTCCTTGGCCACAGCTAGCGGGAAGGAATGCTAAGAGAGTGAATATGTAGTTTTTCTAGCCTCTATGATAGAAGTAGGCAAAGAAAAATGGTCTTAAGAATGGTTTTGGATGAGCTAGTCTACAGTGAGCTTGTGGCAATTCATAAGCCCAGGGAGCCGGAAGCAATGGTGTGGCCATGTCTTTCCTAAGATGAAGGATCTTTTTTACAGTCAGAATAACTGACTCCAAATGGCTTTACTTATTAACTTGGATGTTTGCCGACCAGTTTTGTTTCAAGTGGAAACTTATAATAATGTGCCTTATTTTCTGCTTTTTAAATTAATGCCTTGCACATGTGCAGAATTTTACTGTACACAGTGCTTCACACCTATTATCATATTTGATCCTCACATGAACCTCGTAACCTAAAAATTACTATCCATGTCCCACGGAAGAGAAAGTTGAGATAGAGCACACTTGGGTGACTTGTACCAGGCCCAGCAGCTAGTACAAGCTGAGACTTGAGTCCAGATGTTTTGATTCTAGTGTCCATGTTATTACACTTAGGAGAAGATGTTTCAAAAGAAATGAAACAGAAAGATTGAGGTTCAGACAGAGTCTAAGATGTGTTAATTTTTGAAACTGTAGACATCGAATAAATAATTTGTTTCGGGAAATATGAAGTGTTTTCAGATCGTGTGAAGGCATGAACTCTTTTTTTTTTTTCTCTCTCTTTTTCAGAGAACCTCGGCCAGCAAGTCCTTAGGTGCCGCTTCCTATAGCAGATGGTCCAGTTCACAGCCACATCAGGTGACATGCTCGTTTTAAGAACCTGATCACGCTTGTTGTCCTTGAAGTACAGATATTCTGTCTCCGGGCCATGTGGAGGGTACTGGGCTCTGTCTATTCCCACCAGAAGGGGGCCCCCTTGAAAAAGCGCTGTGCCGTTCCTCCTCGCTGTTTGCTTTTCTGTGCCACACATTTTGGGACAGGGCTCTGTGAAGGGGACAGTGACAGGAAACAGCCGAAGTTCCATGTTTGAAGCCTTCCTCAGTGGATAGCTAAGAGAATCAATCCAGCAGTTACTGAAAGTGAATTTTGCCTTGTCTTTCTTCAACCAAAGGTTATCCCCTTCTGCCCCTTTTATCCAGGAAATGGTGTTGGTGTACGTTCCCATGTTACTTGCACTCGTGCGCCCATGCGTGTGGCACGCGGTGTCTCTAAGAGCATAGATGCCAATACATCAGAAGTTGTGCTAGTATGCAAGAAATCCTTTTTTCCCCTTCACTTCTCATTTTAATTAACAACTGCTATTCAGGTCAAACGATCCTAAACATTTAGCCTCTTTAGAGGAAGTTAAGCCAGCAGGGGGCTGTTGTCTTTGTGTGTAAACTAAGAAGGCCTTTTTCTGTTGGTGAGCAGTTTTTACAGGTGACACACTCAGACCACATAGGCTTCTCTTTGACTCTAAAACCTGACTAAGACTTGTATTCAAACTAGCTCTGAGTTATGAGAGCAAAAGGAAAGAAACTCCCATTTGTCATTTGTATTGGTCAGAATCCTCTTTGAGCCTTTTCAGGTTATGGAGGCTGGCTGCAGTGATTATAAGAGAATCGCACTGTAAATGGTTTATATTCACATTTTCTCCCTCATTTTATTGACTTTCTGTAGAAATTTAGCTTTGGTGATAGTTTATTCCCGCATCAGCTTATTGTGAGAACTCTTGTATACTACTTTTATCCTTTTTTTATGCAATTAGAAACTGACGTTTATCAATAAGGCAATACTGGAGAAAGCTAATGAGAGAAAATAAATAAGAATAATAAGAAAAATACATTCTCCCATTTTATCACAGTGCCTATTTTTATATTGAATCTGCTGGTGAAAAAAACAGTGGAGATGATGGCCTACCTCTGTTGGCATCAGCTTTGTGTGGGTGCTACAGTTCCTGGTCATTTGGGAAGAACTGTGTTGCTTGGTGAATGTGGGCTGGGAAAAGAGGTGGCACAGAAAGGGGAGCAGTGGCACCTATCAAGGACGGTGACTTTGAATATCCAAGTTTCCTTTATGTAGGAGAGCTACCAGCAATGGGTTTCATTTTTACCTTCTGTGTTGAACGGAATGTGGTTATATTAGGAGACGTTCAGTCTTAGCAGTGTCTTTTAGATTGGGGGCATAACTTGATGGCATTTCTAAATGGTACCCTGATTAAAGCTAACCTTGGAGACGTCTCTTTTGTACTGAGGATTCCCTGTGACTCTAACTGAAGGGAGTGGTACAGTTCTTCTATTTTGTAAGTTTCCCTGGTGATTATCTGTTGTGCTGGTCCTTGGTTTGTTTGTTTTCAGATGTACTCCAGGCCTAACCGTTGACATCTGTCCCAGGTTCCCTTGCTAAATGACTGTTAAATACTTTTTCCCAAAGGGAGGCATTGTAAGCAGATTGGAAAGAGCAGGAAAGGTAAAAACCAGGATATATTTCTCTCTCTCTTTGTTGCTTTGGGTAGTGTATCCCCATGGTCTGAGCCTCCACACGGCTCCAGCTCCCTTGAGGCAGCCCTGGCTTCTGGCCTCTAGGTACAGTCTCCTTTGTCCCCCAGCTCTAGAGGGGGTAGCAGCCTCCCCCCACCCTTCTGTGTCTGGTTTAGCTCTCCCAACACCCTTAACACTAGTTCCCTATATTAAATTCCTTCTCTTGGACTGCCTGGGGTGGGCTCTGTTTTTCCAGCTGTTTTCTGACTGACACACCTACCATGACATGATGCGCTTCATTCTTTTGTCCTATAACAGGGGCTTGTAATTTTAGAAATATGATGTGAATTCTTACAGGATCCCCAGCCTTGCAGCTGCTGAACACTCTGAGGTTTATCCTCTTGAGCTGGTGTGGTAGGTGGTGATCCTTTTATACCCCTATTCCAGACAGAATAATTATTTCCTCTTCTTTGTTACTCAGGGTCTAATCCTTCCCTTTCAAATTTGTGTTTATTACAAAAACCTTTGTTTCTTTGCGTGTTGGCAATATGATAGGCTTATTGGCTTCAGTCTTTGAAAGTAACAACATAGATTCTCAGCGAGGTTGAAAGTACAAGTGCAGCTCAGTCCTGGATTCCAGCTTTGTGTCTTCCTCTGATTTTTTGGCATGGGCAGAACATTTAGAAACAAAATCTAGTTGTGGATTTATATTTACTGAGAAAAGCAGATCTTTTCCTGTTTGCTTTCAGAACACCATGTGTAAACCTCAGATAGACACAACCATAGATACAGCACTGAGTAAATCCATACACAGGCAGATATCTGCTCACTGGAGAATTCATATCATCATTCCTTCTTAATCATTACCATAGACATTTGTTGAATGTTTGCTATTTCTTTACATGCACTATCTCATTTAATTCTCTCAACATCTCTGTGATAAGGATGCAATATTTTACAAATGGTGGGATTGACAACCTGAATGTTGAGCTTGTCCAATGCCATAGGGTTGGTTCTTTCAGATTCCAGAGCCAGGAGTGATACAATCTCTCTAAAGTTTTTAGACTAAATTAAATTAACACTAAATTAAGGCCACTGAAAACTGTTTCCATAAATGACCAGACACAAATTTTGGCCTTTAGGTACTATTTCTACTCTAAAATTATTTTGCATAGTTAACTTTCTTTGTTGAATGCTTATATCCACTCAAGTGTAAATAAGTCTATTTGCAAATAGACAACTTCCCAAACGTAGATCTTAATATATATGTATTAATAAGTTTTTTTTAAACTCATCATTTATTTATTTGGAATAATTTGGGAACAAATTTGTAAGAAAAAGGTATCTCCTCCCATCATTTTTCAGTTTTTAAGAAATGCACGTAGTGTTTTATATGCTTACAAATATCTAACACGTCAAAGTCTTGAACTTTGAATAAATGAAAGAGACAAAGGAGAATGGTGACTGGCTGCCTGGTATCTTCAAATCTGAAGCCCAATGTGATAAACTGAAATTGTGATTTTTTTTATGCCTATTTGTACTTCTCTTTGGAAAAGCTTCACATTTCCCATCATATCTTTTCTCTCATTTTCAGAACATTCCTTATAAATATTAAATAGCCATCTTCTTGTGGTTTAGAAATGAAAAGTTTATCCTTTGGGTGATTGGCTCTAATCCAAGCACTGGGTATTAAAAACCCTCAGTGTAATGGTTTGGCAAATAACAATCAATTATTGATTGATTACTGTTTCTTTAACCCTTAAGTAAACTTTATGTTTTGAGTAGTTCTTGGTAGGTGAGAACCTTAAAATTCATCTCATGAACAGGAAGAACCACTGAATTTAAAAAAAGATATGATATGTTAAGAAGAGACAATTTACTCAAAATAACTCAACCAGATATTTGAGTATCATTATATTCTAGTGGCAGATGAAACTGACAGCGTTCAAGGCTGACAGTAGAAGTTTCAGTTATCTGGAAGTTACATTGTTATCCGGTGTTAAATGAGGGAAGAAGAGAGTACTCTGTTATTTTACTATGTTTGTGTAGTAAGAGAAAGGATAGTGAAGCTCATTGGTGAAAGGGTACAGTGGGTATTTTTCCCAGCTTATATAATGTAGTCATACCTGAATATGAAAATCCATGTACTTAGCACATAGTAGGAACTCATGAAGCATTTGTTGAGTGAATGAATAAATTGTATGAAATGACAGCAGGAAGAGAATGGGGCAGGGGACCTCAAACCCATATTTATTTTTCTTTCCTTCCAATCATTAGTTTCTACCTTCTTCACTGAGGCTCACACCGAAGCTGATAATTATGAACTGACAGAGGTAAAATGCACTTTGCCTCATTTCTGGTGTTGGTTTTGATAGGAAGCATTGTGGAGGGAGAAGTAGAGGCTGCCAGAGGCCAGGAGAGTTCATACAGTGAATCACTGGTGCATCTGATGTTATGCCTTCAGGTCGTCCATTGTAGGCATTTTAGGAACTACTGTGGTCGCCATGAGATCTCAGTGATGAGACAGCGGCGGTGAGACCCTGTGTATGCTTACTTGGTGCTCTGAGCTCCCAGTTTATTCTGATGCAGGATTTTGAACACAACTGACCCCTTTGGCTGTGTGTGCATTTGTTGAGGTTTGTGATTTTCAATAAAAACAAAGGATTTATTTTATGCATATAAAGACCACCAGGAACACATATGTGTTAATCCAAATCTGGTGTTATTACACTTGTTGTCACTTGTGGCCATAAAGGAGACAGCATACCACAGAAAATGAGGGGTCTGAGAAGGAATGCTCTTGTTGGGAAGGGCTGGTTTTGGGGTACAGGCTCATGTTAGGTGATGTTAGCGAAAGTGGGTTTTGTTCTGAAATGAGTACTGCTGGGAAGTGGGGGCAGTTCTATGATTGACTATGTTACTCATTTTATCTAGAAGGTGAGAGAAATGGAGCGAGTGAAAAAAAATCAGCAGTCACATTACCTTGGTGAAGGCGATGTTTGGTCACTTTTGTGAGTTTGACAGTGGACTTGATTTTCTCTCTGCTTGGATGTAATTGTAGTGTTTTGGTCTTACTCAATACAGGTTATGCAGTAATCTTGCTTAATCTGATGTTGATGTTCATGAATTGTTTTTGTTAAGAGAGAACTCCTTGGCCTAGGGGCCAACACCGACAGTCTGCCTGAGACAGCACTGTTACACACACACACACACACACACACACACACACACACACTTTACATGTTTGCATCTGTACTCTCCTCCCAGGTCTTTGCCTTCCTCCTGATTCTTGCACTCATGTTTGAGAATATGACCCAAAGAGCAAAGTGGCAATGCTCTTAACTAGAGTTGACATCCAGCTGACATCCTAGCATTATAAATCTTGAGATCAGGGAAGATCTGCAATACCAATTCTTATGCATTTGCAAGCTGTCATGTCCCATTTGCAGCTTTTTTAAAAGGATAAGGGAAAAAGTGTGGAAAAGCCAACTTGACATAGTATAAACTCTTACAAATTTGGACTTGCATTTGAAAATAACCATTTAGAGTGTAGAAAATCAGGGTCTGATTAAATGAAATGTATGATTAATGACAGCTTTTCTTCATAGATGGTACCCCAGTGAACCGTGCCTCCTGGTACTCACAAACCTTTGGGTTCTTTCCTCTTTTTGAAGCTTAGCTGGCCAGCTGACTTGATTTAGGCCACAGTGAAGTGACACTGTGGGACTTCTGAACCTCAGTGCTAAGAAGCCTGCAGTTTTGGCCTTGTGTTGCTGGAATGCTTACTCTAGGAGAAGCTATCTTTCATGCAGAAGCCCAACTATCTTGAGAATGCCATGCTGTTTGGAAGCCCAGGCTAGTCTTGTGGAGAGCTTCTTGGAAAGAGACTTGCCCACCCAACCCCCAGCTGTTTCAGCCATCCCAGCAGAAGTATGGGACCCGTGAGAAAAGGTGCCTTCAGAGGATTCTAACCCTAGCCACCATCCGACAGGGATCATACAAAAGACTCCAAGTGAAACTGCGCAACTGAGCCTATCTTGCAGTTTGTTATGCAGGAACAGATAACTAAAACAATGACTCATCTTAAGATAAACATTGCTGTTATCCATAGCAATGGCTAGGGAAGTGTTGGCAGTTAAAAGGTCAGCTGTGCTGGTTAGAATGAATTGCTAATATTCATTTGCATTAATCATGCCTCTTCTATGAAAATGAATGCTGTTTATTGCTGTAAAGTATTAGATAACAATTTCATCTTCATTTTATTATCAAATTGTTGAATAAATACGTCCAGGCATATCATTGGCATTTTAATTCTCATTCAGTGCTCAGTTCAGATTCTAGGATTTAAGACCCCAGAAATTATGAGCTGTACTTTTATTGAAGTGTTGTCCAAAGGAGTGGTTGTGATATAGTGGACACAGTAGTATTAACCACATATTCCATTTGCTCCCCTAGATTGCTCTTTGCCTTGCAGTCAGGTGGTACTGTCTGACAAATTTCAGCCAATGAAAGTTAGCGGAAGTGACATGTCGCTTATGTTCTGAGACAACAGAAAGCCCAGTTTCTATTGCCTGACATAGTGATAGAGGGAGCCAGGTGTTGCAGATGGTACATTTACAAGATGACAGTCTCCACTGGCATGGATCCCTAGGTGAGTGAGGGGAGTGGCGAGCATTGTTAATCCTTGACAGACAGTCATGTGAGCTGGAAACTAGCCTTAGTTATTCTTAAACCACTGAGATCTGGGGGGGTTAATTTGTATTGGTAGTACAGTCTAACTGTAGTGATATCTCAGAAGCTCCATTATATCTATCCCAAGCCATTCAAAATTAACTTGAAATCTAAATAAAAATAATGTGGTTTCTATAACAATAGAGCTTGAAGACAGAATTTCTGATTCTTTCTTCAATTAGATTTTTATCCCTAAGTCCCTCAATATAGAAATTCTGGCAACAGTACTGTTTATTTACTTGGGTTATTTGAGAACACTTGACACTCAAATTATTCTCAAATCAAGTTGTTTTTATTTTTCAAGGTAACTTTGTAGCAAGTTGTGAATATAATAATTTATTAGAGGACTTGAAAATATTGATTCAATCAATGTAGCATCAACGAAAATAACTAAATTAATTTTTTTGCTTTTAAAATGCATTAGAATGGAATTTCCAAACATGCATGAAAGTAGAGAGGATAATGTAATGAACTGAGCTGTAACAATTACCAACATATGGGAAGTTTTCAAATGTAAGTATTGGCTACATAGAATTTCATTCTGTTGTGATCATCCTTTCAAAGATAAGATAATCAATACTCTTTCCCCCCCAACCACCTCCAAAAATAGATCTGAATTTTCTATGAACACATGTGCTTTGTGGTCATGATAGATCTTCTGTATTTATTAACAACTTTGCCCTGTAGGGATAACTTCAGAATATTGTGCTAGGATGGCTTATGTATATAGGGTGGCCATTTCCCCCAGTGTGATCAGGGTAGTATTTCAGTAATTATTAACAGCACCTCTCTCATTCTCTAAAGTGTCCTAATTTGGATAACAAATTATATGGTCACCTTCATTATTAAACAAATGTGCCCTCTCCCATATATAGTTTGTCCTGTTTTTGGCCTTTTTCCATCCCCCAGAACTGGATTCTGTATCTTAATCTGCAAGACTCATGTAAGTCTAAACCAATCATAATCAATGAAGTCTATCCCAACATCTGGGGACACTTCGAATATTTTTAGTGTCTGAAATGTCTTTGGCTTCCTCCATAAAATGCCTATCTAGGACCAGCTACATAATTTGTGAGGTCCAGTGGAAAACGTAAATAATTATTGGGAGTTTCAAGGTGGTGACAGGAAAGCATTAAACCAAGTGTGGGCCCTTCTAAGCAGAGGATGCTGTGTGACAGCCCAGGTGGCACACCTGTGAAGCCTGCCCTTGGCCTACCCTTCCCCCACCAACAACCCCTCACTCTACTCCTAGTTCCCCATGTTGACCAATTTCAGGACTTCTTTCCTGTACTAAACCCTCTGCTGTAGTTTGCACAGTTAATGTATTCCTCAATCCCTCTCTGCGGGTTGGAACACTGCCTATCTAGCTATTGTTAACTGTCTAATGAGTACTTACTATTACTAATGAGTGGCAGAGCCAGAATTCCAATGCAAATGTGCTTGATTTCACGATGAATGATCGTAACTTTCTACTGTTCTGACTCTTAGCCCTTATGGCCTAGCTAACTCTGTGGAGTTCTCACCCTGGTCCAGAATTCCAAGGAATGGAATTTAATCATTTGTGAACAGATGTTATGAACAGGAAACAAGATGTACTTTTACAGCTCTCTGCGTTCTCATCAGTCACCTGGAACTTCTCTTTGATGTGTGTACTGTCTCAGTTGTACCTTCACCCTGCCTAAATCCCCTCTCCCTAATCATTAGGCTTTCCGAAACAAGCCTTGAGTTCGAACTTTGTGGATCTCCTGGGCTAACCTCTGTATCTAACTTAATTTCACCCTCCACTCTTAAATTAGTTTCTCTGTCTCCCGGTTGCAGTATGTGGCTTGAGTCTAAACTGGTTTTGTCCATGAACATCTGTAGTTAATTTGACCATGAACACTTTTAGAAGTAGAAAAAAAGCATGCACAATCTTTCTATGTAACCAACTTTTATCTCCTCTAAGAGGAGGAACTGAGAAAAGGGAACCCTCGTGCACCATTGGTGGGAATGAAAATTGGTGAAGCCATTATGGAAATCAGTATGGAGTTTCCTCAAAAA
The DNA here is from genome assembly GCF_030020395.1 of Manis pentadactyla. NCBI lineage: Eukaryota > Metazoa > Chordata > Mammalia > Pholidota > Manidae > Manis > Manis pentadactyla. Next base: position 39,772,582 of record NC_080032.1, on the reverse strand, counting down.
ATTACATATAAAACTACCATATGATCCAGCAGCTCTAATTCTGGGTATTTATCCAGAGGAAATGAAATGTCTGTCTTGGGAAGATATCTGCACCCCCATGTTCATTGCAGCATTATTTATAATAGCCGAGGTATGGAAACAACCTAAGTGTCCATCCCACAGGTAGATGGATAAAGAAAATGTGATACATACATATGTACACACACATACAATGAAATAATAAAAAAGAAAGAAAACCTGTTATTTCCAATAATATGGTTGAAACTTCAGGACATTATGCTATTAAAAAAAAAAGCAAGGAGGTAGAATGCGATTGCTTTATGATGGCTATTTCCTTGAAGTAATTTCAAAATCTGTTTCAACTTTAAAATGAACAATCTTAGTGAAAAAGCTGGGAGAATTAAAGAGGAACAGAGAAAAAAAAATTTAAACAGTGCCAGTGGTTCCACTTGTCTTTCTCTTCAATAAACAGAAGCCCTGGTGAGATGACTTGATATATCTCCTATTACCCAAAATGTCTCAGGTACTTTAAGCCCCTCATGAAGTGACCGTCTTGCTGTCTTCCATGTGATTTTACTCTTCAAAGATGCACAATTTTTGGTTGATATAACTCATAAATGTAAACCATTAGTCATTGGATCCCAAAACTACCATAAATCTGTTTTATCTTTGGAGGAAAAGAGAAGGTGTTGAACATACTGAGAAATACACATTGATATTCGATGCGATGCCTTCCGAGTGTATTTTCCAGTATAGTATTGATGGCATTCAATTTTGTCTTATATATTGTCTGTGGAACTTAACCTCTGTTAAGACAGGTCTCCACCTGCTTCAATATAAATGTACTTATCCAGTTAAAAGAACTCACTTGGACTAAAACTCTTTTGAGTTCCTTGAAGATAGCTGCTGATGAAAGAGAGAGGTCACTAGGGGAGCTATTTTTTCTTAGCAGCCAAATAGTCAACTCTCTCATTAAGGAGTAAACTCAGATTTCTTCCTGATTTTTTTGTGTCATAGTAAATAGTGGGATTTCTGTCAAGTTAGTAAAAGGCAGCATTAATATTGAAATAAAAAATGAGGCTTAGGCTAACCTTTTCAAAGAATATTGCTTTTCTCTCACTTACCAACTTTACATTTCCCTGTATGGCCCCGGAAGATGGCTGGTTAGCCAGAGACGGGTAAGATTCCTCAAGGGAGGAACAACCTAAGATAGGCACGGTCTCAGGGGGGCCATCAGGTGAGAAATTGAGGATCAACAGAGGTGAGGCTTAGAACCTTACCCCCCCTGTTTTGAGAGAAATCTTCTGCATCCGTGGATGTTTTGTTGCCCTTGTCTAGCTTGGATTAATACTCAGTCTATAGGCACAGACCTGATCATCTACATTTGCCCTCTTATAGCACTAAATTATGTTTTCTACCTTTATCTTGCATCTACCTACCACTTCAGCGTTTCCTTAAAAAAAAAAAAAAAGGGAGAAATGTGGGATTCACATATAAATCAAATAAAAAAATCAAATGAATAATCAAAAAAAAAATGAGGCTTAGAAATTGTGAGGCTCTCCTACACTATCTGTATTGTTTTTGTTTCATCGCAAATGGAGATGCTGAAGCATCTGTTACTGAATTAGCAATGCATGGAGCCATTACTGGAGCATTAACAGGTATGAGAGGCACTTAGTAAATGATTTGTGAATAAATGTTTTGCGGTGGGAAGAACTCATGGGTTGAACAAGAAGAGATGTGTGTGTGCCTGATGTGAGCACCTCAATGTTGGCTATGATAGACTCTCACTCTGTGAAGGTGGCTTCTTCACTTGCACTGCAAGGAAAGCATAGCTACATCAGTGGTCAGCAATGCTCTTTGAGGCAGTCTGTGCACTTAAGATGTGAGGGAGACCTCAGTGGAATAAGTGGAGAGGTATCTTGATGTTATGTGTAACTGTGCAAAATGGGATGAGTTTGGGAAACCAGGGGCCTTACTGCACTATGAATCCACTCATCAGTATAAATGCCCATTAGCAAATTAGATGTGAATGTCTGACCTATAGTAGCACCCACTCCTGCTAACATCAGGCCGGGACAAAGCTAGAAACTAAAGACAATAAAAGCCAGGAAGTTGTTCTTAGCAATTTGTGGTTCAGTGGAGATGGACTTGGTATCATCTTTCTCCAGTTTCTGACTGCTGCCTGGGGAAGGAACAGTGGCTTCACTGACCCTGGTGCTGTGATGTATGGTGGCCTCTCCTTACATCCTTGTTGCTGCCTTCTTACTGGAGCTTGATACTGTTTGTCTTTCTCACAGCCACAGAATCTCATGAGTGTGTCTTTTTGGGATTTGGGAAATAAGCTACAGGATTTGATCTCAGAATTACATGGTTAGTCTAAAAAGTCTTTAGTTCCATGATGGGAAAAGGTTTATCAGATAAATATATTTTATCTTTATTAAGATGTATATATGACAGTGTGTGTATGTATGTGTATATGAAATCTTTCACACTGGGAGAAGAAAAAATGATGAGAGGGGGCCTGTTATTTTGGATGGGAGAGGCTGGGAATTCTTGCCATATTAATAGTTAAAAGCCTGGACTCAAGACAGACTAAGCTAGATTCATATTCCAACTATGTCACTGGCTTGGTCTTGGAAATGCCCCTGAATTTCTCAATTCTTATTTCCCTATCTGTAAAATGGGGAAAATAATAGGAACTAACTCATAGTGTATCATGACTATTAAATGAAATAACAGTATTAAATGATAAAACATCAGCAAAACCCCTAGATATTTTGTTTTCTATGTGAAGCATGTCATGGTAATAGCCAAGTCACTTCCACAACTTGGCCATGGAATTGTACCTCTGGGTTGAAATTTGGTTCTGAACCATTGTTCAGTCCCATATAACAAATGCCTCCATGTAGACAGTCTTGAGATTTAGACCAGCATTTATTGCCACCAGTTTAAGGTTGGATTGGAATCAATTTATTAATCCAAGTTGAATTCTTTTGATCCACAGGTCAAAGTAACTGGACACTCCTGATAAAGGTCATATTAGGTCTGATCACTTTCCAGAGTGTGTCTCCAGGCTAGTAAGTATTTAATCAGTGATATTTATCTCTGTGACTGAGAAAGGAACCAGAAAACTCTAAGTTGTTAAGGAAACTTAGTAGATGCTCAGGATACCTAGAAAAAATTCTCCATCTCAAAATTTATTATCCTTCTTATGGCTTATATTGACAGAGTTGGCACTCTCTCCCTGGACAAGCTGAACATTATGGCTATAGCAAGTTCTACTTTATATAAAACAATAAATTGCACTTACATCTCACACTAAACATACTATTTTTCTATAAACATTTGGAAGAATTTTCATTACTTTGCTTTGGAAATCAATTGACTACAAGAGCAAACACAATTTACGAGGGGCTATCATTCCTCCACAATTATTGTGCATACATGAGCATTCTTGCAAGTGAGAAAAATGGAGTCTATGAATTGTTTTCAAATGCAATGATATTTTATGAATACTAAACCTAACCACTGATGAAGTAGGTGGCATTAAGGTTTATAGATTTTTCTGGTCTGAATTTTGTAGGTTTTGTTTTATAGTTTTATCTTCATATTTTGGAGCCAATGTCTTTGTTTTTCAGTTCTCATTCTTTTGCAGGCCCTTAGAAAGGTCATAAGCCCTGGATACTGTGTCTTTTGTTCTTAATGGATAAAATGATCTGACAGGTGACCTGCTGGAGAATATGATGTAGGCTTATGCTTATGCAGGAAAAATTTAAGTTTGAAGGTTATGCAGTTTGGGCCATGATAAAAAGAAATCTAAGTATTGGTTTATATTTTATATAATATAAATACAAAAAGTCTTTGTTTTAATACAATCCCATAATTCCATTGACCAGATATATATTGAAATTGAAAATTGGGGGGTTTTAAGGTAGTTAAGACAGCATATATTCCATACACTTCATAGCAGTCCTAGAAGGGTCCTGAGTAACAACAACCTTATTGAATCCCATTAGCTTTGCTGTAGTGAAACTTATGAATATTCAACAAATGGGGCTAAAGAAATAAAAAGCTTCAAACTAGGTCAGGTAGGACTTGCCATGAAATCTGTTTGTGTCAGATGAACTTTTGCTGCCAAAATGACTTCTCTGAAGAAACTTTAAGCTTTCTGAGTGTTTTGCAGTTTGAAATACTGTTGAGAAATGATGGACCTATGTGGCCTGTAGGCTATGAATAACACTAGATATTTTATTTGACTTAGTAGATGAAAAGGGAAGATACCATCATACTCATTTTATGGCTAGCAAAACTGGATATGGAGTGAAGGAATGACGTTTTCTTGGAGGCAGAGCAAGTAAGCCATCAAGATGAGATGAAGTTAGAGTGCCTTGATGTCCCACCTCAGGATCTTCTCAATTTTTCCATGACCTCATTAGTTATCCAAATGGCTATTTCACTTGGCCCATGATGGCAGACATTTTTTCCAGACAGGTCAGGACTTCTGCTCTTTTCAATACAACAGTGCTGTATGCACTTTCATTAGCTTCTAGTGCCCTGGGGCACTGGTTGTGTAATCGCTTTAAAAAATGCTCTAGTACTTATACTTCAAACTGTACATGTGTGACATTTGCTGGGATGAGTTAGGTGTATCTGCTGCTTGCAAGTCCTGGTTTGCTAGTGTTTCCTCCCTCTGCTGAAGCTAGTTTCCTGCTTTATCTCCTCCCAGCCCTTAAAATTTCCTGCTCTGTCGCACTGGCACCAGCATGCCAGTACCCATGGTGCATTTTATTGCTGCAGCTGTTTCACTTGCCTATTTTTGTTAGCACAGAGGTTAGGCTAAGATGTGATGGCTTAAAATAATTCACCTGATGCAGTCTTCTTGGACATCTGTAACCTGAATTATTTTCACAACACCTGAGGGCACCGAGAAGCCTATTCCATCACTTGTGGTATCTTTAGCAGAAAGCCAATATTAAAATTCAGGTTTTTTTCTCTGCGTGCAGACATTTATACATTCCTTTATCTGTCCACCCAGGAAGGCTTTATCCAAACCCTAGTACAGAACTAGTTGCTAAGAAGGTCACATGAAGATCACTGGACAGCTGTCTCTCTGGATATGCAGTGGGAGCATCATGCTTTTCCTCCCTGGCACAGCAAATTCCTAAATTAGCCTAAGCATTCACAACTTTCCAATGGAGTGAGCCAATGCATCATTCAGTTTTTTACAGCCACACATAGGAAGCCAGCAGGGAGTTAAATGCTGTGGTTAGCAGCAGTGGGCTTTTGTTAGCCCACTAACAAAAGAACCCACCCATTGGCTTGGGTTCAAAATCTGACAATTTACTAGGCTAGCTGATTTGGAGAAGTCACTATACATGGGGTACATTTCTGGGTAGACTTGACACTCCCCTGACTTTTGGTTCTGTTTTCTGTGAAACAAGGGGGATAGTGTGTCTTGCCAAGGAGCTTAATGGCCATGTTTGTGTATGAATTGAATCTGATGGTGACACAAACAGTAAATAGTTTTCTTTCCCTGCATTGCTGTCCTCTGACCTACTCCATCAAATCTCCTTCTCATGTCTCTTGATGAGAACTCTCTTTACTTTTTACTGCCTTTAACAATAAGGAGAGTACTATTTTGAGGCATTAAAAGTTTCAGTCTAGTTTAAATAAAAATTTATATAAACAACCAAAAGAATAGAAGATATTTCAAAAAGATACAAATATATAACAAATGACCCCTAGCCAGAATATGTAATGAACTTCTGCAAATCAGTGAGAAAAAGACAAACCACCAAAAAGGAGAATGCGCAAAAGACTTGAACTGATGCTTCATAGAAGAGGATATCCCAGTGTCTGAGAAACATGTGAAAGGGTGTTTTAAATTCATTAGTCACTAGAAAAATACATATTAAAACTACAATGAGATACTACTATATAGCTACCATAAGAGCTAAAATAAAAGGACAGGAACTACCATGTATTGAAGGAATATGAAGCAACTGGAAATTTCAAGAGGCTGCTGATGTAAAGATAAATCGATTTTCCCAACACAGAAAACCCTTTGGCATTATGTATTAAAACTAGACATATTTGCCATGACCCAGCAAATCCACTCATAGGCATATACCCAACAGAAATGCACATATATGTTTACAAAAGCCATCCTCTGAAATGTTTATAGCAGTTCTATCCATAACAGCTCCAAACTTCACTCAAATATTATATGGTAATGCAGATCAATGCTTTACAACTCAAGGCAGAAACATGGGTAAATCTCACAAGTATAATATTGAAAGAAAGAAGCCAGTCCCAAAACACTACATATTCTATGATTCAATTTATTTGAAGTACAGAAACAGGAAAAGATAATCTGTAATGTAGGAAGTCATGTTTTGGGCAGGGTAGTAATTGGAAGGGGTCAAGAAGGAGATTCTTGTTTCTTGATTAGGATGCTGGGTATATGGTGTGTTCGGTTTGTGAAAATTTGTCAAATTATACACTCACATGCTGTGCAGTTTTCTATGTTATAGTTCAGTAAAATTCTCTTCTTTTCCCCACAGCTCTGGAATATTTTTCACTTATCCTTCTCTTTGTTCTTCTATGACCTTCCTATATCACCTACCTATTCTTTTTGTTTTTCTTAGAATTAACACCCCCTTGAGCTTTGGGATTCTACAGCCCAGAAGCCCAAGGAGACCAGTTCTAGATAAGCTCTTCTATGTTCTTTCTTCTTCCCTTGCTCAACAGGCATAGCTCTCTCTAGATCTCTAGTCCCTGGTCCCCAAAAGCCACCTCTGGGATTCTTGGACATGTTATATACCAGTTGTGTGGCTCTTTTTGTGTTCTACAGTCCTCCCACATACCTCACCTAGGAAAGCACAACCTGTGCTTACACAAAACTTTTGGGATAAGTTCAAATAGAACATACAGTCCAATAACCCATAACCAGAACACAAACAATTCTTTTCATCGAAAGCTCTGAGTTCTTAAACAGATCAATTGTGCAGAAAGACATGGTGTGGGTTCTCTGGATTAAAAGAGACATATCAAAGTAAAATAAATGGGCAAGAATGAACTACCATGTCTAATGATGTGTATTTGGGTGATAAAATTGTGTTTTAAAATATACACAAAAGTGATTATTATGGAGTCAGGATAATGGTTGCTTGGTGAGTATAGGGGGAAAAAGAGTTGGGATGGGGATAAGGCACCTGGATGGAGCTCCCAAGATGCATTGGTGTGATGGTTGGTTCAATGTGTCAACTTGGCTAAGCCACAATGGCCAGATGTTTGATTACACATTATTCTAGATGTTTCTGTGAAGGTGTTTTTTTCTGACTAGATAAGCATTTAAATCAGTAAACTTTGAGTAAAGCTGATTACCCTCTATAATGAGTGAGCCTCATCCAGTCAGTTGAAGGCCTTAATAGAAAAAGATTGCTACCCCCACAAAGAAGAGGGAATTTGGCCAGAAGACTGCCTTCAGATTCAAATTGCAGCATCTGGTTGTCCAAGCTGCTGGCCTACCTGCAGATTTTGGACTTGCCAGATTCCTCAGTGGCATGAGCTAACATTGCTACGACAGGCTCCTCTGAGTGAGGCAGTGAGCTAAGGGTTGAATATGCAAAGATGAAAAAGCCTTAACCTTGAGCTACCTTTAAGGATGGAGGGGATACAAAGCTGACTAGCTGCTCGCTTCCTATCTGTATCACCATTATCTGAAGACCAAACCTCTTCCCTTGGGACCACATGCTAAAAGTAAAATTACTCCTGTTAGTCCCTTCTGTGAAAAATCATCCCCTAAGGAACACATTCAAAGGTCAATATCGCTTTTGTGCAAAAAAATAAAATTGTTGTTAGTAGGAAGATTATGCATAAGATATTAAAAGTTAGGGTGAACAAAGATCATGGGTTTAAAACTCAGTGCTAGGTAGAGTCTCCTGATTCCTTAAAATTTATGATTAGATTAATTCCAATCCTGGTTGTGGTTCTTGAAATGCAAAGCCCTTCTTAAATGTTCCTTAGGTAGGAATGAGAAATCTGTTCTCCATGCTGGGGTTAACACACATGGAGCTTCTCCTTGACACTTCCCTCCACTGGAACGGCTAATCAAGAACTTTTATAGCATGTTTTAAGGAGCATGGGGAAGGGTTCCATTAGCTATCATACAGCAAATAACTAGGGTATACTCAAAGCAGTATATTCATTTTTTTTTTTTCCTACCACCACCATAATCACTTAGCACTTGTGGCAAGTTTCTCAGCATCTTCTCGGCTCCCCGGTGGGCCAAGCTAAAATCCTCTCCATGTCTCATGGTAAGAATTTTATCACTCATCTTTTGTAGTCTTGGTTTCTGCCAATCCTCATGCCAACAGGTTTGTAGGCCTTCTGCACCAGTGGTATATTTGCAGGCAAAATGATTTCCTTCTTAAGTGGAATTCTGCTACTAACTCTTGGTAACATATTGTGCACATTCGTTACTGAGGACAGTAGCCAAAGCCAGCTTCAGAGACAGTGTTCTTCGTCACAGTGTATCTCTGTTTTCCAAATGCAGCAACCTCACGTAACATCCTCGAATGGAAACAGAGAAGCTGAGTTTGAGTAAATAAGGGCTGGCCATATTTTCCCAGTGATTACTAGAACCACAGGAGTCAGGGATGAAATACCAAAACATTGTTGTGAGGTCAGAGGAGGAGTGCCTTTCTTCTTCATGTACTCCGAGGAGTGATTGTGCATTTTTGCATTTCTAGTTGCTTCTTGAAATGCACTCCCAGATGCCTCTCCTGCCTTGACACATTTTCTTCAGCCTTGCATGTTTCTTCAGTTATAAGCAACCCTGAGAAACCTTTTAAAGTTAGCTACAGAAATTTAATCACTGTCTACCATGATTTCTTCTTCTTGCTTTAATAAGGTAGTTATTTCAAGGGAGTGCAATTTGAGTTTGTGTGATTACCTTTCCCACTAAATTGTAAATTATTTCAGATTTGGGACCATGCCTGATCACAGGATTTGCTCTGAGGCTATGTATGTTTCTTAACATGAGTGGTAAATAATGATGGCAGAGTAACAAGAAGTTGGGTAGATTCATCTATGAATTTGTCCAGCATGTTAATGTTTTGAAATAATCAGAGGTAAGCTTTCTTACAATTAAAAAGGAAAATTTAGACATATATAAAGATCTTAAGAAAAAAACTAAAAATTTTGTCAATCTAATCTCTTGTAATGCAAGAAATAGATGACTTAATAGCTTCAAAAGCTGCTAACTTTCCACTTTTAAGTTATTAGGGGAGACTGCAAGTGCAGATGACGATGTTGCAAAGACACTTTTGTCTGTGTTTTAAAAAAATCATGAGTGTAGAAAGGTATCGTTAGGTTTGTAGGGGAGGTAAGATTTTTCCTCTATCCTCTTAGGTTGGGTACTGGGACCTGAGTACTAAACTGACAAAAGATCTATTACCAGGAGAAAAACAAACACATTTTATGTGATGTTAATGTTTTACATGTCATACAAGCCTTCACAGAAAAGAAGTGAATTCCCTAAGAAATGGATAGACCTGAGAGCTTAAGTTGTGGAAACATTTGGGGTCTGCTTTTCACCTCTGGTAAGAAGACTGTCCTCCTCTTTCTGAAGCAGTGAGCGTGCTTTTCACATGGGAAATTTTATGTCCTGCTTTTGAGGACGATGGAGGAAGTGCTCCAGGAAAGGGGAGCCCTCTTGCATCTGCTGTTTCTCAAGTGCTTTCAGCTAAAAAGAATCAACATTCCTGAATGGCATACTTCCAGGTGGCATGTTCTGACCTTTTAAAATTGTAGTTTTAATTTTGATCAGACTGGCCTCTATGAAAAGCACGTCTTCAAGGAGAAGGTATAAGGAGGGGGCCAAACCCAGGAATAGGGCTTGCAAAAGATGATGAGTTCCATGATGGTAATTTAATTGTGCTAATATTTTCACTAAGATGATTACTGAGTGTGTTCAAGTTCTAGTCCGAAGTTTCAGTAAGTTTTGGTTGGCCTTCCGTTAACCTATTTTTCCCATCAAATCTGTTATTGTTCACATTCAGTAAAGTAGATTTAACATTAGAGCAGAAATGCGTGCATCTGCAATTCCTAACCAAAAGAAGGTTCTCCAAAATATTTGCTAAAGGGAAGTTATTATAATTGTGAGCATAATATTGCCAGAACTTTTTACCTCAGTGTCTCATTTATAGCTGAGCTCACCTTCTCTCAGATTCCTAAAGAATTATCTGTGACTACAGTCTCAGATCCTTTGTGAAATAAACCATTTGTTTCTCATTAAGCTTTATCTGTTTTCCTCCCAACACAAACTCTTAATTACCTGTGTGTCTGTGTTTCCCTTTAGACTGAGATCTGCAGGGCCTGGTACCTGATAGGCATTCCACAAACACAAATCACTGGAGGAATGTATCTACAATGAATCTACACTGAATGTTTGCATCACTTCCCATCCTAGAATATTAATTTCCCTTGGGAGAGATACAAAATAATGACAAGGTTTATCCATGAACAACATTCTGTGGCCCCACAGGGAAGCCATTTTTAACATCTTGCATTTATATAGTAATAAATATGAACTAACGTATTAACTAATATAATCCTTGCCGCTACCATACAAATGAGGTTTTTATTATACCCAGTTCATGGATGAGGAAACTAAATCTGGGATAACACATCTTCCCAACATCGAACAGCCAACCCAGTCTGATTTCAGAGGTCAGTTCTTCATTGGCAGGCCTCCAAGTTTCAACAAAATTATCTGATGGTCAGTGTGCTATGCAAATGTGTATCAAAGAGTGCTGTGTTTCATCACAACTGAAGATGTTAAGTTGTAACTGACTCCAGTAAGCTGCCCTCATAGGATGTAACTGAAGACACTTACTTTCTTTAGAAGGAACAGAGGATTTTTTAATCAGTCATATTCAGACTTAGGGACTGATTGTGTCTTACCCAGTGTTGTAGTTTGTCATCCTGCATTAGCTTAACCGTCTGAAACACCCTACTTCTCTAGTGCTTAAAAAACCTGGGTTCCTCTGCCTCCCTCAGCATCAACCATGGTGGTTGTCTTTTATCCTGTGTTTTCTCTTGCCTGGGAAGATAATAAACTCAATAACTCCTCCTTCTCCTTCTCCTTGTCCTCCCCTTTCTCTTTTTCTTTTAAAGCTCTGGTGGTCTTTGATTTATTCTTTGATAATAATCAAAGTGCTGTGGAAGGATATTTCAAAAGGATATTCACCACCATCAGATCCCAAACTCCAGGTTTAGACAGTTTGGTCTTTTCTATTATTGCTCAAATAATTAGACAAATCTAATTTGCTTCTGAAATACCATAAATCCATAAAGATGGAGACACAGAGATAATTATGTAAATTACTGACAAGATGACATAAGATAATGCTTTAAATAATGCAGAGTCCAAGTTCTATATTGGAGCATACAGCAATAAGAAACAGATCAGCAAGATTTTGCTTAATGGACTCCCTTTGGGAGTCTGTTCTAGAGGATAAAGAAGGACTCAGAATTAGTTTACTGATAGTTTATAAACAATTTATACTTCAGGGTGTTGTAGTGCTTAAGCATATTTGAAAATAGGTTCTTAAGTAAGCTAAAATATGCCCCCTCCCCCAAATTATCTCCCAAAGCATAACCCTAAAATGATCTGAGCTATCCTGATTATTTTCAGAGCCAAGTTTTATGTATAAGCTTCCATTTAATACCTTGCCAAATAAATGAAAATTCAATATTTGGGAGCCTGTGTTCTTAAGGTCTACTCAATCTGTTATGTAGAAAGTGGAATTTGTGTGTATGTGTTTATGAGAGAGGACAAGTTTGTAGGTGCACATGAGTGTGTGTGCCTGTGTGTATGCAGTGTAGATTTCTGCATCATGTATCAAAGTATTCTTTAAAAAGAAGAAACCTGGGGAAACACACTTATGTAATTCCCCTCTGCACATTCATTTTAAAGAGATATTTTATTTATTATTTTTTTTGCATTCATGTTTTCTCTGTAGGTCTGAATTCAAAGTTCTTTGGAATGGTTTGACTGAATGAGGAGAGAAGTATGGGAATAGAGGCAAGTGGGTATAATCTGTGATTTTATAAAAAACTAGAAGGAAACTTTAAAGATTTTTCTCTAATTTTGGATGTAGAAGGAAGTGATGCCTTTTATAATTCACTATTCTTTGAAGATGGTATTTCAGAGACTTTTTTCTCCTTTAAATTGGATAATTTATTAATGAATGCTCCCAAAGGAACTGTTAAAATCAAAGAAAAAATATGCTGCTTGAAAATCGATTTGTCACCATTACTTTTTAGTTTAAATATTATTCAACCCTGATAATTACTTGATTTTAAAATTCCACATGCTGGAATTCAGGAATAAGCAAATAATGTAGGTGGGAGCTCTGAATGTGGTGAGAGTATCTCTTGGGCCAGTATTTCAGCTGCATCTTGCATATCATCTCATGGATATAGATCATTCCTCCCAGATATGCCTATATACCTCAATTTTAGTATTTGGGCTGAATTGAGAAAGGAGAAAAACCATATTCATCCTGGGGCATCTGATCATCAGGTGCTCTGCCTGCTATTTTCTGGATGTCTGAATAGATCTGATTTAATTCTCCAAGCAGTCCTGTGATTTTTACAGATGGAGACAAGAAGGCAAAGAGCGATTAGGGCTTTTGCCACATTCACAGTGAATTTAAATACAGTTCTTCTGGCTCTTTCAAACTCCTTCAACTACAGAAGCAGTTTTCACCTTTGAGTGAACATCAGAATCATCTGGAGAGCTTATTGAATACAGATTATTGGGTATTATTAAATTATTAGATCTGACCCTCAGATTTTCCTGTGTAGTAGATCTGTGAGGCTGAGTGTTTGCATTTCTAACAAGTCCCTGGTGATGTTGACGTAGCTGGTTGTGGGGCCACACTTTGACCTGTGCCCTATAACAGAAGGTGCTCTCAAACCTGTTTCAGTCATGCCCTGTTAATATAAAGTATTCAGTGCCTGAGTAAAATCTTGAAAATTGGTGGCTTGTGTGCCTTTTGCTTGTCAAAGGCAGGAAGCATGCCCTTGGGGAGCAAGGTGTTTTGCCTGGGGGTCCTCAAAGCTACAGGGTAAACATGAAGTCTCTTCAAGGAGAGCCAGTTTTTCTTGATGGTAAATAGTCTAACATGATATTTTTAATATTAAAATAAACACATAGCTGTGTTGTGGAGTCGAATACGAATGTGCATGGATTCCTAAGATAAAGCTCTAGATTTCAAAGAAAGTTTGCCCTTCTTGTAGACAGCTTTAGGCTATGTTTCAAGTCTCAGAGGTATACCTTGACTCTCGTCTGGCAATAAGCAGATTTAGCTGAAGGGGAAAAAAAAAGGTTATTTTACATTGATATTAAATACCTTCTTGAGCTGAGAGTTTCTGTCTCTGGATTTAGATTCCAGTCTGCCCCCTGACCTTATAGTGAGCATTCCTCAGGGTCTAGCCTTCCTGACCAGGTTACATCAACCTTTTTCTGAGGACATATAGAAATGCCTACATTACAGATGACATTGCTGTTTAACACTGAATGTTATAAACTTCAAATATAAAAAAAATTAAGAAAACTAAGTATATTTTAAGCCTGTTGTCTTCATGAAAGAGAAAAACTGAAGTCAGTTTTGGGGGATTTCTTCCTTCACCGTGGATCCTAGAAAAATTTGGGATGCATCGCATGGGTCTATACGTGCATGAACACACACACACACACACACACACACACACACACGATCAAATACAGTCTTAGGTTTTGTATACACTAGTTCCTAAGTCAGTGCCCATTGTCCTAGGCTGTTATTGCTCATTTGAAGCAAGTGACCCTCTTGCCAAGGGGTTTCAGCCCCAGACAAGTTCAGTATGGATTTGGTGAGACTGAGGAATAACAGTGGAACGTTCTTGGGGTGAATGGGTTAAACCCAACTTTATTCCCACGGTGGCAGGTCAGTCACTAGAATCCCGTCCACTCAGAGCGAGTCGGCATGTGGCCAGCCGGTTTCTGCCTCTGGGCCTCTCTGCCCCGCAGCCGTCTCAGACTCTGTACTCGGCGCTGCCACCACTCCAGTCTCTGCTCTCCTGCAGTCGTGCAGCCCAGAGCACTGGGCGGGGCTCTTCATATAGAGTCAGTAGCAAGATATTGTCCACACGTATGCAATGAGCAAGCCGGCCAGGGCCAGGAGAGAATCCTGACCATAGGAACCTTCACTTTATCCACACCCTGTCTTTTTCTTTATGAAAAAAGCATGAGCCTGGGGCCTTTCTTTAGGTCCCCAATATGGGGTTCTACTAAGGACAGTAGCACTCACTCCCTGTCTCCTAGAAGTTATCTCATGACTGTTTTTGGCTGAAAAAAAAAAATCAAAATAGGAATATTTTGTTTTCACATGAAAATTGTAAGAAATAGCAATAATTTTTATTATAGGAAATGCAGTTTCCATAAGTAAAATTTTATTGGAACACAGCCACACTTATTCAGGCTTTGTTTTGTTTTGTTTGGGTCTATAGCAGCATTTGGCTGCTTTCTGGCTATAAGGGCAGAGATGAGTACTTGCGACAGAGACTTTGGAGCCCAAAAAGCCAAAATGTATTTGACATTTGGCAGAAAAGATTCACAGATCTCTACCCTAGACTTACAGGAATCAGACATATCTCTGCCATTAGGGAACCTGTACATTCTCTTCGATCCAGAATCAGACCAGTTCCACCCACAGGAGAGGTTCTCTCATCTGTCTATCCTTTCCCCAAGGAAAGCTTTGGGAGATACTAGTGGTCTGACTTCCTGACCATTCTTTACAGCAGAGATTATAATGTATCCTGAAAACAGAGTCTCTGGGCTCAGAATTCAAAGCTTTTAGAAACGAGGGAGGGAAAGGTATTTATTCCATTACTGGTATAAAAGAAAGAAATAAAATGTCAGTACCTTTTCTCACCTCAATTCTTGAAATCTTTTAAAGGAAATGCTCTAAGAAAATAGGAATATAAACGGAAAATGGAAAATATACTTATTCTGTCAATATAAGGAAGTGCAGCGGATAAAGAGCTTTAAGAATCTCCTTAGATGAGGTTGGTAGTGGTATTATCACCTTCTGTCTTTTCTTCAAGGAGAACTGTGATGACTGACTCACTCATTCAGAAGCACGTATTTCCATCCTGCATATTCTTTCCAAAAGCAGAGCCTGAGCCAGGGCTTGCATACAGCCAGTTATCACAGAAGATGATCCAGGAAACAGGGACTTGGGAGAGGAAACCAGGCGAGAAGTCATGCCAAGTCAAGGTGCTTTGCCTTTTAGTTTCTTCTTCCTTAAAAAAAAAAAAAGCTTTATTGAGATATAATTCACATAATACATAATTTTCCCATGTAAAATGTACAATTCAATAGTTTCTTTTAGTATAGAGTTGTGTAACCATTAGCACAGTCAATTCTAGAACATTTTCATTATCCCCCAAAGAAACCCGTTCCCATTAGCAGTCACTTCCTATCCCCTTTCCCTACAACCCTTTCTCAGATCCTGATAACCAATAATCTACTTTCTGTCTCTGTCTATTTGCCTATTCTGGGCATTTCTTGTAAATGGAATCACAAGAGACTGTTTTCTTTCACTTAACATGTTTTCAAGCCTCATCCACGTTGTAGCATGTATCAGTACTTCTTATCTTTTACTGCCAAATAACGTTTCCATGTATGAACAAACTACTTTCTATCCATTGAGCAGCTGGTGAATATTTTAGTTATCCCTACTTTTTGGCTATTATGAGTGAGGATGATAGCAAAATTAGTGCTGTGTACACGTTTTTTGTAGGGACATATGTTTTCCATTTTGATGGGTATTTTTCTAGACGGGGGTTGCTGGATCATATGGGAACTCTATGGCTAACCTTTGGAGGATCTGTCAGCATGTTTTCCAAAGTGATTGCACCATTTTCCATTCCAACTAACAATGTATGAGGGTTTCAGTTTCTCTACATACTTGGTAACACTTGTTATTATCAGTCTTTCTGATTTTAGCCCTCATAAGGGGTATGAAGTGGTATCACATTGTGGTTTTGATTTGCCTTTCCCTGAGGGCTAATGATGTTTAACAACTTTTGCATGCTTAGTGGCCATTTGTGTACCTTTGGAATCTATTCAAATTCTTTGTCCATTTTTCAATTGAGTTATTTGTCTTTTTGTTATTGAGTTATAAGTATTTTATATATTCTTATATATAAAATATTTTATATATACTATAGATAAAAGTACTTTATCAGATATATGATTTGCAAATATTTTCTCCCATTCTGTACATTGTCTTCTCACTTTCTTGATGGTCTCCTTTTAAGCACAGAAGTTTTAAATTTTACTGTAGGCTAATTTATCTATTTTTTTCACTTGTGCTTCTTGTGTTAAATGTAAGGAGGCTTTGCCTATCACAGAGTCATGACGATGTATTTCTATATTTTCTTCTAAGAGTTTTACAGTTTTGTCTCTTACATTTAGGTAGATCTGTGATCTATTTTGAGTTAATTTTTGTGTATGGTATATGGAGAAGGGATCCAACTTGATTCTTTTGTGCATGTGCCATGCATGCACATCTCCTGTCATCCCAGAACCATTTGTTGACAGACTGTTTTATCCCGTATTGAAATATCCTGGCACCCTTGTCAAGAATCAATTGACCATACATGTATGAGTATGTTTCTGGACTCTTAATTCCATTCTACTGGTCTACGTGTCTGTCTTTAGGCCAGTGCCACACTGTCTTGATTATTGTAGTTTGGTAATAAGTTTTGAGATTGGGATGTGTGTGATATAGACTGAATATTTGTGTCCCCCAAAACTTGTCTGTTAAGTTCTGATGCCCAATGTAATAGCATTTGGAGGTGAGGCCTTTGGGAGTTACTTACATCATGAAGGTGGAGCCTTCATAAATATGATTACTGTCCTTATAAAAGAGATTCTAGAACTGTCCCTCATCCCCTTTACATCACATCAGGATACAGTGAAAACAAGGCCATCCATGAACCAGGAAGTGGGCTCTCACCAGGTACCAAATCTGCAGGTACCTTTATTTTGAACTTCCCAGTCTCTAGAACTGTGAGAAATTTCTGTTCTTGATAAGCACCCAATCTGTGGTATTCCATTATAATAACCCAAATGAACTAAGTAAAATGGTGTGAGTCTTCCAGTGTTATTCATCTTCTTTAAGATTGTTTTGGCTATTCTGAGACCCTTGAATTTCCAAACGAATTTTAGGATCAGTCTACCAATTTCTTCCACAAAGAAGCTAACTGGGATTTTGATAGGGATTGTATTGATTTGTTGATTGCTGTTGTGAGTATTGCCATTTTAGCAATATTAAGTCTTCTGATCCATGAACGTGGATGTCTTTCCATTTGTTTAGCTTTTCTTTAATTTCTTTGAGCAATGTTTCATCATTTTCAAAGTATACATTTTATACTTCTTTTGTTTAAACACTTTATTCCTGTTTTCATCATTTTGATGCTATTATAAATTAAGCTATTTCCATAATTTCATTTTCAGATTATTCATTGTTAGTATATAGAAATACAATTTTATTATGTATATTTCTCTTGTACTGTGCAAACTTGCTGAACTTGTTCACTAATTCTAATAGCTTTTTTTAGTGGGTTTTTAGGATATTTTATATATAGGTTTATGTCATTAGACAATAGAAATAATTTTACTTTCTCCTTTCCAATTTGCATGCCATTTATTTCATTTCATTTCCTTGCCTAATTACCTTGCCTAGTACCTGCAGTACAATTTGGAATAAAAGTGGAGAGAGTGAACATCCTGGTCGTGTTCCTGATCTTAGGGGAATACCTCTCATTTTTTCCCCTTGGAGTTTGATGTTAGCTGTGGGTTTTTACAAAGATGCCCTGTATCAGGTTAGGAAAGTTGCTTCTTTGCTACTTCATTAAACCTTTTGATGATGAAGGGCCTTGGATTTTGTCGAAACTTTTTTTTTGCATCTTTTAGGATAATTCTGTGGTTTTTGCCCATTTTTTCTGTTTTTATGGTGTATTATATTGATTGACTCTCAAATGTTAAACCAATTTTACTTTCCTGAGATAAATCCTTCTCAGCTGTGGTTTAATCCATTTTATATGTTGCTGGGCTTAGTTCAATAGTATTTTGTTGAAGATTTTTGCATCTATATTCATAACATATTGATCTGAAGTTTTCTTGTGATGTCTTTGTCATGCTTTGTTGTTAGGATACTAACTGGCCTCATAGAATGAATTGGGTAATGTTCTCTCTTCTATTTTTAAAAAAGAGTTTCTAAAGAATTGTTATTTTTGCTTCTTTAAGTGTTTGGTGGAATTTACCAGTGAAGCAATATGGAAGGGTGCATTCTTGAATTGGCAAGCAATGGAGGCCCCTATAGCTGGATTCTGCCACATTCCTGCAAAGAATCAAGTGGATTGTATTTCAGAATTATTCACCAAAAGGACAAGAGAGAGAATATTTATCTACCTACCAGCTCCTGTCCCATGTTATTTGATGGTTTCCTTGTAACGTGTTAGCTCCTCTGCACTTTCAGGATTTCTATGTGTGAGCACCAAGTTCTTGGAGATTCCACAGTTCGGTATCAGAGATGCAGCAGTGTGGCTGCAGTGAGGCGCTAGCAAATGTAACCGTAGGAAGAAGCTTTCAGGTAGAAGTTGCTTGATGCATCAATGGCTGGAGCAAATGGTTTAAGGGAAGATTGAATTAGGGAGAAAAAGCAATTAAATATGGTGCATCCATTGATACCCTTCACTCTGCTTCTGCTCTCCATTACCCTTAATTATTCACAGAGACTTCAAAGTTGCGGTCACGCCCCCAAAAAAACTATCTACAGAAGACTTAAACATGACAGTAGAACAAGCTTCAGCTACTATATCTGCAACTCACGCTGGGGATACATTTGATAGCCCTCTTCTTTCTCCAACTCTTGTTATAGATCCCTCACCCCCATTCAGCAGTTAGTGCAGACAAGTTGCTAACCTGGTAGGGTAACTCAGAACTTCATCTCTGAGGGATATGAGCCCTCAGATGTTTTCCTTTGGTGAACTGTGGTTTCTGTAGTTCTCCATTTGTAGTTATTAGCATGGAAGCCCTAAGTGGTGCCCCAGCACATCCTCTAGGTGCTAGTGTACCCCTGACCCTCACTGTATAGCAGCAGCCCTGCTGCCTCAGGATAATGGGCTCAGTTACTGTCAGTGTAATAACTCCTTTCCTTGTTTGATGTTCTACTGCCATGAGGAGGCCCTAATGACAAGATGGTATTTGTAGGTTCAGGTTCACTAGAATCCAATCCAGCAAAGCCTGAGGTTTTAGGGACAAGGAGAACAAATCCCCAAAACTGGAGGCTGGATGTGGTAAGCATTGTCTTTCTTACTTGTACCCCTTGGCTTTCTGGCCAACTGATTCTGGCTTTTAGGGACACTCCACCATCTACACCACCCACTGCTCCAGTGCCAAATCCCAGAGCTCAGTGTCCTAAGTTCATAGGGTATTGTCCCTGAGGTGGGCCTTACGCGAAGCTTCAATAAGTCATTCCATCATACTATTAGGCTGATCATCTGTGTGTGGTGATATATGGTCGGATTAGAGGTTTAACTGATCAAATACTCGGCATTGCTCCTCCACTGCCATCAGAATGGTCCTTTAGTTGGTGATGATAGGTAGGGATATGCTGCTCTAAATGAGGTGTCCTGTAAGTCTTTGCAATGTGGTGCTTGCCGAGGGATCGTAGGCTAGGAAGGCAATCCCGTATCTGGAGTAGGCATCAATTTCAATTAGTAAAATTCCACTTAGAAGTTGTCTGATAAGTCATTCCGCTGACAAGCAGCTGGCTGGTCTCCTTGGAGGGCAGTGCCATGTGGAGAGTCCAGCTCATCAGACTCTGCTAGGGGCAGGTGGGGCATATAGCAACGACCTTGGGAAGAGGCGTTCCAAGCTGTCTGGCCCGTGTGCAGCCCTCATTCCTGCCACCTGTGTGGAGGGCCCTCTGTGCAGGCTCTGGGGAGAGGGGTTACTTGACAGTAACCTGGAATATGAAACACAAATGTGAGCATGTTTTGTATCCTCTCCAATAGGTTCACCCATATACCACTTACTCAAATTTCTTTATCTCTGATATGATCTTACTCCTTTTGGGCAGCTGATCAGTAAGATAAGCCATTCATCAACAACCAGAATCTGATGCTGTTCTGTACTTCAGCCCAGATCATTTCTTCCTCCGTGTTAAACAAATGACCACATGTTCTGTTCTCTTCTTTGGCTCTCTGGGAGGATTTCCCTTCACCACTTTCCCTTAAGGCTACCTGTGACTGGGGCTTCAGTGTGACACCAACATATAGAACCAGTCTATCAGGGAGTGAGGCCTACATGCTCTTCCCTTCTGGTAGTTGATCATAGACGGACATGATTGTCTATGTTCCCCTGAAGCTGTAAGGTCTGAGTTGAGAGAGGGGTATCAGTACAGCACTTCCTAACTCAGGTAGAGGAGTCTGGGAGCTGGGGCCACCCCTGCACGTAAGTTATGTGTGCCTTCAAGACCCGCTTGCACCTGATCCTGAATGCACTACTGCCATCATGTGATGGATTGCGGCCACAGCCATCCAACATTATGGTTTGATGAATCTGATAGTGCTCATCCACAATGGGCAGTTCCAGCCACGTAATTCCTTGGTGTCCTGTGGTCAGGCTCTTCAGATTCTACTAGGGCTCCTTAGCACTCCAAGATCAGACTTTCAAATAGTGAGTAGTTTTCTCCTGCAAAAGGCACAACACACTGCATTCATACTCAACGTGCACACCTCGGGCACTATTAATTCTGCTGGGTCATATGGCCAGAGTGGCAGGACAGCTTGCCCTGCATCCTGGAACTGCTGCAGAATCTCCTTGCTCTGCATGCCACTGAAAACTGGCACCTTTCTGAGTCACCTGACAAATGGCTCAGAGTAATATTCCCAAGTATGGTATAACCTGCCTCTAAAATTCAAAGAGACCCACTAAATGCTGTATATCTTTTTCAGAGCTATGGGGTACAAGGTGTGACAACTTGTTCTTTACTTAGGAGAGGATAACCTGACATGCCACAGACTACTAGATATCTATCCTGCTTCTAGGAATACTATGGTCTGTTAGCTGTAGTCACATATCTTTGCAGGCCAAGACACCCGGTTGCCACTTCGGCTTTGCTTTTCCCTCACAGTAATTTCATCCGTCTTGCCTCTGTCTGTTCAGTAATACCACATGGCCTCTGCTGTTGTACAATCCCATTGTCCTTATTGAAGCTATAAATCCCAGTTCTGTGTCAGCATCACCTACTGTTAACTCTATTGTGCAAAGTAGAGCATTAGGGAGCTTCTCAAAGATGGTGTTGGTCCCCATACTGTTATAACTTCCAGGCCACCAGCTGGTGCTATACCCTGCCCAGTCTTGGGGTGTTACTGTTTTTTTAACCTTCTGCTTAAATCTTATACTAAAACTCCTATAAGCCACAGGGAGCAAGGTGTTGGGGATGGTAGCTGCAAGCCACTTCCCCAGTATGCTGTACTGTAGCTTCCTTGTGCCCTGAAAATCCAGGGTACTTTGCTTTCAGAAATCTCCAGAATAGACCAGTCAAGCTATCCATTCTCAGAATTACCCACAGTTCCAAGAGGAATTCATTTCATATACTTTCTCTTTCTGTCTCTTGGGGCCAAATTCAAGTGGGATAGAAGCAACACTAATTTCTTATTGGTCCTTGCTCTCTCGTATTTTTCTAAAATTCTGTCTGTTGTCTTCTCCAGCTCCAAGCTTGTTTTGCTCTCAGTTGGAGGGTCTATGGATGTGTGGCAGCCATTACTAGTGCTCCCTAATATCTAGCTCTCTCTTTCTTCTGGGTATATGAGAAACAGAATTGTTTGGCCTCCATGCAGTTAGGCAGAGGTGTTTGACTAGTTCTCCTCAGAGGTGGTGGTCCGATCTGATGTATGTCACATCTGAGCTAAGGAGCTGTGTTATTATTCTGCTCAGCCTGCCATAACACAATGTCCCACTGGGGGGCATAAACATCTATTTTTCTCATGGTTGCAGCAAAAGGGGCTGGTAAATTTGGTTTCTGGTGAGAAATCTCTTCCTGGCATGTAGCCTACTACCTGTTGGTTGTGTCCTCACGTGGCCTTTCCTGAATGTGTGCATGGCAAGAAAGAGAGGCTAGCGCTGGTGTCTGTTCTTCTTATAAGGGCACCATCCCTATCAGATTAGAGCCCTATTCTTATGACCTCATTTAATATTAATTGCTTCCTTGATGGTCCTGTCTCCAAATGCAGTCCCATTGAGAGCTGGGGTTTCAACATATGAATTTTGGGGAGGTACAAGTCAGTCTGTAACAGCAGTGAAAATCTGCTGTGCCATTCTCCAGCTTTCTCTTTCCTTGACTTATCAACCCTGGAAGCCACGTATTCCAGATGGTACAGTTATGAGACGGAAGTAAGCTGAACCCTAAGTCAACACTTAAGAGGGTGCTACGTTGGAGGGCCAATGCAATTACAGAGAACTTGGATTGAGTAACAAACACTGTAGATAATATCATGGAGGTATGGGCGCTGGCTTACTACTGTAGCACAACCTATTCTATCCTAATACATATAGTGTGTAGCCCCTCGCAGGTATATACCCCCTAATTTATTTTTATCTCATGACAACCACACAGTCCTTTAAATCTAGGAAGTTTTATTTCCATTTTTTTCTGTAAATAAGTGGTTATAGGGGAACAAGACATACTTTTTGAGTTAATTTCACAAATTAATACATAATATTTTGCATATTGCTTTCCCCAAGTCATCATATAGTTTATGTAAAGATCATTTATTGACTCTATAATAGTTGAGTCCAAAGACTGAGATACTCTAAATTTGAAGACATTCTTTTCATATAGTTATTGTTTTACATATTTTGTTTGCTGATGAAAAGGCTTTCTGCCATTTACTCTGAAGAAAACTATCTCTTCCAATTATCAGTTTAAAAATATGCCTTTATTTTTAATTTAAAATTAGTGTGATCAGATCCATTAAGCAATTGGACCTTTAATTTCTCAAAACATGACATTTTCCAGGCTCTCTCCTGCTTTGGTCTCAGGTAGCTTTATTTATGTGCCACTCTCAAGGTACCCAGAGCTTTCTCCTAGAATTCATTGTGTTGAATAATAAAAACTGCTTCTCCAAGGAGCTTGGAGTCTGCAGGTAAGTCACCTAATGTAGGATGCAGAATAAAAAAAAAAAGAAAAGCACTGTGTGTGGGTTAGGGTGGTTGCTTCTGGAAAGATCAGCAAAGGTGTGTTTTTAGCCTAGTGACATACAATTGATGTAATGGTCCATTGATTTATCAGGTAAAATGAGACATTTTAACAATATAATAGGCCATCAGGAAGCCACCAGTGAGTCATTAGAGTAGGCATTTCCGTTTTAAGGATGGCCTCAACCTCGTAGCAGAGAGTGACAAAGAAATGGCTTACCCTTCAGGAGATCTCGACGTCGCTAAGCTATTTTTTACTGCTTTTACGCGGTACCTGAAGGGAATGCAAGAGGACAGAGAAACAAATACAGTCAGCTTCCCGTTGCCACTAGTGACAATACTATCTCCAATTATAGCCCTCCACGAGGTCTCTGAAATTGTATTTCTGCAATGGTCATTTATTAAAGGCTTAAGGCTCTTCTGATAAATAAACTGGGAGGTTCTGTCACACTGCTCAGAGGGCAAAGGAGGCTGTGTTCGTGCCGGGTGGGAGAGCAGGGATGGCGTGGGCCAGTGGGGGCCACGGGGTGCAGGGCAGGGCTGTGATTCAGTTCCGTGAGTAATGAAGTGACAGGCAGAGAGGCAACTTCATTATGTGCGGTGCAGTGGAGCCATCCATCTGCGGGAAGGGAAGGGAAGGCGCGGAGGCAGTAGGCACACACTGGGTAAGGAAGTAGCCTGTGCTAGTTAAGTGGGTGGTCCTGGGCGATGGGGAAGTTTAAGGGTGAATTATGGATTCATTTAGAGGTTTGGGACAGGTCACTTCACTTCTCTGAACCTCACTTTTCCCATCAGTGAAATGGGGATAAGAATGTGCTTTACATACTGACTGTCATAAATATTGAATAAAATGATTTGGGTGACATACTGAGCATGATACTATAACCCAATAATAACCATTCACGTCTGTGAGCACCTGCGAAGTGCTTTACATATTATCATTTAAAAGCTTCCACTTACAGCCCAACAAATCCCGACAAGGTGGCACACTTTCCATTGCCAGAGGGAAAATGAAGACAGAAGGAAGTTTAGTCACATACGTGCCCAGGGACACACAGGTAGTAAGAGGGTAGCTAATTCTTTGAGCTATAAAACTGGCCTTCCTCACATGACGCTGCAGATAGGTTCAATAAACATTCAAGGCGGCCAGGCAGAGACCATTTTCTCGGGAAGGATATATAGAGGTGAAAAAAAAAAGAAAGAAAACGAAAAAGGACTCTTCCTTATCTTCTCTGTGGCTCAACTTTAGTGTCTTGCCTGTTCGAAAGGATGGTACTGTAGGAGGATGGTTTCAGGGGAGCAATTCTTAGTGAATGTCTCAACATGTACATCGGGATGGTAAAAATACCTACTGACTTCCCCCAGTTGGCTGAGAAGATCAGCTGAGACAGTACATACACACATTATAAAATACTAGACATTATTATATGGCTAATGATAATTATTCTGATACTGATTCTGTAGTTTTAACCAGTGTTTCTAGAATCAGATATTCTAAGCATCCTTAGTTTCCTGGGCCTATTTAGTTGCCTCTGGGAAGAGGAGTAAGTGCTTTATATGACGATTATGTCTAAGTGCCAATAGGCCAAGGAGGTAATATAAATATAGTTTAGAAAGCAATAGACTCCCGTGCTCGTTATGATGTCCTTCAGAAAGGGAGGGTGGCAGGGGCAAGCGTTAGTGGACATGATTTTTAATCATGGCTCTACTGTTCATTAGCTATGTTCATGTTCATCAATAAGTCATTCATCAGATACTACATCCAAGTTTAACTAAGACTCAGTTCTTGCACCAAACCTGATATCCTGGTAAAGAAGACAAACTCATAAGCAAATAACAAAGTCTCTCCCCAAATAGACATGAAAAAGTATGTGGTCATTTCAGTTTAAAAGGATGAGGTGAATTACCTATCTGGAAACAATAGAAGGATTTTAATAGCACCATCCGCTTTCACATGCATTTTGAAGTGACTTCTATCTATTAGGAACTATGCTATAGACAGAAGTTAGGGGTAGGAAAAAAAAAAAGAAAGTTATGCCCACTCTGAGGGACTTCTCAGTAGAGAATTGGGTATGTAAAGAAGTGACTTGCCATAGGGTGGGTTGGATGTAATAATAGAGCTCTGGATATTAGTGTTGGGGGAGGAGACTCATTGGTGAGACCATTGGGTTAGTGGTGTTCTTAGTGGCAAGCAACAAAAATTATTGTGGATATTTTAAGCAGAAAAGGAACTTGTTAGGACTACATTGGGTAGCTCTCTGAATTGCCTGGAAGGATGGACAACCAGGTTGGCAAAATAGGCAGAAATAAAGGGAAGCTAGAAACCCCAAAGCAAATCTTGCCACTGAATCAGTCTGCTGAGGACACTTTCTTGGCTGTCGCCATCGAACATCAGTGCACTATCCTGAACTGTCACCCCCACTGGCCCTGGATGTTGCCCGTGACCCACTCTAGACTCAGTGCTTTGACACGTGCCTCTGTTTGATAAAAGGTAGGTCTCATGCTTTCTCTTTGTTGCAAAGGGAGCTGGGAAAATGAGTCTTTGGCAGCCTCTATAGTTGGGACAGTTCTGTTTCCCACTTTGATTTATAAAGTAAGAAATTCTCCAAAGGTAAGAAAGGAGTTTATAACCTGGACAGCCAAAAGGGTACGTTGCAGATAACAGAAGGTCACATTTCATCTTTGCTGATTTTCTTGTGACTGTTGGTAAAGAGCAGGTTGATTTACTATCATCTCACATTTATGGAAGAATATATGTAAGCTACCATTATGATATAGTAATTGATCAAAGGGAAACCCCATGTACCTCCATAAGCTGTTGGTTCCTTATTTCTTTCCAAGCCAGGAACAAGATAGGTACTTACTCAAACTCCCTGACTCAAAACATAGCTCTGTACCAAAGGACTAATAAACAAGCCCAGCATTCTTTTGTTCCCTTTTGGGGGGAATAATTACTTTCCCTATTTCTTTCTTACCAATTCCGCCAACATACTTTATCTCAAGGAAATTACATTTGCTCATGTAGGTGTGTGAATAAGCAGAATGACAAGAGTTTGTTTCAGTTAGAATTAGATGGATATTGCAATTACTTGGGGAAAGAACACTTCCCTAAATTCAGCTATGAATCCCCCGCAGATCAAAACAAGAATCATTTGAGAGATGTTTCTCTTGCCTTAATACCTATGGTATTTTGTGAACATGCAGCAACCTCTTTTTATGTTGGTAAAATACTGTTTTTAGTCCTAGGGAAACAAATGTATTTTGAACTTTGCCATGGCAAGGAGAACAAATGAGCTGAATTTTTTTTGTCAAACAAGGGGATTATGAACTTTTCAAGTGTGCGACAAAGACTGCAAAGGAGGTGTCAGTGATGTTTCTGCAGCTCCAAAGAGTATTGAACATAGAACGTCCATTTAGAACATGTTCTACCAGGCTCCCCAGGTGCCCTTTCTTTGGGTTTTTTGTTACCATCCCATGATCCACTCAGTTCCAGAACATATTTATCTCAGTTTTTAGTTTACAGTTTGTTTACCTAATGGTGAATAACTTTCTTGAGGGCAAAGATTGTGTTCTTTCTCTCAAGAATACTTAGCTCTTATCACTTAGCTCTTAGCATCGAATTGAATCAGAACATTTGAAGGAATGAATGAATGACTTGAACATGCTCAGTGATGTCATGGGATTAAAGTAGAAATTTGTTTTTTATTCAGAGTAAATATGCCAGTCAACAGTAGGTGTGAGTGTGCACTGTAAATCCGGTAGTGTGTTAGGTATTGGAGCTAGATATGACATGTAACAGACATGATATTTCCATTTCAAATATTGAAATCCAAAAGAAAGTGCTCTCAGGGAGAGAGAATATAAACTTACGTGTGGTTCAAGGGGCTGAGAAGCAGCTCCAAAATGCATTTCTGGCCGGTGATTGAATAATCTGGATAAGTAAAGTGATAAATGTGTTTTAATAGAGATTCTGCTGATAGAATTAGATTTTAAAATATTCCTACAGTTTATATTTAAAATAATTTCTGGTTAGCAGACAGTGATGGCTCACCACTACCCTCAACAAACATATCTATATATGAAAAGTGATACATATTAGAGAGGAGAACCACATCCTACAGTATGCTAGAACAAAGAGAGATAAAACAAAAGGAAAAAATGACACAAATGGAGAACATAAATGTTATGGATTTCCTTGAGGCATAATCAAGAACCATTGGAATAGGAGCAACAAACAAAGATATAATGAAAGGAAACATTCTGAATTTCAAAAAGAAAATGGTTCTGAATATGTACATTGAAAAGAGTGGAGGGAGGTGGTTTGTTTGTAAAGACTTTCTTGGCAATATTTTTTAAAAGGAAAAAAAATCCTCTAATAATATATATGAGAAAAAAATCCCAATATATTTATGAAGGAAAATAAATGGGATATAATCAGACTTTCATAGGATGTGCCCCAAACCAATGAAAGTATGTTTACCAATGTTGAGTAAAAGAATTATAATCTGAGCATCTTACATTGAGCCAGTTTATTTTTCATGATGAAGTTAATAGAAACTGTATTGTTATATGAGTAAGAATTCAGAAATTCACCACCCACGTACATATCCTTTTGGCAAAAGCATCAAAAACTATTCTCCCCAACTGAACCTCAAATCAAAATTAAATCCTTACAATATAGCATTTAAGAAGTTGTATTCTAGCTAGGAAAATCTACTTTAATGTGGGCATAATTTGAAATAAGGCAAATTATTAATATGCAAATATTTTTTACTGTAGCATAATTTAGAATAATACAAATTGACAAAAAGTTAAATTTTAACATTAGGAAAGTGTCCATATAGTAGAATATAATGTAGTTTAAATTATCAGGTGATCTCTATTGATATAAGGAAATATGACAGTTTTAAGTCAAAAAAGATTTGAAAAAATGTACATGTGAATGTGTGTATGGAAATATATACATTTTGCTGTCTTAAAATTCTCTTCAGGAATTTCTACAAAGTCTATCATTCTTTATAGTTATATTTTTATATTTTTGAATTTATTTTTAATTTTCTTAAAGGAAAGGAAATGAAAGTTTTGGGAAAAAAGTAGTATGGGCATATGTAAAAATTTTGTCCATAATTTAAAATTCTCTAAGGATTTCAGTCTTGGAAAAAGAATCCCTTGAACTTCTCCCTCCCAATTGCTAAATCACAATGTAGCTGTATTCATATTAAAGGAAGACAGAATTATCATTCTGAGAAATACAGTGTAATGCCAACAAATGACATGAATAAGACAAAATTTTTAATTTTTAATTTTGCATCTGACTTTTTTGCCAAATGGAAAGTAGGATAAATATTAATAAATATATTTTTATTATATTGTATGTAATATAAATAATACATTAAAATAGTATGTATCTATAATATATTCTATAATGTTATTGCAGAAAAAGGAAAGACTGCATTAGGAAGATTTCCAGATACTTGAAATGATTTCTAATATCAAGCCCCAATACATTGGACTCTAGAGAAGGGACAAACTTGAAGAGGAAATAAGAGGAAATAAGCAGAAGCCTTGAGAAAAACATGTACTCTGCAACTTACAAGAAAAGGAGGGAGACGTGTTATGGATGAGATACATTGGTAAATTTGACAACAATTTCTGGATAACACTTGAGCAAATTATTAACCAATTATTTGTGAGTAATCATAGAAAAGTGGCAACCACTGGATTTCAGCATGTGTTCCAAAAGGCCAGGCATACGAAGTTGGTCTTTGTTTGAATTGTTCTTAGACTATTATACAAGGTGTATTTTTTTAAAAAATGTTATTTTGAGGCCTTTATGAAATTAAGCAAGGCATTTGATGGTTTTTACTGATTTCCTGCTGGGAAATTGGAAAGTTGTTAATAAAGAATGTGGGTCATGAGATTGCACTCTGGGGCTGACATCAGAACACCCAGCATCACTGTTCTCATTTGTTCCTGTCCCTTTCACAAAGCTGGGTGTGGACTGGAAAGGCATGCAAATGCCTGAAAACTGAGGCTCACATAACACATATGGAATTCAAGATGTTTCAGGCTGATGGGAATATACAGCCAAACCCAAGGCAACTGCATTTGATGTGATTAAATTCAAATTCAGTTGTTTAGGCTCAAAAACAAAGCAGAACAGAATGGGAGACCTATCTGGCTGCTGTTAACATAAACATGGGCTGGTTTTTACACAAAGCAAACCCACAAGGGAACAGAATGATGGAGCTATTAGGAATTCTCATTTCTTTTTGGATTCCATTAATAGCAGGTTAATGTCAAGTCCAAGGGAGCTGATGGTCCTGTCCTCGACTGATTCTTAGTTCATATCGGGTATGATATCTAGAAGGTGCTTCAAGAGGAAGCCAAGGGGAGAGTAATCAGAGTATTTCCATGAAATTAAAACAGAACCCAAAACCTCTCTGATGGTACCATAGATATTTGGCTTATGGGAGAGAGATTTAAAGGCCATCCTGATGACAGTCTTTATTTATTTAAAAGGCTTTTATGTAGATAGAACAGAGAATAGATTTATTTTGCATTGTTACAGCAGGAGGTAGAAATAGTTTTAAAGGACTGCAGAATGCAATTTGTCATGAAGAACTTTTTAACTATTAAAACTGTGTGAAATTGGAGTGGAAAGCCACAGGAGGTGATGAGCTCCTTGATTGACAGCTACATGGAGTGAAAGCTGAATTGAGTGGCTGTCTAAAGACTTCAATTCTAAGGTGGTCTGAGCTTGTAGATTCTGTTTACCTTTTAACTCCAAAAGCTAACTTTTAATATCTTATAATCTCCCCTAGATTACAAGATGCCTCAATGAAAAGAGTAAAAAGAATCTATTGGGAGAAACTGAAATGCGTTTGGCTTGCTGTTCTTTTCTAGTTTAGCTGAGATTGACACTACCCGTGACATATATATATGTATCAGGGTCTAAATTATGACTGTTACTTTGTGCTATATACAATGAGGTCATTCTTCAAATGCTTCAATCTTTCTTTTAAGTCCTTTCAGAACTAGCTTTAACAATGAATAAAGACTTTAAATCACTACATTTCACTACACTTTTAAATAATGAAACAAGAGTTTTGTGTTTGAATTGAATTCTAATTCTAGGTGGCACACAGGTTATGAATGCCAACTTCCGTAGCCAGGGCACGAAGGCAGCCTTGTTGGGCAAGTTTACACTCTACGTTAATACTACAATTATGTCCACACTTACTGAATATTTACCCTTTGTGGGACACACTATGGTCACTTTATGTGCTTTATCTCAGTTAATTCTCACGAAAATCTTGATAGATAACACCCCCATTTTATGGAAGGGAAACTAAAGTTCAGAGTTTAACTTATTTGTCATGGTGATACAGAGCAAAAGCTTTTACCTTTGTACCTCATGTCACTGTAGAGTGAGATTTATTTTGAATACACACGATCCACAGTACCTTTCTATTTCCCCCCTCTAGCCACCTAGGAGCAGACACTCCAGACATTTCCTTTTACACTTGCATCTTTTCTTTTTTGTTTTTTAACCAGCTACACATGGAAAAAGAAAATCAGGCTTTGTTTTTTTATATGATCTCCTTTCTACCCAGCCTTTTTATAAGTTTTGTTTCTAAATATTTAGAACTGCTACCAAAAGCTAAATTTTAAAAATTTTGTAGTCAGGTGAATCTAAACTCTGTCGTATTCCCAGCTGTCATCTGTTGTCTGTCAAATGTCTCCAAACCTCACCTGACAGACAATCAACTGGGACCCTTCACTGGCATCCACAACTGGTAGCACCCTGACCTAGTTCCCATGGAAAATAACCAAAGAAAGAAAAGATTGCCAGCCTACTGAAACACAAAGTGATATAAGGACACATTCAGAGGGATATACTTGAAGCAGGAACGAATTAATCAAACTGTAGGGGGTCAACTAGTTAATCTGTTGGATTTCTATGGAACATTGAGTACCGTGGCTGAGCCTATTATTCAGTTTTTCAGTGCACATGTCATATAAGACATTCTGTAGTCAGAGCAGACTCCCCACCTTTTTATTCGTTCCAGCCATGCAGGATCAGTCATTGATTTCAGCAACAAGGAGCACATACAATATCGTCACCTGCTGTTGATTGCCTCTCTCTTGTTCAGTGAGCAAGGCTACAGGAAACAGCAAGGCAACTTATTGGATATATTAATTTAACCCAGTACCTAAATACACAGCCAAGCGTATTGAGATAAGGCTGTGACATACCTGTAACAATTTTCTTCCCTCTTCTTGTTTACATGAGTGAATTGCTTTGCTTGTAGAGTCCCTTGAGAGCCACTCTAATTAGATACCCTGTTGCAAAGGGGCCAGAGAAGGTATCTAAATCATTAGTTCTTTATTAGTTTGGGGACCATAGGAAAAATCCTTTAAACAGTGAAAACCTCTTTCTCTCTGGTTCTCTTCTCTGTCTGTCTCCCTGACTCCCTTAAGCATATGTTCATTCTTATGTCCATTCCTCAGCTAAAATAAGGTTTGGTGTGAATAATAAAGCTCCTAAAATCACAGACTGGGAGAAGTCCTTTCTATGCTGTAACTCTTTAGGGAGACCGATCATAAATAAATTATTTTGATGCATGTGTGCTCTAAATTACCACTGAATAGTCTTTAGCTAAAAGTCTCATGCTTATTCAGAGACACTATTATCTGATTGGATGCAATGCTTGGCAGAAATCACTTTTCAGCTCAGACAGGGGATGGCGACAGAGTCTCATTACGTTAATTTTATTTACAGGGCAGCCTGGTTTCCTGTGCTGTGAGCTGGGTGGTTATTCAGCTGCCTTGGCTTCGGTGGGTTTGCCACACAGTGTATTTTTGTTTCCGAACCATTTTGGCCCTGGAAAGATGTCTGGCCTTGTTTCACTTTCATAACTCTGATGAAAGCCACAGAAGTTTCCAGGAGCCAGAGCAGGCGACTTGTGGGGCCTTCTCTTGTACCGTGTGAATGGCTACTGGATGGTGGGATCTCGTAAGAGCTCCCGTCTCCTGAGGTTTTACTTTTCACGGGAAGCAAATGTTGTCTGTGACTGTGGCCTTGGCCTCCCTGTACCATTCGTCCAAAGCTGGGCTTATAGCCACTAGGGTCCTAGATCTGCTACTTTCTTTGTGTGGGTGGATGTGGGGTCTTATTACCCTCTTGCTCTCCCCCAGGATATTCTGAATTACTATTTAATACAAAGGATGTGAGGAAAACTGAGAAAAGTGTTTGGACTTGACTGTGAGGCTGCTACTATTTTTGTTCCATTTGTTCATTCATGTACTAATGTTCTTACACATTACAGGGTACTTACACATACATTCGGTCATATAAGCATCACAACATATGGGGGAGCAACACAGAGATAGTGATGCCCATTTCATTAAAGAGGTTCAGAGGGGTCAACTGATTTATGCGGGTCACACCACCTGAAAATACTGGAGCTAGAATTTAAACCTAAATTTCTTAACAAGGAATCAATTTTTTTTTCTTACTTAGGAATGGTCCTAATGAAAATTAATATATTAATTGTATTAACTTGAGAAATTATTAAATATATAAGCATTGTGGCACATTTAGAAAACAATTATACATTAGACTGTTCTCAGATCCCCAAAAGAGACTGATGATTGGTGAGAAACCAAATTATAATTAAATTTAAATTTATATTCAGAAGTGAAAATTAAACATCCTTTCAAAATATTTGCAGCAGACAAAATTGTATTTTATTTTAGGTGTGACTGAACTGCATATGCGGTAAATGAAAGGGACTGAGGTCCCCTGGTATTACAGGGCTGGCAAAGGTCCTCACACAGCCCTGCTTTCCTGATACAGGGTTGGCTAATCCCAAAAGCGAATGTATTTCCACCTCAGAAAGACTGTGCAGAAGACTTATTTGTATGTGTATAGGGCATAAACTATTACTGGTGCTCATCCCAAGCTAACTCAGACCATTAGCTCCTGTTAACCAAACCCATATGACCTCTGGGTAAGTGCTTTGCTTTTGATGTTTTGGAAATTTACTAGCCACTGCCAAAGGGCAGGTGAGGTACCATTAGCCTGAAAGAGACCTAGAGAGTAAAGCATTTGCTTGGTAATTAAGAAACTGGGGTTGGAACACAGGCCTAACTCAAAAGCCCATGGCTGCACCTCAGTCTCCCATAGCCATTGCTCCAGGCATCTAGCAAGAGCTCCGGCTGCTGCCAGCTGCCTCCCTGTGTCTTAGCCCAGAGCTTCCTAAGTACTGCAAAACCTAGCAAGTAACTGAGCCAGAAACTTCTACTCTCCTTACCTCCCTCCCTCCTCACTAGAGTGACAAAACTCAGGTTCCTTGGAATTGAAATGTCAGACATTTATATTTGTTATAGCACGTGCTTGGTGTGATTGGAACTTTCAGCACTTACCCCTGTCTTTCATGCCAGAAGAGATAAAAAAAAAAAGAAAAAAGAGGAGAAAGAAAATCATGCATTTGCTTCAGTGGGTAGACACATGAAGGCTAAGATGTTTCTCTTCAATGGGTATTGCCTCAATTTTCCACTTCTCTTTTCATGTGCAGACATGGCCTCATTGTTTGAGAACTTTTTCTACCAATAAGGTTCCAATATTTGAGGTTTTGCCATTAAACATCAACTGTAAATGTCATTCTTCTGCCTCCCTCCCACCTCTTAAAAAAATTAAGCTGGATTTTTGTCCTGAACACGCCTCAAGTGTTATTTTTAGAATATAATTACCCTGATTTTTCTTCAATACTCAAAATTAAGTTTCCATTTTCTCTAGATTTTTAAGGACTATAAATTAAAAATAATATTTTAGAATCAATTTCTTAAACAGCTGAGATTGTTTTCCATCACATTCTGTTCAAAACAGTTTCCATAGTAGAATCATCAACCAGATAATCAGGACTGATACAGAGAAAGCTATAGCCAGATGGGGACCACAGTTGGGTGGCAAAACTGTTTGGAATATAAAGAAGAAATAGTCTGTAAATTTTATAATGGGGAAATTGGATGAGCAGTTCAAATTTATGAGCTCAACCCTCCCTGTGACTGAGCCAAAGGCAGCTCTTGGCTGAGTGCTGGTACATCTTCCTTGTTCTGCTAGGTTTCCTGACTTGAGGGGACCCAGCTGGTGGATGGGAAACGTGATAGTAATGGTCACAGTTCACATCTGCAACTGAGTTCACCTAACTTCTCATTACTGCCTTAATTTACCTCAGCAAGTTGGATCTTTAGAAGGTTGCTTTTACATGGAGATTATCTTAACATCTCAAAAATAAAGTTAGGTGATAGAACTACAATTCTTACATGCACACAATAGTGAAAGGTTTCATCTGCATTCCATGTTTACTGGTTTTAGCTAATAGCACTGTAACATACAGCCAAGAAAATAAGCCTTTTTTCAGGGCCTGGGAGCTATTGATGAACATTTAAAGAATTAGCAAAAGATACTCCTGTGTCCATTTCTCCTTATTCCAAAACATCGTAAGCAAGATTAACACGTGCAATGCTGAGAGAGCAGGAGCATCTGGGTCCAGCCTTCCAAAGCAGTAGCCGGTTTTCAGTGAGGCAGCAGGCTCAGTAAGAAGGGAGTGCTGAAGTAACCGCTCCCCGTCTCCCAGATGGAAAACTGACCTTGACCCAGGACGGCAGGTGAAGAAAGGAAGGATCGTCCTGTCCTTTCATTTCTGTGGCATTAGTTGTTCATTCATTCATGTCAGCCATTTGACAATGGAGTGCCTATTTTCTGCCAGGCATAGTGCTACTTGCTGGGGGACAAAAAAGCAAACAAGTTGAAAGAGTTTCATTCTCTGTGGACTTAAACGGAGGATGTAGATACATAAATGGGCAGGTGTCATATGTGTGCCAAGCCTGGAATAAAATCATGTAGACTGGTGAGGGTACATTGCGCAAAAATGTCTACCCCAGGGTGGGGGTAGTGGGCCATGAGGCCTCCCTGAGCAAGTGATGTTTGTACTGAAGCCTTCACAGTTACTCAGGCAAAGGACGACATCCTTATTGAGGAGGGATTTTTGTCTCCCCTCAGTCATTTACCTAAAATATGAGATACAGGGAGAGGAGACTGTTCTAGAAGAATTGTCTTCCCCAAGGGTTACCTTATCTCTCCCAGGAGATAAACTGCTCCCTCAGGGTATTGATTTTTATGTAGATGTCAATGTGGAGACATATTAGTTGACTCCACATAGACTTATGGCTAAGTTTACAGTTATCTTTAACTGTACCTATTTCTACTTGGGGATATTGAGCTAACCCATCTTAGTCTGGGTTCACTCATTAAGAATTGAACAGAGAGTTGTGTGGACAAGGGCTGATGTCACCCTGACCTTTGGTCCTGTGTTCAGGGCAGCAAGAAGGTATACTTTCCAGTCTCTGTGATCACCCTAAAGTCACTGAAAAATCAGGTCATCTAAAAGTTTAATGGAACTCCTAGAGATAAATTGCAGTTTCCTTGTACTTGTCATTGGTTAACACTTTTAAAATATATTGTGAAGTGTTTAGGCTCAGTTGGGTTGGGAAGTTGAGATGGAAACAAATTCTTAAAATGTCCTTTGCCTTCATTAAAAGAAGACTCAATAGAAAATTGTTACATAGTTGTAAAGAAATCAGCAGATAAAGCAGATTATCTTATTTTTTAAAAAAAATTTGTAAATCTGTATCACCTACAAAATTGTGGGAATTCGTATTTTACATTGTATTCACTTGTTCAGGTTTCCATGAAACCAGGTGAGGTGTTACCTTCAGTAAGTTTCAGTCTTTTGCTCAAACAAGCTGAATGACTCACAGTCTTCTTTGTACTGAATATGACACTTGCTTTAAGACACACAAAAGGACGAGTGAGTACTTATTGGAATTATTTAGTGTTGGAAAAAATCACTTAAAAGTTCCATAGCAAAAATCCTAGCAATATTTCTGAATATGTTGTAAGTAGTGGCAAATTTTAAAACCAGGCCTAAACTTCAACCTGCTATTTCAGTAAGAGTTCATTAAAATGCTACTAAGTGTTCTCATGGAAAATATATTTGCTTTAGTTCAATTTAATAAGCATATATTATGCTCCCACTATGGACAAAACACTTTGCCTTCACTGTAACTGTTATAGTTGGAGCCTTAAATATCCAGAAAGGAGTACCTCTTTATTCAACTGTGGCAGGGGTATTCCTCTATCAGACTTTTTTTCTTGTAACATTTCTCCCAGTTCTTTACATTAAAATAATTTTTTTTATTGAAGTATAGTTGATACACAATTTTATATCAGCTTCAAGTATACAACACTGTGGTTCAACAGTTACAGTTTCATTACATTCTGTCAAAAGAGTACAAAGTCATCGTAGAAAATTAGCAAACTATATGATCTGTATTCCCATTATCTAGTTAGAACCATTGTACGTTTTGCTTTTACTCTCTTTCAACCCACATTTTTTCTCTCTCTGAAATGGGATTCTAATATGCTTATTGTATCTATTGCTTACTAATCTGGTTTTCCTAGATGTAAATGGTCTCCATGCCATGAGTATTTCCTTGTTGACTTACGTTTTTTTCAGGAATATGATTTTTAGTACCTAAATAGTGTTCTACCACACGAACAGAGTGATTTCGGCCATCCTATATTGCTTGGCATTGTATTAGTTAGAGACTAAAGATGAGATTAAAGTAGAGAATAAGCCACTGTAACAGAGACCTGCACATTTAATCACTTAGTTATGATGGAAGTTTATTTCCCTCTCCTGAGATGGCACAGAGATAGGCAGTGGCCCAGCTGTGGTGGGTGGCTTTGCTCTGTGAGGTCCCTAGGAATCCAAATGTTTCTCTTCTGTCTCCAAGAGTGCTGCCCTTTTCTGTAACCTTGGAACTTTTTCATAAGCACCATGTTCTTGGCCTTTATATGAAAGGCAAATTACTTCTTCATAAAAATGTTGTCAGATAAGACCTGAGGAGGAGGGTGGTGTATTATAAAATGAAGGAGAGAATGGGGTGTGGGGAGCAATTAATTGTTTCTGCTCTAGTTAACTTCAGCGTTTCCAGTTTTTTGTATTATAGATAGTCTAGAGAACTTCCTTGTACATCAATAGTAATGTGTGTATTTGATAACTGATTTGAGATAAATATGGAATATTAGGTAAAAATATAGTACGCTTTTATAGATTTTATAGATTTTGATCTCTACTGTCTGATTGTTTTTCAGCATGTTTCCAAATTGGTTATTCTCTTCTATTTCAGTGTTTAGCGATTCTTTAGATTAAAATGGCATTTCATTATGGCATTCATTTGCATTTATTTCATTACCAGGAAGCTTGAGTATTTTTTAGGATTATTGACCTTTTATGTGTATTTTGTGATTTAGTTAATGATATCCTTGGCCAATTTTTCTTAGAATTATTATTTTTTCCTATTTGTCAAATTCTAATTACCTCTTGTCATACATATAGCATATGTTTTCCATCTTATCATTTCTCTTTTAATTGCATATTTTCTTTCATACAGACTTTTTCATTTATATGGCTTTGGATCTGTTCATAGTTTCCGTGATATCTTGTTTCTTTTTCTTTTTCTTTTTATATTTTTATGGTTGTTTTGCTTAGTAAGGCTTACACAAAGTGGAACTGAGATGAGTAATTGCCATTTTTTCTTTTAATTGTTATTTTGCTTTTTTCTTACAGTTATGTCTTAAATTTATGAGGTTGAAAACCAACAATATTTTTCTTGGCCATTTTTTTTCTCACTGAATTGCTCAGCAATTTTTTAAATTGATTGTTGAGTATATGCCAGGCTTTCTATGATAGCCCTTATGCACCAGTTCACAATGCCAATGAATTCTGCTTTTCTCTAAAAGTTTGAATTGCCATTTTTTCTGTATATAAATCTGTATGTATTTTGGATCTATTTTGGCTTCTTTCCATTATTCTGTTAGTTTTTACTGCAGTATCTGTCTCAGGGTTGGAGACAAAATATTTCAATTAATAAAAAGAAACAAAACTCAAGACTCAATGAAATTAGTCTCACCTTAATCCTGGTATGATGATGATAATGTTAATATTATTTTGCTACATAGGAATGAGAAAGGCATTTCAAAAATGAGGAAGCCAATTAAAAGAAAACAAAGCAAAGTAAGAAAATATGTGTTATGTTTTTGTGTGTAATGTATTTTAAATATTGAATTACTAGGATAGCTGTTTTTATTTTTTTATTGAAAGAATCATGTTTGGCAATGTGATCCTTGAACTGTCCTCAAAATATGATAGGACTCCTCTAATAGCCGGGTACAAGCAGACCCCCTTTTATTGCGCTTCACAGATACTGTATTTTTTAAAAATTGAGAATTTGTGGCAACCCTGTTGTTGAGCAAGTCTATTAGAACCATTTTCCAACAGCATTTGCGCACTTTGCATCTCTGAGTAACATTTTGGTAATTCATGCAACATTTCAACCTTTTTGATTATTGTTATTATATTTGTTACGGTGATCTCTGACCAGTGATCCTTGATGTTACTACTGTAATTGTTTTGTGGTGCCAAGAACCACACCCAAATAAGACAATGAACTTGATAACTGTTGTATATGTTCTGACTGTTCCACCGACCACCCATTCCCCCATTTCCTTCTCTCTCCTCTGGCCTCCTTATTCCTTGAGATACATTAATACTGAGATTAGGCCAATTAAGAACCCTCGTAAGTGTTCTAGTGCAAAGAAGAGTTGCATGTCTCTCATTTTAAATCTAAAACTAGAAATGATTACTCATATTGAGGAAGGTTTGTTGAAAACTGAGACAGATCCAAAAGCTAGGCCTCTTGTGCCAAACAGTCAGCCAAGTTGTGAATGCAGAGGAAAAGTTCTTCAAAGAAATTAATAGTGCTCCTCCAGGGAACACATGAATGGTAAGAAAGTGAGCCTTGAATTTTGTTTGATTATTTGTATGAATTAGAACATATTGCCCACAACCCTAAGACTGACACTGTAGTAAAAGTAACAGAGTCAAATGGAAAAGTGCCAAAACAGAGCCCAAATTATTGCTGATATGGAGAAAGTTTTAGTGGTCTGGATAGAAGATCAAACCAACCACAGCATTCCCTAAGCCAGAGCAGGGCCCTTACTCTCTTCAATTCTGTGAAGGCTGGAGAAGTGAGGACGTATAGGGGAAAAGTTTGAAGCTAGCAGAAGTTGGTTCATGAGGTTTAAGGAAAGAAGCCATCTCCATAATGTAAAAGTGCAAGGTGAAGCAGCAAGTTATCCAGGAGATCTAGCTGAGATCATTAATGAAGGTGGTTACACTACACAACAGATTCTTAATGTAGATGGACTGACCTCCTGTTGGAAGAGGATGCCATCTAAGACTTTCATAGCTAGAGAGAAGTCAATGCCTGGCTTCAAAACTTCAGAGGACAGGCTGACAGTCTTGATAGGGGCTAATGTAGCTGGTGACTTTAAGTTGAAGAAAGCGGTCATTTCCCACTTCAGAAATCCTAGAACCCTTCAGAATTATGCTAAATTTACTCTGCTTGTGCTCTAGAAATGGGAAAAAATAAAAATAAAAAATACCATAGCACATCTGTTTACAACATGGTTTACTGACTATTTGAAGCCTACTGTTGAGACCTACTGCTCAGGAAAAAGATTCTTTTCAAAACATTACTGCTCATTGACAATGCACCTGGTCATCCAAAAACTCTGATGGAGATGTACGAGATGAATGTTGTTTTCATGCCTGCTAACACAACATCCATTCTGCAGCCCATGGATCAAGGAGCCATTTTGCATTTCAAGTCTTTATTATTTGAGAAATACATTTCATATGGCTATAGCCGCCACTGATAGTGATTCCTCTGACAGATCCACTCCTAAGTTGAAAACCTTCTGAAAAGGATTCACCATTCTAGACGCTATTAAGAACATTCATGATTCATGGGAAGACATTAAAATATTGATACTAACAGAAAACTGGAAGAAGCTGATTCCAGTCCTCATGGATGACTTTGTGGAAACAGCAGGAGAACTAGAATTAGGAGTGGGGTTTGAAGATGTGACTGAATTGCTGCCATCTTATGATGAAACTTGAATGGATGAGGAGTTGCTTCTTATGGATGAGCAAGAAATGTGGTTCCTCGAGATGGAATCTACTCCTAGTGAAGATGCTGTGTAGATCGTTGCAATGACAACAAAAGATTTAGAACATGACATAAACTTAGTTGATAAAACAGCTGCAGGTTTTGAGAGGAGGAACTCTATAATTTTGTGAGTCCTGTGGGTGAAATGCTATCAAACAGCACCACATGCTACAGAGAAATCATGCAAGGAAGAGTTCATCAGTGACACAAATTTCATGCTGTCTCATTTTAAGAAACTGCCACAGCCACCCCAACCTTCAATAGTTACTACTCTGGTGAGTCAGCAGCCTGAACTATCAAAGCAAGACCCGCCATCAGCAAAAAGATTATGATTCACTAAAAGCTCAAATGATAGCATTTTTTAGCAATAAAGGATTTTTAATTAAGGAATGTGCATTTTTTAGATATAATGCTATTGCAGACTTATTAAACTACAGTAGAGTGTAAACATAACTGTTATGTGTGTTATGTGCACTAAGAGATCAAAAAATTAATTTGATTCACTTTATTGTGATATTTGCTTTATTGTGGTGGTCTGGAACTGAACTGGCAATATCTCCAAGATATGCCTGTGTATTAAAACTTATAATACTAGTATATGAGCAGAAATTCCAGTGATTAGAACAACTGCCATTAACTACCTATGTTCTTTTTCACTTTCATATTTAATCATTTTTGTATTGTGCAAAATTGCTACATGAATAAGTTCTGATATATTCTGTGTGTGATTAAATATTTGCCCTCATTATTTAGGAACTATCTATGTTTTATGCCAGTGCTTTATGTAGTTAACGTTTTCAATTTCTTAAACATATATATGCTTAATAGACTTCCTATTTATAAATACACGCTTGCCCTTTTAAAATTATAGTTTGATAGATAATTTTATCATGATTATACCTGTTGCCAAGGTAGTGAGTGTTTATCTCTTATTTCAATTTGTCAGATTTCATCTACTATCATCAGTAACTGTATTCTGTTTTTATACTACATTGCAATCATCCTATGTTCAATCAAAGATTATTTACAAAATGTAAAGTCTCATAAAAATGAATGATCATCAATTACAGTTTGAGCTACATAATCTTGGTTAGGTAGATATTGTGTGACTCTCCTTGCAGCCACATATGAATCTGTATCTTAGTGAAAGATTCTCTAACGTCTAATTCTCTAACTTTCAAAATATTCATGATTTAAAAACATCTGTTTTTTTTATGACCTAACCTGTATTGGTTATGATCTGAACTACAGGCTTTCCATGGAACTCCTGTCTCCTGGTGGTATATGAGGAATGTAACTGAATCAGATTTATCTCCCACTTGCTGCCTTTATTGTATCACTTACTTGGCATTTTGGGTGATATACTGGGAAATGTTTTCTAGTCCCTTATTAAGTTTAAAGCTTTTTAAAGATTTTAATTTAATATATATTTTTTTACTGTGATCTGCCACTAGCAATTACAGGTGACTGTGCCAAAACCAGATTCTATATCGCTAAACGAATACAATTCTCTTTATACAATCTTACATAAAGTTCCAAACTTATATCAGTTTATCACAGTAATCCTGTGAGGAAGTGGGAATGTTTAACAGTGTTTTGCAGTTTGTGGACACTGGGAGGTTCAGAGATGTTTAGCGACAGCCAACACCACGCAGTTGGAAAATGTCTAACACATGTTTTAAGTCCAGCCTCTGGCTTTAAGTTCAGGAATCTTCAATGCATACAGAAAATAAAAAATAAAAACATTATAAAAATTTGCAGTAGGATATTGATTGATTTAACCTTATATTTATCAAAAATATTAACTTTAATGGAAAATACTTTTTAGCTACATAGTAAAATATTAGTAAAGTAAATTGATTGTATTATATGGTGAAAATTTGTTCATTTTGTAGTGAACGTTGGCTTGCCTTTAGGTTCTGTTTTTCTCTGCTTTTGAATTTATATTTCTAATCTATTACAAGTAAAACAAATTTGTTCATTTTTGTTGATTATATAAAACTTTTTATTTAAAATGATTGCTTTGTGTTTATTAAAATGTGTTGACTAGAGGAGTTTTTGAGAACATTAAAGAAAATGAACTAGAGGTAATATATGTGTATATATATGTGCACACAAACACATATAGATATGTGAATACTTAAATGGAAATGTATTCAAACATTTCCTTTTTTTAAACAAAACTATGGGTATACTCTTGATTTAGAATATATGAAGAGTATGTAAGAATTTCCCATAATGTTTGATAACATGATTTTAAAATTGGCATTATATCAGTTTAAACAAACCGTGGTCATTCCTCCCTGTTTCCATTGAATTACTACATTTTTTATTACTAATAATAAATTCTGTTCTATTTTTATAATATATACTTATATGTGTTTTATATGTATAATATACATTATATAATTATTACCATACAATAATAAAATTTAGTAATTTTATTACCAAAACTCTACTATGATAGGAAAGAAAAAAGTAACTTTTAACAAAAGAAGATTTTAGTTAATAATAATATATACTTTGTCTCATTAAGCAAAATAAAGCAATGATGTCAATAATATCAGACCTTTTAAACCTATATAGTAAGAAATAAGATGGTGGAGGAAATGTAAAAGGCATAGACTGCTGAGGAATAGGCACCTGCTGATGGGTGAGATTTGAGGATCCCTTGTAAGTTTTGAGCCTTGGGCATCTGGAATGTTCCAAGGATATTTTGAGAACTGATTTAAACTTGTGACTTTTCTGGGAATAAGCATCTATGGATAGCCAAAGAGCACGGTCCAAAGGACTGCTAACACCAACTTCATCTCCAACTCATCCTCACGATGATGGAGGTCTATGACAATTTCTGGCCCTGGGACTAGAGGTAGGTTAGGTGGTATCTCTTCTCTCTTCTATTTGGGCTATGCAATATATATAAGACTTTGCCCTTTTTCAAGGACTTGGCCTTGAATGTTCAGGTTAATTGATTTCCATGTGTGGGTTAAGGAAGACTGTGAAAATATTTTAGCTCTTAATTCTAACTACATCCAAGTCTGGCCATCCAGAAAACTCTAATAAGCATCTTTAAATTTAAAAAAAAATGAGTTTACATAAAGAATAAAAAAAGGATGTTGCTGTCTTTCTTGTAAGGTGGTAAATTGAAAAACTTTTTCTTCTTTTCCTGGAGGGAAATACAAGAGAGGACAAGCTCTAAGTTTTGTTTGGAATTGTCTATGCCTTTCAATCTAGATTATTTATATTATATCATTTCATAAATTATTTTGCATTTGCATATTTATTTGACATATGTTAAACAATTTTCACCTGGGA
Source organism: Manis pentadactyla (assembly GCF_030020395.1). Lineage (NCBI taxonomy): Eukaryota > Metazoa > Chordata > Mammalia > Pholidota > Manidae > Manis > Manis pentadactyla. Next base: position 39,728,790 of record NC_080032.1, on the reverse strand, counting down.
GGGGACTGTTTTTCTTTAATTTCTTAAGCATGATTTTATTTTTCTTATTTCTTCCCTCCACCTAGTTTCATGTGCACCAGATCTTGCTATAGTTACCTAAAGTGTCTGACATATAGATGACATCCTTACCTGAGATCTAAGGCTAGCATAATATTTCCCCTATCTTTAATTTCAGCTATTCATTTCAATAGGAATTAGGGGTGGAGGAGACTTAAAATTATGGATTCACTTTACTGAATTGAACTAGGCCTCAGGAACATGACTTTGTAACATTTTCTGGCATGGAGAGAAATCTCTATTTAAATCTTTATGTCTATTTTTGATGTTTAGTTTCTAATTTTGCTTGAATTAATAATGCTATAATAAACTTTGTATTTATGACTCTTTCCATACATCTCAGAAGATTTCTCTGTCTTGTATTTATTCCCTCTTCACTCTAAAACACTCAATCATGCGCTATTTCGAGTCAGCTTTAAAATGACCCAAGGCACAGAAAATGAAAAGAACTAATAGTGGTTGGTTATAGATCAGAAAACCAGCTGGTAAAAGCATACTCCTCTTCTGCTTCTCTCCTGATTCTGCATAACACACACTGAGAACCAGGGAGTGGGATCACTACAAGGTGCAAATTTGTAAGGGGACATCTGTGTTTCTGCATGTCTGTAGTGTTTATCATTCAAACATTTACAACAATCAGATCATTAGCTTATAAAGGAGACTTAGAGTGAGTTAAATTCAACTAATATTCATAAAATATTTATTATGTGCTAAACAAAGTACCAAATGGTGGGAGTGCAGGAAATATAAAATAGAGGACAAGAGTCTTGTCTTTCAGTGCTTTTTGGTTTCATTGGGAAGCAAAGACATGTCGTTTCCAAACTTACGAATAAGCATCAAGTGTGTTAAGTAGATAATGAAATCTGTTGAGTGTAAGAGTAGGAAGTATTGGTAGCTGGTTTAATTTTAAATGGATGATTTACACGATCATTTGTTCAAATGGTGGGTTGTAGTCATTGCTTTTGTAAGAGAATGGATTCCAGGATGACTTTGTAAAGTCTCTGATTCACAGTATATTAACTTTTAATTGCTGAAGTCACAACTGCATACATTTTAACAAATTCAGATATTACAGAATACATAGAATCAAATGGATGGGTCTCTGTTCACTTCCCTCTTTAGAAGTAACTATTCAGTATATATTTCAAAACTATAATGGTTCTTTTTTGAGTTTTTGAGCTTTCTAATTCTGGAAATTGTACCATACAGGATGTATTGTTTTGCAACTAGCTTTTTACATTTATTTATTTATTTTTACTTAACAATAAACCTAAAGAAACTGTCATATCAGTGACTATAGATCTAAGTCAATATCTTAACTGCAAATTACAGTTTCATAAGCTAAATAAGTGAATGTCACAGGGGAAGTTTAGTTACTCAGCAATAAATAGATTTATTCAATGAGAATTGTAATTCTGCATGGCTCTTAGCCTCAATTTGTCACTTTCTGATTTGATGTCTCACACACACACACACACACACACACACACACACACACACCATATATGTTTCCCATTGCTTCATATCTTCTTTTGCGTAAGTTGGTGTTAAGTAGACCCACAGGGGTAAGGCTGGAAAGAAAGAATAAATCAGTCCTGTTCTATGCGAATCATTTTCCCAGATACACTGAACAACAGTCTGGTAAGCTGTGATCTGGATCTTACTCCGTGACATAATATTAACCCTGCCACACACAGCACATGTGTATGATTCTGTTTCTTCCAGGAGGAAGCTGCTGTGTGTACACACGCTGTGCTGGTCACAGTGTTAGGAGATCTCGAACCTACTGACAGCATCCAGAGATCTTTTTCTCTGTCCACTGTATAAAAAGAAGTCTTCCTCCCTCCCTCCCTCCCTTCCTCTCACAAGCTTTCTCAGTTAGACCGTGAAACAACTTGGTTCCCTGGCCTCCCTCTCTGGCTCGTCCCACCCCTAGTGGAGCACATGAACCTGCCTGACAGGTGAGTTCTTCTCATGTCTGCAGCATCCGCTCATAACTCTTAGGGTATGTTCGCAACCAAATTTCAGTCATCTTTCGGAGCCAGAACCCAGCTCCCGTGAAAAGAGACCCATGACGGAGCCAGACACACTTGGTTATGTGGCAAGAACCCCAGGGGATACTAACGGTGGAAGGTAGGGCACTGCTTCAGAAAAGGTTTCTTACCAAACTTCTAGCACGGAGACCTTCCTTTTAAAGTCAGGGATGTGCTCCATGCAAAGGCAACGAAGTCATCCCTTCAGGACAGGCATTCTTCCACTGCCACACTCCCTTCCTCGGGGTGTAATCATCGGAAGAGGGGACCCTGCCTATCTGGGAGCAGAACAATCTTGTCTTTCTTTCACAGAACACTGAGCACTGGCTTGATGAGTTTATGAGCAAACAGTCCTTGAGCCACGACTTGAAGAATTCTTTTGGATGAATTTTTTGAATTAATGAATATTCAGCTGATTTAGTCAAGGATTTCAGAAAGAGTGAAAGAAAAAAAAACCTTGATAATTTATTCGCATCTCTATGGAGTCTTCCACATAGTGGATGGAGGGCTGGGGAAAGGGTCTGGCAGCAGCCAAACGTTGGGGGAAAGAACTTGCGGCTCTATATTCTTGAAAGCCATGCTGACGATGGCAGCTCCATGTGCTGCTGTGCTGAGTTCTGTCCCACCACTGGGTTCCTTCCCCTCCTTCTCTCTAGGTTGCCCTCACCACTATCATAATTCTGGGTTACGTGTTTCTCAGTTTTAGGGTGCTTTTGTAGGGTGTGGCATGCCTAAGCATAGAGGGCAGAGCACATGCCACTCTTGGCATATGAAACTAATGCTCGTGTGGGCAGCATTGAGATGGGAGAGCTGATCTCTGCTCCTAAAAACTCCCACCGAGACCTCCCTGGCTGCTGCTGCTTCTTGCAATTGGCCGACAGTCTCTGCCATCTCCAAGGCTGGTCCTGAGTCACTAAGGTTCATCACGACACAGGCCCTTTGTGAATAGGAATGGCTGCCTGCCAGGCATGGTGGAGAAGTTTTCCAGTCAAGAACAAACCACATCCCTCTGTGCGTGTCCTGTGGGAAAAGTAGAAGGTAGTTACTCTCAACTAATCTCCACTGGAACCAGGATTGTACCAAACTAGAAATTCAGTAACAGGAAGTTAAAGTATGCAGCAATTTACAGGCAGCAGGTTGATCCTTCCCTACACCTAAATAGAGGATGGCTAGAAAATAGGAAAGGTTATAGAAGATAAATGACTAGAAAATAAAGATTTCAGAGAATAGTAATTTATTATATCTACCATTTGGGGAAAACTCGTATAAACAATTTCCCCTTTGGAAGAGAAACTCTTTGCTAATTGTTCCAGAAGGTCTGCATTCATGATTTTAAATAGGTCTGAGATTCCATGATGCTATTGTTAAGGGAAGGAGGAGACAAGACTCTTTAGTACCTTAGTTCTGAAGAAAAGCAGATACACATTTCTTGAAACAAATTTGGATTCTTATACTTGAAGAATTAACTAAAAGCTTTTTATCTGCCCCAACCTTTCTCCATCTTTTCATGGAATTTCCTTGCATTTCCATTTGTTCAGCTAGTTCCCATCTCTAGTGCCTGAGCCAGTTGTCTTTGAGGGATGGAGCTCTGCCCTGGGCCTCTCCACTCTCGTGGGAGAGGAACACCCAGCCCCCTTTCCTATTATATGGCCCTGAGACTAAGGACACTGAAGCAGATCCCTGATCCTATATGTTTGCCCTTGTACTGCAAAGGCCCAGTTCTGGCAGGATTCTCACAGAAGTGCTTTGTTAGCTAGCCTCCATAGAACTGGCCTTCTTTCCTGTCCTTCTACCGAGTCCCTTTGTAAAGATGATAATCTGCAGAGTCTCCTTTTGGCTTTTGGCTTCTGGCTTCATTCTCAACAGATCTCCTCTTTGGTCAATGTTTTCCACATCTAGACATCTCCCAGAGCTCAGCCACCTGTCTGGACTTCTGAAATTTAGTCATTTCTCTGTTTTCCAATGTTGAGTCTGATTCACCCCCTGGGACCCCTTGTAATATTATCTTAAATCAGAGGTTGCAAACTCACATGACTTCTGAATGGAGGGGGCTGGATAAAGATTGAGATGGACTGGAAAGTGCATGCCTCACTGAAAGGGGGTGGCCACAGGTCATATCCCGCTGCTGATCACAACTTTAGGAGAAGAGAGAATCTGAATTTTGAAATTTCCTGATTTGAAAATGTTGGCAACTAATTTATTTAAGAAAAAAAAAAACAGCATATGAGCCAAATAAACTCCATCTGTATCCTGACCTGTGACCCAGCTATATGTGCATAACTTGTATCTTAGAGCATGTCCCTAAATTATGCAACAATCCTTGTGTCTGTGCTTTCATCTGGGGGTGCTAAGCCTGTGCTGTCAGCCCCCGAGGCTGGAACATCTCGCTTTGTGTTCTAGCCAAGCAGATGGTTTAACCCCAGGACCATCCTGCTGCCCATTCATTTCCCATCTTGCTGCATATTGGGAATCAACATATTCCCATGGAGAAATTCCTTGGAAATATAATTTTGTAACCCAAGAAATTAGTAAGCAACTCCAGTGTGCTAAGCACTGTGATGCTTGTGAAGAATATAAACATCAAGTATCAGTTAGACATAGACTTTATTCTCCAGCATTACGGTGGACACAGCCTAAGGTTATGGTGAAGAGCATCTTGTATGATCTCCTCCCCACCCCACCCAGAGGGCAGGCAAGCCTATTCTAACCAACAGGATATAACAACAAAGGTGATGGGATGTCATTTCTTTGACTAGGTCATGTTATATGGCAGAGATGATGGGGTGTCAGGCCCATATTACATTTTATTATGTAAGACTTTCTCTTATTAGACTGGAGCAAGAAAATCTCCTGCTGGCCTTGAGGAAACAAACAGACATGCTTAGAACTGTCTACAGGGAGGGTCATGTGGCAGGGAACTGTGGGCAGCCTCCGGACAAAGCCAGTAAGCAGTGGAGACCCCTTGTCACATAGCTACAGAGAAATGAATTCTTGCAATGACCTGAATGAACTTGGAAGTGGATTCTTCCATAGTTGAGCCTCCAGATGACATTGCAACCCTGGTGAACACCCTGTGTGTTTGATTTGATTATAGCCTGTGATATCTGAACAGAGGAAGCAGTTAAACGCTGCCTGGATTCCTGTCCTGTGAAAACTGAGTTAATAAATGTGTGTTGTTTAAAGCCCTAAAAGTATATGGTAACTTGTTATACTGAAGTGTAAAACTAATACAGCAGTTTATGGCTTACCATGGAAAATGCAATAGCCCATACAACACATAAAACAAAGTAGAGAAAAGGAATTTACTTAAATTCCATTTAGGGAGAACACTGAACTTAGTTGGAATAAAATACTTGATTGGCTGAGTCCCAGGACTGCTCCCAAGGCTACTGTGCAGCCCACAAGAAGATGATGTGTTTTCTTTACCAAGAAAAAGGTATGTGCTCATGGATATTCTAGAGCTCATCAAGATGTTGAGTTCTTTTCTGGGCAGATGCATCCTTGCAACTGGCACTCCCCTGTTCCATTCTGTATCCACAGGGAGGCTGGCTTCTGGAATCTTCTTCCTGTTAGACATCACCAATGCAGCACTGAGAGGAAACTGGGGAGGGAGGGTGATGATGGGATGAGTTATGTTGAGGACACTCTCCTGGTCCTTTGTGAGCTCTCGTGGCATCTTAGGCAGATGTTGCATGGCCAGTGCTCCAGCTCCCCAGGGAATGGCCTATTGTGGTTTAGCTTCTAGAGCTTCATCATGATATATGGTAGCCATTACTATATATAGCCTTATGCAGCTATGAAAGTCTAAATTAAATAAATAAAATAAAAAGTGAGTTCTTCAGTTGCACTAGCCACATTTCAGGTGCTAAGTGGCCGCATGTTGCTAGTGGCTCTACCATATTGGAGGGTGCATATAGAGATCATTTCCATTATCCCAGAAAGTCCTTGGATGGTGCTGTCACAGAGAGTGATCTAGTCCATGGGTGCTGTTACATCACCTCCTGTCTTTGACATTCTAGTCTAGGGTTGGGACTGGCTGCTTGATGCTACTAATCTCTGGGTTTTCTCACTGTCCTCTGAGTTCTCAGCCTTTCTATCATCTGTACAGCCAGTTCTCAGCATTGAGTCTCACTGTTGTAAATAACCATATGATTTCTTTCCTGATCAGACTTTGATTGGGATACCAGAAAAGGAAAGGAAAGGATAGGACAATCAGCATTCCTGCATTATCTATCCATTATTAGATAACAAGCTGCCCTCAACCGTAGCAGCTTAAAACAGCAAATATTTATTATTTCACAGTTTTTGTGAGTCAAGAATCTGGGTAGCTAGGTCATTCAGGCTTAATCTTTCATAAAATTATAGTCAAAATGTTGACAGGAACTGCAGTTTCATCTGAAGGTTTGATTGGGGAAGGATTTACTTCTAGGCTCACTTATGGGATTGTTGGCAGGCCTTAGGTCTTCCCTGGATATTGGGTGGAACTCTTTACCACTCAGCCTTCTCCATGACCTTCCTAAGTGTCACGTGGCATGCATTGGTTTCTCCTAAAGCAAATGATCAGAGTGGGTTGGAGGGGAGAGGGTTGAAAGATGGAGAGTAAGAGGGTAAGATGGACGATGTTATCTTTTATAACTTAAATCTGGAAGTGACATACCATCATTTCTCCCATATTTCATTGACCACACAGACCAACCCAGGTATAATGTAGGGATATGCACACAGGATGGGATTGTCAGGAGGCAGAGTTCACTAGAAGCCATTTGAAAGCTGCCTGCCACAGTTGCTCCAGAAAGGCTGAGTGTGTTTTAATCATGTGAGATGGTTCTGCCTCTCTATGACTTGAATTGGAAAGGGCAGAAGTCACACAGCAAAAGGTAAAAGTATGTCCTGTTGTAGAGGGCTTTGATGGGAAAAGGCCAACACCTCAGTTACGCCACATCAACTTTGAATTGTAAGTGGTATGTGGATGTCAGAGGACAGTGCTCACTGGTTTAATGCAAATCTAAGAAATGATGGAAAATTATAAGGACATCATAGTACTTGCTCTGAAAAACAATTTGAAAGCATTGGCCTACTTAAAATCATGATTTGGAGCAAAGGTTGTAACATTCAGAGGTAATATTTTGTTTTATAATAAATATAAAAAAAGGACCAAAAAAAAAAAGCCGGTTTGGAGCAAAATTTATTATAAGCTTTCCAGCCTGCTAGTTCATTTTCACATTCTTGCAAGATGGTTTAGCTGTGGGGGCTCAGTAAGACCCAGGTAGCTCATGGCCATGTATGAGGTTTCTGTAAGGGGAGATTTAGAAAACACAATTCCTTATCTTTGGCTGATGGGTGATAATGTGAGGCTGAGTGGAAGGGTTAGGATGAAAGGAGAGAGCCCTGGCATTCCAACTCCAGCCTGTTGAACATCAACTTGTCCTTCCTCTTGAATGTAAACCCAAGGGCTAAGTGCATAGAGCCACGTGATCAGCTGTAACCTGTACATCGTCACCTGCTGGAGAAAGAGGCCCCATCTCCTCCCCAGTCACTTATATTTACATTTTGCTGAACACCATCTGTGTGGGAAATGGCCCAGTTAAAAGAAATTGCCATGTCAGAGAGATATTTACTATCTACTATTCAGAGTGAAGAACAGAATCTCTACCAAGATTTTGGTTTTCCTGAAAAGAGAAAGAGACAGAGATGAGAATGAGCAAGCAAGGGAAGTAGGGTTGAAGTAAGCTGGGATGTAAAGTCAGATTGTGTTCCTAATGCACTTCAGTGAATAGTTTTGGGTGGTGTTTTTGAAATTTAAATTGAAAGGCATTTTCATGTTTGAAAGTTCTAAGCTGTAAAAATATATAAACCCTGGAAGTAGGTTGCCTGGAGTAAGATTTAATTAAACACTGTATGGAAAATTAGCATAATTTGATGAGGATCACCTTTAGTTTCTAGAAACTGCAACAGGCAGAAATTTTAATTTTATAATATCTTTTAAAATTACACTGTCTCATCTCTGAAGTGTAGTCTTAGAAAATAAAAATGAAATCAGGTATTACTAAGCAGAAGGCAATTTATTAAAGAGATGATGTACTGGCTGTAGGATATGAGGAGAGTCTTAATACACAAACTAAAAGTTTGTAAGAGGAATGGTCTTTTGTAAAACAAAATATATGAGAAAAGGAGTTGAATTCCTCAGCTGGATGCAGAGAGATTATCCAGTATCATTATACCAATCATTCCTCCCTCCTTTCCTCTCTCCTTCCTTTTCTCTCCCTTCGCATTTTTTTCTTGATCTCTTCCTAAGTAGAAAAGCTGCTGTAGATTATAGATAACAGGGAAAAGTTTAAAAAACAAAAGAAGAAAGAGGAAGGAAGAAAGGGAGGAAGGAAGGAACAGAGGAAAGGAGGGAAGGAGGGAACACAACCAAATACAGGTAAGGAAACCCTTCCTGGAGCGTAACAGTTTTTGTTTTGCAGTTTTGCGCCTGCCTGTAATTCACCCAGCACACATCCTGCATCTTACTCAGTGCACACTACTTGGTTGATGCCTAGGGAACCATCTGTACTCAAGTATCAACAGGCTGAGTATGTTCACTGCAGAAAAAAACGGGACAGGTTCTTGAGCAACTCAGCTCCAGAAAACCCTCTTGCCTGGGAGTTTTAAAAGGTGAAATGAAAGAACTTTCAAAAAGTTGTAATCATTCTAAGGAGGGAGCAGTGTGACAGGACTGCTGGCTGTGCATTCTGGAGATGTGTAAGTGGGTCTCTGTGTAGGTGCACTCTCAGTTCTAAGGAGGGTGCGTGGAACAGGGGGCCCTCAGAGTGTGTGTGTAAATGATGGCAGCGTCTTGCCCCCGTGTTCCAGAGGCTTACGTGAGTAAAGGTTAATGGCTCCTCAGATGTCTTTACTTACCTACAAGTTTTAGAAGTAGAGACTTGTCTTTCCATCTCCAAAGATGAGAGCTGCGAAAACCCCAGAAGTGAGAAAAGTAGTGGTTGTGAAAATTTAAAAGGAAGTCGGAACTTATTATAAATACACGTATACTTATAAATTGTAAGATAAAATTATTAATGAATTATAATGGCCCATTATACTCTTATTTCTGTTCTTCAGCTCTTATTTGCTAAGAAGTTTCATGATGCAAATGTCACATTTGTACATAAGTGAGCCACCAGAGAACAGAAAGGACGCTTTTGATCCTGGATCCTGGGAATACCTGTGGTTCCTGGGCTCTCTGGGGAGGAGTCAGAAGTAGGGGTTGCTGAGAGCACCAGCTATTTCATAATCAGGACAGGCATATTTCAATATTTTAATCATGTCTATGATATAACTCTGGCATTCCAAAAGAATGTTGCTCATGCTTATAAAGTTGCTTTAGTTTGTTGCCAATAATGAGTACATATCAAGACGTTTTCTGCCCTCTGTGTCTAAGATTTCTCCTAAATACTGAGTGCCTTTGGGATTTTATTAGAGTTATATAGACCAAAAGTGGTTGATTCCATCTTCCTATATCCTACCTCTGGCAGCCTCTTTGGTCTCTAAAATGAAGAATATAGGGGCTAAGAGTAATCTGATACCAATTTATGTAGAGTATATAGACATGGGCAACTATTGCACATAGCACTGTTTCCCTCCTCCCAACAGGCACACAAATTTAGTTTGAAGACCTAGGTTTAACCTTACCTGAAGCTGCTTTGTGCTCGAGTCAGCAAGCATCTTGGGCTGACCAACCAAAGTTTCCGACGTAGGGGGAGTCCAGCTGCTATGGACCTCTCCAGAATTTTGCGATTGAAAAACAAGCACAGCTAGGAAGAAACTACTTTAATTTTGGCATGGACTATACCCAGTGTACAGGTTATAAAGCTTTTGTTTTGATTTACATATAGAATGAGGAGCTTACAACAATCTTTTCGGTAAGTATCCGTTCCTAAAAGTCAAAATCCGGCCCCAATTTAAGCTCATCTTCCACTCTTCTCTCTGTCCAGGTTTTATTGCCAAAATTTCTCCACTGATTGTGCTTTCCAAGTTACCTCCTTCTTCCTCCATAAATCCTGATTTCTATTTTTTTCTAATTATCTCCAACTGGAGTAATTGGCAAATCATTTATCCTGGAACCCACATTCTTGTGGGTTTGCTAAAAAAGGTTGTACAGAAGTAAAACCACACATACTTGAGTTTTGCATAGGGGGAACTCAAGGCCAGGGGAAGGTTGTGGTTTTGTAGGAAGATCACTCTTACCCTCAAAAAGCCAAAGGCATCTTTTCTTTAAAGAAGTCCCTGCTTGGTTTGTGTGGGAAGTTGTCCAGGGCACCGTGAGTCTCTGGCAGTGTTTTGCTGGCTTTTTGCTTTCTTATTGGCTGTTGGAAGCAAAAAAGGCCCTAATTGGCTGTTGTAAGCACAAGCTCCAGAGTCTCTGTGTGGAGGTGATGCGTAGCTTCAGTTTGCAGGGAAGGAGAAAGGGAAACTACAAAAACAGGGAGAATATTCTAACTCCTTTCCTGCTCAACTGTTTAAAATGTCAAGGTTGGGTCCTTACAGCCAGTGATCATGAACCCAAATCAAATTCAAGACAGCTTGGCCACTCTGGATATCCACCTAATGTTCCATATGTCAGTCTAATAAACAGACATATGCTCAGGTCTGTCCATGGGTTTTGACCTCCTGAAGTGCTCTACTGAAGCAGGGGTGGGGACCCTTCTCACTGGTGTCCCCAGCTCCCAATAAATCAGCAGCTGGCCCACAGTGAATTTTCAAGCCATAGTTCTTCACACTGTCTTTCGCTCCCTTGGCCAAATGTAGACTCCTGCTTAGGGATCCATTTTGGGGTTCTTAAGATGAGAAACTTTACAGCAAATAGATTAATTTTAAAGTTTGTGTGGTTGTAAAGATTATTAGGACTTGAATTAGAGCAGAATAGAGGTTAAGAGCCCAGATTCTGTAGGCTGGCTGCCTAGGATTCTATTTTCAACTCTTACTAGCTGTGGGACCTCTGGCCAGTATTTCTAAATCTCTTTGGGCCTTTATTTCCTCCTCTATGTAATAAGGGCACCTATCTCATGGGTTTTGGTGAGGTTTAAAAGGGATAATTATTGCAAAGCAGTATCTGGAAATAATAAACACTCAGTAAATAGAAGCTGCTATTGTGCTTGTGGCTGTTGATGAGATCACTACTATTGTTATTACTATTTGAATTTTTTTGGAAGGGGTCACATAGATCACATTCTCTAGAAGCAGAGCTTGAGAGAGGTATTCTGGCGCAAGTATTTGTTAAGGAACTACATGTGGGTGAAACCTGTAAGGGAGTGAGGGAATTTGGATAGGACGTGGATGAATCTAGGTGAAGATGTGGTTTTAGCTGAGGTCTACCCCTAGCCTTACCCATGAGGTGCTCTGGAGGATGAGTCACACCAAAAGCTGTCCCATTCTGAAACAAGGGACCAACTTTTGTACCCCTGAAACAGCCTTTGGCTTCCAGCTGCCCCTCATGGGGAGAACATAATTCCCAGGGATTTCCAGGGGAGGTGGCCTTGGGAAGGAGCTCTGGATGAATTAGCCAGGAAATGTAATGAAATGTAATTAATTTGGAACCAGCAGCAATACCCAAGGGGTGATTCTAGCTCATTTAGAGAGATGTTCTCACCGACATGGTTGTGTGCGCCCAAGACAAGAGCATCAAGAGCAACGAAGAAAAGCCACAGGCAGAATCCTGCACAGACTCGCTCCGGGCTTCTTGGGTGGGAGATCAAGAGCCCTCAGTTTGGATTTTCATTAGTATTTAGAGTTTGCAACTTCTCGTAGCTCCTCAGCAGCCTCACTGCACCAGGATGGGTGACTACTTTAGCCGGTGACCCTGGAGTGAGGCATTTGCCTGTGTTCCCTTATTTGTTGTTTTTGATGCCCACAAATCATGTGCAGTGGGCTGCTGTTTGGTATTATGTGCATCATGGTTCTCAGTGTTTGAAACCTGCTATTTTGCAGCTTGAGCTTGTCTTCTTTTGCTTTATTTGCCCTCTGTAGGGATGAGAAAGATTGGACAGTGAGGAGATGAGATCCTGCCATGATTCTTAATGTGATTGGATTATAAAGTGTAATTTTCTAGTCTCCTCCCTTCTTTCTGCTGTGACATGTCCCTGCTCCTCCAACCTCTCATGCCAGTCATTGGAAGACTCTTTCATTTTGCACCATGCTGGGTTAAAATTCCTTCATTATGTTCATTCATGGTGCTGCTTAAAACTGAAGTAGGAAAAAGCTTCCCATGCTCTGTGAATTTCTGACCAGTTTGAGGAAAGCCCTCTAATTAGTGCTTGAATTTACAATTAATGTGCTTTGCTTAAAAGACCCATTTAACCTTGGATTCTTGAGTCTGGAATTAAAGGAAGCTTTGGAGCATATGACTAAGTCCTTCTTATCCATCGTGGCTTGTCCACTTGCAGGCCTATTTTCTGCAAATGTTTAAATCCCAGACTCCTTCACCCCTTGTCTTAACCATGGCTTCCTGCTGCCAACTGGTGACTTTCCGTGTGCCAAGTAGTGTTAACGTAAGCCCAGCAAAATGTAATAAAGAATGGAAATCAGATAAGTTGGAGATTGCCTCAGAATCTTCCTAAGCAGATAGAAAGGTAATTTAAAATGCGTTTTGGAATATCCATGCTGCCTTGGTATATTTTTTTTAGGAGTTGGTTGTGAATGCTCAACTGGCCTTTGGTGAATTAATGATTCAAAAATACCATCATAGGAACCAAGATTTTAAAAGGAATTTGTTCCATTTGGAAGGGTGCATGTGTGTGGTTTTAAAATAAACTTTTTATTTTGTAATAGTTTTAGATTTACATGAAAGTTACAAAGAGAGTACAGAAGGTTCCCATGTACTCCACACTTAGTTACCCTGGTACATTTTCACAGTTAATGCACAAATATTTTTAGACTCTTAATAACTAGAATGCATACTTTATTCAGATTTCCTTCATTTTTACCTAATGTCCTTTTGTTTCTGACCTAGGATCCCACCCAGGATAACACATTACATTGAGTTATGATGTTTCCTTAGGCTTAAACGGCAGTAGTTTCTCAGACTTTCTTTGATTTTGATGACCTTGACCCTTGACAGTTTTGAGGAGTATTAGTAGATATTTTGTAGAATGTCCTTCAATGGAGATTTGTCTGATTTTTTTTTCCTGATTAGATTGAGGTTATGTTTTCTTGGGAGGAAGACCACAGAGGATTCTCATCATATTATATCAAGTGTATATGCCATCAATGTCACTTTATTGATGATGTTAAAGTTGATCACCTGGCTGAAATAGGCTTTTCCACTGTAAAGTTACTTCTCCCTTTCTATTCTGGACTCTTTGGAGGAAGTCACTATGTGAAGCCCATTTTGGGGCTGGGGAGAGAATAGGGTTATGCTCCTCCTCTTTCAGAGGGACTGTCTCTATAAACTATATGGAAGTTTTCTGTATAGGAAATTGGCCTGTTCTTCCTTATATATTTATTTAGTCATTTCTTTAAATCAGTATAGACTCATGGATATTTACTTTCTTTGCTTGGCAATAAATTGATACTTGTGTTGCTCAAATTGTTCTGTCCTTGGCCATGGAGGGGACTTTCAGTTGGCTGCATGTCCCCTCAACATAATCCCATCATTTTGTTCTTGAGCTCTTCCTTACTTTCTGACACTACTGGCTACTCCAGACTCATCTGCTATATTCCCTAGTCTGGAATCAGTCATTTGTCTAAGAAGCTCTGGTTCCTTGTATTGGAGAATGGTGTTAGAAATTAAGATCTGGGGACTAGGTGTGCTTGTTGTTACTGGGATGCCATTGCTTGAAGGCCTGCTCAACAAACAGAACTTGGAAATAAATACATAGATGCATATATATACATACATACATTTACTAACCTGGGTGTGCATACATGTCAGTAACTATTTCTATACTTATCTGTGTGTATACTAAGCTACACATGAGTTTATACTGATGTCTCCAACTCTAATCCAGAATCACACGATTCATTTTAGCCTCCTTCTCTTGCTTACCTGTAATTTTCCACTCTAATAATGAGGAACCTGACTCCTACTACCCACCATCCATTTACTTATTTGTTCAATCCTGGTGTCCACGTACAAGTGGTTTCAGAATTGGTAACCCCCATGCCTATAAGAACTGACTTTATCAATTATAGTCCTGAGGCTAGACACAGGTCCTTTTATCCTTAACCTCATAGCCTCCATTCATTCCCAAAGTCAGTTAGGTCTGCACATATACCCCCCAATCTACTTTAGTGCAGTTGTCATACATTTGTTATATGCTAGATTCTTTTCCCTTGGTCTGAATACTATCTTGGAAACTCGAATTTTTCCTTTCACCTTCCTGTGAATATCTCGAATAGTTCTGAGACCTACCTGCTATTATCACCATAAATCTGAACACAGACATGGTGCAAGGAAATGAGAGAGACATAAACTGAGAAGTGTTAAAGAAAGAACAGTTGACTAATAGCAAGCAGAACAGTTTCCATTCCCAGCAATGCGTGCCCCTAAGTAGCTGTGTCATTTGGCGAGTCATTGAAGTTCTTTAGTCTTGGTTTTCTTTATACAATTGGGTCCAATTTCTCTGGTCAATCATGAGAAATGAATTGGAAAAAGAACATGAAAGTGTAAATGCCACAATGTATTTTCAAGTACAATTGTTAAAGGTAAAAAGATGAATTCAAAACTTATTACAAGGAAGGGTCAGGTCAAGGATGTGAAGTCACGACTTTTACAGAACTGGATTATTTATGACAGTACTCCAAACTGTAAAGGAAAGGATGGTTTAGTGCAACTGGTTCTAATAATCAGAGTATCTTCTTTTTCTCAGCAGCCATACATGCATATACACACATACACGATGCTGGGAATGTGTGTGTGTGTGTGTGTGTGTATGTATGTGTAAAAATATATTAGTATTTATATTTCCTAGGGGAGCAAAGGGATCCCTTGAGGGTCTTGGTTTTGTTAGATGCCTTGTTGGTTTCTCTAACAAACATTTGGGAAGATATCATAATTTAGGGTTTTAAGAATTTAAATAGTATAACAGCCTTTTGGACTTTTTTCAGTTACTTGGCTTCTACTTTTACATATTATAACTAAGTTATTTTTCCCTACTTGATGACAAGCTAGACCGATTTACTATGTCCCTGGGGTGTTAATTCTTTTGGCCACATGTAACTAAAAACCATAATGGGGCTTAAAATTCGAGAGGTTAGATATACATTCTGAGTGTGCCACTCTTGGGTTGGAAGGATATATGAACTTGAAGAACTGACTTACTATTCTAGGTGTAGCCAAGTCCAGCAACCCTGGCAGTAAGAACAGTGAAGAAAAGGGAGGTGGGCAGGGCCTCTCCTTGAGGCCACACACGTGCACTATACAGTTCCAGGGGTACCATTCCTCTAGATTTCAGCGTGAATGGAACCCCCAGAACAGGATAGCATTTATCTAGAGAAAGGACCTGTTTTATTGTTGGTGGGAGGAAGAAAACACATTTAAAAAACAGAGAGACACTCCCCAAATCCCTTTGACTGTGCTTCCTGTGGTTTGATTATTGTTAATTCTGTAGTGTATTTCGCTCTACTTAATCTAGTATTTTTGCCTCTCTCTTTTTAAACATGATCCTAACATGACACATGTGAACATCTTTGAAATGATGTTACTTCTAGAGAATGTCCTATTGCTCGTCCCCCAGCATTTCTGCCTTTTTATCTAAGCCCTGGTCTTATCTATAAAATGAACTCAAGAAGATGAAACAAGGTAAGTATATTGTGAACAGCAACTCATTCTGCCTTGATGGCCTATGTTGACCCTGCTTTCCATTCACTGATATCCTTAAGCTTCACAAATGAAATAGGCCACACATTTATCGTACCTACGTATGTTTTGGTTCCTTCCACATATTTGCATCTTCTCTGTGTGCAACGGTTCATCGTAAATACCTACCGTACTTTGGCAACTACATTAAGATGAAGGCAATATTTGTAGCAATTTCTTTACACTGCTTTTTACTTTCTTTCATCTCAGCTGAATCCATAAATAAAAATGTCTTTTCCTTCCAGCAGTTGATTCTAAAAACACTCATATTTAAGAAAACCTGCAAAAGAATCTGCTCTCCTGATGATTTATTAAAAGAAGATAAATGAGGAGTTAAAAAATACTTTTCAGCCTACTATCATGAACTAAAGAGGGAAATATGTCAACTGGTGTATGTGTCAAGAAATACTAGAGAATTTTAGTTTTATTACTCAACATCTATTTCAGACTAATAGGTGGAGACAAATATTCCTTGTACTTTAACTGTGATTTTATAAGTAAAGCTCTTATCTATGCAGCACAGCTTAATGTTAGGATTTGAACTGGATTGTCAGGTGTAGCCAAGCCAAGCAATTCAAACTGGGAAGTGAAACATTGGGTTGAAATCTCCAGTGTGTGTTATGATGGAAGGCTTCTATACTGAGACCTTCCTATAAACATAAAGGTAACAGTTTGCTTCAGCTATTTTGTATCCCAGGTTTCCTGGAATAGACCATCTGAGCTTCAAATGTTCTCTCCCATTCTCCCTGTATGTATATTCTTCTTGATTAGAATGTATATACTTATTTGTTGTTCAGCAGAGTAACTACCACATACATTGTAAATATTTCCACATCTGAGTTCTCTTTTAGAGCCCATCCTTTTAGCAAAATTGGTCATTTCATGAGTTCTAAAACAACAGATCCTTAAGATAACCATCTCTGATGGGAAATAGAAATGAAATAGTTCAGGGTTTCCTAAACTGAGCTCCCAGGGAGCTGTTTCCCAAAAGATATTGAGAATTTGATAGAGAATGGATTATGTGAGAAGATGCATTTAAGAAAGATTGGGTTGAACAATATTAAACGGTTTTTTCTCCCCTGTGGAAATTCCCAGAATTATTGATACGCACTTATGCATTGTGAATCTCCAAGAGAGAAATACAATTTCAGTGTTTCCCTAATTTTTATGTGGAATTTACTGTTTTTAATCTCCCCAGAGTCCTGTTTTTCTGGTTATCTGTTACTGTTCTGCACACAAACCCCTACTTTAAATCAATTTATGACTGTCTCTCACAGTTTGGGCTTGACTGATTCAGTGGGTTGGGTCTTGTTTGGGTCTCCTGTTAAGTTGCAGTCAGACTGATGCTGGAGCTAAGGTATCTGAAATCCCACTGGCCAGGACATTTCTATGACTGGTAGATGATAGTGGCTACTGGCTGAGAGCTCAACTGTGACTGTGACTGTCAGGGCACTTAGCACATTCTTTTTGCATCTTTGGTTTCTCACAGGGTCCTTCTGAGGGAGCATTCTCAGAGCGAATGTAAGAGACCCAGCAGAAAGTTCTACTGTTTTTCTTCTAAGGCTTCTACTATACCAGGCTTAGGAGTCCCAGAATATTACTTCTGCCACAGTTTCTTGGTTAATCAAGGCCCAAGACCAACCCAGAATTTGACCCATTTCTTGATGGAGAGCCAAG
Organism: Manis pentadactyla; assembly: GCF_030020395.1. Classification (NCBI taxonomy): domain Eukaryota; kingdom Metazoa; phylum Chordata; class Mammalia; order Pholidota; family Manidae; genus Manis; species Manis pentadactyla. The sequence goes on along the minus strand of NC_080032.1, from coordinate 39,711,186 downwards.
AGCCCAGAGGGAGGGAAAGTATGAATGGTGGCCATCTCTGCAGATTATCCACCAGACTTTTTAACATTTCATGAGACACTGACCTTCTACAGAAGAGTTTGGGTGGTGGTGAATCAAAGTGTTGGAGGAACAGAGTGGGTAGGGGAAGCCCATCCATCATAGAGTATTGTCACTGACATTGTACAGAATTTCTGGTGTATGGTGATAACAAAAAGCCTACCGGGTTTTAGATAATTTTATCATTGTTTAAAAATTCTCTACAGATAGGGTTACAGGTAAAATAAAGGATGCCCATTTAAATTTGAATTCCAGATAAAAAAAACAAACAATTTTTAAGTACAGACATGCCCCAAATATTGCATGGGGCATGTTTCTTTAAAAAAGATTATTTATCTCAAATTCAGATTTAACTGGGTGTCCTGTGCTTTTATTTACTAAATCTGGGAACATTATCAACATTACCTGCAAATAATGTACTCCTTGACCGTCCAAATTATTGTTGTACTCTCTCTTCTGCCTCCTCCCGACCACAGTATAGCTACACCACTGAGTTTGGAAAAGAATGATGTAATGTCAATTCTTAGGTTTTAGAATCAGAGAAATCTGATTTCAAGCCTGGCTCTGCCCACATACCAGCCTTGTAACTGTAAGTTATTGAACAGCAGTGAGCCTCAGGTCCATCTGTTGGGATTAGTCGTAGCTACCTGACAGGACTGCCAGGTGCATAGGTAAGCACATAACTCTGATCGGGGCATAGCAGGCAAGGAGCCAAGTATAGTCCTGACTCCTGTTCCCCCAGATAAAGCAGAAGCAAGAGGAAAATTCCCTGTAGCTTTGTAGATGATGTTTATTTGCTGAAGAATGTCAGCAGGCAGGAATCTGAGTGAGGTTTTTGGTTGTTCTCATTCTTGCAAAAGAATGGGGCAGTAAGTGAGGTCTCATCTTGGGAAGTGCAACTTTGATTCAGACCATCATAGGGAAGAAAAAGAAGGTTTTATATAGGATGACAACTATGTTGTCAGCACCGTACAGGCCCTCAAGGTCCATTATGTAATTCTTCTGAAGTACCTACTGAGGGATATTTTAAATTTGATTTTATTTACATGCATATCCACACTTTCATGTAGATTGTTACTTGAAAGCTATTACAGTATCACTGATGATGAGCACATTTCATGATTGTTGTCTGATTAACCCTGCCAAGAACAACTTAAGGGTGGGTTAAATCTGAATGAATTCCAGGAAAGCACAGGTTCTTTTTGGATGGAACTTGCATATGCAGGGAAATATTTAGAGAGCATATACTCTGCCAAACACTGTGGAATTCTCCTTGAAGTAGATGGAGATGTGGTTAGCTCCATTTTTACTGATCGGGAAATTGAGGCTTAGATTGACCTCAAGACTTGTTGACAGCCACAGAGCTCAGAGGAAAATATGCCCCTGCCACCCACCCCTTGTTACATCCCTCATTTAGGTCACCAGCTGTGTCCTTGTCCTGGGATGCAATGGACATCTCTAATAGCACTTGACCTTGGAGCAGTAATCTGCAGTGTTAGCCATGACCTGTGTTAGGGAGAAAAAATGTTCTTCCACCCTCCAAGGTTCTTCTTGCTGGTCTAAGCATTAGACGGATGTGAGAAAGAATAACAGAAGAAAAACAAATTTTGTATTTGCATGTATGGGGACCCCACATGCATGAGAAGTTCAAAGACAGGAGGGTAAAATGAGGTGTCCGCCCCTCTGAATCTAGAACTGGGAACCACCAGGGCTTCAAAGGGGAGGAGGGCAATGCCCTGGGTGGTAGCACAGCTGATGTTTGTCCTGCCACACAGATAGGCCACTCAGATACAATTCATCTCTGGTAATAACCCTTATTTTGGGAAAGGCCCAATTGGGAGTTTTCTGGGTAGTTAAGGGAAGGGTGAAGTTCCTTGTAAGCCCACAGGGTTCCTATTGGCTTCAGCTCAAAATAGTCCATGTGCCAAAGTGGCACATTTTGGGCATGATTGTTCTGAACCACTTCAACTGCCTGTTCAAAGACCTTGTTCTCATCTCAATCATGTGAATGCCCCGGATCCCTCCTTTTCTCTGGCCTTTCCCTTATTTTCCTTGGAGGTTTGTCCTCCTCGATTAGATAATCGAGTTTGCAGTTCCTTAGGCCTGGCCCAGGAACTTCTCCCCACTTCTTCCTGCTGACACACATCTTTCTACTGACCTCATGAGGACTGCACCTTCATTTTTATTGGTGTGCTTTTTTCCCCATAACTCCATGTCTGCTTTTACTCACCATGAGATCCTTAGTGCCTTGTTCTTACTAACCATGTAATACAGACTTGAAAAAAAGCCTTAAAGAATAAAAAAAAAAAATGAATGAACCCCACTAGGATGACTTAGAGCCTCTTTTTACCAGTCTTTCCTCTTCTCCCAAGTGATTTTAGGGATCAAAAAAAAAATCCCCGAACTTCATTTTGCACATGAAAGGGCTGAGATTCAGAGAGCTCAAGAATTCTCGCCAAAGTCACACAGCACTCAGAAGCTAGGTCTGGGACTATGCTCTCTCGAACATTGGAGCTTTGTCTCTCTGTAGATTTGATCCTAGCTCATCTGCATGGTTGAACATGCTCACAGAAATGCTGGTTTTTCTTTGCTGGTAGTGGAAAGAAGGAAATTGGATAAGCAGATGTTGGTTCTGCAATTTCTTTCTGCCTTTAGATCTAGCCAGAACCTGAAATATGCATCTGTATCAATTTCTCTGCATTTTTTGTTTTTCTTTTTGTCTTCTATGATGACTCAGCATTTTTCACTTCTTTCCCCCGCTTCCAATAATATATCTAAGAAAAATTGCCCTTCAATAATAGAATAGTTCCCTGAAATTTAATAGATTTCTTAGAGATTCTGTAAGCCTAAGATTTGAAGTTCCATGTCGAAATGCCAAAAATATTAGTGAAATCCTATACAGCTAATAGCTTTTTCTATCATTCCACCAAAGGAGTCCTTTGTTTCTGTGCAAAAGCCCACTCATATGCCTGTGGTTGGTGGTGTGGTGAGTGGTACCTTTTTTATTGACTGACAGAATAAATAGAAGATCAAGCCAAAACAACCCACAGCAGATGACTACATGCATGTTAAACTTAGGTATGAGTAAAGGCACTTGTCACTTTACAACTTTCCTTCTGCTTCCTCTGGTTTCAGTGGTGGTGGTTGTGGTGGGGGTGGGGGGTGTAGGGGGTGGGGTGGTAGGGCAGTTTGGATAGCCAAAGCAAGCAAGAGGGAAAGGGAAAACATAGCATGCAGGACAGATGTTAGGGGGAAAAAAATAAAGCAAAATTTCCATTCTGTTACCGATTTATAGAATTCTTGACTGCTGGAGCTGAGAACTCTTAGAAATTCTCTCCCCTTCTTCCTTCATTTACAGATCAAAAATTTCCAAGTCCAAAGAGCTGGTATGACTTACCTAATGGATAATGGAAGAGTTGAACTTTAAGAAGGCCTTTGATGTCAGCTCCTTTAGGACTCGGCTCACTGGTTACCTCCTATGTGATGCCTTCTGTAAGCCCCCAGCTATGGCTGTGTATGCCGTTCCCCAAATCTCCATAGCACTTTGTATTCTCAGTGCAGCCCACAGACATTAAAACAACACATTAGAGTACTACAAACAAGTCTATGCCTACAAATTCGATAATTAAATTAACAAATTCTTGAAAGGTACAAATGACTAAACTCCCATAAGGAGAAATAAATAAGCATCCATGGTGCTGTGAGCACCTCTCCACTTTTCTGCTTCTCCCTTAGTCCTTGAGCTCTGTGAGCTCCGGGATGGTGCTGTTCATGTACCAAGGAGCGGGAAGGGCAGGAATGTCGATGATCAGCGTGTTCTCTCATATGGTGTGGATTTACTTCCCTTTTTCTTAATACAGGCCTCTTTGCTCATCGCCATGTACGAACTTCCCAGTGGCTCTCCTGTTGTACCTCAGCAGTTACATCGTTGCTGATTTCTAAGACCCAATCCCTTTCCAATGACCAGTGTTTTGCTATCAGACCTGGTATTTCCTCTTGCATCTGTTACTCGTGATCTGGTTGATCTGAGATAGATTAGTCAGTCTTTCTGAGGATCATTTTTTTCTCTTCTGTGAAATGGGTATATAAATAGCTGTATTTCAAAATCTTCCTTCAGACTTTATAAGATAAAGTAGAAAAAAGAAAATCCCTAATAACTGCCTGGCCTACCTTTCATCATTTTTCAATTGGTTCCTGATAGGACTGGACTGAACTGGTGAGGCAGTGGAGTGGACCAATTGCTTCCTTAAGGACTTGAGTTATTTTTAGATTTTGTATTGTTATGATTGTTGCTGTTTTGCTTCTGATCCTTAAGACTTCTTAAATCTTTTGCTTGGTTTATGTTTTCTAGATTCGATGGATTATATTGATTGATATTTACATGTTGAACCAACCTTCCATACCTGGAATAAATCCCACTTGTTTGTTGTGTAGGATTCTTTTTATGCATTTTTTTCAAAAATTCATTTTCTAATTTTTGTAAGAACTTTTACATCTATGCGTATGGTATTAATCAATTAGATATAAGTCATTAGTTTTCTTGTAATGTCTTTATCTGGTTTTGGTAAGAGGATAATTCTGGCATAAGAATGAATTAGAAAAAATTCCCTCTGCTTCTACTTTTTGGAAGAGATTGCAGAGAATTGGTACTTCTTTCTTAAGTGTTGGGTAGAATTTACCAGTGAAACCATCTAGGGTTGATGCTTTCTTTTTTGGAAATTTAATAATTATTGATTCCATTTTTAAAATTATATATAGGGCTATTCAGCTTATTATATGAGTTTAACAATTTGTGTCTCTCCAGAATTTGTCTGTTCGTCTAAATTAACAAATTTGTGGGCATAGAGTTGTTCATAGTATTCCTTTATTCTCATTTTAATGTCTACGGGATCAGTAGTGATGATGCCGCCTTCATTTCTGAGACTGGTATGTTGTGTCCTCTCTCTTTTATTCTTGGTTAGCCTGACTAGAGGTATTTAGGCAGTGTTTTTATGTAGGCTTTTGATGCCATCAGAAGACTTGTTAGGCAGTTTGTATATGTTGTACATTCAGCCCTTGCACCGCTTCATGGGTCAGTTATTCCATTAATATTTTACAGATGAGGAAACAGAGGGCCAAATCATTTTTGTAAGGAGGGGACACATTATTACAAGTTTTATAGGTGCTCTTCCTTGCCTTAAAGTAGTTCTTGATTGCTTTCCTACCTACTCTGCTCTTCTCATAGGAATGGAAGCCCATGCTGCATTAGCTGTACAATCTTAGAGAAGGACAACATTTGATGGAAACAAAACAAAAGGACTTAACACTGGTGGAGTGTTGCCTTTCAGTCCCACTGAAATTAAATTGGCAGTGGTAACTCTAGTTTATTACTCTTAAGTAATGTTTAATTAAGGGTTGATTCCATGCACAGCTGGTTGCATCATATAAACATGCTCCATGCCCTCCTTTGCTGCTGTTTCCCAGGGAGTGCAAGTAGTTTCTTGTTCAGCAGCACTACTGCAGTGGGGTAAAAGACATCTTGTTTCTTGGTTTTACTTCTTCAGCTAAATTACATGTATGGCACCCTACTGAGAGGGCATTTTGCTGTCACTTGCTAAAGAGAGAAGCACAGGTAAGTATGGGAACCTTGTTTGACATTTATAAGCAACCTGGGCAATTTTGAGAAATACACTAGATAGTAAAGACACTTCCATAAAAGGTGGCTGACTGATGGTTTAGCCAAAATATGATACCTGGTAGTTTATGGCAATTTTCTCTAACAGGAGTAGATATTGGATTTATTTCAAAAGTGCCTCAAGAGTCCTTCTTATGCTACTAAGGCATTAGTACTTTTTTGCAAAGTGCACACTAGAAGAAAAAATACTGCAGGCTATAAAATAAGGACATTGTGTGTATGAGTGGATGTGTGCATTTGGAAGGGAGGAGGGCTTAGTTCAGTGTGCTGTTGACTTCATATAGATAGATTCATAGACTGTGTTTTATTTCTTTGTGGAGATTGCAAAATCATTCCCAATGCAGAATTTGTTAATGAAAAGAAAAAGAGAGTGATTTAAAGAAATTTATTTGATTTCAATAAGCAACTCAAGGGTAATTCCCTCTACAATATTTTAAACAAATATGCCAATAAAGGCTTGCATCCCATTCTCTGCACAACTTCTTTCATTCCTCTCTCCAAATTAAGTTATAGAATAGCAAAACCCAATCACCTACTTTAAAATTCTCTCAGGCATTTTAACTACAAAGTCAGGACAATTTTGCTTGCTACTTCAATGCATCCATCACACAATGTGAGAGAAGAGGGTGTGCTCTTTTCAATAAACATATGAGGGAATCAGGATCTGTTTTAATACTGTTTCTGCCACAAATGGGCTGTACAACCTCTGCAAATGATGTGCCCTCTTGAGCATAGGTCTATAAGTCCTTATTTTTTAAGTGGAAACTGAAATACCTGCCCAATCTACATGACAGATTTGAAATGGTGATAGAAATAGTAGACATGAAAACATAGTCCTTTCTGATTCTGCAAAGCTCTCTGGACCAGTTTGCGTTGATGTGGCATATTTTGCAGTATGAGTTTTGTTTCTAAAACCTTTTGGAAATCCTATGTGGATAAACGTGGGTAAATTGTTAACATGGCATCAAGTTCTAGAAATACTGTGCCCTGTCTTCATCTGCTGAACTTCCAACATCTTAGCACATAGAACTGCACTTGTGTGTGTGTTTATGTGTGTATCTCAGCAGAGGTGAGGCCTGATCCAGAGGCTCCCTCAAAACACTCAAAGCCCCAGACAGTAGCCCTCTAATAAAGATAGGCTTAACTTGAAGACAAAAATAAGGAACAAAAAAAAATACCTTAGGATACTATGGATGTCATTCTGTAAGAAGATACTTCTCTTGGCCTACTCATGGTTAGTTGAAAATGTTTCAAATTCTTTCTAAGCTGCCTAAATTAGTGGGTTTGAGTTAAGGGCACAATGTAATCACTGATGATAAGAAAACACAATGGTCTTGCTTGTCAGGAAAAAACCCTTTTAATTATATGGAATATGAACTAGTGCAATGGTATTTTAGACCTGGTTTTATTATTGTATTTTCTTCCTTCAAACTGTCAAGGACAGGGTGACCTAATACTTAATTTTTTAAAATTCACATGTTATTCACACATTTTTAATTTTACTCTTTTAAGGAGTACACTTCAATGGCTTTCAGTATATTCACATAAATGTACAGTTCCCAACACTATCTAATTCATTTTCATCATCCCCAAAGAAACCTCACACCTATTAGCAGTCACTCTCGTTATTCCTGACCCTGGTCTTTGGCAACCACTGATCTGTCTATCTCTATGGATTATTCTATTCTGAAAATTTCATGTAAGTGGAATTGTGTAATATGTGCCTCATTGTGTCTGGCTTCTTTCACTAAGCATAATGTTTCACAAGCTCAGCCATGTTGTAGCATGTATCACTAAGTCATTCCTTCATGGCTGAATAACATTCCATTATATGGACATACCATTTTGTTTATCCATTCATCAGTTGATGGACATTTGGGTTGTTTCACTTTTGGCCTATTATACATAATGTGCTGTGAAAACCTATGCACAAATTTTTGTCTGAACATTTTTAAAAATTAATAGAGCAGTTTTAGGTTTACAAAAAAATTAAGCTCAAAGTACAAAGAGCTCCTATATACACCCTCTTCCCCACTACTCACCACCACACAGTTTTCCTTATTATTAAGATGTTGCATTAGTGTGGTGCATTTTTTTATAATTGATGAATCATTGTTGATATATTATTATTAAAGTCTATGCTTTAAACCATAGGGTTCACTCTTTTTGTGGTATGTTCTATGGTTTTGCTAAATGCCTAATGTCATGTATGTACTTTTGTAGTATCATATAGAATAATGGTTTTAATGCCCTAAAAATCTTCTGCACTCTACCTCCCTCCTTCTCTTTGCCTTCCCTCTTTCCTTTTCTTCCCCTGAACCCCTGGAAACCACTGATCTTTTTACTGTCTCCATGGTTTTGTCTTGTCTAGAATTTCAAAGAGTTGAAATCATTCAGTCTGTAGCATTTTCAGGCTGGCTTCTTTCACTTAGAAATATGCATTTAAGGTTCCTCCATGTCTTTTCATGATTTGATAGCTCATTTTTATCACTGCATAATATTTCTTTATATAGATGTACCACTGGTTGTTTATCCATTTGCATGTTGAAGGACATCTTGTTTGCTTCCAATTTTTGGCAATTATGAATAAAGCTGCTTGTGCAGGTCTTTGTCTGATCTTGTTTTCAACTCATTTGAGTAAGTACCTGAGAGGGTGATTGCTGTATCATACTGGCAAATTAGGTTCAGCATTGTAAGAAACTGCCAACTGCTCTTCCAAAGTGGCTGCTCCATTTTTCATTCCTGCCAACAAAGAATGAGAGTTCCTGTTGCTCTATACCTCCACCAGCACTTGGTGTTGTCCATGTTTGGGATTCTAATAGTTATTCTAATAGTTGTGGGGAGGAATTTCACTGATGTTTTAGTTTACAATTTGATAATGCCATATGATGTTGAACATCTTTTATATGCTTATTTTCCATCTGTCTATCTTCTTTGGTGACATATCTGCTCAGATATTTTACCCAGTTTTTAATTGGAGTTTTAACTTTTTTACTGGTAAGTTTTAATAGCACATATCCTGTTAATTTTCTTGGGTCTCTACCTAGAAGTGAAATCCTGGGTCATATAATAAATATGTTTAACTTTCTGAGGAATTTCCAGACTGTTTTTCAAAGCAGCTATGCCACTTTACCACCAGCAATGTATAAGGGTTTCAATTTCTCTACATCACTGATAGCACTTGTTATTGTCAGTCTATTTGTATTATAGCTATCCTACTGGGTGTAAAATGCTGTCTCATTGTGGTTTTGATTTCCATATAGCTAGATCATGTTTTATTCTTTCTTTAAAAATATTCATTCCACCAAGCTGCGCCTTTTACTTGGAGTGTTTATTCCATTTACATTTAATGAAATTAGTAATAAGGTAAGACTTACACTTTTATACTTTCTATTTGTTTTCTGTATGTCTCCTGTCATTTTTTGTTGTTCTGTATTTCCTTTTACTACTTTCTTTTGTGTCAGGTTTTTCTGGTGTACCATTTAAATTCCTTTGTCATTTCTTTTATTATGTTTTTTATTTTCTTAGTGATTACCCTAGAAAATACAAAAATAATGTTAACGTATTAATTTACAATAATCTAATCTGTTTAATACAAACTTGTTTTCAATAGTATAACAACCTTTGCTCCTATACAGCTCCATCTTCTCCATCATCTTTGGTGTTATTATTGTCATACAAATTACATATTTTCACATTGTATGCCCAGCTGCACAGATTTATAGTTATTGCTTTGTGCAGTTTTCTTTACATCAGATAAGAGAAAAAATATTACAATTAAGAAATACATTCATATCATCTTTTACATTTATCTATATAGTCACCACTACTGGTGCCTTTATTTCTTCATGTGGATTTAAGTTACTTTTTAGTGTCCTTTCATCTCATCCTTAAGGACTCCCTTTAGTATTTATTGTAGAGAAGGTCTGCTAATGATCATTTCTCTTTGTTTTTATTTATCTGGGGATGTCTTAATTTCATCTTAATTTCTGAAGGATAGTTTTGCTGGAGATAGAATTCTCAGTGCTATAGAATTGATGGTATGGTTTTTGGTTGAGAGTCTTTCTTTCATCACTTTGAATACATCATCTCACTGTTTTATGGCCTCCCTGATTTCAATGATATATCAGTTATTAATCTTAATGAGGACTCCTTCAATGTGAGGAGTTACTTCTCGCTGCTTTCAAGATTCTCTATTTTTCTTTTGATTTGATAGTTTGATTATAATGTATTGAAGAGTTGTTTGCTCTGGTGAGCTCTGATTTAGGTTAAATGAAAGACAACCCTGTGAGGGTGGCTTTCCAGGAATGGACAGACAGATCAAATAATGATAATTCTCTGGGAATTGGGTATTGGAGTTGCTTCAACCCTGTCCCACTGTTAGAATGCTGGTTTTCATTGTGGTTGCGAGGCTGTTGGTATTCAAGGCTACCACAGAGTTGGAGGAGGGCTATGGAAGTAGATCAAGTTTAAGTGCTACAAATGCTCTTTTCTTTCTGAGTTCCAGTCATTTTTTTGGAATATGTTGAAGTTGTGGCAAGCCTTTGGGTAATTTTCAGTGTTCTGGAAAGGTGATTTTTGACAAATTTTCCCATTGCTTTTATGGAGATGATATTCTGAAGTGCTATTCCTCCAGCCATGGACATGACCTTGTGGTGCTCTAAAAGAATATTCAAATCCTCTTAGAGCTCTTTTAGATGGAATATCATGTGAGCAAAATCAGGTGTCTTATTCAAGATTACGTAATAGCTTTGCTTCCCAAGAAGCAGAGCCTGAGATGAGAATTCCTGTGCAAAAAATATTATTGAAGAAGGACTCCCTGGAGAAACCACTAACAGATTGAGTGAAGTAGGCCAGACAGGGTGAAGAAGCCCAAGGCAGAGTGTGATTTTAGACAAAACCTCAGTTCCAGCCTTATTGTGCCAAGGATCTCTAGAGTATATGTCATGTCTCATTTTTTGTATGTCCTCAAGCCAAGGGAGGTGATTATTTGGGCTGAATTGTTTCACTCTAAAAATTCATATATTGAAGTCCTAACCTCTCAGTATCTCAGAAAGTAATTCTATTTGGATATAGTGTCTCTAAAGAGGTAGTTAACTTACCACAAGGTTATTGGAGTGGGACCTAGCCCAGTATGACTGGTGTCCTTGTAAGAAGAGATAAGGACATGAATACACAGAGGGTCTCGAGACCATATGAAGGCACAGGGAGGAGACAAACCCAGGAGATCAGCCTTAGAAGAACCAACCCTGCCAACATTTTGATTTTGGACTCTAGTCTCCAGAATTGTAAAAAAATGTATTTTTTTGATATTGAAACGATTCAGTTTGTGCTGGTTTGTCATGGCAGCCCTAGAAAAACTAATATAGTATTTTTCATACTCCTACACATGTCAGTTGTTTGCCAAATACTGCCTGTGAGGGGCATCACTTTTCAGGCATTTCCAATTCTCTGTGCCCGAGTACAAAGCAGCTTTACCATTAGAAGTCAGCGTTCCAAAGTAAGTTGCAAGAGTTGCTTTTAGAAACAAGAGTACATAGAAAACGGGAGAGGGAATCATAGCACTGCCTGATGGAATCTGAGGGGATCTGAGCAGAGCATGGACAGTGACCACCACAGGGGTTTGTTTACAAATTAGGGAAATCAATCCTTAGTAGTTTAAGCAGAAAATAAGTGTATTTAATTACATTGATCAGGTCACAATTTCTAGGAAGCTAGAGAAATAGGTGCCAGGATTGCCTAGTAATAACCAGTACCCATATTACCAATAACTGGTCAAATGGAAACACCATGACAGATACATTTAATATTGGACATTAGACACCAGCATATACTCTCTGTTCATTGCTGCCCCTAGAAACTGGGAGTATTTTAAGCCAGAAGGAATTTGGTGCAAGGCCTCCTTCTTTGTACTACCAGCTCCTAATTCAGTGTTTGTTATGTTTGTTAGGCATGCTCTTGTTTACATTCAAATTTAAAGAAGCTGTGAAAGTGAGACTTTTATACAGAAAAGTGACCACTGTTTTATACCAGAATTGATAGAGTGAGGAAATTTCCACACCAGCAAGGGTATTCAAAGCTTCTGGGCATCCAAAAGGTGTGATAAATGTCTACTAGAGGTCTTTGAAGAGAAAGAATTCTTATTTCATCTGGATTCGAAGGAAAGATTCAAGAGACAATAGAGAGGATTGTTGGCTTTTGATGATGGATTATAACTGTTGCCCAATTAGCATTAAGTTGTAAATACAGGAGGTCATCTGTTGTTGTTCTGAGAAACTGCGTGTTCCTGAAGTGACTGTGCTGCTGTCCACACACAGTGTTTGCGGCATACAGTTTATTTTCATGAGAATTCTTTCAGGTTTGCCTTCTTCCATCTTTCTCTGGATAAAAGCTCCTAGTTCTTCAGGCAATTCTTTGCATATCTTCAAAGATAATTTCTTTTCTGTATTTATTATAGGAGAGCAGATGTCTTTTCCACATGTTTTTCTCTGGTGTGCTGTTTCTTGGCTCCTTGTTGCTACATATATCTCCACCCCTTTTTCTCACACAGGGACTGTATGTCATTAAAATAGGGACATATAGGGAATATAAATATGTGTCTGTTTACAAAAGTTAGGTTTATTGACTTTGTGATTCCTGCCAGTTTCAGGGTAGTAGATTATTCTCACATCTATTCTCAATTCACCATTTCAAAATCTCCTTCTAGATCAGCCCCTCTCATTCCCCATCACTGTTATCAATTAAATTTCATACCAGGCAGCAGAAAAATTCTCAGGAGAAAAGGAGAAATAAGTCCCTGATCCAATATCCAACTCTGATTTAGGAGAATAGTCTCCTTAAAAATCTCAGATCTTGACATTTCCTATACACAGAGAAAGTATCTAGGTGGATCTATCACTCTTGACCTTTTGGCAATAATCGAATCTTCCTTGTCTATCAACATAAATAAGATGAATACCACATTTATATAAAACCTACCCATCAAGGAAAAAGGTGAAGGTAAAGAAATTCTAAATTATTTTCTGATGGTACGATTTATAATGCTGCCTAAACCTGAGGAAGAAATGGACAGATGTACCAAATAAGGAATATTTGATTCCACACTTCATCATGTAAGAGGGATTCTACTTGCAATCTGTGTTTATTACACACCTTGGTAAGTTCTTAGAGTTACTAACCTACATAGATATCAAAATGGATCAAGTCAGTGATATAAAAATTAGCCCACTGAATAAAAGGAATCAGACATCACAGACATGACATCTGGTAGAGCACTGAAATGAAGTAGAAGGCTGACCAGTACATTAGTGTCTTGCAAACATGGGCCTGGTGTCTAAGATACAGATTGATTCCCAGGTTGGTGGACAATAAGAAAGATAGAAATGAGAGACCCAGGAAAAAAAAAGAAAATAAAACCAGCTGTTTGTCTTCCTCTTTAGATTTTTGATTTGATGTCAAAACTCTCATTATATGGAATGCCACATGAGAGTAAGTATGTTGGCAGACAGAGTTCTAAACAAGCACAGCCTTCAGAATGGTCATATACAAAAAGTTCTCTGTGCTAGTCAGGATAGGTTAGGCTATGCCATGGTAACAAACAAACCCTGTAATATCTGCTGTGTAACATGGTATGAGATTATTTGTCAGCCACATTATAGTGTAATGTGGGTCAGGCAGCTCTCCTCAGTAGCCCTCTTCCAAGTGGTGACTCAGGGACCTGGAATTTTTCTATATTGAGGCCATATCATGTAGAACAAATGACTCCCAGTGGAGCCAGTGAAGGAGAAGAGAGGCTGGGAGAACATGAAGCATGGTTTAAAATAATTTGCCTCTCTTCTAGCTGCAAACCATGGATTAGAGCTCAGGGAGAGTACCCCAACCTATAGAGTCATGGCTGGCGGTCTGCCATGTGCTTTGGAGGAAGATACAGAGTCATTATCTCTGCCTCAGTTTTTGAGATTATGAGGAAAAAACACCGCATTGCCATGTGGCGCGTGTGTGGAAGTCTCTGGAAAGGGTTCATTGCCAAAGTAAAGAAGAACTGCACTGGTGATGAGAGGCAGAATAATCTGATGGCTCAGCTTTAAAAAATATATTAGCACTGAATGTTCCTAACAGAGTTATGAACTACTTGAAGCAGTAAACATCTCAGACCTCACAGAGAGAAAAGCACATAGAGGAAAAAAGAATGATTTGGGCATACACTATTAGAATTTCCATATTAACAATGAATGCATTTTAGTCATAGGATTACCACATCCATTGTTACCAGCTTTACACTCATTGGGCTGAGTTTTTAGCATTCATACAAAGTTTCAATATAATCTCTACAGTCATTTCCATTTCTGTCACTCAGCGATGCTATGGTTTTTTCCACACTTGGTGGTGGATTTGAGATAAACTGTAGCTCATAGGAGATTTTTTTATTTGGGAAGCAAATTGTTGAATAGAAACAGAAGACTGTTTTCCAATCTCCTGTGTTTTATTCATCAGCATTGGATTTTTAAAGATTCCATTTGCCATCTGTTATTTCCTTTACTCCAATGATCATACATACATATGTTTTCCCCTTATTGAAATACTAATTTGTTCTCTGAGTGGCTGATTCAAAAGATGAAATTAACATTCTGAGGGATCTATAAACCCTGATCTCTGTCATTTATTCTTCTTGTAATATTGTTACTCTCTTGATTTACAGTTTGTTTATTTTAGAAAATGGGAGGGTAGATTTTGCATAAATACAAACTAAAGAATATCATATTATATGAAGGTGAATTTTTAACCCCAAGTTTCACCAAGTAAATTACCTCTGTGATGAACCTGTTTCCAAGTAGGGTCATGTTCTGAGGTGCTGGAAGTTAGGATTTCAACATGTCTTTTTGGAGAGACATTGACTATTAAATCACCATGTACATTTTTTGGTTGCTTACTGCTAGAAGTGGTTCAATCCATATGGAAAGTGTTTGAAAAGTATAAAAGATTTTAACACAAGCAGGGTGTTAGCATTACTGTTATTAGAAAGAGCAGTCCTTTATTTACGAGCGAACTTGAACACTGACTAGATTATGTACTAGTTTAATTTAAACAAAATGTACTCGTAAATGAATTTCAGTCTTTAGGCTACTATTAAATGTTTGCCTCAGTTTTTCTGCTGAGGAGAACTTTTGTAATTCTGTTTTCAATAAAGAATAATCAGTCCTGAAAACAGGATTCACTTGGAGTTAATGCATCCTAAATGGAATGAGCTCATTTTGCTACTGCTAAGTCAGGGACATAGCGATGTGTTGTGCCCCAGTCCTCACTGTGCAAATCACTGTATTACGGTGCCCATCTCCATAAGGAGATGTCCATTCCCACATCAACCTCAGAAATCAGAGAAACCACAAAAAATGATTATCTTAATCTTCTTTTGTTATGATAGTTTCAAATAGACGCTTGGAAAGCCTCAAGGAGTAGCGTTCTTGATTCTGATGCTGTGACACGGTGAATGAGGTACCGAACCTGCAAGCATGGTTTTTCTCTGATCAAGTCAAAGTGGGGAAGGGGCAGAAGTCTCCAGATGGGAATGAAATCCCGAGTAGTGGTGACAGCTGTTGCAGGAATGGGTGACTTACAGTTTTAGAAGAACACTGAAGCTCTGAAAGCGAACAAACAAACAAAAGGAAAAATAGGAGACCGCGGAGCCTACTTTTGGCAATCCCCATGCTGGCTAGCTCCCAACCACATGCTGGCCACTTAGGATAGAGATTAATAGGTGGCAATAAGGATTAAGATCTCAGAGAACCTCATAAGAAAGCTCTGTATATGCCTGGTTTGAACTAACCCACAGGATGAAGGCCTTAACTCCTGAATGGCCAACTCACAGTTAATTTCCACAGCCCTTCCATGTCATGTCAACTGAACAGCATTTGAAGTGTATGAGACAGAGGCAGTGGTCTTTACGCAGGTCTGGGTTGGCCCTCATTTGCAGTCTTCTTGATGCTAGAGCTGGTAACAAAAAAGCAGCCGCGCAGACTCGGGTGATGGTGGTGCTGGTGGAGCATATTTATTGACGCCATCCGAGAGTATATGGAAGCCATCTTTCCACCGGGCAGCTCTGCATTTCAGCGTCACAGATGAGTGCAGCTTTGCTCACAGCGAGGTAAGAGAGCAGCAATCCACTTTCCCCTCCCAACCCTCTAGTCAGAACCAGAAATATGATGTTAATGTACTAATTTGGTGATGTTGCTTTTTAAAGTAAACTCTTTAGGACTGTGTTTTGGAAAGGATGGCAAAAGTAATATGTGGGTGGTCCTCGAGTCTCCGTGCCTGACTTTTTTTTGTGTATTCTTTCTGCAAGAGCTGAGAGATTTTAATAGATAATAGGGAACTAAATAGAAACATCATCTAATAAGCACGATGTGTGCTGTCACTGTGAATTCAAACATAATGAACAATGATGGAACGATAATGGTTGCGTACAGAGGTCGGCCATGTGCTCCTTCTGGATGATGCTGCCTTAAATACGGATGCCATGAGCCAGCCAACAGTGCTCCAGGTAATCAGATTTTCTGCTGCTCTCAGACTCTCAGAGGGGTTTTAGCTTTTTCAGTTAGTTGAATCATAAAAATGAAATCAGATCCTAAAGGGATTTTATAGATGTGGATGCAGTGGCAGAGAAGAAAGGAGGAAGACAAGGGGAGAGAAAGGGAAGACAAAAGAGGGAAGAGAAGGAAACCCCGATGCTGTTTTTCCCTAGACCACGAGAAGCATCTTCTGAATTAGAAGTAGTCTGTTTACCACTCCTGCATCCCGTCTGAAGACAAATTAACTTTTGCTCTATAAAGCTGGTACACTAATGGCACACAGTATATTTAAGTGGCTGTTTTTCTCTGTATAACATTTGAATGTCCAATTAATGACCAAATTTCAAAGAATTCTGATATGTAAGCAAAGCCTAATCGGTCCTTCTATTGTATTCTGTAAGATCGGTTCATGTATTTAGCTCATTCGACACCTAGACAATGTTAATCTTAAGGAACTGATGGATTGTAGAATTTGTTCTGAATTTTCTGAGGTACTAGGAGAGGTACAGGGGAAACCCTCTTTTGAAGTAGAAAGAACAGTAGATTGGTATCAGATGATATAGGTTGAAGTATCAACTTTATTACTTAGAGTCTTGAACAAGCCCCCAAAGCTCTCAGGCACATACTTTTTCTTACTCATTGATATGGTGGGGATGGGAGTGAGAAGTAGATGAGATTGTGTAAGTTAGAGCACTTTGTGAACTAGAAGACAGTAGATCCTGCTACTCACTGACCGATGTGTGGAACAGCAGTGGCTGTAGCATCTAGGAGCTCATGAGAAATGCAGAATCTCAGGCACAGACCCAGATCTACTGAATTCGAATCTGCACTTCAACAAGATCTGCAGGTGATTCAAATGCACATTAGAACTTGAGAATTATTTTGCTATGTATATAGTTAAGTCTGAGTGTATTATAAAAAAAATTATTAAAAAATAATAATGCTTTGAAAAACCTAAACTGTATGTTGGATAAAAATCTTATAATCTCTTGAAAAGAGATTAATGATAAACAAGCCTCATGTAAAAAAGGAAAAAAAGAAGTCTGCTCCAAACACACACAAAAATAAAAAAATCCAGAAACAAATGCATAATTTTCCAAGGTATGTTCTAGGATTCATAAACATTAAGTACAAAGAATTCACCTTTTATTTTAACTTTTCTATATCATAAGCGTCATTGATGAATGTGATGCCATGAAAGTCTACCATGATCTAAAGGTTTATTACGTTACTGTAGAAATGGTGAGGAAGGAAATGCATTTATAGATTATAAAAGATTTCCCACCACACGTGTTGAAATATATTCTTTCATTATACTCAATAACTAGAAGACTTAAACCTTAATCCTTGCAAATTCTGGTAATCCATGGCTCTTATTGCACTTGCCTTGCAAGAACAGAGAGAACTTTCTTACATTGGCCGAGTATGACGGAAGTGTGGAAAATTGCAATTCCAAACAGAAAGAGGTGCTGAAATTTCCATTATTTTTCCAAATGAGATGGTTGATTCAGAGGAAAGGAAAGAAAATGGGAGGAAATGCTTTTTGATGAAATTTTTTAATCATGTGAAGTTTGGGGGAAAATATAACCTGTTTACTTCTCAGATCACTTTGATATGTACCCCCTCCGGACTGAAAATTCTAGATTTTAGCCAGATTTGGGAGGTACAGGGAATGTGTAGCAATGATACTCACTCTGAAATAAATAAGGTTTGAAATTAACCTGGTTAACAAAAAATAGCAAAACTTGTCATTTTTCATCATCAACTGACACCAACAGTTTTTTAAATACAGGACCAAAATGGAAGTGTGATTCACATTCTATATCTATAAATCTAAAGGTGAATTAAGACTCACTAATAATCAAGTTTATTTCTTTATGGGAGCAAACAAAGACACCTCTCCCCAGAAAAAACCTTTTGAGATCTGAAACGACTGATGTAATCAAATCTACACTCTGACTAAAAATTTCTGAGTCTTTCAGAGTGTTGAACACCCTGTGTATGAACTTCCCATCCATGGTATAGACAGTTCCCTCCCTCTCTCTTTCTTCCTCACTGTGCTGTCCCCAATGGCCCTTTGAAGTGCTTTCATATGCAGGTAACAGAACAATGATTTAGACAAAAGGACATTTAATCATCTCACAAAATACAAGAAGTCAAAGGGGAGCAGTTTGCTTGGTGCTGTAGCTCAGAGATGTCATCAAGGACCCTGAGCTCTTTCTCACTCAACAGCTGTTCTTAGTATGTTGGGCTGTGACTAGTCACAATAAAAGCATCCTAGCTTCACAATAGGAATCTCAGGAGGAAGGAAAAAAGGTGGCAAAAAGATGTCTTCGCACTGTCTCTGCTTTGATCAGATAGGAGAATCCTCACCAGAAGCCACCCAATAAACATTTCCTTATGTCTCATCATCTCCCCGGTGATCAGGAGGACATGGATACTTTCAGCAGCAAGAGAGGCAGGAAAGCACCAGGGTTATTTTAGTTCATTAGTGGGAGGCAGACAAGAGAGAAAGGATGTGGGAATGTGGGATGGGTGGGTCACTGACAACGTCTGACGCCATCAGGAAGCAGTCAAATGGGCCTACTTCAGAGGTTTCCTATGTATTGCCGACTTGCCGAATGTTATTGGGCGCATGAATCCCTTAGAGACCTTGCTGGAAACAGATGATGATACAGTAGGGGTAGGGTGGGGCTTGAGAATTTGCATAGCCAGCAAGCTCTCCAGTGATGCTGTGGCTGCTGGGCCATGGACCGCACTCTGAGTAACCAAGTTCTATACCATGCCTGGTCCATCACATGTCTTTTATTTATTTATTTTTTGGTCTCAGTGTAATTACATCTATCCATAATCTCATCCTTAATTTCTTCTGTCATGTTCAGTGTACAGTTCAATTTGTCTTTATCTCCTTTATTTTCTCACTTGTCCCCGAGGCACCTGTAATGAAATCAGTGTTGAGCACAAACAAGTTAGCTGTAAACCCCTTTACCATTCACTTCCCTTTTTTTAACCCTTGTTTATTTGATTGATGGAAGATTGTTCATTTCTTCCCCTTTTTCTTCCTCTTTTAAAATTCCATTTATGAAGGCAAAATATAAATACCTAAACTGATAACTCTAAGTTTGGTGGTGGATATGTCCTCATGTCAATGAAGGTAAAAAGCTCTTTGTTAATGACTTAAGAACAAATTGTAATATAGAATATTAGGATAGCCACCTCTAAGGTTAATGGAAAGGCTGAGAAGAATATGTTTAACAAATTGCCACAGAATTCCCGGTCAGGTGGAAACCCCCTTCTCTAATTAAACTTGTTATTGTTATACAGCATTCACAGGCAATCAAGCATTATTTCTTAGGCAATGTTAATTGTTTTCCTGTTTTGCTCAATTACAAGTATACAATAGAACTATTTACAATTCGGTTGCACTGTCAATTTGCAGGATTTCAGTTAAACTGAAGGCTAAACAGACTTTAATGGACTCACCTAGAGACCATTTGTACCCATGATTTAAAAAATACATTTTGACTTCTAGTCAATCAGTTTACATAGACATTTTGAGTATGCTATTTTTATATTGGTCAAAGACCGTTTGCGTTCTAAAAGCAGTACCGTCCAGTAGAGCTTTCTGTGATGGTAGGAATGTTCCACATCTACACTGTCCAATTTAGAATCCCCAGCCATATAGGGCTACTGATACTTGAACACGGCTAGTCCAGTTGAGGAACTTATTTTAAACTGTGTTTCATTTACATTTAAATTTAATGAGCCATTTGTGACTGATGGCTACCTTATTGGACAGATGGTCAGATACCTCTAGAAGTCATTATTTTTTGGTTTGTTTTCTGCCATTATTAATGACTGGTTTTGGAAGTTACCACCTCCTTCTTGTATACACATACTGTCTAAGAGTCCACTTAATTTTTTAATCTTCAATTTTTTGTGCAAAATATATATACATCATTATATACATATAAACTCAATTTTTAATTTTCTTCTGTAATATAAGTGGTGATAAACTACCTAACTTTAGATGTATATGTAGTAAGTAAATGCATTATGAATATTTGGGTACAGGAGGACACAAATATTGATTGTGTCAAGACAGAGCAAAGGAATGAGAGGTTGCAGTAATTATTTAAACAGTAATTCTCTTCTGAGGTTGAAGTCATTGGACTTTATTGTGTTATGTCCATCTGAACGAGAATTATTCCCATTTTTCTAATACAGCCATCATCTAATTATTCATGTTCATGTCATGGATTAGCGACATAACTTTTCATTACTGTCATTAACTCACTCACTCATTATGCCTATTATACCAATTCTTGAACTGAAGGTGATTCATTCATGTCATCACTTGGCTAAATCAAGTATTTGTATATTTATAAAGCTTGAATATGGCTTATTGCACAGTTACAATGCTCAGCTTTAAAGAACCTCATATACTTACATTTTTTTATCTTGAATATACTCTAGAAAGCTACCTGAAGCTCTTGTAATAAAGTAGGATAAAATCCACAATTAAAAGTAAATATATACATTATAATAACTACCTATTAGAGTTTACTTAGTGGCTGGAAATATATATTTATCATCTTCTGGAATGAGATTTGGAAATATGCATCCAAAATAATTTAAAATGTACATACTTTTGACCTAGGCTTCTATTTCTAGATATTTTTTCCTAAAGAAATAATTAAACAATCTAGAAAGATAGAGGTGAGGGAAAAACAGAGATATAAGTAAAAGCATGTGCATTATATTTTTATTTATAATAATTATATATAAAATTTTGAAAACACCATGAATATTCAACAATCATAGATTATTTAAATATGCATGAAAATTTGCATATTATTCATTACAAAATATGCATGCAAAAATTAAATATTGTATATCATTAAAATGACAAAATAGAGCTATAATTATTGACACTGAGAGATACCAATATAGTGAAAAAGCAGGTTTCAAAATAGTGTGTGAAGAATAATCTTGTTTGGTTCAAAACAGTATGCATATTTATATTTGTGTATTAAATATATAACAACATTTTAATGGTGACTATCCTTATGTAGTAGGATTAAGCCTGATTTCAAATTTCTTTTTGTTTTTTCCCCTTAAGTATTAACAACGTTTATTACAGGGCTGATCTTCAGCTGATATGTTTTCTTAAAGCCTGAACCGTGGTTAAATACAGAAATACTTTCATATTATTTGAAAAATAGCTAATATCCTGAACCCCTCAACAAGTGTGGCCCTGTTTCTGCTGCTCTGGGCACCTAGACCCTAGATCTTCCTATAATTTAGCTACTGAAATAACCCCATGTGTGGGAAAAGTTGGGGTTCCTATGGCCAGGATCCTTACCTGACCCTGAACTTCTTGATGATGTAACTGGCCTGCTGCTAGGCTACTGCTTGCACACCATAGGCAATGAGGTATTATTGACTGAGTCATTATGTAAAGAGCTCTGAGGCAGAGACAAGGAGGATTACAGACCTGCAGACTGTTGAGTGCAGACATGATCTAGTTCTTGACCTACTGCTGGGAGAATGAGCCAGGTAATAAACCCTTTCACCCCCATTGTCATTCCTCAGTCTCACTGAACCCATAGGGAACTTGCCCGGGGCTGAAACCCATCGGTAAGACCCCGTGCTAAGGGGACCTTCCATAGCTTGCTTTGTTTTTAGGCAGTGTCTGCTGATGGCTTGGTCCCCTTGACACATTGGTTGATAAATATTTGAAAATTATCCTTATCTATGTATAGCTTTTATAGCACAAAACCTATTTTTATTTTGAACCAAAACCAAGCATAGCATAGCTCACTAACTGCAGCTGGAAGATGTGTTGCAAGCTAAAACAATTATCTTCCTATCTCTGTAAACCTACCTAACACACTTTGGCTCCTGGACAACTGAGAAAAGAAAAGTGTAAAGTGAAATCCTGGCTTTACATTAGTTCCTTTACGCCAAAAGATGAGGCAGTGGAGATATATCAAAGGCTGGAGAACAATCAGAATAAGACAAGCCATTTTTCTTACCATCTCCATAGCTGGTTTCATAGAGTAGAGCTTTAATGTTATTATTAGAACTGTCTGGACATTCCAAAATATCAATACCTTTATTTAAATAAAGGTACAATAGCACCTCACTTTCCATTTAACCTCTGGGAAAGAGAAAAAACTGGGCAGAGGCAGTCTTGTGGACAGTCAAAAGGGCTTTTCAGAGTCAGGATGCTGTTTCAGTAAGCCCACTCCTCCACTCCCCGAGGGCCTCTCTTTTTAGGCAGCTCTAAGCCTGGTGGCCTGGTTTGGTCACTAGCAGCAGATTTGAAGCAGGCATGGTTTGCAGGCAGCCGGGAAGAACAGCCATGACTGTGCCAATTACTTAGAGTGGGTACTCATGCTCATAGGCAAGGCCTGTGTCCTACCAGCTAGTCATTTTGGATATGATGTTCTCACAACTTGGAAGTTTTCAAAGGGAAGCAGGAAAAGAAAATACACAGTCCACTGACTTTTAAATTATGGGGATTTTTTGCTTTAGATGATGGATGTGTGTGTATGTGTGTGTGTATACAACCTGTTAGACCATCAACAAGTGACTTCTAATGAAAAAAACAGTAACTAAATAGATGGAAAAAAACTTCGGGAAAAACCCAGGCATGCCTGTGGTCGCAGTGTGCTTGCTTCAGGGGATGTGATGTGACTTATGTGATCTTGGTCACACCGCTTTATTCTGTCTTCATTTCTTCATTTAGAAAAGGAGGATTTGATTAGATCAGTTGCTCTCGGTTTGTGTTTTGCATTTGAATCACCTGGAGGATTTGTTCAAGCCTGGGTTGGTGGGCTCTAAGGCCAGAATTTCTGACTCAGTAGGTCTGAGGTTGGGTGAAAGAATACACATTTCTAACATGTTCCCAGGTGATACTGCTCTTTCTCATCTGGGCGCCATGCTTTGAAAACCACTGGACTGATGATGTCTATCTACTGAGTCTACTAGCTTTAAAGATGAGCAGAGTGGATTTCAGAGTGTGAATCAGAAACTGGGGGGTGGGATCCAACAGTCTATGTTTTAACAAGTTCATCCTTAAGTCATAACTGTATTATTTTTTTCTTTTTCTTGAGATATAATTAACATATTGTATTAGTTTCAGGTGTACAACATAATGATTTGATATTGTATATTATTGCACAATGATCTCTGCAACAAGTCTAGTTAATATTCATAACCATGCATTATTATAATTTTTTTTCTTCTGATGACAATGAATTACTCTCTTAGCAACTTTTGAATATATACTACAAGATTATTAACTGTAGTCACCATGGTATATATTTCATCCACATGACTTGTTTTGTAACTGGAAGTTTGTACCTCTTGACCCCCCTTAACCTATTTCACCACCATTTCCCCCACCTTTGGCAACCACCAATTTGTTTTCTATATCTAGGAACTTGGCTTTGTGTTGTTTTATTTTAGATTCCACATAGAAGTGAAATATATGGTAATTGTCTTTCTCTCTCGGACTTTACTTAGCATAATGCCTTCAAGGTCCATTCATGTTGTCTCAAATGGCAGGATTTCGTTCTTTTTCTTATGGCTGAGTAATATTCTTTATTTATTATTTATTCCTCCATCGATGGACACTTATGTTACTTTCATATCTTGGCTATTGTAAGTAATGCTGCAATGAACATGGGGGTACAGATATCTTTTCTAGTTAGTATTTTAATCTTCTTTGAAAAATATCCAGAATGGAAATGATGGATGATATGGTAGTTCCATTTTTAATTTTTTGAGGAACCTCCATACAGTTTTCCATAGTGGCTGGACCAACTTACATTCCCTTTCCTCCACATCCTCACCAACACTAATTATTTCTTCTTTTTCATTTTGTGTTTTTGATAATAGCTGTTCTAACATGTGATGTGATAGATCAGTGTGGTTCTGGTTTGCATTTCCCTGGTGATTAGTGATGTGGAGAACGTTTTCATGTACCTGTTGGCCATCTGTATGTCTTCTTTGGACAAAAGTCTATTCAGGTCTTCTGCCCATTTTTATGATTGTATTATTATATACAACTTTGAGTGCTAGATAATGGTTATATAAAATCAATATAGGTTAAATTATAAAAGAGATCCTTCCAAATTAATAAAATATATTTTTTAAAGTACTGTTCCCTTTATGTTGGAAGGAATAGGACCTATGTCAAACAAGGACAGTTTTTAGCTAACACGGCTGGAAGTCCAGCTGGGTGATAGACTCAGATATAGTCAGTCGCTCAATGATACCTTCATAGACAGAGTGTGTCCCATCTCACCACTCTATCTTAATAAGTGTTTCCCTCAAAAGGACCACCAGAGGCCTTTTAGGGTACTTGTCTCATTTATTTCCAGCAAGGAAAGGCAAAAGGAAATCACATAATGCCCCCCCTCCATGTGACTGAGCCTCCTGGGTCACGTTCCTGTGCCTGGAGCGTCATCAGCAGAATGCCTGGGCTGACTCCTGAGATTGAGCAAGACCTGCTCTGAGTTTGGAGATGGGCCTCCATTCCCTGAGTCATGTGGGGGAGTGGTGGATACCTAAAAACACTGAGATTCACCTTGCAGAGAGAATATGGGGCTGAGGCTGGAAGGACGAAGAGCAGGTCCATTTCAAGTGCTTACAGGTGTGATGGTCTGGAGATCTCCCTCTGCTGGAGCCTATTCTGGCACAGTGTGCACATGCAGGTACTCACACACATGATTGAAAAGACGAAATACCATCACATGAAAGAGAGTGGACTGTGAGCTTTAGGATTCACACCATTACCTTCTTTACAATAGCTGTTGAGAGTTGCACCGTATTTCTGTGACTTACATTGCACCTTTGTGGCTGTGAGTCCAGGATCATGAAGCCACTGGTGGGGGTATATGACACACACTACATGTACTCACACAAAGTCGACCTCCAGATAAGGGTTTGTATATAAGCAGCATATTTATGAAGGATTACAGGGAACAGTGACAGGGGAGTGGGAAATAATTACAGCAAAGAAAAGGCAGCCAGTGTATGAGTTATTCAACGAGTCACTATTATAGGCATTTGGAGCAGGGAAACTGGAAAATTATATAAAATATGGTGCCTCAAATTGTCCCACTGGAGTAAAGGATCTGGGGAATTTATACACCAATTCCCATCATTTATCTGTGGAGGGCTTGACCCCCAGAAGTCACAGTTCCCTGGCCCTTCAGATATACTGTGTACACAGGCCGAAGGACCATCTGAGATTCTGGGAAAAAACAGAACAACAATAACAAAACAATTTTGGTCCAGAAAAACAGATTCCGGCCCTTGAAAGCCATAAGAGCACAAGTGACATGATAGCCTCTGAGGGATACGGGTAGGATCTGACAGGTCTAGTGTGTACACATGCACATACATGTTCACATAATAGACATGTATATTTGTGGGGTTGTGTATGTGTATATATGATACCCAGGCCTTGCCTCATAGCCTCTCTACTGTTGGAATCAGGTCTTTTTTTCCCTCAGTGACACTGCCTTATGGCACTACGTTATTGTAAAAGACCTTTCTACCACTGTTTTCACTTTCCTGGATGTCCTATTAGGCCTTGGAGCAAATGTCATGCTGCCCTCCACAACAGGCCACCTTGTACAGAATCCAGGCCTTTTATGGCCCCTTGTTTACACTGAATTAGAATTTTCATTAATTGATAACCTTTAAAGGACAGCATCTCTTTGAGCTGATGCAACCGGGAAATTAACTTCAAATGGCTGCAGCCCTGTCACGGATGCTATAGAGTCCTGACAAAGGTTAGGAAATGCAAACTGTGACTCTCTGCAGGACTTTTTTGCACGGCAAACATGTAGAAATTTAGAGACCCAGTCAAGCACATACTGTTTATTTCTGCTTTAATACATATTCTCCCGTGAACAAGCCAGGCGCCTGGGAACATCTGCCTTATTTTATCGTGGTACATTTTTACTTGACACTTCAATATTGTCTTTGGTATTGTTGTCTAATGCACTTCATTATCTTAAAGTGTATAATTTCCTGAGTCTGACAGAATACTTGGCACTGTGGAGTACACAGGAAGAGAAACCTCCATCTGAGTGCTGGGGTTGTCATCTCTGTGCTGAGGACATGCACGGCCAAGTGGGTGCATCCATGGGTGGGCCCCAGGGATGGAGTTTGAGGGAGCCCACCTGTGCCTCAGGTTCAGGGCATTTTACCAATGTTCTCTGAACAACACAGAAGTCTCAGGAAGAAGAGTTCCCTCCCTCTTCTTCCTTACAACCATTTCTGAGATGTCGATGGAATCATCAAAAGAGGGGGTGCCGTATTCAGGCTGCTTGTGTTCACAAATCCCAACATCTTCACATATTTATTTACTTTATATGAAGGTGCATTGCTGGAGCTGGCTTGCACCAGCTTGTAAGAGTTGATTTTGTGTATCTCTTCCAAGTTCATAGTCAGTGATGTCATGTTGATAGCTTGAAATTAGCCATGGTTGGAATATGTACACGATGGAAACTGGCAGATTCTACAAACAGGAATTCTTTCCTTGCCTTTGTTTTGCTTACTCCAAAAATGTTTCCTCATACCCCTTCCTGTCGAAACCATGCCCACATGAGGTAACCACTATTTGACGTCTATGACCATCAGCTAGTTTTGCTTTTCTTAAAATTTATGTGAGGAATCATTAACATGTCCTCATTTGAATCTGACTTCTTTTTTCAAGAATATGTCTGTGAGTCATGCATGCTTCTGTATGTGCTTGTCTTTTACTTTGTTTTTTGGCATAGCATTGCCCTGTTGAGTATGTTATATGGTAGCCCATCCCGACATATGGTTATTGAGTGCTTGAAACATGGCTAGTGCAACTGAAGAGCCAAGTTTTTAATTGAATTGAGAGGTGCCATAAATGTAAATATACACTGGACTTTGAAGGCTTGTGTAAAAGAACATCCCCTAGCTGGTGGTGACTGGTGGCAATCCTTGGCATCCCTTGACTTGTAGATGCATCACTGCTTCATTTCCATAATCAGAATTTTTGTTTTTCTCTTTCACAGATTTCAGTTCTCTAGTGAAATTTTTGACCTTAACACTGCTTTTCTGGACACATGAATCAGTTGTTTAGACATCTTATCCATGTCTTCCAGCATCCATATCCAAGTATGTTCCTGTTGTCTTTTTTGTTTTTCTCCTAGTGGTCTTATTTTAATACATGGTAGTGATTTATTGAATACATAGCACATGTTTTAAACTCTGTGGGGCCTCAGAATGACGTTTTCCTTTCCCTGAAGTGATAACTTTGATACCGGCAGAGGCACAGCATGTCCGTGAGGGGCTGAGCTGACTCCAAGCTGGGTTATAGTTTCTTTGTGACTCAGTCTACCTTTGCTTCAAACCCTCCTATCTCTGCACCCTTCAGGTATTCCACCTGAGAACCTGAGATATTGAGTGGGGACTTTTTCCTTCGGCAATTTTTAAAGTCGATTTTCATCTTCCTAGCATCATATGACTATTGGTAACTCCTCTGTGCTTTTCAGCTCTTTTGTTCCTATTCGGCTTTTTAATATTTTGTCCAGCACAACTTAAGAATTGGTAAATACCTCAGGGGCAAAACTTGCACCAAGAGCAGGAATCACCCCTTTTTGCAAGCTTGGCCTCTCAGCTTCTTTCATCTGGCAGCTCCAAATGCCATTTTTGTCTTACAGCACCTTGAGGTTGTCAAAGGCTCTGCTGGCTTCTCTGCCATTTAGTGGCTGACACCTGCCAGCCTTATGAGCTTCTCTTTCTGTACCAAGAATTGGCAAATGACCCAAAGGGAAGAGCAGTGTGCAGAACGCTGGACTCTGCTCAAAGATCTTTCTTTCCTTATCTTGGCCTCTGCAGTCCTGACTTTCTTTGGCGGGTCCTGCTACCTTCAGACAGAGGTTTTGTTCTGTCATCTGCCCTTTCTAGTTTTCATTGGGGGCTTTGTTCTTTAACTTACTTCATAAGAAGCAGAAGGTGCAAGTTAACATTTGAAGCAGAAACTCAGAGAGACACCATTTTATTACAATTTAATTTCAGTCACAAGCATCATATCCTTTTATTTTCCTCACTGAAACCCTTAAATTATATGCTTTGAAATATAAGTAGGCCACTCCCCTCTCTCCCTGTGCCATCGGCCCAACAGTAGCTATTGTAAAAGTGCAGGGTAATAGATCATGAAACACATTTCCAGTGCAAGCTTTACTAGAAACAAAGCTGTGTTCTGGGGTAAATCATATCACTTTGCTTGATTCTCTGGTGCCTTTTCTGTGTACACGTTTCGCTTTCTACCTGGGTCTGCTAATCTGGGTTGGGTTTTTGGTCCCTTAGCCTCACTCACTGTATTGCCTCTAATCTCTGAAGTAGCCCAATTCCTTATCACTAATCTCAGTTTAGTTATCTGATGTTATCCTGCCCCGCTCGCTCCTCATCACTTCCACTTCTGCTGTGCAAACCACAAGGTTATGTTACGCCTTTACCTTGTCACAGGATTCTCCCCCTCTTGATTTACTAACTGACCTACTCTAGATTCAAGTTCTGACTTTGAACAGAACTATCTTATTCTGCCACAGCCCAGTTTGTGCCAACAGAACATGATTCTGAGAGCTGCATTTCACATAGGTGCAAGGGGCACCTAAGTGGCAGCCTGTGTGCCAACTCAGATCCACTGGAAGTGGCTGCCGTGGTTTCTGAAAGACTGCTATAGCTTAATCTGCCATATGTGTCTCAAACATGAAAGGGACTGTACATATTACACTCATGAAATTTTGGATAAGGAATGTTCCCTTTAGACCCCATACAAGGAAAGGAGGAAAAAAATGTTATGTTGAATTATCATTTATATGTTATGTGTTTCTATATATTTTAGGTAACATCGAAGGGTGTTTGATATCTTAGTGGTAGAAGAATCCAATTAGCACAAATTCTCCTTGGCTTAGGCCTGAAAACAGTTTAATAGCATGTGAGTCTTTATATTACTATAGCCAATTTGCACAAATGCCTACTGATTTCCGTAATCATGTATAAATGTTTTGATAACCAATGTCAAGTTTATTGAGGTAAAATTTACATGTAGTGCATGCACAGATAGGAGGTATAAAGGTTGATCAATTTTGACAAACAAATGCACCCATGTTCTTGCAAGCAGAGTATTTACGTCAGCCCAGAATCTTCAGTCAGTTCCTCCCACCCAAAAACAAACACTGGTATTTTTTTCTCTCATAATGGGTTAGTTTCCTATTCTACAACCTTATATAAATATAATTGCGCAGTATATACTATTTTGTTTCTGGAGTCTTTCAGAATAATGTTGAGATCATTCATGTTGCATGTATCAGTAGTTTCTTCCTTGTTATTACTAAGTATACTCTACACTGGGAATATACTGTTAGTTGCCTATTTCCTAGTTAATGGACACATGAGCTTTTCCAGATTTAGGTTATTTATGAATAAATCTTTGATTAAGATTGATATAGGAGGCATTTTGTGGACACAGATTCTCATTTCTCTTGAATAAACACCTAGGGATGGGATCCCTATGTCACATTTTATTCATCTATAGAAAATATGTATATTTAACATTTTAAGAAGTGCCTTTACTGGTAATACTCTGTAAATTGAAGTCCATTTTATCTACTATTCATATAAACTATTATTCATAGTCTTTGTGTAGTATATATTTTTCCTTCCTTTTATTTTGAAATATGTCTGTATCTTTATATTTAAAGGATATTTCTTTTACACAAGATATAGTTGGGTCTTGCTTTATAATCCAGTCTGGCAGTCTCTGCATTAATTGGGGTGTTTAGTCTACCTCATTAACCATTAATGTGTCTATGTTTAAGTCTACCACTTTGGCATCTGAATTATTCTTGTCCTATCTGCTCTTCACTACTTTCATGCTCTTCTGGAATGAATCGAGTAATTGTTTGTACTCCATTTCATCTCCTTTATTCATCGTTTAGTTATGTACTTTCCTTTTTTTTTTTTAGTGAATTCCTTAAAGCAGGAGTTAGTAAATGACATCCTATAAGCTATACCAATCTTGTTTCTTAAATAAAGTTTTATTGAAACATAGTCATACCCATTCATTTACATACTATATATGCTGCTTTTGTAATAGTTGAGCTGAGTAATTGTATCATAGGTCACATGACCTGCAAAACCTAAGCTATTTACTCTTTGGCACTTAATAGGAAAAAGTTGTCAATCCCTTCTCTAGAGATGAAAAAAATACGGATCTTTAACTTACCGTAGTCTACCTCAGAAGACATTCCACTACTCCATGGATAATATAAGAAACTTACAATAGCATATTTCCAATTACCAGACTCCCACATTTTGGGATCTTGTTGTCACATATCATTCATTTACATATGGTAAAAATTCCACAGTGCATTTTTAATAATTTTACTTTAAATAGTCCATAGATTTTTTTTTAAAAGATTTAATCATATAGTGCAGGTCTGCTGGAGATGAATTCCTTAAGCTTATGTCTGTCTTTACCATATTTCTGATTCATTTTTTAAAAAAGGTATTACTGATAATATGGTAAAAGCTAAATAAGACATTTGTTAGCAATTGATATGAAAGATGGTGCTTGAGTAGATGGTTTACTTTTATTCATCAAAATTTACTGACTTATTTTAAAATTATTTTTATTGAGATATAGTTGACGTATAACATTATATTAGTTTCAGGTATAAAATAAAATGATTGAATATATGCATAAATTGAAAAATGACCACCACAATAAGTCTAGTTAACATCTATCTTCATACATAGTTACACATTTTTTTTCTTGTAATAAGACCTTTTAAGATCTACTCACTTAGCAACTTTCAAATATACAATACAACATTATTAACTATAGTGACCATACTGTACATTACAGCTCCGAGTCTTGTTTGTTTTATACCTGGAAGTTTGTACCTCTTAATCTCCTTCATCTATTTTGCCCACACACTTACCCCTGACCCCCCTGACCTCTGGCAACCACTAGTCTGTTCTCTGTATCTATCAACTTGTTTGTTTTTAGATTCAACATGTAAGTGAGATCTTATGGTATTTGTCTTGCTGTGACTTATTCTCACTTAGCATAATGCCGTCAAGTTCCATCTGTGTTGTTGTAAATGTCAGGACTTTCTTCTTTTTTTATGGCTTCCATTTTATGGCTGAATAACATTTCATTCCATCTTCTTTACCCATTCATCCATCCATGGACACTTAGGTTGGTTCTGTATCTTGGCTACTGTAAATAATGCTACAGTGAACATGGAGGTGCATATATCTTTTTGAGTTAGTGTTTTTGTTCTCTTCAGATAAATACTCAGCAGTGGAATTGCTGGAGCACATGGTATTCTAATTTTAACTTTTTGAGGAATCTCCATACTGTTTCCCTTAGTGACTGCTTTTTATTACTTTCCATTCCCAACTTCAGTTTTGAAAGATATTTTCCCTGGATATCAAATTCTAGGTCGACATTTTTTCTTGCAATATTTTAGAGATTCCATCTTCTCATTCTCTTCTTGTCTCTATAGTTTCTGATGAGAAATCAGCCCTTACTTTCATTACTGTTGTCTGTGAATATGATGTCTTTGCTTTCTCTGACCACTTCCTAAGTTTTCCTTAATCTTGATATTCATCTGGTGTGCCTTGTCTCTGAATGATTTTCTCTGCATTGATTCTACCTGGGATTCAATCATGCTCTTGTATCTTTGGGGCTTGATATCTTTTATTAATATTGGAAATTCTTTATTATTATCTTTTAAAATATTTCTTCTGTCTCATTCTCTCCCTGTTCTCTTTTTAAGGCTCCAAAGTACACACATATTGTCTCACAGGTCTCAGGCACTCAATTTTTATTTTTTACTGTCTTATACTCTTTGTATTTTAGTTTGGACAGTTTCTCTTAAGCAGTCTTCAAATTCAGTTTTTTTTTTTCTTTACTGTTTCCAGTCAGCTGCTAATCCCACCTAAGGAACTTTTCAAGTTTCATATTTTTCATTTCTAACATTTATATTAGGCTCATTTTTATAGTTTTCACCTTTTCAGTTTCCCATCTACTCATACAGGCTTTTTGTGGTCTGAACATCAATAGAACATTAACTGTTTTTTATCTGAGTGGTTTTCCTTTTTTTGTCTTTTCATGAATATCATTAATTTTATTGACTTCTGAAGATTGTATTTTAATCTAGAAAAGTATAAAGTGAGAGAAATAATATTTAAGCTCAGAAATAGCCATGCCTCTTCTGCTGTCAGGCTGGAGCATGTATGTGTGCATGTGGCGGTGAAGTGATGTGGTGAGCCAGTTAGTAGTTGAGCTGTGTCTGAACTTTGTAATTTGCCACAGGTATGTCTCAGTTTTGTTCTGTTTGGGAGGCCATGTGTATCTTCATGTGTGAGTATTGGGGATTCTCTCTCAGCAATTGTGCCCACCCCCAACCTTCAGCAGTATATGCCTAAAACCAGGCATAGTTGTAGGATTTTCCTCCATTCTCTCCACTGCTGTCATACGTTGGCAGGCCCTAATGGATGTCCACCTCAAGGGATTCTCTTTTTACCTCTCTGTTAGCAGCAGAGAGCCACCACCTGGTATTCAGTGTAAGGTCTGGTGTCAGTATGGGCTTTCTTTGAGTCTTCCTGCATTTGCCCTCAGATTTAAACAGTGCCAGTGGACTTAGGCATGGAAAGGGGCTCTCTCAGCTCTCCAGTTTTGGTTCTGTGGCACTCAGTTGTGAGGCTCAGCTTGCCTGGGATATTTCACTCGCTTCTCCTGGGCTGCCCTAAGGCTTCACTATTTCAGTTCTCCTGCCCTGCCCCCAGCCTTTGTTGTGAGCACTCATGGAAGCCTGTGGAAAAGAACTGTCAGGGACCGTCCAAACCCTCCTTTGATCTGAGACTCCCAGGCTAATGAGTCATGCCAGTCCATATACAGTCTTTGCTGAAAGTTTAGTAATTTTCATTTACCCCACACCCAAGGTGACTTCTTCTTTCTTCCACTAGTTAGCTAGGAAAGAAAGCAACCATGATTCCTTTCTCTTCTAGAAGAGGCTTATCACATTTTGGACTTTAGCTCAGTTATATTAGGAACTTCCATTCTCTCATGGGCTTTGAAAAAACTTTGTTTTGTATATTATTTGGTGTCTCATTTTGTTAGGGTAGGAGCAAATTTATCTTGCAATTTTCTATTTTCAATGTAAGTGAAAGTCCATAACTGCTTTTTAATATATGTATCTCAGAAGGTCAGAGTAATGTACCTTGGAAGTAAATTAATTGAGTCTGGCATTATCATTTTCATGTAGTGAAAAAGTGAAACTAGTTCTGAAATTTAGGAATAGACCAGAATCTGGATTCTTTTAACTAAACTATGTCTTTTTTCTCCTTTTCCCTTCTTTGTGCTCTTTGTAGCTCATCTGAAACCTGCCAACCCTGGTGGTGAACCATTATATAGAATAAAACTGAAATGTGTGAGGTTGAGGAGAAGAGGGGACAAAGCTCTCTGATAGAAAAACCTGCCATACTGTTAAGGAGATGAGATCAAGAATATGTTCATAGTTCTAGCTTTGGGTGTAATTTTAGCTTCTGTTCATGAAGGCCTCTTCCAAAAATGGTCAGGTGTACCCTGTGGCATTTAGTTGGAATAACTTTAAAAAGTGCAATGGATGAGTTAGAACCTCCATACTAATTTTAGCACAAAAGTTCTAGGATTGACAAAGCTGGATATTGACATCATTGAATTTTATCTTTTAATAAAAACATCAGTTGGGTGTTCATGAAAGGAACTTCATGTTTTTGTTGATAATTGACTCCAGGGATTTGTTTACATGAGATGATACAGCATCTGCCATTAGAATATAAATGCTGATATGAATTTCATATATTTTGATTTTTTGCCCCTACATTTAGAATCACATTAAAATAGCAAATGCTTAAAAAATACTCTGGTACCAAGCTTCTTGTTGTTTATTGGACTAGTGAAATATCTGTTTAGTCAGTTATCCAAACATGAGTTTACAAAATCACCTGTGCCTTTAGACTTGACTTGAAAAGGCCTGGGTTACATTAATTGAAGAATTTAGGTAGGTACAGCAAAAGCTGTTAGTTAGTGTAAACCACAATGATTAGGACTGAGATGGCTGATAATACAACTTTTAATATACTAAATAGAATTTTATTAGCTAACCAAAGGTTTATCCAGGGACATCCCTGTAGCCATGTCAATGAAGGTTTGATGGTCATTGTATAAGATGTAGCCTGAACTACTTTTCAGAGCATCAAGTTAGGAATAATCCTTAAGGTACTAAAGATGGGTTATGTGGAAGAGAGGTTTTTGAAGTTGACATGGATCGTAGATATCACAGCTTTGCTTCTTTACTCACACACTCAATTTGTGGCTCTGGCTAAGAGGTGGAAGTGTAAGTGAGTTGTTCTGAGATTTGAGGGCTCACTTGGCAGTCAGCTCCACAGTACTGCATGGAGGTGGGTGGGGGCAGTCATTTTTCTTAAACTCTTTGTTTCTCCCTGCAATTGTTCATATCTGTCAATAGGAGGGAAAACCAGGAATCGGATCATAAAAGCAATATGATGCAACTGGATTTTAAAGGTGTTTTATAGGAAAGTAAGAAATTCATTCCATAAAAATAAGCCCTAAAATTACCCAGCCCATCTCCCAAAATAAATTATAAATTGATCAACTGTCATCTTGTATTATTTTTGGTCACTTCATATGAATTAGCAGCTCACAAAAGGCAGGGGGGGAGGACATGGGATTTCTTGTTTTTTACAGATTATGTTTTAATGATAGGTTTAAATATTAAACTGTAGCTATTTCTAGTCAATGGAGTAATTCCCAACTTTTTCTAATACTTGATAAATTAACAACCTTTATTTTATTTTATTTTTTTAAGGTATCATTGATATACACTCTTATGAAGGTTTCACAAGAAAAACAATGTGGTTATTATATTCACCCTTATTATCAAGTCCCCCCATACCCCATTGCAGTCACTGTCCATCAGTGTAGTAAGATACCACAGAGTCTCTGCTTGTCTTCTCTGTGCTACACTGTCTTCCCGTGATCCCCCCACACCACGTGTGCCAATCATAATACCCCTCAATCCCCTTCTCCCTCCCTCCCCACCCGCCCTCCCACACAACCCCTCCCCTTTGGTAACTGTTAGTCCCTTCTTGGAGTCTGTGTGTCTGCTGCTGTTTTTTTTCCTTCGTTTTGCTTCAAACAACCTTTATTTTTTAGTAGATATACCACAAATTCTATATGTGATACAAATGAAAGGAATGGAATTCCCAAGTGTGCACTATAGGTTAAGTCATGTTAGCCTGTATTTTCAGTAAGTTATTGTGAGAAGTGGGCCAGATGTAGAACTAGGTTTATTTTGTTGAGGTATCTCTATCCTAATTGCTTTCCATCTTGACTGATTGACAATCACCCACGAAGCTTTGAAAAAAATCTCCATGTCACTGACATCAGAATCTCTCTCTTTTTTTTAACCTCTCCTGGTGACTCTCAAGTGCAGACCAAGAGGGGAACAGTTGCTCTGTCTTCAGTCTCTTTGAGTGGTCAAAGTGTGGTCTTCACACCGGCAGCATTAATGCCATCTGGAAAATCATTAGAAATGAAAATTAACATAAAGAAGCCACACATATTCAAAATAGAAACTCTGATACACTGTGGCTTATGGATGCCCCCAAGAAATCATCATCAAGATCAAAATAATGATCCATTCCTTCCAGAGGTTTCCTTGCAGCCCTTGGTAATCTTTTCCTCTCTTCCTCCTAAGCTCTAGGTGACTGCTGTTCTGCTTTCTGCCAGATGATTGTATTTCATATTCTAGAACTTTATATAAATGGAGTCATAGACAATGTACTTTTTAAAAATCAAGAGTCTTTTTGAGCAGTTTGAGCTTTATAGAAAAAAAATGAGCACAAAGTACAGAGAGATTCCATATATCCACTCATTCTCCCCCCCTGCCTCACCCAGTTTTCCCTATTTTTGCTTCTTGTACTAGTGGGGTACATTTATTAGAATAGATGAGCCAGTCCTGTGGCATTATGATGAACTAAAACCCCTAGTTTACATTAGTTTCGCTCTTTGTGTTGTACATTATACGGGTTTTGACCAATGTAAATGACATGTATTCACTGTTAAGGTTTCATACAGAATTATAGTTTTACTGCCCTG
Source organism: Manis pentadactyla (assembly GCF_030020395.1). NCBI lineage: Eukaryota > Metazoa > Chordata > Mammalia > Pholidota > Manidae > Manis > Manis pentadactyla. Next base: position 39,674,651 of record NC_080032.1, on the reverse strand, counting down.
AAAATCCCTGTGCTCCACTTCCCTCCCTCCCTTCTTCCTGGCAACCACTGATCTTTTTAGTTTCCGTGGTTTTACCTTTTCCAGAATCTTCTATAGTTGGAATTACATAGTCTAGTCTTTCCAGACTGGCTTCTTCCACTTAGTAATATCCATTTAAGTTTCGTCCATGTCTTTTCATGGCTTGAGAGCTCAATTCTTTTTATCACTGTGTATGGATGTACCACAGTTTTGTTATACATTTACCTGCTGAATATCATCTTGACTGCTTCCAGTTGTAATTGATTATGAAAACTGCTGTGAGAAACATTCACGTACAAGTGTCTGTGTGGATATACATTTTCAGCTCATGTCAACCCCAGGAGCATTATGTAGTAAAAGTATGTTTAGTTTTGTAAGAAATTGCCAAACTGTCTTCCAAAGTGGCTGTTTGGCATTCCCACCAGAAATGAATAGAAAAGTTCCCGTTCTCCATTCTCCTCAGTATCTGCTGTTGTCAGTGCTGTGGATTTTGGCCATTCTAGTATCTTGTTATTTCAATTTGAAATATGGTGATTTAATTTATGATAATGACATATGATGTTAAGCATCTTTTCAAAGCCTATTTTCCATCTTTATATCTTTGGTGAGGTGTCTATTCCTATCTTTTGCCCATTTTTTAACTGAATTTTATGTTTTCCTTATTGACGAATTTTAAGAAATCTCAGTATATTTTGGATACAAATCCTTTATCTGAAATGTACTTTTCCAAATATTTTTTTTTACCCAGTCTGTGATTTTTCTTTTCATCATTTTAGTGTACTATTTTTGACCAGCTTCTTTTACTAAGCAAAGTTATTTTCAGACTTATCCCCATGCTGTTGCATATATCACTAGTTCATTCATTTTTATTGTGCAATAGTATTCCATTTTATGGCTTCACCATAATTTTCTTATCAACTTGCCTATTGATGGACATTTGGTTGTCTCCAGTTTTTAACTATTAAAACAAAGGTGCTATGATGTTCATGCAAAAATTTCTATATCAACATACACTTACATTTTTCTTGTGTAAAGACCTGGAAGCAGAAAAGCTACATTATATGGCAAATGTATGTTTAATTTTTGAAGAAACTTCCAAGATAATGCTTGTATCATTTTACACTTTTACCACAGTGTAAGAGTATTCCAGTTCAGCCACATCCTGCTTGCTAACAGGTGGTGTGATCAGTTGCCTTCATTTTAACCTTCAGATAGGTCTATAGTACCACCTGGCCTTGAATACTGTAGAGTCCTAATTTCTAAAGTCAGGTAGTGTAAGTTCAACTTTGTTCTTATTTTTCAACATTTAGAGGAAGAGTGGAAATCAATATGAAAAAGATAAAAACAATATTCATTTCTTGCTCTCTGTCTGTCTTGAACAACAGCTTTCAATTCGCTATCCAGGGACCCCTGGAAATTCACTTTCTGGGTCTCTACAAGGTCAATATTCCTTTCATGATAACACCCAGATGGTTCCTGGGTTTCTCACTCTTATTCCCTCCAAAGTGTGCAGGGAGGCTTTCTGAGACTACACATGTGTGATGTCATTGTTCTGGTGCCTAGTAGAATGTGTGCCTTTGAATCCTTGTGTTTTTTAAAAATCTTAGGTTTTTTTGAAGATCGATACAATGTAACCCATTTATGCAATTGCTCTTTGGGATTCTCAGTGATGTTTTAAAAAATATAAAGGGGTTCTGAGATCTAAGATCTAGAAAATATTAAAGAAAGAAAAGTGGTATATAATAAAATGTGGACAGTTTAGAAGTTGACAACAAGGAAGCAAATATTTCAAAGTGTTAAGAAATGGAATGCCTTAGAAGTTTACTATACATTCTCCTTCAAACTACAAAGGGGAGGGAATACAAACACATCTCTACATACAATTACTGGCCCTCGAGACCTGACTTTTATTCTGCTGTGGGCAAAATTCTGGTTTGTATACCACTATACTTGTCTCGTTGCCATATTCCTGAGTCATATTTAACCCGCAGCCTCTTTCCACTGTGCTTGGTCAGATGGTGCATTTTTCAGAGTTTATGAGAAGCTGCCACCGGCTAACTTGTTTCCAGTAGGAAAATGTCACTGCAGGGACTGAGAACAGCTATTTGGATTGGTATTGAAGCCTGCTCTGGGTCTCTGAGAGCTCCAGTGGCTGCTGGGATGCTCTCAACCTAGGAAAACTTAGGTATTGACAGAAGACAGAGCCCTCATGATTGTCAGAGAGAATGCAATGGTTTTGTTTTCCCATGTCTCCTGGCAATCTTATTTGATAATATGTAGATGGCTTAATATGAATGGAAAGAGTTTTTCTCGAATAAAGAATTTCACCTCTAGTTTAGTACCTTATGTAGTCAAGTATCTTGTACAGTGGTTAATATAAAGGATGATGCCTCTTAATTCCCACATCAGTACTTTGGCTTTCTCACATCTGCCTGCTCAGTTTGTCCTACAAGACTGAAATTTACAAAGCTAAGGGGGAAACAATTCAAGCATGGCAATGAAGTCTTTGTTTAATAATGCTACTTGACTGTTTTTTGAGGGTACCACCCCAGTTTCTTCTGCTGTTAATAAAATTATTCTTTTAATGTTAAAAATCTTGTGCTCGCTTTGGCAGCACCTATACTAAAATTGGAATGATTCAGAGAAGATTAGCATGGACCCTGAGAAGAAAAAAAATATCTTCCCAGAGTACCAGTCTAAACTATAGAGCAAATGAAATAAAGTCACATTCTTTTGAGACAGTAATTAATGTTCCTTGTGCTTTGTGCAGACCTCTAACTTGCCGTTTATTCTAACAGTGACAATGTTCATTCTTCTTCATATTTATAAAAAGAATATATTTGTTTTCCCTGAGGTTCGTTTTAGGCATTCAAATTGAGACAACTTAATGTTGTTTTAAAAAAAATTCCTTCAAAATAAATTAGGCATACATAAAAGTCTGATTTGCATGATATGTATATTGGTAGGTGTTTGTTTTGGTTTTTGTTCAATAATTATGGTATTGCACCTCAATATTGTAGAAAGAAGATATATCCCTTAATTCTAAAAGTAATTTTAAGCATTGAAATTTTGGTGCCTACCTGGACTTTGCCCGAGTGTTCTTCAAAATATATTAACCAAAATACAAATGTGCAAATCATTTCAATTGTATCACAACATAATGAAATATTTAATAGTAAGTATGTCTAAGAAAGAGGTACCAATAACATAAGATAATATTTAAGATTCTGAGAAGTAAGATTCAAGGTGGAAACATTCGTAGGTAATTTTCATCCCCTATTGCCATTAAGATAAACTAAAATTACTGATATACAATAGCATTCTCAGCCATGCCTTTAACCTCTGCTGATTGTTCATTAGTCATCAGAACAAAACCATGGAATGCTTATTACAAATGCAATGGTCCCTGGTTATTCAGTGTATCTCTTTGAGTTACCTCTATGTGCATGTGATAATTTTTAATTCATTTTCTATGTATAGGTCACAAGTACAATTGTGCAATTGTAGTTTTACAGGAATTTGAATCTGTGGGAATGTCTTGACATGTATGCCCTCAAACAAATTACTTTCAATGTTAGTATGTGTTCAGATAACTTTTTTCCCTATGTGAAATTATGTGAGTGGCATCAGGCATTGAAAGTACATTTTATCTAGTTAATATGCAAATCTGCTAGTTGGATGTCCTTTACATATTTTTCACAAAATAAACAAAAATGCTGAATTTTAAAGTCTGACATGAACATTTTCTTATTTTTCATGAACTGACAAGAACTGTAAGCAGAAAGAGTATCAATATGTAATAAAACATGAAAATGTGGCTGCTGCTGTTTTTGAGTTACTATTGCTATATAGGTTAGACTTATTCCCAGGAAAGAAACTGAGGGGTAGAAGGCAATATAAAAACTGAACTAATAGACTAACATGTTAAGGTCTGTGGCACTCTAAAATTGAGGGTGTGTGATCAGCTGTCATAGGTTTCCCTGTACTATATCTGATACCATCTTTCTCTCGTAGCCAACAGCTGTTCCCTTTTTAATGCCTTCAGCACCTAAGAATGAATTTCATGAGTTGCTTGATGTGAGAATGTGTGACTTTTTAGAAAGCATTTGTAGGAATGTCTTGACAATGGGTTTCAGCCCCCAGCAAGCTCACTGTGGATTCAATGAGACAGAAAAATAAATGACAATGGAACATTCTTGGGGAGAAAGGGTTTATACCCAACTTTATTCCCACGGTGGCACGTCAATCATTAGAATCCCGTCCACTCAGAGCGAGTCTGCAGGCAGCAAGCCGGTCTCTGCCTCTGGGCCTCTCTGCCCCTGTAGCCATCCTTGTCTCTGTCCTCCACGCTGCCACCACTCTAGCCTCTGCTCTCTTGCAGCCATGTGGCCATGCCATTGTGTCACCAAGAGCACTGGGCAGAGCTCTTTATATAGAGTCAGTAACAATGTATTGCCCACACATGTGTAGTGAGGAAGCCAACCAGAGCAGTTGAGAATCCTGGCCACAGGAAATTTCACTTTCTCCACAGGGACAGTAACAGATTACTGGACCTGAGGGAGGAGGCTGGCGAGGCTGGCATGAAGGCTTCTTGCCTTCATGTGAGAGAGTGTAGGGCAGGAGACCAGGGGTGCAGAGCAGAGTCCTGCCTGCTGTCTGTGCCTCCCTCCATGAGCGTAACTCACCAGCAACACACCGGGGCCTGCAGCACCCCAGCTGTTATTTGTCTCCTTCCTCCTTTTCAAGAAATTGCTACAGTGCTAGCAATAGAAAGGTTCACTGCATATTTATAAAATGGATTTTGAGTAGACTTTAAATTACTTGAATATACACAGAAAAGGAAATCATTTGTAAACTTGTGCTCTTTATCATCAGTCTAAAATTGCTAGTCATGACACTTTAGATTCTGACTCTGATCAATTAAGTCACACCGGCACAGTTCACAGTCACTGGTATAGAACTGAATATGTCAGAAGGTTGCCAACATCAGGATGGGGATCATGGCAGAAGGGTCCAAGGACAATCCAGGCTGGGCAAGCAGAACGGATGTTGGAAGCAAGGAAAGGAAGGGATTGCAAAAATGAAACAAGAGCTATTTTATGCATGGTTGCCTTGATTTTCCTCCTGTTGTTTTGAAACAGTTTTCCAACTGGATTCTGAGGCCTTGAGGTTCTAGGGAGAATGAAGGGGCCAGCTCTGTGTGTCTGTGTAGCAGAAAGCCACAGCCTGCCTCGCACTGGCCAGTGAGAGCTGCTCGTGCACATTTCTTCCCAAATCTCTGTTCAATGATGTCATGTAGTGGCTTTAAATTGGCTACAGCTGAATTGTTCACACCAAATGTTTCCCTTCAGAGCTCTCTCCTCTATTGGAGGACCAGTTGTTAACCTTATACCAACACATCTCTGGATAAAGTTTCAGACACCCTATCAATAAAAAGTTACGTTCAACAGCAAAAAGTGGGAAAAGAAACTGGTGCCTGAATTACCAGTTTTCTTCCTTATTATTACAGTTTTGCAAGTACTTAATGTCAAATACATCTATAGTATGTTTTTCACATTTAATTAGCAACCCCTAAAATAAAACAAGAGAGCATCTAGAAACTTACAAACTCAGGATGAATGTTTATCAAGGAACTAAAAAAACTCATGCTATCTACTCAAAAGTTAAAGAAAAAATTATGTATGTTTTGTCTACTGGTTTCCTCTGGGTTTTGTTTAACTCAGTGCTTCTCAAACATTAATGCACCTACAGACTTTCTAGGGATCTTGGCAAATGCACACTGATTCTGTAGGTGTGGAATAGGCCTGAGATTCTGAATTTCTAACAGGTCCCAGGTGATGCTGAAGATGCTGGTCTAGGGGCCATATTATGACAAGCAAAGATATAGCTATGTGACAATTAGATGAAAGAAAATAAATGAAAAGGTGATTGAAAAATATCTGTCATCTAAAAAAGTAAACTGCATTGGAGAAAAAATTTTGTTTTATGTTTGCATTGAAGATCTTTGAATTTGGCCTATTGTACCTTTTTTTTTTTGGCAGATGTTTGTTGAGTTCACACAATACAGTAAAAGACTAAATGAGCTGGAAACATTGAGATCCCAATTACACAACTCACTGACTACCCATAGCCTGAACAATGAAAAGCATCCTGCGTGCTTTACTCATTTAACTTCATTTAAATTCTTCTTGGCATCCGAGTTGCATTAATGTGATGACTCTTGTGTATCAATTAACAAACTGTGGCAATTGTGAACATTGCTGCAGTGTGTCATGTTGAATGGGTGTAGTCTCCGGGCATCTAATTCTGAGCTCATTTTCTGTTGTTGATCAGGCTTTATAGGTAATTTATAATCTCTTCCCCTTTTTCCTTTGCCACAGGAATCAGAAGTTGAACAAGTGAGTTATGGTTGTATCTGTCCACCAGACATTCAGTTGTGGAAGTCATTTCTAGTGGACCACTTCCAAGCAGTTTCTTCTTTTTTGCTCTCTTCGTTAGGAAACTCATTGAAGAGAACCACATTGTATCACACAAACGCCCATCCAGTGCTTCCACCCAAGTCACAAAAGCTAAGTGTTCTCCATTGCCCGGAGCCTGGTAGCCCAAGCATATTGAAAGGCAAATGGTGAGCGTGTTCTGCATAATACCATAAGCAGCACTAACAATACTGGATATTGTGCCTATTCCAGTACCTCAGAATTAACTGTGCGGCTGGAAGGAGGCTTCAGGAAGAGAAAAAAGTTGCTTTTCCAAATGTGGAGGGTAGAGAGTAAATCACCCAAAGTCATTGCCAATGGTTTTTCACCATAAAATGCATCGTTGTTTTCCTAACAATCCAACTGGTGTTCAGAGGTCTGATTTAAAGGAACTGACTTGCCACCTTTAGGCACTGGAAAATGCTCATAGATTTATTATTTCCTATCTCTAGGAAAGCAGAGAATGGACTTTTTTCCTTCATAGAAGTACACATTACCGTGTTCTGCACAGATTAAGTCTATCCTGTTACAGAGAACCAAGTGTAGGAACATTCTAATTTTCTGGCTGAATGTATAAGTGGGCCTAGATTATGGATGCAAGAATAATTTCCTTGTAAGTAACTTGACCTTACATTGCAAATGTGTTGGCTCTGGTGGATTCTCAAAGCAAGTGTCCTTTTCTCATAGCAAAATAAGAGTCTGTATCCCAAGCTCTGTGATCTGTTTAATCATATATGGCTGAATGTTTCCTGTTTGCCATCTCACCTCTTTTCATCATAATGTATTAAAACCATTTAGCATGTTCTTATTGTTTAACATCATTCTTGGTAGGACAGATTATAATCAGAGACATTCTGAATAAAATGCATTTTCTAGAACATGCCTAAGGAAGCCATGAAAATATTCCTTAAGAAAACATAGAAAGAATAAAAGAAGCATAAAAGAGAGAGAGAGAAAGGAAGAAAAGAAAGGAAAAAAGGAAAGGAAGGAAAGAAAAGAGAAAGGAGGAGGAGAGGGAGGGAGAAAGGCAGGCAGGAGAAAGATGGGAAAATGGAAAGAATGAAAATGTATGTTATGTTACCTATGATGTGAAATGAATTTCTGAAGCTTTCAAGAGGAGGCTGGATTCTCAGATCGTATTGTTATATTAAACATTGTCCCTTCTTTGATAATTACCAGAGATGAAGTTCAGCTTTATGGTTAAGTAAGTGACCAGCTTACTAAATATCAGACACCACTGTAAGTTGTATATTAAGTACACCCAAGTATCATGTGCTTACACTTCAGGTTCAGACTGGCTAAAAAAAATAATAATAATATTAATAGATAGTGTGTAAAGTTTGGAGAAACACAGGGGAGATAAATTAATTCCTGGGAAATCCCTTGGGGTTGTCCAGCTCTGAACTAAATTGTTGTTCACAGAGCTAGGACAGCATTATCCATGAATCACTCTAATAGTTCTCATGGTAAATTTTAGCTCAGCATCTTCTTTTGTAATACCTTTGTACATCAAGAATTACTATTGCTTCATCATTGCTAAAAAAATAAGATCATTGTTCTTAATGTAAGCACAGATAAAAATGAACATACTTTGTCTTGGCTTTCAGGAATGTTCCATTGGGACCTTAATGGTTGGTAAATAAACCAGGACAGTATCTGGGTTTATAGCTAAGTATAATTTGAACATTGATGCTTGAGAACATGTCTAGGTTATGTATTGTATCTTAGGGACTAAGTGGCTCTTCCTGTCTGTTGGCCTATGAGTAATCTAGCACGAAGAATTTGTTCATCAGTATAGATGGTTGATTTGTGGCACACTATAAATTTAGCACGGAGAGGCCTGATTTTTTTTTTTTTTGACTGTGGATGAGGGCAAATACTGGGTCCTTGTGGCCAGTTTTCAATGCTTATCTTGACCTAATACTTGTCCCTGACTACCAAGAGAAGTTCTTCTTTGCTTTTTCAGTAATTTTTCCTATGAGTGTGGCAATGATCATGGAATTCCTTTATCATGAAGCTCAGCAAAATGGAAAGACCTTTCTTGCTGAGTCTTTTCATTAAAGCAGAAATCACAGTTTCCTCAATTTCTTGGTGACTTGTTTGGATTTGTGTTATGTCATCTCTAGTGCAGGAATCTCTTCAAATCACATTTCAATATTCGGAATTTTTTGTATGAATTCTTTCTGCTTTAGTGGTTAAAACCAAAGTCAATTTTTAAATCTCATTATCCATGTCTTAATAAAAACCAACTAAGGTAAAATGGTCTTTGTTTCTTTAACTAAAAAGCACCAACCTTGAGTTCTCAATTCTGATTGAGAAAGAGTTTAATATTAGCTTGAGTCCTGTTGACTCTGAGCAAAGGGATAGGCAGCTGGTAGTCCCCAAAATCATTTAAGTTTAATGTTACAGCCAAAGGCACATTAAAAAAAAAAACTTGTTATTTTAAAATAGTTTTAGATATACAGAAAAGTTGTAAAGCTTTTTCATACTTTTCTATAGTCCTGATTTTCAACATATAATCTTTTTACAAAGTAGACATCATACTGGTAATATATTATATAAATTTCATAGAGATTTTCCTTATAATTATTTGTTATGATAAATGATTGTACACACAGTGGTAAATGCTAGCTCGTTAGGCTGTTATGAGCCCAGTAGGGTCCCACAGTTATCACATAAAAGACATTGTTAATAGAACAATGCTATTGAACCATTAGCTTTAAGGTGACACTTCTACAAACGTGTCAGTACAGGCATTGAAAAGTTTTTCATAGATGTCATCTGAAAAATTTTGGGAATACCTATTTTGAAATAATGTTTTAGTAAGAAATGTTTTATAAACTTCAGCCTTTATCATGCCTTGTGAAACAGATACCATTGAAAAAGTAATTCCAAACTCTTCACTTGAAGTAATAAGATTTGTAGGTAAACGTTTATAGTATAAAAAGAAAACCTGACTTCTCATCTGCATAATATGGCTTCTGTTTCTTCTCAAGAAATGTAAGTCTAAACTTTGAAAATAATGCAAGTGATAACCAAGGGAGAAGTCTGAAAAGTAGAAAGAAGGCAAACTAATTAGAGACTTTAGGGTTGGAGGAATGACATAGCAGCAGGCATCTTACCACCATCCACCCAAAAGTAGACGGCAACCCAGGCTTTGTGACTTCCCATCCCCAGCAGAGCAGTAGAGGGTGGTCCAGTTGCTCAGTGCTCCCCTGGATTGCAAGGGAGACCCGACACAACACCTGGCAACCTCAGGGTTATTGGAAGTCCTTTGGACAATAAGCAGCCAGGGGGAAATCCTCTCTTTTCCCACTGGGCCTGCAACTCCCTTCCCCCACTTGGAGACACAGGTCAGTCAGGTGGTTCCAACAGAGGAGATTCAGCCATGGCAAATGCCTGGCCCAGCAATCCTCTTCTCTATGAGCTGGAAAATGCCTTCCCCAAACTAGAGGAATGGGGCAGCCAGGTGGTACAAGATAGGAAACCTACTGCCACAAGCACCTGGCCTGGGAATCACTCTCAGTCCTCTCTGGCTAGAGAGTCCATCCCAATGCCTAGGGGCATTGAACAGCCAGCTGACACTGACAGCAGTCCCACCACAAATAGCCTGGGGTGTGTTCTGTACTCCCATTGACCACCTAAGGGCACCAGAATTTTTGACCTGAGGAAGTACCTTCTGCACCCTCAGGGCACATCACCAGGGATCAATCAAAGCCCCAGAAATACCCAGTAGACCAAGAAAACATCACAGCATCACAAAGGCTCAGAAACTGAAAATATTATTCACAGCCCACAAAACAGACCAGGTCATGTGTGCTAAGCCTAAACAGAGTGACCACTTACTAAAATAAAAATTTTAAGTAGGACTCTGAGTCTCTCTACATAGAACCCAAAATATTCAGGATGTAATAGAAAATAACCCAGTATATAGTGATTTCAACATGAATGAGAAAAGATAATTGATGCCAATAAGATGAATCAGATGTTGAAATTACTTAACAAAGATCTTAAAGCAGCCATTGCAAAAATACTTCAGCCAGGAATTACTAAATGTTCTCAAAACAAATGATAGCAAATTTGAACAAACAAAATGAAATGAAAATCCCAGCAAGAAATAAAAGTTATTTGATAAAATAAGCAAATAGAAATTAAAGAACTATAAAAATACAATGACAGAGATTAAAAATTCAAAATGTGGGCTAACTGGTAGAGTGGAGATGACAAAGTAGTAAGTGACCTTGAGGACAAATCAAGAAAATTTACTCAATTTGAACCATAGAGAGAAATGGGGTGAAAAAATAAGAATAGAACTTCAGGGGCTTGTGGACTAATAAAGAAATCCAACATTAATGTTGAAATACCAGGAGATGGAAAAGAGAATGGGACTGAAAAAGTAAATGAAGAACAATGGTTGAACACTTCTCAGATTTACAAAAGAGATAAGCTCAGAGATAGAAGAAATCAAGCAAACCCAACAGGAGAAAACAAGGGAAATCCAAACAAAGACTCATGATTATTAAACTTCTAAAAATGAACAAACAGAATGTGTTGAAAACAGAGTAATAGCAATTCAACTGACAGCCAGTTTCTCACTTGAAACTGTGGAGATCAGAAGGATATGCACAATATTTTCAATTGCTGGAAGTAAAGAACTGTCAATTGCAAATTCTATAGTCAGTGAAACTATCCTTCAGGAAGGAAGGGGAGAGAGAGACATTCTAAAATGAAGGAAAATTAAGAGAGTGCTTTATCAGCTGACCTACCCTTAAAGAATGACTAAAGGAAGATTTTCAAAAAGAAAGAAATGATGAAAGAACAAATCTTGGAACATTAGGAAGGAAGAAAGAATAATGAAAAAGAGTAGGAATATGGGTAAATGCAATAAAGTATTCTCTCCTCAAGAGTTTTATAAATCATATTTGATTATTGAAACAAAAATTATAGTACCACCTGTTTCTCAAGATGATATTTAAAAATGGTTAAGGCAAGGGAAACTAAGTGGAAGATTTCCAGTAGTAAAATGTTGATTCTAGTAGTTATAATTATATATCTATATCTATATCTATAACTATCTATATGTAAATATATCCCAGAGAAACCACTAAAAAACTATACAAAATGATACGTTCAACACACACAAATAAACCTCAAGAAACCCATAGGAAGGAAAACTGAGTGTAAAAAAATCCAATCCCAAATGTTAGCTACTTTATGATTCCATTTATATATAACATTCTTCAAATGAAAAAACTATAGAGATGGAGAACAGATGACTAGTTAGTTCCAGGGTCTAATGACAAGTGCATCAATGTGGAGAGAGAAGGGTATGCTTATAAAAAGCAATACAAGAGCTCCTTACTAGAATAGATCAAGGACCTCTGATTGTTTGTTACAAATGTGGGTATTTTTTGCAGTAAACTTAGTAGTACACAGTACATACATTAAGATGACATTTATGTTATCTTTAAATAAAAACAATTTCAAGATCTAAGAATATATGGAAACAAATGACAACAATAATACAAAGCCTCAACTTCTGTGGGACACAGCAAAAGATGTCTTAAGAGCAAAGTATATAGCAATCCAGGCATACATAAAGAAGGAAGAACAATCCCAAATGAACAGTCTAACGTCACAATTATTGAAATTGGAAAGAGAAGAACAAATGAGGCCTAAAGTCAGCAGAAGGAGGGACATAATAAAGATCAGAGAAGAAATAAACAAAACTGAGAAGAATAAAACAATAGAAAAAATCAGTGAAACCAAGAGCTGGTTCTTTGAGAAAATAAACAAAATAGATAAGCATCTAACCAAACTTATTAAGAGAAAAAGAGAATCAACACACATCAACAGAATCAGAAACGAGAAAGGAAAAATCATGACAGACTCCACAGAAATACAAAGAATTATTAGAGACTACTATGAAAACCTATATGCTAACAAGGTGGAAAACCTAGAAGAAATGGACAACTTCCTAGAAAAATACAACCTTCCAAGACTGACCAAGGAAGAAACACAAAATTTAAACAAACCAATTACGAGCAAAGAAATTGAAGCAGTAATCAAAAAACTACCCAAGAACAAAACCCCCAGGTGAGATGGATTTACCTTGGAATTTTATCAGACATACAGAGAAGACATAATACCCATTCTTCTTAAAGTTTTCCAAAAAATAGAAGAGGAGGGAATACTCCCAAACTCATTCTATGAAGCTAACATCACCCTAATACCAAAACCAGGCAAAGACCCCACCAAAAAAGAAAACTACAGACCAATATCCCTGATGAACGTAGATGCAAAAATACTCAACAAAATATTAGCAAACCGAATTCAAAAATACATCAAAAGGATCATACACCATGACCAAGTGGGATTCATCCCAGGGATGCAAGGATGGTACAACAGTCGAAAGTCCATCAACATCATCCACCACATCAACAAAAAGAAAGACAAAAACCACATGATCATCTCCATAGATGCTGAAAAAGCATTTGACAAAGTTCAACATCCATTCATGTTAAAAACTCTCAGCAAAATGGGAATAGAGGGCAAGTACCTCAACATAATAAAGGCCATCTATGATAAACCCACAGCCAACATCATATTGAACAGCGAGAGGCTGAAAGCATTTCCTCTGAGATCGGGAACTAGACAGGGATGCCCACTCTCTCCACTGTTATTTAACATAGTACTGGAGGTCCTAGCCATGGCAATTAGACAAAACAAAGAAATACAAGGAATCCAGATTGGTAAAGAAGAAGTCAAACTGTCACTATTTGCAGATGACATGATATTGTACATAAAAAATGCAAAAGACTCCACTCCAAAACTACTAGAACTGATATAGAAATACAGCAAAGTTGCAGGATACAAAATTAACACACAGAAATCTGTGGCTTTCCTATTCACTAACAATGAACCAATAGAAAGAGAAATCAGGAAAACAACTCCATTCACAATTGCATCAAAAAGAATAAAATACCTAGGAATAAACCTAACCAAAGAAGTGAAAGACCTATACCCTGAAAACTACAAGACACTCTTAAGAGTAATTAAAGAGGTCACTAACAAATGGAAACTCATCCCATGCTCTTTGTTAGGAAGAATTAATATCGTCAAAATGGCCATCCTGCCCAAAGCAATATACAGATTTGAAGCACTCCCTATCAAATTACCAACAACATTCTTCAGCGAACTGAAACAAATAGTTCAAAAATTAATATGGAAACACCAAAGACCCCAAATAGCCAAAGCAATCCTGAGAAGGAAGAATAAAGTAGGGGGGATCTCTCTCCCCAACTTCAAGCTCTACTACAAAACCATAGTAATCAAGACAATTTGGTACTGGCACAAGAACAGAGCCACAGACCAGTGGAACAGACTAGAGACTCCAGACATTAACCCAAACATATATGGTCAATTAATATATGATAAAGGATCCATGGGCGTACAATGGGGAAATGACAGTGTCTTCAACAGGTGGTGCTGGCAAAACTGGACAGCTACATGTAAGAGAATGAAACTGGATCACTGTCTAACCCCATACACAAAAGTAAATTTGAAATGGATTAAAGATCTGAATGTAAGTCATGAAACCATAAAACTCTTGGAAAAAAACAGAGGCAAAAATCTCTTGGACATGAACTTGAGTGACTTCTTCATGAACGTATCTCCCTGGGCAAGGAAAACAAAAGCAAAAATGAAAAAGTGGGACTATATCACGCTGGAAAGCTTCTGTACAGCAAAGGACACCATCAATAGAACAAAAAGGTACCCTACAGTATGGGAGAATATATTCATAAATGACAGATCCAATAAAGGCTTGACATCCAATATACATAAAGAGCTCACCCACCTCAACAAATAAAAAGCAAATAATCCAATTAAAAAATGGACAGAGGAGCTGAGCAGACAGTTCTCCAAAGGAGAAATTCAGATGGCCAACAGACACATGAAAAGATGCTCCACATCGCTAGTTATTAGAGAAATGCAAATTAAAACCACAATGAGATATCACCTCACACCAGTAAGGATGGCTACCATCCAAAAGACAAACAACAATAAATGTTGGTGAGGTTGTGGAGAAAGGGGAACCCTCCTACACTGCTGGTGGGAATGTAAATTAGTTCAACCATTGTGGAAAGCAGTATGGAGGTTCCTCAAAATGCTCAAAATAGACTTACCATTTGACCCAGGAATTCCACTTCTAGGAATTTACCCTAAGAATGCAGCACTCCAGTTTGAAAAAGACAGATGTACCCCTATGTTTATCGCTGCACTGTTTACAATAGCCAAGAAATGGAAGCAACCTAATTGTCCATCAGTAGATGAATGGATAAAGAAGATGTGGTACATATACACAATGGAATATTATTCAGCCATAAGAAGAGAACAAATCCTACCATTTGCAACAACATGGATGGAGCTAGAGGGTATTATGCTCAGTGAAATAAGCCAGGTGGAGAAAGACAAATACCAAATGATTTCACTCATATGCAGAGTATAAGAACAAAGAAAAACTGAAGGAACAAAACAGCAGTAGAACCACAGAACCCAAGAATGGACTAACAGTTACAAAAAGGAAAGAGATTGGGGAGAATGGGAGGGAAGGGAGGGATAAGGGTGGGGAAGAAGAAAGGGGGTATTATGATTAACATGTATAATTGTTGGGGGGAAATGGGGAGGGCTGTGCAACACAGAGAAGACAAGTAGTGATTCTACAGTATCTTACTACGCTGATGGACAGTGACTGTAAAGGGGTTTGTGCAGGCGACTTGGTGAAGGGGGGAGCCTAGTAAACATAATGTTCTTCATGTAATTGTAGACTAATGATAACAAAAGAAAAAAAAGAAAAAACAATTTCATACATTGTTGCAGATAGATGCAAGTGGTTAAAGTACAGAGTATATATATATATATATGTATATATTAGCAGGATACATACCAGTTTTGGTGCAATACTGACCTTGAAGGAAAGAGGGAGAGAATAGCAATATATGAGTATGATGAAGCCTTAAATGGATTTGTAATTTCATTTTCTTTTACCAAAAAATAAAAGATGAAACAAGAAATACTAAAATATCATTTCTTAAGTCTCATGCATTGTCTGTATTATGTATTTTTTTCTGAGAAAAATTTCAAAACTTAAAATGCTTTCAAGGGACACAATTGAATAAATATGATAAATTATAGTTTTCTTGTAACATTGGTTAGACAATCTACATAATTGGACCATTTAGTTTTTTAAAAGTGACTTTAAAAATAATCATTTCATTTCATTTCTACTACATGAAATAATTGCAGTGAAAAAATATTTCAGCTAGAGCTACATGAAGCACCTTGGGGGTATAAGGTTTTTTTTTTTTCCTGTATTGTAATGGGATTAGTTTAGTTTGAGAAAAACTAATTCTAAAGAAATGTGACACTAAGAAACTTGAATCAATCCCTCATTTAGTGTACACATTCAACTTTCTAGCAGGATTTGAGGCAAATTATAAATTGAACAAAACAACCCACAAAACAGTCCAATTCAGGATGAAGAACAAGCAAATGTGTAAGGGAAACAAAGGGATTAAATACAAGAAGCGCCACAAATCTGAAAAAAGTAATTACTTTTATTGAGTACTGTATTTGAACCTAAGTCTCTAGATGCCTAAGCTAAAATTCTATTAGCTTGCATAGTTTTTGTTGAGATTAGATTACTGCATTGTTAGTACAATTTATCCTTGAAATTTAACTCATTTGGACTTGAAAGTGTACTAAGTAGTAGTTCTAGCCCAGAACATTCCTGTTTTTTATTTCCCTAGGTTACAATTCCTCTGTTCCAAGGCACTCCAGACAATCTGGTAAGAAAGTCAGTCTCAGCCATTTGGGGGGTTACCTCCCAGCTATCCAAAATTTTGCAAGTCTTCTCGCCTTTTGGATACTGGCAAATTTAGGAATGGACTAGGTCTTTGCCAGATTTATCACCTAAGTCTTGTCCTGTGGGGCTTGAAAGTCCCTGTTACCTCTCCTAGGCAGCAGCATCCACCTGCTTCTGTACCGTGTACAGCTCAGAGCCTGCATCCATTCCCTCCATCTCTGTCCTTCATGCAAGGAGATACTTGTCTGCCTTCCCCAGACTCATGCTCAAACTGCCCCGAGCTTAGCTGCTTGGACCTCCTCCAGAAAGCCCCGCCATTCCCTCCACATCCCCCTCCTCCACCTACATAACCTCCCACTGGGTCTTGGCAGGTTTATCTTTTCTGGAGTGAGAGTGGAGAGGGGACATTTCTAGTAACTTTTTAATTTTTCTTAATACAATTATAAAAATAGTTTTCCAAGCTGAAGTTCAGGAGAGTGAAGAAGCTATACTGGTGTAAGCTGTCTGAAAGGCTGACAGTACCAGTACAACTCGCTAAAGATCTATGAAAAGAAAACAACCAGTTTTGCCGTGATTCATGGGCAAACAGATCACAACTTACACAATGTGGCCTGAAATGAAAGATTATTTGAGGGAGGTGGACTGGACTGATTTTTAACTTTATGGTTAAAAAAAATGTAAAAACAAATCTTTTCGTCTCAGTGTGTAGGAGGACAGACAGGTTAGGGGAAAGCCATACTCATTAATAAGGGACTGAGAGGCTAAATTAATTTTGATTCTGAAGTGGATATATGAGAGTACTTTATAAGAAAAATGAGGACATTTGGAGTTGATGGCTGGACAGTGATAAAGAGCAAGTTAAAAGGATAGAGAGAAGAGGAGAGCATAGGCTTAAGATTACAGCTCTGTCAGTTTGAGGCAGGGTAAGATAATTCCATTGTAATAAGGTTTTCTTGAATAATGATACGTCTGTTTTCAATGAGAATGTGGGCATGCTTCTCCAAGGCAAGCATGTTTCTAAGGAGGATGGCTTTGAATGGAATGGGAGACCTCTGATAAAGTTGTACTTTTGCCGTACTAGAAACAGTTTCCTTTTTCCAGAAGGCAGGTAAGACAAGCTGCATCCAACAGAGTGGTGACATCTTACTAACCAATTTCATCAAAACTGATTTTTTGCATGTCTGTATACAGTCAAGCAAAAACAAATATTTAAACAACATTATTTGGTGATTGGAATTGTCTGTAGCAGAGGTCAGCAAGCGTCTTCTGGAAATGGCCAGACAGCATATATTTCAGGCTTTGCAGGCCACAGGCACTCTGTCACAACTGCTAACTGCTGTTGTAGCACAAAAGCAGCCATAGAAAAATCCATAAGCACATAGGTGTGGCTGCTTTCCAGTCAAACATTATTGACAAAAACGAGCAGCTGCCGGATTTGGCCCAGGAACCATAGCTTGCTGACATCTGGTCTAAAGTACCTTGGAGCATGGGGTGCTGGCCCAGTGCTGTTGATCGAGAAGGAGGTTACCAGGGATGCTGTGAGAAAGACATAGGTTCCAAAGCTTGGGAGGTGTAAGTTCTTGGTTGAATTAACATGTATGTATTTTAAAAAAGGACATTAGTTGATCGAGTTGTGTATCTTTACACAAGCACAGTTCTTCAAGATCTCAAATGCTTTCTCCAGCCCTGTCTGTACTTTTAAAGATGAAAGTACTGAGTGGTACACACATTTCCTGCAGATATGTATTTTTGAGTAATAGCATATTAAGAATAATATGCCTTCCTTCATTTCTTGTCCTTTTCTTTCCTCAAATCCTAAAATGGACTTCGTTCATTTTTCCTCTTCATAGAAAGACTCTTTTCAATTCATTAAAAGACAATGAAAACTGAATTGGGAAGGACAAGAAATAAATAATCTCAAAAGTAGAACTAATTAAAAAATTCAATGCAGCGAGTTAGAATGTGGAACAAAGGCTGAAAATTTTAAGTGCTGAAAAAACTTACTTTAAAACACTGACTCATGCACATATACATTGATTAAATGATCTCTTAAAGCCCAACTATGTGCTAGGTTTTAAAATAGGCATTGTAAAGGGCATATAGAGTATAAAAATAAGTCAGAATTTTCTCCGTTGACAGGGAACACAGACAAAATGGCATTGCTTGTGGGTGAAACTGATAAATGTGAAGTAACATTTCAAAGAGTTGGTTTCCCTTCATAGAAATGCTGGTCATTCAACTGCCGGTGAACATTATAATAAGGTCCCCAAGCTCTCCCTCTCTCCATCCTTCCTCCTTTAATAGCCTTTACTGTGCCTTTAATAGCCAACACAGGTCAGCCATACACTCAGTTTTCTTAATTCTATATTTTTTACTTTTATTTTCCCACTGAAACAAATAGCAATAGGAATCAAGACCAAAGGAAATATGTTGGTCTTCTCAAGTTTTTTAAGTGTTTTTGATAGGGGAAGTAGAGTAGTCAATTGATTCTATTCAACGGAAATAGAATATTTGGCCATCTTAACAGAACACAGACTTCAAATCTACATACGTTTTACTTTTAAATAATCTTCAGGAGGCAGGAAATGGAGGAGTGTGGCCATTTGTCTTGGGTCCATCATATATGACTTTAGAAAAAATAAAAACTTCCAACAGAATTTCAGCGTTAGACATCGCCACAGGGCATATTAAATTGATATCCTTACCCCACTTCTGATGTGGAGACCAGAGATGAGGATGGAGTGAAACTGAGGGATGGCACATGTCGTGAGCTGTACTATTTCCCCTAAAAAGATGCGTTGAAGTCCTAACTCTCGGTACCCCAGAATGTGGCCTTATTTGGAGTCTGGGTCCTTATGAAGGTAATCAAGTTAAAATGAGATAATTAGGGTGGACTCTAATCCAGTAAGACTGGCCCCCTTATGAAAAGGGGAAATTTGGACACAGAGACAGACATGCGCAGAGAGAAGACTGAGTGAAGAGACACTGGGTGAGCGTCCTGGGAAGATGAAGGCAGACATTAGATCACGATGATGAATCTGCAAAACCAAGAAATGTCAGACTGTCAGCAAACCACCAGAAGTTAGGTAAGAAACAGGGAACAGATTCTCCCTCACAACTCTCTGAGGGAACCTTGATTAACACCTTGATCTCAGTCTTCTACTCTGCAGAACTACCAGACAGTAAATTTCTCTTGTTTAGGCCCCTCAGCTTGTGGTGCTTTATTACAGAAGCTGTAGGAAACTAACAACACAAGCACAGGAGTATGGAATGAGAAAAGTAAAAGATAATGTATGAGCCAAGGATATATGTTGATAAGCACAATTGCCTACAATTTTAAAAGACCATGGTTTTTACTCTGACAAGACCACTTTTACATTTTTTTAAAAAAGAAAAATTCAAAGGATCACTTAATATATTGGAGACATAGAAGAAGGAGTGACTCTTAGTTTAGGTTAACAAGTGTCCATTTGGGCCCCAACTGAGATGAACATGAACCCATCTGGTCCCTGGTCATCAATCCCTGAAGCCCACTACCTTCAGCTTCTGCAAGTCCAGATCTCTGCCAGCAACTTTCTTTATCTTCTGGGTTGCAGAGAATAATTCATATGTTTTTTTCATTCCACTTGGGGTTATGGGCAACTGGATAGCACTATTCAAAATCCGTCACCATTTCTTTAGCATATGAAGACTTGTGGACCTCATTTCACTGCCAAGGGCACAAAGCTTGGCCACATGAGGACTCTGAAAGACTGTCACACTACTGCCTATATTCATTATCTGGACATTTCTACTCTACTACATTGTTACTGCATTTTGACTTTGTGTTTAGAGGTGAGACTCTATAGTCTTATTTCTCTTTGGGGCACTACTTGTCTGTAAATGCATATGAGGTTTCTGGATTCTTTACACCACCTTCTTGTTGTGGGTACTTGACTAAGCCAAGGTGAGTGTTTTGCAGGTTTCAGAGAATAGGCTCTTTTTGAGGGTATGCTGACCAGTATTGCACTTTTTAGCTTTCCCATTCAGTTCCTTCCTCAGCTCATTTGAGGGACCTTCATCCAAATGGTGAGTGCATAATTTTGGTCTTAGATGTGTAATCTACCCATGCTAATGCTAATTTGTCCTGATCAAGGCTCTTAAAATACAAAAGAAAACAATTTTACTTTTTTATGCTTTATATTCTGCTGTTCATTCTTTCTCTGACACATGGACATAAAACATTATAACAAATGTCTGGATAGACAGAAAGTTATTGAGTTATCGGAAATACCAGCAATAAAACACTAATACTTTACTTAAACTTTAGGAAGATGTTGTCAGAGTAATTTGGACCGATCATTCTGCTGAGGACAACTAAAATGTTAGATAAAATCTATTTTAAAATTCTTAAAAGCACCAAACACTAAGAATAGAGTAAGGAAATTCTAGCACAAAATCTTGAAGAGGACAAGAACCCAGATGGGTTAGTCCAGCACATAAAGCTGCTTTAACCTATGGTTATTTTTTTATTTTATTTTACTTATTTATTTATTTTTTATTTTGTTATCATTAATCTACAATTACATGAAGAACATTATGTTTACTAGGCTCCCCCCTTCACAAAGTCCCCCCCCACAAACCTCATTACAGTCACTGTCCATCAGCGTAGTAAGATGCTGTAGAATCACTACTTGTTTTCTCTGTGTTGTACGGCCCTCCCCATGACCCCCTCCCACATTATACCCCAAAATGACCTAATTAAACTGTGCTCTGCCAGCCTCATGTAGCTAGGAGGGATCAAAAGTCAATGCCTATGGCCCACAAAAGATAGAAATGCCTGTGAAGTCACTTCTACTTCAAACAGGGACCCAAAGGGACCCATATCCTAGGGTATGGGCACCCTTTGAGAATAGTGTTTCAACCTGGCCTTACGTTATCTGGGTGATCCAAGGAATCCCTATTGATTCAAGTTTTCCCTAACACCTTGCTGAAGCAAAACAAAACAAACCTATATGGAGGAGCTTACCATCATCTAATGCCTCAAATTATTCCTATGACTAATTTTTAAAATAGTGTCCCAGACCCAGTCAAAGGAAATGAGATGCTCAGAGGAGTAAGACACCATGAGTGATTACCAGCAGAAACTGGAGAGGATGGAAAGATTCTGGATATTGAGATTATCAGGCTCAGATTGCCTACTATGTTCAAAGAACAGAATTCAAAGTTATAAATAAAAACAAGAAACTGGAATGTAGAAAATAAAAAAGAAGATTTGAATAGGTACCAAGTTAAAATTTGAGATCTTAATGACACAATAAGTGAGATAATTCAGTGGATATATATCACATGAACTTGGACAAAGTTGGAGAGAGCAGTCATGAATGAAAAGATGGATCAGAAAAAAACTAAACTGTTTTCAGCATAGAAAGACAAAATGATAGAAAATACAGACAAGCATTAAAGGAAGGAGAAGGTCTATCATGCTTCTATTTAGAGTCACAGAGATATGAGTGAAGTTCATGCAGCGAAGCTATGTTATATGGTCTCAAAATTCATAAAATGTGTTTGAAAAAAGTAAATATAGATAAATATGTAATCCTACTGGTAGGTTTAACTGCTGTCAGTAATTGATAGAGAAGAGTTAAATAACATGATTATCAATTTTGACCTAATGGACATAAAAATAATATTGTATCCAATAAGTGCAGAGTAATCTTTCTTTTAAAGCACACATAGAACTTTTTATTCAAATTAACCATAAATGGATCAAAAAGTAAGTCTCATCAAACATCAAATGGCTACAATCATTCAAGCATAGTCTCTGATGACAATGACTTTTTACTAGAAACCAATAGCATAAAAATTACAAGAAAATCCACATTTGACAATTAAAAAAAACACCTCATATTTGTATTATGATTTTCATATCATTTTCTTTTCCTTTTTATTTTCCAGAATTTTTTATTGCTTTGGTTTTTGATGATGTTGATGAAAAAAAATTACTCTCAAGTTAATCTGGGACTTCAATCATGTTTTATATTATTGAATCCCCTTTGTTTCCCATGGGCATTGCTTCAAAACCACTCTGTCCTGCTTCATTCAGGACTGGGTTCTTTTTAAGCATCTTGCATAGCTATCATTCTGAGGATTTCCTTGACTGTCCTTCTGGGTTAGAGCCCTCTTTCCTGAAACTTTTCTTTTTCTGTATATTCTTATTTGTTTTCCTTGCAATATCTTCATGTAATCCCCCCAAAAGCATGAGCTTTTCTGAGTTTCTATATGTTTAGAAGAGATTTTGTTCTGTTACATTTGGTTGATAATAGAAAGTGGTAGAATTCTAAGATTAAACTTGTGTTCTTTTTTAAATTTTGAAGGCATTGCTTCATTTTCTTCTAGTGTCAAGAAATACGGATGAAAATTTCTGCTATGTGTCAGATCTTTTATAAGTAACTTGTTTATTTACTTGGAATGTGATTTTCTTTATAGACATTTTTAGGATTTCTTTGTCACACTTGAAGTTTTGCGTTAATGAGAATTTTTCCAAGTCTAGGACAGTTTTTTATCATCCTCTTAGCACTTAGGCCCTTTTCACCTGAAATCACACTTTCTTTTACACTTCAAGGAAATTTTCTTTATTTCTGTAATAATTTCCTCTCTTTCATGTTTTTCTTTTCTTTTCTTAACTTTAATAACTTCCTTGTGGTTTAAAATTGGGCTCCTGATTACTTCATGTCTCATACATTTCTCCTCACAGTTTCCTCTTTAGCATATAGTAGTTAAGAACAAGGGTCTTGGAGTCAGACCCACTCTATTTGAATCTGGGGTATATCTTTTTCTTTTTCCTTTTTTTAATTAAAATATCATTGATATACAATCTCATGATGGTTGCACATAAACAACACAGTGGTTTCAACATTCACCCATATCATCAAGTCCTCACCCCCTCTACTGCAGTCACTTGTCTTTCAATGTAGTAAGATGTTATAAAGTCACTAATTGTATTCTCCTTGCTGTATTGCCTTTTGTGATTGTGAATTATAGTGCCCCTTAATCCCCTTCTCCATCCCCAACACCCCCCACTTTGGTAACCACTAGTCCCTTCTCAGTGTCTGTGAGTCTACTGCTATTTTGTTCCTTCTGTTTTGCTTTGTTGTTACACTCCACAAATGAGTGAGATATTTGGTATTTGTCTTTCTTCCCCTGGCTTATTTCACCGAGCATAATACCCTCTAGATCCATCCATGTTGTTGCAAATGGGAAGATTTATTTTGTTTTTATAGCTGAATAATATCCCATTGTGTATATGTACCACATCTTCTTTATCCATTCATCTATTGATGAACACTTAGGTTGCTTCCATTTCTTGACTATTGTAAATAGTGCTGCGATAAACATAGGGGTGCATCTGTCTTTTCAAATCAGGTATCTTGTTTTCTTTGAGATATGCCTTAAACCAATAGGTGATTGTCTTCTTATTTGTAAATTGGAAATAGTAGTCTATCTTACAGATGTATAGAAGATTAAGGAGTTAATACATGCAACACATTTACAATAGTGCTTTGCACATATAAGCCTTCACCAATATTAGCTCTTACTATTTTTCCCTTTTTATTTTCTGATGTAGTTATTTTATTTTATTTTATAATCCACCATACCATTTAATTTCTTTGAATTGTTTTTAATCTTGGAGAAATCTTCCATAGAACCTGATTTTTGTATTCTTTTTTATTTTATTTTTTTTTATGTGTATCTTCTGAAATCTCCAGAAGCATACTGAATCCTTAAACAAGTTATCCTTAATTTCCTGTGTTACTTGTTTACTTAGGAGTCAGTTTGGTCTGTCTCATTCATTATATTGGATTTTCTCAAGTCTAAAGATCCTTGTCTTTTCATATTTAGCACAGTGCAGGTGTTGTGTTTTGTTCACTGATGAATGATCATTATTCTATTTTTATTTTTTTATTATTATTATTTTTTGATGAATTATTTTATCTGTTGCACAATGGCCCTCTTCCATTGTGAGACATCTAACTGTATTGCTGGGCAGGGTACAGGGAAGTCACACTTGAACTCAGGATAAGCATAGTTCAAATGCCAAAAGAAGAGGGCTTTATTTAAGGTGTCAACACCCATTCTAGAAACCAGTTTCTTTAGGGAAGAACCTTTGCATTTTTCTCCTTAGGGATCGGAGCTGAGTTGCCTACTTTTATGTGGACTGAGGATGAAAGAAGAGATAATCCTCAATGTTATTCATAGGGAAGGATTTTTAAATCTTCCTATCTTTATTTCCACAACTTACTTTGCTTTTTCTATTACCTTAAGGCTTAGGATCCATGGATATATGATCAGCAGAACCACCAGCACCATGATTGCAGAACTGTTCTTAATTGTAGGTGTTGACAAAGTCATGGGCCAGCTTCCTTTTTTGGTGAAGTTTTACTGGAACCCAACTACATACACTCTTTTAGGTATTGTCAATGGCTGCTTTTTGCTACAACAGCAGAATTAAGTATTTATGACACAGACTAATAGGTACAGTCTACAAGCCTAATGTATTTGCTCCTTGACCCTTTACAGAAAAAAGGTTGCCAGCTGGTCCCTACTTACTGCTTCATCTATGTTATAACCTTGTGAAGTTTGTTAACATCTCCTGTCTGATGATCATTCCCATTCCCATTCTTTTTATAAGTTTGTTGTTTTCTTTTATTTTTATGCTTTTATCTCCATGTATTTCATAAAGGACACGAGATATGCATTGGTTTTCAGTCTGCCATCTTGAACAGGAAGACTGTTTTGTTTCATTTTTAAATTCATTGAGTAATTATTTTTATTCATTTCTACTTTCTAATTCTATAACTCTGTCTTAGATCATATCTCATCTCCTCTTCTTATTTCTCTATTATTCTCCAAATTTATTGGTCTTATTTTTTTCTTTCTCTCTGCTTTGACTAAATACACCACTTTTTGTGAACTCATTCTCTCCTTTAGAGCCATGTTTTCCTTAATTAAATATTAATTAACTAGTTTATAGATTGCTTACATCTATTGGTTTCACATACTGGCCATTTGAGGCATTCTCATACTTTTACTATATAATCGGGAAAAAGAAATTGAGGCTGCTCATACTTTTATATCTGTGTTTACCTTCCAGAGGACATAGAGTTTTCATCAAGTATCTTACTATTTTTAAGATAAATCATTTACTCCTATTAAAGTATCATAGAGCTAGTTGCTTAGGAAACAACGTACTATTGGAATAAAGTCTGACTTGTGAAGTTCTCTCTTATTCTAACCAGCTAGTTTTGTATATTTGAGATACACACACCAACCAACTTTGTTCTTTGCTATCGGTTATGGAAAAAATTATTTGGTGGGGCAGTCACTATTGTCTTTGGCTTTTTGTGGATTTGGGATTAATTGTAGATTTCAGTGCCACCTTTTCATCTCTCATTACAATTTCTATACAATTAAGAGCCTTTGGACTCCCAACTTTCATATCATAAAGATGGAGTAAAGATGAATGAGACAGGTATTTGTGACATGTTTCTAGGAAGCCAAAAGGTGTCCTTTGTCAATAGAGGCATTCTCTTTGTTCCATGTTTCATTCAACTTGATTATATGGGGATCATTTTCTCATCACTGTTCCTCAGGTCTGCTTGGGACTTACAGTAAGTCCACATTTTGTGGAGATTCAGAGCTCCTGAATTCACTAATACATATTCCAGAGTTTTGAGAGTGGAGCTTCTGTAATTCAGGTGACAAGTGGTGAAGAATCCATGGTTGACTTGGAAAGCATAAAAACCAGAAATATACTTGACATCATGTCAGTAATAACCAAAATTTCATCTAAATTTATATAATGATTTCTTACAATAAAACACACACACACATGCACATACATATCAGGGCCCTCAATTCCTGAAAGAATGAAATGAGAATGAATGGGAAATGGGAAACCTGACGTATCAGATCTGTTCTTGTTACAATTTGCACTTGAAGTTTAGGCAGTGATTGAAGTCCTACACCATGCCACTGCACTTCTTGTCAGATGTACTCAACAATGTATCTTTCTATCTTAGTTTGAATAACTGTAGCTTGCTTATTGCTTGGAAATATTTGTGTGTATCTGTTCACATACTGCATATGTGGGCAGATAGAATTAACTGTACTGCTAAGAAAAGCTACAGGTATAAAAAGTTCTAATAATTTGGTCCCCATGTAGATATTTACATAGTTTAATCACACAAACTAATTAAATGTCAGGCCATTTGTAATACAGAAATCAAGCTATGGCCATAGGTCATCAGATGTAGTAATTAGATATGCATGTATAATTGCATTAGAATCATAGTAAGAAAAAAAAGCAACATCAAGATAGGTCATTTCTTTGTTCCTAATTACTTTTTTATAGTTTTGAGTTGATTTATTGGCACCATTAGGAGCTGCACAAATGTGTTAGTGTGTGTGTGTGTGTGTGTGTGTGTACCTCTGTGTGTGAGTGTTACTTAATTGGGTTTATTATATGTCAAGTCACAGTTTCAAATGGACCTTTTTGATGTTAGTGGAGAGTTAGTTAAGAAATTAATGAGAAGCATAAACAAACTGTGTAGTTTTTTTTAACCCTGTGCCAAACATACTGTTGATTCTGTTATAGCTCAAGTGAGCCAGGAAATTTAATTTTCATATATTTCCGAGATTTGAACAAAAGGTAAAAAGGAGCCTTCTCAGCAAATATTAATGCAAAACTTTTCTTTTGTTTCGTTAGTTTTACTTTTATTTCAATAACGTTAAATAAAAATACATTTGCAATAAATCATTTTGGGGCCAAGAACAGATATAAACATAATTAATATTAACATGTATGCTAAAATATTTGTTTTGTAAGATCAGGCAAAAACATCACAATCCTTTATTAATATTAATCATTTGTCCTAAGCAAAAATACAATGCAATTAGGGGCAATTTAGTCCTTATATCCCTTATAAAATATAAGGAGATGAAATCATTTTTATTTTTATTTTATTTTATTTATTTTTTATTATGGTATCATTAATATACAATCACATGATAACATTGTGGTTACTAGATTCCCCCCACCATCAAGTCCCCACCACATACCGCATTACAGTCACTGTCCATCAGCATAGTTAGATGCTATAGAATCACTACTTGTCTTCTCTGTGCTATACTGCCTTCCCCGTGCCCCTCCACCACCTACATAATGTGTGCTAATCATAAAAATCATTTTTATTTTTAAAATGCAACATTTCTTTTCAACTTACTTCAAGGTGAGCATTGGTTAAATTCAGAGAATTTTGTGTTTGCTTGATGTTGTTTAATAATGTGTGTGAATGAAAACAGCCAAAGGTAATGGAACTTTCAAGGAGATGGCTGACTTCAATAAGCTGGTCGAGTTCTGTAACAGTAGGAGACCATTATTAAACTGATTTTGAGGGACAAGGATGACACCTTCATTTTAAGTTTTCCACACTGAGTAAGAGAGAGCTTCACTTTATCACCGAAAATGAATTTGACTGGCAGGCATTTTATAACTGTCCCTATATTATAACAATGTGTATCATAAAGATTTTCTAAGCAGTTTAGACAGATGATTTTTTTTAAGCCTGAAAGAGAAGTCAGAGATGGGTAATAGCTTTTGTAAGCAAAGTATCTGACTGAGATTAATGATTAATGAACACACAAATATATAGCATATCTGTAAATTTAGTTCTATAAAAACCAAACAAGCATCACATATCAGAACTCAAATAACACAGAAGCATAAAAGAACAGCCAAGAAAATTTATAGAAAATTGTGAAAAGTAAAGAATAGTGAGTGAATAATCTGACAAATATTAAAACATTTAAAAACTACAATATTTAAAATAATTTATTCCCATGTATATATAGATGATACAATGTAATGGAAAAAATAAAATAGTTTCTAGGGTAGTTCCAAATATCTATGGGAATTTAATATATATTAAGGTTGTACTTTAGATCAGTGGGAAACAAGTTTTTCAATAAATTATACTGGTAAAATTTCAATAGACATTAAGAAAAATAATGAAACTGGACACTGGATTAAAACCTAATGGTAAAACAATTTTGAGATCAGCATTTATGTACAAACTGAACTGAAATTCTAGAATAAAAAATTAAATGATCAGTATAGGTTCAGTCTTTCTAAGACACTAAGTCAAGAAGCCATATAACAAAAGAATAAATTTACTAGAATTAATTTAAATGTAGACATATATATTTATTTATGTTTACAAATGAAGTTTACATTAACAACTTGTAATGATCAGTTAAGTTCCTTGTCCCTATAGTCCTATCAGTTTTTAAATAAGGGCCACAAAATGCCCTCTTCATATTTAGTCCTGCCATGAGCTCTGGAACTCCTGACTCATTTGAGGGCATACGAAGTCCTGTAGATATGCAACTCTACACTTTATCTCTAAGCAAAACTGCTGTTGGTTCCATGTTGAATTGATTTGCCGGCTCCAAGAAAAGTTGGGCTCTGGATTTTGTTATCAGCACCTGCTATTTTGTTAATATTATTAATATTTTTCTGCAAGAGATGAGCCTTAGGTCACTCTTCACAGTCATGGATGAAGGACAGTCTCTGTATTTCTACTGCAAAAAATTAAGAGGTTTTTCTTTCATCAAAATAGTTCTTAAGTATCAGAAAGACTAAGCAGCTGGACAGAGCACGAAGATCACCACTAGCCATGGCCAAAATAATAGATACAGAGATGCAGATAAGGCATTTTTGCTGGGAAAAAGATCTTGAAGAAATTGGTGCTGTGCCTTTCTGAATCCCTATGGGCAGGGATTTTGGGGGTAGTGAAGCATATACCATTTGAGGGGCCCTCTTTCAGAACAATATCTTTAAATTACATATACAAAATTAAATATGTGAATATTTATTTAGATGGTCCTGTCTAAGTGAGGGCCCTACAGCATAAGCTTCATTACCTTTAGGCTAAATTTATCTCTGCTCCTATGGTGATTATTATTTGATTCACTGAACACCATTCATCTACAATTACACAATGCCTAATTTTGTAATTTTACTCTCCATGCCTAGAATTTAATTTCCTGCAGAGTAGTTTTCAGAATTCACTCTCTTCTACTCTGCCTTCCCCTTCTCCGTCTCCTGCTTCTTGGCACTCATGCTGAAACAAATATCTGTGCTCAGAGTGGGAACACAATAGATAGTTATTCAATGACTTTTTGAATAAACAATGGTTAAATAACCACTTCCTCTGAAATGGACATTCATCTTTTGAAGTAGGTAAATAAGGAATAGCTAGGTGAAATGTTTCTATAGAAAATGTGTTAGACCTAAAAAACAAATAGGATGTGAATGTATTATTGGGGTTGGATGACATCAATCCAAGAATTTATTAATGTAAGGAATCATTAATTTTTCAAAATAGGCAACTTTTTTATTGGAGTATAGTTGATGTAAGATATTATATTGGTTGCAGGTGTGCAAAATAGTGACTCAATAATTTTACATTATGAAATGCTTACCACGATAAGAGTAGTTACCATCAGTCACCATACAACAATATACGGTATTATTGACTATATTCCTGTGCTATGCATCTCATCCCCATGATAATTTATTATATAATTGGAAGTTTGTTCTTCTTTATCCCTATCACTTAATTTGCCTGCCTCCCCCTAAACTCCCTATGGCAACTATCAGTCTGTTCTCTGTTTTTATGAGTCTATTCCTGTTTTGTTTGTTTGTTTTTTAGACTCCACATAAAAGTGAAATCATATGGTGATTGTCTTTCTCTCTCTTATTTCACTTAGCATAATGCCCTCAAAGACTATCCCATCTTGTTGCAAATGGAAAATTTTCATTATTTTTCATTACTGAGTAATAATCTATTGCAGATATGTACCACACCTTTATCCATTCTTTTATCAATGGATGCTTAGGTTGCTTCCATACCTTGGCTATTGTAAATAATGGTGCGATAGACATAGGAATGCATCTATCTTTTTGAATTAGTAATTTTGTTTTTTTGGGGTAAATTCTCTGAAGTAGAAATTCCGGGGTGTATGATATTTTTATGTTTAGGTTTTGATAAACCTCTACACTGTTTTTCATAATGGCTATATCAATTTACAGTCACACCAACAGTGTAGGAGGGTTCCCTTTTCTCCATATCCTTGCTAAAACTTGTTATTTCTTACCTTGATATTGGCCATTCTGACTGATGTGAAGTGACATCTCATTATGGTTTCAGGTCTTCTACCCATTTTTTAATTGGGTTATTATTATTTTTGTGCATGTGTATTGAGTTCTATGAGTGTTTTATTCACTTATGTATTTTGTTTATTAGCCCTAATTGGATATATCATTTGCAAATATCTTCCCCCATACAGTATGTTGCTTTTTCATTTTGTTGATGATGTCCTTTGCTGTACAGGAGCTTTTTAGTTTGACGTAGTCTTACTTGTTTATTTTTGTTTTTGTTTCTCTTGCCTGGGGAGACATTGCCAGAAAAAAATTACATGTGCCAATGTTTAGGAGTTTACTGTCCATGTTTTCTCTGGAAGTTTTATGGTTTCAAGTCTCATATTTTAGTCTCTAATCTGTTTTGGGTTTATTTTTGTGTATGGTATAAGACAGTAATTCAGTTTCATTCTTTTGCATGTAACTGTCCAGTTTCCCAACACCATTTATTGAAAAGACTGTCTTTCCCCATAGTATATTCTTGCCTCCTTTGTCACATAAGTGTGGGTTTATTTATGGGCTCTTTATTCTGTTCCATTGGTCTATGTTTCTGTTCTTGTGCCGGTACCACACTGTTTTGATTACTGTAGCTTTGTATGATAGCTTGAAATCAGAGAGCATGACACTCCAGCTTTGTTCTTCTTTCCCAAGATAGCTTTGGCTATTCAGGAACTTTTGTAGTTCTATATTATGTCTGTTTTTAAAGATGAGGAAACAGGCTCAGTTACATAGCTCATCCAAGTTTCTACAGCTTGTCAGTAGCATTAGTGAGCTGGGAACTCAAGTCTGTTCCTATAAACAGAAGATGCTAAAGATAGTTGGGAAATGCTTAGAGTTTGTGAGGTTGAGCCATCAAACAAGAAACATAAGGATAATGATGATAACAATGCCAGTAACTTACATATGTAAGAGTTTGGAATAGAGAAGAAAGGATGAACAGAACATCTGCTAGGACTTTAATTCCAAAAATGACAAGCAAAAAAAAAAAAAATGTGTCCTTTTATATACTTCACATTTCAAATGCTTCCCACTATTATCGTATAGTGGGAAAATTATACATTAAATTGAAAGTTTGTCTATTTTTCCAACATACCGACTTTGTAAGTCACATCTGAGTGACATCTTGATTTGAAGGGAGAATTCTAGGGCCTATGAGATGGAGTGCTGAGGCAGGATGCTCTATTCAGTATTTTCATGCTCATTTTGGTTCCTTTCATTTGTGTTGCCTTAAGTGCTAATAGGATTTGGTTGTGCAATGATAACAAAAAACAGTAATTGCCAACGTGCTCATGACAAAGAAATAACAACAACAAAGACCAGCATTTGTTAATAATACTCATGAAAAAATAGTAAATTAAGATTAATTCAAGCTTGTCCCAATGTCATTTTCTCTTACTTGATTTTATTATGTCTTCTTGAGTGGGAAGGGGGGATTAAGTTGGAGCTCCTGCATATCCAACAGCCTGTTTCATCTATGCTGTCATCCATAGGGAGCACGTTCTTAATAGTTATGAAAATTACATATCATTGGAGTGTTCGTGAGTTGTAATTCACCAGTTATTTTTGCTTTCTTTTTAATTTTCCACATGGGTAATTTTTTAATAAGGAAGAAAGCAAGGGCAGATGAAGAAAGCTAGAGAAGTGTACCTACACCTACATTTACCTCTGAGATAAAAGGATGGTGTAAAAATTTGTCAGTAATGACACACCACTATGATTATCAAAATGCTGCAGATGACGGTGATGATATAAACTTGACATTTACTTTTACTTGGACTGGAGAGGAAGACTGTTTTGTGTGGAAGGTTACTTTGTTGAATTTCTGAGGTCTATTTAATGTCGGTATGTGTTTCATAGAAACTTGAAGTTTCTATATAAATGGGACTAGATCCTGTTTGTCAATGCTGTTGAGTTTTCCTATACTCTTGCTGATTCTTTATGTAGCTGTATCAGTTACTGAGACAGTCATATTGAAGTCTCCATATCTGTGAATTTGTCTTTTCAGTTATAACACTTTTTGCTTGACATATTATGCATCTCTTTTTTTGGTGAATATACATTTAGGTTGCTAGGTCTTGATGGATTGACCTTTTATAATTATACAGTGTTACTCCATGTCTCTGGTAATTTTCTTTGCTCTGAAGTCTAATCCATCTGACACTAAAATAGTTTCTTTGCTTCCTTTTGATTAATATAACTTTTCTTATTCTCTTATTTTCAACTTTTCTAAACTGTTGCATTTGAAATGAATTTTTTATAGACAGCATATAACTAGGTCAGGTTTTGGATCCATTCTGCCAATCTCTGTATTTTAATTGCTATACCTTTGGTAAATATGTAAGTAAGTAGGATTATATATATTAAAAGTAATTGTAAATATGGTAGGACTTAAATATGCCATTTTATATTTTTGTTTCTGTATTTTTTATTTATCAGCTTTGTTTTTCTTGCCTTCCTGTTGGCTGCTTGAACAGTTTTTAGACTGAAGTTTTGATTTATCGATAATGATTTTGAGTGTGTTGTTTTGTGTAGCATTTTTATTGGTTACATATATATTTAATCAGTCTAATGTCAACATTTCACTAGCCTGAGTAAAGTAGAAACCTTACCTACCTTCTCCAATTTGTCATATAATTTTCATAAATATTTTCTCCACATACATGTATAACCACATCAAAGAATGTTATAATTTTTGCTTCAACTATCAAACATAATTTATAAAACTCAGGAGGAAAAGAAATATGTATTTTGTTTATTCATATTTTTACTTTTCTTATTCTTTCTTCCTTCTTAATGTTCTAAGATTCCCTGTTTTATTCTTCATTCCCTTCTTGTTTAGAGAACTTATATTCACCATTCTTTTAGTGTCAGTCTGATGATAGATTCTCTCAATTCCATTCATTTGAGAGTATGATTTCCCTTGCACTCCTGAAAGATAGTTTCACTGGCTATAGAGTTGTGGGTTGACAGTTCTTTTCTTATGTCCTGAAAAATATTGTGCTATTTCTTTTAGGCCTTTATGATTTCTGCTAAGATGTCCACTGTCTTTCTGTTTTTCTGCTATCTATAAATGCCCTTTCTCTCTTGTTTTCAACGTTTCTTTTAAATTTTGACTATGATTTGTTTTGGTCTAGATTTCATTGGTTTATCCTATTTAGGATTAGCATGTCTTCTTGAATCTACATGTTTGGTTTTTTTATTTTTGTTTCTGGGTTTTTGTGTTTTGTGGTTTTTTTTGGCAAAATTTGGAGAATGTTTAGCTATTTCTTTGAGTACTTTTTAAGGTTCATCATTTTTCTCCTCTCCTTTCAGGACTCCACTGGCATGGGGAATTAGGACTTTTTCATGATATCACCAGTCCTTGAGGCTCTATTCATTTTGTTTCCCCATGTATTTTTTTTTCTGTTATTCAAATGGGATAATTTCTATTGTTCTAGCTTTAAATTCACTGTCTCTGCCCCCTCCCATTCTATTTTTAAGCCATTTATAGAGATTTTAATTTCAGTTATTGCATGTTTCAATTCCAGTATTTCATTTATCTCCTTTTCATATCCTGTCCTTCTTAGATGAAATTTTACCTACTTTTTATTTTGTTTCAAGAGTGTTCATAATTGCTCATTGAATCATTTTATGATGATGGCTTTAACATCTCCATCAAAAAATAGTGACATTTCTGTCATCTTGGTGTTGGTTTTCTTCATTGAAATTGAGGTTTTCAAGACTCAGTATGACAAATGATTTTTCAAATGAAATCTGGATATTTTGTGTATTTTATTATGAGACTTTGGATCTTATGTATACCTTTTGTTTTAGCTGGTTTCTCTAACCCTTCTTCAATGGGAGGAGTGCACTGCCTCATGATTGCCGGGTGGGCTGAAATCCAGGTTCCCCACTCAGCCTGTTTACACATAGGAGAGGAAGGGATCCTTATTACACCTGGATGAGGAGGGGAGTGCTAGCTGCTCACCAGGTTTCTGCAGATACCAGCCTGGCTGTGAAGGGCAGTGACACCACAGCAAAGGCGGGTGGCCTTGTTACCTGTGGGTGATGGTGAAAGTCCTGACTCCCCTTTGCCTCCTATGACATGGCTCAGGAGAGAGCTGGGACACCTTATCATTGCTGTTGGAGTAAAAATCTATAATCCCTACGGTCTCCACTGATACTGCAGGGTGGCCTCTTTGCCACCTAGCTAGAATGAATGTTGCAACTTCCTGCAGTCCTCTCTGGTGCCACCCTGGTGAAAGTGTGTCACTGCAGCTTACAGAGGGTAGAAGTCTAGTCTGCTGCTTAGGTGGTGAGGGCTGTGAAAAGACCACAGATATTTGTGGTGTTTGGTGTAGAGTGGTTTTTGTCCCAAAGCTTTTATCTTACTAGGCTGTCTCTTTCCTGATTGTTTGGATAGAGAGAGCAGGTTTCTGTGGAGATTTTTTTTTTGTACCCATGCTGCCTCTGAGTTGCTGACTTCTCAGTCCCAAGTCTGGGATATATGAAACAGAAAAAAAACCTGGATAACTTACCACCATCTCATCTCTTAGGTCCTGTGGTTTCTGGTTGGTGTGCTTTCTTTCCTCTGCCTGTCAGATCTTATTTTCTTTGTTTTATATGTAACATTAAGGTTTTGTGGTTGTACTGAGTGGGAAGAATAGGGAAACACATGTCTACTACATTTTTCCAGAAAAAGAATCCACACTATTCACTTATTCATCAACATTTAGAACTTTTCTCATGAAGGACTTGAACAGATTTTTTTTTCTACCAAGTTCACTGAAATTCCTTTCCTCCTCTCTCCACTAACACTAAATAAAGATGGTTCTGATTTGGGTTGGTATTTTTTGTTTACCATATTAGATTCTGATTGTTGCAATAAAGTATAAAAGAGGCTGTTCAATATGTTTCCAAGTGGATTGTTTTCTGTAATTTAAATTAAGAATTGCTTTATAATATTGATAAGTTTTGATTAGTATGCTAAGCCTATAAGTTGTTATTAATACTGAAAAGACATAGAGAGGAAATAGTGGGGCAATATAGAGAAAAGATACAAACACAGCTTGAGTCCTAAATATTGATATAGGTTCAGTAGGTTCTATCATCCTCAATGAACAAGCTTATACTTTTGGACTAAGTCTATAATATTCATATTATTGCTTTGGAATATTGCCTTAAAATGAAGTTTCCTTTAAACATTTTAAAAATGAGAGATCACCTTCTCATATTATGACATTTCCTTTTACCCAACAAATGAAATACTATCACATCGGTTATTGCTACTCTAAGTGTGATCCATAGACTGCAGTGTCAGCGTGACTGGGAAACTTGTTAGAAATGCAAGTTATTGGGACTTACCCTAGAGTTCATAAATCCAAATTCTGGAGGTTGGACTCAGGAGTCAATTCCCAGGATCTGTAGGTTATTATCTGTACCCCTTTGGGAAGGTGGGTAGGAATTCTTTGGGCTGCACAGGCTGATCATCCCTTGCAGCTCTACCACTTCTTAGCTATGTCACTTTATTTACTGGTTCCCTCAGTTTCCTTACCTATAAAGTAGAATAACAGGGTATATAAAGATTCTTTGGAAAATTAAATAAGTGAAGATAAAATGGACATGCAGTACTATCTAATATCTACTGAACATTTTATAAACTCTAGCTCTTCTTATTATAACAGCACTTCTATTGATTTTTCCCCTTCTTTTATATTTTCACTTTTGCTGAGATTCATATGGTATGGAAATAACTGATTTATTTGTGTAGTTTAAGTCAGTTGCCAAGATAGTATCTTTTTCCTGCCATGCAAATGTAACTCAGCAGGAGTTATATAGAGAATAGACAGGTCCCAGGAGTCACAGGATCAAGCAAGCAGTTACAAGACAATCCTATTGTACATTAATGTTATATTCTCTGATAGGATAGATTTTGGTGCACAAAATAAGCCCACATGGGACATGCATGTGTGCATGCATATATGAACACACGAACACACATACACATCAGTTGGTTTGGATCATATTTATACAGGATAAGCCATGGAACTCAAGCAAGTTGGAGAAGTAGGATTGTCTTGTAACTGCTTCCTTGATCCTGTGACTCCTGGGACCTGTCTATTCTCTATATACTCCTGCTGAGTTAATATTCTAATGTACCACACTGAATCCATCCTTCCTCACCTCCTCTTTACCCTCCAGAGCTTCTGAACTTAAAATCTGTACATTCTAACTTCCCCAAACCCACTTTCTTCCACTCAACTGTACTAATGTTCCTTTTTATTCAATCTGGTTACAAACCTCAGACCTTAGCATGTGTTTCCCACCTTACCCTCATCTTACCTCCTGTAACATGGATGTTTGGGAAGGAGAGATTTGATCCACAGTCTGTACTTGGGTCTTGATTACTTAATTACTTTCATATGCATATATCCTGCCTCATCATCAATTTAAACATTACTTTTTAGGCAGGGACTAGGGTATGTCCTATATTTGTAACAACCTTTGGTTGTTCTCTGCCTTCCATAAAGTAATTTAAAAAGAACTGAAGTTTTGATAACGCTTTGTTTCATGAATTGTTTTTATGGGAACTCTACCACTAATATCACTGGTTGAACTCTTCCTTTACATAAACAGCTGTGTTTTATATAATTGAACTCATTTAATTTTCATAACCCTATAAGGTAAGAATTGTTCCCTCTATCTTCCAGCAACTCCCTAAGGTCACACTAATAGCACGAGGTGGTGAATGGCTTGTACTTGACTTGAGAACTGACTTCAAGAGCCCTCTTTCCAAGCCACATTTTCCCATGACCTCTTACTTAATATTACCAAAGAGGGTACAATGATTCTGAGAAGTTAAGTAAACTTGGACCAGGCTGACTATAGATGCACTCTGGTTTCAAATTCTGTATTTTCCTTTATACCACAGGACCACTGTGTAAAAAATGTTTGCTAATGGAAATAAAGACTTAGGAGAACTTCTTCTATGGATTGTAGTTTTTCTAGCTGTGACTTCTAGGATCTCATCCCAGTGATGCAAACTGCTTGTTCAATATATTAGAAAAAGGAACAGAGAAAGAGGGAGGAAGGGAGGGAGGGAGAGAGTTGAATGAATGGAGTAGGAGGAAGGCACATTTCATTGATAGACTGAGTATTTGTGTTTCCTATGTGATACCCATGTTTTGTTTCTATTTTGCTAATAGAAATATAAATGTCTTTATACTTATCAGCATTCAATTGGAAATGAAGATCTACCTGAAAGAGCATGAAGATAGGCTTCCCCTCCTTCCTTGTTTCTCCTTGAATAAGAAGAAAACAAACAAACAGTAAAAACAAAAAGCCATCCCTGTGGTCTCGGCAGTCACAGCCACTAAACCTAGCTTCAAATTCTACTAAAGCAATGGGACTGAAATTAGGAGGAAAAAATTGGTACATAACCAAGGAGTTCCAGAGCATTAGCAATAAACAACTTGGTTGATAAAGTACAAATTGGGCTAGACAGGTTTAACCACACTTTCCAATTGAATCCCTGAGTTACTGATTGAAGCGAAAGGAGTAGGTATAATATATTTAGCCTATGAGCTGGGACCGTCTGTCTGTACTTAAAGAGTAACCCAGGAGGAGGAAGTTGAGGAAAACCAGCCAAGTCAGCTATGGAAATGATTGATTTGTTACCTGAACAGGAAGAGCCAGAAAACAAGGACTCAGAACTGTATGTAATTTGGGTGGTGTAAGGCAACGAATTACTACCCTATAGCTGACTCTTGTCAATGCAATTGCAAGAACCCCAGCTCTGTCCCAGTTTATACTGAAAACTCAAAGGCAGGTGTTATAATCTATTAGCATCTTCTATGTGCCCAGCAGTGTTATGATCCTCATCAAATCTAGGTGCCTGTTACCTGTACCTGGACTGTGCTATAATGGCAGCTATCACTGTGGTTACTGTAATTTGAGCGCTTGTGGATTCCACCGATTCCAGACTTCTCACATGCAAGGAGCTTGTTTGCCAGATACTAGATTTTGAGCCAAGGGGTCATCTCATCTTTCTTCTCATTTCAGAGGTTAAAAATATTTCCATCACCCTCTCTTATTCTGTACAATTATTGTCTCCCAGAGTGCCAAGCTGCGGGACTGTATGCCAGCACACTGGCAGTTCTGTGCTTTTGTTGTATTCTTTCACATGCTTCTGCAAAGAGGAGATGTGGCAGCCCCAGCTCCCCTGATGTACAGGGAGTCGGCTCATTTTCTTTCAAAGGAACTGTCTTTCCTCACCATTTCCAGCTAGCCACCTTCCCACAAATCAGAATACAATATTCAGCATAATCTTTCTCTTGAAAATATTTGCCGTATGTTAAGAAAAGATTTGTGAATAGAGCCAAGGATCCCACATGGTGTTCTAGAGCAAGCCGTTTCAGAATGAGATCCATCTCGGAAGCCATCAACTCTATTATTTGATTAATGATATGTGCTTCTTAAATGACTTAAGTATGATCAACTTTCCTTTTTAATTTATTTTCTTTTCATAATTAACAATTGATCTTTTTTTCCATACATGCAAATAGATCTCCTCCCTGATGATGGTGAAGAAGATTGTGATAGGCGAAAATATATTATAATTATTATCTGTTCTTCATTGCTGTAAGCAATCTTTCTCTCTCTGAGTCCAATTCTGCTTTCCCAATGTCGACATACAATTCTTTATTTTCACATTTGTCTTTGGACCTGGCCATCATTCTCCGCAATCTGGTTAGCTAAACTGAGGCCAAACCTGTGCCATATTTCTTCCCCTGAGGTCTCTTTGTTCACAAATAGGGGTGTGAAAAAGAATTTCCTATGATAATAAGCAGCATAAATTAGATTTTTTATCTTTTTATTCGCAAATGGTTTCTCATGTGAGCTAACTGCATAAGGTAAGAAAGTTACACAGAAACTTACACTTTTTTATTGGAAGCTAAGCACTAAGAATTTTTCTAGTGCTTTACTGGACATTTAATCCTTCTAATAAAGCTACAAGCTATTTTCATGTTGATGAGAAAATCAGGTGTTAGAGAGTTCAAGTTATAAGCCCAGGATTTCTCAGAGAGACTGTGAGAAACAGAGCAAAATTAAAGACAAAGAGCTGCCCATTTTCTCATGGGAAGTGTGCTTAACATTTCCAGAACAGTCCAGACAGCACCTCTGCTTGTCTGCTCAGGTCCCTTCTGTTATAGGCATCTCTCTGCCACCATCTCCCATTTATACTGGCTACTACCCTCCATCTGCCTATAACACTAATTGGTAGCTTTAAAACAATTATTTAGTGAAAGATAAATATAGAAAAAAGTACACAAGTAAGTGTATAGCTTGATACACTTTCACAATGTGGACATGCCCATATCAGGTCACACCCCAGATCAAGCACTAGGCTACCCTGTGGTCTCCATACCTCTTTCCAGTAAGTAACCCCAAAGGTGACTACTATCCTGAGTTCTAATAACATAGATTGGTTTGATCTGTTCTTGATATTCAGCTAAATAGAATCATAGAGAATGTACTCCTTTGTGTCCGGCTTTTGTTCTACATTTTGTACATGAAATCCACACAGGATTTTCCATTATGCTTCAGTCTGTTTTCATTACTGTGTAATATTCCATGGCATGCCTTATCTATTTATTTTTTTTTACTTTGTTAGGCATTTATTCTTTTTCCAGGTTTAGGTTATCACAAATAATGCTGCTTTTAACATTCTTGAGCAAGTCTCTTGGAGACACACGTATATAGTTCTGTTGGTTGGACATCTAGGAGCAGAGTTGCTGAGCTATAGATGTGTGTATTCAGATATGGTGGTCATTGCCAAACAGCATTTCAAATTTGTTTTACACCAGTAGTGTGTGAGAAGTCCATTTCTTCAACATCCTTGTAGGCACTTGATACTGTCAGTCATTTTAATTTTAGCAACTTAGTTTATATGTTTAAATATGTTATTGTACTTTTAATTTGCCTTTACCTGATGACTCTTGAGGCTAATCAACTTTTCAAATAATCATTAAATTAATTATCTTTTGGTCTCATACATGTGTAGGAGCTCTGAACTGTCCTTAAGAATATAAGTTTGCTCTTAGCCTGGCGGATCAAAGCACTTCAGATATGTGGGAGAACACCTCCCACTCAGGCCTTCCTTTGGTGCAGCCCTTAGCAGAGTCTATGTCCTGAGGTACTTTGGCAATTGCTTTCTCACCACCAGCCCATTCCCCATTCCACTATTCTGTATTGGCTATTCCTTCTCTGTTTTGTAAATAAAGACATTGAATGTACAGTTTTTCTTGGGCTGAAATAGGTCAAGCTTTTCCTGCTCTGTGGTAAGGTCTGGACCCTAGCAAAAGGCTCCAATATCTGTTCTCCATCTCTCTTACTTTTGCTTTTATGTGTGACTCATGTTTATGATTTGCCCGGGATTGTTCCACCTTTAGGCTACCTCCAAGCACACAATCCATTCTGGATCCATTCACACTGGAGTGAGGGAGGATTGACAACAAGGATCCGCTCCTGTAGTGAATGCGCTTTGAGAGGAATCCACAGTGGTTTTGAGATGATACCTATTCAGTAGAAATTGGGCTACTATCCTCACTTCTTTGCAATCATTAACTCTTAATAGCTCCCATCTTGGTCAAAGAAAAAATCAAAAAGGCAGCTTTCTTGACCAAATATATGTTTAAGAAAAAATTAGTCTCAGTTTATGCTCAGTATTTTAACATCAAGCAAAATCATTATGTGTATTCTAAATGATAGCCTTGCTATCATGGGAAACAAATTTAAAAAAAAATTTCTACCCTTCTACATAAAAATATTTCTACAGGGTGATAATGGATCAGCTATGGAAGCCATTGTGTTTCACTTTGATGGCTATAAAAGCAGACTTAGAGTGTGGCATTAAGGATGTCCAACTTAAAATCAGGTTTTGCCTTCAGTATTTACTAGAATGGTCTTTATCAGTCTAATTTTTGAGTCCCTGCTGCTAGCCGGTGAGAAACACTTTTTTCCCCATATTGCTCGCATAATTGTCTTACATTGAAATCTTTTTTGACTTCGCTACAAAAATGAAACCAACCAACAGACAAATCAACCAAATGAATGGACCAAAGAGGACGCTGGGAAGTGCGTGTAGTCACACAGGCTGTAGTTTCACTCTGTCTGGTATGGT
Source organism: Manis pentadactyla (assembly GCF_030020395.1). Classification (NCBI taxonomy): domain Eukaryota; kingdom Metazoa; phylum Chordata; class Mammalia; order Pholidota; family Manidae; genus Manis; species Manis pentadactyla. Next base: position 39,632,889 of record NC_080032.1, on the reverse strand, counting down.
GACTGAAGATTTCTCTTTGCCCCGATGCCTCAGGCAATATAATGTGGGTCCCATTCACTCTGCAGACCACCTGGACACTGCTTGTCAAAGAAGCGTACACTGGGTTATGTTACCAGGTTGTGTAACAACTCTTCCAAGAATTACCTTTGAAACATTAAAATTTCTTTATTGGTTATTTTTAAAACATTTGGCCACTTACCTTTAAAAATACACACAACTTTAATACTTTCTTTAATTTGAGGGTGTTTGTACATTTGTATGGTTGATGTGTCTTTATGGCTACACAAAATACAAAGGAGAGTAGTAGATGTTACTTGAGTCCCAGGTGAAGATTTTTGTGTGGGCACTAGTTAGCCAAACCATTACTAATGGTTTTGTAGGAGCTCAGGGATGGACCATTTCTAGAAAACATGTATATTTAAATAATGACTTTGGGGATACTATACTATATATCTTTGTACTTTAATTTCCTACTCATATAAACATAGGTTTTCCAATAGCTTTCAAATGTGAGGTCTGATGCATTTCCAAGGTCCCATCCTCTGATAACAGGTCAGTCACACTGGCAGGCACTAAGTTCTGGCCACACAGACATGGCCCCTAAAAGCTACATTGCAGAGAAGGAATATATTATACCCTTGTCTCAAACTTCATGACACCTGCTGCTGTGGTAGCTCTGATGCTCTGTTTTCAATCATATTTCATTTGGGGCCCAGAAAATGAATAGGACATGCATTTTCTGAAATGTGTAATTTTTTATGTGATTCCCTGAGTTCACTCACCATTTTAATACTCTAACAAAAATTCTGTATAACAGAGCAATTAACAGAACTACTGAAAGACCCCAGTTCCACCATTTACTTTCTTTGTGAATTTGAGCTCCTCTTACATTCAGGGAAGCAGAGAAAATAAACAAAAGATAATAAATCCTGGAGGCAGTGATGTCCTTGATTCCAGAAGTCCTCAAAGCCATTTGCATGTCTTCCCTGCTGGAGTTATTGAGCCCCTCCTTGGAATCCATGAGCCAGTAATTTTCCTCTTTTTTATATAGTGCAAGTTGTGTTTTGGGTGCTTACAGTGACTCATATGAGTTGTTTATTGATGAAAGTATAAATTCCCATTCACCTGTATCCCTGATTTCCCTTTTGCACTTTTATTAGCGTTTTCTTTTGTTATTTTAGATCTGTATGCCATTGGTCACATAAGGAGATTAACAGGCTGAATGTCAAAGCTTCTTTAGCATTCGTAAATGACATGCCTTCCAGAAAAACCTTTAAACATGAGATTGCTCTCATGCAGTGTCCTACTCACCATCCAAAAATAAGAAGACGACACATACAAATTGTGGAATTTATAAAGTTATGTATAGGGGATTGTTCACAAGGGTTCAGGGAGCTACACTGCTCTTTGGGGAAATATTTAAAAGGGATATATTTCCCCATAGTATGTGAAATGAAGATTCTGAAATACCTAGTGTTGAAATGTGATTCACACTGTCATCAAGAAACAAGAAAAAGGGGTATATATTAGACCTGACAGACATCCCTCAAACTCTGGGAAGACTGGACTTTTCAGTTCAATGTTTCCCAGACTGTTATTAGGAAGTGTCTCATACGATCTTTGCTTCAAGATTTTTTTTCCTTTCTGAAAGAAACTCACATCACAAAAAAGTAAAAAAAAAGAATTAGAAATGGGTGGCAGGAAACAGAGACGCTAATCCGTGGGGATTGCTGATCAACCTACAGCATAAATCACTGGACAGAACCAGCTCCACCGTGATGGCTTTCATGGGTCCCTTCATCCATAAATACATGAAAAATGGTGTTTTGGGACTCTGTGGGTGAAAAGACAAATATACTAATGTTACAGGATAAAACACTTTTTGAGAGACATTAAAGGGTTTTTTTTCCTTCTAATTTAAATAATAAAGACATTTTCATAGGTGTCTCAAATATTAGGGGGCCTTGGCACTGAACCTGCTGTGCCTGGCAGATATATGGGCCCCTCAGACCAAGTCACACTTTCGCTCTCAGCCATTAGAACATGCGTAGATTAGACTATCACACAGCTGGCTCCCAACTTGGATAATGGAGAGCAAAGCTCTAGACAACTGAAATGTGGGACAGGTAAGTTTTAATAGAAAGATCAAGATGATAGGGTACGGCCCAGTGAGAGAAGGCCTCAGTCTGGTTTCCACAGCTGGGATGTAAGTGCCAGGAGTGACAGTCCCAAGATTTGGAGGCATCTTTAAAAATGGAGCAGGTGGGAGGGTGAGCACAACAATTAGGTCAAATCAAACAAAATCAAAATCCCGATCCCAGTGCTCTTCAAGGTTGTCAACAGAATCCTGTATGTTGGGAATGACCGCACTCATCCCTCTAGCCCTTAGGGAAGCAACTGCTTTTATTTATGTAAACTAAGTAAGTTGTGATCAAATGTATATCTGTTTGCCTGTTGCCTTATCTCCACGGAGGAAAATTACCCTCTCTGCAATGGTCACTCAGAAAAAAATGACTATTTTTGCCCTTTCTCTGTTTTTCCCAGTGCACCTTTTCACCAGCTTCATAAGCCTTTTGGTTGCAGATCATTTAGTTGAGGGAATGTCAGAGCTGGTGTGTCAGTGGAGGCTCACAAATGTGTGTTCATTTCAATTGTGTGAAGTTAGAAGTCATAGCCCCTGCTGAGCATTCTTGCCTTCATTTCTGCTGAAAATAATGCCGAAATGTAAGAAAAATCTGTGTGTGTGGTGGGGGGCTGTGGGGGAGTGTTAATTCAGTTTTTAAACAGGTTTACCAGGTTGTCTTTGCGGACTTCTGTGTGAAAATTCGGCTTAGATTGATGAATGTGTAAACATGTGACAGTTGGCCCTTGAACAATGCAGATGGTTAGGGGCACAGACCCTGTATGGTCAAAACCCACATACGACTTTTGCCACCCCAAAGACCTGACTACTAATAGCCTAGTGTTCCCTGGAAGCCTTACTATTAACATAAAGAGTTGATTGACACATATTTTGTATGTTGTATGTGTTAGATACTGTATCCTTACAATAAAGTATGCTGTAGAAAAGAAAATGTTTTTTCAAGTTGCACACATCTCCAAAAAGCTTTTCCAATGTGTTTATTCAGAGAAATCTGCTTATAAGTGGATATGTGCAGTTTAAAACCATGTTGTTCAAGTGTCAGCTGTGGAGTTGAGTATAATCAGAATTGCTGTGTCACAGAATGAAGACTTACTTTTTATTCTGTACTCTTTAATTAAAACTCAACTTTATTGCAAAGCATGCCCTTTGCCTTAAAATAAAAGATGATTTTAATTGATTTTCTTTCAGTATTTTCAGTTATCATTAACATGAAAGTAACATTTCATGTTATCACTATAATTTTCAGTAGTCACATATGTGGGGAAATATATGGAATCTCCTTCTGTGGGTTATAGAAGGAGATGGTTTGGAGAAATTACTTCTGTCTAGACAGACTCCTACCCTTTTATGTCATTCATCAGGCAAAGAGAATAGGAGTCAAATGGAGATGAGTGATTCTGAGGTTGCTAACACATGGACCACAGCTGATTTATATCATATTAATGCAGTGCATATTGACTCTAATAACTGTGTAGTTTTGTTCAAATCTCAGCATGTTGTGTTGAACTAGCAATAAAAGGACCATGTAAAATCTAAGCACAGTCAGTCATCAGGACTCTTAAGATACTAGGTTTTGATATGCATGCAGTGGCTATGGAGTAAGATAGTGCAGTGTTCCCCAAACCTGGAAAACAAAGCTTCAACTGAAACCTTAAGTGAACAGCTTTGAGTCAGCTTATGAGGGGCACACAGAAGCCCACATAACCATGTCTCCAAGGGAATTTGTCCTTAGGGGAGGGAGGAAAAGAGACCATAAAGTTCACAATAGTCAGTGTTGTCTGATTGAGTTAGTTGATCATGTATAGAAGTTGCAAGTCTTTGGAGCAGTCAGCACTACTTTCATGAGGAGCAGATAGGAAAGTTTCATTATCCAAACCTTTTCTCTCTCTTTTTTTCTTTTTGATGGCTTATTTGCATGGTCTTTACCCCAATAATCTGAACATAGAGATGCATTCATACATATTGTCTATGAGGGGTAAAAGCATATAGAAACTTTATTTTTTTGAGTGTATGCTGCAGAGATTTACTTTCTAAATAAACACTAAGTGATTTATATACTAATAGCATACATGTTTCTGATGCTCTTTGGTGGAATTCTGAAGGATTTATGACTTTCTAGATTTTCCCTCTCACCAGCTTAGACACACTTCAGGATTTTATCATTGCTTTTGACAAAATACCTTGAGTTGAAGGTTGCATCAGAAAGTGCTCCAAACACCAAATATTGGATAACATTTGAGGCTGTTCAGAATGCTAAAGAAAATCCCAGTTCAGCTGTCCTTCCAAAATTAAAAACAAAATCTGCAAAGCCTTATGTTATTTTTACATTTTGTGTGTACAAATAAACTAAAATGTTGGAGCATTTTTCATAATATTTAATTTGACTAAATCACATTTGTTTTCACCATTTACCATCTCATTTTACTTCTCTTTCCATGATTCTTTTTCCCAAGCAAGCAGATTTTGCAATCAGATGCCTACTAGCTGGGTGTTCATAAACTGTGATGGATTACTTTTAATAGGTGCTATTTTCCTACTTCATTAACTGCTCTTTATCTGGTGGTGTTTCTTTGGACAAGCTAGAAAAGAAACAGTGGTTTAAGCCGTTTACCCAAATAGGCAATGATACCAAGTGTATTTTAAAGTTGATTGTGTACACACAAAGATGTGTTTATTTTGGGGGGGGGTGTATAAGAGGGAGTGTGTGCTTCTTTTAACTTAAAACTCTCTCTGCCTGGCTGACTGCCATCTCCATGCCAGTCTCCATGGCAACTCCCTTAAGGATAAAGTAACAGAAATATGAGGAGGCCATGTGCCCACAAACAAAGCTGCCACAGCCCGGCCAGAGGCCTGACTAGACAGAATTCCAGAACACTCCGCATTCCATGGGAGCTGTACAGGTCACTGCAGCAGGCTCTTTTTAAAGGTGCGGTACCTCCAGTCCCAGGGGGAGAGGCAAGGAATGTCTTCCCACAGACTGGAATGTACATGCACAGCCCACATTATTTTTCCCTTCCTGTCTGCTTTGAATATCTAAAGTATTTTATATCTAGCATTTAGTTTTGAGTGATATTTGGAACTCTGCTTCACAGAGACCATTTTCTGATCCAGTGTGTTGAAACTCAGTCAGGACACAATTTAAGTAGCTTTAAATCACTTGTATCCAGTGTTGATGAAGGGACACTTTTACTATTTTGTGCCATCCTGCTTTCATGAAAAGAATATATTTGTTTGTCTTTTAATGAATTGTAAAGGATTTATGCCAGTTTTCCCAAGAATGTAATAAAGTTATTTTTAAAAGACATTATTCTGGCCTAGATATTAGTATCCATTCACCCCAAATCCATATATTGAAATCCTAACGCCCAAAGGTGATGGCATTAGCAGGTGGGATCTTTGGGGAGGTGCATAAGTCATAAAGGTGGAACCCTCATGAGTGGGGATAGTGCCACATAAAAGAGGCTCCAGAGATCTTCCATCACGTGATGACAGAGAAGGTGCTGGCAGTGCACTGGGAGAAAGCCCTCACCAGAGAGCACGACCATGCTGGCATCTTGATCTTGGATCTCTGACCCCCAGAGCTGTGAGAATTAAATTTCTGTTGTTTGTCTGCTATTCCATCTGTGGTATTTTGTTATAGCAGCCCCAATGGACTAAGAAAGATGCATACACAGTGTATATCATTAGTTCTCGATCAGGGACAATTTTTCCCCCATGAGACACTTGGCAATATCTGGAAGCACTTCTGGCTGTCACAACAGGGGTCATGCTGCTGGCATCTAGTGAGTAGACTGGGAATGCTTCTAAATATCCTAAATGCACAGAACGTCTCTCACAATGAAGAATTACTGGCCCCAAATGTTAATAGTTCCAAGGTTGAGAAACCCTGGTATATATACATGAATGGAAAGTGTGTGTTCTGTATGTGTGTGTATGTGTATGTGTATACATACATGGCAACTTTAAAATAAAAATCCTTATGTGCAGCATGTTCAGATAGACATAAACTATGTTAAAGCACCTTTCTATCTAAATTGTTTTTGTTCCATCTGCTCAGACTGGGAACTAGAATCCTCATAGCAATTGTCAATCTTGAGTCCACTGTTCAGATTTATCTATGCAATTCGTTTAGCACTCCTACAACTGCAATTCTTTTTTCAAGACCATAGACGATTACCCTAAAACCCCACACCTACCTTAGGGAGTGAAAACTGTGAGTTTACTCTGTCTCTAAGAATGATTTCTGTGCAATGCACTATAAATAATATACAAAATGTTTTGACATTAACTTAATTCTTTCCCATTAGGAATTAGTAAAATGCTTAGTAAGTATGGCTAAGGGAAATATTTATGATCCACAGAATGCACATTACTTATTTTATCACCAAAGTTCTGCTAATACTCTCCAGAGTATTCATCTTCTTTCCATCCAATACTATTCAGCAGTTTCCTTATGTTGAGTCTTTTCTTATAAGCAATTATGGAAAATCCTGAGTTACTGGTTGTGCAAGTTCAAAGCTCATTTTAAAGACAAACCAGGGAAGTTTTGTTGTGTTAAGCAGCACTCTGCTCAAAGTGTGGGTACTTGAGCTGGTGAGGGATCACAAACACTTGATTACCCGTCTGCAACTGTTTCGTTACAGAGATTGGAAGGAAGCTTTTAGAAACTTCTGTGGCAGCTTGACAATGCACATCTCATCCAGCAGTTTGGGTGTCGTTGAATTTGCATGACTGGGGGTCACTAGCTATGAACTAATCAGGGGATCACATGGACTCATGTGGCAAGATCACATAATGATGTGACAAATTGGGAATTTAAAGAAATAACTGAAAGTGCACCACTGATCATATAAGAAAAAAACATCACATTTACTGTTTTTGTTTTATTGCCTGGAAATGCTTTCTTACACCATGCCTAGGGCCATTTGGCCGATACCCAGACATGGCTGGTTAAACTATTACTGTGTCTTGTTGCAATGATGAGGTTTGTTGGTTGCTCTGTGCAGGTAGAGTGTGGATTTGGTGCGACCTACAAAGGGTCTTCTCTTGGAGAGAAATGGACATCATGTGTCTCACTAAGGATACCCTAGATTATGGTGCTGTAATCAGCAACCCCCAAATCTTAAAGGCTTAAATCAGCACAGGGTTTTTTCCGACTCGCAGCACTTCCTGTCGTGGGTAGCAGGGGCCTGTCATGGCCCTCACTGCAGTCGCTCAGGAACCCAGGCTGATGGAGCACCACTGTGTCTGATGTTACTGGCCATGGTCCAGAGATGAAGAAAGACTTTGGTCCCCCTTTCAATAAAAACTCAGTGCTGTGGCTCAAAAGGAGCTCACGTGTCACTCTGTCTCCTCAATGGCCAGATCTAGGCACTTGACCCCATCCAACCACAGGAGAAAAAGAAGAGCAAATCTACCATGTGCCCCAGAGGTGGGGATCCAGAGAGATTGGGTGGAGCCCATGAATGACCATGGCCCTGGAAAATGTCCGGGTATGACTATTAAACACAGACCTTTTCTTTGAACATCCTTGAGTTATACTCTCTAGCATGTAACTTCCACTTTTACATGGGCAGGGAAGCAAAAAGATTATTTCCTTTGATTTCAGATAGAATCCCAACTTTCCAATTTAGCTTTGGTATAACCACACATAAATTATTTAGTCCCTCTGAAGTGAGACTATATCACCCATCTCATGGGTTGTAATGAAGATTAAAAGTGTCTTATATATTCCTTGTTAAATGCAGGCCAAAGAAAATGTTTATTAATAGGCTTTAATAGTTCCCCCAAAATATTTCACCTAGAAAAGTAAATAACATTGAAATCAATTTAGGTAGAACTCAACTATCAAACTATGATAAGTTTCTTCATATTATCATCTGCTGCTGGTCATCTAGCCAACATGTTCTGAATTATGCTTCTTGAAATCATGGTGGGCATAGAAGGGTTGGAGTTACCAGATTTTTCCTTGGGGTAAAAGTGTTTCTAGTCTTTCACAAATTTCCCCATTAAAGCATTTTATGGTGCCACTTGGGCTTTTATTGTTCTGGACTACTGTGTGATGTTGCTTCTAGGAAATTAGAAATGTGGTATGATGGGTCTTATTTCAAAACCCTGTTCAATTTCAGCTGATATTCAGGGTAATTACATATACATTTTTTTCTAGTCAAGAGTTGATTGTGTAGGATAATTCTTTTTAAAAGAAAGATTATCAAATCGATACAAACTAAACCTAATAATGATAATCAATGTCAGATTATTTTTTGCATATAGAAGATGCTATTGATGATCAGGACAATTCTGCATTTGTGACAAGGAAAAAGCCATCCTCACAGGGTAAAATATGTATCAGTGACTCATTCCCACTTAGAGGTAACAGGCAAGCTTTGCAGGCTTCTTATCCGGCTCTACCACCAACAAATAGTTTGATCATACCATGGAATCAGTCTCTTGCTCTTTTTCTCTGTATGTACTCTTTTTCTCCCTTAGTTCAATGATTTTGAAGCTGATATTTGAAGCTGTGTCTGGGATCCTGGGTCTAACTTCTCTCTGGGGAGTCATTAACATTGTTTTTGTTATGAGCACTGTAGTACTTTGATGCAAAAATACTGCCATTTTTTACCCATCCCGGTCTTAATGGGGCTCTGCAGCTCTGCTCTCTCCGGAGTGGCATCTATTTCCTACCCCTTTAATCTGGGCTGGCTCTGAGACTTGCTGAGGTCAGTGGAAGTGTGGTATGTCAGTTCAGAGCCTTGGCCTCAAAAGGCCTTGCAAGCTCCTGCTTTCTGTTTTGGAACCCAGCCACTGCCATGAGAGCGAACCAGGCCAGCCTGCTGGTGGGTAAGACACCTGCTACAGAAGAGCCACATCATCCCAGCTGAGGCCATCAAGACCAGCCAGAATTCAACAGACCAGCTAGCTGACTGCAGACACAGGAGTGATTCCATCAGAACCACCCAGATGACCCTTTGACTTACAGAAATAATACATTGCTGGGTTTTAAGTCACCATGTTTTGGGCTGGTTTGATGATACTGCAATGGTTATGTGCACCATAGGCATATTTAAACTTTCCATGTCTTAAGTAAAGGAAAGGAACAGGAGTGTGTGTCAGTCTCGAGATGTGTCAACTGAATCCTATGTGTCAGAGTCTCTCCTCCACAAATAAACATATTCTGTATTCACTTGGGGCTTCTCATGTTGACCACGGTATTAGTTTCCTTTTGCTGATACAACAAATGACCATAAACGTAGTGGCTTAGAATGACCCAAATTTATTGTCTTACAGTTCTAGAGCTCTAGAAGTCCTAGAATTGTACCATTTTGAAATCTGGTTGAGAATTTCCAAAATCATGCAATCCTGGGTTTTTGTTTTGTTTTGTTAAGAGTTCTTTCCTCAGTTTTGCTCTTTCCTCTTGCATATTACCCTAAACAGCCCCCCCCAAAAAAAAAAAAGCCAGAGCATACCTTCACCACTTGCTTGGCGATCTTTGCAGCAAAATATCTTCAGTTATTACTTAGAAGTTCTACTTCCCACATATTTGTAGGACCCATTTTAGCTAAGCTTTCTGCCACCCTGAAACAAGAGCCCTCTTTCCTCTACTTTCCCTAACATGTTCCACATTTCCTTCGGAGCCCTGGCCAACAATGCCTCTAGAACCCACATTTCTACTAGCAGTCTGTTTATGATGATTTAAAATTTCCTTCAGAAAAGGTAGGTTTTCTCCACTGGGCTCCTCACATTCATCTAAGTCCTTCCTAGCAAGAGTCATTTGACATCCATGCTTTTACATACAGTCTGCTTAAGGAGTTCCAGGCTTTTTCTGTCATGTTCACCCACATTCTTCCAGCATTGGCCTATTGCCCAATTCCAAAGCCACTTGCACATTTTTAATTATTTTTAGAGCAGCCCACTTCTGGTGCCCAAGTCTGTATTTGCTTCCTATGGCTCCTATAACAAAAAGCACAAATTTAGTGACTTAAAACAACATACATTTATTATCTTACATTTCTAGAGGACCAAAGTTCTAAAATCTACATGTTGGCAGGGCTGGATTCCTGCTTCACCTCTGTGGAGACTTGATTTCCTTGCTTTTTCCAATTTCCAAAGGTTGCCTGCATGTCCACATGTGACCCCTCTCTATATATTTAAAGCCAGTGGCATAGCATCTTCAAGTCCCATCTCCTCTCTCTTTCTCTCTGTGTGTGTCTCTCTCTCAGCTTTACTTCTGTGATCACATCTCATTTTCTGACTCTGGTATTCCTTCCTCCTCCCTCTTATATGGGCCCCTGTGGTTTTGTAAAAGTCACTCAGATAATGTAGGATAATCTTCCCAAATCAAGATCTTTAATCATATCTGCCATTTGAGATAATATATGCACACGTTTTGGAAATTAGGACATGGACATTTTGCAGAGGCATTATTCTACCCACCACAACTACCTCTAGATGGTTTTCTTTTAATATTAAAACCAAAATATACAGCAAGCAGTACCCTTTCATGGGTTTTGGAAACAGGATGTATATATCAAAATGACATTCCAGTAGAGGAAAGATGAATTTTATCTGGCCAGAAATTGATATATAGTGAAAAGTAAAATAAGCCCCACATATTTCCTTAAGGAAGTCCCTTTGAATTTTAAGCTACTTCTGAACAATTCATGGCTTAAATGGTTTTGACTAGTATTCAGCTTTTACTAGTAAGGAAGACCACACTTAACAGACATGTGTCAACAAAAAGCAAAGTCAAACGACAAAAAAACCCTAATCTTTGGATTAGCAAGAAGATGGAAATGTCCCAAGCTTTGTCATTTCTCTGATGCTGAAGTTGATATTATCTGCTTTCAAAGCTGCAAATGAAGGCAGGTGAGGCCGGCAGCCTTATCAGATTTCCAATTTAGGGACATAGAGGCTAAATAAAACCTTTTAAGACCTCTAAGGTTATTTCTCCGCATCTTGGCTTTGGGTTAATCACCCCTCATTTGGCTACCCCCTTGTCCTTGTTACTGTTGATTCTAAGATATTCAGCTTCTTTTTAACTCCAGCCACAGTATTTGACCCTCTGACCTTCAGCGACATTGAATGCCACAAACTGATTATATCCTGCAGAGAAGAAAAATTTCCTTTTATATATTTTGTTTACTTGCCATTACCTCCCTGTGACCCCTAGTTCTTGCTTTGTGAAACTGCATAAGACGGAAGAAAATAGATCTCCCCCACCTCAATCCTGCCTTCACGGTGGTATTAAAATAGTACTTTTCAGTGTCTTCCTTTAGCAAAAATAAAAATATTAATTGTTTTTGTCACCTCATAAAAGTGAAATGTATGATCACATCTCACACTGTATTTCTTTAAGTGCCCCTGGATTCTGGTCCAAATATTGCTCTTTATATAGAAAAAGTTATTTACTCTCAGCATAGGACTGTTTCACTTCTGGCTCCTAGGTGCCGGCAGTGGAAGCAAATGTCGTTCTCCAGCACCGTGTTAGTTTTCTCCCTTTCCCATTTGGCCAAGCATCCTGTTTGCTTTCGGAAAATTGGTTTTTCACGCTGAAGAACATCATCAAAGTAGCTCCAAAATAACTCCAAACTATTTTCTCCAAAGAACATTTGGTCAGTTTCAAGTCCAGCTGTTGGCAGATGCAAGTTACAAGGGAAATGTTATCATTCTGTGATATTTACTCCCTTGCATTCACATGTCCCTGTGACAGTGAAATGCTATGAACTGACTGCTTATACTGAAGTTCAAAACAAAACAAAACAAAATGGAATGCTATACCTGAAAGTTGATTCGGTTCTTTGCTGACATGTATTATTTCTCCCTTGCTGGAGTTAATTTTCATCTGCCCTCCATCTGCCTCCTCACCCAAAACACTGGCATCCATCTGGAGTTCCTTGAGACCACCTACATGTGGGATCTCCCTTCCCATCAAATCAAGGTGAGTCAGCATCATCAGAAACCTTCCCAGTTACCACCTGCCACCTCACTTCAGATTTTGACATGCCTATGAATTAACAAGTCCTGAACCTAGCCATGGTTGCCTCAAAGCCTTCTTATGCTGAAATCTGTAGTATTATCATTATGTATTGATTTGCTTTCTAGCATTTGATTTACATGTGGGTACCTGTGTGTGTAGGTACGTATTTTAATGCATACTACAGTTGACGTTAAATATGACTTGAGTTAAAATTTTATAGAAGGCAATATGTCTTAGTGGTTAAATATAGGACGTTGGGGTCAGAACACATAGGTGTAAATTGTAACTCTCCCGTTTACCAATTTTTCATTCTTCAATGAGTTAGCTTTGCTCTTCAAGGCTCCATTTCTCCTTCCTTAAAATAGTGATCATGATAGGGTTCTCTATAGGGTCTTTTAGAGGATTTAATGAGATGCTATAAATAAATTCCCTAGCATGGGTGATTGGCAGGTATTAAATGCTCAGAGATTTCATCTTTTATTTTTTATCTTGATAAACATGTTAGGCAAATGTTCAGGAAAGTTTCAATTTAAATGGGAATATGAGTACGCCGTTTAAAAGTAATTGACCTTTATACATTCAGTATACATTTATTAAACACTCGTTACATGTCCAACACTAGATATAGGCTCAAGGTTCCTGCCTTTAAGGAATATAGGGAGAAAGCAGCAGAGTCAAGGATAAGACAACACAACTGTTAGGTGAATGGGTGTTATGATAAGGGTATGGCTGAGATGATATGAGAAAAAAAGCACTACTACCCTTAGTGATGGAGAAATGATTGCAAGAAGTCTTCTTGGGAGAACTGATATCTAGACTGAGTCCTGCATGGCAGACAAGTAGAAGTTCACCAAGTTAAGGGAAAGTTATACTAGGCACACAAGTGAGAAGAAGAATGATATAATCTTATGAGAAAACTCTAAAAAGTTAGATTATGATAAAGGAACTAAATATTTGGTGTGAATTTTTATGAAATCAAAATCTTTTTAAGGAAGTAAATAGCTCATTGGGCAGATCTGAGGCAGCTCTAGAGATGCCCAGGTTACCTTCTGCCCTTGCACAAAAGTTAATAAAGTAATAGTGAATACCACCTATTTAATATCTACCATGAGCCAAGCGCTGAAGTTGGTTGCTTTATAAACACAGTCCTCTCAACACATGCTGTAGTTCATTGGCTTTAAAGCTAAGCAATGAGGCATACCACCAGTGCAGAAACCCTTCTGTGAAAAATGTAAGGAATGATAAACAGTTTGAATGCCAAACTCTCTTTACTCTGTCCAGGTTATCTTCCTTAGGAGAATTTGGACTGTATACCTAATGACTTCCCTCCCTGCTATTACCAAACACTTTGTTTTTTGATATGGTAATATTCAATAGCTTTGTGATTCAAAATAAAATTGTGAAGGGTCTGTACTTCTCTTAAATTCCAGCAGCCTAACTCGCAGTTTGTGAACAGCTGATGATTTTAAAGTATGATGTCATCAAGTTACAAAATTTGAAATTTTATGTACCATCTCCCCTAGCTGTCATTCCTTCCCTTCAAGGGTCAGTGTAGACAGTTAACCTTCTTGAAGAGTTCCCAAACATGGGTGGCCTCCAGAGGAAGTCATAAAAGGTTGTCACCCTTCTACTTGGGGGACCCTCGGGAGTATTAGAGAAAGGGGACAAGGCAGTAGAGGGCCCTTTCCTTCCTTTTTAAGAGGTACAGTCATTTGGATTGTGAAAAGGCTGCTCTGTAGGAAATATAAATGGTCCTGCTGATCATATGTGACCCCTTGTTAGAGTCGCTTCTGTGGGATGTTAAAGCTCCTGCTGGCATTGGAGATGATTCCTGGACTCATTATCTGTAGAAAAGGGAAGTGTACCTTTTCCCTGAGTATTGACCCTGCAACCCAACACTTACCTCCAGTGATCACAATGGGTTTTACCAGGGCTAAGTATATGTCTAAAAGGTTTAATTGTGATGAAATGACCTAATAAATATTTAACTCTACATGATGCAGCTACAGATTGGATTGTCTTAACAGGAAGTACCTACTTTTCCACATCACCCCACTTCTCACCATTGTATGCCCACTACACTCCCAGAACCAGTACTTGCCAGTTCTGCTCTTTTTTCTTCTGAAGTCTGTATTGCCACATCTCTTAAAGCAAGGAACGTTTAGAGAGATACCATCTAAAACAGAGAACAAATATATCTAGCTACCCTGCCCCTTACCAGAGAAGCCATCCCCAGTTGATTAGAATACCCTTTTTGGCTGACCTTAGATTTGGCCTCAGAATCCTTCTTAACTCCTTGCCCCAGATAGACACTAACAATAGACAAGTAGGCAGGTGAGATAAAACTTGTTGGTCTTTTGTACCAATGCCATATTTTGCATGCTTAAAATAGGGGAATCAAGTGAAATTGGGCCAGAAGACTTACATCTTTCCAAGGTGATGAGAAGAAAAAAACCTATTCTGTGTTTGTATATGCGTATATGTTTGTTTATGTGTATCTCTACCAATATGAATTTGAGGGAGAGAGATATTAGTTGCTTATATACTGGCAAACAAAAATAACTGTGTACAAAATTTCCATAGTCTATAAACACTGGATCAGTAAATTGTAGAAAGTAATGAGCTTGTAGTGTTTTCCCCATTATCCACACCTTTCACCTGTAGCAAAGAAATATTCTGTAAAATTGTATTTCTTACAAAGACAAAGGAACATTCTATGTCTCCATGAAACAATTAGCTGCAAAGGTTTATGTTGGGAGTGGTACCTTTTTTGTGTGGGGGGACTGAAATGCAGGGAATGGCTCATGTGCATGTGGCTGGCATGCCAAGCCTCTCACTTTTCCTCACTCTGTGGGAAACAGAAAGATGTGTGAAGAGGAATGTTGCTCTGTGCTCTGTAACTGAGTAGAAGTGCATGGTTCTCCCCCCTTAGCTTCTGTGTTTCATGCAGAGTTGAGTGGAAATCTTTCCCATCTCTTCAGGTCATTTCAGCTTGCTGAGCATTTACAAAATATATTTCTGCCTAGTCCCAGGTGAGCTGAGCATCTTATTTCTGGCAAAGATTTTTTTGTAGCCTCCATTAGATTCATTTGCCAACTACTTGGTTTTCAAGTGGGAGCGTCTGAACTCTCAATTTGAAGTTTGCCTTAATTCAAAGTCCACCAGATGAAAAATGGAAAAGACTATTTTGTTTCTTTGTCCTCATGGAAGACAATTCTCTTGCTTTGAAAACACCCTAATTACATGATTTTAACGTTTCTTTTTAAAAAGTTTGCAACAGTTCTAGCAACTTCCACTTCCTTCTTAAAATATGTCCTAAATTGAATTGAGATCCATGAAAGAGGTCATCCCCCCCAGAGAGATCTGTCTTTTGCTTTCCCTTTCATTGTTCCAACTGTATCCTGTTTACATATGACATCAGACAAAGGATGACTTTTCCATAATATTCAGTAGGCAGATGGCTGAATTTCAATAGCATTTTGGTAAACCATTTTGGAAGAACAGCTTGTCCTGGGAAAATGGTATTTGCCAATATCTTGTATGGGGAAGTAATTTCCCATCTGACCATTGTCAAACCCTATTGATGAAAATTATAGCCATTTGAAAAACATTTTCTGTTGGTTGGCTTCCTAGACATTTTTGGTTGAGTTTATTGAGATTCCATATGAATTCCTAAACATCAAAAATATTGGCTTGGAAGTTTAAGACTGAGAGGCAACTATTAATAAACCCTTGTCAGACTATGAAAAGAAAGTTCTTTGGAAAGTCAGTTTGAAAGTTACCACACATTCAAACGGGTCTTTCAAGCTGATTTAAATACTTGCAGAACATATTTGAGATTCTGCCTTGCTCTACCTTGTCTGGAAAGCTGACAGAGGCATTGATTTCAGAGAGAAAAGGAAGGAAAGGCTATCTGGGAAACCTTTTATTCTTGCTCTGTGGTTATGTCAGAGAATTGAGAAGATGCAAAACTAGTGATCAGGAAGAAGACAAACTGAATCATGCAAGAAATGGAGCTATAAGTATCTATGTTCTAATTGTAGGAGCTTATGTATCCAATCACAGAACTGCTACAGGACCTAAAACTTAGCATTTGTGTAAGACTAACGGGATATGTTCCTTTTTTCATATGATGGAAAAATTTCATGGCATCGTCTTCCCTTGCCTTTTCCATGTTGTGAATCTAGAAGAGGGTTCTCAGCAAAATATGTCCTCCATGTCCACCTGGACTTTGCCCCCTTTTATTCCTTCCAGAAAATAAACATATTTGGATTAGAGAATGAGGTCAGTGGCAGCAGTAATTAGCACTAACAACATTCTGTCTACTAACATATCTGCTCAGAGTATCATGTGCAATATTTAGAAAGAAAAAAAGCTCTCTTTCTAAGTAAAGTCAAGTGGGATTTTAGAGCACATTGGTAGTAACTACATTTCAGAGTTTGTTTTCACACTGAAATTACATCTCACACAGGCATCCTAAAAGTCAGTGAATAAGAAAAAAAAAACCTCAAACCAACAAATTTCCTCTAAAAAATCCTCTAAGTTTCAAGTTGTGCTCTGAACAGCATTTATGTCCTAGCATGAGCTGAACCGCAAAAAGGTCTTGTCTTTCACATCACCTGATTCTGAGTCCATCAAGTGGATGATTGAGTAAACCAGTCACTGCTTTTTTAAAAAAATTTTTTATTAAGTTATGATTGATATACACTCTTATGAAGGTTTCACATGAAAAAACAATGTGGTTACTACATTTACCCATATTATCAAGTCCCCACCCATACCCCAATGCAGTCACTGTCCATCAGTGCAGCAAGTTGCCAGAGATCCACTATGTCCCTTCTCTGTGATACACAGTTCTCCCTGTTATTCCCCCACACCATGTGTACTACACATAATACCCCTCAGTCCCCTTCTCCCTCCCTCCCCACCTGCCCTTCCACACCCCTCCCCTTTGGTAACCACTAGTTCATTCTTGAACTCTCTGAGTCTGCTGCCATTTTGTTCCTTCAGTTTTGCTTCATTGTTACACTCCACAAATGAGGGAAATCATTTGGCCTTTGTCTTTCTTTGCCTGGTTTATTTCACTGAGCATAATGTCCTCCAGCTCCATCCATGTTGTTGCAAATGGTAGGATTTGTTTCTTTCTTATGGCTGAATAGTTTTCCATTGTATATATGTACCACATCTTCTTTATCCATTTGTCAACAGATGGACACTTAGGTTGCTTCCATATCTTGGCTATTGTAAAAAGTGCTGAGATGAACATAGGGGTGCATATGTCTTTTTGAATCTGAGAAGTTGTATTCTTTGGATATATTCCAAGAAGTGGGATTCCGGGGTCAAATGGTATTTCTATTTTTAGTTTTTTGAGGACCCTCCATATTGCTTTCCACAATGGTTGAACTAGCTTATGTTCCCACCAGCAATGTAGGAGGCTTCCCTTTTCTCTGCAGCCTCGCCAACATTTGTTGCTCTTGGTCTTTTCGATGCTGGCCATCCTAACTGGTGTGAGGTGATATCTTATTGTGGTTTTAATTTGCATTTCCCTGATGATTAATGATGTGGAGCATCTTTTCATGTGTCTGTTGGCCATCTGAATTTCTTCTTTGGAGAACCGTCTCTTCATATCCTCTGCCCATTTGTTAATCGGGTTATTTGCTTTTTTGGTGTTGATGTGTGTAAGTTCTTTATATATTTTGGATGTTAACCCCTTGTCAGATAAGTCATTTACAAATATATTCTCCCATACTGTAGGATGCCTTTTTGTTTTGTTGATGATGTCCTTTGTTGTACAAAAACTTTTTAGTTTGATGTAGTGCCATGAGTTCATTTTTGCTTTTGTTTCCCTTTCTTGAGGAGATGGGTTCAAGAAGAAGTTGCTCGTGCTTATATTCAGGAGATGTTTGCCTATGTTGTCTTCTAAGAGTTTTATGGTTTCATGACTTACATTCAAATCTTTAATCCATTTCAAGTTTACCTTTGTGTATGGGGTTAAACAATAACCCAGTTTCATTCCCTTGCATGTAGCTGTCCAGTTTTGCCAACACCAGCTGTTGAAGAGGCTGTCATTTCCCCATTGTATGTCCATGGCTCCTTTATCATAAATTAATTAACCATATATGGTTGGGTTTATATCAGGGCTCTCTAGTCTGTTCCATTGATCTATGGGTCTGTTCTATGTCAGTACCAAATTGTCTTGATTACTGTGGCTTTATAGCAGAGCTTGAAGTTGGGGAGCTTAATTCCCCCTGCTTTATTCTTCCTTCTCAGGATTGCTTTGACTATTCGAGGTCTTTTGTGGTTCTATATGAATTTTAGGACGATTTTCTCTAGTTCGTTGAACAATGCTGTTGGTATTTTGATAGGAATTGCATTGAATCTATAGATTGCTTCAGGCAGGATGGTCATTTTGACAATATTAATTCTTCCTATCCATGAGCATGGGATATGTTTCCATTTATTGGTATCTTCTTAATTTCTCTCATGAGTGTCTTATAGTTTTCAAAGTATAGGACTTTCACTTCCTTGGTTAGTTTTATTCCTAGGTATTTTATTCTTTTTGATGCAATTGTGAATGGAATTGTTTTCCTGATTTCTCTCTCTGCTAGTTCATTGTTAGTGTATAGGAATGCCACAGATTTCTGCATATTAATTTTGTATCCTGCAACTTTGCTGAATTCAGGTATTAGATCTAGTAGTTTTGGCATGGATTCCTTAGTATTTTTTATGTACAATATCATGTCATCTTCAAACAGGGACAGTTTGACTTCTTCCTTGCCAATCTGGATTCATTTATTTCTTTGTGTTGTCTGATTGCTGTGGCTAGGACCTCCAGTACTATGTTGAATAGAAGTGGGGAGAGTGGGCATCCTTGTCTTGTTCTCAATCTTAAAGGAGAAGCTTTCAGCTTCTGGCTGTTAAGTATAATGTTGGCTGTGGGTTTGTCATATATGGCTTTTATTATGTTGAGGTACTTGCCCTATATACCCATTTTGTTGAGAGTTTTTATCATGAATGGATGTTGAATTTTGTCAAATGCTTTTTCAGCATCTATGGAGATGATTATGTGGCTTTTGTCCTTCTTTTTGTTGATATGGTGGGTGATGTTGATGGATTTTCGAATGTTGTGCCATCCTTGCATCCCCTGCAGAAATCCAACTTGATCATGATGGATGATCTTTTTGATGTATTTTTGAATTTGGTTTGCTAATATTTTGTTGAGTATTTTTGCATCTATGTTCATCAGGGATATTGGTCTGTAATTTTCTGTTTTTGTGGTGTCTTTGCCTGGTTTTGGTATTAGAGTGATGCTGGCTTCATAGAATGAGTTTGGAAGTATTCCCTCCTCTTCTATTTTCTGGAAAACTTTAAGGAGAATGGGTATTAGGTCTTCACTAAATGTTTGATAAATTTCAGCAGTGAAGCCATCTGGTCCAGGGGTTTTGCTCTTAGGTAGGTTTTTGATTACCAGTTCAATTTCATTGCTGGTAATTGGTCTGTTCAGATTTTCTGTTTATTCCTTGGTCAATGGAAGGTTGTATTTTTCTAGAAAGTTTTCCATTTCTTCTAGGTTATCCAGTTTGTTAGCATATAACTTTTCATAGTATTCTCTCATAATTCTTTGTATCTCTGTGGTGTCCATAGTGATTTTCCCTTTCTCATTTCTGATTCTGTTTATATGTGTAGACTCTCTTTTTTCTTGATGAGTCTGGCTAGAGGTTAATCTATTTTGTTTATTTTCTCAAAGAACCAGCTCTTGCTTTCACTGATTCTTTCTATTGTTTTATTCTTCTCAATTTTATTTATTTATGCTCTAATCTTTATTATGTCCCTCTTTCTACTGACTTTGGGCCTCATTTGTTCTTCTTTTTCTAGTTTCATTAGTTGTGAGTTTAGACTGCTTATATGGGATTGTTCTTCTTTCTTGAGGTAGGCCTGTATTGCAATAAACTTTCCTCTTAGCACAGCTTTGGCTGGGTCCCACAGGTTTTGCAGTGTTGAATTATTGTTGTCATTTATCTCCATATATTGCTTGATCTCTGTTTTTATTTGGTTATTGACCCATTGGTTATTTAGGAGCATGTTATGAAGCCTCCATATGTTTGTGGGATTTTTCATTTTCTTTGCATAATTTATTTCTAGTTTCATAGCTTTGTGATCTGAGAAACTGGTTGGTATGATTTCAATATTTTAGAATTTACTGAAGCTTTTTTTGTGGCCTAGTATATGATCTATTCTTGAAAATGTTCCATGTGCACTTGAGAAGAATATGTATTCTGTTGCTTTTGGGTGTAGAGTTCTGTAGATGTCTGTTAGGTCCATCTGTTCTATTGTGTTGTTCAGTGCCTCTGTCTCCTTACTTATCTTCTGTCTGGTTGATCTGTCCTTCAGAGTGAGTGGAGTGTTGAAGTCTCCTAGAATGAATGCATTGCATTCTATTTCCCCTTTTAATTCTGTTGTTATGTGTTTCACGTATGTGGGTGCTCCTGTGTTGGGTGCATAGTTATTTATAATGGTTATATCTTCTTGTTGGATTGACACCTTTATCATTATGTAATGTCCTTCTTTGTCTCTTGTTACTTTCTGTGTTTTGAAGTCTATTTTGTCTGATACAAGTATTGCAACTCCTGCTTTTTTCTCCCTGTTAGTTGCATGAAATATCTTTTTCCATCCCTTCACTTGTAGTCTGTGTATGTCTTTGGGTTTAAAGTGAGTCTCTTGCTGGCAGCATATAGATGGGTCTTGTTTTTTTATCCATTCAGTGACTCTATGTCTTTTGATTGGTGCATTCAGTCCATTTACATTTAGGGTGATTATCGATAGGTATGTACTTAATTGCCATTGCAGGTTTTAGATTTGTGGTTACTAAATGTTCAAGGTTAATTTCCTTACTATCTAAGAGTCTAACTTAACTCACTTAATATGCTGTTATAAACACAATCTAAAGGTTCTTTTCTTTTTTTTTTCTCCTCCTTTTTCTTCCTCCTCTATTCTTTATATATTAGGTATCATATTCTGTATTCTTTGTCTATCCTTTGATTGACTTTGGGGATAGTTAATTTAATTTTGCATTTGCTTAGTAATTAGCTGTTCTACTTTCTTTACTGTGCTTTTATTTCCTCTGGTGACAGCTATTAAACCTTAGGAACACTTCCATCTATAGCAGTCCCTCCAAAATAGACTGTAGAGATGGTTTGTGGGAGGTAAATTCTTTCAGCTTTTGCTTATCTGGAAATTGTTTAATCCCTCCTTCAAATTTAAATGATAATCTTGCCAGTCAAAGTAATCTTGGTTCCAGGCCCTTCTGCCTCATTGCATTAAATACATCATGCCCTCCCTTCTGGCCTGTAAGGCTTCTGCTGAGAAGTCTGATGTTAGCCTGATGGGCTTTCCTTTGTATGTGATCTTATTTCTTTCTCTGGCTGCTTTTAATGGTCTGTCCTTATCCTTGATCTTTGTCAGTTTTATTACTATATGTCTTGGTGTTGTCTTTCTTGGGTCTCTTTTGTTGGGAGACCTGTGGATCTCCATGGTCTGAGAGACTATCTCCTTCCCCAGACTGGGGAATTTTTTAGCAACTACCTCCTCAAAGACACTTTCTATCCCTTTCTCTTTCTCTTCTTCTTCTGGAATCCCTATAATGCAGATATTGTTCCGTTTGGATTGGTCACACAGTTCTCTCAATATTCTTTCATTCTTAGAGGTCCTTTTTTCTCTCTTTGCCTCAGCTTCTTGGTATTCCTCTTCTCTAGTTTCTATTTCATTTATCATCTCCTCCACCGTATCCATATCCAACCTGCTTTTAATACCCTCCATCGTGCTCTTCAGCGATTGGATGTCCTAGCTGAATTCATTCCTGAGTTCTTGGATATCTTTTCGTACCTCCATTAGCATGTTGATGATTTTTATTTTGAACTCCCTTTCAGGAAGAGCCGTAAGGTCCCTGTCATTTAAATCTTTCTCCGGAGTGTTATTAATTTTACTCTGGACCAGGTTCCTTTGGCGTTTCATATTTGTGTATGGCGCCCTCTAGTGTCCAGAAGCTCTCTTCTGGAGCTGCTCAGCCCCTGAAGCAATCTCGGGGGTCGCAGAGGAGTGGTACTGGTGCCTGGGGGGAGGAAAGAGCTGTTCCTCGCTTTCTGGCTGCTGTGCCTGTCTCCACTGCCTTAACCACTGGGCCAGGCACACAGGTATAAGCTTTTGTCCCAGAGCAGCCAGATATGGATCCCTGCTTTCCACAAGCGGCTGGAATCCCAGTCTCCCCACGAACTCTGCCTGTATTAACTTTCCAACCCAGTAGTCATGCGAGAATCATGAAAGCACCATGCAATGTAGGTGTGTGCTCCCAGAGCAGATCTCCGGAGCTGGGTATTCAGCAGTCCCAGGTCTTCTACTCCCTCCCTGCTCCATTTCTCTTCCTCCTGCCGGTGAGCTGGGGTGGGGGAAGGGCTTGGGTCCTGCTGAGCCACAGCTCTGGTACGTTACCCTGTTCTGTAAGGTCTGCTCTTTTCTCCAGGTGTATTCAGTCTGGCACCATCCTCTTTCCTGTTGCTCTCTCAGGATTAGTTTCACCAACTATATTTTCTAATTGTATCCAGTTTTAGGAGGAAGCCTCTGTCTCTCCTCTCAAGCCACCATCTTTAATCCTGCATTTATATTTTTTAATGAACCACCAGTCACTGCTTTTTAAAATTTTGTATTTCAGAATGTGGGATTTCTGTTAGATAAGTGCCAATATAATGTCTCATCTATTTCTTTTTAAGTGTACAATTAAATCACAACTATAATGTTATGTTCATGTTTAGGTAACAGAAATGATCTCTGCTAATTACTAATGTGATAGACACCATGCTATTCAATAATTACTCACATTTCCAGACCCGTTTATTCGTGTTTGTACCTGACTTTCCAATTCCTCTGTCTTTGTCACACTGTCATCCCATTTCAGCTGTCTGCAATGAGTAGCTATCTGCTGGCAGATCAAAACTGCTTACAGACTTCCTGCTTTTTTAAGGCTGAATAATATTTTTACTTAAATATATATCAAATTTTACTTACCCATCCATCAGTGGGCATTTAGATTGCTCCCATATCTTGGCTATTGTGAATAATGCCATAAAGAGCATGGGATTATTTGTCAGTCTTAAAAAAGAAATCCTGCCATTTGCAACAACATTGATGAACCTGGGGGATGTTATGCTGAGTGAATTAAGCCAGAGACAGAAAGACAAATAAATAGTGCAAGATCTCACCTATGTGTAAACTGAAGTAGCCAAATTCATAGAAGCAGAGAGTAGAACGTTGGTTGCCCAGAGCTGGGGTAAGAGGGAAATGGGAGATATTGGTTAGGGGGTGTAAGATTTCAGTAATGCAAGATAATAAGTTCTGGAGATCTATCTATTGATTTGGCAAGACCAGCAGAGGAGCCACCAGTTGAACCCAGTTCAAATTGTTGGTCACTCATTGATAAATGGTAACGGTAACTGTTTGTAATGACCAAGCTTTGGGACGATTTGTTGCCCTTCCTTTCTTCTATCTTAAATCTCACATGATAACAAGACTGAGGGTAAGTAGTCGAGAGCAGGTGCAGGGGACTGATGATGTCATCAAGGGGCTTTCTATCTGTAGTGTCTTGGCTTGCTGTTCATGGTTATCTGGCTGCTACACCTCCAGGCATCATGTCTATGCTCAGGGCCAGGAAAAGGTAAAGTGGCTTCACCAACTGCTCTGTTTCCACACATTAGGAAAGCAGAATGTCCTCCAACATTCCATCAGGCTTCTGCTGTGTTTCATTGGTAGTAATGCAATATCTGGCTACTGATAGCTGCTAGGGTGACTGGGGAAGTGAATATTTAGCTTTCTCAGAGCCGTTAGTGGATGGCGGACAAATGGGCTAGGGATTGGCTGCCTTGTTAGCTAGCCAGCAGTGTCAGGTACATTTCCTTTCACCTCCCATTGCTTTTGTTTTCTCAGTATTACATGAAACCCTAGAAAAGAAACCAGATAAACCTGGGTTTGTATCTATTCACCAGTTAGACAATATCTCTTTGAACTTCAGTTTCCTTATATGCAAAATGTGAAACAATGTTTCATACTTCAAAAATGTATCTTGAATACTGAATTACAAAATGAATAATCATAAAGAGATATGATACTCATTATAAGTAGGTCTGAGACTTAGGCAAGTTTTCTATTTGCCAATTTTCTGATATATAAGGTGATAGGACTTTGATGATCAAACAGGTACATACTGACTTTCATTTCACCTCCCTTGTTAATTAGAGTCAAAATTTCTCTGATAAGCAAATTTGCTTATCTCTGGTAAGCAAATCAGTAGATACTGAACGTGTTCTAACTTTCTGTAAAAATAGTTTAGAGATGGAAAAGGTGAGCAATGTTTTTTTAAATACCATTTGGTATGTAAATTTAGAAAATTGTCATATGGCATGAAGACACAAAAGTTATGGTTATGGACAATTTGGAATGCTAAATTATAAGATAAGGTGTGGGACATGAAAGTATCAGAAACTCCTCAGATAAGCAGCTCTTTCTCCTAATAAACTTCACTTCAGCCTTCCTAGATTTTGTCCAGTTGACATCACTGTACTTCTTTGACATTAGAGATGAAAGATCACCAGTAAAATCCTTGGCAATTCATAAGTCAAACAGCCTCGATATTACCTCCAGAACCTTAGGAATCATGATTATGAAGGGTAAAGTGGTATTAGTCACGAATGCTATAGTAATATATAAATACAAATCTCACTGGCTTAACACAATCATGTTCTTTCTTGTTCATAAAAATTACTATGAGGATCCAGTGATTTCCCCAAGGCAGCTCTTACATTCAGTGACTCAGTTCCCCAGAGAGCTTCCATTTTATGGAAGGGACCATCTGAATTCATGTCAACAAATCATAGTTCTCTAAAGCCCAGCTCCTGGGCACAAGTAAACAGGTGATTGTGGGGGAGGAGGCACATCAACTTTGTCTTGACCTGAAAGTTATACTTGTTATGTTTTATCTCCATCATGTTAGCTAGAATTGTCACATAGTCCAACATACATGTAAGGGGGACTGGAAAATGCAGGCAAATCTGGATATTTGGTAAGCACCAAATTTCTTTGCCACAGACGAAACTGTAACTTTGAAGTTGAAGTTAAATGAGATTATATTTGTAAAATGTGTGGTAGAATATCTGGCACTTTTATATGCCAGTCACTAGGCAGAGTGTTTGGCAAATAGGAGGGACTATTGAATGAATAAATGAGTGAATGAATGAATGAATGCAAGCATGACTTCATAATGAAATGAATGAATAAACAGACAGACAAGTACTAACTCCCTTTCTTTCAACCATATTTTATCATCTTTGTATATAGATAATAAAACTTGTCTTCACAGGTTAGCAAAATGCCAAGCACATAATATATACTCAATAAACTGAATTGATGAGGTTGATGATAAACAAAACTAACAGCTAATGGTCTAGCTATGATTGTGCTAAATGGTTTTCTTTTCTTTCTGCAAGGAGGGTTATATTTTTTAAATAGAATGAATGAGTTGTATCTTTCTCTAGCAGTTTGATTTATGTATATTTTAGAAATAGAATCTTGAAAAAATGTTGCTTAACTCTGAAATGCCAGGACAAATGTTCACCATGTGCTGCATGAAGTTTAAGGCACTTAATATAACTGTCCTGACCATAGCACATTGCTTTTCTTTCTTAAATGATGTAAATTTGCTGAGCTGGGCCTTAGAGAACTGTGGTTTGTTGACATGAATTCAACATGATCCCAACCTGCATAGTAAGAATGTTTTAATTCCTTTGCCAAATTTTGAGGCCCCTGCTTTCAGTCCTGGCAATCTCCTGCATATTAGCTATTCTGTTCCTTCTTAATTTCCATAAGACACATTTATTTTTATTCTCTGCACATGATCTTACTGACAAGAGCAAAATTGTTCTGCTGAGACATTTTAAGTTGGGATGATACCAAGGATTTCTGCAACTTGAAGGCTAGTCTTAAGTAGTTCTCTCTTCACTGGTATTTGTCTTAAGTTTGGTATTTCACCAAATCACAACAAACAAGTAGATTGAAGTGCTTTGTCCATGAAGATATAAAGGATGACTTGTCATTTTTATCCACAAGAAGTACTTTCTTGATGGAAACTCTAGTTAGATAGGTAGATTTGCTTTGGCTTCAGGGAGAGACCTTGAGAAACATGAATTAAAGAAAATCTGAACATATAAGCATTTGGTACTGATGCCACTGGCTGTCCACATGGCAAATGAAGTAATGATGTGGGCTGTATGAATGGAGAGCTCTCAATTTTGCCACAAAATTGTGTTGCAAGTTTGAGACTTGCTTGCTGTTGTTTTTCAGGAACTATATTCATTCATTTATTCAGTAGTTGTTTTTTGAGTACATAGTACATGCCAGGTGCTGTGGATAAAGCAGTGACCAAAACACTAAAAGAAAACAAAATAGAAGACACAAAAACAATCCTAGCCATAGGGAGCATTTAAAGAGCTTGCTCAGCATCACACAGATAGAGCTGGGAATTGAATGAGGCTGACTTACAGCCCCATGTTCTTCACTACTAAGCTATGCTATGATGCTTTCCTAGTTTTTTAAATGAATGAACTTGATTTTTAGTGCAGTTTTAGGTTTACAGAAAAATTGAATAAAATGTAAAGAGAGTTCCAATATGCTCCCCCTACTTCTGAAAACACATTTGTTGATTTTTGTTGCAGAAATAAATGGAAAATGAATCAATCAGTAGTATACCCAATGCATGTGCCCTGTCCTTTCTTTCTCTGTAGAACACCATTACTGAAATACCTCTATTACAATAGAGGTAACTGAAAATGTTCCTAGTCCTAAATATTCATTCAGTCTTTCAATAAATAAGTATAGTGCCTCTTCCGTGTACTAGGGTGCTCAAATAGAGTGACGAATAGACTGGCATGGTCCCCACCCTTATGGTAGAGTGTGAGTCTTGACATAAATAGTATCAAAAATGAATCTAAGATTACAAAAGACAGAGACTCAAAAAGACAACGTGGCAGGTAATTTTAAATTGGGTATTTACACAAGTCCTGTTCTATTTAAATGACACCTGGGGGATGAATAAAAGTAAACTTTGCAAAGAGAAGAGGAGAGGGTGTTTCAGGGGAGGGGATTGATATATACAACGTTACTGAGAAGGCAAAGAATGTGGAGCTTTCAAGTATAAAGGAGCTGGATTGGTAAAGGAAGTGGAAAATGACTGGCCTGAGAGATAGGAGAAAAGCCAGGAGGTTTTGTTATCATAATAGTTAAGAGAAAGTCTGGTCACATAAGGTCATGTAAGTTTAAGATTTTGTTTTAAATGTCCATTGATTGGAGGCTGTGACCCTTCATTTTTTGATACCAGCGTTAACACAAGGGTTGTTTCAAATGTTTTTTAAAAACTTCAAGTGCAACTTTTCTTTTCAACAGCAATGTCCTCAGGTTTAGGGTAAAGAAGTGTTTTTACAGTAGGCTGATTAATAAATAGAAGTAGATGAGAAAGGAATCATCATGTTTATAGATGATGGTTATGAGCAGGCTGCATGTGTAGAGGGAGGTGGGTTTTTTTTTAAGTTAACACCAATTAGACCAAGTTAAAAGGTTGATTACAGAGAATAAGAAAGTAGAGAAAAAGAAAAGCTGAAAATGCAAATGGGAAGGGATTATGAGGTGGCAGAAGGGTTAGAACCTGGGCATTCGTAAAGGGATTGGCCTTTGCTAGAAGGAGCCTCACTCCTCCAAGGTTACTGGAGGGGAAGCAGAAAAATGCCTAAAGATTTAAGTCAATTAATAGATTTGATAGCAATATTGATTATATTCTTTAAGAGGAATGAAGCAAGAAATTAGTGTGGAACTGAGAGAGAAAGGGTGGGAGGTGGGGAAGAAGAACATTTGGGTATCTGAAGTTGTTTGTTGAGTTCGTACTACATGCCAGGTGCTATGGATACAACAGTGATCAAAGCACTAAAAGAAAACAAAATAAAAGACACAAAAACAATCCTAGGTATCTGAAGGCAGAAAACAATAGTTGTGCAGTGTGAGAGTGGAAGTGTTAGAGTAATAATGTTAAGAATGCCAAGCAGTATTGAGTGACCATTTGAACTGAATGTATAGTGACAAGAATTTATAACAACATCACCAAGTTAAATCCAATGTCAGTGGGCCTACAACAAAATGATAATAGTTTACATAAAATTTATCACTTAGATTACTGGGTCTTAAGTACAGACTGGTACAATGTTTCTACTAAATGAGACCTCTTATTGTTGGTACACTTTTTTCCATCATCTAACTTTCACTTTCTGGTCCAATACTGGGTTCTGTTACAAACAATATGAAGGAGAAAGGGCCAAAAAAGTGTATCTATTCCCCCTTATAAATTTGTTTTCAGAGAATGGGCTGATTGAACTAATGACTTCGAAGTCTGAGCAGTTTCAAGTGTTGAATGTCCAGGGTCCATCTGACTGTAGGTTGGGGGTGGCTGGGATGGCACAAGGAAGCGGTCACTGGAGATGAGGAAGTCGAGGACCAAAGAAGACATCATAGATGGTCGTTCACATGGACTCTGATATCTAGACTGATAGCAGAATTGAGGAATAAAGAAAGAGAAAGAAGCCAAGACCTAAGTATTTGATGAATGAGTGAAACCATAAAGAGAATAGGAAAGCACAGGGGAACTGGAAGTATTTACAAGACAGTGGATATAACCATCATTGTACAGACTTTAAGCTGAGTAAGGAGACAAACATAGGAGTGGCCTGATAGTTGGAAAGAAGGATGTGGTATCGATGGACTGGGGATACTGATGAGGTGGGAGTACCACAGCAAATAATCTAGAAAATAGGAGACTATCACTTTTTATTTAAAAAGTTTGGTTTTTATTGTGAAGAAATGGGATACAATAGTTATCCAAGACACCATAGATACTCCTTTATTTGTGTTAGTATAACTTTGGCCTGTCAACTTTCAGAATATTTTCTGAGAAATAATAGTAAAATACAATATTATTTTGAGATTTGTTATCATACACATTAATGGGTAGTTGTATTTGTTGGCTACCCACAAATTACAAAGTTTATTTTTATTTATAATACATACATATATATGTGTGTGTGTGTGTGTGTGTGTGTGTATCCACCCTAATCATGTTATTTTTGGTGATCTTTCAAATTTGGAGTAATTCAATCTTGTTATGGTTATCTTCACACATATGGCCTTTACTTCAATGCTTTATTTAAATTATGAAGTATGCATGTAGCAGAAATACCATCCAACAACAAAAAATATAACATTGAAAGCCAAAAAGCCTTCCTCTCCAGAGCCACCTTGGTTGTGAGTCCAATCATTTAAAATAATGCACTATTTTATATGTTTTTGATTTATCATCGTTATCTAGTGTTACGGACTGAATGTTTGTGCCCTCCCGACATTCTTATTTTGAAGGCCTGATCCCCAGGGCAGTGGTATTTGGAGGTGAGAACTGTGGGAGGTGACTAGGTTTAAACGCGGTCATGATGGTGGAGTGCCCGTGAGGGGTCCAGCTCCTTAGAAGAAGAGGAGGGGATACTAGGCACACTGTCTCTGTTACGTGATGACACAGTGCAAGGGCTGCTGTCCTTAAGCCAGGACGAAGGCTCTTATCAAGAACTGAATCTGCTAGCACTTTGACCTTGAACTTCTTAGCATTCTAGAACTGTGAGAAATAAATATCTGTTGCTTACGCCACACAGTGTATGATATTTTATGATACAGCTTGAGGTAACAAAGACATACTGTTTCTGTTGACTTTTTGATAAGAAAGATTAAGAATTCAGCAATAATTCTGCTATCTCTTTACCCACTCTGCCTCTCCTTTTTGTTAATAATGTTGTTTTAGGAACTTCAATTATTATATTTAACTTTCTGTGTCTTTATCTTAAACTTTACACAGTCCTACTGAACAATATAAGGGAGTTAATCTGTCTCCCTGACCTTCCTTCTTTGTTCTTCCTCCTCCAAGTACCACTAGTCTTAACCTGTCAAAACTAGGCCTTTTACATCTTGTTCTGTGATCACAATGAATTCTTCAGTGTTTTGTCCATAAGTTGTTGCCAAACTTTGAATATTTTGCAAATAGAATTTATAGTATTCAATTATATTAGTATCATTCATTTCAGAATCCAAATGAGAAACAGAATGTCTCATTCCAAGAGAATGTGTCAAACTTGTATTCATTATTTTTACTCCATCAGTTGCTCAAAATGACACCCCGTATTTGTTTTCTTCATATTTAAACCCTGACTTATCTGAAAAAGTTTTGCCTAGCTTATCCTAGTCTTGCTATTGTAGTTGATGGAGAACACATGCCTTCATCTTATTATCACATCCAAGGAATAGAGTCTGT
Organism: Manis pentadactyla; assembly: GCF_030020395.1. NCBI lineage: Eukaryota > Metazoa > Chordata > Mammalia > Pholidota > Manidae > Manis > Manis pentadactyla. The sequence goes on along the minus strand of NC_080032.1, from coordinate 39,602,337 downwards.
TCTTTTCAACATTCTTTACACATCCCTCCAACATTCTGACTGCCATACTTGGCTTATTTATTGTGGTCATTGTTTTCATTTCATGCCTAAAGCCGTCCCATTGTTTCTAAGATACCACGATTTCTCTCTCTTGGAATCCGTTCAGTGTGCTGGAATCGATTTTCTTTTTTTCTTTTTTCTTTTAGAAAGAAGAGGCAGAAATTAACTCTTCAGAATTCTTCCATGTCATTTTGACCAATATTTTTTATTACTACATTAGTTTCCTAACATGAAATGTGATGGTAAGAAAGAACATTGATGCCATTTTGATTTTTATTCTTATTCTTTTATAGATGATATGCTTTGTGTTTTTTTAAATTAAGGTATCATTGATATATACTCTTATGAAGTTTTCACAAGAAAAACAATGTAGTTATTACATTCACCCTTATTATCGAGTCCCTCCCCACACCCCATTGCAGTCACTGTCCGTCAGTGTAGTAAGATGCCAGAGTCCCTACTTGTCTTCTCTGAGCTACACTCTCTTCCCCATGACCCCACACACACTGTGTGCACCAATCATGATACCCCACAATCCCCTTCTCCCTCCCTCCCCACATGCCTTCCCCCACACCCTCCCCTTTGGTAACCACTCGCCCCTTCTTGGGGTCTGTGAGTCTGCTGCTATTTTGTTCTTTCAGTTTTGCTTCATTAAACTCCACGAATGAGGGAAATCACTTGGCATTTGTCTTTCTCTGCTTGACTTATTTCACTGAGCATAATACCCTCTAGCTCCATCCATGTTGTTGCAAATGGTAGGATTTGTTTTTTCTTATGGCTGAATAGTATTCCATTGTGTATATGTACCACGTCTTCTTTATCCATTCATCTACTGATGGACACTTAGATTGCTTCCATATCTTGGCTATTGTAAATAGTGCTGCAATAAACATAGGGGTGCATATGTCTTTTTGAATCTGAGAAGTTGTTTTCTTTGGGTAAATTCCTAGGAGTGGAATTCCTGGGTCAAATGGTACTCCTATTTATAGTTTTTTGAAAAATTTCTTCATTGGAGAAGTGTCTGTTCATATTCTCCACCCATTTTTTAAAAGGGTTATTTGCTTTTTGGGTTTGAGGCGTGTGAGTTCTTTATATATTTTGGATGTTAACCCCTTGTCAGATATGCCATTTACAAATACATTCTCCCATACTGTAAGATGCCTTTTTGTTGTGCTGATGGTGTCCTTTGCTGTACAGAAGCTTTTTAGCATGATGTAGTCCCATTTGTTCATTTTTTATTTTGTTTCCCTTACATGAGGAGATGCATTCAGGAAAAAGTTGCTCATGTTTATATTCAAGAGATTTTTGCCTGTGTTTTCTTCTAAAAGTTTTATGGTTTAATTACATTCAGGTCTTTGATCCATTTTGAGTACTCTTGTCTATGGGGTTGGACAATAATCCAGTATTCTCTTGCATGTAACTGTCCAGTTTTGTCAACACCAGTTGTTGAAGAGACTGTCATTTCCCCATTGTATGTCCATGGCTCCTTTTTTGAATATTAATTGACCCTATATGTTTGGGTTAATGTCTGGAGTCTCTAATCTGTTCCACTGGTCTGTGGCTCTGTTCTTGTGCCAGTACCAAATTGTCTTGATTACTATGTCTTTGTAGTAGAGCTTGAAGTTGGGGAATGAGATCCCCGCCACTTTTTTCTTCTTTCCCAGGATTGCTTTGGCTATTCGGGGTCTTTGGTGTTTCCATATGAATTTTTGAACTATTTGTTCCAGTTCGTTGAAGAATGTTGTTGGTAATTTGATAGGGATTGCATCAAATCTGTATATTGCATTGGACAGGATGGCCATTTTGATGATATTAATTCTTCCTAGCCAAGAGCATGGGATGAGTTTCCATTTGTTAGTGTCCTCATTAAATTCTCTTTAGAGTGTCTTATAGTTGTCAGGGTATAGGTCTTTCACTTCTTTGGTTAGGTTTATTCCTAGGTATTTTATTCTTTTTGATGCAATTGTGAATGGAATTGTTTTCCTGATTTCTCTTTCTATTGGCTCATTGTTAGTGTATAGGAAAGCCACAGATTTCTGTGTGTTAATTTTGTATCCTGCAACTTTGCTGTATTCCAATATCAGTTCTAGTAGTTTCGGAGTGGATTCTTTAGGGTTTTTTATGTACAATGTCATGTCATCTGCAAATAGTGACAGTTTAACTTCTTCTTTACCAATCTGAACTCCTTGTATTTCTTTGTTTTGTCTGATTGCCGTGGCTAGGACCTCCAGTACTATGTTGAATAACAGTGGGGAGAGTGGGCATCTCTGTCTTGTTCCCGGTCTCAGAGGAAAAGCTTTCAGCTTCTCGCTGTTCAGTATGTTGTTGGCTGTGGGTTTATCGTATATGGCCTTTGTTATGTTGAGGTACTTGCCCTCTATACCCATTTTGCTGAGAGTTTTTATCATGAATGGATGTTGAATTTTGTCGAATGCTTTTTCAGCATCTATGGAGATGATCATATAGTTTTTGTCTTTCTTTTTGTTGATGTGGTAGATAATGTTGATGGATTTTCGAATGTTGTACCATCCTTGCATCCCTGGGATGAATCCCACTTGGTCGTGGTGTGTGAATCTTTTGATATATTTTTGAATTCGGTTTGCTAATATTTTATTGAGTATTTTTGCATCTATGTTCATCAGGGATATTGGTCGGTAATTTTCTTTTTTGGTGGGGTCTTTGCCTAGTTTTGGTATTAGGGTGATGTTGGCTTCATAGAATGAGTTTGGGAGTATTCTGTCCTCTTCTATTTTTTGGAAAACTTTAAGGAGAATGGGTATTATGTCTTCTCTGTGTGTCTGATAATATTCCGAGGTAAATCCATCTGGCCCAGGGGTTTTGTTCTTTGGTAGTTTTTTGATTACCACTTCAATTTTGTTGCTGGTAATTGGTCTTTCTCGATTTTCTATTTCTTTCTGGGTCAGTCTTGGAAGGTTGTATTTTTCTAGGAAGTTATCCATTTCTCCTAGGTTTTCCACCTTGTTAGCATATAGGTTTTCATAGTACTCTCTAATAATTCTTTGTATTTCTGCGGGGTCCGTCATGATTTTTCCTTTCTTGTTTCTGATTCTGTTGATGTGTGTTGACTCTCTTTTCCTCTTAATAAGTCTGGCTAGAGGCTTATCTATTTTGTTTATTTTCTCAGAGAACCAGCTGTTGATTTCATTGATTTTTTCTATTGTTTTATTCTTCTCAATTTTGTTTATTTCTTCTCTGATCTTTATTATGTCCCTCCTTCTGCTGACTTTAGGCCTCATTTGTTCTTCTTTTTCCAATTTTGGTAACTGTGACATGAGACTATTCATTTGGGTTTGTTCTTCCTTCTTTAAATATGCTTGGATTGCTATATACTTTCCTTTTAAGACTGCTTTCGCTGCGTCCCACAGAAGTTGGGGCTTTGTGTTGTTGTTGTTATTTATTTCCATATATTGCTGGATCTCCATTTTAATTTGGTCATTGATCCATTGACTATTTAGAAGTGTGTTGTTAAGCCTCCATGTGTTTGTGAGCCTTTTTGCTTTCTTGGTACAATTTATTTCTAGTTTTATACCTTTGTGGTCTGAAAAGTTAGTTGGTAGGATTTCAATCTTTTTGAATTTACTGAGGCTCTTTTTGTGTCCTAGTATGTGGTCTATTCTGGAGAATGTTCCATGTGCACTTGAGAAGAATGTGTATCCTGTTGCTTTTGGGTGTAGAGTTCTATAGATGTCTATTAGGTACATCTGTTCTAGTGTGTTGTTCAGTGCCTCTATGTCCTTATTTTCTGTCTGGTGGATCTGTCCTTTGGAGTGAATGGTGTGTTGAAGTCTCCTAAAATGAATGCATTGCAGTCTATTTCCTCCTTTAGTTCTGTTAGTATTTGTTTCACATATGCTGGTGCTCCTGTGTTGGGTGCATATATATTTATAATGGTTATATCCTCTTGTTGGACTGAGCCCTTTATCATTATGTAATGTCCTTCTTTATCTCTTGCTACTTCTTCGTTTTGAAGTCTATTTTGTCTGATACTAGTACTGCAACTCCTTCTTTTTTCTCCCTATTGTTTGCATGAAATATCTTTTTCCGTCCCTTGACTTTTAGGCTGTGCAAGTGTTTGGGTTTGAGGTGAGTCTCTTGTATGCAGCATATAGATGGGTCTTGTTTTTTTATCCATTCAGTGACTCTATGTCTTTTGATTGGTGCATTCAGTCCATTTACATTTAGGATGATTATCGATAGGTATGTACTTATTGCCATTTCAGGCTTTAGATTCGTGGTTACCAAAGGTTCCAGGTTGCTTTCCTTACTATCTAAGAGTCTAACTTAACTCACTTAGTATGCTGTTACAAACACAATCTAAAGGTTCTTTTCTATTTGTCCTCCTTTTCCTTCCTCTTTCATTCTTTATATATTAGGTATCAAATTCTGTACTTTTTGTCTATCCCTTGATTGACTTTGGGGGTAGTCAATTTTATTTTGCATTTGCCTCGCAATCAGCTGCTCCACCCTTCCTACCATGATTTTACTACCTCTGGTGACAGCTCTCCAACCCTAGGAACACTTCCATCTATAGCAGTCCCTCCAAAATAGACTGCAGAGATGGTTTGTGGGAGGTAAACTCTCTCAGCTTTTGCTTATCTGGAAATTGTTTAATCCCTCCTTCAAATTTAAATGATAATCTTGCCAAAGTAATCTTGGTTCCAGGCCCTTCTGCCTCATTGCATTAAATACATCATGCCCCTCCCTTCTGGCCTGTAAGGTTTCTGCTGAGAAGTCTGATGTTAGCCTGATGGGTTTTCCTTTGTATGTGATCTTATTTCTGCCTCTGGCTGCTTTTAACAGTCTGTCCTTATCCTTGATCTTTCCCATTTTAATTACTGTGTCTTGTTGTTGTCTTCCTTGGGTCCCTTGTGTTGGGGGATCTGTGGATCTCCATGGCCTGAGAGACTATCTCCTTCCCCAGATTGGGGAAGTTTTCAGCAACTACCTCCTCAAAGACACTTTCTATCCCTTTCTCTCTCTTCTTCTTCTTCTGGTATCCCTACAATGCGAATATTGTTCCACTTGGATTGGTCATACAGTTCTCTCAATAGTCTTTCATTTTTATAGATCCTTTTTTCTGTCTGTGCCTCAGCTTCTTTGTATTCCTCTTCTCTAGTTTCTATTTCATTTATTGCCTCCTCCACCATATCCAACCTGCTTTTAATACCCTCCATCGTGTTCTTTAAGGATTGGATCTCTGACCTGCATTCATTCCTGAGTTCTTGGATGTCTTTCCGTACCTCCATTAGGATGTTGATTATTTTTATTTTGAACTCCCTTTCAGGGAGAGTCATGAGGTCCATATCATTTAAATCTTTCTCGGGAGTTGTAATAACAATTTTACTCTGGATAAGGTTCCTTTGGCATTTCATGCTTGTATATGGCGCCCTCTAGTGTCCAGAAGCTCTATTCTGGAGCTGCTCAGCCCCTGAAGCAATGTCGGGGTTCACAGGTGAGCGGTACTGGTGCCTGGGGGTAGGAAAGAGCTGTTCCCCGCCTCCTGGCTCCTGTGCCTGTCTCCACTGCCTGAGCCAGTGGGCCGGGCACACAGGTATAAGGTTTTGTCCCAGAGCAGCCAGATATGGATCCCTGCTTTCCACAAGAAGCTGGAATCCCAGGCTCCCCAGGTGCTCTGCCTGTATTAACTTTCCAACCCGGTAGTCATGCGAATCTCATGAAAGCACCATGAAATAGGTGTGTGCTCCCAGCACAGATTTCTGGAGCTAGGTATTCAGCAGTCCCAGGCCTCCCACTCCCTCCCTGCTCCGTTTCTCTTCCTCCCGCTGGTGATCTGGGGTGGGGGAGGGGCTCGGGTCCCGTGGAGCCACAGCTCTGGTAAGTTACCCCGTTCGCTGAGGTCTGCTCTTTTCTCCAGGTGTGTGCAGTCTGGCGCATCCTCTTTCCTGTTGCTCTCTCAGGATTAGTTGCGCCAATTAAATTTTCTAATTGTATTCAGTTTTGGAGGAAACCTCTGTCTCTCCTCTCACACCACCATCCCATCTTTAATCCCTATCAGTTTGCTAATATTCTGTTGAGTATTTTTCCATCTATGTTCATCAGGGATATTGGTCTGTAATTTTCTTTTTTTGTGGTGTCTTTGCCTGGTTTTGGTATTAGGGTGATGCTGCCCTTGTAGAATGAGTTTGGAAGTATTCCTTCCTCTTCTACTTTTTGGAAAACTTTAAGGAGGATGAGTATTAGGTCTTCACTAAATGTTTGACAAAATTCAGCAATGAAACCATCTGGTTAAGTGGTTTTGTTCTTAGGTAGTTTTTTGATTACCAATTCAATTTCGCTGCTGGTAATTGGTCTGTTCAGATTTTCTGTTTCTTTCTGGGTCAGACTTGGAAGGTTGTATTTTTCTAGAAAATTTTCCATTTCTTCTAGTTTATCCAGTATGTTAGCATATAATTTTTCTTAGTATTCTTTAATAATTATTTGTATTTCTGTGGTGTGTGTAGTGATTTTTTCTTTCTCATTTCTGATTCTGTTTATGTGTGTAGACTCTCCTATTTTCTTGATAAGTTTGGCTAGGGATTTATCTATTTTGTTTATTTTCTCAAAGAACCATTTCCTGCTCTCATTGATTCTTTCTATTTTATTCTTCTTGATTTTATTTATTTCTGCTCTAATCTTTATTATGTCCCTCCTTCTACTGACTTTGGGCCTCATTTGTTATTCTTTTCCTAGTTTTTTTAATTGTGAATTTAGACTGTTCATAAGGGATTGTTATTTCCTGAGGTAGGCCTGTATTGCAATATACTTCCCTCTTAGCATGGCCTTTGCTGTGTCGCACAGATTTTGCGGTATTGAATTATTGCTGTCATTTGTCTCCAGACATGCTTTTCTTATGGGGAAGAATTAGGATAGCTTTTCAGTGGAGTGCTGACATATCTAAAAGTGTATGCCTAAAACTTTTTTCATTGGTTCTGTAAACTTGAGATAAATTTGTTTTTACTTGTCCATTTTTTTTGAATTCTTATCTTTTAATGATTTTTAGATTAGGTTTGGACATTCTGAATTTATCTTCCATGTGTCAGCATTCCTATAGTATCTCTTTATCTTTTTGGACCATGTTCTAGGGGTTTTCCATAAATTTGTTACTTATTATTAATATTTCCTGCATCTGTGTTCATCCTGGTATTTAGTCTCTCTAGTCAACATTTTATTCTTCAATCATTTTATTAATTTTTAAGCTGTCTTTCTTGTCTGATTGGCCCTTTTTTATAGTTGCTTGTCTAATTATGGGTGGAATGTCTCAGGAAAATAAGCAGCATTTTTAAAAAAGCATTAGAAAACACAGCATTTCTTGGTCATCTGCATCCATCTTTGTCTTGTCCACTTCGATCTTTCCTTTGAAGTTGTGAATTTTCTTCAAATATTAAGTGGCGCTTGGTTGACAATTCACTTCTTTAACAGTTGTGGGGCTGTTATCCCCAAAGTCATATGCTCTGAAAGGGAAGGCTGATTCTGTATAAGAATAAGGACCCTGTCTTCTCACACATTTCCCTTTGGGATATGTGGACAGGAAGCCTATGGGCAGGCCCAGGACCACCACCATTACAAAGCTAAAGAACATTTTGTCTTGAGGTTTATAATTGTTAGATGGAGAACACAGAATATACTCCAGGTAGTTTAGTCAAGACATGATTTATTAAGAGATTAAAGAATTCACCCAATTGTTGAGAGAGTTGGAAAATCTATTTCTGGAAGACACTGCTAGAAACAAACAAACAAAAAACAGTGTCCAGATCCTTACTGAAGAACTGGCCTAATCAGGGAACTATTGCCACTTGGACCCTAGAGGCAGCCTATCTGTTGCCACACATCATATCAGAGTAGATGCCCTATGCCCAGCCTGCTTCTCCCTGTAGGTCACACTGAAATCGATGTCTTATATGGTTACAACTGCTTGGGGAAACTAGGAATATATCTGCGTTCTAGTTACAGTGGAGTCTAGAAAATAAAGGCTTTAAAATAATTGTACCTGGGGAAGCAGTATTCACAATATGGGCAGTCATCAAAAGCAGAGTGCTCAAAACAGAGCAGTCATGAGTACCCCATATTCCCTACATGGGGAAACATACTTGAGTTTATTTCTATCTCCTGGTCTAGCTGCCTTCGCTTTTTCACCCCACTGATCCAATGACTTTATACTTGTTTTATACCTCTCTCTAGACCTAACATGCTCACTTATGGACCCTTACAGATAAATCTTTCTCATTAGAAAGCCCTCCCTGAGGCTTAAGTTGGGATTCCTTGCTGCAGCCAACTGAACAAAATATAACATTGAAGGGGCTGACCAGCTCCAATTACACAGTAAGTCCTTTAACTAACTATCCTAATTCCCACCCAAGTCAACTGGCACTCCCTGAAGCTGCCGGGCCTCTGGGAGACTCCACCTGGAAGCACTGTGCCTGCCCCCACTGTAGCCTCTTTTATTTTGTTTTAAAGTTTGGCATGTATCTTAGAAAAAGAAAAAAAAACAAGGAAAATCTTATAGCCAGTACCTTCTCTGTCTTCTACTTCATGTTTTTATCTTTGTTGCCTACCCAGGGATTGGTAAACTTTTTCTATATGGGGCAAATAGTAAATATTTCAGGCTTTGTTGATGGTATGGTTTGATATACCTACTCAAATCTGCCATTGTAATGCAAGCCAGCTGTAGACAATACATTAAGAAATAGGCAGCATTGCATTCTGATAAAACTTTATTTATAAAAACAGGTGACAGGCCATATTTGACCAGCAGATCAGAGTTTGCCCATCCTGGTATACATGAAAGATCTTAAGAGAGAATATACTGATGGTCTCAGCACTAGAGAATGAATGAAATATTTGAGTGAGGATGCATCTGTCTTTCATACTGGATTAATATGGTCAAACCAATTTACTCCTTGCAATCTCAATTTCTCATCACCCATAGATATTAAAAATATGTTAACTGGAAAAATGGAGGTTTAAGAATGTACCATCATGCATACAAAATACTTTGTTTCACTGTTTCTGTGTGTCAGCGAATGAAATAATTTCTAACCAGCTTCTTTATGACTTTACTCTTCACAATATGAAAGCATTTTAAAAGAATGTTCTGGTATAAAGCACCTTGATACAAGAAATGTTTTTCTCAGAAATCAGCATGTTTACATGTAAAGAAGAAAAAGGGGAAAATCCCCCAAATTAATGTTAGAAACCCAGAATTGTAATGTTGAACAAATACCTGATAATTTAGCATATGAGGAGAGCATAACGCCCAAAGGCTGCTCACAGTCATTTTCATCTGAGTTCTCACTTAAATTAAATAGGAAACATATTAAAATTTGGAGCCAAGAAAAGGGCAGAAATGTGAAGAGAAGCTATAATAGGAAGTATTTTGAAGTTTAAATCGATCATAAATTTGCTGAAAACATATTTTCCTCACACTAAATCCCCATTTAGTAAGGTGGATTTGTGACAGAAGCAGATTATATTTCCCTCTTTCATTTAATCCATGCAATACTTCAACAGCAATAAAAATCCCTTTAACTCAGATACTCAGCTTGACATTTGTATATGCAAAGTAGAGAGAGAAAATTCAGTTCTGAAGTTGTATTGGAAAGAGCAGTGAACCCTAGGAGGTAGGGTGTTAATCCTCCAAATGAGGGAAAGTGGTCACTTTGTTGCTTCTATTGCTTCCAAGGCTGTGGCTGTCTTGGGTGCTGCTTTTGAATGAGAAGTCTGCACTCTTCACTTCTATTCAGGGCCACCTCCTTGCTTTGCGGCCAGGCATTCATCTGCAACACCTCTTTCCAACATCACAAATGGTCTCTTAACTGGCATCTTCAGTGGACTTGACTTCATCTTTTCTGCTGGCTAAACACATTACCCAACTTGAGCAAGGCATGTGCCACATTTATGATTTTGGAAATATACCTGTACTATCTCTATTATTATTGTCAAAAATAATATACACGTAGTGTAAAGAAAAATGTTCTAAATGTCCACGAATAATCCCTAAAGCTGAAAACAAGAAGCAGCCATAGAAAAGAACAACCCTTTCTTGACCCCACATACTTCCCATTCCTTGGCAGCAACCACTTTCTTTTAGCTGTTCTTTTGTTTTTACCTCTAGTTCATTCAAAACATACTTACACTGCTGTTTCTTCTTTTTTTTTTTTCAGTATCATGTATGAACTCTTCATTCTAGAAAGTGGAAATTCAGTTCTCTATCCCATTCTACCGCTTCATACAGGGGCCTTTTTCCCCATCTCTGCAGTAGAGATAGCTTGTGATTTGGATTAGAGCTATACTTAATGTTTACATTATTTTGAGAGCTGAGCGGGCTTTCAGGAGTTAATAATTGTGGAGAATTTTTTGCACTTGCTTAATAATTCTTGTACCTCTAATTCTGATCCCCAAAACCACCCAAGGTAGGAATTGTCTTCTCAATATGTTTACACCATTGGGTTCTATATTAATGCCATCTTGGTTAAGACGCCTCTCCCGTAGTTTTTCTACCACTTCACTCTGTACAGCTTGCTCTTTACTGAGGCCTGTTTTCATGGGATCTCCCATCACAGTCATTTAGATGATTTTCCTTGCATCTCTGGTGAGGGACCTCCTTTTTCCAGGATCTTGGTCCTTTCCCACTCTTTAGTTTACTTCCTTGTTTTTCAGGAGTACAACTTCCAGTATCTTTACAGCAAAAAGTACAGGTGAGGCACATTTTTGCAACAATGTATCTGAAAGTATCTTTTTCTACATCATATTTGATTGTTAGCTTAGTAGAATATGTAAGTCTCGGTTACAAATAATTTATCTTCAGAATTTTGAAGGCATTGCTTCATTGTATTCTGGCTTCTGTGCTTCTATTAAGAAATCTGATGCTATTTTGATTTTATGCTAACCTTTTTTTTTCTTGTGGAATATTTTAGGATGTTGATCTTTCTTCACATTGTTAATATGTGTACTCTGGAAAATTGGTGGTCCTTTAAACCTGGAAATTCTAAGTTCTTAATTTCTGAAAATACTTTTGTATGTTTTTGTTGATATTTTCCTTCCACCCTGCTTCCAATCAGATTTTCTTTCTAGAACTGCTGTTATTCAGATGTTCAGTCTTCTAGAGTGATTCTCTAAATGTTCTATGTTTTCTTCCACATTTTAATTTTTCCGTCTTTCTTCTGTTCTGGAAGACATCCTTATCTTGGTCCTTCAACTTTTCTCTGAGGTTTTAATTTCTATTATCATATCTTCTAATATTAAAGGCCTGTTTTTGTTCTTTGAATTTTTTTATATCATCTAGTTCTTCATTCATGAACAAAATATTTCTTATTCTCTCTCTGAGGATATTAGCAATATTCTTAAAGTTTGCTTCTCTGTACAATCATCATCTCTGTTTCCCCCAAATTTCTTTTTTTCCTTGTGTGTTTGTATTTCTCTTTTGCATATTGGTATTTGTTTATTTGTTTGTTTCCTCAAATATCTGGTTATTCGTCCTTATCCACTCTAACTTAAGAATGTAGTACCAGGGATGGTTAGAAATTCTTAAATGCAGATGATAACTTCCAAATGTGGGTTGGCTGGGCTATTTTATTAGAGAATCCCCAAGAGTCATTACCTTTAGTCAGATGGTCACAGTCATCAAAAAAGAATCTTCTAGTCTTTTGCAACCTCAACATTCATATGTAAACTTTTACTTATTCTGTTTTCCTGAAGTATCTCTGCTCTTAGCCCTGTTTCACTGCTCGTAGGCATATCTGCTTACTCTTTTAGGACACAGATCCTCCAGTCTTTTGCAGGGGTTGGGGCCTTAGCAATTGCCTGGCTATGCAAAGTGCAAGGAAGAATCTGGGCATCAAAGTTGTTCTTGAGCAAAATTACTACATCCTTTAGGTTTTTTCCCCCTGTCAGTCCCTCTTCTAGAAGTTCCCATACTACCAACTCCTCACCTGTGGGATTTCTGCAGTGAAAAGGGGCTTGTCTCCAAGCTTCCTTCATGCTGCCTCCACATTCAGCTTTTCTAGGACTGGGTAAGCTAGCTTCCCTTAGTCTTTATGATTTCAAGCTATCAAAGTTATGTTTCAGTTGTCTCCTGTTTACTTCCTTTTGTTCTTGTAGGTTTATTCTTGTAAAATATCTGTTTGCCATAATCTTATTTGAGTTTTGAGGAAGAGTTCATCTAAAGGAACTTGTCTAATCTTCCAAGTCTTTTTTGTAAACTTAAATACCTACTTTCACTTTCTCTTAAGCAATATTTGTGGAATATTTTTTCCATGTAGTTATGTTTTTATTATGCACTGCTAATAAATGCACATGCTTTCAGTTGTGCACACAATGCCCAAGATTACTTTATGAACTTCAAATTTTAAGCATAACATATTTTGAGAAGCACTTTGCAATATTGCTCAGCATGGGGTTAATACTTTGTAGACCTTTGTTGATTTGAAGAATTAATGTCTCTGGACATTCTTTAGAATAATTGTTTTTAAAGTGCATTTTTTATAATATGTTCTTATGTAAGTTGTGTGGTGTGTGTGTGTGTGTGTGTGTGTGTGTGTGTGTGTGTGCGCGTGCCTGTGATAATTTGGCCACTTAATGGAAGGAATGCTTCAGATTGTCTGTGTACCCACAGGAACAATTCCCCACTGCTGAGTTACCATATCACTCAGCAGGGTTGAGACCCTAGCAGTGGCTTAAGTATTATCATTATTTTCCAGAATATTACCATCTGCTTATTTGATCCATTAACCTCCTATTGTACCTCATAAAAGAAATGTCCAGCTATACAAGCAGATACACTGTAGAATGAAGCAGAGAAAAATATGTTTGACACACATTTTGCTTTGGGAACAGGGGTCGATGCTTCTCTTATTTTCTTTCTTTTTCCTAAACAGTTCATTAACTTTACTCAGGGGGGATTGTAAATTATCCAAATAAATGAGAAGATCCTGGTCTAGTTTGTTTATTTATTGCTAGTAAAAGGTTAAGACAAATCAATTAACCTTTAAAACTGCCATTTCTTTGAGTTGGCCACTGGCAGAAAAAGAAACTCATGGCTAGTTAAATTCATGTAGATATACAGATCTCCCACAGAAATCCACGTTGGCTTTTCCAGCCAGTCAGTGTAATGCCTTGAAATGATGCAATTTTTACATTGGTCATATTAACATTCACATGGGGGTGTAGAAAAATTTTATGATTTACATGAGGTTGTAGAAAAATGATATGATTTGGTTATTTACCTGAATTATTTATACAGGTACTCTTCTGAATTTCCCATCACCTAATAATAGCAGTAATGCTCTTTTATGCTATGTTGGAGACATTGTTTTGAGAACTATGTGTATTCACTCATTTATTCCTCACATTGACATTTTGAAATAGATATTCCACTTAACTAATAACAGGATGAAGCAACCAGAGTATTAAATAACTTTTTCAGAGTCACATGGCTAGTATGTTGTCAATCAAGAGTCTGAAACCATGCCTCCTGGTTCCTGAGTCAGCCTTTCAGTATCATATCTCACCACCTTCTATGATATCTCAGGTCCCTCTTGACTGTAGTAGTGGACATCTTTGACTGTGAAGAGTGAATGAAAGTCTTTTTTTCCTGACCAGAGGATATGCTTATGTACAAGTTGTACAGGATTCCAGGGGCAACAAAGGATGTTCAGTAAAAGCCCCTTGCTTTTTCTAGATCAAATAATGACTTATTTTAGTTTATTTAACTTAATCTTGGTTAAGGCTGCTGTAAAATTACAATAACATGAATTCAGTAGGCTTCTAAAGAAATCATATTAATTTAACAAATAAAAATTTAAACAATGTGAATTCTGGGCTCTTAAATTTTTGAAATCTTTTATAGGTCAATAAAAAAACCTCTTACATGTAAAGTAGACTGTTATCTTCAGTTTTAAGGAGGTTAAAAATGGAGCTTTGGACTTGATAAAGAGTATTTACAAGAAGCTTACAGTTAATATCATAGTTAATAATGAGAAACTCAAGGCTTTCCCACTAATACCAGATACAAACAGGGATGTTTTCTTTCACCACTCCTTTGTACCATTGTACTGGGCATTCTAGCTAATATAATAAGACAAGTAAAGGAAATGAAAGGTATACATATTAGGAAGGGAAAAAAAAACTATCTTTGTTCACAGGTGACATGATCATCTATGTAGAAAATCTGAAATGATCAACAACAATAAAAACTCCTGGAACTAATAAGCAATGACATCAAGGTTGCAGGATACAAGGATAATATACAAAAATAAATCACTTTGCTGTATACCACCAATGAACAAGTACAATTCAATAGGCTAATTAGCTAAAGGACATTAAGAGTTATAATCATCCAGTTATAAAATAAATAAGTCACAGGAATGTAAAGCATGGGGATATAATCAATAATATTATAATAACTTGATACAATAAATGGTAACTACACTTACCATGGTGAGCATTTTGTAATCTATATAAATGTCAAATCACTGTGTTATATACCTGAAACCATTAGATTATATTAATTATACTTTAATAAAACACACACACACATTACCATTTGTGTTAGCACTCCCAAAAATGAAAAATTTAGGTATAACAAAATGTATACAAGACCTGTATAAGGTAAACTATAAAACTCTAATGACAGAAATCAAAGAATGAAATAAATGGAGAGAGATTCCAAGTTCATGGATAGGAAGATTCAAAGTTGTCAAGATGTCAGTTCTTCCCAACTTGTCTATAGAGCCAATGCAATGCCAAACAAATTCCAGCATTTTTTTTGTAGGTATTGATAAACTGATTCTAAAGTTTATATGGAGAGACAAAAGACCCAGAAAAGCCACCACAGTATTGAAGGAGAAGAGCAAAGTTGGAGGACTGACACTACCTGACTTCAAGACTTACTCTAAACTATAGCAACCGAGACAGTGTGGCATTAGAGAAATAATAGACAAACAGATCAGTGGAACAGAACATAGAGCCCAGAAATAGACTTGCATAAATATAGTCATATGACCTTTAACAAAGGAGCAAAGGCAACACAGTGAAACAAAGAGTCTTTTAGACAAATGGTCCTGGAACAACTGGACATCCATACGCAAGAAACTGAATCTAGATGCAGGCTTTATACCTTTCACAAAAATTAACTCACAATGAATCACAGACCTAAATGTCAAATGTAAACCTATCAAACACCTCAAAGGTAACATAGAAGAAAACCTGGATGACCTTGATAGTGGCAATTATTTTTGACATACAACACCAAAGATACCATTAGTGAAAGAAAGAATTGATAAACTGGACTTCATTTAAAGTTCAAAAAGAAATGGTCTTTGCAAGATAGTGTGAAGCGAATGAGAACACAGGACACAGTGTGGTAGAGAGTATTTCCAAAACACAGTTAAAGGACTATTACCTAAAATTCACAAATAACTCTTAAAAATCAACTGTAAGAAAAAAACCAAATCAACTTGTCCAAAGACCTCAACAGACACCTATCCAAAGATGTGCAGATGGCAAATAAGCATGCAAAAGATGTCTCCTATCATAGAGCATAAGGCAAATGAAAACCAAAAAAACAGTGAGACGTCACTACATACTTCCTACAATGGGCAAAATCCAGAATACTGGCAATACCAGAAGCTAACAAGGATGTGGAACAACAGAAACTCTCATTCTTCACTGCTGAAATGCAAAAGACTGCAGCCACTTTGGAAGACAGTTTGCCAGTTCTTACAAAACAAAATGGACTCTTACCACACAGTCTAGTAATTGCACTCCTTGGTTTTTACCTGAAGAATTTGAAAATTTGTGTCCACAAGAAAACCTGCACATGGATGTTTATAGCAGCTATATTCATAACTGTCAACTTGGAAGGAGCCAAGATTTCCTTCTGTAGGTGAATGGACAAATAAACCAGTACATAGAGACAATGGACTATTATACAGCACTAAAAAGAAACAAGCTATCAAGCTACAAGAAGACATGGAAGAACCTTAAATGAATATTGCTAAGTGAAAAATCCAGTCTGAAAGTAACATAATATATGATTCCAACTAGATGACATTCTGGAAAAGGCAAAACTCTGGAGACTAAAAAACTATCAGGAGTTGCCAGGGATTGGGGAATAGGAGAGAGAAGAATAAGCATAGCACAGAAGATTTTTAGGGCAATGAAAATGCCGTAATGAGGGATACATGCCATTATGCACCTGTCAGACCCATAGAATGTAACACCAAAAATGAACCATGTGATTATGATATGTTGAGGCAGCTTCATCAATTGTAACAAATATACCACCTTGTGGGGAGAGGTTGATAATAGGAGAGGCTCTAATATAATGTACAAGGCACGTAAAATACATAAAATAATGTGCAGGAGCAAGGGGCATATGGGAAATCTCCGTACCTTCCCCACAGTTTTACTATAAACCTAATATGGTCTAAAAAAATTGTCATAAAAATGGAGCTTTATTTAATGCTTGTAATTTCATTTCACATTGTTAAATTTATTGTCTAAGTGCTTGAATCCCTTGTTTCCAAATGTGTGCACCTAGTTGAAAATGTTACTGCATTAGATAAAATGGAGAAATTCACCCACCCTCACTTATTCCCCTTGGGAGGTAAAGCCTTCAGTGGAAAATAAAAAGCAATTAAAAAATAAAATCGATGCATTCCTTTCCAGCCACCTCTACTTCTGTGACAACTTTTAAAAATATTTTATTTTCTACGATTTTGTAAGTTCATTGCCACCTTGTTCCCAAAACTGTCCCCATTGTCTGAGTTAAATTAGTTCTGTTATTTTATCGTTAGTCAATGAGGTGATCTTCTCTTTATTCTTGACAAAGGACTTTTTTTTATTCCTTTATTTGGCCTCAGAGCTGAAACAGTTCTCAAGGAGAATTAAAAATTGGGGGTTTGAATAGGAAGCTAAAATGGCTTGATGTATATATATATATACTCAAATGACTCAACATAAAAAATGTCAAAATAATAAAATCTTCCAATTTTCTAAAAACTTGCATGAGTTTTAGACTCATTCAAGAAAGAAAGGAGCAGGAAAATATAATAAAGGCTATTCCTTTAGAGTTAAATAATACCCTTTTAAAGAGATTTCATAAGAAAATTTATAGGAACATAAACTATTTGCAGAACACCTGCTAAGTATGTGCATACAGATAGGATGGATAAATGCATGTATATGAAATATACTCATATATACTTATAAACATATGTGTGTATATATTTAAACATACACACCTCTTACTTGGATTCACATCGTAACAGACATGACTTTACTAAATCTGGAATATATCCTGTGAATCTGTGTTTCGCCAGAAGTAAATCACTGCTCTTCAAGTTGTTTCTCTTTGCTTCTACCTGTTTGATGCAGGAAGATCAGACTGGTGTTGACTGAGATAAATATGCTTAACACAAAAAGAACTTATGCTCATGTTATTTCAGACCAAAGGTGACTTTGATGCTAGCTCAAGTACGTGAGAAGAACAATGAGCTTCCTGAATCAGCACATACCTTGGTTTTCAAAGATGTAAGGAAGCTTTATTAGCCACTGTCCAAAGAAGTTACTTAGGCATTTACAAACAAAAGGAATTTAATGCAGGCCATGTTTCCAAAAGGGGGAGGAGGGCAAAAGAGCAACACCGGGAGGGGGGTGTATCTTAGAGTTAAATTACTCTAGCAATTGCTAAACACCCGTAGGTGTGGAAGAGAAAGAGGAAAATGGTGTCCCCAGAATGCATGAGTGCCCTGCCACCGAGACCCCTGAGTCATCTGTGGAAGGCGGTCACTGCTGATACACGAACCATTCCTCCTTCCGCTTTGCAAACGGTTTGCACTCTCACTGCATTGTCAGCTTTTGTATATATTTGTTAGAATTTTATTTCCTAATGGTTAATCACTGGTGTAGAGAAACATGAAAGAGCGTTGTGGATTTTTCAGTCTGCTCAGCTTTTGACTTGTTAGAACGGAGTGACATCCTCCAAGTTCCTTATATGAGGAACTGGAAACTAGCAGTGTAAGATGCTTAATTTTCATTAAATTTTTGTTTTGAACTTAAAAAAAAATTCAGGGTCGCCATGGGTGTTTCTAGGAATGAATTTTGTTTGCTCCTGTCACTTGCCTGAGAGCACAGAAGGTTTGTGGACAGTTGACCTTTATGAATAAGGGTGTAAGAACCTTTAGGTTCTTTAGTTTATATAGGATCTCCTATTAGACCTTCCACCAAGAGAAGGCCCTGGATTTCGTCTTCTGCAGATGCTCAAATTCATGGTTTGGAAAAGTTCTCATAAGGTAAAAACCAGATGTCTTTGCTCAGGCTGCTATAACAACAAAAATAATAATAAGCTGGTGATTTATGGAACAGAAATACATCTCTCTCAGTTCTGGAGGCTGGTAAGGCCAAGATCAAGATCCTGACTCATTCAGTCCCTGGTGAAAGCCCTCCTTCCCATCTGCAGATGGACATCTTGCTGTGTCCGCACATGGCTGAAGGGAGAGAGCCTCTCTCTTGTGTCACTTCCTGTGAGGGCATTAATCCCATTCATGAGGGCTGCACTCTCATGACTTCATCACCTCCCAAAGGCCACACCTCCAAATACCGTCACATTGGAGATTAAGGTTTCAATATATGAATGGTGAGGGAGGGGCACAGATATGAAATCCATGCACCAGATTAAATTTCACTTTTGGCCTCAGTGTAATCTGACTTACATGATTATCCAATCTTCTGTGCACTCAAGGGGACATTAACAACCTGTTATCAAATATTTTTAGTTGTTTTCACTGGGATGTACTTTGTACCCCAGTGTTGAGAGATGGAATGTATAACAATAAAAATGTTTCTTAACGATTAAAGTTGGGAAACAAACTAAACTGCAACCAGTAGATAAATAAATAGATCAATACTGGGACATATATATGTTGGGGTACAGGATACGCAGCAGCTTTTCAAACAGAATTTATTAGTATCTATGTGTGCTAAGTATACCGTTCTTTTAATGCTTTTGAGACAAAAGCAGGTTACAGAATAACATGGGAGATAATACACACATACCCAGATATATATAATATAAATATCTTAAATCCACAAGAATACGTTTATATTGTTACCAGCAATTGCTTGGAGAGAGGATGAAGAGGTCAGTAGTGGACCTGGGAGTTGAAAAAGGAATTTTACTTTTAATCTATAACCTTCAGAAATATTTACATCTTTAAGGATTGTATATTCATGTGTTAAATTTTTAATAAAGTTCTCAGGACTCTTGATAGATGATAGCCTAATAACTAGTATGTTCTTTGTATGAACAAGCTTAGGCCTATGAATGTATCAGTGTTTATTTTGTGGTACCTATTGATATCTTTATTAATTTAATAAAAGATTCTGCTAAAGCAAAAAATCTTCTATAAAAACAAATTTTGTCATTTAAAATATAAAAGCAAAAGGAAACTCCATTAAATCAAAATAATACTCTTTTGATACAATTATTTTTTTAATCTCATCTGTTCTTCACCTCAGTTTGGCATTGTCTGAATCATGAGCACATTTTGCAATTTCCATCTTTTCTCTGCTGGAATTTATGATCTATTAAAGCTAACTCTATTAAACATTATATATTAAATTTGTTCTTTACGTAAGTTTAAATTAATTTTAATTCAGAGCAGGAACTTTCTTCTGTAGGCACATGTATAAGGTTTGTTAAAAATAAATGACCAAATAATGCACTTCAAAAAAAGTTTATTCCTTTCATAGTCATTTGTGATAACTACTTACAGCAGTCTAGAAGAAACTAATTTTTTTTTCAATTAAATTTTTTTGGTGATTTTATTTAAAGCAGTAATTGCATCCATAATAACCTCAAGGAGACTAAAATTTTCCATTAACACTATCTTCATTATTCACAAGGTATTTTTCACCATTTGAATTGTTGATCTGGAAGATAAATTTGAGAAGCTATTTACAGATTTTTGATTCATTTGTTGTCCTGAGGACCCATGCTTAAGTAAAATATGTCTATCAGAGTGATAAATCTGTAGCCTGTCCTCAGAAAACACATGAAATTTTATTTTATTCATGATCAGTTTTGTTTTTGATGCAGTAACAAATGCTGCAACAATACAACTGAAGACTTTCACTCGCAGTAGGGTCCTCGCATCACAGTGTCCCTGATAGAGACCATCGACGAGAGTGGCTTCCTTTTACCAGTTCGGGATGTTTGAAGCAGGGTGAGGTACTGGGCAGCTGTTAGGGAGGCACTCCAAAGAGAGAAGCACAAATAGAGGCTTCAAGTTCTGAAGCAGCAACTACATCTGTGAAAAGCAAATAGTTTCCAATGCTAGAAGCTAAGTGGCTGTATGGCTGAAGCCTAGGGTATGAGAAGCAGTAGAGAATCATACACCTGAAGATGAAAGAAGTAAGAAGGAGTGAGGTCATATCAAGTAGAAGCTTCTATACCTTTCATGATTTACTAGATAGTTTGCTAAATACAGGTAGATGAATAGATGGATATATGGATAAAGATTTAAAATGTTATGTTCTATATTAAAGAAAATGATATATAAGATTATACATATTGACTTAATATAGTTCAATATATTAATATATATTACATCTACACACTTGAAAATCTTTTGAAATACAACAACATTGTTGGGGCAAAATTAAAGTCTCACAAAATCCCTCTCAGTTCAAAAAACACTTGAATGAATTTCTAATGAGGATTTGGGTTATTAATTAGGCACATTCACTAACATTTATTAAGGAGAACTGATAACAGAGCTCCCAATTTAAATTCATCTTTCTCACCTCATCCTTCATTTATTCTTGCATATACCCATTATGGTCCTGCAAAATTAATATGATCGACTGTATCATTAAGTGTTAATTATGTGGCACATATTATTGGTGATGTAGGGATATAAAGGTGGTAGAGTGTTGCCCTTGAGATAGCTTAGAGGTTTCAGGCACATGAAAACTCTGTATTTCATGATCTACTTGGCATTTATGTCAGAACAGTATTGCTAATGGGTGAAGAAACATTTTAGAATATTCTTTGTCCATACTCTGCTATAAGTCTTGGAATCTAAACACAGGACAAGTCCCTGCTGTAAATTCATTATGAAAAACTTACTGAACTGTGTATCATATAAATTGTCCTGTTGCTTTAAGTGGGTGTTCTTCCTTCTATAAATTAGGGTGCTGCTAAGGGACTGGGATTTCTTTATAGAAAGTGGAAAAGTAGGGGAATCTCTCTTTCATAGAAATTTTTCAAAAAATGAAGAAAAACCTCTATTCTACCCTAAAGACTTTGCTTATTCTGTTTTCATTGGCTCTTCCCAATTGCAGGTTTTTCAACATCTTTTTAAGTCCAGGACGGGGGACTGGGGAGAGTCTTTCCTCCCTTTCTAGCTTCTATTTTATGAACCTATAATAATATGTAATTATATTTTACCTGATTCAAATATTCTTTATATTAGTCATTATTGTTTGGATCTCTAAGAGAGAGGACACCATTGATGCTCTTTTTGTCCAGAATAACAAAGCCCAGAAATCAAGGTTTTGCTAACATTATATTAAACATCTGGTGATGGATTGTACTATGATGAATACATAATTTAATATATGGTATATATTATATGTTGATATACAGATGACCAAATGTGCTATTCTGAATAGTTTGCTTCGGGAGTCACTTTCATTTATTCTAAGTTGCATGTCTTCATATTAACCTCCCTGAAATTGAACTGTGTTTTACAAACCATGAAAACTTGCTATCTCTTCTGGTCAGCCAACAGTCTTAGCATAAGGGTCTTTGCCTGCTCATGAGCAGACTTGGTTGTGATCCAAGTCTAGGTGGCATGTCTAGACAACTTCAACTATCAACATTTCATTCTACACACCCTTTCAGGACTGTTTGAGGAGAATTGTTTAAGAATGTCAATCTTGCTTGTGGCCTCAAAACCCTCCCATAACACCTGTTGAGATTTAGAAAGAGTTAGCATCATGACTGGCGGGCTTGGTGTCCGGAGCTTGGAAGAAAAGCTCAGACACACTAGTGAAAAGCTATGTCACTAACCCTCTTGTTGGTTTGGAGAATGATATTTGTACAGAAAACATGGACAGTTACATCTCTGAGTCAAAAAGTGATACAGAAAATCCAGACTTGGAGTATGATAGAATATTACAAGTAGTTTTATTTCGCTTATGTTTCCTTTTTATGATTTCACAAAAGTGATGGAGCTGAAATGATAAGTCTAAGTAAATCTAATACAGCTCTTTCAATAAGACAAAGATTTTAAGTGAGAAGGAGGCCTTGTATCATTTTTTAAATTGACAACTTTAAAATTTTTTCATGTAGTACATAAAATAATAGTGTATCATGCACTTAATGCAGCTTAGAACTGATGGGAAACTGTAATTGGCTTCTTTTTCATAGTAAGCACAGTGGATAATATTAAAACTGTTATTTTGTGGGGTTTTTGTGGATCACCCCTATAAAGGTCATTTCTGGCTGTGCATACTGCCTATTAAGATGTAAGGATAAGAGAACACAGGATTGAATATAAAGAGACATTAAGCCAAAAATTATTTCTTTTTACATCCCTGGTACCAGCTTTTAATTTCTAATTTTAACTTTTTTTTTTTTTGTGGTGTGACATTTATTGCAGGCAAAACTCAACCAATGAAAAAAACCTTCATTTATAAGACTTTTATTTTAACCATAATTTTATTTATTTATTTATTACTAAATACTTATGTTTCATAAACTAAGTTAGAGGTTTACCAAAGACCATATTTGACCTAATAGTCTTGAGATCTGCTTTAATGGTTTCCAGGAAATTCATGGATCCTGAGAAAAACACTTTAATGTAGATCAATAGGTAATATACAATATCTAAGTCTTATTACTTTAACATTTCATTCCCATAAATGTTATTCATTATTTAAATCCATAAACACTAGGAATGGGAAATAGCACTTTTTGAGGACAGCCTTGGTATGATCATTTATTACAAGCACTTTTAAAATGTGCTCCATCAGAATAGGGGCGAGAAAATATAGATACATATGTAATGTCATCTACTGGTTCTCTGTTTCAAATGACTGGTTTTAGTTGACCACAGTATCTGTTTCTCTGGCTCATAAATTCAACAGCTGACTGAGAGCTATCAAATGCAATTTTTCTTTAAGATATTAGAAATATGGGAGGGACCGTGGCACTGTTTCCATTATGCAGATAATTAAGAAGTACTATACTAACAGATCTCAGCATTTATCTCACCATAGAGTTATTGTTTACATACAGATCTGTTAACTGAACCTAACCACACTTATTTTTGGCAGCAGAAATCATCTGATCCATCTTTAAACCCATATCACATAGTGCCTTTCCTCACGGTTGATTGTAAGTGCTCAATAGAGAATAGTGCTACATGAGGTCAAAGGTCTAATCTGCCCTATTCTTTGTGCCTAATAGGTACCTAGTAAATATCTTGAAGTGAATAAATTAATGAAGGGAAAAAGATTATTAAACTTTCTCCAAATTATGAGCAATTCTGAAGCAAATGACAACATAAAAGAGGAAGCATTTTAGCTGCAGTTGAGCACCTGACCTTTGAGGAACGGCCAAGTCACCCTTCCCATCACAGAGCTCTCTTCAGAGCCCTCCTGTCCTGCTCAGCTGCAGAGGAGAGCTGGCCTACTGGAAGGAAGGTGCACCTCCTGACCCGGCTCTCAGGCTCTGGGCCCAGCTGCAGGCCTGGGACAAGCAGGTTTTCAACAGTTCTGCCGAGTGGGTTCATTTGACTTAAATGAATATTTAATACTTACCATTAAAAAGGCTCTAATTCAATGTTTAATAATATTTCTCTCAGACTGAATTTACTCTGAAATTAGGATTCTAGAATATGAGTATCTGTAACTGAAAAGCATCTTTTTGTTGTTGGCTGTTCTGTACTTAAGGCTGAATGAATATTACAGTGTCCTACAATGGTTACTTTGAGCCATGTTTCTGGCTACAGATTAATATGGCTGAAATTCTACCTAGAAATATGAGTTCAAGAGCTGAACATAAATTGTGTCTCTATGATATCAGAGCTTCTCTTCACTTGGAAGAGAATATTCTTTTATAGAGAGTAAAATTTATTTTTAAAACTTCAGCCCCTGACTCTGAACTCGTGTACTCCTATACTGTTGCCTCTTTTGTATCAGGTTCCATGACCTACCCCCTGCCTTTTGCACATGTTTTTCTCTCTCTTCAAGCTCTAAATTCTTTCTTTCATCCCTACAGTTCAACAGTGTGAATTTTGAAATGATTGATATTCCAAAGGTTTGGGGAGCTGATTATTTTAAGAAAGAAGGGGCTTGGAAAATTTAGCCATTTCCATGGAGCACAGCTATGTAAAATAACAAAAGTTGAAGCTTTTAAAAAAAGTCTTCTTTTGGTAATCTCTGGGTGGCATTCTCCTGTCAGCAACATGACGAGAGTCAGTTATCTTAACAGATGTTTCTGTAGATTATTGCCAGTGAAAAAGCATTTCCTTTTCTCGGTGGATACCTCAGACAACAACATACATTAGGAGAACAGAATAAACAGGATTTATCTTCAGCAGCAATTGAAGACACAGGACTGAAACAAAAGGAAAAAATGAAAGGAAAAAAAAAACCTCATTGACAGCTAAATTGCTACTTTCTTTTTTTCCCTTTTCCTTTTTAAAGACCCTGAGAACTTAGAAAAACACTCAAAGGTGAAATTTGGAAAGTCAAAACTGAAGAAGCAAGAGGAGTTTTTTATGAGGATAAAAAAGGACAGGTGAAGAAAGAAGTAGCAGACTGGGAGCATAGCAGAGTGATGGTGGCCATTAAAATGAGACATTCAGATGAAGGAAACAAGGAGAAATATTTATATTTTTGAACACTTGTATAGGTCTGTGAAGCAGGTATTGTACCTAGGTTTAATTCTCACAACAACTTTATGAACTAGATATGTTTATGTCTATTTTTATTTATTTTGTAAATTATTTATTTACTTTTTTACTGAGGTACATATAATAAAGTGCACGAATCTTAGTGTACAGCTCCATGAGTTTTGGCATGTGTATACACTCATGTAACCATTGCCCAGAGCAAGTTATCAAACATTCTCACATCTTTTTCTTCAGCTATTTTACCCATTCCTCCTCCCACCCTCCCCTATAGAAACCACTGATCTGTTTCTCTGTGCTTATGAGCCTATTTCTGCTTTGTTCATTTGTTGCTTTTTAGATTCCACATATACGTGAAATTATGTGTTATTTAACTATCTCTGACTTATTTCACCATGTAACATATAAATAATACCCATTTAGTTCATCCACATTGTCACAATGACAAGATGTCATGTTTTTATGGATGAGTAATATTCCACTGTCCAAGTGTACCACATCTTTATCCATTTTTCTATCAATGGACACTTAGGTTGCTTCCATATCTTGGCTATTGGAAATAACACTGTAATAAGAATAGGAATGTATATATCTTTTCTAATTAGTAATTAGTAATTATGGTATTTCTATTTTTAATTTTTTAAGACACCTCCAAGCTGCTTTCCTTAGGGACTGTAGCAATTTACATTCCCATCAACAGTGTGCAAGAGTTTCCTTTTTTCCACATCCTCACCAACACTCATTATTTCTTGCCTTGGTATTAGCCACTCTGATTGGTGTAAGGTTATATCTCATTATGGTTTTGATTTGCATTTCCCAGGTGACAAGTGATATTCAGCATCTTTTCATGTATCTGTTTGTCATTTGTATGTCTTCTTTGGAAAAATGTTCAGGTCTTTTGCCCATTTTTAAAATGGGATTATTATTATTATTATTATTGTTATTATTATTATTTATTTTGGTGTTGAGTTGTATGAGTTCTTTATGTATTTTGGATATTAACCTCTCACTAGACATATCATTTGAGAATATCTTCTATTCAATAGGTTGCCATTTTGTTTTGTTGGTTTCCTTAGCTATTCACAGCTAACCCTTTTAGTTTGATATCTATGATAAACAAGTCCCCTTGGTTTATTTTTGCTTCGGTTTCCCTTGCCTGGGGAGATTTATCTAGAAAAAAATTACATGCCAATGTTCAGGAGTTTGCTACCTATGCTTTCCTCTAGGAGACTTATGGTTTCACATCTTATATTTATGTCTTCAATCCATTTTGAGTTTATTTTTGTGTATGGTATAAAATAGTGATCCAATTTCATTCTTCCACATGTAGCTGTCCAGTTTTCCTAACACCATCTATTGTAGAGACTATCTGTTACCCACTGTATATTCTTGCCTCTTTTGCATATATTAATTGACCACATAAGCATGGGTTTATTTCTGCGTTCTCTATTCTGTTCCAGTGATCTATGTTTCTGCTCTTGTGCCAGTGCCATTCTGCTTTGATTACTATAGCTTTGTAGTATAGTTTGAAATCAGGAAGTGTGAAACCACCATCTTTGTTCTTTCTCAAGATTGATTTGGCTATTCAGGGTATTTTGTAGTCCCATATTATGTCTATTTTGTGTATTTTATATCATATCTACTTTTTTTTTTAACTTGGGATCAGATAGTTAAGTAGCTCATCCAAGTTTTTTGCAGCTTGTAAGTGGCATTAGTGAGCTGGGAACTCAAGTCTGTTCCTCCAAATAGAAGATGCTAAAGAGCATTGGAAAATGCATGAAGAGTTTGTGAGGTCAAACCATCAAACAAGAAATATGAACCTAATGATGATAACAGTGATAATAACTTACATAAAGAGTTTGGAATAGAGATGAAAGGATGAACAGAACATGTGCTATGGATTTGACAAGCCCCAAAATGTGTCCTTTTATATGAGTCACATTTCAAATGCTTCCCACTGTGGTTCTATAGTGAGAAAAGTATACATTAAACTGGAAATTTATCTATATTTCCAATATAACAACTTTGTAAGTCCCATCTGAGGGGCATCTTGATTGGAAGGAAGAATTCTAGGACCCAGGAGATAGAATGGTGAGGTGGCACTATCCATAGTTGCTTGGGCATCTGGGTTGACAGTTTAACTCTGCCACTTACCAATTCAGCTCTTGGGGCCTCAGATTCCTCATTACTGTAGAGATGACTTAAATTTTCTTTCTTCATTAGCACTCTATGTTTCTTGATATATAATTAGAAGCCTTGACTGATTGTAGCTGTCATATGATTTCTTACACTGTTCATCGTTCTTCTCTCACTTACAATGCTGTGAGATTTTTGTTGTTGGGTTTTGCTTCCTAACAGACTATTTTTCAGTCTTTAAGCAATAGCTATACACAAGCTGTGGATTATTAATTTGTGGCCTTACACAGTATTTAATCTCCATGTGCCTTTTTTTACTTGTCTTTCAAATGGGAATAATACTGTGATATTATCTACCTCTTAGCTATCTTGGTAGATAATTGAGATAATTTAATAAGGTTCTTAATATATTGCTTGTCACATGGTAAATTCTCAATAAATGTTAACTCCTCTTACTTTTCCAAATTAAATATTGATTACTTGGTTTTCAGAGGTGGAATCTGTCTCCCCAGCAATTAAATGTAACATCACCTATTTCATTTTCTGGAAAAGCCATATACCTTTCCATGGCTTCAAAAATTGTGGCTCCAGCAATTACACCTCAGAATATCACATTGCCCTCATACTAATTTGAATCAACATGTTTGTTTTCGTTGTGTTCTGAATCAGCCATTGCTTGGGCAAATCTAGTGCTGCTTTAAACAAACATTGATGATTCATGACTTCAATGATCAACGATAGATAAAATTTTGTAGTTATGGAGTGAAAAGTACACTATTGTAAAATTTGTTAGGCTGACAAAAGCACTAAAGTTACAATGTAATTATCTTTAACTATTTCATTTTTGCTAGCAACCCATAAATCTGCTCCTTGGATACTTTGTTAACTACATCTTTGCACCGCTACTTAATATGTTTTACATACAAATCTCCTGTGTCTAAAGTTAAAAGAATGCATTACTATCAAA
Source organism: Manis pentadactyla (assembly GCF_030020395.1). Classification (NCBI taxonomy): domain Eukaryota; kingdom Metazoa; phylum Chordata; class Mammalia; order Pholidota; family Manidae; genus Manis; species Manis pentadactyla. Next base: position 39,574,254 of record NC_080032.1, on the reverse strand, counting down.
AGTAATGGTCATAAGAATCACCCAAGGAGCTTGGTAGCAAGTCTGGTTTACTGACCTTACCCCCAGAAGTTCTGATTCCATGGGTGTGTGGTAGGGTCCAACAATTTCATTGCTGGTGACCACCCCAGGACCACCAAGTCATACATTGGTTGCCAGAACTTAAGAGACCAATTTAGAACCATGATTTGGATTTTACACATAGCAGCTACTCAATAAGTTCTCAAATGAATAAATGAATGATCAAATAATCAGTGAGCAAGTGAATGTCTGTATATCATCTTACGTGGGTATATACTTTATTGCCAGTTCATAATTTAGAAGTGTTGATTTTTACTGCTTACAGATATTCAGAAGTAGGGATCTGTTGTTCAGGGATTCTGGTTGAGTTCATGGGCCTATCATCACACTTTGTTATTCCTGATTTTTATAGACATGAATTCCTGATATTTAGTACCTTTTATTTCCAGAGCAACATTAAATCCATGGCACTTTACTATCACCTCTGTATGCAGCAGAGCAGGTATGAATTCCTTTATCATATAATAACAGTTTCCCCTCCTCCCACCATTTGCTCCTTCCAGTATTTTTGCCAGCAATTTTTGAGAGTAGCCACACCCTGGTCACCATCCCACGTGACTTAATCATCACATTTCATTTTACAGGGGGGAATTTGTAAAGGAGTGAAAGTTACATTCATTTACATTATGTATCCCAAACTCACAGAACTGGCTTTAAATGGTGTAATTACATTGTATTCATTTTCCAATACCTGGGAATCAATAGCTATTAATGATTGGTAAGTCTGGTGTCAGTCAGTGGAGGCAGAATTATTAGGACTGTACATTAAAATGTTAAGTAACCTGTTGAAAGAACTCAGCCTCAAATTATGAAAGGTAGGAATTGGTTGTAAATATAGAGAGAGCCCGATCATTCCTATTACATATAAGCAAAAGCTCTACTTTGGGTCCTATATTAGAAATTAATATTCTTTTCTGATTCTAAGTAATATTTGTTGAAAAAGGGGGAAAATTTAAAAATGTATAACAAAACAATAGCACATTAATCCATAATCCCATTGCTTAGCTATAACAACAATGAAGATTTTGGTGTGATATCTGCTATTTTCAGAAACTTAAATATATTTGAAGCATATTTTTATATCTGCTTTCTCACTTACTATTCCATTTTTAGCAATGTTTCATTCCACTAGAATTATTAGAAAGCATTCCAGTTATGGTATATTATTCTGTCATACAAATTTATCAAACTTAATTTAGTTGTTCCCTATTATTACATATTCAGATTATTTTCTTCTTTTTTTCACCAATACAAAGACTGATATCTTTATGTATCAATCATTGAGTGTGCCTCTGATTATTTAACTAATATAAGTTCTAAGTAGTAGAATTCCTGGGTCATATTGTCTAATAGCTCTTTAGAAAATTTTTTATCAAATTTATGTTCTTGCTAGTATTGTTTGAAATCACTCATCTTCCCATAAGATTATCAACTTAGGATAGGCTTCATGTTTTTACATTTCATATATATTGTATGTAATTTTGTATACTATATACAAAATATGATCTCATTGTTTAATTTTCTTTTTGATTACTAATACAGTTGGCATAAATGTAAGCTTTAATTTCCCCTTCAATGTATTTTTTTCATTAATTGAGAGGGCTGGGAAAAAAAACAAAACACTTTAATGGAAAAATACACTCCAGGTAAGCCTTTCATGGAATATAGAAGTGACTAGATGAACAATGGGGTTACCAAAGTACAGAGATGTTCAAATGCAGTTAATCATGTGACACTCATGATATTGACTGGAGAATTCTAAGAAAGCCTAACAAGAAATTATGAAGGCAAGAGTAAGTCTATCCAATAAATATCTGAAAAGCTAAATCTATTTGAGATCACCAGACAGTAAACCATAATGTTTAACACCACAGGTTTTAGAATCCTGCCATTGTGAATTAAAATCCCAGCTCTGCCATTTATTCAGCTGAGTGGTTTTGACCAATTTGTGGTTGTTCACCATAAAGTGAAAATAACAAGGCAATTTCATAGGATTGTTGAGAACTTGAAATAGCAATTTTAAAATTCATATCCCAACTCTAAAGAGAAAAGGCACTTAATAAATTGAAGAATGAGTAATGACAATAAAAGTTGTTATGGTTATGTCATAACACACCACCATTCTTCTTATACAGGGCACACTGACACAGAGGCAAGGTCACAGTGACTTTAAACCTATAGACTAAGATTAGGAAAACTCCATGAAGATATTTCTTTAAAAACATCTCACCCCAACCCCAGTATCTCACCACCTGCCATTACTGCCTCAAATTCTACCTGAAGAGAGTTATCTACTTAACTTAAACATGTTATATTTTAAAATAGAAAAATCTACAAAGATGGGAAGCATTTTTTTAAACTAGCCATTTATACTACAATGAGAATTAGTTCATTAGATTCTGAAGGCAGAGTTTATTAATGAGAAACTTGTGAGCTCTGCATTCCTGAGAGGGGCAGTGGGGAATTATATATCTTGGGATTTCCCTGACTTGGGAAAGTGACATACCATTGGTAGTGATGTATACGAGTAGTTGGAAGGCAACGTCCTGTGTTAGAATGGAGAGTCTGTCAGTTAAGAGCTGAGTGCAGTGAATGTATTTTGGAAAATGATTTATAGAGGAAAATGTATACGTTGTATTATATATTCAGTTGGTAGGAATAAAATGGGTTCTTTAAGTCACTGAATTCAGGAGAATAGATATTGTGAGAAAACAAACAAGATAAAGGTGGTGAGGCAGGAATACCACTGCAGCTCAAGATCATGCATCAGAGGTTCTGGTTCCATCTGGACACGTTTGATTCTTGTCATGAGTCCTGGGCTTCCCTCTTCTTGATAATGTCATTTTAATCATAAAAACCACATGGAAGCATGTACTAGGTGGTTGAACAACATGTGGTCTGGGAGACAGTGGAAGGCAAGTGCATTATAGACAAAGGGTGAGATGACGAGTGTGTGAATTCAGATTGGAATAAAATAAATTTTTTATGACAGCAACATCCAGAACTTGGGGATGTTGCAGACAAGTTGTCCTTCCCTTTTTCATTTGTTGAAGTCAGTGAATATAAGTTAGGCAGACTTACTGGACCTTCACCGTGCTTAACCTGCTCTACTAGAGGAAATGCTCGGAACCCCTGCAACAGGATTCAGAGCTCCTTCCCCCGGTGGGCTTGTGTGGACTGGCTGATGACACCAGGTCTGTGTTTTTGGCCACGTGGCATCTTGTCCAATATCTTTTTCCTATTTACTTGCAACCACCCTGGAAGTAGTGACATACCCAATAGGGTTATGATTTCAGAAGTAGGGGCCACAGCAAGGGTATCTCCAGAAGGATGGTGGAAACCTTCCTTCACTTTAGCCACCACCACTCTAGGCTCACAAGGTTCCATTTTACTCTCAAGAGTAGCTTGTTTAACAATGGCTGAAGTTGAACTTAGAAAATTGCCTTAGTGACTATTCAAGCACCTAATTAGATTCACTGCCTCTATTTATAGATTGGAAAATAAGTAAAAAATGATGCTTTGAGGAATTGGGTCACAATTTGATCATCTGTGAGGCTCATCTTAGTCTAGCCTCTTTTTTTTCCACAATGAATAATTGTGACCCAATTAATCCAAATACTGCTATTCAGATTTCTTCCACCTATGGTAAATTTTACAAGTCTGAAACTAAAATCTCAAGGTGTGTTATTAGTGAGAAAGCTCAGTCTTAAAACTTAGCCACCTCTTGATTGTCCAAGAACTCATTATTGCCTTTTTATAGTGGCTTTTTTCAACCCTCCATTTGCCCTCCAACTTCCCACGTCCCTCAGACTGCTTGCCTCAAGCTATTTCATTCCTGATTTGCACTTTCACTAGAAGGTGGATCTGTAGAGAAATTGAATTCAAATAATTCATTTTTATTGCTTATAGAGGAGAGTTGATATGAAGGAAGTTGAAATGACAGAAATGAGATTTTAAATCTCTTCTATAGATTTCATTTATTCTCCCCATGTTCATTGATTGTCTAGTGTGTAATAGGTACAGGAGGGGATAGAGCGAGCATAAAGCATGGTCCCTGCCCTCTAAGATTTTGAGATTTTAATCTCAGAAAAGAAAAATGCTAAATACAAATTGTACTGTCTTAAATCCCTTGTTGAATAAGGCTGGTATAAATAAATAGACACACATTTAAAAAGAGTTTCACCACCAGGAAGCTATAAGTGTCCTATAGATAGCACAGAAAATAAATGGTGAAAAGATTCCATTTAGAGGGTAGCAGATTTAGAGGGTGTGTGATGAAGGGAAGATTTAGTGAAGAGCTGACGTTTGTTGTAAGTTAGATTTGGAAGGACATAGTACCTGTGGGTATTTCAAATTCTGAAAATACTATATATTTACTATATAAAACTGGAAAGTACAGAAAAGCATAAGGAGAAAAGAGTCATAATTACTACTAATCCCATCACCTAGTGAGATAGCCATTGTTGGTTTTTTTGCAGCGTATTTGAGGTTTTTCTCCTCCTTTTATGAGTGAGTGTGTTTGTACCTGTATGAGCCAGGCAAGGTCCTGAGAGGGAGCAGGTGCCATAGCCAGGTGAGAGGGGTGGGGGGGCACCAGGAGGGTGCAGCAACTCAGGGCTAATCATAGTAAAGGAGTTACCACCCCTCAGCCTATTAATGAAGGCACTGGGGAGGCTGCTGTTACTGGGACCTGAAAGGAGAGGGAGTGGAGAGGAAGCTACCTGGAGAGAGACTCAGCCACTGACCTCAGAGGGGAAGAATCAAGGGGGTGCATGCCCTGACCTCTGCCCCATGTCTCAGCTCTCCTTCTGGGGCTTCCCACTGGGAAACAGAAATGAAGAGGGACCTGTTGAGTAGTGCATACAAATCAGTTTCTGGGGAAAGAAAGCCGGCTACAGAGAAGGATCATGAGTAAACCTGGAAGGGCAAATCAGCATATTTTCTAAAATTGGGTCAATCTGTACATCCAGTTTTGTAGCCTGTACATTGTGGCTGTCATGGACACATACATTAATATATGTTATTCACTACTCTTCTATGATGTTTTTCATCATTATATGCCACTCCATAAAATGGATAGCTATAAATTATTCGATGAATGCCCTACTGTATAATAATAGGATGTTTCCAAATTTTTCACTATTAAATTTATGTGACAATATGTGTGTGTGCACACATGTGCATATGTGTGTGCTTATTTATTTATTTAGCTTCATGCAGACATCTTTATTTTCTTAGGATTAATTCCAAGGAATGGAGCTGTTGGGTCAGAGGGTATGTTTATGTTTAAGACTTTTGATGTATATTGCAAAATTATCTTCCAAAAGACTATGTGATGTATTAAAGCTGACCTCTCATAGGTAAGATTTTGATATATGGAAATGGATGGACTATTGATAGATGGAAATTTGGAGGGAACTCCAAGCGAGCACTTTGAAAAGGGGAGTAGAATAACATAGGCCCATGTTACATTCAACACAGAAAAATTCATCTCTTCTGACCTTAGTAGAATTAGCAACAGGGCATAATAGTTCATTCATACTCAGTGATGGAAAGCCCAGTATTAAGATGGACCAGAATTGTTTCACAAGGCAACCCTAAACAGCTCAACTTCAGGATGGATACCCCTGGTATCTGCTAGTAGGTTCAAGACTGAAATTGATTAAATGGGTGCAAGTTTAAACTTGAAGTATAAAGGAAGATGTACCTGGGAGAATGGTGTTCAGTGAGTGCAAGGCAGCTTAGTACAAGAGAAAAATCCTAGGGGACTGTTTGACAAATCTTGGATTACAGTATGGTTCAACCATCCATTTACCAGCTGGGTGACTTTGGACAAGTGACAAGTTTGAAGGTTAGACCCATTGTGTTGCAAGGACTTAGACCAGCCTCTGGTGCAGGGTCAGTACTTGATGACTGGTTGTTATTAAGGAATGAGCCACGGGGAGTAAATAGTGGCTGTGTCTTGCACCCTGTCTTATCAGACCTTGGCCCAGTTGGTGGGGGAAGGACAACAAACTGACAAGCCAGTGTTTCAGGTGTCCGGCAGCATTCTGCATGGTTTAACGAACTGGATGGAGGTGTTCGGCAAGTACAATAAGAGAAGAACAGATTCTCTAATAAAAATCAACAGAGAATTAGAATTTTTATCTATTTGAAACTTGAACCATAGCTTTTTAAAATGCTTGTCATCTCTTCCCGTGTATCTGCCTTGAGAACTAGTAGAAGAATACCACACATGTTAGCAGCAAGTCTCTGAAATATTCTGCTGCATGTTAGTGTTTCTTTTGTTGTGTCTGCCCAGATACCATATACCCTTCTTTCAGTAAAATCAACACAGTTACCCTCTGAAAAACTCTAGTGTTCCGTTCATGAGTTTTGTGATGTCAAAGATGGAAGTGTGTAATTCAGGCCTGCCTCTTCAGAGCCCAAGACATCCCTAACCTCAGTGATTAATTCAGGGGTGACGTGACCCAGGTCAATCCAATCAGAGTGATACCTGGGATTTTATGAGGCTTTTGCTAACAGTTCATTTTTTTTTTTCCCCGTGGCACTTGGGCTTATAAGGGTGACAGCCTGAAACTACTGGAAGCTTTATTGCCACTATAAGGTTGCTTGATAGAAAAGCCAATATGGAGATGGGTTGAGAGATAGAGAAAGATAAACTAGCTCTTGTCACTCCCTTGATACCCCAGATCAAACTACGCCTGAAGTCAGAGTGCCTCTTGGACTTTATACTTAACAAGTGACCACTATTGGTCATTTTCAGTTTCAGTTAGCTTGAGTTAGGGTTTTCTTTCATTTGCAACTAAAATAGAGCTGGCTAGTAAATATACTTGGTTCCATAATTTATTTTGCATGGAATGTGAGGTCATGACTTGGACCTTAATTCTTCCCAGTTCCCATGATGGGATGAAAAATTAAATTTCATGCTATCCAGCAGGGTTTGAGAACTAATAAGCTAGAACAGGCTGGAGGTCACCATGGCACTTCTTTGGACATGAGAAATAATTTTATATCTTTTATGCAATAGAAAGTTCAGCCAAAAAGTCCTGTCATCTCTGAAATACTGTGCTTTAAAAATAAATAAATATATATATATATAAGGCAAAGATGTAAGGAATCTGGTGGAATCTCTCCATTTCATCAAAATAGAATCCTCTAAGAAAGGAGAAACATGCATTTGCTGGATTTTTTTTTTCAAAGGCAGGGTTGTCCAGCTCGATGTACAATAAATCATTTGTATCTTTCTCTGTGGTCTTCTCATTCAGGATAAAAGTGACACACATAACTGCCGCCCCCGTCCACTCACTGCAGACTGATCTCACTGCTTTCATCTCAGCAGTTGCTAATGTCACAAACAGGCAGGCTTTGAAGTCAGAGAGAGGGAAGGGACGGGAGCAACACAACTCCTTAACTGTACAGCACCCAGGAAACGTCTTTGCAAACCACCATTTCTGATCAGATCCGCTCAGCTCTCGCTCGAGGGGTTCGGGTTAGTCCCTGACTAGTAATACGTAAGACTTTCCTCGTTCTTGTAGTCCCAGTTGTGAATAGAAAACTTGTCCTCATGTATTCCTAGAGTGGAGCTGGAGAGACAGAGGGACAGAGAAACTGGCTCCTTGGGGAGACCCTGCCCACGGTGACTGAAGGATCAGTGCCTTCTTCTGTGTGGCGCTTGGGTGCTGGCTAGGAGCCAAATGGTACCTGAACTAGAGCAGAAAGGAGGAGGATTTGGGCTTTGCTTTCTTCCTTATGTACTTGCTTCTCCATTTGTCTCCTGCTTTAGACAGCAGGGCATGAAGAAACATCTGAGTGATTGGTGGATGGCCGAATGCTGGTTAAAGTGCTTACAGAAATCTCCTGTGGTTTTGTTTATTTCCTCTGTGCTGGGTAGCTGGGAATAAACCTTAAACCTCAGGCACTAGGGGTGGGAGAGGGTTCCAGAGGCCCTAAGAAATGGGTGATCTTAGGCCTTTCCCCTTCCTCTCTACCCCCTGTTCTTCCTCCATGCTTTGAATGGCTTTCCGTCCTGGAGCAGGAGTGGGTGAGGAGAATCGCTCCTGACCACTACCGTTGTCCACACACAAGGAGGACTCCATTGCATGAAATCTAATTCCACAGTTCATAGCTGCCCTCCTTTGCTTCCCTGTCTCTTAGCTGTGTGTTTAAACTCCCCATCATCCTCCCTAGCTTCTTTCTTTCTCGACCTCTGTCCTTGTTTTTAAGTAGCTTGCCTATCTTACCTCCAAACAACTTTACACCAACATGTCTCTTTCCTTCTGCTTCACCATATATTTACTTCTCGCTCCCCTCTTTAGAAACCTTCCTTTTCTAAATTCCTTCTGAGTCCTGAGGTTCTGGGAAAGGCCTGCCCAGGATGCCTATAAAGCTTCTTAGGGGAAGGGCCTTGGAAATTTTAATGGGACAGTAACATTCCAAGCTCGGCATGAATGGCTGACAAGCCGCAATTCTCCCTGGCATGAGATTTTTCCGGAGGCCTGTCCATAATGCTTGCATGCCAGAACGTGGGATCGACATATGTGATATTAGTGCTACGAGCCGTCGGCTTGCCCACAAAAGCAAAGTTGAGCTTTAGTCTCTCATAGTTATTCTTTAAAAAACAAAATATTTCTTCCACTTTCTCCTCTTTTTTTTCTTGTTGCTATTATTCTGATGCACAATTTGGAGTTGCTCAACACCTTTAGCCAAAAAACATCCAGGCTGATAGCAGAGTTATTTCACAGTAGTTAAGATGGTGTGATCCACAAGATTCTATGCAGAATCCATTCCTTTTCTGACAGCGGCTCACATTTCCTCTTAATGCCTGTTTTAAATAAGTAGATGCTGCTTACGGTTTATTTACATATTCATGAGAAAAGCGATTTTCTTTCCTATCTCCTAATTCCCAGTGCGGTTGAGTGTGATTTAAAAATTTCTCACAGTCCTGGTAAAGGGTCAGTTTCTAAAGATAAGAAATACTCAGGAAAAGAAACAGGAACAGAAACCTCAACACAGGGCATGTGACCAGGCAGGCTTCTGGAACGGGACACTAGGCACCCTGCCCCAAAGCTGGTGGTGGTGGGATAGGATAGGGGGCAGTGGGACTCCTGGTCCAGCCACTCCCAGCTCCGTGATCCTTCAAAATGTACTGATAGAATCAGGACCTCAGTTCCTCATCTGTAAAGTGTCACCTAGGAAGAATGCTTTCTAGTAGATTTGTCGATAGGATTAGGTACAATAATGTTGGTAGGGCACCCGGTATATTAGTATTTAAAGTGACATGAAACCTTCTGTGTCACACAGGGTTCTGAGTGCTCTTCAGGTACTCACTCCTCCATTCCCTATTCAATGATCATTCCCATTTTCCAGAGAAGAATGGGCTGCAGAGGGTTAACTAACTTGGTCAAGGTCACACAGCTAGTGACAGAACAGGGATTCCAGCCTTGACATCTAGTCATTGCAGCTCTGCACCTAGACACAGGACAACACCTGCCACATAAAATGTCCCTCCAGGGATGTCATTGCTTCCTGTTCGCTGCCATTAGTTTCCCATGATTCCTGGTCATATCTTCTATCTTGTGACATGGACATTGCTATTTTACCTGTAATGTCACTGCCTTGACATGCCTTCACATTTGGCTTCTTCTTTTAACCACTCCACTAGACATCCTGCTGAACACCTCATTTGCTTACCCAGGGCCCATTTTGGCACACTTTCTAGTAGATAAATTCAGTGCCACAGTGTAATGTCAGATACATCTAAGTGTATTTAAGTACACGTAAGTACTATGTTCTTAAGTGTTTCCCTGCCCATCATACCTGCAGTGGCCTACACTTAACATCCCCCACCCCTCCACCAGCTTTCCAGCCTCCTGAGCCAAGATATTTTATAATGTTGTTGGTTCATCTTTCAAACTCCTTTCCCTGAATTTTGTTACCTTAAATCGAGCTCAAGACAGGCCACACCTTGGAGATACTGTGGGTTTGGTCCCAGACCACCACGATAAAGCCTATATCCCAATAAGATAAGTCAGATAATTTTCTGGTTTCCCAGTATATAAAGTTATGTCTATACTCTACTGTTGCCTATTATGTATGTAATAGCATTATATCTAAAAACAATACACATTACCATAATTAAAAAATAGTTCATTTGCAAAAAAAAAAAAAATGCTCACTATTGTCTAAGATTTCAGTGAGTCATAATCACTGATCACAGATCATCATAACAAAGAGGATAATGAAAAAGTTTGAAATATTGTGCAAATTACCAAAATTGTGACATAGAGACACAAAGGGAACAAATGTGGCTGGAAAATGACCCTAGACTTGGCTGTATGCAAGACTGCCATAAACCTTCAATTTGTAAAAGAAAAAACACAGTATCTGTGAGGTGCAGATTGAAGCACCATAAAATAAGGTATGCCTGTAAATTACTAGAACATAAATTGTAACCCATAAATTATAGAGCTTAACATTACACAAATAATTTATAAATAATATAAATTTGTAATCAATATAGGTAAGTTGTATTTTGTTCTGAATGTCTTATTTTCTGCAGCTATACTTTCAACTGATAAATAAATGAGCTGATTTTCTGTAAAATGTTCTTTGGCTTGATCCTCAAGGCAAGTAACCACTTCACCAGACGTCCTGCTGAACACCTCATTTGCTTACCCAGGGCCCATTTCGGTGCACTTACTAGTAGATAAATTCAGTGCCACAGTGTAATGTCAGATACATTGTTAGGAGTGGAATGAGAATCTCTCTCTCTAGGGTTGACCGGGACTCCACTGCTCATGTTAGTCTTATTCTCTGCCACCAGATTCTACTTTTGGGTTACCGGCCTGGCCGTGCATTCATCTGAGTTTACAATAAATGCTTTAGCACTTGATTTGCACATATCTAGAGGTAACTAAGTTTCCATCGTGCTTCATGCCCCTTCCCTTATTTCTAACTTTGTTTTTTTCTTGCCCATCCCCTCGTTTTTGCTCTATGAAACTTTTTAACTCCCAGCAACCAAGGGAGTATTTCTCCTTTTCAACCCACCTATTTTTTTGTGACACCTGAGTCAGCTGTCAGGAACTATACAAGCAAAACCATCGAGAGTCCCTTCTGAATGTCGCTCTCTCTGCTTTGGAATAGGCTAGATACACACTCCCTCTTACCGAGCATTACTTCCAAAGCTTTAGATTGTTGTAGTAGAAGCACCGTTATTTCTTCCTGACATCAGTTTACTGCATATATGCGCCATGCCTGGGCTTCGGGCTGAGCCCTGACACATACAACCTATACAAAAGAGGCTGCTATGCCAGCACCACACTCACATCCCAAATCTGCTGGGGGAATATATGTTAATTCCAAAAAAGAAACAAGTTACACATGAATGCTGTAATTTTGACTATGAATCCTGACAAGGAATGGCCTAATCTTCCTAACTTTCAAACATCTAACCTGACCTAAGCCACACAATTTCAAAAGATCACCTCCCTATAAATACAGGACACTCTCAGGTGACTGTCCATTGGGGTTAGCAAAAATGTTTTACACCAGGGCCCAAAAGACAAGTTTTAATGGTCAGCACTTCTGTTTCAAGCTGCAGACAGTAGGGGTAGATAGCAGTACGCAGCTGGAAGGCATCTGATGGTTTTCCTCCAACACCAGACACTGCATTGCTGGAATAGGGCCAGATCAGAGCTGTCTGGATTCTTTGTGAGCCTGTTCCAAACTAACATATTTATTATCAAGGAGGAAAACTTGCCTGATGTGAGATCACTGATGTTTGCCTGGCAGTGTTTCCTTGCAGAAAATTGCAAGAAAGCGACTGAAATGAGTTTGGTGAGAAAACAACAGAAAAATCCACCTCTTTCAAGGGCGAAGTCCTGAAAATATCGGTGCAGATTGGGAAAACTGGTCATTCGCTTGTTACTCTATTTTCATAAGATAAATGATGCCTCTGAAAAGATAAACAGTGACAACATCTGAGGGGCCAACGGTATTTTGTTGAAGGCTGGAGTGTTTGACTCTGTTTTTTTTTTTTTGGTTATGAAGATAGGGATTTATTTATAAATGGTTCTTTGGCCCAATGCTTATAAAATATCTGCATTCTGTTGGTACAACACACAAATCTTTTGCGGTGGTTTTGAGAAAACCCCAGACTTGAAAAGTCTGGTAACAGATGGGGCTCTAAACTCAACTGCATTTCACAATAGGGACATGTGTTACTGTCTGCCAGTCTGTTTTCTCTTTACGTGAATGTCTACTCCCTAGTCTGCAGAGTTAATACAAGTCGATGGGTGTGCAAGCTCTTAAAGTGGATGTGCTGAACAGTTACAGAGCTGAGGGAAACTCATACCTAGCTCTGCCCATTAATAGTTCTCAGTAATTCTCAATTCGTTTGGAAAGAGTAACTGTTTAAGTATTTGGTCACAAGGTATCAATATGCATAAGTCTACAAGACCTTGAAGTCAGAAGCTTTGAAAATATCAAGATAAAGTAATTCATTTAAATCCTAAAATTACCCATTCCCCAGTAGCTGGCTGAAACCCACTTCATGAAAACTAGATGAATATATATGTAAGTATAACCTGGAAATTGTGCATGGCTCACAACCTTAGCCGGTATTCATGAATTTCTCAGAATTTGGTTGCATATTTGTGTTAAACCTTCACAAAGCAATCTCAGAATATGGCATTTAAAATCACCTCCCTTTTAAAGAGAAAAATTCATATATTTTTTCTCTCAATTTCTCTTTCTCCCACTCCCCTTCTCTTCTTCCCTTCCTCCTTTTCTACCTTTTTTGTTCTTTTTTTCCCCCTCAAGTGATATAAACAATAAAGGCCAAATTTCATGAAAGTGAGGGTCGGGGTCACAGTTGCCTTCATCAAAGAGCATAACATTGTTGTGTCTCATTTTTTCACAGCCAAGTTAGCTATATCAAATCTAAAACTTACCAATATTAAATAGTGCAATCATTTAACTTAAATTTATTTGAGTTAAATGACTCATATGTTTACCTTGACTAGCTAAGACCTGCACTACATGTAAAATGATTTAGTTTATTTACATACCATTGACTCAAAATGATTTTAGAATGTATCTTTTCTGTAAGAGCATGCTTCATAGCTTGTCCTCAAATATTGACTGGATAAAAATCAGCCTTAGATTTGTACTTTGTACAGGTTTAACAACCACACTGTAAATCATTATCAGCATAGGATAAAACTTAAGGATATTTGTCATTGGGTATATCTGAAACCTGGGGAAAATAGTACTCAAAATAGTTTTGTGTTAACATAATGTTTTGGTATGTTTAAGGTTTTCATTTCCTTCTTTTTACATTTTCAAAATTATAGTCTCTGAATCAAGCTTCCTAATTGTTAGTGTCATTACATCTCTGCTTTCCTTTACATTGTCTGTGAAAGCCTCTGAAATGGCAGCTGCAGTCTGAAATAGCTATATTTGTTTGTTTTTTCATTGAATTTGTGGCAGGAGGGGCAGGGGAGCCTAAGTAGAATCTTAGCTTTTAGCCCTATGCCAATAAATATCTCCCTTCCTCTACTGTTGTCTCTTAGGACTTGGACAAGCTGGCTGCTTTGTATCTTTTTGAATAGAATGAGCCATTACAAACCTTGATTGTATAGTCAGTAAGTAATTAGATCTAAATCTTTATGGAGGGTGCCAATTAAGCGTCATGTAAAAATGTCATGTTCTGGGGTAGCAGACTAGGAGTTAGGTTAGAGAGTCGTGTCTTTATGCATTGCATGAAGAGGAAAAAGAGATGGCTTTAGACTGATGATGATTCTCCTAGAGTGGCCCCTGGTCCCGCAGCAGGAACAGCGGCCAGAAACATGATAGAAATGCAAATCTGGGGGTCCTCCCCTGACTGATTCTGATGGTAGCAGGACAGGAGCTTGAAGGAGATGTCTTCATCAGGTGGGCCTTCCAGTAACTCTCAAGTAGCAGAACACAGGCAGCTGTGTGTTCCACCCACTCAACAGGCCGTCTGGGATTGAAAGGACTCTGGTTAAATTGCATCTCTTTCTCTCATCTGATGCGGAAGCCTGTATTCCCATCTAGCCCCGAGTTGAAAAGAATCCTGTTTTAAAAGAGTCTACAGATTTTTCAATAATTTGCTTTAACTAACAGCTCTGTTCATCTGGAAATTTATCCTGTGGCTTATTTAAGGCACACCATTCTCTCTTCCAGTTTTCAAAACAAAAAAATGGGAAAAAACAGCTTAATATCCTCTCCCTTTCCTTTGGACATTTGGAAACTTTTAAAAAGACACTATTTGCCTCTTACACTTCATGCTTCTTCATGTAATCCTTTTTTTTTTTCTCGGTTTATCTTTTCAGGACTTATTTTCCGCACATGTAACTCTATAGGAATTAACCTAGTTCTCCAAATAGAAACGTGTTGAAGCAAAGTCCCCCATTTCCATGAGGACAGACAATGTCATTCCTTTGGGTACAAAATTAGTCCCTCTTAATCCTCCCCCAAGGTGTACCATTTTGTGCTCCAACTTGTATGGCCTGTAAACCTTGAGGAATTTTATTATCTTTGAACATTATCCAGCAAATCTCCTCTAATTAATTTAATCTCAACAGACATATGCTTGTTGTTCAGTATTAATCAAGGCCAAAAATATCAGTACAATTTGGAAAGTTTTGCTTTTGGCAAGAAGAATCTTTATCTGAGTTGTTTAGAGCTCATGAGGCAAAGATGCTTAGGTAGGCTGGCACCCCACCCCACTCCATTTTGGGGGGACCACTGGTAAACACAGATACCTCCATGTATGTGCTGCCCACCCTATCTGACTTACTTCTCGCAACTGTTAATAAAAATTATTAACACTTTTTAGATTTGCAGAAATAGTCTTAGGATAATGAGAAGGCCAGTAATCCTGAGAGGTCACTTAAGACAGACTATTGACTTAAGTCATTTTTTTTTTTTCTTAAGGGTAACACGGATGAATGTCTTTTTTTTTTTTTTTCAGGATTTCCAGACTTGAAGAGCCAATTGTCTTTCTAGATAACAGAGTTCCATGATTAACAACCCACTTTGTCAGAAACGCCTCCCTAACGTGTAAGCTCAATGCCTTCAGCTGTAGCCCACGATCATTGTCTCTGCCTCACTTCTCATGCCTGAAAGTCCAGTAGGAAATCGCCCTTTGGCTTTCTTTTCTCCTCACTAAATTATCCTGATTTCTTTCATCTTTTCCCATCTATCTTAGTTTCTAGCTTTCTGGACTTTCCTATTTCTTTTCATTTTTTCTAAACTCTTCATGTAAGCCACAGTTTGTATTTTTGTAGGATCAAGGTAATATTGACCTGTGTAGGTAGATGGATTTTCTAATGATTCTTGGATATAATTTTACTGTTATATTCCAGAGTCACACTATAAAATCATAGGCTACTGTGAATCCTTTATTCCCTCTTTGCACGCTTGCTTGTGGATTTAGATATAGCATCTCCTTTTTTTGATCTATTTCATATGTTGGTAGACAAATGGAAAACCTTTGTTTTTTTTTTTAATAGTACAGAATTTGAAGTTGCAATGTTGATGCATAGTGCTTTTCTCAGGCCAATTATATCTGAGGTTGATAAAAACATTTCTTTAAAGGACCAGATGGTAAGTACTTTAGGCTTTGTGGGCCATAAAGTCTCTGTTATAGCTCTGCTCTGCTGTTAAAACACGAAAGTAGCCACAGACAATAAATGAACAAATGGGCATGCCCATGTTCTGATAAAACTTTATTTATGAACACTGTGAAATTTGAACTCATCTAATTTTCATGTTACAGAATATTACTGCTCATTTGATTTTTTCCCCAACAATTTACAAAAAGTGAAACCCCCTTTCTCCTGTCCCATACATTTTTAGCTTGTGTGCAGTACAAAAACAGGCAGTGGGCTGGATTTGGTCCTTGAGCTGTAGTTTGTTTGACCCCTCAATTATATGAAAAAGAGGGCTTTAATGAAGTATTGAAAACATTTATGAAGCTGCAACATATTTCTTTGTCCTAGAGTGGTAGATTAAGTCCCTCTCACCAGTACTACTGCAGTCTTTCAGGAATTCAATTCATTTCCACTGTTGCCTAACATCTTTTCTGGTATGAGTTTAATGCCACTACACTATACTACTCCTAGTAGAATGCCTGGCGGTGTTCAAACAATGTTGAGTGCATGAACAAATGAATGAATGAATGAGTGAATGACAAGACAGGGAAGAAGGGAGAAAGAAAGAGACTGCTTAGAATGGAGGCAGTGTTACTACTGATAAGAAGGAAAATCAATACAAGGAAGCTCTTTGAAAGAAGGAATCCTTTGCCCCCATCTCAGTACTTTGTGTTTTTAACAAAGAAAAAGGAAAATTGTTGAATTGAATATAAGTCTGTTGCTCCTCTCCTTTGCCTTTCACATTGCCTCAGATTTCTGGGTAAATTTTAATCTTTGTGGCCTTATTAGAATAGAAACATCTATGCTCTATTTTTAAAAAGAGTCTATCCAGTATACTGAAGTTATGTTCCTATATGTGGCTGATTCACTCAGTCTAGAAGAATCTTATGTTAAATAAAATGAGGTTATTGGTTCAGATTTACCATGGACCAGCTGCTTTGACAGCAAAAGACCTAATGTCAAAATGTGAACAGCAGCCCAGCAAATGCTTGCTTTTGCTAAGAAGATCTAGGGAAGAGAATGTGGGTGAATCAAAATAAACCCTTCTTCTAAAACTGAGAAAAATACCTTGTAGCACATATCCTTTGTGCATGGATAAATGGTATTGTCATATGAATGAAGAGCAACACATTTGGAAAAATATTCATGACAGTTTAATATAGGATACAAAAATCCTTCCTGGTCAATAAAAATCTCTTCTTTTGGATTAATGCTTTTAAACACTGCAAATCGGTATCATTATTGTACCTATTTTTATACTTTTTTATATGTGTAGCTATTTACACAAACTTCAGTGGTCTTTTTGACTTTGGAGAACAATCCTGTTTTCAAAGTGATGGTGGTGGGTATCTTTGTGCTTTCTGTGGCTTCATTGTTTTAAGTATACATTATGCAGTATGTAGAATATGTTTCTTTAAATAGGAAAGAAAACAGAAAATCCACTGGTTCAGAGATGCCTAGGGTGTTTTGATTCTATAGAATGTGACCAGTTGGCTCTGGAAGGGTTTAGGTTCTTAAAAGAGTTAGAGAACAATCCAATCCGTATCCATTAGAACAACCTAATGAACTGCATTTACACTGGCTTGACTTGATCTAGTTAAAGGAGAGACAAGTTAGCTAATAGATCCATCAGATACGCTAACTAAGGCCACTCTTTTATTCCACATGGAGAGGGATTTCACTGGCAACAGTCCAGGTTTACCATTCCAGCTCTTTTCAAATATGCTCTTTGGAACTCTGAGCCCCTAAAAAATGGAACCAAATAAAAGATTCTGTAGTGAAAGTAGTTTAGGAAACTCTACAGGATATGGTGCCACCAGAGATTCATAGGGCCTATTAACCTAGGAAGGGCTCTGAGCAGTCCTGCAGGTCAGAGATAGCAGATATGGGGAATATGTTTACTAGTTCTTAACTGTCTTCTATACTTTATGAGACTAAAATTAAGTAGCACTTTGTTAACTTAATATGTACTTCAACCCTAGCTTTACAGACATGGAAAATTCCCCAAAAAGGTAAGATCAAAAGTTAACGAAGTTTTTACCTTTATAAAATGCTCTTTCTCTGCTTGGATGTGAAGAACTATTTACATATATATATATATTTTTTAAATTTTAAGTGATTATGATCTTGTATATTCTAAACTTGAAGTTTGTAGGTTTTTTTCCCTGAGGCTTTTGAGGAATTGGCAGTGGAATGAGAAGTAAAATACTATCCCTCCCAATTCTTTGAGAAGTGCCAAAACGTCTCCGTTTAACTGGGTCAGCACTGAGTTAGGATCATTAATCCACAGTCTTAGTTATTACACAACACCCGACAGGGCCTCTGGTTATATGAAGGGGTGTTGCAGAAATAGTAAAAAGAAAATTAATTTTTTTGTTCACTTCCATTGATAGAATGAATACATGCCATTCGGCCCTAAGCATGTTTTGAAATGGTAGGGTATGGGGACTCCCAAGAGGTGATGGATCCTGGGGTAGCACTGGGTTCCTCGCCATGGCCCTGTTGACATTTTAGGACAGACAGTTCTTTGCTGGGGAGGCTCTGCTGGCCACAGTAGCACGTTTAGCAGCATCACTGGCTTTTATCTACTAAATGCCTATAATGACAACCACAAATGTCCTCTGTGAGGCAAAGTTGTCCTAGGCTGAGAACCAGTGGGCTGGCAGCTCTGCTGTGGGTCCCCTTTGTTAGGCTGTTGTTACCTGCTGCTTTTTAATTCTTACAGGCTGTATGAGTTGAGCTTTGAGGACTCTCATAGCGTCTGATTCATTCCTCTGGAAATGAAATCCAAAATGTGACTTTTTTAGTTATGAGCTTCCTGCTCATATTACTACATTCTTTTAAAGTACATTCATATTTGGTGGAGAACTATTTCATTATTATAATCTAAATTGTATAGAAGTCTCAATTTCTGCTGTTCTTGGGGCAGAGCTAGAAATAAGAACCATTTAGGTACCATAATTTCTAATGTAGTAATTAAAGTATAGGATAGTATCTTTTAGGTTTTAGATGTATAAAATGCAAAGGGATAAAATATGAAAAAGATTTTTGAGAGGTGTTTGAATAATTTATTTAAACGTGTGATATTTGTGAGTGAATATTTGGGTGAGGAATAAACAGAAATACAATCCACTTCATAAAGCTAATTCTTTGTCCGATTAAAGAAAATGAGTCTCTAAGCACACTCAGAGCAGTGACAAAGAGGATATTTTCAACACTGAACTTTTCACCCCAGATTCTTGAGTCCACATCTTTATTTCTACTGAAAGGGATTCAGATGACTTAAAAAAGAGTTTAAAAATGTAGAATAGCAGAAGCAAGTTATACAATTAATGCTGTGAATCTAGGAACCTGGGGAGATCATGTTTGTACCTGGATTGCTTGCAAGGCACTCCTTTAAAGTAACTTTTAAAAGTTTATCACGTTCAAATGACAATCATAAATGTCCATATAATATTTAAACTAGTTTGGTTCATATTTTTGTATTTCACTCTTTTCCTCTCCTGATTATTTCCACCCTTCAATTTTATCACTTATTATTCCGATCAGAACACTAAGAGAATGGAACTGTTCAAAAATGCATTCACTGGGAAAGCACTGATTTTTTTTTTCATACAAATGTGTGCATGTGCACACACAACAAGGTGAAGAAAAAGAGAAAAAAGAAGGGAGAGAAAAAAGCTAGAGTTGCTAAAAATAATTACAACTGGAAATGTGCCTGACAGTACAATCTTTTGTGGCTATTTTATTCAAAACAAAATAAAAAAGGAAAAGAGAATGCTGAACTCTTTTTAGTTCAGAGGTTGTAAAACACTGGCGTCCATTGCATTTGATGGGACCAGACTTTGGAATGACGTTCAGTGAGGAGCTCGTGGTTTCTCTGCAGGGTTGGGTGACAGCAGCCTGGAGACCATTTCTTCCTCTTGCAGAGGAAGCCAAGCAGAACCAAGCCTAGCTGCTCTGCAGGTATGAGCTTCAGATGTGTAGGTATGTGGCACCCATCCTTTGGAATTTGATTCCTCTCCTAAATCACCAGGACTGGCCCTGAGGATGATACAGGGAAAAGTCACAAGTCTTGAGAAGCAGACCCATATTTTGCCACTCATTCTCTCTGGGATCTTGGGCATTTCCTTTTATTCACTTGACATTGTGCAAGATGTTATGGGAAATACAAGGGTGCGCAACACAAAGCACTTGCCCATTAGGAGGTTTTAATCCATTAAGCTCTGGGATAAAGTTGACAGAGAGCCACCTTTTCTTGAAAGTCGTGTTCAGGAGGCACCAGTGAGTATTTACCTCTCTTCGCACTTAGAGCTTTGGGTCTTGCTAATGTTCAAACTGAGAACACAGAATGACTAAAAGCATTGTTTTAAGGCATATTTTCAATTCATTTATTTTGTGTACTTACTTCCTATTTAGGGGGCAGAATTATTAAAGATAGTATTACAGTTTATAAACCTCTTATTAGGCCTTAATATATTATTTTGAAATGATCTGAAAAGTATATGTTCAATATATTGAAATGATCTGTTGAATATATATTCAGTATATTGGAATATCTCTGTCCTCTACCAAATTACTATCAAGGGCAGGATATGAGTCATTCATTTTTACAACCATGGTGTCTTAGCATATAGTAGGAACTCAGTCAGTGGAATGCATGATATCTATTTGTGATTAAATAAAAGTGGGGTGAAGGTAAATAGGATTACCATTTATAAAGGCACATTGCCACTGCCCAGGAGATGACTGAGGTGACTCTTACCAGAATATCTAAGAAATTAGAGTTCCAGAGGTACAAAGGATCGAAAATCATTTTGTTCCCTTGAACACTTCCTTCTTGCTTGGAGACCGTGTGGTTGACTTGCCTATTCACTGTTTCATTCTGCCATGCAGGAAAAGATCCAAATATACATCCAACTTCAATGTTCCTGTTTATTTAATTCCACCTGATCTTGTCTCCAAAGGGTCCTGAGTTGGAAGGGTCCAGTAAGAGCTGTATGCCTGGTCACCACACTGGCCTGAGTCTCCTGCTCCCCTGGCCTTGTCTTTTTTTTTTTTTTTCCTCAGAAATTGTATTCTGTCCTGGTTTCCAGCTCTCCTTATTAACAACATGTCAGGTAAATAATAAATTAGGCAACACGTGTATTTGCTATGTGCAATGGAAGACTTACTCTGAGTAAATAATAAGGCATTCAGAGGACAGCAAGAGCTTATAAAGGATTGTTTCCACGAAGCTTTCCAGCCCATCTGGTATATAACAAACAGAGTTAATCCAAGCAATTTCTTCTGTCTCTATGAAATGTTCTTCCCCACCCTAGTTAGGTGGGAGGAATCATGAGAGTAAAATGCAGTTTCTATCAGTAAGTTCAGAAAATGCCAATGAATGGCAGGAGATTCAGGAGACAGGATCAGGAACACCATTACTCAGTCATGGTTGTATCTTAATGCTCAGAAAGTTTCTTTCATTTGTGCCTTTTCTGATGAGGCAAACTGCAAGAAATTTGACTTTTCAGAATTCTCTTAAATTTTGAGTCATCAGTTTTGTCTTCTTAATACTGTACATGTGTGTAGTTTGTGTGTGTGTGTTTAATCATTTAAGTACAATGAAGTCACAAGTGGCTTAGTTCAAGTAAAAATTTGAACCCTGTTTATAACATTGATATCTTTCTAAAGCAGGGGTCAGCAGATTTTTCTCTAAAGGGTCAAATGGTATATATTTTTGGCTGTGTGAGCCATACCAGCTCTCTTGCAACTACTCAATAATATACTCAGTAATGGGAAAGCAAACTGACATGGCTATGTTCTGATAAACCTTGTTTACAAAAACAGGTGGTAGACTGACTATGGCCCACACACCTGTAGCTTAGGGATTCCTAGTCCAACTAATGGCAAAGTGAACTAATAATGTGGGAAAGAAGCCACCTACCTGCACAGCAGCCATTCATCTTTGAGTAAACACATTTATATACACAAGTTCATCTTAAATAAATATTTAAATTTTTTGAGTACTAGATCTTTTTCCCCCTAGGCTACATATGAATCGGTTGTCATTACCAAATAAGAAAATAATATCTTTGTCACTATGAACACTGCCCTTCCCCCTTCATATTATTCCCCTAAGCCTATCCCTCCCTTTAACTTAACTGCTTGGTGATAAACCTCACTGGTGAAAAGGGCCAGAGATTTACTGCCAGAATGACTTAGCATCCTCAAGCCCCTGCCTGCCGCTCTTGAAAAAGCTCCTAAGCTCAGCTGGCTGCCTGGACTGGCACTCTGTTATTGTGGGTTAGAGTGGGTATCACATTTCTAATGGATTAGCTGACTACTGGGAATGCAGAAGGGTTTTAAAAGTCTCTTAACTTCTAAATGCAGCACATAAATGGAGTTCTATGAATATTTAATTTGAGCGCAAGACCTGAAGTTCTTTGCAATTAGTTTAACTGCTGCTGTCAGGAGGGAGAGAGAGTATTTCCTTTGAGAGCTTTAGGATTCACAGTGTACTCTTTGTTTTCTTTATTTTGGAACTTTCCACGAGCTGGGTCATGACCATGCTTCTGAAATGTTCAGAATCTACCCCTTTCTGGGTGCATCTGGCACATCTTCTCTTAGTCATTAAGAAAACGATGGAGTTTTCAGGTACACTATCTTTTACATCTTCTGTTAACAATCTTCCTAATGGATCTCAGCAGAACCCGGGGACTCACATTTGCCTAATGGACTGGCAGCCTCTGCTGTAAAATTCACCTGCTTACCTGTCCAATGAAATAAGCAGCTTATTAAAAGAAAAATCTGGCTTGAAAATCCAGAGGGTCTCCTTTAATTTTTGACACAGAAATACTAGAAAAATGCCCAGAGTTTGAATCCTACTTCTTCCTCAAACAGTGTGATCTTCAGCAAGACTTACTCTCTCTAAGAGTTGCTTCATTAATAACACAGGTGATTTTTATACAGTGATTTTGTTCTCAGATCTCTTAAGCATGTTGCTTCTCTGGGCTCAACACTTTGCTTGGTACTGATTTGCCTATGAATTACTAGAACTCCTTGACCTCTAGGAAGCACATAAAAGAGCTAGGAATAGTAGAATGTATCATATCATCAAGAATGCCTTGTATCATTTTCCAGAGAGAAAGATCTTTGTGAATGTGGGAAGAGTAATGGAAAAGGGGAATTAGAAGCAGGACAGAAATGTAGAAATCAGGCTGCTAAAAGGAAGAAAGGGGACATTTCCAGGAAAGTCATTCAGGGGGGAAAAAAAAGCTGTAAAAGAATATATGGAAACCAGGAGAGAAGACGGCATGTGCTGAGAACAATGGGTGTTCTGGACATCCTCAGTTTGAACTCTACAATGACAATGGTGTTGCTATGTCACAGACAAGTTCTTTTTTCCTTTTTTTCTTCTTTCCTCCTTTTTTCTCTTCTTTATTTTAAAATGAACATGGTAGAAATGTCCAATAAGTCTATTCAACAAATATTTTTTTGAGCTCCTAATATATGCATAAACTCAGGCCCTAACCTTGCTTTGACTATTGTGACAGCTTCTTAACTGGTCTCCCATCTCCAGTTTGCGATCCCCCACCCACCTGCGCCAGGGTACTTTGCACCTTGCGTGTCACTGCATTTGCATCCCAGCGTCTGAGGACACAGGGGCACTTTTCTCTAGCATGACCAGCCCTGCATCTTGGCTTTAGCTATTCACAGCTTCAGGCCCTTGTCATTGTCCCCTCTTCTTTGTGT
Source organism: Manis pentadactyla (assembly GCF_030020395.1). NCBI lineage: Eukaryota > Metazoa > Chordata > Mammalia > Pholidota > Manidae > Manis > Manis pentadactyla. The sequence continues at coordinate 39,550,759 of NC_080032.1, read as the reverse complement.
ACCAGTAAAGCCTGATTTCTCTCAGTTCCCTGAATGCTGTAGACGGCTCCCTACACTGCCCAACCTAGTACTGGATCACCTCTTTCCTTATGTCCTCCTTTCCCCAGCAGGGTTAATTAGTCCCAATCTGGGCTACTTCCTCTACCTTGCTTGTTTAGTAGTATTCTATTCATCACACACTGATGTCATTTAATTGCATCAACTAGATGGTGATCCCCTAATTGAAAAGTTTGCAAGTTCAGTTTTGAATTCCAAGTACGCAGGGAAGACTTTGGCACGTGGCCAGAGTACAATGCATGGTAAATAAATATCCAGTCCTCTGTACTGATGTGCAAAGTTTGAGAAACAGTTTTCATTCTGTCCTCTATAACCTGAGGTTTCCTGCCTTTTCATGAAGCTATTGCCTGCCTTTGCTGATTACACTGGTTGGTTTTCTTTCTCATTTGAATCTCATTTTGAACACATTTTTTTTCTCTTGTCTATCTGCTAATGTCTGTCTAGCTCCATTATTAATCTTGTGAATGAATGTTCGAATGTATTCAACATACGATGTCTTAACAATTTTCTGAAGCAATCTGTGTCATCACCATCTGGTATCTTGAGGTGGTAGATTCTGGAAAATAGTGTGGGTTGCCATCCGTGGGAGAGTCTTTATGGATTAAAGTGATGCTGTTCTTCTCTTTCATAATGTACTTGCCACAACAACAGGACAACATGAGACCGTCCATGGTGACATCTGCAGAGAAATAAATCCTTTTGTGTGTGGAAGCATCTGTTTCCCATAGATCTCCAAATGGTTAGGACATGCATTCCCAGTTTCTTTGTTTATTTAGCACAAATAAATCTACTTTCCACAGGATGGTTGAAGATGTATGAATTTGCCATCTACTTCAGTACCTCCCATGCACTTTAAATAGGAATAGACACTAAAAACGCTTTGCCTCTGTGGCTTATTCCAAGTTTATGACCATTTTATGCACTTTAATGGGACTTGGAAATCAAACATGTATGTTCTATTTTTGGAGCACGAACGATTACAGATGTGTGTATGTATGCGTTGTTAGTCTAGTCTCTTATTAATTATATTTAAATCCTTTATAGAACTGCTTTTCTTTTTTGGCCTATTGGATCTGTCAGTTTCTCAGAGTGGCAAGTTAACATTGTCTACTCTAGATGTACATTCGTCTACTGTTCCTTGCACCCTATTTTATTATTTTTTTTTGCTTTTAAAAATTTATTTCAGTTATATTCTATGCTTCAGGTTTTCAAGCCTCTGTGTGTTGGGTGGATTATCCCCTGATCTATAGGAAATATATTTTCCAATTCTTTTTCTTTTAGTCTTGAATTCCTTATCAGCATTGGTTCCCTGGGTATATGTTCTTCTGCATTTGAGTTTTAAGAGTAATCCTAGCTTCTGGCCTTTCAAAACTATTTACTGATTTATGGGGGTTCATTTTTTTTCCAATTTTTTGGTTGTGGTACTGGTGGTAAAATACAAATAAAGTGTACTATCTTAACCATCTTGAAGTATACAGTTCAGTATTCAGTATATCCATGTTGTGATTAGCTTATTTCTCTTAGCATAACATCTTCAAAGTCCATACATCTTGTAGCATATGTCAGAATTTCCTTCTATTTTAAGGCTGACTAATATTCTATTGTATGTATAAGCCAAATTTTGCTTATCCAGTAACCCATCAATAGAGACCTGAGCTGTTTCCACATTTTAGCTGTTATGCTAGTGCTGCTATGAACATGGGTATGCAGATATTTCTTCAGGATTCCCACTTTCAACTATTTTGAGTGTGTACCCCAAAATGACATTGCTTAATCATATAGTAATTCTATTTTTCATTTTTTGAGGAACCAACCAACATACTGTTTGCCTACATCATAGCAGGTGTATCATTTTACATTCCTTCCAGCACTCAAGGGATCCAATTTCTCCACATCCTCGCCAACACTTGTTATTTTTTTTCTTTCCTTTTTGTTTGTTTTTGTATTTTGTGGCTTTTTTTCATATATATATATATATATATATATATATATAAAATCATCATCTTAATGGGTGTGAAATAGCATCTTCTTATAGTTTTAATTTGCATTTCAGTTGGGGGCTCATTTTCCTCCTTGACATTTTCTATGAGTCCTTCAGTGATGCTGCCTTTACCTCCCAGCACCTGATATAGCAATACAGGTGAATCCCACTGCTGAGAAGGGTATGGTCAGCTGATTTCTAAGGACAGTGGGAGAGGTGGGGGAATGCTGACAGGTATAATAACACACACACACACAAAATGGAAAAAATCCCCAAGAGCCAATCTCCTGGGAAGGGACCCTCCCACTCTTTTTGAGTGTCACCAGACATGGGGTTCTTCCTTGCCTCTTTTGAAGCTAGCATCTACCCTCTTCAAATATAAAGTTTCCTTTACCCATTCAGTAAATATCCAGTAAGAGCCATTATGTTGTAAACACTGTTTTAGGAGGCACGGATACCAAAGTGAACCAAACTGATAAAGTCCATGGCTTCCTGGAGCTTACATTCTAGTGAGGGGACACAGGTAATAAAGAAAAAAAGTAAATATATAATATGCCAGGTGGAGATAAGAAATTTGGAGAAAATAAAAAGATTGTATTTGTTCTCTCTTTTTGGGTAACAAATTACCTTCTACTAACCAAGTAGCTTGAAATAAGACACACTTATGATCCCCCAGTTTCCTTTGGACAGGAGTCTAGCATGGCATACCTGGCTTTTCTGCATAGGATCCCACATGCCTAAAATGGTGTCTGCCAGGGCTTCTATTATACCTAAAGTGTGGGATCCTCTTCTAAGCTCATTCAGATTGTTGGCTAAATTCAGTTCCTTGCATTTATAGGACAATGATCCCAGTTTTCTTGCTGTATGTATACCAAGGGGCTATCCTCAGCCCTTAAAACCACACCATTTCCTGCCACGTGGTCTTATTTACAACATGCCACTTACTTCTTCAAGATCAGCAGGAGAATCTCTGCTGCTGTAAAACTCTCATTTCCTCTACCTGGAACCCAAATTAAAGGACTCGTGTGATGATGTCAGGTCCATCCAGATAATCTTCCTTTGGACAAATCTATGGCACAGAAGTAAAATTCCATCATTTTCAAAATCCTTGGGATTGTGTAAGGCATGTACACCATTAGGTGGGGATCATGAAGACCATCTCAGATTTCTGCCTGCCACATGGGAAAAGAGAGTACACAGTGCAGGGGTGGGATAAGCATAGTGCCCTTCTATATAGGATGGTCAGGGATAAGCATAGTGCCCTTCTATATAGGATGGTCAGGGCAGCCCCTCTGGCAAGTGACATTTAAACACAGCTTTGAGGTTTTGGGGGAAGGGATTTGTCCAGGATGAAGGAATAGTAAGTGCCAAGCCTCTGAGGCAAGAGCCTGCTTAGTATGTGTGAGAGGCAGCAGGGAGGCCAGGATGGCCAGAGCAGAGTGATTAAGGGACAGACTGGAAGAAGAGACCAGCGGGGTGGGGAGACGGGCTTCAAGTCAGGTAGGGCCTTGAAAGCCATCATAAGAAATGTGGCTATTACTCCAGATACTTGCATGTTTGTATAAAATCACAACTTAAAACTATGATTTTGAAGAAAAGCAAATGCTTATAAAGTTAAATTGAGATGCATATGTGAACGCCAATCCTGGGTACTGGTTGGTGGCTTGGAATGAGTGAGGATCGTAGCTGTCGGTGGAAGTAGGGACGGGATGGGGTTGGGGAATGAGGAGGTTTACAAGCTCAGTGTTGTAAAGCAATTATCAAAAATTATACATTTCTTTGTGGTGAGGTTTCTAGAGGGAATAAAAATGTCAGGGCATACACACACACACACATATACTTAAAATATTCACATTGCCTAGTGATGTTTTCAGTTAGGCTAAATATATGCCACATTTTAATTTAAAGACTGTTTCAAATTCAACTTACACAAACAAACTTGCAAGCCTTGCCTAATCTTAACCATGATTTTCTGAAGATATAGTTATTTTTTAATTTAGGGATTTGATCCTACAAAGTTGAGACTTCCGATGTGGCAGGAAATATGAGATTAGCTTCTTTAATTGGGCCACATATGTTTCCTTTTATGACTGTAAAACCCAATCTGCTGTATCTACTTAGGCATCCAAAGAAGAAGAAAAAAGAAACAAATTCAAAATCAATTTAGCAAAATCAAGTCTTCTGCCTGAAAGGGTTAGTGACATGCAACCTGCAAACTGTTCTGCAATATTGGCAGTTTTCGGGCTTCAGAGATACAGATAACCCTTACCCATCTTTTCTACTCACACAGCAACTTTCAAAGTAATATGCTGAATTTCCAGGCATTTCTCAGACACTTACCTGTATGACTCATTGCTGTTACAAGATCTGGCAATTCCTCTTTTTCTCAGTGCATCTTTTCTGCTAAATCCGCTCCTTGCCGATGGAGACACCATCTGCTATGTGTGCAGTGACTGAAGTGTCATTGAAATGCCTGTCAGTTTTATAACAACATCCAAACAACAGCTAGTCTATTTTTTAAGCAGTTTACTACCCTAAAGCCCTTTATTTGAGTGCCAGGCTTCCCTCATATTAATACGTGCAACCTCAAGGCAGGTGTTGAGAAGCAGCCTGTCACTGACTTGCCTTCCATTGGCCATTAGTATGCTTACAGAGAGCAAATGACCTTCGGTCAGATACTTTCCTCATTATATGCCAGTAGAAATGATGGAAATTGGGTAAGAGAATGGATGGGTGAGGAATCAAAGAGTTAGAAAAACAATGTCTCTCAACCAATTAGCACAGAACATCACCAGAAGAAGCCACACAATAGGTTTCTCCAGCAGTCAATATCCAATCACCCATAGCAACTTGTTGCTCCATAGGATAAATCCTCAAATGGAAATATTGCTCTTGAGTGCCCTATCCCATCCATTTTTCTTTTCTCTCTCTAGCTCACATTTGTTCCAAACATTTTTTTTTTGATCCTTCTGATTAGTTCTCCTAATTCTGGTTCTGAGGTTTATCCACTGAGTGGAGGGCAAGGTAGCGAAGGGAATGAAGAGCAAGTATTCTAGAGCTGGAGGTATTTATTTTTTAAACTGAGTTTCACCATTTACCAGCTCTAGCTCCAGAGTCCTCAGTAATGACCTCACACATAGCTACTATGAAGATGAATTAAATAGTGTACACCAAGTGCTGGGCAATGAAAGTGTGTTCTGCATCTTGCTCATTCACTCTGTGAATATGTTTGCACATGTGTGTATATATGTAATATACATGTATGTTTACACACACATAACTGTGCTTCTTTCCAAGTTTACTTGATTCTATTTCTTATAGTCTTTTCTTCCAAGAAGCTTCAATACCCTCTTATTCCTGGAAGCTATATACACTTTTGAACAAACTCTCCTCAGATTTTATCTAAAGGAAGAGAAGAGGTGGAGAAAACTATCATTTTGCCCAGCTCTAGGTGAATTACTTTATAATCACGAAAACACATGTCTGTGTAGACATGTATGGTATGCATTTATGCATGTGTATGAATTTACATGTAACTACCTAAACACTTTCAACCACATTTCCCATATTCACAAGTGTTACCTCTAGAGTCCACTGAATTAGTGGCGGCACCAGAGAAAAAGAAATCAAGAAACTTAGAAAGCTCTTACTCTTTGTTGAGGATTGTAGGATGAATATATGTTTGGGGAACACTTGTAAACATGAAATTATACTTTAGTGATATTCTCTTAAAGGTGTATTTAGCTAGTATTAACTAACCAACTTTCTCCTTAGTCCTTCTGTTAGTCTGCTCAGGCTGCCATAACAACATAGCACAGACTGGGTGGCTTAAACAACAGGAGTTTATGTTTTACAGTCCCGGAAGCTAGAAGTCCAAGATCAAGGTGTGGGCTGATTTGGATCTGTGGTAAGGGCTCTCATTCTGACTTGCTCATGGCTACCTTATTACTATGACCTCACATCATGGACAGAGGAAATAAACTCTCTGGTGTCTCTTTCGATAAAGGCACTAATCCCATTATGAGCCTATCTCAAGCACTCATCTAAACCTAATTACCTCTCAAAGGCCCCATATCCAAATCCTGCCCCAGTAGGGATTAAGGCTTCAAAAGTTTAAATTTGGGGGGGTGGGTGTAAATAATTCAATCCATAGTAGTGTCATAATTAAAAATGGACTTTTCCCTATAGATGGCCCCAGGTCTTTGTTCTTAGTGTTCTGATTCTTTTTATTTTTTATTTATTTACTTTGACTTAGTTCCTCAGGAACATTGTCTTCTAAATTCATTTAAATGATTTTACTTTCGTTTCAGTGCATGGCTAAAAACATTATTCTCTAATCTACAATTTTCTAACTTTATATTTAGACCTGTTCATCTTTATTTCTGTAGGATATTTCCAATTGGATATTCTGTAGGTAAATGGAAGAAAATACTGATAGATGTATTAATTTCTCCACCTCAGCACTTTTTTTCCGTCTCTATCAATCTCATCAATACCAGTATTTTACTGACCTACCATCTTGGTGATTTCTTCCTCCTTCTGAATTTCAAAATCAATTTCTGCAATTGAAAAACTTTAAAATCAGTTTTCTGTAATCATATAAAGAAATACGTGAATTGATTCGAGGCCATTCCTTTCAGTGTCTATTTTCATAGCATTATGCTAGCTGGTGGGGAAACTACCAAGATAAATAGAAAAGTTGGCAGTCTAGAACAGTGTTTGGCAAACTATGGCAAGCCAAATCCAGGCCACTGTTTATTTTTACAAATGAAGTTTTATTAGCACTCAGTCAAGCCCATTCTCTTACAGATTGATTATAGCCACTTTCACCTTACAACGCCAGAGCTTAATGATTGCAACCAAGACTATACAGCCTGCAAAAACTAAAATATTTATTATCTGGCTCTTTACTGAGAAAAGTTTGCCAATCCCTGATCTAAAAGGTGGTGGAATGTATGTGTATGCGTGAAAGTATAAGATACAAATGTGTGCAGAAACCCATATTTAACACTTGAACTTATATATACCTGTCAAACACACAAAAAAATGTTAAGTTCCAAAGTGATGTGATAATAAAGATGAAGGAGCAATTAATATCTGCTGAAGGCTATACATTGGTCAGAAACTTCACCAACTAGCTCATATTTCAGGAGCTCAAAATGAGCATAATTCTGATAACAAGAGGTGAGCAGAGGCAGTTCTTTCAATAAACAGGTACTGAGTGCCCATTGATGTAATTCCAATAGATGGAAGTTTACCCAGGGTGAGAATCGGTCACTTCCTCATGCCTCCGCAGGGCTTAGCACCGTGCCTAGAACATAGTTAACATTATTTGCTATTCAGTGAGCTCCTGAAATAGTGTGTAACAAATGCATGGTACCATTCTACAGCATAAACTGTAACAATGTTGAGGAGTTGTAACTTCAGGCAGGATTTCTTGGAGAAGAATGTATTGGAGGATGATTAAAACCGGAGTTCCACGGTGGGTAGGCCATTTCCCAAGGATAATGATGACCACTGTCACCAAGATTCATTTGTTATGCTGGCCTTAATCCTCTGACACCCAGTCCAGTTCTCAGTCTGTGGTGATTTTCATGAAGTGCGTTGTTTGCTTTAGAATGAAAACTCCCCATCATCTGCGACCTTTGAAGCAGGAACTCAGTAGGTGGTACTAATATTAGAATGAGCTTATGCTGTGGGCAAACCACTCCTAATTCTTTGCCATACTTCTTAGCATGGAAACAAAAATCTTATAGAATTTTCCACTAAAACATCACTCCTTATGTCTTTGGTGGATTGGGAATTTATTTTTTTAGATCTTGGGCCTAATTGAATTAGCTCATCACCTTCAGCTTCCACCAGTAACTCCATGATAGCCTTCAGCTTCCTGCCGTCTCAACTCAGGTCATTTGCAGGTTTTAGCTACTGATGACTCCTAAGTCTCCAGCCCAGAGCTTTCTGCTGAACTCCAAATCTGCAGTTCTCCACATACTAGACACATAGACATCTCAACATCACTATGTTCAAACTTGAATTTATTATCTTTTAGGATTAGCTGGGACACCAGTATAATCATCTTTGCTCCCCCGATTAATGGATGGCCGTGTCATCTATCACCTGGGAATCATCTGTGATTCTTCATATCCTTCATCCCCACTGCCCCTCTCCCCTGCAAAGTCCTAATGATAGCCTCTCCTAAATGGATCTCCAAGATTTCTTTTTCCCTGGTGCTGCCACTAATTCAGTGGACTCTAGAGGTAACACTTGCTAATATGGGAAATGTGGTTGAAACTGTTGAGGTAGTTAATGTAAATTTATACACATGCACAAATGAGGCTCTTAAGAGAAAAAGAACACTGTCTCCCTTAACTCTTGACATACTGAACTTCCCACATCAACCCTATTCTCTGTTGCCCAGAACCTTCACATAATCAGAGCCATTCTTTCAGTATTTCCATCCTTTGTATCTTTCAGATACTATTTTAAATATCACCCATCGATATATATATCCTCCCTTGCAGCTTCTTCTCCTGCCGCCAGGTTATGGTGGGCACTCCGGCTGTACAGTCTCATTTTACTATGTGCTTCTCCTTTAAAACAATTATATCACTATTTATGTGTTTATTCAGATGGCTGTCTCCCTTACTAGTTATTAATCTCTATTAATTTTGTTCTCATGGTTGTAGTCCCAATGTCTATATAGTACTTGTCCTATTGAAGGAAGGCCCTCATGAAATATGTGTTTAATGAATGACTGGACGTTTGATTCATGCAGCACATGGACTGTGTGCTAGACATGGTTCCAGCTGCAGAGATAAGATGATTAACTCCTGCCCCAGCATCGTTCATAGTCTAGCATTGAAATTCCTCTTAAAACAGGGAGACTCGCTTACCTTTTGACGTGAAGCTATTAAAAGACTTGTAAGAATCGTTTTCCATTCATCTTATTGTCATTTTTATAGGCTAATTTCATTTGGGGGATTCAGCCCATTCCAGCCTCAGTCACTCGGGGGCTGCGGGACTGTCGTGCAGGGATGTTCTCTGTGACTTTAACTTCAAACACACTCAGGCAGGAAGGAGAGTGAGCTTGGGCTCATTGACTGTGCGCTGAGCCAGAAATTAGCTGTGAAGTGACTTTTAGCGTGGAAAAGAAAAATAAGTATTAGAATCAATTACTCAGATATAAAGAAATTAGCCTTTGCTAGGTTGAGTTTTTTCCTTTTTTTTTTTTTCCACTTGGGAAGAAAGGAAAGAAAGGAGAGAGAAAAGGAGAAAGGGAAAACATGAGTGAAAAGGGAAGGAAAAAGGGACAGAGGAAAGGAAGCAAGGCTCTCATAAATTCTAGTCCCCCAAGTTATGTGTTTGTAGTGTGTTAAAAATAAATAAATAAATATTTACATTTTAGCTCACTAATTATTATTAGTAACATCTAATGAGTTTGAGACATTCCATGTTTTATTGATCTATTTAATTCCAGTGACAGTCTTAGGAGGAAGGTTCTATTATCAGTCCAGGTTTACAGGAAAGGAAACTGAGTAGGAAACACACACTTCCCCTGTGTGTCTGTCCTTTGCTACTCACATGAAACACTTCACTTCTCACTCTTCCGGTGACCAAATGTGTGAGGATTTTCCCCCATCAGGCACTTCTGTGGCACCAGCTGGGGGGTCTTACAGTTTAACTTAATCCTGACACTGCTACCTGGCGATGGCATCAGACTCCATAGGTTAAGGCCTCAGTTCCACAACACTACCCCTTTCTGCACCTCCCCTTCCCCCCCAACACATATCAGATGCCAAATGCCAGTCCAGCTTGTCACTGGTGCTTCTGACTGATTGGCTATAGCTCAGAGGTTCCCACAATCCTCTTCTAGGTTCCATTAATTTGCTGAAGCAGCTCCCAGAACTCAGTAAACAGTGTACTAGTTTATTATAAAGGCATCTGATAAAGGATACAGATAACAGCCAGATGGAGGAGATGGGGAGGGCAGGCATGTGGGACGGGGCGTGGAGGTTGCATACTCCATCTCCTGGCTCCTTCGTGGGTTCACCCACTTGGAAGTTCTCTTGGCTGAACTACTTATTTTGGGGATTTTTATGAAGACTTCATCACATAAGCATGATCTGTCATTAACCCAGTTTCAAGCCTGTCTTGCCTCTCTGGAGAATGGAGTATGGAGCTGAAATTCTAAGTTTCTAATCATGGCTTGGTGTTTCTGGTGACCAGCCCCCATCCAGGAACCTGCCAAAAACTGCCTGCTTAGAACAAAAGACGCTGTTATCACCCAGGAAATTCCAAGGGATTTAGATGCTCTGTGTCAGGAACTGGGGTCAAAAGCCAAATATTAGAACAAAAGATGCCTCTAGTGCTCTTATCACTTAGGAAATTACAAGGGCTTTTGGAGCTCTGTGCCAGCAATGGTTTGGGGAGGGGGTGGCAGAGACGACTGTATATATTTTCTAAGGCACAGCCTGATCTGTCAGGTCCTTAGGGATTCTGATCTACAGGTTTAAAAACAGGTACAATTTCTTGCTTAGGAATCATTCCTGTTTCAGGACTTTCTGTTGCAGTGCTGCTCCTGGGATCACTCCGTCACACAGAGGGGAGAATAAATTTGAGGTGATATGGGAACGAAAGAAAAAAATGATAATATAGGACTTATACTAAAGGTCTCTGTTCCTGGCAAGAGCTGCATACTCATGCCAACATGCTAAGGGTATGGGACTTCACCCCACAGAGCAGAGCCCGGCTTTAACTTACCTGATTCCTTCCCAGATAAGTACGTGAAAGCAACTGAGAGAATGTGAGATTTCCTTTCCATTCAACCTTCATGCCAGAATCTGTCTTTCCAGTCTCCCAAGTACCGAGTCATTGTAATAATTGGTCCTTAATCATGGACAGAGCTGCTTACTCTTTCCTAAAGGAGGTTTACTCATCACTAAGTGGCAGGTCCCCATGTCTAAGAGGGAACGTCTGTCAGCAGTCCAGTCATACAGGAGTGAGTGGCGAGTCACCTGGTGTAACCTTGCTGGTCCAGGGGTAGCTTTCAGTGGGAGCTGAAAAGTACCACAGCAGCTGGCGAGAGCCCGAAAACATGTCTACAGAGAACACAGACTGTTCCATCACATTCCACCCTTTGAAGTTTTGAAGCTGGACAATAACAATAGAATTAAGTGCCAGAAAGCACCATGTTTAATGATTATTTTATAAAAAGAGACTCTGATAAGCAGAGCTCACTCAGATACTTTCTATTATGAATCATGAAAGAAGTGATGTTGGAAAAATAAAGACAGTCCCCGTGTCAGGGGAGAAACAATAGCAGTAATAACAAAAGAGCCTCATTTTCTTCCAAGAAGCAGATATGCAGAGACCAAGCAAGAGCCTCATCTCTGAGGAATGTTACAAAGATTATACGTCAGAGAAAACTTTTTTTTCCGTTGCTTTTGGGGTATGGGTGTGAGAACTTAAAAGTTTCTATCCATTTCCTCGTACAGCTCCCTTCCCTTTGAGCGTCAGGATTTAGATCCGTTTAAAAGGATTTATTTGAAAGAAGCTTATACGATGGGGACTGTGTCCCTCTCTTCCTCTCAGGCCTTTGTAAATGAACAAAGCCCCCACTTGTCCCACACAGCGCGCAAAGAGAAGTTTGGTGTGGTTTTTACTGTCCTTTCAGGCTCTGTTTTCTGCTGGTTGTAAGTGAAATCTTTAGAAACCGCCCAGCGGGAATCCTTTGCTTGGGGCATGGGGTGGGGAGGGAACTTTGAAAAACCTATTGAACCTTCGAGAGCTGTTGGGTATAAGCTGTTCTTTTTTAGACTTCCTCACGGGCAGTACGGGAAATAAACACACACAGGAAGTCACTTAGCCTCTCTGTGAACTTCGTGTTGACATTTGCTTACGAAAAAGTTCATTGGGAGTACTTACGAAATTTATGTATGTGTGTGCCTGTATCTGTGCGTGTTTGTGTGCACATATATATGTATATATGTACGTAAACATTTTTCAATTCTCTCCTATCAGGCTGCCTGTAATGTGAGGCTAAAATTAAAATGGGGGAAAAAATAATAACACACATAATATAGGTGTGGATACTTTGTACAATACTGTGTTTTGGAGAGTAGAAGGTAGATTATGTCACATTTCTAAACAAATTTTTAACAATCTGCTGGTTGCCCTTTCTCACATGTACTTTGTACTTTGTAGCGTTTTACACTAACTGCTTGACCCAGAATGTCATTATTTATGTGTAATGCTTGGCAATTCATCTTTACTTATATTATTCTTGCTTTAGAACTGAAACAACTTTAAAATCCTCAGTGATGGATCACTGAACCCCTTCTGCCAACTGGAAATGTTGATTTAGCAACTCAAAGGGGAAGAACACTAAATACATTTTACAGGTGAAAATGTAGGTATGTGGGCAAAGAAAAAGAACACAAATGTCCAAAAAAGCAACCATTTGATTGTTAAGAAGAGAAATCCACTTAAATTGTTGAAGGCAATGGGCGAGTCACTGGAGGTCAGTCACGAGACTCCTAGGAAATGTGTGACAAGCCTTAGGGAACCCAGAAAGCCTTGCTTTCTCTGTCCATCTGGGTCACATGGCCTCTCAAGTTCACTCCAGTCTGTGCATCTGCTCCTTTCACTTTGTGTAGTCAGTTCGTCATTTAACTGCGATATCTACTCCAGATCACCTGTGCAGGAAAGAAGGAATTAATATCTGGATGCAGTAATATCTTATGGAACTCAGCATCAGGAGTACAGCCAAATGTTGCAAGATACTGGAGCCAAAAGCTAAGGAAGTCTTCCAGAACTGAAATGTTCCTTTCATCTCTTTTCCTTTAAGCAAGCTTGTCTCTTGTCTCTTGTCTCTGCTACTCTCTCTGCTTTTTCTCTCTGCTTCCCCCTCTCTCTCATTCTTGCTCCTGCCACCCCTTCCCAGATGGGCTTTGTTTGTTTCTGCATTGGTACAGTCAAACGCCAGTTCGCCCTTTACAGCACCTCTTAGTTCAAAAGCCCAATGGAGATTTATGCATCATTGAATGGCAGTTTCATATTTCCCAGAGAAGATCATTTGATTAGCCTAAACTGGATCAGTTGACTACCAGGTCTGGACTAACCAGGTCTATGTAGGCATAAGCTGTGTTCAGCAGGAGCTTTGGGAACACTGACTGGGCTGCTTCACTGGTGAAACATGCCCACTACAATCATTATTATAGTTAGTACATGCTAGTCCATATATTTTAATAGTATTTATTATAAAGGATATAAATTCTCCTGAAGACTGACTTTAGCAGTAGTTTTAGGTTACCATTGGAATATATTTAAAGTAATTTCAGTGTAAGTTTATCGACTGTATTTCTAGAATTATCTTGCAGTTTCTTCCCACTGAGGAAGACATTCAGTGATGGAGATTTAATAACTTTTAAAGGAGACAAATGTGGGCAGTTTGAATTAGTTATTGTATCATCACTTATTATTGAACTTGCATTAACTTAAGTGCTTTATCACATGGTAATGATACTACCCACCGGAACAGGTGGTGTTATTCCACAATGGTAACTGGTGCCCATGCCTGCATCCCACAACAGTTTTGGATCATTGACTTTCTCAATATATTTGTATTAACTTTTACTTATAATGGTTTCTCTCTTACTCTGTCTTTCCGAGTAGAGTAGGTGGTTCATTCGGCAGCCTTATTCTTTGGAGATGACAGGTCGCTAATCACGTAATCCACACTAGTTCTGCATCCCTTGAATCTTTAATCCTTAGCTCTGTATCCTTCCCAGCTGTGTGTCCTTAGGCAAATTGCCTAAACTCTGTGTGTTCCTGTTTCTTCAGTAAAATGTACATAACAACACTATGTCATTAGATTGTTCTGAGGATTTAGAGAGAAATGCATGAAAGACGTAGGAGTAAGTATCGATAAACACTGTTGTTATGAATACTCCCTTTGTACTTGTTCTCAGAGGTGGATGGCTGGTTGCAGGAGCTGCCTCCAGTGACCACCTGGTGTTCCTCCAGTCCCACTGCTGGCTCTTCTCTGATTTCAGCTGCAGCTGTGATGGACTGTTCTCATTCACCAGGCACTGACAGCATGTGTGTCTTTCCACTTTCTGCCCCAGGGCCTCCTCTGATACCAAGAGAGCTCATTTTCCCACGTCTGAACACAGTGTAGAAGTGCTGGGGGGTAATCATTTCCTTTTTTGAGGGCCACCTTTACCCAGTGGGGATAGAAGCCAGTCCACAGATGCTCCAGCCTCCCATATTTCAGTGGACGATTCTGGGTGGCTTTTGAAACTTTCTCAGAGGTCTCAGCAGAATTTATTGCTTTTTACTTTATCCGATAGATCTCTGTAACACACATTTAATACTGATTCTTTCTCATTTTCTGATCGAATCTCACTGTTCCTTCCCTCCTGATTTTTGTAATCATTCTCCCTTGACCACCACCAAAAATACCCTCAAATTGGTCCTCGCCTTAGAATCTGTTTTAGGAAGAATCCAAACTAGGACTATTACTATAGCATAGTTGAGAGCACAGATTTGGAGAACCTGCCTAGATGTGAATCAACAGTATTGCTTAATAGTTACATGTCTTTACATTTTTAATTTACCTCATTTCTTTCTGCATCAGTTTGCTCGCCTATAAAATGCAGATAATAATAGTAATTACCTCATAATATTGTTATGAGTAATATGTGAGTTACACAGTGTAAATATAGAACTTAAAACAGTGTCTGATCAGTGGTAAGTTGCAGGCACGTGTTATATCTTAACATCCCCTTGTAGTGCTCATTCCACAGTGTAGAAATCTTAGTATTAGTTATTCCCTCCTGCCTTGTATCATTATTCTTTTTCCTTACTGCAGCTTCCTGCTGCCCCTCCCTTTGTCTTTCTTTTGTTTGCTAGTGCTGACTGAGTAGAGAGAACAGCATGTGTTCCCTGGAGCTTTGCAATTTCTGGAAGCATGTAAGAGGGCCCTTCTTCTGTGCTGTGCCTGATTTTTTTCTTGCTCCACCAGCCCTAACCCCTGATCTGTTGGCAGACACCAGAGGATGCTGCCAGCTTTTGGTTATTCAGAGGCTCTTTATCCAGACTCTTTGCTCTTCTTTCTGGCTGCCTGCCTTTTGGCTGCTAGACGCTACCTGGCATTGCTCTCAGAGGGCACACCAAGGAGGGAAAAGATAGCAGAACTCAAATTAGCCAATTACGGGATTTAGCAAATAGGGCTTTTGGATCATTGGGCTTTGGTTTTCTGAGCCATCTCTCTCCTTTATTACCATGAGAAATTCAGAATCAGCCTTTTGCAATGGCAGTATATTTTTCTCTGTTTGAGGTATATTAATTAAATACATATAAAATGCATGGATCTCAAGTGTTCAGTTTAATAAGTTTTGGCATATGTATACATTCAGGCAATGACCACCCAAAATTAGATGGCAAACATTTCCATCACCCTAGAAAAATACTTTATTCCCCATTCTAATCAATTCCCCTCAACTCTCCCAGTAAAACTTTCTGATTTCTATTACTATATATGTTTTCCTCATCTTCAACTTCAGATAAATGAAATCTCACTTATCTATTCTTCTGTACCTGGTCTTTTATTTGGCATGATCTTGAGATTCATCCATGTAGTTGTGTATATCAGAAGTTTGTTCTATTTTCTTTCTGAGTAGTATTGCGTTCTATGAATGTATCCTTTTTTTTAAAATCCATTCTCCTCTTGTTGCACATTTGAATGAGTTCCACTTTGGGACTGTTATGAATAAGGCTGCTATGCACATACTTATAAAGGTCTTTTTGTGTAAATATGTTTTCCTCTGGGTAAACAACTGGGGATGGAATTTCTGGGTCATAGGTGGACATATATTTAGTTTTATAAGAAACTGCCAAGCAGATCCCATTTTACCCTGCCACTGACAATGTATGTGATTTCTAGGTCTTCAATAAGCTCACTAACATTTAATTTTGTCATTCTTTTTTTAGTTTTCTGGTGGGTAGGAATGGGTATCTTATGTAGCTTTATTTTATATTTTCCTGATTGTCCCGTCCAGCGGGACCTAGTTATTTGTGGGGACGAGGGGGATCCGACCTGAAAGAAAATGGGGGCGAGAGAAGAGCGAAGGCAAGACAGTATTCTGATCAAGCCCTCAAATTTTATTGTAAGACGGGGGTAGATATACACCAGTGTTCAGGGGCAGAGTGGGCCATAGGATACTTGTAAGCAGGGGATTGGCTGCATAGCAGGGATGGCGCAGCGAGTTACATTCTGATTGGTATATGATAATGGGGAAGGAGGGGGAGAAGAGTATCTCTTGGCGCGCGCGGGCTTTCTTGTTGGCGCGCGCGGGCTCGCAGCTAATCTCCAGGAAGTGAAGCAGGAACCTCATGAACTGTGGCCATCTTGTTGTCTTTGTGTGGCTCCCAACATCTCCTCCCTTTCTATTTATTTCAGAAAGGTGGGCCTTAATCGAGTGAGGGAATAGAGGCCTGGCTCCTCCAGCAGGGTAACATTTCGCAAATGCTCTCGGTATCTTTTAGGGAGGAGAGGCAGAGCTGAAAGCCAAATTGATCTTAATATATCAAGGCTTTATGTACATATGGATACCAACCTCTATGCAAGCCAGGCGTATTCTCAGGGAGGACCAGAGAGGTTCTAGGAAGAACCCTCCCTTGCGGTACTTTGTCTCGCACTCATCTCGATGCCCATACCCTCATAGTTAGGGGTATGTCTGGTTCTGGCTGACCAGCATATGGGCCACATTAAGTACGGTGCCAGAATCGATGGTACCATGGTTGAGGCGCCTGTAAAGTTGAGAACCGGAGACCGGGAGCATTGGTTGGTTCGGTGTAAGACTCTTCATCACAGGCTGTAAGTCTGTGATAATGAACAGCAACCGCTGGCTTGACGAGCTGGTCAACCTGCTCTCGAATAAAAACTGTCAGTTTTCTTAAGGCCCAAGGGCCAAGAGACACTAAAAGGAAGAATCCTGCCAAGGGTCCAAGGATGGTGGGGATCAGAGTAGTTAACCAAGGGGTGGCAGAGGTCCAGTTTTTATACCAGGCCTCATCCTTTTCTCTTTGTTTTTGCCTGGCTTCTAGGTTTTTCTTAACTTTATCAATGCTATCTTGCACTAACCCTGTTTTGTCTTTATAGAAGCAACATTCTTCTTTAAGAGCAGCGCAGAGGCCTCCTTCTTTCAGGAAAAGGAGGTCTAACCCTCGGCGATTTTGGAGCACTACCTCAGAGAGAGAGACAACAGATTCTTTCAGGCTGTCTAAACCTTCTTGCAGATTTTGTATGTCTTTATCAATAGCCTGACTAAGAGCATAATATTGTTGTTTAGAAGTAATTATGGAGGCAATGCCTGTTCCAGCCCCAGCTGCTCCTAATCCTAATATTACAGATAAGGTAATGGCGGTTACTGGCTCACGCTTAGTGCGAGTAGAGCCCGAGTAATATGGAAGGAGGTCTTCGGTGGGATGTATGGAAATCTTGGGCATGAGCATGACTAAAACACAATATTCATTGTTAGATATTAGCAAGCGCGGGTTAACAGAGGGCGTTATGCCAAAGGAGCAAGCAAAATAAGTACCGTTGGGCGCGACAAGGAATTCATAGGACAGCGGGGGTGAGAAGGAGCTGTTACAAATGGGTATTAGCTGAGGGGGTAGACGCAAGATGGGGCTATGTATACAGAGGCCTATTCCCGAAAGCTGCGTCAATGTGAGACCCGGAGAGGTCTCTGAAAAACGGGAGGGGTCTGACCAGCGAGTCTTGCTGGAGTCATTGGTAAGTATGAGGTCTGCTGAGGTGTTTACTAAAACTGCTATCCCTTCGTAAAACGGGGGAACGGGGGAGAAACATAACCAGCACTCGCTATATCCAGTGGAGTTAAGGGATTCTGCAGTCACATTAGCCAGGCCTTTAAGGATTTCGCCTGTAGAGGGTAAAACTGGGGGGAGCAAGGCCTGGAAAACAGTACTAGTAGACAGGGGAGAAGGGTTAGAAGGTCTTGGGTCTCTTGCCTTAGGGGCAATAGGGCCAAGGACAACGTGCTTGTTGGCGTTTGGAATGGATCGAATTAATTTGATTTTAAAAGTGAGCCCAGGGTCCTTTCCTGAAACATAAAGCCTTAGCCCCCATTCATGTCCCCTGAGCCATCCATCAATAGGGGCCCTTTTTCCCTTGTCAGTAAAGGCAATGGAGAGCGGTGTACATCGCCCCCTTGTGGATTGGGTGCTTTGACATTCTGGGGTAACAGTTGAGTTAGGCTTGGGATTCCAAGCCCTACTTACAGTTATATAATCCCAGGTGGAGCTAGGCTTCCAACTAGCATCTCCTGTAGTCTCACACCCCCAGGAGTCACAGAAATAGGAGTCTCTATATCCACATTTATAGTTAAGGGCTCGATCTCTATGAGCTCCCGGGCAAACATAAAATTCTGTTTCTCTGAGGTAGGTTCTCCTAGGGGTGTTGTTACACCCAGGAGAGGTGGTAGATTGTCCCTCAGGGTAGGTCTCAGGGGAGGTGGAAAAAGGAAAGTAAATGTCTGGGGTCCCCCAGGCCGCAGAAGCTCCAGCGGCCAAGTCACAGAGGTCAGGGGCAAGAACAGGCCATGGGGGGGAACTTGCTAAGGTAGAAGAACTGAAAACGACGTCTCCTGCTTCACTGGTGACTGTCCAGGTGAAATTGAAAATCTGATGGGTCCAAACGGGGCGAAAGGTCATGACGAGGGTCAATAGTGTACAAATCTTCATTTTTGCCTCCTGAAAATAAACAGAAAGGGAAGGCTTCTCAGGGGTTAATATGCCCTGGACTGGAATTATTATTGTTTTTGCCTCTATTTGTGTCTAGGAGTTTAATGAGCCTATCTGGGAGCCATCGGGCATTTTGTGCCTTAGCATCATATATACAAGCATGTCCTTTCCCCCATATGAGCACAGGGTCAGGCCCGTGCCATGTGTTGGTCATCGGATCTCTCCACATAGCCTGTGCATAATTATCTGCCGTGGAGGGATGCCAAAGGCGATCAGCAGCGGTTTTACCCGCGGAGTCATAAGTAAGGAAATTAAGAACAAACAGTGCATGATTTAGGAGTGTCTTTGCATTACCTGTTTTCGGATAGAGTACTTCTCCCCCCGACTGAAGTTTGAATAACATGTTTTTAAGGGTTAAGTGGGCTCTTTCAACAATGCCTTGGCCTTGGGGATTATAGGGAATTCCTGTTATGTGCTTAATACCTAACTGCGCACAGAACTGTTTAAAGCTAGAGCTGGCGTATCCAGGCCCATTGTCAGTTTTTAAGATTTTAGGTGGTGGTAGATATGCCAGGCATGAGAGAACATGGGTAATAACATTTTTAGTTGCCTCTCCCGTTTGCAAGGATGCACATAGGAAACCACTACATGTGTCAATAGACACATGGATATATTTTAATTTACCAAAGGGAGGGTAATGAGTGACATCCATTTGCCATATCTCTCCTGGAACCAACCCCCGGGGGTTGATTCCGTTATGAGGCTCTGGGAGGAGAGTTAGACATCCTTGACATTGCCGAACTATTTGGCGGGCCTGTTCTCGGGTGATTGAAAATTTGAGTCTAAGAGTATGAGCATTGAGATGATGTAGTTCATGAGCCCGTTGGGCTGCAGCCAAGGGTGAGTCTGACGTGACAGAGGCTACTAATTGAGTCGCCAGATCAACTCTGTCATTGCCTTTGGCAAGCGGCCCTGGAAGGCCAGTGTGAGCGCGTATGTGCCCGATGAAAAAAGGGGCATCGCGGTTTAGAATTAATTTTTGCAATTTTGCGAATAGGGGGGAAGCATTTGTAGAGGGACGTATGTAAGGCACTGTCTCTAATAGGGGAACAGAGGTTGCTACATAGGCACTGTCAGTGTAAAGGTTAAAGGGGGCATCTATTAAAAGCTCAAAAACTTTGATTATTGCAGTTAGTTCAACAAGTTGTGCAGAAGAGAGGTCTGTCTGTATTCGAGTAACTTGCCCATTAATACTGAAAGCGGCTATACCGGAGGAGGACCCATCAGAGAACACCATTACGGCCCCAGCAATTGGCGTGGTTTTAGTCCTCTTGGGAAAGACAACCGGGGTCTTTTGAAGGAACTGGACTAATCTGTCTGCAGGGTAATGATTGTCTATTGTCCCCTGGAAGGAGGTGCAGCTAATTGCCCAATCATCATCATGTTGAATAAGCCATTGTAATTGAGATGTATTGTATGGGAGGGTTATAACTTCAGGGTCTCTCCCAAACAACTTGAGAGCTGCCTCTCGGCCTAAACGTAAGAGGGCAGCAACTAATTGAGGATAGGTAGCTAAGACTCTAGGGGGGGAGGCTGGCAAATGAACCCAAAATAGTGGATGGTTTTGCCAAAGGACTCCTGTAGGGGAGAAGGGGGTAGGGAAAATGAGCAGCCACAAACTTAGATGTGGAGAGAAGTAGCTAATGGTCTGTTCAGAAATAGCCCGCTCTACAATGGTTAATGCCCTTTGTGCTTCTGATGAAAGCGAGCGGGGGGAGGAAGGATCAGGGTCTCCACGTAGGACATCAAACAAGGGCTTTAACTCTCCGGTGGTCAGCTTTAAATAAGGCCTGAGCCAGTTGATGTCTCCTAGCAGACGCTGAAAATCATTAAGAGTGTTTAAGGAGCTTCTCTTTAACTGAATTTTTTGAGTGAGGATTTTATTAGAAAATAATTCAAAGCCTAAAAAAAGTTGGGGGGGGTGGACCTGGACTTTTTCTGGGGAAATTTGTAGTCCTCGATCTCGGAGGGCAGTGACTAGCTGTTGACTGGCCGCATAGAGCTGTTGCTGGTCAGGACCGGCAAGAAGAATATCATCCATATAATGGATAATATACAAAGTGGGGAAGAGCAACCTAAAGGGGTCTATAGTCTGGGCTACAAACTTTTGGCACAGAGTGGGGCTGTTGGCCATTCCTTGTGGGAGAACTCTCCACTGAAACCGGGGAGAAGGCCCTACACAATTGGTAATGGGTATACTAAAGGCAAAACGTTTGCAATCATCAGGATGCAAAGGTATGGAGAAAAAGCAATCTTTTAGATCAATTACTAATTTGACATACCCTTTAGGGATGGCTATTGGAGAGGGAATTCCCGGTTGTAATGCGCCCATAGAGACCATAGTCTTATTAACCGCCCTGAGGTCTTGTAGGAGCCTCCACTTGCCTGATTTCTTTTGGATTACAAAGATTGGGGTGTTCCAAGGGGATGTAGAAGGTTCAATATGTCCAGCAGCCAGCTGTTCCTGCACTAACTCTATGGCTGCATTTAATTTTGTAGTGGTAAGGGGCCATTGATCGATCCAGACAGGAACATCACTTTTCCAAGTAATCTTGTCTGCCTGGAGTGCAGGAGGAGCAACGGCCCTTACGAAAAATGTTTTTCAAACCCTAAACCTGAGCGGTCTATCTTAGGCGTGGCCAGTATCGGGTTGGGATCTCCCTGTTTTAATTTGCCCAACCCCTGACCAGGGAGGTAACCCTGTGAAAGCATCTGCTGTGTTACAACTTCATTAGGGCTACACATGATGACCTTCATTTGAGAAAGGATATCTCTTCCCCAAAGATTTACCGGCAACCCAGGAACTACGAAGGGTTGAATGAATCCGGTATTTCCTTCTTCATCTTCCCAGTTTAATAACTGTGAGCTCTGTAAGGTGTTTCTTGACTGCCCAATTCCTTGTAGATGGGTCAAGGAAGCGTGTAAGGGCCAGCTGGAGGGCCATGAAGCCTGAGATATGACCGTAGAGTCGGCCCCCGAATCTAAAATTCCTTCAAATACTTTTCCTTGGATCTTAAGTTTAAGAGTGGGGCGTTCTTTAGTAATAGCTTGGATCCAATATAAGTCTGAAGAACCTGGGGTAGAGGAGCCTCGCTGCTTATGAATAGCAGGGTGAGATGTACTTAAAGGGAGGGGGAGCGCCTGCGCAAGGCGCTGACCTTTCATAATGCTGACAGGGCACTGGGGGGCACTAGCAAGAATTTTTATTTCTCCGGTATAGTCATTGTCAACTAAGGAAGGGTGGACAATAAGGCCGTTTATTGTGGTGGAAGCTCGCCCTAAAATTAGAAAATAAGTATCTTTGGGAGGTGGGCCATAAATTCCTGTGGAAATAATTGTAATTCCCTCTTCAGGCGTTAATATTGTTGAGGAGGAGGCACAGAGGTCAAGTCCTGCACTCCCGGGTGTGGCCCGATAGAGGGCGGGAGTGCTACAGCTAGGCTGTTCCCCGAGGCCGGCTGAAATGGAATTGGCTGGGGGGCCCGGGGCTGGCCCCTCAGCCCGTTTCCCTGAAAAGGGGGGGTGAAAGGATTTGTGGTACTGTAAAAAGGATTTGTTGGATTGTTACGGCACTCTTTGGCCCAGTGCCGCCCCTTATGGCAGCGAGGGCAAATACCGGGGACTGACCCAACTCTAGGAGGAGGAGCTGTGGTAGGGCATTGGCGAGCGAAATGGCCTGGCTGTCCACATTTAAAGCAGTTACGCATAGGCGGTGCGCCCCTGGGGAAGGAAGGAGGATAAGAAGCCGGGGGAGTTTGAACAGCGGCACCTACAGCTAAAAGGGCTTGGACTTTGGATGTAAAAGGATCGACATCTCTACACATTCTCAGCATTTCATCAAGAGTTTTGTCTCGAGTCTTACTGCGGAGGACGGCTCGACATGCCGAATTGGCGTTTTCATAGGCTAGCTGTTTTACAATCTTATCATTGGCAGCCGCGGAACCAAGGGTCCTTTCGGCGGCCTCTAACAGTCTGCTAACAAATTCGCTATAGTCTTCTTGCGAGCTTTGAGTGATCTTAGTTAGAGGAGTGTTAGCAGTCCCGGAAGCAGGGAGTGATATCCAAGCGCCCAAGGCGGCATCTTTCACTTGAGATAAAAGACCAAGGGGAAGGCGCTGCTGCCTGGTTTCAGAGATATATCTGCCCTGTCCCGTAAGCTTATCAAAAGTCCAGGACGCTGTTGGGGAATGAGGGTCTTTTACATTGGCAGCAGCGATGGTCTGACAGCGGTCAGCAAAATCTGCCTTCCAAGTTAAAAACTGACCACGGGTAAGCACAGCCTGGACTATACGCAGCCATTCACCTGGGAGTAAATGTCCTCCTCGAGACAGCGAATCAAGAACAGAAAGGGTAAAAGGGGCATTGGGGCCATAAGCTTTAACGGCCGCGTTCAGCTCTTTTAAGCTTTTGAAATGGATTTTGTGAAATTCTCTAGGGCCATCGGCAGGCTCGGCCGGCTCTGGCTCAGCCTGCTCCTCTCCCTCACTTTCTATTTCCTGAGCAGCAGGGGCGTCTTCGCCGTCGCTTTCAAGATCGCCCTCTTCCGGGCTATGTGTTGTGGAGGTGGGGCCAGAGCGGGCGGAGGCCCGGGTAAGAACAGGAAAGAGCAGTTTTTTAGGTTGTTTTTTAGGTTTTGTGGCTGTAAGCGGTTTCTTAGAGAGGCCCCTTTGCGAATATAATGCGGGACGAACTGGTTGAGAGACAACTAATTTTTGGAGATGGCAAGTTATTCTTTGTTCTACTATCTGTGCTATTAGGTCTTCAGTGCTGGTAGGGGGGCTAACAGGACCGGGAGCCGGAGGGGGTAGCGGAGGGGCCGACGGGGGCAAAAAGGCCGGGGCGCAAACATTGGGAGGCTGAATAGAGGGAGTGTAAGAGGCTCTTTTCAAAACTGGGGGTGTGTAAGAAGGGGGGTTAAGCGACGGGGCGGCAAGGGGCCAATCTGGGTTGTGATACTTGGCCGCTTCGTCTTCTAGTTCAGCCGCGTCTCCCGGATCTAAAGGCTCGCCATTTTGGCTCTTAGTCACGACTGGAAAAACCTTTTGTGTATCGACAAAGTCCGAATCTCGAGGGAGAGGCGGATAAATGCAACATTTGGGAGGGGTATCATGGAGGGCACCGAGCAAAGATGGTGTCGGGCTAGGGGAGGGGGATTTAGCTGATTTTGGGGCAGGGGGATCACTCGAAAGAGACGATTTTGAGGCCGCCCGAGATAGGGGGCGGAGGCAATATTCTGCCACTGACAAGAGTTGACGTTTATCAGGGTCAGTATTTTCAACAATATCTCTGATAAGACCCCAATAGGAAAATACTGAAACAGGAACAGAGTCAGGGCCGTTTTTGATAAGATAATCATTTAAATCTCTACCTACTTTCTGCCATTTTTTAGGATGAATTTCGGGGCCATTAATGATAAACCACGGACAGACTTCATCAACAAAAATAAAAAACTTTACCAAGTCTTTCTTTTTAACTCGAACTCCTCTCTCCCTAAGTGAACTTTTTAGGTCTCTTATGAAGACCGCTTCTTTACTTAATTTAGTTCCCATTTTCTTGTAAGGCGGCCGGTACTCACCAGGGACGACGACCTCCGTGAGCGGCGAAAGGCGTCTCCTATTGTTTCATCAAGAAGGGGTCTGGCCAGACGATATCTTACTCGGGGATCCGCCTGCGAAGGATCCGCGCCTCGAGCCCCACGTTGGGCGCCACTTGTCCCGTCCAGCGGGACCTAGTTATTTGTGGGGACGAGGGGGATCCGACCTGAAAGAAAATGGGGGCGAGAGAAGAGCGAAGGCAAGACAGTATTCTGATCAAGCCCTCAAATTTTATTGTAAGACGGGGGTAGATATACACCAGTGTTCAGGGGCAGAGTGGGCCATAGGATACTTGTAAGCAGGGGATTGGCTGCATAGCAGGGATGGCGCAGCGAGTTACATTCTGATTGGTATATGATAATGGGGAAGGAGGGGGAGAAGAGTATCTCTTGGCGCGCGCGGGCTTTCTTGTTGGCGCGCGCGGGCTCGCAGCTAATCTCCAGGAAGTGAAGCAGGAACCTCATGAACTGTGGCCATCTTGTTGTCTTTGTGTGGCTCCCAACACCTGATGACAAATGACTTTGAGCAGCTTTTCACCATGCTTACTGACCACCCCAATACCTTCTTTCATGCATTGTCCTTTCGAGTCCTTAACAGTAGGGTAGTCAAGGCAATTTGACCCATATTTTTTAGTCCCTGCTCCACTTGGAAGCAGATGCTTCTGACTCTCTTCCCATACCTTCTTGGCATTTACTTTCCCAGAATATGTCAAAAATCTTCTGAGACTTTCTACATGAAAACTTTGTTTTGGCCTATGTGTGGGGCAGGCCAGAAATGCCAGGGAATTAATGCTGCCAGGAGCAGCCCTCAGCAAATGATGAATGGGAATCAGAGGTTAATACCCCTGCCTCCTTTCACTTTAGAATAAGGTAAAATAATGCTGACGCATGTCCCACACTGTCTCCCAAAGCTACCAGTGGAACTGATCTTTAGGTCTCGGCAGGCAACTTACTCAATGAAGCAAACTCATGGGCTCCTCTTTTCTTGGTCACATTTCCTAGTCTCCTATTTATTTTCTCTAGGATCACTTCCAATAGGAACTACTGGCACTTAAGTTTTTGTGTAACAATCACATTCTGGAGAAATGCAACAGAGATATCTCTCACCAAAGGAGTGTGTTGGGTGATAAGAGCTATTTTATGAGAGACTAACAAAGAGGTTTAATGAGTTATCTGGTGAAGTTG
This sequence comes from Manis pentadactyla, assembly GCF_030020395.1. Classification (NCBI taxonomy): domain Eukaryota; kingdom Metazoa; phylum Chordata; class Mammalia; order Pholidota; family Manidae; genus Manis; species Manis pentadactyla. The sequence goes on along the minus strand of NC_080032.1, from coordinate 39,525,116 downwards.
TGACATTAATTTCCTGGGTAGCCACACAAATAAAGGGACCAGATAAATATGGCAGAAAATCAGTTGTCAGTGCCTTGTAGAAATAGAAGTTTCTGTGGGCTGGTGGCCGAGGGTTGGAATAGCCTTTTGATGTTCTTTGGGGTAAAATTAGAAAAAAAACTTAAATGAAAGACTAGAAGGCTTGAATTTTGCCTCACAGATAGTAGAGAGCCACTGAACATCCTTCAGAAGGGAGTAACACAATAAAAGCAGGTTTCTAGAAAAACTAATCAAGTGTCATTGTGGACGATCCATCGAGGCTTAAGGTAGAAGTTTCTCAAAATAGTTTAATATAAGCAGATAAAATCCTATAAATGGGCAGCGGTAATGGGAGTGGAAAGGACAACATGAATTCAAGAACTATTGAAAATATTTGATAGAATTTGGTGACACTGATAATAGAAGTGGAAGGACAGATAAATGAATCAGTGTTGTTCTAAAGCTTCAGGGCAGTTGGTTTCAAAATATTGCCATAACACTGACATAAAGAAATCATGCGGAGGTGAAATTTTAAAATAAAACAACTCATTTAATTTTATACACAGTAATTTAAATTTTTGTTCTATTTGTGGGGACTGATAGTTATACATCCATCTCCTGCAGATGTTTTAAGATTTGGGACTGGAATTGTGGAGAGAGTTTATACTGTTAAATTACATCTGAGAGTGTCATCTTCTTAGAAGTAATACATAAAGCTTTGGCCATGAATAAAATCAAAAAGGAGGAAAGTTAACAAGACTGAAGATCACAGAACTGAGGGTTAAGTGCTGGCCAAAGGACTTCCTTGGGGAGAACAAAGAGAAAGATAAGCAAGTAGGTGAGACCAACAGGTGCTCTCAGAGGGTCATGGAGTCAAAGGGAAAGATGTGGGAATAAACACTGATAAAGCCTTAAGAGGTCAGAGCAGATGAAGATTCCTTGAGCTGTGGAAAAGCTGATGCAGGATCTTGACCTCATTAAGCTCTCAGCCTGGTTGGAGAGCTGAAATGTACATATATGGGGAACACTACAAAACAAGGTAATCACATGCTAATGTGTTTGAGCCACGCTGTGGGAGCTCTGTGAGGGCACGGGAGCAAGGGGACAGCATAAACTACAGGCATTAGGAATGGGACTAAGCAAGAGGTTTAATCTGAGCATGAGCTTTGCCAAAGAGGGAGAGAAAGGAATTTGGAGGAGGAAGACCACATGAGTAAAGCCATTGAGGAGAGACTGATGCTTTTTGGGAGCATAACATAGGAAATGAAGGTACTTATAAACTTACTTATGCATTCACTACCTGCTTTCCCAAGAATTTTAAGGTCCCTGAACCAGTCTACATGTGAAAGGATGAAGGTCCCTAACCACATTCAGTCTTGAATGAGTTGCCTATAGAATCAACTGAGCTAATGAGAGGGATTAATTTCAGTGACTATAGATGCAGAGCAGAAGCCAAAATACTTTCAGGCCCAAAGGTAGTTTGTGAGCTGGGTGGGACAGGGGTGGGGTACACTCATTTGCTCTTTGAGATGACTGGGTATGTGTTCAAATAACAGGGCTTTTTAATATAAATATGGAGTTTCTGTACTTAGAGCCAAGCTCAGAGATCCTAATTTTATAAAAGTGCAGCATTGCTTCTCCAACACAGGTTGTCCTAGAGAGTATGCAGTATTGTACACCTCTGCTTTGTTGCACCTGTCCATCTCATTCAACTATTTTTTGGACACGTGGATAGACCGTATGGTTAGGATGATGATGGAATAAGGCTGGAGACAGATTGTCAAATACATTTGTCTACCTTAACAAGGCTCTGTTCCCTAGTTTTTTAATATTTTAAATTGTTTACCAGCAAATTACCAATTTCAATTATCTTTTTCTTTTCCAAATATTTTGAGGCTCTTAAGAGAAAAAGAACACTGCCTCACACCTTTGGACCGCTGAAGACCTTACCTTCTTTTGGTTACTCCAAGATGCCCAAACCTGTCTTCAGTAAAGCTGATCCTCTAAGTAGCTAATAGTATTGGATTCTAGTCCAATGGGAGCACAGTCTCATCAAAGTTTCTTCCCCACTGGGTTTCCTGAACATAATGTCAGTGAGATTAGCACATTTTCCCACTGATTAAGTTTGCATGTGCCCAAAGATTTATATGTAGAATTTATTGTGAAAGCCACTCACTTGAGGTATTGCAATTTGATAATATGAAGTATTCTCTGAAAAGAAGCTATTATATGCCTTATGTGCCATGGCCATCCAAGGACAAAGAAGGACAGAAGATACAAGTGAGTTTTGTTTTTAGTTCATTCTACCCTTTATACACTTATGAATGACCAGATATATTTAACATTTGGCAAAATGATATTTTCCTGCTCCTGTATTTTTAATTATATTGGTAGGGTGGTTGGGGGTAAATGATGATTTCAAATCCTTCATCATTTTACTGTCCTTGGGTAGTGGGATGGTGACACGTTGGAATAAGATTTCTCCTGTTGTCTCCCATGGAAGCAATAGACTGATGGAATTTCAAGACCATTTAGAGTCAGGAACCAATCTGTGCCTCAGTCCACTCCTCGTAAACCAAGACTCTTGTTTACTGCATTCAGATGGGATGAATGGTCAGTTTCTAAGGTGAATGCTGTAATGAAAGGAGTTTATGTAATTGGAAACATCACTGTTACTGTCACCACTAAAACATATCGCACTTCTGAAGGGTGGAGTTGCACATTGCAAATGGGAAAAAAAACTTTTCAATATGAACAGTTTCAATGAGCCTTTATGTTTTGTGATCCAGTCAAAACTCGAGTGGTGAGAAAACACTTTTAACCTTATCACAGCAATATTTAATGCCTCTTCTTAAGAAATCAGCCGTTTCCTTTAACCAGCTGAGTCCTGTGTCATGATCATACATGAGAATGCATGCTGCTAAATAGAATTGGCTTGGGTTTTATGCAGAGCTGTCTTTACATTGCGTTTTTTTCTTCTTGATAGTCTAGCTCCACAGTGAGAGCCTGTCAAACTAGTAAGTCTCGAGTGACCATGAGCCCTGGCTTCAGCTCCCAGTGGAACAGCAGCCAACCAGCCTGGAATACATACTCCTTCCCAAGGGCCAGCTTGCACTACCAGTCCCACACCAGCTACACCTACTGTACTGGACACCCTGCTGTAAGTCCCCTGTTCTTCTGCATTTATTAAACTGGATGCTTTATGCAGGTACATTTTGAATACACAGTTGGTATCTGCTATTAATTGGGCAATTTTTCCAAAACTATAAGTCTTCTAAGGCAAAAATATGCTGCTCTTGAGTAAAAGAGATGAGCAACAGAAAACGTCTTAAGTGTTCAAATGGCATATGTTTGGATGATCGTTACTAGAAACTGATGTTTCATTTAGGATCGTTACTGGAAATGGATGTTTCATTTAGAATGATTTCTAGGGGAAAATTTTTGGAATTGTGTTGGTGTGGAGACTGAATGTATGCATGGCTCTGGTTTTATTTTCTGGCTTCTTGGATGTTGCTTATGAATTTAGTGGTTGCTTTTGCCCTGGGACAGGGTGTCTTTCAAAATGACCCAGAGGAGTCAGTGGCTCCTGTACGTCCCCATCTTCATCCGTGCCTGTTGATGTGAGTTAAACAGAAATTAATGTATAGATATAAATTCATCAGTAGTCTATTTTCCAGTTTCCACTACACAGAACTTTGAGAATATTGGTGTAGGTGCTCAAAGCACAGGAGAAGTAAACCTTACTCGGGAGAAATGAAGTCATGGACTTTGAGAACCTTCTAGAATAGAGTACATGTTTCTGCCACTATGTTTTTTGTGTCTCGATCCAACCCTCATGAACTAAGATTTTTGTTATTGTAAATTGTGCTTGCACACTTGGAAAAGATCATGATGAATATAAGTTAGGAAGATGTCTGTTTGCTGCTGAAAAATTCAGATACAAGTCTCTGGGGTAATTAAACCTTGAAAGTGAGTCTTCATGCTGCTCCTAGTAACCCCTCCAATTGTCACTCATTGTGGACATGGGTTTTTCAGTCATTCCAAAGATGCATCGTGGACTTCTGCCCTTTGTAAAATCCTGTTTGCTTTTCAAGGTTCTAGAATTATTAAGTGTCCTAAGCTGCTAAATTGAGAGAATGTGTCTCAAATATCATGTCATAAAGTCGCTTTAAAGAAGACTCCAGAAATCCACTTAAAATGTAAATTGGTATAACTGTTAAAAGGTGATTTGGAAATAACTATCAAAATTTAAAGTGCGCACACCTTTGACTCAGTAATTAAACTGTTGGCATTTAATTGGACATGCATAAGGCTGTATGCACAAGGACAGTGCTAGTAACGTTTTTGAAATTACTTGGAAAAAGAACCTAAATAGCCTCATTCATTTTAATTCATCCATTCTTTCGAAAAAAATGATTAAGCATTCTTAGGATTTTATTTTATTTCAGTATTCTTCTAGGCGAAAAAGACATAGTGGTAAACAAGAAGACCCAGTCTTATTCTCATGAAGCTTCCATTCTAGGGATGGGGAAAGCTAGAAATTACATAAATAAACATGCAAATAAATAAAAAGAAGCAAACAAACCAGGGGTATATACAGTAGTGTTAAATGCTATGCAGAAACTCAAAAGAGGTTGAAATGAGAGAGAAGGACGGGGCGGCTACTTGAATTATAAAGTCAGCCAGTCCTAAAGAGGGAGGGCAGATGTCATCTGAGATCTGAATGGAAAAAGATTAACTATGCAGAATTCAGGAGGAAGAGAATCCCAAGCAGAGAAAACAGTGTGAAGGGCCTGAGGTAGGTGTGACCTGGATAATCACCATACAGAGAGAAAGCCATGGGCCTGGGGCTCAGCTGGGAGAGACCAGTCAGAAAGAAAGCGAGGGGCCAGAGTATGGAACACTTTGTAATCCAGAGTAAGGAAATTGATTTTATTTTATTTAGGCACCATGCAGAACCACTGGGGTATTTTAAGCAAGGAAATTCTATGACATCATTTAAGATTTTTAGCGCTCACTCTTACTGCTGGGTGAAGAATTTCCCATAGAAGAACAAGAAAGAAATCAGGGAATCAGGTTAGGAGGGTATTACATACACACGCACACACAAATATACACGTGCTGCTTGTTTGAATGGTTGCTTCTATAGAATGGGACTGGAGCTCTGCGGCAACAGGAAAACTTCTTGTATATCTTTTGATCCATTTGATGTTCATCATAACATAAAAAGAAAAGTTGCATATATTTGGCAATCGCATTTTCTTTAGTAACCAGTGGCATATTTGAAATGTCTTCTTAGCTTTTCCCTTCAGTCATTATTTGCCAAGCCAGATTCTCATTGGTCTCAAGGTTATCTAAAAGTAGCTGATATTTATTGAGTACTTAATTGTTTCCAAGCTTTGTAACCAGAAACTTTACGTGTATTATGCATGTATATATATTCAAAATAGCCCTCAGAGGTAGGTACTATTATTATCATCATTTTTAAAGATGAGTGAAATGAAGCTCAGAAAAATTAAATGTCCAGAATTACATAGCTAATAGTTTGACCTGAGATTCAAACATTGGCTGTCTTGCTTTCAACCAGCATTCTTATCCTTGCCATTGCATCCCTGTGTTTCTATCCCTACATGCTGAGGACAACTATTCTACCTGAGATAGAACTCTTTGACATCATTTAAGTGTGTGTGTTACTCCTTAGAGAAGTAATTGTCTTTAGAAATCTCGACTTTAGGTCTGGGGAAAGGAAAGGAAGAATGGGTATTATCCTATCTTGGAAACTCCTGAAATAAGTACAGGATATCCAGCCACTTTTTGTGCCTTAAAATCTAGGAACTGATACTTCTTTTTTTTTTTGTCACACCACTGAGAGTAAAGTGGATCAAGTAAGGAAAGTAGAAGCAGAAGATTGGAAAATCCTTAAAAAGTAGTCGTGGGTGTTATACTTCTGATTTCAAGGGTACTCTTAAGGGTCAACTTTAAAGTCTACTTGCCATTCTTCCATTATTTCAACATTTAAACTTTTCTTCCACATTTTGCTGCCATCAGATGGCGTTAAACTCTTGACTCTAAGATCAGTGCCTATTTAGCTCTCCTACTGCCTTGTGAAAGGAATGATATCATCTGAAAGTAAACCAGAGGTTCTGTATACGGAGACGCACAGAGCTGGTTTACGATAACCACATACAAAAATATGGACTGCCTCATTCATAATTTTTATTTGGGTCCTTTTTGCAAGCCAAAGTACTAGAGAAATAGTTTGGCTTCCAAAATATGAAAGTAGATTCCATAGTTGCCATGTAGTATAATATCCACAGAGGTTTTGTGGTTAAAACCACAGAAACGTAATTCTTGTCTGAACAGATTGCCAGTAATTTTTTTGAGTCATATAATTTAGTAGCCTTTAATGAAGCTATAAATGCTTTGCCTGTCTTGTGAGATTCTGGCCCTTTTCTCTAAGTTACTAGTTTGATTGAAGATTTCCAGATCTTAAACTCATTTCCTGGGGTTGCGAGGATGTCAGGCAATGTGATGTTTGTGTGGTCAATACCTGTGACTCAAAGGGCTCTGTTTTGTTTCCATTTCCCTGCAGCTGAAGAATCCTCATACCCCATGCATGTCTGGGCAGTTACCTTGAAATTGGTATCCCATAGAAATCTCAGAATGCAGTCAGGCCTCCCCTGACCAGGCCTCATGGCCTTGTACATTATTGTATTGGTTCCTAATGGCTTCTGTAACAAATTACTACAAACCTGGGGGCTTAAACCAACACATATTTATTCTCTTAGAGTTCTGGAGGTCAGAAGTCTGAGATGGCTTTCGATGAGCTGAAATCAAGGTGTTGGCAGACATGCACTCCCTCAAGAGCCGCTAAGGGGGAGTCTGCTCCTTTCCTTCTGTAGCTTCTAGAGCTGCCTCCCTTGCAATCCTTGGCTCATGGGCGCTTCTTTCATCTTCAAGACCAGCAGCAGAGCATCTTCAAATCTACTTCTGCTCCATCTTCACATTGTCTTCTCTGCCTGTAGTTGACTCTCTCTCTGCCTCTCTCTTGTAAGGAAATCTGTGTCATTACATTTAAGGGCCCATCCAAATAATCCAGAATAATCTCTCTATTAAAGAGCCTTAATTTAGTGACATCTCCACAGTTCCTTCTGCCGTAGAAAGTAACACTCATAGGTTCTGGGTATTAGGTTGTGGGCATCTGGTGGGCTATTTTTCAGCATACCACAACCATGATATTCAGTGATTCAAGGGCCACCTTCAGAGCCATTAGGTAATAATTTAGGGCTTTCTGAAATTGATGAGCCTTCTCACTGAGGCAGATGATAGGAGAGGGTTCTGTGAGCATAAGTTTAAGTTTTCTGAAACCCATTGTTTTTTTCCACTTCCAATGTGAGATGATAACTATCCCATTGGTACCCACCCCAATGCTTATCTTAAAGAAAATGTGAAGACAAGATTTTTGAAGCCCTACTAATGTTCAATCAATTGCAATAGTAAATGAAGAAAGCCTGCAAATGCAGAAACCATGTCTAGGTTATCTCAGATAATCTTTTCAACTTGGGATATAAAATGGCAAAAGGAAATATTCAAAATATTCAAGTAGCACAGCAATACAGCTGATTATGTAAGTCAAATACTAAATATACCATACTCGTTTTATTGCCAAAGGAAGTTAATAACATACCATGTAAATTTCTTACCTAGTCATATTATTTGTAACATATTTCATTCATAAAATAATTCTAATAAATTCCAAATAGTATACTGACTAGTGTGTTGGTTTTGATCTATCATTTGATACTTTTGCCAGCAGCTTAATGATAACTGTTTGCTTCATGACTTGACATGGGGAACTACATCAGATTTCCAACTACTCCTATGAATTGGTAACCATTAAGTGATCATGCTAATCATAAAAGAAGGGGATTCATTGGGATTCATTCACAATGGGATTCATTAGGCTGCCCTTCATACTAGCGCTCTACTCTCCCTACATCTGGTCCTCACTTGCACCTTGCTCTTCTCATACCTGAAATGATGTTACCGTTTGGGTAATCTTAGGGAGATAGAGAAGGGAAATGGAAAAAGATGGGGATTATCTGATACTCATTGCTGAGGCTAGCAGCCCGTGTATTATTTTCTCTTTCTCTGTTGAGAAAGTACAATATGCCTCTATGCCCTACTGAGGCTAATCAGGAAACAGCTTGTGCCAACCATGAGCCAGTGACCAGGTAGAACACAGCTAGTAATGAAGACAAAGTAGAATGGAATAAAGATAGGAAGAGAGAAAGAAAATTAAGTAATAGAAATGTGCTCATTGGTTGAAGTGGCCTGGAGGTGGTGAAGGCTTCTGGTAAGGCTGTTTCTCCTTCAAGAGAAGATAAGGTAGGTAAGGGAGGAAGAGTGGGCAGCCTGGTGCTAGATTTCTCTTTCTAAAACAATCAGCAAGGGAAAGGGTGGAGACATAGAGCTGTCTTGCTGGAAGACTGTCTCTTTTAGTCAGTGACTAGGTTTCTGGGAGTCTACCTCTCTAGGAACTTGTTGACAAAGCACTGGGACAACTGCCTTCCCTCAAAAGTTAAATTGTCAAATAAAGCAAAGGTTTCACAAACCTACCAGAAAGGACATCATCCCCAATGAAGGCTTATAGCTGTCCAGGGCAGTTGTCTATATCCATGACCTAGTAGACCTCCTAGCTGCTTCCAGAACCCAGACCCCACTTCTCCCCATGGGCAGGGACAAGATTTCTATTGGAGGTTTATGGATGAGACTATAAGAGGTTGCTAGTTTCATTTCTCCTATTTAAGGCTATATATGCTTCAAGGTTACCCACCAACTTTGGAAATCAGTAGCAAGTCCTTTGTAACAGATTTCCTATCTCTATGCTCTAATACCAAGGCTACAAAATGTCTTGGAATCACAGCTTATTTGTTTGTGGTCGAAATAAAACACACATGCTGGAGTTTAGGTTATTGATTCTTTTGTTGTTGTTATCCTGATTACTATTATTCTGCTAGCATGTGTGGAAGTGTTTCAATACTTTAACAACTGTTATGGCTGGACACTAGCTTAATAATAAACCTGCACAAATTCTTGGGGCTATGGAAAACTTTTTTAAGGAGTACAGAATATGGACAGTTTTCAGTGAAATACTGACTAGATCTTCAGCTTCCATGAATTCTCTTCTGTAAACTGATTCGCCTGATAACTTGGCAGTATTCCAATTTCTAGGGTCACCATATATCACAGTTTCCTGGCTAACACTTAATTCCTAGAGTAGTTATTAATAGGGCCCCCTTTTACTCTCAAAAATGGTGAAGTTTAGAAGATATATGGTGTGCCTACCACAGCCCTTTACAAAAGAAAACATACTCCTTACACATAAATCTTACTTTGATCTATAGCCTAGGGATGTAAAAACTTCCTAGAGGGCACCACCAAAGCAGATGCCTCATGTAATGATTAATCAGGCACCATAAACCAATGGGCCTTCCAGTCTTTCCCAGCTATATATACAAATATATCTGTGCCAAGGGAAAAGAATAAGATATCATGATCTGGAACTTATGTCTTTTGTAATTATTTAAATTCATAGTGAATTTTTGAGGTGACTTAAAACTAGTGTGGACAAAGTGAAGGTTCCTATGGCCAGGATTCTCACCTGGCCTCCAGGCGCCGGCTTGCTGCATGCAGACTCGCTCTGAGTGGGCAGGATTCTAGTGATTGACCTGCCACCTTGGGAATAAAGTTGGGTATAACCCTTTCACCCCAAGAATGTTCCGTTGTCATTCCTCAGTGTCACTGAATCCATAGTGAACTTGCCTGGGGCTGAAACCCATTGGCAAGACACTAGGAAAGAGCTTATATAATTTTTTAGCATTGTTCAAGGAACATGTGAACAGAGTTTGAAGACAAGTACTCAATGGTAATTTTTCCTAAACTATTTTTTTTTTCACATTGTGGAGGCTGCTCATAGTGAAAGAAGCTGCTCACAGCCCAGGACTTTGCCTCAAACTTTGCATTGCTGCTTCAAAGGCCAAGGGATTATATATCTTTGCACAGCTGTATCTCTTTCATATTGTATCACATCTAAGGTTATCACTCCCCTTGACCAAAATCTCCTATAAGACTCGATATACAAAACAGATAATAACGTGGTTACCTTCACTGAAGCTGCGGTAAAGAATTATATGAGTTGAGATTCTTCTGCTGCAGATAACAAAATATCTAACTAATGGGGGCTTCAAAAGGATGTATATGAACTGTCTTAATAAAAAGTGTAGATGTAGAGGTGCATATTTTTATTTGCGCAATGTAGCTACAATGACATCACCCAGCCCACATGCTTTTCTATAGTGTGACATTGCCATTCTCCTTCCAAGAAGTGTGATCTAAATACCCTTTTCTTAAATCTGGCTAGCCTCTATGATTCACTTCTGCCCAATGGAATGTGGCAGAAGTGATGCTGCGTAACTTCTGGGTCAAGGTTGGAAAAGGCCATGTAGCTTCTGTATGGCTCTCTTGAAAAGATTAGTTTCAGAATGCTTTCTCATAGGATATTCTCTTTCTGAACCCAGTCGCCACGCTGTGAGGAAGCCTAAGCCCCATGGTGTGGCCGTGTGCAAGTACTCTGATCAACAGTTTCAGCTGAGCCCAGCTTTCGAGTCTTCTCAGCCCACACGCCTGCTGTGTGAGTGAAGAAGCCTGCATTAACCCCATTCTCTTGCTGTTTGAGCCACTTCCTGGTGTATTTGCCTGCCTGTCTGAAGCCCCAGATGAGAGGCAACAGGAACAAACCACTCCCAATGTGTCCTGTGCAAATTCCTGACCCTCAGAACTCTGAGTCCAGAGTGGTTTTAAGTCACCAATCCTGGGATTGCTTGTTACTCAACAGTAGCCACTGGAACAACTGAAGTTTGGTGCAGCAGTTGGTCAGCATCATCAAGGAGGTAGGCCCTTCTTTCCTCTCTGCCATCCCCAGTGTGTTGTGCTGTTGCCTTTCCATAGCACAGGATGAAGCCTACAACTCCAAACATTTCTCTTATTATTGGGCAATAATAATGCCCCAAGAAGGAAGCAAGAGAGAAGGGGATTTTCATCTCTACTATTGTTTTATCAAGGAGGAGAATCTTCCCCAGAATGTCTTTGGTAGATTCCCCCTTATGTCATTGACCAGAACTGGTTTTCTTGCTTAAATTTAGACTAATAAGAGGCAAAAGAAAATAGACCTTCCAATATTGATCTAAATCATGCATGCTGAAATCTCCTGGGGAATCTTTAAAAACAAGAGCAAAATAATCCCAAGCTTAACCCCCAACCAATGAAAGCAGAACCTACTCATGTGATTCTTCTGCACAATCCTAGCTGAGAATCATTGGTTTGCAGCTTTGCCACTAAAGTGTGGTCTGTAGACTAATGGTATTAGCATCACCTGGCAACTTGTTAGAAATGTACTGGTCTAGACCTACTAAATAAGAATCTGCATTTTATCAAGATCCCCAATTTATTTGCATGCACATGAAAGTTTAAAAATTCCTGGTATAAGCAAATGATGATCTGTCCCTTGGGGCCAGGCATATTGTTATCTATTAAATTCAAAGTTTATTAAAACAGAAAAAGGGAAATGACTACTGGAAAGCATCCAATAGTGTTGACTTCAGGGGCCCAAACCTGTATTATTTTGCCTGCCTCAGTACACCCTGAGGCATCTCCTTAGAAGGTTAAGTCTCCTTGGAACACAGATTTAAAAATCACACATTAAAAGCTAATCCCTGCCTTCATATACATAAAACCAGGCTTAAGTTAGCTGTGGTACTTCTTCAATACCAGTTGCTGCTCATTTGCTCAGGAGCAAGGAGAATATGCTTGGTCTACCGTCCTGAACTTTTCCCCTTCTGCGTGATCCTTCAGGGACTAAGGCTCGTTTCACTGAAGCATGCTTGCCTCTTGACTGTACTTTCTTGGTGTCTAGCATTCATATCTGCTCCCTAGAACAGCTGAGTCCCAACTGTGACCCCCCTCAACCCTCTTCAGCTTTGAATGAGGTCATGTCTTTATTCAGGAAACAGTGAGTACGTGCTTTCATCGGGACATTGTGCTGGGTGGGCACAATGTTAAGAGGTAGGGTAGAAGAGGAAGAAACTGGAGAATGGTACAGTGTCCATATTTTCAAGTTGCTGGAAAGGTGTTGGGAAGAGATTTAAGGGAACAGACTGACATTAGATGTGGTCTCAAGGCTCTAAGCCAGGGGTTCTCACCTGCTAACCGTGAACGCTTGAAACGCTGTATGCTGAGGAAACTGCGGACAGGAAACGGTTAAGCATTTAGGCTCTGGAATCAGACTGACTTGGGTTCATATCCCAGTTCTTCTGCCTAGTAGCTGGATGACATGGGGCTAAGTTACTGCCCTTCTCAGTGTCTACTTCCTTTTCTATAAAACAGGAAAATGATAACCTACTTCCTCAGGTCATTGTGAGAAGTTAATGATATAATACATGGAAAGCTGTTTAAAAAGGTGTTTTCTTTATGAACCACTGAAAATAGAATTTATATTAAAATAGGAAAGAAATCAATTGTTTTCTTAGATATCAGAAAAGGCTGACCGACTCCCAGTTGGCACTATTGGATGGCATCTTCTCTAATACCCTGGGATTCAGGTTTGGAATTACTGAGAGACTCTCAGGTACACGAAGATGTCTTTATGTGTCCCTGGCAATGTCAACTTTTCTCCTCCGTTTGCTGCTGAACAGCCTGCTTTAGTAGACACGACCAGGAAGGCATGACTTTCCTTGAGTTGGTCATATCTAAGGAAACCTAAGATCTAACTGCTGTTTGGTGTGTATGGTTTTCTCCCCAAAGGTAGCATTTTCCAGATAAGACTGGATTCCTGTTCTGCTTCTCCCTCCTGACCTTTTAGCTCCCATCATATAAAGAGCTGAGGCTTCATGTGGTGCCTTTCATGCCCTTTGTTCAGTTCCCAACCATGAGAGTCTTCTTGCCTTCCCCTGTCCCATCTCCAGAATGCATGGCTTACCGCCACTTAATTCTGAGTATCCAAGAGATGTTCTGGGGCATGGATTCAGCTGTGCATCGGGCTTAGTCCATGCCTCCTGTGGCAGAAGTTTGAATTTCATGAGACATTGTGGAAATGTCTCCAGGAAGGACCTCATGCTGCTCAAACCTACCTCTGATAACTCTCAGTTTTGTATGTTCAATTTTTTAAAAGTCCCTACCTTGATAATTTTTAAAGATTAACACTGACATCCATTAAACTCAATACAGCATCACATTAAATAGTAAATTTTAAAAGCATCAATGAAATGTTACCTTACAGAAGTAAACTAGTTTCAAAGACTTGAGTTGATAGCATGGCATCTTGTTCAGTTTGGTTATTATCACTGACATGAGATTAAACTCACTTTATCCCATGGGATCTGATACATGAAAAGAACTTTAAGAAAAATAAGTGTCACCAATGTTACAAAAAGGCTCAAGAGATGGAAAGGTTTTGGCCTATGATCAACACTGCTCTAAATGCTAGGGCTGACATAATTAACTGGATTTATTCATTATCTATGTGAGTAAAGCCTCCTACGCTTTTTAAGCTGAGTCTTTGAAAGAAAAAAGAAAAGGCAAAATGCGCTTCCATTGTAATGAATCCCTTTTGGACAGAAAAAAAAAATTTCAAGTTCAAAAATGCTTCTGATCAGATCCCCTCACCCTTTGAGGGAGGATGCATTTTATCAATCACTTTGATGAAGGTGTGATCGATGCTGTCTCTTAAGGGCAAGCTTTGCAGCAATCGCAGGGAGTAAACTTGGACATGTCCGCTTATCAGCTCAGCTCACTGGGACACCTTCTTCCTCAGTCATGAATGAGGACCCCTTACAGCTGCGTCTTTTCTGTTCCATTACAAAATCAGTGCAAGTTCTTTTGGGGGTAAACAGTCAAAGGTTTTGAGTGACACTGAGAGTGAAAACTTCAACTCCCTTCTTTCCTAGCTGTGAAGGGTAGTTATTTATCCTTTCACTTTGTGGTTGTGGATGCTTATTTTCCTTCAGTAGCTCTTCAAACTTGGATGTGTATTTAAAAACTAGTAATAAAGACATGATAACAAAACTGTAACAAAGTGTGCACCTCCAGACCCAAAAGCTAGCTTCAGACACAGAGCACTATGGATCCCACGTGCTCCTTTAATGCTTCTTCCAAGCCCCCTGAGGTAATCATAATCCAGGATTTTGTTTGAAGCATTTCCTTGCCTTTCTCCATAGCATTGCCACCTTAGGTGTTTAAACGTATCATCACTTAGTTTTGAAGAGTGTAAATGCAAAACGTACTCTATGTCTTTTGCAATTTTTTTGTTTGATTTTGCTCAGCATTAGGTTTTTGAGACCCATCCATTGTGTGATTAGCTGTAGTTCATTCAGTTTCACTGTTGTATTATGAAATTGTTCGTTTCGCAATTGATTCATTCATTTCAGTGTTGATGAGGATGTGGACTGTTTCTTGCGTTTGTTACAATGATCAATGCCACTGAGTTCTGTGCCCTGGTACTGTTGCCTATGCCAGGGAGTAGAATTTCTGGGTTGTATGGTGTGGTCTATTTAAGCCATCCAGGCAATGCCAGATTGTGTCTGTACCACAATTTATGGTTGAACAAGAGTCTCTTTTGTTTCCTCTTATGTGAAATACCTGTACTTTCTCTTCATTTTTCTATTGAGATATTTGACTTTTTCTTATGATTTTTGTTTTTTTTCTTTAGCTGGATAATGATCTGTATGTAGCAAATATCTTCTCTCTGTGGCTTGTATTTCACTTTTTGTTGTGTTTTTGATGAACAGCTTTCTTAATTCTTAAAACAGCAAGATTATTAAGATTAATTCTTGAAACAGCAAGATAAATCAATCTTTTTTTTTTTTTAACATGCAGTGTCTTTTCATGTGTAGACACTTTTTTTTTTTACTGCAAGGCAGATGGTGTCGGTCTCGTCCACCCCCTAACCCCCTTCTAGGCCAAACAGAACAAACACACCTATGTTTCATAGGAAATTCACCCTCAGGAAGCCATGTAGGATATTTGTGCTGGGGATGTGAGGATGATTAAGGGGATCATGATTTCAGTGCAGGGCCTCATCCTGGATCCCTCGGTCACCGTGCTTCTCTCATCTTTCTCTGCATGATCTCTGGAAACACCAAGAAGTTGTCTGGGAAAGAATAAGGCCATATTTACTCAGGTCCCCTTGGGACCTCAGATTCCCCTCCAGACAAGTGTATCAAGGAAGGTCTTTGGAACAAATTCAGTGTTATCCCTGAAGAATTCTGTTGTGCTGGATAGAGGACCTAACAGAAATGGAAAGCTCATGACACTCACTATTCTAAAACTTCCTTTTCTTCACTCAACAATGTATCACAAACATCCTGTCCTTGCCAAAAATATACAATCTATCTTCCTTTTAACTGACACATAAAATATAATTATATGGCTTTGTAATGAAGCCATATCTACATCTTCTCTTATTGAAGGTCATGTAGGTGGTCTGGAATTGTTCTAATGTAGCCATAGAGTGAATACGTGTGTGTGTGTGTGTGTGTGTGTGTGTGTGTGTTTACATGCACATACAAAGTGTGTATATATATGTGTGTATGTTTGTGTATATAAATATCACCATATATGTGTGAGAGTGTTTCCTAGCACTGTTTCAGAGAAATGTGATTGCTATGACTAATGACATTTTCATTAAAAATTTTTATGTGGCTGTGAGGTTGCCTTCCCATCAATGTTGACAAGGGTATGCTTCACTCTAGCCTATCTTGGACACTACGGGTCTCTTAGACTTTTGTTAATCTGGGTGAAAATGGTATTCTCTTGTTTTAGTTTACATTTCCCTCATAACTAGGGAGCCCAACCATCTTTTCAAGTGTTTATCAACCATTTATATATGTATTTTAAAGAATTGACCCCCTTCCCTGAATCAGAATAGAATGAGTATAAAGCAGTGTAACCGGAGATGTTTGCCATTTTACTACATTGTATTTTCATCATAAAAGAAGTAGAATAGCATTTATATCATCTGCAAATTGGTATTTTTGTGACTATTTGTACTTAACCTGAAAAAATCACAAAACTAACCATGCTAAAAATCAATGGATTTGTCTGGGTTTGCTGCTTGAAATCTTTTTGTTTTGGTATTTTGAAACAAGATTTTCAAAATGCTTTCACCACCGTTGTCTGGCAGTCACATGTTAAATATTTTTAAATCAACAGATGTAAATTAAACAAAACAAAATAAAACAAAATCCTTATTAATTCATTACAGCAAAAGTTTAGCAAGTGTTCTATACTCGGGATTCTAATCCTGTCCCACAGGACAAGCTTTTTGCGAAAATATTTGTAACTGTTAATGACTGAATGTAATAAAAACATAAATAAAATTCAGGAAAATCACACAACTCAGAATAAGAGGGAACATTTGGGAAGGTCCATGGGTACCTCAGCTCTCCCGGTAATGCTCTGTTTCTGAAGCTGGGTGACATGGACACGGGCATTTGCATGAATGCTTTATAATTCCTCATATTTATAATATTTCTTAAACAATACACAATCCGCACTTGCTTTTTCCAATTCCACAGTGGCACCTAAAAAAAGATTACCACTCTAAAGCTTAATGATCACTTTGGAGGGGTTCGAATGCAGGCATATTTGGCAGTAATTCTGTGCAGAGATGGTGGCACTGGTCCACCAATTCTGAATGGCCTGGCTGCCTGTACTTCATCTGGCAGACAGACACTTCGATGATAGCAAGTACGAGAATTCCTTTCATTTGTATGGCACCACGAGTAATAAACTTTCTTAAAGGCATGAAAAATATCCTGCAGGAAAAGATGAAAAATAGGGATGATGTCTGACTCAACAAATCTGCTCAGCCTCACTTTTGTAAATAATGCAGTTTTTAAATGTAACCAACTGTTCTCCTTGATGGACAGTTTGCGTGTATTACACTATAGACCTGAAGCTCACAACCTTTGGCTGCTTCTTAAATTGAGAGGCTGCATTGCTTCAATCTCTCAAAATGCATTTGTTTTCAAGGCCTGTGGGTAAGCATGGTGGACTTTGTGTGGCTACCTATTTGGACATCTGGCTCATTTTGAAAGATAATAGATTGAAGGCTAATAATCATCACTTTGGGATTTAGTAATTCAAATGCATAGGAATATTTTGTGAAGTGGTCTCCTTAGGATGGGCAGCTCTGTCTGTTTAAACGAACACAACTTTGGTTGGCAAAGCTCTTTACTGATAGACATGAATAAAAATGTAACCTTGGTTGGGGAACCCATACTTCATGGTTTGCATTTGGCCGTGGCGTGAGCTCTGCCTCCCCCTCAGGTGTCAGAGAGGAGATTTACCCTGTCTCCCCATTGCGTCAGAGTGGTGGGCAACACTACAGGCTGTGCCCTACAACATGTAGAGCACAGTTCATTTAGGTTTTTATGAGTCCTTCATATTCCCATTATGATCCCAAACAGGAAAATGTCAGTGCAGGGAATGATTAACACTGTACACCAAAATCTCCTTGATTTTCCTTTTTTTGTTAATATTCACTGAACCTCTAAACCCAGGAGGTATAGTTTCCTCAGCCTTGAACTTTGTGTACACCTTGGAGATCTTCAAGTACCATCTGAATGGTGATTTCTCTGACTATTTTGAGAGAACACAGATCAAGGACAGAGACCTGATAAACATGGTACATAGTGCCGTTACTTTGATTATTTTGCTTATTTAGCCAATACTTGTTATATATTCAGGGAATACCTACTGTCTTAGTCAGCTTGGGCTGCTATAACAGAGGACCATAGATGGGCTGGTTTAAGCAACAGACATTTATTTCTTGCAGGTCTGGAGGCTGGAAGTCTGAGATCAGGCTGCCTGCATGGCCAGGTTCTGGTAAGAGCCCTCTGCCTGGCTGGCAGACGGTGAAGTTGCCCTGTGTGCTTTCCTGGGTGCCTGTTGAGAGAGTCAGAGAGAGACTGAGAGAGATCTCCCTCTTCTAATAAGGCCACTAATCCTGTCATGAGGACCCCACCCCCATGACCTCATCTAAACCTAATTACCTCCTGTGGACCCCAGCCTCCCAATACAATCATATCAGGGGCTAGGATTTCAGCATATGGATTTTTGAGGGGACATGGACATTTAGCCCATGACACCTACTTTGTGCCAGGAAATTTCCTAGGTGCTGTCGTATATTTGTTCAGGTATTCATATGGCTGGTTTCTGTAACGACAAACCAAAATCTCAGAGACAAAACAAAATAGAAACATATTTCTTATTCATGTGAAGGTTTTCCACCCAGAGATTAAGGGTGTTGGTTTCATTACACCTCCCAACTTCACGGTCTCCTGGAGCCTTGGAGTCATCTCTAGGACCTTCTTCATCCAACCCGCTGAGAAGGCAGGAGAGAACAGAGAATTGCCATTGGGAGGTCTTTGCAAATCCAGCCTTGCAGGGGGCACACATCACTGCCACCACATTGCACTGGCCGGGACTCACATGTGATCCTGCTGGCTGCAAGAAAACTGGGGCCCGCGAGCATGTTGTTTGGAAAAGAGAAAAGGTGTTTGGTGAGCATGAAGCTGGTCTCTGCCAAATGTGCTACAGTGTTAGATGAGAAGGTTCCTACTTGTAGAGTGTCCCTTCTGGTGCAGTATGATAGACCAGAGGCAGGTGAACTGATACATGCCTAAGAATTACAGAGAGTGGTGAGTGCTGCAGAGGAAAGCACTAGGCAAATGGTATTCAGATGAACAGCAGACAGAAGGGAGCACTTCTGAGGACGACGAGGAGAAAGAATCTCTTTGGAGATGAAATTTCACCTGAGACCTGATAGAAGGGAGAGAGCCAACTGTGTGACATCTGGAGGAAAGCTTTCTGGTCAAATTGCAAAGTCAGGGTCAGAGTGGACTTTCTGTGCTTGGAGTGCAGGAGGAAGGTGAGTCTGGCTGGAGCGGAAGTTCAGCTGTTGACTGAGTGGGAGTGGGATGGATGAGAGAAGGACACGGAGAGGCAGCTTATGCAGGGCCTGTGGGGTCTTCCCTGATTCCATGTGCAGAGGTTTTGCTGAGCATTTCGGGTATGTTATCTCATTTCATTTTTTCAACAAATCTGAGAAAAGGATATTATTGATCTGCTGAAAAGAGATGAGGAAATGGAGTCTCATGGAGTTCACATGACTTCTTCAAGATCACATAGCTCTACATGGAGAACATAGCCAATGATTGTGTAACATCTTCCTATGTTGACAGATAGTAACCTCACTAGTGGGGGAAGGATATAATAATGTGGGTAACTATTGAACTGCTGTGTTGTCTACTTGAAACCAGTATAAGATCGTATATCAACTAAACTGCAATAAAAGAAAATCATATAGCTGTTGAAGAAGAGGAGTCAGATTCACAGCTGGTCTGACTCCAAAGCCATGCTTCTAACCATGACGGAGCTGTGCTTGTCAACCAAGTTCTTAGTCCATACTGAGGACTTGTTTTCTATTCCTTCATGAAACAGTACAAAAGAATGTGCTTCTTAAAATTCTGACAACTTGAAACCGCTGAGACTGGTCCGATGTATACTGAACAAGGAGATATTTAAAATATTCTCCATTTAAAATTTTTTCTCAAATAAATATGCTTTGTTCTTTTATTAATAATTTTAGTGACATTTATCATTGTCAGTTATGAAGTTTTGATGATATAAGGACATTTGTGAGACAAATGTAAATGATTTCATATAGTAACACTGCTCTCAGCTATTCCCCTCTCCTAAAATACACAGTGACCGTATTCCAGATTTAACTCATAGATTCTCCAACGCATTTTTGGTAACTGACGGGCACCCTTTGAACTACCATTTAGCTTGCTGAGTTTATATTTGTTCAAAGTGCTTCCACCTACATTCCCATCTCTATTATCTTGGCACCTAACTTTCCTTAGACATATCTACCTAATTTTGAACTTCTGATACATAAATTAACAGATTAAATCATTGCCAGTCTAATCAAAAGCTAGCCCCCTGGAAATCCTCCATCAGTTGAGGATGAAGGATAACATGGAGTTTTATTCCAACACTATCATTCATTTCTTCTTTCAATTACTTCTTTTTCACTTATTTTTTACTCATGACATGTTTTCTCTAAGGAGGACAGATACAAGCTCATTCTTGAATTGGGAATACAAAAGTAGTTCAACATGAGACATGTACATGTGGAAGAATTATCCCCTGATTTATTGTCCATAAATGATGTTAGATTAACAGAGAACAAGGAATCCTGCAATGTGTTGCCATATGTGGAAAGTTGCTTCTTTGTAAGCCTAGCTGGTAAACTTTGAAATTATCATATGACATGTACATGTAGGCATAGAAAGTCTCCCTTTTGTTCCTCCTTAATCTACTAATACATGAAAAATCTTAAAGATCAAAACTTATATTTTCCTTTAAGGATAGGGAGAACTCTGTCATCATTTACAGAGGAATACTCAGGTATAAACAACCCATAGGGCTGAAAAAAGTTAAATAATATTTTTTAGAAGAAAACTAAAGGCATTTATACCAGGTAATCTCTATGAACATAGCACTTTCTCCTTCTTACCATGCTCCTTTCCTATGATCTCTTGTAAAGTTAACACAGTACAATGAGCAGTGAATATAGTGTCAGAAGACCTAAGTTTGTACCTGGACTCTGCCATTTATTTGCTTGCTGATTCTGGGCACATCATTTGTAAATTTTGACTTGGTATTCTTTGCTGCAAAGTATGATAACATAGGTGAAAGTAACTTAGTAAATATTTAATGTTATATTGATGGGAAAATGTTAACATCATTAGACTCAACTTTTCTGATTCAGCCTCGCATCCTGACTACTAAGCTTCTCTCATTCTTTTTGTAAAATCTCTCCATCATGCCTGGACCTTCCTAACTTCTAAGCTTTCTCTTATTTTGCTTCATTCAAAGCTTTCCCTGAACTTCTTCCAGGATCAAGGAAGCACCTTCTAAGTGTGGACAGAATCATAGGTTCATCCATCCATGCATTCCTGAGGCAAATAGCAGCTCCCATGTGTGCCCTCTCCATCCCTGTTCTTGTTCCTTCATTCTTCCTGATTCCTTTTGTCCCTACTTTTCCCTTCTTCCAGGCAAATACAACCTTATCATCTCCTTGGACTTGATGAATTTTAGGACTCTTTGAATCAAATGATACTCCTCTTCTGGAAACAAAGGGAGTCATTTATATTCCCTTAATTTTCAACTCAGTGGAGGTATCACTTCCTCCGGGAAGTCCTTCCTGACACCATCCTCCTCCGTACTGAAACATTGCTACAGGTTTGTAATTATATAATATATGATTGCATGATATTATATACAATTTGCTTTGGGGGGAAAATGTTTTTTGAATTACAAAGTAATTAGAATTATCTTTTTAAAATACAGGTTTTTCTCATTGATAATGGCTTATATATTCAGTCATTCACATATTCATTCTTTTGACAAATATTTTATTGAACATCTGCCATGTGCTACATGTTGGTCCAGATGCCTGGGGTACAGAAATGAAGAAGATGAATTTGCTTAAGGAGCTCATGGTTTAAGGGTCTAGAAGACACACACAGATCATTAGACTCACAAGGCAAGGATCTGTGGAAAGGGCCATGGAAGCACCCAAATTATACACTGCCTTTGCTTTCTAACTCTGGGTAAAGTGAAGGTTGCCACAGCCAGGATTCTCACCTGGCCCTGGTCAGCTAGCTCACTACACATGTGTGGGCAATACGTTGTTACTGACTCTATATAAAGAGCTCTGCCCAGTGCTCTGGGCAACATGGTGGCACGGCTACAAGGCTGCAGGAGAGCAGAGACTGGAGCAGGGGCAGCATCGAGGACAGAAACTGAGAAGGCTACAGGGGCAGAGAGGCCCAGAGGCAGAGAGCAGCTTGCTGCATGCAGACTTGCTCTGAGTGGACAGGATTCTAGTGATTGACCTGCCACCGTGGGAATAAAGTTGGGTATAAACCCTTTCACCTCAAGAATGTTCCATTGTCATTCCTCAGTGTCATTGAATCCATAGTGAACTTGTCTGGGACTGAAACCCATTGGCAAGACACTAACTAGGGGTGACTTTACAGAAGAAAGGATACTTTAGTGGAATCTGGAGAAATTAAGTGTCCACTATATGTATGGGAGGTCATGAAAACAGACAAAATCACAAGGCAAAGGCCTATTTCTTTACACATCATCAGCCTCCTGAGCTGGAATTAATCTACAACATTAGAGAATTGGTTTAGATGAGTTTTCATGTATCTCTCCTAATTCTGTGCTCCTGGGTTTTTGACAGTGTTTTGAATATCTTCTCTGTGCAACGCAATGTGCTGACATTTGGGGAGAAAATGCTGGCTCTATTCTCAGTTTACCCTGTGGTGAGACATGGTAAAGAGGTTTCCCTTGCTCAGCTAGCCAACATCAGGAGTGCTTGAAGTGCTGTATATTGAGAAGGTTGTAAGATCACATGTAGATTCATTATAACAAGAGCTGTAATTGATTACTGATGTCTGTCCTGATGATGGAAAGGAGTAAAGCAATGTGAATCACTTTGTTTTCCTAGTAGAGGTTAAATTTAGAAATTACCCAAAGTCTTATGAAAATAAAAAGTTGAAGTGATGAATTAAAGAAACCCAAAGAACAGGAAAGCCAGAGTGTCGTTTTATGAGTATTGATATTATTAAAGACAAAATCCTCATTTTTAATATTCTTTTACCAACTAGTCCAATGTCTCTAGATAATAAAAGTGATTTTGCATTTTGGGGATGCAAAGAGCAACTCAGTTTAATGTGCCCTGGGCAAATTAGATTTCATATGCTCTCCTAACAGCCTGTTTTCCATTACAACACCCCTCAGATGTGTCCCCCCCTCACAGCGTATGCTCTTTTGGGCAGGAACCACTGAGTCAGTACACTGAACCCTGCATCCTCAGCAGTTAGCATGGAAGATACTCAGATGTAACTGCTACACAGAGGTGTTTAATATGTAACTGCTGCCTGAGTGCTGAGTGAAAAATGGAAAGTACCCCAGCATAGTTTGTGTAACTTTTCAGCTATCTAGGTAGATACAGAAATGATCACATGTGCAGATCATAAACAAGATGTGAAAGAATGTCAGATAGTTAATTGAAACCAACAGTGTGTGAGGAAGTGAAGTTAGAAGTGATGTTATTTCAGAAGTAAAACTTTATAAATCTTGCATTTAACCAAATGACAAGCTAGCTTTTCATTTACACAATGGAAATGAACATTAAAGTATTCATAAAGACTAGTAGAGAAAGTTATTCTGATGGAGTGAAGTTTTAAATGCAAAGAATGAATATATTTTATAGATTATCTCAGCATGGAACAGATTTTGATGAATACAATGTAGACCATGGGTATAGAATTCATTTATGCAGATTCGTATGGCACAGCCCATTAGAGTTCTTGAAATACATTTAGCCCATGTTTAATAAAAGCTTGAAAAATTTGTAATTTTCTTTTGTGTCTCTATCCATTTTTCTCTTAACCTGTTTATACAAGACAGGCTATTCCTATTGTTGGGTGTAACTCTGAGAGAAACTTCGTTATTCATTAAATTATTTAGAGAAATGTTTCAATTCTAGGAAGTATTCCCTTCTAGCTTAACCTTAACAATCTTTTAAAATTAGAGACCCATGTTTGTCCTTACCAAGGCAATGACACTCTTATTTAAGCTAACACTATAGATCAAAATATTGATTATAAAATTTTGTGTAAATGTCAAAACTTCACTTTAAATGCTTATTAGCTGTTAAGTCAGCCTCTTCATCTTCAAGCTATAGCATATTATTTTAAAATTCTATTGCAATTGCTTTTCAGGAAGTCTTTTCTTATTTTCTTTTTCTATCACAAGTTTAGCATTTCAGAGGCATAATTTGTGACTTTGTAAGGAAGCTGTTCTTGGATGTCTTGCTACAGGGTAGTGTTATCAAGGATGAGGGTCCTTTATCACTTCCAGTCATAAACACCTGAAGAGAGGTTGAAGACCAGCCTTATTCTGAACTCAAACATAGAAATGTTCTTGTTATTTGACTATTGCTCAGATAACTAAACCTACCTATTGTAATTATAAAAATTATATTAGTAACCTGATTAAAAAATAATGACAATTACACCTTCCAGAATTCCTTCTTACTTCAGTGTTTTGTGTATTTTTCCTTAGCTAATCTGGTGTTGACCTTTGAGAGTTCACACGCGATATCAGATAATGTGCAAAAAGACAATGGAGCTTCCTTGACTTAAGGAATTACATTCCAATAAGCCCATCATAAGTTCACAATATCATAAGTCAAAACTGCACTTAGTACATCTGTGGGAAGTTGGAGTTCCTATGGCCAGAATCCTCACTGAACTTACACCACTTGATGATGTAACTGGTCTGTTGCTAGGCTACCGCTTCCACACCTTTAGGCAATAAGCTATTATTGAGCTATATAGAGAGCTCGGCCCAGTGCTCTGGTGGAGGCAGAGACACTAGTGCTCCACCTACTGCTGGGAGAACAAGCCGGGTAATAAACCCTTTCTCCCCAAGAACGTTCAACAGTCATTTTTTTGGTCACACTGAATCCATAGCGAACTTGCCGGGGGCTGAAACCCATTGGCAAGACAACATGTAGCCTCCCAGACATCCTAACTTACTTAACCCAGCGCATGTTAAATGTGCTTAGAACACTTGCATTAGCCTACAGTTGGGCAATGTTCTATAACACAATACTTCGAGTAAAGTATTGACTAGCTTATGTAACTGATTGACTATTGTACTGAAAGTGAAAACAGAATGGTTGTAAATGGGTCGTTTGACCCACAGGACTGGCTGCCGCTGCCGAACACTATAAGGAAGGACTGCATTGCTTATGCTATCCCAGGAAAAGGTCAAAATTTCAAGTTCAAAGTACTACTGAACTTGTGGACTTTCATACTTTTGTAAAGTGGATAAATTGTAAGTTGAACCATTATTAGTTGGGGACCATGTGAAATGTGAAAGATTGCTAGAGAGATATAATTAACCTGAAAAGGTGTGAATAACTGAGTAACTCATTTGCTAACACCCCCTTCCAGGATTTAAATCCTGAACATTATTGGATAGAGATAAGGTAGTTCCTAAGCTTGGCTCTGCTTGAGGAATTTGACTGCCAGGGGATTGCATGTATTTCTTTATGAAGAAAATTTTAAGCTATTTTTTAACATAAAAATGGTCTAGCAGTCTACTTGCCCATGAAGTTCACATGATTATATATAACGAGGATTTTTCCTCTGCAGAGTAAATAACCTCCTTCCCATGTGTATATTGATATAAACTCTCAGTGCATTTGTTTTATGATTTAGCACAGATGGTTTCTCCCTTGTTTGAGGCTGAAAAATAGATTTCCTTTGGATCCCCTGGAGTTCTTTTTCTTTGATGGTTAGAGAGTAGATATTAGCTTTTCCTGAAAATCAAACTTAAAGAAAACTATTGCTATGCCTTTAAAATGTTTTTTTTTAATTTGTGTATATTTCAAAAAGAAATGTGCTGTAGTAGTGTCTGTTGTTAGCACATATTAGAATTTATGTTCTCATGATGGCAAGTCCCAAAGAGTCATAGAAAACCAGATTTTAAGAAAAATCACATGAAAATCTATTATATTGAGACAGGTGCTTGGCATTTATTGTGCTCTTTATTTTACATATTTTATTAGTGTCAGTATAAGATTCAAAAGCATATTACTTTCTCTGTTTATCATATTTAGAGGTAAAAAATTAATCAGAATACGTAGGCTATAGTCTAAAGATTTTTTGTGGTATGGTAAAGAAGATTTAAATATTTCTTTCTCTATTTGATCTAAGCTATTCAGAATTGCTACATATGTTTCTAGGTCAGTATCATTTAGTCTGGCAAAAATACTTTGTATTTACGAAATCATTTAAAGTCATTAGTTCATAATTATCAAAACCATGAGGTACACAGTGTTATGTTCCCTAATGTAATAAATGTAAAGAAAGGGAAAGATTACATGGCTTCCCTTAGATGACCCAGGATTTGGGGGAAGGGAATTAAAGAAATATTAGTTCATAGTTTTCTTTTTTATTTGCTCGTTTTTGTTTTGTTTTGGGGGACAATGTTGTCTTCTAAGGTATGGCATTGAAGAGAGCTCCTCATTCCTGTACTGTGAATTTCCAAATGGGAACATGCTCTGCTTGGACCCATTGTGTCTGAGATGAACCCTATGATAAGAGCACGAGTAACAGCTAACATTTATGGTGTAAGTTATATTTGTCAGAGAACAAAACTCTTTCAACATGACTTCATTTAATTCTATTAATTACCCATGAGATAGAAACTATTGTTATCAGCATTTTATAGATGAAGAAAATTAGGTTTAAAGCTTGGAAATGGACCCAGTGTCAGGAAACTGATAGATATTATAGGCTTGCTAACATCGGATGATACGCTTTTCGCCAATAGAACATGTCAGGAGAAGAATCCAGCTGAATAGGAAAACCAGAATAAACCCCACCATTAATCAGGATATTGTAAAAGCCCTGTTCTAATTCTCTAAATTACTGTTGGACAAATATAATTAAGCCTCAAAAGTAACTCATCAGATTAAGATCCTACATTGTAATTTAATCCTTTTGGGGTTTGGTATTGCTATGAGCACAAAGCTGTTCAAAAAAAAAAAACTGTCAGGCTTCACAAATCTAATGAATTAGTAGTTCTAATTTGGTATCTACCAAATTCGCATACCTACCAAAGAAAACTAAGCAAACAAAGATTCTGACCTTCATATGTGGATTTTGTCCAAACTCATTTCCTCCTGGGGCCATTGTGTTTGCAGATGTTCTTTAACCATGGCATGGGCTAATTTTCCTCCATGCTTCTGCACCTTCTTCCTTCCAGCCCCATTCTTCCGATCCCTCATGCCCTGCTTGCCACCACTTCAGCTCCTGTTCATGTTTTCTTCCATCTGCTCACTATCCCTGAAAAGCTTTGCAAATCTTTAATGGTTCCAAGGGCAACTGATATGTGTTGATGCAGGGTCTATAAAGAGTCAATAAGAATTTTAAAGCCAGCTTTAGAAATGCTGTAATTCAGTGGCAGGGGTGAGTGAGTGTTGTAAATTGAAAAGCTGTGCTGCAGATTAAAACTAAATCAATATATGCTAAATAATTGTATGTCTGTATTCTTCATGCAGCTTTGTCAACCTCCTTTGTCCTTTGTATAAATCTTCCATACATTTGCTCTGCACAGATGTGCATCTAAGTCTCTTTCTTGGCCACCTTTAAAATTTTGGATTTGCAGCACCTCTGCTCATTTTATTATGGAAAAAAACATCTTTGTCAAGAAATGACAACTATTAATAGAAAGTAATGAGGTTTTTCCAGCATGATACATTGGGGCTTTCTTTTTCTGCCATAAGTTGCTCATAAGCCACACATACTGTCCTTTCCAAGTTGGGTTGAATTTTATTTGCATTTACTTTGTCCTCTATCAGATTTTTAAAATCAAAAGTCCCAAATGGACTTTCTGTATAAAGTATTTTGAAAGTCCATAAGTAAAAGACAATACTTCAAAATGAGAATAATGGAAAAAAATCATGTTTAATACATCTGATAATTATTGAAGTAACAATCTCCATTGGTTCCATTTGGAGTTGGCAGGGACAGGAGCACACACAGCTAGTCCAAAGAAATCCAGCTTTATTCATAGGAGAGCTCACAGCCCTGGAATTTGGTTTTACACTCCCTATTGTTTTCTTTCTTGTGAAACATTCCTGCCACTCACATGTAAACCAACCAACTAATCTGCACATAGTTATTCATAACGATTATAATGTTGAAAACACAAAACATTAACCAAACTCTAATCTCTCTAAACAGCCTGATTCCTTTGAAGTAAGAGCAAAGTGTTAATATTTCTGAGGGATTGTTGTTCTCATCATCTGCACATCCTTTAAATGTTTCCCACAAATGTCTCCCACCACCTTCCCCATGTCCAGATGACTAACATATGTTCCTGTGTTTTTTTAAAGCAAGATTTCCATTGATCTTAAAACACTGAATAAATAAAGAGAACCTGGAAAACATGGAAGTAGAAAGGTCATGATCTATGTAGGGGATGTTATAGTGTAGGAACTCAAGATTTCCCCATTTGGGGTCCTAAGGAATTTAACCTGCTTTTGTTGATCAGTGTAATAAAAGATGCGACTATAACTACATAAATAGTTGGTATTTTGCATAAATTGTATGCCCTTCTCACTAAAGTTAGTGTGCCTTTTAAACAATGATTAGCCATTGGTAACTTTGATTGACAGCTATACCATCATGATTCATCACAGATGGCTGTACCTACCACCATCTTCTCTTTACTCATGAGATGAATGGGAAAGTGGATACCAAAGCATTATTTTATTTCATTCATTCATTCAATAAATACTTGTGGTCTTTGTAAGATATTGGGGTATAAATTGAAAGATAAGTAAAACACTATCTCTCCCAATGGGCATTCACATTCTAGTGGAGGAGCAAAGCATATTAGAAACAAATAGCAACACTCAGTACAATATATAGCTGGCCGAAAAGAGATACCTACCTAGTGCAATGGCAACTCCAAGGAGAATGTGGGGGGAGATGTGGGAAAGGAAGAAGAGATCTTCCTAAAGTTGACTCAACTCCCCAGGTCCAAGCACTGAGAACCTAAAAACTTACACTGCTCCTTGCACAGGCCCTGGGTCACCTCATATCAACTAGAAGAAGAAACTCAGCTCCACTGATTTCCTTAAAAATGTCCAGTCACACTTCTTCTCTGACCTTGAATAAATTCACTGAGTATTTCATGACCCAGAGTAGGGATAATAGATGCTCACAGTCTTCCCCCGTCTTCCTAGTTTGAACCACCACTCATTCTTTCTTTTTATACCCTGACATTAAAGAAATGTCTGTCCTAGCTGTCTTCAGTGTGCTCAAATCTTTAAAAAATTTTGGCAGCAGCCTGCATTCACTCCACCACAACAGACTCACTTAGTCCATCCGAATTTACTAGAATATATTCGAAGCAAAGACAGTTCTCCTTCAAGTAGGAATTGTTGTAACAACCTGTAAAAGAGTGACACTTGTATGACACAAAGAAAGCTTCACTGAGATGATGAAAACTTAGCTGAATTAATGAATGACCTGGGGCATTCCTAAATAAATAAGATTAGGGCATGCTTATTGAGTGCCAGGCACTGTTCTAAGCATGTTAAGGAAAGTAGCTCATTGCATTTAGCAGAAAATCTGAGTTTTAGTACTAGTCCTGTTCCTGATTTTACTGAAAGCAGGAAGAGAGAAAGCGCAGAGGTAAAGCCAACAGAGCCAAGTTCTACAGCTGATAAAAGGTGAACTGGCATTCAAACCCAAAGGTTGCCTCAAGACTGTACTTTTAAAAAGTATATTGTATTACAAAGGAAGCAGGCACCAAAGAGCATACTGAGTCTGTCAGAGCACTGTAGGTGTCAGTTGGAAAGATGTAAGAGACACCCAAAATAGTAGTAAATTAAGCAATTTATGAATATGTTCCATGACATAGAAAAGTCTAAGAATAACTCTGAAATTAATTCCATCACCTCTCACATCCATTGGCTAGAATTTGGTCATATAGCAACACTTTCTTACAAAGAGAGGCTACCAAATGAAGTTTTTATCTTAATGACCATGTACCAACAAAAGTCTAATGCTATGTAAAAAGAGAAGAGAGATGGAAGGGATCACCCCACAACCTGTGCTGAAGTGTAATAAGTCTTCATATTTATCCTCAAATTCTTTCAAGGTCCATTCCTTTTCTAAATAATGTTAAATTAGACTTGAGTTACAAAAGAACTTTGATAGTCATCAGATACAACAGATGCATCCTTGTTTTGTTTCTGCAAAACACAGACATGTGGAATCATTAGGGTGTATTCTTTAAAGGTGCGTGGGCATGTTTTGTGTTGAAAACAGCAACATGAGAACAGATGTACCCACAGTGCCTACAGGTACAACCTCGTTCTGTGACAAGGACGAGCCAGTGATTTTGCTTAAGTCAGGAACAGAAGTGTTGGATGGCATATGTTTTCTGAGGGAGGTAAGAATACAGATCAGAAGCTGGGCAACTGGATGATACTGAGAGGAAGTCTTTGGCCTTTCAATACTGATGGGGCACTCACTGATCTTTCCTTTCCATTAGGTTCTGATCAAACAGTTAGTATATAAATAAATGCTCTGCAAAGGGCAAACAAATTATCAAGGGTTAAATTTGGTAGCGTGGGAGAGGCATTGCCTTTATAATGTTGTAAGTGGGTCACTAATTAAATGAAGCCGGAACCCTAATTGATACTGTGTTCATTTACCAAAGTCAACTATATTGAAGAGCTGAACATGGGACAATAGCAAACCCCTCAACTGCTTCAAAAGTGTGTAGAGTCTAGGTGGGTGGTGCTAGACAAAAAGGGCCCTGTTGTGGTATTATGCACCAGACATTATATCAGGCAATGGGGCTCAGCCATGAACAAAAATAACATCTCTGCCTTTGTGGATCTTACATTCTGGATAGGAGATAAGAAGAATTAGTTAATTAATACCATGATTAAATATAATAATAATAACCTATTTAACAAATAATATTTTAAATAAAAATGTTTTCAAAAGATTAACAATAAGCAAGTAGGTAATAAAGATCTGATCTGTTATATGGTAGTGGGATGTGCTTAGAGGAAAAACATAGTCTGGTAAAGGTTACAGAGAAATGGAAGGTTTAGAATAAGTGGTCAGAGGACATTTCAGTGGAGACTCTGCTGAAATGGAAGAGGAAGTCAAGCAGTGGTCACAACACGTGCTGTGGCCCTGAGCTGTGGTAGTGCATAGGTATTCTAGGAACATCGAGGCCAGTGTGACCACAGCAGAGTGAGTGTGAGGGGGAGTCGTAAGAGCTGAGGTCAGATGTTTCTGAGGAGCAGATGGGTAGAGACTGGCAAGCTGAGATAAAGACTTGGCATTTTATTGGAACGTGGCTGTTATTACTATCCACAGCTCCTTCTGTTGCCTATGTCATATTTCTTATTCCATAAGCCAGCCCTTCATCTCAGCAGAGTTTTTAACTTGGTGGATTAGTTTAGGCCATCATCCCTGAAAGGTTTGGAAGCCTTGTATTCTCAATGCCTGTGCCGTTATGTTTTCTAATCGCTTTCCAACAAGTTATACTATTGGACATGAAATTACTAAGCGGTATCTCAGAAAATCTCCTGGGTTCCAAGAGTATTCCTCC
Organism: Manis pentadactyla; assembly: GCF_030020395.1. Lineage (NCBI taxonomy): Eukaryota > Metazoa > Chordata > Mammalia > Pholidota > Manidae > Manis > Manis pentadactyla. The sequence continues at coordinate 39,493,736 of NC_080032.1, read as the reverse complement.
CTGCCTCCTTTGTATAACATCTGAAACTCAATTTCCTCTTGGTAAATGACATGGATTATCCAACCAGCATGTGAATCGCCTCTGCTTATTGCTCCAGTGGCACCGAGGACTCCGAATGGCCAGATGATGGTGTCAGTTTCCAATTCAGTGGACCTTGTGTCACCTTGCCAACCATTCTTCCTGGGGAACTAGGACAGATGAATCAGCAGAGCCTAGATTTGCAGGAATAGAAAGCAAATATTTTATGAATGGGATATTAGTTGTAATAGTCGGGAGGAACCACTCTGCCTTTCCCTACAGTTTTCTGGCTATCAGACAGATAGCCTGCACGTCAGTCTCTGGTTAAACACTATATTGCGTCGTAAAGGTTGGTACTCTAAAGTGTCCCGAGCGTTGCTTTCCAAGGGTTGCCATGTCTGAGTTTTCTATAGGCTATTCTGATCTATCAGGTCAGCTTCTTCTAGATAATGGCAACACCAGTGAATTCCATGGGCAGGAACCCATCTCTGGACTTTTTTACTGTCAGTGAGTTCCTTAGTCAGAAGCGATGTTTTGTGAAATGGTCATGACATCAAAAGCATCAAGGAGAGAAAATGCAAATCAGTGCCTACAAATGTTTACACTTAGGAATACATGGCTCCTCCCATTGAGGCAGAAGGCTCCCTAGTAATCAACCTGCTGTCGGGGAGCCGTTTGATCTACCTGGGACTGGTGTCATACAAGAGGCTCTGTGTTGGTCTCTAATGCATGCAGGTTAGTTGCTCAGTCATTGAAAGCCTGATTGACCTTGGTGAAGGAAATCCAAGCTTTTGAACACATGGGTGCCCACAATCCCTCTGCCATGATTACTTTTTAATTGAACACATTAGCAGGAACTGGAACACTAGAGAAGGGCTGATGGATATCTACTGAGTGTATCTTCACTGCCACTTGATTATTGAGGCCTTCCTCTGTAGTGGATGATATTTGGCTGTAAGTCATATAGATCAAAAATATCTTTACATGTGCCTTTCTCAGGGAGCCACCCAGATACCTTCTCCCCAGATTTCTTTATTACCCATCTTCCAATGATGTTCAAGTCCCTGACCATTCAGCCAAACAATTACCCACTGCCTGGGAAACAGTAAAACCATTTTCTCTAGTTATCTCTGAATCAAGAGAAGGGACAAAAGAATATACTGCTCATATTCTCTCCAGCAGATGTTTCCCTTTGATTTCTGTTTAAGAAAAACCCTAGATTGGTGAAATTATGCTGAAGAATCTATGTCCAGTTGCTTTTGCTTTCAGTATATTGTGTTAATACACCAAGCCCAAGTTTTTATGCTCAGTTAAACTGTTCATAAGAATTTCCCAGGAAGACTTAAGTATAGACAGAAAGGAGCCCACACAGCAGAGGTAGGTGCTATATGCATTACTTGATCAAACAACTGGCTTCTTCCCTCAGGACCTGCTCCAGATCCATCTCTACCTCCCATTTCCACTTGGTAGATTGCTGGTGCATACACTCAACCTTCTGGACTGATATGTCAATAACATGATTGGCAGCTCAAGAAGGCAGTTTCTGGATGTCTCTCAGTGGAGTATGCACTATCCATAAAAGCCCAGTGGCAATCTAGGAGCTGTTCCTCAAAAAGCGATTAGTCATCTATAGAAGAAGATACACCTTTGCTCTGAAACCTTAAATGTCTGCACTGTGATTGTCCTACTGAAAGTTACTAGCAGATTTTATGAAACACACATACCTACCACAAGCACTTAAAACCCCACTGGACCTGCTGTGGGATTTTTTTTTTTAAGGCCTAAATAACAGAGCAGCTTTCCCTGCAGCCTGAATCTATAGCAGAATCTTCTCTTGCTCTGAGCTCCACTCAGAATCAGACATCTTAAAGTTAGTTACCCTTTAAATGTTATATATTTAAAATATATTTATTTAAATATATATATTTATATCCCTGAAATTTGATATATTTTGCCTCAAAAATCTAAATATACCAAGCTAGCATTTGCTTCTTTCTTAATTCCAGGTAGTGAAAGTTGCCACAATTTGAAAGTGTCTCAACTTGCTCCAGACCCCTGAAGTCCCAGAAACTTCGCAGAGGTAGTGGGCCTCTGAATTCCCGTGTTTTGTGCCTGCACTCTGGCATTCATGTGTCTCAGTTAAGCCTTCTAAGCTTCATGCCACTTCGTGCTCTCCGAGTGCTATTGGCAAAATGTGATCAGTGAAGTGAACCAGTAAGGTGATCTATAGACCGTCCAGACAATGAAGTCCCTATGGGCTAGAGTGTGATAGAGGGAAGGAGAGCTGGCATAGACTTTATGTGATACGGTGAAGGCATACGGTTGTCCATGCCTGTTGAGAACTACTAACCAATGTAGGAGATAATCTCTTAATCGGGATAACAGTAGGATTTAAGTTCATGAGACTCGGTGAGTTCACTGGGAAAGTAAGTATAGAAAAAGAGAAGAGGTCTAAAAAAAGAAGAGGCCTACTGAATAAACCCAGGTCATTCTAATATTTAGAGGTCAGAGAAATGAAGCTGGACCAATCTGAGTGCCTGAAGGGCGATGGCCAAGGTGCTCGGGACAAACCAGGAGGCAGTGGTAATCAGAAGGCAGGTGAAGAAATGTTCCAGAAGCTATTGATAGATATTCATCAGTTTTGCTGAAAGGTTAAGATAAACAAGGACTAAGAATTAAATGCAGAATTTAACAATGTGAGGGACTTTAGCAACTGGAACAGTTTCAGTGAAGTGGGGAATAGGGGGCCAAAAGCCTGGGGAAATGGATTCAAGAGAGAATGGGAGAGAGTAATTGAAGAGGGCAAATACAAAAGGTCTTTCAGTGAGTGTTATTGTAAAGATGATGAAAGAAATTAGTGTAAAACTGGAGGGAATGAATATCGATGCTTGTGTGCTGATGAAAATGATCTAAGAGAGATGGGAAAAGCAAATATGTTTCAGGAAAGGGGAGAGAGTTGAGCATGAATGAAGACAGTAAGCAGACAAGAATCAGAAGACGGTTGTACAGTTGGGGTCCAGTGATCATCTGCAGCCAGGGATCATAAAAGGGAGGAAGGACGGGGACAGTTTCAACTCAGTATATCTGGTTATTCTGTGAGAGGTGTACTCAGAATGGTTCTCCTTTCCCTCAGCCTTCCCTGTGCACACACACGCATGCACACACACATACAGACAGCCCTCCATGAAGGCACAAATACATTAGCATTGAAGCATGGAAAACTTGAAGGCCAGGTGGAGATGCTCATAAATATTCATCAGAACCTCATGCTGGTGTTCCCTGGCATTCTGTCCTCAAATATCACTGTTACATTTTAGAACCAACTATTTTTACTGTTAGATTACAAATGATCTCAGGACCTGGAGAAGCCTTTGTGCAATTTAAAAATAACAATGTATATTTCATGATTTAGCAAAGCAAACACAGAAACATTCAAAAACACAGATGCTATGGATGGCTTAAGGGACAGCTGCTATAATGTCATCGAGTCAGGAAAAGAACATCTTGCTTTTCTGTATTAGAGAGTCAGACATTTTTTTACCCAGAGTAACAGTTTGCTTATATTGTCAACCTAAGAGATGGACAAACTTTTTATGGTAAAGGAAGAAATAGTAACTATTAAAGGGAGGGATAGTAAATATGTTAGACTTGTGGGTAATATAGTCTCAGCCGCAACCACTCCATTCCACTATTTTAGTGCAAAAACAGCCATGCACAATGTATAAATTAATAGGTGCCGTGTTCCAACAAAACTCCATTTACAAAAACAGGTGGCAGGCCAGATTTGACCTACAGGCTGTTGTTTGCCAATCAGTCTTTTACATAAATTTGGAAAATAAAAACATTTATCGGTGATCCTAAAATTTGAAACTTTCCAGTATTCAATAGAAAAGAGATGCACAATATAGTCTTCTAAAATGTTTTGCATGTTGTATTTAGCCACTCAAAGAACACTGCACAACCTTGTGAATTGTTGGGTTTTCTGTGTATATTTAAATTCCTTGGCCTGTTAAAATATGGTTAGGAGGAAGGCAGTTCTTTAAAAAAATACCTCATTATAAAGAAGAAGGGGTACTAATTCCAATTAACTGAGGCAATGGCATTTAACTAGGATAAAACGTTATTTACTATACATATACTTTATTTCCAAGGATTTATTTTAATGTGGAAATAAGTATGTTTAGTCCTAAAGTGCTTAGTTAGCTTAAGCTTAGTCAAAAGTAAATATTGTCATGTCATAAATAGGAAATAAATATTTTCATATTATTATTAATTTTTATATTATAAAATTGCATTCCTATAATTCATATTATTGCTAATATTCATACAACTTAGTCTTTTGAGAAATACATCTATTGCCTTCATAGTATTCTAAGGTCTAACCCATCAACACCAATTTAACTTGACATGAAGAACGACTAATTCTAGAATGTCTCCCTTGTTTATTATGAATTATAATGTAAGAGAAAAGTCTGTCTTTAGTGGATTAGTTCTTTACATGCAGGATCCATCCCTCCCCTTTGTTCCCCCTTTGGAAAACCACCCTTTCCTTATTTTCATATGTGTCCTTCAGGTAGAGCTGATCTCAATCCCTGTTCTAGACGGCGTGGCATTCATCCTGACTGGACCAATCAGAGCACAGTGCACCGCAGATGTAGGCACATCCTCGTCAGTCTTAATCAGAGGCGTTTTCAGGATTTTCCTTTGAACACTTCCTTTGGCAGAGAGGCACTTTCTTTGCCTTGGGGAGGCTGGTGAAGTAGAACGTGATCCTAGTGCCTTTGGTGGATATCCCTCAGTGAGGGTTGAGCCTGCCTGAGAACAGAGATGTCTCTGAAGGAAGCAGAGCTGAGAGAGGGTAAGAGACCAGCCCGTGATGACTTTGCTGCAGGACCTGCACAAAGTCACAGCCATAAGTGCCTATCGGTCCCCTTTTTGCTCAGCTAGTTTTGGTTAGATGGTCTCATAGCAGCAATTTATTCACTACGAGTTGGGCTGGTCCTTGTGAGCAGCAGCTCCTTTAAGACCTTAGTGTAAGTCCATAGGAAATCTCTGAGATGGGCTTTACAATTTCTATTTTACAAGTGAGGACACCAAGGCAAAACAATATCATAAGTTCTCTAATTCTGCATTTAGAATAAGTTGCTTAGTAGCATCCAGAATTCATATTTACACCTTTAAGCCTCCAAACTCTTAACTATCCTTTTCTTTTTCCCTGAAGGGAAAATGGCATGGCAAAGGGAAAATGGAATGGCATGGCAAAGGGAAAATGGTCCTCACTTTTTCTTCTATTTTGTTCAGCCTCTACCATTTACAGCTTTGCCTCTGGAAACCCATCTATTCCCTGGCAGGGGAACATGCTAGAAACATAAGGAAGTCAAGGCTGGAAGCAAGTATAAGTAATGGAATTGGGTAACCTATAAAATATTATGCACTATATCTGTATCTAATTTATAGTTAAGCACATGAATGTGCCATGTTCTCATATGAAGAAGTGAATTCCTCTATTTACTGATAAGGTAAGGAAGCCTGGTGGATAAAAGTACATTTCCTGGAATCAGGCTTCTTAGATGTAAATCCCAACTCTGTTACTTCCTGGCTGTGTGACCTTGGCCAAATTATATGCCACTCTGTGTCTCCATTTTCTCATTTATAAAATAGGAGATAATATTAGTACCTACCTTATAGAGTTGTGATGTAAATTAAATGTGTTAACCTGTGCAAAATGCTTAGCTGGATCTGGCAGAAAATACTCCCTCAGCCACTGTAGACTATTATTATTATGATTATTGATAATGTTAGAGTCTGACACATTCTCTCAGATGTTTTTTGGTTTTCATGTATTTTTGTAGCACTACAACTAGGATAGACTTTACCTAAGCATTCTTGTGTTTTGTGGCCCTAGTAGGTTAACATCAAGTCCTTACCTTTCCACGCAGGCTAGCCTTCTTCCCATCCTCCCTCCTTCCTTTCTTCCTTCTTTTTTTTCTGCCCTTTTGGAGAGGTCACTGGGCTAAAGTTGGGTGGAGTATTTGTCAGGATAAACTGGATTATACTGCAGTAAGAAGATATTCCTGAAATCTCAGTGGCTTTGATTTGTTTATTGCTAATCCCACTCCTGCACTGCCAGTGAACTCTGTTCCAAAAGATATCTCAGCAAGTTAGGCTAATGGAGATTCTACACCTCAACATGTGGCATCGATGTTCCATGCAGCAGGAGAGCGCTGCTGATATTGTTTCTTCTTTTAATATTCCTGTATTTTTCCAGAATTAAACATTTTGTAAAATGTTTACAAGTGAAAATAAAATAATCTTGTCTTAAAATGAAATAATCCACAATTACAGGAAAACTATGACCCAAAACAAAAAAATGAAAAAACAAAGAAAATCCAAAATGTTTATCAGATCTAAGGAAGAAAGGGAGTGATTTAATGACACATGTTCATTTATAAGAACACTTCTTTCTTTTTCGTTCTCTTTCTTTCTTTCTTTCTTTTTCTTTCTTTCTTTCTTCCTTTCTTTCTTTCTTTCTTCCTTTCTTTCTTTCTTTCTTTCTTTCTTTCTTTCTTTCTTTCTTTCTTTCTTTCTTTCTTTCTTTCTTTCTTTCTTTCTTTCTTTCTTTCTTTCTTTCTTTCTTTCTTTCTTTCTTTCTTTCTTTCTTTCTTTCTTTCTTTCTTTTTCCTTCCTTCCTTCCTTCCTTCCTTCCTTCCTTCCTTCCTTCCTTCCTTCCTTCCTTCCTTCCTTCCTTCCTTCCTTCCTTCCTTCCCTCCTTTTAGAATTAACTTCAGTCCTTTTGTTTCATCATTTAGCACAAAAGTCAAGAAATTTAGTGGTAATTTGAAAAATCATATTGTACTTTAATATTGCAGCTAAAATCTTGAGTTTATTGATGATTTAAATAAATCTAGTAGAGAGGAAATTTCTCTGGTCACCAATAATATATAAATAGATGAAATAGTGGGAGCATGCACTACCAATAAAATTAAAGTTTAGCAACACATAGATGCTTGTGAAGTTAAGAAATTTTTGAAAGTGTCATTTTACTTCCCAAAGGCAGTAATAATGATGCAAAATATTGAGATCTTTAATGTTATTTCATTTTTAATAATGTTCTGTGGCCATTAATAATTCTTTTAAATTCAGCAATAGTCCCTTTCCACATTATTGTCACTAAGTACTTCCTGGTTGCAGAAGAAAGTATTATCCTTTACTTACACTCAAATAACTACCATTAATTTTAGTGAGAGTTTCTAAGAATGGAAAATGAACTGGAAAATAGCTATGATATCACCCCACACCAGTAAGGATCGCCACCATCCAAAAGACAAACAACAACAAATGTTGGCGAGGTTGCAGAGAGAAGGGAACCCTCCTACACTGCTGGTGGGAATGTAAATTAGTTCAACCATTGTGGAAAGCAATATGAAGGTTTCTCAAAAAGTTCAAAATAGAAATACCATTTGACCCAGGAATTCCACTCCTAGGAATTTACCCTAAGAATACAGCAGCCAGTTTGAAAAAGACAGATGCACCCTTATGTTTATTGCAGCACTATTTACAATAGCCAAGAAATGGAAGCAACCTAAGTGTCCATCAGTAGATGAATGGATAAAGAAGTTGTGGTACATATACACAATGAAATATTATTCAGCCATAAGAAGAAAACAAATCCTACCATTTGCAACAACATGGATGGAGCTAGAGGGTATTATGCTCAGTGAAATAAGCCAGGCAGAGAAAGACAAGTACCAAATGATTTCACTCATATGTGGAGTATAAGAATAAAGAAAAGCTGAAGGAACAAAACAGCAGCAGAATCACAGAACCCGAGAATGGACTAACAGTTACCAAAGGGAAAGGGATTGGGGAGGATAGGTGGGAAGGGAGGGAGAAAGGGGGAGAAAAAGAAGGGGATTACTATTAGCATGTATAATGTGGGGGGAGGCATGGGGAGGGCTGTGCAACACAGAGAAGACAAGTAATGATTCTATAGCATCTTACTATGCTGATGGACAGTGACTAAAGTAGAGTTTGTGGGGGGGACTTGGTGAAGGGGGGAACCTAGTAAACAACATGTTCCTCATGTAATTGTTGATTAATGATACCAAATAAATAAATAAATAAACACCCATTACCCACCCACCAAAAAAATAGCTATGAAGACTGAATAAACTCTTGATCTTTTTCCCCTTAATAATATGAATTGTACATCTTAGCACATAGTTTATTAATCTTGTATAATTCTCAGAATGTCAAAGAAATAAGTCTTTGAATTTCTCCTTTCTATCTTTTTAACTATGACAGAAACTTAACTATTGACTGATTTAATTTTTAAACTCAGCCTTAGATGTTAAGGATAGTTTTTCTTCCTTTTCTTCTTTAACTTCCATTTTTTTTTTTGTAATCATTCATGTTCTTAGTTAATCTGCTATTTCTAAAAGGAAATGAGGGAAAATAGTGAGTTATTGATCTGCCCTTGCTTTTTTGCTTCCAGAGGCCACTATTTGGTAATCTCTCAGCAGTTCCTTGATTATCACTATAGTTCTCAGTAACATACTTCCTATATTTTGCTTTTGGATATTCTCTTCTATTTTTCTGTTATAGGCATTGAAACTTTAACTCTATTGCTCATACCATTCTCATCATACTTCTTCCAATGTAGCTATATCTCAATATTTATTTAGATGATTATTCAGTGTTCACATTGTTATAGCACATCTCAGCTGTAGTTTCTACTGAAATTATACCTTATTTTTTGTGTAATTTTTTATGTACCTTGAAGTTAGTAATCTCCCTCTTGTTGCTGTTTGGGTAATTTTCCTGTTCTATTCTGGATGGCTGCTCTCCAGACCTGCTGTAGGGCTGGCCTACTGTGATATCCTTCCATACCTGTCTTGAGTCCCTCTTCTTCACTGAATCCATTGCCTTTGGCCCCAGTGTTTCTCTTTTCCTTTGCTTACACCCTCATTTTGGTGGTACATATCTTCCAATAATTTCCCATGACAGGCTATGTGGGAGGTTAATTTTGCTTCATTTTTGGTTCACATCTCATTGACAGTTTGGTTGGATATAGAATTCCAAATTAGAAATCATTTTTCTTAAACCACTGAATGCATTTCTCTGCTGTCTCCTACTTTTGGATGTTGATGTTCAGAAATCAGATGACACCTGATTCCCTATGTATATGATCTGAAATTCCACAGGGAGGTGGCTTGGTAAGAGTGTTTTTATCCATTTATCTAGGAATTCAGTAAGACCTTTTAATTTGGAGAATCATGTTTTCATTGTGGGAAAATTCTTGAATATATGTTGATAAATTTCTTTCCAAGTAGAGCCTTTGCAGGCCTTGATAAAGAGTTTGGTTTTACTTCTGTTGCAGGAAGAAGGCTTTGGAAAAGTCACAGGGAATGCTATGATAGAGGGAGTACACAAATCATGATACTAGTAATCTTTTACATCACATTTGACTTTTTTATTAATAAATTCATAATAAATGCACTTGGCAGAAAATAAAATTTAATTTTGGAGTAGCTATTACAATAACATAGTTCAAAATAAAAAAATATGTGAAAGTATATAGTGATAAGTCATATTCCTATTCCTTTCTCCTATTGTTCATCTCCTAACATTCACCAACTTTTTGTTATTTGTGTATGCTTACATCCCTTAGGCAAAAATTAGTGAATAAGAATACATACTCTCATTCTGCTCATTTTTGTGTAAACTACGCACAAAATTTTACTTTTTAAAAATTTAATCTTTAAAATATTTATATATCAGCAATTAGAGAGCTTCTTCATTCTTTTAAATAACCTCTAATAATCCATTTTAGCTACATGGCATAATCTATTTGTTCAGTCCTCTATTTATGGAAATCATATTTGTTTACAAATATTTGCTATGAGTAAGGGATAACCTCATAAATATGACACTTTGAGGTGTGAAAATATACCTATAAAGTAAATATCCAAGACTGAAATTGTTAGGTTAAAAGGTTGATGATTTGTCATTTGGATAGACATAAGTTGATTTTTTTTTTTAATATCTAATTTATTGGTTATAACCTTTTGTTCTGGATTCAAACTGACATGCATTCAAATCCCAGCTTTTCGACCACTACCTCTGCAAAATGAGCAGTTCCTACCTCGCGTGCCCCAGCTAGAGCTGTTTCCATTCATATGCAGTTAGAATTCATTATCAAGTGGATTGAAAATGTGGATATTGAATGTAGAGTTAATTGCTTAAAAAGTTCACCTATGAAATGGCAGAGAGACTGTAAAGAGTTTGGGATGATGGATGAAGGGACTCTTTGAAATTGGGGAGGCATGAGCATGTTTAAGCTTTGATGGGCATGATCTGTTGAGAAGAACCAGTTGAATGTACAGGAGACAAGAAGCAGAAAATTTATGGGAAGAAGCAGTTGATAGGAACAGGAGAAATAAACAGGCTTATTGGGTTTCCATGATAGGAGGGGCGCCCTCTACAGTGACTGGAGGGATGATGAAGATAAAAGAAAAAGGAAGCTGCAGCACCCTTAGTCTTAGGAGAAGGCAGCTGAGGGCTTTTCCTTCTGGTCACGTCAACTTTTTTGACTCAAGTAGGAGGCAGAGTCATCTTCTGAGACGAAGGGAGAAAGCAAGTGTGGAAGGGTTAGGAGCTGCATCTCTGACAGGGGTAGAAAAGGTTGAAGCTGTTGTTTCAGACAATGAGAAGTTGAGTTGATCAAAGAAATGGACCATGATTCCCAGCCAATGCTGTACTTCCAGTTGAGTTTGGTTGGCCATGAATTTGCAGTGGAACCTAGCTGTCTTTCTGTGGGACTTCAGCTACTTGTGAGCTTAGCTGCTGAGGCACAGATTATGTATTATTCACTTGATTTTCTAGGTAAGCAGCAAGGGGGAATTATGGATCACCAAGTGCATTTTTAAAATAATGAGCCGTAAGATTAAGCTGAATAAAAAGTGAAGTGTAGAAAACAACAGATTGGGAAAAAGTAGAGGGTTCAGTGGGTGACAGCAGCTTAATAAGCAAATGGGAAGGATAAATTGTAATGATATTTTCAGTATTAAATAAGATGATGAACACAAATCCTTTAGCACATAGTTAGCACTCGGTAACACTATCATCCATCGCCATGAATGAAATGTGCTCTGCATTTATCTGACTAAGCACTTCTCTTTGAGTCTGAAGCATACAGGAATCTTTAAACAGAGAAAGTAGAAAAGACAACCTTCAAGACAGTTGCTTATTTCAAAGGTATAAAATCAATCCACTTTTTTAATCTGACAAGCCGACAAAGCAGTTCATTTTTGTTTTCCTCATTTCTATTGCAAACACGTTGCGCCAGCTTTGAGAGTGATAAAAGTACAAGACAAATGAAATTTGACCTGGTCAAATCGAGCATTCCTGTGATAGCTTTCAGAAACTGCCACAAATTGGATATCTGATTCAAAGAAGGCCTGGTTCCCTTCCTTTCACCTCCCCATCTTTGATGAGGTCGGGTTGTGGATTGGACATAGGGAAGGTGGTGGAGGGAGGGCACGTCTAGGTCCTTTGATGTTGGCAGAACCAGGATATATATTGATCAGCTTTGATTACTTAATCCTCTTGTAATTCTGTTATTCTAATAAAATGAGACTGTGAGTCTCCAAAAGCTAGGGGTTCTCCTGTTTACTAAAGAGTATAGAGGGAGTGGGAGAACAAATATACACAGCTGAATTCAAATAGAAGTAACACAATGGAAATCATCTAATTTATTATCTATGGGAATGTGAAAGCATAGAACAGAGCAGAATTTTTAGTAGTCCTGGATGAAAGATTAAAATAATTCAGAGTGATTTGTTGCAAACTGTGCGACAGGTCAGCACATTTGAATCTCATTTGAATTCAGCAACGATGCTGAGAAAGGGTGTAAGCAGAATATCTTTGGTTAGCTCTGCATGTCTTTTGCTGGCAGTGTGTAAAATGAAACTCTTTAACTGTCCATAGGTGTAGAACTTAAATTGAACTGCTGTTAGATGCCCTAAGCTTTCCAGTGGACATATTTATCTTCCCTATTGATCCTCTTTTATTTTGTTTGTTTGTTTTGTGTTCTTTATCATCTGTCTCTCCTGTTAAGAGGGCGTAACCTCTGTTTGTTTTGATCCAGTTCCTAGAATACTGCCTAGCTGAATGAATTAATTAATGACTGATGAATGAATGTCTAAATTGTACTTTTACCACGTAAATTCTCTTTTTTTCAGGAAAACATTTGATTAAAACTACATATGAAATTTAATATTTTGGATCACCTTCACAAAACATCAATTTAAGGAGAGTCAGTGGGTAGATCCAAGATGTGTGGTGCAGAGGACTTGAACCACTGTTGGTTATGTAAAATGTCTGCCATCTGAGCTGGTGCCAGCTGACACACTGGCGTGTCATGAAGGGAGTGGTGCTTTGCTTGATCAGAGTGCAGGATGACACTTGGTTGGAAATGTCTTCAAGTTAAAGAATTTGAAAGAATGAGACCAACCGCTATATAGATGATTTTTCCATTAATTGAATATGAGCTGGGTTTTTTCATTGAGTATAGAACTGATGGCAAATTGTGATTTCATCATCCTAGTTACACAATTTGCAAGACTCTTTAAGAGCATTATAAATAGTGTGGCTTAGAAAGAAGAGCTTCTTGGCATTTTTCTTTCATTTCTTTCCTCTTTTCTTTTTCCTGTGAGTTCTTAACTATGTAAAACATTACATCCTGATTTCCTAATGTAAGAAGCAAATAGATTTCTGAATCTTTTTTTTTCTTATTTATGAATGGTATGTATATTACACACAGGGTACATTCCTTTCTGTATTATTTCTTTGTAAACTCTGAAAAATCCATATTTATAAATGGCTTCAAAAATCCAATAAAAATGGAAGAGGATTGCAGAATAATGGCTACCTTTCAAGTAGAGATGAAGCTCTTTGATTACATAGAGTTGCCTTTCTCTAGGAATACTTTGTTATCCTTGTGCCTCATCTGTTTGCAGTGATCCTCTATATAACGAGGTGTGGCATGCACAGTGTCAGACAAGGGTCCTGATAAGGGAAAGAGCATGATCAGATAGTTCTTGTCTAACACACAGTGCCTCTCTCCATTGTCCTTGTCTTCTTTACTGTACCTCTCTTCTCTTAGTACACCTTCGTAAGTCTTCAAAACCAACACGTAACTATGTAGTTCATATAATTTAACAGCAAGATTCACAGACATTAGTTTATTATATACTATTATTATTATTATTAGTTTATTATTATAGTATTCCATCAATTAAAGAGCAGAAAAGTTTTCATTGAATTACCCAAATAAATTTCCAAGATTTAGAATAAATTGATTTGTAGGAACACTTGCCTTTATTATCTTATCTTGGGTGACTTTCAAAGTCTAGCTCTTACTAAGCTTTGTAGTCTAGCTCTTACTAAGCTTTGTATTTATGTCCCTTTTATGTCTTTCCGAACTCCCTAGCATTCCCTTCCTGAATTTTACACCGTGAATTGCTTACATGTATTTGAATAACAGTGCTTCTGTTTTTAGGAAAATTATGTTCCCAGTAGATTTGCTGTATTCCTATGTTCGAAGAAATTCATGGAAAATCTATGACTTGAAAAATAGATAATATTAAGGTATAATCTATAGACAGTAAGAATCACCTGTTAGTGTAAAGATGTATGTGTTTTGACAAATGTACATAATCATGTCACCATCACCACCTCCAAATTATCCATGTCCCTTTGTACTCAACCCTTCTTCCTACTTCCAGTCCCTGACAACAACTGATTGTTTTGGCTGTTGCTATAGTTTTATCTTTTACCAAATATTATATAAGTGAAATCATGTAATATATAGCATCTTAGAATCTAGCATTTCTCATTTACCATGATATATGTGACATTTATCCATGTCATTACATATATCAGTAGTTCATTCATTTTTATTGCCAAGTAATATTCTATTTGTGGATATACCACTGTATTTTGTTTTATTTTGTTTTGTTTTGTTTTTTATCCATTTTCCAGTGGAAGGACATTGGTTTCATGTCAGTTTTTTGCAATTCCAAATCAGGCTGCTATATATATGTTTGTACAGGTTTTTATATACACCTAATTTTTTATTTCCCTTGGGTAAATGCATAGGAATAAGATTGCAAGATCACATGGTTGAGTATATTTAACTTTATAAGAAACTGCCAGTTTTCCATAGTAGCTGTATTATTCTGCATTTTCCTCAGAAACATGAGATTTCCAGGTGCTCTGCATCATCACCAACAAGTGATATTGCTACTTGTCTTTCTTTTCTGTCTTTCTTTCATTCTTTCCCTCTAACAGATGTGTAATGGTACTGTATTCTCCGGTTTCTTGAATTAATGTTCCCCAATAACTAAATGATGAGAAGCTATACATGTACTTATTTGTCATACATGTATTTCTTTGGTGAAGTATCTGTTTGAATTGTTTGTCTATTATTTACCTATTGTCAAGTTTTTAGAATTTCTTATACATTCTAAATACAAGTCCTATAGCAGACTTGTGATCTGTTATTTCTCTCAATCTGTGACTCATCTTTTCATTCTTTTACATTTTACAAAGCAGAAGTTCTTAGTTTTGATAAAGACTAATTCTCAGTTTTTCTGTGTCATACTTTTGGTGTTGTACCTAAATTGTTATAAGGATTTTCTCATATTTGATTTATTTTGCTGATTTTGCTTTTATTTACATATATTGACAATTAATGTTGTGAATATTTAAGGTGTATAATCTGAATATTTGATATACATATGCTAACTTTGTAATCTTGGGTTTACATTTGCCAATAATTTTGAAACAGAGTCCATGACAAAGATCAAGGGTCATTTTTCTGCATGTGTATGTTCAACTTTTTCAGCATCATTTGTTGAAAAGATTATTCTTTCTCCATTTATTTTCCTTTTACCTTAGTTGAAAATCAATATCATACATATGTAGGTTTATTTCTGGACGCTTATGTCTTTTCTTTATCCAATATCACATTGTCTTGTCTGCTTTTTCAAAATTTTATCCTTTTTCCAGTTCCTTTACATTTCCATATACATTTTAGAATCAGCTTGTCAATTTCCACTTTAAATCCTGCTGGGATTTTAATTAAATTTATATTGAACTATAGCTCAATGTCAGATAAAATGTCATCCTAGTAATATTGAGTGTGATAATCCACAAACACGGTATATCTTTCCATTTATGTAGGTCTTCTTTATTTATTTTAATCAGTGTTTTGTGACCAATCACTTTTAATTATCTAATTTTCTTGTTCCTACATTATATTTTTGGAATACCAACATCACAGAAATAAATATGGTTATATAACAGCAGATAACATGGGTCGGTGTCTTGAGAAGTCAGTAGATAGTGAGCTTTTTGAGCTACTGAGTGTGCTTACAGTCTCTCACCCTACTCTAGTATTTAATGCAAAACAAAAAAATGTTTCAGTCTCTAGAAAATTCACTGTTCAATAGCATGCTCTCATATAGAAGGTGATCTGGGTGAATCTTATATGACTTTCCAAGTATCCAGGAAATAAGGCCTGGGAAAAGTTGTGGTATGAACTCTAATGGATTCTTCTCATGAATTTGAAAGAATCATAATTATTCCTTTTATGAAAAAAGAGAAGATTTAATTTTATTTCAAGGAACAAAAGAAGCACATGCTCATATCTTCTTTAATAGCCATTCATTATATTATAGACTAATGATTTAGTCATTGACATGTGGATAGTTCAAAAGAACACCCTTCAGTTCAAAGATGTAAAACTTTTCTGCTTTCCAAAACTTATTCTTGAAGGCTATTATTTTATACATTTTTTCTGCCATTTCATTTAGCAATGACTTCAAAGCCACAGAATTTACATTTCTACATTAGATTTCTGGTTGTCATCATGAAATTCATCTCCAATACCTGAGTTTGCTAATAAAATTACCTGAAAATGATGAATTTTATTAAAAACAAATTTGATATTTTTATTTAAAAAATTCTGAGTCACACTGAGTAACTCATACAGTTTACTTCTTTCCTCCATCTGAATGGAAAGAATCGGTCATCTGGTGCCTTAGCCTGCCTAGATCATACTGCAGCAGTAAACCCAAGGTTTCCATGACTTAACACACAAGAATTGGCTCCTACGCAGAGATTCAAACTCAGACATCCTTACATTGTTACATCTTAACACCTTAAATTATAACAAATACTCATTTGAATGTGGTAAGACATTTCAAATAATCCTTATAATCCTCTTCTACAAAAAATTTACCTCTCATCAGAGTTCAATTAAAGAGCTAAAAAGATAAAGAACTTATATCCAAAATCAGTTTGAGACTTACTATAGCCCCTCATTTCACAGATGAGATTAAAGCCTGGGTGAAATAATTCACCCAAACCCCCACAGCTAGTTAGCAGAACCAAAACTGAAACTCATGTCTCTTGGCCTAAAGTTCTTTCCCTTAAATATTCCTTGAGTGTTCAGTGTATTTGAAACATAAACCTCCCTTCTTGTTTAAGACTGAATTAACTACATTGTGTAACCCACATATATCTGCAGTCTTTGGGCTTCTCCTTGCCTGTTACTTCTTGTCAATGATCCCTTAGTTTGACACTTGGGGGTTACTGTAAACTTTTGATATTAAACATGTCTCACATGGGGTGTATTATGGGATTCCGTCAGAAAGCCCGAACAAGGTTATTTTGGACATGGCAGAAATTATGTGCACAGAATATTATTTGTTCTATTCTCATCCTGTGGCCTGCAAACAACATCATAACGTCAGAGATAGTGGTGACATACGCAACAGTTGAAATTCTCTCGAATTGTATCCTAAGTAGTTTTGGTTGTTCCTCAAAATCTGCCTGCAAATCTTACAAATGCTTCTCCCACATCCCCCACAACAACTATTGCAAAAGTTCATCCTTTGAAGCACTAATGCCATGCAATTTTAATAGGTATTTTATGGAAAACATGGGTCTGTGATCAACATGTTTGGAAATTTTTTAGATTAAGCAAAAAATACACAGAATCTTCATGGACGACTTCTCAGAGCTTTTGTCTAATGGTCTTTGGGTTGTATGCATTTTAAGGGCTTACTGTATGGCAGTAACAAAACACTTTCAGACTTCATGGTGTTTATACTCTAGTTGGGGGAAAAAGACATTAAAAAATAAACTAAGAACACAATATATGTTGAATTAGAAAGTGATTAGTTGCTTAGAAAAAAAGAAAAAGTTGGGTAGGAGCAGGAGATTGGGCCCAGATGGCAGAGGGTAGGATCTAAACTTGCCTACCCTCAGTGAGGACAGGGCTCATGGAGAATGTGACAACTGATCAAGACTTGGGGAAAGTCAGGATATTAACCTGAGAACAGGAGGAGCATTCCAGGCAAAAACAGCAGTGCAAAGGCTCTGAGATAGGAGTGTGGCTGGAGTATTTGAAAACCAACAAGAAGGCCAGGTAGCCGATGAGAGTGCAGAGGTGGTGTGAAGAGGCACATGAGGAAGAGAGGACGAGTCAGGGCCAGGGGGATAATTAATTGAGTGGGGCATTGTATGCCATTGGGAGGACTTAGGCTTTGCTCAGAATGAAATAGGAAAATGAGAGATTTTAAATTAAAAAGTTGTATGATCTAACTCTATTTTAGAAAGGTCAGTGTGGCTGCTGTTTGGGGAATAGATTTTAGAGAGCAAGGATAAAAACAGGGAGACTATTTGAGGTTCATGTAGCATCTCAGTGGAGAAATGTGCCCAATCTACAGTAACCACAGTAGACATGGTGGCAAGTGATCAGATAGGGGACGTCTTTGACAATAGGGGTGATGAGATTTCTTGATAGACTGGATGTGATGTGTGAGAGAAAGTGTAACTTCAACGTCTAGGACCTCAGCAACTGGAAAGATGGAGTCACCATTTACAGTAATGAGTAAGATTGGAGTGCAACAAACTTTGGGGAAAGACTAGAAGATTGTTTTTAGACATGTTAAATTGGAGATTTCTATTGGACACCAGCATAGAGTTATCAAGAATACAGGTAGATATGAGAGGTATTGTGGCATGGTGGTTTAGACCTTGAACCAACCTGTCTGGGTTCAGCCTATTGGCCTTTGCAACTTACAGCCTGATTGTGTTACTTTGAAAATGTCATTTTACCTCATTGGACTCCTAATTCTAACCTTTAAAGTGATGATTAAAATAGTACCTACCTCATAGGGTTGCTAACATTATTAGAAAGTCACACACACCACATGTGCATATATATGTGTGTATAAAACACAATATATTTATCACTAAACACTTTTAGCTGTTACCTATCATCATTGTTATTTGAATCTGGAATTTGGGGGGATAGATTAACAATTACAAGTTACCAGCTCATAGATGTTATTTAGAGCCATAGAATCAAATCCTATCACCAAAGGTGATATAGAATTTAATAGCATGTGCTTCATTTTCCAAACTTCTTTGGCCCAAGATATTTTTTCTCTTAAAGCATCTTTTTATTCTAGTATTTTATGAAAGAATGTTATGAAAGTTCCTGTGCGAATGCTTGGTGAAAACTTTTGGATTAGAAAATAAAATTTCAAAAATGTTGGGAAGAAGTATTACAGTTTTCCTTAGGAAAGTCAGTTAAGTGTCTCTTGGAAAAAAGACCAGAGGTTTATATGTCAGGGGGTGAAGGCAGGAGATAGAAAACATGGACTCATATTAGAGGAGATACAAAGCTGCTCATTAGATACACCAATTTTATGGTCATTTCTGTCTGTCACAGATGCATGCAGGATACAGAGCCACAATAATACAGTCTCCAACAGATGGGAAACTATGCAAATGAGTTTTGTGTTATCAGTAATTACAAGCAGTTCTCTTATTGGTCACTGGCCAGATGCTTCCATTTTTTTTATGGGGGGAGTGGGTAGGTAGGGTAGAATGAAAAGCAGCTCACTCTACAGTCCAGATACTGTCCTGAGCTTTTTACTTGCTTGTAAAACCTTTCCCATAAGCCATTTCTAAAGTCTCCACAGCTTTCCCTGGGTACAAGAAATTCAGTTCTTTATGAATGGCAATGTAACTGACCCATGGTGAGCAGGTCATAGCTTGAATCATTCCTCTGGTCTTGGTAGAGAGATTTGTCTCAGTCCTTTCATGTGCTCACATCTGTTCTTACTTGTGGCCAGATACTAGAATTAACAGAGGCTTGGCTTCAGCCAGGGTTTGGCCACTGACCATGGTCCTAATTGAAATTGACTGACTCCTGTGAGGCTCCATCAAGCCCCCATATACTGTCAGGATGATGCTCTAACTAGCATCATGCAATGCTAGGATGACAATGATTCTTCATGAAATTTAGAATTTTCCATAAGAGTGCTTATCAAATTGGCAATAGATAATTAACCCTACAATTCTTTCATAGAATATATACAGATACAAACAGTAAGGTATTACTAATTTTTCTTCTTTCTACCAACATTTTACTAAGAGCTTCCTATACATTATTTCACCTAATTCTCAGAGAATGCTGTGACATTTTCCTGATTATCCCATTTTCTTGATGAGGTAAGTGGCCACCTCAGAGGTTAACAGCATTTTATAGAGTAACAAAGCTAGGTTAAGATATGGGGTTGATACACCTCCATGTCCTACCTCAAAGCCTTTGCGTCGTTTTCTATGCTTATAGCAACTCCTACCACCCAATGTTTCAAGTTAGAGATGTAGAGATATTGCACTCATTTAAATTGGCACCTTTAATTACTATTTCTTCATGACTTTTAAGTTACATACATAATAGGAAGCATCTGTGCACAGAAACTCCCATCAGGTGGACTTTCCCACCTAGGGGTATCTTGCTGATCTTTTCATGTATCTGCTGTAAAACAGACCCTATTTTCACAAGAGTCCTGAGGCTTTTTCTTCTTATGTCCATTGTGTTAGGAAGGCAGTCTATTTAGTCTCTTCTGCCCTGCTAGGAAGTTGGGAATGTAAGAGGATGCAGATTTAGGTTTTGGAGTCTTTCATCACTCAGGCTTTCTTTGCAAAACAATGTTTGACATTGATTCACATGCACACATGTGCATCTACACATATATCTTACATATGTACATATATTCATATTCATATACATTTATATGTATGTATATGGGGAGGAAACATTTTCCCTTTTTTCCTTCTAGTTTCTTTGGCTGGTCTAATAATTAAAATGACATAGAGCATATTAACAGCAGAAAAACAAATTTAATTTTGTATGTATGGGAGCCCCAAAGATATGAGATTCTAAAGTAAGTCAGGCAATTGGGGCTTATAAACCATCCTTAGCTAAGGAATGTGTAGGGGCCCAGGGCTTTAAAGAGGAGGAGGTTAATTCACTAGACAATGAGAAGAGCAGATGTTTACCCTGCCAAGAAGATAGGTCTTTCAGATAAAAATGTTATCTCTGGTAATAGCTCTTTTTCTGGGACTGGCCCCCTAACCAAATTCCTTTAGGTAGTCAAAGAAGAGGTAAAAGATTTTCCTGAGTCTTCCTGGTCTTGATTGCTTTCTGCTCAAAATAATCCACCTGCCAAAGTAGTGTATTTTGTGGTGGTAGTTTCTGCTACCCTTCATATGTATTTCTTTAGACACATACACACACACACACACACACACACACACGCATGCAAACTTGATGAATTTTTGAGGGTTGTACCCATAGTACGACCACTCACAAGACATCGATCACTCCCATCTCCCCCAGAAAAGTCCCTCATCCCTTTTCTAGTCCGAAGCAAGCAAGCTTCCTCACTGTACTCACACATTTAGAGGTAAACCCATGTTTCACTTCTACCATAGATTAGTTTTCTCTGTCCTTCAATTTCATAAAAGTGGAATCATACGGGATGCATTCTTTGGAATCCAACTTCTGCTCAACCTGTTTTTGAGGCTCATCCATGCCCTCTTTCATTTAGTATTTGTTTTTCATTTTCATAGCTTTGTAGTAGTTCATTGTCTCAATATTATCCAATTTGTTTATGCATTTTTCTGTTGATAGGTAGTTGGATTAAAGCTGCTGAGAGCATCCTTGTCCTAATCTTTGTATGGACAGAGGCTCTTATTTTTCTGGAGTATGTACCTAAGAATGGAATTGTTGAGTCATAGGGTCAGGCTCGTATTTTCAAAAAATTATTTCAAATGCTGTTCTGGGTGAAGAGCGGCAAATCAAATGATTAAAATGAAAGTAAATAGCACTTATGATTGGAGAGTGAGGAATTGGGGGTTACTCAGTCTGGAGATATGTCTAAGAGGTGATTTCCTAATTCTCTTGAAGTATATAAAGGGTAATTTTAAGGGAGAAAGGAACATGCTATCAATTTATAACAAAGTACAAGATGAGAGAAAATGGGATTAAATTTCAACAAAAGAGTGCTTAGGCAGAGAATTATCATAATTAACATAGAAATAGGCTACTGTCCCCAGGGGGTCTTCAAGCATAATGTTCTCTCCTTGGGTAAAAGGTAGATAAGTGAGGGAGGAAACTTTCTTGCTTTCTCATGAGTCCTTATTCTTGATTTGTCTTCTGGAAGATAGAATTTTCTCTCTAATAGGTCTTATGTGTAGGGTAACTACATTTTTTTTTAAATTGCTGAAGCCACAATACTGTGGTTCAGTACAAATTCTAAACTGGGTGGTTTGCCAGTACAAAGCCTTATAGGTGAACCCTCTGAGGAAAACTGGAATATATGATTGCACTACTTATGAGTAGCATTTCTGGGGCAAGCAAGTGACAGCTGGACACACTAGATAAAAGTAAAGCTAGTGAAGAGTTCTGCTTCCAGTATGAGAGTAACTCACATTAGACCTACCTCTCTGTATGTAACAAATATAAACTTTGGTCAAAATATAAACAACAACTACCTGGAAGCATTGAACAGAGACCAAAGCAGGCAGATTCTGAAGGGGAGACCACACTCAGAAGGAGAATGGCTTTGCATGAAACTTTCATTTTCATGCCTTTGAGTCTCAGAAAATACTGTGATATGTACCATGTTGGTACCTAACACTCCCCAAATTATCTTCTGTTTCTTTTCAGGACAGAGACTTATACCCTCCACAGTGTTTTGTCAGAGTGGGACATAGAGACCACTTTCATTTGGCCCCTTAACACTTCTGCAAAATGAGACTTAGCCTCTTTTTTAATTTTTCTGTCTCTCACTACAGTAAAAAATTTTAAAAAGCTAACATATAATCCTGGTATCAGGAAGAACCAGAGCCGTTGTTAGCATGTGTGATGCAATTGCAAGAATTAGAAAACACCAGCCTTCAGGGGGAAAGCACCCCTCCTGGAAATTCATGGCAAGCAAACTATAAAAATGTGTCTAGGACCACTGGGTAGCACAAGTTTAGGGTATGCTGGTCTCACATTAGGTTTTGTGAAGCATCCCTTCTGGGGTTGTGCCCAGGATAACCTCTTAGCTTAGGGTACTGTCATCAAGGGACCCCTTCCTCTGAGAAGCCACTACACCATGTCAGATGTAACTCCTGGGGAAAATATGTTCCCAGCCTGGGGCAAATAACCTTTGAAGCTGAAATCAGTCAAAGGGAGAAATAAAGTGGGAGAAACCTGTTTATTGCTTACAAGCAGTCATCTACTTCTGCTTGCCCATGTCCCTCATGAGCTGGCTGCAAAAGGACCCCACCAAACCTCTCCAGTCCATCTGTGCCCTCACTTCTCACCCCCTTTGTAATCACCTATTGATACGGCGATGGCTACTTCTCTCCACCCCTTGGAAACATCTATTATTATGGAGATGCACTAAAGCCAAGTGAGAGATTCTGGAAATACTGCTATTTTACCCACACCAGAAGCATGTAGCTTTGTGAGCAGACTGTGGCCTGTGTTTCAGCCACAAAACCCACTAGAAATGGAAGACTAGTGCCAACATATCCTTTCATACCTAAGGAAATTTCCTATTTAATTTATACCCTTTGCTTCTTTACCTTAAAAATGCCATTCTTGGACCATTGTTTGTAGTTGTTTTCAGCTTTCTTCTGGACAGAAAGGAAGGCTAATTCAAAACTCCCCCTGATGTCAAAGTTAGTTTTCAAGAGCATAAAACTTTAAGAACACATACCAAAGGCTACCTGTGTAGGGTTTTTCATAGTACAACTTGAGGTCCAAAGACACTAATTTTGATGATCCAATCAGCCATTGTTCTTTTGTGAAATAGTTTTATCTAAGCTTCATTTCCAAAGAACACTATTGTTTTATCTGGAAATTTAGCTAATTTTCTATCTGTATGTCCTTCGCAAAAAAAAATAATAATAATAAAGAACATTGAGATTGTACTGTTTGAATTTCAAAGATAATCATTTCATTTTGGTCATGGGAGCCTATGCAGAGGTTCCCTTTGGCCAACCTTCCAAGGATACAGTTAGTACTATAGTAGTTTTCTGTTCTAGCCATAACAAGTTGTCACAAAATTAATGACTTCAAACAACACAAATTTATTATCTTACAGCTGCATTCTTTCCTAGAGACTCTATTTCCTGCTCATTTGAGGTTTTGACATAATTCAGTTCCTTGAAGTTATAGGACTGAAATCCTCATTTTCCTGTTGACTATCAGCTGAGAGCTTTTCCCAGTTTCTAGAAACTTCCAAATTCCATGGCTCATGTCTCCCTTCCTCCATCTTCAGAGACAGCAGTGGTGAATTGAATCCTTTTCAGGTCATATTTATCTGATTCACTCTTTTCACTTCCTCTTCCACTTTTAAAAGTGCATGTGAATATATTGGGCCCACCTGGATAATCTAGTATATGTTCCCCATGTCCAGGTGCTTCACCCTAATTGTATTGGCAAATCTGTCACCTTTCTCATGTAATGTAACATATTCACAGGTTCGTGGAATTAGTGTCTGGGCTTCTTGGGGGTGGGGGTGCAGTCTTTGCCTACCACAGCCTTTAGACATTCCATCTTAATTACATTCTTAGATTAATTTACTTACTAAACACTTAATGAACCCTTAGTTTGCAACAAAGAATATAGAGATTAATGAACTATGGCACTGCTTCCTAAGTGCTAATCACTATAGAAACCAGACTCATATTTACAGGTACACACTGAATTTGTTACAAATGTCAACTTACCTGGCCAGCTCCTTAAAAAATAGAGATAATAATGGCTTTCATCACTGGATTCCTGATGCTAGCTCACTATGTGGCACATAATAAGCATTCAGCAAGTACTGCTGAATTTATTAATCCTATAAATATTTGTTAAGTATCTACCTAATGTCAAATATTGTTCTAGGTGTTTAGTAAGCAGTAAATAAAACAAAAAGAATCCATAACCTTGTGGGGCTTACATTCTTGTGGGGCACCCAAGATTTTAGCTGGAATGCCCCCATTCTATTACTGAGTGATCAAATGAACACGCACGTGAATGAAGCTGAGTAAACTGGCGACAGACTGCCAGAGATTTTGAATTCCACAATAGGGTGTCTGAGTCTGTTTTCATAGGTAGTGAGGAAATAGGGAAGGTTCTTAAACAGAGGTGAATTGACAAGATCTATTTTTCAGAAACACTTGATGATAAAGGAGAGGGTGGCTCAGAGGACTGGACATGAAGAATGCTTTGCCAAAGGCTTGAACCGAAACAGTGACAGTAGGCATAGAGAGGAGGGCATGGTCTCAAGGGAGATTTATAATACTGAAATCTGGAGAAGAGAAACTGGCCTGGTATATGGGAGGCTGGAAACAACAGAAGACATACATTTATAATCCATTTGAATGTAGGTGAGCATTACTCTCTTTAAATTAAACAATGGCTTAATGAGAAACTTTTTCTCCTGTTAACATACTAAAATGTACACACATAGAAACACCTCAGAGTAAAATATGCTGGCATTTTGCAACAGGCTACTAATAGAACCAAAAATGTATTGTCAAGCATATAGTACCCTTCAACATCCAAACAGGAAATTTAAACAATTATTCTTTTTGAAAGCAATAGAATTTGTGTGCAGAGCCTTCAGAATTGAAAGCTTGACATGGGAAATTTAGCAGCTGAAATGCAACCAAGAACACATCAGAGGTGACCTACATAAAGAAACTTAGTACGAGTGATTCCTCCTTTGGGGAATCTACTTTTGTTCTTTCTCGCTCAAAAGGGGAAAGAAAAAAATCCTGTCCGTAAAAATGCTGAGAAAGAAACTAGGATGGAGAATTGTTTTAGAGGGCCCATTTGCATCATGTCTGTGCGAATTTCCAATGGTTCGGTGTTAGAATTTATCCCTTCCATCTGAATATGCTTCTTTCCTTAATGGCTTTTCACCAATGGCCCTCTTGGGATTGTCTGGCCAGTGTCCCGCAGGTGTGAAACCACTGATCAGGAAATATTCCTGCAGCAGAAAGGATCTGGAGGCATCCAGAAAGTCCAACAGAATCTTTGAAATAGCAGCCTGTCTCCTGACCCTTCCACTGACAGTTCAAAATCTTTTCATGGCTAACACAGAACACATTGTAAACCACAAGATAGAAAACAACCACCTTTGACTTCAGATTTGCTGAAATAAACACACACACATAGATTCCAACATACCAGTAAAATCCCAGCACAGTGCTCTAAGTGGGAGCCAAAAATTCAAATGCACAAACTGTTTGTATTAATGAGAGCTTGATGAGATGGTGGCAGGGAACTCACATAGCCAGCTGACTGGGAATTTTAAGATACAAGAGTCAATTGCCTGTAGTTTTATGTCCAAATTAACTTTATTACAGGATATGAGATGGCAGGGTTTTATTATTTTCCATATAAAGGTACACACACACACACACACAGATTGAGAAATAAACATATAGAAAATCTGTTGTTTTGAACATTGTAAAGCTGTGGCAGATAATCCTAAATGCATAGAGTCATAGAGATTATCTATACCCTGTATCTTGTGTGATGGGCGACTAGAAAGACAGTTCTGTAAACTTTCAGTCGTGAAATTGTGAAATCTTTGAGCCAGAAAGGGGTTAGTTCAATCACCTCATTGACTGGGGCGTATAGAGTACCTGAGAATTTTCCAAAATCATAGTACTGGATGATTTCAGAGCCAAATTAGAATCCACACATCTCATCCTTTCTTGAAGGATGTCCATTCAGTGTTCTGGCATTTATTCATTTTGCAACTGATGTTAACATTTATAAGGAGATAGGAGAGGTAGAACTCCAGTAACATGAAGTCTGGACACAGGGACATTCAGGAATGACCCCTCTTTGTCTCTGTCTTTGTCTCTTGCTCTTATTCTCCCACAGTCATTCTCACTATTATGTCAGTCTGGGAAGTTTTATTCAAATATTCTGCATATCTAAATTTTATCCCTTCTGATATCAAAACCCATGGCCTTTTGCTTATAAAAATGAAGACATTATGATAACTGGAGAGCCAATATTTTAAAGAATTAGAGATCCTTCAGGGAAAATTCCTGCATTTTAAAATTAAATATTTAATGTTTTATAAACATTTTATCCATTCCCTGATCATAATGTTTTTAGGAAGATAAAAACAGTCAAAATATGTAAAATCAAAGGACTAACAGGCAGACAATTTCCTAAAATTGAAAGGTGAGGAAATCTGAGTATGAGGGTCAATTTTTTTTCTTTGCCTGAATAAAGCTGGTTAGGATTACTGCATTGATTATGAGGTTGTAATATTCCCAATATGTTAGAAAGTGATGTAAAGAACAAACTGATTGCACTAAGAAAATATTTATTCATATTGTTTACTCCAAGGCTTCTACTTTTATCAACTGCTTTATTATTTTTTTCTGAAATGTATAGTTCCTGACAAAGTTGAGGATGATTGAAGAAATGACATGTCATGATTAACTGAGGGAATTTTAAGTCCCAGTATAATGGGCTGAAAGAAACTCTGTTGAGATATTTCTTGCTATTGTTCCCAGATCAAAAAGTTAAGGGCCAAATAGATTAGCTACTTAAAGATAGAAGCTGTGTCTTACTCAATTCTGTTTCCTTAGGATCTTTTTACATAGAACACTCAATAATTATTGTTATCTTCAACTGTAATTGACCTACAATGGAGTTGTAGTAATTGGAAAGAATATCTACTATTCCTGCCTATTTCTCCATTGGCCTCGGTTATATGGACTAGTTTTCTATAGACCATATTCATCATAAATCAGTGATGTTTTTGGATTTAACTCTATAATACTAAGCCTTTACATGAACTTAACAATACCAACCAGCCATCAAGGATTGCTTCCATGAATTAACAACTATAGGAAAGAATTTTACAGAGAAGACTATGAAATTTTTTAAAGTCACACTTAAATTCATCATATAACTCACTTTTACTTAATGTTGAGATTTTAACCAAGTGCTATATTTCCAATTTTCACTGAGTCTTATTTCCCAAAATATCTTATAGTTGAATGGAAAGAGGAAGTAATGTCTACTACTTTCCCCACTTTCCTTATAGAATGAGATGAAAACAGTGTTCGTGTTTTCTGATCCACTTTTTAATTTATTTCCATTTCTCTTCATGGCTATAATCAAGGGAAAGTATGATGATTCTAAAACTTAACACTGAAAAATATATTCTGTGAAGCTGCAAGTCATGGCTGGAAAATACACATATTTTAGAGTAGCATAAATATGGATTCAAATAGAAAACCATCCCACATTAACTTTGAGAATTAAATTTGAGAATCTGAACTACAGAAACTGAGAGAAATTTCCTGAGTCTCCATCACTTCATATGAAAAAACAAGTTTTTTTCCCCCTGAGAATTTATTGAAAAAGATAATAGAAGAATATCAAGCATATTGTCTGGCATAAATATTTGCACAGGTTTTTCTTTCCTAGAATTAGCTGCTGGTAACACTTATTTCGAGCAATTAATTGACATTATGCACAGTAGCATCCACTTTCCGCGATCATTTAAATATAGATCTGCATATCATTTTCTACTCATACCCTGTTCCAACTCTTCTGCAAAGATGGACAGAAACTAGGCTACAGAGGCTTAAGATGAGGGACCACACACATTGTCTTCTTTCACTAGTACTGTTCCTAGTTTCCTTATATTCCCAGACAGCTATCTCCCTTGAATACCAAGTTCTTAAAAGGAATGGACACTTTTTAATGCACATTCTGTAAAGTGGCTGGTCTCACATTTTGAATAGCTAATTGAGATTTCTCTGATTCAAAGAGTGGGTTATGGATGGTTGCAGTACGAAATGGCTATTAGAGATTGTGGCTGTTCAGCCCCAAACCCACCATCTTAACCAAAGGATCAAATTTAGCATCATGTGTAAAGGGAGCCCAGGTGCCTCCTGACTGATGCACTGCAAAGGGCACGATAACACCTATGTAGTCATCCTGCCAAATCAAGCTTACTTTGAATCTGATCATAAGGAAGCAATCAGACAAATCCTCACTGAGACCATTTTAGCTGGCTCGGACTATTCAAAAAATGTCGAGATCATGAAACTGAAACAAATTGACTGGGTTCATTTTAGATTGAAGGAGACAACAGAGGCATGAGAACTGAATGACGCTTCACTGGATGCTGTTTTTTCTTTGTTGTTTGTGTTGTTTGTTTTGGTTTTGGTTTCGGTTTCGGTTTGGGGAAATTAGAATAGAGATTGTTAGCTATTAGTGTTGCTTTAAAGTCCAAACTCTTAGGAGTGAAAGTAATGTATTTCCTTGTTCTTAGAAGGTATATGCTGAATAATCAAGATGGAAGTGTCATGTCTCCCACTTTCTTTTAAATGTTTCAGCAAAAATATGTGTATGTGTGTGAGAAGGGGCTGTGCAGGGCCGGAAAACAAGGTAAGAGAAACAGATGTAGCTAAATGGTAAAGCTGGCGAGTCAAGGGAAAATCTAGGTAAAAGAAAATGTGGGTGTTTATAGTTCTGTCCTTGTAACATTTCCAAAGGTTTGAAAGTTTTCAAATTAAAATATTGGGGAATTAAACAAATATCAGGTTTAAATTCATGCATGAATACTTCTCAAGTGAAGAAAGTTAACTTGAATAAGACGACAGAAATATGATGGAGAATGATTTTTGGCTTAAGTATCCACCTCATTGCTCAAACCCAGCTAGCCTGCCTTCCTCCTCCGTACCCTTTTCTGAGGTTGTGTTCATTAACAGTCCCATCTGCTCTCCCTTCTGGCAGCTGTTAGCTGGCCTCCCTCTCCGTGGCCACCACCCTGCCCAGTCCCCACCATCTCAGTCGCTGTGGCAATAGAGGTGACTCATCTCACACCTCCCTCCCTCCCTCCCTCCTATAATCCATTCCCCAAAAAGCAGTCATCATGATTTTCTAAAACTATGAATTTATGCTCCCTACTTCTGTTTAAAATTCTTTAATGACGGCTTCCAAACCCACTTAGAGAAATAAAATTCAAGCTCCCACCTCCAAGATCAGTCTTCTACCTCCATCCCTGACCTCTGCTTACTCTTCTGGGCTTTTTCCTCCCTCACCTCTACTGCCCGACTCTTCTAAGCTCCTTCATGCTCACGTTTCTCTGTCCCTGCGTGGAGTCCTCTTTCCTCGGTCGTGACAAAGCTGGTCCCTTCTTGTCCGTCACATCTCAGCTCTAAGGGCAGCTGCTCAATGATGCTTTCTCTGACTCTCAGGCTAACACAGTGCTCATTCCTCATGTTCTCATCACTTAACTTTATTCTCTGCATTTCACTTACTATGATCTGGTACTTTATACATTTGTTTACTGTCTGTCTTCCTGAAATTTAGGAAGCTTCATGAAGATAGTTTGCCTTGCTCACTACCATGTCTCTAGCAACTAGATGGTACCTGCCACATGCAGGTATTCAATGACTGTTGGATGCATTAAAGAAAATTAATAGTGCATAAATGACTATATAGAGCTGTATCAGTGAGGAGCCAGCCAGAAATACAGAATCTATGCTAATTATTAAAAAAAAAAAAAAAAAGGAACTTGGTACAGGGAATTGTCTACATAGGGGATGAAGAGATTAGAAGCCAAACAGGATACTGTGAGATTATGAACATCCGGAAGGCACTGTCACCCCTAGGCTGAGGGCAAATGGAAAAAGCTATGCAGCTGGGGCCTTAGAACAGGGCCAACTGGTAGATGCTAAGATTACAGAGGAGCTTCCTCCTAATGGAGAAGCCTCCAAAAGCAGAGGAGAAAGAGGGAATAATCTACTTTTTCTTTCTCCTTGTTCTCTAGTCTGCAACTCCAGGAGGGGCCGGTGGTGGGGGTGATCCCAGGGCAAAATACCTTTGAAACTGAAATCAGGCAAAGGGAAAAATGAAGTGGGAGAAACCCATTTATTGCTTACAAACAGTCCACTTCTGCTCTCCCGTGTCTCTCATGACCTTACTGCAGAAAAAGAGACCCCCACCCAACCTGCCTGGTCCAGATAAGCCCTAGCTCGCCCTTGTAATTACCTACTGATATGGAAATGGCTACTTCTCTCCACCCCTTGATAACACCTATTGTATGGAGATGCACTAAAGCCCAGCGAGAGATTCTGGAAATTTTGTAATTCTATCCACAAGTCTCTGGCCAGATGGAGCCCAAGCAGAAGCTGGTAGATGTAGGAACCTGGGGGACACAGCCTGTGACCAAGTCATGTCTCTAATGGGGATGGAGGGATGGACATGGGAACAGACTGACCAGGGACCTACCCATACAGGAACCTCTCCCTGAATGAGAAAAATATAAACACACCCTGAAGCATGTGTTCTTTATCAGTGCAGCTCTGCTGATATTTAGGGGATCAAGAACACTTGAGAATATCCAAAATGTCTGGTAACAGAGGAAAAATAATGTATTTATCATGCTTTTTTCCAGCTGGACAATAGATCCCATTGTTTTAAATTTCGAGCTCCTTCAGCTGTTTGGAGGTTAACAGAAATTATACTTACTGTATTATTGAAACATGTAACTATTTTAAATCCTATGTTTCCTGACCCAGGAGACACCCTATAGTGTTCTGGTCCACATGTTTCTAAATTTGAAGTCAGCATTAGGAAGTGAACTCACCCAATGTGGATTGTGCTTAATCATGTATTACATTGATTATAATCTACTCAAACTCTGGAATTGGTTTTCTTATAATATGCAAAGACAAGTCAGCAATTTTAGGAGGCCATGTTGATCCTGTCCATCTCATGAAGGGATTCGTGGGCCAGGTTGTGGACTGGCTCCTTCTAGTGATTTCACACCTGCTCTCCTCTTCCCTCCCTTCCTCTGCACACCTAGCCCTCCATCTCTCTCACTGTTCCCTTCAAATGCCAAAGGAAATAGAAAGTGCTGTATCTCATCACCTCTTTGTACCACTTTTTCCAGAAGGCACCCTTATCCCTCTCAAATAGGTGTAGAGGAAAACACAAAAAGAAAACATCCCCGATAACAGCTGTCCTGAGGGAAGGTATATGTCCACAAGATGAAAATAAATGCATTCTATTTGGTACCCGTGATATTATATAGAACAGACATAGATTCTTCTTAGGGTTCTAATCCCCCTGGGCTCATTAAATAAGGGAGGCAGACAGTTAGAGGAGACACTCTTAAAAGTGGACCTTAATGTGCTTTTTAAAGTAGGGGGTCAGACATATAAATCATGGGAAGAATGTTGTACAAAATAGTGAATGAAATATTTATACATTCCATTGAAGCTTGCCGTATGTTCTGGAGGGAGATGTCCTAGAGAGACAGGTCTTCCCCTTTCTTCCCCTTTGTTCTCATTCTGTTTCCCATCGCTCTGACACAGCTGTTAGTTTCATAAGCATTCTGAAGTTGGTTAGATCAGAAGGCAGACACTTGCCTGACCAGCATGACCAATGGCAGACACCAAGGTTGTGGGTATTCTGGGCTTGTAGTCTGTATCTTGAGGTTGCTTTTGGTGTTCTGCAGGCCTCCAAATGGCTCTCTAAATTTTAGTGTGCCAGTACTTACATGTCATTTGTGTCCCAAACAGTGCAGAGTAATGTACTGTGCATACACTTGCATGCAATCCACCAATAGAGTTTGAAAACTGCTGTTATGTCTATTGAGCATGGCTATAATTACATGCACATGAATGTTCAGGTAAAGCAGAAACAACCTTATTACTTTGTTTTGCTTGTTTTAATAAAATGAAACACTTGACTTTAGCACTCAGAAAGTCAATTGTTACCTATTGAGAAATTCTCTTGACTTGCTATTGAAATGATTAAGTGTTCCTAAAATATGTGATGCAAGTGATACTCAGTGAAAATTCTTTTCTATCTGAAGGTCAGAGAGGTTTATAAAAACTGCTAAAGATACTATTCTAAGTGCTTGTTGACAACAATTTCATTTAATCTTCACAAAACACTGAGGAGGAAATAGGGTTTTGTGGGTGAAATTGTAATATTTCCAGAATATCTCACCTGGCTTTGGTGCATCTGCATATCAACAGGCATTCTTCAGGGGTAGAGAAATTCATCTCCCTGTCTCAGTAATTACCTGAGCAATGGGAGGTATTATCTGAACCTGAGAGGGAAGGAAAGGGCTGATTTGCTTCTGCTGGAGCAGGAAAAAGAGATGGCCCTGGACTGCAGTTTGTAATCAATAAACAGATTTTAAGCTTTATTTCTCACTTTGACTAATTTTGGTTTTAGAGGTATTTTGCCCCCGGATTTCCTCTCCCTGGAGTTACAGGTTTTCAGTGTCCTCTTTATGGATGTGGAGAGTGAGGCTTACCGATGTCTTCCCCTACCTGGGTCGGCCCTCAGCACATGCTCTGATCCCAAGGCTGTTGGAACACAAAGCCATAGGTAGGTAGCATTTTAGTGAAGTATTTTATCCTCCTTCTTAAAGAATGCTCCTAAGTGAATATTGATCTTTGGGTTACCAGCTGTAGGCACAGCCTGGGTGATGTGGGGCCTCTTTGTTGGAGAACCATTAGGGGCTCTTTGCCAGCAACACCAGTGATTCCGCTTCCCTTCTTCAAGAGTCATCACCAGCTTGGCTCCTTGAAAACTCATCTTGCCAAAGGTACCTGGTCTCTAAATATAGAATCTAAAGCTAGTATCATTTTAGCTATGTCATCAGGAATAGGCAGCTGTATTACTGAGTCATGCAATTAGAAGTGACCTTCAAGGTCATTTGATCTGAGCCTCTCAGAATCCAGGTGAGTGGTCTGGCCTCCAGGGAACTGGAGGACTTTGCCTAAGCCAAACAAGTGGGGAGGGGCAGTTTGAATGAGAAACTGCCTATATTCATTCCCAGTCCTAAACTCTTTCAACCGTGCCTTATTGTCAGCCCACACCATGTAATTTCTCTTGGCAATAGAGTTTCCTCTGTAGAGTTTTCCTTTCATAATAACTGTATTATACTCTGTTGATACTATATTATAGAAATATATGTGGAATAGGGTATAGTATATAAGAAGAGTTTATTTTTAAACTTTACAGAAGAGAGCTGGTTATTCATTTATTATTTTAAAATTCATAATTGTAAATTGGTCCTCTTATCAAAGGGAGAAACAGGAAATGAAATCATTGGCTTAAAATAATTAACAACAAAGATAAGCTTACAGGGAACCAAGATTAGTCTTAAGTTTTTCTTTCTCTAGTCTTTCAAAATGTTTCCTCTTTGTAGAAAGTTTGGATAAGAATCCAGAGGCCAAATCTAGATGCACAATTCCTTTGAATTGATGTAATTGCAACAAAAACCAGGGAGAGGGCACTGGGGGATATCATAGTCTAGATATTGACCTTTCCAATAGCAGGATTTTCTTTATAAGTACAGATCCTACCCTTTAATGCATTCTGAGAATCTGACGTTGGATTTCTTTTATGGTTCTGAAAAAAACCCTCAATTTAGAACCAAAAATATGACTTTAGAAAGCACATTATTTTTTTCCCTGAAGATGCTCAGAGAGACTGCACATTACACATGTTTTGTAGTTTACAGAGGTATCCTAACTGAATATGATGATATGTATGAGTCCTTTTAATGTGCTGGGGGAAATAATCAGACAATTATGCAAATACCTCAATGTCTGTGGCTGTTGTATTATTTTTAGTTTGAAAAACTAGCTATTCAAATTGTTTTCTACGTAGGAAAAGGTTGTTTCAGATAAGTAATACGTCTAAAGCAATTTTAGAAAATGATAGTGTTTCTTTGTTTGGAAATAGTTAAAAATGTGGTTTGAGGAAAGCAATGTGTATTTCAGGGAACTGAATTCTGAAGAGGGAGCCAGAATACGAAATACCATGCAGACTAAATTCAGTCTTCCAATAACGTTCTCTGGAGATTAGGTTTGGAGCAGTGAACAGAGAGAGAGTGTGTGGAACATTTCCCCCAATTTGTAATATTGAATCAGGCCCATTTTAAACTGTGCTAATTTATTCTTCATTGAACCATGGAGATTAATTAATCCTTTGTTTTGCTGGATTAATGAGTAATCAATATGCCAAAGGGAGGAAAAAGAGAATGATTTCTTCTCAAGGAACAAAGCATTCAGGTAGCCAAGTCATTTTATCTTCTATGTTTACAAAGCACACCACAACCTAGATAAAATATGTGGCATTCAGGAGATTTGAGCTCTTTTTTTAAATAAAGGTACCATGGGGTGGTGTATTTCAGGTGGATATAGGCTAATGGGACACCTGCATAAAAAAACCAATGCATTATAGGTGCATTTTGATGGCCTCTGCTCTTCCCACAAAATTTAAGTCAGTTTCTGACCTTACACTTTGATGCCATCATAGGATAAGGTCACCTTCCCTAAGAGGCTGTCCTTCGCCATCAACACTAAATTTGACCACCCTTTTTTACCACCACACAGTCCCTCTCAACCCTGATCTTACTTATTTTCTTCATAGTGCTTATAACTACCTGTAATTATCTAGTTAGTCTGCTTATTCACCTGCCTCTTGCCCATCTCACTCACTCACCTCCAAATATAAGACTAGAGATTTTGTTGGTTTTATTCACCATTGTATTTGTGCAGTCTAGCTAAATGCCTTGCACATTATTGTCAGGCAATAAGTATCTGTTCAGTGAATGCGTTTGCAACAGAATGAACTTGATCTGAAGCTGCTTCTCTGAGAGACAGAGTGAGGGACTGGGCAGGAGAAACTGGCACTCTTAGTGGCTTCAAACCAAAGTGAGATATACTGAGAATGTCACAGCTCTTTAGGAACCTGGTCTTTGTCCCCAGAATACCACAGACCTCCAGTTCCCTGGATCAGAAGCTGTCCTGCTAAGAGCCCCATAGGGGATCCAGTCTGTTCTTTGCCCACAGAGTCTAAGCAAACTCACCTGCTGTCCAGGGGTAGGATAGCATATTGGTGACATGGGCGGGAGGGATGGAGGGCATGTCTGGAAGGGATGTTCCTCTTAACTGTGAGATTCATAGTTAAGAATAATAATCTTAATATTCTTAATACTTAAGGAATAATAGTCTGCTGCCACCTATTAATTCCTGTTTGGCAAATTAATATTAGATAGAAGGGCATATGCTTTGGACTATTTGTAGTTTTGTAGGAATTCAGTGGCAGTCAAAGTTCTGGGATATTCTTCTACCATAACTTAGTTATTTTGACAATCTTATTAATACTTACATTTCCTTCCTGAAAGGTAGGGGTATTAAAATTGGCTAATATTGTTAATATTTAGTTTGAACAGGCATTGTGTTTTAAAACACATAAATGGCATATGGGAGTGGCATTAGAAAGAGTCTGAAATTTTGTGGTACTGTAGGTAAAATTGTAATATTTCCAGAATATTTCTCCTGGCTTTAGTACATCTGCATATCAATAGGTGTTCAGAGGTGGAAAAAAAGTATGGCTTTAGTGCATTTGCATATCCTCAGGTGTGAAGAGAAGTTCATCTCCATATCAATGGGCAATTACCTGGGCAAGGAGGGCTTATCTGTACCTGAGAGGTGAGGGGGAGGGCCAGTTTTGCTTCTGCTGGTGCAGGAAAGAGAGAAGGGCCCAGGCTGCAGTTTGTAAGCAATAAGCAGGTTTTAAACTTTATTTCTCCCTTTGCCTGATTTCAGTTTTTAGAGGTATTTTGCACCAGGATTTACTTACAGGTGTGTATAATGTAGTTCTAGTGTACAAAAATGCATACTTAAGTTAAATCATCCATTGTCATCAGAACTGGCAAGCGATCCTAAAAAGCAAACATATACATTTATGAATAATCATGATATTGATACTTTCAAATAAAATTGAGAATGCTCTCTTCATTTACTTTTTTCTGAAAGCTTCCTACTTAATGTAAAATCATAAATCCATCTTTGAAGATACTTTGAAATTATTGGATATTTTTATACAAGAGTCACTATGTGGAGCATCCTTTTGGGGACAGGCAACAGAGACTGTGTCTGGTTAACAGCAATAAAAGCAATTTATTGAAATGCTATGTATATTGGAAAATAAAAGCCCTCTCAAAGAAGAACTGAATTTGAGAGATCAAAGGGCAAAAACTAACGAGGACTTTCTTCAGGATATCACTGTGGTGAAGAAAAAATGACAATCATTTTCCATCCTGAGGTTACCCAGAACAAATATTTTTGGGAAACAAATTGCTCAACCCTCCTGTGGGTAAAAGAACATCTTTCATAAAAATTCAGAAATGCAGAGGGGCTATTCCCCAGGGAAAAATTAGCACACTATTACCAACCAAAAAAATGAACACAAGGGATGCTGAGCAGGCAAAAACACAAATATCCACTACAGTAACTGAGCAAATCCCATCAGTTTCTCATATTTTGTTTCCGGAAGCATGGGAAGTAGTTACTCATACTAATCACATCACCTTGAGCAATGATAAAAGAATAAACTTAGATTAAATCTTAGTGTTGATTAAGGTACAATACAGGCAGTACATTAAAAAGAAATATTAATTGATGGTGACAAGGTAGGGAAGTGGAAGGAAATTAATATTTGGAGAGAGCCAAGTCCTATGCTAATTGTTTTGCAGGAGCCTCTTATTTAGTATTCATGATGATTATAGAGGGAAGGTATTGATAGGGAAACTGAGGATCCAAGAGATTAAGCAACATTTTTTCAAGGTCACATACTTAAGAACATGCAAATATAATGATATGGTTCAAGCATTATATTGCTGTTGATAGGATTCCAAAGGGAAACAACATGTAATTGTCAGTCTGCCTTGCTGAAGTGATATTGCCATAGCCACGGATAATTACTGCATAACTCCTCTCAGTTGGACCATCATGCTATCTTGAGACCTAATAAAATATCAGCATCTCTTTTTCTGCCAATATTGTTAGGATTATGAATATTATCACAGAGTGGTGTTCTCTTTTCTTGCAAAACATCTCAGCTGTCAGTTTCTATTTGAAACCAGCCATATTATATTTAACCCATTTGTCTTAGGTCACATTTCCTAGAAGCAGATCTTGAGGCAAGGATTTAGGTTTAAGTGATTTATGGCAGGAGTGCTTTTCAAGAAACAAACAAAAAGCTTTTAAGGAAGTGACGGAGCAGCATAAAGGAGGAGAAAGAGTCAAGCAAGGATGTGCTGTCAGGTGAAAACAGCCATCCCTGTCCTGATTCTCAGGAGACTCTGAAACCTCAGTCATGTAATTAAGTGCTTCTCCCTGGAAAGTGGGGACTGTGGGTAACTATCCAGAAGCAGGGCAACTGTGAGCCTTTAGCAGATGATATGCACAGGAGCTGGGGGGTGAGCACCAGATCAACAAAGGGGATCCGGGCCAGTCATGAACAGTCTACTCTCATTTGACATTCAAGAGTTGAATCATTGCCAAGCACATATCTGTGGCCCAAGGACACTAGGTCTTTGCTTCCTTTTCTCTCTCTCCTTGCAAGAGAAGTTTCTAATCCTCAGCAAACTTCCTTTCTAACGGGAAGCTACAATGCACAGCTGAGCCTGCCAATTGTGGCAGGATAGCATGTGTCTTTGGAAACCTAAGACCATGCTTAGCCATTGGCTGGGTTTGGACCTGCTCTTATACTGCAGTTGTATAGTGGCCTTGCCTAGAGGACAGGAGAGTGTCGTCAAAGCCATGTAGCTGTGACTCATGGCTGGTTGGGACACCAACAGTTTAATGATGAAATCTTGTAGGGGAAAAATACTCCCTTTTTGTTTTCTTAGTTGGCAGATCTACCCTAAATATTCATATCTTACTTTTATGGTGTTAGGAAGATAGCTTTGGTTTATGTCCCTATTCCCCTTTACTTATCTCCTCCTCTTGAATTGTGTTTTGTGAACTGATACATTTTTGTGGTTTAACAAGCATCAGTCTAATATTATTTTGATGTACTAACACTGAAGCATTTCTAAGCAGGAGGATTTTTAAGGTGGCATGAATATGTATTTTCTACTTTCTTCTATCTTACTTTCAAAGGATAGCCAATTTGAGTATTTTATTTTTACCAGATAAATTTTCCAGTGTCCCTCCCTAGCCTTCCATCACTTTCCCCTGCCCTAGATCTTTGTCTTAGTTTAGACCGTTATCACTTCTTCCCTGGAGTAATGTAATAGATTGCTATGTGCTTGTCAAAAGCATAACAGGGATTTGTAGGTAAATCAAAGAATACAAGCCCCTTTAATATAAGGAAAAGATGCAAGATATCAATGCAACCAGAAATGGTTTTGCAGAGCTGGAGATTCAGAAGCATTCACCCCGGAGAGATAAATGTACTTGCCTGACAGATGAGGAAGCCCATCACTTCCTTGAAAATTTATTCTAGCCTTCCTCACATGGAGCTCTATATCCTTTGAGCTCTCTCAAATGTCTTTGAGGGTTTGACTATGTACCTTCTTACCTGCTAAGTGTGAGAGGTGGAACAACTCACAGATGAGTGTTAATGACAAGATTTAAATGTAGATTGGCTCCCCCAAGCCTGCTTCCCCAGCCACATGTCTGGGGTGAAGCTCCCCCGCTGCCACACCTCTTAGCTGGTCTCCTTTCCCGCTGGATCCTTACCATTGCCATTCCCATACATTCTCCACACTGCCACTAGAGTCCTCTTTGTTAAACCCAATTCTTATCTTTTTGTACCTTTGGAGACTGTGTGTGTGTGTGTGTGTGTGTGTGTGCATACTTTACATAAAGTTAAACAAATATATATTTTTAAATCTATGTCATTTTTCCTACTTATGGTTCACCTACTTGGGTTCTCCATCATGTAACTGATCATGAAATACACAGAACTTCTCTATCACCTTGTGCCAGTTTGCGTTTTATACCCTGCACACCAAGCTACCTACATATTTGTGAACACAACAAGCTTTCTCAAGCCTCTGAGTGTCAACACATGGCATTTTCTCTCTGGTTCAGCCTGTACCCCTTTGTCTACCTGAGCAAATATCAGCTATCTTCATGTCTGCATAACTGAACTCAAATCTCACCTCCTCAGTGAAGCTTCCAGTGAATTCCCAAGCAGTGTTACTCATTCTTTCTTCAGCATTTCTATAATCCTTTTTATATATGTGCATTTTGCTACTTGGTGATTGTTTAGCTATATATCCATTTCTCCTCTGAGACCCAGAGGGCACACATGTCCATATATAGGTATTATTTCCCAAGGTTCAACTGGTTGTTTTCACGTGATTATGCTGGCCAAGCATCTTGCAGAAACCAGTGGAAGTACCATGTCCAGCTGAAACCTGAGGAAATATGCTCTTAGGTAGGTTGCCAACAAGCAAGAGTCGGTGATTCTTGTGGAAGTGATCCATTGAAGGAGTGCTCTCATGAGAGACCTTTAAGACAGTGAGGGATGCTGAGTAGGATGGCGATGGAGTTAGGCCAAGACGTGGTTTCAGAAATCTAGCTTCAGCCTAGTTGCAGGGGAAGCTCTGAAGCATGAGCATCACCTGCCTGTAGGTAAAGGAGCTGGGCTTTTATACCTTTGGTCATGAGCCACCCCACATTCATCCCTGGGAAGAGGGGTAGTTGTTACCTCCCACACAACTCTGGTGAAGTGGTTCCTGTAGACCAAAGGCATGCCTTTGAGAAAAGATGGGGCCTATAGGAACTCAAGTTTGGTCAAGAAGATGTGATGGGGCATGAACAGCGGCCCCTACACATTTTCAGATATTTGATAGATATCAAAAAAAGGCCACAGATCTCATCTGTTGAGAGCTCCCTTTTATAAGTGCCGTGTTAAGTGCCTCAGTGCGAGAGCGTGAGCCCTTCAGAGGTCTGTCCTGGAGTATATTTAACCAACTCTCAGCCAGATGTAATAACGTACAAGAGATCTAGTTAGAGAGCCAGTAAAACAATGTCTATTCTTAATTTCATCAAATCTGAGAAGTGCTGATTGTAAGACGCATCATT
This sequence comes from Manis pentadactyla, assembly GCF_030020395.1. Taxonomy (NCBI): domain Eukaryota; kingdom Metazoa; phylum Chordata; class Mammalia; order Pholidota; family Manidae; genus Manis; species Manis pentadactyla. The sequence continues at coordinate 39,453,392 of NC_080032.1, read as the reverse complement.
ATTTTATGTTCTATTGTTCTAACTAGGAAGAAAAACAAAATGTTTCGTATTTAGCTATAATGCAATATTTTCATATCATCCATTATGTGACACATCTGCTTTAAGAGATCTTGAAATATAAACCAAAAAAAGTGTGTACATGAAGTTTGGAAATTTATACAGATTGATGGTCAAAGGACAAATAGGGAAAAGTTTATATTTAGAATTTTACAATATTAAATTATTAAAAAGTTTAATCTCATTGAAATGAATTCTACAACAGGTGATCCAAAATGGGTTACTTAAGTATTTAAAATGACTAATTTCAAAAATAACATGGTACATACAAGTGTGTGTTAGAATTATATGTACTTTCTAAGTGGATCACAGGGATGGACTTTTGGTAGAATCTGTGTATACTTTTTGAAACTTTGAACCTTTGATCAAGGACTGTGTGATGTTCGTGATCATTGTGTGTCATTTCTGAGAAGAGGTTAATTACATTTATCAATAATTACTCAATGACTATTTTGAGCTGCTAGAATCGTATATACAGTGTTGGAAGTAGTGTTTTCTTGTGCATTCCTTTTAAATCTTCAGCATAAAGCACAAAAACCAGTAGGGCTGTTGATAATTTCAGAAGATTTTTAAATAAATGGGGCCACTCATGCATGATTTTGCATGCCACACCATCTTCAATCCCTACCCATTGCTTCCCTGGCACCTGTCACATTTCAAGAGGTTAAAAGCCAAGGACCACATCATTAATTTGATAAAAACAAATTTTTTTTTTGGTTTGTCTAATGGGCTATTCTACTACAGACCGATGTTTTTTAAATTTTCCAATATTAGTGTGAACATTATATTAATTATACAACCAGTGTGACCATTATAAACATTAACAGTGAAATACTTTGTAAGGGAACCTTCATTGAGCAACGGCCAAATGACATGAAACAGTCATACTTGTTACGATTTGGTTCAGTTAGTTAATTGAAATATGAGAGATTTCTTTATTTAGTCTGTGTTAAAAAGAGCTATTGCCTTAGCCAGCTAGTTGCTATTACCAAATGAAAGGCTATATAAATTATACAAAGTCATCCACAGAGGCTAGCATAAAAATTACCATCCCTGCTGAGGTCAAATGATGTCTTTGGTTAAATTGCCAGAAACAAAATAACAGCAAGGGATGAATTGTTTTCTGGACCATTACTGAAGGATTAAAGGTGGGTCCCAAATCTCTGTTAACTAGACTTTTTTTTTTTTTAACAAGAACAAGGTTTAATATGAATATATAAGGTATATACATAATCTTGGAAAGATTAGGGCCCATTTTGGTAAATGGACAGGAGAAATGAAGCACCTACAAACACCTGTGGGCATCTTGAAAGTTCCAAGACTAGAGAAAACTGTCCTTACAACATACACTCTCTTGAGGCATGGGCTTCTGGCTTGCTGTAGGAAGAGAGTAGGTTGAGTTTCCTCTTTCTAGTAGATCAAAGTCCATTCATGTTACGTACAGATTGCAGATAAACATCTTTCTAGTAAAGTCCATTCATGCTACATAGTGTTTGCAGACAAACATCATTTTCATTATTTGTTGAGATTCACAATAGGACAGAATCGGATGGTGGTTCCTGTGAAGCTCTGATCAGGCCCTGAGGGGGCCCCAAAGGCAAAGTGCAGCTCGCTGTGCCCAGAGTCCAGGCCTGGCTGTGTGACCAGGAGACTCTCAAGATGCCACTGGCTCCTGCAAAGCCAGAGGGCTCCCTGCTGTGGGTCAGGGCGGGGGCAGGTGTTTTGGCTGAGAATAGTTTCTCTTTAAAAACGTGTGGTACTACACCCCCTCGCAGCCCCTGCATTTTATTGGCTCACAGGGCCCCAAGGTGCCCTGTACCGATGGTGTCCATGAGGATATCCAGTCACAGTGGGAATGGTGCTGTGGCCATACCACCACCTGGGCTCTGGGTAGGTGGGTTCCGAGTGTTGGAAGGGCAGGGGGGGACACAGGGCCTTCTTATTACAGGGAGATGTTTTTCCCTCCCACTGTGTCACCTGTGTCTTGGCCAGGTGGGTGCCAGCTGTGCTGATGGGAACCAGGAGCACCAGGTCCTCCCATCATAGGAGTGATATGGACCCCTACCTTCGCACCTTTCTGGGCAGGTGTGCCCCAGGTGCTTGGCATGACGGTGGAACTAGGAATGGGTAGTTAGGCACAGGGACGGTGTGGCTCTTTCAGCTGCTTTGGCTTTGGTATGGCCAGATGAGCCCCAGCTCCCCAGATGGAAGGTGTTCGCAGACGTGTGTTTTGACCCACATTTCTCTTTCATGCAGTTGCCCCTCCGCATGTAGGAGGTGTTACCTGTGCAGGTGGGCCTGGGAGTGCGGGGACACTGGAGTCCCATCATGGGGACAGTGGGGTGGTCTCCCGTTACTGCACCATCTTTGTTTAGGGCTGGTGGGCCCCACATGCTTGGGTTTAAGGTGGCCTTCCTAGGGTGTCCTTCCACTGAGGTACCTGCCCGTTGTCCTGGGGCAGCCATGCTGTGACCTTACAGAATCCCCATTAATGACTGTGAGGAGGAATAGAGGTGCCACATGCCCTCTTATTGGGTGACTTGTTGTTGACTGGGATGCCTGTGGATGAGTGGGGCCTAGCACAGGCACACTGAGCCCTGGTGTCCCCCCATCCATAGGGGCTGCAGGGGCTGCCAGCACAGGTGGGCCTGGTGTGGCACCTGTAAGCAGTGAGCTTCCGTCCCAACTGCTGGGCATGCTGGTAGGGACTCTAAGTCCCCTGGTGGTGGTGGTGCCACCGGGAATACCAAAGGCTGGCTGGGTGTTGGCAGTGGTGCCAAATGCAGGAACTGGCAATGTGAAACCTGTGAGGTTTGGTTGCATTTTGCTGCCTCTGGATGACTGGGTGGCAAGAGAGCCTGAGGCCACCCGTTTTCAAAGAGATTTTTTAGGCTTTTTCCCATTAGAGTTCCAAGAAGTGCTTGGAGCTGGGATTATTGGGTTAGAGAGATGGGTGGAAATTGCATTTTTTCTGCCAGCTACTTTGGAAGGTAAAGAGGTGGAGACATGGGCTGAAGCAATACTGTCGCTGCCTGGTTTGTTCTGAGATCCAGGAGGTACCATGGGAGCCAGGAAGTGATTTGTCCCAGAGACAGGGGGAGGATGGAAAATGACAGCCTGGAAGGCGAAGTTATACCCATGATATCATCATCAAAAGTAGGGTTTGCACAGGTGCTGCCGGCTGCACTGTGGGAGACTGAAGGAGCCGTGAGGAATGAGCCGGAGGATGTGAGAACCTTAGGGAGACAGGCTTTCTGGGGCTGCCCGCTAAGAATCCCAGTTGTGGGCTGAGGGGTGGCTTGAGGACCAGTGGGGTGGTTAAAAATTGGGGTGTGGCTGGGGATCAATAAAAGTGGGTTGGTGGTGACTGGTCCCTTTGCAGGGTGCCTGTGGTTCCGTCTCCCCATGGAGTCTGGGGTAGAAGGGAAGATGACAGCCTGGGAATGGGGAGTCATGTCCATGTCCATATCAGAATGTGAAGTAGGTTGTGGGGGCAAGCCTGCAGGTACCTGGGCGGCCGTGGTGGGATGGCCCACAGCAGAAGTGATTGATGGGACAGTGAGAACAGAGTTGTTGAGGGAAGGCGCTGGAACGGGTGGGTAAGCATCAAGGAGCAGGAGAATCTGTACACATAGCTGGCGGGGAGTTCATCAGACAGGACACTGCTGCAAGGAGGTGGTGGAGGGGCTGGGAGGTGCGGATAGGTTAGAAGTAGGCGATGCTGTAGCTGGGAATGAATGAAAAAGGCCCCTATTCTCCTTTGGTGGAACTACCACTGCAGGGACCTCGGAGATGTGAGTGGTCAAGGGCAGGGGGCCTGCAGCCTCTGGGGTAGGTGGGGAGGAGGAAGGGGCAGGCTGAGTGGCACTGTCATCAGCCAAAACCTCTATTTTATGCTCCAAGTTTTCCTTTCCCTGACAGTCAGTGTTATTCTCCAGGTTGCCCAGGTTTTTGGCAACAGTTAAGCAAGGAAGTCTAGGAGGTGGGGGCGGCTCCCCGCGATCCCCTGGTGCTGGTGGTGGCGGTGGCTGAGGCAGCGGGAGCACGGGAGGCAGGGATGCTTTCCTCGTGTGGGGCCTGCTGCTGGCAGGTCCCACAAAGAGCTCCTGGATGGTGTGGCTGCAGGCGCCGTGCCCTGCATCTCCTTCCCAGACGGCGGTGAGTCTGCGGAGCTCGGCTGATGGTCTTCACCCACCACCGCCTCTGTGGATGTCTCAGGCAGCTGGGAACAGCATGGGGTTGGGTCAGAGAGCACTGCTGCTTCTGGATCAAGCCTCCCAGGAGGCGGAACGTCTCCAGAAGGGCTGTAAGAAGCGGGGGCTCTGTGGTCTTCAGAGGAGGAGCTCACCTGAGAGAGCTGGGTGGTCTCCCTCGAGCCTGTCTTCTGGGGGCCTAGGATGGCAGTCCGGAGGCCCTGGCCTACACTCCAGGGAGGTGAGAACTCTGCTGGTGTCTAGGGGCCTAGATGTAGACGACAAATCCCTACTGCCATGGGGGCCCCTGTTCTCATCATCCTGCCCTGTGGGCTCTATGTGATCCTCCTTCTCTTCTGTCATCCCTTCTGCGGGCTCTATGTGGACCTCCCCTTCTGGGCAAGGAAGTGGGAGGTGAATGGCTGGCACTGGCTTCCTAGCCTTGGCTACCTGCTCAGGTAGTAAACACAGGAGAGTACATTTTCACCTTGTAAGAGAAGGGATGCCCCTGGCTCGTAAGTGTCCAAATATCCTGGAGTTACACGCTGAGAGTGTGGGCTTCTGTGGCGGGTCTCCCCAGTTCATCAAGGCAGGACGCCCAGAGGGGAGCATCTGGGCTGCTGCATAGGATATCATCTCCGTGGCTGGATGGAAAAGCCCCCTGATAGCGGCACACGATCTGGATGGATCAGGCTGTGACCAGGGCAGTCGGCAGGTGCAGGAACGGTGGGGTGCTCCCTGGCAGGAGGGGCAGTGTCCCTGGGCAGGAGAAGCAGAGGATGATGACAGCGGGGCTGGGGATGGCAGCGGGGTGGGGCATGGAACTTAGAAAAGAAATTGCCCATACAATCAACTGTGTGCCAAAGGATCCGAGAATAGAGTATGAAACTAGGAGAGTGTCTCTGTTGCTTCTGACTCCTCTTGAGGCTAAGCACAGACTGAGCTAGCTGCCCAGCAACTGCAATTGTGAGGTTACCTGGGCATGTGCCACAATGTCCCCTCCACCACCAGGGCAGCTGCCTCTCCACCCCCAGGAGACCTCACCAAAGGTCAAAGAGCATGGCAGAATTTCCAGCACCTGGGACCACCCATGGACAGTTGCAGGTGGTGGGCACCAGGTAGACCACCATGAAGGACCATTCAGGGCTGCAGTGGGCGCATCTATGAGCACTCATGCTGCCCGGGCACTGGCTCTGCAGGTTCCTCAGCACCTGGTGTGTGGCAGCTAGCCCGGTGCCCCAGGGTCTCAGAGGCTAGGACCTGCTCAAAGTCACATGGGATGGTTCTTGCTGGGCTTTTAGTGCAACTGATTCCCTGAAAGGACAGATGTTCCAGAAAACTGGTAAACTTGTTCCCTTGAGTGAGCAGAACCTGGTGGACTGCTGTCCATCTCAAGGCAATGAGGGCTGCAACGGTGGCCTAATGGACAGTGCCTTCCAGTATGTTAAGGACAATGGAGGCCTGGACTCAGAGGAATCCTATCCATACCTTGCAAAGTAAATGAGGCTCCTTATCTTGTTATTCCAGCTCTGCTTTCAAAGTTAATTTTCAGAGATAACAGGCACCTTATTCACCATTCACATTCTTTGCAAACTGCCAGAACTGTCTTTGTGGTTTGGGGAGGAAGTTTCTGTCTCACCTCTCACACCGCCATCTTTAATCTGACTAGACTCATTTTATCCTCACTGGTTGGTGTGTCTTTACTCAGCAGCTTTGAGTTGTTTATTACAGAGGAATTCACTGCAATGTTAAATACAGCAGAGAGTGGCAAAGAATGAATCTCATCTGTTGTTTTTTGTTGTTGTTGGTTTGGTTTTATCTACCATGGTCAGAGAGTCAGCGTTGAGATATTTCACAAATGATCTCATTTTCCATTGGTTAATGCCTAAACTGATTTTTAAGAACACCTAAAAGCAGATTTACAGATAGGTTCAAATTCTTCTGCAATCATGAACATTTTTAGAACCAGAAGCTGAAGCCTTCAGAATTGTTTCTCCCTTGTATAAGGGTAGAAGGATTGGTAACAGGAAAAAGTTTTCATCATACAGTTTTGTCCTTAGATATAAGCTTCAATTTTTCTCCTGCTAAGAAACAATACCTTAAAAGAAAGCCGAAAGGATAACCTTTTGAGAGAAGGTGAGGGCATCTCTCTGCTGGACCATTCGACTTGGCCCATGATGGAATTGTACTGTAGAAAAATGGAATAGTTTCAGATGTTATGAAATTGGGTCATCTCCCACTATCATGATTGATCAGAAACTACACCAAAATCAGTGGGAGTGGGGAAACCCCATGGAAATAACTATGGGGCTTAGATGAGTTTTATTGGGTATTTGGTTCAACAATAGTTTAAATACATTTCCTTCTTTTGTTGATTTTTTTAGTTTGAGTTCAGAAGAAGTTTATCTTCCAGGCTAAGAGTAAGAGCAATGAAATGAGTAGTAGTAATATACATTTTTCTTTTTAATGAATTGTTCTGATTTTAAACATATTAGGGAAACTATAGGTCATTTATAGAAGAAAATTAAAGAAGACTTTTATTTCTGCTACCCTGTGATTCATTCATTCATTAGCATGTACTATGTGCCAGGCATTGTTCTAGGAATTGATGGCTGTAAGTGCACTAGATGTTCCTACCCTTATGGAGCAATTTCTGATGGGGGGAGATAGGCAGTTAAGCACAGAAACAGAAAGTCAATGATGCAGTATGCTAGAAAGTCATAAGAGCTATGAAGAAAAATAAAGTAAGGTCTTCACACTGCACGCAGTTTCAGAGGGTACTATGCATCATATGTCTAGGAGAACCTCACTCTCTGCACCTGTGCAACAAGGCCTTAGGAAGAGAGTGAGGGAGCCTTAGTGCAGCAGAGGGAAGAGGTGGGGGTTTGGGGGTAATGGCAAGAAGGTGACACTGAAGATTTAAGATGGTGCTATTTAATGAGAGCGTGTTCTAGACCATAGGAACAGCCTGTGCAGGTGTTCGGCAAGTCTGAAGACCAGAGAGAAGGCCAGTGTGACTGGACTAGAGTCAGCATGAGAGCAGGGGCAGGAGAAGTCTGAAAAGTAATGGAGAGGTGTATAAAATGAGTGTGATTTGCAGCCAGGGGAGAGTTTTGAGCCTCAGAACCTGGCTTACACTTTTAAAAGTTACTCCAGCTTCTGTACAGTCAATAGACTGTGGGGATGGAAGGCAGAAGGCCTGCCAGGAGGCCAATGCAGTAATCCAGGTAAAAATATGACGGTGGTTCAGACCAGTGTGGTAGTTGTGATGGGTAACGTTTAGATTCTTTGGAAATCTTTGGATATCTTTTGGGCAAAGGGCCTATTAAAATTCTTTTCCTATAACACATGAAATAAAAGAATAAAAATATCTTAAAGTTTTTTGGTACTGTTACCATAATGGAGTGGATCTATCTGGTACCTGTGTGTGATGTGTGTAAAGTATTTTCAGGTTTTAATCCTTGACCACTACTAGTGTACGCATTTTTCACTTAATAGACAGTATGTATATCATGACACAAGGATATTCTACAGCTTTAAATAATAGTTGAGGATATGATATTTAAAACAAAAGTTATATAGCATTCTACAGATAGGATATATTGCCCAATATACAGAATTGAGAATCAAGATGGGTTCTGTTAGTGACTGGGTGGCAGCCTGCAGAAGCCTTTCAGTGAAGGAACCCTGCGTGTGTTTGCTGGGCTTATATCTCACTTGAGAGCCCTTTAGCTTGGGGGATTTGCCAGAGTTCATTCTCTGAGTTTGTTGAGGAAGTCAAGGGTTAGATGGACAGAACCCTGTTCTTTGCCAGGCAAGGGGGCTCTCATTCTAAACTAGAAGTTGCCCTGAACACCTGCTAAACTGACTGGGCTCCCCTCCCACACTGACTGGGCTATGTTCAATCAGCACAGGCCTATGCAGGCTGTCTGGGGTCTCCACTATCTCAAGGTTTCCAGAAGATGCTGGCGGGATCCAGCTTTGCACCCCTCACCCCACCACCACTGTCCCCAGGCAGATATTGAATGCTCCTAGGTTCTTCTGGAATTTCTTTTGTATTTATCTCAGGTGATTCCCTCACCTCCCTGTGCCTATGGTCTGGTTGCCTGCCTTTCAGTTTTGTATGTTTATACCACAACCAGTAGAAATCATTATGCTGTGTGGTACATAGGTTTCCAAGTGTGTTTCCTATGAATTGATGTGTTGGATGGATATTTTGCCTAGTGTGTTCCTAGTGTGTTCTTTTCTAGACTCTAATACACAGTTTATATATAGAGTCCTTTTCATAGTTTCATGTTGGTAATTATGTCCACATGTACATATAGCTGTTTGGCCTGGAAATCTCTGAAGCAATTTGTGTGTGTGCATGTGTGTTTATCTCAACTATAATATTGAATGGAAACTCCAAGTCATACAGTAGCATACTTAAGTTACTTTAGAACAATTATATTACCTTATGTCCTTGTGGCTTTGAGATATGTTTTTATGAGTTTTTCTGGCATACTAAATAAATTTTAATCAGAGTTGAAACACATTTACTAATTAGATAATATTATTAAGGACATGTCATACTACTGCAAATTGGGACTTGCCTTTTATTTCTTGTTAGAAAGATTGATACTATTCAGATTTCAACATAAGCTCATCCTGGCAAATGAAAACCTTGCCTGGGAAGAAAGTAGGTGGAAAAAAGGAAAATACTGACTTATTTGGACTTATTATGGGTACCACTGGTTATGATAGAGAAAGATGCCTGCATGGGATTCAGTCCCACTTGACTTCTGCTGTCATCCAGGTAAAGGAAAAGGAAGTGGCCATCTAAGTTTCCCATTGCCAAAATAACCATACAACCAAACCTCATTCTATACATGTTTATGGAATGCCTGTGATTTTTTTTTAAGGCACTGTTGTAGACTCAAAGGAACCAGCAGAGAACAAAAGGTAAATTCTAATCTCATGAAATTTACTATCTGCTTAGAAGAAAGACAATGAGCACAGACATTGCATGCCAGGTGATTATAAGTGCTGTGTTATATAAGATAATCAAGAAAGACCTCTTTAATAAGGTGACATGTTCAGAGAGCTTTAGAAGGTGAGGAATTAAGACACATAGCTATCTAAAGAAAGCTGGTTTCAGGCAAAGGGAGGTAAGATGCCAAGGCACCAGCATACAAGTGTGCTGGTCAGTTAGAGGAACAGCAAGGAGGCCAGCGTGGCTGCAACAGAGTGAGCAGAGAGCAGATAGGGGGTGAGGCGAGGAGGTGGTGGGATCGCCTGGGGGCTTGAATCTCTTCTTGCTGGCCATACCACCTTCACTTTGTTCTTACAGATCTTGAAGATGTTTAGATCTGCCAGAACTCCCTTTTAGAACAGAAAAGCTCCCAAAGAGAGCAAGACCTTAAACTCATTAGCATTGTAATTGCTTCCTGGACATTCATGGATAACCAGCAAAAATTTGATTTAAAAACAAAAGTGTCTAGGTGGTGAATCAGAGAGATGATATGATCAGGGAAAAGAATTGGGTAACCAAATAAGTTTACTTGCTATTGGAGACAAATTGTTGTTTGTCTACCCAAATTAATTCCCCTTGAATTGCCCCATTCTTTTCTGGAGGGCTCCAATTTTGGTCTTTAGGACATTCTCCATTCTTCAGCCAAATGCAGCCATTTGTTATGAGGAAATGATCTTTGTCCTAGGGGCAGAAGGGTGGTATGTCTTGTGTAGTCTAAGCCTATCATGAGAGTTCCATTTACCTCATCAATGAATGACTGAAAAAATTACATGTGGCCAGTTTTGCCTAATGAAACATAAGGAGAAGACAACTGGAGGCAGATGCTTCTATTAAAGGTTTCTCATATTTTTAAGAAGATATAGGAGGAAAAAGAAGTTACTTCCAGATATTGGTGGATGATGGTAACATGGCTGGAACTACTGTAGTCATCTTGTGACCATGAGGGCAGATATGAACACACTAAAGGATGGCGCGCCATGGTTAAGTGATGGACCATGGCACCATCTACTTAAGGGTGTTTGCCTCTTACTACAGAAAGGAATTCCAGAATACACACCAAAAGGGGAGAAACCCCAAAACATATATATATACACACATCAATCAACCTATATACATCTATCAACAGTCATAAAATATCATAATTAAGTAGTATGTCCCCATTAAATGGTGTTTTCAAATAAAATATTCACAATATATTAGAAGAATGAGTTGCACAAAAACACAAAGATTTTATCCAGCTCTCACATATATGGAGATAGAGATAAAGAGATAAGCATAGGGAGAGAAATATATTCATTTATTCATAGGGAAAACAGCCAGAAGCAAAAAGACTGAATAATAATAGGTAATTACCTATGGGTGATAGGATCAGATACAATCAGATAGGTGAACTTTTATTTGTTTTCATATAACTTTACATTTCTCAGCATTTTATAGTGAAAAAGTAGAGCTTTTACAGTCAGATAAAAAATTGTCAATTTTACAAAAATCAAAGAAACCTAGTCCAAGTACCTCGTGGACCTTTTCTAATACAACTTTTAAAGTATTGGAGTCCTCTCCCCAAACGGAGGGACTTGGGGCCCTTCAGTCCACCTTTGCTCCAGTCCAGGTGCTGAGTCAGGAAGTGGCCGCAATTTGAACACTTTGTGGAAGTCAGAGGCCTGAACACCAGTGCCTTAAAAATGGTGAGAATTCCCTGCAGTCCACTCACCGCCTGCATCTCTCTCATGTACTGCGGAAGCATCCAGTGGTGGGCTGCAGTCTTCATTCAAGCCCTCCTCGCTGGTTAGGACACTCTCCGCAGATGATCTGCGCTGACCGAGGATGGCAGAGGAGGGTGCTCCTCAATAAATGTTTTACTTGCCCCAAAAGCCAAGACAGCGTAAAACTTAACGCGTGCCGATGGCATCACCATGGTAATCACATGCTACAGATTAGGATTCACGTCAGCTCGAGTCCTACAGAGGTTTGGGGCCCCAAGCTAATTGATGGCGACCTGCAGAGGCTAAATGGAGACAGACTCTGGACTGTTCCACTAGTTATGAGACTCTGGCAATGACTTCTGAGTCACTGCTGAGATAGGATATTTAGAGCTAAAATGCTTCATATTTCAGAATGCACATCGAATGTCAGTCCCTCCCTTTTGTGGCATATACATAGCATACCATGTTTTCAGTCTATATATATTGGGGGCTCTTGGTGTATTGCTTGTCTGTTCTGTGAGAGGAAAAGGAAATGAATGGCAGAAGGATGGCACACTGTATGTTCATGTGTGGGTCACCTGCTGTTGTGACTGGCTGGGCGGTGATGTCCTAAGTCATCGGAGTTTGGGGTCACCCAAATTCAGAGTCTGAGGTAAGGACTTGGGTGCTGGTGGTTTGTTTGGGATATGATTCCCTGAAGCAGGAGAGAGAGAGAGTGCAGAGAATGAAGGAGGAAAGTCTAGTACAATGGTGTGTTGTCAAGGACCCTGCTAAGAAATCTGCAGGAAAAAAAGTGAAGGTGGATGGATGGGGATCAGTTTCACTGAGACATCCTGAGGAAGCACCTCTCTCATGTACTGCGGAACTGTCTGCCTGAAGCATCCATCCATCTCCTGTCCCTCACAGGTTTAGTGTTGCCTCGGTGCAGTCACCCCGCCCCTCCAGGTCCTGCCCCTCTGGAAACCACCCCTGAGAGATGGTACTGGGCATTTGCTTGGGGAGTGGTGCCCTGTGCTAGGTGAGCCTTTGCTTGCATGGAACTCTTCACTAGAGCTGAGGTGACTAAGGGGAGGTGACATGGGCCACCAGAATTCCTGGAGTTTTGTCCATTTGTGTACCTTTAAAAAAATACCCCACAATTTCTAATCCTCAGAAATAATGTTTTTGGGATCAGAGCTTAAGACTAATTAGGTGTTTGGCCTATGTAGTCTGTATTTTAATTCATTTACTAAGTACTTGTTATGTTTGAGGTACTGAGGGGAAAGAAATGGATACCTTTGAATATTCCAGTTTGGCACAGGAGATAAGCTCATTACAATTAAATGTGGTACATACTCAAATGAAGTATGCATAGGATGCCTGATGAGGTTTCATGGGGAAAATTGCTTTTATTCCAAACTGAAAAAGACTCTCCAGAGGGAGGTAAAAGTTGGATTCACACAACCCCAACCCTCCACAAACACGTGTGTTAAGTGTGCACACGTAAACACACACACACACATACATGCATAACATTTTTGCAGAAGCGGAATGGTTGTCTGCTTTAAGTGAATTATTTATCCTTATTGTCCAAATTCAATCTAGCAGCATTGTAAGATTCATGGTGTGCAAAATGATCATATGATAGACTGGTTTTAGTGAAAGTGTATTTTCCCCCCAATTCATATTTATGTTTTGGATACTTTTATATTTTTTGTTTTCTGGTAATGTTCATCAGAAAAATAACAAGTATCCACGAAGCTTATTCCTAGGTTAGAATTTATATTCAGCTGTAGAAAATCTTTGCACCTGCCGCAAAAATGTAACCACTTCTGGGGTGGAATGTACCAGCTGTTCCTGGCCTCCAATGGCACGCCAGGCAGTTCGGGACTGAGAATGAGGCATCATGTCCCAGGCAGATGAAACTGGTGGGGAAATTTCAAGTCGACAGAATGCAATTACCCAAATTGAAATTAGGCCAGGGGCATATCAGGAGGCCCTTCCCATCTGTTGGGGAAAAGGATCACCAGATATTTAACAAGGGCAAGTGGTCAGGATCTTAGTTCAAGGAGTCATTTAAAAGACAGGCACTTGAAAAAACATACTAAAGGAAAACTGTACCTGGTACAAAAATCATGTCCCTTCACTGGACAATAAATAACATTAGGCCTCAAGGAGATCAACCCTCTCCTGCTCTGGGAGGAATGGGATGCTTATGGACGGGGAGGTTAAATATTTCTATATCAGCTCCCCTTAGTGAGCACATGGCATAATGGACAATAGGTTATCCTGGAACTGACAGAAAGAGATCTCCCAAACCAAACATTGAATTCAATACATTTATCCCTGGTCATAATGGATATATCCTTCCATTACTACTGATGGAACAATGCTGTATGATTTTCCTAGGGACCATGACACAGCATTCTTTCTTCACCAAGAAACTAAACTAATGTTTAGAGTTTGCAGCAAAAGCAAACAAACAGGTGGGTGCACAGCCTTTCACAGCTACTGGGTGATGCTTGCATGTCAGAACCATGGGATGCATGTGTCCACTTTAACAGAGTGACGCCTTGCCTATCTCCCTGTCCCTGGAACACGAGTACCTTTCTTCCAGAAGGAATAGAAGGATTGGTCTTCGAGTCCATACTAACCCAGACCCAGGCACTGGCAAAAGCCACCCACTCCCCTCATCAGAGAAAGGTGAAGAATGGGCATCTCACACCAGACCGTGTTTCACAGGGATCCATCACACTTGCTTCCCTTTGCTCCCTGCAATCATTTGTCCATTTTACAGACTGGGAACTTAAAAGTTTCCAGCCTAAGAGAAGGATAATGAGAGGCATGTCTGGGCCAGGTGTCTCCTCTTCCAACAGCTGCTTTTTGGACATGTGCTGTCCCTGCGCTACAACATGCAGCTCCCCAAGCAAGGTACCAGGGTGTCGTCTCTGCACTGCCCCCCCAAGGGACCATTTGACGCCACGTGGCTAATCCTGAAAAGCTCTCAATTCTCTTGCCCACTGGGTGTAGAGAGAAAGGAAAAGAGATGAGCTGGTAAGGGGCCTTATTCAGCATGTAAAACAAAACATCTTTTGGGGGGTGGTTCACTTTTAACTCTTTGTTTATCAAGAGGCTGTGTGCTGGGGAACCTGAGGGAATGACCACAGCTGTCAAATCCAGTGCAGCTGTCCACTGTGGGTGGGAAGAAGCCAGGGCAGGCCACCTACATGCTGAGTTACTTGCAGCCAATTTGTGCCCACCACCCTCCATCCCACCTCCAACCACCAGCACACACACAATATCACCATTTACTGGTCACCATGGCAGTTAAAGTAGGAGACCAGGAGTCCTAAAGTCCCAGGGGCTCACAATAGTTTCACCACAGTGCTCAACCTTCCGTAAATTCCCCTATGATGAGCTCAGTCCAACCAAAGGCTCATCTTTGCCATAAATGAACATTGTTCTTAACTCTAAAGAGGTGTAAGCATTTGATTGTACTTGTTAAATTCTGACCTGAGCTTCACCATTTTTTTTTAAAACTAATCAGCCACAACAGATTTCTTAACTTCTTTTATATTTTATATCTTTCTGGATAATTTGTGACTAACAGAGTTTATCTCTCACAGAAGAAAACAAAGAACTTATTAGTTAATGTTGATCCAGAACTCTGTGAATCTAAAAACTTGGCATTATTATTTAGAGGTTTAGCTTGTACTAATTACCTCTTAGTTTTACTAGCCCCATATAACAAGCCACCTTCTGCACATTTCACGTGAAAGCTGGTTGTCTGAAAGGCTGAAAGTTGTTGGAGGAGGAAATGAAATAGGTGCTAAGTTTTATTTCCTACTAAATAATTTTCCTTAAGGTGGGTAAACTTTTAGTAGTTAAATTGCTAAAAATGAAGATTCTACACTACAAGAACAAATCTCCAAGTGACAATAATTTGTCTGTGTTCTTAGCATTTACGAGTCTCAGTAAAGAGTCAGTACATTTATGTTCCCCTATTACCTACAGTCGTAAACTTCCTTAAAGAAAAACGAATAATTATGTTTCCTGACTGCATAATGAGCATAAACATCCAGAATATTGAAAGCCCCTCATTGGGATGGTTGGTGCATCTAGACTTCCAAGAACTGAACTCTTTTCCAGGTACAGGAAAAATTGCCAGGCTAACTGTATGGTCATGATCTAGGGCTGCTCACGGAGAGGTCATCTCTAGAAGGCAAATCTTAATTTGTGGGGCTATTTTTGGACTTGGGGCCTCCCAACATGCAGCTGTTGGGAGTGGCTGGGAGTCACACAAAGCCTCTGGTTCAAGTGTATTGACTCTACCATTGGTGCGAATCTCTCCTTCCCCCTCCGGGGTCCAACCAGTGCACCCTGGGAACAAAAGAATGCAGTCTTATCTTTGCTCAACAAGTGCATGTGACATTGTGGAACATTGGAGTCAGAAAGGTATGTTAAATGACCCAATTACATGTGTTACCCACAAGTAACTGAGGCTCCGGCTGGGGAGTCGATCTTGCCAGGATCCGTCACTCTCAGCCCAGGTGCTCATGTCCTACCTTTGGGTGTGGTACTCTTAAATATCTTTCCTGTGGGCAGAAAGGTGGCATGGGTTAGAGGGTAAGGAATAGACAAAGGGAAGAGAGTGAAATAAGAAAACAAGGAAAGTAAATTTGAGGGAACTAAAATTTCCCTTTATAGTTCTTTCAGGTCTTTCCACCTTTGCAGCTTTTCCACCACTAGAATTGTGTAAATGGAAATGAAAGGAAATAAGATGATCATGTATTTTCTAGGTCAGCACTTTTCAGTCATGAAAGTTGGGGTTTTCTGTTTTTTTTTTTTTTTCCTAATTGACCTTTTTTTTCCTATTGATATTTCTGTAAAATACAATAAAAATTACTAGGAAAATGAAATGCAAAAAGCAGACTTTCAAAACACAAGTCCAAACTTCTATTACCTAAACACAAGAGATATAAAATTCTTTTGACAAATTATTATGTTTCTAGCATTTATTCCTGATCCCTGTTCTTGCTGGGCACAAGCACATGAAAGTGTGCAGACCAGCCCATGTCTGTGGACCACACTTTGAGTAGCATGGTCCTTGATCTGCCTGTTTTGCACATTTGTCTTGTTCTCTAAACTGGACCTTTCTGATACCAGTGATGCGGGTCTGGGCATCTGCCATTCTTGACAGGCACTTTACTGTATTGAATAACAATTTAAGAAAAAAATTTAAATTTTTCCCTCATGCTAAAGAGAAAGAATCAAGTTTCTGATTATAACAAAAGCAGAGCTCCTGGAACACTGTTTTGCATTCATATTGGGAACGTGACTGTAGTTTAGGTAGCTTAAGGAGACAATTTGGGGACATTTTTCGTTTACCTGGTTTGAGTGTAAAGAGGATTGAAAATATTAAGCATTGCCAGTTGCCATTAAATTTGAGCTCTCTCACAATTGTATCCTTTGAAAGGCCCATCAACTGTCTCAATGTATCAATTAGGAGTATATTTGCCTGATTTAGGAAATAAAAATATAGAATACCCAGTTAAATTTCAATCTCAGAATGAACAATGGTGTAATTTTTAAAAGTATGGCCCAAATATTTCATGGGATTTATCATTTGTAATATTTAAGACATGATAAAAACATATCCATCATTTGTCTGAAGTTCAGATTTACCTGGGTGTCTTGTATTTTACCTGGTAATTTTAGTTAGAAGTAGCCTTTTGGCCTGGATGTCTGAAACTGTATTTTTCTAGAAAAGAAGCAGCCCAGCCAATCAAATCTGGCCATATTGATCCAACTTGCTTAGCTATTGGCAGCTGGAAGCTGGATGGTAAATACAAAGTGATGATGCTTCTTTTAGAAAAATGTGTTTCCTATGTGATAAATCAGCTACTCAGCTTTGAGGTTTTAGTTTGGTGTTTTCCAAAGTTCTGGTCCACTGATGGCACAAGCTATGGCAGAAGGTGCACTCGGAAGAAGGCACCTAGAATTGCCAACTACATCAGGATGAAATTGGCTCAATACCCTGAAAAAAGTAGAATTATTTCAGGGAATTATATAGGGAGACATAGTGATAGGTATAGACAAAGAATAAAATCCCTATTGCTACATATACGATATTGTTAACAAGTTGATGGAGATGCATCAATATTTTTTACAAATACATTTATGAGAACCTTAGAAGGGTGAAGAAAGAATTAGCTGATGTTAAAAATGAAAGTCTTGGATACTTACGCAGATCTACTTTATATTTTCCTTTCTACTGTTTTTTCTAACATCTGAGACCTTTTTCTAAATTGGGGTACATGCAATGAAATGCACAAATCTTAGTGTATGGCTGATGAATTTTGGCATGTGCATATATTCATGTAACCACCACCCAGATCAAGATATCAAACATGCAGTTTAATTTTTCAAAGATATATCCTTTGGAATTGGTAGCTCTTATTCTTCATTAAATGAGAATATTTGTTCTTAGGTCTTAAATGAGAGTACTGATTTTTTTGGACATAGATTTGATGCTCTCAGACTTTAAAGAGAGACTTCAACTTTTCTTAAACTGATGTCTGGTTCAGATAAGTAAGAAATGGCTATTTAAAATACACATGTCATTTATTTTGATGTTGTCACCTCTGGGTGTTTAGAAATTTCCAGTCAGCTGATAATAAAAGTCATACTTAGGAATAGACTTATGTAAAAGTTTCTTTTAAAATAGTATTTATCTTAAATAATGAGACATGCTCATTTTAAGACAAACTGAAGAATACCAAAATTTATCAGAAAGTAAAATCGCCAGTAACCCTACCACAGAGGAAAACTTCTGTTGTTGTTATTCTTTTCTCTTATCTATAAGTTTATATTTCATAGTTGAAGATCTACTATATCTACAATGTTGTATTGTGTTTTTTTTCCCCTCACTGGCTTTTCAACTTAAACATTTCCCATATTGTTAACATATTTTCATGGTCAAATGATATTCTATACTATTTTTTATGTCACCAGCTAGAGTTGGACATTCAGGGTTCTCCAGTTACTTATTCTTAGAAATATAATGATGATCTGTTTTAGATTCCTAAAGCTGAAATTACTGGGTGACAAGAAAGAAGATTTTTTAAGGCTCTGTATTTTGCTAAGCTGTATTACAAAGGACTATAAACATTTAGAAAGAATGTGTAATGGTGCTCATTTCACTGACATACATCACTGATATATTTCCTTTCATTTTATGACTAATACAACCTGTTGTATTAGTCCAGAGAAACACCACCAGTAAGATGTATATATACCTACACTCAGAGAGATTTATTTTAGGGAATTGGCTCATGATTGTAGAAGCTTATAAATCCAAAAATGCAGGTCAAATGGGCAGGCTGGAAATCCAGGGAAGAGTTGGTGTTGAATCTTGAGTCCAAAGGCAGTCTAGAGATGGAATTCCTTCCTTCTTGAATGATCTCAGTGTTTATTTCTAAAGCCTTCAACTGATTGGATGAGGCCCACCCACATTATGATGAATAATCTACTTTATTCAAAGTCTATGGATTAAAATATTAATCACATCTAAAGATAGGTTACAGCAGCATCTAGACTTGTATTTGAAGGGCACCTGGTCACCATAGCTCAGCCAAGTTAACACACACAATTAACCATCACACCTGTCATCCAAATAGAGTTTATGCTATTGGAAGACACACCGACTTATTTAGGACTTCTATACTATGAGTTTTCTGTTTTATACACAAACATTGGCTCATCCAATTTTGGAGGAAAGCATTTAAGATCTCCATGAAATGATGCATAGGAAAAAGCCTGGATTCAGGCCATATGGACATGAGTCAGGAATATTCTTCTACCATATTATAACTGGATAAACTTGGGTAGGGTAGGTAAACCCTCTCTTTCTCCATTTTCTCATCTGTGAAGTATGAAAAAATCATACCTACCTTCAGGGTGTTTGTGAGTTTTAACTGAGGGAACTTTATAAACTTCTGGTAGAGTGTCAAGTATGTAATAGGTCACCAATATTTTAGCTTATCTTCTCCTTCTTCTTTCTTTCTCAACTAGTCTGCTCTATATCCCAGGGACCACTCCAGATAGTACAGAAAAGCCTTTTCTTCCTCTGAACACTCATTAATGTAACAGGTGTCCACCCAAGGGAACTTAATATTTTTAACTTTGCATGTGTCTCATTTCCCATTTTATTATTTCATATATCATACATTAACCACTGATAGATAAGTAATTTTGGATGAATATTTTATTCATTTATTTCTTTAACAAACATTTATTAAGTGTGTATTAAATCCCAAGGACTGTTCTAGGTGCTCGGATTATCACAGTGAACAAAAAAGGTAAGTTTTTTGCCCTTGAGGAGCTCAGGTATTAGTGGGGGAGATACTCAAACAAGAAAATAACAAATATAGAGTCAAACTATAAATAATGTCATATTGGCAAGGGTGGGCTAGGTGATGCTGTGTCGAGTCACCAAATCTCAATAGTGTAATAGAATAAAGGTTTATTTCTTGCTCATGACAAGTCAATGGCTGGTCCAGGTGACTATTCAAAGCAGCTGTTCTCAACCCTCCAACATGCTTCCTCCATACTGGCCCTTGCTTGCATCAAATAAGACTGGGCAGAAAGAAGGATCAAACAGCAGCGTTGAAAGCTTTTACGTATGTCACTCTGCTTCATATTTTATTGGCTATAGCAAGTCATATAGTCTTGTCTACTTTCAGTGAAATAGAGAACTGGGGATCTTGGTAATCTTAGTGGTTAAAAAGAACCAGATGTTCCTACAACAGCATTAAATGCTATGAAAAATGTGTATAGAATGAGAGGATAGTGTGCATTTTTTAAAAAACTATATAATAGAAGCTAAATGAACTTGACCATTCATGTCTATTATTGCTTGGAATTATAATAAGATATGCATTCCAGAAAAAAATGAAGTTAACTTAAAGAAAACTTTTAATAACTATTGTTATGAATTGGTGCTCAAATATGAGAAAAATGTTAAGGTCATTTATGAATGGCTGGTAGTTTGAGAGTGAGTTACTAAGTGTACTTGAGGACAAGGGTGATAATACTTATTATATTGGTTCACTTGATTATTTAGGCACAAAGCAGATGCTCAATCTTCAACTTTGTTGAAGTTAATAATGTTCATTGTTTTAAATTATTCTTGCTTTTCTACTTGATTAACTGTCTTGAATTACATAGTCCATTATAATTTTGCCCTGAGGCTTGGCAGTTTCTTCCAAGGCCAATTTTTATTGTCTGTACCTACATTTATACTTTTACCTTTGATTATAGTTTAAATTCGGACTGCACATGCTTGAATCACTAATATTCTTTCTCCTAAGTTGTCTCAGGTATTTTCTTAAACCACTGATAAGTCTCCAGTAGGAGAGAGGTAAGTTGTTAGACTGCTTTAATGTTGGAATTTGAACTCTACTATCTTGTCCTTTTTTTTAAAACAAATTTTTATGTTTAATACCCCTTTGGCAACTGCTGCATTGGAAAGGGATTTCACAAATTTGAATAAAGAGGGCAAGAAATGCCAACATTAAAATATATATTTATATATATTTTTCTTTTTTCAAGGTCATTAATGTTTTTCTTAAAGATTGAATAGAATGTTTGCTTTCAAAGATAGTACAATCATGGTTTTTCCTTATATCTTTACTGTTCCTTTTTTGCTTTTGACTAAGTCTTTGTAATTTAAAACATAAATCACCCAAAGAGGACCCAGCTCTTCTTTGAGTGGATCAGTCAAGGGCAAACCAGAAGAAAGTCCTCCATCTTTACCCAAATGACCCTCATTTAAGTACCATTACTTTTCTACTTCCAGGTGGTATGTCTGAGCCATCATCTCAATCTATTAGCCAAGTGTGTGTCTTAAATGAGTGCCTCTCCAGTTTGCACTGTGATCAGGTGAATCTACAGGAATCCATGCCGCTTGATGTAGTCCGCAAATGGGATACAGCTGACTTCTGATTTAGAGAATGCCTTCAACTAGGTATCTCTTAACTTGATCATTTAAATAGCAATTGCTGCTGTTCCCACAGAGCTGACATGATATAAAAGCTATTTCTGAAATGAATATCTTGCTTTCTGACTTGCAATGGCTACTGGTATCTCTGAGGGAAAAAAACAAAATATATAAATAAAACACAGATTGTACAATTCTCATGAAAGGTAAGCCATCTTTGTATTATTTAAGGAAAGTTATAAATGTTCAATGAATGTGCTTAGGCTAATGACAGTTGATGCCCAGAACATAATAATAATCCATGAACTAAAATAGCATTTTAGAAAGTGGCAATTTGTGTAGAAATTGCTGATAGCTGCAACACATGCTGGAACTTTACATTTAAGTGGGCTATGGCTTGGTTGAGGAGTTATTTATTTGACTTTTGATTGGTAAATAAGACAGTATTCCTTTCCCTTCAAGGAGTATCTAGGTCAGTTATTAATAAAAGAATACTGATGTCCTTTGTCCATAGAGGAAAAACTGGCAGAAGCAATCTAGGATCTTGATCTTACAGGTCTTAGAATTTAGATGAATGTCGATCGGACATTAGGAGGACAGCATTCTGCAGTCAAAGACGACAAGAGCTACAGCCAGCAGAGAGTCCTGGCTGTTCTATTAACACTATTTGGCTTTCCCCACCAAGTTCTCATCACGACTCAGATGCTCTGGCCCCGGTACCTCTCCAGCTTCATTTTACAGTTTTGGCTCTTCGTTGGTTCCATTCCAGTCCCTGTGCCATGTCTTGTGCAAACCAAAGATGCATTCTTGCTGCCAGACTTTCTGTATTTGCTGTTCCCTCTGTCTCGGATGCTCTTCCGCACATGCAGACTGATATTTATTGAGCAGATCCAATAGGTTCCAAGGTGTTATAAATGCTTCACATGTTAGTCTTGATGAATTCTCTTACAGCTCTGTGATGTGTGCAGACACAGGAGGGCTGAGGAAATGGAGGCAGAGAGAGGCAGCAGGGGCAGGACAGGAGCCAGGGCAGCTTCCGTGGGAGCCACGGCTTCACGCTAAGGCCTCTCACTGGTCCAGCACCCAGTGCGTGGACCACACCCTTCCCTCAACCCCAGAGCTCTTCCTTGGTGAGCATTTCCTGACTACCCCATTTAAAATAGAAACCCTGTAAGTCGATTTCTTTTCACTCAGCTTTATATTTCTCAGCAGCACTATCACCTGATGTTACACTGCCTGTTGACTCATCACCTTATCACTCCACGGGAATATACACTCTCCGAGGGAAGGGCCTTGTTCTGGGCTGGGTATCGCTCCATCCCCCGCACTCGGAAATGAACTGAAATGGACTGAGAGAAGGACATGGGCTGGGTTAGAATTGTTTATCACGTTGAGGATATCATATTCTTCACACAGTTACAGAGCACCCATTTTGAGCCAGAATCCATGACAATTTTTGGAAATACGAAGGTGAATGAAAATAACGGGTTCTCCTACTTTCCTGCTTCTCCTGATGCTTTTAGAGAATCAGAAAAGAAGTAAGCAATTAATAGAGAGTGCTATAGGACAAGTATTCTATTAGGTCAAATCTAAGGTGTGGGGAAGCAGAGATTCAGGAAAAGCTACTCTGAGTGGGTATTCTCTGTGCTGAGAACTGAAAGATGGGGAAAGGGCAAGCGTGGAGGTGGGGTCGGACACTCCTCGGGGCATGGGAAGTGGTAGAAGGCCCGGAGGGAGCACACTGCGGCCCTAAAAGCGGGTCAGTGTGATTCAAGTGTAGAATGTGAGGAGCAGTGTTAACCGTCCGAGTCTGGAGAAAGCAGCTGGACTTTGAGGGTCTTGAAAACTGTTCCAAGTAGTCAGGACTTTGTCTGAGCAATGTCTGAGATGCCACTGAAGGATGTTTAAATCAATGAGATTTTTATTTAGCATCTGATTGCTTACCACTCTTGGCTAGGTAAATTGTCTTTCCATTTTCTAGATGGGATCACTGAGGCCCAGAATAACACATTTAAACATTTGTGGAATTGAGTTAATTTTCTCAATTACAGTGCTACTAGGGCTCTTGACTCCCAACCTCCCTCTCTCCTGCCTGCCTTCTAATCGTCATCAGAAGTCAAACATAAAACTACCCATCATCCTTACCTTTCTCCAGGGAATACGCATGCGCACAGCTGCCATAACCAGACCCCTGGATGAAGCCAATTGCCCCAGGGTTGGATGGGCACTGTATTGGCCATGGGGTCCCAATTCTCTGTTCTTCTCAACTGGGAAGCTGGATTCGTACCAGGGACCTTTTATTTGCAAAGGCAACTCTGGGCTGGAGAGAACAGAGCCGACCTGACAAAGTAAAGAGAAGCTCAATATTGAGCTGCCCACGCTTTGGGCATGCGTGAGCACTCTCAGCAAAACACAGCTGGCACATCTAATTTTAGCCTCTCCCGTCTTGAAGAGGGACCCTTTAAGGAAATATATTTTCTCTGAAACAATTTGTATTACAATGTAGCAGCTGATAGCCATGTCAGAATATTACTTATTATTGGTGGGGAAAAACTCTGCCAAGTAATTATGATTTTTATTCTCTTTTTCTGGGACAATTATCAGTAAAACGATTAAAGCATCCGTGAATCAAAACAATCATAAAGAGCTAGACAATGAGAGACACAGTGGTTTTATTTATCAAGAAGCTCATAAACAAACCTGAGGGGATACCTCTTTGGATTTTTATGAAATGGATGTAATAACAAGAATGAATATTTCTGCTACAGTAAGTTGTTCATTGCTTTCTGATGATGCATAGCTTGCTAATAGTTATCCCGGAGCAGACTCTCAAATTTCTTCAATATTTAGCATCCTCCATGTCCTCAAAGAAGTGAAAGGTTATTTCTAAACCAGGTCTTGGGTACAGCTGGCTTTAATGTGTTAACAGGGTTTGAAAGCATCACGGGACGCACTTTTTCCGTTTTACCCAGGAAGGGTAGTCCCCTCTGCCTTAATTCTTTCCCTCTTCGCGTCTTTCCTCCCTCCGTTCTCCCTTCCCTCCCATGCTCTTCTGTGTTTTGCTCAGCAGAGTGGCTTACCTTGAAACTTGGCAAGAAAAGAAGAGAAGGCAGCTCTTGTGCGGGGTAGATGGAGGGAAGGATAAGGAATAATCCACCGCCAGCATTTGAGTTCCCGGGTTCAGTAGCCGCGGCAACAGCTTCGCTGCGAGAATCGCTCTGCTTTTCGAGATAGCCAGCAGAGGGAATCGGAACTTTGCGTGCAGCAGGGGCTGAAGCAGCCTTTATTATTTTTTTTTTTCTTGGAGGAAATACTGCAGCCTTCTGGACTGCGTACGCTGCTCCCTGGAGAGGCTCTCTCGGTTCCACCCACCGGCTGGAAGGAGGGGAAGTGAATGAAAGGACAGGACAAGCCCCGAACACCATGTCACTCTGGGAGGGAGACAGCAGCAACTAAGCTGGGCAAGGTTTTTTTTTTCCCCCCCCTTTTTTTTCTTTTTCTTTCCCCTTTTCTTTTTCTTTCTTTTTTTTTCCTGTTTTCCTTTTCTACTTTCTCTTTCTTTCTTTCTTTTTTTTCCCCCCCCTTTTCTTTAAGGTGGAGAAAGAAACAAACAGGAGACAGGAAGCTGATCTGCAAGGATTCGGAGTTGTGTTAAAAGGACTTTGATTTTTTTTCCCCCTTTTACAAACGCTGGCAATTGACATCACTACAGACAGCCTGGTAGGGAACAAACTGCCTCGTCCCAAGTGGACCCCAACAACTGGGGGAAGGCAGGCAAGATCTGGGGAGGCTGTGTGGGGTTTTTTTTTCCCCTACCGATCCCCCGTCCTTTTTTTTTTTTTTCTTTTGGTGTGTTTCTTTTTTACATTCTTGCTGTGTTGGAACTAGCGAGTGGTGGAAGACGAGGATTCTCCGAAGCCTCATCAGTCATTGGGACTGTCAGGAATAGTGGTTTAAGAGGAAGCTCGGCCTGGGGCACTATACCCTGTCATCCAGTTCCCTGCCTCGGAGATCAGGATTCCAGCTACATGGGCAAACGCCTGGATCAGCCACAAATGTACCCCCAGTACACTTACTACTATCCTCAGTATCTCCAAACCAAGGTATGGCTCAACCCACAGTCTGGCAATCAGTGTCGTATCCTTCTGCACTTGGGATGGGAAACAGGCAAGGCAATTATTATTTCACCCCCCACCCCTATCACCTCTTTCTTCTTCCCTGAAATTAGTAACATACCAGTGGAGTTAATGAGGCAGAGGAGAATATAAGCAGAAAACCAGCGAGGATTGTGGCTTTCTCTTTTAAGGAGAGAGAACAGTTTCACTCGAGTTCCTTTGTTGTTACTTCGGAGCATTAAATGTTCCTGATCTCGGTCAAGTCCTTTGCAGATGGGCAAGGCTGTTAGAAAGGAGATCTTAACAGTGGTTATCAGGCACAAGACTACAATTTCAGGGGCTTTTCTGGTGAGCTGTTCTTTGTTTGTGGCTCTGAAATATTATTCCCTACTGGATAGGACAGCCAGGGTGGGGAGCTCAAAGTTTTAATCGCTGAGTATAGAATGAAAGAAGGGTGTGGAAAGGTATAGGGTGGCTAACCAAAGTCTCTTAGAGTTTGTTGGGTGCATTTTTGTTTTTACTTACTTGCCTTGCCTATTTTAATTTATATTAAGGATGATCAGGTTGCCAGAGACTGAATTTAGAAGCTTTACGATAGATGTTCTGTACTTTTAGAAGCTCTGTTTTCTGTGTTAGCTGCCATCAGGAGGCCTGGGTCTTGAAATGGAATGAAACGTAACTGATGCTAATTGGACATGAACTGGTTAAATACTTTGGACTTTATGTGTGTGCTCCAATGATCATAAGGGGGGCCACTGGTAAGCCCATGTAACTAAGCAGAGGGCAGTACCAACCATGAACTTTATCCTGCAGTTCAGACATGAAAGACTCTCAGGTGTGAAATCACCACTCCAATTTGTCAATTAAATTGGACTTGATGGGGGGGAGGGGGAATGTTGGTAGAATTACCACCTTGAATGCATGGATTATGTTTCTTTGCAGAAACAACTGTTTTGTATTGCATTAGCCAGACTCCACCGTCTTCTTAATAAATAAATAAATATACCGAGAGGGAACAAGGCATGCCTGAGTGAACTGTGCTGTCACCAGGACTGGTTGATGTAATTAGGGTTTGGTCATTCCTGCTGTAGATATCTCTTATTTATTCTGTCTCATCAAATAATGCCTACTTGTAAACCAGACCAGACAGCCGACTTGCAGTATTATGTTCAAGATTGTTGCTTTTTCTTTCTTTCTCAATCGCGCTGTGATTTCGCCCTGCTCCTCCAAGGTCGACTCACATTGCTTTTTGCCTTTGTGAGCATTTAGTTTGTGCTGCTCCTGCTTAAATAGACCAGCCCTCCTGCTCCAGTGCCTTGAGGTTTAACTCTTTGGGGGATTGGGTAGAGCACGCTGCTTGCCTTCCTCAAGGAAGTAGCAAAGCAAGGACAAGCTAAAAAGGGGAAATTTAGTCATTTCTCATCCCTCAAAGAAGCAAAAACAATGAACTCCAGGGTTGCATGAAAAATATCAGACATTCCATCCCTTTTACTCATTTGGCTAAATTTTTCCAAATGTTTCAAAATTCACGCTTTCTTTTTGGTTCTTGTTTTCTGCTATGAAGTATATTCAGAAAAGAAACTTAAGATCATGTTGAATGGAATAATTGCTTTTCTGCTTAAGATTTCTTTTATCCTATTGCTAGCAGGAAATAATGCCATGTCCATAATATTAAAGACAGGATGGTGGATGAGCCACACTGGTGGGAAGTGTGTGTGTGTGTGTGTGTGTGTGTGTGTGTGTGTGTGTGTGTGTGAGAGAGAGAGATTAGGGTAAAGAGGGAAAGTGGAAGGGTGCGGGAAAATCAGAGAGCCTGACAAATACAAAGGGAGTTTTTTTTTTTAATCTGTTTTGGGGTCCTGTGTAGCTTAGTGTTGTGTAGACAAATGACATCTGGATCTTGTTACTTTCAAGCTAGTCAAAGCCATCAACTTCTGGAACATTTTTAAAGAAGTTAGATCCATTAGGTGACCTAAGCTGATATTCGGGTAATCAGATCAGGGTGGTAAGGAATGTAAGATCAGCTACTTGGGCTATCACAGTAGTTCATATTGACTATCATGTTGTCAAATTTCGACACTTCTGTGAAGTTGTTGAATATTGTTATGGTGTCTCTGAAATGGCAGACGTTAATAGCATTCCTGGAAGCTGAAGACGTGAAAAGATGCCCTGTTTTGAGACTTTGAGAATAGGTCACACAGGAACTAGGAGGAAGGGGTAATGTGCAATCATATTTTAAAGTGTGGGGAATCTCTGACAGTGTTAATACTATGTCATAAATTACTATCATGTCCCAGTATAACATAAAAATGAGGTTATTTCAGTATCATTCTTTGTCCATTTAGACATATCTCAAAATATCCATAATAATTTTGAAAGAAATACATGCTGCTTATGTCTACTTGATAAGCCTAGGTAGAATTCATAAAATCCATTATCCTAGGTTTGGCTTACAGTTATCATCCAATTTTAAAATCATAGCTATCTAAAATGATGCTGACATATAAAGTATCCTTATGGTTGATAAAAATAGAATTGTTTGGTTGACAACAAAAGTCATTCTGGTGATATCATACCTTACATTGTTCTCTAAATTCAGGTTTTTTAAAACAAATCCACAAAAGCTATTTGCTGACATTAGTTCTGGGTAGAAAATCTTCATGGGATTTTAAAGAACTGAAATGTTTACTAGTGTTTTCATTCAGAAAATGCAAAAACACTGAACCTTCCCTTTCTACTTAAATATGTGTATAACATACAGCTGCTCTTTTTTTTCATGATACAAGCAAAATGAAAGTGGAATTTTAAAACAAATGCAAATATTTTCAGTTTCCTCAAATGCAATGAAAGTTTTAGCAAAACTTCTGACACATCCCTGCCTTCTGTGTGACTTTTATTTCCCATTACATTAGTACCAGTCTCATAACTTTGTTGCTTAAAAACAAAAACAAATTAGAAATAAGATATTTTGGATGTTGTCTCTGGATAATTTTCCAAATGCTTAAAAAGGTGATATTAGAAAAATGTATGTGTAAGTTAAATTAATTGAAAACCCAGTGGCTGACATGGAACTCTGGCTGTACCTTGACAGTATGTTTAGTCTCCTAGATCTCTCATTAAAAGCTGTCATTACTAATTTTCTTTTTGAACAACTTTTTGTCCTACCAAAAGGAGGAATTTCAAAAGGAAACATTGCCTTTGGTTAAGGAATAATGAAGAAATCTCAATGACATGTCATAATATTTAAATAGGAGACATAACTAGGTTAAAAAAAGAAAGTATCACCAAAATAAATTTGCTGTTGGAAGGCCACCCAGAATCATCAGCAAATTTTAGAGGAAGGGAACCCTAAAAATTTTATTAATTTAATAATAATACATGTAATGATGTTTGATTGAATTGTAATCTAACGTATCTCAGAATTTTGTTGTAGTCCATTTAAAGCAACTAACCTGTTGCTATTACATTATGAGACCCAGGGTGAATTTCAGTCTGAATTTCAAGTACTTTGGTGAGGTGGGGGTGGTTCTTGGAAAAACAAACTAGTCGAACTAGGAAAGCTAAAATAGTAAAACATGGTCACAGCCTGGTGAAATGGTATTGTGCCATTTGAGAAATAACTATTTCTATCAATATTTCTCTCAAAGTGATATTTGGAAGATGTTAGTCATCTTCATAAATCTTTCAAATTTGCCCAAACACAGACAAGAGTCTTGTCCTTTCTTCCATTCCCATCCCTTTACCAGGTCACCATGCTTCTCCCAAACCAGTGCCCGTACCTAACCACACTGCTCTTACATCAGTCTGCTGACTCTCTTTCGTGGTCACCTGCTTCTCCAGAAGATCTCGAAGTAAGGGGTTCAGACTATGGGACCCTGAGAGGATTCCTCTGGCTGTTGGTCATCAGATTGTATGGAGAGCCTGGTGTGAAATTGGGGTCAGGTGGAAGGAGTAATTCATCAACTGCACAATGATTTCAGGCTGCATTTCCAACCATGTGCAGCTTGGACTGCCGCTTGTCTCTAAAAGTCTAGCTGGAGCCCATCTGATTGTGCCATGGAAAGAACAAACACTGGGACCCACAGACGGAGGAGTAGGAAGGGAAGAGAGGCTCCTATGGGGCAAAGGACATTCTTAAGGACGTGAATGCACAGCTCCTTCAAAAGCAAAGCAAAACAGCCTCTTAACACACTTCGTGCACATGAAAATGTAGAAAATCTTGCAAAGGGAAGGAACGGGTTTAGAATTTCCTTAGTACTTCCTGCCCCAGATTTGCATTGATAGCCAGAGTTGGTAACTTGCCAGTTTTAAAACAGCCTTGAAAACTCCCAAGTTTTCCTTTGAAAGGCTGAAACGTACTGGCTTTCTAAAATCTTCCAGCAATAGAAATTTAGGTACAACTCCAAATAGTTCCTTCATTTCAGGGGGGTAATGTGAGAACCATGAAACTATGATACATTTTGTTTGTCTCATTTCAGAATGTACACAATTTCAACTGGTCTTAAACATGAGGAAAAAATAGAAACAACGGGCCACTCTCCCTTGTTAGTTATTTTTTTCTTCTTTTCTCCCCCCAGATCTTTATTATCATTGGAATTATTTCTTCTATAATGTAGTCATTGTTTTCCCAACACAGTTTAGTGCCTACTGAAAAGGAATTGAAATCTTAAAAGTTGTTTTTCCTCCAGAATAATTCCAAACTTAAGGAAAACACCAGATACATTTCTTTTAAAAGTAGCTTTCTGACACAGTTTCCTTTCACTTTCTCTTAGTTCTGCAAGAGAAGAACAGAATTTGAGAACAGCTCAAAATAATTTCCATGAAGCAATAAAATCTATTTGAGGGTTGGACATAGGGGCGATCTGCAGGGAGGGAGGTGAAAGAAGACAAGGGAGGATGTAAGTTCATTCCAGGTCTTTCTGGCTCCAAGGATTCTGGAAGGCATCATTTTGCACTAATATGATTTTACACAATCCCTTTTGACATTATCAGTCTTTTTGGCAGAGAGAGGGCTCAGTCACAATTATGCCCATGCCGAATTCGAAGAAAACCAGTCTTTTCCTTTAAAGAAAAATGTTTTCAGTGTTGGACTTCTTATTCAGAGTAAATGGTTGATGTTTATCCAAAATTGGCTTCGAGTACTACATTAAAATTGTGTTTTGTAACAGTCTCATAAGCCACAGCTGTATGCGATTAAATAGTGTAATATCAAAAGCATGTGAGAATAGATGTTTTTATGCTATAGCTGTTGCACAGCAGGAGTGCAGATGGAGCTGAAGGAGACCAAGAGCAAAAATATATTCATGTGCTGTAATACGTGTGTTGAGGATATGTGTTGCTATTTTTTGCAGTAGCAGGAAAAATGCTGAACTATTTTGGATGTGATTAAAAAATATGCTTTCTGAAAATGGAAGCAGACATAGAATATCAATTTTTATTTTAAGTATGGAGTGCTATTAATTAGAAGACACACAGTTACTGAATGGGTCTGAAACCAGTGCAAATGGGAAGATCAAAATTACTCCCATGGAGTACAAATGTGAAGAGCAAAAGTGAATTTCCCATTTCCGTTTGGAAATTATAAATGTTTTCCTTCTCTTTTTTCCATCATTAATCTGTGGAACTATTGTAAGAAAACCTTCAGGCCATTTATCCCTAAACAAAAGAGCAATAGATAATAAGGATCAGCAATTTAGAGAGAGCAACATAGGCGGCAGTGTGATTCTTTTTTAAGATATTTGAAAAATAGGTTCAGTTTTGTATGAATATTGCTCTTTTGTTACCACTGTTAAAAATTGCAGAGTTACCCAAGGAGACACAACTTCTGCTCCTTTTGTTTATCAGGGATGTGATAGTAAAGAGATTTCTGTTTCTTACGGGATGTTTTAACTAGGAGTTTTTGAAAGAGTATTTGCTCATGAAGACAATAACCTCTAGTTTCCTAGAGATTACAAATCTGGAAAATTACTGATGCTAATATTCATTTATAAGTCATTGTTTTCAGGGCCTTGAAAAAACCTGTAGAGATGACTGCTGGTTTTTAGATTTTAGACACTAAAACTCAATTTTAAAAAGGAAAAACAAGAGGGGTGGGCAGAAGTAAGTTGGATTGTTTGTCTTGGTTTTTAATTTTGCTTTTGCAAGTTGATGTTGACAGAGAATTTGTTCACATTTGGAAAACTTTGGTTTTTCTCTCCATGTAGATTTATTGGTCAGGAAATATATGCCATGTAGAATCATATATCTGGATAAAGTTTTATAATTCAGATCATCAACCTCTAATAGACATCACATTTCAAGAGTATGGATAGTAAATGATAAGACATGAATTCTGTTATTCTTTGGGGAAAATTCTCTGATTTGTGTGTCAGCAAACTGGTTTCTAGGTCAGGTTCTCTAAGATCCCCAGGCTTTGGCTTTTGTGACTCTAGTTTTGAGGTGAATGAACCTGCTTTGAGGTATTAGTGGTGTTGGGAGGTGACCTCGGTTTTGTGTCACTGATGAGTTTTTGTTCGGGTCTCCAGGGTGTTCTACACAGCAGATCAAATGCTGTTCGCTGACTTTAGTGATCTGACAAATCTGACTGTCTGCATTCTTTGCCACATCTAAATCCAGTGCACGGAGAGAAACACATCCATCACCTGGGAGTGGTTGGAGAGCAGTTCCCAGGGGTGGGACACGATGACAGACATCATTTAATCATCATCATTGTCTGCTTTGTTGTGGCACTTAAAGGTTTCTCCTTTGTGGGAGGGGTGGGAATCAGGGCTTATCCAAAGACTTAGCAGTGACAGTGTGATGCTTAGTTCTACTCAGTGATTTTGCTCTCTACAGATGGTGGGTGTAAGAGCTGAGAGCTCATGCAGATGTTGACTAATAAAGGAAATAGGAGTGCCTCATTCGGATCCTGACAACCCTGATTTCATGAATGCTTCTAGGTGCTGGTGTCAAATTGGAAATAACAATCAATGAGCGGCATGCTCTTTTGACTGGAATTTACAAATCCTTCAAATCCCTGAATTTCTAAATAGTGGTAGCCTTTAGAGCATGTGAAAGAAATGCCATAGTAACCATAGTATATGGTATTGTGGGAGGAAAATAATAACTTTTTCAGGACATATAAACCAGAGCATTATCTTTTCCTCTTTTTTTTTCTCACTACATACCCTGCGTGTATCCCCTAAAGGCCCTTTTAGCTTAGTTAATAAAAGCAAATGGAACCTTGAATTTCATTTTATGAATGATAAACCAATACAAAACATAGGCTGGGCTTAATGCACAGTCAAGGTAGCCCTGATAATGTCCTCTCCTGTTGCATGGAAGTAAGATATAATAGAAGAAAAAGTAAATGTCGTGATATGTTCAATCCTGGTAGTAATTGTTGTAGGTACTGTTTTTTCATGTGTTTTAGAATTAGCTTTTCTAATCGTTCTAGTGTAGGATGAAGGAATTGTTACATAGTGCACTCAAAATGCTAGATGCAGATGAACTTTCGGCCTTCTCATTCTTAGCTAATAGTCTTCAAGCTGAGTACGTGTTGTGCATAAAATTTATGGAGGATTTTTTGAAAGTCTCCATATTTCTATCTAGTGTGCTGTTGTCTATTTATCTTAGTCATAGTGCAGATTGATGACAGTTTAATGAAAAGGAAAATGGAAAACAGAATGCTAACTATCTGGTTTTCTGGAACTGGTGAAGATACCTTAAAGGCTTTTCATAATGTTTGTGAATCCTACTTGAAGGTATTATCGATGTCTGTAAACTTTCATGTTGCTCCTTTTTAAAACTTATCATTCATAGAAATGGGGCAATGGCATCTTGAATATAACTTAAAGCTAAAGTAACTTAAAATGCACGCAAATATATTTTTAAGCTCCCAAATAGTTTTGAGTAGATGAAATATTTGAAGAAATGTGTACAAAGCTTGGAATAAAATTTCAGAGACTGTTTTCTATGTGATATGTAGAAAAGTATATGACATCTCTATAATGTTTAATTTTTTCTGGAGAGATGAGAAAAATTCTTTTTCTTTTTCTCTTTCTTTTTTTTTTTTGGACTTTGTACTAGTTCCTTGAAGGGTTGTGACCTCTTCTCAATTAACCTTTGCTCTTGACTTCCAGCTCCCAGGTCTTCTCCACTGCTGTGCACACCAATTCAGACTGCACCTTTAGAAATAAGGATGTGTGTTTTAATCTAAGGTAGGCAGGAAATCCTGGAAAGTATACAGTTCTGATGTCCTCTTCTCAATTTATTCTGGAAATACTGGCCACTGTCTTTAAATTTTATTATTCATCTGTTAGGACCACTTGACTTCATGTGAGCAGTGAGACATTTTCCCTTTCTGTCTAGTTCTTCTGTTTAACTTTGTTGATAAGCTGGAAAAAGATAAGGAAAAAGTCAGAGGGAATATGAATATGGAAGAATTGTTCTCCCAGTTTAGTGACTTCCTTTAACAATGGGAGAAGTGAAGAGTCCTTGTATCACCTCTGTATTTTTTTCTCGACACTATTGGAGGCCCACATCCCACATGCTAACAACCATTTCGGTGTGTGCTCACATTCCACATCAAAGCAGATTTTTTTGCAAAAAAAATATTCAAAGAGTTTTTATAATTTTGCTGCTGCAACTCTCCAAGTGCAAGCAAATTCATCTGTGTATGCTTATGAATTTTGGGCTATCATCTTGTATACATGGGTGTCTTGAAAAATGAAAAAAAACAAAATCTAACCTATGGAGCTAATTGAAGTACCAGGAAAGATTGGGCTAAGCAGAACAATGAATAAAGTTGACAATATGTTATGTTTTATAGATATGTAAACAAATGTTCACTAATTTTGGTTTTATAATTTTCTTTTTAATTTGGAGACAATACATTTTTTTCATCTCATCAGTGTTTTCGTGGGTCCCTAACGTGGCAAGAGAATCTAAAAAGCTGGCCCTATCTCTAACTCTTGTGGCCTTTTGGCATTCAAGATATCTCTGTATTTTAGTAACCCCAAATTTCCAGGGTGGGACATATGGTAGAACAGTACAGCATATCGGAAAATGTCATTAACATTCTTTGGCTAAACTATGTCAAAAGCAGACACATTGGATTGACCTTTGGCAGTGAGAGCCACTGGGAGTTCCAGATCTGGGTGCCAGGTTCACAGAAGTTTTTCATTGTGCAGTTGGTGGAATTGTTTACCAATTGGAAAAAAAAAAGCACTTGAATGTACCAGGTGTTTCCGTGGGCTCCCCGCTTATGGGTATAAGCAGGAGGCAAATAGTGGCTCAGTATTTATTATGGCATACTCTTTCTAAAGCTGTCTCTAAACAGGTTCATGGGTTTGTTACATGAATTGAAACTGCCATGTCCTCCTGTTCCCCAGGGTCCGTGGTTACTCACCTAGGATAGCTTCTCTTTGGTGTCCAGAGGTCCCTCTCAGCCCTACAGAAGCTATGTGCCTCTGCATGTATGCACGTGTCTCTGCATGTATGCACGCTCCAACAAGACCTACCATTACTCTCATGTAATTCTCATAACCCTGATGCTGCGGCTGCTCCAGCTCTCAGCAAGTGAGGGCATCCTTTGTTTTCAATTTTATACCAGTAATACAAGAAAATCAGGCTCCCAGGCCCAGAGCCTGACCATCTCCTCCTACCTCAATCAAGTAGGAGTTGTTTCTCTCTTTCTAGCTCCATGCATGCCCTCATACCTGGAAATGCACTCCTGCTTCCGGTCTTGGAGGGGGAATTCTCATAATCACCCAATGTTTTGATTCCCCACCTAATTACTTAAGTTTTCTTCCCAGCTCTCCAGCAAGATCTCACCAAATTTCATCAGTAGATTCATCACCAAATGAATCAGCTTTGATTTTTCTCTCTCAAACATAATACACACACACACACACAGCTGGAAACTTTAAGGATTATTTCAATGGTTCTGATTTTTTCTGAGGCTCTATAACCACAGAGAAATACAGAGGGGCAAAGTGGTCTTAAGAGGACATATACTGTTCTTTCCATTTCTAATAATCTTTTTTGCTGCTAGGTGATAGGAGAAAGGGACAAGTCTCATCAACATAGGAATGCCTAATCATTTTCACTTTCTTTCAAAAGCATAGTATCTTCCCCTGATTGTAGGTATATTGATAAATATGTTATGCAAGTTACATATCTACTGTCTTTCCCCCTACCATTCCGGATAACATCTTTTAGAAATCGTTTTTGATTGACTGATTCCAATTTTTCCTCAAATAATTTCATAATAATTATTTGTACTGTGGATTCTAATGATCCTAATGATTCTAATCATCCTGATTCTAATATCCTCAAAAGGTTGCCAATAGAATGGTAAAGAAAAAAAAAACACAAAAAAAACAGGTAGCAGTTCTACAATTTTAATTTAAAAGGGCTTGATGAAAAGTGCCTAGAAAGACAAAACAAAGAGAAGAGGAAACAGAAAATAGAAATGCTAAGGGTATCAGGTCTTAATCCACTTTTGAAAGTTACTGGAATTTGACTATTTGCTTCCCTTTCCAAAGTGCAAGGATAAGAGCCATTAATCAGGAAGACAATTTACAAATTGAAGTGCCATCTTTGGGAAAAACTTTAATGCAAATGGAGAACTTGATCTGGAGCAGCCATAGAGTTGGGGCTTTCGGTGCCTTGTGAAACAAAACCTCCACGCTTAGGAAGACAACTTAGTGCTTTCATTCTGTTTTTCATAGGTCCAAGCACTTAGTAAGCTCCAGCACTTGCTCTTGCTGTTCTGGCTTAGCCATCCCTAGTTCTTAGGGAAGACCTGGGTGAAAACATTATTCATGTTTTTGACTGGAAACAGGAATGTTTCTGAGAAAAGTCTTTCATATCAAATTTTAACACATATTTTGGAATTTCTGCATATAAAATACTCATAAAATCTACAAATGCTCAAAAACACCATGATGAGCAAAGCTGTATTGTTCTGTGTAGAAAGTATCTGGCTCAGAGGGACATAAGAACAGCGTGAGTTGTAACAGCAGTGAAGCTGTGTTGGCATGAGAATCACACACTACAAGGTGCGAAGCAGACAGGAGTGAGGTTTGCAGGTCACTAATGAGTCCAGGGAGCAGTTGAATTAGGATACGTGTGCATTTGCACTTAGGAGCCCTGGCCTCTCAGCATATGGGCATGTTAGAGAGTTGGTGAAAGAGAGTCTAGATTTCACAAGGTCATTGAGGAGTTTGGGTCAATAGAGATCCAAGATAGGTTAGCTATTTTTGCTGTTACTATTCGTGGTCCATGTTTGCTGCCAAGTCCATCTTACTCACTTCCTCATCCTTACTCCCTTTAGAAAGGCCGTCGGAAGTGGCCTTGCTCTCCCGTCGCATCTCCTGCACCGCCCTGCCTTTCCCAGGTTGTCCTTCCTGGGGCAGGAGTTCTTTTCTGTCTGTATCACAGTTGCTACTCTCCTTGCCCTTTCCTGCTCCCCACCTTTCTCCTATCCTCAAGTTTTCTGCTCTGGATTCACCTTCTTGGCCTCCTTGCCTTTAGCTCTTAAACTTCAGCTTCTTTCTTTTTGTTCTCATAGCTTTCAGACCCCCATCTTGTTAGTTACTGTTTTCTTTTTTTCCCATTGCTTTCCAGGGTAAGGTGGGATTGGGTTTCAATGTTCTTCTGTTTTTGTTTGGTGGTAAATTTATCTTTGGCTTTCCAAATGTACCTTTACTTATCACGACGTGTTTGGGTCAGAGTTAGTCCATGAACTCCCTGAGGATTAGGACCACGGGATCTTCCTCTTTGGATACCCTGCAGTATCCAGCAGACAGCGCAAAGCAGGCTGAGTGCATAATGCAAAGCTTTCAGAATGCATCGGTCTGTGCCTTGCTGTGTGTCTCATGCATTACTCCATTGCTGAAAGCAGTGATATATATTTTTTTAAACCAGAGTTGTTTACTATTACCTTCCCCTCTGTGATGTGTTATGTCAAAAGGCATTTTGTGTACCAGAAGTGTTAGTGAAGTGTCTTTCTTTTACATGTACAGACTGATGCAATTTTTCCCACCCCATCTTTCTCCCTGAAACATGTGGGCCTCTGGGCTCGGTATCTTAGGGCTGTTGGCCGGAGGTGGGTTACATCCCTGGCTAATGGGCCACCCTATGACAGCAGAAGATGAGGGAAGTCGGCAAGTGCAATAGGAAAATAAAAGAAAAAAGAAGAGAAGGGGTGGGTGGTGGGGTGTGAAGGGAGAACTGCCACAGGGTTGCATTCCTAGATTCTGGCAAGAAGGTCACAACACGTTCCAATTCAGGGAGGGGCGGAAGTGGATTTCAGAGACAGTCTAAGTAGCCAGTATTTGGAACATGGAGATGAGAGTAAGCAAGTAGGTCAGGACTAAATTGTAGTAGTGGTGGTTTGGAGGGAATCAGAGAGGCCATTCCTGAGCAATTGCCAAGAATATCAGTTTGTATATGTGGCTTCCTTTCTTGGGTTGGCAGAGAGGTGGACATATTGGGGGGTGAGCTTAGTTTCAGGAGCTGGGAGGCAGCTTGAGGGTTAGGCCCATCTTTCTGTCTATTTTGCTCATTCAAGATAGAAAATCTTGACTATGATAGTGATGTTTCATCTACCCATACCATATAATGGTTCACAACAATCCTGATAGGGATTTTTTTTAACTCAAAAATTTGAAAAGTCCAAGGTAAGAATAATCAAATTCCTATTTTGAAAAGAGAACTCTATACAGTTTCCCTCTACAATTTCCTAAGCAGGGATAAACATATGTCTAAATTAATGATAGATGATGCAAGATGTATTCTAATGGAAACTGCAAAGCCTTCCTCACTAAGGAATGTATGAAAACAGTAACCCAGTTGTGGCTAAAGAAACGAACTCTGCTTTTGGTTTGGCTGGCTTGTGGTTTTTCCAAGTTTTGCTGATTATTTTAAGTTTGTTCTGTATTTTTTTCTCCATCATGAGCATTTTTTTCTGCTTCAAGGTTCTCATTACCACTTGTAGAAAACAGAGTTTATGTGTAGCTCTTCGACATTCAGTAGTTTTTTTCTACTGCAAAGCAATTCATACTCACTGTATCTAGTGAAACAATGTCAGATATGTAATGAAGATAATCTCCCTCAGCACACCATAGAGGTCTGTCAGAAACTCTCAGAAATAATCAAAATTAATAACAGAATCATGTATGTTGGTCTGCAGCATTCTTTGTGCTCATACAAACTCTGAAAAATGGCCTGACAAGTACCTTATTACATGAAGATTGACATCTCTGATTGGATTCCTAACCTGAAGGTCCTGTGTCCAGCAGAACTGGCCTGTGCCTTTAAAGGTTTTGGTGATAAGGGTTAGAGGCTGCTTCTTGTGGTGAGAAGATAAACTTCCTGCTTGAGGTGTGAGCTGAAAGGGAACCCCTCCCATTTGGCAGATGCAGGGAAGTGTCAGTCTGGGTGTGATACCATCATTGGAATCCCAGCAGGTGCCGGTCATCGGCGCTGCTCCCATTTTATTGATTCTCCCACAGCTCAGCGGCACTTGAGTCTCAGGTTGATTTCCCTTGTCTGCCATCTCGTATGCCAAGTTGAAAGATTAGCAGCAGTGGGCCAGGGTGACTTCAAGCAGCCCAGATCTTCCGGATTGATTGGAATCCCATGAGACATTCTCGTCCTAGGGCAATTATTTTGTCCCAAGGGTTTGGACATGAGGGTGTTTTCTTTTCTGGAATACTACAAAGTTGTTTTTTCTGACAGACCTCATCTCTTGAACTTGTTTGGACCTACCTGACTATAGGGGAAATACCGTGGTGTATTAATTGAGTTAGAAAAAACAACTCTGGAAAATCTCATGAACCCAGGCAAAATGAGATTGTATTTCTTTTTTCCCCTGTTCTTGTCCTTTGTCTCACTTCCAATATCAATTTTAATTAAAGCCAAAACACGTCAATGAAAAGAATAAAACAGAAGTTTATCTATAGAACATGCTCTGCTGGGCTGATGTAGAAAATTTACCAACTCGAACCTGTTTAGCAGAAAGTGGGCCATAAGGCCTCAACAGTTTGCTCTTCCTAGATGAAAGTTAGGCTGAGGACATGTATTTCTAATAACACTTAATTCTCTTTCAGATATTTGGAAATTCAGGGAGCTTTCTGAAACATAGCCTTGCATAGATGACTTTTTTTTCTTTTCCTTTGATATGTGTGTGGTGGGACCTTATTAGTTCAACAGATTAGAGCCAATTTAGCATTTTCTCCTATTTGCAACTAGAATACTCACCTTTTTTTTAGCCATGCTTAAAAATCACAGTATACCATGCTTCATATATATTTAGTACATGTAGAAACCTTCTAACAAAGTCTGGAAAAGGAAGTTAGTAATCAGAAATGAAAACAGTGTTTTGGTTAGGTGAAAGAACTCTGAGTGTGCTAAGAATGATTCTGGGAGGTGCAATATTTTATTCTAGAACTTTCTTTAATATTTCATTACCTTTTTACATTTTGGTTTCCTTCCATTTCTTTCCATGACAAGAATATTTAGTTATTTGATAAGAATGTCTTGATGATCAATATTAAACTCGTAGTAAATGTTTCAATGTTCTGCAAAGAATGCCAATGTATTAACATATTACGAAGATGATAAAATATAAATAAGAACCATTAACTCCAAGAGATGGTGATTAGTGATAATGGTAAGGAGAGAGCTACTGAAAGGCTCGGAATTGACTCGATGCATGAATATAATGGAGTGCTTGTCCTTGTGATAGCTCAGATCAATGCTAGTCTTTGAAACATTTCTTTGTACTTCCATTATGTTTCTCCAGCATACATCTCTGCAGTCAGCTGGACTGAAATCATGTAGAGAGATTTACTTTCGATATTTCTCATACTTCTTACATGACTTTTAAAAAATTTGTTTTGGAAAGCAATGCAAGTTTGTCTCAATGCTGCACAGAAAACTCATCCCACAGTCGTAGATGAATCTATTGAGAAATTGTCTGGTTTTTACATTGCTGTATTTCACAATACTTGAACTTTCCTCATTTAAGTTCCCAGGATGCCTTTTGTCCCCTAAATGTAACTAAATTAGAAGAGGGAGGAGGTGTCATTTTCTTAAAGCCAGTTTATAGAGTGTCAGCTTTGGCTTCCATAGAGTTAAACCTCTTGTTTAAAAATGATTTTGAGTGAGGCCAGCACTGGCTCTGGGTGTGGTATTGGGTTTTAACTAGATAATTTTCTGACTATTCACTGGGGAATGAAGGAACTGAGTTTTGTTTTAGTTTCTCCAGCTTACACTGCGCTTTCAAATATCCTTCATACTTGCTCCCATGTAACATTGCTTAATGTTATTTTTTACCCTTTTGTTAATCCTCTTCCAACTACAACAGCTACCCTCACGAAGCTCTTCATGCTCTAAACCCAGGGGCCATCTCAAAGGCCTTCAAGCTGTGTGGTCCTCAATTATTGCCTGGCATATAGAAGGTGCTTCATAAACATCACTTGACTACATGTAAGATGCTGTTTCCTACCCTGAATGCTAGTAACAGTTACTGATAAATACTCTTTGGACATTACCCATTTTCTCTTCCCTTTGGCAGATCCCGTGAACCCAGAGAGAAGAATCCTTGTTTGCTGCTACTTTTTAAATTCTTTTTAATGATTGTTTTTTACTGTGTCTGTTGCTTTGCATTGCCTCAGATGCTACAGCATTGACTTACTTGGGCATAGTGAGTTCTAGTCAACATCTACTAAGTGAAGAATGGATGGCCTCTCACTCTAAACATCCTTTAATCGATTTTATAATCTTCAGGGACGTTTAATGCAACTTACTCCATTCTTATCTGTGCTTCTCTTATAGTTTTCTTTATTCCATTTTAATTTCAATGCATGGAACCAGAGGGGAGTAATTCAGTGCTAAGTTGTGACTTTCAAGTGCAAAGA
Source organism: Manis pentadactyla (assembly GCF_030020395.1). NCBI lineage: Eukaryota > Metazoa > Chordata > Mammalia > Pholidota > Manidae > Manis > Manis pentadactyla. The sequence continues at coordinate 39,412,426 of NC_080032.1, read as the reverse complement.
GACATACATCTAGAAAAAAGGTTGAAGGTGAAATTATCTTCAAAGTGTTTGGCATTTTTTTTTTGCTTTTTTCTTACCTTTTGTTAAGTCAGTATTCACTGTAAAAAAGCAGGTGTCTGAATACATTTTCCCACTTCTATACCTTCGTGTATGGTTGGTCTGAAGATGTTTTGGAAAAAAAGGAAAAATTTTTCAGTGTTTGTGCAATGTTGAATTATAATATCTTTCAGTCCATTACTGTGTTCATTTATTTCATATCCTATCATTATTAAGGGATTTGAAATGTGGAATTTCAGAACATGAAGTAAAATACATCCATCAGTACCTCCTCATGGAGCTCTTCCTTAGGTCAGCCCTGTATGGAGCGGTTTGGACAAGACAGAAGGAGGTTGTAATATGATTCTTACTCTTCAGAAGTTGCTAATTTATTTGAGGAAAAAGAGGTGACACGTGGGACAAAGGGGAGTAATTAAATGCTAAGTCAGTTGACATTGACTTGAAGTAAAGAGGAAGGATGAGGGCTTCTGGGCAAGAAGGGAGAGAGTCTTGGTCAGTCTCAAGATTGACAGAGCAATCGGGCATTTGGTGTATCGGTGAAGCCGGCAAAGGATGGGAGGGTTATTCCTTCTGGAATAAGAGTAGAAATATTACATAGACATGAGGTCAGAACTAGGGGGAGACAGAAGAGTAAGAAAATAGACTTAGGCGGAACAGAGAATTCACTGGAGAGGGAATGACTTGGATTGCCGGAGTGCAGCATTACTGAAAGGCCTTAAGAAGTCAGAAAAGAAAGTGAGTAATGGTTTAATCTTTGTGCAGGGATTGGTTTTATAAACTTCATTCCAAAGGCATAAACTATGAATGAAAAGAATGATAGATTTAAAATTCTTCATTGTTTTTATGAAATTCCTACATTTTGACTAAAGGAATATTTATAAAACTTCCTCCTACAAAATTCTACCATAATGTGAAATAAAAAGCAAATAAATACTCTTGTAGAAAAAATTCTGCAGAATACTATGACAAAGCCTTAATACTCTAGATATAAAATATGTTCCGATTACTCAACAGGAAAAAAACAGAAAGAAAGCACTCCAATAATTAAAGGGGCAAAAATTCATAAATGAAGAGCTAGAAATAGACAACAAGCACTCAAAAATGTCACTAATAATCAAAGAAATTATTACCAAAATAACACTGAGATATTATTTTTACCTGCTAGATTTTTAAAAAGTTAAACATTCCTAACAACCAGGGTAGGTTGAGGTATAAGGGAGTCAGCCACTTGCACACATTGTTTATACTCAGGGGAATATTTAAGAATAGGTAGATTTTGAAGCTCAGTTTGAAAGAATGTATCAAATGCTCTAGAAATGCACGTGTCCTGTTATAGAGCAAGTCCAATTCTAGAAATATCTGCTATAAGGTTAAAGTATGTTTGCACAAAGATGTTTATTGTAGCCCTGCTTTTAATAGAGAAGTTTGTTAGCAATCTAAATGCCCATCAATAGGGTATAGATTAAATAAATGATATTATATCTTTACAAGGAACCACTGTACAGCCATGAAATCAATGACTATGGACATATTTACTAGGGAAAATGACATATTGTTAGATTTTTTTTAAAAAAAGATATAAAACAGTGTTATAATATGATCCCCAAACTGTCCTTTGAATCCATGCAGGTAAGTATGTGAATATTTATGCATACATCTGTGTTTATTTGCTCTGAGAAAAACATAAGAAAGGTTTTGTCTGTCTTTTTGGAGTTGTCATCATTTTTAAATACTTTCAAGTATGAGTTGATAATCATTGCAAACAATTCACACTGGTAATTAAGTTTTTTCCAAAAAATAATAATAACAAATTGAGAGGAAGCCAAGAAACAAGTCAGAATCTTGAGTCAGTCAGTAGAAGGAAGCTGTTACAAGTTACTTAACTGAGAGAAAAGTAACATACATGCAAAGAGCACTTTGAATTGGTGACTAGTATTTTCTAAGATGCAGTGGAACAGAAAGGGAAACCTATAGGAAGATAAGCTCAACCTGAGAGAGCATAGATAGGAAAACACAAAACATCAGGGACCAAAGAAAGAACCATGTGAGAGATGACTCTGTACTGGAGAAAGGTGCCTGAGAATGATCTGAAAATACAGACAAATACAAAATACAGTCTTATTTTAAATATACCTCAGAGGTGACGATGGAATGCCCAGAGGAAGACAGGCTTTAGTCAATGGGGAGTAAAGCTGCAGCAAGGTCTGATGCAATGGCAAAAATAGAGATTAAGGTGTCCTCTACATGGAGGTGGCATTTGAAGTGATAAGTGGGAATGAGATTGCCTAAAGTGAGGACGTAGTGACAGCTGTAGAGGGGGATGATAAAGATAATTTTATTCCCCTCCTAGCCTGTCTGTGTGCCATGGGGTTTTTTTTGTTGTTGTTGTTTATGTTTTAAGATTGTCCTCCGCACAGTGAGGCTTTTTTAAATGCTAAGAAAATAGTTCCTGGCCACAGTATTTGAGTGATAAACCTCAGAGAGTTTAGAAAACTTGGCCAGCAGAAACCTGGCCCATCTGAAAGTCTGAGATCTCCTTTTCCAGGTTTAAGGTTTATCCTTACATGCAGTTGTCCTCTGCTGTTCACTCCTTTTTTGTTCCTGTGATTCTTTTGTGTGGACTTATTTTTGAAGAGTTTTATTTGGAAAGGGTGAGACAGTGGAGTATGTTTAATTTGTTTGGAACTTTGCATCCTGAGAACTTAACATTCTTGCTGATCGAGAAGGGCATCTCTGCTCTGCGGTGGGATGCTTCCTCCTGCCCGTTCGGTGTGTGAGTGGCGGGGGAAAGTCCCCCTTCTCTGTCCATTCCCTTGTTTTTTTTCAACTGCATTTTATTGGCAAACTTGATGTGTTTTTGTTTCTTTGAAATGTGAATATGCTGATCGTAAGACTATCTGTTATCTATTGATAAGTTAGCTTTCTTGTTTATACCGTTGTCTCATGTGTATTGATTTAGGTGGAGTCTGGTTCCAGGATTCCGATTATCTCAGTATGGGCTGGAAAATTCCAGTTCCTGAAACTGTAGATCTGGGGGACAACCACAGACCACTGTAAATCCACCAAAAGGTGGGTGGTCTGAACAGCCAACAGCCATGCCTAAATGGAGGCTCATCTGCTTTTCTGAGCACTTTACCTACTGTTCACTTGTTCATTCATTAGGAAGCAGAACTAGAGAATTTTTTTTTTCCACTGAAAGGAGCTTTGAAGTCCCCTGGGCCAGACCTTTTCACTGTGAAGCTGAGTCAGTGACCTTCCAGTGGAATCTGACTAACCCTTGAACCTGGCAGTTGACACCATTCAAAAGATTAGGCTCACTGTTCAGAAAGATTCTGCAGCCTGGTGGGGTGTCTTTCCTTTGTGATATCTTAGTCTGACGTGTGGTGCTAGGCACTGGATTCAGGTGCTATGTTAGAACAAGAATCCATCAGACCTCAACCTCCAAGCCTCTTTCTTAGTTTAAGAAATCTCTATCTGTGTTATAAAACCTATCTGTTTTGCTTAATTTTAAAAGTGAACTTCCCTTTCATTGAGTTACTCTTTTTAACCTTTGTAGCAGAGGATAGCACTTCTCTATAATAATCTCAAGAATAAATCCTGTTGACGTGAATATATTCTTAAGCACATACCAGAGAGAAAAATATACATCAGAGCACCAGATAAGGTTGAATGAACTGTGGACCTATCACACTAGGTCCATACATCTGAAAATATATGTTCAAATTATTAATTAATAAAGGAGAATAGAGAAACGTTTTTTTCTTTTGGTAGGGAACTCAGAATTTGTTTGCTTTTATGTACTACATGTTATAAGGAGGAAAAGTGATCATAAAAACTTGACTCTAATTGTTTATTATCCATTTTGGGCTTCACTGTTTTTCTTTTCTAAATGAGTTGGTTGCAAGGATTAAGGATAATATATTCAATTTGTCTGATGTATATATGTATATAGTATTTGGTATGTACTTGAGTATTGGTAGTAATTCTTAAGTAGTATATTCTAAATTAAACTCATATTCAGATTGGGTGGTAAGACAAGCAAAGATGGATTTAAAAGCCCCGAGACAACAACATCTGGATTTATTTTGGCCCTGCTCCGGACTTCTTCAGCTTTTCCAAGTTGGATCTAGTGAGGTCACAATCCTGCAGACAAAAGCCTGCCCCAGTCTTGACTGATACAAGGGGATATGGCAGCTCTAACTTCATCACTTGGAAGATCCCAGAAATAAATCCATCCAAGTGTGAGATGTAATCTCACTGGCGATGCCCTGGCGTTCCTCATGTGGCCCCCTGTAGGTAGGCATGCTGTTCTTGAGTCTATGCAGAAGTTGCCTTCTCCTTTCGCCCTTGCTTGTTAACTAGTGAGTTATTCCATCTGACATACTGTCATCCTTGTGCTCTTGCTGTTGTGTGGTGAGGTCCTTGGTCCTCAGCAAAGTTCATATCTGTTCTCTTCCTCTGAAGGGAAATCTAATCTTTTGCTATAAGCCAGTGACCCGAGCCCTCCCTCCTTCCCACATGTGGCTCTGCACTAACTGGCCATCTTCTTGGCTTCTCCACCATCCTGTGTACATCCTTGGTGACTGCTTTTTGTAACATTACTTGAGTTTGCCCTATAGAAGCTGCCTACTACCAGCCACCCACCTGGCCCCTGCCCAACTCCAAGACCTCCTCTCCTATCGCTCTCCCCCTCCGACTCTGGTATTACAGCCACAATGGCCGCCTTTCTGCTTCCAACATGCCAAGACCTTGGCAAGCACTGCCCCCTTTGCCTCCATTTCCCCCCTCACTCGGCCCAGTCTTAACATGAATGAATTCTTCTTATTTTTCAGGCCACAGCTAAAATGCTTTATCTGACCACCTCACTTAAAACCCAGTCAAACCCTATTTCTTCACCATATTTTAATTCCTTGCAATGCACATACCTCTTATGATCACTGGATATTTTTCTTGTTGATTTTCTGATTTGTTTGCTATTTGCCTTTCCTATTAAAATGAAACTCTGTGAGATCTCTCATCTATTTCATTCTCTGCTGTATCCCCAGAGCCCAGAACAATAGCAACATAGTAGGTGCTCAATAAATATTTGTGGAGTAATTATCTAGCGGCCCTTCAGGTTTATTCTTCACTGGCTCAGTTCTCTCAGTTCATGGGCTGGATTCTATGCCAGGATTATGCTTCCTCGGTCTCTTATGACAATAATGAACGTACTTGCCTCAGATACACTGGCCAGCTTCACCCACCTCTCTGAGCCAGGAAGACATTGGTAATTGCTCTCTGTGCCTGCCGCAGCCATGAGATTCTCCGAGTGGTACAGGTGCCACCAGTTTACCTGATCATGAAATCAGAATGGTGGTGTCCGTCTTTGATCCTTAAAGTTGTTTCTGAATTTCCATTCTACCAGAACTGGATTGATAGTACCAGCAGTGCATTATTTTCTTTAAGTAAAGTGGGTTTTCCAGAGGAAATTGTTTGGAGAAAGTTTGCTCCTCATTTTGAAAACACCTGAAGGAAGTTACAAAATTGTAAAGTGTAGAGATCCAGAGTTTGGGTCCCCCTAGAGCTTACTAGTCAGAATAATCAGACAGAAGTCTGAACCACAACAGGCCCAGAAGCATTCGTCAGTTGTTCTAAAAAGACACAAAAAAGCAGTCTCACACACACACACACACACACACACACACACACACATGTGTGTGCACACTGCCATACCTGTGTGGGATATGGCATTTCTTTCTCTTCTCCTGGACCTTTAGAAAGCTTCTATTCTGAAATTTGCATTGTGTGAACCTCTGTCTTTGCTAATCTAGCATCCACTCTCCTTTGTTTTCACAAGTGCACCCCACTGTCCTTATTGGAAAATGAATCTGTTGGGTATGGTTTTGGTTGGGCTGCTTTTCAAGGGGCAGGGCCTCTGGAATCAAGGTAGATTCTCCACCTCATCTAAGAAAGGCAGATACTCTTTCCTAAGAAGGTTTATCTTAATTTGTCCATGTTAGCTTTAGCACCTGAAAGAGACTGTCTGTTAGCTTCTCCAGCTTAGATCCCCAGAGCTTCTCTCATTCTCAGACACTTACTTCTTTATTTGCCTTTGCTTAACTTAGATTATTCTATTTTATTTTTTTGCTTGGATTAATAAGTAAAAACCAACTACTGTGACTTGCAACCATGAAATCCTAATTGATATAGAGTATTTAAAAATGTTGACTAATGGGACAATTTATATTTCGTATTATGGTGAAGCATAGTAGGACCTCAAATTTTTCCCTCCCATTCTTCTGCGTTTCTGTCATGAGCACAGCTGTGTGATGTGCATGTATACATAGGGAAGACATATTCGTTACTTACAAAGAATATGGAGTCGCCCTTCAGTCGATCAAATTGACGCTCTGTACGCTTACCTTCACTTCTACTGTCCCACGTTTGGAATCTTCTGCAGGTCTTCCTGCCCCATCCATCCTCCATGTCCTATCCAACCCTACCACCTACAACTACAAACTAAAAGTAACCTCTTTCCCCTGCCCTTTCCTCCCTTCTCTTTTCCTGTATCGAGTCTTACTCATTTTGTAGCCAGTACAGTACAGAGCCAAGGGCCTTGTGTCTTGTTGCTAGAAAAAAAGTCACTTTTTTCTGGACGTAGAGTTGATACACAATCACTCTATTGGTTTCAAATATACCACACACTGGTTCAGCAGTTACACATGTTAAGTCCTCAGCCCAACTGGTATAGTGATTATCTGTCAACATAGGGAGCTGTTACAGGGGAAAAAGTCACATTTTAACTTAATCTATTAAAGGAAATAAAAAACACACATATAAGAGGAAACCCACTCCTTTGAAAATCATATTCACTGCTGCATGTGTTGACCTTGTTTAAAATAGCTGCTAGTTCTGCTGCCACTATTTCCATCTCATTCATCAAACTAGCCTTAAGACATCCTGTTCTATCTTCACTCCCCTCACCAAATGTCTCCACCTACATTAGTAACCTTTCCACGACTGGTTAGAGTGCTAGTCAGTGTATTGTGATTTATCTAAAGAAATCATAAGTGGAGGATTGGAGGAAGGTTGAGCCTTTGGCTGCATAAATATTTTTGCATTGTTTTTAAGCAATCGTGTGTGTGTGTTGGTATGTGTAGTCCTTTTTTGTGTAATTCATTTATAGTTGGTACGGCAATGAGTGTGATTCTTTACAAAGTAGCTCCTCCTCCCTTCCCATGCAGCCTGGTTAGAATGGTGGTTTATATTGGAAGAGGGGTTTTCTGGAGGTCAGGATTGTGCTGGGAATGGGCAGGGAAACGGCAGAGGATTTAGCTGACTCATCATAGGGCACTGTTGGTGTTTTCTGGGGACTATGATGCTGTTCAGTGCAAAGTTGAAGCCTGAGCAGATCAGATGAGAAACACCACGTACAGTGCTGAGCGAGTAGAAAGTGGCCATCTTTGGTGGTAGGATTTTAAGAGAACAGAAAGGGGAACATTCCATCTATGGGGTAAAAGAATAAAATAATATTATGGTAATCCAAAAGTAGTTATGTGAAAAGTAAAAACCGCAAATCAATTGCTTATCTTTGATTTGAGGGAATATAGAAAAAGAATATAAATCACCTACTGGTGATGAGCAATTTTATTATTCAGGTAAGATGTTCAAGATTATATTTAAAATACATTTTTAAATTAATAAGTCAATGAGTGAAGAAATACTAAATGCATAAATATGATTATATGCATATAAAGTATATGAATCAAGAAAATTACAACTCATACTTTGCCTTTGAGTTAAATTGAGTAAAAATATACCAGATTCTTCACTGCTTAAAAATATGTCACCTATAGATAGGAAACCCAAGATTTTGTGGAAGAGCATTTTTGGAAACATTTAAAGTGGTATAAAACTTTAAAAAAATAGTTATGGGACAATATATTCTGGCAATTGGAATGAATATTTAGAACTGATAAGTATTGTGTTTGACTTCTCATAGAGTTCTTGCTTGTAAAGAGATTTGGAGGTGTTTAAATTCACAGGTGCCTTTATGTCACCTGTGAGGTTAGGTGACATAATTTTCATTCAACAAATATTTACTCAGTACCTCGCATGTACCAACAGGCTGCTAGGTTGAAAGGGTTGGCTCACTGGAAAGGCAAGAGTTATTTCTATATTGCATTTCCAGAGTCTGTCATAGTGTCTGGTACATAGAAAGCTCTTGGTCAACACTGAGTGAATAAGAGGGGTGAATTACTAAATAAGACATCAGTATATAATTTAGGAAGGGATTTAAGACAGGAGTACACATGCCGTATATGTGATAAAGAATCTGTTTAGTCTTTTAATAGGTACAGAAACTGACCAGGATCAAAGTTCATGTCATTCTGGGAGCATTGGTGAAAACTTCATGGAGGATATGCTGTTAGGATGTGTTTTGAAGAACACATGTAATTGTGTGTTGCTGTCTGAAGGGATGGTATGACCAGAGGTCTGAAGTTAGAATGTATGCATTTGAAATAGGGTGGTGTTGGTTGGAAAACAGACAGATAAAGCTGGAAAAGAAAGTTTAGTGAGAAATTGAGAAGACCTTGAATGCCATTTAAAGGAGGCTGATATGTTTTCATGAAGATCATGAGCTATAATCTTTTCTTCAGTGTAGGATGATATTACCAGACAAAAGTTCTGAACAGTTACTCTACTATTGATTGGAATGGGGAGGCTAAAGACTCAGCTTGGAGGCTAGAGCTCAGGTTAGAAGCTATAGAAATAGTCCCAATAAGAGATCATGAGCTTCTGGCCTTGGAAAGTTTAATTGGAAGTGAAGAGGCATTTAGAGAGAGCATTGGCAGAAATTGAGTAGTAGTTCTTAGTGGGGGTAGGGAATAGTCAGGTTTCACAGGTGAGTCTAATGTTTCAGGCTGGGATGACATGGAAGGTGGGACCTCCTCACTCTGAGAGAGGAAGCAGAGAATAGGAAGAACGAGTTGAGTTTGGGCATGTGAATTGGGACATGTTTGTAGGTCCGTCAGTGAGCTATAGCTACCTAGAAGTCTGTTAGAAATTTGTATTGAGGTTCATAATGAAGGTCTGGAATAAAGATTCATATTTAATAATAAGAACAATTACTGTAACAACTAACACTTTTTTGGTTTTGTACTAACTCATTAAATCTCTACAGCAACCTATAAGAGAGGCACCTTCCTAATAACTATCATTTTGCTGATATTTGGGAGTTACAGCAAGGCTGTTAGAACAAACAAGACTAAAATGGAAGTTGTAGAAATAGAAAAAAAAAGCAAAGACAGAATAATAGGGAATATTAAGTAGCTAGTCAGTGAAGGTGCAAGAGATGGTGAGAGAGAGAGAAGAAACAAAAGTTAGCATTATGGTGGCAAAGTGAATATGAAACAGCAGGAGTATTTAGTGGTTTCAAGGACTGCGGAGAGTTTAAGGTATTTGAAGACTGAGAAAAAATGCATCACATTTACTAATCTGAGGTCAGTGTTGACCTTCAGGACAATAGTTTTAACTGGAGGGCGGGTAAAGAAAGCTTTGAAAAGGTGGCAGGATGGGAAGGAACTGGGGACAGTAGTGCAGCCTACTCTTTCTACAAGCATGAGATTGAAAATTAGGAAATGGGCAGATACTAATGGGGGATAGCATAACTGAGGGAAGGTGTTTTTGAGACAGGGAGCATTGAAAATGTTTGTGGTTTCAGTCGAAGGAAGAGGTAGCAGTGAAAGACAGGCAATGAGAGGATGGATGAGGGGTGCCATATTAAACATGTATCCTGGTACCAGGGGACAGGTGTTAAATAGATCAAGGGCACAAGAGGGACAAATGGCCTCAGAAAACCTCATCCGTAATTACTTCTTCCTACAGAAAAGGAGGAAAGAAAGGGTAGATGAGGACAAAGATAAATTTTGCATTGGGACCGAGTAGAAATGGATCATGCCTAAAAATCAATCTCAATAATGTAGGTCATCTTCTGTGAGCGAGCCAGGGGGCCTGGGAGAGGCCACATCTGGGGAGGCAGAGACAAATTTTTCTTCCTAGTAGAACTTTATGCTTTATAGCTCTGATAATTAAGGAATTTTGAAACAGAGGAAACTATTATTAAAGCAGGAAATGCATGCAGTGGAATTAGGTTCTTTCCATTGAAATTCTTAAATACACTTGAATCCAAGATTTTAAGCTTCTGTATTTTTAACAAAGGTTTGATTTTTAGTGAAATTCTAAAAACCACAGTTAAGAATGAGAGGCCTAGAAGCCACATTTGTGTGTGAGCATTTTAATGTTAAGATTTATTTATCGATTTTATGGGAAGATTTTCTCTTCCTTGGGATATGAAACAAAGTCTCAGGAGTCACCCCTTCTGGTCCCACCTCCCCTGATTGTTGTGAGGCTGAAGCTGGAAGGAAATGTCCCCCAGGACGGACTTCTTGGGGTAAATCGATGTCATGGACTTTTACTGTCGTGTGGCACTGTTGGGAGCAGCCTCTGGCATATTTGTTCATGTTTGGGGCTCTGGTAGTCACGTGTTGATCATTTTTCTTACATGGATTAACTAGTGTTTTATCTCCACTGAGTTTTTCTGTTATTACAGGAGAGTAAAGCCAAGAAAACCCAAACAAAACATAAAAGCTTTTAGTTTGCACAAGGCAACTCCCAGTGAGTCCAAATCTATGTCTGATATTCTGTGTCAACAGTACCACTGTTATCTCTCCTGAATGATGCTTTTTCTGTGGTCAAAGCCATAGGCATTTCTTTTAAAATCATGTCTCTGATTCAGTAGGTTAATGGGGCTGCTGATCATGGTACTGGTTGATAAACAGAGCTAATAAGCAAAGGTAGATGTTATCTTTTCTGTGCAAATGGATTTGAGGTGCATTTGTTTGTTAGGTTCTCTTATTATCGCTAGAGAGGCCCTGGCAGGAGAATGTCATTCTCTGGCTCACTCTTACGGCCCTTCTCTTAATTGAAATTGAGATCTCCGATCAGTCTGGGTTTGAAGAATGTAATAACATGTCTGTAGACAGCTTTGTACTCCGTAGCCAGGCATCAAGGAAGAAAGGAAATGGGCAGGACAGAAAATTGGGCTGAGGTCTGAATGTGATGGGCACTGGCTGCCAGATTGATTGAAGAATATGGGCGGGATGTTCTGTGTGCCTCCTATCACAAATGACAAACCTCCAAAGGAAGCTGGTATCATGCCGGGAGATAATTTGGAGCCAGAGAATAAATGTGGCATATGTTTCTTGGGTGCCTGTGGATTCAGGGTTTTGGGGAAAGTTTGAGACTTAATGGTACAGACTACTAGAATCCACAGTAGAATGATAAGCCTGAAAACACAGCAGTGAAATCTAAGTCTAGGAAGATTTGCTTGATTATGGCATATACCCCTGGCTAGCACAAGGCAAGCATAGGCTAGATGAGAGGGCTTGAATTGGATGAGAGACTCCTGAAGTGTGTTCCATGATGCACTTGTGCTCTGAGGTGTACTTTGAAACACAAAGGACTCTCTAATCAGTTTGGGAAAGGCTGCACAGTCTGTCTGCATTACAGAGAGCCCAATTTCCATTGGAATCTTAGAGCTTTTGAGAAGATCTAAAGGTAGGAAACCTGTGTAAAATCGAGGAACCCACTATTTCCCAAACTTTGTGACCATATATTCTTGTGCTGAATAACACCTCCGGTGTTACATTCTCAATTATAAGACAATTATCCAGAATTTAAAATCCAAAACAGCCAGTAATTTTTTTTTCCCTCCAGCATTCTATTTCTTTGATTGAACATAAGATAAAGTAATTAACTTGTATTTTATTTAAGGGCTTTGTTTTTTGGGGAATATGTGATCTGTTTTTTTAAAAAACATGAACTGCTCTCAACAGGGCCAAAGTTTCACTGCTTAGAGACTTAAAGAGAACCAAAAATGACCGGGGGAAGGCAAATTTGTGGTTCAGGACAAGCGCTCACCCTTTGTTATAAATTCCTTAGTGGAGTGATGGTGCCCATGTTAAGGAAGCACACATTTAAATCACCAATTTTTTCTCATTTCTTCTCTCTCTCAAATTCCTCTGTCTGCATTTGTGTCTGTGTGTCTTTTTTTCCCTTTTTCCCTGTGCATCTGTATGTCCCTATTTCTGTCCCTCCATCTCTGTCTCTACCCCTTTCTCTCCTTCCTTTCCCTTTTCCTCTTCTTCTTGATCCTTCCCCCGAGCCAGCACATCTACACACACAGAGCCCAGGTCCATGAATTAGATGTGCACAGGCTGTGACTCCTTGTATTGACCTTTTGCCAAACTGCAGTTCTCTGGACATGGTGGCTGCTCCAGGTCATTCCAAGATCCCTTGCTCTGATCTACTCTCTCCTCCCCTGGCTCCTGCGGGCTCAGCTCTGCTTTTCCCCTTAACCTCATTCCCATCCACCCCATTGTTTCAGCACAGAGACATGAGAGGGATGAGAGAGTCCACCCTTGTTCTAACCCCTGAGCAGATAACCTCTGCCGTTCTCAGTGCCAACCTAAAAGGTGTTTTCTTACCATCTGTGGATCATATAATAATTAATTACTTTTTAAAGGACTGTTCACTTATCTTACTCATCATGCACATAATTTTCAAACCTTGGAACGATGAACTGGCATTGCAAGTAAGGGTGGTCCCACAAATCAAACACAGTGTGGCTTTGGTTTTATTTCTCTGTTGAGACATCTGGTCTTGTGTAGTGCACAACAAGAAAGAGGTAGGAAACACATAAAGTCTCTGCTGCCCTCACCCCTGATGTCTTTCTGTTTCTGCATTAGATTATGAAACTCACTGCCTCCTGGAGAGAAATGAAGTTAATTCTACAAAGCTAGCTTTGCCGAAGCTCATTTCCATGTCTACGCACATGAGCGCACTGTGTGGTCAGGTTTTCTAAATTCCAGTCTGGGACTCCTCCCTTAAACAAGGAAGGTTGAGGCACACGTCACGAGGGTCTGTGGTGATATGATTTACTCGCCACTGTGTCATGTTAAATGTCATGGCATTTGTTAGGGTGATGTGAACCACTACTGCCTCTCAAACTTGCTAGCCAGAAAGCAATAACTTTTCCCCCTCAGGAATCCTGAAGCTCCTTCATAGAAATAACATACCATGGCTTATGGGACATAGACTTCAGGTTGACAATACTTTGTTAAAATGGCATGATGCCCATCGGAAAGATAGCTTTGTCTCCAGAGCAGGCAGCATGTACCAAGTAGGTGATAGGTTTATAGATGTACAGCATGACATTCATGCCATGTCCAGTCTCTCTTGAATGCCAGCCTCACATCTTGGCCCTATTCTCTCCCAGGGTTTATTTGTTGATGACTTTTGGTAAAAGAAAAATTTGGCATGAATGGAGAGTAGTTGGTACAACCTAGAGAGATTAACCTTGAACAGGTAAACGGAAATCTCTTTGATGTTACTTAACATCTTCTTGCTGCTTGGTCATTAGCAAATTCCCTTCCTTTTGTTTTGTCCACTTTGTCACTTTGTGGTGGTGCCGCAGCACCTGTGTGTGGGGCATGGTGGTGACACAGCATTCATGGTGGTCATAGCTAGTATTATATATGCCATCTACATCATTCCAGGCCCTATTCTAGGTGTTCTGTATATTAACTTAGTCTACATAGTAACCTTATAATAAAACCCCATGATAGTGTACCCTACAAATTTGGATAGAGTGTAATTGGCAGTTGGGTCCAGGATCCTTGGAATTCACAGCTGGTAGCTAACTCTAGTCATTTCATTGTCACAACAAATGAGGAGATTAAGGTACAGGGTGTTTAAGTAGTTTTGCAAGATCACAAACTAGAGGGCAGGAGACTTGAGTTAGCATGGCCCTGGAGTCCATGATTTCTATGGTTACAATATAGCTAAGGTTTATAGAAGATATCTAAAGGATAAAATTGTGGTTTAAGGCAGGAGACTTGGATTTGCATGGCTCTGGAGTCCACGATTTCCACTATATATACAATATAGCTGGGGTTTATAAAAGATATCTGAAGGATAAAGTTGTTTAAGAATCAGGAGACCATAGCACTGATCTGGGTTTAGTTACAGATACCCTGCGTTTCAGCACTGCATTCTGCATTTCTTCCCAGGTGTTCAGGGGTGGAGGGAGCCAGAAATGGTATGTGCAAAGCCTTCTGGGGAGCTGGCTTGTCGGGGGCCTCAACTTTGAATTCAAGTCTCAAGGTTTTATCTCAAAATGAGTTTTATGAATTGGAGGAATTGTTTTAAACCTAACTCAAGTATTAAAAATGAATGTTGTTTTGTGTTGAACTTTTCTGAATTAGAGTGTTCTTTGCTAGAGCATTGCTAAAAGGCATGTGTTTCCCTATGGTAAAGCATTGCCAGTTACTGGCGAATGAGATCAGTATGAAGTATGCCAAAAGAACATGGGATCTTCTATTTGGCTTTGACTTTGGGGAATTCAGGATTGGGAAATTATGCTTGTAGTCAGAAATATAAAGCTTGATTGTTTATAGTCTGAAGCTTTTAGGCTTGGGAGGATGGCCATTTCTAGTTTAATCGTAGCCCTTGCTAAAATCTAACTTGAAGTTTAACTTGACAAAAAAACACATTTTTGTGTATATATATATATATATATATACACACTTATGTTAGACTCTTTTGACACTATTGAAAACCAACATGGCAATATTTATCAATAACCTTAAAATGTTCATAACCTTTCATCAAATTATCCAGTATCTAGAGAGGTAGGTTTGCATTTTCCCAATGATTAATAATGTTGAGCAATTTTTTCATATACTTGTTGGTCATTTGCCTATCTTCTTTTGAGAATTGTCTATTCATGTCCTTTGTATATATTTTTAATCAGGTATTTGATTTGCTGTTGAGTTGTTTTACTTCTTTATATATTTTGGATATTAATCTCTTATTAGATACATAGTTTGTAAACATTTCTCCCATCTGTAGGTTGTTTCTTCAAACTGTTGATTTCTTTGCTATGCAGAAGCTAAAAATTTGATGCAGTCTGATTTGTCTATTCCTGCTCTTGTTGTGGATCATATCCAAAAGATCATTACCCAGACCAATGTCAAGAAGTTTTTTCCCTATATTTTCTTCTAGTAGCTTTAGAATTTTCAGGTATTAAGTTTAAGTCTTTAATCCATTTTGAACTGATTTGTGTGTATGTTGTGAGATAAAGGCCCAATTTCATTCTTCTGCATGTGGATATCCAGTTTTTCTAGTACCATATACTGAAGAGACTATCTTTTCCCCATTGTGTATTCTTGGCATGTTTGTCAAAGATCAATTGACTATAAATGAGTGGATATATTTCTGTGCTGTTGATTCTATTTCTTTTGTCTCTAGGTCTGTTTTCATGGCAGAACCATGCGGTTTTGCTTATTATAGCTAGCTTTGGAGTATATTTCAAATCTGGTAGTGTGATGCCTCTAGTTTTGTTCTTTTTGCTCAACATTGCTTTGGCTATTCTATGTTCTTTCTGGTCAACACTCTGAATAGCTTAATATATCCTTCTAAACCTCATCCTCAAATGTATCTCTCCCTTTCTCATATGTGCACACCCACTCACGTACACGTGTACACACACATGCATACACATTAGTTGCACATATATATAAAAAAAGATTTTTAAGGAAATTGTGATAAGATTATAAATATTGCTCACTAACTTACTTTTTCCACCAAATTATATAAGTACCCTTTTTTTTAAAAGCATATGAATCTAAGTAATTGTTTTTTCAATTTCATAGTATACTAGAACTATGATGTACTCTTAGGCATTAAACTTGGTGAACACTAAGACTATTTTCAATTTTGATCATATAAACATACTGCAGTGAACACACTGGTCACTATATTTTACAACACCTGTGGGAGCATGTCTAAGGATCAAATCTTTGAAGTAGAACTGATGAATTCTAAAAGGCCAATTAAGAGTTTTATAGATTAGCATAAATGCATCCATGCAATCTCTGCCACCCTTACTGATACATTTCTATCAGTTTACAATCCCTTTAATATATGAGTCTTTCATATTTACTTTGGCAGGTATTTTTTCTAGCTTCTTGAGATAAATGCTATATCTTTTATTTTACGATTTATGACAAATGGATTTTTTTTAGACTATAAATTTTCTTTTGAATACTCTGTTGACTGCGTCTTATAAGTTTTGATATGTACCAGCAAGAGTAACATTCAGAATTTTTAAGAACTGGTAACAACCCATCAGAAAAGATGCCATGATCACTGACACCAGCTGTAATCAACTGGCTATAGTGTTGTGAATCAGCTGATACCAGCTTTGGGATTTCACTGGAATTCACTTCCTGTGGCCCATCATCTAACCAAACTGTACAACTTGATATTTTCTAAATATGTCAAGTACATCTTGTCTGTATGCCTTTCATCTGGTTTTTAAATTTAAATTAAATTAAAAAAATTTTAATGAGATTGCTACTCTCAGTGATTCTTTTGGTCAAAATCCTCACCCAGAATTCAAGACTCATTTCAAATGATACCTCTTGATCAGGAAGAAAGAATCCCATTACGAGCTGTCTTGTCATTTTGTGTGAACTTGTTACAGTAGTTAAAATTTTCACCAGCATTCAGCAAACTTTCATAAAAAACTAGATAATAGGTATTTTGGTCTAAATAGACATAGACTATTCACTGTACCACTCTGCTCTTGTAACATAAAAGCAGCCATAGATGATAACTAAACAGATGTGCATAGTTCTGTTCTGATAAAATTACAATTATAAAAATAGCTCTCTGGCCCGGGGACAATATTTTACTGACTCCTGTATTTTGAGCTACACTATTTAATAACAGTTGTGAACTTTGCTAATCTATTCTGAACTATATACATCTTGGAAGTGAGGCTTGCATAAGTGGCTTTGTGGCTTAAACTTTAATTTCTATGTATTAAAGAGACATTTATTGAATGAGTGAAAAATACTAATACCATTATTAGTCACCTGGAGAAATTTTAGTTATTCTACTGTGAACAGTAGATATTATATATATTGACATACCAAAATAAAATTTGTCTAAGACTCTAACTGGTGTACAGGTTTTGCTCCCTTGCTCATGTGGCAGATTTAGTTTACTCTTTGAGATTCACCTTTTTCTTTACACAACATTTTAGAGATAAAAACAGTTTAGAAAAAACTCAGTCCAACCTGAAAAAAAAAATCCTAAATCAAGTTATGATAGGTCTAAAAGAAAGACTCTTCAGTTTGAGCACTTTGACATTTATTATTGTCTAAAAAGGTGTCAGTGAGTTGTTAATTTGTTTATGACTTAACTCAAGCTGCAATTGATCTGAATAATGATATACTCAGAAAGTGAACACAATATGGTGACAGAAATTATTAATCTTTTATTCTTATATCCATCACATGTCCTGAATGGAATATTCTTTAGGAGATCTGTAGTAGCATGCTGAGTTTTGTTCAGCCCCTCTCTCTGGTTTTTAGCTATATCTGAACCTAAAAGCTTTAAATCATCTATGGTTGAAAATCTCACTTTTTCCTATCCTTAGTGTAACGGGCTAAGGAATGTGTAAGGAATGTGCAAACCATTTAGAAGACACAAAACACATGTAAGCTATTATTGATTGAATAGGAAAGACAGAATCAATAAATACCTATAATGCACACAGACAGACCCACACATACATACATATACATGGAATAAAGGTAACTAGACATAAATAATTAAGAAATTTTAGGAATTATAAACTGTGAAAAGGGATTATGTATTTATATACTAAAGGTTTGAG
The DNA here is from genome assembly GCF_030020395.1 of Manis pentadactyla. Taxonomy (NCBI): domain Eukaryota; kingdom Metazoa; phylum Chordata; class Mammalia; order Pholidota; family Manidae; genus Manis; species Manis pentadactyla. The sequence continues at coordinate 39,394,581 of NC_080032.1, read as the reverse complement.
AAGGAATACCTCTCCCTACTGACTGTAAAGGGTCAAAGGATGCAGTGATGTCAGATCACTTGATCTATATAGTTCATCTTCCAGTGGTAGCAGGGTTATGTTCTACTCACCTCTGGTTTTCTTCTTACAAGACTACACTTGCTTCATCCACTCATGGAAAGAACAGCTTGTCTTATTACTCTCCAGTGGAAATGAGTTATGAGCCTTTTATCTGGAGTTTACAGGGCAGCTTTAACCTCTTTATAGTAGAATTTCAGTGATGAATGCAGTATCTTATTTCATCTTAGTCAACCTTTTTCCAAGAATTCCTTTTCCTGTTCTGATTTGTAAGTACACACAAGATAATAATAGGAAAGATCAAATTACTCCATTTGGGATCCTGTTAAACACTTTTCTATTGTCCTTCAAGTCTTCAGTATTAATTTCCTGTTTTTTCTTCTGCTCATGTCAATCTGACTGGAAAAACTAGGCATTTGTGATATTCATAACAATCTAGTGTCTTTACTGTATTTCATAGAGAAGCTTGTATTTTATGCAGTACCCATCTTATAATGGCTTAATAGGGCTAAATTTGTCTTAGATTTATAAAATAGGTGGTCAGGAATCTTGTGAACTAGAAATATAGGAACTGAGGTCACTTGGGCCTCAGTTGAAAGTAGAAAATATGACTTACAAAGATGTAGAAGGTCCTAACCTGGTACTTGTACGCAATAACAATCAGGAGAGAGAAGTATGCTGTAGAAGGGAAATGGGTAACTTACGTGTCAGCTGGCTTATGTCTCACTTTTCTAAAGCACTCAAAATGCACGCTACTCACTGTTTAGCTCATCAAATACAAGAGCCTCTTCCCATGAGAGATGTCGTCCCCTGACACTGATTAACAGCTAGTTCTGAGGGATGACCTCTGGATGATCTGATAGTGTGTGATTTGCCCAAAGTCACAGCCAAGGTCAGCAACCATGAAATAGCTCCCCCTGTCTTTAGGCATTTCATTAGCTTGTTAACACCTTCACCACTCATCAAGTGCCAACTGTGGGCCAGGTATTGTGCTACGTGCCAGGGGTATGCAGTTGAGTGATATAAGATCCCAAACCTCCAGAGGCTTCTAGTAAGCAAAACAAAATGCAAATCAATTATTACATTACATTCATATCAGTGCTATAATTGAAGCATGAATGGAATGCTAGGAGAGCATAAGGGCACCAAAATCAGATTTGGGGAAAACCCTGCAGGAACCTAGATCTGGGCTGAATCTTGAAGACCACGTGGGATTGCTAGTTAAAGTAGCAGTGAGACAGCACTGCACCCTGTAAAACGTCAGAGAGACGTGAAACAGCACCAGGGCTTGGATAATGACACATTTTCCAGCATGGCTTGAAGGGAGTGGCGGGCTAGGTGGTAGGTGTGGAAGCTAACGGTAGAGCCAGAGGCCAGATCTAAGGCTGAGATGCTAAGCTAGGGACTGCAGTGCCGTGACTTGGAACAAAGTGGTGTAGGGTAAAGAAGGGCTCGGCCCTGCCCATTGCACAGCATTCCAGCATCATGCCAGCTCATCACACAGCCGCAGAAGTCTTCCTGGGCCTCATTCAAGCCATTTTCTGTGAGGCTTGGGGTATGACCTTCAAAGTATAAGCAGGCCTCCCATCTCTATTTGGAATTCACATACCAATTGCTGAGAAAATATCTTCTTTCTTGCATTTCAATTGTACTCCCGCTCTTGATCTCTGGGGGCCTGCTCAGCTGCCTAATTCTTGGGAAAATTTTTCCGTTGATTTGTACTTGTTCAGCTCTACATGGAAAGGGGTAGGGATGCCATCAAGGAAGTAACAACTCAGGGTACCCTCTCCCCATAAAACTCTGTCCTCTCAAACCTCCTGGGATAATATTCTGGCGGGTACACAGTAGAAACAATCAGTTTCCAGATTCTGGAGACTCCTGTTTTAAACTGATTGTAACAATCTTTGACATTGGGTTTAAGTCCGTTCGCCTTTCTGAACATCAGTTCCTACTATGTAAAAGGAAACAACTGATTTACTTCATCAAGTCTTTTTCCTCTAAGTCTGTGGATTTTGTTTTCTCAGGTGAGACATCCTATAGTCTATCTAGATCATCTTTATATAGGATGCTAGGTGACTTTTAGATAGCACGGAGTACTTCACTCTCAGATGGGACCACAGCTGACTATGGGTGGGAAGGGGCAAAGGTTCTACAAAAGAGGAGAACTTCCTAAATTCAGAGTCCTCTGAAGGGTTCAGAATGCCTGGTTTTGTTTTAACTCTTAAATTTCAAACCTCCTGAAAATGTTCTCAAGGAATTTCATGAGAAATGTTCTCCCTTAAGGTGAAAGGAGCCATTAATTATTTAATAAACCAGATAATCTTCCTTCTTAGAAACATCCTAAGGCATATAAATGGAGACATTTATGCTAACACAGAGAGAAATTTACAAATATGCCATATGTCACGTGGATATGCTTAATCCCTGGAAATAATAATGAAAGAGAATTTTATTCACTTACAGAGGAATAATTTTAAAAAGCATCTGCCAGCAGGTTGATTTTCTTTTTTATGTTAGCTACCTATTAACAATGTTATAGCTTTGCTATTCAGAAAATCAAAGTCATCAGAAATGTTTGGAGAAAGGACATTGTTTTTCATTATTAAGAGTTTGGATAAATAAATTTAGTTTTTTGTTTTTTTTAAGTGGAAGGTATTAAGAAATACCGAAATGCCAGATAAAAGTAGCCCGTCAGAGAAAGGTGAGGCAAATTGAGTGTGGCATACTGAAAAGAGTAGATTTTGAAGTCAGGACAGAGTATGAGCTGTGGATCCAGTGGTCTTTATTTCTAAGATCTTGGGAAAGTCTTTGAGTTTGTCGTCTGTCCTGCAAAGCCAGTATTTTTTGAGGACTAGATTGAGTTAAAATACTTAGCCAATGCAGATACCAAATGATTCCCACATCTCCTATTCATGTCATAGGGCAGGAACCTCAAGATAGAACTCGCTAGAAATTTCCCTTCATTTTTACAACCTGAATTCAGCCTCCAATCATCACTTTGCATGAAGTGTTTCATTGTAGCAGACAAATGTTTCCCAAACTTTTATAATGTATTAATTAGCCTTTTTAATTGAAATATGTGATCCCAGGAACTTCCTTAGAAATTAAAAATAACTGTTTTGATGTTATCATCTGGTATATAATAAAGCGAAATAATGACACAAATTTTTAATGTTTCCCATTTAACAAGTGATGTATCCTGTTTGATTACCTGAAAGTAAATTTTAAAGTAACTGGTATGAAAAAGGTATGAATATATAATAACAATTTGGCCACAAAAAGATTTCAGATGATGGTGTGTTTTGTGTGGCTAAATTCTATAGTTTTCTCAAGTTGTTTCTAAGTGATAAGGGCAAATTTGAGGTTGTGAGTTTTCTCAACTTGTTACATGTATAGTTTTTTGTTCCTTATAAATGAAGACCAAATTGGAAATATGGTGACATGTATGTTTTTTTTCTTCTTATAGTTTGACTACAATTCTAGGGTCATCTCAATGTCTTACACATTGGTGAATGTCCATTGTATCAGTGCTACATATGCTCCCTGCCTTTTAACTAGAGGTCTATCATGGAAAGGAATAACCAGTCACATGACTAAAAATGAACACAGTATATACATTTATAAAGGCCAAAGCTATCAAGTTGGCTAAGGGTGTTCAGCTTAGGGCTGCAACTAGGGGAGGCTGTAGCAGGTGCACCTGTGTCCCTCCTCTGCTATCCACTGTGTACCCTTAGCAGCACTAAATGGCTCTAAATGATGTCTTTTTAATTAGAAAAACTGTATAGTGCATTTTATTTATTGGTTTTGAAAAATTGGATATTATAATGGATCACAGTCATGGCTTTAATGAGAAAAATGTCTAGAAACACATGAAGAGAAAGTAGAAATAAAATTCACAGTGATTTCCCAGGCACTACAGTTAGTGTTCTACAGAATTTTCTACAGGATACTCCCTCTGTAAAGAGTTCTTTCTTTCGTTATTCCTACCTCCCTTCTTTTTTGAGTCAGCCAACATTTACTATATCCCGCCAAGAGCCAGACAACATTATAAGACGCTAAGGTTATGAGAAAGTTAAAGTGGTTCTCATTTAGTGAAAATGTTTTCTGTTTCTTGGCTTTCAGTTTACCCAGAAGTTGTCTTTATTTACATAAAAATATATGAATTCTAATTAAGCCATAATCACTTGGATGCTTTAAAATACAGTAATATTCTGCAACCATTACCACCTCAAATAGGCTTCCATATGCCATAGACATGATGAAAAAGTTCATTCTTTAACATTCAAATAGATCCGGTGAATATAAGGAGTACATTGTATGAATAGAAAACCTTAGTCTTGCCATTCTTGACTGGATTTCTCTTAAACTACATAGTCCAGGTCAAGTCAGTTGCCATGCTAGTAATTTTTCTGATGTGGAAAATAAATGGCCATGCTCCAGCTACTGATCTTTCTATTTCAGGAAATATGTCATGTAAGGAAATCCCACTATATGCAAAGGATTTGTAGATAGTTCCTTTGGAGTTGATTTTCATGGGCGTTAGAAGGTACCTAAGCACTAAGCCACAGAGAGGGTTTATAAATGATTGCCTTAAGCTTTTTAGCTACTTAAGTTAAATGGAGTAGCACCCCTTTGCAATTGAATGAACAGTATGAAGAATTTGTGAGGCTGCCTAGAACTCTGGAGCAGCCCATTGTTTGAAGATTATGTTTTTGACATTTCTTGCTAGAAGTCTAATAAGCATTCATCTAAGAAGTGTTACTGAAGTGCGTACAGTGTGCCAAGAATGGGACATGGCATCCCCATGGAGACCATCAAATTCTAGTCTCTTCTTGAGGACCAAGCAGAAGTTGGTGCTGTTCATGTCCAGAGCAAGTCAAGGCAGACCGAAGCTCAGACAGAATGTCACTCACAAAATCTCCATTCTGAAAGGTGTTGCCCCAGTATCAAATGTTTTATCTTTATTAATGTTATCAAAACACACATAGAGTTTATATGTAAGCTATTTTTTTCTAAATAAAATAGAAGTACATTTCAGCTTATTTTTTCACACAAAGCTGATTTTTTATGATAGGCATGCTTTATGCAATAGAATTTACAGGAATTGCAGGTTATCTATAGTTATTATAACAAAAAGAAAAGCTGTAAACTAGCTCATATTAGTCCATCATCTTACAGTTTTTGGACAGAGCAGTGTTAATAATTTGGCACTCTTGTAACAATCTATTGTGCTGTTTGGCACCTTTCTCCCTGCCCTCTCTTCTGAAATGTGTGCCTCTTCTTAGGTGGGTGAGTTCTAGATGAAATTTGTAGAATCACCTCTTTAGTATCTCTTAATACCACTTACACCCTTTCATATCATTTCCCCCATGACTTCTGTTTAAGCATAGCAGCAATTTCAGGCATGAGGAAAGCTTTTAAGGCATTATGCTATTATAGGCATCTTTGGAAAACATTAGTGAAGCCAATGAAATATCACACCCCCTCAGATATTTCCCTTGTTCAAACGGGTTCTGAAGTGTGGCCTGTTTTCCTGGATTTGCCCTCTCCATATGGAAATAAATGCACTGCAAGATAAACCACTGTCTTTAACAATACCTAGAGAGTTTTTAAAATTTTTGTTTTTATTTTTAACTCTGGATTTTATTAAGAGGACAAAGAAACTCACTGGAGTGGGGATAATGTGGATTTTACTGTGTGATGAGCTTAAATGCACTTCTATAAAGCAAGTCATGAAAACTGACTTCAGCCTCCCGTTTTCCTCAGGTAGGACCGCCCTGGAGCCGTCCGTCACTGTGGCTGAGTGAAGAGGGAGAGCGTTTTGGTCTAGTCTGGCTGCTTCTTTCTCTTCTTTGTCCCTTTCTGTTTCCACTGCTCTTGTGAGCTGCTTAAACTTAAGGTCTCCTAACTATTTATAGATTATGCACAGTTATGACTAATATGATTCACATTTGCCTCAAGAGCCAGGTCTTTGTGTGTAGTTGGTCCTTTTTCAAAACATGTGGCTTCCGTCTGGATGGCTCACTTGCTAGATAACCTGGAATGGCCACGTCCTGGGCTCTGTTCGGAGACGTCTGCTTGATGTGCTGTATTTTTAGCTTCGGAACTGATTTCTCCTTCTCCTACGTTGCTGTGGTGGGTAGGATTGTTTGGACAGGAAGGGTCACTTCCGTGTTATGTTCTCGCAGCCTTGCTGACTCCCTGATGCTTCCCATGTGCACTTCCACTAAGTCCCCACCCCCCCGGAACGACAATTTATAATCACTTTCCTCCTAAGAACTGCAGAAGTCAAGAGCTGTCCCCTCTCTCTCCTTTTTCCCTCTTGTTCCTTCCTGCTTTTTGTCTGTCCCTGTCCGCTTTCCTTCCTTTTCCTTCTTTAATTATCAATGCACTTAGTATGGTGCATGCCGGGTATTTTGTTTATGTAAATGTTTCGCTGCTAGCTAGTGAGTGTTGGGCATCAGAGACACAGGGTTTGGTCACCCTCGTATTTCCTGTGCTTAGCCCAGCATTTGGTATGTGGTTTTATGCTGAGCAAATAATGGTGTATGGAGTAATGCTTCAGTCTTACTCCTGGAATCCTTTTCTGTAAGGAAGACATCTTACATAATCTTTTTGAAAAAAGATGGGAGTCTGAAGTTAAGGCATATCTTAGGAGCAGGGAAAGAAGTGCCTTTACGGTATTACTACCTGAAACTTGACAGTATAAAGCACACTAACTTCTTTACTATTGCAATACAGATAAGATTTGCTTTTGAATGTATTCCACCAGATTCTCCTTGATTATCTCCTTTGCTTCGTATTTGTGTTTATTTTGATGATCATGAAGCCAGTGCACTAATATGAATTATATTGTCTTTTTGTTATGCCTTAAAAAATCGCGATGCCTCCCCCCCCAAGTCGCTTTGAAGTCCTATGTTCATGTATAACTGTGAAATTTCAGACTATCTCTGTGTCATAGGTAGAGTTAAGCGTTTTCCAAAACATAAATCTAAAGGATAAATGAAAGCTTGGCTCCTCCTCCTCCTCCTTTTCTTACTCCTCCTGTTCTTCATATCATTACTATTATTTTTATTTTCCCTGATCTGGAAAAATAACAGCCTGTGAGCCTAGCTTATCTAAGTTGGACTTTTACCTTTCTTAAAAAATATTAAACTAATTATCTTGGAGTAAATACTCATTCTAGAATGTGAATTCTTTGTTGGGATGTGGGGTCCTGTTGTCTGCATGGGTACATTACTTACTAAGTGGCATTCGGAGTTCGAGTTTGACTACAAGGGATGTTTTAGTCATTATGTCTTTGTTTCATCCAAACATTAGGCTCCCTGTGTTGTAACTCACAAGGAAAGCTGGCTTCTATGTGTAATTCATTATTGCCTCTCGAGTTCATCAACACTAGCACCAAATAACTATTCTCCATTACTTTGGAATGCTTTTTAGCGGATGAGAGAAAGCAGTATTAGTCCCGCATCTTAGTCATTGGGTGTTACCTTCTTTTATCAATAAATGATTATTCACAACTGAAGAAAGGAAAGAAAATGGCATCATTTAGCAGTGTGCTCACTTAGTGGGACCTACTCTGGATTAGTCTGGTCCTATTATAACATCAGCACATCTTGCTAATAGCCCCATCCAGTGCAGCTACCCTTCAGCTATTTTCAGAGTGGACCCCCATCCCCTGCCCAACCACTTAAACGACGGAGCACATTCAAATGGTTCAGTCACACTAGAAGATCTCTGGCTTATTGGCTATTAGATTTTAAAAGCAAGCACATTTTCCTTTGAACTAGGGGTAGAGGACAGTGGGCATGACTTTAAGCATTGAAATTAAAAGTCTTTAAGAATAGTGAGATGGTGATTATTTGTTAGAAATGAAGATCTGCTTACTGTAAATGTGAATAAAGCAGAATGAAAATGTAAAGCTTGCACAAGTTAAACAAAACTATGGATATTTAGTATTATATGATTCCTTTTAAATTCCATCCCCCCCCACCCAATATTTCATCCCAGAATTAGGGTTGATCTGTTGCTTTCCACAGATACCATAGAATAAATAGATGACTTAAGAACTCTGGAATGTGTTCCCCCACCTCACCCCTTTTACCTCCAGGTAAGTTTACTGGCAGCTAATGCCTCTAGTATTTTCACAGCCTAGAAAGTATTCTCTTCTTTCTTTAATTAGGTAGTGCCTCTTCACCCTTGTGATATCAGTTTGGGTCTCCCCTCCTCAGGCAAGCCTGCCTGACCTCCTTGACCAGGTCACATCTTCCTATACAGGTGCTCAGAGGATGGCATGCTTTCTAACACGTGTCGCAATTTCAAGCTCACATTTGTTGACATAACTCATTCATTACCCTTTGTTTCTCACTAATCTAAAAGCCCCATAAAGCTAAGGACAACCTTCAACTCACTATCGTATCATTAATTCCTAGTAGAGTGTTTGGGACCTAAGAGGCACTAAATACGTGTTTTTGAAAAATGAAAGACTGCCCAAACCTACTCATTTTGGCTGTAGTTTATCATTTGGGGTTTCTTTATCAGATACATAGAGTCACGATTTCATGATTTTAACATTTTTATGAAATTCAAGTCAGTACTATTTCACCACTCTGAAAAGTAAGGTAATATTGTGTTGAATGCCAATATATAGGTAACAAGTGTTTTTGGTTTCTAATTCCACAACATATTATATATTTTCCTCCAATAATTCAATTAAACTTTCTCCAGATTTTTGAAGATAACCCTTTTGGTTTCAGGGCATAACCACATCCACATTTCATGAGCCAATTACAAGGTAAGCATATGGGCTTTAAAATGTATATACAATTCTCCAGAGCTCATGGTGTAATTAAAATTTGGAAGGGCAGGTGGTTGAGAGGTTCCAGTAATTTACTGTGTCGCTCTAAGATCAGGATCTAAAGTTTAAAATTCACAGCAGATTCTATAGTTAGCATGTGTCCAATGCATATATAATGAAAGCCACAGAACTAGTTCCCCAGCAAGAGGACTTACTAAAAGACTTAGAGTGAAACTGAAAGAAGTCATCTGTTAAGAGCTGAATCATAGAATAACTTCATAGAAAACTGGATTTAGAGAATAAGGTTTAGAGAAATCTCTTAATCTCTTCCCTGTCTTTGGCCACTGTAGGATAGGAACAGGGTAGATTTACCATAGTCTCGATTCACTCATTCAAAGAAAATCAAATGGTCAGTGTGTCATGGACTTAGGCAGGCATAATGCCTAATTAACCTCAGACCCAGCATCTGAATGCTGTCCTTTAGAATCCTCTAACGGAATTTTAAGATTTTGTTCCTGAACTTAAAGAGACCCTTGATCAGATGTGGAAAATTTAAACTCCTTGTTTCATTCACAGGTACTTTAAACTCTTATTCTTTTCTAACTTCAAGAACAATTTGTCCTATGCAACTCTTCTAATCTTTGTGAAATTCACGTCATCCTCCATGACATCACTAGACACTATGGCCAGAATAGACGAGGCATTATGAGCTCTGTCTCTCTACATGTGGACATCAGACAGTTTGGATAAAGCACAGACCCAACATGTGCAGTTTTTTCTCCTTTGGGCCCCCAAATACTACAGTTTTAATATATCACTTTGTGGCATTTTTTATCTTTATTTCTCCACTGTGAAAATCTTTCTTCCTGGAATCTTAATGCCCTATTTTCAGAGTGTGTGTTAGTTGATAGGTATACTAGCAGTGGTTTTTAATTCTAGTTATGTTTATCACTCAATACCTTCCGCATTCAACCACCTCTATACTGGGTACACTTTGAGTAAGTAATACCCACTAAGTAATATTTTAAGCTAAACTGTTTTATGTAATTTATGAAATCATTTGGGCTGGGAGGGACCTACAGTGAAATACATCTCATCCTTTTGTAGAAGAGTGGGATAGATATTTCATTGCATATAAAATCCATTCTGGGTGGGCATCTATTCTCAGCCTTCATTATCTCCAGTGATAGCAGTTCCACAGCCTTCCTTGGCAGCCTTCCCTATTGCTGAACTAGCCTTGCTTATTAATCCTATAATAATACCTTATGTTCTCTAAATATTGAAGCAGTGCTTAAGTTTCCCCTGCTAACTCTCTCTTTCCTGCCCACCCTGCAAAATGCCTCTGGGGGTGGGAATGATTACATAAGCACACAGTGCCAAATGATGTGTTGTGCAGCTTTCTGCTGAAGGTTTCCACGAAGGGCTTGTTACGATGGACGTTGTCAGTCCATAGAAAATTAAGCTATTAAATCTGCAGCACCGGGGTGGTGATTGAATGGCTTGTGCCACTGGGATGAAATTGCTTTGCAGACGTCTGAATTTCACAGCCAGTACTGCTGTTCCCTTCCCACATGCTCTGAACCATAGTGTTAGATGAATACACCGATTTAGGGGCGTGTTTTTATCGGTGCTGAGTGAGGGCATTGGCAGGAGCTGTCCTAGGAGGGTGCAGTCTGAGATTTGTCCCTGAAAAGAATCTGTTATGGTGATTGGAAAAAGAGAGCCTTGCCCATTTTTCACCAATCTGTGCCCGACCCAGAGTTGCCGCCCCGTCCGTAGTTCCTGGAATCCCCATGACCGCTGCTGAGTTCCCATCCACTAGCCGCTGTGCGCTTTGCTTGTGCCGGCCAGCTCTTGGGACTTTCTTCAGGGGACTGCCTTTGGGCTGCTGGAAAATGGAGGCAGCCAGAAGCTCTTGTCTTCCCCTAGTGTGTACGACAGTCCCCCTCCCTTGCTTTAAGCTGGGACAAGCCCTAACAGGCAGCTTGTAGTCTGCAGTCCCCAGTGGGGTCACATTGAAGCTGCTCTTCACTAGAAATAGTTCTCTTGCTGGGCTTCTTTCCCTTGCCTGTCATGTGTCCCCTCCTCACTTCCTTACCAGTCTATCCTGGAAGCACTTGGTTCCTAAGTCTTGTCCATACTCATCCTGGACTTTGCTTCTGTGGAACCAGACTCTGGACACCAGTGCTTGTGCTGTGACCTCCCTAGAATGTGGCAGCCGGGCTCCTCAGCCTCGTGGGGTTAACTGACCTGATTTCCGTGGATGCCTTTCTCCCGATAAGCACATCTGATCCTGCCTGAAATCACACGTTTTGTTCCGAGATTGAAAGGGGCTTTTCCATAATACCGTTTTGAGTTTTCTGAAATTGCAAAGCTTACTTGGTACTGAAACCCAAGCTGGCTTCCCCTCTTCTGGAGTTTTCCTCAAATGTACACCTCTCGTGTCCCATCTGAAATCAACTTGTTTGTCTATTAGAGCAAAGGTGATATATTGCTTCCAATTACAGAATTTGTCTCTCAAACTAGACTGAATTATTTGGGTGTACCTGCTTATCAGAAGCCCTGACAGGCAAGTCAGATGCTGTCTTCTATGGCAGAGCCGTCCGAAAGTTGCTTGCTGTCGTCTTGTGATGAAGAGACTGTCATATATCTATGTTCCTGGTTAAGTCCTTATGGCTGGTTCACTTCAGCCACTTTTGCTTTGGTTTATTCAGCTCTTCTCCTGAAATACTGTCCAGTTTATCTCTTTAAAGTCCAGTAAACTTCTGTATCCCCAGTCAAGTAAAAGGGGATATCAGAATAGCAAGGAGCAATGGAAAAGTAGAAAGGAAATGATACATTTGAGGATGAAACAGCAAGAACCACTCATGGTCATTCTCTCATTTCCTTTATTTTTTTCTTTTCCTTGGGTCCCTGTCCACAAATAGAACATATTTTCCAGTCTATTCTTTGTGTGTGTGTGTGCACATGCATGTGTTTCTTAAACACTACAGGAACATTAACTGCTTTGTCTTAGACATGAGTATCTTTTCAAGAGTGAAAACTGAACTGTATGTAATGTCAAAATAACCTAGGCACACCAATGATGCATTGCTTGACCATGAAGGTTCCAGAAGCTACTATAGAAACTTAATACCAGCATGCTCACGGTGGTGTCAATGTGTCCTTCAGTTCTAAATTCTTTAAATGAATACCTGAGGCATCCAGTTATATGCCCTCTTTTTAAGCATGCCTTGCACACACTTGGTGCTCCATAAATACTTTTCAAATTAATTTGAGTATATACAGCAAGGATCAGATGAACTTGATACTGTATTTCTTGTGGTGCACAAAAAGCTGTTTTCCAGATAGTACTGAAAAATAAATAAGGAAATTATATTTATACTGCACATCCCTGCAAAAGTCAGCAGATTGACTTTGAAATGAGAGCCCAAAGTATGATTAAATAATGACAATATTCTTGGGTGACTTCATACCCTTTTTGTACACTAGCATATGAATTTGCTTATTTCCTCAGTTACTGTCTTAAGCACAGAGAAAATTTCAGTAATAGTAAATACATATTGAAAAATCTTAGAGGAAATCCTCACCTTTTACTCAGTGGCCCTATATTTTTTCTTCCCTTGTGGTTGATATCCCCTTAAATTTGGATACATGCATGAGTATATAATCCATATGTATAATATCTGCACGTACCACTTTTATAGCAGAGAGAATTTAGGAAAATAGTCTTGGCAAACTCTAAAGCTGTCAGTCTACAAATCAGTTGTCTGCACTGTCCCTGGAATGATACTAGCTGGTAGATTATTTCTCTTATTCCTATGGCCAAAGGTGAGACAGTCAGTAGTCACTGACAGACAGGATTCTGTTTTCTGTGCAATGAGAAAGAGAAATACTTCTCAGTAGCAGTGGTATGCAGTGTCTGTACCTGTACATTCAGTGCTGAGAAGGTGGCTCAAAGAAGTTGCAGGGATATATGAAAGAATATATATTTACAAAATTCCACTACATGAACTCATTGCTCTTTAAGTCGGAAGACCATATGAGAGGAGAAGTACAACAAAACTACTTTCAATCTAGGAGAAAATGTAAAACTGTAACTCTTAAATTTATAATGAAGCTCCACTTAAGGCAATTTAGTAATAGCGCCTGTTCTCAGTGGGCAATTTCCCCTGGAGATGAGTCAAAATACTGAACAAAGAGTGATGCACATGAACAGGTTGTGTCTCATTGCCTAGCTGTCAAATAAGAGCAGAGATGCAAAAGTGTCTTTGTTAGTTGAGCATGACTAGGCTATGGTCTTTGATGTAACTGGTAGTTCTTTATAGCATAGGGTAGTCTGAACCCTATTTAGTTTTCATTTATGTGAGGAAAACTACCTCCCCCAACCCCCATCCAGTGGTGCAAGGAAATATGGTAAAAGAATAGTTCAGGGCTTAGTGCTTCTGTAATCAAAAAGTCCTGGATTTGCATTTTGTACCATGACCTTAGGCAAGTTATATTATTTTGTTTTATAGTCCTTATCTGTACAATGGGACTGTATTAGAGAGTTGATGTAAGAATGAAAATAAAACCAGTTAATATCTAAAATGCTTAGCATGGTCCTGACACTTAGCAAGTGCCCCTATCTAGTGGCACTAGTTCATATAGAGTCCCAGATGTCACACTATACCTTTGTTTGTATTAAATATGATTTTTCTCCAAGTTTTTCACAACTCTATTTGTAACACAAATGTAACTTACTGTTTTTAGTTCATCCAGAGATTGAGAGTAAGGTGTCTTCCAGAATATGGAGAAATTAGGAGGCTGGTCTGCTTGAATTCTTTTCTATTCTTTATTTTATGAAATAGTCCTGAAAGTAATCTTTTGCCTGATTTAATAGTTTGTTTCTTCCTATCACACAACAATGTTTGTGGAGAGTCTCTTGTCCTGGTATTTTTAAGAAATGAGAAGTGGTCGGATTTTATATCTAGTTTAATAGTTTTGTTTTTGTTGTGGTCTTGGTTTCACAGCTGTGAGGCAGCAGGTGATAAATCAAAAACTAATATTTCCAGCTACCTCAAAAAATAAAAGTCTGTGACAGACTAAATATGGGCTAAATGAGGCTTATAGATGATTTGTTCTAATTAGATACAAGGTAAATGTTCCTGCAATTGTGACTTTTATTAAAGTCAGAACATGTGGTTGTTCAGACATTCCCGCATTGCCCTTTTAAAAAATCATTTGAAAATATTTTGGGTCTGCTGTCACTGAGACAATAGGGCTTGGCAATGTATTGGTAACTTAATAAGCTCACCACATTTGTCATGCAGAAACTGTTCTTTATATGCAAAGCTGTCAGACAGATTGAGTATATAATTCTTCTTCGCAAGAAATAATATGATAAAACTCCAGTATCAAATTGAATGCCGTGCTTGCATTTGGAACTCTTTCATGCATAGGTTGGAATTGTTTTACAATGGAAGCATTGTTTGATGACAAATACTCTTTTTGTAACATTCATCAGTTATGTTTTGATAGCAGGCATTATACTCCTGACTATAGGTCCTCCTTTTATGCTGTTCACATACTGGAAAATAAAGCCCGCTTCACAGTTAATGTTTGACATTTTTTTTCAATGGTGAACAGCTACAATTAGACAACACGATGAGTGTTGTAGGTGTTTTCATTCTTCCTGCAAAAGCGTGATGTATCTGATTTTACCAGTTTTGTGATAGAGCAGACAATATTTACCTCCTTCCTAGTTTTGATTTAATCTCCAAGGATAATGCTTACTAATATAATATTTTAAAGTCCAGCTCACCACAGAGGAGAATCGCATGTGGTGTGTACACGTAAAATGCGCACTGGCATGAACCCTGGGAGAATTAGTTAGCAGATACTGTGGACAGAGCCCACGTGGCAAATTCTAGAAGGTCTGGCACTTGCATTTTGTTTGATGGTGGGCATCCTCAAAGAACTGGCCCACCCATGTAAGTTTCAAGGAGCTAAAAGGGAAAGAAATCACTACAAATATGCACACAGCAAATGCACTTAAAGCAGCTCTTGGCCAAGCAAGTTCCTGTTACGGAGTGGCCCGGTGCCAGAGCCCTCCCAGCACTCCACTGCTACTTAATGTATTTGGTATGTGGGAGAAACTCCTAACTCTGCAACTGCCCATTCTTTGTACAATGTCTGTCACGTCTGAAGTGTGAGCATTCCAGAGTCAAAACGTGCAGCCACCCGAGACACAGCTCAACTGGGAGATGCATTTTTACCATGGGAGGGTTTGTACAGAGTAGGAAGAGACCAAAAAGCACATTTGTGAAATGTGTGAAGAGCTCTCCCTTCTCGCTCCCTCTCTCTCTCCTCCCCTTCCCCTCAACTCCTCCATCCTTCCCTATAGCCTCCACCCTCCTTCTCTTCGATTTTGTTTTTTATTTTATTTTTGAAGGGAGTTAAATGTTCTAAACGCTTTTAAAATGATTATAAAATATTCATGGAGATTCTTGGACCAGGGCTTGGCTAACCTTGATTATTCCTCTGATCAGCCTTTCTGGTTTTTCCTAACAAAGGAAAACCAGATCTTTTGCATCCCATAACTTCATAGCTGAGCCTCCATCTGGAATGAATTCGGTGTCTTTAACAAATATGTGTTCTCTGTTCAAACACCATCTAAAAATAGTGCTCAAACAAGTAAGAAAAAATATTTTGACATTTTCTTCATGTTTTGTGTGGTAAGCACAGTTTGAAACAGGCTTTCTGTTAATTTTCTCAGGCTTCAGAGTCGATGTACTTTTGTGTGTATGTACAACCTGTTTTGCTTAAGGATGCTTTCTGATCCAAAATACAGTATAGCAATTGTATTTGCTAGCAAGGCATCCCACTTAGCACAAGCCAGGCTTCACAGAAAACCCTGATACAAGTGTCCAAAATAAAAAGATCAGTCAAGGTCTGCTAACACATGCCAATACTGATTTTTTTCTGACATAGTCTTACGTGAAACAATGCACAGTCAGCCTGTGAGATTGTGTTTCCAGCCTGAACTGTAAACAATTCTGGATGGTGGTCATTTCCTACCAAACAAAAGAATGGCCTCCCAGAAAAGTAGAGCCCTTCTAAGAACCGTACCCACTTCTGTAGTTTATTAGTGAACTATCATGTGTTGGGCATCATGAAAGGGACTTTATATATATCTTTTCGTGTAATCCTATAAAGAAATTATTAGTTACTCTCTGATGAGAAAACAAGCTCAGAAAGTTTTCCAGTTGCCAAACTAGCTGATAAATCCTAGCAAAGATGCTCAAATCCAGGCCTGATCCTATCTACTCTGCGTGGGTTTCAACGTTAGGAAACAAAAGAGTGGCAAAATCTTGATCTTTCTGGTCAAATCCATATTTAAATAATTAGAAAAAAATAAGCCCAAAGTCTGTGTGGCTTCTTCCATTTTCTAACCTTCTAACACTGTTTGATGTTTAAAGTATAGAGTTTTAGAAAACCTGAAGCTGTGTTTTTAAAAATGCTATCATTATAATTTCATTGTAACATGCTTCAAATTCTAAATTAACCCTAGGACAATTACTTGTATGTATATAGGTAAATATATAGGTAAGGAAAAATAATATGTAGGCCTCATATATAAAGAGAAATCTCTATCTATGTATCTATATATCTATGTGTAAATATACATAATATATTCGATTATTCTTAACTCCCATATCCTATCTGTTTTGTTATTTTGTGATGATTAAAGAAAATGCTTCTCTTTAAATTTGTTGGGCATTAAAGAAATGTCTCTAAATTAATGAACATACTGTAATCATAGGATTCATTTCTAGCAATCCAGCATATTGTCCTAGAAATATCTGTCTTAAAATGGTAAGAAATTCTCCCAGTGATCAAAACTATTTCTGCTATTAGAGAAACAATCCATAGTCTTGAGAAATGTGCTAGGAAAATTACATTCCAATTTCCATGTGTGTTCCCATTGTTAGTAGTGGGAACATAGGACCAGCAACTAATGGAATGGTAAAACCGCCTTATAAACCTAAGGCACAAATGCAAAACAACGTCATACTACTGCTTCTACTAGGGCTTAGTGTTCCTAGGTGCATAGTTAAGGGGCACATTTGGCAAGATTGATCTTTCTCAATGGCATTTATGGTGCAACACAGAATCTTGTAATTGTGTTTTAAGAAAGAGAAAATGATCTGAAAATCAGACAACTTCATTGACTACCTGATAAACTAGTTGGAAACTCATGGAACTTAGAGCTTCTCTTCTGGCCTCCCCGTTTTTGGATCAGAAAACTGAACTATAACAGTATTGAGTGACAGGCCTGAGATCTAAGGCCAGTTAGTGTTGGAGGGTGCTGGGAACAAAACCTGCATTCCCTGGGCTGGGCTCCTTCCTCTGCATCAGGGTCAGCCCTCTTTAAGCTCTTTTGAACAAGCTTCACATCTATTTTGTCTTTGATTTGCAATCATTTTCATTTGCCAGCTAAAATATAAAATGTGAATTCCAGCCTCTTAAATATCATAGGTGAGGCTTAGAATGTATTGTATAGTTCTTCTGTGTCTTTTATAAAAGCAAATAAAGTATGTTTCATACTTTATAGATTGATCAACTGAGGCAGAAGATGAGTAATTGGTTGGCTTTCAGCCCAACACTGAGTCCTTGGTAAACTATAGAACAAAATCTCTTATAAAGGTTTACAGTCCTGGTTCTCAAAACACAGGATTCTCAAAGTGCAGCCCCTGGGCCAGGAGCTTCAGCATCATCATCTGGGAACTTGTTAAAAAAGCAAATTCTCAGACTTCTCCTCAGACCTCCTGAATGAGGAACTCTGTGGGCGGGGCTCAGCAACCTGTGTTTTAAAAGCTGTCCAGGTAATTCTGATGCACACTAATATTTTTAAATTGCTGGCCTACTTATTTAGATCATACTGGTTTAGTATATAGGCTTCCTTCCTTCCTTATATTGTTTCTCATTATATAAGTACTTTATCTGTTTAGTTTTTTTGCATGGATACTGCCTTTTAAGTATATAGTCATTATGCAGCCACTGTATCAGCCATTATTCTGGACTTGCCAAATAGGTTAGAGCCAGTTGTGTCACTCCTTTGAGCATCAGGGCACTGGCATCATCCATTTTGATACGATTCTTAGTGGGTACTTTTCCCTTGCTATTTTCAGATGATCACCTCTCCTGTTTATCTCTTGCTACTAATTGGCTCTTTGTTGGCAGGCCCTGCGGAGAGGTCAGCCGTGGAAGCTGGAGGATAACAGGATCCTCTCACTGCTGCCGCCCTCTCGCCTGGCCTGTGGTCCCTCCTGGGCCGGAGTGTCGAATGAGATGAGTTGATTGAGAAAGCCTGCTTTCTCTGGAGCCCATAAGCAGGGGAGCCTCATTCCTCAGGCTCTAGACCTGAATTCCCTTTTCACCAATGCTAAATTTACTTATGGTCTGGCTGAAGAAAGACCAAGACAAAGGGCGATTGCAAAGGAAACACTCCTGGGGGCCAGGGCTTTGGAAACCGCCTCGCTATGGGGACACCAGCCATTCTCTGTGTCATGTTTTCCCTGTGCTGATGAGAATGGCTGCTGGTCCTCACAGATGCACAGTTTCTGATCTTCGGTTGTCCAGAAATGGCTGGAGAGTGCTATGTTGCAGAGTCATTAATCATGATTATTAAGCAATGGGAGAGGAGAGCTTCCTGGCTGTTACTTAACTCCTAGCACCACTGTGAAATAGATAGGCCTCAAGTAAACCATGTTGCTTTTTTAGAAGGAACAGAATGGTGTTGTCAGGAAAGTCACATCTTTTCCAGTGAGGGGGGCAGTGGAATTAAAGCAGCAGTTGCTTCACCACTCCAAAGTCCACGAGTTCCAGTGAGGACTCCTATCTACAATCATACATTCCTGACAAATCACAGGGGCCACAAATTCCTTTTTCAGAGAGAAACATTTTGAATAAATTCGAGGAAGACCTGAAGTAGAAATGCCTTGAAAAGAGATGAACAATTGACTTAAAAACACAAAATGGCACTGAGTTCTGATTTCAGACTATGCTGTGGGTGAGGTAAGGGCCACATTTTGCTGCTTACAAAACATGAGAACACCTAAGAAGCTGACCACCTGAGAGAAAATGGTGCAAACAGATGAGATAGACACGGACGTGAACGTTATCTTGCATCTATGGGTGAGAACTGGCCTTTACTGCCAGATTCGTTCTGTCAAAGCCATGTTGTCCACATGCTGGGGCCAATCCTAGGTCAGGGAAACTTTAGCCACACGGAAGAGGAGATTTTAACACAGTTTGCTTGTTTTCCCCCTGAACTGGGTACATAATTTGAAGGGTACAGTACAAAATAATGATGTGAGGACCCTTGTTCAAAATTATTAAGAATTTCTAGAGGCAGCAACAGAGGATTAAACCAAAGGTGGTGTCCTTCGAAGTGAGGGGCAGTGTACACACCTCATGTCCACGAAGACTGTCTTCCCCTTACTAATTTATTTCAAAACATTGCCCCTTTTTTGACCATTGTACTTGGCCATTGGAGTGCTCCTTATGACAGAATGTGTTTCTGTAAAGTCTCTTTTCAACCTCGTGCATTACAAGTTCTCTCTTGACTTAATGGAGGATTTTGAATCGGAAGAATACCTTCTCTAGTGGACAAATAAATTGAAAGTTGACTGTGTCTCAAAATCCAGCCCTTCTTCATTATTCTTTACTGCATCCATTCCAAGTTTGTCCCAGTGGAAGTTAGAAAAATGCCAATTCTTTTCTTCTGTTCAGAAGTCAAGTGTCCTTAGAAGAAAGGACAGCCTTTTGCCTGAATCCGTTATATCAACAGTAAAGCTGGTCTTAACACAAAATCGCCTGAAACCAATCTACTTTTTAGGTGATGTCCAATATCTCAGTTTCCTCTAAGTACGTTGGTTTTGTTTTTTGGTTTTCTGATTTTTTTTTGTTTGTTTTTGTAGGGTTAACAAGACAATCACATAGTACTGTTTCAGTGGCATAACAGAAGTGGTAGCAGATAAAGAATATTTTGGGGTTTTGGTCATCCCTTTCCCTTATATATATACTTATTTATTTATGTACATTATAAAAATAATACAAAAATATATAAATATACATACATTATTTTAATACATATAATATGTTTAAATAAATATATAATTTATATTTTTATGTTTATAAATATAAAATGTATATTTATTTTTTATTAAAGATATAATATATAATATTTTTTATTCCATAATTGCTATTGATTCCTGCTCTTTTACGTTTAGTAAGCCATGTAATACTCAATTTGACCAACAAGGTTATTCAAGGTCAAGGAGGTAAGGCGACTTGCCTGAGTTTGCTCAGTCTTTCAGGAGCCCATCAGAGGCGAGGATGTTACCCCAATGAAGCCTGCTCTGTGTTCTTGTCCCTAGACCATGCCACCTCCAATTGGCTTCTCCTCCTGTTACCACCCTTAACTAACAGCATGCATTTATCTGAAGTTGTTTATAATCCTTTCTAAGCCTCTACTTTTTTAACATGTCTGGAATTATTATTTTCCTTCTCCTGCCATCTGAAATAATGACTATCCACAAACAAGGAAGTCAACTCTAGTCATTTTCGTTCTGAGAAGGTAGAACTCAGTTCTTCATTTTGGGACCATGCCAAACACTGCTGACTGGATTTCATTTAATTGGATAAAACCAAAGAGGCCTTATTTCTCTTATCTGTGTAGCCTCACCCATCTTGGTTCATCTGAAAGTAATAATGGTTCCTGGTGGGACAGGGAGATACATTTTTGCAGTAATAATGTGTAATCTATTAGAGAAGAGACTGTGATGAATTCTGAGTTATTCCCAAGAATGGAGGCTTCAAATGTGATCAGAAAGTAGATACTTGGCTTCTTTACCAGCTGACTTAGTGGATCACTCAGGAGAGTATAAGACTTAGCTCTTTCTACCACTCACAAGTATACTGAAAAGCTGACCAATTATAAAGCCAACTCTGAAAGAAATTTCCAATGGGCAGAAAATGGTGAACCTTTTATTCACTTTAGTATATTTTTAGCTGATCTTTTTCTGGATTGGAAATATGCAAAAATTAATTTATGTGTGCTTTTATCCATTGTTTGTTAATCTGTGCTTCTGTCTCATTTATACTTGCATAAAGTATTGAAAGTTAAGAATCATTGAAAAAATGTATCTTTGAAAGTATATCTCTAAGGACCACAATATAATAAATGATTGATTTAAGATTTAGATCACAAAAACACAATGGATTGATCAGCTGTATGCCTAGGATGTTACCAAGTATGTGAGGAATTTATTTCCATAGTTGCCAAAAATATAACCTTGAAACTTAGGTTCTGCTCCTGTTTTGACCAGTGGCATAGTTAGGCAAGCACACATTAAAATCTATAAATTGTGATTTAATCGGGCAGTTTTTTACACACTGGAGAAAGCGTTCATGCATTTCAGGAAGACTTGGGGAATATTTCCTAAAGTCCCTTCTCACTGTAAAATTCTAATATAATGACTCTAAGTTTGTAAGATAAAGAAAGTGTTGAGAAACCAGCAAAAAAAAAAAAAAATTTGTTGGGCTTAGTGGTGGAAAAATTGATTTACTGGCTTGTGTTTCCATGGAAACTGAAATTCTAATCAGATGAATGTTATGTATTATATATTTAAGCTATTTTAGCAGTTGGGCTATTAAGAAAGAATCGTAGTGTAACTGGTTTCTTATATAGTTGCTATTCAGTAGGACAGTACCTTCTGAAATGGTGAAAAGTTTGGATTTGCACATATAACTAGGTTCAGTGATATGCTTGCATCCATGTTTTTTTAATCTAATAAAGGAGTAGATGTAAAAACAGTCTAAGAAAGAGCATGCATGAATTCACAGAGATTGTGATTTCTGGTCTGAGTAAACCACCTTTTGGAAATGAACATAAATAATGCTATATTGAGACTTCTTTTTTTCTTAAAATGTAGCCAATTACGTGAAAAATCCATCTATTTTCTACTTAAGTCTAGCCATACCAACATTGGTAAATGTTGCTAAGTCTAAATAAAACACTTTAATTAACAAAGAACGATTAATTTAAAGTCTTCAAACTGTTTTAGTCTGAGTTTACAGTTTTAGGAACTTGAAAAACTATTTTACATATCTGATTAATATTTCATATTTTCCCATAAGTAGCTGGCTACTATTTCCCCCTTAATTGTGAAAAAAGTTTTCTTGGTGTGTAATGTGAACTCACAGAAAAATTCTTGTAACGTCAAAGTTAGAAGATGATGTTTCCCCTGCTGGAATACCTCTTAGGTCCTGGTAGGAATGCTGGGAATTGAGAACACCAGGGAGGGCTGATTCTGACTCATTGCCCCCCTCTAAACTACTCTATTTTTGGTGGTTCCTTCAGGAAACAAAAAGTTGTGAAACAAACAGTGGCATACATTTAATTTCACTGCTGCCTTTGATCCTACAGGCGCAGCTGGTAGGTGGCAGAGCCCAGATCTGAACTGAGACCATCCTCTCATTCCTTATTTTGCTAGGTCATCTAGTGGAATGGCCTGCACACTGGTCCTTTGTCTCATTGCTCTTGTTCTTTACTATAGTTATTCACAGCCTCAGAACAGCATTGTAAGCATGAATAGCTATGTTCCCATTTCGTAGATAAGGAAATGGAGAGTGTGTGCAGTTAAGGTACTTGCCTAAGGTCATACAGTGATGGGTAGCAAAGCTGGGACTTGAACCTCAGTCTCTCACCAAAGTCTGTCACTGCCTGTAGTGATCTCCAACAGAGAAGACTGCATTTTTCTCTCCTTCCTCTTCCTTTGCCTTTCTTCCGTCCTCCCTTCTCTTCCTTCCATTGAAGCAAAGGAACTGAACTGCTGAATATTTGTAAATTGCCTTTCCTTATCATTTTGATCCATTCATTATTTTTGAAGGCATGCTGTAGACCAGGTGCTAAGCCCCACGGAGCACTAAACAGCTTTGAATACTATCACAGTACGGTTTTGATACACAATAGCAATCGCTTGATTCCTGAAAAATATAACAGACTCTCTCCTAAAAACTTGTATTTCTTTTAATTAAACAGGGGCAAATTGAAATTGTCCTTGGTTCTGCTTCAGTCCACCAGTTCTAAATCTTCTTTTGAAAATTGCTGGTAGAGAGCAAGTTCCCAGTCAGAGCTACTATTTTTAGTTTCCTAAGGACTACTGTGTCTATAGATGGTATTCCCTTTGTTGAGGCTAATGTCTTAAATGCAGTCCAAAATCAATTAGCTATTATGTGCAACCAGGATACCCAGTAGAAAGGTAGCATTTTTCTTCTGTGGATGCTACCAATATTTGGCACTAAACCACAGGGTAAGGAATTTGAATGGTTACTGTTGCTTTTCTGAAAGTAGCTTATGCCAACAGATTTCATGTATGTATTTCCCTTCCTCATCCCAAAAAGGATAATTTCATTTTTCAACATGTAATCACAGAGGAAAGGAATAAAATAGATTATTTTGAAATCTTTCTGTAAGGGACTTCTCCAGGCAGAAAATATGGATACTCAGGTGACTGTGTCTCTCTCTACTGCCTTACGTAGCCCAGCACCTGCTGATTCTCTACAGGAACTTTGACCTCATTGTTGAGTCTTTCACCAAGGATGGTTGTAGGATGGTTCATTATCAGATGTAGAACATCAACCATCCTGCAGACACTCTTTAGGCAGCTGTGATGGCAGCAATATTGGTCTTGTTAAATATCCTCAAGTTAAATTACCGCTGCACTGTTTTCCTTCAAGGCCAACTTGTTAGTTATGGTGGAAGTGAACTCTCGACTGGGTCTTCTCATTCATCTGGATTTCCTTTATTATTTTAAATGATCTCATAAACCTAGGAGCTGCAGTTTGCCTTCTTTGTTCAGTGAATTCTGCCTGATAGTCCTGTCTATAAATTTCCTTGTGAGAGGAACAGAAAGACTGAGATGGAATAAATTTTCTCTTAAAAACTCAGGATTTTATCTACTTCTGTCACAGAAATACTATAGATTTAAGTTTTTTTGATTGAAGAATATTTAGTAACGGGAAGTTCTATATTCTAACATTTTTGAAGGAAGAGGGAATATTCCTTCTCTCTCTCTCTCTCTCGCCTCTACCATGCTTTATTAAAACCCTGATTACTTTAATGGGGTTTCCTATGAAAGATTAAAAATGCCTCTCTCCATAGGAAGTCCTTTCATAGGAGACACATCTTTTCATCTGTATATTTTACTTGACTTGCGTGTGGTTTTCTCATCCAAATGTAAAGCCCATCTAATGAAAATTATAGAAATTTATTTATTACAAAATAAATCTAATGCAAATCCTGGAAATGCATGTTATCAGGCTTAGGTGTGGGTCTGACATTTTAAGGGACAGTCTGATAATCATGGCCAGAGGAGACCATTAAAGAGAGAGGTTTGATTGAAGTCCTGACATAGATGTTGACAGCATAATTAAAATGATTAATTTGAAGTATGAAAAGTATTTCAGACTAATTAGAAAAATGGTTTGGTGGTAGCACCAGACTTCACATGTGGCTAGGGGAAGCCAACTTTTTGATACAATGGTAGGAAAAGTGAAGATGTTTGCTCAAATTGTGCCCTCCTTTTATCAAGAGGGTACTTTGCAGTTAAAAACTATGTTATTTTTATATTGATGGTTTTCCTATGAGTCTTTGGATCTCTTATCCAAGCACAGTTTGCAAATTTGCTGATTGGGATTATGGATGCAACCATGTTTAAGAAACAGGCATTTTCATACACCTAGAGCTGGCCCATATTAATATAAAGTGATCTTCCATTGAAAGGACCAGGTATGCATTATTTAATTTAGGGGAAACAAGAATGCAAAAACACCAACAGAAGACTTAGCATGTAGTTGGGGCTCAATATTTGTGTGTGTGGAGGCAGCCAAAACAATGCTTTTGAATATGGTGAAATGATAAGGTCATGAAGTTTTGCTTCCAGTTCATGCTTTGGTTTTATTGACCATTTCTGTTGTTCTGTGAATTCTAGTGAAAGCAATCTTACTGCAGGTTCAGAACACCTGCATTATCCTGGTCCAACAAGTTTGTGAATTATTAATGAGCGTTAGCAGGGACATATTTTCAGGCCTCTTTGCATACACAACTTAGTTAATTTTTTTCTTAGCTTCTAGAAAAGTTAATGTTTGATATTTTAGAGTTGGAGGTCTTGGGTGCACAAAGAAAATATTACAAAAAGCCACTTCTTTGGCATCTCGGGAGCTCCTAACTCTAACTTTCTAAGTAAAAGTATATAAGAAATAAGTTCTTGTCGTATTTCAGGTTTTCTT
This sequence comes from Manis pentadactyla, assembly GCF_030020395.1. NCBI lineage: Eukaryota > Metazoa > Chordata > Mammalia > Pholidota > Manidae > Manis > Manis pentadactyla. Next base: position 39,369,389 of record NC_080032.1, on the reverse strand, counting down.
TTTCTTTGTGTTCTGGAAAGCCTAGTGGTAGATTTTCAGTTAATGCCTTTGACTACATGAAAAAAGAGTTTCACCAAAAATTTTAGGAATTCTTAGAGTGCCCAAGAGGAAATATGAGGACTCTGGATGCTGATGAAAGGGATGGAAAATGGGAAAGCCATAAATACCAGGCCAGTTCCTGCAATTTATTTTATTTTTAGAATAAAATCTGAAATTGAGAAATTTTATGAAACATAAGTTAACTTTCTAGCACTTTCATGATGAATGCAAGTTAGTGTTCTTCATGTGACAAATATGTGTGGATAAGACTCATTCGAGCTCTGGAATTTGTGAAGATACTTAATAAATAGGTTCCTTTCACTGAGTGCAGGATGCAGACTAAAACTGATAGAAGAAAGGGTGTTCTAGGGATCTATTTGTTTTAATTTAATAACACCTAAAACACTCTCAATCCTGTTAAATTATAGTCTATTTTGTATGTTCTTGGTAATTAAAGTTAATGTTTATAGGTGTGTGTGTGTGTGTGTGTGTGTGTGTGTGTTCATGAAAGGGGAGAAAAGGCCTCTTGGGAAGAATGGTATTTTGACAAATCACAGGAAATAGTAAATTATGTGGATTCCACACAATTCCCAAGGATTTGACAAAGATTTTACCTCCTATTTTATGAACCAAGGTCCAAAGGCAGCTGAATGGAATTGCAATTCAAATGGTTTACTTTGGGAGGAGTACAAGATGGGGACAGAATTAAAATTTCAGTTTACTTCTCCAGACAGAACCTTTCGTACAGCTACCTTTAAGAGGGAGAGAATGCAAACTTTTACAATACAAATTTCTACCAATGTGAAGCACAAAAGCATTTATTTAAGAGGATATTTGCCTTAAAAAACTGTCGGTTGGTGTTCATAATAAGGACTCATTCAAAACATTAAAAAAAAAACAACTGCCCTGGGTGAGGTTGACCATATACATGAAATGGTGATGACGTGAACAACAAACAAGGAACATTCCAGATTTGTGCACACTCAAAATACGCTGAGTTTCAGGGTCTCTTTATAAATAAAGTTGGAAGCCTTATTTTTTCCTCAGTTTTCTTGTTTTCCTCTATGGCTAGTCTCTTGGTTGCCCTGTCAATTAGGCTAATTAATGCTGAAAATAATGCCCCAAAAGGGATATTGAACCAGAACCTTTCAGGCAAACTCATTTCCACGATTTTTAACCTAGTCAGGATGTATTAATAATATGCAAGAGGGTTATGCATAAAAGGAATGCTATAAAATGCCACATTGTTCATGGTGCATGTAGTCAGACAAAACACTGCATTTACTGTCTCTAGAAAACGAAAGTTAATTTATGCAGTTCATCAACAGGCTTTATTATAGTGCTGCATATCTGTGGTAGACTAAGGCCGTGGGAACTTTTCACTCTTGACTCCATGCCTTTAAAAAAAAGAATGTCAAATCAAATCACTCTTTATTTTTTTTAAAAAAATGGTACAACACAATAATGGAAATGCAGTTTATAGTCTCAGCTTTTCATTACTAACTTGAATAGTAATTGGCAAAAAAAAAAAATGCAAATCATAAACTCTCTGAGCTCCAATTTCCTCCTAATTAAGTGTGGTCACAGGGATTCAGGGTTGACTTTAAGTAGCTCAATTCAGAAATTAGAATGGGCAATTCCCATCCAATAGTCAATCTTTAGTAAAACTATGGATTAGTGTCAAACCAGGTCCCCTCCTGCAGCTCAAGTCTGTAGCAGACTGGACTCCTCAAAGTGAGGAGGGAAGCCTGCTGCTTCCTTCTGTCTGTCCCCTCCAGAAGGTCACCGGCCCCTCATCCTGCCCAGTTTCACTTCTACCTGCTGGTGTCCAAGTGAGAGAAAAGGGAGATGAGAAGTGAGAGACGCAAAGCAGGTCTGACTTGGCCTCTGTCTTGAGATGGCTTTGCATTCTTTCCCCAAGTCTCTTTCTTTCTTGGGAACTTTCTTAGTACCTTCAGTGGCCTCTACTGTGAATGTTTGAAAGCAGGACTGTGACATCAATGCATTTTTCTCCAGTTCTCGGCTCCATCCATAGCTCCCTGGAGGTCCAGCCTGCAGTTCTCTTTGTGAGAGACTCATTAGCCTCCCAGACATTCTCCTGGACAAGAGACACAAAAGCTCCGTCCAGGGGCTCTCTCTCTCTCTCTCTCCCTCCCCTGTGTAACCCATGCTTTGTCTAGGGAAGACACTCACTCTTGGCTCCATCAAAGTCTGAGTGTGCAGGCCAATGCCAGTGTACCCACACTCTTGCTTTGTGCCCGGGGCAGCTTATAAGCTGTGCTCTTTGTCCTCTGTGTTTTCTGAATAGGGACCAATCCCCATCCATCTGTGCCTACTATTCAGAGGGGTGCTTCTGAAGCAACGCTCTCTTACCTTGAGTTGAGGGATAAACATTGAACAACTTCCCCCAAGCACAGCTTTTTCACAAATCTTTTGTCCATCCCCATTTCCTTGGCCTGCACCATGTTTTAACCCTGAGTATACATATACATCCATCTAATCAGCTTTCCTACTCTGTCATCCACTGTGATGTTTTGCAAATGCTATTGTGTGATGTGCCTTACAACTTCCTCAGTGACCTGCTGAGGAAGCTACCTTTGTACCTCAGTTAAAAGAATCTGATTTAATATACTGTTACAAATGATTTAAAGTCTAATAGCCTTCAGAATTTATTATTCCATTTTCTCTTTGTGAATGCATTGAGTGAATTCCTATGCAGTCATATGATTCTAGCTGTTCATTTTAAACATGTTTGAAAGTAAGGGATTTTTAAAAATTGTCATTGTATAATTGTAGTTAAGAATGAAGGGGTGAGTGTTCTTATTAGTTAACGCTTGATTGTTTATTTGTTTTAACTGGGCAATCAACTGAGTTAGGATTGGTTCATTTTAGAGATGACCAGTTTATTGATGAAGGTTTCTAGGTCTGGATTCATGGGCATGGAACAGAAAATTCTGTAGGTAAATTTTAATTATTTTACCACGTATGAAATAAATGAAAGTTTAATTTGATCTTAAAATGTCTTCATTTCACAAAATTGCCCTGAGTATTTTATATATGTGAGTTATTGTAGTAGTTGGTAGAGAGGCCGTAGAGATGACTAGGCCTTAAACTGTCTCCTCCTGGGACAACGCTTATGGTCTGCTCCGAAACCAGGTAGCTGTCTCTCAACCACTATCACACACATGGAGTTGCTTAACTTCTTTTGGATGGATGACAATAGATTATTTGGAGAAATAACTGAAACATGATATTAAGTAGTGTGTTTTCTATTCAATATTAAGAAATATAAAGAGGAGATAAAAAATGGTCTGTGATCTGTGACGATAATGCCTTTTGACCAAAAAAGAAAAAAAAAAACAAGTAAAATAAAACAAAGCAAAATATATGTGTATGTTAAGAAAATTTTAATAGGTCAGAAAGCCATAAAAGATAAAGTGAACCTCTTCCATCCTATTTCTTCTTTCCAAATCTGCTTACTTTTAACAGTTGTTGCCAGTTCTCCTAGAGAATATTATACATACATATTTATATTTGCTTCTGTGTATGTGAAGTTATAATTAGAGATATTAGAGATATACAAATACCAGTTTCTTGGTTTCTTTCCTGTTTCCCACAGCTTCACCTTTCTGTTTCTCTTACAGATCTACCTCATTGTTTAAAGTAGCAAATGTGTATTCCTTATTATCAAAGAATGATAATGTGGTTAACCAGTTTGTTCTTGATGGATGCTTTTACCCCTAATCCAAACAATGATGTGCTGAACGTTATGTGTATCTCTTGATGAACCGTGGGATAAAACTCCTAAGAGTTTCAATACTGGATCAAAGGAACCCTGCATTAGCCATTACGTTAGTAGAGATTGCCAAGAGATTGCCAACTTTAGGAAATGACGCTCACCTTGACACTTCCACCAGTACAGCTGAGGCTGCATCTTCTCCTAACCTCTTTAGCATCTTGACTGCTAAACTTCCAGATTGTTTGTCAATCTGAACTGTGAAATATGTAAATCTCATGGCTTTGTTATACATTTGCTTCATTTTTGCAGGAGGTTAAATCACATTTGTCCATCATTTGTATATTTTTCTAGAAACTTACTGCTTTTACAGATTTTGATTTTGGATTGTATCTTTTTATTGAGGTCTTGGAATTCTTTGTAAAGTAAGGAAATAATATCTGTATCTGACATAGCATTATATTTATCCTCCCCAATTTGTTTTCTACATTTTGATTTTATGGTATTTTTGCCAAAAGGGCGTTTAAAATATTTGTGTAGTACAATCTAATTTTTTTTTCTTTTGAGCCTTCTAGGTTATTAGACCTACTTAAAACAGATCTCCCACTAAAAGACTATGAAAATTCACTGATACTTTCTTCTATGATTTTTGCATTTATTTTATATTTTAATGTAAGGGGTGAAATACACATACACATATACATATACACATATACATCTATACCTATGATATAATACACATACCTATCTGTGTACACACATGTAATTTAAAAATATATAATTTTAAAAATACAGTGAATGGGCCTATAGTCCCAATACTAATAATGGAATAATTCTTTCCACAGTGATTGGCATTAGGGTGTGCCACAAATTTAATTTCCATATGTTTTGGCTGTATTTCTGAATTCTCCTGTTATTCCATTTCTTTCCCCCAAACAATTTTAATAATTACAATTTTGTATTTAGTTATTTACCTTTTAGGGCTATTCTCTCTTCTTTACTCTTCATTTTCAAAAAAAGTTCTTCAAGTCCTTATGGCTTTTTGGGAGGGGATAAACATCTTGTTCATTTTCACAAACATATTCACAGTATTTTATGGGCAGTTTAATTGGGATGACATTGTGTTTGTAGATTAATTTTGAACAATTTGAACTCTATACCATCATGTCTTCTATTACAGTGATTGGCATATCCATTCACCAAAATATGCTATGATATATAGTAGAATTTTAAGCTTTCTTCACATAAACTATGTGAATTTCTTTTAGATGTATACTAAGTATCTTACATTTTTGCTTGCTATTGAAAATTGATTTATCTTAATTATATTTTCTACATTTAAGTGATAATTTTATGTAGCACTCCCTTTTAAAGTTACCTGTTTCTAATGTATTTTAAATTGGTAGGCTTCAGTTTGCTTGAGGCATAATTGCATTGCCTAAGACTAATGATAAGTATGTCTCCTGATATCCTATTCTTATAACTTTTTAATTTCTCTTATCTGATTGCATTATCTAATACCTATAGAGCAGTATAAAAGTATAGCACATTCTTGTTATATTCTTGAGTATAATGCCAATAGTTCTTATTTCCCTGCTAACAATGGTGATGACATTGACTGTGTGTGTCTGTTTACTGGAATAAAGAAAGTAAATGTTTCTATTATTGAAGTTAATTTATTATCAGTTTTGGACTTCAACTTTGTGCCTCCTTTGTATGGACTCATAGAAACATTTATTTCTTAAATGGCCATCAGCTTCTTTCTTGGCTCCACTGCGTCAGGGCATTTCTGCTTTTCCTTTACTTACTATAATTAGGTTTGTAGGAAGGAAGATTTTGAAATCATGCTTCATTCTGCTGTCTGAAACGAGCAGTCCTGGTGGGGATGTTTTAATTATTCATCCATGGAATATCTGGATAGCAAATCAAATAAAGTTATGTATTTTTCACTTGATAATTTTGCTAATGGGATTCTAATATTTACAGCTTAGGAAACCAAAATCAGCCAATAATGTTTTAAAACAAGTAATTAATTATTGCTTGGGAGTTTCTACCAAAGGGGATGTGGACCTTCATGAGATAAAATTATAAACCAGGAAAAAGAGAGATCGACACATATTTGAATACAGATGCAGTTTCTTATTAGCGAAATCTCATTGATAAACATACACAGAGTTATTTTATGTGTGAGCCAAAAGTTCTTTAGAAGTAGATGCGTTCTTCAACTGGACTCTGTAACATCTGAAATCACGTTACCTGATACTAATTAGTTTTAGATCCAGCTGCTTTGCAGCAATTCTAGGTCCAGTAAAGGGAAGAGGGGCTTTCGTTTGTTTTTTGTTTGTTTTGTTAGTTTCAAATTTCTACTTAACTGTAAATTTTCTTATGAAATGCTCTTTAAAAATGGTCTTACAATTTATTGATTAATCATTGACATTTCAATTTTACATAGTGCTATCATTCAAACTATAGAATTAGTTTGTGTGTGTGTGTGTGTGTGTGTGTGTGTGTGTGTGTGTGTGTGCACGCTACATAGCAAGTCAAGTTTCAGGGATTGCCATGGAACTGCAGCCAGAGGAGATGATGCTAGTGTCTGGCTCTCTAATCATGATGCACGCATTGTCAACATCAGGACACCTGGTAGAGTGCATGCTGACCAAGGGGAAGTACTGTTCCCTGGATGTTGCTTATTTAGACAATGACCATGTTGGCCAGTCACACTTACCCTTGGCCGCCACACATCTCCAGTTACTTAGGTATCACTCACTGTCAGGCTCTGTTCTAAGAACTTTAAATACATTACCTTACTTCACCCTTTCAGACCATTATGGGGCAGATATTATTTATCCAGTCCATTTTCAGATAGAAAATAGAGGCACAAGGCATTTATGTAACTTGTCCAAGGTTATGCAGCTTGTAAGTGCAAACCGGGATTTGAACCAGGCAGTTTGTTTCCAGAAGCCATACCCTCATCCACAATAGCACTACCTCATTCTTCACTTGTGTTGTAATTGTTGATTTAATCACATGGGCTCCTGCCAGACTGTGTGTTTTCTGAGTAAGAAGCCAGACTGATCTTGCCTGGCTTTCTATTTCCTAGTGTCTTCTATTTCCAGTGTCCTCATAATACCTGGCTTCTAATAGGGGATACATAGCTGGATTTTTAAATATTGACTTCAAATAAAAATTTGTCTCTATGTGGGGAAAATTGAAGTTCCTATGGACAAGATCCTCACCTGAACCTAAACTACTTGATGATGTAACTGGCCTACTGCTAAGTTACTGCTTCCACACCCACAGGAAATGAGCTATTATGGACTGAGTCACTATATAAAGAGCTCTGCCCAGTGCTCTGGGTGGAGACAGAGACAGAGGAGGATTACAGACCTGCAGACCATTGGATGCAGATGTAATTCTAGTGCTCGACCTGTTGCCTGGAGAACAAGCCAGGTAATAAACCCCTTTACCCCAAGAACATTCCATTGTCATTCCTCAGTCTCATTGAAACCATAGTGAACTTGCCTGGGGCTGAAAACCATTGGCAAGACAGTCTATAATACTCCTTTTCTTATGCTTCCCTAATAAACAGCCTTCATAATAAACTTTGAAAATTCAAAGTTTGCTTAAGGAAAGACAGTCAGAAAAACAACCCCATATTTTTCTAACACATGCTTCATATGGCCTACTGCTTAATTTACGTTTGTCCTCAGTGTACTTTAGGAAGGACAAATGGCCATTTTTAGTAACTCAGAGCTTCCTGAAACCCTACTTATTGTAGCCAAACAAGGTAACTTATGGGAAAATTTGTGTGTTAGGAAAAAAAAAAAAGATAGAAGCTTGGGTCATCTCCTGATGACACTCAATTAGGAAGTGTCATTGGATATTTGTCATATCCCAGAAAAAAAACACTACTCACTACAGTAACATTTAGTCTTCTAAAATATCAGTGACTCCACAATGTGCTCCTTTGTTTCCAAAATCAGAGCAAAGGTTTAGATAAATGGCGATTCCTTTTTTTCCCCAAAGAAGAAATCTTGATAGGAATCACACTGGAGTATAATTTACATAAAACAAAAAGCACAAGCCTTAAGCATATAGGTCAGTGACTTTTGATAAAAGTATATAACCGTAACTACTATAACTACTGCACTGATCAAGATATAGAAGTCTGTCCTCCCAGAATTTTTCCATATTCCTTCTTCCAGCTAATGCTCCCTGCTCCCACCCTTCAGCAAACACTGATCAGATTTCTATCATGATTACTCAATTTTGCCAGTTCTAGAACTTCATGTGAACATCAGAAAAACAAAAGTTACTAAAATAAGTTGCCCAAAAGATGATTTTTTTGTATGATTCACTGGTTGCCTACATGGTAGGTACATCATCCAGTAAAAAATGCTGATGAAGTAAAACCAGTTTGAATGCAAATTGAATTCACAAGTGATGTTGAACACAGCTCTTTAAGGGTGTTTTCAGATTATGCTTGGGAAACAGGTCTCGTGCTGGCAGTTTCCCTCATCTCTGGTGTATCGTCTCTTTCTTTTGAATAACTACTCTGAGTTGTGGTTTCACCCTCTCAGCAAAGTAGTAATGCGAAAATAGTTCTTATGTTTTTTTGTCCTAGTGGCACCCAGCTGTTGAGCAATTAGATGATAATAAACCTTCAAGAGAATGTTTTCTTAAGGTACTTTATTGGGCCAGTGAACCCTCTGAAGAAATAATAGTATCTTTTAGTTTCAGAGAGCTTGGTTAACTTCCTTCCACTTGTCCAGACTAGCACAAATGTGATCTCAGTAGCTTTCTTTCTAGTAAGGATGCCCTCAAGATTGTTCTGACCATTACTGCTGAATAATATAGAAATAGCACGGCCACTGCTATTGAGTCCACTTTTCTCAAGGACTAGGGCTCTTTAAAAAATTGTTAATGTTTATATTCCTGTGATCAGTCTGAGGTTTACTTAATGAATACTATTTACTGGGAATGAGTTGTGTGCATGTGTCAGTGAGAGTGTACATGTAGTCAGACCCCTAATACCTCCAGTGATAATAGACCCCTTTTTTATCCCCTGTAAATAGGGAGTTACTGATTGCATCAAGTTACTGGGGGGATCAAATGAGATAATACACTCAAGAAATATTGAGTGCTATTTAGTTTGGAAATTTATAAAAAGCACTGGTCTTACACTGGGTGCAGTCTTTGCAATATCTTATATGTGAGAGATTGCACGTAAAGGTCCTGTTTTGAAAGGGTAAAAATAGTGGGTTCAGTCAGAAATTTAACCTATATGGTTACTTCCAAAATGTCACAGCTTACTTTCTACACTGAACCATGTACAGTATACTGCACAAGTGGGTTAAGATATCTTTAGTGTAAATTTTACTATACTTGAGCTTTAATACTGACTTTTGAATCTACTTCCAGAAAAGGGGCATTTGCACTGTATTGCAATTCCTTAGCCCTTTGGCTCAAGTCCCCTTTGGGAAGTCATTCCATCATCACTATCTTTTTGAGATCCTACTGTACGCAAAGGCTAAATAAGAGGTTCTCTTGCTTTTATATTTTGACCCACAATGAAACTCTCCCTTTCTCTCGCCTGACCTTAAAGGTGGCCTGGACTAGAAACAAGTCTGTCTCAAACATCAGATAATGGTTTCTGCATCCAATTCTGATTCATGTCTTTACCCCTTTGACCTTTTCTGATTGAACTCGGTCATGCTCTCCTCTAAATCTGGGGCACGCCTCATTATAATCCTGGAAGCATCTTACTACTTAATTCAGGAGTAGGGCACAATGCATTTAATATCTAATACATTAGGGCAGAAATAAGCCTGGAGAGAATTAGGATTCAACTCTACCTTATTTGGGTTGGCTTACTTGGTGGACCAGCTTTTACATTCCAAATACAAAAACATTCTCAAGACCTGATTACTATATAATATACCACCTATAGAAGCGATCTAACTCAGGTTTGATGAAATGTCAAAATATATAATTGAAGTCCCAAAATGTGTAGTGAGGTTATTTACATATTACTACAAAGCTAATTTAAGTTCCAATTAGAAACAATAATGCGAAAGTGGATTATTTTTTGTTGTTAACAAATTATAAAAAAGATTAAGATCCATATACCACCTAATGTGGTCAGCAATGCACAGAAATGTTTACTCTTATATACTATTAAATTTAAATCAGAAAAGCTTTTTTGGATTCCCATTCAGAAACATCCATAAAACATTTATATTTATATATGTTAGATTCAGCATTTCTACTTCTGGGATTTATGTGTACATGTACAAAATGACATATGTGCAGTGATGTCCATTGTAGACATGTTGGAGACCACTAAATGCCCAAAGTGGAGGGGAGTTGATTAAATGTGATACAGCTACATATATAACATTGAAAAATCTCAGATAGAGCATTAACTGAAAAACCTGCAAAGCAATGCATATAGAATGATCACATTAAAAATATATATATATTAAAAAAACAAGTAACAGTTGATGGGCATATGTCTATAAATGTTTTCGATTGCATAGAAACATTGGCAGTACCCTGAAGAGGAGAGGTGATAAAAGTGGAGAAGGGCACCTATTGTTGCAGACCCCAGTTATAGATTGTAACTAATGGTCCATTCCAATAAGTGGTATCTAAGATTTCTCATGCTTCAAGAAAGAAATAGGAGTATTTAGTGAAAACAACCTAAAAGTTTTCACTGGAGTTTGCTGGTCAAAACTGGTTTCATCTCTGAGGAATATATGTGAAGGTAGCTAGCAGCAAAACAGTATAGATAGTGTCAGCCTTGAGCCCTTTTCATGAACTTTCTATTTTCTCATCTGTAAAAGGATGCTTTGGAAACAGCCATGAGAGTCCTTCAGGAATAGCCCGCTCTCTGCAGCCTTATTAGATGCACAGACGTGTGTTTCCCAGGGAGAGTCTCATGCTGTGAAAGTCATTAGAATAATAAATTAAACTTCTCTGTACGCTGGCTTTCGAAGCTTCAGGTGCATATTCCTTTTATGCTTTTTCTATTTTCCTGTAGCTTGAAGTATTGGGATTGGAGAGCTGTTCCTTCCTCCAAAGTTTTGCCAGCATAATGAGTTCATGGAGCCACTGGTGCCTAAAATAATTTGTGGAGTTTGGATTGCAGTAGCTTTACATAGCCCTTAATCTCAATTTCTAAGAGCTCAGTGAAAAGATGAGACCTAATTAATGAAAACAGACTTCAGAAGAGCTAAAATGGAAGATCACATAAAATGCTTTTTGATATTTTATACTAGAGCCTGCCCACAGTTTCCAGTAATGCCAGTGTCAGAATCATCCGATAGCACCCATTTGTATGTATGGAAATCATTACATTAAACTATGATTTTCCAACAGATTTGGTCACACCAAATGGCAATTTCTATAAGTGGAACAGTATTTATGAGGAAGGCTTCAGAAAGCAATAAAATGTAAATTTACCATTAAGCTTTGCTTTTTAAAAGTAAGAATACCCAAAAGATTTAAAAGAGGTATGTATCATATATATGCCTTTTAGGATTTTAATCGGTTTAGAAACTTAACATCATAGGGCATTTCCCCTTCATTCCAATAGTGTTAGAATAGTTTAATCCCCCTCTCTGTATCAAATGAGAAAAACAATAATAATATTTGTAAGTGTTGATAAACATCTGGATCTTCAAAACTAATTCTAGGACAGAATTGGAGGAAGAATATTTCACCTAAATGAAATAAACATGAAACAAAAGGCATATTTCTTTGTACTAAGCCTCTTTGTATGTTCTTTCCTTCCTGCCCATACTCTTAGAAGAGGTACCCTTTCTCTGTTTTACTATCGCTCCATGCCAATCCTTTATTTCTCCATAGGATGCTAATTCCTTGCCTTGGCTTCCTTTCAAAACGTTCTCCTCCAATTATAACTTTAAATATATGAGCTATCTATTGTATTTTCTCTGTTCTTAAAGGGGATGGGGGTTGTATATGAAAAACAAACAAAAATTAACCCCAAAATGTTAGCTGCTAACTTTCCCACTTACTAATTCCCAATATTTTATTTCTCAATTTGAACCCATTATTTCCACAAACTTTTCTTCCGTTCTTGAACACGGACGGTCTCATTAACTTTTGTGAGCTGTGGATGGTTCTCACCAGGTTATAATTTTAGGAAAGAGGATATGAAATGAGATTTGAACCAGCTTTCAGAATATTCCTCACTGCTGTATGCATCTAAATTTGCAATGGATAAGAAATCTCTCTTTAAAAAAATGTAAATGAAGTCAGTTTATTTATTTTCATATAAATCATTTTAAAATAGGATTCCTTAGGTGAATTCTATTATCAGTACCATGTAGATATTACCCAAGCATGTAAATCTATGTTGGTGTGTTTGAGAAATATTTTTAAAAACTTAGGGTTCCAATGAAAGGAGCCTCCAAATTTGTGTTTCTGAACCCAGCTGAAGGGGATTTGGCATTTTGGGGGACAAGAATTCCCCAACACTCCACAGAGCAACCAAGTAGTTTGACACAAATTAAATTAGGCTTATCCCCCTGTATTATTCCTTTCTCCTTTTTGTAGCTCGTTTCTGCTGCTGTTTGATGACTTCTTTGCCATTGTTTCTTTATCTACAAATTTAAAAATGAAAATGAAAGTCTGTCTTTAGTAGAAAAGCATTTTGATCCTTCATCAAGGAATCAACACAATTATAAAGGTTAACTGGCAACCTAATATGTGTAACAGTGGAGGAAATATTATATAGAAAAACTAAATGATAGTTGGAAGCACACAGAAAATCTACAAGAGAAAAAGACTATGAATGTGTATTTATTCTGGTGAAAATTTTGTAAAAATTATTCCTGAGTTGCAACTATGATATTTATGGGGGTTTTACAACATGCTGAAGCTGTTGATGTGGTATTCTGTTTTATGAAAACACTTATCATCTAAATAAAAAAAAATTGATATTCATTCCATCAATAATTATAATAGAAAATAAATTCTAGTAATAAGCATTCCATTATTTTACATCTGCATGATGAGATATTATATCTCCGTTAAAATTTATGTTCAAGATGACTATTTAGTAACCTGAAAACAGTTGTGAAATGTTAAGAAAGCAATATACTGTGTGTGCGTACGTGTGTATTAGAAAGAGAGAGACAGACAGAAATAGAGGTAAAAGAGGGGAGACAAGACAGAAGACATTTGAGTCAATGAGGATGGGCACTATATAAAAATATCAACACTGCTAGAATCAGATAATTTATTAATCTTTTATAAAATTCTCTATATTTCACATTTTCTATTATTAACATGTATTACCTTTATAGTCAAGAAAACACAATAAATGTTATTTAACTTACCAACAAAGCATAGGAAAATTTATGAGAGACACAATTTCTAAAAATGTGGTTGTGTTTACTTGGTAGGAATATAATTGATTTTGTTTTCTGATTTCCTATATTTTCCATTTTTTCCTGTAAAGAACACATATTACTGTTAGAAGAAAGGGTAAAGTTAATTCTTTTTAAAGAGAGACAGTGTTCCACCATTCTTAATCTAATATTTTGGTGAAACTAGAAAAATGACAGTAATGCACTTTCTCTACAACTAGATTATTACTAATCAGGAAGGAAAATAGTGCACATGATTTTATTATGGTTTCTTCTTCTGTTCTGAGCCAGTAAATGAAAGGAAATATTGAAGATGATATGTTTAATCATCCATAAAACCATGATCAAGAAGTAAACTTTGATGGAAATAAGAGAATCGCTACTGCATTTTTCCTGTAGACATAGAAGCTACTTTGTGCATGAAATTCATTGAAACTGTAACCAGTTCTCCAAATCTTGCATTAGTCAGAGAATTGCAAAATGTTTCTTTCTTGTATACAGATTTGTGATACTTATGTGGCCATCATTTTAGGTAACTTTTATTTTAAAATAGAGAAATTTCAGCCTCAAATAGCTTGCCCTTAGAAGTTAGAAAGAAGTCTAACATTGTATCATTTGCAGGAAAAACTACCAAGATTACTGTACAGATGTGTGGAGTGGAGCTCATTGAGCTCTATGAACAAGCAAACTTTACTCTTGGTACCTGGCCTGGTCACCCAGAAGGATGGAACTATCATTACTGAAATGTGGAAGGCTACAAGTAGAGCAATGAACCTATGTTCACTGGAGTCATGGCTGGGAGAAAATTTGTTATCACTTTATCCTCAATGTCTAGTATATTGCCTGGCACTTAGTAGGTACTCACTAAATATTTGTTGAATGAATTAAAGAATTCTGAAAGCTTCAATGTGACCCATCTTTCACATCACTCCTAAAAAATGGGAGTATAGGAGAGGCTACGAAAAGAGTGAAAAGTTTAAATAAAGCAGAGAAAAATGCAAAACCTGTTTTAAATTTCTTGAATCTGTGATATTTCCAATTTATATATATATTTTTAAATCTCACAGATGTTTTCAGTTGTCCAGATGAATCTTCTTAAGCCATTTCTCCCTAATTCACATAGTTTCTCCTTAAAAGACAGACACATACACACACTGGTTGAAGGTGGGCAGAGGAGAGAGAGCTATGAAAAAATTAAGTTGGTGTAAGGGAACTGTTGAAATTCCCCATCAGTTTGTCTTGGTGATGGTTGGGATAGCATCAGAACAGTAGGTGACATATGGATGACCAGTTGTGAAAGTGGCCCAGAGTCCAGAACAAAGTCACAAGAAAGGGATACCTATGGGGAACTTGTATGATATGGATTATTGGACCTGAGAAGGAACACAGCTGAAATTCTTCTTTCTGTCCAGTGAAAAGGTCCCCAAATGATGACAGTGGAGACTATAAAGGCAATCCTTCATACCATTTTCCAGTTTTGACCCTGATTTATAGAGATAACTTTTCTCAGTAAAAAAGTACTCTGCCTGAAACTTAATTCCAAACTTCCAAGGCTCTGGCTTAATTACTCTGAAGGTACAATGCAGACAACCAGCTTTTCTTTCAGATGTCATTTTCTTGAAGCCTAAAATTATGTCTCTCTAACAAATAGCCCAGAGAAATGGCTTTGTGGTTTTCCTTTCATATATTCAGGAATCATGGACAGACAGGCCCATGACATGTGGTTCTGGGAAATCTTTTTAATTGACTTATCTACAAAAGAACTTGAGAAGACAAGTTGTCTGCTATTTCCTCTACTGCCTTCCCGACAGACTTTTTTGAAAGAGGGCAAGTGGATTATGATGTCATTTGTGGATTTCAAGTGGGCTTTGTTGAGCCCATGAAGCTGTTTGGGGTATAGTCATAACTGACCTGCACCTCGTATCTTAAATCAAAATTTACACGAACCTTTTATTAGGTGCTGTTCAGGTTGGACATTCGTTTTCATGTTAGATAACCTATTTTAGGATTCCTGTTTCCTTGTATATGTATTGCTTAGGATAATCTTTCAGACTTTTAGTTTTCACATTTTAGTTCTGTTTGGATTCAACTATGCATGCCTCTTGACTTTTAGTACATAGCTTTTAAGATATACTCAGACCAGACACTTTCTACTGGTGAATGGCGATATAAACCCCTCTCTTCCACTCATGCAGGTCCTAGATTCAGACTGTCTAATAAATCACCAGAGGAGGAATAATTAAAACCTTCTTTTAGTTCTTCTATTAAATCAGTGAGGATGCCTGGATCCTGCTTCTTGATGCACTGTAATTTATACTATTAGTGCGGATTGTTTTGGTTTTCTAAAAATAATAAATGACCCAGTGAATAGCATTTGGCCAGAGGCATACAAGAAACAATCCATAGTATATAGATTTGTTCAATGGCATTTAAAAGACCTTGATTAGAATTCAGTCTGAGCTGGAGTGATGAGAATGCTGTTTACTGATGGCTGTTTGAAGTCATCCTATGTGGCAGAGGCTGGAGGGATTCACAAATAGAAACATTTCTTACCTCCATGGCTGGATCCAGCCGTCAGTAAGAGCTGACATTTTAAAAGAGAGGTATAAAAATGTCTGGATATCATGATTGCCGATACCCGCATTCCCAAGATGCCGCATCCTTACAGTTCTTTGAGAAAACGCCGGTGTTTGTAGGTAGAGTGGGAAGCATCTTTTCTGACGTAGTGGTTCACCTACATGTGTATTCCTGTCAACCAACCCAAGAATCATTTCAACATACTTTGTGTTTTAGCATTGGGAGGGTCTACTTGGGTGGTGCAGGGATGCAGGGGGGGGGGGAGGGAAGGCAGGTTCAAGGAGAAGAGTTTAAGTCGTTCATCTTTAAAATGGAAACAGTAACATTTGATTGGTGTTACCAATAGACTAGGGCAATTTCTGGTGTTGAGAAAGCAAAAGTGTTTACTGGATGGGCCAGGTAAGTGTGTGTATTCACCAGGATTGGATTTAACTATCTCTCTGTACAATTATGTTGGAAATGTATACATGCTTTATTGAGTGAGCAAACCTTGTCACTGCTCTCAGGCAACTGAATCATAGCGTGTACAAATAACCACATGAAAACATGATAGTGATAGTGGCTATTTGTTGAGTGTGTGTGCAATGTGTTTGCATATGAGAATGTGTGTGTGTGTGGGTGTTATGTGAAATGGGCCAGGGGCGGCCCCAATAATCTTGTCATGGTATATTCAAGGAAAACTTTCATTTGATCTAACTCGTGCAGAAAAGGTCCAGAATAAAGATAGAGATGATACTCTGGAGGGGAGAGGATGTCAGACCAGCAAACTTGACCAACCCAGAGTGTGGAGATCTAGGCAGTGTTTCAGTCATTTCCAAGTGTTTTAGAATTGGTCTTTTTGAATTATTTTCCTAGAGCTTATCACCTTTAAAATATTATTTCTCTCCTTCATTATTAATCTTTCATACATGTTTTAAATAGCAAACATGTATCAGTGTTCTCTTTTTTGTGAGGGATTCAAAGAAAACTTTTTCAGATCATAGAATAAAAGCATAGACGCACATAGAATCTCCCAATGATTGCCACTAGTATGCAAATATAAACATAATAAACAGTTTATTTTGAAAGTTTACCAGAACACTGCTTTCATCTTGAAAGAAAAGATCAGATCATGTTTTTTAAAAAAGAACTTTATTAATTATTGGTTGTATTTGTTTGCATTAAGATAAACTACCTAAATGTCATCATCTTGCCCTTCAGATAAACAATACAATATCTAGTGAATACTCAAAAGGGATTACTTCACAAATTTAAGTTGGAAACTATTGTAAGAAAAAGAAATTAAAATCATTTTGTCCGAAACCACGATCTCCAATGTCTCCATAAACTGAGAAGCAACAAAATCATTCTTCTTGCTTTTTTTAATTGCAGTGTTTTTCCAGTATTGGATTTCTGTTTCTCACTCTCAGTTTTACTGTTGTCCCTCTAATAATAAATGTCTCTGGAAGACCAAGCACATCTTTCCTTTGGGATGGGAAACATTGATTGAGATGTCTGCTCCGCCTAGAATTACCACTGCAAAAAAAAAACACAAAAAAACACCAGACCACAAAGATTTGTCTTCAGGTTTACCCATCTATGAAATGGAGATGATTATAGATCTACCTCACAGCTTTATTACGATGTTCAATGAAGAAAAAAAAAATGCTCTTGAAGCCACTGGAACAGTGACTGGACTGGACTAAGCAGTTAATGATGTTAGGTCTTTCTACTTTGAGTAACACATTAGTAAAGCTGAATATACATTTTAAAAACTACTAGGAAGAACTCTAAGATGTCATGTGTAACTTTCTCTGCATTTATTGAAGTAGAGTTGATATACAGTATTGGTTTCAGGTATACAACATAGTGATTCAACATCTCTGCATTTTTCATTTCATAGAGCAGGATGCCTGGAATGACCTTCTGGATTAGTGTATAGAGTTTCTCGTATTAGAGTTCCTATCTGGAGGCCACATGCCTGCGATAGTGATGTCACCGTCCCTTTGTGTGTTAGTCTTGAATTCCTTCTGACAGTTGGCTTCCTGAACCTGCTGATCATGCGCAATCCAACAAATTCTCAGCACAGTCACTCTGGGTAGAAGAAGATTTTTAAACTGGGCAAAGAAAAAGTCAAAATGGATAATGTTGGTTCACGCCAAGGATAATCCACCCCCTAAAAGAAATTCTGGCTTCCCAGTAATACCAGCTGGGTGTTCTCCCTAACCTCCTGGCTGCACATATGTGATGAATAATTGTGATTTAGCAAAAGAAAGTGAATGGAAATGGAACAAATTGAAGCAATTAACTAAAAGATGCAAAAGGGAAACAAGATTCAGACTTGGCCCCCAGACCTTGTGGGTAAGAAACCCTTGGTGTTGGTGAAAGAAATGGTAGTGATCACTTTTCCTGTTTGCAGACTGTTATCGGTGGTTAAGGTCCTTATGATCTGTGCTGGAGCCGGGGAAGGAATGCTAACATATGAAATGAAGCAAAGAAGTGGCAAGTAATTGAGCCTTGAGGGATCCCTTTGGAAAGCTGCTCGTCATTTAGGGGAATGCATTTTTGATATTCATCTAGCTGGTTTTGGAGTGCCTGTTTGCAGGAAATGAAATTCTAGGCGTTGCTGTTTGAAAAGGGTAGGATGGGGTGGGCAGTGTTCTCAGAAGTAATCAAAGCCTTTTTAGCATTAAAAATGGCTGTGGAATGCTTGGAGCTAGAGGCGCAATGATGCAAATCAAATGGTGTATTAGTATCCTGCCTACCGGACGTGGAAGCCTTAAAAATTCTGCTTGTGGCTGGGTGGCCAGAGGTACAGCATTAGGCACAAGGCTCTGAGGCAAAGAAACCCAGAATGCTATGCACATATGCTGGGAAAGAGGCCTATCACTGGGGCGGGGTGGGACACCACGGGCTTGCAGAGAAGGCAGAATGTGTGGGCCCCCTGACCTATGACGTTTTGACTTCCCTCCGTGTGAGTGTAACGACAAATCCGAAGTGGCAGAGGCGAGCAAGAACAAGATACCAACACTGTGAAGGCGGGTCATTAAACAATCTGAATAAACAGTCCTTCTGTGAATAGGAGTTGCTTTATACCGTAAATGGTACGCATGGTGTCCTACATACAACACCTCCCTGCTTGTGAGAGCCAATCTTCGAATTTTCCAGGAATTCTTCTGGCAGGTTGTTAAAATAAAAAATTACATTATAGAAACCTGTGATTACATAAGTTATATAAAAGAGGCAACACTCAACATTTACCACTTCATAATGATTTTACTGTGTCTTTCTATTATCTGTGCTCTTGAAGTGATTAGCATGTATAATAACCATAGGGTGAAAATACTATGTAATGGTCACTGCACATTTCTTCCTGGCACTGCGTTCTGTGATGTGATTCTGGTAGCTGGAAATTGGCTTTCCAGTCACCATTGCAGTTTCCCTTATTCCCACCCCCATGTAAAGCAGTCACAGTATGGTAGTTCCAGAAGTTTCATAGGAGCGGTTAATAAGGTACAATGTATTAAATGCAGTACTACTTGTTAAAATCAACTCTTTCTCAACCATCTATCAGCTTCTTTCTTAGCGTCCCATTTCTTGGCAGTTAATGGGTAATTCCGCTATAGCAACAGAAACTCTGCCAAAGCCAGAGGACCTCCGGGCACCACCACTGGTCAGATGTGCTGAATTTGGACATGAATGTGAATGGAACCAAAGGTTTTGATTTAACTGGTCTGGGGTGAGGCCTGGACATTGGGAGATTATAAGACTTCTCAGTGATACTAATATGGAGGCAAGGTTGAAAATTACTAGTCTAGACAACACTTAGATTCCTTTTTGCCTTCTATCTTCCTGCGAACCCTCTTCCTCCGGTTGCCCGGCTGCCTGCATGACTCCCCTGCACTCATGTTTTTAGCGATTCCTCTCTCCCCTCCATGTGGACTGCAGAGCTTCAGGATTGCACAATCCTCAGAGCTGCTCATGCCAAAACAGAGAGGGACTTTTTGCCAATAATTCCATTAAAGGGCCAGGGAGAAATTTAGCTGGCCTGGCTTGGAGCATGTGTATCCACCTCACAGCCAGGCACTGAAGCCACAGTGGTCATCTGCCTGCCCCTGTACCGGAGTCAGCTAGACCAACCCAGGCCCCCAGCCAGCTGGCGGTGTCCACTCCTCGGGGTTAGGTGTTCATTATTGCCATCATCTGTGTTAAAGCCTCCATGAAACCATCAGCAAAACAGTGGCGGTGAACCAAAAAATGGTACCAAATTATTTAAAGCTGGGGCTTTTGGCAAGGATCTTACGAGATTGAAAGTTACCTGTATTTTTGAATAGCATATATAGATTGATTCCACTTGAAATATCATAACTTCCACATACACAGTCCTGATTCTCCTTTTTTAGGGGCATTAATTACCAGTGAAAGCCATGAACTATAGTGGAAAAACTACTGAGCTCTCATCTCTGATCTTCCTCTAACTAGTTTTGCAGCCGTGGACAAGTCCCTTAACATTTCTCTATCAGCTGACTTGTCTATAAAGTAGAAAAGTAGAGATGGAAATACCTGGCTATTTATTTCACAGGGGCATTGTGAGAACTAAATGAAATAATGTTGAGGAGATAATTTTGGAAAGTGTTATCAACCTATAGCTGCCAAGGATTATTGATACTTCACTTGCTATCCCAGTGGTGCTAGCTATTAAAGGAAATAAAATAAACATGCAAATGCAAATGTGGAGATGATTATTTGTAACATAAGTTTTCTCCTGAAATATAGTCTTTAGTTGCAGATTTGATGTAGGTATAGATTCTCTGTGCTAGAACTGAATTTTACTGAAACTCTTCAAATGATTTTTTTTCTAATCTCATTCTTAACCATCCACTATGACAGCAAAATTAAAACAAAAAGTGAAAATGTAGAAAATAAAACATTCCTACTAGGATAGACATGGTTTATCTTTCAAGTAAGCTCAATTAGGACTTAGAATAAGGTCTCTCATTTGATTTTGTTATTTCTTTGAAATAGATTTGGGAGTTTAACTTTTTCTCCTCACAACGCCCCTAGGAGGGATTATTTTGGTCACCATTTCACAGATATGGAAGCCTAGGTGCAGAGGGTATGAGTAAGTTGCTCACACTCACCCAAACAGTGTGGGCTGGGAACGGACGGCTCATCGTTGGCCTGCGGGATGAACAGAGAGTGGGAGCGCATGTGTGATCCATGGTCTAGACTCACTGAACAAAGCATAGACCTTTCTGAGTGCCATGGAAGTAGTGTGAATTGTGTGTGACACTAGCCGAGTGTGAGTCATGGACTGCCGGACTGCATACCAGTCCGTGAAGGATTGGGGGAAAAGATGGCTTTTTGCCTCAGGTAGTTCAAAAAGCACAGCTCTGGGCCACATGCTCTACTGCCGAAAATGAAATGAGGTGGTCAGTCTCCTCTCCCGTGTCTCTTGATGGCCCCAGGATGTATCATCCAAATGTACCAAAAGGGTCATTGGGAATTTGCCTTGTGGAAGCTCCTTTCTTTCTTTCTTGCATCTTGGGTCTGTGAAGAAGTGTGAGAGAAAGGTCCAGAAGGGGAAGCAGTCATATGACCTCCTGCTGTCCACTGACTCTGCCACTCAGCAATTGGGTTCCCTAGTATGACTGTCACCTTCCTGTCCTGTGACGTGACCCCTCTGAGAATTGTGAGCTTCTGGGAGAAGTAGGGTTTCTACTTGCTACTCGCTTACTATTGTTATCTCTGGCAGGTGGTCCAGAAGATTGGAGCATGGAGTTAGGTGGACTAATGGGACATGCTTCCTTCTTTCCCTATGAAGGCAATAACTGAATCTTCTAGCCACAACCTAGTAGCCTGGAGAAAGGGGATTGCCTGTGAGGTGTGGATGACTTCCTCTAATGTTGCCTCCATGGGATGGGGGGCAGGGGCGTACAGTATTTTGAAAATGGTAGAGAAGGAACTATATAATGGTGGTCTTAACATTAGGCAGCAAGTCAGCCCCACAGTGTCCAGGTATCTTTACCTTTTAATTTAGTATGGTAGCCCTTAAATAATGCCTCCTCCCCTTGCTCTGACCAGAGAGTTTTGTTTTGTTTCTTAGCTAATGACTCTCTGGGTCAGATGTCAGACATGTAGTACCTGGGTGGAAGTGAGGTGTTCATTTCTGTCATCTTGTTGTCATTAATGCCACCTCATGTGATTGGTATTCTGTGCTGGCTGTGGAACCAGATTCCTCTCCCTTTCGTGAAAAAAAAAACAAACTACCCACAACCTCATGGAGAGACAGTTTTCTGTCCTTCCTTCTTTCCTTCCATCCTTCCTTCCTTATTTCTCCTTCTCTCCCTCTTCCTTCTTCTCATTTCTCTCTCTCTCCATCCCCTCCCTCTCTTCCTCTTTCTTTCCTTCTTTTAACTGAAGGATTAGAAAATCTTCTGACAAAAAATCATAAGGGAATATTGCCACTAGATGGGCATTTCCTTGCAATTCTGGGATGAAATCAGAGCCCTGATGTCATTCCGAAGGCTGATAAAGACATTGTGAAGGCTGATGAGACTTACAAAGTCCAGATGCTCCCACAGATGAGTCACGCACAGAGGGAAAATGTGGAATTTTTTGGAAGACATTTCGTTCTCATGTTGTGTTTGTCAAAAACAATGGGATTTCATTTCAAATAAACCACCAGCTTATTCCAATAGAAGACAGACATGTTTCTTGAGTGGTTTATTTCATGGATGGTAAATGGGAACAGAGAAGCAGTTGCTCTGGGGCACACAGTGACATGAACGGTCTCACGTGCATAATGAATGTGTAGAAACACGTATTTCCTGCTTCACACTGACTGCTTCCTACATCTTACAGTTTGCAAGGCCTCTGTTGCTTTATTATCTAAGTTGTCTCACTTAAAAAGTTTGCCCACTGTGTGGTGGGGAGGAAAAGGCAATATATGAAAATCAATCCTCTGAAGTTAAAAAAAATCATTCTTTTAGCTAACTCTTGGGAGCACAGAAAATCAAACAGCTCTTACTGGGTGACTGTTGTGTTCTTTAAGGTCCTGGAAACCATATATTGTTTTGACTTGAGGGGACAGTACCTCCATTACAATGTGACCTACTACAATGTCTTTCCAGTATCAGTACAGACTCTAGATCTGTAATAATAAGGGAATTTTGTTAGTTTGCAACCCCTTTCTAAACTACCACCATTCCAAAAAACTGTCTGGACAATATTCCTTATAATTTTGCATAGAATCTAGATAGAAAACATTCTGAATTTTGTTATATTTGTCTCCCATTTCTTTTACTTACCCCACTTAAGCAAACTAACAAAATCTGGGGTCGATTAGTGAAAAAAAAAACAAAACAAAAAACTACACACACACACACACACACACACACACACACGCACACACACACACACACACCCACACACCACACACTCATCCACACCCATTATCAGTGACCTTTCTGATGAGAACACAAAGCGAAACAAAGTGAGGAAGTCTGTCCTCTCGTTTAAGGTATGAGGTGTACCTGTCGAAGAGAGCAGTTGAGCGAAACCTCACCTATACATACTGGGGCTTTTTGGGTCCCATGAGCGGCCTGCGGGGCAAAAATGCCCTAAATGATGTATTCTGTCAAAATAACAATGCCTTTTATTTTTAGGAGGCTACTTAGAATGGGAAGCTGATCTTTGCCAAGATAGCTGTTACCATTTTGATTCTACACATAAGTAAACATTGTGCTTTAGTGTTGGTTTTAGTGTATTTCAATAAGAATTGCAACTTTAGTGGAAATACTCCTTTTTTGAGAGCAGCTCGGTGTCCTCTCCCAACTTGTGGGCTCTATGTGGAAAGAGCTACCCTGCGTATATTTTGTCCTGCCCCAGTCTACCTCTGATTCTGGACACATCTTCTGGCCGTCAATATTTGCAGATGTTACTTACCCCTTCAAGGTGGGGAAAAGGCTGCCGAAAGTTATTTCTGTAATGTTAATCTTTCTTTTGTGACACTTGTAAATTGATTTGCCAGAAGGGTTCCTCTCAGCCTACAAGCATGCTTTAAAAATCAATGCAGATGGCTAGTTAAATTTATTGGGAAGCAGACTCACGCTGCTGTCTTCGGGTATGCACTTAAGAGTCTAGGGCTGGGGCGGTACTGTTGGCATAAGCTAATTCCATACTGGACTGTGAACTGCTTCAGGTCAGTCCTCTAAATCAACTTTACCATCTAGCACCTAACCTGGCATCGGGCTGTGTACTCTAGTCGCTCAGAATATGTGTGATGAGGAATCAGACTACAAGTTCACATCTGGGCCCTGCTATTTAGCTAACTATATGATGATCCCCAGAGTCAGAAGTTTTCAATGTTTCACTGTCTTCAGCCATAAAATGTGGGCAATATTATTGTTTACCTCTTAGAATTATCTTAAACATTGAATAAGATAATGGGTATAAAGTGCGGAGCCCATAGTAAATATCTAATACGTGTTAACTATCTAATATGTATTCTTACATCCATGGCCCTTTGGGGGTGAGCTGTCACCCTGAGGTGCTTGCTAACAGTGACATTATAACAGAAAAAAAGAATGGAAACTTAACTGAGCTTGAAAGGTAAAAACACATACACCAAAAAAGATAAGCCAAAAAAGACTCCAGACATTAAATAACACCTGCCCGGATTTGGAGGGAGGCAGTGAAGCGAAATAGAGGCCCGGCACTGCTGCTTCCTGGCCTGAAACATTTTACTCAACTACCTGAGTCATAAAACAAGGAGGGAAGTTTCGCTGCTAATGACGGTAATTTGATGCCTTAACCATATTCATATAGCAAGTGTGGTTCTAGGGTGGGGCCTGGGATCTACATGAGAAAGTCTGACTGGACACTCCGGCGTTTCAGAGCTGCCAAACCAAGGCAATTTGCTTCCTCCCCCGGCCACTCTGCGGTAAGCATCCTCGTCCCAAGGGCCTCTGACAGTCCTCAGAGTTGTGAACAGGGAGGACAGAAATGCTTTTCAGACGGCTCAGATTACCTTGTTCTGGTTAAATGAAAAAGAATTAGTGTTCCTTGTCACCACAGGTCCAGCTGTCCAAGTCAGCGCTCTTGAGGTGCAGATAAACGATCTTATAACTCCTAAGGTTACAAAAAAATAAATGGGTGGCAGAACAAACCTCCCCATCCCTGACACTCTGCTTCCTGCTTGCTGTGTGTGACAGGACGGTAAAGAAGTAAAGTCTAAATTATAGA
The DNA here is from genome assembly GCF_030020395.1 of Manis pentadactyla. Taxonomy (NCBI): domain Eukaryota; kingdom Metazoa; phylum Chordata; class Mammalia; order Pholidota; family Manidae; genus Manis; species Manis pentadactyla. The sequence goes on along the minus strand of NC_080032.1, from coordinate 39,344,417 downwards.
TGCTCTTCAGGAGGGGTTAGACCAGCATTAACTGATGGTACATGGTGTTCACCATTCAGAAGGACACTGATTAGAGGACGTAGCCCTTAAGGAGGAAAACGAGCCCAATCTTTTGGCATGCTATCTGTGAGCGCATGTCAAAATGACACAGCTGTTTTAATTCCCAGCAGCCCTTCAGGGATAATCTCCTTACAACAAAATGCCTAAGACTGTCGGGTTATCACTCACACCCTCATTCCTCAGCTTTCTGACCCCATATCAACTCCTGACTCTGGGTCTTCTAGATCTCACAGAATCATATATAAAATTTCTTTTATCCTCAAACTTTTCTTGAACTCTTTCTTTCACTTTCTCCTGCAAATTCAAACTTGGACATGCTGGAAGACGCTGTTTCCCCAAAAGCCAATTGGTATCAGAAGGCCTTCCTCGGGGACTTTTCCAGATTATTCTCACTCTCCTCTGTAGAAACTCCCATCTTTGAACCTCAGGGATCTTCAAATCATTATCACTGAACACCTCCATACCTCACTGGCCCCCTTCATTCCCAATTCAGTCCTTATAACCTAAATGGATCCTGCCAGATTCTTGGTGATGTTAGTACCCTGGTCGCTCAGTCCCTTGCCCACTCCTCTGACGAGTTCCATGTCTGTTCTACCCCAGCCACCCATCCGATGGCCATACCCTGGACCTTGTCATTACCACTTCCTGAAGACCCTCCATAATCTCTGTTTCAAGGGTCCTTCTCTTGGGTCTCTTCTTCCTGTTGTTCTGGCTCACAACTTCAGGTATTTTTCTTTAAATCTCATTAGGAACTATGAGCCGTTGCTTTTATTGTGTTTTCTTGGTTACTCATTCTCCTCATGTTCCCACATCCTTGCAACCTGCTTAGATTTCAGTGGAAAACCATTAGAACTCTTGTGCATACATCTCTACAAACGTCCTTGTCCCACTCTCCCTTAGGATGACTCTGGTAAAATCCTAATCCTTGCTTCCTGGCTTTATCCAACACACACTCTTTCTCTTTTTAACCTGCATGTACACACCTGAACCTGGCTGGAGAAAAATACCCTATCCTGCTCATTGTCTCACTTAAAATTCACAACCGCTAACCTCAAGTGGCCCTTCAGCGCCACCATGCAGCCTGTTAGATTCCCTAGCCTATGCATTCTCCCACCTCCCTAGATGATGAGTTGGTACATTTTCTGTCTGCTAGGATTCCTCCTCAATATTTACTCCAGCTCATAACTGTGTGCTGTTTCACTGAAACAGAGGAAAGCAAAAGGGAGCCTTACAAATGCTCCCACCACAGTTATCTTCTAACTGAGTTATTCCTGTGAGCATACAACCATGCCGTAATGGTTCTTACTTTAAGAGGGAAAAGAAAAGGGAAAGCTCTCTACTCCATTTTCTTTCCAGTGACTGCCTAATCTCTCTGCCCCATTTTTAAAGCAAAACTCCCGAAAGGAGAAGCCGTTGCTCACTGTTCCCACGCGCTCCAATCTTGTTTTCATCCTGCCACTGCAGCGGAGCACTTTGTGTCAGCATCTCCAGAGACCTCCTGTTGCCCAGTCCAGTGGACCATTTCCATTTTGCATTTTATTTGTGATTTTTGGTAACCTTTGGTAAACTTGATCAACTCTTCTTTCTTAAAACTAGGACAGCGAGACACTGTCCTCTCCATGCCCCCAGTAGCAGCTCCCTGGCTGCTTTCCCTTATTTCGATACTGGAGGACTCCAGAGCTCAGTCCTGGAGTCCCTGGGTGTCTTTATTCTTACTCATTTCCTTAGCTCATCAAAATTTGCATCCATGAATATCATCTGTAGCTGATGATTCCCGAATTTATATTGCTAAGCTTGACTTCTCAACTAAACTCTAGACTTCATAGGAAACCGAAAAGCAGCATTTCCATTGTGGATATTAAAAAGGAATTTCAAAGTTAACATGTTCAAAACAAGTCATTATTCCATCATCAAACTGGCTTTCCGTTCAGTCCTTACAGTCTCGATAAAGGGCAACTCTATCCTTCTAGTTGATTTGGTAAAACCTTGATTCCTCTTTTTTCCTCACATATGAGATAGAAGTTGTTAGCAGGTATCAGTGGCTTTATCTAACCGTTTCTCACCATTTCCATTTCTACAACCCCTGCCCACCAACATAAGTCCTTCCTTTTATTTCGATACCTTTTAAACTAATGACCCTGTTTATATCCCTGTCGCCCTTTATTTTGTTCTACACCCTGCAGCCAGAGTAAACCTTTAAAACGTGAATCAGTTCATGACATTTTCTGCCTAAAGCCTTCCAGAAGTTTCTCATCCTGCTCAAAGTAAAAGCAGAAGTTTTCATAAATGCCAGTGAGGCCTTGTTTACCTTGTCTTCTTCTCTCTTATTTAGTGCATCCTGTCTGTGCTGGCCTCTTACATAATCCCTGTGCTATGAGGACCCCAAAGCTACCCTCTTGTCACTCCCACCCCCTGTTACCCATTTGTTTATTCGTTCAAGTCTCTAATGAAATGTCACCCCATCAGAGATATATACGTATATATGATATATATATGTATCACATATATATATATCATTTATATATATACACATACACACATATGATATATATATGTATCACATATATATATATCATTTATATATATACACATACACACATACATATGTAATGATATATATCACCTTTCTCTTGAGTTGTGGCTTCCTATATACCTTATTTTGCTATGTGAGTAGGTAGATACATAGCTTGTTTGTTATCTGACTCTTAGCAATAGAAGGTAGGTTTCAGGAAGGAATGGACTTGTGTGCTTTATTCATTAACTCAATATCAAGAAAAGTACATGGCACAGAGCACATGCACAATAAATATTTGTTGAATGAATAACAAATATTGGAGCTTAGATTTAAGTGTTTGTCAAATTGTTGTAATATTTAACTCCAGTTTGCTTTCCAGAAAGGTCAATGAAAGAAACACTGCAATTAGAGAATTTGGCACTGAGGAAACACCATCTTGTGTTCCCTGCCCCTTCCCCAATCTGTGAGGTGGTAACAGTTTTCTGCTACAACAAGATAAAATCGTTTTCCCTGCAGAAAGAGCTCGCAGACCGGATGTCTCCCTCCCTTTAATGCAGACACATCGTTAGGCAGTTTCCCGCAGCGATGGTTTGAGCCTTTGAGAGGAATGGGGAAGAGGGGGGTAGCACTTAACTAAAAATTAAATCCTCTCTTGATTTCTTAAAAATATTAAAGTGTCATTTAATTGAATCCTTTTAGAGAATTCTCCTACCCCGGGAAAAATAGTGAAGTGATAGCAGCAGAATGAGTTTGACTCTCTAGGCAAGAAAAAATTAAAATGTGCCAAAAAGGTCCACCTCCCCCTGTCTTCCCTTCCCCTCTGACTGCCCAGGTATGCGCTCTAGCCGCGGGTTCCCCTTTCCCTTCCTTGCTATTAACTTAGCTTTTCCAAATATTCTGTACTAAAACAGCCTACCCTTCAGATTGCTGTGACCATGATTCCAATTTCTGATAAGACAAGTTTGCAAATGTAATGAGAAAAAAATGCAGGAAGGGCCACCTTTTAGCTATAGAGGTACACTTGGCTCTGAAGTATTTGAATGAGTGATTTGTCCTAAAACTGAACCATTGAGAGACGTGCACAATCCTGCAAACATCCCAGGATGAACTTCTTTGTGCACTGGGCATTTTTAAGTAATTTTGACTCCATGGTCAGATTACCAGGCATTGCTGGTCCCATTCCCTGTCTTGATTCAGCATCCTGCTGTTGTCAATGTATGAATTTTCATTGAGTTGGCTGGTGATAGACAAGCTTAGCAAACATTTTTTTCTTAGTTCTCTATGATAACAGACACTGGTGAAAACTAGAGAAACGGGTCACACATAAAACAAGAGCAGTATTCCCCAGCTCTTCTGCATGGTTGCAGCCTCCCCTCACTGAAGGTTGTGTTTTAGTTTTGTTTCCTGCTTCTCCACCAAGAGGAGGTTGAGTTCTTAGTATCAATGGCTCCGTGCAGGTGGTGGTGTGGATCAGAGCTTCTGGTTGGTGAAGGAAGGGTGGAGGATTGCTTTTGATAGGTAGCTGGCACTCTCTTTACTTTGACTGTATGTTTGTGATGGTTTTGGTGGATCTTAACAGACAGTGTGAATGTAATCTAGATGAAGAGATTTTAAAGGACTCCTACAAAAAGGTCCCTGGGTACCACCCCTGCTGAAAACTAAAGTTTTGATTTATATTTGTATTCAAATCCTGTTCTGAATGAGTAATAAAGCTATGGAGACTTAAAAAATCTTTTGAAAGCTGAAGATTGCAAAAACCCCTCCACCCCCAACTCCCTTTCCTTGCTAGATAGCTTGGGGATTTCCAAATTCAGGATGAAATGTGATTGTTCTAAAATAAATAGAATTGGGAAATATGGCTTTTACATAATATTTCCCAAAATGCGTTCTATTGCCACATATTCAAAGAGATTTTTTGTGATTAAAAACAATTCATAGTCAAATAAGCTTGGCAGACACTGCCTGACAATGCACTTTATTAAATCTAAGATGCCGTTGATTGTAATACAATTTTTTAATGTACTGCCAAGAAAAAAACTGCTGCCAATTAAATTATGATTTGATTATGGAAGCATCTCCATATCAGATTTTTTTGTGGGAAAAAAAGGCATATCTTTGAATTTAGGGAATACAGCATATACAACCTATTTTGGAGAATCACAGAATACAGTAGTATGACAGGTTCTGAGAGATACTGAAGTGAAAATCTCTGCTGAAATTCCCTTTTTTAATTCTCTTAAAATCTCCTAGGCTTCCTGATGAACTACCTGAGTTTTTGTCTCACCACCCAACCTCATAATATTTGTTAAAAATTCTTTGTGGCTGGTGGAATATAATCTAGTACAAGCATGGCAAAGACAGTTGATCTGCTGAAAGATTTGAAGAAACAGAAAAAGAAGAGAAGAAATGAAAGATGATCTTGACAGAAAAAAGATGAAACAAATCAGAGTAACCGTTGAGAATATAAAAAAATATACATATAGAAAGTATAGAAAATAGTATTCTGAACAAGCTATTTAATTTGAGCAAAAAACTGCGACTTTACTAGAAGGAGATTGTCTGAGACTGTGGTTGATGCGAGTTTATGGGGAGAGACCCAAGTACAAATGTGATTATTGTCATTGATAGAACCTTAGAACTTTTCTTGGAATGCTATTTAAATCTGAAGTCAGTGGGTGACCTGGATTATATTTTAAAGTGTTATGAGCAGATTTGGGGGAGGGAAAGACTTGGTTCAGATCCATGGAAACAATGTCCACTTCAACTTTACAGTCACTGTGTCTTCAGCTGTAAAGTGGGGTGGACAAAAACTGAGTGACTGAGGACTCGTAGGACACAAATGCTCAGTAGCATGAATCTCAGACGATCAGATTCTGTTGTTTTTCTGGAGCTGTTAAGGAGAGACCTTCCATGAAGTTACCTCCTTAATAAAATTGTGTTACATGGGAACATACTTGCGATAAAGGAACCCAAAGAAAAAGAGAAAATCAATCAATAGATAATATTATATAAAAATATAATATGCATTATATATTTACATAAATATATACTGAAAATTATTTTTATTTTTTTATAAAACTACCTATAGAAATGTAAAGGAATGTAACATGCAACTCTCTGACAACTTGTGGAACTGTGTGACCGATGTTTGCTGTGACAAATAGAGTTAAATTAAGAAAATACAGAGAAATAGAAAGAAAAGATCAGGTGGAGGACTATAAAATATAACCAAATACCATATCTGAAAATATTGTATTTTGGGTTTATTTTCTCTTTCATCCACTTGGAAAGTATCATGTTGTCTTTTGAAAGTAGACTTTGTCGTTTTCATCATTGTATCCCAATTCTTAGGTTAGTGCCTGGATTATGGGAGTCACTCAATAAATATTTGCAAAGTGAATTAATCAATTAAATGTAATTTAATTAGTCACATATACTACTCATTATAACTTGGTAATGTATCCTCTTTAAAGTTTTTAAGCCTGGCCTAGTAGATGATACTCTGAAGAGTAATTTATTACAAGTAACAGATTACAAAATATTTTAAACACAAAACCATGACATCACAAGGGGAAATATTACAGAGGTATATTAATTGCCTTAATATGATCATTCATTACTGCACATCCATTATATCAAGGGTAACAGAGAATTTGCTGTGACCTTTACTCAGGTGAACAGAGGTCATCCAGGTGCCACTTAATTGCAGTCACCTGTCCCAGCATTGCAAAATGGCATGCTGTCTTGAGGGAAACCATAAAGGAGCCCCTTCTTTTTCCATATTATAATTTTTCTTCCAAAGTTAAGGGTCAAATTTACCCTGCTGACTATTTTTCCCTTTTTTGAAAGAGCCACTGTTTCCAAATTCCTTTAACAATGAGTAAACTTTTGCTGGCTTATGAGTGAAACTACACCACAAAGGTGAAGCTGTATCTTTGAAAGTCACTACTCAGATGGGGATGAAATGGTGTCTCAGATTCCCAAGGATATGAGCCACATTTTTTTTATCATGAGACTTTGAATTGTAAACTTCCAATATATATTTATGTGAGAATATGTACAAGGGGATATATTAAGCTCTCTGTCGCTTTGCATTCTAATGCTGCCTCAGAAGAGGTGAACCTTTTAAGATATTTCATTTGAAAGTTTTCCTTCCTATTTCCAAACCTGAAAGTTGATATAAAATTTAACATTTTCCAGTCACATCCTCAAAACTTTCTGGGGTGTTTTCTTTTTTGTAATGTTGATGTATTTTTAACTCTTATCAAACAGAATCTTTTCCACGGGTTATAATATAATATAATGTGTGAACATATGTATAGATATAGCCCATCTTTATGTGAAGTCATTCACTCAAAATTATACAGACCTGTTCTATGATCCAGAAATTAGTGGATTCTGAGAAATAAAAGGTACATAGAACAACCCTCAAGGAACTCGTGATCCAGAATACTATACTGATATATGAATAAGTATAGGGTAATGTAGTAGGGAAAAGGAATAGGCCTTTTGAAATTCTTTTTGGATGAACAGAGAAGAAAATAAAAAAATTAAAGAATTCAGGTAGAGATGGTTTATGAGATACAGACCCCAAATTTTACACACACACATGCACACACAAATACACGTGTTCATACACACAATTCATTTAATTAAAGTAATTTTATTATGGAATAGAAAAACATCAGGATAAGGAGAGAGTAAGAAGGCCTAATGGATGATGAGGTATCCAATACCCAGTTAAGAATGTTTTTAGCGAAACTAGGCTTACCTTGTAGAACAGAAACATGAGCCCTACAGATCCCATTATAATGTAAGCCAGGTCATTTAAGTTCTGTGCCACAAACCCCTCAACACCTCCCTAAAGTCTTCACCTTGACCTCTAAGGGCCTCCATGGTCTTCTCCCCACCCCTTACCTCCTAGACTACATCTCTTGTTACTCTTTTTGTTCATCCACTCTGCTCCAGCCACAGTGCCATCTCTGCTCATCCTCAAACGAGGCCTTGCTTCAGTTCTTCTGCACTGTCTATTCCTTCTGTCTGAAATGCTCTTCCCTTAGGTATCACACCTCCTTCAGGTTCCAATGTTACCTTTTTAGGTAAGTCTATTTTAATCTGCAAACTGGCCCTCCTGCCCTTTTCCCATCCCTTCCTCCCAGTCTCCCAAGATTATTCTGTTCAGTTGTATGTTGAGTTGGGAGTCAAAGGTAAGGAAGAATACATAATATTTTCAAATCCTGATTACTATTTTCCTATTCAAATATGGAAAGCACCAGGAGCTAGTTATCATAGGATCCCACTCTTTTCCACTGCTGGTCATATTCTACTAAAACATTTTCTGAGTCACCATTGGGACTGCCCCATGCCAAACTTATGGAATTAAGTATTAGCTTGAGTACTGGCAATAAATATGTAGATGTGCACTGGAATATGTGTGTGCTATATGTATTTGTATAAAGGCATTTAGAATATTGGAAAAACACTGAGTTCTAAGTTTCGGGGTCAAATCCCCATCTGCAAAAATGGTGTTAATGCCCGTTCTACCTATTCACAGCATTTTTATTAGGTGAAAATGATTTGTGTGGAAGTGCTCTTAAAACTGAAAAGTGCTATGATATTATAGTGCATATATTAGTACAGTAATAGCTATGAACATTTAAATGCATGCTTACATTTAGTAATTCATATTTTTATAAAACATTCTACTTTCAAATGTACATTTGTGTGCTATTATTTTCTTGAAAATGTTATTGATATTATTTTTATGGTAAAACTTAGATTCTGAGATGAACAGTGGCATATCTATAGTCAAATTCTACTAAGTGATAAAGTGTTCTCTATTAATGTTGTGTGTCTTTTCTGATCCATCATTTTTTTTCTACATAAATAATGAGACACATAGCAGGGTAGCTATGGAAGGAAGGCAGAAAGGGAAATCATCATATTGAAACCAAAGTAAAGAATCATCACTAGATGCTAAATCTAGGGAGGAAATTTTGATGAACAGCAGGATGCTTGCATATTCTTGCAGTTCCTCCTCACAGTTTGTTAGTTGTGAGCTAAAATGTAGTGATAGTATAATGAAAAAATGGCCAATACTTTGGATGAACATAACTAATGAGGGGAAATGGACATCAGATGTGCATAGAATGCCCTGAATGGGACAGGATATCACCTCTGTATGTTTCATCCAGAAATAACGTATAACCTGAATTTAATCACAAGGAAACATCAAATGAATCCAAAATAAACAAAATTCTTAAAACAAACAACTATTCTTCAAAATTGTCACACCAGAAAAGACAAAAAAAAAAAGACCACAGAAATGTTCCAAGTGAAAAGAGAATAAAGAGATGTGATAGGTAAATGCATTGTTACTGGCTTCTGTGTGGGAGAAATGCTATTAATGCCATGTGGTTAAATGGCAGAATTGGAGTACTGACTCTAGTAAGCATTGTATCAGTGTTCGATTACTGTACTGTAGTCGTATGGGAGAATGTCCTTAATCTTAAGAAATTCACACTGAGGTTTTTAGGGGTAACAGGCCGTGATTTACCATTTTACTATTAGATGGTTCAGAAAAAGCGCTTTAAGATAGATGGATGGACAGAGAGAGACAGAGAGAATAGCAAATCAAGAGCAAATGGGGAAAAATGTGGTAGGCGAATCTGAGGAAAGGGTCGGGGTTTCCTTGGATATCTTTTGTACTACTCTTGCAACTTTTCTGTGTTTGAAATTATTTCCCAATAAAACACTTAATAAACGATGGAGCACTAGGTTATCATTTTGCAGTTGAGACTTCTTCACTTATCTAAGTTTATTTTCTTTCCTAAATACCTAACTTACAATCAGGCAAGGACTTAGTCTCTTGGGAAAGTAAGATGTTTTGTGCATAAAAATAGCAATACAGAGGTGTTTGATATGTTAATGTTTTACTGCATTTTCATTTTTTATTATTTATTATTAATGAAATGCAGTTGTCTTTGAAGCCTGATGAATGTTTAATAATGATATTGTGCAAAGTTCATTTTCAAATGTCTCTGCCCTATATGTGTTAGGAACACAAATTCAAAATGCACTTCAAATCACTTTCTAAGGGGAAGACTACAGACAGAGTTAACCAACAGGTGCTCTTTAAATTCTTGTTTATATACACAATTGCCAGGTTGACTTGGCATATTATGAGTTTGTGTGTTGTATGCAAAGTACCCATTCACTGAGCTTTGGGTTATGTGGCCTTAGACATTTATTTAAGGGCTCTGAGGGTGGCACAGTTTAGTAACGTGTCTTCCAAGGGCCACACTTGAATTTCCTCACTTCCAAACACTGGTTATATTCTTTCTTAATATCCCAGAGTTCTTTCTGTAAATTAGAATAAAATAGTTCCTAATTTGTGGTGGTGCCACCACAAAAATTGATTTCAGTCTTCAGTGGTTTCTGTGTTGGGTGGTTCTCCCCACCTTTTACCATTTATACTCAGCATGTGCCGTGCAACACTTGCCCTTGACTAGTTTGGAATGGGGAGTAAGACTCGCTTTCATCCTCAAGAGGTGCAAGAGATCACCTAAGACACCGATGGCCCATCTCTTCACCCTCACGTGTACCCTTTCTCTTCTAACTCCTCCACACCCTCTCAGAATCCCATCACCCCCATACTTACAGCTCTTCTCTTACAAGCTTTTCTCCATGTTAGCCACAAGAGAGCAGCAAGTTGGAAATCCCAGAGCCACAGGGTCTTGCTCTGGGGTCACTGATAGACTAAACAGAAGAATGCTTCCATGATGAATAAGTGCTCCAACTCCAAAGTGTTCCAAGGAGAGGATGTGGGAGAGACTGCTTTTACATCGCGTCATGGCCTTTGGGGAATTATACATGTAACTACTCAGTGCCCTTAAGGGAATCATAAAGTCCTTAGACCCACGGGCACCTGAGTTTACATTTCATCTTCACCACTTATTAGCTGGGTGAGCATGATAAGCCAACCTCTTTAAACCACAGGTTTCTCATCCATCAAATGGAGATGATGACAATGCCGATTCAGAGGATTCTTGTGGGGATTACACAGACGAAACAACCCTTACAATGGCTGCCATGCTGTCCAACCTGCTATTTATATTGTTATTTCAGTTAGCAATGCTATTCTTTAATTTTACTTTTTGGAGAGTTTACTTTCCAACTCCAAGATAGTCTTTCTAGAGCTTTTTTGGTTTAGTGAGCAGGATGCATACAATTTGTGGGAAGGAGCTCAGGGAAGAGTGAGGCAAATCCCTCTCCCTTTGTCCCTCTAGTCCTAGAGAAGTACAGTGAGATCTCAGTGGCCAATAGCTCATCAGCTGCACTTCCTAGAACCATGTGCCCTCCATTGAAGTAGATAAAGCAGTCTTTTAACTGACAATAGCCAGATCTTGGGTTGGCAAAAGCCAGAATTATTTTTTGTGATTTGACAATTCTTCTGAATGAGAGATGAAAAGATCTTTCACAGATCTTTCCTGTTGGCAGAATTCCAACTGGAACACATGGCCACTGCTCATCATGACAGTTTGTGACAAGGATTTCTGGAAACTGTTCTTAGTGCGTAAAAGACCCCCGTCTTCCAAGAATGTCATGCACTACAAGTGTCAAGTGACCCGAGAAATGTTTACATAGTGTGAATAAAACCAAGAACTGTGAACCTCAACCAGTCTATTTTTTCATGGTGTGTTAACATGCAGAAGGACACTTAACAAAGGAGAGAATGTGATTTAGGCTATTGGAACTCAGCCTTGAAGAGGAGGGTTCTGATATTTTTCTCATTATTTTCTGCTGTACATCTGGGAAATGTTGAGGGTGTGAATCACTTTGTAGATCTCCTCAGAAAGGCATTTCCTTTTCCTGTGCTCCCAGGATGCCAGTGTTAGGCAGTGTTTTGGGCTAAATGCCAGCTCTGGAAAAATCACTTCTTCCTAGATCTGGCCTACCCGCTCCTAGTCCTGCCTCATTTCTTTTTCTTGTCCCCAGAAATTTTAACTTCCTTTCATAAATTATAGAACATTATCACTTGGAACAAGACAAAGCCCAAATCTCAAACAGCTGTGGCCTTATATATATTTATATACATATACATAACTATGAACACACATGTCTATATATGTTTTCATCTCACAGGCTCAAATCAGTAATAGTTTGGTATTAAAGCATTTAAGTTTGAAGGTGGTTTTAGCAAAAATTATTTCTTGCATTTGTGGGCTTAGGTAAAATTTAACTGAGCATCCTGATTAAGAAGTGAATGATCTTGGCTACAAGTAAAAGAAAATCTATCAGGAACTTTAAAAATGGTTTGTCTTTTATAAAAGAAGGCTGAGAAGCACTCCAGTAGCAAACAGCTGCTCAAAATTTTCAGAAACCTATTGCATGTTGGCTTTAGCCTCATGGTCTCAAAGTAGCTGCAGAATCTCAAGGCATTATGCCCTAATTACATCAGCATCCTACATCCTGCCTACTGTTCAAGGCTTCACTAAAGCCAAGGGGAAAGGAACAAAAGCCAAAGATGTGTGCCAGCCAAATCAATTACCTTGATTAGAAAAGTAAGATTATTCCCAAATCTCACTCAGCTGACTTTAAATGATAAATTGTTGGCCAGAATTGTCCCAAAGCCATTCTTAACTAGAAGGCTGTTGAGCAGGGAGAAAAGTAAAACTGAGGATGGTGTCTAAGTTGGCAAACCAGTTATGTTTGCTATATATCCCAAAAGAGTAGCAGAGGAACATATGTATATGATAAGGAATGGTTGGGTGGATAGGTCTTTAGGGGGAAGTGCCTGTGGGTATCAAAATCAAAACAAAAGTCTAATAGAAGTCAGAAGCAGAAAGGTTGCTGAACCAAGCAGAATATTCAGCTACAGCAATAATTAATTTTTTAATGTCTAGTTTCCATCCCTTCTGGGGGAAGCTTGGTAAACATACTAAAGCAATCAAATGTTGTCTTTATTTATTTCTGGGACAAATAGCTGAATTCAGTTCAAGGAATATTTATGGGCTATCCACTAAGTTCAAAGCATTGTGCCTGACACCACAGGAATTCTGACAGAAGCTACAATATGGATGAAATTGAAGAGACTACGCTAAGTGAACAAAGCCTGATGCAAAAAGGCAAATATTGAATGATTTCACGTCTACGAAGTACTTACAGTAATCACATTTATATAGAGAAAAATGTAGAATAATGCTTAACCAGGATTGAGTGGTAGAGAAGTGGGGAGATATTGTATAATGGGTATAGAATTCAAATTTGGGATGACAAAAAAGTTCTGGAGATGAATGGTACTGATGGTTGCACAACAATGTGAGCATATTTAATGCCAATAAATTGTACACTTAAAATGGCTAAAATGGTAAATTTTATGTATATTTTATCATAATAAGTAAATCAGTTATGCTATTCATTGTGTATTTGGAAACCACTGTAGGTTTGGGAGGAGGTATTGATGTAATTAGTACTGCTCTGAACTCAGAGAAGCAGGGCAAATAAATTGAGGGGGTGAGAGCAAGATAGAGTTAATAGCTCTTGATCTTAACTGGGTATAATATGGGGTCAGAGAGGGGAAATTCAGTGGGACCCCGGTTTGAGTCCAGGTGACTGGTCTCATTTTCCCCTCTGAGATGCATTCCTGAGAAACATAGTGAGTGAAATTCTGTCTATTTCAGTAGCACAAATAACAGTGGTAAGATATATAGATCTACTTTGGATTTGCTTTCAGGAATTATTTCTTCAAGCATGACGGGTAAATTGGAGCCCTTGAGATATGCCTTCCTGGACTGCATGCAGGTATGGGAGGACAAGAGACTGGCTCCCCAAAGGGCGAGTTTGGGTGGTCAAACACAGTGTGGAGGAGGCAGAAGAAAGGAATGTTTGAAACCAGGGATGTAGTCTGAAGAAAGTCAAATGACACAGGGGAGCAACTGCTCCCAAAATTTGAGGACTATGACAGCTGAGAAAAGCCCATTGGATGGGGCAGTTCGAGATCTCAAAAAACCCGTAAGGTTGCAGGGTGCCTTGAGTGGTTATAGCACAACTCAGATGAGAGGCGGTTGAGGAGGGAGAGAAAATTGGGGAAATAGAAGAAACACAGGTGGATGACTCTTCAAGGAAGCTCAATAGTTAAGATGAAGCAGAGAAGATGAGAAGTAAAGAGAAGATGAGAACAGGGGCTTGGGAGGGAAGCAAGAGCCAGAGAAAGACTTTAAACCTGAGCATGTAGGTCAGAGCCAATGGAGGGAAAGGGAGAGATGAAAAATACAAGAGCAAAAGAGGACATGCAAATAGGGATAGATGTGCAAGGAGGGGAGACGGAGCCACCACAGCCCTGCCCTGACCAGCACTGGATGGGACCCAGAAAGTCAGAGCTAGAGTCAGAAAGAAGTTAGGTCCAGGTGGAAGGGTGGATGTCACCACCGCTGAAAAGACCTTGGTGAAAACAAAGAAAGGAGTCCTGGAAGAAACAGAAGATAAAACAAAGCAGGATGACTTTCATCACTCAGCCTTCCAATATGTGTGCTGTAGGGTTTCTGCCATCTCTGGTTTTTCTCCCAGCTTTATTAAGATATAATTGACATATTAACATTGCATAAGTGTAAGGTATACAAGGCGATGATACAATACACGTATAGTAAAACAATTACCACAATAAAGTTAGTTAACAGACACCTCACATAATTACAATTTGTATGTGTTTATGTTGTGACAGCATTTAAATTCCACTCTCAGCAATTTTTGAGGATAGAAAATAGTTTTGTTAACTACAGATATGCTGAATATTAAATTCTCAGAACTTATTTCTCTTATAACTGGAAGATTGTACCCTTTTCTAACATCTCCCCATTTCCCCCTCTTCTTTCCCCCTGGCAAAGAGCATTCTACTCTATTTCCATTTGTTTGGCTTTTTAAGGATACCATATATAAGTGAGATCATGAAATATTTGTCTTTCTTTGTCTGACTCATTTCATTTAGCATAATGCCCTCAAGATTTATCTATATGGTTGTAAATAGCAGGATTTCTTTCTTTTTGTGGCTGAATAATATTCCATCACATATATCACATTTTCTTTACCCATTCCTCCATTGATGGACATTTAGTTTGTCTCTGTGTCTTGACTACTGTGAAGAATGCTTCAATGAATGTGAGGGTGCAGATAACTTTTTGATATAGTGATTACATTTCTTTCAGATATATACCCAGTAGTGGAATTGCTGGATCACATGATAGTTCTATTTTTAATTTTTTGAGAAATTTCCATACTGTTTTCCATAATGGCTGCACCAAATTACATTTGCACCAACATTGTGCAAGGGTTCCCTTTTTTTTGCATCCTTTCCAACACTTGTTATTTCTTATCTGATAGTAACTATTCTAACAGGAGGTGATATCTCATTGTGGTTCTGACCTTTATTTTCCTGATGATGTTATTGAGCACCTTTTCTTGTCCCTAAACATTGTTCCCAGCCGAGCATCAAGGAATTGTTAACCCTATTTTTTTTCTAGCAGTTTTATAGTTTCAGGTCTTACATTTAAGTCCTGAATCCATTTTGAGTTGATCTTTTGTGAACGGCCTAAGATACAGGTCTAATTGCATTATTTTGCATGTGAAAATCAAGTTTTCTTAACCTTATTTATTACAAAGGTTGTCTTTTCCCCATAAAATATTCTTGGTTCCCTTGTCAAATATTAGTTGATCAATAAGGCAAGAGCCCTTATTTCTGGGCTCTTTATTCTATTCTATTCCATTTTTCTATATGTCTGTTTTAATGCCTTATGTCAGTACCATGCCTCCAGTTTTGCTCTTCTTTTTCAGTGTTGCTTTGGCTCCTTAGGTGTTTGGCTATTCTGGGTTTCCATACACATTTAAGGATTGTTTTGTTTCTATTTCTGTATGAGACACCTTTGAAATTTGGACTGAGATTGCAGATCTTTAGATCTCTTTGGGTATTTGGGGCAATTATGAATATTCTAATCTATGAACATGGGATATCTTCCCATTTATTTATGTCTTCAATTTCCTTCATCAGTGTCTTATAGTTTTCAGTGTACAGATCTTTCACCTCCATGGTTAAATTTATTCCTAAGTATTGTATTGTTTTTGATGTTATTGTGAATTGGGATTTTCTTCATTTCACTTTCAGACATTTCCTCATTAATTTAGAGAAATGCAACTGATTTTTTGGTGATTCTTTTTAATCCTACAACTTTACTAAATTTGTTAGTTCTAAAAGTTTGCCATCTCTTTAAATCCAGCAGAAGGCAAATGCTCTGTGTTTAAAGCATTTCATGAACTACACTTAAGGAAGTGCTGAAATCCCAATAAAATGTATCAAGAAAAATGACAGGATCCACAGTGGAAGCTAAACAATATTGAAATATTAAAGCTAAACAAATAAATAAATGAATAAATAAAATACACAAATGTTTCTAGCAACTTTATTCATAATTTCCAAAATTTGGAAGTGATCAAATGTCCTTTGATAGGTGAATGGAAAATAAAGCTGATACTTCCTGTCAATGGAATATTATTCAGTGTTCAGAAGAAATGAGCTATGAAGCCATGAAAAGACATGGAGGAAACTTAAATGTATATTAATACATGAAATAAGTTGATCTGAAAAGCCAAGCATGTTGTATGATTCCAAATATATATTTTGGAAAAGGAAAACTATGAAGACAGTAAAAAATCATTGGTTGCCGTGTGGGGAGGAAGGGGGAAACAGGTAGAACAGATAATTTTTTAGGGCAGTGAAACTATTCTGTGTGATACTACGATGATGAATATACGTCACTATACATTTGTCAAAATCCAGACAGTGTAGAATGCCAAGGGTCAAGCCAAATGTAGACTATGGACTTCAGGTGATAAGGACATGCTAGTGTAGGTTCACAGATTGTAAAAATGTATCACTGTGGTGCAGGATAGTAATAGTGGGAGAGATTATGGGTGTGGAGGGGCAGGAGGTATATGGGACCTCTCTGTAATTGCTGCTCAATTTTTCTGTAGATCTCAAATGCTCTAAAAAATAAGTAACAGACTATGTTGGATACAAAGAAATAAAGTAGTTTCCAGAAATAGCTATCACTCATTGTCAAAAAACAACCCGTATTAATAACTGTTTAAAAATGTTATGTTGCATCATTTAACATTGGTGCAAAATATATTTTAGTAAGTTTCCATCAAATCATCAATACAATAAAGTTAGAAACTGCTGTGTGTACTTCTGTGGAACAAAAGCAGAATCTGACATGGGCCTCCTGCATGTATAGTCTTTGCATTTTCAGTCTAATGTCTGTCAGAAGCGGGGAGATTTCAGAACATGTGCCTTTTCATCATGAGAAGATATTTGATGTCCTTCTTGGTACAGAGCTAAGGAAGGAATATTACTTCTGTTTACTACTGCTTATTTAAACCTAGGACTTGTTTTAAGAAGAAAATATATAGTAACACTAGGCTGGCATTTAATTTTTAAACCGTGATAATCACTTTAGTGTCATAAAGGAGCATAGATGTAAACAAGGACATCAATGGGAAGTCCTGAATGAAGATTAGGGATAACAATCCGCCTTCCCTATCAGCTATTACAAGTAAAACTGAACCTGAATTTTATTTTCTTTAAACTTCATGAAACAGAGAAATTCCCTTTATAGAAAAACTTCAGCACTGAGATTTTATCTTTCTCAGTGTTCAGACAGGTGCAACAATGCTTTTCTATCTCATGGTCATAGCATGATGGTTAATTTTTTAAAACTGGAAAAGGGAACATTGTCTCAGAGAAAGACAGCCTTGAACAAGTTGCCCCAGAGTAAAGCTTTTTAAACGTCAAGACCATTCATGAAGCTGCCTCTACTGTAATTTAGGTAACAGCACAGACACCAAGCTGGTGTGTGTGAGTTGTTGAGATGTGTGGATGTCTACCTCTGTCAGTGTTCCTTATATTATGCCACAGTGTTGACTTTTATACCAACAATGATGAAAAAAGTCCTTAGTAATATTTATCTGCAGAAATTGTAAATGCTATGGTCCTCACATCCTAAGAGACAGGGGTGTAGGAAAAATTATTCTAATGAAGAAAAATATTATCTGGAATATCTTTAACTAAGACCTCAAGGTGATACTGAAGACTCCAGCAGAACCATATATTAGACCAAATACACAAACAGCTCCATCATCCATCTTAGAAATCAGTCAAAATATTTTAAGAAATTGTGTCGTTTTCTTTTTGTATTCCCTGTGGAGAGCTTGTGTTCAAGAGGTTTCCTTAAATGAACAGATTAAGCAGTGATGCAGGTTTTTACAACACAAAATCTCCAAAATGTGAATAACATTATATAGTAGTTGTGAGATGTGCCTTGACTGTCTTTTTAAAATTTCTAATAATGAGTTAACTCTATTGATCTTCTCAGAGAGAGATCCTGTACATATTTCCCATTGATTGTAAAGTGTTCTTGAGCAGAAGTATAACTGGACAGAGATTGGAAGAGTTTGGTGACCCTTCCTATGTGCCCTGTGCTGACTCCAAACTGTAGCATCTTTACCCATTTGGAAGTGGGATTAGATTTTTATATTTTTCAAGGGGAGAGACAGTGTGCCCTGCACAAAGTTTGAAGATTGTGGCACAGATCTGTGTACCAGAGAATATTCAAGCTGGGTCGATAAAGAATTCAGATGGAGGGCTGTGATGATGAACTAGAGCTTATTGGCACAAGGTAACTAACTTGGTAATTTCGAACAGGAGACAAAAGACACTATGAGACTATGTAATTGCTAGGGACTGTTTGTATTTTATTTACTGGGCATTTAATTTGTGCATGGCCCTGGAGCAATGAAGAAAAGGATAAGACGATCTTTTAATGTTTTAAGATAGGATTATAAAAGGAAGAAGGAGGAGGTGGAGCTGTTGGTCACTGATCAATCAGATATGACTTGTCCTTAAGCAAAGTAAAAGATTACAAAGTTCAAATTAAGTAAACGAATAAACATGCATCTCCAACTTTCTATAATTCTTTAAGAATTACAGCTGTTTGGGGATATATGTCCTTTTCCTGGGAGGAAAGTGCCTAAGCTGAGGTTTAGGGGGAGAGGTGAAAAGGAAATAAATGTGTAGAGATGGATGCATTTCTTTTCCCAAAGATACTAGATTTGCCTATTAATGTGCTGGTTTGGAGCAGAATACGTGGAACATAACTTCTGTCACTTTAAGTTGGGGGGTGGCTGAGGAAGCAAAACTGTGCACTTTCCAAAGCAGGTCTGGATTTAGATAAAAGAATTGCAACCACTTGAATGGCCAGCTTTACTATTTTTCCCATCACCCTGGTTACCTGAGCTGGGAGAAAGCCAGTATAGGATATATAAGAACTACGCCTCCAACTTTAGTCCTAATCTACTGTGGGCTTCACAGGGAAGACCAGACTTGAGGAAGCAAGGGAATTTCTAGAAGGATATGCTAGGGTTTTTGAAAATTCTGTTTCCAGCGCAGTACAATGGTCTCTGTAAGTTCTCTGAAAGCCAGTGGTTAAGTGGATAAGAACAATGAATCATAACTGAAGTGGAGGAAAAGCAATCCTTTTTAGGTTTCTCCTTTTCTTTCATTGTTAAAATGTGATTACATTAAAGATCTTCATTAGTAAAGAAGCAAGTCCCTTACCTCTGCTTCCAACCTGAGAAGATGATAAATAATCAAACACATTTTTTAAAGGTACACAGATCTGTCTTAAAGATAACGCTCTGCAGTTCCCAAACTGTTCAGTGATCTCTCCCTTTTCCCATCTGAAACTTCTTGATAAAATGTACTGAATTAGTTTTATGTTCCTTTTCTATTGACATCAATCTGTGTCTGATACTGTAACTCTGGGGGGGGGAAATCCCAGGACAAAATACCTCTAAAACCGAAATCTGTCAAAGGGAGAAATAAAGTTAAGAAACTGTTTTATTTCTTACAAGAAGTCATCCTCATCTCTTGACCTGGCTGCAGCAGAAAAAGAACTCCACCCAACCTCTCTGACCCTCGCATGCCCTTGTAATTACCTATTGGTATAGAGACGGACTACTTGTCTCCACCCCTTGGAAACACCTATTGATATGCAGATGCACTAAAGCCAGGTGAGAGATTCTGGAAATATTACAATTTTATCAACAGATACCAACCTTCTTCTCAACTGAACTGTGCAATATCATCATAGATTGGATCGGAATAAAGAACAGGAAGGTGTAGCGGAGAGGCCAGTATCCTGGGGGTTAAGAGGGCTGATGTCCAGGAGTGCTTCTTTAACTATACAAAGTGGAGTTTTTTATTTCCAGTCCATTTGCAGACTGATACTTTTGTAAAACCAGACCCTTGGATGTTGTCACAATGTCGCCCTGGCCTAAACAAATTTTAAATTATTCCTCTCAGTTTCTCCAGTTGATTCTGTTTCTGACTAGTCAGCCTGCAGATTGACACCAGTCCACAGACCACACTTTGGGTAACACTGAATTGGAATGTGCTGTTGTTTGCTTTTGGGACAGAGACTTTACCTCTCAGGCATTCTTTTCCCAATTTATACAATGGCGTGGGAACACACCAGATGATTGCTGGAGTCCTATGATTCTATCATTACTTTAATAGCTATTTTCTTTTTAGGAGTTAGCAGATATTTCTCATATGTACAGCTTCCCATCTAAATGGTCTCTGTCTGGCCCTACTAGTATGAGTGAGTAAAGAGCAGGTTTGAGCTGAGGGATTACAGGCTCTGTTTTTGCAGAGCTGTTGCTGAAGTGCAGCTCCATTTTCAGAGTAGGAGTATTTTAAAAAGAGCTATTTTAAGGAAGGACATCATTGCCTGGGTAGCTCTGGGCTTTCCAGTGACTCCCCTGCCCCAGTGACCCTTGCTGTCCCAAATGTTCTAGGTAGTATAACAGTGATGAATTAGCAGGTCAGTGTGGAGTGATACATGTTTAATTTGCTTCACTAACAGAGGTGTGTGTATAGAGTTACAAGTAGGTCAGATCTGAAGATGGCAAAATGCCTCCAAACTGGGCACGTGAGCTTCCTTCTCTCTCCCAAAATCTGTAAGTGAAAAAATATACATTCCCCCAAATGGCAGCAAAATGTAACTGTAAAGGTTGTTATGCATTTTAAGTCTTGGATGGGTGTTTAACTGTGGGATGATTACAGTGCTAGACTGTTCCCTTACCCTCTGTGAATTTCAATGAATAATAATACAAGTAGGATAGAAAGAATGCAAGAAAACATTTATCCAGAGTTCAAGTCACAGTAACCATGGGTAAATGATGGTGCCTAAGGTTTTGTGTCTGAGTTTTATGTTTTTAGAATGCATTTTGAAGTCTAGGACCAAAATGCAAGTTTTTGTGGATTTTAAAAAAATTGTTTACAAAAGAGTTAGATCTCAGTGGGAAAGTCTAGTGTTTTTTGTGAATAAGCTATTTGAAAGTCTCCATCCTGTTGCTGAGAATTCAAGATCATCAAAACTTTCTATGAGAAAACAGATACTACAGCTAAAATATTATTTATGATTTTGGATACTGACTTCCAGACACTGTGTACGGTTCTGTGTTCACGTTAAAAAAAAAAAAGAACCGAAAAATTTATTTGCCAGATGATGCTTGTAAAAATTCTTCATTCTTTCATGACTCTAAGAAAAGAAAAAAATTTTTCCAACCAATACTTCTGAATCCATAAATATCCTCATCCACTTTTGGTTTTAGGGCAAATTAGGGTACATTATTTTCATAGGAAGCTTTACTGGCCAAAGACACAGTGTTAAGTACCATTTGCTACACATGTGGTCATAATGTATCCCTGATACAGTAGGGACAGATGGGGTGAGCAGATGAATGGGACGTACACAAACACACACATACGTGTACTTGCTTAAACACATGTTGCTTACTCAGTCTGCAAGCGGTATGGCTGTTGTGCAACACTCTGCTTCATCTGTTACCTATAGCAATGGGGAAAATCTAGCCATTTCATATGTATTTGCAGTCACTCATGGTGTACCTGGTGACATAGTGATTGATTTGGACAATATACTTTGCTCTTTTGACTTTCCAACTTGCCACTCTTGGGAAAAGGTGATGATACTGTACAACTTTTGAATTTATTTGCTAGCTTGAAAGAGGTATAGTAGATCAGATAGATTAAAATAGTACTTGAATGTATCCCCCAAAATTTTAACAGAAGACAGACATGAGTTTTTCCCGGCTGCATATCCTAGTTGTTGAGTTAAAAAAAAAAAAGAATGTAATTTCTAGAATGTCTTCCAGAGAAATGCAAATACACATCCAGACTATGTTTAACAAACCTTTATGTTACATTGTCAGTCATTGTGATGGTTGCCTAGAGGCAAATTAAAGTCAATATCTTCGGTGCCTTTCTGAAGAAGACATTCAGCATTGTGATCTGCTCTTGATGTGTTAGACAGTGCAGCTCACAGTTATGCTATCTCCAAATTCATTCTGTTGAGCCTGACCTTAAGATAATGTGAAAAAGCAATTAGCTTTAAACAGTAGGAGTGCCATCAGTGTGAAAGAAACAAATTACTCGATGGGGTGATATATTTAGTGATTTTGAAGGAGATTATTAATAATGAAATCTGCACTAAAAGCTGTGATTGTAATCTTTAAAACTGACACAGAACAATGCATTCTTTTCAAACAGCGACATTCCCTAAGTAACAATCCAAGCCCCTTTCTGTGTCCTAATGAAAGGTGGTCTGGCTTGTTAAATCACATCACAATTCCCTCCGCATAATCAAGCCAAATATTCCTTACACATGATTTGTTCAATTCTACTCCTTTGCCTTGTCATTCAGTATGTCAGCAAATATTTATACTGCATGCATCATGAGCCAACATTAGGGTTGGCATAAAAAACTATTGTGCAAAATCCTTAACTAGACCCTTAATTGTGTTTAAAAAAAATCCTCTCTGTCACACATACACACACACTTTTATACTTTAATGACTTAAACTACATTTTTACTTTTTGTTGACTACTTTAGGTAGGAATATCAACATGTCATTCTAGTTCTTTGAAATTCCACTTCTTTTCTTTCTTTTTAAATAATTTTTTATTTTAATTGTGCTATCATTAATATACAATTACATGAGCAACACTGTGGTTACTACTAGACTCCCCTCCTTATCAAGTCGCCACCACATACTCCATTACAGTCACTGTCCATCAGTGCCACTTCTTTTCATTTAGGTAGTAGAGCTAAAGGTAAAATTGGCAGAACTTTTAATTTAAAAGTCAAGTTCGCTGGCTGTATCACAGTCAGTTACCTATATCCAGGTTTCTATTGCCAAGGAAGAAATGACCTTAATGTTGCAAGTTTTAGCACCATTTAAAGGTCGTATTTATGAAACTTAAGCACAAGCGGATTTTATAGACTACATCTTGAAGCTCGTTGTATGCTGCCTCTTACATTTTGTAGAACTAATGTAGATTGTAATGCAGTTCAAAAATAAACTTATAAACAAGTACAAGACCAACTGTAGTAATGACTACCAATTATTGCACGCTTTCTCCAAACCAGAAACTGTTTTAGGTGGTTTTACATCTGCTCAGTTCACTCAGTCATCACAGTAGCCTTAGCTGGTTGGTACTATCTCAATTTTCAGGCTCAGAGAAGTAAAATAACTTTCCCAGGTTCCTCACATGACCTGGAGGGAGTGTGTGTGCAAACCTCGGCAGTTTCCAGGGTCCCCATTCTCTACCACTGTGCTCTGTGGCTGAACATTAGGGGTGATTTTACTCATTGATAAAGTAACCGTAATTGGATTAAAATATGCATGGTCAAAGAATCTTAATATAGACAGATACAATATATGTATCATAATTTGATTTAAATATGCAGGGTTAAAGAATCTTAATATAGGCAGATGCAATATATCTGTCTGAATGTGATTAAGTTATGTAGAGTCAAAGAATCTTCGTTTAGAAAGATAATTTCATGGTCTAACCATTAGCCAGGCACTTAAACATTCCTGCAACCTCCTCCCTCTTCACCTGAAGAGATAACTGAGTTAGACTTGTACACTCCACTTGCTTCTGTGGCTGAAATGACTCCATTCAGTCATAACTCTTAGCATAGTCTTGCTTAGAGTGGGTTCAAATCAGCGTCCCCAAAGTTAATCTGAATCAATCAACATCATGAAATTAGGTTGTTGGGGGTATGTGTGTGTGAGACTATTCTACCTTGGATAATAACAGGATAGCTTGAATATTAATTGTAATAAAATTAGTGAATAAATATTAATATCTTTAAGAGACATTGAAGAATATTACATTTGTTTTGACTTAGGTTACTCTTTGATTTTTCTCTTAGGAATACGTTCACATCCCTGAACAGTTTCTGACATAATTCTTTAACTCTCATATTGGTCAGAGCTATCATTTGGTCAGAATTCGGTTCAAACAACAAGAAGATCCTGGGTTTATTTCCCACATAGTTCAAAACTGTATTTATGGGAAGGATAAATGCAGTCTGAAAACAGCCTGGCTGGACTGAAAGACCAGCTCTTCCACTACAATCTGCATGCTTAATCTCTCTATACCTCGATTTCCTCATCTGTAAAATGTTTGGGATAGTGTGTGACATACTATAAAAAGTGATGGTTAAGAGAATAAAAAATATTTCAGGCTTACAAAACAATCATAACCTTATTCTTGGTACTTTATTGGTACAGAATAGATGCTTGATAATGGTATGTTAATTATCCTGTAATGTTAGGGGCCTTATATGTGTAAATAGGTAGAGATCTCTGACTCTCTAAGGTCATCATTGTACATTGTATTTTTAATTCTTTTCTTTCTAAATCATGGAATGAACTTATGTCGGCAGATTCACCAGATCCTAACTCTTTTGAAAAGCATCCATCTCATTACATTATGTAATCACTATACCAAACAATTGTGTGTGTTTTTTTCTCCATGATATACACAATATCAAGTTGAAGATTCTCCATTAAAATTCTGAGTTATGATGAAGTTGAGCCAGAAGCATTTTTCACTTACATTAGTGGACTTATATTAGACCATGGCTGCCAACCAAAATATCTTTCTTTTAGGGTTGCAATGTAGCATAATTAGTTTGCTATTGCTGTCAGGCCACTAACAATCTTTATTCTAATCCCAGTGCAGAATGAAATAGACTCTCAGAGCTGGAAGGAACCTTGAGGTCATCTAGCTCAACTTGTTTGTATTATAGATGTAGAAAGCAGCCTCTGGCAGAGTAAATGTCACACGGCAATTCAGTTAGCTGTCCAGGGGTATCTCAGAAAAACCTTGCATCTTTGTAAGTAACTATTTCAATTATCTGCTTCTGCATAGCAAGTAGCAATAGATAACAAAGTGGTTAAAAGCAGTCATGATCTATTTATTGAATTGTTGATTTATTGAATAATACCATCATTCTCTTTATTGACTTAAGCAGGCTTTCTGCTCTAGGTGGTTTCTGTCAGCTGCGGTCACTTTTACAGCTCCATTTATCTGAAAGCGCTGGGGGGTAGGGGAACTTCAGTAGGGGCACCTCAGATCTCCTCTGTAGGGCCTCTTTCTCTGTCTGGTGTCTCATCCTCCTTGGGCTCTCCATATAGCCTCTTTCTTCTTCAGGCTATTCTTTAACCAAAATGGCACATGTTTCAGCCCTCAGCCTTAGTTCAGTCTTCCTTATATTGAGTAGTCATTGTCCCTGAAGTGTATTGTAATAAATGAACCTCAAGAAATTATGCTGTTGGGATTATTTCCTCACTGCATCATGGCTGGGTTCCAAGAGGGAGAATCTCAAGAAACTAAATGCCATGTGCAAGTGCTTATCAAAGCTCTGCTAGTGTGGTGTCCTAATTGTGGATATCTATCGACCAAAGCGATGCTATGGCCAAGCACAGAGCTAATGTGGGAGGATGCTATGATAGAGCATAAATTATGGAGATGTGGTTCATTTGGAGCTACCAGGGTGCCTACCAAGTGGCAGATAATTTATGTGCTCAAAGTCAAAAGACCAAGTTGTGAGAGTATGATACATTTGACTTGTAATATGACTCTACTTTAATTAATTTTTTTTGCAGTGCTCCAGTACTCAGTGCCTAGTCACAGGTGGCTTGTAGGATAAGGGGACAGCTGAAACTTTCCAGAATATAATGAGCAGTGGGAATGTACACATTGCTTTGGCAGCCACTGTTTCTTTATTTCAGGTAGTAAGATTGTAATAGAGCCCGGAAGTTTTTAACATTTCAGTGTTTAAATTTTTACTCATAAGAGCACAAAAAGCCAACATTTTCAATGTGTATGTAATAAAAAGTGAAGGCATGTGAATATTATTTTTGGTGTGATTCACCCATAGAAAGCACAAGACTTCAGTATTAGTCTTTTCCTGGAATGAAGATTATTCTGGTTTGAACTCACACTGAACTGCTACAGCCTGTAACTCAGAAGGAAAAAAAAAAGTGCTGTAAGAATTAAATTGCAGCCCCCTAACAAATATACGCAAACAAAGGCAATCCTGAATCAGCCATGGAACTGTATCTTCTAGAAGGTTTCTCTTGGTCTCTCTTAAGTCCTTGACACACACCTGTGCCACTGACAGCTCGTATGCAAATTGCCTAAAAGCTCCATTAGGCTAGTCCAGGCCAGGAGAGCCCATCTGTCAGTTCTGTGACACTCCCCCTCCTCGATCCTCATGTGGGAATGTGTCCTTGAGACACCCAGATGGATGAATTAGCGCTAGTGTCTGGTATCACCAATCTTGGAAGAAGTTGTCACTTCTGCTTCCCTTACTGACTTTGATCTCCTTTTCCCCTTGCTCCCAAAGAATAAAATTTTAAGACTGAAATTTAAATGGGTGGTACAGTCTTTAATCTCAATAAAAAAGACACATTATTTTTTAAGTATGGAAGATGGAACGTGATGAGCCCTGTGTTTGGGAAAGCATGGTGTTCACTGGGCGTTTTTCAATACTGTGTGTGTGTGGTCTGCTGTTCTAGGAAAGAATACAGGATTTCTGGAGTTTGTCGGCTGTTGCCTATAGCTTTGGAAGGTTTTGGAAAAGATGGCGGCATGGCGTTATTCTGGCAGGCCCTGCCTCTTGAAGGCATTTATTGGAAATAGCTTCATGATTCCTATCCTCACCTTCTTCTTTTTAAAAGACGGCAGCACTACAGTTGCATGTCAGCATTTGGAATTGGAAGAACCACTTCCTTGAAGGTTTTATGAATAGACTCAAGGATCTTGCCCATCTCAGGTTGAAACCCCCAGAGGAAAGTTAGACGTGGTAACAACAGATCGAAGGTCAGCCATCCCTTTGATGATGGTACCTGCTCCTTACAGACTTCTTTCATCTGTCTGGTCTAGCAGAAAGATTCACTCATACTTCTTTCTAAGTGAAAGTAAGAACATAAAAGTAATGATGACCTTAGCACCTGGGGAAAGAAAACTATAAGGATCAGAAAATAGCTCATAGAAATGTACAATAAATTATAATCCAGAATGAGAAAGAGTAATTCTTCTCTTGAAAAATTCTCATCTAAATCAAACAATGAATGCAGGCATGAAGATGTTTTCAAGACAGGATTGATGCTTTTGATCATTTTGGCACCTAAATGGTTCATAATTTTGTCAGATTAGAGCCTGTTTTCCATTTTTCAGGAAGATGGTCTAGAAGACATACTGCTATTGACAGGATTTCCCTACTAGTTATTACTTGCTAATAATGTTGTGTTAAAAGTCTTAGCAGAGTGTCTTGCCAGAGAGAGAGTAAAACTTTATGCCCAACAGGGTTTGGATGAGCAAGATAATTATATTCTTGTCCACAGCAGATGCTCTGTTCCTCACTTTGGCAGTTTCCCTGTTCAGTGTGCAAATAATTTTCTCCATTAAAGTTTGTGGCTATTTGCTGCAAATATATTTCTTTTCCAGCAAAGAATGGATCTTTTCCATCATCATTCACAAATAGCAACTGAACTGATTGGAATTTTTATTGTTTCAAACACACGCACAAATCTGATACAAAGCGAAAAGAGATACATATGCAATGCCCCATGTCAGTCAAAGGATGTGATACTAAGAAGTCACTTAACAAATAGCTGGAAAGCTACATTATAACAGTAATTTAAATATCCTTATTAAAATCAAGATTTAAAAAAAGTCTACTGTTGGTAGGCAAATGCAATTTAATTCAGATATACATCAATTTAGTGTGTAATAAAAAAGCCTTTATATGTATTTACAAGAATCTTATGAGTTGTCTCTACCTTTGTATTTCTGTAACAGGCAAAACTGACTTTCTGCATATACAGTGAGACCCAAAATAAAGAGTTCACTTCCCTCACAGTTTAATAGATATGTAGGACTGTCCTATGTTGGAAAAAATGAGTGTATTCTCCTTGGCCAATGATGAGCAAGTATATTTCCATAAACCTCTAGGTTTACTTCTTTTGAGGTAGCCCAGCTGCTATCGTTGTGTTTGCAAACAGTAGGCAAGCAGGTGTATGACAAGGAGCTGCCGAAGGGGAAGAAAGGAGGAGATGTATTTCCATAACTGCCTTCTCTTTTTCTTACCACAGCCCCTCATCAATAGAAAGGCAAGTATAATCCCTCTTTATGTCACCATGTTTTCTCAACCGCATAACACAACATGCATTTATCTAATAAAACTAAGAATATAATTGGCGGTTAGGTTTCTGGATTATCCCTGGATCTCCCAAGAATAATCATTGTTGACAAGAGTTTTAAGATAAAATTCAACATGCAACAAATGATTAAGTACCAGCCAAAAGATTTGTCCTGTCTATATGTAAGTGCTG
The DNA here is from genome assembly GCF_030020395.1 of Manis pentadactyla. NCBI lineage: Eukaryota > Metazoa > Chordata > Mammalia > Pholidota > Manidae > Manis > Manis pentadactyla. Next base: position 39,316,018 of record NC_080032.1, on the reverse strand, counting down.
AGAGTCAAAGATGGACCTTGTCACTCACTCTGTCCCCAACTCTCCAGTATGCTGGGGGTGGAAATAGCTACGTAGGACAAAATACTGCACAAAATACTTAACCACCAGCAGAAGCATGAGGAAAATGTTCTCTAGAGCCTTAATGCAGGGTGGAGATAAATCTGCCTGTGATAAAGGTTTCTCAGAGGGGGTGAAATTTGAGTCAGAGTAAATAGGTTTTGCTACTGGAGAACCAGGAGGAGAGCATCCCATCTAGTATAGCAGCAAGGATCGGGAGATTTCCCTTTAGCGGAGCATTCTCAGATACCACAATTAGGTTGGATGGCATGAAAAAGGTTTGCACATTGCCATAATTTTCTCCTCTTGTTGGAGAATGATTTGCAGCTGAAAAATCTGGAGAAATCCAGAATAGTTGGGACTAGAACACCAGACTACCATGTGTATTCACATCCTAATAAAGATTTAATGCCACAAATATTTATAATATAATTCTACTTGTATGTAATAGTCACATTGGTGCCACTTGTGATAATATCAACTATCAAAGCTGGTAGAAGGAAGAGTGGTATCATAGCATTCCAGGTACATGTAGGGCTAAATGAGGTAAGTGATGACTCTTATTCAGATGAGTGTGCGATGGCCACTCACAAAACGTAATCACTGCTTAAAATGTCACATCACAACTTGAAAGTAACTGAGTAGATGCTGCAGAAAGCCGGGCACTTCCTTCACACTTGAATAATCACTCCCTCCTCCTCTCTTCCTTCCCTGACTGGCTGTTATCCAGTCACACACGTGCACCTGGACATATGTATACTTCCACGCCCTTCCACCTTTGGGAATGTACTTATAAACACCCAGTATAAACAACCAACTTTAGGATATTACTTTGTCTTTGTAATACTATTTGTAATAAAAAACCTTATTTTAAGGTTTTTAACCTGAGGAACTATGGACAGGTGACCTGTGTCTTTATCTAGTCATTCTTGACCTCTCCCTGTGGTTCCCAGGTTTGTCCTGTGACTGTTCACATGCAATAAGGAGATTTTTGCCAAAGCAAAATACACAAAGATTGGGCTGTAATCAAGTAAAGAGGAATTTCCTGGCTAAGCAATTTTACAAACTATTAGAGAAAAATCCACCCTTGTGGTGAGATAGACCTATGTCAGAGGACCAGCACTGTGTCCACGGGTGAGGGCACAGCTGAATCTGCTTTTCCCATTTTCTTCTCTAGGGATTATCACCAAGGTCCTTTTGTAAAAAAAAAAAAAAGTTGGATGGAACAACAACAACAAAAAGAGAAAGGAACATCATTCTTCCTCAGATAATTTAATTACTCAGAAATGCTTTTGGGCGAAACATAGTTTCTAGCATCTTCCATCTCCTGCTATTTATCTGTACTCTAGATTACCTCATTCATTAGTTCTAACAAGTGACTGTATTTGTCTCATTGCCTGACAGATGTGTTACATGTTTCAGTCTTAAGATATTCCACTCTGAGTTCAGTGCTGCGTTCTTGGGAGATGATGTTAAATTAGCCTCAGCGATGCACCACTGTCATTGTGCCAAATAACTCAGGGGAAAAATGAGAAGGGTATAAAGAGATCAATAAGGCAAGAGAATCTGTGCTCACAAGTAAGGCGAAATATGAGGAAGACTATCAGTCAAGCATTGGGGTGTAAATAAAGCAGGAATATGCCATGTTTGGGACACTCTTATGCTACAGTGAGCCATTATCCTGTGAGCAGTAAATTTCTGTTACATTTGTCTAACTCCCTTAATATAGGTCATTCTAAAATACAGCCATAAAACTCACTGGCACATTGATCAGTCTGGCATTGCTCTTCTCTTCTAATAGAATAAAATGAGGAGATAGCTGATGAATGCTGAGAAGGACAATTCCCAGACCATTTAGATGTGAGTATTCCCCCTACTTAACGAAGATTTGTATAACTCACATTCTTGGAAATATGAATTATGCAAATACATATCTGCCCTTTGAGATGATATTCCTCAACAGGGCCTTCATAAGTGCCCAGGTATGTTGGCTTTTTTTTTTGGTGGGAAACAAGCGATTTATAGAAATTGGCAATTTGGAAGCAAAATCCTTTTTTGAGTAATAGGTATTCAGATATACCTCAGAAAGCAATAGTTTCTCTTTTTTAAGTGTTTTCTTAAAAAGGTAATGTTTTTTACCTTATTCTAAATTTGCAAAAATAAGTGGGAAACACTTGCAGACACAAGATAGTAAGATTTATGAACATTTGAAAATAAGAATGTATTTTCGTGTATTAATGGACAAGGAGAGTGTAAGAATAGTTCAGAGCCCTTAAATGTCAGCCCAAGGAAGGTGATTTTTAGACTATGAAGAATATTTCAGGGTTTTCTTTTTTAACATGGAGATGAAGTGTGAAAATTAATACTTGTTTCAGAAAGATGAAGCTAAGGCTATGTGCAGGATGGATTAATGTATTTGGAGCTTGGAAACAGGAAACACAACTTGGGGATGGTTACATTAATTCATATGTGGAGTGAAGTGGCCTCAGATAAGAATAGAAGCAGTAAAATGAATGGAAAAGGCAGATGTGAGAGACACTGAGAAGAAAGCATACACAGGGCTTGCTGCCTAAATGAGACATAGCCATGAAAACTAAAACAAAACAAAACAAAGGCAAACAACAGAAGTATCCAGGTGCTACATCACCAATACACAGTTGAACTGTGAAAAATGATGCTAAATTCAAGTTGAACATTCAAGGCATAATGAGCTATGAAATGCTCATGCTGTGATTTGGGGCAAGACTTGGAAGTGCCCTTCTGCACAGTGCGTCACCAGGAAGCGTCCGGAAAAGGACACCAAGGGACACAGGCTGAGAGCACATTGTGGGCAGAAAGAACAGCAAGTAGAAAATTGCAGGTGAAAATGCTCATACAAAGTACTCACCGGTGAAAACAGGAGATGGCCTGTTGGCATGGGAGGGAGGGAAGGGGGTGGCTGGGAAGGTGGGCAGAAAAGTCAGTGGCAGCAGAGTTGCCTGGAAGCTGATGAAATTAAGCCTTAGGGCCTCTCCTTTGCTCCAGTCCTTTTGATGATCCTGTTTCTAACCTTGTATCTTCTTTTTGCATTCTTCTCCTTAAAAATGGCCAATGATCATCCAAGTTGTATAAACTTTCATTCCCACAGAAGCCACATTCTTTCACTGCCAATCCATGTGCTCCTATTGGTCATTATGGGCTTGATAAGTTTGCAGAATAAAGATATTTCCATCACAGCGGGTTAAGACCCATGTTTCTTTTATTTCCACTCCCCCATTTGTACTTTCCTTTTTCCCAGGTGATTGTGGGTATTTTGGAATTTAGCTAAGGGAAAATTAGGTGAGAGAGGCATTTAGTCTAGATTTAATGAGATACATTAAATGTTTATGTTATCACTAGCTGTTCTATGCTAAGAATGGTTTCCAAGAATGCTCAGACTGTCCACTGTGCCAATGTTCTGGGCATTGTGGCAGGAACATGCTGCCACAAGATCCTCTTGAGCTAGGAGTGTGGCTACTGGTGCCTAACATGAAAGTATATGGAAGAAGGAGAAAAAGATTTGCAAAATCTGAAGGCAAAAGATAAGTCTATGCAAAATCCTTTGCAATTTTTTTTGTCCCCAAACTTATCATCCTAACAGTTTATAAGCCATTACCGCTAAAGAGTTGTGAAGCTGATGAATAAACTGTTCTAAACCATCAGCTTAAAAAATAAAACATTTCTATCAACCACTAGAGGACAGACAGAATTATCTTTGTATTCTCTCTACAGAAAATATTGTGGTGTTACTGCCACATGATGAGGCAATCAGAGTATACAGACCAACACACACACAAAAAAAAAAAAAAGAAGAGGGAAGATTATTGTGAAGTCTGTCAGGAAGTTAATATATTTATTTTCAGCATTTTTTGATGTTTGTGTTCCTAGCTTTTCAAAATTGCTGATTTATTATAACTTCTTCTCATCCTAACTATTCATTTTTGTAACTAATTTCATATTTATACATTTTATTCATTTTAAAAAGAGTCCCTTGAACCCTGTTAATTTTAGGCATTACCAAACCTGGCTGTCCCTGAATTGGGAGGTGGATCTTCATTTCCATACTCAAGTACATCTTAACATCTGAAGCATCCATGCAGACCATTTGGTAAGGAAGCATCTGCTGTGGTCTGAATGTTTGTGTCTCCCCCCGAATTCATATGTTAAAGTCCTTATGCCCAACATGATGGTATCAGGAGGTGAGGCCTTTGGGAGGGGCTTAGATCATGAGGGTGGAGCTTCATGAGTGGAATCAGTGTCCTCATAAAAGAGGCCCACAGAGTCCCCTTGCCTCTTCCATCATGTGAGGATAGAAGGAGAAGTCTGGAATCTGGAACAGGTCAGCCAATCATTCTGCAACCAGATTTTGAACTTCCCAGCCTTCAACACTGAGGGAAATCATATTATGTTGTTTATAAACTACATCGTCTCTAGTATTTAGTTACAGCATCCCAAATAGATGAAGCATCGGTTACTTTCCACTTCCATGGTGTTAGTCTTTTTACCTTCAGTCACAGAGCTATACTCTGTAATATCCTAATTCTATAATTATTATAGTTAGGGTCTATCTTAATGGTATATATATATATATTTATATTCTCTAGTACCCTATACCCAAACTCCAGTTAAGAAGAATGTGCCACTTTCTGCATAGCATAGTGCTTGAGAAATCTAAGTAGAACTTAAAACCAGTTCAAATCAGAGATAAATGTGGTTTAAAGCAAAATTGCAGTGTGATGTACATATAACATAGTCTGGAAGATCTCTCTGTATAACATTATTCCACTCAGAGACTGTCAGGAATTATAACTAGTTTCATTCAAAAGAGTATTTTCAAAAGTAGACAAAAGACCTTGAACTACTGCCAATGGAGAGCAATTGTCTATCATTCATCAATACTCCCTATTGCAAAACAAAAGCTTAAACAATTATTTCTAATCCCTTTTATAATGGAATACGTAAGATGTGTTCTAGTTCACAAGAAGACCACCCACTGAAATGTAAGTTTATGTAATGAACAAATTTGCACTGTCAGTGATTATTTTCCTCATTTCCCCCAATTCCACTGTATCTTTGATAAAAAATATTCCGTGAGATTAGGTTGGGATAAGACATGGGGATAAGTATCAGCTACAAACCTAATTTTCATTTTCATTCAATTCATAAAAAAGCCTTGTATTTACTTGACCTACCAGGGTGTGGTAAGTAGCTCAAAGTAAATGCAGTACACTGGGTCACAGCATTTTCATTCTTCTAATCAAGAGAAAGCAAGTGCAAAATGTGTTACCCCAGAGTTTAGATTGTGTCCACATAGAAACTGGTGACCAAGATTAGAGGTCTCTCTGTCTGTCTCAGATTGCTAACATATGACACTAACTGGCACCAGAAGCCCTAATACTTATTGAAATTAATGATTAGTGGAGTCTAAATAAATAAAAGATGTGCCTTTGCACATAGCCCAGCTAGCTTCCGGGTCAGGGACAGTCCACAGTATAGAATATTGTGATATTCCAATATTGTGATGCTTCCGGGCCAGCAGTGGGTGTGCCAGAATCCCCTGCATCTGTATGCCCACCTGGGAGGCTCTAGGTATTAAGGAGTTCTGCCCCGGTGGTGTAGTCTACACTTAGGGAATCTTTACTTTCCTTTGCTGACATCAGAACCTATTACCAGTGAATGCCTGTTGTCATGGGATAAAAAACAAAATATTCCTGTGCCAAGAAAGTCCTAAGTATGACTCTACTGATAGACCATACTTCATGTGAGTAAAAGTCACTGCTCTGCTAGAGAAAGTTCTGTGTCGTTGGTTCCTGCTCTCATTTTATTTTTGTCTCTATTACTAATGATTCCTACCAACTATGGGAAAAAGCAATCAGACTAATTCTGTTTAGTGTCTTTGAGAACTTTGGTTGTAAAACTTGACCATTACACAGTTGTATTCATTCTGATACATAACCAAACACTCTTGAGTTGTGAAATACATTGTTCTTTATTTATTATGAGGAACATAACTTACAATTAAAGAAACAGGCATTCTCAGAAGATTTAGCACTGGACACAGTGACTCTTTTATACTTTAATAGATGTAAATAAAAATACTTTGGAGTGTATCAAATTTCTCTAATTTTCACTTGCTTTCTATTCCAATTATATGTACTGAGAACTCTGTGCTAACTTCACCTGCCTGAACTGTTCCTCCATTTTTGTTTCTTTAGGACTTTTCAGGAGTAATTGTCACTGGTTATATTTTAAAATATTTTCTCAATAATAATTAGTTTACATATCAATGAATTTACATGAGGGATTATAAGTTTTATTTCACACGTATTGTGGCTTAATTCTGAATTACCTGAAAATTAGAAGTCTTTGGTTTTTCTTTGCTATAATAGAACTTCTCTTTAATTAGATCCCTCCTTCAAGATAAAATTTTGGACAGAAATTTAAAACCCAGCAGCTTCAGGGAGTCTACAGAAAATATATATGTTTATTCACAAAACTCTAAGGATCTGTAAGTCTAGGTTTCTTTGCTACACTGTGCATGGTTTGCAAACTTGGACAAGTTGCTTACCCATTATTAGCCCATTATCAATTTTGGGTTCTGCATGATGTTGGTTATAAGCATAAGGGGTGGCATGAGGCGTATGTGTTTTATATGAGTTAATATGTAAAGCTAGCTTCTTAAAATGTTTTACACCACAAGCTTTTAGTTAGACCTGTTTCATAAATTAAGTAATACTTATAAAACCACTATATTATTATTTCAGGGAGGCAGCTTTTATCACTACCCACGAGTTAGGGCTACACTTTTTGCTGTGGTGATGGAGGTTTTTGTCACAGCTTAGCTTCTTAGTTTGGTCGTCTCTGTTTTGGTTCTGCGTAGGATGTGATCAGATTCATGGGATTAACAGTCAGCCCTCAACGTGTTCACAGTAGGTCCTAAGTGTTTGTACATCAAGGAACGATGACATAAAAATCCTTTCTTTTTGTAGAGTTCTCTGCTGGCTAATGAGCAGGGAGGTTCTCTTTGCATCCCATCTTTCCTCAAGAAATTCGTACATTTCCTGTTCTCGTCTTCCATTCGACCATGGAGATTTTCGAGAGTTGACTTCATGTTCTGCCCATGCACTCTCTCATCATGTCCTCTGGGCCTCAAAGCTGAGGCAGAGCCACTGAGAAATTTTTCTTGTCTTCCCAGGGTGTTCCTCCCTTCTTTCTTACTGCTCATCCACTTTGTGATGCACTAGGTCCCGTGCCAGACCTGGTTGGTACCACGTAGGAGAGCTGATGGCTAAATGCTCAGAAATTTTGAGAGCCGGTGGTAGAACTTGCAAGTTAAAAGCAGAGATATGGGAGTATTTACAGACAGAAATCAGCAAAGACACTAGGGTTTTGTTTGAGTTTGAGTTTTTCTCCTCCCCCTTCTCCTCAGAGACCTGGAATACCAGCATAGGCCTAATTCTGAGTTTTCTCTCTTGCCATTTCTCTGTTCAATTTTCCTTTTACTGAACACTGAGCTTCTTCTGGAGACATAAAGGAATGGTCACTGTCAGAAAAGTCTTTTAGTGATTATACTTTAGAAAAGGCTTTTATCCCTATTGGCTAAATTACACATAGAATTCCCAAACTGAAGCAAAACAAAACAAAAAATAATAATTAACTGGAATATTAGATATGTCTGGTAACTACTTTGGAATATATAAACATACGACTATGCCATTTTTATACTATAAACCATTTGCTGCAGTTACCTTAAGGCATAATCATACAGCTTGTTAGAAATTAAGGAGATAATTAAACTGAAATAAACAGTTTAAGCAATTGTTTACCCACAAAATACGCTTGTAGGGCAACAATTTTTAAAAACCTGATTATTTTTAGAGTTAGAAGCTATGAAATTGGTACTGTTTATTTTTGTATATAAAAGTCCTTTTAGTTAAGTGCATGGACTTTTAGTAGTTAGTATGTTATTTAACTGATATACTTTTCCCTTTGGTAATAAGATACATCTTATTTTATTTTAATGAGTACTTTGACAATTTATAGATATTTTTCCCAGAAATTGTATTCTTAGGAAGGGTTTTTCCCAGAATGTGTATTCTGAGAATGACTTCCCTTGTGAAAGTTTATATTTATCTTAAAAAATTCTTCTGAAGTTCTTATCATCAATTTATCTGAAGGCAATTAGTATCAGTGGCTAAAATGGTACAGGCATACCTCAGAGATACTTTGGGTTCATTTTAGACCACAGAAATAAAGGTAGTCAAATGAATTTTTTTAGTTTCTCAGGACACATAGAAGTTAGTTTTACACTATACTGGCATCCATTAAACATGCAAAAACATTGTCTAAAAAAAACAATGTGCATACCTTAATTACAAATACTCTATTGCAAAACAAACGTTAACAGTTATGTGAACTTTCAACAAGTAGTAAGCTTTTTTGTTTTGTTGGCAGAGGGTTTTGCCTCAGTATTGATGGCTGCTGAAGGCCAAGGTAACTGTGGCAATTTCTTGAAACATGACAGCAGTGAAGTGGCAGCATCAGTGGACTCTTTGTTTCACAAACGATTTCTCTGCAGCTGTTTGATAGCATTCTACCTACAGAACTTCTTTCAAAATTGGAGCCCATCCTCTCAAACCCTCCTGCTGTTTTATCCAGACTTTATGTAATTGTCTAAATCTTTTGTCATTTCAACAACCTTCAGAGCATCTTCACCAGGAGTAGATTCCTCCAGGAACCACTTTCTTTGCTCATCCATAAGAAGCAACTCCTCAGCCATTGAAGTTCTATCAGCAGATGGCAGCAATTCAGCCACATCTTCAGGGCCCACTTCTAATTCTTGCTCTCTTGCTTTTTCTACCACATCAGCAATGACCTCCTCCGCTGAAGTCTTGAAGCCCTTGAAGTCATTCATGAGGGTTGGAATCAACGTCTTCCTAACACCTGTGCTTGTTGATATTTTGACTTTTTCCATGAATCACAGATGTTCTTACTGGCATGTAGAATGGTGAATCCTTTCCAGAAGGTTTTCAATTTCCTTTGCTCAGATCCATCAAAGGAATCACTACCTGTGGGAGCTATAGCCTTATGAAATGTATTTCCTAAATAATAAGACTTGAGAGTCAAAATGACTGCTTGATCCATGGGCTATAGAATAGATGTTATATTAGCAGGCATGAAAGTAACATTATTTTATTACATCTTCATCAGAGCATTTGGGTGACCAGGTGTATTGTGAATGAACAGTAATATTTTGAAAAGAATGTTTCTTCCTGAGTTGTGGTCTCAATAGGGGGCTTCAAATATTCAGTAAATCATGTTGTAAACAGATGTACTGTTATCCAGGTTTTGCTCTATTTATAGAGTGCACACAGGATAGATTTAGCATGATTGTAAAGGACCCTAGCATTTCTGGAATGGTAATTGAGCACTGACTTCAACTTAAAATCAACAGCTGCATTAGCCCCTAACAGGAGAGTCAGCCTTTTGAAGCTTTGAAGCCAGGCATTGACTTCTCCTCTTTACCTATGAAAGCTAGATGGCATCTTCTTCCAATAAAAGGCTGTTTCATCTATGATGAGCATCTGTTGTTTTGTGTAACCCTCTTCATTCATAATCTTAGCTAGATCTTCTGGATAACTTGCCGCTTCTCCATCAGCACTTGCTGTGTCATCTTGCACATCAGTGTTATAGAGATGGTTTCATTTCTTAAGCCTCATGAACCAACCTCTGCTGGCTTCCAGCTTTTCCTCTGCAGCTTCTTCACCTTTCTCAGCCTTTGCAGAATTGAAGAGAGTTAGGGCCTTGCTCTGGATTAGACTTTGGACTAAGAAAATGTTGTGATTGGTTTGATCTTCTATCCAGACCCTTAGAACTTTCTCTGTTCAGCAATAATACTGTTTCATGAATGTTTTTATCATTCATGTGTTCCCTGGAGTAGCACTTTGTATTACCTTCAAGAACTTTTCCTTTGCATTCACAACTTGACTTACTGGTGCAAGAGGCCCAGCTTTTGGCTTTTCTCAGGTTTTAGCATGCCTTCCTCACTAAACTTAATCATTTCTAGCTTTGGATTTAAAATGAGAAACATGTGACTCTTCTTTCACTTAAACAGTTAGAGGCCACTGTGGGGTTATTAATTGGCCTAACCTTAATATCATTGAATCTCAAGGAAGAGGGAGACCCAAGGAGAGGGAGAGAGCAGGGGGTTAGGCCAGTCAGTAGAGCAGTCAGAACATACAACATTTACTGATTAAGTTTACCATCTTATATAGGCACGGTTTATGGTGGTGTAACTAAAACAATTTTGATAATAAGATCAGAGATCAGTGCTCATAGATCATCATATCAAATTTAATAATAATGAAAAAGTCTGAAATAGTGTAAGAATTACTAAAATGTGACACAGAGACACAAAGTGAGCCAATGCTATTGGGAAAATAGTGCCAACAGATTTGTTTGACACAAGGTAGCCACAACCCTTCAATTTGTAAAAACACAGACTTGGCAAAGTGTAATAAAGCATAATAAAATGAATTATGCCTGTACGAACAGAGCCTAGTGTCTCATTAAAGAATGACATCTTTTTATTTATAATCTAGAGATTTTCAGTTTGACAAGCATGAATGGCTTTTTATTTTGGATCTTACACTTTTAAACCAGGCAAACCAGAATTTTCTCCATCATTCAAATGACCAGTCAATATACCACTTACTCAAAAGACTGTTTCTCTCCATGCTAACAATGAGTATTGTTAAAATGCTTTAGGAATTATGTAATAATAACAGCAAGCATCTGTAGAGTGCTTATTATGTTCCAGGGTTTATTCTTACTGCTTTATACCTAATCCCTCATTTGAACTGTTTTACAATCTTCTGAGGTAGTTATGATCCCCAGTTTTATGGATAAGAAGACTGAGGCAAAAAGTTGTTAGGTATGTGCCCAAGGTCATAGAGACAATAAGTGGTAGTAAAGCAGAATTTGAATCTGGGTGTGTGGCTTCAGGTCCATGGGCTCAGCTGTGCAATCACAGTAGCACTTTCTTGAGCCTGTGGAGAGTGTACTAATCAGGAGCAAATACTCTTTATTTGCCAGTTTCTGAGGCTTCAATCACTTATTTAAAAATAACAAGAGTAATTTAGAGAAGGAAAAGCAATGCTGTCTTATTATGGGAGAGTACATTCTCTTGATTATGGAAAATATCATTGGGCAAAAGAATCTCCAGTAATCACACAACGAAGGAGATGTGCGAGAACTTGTATGTACCTATACTATTTTGGACATTCTTTAAGGTGCGAGGCAGATTGATGTAAAATACACTGAGAAAGGAAGTCCTCCTGAGGGTTTGTAATAATCATGAGAAAAATAAGTTAGCATGTGTAAATATCTCATACATTTCTGATTTAGAAATTATAAAATAGATAATATAAATGGCTAATATTCGTTTTATTATCAGATCATTTTTCCTTGAACTTGGACATTAATTTATTCTTAGTTTCCCTCTCATGGCCGAAAACACAATAAATGTTGAAAATATATTCATAGAAAATTATCTGTGCAAGTGCCCCTTCCCATTTTATAATGAAGCAATTACTTCGCATATATTAATTGCTGTCACATTTTTTATCTGTGCTCTCACACTGTCTTCTTGAGGAAATTATTGTGTTTTATAGGCCAAGTTTTTTTAGATTTAAGACTTGTGAAGCATATGTTCTGTTCACATTTAATTTTGCTACATCAATAAAATATTAATGAATTGGCTAATAAAACAACATAACTATTTTATGTCATGGAATATAGGTTATTGTTTATGAATTTGCTGAACTGCTCCAGTAGTTCACTGTACAAAAGCATTCTCCTCTTTTGTGTTGGTTCAGTTTTGAGAGGGAGGAGATTTGTAGAAGAGTGTACTTCTAGCAATATTGTTCTTTGGAGAGATACAGATAAAGTAGATGTTGGATTGAAAATACAGAGCTTCCTTTCCAGGAAGGCAGGAAGACATGCCAGAAACAGAGACATTTATTCTGTACCAGCCTTTTGTCTCAGTTGTTCTCTTTTCTTGGTTTTTAGCAGTTTTACAATACAGGTGAAACTTTGGTTATTGGTTAAAACAAATAAAATATATCTTAATCTTCCTACAGGTTGTATTTTACTTCCTGGAAATCTCTTTAATAATGTACACTGGTCAGGGAGAGGGATCAGTGGAAAGAGATATTTTATATGCCAAAATCTAGACTCACTCATAAGCAAGAAAATGCTTAAATATGCTTTCTACTGAAAAGAGATTAATTACACTTAAAAAATCTATGAAAGCAGAATAGAAATTGTGGCCATTATTTTGCCAGCACATTTAGTTACTATAGATGTAGCATAATGTGGGGAGGTAATGCTTGTAACTGTTGGAATGAGCTATATCAGCACTGTGCAACAGAGATTTCTGCAACGTTGTAAGTGTTCTGTGTCTGCTTGTCCAAGGAGGCAGTGAGTAGCCATATGTTATTGAACATTTGAAATGTGGCTAATATGACTAGGAACAGAACTTTTTTATTTTAGTTAATTTGAACTAATTAGATTTAAATAGCCACATGGAACTAGTGGCTACCATATGGACTGCACAGATCTAGAGTTAAATCTGGAATTAAGACTGGAGTGAAGATTACCTAGGTTCAGGTCTGGATCTGACACAGAGTAGCTGAATGACCTTGGAAGGTCATTTGAACTCCCTGAGTCTCACTGTTTTCATCTTCAATATGGGAATAAAATTAGTACCTACTTCCCAAAGTTCTGAGATCAATAAATAATGAATATATGTTTCTTAGAACTGTATCTGGCATATAATATATGCTCAAGACATTAGCCATTGCTATTCTTATTATTTTATAACCTTTGTGGATTTTTGATGGTATAGAAGCTGAAAAGAGATGGAAATGAAATAGGTCTGAAGTGATAAAAGGAAAATGCCATGGAATTTAGGTGATCCTAGAGGAATGTATGAGATTTAGATAAATAAGAAGTAAGTGTAACGTGACCACATATTCTAATTTGTTTTGGGGAGTCTCCACTTACATCTTGTGCCCTGATATAATTATTAATGTCACCCTCTTTTGCTCTAAACAGTGTTCCAGTTTGTAAGATAAATTTTAGAGTCATCCTAGAGTAGGACATTAAGATGCAGCCCAGACATCCCAGGAAGACGGAAGAAGACAACTAAGGTATACATGCTACAGATGGAGCTTTGGTTGGCATGAAAGGTTCATAGGAAATAGAAGTTAAAAGGTTGGCTATGGGCTGGAAAGATATTAGAGAAGTAGGATGAAAGCCTGGGTATGGAAGTCAGATTTGATTGCACATATTATTAATGCTACTATTGCACTGCTCCTGAATCAACATAGATTCACTTTCAGAAAAACTAAATTCTGATTTAATTAGGCTAAATCAGTTATTGCATCAGAATTCCTTATACCATTTGGTGCTCTGGCCTTCCACATTGATAGTGACTTTTATTACAGTGTACATGGTTTGAAACCAAATACCTTATTTGTATCACCCATTAGCCACCAGTAACTAAATCAGTAACATAATTGTCTAATATGAAAATTAGTCAAAGAGTGGGAAAATGGCTCATTATATTTGTTATTATGGCTAAATAAGAAACTTGGAAAGCATTAGTTTATTGCAATGAAGTACTACGTCAAGGTATCTTATCGTGGCATTCTTTAGTCTACATCTATTGGTCTCCATTCCATTTAGAACAGTATACATAGTAAATCTGGCAGAATTAATTGTTGGCAATATTACTGATTGTACTTTTAGGGAAACAGAGTATTGGGCTGTGAAATATGAAATATTGCTAAAAAAATTAGGAGAAGAGTCAAAAATAGAGATTATGGGGAAAAATGAAACTAAAAGTTTTAGGTAAGCATATCTTTTAAGGTACAAGAATGTGACTCAAGTGTAATTGTTTTACTCTGCACAGATCTCCTCTATTTCTGATTGTATTCTGCAGTGAGATGCTGACCATTAGCTCTCCCGGAGATCTCCATGAACAGCTGATGTGACCTGTTCTGGATATTTCAGTTTTTCCCCAGTAATTCTAAACCATCATACAAACATTTGAGTTGATCTCTGAAGTATTTCTCGGCCAAGCAGGCCTGAGGTCCCATATGGAGACTGCATTCACTTTTGGTATTTCTGGGGAATTCTAACAATTACTCTTCATAGTGTAGCTGACATTGTAATCTCCACCTGGGGTACTGAGCATGGCTCATTTTTTGCATAAGGAGCCAATCATTACCAATATTAAAATCATGAGCTGTTTGATGATTATTTTCAAAGTATGGCACTTGCCATAAGTACCTCCAACTTTGAAGTGTGTTTTAATTTGTTTGTTTTTCCTTAAAGAGATCAAGAGCTGGCCAAATTAAAAGAGGGGTTGGGACAAAGACCAGATGTCATTGGTATTTGGAGAATTGAGCAATGTTTATAAAAAGCCATTGGCATCATTTATAGCAGCCACCCTCCTCTGGCTTGTAAATTTGTTAATGAAATTGGTTTATGGGTGCTTGAAATGAACAATAACTAGTTTACTTATGTTTCTAAGAAGTGCTGAGAATTTTAAAATATTTAATATCTAAACCTCCTAATGGAATTTAATGGCTTTAGATTAAGCCTATTTGTAAATAGCACAAAGTAATGTGTGATTATGCAATCTGCTGAGGTTTTCAAAAATAATACTTAGAGCAAAAGTGAATCTCATCCTAACAGAATTTTAATAAAACCTCAGTACTGATTTGTAAATACCTTGAAACTAATTAGCCACTCCATCCACAATGATTGTTTCATCACAACTTCGCTGTTACTTTTTGGTTCTTGATGAAAATGACAAACCACAGTTCTAATGACATAGTTTCTTAAGAATAGTGGCTCTCATGCTTAAAATAATAAATGATTGACTCTTGTAGTACCCCCTTAAAGGTAAATTGCTCCAACTAAGATTGAGAGAGCAATCAATGTTCCTTTTAAGGATTTGCCTCGTGATGATCTTGATGCAAATGATAAGATCAAAAAATTATTTATTGAATATTGACTGTGTGCAGACACTGTGTTAAATATTTTATTATGTAATTTATACACTAAAGCCTCACAACAGTCCTGGGAAGTGAAATGATCATAATCCACCTTTTACTCATGACCTGGGATTTAAGTGCCTAGTTGGAGGCTGAGCAGGATTCTCGGAAGACAATCTGGAGCTCTTAAGCACCCTGTTACCACTGTTGACAGCAGCTATTACCTAGACCAGTTGACAGAGGATGTACGAATGATTGCCTTTTGCGAGGAGTTTTGCCCTTTCTTGCTCATTTCCATGTCTGAACTGTGGGTAGAAAAAGAGAAGTGGGGAAGGTTTTCACCAAACTCTATTACAAAAGGCATAATCAAGACAATTGTTTTCTATAGTCATATTCTAGAAAATGGAGAGGCAATTGCCTAGCATAAATTGCAAAGCCATACTGTATGTGGTTTGTGAAACTATGGCTAAAATTGCATGGCTTGCCTTTGATATTACATTAGCTGGATTTGTTATTGCTTGCAGATGAGGGTGAATATTCATATTCATCCTCATTTGAAGCTATTACAGACCACTCTAGTGACTGCCACAGTTCTTGCCATGTCCACTTTCTCTTGTGCTCACACTAGGGGAGAAGTCTGCAGAGGCAAGTTTATGTTGAAATTGCACTGTCTGGGAGAGGAATCCAATAGCCTGCAGCAGAGTTTTCCACCAAGCAATGGATTTCATGTGTGCGTGAAGGCTAAATAATGTATGATTTAAGACAGGAATGTGGTTTGTATTCATTTTTGGATAGTAAAAGAGTTGGCATGTCAGTCCCTTGGGAGACTTTATCCAGAGCTTTACCCTTGAGTGGATAAAAGAGTACAAATTCTATTGCACTGGAGATGAATCAAAACAAATTGGGGAGACCATGAGCAGAACAGACTGCTGTGTGATGGAGTCCATGGCTGCTCCAAAACCACCAGACCGACTGCCTCAGGATCCTGCCAGCAACCAGATGCCGGGAATAGAACTGACTGCAGTTTGGCATCAAGACCCTGTGATTCCCAGCCAAGGGGAATCGCATGCAAAAAATATTTAAGATTCTCTTCGTAAAAGAGTTATGTTTTGAATGAGAGGGAAAGTATGTTTCAGACCTCATCTGCTGCAAATGAAATGTGGCATACTGATATCTTGGTTACAGAGGGTAGAGGGGTGGGGAGGTGAACCGCCTATGTAGGTAAGAAGCTGAACTTTGGTTCGGTGAGGGGTTTCTTATGAAGTAGGTTATAGGGCCTTGAGTTAATATCATCATTCCATGGGGGTACTGTATTGGTATCAGTCCTTCAAGGAAGGTCTGGATCTGTTTAAAGCAGTGATTTCCAGCCAGCGGTGATGTCACCCTGCTAGGGGACATTTGACAAAATCTGTTGACATTTTGGTTGCCATGACTTGGGGTAATAGTATACCTGGAGTCTAATGGTGGAGGACAGGAGTGCTGTTGAATATCCTACGATGTTTTGGGATAGGGCCTTACAACAAACAGAGAACCCTCCTGTTCAAAACGTCAGTAGTGCCAAGGTGCAGAACCCTGCTTAAAATTATCTGGCTAATGTGTATATGCATATCTCTATATAAAACAAAACCTGCCTTCAGGTGATTGTTCATCTAGTATAGTTTGACATTATATAAAAGATGATTTTTAATGATTTACTTTATCCTATCAACATGTAAACAATATTTATTGGATGCACCAACTGCCTTGGGTTAAAACAAACAGGAACACAAACAAACAGAAACAGAACTCACACACCTCCCCGGTTCATCTCTGAAGTATGTTAAGGGTTAATAACACAACCAACTTTCCTACCAACCTACATACACAAATCACACATTTTACAAGGATGTAGGAGGACCCGGTTGATTCACTTTTCAAACTTGAAAGATGAGGCATATTAACAAAGCACACTAATGAGTCAGCTGTTCAGGATGATCTACAGACCGGTTCATTTTCCTGTTATCAAATAGCAGACCGTGAATCTTGACAAATGAACTCACTTGTTTGACATTATTTGCAAAACTCATACCGTCCTTGCTTCTGCTGGTCCCCTCCCCTTTGAAATGCCATTTTCAGACGGATTGTGATGGAAGGAAAGGGCATGTTAACCTTCGTTTTGACTGTCCGCTGTGCCCCATCATCATTCTTTGTCTCTCCCTTCTCCTTAAATGCACGGGAGCTCCTGTGGGGTGAGGTGCCGACCTGCAGAGTTCACTGCAAGGAGGTTGCTTGTGTTTATTGGTGCCCCATATCATTAAGGGTGACATTCTATAGTGTTGTGGGGGACCACATGGCTTCTGGAGTCCACCTCTCTAGGTTCAAATTGGGGCTCCAGCTGTGTGACCTTGAGAAAGCCATTTGCCCTTTCTGTGCCTCAGCATTTTATTTGACAACTGAGTAGAATATTATTGCCCTCACTGGGCTCTTATGAAGATAACATACATAAACATACAAAAAAAAAAGCTTATGAAGCAAGCTACAACAAATGTTACTTGCAATTATCAGAATCTTCCAAAGAATATTTTAAGAATATTTTTAAGACTAGCATCTTCCAAAATGGATATGCCAAGTCATTTTCTGAAGAGGACACTGGTACTGATCTGCTGCTTTAGCAGACCCAACATGGCTTAAGAGGTCTTCAGCCCCCATCCCATTATCCCTAACAGGCCCTCCCAGCAATACCCCCAATAAACATCTAAGAAAAAATCTGCCTCCTTGTAAGTACGTGCAGCTTTGTGCAAAATCCTCAATCCCCCCTTCTTCAATCACAGCACCATCCAAAAATTCGGCCATTTCTACTGGTTCTAACCGAGCTGACACCGCACATTCATAGCAATGCCTTGCCCTATTACAGCACAGCACTGTGGTGTTCAGTGATCCCAGACCGAAAGCCTTCACCACTCCTAAATAGGATTTATAAAGTGTGACTTTGAGCCATATAGCAAAGTCAATTTTAACCGAGGGAAAACTTTTTATTTTTTTAACCAACATTGGAACATTTCTTTCTTATGCCTAAAATGATTTAAAAGCTAATCAGTAACAGAATTCCAAATACGTCTGAAGACAAAGAGTTGAGGAAGGAATCAGAACCACTTTTAATCAGGGAAGTGGCTGCCATGACCCATTAACCCCTAAAGATTATTGATGCTACTTTTTTTTTAAGATGCTATAGTTCAGTTATTTGTCTTTGGCTGCCAGAGCATACAAAATCTCTTTTGCTTTTCACAAATTAATTCATTTAATGTCTGTGCCATTTGTCAGACATTCTGGGAACCGTCTGCCAATGTTTTGTTGATTAAAGGATGTGTAGTTTGAAAATGGGTGGAGAGGAAGGAATTTATAATTCTTAAAACCAAAGAGTGATTTACAATGCAGGCTGCTCCCTGCATCATTCAGTGTATTATTGCCAGATAAATGAAATATTAAGGATCAGCAAGAGTGTTGGCCCTGGGTCTTAAAATCTGTGGATTGATTAGTTCAATAACATTGGAGAAAGTCTTTCTCTTTCAGGAGAATTTCTAGAACCCACCAACAAGATTAAGACAGAAAACCAACTTTGTGTATTTTTTTCAAAGGGATTTTGAAATGTATCCTTTCTCCAGAACAGTGTGATGCTTCCACTCCTATTTATAAATTACATACCTCATTTCCATGCACACAAGTTCCCTCCACAGCTTTGATTTGCTTTTGACTGTTTTGTTTAGTTTTTTTTTCCAGTGAATACATTGGACACTTTGGAGTGTACATTTATTGTTTTAGGCACCATGCAATTTACTAAATGGGGTTCCGTTATGGAAATGCTTGCAAAGACCCCTGGGGGAGAAAAAAGAATTAAGTAAACACATATTGATCATCCAGTAGTTGGTGCTTTCTTATTTGATCAGCCAAGGGCTAAGTCTGAGCTGGTCCATCTGATCTGCGATACATAAACCTGGAGACATTTTTCTGGCTCCCTGGTGGTTTTAAAGGCTATGCAATGGGAAAAAATGCTTTAAACACAGCCCCAATTTAAAAGATGCCTGAGTACAGGATAGAATTCAAAGAATTTAGAGAGAGGGGAGGTGAAAGTGGTAACAAACAGCTTTAAAATAGCCCTGGGAAATTTAAGAGAGTAACTCACATAAAGGAAGCAAAGGATAAATCCCATCTGTTCCATCGTGAGATACAGAGAAGAGGATGCTACTTAGCAAGACAGTATTGAACACCTACTGAGTGCAGGGCTTGTAAAGACGTAGAGCTCAAGTAGTATGGGGCATCCAAGGAGCAATATAGAACTGTTAGGTCAAGAAGGGATAGCTTTTCATGCCAGCCAAGAAACTTTATGCAGATTTATGCAGGTATGAAATACCAAAAGGCAATGAATGTATGCCATTTTATTCAAATATTGGGAACAGAAAGTGTTCTCCTGTATAATTCATTAAACATTTTTACATTAAAAATGTTGGTAATAATACTAAGGAGATGGTTGAGAAAAATATTTATTTTAAAGAAGGGAGCTGGAGGCTCTGGGTGTTCCTGTCACATCTGCTGTCACCATCCCCTTCCTTAACCTGTCCCATACTCTGGCCACCAGTTTGTGTTTGCATTCGACTGCCCTGGGTGATCCTTCCCTCCTACCACCTCCCCCAGTTAATGAGAGGAAAACATGGAGAAAAGGAGTCCTTAAAAGAAGCTTGAAGTCCTGTACATATAATGTGGTTCAGACCCTGGCCTAGGGACACAGTGGGAATGCAGAGGAAAGGATGATTCTGGAAGCTTCTCAGAGGTTTCGGTGGCTGACTGTGTTTTGAAATTTAGGATAAGGGAGCAGACAAAGCTCACACCAACATGTCTCTCATGGAAGCTAGAAGAATGATAGCAATACAGAAAACAGTGGGTCATTGTGATCGGTGGGGTTGTGGGCAATTAGGAGATGAGAAGCTGGCATAACAAGTTGCATTTTGACATACTGCGTCTAAGAGGTGTTGTCTCCAATGAATCCAGTGGAAATATGGATTGGGGCAATCTGAAATCCTGGAAGATAGAAAACCGACGGTTAGAGCAAGAAGCGAGGCTGGCTACTGCTGTGACCTGGCCTTGTGTGTCTGGGGGCTAGTCTCCTCTAGGGGTTGTGTTTATTCACTTTATCGTACATATGATAGCCTAAATGCTTATTAAGCACCTGAATGCTGTTAGATAAATACACCCCCTCCCCAGTGAAACAGCAAATGAATCTCCAGGTTAAAACTCAGCTCTGAAACTGCCCCACTGGAATCTTGCTAATGTGTGCCTTGTGTTTTAGGTAATGTTGTGGGTTATGGCTGAGAATATCTGAGATAGTTACATATATTAATATCACAGGCAACACAGATATAAGCCACAAATACTATCTTTATTCCTCTTCACACATTTCATTATAGATAATATGTATTGTGCACTTACCAATTTCCAGGAACTGTTTTGTTTGCATTAGCTCATTGGGTGTTTGTAAAGACCCTAGGACATAGGAGAGTTCTATTTGTCCTCTTCATATTAATGAAAATTTTGGGTCTCAGAGAAGTTAAGGCACCATCCAAAGGTCACAGAGCCAATAAAAGGTAAAACAGGGACTCCAACCCAGAAAGTGTAATTTTAAAAGTTTTGACTATGTACCTGTATGAAAAATAAACTCTGATGAGTACCAGTCTATGAATCCTGGTATGTATAATTATAAAGCACTATATATTGCAAGTCACTGGGGGTCATTTTATCATCACCAATTTGTCATAAAATAAGTTAGACCATCTACTGGGGGAGATTTTCCCTCATGGGACACTTGGCAGTATGTTTGGATGGTTTTGGTTGTCACAGGTGGAGGATGGATGCTCCTAGAACCTGCTGGGTACAGACAGGGTGCTGCTATCATCCTACAGTGGACAGGACAGCCCTTGGGGCAAAGAATTTCCCATCCAGGTTGTCAGGGTGCCTAGGTTGAGACCCTGGATTCAAGCAAGGTAAACGGGGGTCTTGTGTAGGGAGAGAATGGTGGCCCAGTCCTGCAAGCAAAGGGTATCTCATGAAGAAGCAGATCTGGGAATGGGGCAAAAAGGATAGATTCATTCACTCATTTACCCATTCATAGAATCACTATTTACCGAGTGCGTTCTCAGTATCAAAAATCATGCAGAAAGGTAATGGTGAGGAAAAGAGTATGAGGAAGTTTGGAGACAAGGACACAGGGAACAGGAGCTGAGGCAAACCAAAGATGCTCGGCTATTAAAGGTGAGCTGGGGGCAGAGCACTGGCGCCCGAGGTGAGCCGTCTTCTCTGATTAGGGAGGGAGAGAACGTGCTCCTTTATAAGCATAAGGAAAATCACAGAGAACAAACTGAGAAGCCATACGCTACTTCCAGGGGCGCATGGGGACTTCTTCTTGTCCCATTTATGGCTGTCTCAATGCTGATCCAAATGCAGGGCCAGAAGGGGGCAAAAGCAACTGATGTTCTCAGAATACACAGAGCAGTGATCTAAATATGTGTGCATGTGTGGATTGGAGAGGCTGAGAAGCTTGCGTTGCTCTTGAGTGGCTCGGCTGGCCTGTGAGTAGGTGCTGGCTTTGTGTTTCCAGTAACAGCCTTTTCTGTTTCCAGCAGTCCTATGCACCAGCTCCCCACCCCATGGCTCCTCCCAGCCCCAGCACAAACACCAGCAGCCACACCAGCAGCGGGGAGCAGTTGAGTAAAACCAACCTGTACATTCGAGGCCTCCCGCCAGGCACCACTGACCAGGACCTAATCAAGCTGTGCCAACCGTAAGTGCTCTTCCGCTCTCTGCGCCGTTCCTCAGCCACACGCTCGCTGTGTGCGCTCGGTCCGCACGGGACTTGCTGTCACACCCAGTGTACCCGTTCCCTGGTGTCACAGCGAGGAAGACTCTGCTGCACCGGCGGGGCTTAAACTTGGGCTCGAAGTCCGGCTTATTCAGGGAATGCGATTTGTTGCCTTTTCCTGGTGGGAGTGGTGCGCCTCTTGAGCCCCCGTCCATGGGAATGCCGGCTGGCCTGCCTGTAGTGACCCAAAAGGCTGGTGAGCAAGCCCTGAGCTGGCCTCTCTTACTTGCAGCGGGTGGAATCTAGGATGAATCTCAGGAAAGAAGCTGCTTTTGGGGAGAAGTGCTAGGGAGGGAAATCTTGAAACCTCGTAAGTGGTAGATTTCAGGATGCTTCCTTTTGGGTTGTAAAACTTTTCTGGCCATTTCTTGGCAAAAGTAAGTTCAGCCGGGACCAGGTAGTTGGAGAGTTCTGAAACTAATACTCTAGTTACCTTGAAAACATCGACCTCCACATCCAGGGAAACTATTTCCCACTGAAGTCAAGAGCAACGCTCACCAAATAGTTTTGTATTTGCTAGGAAATGTGGTAGGGATTAAATGCCTTTCCAAAATGTTTTCATTAATCTACTATCTACCAACACGTATGTTATTAACTCTCTGATTTCTATGCAAATAGATTAAACATATTTAAGTTTATGCTCCAAATAAAATTAATAATGGATAATGAATTAAGAATCATGGGCCTGTATTTTTAGGTCGCTGATTATTTTCAGAATAAATCAGTACAACCATTTGTCTTTTGCTTGTGCCTGAGCTGGGTATTTCTAAGTTTGGGGATGCTGTTACTCAATTTTCCTTTTTCTCTTTTTTGATGTTTTTATTGGAAGGTTGAGAGGATATTTATTTTGTAAATTTTCCAACCTGTAAGATATTGGAAGAGGAAAACAAAGCAGACAATATTTATTTGTCTTTGTTCTGGATTTTAAGATTGGGAACAAATATCAAAAAAAAAAAGGAAGTGGCTGATGAACCAAAACACAAATACGTGACTGTACACTCAGTTGGCAAGGCAATATGTAGAAGAGGGTGGAGGCTCTCTATTGCTATTATGTGCCTTGATTTGTGAAGGAGGTTAAGGCAGAACTCAGAAAAAAAAATTGAAGATGTTGTTTTAAAAACAGAAATGTGCCAGGGCTAAGACACACCAACATATGTTAGGGTTTGGTGTAGAAAATGTTGGGGTTGAGAATCAGAAGGTATATCACTTAACTTTCTCCTGTTATCATTAGAAAAATTGAAGCTATTTTGAAAAGAGTGGTTTTTGATAATGTGACTTCACATTAAAAGTTTCAGATAAAGTATCTCTTTTAATGGATGCTGAGCTGATAGAGGATAGCTGTTATCTTTGATTCATATAGGAATCTCATACACACAAAAAATATATTGGTGAATATTAAGGAAGATTTTCCCCCCATTGCTCTAAACCACTCAGAACACTTGTTGAAAGATTTCTGGACCCAAGAGATAATGGGTCACTAGATCTGAGATGGAGCCCAAGAATATGCATTTCTAACAGGCTCCCTGGTGTTGTTGAGGTGCATTTCTTTCTCCAATAATATGAAGACCACTGTTTTTAATGCATAAAGTTTCACTTAATATATGAAGGTAGTTGAGGTGGAATTCTGTGTATTGAAACCTGATCAGGTACTTCATGACCTTGAGGCAGATCATTTACTCTCTTGGAGCCTCAGTTTCTTCTTATGAAAGAGTGGGTTGCATTTGATTGATTATTTCTAGGTTTCCCTGTAGTATCAGTGGTGTGCTGGAGTCGCCTCTGACTAGGGCACTGGAGCCAGTTGTTAAATAGTCAGGAATTCTGTGAGCAATGTGTTACAGACTCAGGAACTTACGCAAGCCATAGTAGGCGGCTTTATATCCTAGGACTGACTCAACAAGTCCTGGAAATCAGGGCATTTTACATTTATCTTATGTTTATGGAGAGCCGGTTTGTGAACATACCACCAACATAGCATGAATTTCTGCAGCAATGTCCATGTCTACAAAGAATGTTGCCAGAAATTTAGAAATGGAAACTGGTACCTAAAAGCCTGCTTTGGCATTTTCCACTCAAGAAAGAGATTTAGTAATATAGAAACAGTATTTCTGAGGATAGATGTTTTGTTGTTTCTTTAATTTATTTGAGAGATTTAGAGAATACTAAGTGCCCAGAGGATATTAATTACTTGTTCATATTAATTTTTGCTCACTAATGTGGATCTGGACCATGTTCTTGTTTTTGTAAAAATGTTCGTGGTTCCCAGTTACCGAAGTGGTCTGACCTAGGGTTTATTGCTCAGATTATTTTTCCTCAACAATTTTAGAGAATGGATGTGAATGAGCAGCGTAACATGGTGAAAAGAGCTGTGTACCAAGAGGTCTGGGTTACAGTCCTGACTCTGCTATTAACAGGGCATGTGGCCTTAGACAAATGACTTTTGGCCCCTCCTAACTCTGCTTTCTCCCAGGTATAAAATAATGGTTTTGAACTCAGTAATCTTTTAAACTTTTTCACTCTAAAATTCTGATATTTCATTGAGGCCCTCATTATTTAACACTTTTATATCCTTCATGAATCCTCTTCTGTAGTGTTGGCAGGGCCACAGCCTGAATTGATTCGGCTGCATGCATATGACCTGATGGCTGGAGACGCCCTTGGTAGGAAAACAGCGTAGGTCATTTGTAAAGTGCTGTTTCCTCTCTTGTAGCATTGGTCTCTCACATTGCTCATTACTATTTTAGTCGTCTAATGATACAAATCATTTTGCTTTCCTATTACTCATCCAGCACTTTAAAATAATTTCAACTTTCAAAAGAGATAAAAGTTATAGGTTTAAAGACATTTGCCATCCAGATCAACTTTCCATGTTTATTCCTATGAAATTATAAGTAGCTTTAGAGTTAATATATCCTTATATTATAGGAAATGCAAAACTTGTTAATATCCATAGTAATAAAATAATAGAAAACAGATATACAAAAAAAATAGACATATTGAATTATCTGGTATTAGAATACAATATCCATATTAATACTAATGAACAGCAAGAAAATGATATTAAAGAAATTGCATTATCGCTCAATGTATAATCTGAGAGCAAATTCTTATTAAGGGATTCCATTCACATTCATCATCAAAGCTCCTACATTTGAATTGCAAGTTAAATCAAAGAAAAGAAGACAAGACTCAAGAATAATAGAGACATGAAAGAATGGTTTTATTCTCTGGAAAATCTCTCATTATACCTGTGTTTTGGATGAATACACTGCATTGTGTGTCTTAGAAGAAATTCTATAGTTAAAGACCTTGTAATGTCTTTATCTTGACACATCTCAAGGAACTTTATTGTCTTCTCAATCAAGAAATATTTCCAAAGCACCTGTGCTGCCTGCCAGGTGCTGTGCTGAAGGCTCCATGGTGAGTAGATGTAGACAAAGGCCGTGCTTTAACAGAGCTTACATTACACCAGGGGACATAGACACCAATTAAATAATCATATGATTTAATATAAAATTGCAACTATAAGTGTAAGAAAAGAGAGAGGATGGGACTATCAATGTTTATAGCATGGGGTTGGTCCTGGTGAGGGAAACAATCAAAGGAGTCTCTGAGGGAGTGACAGCTGAGCTAAAATCAGAAGGAGGAATAAGTCTAACCAAATGAGGAAGGACGGGAAGAGCTTTCTAGTCACAAGGAACTTCGTGTTTGTGGAACCAGTGGCTGGAGGGAGCATGGCAAGAACACGGGTTGTAAACAGGCCAAGATTGCAGCAGAGGGATAGAGGTGACGAGTGGGGCAAAATGTGCTGGAAGCATACAGAGGGATAAAGTGATCGCTTTGTAAATCACATTAGCTTTATTTTATCCAAGATCGAAATCATTGAGTTCTCATAAACAGGAAGTTGACAGAGTCACATTTTTGTATCAAAAAATAAGTCCAACTCCAGAATGGAAGGAAGAGATTCCATGAGATCAAGGGACTGTCAGATGAGGACTGGTTGAAAAGCGAGTTGGAAAAATAATTGTTGGTCAGAGAAGAGAGCATGAGAATTAATAATTGTGATGATAGAACAGTCATGTGTGGCAAAAGATGTCTTTCCACATGTGTTATTTTTTCTTTAAAAAATACAAGGGCTTGATATTTCATACTAAGCTATATTTCCTCCCTCAAAGAAACTGGTAAATTATGTGGTTATAAACATGCTCTTGAAAAACACTACAATTGCTTAAAAAAAAACAAAACACCTATTTAACATAATGGACAGGATTTTAAATGGAAAAAGTCATTAAATGTGTTTATATTTTCCATCATCTTTCAACTAACCATCCTCAAGACTTATCAATATGAATTAATACAGTGCTTTCCAAAAGCCCATGGGCTCTTCTAAGCTGGGCAACATTGTACAGGTGCAGAATTGTTCTTCCTCTGTTATAAAGTGAAGGTGCCTCCACAAAGACCACTGGAAGCAGAAGGAAGGAAAAGTAGGGAAACCTTTGGGTAGGTGCACACGTATTTCCAGTTATCACCAGGAAATCTGGAAGTCAGCTGCCATGCCCATCATTTTTCTCTGCAGCTGTACTCCTTGCTCGAGCTATGACGTCCTAGCCCTAGCACTGCTCCCTTTCAATTGAAGCTGTAAATGTCGCTTGAACATTTAACGAGAGAGAAGACATGCCCACGATGGAAAGCCAGAACAAAGTAGGAGTGTTTGTGCTCAAGAGCTGGGGGGCTGCTCGAGCTAATCTCCCCGACTGTTACCCAGTTCTGTTGGATGTCTTGTTATGGTGTGCACTGAACGCTGAATAAATAGAGCAGGCTCAAGTGTCATCCAGGCTCCAAGTGCAGAGTCCATTATATATGGTGTCAGACAGTTTTGACAAATGCACCAACACAATCAAACCTTTTATCAACTTAAAAGTAACCTTGTCATGGTAATCTGTCAAACTGTTCAGATACAACTAAAGGAAAACAAGTCATCATGCACTTCAGAGTAACTGGGTAAATAAGAAAAATGTGACTGGAAATTTTTTTAGTTCTTTCTTATGGTGTCAATGAAGATTTAGAAGTTCCCTCTAATAAGACCCAGGGAAATTTATTAGCAGCTTTCTCCTGCAAGTCAGACTCAAATTACACAGCTGCTTTTGAGGTATCATAAATCTATGCGGTGACAGGTGTGAAGAGGAAGTGAGTTTGAAGTTCTTTGAACCCTGCCTTTGTGTAATTCAAATGAAAGAGTGCCTTTAAGGTCCAAACTGGATGTCTAAACTCATTGAGTCAGCATAGATCTGACACTTGGTTTTATATATTAATTCAGATTTAGGTACAATTATATTTGCCAAGTATGTACTGTAAACCAGACATAGTATTTGGTTTGTAGTTAATACTTATCATTAATAATGAGTTGCTATTTTTATATATATTGTTAACAACATTTACTGTGGGAATATTACCTACTACGTAGTCTACTAAATTTTTATATTACCTTATTTAATGCTCAAAACAACCCTAGAAAGTGGGAACAGTAATTACTGAGTAATAGTTGAGTAAACTGGGACTCAGAAAAATTAAGGGGTTTGTTCAAATTTACACAGCCACCAGGATTTAAAATCTGGCTCTGACTTATAAGATCTAGTTTATAACCATTAAAACATTCATTTAATGAGAACGAGGGTGTCCTAAGTCTTGATTTCTCACAACCATGGCTGCCCACAAGAATCTTTTGAGGTTTAAAAAATACTGATGCTTGGATCTTACACCCAGAGATTTAGATTTAACTAGAATGGGGTTAGCTTAGACACTGAGATATTTTAAAGCCTGCTCAGGTAATCCTAATATGTAGCAAAGTCTGGGAACCCCTGGGGCAAATGATGCTCACACTATTGGAAAACATAATTTAGTCCTCTGTTTTAATATCCTTACTTAACTTTCATATCTAGAAATTTCATAGTAGTCACAAATTTGTTTTTATTTGACCAGAAAGCTTAAAAATAAATTTTATGAATATAATTTTGGGATGAGTTAAATTTTCTGTTGGAAAAGTGGGATTTTGGATTTAGACATGGCAAATCAAGCCCTGGGATAGGTCTCTAAAAGTTCTTAAAAAAATGTCCTTGGAAGTGTCTTCCTTTTTTCATACAACTGTTATAAGTCAAATGTTTCTTCAACATTCTGGTTTTTAATAATCTTTGCATATAATCGATGATTAAGCAAGAAACTCTCCCTATTTTGGCTCATGTTACTTAAGTTCTATATAAATATTTACATTTGTCTTGCTAACTATAGTTCAGTGAACGTAAGTCTAGTGAATCTTTAGAAATAATCAACATCTTCCAGCATATTGGTGGTATCCTGGAAGTTATTGTCCCACTGATTCATTGGCCATTTCTTCATTATTATTTTCACTACTATGGATGAAGGAGATTCTGCTGAATGCCCATGATATTTTGAAAATATATTTATTTAATATATTAGCATAATAATAGAGCATAAAAAAGCTGGGGATGGGAAAGCAATGTATTATTACCTCTCTCTGGCTGTGCCAAGTAAAATCCTGGAGTTCTGAGAGAAGTAGAATCTTCAGGCATATATCTCGCTGAGTGCCTAAACTTTTGAGAGGCTTGGGGTTCAAGGACAAGACTCTGGCAAGTTCAGATGGCATCTCGGTTTTCAGTTTGGCAAGTGTTCTAATTACTAAACACAGCTGTCTTTTTTTAGTCTTTATTTTATTCAGTCTGTTACTTGACCTGTTTACGTCTCCTTTATTCTTGAAATTTTCTTCCTCTCCCTCTTTTCTGTGTCTCCTTCCACCTTTTGGAGATTTTTGTTTCTAACTTCTCTTCCTCAGTCTGCCTCTTGAATACTTTGGTGGTTTCCATAGTTTGGACCTCCTCCCTTCTCCCTCCACTCTGTGGTTCTCTTCTACTTAAACGACTTCAGCTATTCTGATGATTGTTAAGTCTACATCTCCAGCCCATGGAGTCTTCTTTTAGTACAAATCCTTATCTCATTATACAAAAAATTTTAAATTTGTATCCCAAGAGCTAACAAACTCATTGTCCAAAAAGGATTATTTCTAAACTCTGTCCTTCTTCAATGTTGTCCTTCTCCGTAAGTGGCACCATTGTCCAGCCAAAGAAAATATTGGGATCACTCCTTTCCTCAGCCTAGAAACAGTTGTCACAGTACATAGATTTCAACTGCTTGGTGGTTATGATATCCAACACCTTTTCTGCTTCATTACTGCCAAAGTTCATATACTCATTTATTCAAAAGTATTTATGGAATGTCATATGTGTGCCAAGCACTGAGGATACCTTAGGAACTGCTAAGTCTCTGCATAGAAACTGCATTCTAATGGAGAAAGATAATGAATGAATGGATAATGAAAGAAGAAAAAATCAGAATATGCCATGAAAAGGAGGTTGAAATGCCATGAAGAGGAGGTTATAAGTAATGACTGGGTAGTTACTGTAGTTGGGGTGACCTCTTTGAGGGGAGATCTCAATTTCAAGAAGGAGCCAGGTATGTGATACTCAGGAGGAAAGTCAATACAGAAAGATATAAAAACTTGTACAAAAGCCCAAAGATGGAAATGAGCTTGGTGTATTCAAGGAACATAAAGGAGGTTAGGACAGCAACATCATAGTGAGAAAGGGGAGGGGGCGTTGGTAAGAGATGAAGTAAAAAAAAAAGTTATTCCAGGGCCAAATCAGTATAGTTATGGAAGTCAGAACTTGGAGATTAAATTTTATCCTAATTTATTTGTTCTTAAAATTTATTCTGGTACTCAGAATGAATAGATTTTAGGGCAATACCTTGGAAGAGGCAGGCAGGTGAGCAAGGAGGCCATGGTGGCAGTCCAGGAAGGGGTGGCGATGGTGTGGAGTAAGATCACAGTGGTGGGTAGGGTCCGGTATGGGGACTCAGGTTATATTTTGTAGATGGTTTGATAGCTGTTACTGATGAATTGGACATGGCAGGATTTTAGGGAAAGAAAAATTAAGAATAATTCCTCAGTTTTTGGCTTTAGCGTCCAGAAAGAGTATAGAGCCACTTAATAAAATGAGGAGGATTGTGGAACTAACTGTTTTGGATGGATAGAAATCAAGAGTTCTCTTCAGTTTTGCTATTTTTGAGATCCTATTAGACATCCAAAATGTGATACAAGTTAGCAGATTGATATATGACTAGTTTTCAAAGCAGAGGTTAGAGTAAAAGATAGAGAATGGGTGTCATAAGCATTCAAACTGGCATTTAAACATACTGTGCTGATGAGATAACAATACAAGGCTGAATATGTGCTAACTATTATTCTGAGTATTTTACTTCATATCACATGTGTTAATTCACGAATACTTCATGACAACCCCCATTTCATAGGTGAAAAAACAGCAAAAGAAAAAGAAATTATGTGATTTTCCCAAGGTTACACAGCTGATAATTGGCAAGTCCAGGGTTTAACTTAAGGGGTTTGGTTTAGTAGTTCCCACTCTTAACCATGATTCATACATAGGGTGTGTATATAGCAAGAAAAGAAAAGTGGTCACACAGGTCAACATTCTGAGGTTCTCAGAGGAGGAGAAACCAATAAAAGACTTTAAAGGAACAATCAATGCAACATAGGAAATCCAGGGAAGCAGATGAGAGCGATATTATAGAAGAAGGGGGAAGATGGCAGAAAGATGAAGTATGTCATCAAAAACTATTGAGAAGTCAATAAATGTACCAACAGAGAAGTTAAAATTGGATTTGGCAACATCAAGGTCCTTGGCAAGCTTGACCAGGACACTTTTTTGTGGAGGGATAAAAGCTAAAAGCCATTTGGTGAGCCTGTCTTCAGAGTCATTGCTTGACAATCCTTCCAAATGACAATGCCTGTCTGTCTCATTTGTGCCCCAGCTATACCTACGTAGTCACCTTTCCTAACATCATTTTCCCACTGATCTTCTGGTTTATTATCTTGTGATTTGTCTCTCTTTCTTTCTTTATTCTCTCTCTGTTTTTCTTCCCCTTCCTGCCTTCCTTAACTGTAAGCTTATGAGGTCAGTAGATTTGTCTTGTTTGTTTTTGTGCCCTCAGTGCCTAGCATAGTTCCAGGTATTTAAGTGTTAACTAATAAATATTTAATGACTGCATAAAGCCTGAGTTTGTCAGTAATATAAAAATGATTTTGTTGAACTTACATCATAAAACTTGTACCAGGGTAGACTTTGAGGTATTATATAATGGGAGATATAGGAAGCAGGGTTATATCTTAGACACTACATTCAAAGTTGTGCTACTGGCGTGAAAGAAGAAAAGTTTTGAATAGGAAGCTCTTGTGTTGTGTACGTCCCAAGGAGAGTTTTAGAGGGAAGCCTCCCAGTAACTTAAGTCGCATGTATTTAAGGAACCAAATAAAGATCAATACTTTGCTTACTCACTTGATTTTGCTGCTGAGACAGGAAATAACCATTTATTCTTGCCTGAGCCATCACACTTTGGCTGTCAAACAGATCACAGCATACCACTGACTGCTAATTACATACCTAATGCAAAGTAATTTTGGCTCATTGAGTGGTGTTTGCTGAAATTTTTCTACAGAGCTTTCTTTGCAACCATTGACTTTTGAGCACATAATATATTATAAGAGGCTATTTCTGAAAAAACACACAAAACATATCTGTGTATTTGTCATATTAAAAGTAAGAGCCTTTCATCTGAAAATTGGCAGTAGTGCAAACTGTATACATTATTTAATCATGATTGCAAATGTTAAAGTTCTAATATGTTCTTTAAAAGAAAAAAGTTTTTTAATTTGCTTTACTTCCTATCTGTTGTGATATTCTTTATATCTCTAGCCCTGTGGTGCCTCTTGACAAATGAATACTTTATTTTATATAATAAATTTGCTGCTAAAATTTTCATAGATTTGTTATTTTAGTTTTTAAATCCACATTATTGAAGAGTACAATTAAATATACCCATTTTAAGTGTAGGATACGATGAGTTTTGATGGAGACAGGCACCTATATAGCAATCATGACAATCAAGCTAAAATATTTCCATCATATTTTAAAAATGTACTCATATGCTCACAATGTTAAGTCCCCTACTGAAGAAAGCAAGGAGGTGACATAATATCATGAGACTAGCAGAGAATTTTGAGTCAGCTGTTTTTCTATTTAATCACTTACTAGTTGTGGGAGCGTGGATAAGTCTTTAGGCCCTCTGAGCCTATTAGTGACTGATACCTATTAAGCTTTTCATAAATGTGAATTGTTGTTATTCACTTATATTTAAAATAAATCTTATAAAAATAAAATCTTATTTTACATTTAAGAGTATAAAATAGTCTTGGGAAGATAGAAATCTTTATTGTCATTCATATTTATATGTAGTAGGGCTAAACTAAGTGGAGCTCACCTGTAATTCTGAGGGTTCTATATTTAAATAAAGAACACGTTTTGGTTTTTGCATTATTCCTGTCACTTATCTCTATGTAAACATGAATCTTTGTATTATCTTGTAGTATGTTTCATTATCATTACTATCCATTGTGTGGGGGTGTATTTATACTGTAAACATTCACAGTATCCAGAGAAATGCATGTTATTTAGGCTCTAAAAAGATGAAAATTAAAATATAGTGCAGAACAAATTTAAAAACACTTGTAGTGCATAAAGGTGGCATAATAATAGGCTTAAAAAAATAAAATGGAGGTTTTGAGTCAAGTGGATACCACACATTTTAGCTCTTGAATATAATGAAGCTGTTTGAAACATTTTGGTGATCTTGGTCTCTGTGTTTATTAAGGGTATTCTGATATCATTTAGATTTGATTGCTGAAGCAACAGGCTAAGTTTGCTTTTAGCTTGAATCAGTTCTTACCCACTAAATTTTCATACAAAGTATGTATTTAACAAGTGTTTCCTCAGTCTGCTTCTATGAAATATTTTTTGAAATTTAAATATAGTTGATAGACAATATTATATTGGTCTTATGTATCCAGCCTAGTGATCTGACCTACACTTTTTAGAAATCCTTTTTGTTTACTAGAGACCTCTCTTTACTTAAATAATCACACTAAATTTAGAATCAGGGAGATGGAAGCCTAGATAATATCAATTGTTGAAATAGTCTCCCATAAATATATATATTCAGAGGCATGTCAAACTTGGTTTGAGTTGATTTCTTTCTCAGAAAATATAGAGACCCTATGATTCCAGTTCTGTGTACAGGTAGCCTTGTCCTTGTTACATTATTATGAGGACCACTCTGGATTCAACTCTCAAATTGATCACTTATTAGCTGTGTGTCCTTGGACAAGTTACACAACTTCTCTGTTCCTCGGTTTTTCTTTCTACAAAGTGAATACAGTAATGGTACCTCCCTTTTAGGGTTGTTATAAGAATTAGAAGAGTTACTACATGGAGAGCCTGCAATAGGGACTGACATGGATTGAGCACCCAGTGAGGGTTATGCTGATGAGAACTCTTCCCAGAGAAGCTGAAATTAACTTGCTCCCAATCGAAACGTTCTGTGTGAAGCTAGTGGTCATTTTGTTCAAATGATTTCTGGCTTTGTAGCCCTGTACTGAAATTCTGTGAATAGCAACACACGATCCCAAGTCCCTTCCAGCTCTGGTGCTCTATGATCCTTTCCATCTGGACTTTATCTACATAAACACAATTGCCTTCATTATTCAGGACGCAGATGTTTGTGGTCGGTAACTGCCCTCCAACTCAAGAGTCTTCCCAGGCGCTGTGCCTCACGTTGCTATGTTCCCTGCAAAACTGAGCCTTGCTGATTCTTGCACAGGAATCTGGAGAAAGCAGCCGGTTCTAAGATAAAGAGCTGACTGGTTTCGCTGATTCATCCTTTGACATAATAAGACGTAATAAGAGATGATCTGCCTGTCTCAGCACAGAGCGGTGGCACAATCGCACAGTGAACTTGATCACTACAATTACCTGCTGCTTAATTGGTTAAAGTGTCCTTGGGATACGTTCATGACCTCAAGCCAGACAAAGGCCATAAGCAGTTCAAGTAAGAACTAGAAAGGATTATCAGAGAACTGTAAAAGGCTCCCCCAATTTCAAAATTTGAAAGAAGAGACACCTTGCAGTGGTAATGAGTGACACCCCAGAGAGAGGGGGAGGAGGCACAGTTTCAGGGAATGCTTTCGATTATTTTGTCTGAGCCGAAAGTGATTTGCTATGGACCTTCACATCACCAGTCAGTTCGTGGTTCTCTGCCTGTGTCTGTGACTCTGTTTTCTCTAACTCTAAAGCCAAAAGGTAGCATGTATTAGGTTACAACTTCACGCTAATTCTGGAGAAGATGAATGCATTCCCATTCATTGCATGTTTGAATTCCAACGAGTGGAATAATTTACAGCGAGGGCTGATGTTTTCGTGAGTACTCTGTACCAGATACTGTTACAAGCGCTTTACAGGTGGGGTGGCCGACTCCCTCTGGCTTGTGCAGGACTTCCCAGTTGCAGCCTGAAAGTCCCACCTCGTGGGAACCCCTCAGGTTCAGGTAAACCAGGACTCTACTGACAAGTATTATTTCATTTAATTATCAGTCTCTTCCGTTCCCCAAAAGCCACAGTTGTTCTCTTCTGCAGCCAAATGAAGGAGGCACAGGGTGAGTTTAAGTGATTTCCTGAACGGTATAGAACTATTGCCATTTTATGAAAGTAGCTGAATGGGAACTCAAACCCAGCCAGTAGAGACACTGTCTCAGTCTATACCTAGGTTTAACTACTGGAATAAACACATAAGCTGTTGAACAAGACCCTTCCACCGCAACGTGGCCTACCCCTTGGGTGCTTCAGTTCTTATGGATGTAGGGAGAGGAGGAAACTTATTTCTCCACCATTTCTTGGTGACATCAAACCATATTGCAAACTCCAGTCTCAGAAATGCCTGTCAGGGACACACGGGAATGACTTTCTGAGCCACTACAAGAAAATTAATTAATGACTTGCAAATTTCTGCCGAAACAGCGTATCTGTGACATGCGGTTGGTGTAGCACCTGGCATAGAATCTAAGAAATAGCATTGATGTCTAGTTTTGGGGAAAAAAACACATCAGCAAAACATGTCTTGGTTGTGTTAATGTCCTTTCTCTCTTTTTTTAAAAAAGCCTGAAAAACTCTTCAGACATAGTGTAAGATGTCTGAATATAGGAAGTCATATTCATTGGAAGTTACTGGTTATCAGTGTTATGTAAGTGTTATATAAGTGCCTTTTGGTAGATTTTGGTTCCCTCTGTCCCTCAGCGGCTACATAAACTGCCAAATGTGCTGAGTAAAGAGCCATAATAAGACCCAGACTTTCTGATTTGGAAAAGCAGTCAAATGACAAAAAAGGGGGATGGCCTACATGGTGTTACCAACATTTAATTTTCTGAAACACTGATACTAAATAAAACACGTACTTGCTAGTATTTACTAGCATGTAGATCTGGTAGCATAAATTTACTATCACTAGCATATTTTTTGAAACATCTTAATATGCAAAGGGACAATGTTTTAGAGTAAGACAAGGAAGTTAGACTTTATCTCAACATATTTCAAAATTAGGCATTCTACTGCAAAACTATTTGACTGGACTATTGCATCCATACAACGCCACCCGGGCCTCAGATTTCCAACTTGTTCCAGAGTTTCATTTTTTTACCAGTGTCATTGTAGAATTCCAATTTCACATCCCTGTGTTGACAGAAATGGTAACAGCATATGTCATGCTATTGCACTCAGTTGAGAGCTTTCTGGGAAAACTGAGAAAGGCTTAGGGACCTCAGCCCCCAAGCTAGTGCCGAGAAGGAGCCAGCAGCCAGCAGCCTTGCACCCGCCTGGGGTGCCCAACGCAGGGAATCCTCAGCTCAGGAGCACTCATCCCCCATCGAGACCCCCCAGCACACCAGTGAGGAACAGTCAGAAATGTATTTGGAAGGCATATGCTGGGTCTGGGAAAACATTGCCAGGCATTGGCCGCTAGTGCAGCGGTTGAAATGGGGAGACCTGTAGTCGCATCCTTGCTCCGCCACCAAAAAGCTCCATATGGCCTTGGCAACCTTTGCCTGCCTAAGCCTCAGTTGTCCCTGTGATTTTATGGCCTTCCAGGCTCCTTCTGTTATAAAACACCCAAGTGTTTGATGTCCATTTCTTTTGAGATTCCTGTTTTTTTGCTCATCAACAATATGTACTAAAGCATTAACTGGTCTTACTATGTTAGTAGATTCCTCTTTTCATGTACAACATTCAGTTTTATCTGGTGTTTTGTGACAGCGTTCAAAATCTGTGTTACCTTTGTGCACAGAACTGTTTGGTGTTAATGCTAATTGTTAGGACACTGAAATGACTGCAGACTGGGATTCACCTTTTGTCCCTGAGTGCCTCATTCATAGAGGTTAACTTTGGAACCTGATAAAAGGTAGATGCCCTAGGTCTAAACCATGGTGATAAAAAATAAAATAAAATAAATCAGGTTGCAAAGGAATAAGGAAAGCATTTAGTTAATGTCCCAAAAATAGTACGACAAATTGGAAGCTTGTGGGTCATTTTACAAAGCAAGTACAATGGCAAGTACTCATCAGCACCCCACCCCCACCCACAAGACACACACTATGTCCATGTGGTCGTTAACACTTCTGTATTCGGAGTCTATAATTTCCTCAAGAGCAAGGATGGTGTCTCCTTCACTACTGCATCCCCAATAGTTAGTTCAGCCCCTGTAACATGTCATGTGTCCAGTAACATTTGTTACCTTTGCTAGTATTGTAACTGTTGGAATTGTTGGAACTTGTTTTCAGGATCTATGAGTGCCTCTCTCATGTAAAACTCTTATCATGTTCGCCCCTTAGGCAGAGTGGGAAGCAATTGCATTCAATCAAACCCAACTTCACAGAGTAACTAATGTGAGTTAATACCCCTTTGCATATTTTTTTTTTTTTTGTGAGGGCATCTCTCATATTTATTGATCAAATGGTTGTTAACAACAATAAAATTCTGTATAGGGGAGTCAATGCTCAATGCACAATCATTAATCCACCCCAAGCCTAATTTTCGTCAGTCTCCAATCTTCTGAGGCATAACAAACAAGTTCTTACATGGAGAACAAATTCTTACACAGTGAATAAGTTACATGGTGAACAGTACAAGGGCAGTCATCACAGAAACGTTTGGTTTTGCTCATGCATTATGAACTATAAACAGTCAGTTCAAATATGAATACTCATTTGATTTTTATACTTGATTTATATGTGAATACCACATTTCTCTCTTTAATATTATTATTTTTAATAAAATGCTGAAGTGGTAGGTAGATACAAGATAAAGGTAGAAAACATAGTTTAGTGTTGTAAGAGAGCAAATATAGATGATCAGGTGTGTGCCTGTAGACTATGTGTTAATCCAAGCAAGACATGGGCAATAAAACATCCACATATGCAGAAGATTTCTCTCAGAACAGGGGGGGTGAGGTTCTAAGCCTCACCTCTGTTGATCCCCAATTTATCACCTGATGGCCCCCTGCGACTGTGCCTGTCTTAGGTTGTTCCTCCCTTGAGGAATCTTACCCGTCTCTGGCTAACCAGTCATCTTCTGGGGCCATACAGGGAAATGTAAAGTTGGTAAGTGAGAGAGAAGCCTTATTGTTTGAAATGGTTAGCTTTTTATTTCTTTGCATATTTATGCCCTGTGGCTTCTATGCCCAGCATTTGTCTTGAGGTATCTTTACCACTTGGAAGAATTATGATACTCGGTAAATTTGATATGAGGCACGAATTCTATTTAAGGGTTGTAATTAGGAAGGAAGAAGAAAAGCTATAGAAGTAGCAGGCGGAAGAAAACATGGGAAGATTGATTATTTCTTTGACATATCTTCTTGTAGAGTAACTTCAGCATTTATAGGTTTTAAGCTACTACTTAAATTGTGCACACACATTAACATAATAGGAGTATAGTTACATAACCAAAGCATACCTGTAACTACCAGCCATCTCCAGTGAAACCAAGAAAACCAGTTAGGCACCTTAGGCATTTGTGAAAACTTATCTATGATATGGTGGATATTGTCCAACTGAACTTGAACAGTCTGAGAGAAATCAGACAAATTAGAACAACCCATTCCTGGGGAATGTTCACATCCCTTCTGTTCTTTTAACAGTAAATAGTCTGTAGTTGTAAGATTTTGGAGCGCTACAATTTGCACTTCTCCTAATTCTTGGTTGAGTTCCAACAGTATAGATCCAGTCAAATTTGTTGTTTTACTGTATGCACAGGCCAGCTTAGATATCTCCTTCATTCCCATGGCAAGTCCAGGAGCTGGTGGGATGAGTGCATCTACAGCTGTAGCAGTGCGTGGATCTTTGTTGGGGTTTTTTGATGATCATCTTCTGGCATGAGTCTTCCCGAGAGTGCTGATGTTGGAAGCTCTTTTTCATATCGTATCTTAGTTCATTTTCGGGGTAGCCCAATTAGGCTTTGATCCTCTGTATAAACACAAACAGACCCTTTGCCTACACTTTTATATGCCCTTTATACCCTTGTGTAGAACTCATTGGAGGTTACCACACAGGAACTGCCTTTTTTTTTTTTTTTGGTATCACTAATCTACACTTACATGACTAATATTATGTTTACTAGGCTCTCCCCTATACCAGGTCCCCCCTATAAACCCCTTTGCAGTCACTGTCCATCAGCATAGCAAAATGTTGTAGAATCACTACTTGCCTTCTCTGTGTTGTACAGCCCTCCCTTTTCTCCCACCCCCCGATGCATGCTAATCTTAATGCCCCCCTACTTCTCCGCCCCCTTATCCCTCCCTACCCACCCATCCCCCCCAGACCCTTTCCCTTTGGTACCTGTTAGTCCCTTCTTGAGTTCTGTGATTCTGCTGCTGTTTTGTTCCTTCAGTTTTTCCTTTGTTCTTATATTCCACAGATAAGTGAGATCATTTGGTATTTCTCTTTCTCCGCTTGGCTTGTTTCACTGAGCATAATACCCTCCAGCTCCATCCATGTTGCTGCAAATGGTAGGATTTGCCCTTTTCTTATGGCTGAGTAGTATTCCATTGTGTATATGTACCACATCTTCTTTATCCATTCATCTATCGATGGGCATTTAGGTTGCTTCCAATTCTTGGCTATTGTAAATAGTGCTGCAATAAACATAGGGGTGCACTGATCTTTCTCATACTTGATTGCTGCATTCTTAAGGTAAATTCCTAGGAGTGGAATTCCTGGGTCAAATGGTAAGTCTGTTTTGAGCATTTTGATGTACCTCCATACTGCTTTCCACAATGGTTGAAGTAACTTACATTCCCACCAGCAGTGTAGGAGGGTTCCCCTTTCTCCACAACCTCACCAACATTTGTTGTTGTTTGTCTTTTGGATGGCAGCCATCCTTACTGGTATGAGGTGATACTTCATTGTAGTTTTAATTTGCATTTCTCTGATAATTAGCGATGTGGAGCATCTTTTCATGTGTCTGTTGGCCATCTGTATTTCTTTTTTGGAGAACTGTCTGTTCAGTTCCTCTGCCCATTTTTTAATTGGGTTATTTGTTTTTTGTTTGTTGAGGTGTGTGAGTTCTTTATATATTCTGGACGTCAAGCCTTTATCGGACGTGTCATTTTCAAATATATTCGCCCATACTTTAGGGTTCCTTTTTGTTCTATTGATGGTGTCTTTTGCTGTACAGAAGCTTTTCAGCTTAATATAGTCCCACTTATTCATTTTTGCTGTTGTTTTCCTTGCCTGGGGAGATATGTTCAAGAACAGGTCACTCATGTCTATGTCTAAGAGGTTTTTGCCTATGTTTTCTTCCAAGAGTTTAATGGTTTCATTTTCATGATTTACATTCAGGTCTTTGATCCATTTTGAGTTTACTTTTGTATATGGGGTTAGACAATGGTCCAGTTTCATTCTCCTACATGTAGCTGTCCAGTTTTGCCAGCACCATCTGTTGAAGAGACTGTCATTTTGCCATTGTGTGTCCATGACTCCTTTATCAAATATTAATTGACCATATATGTTTGGGTTAATGTCTGGAATCTCTAGTCTGTTCCTCTGGTCGGTGGCACTGTTCTTGTGCCAGTACCAAATTGTGTTGATTACTATTGCTTTATAGTAGAGCTTGACATTGGTGAGTGAGATCCCCTATACTTTATTCTTCTTTCTCAGGATTGCTTTGGCTATTTGGGGTCTTTGTTGGTTCCATATGAATTTTTGAATTATTTGTTCAAGTTCATTGAAGAATGTTGCTGTGAATTTGATAGGGATTGCATCAAATCTGTATATTGCTTTGGGCAGGAGGGCCATTTTGACGATATTAATTCTTCCTAGCCACGAGCATGGGATGCGTTTCCATCTGTTAGTGTCCCCTTTAATTTCTCTTAAGAGTGACTTGTAGTTTTCAGAGTATAAGTCTTTCACTTCTTTGGTTAGGTTTATTCCTAGGTATTTTATTTTTTTGATGCAATTGTGAATGGAGTTGTTTTCCTGATTTCTCTTTCTGTTGGTTCATTGTTAGTGTATAGGAAAGCCACAGATTTCTGTGTATTGATTTTGTATTCTGCAACTTTGCTGTATTCCGATATCAGTTCTAGTAATTTTGGGGTGGAGTCTCTAGGGTTTTTTATGTACAGTATCATGTCATCTGCAAATAGTGACAGTTTAACTTCTTTTTTACCAATCTGGATTCCTTGTATTTTTTTGTTTTGACTGATTGCCATGGCTAGGACCTCCAGTACTATGTTAAATAACAGTGGGGAGAGTGGGCATCCCTGTCTAGTTCCCGATCTCAGAGGAAATGCTTTCAGCTTCTCGCTGTTCAATATACTGTTGGCTGTGGGTTTATCATAGATGGCCTTTATTATGTTGAGGTACTTGCCCTCTATTCCCATTTTGCTGAGAGTTTTTATCATGAATGGATGTTGAACTTTGTCAAATGCTTTTTCAGCATCTATGGAGATGATCATGTGGTTTTTGTCTTTCTTTTTGTTGATGTGGTGGATGATGTTGATGGACTTTCGAATGTTGTACCATCCTTGCATCCTTGGGATGAATCCCACTTGGTCATGGTGTATGATCCTTTTGATGTAGTTTTGAATTCGGTTTGCTAATATTTTGTTGAGTATTTTTGCATCTACGTTCACCAGGGATATTGGTCTGTAGTTTTCTATTTTGGTTGGGTCTTTGCCTGGTTTTGGTATTAGGGTGATGTTAGCTTCATAGAATGAGTTTGGGAGTATCCCCTCCTCCTCTATTTTTTGGAAAACTTTAAGGAGAATGGGTATTATATCTTCCCTGTATGTCTGATAAAATTCTGAGGTAAATCCTTCTGGCCCGGGGTTTTGTTCTTTGGTAGTTTTTTGATTACTGCTTCAATTTCGTTGCTGGTAATTGGTCTGTTTAGATTTTCTGTTTCTTTCTGGGTCAATCGTGAAAGGTTGTATTTTTTTAGGAAGTTGTCCATTTCTCCTAGGTTTCCCAGCTTGTTAGCATATAGGTTTTCATAGTATTCTCTAATAATTCTTTGTATTTCTGTGGGGTCCGTCATGATTTTTCCTTTCTCGTTTCTGATACTGTTGATTTGTGTTGACTCTCTTTTCTTCTTAATAATTCTGGCTAGAGGCTTATCTATTTTGTTTATTTTCTCGAAGAACCAGCTCTTGGTTTCATTGATTTTTGCTA
The DNA here is from genome assembly GCF_030020395.1 of Manis pentadactyla. Lineage (NCBI taxonomy): Eukaryota > Metazoa > Chordata > Mammalia > Pholidota > Manidae > Manis > Manis pentadactyla. Next base: position 39,274,306 of record NC_080032.1, on the reverse strand, counting down.
TTGTTTTATTCTTCTCAATTTTATTTATTTCTTCTCTGATCTTTATTATGTCCCTCCTTCTGCTGACCTTAGGCCTCATCTGTTCTTCTTTTTCCAATTTCGATAATTGTGACATTAGACCATTCATTTGGGATTGTTCTTCCTTTTTTAAATATGTTTGGATTGCTATATACTTTCCTCTTCAGACTGCTTTTGCTGCGTCCCACAGAAGTTTGTGCTTAGTGTTGTTGTTGTCATTTGTTTCCATATATTGCTGGATCTCCATTTTGATTTTTTCATTGATCCATTGATTATTTAGGAGCGTGTTGTTAAGCCTCCATGTGTTTGTGAGCCTCTTTGCTTTCTTTGTACAGTTTATTTCTAGTTTTATGCCTTTGTGGTCTTAAAAGTTGGTTGGTAGGATTTCAATCATTTGGAATTTTCTGAGGCCTATTATGTGGTCTATTCTGGAGAATGTTCCATGTGCACTTGAGAAGAATGTATATCCCGCTGCTTTTGGATGTAGAGTTCTATAGATGTCTATTAGGTCCATCTGCTCTACTGTGTTGTTCAGTGCTTCCATGTCCTTACTTATTTTCTGCCCGGTGGATCTATCCTTTGGGGTGAGTGGTGTGTTGAAGTCTCCTAGAATGAATGCATTGCAGTCTATTTCCCCCTTTAGTTCTGTTAGTGTTTGTTTCACATATGCTGGTGCTCCTGTGTTGGGTGCATATATATTTATAATGGTTATATCCTCTTGTTGGACTGAGCCCTTTATCATTATGTAGTGTCCTTCTTTATCTCTTGTTACTTTCTTTGTTTTGAAGTCTATTTTGTCTGATATTAGTACTGCAACCCCTGCTTTCTTCTCACTGTTGTTTGCCTGAAATATGTTTTTCCATCCGTTAACTTTTAGTCTGTGCATGTCTCTGGGTTTGAGGTGAGTTTCTTGTAAGCAGCATATAGATGGGTCTTGCTTTGTTATCCATTCTATTACTCTTTGTCTTTTGATTGGTGCATTCAGGCTATTTACATTTAGGGTGACTATTGAAAGATATGTACTTATTGCCATTGCAGGCTTTAAATTCGTGGTTACCAAAGGTTCAAGTTTAGCCTCTTTAGTATCTTACTGCCTAACTTAGCTCGCTTATTGAGCTGTTATATACACTGTCTGGAGATTCTTTTCTTCTCTCCCTTCTTATTCCTCCTCCTCCATTCGTCATATGTTGGGTGTTTTGTTCTGTGCTCTTTTTAGGAGTGCTCCCATCTAGAGCAGTCCCTGTAAGATGTCCTGTAGAGGTGGTTTGTGGGAAGCAATTTCCCTCAGCTTTTGCTTGTCTGTGAGTTGTTTAATCCCACCATCATATTTAAATGATAGTCGTGCTGGATACAGTATCCTTGGTTCAAGGCCCTTCTGTTTCATTGCATTAAATATATCATGCCATTCTCTTCTGGCCCGTAGGGTTTCTGTCGAGAAGTCTGTTGTTAGCCTGATGGGTTTTCCTTTATAGGTGACCTTTTTCTCTCTAGCTGCCTTTAAAACTCTCCTTGTCCTTGATCTTTGCCATTTTAATTATTATGTGTCTTGGTGTTGTCTTCCTTGGATCCTTTCTGTTGGGGGTTCTGTGTATTTCCGTGGTCTGTTCGATTATTTCCTCCCCCAGTTTGGGGAAGTTTTCAGCAATTATTTCTTTTAAGATACTTTCCATCTCTTTTCCTCTCTCTTCTTCTTCTGGAACCCCTATAATACGGATATTGTTCCTTTTGGGTTGGTCACACAGTTCTCTTAATATTGTTTCATTCCTGGAGATCCTTTTATCTCTCTCTATGTCAGCTTCTATGCGTTCCTGTTCTCTGGTTTCAATTACATCAATGGCCTCTTGCATCCTATCCATTCTGCTTATAAACCCTTCCAGAGTTTGTTTCACTTCTGTAATCTCCTTCTTGGCATCTGTGATCTCCTTCCGGACTTCATCCCATATCTCTTGCGTATTTCTCTGCATCTCTGCTCCAACAATTTCTCTCTCCTTAATATAGCATGTTTATGATTCTTATTTTGAATTCTTTGTCAGGAAGACTGGTTAGGTCTGTCTCCTTCTCTGGTGTTGTCTCTGTGATCTTTGTCTGCCTGTAGCTTTGCCTTTTCATGGTGATAGGAATAGTTTGCAGAGCTGGGACGAGTGACGGCTGGAAGAACTTCCCTTCTTGTTGGTTTGTGGCCCTCCTCTCCTGGGAGAACAGCGACCTCTAGTGGCTTGTGCTGGGCAGCTGCGCGTAGACAGGGTTTCTGCTTCCTGCCCGGCTGCTATGGAGTTTATCTCCGCTGTTGCTGTGGGCGTGGCCTGGCTCTGGCAGCCCCTTCACGAGGCGCTGGGTTCTCTCAGGTGCGGGTGTGGTCTGGATATTGTCCTGTGTCTTCTGGTCTTTATTCTAGGAAGAGTTGTCTTTGTTATATTTTCATAGATATATGTGGTTTTGGGAGGAGATTTCCGCTGCTCTACTCATGCCGCCATCTTCCGCCCCTCTCCCCCTTTGCATATTAAAAACTGTAAGATCAATCTTTTTATAATTGCAAAATGCTGAGCCGAAAAGTTGGAGCCAGATAGGCTGTGGGTGATGGTGAAGAAGTTGAAACAGGAGAGAAATTCTTATAGGATATTGTCTTTGGTACTTTTAAAAAATCAGTGCCAGCTTCCTTCTCTGGCCTTTTTGAAAAAAATAGACAGCAAAGGCAAAATTTCAGGATATCATGAGAGTAAATAGACAAAAGGCCACTGCTCCCACAATTTCTCTCTCCTTAATATAGAATTAAATAACATTCAGTATTACCCACAACAGCCTCAGCCCTCTGCTGTAAGGTGTTTTGTTTTCTCCAGATTATTTCTACTTAAGTAGATCTGGATTCCTTACTTTTTCAGAGGGTTCACATGGCAGGTTTTGCACAAAACCTCTGTAAGAGGAAAGGTGCTGGCATTCTCCCCCTGCCCTTGGGTCAGAAGCCATTGGCAGGGTGCCAGCTCACTGTGTTGCCTCACTGGAGATGGGCTAATGGACTGGTACCTGGCTGTTCTTACTAGCCAGCTTTGGCAGTAAATAGACAGCTATTTCTTCGGCAAGTTTGTCCCTGAGTCGGCAAACACACCACAGTCATGTTGTCGCAGCGTATTCCATGTGAATGGTGTGAACAAATCATGATGTAACTCGCTTGAGTGCAGTAGCTCAATTTGCTCATCCCTCTTGTTTACCCTAAAGAGGAAAAAAAAAAATAAGTCATTGATTGCATAGTGAGTATGACAAGGAATATTTCAGGCAAGCAAAGACAAATGGCACCACTAGTCTTTCGAAGGAGATGCTTTCTGGGTCCAGATGTATTTGTTATGTTTGTAGTATGTCAAGTTATACATGTAGGCATGACATCAGACAGACCCAGAGCTTTTCTTCCATAAGGAGCTCATAGCATTTGGCTGTGAGATGTACGATATTTAGTACCCTGAAAGGAACTTTCTCTCCTAGCCGAACCTCAACTTATTTACCTGTCTGCATACCTCATGTATATGAGCAACTGTCAAGGGTGTGAAGGCCAGTCCTAAACAGGCAAAGCATAGATAGGGTTTCCTGCATCTAGACCAGTGGCAACAAAATAAGATGATAGGCTAGTGGCTTAGGATCTGCCCCCTGTGTTTAGAGCCCTTGACATAGCTTTAATTATGTATATCCTCATGGCATTCATTCTGTGCTCTTGGATCAACAGTTTCTATAAAATCTTTACCAAAGATCAGATTTCTTGCAACAGCTGGAAAAAGGGAGCTCTATGATTCCAAATGTTAACATGTTGAACAATTAAGTTTTTCCTGACACCTAAAATGTGCATGAGCCAGTGTTAGTAATGGGTGCTTGACTTCAAGTGCTGTTTGGTATATTTCATGCAAAGAACTGAAACCAGTCTAGGAGAACTGGAGAGAAGAGACGATTTCCATTGTTGAGCCCAAAGAATCAGTCATCGTTATTGTCCCACCAAATTATTTGACTTTTATTTGCTTGACTTTCTGTAGGGGCTCTAGGTTATGGTTTACAAAACCAGGTAGAATAAATGTGCTGAAGTAGAGAGAAACATACATTGGCACTATCCTTCTTGAGCAACTCAAACCAACAATTTTCCATTAAATCAGAAATTTAGGTGAAGTGGGGGCTCTTAATTAGGGTTCTAAGGAGCCATTAAACTGTATGCAACATTTTAAAGTACATTTGAATATACATTTTTCTGGGTAAAGTGTACATGGCTTGAAAATGTTTTAAAAAATGGGTATATATTTTAATGGATTCTTGGATATACAGCAACCCAATACATTAAATCTTGCTATTAATTTGTGCATAAGTGGGAGAAAATCTCCATATTCATAAAGTTTATGCTGAAAGCTCTTTGAATCCTTTCTGCTTCTCTTGCTTGCTAAGACAGAGCCCCAGGGAGAAGAGCAGCTGTTTCAGAGACACGAAGTTTAGCTCATCTCAAATATTTTACTTTTAACCCATTTGGAAGAGAAATTTTAGTAGGTGGCATTTGCTTTTCAGCCACTTTCTCTGGAATGCTTTTACCCTCACTAGGCAAGGAAAACTCCGATTTAAGGCTTCCACAAAACGTAGATAACACCAGACTGGATTTCAGACAGGGAAGCGCTCTGTATCTCTGGGTTGGCACAGCCCGGTGAAAATTGTTGAACTGCAGCATTTCAGTCATGGTGCCAGCCTGGTGGCTCTATGCCAGGAGTGCTATTTGGCAACAAACGGCTAGACAAGCAGCTGGTTATTGCAGCGAATCTGAGCTGTGTGCTTGGGGCCACGACTCTGCTGCCAGATCCTCCAACCCAGTTAGCAGCTGAACCCTGGAGGCTCTCTCTGGCTCTGTTTCCTCCTCGCCTTACAGTGGGCTTTGCCCAGGCAGGGCAGTCGGCAGCAGGTCAGCCTGCCTGGGTCACGAGCTGTGGCGTCTGGCCGGAGCGGGATGCTCATAGACCACCTGAAGCTGAGAGTACCCTTGGCAGCTGCAGCTGCCTCTGTGAGGGCACCAGCCAGAGCGTGCTTTCACTAGGGGCTGGCGGGAGGAGGTCAGAATCAATATGAGCTGCTGGCATTCCACTCAGGCCAGGGGCGAAGAAGTGACAGCCCTCTGGCGTCTGCCTTTGGCCCTGTTGGCATCTATTTCATGCTGTTCTTTGGGGAAAGTGCTAAGACTGAGGTGCCTGGTGAGCAAACTTGTCAAGATGAAATGGACAGGAGGAGGTGGCAGGGGAAGAAACTGGCCCAGGACATAGAGCCCTAATCAACGAGCATAATGACATTAGCAAGGGGCAAGCAGGGTCTTACTAAATTTTCTCTGTGTTGCCAAAGTGGAAAAAAAAAATCCCTTTCTTAGGCTTTTTAACTCCCTTTTTCTGCCAGAACTTCTGGACCTTGAGAATTGTTGGATGATATGCTTTTGGATGGGAGAGAGCACAGCTTTTCAGGAGGCCCAGTCTCTCAGTAGGTGTTCCCCTCCTGGGGCCTGGCACCATCTGCAAGTTTGCAGCAGCTGCTGCTGAATTTAAACCGAGCTAGCAGGAGCTGGGCACAGCATGCTTGGAAAGTACTCATCCCACTTCTTTTGTTGGAGAAGGGGCTCCAGCAAGATTATTTTCCCACTGTTCTCCACCAGACACCATAATACAGTTTTCAGCACTGTGCCCTCCATGTTGATTCCCTGGAACTTAGAGAGCTATTCAGAATTGTGGGAAATGAGGTCTGACAATTTAAACATAGCCATCGGGTAATTCTCAGCATCTTTCAAAAGATGCCTGTAATTTCTCCCGGGGAAAGTTGAAGTATACTACAATGGTGGATCTATTAAAAATATTGGCACAGAGGAATAAGGACTCCTTTGTGTGTAATTGCTGGGATTCCCACCTCACCACAGAGGACAAGTATCAACAGGACACCTTCTATGAAACTCGTCTTTTACTTCTATTATTTGATCACTTTCCAGAACATGGCCTATGACTAGCCATATCTATCCCTTGACGTAGATGAAGTAAATAGAATGGGAATGTAGTTTCAATGTTATACTGCAGCTGTAAAATATTCTTCTTTTTTTTCCGGTGGGTGGGGGTGTGTGATCAGGTTCACTGACATCCTTTTGCTTATTTTTTTTAGCTCTATGGTCATTTAACCAGCAGACATTATTGTTTTAACTCACCAGGCACAATGACTCTCAGGACGGTGTGGATCACAGAGCAAGCTCAATGCATAGTGTAAGGGAGAAAAATCTGTTATTAATTTTACTAGTGAATGTTTCACTCAAAAATAATTTCACAATATAGTAGACATGAGTGTTTTTCTTATTTAGAGATCCATTGCACTTATCAAAATAACACATGGGCATTTGAGATTTTTGTTCATGAAGTCATAGCTGGATGGTTTGTGTGTGAGACTTCATTTTCTCCATCCCTTCTTAATCTATCTGCCGAGCTCCCACTCATACCTAAGAAAACAACTCAAAATACATTACATCATGAATTCCATATTCTTTCTCCAGTTTTCATAAAATCATTTGCCATAGCATGCATCTATGTCCCCAATTCCTCCTTATTTACTTGCTGGTGATCCTATTTACCACCCTACGTTCTAGTTCATTTTTACCTATTCATTTCTCCTGCTGGAATCTGAGCATTCTGAAGGGAGAACAGTTTTTTAATCCATATTTGCCTGCACTTCAGTTTTAGTGACATTAAATTGTACAGTGAAGTGAAATCACCATTTACATCAAGAACATTTTTAGTTTCCAGACACACAAAGTGCTACTGATTCTCATTATGGTCAGTCATTATTTCTATCAAGTCACTGTGAGCACTGAGTTAGCAAGTTATCAAACTGTTGCTCCTAATACAGAGGTAAGTTTCTGTAAGACTCCGATCATGACATTCTCATCAACCGACCACTACATATGCTTGTTTTATGTGTGTATCTCTTTAAAACCAGCTATTTTATATAATGTTAATTCATTAACACTGAACTCATGACCAATGGCATGAGAACCCAGGCCTGAACAAAGGTTACATAACACACTATTGTCTCCATAAGGCACTATCAGAAACCCAGAAATAGCAAAATTAAAACCACCAGATCAGTAAAGTGGTATATGGGAAGAGTTTATTGTGTATATAAGAGCAGTTCACAAACTGGGAGCTTTCACATTCAAAACTGATATGAAGCTCAGAGGCATGACATTATTGGATGGCTTATAAAATGAAAATGAGGAAGCTATTTAACCTTTATGGGGATTAGTTATTACAGTGAGGGTTTCCAGATGACAAGGGTTTGGTTAAAAGTGATTATCTTATATCACTTTTAGGGAGATGACTTAAGTTTCTTTTATGATTATCAGAAGCATGCACAAGAAAAATACCTAAGTTTTGCTCATGTTTATGAAGTAAGCTAGGTTTGGTTTTGTATATATGGCTGAAACAGTTTTGTCTGCTTGGGAGATTTTCAAGCTTGGTCTCCAATTTCATATTTTCTTAACAGCACATTATAGTTTCCTTGCACTTAGGAAATCTACATACAGAACACTTCAGCTCTATGCTTAGGAGCCATTTTAAACAGCAAATGAAAAATGAAAAGGCACAAAAATGTGCAGAATGTGGCACTAAATAGGCCACAGAAAGGACATATGTTTACAGCATAAGCGCTAAATAAGAAGCCCAGGCATTGTCTTGTTAAATGTCAGCTGAGGACAGGCCCATTGGGCAACTCAGATGTTTCACCTTCTTGCACATATCCACAAGTAATCATGAAACCACCCCAAGTATTGAATGGGGGTTATGCATGAATTTTAGGAAGTCAGTAATTTCACAGATTGTGTGAATCATGAAGATCAATTATATTATGTCTCACTGATATTTAATATAAGTCATCATTTCGTTTAATCCATGAGTATGTGGTGGGATATAGAATTAGAAAACTTAGTTTCTGTGGGGTATTATAAGCAGTGATTAGGAAATTTTCATTTGAAGTAGATTTTATTTTAAACTGAATGACATTTCGAAAGCACTCCTTTTTTATCTTGAGTGTTTAATTCAGGAAAGTGAGATGGTTTAAAAACACGTGTTTTCCAGAAGACACTCCACACCCTCTATAATTTGCTCTAATCTAGAAGTTAATGCACTAGGAACTAAAATTATTGAATTCATAGAGGCACATCCTGAGCACAAATACCTGCACAGTGGATTTTCAGTAGCAGCAATGAGCTTGACTCAGAATAGCATGTAGATACACATGTATTATTGATGGTAATTCACTCTGGGGAACTTCCCTCTGCAATTTATCCAATCCACTATGTACTGCTGGATATAGTACATGCATCTTTTTATGCATCCTATGTGGGATTATGAACAGTACCAGAAGGATGCATTCATTAAGACTCTTAGGAAAGTAATGAGCATTTTCACAGTAACAGATTTTTTTTGCTAGTAGAAAAAAATGGGTTTTGTACGTGTAAGACATTATTCAAATATGTGTGCAGGCATAAGTCTTTGAGGAAACTCAAAAATATTAAACTCTTGCATCTTTACATAAATATTTTCCATTAGAGAGCCAACTGTCTGTATGTGGAAGGTGATGTAAGAAATGCTCCACAAGGCACACATCCTGCCGTAGCCCGGACAGTAAGAAGCAGAAGAGAGACATAGTGCAAGAATTAATCAAGCATATGTGGGAAAAATGGGCAAAAAGGGCCAAGAGGCACCAACTTCCAGTTATAAAATAACTAAGTCCTGGGATGTCATTGCGGCGTGGTGACTACAGTTAATAATAATGTGCTGCATATTCAGAAGTTGCTAAAGAGTAAATCTTAAAAGTTCTCATCACCAAACAAACAAACCAAGTATATAAGTAACTTTCATACAAGGGTGGTAGATCTAAACTAGCATCATAAAGATGTAATCAGAATAAGAAGACCTAGAAGATGTCTTTGGAGGTGGACCCTGCATTATGATGAGAATGAAAGTACAGCATGAACAGTGTTATGCATGGGACAGCCCCGGGCACACCTACAGCCACATTTCAGTTCAGCTTGATTAGTGTGTGTGGAGCATACAGCCTGAGCTGGCATAGAGGTCAGTGTGACTCACTCAACTCAGAAATCTGGGAGACATCCTGAACGCTGCTTTTCTCCACCACCTCCACGTCCAGTCAGCTGCCAAGTCCTGTCCTGTCTCCTAGGTTTTCCTGACTTTGTTTATCCTTTTTACTTCACCCTCCCTGCTATTACTTCCACCCAGGGTCCTGCTGCCTCACACTGGAAAGGCCTCTTGACTGTTCCCCTCGTCTCTAACTAAGGCCTTCTCATTAGTGCTCCGCACTGCAACTAGAACCCGCTTCACCTCATGTGACCCGGATGGTGTCACTTCTAAGTCCAGAGTCCTTCAAGTAGTCCCATAGTCCTTGCAGGTCATAAAGGCCCCTCAAGATCAAGTAGGTTCCACTTCCTTCTCTACCCTTACCTCCTACCACTTCTCACCTTGCACCCTGTGGTTCAACATTAATGGACTCACCGCAAGTTGCTATGATTGCCATGTCATCCTCTGCCTCCAGGCTTTTATACCTGCTGTAACCTCCATCTGGAACACTCTTCCTCCCCATAACCTACCTAGGTAAGTCCTACATACCTGTTCAAGTGTCACTCTACATGCCAGTTCCTCCAGGAAGCCCTTCCTGATACCTCTCAGATTAGAACAGATGGCCTTCTGAATTGCTCACACTGCACACTGTGATTAGTCCATATACTATTAATGCACAGTATATTATAATTGCATCCTTAAATTGTTGGCCTCCATTCTAACTAACCTGTAAGCTCCTTGCAGACAAGGACTACATTTTATTTACCACTCTATAATTTCCAGTATAAATTGATTGTGTACAATAATAGGTATAGCAGTAGTAATGATTTTTGGAGGAAGGATAGTGCTTAAATAGATACATAGCCAGAAATAAGCATTATTTATCTTTATTTTGTTTATCTCTATATACATGGTTCATGGTTACACATGTTTAAGCCTTTTAATTATATAGAAATAATAAAAGATCTACTGAAAATCTTGACAGGACAAATGAAAGGAAAGCTATTGTTGAAACAGTTTTTCAAAAGAGTACTACAGATCACCAGTGTCTTTTCTGAGTATGTGGACAAAAAGGCATTAAGCAAGATAACCATTAATTCCATATTTCTGTACTCTCATCTGAGCATAGCATATTATACAACTTCCTGTGAACAGTGAGGGCTGTTTCTCTTTTATTCAGTTTCCCAAAAATGTTTCTCTGTAATTAACTAATTTCCCTTCCACATCATGACGAGAGGGAGGCTGGGTAGTGAGGTAAATAATGTGACAGCCATCAGCAGATTTTGTTTTGAGCCTGTCACCTTAGGTAAATTATTTTGACTCTGCTAAAGGAGCTGCTGGGATGAGTTGATCAGTACTTGCAAGTAGTTTGTTCCCACAGACAAGTGAGTTATTAATACCTTATTAGGTGCAGGGCACTCTCTAAGGTCCATTGATAAACACGCATCATCTTTTCTTAATTATTTTTAGGAATCCAATTGATAAGGTTAGTTTGCTTGCCTCAGAGCTTCCTCACCTCCTCTTCCTATGGCTTAATAGTTCAGCATCACACTGTATCCTGCAATAGGGTTGGTGGGAGAGCACCTCTCATCAAGAGCGCCATCAGGCTGTGCTTGCCTTGAATATGAGGGCTTGATTTGTCTATGACCAGCTGAACAATCACAAAAGCATGTAACACCCATCTAAAAAAATAAAGAGTGCCATTATTTGTTATCTGCCTTTTTAGGATTCCATAAAGACAAATTCTAATTTTCTTAGAAACTGTCTTCTGCGTTGGGGTATAGGTGCTTATCATCATGAGATGTATGCTTCATTCAGTATTTAATTTAGCTAACTCCTAATAATTGCTAGCTATGCTTAAGTCACTATGATTATAAGTAAAATAAGATGATTATAGTAAAGACCCAGCGCACGAGGACAGGACCTTAGAGGTGAGTGGGCAGAAAAAGAGAAGGAAATAATTATATCAATGTGCTAAATGCAGGCTTTCTAAATTAAAACCTTTCTGCCTTAGGTGCATTTCTGTCATACAGACCCTGTGAGTAAGTGCAATAGAAAGTTTAGGCCAAAATCTTGAGAATATGAAGCAAAAATCCAGAATTGAGAGACTCCCAGAATCACGGGGTTAGAGTGGGCATTAAAACGCGTCAAGTCCAAACTATTTTCCATCAAAAAGCTAAGCGCCCAGTGGTCTGTGAGCATAGCTTGAACATTTCTAATGAGATATACTCCCTTCCTCTTGATATATTTCATGTCATTGTTGATCAACTTTCATTGCTTATGAGGTATTTTCTTATAATGAATCAAACTACATCTTGCCATACAAAATGAAGCTAATTCTTCTTCAGTATTACAGCCTTGCAAGTCTAACAAGGTAATTGTCAGTGCCCTTGGGTCTGTTCTCCAGGCTAAATAAAATCGATACACTATTGGTAGAAGTCTGTTTGCTGTCCCAGACTCTTCTCTGTATATACATAATGGAATAGTATCTTTCAATATGCCAGTTACAATCAGTGGCTGCTGAGATCAATCTGGTGAGTAAGAATTAGAATAGGATGAGATACAAAATCTCAGTGTGTTTTATGCATAGTAAGCGTAAGTATTGTTTCCTCAAAGGTTCACTTCAGGTGTGTGTGCCTGTGTGCTCTTCTGTTTGTGTTTCTGTTTAGCTGTGTTGGTGTATGGACTGAATTCCAGATTTAAATCATTTCTTAATGAGAATCGCAATAAATAAAATAATAAAATACCACTGATATGTCCCTACAGGACACTTCACGTACCTTAAATAAGTGCTTCTCAAAATGTCAGTGTGCTTAAGGATCCCCTGGAGAGTTTGCTAAAAAACAGATTCTGCCCCATTCCCCCACCCCCGTTTCCTGCTTCTGCTTCAGAGAGTCTGGGGACGGATGAACTGCACTGCAATGTTCACCTGAACTGCAATTTTCATGAGTCCCTGGGCTCTGCCGCTGTGCTCACCTGTGGAGCCTGCTCTGTGTACCCTGCCCCTGGTGACATGTGACACAGTGACATAAGAACTGAGTGAGGACATGGGTGTCAATCTACATAGTAAATGCTCAGTAATGCTTAATGCAGTTAGTAAAGCCTAATTTCTTCTATATTTTTTAAGTCAAACTAAATGCAAGTAGACATTTTTAGTGAATTCTCCTCACACCCCACTTTGGGGACAGTTGTAGAATTGGGAAAAGTGTTGGAAGTGGTCATCAGACTTAGAGACATCAACTGGAGAAGGACATTCGGACAGCAGCGTCTGATTCCCAGGAGTTAGCTCATTCATATCCGCTGGCCTCAGAGAGGGTCTGACCCATCTTAGTTCCGTAACACATGTTCTATACTTTCCTGAACTGTCCTCAATTCATCTGGGTGAGAACTTAGACTCAGTGGCCTCATTTTTCTTTTATGGTCTCGCCATTGGTTCTATTAATTTCTCCAGTCCCAAGCTGATTTTCCTAAACAGAAAACCCCAATGCAAAAGAATCCAGAAGCTGTGCGTCCTGTTTGTCATTTCCGGTCAGCCCCACGAGGTCGCAAGCAGACGTCCTGTCTTGATTTTCTCCTTTTGCTGCCGAGAGTCCTCTCCAACACCTAGTCTCTCTTCTTCCTCTCTTGTGCTCCTTGTTTTATCTAAGTATCCCAAGTCTCCTTTGGGGAATACTTTGCACAGCAAGCTTGCAGTTTTGAGGTACTTGCCCACCCTCTGAAGCTGTCTTTCCCGTCAGAGGCTTATGCCTTGGCACCATGCCCATTCCTTTCTCTCTGTTGTCTTCTCTCCCTTCCTGATAGCTAAGACCTCACTTGACTTTCCCTTTCCAAGTCTTCCTGAGTCTTTCTGTGCCACAGCCCCTCACTCCAGGACTCTCCTCTTATACAGACAAAAAAACAATACATGACATCCCTGACTTTGCACAATGCCAAAAGTGTTAACAAACTTAAAAAGTTGCTGAAGAAGCTTTGATAGCTGCAGATTGGAAAAGAGTACATCTCTGTAACATTGCAACACTTTGCAGGGGGAGCTCTTGAAACATGTAGCTAGCAGTAGGGAAATGGTGTACGGCTCTTGAGATATTCTTGAATCTTTAATATTTTGGACTGTAACAACAGGAAGTCTCAATATGAAAAAGCAGGCTAACCTTCTGAGTTCAAATTTGCCTTATTAGCCTTGTAAATTTAGGGCAAGTTACTTAATGTTCAGTCTCCATAGCTTTCTCTTCAAATGAGGCGATAATACATCAAGAGGCTCAGTGATTTAAGTACATGATAAAATATAAAGAATTGCTTTCATGGAAGATTCTGCCCTAATTACCACTGTTGGTCTGATTCCTGAATTGCAGCTTCCTTTGTTAAGCTGTATCTCTCTACAGATCCTTTCTCAATGGTGTTCACATCAACTGCAGATGGCTTTCTTCCTTTTAGGAGAGGCTCTCTTCCATCTATTCCATTCATTCACTTCATCTTGTTGTCAGTTCCAAATATTTAATGATAAATCACTGGCTACTTCCTTGCTTGCGCACTATCATATGTCACCTCCTAATTGGATGGCATATTCTCATTTACTTCTGTTGTGCATTTCCTAAGCTTTCTGGGCAGGCCAGGCCAGTGTTGGCCATTGCCTGGCTTTGGATATAGAGCTGCTATATCTCACTTTTCTTGGTTGCTTCTTAAATGTCAGTTGAGAGAATGCCACTCACTCTGCTTTCCCCAGCATTACCCAGTCCTCAGAATGGATAATAACACTTACCTTACCCCTGCTCCTCCTGTTTTAGCAGTATCAATAAAGCTGTTTTTGATCCTATGCCAAAATGTATATTCATAGATTGCTACCCTGGCTAGATTGTTGAGAATAATAAATCCATAAGCTAGAGGATGGATTTTTCCATTAGGAGCTCTTTACTTATTGTTTTTACTTAGAAGCACAAAATGATTTAAGAAAACTAAGACTGGAATTGCAAAATTAAAGCCATTTCTTTTCAGATAGCTATGGCTTTTTAGATACGTACTTAGGTCTCATTCAACACATTTTTATTAAGTGCTTATTATATGGTTGTGCTGTGCTAGATGTTGGGATATGAAAGGGTGGCAATGTAGGTACAATGATGTCCTTATGAGTCTTTAATGAAGGAAGGTGGACATGAAACTACACAAAGCTATGGAAGAAAAGTAGAGGGTGTCATGAGTGTTTCTCTTAAAGGGTTTGATTTAAGCTGGAGAGGAGGGCTTCCTCAGGGACAGGCTTCCATGACAGTGTGATATTTAGGTGGTCCGTGTCTCCAGAATGTCTTTCTGGTACAATCACACATGGCTTTCTATTTAAACTGCTTTTAGGTAAATGTTCGAGTGTTATTGGTGTTCAGGTAAAGAATCAGTGAGCACACGTAGCAATATCAATGTAACTTTAGACCAGCAAAGAAACATGGTGACTATGCCACTGCTCCACAGTCCTGGCCTGCTGGGAAATGTCTTTCAAACATTTTGCTTAGATGTGTATGAATCTAGCTTTTGAGATGGCCAAGTTAATATATTGAAATTCAGAGCCACGCATGTGGTTCTTCAGATTTACAGACAAGTTCTGACTCTTCCCAAGCCCAGAATACCACCATTGCTCCTTTCTAGGCCTGTTGGCATGGTTCTCTTGGGGTCCCTTGGTCACAAAAAGATTACAGACCCACTTGTCAAAATATTAAAATTCAGGATTATATGTTTGTGGTTAGTTAGAAAAACAATGTGAACGTAGAAATGTTCTTCATTTACAGAAGGGCCACTGTGGCCCTCTTCTGGGCCACAGTAGCTGGAATACTGACCATTCATCCAGTGAGCACCCCATGACTTAAAAGTCCTCTGCAGTAGGCTTTGCAGACTGTGTATTTCACCCTCCTCTGCTCCCTAACATATCCCCCACAGTGTTCTCTTATTTACACACTACATTAAACCACTTAGATAAACAAAATAAGAAATGGAGTGTAACCTGTTGCCTTATGTATGCTTAGGTAACTGGATGCCACCCCACCTTTCATTGCATTTATCAAAGCACAGGTCAGAATTGATGGCCAGGCAGGTGCCCTAATAGACCAGTGCACTGTTTTCTGCATAATGCATGATGAGGGTCTTTGAGTGATCTTGCAGTGCTCTCTAGTGATCTTGCTCATTGCACACCTGCTGCTCTGAATAACTCGTGTGAAAAATGACCACAATTCAGTAGAAAGTCAGCCTGGCCACTAGCTAGGCTCTGAGGTTTTCTAAAATACGAAAAAATGTAAGAAGAAAACAGATTAAGTATGAAGTTGCAGTGAGTGAGGATGGGAGACAGGAGGTGAGACCCCTAGGGAACAAGAAAAGTGGATGGTTTCTAGACCCCCTTCTATGGTGGGTGAATGGCCAACGGCTGGGCATTTGTTTTGGTTCAAGATTGTCGAAAGGACCATTTGCTCAAGACTGGAGTTCAGCCTGCAGGTCATTCTCATTCTCTGCTTCCCAGAACTCCCAGACTCTAAATTTGAATTTAAAGGGGACCAGATTATCAGCCTGACAGGGCTTTCAAATGAGTTGTTCAAACCCTGGTTACTCTCAGTGGAACTAGAAGCAGTTTAAAACTAGGAACTTGTTGTGAAAATTCTTTTTTTAACATCATCTATGGCACTTACTGCACTTAACAGGCACCAAAGAAATATTTGGCTGTTAGACTGAATTCTTTATGGCTGCCAGTTTCCACAAGGCTGTCGACGAACATCACAGGTTGAATGTTGTTCATCAGAAAAAAAAAATACATCTCTGAGATTCATCTCAAGTGCTGCTTCCTCTGAGAAGCCTGAGGGACTCATCTTCCTCTGGCCATGGCCACCCTGGCCCTGGCCCCCAGCACAGGTGCACCCATCCTGTCCTTGCTCCCTTATGCTGTTCACATTTTTTTTACTTCAGTCAGAGCCGCTTGGCACCACTCACACCGTATTGTTCATGTTAGTTTTCATGACTGCGATCCTGCTTTAGTTGAGAAGCACTTTGGGGACAGATTAGTATCTGATTCATCTCTGTATTCCCAGGACAATGACTGGAACAGAGAAGAAGCCAGGGATATAGTTTATAAAATAGCATAAATGAATAGTAAATAATAAATATGACATGATAAACAACTTCATCTACCTATCTAGCTTAATCTCATTTCTCATAAAGAAGAGGAAGATAAAACAAAAGGTTTTAAAAAGAGGGAGTGGGAAATGTAAATCTGGCTGTTTCTTTCTCCTACCTTCTGAAAAGCCACAGCAGAAGTCACATGAATGAAAGACATAAACGTCAGCAAATGTATTTATTGGTGTTAACTGTGCCAGCTTCCTGGGGTAGTGCTTGAGCGTTAGTACTTAAGCAATACATTTTAATGACTGTTTCTAACATACAAGAGTATATTTAGAGATGAGAATACTATAGCACTTAAATAATTAATAATAAATTATTAATATGTTCCTCTAGAGAAATGCATTCTATTATCTCTGTTCTATATGGTGGTTTCCCTTTATCTTTTTAAAAGGCTTTATGATTTCGGGCTAAAACAGAGAGGAATGTGCATTTCCTTTGAAATGTTTTTTTCCCACTGCATGTCTAGTAAGCCCCTTGAGTCTGGAAGCCTTTCAGAAATATATACTTTGTATTTATAGGTTCAGATATCTATATGGTAAAAAACTCTTTAATTGGAATACTTTATGGAAAGTCCTAAAAAAGGAGAGTTTTCAATGACAGACATCATTGCTATTCAGATAATTTTTTTTCCCAAAGCAACTAGTTCATATTACTGACTTTTTAAAGTCTCCCTAGGTATTCTTTCAGTCACATAGATTCTGAAATCACTTGAATCATACTTTCCATATATGCTTTGTTATTTTATTTCTTACATTCTATCCTAATTTGTGTCTGGGCACATTATGGTGGAATTGATGAGGAGAGAAAGATTTGGTCACTCTGGTTTGCCCTGGGCCATCTAAACAGCTGTGTAAGCAGCAGGTTCTGGAAATACTGGGCTGACGACTTTTGGATATAATTCAAGAATGAGCGTGACTCCACCGCAGGACCTCACTCACTGCCTGGAACTGTTCCTTTGTGGTCATTCTGGAAGTCAAAATTCAATATGAATGCCTCTTGAGAAATGCCTTTAATGAACTATAAAAATCAGTAGTCTGAAGAGAAGGCCATTCTGATATAGTAATTATACCCATTTCTGCACACCCATGCCAATTAAGGACTATAGATATGTAACAAGGAGACACACACTATTGCAACCACAGCTGAATTACGGCAACTGACCAAACACGTACCTGAAAGTTAGTGATTTCTTTGAGAAAAGCAGAGCTCAGCCCCCTGTGCTTCACCTGTCCCTTTGAAGTGCCCTCTCCATGAACTCCAGACTGCTTTCATTTTAAATAATTGTTTCAAATGCACAAACCTAGTGATTGTTTGATTACCACTTCTTTTTTTTTTGGCCTTGTGGGGAAGATTAAATATTTAAGACTGGTTTTTTTTTTTAGATCATGCATTTGCACAGCTTTTGAATTCTTATGAAATAAAATTGCTCTTAATGAAACATCTGAAAACATGAACAAACAGTGAACAAGCCGAGTTCTCCAGAATAATGATGCTATTGTTAGGTGATTGAATACTTAGGAGATTAATATCATGGTGTACTGGCATGTTGCGTAATTCTAGCCATAATTTAACAGTAAAACCTACTTAAGAAATCAGGAGGCTGAACGGCTTGTCAGACACAAGGCACACACAGAGAGAGCAACACAATGACAAATTAGTCACTGTTTATATGCAGACATAGTTGGTCTTATTTTTTCCTTAATCTGTGATTTAGGTAATAATTGCACTGTAATTTAAACTCTGTGCAATTTGAATGTTTGCTTAATTGTTTTATTACCATTGTATTTACTAATACTAATACAGGGTGCCAGTGAAATTTGCCTCTGTGTCCCTAAGTGTTTATTTACATAAGACAGGCATTGGTTTAGACTGGATCACACATATCCCATTTTCACTAGATGACTCTTAAAATTGTTTGACCAAAGGCTATGGGGACATTTTAGACCAAGTGAAAATGTGTAATTAAACTGCTAAAGTGTTCTCACATTCTCCAAGCCAGGCTTTTCTTTTCCTTTGCATATTTTACAGAATTCTTCAGATGAGACCAACATGTCTTTTGCTCAACTTTTGGCATACTGTGCAACATCTTCCTGTATTAGCAATAGACTGTCAGAACATGACAGC
The DNA here is from genome assembly GCF_030020395.1 of Manis pentadactyla. Classification (NCBI taxonomy): domain Eukaryota; kingdom Metazoa; phylum Chordata; class Mammalia; order Pholidota; family Manidae; genus Manis; species Manis pentadactyla. Next base: position 39,255,914 of record NC_080032.1, on the reverse strand, counting down.
TGAAAGCTGTACAAAATCTGGAAAAAGGGGAAGAAAAAAGGACCTCTCATGACATTCAAATCCATCGTTCAGCTAGTCAGCTTTGGCAAATGCAGAGTTTCAATAACTTGAAAGTTGTCTTGACTTTTAATACAAAGTTAATCTCTTCTAGCTCCTAGGTTCTACAAACACACATGGAATTGCATGACTTTGTGTATGTTCTGAAACAACGTGTTTATGAGAGTGATGTGCATATGATATCCTTGGATGTCTTATTAAACTGTAGATTCTGATTCAGGAGGTCTGAGGTGAGGGCTCAAATCGTGCATTTACAAGTAGCTCAAACTGATGTTGATTCTATTGGTCCATACCTTTTACTTTGAATAGGAAGGTCCTAAAACATGAGAATTAAACATCTTTTGTAGGTGGAAGAGTCAGGCTTCAAGAAGTACATAGATGTGTGATACTGTTAAAAGAACTGAGAGTCTATTGGGCCTCTTATCAGGGTAGAGGAATAAATAATGTTTTCCTCTGCCTCTTAGCTAAAGTTTAACCTTTCAAAGAATGCTGTTGATACCTTCAGCTATTTGGTTTCTCTACACTAATGTGGTCTCATAGATGTGTAATGCAGCAATATATACGACCATGGAAGTGACTTCAGGTCATAAAAGGTCCCATAAATCGGGTTGCTTTTGTTGCTTTTGTGATTTTAAAATGAACTTAAGAGTCTGCCAGCCGTCTACATGTTACATCATTGATATTCTTGAAATTTTCCATCCTTCCAAAAGGAAGGATGAATAAAATCTGCATGTTCCCTGACTTCTGTGTGGCAGATCCCCCAGAAGGCTTGTGGCTTGGTAGAATTTAAGTTGTTTAGGTGACTGCACACAATACCCACATGTTACCTCCAGAAAGACTCAGCTTTTTATGTATCCATTACCCCTGGAAAAACACGTGGTATTAACCTAATCTGGAACAAGTTACACACATGGCTGATCCTGAGTACTTGGTAAAATACAGTAACTTTGTAGGACTTAGGTAGGACTTTTGGGCTTTCTAGTGTGAGTACTATAATGTCTTATGTAATATTTGAGAAATGAACTAAGAGGAACATTTACTTCTGCTCTTGATTTTGTCTCTAGGTAACATCAGAAAACAGTTCTATTTTAACTGTCAAAGACTTATTATTTGAATTATTTAAATTCTCTCTTAACTAGTTTATTTCATAGGGAGCCAGTTTTTTAAGCTAGAAGAGTCTACTCCAGACCTAATGTAAATTGCCTGAAATTGACCTAAATTTTCTGGAGACAGAATCATCTAAAGAACAAGTGTTTGGAAACATAAATGTTCTCTAGATGATGCCATTTTTGCTATTCTGGCCTGTATTACACTCAAAGACCCACAACACAGAGTCAAGATTCCACTTCAGAGCTTGGTGAGTTACACACACATAGTGTGACATGAACATTACCAACATTTACCTCTTCTAAAACAATCAGATCATATATCAAAACTAGTTCCTGACTCAATAAAGTTATAGTATATTGATTCTCATAAATAGCAGGAACACATGCCAGAAAACTTCTCCTCATTTAGATTTGTCCATCAGATTTCATGAATGCATTGCTTACTAATCTGTGAGACTTAAAAATCTTACAAAGAATGATAATATTTTGATCCTAATAGTTTAGAAAATATTAAAGAAGTCTGCAATATTGAACACTGGTAAGGTTCTGGAGAAACATAACCTGCTGGTTGATGACACTACTTTGGGGTAACAATATGTGTTTTGAATGCTTCAGGAATTCTTCTCCTGAACACATGCTAGTAAAACTCTTGCTCATTTATACAGTAAATAGATATGAAAATATTAATAACATAAATGTTTATCACAGCAAAACAAAGGAGTGGGTATGGATAAACCTAAGTGAAAATAGACAGGAGCTCTGACACTCAAAGTGGGTATTATTTGCTCAAAGGAACATTATAACCCAGTGAAAATAAAATAATCACAGCCCTTTGTTCCAACATAGTTGAATTCATGATTTGAAATGTTAAGTGAAAATAAGCAAGTTGTGGTAAAATACATAAACTATGACTCATTTAAGTAAAGTTCCATTAACAGGAGCAAAACTAAGCAATATATATCCTATAAATATGCTCAAATTATAGAAAAAAGTAAGGAATATTCTATTACAGTATGCAAGGTAGTGATTATCTGTAAAGGAAAGTTCAAGAAATGGGATTAGAGAAAGGGAAGCAAGGTATTTCACACTTACAACTAATGTATTTCTTACACTCTGTGATGTGTGTTCATCCAAAAAAATTTTACATCTCTTACATGTTATAAATAATCTCATATTCAAAATTCATTTACATGTATTAATAAATTTATATAAATTTATATATTTTTTAATATAAACATAGTCTGCAATTATAACATGATATAATCTGGTATCTAATTAAAATAAACCTATTTATTTTTTATTTGAATGATAATAAATGCAATATTCTGAATCATAATAAATTATAACATAAGTAAAACAGGGTTTGGATATAAACAAACTAAACTTTTAAAAAAATCCATGGCTGACCTCAGACTTTGACTTTGTGTATAATGTAGAAAATTATGTCAGAAAGAGTTGCAGATTTTAAGCTTTTTAAATGTCTGTTTTTAAAATTCAGTTTGATAGTAAATACTGTAAAATACTCAGCTGCCATATAACAGGAAATTAAAGTCCATAGTTTGAAAGACTCCTTTGAGTCTTTAGAAGGCATGTCACTTAGGAGCAATGAATGGATTCTCTTAGTGTATCATGACTTTAAATAGAAATATTAGTTATTTCTCAGACAAGGCTAAATTTTTTCTCTTAGTGACCCCACTGCAGAGGCTGTTGGAAAAGGCCTTTCTATTGGCACACATACACAAAAACACACAAACACACAGATCGCCATGCTTTGTAATTTTTTTTTTTAGAAGCATACAATTTCCAGGAAGAACCAATACATGTTAGCTGATAAGATATTTGTAGCAATACTCAGTCTAAAATAGCTGGCAGACATATGCATTGGTAGGTATCAGTTGTGTACACCTTTATTCTTTTTAGAAGTTTCTTGATTTGCTGACATACACTAAAATGATGGTATACTTGAAACAAGAAAAGGCAGTAGAAATACCCTAAATGAGTTGTCACCTTTCCATTCTTGAGACCATTCATTCAGTTCATGGTAACTATTCACTAAAAATAAGTTTCTTAGTTAACTAATAGTAATAATAATTCTTTTGTTAAGTGTGTGGATTGTAAGCCACCCAGTGGGGATCAATTCTTTTTTCATATCTGCGTGTTTGTGTGTATGTGGCTTACACTGCTGAAGTTTTCTAATAGCATTGAAATAATTTTTATGTAATATACATTGATTTTGGCATTGCTTATACTTAAAAGTCATGTAGGAAGACTCTTAAAGTATTACTGCTGGGTATGAAATTATGTAAGTAGTAATATCATATGAAACACATAAACAAAACAAGCATATGTAGAAGAGGAAATTACCCAACATAGCAAGTGTTTGCATGCTGAAATTATGAATAATTTCTTTCTATGTTTTCCTACATTTTCCAAATAGGAATTTATAAGATATGTTCCCTCTATAATGGAAAAAATAATCAGCATATTAAAATGTCAGTCCTCAGGTGAAGAGTGGGCTGAAGACTGTTAAGAGAATTTCAATTTTATGGGCATGAAATGTGGCTTTTCATTACATTTAATGTTAAGAAAAGTGGAACCAATTATGTTTCCACACCATATGGGAAGTACATGCCATCTAAACATAACAACTTTTTACTTTGGCCTACCAGTGGGTAACTTTAAGACAAGTGAACAAGTGGCCGTCTCCTGAGCAGAACAGATTAACATCTTGCTTGTAGGTGAGTTCCCATTGCGTGACACACATTTGTAAGCACAGTACAGTGAAACTTATGCTGACCCATTTGGGAAAAATCATGGAGCTTCAAAGGTTATCCACCTGGGGTGGAATCAGGCTCATTGGCAAGAAATAAATACCTGTATGGGGATTCAGGGCATGTGTTATTCTTTTCTCAATACCACTATTTTTCTTGCTATAATTGATTTTATATCTGGGGACTTAGCTTTTGCTTTCCATTTTTTGTGGTTGGGTTTTTGTTTCCAAATTACTGTCCTTTGATATGGGCAAACATTTCTTTACAGAATAAAAATCAGTATGTGGCTGACCCTTTGTCAGGTCCTCGTTTCTGTAGTTTTTCCTTTGTGTTTTTTCTTTAACCCATACAAATGGTCTTAAATTAAGGATTTTAGAGACTTCAAATGTAAAAGTAAAATTTCTTGGGGAAATTGGTGGATGGAAAGTATTTCTTGCTGCTCCATGTCCATGTGGCTCCCTTTCATTAAAAAATATTGTTATCTTTTGCCATGAGTGCTATTATTTGCTGAATGTTTTGCTGAAAAATTCTATGATAGAAAATCTCACAAATCATCAGTGGGCAGCTTCTTGGTTATGTTTTCACAAACGGACTACACGCATGTAACCAGTCAACTCATTAAACAGATCATGGCCAGCACTGCAAAACCCCTTCCTGTCCATTCTAGTTACTAACTGCTTCCAAGGATAACCACTATCCTGATTTCTGGTACATTAATTTATATAAACAAATAGCATCATATAATAAGTACTTTCGTCCATCTGGTATCTTTTCCTCAACACTGGTGAGTCATCTACATTGTCATAGTAGCTAGAGTTTCTCATTCCCATAATGGTACAGTTTTCCATTGTTTGGATAAACCCAGCATATTTATCCATTATATTATTGTTGGCCATTTGGGTTGTTCCCAGATTTAGGCTGCTGCTGAACATTTCCTATAAATTGTTTTTAATACAAGGAAAAGGAAGCAGTTTCTCTAGCCATTTTATATATTGTGGGTCTAAAAGGAAAAAAAAAGTTTCATTTTTAAGTTTTCTTTAAGTGGATTATTTATCTAGAAATTGACATGTCTGTTGCCTATTTAACAACTTTTATTGAACACCTATTCTCTACTGTCTTCTGTATAATGGCTGGGTGATGCAAACGAGGAGGACAGTCTCTGTTCTCAAGTAACTCTTGGAAATCAACCTGTGCTAACCAATCAGTGAGGACAAAAGCCATGATTGAGGTAGCACAGGGCACCCTGGGGGAGGAGATGCTCCTTTCTCAGCTAAAAGAAACTGAGCTACTGTCTTCCCTGATACAGAGAAGATAAGTTACATAAAGCATTGTGGAGGGCCAAAGGACTATTAAAGCATAAAGTATTCTTGGATTTTTTTTTCTTTCTTTTTGTTGAGATGATTGTAAACCAGTTGAGTAATTTACACAAATACTATCATGATAATAAAGAGTTTATTTTGTTTGAAATAGTGTCTATAATGGACTCTTAAGGCTCAAGTTAACACATAAAAGTAAAAAGACTAATTAATCAAGCACAGTGCACTTGTCAGTAAGTGATTAGCTTTAATGAGTTTCTCCTTTTCTATTTGTACCATAGTTAAGAACAGCTGGTTCTGTCTTTCCTGGAGGAACATTACCACATAGTCAAATGTTTGCTGTGTTTCTACTAGATGTGGATACACTGTGCACCATGAACATGTGCAAACCATGGATTCTCCTTCTTAAGTACTATGGGGCATGATCTGTGCCTAGAAACAAGATTTATGGTCATAGGTGTTTCAAGAAAGCGTGAAAACAAAGTTTTGGGTTGTGATAGTATAGGCATTATATTACACTGAGAGCACTGAAGGAGCCTTGTAGCAGAGGTTAGAAACCATATATTCAAGCTTCATTAAAAAAGAGTTGATCTGATAAAAAGAATCCATAAGAAGACATGATAATCTTCTTGGCATGTGGGGAGCAGCTGAATATTTTTCATGCACTTTCCCATTAGCTCACGACCTTCCCAAGTGGTACAGTCTAAAAAAAGTATCCTAGGTGTGTTCTTTTTTATGTAAAACATTTTCCCTGGTGGAATGAAAGGAATGCACCCAGGGGGTGTGTATACATGTACACCTACAGTCATATTGGGAAGGTTTAAAGCAAATGAACCAGCAGTCACTGATAATTGAGTTGCGATAGCATTGCATGAATTTTGCAACCTACTCACTTTCATAATTATGTTTTTCAGAATCTATTTATAACATCAGCCTGAATTTTCTGACCATTAGTTTCATGATTGATTGATCATCACCCTGGCAACTACTGTTTTGGAGTAGCTCTGATAAACTGATCATTAAGCTAGGATGCTCAACATACAGATTTTTATTCAGTCTTCTCATTTACCTGGGGTGGTAGTTATATATATTTTGTATATAATTTAAAAAGTACTACAGATAATACAGAGAATCTGTAAGGCAAATAATGTTCACATAGGTAATTGGATTGCACCATTGATTTATGTTATGAAATACTTGAATATCTAGTGCACAGTGGTCTTCCTGATGTAGTTCCATAAGGACTAAATCTTTTGGGGTTGTAACAGCAGCTTTATCCAATATCCTTCTCAAAATGTAATGCAAAGAGATTGATGTATTGACAAAAATGACTGTCCTTATCCACTTAGGTACTTTGTTTTATACATTTTTGGAGTTCAGGATAAGAGGATTAGTTTAAATTAAAGTTGGTCTTGATTTTCACCATCTCAGCTTTTTGTATGTGTGAACTTTAAGAAAAAATGAAAATTACCTTCATAGAACTACTTCTTTCTACCATATGTGGTTTTTGTCTAATTTTCCATTGTGAGTCCTGATTCTTTTAAATGAAGCAGTAGCATTCTTGTATTACTTAATCACAGAAATGCATTTTTAAGTGCTACCAAGCTCAGAAAGATTCCACAGACAACTCAAGACTACCCTTCTTTTACAGACAAATCTCCCTCGAAAATACATCATCTAGTTCTTTGCATTAGCCACTTCCTCATACAAATAGTGAAAACTGTGTGTCCATTAAAAAGCTTAGAGCAGCTCCTATACTACATGGAATTCCTCTTCAGTATTTTATGTTAACTTATTTCTAGAGTGTCTTTGCAGATTTAAAATATTATAATGCCATAAAACATTTTACAATAAAGATTTAAAAATATTTCTTACTTTGGCTCTTCAGTGAGGTTACAGCTTACTATCTTTTGAATGAAATGAAATAAATTTGCTCAATATAAGATATAAAAAAGTAATGTATCATTTCCAGAAGGATATGCACTTTGCAGCATTGCAAAGTGGGAGGTATCTTTGCCTGGTATACTCAAGTCCCTTTGCCATTCTGATTTTCTTGTCTGGTGTTAGGGGCCTGATAGATATATCCACTCACTCATTCATTCCTCCAACAAATGCTTACTGAGTCCTGTGTGCATGGCCAGGGTCATGAAATAAATAAGACCTCTGCCCTACCCTTGAAGTACTCATCGTCAATATTTGATTAGGGAAAGGTGTATACAGTCTAACTTAATACAGCATTGCTAAAATATTGTACTCCTGCCATAAATACATTGATGATACAATGCACTGGCTAATAAAGAAATGCTCTGCGCCCAGGTGGAGCATCACTAGAACTGAAATTAGCTGCCTGGGGAAGTGAGAAAAGGCATCAGAGAGGAGATGCCAGCTGGGCTGGGATGAGGAGGATGATGTAGTGATAAAGAAAATGTAGGAGGAAATTAGAATAAAGCTCAGTGACTTATATCAGAATTGGGAAGTTCTATTTTAGTATTAACAGCACAATCACTAGAATGCTTTAAGAACCTGATTTTTGCCTTGGTACTGGGGGCAACAGTGGAAGCCAAGCATGTGCTCTGAACAGCTGAATCCACTGCTCCTGGAATATGGGTCTCCACATGGCTACATGTGCTGCTGATGACATTTACTCCTATTGCGATCGAGGCAGTAGACCATGTCAACTTTTTCAGAATCCAGGGTTTGATGTCTTACCCAAACAGCAAAGGTACATTCTGCCACCCAGCTATGTTTTCCATTATGCATTCGGTTGATGCTAGAGTCACAGCTGTACAAGCATGTGCTACATGTTGTGAAGTCAGAAGCTTCTTTAATCAATGTATTTCCTTAGAAGTGAGTTCTAATCATCGATGATGAATGTCCAGCTATACTATTTCCCATGAATATTGGTCATCGTTCTGCCTTTTATGGGAGTGGTCATGTCTAACATCTGCAAAATATTTGAAACTGTTTTGTGGCCAGAGGACTGACTTTTATCTGGTGGTGTTCACAATGCAGTAAGGGTAATGTGCTATCAAGGACAGAGGAGGATTTTGTGGCCAATCACACCTGAGTTGAGATGTAAGTTATGTAATCATTAGCTGTGTCAACTTAGGCAAGTAACTAATATAACTAACTTTAATTTTTCATCTTAAAAAAATGAGAATAATAACATCCTCTTATTAGGTAGTTGTGAGAATTTGGAATAAAATATCTAATGCACTCTATATAGTGCTTGGCACATAGGAGGTGCTCAGTTAATGGTATATACTTATGTGTTTGTATATAAACATAGCCCAATCATTTGTAAGTGTTCCTGAGCTGAAAAAAGTCATCAGGTCCATAAAAATTACTTAAAAATCAATGCATTTTCATAGAGGTTTATAATACACCAAACTTTATTCTGGGTACTTTAGGGATGATCAAAGAAGTAAGAAACATTATCTGGACCCCTGAAAAATCAAGGTTTGGTTGGAGAGACAATCTCATGAGGAACAAAAATGTCATAAAACAATAATAATAATAACAGTAGTGCTAGATGATTTAATTCAGGCTATGAACACAATAGCTATTCATATTTGGGAGTTATAGCCTGTGGACAAGGAAGTCAGAACATGCAGTTTACCCTTGAAGGACCCTAATTGCTTAGAGAAGGGAAGGACGGAAGACATCAATTCCAACATCACAAATTGGCAGTCTTCAGGCTCAGTCTGCCTAGAAGAGATATTTGGCCTTCACATTGATTTATAAAAATTCTAGGCCAACTTTAAAAATTGGGAAATATCACTTAAAAATCCAGACTTCTTTAAAAAAAAATCATAAAGTCTGGCAACACTGGGGTCATATTCCTTCACGGTAACAATGCCAGAGATGAAAAGCCGATGCCCCTCCAGCTGCAGCTTCAGTCTGTCATAGTCTCCACCCTGTACGCAGTGTACCACCTGGCCAGTTTCTCCCCCAGACGTGTTTCCAGAGAAGGGAAAAAGCGGAATATGGTGAGCTCAACTTTGTTGTGACACTTGAGATGACCACTCAGCCTCCTAGGGGAAAAATCTAGTAACTCTACTTGAAGACCTTGGACTGAGGTTTGAGGGTGAAGCAGATCCAGAGAAGGAAATACGGGAATGAAACACAGGGAAATAGAAATTCCAAGCCTGATAATGAACGAGGGAGATCTCTATTGCAAAGGTTCCTTAGTGTGGTTCTTGGACCAGATGCATCAGCCTCACCTGAGAAATTTTGTTGACATTCAAAGTCTGTGCCTGATCCCAGGAAATATGAACCAGAAACTCTGAAGCTGAGGCCATCCAGGAGGTCTGGATGCATGATGTTTCTGAGAATTACCTGTCTAATGGGTACTGTAACACCACAGCACAAGAGGGATGGTGAGGCACACCTGCTTTTAGGAACTTGGAGGAAGAGATGGGGTGTCTTGCCAATGGGTTTCAGCCCCGGGCAAGTTCGCTATGGATTCAATGTGAATAAAGAAATTGACAGCAAAACGTTCTTTGGGGTGAAAGGGTTTATTACCCTGCTTGTTCTCCGGCAGTAGGTTGAGCACTAGCGCCTCTGCCTTTGCCCAGAGTACTGGGCCGAGCTCTCTACTCTCTATATAGCACAATAATAGCTTATTGCCTAAAGGTGTGGAAATGGTAGCTTAGCAACAGTCCAGTTATATCATCAGGTGGTTAAGTTCAGTAAGGATCCTGGCCATAGGAACCCCAACTTCCCCACACAGGGCAAATGAAGGAAATAAATGAATAACTCTGCAAAGAAGGAAGATAAAAACCAGGTCAGGGTAATGCATAGGACCCAAGGGAAGAATGTTTGGAGAAGAAGGTATTCAAGAGGGTCAGATGATAGTGAGAAGTCAAGGATGATTATTTTACTTATTAAGAAGTTTTTTGTTGATTTTCAAAGTTTTGTTCCGACAGTTCCGACATACAGAAGCCACTATTTAGGAGTTCAGTAGAAATTGGGTGATAGAAGAATGAAGTAGGCTGAGCAGTACAATCATTCAAGAAAAATATGGCAGGGAAAGAAGAGAGAGAAACCTGATGATAGTACATAGAAGGAGGGGTGTGCAAAATGTTCAAGCACAGGCAGAGAGGAAAGAGCAGTGGCTCTGCAACACAAGGTAAAGTATCAGAAAAACGTACGTAATATATAATGAAAGAAAGGCCCAGACATAGAAGGGGTGAATGGGAACTGGAGGAGAGAAAAGGAGCAGGGGCTTTCGGTTAGAGATAGAAGGGTGGTGGCAGGAGGCACGTGAGCTGAGAGGCAGCATATTGAAGTGGCGGCAGACCGTGCTCTCCAAAGTCAGATTCCTGGGATTAGATCTGCTTTTGCTACTTGCTAGTCATGTGACCTTGGGGGTTAAGGTGTGTTAGGGTCCTCATCTGTAAAATACAGCTGGTAAGAGTGCCTACCTCATGGCGTTGCTGGGATGATAAACAAGAGCAAGTGTACATAGAGAGCCTGGGACATGGCTGGCCCACAGGAAGTGTTATGTTAAGTGTGTCAGCTTAATAATACAAATGGGGTTGGAGCTTAGAAAGGTTTTCAAGGGGAGGCCTGTGAATACCTGACAGGTGGTTTTGCTTCTGATACAAGAGGCGCTTAAAAATCTCCCAAATCTAAGAAGCACTTACATGAGAACTTGAGAGGTGGTAGGACAGGACTGGGCTCTTGAGAATAGAATGGTCCAGGGGTGGGGGACCCTTCATAGTCAACCGTACATGAATAAACTAGGAGTTGACTGAAATGAGCACCGAGGAGTGCCAGGGTTCAAAATGTGGTAGACCAAGTTCAATGACTTGTTGGTTGATGCCCAGGGCAGGACAAAATAAAGAATGGTTGGGTCTGGGGGATGGAACTGGAGAGGTGGATAGCATGGGAGGCTAAGAGGCAAAAGCATGAAGGATGGTAGTGGAGGCAACATCAGAGTGGCCGAGCCTGGGGAACAGGCTAAGCCAGTATTTCCATACTGCCAGGAGGAGACTGGGTGCATGATGAAGCAGTGGTGAATTGGCTTGGAGTACAAATGAGAAGCTGGACAAGAGCTAAAACACGTGCTTGCTTCCTAAGAGGGCCTCCACAACTATTAAGCTGGGATGTGCCGGCTCTATCAGTCAAGAGATATTATTATCCAAGTTATTCAGTTTTATGTCGTACAGTAAGTGTATAGGTAATAAGGCATAGGCAGGATTTTGTAAGCGAATGGAAGGGATGTTGACATGTCACACACTGACTAGGGGTGTTAACACACACCATTGTATTTCATCTTTACAGCCACTGTAAAAAGCAGGACTTAGTTATCACATAATACAGGTCAGGAAACTGAGGTGCCAAGGGGTTGAATAATTTGTTCCACATCATGTGGGTAGTAGAGCTCAGATTCAAGTCCATATGCATGGATTCTGAAGCCTGTTCTCTTTCCACATTAGCAGACTTTATATTAAAGGCTGTTAAACATGCTGAAATGTGCTATGATCAGTTTTAGAAAGCCCCCAAAAGGATGTGATTTGCCCTCCCTTTTGCAGGGAAATCCCTTTCTCACAAGCTTTCACTAAGGTAGCGGGCTCTACCCTAATTATATAGCATAAAATATAACCGAAGTGTTAGTACTTCTAAAAACCAGTAACTTGGCAATTTTTCTTTTGTTTTAGAATTTGAAAGTCCTTTTTGGTATGAAATATCTGTTGCAAGTTTACATCCATTTCGAATTAAAGATATAGTGAAGACACAAATCAATGAGTAGTTATTATCTGCCTGCAGGATTTCTCCCTGTATGAAGCACTCTAACTAAATCACACCACTAACTAGCACCCAGTTCTTTCAGGTGAAGGAAGAGTTACATAGATATTGCCCCTGTGTTTTCCTTGCACCGCCTTTCTAAGAAGTATCAAAAAAAAAATTCAAAGCAGCTATACTTGAGTGATAAATTGGGATTATACTGACTAAATGAAAAATATTATTAAGCAAAAACTGTGTGAAAAAGTTACAGTCTGCCTTTTGCAGTATGGACTATCATTTGAACAAAAGCAAATGTTTGCTGTTTTGAAAGTAGTTTTCCATGTCTGTGGAAAACTCCTTCAGTCTGTGGAGTCTTGCAGATAAACCACACGTTTCCCTGTGTGTGTGTTTTTCTCTTCACGTGGTGGTGCTCGAAGTACTGTCAGCTGTATCAATCAATATCACCTGAGATCTTGTTAAAAATGCAAATTCTTCAGGCCCAACTTGTACTTACTGAGTAAGTATTTCTGGGAAGAGGACCCAGCAATCTGTGTTAATAAGCCCTCCAAGAGATTCTGGTGCACATTAAAGTCTGAGAACCACTGTTGATCAGATTGCACATGTGGCATTACAGCCCTGGGATCCTGGTGAACCTCTTTGTAGCATGAAAACAGTCATGTAAGTAGTAATACACTGGTCTAAAAAAGAAACTTCTTCAGAATTGTTTTTCTTTCTCCTAAGAAGCATAAAAAGCATTTCTGATTGTCCAAATGTTGTCCCTTCTTCAAACGGTTTCTCTTCCTAGAAGGTTTCTTCAATTCTCCCAGCTGGAATCCCTTATTTGATGTTCTTTGTAATGTGTGATCCCCAAGTTGTAAGTTAATAAGTGACATTTTGTGTTGTGCCATAGACTTGTGAAATTGACTTGGTGTGGCTCCATTATGCAAGAGTTTAATTATTTCTGGGGGTGGAAAAAGAATGCCCGGATGACAAGCCAAGAACCAGGTTCTAGATCCTAAGTTGTCTGCTCTGGGGGATCTGTGTTACTTCTGGCCTCTGTTATCACACACAAATGCTGGATGACAAAAAGTTTGGAGGTGTCAGGTGAGAGCTTGGTGGGACCAGCTGCAGAATTACTGAGCAAAGCATTTAAAGGAGTGTTGTCTGGGTATTCTCACTGTGTTCCCTTCCCAAAAACTCACCAAACCTTGGATAAGAGACTATTGTATTAGTATGTTAGGGCTGCTATAACAAAATACCACAGACTGGGTGGCTTAAACAACAGAGATGTATTTTCACACAGTCCTGGAGATTAGAAGAATGCAATCAAGGGGTCTGTAGGGTTGTTCTCTTCTTGCCTTGTAGGTGGCTGCCCTCTCCCTGTGTCCTCACACAGTCTTTTCTCTATACCTAGTATGGTCTTAGGGTGTAAGGAGATCAGTCCTATTAGACTAGGGCCCACCCATATGGCCTTGATTTACCTTAATTACCTCTGTCCAGATACGGTTACATGCTGAAGTAGTAGAGGTTAAACTTCCAACACATGGATTTTGAGGGGACACAATTCAGCCCTGGACAGTTATTCCTGGCTTTGACCACTTGATTGTAGATTGAACTTGTTAATGCTTTACAGTATGAATGGTTTAGGACTTCTCTTGTAATTGGAGCCTGGCCGAAGTGGTCCATGAAAGGGACCCACATTCCTACTGGGTCCCTAACCCGTAGATGTCCTCTGCTAGCATCCCACATGCAGAGAATGGGCGAGCCATCTGCAAGTCAGCAAGCGACCACGTCTGCACAAAAAAGGAAGTTTCATCCACTAAATAAATGTAATACATTTTTCCAGTCTGGTATCAATATAGAAGGCATGTGAAAAATGAATTAGCTGGGAGTTAATTGACTGTGGAGACTCTATTTTCAGTCTCTGACTGTATTTTTTAAATTAATATACACAGTGGGTGATTCAGCCAAAGGATTTAAAAATAAATTCTTTATAGAAAGATCCTACCAATTTGATGTCTTCATAATTCATGAAGAGTAGACCCATAATAGCTCTATTTTCTCCTCAACTTTGGAAAATAAAAGATGCTGTTAGTTCAGATTAGGCTTGTATGTGGAGTTATTGAGTGTATCAGCCAACATAGCTGGACTCAGATGCTGTTTCAGAATAAGAATAAATGCCAGAAATAATTGACTATGTATTTAAAAAATTAAATGTAAAACTCAAATTGACACGTCAGGGTGAATGTATTTTTACAAGTTGATGGGCAACACATGAATTTACAGAACTCAGTTACAAAAACTCAAAATGTAAGTACATAGTGATTATAGATAGGCTACTGTTTTACAGAGTATCAGGCATGTTTTACAGTATATAAAGAGAATGCTACTTCAGACCTGGCTGTTTTTGGAGGATGTCAGAGCATTCAGGATAGTTGTGGAATATATCGTTATGATACAGAGTGACATATTTGTATGTCAAAAGACATCTTAGCCATGTTGTATGTGGGGCTTCTCCATTTGCCTAGAGATGGTACTGAACACCCAGATGTAAGGAATGGTGGTATAAAATGTGTTCATTCATTTATCTGTTCCCCCGCAGCAGTTGAAACCCCCAAGGAAGTCGACTGTAGATAATATTTTATCTCTTCTAACTGTAGGAATGAGGGCAGAGAAACGTGAATTGGATTTGTCTGAAAGCTTCCGGAGCCAGGAGGCACCCACAGCCAGAGCACAGGTTTCTATTTCCAGGCTTCATCCAGTTATTTGGTCTCATGTTTTTCCCCAGTATCAGATTTTTTGATTTCCATTCATGGGGGGGCCTAAAGAAAAACTTGTATTGACACTTAAGGTGGTGAACTAAACTCAAAGAAGGCGAAGAGTAAACAAGTGAGGTGATGTAGGCTTGGGAATACATTTTATCTCAGAAATATTTCTTTTTCTTCAGAGTGTGTGGCAAAAGGGTATCTTTAGTTTGTACACCAGTTTTTAGTCTATTAGTGCACTTTGTCAAAACATCAGGAAGAGGGATTTGATGTAATTCTTCACAGGTCTGTTATATTGGTGGTTTTGTGTTTATGGTGGTTTGGATCTGTTTTTAAAAAGCCTAAACTTCATTTACCGACATCAGTTGTTGACTTTGCAGCATGGAGAATATAGCACCAGTCATGCAGAACGCACCTGTGTGTCATTGTGAGAGTTCAGACATGAATTGGAACCAGTGGCCCATTAAACACCTTTTCTTGTTATTTAAAGCATATTCTAACTTTGTAAAATAATTATTAATACAGAATATTGTTAACTGTGCCCAGGAATGAAATTCCTGTAACTCTAGTCAGAGTAGAAGCTGAATCAGGTACTCAGCATTGTGTGTCACTGTTTTGTGATTCTCTGTTATTGGGAAGTCTTGCTTAGAGTGTAATTAATAAGGAAGTCAGGAAATAGCATAATTTGCTTTTGCTGTGTGTGTGAGATTTTCCATTTAAAGTACTATTGTAATGCTTTCTGGGAAATAACATTCTTTTCTATTTTCTGTAAAAAAATGATAGCCATTTTATACATACTACATTTCCTAAAGGAGAGTGCATCCTTGTGATATTGATATGGTAAGACAATACGCACACCATGGGTTAAAAGTCCCGTTGTGATGAAGGGGGGAGCCTAGTAAACATAATGTCCTTCATGTAATTGTAGATTAATGGTACCAAAATAAAATTTTTAAAAAAGTCCCATTGTGAGATGTAATTCATTATGAGACACACTAATTTTAAGTTCCTCTTTAAAAGACAGAGCTAAATTTCAATTTAGAAGGTATTTATATAAAAATTTCAGAAGTAGCCCTAGAACCAATTAAGAAGGATTTTTGTCTTAAGGGTTTGTGTGAGAAGGTTAAAAATGTTCTACGTTCTTTTTCTTCCTCGGTTTTTACTTCTCCTATACTGTGCTTTGTGTGGAAAACCAAGTTTCAGCAAATCTTCTATTTCTTCTCTCTTTTTGTCTTTACGTCTAAGATACTTACAATTTTGCAAATGTTTGCTTGCCTCCTGTAACTCAAACCTAGCAAACGCTACTGTAGTTCATTGATATGATTATCAGTACCTTTAACCAGTGTTGACTGAAAAAACAGTTCATATTATCATTTTACTGGTTATTCTCCTAAGAAAGAAACTCCTGGGATGAAACAGTGCTTCAAAGAGAGGCTATATGTATTTATTGTCGGGGGAGGATGGGGTGATGGGGAATTTTGGATGGAGTGGGCTTTGCATAATAATAATAGGCATGAGGTAAGAGACATTTCTGTAGTATAAACAAACCAGAAAAGCTTAAAGCCAGTGGGTATGTGTGAAACTAAGTACAGTGAGAACATAGTTGATGAAATCCCTAATATTAAAAATAACAGTATAAATTGTAAATATAAATGATCCTTTTAGCAAATCACTTTACCTGCCAAATTTCTTAGTGGAAGATTTTGACACTCTAAATAGTAATGTTTTAAACTACTATTTGGAAGAGAACCTTTGGACCCCCTTCTAATTCTTACCTACCTCAGAGAATGCCGAGGACTGGAGACATTCTGATATAGCAGATAACAGGAAGAGAGTAATTTTTAAAAGGACTAATACTTAATGGGCATTTACCCTCTACCAGCCACTGTTACCAGCATTTTAGGTAAGCCCCGTTTAACCCTCACAACAACACTATGAGGCAGAGACTATTGTCATCATTTTATGTATTTATAAATAGATGCATATGATTTTAAATAAATCATTATCTAAATCAATATTTAAAATAAACTTATATTATTACAGATAATGAAGTGATGCAAAGAGCACAGACAACTTACTTAGCCAATGAACTCTACTCAGGCTGACTTGAGATTTTGTGTCTTGGCAGTTTGCTGCCACAATGTATCTTTTAACTACAGTGCTCCATTGCCCTGGAGTCCAATACCTGGATTCCCAAAGACCTGAAGTTTGATTGAACTAGAAAATTTGATATATGCAGCTTCTCTGTTTTAGAGGCAACATGATATAACAGTTAACTTAAATACTGGACCAAACTTAGGCATCCCATATTCAAGTCCTTGCTATAACCTTCACAAATTATGTAATTTTGATCAAGGTGCCAATCTTTTAGACCATATGTTCTTTATCTACAAAATAGTAAGAGACACTGTCAGCCCTAACCCTTTGTGATTTAGTTACCTGGAGGGTTATAGTTAAAATGGTGCAGAAAAGGGAGTGATATCAAGGATGTAAGCAGCTGAAACATCAGGGTTATGCTGGCAAAATGTGTTCAATTCAGTATTGGACAACTCCAGCCCAGTTCTGGCTGATTTTAACAAGGGATGAGCTTGCAATGTGACTGGTAGCAATTGTCCCAGAGCCCTTCATCTGATTACACACAAATACTTTTGTTCCTATTGTGACCTGTCAATAGCTCAGATCCTATGGGAATCATTTGCAATGTAAAAGGTGGTATCATTTTCATGATGACAATAATCCCATCAGTTTCTAGAGGACCTTCAGTCCATCTTTGGTCAAAAGATGTGGGGGTGGGAGGGAAAGAGGCAAAGGTATTTTCAGTACTATGCTATTATCTACACTAGCCTTTTAATAAGTGATCATCAAAATGCTCCACAGAATCAATGATATAGTAAAAGGTGATTGCAAATGCAAAAGAAACATTAATGTTCAGGAACCAAGTTCATTAATACAGGGAATGTTTAATATTTGTCATATATTTTTCCACTGCTTAGGAACCCAGAATTAGAAGAAACTTGCCACATATTTTGGGACCATAGCTGAAATCTTGGGAAGACTATGAGTTGTTAATAAACTTGGCACTTAACCTGGCATTACAACTTCTCCATGTTATTATTGTTGATACAGAAGCATTCTTCATGGAATCCTAAAGGACAGGGTTTTAGGAATCGTTTTAGACAGACCCACAATTTATACCTCAGACAGTAGGCTCACGTAAATTGAGTTTCATTTTCCATATTACTCATCTTTTAAAAGATAAAACCTAGACTAGGTCTTCTGCAGGAGATGGTAAAATAATGAATACATTTATGATGTATACAGATATTTATGGTAGAAACTTTGTTGCAGATAAAGTAACATTGGTAACCTGCTATAAATATTATTTATCGCAAACATTTAGTGAGCTTCTATTAACTATGTAGCCAGGCATTGAAAATACAGAATGCAGCCCTTATCCTCAATTAACTTATAGTATATTTTCAGTAGCAAAAATTGTCTTACTTATCTTTGGAGCACTGCTAGAGAATCTCAATATTTCCACTTAGCCTGCTCCCAAATCCTGAAAGGTGATTATTACATTCTCATTTTTACAGATGAAAAAATTGGCTTGGAGGGGTTTGCTAAATGGCTCAGGGTCACAGCACGAGGTAAGCACAGAGCTGAACGTGAGCCCCGTTCAACCTGGTGCCAAGGTCTGTGGTTTTTTCCATGAATCTACACAGTGTGATTTACTTTGATCACAATCAAACGCAATCCCCTTTCAGCCACCTCTGACAGCCTGACAGGTTTATTTTTGAAGGCTCAACCCAGTGATTACGTAGGGAAGCACATTCTCGAGTTATAAAGAGGAACTGGTGAAAAGAGATCATCCAGGTGTGAAATGGGAGTTCAGAGTTTGTTTTCTTGTTTTTTTTCCTGTTCAACTGTGTGTGCACTGATGTTCATTAAGGTGGTTTAAGTGTCTTCATTGGGCTACAATAACATGGATTTTTTTCTCTCTCTCTCTCTCTCTCTTTCAGGTATGGAAAAATTGTATCCACAAAGGCAATTCTTGACAAAAACACAAATCAATGCAAAGGTATGTGAACTGTACTCAGGGCACCTGTGCCCTGAGCTCTTGCCTATGCTCGTGAATTGATGGCTCCTCCAAAGTGTGGAGGTCCAGGCACCGGCTGCCTAGTGACTCAATGTACAGTAGGTGGCAAACCTCTTTAGTCCTGCCGAGGCTTTGATGAGTTGCATTTCTAGTAGCATTGTTCATTAATTTTTTTCATTAACAAACAAAATGAAAATCACAAATCAGAACAAGTTTCAAATTGCTTCAGCATAAAGCTAAATTACCTCTTAACAACTCTGGGTTGTCTGATTTGAATGATATCATCAGTGATGCAAATTGATTTCCTATGTAAGAATGAGGAACTCTGGGGAAAACTTTCACAGGCAAAACATGGTTTAACTTTCTGTTTTTTAAATCTTTACCAACATTTGCTGATGAGGAATGAATGTAGTGATGGGCCCATTGTGTCTAAGCTTCAGCTGTACGCATCTCACGGGATCTCAGACTTGGTATTTTATTAAGCTTCCTTTATTTATTTATTTGTTTGTTGTTTGTTTTTGTTCCTGGAAATACTCCTGAAGTTATTTGACTGTATCCATGGTTCATGTTTCTCATGTCTGGGAATCACATGCACTTTTAAAGGTTGCATTAACTTATTTATGAAATCTATATTGCACTGTTTGCATGACTCTGTTCTTACTGGAAAATTGGAATGCTTCTTGTAACAAATGTTATTTGTTGTTCCTTTAATCCAGTCTTTTTTTGTGTTATGGACATTAAGAAGTATGGTAGAGCCAATACTATTCTAAACACTGCCCCTATTTTACATATAAATATAATGTGCACAAGTTTTAGGAGCAGGTATCCCATGGCCTCTTTGGATAACAGTAGGCAGATTCAATTAAGCAAAAAAAAAAAAGCAGTCCATGTCTCCTATACACCCACAAATGCACTAGGCATTTGGGTTCTACAGGACAGAAAATAAGACATGGTTTCCGTCATCTAATAGTTCATAGTTGAAAAGGAAACCAAAAAGGCAAGAAATTAACCTTAGTATAATTATTAGGATCAGTGTATCAGCCTAATGTATGTGAGAGTGTAACAGACATATCTGTGATGGGGTGTCCAAAAAATACTAGGGGGAGGAGACTATGGAGATGACTTTTTATGGATTTATGGGATGAGGTTTATAAAGGCAAGGCAGAACGGCTGGGCTTGGGAGAGCCTGGTGTGCAGGGACGAATTTCAGAATGTAATTGAGCAGCCCTGCACAACTGGAGTAGGAAAACGACAAAAAGGAAGGCATCACGATTATGGATGTTTTTAAAAAGTTATCCTGGGTAGTTTGAACTTAATGCTACATGTAACCCTTAAGTTTTTTGAGCAGAATTGATATGCTTCTACCTCTGTTTTAGCAAAGTTATTTGGCAAAGGTGAGTGGCATCAAATTACAAAGGGGAGAAACTGGAAGCAGAAAAAGAGCAAAGCAGATTTGAAATTCATAGATTAAAAGGAAAGTGAAGCAAGTGACCCAGGCTCTATTAGGGAAATGGAAAGGGGGCACCATGAGAGTTTTCAAAGGTAAAATTGAATATTCTCTATAAAGGTGAAAGGAAAGGAAAGGAATCACAAAATGAAGACTGCATACTGAGCTTTCATGACTGGGAGAGATGGCTGTACCATTTACTGAGGTTAGAGGTCCGGAAGTAGCAGAAGTAGGTTTTGGGGAAAAAGCAATGAGTTAGGTATTGGACATGCTGAACTGGCCATAAGATCTATATGGAAGCTGCATAAGAGGAAGCTAAAAGAATGCTCAGAGCTACCCATGGTGACGGAAATCAAGAGAGCAGGTGATAACACCAAAGGGTAACTTGGAGAAGGGGTACAGGGATGGGTACATTAGCATGGGAAGCTGAAAGCTGAATCCTGGAGCACATACAAGAACAAAGGTGAGCCGTGACCAGGGGATACTCTTGGCTTTTGGCCGGTGGGAAGCCTTTGGTACGTGAGAAGCATTAGAATGCTAGTTCCATTGCTTCCAGACATATCCAACCCTTTTCCAAAGTCTTTTGGGTAAAAATACCTATAAGAACAAGCAGAGAAAACTGAGGTACCCAACTCGAGCAGTCAATAATAATTATTCTAGCATCAATCAGAAGTATTAAAGTTTCACAGATAAGCAATATCTGTGAGCGTCAGTAGATGTTCAGAACCCATCACATGGTAATTAGAGTGGTAGATATGAAGGGTTCCTTCATTGTGCAAAGTTTTGCTAATGATGCAGATATCTCTCATCTCCATCCACCATTAGTGACCACCAAAAGGTAAATTGCTCATCTGGAAAAACTGGGGGTTTGAAGAGTAAAAGATGTAACTGAAAAGAGTTGTCAGAGTTTCTGTAAGAAATTATCTCTTAACAGAGAGGGTAGATCTGGATAAATACCATCAATTCCTGACACCCCTCCACATTGTCCTGTAAGTCCTTATTTTCTTTATTTCTCCAAAGAGACTTTAAAACCCAATGCAGTCAGGCCCTGTGTCATCTAGAAAACTTATTTTCAAAGAGGAATGTGGTGGGGGAATGCTTGGCTGTCTACGAGGGGGCTAGTAGAAAATTGCTTATAGTTGTGAAGGATGGCATGGGAGCAAGCTGCTAAGTTGGGAGGAAGATAGGGCATCACTGAGGAGTTCACAGAACTGGTAAAACAGGGCTTTGAAACCACCATCGAAATTATCTATTGGAATAGCCAAGAATCAAAGACGGCAGAGTATTGGAAAAAGGGATCCAGAAGGTATTTGTGCAGAATAGGAGGCATGATATGAGGGGTCTGGAGACCACAGTGACAATGAAGATTCATTGGTTGTAACATTTTAAGGTGTAAGATTCTAAACTGGAGATTTTGGGTAGGAGCAAAATCATACGGAGCTAGGAGCTAGGAGAACTTCCCACTTACAGGACCAGTGGGAGAAGGATGTTAGGGGAAAAAAATAAAAACACAAAAACACTAGTGAGGGCTGCAAAGGAATAAAGGAATAATATCCTCAGGGAGAGTCAGGCAACATTGTAAACATGCAAATTAAAGCAATTTGCAGTGACAGTTCCTACCCACTCAGGTAGCGGACTTTATAACACGCAGGCCATCCAGTGATGGTTACTGGAAAACTGGACCATCATTCTTCATTAGGGCCATGCTAAATTGATAGAGGTTTTTAAAAAGTCAGTATGGAGAGAGCAGTAAAGGGCAGACTATTAACACTAATTCCACTGAGAATATTACCCAAAATATTTTTTTTTCAAGCATAGTTTTTAAAATGTGTGTGTATGCACCCTCTCAGCACTCTTTCATTCTCTGTGTTGGAACAAATATAGGTAACATTGCAATATTAGCTTATGGAGCATATACAACTATGGTATCACCATTATAAGTATAGACAAGAGGACTGAAGTGTCAAACTGTGAAAATGTTTATTATGGGAAGTTAAATGAATATAGAAGTATGTAAAATAATGTATATGATAAATATGGTGATGGGTAAGTATTTAAAAGTCAGGATTGCTTATGGTTATGTCTGCAGTGGGGCCAGACTGCCTGGTTTGTAGCTTAGGAGCTGTGCGAACCATGGTAAATTACTCATCTTTGCTGGGTGCCTCAGTTTCCCCATCTTAAAAATAATAATAATAGGGCCTGACTCGATGAGTAAATGAATTAATAGATGGATAATGCTCAATGATACCCAGTGTGTTGGCTGTCCCATAAAATACTAGTAATATTAAGCAAAACAAAAATCTTTGTGTTAAGGTGGTAGGAAAGTGGGTGATAGATTACTATTACATTTATTTGGTTTCTATTAGATTTATATTTTGGTGGTTCTTTCTGTGAAGCCCACATACCTCATGACTGTATGTTTCTGTGTTTTTGTAAAATAATGTCTGATGAAAATAGCAATGAATTAGGAGAGAATGCTATGATTTGCTTCTTTAAATAATAGACAGACATTGAGTTCTTCTTGACTATTGCTTTCTCAATGAAAGAAGTGGAAAGTGTGTCTGAGGTGGCTTTTCAAACAAAGTCCCCAAGAGCACTGAGTCTGTCTGTGCTTAGACAATGCAAATCGGATTTGGCCTTCTGCCAGACACTTGCTCTGGAATCGTTTGCAGTCTTGACTCCAGACTAAGACTATACAATTAAAACCAAACATTATGAAGACAGAATTTATTTATTTTTGCTTTTAAAGATGTGAGTTCAGTTTTTCATGAGCTGTTACACATGCAGTATATTAAATGCGAGTCAGTGTTTAGTGAGTTATGAGAAAGTTGTCTCCTTAGAGATGAAAAGGCGTCAAAATTAACCTTGATGTATAAGGCCACTCTGGACTCTGACTCTATCTTAGCATCTAAAGGAAGGGCTTTTGTCCCCTGCGGCATCCCAGCCACACCCTGTGCATCCTGGACAGTAGGCAGGCCCAGATAAACATGCACTCTTTCTGTCGGGAGGGGTCACAGGAACTCTTTCAGCAGAACCTCTCGTGTTCAAGATGGTTCTTTCTTGGGCAGTGTCTGTGGCTGCTTTAGTTCTGTAAAATATCGCAATGTAAAACAAAACTGTCACCATCAGGCCAAAAGGGCCAGAAATTGCTGAACAAAGCAGGCAACAGCTCCTGATGGGAAGTAATGAAAAACAGACCACGGTTCATTCAGATATTCAAACACAAGGACCCAATAAATTAGTCACACCCTTGACCAAACACGGCAAGTCAAAGAGATTTGCACCGCTTTCAATTTGTGTTTCTTCCCATGTTGTTTTCCTCCTGGGTCCAGTGTATTTGCTAATTTAAATAGTCAGAAAAAATTAAATGAAAGAAGCCATTGAAAACAAGGTGTAAATCTGCAGTGAGTTGACTTGTCTCTGCTTTTTCCTGCTTTTTAAGTTTGGCTTCCTCGGCACCCGCCCCTGCCAGTCATTTTTCTGACAGGCTGTGTTTAGAGCAGAGGGAATGAGTAATGGATATTCCATAGGAAGTTTCCATGCCTAATAGCCATAGGATAGATATAAGAGCAGTTAGCGTGTGCCAAGCATACCAACTTCTAAGAGTTGGAAATACTCCCTTCTGCCTTTATTGCCACAGGCTGGTTGAATTATATTTATGGAAGCTTATGTTGCCTTTAACATTTCATTGGGCCCTTAAAATCAAGGTTGTAGACAAGTATCTAAAAGTTCTGAAGTCATCCATGAAGGATATCATTCATTCTTTATATAAATAAAGTCATAAACTGTTATTTCTTCTGTAAGAGGAATTACTTTGTGTACTATGCTCATTTTTTAGAGAGGGATAGAACCCTCCCAGACAAGTTTCAGGGAGGGTGTGAATGAATCCATTTAGCAGTTCTAGATCCATAGGTATGTTACACATGTTTTTAAAAAAATTATTTCTAGGTAATAACTAAATATGAAGCCATTTCCTTGGAAAAATTTGTAATGAGTCAATTTTACTTATTTAAATTTCTTCCTTACTCACTAGTATGGGCTATTTATATAGCAAATGAGGGAAGTGTGGATTTCTATACTAAATCCCATGAAACTGGAGGGAGAGGCAGATGTTATACTATGTCATATGCTTATGGAGAGTCCTTACACTGTATGAGGTAGCCCCTACCTGTGGATCAGTCCTAATAAGGGACACTGACATGCCCCTGGGTGGAATTTATTTGTGTAAATGGAACTGTTTGCTCTCCCAAAAATAGCATACTTGCCCTGAGCAGGTCCACAGGGAAACAAAGCAAGTGAAGGAAGCAGCTAAACGCCATGGAAAGCCTCTTTTCTACTACCTGTGATTTCCCCAAATCAGTGCAAACTAAAATAAATGTTCTGTGAAATTTATGAGTCTGGAGGAAGTACATTTTGAGAGGACGAGGCACCTCCCCCGGGTGGGCTCACAGTCTGCTGAGCAAGAAGCCCGTGAAGCAGGATGACCTGAAAACACATTTACTGCATTTTCCAATAATGAGATTAGATTATCAAAGAAAAAAAAAAAAGGCAAAACAGTTCTATTTAGACAACTGCACTTCTCTTTGGAATATGGAGTATGTGATATTTCTCTGAGCTTCTTTTGTGAATTTGACCCTAATCTATAACAGTATTAATTTTAACATTAGTCATAGGTGAACAACGCATATATATATATTTGCTTCATTTGGCATTTACATTGGCTTTTGTTTTCATTTCAGAAAATGATCATTTGTGTAGGAGCTTTGGTAAGTTCAGTCCATGCATTGAGTTTACTTTGAACTGTTGTCCTGTAAGCACATTTTACATGGACTTTTTATCCTGGACATCTTAAGAGAAAATTCCATTTTTTATAGCTTTATAGCCAGAGTTAGGGAAGAATAACCACGTCAAAGGTAAATGATTTCTATTTGTTGCCTCCAACTCAACCAGACATCTGCAACTAAAGATATTTTCTTCTGTCAAAAATAATCTTTCCAAGCCTATTACATCCAATTCAGCATATTAAATATTTTAGAGGGTTCCTTTATTTTTGCTGTTATTACCATAATTATTATTATTATACTGTGTTAGCTTTGAGAAATCTTTGACATATATGTAAAACAAAATAGGTACTAATAATATGTTTTGGGAATCGTACTACCATATGTTTTTCTTCAACAATGTTTTATAGCTATATATTTACTCAGCACTTGTTTGTAATCACTGTTAGTATACGTATTAGGCAGAAGTAAAAATGTCCTCAAACATTAACTATAATAGGTAACATTGCTGCTATAAGCATAAGTTTATATTTAATTTTAATACTATAATTAATATTATACTACGATTACTACTATAGCCTATTTCCCTAGCACTTTTGAACATGTAGAAATGATGTTATTAGAAAAACATTTGTAAATAACTTTTGCAGAGTTTAAAGTGGCTTAAAAATAAGATGGCAGCAGTATATTCTTTCACTTGTAATCTGCACATTGCTTTTACTAACTTGTGTCTTCTAACTAAACAGAAATCCTTTTGTCCAGATACCTGTTTGTTCTACTCCTGTGTTTGGATTCCCTACTTTTAGAATTTCGCTTACGTTAATACACATAAAATACTCTCTCTTCTTTCCTTTAAAAGTCTGTGTCAATATTTATCAAAATTCACTTTCTCAAAAAGCCCTCCTTTCCATATTCTTTATAAAGGACTTTACACCACTCTTGCCTTTGAGCACCATCTGGGAGCAAAGATCTTACACTACCTTACCTCTCATACGCTTGTGATTAGTGTGTGTCCTTCATCCAGATGATCCTCAGGATTCTGGTGGGACTTAACTTCCTACTGCTCCGGTGTTGAGGAAACAGGACAGTTCAGAGTGGTTGCACAGCTTCCAGAGGCTTTATCTTTATGGGAGCGCTGACGTCCCGTCAATGGAAAGAGCACACATGGCCAGATATATATATTCCAAAAGTCTGTAAAAATGCCCAGGGTACCGAAGACATACACATCACATACACGTTTCCCAGAGTTACTTTCTAAACTATGCATTTATAACTGAGAATATTTTATAAGTATGGAATTACCTTTTTGATTATTTGAAGTTACCTATTTTCACTCATCATTGATTTTAAAAGTATATGGGAAATCAAATGTAGTAATATGTATTTTAAGTAATATACAAAACGTAATAAAGGATAATGAACCAATATGTATGTGCATGTCCCATTTATTAAAATTTAGGTAAACTTGTAGTACCATATAAATATCTTTTCAAATATAAGATTTCAAAAAATAGTGATTTTTCCAAGGAAACCCCACTTAGTCCTTCAAAGTTTTTCCAAAAGAAGTCTATACTAAGAAAATCACTAAGTAATAAGCTTAGTTTTCTTGGGCATGTTACATAACATCTCTAAACATCTGTTTCCTTACCAGTCCAATTAGGTTATTTATACCTAGGATGAAAAAAATACTTTGAAAATGACAAGGCATTGTGTTTGTAGTATGTCTGGCACATTCATCAGGTGAGTATTTCTGGCCTTGGACTTGGGCTTCTCACAGCAACCATACTGTCGAGAGCTCCTGAGTATCTCACATAATTTAATGCAGTTCTGGGTATATTTTAGGTGTTCAAGGAATGTGTCTCTCATGAATGAACATGTGTTTCTTGAGACTGGCTTTGTTAATAACAAAACATTTGAGTACTTAAAGGATGTTTCTTTCCTATTTTTTGGACTTGGTTATCTGATAGCTCTCAGGATTTTTCAAGGGCTATAAACTTGACATCTTTGAGGAAAAGCACATTCCATTATAGTGGCAGGTGGGGGAATTCATTCTAATTGAGTTGGATAGGTTCTTAAAAAAAATGCTTCTTTGTTCACCCTTTGTTATGCTGTTCACTCTATAATGTTGTTTTACAAGTTCAAAGGTATAAAAAAGCCTAACTATTCCTGTTTCCTTAGTTTTTAAATCATAGTAAAAGCACATTTTGTTTAAAGGATGGTTAATAACCACTTGATCTGATGTTTGCCATTGTTTTTATTGACTTATTGGTTATTCATGTATTAAATGAGTTATTAAAATAGCTCTTTTCTCTATCCTTTATTAAAGAAATGAGAACTCTGGAGTGTGAAAGAGAATAACGCTAAAAAAAATAAAAGAGCCGAACTATAAAAACCTAAATTGAATTCAAAAGATGAATGGATGTATCATATATTGTGGTTCTGCAAGTAGCTGTAATTGGCTCACTTGTCCCTTTATCCTTAAAATATTGGTGATGTAAGGTCTCTATTTAGTATGATCATTTTAAAAACTGGCATGTTTTTCTGTCTGTGTTGTGAAAGAAGAGAGAAACACAAGATTCGCATTTAATTTGTACTACTTCTCTTAAAAAGAGCAGGTCATTTTTAATTACTAGGCATCCAGATAGACCTGTTGGTCATTCAGCTTACATTAGCCCTGCGTTGGAAGAGGCTTATATTCATGAAGCATCCTGGGAACACTTCTCTGTGCCACTTTTAAAGATACAATTTCCCTCAGTAAGAAATAATAAAATGCTTAAGTTGCAGATATCACAGCTGTTCACATACTCAGGGCTTGTCCAATATGGGAAAAGGAGGAGCTGAGACAAAAGATTTTAAGCAACGGAAAGACACTGGGCTTTGAGTTTAAGAGAGGTGTGAAAAATAACCACATTTACGATGTTACTAAGTGGCATCAAGTGGCAAAATTCCATGAGAAATACATGATAATGAATTTATGACTTTTGGGCTCTTATATTAAAATACATAATTAAGTGAAAACTGTAGCTTTTCATGAAAGGAATAAATGAAGGAAATAATTTGTTTTCTGGAAAAGATAATTATGTGAGGTAGGATTTAGAGCCTCATTTAAGAAAGTACTGTTAGAACATTGTGGTTAAAAAGTTTCTCACAGGTTCTCATGAGATATTTGAATGACAAGGGATTAAAGGTCAGACAATTTCTCCTTTTGTATAGGAGAAATAAAGAAATTGTAGCTAATACTATACATTTTCATAGAGAAGCAGCTGAAGAAATTGAGAATGATTGGACTAAATGTTTAATGTTTTATTTTTAGAATAAAAATCGTATGTATTTAATATATATACCATGATGCATTTGATTTTTAAGACTCCACATATGTGAGATCATGCCGTTTTTTGTTTGTTTTTTGCCTTTTGTGGCTTTTTTTTCCTGCTTAACATAATGGCCTACAAATTCATACATTGTTGTTACAAATGGCAGGATCCTTTTTTTTGAAGGCTGAATAATATTCCATGTATAAATACACTACAATTTCCCTATCTATTCACCTTTCGGTAGACACTTAGGTTTGTTTTATGTTTTGGCTGTTGTGAATAATGCTGCAGTGAACATGGAGATGCCAATAATGAACCGCATGAGAGTAACTCCAAGTGAAATGTAATTACAGGTTCATGCCAATCTCTGCATGTCTCTGTGTGTGTGAGAAAGAAAGAAGGGGCAAATTATTTATGAGATACTCATACAGTTTTTAATCATTAGATAAAGACATACCTAAAAGTTTTATGTTTTAGTTTAATATAAAGTGATTTTATTAAAAGAAGCCTGAAGTGAAATCCCCATAGTTCTTTGTAACCTTATACTACTATATTATACAATATTACAAAGGGTTCTTTGTAACCCTATACTACTTTGTAACTGTTACAAAAATCAGGAAAGTCCTGGAGACTGTTCTGCCTTAGATGGTGATCATATTCTTTGTTTTCTTCTGTTTTAAGAGGCTAATGTCAGGCCCGTGATGAGTTAACACCACATATGCAATTATTAAATAAGAGGTCATTTCCAAGCCTTGATATAAATGTGTATGTTTGAAATCTATGTAAAAATAATCATTTCTACTTTGCATCATTGTATTTCCACCTATTTATTATGTCCTATTAATATGGACTACTGTTAACAACTAAATAGGTCCTATTATGTTGTCCAGTTCAGCCAATCTGTTCTCTCTCTATGTCCTTCACAAGTTGCTAGTCCAGAACCAGTCCTTTGGCTCTGCTTCTTGACAGGGAAATTAAAAAAAAAAAATCCATGAAGTACAGTTTTCTTATAGATAGTTTCAGTTTACAAGTGGCATTCTGTAGACAATGAAAAGCTAGCATAGAACATGAGCTGGTAAAAACATCAGACCTGATAGCGAACCAGAGGACAGTTTGTTGGGGAGGAAGATTTTTGGTCCCTCTATGAAACTAAAGTGTTTTTGTAGCATCAGGGGCCAGGGGGGCCTGTCAACATTCACCAACATTTGTATCTTGTGTTTCCCATCTGAATTCCCTTAAGCAGGGGAAATAAATTGTTCAACATATTTCCCACCAACCTGCCAACTAACCAATCAGCCAGCAAACCAAATACAACTGAAGAAAGATCAAGACACAGGAAGAAAGGAGGGATTCCCAGCAGCAGGGAATAGGAATAGTGTCTTGGGTTTATCTGCTCAGGAGAGAAGACCTGCTTTATGGTGAAGGCAGCAGGAAACAAATTTATGCCAATATGCTGTGTGGCTCAGCCTCAGTCAAATAGTTATGCAGCATTCTAGAGTCTAGAAATCTCTTCATACATTCCTGTAATTCATCAGAAGGCCCAGTTTGTCTAGCCAAGGAATGTTGTCTGGCTACACTATTACTTAAAAATATTTCTATGTGAGTGCTTTTGAGTGGAGTTTAAGCCATTTCGTTCTTTCCTGGAAACGAGCCCGCTTTACTCCCTGGTACACCGGCTTGGCCCTTGAAGGTATGCACATTGTCAACTTTCAACAGCCTGCACCATTGGTGAATGGCTCTCATAGAACTACATGGGTTATTATTACCTCCGTTATCCCAATGAGAAACAAGCCTGGAGATGCCGTAGGACTTGTCAAACGTCGTACAGCTGGCATCCAAATGAAAATCTGTCAAGGCCTACACTTGACAGGAAAGCTCTCCACTATTTGCTCTCCTTCCCTCGAAATAATCCCCACATATAAGACTAGCTGTAAACGATCCTGGACGTTGTTAATGACAAGCAGACACAAGCCGGGTGTTGAGTCTGTGTAAAGGCAGACGGTTTGAAAGAAACACGAAGTAGTGTTGACGCAACCACTTCCATCCCACTACAAACGGTATTGATTGGGGGGTCTAATTCTGTTCTGTCTTGTCGCTTGATACAGATATAAAGGAGTATATGGGTTGTGCCTTGAAAGCACAGACACCTTTTAAAAGTATTTTGATCATTTCATTTCATTTAGATTCATTTTTTTTTATTTTGAGAATGCTTTTCTGTTAACTTCAACTTTCAACATAAGCTGCAATGACCAATGTCTAGCCTTCTATCTGTTACTTAAAGTGAGCAGCAGGTTAATCAGTTGTAAAGGGACAAATATCACAAAATTGTGGACGGTGGTAGAAGACAAAGTGTGGTGACCGTGTCCCGTTCTCAGGGTTCAGAACGAGGCGTGTGCTTCCTTAAAGAGCCTGGGTAGAGTTGCACAGCACATCATCTCTTTCATCTTATGTAAGTAATGTTTGACTGCCTCATATGTTTTACCCATGGGGATAAGGTTAAGACCTCTGAAGAGGCCACTCTATCCCAATTACTGACCCAGGTTCCTTTCTTTTCTTTAAATATCTTGCATTTAGTTGTATAGAGCATTTTGGGGTCGTAATCCCCTTGATGGATGAACCCAGGGATAAGCCACTGTTTTCTATTTGGTTTCTAAAGATATGAGAGGGTTTAATCAAAATACATTTGATGTTTTGCATTTGACTATGAACCAGTTCTTGCAGCAGAACACCCAACTGCCTGCTAAGGTCAGTTTTACCTTCTTCAATTTGGTTTTGCTGAAACAGTTCTTTCCCCTTTCACATAGTTTCCTATTGTCTCAAGGGGCCTCAAGTCTCAGCCCCCATCTACAGGCTGCTGAGGCTCTCACTCCCTCATGTGACAGAAACCTGGCACATCTGTGCTCGCTTTTTTGGCACCTTTATTCAGGCACATGCCTTATTCTCTTGACCTGATTCTAGAATCCCTTGCCCAAGTTCAAGTCTGAATTTTTCTATTGTTCAGATTGTCACTTTATTTCTTTCTTGTCTAATCTCTGAGAGTTATGTGTCTCAGGCCTGATGTTCTACTTCCAGATGCTGATCTTACAACTAGATCATACTTACTGGGTCTATTGGGAGAATTATTTTACTTCTTCAACACCATCATCTGCATTTAGCCCATTTCTGTTGATAGGAATTTTGTAGATAGGGTAACAGCAAGGTAGCCATTATCATATATGTGACCAAAATTAAGTCATTCTTAGGCAGGGCATGTCTGTGCTTTGTTAGGCTTCTTATCTAGCTAAAGATGATGATCAGTAGGCAATGATCTTGTCCCTATGCACTGGAAACTATAATATCCTATGTGGCATGGCATCCATATTCCTCCATAGCAACCATTTAGCTTTGACATTGTCAGAGTTCCTGGCATTTTGGACAAACAACAGGGGGAAAAAAACCCGCTTTCTCATTTGGATTTAACTCAGCAGTTTAGTCTTACCTGAAGCTCTGTGCTACAAATAGTTTTATTTGGGCTTGTTCACTAAACAATTTATAGATGGCTGTGTCCAGAATTCCCAACCCTCATTAGCTAACTGCATGCATGTGGAACCACAGAGGCAGTGACCTTCAGATCCACCCAGAAATACAAACTTGGTCTCTTAGTTTAGAGAGGAAATGCTTCCCACTCTCTAGCCAGGAATGGGGACTGATGTTTTTCCCAGGTCACACATACATCTGAACTGTCCCAGCCAGCAGGGAAAAAAGTGACCTCCTGGTTAATATGTGCATCACTCCTATTTGACTGTATCCTTGGTCCAGGGAGCAGCAGCTCACTCACAGCACGCACACCCTTAGGATTTTCTCTTCCTTCCTTATTTTCATATCTTTTCTTTCTTTCTTTCTTTCTTTTTTTTAAGTCACAAATCATGGACCCAAACAAAGCAGAAATGACTGATTAAATTATTGGTGAAATTATTGATAATTTGTGTGAAGTCAACCAAGAAAAAAGATAATTTAGAGGAGGGGCAGG
Source organism: Manis pentadactyla (assembly GCF_030020395.1). NCBI lineage: Eukaryota > Metazoa > Chordata > Mammalia > Pholidota > Manidae > Manis > Manis pentadactyla. Next base: position 39,223,517 of record NC_080032.1, on the reverse strand, counting down.
GGAGATGCCTTGTTTCTATCAGCTTTTTTTAAAAGCAAAAGAGTTTTATTTTGTTTTTTCTAATGACTACATTTCAAGAGTCATGAAACTTTCCAGCCCTTTGAGCAAATAAACTCAATCACATCATTTTTTCTAAGGAAATAAGATTTCAGGTGTGCAAAAGCTATTTAAAAAATGAATGAAATTTTTGCATTATATAACTGAAAACTCAAAAGTAATCTAAATGTGCACAAATGGCAAATGACTAAACTCTGGCTAAAGCGATGGAGTTTTTTACAACTAAAAAAGATAGTTGAGGCAGAATGGAAAATGAGCTACCGTATGTTATTCTGTGGAAAAAAGCATAGAAAAGTGTATGTATCCTCTGCTAATAACTAAGTCCCAACACAGTGAATGGTGAATAATGAAGATATTTTTGCTTGATAGGTGTAAATATTGGCTGACATGCCTTCTCCTCTGGATTGTGAATCCTTTGAGGGAGTAACTGTATTTTACTCTGCAAAAACAAGGCCTAGCACATAATAAGGGCAATAAATATTTCTCAGTAAATCCATTAAGAAAGAGCAAAAAAATCAAAGTACAAATTTTTACCTAAAATCTGACCACAGTTCTGTAAAGAGAATGCATCCAGAAGTCTAAGGACGTGAAGGAATCATGGAGCAGTGATCCGAGATGGCAAGGATTCTTTGTAGGGTGATATATTGATTTTTGAATTTCCATTGCATTAAAAAATATGCTATCCAAGAAAACAACAAAAATGAGTAGAGTTAGAGTCAGCATAATTTAACAGTATTGAAAAGCAACAAGAAGAAACACTCATTTGTTTAATAATGAGAAAGTTTCAAATGTATCTCTTCATTGAAATTCAATTATATGTGTACATTGTTGGGTCTCTGTCATTTGAAACAAGAAATCTAAAATGATAATCTCCTAACTACTTATCATAGAATATAAAGCCTTTCATGATCTGGCCTGTCTTCTACTGTCTATGATGAGGGCTACTGTACCTTTTGTATCATAAGAGTCCTACACAACCCTAGGACCAGGGTAGTCACACAGCAGTCCATGTGAATAGCAGCCGTGGAGTTGTGCAACGAGCAACTATGTGGCCATACTGATGGCCCTGGTCAGTCTCATTTCTTACCACATTTCCCACCATACCCAATTGTTTACAAATCATATGCAAAGGCACTGAGGTGCCTATTCCCTTTGTTTGAAAAATCACCTTCTGCCTCATTTAATAATGAATTCTGGTATTTATTGAGCACTTACTATGTATAGATATTATACTAAAAGCTTTACATACATTATGACAGTGCTTTTCAAATTGTTGTAATTATCATCATTTTATAGGTGCGAGAGACAAGGAACTTGTGCAAGTCTCCATAACTATGAAATAGCTGATATGGGACATAAATTGAGGTCTGCTTTGTTCTAAAGCCTGGTCACTTAATCTCTTATACGTCATCTCTCTCCTCTGCTGTCTCTTGTGCTCTTCTGTGACTTACAAGACTCAGCTGAGGAGCACTTCAAAGCTTTCCCTTTCTCTCCACACCTTCCCAAGCTCATGTAGATATCCTGCTTCTGTGTTCCTTAATAAAACTCATTCTGCCACAAGTCTACCCAGCATTTAGCAAACTGGATATAATCAGTGATATTTCCTTTTCATGTTCCACATTAGCTATGGGCTTATCAGGAGCAAGAATGATATACTTCTTCAGAAAAAAAAAAGACTATCTTGTTCATTTCTTGTTTACTGTACTTAGCACATGCTTGACACATGAAATAGTTATCCAGTGAAATGTCTGGAAGAATAAAATAATAAATGGCTTAACCACATCTGAGGTTCTCCATACTTGATGAAGCACCAAGAAATCATCGTGCATGTGATTGGGTTGTGATTAGAAACTGGGGTAAAATTATAGCTACTTCACACACAGCAGTGATAAACACAAGCTCCTGTTAAGAATATTTAGACTTGGGGTACTTTTTCAGATTCATTGTCTTTTTAAAACAGTGCTTCAGTCATGTCCTTCCCCTGTTTAAAACCTGTGACTCGTTATTCCATTCCTTAGCAAGTCTGAATTTCTTGGTATGACTTGAAAGGGCCTCCATAATACTGACCAACTCATAGTACTTTTCATTCTGTTTTGACATGTACCTTGACACAACACTGACTTTACTGTCCCAACACATCATGATTTTATTACCCTTGGGTCTTTACTTAGCTCATCTTCTCTCCCCAGAACACCCTTCTCTGTAGCCTTCTTCCATTCCCAGTCAGACTTAGATTATTCGTTCACTTCAAATTCTATCTACCAGATGGAATGTTCCCTACCTACTTTAGCTCTTGGTAAATTCTCTTCTATAAATTCTTATTGCCTCTGTCAGATAATTCATGACTTAATAATGCCTTTGACTATTTCTAGCAATGCTTCAGTTGGGTTTCCCTGTAAAATTATTAACAGACACCATGTGTTTCTCTTGTTGTTGTTTAAAACCATGAAGTATCGAGTCCCTGCTGTGTTCTAGGATCTATTCTGCATGTTTTGCAAACATTTTGTTGAAAAGATTTGAGTTCCCCTTTGGTTAATGACAAAGTCGAAAATCTTTATATTTTCTCAAGAGAAAATTTGAGAGAATTGATTAAAGTAGAAAGCTGGTTTCTAAAAATAAGTTTGATTCTCAAATTTAACAGTGATTCTAATAATGCCTTATTGTACATGAACAGAGGACAGCCTAACACTAGTTCTGTGCCTGGCTTTTGTGTGACCTTCATCTTTAGTACATGACATATGTGGAGAACAGTTTTTATTCCCCTCTGATAGTTGGTGCCTCTATCTCTATGCTTTCTTGGTCTACTGACTATCCTATGTCAAGAGACCTCAACTCTGGACTTAGCCCAACATTTTGCCATCTTCTGCTGTTGGTTATAAAGGGAAACCTGGGAAAAGAGTTTCAATTGGTAGGCACAAAAAAAAGAGGAAATTATGGGTCCTACTTATGGGACTATCACAGATAAAGAATACCCTTTTGCCTCTATTTGGCTGCTCAATCACCTCACTGTTTATAAGAATAATAACAAAAAGGGATTTTCATATTATGACTTAAAAGTTGAGAGGTCCCACTGTGTCTTAGAAAAGAATGAAAACACATGTGTCACAAGACTAACTGAAAACAGAAATTTCCTCTCTGATTGTGTTCAGAGTCACTTTGCTGACACTGCTTCTGACTCTGAATTTCCTTGGAGAGCAGAAGTTGGAAAGTAAAAGGCAAACTTTTCCAGTAAAATTTGGTTTAAATTTACATGCAGTTAAAGTTCTTATATATATTATGGTAGTAATATTTCTTTCTTTTTTATTTTTTGGTTTATGAAACATTCAGCAAAAGCTCCCCTTTTCTTACAATGTCTAACCATTCACATTTATTAAAAATAAAAGGCGAGAGAAAGAAAAAAATGTGAAAGTCTACACTATAGAAGGGTTTTCTTCCCTTCCAACAGAGCATCATTAAGATGATTCAGCAAGTGGAGAACTGCACTGTCATTTTTATATTATGCTAGTTAGTAAATGACTACATCACATATTTCTAAGTTTTGGATATAAACATTTGAAAAGGTTTTAAAAAAGGTATTTTCTTTAGCTGCAGCATGTGATGTGTGCAATAAGTGGATTTTGATTCACATGATATTACAGTGTGCATTAAATTATTGTCTAGAGATTGTAAGTATTGAATGAGTCTTTCTGAAATTAATAATTTCAATCTATAGAACTGTCCCTGAGGATACCTGGAGTAAGTCACCTAAATAGTCTTAAAACTTCAAAGTTGGATATCAAGCTATAAATAAATTCCATTTATTTACATTTCCATGGGACATTTCATCTAGCCTGCTTTGTGGTTCCTTTGCACCAAGAAACTGACCCAAAGGGAATCAAGGACCTTGCAGGGGAAATAAAAATGAGAACAAACTAAACTAAAAAAAAGCAGTGGTGGAGAAAGCTCTACTACTTCCTGTTCCTTGTAGATCCGTCTTGGACAAAGGCTGTCTAATATTTCAAATTCTGTGGCATATGAACAGTTTGTGCTCACCGGGCTTTTAGAATGCCTGTACGTGGGCACGGGAGTGTTCTGACAATCCATCTTTTCTTTATAATCTTTGCAGCAGTTCCAAAAGTCCTTAGCTGGAGGATATATTTGGAAAGTGCTGCTTTTCTGCTCTCAACACATTCAGGTAGCCATTCCAGAGCTGCTAAGGTTCCACTTGAGAGGTAACTTGCTATTACCATTTGTGCTGTGTGTCATAAATGGGCCCTATTATTTTCAGCAAGACCCCTTAGCAGCAGTTCCAAAGGAGCGGCTCGAGATTTGATTATACAGGTCTCTCTTCTGATCACATCCTTTCACATTTGACATTTACACTGGTTGAGGATTTTTATGTAACTCAGAGAGCAGTCTGAGCCTTAAAAAAGGTGTTAGTCGTCCTGGAACCCTCTGGCAAAGCAAAGTCTTTTATTGGACTCAAATGTTTGGAGTTGAAACCTGTACTTGTCCGATTGGAAAGCATTTCAGGGAATAGATTTTGTTATTTTTCTAAGCTGGGCTGCAAGAATGGAGCTGGAGATATCACTGACCAGAAGGATTTTTTTTCCTCAAAGAGCTGAGAACCAAAGGAAATGACTCCAGTGTTTAAAATCCTTTTATTTCCTCTGTGGATGATATCTGTGCAGCTGAGATGAACCATTCCAGTTGGCCCCCACCCATACTTTATGGGAACTGAGATTAGGAAGCTGTATGGTCAAAATAGTCATTGTACAAATTGCTTCCAGTCTAAAAACCTCAAAGTTCTTGACAAAGCCATGATTTCTCGCCACATTTTATTTTTTTCATATGGGTGACTGACCTGCCATTCATTAATTACCCTCCCAGGATTTCTTCAGTGCTTTTAGTAACTTGTACATGTTTTTTTCCATTTCTTCTGGGAGGAGGAAATAGAGTTTGTGAGAGAAGTATGCAGGGTGCCTGTAAAATGTCTGTGAGACACCACACATTTTGCCCATTTCCATTGCCTTCCAGTTGAAATAAAATATTGCTGGGCCACAGTCAAGCTCATAAAAATGTGTTTTCTTCCCTTCCTAGTTTCATTCTACACTTTCCTTCTTGCATTGCTTTTCCATATCTGAGAAGAATAAAATGCTGGATGTGGCCTCAAAATGTAATATCTGTAACTTCCTGTGACACACTCATGTCCTGGGGAAAGAGAATGATATTCATCACCCCATAAAATAGTCTGTGCCCTCCCTCATCTTCCTTCCCTAGTCCCCAGGATCTGTGCATTTCTGGACCCTAGCATGGTGCCTGCTATGTTTAGAGGCACTAAATGAATGAATCAAGTAGGCAATACTATGCAATAGCATATAATAGTACCAGGGTGCATAGAGTAGAGAAGAGAGTGATTTATAACCCAGTTTTGGGTTGTCCTGTGAATTCAAAACTGTGTTGCATGGATAGCAATGGACACAGTTCTCTAGTCTTTCAACTATCTTCAGTTTCCCTTACATCTTACCTACTTCAGGGGAAGTCACGGAGCAGAAGGCTTCTTTGCCGTGATTGACTTTATCCTATACCAACCTAAAGTTACTCAGAGTTCCCTGGAGGTAGTTGCTCCTGTGTCTCAGTAGCTTCCTTTCCCAGAAATCTTTGCATTTGATGGGGATTAGTAGTTGTTCTCAAAGTTAACATATATAACACAATATTAAACATTTGAGTATTGAATGGGATTTACACATAGTATTTGCTCAATCTAGTTTGTTCAACATTTGTCAAATTTGTGTTTTTGACAGACCCTGTTCTTGGCACTGGGGATAAGAAATAGGGAAGATATGACACCTATATATTCAAGTATTCAGAGGGTATGAGATGTAGATGTATACGTTTAACTAAAAGATAGCATGAGTATACTAGCTAATATTTATCCAGTGGCCAGCAAGCTATTTTATACATGTCAGATCTTCTTGTACTGACTCCACATGTTTTAACTCATCCAAGCCTCCCAGTGATTCTCTGAGATGGCCATCAGGTTATTAGCATTTCACAGATGAGGATACCCAGGCTCTGTTCTCAGGAATATTCAGCCTTCAACCCACAGGGACTCAGTCCAGGCACTACCAAAATGTATGCTTGCAACTGCTATGCAATAGTGCTACAAATAAAGCATTCTTAGACAAAAACGAGGAAGTGGTTAAATTCTCCCTAAATTTGGTAAAGGCACAGAGGAAAGTTTCAGGGAGGTGGTGATATAGGAGCTTGATTTTAAAGGAAGAATGGAAGTTTATCAAACAGAGATGGAGAGAAAAAGGAGAAGAGCACCTTACCTGGAAGAGGAAAGAGCCTGATGGTGGAAGAAAGCTGAGGAAATGCATGGCATTTTCTGCTGGTTTAAAAGTATAGTGCTTGTATGTATGGGTAAAATAGGTGATTTAACCTGAAATGCAAGCTCCAGTCTTACTGTGAGATTTCTTGCATAAAAGCCAGAATAAAGGCATGTTGCAAAGCCAGTGAGAGCCAAGGAAAGACTGATCGGCAGAGGAAAATAGTGTGGTGAGAGTTGTGATTTGGAAAGTCAGTTCTAGCAAAAGTATTGGGAATGACAGAGGGGGAGGGAAGCTGGGTTCAGGAGACAGGCTAAGAGGATGGATCCTTTCCCTTGCATTCCTCAGTTAGTATCTAACACACAAAAAATGACTAGACCATGACTTAAACTATTTTTCCCTATAGCAAACGAAGGTGACCAAAGGGAGGTTGGCAATCCAGAACCAACGTGGGACTCCATCACTAGGAATTCATAACTCCCCTAGTCTAGTGTGTGCTTTTTATCTTCACACCCTTGCCTGAGGTCCAGATGGCTGCTTCACTTTAACATTGCATTTGCATTTCAGGCAGGAAGAAAGAAAAGGCTAAAGGGCCAAAGACAAGGGGCATCTGAGTGTGTCCTTCCACTTGTACGTCATTGGCTCGACCTGTAACCTGGTCATGGGTTCATGATACTCAGGTGAGGCTGGACCTTGTAGTTACAGCTGGCACATTTCTGACCATTCATAAAGCAGAGCGCTGGTGGGAAGAGAATTCTATCAAAGTAGATAGTACAATTGGCTGTGTGGGAGTTGAAGAGGACATGAACAAGGGGCTTTGGGAGTAGAAAAGGTAAAGTGGAGACAAATGTTGGAGATGAGAAACAGTAAGCCCTGGGCACCAACCTGATGAGGAAGGCTGGGGAAGGGAGGAATCAAGGGTAATGCTGTAGTTTCTGACTTTGCAACCAGGTCAGTGATAACAGTTTTAACTGAGATAGGGGAGAATAAAGAAAGATGTGTTTTATGGACAAAATAATAGATTTGATGGTTAGCAGTTAGGTCCTTATCAGTGTTTGATAGATGTTGAGAAATTGAATGTATTGACACATGAACTTTTCTTTGTATGTATGTTAATTTCCTATTCTGGCAGGAACTAATTGCATTAAGAAAAGTCAAGGCACTTATAAAAATCTGTTGAAAGACAAAAATGGTATTTGGAGACAAGAAACATTAAAGGAATCTTGGTGCTTGCCATGAGTAAAGTTCTAATTGAAGACAATGAATTTTACACTTTATTTCTTATTTCACAGAATAGTGCTACATGGCCCAGTTTTTGTCTGCATACCATTCTTGTAGCTTTTGCAAAACTGACTTGTAGAACATCTGAAAGTCACTAAAAGGGCAGAAAGAAATCCTGTTGTGTGTGAGGAAGAGGAACTTGCAGTGCTCACATTTTAAAAATAGTCTTGCTTCCTTTTATCATTTTTTATTGAATACAGTTTACAAACAATATTATATTGGTTTCAGATGAGCAACTTAGTGATTCATACACTATACACATTATTAAATGCTCACCATGAGTATAGTTACCATCTGTCACCATGCACATATATTACTGTATTATGAGTAGTATTCCCTATGCTATACTTCCATTCCAATGACTAAATTATTTTATGATTTGAAGTTTGTACCTCTTTATCCCCTTCACCTGTTTCACCTGTCCCCACCTCCACAATGAAAATAAATTGCCTATTCTCTGTTTATGAGTCTATTTCTGTTTTGTTTTTCAGATTCCACATCTAAATGATACTGTATGATATTCATCTTTCTTTGGTTTATTTCACTGAGCATAATATCCTCTAGGTCCATCATGCAATTCCAAATGGCAATTTTTCATGGCTGAATAATATTCCATTGCATGTATATATACCACAACTTTATCTCCTTATCTATTGATGGGCACTTTGGTTGCTTCCCTGTCTTTGCTATTGTAAATAATGCTGCAGTAAACATAGGGGTGTAAATATATTTTCAAATTAATGATTGTTTTTCTTCTGGTAGATTCCCAGAAGTGGAATTGCTGAATCATGTGGTATTTCTATTTTTAGTTTTTAAAGAAACCTCCATACTGCTTTCCATAGTGGTTGCACCAATTTGCATTCTTACCAAAAGAACATAAGGGTTCCCATTTCTCCAAATCCTCACCAACACTTGTCATTCCTTGTCTTTTGGAGAATAGTCTTTCTGAATGGTGTGAGGTGATAACTCATTGTAATTTTAATTAGATTTCCCTGATGATTTGTGATGTTGAGCATCTTTTCAGGTGACTTGTATTTCATGAATACAAGACATTCATGTATGTCTTTTCTAGAAAAATGTCTATTCAGGTCCTCTACCAATTTTTTAATTGGGTTATTTGTTTTTTTTTATATGTGTGTATGTGTTGAGTTGTGAAACTTTATATATTTTGGATATTAGCCCTTTATCAGATATATTGTTTGCAAATATATTGCCCCATGTAGTAGGTTGCCTTTTCATTTTGTTGATGCTTTCCTTCGCTGTGCAGAAGCTTTTTAGTTTCATGTAGCCCTACTTGTTTATTTTTGCTTTTGTCTCCCTTGCTAAGGGAGACATATCCAGAGAAACATTTGCTAATGTTGATGTTCAAGAGTTTACTGCCTATGTTTTCTTTTCATAGTTTTATGGTTTCAGGTGTTATATTTAAGTTCTTAATCCATTTTGAGTTTGTTTTTTTGTATGGTATAAGACAGTGATCCAGTTTCATTCTTTTGCACATAGCTGTCCAATTTTCTCAACACCATTTATTGAATTTTTCCTCCATTATATTCCTCATTATGTATTCTTTCCTCCTTTGTCATATATTAATTGACCACATAGGTGTGGGTTTATTTTCTGGGCTCTCTATTCTGTTCCATTGGTCTGTGTATCTGTTCTTGTGTCAGTACCATACTGTATTGATTACTGTAGCTTACAAAAGCTACAGTTTGAAATCAGGGAGCATACTACCCCCAGCTTTGTTCTTCCTTCTCAGGATGGCTTTGGCTATTGAAGGTCTTTTGTGGCTCCATACATATTTTAGGATTAAAAATAGCCCTTGCTGCTTATTTTCTGAGCGTGGGGCTTTCATTGATGCAGCTGCAAGTGTACAGTGGGTGACCATTATATACTGACACTGTGCTGGGCACAAACCATTGGGCATAGTCAATATCATCACTATCAAGGGCTCAGTCACATTCGCCATGGCTCATTTTGGAGACATACTAAGTACATTCCTATGTGGGCCCAGAGCCACTGAAAAATGAGTTGTCTTTTGAATTTTAAAGATAGAACAGCTATTGTTTCATGAGCTATTTTATCATGGCATTGGACATGATATCACAGATCTAGATATCAAACTGCCACATCTGTTTCTTGTTTTTAGGTTATAAAGTAATCACCTCCATGCATGGACACATACAAATAATGAACAGATCTCAGGAAAACACAAAGATTCCATTGGTAATGAATGTGTATGGATATCTCTTTCAGATCTCTTCTGTAGTGAAAGGCCATGATTAAAAGCTGCGTCTTTTAGCAGAAAAGACTATGAAAACATTTATAGTTTTCAGGGTCAATTAGAAGCTCTCTTTTCACCTTGGCAGGAAATGTCTAAAGTTTAAATGGCCATTTTCATCTTGTCAACACACTTCATACCACTTTCTCTGTTCATCTTTCAAAATCGGTTAAGACACTGTAAGCTTGTTCACAGTCTGTAATTTGCTGAAGGTGGGGGTCCACTGTGTATAGTAAGGTGGCCAAGATGACATTTTAATTTTGTGTCTCCACTAATAGAGAATTTGGTCCTCATAAGGATTTTATTATGATGTTTATAAACAAACAAACAACAAACTGAGAATGATAGGGATACTATTATGAGCAAGGCTGGTGGGTGACTGAGGTACATAGATGGAAAGGTCCCACATGCCTTACGTATATTTCTATGATCCCCAAAACACAAGAATAGACTGAATGGGCAATATAGCAGTGTTGTTGATAATTGTAATGTAAACTGCTACAATTCTTTTAGAAGGCAGTTTGCCCATATGCTTTAAGGCCCATCAGTATATTACTTCAGCATTTACACTACTGGGAACAGTCTCAGAAAAGAAGCTAATCTGAGAGAAGAGATCCATCTGTAGAACTATAAACAAGAAATTATGAGGGCCAAATAAGGCAAGGGCTATGTGAATGGAGAAGATTTAAATTTCAAGAAGTATTAACAAGGTCAATTTGACTGAGTCAGGTGATGGAGAGAGTGGGTGGAGGAAAGGAAAGTGAGAAAAAGAGAGCCTAAGATGACCTCCAGGTTTCTGGCCTGGGCTCCTGCCTTCACTCATTCAGTTAGAAACAAAATGCACCCAGAAACTAGCAAACAAAAATACTGGAGAGTTTACAGAAGTTTTGCATTAAGAACTGTTGCATTGGAGAGGTCTGGTTGGAAGAGACAATAAATAATACAAGGCTGGGATTAGCAGAACATATCCAGTCTGGAGATAGAGATTTGAAAGTCTTAAGTGGATATTGGGAAACAACAACCCCCTCCAAAAAAATTTTTTTTAATATTTTCTTTTTTTTGTGGTGATGGCTTTTCTTTTTAATTAATTAATTAATTAATTAATTTTTTGTTAAGGTTTTGATATACACTCTTATGAAGGTTTCACAAGAAAAACAATGTGGTTACTACATTCACTTTTATTATTGAGTCCCCCTCCCATACTCCATTGCAGTCACTGTCCATCAGTGTGGTAAGACGCCACAGAGTCCCTACTTGTCTTCTCTGTGCTACACTGTCTTCCCCGTGACCCCACACACACCATGTGCCCTGATCATAATACCCCACAATCCCTTCCTCCCTCCCTCTCCACCTACACTCCCCCACCCTTCCCCTTTGACCTGGGGATTCCACTCCTATGAATTTACCCAAAGAAAACAACTTCTCAGATTCAAAAAGACATATGCACCCCTATGTTTAGTGCAGCATTATTTATAATAGCCAAGATATGGAAGCAACCTAAGTGTCCATCAGTAGATGAATGGATAAAGAAGCTGTAGTACATGTCACAATGGAATACTATTCAGCCATAAGAAAGTAACAAGTCCTACCATTTGCAACAACATGGATGAAGCTAGAGGGTATTATGCTCAGTGAAATAAGTCAGGCAAGGAAAGACAAATACCAAATGATTTCCCTCATTTGTGGAGTATAACAACAAAGCAAAACTGAAGGAACAAAATAGCAGCAGACTCACAGACTCCAAGAAAAAAATATTTTCATTGAATGGAATACTGGTCCACAATAATGAGGACTATCTTGCATCTTTGGAAAATTTTCATGATATAATATTAAGTAAAAAAATGAGAATGAAATGTACCTGCATGAAGACAACAAAAATGAAAATATTATAATTTCCATGGGAAGTAGGATGATTACAATATTTCTTAATTGGCTCTTAATATGGTGGTTACTATGTGCATGTTTAGTATAAGCATTTTTAGTGTAAGTGTGTCCTATTAATTATTAGTCATTCTTTTTATCTGAAATCTAAATTGAACAGGATATCCTTTTTTTCATTTGCTGCATCTGGCAACCTAGTTCCAATATTAAAAAGGCACTTTTATTCTGGCATTCTAGACCTAATGACAGTAACCATGAGCCAAGTGTGGCTATCAAGCACTTGAAATGTGGTTAGTCCAAACTGAGATGTGCTATGGGTAAAAAATACACACCAAATTTTGGGACCTAGTATTAACATATAATGCAAAATAACTCATTAATAACTTCAATATTGATCACCTGTTGAAGTGATTACATTTTACATTGGTTGAAAAAAATGTATTAAAATTAATACCACCTGTTTCTTTTACTTTTTTAAAAATAAGGCTACTAGCAAATTCAAACCTATATTTGTGGCATATATAATATTTCTATTAGACAATACTGATTTCCTAACCTATGAGGAATTCTGATTTTTACTTGTTTTATCTTGCAGAAGCTATTTCTAAAAGGGCAAATAAATACCATCAGCAAAATGGGCTGAATAAATGTGCAAGTTTTATACAAAATAAGCTTAGCCAGCCTAAACTGAAAAAAATGAGGGTATATCTTCATATTGGTGGATGTAATGTAATCTGATAAACACTATTGGGAGAATTAGTTCTTCCAGATCAAAAAATGCATATGCATTATGAACAAATTAATATAAAGGGTATATTATGTTTTATTGCTGATTCTCAGCAAAATACGAAACTATTGATTTCTTTGTGATTTCAAAGATACATATAATTATCTTCATGGAGTTCCATCATAACTTATTGGTGTTTAATTCTTTTCAGTGAGGTCAAAGAATGTTGTATCATAGACACCCAAATTTGGAAGGAATCGCTGTATATTACCTGCTAAGGTTAAGGTTCATGTCAAAACTATGTTAACTGTTCTATCTGCCTGGAAAGTACTTTCCACAGAAAGGCCCCAGAATCGCTCCTCACTGTGTTCGGGTCTCTGCTCAAATGCTCTCTCTGCAAGAAGTCCCTCATGGCAGTATTATTCAAAATAGCACCCTGTCTCTCACACATATCCAGCTAGTATTTTTTTTCATAACACTGTCATTCTATTTAATTTCATTCCATCTTTCACTGTACTAATTAAATTGTATGAAGTTGAATATATTATTTTTGGTCCTCCCAACTAATTTAAAGCTTCATGATGGCAAAAATCATTTACTGCAGTACCCTTAGAACCTAGCATATTGCCTAGTTCATAGGTAGGTGTTATGATCCTGTGGCTTTCTGATGTTTCCTCATACATTTATATCCTATTGCCTCTTGTTACCTAGTATTTTGTTGATACCTCAATAACCAAGTGTTAATTGGTCTTTCCCACTTTGAAAGTCATCAAAGCATAGCTCCTGGACCTCTGCTCATTTTCTTCATTATGTTGAACTCTTGCACTGAATTAGGCATGTGATAGGTGCTGTATATACAGCAGGAATCCCATAGCCAGAGCTCCAGCCCTCACTCAGCAAGCTTGCATTCCTATGTACCATCTTACTCTTAGTGGTTTTAAACTTCCTTTTTTGAACTGACGTGCTAGAAAATTCAGTTCATGATGTATAAATCTGTGCAGATGAATTTGTTCGATACATTTGATGGAATCAACAAAATACAGAGCACTTACTTTGTGATGGGCCCTGTTCTCAGCTCCTTATGTGGATTAATTCAGTTATCCTCACTGTTGCATCAGTGCTCTTATTATCCCCGCTTTTCAGATAAGGAAACTGAGGCAAGGAGAGTAAGGGACAGAGTCAGAATTGTGATTGAGATGGGCTCCAATCAGAAGTGACAGAATCAGAATTCAAATTCAGATAAGCTAGCTCCAGAACTTTTTAACAACCCAGATATATAAGGTTGATGCAACCAATCTTGGGTATTTACCAAATTTTAACTACTGTTGACCTCTTTGTTGAATGCTTAAGATTGTGAGTTATTTCATCTTGTTTGGGCATACAGTCAGTTTGGAATGCCCTTTCTCTTCATCTTAGCATAACTCAGCCTTACTTGTTTTACAAGACTCAGCATACTATAAAATCAGGGTCCAGTTAGGAAAACGGAAATGCTTCTAGGCCATTCATAAAGCGGGATTGTTTGCATAGGGATGGAAGAGCTATGAAGCTAAACACAACCTAGAGGGGCAACCCAGAGGTTAGGTCAGCAGGGAACTAGCATCTCTAGGTCTGGAGGGTAGAGGAAAGAGGCAGGTTACCACCACCCAGAAGTCAGGGCCATGCAGTGAAAGCAAGAACCACAGAGGGCTGTCTAGTGGGAGCTGAGACCAGGAGGAGGCAGTGTAGGGACAAGAAATATATTGTCTTTTCTTCTTCAGGTCTTTCTTCTTCTGTTAGTGCCTCCCATTGGCTAAGCCTACTGCAATCCATTTTGCAAAGGCACCTGGGAAATGTGGTTTACAAGGATCCAGAGAAGAGGGCTTCTGCTGGCCAGGAGCCCAACACCCATGAGGTGTCCTTTGAATTCAGAATGCTTGAGGGCCTTCCTTAGTATCTCCCTCTTTTGTGGCATTAAAGATGTTAGAATAGTGCTAGACACACAATTACTGCTCATAGCACCTGTTATGTACCAGCACTGCTATGAGTACTGTTAATAGAGTAATTTCTTTCATCCTCACAAGAGCCCTGTAAAGTAAGCAAAACTATTATCCCCATTTTCCCAATGGAGAAACTGAGGCACCATGACTTCCCATCATCACGGATTGGAAGAACGTGGATTTGAACCCAGGCTGTCCAGCTCCAGTGTCCATTTTCCTAACCACTGTGATCCATTGCCTTCCAAGAGTCTTTCCTTCCTAACTCAGAGCATCTACAGCAGGATCCTTCACATAGCAGGTGCTCATTAAAATACTTGTTTGAAAAAATGGATTTCCTGATTTTAATATTAGAGAGTAGTCACTGAGATTCTTAAACTTTTATAACCTCTTGGGTTTGTTTGTTGCTCACACCTTATTTGTTCTCTTGCTTGCTATGTTTATTTCAAAGGCTTGTTTCTCTGTAATGTTTCAGTGGCCTCATCTCCCAACGGCTGACCGTCACCTTCTATGTTTTTTCAACTCCGCAGCTGAATGTTTTTTCTTTTTTTTGTAAGGCAACATTCACAGGGTCAAATTTTCAGAGAAATTGTAATACAACCACACTCATTCTTGGGAACAGAATGAGTTTGACTCATGGAAAGTTAATTTTAATGAGCAAATAATCTTATAATAGCTACTTTGTATTATCAGTCTACCATTGATGGCTTACTATATACTTAAGATTACATACATGATCTTTAATGCCTGTGACAACCCTGTGAACACTGTGATGAAATTTTCCAGAGCATCTGTTTTGAGTTTTTTGTTGTTGTTGTTACCTTTTCTTCTTCAAATGTAATCATGTCCAATTTCAATATGAGGAAACACAGGCTTTTGTGCCACACCCAGCTCTTGGCAAAAAGGGGATTTGGACTTGTATCTTTGTAGCTACAAAACTTAGGAAGGTTTCAATGAAACTCAGTATCTTACAGCCTGGATGCCTGCTGAGATGAAGGAAATGAAGCTGCTCCTCACCATGTCCATGCAGTGATGATGTAGCCTTTAAAAGGGACATGTTCTACGCTGACTGCACAAAACATTTAGATCTGCAAGGTATGAGTGGTTCCCTTTAAATTCTTCAAAATGACCTTTTGTGACCACAAAAAGCAGAAGAAAGCACCTGAGGAGTGAATTCCTTTTAATAAGCAAAATACTAGTAAGCATATCTTAAATATAATTGGCAAATACATTTAATTAAGGAATTCCTGTGCCTCTCTTGCATTCTGAATTTTCCTCCAGTTGCGTTTCTATGTGTGATGGCGTTTTGGGGACTGTGACTTTGAAAAACATTTTTAAAAAGTCCAGTTAGCCTGTGAGCACATTTTCATTCTTTTTGGCTCTGACCACAGGCACTGAATTTGACTGGTTTGACTCTGCATGAAAATAAAATCCGGAGAGACATTCCTAAACTTGGACCTTTTGTTCATGCTCCCTTCCTGTTGACCGAGGGACAGCCCTTCAGTTGGCCCGTGGTCAAGCTGTTCACACAGAATGGGAGCTGTGTTCTCTAGGGCAGCAGAATCTTGCCGCTGATTAAAAGTAGCATGAGATGCAACTCAAATGCCAATTCTCTTTCCTTTTTGGAATTTTGCTTGAATTCAAAGGTCAAAAGGAAGACAGAGCAGCTCAGTGTATGGGTTTGTAATGCCTCTCCCACTGCGGCTCAGGGATACGATGTATTCCGTCTGCTCCTCGCCTCATCAAGGAGTTCTTCAGTCTTCAGCCTTTGTCCCCTAAACACTGGCCTGTGTGAACATGCCATTAGCTGGCAGGGTCCAATTTCAATATTAGCAGTTACATTCAGTTCTGAGCTTCTCACAGTCGTCTATGCTGGGTATGAATCTGGAACTGCTGCCAATTTTCTTTGAGGGCATTTTAGTATCATTATCCCAGTGCTCAGGCTATTACCTCTGAAGTGTTGTTTTCCAGCTATTTTCTGCCTCCAAAAATGACAGGGTGGTTCAGCTATTTTATCAATGAAGTTTGAACGTGTAGTGTAGCTAACTCTTGACTTGTGATTTTTTTCTTTATTATGCTGGCCAAAGAAATGCTCACTATTTACAGTGAGAAGGCACCTTAAGATCATCACATCCTTGCCACTCAAAGTATGTTCTGCAGAGGGAAAGCGTGAGCATCACCCTTGTGCACGTTAGAAATGCTCAGTCTTGGGTCCCAGCACAGACCTGCTGGTCAAAAACTTTATGTTAGCAAGACCCCTAGTGTTCTGTGTGCAAATTAAAATTTGAAAAGCAGTAATCTGGCCCACATCTACAGCTATAAATACATCCTCTAAGCAGTCCTGAGAGGGGTTTTCCAGCTTCTATTTAAATCCTTCCAAGAAAAGGGTGTTACTTTTGCAAGTCTTGTTGGACAGCTGAACTTTGCCTCTTTCTGATTTCCACACTTAGACCTTTTTTTCTTCTCTTCAGAGCGAACAGAATAGGTCTACTATGACCTTTACAATATTTCAAGGTAGCTAACATGTTCCCCAGCCTATCCCTCCCTGTCTTTCTCCCTTCACCTCTCTCTCTCTCTTATTCTATTTCATCCCTCCCACCTGTCCTCCTTTTATTTCTCCCTCTATCTCTTTTCATGCAAAGTCTTTTTTTCTACCAGTCCTCACCATGCCTGGCTTCCAAATTTTTTGAAATGATTGCTATTTTACTAAAGGATAATAGTGGTTCGTTTCCTCTTAGCCATGTGATGTCTAAAATGGAATAAAAAATATTTTTCCCATTATGTATCGAGACATGCATTATATCCTATGTGTTTGTAGAGAAGTAGAGAAGTACAGGGAATTTGTAAGACCTATAAAGCAAAGAGAGAGGTGCCCTTGCAGACCCTGAAGTAGTTAGAGGCATCCTCCTGCAGGTGACCTGGATACCATGTGTGTGAGGATCCAGTGAGTGGCATCATTGTTTCATATGGTCACCAATAGGTAAAAAAGATGGGACGTAACTGCTTAAATGAGAACTGTGCTAAATATACTAAAGCAAGAGTACAAGGAGACAGAACTACACTTTTTACTTCCATTAGCCACATATGTTGCTTGAGTGGAAAAAATTCTGGAGTAAGCATAAAATGCTTATGAAAATCAAAAGTTTAAAGTCATCATGAAAGTACAATTAGTACTGTTCCTTGAGGTCAGGCATAATCTAAGTGATCTGCCTCTTACATATCAGTCCCTTGAAAATGTGTGTTCCTGTGGTCGGAAAAAACCTGTCTACCAGGACTTAAACAAGTAAAGTTCTAAAACAGAATTTGGAGCACTCTTTTCAGGTCTGGTGCATTGCCCTGATGTGGATAAATTAAGTAGCAAATCTGGCATTGATTATGCTGCTCATATTTTAGAATTGACAATGAAAGTGAAAAAGTGTGAGTTTTATGGCACTACATGGATTGACGTGAAGCAAAGACAGTATATGTGTACTCTGGGTTAGAAAACTCTGAAGTTATATCATGGCTGAGACCTTTTGCCTGCACAGGATTGAATCTTCTGAAAAAGAGGAAACAGATGGCCATTAATTTGCATACATACAGTTTGTTATTAATTCACAAATTTAACTTTTTTGAAAATGCAAGAATCCAGGAAAAAGCATTTCTTTATTTTAGCTTCCTTATTTAACTAAATCCAAAAATGATTTTCTGTTATGAGAAAAGTATAAGCAGGAATCCAGAATATAGACATTTTGATTTTTTTAGTTTAAAATGCAGCAGGTACTGATCCATTTTCAAAATGTCCTCATAGGCCATCCCATTGGGGAACATGAGTTAAGCATCAGGATCAAGATCACTACATATGTGGGTGTCTCAGTGAGGTCTAAGGATTAATTCCCTAATTGAATTTCATCAAAAAATGTAAAGTTTTTATTGTCTATTTAATGCACGAGAAGCACAAGTCACCAATAAATCATTGTGATATCATGAAATTTTGCAAGTAAATGGAATCTATGGCAGTGTTTTTACAATTCCATTGACCCTTACATTCAGATGGGTAATTATTGGAAAAGAAAAGAAAGCATCTGGAAAAAAAAATCAGTATGTGACAGGATGGATGGAGAGTTGATTTTACCAGTAATCTAGGTAAGGTGGATGGTATGTTTGTTGGATAGTACATAATATTTTCCTGCCAACATACTTCATTTGTGTCTGACATTTCCTTAGCCTCTGCCTGGCTTCCCCTGTTCCACATACTCTTCAAATTTGTTCTTTCTTCTTAAAATCCTCATTTCCTCAAAATTCATCCGTATTGCGGCAGTTCTAGTGCCCTTACCTTCTTAGGCCACTTGTTCTGATAAATAAATGCAAGCTCTCTGTCTTTTAGAAAATGTATAATACACATTTGCATAGCAATTCAATACAAATAAATTCTGGCAGCAGCTAAAAAGTGTGATCCTAAGTTTTCCAGAAGAATCAAATAATGTAGACCCAAATCAGAATTGTAAAGTTCTCACCCCAGAAATCCAGATGTGTTGAAGCAATAACACCAAAAGAAAACTCACAATGATAAAATCCGAGAAAAAGTTTAAAATGGGCTAAAAATACAGAATTTGTAAAATCTGCATCAAAAGTAATTTCAGTAGGATGAAAATTAAAATTCTTTGATGCTCTATTATAGAAAACTGAGCACAAAAATAGGATATCTAAGTGAGGTTGATTTGGGAAAAATATTTTATGACAACTTTTTAATGATCTAAGCTAAATGATCGTATCCATAATCCTGCACTAAAAATATTTTATTGATCAAAAAATGGTGTATAACTGTTGGGATCAAAATATTCTTTGCACTCAAGAGCTGAGTGGGTTATTCTTCCTAGGGATACTCTTATTTTTGCAGAACTCAAGGTTTAATTTTGAGAATTTAATAAAACGAAATTGAACCGGCTCATCCCACTGAAGGATGGCGGCTGAGTATTTTGTGGTCATTACCCAGGAAATGCGGCCCCATTCTCGTGCTACTCAAAGTGTGGTCTTTAAAACAGCACCATGGCACCATCAACTAGGGATTGCCCGACATGCAGAATCTTGGTTCCAAAACAAATCTACTGATTCAGAATCTGCATTTCACAAGATCTCTAGATGATTTGTATACACATTAAAATTTGAAAAGCACTATTCTGTTCTAATGCTGCATGAGACAGGCTTTCAGCATGAGCTTTACCTGGATTGGTTTCACTTCAGTTTATTTAAACTACAGACTGCATGGTGATACCACCCCCATTTACGATACATCTTTTGTTCCTCATTTGTTTCTATTTTCCACTTCATTTAAGAGGAGACATAAGCAACGTAATTTGGGAAGAGAATGTGATCTCTTTCGGAGCTGAATTTTGAAACAAGGAAATTTATAGAATAAGAGATGCTGCTGTTCCCTGTGTCCTCGGTGTGGCTTCTGAGGTTTTTGTTCCTAATAAGTGCCCTTCCCTTGGTGTTTGAGCAGCCTGAGCATTCTTGCTGAGGCAGCAAGGAAAATGCAATTCTGGGCTTGTGTAGGATGTTGTCCTGGTAGGGAATATGATGCTGATCTTCTCTCCCTTTCAGCATTTGTCAAATTTGGATACAAACGTTAGGAACAAAAATAAAACTTGGACCACTAGAATCTGAACTACATTTGGAAAGCTCTTTTGGGAATCATTGTAAGCTGTCTTCCATCACGTAGCAATTCCCTAGTATTTTCCCTCTTTTTCCATTACTTGAACATTCTTCCAGAAGCTTGGTCACCTATTTTGGTCTCCAGTCTGTTTACTCTGTTCCTTGGAATAACAGAAAGTGTGCCCTTCTGAGTCTTCGGAGGCCTGAATTAGTACAGTAACCTGCTAATACCACAGGCATTCAAGAAACATTCTTTCTTTCCTAATCTCTCATTAATAATGAGGCGTATGACCTTGAAATGCTCTTTTAGCTTTCATTGTTCCTCATCTTCAAAATGAGAGTTAGACTGAAAGACTGCATGTATACATATTGTTATCCATGGTGCTTTTCAGGTTAGGAAGTCCTAGTAATTGTCCCTTGGGCCACCAGGATTCGATAGAGATGCTCTAGGTGTCATTCAGAGTTGGGGGACACTGAGTGAATGGGCTACAGACACCTTGCTTCCCAACTCCAGAGCCCCTGACCTATTTTATATACTACAATTCTGCATAAAAATTGGTTGGCGAAAATGTCCAAGTGCTTAGGAACTAAGTGTGAGACCTGATTCTCAAAGAAATAAAAATAATTGTGCAAAGCGCATCAAAATCTACTCCCATGAGAAGGAATAAAGCACATGCATGAGTACGGCCTTCTAGTCTTCACTTTGTGTGGTGACAAAGTCAACTAAGCGTGAACTCTTTTGCGAGAATTAAGCCACCGGATACCTCTACACGTTTACTTTCAGAATTTGGGAATTTCTATTGAGATTTCATTTAAAAAATTACTACCTCAGAGGCTTCTGGTGTTTGCTTTTTTCTCAGGAGCCTTTTCTTATTTTGAATTTTTAAATGGTTATGTTTTACGCTAGTCAATCATGAAGTCATGACAAGCCAGAAGCATTTAGACCCATATGGCTGGATTAGATAGCCCCATGACAGTTCATTTTAATACAGTTATTTTTAACTACTATTACCTATTAAATACATCTTTTGGAGTTTATACTTCTGCTCAGTTCTTGCTATGGAGATTTTTAAAAAATCTGTTTCTAATCTATTTTTTCTGCCGAGCACTAAATGCCCTGTGATTAAGAAGCCAAGCAAATATTTACCAAGTGTTTCTTGATCTACATTCTGGGTCATTCCTTAAGTTACTCCCAAATGTGTTGTATTTTCATGTCTATTTTATTGATGGAAATGGAAATGCAAGAGTAATTAAACACCAAGTCCCAAGTTAAGCAAAGAGACCGAGCTAATGTCCTTGGAGCCTTATGAGTTTAGTTCCCTATTTATCCTGCTGTGTTATGCTCCATCTTTACATCCTATCCCCTGCCATCTGTTGTAGATGTAGGGAATGTTTCCAAAAGACAGAGTTTTCTTTCTTCTCAGCAGTGTGGGGACAAAGGTCACATCGCAGCAACATCCTAAACAAGCCATTACCACCAAGTGCAATCTACTGTGAAACTATCAGTTATCTTGAAACAGGAAAACTGAAGTTTTGCAGACAGAAAGGCTGACTGGACACCTGTGCCTGCAAAAGTGGGCAACTTAAAAATTGCTTCTCCCACACATTTGTTGTGGTTGAGTGAAACAAGGCCACAAATCCACCTCATTCTTTTACAAAATACCTCATTTTTGTAATTATCTACAAATTCATTCTCTGGAATAGGGAAAAGACAATAAAAATATGGCTTTTCTTCGAGACAGGCAATAGATGGAAGACAGTGTGCATCTGTTAAATGTAAGAAAAGTTTTTCTAAAAAGTTCTGTGCTCCTTGAGTTCACATAAGGAGATATAAGGTGGCCAATCTCAAATTTACAGTTTTCCTGGAATATGTTTAACCTATTAGATCATGAAGCCATCTAGCAGTGGGAATTTAGAATTTATTTCAGATCTGTTAGATGGGGACAAATTAATTAAACTTTAAACAAGCCTTGATTATCCATTGACCTTCAAGTATGGCTCCATAGTCTTCAGCAGCCCAGCTAACATATTATTCACTCACATTATGTGTCATCAGGCAAACTTGATGAAGTACACATTAATTAGTTAACAATTTTTGATGCAAGGGATTATTGATTCGATGGAAGTATTTGAAGAAAAAGCACAATACAAATTGAGAAAATAAAACTCAAGTCAGTATTATCATATATGTTGGCAGCTGGTTTTACAGGAAACCACCAAACTAAGTATCAAAAGTGTGTTTCATTCCTATGAATGAAACTGTGAATAATGAAGCAATTTAGCACACAACCTATGAGATAATTTACTTCGTGGTTCTCTATTAAGGACATTGCATTATCAGACAGAGGGGTTCATGTGTTTTTGATAACTCTTTTCATGGAATTTTCAGAGAAATTCTAGGTCAAAGCAATAAAACACATCCTCTTTATATAGCTAATATATTTGTTTGTTAGAGATGGTGATGACTGTATTGTAATAAAGATTTTTCAAATGTTACTTAAAGGACATTTTGATTTTGGCAATTCATGTGAGATTGTAGGGGCATCAATATGTAACCCATTTGCTGAATTGTAAGATCACTTCCTTTAAAAATTGTTCACTACATGCCACTGTTAAAATTCTGTGGCTACTGTTAAAAAGGAGCTAATTGCCAACTCCCGTTAAGTTCATTTTTCCCTTTGGGTATGCAGTTCTCCTGATTTACTTTTTGCACCCTGTTGAGATCTCTACAGATTGAGAATTAGTGGAATTTCCTTGGTTCTGCAGTCCTGAGAACTGGAATATGGCAAACCTAGTCTACATCCCAACCCCTTCCACAAATTTTCCATTATGTGTTAGTCATAAAGAATTTGTGAGAAGCATAAAACAGATGTCTACCTAAAAAGGCGTTTAAGTATGAGATCAATGGCTGATGTCATTGCTCTCTTTTTATTGCTAATAAATAGCAGTTGAATTGCAACTGCTCAAGGGGTATTCAGGATGGTGGGTTTGGACTTAATGACTCATCTCAAGGGCTGATTTAAAATCCTAGCAAGAATCCTATTAGAGTTATTCCCCTCATACCAGTAAAGTGATCTACTTCTAGTCTATACATGGTCTATTGGTTTGGCATGTCAGCAATGTTTTATTACATACGCTTGAGAATAAGCAACGAGTAGTTGTCCTAATAGTCTCCAAAGCATACTAATCATATTCTTCTTTATTTCTCATCTTAAGCTTTAAATCTTTATAGAATTAGCTAGACATATATAGTTCTCTCAAGGGATGACCTCTGAACCTTTTAACCAGGGAGAATAAAAAGACTTAGAGAGTTAGCCTGATGGGTAGTCTCAGATTTCTTTCTGATTTTGAGTTGCTTTCCCAAACAGGGACCGTCTGAGAAAGGCAAAGTCAAGAATATCTCAGTAGGCAAGTATGTTCCACACATACACAGTGGGAGCCAGACAGTCATTTATGGTATTACTGGTGATCTTCTTTACCTTCCTCATCATTTGAACCAGATGCTGAATTGGTTTTCTTATAGTTTCTTAAAGTATATTCAACTGTGTGTTCTGTGCCGATAGTCACTGATTAGGAACATATGCTATTGTGACTGTGTGGTGATCTCTGTCATATTTTACCACCATAACCTTACAAGCACTTAGGAAGACTTGGAGATGTGTCAGAATAGCTTACCAACCTCATACGTTAGCCATGCTGCCCAGCAGTGCTGCAGAGATGAGCTGCAAATGCCAAGCGGTGCATTGAGTATGTGATTTATTTTTTCCCTGGGTGGGTCAATTAATTATTTCACTGTGACACCACCTGAAATTGTACATAGAAAGAGATAGAAATGAATCATCACATTCTGTACCTGTTCCTCTTACCCTTTTGGATGACAAAATGGGTACCTCCCATGAATGCAGGTGATAACCAGACATACAAGGCTCAGGATGGACTTAACAGTGTTGGTCACTGTGTCTTAGACATGCAGTTTGAAATGACATTCAGGGTAGTGCACCAGTTCTTTCACAGCTTGTTGATGCTACAGAAGATATTTGTCTTGGTCACATGGCTGACCCAAATACCACAGATCGGGTGGCTTAAATAACAAACATTTGTTTCCCACATTTCTGGAAGCTGGGGAACCCATGATCAGGGTACCAGCAGAGCTGGCATCTGGGGAGGGCCCTCTTCGTAGCCTGCAGGTAGCTGTGTTCACATGGTGGGGAGAGCTGGCTCTAGTCTCTGTCCTACAAGGGCGCTAACATCCTTCATGGGCCCTCCACCCTCATGACCTCATCCAGACCTAATTACCTCCAAAGGCCAACCTCCTGATACGATCTCATGGGGGTTAGGGCTACAATAAGTGCATTTGGGGGTATGCAATCATGACTATGATAAAGCAAGGAAAAGGAAAATAATAATCTACTTAATACTTGCTATGATATGTGCTTCCTTTCTTGGAAACACAAGATAGTATGGCTTTCCCAAATTTCCAAATCGATTTTTCCAAACATATTTGGATTGGTTATTATATTAATAACAATAATAATAAATAGATCTTTTGCTGTGAGGGAATGGGATGACAGGTAAGAAAGACAAATTTGACACATGGGGCTTTTTAGTATAAAGATGAAGCATCTAAATCACTCATCACTGAATTTCTACCTCTCTAACCATTGCAAATAATTTCTCTTTTCCACAGTTTGAAAATATATTTATGTTGGCAGAATGGACCACTGACATGTTTTTATTAGTTCAAGTGGAATTTGAAATGATCCATCAGGATCCTAAGTTTGGCCCCAAAGTCTCTTTACTAGGTGAACTGCTATTTTATTTTACTTGGAAAGAATAAATATTTTAATAGAAGAATGTTCTAGCTTCCAAATCTGCCCCCTTGGCAACAGCAATCTCAAGTCAGTATTGGCTAGTGAATACCACGGACTGCTAAGAAGGTACCTAAATACCTTAAACTAAATTGCCTGGATAAAAGTTTTTTCACCAACCTCTTGTACAATCTTCACAAGAACCACTCTGGAGCCCTCATAAAACCAAATTCTGCCTTGGATAGTGTGAGTCTGAATCTTTTCCATCTCCTGTTCATATCATGACTTCTGACTGGCTGGTAATGTCCTATACTGGCCAGAATTTCAAGTCTGCTGCTTCATTTGTGTGTGTGCATGTATATATCCAAGTTTTACAAAATTTTTAAATCAGGGCACAGGAGTTCTGTGACACTTAGGAAAACAGGCTGTGCCCGTCATGCTCATCCATTGAATGTGTCTAGCCTTAAATGCAATGCATGATTCCCATTCTTGGGCAGTTTATCACATGTCATAGAAAAGCACTGTAGACTTGTGTTGGGTTTTACTTGAGGATCATGAAAAAAGAGTAATGTGGATGCACAGATAATTAACCAATGCTGGACCATTTATGTTGCAAGCACACATATAAGCACATTTATAAATTGTTTTTGCCTCTGTCCAATTTATGTACCCTGGATTTTTCCACAAAGACTTGAGGTGACTTAGTAAAGTGTGTGTACTTCACAATGAACATAACGAACTTGAACTACAAAATAGAAAACCAAGAGGAAGTGGACAGGAAGTGGAAGGGAATAGACACTGCTATTAAACACTAACTTCCTGGTAACTAAAACCAAAAGGGGCACAAATAAGGAACATCTCTATCCTTATTATAACTGAGGAAGTTCCTCTGGAATGGCCTACGTTTTTCCTGTCAGAAAATTCTAAAAGAAATGTTCTTAATATATTTAAGTAAGAGTTGCTTGGAAGCCAGCAAGTCTGAATTTGTCTAGTACTTAAAGACACTATTATGGGTAGATTTATGCTTCCGATTTGCAGGCTTTGAATTATTTTTCAGTATTACTTTTATTAATGCCACCCTATTATAAAGAGAGGATAATGACCAGCAAGTGGTTCACCTCAATGGACATATCATTGTGGTCAGTAAAAGCGCATGTCTGAGAGGCAGCATGGTGTCAAGCAACCTGATTTGCACCCAACTGTGTGTTCTGGGTCAAGTTCTGTGACCTCTGTGACCTTTAGATTTTGCTTTGTTTTCATCTATAAAATAATTGCATCGTTATCAAGATTACATGAGAAAATATATCTAAAATACTAAGGTCATCCCAGTACTATCTCCGATGATGTTAAAGCTGAAAAAATATATTTTCCTCATTATTTATGCTGACTTTCTGTGGGTCACTAATTTTAACTTGCATAATAGAGGAATACGGTACACAAATGTGTGCACATCATCACAGAAGTGAAGACTGAGTCTGGACTTCTGTCTCAGGTAGCTCTGTCCATCAGCCAGCCCCACCATTATGTAGGATTTACAGGAAGTGATTTATTGTGGATCTGTTGGTTTCTAAAACTGAGGATCTACCCTTTTAGAAACAAAATATTTTATTGTTTCCAAAAATAAAGGTAACTGTTCACAATGAAAATCTTTTCAAATTGGATTACACCCTTTCTTGCTTTTTAAAGGTGAATATACCAAATAAAAATGAGCTCTCTGAGCCATTTAGGATTATTAGACTTTATTCTGCTTCAGTACAATGCTAATCCCAGGGCTCTTTGCGGTCACTGGAATGTTTGTCTTACACAAGTAGCACCAGCCTCCTGTGCATTTGGAATCGTGAGACACTAACCCTTTAACCAGCTCACTGGCCCCGTTAGCCCTTCTGATTTATTACATTTAATGTGCTCAGGAATTGAAAATCAGATAACCAAGCTATTTTTAACTGAGAGCAGAATAGGAATAAATAGAATCTGGTCGTCTAGGCATCAAGTACCTGGGCTTTTGTACTTGAACTCTGTGCCTTGTCTTTAGTTCCTTGAAGCGCCTTTTGACTTAATTGCTGGTTTTCACTGTGTTCTGAAAAGAGGAAATGTTATTCTCTTACCTCCCAGAGTTATTAAAGACTGACAAGGCATCAGGAATGCCCCACATGCACAAAGTTCAAAGTCATTAAAAGTCTCGAATACTTGAATATCAGGTATATTCACCCGTGGAGAATCACAGCTCTTGCCTCTAAAGTTTACTTTGGAATTATTCACAAGTGACTGTTTATGCCTTAAACAGTTTCAGGGAGGAGAATTTCACCTTTTTCTCTCTGGGTTTGGTCAAGGTTTAGCAACACTCCTCACCTAAGCATTTTTCTGTACGTCTTACCTACATGCCTCATGTAATAGTCTGTCCCTTTCTTTTGAGTTTCATTCACAGTGAAAATGAAAGACATTCTAAAACAACCCCTGCAGTGCCTTAAAATTAACTATTACATATCTTCAAATTTTAGCTTTCGTTTCAACTAAATTACACTTAAATCTTTCTTTGTCCCGAGGTCATACTTCTTAGTTCACTGTAAAGGGGAAATTTTTACATCCCATCTATTCTTTAAAGATAAAGTGACTTAAAACAGGAACAAGGGCTTCCCACGTGACAAGCTGGAAGGATAACATAATTCATATACTTTCCCTGATGTGTATGACTACAGAATTTTCTCCTTCTTTGATTTGGTTATGTGTTACCTGTACTGAAGTTTCCATTAGGTAGTTAATTTACATCTTTTCAGTTGACTCTACTGTGTAAGACTCTATATTCTGCAACATATTTTGTTAACAATAGTTCCACCTACTTTTTCTGTTGTGTTTGTCACATGATTGAGTGCTATCTAGGCTGCTTGTAGCTAACAGTTATTGTGCTGAGCTCTGGGATCAAAGCTTTACAAACCTGATCTCAGTACGGCTGCCTCGTAACTCTCTAACATGAGTAAATTGATAATCCCTACGTTACCGGTTTAAAAAACCGAGCAAGGCTGGAGAGGTTAAATTACTTGCCTAAATTAGCTGGTGGACCTGTGACCTGGTATTATACCCAGGCAGGGTGGATTTAGTGGGCCTGGCTTGATGCCTGGGAGCAGAGAACTTGTATCCATGCCCATCGTATTTCTTTCAAAAGGAGCAGAGACGCAGCCTGGGGCTCATCTCCATTTGACAGAGGGACCAATATCTTCACAATCTGTGAAGTTCCTCAGGATTGTTTCCCTACCCTGACAAATTGCATTATTCCTCTTATGCAAATGCTGTCAACTAATCTTCTCTCAACTGCCTGTGCTTGCTCATGAACTCAGGAAAATGAGCTGAGAAATAGAAATCTCCGTTGCCATGTGTGGCTTGAAGGGACAAGAACATGGCCCAACCAAGTTTATACTCTGTGTCACCTATAACTGCTTTTGGTGGGTGGGCCTAAATTTCACACTGTTCAGCACCAAGTGAGTATAAAATAAGGCTTAAAGTATGATCTATATGTGAAAACTCCCAAAAATGTATCCTAAGCTCATATCTCTTCCCAGATGTGGAGCCTCACATACCCAACTACCTGTCACTTATTCTAACATGTAGGTGGTATTCTTTGTCCCAGATTAAGAATTAACATTCCCATTTTTTTAAATGGCAAGAGAGGTGACAGTTTCCTCCTGGTTAACTACTCTGTGCTCTCTAATAAGTGTTGAGCCATTTCTGGTTGACTGGCAGTTGTAAAGTCTGAATAATTCTCCATTCCTCTTATTTTACCATTTCCCAGGGGCATTTATGTCAAAGAACAGCTTCTTTACCTGCCATTTCTTAAAACATCAGACAATCTCTTAAGTAACCTGCAAAAAACAGTTTGCCATCCTTGGTAAAGATAAAATTTAACCGTCCATAAAAGTTTTCAGAAGCAATAAAAATATTTTAAATGATTCAAGTTTAGGAGAAATGTGAAAACATCAGTATGTTCACAGTGCCAAAGAATCCTCTGGACAGTGTCCCCTGTTTGAATGAGGGGGTTTCCTGAGTGTGGACAGAGGAGAGAGTTCGCCACACGGGGGAGGGAAATAAACAGCTTGAAAACCACGTTTGTCTTTGATCTCTGAGAGACATGCCTGTCAAGTTCTAGATTAGAGGTTAGTGCTATTATCAAAAAACAAACCCAAGACTTGCTATACGTACAGGGCAAAGGTTTATGTTTTCTGAACTCAAACTTAAAGTAAAACTAGAAAAGAAAAATATGAAGCAAGAAACTGTGACTAACAAAACCCACAATCCTTGCACAGTTCAGATTGTGTTTTGGAAATGTTTTGGAAAAAAAAACTAGATATGATATGACAGTTTATACTTCCCAAATAAATAAAAGGATCCCAAATTACTTAGCTAATTCTCCATCTTGTCATAGAACATGTTGCAGTGCATTCCTTAAGATATGTTTGGTAATCTGATTTTTAAAGAAACTGTGAGACACAGTATTCAGTATTTTTTCAGACTGTCCTCTCTTTTCAAGAATTATAGTAATACTCTTTTTAAAATAGAATAGATACATAATTATTGCACCAATAAAGAGATTGGGAGGCTATCAAATAACTATTTTTTTTATAGTAAAAGATGTCAACTGTTCAGCATCTTATTGGTATTTGATAGTTTGTTTTGATAATCATTGTGGGAAGAGTAATGTTGCTCTTCAAAAGTAAAATCATTTTTTATAATGCTAAGAGAATTATCAACCAAATTTCTATTTCTGCCCTAACACTGTGTAACAAGAGGGGAAAAAAATTCAACAAAACTTTGTCTTACACTGTAACTTTCATGTTTCATCCATATGATAAGGACAGGAGGTTAAGGATAATTCAGTATTAATTTTTCCAGAGCTTAATATCCCATGAAGAATGGTTAAAGTAGTGGAAAGAAAGGAAAACTGAGGATAGGGGATCACTAAGATCTTGGAGATCATTTTTTAATTCACTTTAAATTTTTAGAATTTTCTTTCACTGATGAGGAGTTCGAATTGGTCCCTGCTCTTTTGAGGAATCTTACAAATTTGGATTTTTAACAAATAAAATGTCAAGCCAAAACCTCACTTTGATAGTTTTTATTTCATAAGGTCTTTTCCTTAAAAACACCCAGAGGTAGCAAAAGATGACTAAACTGAGACCACCAACACCTGAGTTTCCTGCAGCGGTGATTAGGAGACATCACCTCAGTCATACTCTCAGAATTTCAGTTGTCTGTAAAGCAAAGACGTAGGGCTAAGTATTCATGATTTTGTAGATTCACAGTGCTCTCCAATTACTAGAAATCCTACTTGAAGAGACTATTCTGAGATTAGAAAAAAGGGGGAAGAAAACTGTGTGTGTGTGTGTTTGATGATAGCTGATCAGGACAAGACAATGGCCTATATCAGTGGTTGGTTTTTCAGTTTTGGGGTGCTGTATTCTGATAAAATTTTATTTATAAAAATAGGCAGTGGATGGGTTGTGGCTCATGGCTGTAATTTGCTGACCCGTGATTATACATGCTGGTGAAGGTGTGCTAACTGATACAACCTTCTGGGCCGGCAATTTTGAGGGCATGTCAAAAAACTTTATGAAGGTGTCTGACCTTTCACACTGCAATCTGACTTCTAGTAATTTATCCTAAGGGAATATTTGGAAAAATCTATAAATATATTATCTTCAAGGACATCTATTGTAACATTATTTAGGGTAGCTACATAGAGGCAACCAACTAAACGCACTTCAATAAATATATGCACATTACAGTTTATTCATATAATGAGATATGTATCCACTAAAATGACACCATGTATCTACATGTACTGACATGGTATAGGATCCATAACACCTTGCCAACTGGAAAAGAAAGAAGCTATAAAACATTAATTATGATTCTGGATTTGATGTCTATGAGATTAGAAGCAATTTCATTTTCTTAATACTTTAAATTTGCATATACCATATTGCTTTCATAAACAGAATGAAAGACAGCAAAGGTATTTCAATTTGGAATAAAAAAGTGTAATGCTAAAAAGATTATTCAGTCATGATGAAACAGATACTTTAAATATAATCTCAAATACTATATATCCTTATAAATCTAATGCCATTAATATAGTCATAAGGGAGATTCAAACTCTCAGATCCTCAAAGAAGCAAGCATTTCAATTCTTAGTTGAAAAGATCCATCCTAGCAAAGAGTAGCTTAACTGTATTTAATACTGTAATTCAGGCTCCATTCAGCTCGTATGAAAAAAAATAATGATGCAAACTTCTTCTCTCTTTGTACCATTGTGGCTACTTTCACTTAAGACATTCTTTGGTCTTTCTCAGAGAAGTAAATATTTCACAAGTTTTTTATCCAATATTGTAAGATAGGTTATGGGTTGAGTTCTTTGTGAATATTGAGAAAGCTTGCAAGGCTGTCCAGATCCCCATGTCTGTGGCCCTCCCTCATTTTTCTATTTAAGCTATAAAATTAAAACCCTCAATATGAACTCTTATCACTTTTTAAAGTCTGCCCTGAAATATCAGTCTTCCTAAGGGTTAGCAACAAATTCTACTAAAATAAAACTCATGGACAAAAAATAATAATAATTTTTTTAAAGTCTTTAATTAGTGCTTAATATATTGCTGGCACTCTTTGGTGATATATACATCTGTATTAGCTCATTTAATACATCAGAGGGCACTCTTATTATCAATTACCATTTTATAGAAGAAGAAAATGAAGCATAAATAGGTGAAGTGCATTGCCAAAAGATGCACTGCTAATATGAGGCAGAGACAGGATTCAAACCCTACATTGCACAGAGATGATCTAAGCATTTCACTCTACTGCCTCACTACAATTGCTATCTGGCCTCCATGCCTGTCTGACACTAATTTATGAGAGAAATGTGCATGACAAATGGTAATGAGGCCATACACAAAACGTTCATCCTGTGTAATTTCTTATGAACATCAAAAACAAACAACCTCATGTGCTTACCTTAAGAGAAATTGGAATTTTATTCTAGTTTAGGAAAAAGAAAGTGTTGTTTTCAAAGACCTGAACTAAAATTTTGGCAAAACATAAATATGTGTCTAGGCAAGAAGCAATAGTGATGACTTCCAGGTGGCTGTTGTTTTACTTGTCCAGATTCACACAGGGCTGGGATACAGGCAAGGCTCTGCTTCAGTAACAGGAAATGAAGGTTTCTTTCTTGGGAGTAGACTCTTTCCACCATGGAATTGAAGGTGTCCCATGAGACTTCGACACCTCCTCCTTACCTTCCTCACCTGTATCAGACATGATTGATGACAGCAAGTCCATAATTTCTCTTGGCCTGGTCTATATCTAGAAAGCTTAGAAAATAAGGTTCAAATATCAGTAAGTTGTACTTAATGTAGATATCAACACCTTACTCAGTTCTAACTTTATTAGAGCTCCACCCCCTTTAAATTTTGCACAGAATTTACTTTCTTTATCCTAAGTGTCATTCAGGAAGTCATTTGATTATTACAGGTGACAGTTTTGATCAGTCATCACAGTATTGATCGACATGATGTAGATAGTAACTTGCTTCTCACATTCAGCAAGATTTTGAGTTGTTGGTCTATCATTCATCTATCAACCACTGCACCAGCAACTGGAAGATAAGCAGAACCACCTCCTCATTATTACAAATTCCATTAGCGAGGAAAAATACCGAACTCTCCTCCAGTCTTCGATACCTTGATGAATACTGCATATACATATCTGTGTGTATGTGTGTGTATACATTTTCAATATTGCTGTGATTTTTTTTAATTCAGGGGTTTCACTGGCTATAATTGTAAGACACAGAATAACCAAATCAAAAACAAAAATAAAAACTGTTAAAATATTCTCAAGAAACCATTTGCCATTTTGTCAATCAAAGCTCTGTCAGAGAGCAGCTTGTGTAGATTGGCTGAAAGTAGAGACAGGTCCCACTTTACTCATAGTTGCTAAAAAAGTGTGTGGATTTGAATTTTTTCTTAAGAAAGAAATCCAGTCATGAAGAGCTAATGAAGGCTGTAAGTAAGGGTTCTTACAAAGTTCTTCAAATTCTTATAAGAAGCAAGGAAAACTGTATCAAACCAGAAGACTAACTAGGCTTCTATAAACTCATTGTCGAATATCATCTGTCATCTTTCAAAGTGGCCATCTCATTCTAGACACAAAACCTGCTGAAAGAGGGGAAACCATTTTCTATTTGAGCAAATCTTGTCTATTGAAACACAAATTGCGAAGTGGGTGATTGGGGAAACAAAGCCATTTGCATGGAATAAAGCTTTCCTTTTTCCCTGTTTCTATTCTGTTTTCTTCCTAGCCCACCACCTCCTCTATATTTGTATCTTTCTATGGCTTAATCACATTTCCGTTCTTTCCTTTTATATTTTCTTCCTCCTCATTTTTTCCGAAGTCTTCCTTTTCCACTGCCAATATTGGTACCTTCTTGGTGACTCTCAGTGACATTTGGAATTTGTGTGGTGGTAGAGACAGTATTTAGGGATAAAGAATATATCGGCCCTTGATTCACTGAAGAGAGTCAGCTAGGAAAGAAGACTGATTTTAGTCCTGTATTCCTGATTACTTTGAGTTCAGAGAAAAATAAGAGAGGAGGAAATACCATTGGATTGATCTTTGCAAACATTAACTGGGAAAAATATTTTAATTTAAAAGGAATGTAACAAAATGTTTAACAAGACTGGCAGCTGCATTAGGCCACATAGGAAATAAAAAAAATCTGACATATGATTCTTGGACTTCAGGCAGTAATATCTTATTTCTAGTTTTACCTGATCCAGCAACCAAGTTCTCTGATGGATGGTCATTATTATCTCCTCTTTTGTCCAAGTGCTTGTTCTGTCCTTTCCTTGCTTAACTTACACATTGGCCCCTGGCGTACACACACACACACACACACACACACACACACACACACACACACACACACACACACAGAGCAAACAAACGTGAAATAAAACCAGTCAGCTCTAGGTGTTAGCCCACTAGACATTTACTGCCTCCCCATTGCATCAGAGTGAAATCAAAACACCCCCCCTGCCAACTGAAACTCTCCTATAGTTGGTCTCATACCCCCCTTTCCAACTTTATGTTCTGCTGATACTGTTGGTTGGAATAGCACAAGCTTTGTACCAGTGACGTTTAGACCCCTAATCTCAGTGAAAGTTGGCTCAGAGAACTTTTATTTCTTACTGACATGGTCTGATGTGCATCAGGAGAGACTCTTTCCCATCCAGTAAGTCAGAGATCTAGGTTTCCTCCACTTTATGATGTTATATTTCATTAGGTTGCCAGCTTCAGCAAATTAAATAAAAAGTGTTCAGTTACATTTGAACCTCACGTGGGTGCTTTATTTCTTTTTTTAGTACAAGTATGAATCATGCATACTTGGTACATAGATATACTAAAAAACTATGTTTTTTATCTGAAGTTCAATATTTTAGGAAAAAATAGCATAATAATAGTATACTTTTTCAGGATATAAGTAGTATAATAATATAATTCAGCATATAGTGTATAACATTTTTATAGTGTTATGGTACAATGCTAGTATACAATAGATAATGTTATACAGTATATTAGCATAATAATTTTGTGTAATAATAATTGCTAATGTAAGGATATCCTGTGCAACATTTGGGCTGTGCTTACATTAAATGTTATTCACTGTTCTTCTGAAATTTATGTTTAAATGGGAGTCCTGTATTTTATCTGGCAACCCTACACTTTTCAGCAAGTGTCTTCCAGGTAACAGCAACCAGAAGAAGAAAAATTAGAGGTTATCACTGGCACTTTATCCTCTTAGGCTGGAACTGGTCACATGGCCTCAGTCTGGTTGCAGTAGAGAATGGAACTGGGGAGAGCTCGTGAATAGTTGGTGACCACTAAGGTCTCTGTTGCATTTGCCTTATGATACTTGTACATCAGTAAAAGGAAGAGAGTGATTATACAGAGAAGTCTGGAAGTACTCTGAGCATTTAAAGGAAGGAACTACCTCTTCTCCCTGCACTGCCATGATGGAAATGGAATCTGAACTGTGAGCCCTGATGGGCAAATAGAAAGTAAAAGGGCATGTCATGGGCAAAATGGCATACACATTACCAGGGAGGTAAGGATGTAGAACCCAGAGATGAAGTGGACCTGATTCTGCCAGTCAGACTTTGATTGGCATATAGATCTCTCATGATTTGTCCATCAACTCTACTCTTAACTTTTTAAAAAATGTATCTCATTTTAGATTGATACATGGTGTCCTGTGAGGATGATCAGAAAAGCATGGGAGAAAGAGGTTGTGGATTAAAGATACATTTGCAAGGGAGCAAAACTATATTACAAATAAAATTAGATGATAAATCCCCAAATTATATGAATTAGCTTATACTTCTGTCTTTAAAAATGAGGGAAGATCTTGTCTGATTAAGAAACTTGAAGCTTCTGAAGTTTTGGCTAGATACTTTTATAGATCCCTGTAGTCATAAAGATACTAAAAAAATAATCAGGCTCAATTACATTTAAGTTTTTACCTTTTATATTTGCTGTGAATCCAGTCATTCATAAATGGTGTGTTTTCTTTGCAGGGAATATGTCTATTCTTACTTAATTGTGAGAGGGATAATAGGAGACATGTTGACAGAAAACTGAAAACACCTTTTACTTTATCAGAATTTTAAAAAGTAATCTAACCATTTAAATATGAAGAAGTATACAAATCTTTCTTTCTGGACACATCCAAGGTATCAATAGAAAATTAAGAGAATTCTCATCACAGACATCTTGAAAGATGAACATCTCACTGTGAAAATAGAGTCCTTCCTTCTGGAAAAGATAAACAGAAAGGTTTAAGCTCCCATTCACTGCTGCAGACTCAGTACCTGCTGAGCCAAATGTTAATTTGTTTTAATGAGATATATTTGCAATGACCCCCAATGAAAAATTGTTCAAGCCCATAAATGCTTTAAAAATGAAACACTACATGACAAATTTCTTTCTAGCCTTGGATGCTAAAACTTAATAGTGGGTACATTTCAGAGGCTAATTGGTGGAATTCTGAATATCAGAGTTGAAAGTGAACATCTTGACACAGCACACCACGGCTTTGGGGAGGGAAAGGAATGTTTACTCTCGCTCGGGTTGGTGGACGAGTCCTATCAGAACATCACAAGGGAGACATATTTCTGTATTCGGGACCGTGTTATCTTAATGTTCCACATTCCTGCCTTTTTTGGAAGCTGTAGTTATTATTTCAAAGTCTCAAGAGGTTTTCTGTGAGGTCTGAATTGCTACACTCACCCTTTCTGACCAGGCATCCATAGTCAGGGCAGGCATTAAAAGAAAAAAAAAATTTTTAAAGACGCATATCTTTAATGAAAAGTCTCTGTATTCCACAATGTTCCCTGCAGCACGACTCTGAAAACGGCCTGGACTTTTTACCTGATTTTTGCAATCCCTGAAGCGTGCAGAGGATCCGTTTTATTTCTCTTTCAAGCATATGGAATAAAGTTAGTGGGCAATAAAAAGCAACAGTCATCATCTCTAAGCAAAAAAGTGAATAGCAGTAGTGTTATTGGAATGGGCTTTCTTTGACACTTTCCTTCACAGTTTTTATGGGATATTGTCTGAAGGAAAAAAAAAAGTCCATAATACACAACACCTCAGAACTGAAGAGTTTTGTTTATTCCTAGGTGGTCGTGACACCAAATGGGAATGCAGAATCTGTGTGTCCCCTTTCCTCAGGGCACTGCGCTCTGCAGCCAGACAGCACATGTCAGAAGCCCAGTGCAGGTCCATGCCCCTGAGTTCCAAACCTTGTGCTTCCATTTACTAGCTGCATAGCCTTACTCAAATTACCCACTACTCTATGGCTCAGCTTTACATTTGCAAATAGGCCTAGAGGAGAAGAGTATCAGCATCGTGGAATTATTGAGAACATTAAATACATTCATATCTGTAAAATGCTCGGCACTCACTGTGGCTTGCACATAAGTTCCCAGACATTGTGAAAGAATATTGCTTTTACTTCCAAGAACACCTCACAGGACCTATTTTTTCCTATATTTGATTATTTCCAACTTTCCAGGTTTTAGGCAGATTTAATTATAAATGACATCTACGGTCAAGTTTCCTGGGAAAGAGACTACAAGGTGGAGTTTTGCAGGCAGTTTATTTGGGAGTGCCCTTGGAATCAACAAAAGTGGGTGTGCAAGAAGCAGGAACATGCAAAAGCTAGGATGTCACAAGACCTGGCCAACACCTCAGTCTCACGGGAAGCTCTGAGTTGGAAGGGCAACTGGCAGACAGCAACACCACCAACTGGGGGAACGAGTGCCTCAGTCCTGCCAGGGGCATCTAGTGGCCACCACTATACCCATTATGGGTGCATATTTATAATATTAACATTTTCATGTGTCATCACTGCCTTAAATTGCTTTAATACGGATCTTGGTCAGATTGGAAATAATGTAAAGCAATTTTCTTATAATACCAAATTAATGGCTAATTTAATGAAAAATAACATTTCCCTCAGGCACTTGCTTCCTTAGAGTCTGAAAGTTCCACCATGTGGATTTGAAAGGTTTCAGCTTGTCATCCTGTTACACCAGAGATAGTCTCTGCATTTGTCAATGATGTTTAAACATCTTACAATTATTGTAACTTTATTCCAAGCCCAGCTCACTAGGAGCTTTTTGTTTTCATCTCCATGGCAGAAATAACATAAAAAAAAGAAGGGGATTTTAAACATACCCTTGATTGGTCCATGCTGAGTTACCAACTGTGTTTATTTTTTTCTGATTTTCTTCTTATCTTTCCTGATATGCAAATGTATTTTACATAGGCACACTTAGGATTGGCATATATTTTTCACTATCTTTTTTCGTTTATGTAACACTACACCTTACATATTTTCAGGTGGCTACTTTCACAATTATCATTTTAATAGAAACACAAGATTCCAGTGAGCTGCTGAACTAGAAATTGCTTAGCCATGATCTTCTTTGGCCTTCGGCTTGTTTCCAGGTCTCCCCTACCAAATCATATTATAAGTTACAGAACTCTGAACTCAGCAAATCATTTCAATTCAGTAAACATACCAGTCAGTGCTGGCTAGCAGAGTATAGGGCAGATACATCTGTGTCTCAATGTCATAATGAATGAAAGTAAGGCACACTCATCTAAATGAGCAGCCACATAATAAAACATGACCAGTGAGTGACATGGTAGAGCAGAGACAGGTGTGATTATTTCTAACCATGTAGAGGAGAGTTTTAAGCTAGACTTTGCAAGATGAGTAAAACTTAAATGAGAAAAGATGATCATGGCACTTGGAGACCAAATTTAAAAAAAAGAAAGAAACAAATGTAACAGCAAAGAACAGCAAAAATGTAGAAGTAATTTACAGATATAAGGAACTGGAAGTCACCTGATACTGTGGATTGTGGGAGGTGAAAACATGATGGAAAAAGATGATTTAGACTCAGCTATTCTAGGAACTTGGCCTCCATATTAAAGAGTTTCAATTCATCTGTAAGTTAAAAGGTAGTTTTGAGCAGAAGGGTGCCTGATTAGATTATTGCTTCAGAAGAACAGTTCCTGGCATGCACATGAGGCATGTAGTGGTTGGAGACAGAGAAAGGAGACTCACATTGCAGGTGGAAAGATAGTGCACTAGTCCAAGGAAACTTCATTATTTTTGTTTTTTCATTCATTCAGAATTCATTAAATCACCTGGAAGGGTTTTAGGCTTAGAGCTATTAGAACAAAGATCAAGATCTATTTAAAACTATCCAGTCATCCAACAAATATGAGTCAAGTGTCGCCTTTGTGCAAGATGAGCGAATCAGAGCTGAATTATCTCAACCCTTCATCTTGATTTCACTGTCCGTTTGTGAACAGGGAGTAGCATTTAGTGATTACAGGCCAAAGCATGAGCCATATGTATGGAACACTAAAGTTCTTCACCAAGTGACATTCCACGAAGGAGATTAGACAGACTCTAAAGGACTGTATCCCAATGCTTGGAGAGAGAAATGGATCAACTGTCTTCTCTAAGATTTTCTCCTGTATCTACAAAGAAGGAAAATCCAGAACTGGAAATCCAAACCCAAATGCAACAATATATAGGCCAAGTGATCATGCTATTTGGGAGTCAGAATTTAGAGCACCTTGAAATAATTTTTGTTCATTTACCGAGTTAATTGGGATACTCCCCCTTCTGTGAGGAATCAAGGGCTTTGAGATACCATTCTGTGTTTTAACACTGTTAGCCCCTGTCTGGAGAGGGATTCGATCTTTCTCGCTATCCCTGCCCTCTTGGGTTGCACTCAGCATGTTCCCATTCGGGCAAACACCAGAATACTAGGATGCCGTTTTTGTGTCACTTAGATGTCATATGAAAGGAGGAGCCCCTGCTCGGAAGAAAAATGCTTTGTTTCAAAGGACAAGGCATATTTTCCCAAACCATTTTCTCAACAATGTAATAATAGTAATTCTTATACACCACCTGTTCTAGCTAAATCGAGTGCTTGATAAAATAAAGGTAAAACCAGATTGCATTTGAAATATATTATTTGCAAAGACACATTTTAATTTGAAGAAGAGAAAGGGATTAGCCACATTTGAAATTCCAAAATATGCATTTTATTATTCTGCCATAATCAGACGTAGTCTGTCAGCTACCAGAAGCGCAGACAATAAACTTATGAGCAGCTAAAACATCTGCTTTCAGAGGACACAATTACAGCTTAGCACCAATCCTTAATCAATGTACTGTTTGTTACTAGATGGTTTGAGGCAGGAGTTCAGCCTTTCCGTGGTTATGATTAGCTCCCCCTGGAGGATGGGGCGGGAATATGTAGGGGAGCAGGCAGTAAGAGGCCAAGTTGGGTAGGATGCTGTCAGCACTCTGCCCAGCCCTCCTTGGCTCCCTTTCACCTGTTCCCACACCACTCCCTAGACTGCGGTGTGCTCATTTCCAACTGCTATTAGCTGTGCCTCTCTTACCCGGTGGCCCTCAGGCTGCTAGTACTGCTCTGTCTGTCGTGCACGGAGTCAAGGGTGCCTCCCCCTCCCACGCCCCCTCCCCACCAGTGGATCTGCCTGGATATGACAGACTTGGGTTGGGGCAGCTCTGAAGTGTGACTTCCTCTCCTAAGCTCCCCCGCATAGTTAGGCTAAAGCTAACCTTCATGAAACTTTGTCTAAAGTCACATCCTTGCTTGATTTCTTCTCCTCTGTCCGCTTCTGCAGTTCTAAAGCAGGTCTTTCTGGGAGCATTTCGTTAATAAATGTCTTTCATATAAATACTCATCCTCAAGTATACTTCTATGGAAGCTGAAGATAGTGTTTCTGCATAAAGCATGTCATTTCTGTAGTAACCCTTTTAGGGATATATTCTGGGTGAATAAATCTCCTCTCTGTACACATACACCCTGAGAGGTATAAACGTAATGAAACAGAACATTCCCAGCAATCTGAAATGGCATGCAGTAACTGGGATTTATAGAAATAACAAACCAGGCTGCCTGTGCGGCTGCTGCTTTTTAATGGACCCAAGGCACTGTGACCATTTCTACCAACCTTGTTCTTTCCGTATCCACAGAATGACTGCAATTCCAAGACAGAAAGAGCTTCTGAGGTCCAGATGTCTGGTTTCCATAAGTAAGATGCTATAGGTGGACAGATAGAAAGGGAGGCATAGAGCAGGCATGCTGGGAATGGAAGATTTTACTGTTTGATTCATTCCACACCCCTGATGATACCAGCAGGGTGGAAGATGGTGTCTTTGCCCAGGACATCCACACAGACTGACTGTTAGACATGGGGACCATCCAGATACTGTAGTCCACTTATAGATCTGATTAGAATTCTAAGCCAGATATACAAGAATAATGGTGAGCCAAGGGAAATCCACTGGCTCTACAAATGTAAGAGGTGGGTAACTTTCTCCTTATTTTGGGTAAGTGGAGAAAAAAAATGTAACTTTCTCCTTATTTTGGGTAAGTGGAGAAAAAAAATGTAACTTACCAAAACCATCCTTGGCAACATGCAAGGAATAATATCCTGAGGACAAGAGGAAGAGCAGGATTCTGACCACTGTTTATAACAGGAACCAGAAAAATTTAGGAGACCATTTGTCATAGTTAATCTGATTTAAGAAGACATTGCCTTTGGTAAACAGGAAAAGAAAGCCACAAAACAGAATAAGCTGAGATGAAGGGACAATAGGATGAAATGAAAAGGGAACCGGGTGGGAGGCCGAGGGAGCAGACTGGGATGAAATGGCACACACACACACGCGCACACACACACACACACACACACACACGCACACACAGTGGCATGTAGAAGAGCCGCAGAAAGTGATACCAGATGAAATAGAAGATATACAGGACAAGTGAAGGAGATAAAAACTAAGCATTACAAGTGGAAGGAAACCAGATTATTTGGAACAGAAGTAAATTAAAGACACAATTGAAGAATGCTACCCAAATCTGAGGGGTTGAGAGGAAAGGGAGGAAACCAGAAATGTAGGTCGTAGAAATTTGCCACGATTCAGGCAAAACTACTTAATGGAGATTTAGACACATATCCTGGTAATATTTTTAAATTATAATGAAAAAGACAGACAAGCATCCAGGAAGAAAGATAGATTACCTCTAAAAGAATTAATGTTAATTTGACAGCATAGAGTTATAGAGTTACCTGCATCTCAAGACTCCAAAGGATGATGAATTAAATTTAGAGAAGCTGCCATTTAATTCATGTATTTAACAAATATAAAGCTCCTACTATATTTCTAGTGCTGTGTTAGATACTGAGAGTATAACAATGTAAATTTTTACAAACTGAAATGCACTGTTTTAAAGTAATGGATCATCCCGGTTACATGCAAGGACTTATGTAAAGGTATAATCATCAAAATTATTCATATGCTAAGCTCCACCCCTGGAGATTCTGATTAAGCAGGTCTGGGGCAGATCATAAGATTGCATTTCTAAGAAGTTCCTAAGTGTTGCTGATGTAACTTGTCCAGGAACCACAAATTGAGAACTACTGATTTATGTTGACTAAAATTTGGGAAGGAAAATAACAGAAATGTTCAACTGTATTGAAATGATTTTGTAGTTGTAGCCAGTGAGAAAATATTTTTAAAAATTATTTAATACCATAAAAATATCCCAATATTGCAATATTATACAGATTAGTCAGCATATAAGACTTTATAGAACATGTTCTTTTAACTGTATGAAGAGAGTTAAAAAGGGAGAGATCGATGTCAGAGGCTGTTAGGAAATTCAAATATAGTTAATAGTGATTATTCCTAGGCCATGTCCCTAATAATTAACTTTTATTTTCATCTTTATAAACTTCTGTATTTTCCAAATGAATATTTGTTTATTTTATATTTAGAAAAAAGAAAATAATTCCCTC
Organism: Manis pentadactyla; assembly: GCF_030020395.1. Classification (NCBI taxonomy): domain Eukaryota; kingdom Metazoa; phylum Chordata; class Mammalia; order Pholidota; family Manidae; genus Manis; species Manis pentadactyla. Next base: position 39,181,101 of record NC_080032.1, on the reverse strand, counting down.
AAAAGACCTAGTTCAAGTGTCTCCTTGGTGAAGTTCCTATCAGTCCCCCATACCATTAAGCCAAATGCCATCTATAATTCTGCCATCACACCATGGAAGCATTCATCAGATTTTATATCACTCATTAAAAACTGACTATTCACATTAACATTTAAAAGGCTCTGAAAAAAGACAAGTACCAAATGATTTCCCTCATTTGTGGAATGTAACAGTGAAGCAAAACTGAAGGAACAAAATAGCTGCACACTCACAGACTACAAGAAGGGACTAGTGGTTACCAAAGGGGAGGGGTGGGGGAGCGCAGGTGAAGAGGGAGAGAGAAGGAGATTGAAGGGCATTATGATTGCCACACATGATATGTGTGGGGGTCACAGGGAAGACACTGTAGCTCAGAGAAGACAAATAGGGACTCTGTGGCATCTTACTACACTGATGGACAGTGACTGCAGTGGGGTATGGGGGGACTCAATAATATGGGTGAATGTAGTAACCACATTGTTTTTTCATGTGAAACCTTCATAAGAGTGTATATCAATAATACCTAAATAAAACTTTTTTTTAAGTATATCAATAATATCTTAATAAATAAAAAATAAATAAAAGACTCTGAAAAGTCTCAATATTAAAAATAAACTTGTTTAAGAATTACTTACTCCAGTATTTTCCAATTCTATTTGTCCACAGAACATTACAGAACATCTTTTACTGTTCTGAAGAATAAGTGACCCACACAATAGCATTTGCTGCCCTTTGACATTTATTGAATGAATGAGTGACTGAAGGATATCAATGAATCAATGAATCATTAACTAATTTATGTTGAATACTTGCTTATTCATATTTTCCTAGTACTAAACCTAAACTAAGGGTTTCCTTTCAAAAGCTATTTACTTTGTTATTGATATATACTTACTATTCCCTAAATATTCACCAAACTTAGTCAATTGCCTATTGGTTTCAAGACATTTTGATGTGCAAAGATATTTTATTTTACATGGTCAGATCTCAGCCCAGTATTAATCCACTATTCCCTCATTTATTCCAGCCTTCAAAAATGTTTAAATCACTTTTCACAGATGACTGTGTATCTACATGGTCATTATTTAAATTTAACCAAGAGTGAGAATTTCATTCAATATGAGTGAAAAATGACCATGGGCAAATTCAAGCATCCTCTCACAGAAACATACAAATACCGGATGGGGTTTCCTGCTTTTTGAAAGCTGATGACACTATATTCCAAAGAAATACTGTATGCCAACAATAAGAGCCCATCTGGAATTTTATAATTAATTATTTTCTCTGCCAAAGCATCTTTTTTTCTATTGTAATGGCTACATTCCATCCCATTACTATTACTACCTTAGATCATGGGATTTCTTATGGCTGTTTGTGTTTTACAGCTCTAAGAGCTGCTTAAAAGTATGCAGAAGTGTTTGGAAATACTTAGTAACTTTGCAATGAAAATATTCCAGAATGTACTCCTATATAAACAACAAGCATTCCAGCCACATATACATGCACCATCAAAGATGAATGGAGGAAACAAAAGTCTCTGCAAGAAGGGAAACTTCATTAACATAATTTAAATTTGTTATTTCCATGTGAGGACTGCAAAATGCTTTTCTCCCAACTGCCTTTATAGCAAGTGTCCTAAATCAGTGTGTTCAGGAACATATAATAGAATTAAAGGATGTCATGATTTTGAGAAAGAAGGAGAATCTAAGGGTGATTGGAATTAAAGATGGTTATTTTATTATATGAAATGTGTTTTTAAAATGTCCTCATGAATACGAACACTCCCTCCCCCCCACCTCCCCCTGTAAGGAGATGATGAAAACTGATTATTTTAGTATGGAATGCCATGTTTAAAAAAAATTCTAATAATTTAAAAATATGACTATCTTCCCTTCATAAACACAGAAAATGAAACAGCCCCACTAGGTTTAAAGTGAAGATCAAGATCTCTCAAGGAAGAGAATAGAATGGAATTAACCATGGCTGTCTGCTCACTGTAGGTAACTTCTGTAAGTCTTAAGAACTTGCAGTCAACATAAGCTGCACTGTGTCTTACCAGTGGGCCACACCTATTTATAAGTGATAAAGTATTTAAAAAACACGGTTTTTAATCAAATAACATTTGGGTTTTTAACTCTAAAAAATAATCACATTGCTTGTTTTATAAGTGTAGCATTTAATGTGCCAGGCACTGTTTTAAGGGATTTACATAGATTAACTCATTTAATCTTCAACCTGTGAACTGAAAATAGGTATTCTGATAATCTCCATTTTCCAATGAGGAAAGGAAGATGCAGAGATTAATCACCAGTATTTGACATCAGTTTCTGGCCTGAGTTCAAGCACTTGCCTGGGCTACTCTTCTCGCTATTTCTCCAACAGTGATAGAAGTCTGGTCGAGAAGTTGCAACCCACATACACATATTCCTATAAAACAGACTAATGCATGGGAAAGAGAGTGTAGTATTAACTGATAACAAAAAGGAAAAGGAGCCTGTGTAAAATTCCTTCTCTTCTTGATCATGATTTAGTTATCCTGTCATTCTCAGTTTTGAGATCTGGAGGCATTAGAAGATGAGAAATCAAACTCCTTTGACTAATTTTTGTTTTCTTTGGCCATGAGTATTCCAGGCAAGAAACGTAAGTAAGTGTGGCTAGGTGGTCACTATGGCAAACTGATGCAATCATACATGACTGAACGAAAGAAGACAACAGCCCCTGCTGAGTGCCCACCAACTATTTTCATACAGGCCCATTGCTGCCCAGTCTTCTGGGTGTTAAAGAGAAGCTGAAAATCTGATTTTTCTCTGAAATTTCTCAAATTTGAAAGTATATTACAATGAATTCAAAAAAATTATAAACTGTGCAACTCAAAGAGATCATGTCTCTGTGCCATGCCTGCTGCCTGGGTCACTGTCTCTAAGGAAAAAACTGTAACATTGACCTGCACAGTCACCTATGTAATGTGATGACTTGCTGCTTCTGGGGGATGTTCCAGAAGCTTATCTGAACCCCTTGCTCTCTTCCACTCCAAGAAAGTATTTCTTTTCCCTTCAACCCACCTTATCCTACTTGGTGTAAGGCTTCCCGAGAGATGTCAGACCTTTTGAGGACCTACCATCAGCTGCTAGTGGCCTGAGAGGAGGGTCTGCTGCACCAGCCTCTCTCTTCTCCATAGATTTTTCTCTATACACATAGCTCAGCTCAGCTCCATCCTCCTATAAAGCTCGTGAATCATAGGCAGCCTTTGAGCAAAACGCCAAATCAATTTCTAGGGAAAACCATCTTGTGTCACAAATATGGTTCCTTCAGGGGAAGCCACCTAAGTAGTTTCATTTGTGTTTGGGTTTAAAGAATTCAATTTAAAGAATTGAAGGGTGGAGAAATGTCTGGAAGAAAAACTGAGAAAGAAAAAAGAGATAGAAGACATAAAGTTAAGGGGTTGAATCCAGGAGAGAGCATGTGGGCCCAGGTCTTCTATGACCTTGACCAGAGGGGATAACCAGATAAACGTCTAGAAAGCAGCGGTTATGGAGGACTGCCTTTTCCATCCATGAGGTCTCCTCTCTCCCATTCCCAAGGGCCTTCCTGGAAGGAACCAAAGGTTTAAAGGAAGGAATGCTGTCATTTAATACGTGAGCCAAGACTATTTATATTACTTTGAGAGATACAGAGGAGGAAAGATACACATTAATAAACCACCTTCCTAAAACTTTCAGAGTTTTCATGCTTTAATCCTACTGTCAGTTATCCCCAAATGACTGTTGACCACCCTGGGTCTATCTTTGACCCTTTCAAAGGCTGTTTATTCATTCATTTATTCAACCAGTATTTCTTGAGAATCTATCACATTCCAGGCACTTCTGCAGGTGGTGAGGACACTGCAGTGAACCCTCAGTCAGGTATATCAGTATGGAAATTCTTACATCTTCGACCTTTATTACTACAGGAGGAACCTCTAGCACTAATTGTACAGGAACAGAATGTTTTAATATCAAATTTTCATTCATTTATTCAGTCAGTATTTATAGAGGGCTTCCATTTTACCAGTTACTCCCCTAGACACTGGGGATAATTGGTACGTTTTTAAAAAATCCTTTGTATCATGTATAAATATAATTGAAGCACATTTCTTTGAAAATATTTCTGAAATTATGGTTGACAGCTGCGTAACTTCATATTGCTTGTGTAATTCATTTAGGTCGCAGTGAGAAAATTTCAACTCTGTGGGATTGTTACCCCATATGCAAAATGCGAGTAATAATATTTCACCTATATAGTTGTGAAATTTCAATGAGACAAATGTGGAAAAAACTTAGTGCACAGTACAGAGTATGTTGACTTTATTTTTATTCTTATGTAAATTTTGGATACTGAAGCATTTTGTCTATTCCAAACCAGAGATTTAAACTCCCTTGAGGAAACTTGCCAGAATAAGTGTTGGAATACTACTTCCTAGCCCCACCTAATTTTTTTTTTAATGGAAGTCACCCTACTGTAATGTGTCAACTTTGGCACAATGCCATCGGTTTATCAATTCTGTGGTTTCTAGGAAACGAATACCTGTAGAAATCAATCTCAGAATATCTTATGGTCCCCAAACTCTCTCACTGCTTTGCTTCCTAGAAGAGGATGCTTTGGGTAGCAGGAATTTCCTTAAGTCTTCTTTTAAGTCCTTTCCTTCTTTATAAGGACAAAAACAAGCTTTCTTAGACCAATCTTTTGTTTTGCATGTGTATTTCAAGCCTGGAGGGAGTTCTAAGCTTCCCTGTTCATTCTCTTTTGAAGAAATTGATAGAAAAAGAAGAATAGGGAAATGCATTATTCCCCCATCACCAGCAGTTTGGGGAAAGAAATTAAAATTATGTTCCAAAACATTTATTTATGTTGCATGTGGTATTTGGTAGCTGGCTAAAGTACCTCCGGGTATAGGGAAAGAGGAGCTTTCCGGAGCTTCTAGAAAATGAGTTATTAACATGGTATTACCTGTGTCAGAAAGGAAAAAAAAAACAAAACATTTCTGGCTTGTGCCACTGTTTGTGAATTTTTCTGTGTTTGAAAACGTTTCCGAGGTCAAGCTTCTAGGAGCAGGACTTGAAAACCATGATTTTGTTACCTTTGCAATTACCCTGTTTTCACTGCAGTGTCCTGGCATTCTCCAGATGGCGCTTTGTGAACATTGTTGATCTTGATGTTTTTGTCCCTTTAGGGTGAGCCATCAGCTCACTTATTTTTTTTTCTTCTGCTGAGCAATATTGTTCCTGTGTCCTTTTGTTAAATCACAATAAACTAGGCAAGCGACCAGCAGGCCCTTGACACAAAGCTGTTCATTGATCTGGAAACTGAGCTGTGCTATAACGTCACTTTAAAACCCTACAACATAAACCTCCAGTTCCTCAAAAACAGGCGAAGCGTTAACACCAAAATGCTTGACATTTTCAGTGCCCATCTGACATAATTAGAAAAGAGAGTCATACCTTATTGTGATAATAATTACTATTTTTATTGTAGTTATGGTTCATTTGCATCCCACATCTTCCAAGTCTCCCTCCATGTTAATTTGCTTTTTTGCGCCCAAAAGTGCAAAAACACAGATCTGGTCAATGTGGACATTTTAGGGTTGGCGTTGCAAATTTACAAGACTCTATGTTTCATCTTAAAGTATATAATAGGAAAAAGGGCATTTTAGAAGAGAGGTGAGGAATTCCTTGTCAAAGAGAGCTGTGTAAGTTATAATGCCTAAAGTTCTGCAGGCAACTGGGTGAGGCAGATGTTTTTAATTTGTTAGAAATTCACTCATTCATTCACTCACTCATTCTTTCAGTGGCTATTATGGGCCATCACATGTCCCAAGTCCTGGTGATTTATCCAGTTATGAACAAAACCGTCCCATTCTCCACCATTGTGCCTCTGACAGGGTAAATTGTAATCATCTTATGAACAAATAAAATCTGCATCTTGCGCCTGGTGTAGTGCAGGGCATCTGCAGCGTGTGGGATAGAGGTTAATGGAGAAGTGGAAGAGCCCAGCCTCTGTCCAGGCTGGGAGATGAGCCTCTGGTCAGAGGGAACAGCAGGAGCTGCAGTCCTGATGCAACGTGGCCAGAGAATAGGGAGGAGCAGGAGGGTCGGTTGATGCTTGATGTAAAAACTGTTCGAAAGTTCTGTGTGAGAACTGGTCCAGGTATTTATTCTCTGCCCTGTGTCATTTCGTGCAGCTCCTCCCCTCTTTGATCTGTATTAGACGCTCCTGCTAAGTTTGTGAACCCTTTATTTACCTGTCCCTAAATCTTTGCTCACATTAGGATGTCATTTCCCCTTCATTTCTAAATGCTGTCATTGTTCTGAGCAAAAAAAAAAAAGAAGAAGAAAGAAAAAAAAAACAGAAAAGGGCACTCGCCATGCAGTCCCATTCGTATGAGGTCCTAGTACAGACAAAACTCATCTATAGTGACAGAAGCCAAGCAGTGGCTGCTGGGGTCTGGAAGCTGGGGGAGGGCTTCGGGGGGGCCTCGTGGGGTACAGAAAGCAGCCCATTGTTGATTGTTATGGTCATTATATATGGTGAATATACTTGTCAAAACTTATCAAGCTACCCTAAAATGGACATTTATCATATGCAAGTTATATTTCTTTACAATTGATTAAAAAGTTACAAAATAAGAGAAAAAGGGGAAAAGAACATTTTTAAATGCTCAGATTCATCTACTCCATTATCTCTCCTCTAGTCAGAAGTAAGCTTTCCTTCCTCCATAGTGCTGCGTGTGGCTGGTTTTGTACCTGCCGTGAGGACACCGCTCCACGTTTAGTAAGCCTGGTGGTGTTCAGCTGGCTGCTGCTCCGCTGGGTGTGCATATCCCCTAGGGAGAGTCCACGTCTCCGTGGTCTTTTTCTCCCCCCAGCCCCCCGCACCTACCTCAGAACTCATAACAGGACTTCACTAAGCATTTATTAAATCAATAGCGCTACTTTGATATTTACATCCTGCCTAGTTCCCAAAAAGGATGAACAGGATACAAAATTGATTTCCAGAGGTTGATGAATGAATGGACTCTTCTGGGTGCTGGAACTCACATCCTGGCTCCACGTGTAAAAACTAGGGGCAGAATGGATTTTTGACCCACCTTCTTCACACCTGTCCTGACTCATAGATTTAGTGAGATGCTTGTGATGGTTTCTCTGCTCTCCAATAGTTAAATGCTGTATAGACCCTCTGCATTCTCCTTTTTAACAGCTCATTATTTCTCTGTAGAGAGTCTGGTGGTAGAATCAGTGTTGGCAAGCCACAAAGAGGTGGACACAACACTGTAATAGGAAGGCGGCCATTATGTCCCATTATTACGTCGAGTGAAGGAAAATCGAAGGAGTGAAGTGGTCTGTTGCATAACTGCCACCCCTGGGTTGTTACAAAGGAAAGCTCTGTAAATCAGCCCTCCTGTGTGTGTTCTTGAGAAACCTCATTCCCCCTTCCCACATACCCTTTCCCTAAACAATTTGTGGTGTTCTCAACTGGCCGATTACCTGGAATATTAGCTTTTCAAAGTATGACACAGGAGTTCACCAATTCCTTCCAACTCATAACACTTTTAAATTGAGACTCCAAATTATTCCTATAAAAAGGGCTGATTTTTATGACTCCTAGGGGATTTCTTATTTTAATCGGAAACCTTCAGAAATGGTTCAATTTTGTGGAAATGATGGGGGAATGTCGGCTCTTAGCAGTTTTTGTGTTCAAGGGCAAATCAACCTCTGTGCTTGCTAACTCTAATTTTCTAGGGTTATGAGACTTTAATTTGATTCTTTATCCAGTGTGCATAAAATGTTCACTGGAATTTGCATAATACATTTATTGTATAATCACTCTTCACATTGGTTACCTGCTTCCTCAAATGAGCATTACTTCTTAAAGGGGATATATTAAAGTGGGACCAATTTGAACTTTGTAACTAAACAGAATTAGGCATATCTCTGAAGGACAAACATAAAACAGAAAAAGGGCATGCACTTATTCTGAAATTGGCTATTATATAAAAAATCATCCCGATTCTGTAGTTTCAAATATTCATTTTGCAGATGTTAGCAATGGGGAGGCTCACGGTCTTTAAAAATACATTGATTTTTGGTATGTGGAGAAAGGGATACACTTGTGTGGACTGGCTCTCAGAGGGTATTTAAGGCAAATGGATTAAAACAAGGTGCCATATTTCAGTACAGTCTAAGAAGGAGAGAGTTGGAGAGAGAGGATGCCTTAGGCACAGGGTCAGGTGCTTTAAAGGCATTTCGATTCATTCAGTGCCCAGAGCCAATATATAATGAAGGTTAATATTATTATTACCCTTAATTTTGTCTGAGTGTTCTGTGCCTGCAGACACACTGCTATCAAACAGCAGAGCTAGGATTTGAACCCACTGGATGATGCCAGCATCTTTGTCCTTCAAGGACACCAAACAGTTTGCTGTTAAGTACCTCTGTCTAATGTGAGCTGCCTCTGTATTCCCTAATGTGAGTGCTGCCCAGGTGGGCCTGAAGGTGTGCTTGGTAAAGAGACTGCAGGGAAATGGAGGGAAATGGAAAGATCAAGTAGAGGGTGGATGAGATTATGCATAAGATCCCCATTTCCCCCAAATTTTGTGAGAGTAGGAGGTGCGGTTGTGACCTGATGAGTGGCTTATTGCAGACCAGGGTGTTCTAATCTGTCATTGCATATGTTCACCTGGAGATCCTATTGAAATGTACAGCCTGATTTGATAGATCTAGGGTGGGCCTGAGATTCTGGACTTCTGACAAACTCCCAAGTGAGGCCTCGTGGCTGATCTGTCGATTACACAGAGCAGCAAAGCAGGAAGCTCTGAGATGAGCCCCTCTGGGCCCTGCCTTCCCAGCCATCTCCCTGGTGGTCTAGGTCCTGACCCTAGTTAGCACAATTGTATGTATACATCCTGGTCATGGTTCCCTAAATTGCATCTCAATCAGCATCTCCTAGGGTCATGAAATACTGTTCTCTGTAGACAGCTAGGATTCTTCCAGAGAGCTCTGCCTATAAGAGAGAAGAACTCAGCTCTAAGTCATGGATCACCAACTATGAAAGAGACAATAGGGTTGGTACCACCAGCTAGCATAATAATTTGAAAATTATAGTGAAATATCTTTGGGGAAAATGGGCCTTTCATTGTTAGAAAAACATTCCACTTCCATCTTATAAATAAATGAATGTGCAGTCCTGTCTAGAAAGACATGACTATTCAGACTCTGGCATCCTTTCTGAATTACAGATCTGAAATTTTGCCTCAAGAGGTCCTGATACATTCACAAAACTCCGTTGAGATAGATCCCACCTAATTGCAAGGAGAAGCAAAATGGGCTTCCAGTCTCCTGTATTTCTGGAGGGTATTGTTTAAAATTGATTTTACTGGCTTCTGATATCTTTGGTTGGTAGTGCATAAGGGTCTTTCTTTGAAATATCTTTGAAAGGAGTGAAAAGCTTAGAAAAAAATTACTCTCTAAAGTCTAGGAAGCTGTGAAAGTATTGTCTATCCCTATTTTATTACTTTTATAAATCATTTAAAATGTTGGAATAGAATCAGTTTGCAAGTTAGGAAACATATGGCTGAGGCATAAAGTAGAGCTCAGAAATCTTTAAAACTTGGGTGATGGGGATGCTGAAAATAGTGGATTAACAGGATTAAAGAGATCTGTATTTATGACCATGAAAGGGAACCACATGTTATCAAAAGAAAAATCAGATTAAAAAGCTGGGTGCATAGTCTGATGCCATTTTGGTTAAATACACAGGAAAACATAAATTAACACTTTATTTTTGGGTGGTAGCATCAGTGCTAATTTCTGTCCATATTGACTGAAATATCATCAATAAAATTATATACCTTACAAAATTAGAAAAAACTAACACTGCTATTTATTTTTAGGGAAAATATGGATAACTGGGGAGCCATTTGCAAAATTTTAATGGCAAATGTTTTTTGTTTTATGGTTTTTAATAGCAGGAATTATTTTTATTACTCTATTAATCCTAAATTTTTCTAATACACACCATAATAATAGCTCAAGAATTAGTTCTAGTTGCTTTTTTAAGTTAGGGCATCAGAAGGAATCATAGGTCAGTTTCTTGGGAAGCAGGCCAGAGCACGAAGGTGTAGGTAGGATGGGACTGACAAAAAAATACTGTTTTGTCTGGCTGGATTTTTATTTTTTTAATTGTTTTCATTTCCTTTTTACCACATGTATATGTAACTCTCAGTTGTCTATATGCACTTAAGCTTCTCTATTTTAAAACTGTTGCATCTAGTAAAATATAGGTTTGAATTAGAAAATGCACAGTTTTAGTTAAAGAGGAACTTCTAAGGGTTTCAAAGTGGGTTTTGTAAAACGTTTGAAAGGAGGAAATCATGGATAGAGCTCTTTCCCAGGAAAATAATGGTGTCCAAGGGGACACAGGGCTTTGCACAGTAATTTAGGTGAAGTGACAAGTCTGTGGAGGGAATGTCTAAACTAGAGAGTATAACAAAAACAGGCTCACAGATAATGCACGCTTTCTGAAAGGGCTGACTTGTATGTGCAATTCACTTTCTCTTCCTTTTTTGCACTGACCTACTTAATTCATCCCTCTGGGTGGTTGCCCAGTCCTGCTATGATGTCCATCCTCTACAGGGTTGGGGCAGTCTCTGCTGTAGCAAGATGTGAAAGACTATAAGCATGCTCCTCAGACCATCAACTGCAGCCACAATGCGAATGTGGATTAAAGTACCTGGGTCGGGGGTATTGGGGAGATTGTCCTCCCACTGACCTGCACATGGAGGCCATCATTCCAGCCCCTCTGATGGAGGAATAGTCTGTAGTTCTACCCATCTGTAAGATCAGAGCAAGGAGAGCGACGGAAGGATGGGCACTCCGGAGTGAAATCATAGTTTTGCCCACCCTACTGTGCTCTGGGATCGTAGAGCTATCATTAGAGTGTTCAGTTACAGCTTACTTCCATCACAGTCACAAACTCAGTGCGATTGTTTCCCCAATACCCTGGCTGTTCCTGCGGCCACACCGTGTCACATACTTGTGCTTCGTTGCTGTTGTTGACGGAGAAACACAGGACCAATAGTTCACACAGGACATATGTTTTATTTGTATCCTTGAACACTGACTGCTAGTAAAAGAAAACTTTGCAAGATGGCTCACAGAGGTTAATCTGCCCATTGACAGCCAGGCAGACTGCTCCCTTAATCTCTGCAATATTATAATAGAATAATGGTGGGTCTAGTGGAAGACCTTGGCCAGTCTGTGTCTTTAATCTCAATAAACCATGGTGATTTCTCTAAGCCCATGAATAATAGTCCTGATCCTAATTTTGACTTTATTCAGTATAAAGAAGCAATTTCTCTCATTTAAAATCAATTGAATGGGGTGAGGAGGCAAGTGAGCTTGGGGATTTGAATTTGCGTTCGCTTTAATAAGACACTTTGTGCAACATAAATGGAATGAGAGTGGCCCGTTTTCAAATGGCATACTACTAAGTACTTTGCTCCCTACATCTGTCTGCCTCTGTCATTGTTGTATTCTGCCAGGAAATGCTCTTTGGGACCTAATTCGTTTTCCCCAGCCCTCGCTTTACTCATCTGTGCACAAAATGAACTGAGTTTGCCCCCACCTGGGAGAAAGAGTTACCACTTTAGAATATGAGAACTTTCTTTCCACCTTTTATGGGGTACGAACTCCTAGCTATGCCTTCTATTTAAATTAATTCATTTCTACCATGCACAAAAACTGACAGAATGTTAGAATAACACATGTGTATATGTATTTAGAGGGTGGACAATTTGACTGTCATGACACTTATTGAAAGGGAGGGGACCTGAGTCAGGTATTCAGCTCTGATAAGAGGAACTCACATACAAAACCATGCCCACTATACTGAACGAAAACATGCCCTTTTGCATAAGCTTACCTAACTTGACCCCTGTGTGAGGGATCCTCCAAGGGAGGTAAGTTGCTTCATCTACCTTATTTGACCATTAACTCCCTGACAGGAAGGGCCACGTTAGAATGTCTTTGTTTTCCCTGCAACATCTAGTGTGTTACCCGCCTTGCACCTCATATATGTTTAGTAAATAAAATAATAATAATAATAATAGGAAAGTCAGAGCATGGTTCAGTAGGGTCCCTCATAACAAGTCAACCCTATTCCCCAAATGGATGTCTCATTTTAGTGTTCCTCACACTAGAATATCAGAATGTTTAGGTAATTAAGCTCAAATATCAGGGGAAGAGAGTGAAGCAACCTGTTTCCTGTGTAAGGGACATTGCCACCCATCTTAAATTGCCTCAGTTTGTTAAGTGATTGAGGACTCCAACCCTTTGCATAGGACTACATATGCTGTCCTCTGTATAAAACCATTACATCCCTATTTTCTTAAGATGTTTCAAAGCACAGGTAATTTCAGATTTTAATGGCTTTATTTTTTTTTCCATCAGAGTATGTGGCTTCTTGTCTCTGGCTTCTACTTCCTAGAAGGATTTTTCTGTTGTCTTTATTTTTCACATATTTAGGTCAGGCCATAAGGCTATTGTATTGGTTCCTCCATATACCCTTGCTTCATTCCAATGATCACTCATAAGAAATGGATGCAAAAGAAGAAACTGAGCAATGACTGGGCTTTCTCTTTAGTTTGTATTTACAAGAATAAAAGAAGTGAAGAATTGATCTGTGCTGCCCTTCAGTTACCTTCTTTGATCACATAATGCAAAGAACTAGGAAATCCAATAAGAAAAGACATTCAGCAATCTCCCAACAGTTTAGGGATGCAAGAGAAATCCACCAGAAACAGAGCAGCATGGAGGCAGCCTAGCCTCTACAAGACTTCTAGGAACCTGTAACCCACCCCTCCTGTCCTGCAGGCCACTTGCCCTCCCTGCAACTCAGGTTTCCTGCTCTGAGCTCAGACAGCAGGCACAGTTTTGGTGGGCCAACACAGAAGGAAGGGGGATTTATGGAAGGGCAATGCTAGACATCTTCAACTGGTAAATTTGAGTAGAACTTCTGTTTGACATATAATTCCTAAACAAAGTGCTCACATTTTCTGTTTAAAAATTGCATTCAACTCATAGCTGTATTGTCTTTGACAGAAGCTGGGTGTTACATGGAGCCATCTGTGTTTCAAGTGTTTTTTTATGATGGTCATCTTGCAGAGGAAGAGCAACACAAACGTGGTGACATTTCGTGTACAGTTACACTCTGAGAGCAAGTCCCCCTCAGCTGACGTGACACCACCCCAAATCTGAACCCGGAGTTCTGATTTCATCACCACCCCTTGTAAAGAACAATCCCAATGCTGGTGAATATGTAAGCAGTTTAAGTGGATAATTTAAGGAGACAGTAGCAACATGGAAGTAGAAAATAAGCTGTTGAAGATTTAAAGAGACTTTTAACCAAATTTAAATGGACAATCACACAGTGTTCTAGGTGAAGTCCAAGGGCACAGAGAAGCAGCTGTCTACAAACACACTGAAGAAAACAAGACCAGAGACCTCTGGGCAATACCATTGTAGAATTTTTTACGATTTCTAAATATACATATACTTAGAAAAAAAAATTTCCATTTTCCTATAACATCATGGGCTTGTAATGGCATAGCAATAGCAAAACTTTAAATTAGCACACAAAGTATAAAACGTTTCAGGAAAGCATTGATTTTATCTGCCCAATGGAGTGAGAGCATTTGGCAAAGACCTCGTTATCGTGGAGTCCGTTCTTTCTCACTGCCCTGCTTCCTGCTGGTCTTCTCCCGCTGACCAGGAAGAAAACAAGGACAGGGGTGCATGGAGAAAACAGTGACATTCAGTTTTAATTCATCTGAACTTGCTGCCAAACTTCATTATGTAATTGAGGGCGTGAGATGGGTGGGCCTGCAGCCACGTGGGCGGCGGTTTCTGGTGGTTAGCATTCACCAGGGTTTGAGGGAGGATTTTCACAGCAGCCACAAAGTATCATTAGCAGGAGTTGAACTAATCTCCCTGCCCTGCCCCTCACCAGATGTAGGGACAGAGGTTCCTGGTCCCAGACTTGATTATTTGTCATTAAGGAAAGCAAACTGAAGCCAAAATGAAGTTGCTTTGTTCCGTAGTAAAAGCATCATGATTCTTTAGAGGCATCTTCGTATCTCGTTTTGTTTGCTTCTGATGGCGAGGAAGTATATGTTGTCATGTAAAACTCAGGAATGCGATGTGGATTTCTAGAATTAGAGTGTTTTTCGGGGTTGGTTACCTCTGCACTTCCATTTTTATTTACTGAAAGTGAGTAAGTATAAAAGCACGTTAACTCAGTGAAATATTTCATAGAGGGTGGCTTATACTTTATAACTTTCTTTCACAGGATCTTAGCTCCCCAGCTGGCCTGGAGTCTTCTGTAGAGGAGGTATTTTGTGCAAAGGGGCCACTGTCTCTCCTTGCTGGCATGATGTCTCTTTAGAAACACGCTTTTCTCAAAGTTCACCCATGCCCTCCACGATTCAGAGAGTGTGCAGGGGTTGCGTCACAGAGATGTTCTGTGTGAATTGGAGGTCAGCCCTGGAGATCAGTACTGTGATTTTGTAACATCCTGTGCAACGCGTGGGGGTGGAAGGACAGGAAGGAAGCCAGAGAACAGGCTGAGCTGGAGGAGAAGATGAGAATCTCTCCCCAGCCTTGCTGGGTGGAGCATGGCTGACCCAGTAATGTGACTACTTGGCATTCATATTGTTCTGTATGGTAAAAATGCATTAATAGAGATTTTTATCATATAATTCCCACTAACATTCATGAAGAAAGTTAGCATCTTTAATCAGGCTTTCAATTAACTTTGACAATTATTTATTAAGCACAGGCTAGGTGTTAGGTACGGTCCCAGTAACAGGGCTAATCAAAGAAATAACACCTGGTGACCAAGCGTGGCCTTTTTTTTCCCTTTCAAGTTACAGTGAGCAAAGGGAAGGATCTCTCTTTCAGTAAAGGACAGCACTTCAGGAATGTTCTAGATGCTTTCACCCCTCCACCTTCTCGGGAATATTATTCTGTAGGTTATCCCCTTGCCCTCCTGAGGTTTTCATCTCTTGCCTTCTGCTTGATCTTTCATATCACTATTTAAAAATGCCAAAAATAGTCCCATGGTGGGTGCAAAAATGAGTTTCTATTGAATAACTTGAACGAGTAATCAGGAGTTCTCTACCCTAGCTTCATGCTGAAATCAGTGAGGGAATTCACACACAATGTGTGAGTGTGTAAACACCAAGGCCATATTCCCAAAGATACTGATTCAGTTTTCTTGGGCCTGAGAAGAGGCCATTGTGGTTTTTTTTTTAGCTCCCAAAGATAGCAGTGTACAGCTAAGGTGGAAAACCAGAGTATCTCCCATCTTAAAAGGAACAAACAACAACTTATTTGACCTTATATGCTCCTCTAGTTAACCCGTTTCTTAATTCTTTTCCCCAGCAACAATACCTGTGAGCCCTCCCTCCACCTCCTCATCTTTCTGTTGCTCTTCAACTACCTAAGCAGGCGTCAACCCCCACCGCATGCCTGAGCCAGTTCATGAGAATGCCATCCATGTTCCTAAACACACCAGGCATTCAGGTGCTCCTCTTGCTCGCATTCTCAGAAGCATTTGCTAGTTGGTTTCTCTTGGAGCACTTTGTTACCTTGGCTCCGAGACACGGTAGTCCATTTTCATTTTTTTTCTTCCTTCCATTCTCCTTCACCATCCTTTGCAATCTCATTTTCTCATCTGACACCAAAATGCTGAAGTTCAAGCTCCAAACCTGGATTCTTTGTTTCCACCTAGGCCAGGCCTATGTATCCATTTCCATCTCTCTCAACAACATCTTTATTCTGTTGACCTCCTAATTTTTGTTTCCAATCCTCTCCCCTTTTCTGAGCAGCTGACTAATGTATCAAGTGCTACTGGACATTTTTACATAGATGTTTTACAGGCATTTCTAACTCAACACATCTCAAACCAATATTTTAATTTTCCCTCTTTCCTTCTGGATCCTCCCCATTTCAGAAAATCATCTCTACCCATCCACTGACTTATGCCAAAAAATCAGTAGTAATCCTTGTTATCCTTATCTCCCTTACTCCCATCCCAGGTAGTCCATCACCCAGTCCTGTTAATTCTGCCTCTGAAATATAATTCAAATCATCCATTTCATTGCCAGCTGCCATTTGGCTGTATTGCTGGAATAGCCCTGAAGCCGCCTCTCTGATTCCTTTCTTGATACCTACTTCCTCCACCACAATTCAATCTTCAGCAGAAGCCAGTTGAAGTGATATTTTAAGAAATGCAAATTATACCATGTCACTACTTCAGACTTTCAACAATGAACAGTGAGTAGTTAGATTCTATCTTATACGCTCTCATTTTCTTTCAAGGAAAGCACGCCATTGATAATTACAGATTTATTTGCATAGTTATATGCATCATGTCCATTTCCCAACTCCACTATAAGCTGCATAAAGGGGAAAGTGGGGCTGTTTTGTTTTTTTCATCACTATATACCCCATACCTGGCAAAGGCCTGACACAGGATTTTTTAGTGAATAAAAGAATGAGCATGTGAATAGATGAGGTGGAAGGGGGTGCCTGGTGCAAGGCCAGTTCTGCTGAAAACTTGACCACCCTGCTTAAAAATGTACCAACTGACAAGCTGGATTGAATTCTTTTGTGGAATTGTTTTATTCCATGTCCTAACTTCATGATCCAAGAAATTTTCAAGAATTGCATCATCTCCCTGGTGGGCTTCAGGGACTGCTAGAAATAGTTTGTAAAGTGGGGTCATAAAGCAGTTCATTGTGTTATGTATTTGGAAAGGACATTGGCAGACTTGGCTTCAAATCCTGGATCTGCCAAATAAGCAACTAGTGATTTGGGGCCAGTCACGCCACCCTGCTTGAGCCTCAGTTTCTTCATGAATACACATGAATGCGCGTGAGGCCGGTGGGCACTCAATTACAGTTTCACCAGGTGTCAACGTGTTAACCACCCTGCAGAATATCTGGCCACAGGAGATAATGTCTACATTTTAGTTTGATTTTCTGCTCCTCTTACTCTACTTTTTAACTAATTTTGTTCTTTTCCCCTTTCTTCCTTCTGCTTTTTTCCCCCATCTTACTCATCTTAGCGGGTGGTAATACATTACTGACAAAATTTGAATGTTGTGAGAATAGAAAAATTAGCAGTACTTACAGAGCAGGCTGCCTTTTGGATTAGAAATACAAACTTCACAGCTTCTCTCACCAGCTTTTTAAGAGCATTTTATGGTATACTGCTGGGTAACAAGTTCATTTTGGGATAACATGCTGGGAGGGAGAAAAAGAAGAAGGGATTCGAGGGGAGAAAATTAAAAAGTTAATTAAAAGAAAGAACTTGGTAATTGAATTCCCTTGCACTCTTCTTTGGATATTTGGGGTGGGGTGGGGTGCAGGTGTCACAGTTCATGATTAGTAGATTTGCTTAAGTAGCTCATCTCCAGACTTTGAAATGAGACAAGCATGAGCGTACAGAGGAATCCCTGCCTGCCAGATGATAATAGTCATAGGATACATGTGGTGGGCTTTTTAGATGTGCCAGACAAAGCTGCTCTCACACTCATTCTTGAGAATTTTTATTTGAAATATTCTTGGCAGCTGACATTACTGTTAGGCGAAGCCCTGGACTAATATCAGTCAGTGTATGGCCATGCAAAATCCTCTTTCTACTGATTGTGTTTCATTGATTGGAGCTATTTCTTTGGCCTCACTCTGTATATACACCCCCACAGGCACGCAGACTGAGAACAGTAGAGGCCATTCTCATGTCCTTTACAGATTGTACTCAAGTAACAAATAAGTGATATGTGTCTTTGTTTCTTATTTTTAAAAGAAGTTTGAATATTTGTCTATTTAATCCCTGTGTATTACAAATCACTAAAGAGTCCAAAATAGCTTATTTAAGATGTTATCACTGAGCAAGACAAGGTCTTGTGATGAATTAGCATGGGTTTAGGAATGAACTGGAGCTAGGTTTAATCCCTCAATCTCTCTTACAACATGTATTCATCTGCACAATCCACATGCATTTATTGAACACCTACTCTGTACCAGGCACTACTGAGGCTGCTGGTGATAACTACCTAATTTCGACCATGGCTTTTATTAACATCAATTTTTTTGAGGTCTTGAAAATTAACTTTAGAGGTAGATTCTTCTCAGTTTTCCAGCATCTCATGCTCCTCATTCCTACAGCAGATCCTTTGAAAAAAGAACATGGTGAAATAATGTATCACCTTACTCACCAAATTAATGTGAATCAGGTTGCTGATTGCATATTCAATCTCCCAAGGAGTCTTTAGAAAAGGAGAGTTACCATTTCATGTTTAATGATGCTGAGTATCTTGGCCACCCTGTGAAGAACCCTAGATGGAGGGTCTTTATACAGTGAGGAATGCGATTCTGACCCCAGACACATTGGGTGGATGTAACAGAGATGTGCTACTTGTAGTACTAACATGGGGTTTTGTGTTTCCACAGGTTATGGTTTTGTAGATTTTGACAGCCCCGCAGCCGCACAGAAAGCCGTGGCGTCTCTCAAGGCGAATGGCGTGCAGGCACAGATGGCCAAGGTGAGACTGGCGGTGTGCTTGTTTCTTTTCTTTTGCTTTTGTGATCATTATTTCTCCATTTCTGTGAGCTGAGTTGGAATTGCTGTTTGCAACACTTTGGATCATGTGTGCTTGTTAGGGGAAATAAGAAACCTTGCAGTAGGTCTAGCCAAGAAGAATCTGGCTGGTTTATTTCATTGTTTCTTTGTGTATATTTATTAATATGCTTTTGTGTCATGGCAACCCCCTTAGTGCTCAGTTTTGCCTGAGAAAAGGAGATGTGTGTGTCCGTGTGCTTACCTAGGGCTTTGCCAGTGAACAAGTTTGGAATAGTACAATTCTCATCAAACTGTCTTCCATAAAATGTGATACAAAATTGCTCCTTCTCACACTGGGGAGAGCTGATTTCTGAATAGTGAGGTGGTCTGATCTATGAGGGGAAATGAGTTGAACCAAAGAGTATGTTTTCTATGTTGCTAGAATTTTACCTTGCTCTTTATAAACAGAGTTTTCCCAGATAACAGTATTTTTCAATACTCATTTTATTGTTATATAGAACAAGTTGTCTGGAACTTCCCATATGGAATTATAATGCATTTTTATATTCAAGCAAATGAATAAGATCATTTATAATAGCTTTGTATTCTGTTTGTAGTGGCAGTTATAAAATTGTACACATGTGATAAAATGATATAGACCTGTAGATATAAATTGAACCTACATATTATACTGATGTCAATTTCTTGGTTTTGATATTTTACCATAATTAGGTCAGGCGTAAGCTTTGAGAGTAACAGATGAAGGGCACGTGGGATCTCTCATATCATCTTGGCAACTTCCTGAAAATATGTTATTATTTCCACATGAAACATTAAAAAGTCACTTTATAACATATGCATGCTTTGGGCATACTTGGTTGAAAGCAATGATCATTTTATTTGTTCACATGCAACTTAAATTTTTAAATATTATTCTGATGACTGTTAATGAATTTGTTTATCCAGAGGTTTCTCGAAGGTTTTGTATAAGAGCCAAGAGTTTCTGAAATTCTAATCAAATGCATTTATAGTATATTTGTGTCTACACTTAGCTTAACTATTCCTGTAAGAGCTGAGTGATATAATGAGTCATCAAATTTCTGGTCCTTGGGGTTTTGTTATGATTGCTTTATTCCCTGAGAACATTTTCCAATTTAGACCTTAGATAACTGGAGGTTATCTTCATTTTCAGTTGTCTTCTAGCAAACTGATACCACCCATATCTGTTAACCTTTTTGTTTTTGTGGGTCACTTCCTGTATGGATTACTTCGGTAGATTCATTGACCTTTTGACACGTAAGTTGTTTTTCAAGGCAGTATAAATTAAAATTTGAATTATTTCAGCTATGTAATGTATTCCTCATCAGAATTGTGCCTGGAAGCATTGAATGTGGTCATGAACTAAGATTGATGAAGTTAGTATTTGAAATTAATAAAGAGTGATGTACATGTCTTGGTTTAAAGGTTACTTGTCAAAGAGTCAGGTTACATGGCAACTTAAGTAGTGATGTCTTATACCCAGGAAACAAATGTTAAAACACAGTTGTTAGATACATACAAAATAGAAAACTTGAATCTGAACTGAAAGGCAGCACCTATTGACAAGAAAATGATTATAAAAATGCTTATGAAAAATTCTTGTTGGAAGGTCGTTGATCTGTTCTATTGATAAATTACCAAGTTTTGAAAACAGCTAAATTGTGGTAGTTTAGAAATAATGAATCAGTGTGTATAAACTCCAGTGTCACGTGTTCAGAGAGGAAAATATATATATATATGTATGTATGTATGTATGTATAATGTTACTTGTAGGATAAAAACCAGTACCATCTTGCACAATAAGGAAAGAAAGTTGGCAATGATTTTATAACTGCTGAGGAGCTATTATGAATATTTTACCTTTGTTTCTGAGCATTTTGGTGCACAAGGAATCTCTCTATGTCTTTCTGCCTCTCACTCTCTTTTTCACACACACACACACACACACACACACACACCAATCACTGACATATCACTTGCACAGTACACTATTAACACGGAAAAAAACTTAGAATTTCCCAAAACTGTATTCATTAGAGCCAGCATTTGACCCTGAGCCCGTGCCCAAGGTACACAGTTAGAGATTCCTACTAGAATCTTTAAAGGTACTTATTTTATTTCTGGACTTGCAGAAAGGGTTCTATCTTATCAATTATGCTGTCTGTGGAGTAAATTCTTTTTCCTCTTTTCTCTCAAAGTGTGACTCTAAAGACCAGAGCTTTAGATCCACATTTGCCTACTAGAAAACTTTCGGCAATAAATGACTCTGTAATTTAACTACCCAGAGGCAAATAAATAGCCTCCCTTTGACAATGAAATGGAATAAGCCTGACCACCTGTATTAGCAGATTTCTCACTGAGCTATTGGATTTCATGGCCCTTTTTTCCTTTGTCCTGGTGATAACTATTATTTATTATCATATAAACCTGAAGTCTGCAGGGTGTGTGAAACGTGCACTATATTTTTTTGCCATTTAAGTATCCACTGAATCACCTCCTGCATCTTGTTCTTATCAATATCCCACTATGCAGGTGTGATGCCACATTTTAACCACTCCAGGATTTTAAAGCAAAAGCACAACAAATAATCTAGGTTCCCAAGAGCAACCCGGAGCAAATATGAAACTATGAGTGAACTGCTTTATTTAGCTAACTTATTCCAATGTGTGTATGTGCATATGAAAAATTCAGCTGATTTGTCAGCTAAGAGGAATTAAACAATAAATCATCCAGTAAGTGGTAATTGATTAATAATGTATAACCACTAACACAGACTAACATTTTCTGTATTCTTGTTATTCTGTCAAAAAGGGTTTTGGGGAATCAATGGAAATGTTTATTTTGGGAGAGCAGATTTAGAATATTTTAGTAACACATAGTGGTTAAGAGCCTAGGTTTAGAGGGAGATAAACTTGAAACTCTTTAGTAAGAATACTCAGGTTATAGGACTGCTATGAGAATTTTAAAAATTCACGAAGAATTTAGCATATTGCTTAGATTATACCAGGAATTCAATAAATGTTAATAATTCAATGAATGTTGTTATGCATTAAATTTAAATATGTTACGGAACCATCCACAAATCTTAATGTATGCTTTAAGTGTTATGTTATTACAAAACAGTTTCTTGAGAAATGTTATGAATAGTATCAATCAACAAGCATTTTTAATGCCTGCTAAAGCATCAGGCATTGTGCTAGGTGTTGAATCAAGATTGAATAAAACTTCTTTCTCATTCTGAATTTGTAACATTTAGTCTATCTTCTGGAATTGGTACTAGATTGCTCTGATTTAGGAATATTGGGCATTGCTGTTCTTGCCAACCTCAAGATATTCAGAAGAAAATCTTTGGCTATGAAATGTGTCTCTGTAATCATGAAGAGAAAAGAGCTGAGAAAATCCAGCTAACAACAGCTTATCATTTTAGATGGTTATTTTACTAATTAATAGAGGGCCATAGATAGGCAGTTAAGGGCAGATGCCCCTGGATGCCATCAAGGATCAAGGCTGCTCTTCCATTCTTTATGCTTGGCTTTCACCCATGTGTTTCCATGTTGGTTTCTAACACTCCAGCTAGTCTATCCCTATTTTAGCCAGGACAGAGAAAATGACCAAAGACTGAAAGTCATTCTAGCTGATTCTATTAAAAGCTTTTGCAGAATCCTAACTCAGGAACCTATGTTTCCATCCCAGTGGCCAAGCAGCAAGAGAGTCTGGGATGATGAATAATTTAGCTTCTTTGGCTCTAGTAGAGAAAATTAAGAATAGTTCATCTTGGCTGCCCAATATGCATGACTCTATTCCTCCCATTTATACATGTTGGGTGGTATGCAGTCATTCCTTCCCCAGGAAAGCCTACCTCAAAGCCACTCCAGTAATCACATCTGATGATGCCAACATCTCCAAAAGCTCAGACATAGCACCTCTTCATTGCTTAGCACCCCAAAAGTCTGAAAGATATGTTATCTGTGTGAGCTTCCACAATATAGAATCAGAGAGAAACAACAAGACATGTAAAACTAGAAGAAAACTACCATTTAGAAACCGAGAGAATGGGAAACAAGCAAAAATCACTGATTGCTGATACATATCAAATCCTGTTGACAAGAATGGAATTCTAGGGTTCATTGTCGGTGCAGCAAGTTCTTGGTTGCCAATCATATAACCCTTGAATACCACTCAGAGGGAGCTCCCTTGCCAGTTATTTCCCATGGCCTCATTGAGACCTCATTGGAGGACTGTGCAGCTTTAGAAACTGAATTTTCCTAGATGTAAATTTTGAGGCTCTGGAATGGCTTTACATGTTGAAGAGTCACCAGTTGTTACCAGCCTGGCCTTGAGTTATCTCATGCTAAACAGGACTCTTTCTTTCTTGCTTTATGTCAATTCCAAATGCAAGTAAACAGAACACATCTCTTTTTAGGTGAAAGAGCCACAGGAGTCACCCCCACCTTAGGGCCGTTAGAAAAGCCTTTCTCAGGTCTAGTGCTAGACTGCTATTCCAATCACCAAAGGTTATTAACCTCACTGTGCCATGTGTTGAATAATCAAAGAAATCGCAAAAGAAACTTAGCATCCAAGAAGATGTTAAGCACCTCAAGGATAGTATGAAAATACTATGTCAACTATGGGGTTAATATAAAAATACCATGTTAACTGCAGCAGAGAACCAGACTGAGACCAGAGGAAAGGAATTATTTCCTATAAAATAATGACCTTAATAGTTCTCTTCAACAACAGCAGAAAACCAGAATGGTTGGATTTTGTTCACTTGAGGTCAGAAGACATAAAAAGTGAAAAATCAATGAATATAGGACAATAAATTCTGTAAATTTAAATATATATATATATATATATATATATATGCACACATTTTTAAAAATATATCACCTCGGAGTTAATACATAACTCTAACAGTTACATTTCAGTAAGAGAATTTTAGTTCATGAAGGAAGGGCCTATTCCATAGAATATTCTAGAAAAATAAATTGAAAGGTCAACCACTAACTTCATAATGTGGCTTGTTGTCTACCAAAGCTACTCTTTTGAACGCATAGGTGCATGCCAGCCTTCATCAGACAAATTCTTGTAGCCTAAGGTAATATGAATAGTCTCTGCTTTTACCATTCCTAGCTGTATGAGAATAAACAGGTCACTATGGTGGGGTTAGGCCTACGGTTAGCCATTCAAACAAGGAAGTTTCTCAAAGGCTCTCATCTCATGAAGTTGCTACAAGTTCTATAGCAACTTCAGTAGGTGATAGGGGAGAGGTTGCTTCCTGAGACTGGGTAGGAAGCTCAATAAATACATTACATAATGATAGGCAAGATCTGTCTGGGGATGCTAATATTCCTGAGAATAATATCCAGTCATTCTTTGTTGTTTTGTTTTATTTTATTTTTTGGCAACAGTATCAAAGGATCAGATTTAACTTACTTCAAATCATTTGTCTATATCCTAAAATGTTTCCCAGGGAATAAAGGCTATAGATTAGAATTTTGGTTGGAATCTTTTCCATTTTCCTAATTTCTCACTGCATTTATGTTGAACACCTATTATGTATCAAAATTGTTCTACATGCTAAAGACAGCACTGAAGCAAAGTTTTATGAAGATCACATTCTACTGGTGGAAGGCAAAAAAATAAAGAGATATAACATATTATGCAGTAAGTAGTGGTTCAAAGACAATTAAAACAGGTTTGGGATACTAAATATATAGGAGAAAGGATGGTGGTTAAAGGTTGGACCTGGATGCCTCTTAGATAGTCAGGCATCTTTGTTGCAGGATATATGTGGGATACAAATTCTTTTCCATTTGCAAGAAATATCAACTCTTTCATCCTGCTTCTCTTAATGAAATGTGTTCACAAGCTGATCTCAATCAATAACTCATTTCTTGATACATTGTTGAGACATCTGATAATGAACGATCTTAATTCATGTCTTTAATCATTTGTTCTTAATGTAGAAAGGAAAAGATCCTTTCTCTGGTCACCACTTGTGGATTGAGAGAGCCTATTTTGAAGCATCACTTTACCCTGTGTAGATTCTGATCCCACCGAAAAGGCAAAAAGTGCATTAAAATAAGAAAACTATCAATTGAGTTACTGTTAGTGCTACATTAGGAAATGTGGCTTAAGTTTATGAAGATTTTAATACTGAATGCCAAAATTGGATTTATCCACCCAGTTACAGAATGTGTTGAAGAAGTAAGGGCCTTCCTGTAAAGGGATAAGGGTATCTCTTTTCACTAGACCTAGAAGAAAATAGCGAATGTGCTGTTTGTTGTCAGCTAGATGGCAAGGTGAAGAGAGGCAACCAGTGACACACTTGCTGAGTTCTTGCTCTCAAACCCACCAATCAGGTAAGTCATTACCCCTTCTATTTGGGAGTATTAAGTAAGTGGAAAGTGAGACTAGGGCTAGGAGTGTTATAACTATTATCCTTCTATATACAAATTCTATGGGAACAAATAGAAATGGCCCTCGCCAGCCAGCTCTAATTGCTCTGTGATTCTTACTTTGTAGTGTACCCTAAAGAAATTATTGGATAAATTGGAATGTTAGGATTATATATTATATACATCATTCTTGGTGGTTTAACATCCTAGCATGGAGAAACGTGCTGAGTATTGAGGCACTCAGTTTCTGCAGTTACCATGGTATGTTTCTGCCACATTCTTCAGGTCCCTTACCTGTATCTGTTCTAAAGAGACAGGAAAACTGATGACAGGAAGTAGTGGGAAAAGAAAATGATAGTACCTGCTTCTTGAGTTCCTTCTCTATACTAGTAACTAGATTAAGCATTTTTATAGTTATTTTCATCTAATCCTTGCTAGGATCCTGTGAGGTAGGAAATATTATCCCCATTTGGCAGATGAAGATGGGGATGGCCCAGTGGGAGTCAACAGTGAAGCCTGGATTCGAACACAAACCAATCCAGTTCCAAAGCCTTGTTCATTCCAAGGAAATCATAAAGCTACTAATGCTGCATTTAAGACTCTGGGTGGTAGTTGGTGATTTGGTTTCTTATTTCCCCAAGCTTTATTGAGATAAAATTGACCTATAATACTGTATAAGTTTAAGGTGTACAGTGTGATGATTTGATACCCTTACATATTCCAAAATAATTATCACAGTAGGGTTGGTTAACACCTCTATCAGCTTACATAATTACCGTTTCCTTTGTGTGGTGAAAACATTTAAGATCTACTCTCTGAGCAACTTTCAAGTATATAAGACAGCATTATTAAATATAATTCATCATGCTGTACATTAGATTACCAGAATTTATTCATCTTATCACTGGAAGTTTGTGCCCTTTCACCAATATCTCCCTAGCTTCCAGTCCTTGGCAACCACCATTATACTGTTTTTGTAAGTTCAGCCTAAGATTCTATATATAAGTAATATCATACAGTATTTGTCTTTCTTTGTCTGACTTATTTCGTTCAGCCTGATTTTCTCAAGTTCCATCTATGCTATCACTAATTGCCAGATTTCCTTCCTTCTCATGGCTGAATAATATTCCACTGTATGTATATACCAAATCTTCTTTATCCATTCATCCGTAGATGGATACTTAGGTTATCTCTCTCTCTTGATTTATATGAATAATGCTGCACTGAACATGAGAGAGAAGATATCTCTTTTCCATCCTTTCATTTCCTTTGGATATATACCTCAAAGTGGGATTGCAGGATCATTTGGTTAATTCTATTTTTAAGGAACCTCCATACTGTTTTCCATAGTGCCTGCCAATTTACATTCCCACCAACAGTGCACAAGCGTTCCCTTTTCTCCACATCCTCACCAACACTTACCTCTTGCCTTTTTGATAATAGCCATTTTAACAGGTGTGAAGTGATATCCCATGGAGGTTTTGATATGCATTTCCCTGATAATTAGTAATGTCAAGCATTTTCTCATGCACCTCTTGGCCATTTTATGTTTTCTTTGGAAATATGCCTATTCATTTCCTTTTCCCACTTTTTAAATTGGATTTTTTTTTGTTATTGAGTTGTATGAGTTGCTTATGTATTTTGGATATTAACTCCTTATTAGATACATGGTATTTGCAACCCATCTATCCCATTCTATAGGTTGCCTTTTTATTGCTTTGATTGCTCCATTTAGGGTGCAGAAGATTTTTCTAGTTTGATGTAGTGCCACCTGTTTCTTTATGCTTTTAATGCTTATGCTTTTGATGCCAAAAATTGTTGCCAAGACCAATATCAAGGAGCTTTTTCCTTATGTTTCCTTTTCATTTTATGGTGTCTCAACTTATATTTAAGCCTTTAATCCATTTCAAGATAATTTTTGTGAGTGATATAATATAGGAGTCCAGTTTGTTCTTCTGCATATGATTATCCAGATTTCCCAACATCATTTCTTGAAGAGACCATGGTTTCCTCAACGAGTATTCAAATATTATCTGACTAAAATGGTAGGGTTTATTTGTGGGATCTAGATTCTATTTCATTTGTCTGTATTTTAATGCCAGTCACTATACTGTTTTGATTACCACAGCTTTGAAATATAGTTTGAAATCAGGAAGTGTGATTCCACCAGCTTTATCCTTCTTTATTTAGATTGCTTTGTCTATGCAGAGTCTTTTGTGGTTCCATACAATTTTTGGATTGTTTTTCTATTTCTGTGAAAAATGCCAGAGGAACTTTAATAGAGATTATATTGAATTTATTGATAGCTCTGGGTAGTATGGATATTTTATCAATATTAATTCCTCCAGTCTGTGAATATGAGATATCTTTCCATTTATTTGTCTCTTCCTCAAAGACTTTATGAAAGTCTTATGGTTTTCAGTGTTCACAGATCTTTTCATCTCCTTGGTTAAATTTATTATTAAGTGTTTTATTCTTTGTGCTGCTATTGTTAATGGGATTGTTTCCCATATTTCTTTTATAATTTGTTGTTAGTTTATAGGAAAACTGGTTTTTGTATGTTGATCTTGTATCCTGCAACTTTATTGGAATTGCTTATTAGTTTGAACTGTTTCTTAGTAGAGTCTTGGATTTTCTATATATATGATCATGTCTTCTGTAAGCAGAGATAATTTTGCTTTTTCCTTTCCAATTTGAGTGTCTTTTATTTATTTATTTTAGTTTATCATTGATATACAATCTTATGAAGGTTTCACATGAGCAACATTGTGGTTTCAACATTCACCCATGTTATCAAGTCGCCCCCTCCACCCCATTGCAGTCACTGTCCATCAGTGTAGTAAGATGCTATAGAGTCATTACTTGTCTTCTCCATGCTGTATGGCCTTCCGTGTCACCTACCTATGTTATGCATGCTAACATTATAATGCCCCTTAATCCCCTTCTCCCTCCCTCCCCATCCTCCCTCCCCAACCTCTTCTCTTTGGTAACCACTAGCCCCTTCTTGGAGTCTGTGTGTCTGCTGCTGTTTTGTTCCTTCAGTTTTGCTTTGTTGTTATACTTCACAAATGAGTGAAATCATTTGGTACTTGGCTTTCTCCACCTACCTTATTTCACTGAGCATAATACCCTCTAGTTCCATCCATGTTGTTGCAATTGGTAGGATTTGTTTTCTTCTTATGGCTGAATAATATTCCATTGTGTATATGTACCACATCTTCTTTACCCATTCATCTACTGATGGTCACTTAGATTGTTTCCATATATTGGCTATTGTAAATAGTGCTGCAGTAAACATAGTGGTACATATGTCTTTTTGAATCTGGAATCTTGTTTACTTTGGGTAAATTCCTATGAGTGGAATTCCTGAGTCAAATGGTATTTCTATTTTTTAGTTTTTTGAGGAACTCCATATTGCTTTCTACAATAGTTGAACTAATTTACATTCCCACCAACAGTGTAGGAGGGCTCCCCTTTCTCTCTATCCTTGCCAGCATTTATTGTTCCTTACCTTTTGGATGTTGGCCATCCTAACTGTGTGAGGTGGTATCTCATTGTGGTTTTAATTTGCATTTCCCTGATGATTGGTGATATGGAGCATCTTTTCATGTGCCTGTTGGCCATCTGAATTACTTCTTTGGAGAAGTGTCTGTTCAGATCCTCCACCCCATTTTTTAATTGGATTATTTGCTTTTTAGGTGTTGAGGCATGTGAGCTTTTATATTTTTGGATGTTAACCCCTTATCAGATAAGTTGTTTATGAATATATTCTCCCATACTGTAGGATGCCTTTTTGTTCTGCTGATGGTGTCCTTTGCTGTACAGAAATGCCTTTAATTTCTTTATCTTGGGATAAAATGATTGTTGCAATTAACGATTGAATTGAACTCTGAAAAAATGCTGAAAGAATGTATAGGTAAGTGTTAATTAACATTGGTTATCTCTGAGGGGTGATTTTTGTGTCTGTTTTGGAGTTCCCATCCTTTCTTCTTCTCTTGCTAACTTCCTTTGCGAACTGATGTTTACTACAGTGGTATGCCTCGATTCCCTCCTCTTTAGTTATTGTGTTTCTACTGTAGATCTTTTCTTTATGGTTACCATGAAGCTTACATGAAATAATTTTTAACAAGTCATTTTTACCCTTGTAACAACTTTAATCACATACAAAAAGTGTTTAATCCCCTTTTATCTTTTTGGTGTCACAATTTACTTCTTTTTATACTTTTAATGAATTTTTGTATTTGTAGTATAATTATTTTTAATTCTTTTGTCCCTTAATATTTATATTAGAGTTAAATGGTTAAATGGTTAATACTCCACCATATTACATTATTGGAGTATTCTGAATTTGAGTATCTATTTACATTTACCATTATGTTGTCTATTTTCATGTGTTTTCATGTTACTAATTAGTGTCCTTTCATATCAGCATGAAGAATTCCTTTCCGCTTTTCTTATTAGACAGGACTAGTGGTGATGAGCTCCTTCAGCTTTCTTTGTCTTGGAAAGTCTTTATCTATCCTTCATTTCCAAAAGACAGTTTTGCCAAAAGGAGTGTTCTTGGTTGGCAGTTTTATGTTTGTTTGTTTTAGCACTTTAAATTTATCATCGTACTCTCTCCTGGCTTGTAAGGTTTCTGCTAAGAAATCCACTGATAGCCTTATGGGGGGTGTGTGGGGAGGGTCCATTATAAGGTACAATCTTCTTTTCTTTTCCTGCTTTTAAGATTCCCTTTGTCTTTGATTTTTGATAATTTCATTGTGATGTATCTTAGAAAACATCACTTTATTTTATGTTTGTTGGATGACTTATGAGCTTCATGAACTTGGATATCAACATCTCTCCTCTGAAATGAGAGACCTCAATTATTATTTCTTTAAATGAGTTTTCTGCCCCCTTCTCTCTCTCTTCTCCTTCTGAGACTCTAGTAATTTGCAGATTGTTTCTCTTGATGATATCTCATTGTTCAAATATACTTTTTTAACTATTTGTCCCCCCTTTGTTCTCCTTTGACTTGGATAATTTTAATGTCATATAAATAGAATGGCTTCTATTCATAGATTCTTTCTTCTGCTTGATTCTTTCTGATGGTGATGCTCTCTGATGCACTTTTCGTTTCATTCATTGTTTTCTTCATCTCCAAAATTTGTTTGGTTCTTGCTTAGTGATTTCTATCTCTTTGTTTAACTTCTCATTTTGTTCATGCATTGTTTTCCAGATTTTAATTATCTTTCTGTTTTCTTGTAGCTCATTAAACTTCTTTAAAGAAGCTATCTCAAATTCATTATTGGGTAAATCACAGATCTCTATATTTTTGAGGTCAGATACTGGAAGGTTATTGTGATCCTTTGGTTATGTCATGTTTCCTGGATTTCTGTGTCTATGTGTGTGTGTTCCTTGAAGTTTTGCGTTGCTGTCTTTGTATTTCAAATAGCAGTCACCTCCTCTAGTCTTTAGTCACTGACTTTGGAGAAGCACAAGTACCTTCCACCCATTCTGCTAGGGACTCTGAGGCCTTCTCAGACTTTATCTCAATATGCCTGCTCCATGCTTCTTGCTCCCTCTTGTGGCAGAATTCTTAAGCTTGTATGGCTTCTCTTGATCCTCCAACACACCAAAGTAGTACTGATCACCTCTCTTTTGCTTTCTCAAGGGTAAAGCTAAACTGAAGTTTGTGCTCTGTTCCTGGCCTGCAGATTCAGGTTGGCTTTCTGAGTGTGCTTACTGGCTGTCTCCGAAAGCTCGCTGTCACCATTGTCAGCACACATGGTGGGCAAAATGGTGTCTGGATAAAATGCTCAGAGTGCTGGAGGTGCTTATGTGTATACACAGGCAAGGCTTCCTTAGTGGCTTGTAGGCAGATTTCTTGATGGAGTCCACAATGTAAGAACTACATCCCTATAATGTCCTTCAAAAGTCTTATGTGACACTCTCCCAGCATCTTCTCACACTCCAGTCATGCAGTTCATGGCTCAATGTTTTAGACAGGGCAAGAGAGAAATGGGCCTCTTTGCAGCATCCTGCATAGCTGAGGAAGCTGGCCACTCACTCAAACACTCTTTACTTTCTGCCTTGGATGAAATCATGATCTGAGATGGTCTTCCTTGGCACTGAACTATACCATCTTGAGAAAGAGGTAACACAGGTAAAGTCATATTGTTCCCCTACCCTATTTTATTTTTCTCTCATGGTGTACTGGAACTTTTCCACTGGAAACCTGGCTTCCATAAAGTCTCTTTTATCAAACAGTGATTACCTAAAGCAGTGTTCTCCAGGGACTCTAGGTCCACAGCAGAGAAGGCTGGAGCTGGTTCACGAGTCACTGCAGTGTCCACAGCTGGGACCAGGGTCTATATGTCTGTTACCTGACACACAGGTAAGCAAGATTCTTTTTGGGCCCTTGCTATAGGGTGCTAGATCCCATAGGTACCACAAGAGCATTTTTGTCCATGGATGGATGCCAAATTGTTGTTTTTGAAGGGGTGATATGGACAAGGATCATCTTATTTGGAGCAAATAGGCCATGTTGTATTGGCAGTCTGTGGCTATTTGATTTCTGAAATGAAAACAAACAAACAAACAAACAAACAAAACAGACTGGGCAAAAACATGAATAAGGAGGACTGCAGAATCTTTTAGAATACATGGTTTACATATTAAGAACTTCATGAATCTTTGTTGAATAATAAACAAATTGCCAGTATTTATTGGTTATAATAAAACTTTTCAACTCTGATAAATCATTATGGACTTAAAAAGAAGTTATTATGTTCAGGAATATTCCATTAACTCACTTCCTATCCAGTTATATGGGAGAAACTAATTCTTAAACCCACCAATAAATGGCTCAAGGTAATCATTCCAGCTGTCGACTGGGAGGATGGGGAAAGGTGTTGGGATAAGATGGATATACTAGTGTCTTAAGAGGACATATTTTAGAGATTTCAAAATGAAGGTCAGCAACATATTTTAGAAACCTTATATAAATTGGATACACAATCACAGATGTATACATGCATGTACATGTATACATCCACAAACTACACTTTAAAAAAAAAAGATATTTAATTATGATACATAGCCATGATTTTCTGTGCAATTACCCAACAAATACAAAAATGTTTGACAGCTCCACAGCATGTCTGCCTTTTGCTTGAAAATGTAGCCTGAAGTTAAATAATAACAAAATTGAATGATAGGCCTCTGGGATCTCTTGTTTTCTGTGCATCCTTTATTTATTATGTTAGATACTTATGGGAGTTTTTCACAAATATATTATACTGGGGAAAGAAAATAGAAGTTTGAACACAGTGAGTGAGTTAGGCATCATACTCAGCACAATTCCCCTTCCCTCCAGCTCCTGGACACATGTTTTTTCCACTACGTAAGTTACTCAGCTATACCATGAAACTCAAAGTCTCCTGGCCACGTCGGTGGGAGTTGTCATTCCAACCTTCAGAGACATGGAGAAATTTAAAACAAATGCAGACTTCCTTTTTCTATGAAAATTCATTTATTTGGCATCTCTGGAAAAGTGACTTAAGAAGTTTTGTGCCTTGTTTCCAACAAATGAAATAAACTTTTAGGTGAAGCAATAGGAAGGGCTCATTTTCTCATCTTGATGACTAGCTTTCAAACTTTTTTCTCACACTGGTGAGACACTTCAGACTTTTAGTATCCATTTGGGAATCATACTCATATGTCAAACATTCACCGTCTTTCCTGTTGTTCACATTTAAGGTAACTGAACAGAACTGCTGGATTAGCCCAGTGCAAAGTGAATTTTACTCAGAGATAGCTTCTAATTCAAAGGTGAATTGCTGGTAAAGTGATAGACATCACTTAATCATTATCACTCAAAAATCAATTCACATTCCATAAGAAGCATGGCATGTTGTGGGGCAGGGGGGTATCAACATTCACTTATGTATCCTTAGAGATCTGCCTTCAGAAGCAACCCCATGCAAATATTCATGTAAGAAATGTTCCCACTTTATAAGGATACAATATCAAATACAGTAAAAGTTTATTCTGTTGGAGAATATATTTTGTTGTTGAAAACAGCACACAAAAGTCTGTATTCTAAGCTCCCAGGAAATGAAATGACTCACTAATAGAAGTCAACCCAGCCTCTGGTTTTGTACATCCCTGAGGTAGGCACTCTTAATTTCTTCATGAAATATACAAATAAAGGAAAAAATGATCAACAGTTAACTTTGAAAAACCAAGATTAACAGGAAACATAATTCCCAGAAACATTCAAAGATTACATAATTGGTGCTAAAACCTTGGAGCAGGATTGAAATTCTTAATGTCTCACTACTGTATTGTTAATTTAATTCTTTCACACAACTAAGTCTAGTTTTCTTATTCTCTCTCTGTGCTTAACTTCTCAAAGAAAAATACATATAAGCACACAAATCAGCCAGTATTGTACACATCAGATTGCCAAATATTGGTATCTTCTATTGTGATTGTTCCTGCTGAGTATCAGATTAATCTGAGGAGTTTTTACTTTGCAACAAATATTTTCTCCCCGGCTCCAGAAACTAACAGGTCAGAGTATCTAAAACCAGAATCCGGGAATGAACATTTTTAAGATGTTTCTAGCGATATTGAAGGTAAACCATGTTTGTGATCAAATTCTGTAGAGGATGCAGGATGTGCTTTAAAACAGACAAAAATCTGCAAGGAGGGGAAGAGTTTGAGTGCAAATTCAATAGGATACAGTTCAGGCACATTCAACTTGGGAAAATGAACTGAGTGAACTGAAGAAATATTGCAAGGCAAAAATAGTGCATTAATAACTAACTTCCATATCGGTGGTAATTTGGGCAGAATTGACACCATAGAAAATAAAATAAGCGTCTTGAAGAACTGATTAAAGAAGTTCCCC
The DNA here is from genome assembly GCF_030020395.1 of Manis pentadactyla. NCBI lineage: Eukaryota > Metazoa > Chordata > Mammalia > Pholidota > Manidae > Manis > Manis pentadactyla. Next base: position 39,147,091 of record NC_080032.1, on the reverse strand, counting down.
AGTAGGCAGAAAATAAAAATTGTCAAATCATAAAAAGGATAAGTGAGAAGAGGTTGCGCACAGAGGCTAGAGAATGGAAATCCAATATAGCAATTGGTGTGTTATCCAGAAGGACAAATAAGGATACTGGAAACATAAGCAGTAACCAAGTCTGCAAACTGAAGCCATCTTTCCTGAGCAGGTATGTCCTTTCCTGGAGATTGAAAAGATGGACCAAATTCCAAGCAAAATAGAAAGATAAATATCTACAGCTATTTTAGCATCATGTTGGGAGCTAAAATTTAAAATTAAAAAAATGTACAAACATCCATATGTTGGGGGGAAAACTTGGTTAAATGAGAAGTAAATGAAAATGAACTATTATATATTCATTCTAGGATTAAAAATCAGAAAACAAGGAAGTAATGATTACTGACTGTTGAAAGTGTGACCATAAAATTATATACTCAGCCTTCTGAATGAAGCCACAGAAGAGCTATCTAGTTGAAGGGCAAAAGGCTGATCTTCATATATGTAGTGGTCACCTCACTCAGTAACTCTATTAAAATCCTAATATTGTAAATAAGAAAAGACATGAGCAGAGCAGTTATAGATGAAGAAATACACATGGACAATAACATAAATCACTGTAAATGTTACTATTAACAAAAAAAGAAATATAAACAAGAAAGGTACTGTTTTTTACTGTGAAATTTACACTGATTTAAACAAATAAAAGTATATTTTAGGAAAGTTACTAATTGTTGACATGTGAATTGTTTGACTATTTTAGAAGTTACTTTGTTCAGTTTTAACTATTAATTTCTGTCTAGAAATATAAATTTTAAAAAATCCAACATGCAGACCAAGGCATTTAAGTATGAAAAACTGTGATGATATAAAATAGCCAAAAATAATCCTGATAGATACAGTCTTTTGTAGAGTAGTAGTTTGATAGATTATGGCAAACCTATAAAATATACCCACTAAAATGCTATTTTTGAAGCATATTTATCATAAGAGAAAAGTGGTCAGAGTAGAATATCAACTGGAAATACAGATATAAAATGATGGTATTTCTCCATGTTTTCCTTGCTAAGCTGTTTTGCACAGAAAGCAAATGAGGAAACAGAACAATGTTTTCTTATGCATGGTTATCTCTAGACAGAGAAGTACAGTGATTTTTATTTTCTTCCTATCTGTGTTTCCCAATTCTCTAGAAATAACATTGGCTACTTTGTAATACAAAATGACAACATCTGGCAGAAAAATATAACATGTTATTTATCAAAATTGAGCTAACTGATTATTTAGAGACCCTATCCTGGCTAATGAGTTGTCAAGAGCACGAAGAGTGATGAGAACGCTCTTGATCAAATGTAAGTGACATGAATCTTCTTTAATTAGGGACTGATGTGACAATGGAGCTCCCCTTACTAACATCATATACTTAATATAACATATGTATGTGTTATATATCATATATAACAAAATGCGTAGCAGTATGTAAATATATACAAATACATGAAGATTATTTTTGCACAATCCTGTGTTTTTTAACTGTATTTCACCTAGGAAATATAATTCTGATGTTTGCCAATAACCATGACAAAATTTAATTATGATAGGCAAAATACTCTCTATGGTGACTCTACATGATAAAAGTATATATGACATCTTTGAAATTATGAAAAATTGGGTGCTCTCCTACTGTAATATATCAGTAAAGTATTAAGTTCTAAAAGGATGTCTAAAATTAAGGTGAATAACATTATTTGTCATGATTTGCAACTTACTGAACAGTCTGTATAGAGACAGATATCTGAGTTGGATGGGAGTATAAAGAGATTCCAGAAAAATTCAAAGTGGTGAAGTAATATGCCAAGGTCAAATAGTGACCTTTCTTTATGTATGCTATAAGTTATAGGACAAGTGTTTACCTTAATGATATACTGTCAGTAATGCTCACCTTATTAAAAATCAGAGTATCCCCCTATATCACTGTTCAATGTTTCAATCGTTGCACACCATTTCTCATTGTAAACAAATTAGCAGCACTGTCCTGCACGTTAAATAAGTCAGGGACTAGGACACTGAGAGGAAAAAACAGTAGTGCTCTGGTCACTTAATTTTTAATTCAGACTCTCAGTCTTGTTTGTCTGATGGTGTACCTTTTTAGATTTTCTATGACTTGAGGTCACCAAGATAAAATGGGGGAAAAGATAGTGGCGACATTCCTTATAGGTGAACACAGGCAGGAGGTTTTGAGCAGAATTAAGAGATTATAAGGTGTCCTCTTTCCCCACCTTGGGGATCCTCGTTAGCCAAAGAGCAGTGCTTGGAGACTAGGAAGGAAGGGAATGGCAGTGGCTATCATGTGGACACACTGCAGTCTAAGGAAGTCCCCAAGTGCCGCATGGGAGCTTCCTGGCCATTGTTCAGTTCCATACTTTTCTTGCTATAGCCAACCAAGTTCTCAAAATTTTAACAAGGCGTTTCACCAACATAATGCCACTGGTACACAGATAGCTTTCCTTTTTTATATGTTTCCCTTCACTTGAACTTCCTGGCCTTTTCTCCTATGCATTTGATGAAAGAACTACAGATAGTGTTATTATATCTTAGATGGAGGAAATGGTCTGTGGATTAATATCTGAAATGTACAATCTTGGCAATCAAGGTTCACCTCAGCATTTGCTGGGACACAGGAAACCAGCTAATGGCTGATAATGTCCAGGAAATTAATAACTCGTGCATATGGTAAAAGCTCCATTCCCAGCCAAATGATTTGTTTAACTGATGCCTTGAGTTCTCATAGGGACTGTTGGCACAGTGGAGAAGCAGGGCTGTATTCGCCAGACTAAGTGCCAATCCTTGTTCCCTAACTGAAGAATTTAACCATAATATATAAGACAATGGAAAATTGTATACCCATAAAGTCAAGACATTGAAGACACTATGTACTATACTCCAAAAGCACCTTTTTATTTTAATACTATTATTATCATAGTGTCCTTATGACATTGTTATCTTAATTAGTTTAGAATTCTGTAAAACGAATTGTATCTTTTTGTTGTGAGAAAGATATTAAATCAGATGTCACTTTGCTTAATGTCCTAGTCCCATCTGTTAATTTTGTCAGTGGTGTGTGATTATTATAACCCATGGCTCGCATATGTTGATTTTCTGCAGAGCATCAGGCAGGCCTTGGGCTGTGTGCTTTACATGTTGTCTCAACTCATCTGTCCACCCTCTCCTCCTGCTCCCCTTTTGTGGTTAGCTTTTATAGATCCCTCAAGCCACAGTTCAAGTGTCAGTTCCTCAGGGAAATCTCAGTGACACCCTAGTCTAGGTGATAAGCTCTTTTTACATATTATCACAAAACGTTGTTCAGCTTCATAGAATCTATGTTCAAAATTTTTAATTTAAATTTTACATGGAAGACAATTGGATGCAGTCCCTCTCCCACTCTAGAAGATAGACTTCATGAAGTACAAAGACCACAGACCTTCCCTGACACAATTGCATACATTTTGGAACAAGCACAGAACCTGTCTATCCAACAGGTAGTGGGTACTAACACCTGTCTGTTGAGAAAAACTCCATTTTCTACAAATGAAGACGTTAAAGTTCAAAAAGTTTGTTCTAACCAAAGTCAGACAGACAACTGGATGCCAGGATCCCATCTCATGTCTGACTCCAGATCCATTACTGTATTGGGGTTCTCTTAATTGAGTAAGCCAAATAAGTACTGCAAAATTTGTCTTCCTTTTTACAGTAAGACTGTACTAAATATTTGCTACTTAATCTGCACAATATTTTTAGAGCAGTGGCTCTCAACCAAAAGCAATTTCCTAACTCCCCCAGGGACCATCTGGCAATGTCAAAAGACATTTTTCTTTTTGGTATCATTAATATATAATTACACGAGCAACATTGTGGTTACTAGATTATCCCATTATCAAATCCTTACCACATACCCCATTAGTCACTGTCCATCAGCATAGTAAGATGCTATAGAATCACTACTTGTCTTCTCTGTGTTATACTGCCTTCCCTGTGCACCCACCCCCACTACATTGGGTGTGCTAATCATAATGCCCCTTACTCCCCTTCTCCCTCCCTTCCCACCCACCCCCCACAGTCCCTTTCCCTTTGGTAACTGTTAGTCCATTCTTGGGTTCTGTGAGTCTACTGCTGTTTTGTTCCTTCAGTTTATGCTTTGGTATTATGCTGCACAGGTGAATGAAATCATTTGGTACCTGTCTTTCTCCACCTGGCTTCACTGAGCATAATGCCCTCTATCTCCATCCATGTTGTTGCAAATGATAGGATTTGTTTTCTTCTTATGGCTGAATAACACTCCATTGTGAATATGTACCACATCTTCTTTATCCATTCATCTACTGATGGACACTTAGGTTGCTTCCATCAGAACACATTTTTAATTGCCACAGCTGAAGGGAAGGGTGCTACCGGCACTTACTGGCATCCTTTGATGCGTGAAAGAGCCCCTCCCCACTACCTTGGCCAGTTCAGAAGCCTACCTTTCTTCCTTTCTTGCTTCCTTCACTAGTTCTCTCAACATACATGCATAGAGTTCCTAATATGTGGAGAAGCAATGGTGAATAGAACACAATTCCAGATGAAAGCAAACTAATAGTCTGTAGGGAGGGGTGGTACAGATTAGTAAATAGGGAATTATTGTCTGTGGTAAATAGTTATCTAGAGATGTACATTCAGGAGCACACAGAGGAGACCATGTATTTCATCTTGAATGCTCAGGAATCCTTTCCTGGAGGGGGGCATCTACACTAACATTTGAAGACTTTTGAGCAGTGGTTCTCAAATGCAATTTTTAGAAACATTTTTGGTTGTCACAATCATGGCAGAAGTTGCTATCAACATCTAGTGGGTAGACAGAGACCAGGGATGTAGCTAAACATCCTACAATGTGTGTTATGCTCCCCCTGCACACACGCACCCCCCACACACACACACACATACACACACATGCACATAAATACAAGGGATTATTTGGTCCATCAATAATGCAGACTTTGAGAAATCCTATTTTTAGGATGATAGTGCCAGGCCACTGTGATACTACCACTGCATTTTTAAAATCCAGCTGAATTTTTTTGTCCTCAACTACTATTTTTCTGGTGTAACTGGCAGCACAGTGGTATCTTATCATCTATCATCTATCTATTTATGACATTTCATCTTATCACTGACAAGAAATATGATTGCTTATTGAAAACAAATTACATTTAATAACATATTAAATCATACTTAATAATTTTCATTCCTCCTTCTTTTCAGATTTCTATCACAGTCCAATCTTAAGCCTCTGGAGCACTTTCATTTTTCAGTAAAGCCCTATGACCATACTCTCCTTGGGGCTAAAGTCCGTGGTAAGGACTCTCCATACTTATCTTAGGATTCTATTCCTGGTGGGCCTCCAGATTTTGTTGGGTAACTCCAAGCAAGTTAAGGCTCTTGCAGAGGCTGGAACATTAAATCTGATGAAAAGTAGAAACCTATTGATTAAAATGCTTATTATACTGAAGTACCCACAAAGGGACCCAAATAATACAATTTTGATCACTAAACATTTTTTCAATTAGAGTTCTGAAATCATATGTGATTAAGCTTCTTCTGGGTAGTTTGTTGTGAGTGTTAGAATTTTTTTTTTCAGGAAAATACCTCTGTTCTTCTATTTGTTAAAATCCATCTCAGTAGTTCTAGCTCATGAGTTCTCCTTCGGGGATAGACCAGTAGAGGAATTGAATTCGGTTGACATTTGTCTACCAGCATGTCTTTTAAAGAAGGATAGAAAATAAATGACAAATTATAACTCAGGTGCTTTCATATCTCTTTTGGCATATTGGCTATACTGACATACTCTGCCCGATTAGCTTTGACAATTTCCTTTGCCCTCCATGCATATACTACAACTTTCTTGTGGTTGCTTTTTATAACCTGTGGTGTTGAAATGGTTCTATTTCTTGTCTAAACATTTTTTTTTTTAGTGAAACACTTATATTCTGCTTATATTTTTGTGAATTGTTTATACTAGCTTACTTTTCCTTCTTTAAAGTACAATCTGCAAAATAGCTTGTTGGATTAAGTGGAGCACCTGTGCAGAGTACACATTTTTAAGTAGAAGAACAAAAGGAAAAGTGCTACAAACCTGTAATTGTTGATGACATTGACCTGATAGTAAGAAGGTTGTACCAGCCTAACGATGCAGAGTGTTGTAACATAGGCAAGTCCCCATCTCCAGAGAGCTGTAAATTTCCATCTACAGGATAATACCATATAATGTTATGGGAATTCTTTTGAGTTTCCCAGAATTCTTAATGAAGTGAATTCATAAAAGTTGTTTGTTACTCTTAACCCTGGTGATCCCAGATTAGAGTGTGGATTGGGGAACCATCTGTGTAAATCATGTGTTTGAAAGCAGACCTTATAGGAGAGGAAACAGGGTTGTGATTGACTGTGGATAACAACACGGTCGTGCAAGGAGAATATAGGGAAATAGAAATGGGAAATGCCATCGCTGCACAAGTTGAACTAGTGAGAATAAAACGTGGTTATCTGTTATACTTGGTCTTGGCAGCTCAGATTCTACAGGGGAAAAAACAGTGCAGATTTCTGACCCCTTTTCAGTATTCTCCCTAATTCAGTTTTGATGGGTAGACGTAATGCATGATGTCCAGTGTGCAGATGCCGTTGTTTTATGTCCTTTCACACTAATACTGCTAACATGCTCATACTTCCAAAGACTTTGTAATAACTTATAAGGAGCTGGTCTGCTGTGACAGTTTAGGCGTGTTTAGGATCTTCTTGCTGTTTGCCCCTCTTCCTTGTTTTGTTGTGATAGGAACAAAGTTCTGCTCTTTGACACTGTGTAGGTATCACAGGAGTTCAGGTGCTAGCTTTGGTGAAAAGTTGATAAGATTTGGCCTTTCTGAGTAAGTAGGAATTTTGTTGAATCATGCATCAATACTATGCAGTTCTGCACTGTCTGATATCTTTGGGTTGTACAATGATCAATTAGATCAGGATGACTGTATTTCCCCACCCCTAGTTTTTGTTCAGCATGAACTCCATGTAATTGCTCCTTTAGGTGGTCATGTAATTGACGGTTAAAGACTGTATTGTCGAGACCTGATTCACAGCAAGGTATATTTGAATGAGTATGGATCAGGACTTGGCTTACAAGCTGGTAGACAAGAATGCCAGGTCATTTGCACAACAATGGATTTTTTTCTCAAGGGTGTTCAAGTGTGTTTAACTTCTTGTGGTTATCAACATGAGTCTTACTAGATCCCAGAGGATTTGGGTCACATGTAGAATCTTGCATGAGAGCATCAGAGCTGGAGCTGGAGATGGTTTGCTCCTTTCATAAGACTCTTTCCTCGGACTCTCTAAGTACAAAGCATCTCTGAGAAGCTGCTATGTGTAATTTCTTAAAATAACTAAGGTTGATTTTATGAGCAGAACATATGACTGTACTCTACGTATGCAATCTAAAATCACAACCAGGCGTAAGTGGTCATGAGAAAAACCAGCAGCCAGATTAAACATCCACATCTGTTTTGGAGTTTCTCTGTGCTGTTCCTTTTTCTATTTGTTTATTCACTCTTTCATCTTCTGGAGCTCACTTCCAGACAAATGTTGCCAATGCCAATGTTTAAGAAAAATACGTGGGAGAGAACATTCTATCCATCAATGTGCTATTTTTTTTCCTCTAAATTGGGAAAAGTCACCTCCACTACATTCATTTAGGGCAGAATTCTTTTTTTGACTGTTCTGTAACATGCAGTCTAAGCCATAGAAAAAAATTATTCAAGATAAATTAATAAAATAATCTGAAAGAGAAAAAATACACAAACACATTTTTTTCACAGCTTGAGTCCATGCAAATATTCTGTTAAAGTCTGTGTAGTAAGATGACTTGGAAAAGAGCAAGCAGCCTGTTTGGGATTCCAGAATTGCTGCACTGGTTACAGTTTCAAAATATTGTAAATGTATCTGTCAATTTATTGCACATTTTAGATATTTATGAATAGAAAGATAAAAATGACAAACTATTAAAAATTTAATTTAATTTTAATTTAATGTTACAGTCCCCTTTTATTTGCTATATGATTGGGAAAAAAGATTGCCTTTTTTTAATATTCTGGGTTTTGAGTTTTTTCCCCCAAATACGATACAAAGAAAAACCTAAGCACTTTACTTTTTTACTCCACTTTTAAGAAAATTCATGTCTTACTCCTATATTTGACACAGTATGCTTTGGCTAAAGTTACCAATCACAACATATTAAAACTGATATTTATAAAAATTAATAGCTTTGAATACGTTACTCATAAATTTTAGTTTATGATTCATTTATAATATTCATGTCTTGTTGCTGGTTTCATGAAAGGTAGATAAGCTCTGTTGAAAAAGATATACTTACATATATTCTATGTATTTCTTACCTTTACTATGGAACTTTTTATAACATACACAAAAATAGAGAAAATAGTTTAATGACACAGCATAAGCAACTTCAACATGTCCATTCCCTAACTTCACCCTGTATCCTGCTGTCAACCTTTCATGCAAGCTCTTTCTCAATTTCTTCACGCCACTAGAACATAAGCCCCCTTTTAGAAAGTACTGTTAGTGTTAACAGAAATCACACCATATCATCCCTAAATATTTCACCATTTACTTCTACCAGCTAAGGATTTGTACATACTTGTGAAATAAACATTCAGATTGAGGCATTTTTTTAATGGTTGTTTTAGTTTTAATGGAAATATTTCAATACATGTGAAAGAGTGCCCTCTGTTAAAATCACACTTAAATCTTTCCAATCAAATAATTGAGAATTGTCTGGGGAAAAAAAAAAAAAAGAACTTAGAACCAACAGTCATAAAGCCAACGGGATATTAAAGGATAAAGCAGGTTACATGTCTTCTTACATTCTCAGTTTTACTATTTCTGAGCTATATGCTGCCTGAAGTCAAGACTAGACAGGCAACTTCCCAGATTAATCCTCTTGGTGTTTTGAGGTGGGTGCTTTGCTTCTAGTTTGCTGTTGTTTGGATCATGGGATGTACTCTCACCTACAGGCATCATTCATCTAAGTTTTATACATGCTTTTTATACGTATGAACTGCATGAAATTGCTGAGACGAGAGGAATGTGGCCAAGGCAAGAACAGGCAGCTGGATCCATTCACCAAAATAGCTTAGGGAAAGGACTGCTTCATTGACCCTTTTACCAGAATAGCTGAGAGGCAAGAAGTTCGAACTTTGCCCTCAATCAGTGCAGAGCTTCAGCATGCTTAGTGGCATATTTGTATGCCTTTGTCTCTCTTTGGTGTTCCTTGCTGGAGTTGGGGAGAACATGAGAGGGCAGCCAGAAGTTTTCTCTTATGTTAAGAGGGTGTGTATGCTTTCCCTGTTTCATTCCTATTCTTTATGTACCGCAGTCACTGCAGGGTGTTGGTATTAGCAGAATACTTCTTGCATTGTATGTTTTAGGACCCATTGCTTTTATTGTCAATCTTCTGTGGACCAAAGCTTTTGTAGAAAATAAATAAATAAATAAAAATGGAAAATGAAATAAAAGAAGGAAGAGACATATAAAACATAAGACCCCTTTAAAAAAGTATTGTTAACAGATATACAGCTAGTCTATCAAACTGCCATAAGTTTCTACATGCCTGCCCTGTATTTTTATACCTTACTTCTTCTCAAACAGGTAGCAAACATTTTGTGATATGGCCATAGTGTAAGACTAGACTGGATTGCTCAGCTGTCCTCAGGAATGACAGTCACAATATTGAATTGCCAATTAGGCATCTCCCTGCCCAGTAAGACCAGACCCCCAGCAAGGAGGTACAGCAGGGGTCCTGGAGGCCCCCTCATCTGTGACAGGTTTTAACTGGATTGTGAGATGGTTCTAGGTTCCTAGAAGAGGAGTCGGGGTAATCAGGGAGTCTGGGTATCAGTTTTCTGGGATGGCATGTGGTAGTGGGGTCAGAAGCTGTTTTCCAAGAGGTATGGAAGTATTTAAAAACTGTTAACCGTGACAACCAGACCCAAACCATACTGGTACCTATTATGGAAAAGCTACAGGGTGTCACTCTCACCTCTATGGACCCTGGAGCACAGGAAGCCTAGGGCTGCCCCTGTTTCTAAGGTTTGCACATAGCAGATGATGAGTAATATTTGTTGAATTAATGCATGAGTTCTGATCTCTCCCACAGCATCAGCCCCATATCTGGCATATGGAAGATCAAGACATATATACTGACTCATAAAATACATACCAGACTGTTCATCTATTAATGAACATTCAGAAACCATGACTGAATGACGTTTGTAGAAGGGACACATCTCTTTGAAACTTTATATAAAGCCATGGTAATTTAGATGCTGAAATAAGGTGTGCATATGTCAACATCTGGATGTGAGGAGCTTTCTTTCTTTCTAAACAACTGAAAGAGAACCTAAGCACAAGAGAAGGATGCAGAATGTTCTGGAACTCATGTCCACATCAGAGAATCATCAGCACATGTTTACTCTGAGCTGCACTTGGAGTTTTTCTCCTGACTTGACCTAACCTTATTTACATGTTTGCAGCTATAAAAGAAAAACGTCTTCCTCCTCATAAGTAGAAATGTGACTTTTGTAAAACCAAATTTACTTTGAATCAAGGCCTATTCTAAAACAAGTTGTTTCAACATTTTATCTTGAATATTTGCTAGATGATTTATTTTCTTTATCTGAGGGCAACTGCCTACATGGATATGTTATATTAACTGATGAAAGCAGATACAAGATACGTGCAGACTCTGTGGTTAATGCATGTGCAGTCTAGAATGAATATGACAGATTAATGCATAAACACCAGCTAAAGAACAGGGCCAAACTAATAAAAGACTGAAGCCACAAGAGAAGTAAATTTTATACAGCAGTCACCACAATTTGTCCTGTTCTTCCTCAAGTCCAGAATTAAGCATAAGATTTGCTCTCACCGCCCACCCTCACCCCCCTTGGTGAAGTAATACAAAACCATTTTTCAGATCTCTGCTTAGATGACACTTCCTTCAGAACCACTTGGAGGGACAGTGACCCCACTCATGTTCAGTTGCACTTGAGCCCTACTAGCCACCTATAATTATCTTGTCAAATGACTTAAAACATTTTGGTTCTGCCTCTTTACTTCCGGTCTCTCCCACAGCATCAGCCCCATGTCTGGCATACAGAAGATCAAGAAATATATACTGACTCATAAAATAAATAATAGATTGTCCATCTACTAATGAATATTCAGAAACCATATGTCTGTATTTTAATTTCCCAGAAAAATACTCCCTGCCCCTATTCTTGCTGGGAATAGCTATGACTAGAGCATGGCATCATATTTTGGAAGGAGAAATGATTCTGTAAAGGATTCTTGAATTCTGGTGGAATCCTACACATATTGTTTTACAATTATGTAAGAACTAATGTTTCTGCACACATATTTTCTACCCCACATCCCTGAACTTTCTGCCTTTCTTGTGATAAAAAAAAAAAAATCCCATCCTTCTTTTGATATGTTTAATGGGATGCATCAAGTCTTTACTGAAGAAGTATTTTATTTCCTGAGCAATGAGATATTTCCGTTTGTGGTAGGGCGTCTTGTTCTGCCCCAATGATATATGCCAAGCCAAACATAAATTGGAATGTCAAACATGTCTTGTGCATTTGTCCGTTGTGTGATCTATTTCTGAAACCCAAATGCAGTACAATGACATAGTTTACTATTTGTGAACTGAACCTTCTGTTAATGTGACTGAAGCACTGGCAATAGAAATGGTCAGGGCAATTTAACAAAGAAATCTTGTAAAACTTATTACAGCCCAGGTAGTAAAAAGCAGTTTAGAAGACATATTTTTCAAACCTGAGTTTTATTTGGTAAAACATGTTGGTGCCTGACCTTTCCCAAAAAGGAGTCATTTAGAGGTCCCTGTCTTAAATTATAAACAGCAGCCTGATCAGAATCGGCTGGATTTTGCTCACATTATATGACAGAATGCATAAATGTACCAAACAGCTAAATGACTAGGTATTTGGGTGCTTTTGATGTGTATTTTATGAAATTGCCTACTCTACAAAGCAGTAAAAAGTTGATCTAATGTACTGGAAGAACCTAAGTATTGAGTAAATTACAGAATCTTCACATGTTTTTAATTCCACGTAATCTCAATTTTTAGAACTCAAAGGCGGGAGCTCTTCTCTCGTAGAACTTCTACATTTCTGCAGCTGAAGTTTTAGGATAGAAAACCAGACATGTTCTACAAATTGTACATTAAAACATATATTTAGGGGGTGTATTTTCTCTTTTTGTTTTTATATTTTTATATTGAAATACAGTTGGTATGTGATATATTGGTTTCAAGTATACGACATACTGATTCAATAGTTACGTAACTTATTAAATGCTCACCCTAACTAGTATAGTTACTATCAACATAGAAAGCTGTTACAGAACCAATGATTATATTCTCTATACTGTACTTTCATCCCTGTGACTAATTTCTATTATAATTGAGATTTTTGTGCCTTTTTATCCCCTTTACCTATTTCACCCACCCACCCCAAGCCCTCCCCCCATAGTCATCAGTCACTCTCAGTGTCCATGCATCTTTGTGGGTACATTTTCAATGTGAAAAATTAAAAGATCCACTGAGTGTGAAATATAAAATAAGCCCTCATTCCTCATCCATCCCCAGAGGCAATCACTATTAAGAGGTCCCATGTGTACATCCAGACATTTTCTGTGCAAATCCAAACACAGGTGTACTCTCCCTAATATTGCACATGCGAGAGGTAGTACAGCTCAGAGTTATGAGTGAAAGGACGGGAGCCTAATTCCTGGGCCTCACCCACCAGCTGTGTGACCTTTAACATGTCATTGGCCCTCACTGTTACTCAGTTTTCTCATTTCCTCCTTTGCAATATGAGGATGATTATAGCACCTGTGTCATAGGGTTGCCTTGAGGATTAACTGGACTATTAAGCTTGGAAAAGCTCCTGTCTTCTTGAAGAAGCATTTAAAATTAACTATTGATTATTTTCATTATGAATAATAACATGGGATCTATTTAAATAAAAATAGTGAGCATATATGTATGTAAATAAATAATTGCATATCTATTTTTTCATATTTAACAATGAATATCTGTAGATACTTGTCTACAAGTTTTTTTTCAGTGTGTATCTTGGACACATTGTTATGTTAGAATAGATTAAGGTTTGTAATTGCTATATAGATTTCTACTTTATGGATATACCATAATTAATTAACGAGTCCTCTCTTGATCGATGTTCAGAATTTTTTCCAATCTTGTGCTATAATAACAATGTTGTAATAGTATCTTTGTTTGTATATGATTGTCCTTTTATAAACCTGTATCTATAAGATGAATGCATAGAGGTGGGTCTCAGGGCATATGCATTTAAAATATTCCTAGTTTATGACAAATAAACTAACAACGTTTTGTCCAGTTTTTCTTCTGCCAATGAGATGAGGGAGCTGTCATGTAAGGAGGATGACTTGAAGGCCCTTTACTTAGGGCCTAATCTTTAGGAAAGAAGCCTGTGAAAGAGACACCAAAATAGAATTACACTGGAATTCACTCATTAGGCTTAATTGTCAGCATGTGATTGCTTTTGCTTTTTTGGCCAGGAGTCACATATGAGAAACCAAAGCGGAAGTGAGGATTACATTCCAAACGTACAACTTCATTGAAATGTAAATGCAATATTGAAAATAATAACTTTCACAACCTTACTATATTATCTTAAAATTGTATGATAAAGTGATCAAATTAGTTTTGCAATGTAATTATTATACTCCATAGGGAATTTGACTCAAGTCAATTTCACGTTCTCCTTTCCTTGTTTTATCGGCACCAAGGCCCTTTCATGGGTGTGCAGCCTGGATAATCACCAGCAATCCCATGCTCAGTAGCGCCCCCTATGCGTGATTGTCTCCGTCTTGAGCTTCTTAACGATTTTTGAACCAGGGAACCCTTTTGTTCATCTTGCACCGGGCCTCACAATTTATATAGCCAGTTCTGGTTAGCAATAATTAAATTCCTGCTAATTAGATGGGCTCAGTTGACCCCCAGTCAGTGAATTTGTCTGTTTGTGTTGGGAAATGCATCATGGCGGTCCTCATGTCTTATTGCTGAGTAGATGGCATGACTTAAATGTCACAAAATATCAGCAAAAGTGTATCAGCCAAATGTTTGATACAGATTTCTAGAAACTAGTTATGAATGAGACTTTGATAGAGATGTCTTTCAAAGGAATCTTATTTTCTGAACAAAATGCCTTACATTTATATAAAATGAATATTCTTTAAGGCTGTGATAGAATCAGTATACAAAGACAAAGTTGTTTTCCCATGTGATGTGTTAAGCTAAATGGGACGTTGCTTATTTTGTGCTGCTGATGTATATGTTACAGATCAAATTGCCCAATAATCCCAATTTAGAAACAAAACTGAAGCTCGGGAAAGTTTAATGATTGTGTCTAATGGCACTGCACATTAATAACACATCTTGAATTTGAACTGAGTCAACACTGCCACCTTCTCCTTCTTCCCCAGTCCTGATTTCCCTTCTCCATTTTGATAAATGGCTGTATATTCCATTGACTGGGTTCTGCTTCCTGATATAGAAATCAAAAACAATTAGAGGTGGATTTTCCTGGGAGAAGATTAGTAGAAGATGAGAGCTGCTCAAACCATGGTCTAATTCTAGGAATTAGACCAGAATTTGGCTTCAAAGCCTAAAACCTGTGACCTTGGGCCCTAAGAAGCCTCAGTTAACTTGGCTTTCTTGATCATAAAATGGTGATAATAATAAAACCTATGTCATAGAATTTTTTTAAGATTAAGAAAGATTCTCTCTCTGAAGGACCTGGACCATGATTACCACTGGGGGAAAAAAAAAAAAAAGGACTATTGAAAACAAACCAAAAAAGTGATGTTCCACATAAATGGCTTTTCATATATGTCACTGATACAATACAGTAAAACAAGATATATTTTAAATCAAATTTTATATTTTAATAATGTATTTCATAAGCAGAAATAAAAACATTGACTAAATGATAAACTTCTGGTTTGAGCAGGAGGTGTACCACATTTGGATTAACACTGTTCAAATATCATAAAAAGACAAAACTGATGTAGATGTACATTAACATTGGATTGAAATTTTTAGAATATATATCTATATTAACTTTCCTATACCAAATACTATGTTGGATGAATGGAATCTTAGATCATATAACCTTGAATTGCTGGACAAAGAAACTATGTTTTGTGAACACAGTGTTTTCTTTAGTTTTTTTTTTTTTTAATTTTAGTGCAAGACATTATAGATCATTCTAGAATCTGCGTTTGTAAGTGAGAAGACTGAGTCCCCAGAGTGGCTGTCCACGTGTTTACTAGTGAGTCACATGTGAAAGTAATGACAACTTTTCTTCAAAAACAGGCATTGTGAATCCGATATTTGGACCCCATGTGGAGAACTCCCATTTTTAGCGATGAACAGAGTCTGTCATTCTGAACTTCATTTCTTAGGCAACCCAGAGATAGGCAACAGGAAATGACAAACCCGTGAGAACTAAAATTACTTTCTGTTTTCTTTTACCCATTCCTCCTATAAATGAAAAGGGTTTTGTGTCTTTATACTTTGGGCATATTTTAACTGTAAAAGCCATAGGGTGATGAGAGGAGACGTTATCTTTCGAAAGGGGAAATAGCAGTAATTTCTTTGGGGATCCCTAAATTGAGGGCAGAGGGAAGTGAAGTGTGGCAGATGGGGAGAAGGACTGAGCAGTTCTAGAAGCTCGGAACCCTCGCTCAGTGGTCATGTGGCAGGGAGACACCCCAGGGAGAAAGTAAGAGATGGTAGAGGAGGGGAATGTACCAAAGTCAAGCCAGTTTCTGTTCTCTTCCAATTTCCCTTTTTATAGTCCGCTTTACTGAGGTAGAACTCATGTACTACAAACTGCATCTGTTGAAACTGTACAAATCAATGCCTTTGGACAAGGGTATACAGCTGTGAGGCCACCGCCACAGTCAAGGTACAGGGCATTTTGCTCACTGCCAGATGTGACTTGTGCTCTTCTGCAGCTGGTACCCCTTCCCTGTTGTGCTGCAGCTGCAGATTCAGACGTGAGCCTTGCACCTATTAATATGTCTTCCCATATGCCCAAATATGCCTATCTGCTATGTTTCCCTAAAGACCTTTAAAAATCAGGATATTTGCTCTCTCTATTCCTGGGGAAATAAATGGAACAGAGTTGGTAGTTAATTGGCTAACTTTATTTAATAATTGGAAACAGTTTGGTTAAAGAAAAAATATTCAAAATTTAGAATGTGCCATCCTAAAGCTAAGAAATAAAAATGAAAACTAGGTTTACTCTTCAAAATCCAAACTGAAACAGGGGGAAAATATCCAGGTAGAGAAGTCCCAGGAAGACCAGTTTTTTTTTAATTTTTTATTTAAGGCATCATTGATATACATTCTTTTGAAGGCTTCACATGAAAAACACTGTGGTTACTACATTTACCCATATTATCAAGTCCCCTCCCATACCCCACTGCAGTCACTGTCCATCAGTGTAGTAAGATGCCAATGCCACAGAATCACTACTTGTCTTCTCTGTGCTACACTGTCTTCCCCATGATCCCCCCTACACCATGTGTACTAATCATAATATGCCTCAATCCCCTTCTCCCTCCCTCCCCACCTTCCCTCCCCAACCCCTCCCCTTTGGTAATGGCTAGTCCCTTCTTGGAATTTGTGCCTGCGGCTGTTTTGTTCCTTCAGTTTTGCTTCATTGTTATACTCCACAAATCAGGGAAATCATTTGGTATTTGTTTTTCTCTGCCTGACTTATTTCATTGAGCATAAACTCTCTAGCTCCATCCATGTTGTTGCAAATGGTAGGATTTGTTTCTTTCTTATGGCTGAATAGTATTCCATTGTGTACATATACCACATCTTCTTTATCCATTCATCTACTGATGGACACTTAGGTTGCTTCCATATCTTGGCTATTATAAATAGTGCTGCAATAAACATAGGGGTGAATCTGCCAGGAAGACCAGTTTTTTAAAAATAAAACTCCTAACTCATTTTGATCCTCTCTGCAGTGCATGGCAGAGGGGTGGGATCACTAAATGGTTAGAAAGTTGGATAGATGGTGAAAAGAAGAAAGATAGCAAGGCAGGGGAGACCAGGCCAAAGTCACTCTCCTGTAATAGTTCCAAAAATTGAGGGACTAGGAGAGAAAGACTTTAAGACTATATTTGCCCAGTAATAACATAGGTTTAATGTTGGAGAGACCTGGGTTTTAATGCCAGCTACAATACTAGTGCTGTGATGTGGTTTATTTCTCAACCATGTTGAACTTCTTTTCTGGGTGTGTGATGTGTAAAATGGAGATGATATTGGCCCTATTGCAGACTTAGCTTAATACTTAAATGAGGTCATACATGTTAAGTTGGTACAAAAAGGCAGACAGAAAACATACACTGTCATTTCATTGATCTAAGGCTTGAGAACTACTGAAACTAAGCAGTGGTGATGAAAGTCAAGATATGCAACCTTGGGGTGCAGGGTCATTCCTGGGGAGGGTATACAGTCTTCAGGTTCACTGATAATGCTCTAGTTTTATCTGCGAGGTGGTGGTATGGGGGTGTGTGTGTATATGTGTGTGTATAGATTCATTATTTAAGTGACACAAGCCACTTTTTTGTGTTAGAGAAAATAACTAGCATGGCAAATAGATCCATATTTTCTTACGTGATGTGTAAAACCACCTCAGAAGTGTATTTTTGTTTTTGTTTGTTTGTTGTAAACAAACTGGTTACCTGTTTGGGGTTGAGAAATGGGAGACAAGGGTGGGGGAGTTTTCACAGAACACACTGCTTAATTTTAAAGGACATACATGTATGAGCTTTTTTAGGGCATTAAATAATTTTTAAAGTATGGGGCCAAGACCGAGTTCCTGCACTCTCACATTTCTTGATAGGCCTGGTTCTCTGTAATGAGGGATGGAGGCATGGCCTAACAGTGAAGTATGCAAGATGCTCCTGTCCAAAAAACAGTCAACATTAAGAAAGAAAATAAAGGCTTGTTTTCCTGTGGTCCTTAATATTCCAAAAATATTTTGTTTTCTAGGGTTTTCTATGAGGAATGTCAGGTAATTCAACAAACATTTAAATATTGCCATAAGTTTAGCAAACACCTACCATTGCAGGCTATAGCAAGAGACTGGATGCCACTTAAATTTGCTTTCTTTCCCTCCTACCGCAGCAAGAACATGACAACAACAAAATTAACTTGAAGTTGTGTCTGCCGGAAGGAAGTGGTGATTATTTCCAAGTGCAAGTGAAATTAGATAGGGAAAGAGTGGTGAAGAGAAAACATTTCTCAAGATCTTCTTGTAAAGTGTGCAGGAAAGTATGTGAGACAGAAAATATACAATACAATCTGTCCATTATATTCAGAAAATGGTAGGGAAGTGAGAGTTGGAAAACACAAACACAGTTTTCAGGGAAAAAAAAAACGCCTTCAAAAATGTTGGTGCACTTTTTAAGATGTGTAGGTTTAAGGATAGTTGCAAATTGCTTAAAATCACCATGATAGAGATGATAATGTAGCTTTTTGATGGTGAGGACTGTGTTATCTATTTCCTTTGTGCCTCTACGACTATAGCTAGAGGCATGTAGCTGGGAGATCTTTGTAAAGACTAGGTTGGTAATGTGGCACTAGAAAAAGCAGTTGGAGAAGGAATCTGCCCTCTGCTGACTGATCCAGTCTCATCTTGCCATTGCCAGGCCTCCATCTATGCAATGGGCTCATTGCTCTCACTAACCTCTGTCAATTGTAAAACACAGCTCAAGTGGTTGAGTTAAATGCTCCCAAATTTCCATACTGAAGGATTTTGTAACAGGGAGTTTTTCTTCCTGGACTATATTGTTATGTAAGCAAGTTATAATTTTTGATACTACCTGGAGCAGATCCCTTTGCATAGGATATAAGTTAAACCTAATTTACATTAAATTGTTGAATGTAGTGTGTCCTGATATAATGCAGTGTTCTTGCACATAGAGCTATGTATTCTTATCTTTCTAAGTATTATCTGTTGAATGTTTTAAGCTCTCAGGAAACTGTGGGATGTTGAGTTGTATTTACTAAAAGTCCATGAACTCTTGATCTTAGATGGAAATTGGAGATAGCAAAATAAACTTACAAATACTTTGAACCCTGAGAAAATCTTCCTGTGAGTTAAGATAAGGATGGATAATGGTGAGGAGAGATTTGACAGTTTCAGAAAACAGATTTTTGAGGATACCAATGGCAAGAGTGAATTTAATAGCTTTTTTTTGGCCACCATGAATTTTGGTTTCTAAATTGGTCCCCTTAACAGTTAGATATACATGTCATCATTCTTAGTTTTATTGCCATTCATGTATGTGCCCCTCACTAAGAATTCTAGGGTGTTAAAGCATTTTTTCTTCATACATTCGGGGTTACATATTCTATGTGATTGGCTATTTTCCAATGACTTCTTTGTACGATTTTTGAAAAAGTCTTCACTTTTGATATTGATGATTTCTCTTCCATATGTCCAACCTTACAGCCTATATCTCCCTTTCCATTGAAATCAAGTAGTGGTCAACAGTCACCTGAAGTCATAACTAAAAGAATTTTAGAGGCTATAATTAGCAAAAAGCTCATGTGACATACGTCATCATTTTTCAAGGTGGAATGCCTACAGTATTAATGCTGAAAAAACTTAACTAACGGAAAAATATTTGTAAGTATATTATCTTTGTGTAGTTGATTTCCATATCTGCATTTAAAACAGTATGGCTTAATTAAAATTTTACTTTTGACAAATTTCTAAGTTAACTTTGCTGCTCTTTAAAGGACTTTCATTTAGGGTGAAAAACGGTGCTTAATTAACTTTTAACTTAGAGATATTTGTTAAACAAGTCACCCTAGGGCCAGCCCCTGGCTATTTTGAATTGCTTTTTTCAGTAATCTAAAGTAACTGGTTTACTGCTTTTAAAAAGGTAATCGTTTTAGGGAATTAAGTTGGGTGGCTTCATTTGTAAATGAAACACTGTGATGAACCAATTTTATTATTATTATTATTAATTGTGGTAAAACATACTTATCAATTATTTTAATATCTGAATGTATCTATTAAGCCTAAGAAATCTAATACCACTTATTTTTAAGTGAGGTACTCCCCCTGGGGCACCTCAAACATACACAGGGGGCCCATCCATAGCTGATATGGGGTGCTGGGAAATACGAGCCTATGTGAAAATTAAGCTACCAAAGTGTGCCAATAACTCTGGTCCTTGTCTTGGTAAGTCTCCTGGGGTTATTACTCATGCCTGCTTGTTCCAAATGCCTGCTTTATTATGCTTCTATTGGGTCAAAGAGAACATGCTAATTCTACTTATTTCACTGTAGCTGATATAATAAATTCCAAAGCAGAAATTAAGATCCTACCCACTTCAAAACATTGCCAAAGTTGGAATGGAAACATAAATCTGTAGGTACTCACATGCTCAGGAATGTTCAACTTTAGAAAATTGGAATAGTATCCATTTCAGGACACTCAGTTACCAGTGGGCAAGATAATGTTGGAACATAGGATTCCTGACTGTCCTGAACTCTATAGTTTTATTTTGATCATCTTTATGTCATTAATAAAACAATAAACATTAATAAGATTATAAACACAAAATGTGGTGTATCTCTAGAGAGCCTATAGTATTTTGTATTAAACTCTTTAGTAAAAGAGTTTTACCTCTGGTAATTGGAAGGGACAAACTATAACCTATCAGAAAAGTCACCTGTCAAGTTAATATCAAGTTCTGGAATGAAGATAATATTTGGTTTGGCCAAGGTTAGGTTGCCTAGTTCAAGCATTCTGCTTTGTTGTAGCTGTTAAAAAGTAAGTGGTGTGCCATTTTTTAAATAAATAGAGAAAGAAAATCTCTCAGATAAGAGAGGAAATCCTGATTGAAAAGATGAAAAGATGTCATGTTCCTGTGAAAAATAGAAAACATACTTTATGGAATTAGCTTCAATCTTTAAGTTGGAAGGCTTGATCTAGCATTGGCTTTGCCATAGTTTAAACCTACATGTGTATTGAATACATACTTGTATGTATGCAAGATCCCAGAGTTGAAATAAAAAATTAGATTTGGCTTTTGTGTTCTTTACCTATCAAGCTATGGTCCTTCCATCTACGAAATGACAGAATCCAGTGGTTTCTAAACTCCTCCTGCTCTGATAGTCTATGGAAAAATCAAGGAATATATTCATTTATTCTTTCTACAGATTTTATTATGATTTAAAACTGTATGTATTGGGGATGGGGTGACCAAGACAGAATGTCTCTGTCCTTACCAAGCTAACATCTGAGGAAGGGCAGATGGAGCCTGATAATGAACAAATGAATAAATAATAAAACATAATTTCAGGCAATAATAATTCAGTGAAGTAACAGTGATGTGATGGTACCTGGGAGAGCTCTGTGTATTATCAGAATAGAGCTCAGAAGGCAAGGTGATGTTGTTAAGAGTGTGCTTCTGCAATTAGTTTTTATATGAAACTAAATATGGTTCATAAAACGAATGCTTTGAGACATATTGGGAGACAGATATAAATACTAGGCTCACAAATAGGATCCAACAGAACAATCTTCTACGCAGTGAAGTGTACAACGAAACTGACCTTTTAACCTGTCTCACATGGTGGAAACGTCCAAGGTATAAAAAATAAGCGAGTGCTTATGAGGGAACCTAAAGCCTACATAAAGAATAAGCACCATCAAGTATCACCAATCAGAGAGAATCAGTGGGTGGCTGTGTAGAGCACAGGTTATGGAGCCAGAACACCCGACTTCACATTGCAACTCTATCATCTACTGTGGAAACTTAGGCCCTTGGACACTCATTTCCCTTTGCCTCAGTGTCCTCATCTGTAACATGGAACTAAAAAGCGGTTCGTACTCTATGAAGTTGCTGGAGGGTTCCTGGGGTAATCTACTATGTTACAGAGCTTAAGTTATTAATACTACCCCATTTTAACATAGCTAATTGTAAGGTGGCCATCAAGTAATAAAAACACAACCATTAAATGCGCACTGACTACTAGACAGTGAATCAACCTTATAAAAGTTAGTTCTCTTTCCCCCTCCTTCCATCTGTGACCTTTTGTGTTATACAAACAAGTCATATTTTTGAAAGGCTTTATTGGAAGCATATGAGTTGTGCTGGAGAAAACAATGCAGACTTCACCTAGGGGAAAAATTCCCCAATGCTTCTCATTCCCTTACTGGAAAATGCAGTGCTTCCTTCATAGATGTCAGTGGGCGGGTGGATGCATGGGTGGTGACGATGGGCCCCACAATGTGAGTGAAGCTCAAGTTTTACATGGTGTTCCTTCAACATTTTCTCAAAATTATCTGCTGGAACAGACAGGAGTTTTTTTTTGTGTGTGATATGTCTGGTAAATTAATTTCGTGGAGTGCAGTTTACTTAAATTATGAAAACAAGCAGAATGCCAAAAATGGCTATTACTGTAGGCTGTTTCATTTTAGCCCTGAAGTCCCAGGAGTTCCATTAGTGTCAACTTGTTCCCAAAGACCCCACATTTTAAAAAGGGTTCCAGAGTGTCCCCTAAGGTATTTATAAACACGTTCAGCTAAGTGTGTGTGCATGAGCCACAGTGAAACTTCAGGCGCGTGTACAGGATGGTGATTCATGACTAATGTATACAGTAATCATTTCACATATGGGTTTTCAGCAAGCCTGTTTAAATTCTTTCCAAAGTGGTCTACAGACAGAGCTTATTTACTGCTTCATTCCTAAGTCAGTGACATAGAAATCAGTCCCCTGAAGTTAAAAAATAAACCCTGACTTTTATAAAGCAATACAATGTAGGAAATTTTAGTGGTACCAAGTGTGGCTTTAAATTTTTTAAAGTTAAAGAGCTTTGCTATCCCCTTTACATTTGGGTTAGAAATCCTAAAATTACTGAAAATTCATTCTTGAGCATCCTGAAAGAGGGCCTGTAAACATCTATTAGCCTTTGGTTGACCAGAGTTTCTTTCTCTTCCTCTCTTCCTACGTTTTAGTATTATTTTCTGAACCTTTTCTCTGATTACTGAAAAGAGAAGGGAGGTAAGAAGAAAGCTGATATAAGAGAGAGG
Source organism: Manis pentadactyla (assembly GCF_030020395.1). Classification (NCBI taxonomy): domain Eukaryota; kingdom Metazoa; phylum Chordata; class Mammalia; order Pholidota; family Manidae; genus Manis; species Manis pentadactyla. The sequence goes on along the minus strand of NC_080032.1, from coordinate 39,123,785 downwards.
TCCAAGGGGCTACAGTCCATTTTTTTCTTATAGTTATTTATCTCTTATCTTCACTTAAACAGTTAAAAGAATAAATGGAGCTCATATATGAGCATAAATATATTTAAACATATTATTTTAATTACTAAAAAATGTTCATTGCAACATTATCTTTTAAAAGAAAGGAATATACCTCTTGACCCCATCAGGTTTTTCCCCTGGCTTAGGATATCACCTATGAATTCTTTAAATTTCTCACCAATTATAGCAAACTGTGGCATTACTAAAAACAGTTGTTTTTATATTTCTGTGGCGCTTGTGTAACAAACCCCATGAAACCAACTTAAAACAAATGTAAGCAAAACCTTTGATCCTTGGGGAGGATGGATTGGATGCAAGCCATCTTTCTTGGTGAAGCCTCCATAGGCTCACCATTCATCAGCTTTGACAGCTTTCCGTGATCTATGGCCGATAATCTCTGCTTAATCTACAAAGCGTCAACTCTTTCAGAACAGCAAATGTGTTGCCCAGGTGTTAATAAGGTCACCAAACCAGTTCATTTGCTGAGATATTAGAAGACAGCCATCCTGGGCTATGTGGCTCCCCTGAAGTCACTGGGAAAAGATCAGTTCCAGAATATTGACTTAATTATGGATTTTAATGATAAACAACAAGAAAAAGTCCCTTAAAAATGTAACGACATGTGCATATTGGGTACCTACATGGACCTTCACAAGAACATTTGATTTTAAAGAGGATAGAATGGCTCAAGAGGTGACTTTCCAGATCTGAAAACAAAGTTGTATATCTTGGTGTGGTGCATTGTAAACTAGGCTCAACAGCTCTGCCTTTAGCTAGCTACTTGACCTTGGACAAGTCACATAAACTCTAAATTTCAGGGTCATGGGTAAAATGGGAAGATTAATATTTGGTCCACCCCCTTCTCAAAAATTAGTGTGTGATTCCAAGGATAAGGGACATGAGGGTAAAAAGCACAGAAGACTACATAAAAGTCAGGAACTTCTGCTTAGAAGTGAAAGCCTATGAATTTTGACAAGAAGTGATCAAGCTCTCCTACTTCTAGACGTCAGTATTAACCATTCTAGCCAATGAGAGATATTTTGAGGATGAGTTTTGCAATAACCTACATCTAACACATTAGGAAATGATTATTTATTAGAGGTGGTGACCAAGCAGGTCTGCTGTTAGCATGGGAGTGTTATTTTGACCCCTCATGTTTGGTAATCACTGAGTAGCAAGAGGGGACTATACAAACATTGTAATAGCAACCCAAGTAAGAGGAGCGAAAAGCACAAAGTGCCTGTCATGTTGGCAGACTTGGAAGTAAATACCAGTGCTTAGTAAGTACCACCAAGTGTAATACGGTGAACAGAAAAAAGGTATAGTGTAGAGATTAAGGGCTTGAACTCTGGAATGAGAGTACCTGTACCAGCTTCAGCGAAACTGACTCAGCGATGACGTTACCAATCTTTCTGGGCCTTGGTTTCTTCATATGCCCAAGGGGGAATAGTGAAACCAAATATGTGAATACATGCAAAGTGTGTAGCACAATCCCTAGCACATGAGAAAGCATTGGTCTTTTATTGCTATTATACAGAATAACAATGCTGGCATTGCTGCTTGAGTTTTGCCCCTTCTTTTCCTTGAGTCTCAATTTCTTTATCTGAAAAATGGGACAATGAGTACTTAGCTCTCTCATTACTGAAAGATTTAATGCAGTAATGTACCCTCAACTGCACTGTAGCTTCCAGGAACTATCCACCTGTTAGGAGATTTTGTTTGTGTGTTTTTAACATTTATTGCAGTGAAAGTGCTGACTGGAGTGTAAACCACCTCTTCCCACATATGTACATCTCGCCTGTTTTACACACACACGTGTACACATACCCACAGGCACACACCGGTTGGCCAGCCGACTCTACAGCAAAGTTCCCAACCTCAGCAGCTTTGTTTCCCTGTAGGTGGGATGACTCCTCACTGTGGGTCCTGTGCCAGCCTGTGCCCTGTAGGGTGTTTAGCAGCATGTCTCACCTCTACCACCAGATGCCAGGAGTACCATCTGCCCCCCAGCCTCTGTTGTGCTCAGATATTCCCAGATATCCCATGGGTAACCCCCACCCCCAGATGAGAATCACTGCTCTAAAGCATCGTTCAGATGTTAGCTTAGATGCCACTCCCTCCAGGAAAGGATTCCTGAGCATTTCAGATGACATGTATGGTGCTCCTGAATGTACATCTCCAGATAACCATTTACAGAATGTTATAATTCCCTATTTACTTATCTGCACTGCTCCCCATAGACTGTAAGTTCCCTTTCACCTGGGACTGTGTTTTATTAACCATTGCTTCTCCATCTATCTGTTGAAGGAGGCAGGGAGGCAGGCAGGACAAGTAGATGGTCTGGCCATGTCATTTCCTAAGAATCTTGAAGACGTCATTTAGTGTACCCGGGTCTCTGTTTTTCATCTGGAAAATGGAACCTTTGTCTTGATATTGTCTAACTTCCCATTACTTGGCCTCCAGGGCCAGTTGCTGGGGCAAAGATGAAGGGGTCACTAGGTTCCTAAGGAGTTACTGGGTGGAGGAAACACTTGCTCCCAGGGAGAGGCCCGACTTCTGCAGGAAACCTGGCCCATTATCATTTATGTATTCAGCAAACACCTTAACAACCCAGGATAGGAACCCAAGGGCGTTGGTCCAAAACAGAACAGAACCTAGAACCAGCCTTGTTTCATAGGCTGCTGAGGGAGAGAGACAGATTTCAGGAGAGAGAACTCCCAGCAGAGCTCAGCTGGAATTGGGGAATTAGGGCTCACCAGCAAAATGCACTGGGCAGATGGCCTCAGCTCTTCCATAAATCCACGTTTTTGTCAAAACAACAATAAAAAAAATGGGCTGAAGTCCACAGATAACATCAATGTGATTGGAACACTTCCCCCTAGAGAGAGGGAGGGACAGAGCCGTTCCTCACACAGAGCCACACATGCCAGAGATTCTCTCCTTGGCCTCTTCTCTCCACCCACCTTTCAGGAGGGACCTGTGGAAGGGGTGGACTTGAGAAAGGCCGTGTGGTCTCTAGGGAGCTGGGTGCTTGCTGTGTCCTAACCATCAGGGAGTACCAAAAGCTTTAACAAGTGTAGTAGCATCTCTCCCCAAATGCTCTGTATTTAAAGGATTTAAACGGTCTGATTAATTGATTCATCTAGTTGAATACAATTACTTCAAATGCCACAAGGAAAGAAAAAGCATTACCTTTAAAAGCATATTTTCAAACAACTCTTTGAGACTTACTTAAGCATAATTTTTTAAATCATTCTTGTATATTCATAACAAGGAAAACATAAGTTAAACTGTTTAAGGAATTCTCAATAGTTTTTCATGATCAGAATCTGATTCTGAATAGCTTGGTGACTGAGAATGGTCATAATCCACCTTTTTTCCCCCACACAGTATGCATTGTGATGGGGTTTTGCTAGAAGGACCCTTCACTGATGTCTCTGAGGTTTTCTCCTAAGTCACCCACTCTGGACATTTTAAAGTTCATATGCAGGCAATGATGATTGCATCCTAATGGCACCTGACTGACAGCTACTTTAAGAAGCTGCCTAATTTCAGAGCCATTAAAATGTGGGGAAAAAAATGCACGGTTTAGAATTGATGAAATAAGTAATTCACACCTTAATGATGAGAACTATCTTCTTTCTACTTTAAAGGCTTGAAAAAATTTCGAGTGGAAAGTACATAGATTTCAGAGTGAGACAGAGCTGAGTTCATATTCCTCTATCTCCCAGCTTTTTTAATGAGGGCAGGTGATTTAACTCCTCTGAATCTTAGCCTCCTTATCTGTAGAACTTGTCTTAAAGGATTATTGGGGATAATAAATATAAATAAACCTCCTTGCACTCAGTAGTTGTATAAAAATATATCCTCTTCTTTTTGTGAAATAAGAGCTCAGTTGAAACTGGTACTTTCTCTGCCTTTGAACATTTTATATGTGATTTTTCCAGATACAGACTGCTAACATTGGTCAGCTTGTTATATCTTAGAAATGAACTGATTACTTTTGAAGTACTTTTGAAGAATATTCAGAGAGCTCAGTTTTTAATTCATTTTACCTAACAGAGAGCCCATCCACGTCTGTGTTGTCATTTTGGTTTTTTTTTAAATTCCTCCTATCAAGATTTCGAATTTTGGCTGAAGTCACATGATACATTGGCAACAGGGCAAATAATTGCCTTTAGTCTTTCTTCTCCATTCCTTTTCAGTTCAACCTTCAAACAAATGTTAACTCAGAGATTAAATCCTGGCTTCAAATATAGCTGCCCTGTTAAGCCTGTTAACTATTTTAGACTAACATGTACCTTCCAGTGCAAGAGCTAGTAACACTTATGCTCCAGCACAGGTCTTAAACATTCAAATCAAAGGATTAGCATTATCATTCCTGGTATCAATTGTGTATGAAATACACAGGAGGTCATAGAAAGCCATCATTTCTCATTTTATGAAACAGAAAAAAATAGGAAGGCAAAAACTAAAAGCAATATATAGCTTCTCCCAGGAAGTGACTGAAGATTGGGAGCCACTGGCTACACTGGTTTGGTTGGTTGTTTGTTTGTTCTATTTCTATTGCCTCTTCATCTTGCCAACTCCTGAAGAATCTGGAACATGTAGCTCATTTCCCATAGAGCAAGAAAAAGGTTCTGGACCCTTTTCCAAAATGTAAATAAGGTTTCCACTAAATGCCATCTAATTTTCCCTTCTGTCTTTTAGGATAGACAAGCTGGGAAATGTCATTGTTATAGTCCCTAACAGCTACTGTTCAAATCGGGAGAATTTTGGAGAAATGGACTTTTATCACTGTTGATAACAATGCATTTATGAATGTTATTTTTATAAATTTTTATTATTCTCTTAACAGGCAATGCACAGTCTGGAAAACAAGAGTTGGGTATAAATTCACTGTCAGGATACCCCAGTGCCGAGTATGTGCTTGCCATGCATAGGGCATTCTGAAATTATTGTTGACTGTCATAAAAATAAGTAAGAATAGGAGGGAACAAGGAGGAGAAAGGATGTATCAACTGTACTTCGATTAAAAAAAAAGAAAAAGAAGGAGAAAAAAGGATCACTAGGATAGCAAAGTTAAAAAAAAAAAAAAGAGAAGTTAGCTATTTAGAGAATACTGTAAGTTCTTTCTGAATCACACCAGTAAAAGCAACTGTCATATGCACTGTCACCTGTATTTATGGCTAGAAATCATATTTTTGAGTCACACCCCAGGCTTATTGACTCCAAATTCTCAAGATCAAGGCTTGGAAATCCATACTTATAATTATCACTCTTGGTGATTCTCATGCTCAGACAATTTTTTATCAAATACAGACAGACTATAGTACTTTAAAAAAATTCTGAAGTTGTTCAACTATGATTCATTTCAGACCCACTTAGCAATGCAACTATTAAAAGGTGTGCTACAGAGCAAAATGGTAGGAGAGGAAGTTTTCTTGTTTTATTCGTGGTTTACTCTTCTTCCAGGGCTTTCTATCACCTCTCATTGGGCAGCAGCAGAGTATTCAATTTTATCCTGATCTCAGGACCTAATATTCACCAGTGGTCAGGAAACTAAGGTTTTTTTTTTTTTTTTTTTTTTATGAGGTGTTTAGATGCTATTGATCCAGAAAAGGAGTAAGTCAGAGAATCAGAAAGTTTTTCTATCTATACTAATTTCATTATACCTATTACTGTAAAGACAATATAATAAGAAATTATTGTTAAATAACATAAATATATATGATCACATAAAAATGAGGACATTCCTTAAGGCTGTACTTTTTAACAGCTTTCCATTGCAGCAAGATAAAGACATGCATAATAACCTTGCAAAGTTCTATGTGTGCACATTCTGTCTCCAAATAATACGACATTCTGGTGCTGTCATTTCATCTCTAACGGCTTTTCTTTCTTATCATTAGGGTTTGCATCATATAAATCATTATAAATAATAAACATTATTGAGTGACCTGAGAGCTCAATCCCAGAGGAAATAAGAGGTTCAAATTCCCATGTAAGATTTTGATTAACATTTATATACATGATAGTAGAGATATTTTTTTTCAGTAGTTTTAGAATATTATTCTTTTCCTTCAGTAACACCTGTTGATACAGTGTAGGTCAAACACCAGAATCCCACCAGGCGAAAAGTTGTCCATAACCAAAATAATCATACATGTCCTGCATCACTGGTGGCTTATTGATTCATTTATAATGAGATTTTCTGTAATGAATCTGAGCCGGGTCTAAGCTTGTTTTTTTTTTTCAAGTCCCTGTAAAGCACCATTTGTCTTTGTGAAAGCTTATTTTGTTCTGTTTGCAGAGTACCTTTCACTTGCTAATGATCTGTGCAAATTAAACAGTAAAGGGGAGGAGAGGCAAGGTTCCCTTTTCAAAACTTCTTGACTCCCATTGAATGGTAAGCAGGAAGCAATTACTTCTAACTTTCCTTCCTCTCCCCTACCAACATTCCTCCTGCTGCCCACAGGAAGACTTTACAACCTCAGAGAACAACAAAGCATACACGTGCCTGCGTGCACCACCCGGAAGAGCAAATGGGTGAAAACCAAAGTCTGTTCGCCATACCCTCTGGCAAAGGAATAGCAAATAGATAAGATGCTTGCTTTTTCTTGCATAGCCTGGTTTGTGTCTGTCCTACTTCGCTGTAGCGTCATGTCAGTTCTAGAGCCTGGTCATGTGCTTTGAGGTTTTTCCCAGTGTGATTCCAGAAAAGTCTGTTTCCTCATCAACTATGTTTTGCATAAATGTAGAAATAGAAGATCCAAGGAGTTAGCAACTTCCTAAAGACTACTGACCCATCTGAGAAATAAAACCTTTGATTTGTATAGGATGATCTGTGTTCTGCATTAAGTTCATTGTTTTCTTTTTTGCCAACCTGCTTTATAGTCTTGGTGGGAGAAGAGACCTACAGAAATTGGAGAAGACTTAGTGTTTGCAATTAACTATATTTCTGGTTATTTAAAATTTATTGGTTGATAATGACGTTTTGCTGTTTTGTTTTGTTTTGTAACTGGCATACAAGAAAATTTACAATTTGTCTCTTTCATTTCAAAACTGAGAGCTGCTGAGGACTTGAGTATCCTGGGATTTGGGAAGTCTATTCTTCCCTCATTTAGTGTGGCTAGTGTATTGATGATAATTATAAAGAGGATTGTGTGGTGGCTTTGAAAATGCTCAGTGTTACAAATAGTAGCATTTTGCTGTCCAAAAGCCAGGGCACATGACTAAGTGGGACTCTGCTCATTTTAAAGACATTGAAAGGTAACTTCTCTGAAATGAGATTTATGAATGTATAATACTTAATAAACAAAAAATGAATCTTTATGTACATTCTTCACAACATTGGATTTAAGAGGTTTGCCCCGGATCGTACAAGAGCAAGGCCGCACATGGTCCTCTTCAGCTTATTTCCCAGCACCTTACCTGGTTTCTAGTGACACCTTTTGTTTTCTCCTAAATAAATGGCATAACCATTTTCATTTGTATTCCTATGAGATGTACTCTGTGCTAAAAGCAATTTTGTAAAGATCTCCAAGCAAATCTTGTACTGTATTTCTATAAATCAAGCTTGAGGACATTTCAGGACAGAAGTGGCAGGTCTTCGCTATACTCATCCTGCTGAATGAAGCGTGATCTCTGCATCTGCTTCTTTTTTTTCAGATTCATAATCCATTTAGCCATAGCTATTGTCTTAGTCCCTTTGGGCTGTTATAATAAAATACCACAGACTGGTCAGCTTATACACAATAGAAACTTGTTCCTCACAGTTCTGGAGGCTGGAAGTCCAGGATCAAAGCACCAGCATGGTTGCTTTCCTGGGGGGGGTTCTCTTCCAGCATTTTCTCACGTCGTCCTCACGTGACAGAAGGGGCTAGAGAGCTCTGGGGTGTCTTGTCTGTAAGGGCGATGATCCCATTTATGAGGGCTCCACCCTTATGACCTTACCACCTCCCAAAGGCTGTACCTCCTAATACCATCACATGGGGCATCAGGATTTCAATGTAGGAATTTGGGGTAACACAAACATCCAGACCATTTCACCCCCATGTAGCAATACTCAGAAAAAAGTGAAATTTCTTTATGGCTGTCTGAAAATTTGGAAATTCAAGCTGGAAAAAAAAATAAAAGAATCAACCTTCTGCTTGAAACTTATGGTCAAATTTAGAAGACCATCTTGACTGCAATTCTCTACTTAACCTACCCATAACTTTCTCGAGGGAGTTATTTGTACTTAAGGGAAAAAAATGCAGTAGGACACTAGCAGGAAAATAAATAGAGTAGGCATAGGGCATTACCTTCCTATCTCCTCGAGATAATAATGTTAGAGTTTGGATGGTCTGGGCTTTGTAGTGCATCCAGCTGAAACTGTGTGCTTCGCCACATACTTTTTAATCAAGAACCTTGTGCAGCAAGAACATCATGAGGTGGGAGGATTGTGGCATACTGAATTATTTTTACATGATGTAGTTTCACTGTTTCCTTTCCAATGTCTTGTATTTTGGAATCCAGAACCAAAATCAGTGCTAAATACAAGTTTACTCCTATCTTGGGCATCTGAATAGCATCTTGCCATTTCTGCTCAATATTATAAGCCACCAAAGGGCTCTTTTTTTTTTTTCCTAAATTTTTTCTTGGGCCGTTGCTGAACTTGGCCAATGGCAGGAACCTGGTTCTGACCTGAAAACTGCATTGAGCCTTAGACCCTGCCTAGAGAATGAAAGGGAGAATTCTTTATCTTCTTAAGATTCCAGGAACAGTGAGAGGGATGAATCCACAGGAGCATCCCCCAAATCCCTACCATGTCATTGTAATCAGAGGGAAAAAAAAAAGATCCAGTTTGTACTTTTGACTGATTTCCTGGCTGGATTAAAATAGGACACAATAGTGTCTGACTCCCACTCCTCAATTCATCTGCTGTAGATGATTTGTGCTTAGTATTCAAAGACTCCATTTCAATAATCCCATTCAATCATCTCGTTTTTTCTAAGAGCATTGGGCAAAATGGAGAGCACAAACCTGCTAAAACTGCATGAGAAAATTTCACAACAGTGTTTGAATGCCTACAGAAGTGATTGCTGCCTCTGAGAGCAGAATAACTAAAATTAAATGATCTAATAGGTATTCATTGATCACCAACCCTGTTTCAGCATTGCATGAGGCACTGAGGGTTACCCAAAGAAGGGAGGGAGATCCGCTCTCTCCTTGATACAGCTTGTAAAGGCGGTTTTTACTACTGGGCATTTGGGTATTATGGCACTTGTCCCACGATTGGAATTGTTTTAATATGTGGAAACATATCATGTGCAGTTGCCTGTGGTGATATGGGCACATTTCTCATGGAGAAGAGCGATCATGGGCTATTTTCATGAACCAAATTTCCCTTCTTCTCCTCAAATTTAGTAACATAGCAGATACTGTTGCTACTCCAGTCCTACCTTGTCCTTTATCTCGGTCCCTTCTGCAAGCCCTTCTGTGGGCCGTTTCTCAGGAATCTGTCCCATACCAAGTCCCGGAGCTCCCCAGCTTCCCCCCATGGTGACTCGCGTGAAAATGCACTCTTTGTTGCCCGCCTTCCCGTCCCTGATTTACTCCTGCTTCCTCCTCTACGTGTTTCCTGGCATCACCTCCCAGATAATCTACTTGTACTTAGATCCCTGGTTTGGAGTCTGTTTCTGGGGGAATCCTAACCAAGATAATGACGTTTTCCAGTACAGCCTGTTCATTTAGGTTAGAAAAATAGGGTTCTTCCAGGACATCACCGTTTCCTTTAATATTCGTGCCCAGTACTCAGCCCACCCATAGTGTTTGCACACGGGGCTCCACCTTGCAGAGGCACACTAGCTCTGGGCTTCCTCCACTTGGGCCTGGAGGACGGCAGTAGGTTCTAACTAGGATTTCTACTTCTAGCATTTGTACCTTTCAGATAATCTCGTAAACCACTGCCAGGCAAGTCTGACCAATCGTCTATGGGTTCATGCTCCCAGCATTTAAGAATCTTCAGAGGTTCCTGCACTCACTACAACAGTGGTATCACCCAGGTTCATGTTTTAGCCTTCTCCTATCAGTTCTCAGTGCAGAAGACAGTGAGCTCCTTTGGGTCAAACAGTGGACCCCTGCTGCAAAAAGCCATGCGGTGGGTCCCTGCCTCATCAGGGTAAAAGCCAACATCCTTGTAATTATTTATAAGGCAGACTGGAGTTCCTCATATCACTCTGACCCTCATCTTCTACTTTTCACATCTCTCACTTCATGACAGGCGCGTTCATTAATTAGCTAATGAATTAATGTATTCATTCACTCAACAGCTATTTCTAAGCATCTGGTTCTGTGTCAGCCGTGCTCTAGACATTAGGGATACATATAAAACAGGGCGCATATAATTCCTATCCCCCTGAAGCTTAGGTTCTAGTAGCTCTAAGGGGTAGTCGTTTTAAGGTATTATTCCAATAATTATACATCTCGGCTTCTTCCCCCAAGACCCTGTGTCTCACACTTCCCATGTGTGCTCAGGCAGGAAAAAAACGAAAGGAAGCAAGCAAGGAAAATACGGTGCCTATGGAGGGAAAGAAAAAAATCTCAGAAATCCCATCACCTGTTGGTTTCTGGCCCATTGGGCAATGTCATCTGGCTTCCTGACCTGCAAGGGATGTTGGGAAATGCAAATAATTAGAAGGATTCGTCGCTTTCATAAAGAACATGAGGTTTTGTTGGTTGGTTGGTTGGTTGTTTTTGTTACTGTCAGTTAAGAAGAAAGAGAGATTGTATGTATACCATCTAGATAAATAAATAGCAGTTTCTAGAATGGCTGGTACAAAATGACCTGCGGTTTACACTGAGTCTAAGTCCTGCCTACTTCTGAACGTTTTAATCAGAAAAACATTACTACGTACTACACTCATTTGTTTTTATATAAGAATAAGGGCTATTTATCACCATCAACTCAGGAAATGACCCAGCTTGGCCTTATAAGACAGAATTAATTTGCAGTGACTCCAGCTGAAATTTGGCTGCCTTTTAACTTAATAACTTGAGAACTGTCAGTATCCTTTGAAGTTAATGATAGCTGTAAAGTGCAAATAAAATTTTTCCTCAAGGAAATCAAACTCACTAAGACTAGTAAATGAATGCTCTGTCACCACAACTACTAATGTGTGTGAGAGGTGGGGTGTGAGAAAGAGGGATGGTGTTTAGAATTTCACTGTCATTTTTTCTTGTTTTGTTTTGACTTTCAGATTATGGAATGCCCAGCCCATTTTCCCCTTGGAAATGAAAATTAAAACATTGAATGGTTTTCAGGTTGTCACGTAGAATATTAGAAGCAAAGATATTTTGTCTGAGTATTTTTGTTAGAAATACTTAAAATGTGAACATCTCACCTTTGGCTTAAGTGTATTTGCACAGCAGGACCTCACAGGTAAATGAGCGCACACCACAGCTTACATCAGTCTCTCTGCCATAGGAGGCGATTTTCCAAATAAGTATATGGATCCCCATTTTAATTAGACTTTATTTTCTCTAACGAGTAAAGTAACTGGCTGAGCCAAGCATAAACGATTTATCAGTATAGAAATAGCAAGCAACTGTTTATCCAAGTGATGTCAAGTGACAAACAGGCCATTTCAAGGAAGCATCAGGCAAAATCTATCATGTATGTGTGAAATGCAACCATTTCTAATTTCAGTCCCTGGTTGTTGCAAACTGGAAGCTCCTAGTGAACCCGGAGACATTTTCTCCCATAGTAGCTTCCCAACCTTTCATTTACAATGATGCCATTCAAAGTTGGTTTCAGCAGGAAGCAGCACTTCTGATTTTTTTCTTGTTGCTCATTTGTGATTTTATTTCTCATTAATTTGCTGATCCGAAGAGATGCCAGATTGACATCCCTGGGGACTGCAGTTTCCTGTTGGCACCTGTGCAAATGAAAGCAGGAAGCAAGAGCTCTGTGCTTGCTGGATTTCTTGGCAATTTTAGGTTTCCCGAGGCAGAAACTTAAAAACCCTCCTGAAGCCTCAATTGATATCCTCTGCCCACAACTACCCTCCAAAGACAAGCAGTCAAGTTAATTTGGTTAAGTTTGGGTTAGGAGAAATTAAAGGATTCTTTCTCGTTATGTCTTTCTCAAATTCCACATCTTCAGAACTCCATTTTTTTCCCTATAACTCAGTGTTTTTTCAATTGCCTGGTTATAAGAGCTTTGTGCTTAGTAAAAAGGTAGATTGTAAGATTCTTTCCATAGAGATTCTGTACATTAAGTCCCGGGTGATGCCCAAGTTTATGTGCATCTAACAAGCATCTCACACTGTTCTTATCATCACCAAGTTGAAGAACTCATCTTGTAGAAGCAGGCAACATGATGGATCCTGGATTAAAAGCACTAAGTTTAGTATTATCTCCTAAAGTCCCTTGTTTCTTCATTATGGGATATTTATTACTGGGATACATTTATAAAGCATTTAGTACACACATAACAACAGGGGCACTGGAATAGATAGACCATTTCTCTCCGTAAAATTTAAGTAATAGCTTCAAGAACAATAAACTTTTCCTAACAACAACATATTCTGCAAGTAATAAAGGTGCCTAAGAAGCTCTGATGGATCCTGAGATGTCATCTTTGTGTTTTGTCACTAAGAAGACAAAAACTATTTATCTTGTCTTGAATGTCCGTACCATTTAGAGGAATTGTGTGTTGTAAAAGTATACATTTTTGAAGAGAACTATGTTTATTTCAGGGCATGGAGGTAAAGTACGTATGGGTATGCTAAGCAGTTTGGAAATGTCCTTGGAAAGAACAGGGAGATAAAAAGTAGCCTCCCTCCACTCTCATCAAACAAAACGCTATCAGCATCTAACACGATTTTAATATGACTTTGACCAATATATTGATGAGTTCCACAGCAGAAATTTTCTACATGTTGTGACTATCATGGAAAACTTGTTCAGGACAGGATTCATGAGACACGAGTCTTCTGAAGTAAAATCATGTATTAAAATTCAATCCAAGTCAACAAAAGATTTTGGGCCTCTCTTGGAGTAGGTGATGGATATAGATTTAAAATTCATCTACCAAGACTATAACTGATCACTTCTGATACTCTGATATTATCCTGAGAATTTCATTAAATCTCTCTGGATCATGTAGTTTACAAGATTTTCACTCACAGCTGCAAGATTATTTGATAGTTTATCTGTCATCGTCTTCTGTACCCAGCACATCTCAGAAGCCGTGGATTGGGGTCTCATAGTCGACATCAGAGTATAATTCCCAATCCTTGCTCATCCTGAAACTCCTAAGAGAGAGCATCAATCCTTAAATATTCAATTGCCTTTCAAGTGAATTATTTTTAAAGCATTTGAAATCTGCAAAGATTTGTAAGGAAGAGACAGGCCAATGTATCCTATGATTTCTCCTCCTCTAGATTCCTTCTTAGACATTTGTGCCTTGAAATATGGTAGGAAAGGATGAAAATATACTATTCTTTAGCAGTTACCAAATTAGATCTATTTTGAGACAAATAGGTCTAGACTATTTGGTATTATGTGTCCCATGTTGCAAATTAATCCAAAGTTTCTTGCTTACCAGATATTGCTTCAAAAATTAGAAGATTTTTTAACGTTTATCAGTGAAAATAAGACCACCTTTTTTTTTTATTTGAGAAACTGGAAAACACTTTCATATTCCTGCTAATATTTTAATCAGAACAACCCCTACCCCAAGACTTACAAGTTTCTTTCATTGTGTTTTATTTTGAAAACTTGCATATTTCCTTTCAAGTTATTTTTTCCATTTGATTTTTAAAGTAAAGATGCAAAAGAGCCATTTAAAGGAACAATCCAATTTGGGAAAAGAGGCTTGAGTGGGGCTTTGGGCATGTTTAAATGGTCTGTCTCAGTCAAATTTTCCAAGTGGTTAAACTTAATCTTTGCATGAAAGTCTACAAAGCTACAGAATTCAGTGTTATTTATCTACTTTGTAAAAAGTTGGAAATGACCTTCATGTGTCAGAGAAAAGAAATGGCCACACACAGGGAAGATCATTTGGAGGCACTTATTAAAAAGTACAGATTCCTAAATTCTATCCTCAACCTACAAAATAAAAATATCCAAAGGGAAGTTTCTGGAAATTACTTTTTTTTAATTAGTACCCCTGGTGATTCTTATCATTCTGCAAACATTGGAAACATCACACTATTATATCTGCAAGGTAGAATTTTATTTGGTTATTATATTCTACTTCCAAAGAATTTGTAATAAATGATGAAATATTAATAATACTTGATGACAAAAGAAAAATATAAAACTATATAGAGAATGTGATCAGAATGCATCGTAGCCTAAAAACTGGCCGCAGATGGCTTCTTTTCATCTGGGAAAATACCTGCATGTGATGAGAGCCCAGTGTCCATTTGAGAGACAGACTAGCATGAGGCAGAACATAACCAAGAAGACAGCAGGAAAGTGGCCAGGATCATTAGTTCGTGGGGTATCCCTTGGGGCAAGGACAGGTATGTTTAAAAGTCGTAAGAAAGGAGATAGATCAAGTAATTAAAGACTATAGAGACAAATGATTATTCAATGAGGTATTCTAGATGGTGGGACTCATGTACACTGTTAAGATGTGCACTTTTGCTGTAAGAGCTGTCCTGGACTGTCCTATAATCCCCCCCGCCATGCCCTAGGCTGCCCTAAGCATGTGCTGGGATGACTGGAGAGAAAAGGCCTGCTACATTCTGGAGGCATGTTGATGCAAGGCAGAGAGAAGGGAACACTGGCCAATCCGAAGGACTCAGGAGAGAGGGAGGTGTGTAGCCATCTCAACTATTTCCCTAAATATTAGAGTGACACCGGATTGCTGAAGATGTGGGTTGATCCATGCAGCTGACATTTTGGTTGCACATACACGCCTGCATGCACACATGCACACACATGAGAAGGACCTAAAGAACAAATGGTAAAAGGCAAAAGACACATTGAGATTAAAATTGCTTCATGTCTTTTGTTACATTTTGCTGTTGGACATAACAAAGGGAAGCAGGATTAAACTTGGGAGAAATAAACATAAATTTCAGATGTTTTTCAACAACACCATTCTTAAATTGATAGCATAAAGCCCAATTTAATACTCAGTTTAAAATCTTATGATACCTTCTGAAGGCTATGCTATACTAATTAACGTTTGAGAGAGACCTTTATTAGTCAATCTATCATAAATAAAACCATAAATGAAACCAAATAAAACCTATCATAAGTACAAATCCCTGAGTTTTCGAAGGCTGATGTGCTGCACAAAGTAACTTACACTGAACTATTGGATCATGAATAGACTCCACGGGTTCAAAGTAGGGGGAAATATTTTAATGATTTTATATTCATCTGCACAATTTTTTTTCCTGTCAATCATACATTGGCTTGTAGCTTCTTTTCCTTCTTTTAAAGATAACTTTTTTTTCCTATTTATAGAATAATACTTATGAGCTAGTATTGTATTTAGTCCCAGAACATGCAGTTTCTTCTGTCAGATAAACTGAGTTTGAAGACCCCCTTACTCCCGTGTGACCTTGGATAAATTATTTCCATTCTCTGAAGCTGTGCTTACCCCTCTGTAAGTGGGGATAATGAAGCTGCTTCCTTCATAGGGTGTTTTTGAGGATTCCACGAGTTAATGCACGTAAAGGGCTTAGCATAGTCTGTAGTCAATTTTACAAAATAAATTAACTATGATTGGCATTTGTTCATAATAGAAACTTCAGGGGGCAGAAAAGCATTAAGGAGGAAATACATACCATCTGAATTCTTATATCCAATCAATAGGTCCTATTATTTTGGTCTTCCTTCTGTTTAAACAAAAAATGCAAAATTGGGTCCTCGTATACATACTGTATTTTAATCTGATTACCCAACTTTATATAAATGAAATCATCGTGTCTGTTATTAAATATGCTTCCAAAACATAATTTTCAGTGGCTACATGACTTTTCATTTGCAAAGAAGCATCATATTTCATTTAAACAGTAACATATTGTTGATTATAACAGCTATTTCCCAATCATTGATATTTTAAGAGAATGAATTGACTACCCTCATAACTAATATTTGTGCATATCCATGGTTATTCCCTTAGAATAGATTTCTAGAATTGGGATCGCTGGACCAAATTGTATTTTTTTTAACCTTTTTTTTTCTAAGGTATCATTGATATACACTCTTATTAAGGTTTCACAAGAAAAACAATGTGGTTATTATATTCACCCTTATTATCGAGTCCCCCTCCACACCCCATTGCAGTCACTGTCCATCAGTGTAGTAAGACGCCACAGAGTCCCTATTTGTCTTCTTTGAGCTACACTGTCTTCCCCGTGACCCTGTATACACCATGTGCACCAATCATGATATCCCACAATCCCCTTCTCCCTCCCTCCCCACCCACTTTCCCCTACCCCTACCCTTTGGTAACCACTAGTCCCTTCTTGGATTCTGTGAGTCTATTGCTATTTTGTTCCTTCAGTTTTGCTTTGTTGTTTTACTCCACAAATGAGGGAAATCATTTGGTGTTTGTCTTTCTCTGTCTGACTTTTTCACTGACCATAATACCCTCTAGCTCCATCCATGTTGTTGCAAATGGTAGGATTAGTTCCTTTCTTATGGCTGAATAGTATTCCATCGTGTATATGTACCACCTCTTCCTAATTCATTCATCTACTGATGGACACTTAGGTTGCTTCCATATCTTGGCTATTGCAAATAGTGCTGTGATAAACACAAGGGTGCATATGTCTTTTAGAATCTGAGAAGTTGTTTTCTTTGGATAAATTACTAGGAGTGGAGTTCCCAGGTCAAATGGTATTTCTATTTTTAGGTTTTTGAGGAACTCCATATTGCTTTGCACAATAATTGAACTAGTTTACATTCCCACCAGCAATGTAGGAGGGCTCCCCTTTCTCCACATCCTTGCTAACATTTGTTGTTTGACTTTTGGATGTTGGCCATCCTAACTGGTATGAGGTGATCACATTGTGGTTTTAATTTCCATTTCCCTGTAAAATTGTGATGTGGAGCATGTTTTCATGTGCCTGTTGACCATCTGAATTTCTTCTTTGGAGCAGTGTCTGTTCATATCCTCTGCCCATTTTTTAATAGGATTATTAGCTTTTTGGCTGTTAAGATGTGTGAACTCTTTAAATATTTTGGATGTTAACCCCTTGTTGGATATGTCATTTACAAATATATTCTCCCACACTGTAGGATGCCTTTTTGTTCTGCTGATGGTGTCCTTTGCTATAAAGAGCTTTTTAGCATGATGTAGTCCCATTTTTTTATTTTTTATTTTGTATCCCTTGCCTAAGGAGATGCTTTCAGGAATAAGTTGCTCAAATTTATATTCAAGATATTTTTACCTATATTGTCTTCTAAGAGTTTTATAGTTTCATGACTTACATTCAGGTCTTTGATCCATTTTGAAGTGGATTCTTTAGAGATTTTTATGTACAATATCATGTCGTCTGCAAACAGGGACAGTTTAACTTCTTCCTTGCAAATCTGGATGCCTTTTATTTCTTTGTGTTGTCTGCCGTGGCTAGGATCTCCAGAACTATGTTGAATAGAAGTGGGGAGAGTGGGCATCCTTATCTTGTTCCCGATCTTAAAGGAAAAGCTTTCAGCTTCTCACTGTTAAGTATAATGTTGGCTGTGGGTTTTTCATATATGGCCTTTATTATGTTGAGGTGCTTGCCCTCTATACCCATTTTGTTGAGAGTTTTTATGAATGGATGTTGAATCTTGTCAAATGCTTTTTCAGCATCTATACGGATGATCATGTGGTTTTTGTCCTTCTTTTTGTTGATGTGGTGGATAATGTTGATGGATTTTTGAATATTGTACCATCCCTGCATCCCTGGAATAAATCCTACTTGATCATGGTGGATGATCTTTTTTATGAATTTTTGAATTTCGTTTGCTAGTATTTTGTTGAGTATTTTTGCAGGTATGTTCATCAGGGATATTGGTCTATAATTCTCTTTTTTTGTGGTGTCTTTGCCTGGTTTTGGTATTAGAGTGATGCTGGCCTCGTAGAATGAGTTTAGGAGTATTCCCTCCTCTTCTACTTATTGGAAAACTTTAAGGAGGATGGGTATTAGGTCTTCACTAAATGTTTGATAAAATTCAGCAGTGGAGCCATATGGTCCAGGAGTTTTGTTCTTAGGTATTTTTTTTATTACCAATTCAATTTCTTTGTTGGTAATTGGTCTATTCAGATTTTCTGTTTCTTCCTGGGTCAGCCTTGGAAGGCTGTATTTTTCTAGAAAGTTTTCCATTTCTTCTAGGTTATCCAGTGTGTTAGCATATCATTTTTTATAGTATTCTTTCAAAATTCTTTGTATTTCTGTGGTAACCACAGTGATTTTTCCTTTCACATTTCTGGTTCTGTTGATGTGTGTAGACTCTCCTACTATTCTTGATAAGTTTAGCTAGGAGTTTACCTATTTTGTTTATTTTCTTGAAGAACCAGCTCCTGCTTTCGTTTATTCTTTCTATTGTTTTATTATTCTTGATTTTATTTACTTCTGCTCTAATCGTTATTATGTCCATCCTTCTACTGACTTTGAGCCTCATTTGTTCTTCTTTTTGTAGTTTCATTAATTGTGAGTTTAGACTGCTCATATGGGATTCTTCTTCTTTCCTGAGGTAGGCCTATATTTCAGTATACTTCCCTCTTAGCATGGCCTTTGCTGCATCCCACAGATTTTTGTGTTGTTGAATCATTGTTGTCTTCTGTCTCCATATATTGCTTGATCTCTGTTTTTATTTGGTCATTGATCCATTGATTATTTAGGAGCATGTTATTAAGCCTCCATATTTTTTTGCACTTTTTAATTTTCTTTGTGTAATTTATTTCTAGTTTCATACCTTTGTGATCTGACAAGCTGGTTGGTACAATTTAAATCTTTTTTAATTTACTGAGGCTCTTTTTGTGGCCTAGTATATGATCTATTCTTGAAAATGTTCCATGTGCACTTGAGAAGAATGTGTATCCTGTTGCTTTTGGATGAAGTGTTCTGTAGATGTCCAGTAGGTCCATCTGTTCTAATATGTAGTTCAGTGCCTCTGTCTCTTTATTTATTTTGTCTAGTTGATCTGTCCTTTGGAGTGAGTGGTGTGTTGAAGTCCCCTAAAATGAATGCTTTGCATTCTATTTCCCCCTTTAATTCTGTTAGTATTTGTTTCACATATGTAGGTGATCCTGTGTTGGGTACATAGATATTTATAATAGTTATAATAGTTATATCCTCTTGTTGGACTGACCCCTTTACATTATCTAATGTCCTTCTTTATCCCTTGTGACTTTCTTTGTTTTGAATTTCATTTTTTCTGATACAAGTACTGCAACTCCTGCTTTTTTCTCCCTATTAGTCACATGAAATACCTTTTTCCATCCCTTTACTTTCGTTCTGCATATGCCTTTGGGTTTGAAGTGAGTCTCTTGTAGGCAGCATATAGATGGGTCTTGTTTTTTTATCCATTCAGTGATGCTATGTCTTTTGATTGGTGCATTGAGACCATTTACATTTAGGTTGATTATTGATAGGTATGTACTTATTGCCATTGTAGACTTTAGATTCGTAATTACCAAAGTTTCAAGGGTAATTCCCTTACTATCTAACAGTCTAATTTAACTCACTTAGTATGCTATTACAAAGACAACCTAAAGGTTCTTTTTTTACCCCCTCCTTTTTCTTCCTCCTCCATTCTTTATATATTAGGTATCATATTCTGCACTCTTTGTCTATCCCTTGATTGGCTTTTGGGGAAGTTAATTTGATTTTCCATCTGCTTAGTAATTAATTGTTCTACTTTTTTGCTGTGGTTTTATTTTTTCCCTGGTGACAACTATTTAGCCTTAAGAACACTTCCATCTATAGCAGTCCCTCCAAAATGCACTGTAGAGCTGTTTTGTGGGAGGTAAATTCTCTCAGCTTTTGCTTATCTGAAAATTGTTTAATCCCTCCTTCAAATTTAAATGATAATCTTGCTGGGTAGAGTATTCTTGGTTCAAAGCCCTTCTGCTTCATTGCATTAAATATATCATGTCATACCCTTCTGGCCTGTAAGGTTTCTGTTGAGTAGTCTGACATTAGCCTGGTGGGTTTTCCTTTGTATGTGATCTTTTTTCTCTCTCTAGCTGCTTTTAAAAGTCTGTCCTTATCCTTGATCTTTGCCATTTTAATTATTATATGTATTTGTGTTGTCTTTCTTGGGTCCCTTGTCTTGGGAGATCTGTGCCCCTCCATGGTCTGAGAGACTATTTCCTTCTCCAGATTGGGGAAGTTTTCAGCAATTACCTCCTCAAGGACACTTTCAATCCCTTTTCCTCTCTCTTCTTCTTCTGGTACCCCTATAACGCCAATATTTTTCCATTTGGATTGGTCACACATTTCTCTCAATATTCTTTCATTCTTAGAGATCCTTTTTTCTCTCTGTGCCTCAACTTCTTTGTATCCCTTATCTTTAATTTCTATTCCATTTACCATCTCTTCTACTACATCTAATCTGCTTTTAAATCTCTCTATTGTTTCATTTCAGATATGAAATTTCTTAATGATTGTATCTCCATCCTAAATTCATCCCTGAGTTCTTGAATATTTTCTGTGCCTCTATGAGCCTGTTTATGATTTTTATTTTGAACTATCTTTCAGGAAGATTGGTGAGTTCAGTTTCATTTGGTCCTTTTTCTGGTGTTTGTGAGATTTTTGTTTGAACCAGTTTCATTTGACATTTCATATTTGTATGTCATGCCCTGTAGTGCCCAGAAGCTCTAGTCTCTGGAGCTGTTCAGCCGCTAGAATGATGTTGGGGGTTGCACGTGAGTGGTGCTGAGGCCTGGGGGGAGGAAAGAGCTGTTTCCTGCTTCCTGGCTGCAGTACCTGTCTCCACTGCCAGAACCAGTGGACCAAGCACACAGGTGTAAGCCTCTGTACTTTGTGTTTGTAGATTCCGTAGGTGGGGCCTCCCTCTGGCTAGCCTGATGCCCAGGCAGGGACTGATGTTTTGCAAGTTGGTACCGGTAGGCCAGGATGAAAGCACAGCAGGCTGCATATCACAGTGGGGGGCCTCAGAACTGAGTAGCCAGCCAGGGGGACGGAGCACCTGAAGCTCCTGAAAGTTCCCAACCTGTTAGGCAGAGTGCCCCCAGACAACCTTGTCCACCTATCCATTCTTCCGTGTAGCAAGCTCCATGCAAACCCTGCCCTTTCAGGAGCCCTCTTTCTGCTAGGAAGCCTCTCAGATCGCCCACCTTTCCTTTGTCCCAGAGCATCCGGATGTAGAACCCTGTCTTCCACCAATGGCTGGAATCTCAGTCTCTCCAAGTATTCCACCTGTCTTAACTTTCCAACCCCACTAATCTCCAGAGCACCATGCAATGTAGGTTTGTGCTCCCAAAGCAGGTCTCCAGGTCTGGTGTTCAGCAGTCCTAGGCTTCTACTCCCTCTTCGCTCCATTTCTCTTCCTCCTGCCGGTGAGCTGGGTGCGGGAAGGGCTTGGGTCCCACCGGATCAAGACTTTGGTACTTTACCCTATTTCTGAGGACTGCTCTGTTCTCCAGGTGTGTGCAGGCTGGTGCAGCCTTCTTTCCTGTTGCTCTTTAGGATTAGTTGTATTAACTATATTTTCATATTATATGTGGTTTTGGGAGGAGTTCTCTGTCTCACCTCTCATGCTGCCATCTTGATTCTCCAAATAGTATATTTTTAATGTGTGTTTAATACATACTTGTTATATATTGTTAAAATTTCTTCCCAACAGTTTGTGCCAATTATCTCTTCTGATAATATATGAAATACCCTTTAAACACTAGGTACATTCTATGTTTTTGCCAAAAGAAGGCAATGAGTTAATGTTGTTCTAATACTTTATTGAGATTGAAAAAATTTGGCCATTCATTTCATTCCCTTGCATATTACATGAATATTGAACCTTTTAAAGAATATCATTTACTTCTTAAGTTGTCATATTCAGTGACATTTACTGAGCACCTGCTGAAGGCAGACACATTGCTTAGGGAGAGAAGCATATAGACTGGGATACTAATGCTGAAACCTGATGAAACCGGTGCTGTCTAAGAGAAGCAGAGGCTCACTGAAATTTGCAAAGTTCCTTCTGAGTCCTTGGAAATGCATATTAAACTTTAGAATAGCCATGGGATCTCTGATGGAGCTGTTCTTCTCCTAAATTGGAGGGATCCAAAAAAACAGGGAGTTTATCAAGTTTCACGCAAACAAAGGGAGCTGACGTTTCTTAAGCATTTCTCTGAGATAAGGAAATTCCAGTTCCCCTTATTAAAAACAATAATTGCTTTCATTTGTTGACTATGTGTTCTCTGGCAGACTCACTGCTGATATTTTACAGCTCTCTGCAATCAGAAAGAGTGTAACATGGGTAGACCTGCCAGGGAAGTCAATCAACTTACCTAGTAAGAGTTTGTCTAAGTGGAGAGTCTGGGATTCACCCTCAGATCTGACTCCAACCTCTTTTGCCTCCTTCATTTACATTCCAGTTTCTCAACCTTCCATCTTTGTCACTTCTGTGATTTTTGCTATTATCTGCCTGCTAGCTTTTTCTTAAATTGATCTCCTATGCTTATTTTTGAAAGTTTCTTTTAAAAGGAAACATTACATCTGTATCACAATGGAAGGGCAGTACTACGTATTATATATAAAGTAAAATAAATAAAAATACATGCTTTCTCAGGGACCATCTGAAGTCATCTTACCCACCGGCACCCTCCTCCCATCTGCCAGGGCTCAGGGTATCAATCTGGGCAATTGCTGCTCTATGTCCTGCTTCCCTAACAGAAAGCAGTGCAGTCACTAGGGACCACAGACAAGACTGTGGGGGACAGTGTAAGGACCTGGGGGTTTTGTGCCTTTCTCCTATTGGTTTCCATGTTCTCTTCAGTGTGGTTTCCAGTTATAACTGCAGAGACAACATTTACAGTAAAGTGGATGTGTGCTTGTGTTCTGGTGCTTTGTGCTCAGAGAAGGTGCTGGATGCATCTTCAACTTTATTTGAACTGTAAAGAGCCAGAGACTCAGAGCATTAAAACATAACTCCGGGTTTCATTATGAGGATAATGCAAGGCTGCGTTTTCCATCAGTAGATCCCAGAGGCAGCTGGTCAAGCCTGGTGATTTCCATTTACCAACACAGATTAAGCCTGTCTGCCCGGGCTTAGTCTGGTAGCATTTTCTTAATCAAATATAATGACAAATTGAATAAACTCTTAAGTTCATTGAACATTTCTGATGTTTTATTATTGAGAAAAAATAGGCACTTTGGTTCTTTGAACATAAAAGAAAAAAAAACAAAACCCTCACTGTGTCAGCCTCTGTTTGTTATTGTGGGACATGACAGTTATCTGAAGTGAAGCAGCCAGATTTAAGGTGACAGCCACAGTCAAGGAAGAGTGCTACCAACCTAATTATCCAGTAATCTAGTCAGAACGAGAGCAATTCTAGTCCTTTCTCAGGCAGCTAATCACATTTCCTGTGCATTAGCAGCCACACATGGAGAGCTTTGAGAAACAAGCTTTTTGGCTGCACGCACTTCCTGAACTTCATAGCGGTGCAATTTCTTTTCTTTGTTGACTTCCCCCAAAGTGGCTCCTTCAGATTTGGGGGCTTTTGTTTTGCATTTTCCTCCTGTCTACTCTTTCCCTTCATTGTTAGGATGGTCTTAGTTCCGCTTTAAGTTCTACATTTGACAAGCTTCTGACCTTCCTTTCAGAAGCTATTTTTCTGTAAGGAAAGCACTGTTGTTTCTAAGTATTTTGCATGTCATTTCTCTATTATTGTCAGCAATTTCAGAGAGAGGGTTTATTAAGAAAAAAGGGGGCAAGAGAAAAGAGACAGTGAACAGCCATTGAGTCTGTCAGTCATTCTGAATGTCAAGCTCTAGAAAGTATCGATCATGTGTCATTTTCATAATCACAATTTTAATAGGGAATCTAAAGATTAAAAAAAAAAAAACTTAAGAACATCCAGTGAGCAGAAGAGATTGTGCCTCCACATTAATTAATATCCTGTCATTTTCTTTGAAAACCTCCTTTTAGGCTAATTGCATATAAATCCTATAAATCAGAATGTTGTCTGTGCCTTGGTCTCTGACATTAAAATTAAGGGGTCTCCGAGTTATATTTACTAGCACCAGGCCTCTTTTCTTCTACCCCTGTATTTTGAACATTTCTCCAACCTTTCTAGTCACTGCTTCATCCGTCTGAATCTGAATCTTGGCATTTAATAGAGGGGAATTCCAGTCACTAGGAGGTTTACAGTATGGTAATTTCCCCCAATTTTATCCCTGATAAATAGGCTTCACAAATAGCCTCTAGCAATCCTAACATAACACATAGGTAGAACACTATGAAAAAGAGGAAATGTGAAACGCTGTGGTAAATTGTTGTGTTGTAATTTTGAACAGGTTTCAGCCATGGTTTACACTCTCTCAACTGACATTTTTTGTGGACTTGAAAATGTTTTTATTCCTGTAATTGTGAGAGTTATCTGCCGACAGGGTCTGCCCTGTTGGGGTAAGCCTCTGTGCACACACCACACAAAAAAAGTTGCTGTGTCCTAGGTAAGTCTGAGTCTAGAGTCTGGTGTGAGCCTAGAGGTTGGTGTGCTTAGGATCAAGCATGCAAACTGATTTCACTACTCATGTTTTGCTTCTAATTATGTTGTCTGCTCCTTTGTTCTACGTCCAGATTTCACAAAAACTATTGATAAGAGTATATCCAAGGAGTTCAGTAGAACTATAAATAAACCCTCATGTGGGACTCTTAACCAATGTAACATATAAATTTTAGTCTCTTGTTACAAACATTATAATTCACTGTAATTGTTTGACTCTAATGTACAGGTGAAAGTAGGGTACCATCTAAAGGGTATTTCATGCTGGGCATTTATATTAATGCTTTTATGAGTAGATTGTATATTTCAATCCAGATGAAATATATCCTCTAGGTCAGTAATTGAAATGTTTACTCAATAGAAATTATATTTAAACATGTCAATACTGCATCCACTTTATATAAAAATCTTCATCTGAGAATGTGAAAACTTTCATGGGAAATTAATGCCATGGTGGCTAATCCCTATAGAAATGTTGCTTAACTGGCTCACTTCTTCCAGAATTAGAATGAGAAAAAATTTAGGTTTTGGTGAGGATAGTATTGATTCCAGCATCTCTTAGCATATAATTTACACAAATAAAAAGATCATCAGTTGCTACATTTCTCAAGGCTATTTCTCAATACAAGCTAAAATGAATCAGGAATGCAGAAGATACACAAAGGAGACTGCATATTAAGAGCTTATCTGTGCAATGGAACCTCTAAGTATTTGCAAACGTGGCCTCTTTTCCCTGCTTTAAATCTTAGATCTTGGATTACTCAAGTGATTCTGACCTGTAAGTCAGTATACATTGTTAGTTCCTCTGTTCAAATTAATATCTGCTGAATGAGTTGAGCTTTGTAAAAGTTCGGCTTGCGTTTTATTCATTCTTTGCCAGGGCATCTAATGCCGTCCAAGAAATGTCTCAGGACAAAAGGGTCTTTATATGAAGAACAATAATAATTCCATTATTACCATATATGAATTATCAGCCCACCCTCAATCCGGTTAGTTTCTGTACAAAGTATGCTATCGACTTTGAACTTCAGTTAAATCACAGTTAGACAATGATCCAAAAATTTGATTCAGTTTTTAGGGGACCTTCCATTTTACTGTATCATTTTTTAATACTGTTTATTTCCCATTACCTTTGATTTGGGTTCTCTTTTTAAACAGCCAATTCATGTAACGTGTTTAGTTTCTGGATTCGACGGTGCAGTACAGCATGTGTCCGTCGTTGCAGAAGGCACTGGTGGGCAGCTCTCCCTTAAATGCTTGATAAACTTACAGGGGAGAATGTCTACACTGACTCACAGGCAGAAAGCAATGGTGGCCATACAATCCCAGGTTCAATACCGGAAACACCAAAATCAATAAAAGTGGCTGAGACTCTCTTGGAAGGTAATTATACTTCATCATGAGTTCTCATTGTAATTCAATGAAATCATTCAAATGTTGGTTTTATTAATTTTTCAAAAGGAACAGAGCAAACAGCCACTTGACAGTTCTTTTTATTTCATTGCTGGTAACATGTCACCTAATGACCCTTACAAATATGCCCACTTTTAAATACTGGTTATAATTTCTTAGCAGTTTTTCTGTTTCCTTGTCATACAAAATCACTTCTGGGCCATGACAGCCAAGGGCTCATTTCTCCTCTTCCTTTTTTTCCCTTCCTGAGAACAGTTTTCCCTTCTCTTTTTTCATCCCTTCCTGTAACTCTGGAAGGCTGGGGCAAAATACTTGTGAACCGAAATCAGTCAAAGGGAGAAATAAAGTGGGAGAAACCCATTTATTGCCTACAAGCAATCGTCCACTTCTGCTCACCCATGTCTCTTATGACCGGACTGCAAAAAGGGATCCCACCCACGCTTGCTGGTTCCAGATATGCCTTCACTCTCCCCTTGTAATCACCTATTGATATGGAGATGACCTACTTCTCTCCACCCCTTGGAAACACCTATTCATACGGAGATGCACTAAGGCCAGACGAGAGATTCTGGAAATATTGCAATTTTACCCACACTTCCTGTTCTCCTCTCTCTTACTACTCCTGAGGTTCTGCCCTGATGAAGTTGTCAGAGGGAGGAAAGGCAGGAGAGTTCAGTGTGTCTTTTGAAGTATTCTGTTTTTGGAATCCTCCACTTGGTTTGGGTTAAGATGAAGAGATTTGGGGGCAAGTTAGCTCTGTTTTGGTCTTATCTTCCTCCCTACAAATGTGTATAAGGTTCTAAGGGGGCAAGTATAAGGATTCTAGAGCATCCTTCCTCGCTCTGCTATCAAGTGTTAGAATCTGAACGCCCTTGGGGTTGGCTGGCCCTTGCCAGGAAGTGTTCTAGCTCTCGGATAATTCCACTGGTTCTTGAGGGCTGGGACTCATCAAACTCAAAAAACTTCCCTGTGATTCAGAGTTTGCCCATGAGACAATCACCAGAAGACTAAACGTTCCACTGTCAGGTTTCTAAGTAGATGTGGGGAACTCGTAACAACTAAATGTTTTGGAAAATTCAGTGTGGAAACATATGCACAAATGAGAAGAAGTTGTCTTACTCCCCAGTGTCTTTTCAAGAACTTGTGATGAGGAGGAGTATATTGTACTTCTCTCAGGCTGTGTTTTCAGAGAAGGAGGTAACCTATTTCAAAAACATGCTTTCATAAACCTGAAAGGCTAAGATTTGGGGATTTCATAGCGATTTGATAGAGATGTAGGATTTTTTAGAGCTGAATTCTTGCCATAATTTGTAAGACTGATCACAGCATTTCTCTTAAAATATAAAGGTTTCAAATCCTCAGATCTTTTGTGAATTTCTGTTGCCTACCTTTACTGTCTCACCTGCTTCCACTCTTCACATACACCCCATGTTTAGACAATATTTAACCCACTGCAGTTCCCAGAGCAAGCTACGCAACTCCTCCTCTATAACTGGAAGGCATTCCTTCCCATCAACTGTTTTGAGATCTTGGACTCATTCAGCTTTGCTCAGTTGCTGCATTTGTAATGAAGTGTCACCACCCCCATGTTAGCTATCCCTTCCTGCATAACAAATTACCTCAATCCTTGGTAGCTAAACACATTTGTTATCTCCTCATTGGGGCAGGAATCTGGGAGTGACTTAGCTGGGTCCTGTGTCTCAGGGTCTCTCCCAGGCTGGACTCAGGGCTGCATCTATGGAAGCATATGCTTCCAAAACCACTCAATGGTTGTTGGAAGGATTCAGTTCATGGGATATTGGGCTGAGGCCTCAGACTCTTGCCTCATGGCTTCTGCACAGGGCAGCTCCCAACATGACAACTTACTTCTTCAGAGTGAGCAAGTGACAAGAGCCAAAGAGAGTGTAAAGAAGACAGAAATCAGTATTTTATAACCTAATCTTGGAAAGATACTCTATCGCTGTTACTACATTCTGTTTGCTAGAAGCACGTTGCCAGCTCCAGCCCACACTCCCAGGGTGGGAATTACACAGGGATGTGAGTAATAGGGGGCAGGCACTGGGAGTCTTGTTGGGAGCTGACTTCTCACCAAATCCCTCACCCAGCTATCCTGGAGGTGTGAACATTTAGTCCTTGTACAATCTATGACAGCACATCCCCACTAAATTACAACTCCTGGTTTCCACACCTTACTACTTTCTTCTCCTTAGCACACAGGCTCCATGGGGAGTGGTATAGAAATACCAGTTGAATGACTGAATGAGTGAGTCAATCTCCATTGAGGATTTGCATAATGATATCTGAAATCCATTGGATTTGCTGAATGGAGTACCACAGAGGTGTGTTTCTTCTATAACACTACATATGAATTCCTGGAAGACTTCATGTTCTGCAAAATCATGCACTAAATATAATAAGACTCACAGGAAAAATGAAGATAGGGAAGACCATGCAAAACATGAATATCCATAGTTCCAACACTTACAAATATCCCAACCATACCACCTTAAATCCTGGAGTTAGTACTTGCCCCTTCTGGATGTAGGTGTTGAAGGGCATTCAGTTCTCATGGACTCTCTTTGTACTTGAATTTAAAAAATCATGTTCAGCTGCTTTGTCAATGATCTTTTGTTTTAACATGGGGGAAATGTCTTTGTTTTTCTGGATCTGAACTCACAGCTTTGCCAGATGAATTACCACAGGTAAAAGCAAAAAGGTTCTTGAAGCTTCTAAACCATGCTGCACCGAAGGAAGGTAATTTTGTAGAATTCTTATCTTTTCTCTAAATATCTCAAAATACCCAAGTCTTTTTATCTTTACTTGTAAAAAAGCTTACCACTGGTCACTTCAAAACATTAGCACTCTTAGAAGAATCTCAGAGGAACCAACAAGACTTCTACATTATCCTTACATTGTTCTCTTGTTTTTCAATTGTGTATAAGCTAATTCATGATACTGAAATACCCAGTACAGAAGAACAAATCGTCTCATTCTGTTAAGCTTTAGGAAAATTCCCCACTGCAATTTGACCATCTGTTTTGAGAGTATAGAAGGTGCCTTTAGGCCTTTTGGCTTAACTAACATGGTGACTTAATCCTCATTTCTAACTTCAAAACTCACTGTGATTTTTAATAAACAATTTCTTTGGTCCAAGGCTCTCAGAATGTTACTCACTCATTCACTCCTTTCCTTCTTATAAACATCACACATTGTGGTGTTATTTTTTCTTCACTTTTAATTGATTCTCAATTTGTATTTTATTTGTTTTTGGAATAGATAATGTATTCACATGGCAACAAATGTAAAGAAATATCTCCTTCTTTCCGCTGACCATCATAAAGACATTTTCCTCCTGACGTGCAGGGAATATTGCTATGTAGTGTCTCCCCATTTGGAATTATACAAATGCCATGTGAATTTATCATTACATTTCAGACTGTGTCATCAATTCCAACACATGGCCTTAAAAAAAAAAAACTCACACAAACACATTCTTACATTACTTTAGCTAACTCAGCAAAGTAAATAAGTGAGGTGAATATATGATTTGTGGCCTGTGAAGGTGTGTGTTATTTGAGTTCTTACAAGTTGCAAGGAAAAACATACTGTCATGGGTGATGGGTGTTTATTATAAGCACCTGTTGGAACTGAGGAAGCATAATGAACCTTCTAGGCGGCTGCAAAGTCACTCTGGGTCTCAGAGTGGATTATTACATGTGAAACACAATGGCTGTGCTCACTTACTTTATTAGAAAGAGCATGTAATCTTGCAATTAAAAAAAAATGAAGGCAACTTAAAGTGTACTCAAAATACATTTTGAACAGAAAATAGTTTGCTTTTCTGTGGGCTGGAAACTGGGGTTGTAAGTATTATTACTGTTCTCCGAATGAGATAAAGTGGTAGATTTTAGTACAACTGAAGAAACCTTTTCTGTCTCATGCCATGATATATTTAATGTGGAAGGTTCCCCTGTGATTTGTATGTGAAAATTCAGAGAATAAGCAAAAAATTCATTTTGATTCATATCAGCTTTCAACACTAAGAAAACACACACACATCAATATGCACAAAGACAAAAAGTTTTGATTGAAAGTCAGTTTTCCTAAATAGTAATCTTTGGCACAATCTAAATAGGGATCACTTTCAGCATATTTTCTACCAGGTATTTCTATGATATAAACCCTATTGACTATTTGGTTTCTTTAAAAGCAAAAAGCTCAATAATTATAGCAATGGTAGTTGGGAGCTTAACAAAATCTCATTCAACTCAGGCCTAGATATAAATTATCATATTTTATATCATGATTTTGAATACATTCTAGAGATAAATAATATAATTCCACTTAGAGTTATTTATTTCAGCATTTTCGAAATCAAATATTTTTTATCCACTTTTTAGTCAAATTAGCAACTCCTGCACATTCCTGCACACACATACACAAGTAAATAATTATGTTCTCTTTTCTCAGTCTGGGTAATTACTGGCCATAAAATTCTGGAGACAGTAGAAAATCCCACTTTTTTGATGATGATGATAGTGGTCAAAGGATGTCTTCAATCCTAAATAATCAAGACATCTAGAAATTTCAATGTGTTGGCAAATTCCCAGTGTCTTCATGAACATAAGAAACAGATGACTGTGGTTGCAATTTCCTCAGCTGAGATTTTATCTTATTTGGTTTTTATGAATTTAAATTATTATGTTAGTAAAATAAATTTCTACCAAAACCTATGAATTTTCCCACAACTTGTATCCTCATAAGAAGTTGGGATATAAGTAAACAGGAAGCCAAAAACTTACATAAATGGCAATTATTTACATTATCACCAAGGTGCTCATCAAAATATATGGAATCCAGATAAACACTGAAGATTAGATTTTTTAAAAACCCAGCACTCTATATTTAATTTCTATGCGTACATTTGGTCATTTAATACAAAATCATAAATCAATGTTTTTAAGCTCCCCTGCTAGTGATCTTGTAATTCCATGCCTGACATATATCTTCACTAAGAGATTGTAGCAGAATTTTGTTGTCCACATACATTAAATAAGAGACAAAATAAAAATTCCATAAGGAAGCTCTTTTTGGAAGTGTCTAGATCAGCTGATGCAAAATAAATAAATAAATAAATAAATAAATAAAAGGCAGTCGAAGGTGTTGAGCAGGCAAATATTTGGAATTTTGTTTCTCCAAAATCTCTATGAAGTTTGTTTTGTGACTGAAGCCCTCTAATCTCAGAGGTCCTGAGGGACTCTCTTTACCAAACCAAGTGTTCTTTTGTGAATTTCTGAACTCCATGGAAATGCAAACTTGATAATATTACTTTTCTGCCTCAAGAGGCTGACCTCTAAATTTTAAGGCTTGTTTTTATTTGTCCCGTCCAGCGGGACCTAGTTATTTGTGGGGACGAGGGGGATCCGACCTGAAAGAAAATGGGGGCGAGAGAAGAGCGAAGGCAAGACAGTATTCTGATCAAGCCTTCAAATTTTATTGTAAGACGGGGGTAGATATACACCAGTGTTCAGGGGCAGAGTGGACCATAGGATACTTGTAAGCAGGGGATTGGCTGCAGGCGCAGCGAGTTACATTCTGATTGGTATATGATAATGGGGAAGGAGGGGGAGAAGAGTATCTCTTGGCGCGCGCGGGCTTCCTTGTTGGCGCGCGCGGGCTCGCAGCTAATCTCCAGGAAGTGAAGCAGGAACCTCATGAACTGTGGCCATCTTGTTGTCTTTGTGTGGCTCCCAACATTTATTCTCTTTGGACTGAGCATATGTGAAGGTTAGAAGAGAGAATTTGTGTGAAGCAAGGAAATGAATAGCTGCCAGGCTTACGTAGGTGGGAATGTGGACTAGAAATCAACTGCTGTTGTCAGATTCCATATGAAGGAGTGGATTAAGATGATGACAAACATTTGGAGACATTGGCTGGAAAAGAGTCATTTATTTGGAAAAAGAAAATGTCCTCATAAAGAATTACTTCATACTTGTTAAGATTTGCTTAGAAATCTTTGTGATAACGGTGCTCATGGCCAAGGGTTAGATCCCTGCAGACCTAGCATTTAATTGCAGATCTGTTGCTTTTCAGCCGCGAGATCTTAGATAAGCTACTTAAACTCCATCAGTGACACATCCTCACCTATAAAATCGGAATAAATAATCTGCATACTTCGCATGGTTGTTTTTGGGATTGCAGACTCCAAATAGCAACATTTAATGTAAAACCTGGCAAAGACAAAGTTTACAACCACTACTTGACTTGACATTCTTTTTTATCCTCTGTCTCATCATCCCTGGAGACACACAAGCCTGTTTAAAATCAAAGGATGATATAGCACTGAAGGCAGACATCTCTGAAGTGTTTACCCAAGGCCAGAGATGCAGTAATTTATATTGTTAATATTAATATTGTTTCCTCTCAGCAAAAGTATTCTAAGTCATGGACCAGGATGAGCTTGTGTATTTATGGGTTTCTAGGTGATAATCATCTTTCTGCCTAAACCTTATTTAACATAATTATCCTTTCACACTAATAACACTCCCATTGTGTTATTGGTCCCTTTCCGTTGGGAGCATATTTTTTCAGCAAATGAGCCCTCTAGCTTCTCCTCAAACCACCAATAGCAAACATCGTAATATATCTCCAGGCATCATCCTGTCTCCATTCTACCTTTTGTAACTTTGCCACAAGTGAAGTTTCTTGACCCCGACACTGCTTGGGAAGGTCTAATGTTTTCCACAGAGCAAAACTTGTTCATTCCTCAACTCCACGGTCTGCTTCGCCAAGCCATATGTTCAGTGTATTCATAAACCTCCTTCACTCACTCAGCGTGTCTTACAGTCCTGTGCTCTGGAAGTCATAAGAATGTAGTGTTTGGCATCCCTGGTTTGTGGCCTTCACTCCCCCATCTCTGCAAGAGGGAGATTGACAGTGAGTCAATTTGCAGGTACCACTTAGCTGCCTCTGCCCCACCCACTTTTAAAATAGCTGCCACTGTAGACACAATGTTGAAAAGAGAGAGTAGGGAAGATTGACAGAAAAAGACACCATGCATAATCCCAAATCTGATTGTTTTAAACCCATTTTTTAAGTGATAAAAATGGGATGTAGGAAAGGAGGGATTTGGTGATGGAAGAATCTAGATTTAACTCTTTAATGACATATAGCAAATAGAGGGCCACAAACTCATACGTTATCATGGTCATCAGTAACTTTTGGCCACAAGGTTGTCATGTGGACACTGTAGCAAATTGGAGGTACTTATCTACAACTGTAAGGGTTCCTGAGATGCAGGAAATTAGCTGAGTGTGACTACATCTGATTTTCCAAAGAAGACAGGATACGTGAATTGGTGTGTGTGTGTGTGTGTGTGTGTGTGTGTGTGTGTTGGCGTGTGACTTTAAACATTAGCAACTGTTTCTTAAGGAAGCGCTTGCCTTAAAACTAGGTCTTATTGACCATTAGGGTTTTGCCTCTAGATCCACATGCTTTACTTCATGTGGCAATTGAACCACAGCCTTTTCTTTCATTCTGTGCAGCTTTCTTCCTCAGTATCTGCATCTGTGAAATAGGGGTAGCCGCATTTGTTTTTCTGCCTCCAAAAGATCAAGGACCATAGCGCATTGAAGATTAATGAGGTCATTTGGCTAAGAGCTTCTTGCTGGGTGGAAGAATGATGGCTTCTGAATACTAATAGCACTTGAATCATGTGAGCTTTCATGGAAAGAGAGTTGGGCCATTTAGCTCCCCCTCTGCAGGGAGTTATAAAGAGGAAACTGGGGAGGAAGAAACAAAATATTTCTTCATGACTATCTCCTGTGGTGAGCTGTGCAGTGGCACTGAGAATTCTGAGTTTGCATGATACTATAGGCTCTGTATGCAATATAATCTGAAGAGAGCTTACTATACAAGTTAATGAGCTTTAATCTGTTGGAGAAGGGTGAGCAGGTGTAGATGGGAAATAACATATGAACTGAGGCTTTAGCTGACAACCCTCTTTTATGCTCTAATCAAAATTGATTTTTGTGTTTTTTTTATCCCTGGACATTCACCCTCCCTGGTACATTAGTTAGGGTGGACTACTGAAAGATACCCAACATATATTAATCTAATAGCTTCATTTCTCTCTCAGATACTCCTTGTTGGTGGGTGGCATTTCACATAATAATCCAGAAACCAAGCTCTTCCACCCAAGGTTCCCTCATCCTTGGGCCTCCCAGTAGCTGGCAAATGGGATAAGAATGCAGTGGACTACATGCAGAAGGTCATTAGGAGCCAGGGCTGAAAGTAACACTTGGCTTTTGGGCTTACATTCCCTCAACAAGCACGCAGCCGCACTGCTACGCAGGACGGCTGGGAAGCGTAGTCAAGCCTGCCTCAAGAAGAGGAAGTCGGTTTGATCAGCCCACAGTCACTGCCAGCCCTGATATGTTTTCATACACTTGTCCTTCCTTTTTATCATCTGCTAGGCATATGGCTGATTCCTTTAACACAAGACACTGGAGATAGAGTTTGCCCTTCCCTTTATTTTGTTGCATCTCTGAGGCTAACATGCCAGCTTCTTGGTTTTCAGTTAAACATTTTGTACAGTTTGGAAGATTTTGTTTTGTTTCAGCCTTTCTGTCCCTTCCATGTTATAAATACATTCCCCATCTTATTGCTTAGAAGGGATGTCTCCTCTCCACAGAGTGTTTCAAGCGTGTAAGTCTGGACGCTTTGTTGTCAGTAAACATTGACAGTGAATGGAGCTCGCTAACATCTGTGATTTCCTTAGCAGTGCTTACTCATGGAAATTGTTGATTTCTGGGTAGAAATCCAAAAATATGTGTTTGCTATTTTTCGTGTTTGATTTTGAAACTGGCACGGGGGCAGGGTCCTCTTTGCAGTGATGTGTAATGCAAAAATAAAATGATTGATATTGTGGAATAATAGTGACTTTAGTGTAGGCAGTCAATACTAATCAGTGCACACAAAACAATACAAATGCTCTTGTTCTTTCAGCCCAATGTTTTAAATGATGTGGCTTTTAATGGTTGATAAATGATAAGGGACTAGAAGATAGATACATATCCACCCTAGCTGGTGCTCATCATGAGGACTGGCCATCTGAGTATCTATGAAAAGCATAGGCTTAGTTAGCCTTTGACAAAGCTTCTGTTCAAAATCCCATGAAAATGGAAAATTTGAAGATACTAACATGTAAATAAGTACAGAAAATACCCTCTAGTAATTACCTGTCCATAGGCAGTAGAGCATAGTGGCTAAGAACTCTATAAACAGACTACTAGGCATACCAAACCCTATCTCGGATTCTCAGCAAGTTAGTTCTGAATCCCATTTCCTTTTCTGCACAATAAAGATAATAACAGAAATTGATCACATGATGTCATAAGGACCAATAAAAAGATGTATGTGAAAAGTTTATGCAAATTCATGGCAAGAAGAAAGCACTTAATAAGCACCAGTGAAGAAAAGCAATGGTTAAAGCAGTGTGTGAAATGCTCTGGTCATACCTGTCACTGGAATATCATATTGATGTGGAGGTTCTAGTTCTTTTGGTCTGTTGCAGAGCCTGAGAGTCTGCACATCTCACAAGCTTCTAGATTACATTGATACTGCTATTCCATGGATGACACTTTGAATATAAGGAGTGAAACTTTAGAGTTATATCCTTACCTGAATATTGGGTTATCTGTTGTTTATCAATGAATGTAACAATTTGCCTCATGGTAGTTAATGAGAAAGATCTCTTCATGATGCAAAAAACCTGAAAAGCTTCTAAGCTTCTATAAGTGAGCAAGAGATGATGTTGAATCAGATAGATGTCTGAGGAATGAAAGGAATAATCTGAAATTGATTCATGTCGTATTCTGTGTCCTGCTGGGCTGAGATTCACAGACAGGTCTCGGTGTGCCTAAGATTCAAATCTGGGTAGTCCATTTATAGAACTTTCAGCCACTACAATCTACTCCCTGTAGACAGATAATTATTAGAGGACATTTTGTCACTGATTTACACTTTAGTATCTTGAAGCTTTCTATTTTCATGGATTTTTGAACAGAAGCTTTGTCAAAGGTTAATTAAGCCTATGAATTGTTATGTCCCAGGAATGTAGTCTTAAAGGTCAGTGGTGTAGGGTTGATATGCTTCAATATTAATGAGACTTTTTGGTATTCTAATTTATTTGCTGTTTTTTTTAAAATCTCATAATCTCTTTGAACCATTTTCTGTCATTGGTTGTGCTGACATTATTATTTCTTCCATATGCTGAAGAAAAGAGTAGAAATTTTAACTGAAAGACAATTGGCTTTTAAGGTTGTCTAGTCTTTTTTGGGCTCCCATTTCTGGTAAAGCTTATTGCATCTCTTTTTCAGAGCAGTGTCTTGAGATTCCTGCTACATTACTTAACTTAGGTCACTATTCTTTCCAATAATATCATCATTTCCCTTTAATCATCCACCACTTAGCAGTGTATTATACTGCTTAATTTATGTCATGGTTCACGGTTGTCCGTTTGTCAGGGTTTGAAATCTTTCATTTCTGTTGTTTGTCTTTCTAAGTATTCCTTTTTTATTCTCTCCCTTTACAGTAGACATGTGTTTATTTTAATGGAATTCTATAGATGAGTCAAGATTTTGGCTAATGTTAGCAATGGCCTGCTGCTGGGCTTTGAAGAGCCAGAGTTAGATTGCTATTTTTCCCTTCATTCTCCTTGAATCTGTCCTTCTCCCAAATTTCCCAAATGAATGGTACAATTCTTACAACTCAGAGAGGTAGATAAGGAAGCAACCAGAAGCTAGCACCCCACAGAACCCACCTGAACAAAATCTTAGCCCCTACGTGTCACAATGCTCTGTGGCCACTGTGCATCCTCAATGAACATACTTTTAGCCTTCACAACCAACATACTATTTACTATTTTGCATAGTTATCAATTGAGTAGTTGGAAAATCTTGTAACAGTATTTGCACTTCCTTTCTTTAGGGAAAAATTCTATGCTTAAGGATTCATTACATGGGATTGTTCTGATAAAAACACAACATAGGGATAAAAGGCATGTGATAACTGTGATTATAATCAGCCATATATTCACAAATATATATATATATATATATGAAAGTTTAGTCATGACACTTGGAATTGAAATCATTGAAAGAGAGCCTAATTATACACTTTGACATCTCCTTAATGTTTCAACAAAAGGACTAATTAATATAACCCATTTTTAAGCACTGGAAAGAAGGGTACATTAAGATCAACTGACAATAAATAAATTCTCTACTTTATTTAGAAAACAGCCAATGCTTTACATATACTAACTCAGCCCATTAAGAAATGTATACTGTAGAGGAAACCCAGATTCCTGTGGTAAGAAATTTGGCAATGAAAAACAAGTAGGCATTCCTAAAGTGACCAAAAGTTAGTGGCGGAACCAAGCTGTCAACACAAACTGCAAGCATGAGAAATGCCAACACTATGAGGACATTAGGACTGCGAGTGAATACTCCACACCCCAGCATCCTCTGACCACACCGGTTTGTTTGATGGCTCTGCTCATCTCTGAATAATGGTTTTCTCTGAATTCTTCTCATATGACTCTTCTCACTTAAACTGCCCCTCTCAAGGTTTCCTCTCCACAGAAACTTAGGAATGAAGGACATGGAAATAAGAGATGTTTTAAAAAGAGGTGACCCACCAGTGGGCTGATCATAGAAAGCTTATGCTATCAGGGTACCATCTTTATATTTTATTTATTGCTATAAATGATGCAAAACATCTGGTCCTTCCAAGAATACCTTTAGCTGTGGATATAAATCTGACCTGGTTTTAATAAATGTCTGGGGTTTTTGTTGGTAAAAATAAATAAATAAATAAAATAGATACATTTATCTACCAAGGTGGAACATAGTGGAGTCATTGGAGGCCCAGGTTGCTGCCTGGTAGACAGTTTCTTTGGAGATAAAACTGGTGCCTTGTTTTTTTTAACAGCCTCTCACAGAATAGGGACTCAGAAAACATGTGTTGAATTAATTTTGTCTCCTCATACTTTCCCCATGTGATTTATAATGTATTAAATTTTAAAAATGGCTTATGGTTTTAAGTCCCCTCCATGAACATTTCGTGAGAGAGAGAGATTTAATGCCTATCTCCTATAAGGTGCACAAATGGCCAATAGCTCCTAAAATTCCTCAGGAGCCCATGTTAACATATTTCAGCAATTGCAATTAACGTTTTGCATATTAAAGACTCCTACTCTGAATGATCAGTAATGCCATTTTGGGGGTATATAAAGAAAGAAGAATTTTCTATAGTTTTGATTAGTAAAGTGGCCGCAAAGATACTTTTGTGGCCCTTAATAAAACTATTTTTCTGATTCTTCTGATAACTTTCTTCTAAAAATGTCTTTTTGAGGGGCCAGGAAGAGCATTGAGGAGTCATTTAGTTGATGAGCTGAAGATGGGGTCGGCACCAGAGGAAGTTCTGGGAGATCTAAGTATTCCAGTGGCTTTAGGGGGCCTGTATGGCCTAACTATTCATGATTAGTCTGACCACACCCTGGCAATAGTGGGAAGCTCCTCAAAATGCTATGATCCGTGGCATCCTTAGATTATTTCCTTTTAAAAAACCAGTGTCTCAGGTAAAGAAAGTATTAAGGTTTGATTGCCTCATATGTTCCTGGGGAACAAAATCTTGTTTGGTTTATGGCTGTGTTCCCAGGCTACAATGGTATCTAGAAGAGCAGGAGCTCAAGAAATATTTTGGATGAATGAATGGATTAACTACTCAATTGTGTAATTTCTATGGCTTCAATTTCCTAATTTTGATACATTAAAAAAAATAAAATCTGTTAAAATAATTTTTTTACTAAATACTGCAGTTGGATTGATCTGTATGAACCTCCTCGAAAATGATGAAATTATCTAGTACTCATTCTGACAGTGAATGTCATCACTTTAAAGACAAAAAGAGGATAATGTCTCTCATTTGGAGCCAGCAACAGTATTTAATGGGATTGGGTGCCACATGGATTTGTTCACGAAGGTTATAACTAGTCTATACACTTAATTTGGCTTTTTATTGTTTTCCAAAGTCAAGGCCATGATTCTTTATAAATAGGTTGGATCAGTCCAATGAAATTGGGATGATAAAACATCATCCAGGGAAGTAGAATTGAGAGAGTAAAGTCTCTCTTACCAAACACTGACTTAATAATAGGCTCAGATAAGAAGAAAATATTTTATGTTTTGGAGCCATAGACATTAAAAACAAAATAAGACTTCAGAAATACTTAAACACTCATTTTTGGCTATTAACCCTAGTAATTGAAGAGTAGTTGTATAGGTGGATCAAAGCATAGTTTGGAATACTTCTAAGATAATGGGGTTTAATTCTGAACACCAAATAGGAAAGAATTCAAAGGGACCACATTTACAAGCATTCTGGATTTCTGCACAATGCAAGAAACCACTGGGAGGAGTAAAAAAGAAAAAGAAAAAGAAATTGCTTACTTGAGCTGGCTAGAGGAAAAGGAAAGGAATAATATTCAAGCCCAAACATGAATGGTAAGAGTAGAAGTAATTGTGAATAATAATGTTTAGTGAAAGTAACATTCTGGTTCCCTAGGTACTACCAGCAAAAAATATACATAGAATAAATAATGAATATACTAGCAACCAGAATTAGGCGTATCCAGTCTTTTAGAAACCAGTTTTTTAACACATTTATGGAAGACAAATACGTATCTAGGTATTCTGTGTGCAATAGGCTGTGTGGATTGAACCTCTTCCTTACGTTTTTGCTGGTATTTTATAAACATGAGGCCACTGAAGAACAAATAAATTCTACATTGCCCCCAGGGAAAATACAACCCATTTTATATCAGTGACTCATGTAATAATTGAATTTTGTCATTTTTTTCTTTACACACATTAGTATGCTTGAAAGTAAAATAGTTCACATATTTTAGCCTTAGCTAGATTTAAATGATTCTATTATTTTGCACCAAAGAAATACTTCAATAAGTTAGGATCCTTTTTCCTCCTTCCCTTCCCAACTTCTGTCCCTCCCAGCCTAAATAAGTTAGTTTTCAAGAATGATATTTTGAACATAAGCATTCTGATAATAGTCCTCTTCTTTACAAACAGAACCGATGGCAATATAAACTATTGCTCTAAATAAGGAAGCATTGAGTTTTCTGTTTCTCTTTTGGGTTTTATAACTTACTTAGAACTCATTTCATTTTGAGAACAACTTATTGGTCATCAATTAAAAACAGTGTTCTTCTTTATCTCAAATGTTTCATATGCTCAAAGAAGAGAAAAAATTAATTATCACTCATATCTGGTCCTGTGGCAGGGACTCTCTATGAAACTTTCCAACTGTGCATTGCAGATAAAGTTTCTAATCTTAATTAAATACCAGTGCCATTATCTGAAAGTACCAGTTCATATCTAATGTTTAATAAAATTCCCTTCAGTGGCTCCCCGTCTCACTCTGGGTCAAAGCCAGTCCTTCGATTATTCTACACGGCCTTGGCATATTGCTGGTCTATAGCTAACCCTCTTCTCATCCCTCCGTCCAATTCCCTTCCTTACTCAGTTACGTGCAGTCTGGGTTCTGTGCTCTTTGGGGAACTCCGCAGGCAGACTGTCCCATCAGACACTGTACACTGGTCTGGTTTGGTATTCCTGGACCCGTGTTCTCTCAAACATCCATTTACCCCCCGTATCTCTT
This sequence comes from Manis pentadactyla, assembly GCF_030020395.1. Taxonomy (NCBI): domain Eukaryota; kingdom Metazoa; phylum Chordata; class Mammalia; order Pholidota; family Manidae; genus Manis; species Manis pentadactyla. Next base: position 39,082,882 of record NC_080032.1, on the reverse strand, counting down.
ACAAATGTTGATTCAAATATCACCTTCTCAGTAAGTTATTCCCTGAATATATCACCTCTACTCCAGCACTTCCTGTCCTCATCTCCACTTTCTCTTCACAGCACTTGTAATATAAGTCCCTGACTTTTTAATTTGTTTATTCCCACCCACTGGAATAAAACCTCACTGAGGGCAGGTCTGTGATTGTTACTGTGATTCTGCTGGATGCCAGGGCACAGAACTGTGCTTAGCATCTACTGGACCCTCCATATGTGTTTGGATATTTGTTTAAGGAATGCATAGATGCATAGCTACCGCATTTTACATTTTCGCAGGGCTCTTGAACTTTTTCATCCTATCAGTTGAATGTGTATTTTGGGATTTCTGAATCTTACATGGCAAATAGATGGAATAGGTAACTCTTTTTATACTTGAAAGGAGAGGAATGATTTTGAATAACCAGGTATGATTCTGTAAAGCCAATGCTATCTTTTAATCATTTTCTCTACTAGTTAAATATTAATATAATGGAACATGGTGTCATTTCCTCACTGTCAGTAGTTTCATAACCTTTTATTAATAGCTGTATAAATCTGCCATTGGAACTTTTTTTTTTCAAATTGGTTGTTTTGTGTAAAAATAGTTTTAATATTTAGCATTCTTGGGCAAATAGGTCTTGTACTCAGTCGTTGAAGTTATCTGAATGTGTAAATTAATATTTAATATTTAACAAAATCTTTCTCCCTTCTTCCAAAAAAACTGGGAAATAGTGTACTTGTCACTCCACTCCCAAAGAAATTGGAAAGATTATAAGTAGAAACATCAGTGATAAATGGATGAAGTCTGACAATGTGTATGTGATGCACTATACTTTTGAAAATCAGAGCTCCCTACCTATTATCAGGTTGATACTGACGTGGGTTAGAAACTACCCATTTTTCTTGGGTAAACATCATCATGTGGTCATAGTTATTTAACTCTAAGAAGGTTCTATAATCTATCCCAGTGCTACTTAACATGTGATCTCTAGACCAACAACCTCAGTATTCCCTACAAACTTGTTTCAAATGTGAAATCTTGGACTCACCCCAGACCTCTGACTAAGAAGCTCTGAGAGTGGGGCCCAATTACTCAAAATCAGTTTTTTTAGTAAGGCTGTAAGGTGAATCTGATACAGAAAGTTTGAGAAATGCTGGTTGAGCCTATACATTAAATAAAGAGAGCCCTTTATTATAGATAATACATTGTGTGTTGTAGGGAGAACGTAGATGCAAAATATACATTCTCTGCCATAGAAGGAATTAGCTGAAGATATTAGCAAGACTCTGAAGAAAAGTCTTCTGAAGTGACATCCTCCTAGGACAGACTAGTAGTAGTGATGGGGATCTGCAGCACTGACATGGTCTTTCTCTAGGTTTTGGTTTCATTTTTATCTGCAGATATCTGGAAGCCCATTTTTGTGAATTTAAATTTGCAAGATAAAAAAAATAATATAAACTAAATAGAAAAGAGTAATCCTCTAAGAATAACAAAGCATATTGAGGACAAATTATAACACAAAGCAAGAAGAGCATTTCTTTTAAATCACATCTATGTAAATTTTGACTCAGGAAGTAGGGCAGGGGGTAACCTGTCAGAAGAAGAGTAGTGGATGGCCTCCCCCAAACACACCCTTTATTGTTTTCAAGCTATGTTATTAATCACCCATTCAGGCTCTTTGATGCCATCCATTCTCACTGAAAACCATATTAGCTTCTTCTATTCATTAATCAGTATTCAGACAGAAAAAAAAACCAGAAACCATGCCAGGTATTTCAGACTAAGGATATTTAATACAGAGATTGCTTACCAAAACACTAGAGGGGCTAGAGGGGGAAAGAGAGGAAAATGAAGTGACCTAGAGTTTAATGACAACAACAAACTGCTCTCATTCCTCAGTCTGGCTGAGCAAAATTGAGGAGGTGGTGTTGGCAGGTCACAGGGGCACACTCATCTCTAACCCTGCTGCTAGGAGTCTGCTACTATTGAAACTGACACCAATCCCAGGGTGAGAGCTGCTAGATGCTACTGCGAGCCCAGACTGGCCCTGCCATTTCAGACAGTAGTGCTGGTGCTAGCAACTGAGCTGGACCTTCTGACGGTTGCTGGCAACTGGAGTGGCTGCTGATGCTCATGACACCTCCAGAAGCCAAGAGAAAAACGCAGTATGGCTTCCTCCTGTCTTCCAGTCTCCCACTAGCACCAACCATGGTCAGACCTAACCAGAAATCAGCTGGAAAGTCCAGAAACATAGTTTTCAGCATCCTAGCACAGAGGATACAGATTAACACACAAAAGGGTGAAATGAAGTTGACAGTAAGTGGGCAAATGACCTGTACAGACATGAGGACCCATCTTAAAACAATCAGTTAGAACTCAGAATTTCAGTACTTAAGTGATTTTTGGCATTCTACCTGTGTTTTTTTTCCAAGTTTTTTCTCAGCCATGTAACAATTTTCAAAAAAAAGTCTGAGGAATTAAGTCCATTATAAAATAAAGACAAAGCTGTGGCAGAAAGTAATGGTGGAAGATTAAAGCCCTGCCTATAATGGGTCCTGGTAGGGTATGATTGTACCCCATCTATTCCCGCTCTGCCAGATTAGTGAAATCATCCTGTTGCTGGGAGTGCTGGTTGCTGTTGATTCACAACTTGCCTGCTTTTTGGGAATTTCCCTGGGCTGAAAGGAGTTGCCTCACACACTCTTGGGGGTTCCTGCTGCTGTGACCAATTCATACGCATAAAAGGCCACCCTGTTGTCTTAAATCAGGACACCTGTGGTGTGGAATGTGTTACAAAGCCCTCCATGGAAGAGATCAAGGCTGCACCTGACCTGAGTCCACATCTTTGCTCAGTTCTTCCCGATTCCTTCTCCTGCTTCACCTCCCTTGCATGACTCCTCAGTAAATCATCTGTACCCGGGCTGTTGTCTCAGGGACTGTTTTCAGGGGCACCAACCTAAGACATTACCCATATTCATCTCTTCATCCCTCATCTCTGAGCCTCGTGTGAGTTGCTTCATTACCCCTTTGACAAAATCAAGTCACGGAAAGCAATCTACCTGAAGTGCTCCGTCCAAGATCGTATTACTTGTTGGAATAAACCTAGTGTTCTGATGCTAGAGTCACTAGACCTTAGTAGTAACTATTATTACTCTCAGTAATAAAATTAAAGAAATTCAGGACCACTTTTACTATCTTTGTAATTTCCCTTAGGACCTACTAAACAGCTGGTAAATGAAGTTAACAATTTAAGAATGGAGATCTCACTAGGGTCTTCAACTGACTCCCGGGCCATTTTGAGGTTCTGTGGGCAATCCATAAAGCCTCTAGAGGATTCTAGAGCCTTCCCTCAGTCCACTTTCTTCCTCCTTTTTGTTTCCTTCCCCACTCAGTGTTAGTTTTTGTTTTATTTAAAAAGCACCCATGCCAAAGGAAGGACTGGCTTCTTGCTGGAGCTGACTAAACACATGAGTATCCATCCAGCATTGTTTAACTTTGACTCCGCTGGCAAGTACTTGCTCACAGAATCAGGCCAAGCTGTGTTTCTGAAGACATTCTGTGTGGGTGCCCCTTGCCAAGCTTCAAATTACAGGGTCTTCTCTAAAGCCCTTTAACCTACCATTTGGCAGTGTTTTTGTTTTGTTTTGCTTTGTTTTGCCAGGGTCTGATCTCTTCTAACACAGTGAACGTAAAGTCATTCTTTGTCATTGTTAACTGGGCTCGAGTGATGGCCAATTACACACAGTAAATAACTGTCAACTGCACACAAGGCTGAAAGGGACCTGATTATGGGTTGAATTGTGACCCCTCAAATTTCAGATGGAAATCCTAGCCCTTCAGTACCTCAGAATGTGACTTTATTTGGGAACAGTGTTGTATGTGACATAATTAGTTAAGGTGAGGTGATGCTAGAATAGGATAGGCCCCTAATCCAACAGGACTGATGTCCTGATAAGAAAGGGAAATGTGGAGGCAGCCGTGCACACAGGGAGAACACCTTGTGAGAATGAATGCAGAGACTCGGGTGAGACTTGTACAACCCAAGGAATGTCACAGATTGCCAGCAAACCGCAGGAGCCCGGCAGGAGGAGGAAACAGCTCCTCCCTCACAACTCTCAGAAAGAAACAACCCCTGCTGACACCTTGATCTTAGACTTCCGGCCTCCATACCTGACAGATGATATATGTCCACTGTGTACGCCATGCAGGGTGTAGTGCTGTGTTATGATAACCTTAGAAAGGCTGACTGCATGTTTCCTGCTACCTATATTATAAATGGAACAAATCTTATTCAGTAAAGATCTACCTCAGGCTGTTGTTTTCAACAGAACATCTCAAGTTTTACATAAATACTTTCATGCTTATGTATTCTGTTTTTAAATGCTTACTTTATTTATTATTATTAATGATACTTCATTAAGAGCGGTATCAATTTCCCAAATACTAGGATGCATATCTGTAACTGAGCTGTGGATTGCATTTTGAAAGCCTTTTCACTGTTGTCTGTCCTTGGCCTATTGCGGCATGTCCATGGACAGACTCCAAGCCTCTATGGGAAATGTGGAAGAGGTGCTAACCCATAATGCATTTGTAACTGAACTTTGTTATCATATAACAGGTATGTTATCATTTCCTAGTATAGTACAGTATGCAGTCAGCCTTTATACACTCTCCTTGCACACTTTCAGTAAGTTGCATCATCATTTTTTCTATCAAGTTTTTATACATAGTTGTGATCCACTCTTTTAAGACCACTGTGTCTTCTTATCACTGTATAGACTATTGTGAGTGCTAGTGAAGATTTATATAGGCTGTTACAAGGGCTAGATAAGCTTTATATAATACAAAAATGGGAACTTTGTCAATGGAGAAATGAAACCAAACTGACAACTAGTTTTTTTATCTTCTGTGGCAAAATTGCTTTATGGCCAATCAGTTACCCGGCAAAAAATGCTCATGGTGAAGATGCCTATGGCAGAACTACCCAGAAAGTACTAGAACCTTGTCACACACCAGCTCTGTGGAGCCAGTTAGGCTACTGAAACTCTCTGAATCTGTTTCTTTACAAAATTGTTCAGAGAATTCAATGAATAAGTTACCTGGAGCTATGAGAGGTTACATGTGAACTATAAATAGAAGTGCTAACTACTATACCTTATTTATTTGAAAGCATTCAAAGGGCTAAAGAAAATAAGATCAATCCATGCAGGACCCAGGCAACAATCTTTCCATTATGCTCAACTCTGGGTAGACTTGTGTTCAAATTCTCTTTTTCCCTTTCTTCAATTCCTATCAACACATGACTCACTGAAACTTTGATATAAAATATTCTACTGGATTAGGGATGGTGGGAGAGAGGTAAAGGTAGGGGTTTAGAAAGTATATCACATAGGAACTTGATTTTCAAGTGCTGACATGCCCTCAATTTTGAAAGAATTCAAAGGAGATTTGTAATATCATTAGGGGTTAGGAAGCAGTCCTTTTACCAAACACTAAGGAACCTGATAAGGTTATGCTTAGAAGAAATAAAGTCAGAGGTGAGATTTAATACTCCAGTACTTGTGATACAGATGAGATTACTAACCAGCTGAGATTCCATGTCTCCAGCAATTGTAGGGCAAATGACAATTAGCTTTAGTTGCATAAGTGATAACCCCCAGATAGTGAAACTAGGGTTGGGCTTCCTTCTAGAGAGGTGCCACCCCCTTGTGATATCAAGGGACTGGGAATGGGTACTTGTTCCCTACTCTGTAAATGCTTCCCATTACCTCAGAGATTGATGCTATAATTTCCATGATTTATATGTTATTGCTTGGATTAGGCAACATAGTATTTTGTTACCCAGGAGGTCATACAACAATTAAAACAGAAGGAGTTAGTTGACAGTTTCCAAAAATAAAAAATTTGATTGACACTGAGAGGAGTGCCACCGGATATTGGGTTCTTGAAGAGGGAAGTTGCTATTATCTCTCCCAGAGGGGAGAGAGTACAACGTGTGGTGTGGTGACCCATCCACCTCTCCGTTCAATGGACATCTGACCCTCCTTAGGAGCTATTAACCACTGACTGGTTAGTGCTTCATCTGATGAAGTCACTCTTCTGGCTATCTTCAAAAGCTGGACAAATGATGTCCAGTTATCTTACGTCATTGCCTGAGTTTCTGAAACCGTTCAACTGCTTGCACACATCAAAAAGGTTTGGACAAGCACTGTTCCCCATGAGCCTGTGACCAACACTCAGCATCACCTGGGATCTGCATGTTAGATATGCAGATTCATGGACCTGCTCCATCAGTGTCTCTGGGATGGATTCCCAGGAGTCTGCATTTTAACAAGCCCTCTGGGTGACCTTTTTCATAATAAAGCATGAGGACCACTGGTTTTGATTGCTCTTAACTGGTTAAGAACATGCATGAACTTGTATTTATTTTCTGGCCCCTCAGCAACATATGTTCACTCTTAAAAGCAGGGTGAAATATTTCTTTGCAGTATCATTCATTTTTTCTATTTGCCAGCTAACTTCTTAGTAGTATTTATTTGAGTCCATTTTGCCATACAATAGATCACCAAGATTATAATTAAGAAGCTTATTCAAATGTATTTAAAATGTTTAAATGGAAACAACCTGGAGATGTAATTGCCAAAATTTAATCAAGGATTTAATTTGTAGCTCAGACCAGCCAAATGGATTTTCCCATTTTTCAGTTCATTATTTGTACAAGGAAATGAAAAGTATGGAATCACAGGCTGCACAGTGAACCCTTGAAGCATATTGCCGTGTGCTCACTGATTCTCATTTGCCATATTATATCATCCTGCAACTTGGTACTTGCAGTTCCCAAAGCCAGACTAAAGCAAGTAGGGGGAAGAAAGGAGACATATATATATTCTTAATCATGTTATAAATTATTCCTAGAACATATTAACTCACACATTGCTTTGAGAATTAATAGAATAAGCTAAATATCCTGTTCTTAATTCTCCTTGTTAAAAAAAAAAATGCCCTTATTTTAGCATGCTGTATCCAGCTGCCCTCAAACCAACTAAACTGGGGAGAAGTATGATTGAGAATTGGAACATATTTCATGTGAATTTGATGATGGCTGCTGCTGGTTGTGTTGCCTCCTCCATCCTATCAGTGATAATAGGTTTTCACTGAGCTCTTTGCACTTATTTTACAAAAGCCCAAGCTTTGAATACTCTGTGCCCCACAGCATCCATCATTTAGACTCTGAAACCCCTGGTGTGGATTTGACAGAGCAGTACTTTTCCAGCATGGTTTGCCAAGTCAGCATGACTGTCTCTGCTCTGAGAAAATAAACACATAAGGTTGGTGATGTTCTAATCAAGGTGGGCAAGCTTGTTTCTATATTGATATTTGAACAATGCTTTCCTAACTGAAGTGCTGGATTCAGATAACATTAGTGTAGACCACTTCCGTTGCTCTGGGTGTAATGAGGATAGTGGCGTCTAAGTAAAACAGTGTCTCTCCCTTGGCTACAGTAGCATAGGCACATCTGAGCACTTCTTTATGGAGAAAAAAATCAAGACGTTTTAGGGTCAAGTCACTCCATCTATCTGCACTTTGTGCAAATGATATCTGAACTGTTCAGGAACAAGGACAATTGGATCTCAAGTGTTTCACAATAAGGTATGTATTGTAGTCTTCCCACAATATTTTTATTATGAAAATTTGCAAACATATAGAAAGGTGGAAAGAAATTTACAGTGAATTCCCTATCTATATTCTACAATTAATCTTTTACTATAGTTGGCTTTGTTATGTATCTGTCACTCTACCCATTCATCAGTCTATCTTATTTTTTTCAATAAAAGGTGAGTTGTAGACATCAGCACCCTTCAGTGCTGAACATTGAGCATGCACATCTTTAACTAGCATTCAATGTATTTTTTTTCTTTTATTTTGGGGTGGAAATTTCCATACAATAAAATACACAGATCTTAAGCATACCATTCAATGAGCTTAGCCAAATGTATCCACCTTTGTAACCCAAAACCCTACCCAAACAGAGAACATTGCCATTCCCCTAGAAGCTAATAATGTGTATATGCCTGAATTAATGTGTACATACTGCTAGACCTCTGATACTTTTCTTAATTTAATAATGAGGACTTAATGTGATAACTGTGGGGGCAGACATGTTTATCTTCTGTCTTCTCCCTTTTTCTACTCTCTTACCTAATAAAAATGACATGCTACTCAGTCCACTTGCCATTCTACATATCCCGTCCTTAGCTCTGATTTCTTAAATATTCTAACTCTGCATCAAAATTAGTAGAAAACAAGGCACAACAAGGGAAAATTAACCAGCCTCTGCTCCTCAGGACTACATCCTGTAAAAGTAAATCAGCTCATGCTGACTGATCCACAACTTCCTCCATGCTCATCATTTGTAAGGTAGGATGGTTGGGTGCAGGAAGTCAATTGGATGTTACTTTTTAAACTAGTCTGGTTCCCTGATAACAACTGATCTTTGCTGGGAGTGCTGTGTTAGGAAGGCTCCTGAGGCTGCTTGCACTTAGTGAGAAAGTACCACAATTGCTTAGCGATGTCCACCACAGAGAGAAGCTGGGGCTGGGAATGAGTGGCAGGCATACCATCCCTTATACACTAGCTTTGAGTGAGCTCCTGGGACTAGTCCATGTGATCATCCAGAAATACTTCTAGATTGAGCTGAGTGACTGACTGCAAAGGACAGAAGGGCCCTGAGTATCATTTTAAAACATTTTTGTCCTGGTTCACTTGTGTATAGTAATAAAATAATTAGTATTGCTTTGCAACATTTCTACCCATGAGAGGGGTGCCCAAATGGGGTTTAAAAATACAGGATCGGGGGAAAGAGGAAAGAAAGAGACAAAGAGGGAGAGGAGAGACAGGGACCTATGTATTCTATCATTCGAAGGATGAAAATGTGTCTCTATTTGCCTTAAGGCTGATGTACTTCAGGAATTACCCTTCCCTTGCCCAGTGTGAACAGCTAAGTAGTTAAGTATGTGAATCACTGCTACCGTGGGATAGTGATGCCCAGTTCAACGTTACTGCTTTTCTCTTAGAAGCAAATAGATACTGGATCAGTCAGGATTATTCTTAGCATACAGGGCTGACGGTGAGGTGAGGAATCAAGCGTTGCTTTCATCTTTGTTCTAACCGTCTTAAAAATAACACTTCCGCAGACGTCAAGATGACTTGTGCTGTTCCTCCTCCCCCCGTGTGATCTCTCTCTTCACGGCGGTGTTCCCCAAGTGTCAGCTGCTTGGCTCAGGATCATTTTCAAAGACTCAATTTTCAAAGCAAATATACACTCAAGTCAGTAGTAGTTTCAAAAACAAAGGTTATCACTTTTTTCCAAGGGGGTTATACGAGAGAAGGAAGGATGCTGAGAATAGAGTGTGAGTTTATTTCACATGGCAGGTCTCATAAAGATCGCATCCATACATGCTCTGCCAAACAACAGAAGAGGGAAAGAAACAGGGGCGCAGTGGGGGACGACTCAGATGAGAGCAAAACTGAAGAAGCAACTTTAGCCACGTGTGAAGTTTAAGCAAATATGCCTACAGGATAGGTTTTCTTACCGAGTCTCGAGTTAACTCCTGGCCAGAAATCACAGTGGAGATAAGCACATGCCCCACCTCCTCCTTTCGCGGAGAACATTTTTATTTCATCAGGATTGCTGGGGAATGTTGCTGCTGATAAGTCTACAGAATATATTTCTGGGAGTGCATTTTGAGAACTTGGGAACAGAGACAGTCTGTCTGAACCCAGCTCCACTTTCTTTGCTTATCACTTTTTAAAAGCCTGTTATCTTTAAAAGCCAAATTAACATTTCATGATATGGCTTCTCGGCAGCTGACACTAGGGCATCACAGAGCTAGACAGGAATGACTAAGCAGTTTTGTGAAATGAACATCCCCAGTGTCAGTCATGTATGGAAGCTATTTGTTCCTCTCTAGGTTTCTGTAGCGCTTTAAGAAAACTGCTTCTTCCAGAAAAGGTGTGAATAGTGTAATAAACACAATGAGCCACAAAGTGTATTCTTCTAAGAAGTCAATTAATGATTCACACTGATGAGTTAAAAAGTATGGTTCATTTTCTGTGTGGAATATTACATTACACAGAATTTTCTCAATGCATTCAGAGATACACTTAGAAATATCCTGGGTAGCAATTTTTAATAGCATGGTGCTAGGTTTAATAGTCCACCAGTTAAAGCTCAAAAATAAAATAAATGCAATCCTCATCGCTAGATGAATCCTAATACTTAAAATGTGACTTTTGATGCCATGTCTTATTATTCTTGGCACCCTAAAGAATTCCAGATGCCATATTACAGTGAACTTGAATGTTTCTCAGAAACATACAGTTCTGTAAAAGTGAAGTCTATAAATGTATTTCTGTGGGTAACAATATGATAAGAAGGTTTACCACATGTTTATAGCATTTATAGAGTCAAACTGTGGCTGGTAAAAGATCACTTCTAATGGGTTTGCTGAACTGTGTAAAAATATACTTAGAAAGTTATAGAATGGTCATTTTTCATGGGACACATTGTTTTGTCTGTTTTCTGTGTGCTAAATAAAGGCACTTTGAACAAAAGTTTTCCCCATAAATTCTGAGATACATTTTTTCCCAGGAGATTGTTCCCTTCTATTTCTGTTATCATAGGATACTAATTTTTTGACATTGCATATTATTCAAAATTTCAATGTCGTTATCCTATATGGCTTCTGATATCAGAGAATGTTTTTTAATTTTTTTAAATTTAGAGAGGTACCATGGTGGATAAAAATTCAAACAGCTAAAATTTAAGGTTCATCATACACACACACAGCAAGGTAAGCAGGCTGCTCATGTACTTAAAGGAATAAAACTTCTTTTCCTCGCTGTATTTCTTAGTAAACCTAAAAGCAGTCTCCTTGGTTTATTTTGCATGTTTTATTTTCTTGGACTTCATTTTTCATTTTATTGTGTGTGTGACTGTGTGTGTGTGTGTGTTTATTTCTCAGTACATCTTTCAGTGGTAAAACAGTTTCGAGTAAGCATTTTGTGTAGAGGGGGTTTTAATATGTTTGATAAGAGTTTTTCTGTTTTCCTCATTTATACATTTGATAAGGTACTTTTCTCACTGCTTAACCTCTATTCCACCTCCCTTTTTTTTTTTTTAATCCCATGAGAATCCATGCAAACAAAAACTAGGTCTTTTCCATTCCATCCTCTAAAAAAGGAAAGAGCATTAGTTGCAATCATTACTTGAACCATTACTTGGTACAGGGTTAGTGCTGGCAGGCACTGTCCCTCAGCCATAAGAGGACAGGTAAGTATATATATATATATATATATATATATATATATATATATATATATATATATAAAGAGGTATATACATATATTTAGAAAGAAATCATTTCTGCAAACAATAGGTATGAAAACCACAGGGCCTGATTTTGAACAAGCAGGCATAATGTCCGGGAAAAATGTATGTGTGTTCAGTGATCTTGTACGTGTTCAATGAACTTTCTTTAAGAGGCTGGTTTGCATTATTTGAGGACCTACCTGAGTCATGTCTGCATCTTCACTTTGCTGAGAAGGCCAGTGGCCTTCCGTGGCAATCTCCAGTGGGCACCCTGCCACGTTACCTGCCTCTCATGACCCCCAAGCATTGCTGCCTCCACGAGCAGCACCCACTTCTGCATCTGGAGAATCAGGGGAAGTTCTACCATAGGTTTTCCATCTAATGTACTTTACTGACAATCCTTCCGAAAGAGGCTTAGTGAGCCCAACTCGGAATTGTGTGGCATCACTGTCCCTTGTAGAGCTTCATTTGGAGGTGGAGGGAAGCACTTTTGACCTCTCATAGCAGACCTGAAAGGTGAATGCCAACTGACACTTATCCAGGAGGGCTCCCATCCCATGCCTTTCTCTGGCTACTTAGGCAGACATAGGGAATTTTTCCCCAGAGCTCTCACTTGCTCCGTCTTGACTAAATCACTTTGAAGAGCACATTTGAACCTAATTGTTAATGTCCCCAGTGAAAATATCTCCTTGAGTCCTTCCATAGAAAGAAACATTTCATTTCATCTCTGCAAGTTCAGTGTGTCTGTGAATGGGATGGTACACATATCCATTATTGGAAAATATGAACATTTCTAATATTTTGAGTAAAAAAGAATTATGAGGAAGGATAGAAAATAAATATGATAACCAATGAGTGCTTACATTTGCACATATTCCTTCCTTTTATTTTACACACCCTTCTTGGTGTATACAAAATCCAAAATAACAGAGTGTAACTTTAACTTAATTTTGAATATCTATTTTTTATTTGTTTCCTTTAATTTCTGTGACCAACAGAATTTGGGGCTTTGGGGAAATGAATTTAAGGAAAAGGGCCTGATATCCTTAGTAACCATGGCTGAGATCTTTCTTTCTCTAAGATAAATGAAAGGCACTGGCTAGGTGTTCCACTCTACAAAATGTATCTATCATAGGTTTTTTTCTTTGCACTCAGAGTAGTACTAGGAAAAAATGAGGTCACGCATTTTCAAAGTGTAGTGTATTTTGTGGATTTTCTTTATGTGTGGTTTTTCGAGTCAGTTTTTTTTTTTTCCCCTTTCCTTTCCAGGTCTCACCTATACTTCTAGGCAGAATCTTGTAAATTGTGTCAGCTGAGAACATAGTTACAGACAGTATAAGTGATTTTAAAAGCCACCAAACACAAAGGGATTTTTCTAAGTCCCCAGAACAGCCAGCATTCTGTTTAATCCAGTCCCTTCAGAAGGTGTCTTACACCCCTGATATTTAAAGCCATACGATCATCTGCAAATAATCAAAAGGATAGAATTTTCAAAGAATCCAGTCCATAGGCAACATGTATTATGTTATTTAGTTAGCTTTGACAAAGTCATCCAGACGTTTGAACATTATTATCTACAGTATTTCTTTTTCCTTCCATATGAAGACATATAATTCAGATTTGAGGAGCAAAGAATGTCTGTTTCCTATTTGACTTGAGGTGTCTCAATTTAATCCCCATTTTTATTCATTATACAGGCACTGAGCTAATTACTTTTGAGAAATAAATGATAAAAAACATCTAATAATTAGACGCAAAGGCTTTTGAGGTATGCTATGTGGCACTGTGGGGAAATGTTTCTTATTTTTAGATGTAAAATCTTATATGGTAAAAAACATTGATTTAACCAAAAGTTCTGAGGCCAGTAAACTTTGCATACCCATTTTTCAGGCTGCTGGGAAAGTACCAGTATTTTCACAATTATGATTCAGTAGAAAAGAGATGTGAAAGATAACACAGTGATATGTTGTCTGTTTAATTGTGATGACAACGAGCTTTAGAAGGATTATGAATCCCATGAACTGCAGTCAAGTACGTAGACAGAAGAATACTAATTACACATATTAGAATATTTCTAGATTGTATGTGTTTTAATATTTTCTTGCCAGAAATGACAACATTATTTAATAGTACTTGAAGAAATTGCATGGAGTAGAAAGAATATTACCATCAGTTTCATGGAAGATCCAAATGCATTTTGTTTTCATGAAGATCCACTGTTACTACATAGTGCTTATCCAAGATCAAAGGCCATCTTTCTGTTTGATAAGATGGATTTTTCAGCCTTCCATTCATCCATTTATTTATTTATTTATTTATTTATTTATGTGTGTGTGTATGTATGCATATATTTTTTTCTTGTCCCACCTCCTATTATACTTTGACAGGACCACATTCTGAAATAATGTATAGTCTTCCAAGGATTTCATGTTCATTAATTTCATTTCCCCATTTTCTTGAGGGTACAGAGATCATTTACTTCTCCAGTGCTTCTCTAACATTTTTATTGAAGGACACAATGCATTCTTGTTGATAAGACTTTTGTCAGTTTAAGAGGACAAAGAGGATACTTTCCTGTTCACAGATTGTAATGTTTCTAAAGGCTGCTTACCTTCCCATCTACATCTTAAGAGTATATATAATGCCCCATATTTTAAATTTAACCTTTAATTTGATTACCTTAAAATTCTGCCATGTTCATTAATGGAGATAGTCAAGTCAGGCACAGAAAATCTTAGGGTGTTTCTTGATGGAGGTTTATAGGGAAATTTGCTGTTAAAAGGGAAATCAGAGAACTGAAGATTTGTGAAGAGATCATGATTCAGTATTTGCATGGAATAGCCTTATAGTACTTAATGATTAACTCTGCCAAAATTTATAAAGCTGATCAATTTTGTCTTAATTATATAGGTTTCCTCCCTCCCATTTAGTGTGTATTTGTTCAAAGTAATATTGTTTTCTAAAGAGAAATTGTTTTATGTATTTAAACTTATTTACTATAATGCCCTTTGGATATTCTTCTTGCCCTCAAATACAGCAAAGTGTGTAATTTTAAAAGAGTGATCTAGAGCTTATTCCTGACATTGCCTCTGTTTTCCATGCCTATAGAGAAGGATTTAGATGGAAGTGATTTAGGATTCTTTCTCTTTAAAATGTTTTTACAAATTAACTTATGAGAAAATGTAGCCTTAAACTTAATTTTATGACCCATACATTTTGAATATTTAAAATTGGGCTAATAAAAAACAAAGCAATAGAAATTCTCAGGGGTTTAATTTTACTCATATGGCAAGAGTTGATGGTTTGTGAGTTTTACAGCATTTCATTAGGGAAATTTTATCAGGGCAGTAAAGTAGAATATATACACCTAAACTGGCAAAGTGGAGCCCCCAGTAGAGTGTGTTCATATGTACCGATTAACTTGAATTCTTACCTTGTGAGGAAACACTATGCAAATTATTTTATTTTCTGGACTATTAGACCCAGAAAGAGAAAGAAAATATATATTACAGAGCAATCTTTGTCTTTGTAGCCACGTTTCATCTCTATAAGCATCTTGACTCTATAAAATGAGTGCTTTGATAATCTAGCCACCGGTTACCCAATGTGTAGGAATGAAACCCATTGTTTAAGATATGGATTTTCTGGTGAATTTGGGGAGTAACAGATTTTCTCCTCACAACTTTCATAACACATAAAATAATATAAATAATATTTATAAGATATTGATAGAAATGTTTGAAAGTAAATAGACATATTTTTTTTAATTTTGCTTTTGTAATTGATTCAAATTGTTCTTCAACTCCTAGAATCTTTAACCAGTTGTTTGTGTTTTGCTGTCTTTGAAGTTGGCTGTGTATTTTCATGGTGTTCTATTATCTAGAGGTTTGAAAGGCAAGTTTTAACTTTATCAAACTGCAGGCAGGAAGAGATATTACACAAATATGCCAATCATATTTTGATATCACAGCCTTATATCAACACGTCCATCAAAATGTGGGAGAATAAAGCATTAATTTTGAGGTGTAGGCATTTTTCAGAGCAAGTTTTCTGTTATATTTATGTTGAGTATTCTCAGCCACAAAATCACCAAGAAGAAAATGGACCAAATATCTCAGGGTTCTGTGCTTCCTCCTAAAATACCTGCCTTTGATCTGAAGAACAGCTTTCTCATCTGACAAGACTGACCCAAAATATGACTCAAAAGTGACCTCTCTGTCCATTCTTCTATTAAAAAATAATAGCACATGCTCTTGTTACTTCTTTTCTTCTAGTTTATTTATGGCTTTCTGGCAGCTCCAATCAATTGGTTCTTTCTAATAGCCAATCATATATTTAGTGGGTCTTCATTTCCACTCATCCAAGGAAGAACAGTCAAGAAGTCCTGCAGCAATACTCCCAAAAGAAAAACAAAACCAAACAAGATGGTTTAATTCTTGACACTCGTGATTCATTGAGTCCCCGTTCATCTGTCATGTAAGAGGTGTAGGCATCAGGTTAAGTTTTCATTTCTGGTCTGGTCTCTCTGACAGACTCATACTGCCCTGGAGTTAAATGGAAAACATACTTATTGAAAGTAAATTGTTTTTACCTATAGAAACTGTCTTTCTCTCTAACACAGAATAATGTGGGTTTTCTCCTAGGAACTTCTGTGGATAGTTAAATGCTGGCAGCAACCAAACAAACAAAAATACCTTATTTATGTGTGGCCCTTCCTTATATTCTTTATAATGTTGCCTTTCCATTTTAACTTTATCTTGCCTATCTAATCTTCAGCCCATTTTGCTAAGACTTTAGAAGATATAATTTTTTTTTCTGTTTGAATTTGGCTTCTTTTCTTTTTCTTTAATACAAGTATTATTGATATGCAATCTTATGTTAGTTTCAAATATACAACACAGTGGCTCAACAGTTACCCATATTATTAAATCCTCACCCCCTCTACTATGATTACTATCTATCAATGTAGAAAGATGTTACAGAATCATTGACTATATTCTCTATGCTGTACTACCATCACTGTAACCATCTTATACTGTGATTGCAAATTACTGTGCCCCTTTATTCCCCTCCCCCTCCCACCCACCACTGTCCCAACCCCTCCCCCCTTGGTAACTGCTAGTCCCTTCTTAGGTTCTGTGAGTCTACTGCTATTTTGTTCCTTCTGTTTTGCTTTGTTTTTATATTCCACAAATAAGTGAAATCATATAGTATTTGTCTTTCTCTGCCTGGCTTATTTCCCTGAGCATAATACCTTTTGGATCCATCCATGTTGTTGCAAATGGCAGGATTTCTTTTCCTTTTACGGCCGAATAATATTCCATTATGTGTATGTGCCACATTGAAAGGTATAATTTTTAGCTCTCTGCTATCACTTGGCAGTGTTTATTTTCTAGGGCCTTATTTGCCATAAACATTAAAAGCTTTAATAAATTGAATCTGAATCTGCTTGTGTCCTGACTTGGTGACATTAAAAATGGAAGAACAAAAGAGGGAAAAACACCAGAATTATCTTTAGATAGTCTTGTAGCCTCTACATTGAGATAAATTATTTGGTAGTCTAATCAAAGAAATTGCTGGTTATATTCTTTTACTGTCATTTTGTAAATATTATTCATTGTGATCCATGGCCTCCCTTTCGTGCCTCACCTCAGTGGGTGAACCGGAGGAGAGAAGGTGGCGTCTGATATTATCATTTCTCTGATTTTCTACACAGAACACCTAATAATATTATTGTCCACATGCAAATGCAAATGTCTATACTGATTCTGCATAATAGTAACTAATATACTGGTAACTCCTAAGGGGCTGAATTGTTAAGATGGGTCTTTTACAAAGTGGACAATATAATGTAACATTGAGAATAATAATGCTCTCTTTAGGATAAGTGATAGTGTTCAGGCTCAGTATTTATATTTGCTTTAAAAAGTGCATTGTGCTCATTTATGTTTTGGTATGGAAGCATGCATTATAAGATCACTTCATTCCATATTTTTGAATAATTGACTAGACATCATGATTTACATGTATATATCCACAAGTGTATATTATAACTCATTTTATTAATGGCTAAAGCATTTTTACATGACCATCTTAAGACTAAAGTGATCTTCAGCTAAGATGTTTTCCTCTATGAAAAGTCAACATTATGGTATCTGATAAAAATAGAAGATCCTTCATTTCTATTTCTCCCCAATTTAGAGTGAGGTAAAGTCATCGGAAAATATTCATCAATACATGATTATAATATTTTATGCTGTAAAAGGCAAGTTCAGACTAATTCATAGATCTTAGATTCATGGATATAATTTTCTCTGGATAATTAGATATTTTAAGGCAATTGAATGTCTGAGGAATAAGGACATTTATGATCACATGTACACATACACATGTGAATGCCTCTCTGGGGGTGCACATTTATGTGTAGCTCTATAGAAATGAATACAAACGTTAGATGTTTTACATGAGATGTGGAAACTATTAGAGGTGGTCTATGCATTAAAGTCTAATCACGTTTTTTTGTTCGTTTGTTTCAACAGCATATTCTAGAGTACTTAGGGCAAAAAATGATTTTTAGTAATTTTTATTCACATGCCCCAAATTGTTGAATTGTTGGTCCATCTGTGATCAGGTTGTCTGTAACTATCATTTACAGTTCTATCTATAATAGACAGCCCAAGTCACAAACAAAGAGCCATCCAATAATGAGAGCGGGGAACAAGAAAAGCACACTAATTTGTTTCTACTGACTCATTTATTTAATGGTGATCTTGAAAAATGACTTCATTTTCTTGGGTCTCCATTTTCTTCCGTGTAAAATAGACCATGCTGCTTCAGAAGGTTATTGTGAGGATCAAGCACTGTTAACATACATGAAAGTCTAACATACGTCAGTTGTATGTTCACTTAGTTTTACAAACTGTTTCTTCTTGGTGGACGAAAGGATGAAATCAGTCAATTAGATAAAGCAAGATAGACTCTACATCAGCGAAGAGACTGTCTGGAGAGTGGGGCAGGAGTCCATGGGCTGTCATGACTTTCTAATCACTTCTGCTTCAAATATCCAGTTTCTAATAAATTTGGATTAATTATATCATCGCTTTGTCATATGCATTTCAACCTAATTGTGAAACTATGTTTCTATTTATTTTTAGCTCCCAGCCCTCAAAATCAGTCATAGAAGGCTTTGTCTTTAGTTCAAACTTCTCTACAATTTTGAGAAGACAATTTCCTATCATAGAAAGGCAAATCTTTTACCACTGTAAATCCATTAGAAAAACAATGTGCTTTAAAAACATTTTATAAGGCTTAGTTAATCTTCTTATAAACTTATTTTTCTAGAACTGGTTCGAGAAAAGTACTCTGTTCTGGTTTAATTGGATTACCAAAAGCTAAACATCAGTCTAGAAACCTGTATATACATGCACGGGGCCACGGTATTCTCCTCTTTGGGGTTTCTGAATTCTAAGTAATACAGGTGGGTTCTGATTTTAGGTATTTCAGGATTTGTATAAGGTTAGAGTTAAGCTATGTTTCAAAGTCATTCTGTATGCAGGTATTGTCCTAGATGTTGCGACTCCAGAGAGGATGAATTATAAACAAAAATACACACGCACGACTGTTCCAGCCAACCCCACCCCACCTGCCCACCCCTCGATTTAAAAAATCTATCCAAGTGAAAACAGATGCATGCAAAACAATAAAAATAAAACAAGGCAGATGAACTTTATATTCATGTAACAACTGTTAGGGTCAGAGGAAGAAACCTTCATGGTGTGGTCATTTCTAACCAAAGCATACCTGCTGCTTATCACTCAGTGTCCACTGAGACTCCCACCACCTGATCACTACTTGTCCCTTCATTTTGAGGGCCTGTTTGTTCATTTGTTTGTTTGAAATGATAGCTGTGCTCAAAGGACACTGAAAATTCCAACTTTTTTTTTTGAGTTTTACTATTTCTGTTACTGAAGGATTTGTTCATATTAGGGGCTCATGAATTGTAAAGAGGAATCGATTCTTACTATAGTTGTACAAAAGTTTAGTGTAGGAAAGAATAAATAAAACAAGCTGGTAGAAGTCAAAATATCATGGCTTCCCATCTTCACTAATGTGACCTTTTCCTCATTAAAAAATGACTTGTCATTCTAATTTTATTGGATTCCTATAATTGTTAAATGAAATAATGTGGACAATTGGCTAGACACATAATAGATATTCATAAGTGTAAGTTCTCTTCTACTTCTTGGAACTCTGTATTGACTCTGCTGTTCTTAATGTTTATTGAGGAGGGAATATTTTATTCCATATTTAGAACTTACTCTTAAGTATTATTTTGTCAGTTTGGATGCTAGTTCTCTTCTAGAGGTTTTATTCTGTCAGATTCCTTTGTTCTCCTCATTCTTTTTTCCCAAGTGCAAAATTTTAAGTGGTTTCTCAGGCAGTCCTCAGGTAACAATTTCTTGTGAAAAATTAACAATAATAAATGATCAGAGTATTTCCAGTTAGTTAGAAAACTTCACTGACTTTTACTGACAGATAAGGAATTTTCCTTTTATTGTTGGGAAAGCAGCCCTGGAGAACAAACTCTGCTTGTGTACTTTGCCAACTCCTGCTTAATTTAGTTTCATAAACAATCCCAAATTTAATTTTACCCAAAAATATAAACCAGTTCCCACAGCAGAAGTTTTACTAATTTCTAATTTGATGTTTATTTCTTTCCCATTCCTCTGTTGATTTTGCTGCCCTGATTGAGCAGCAAGATGGTGGCAGGATAAATGGTAAGGTCTAGGGGTTACTGGGTGTTATGTTTCTCCTAAACCAAGACTGGTCACTGGAATTTCAATATTTCTTTCCTCCTGTTTACCTTAGATAAAGATGCCCTAGGCACTGATGTTTTTAAAATTATCATTGTTTTCGGTTAAACAACTCCCTTAGGATCTTGATCTACAACAGTGATGGACTGTGATACTTGATGATGGAAGCTTGCATGTTTCCAAGTCAAGCTCTCCTCTCCTTTAAACCTAGCTCTGCCCTTTCTAATTGTGTGGCTTTGTGGGAATTAGGCTCTCAGTTTTTTCATCTTAAAATGAGGATTATAATAGTACTTCTCTCACAGGTAAAATAAATGTACCTAGTACACAGAATGGAACACAGTAAGTGCTGGATAAGTGCATTATTTTTGCAAGGTAATTCATGTTGATTGTTCAAACTACTACTTTGCAATTAAACTTTCATTGCTGGAAGGCCCATAAAAAGCAATGTCACACACTGTATGAGAAGAGAGAAGCAGAGATCTTTTGTTATATCAGCCACACTGCATCACAGGTGACTACTGGCTCCCCCTCTCTGAACAAAAGCCAGAACAAGATGGAAAGTTAGGTGTTTATAAAAGCACTTCATTTATAATCCTTGAGAGTTGATATTTACAGTATTAGCTTGGGTTGCCCAAGAAGCAGATGCTGAGATAAAGATTTGAGAAAAAGTAGTTTATTTGGGACATGAAGGAAATACCAGTAGTGGGGTGCATGACAAGGAAGAGCACCTTAGCAAGACAATCACCATGTGAGTGATTGGAGCTCAGTCCTGCTAGGGCAACAATATGCAGCAAAGTCAGACACATACCTCAGAGTTATCCCATCCAAAGGGTGAGGGAGCTGGCGTATTCATACACCAACCCCTGACAGTCAGTAGTTAAGTGTCACCTGTAGTGGCTTGTTGGTTCTCCAGCATTTGGAGGTTGCTATAGAGGAGGGCAAAGGAGCTCTGGCCAGCCAGGGAGGAGGTCCTCAAGAAAATGAAGGGGCTGTGTGCCCTGCGGCGGGAAAGACAAGGGAATATTAAGTGGGCACCAAAATTATACGTTTCAACTCTTACACAGTAATATCAGTATGAGTTTGAAGGAAAGTCTTCATAAATGTATAATCTTAAGGATATAATAATGAGTTTATATTGAAATTTGATATAGAAACACACATAGCTTTGGCAAAGAAAAGCTTTAACACGCCTGTGGAATTTTAGACACCTTCCTCGAAACTATTAATCCTTGCGCACGTGGTTCTTGAATAGCCCCCCGTATAGGCATCTTCATCAGTGTTCCGCCACATGCTATTGCTCTCTGAAACTTTGGGGAATGTGACCAGAGCTTCACCTGGGCTCCCTTTCTCTTCATTCTCTTATCTCCCATCCAAACTCCTTTGCACATTAGTGTTACCCATGAACTGCCAGGGCAGAGTTTATTTTAACCTATTATTCTGCTTCACAAAGGAGGAAACTTATTAGATAAAAATCTTGGATCACTACCCTCAGCCTGATCTGCTTAGTAGTACATTCAGTTGCAGATTCTACCA
The DNA here is from genome assembly GCF_030020395.1 of Manis pentadactyla. Lineage (NCBI taxonomy): Eukaryota > Metazoa > Chordata > Mammalia > Pholidota > Manidae > Manis > Manis pentadactyla. The sequence goes on along the minus strand of NC_080032.1, from coordinate 39,061,147 downwards.
GCTCCTGTCCTTTCGTTAAACTGCTGATAAGTGTTATTTCTCTGACATGTTCCATGCGTACCTTATTCTTAATAACTAAGGGGGAAAAGCAACACGGAAACTTTCATACCTGGTTCATAATTTATGTGGGCTCCCTAAAGGGACAGGCTTGTGGCTGTGCCTACATGCCTGTGTAATTAATGCTCCTTCTTCAGACTCCTCTTATTCTATTTATAGCCACAGGGCTTCAGTTTCATAAGTGTCCAGAAAGTTCTGAGTAATGCACAGAATTCTACATACACAGCAAATGCAACCTTGGCAAAATGTAATCCCCAGTGAGAGAGGAAAACAGAGAATCAACAATCTGTTGTTTTTATTGGAATAATAAAACTGGAGCCATTTGTGTCTGAAAGCACTGTAAACCAGATTATTTTTTTCATCCAAATCCTATAGCCAGGGTATAATGGACATTGCCATGAATTTGGTAAATGGAAAATTACTGTGTTTGGAGAAAACTTACTTCTCTTAATAGTCTTTCTTTGTTTGTTTCCTCATGTTCACATGTGCCTGCTCATATGGGTAGTTGATTAAGATGTGGACTGACATAAAATAGTATTTTACATGACCATGAAGAGAATTTGTGTCTGTCTAACAACACATTAAGGAAAAATGAATACAGTCATTTGCTAATACCATCTCTTAAGTCTTCCCATTTACTTTTTTCAAAATATTAAAAATTTTAGAAGAACTCCGTGTGGACTGCTACTCCTAATGCTTATAAGGAAGGGGTGTTTTCCTCAAAGAGAGCCACTCTTAATTATTTTTTGATTATTTGGATGTAATTACACATTTTTTGGCTGCAAAAAGTGTAGAAGTAGACATTATAAAATGTCTACCTTCAAATGCTGCTGTATTTGACTTAGGGATAATAAAAGTGATGGTGATGTTGGACTTTCAAGATGTAACATGCAATGGGATGGAGCCTGATATGTAATTAAATGATGCTGCCATACCTGTAAATGCAACAAACCCATGGAATAACTTTACTGTTCACAAGAATGAATATGATTCTTTGAATCTCCATTGGTCCCTAGATCTGTAGCTGGGTGTCTGTGTTCTACTAGCTCTTTGAGAAAAGATTAAGGATTCAAAACTGATTAAATCTCTTTCTTTTTCCATGTCCATAGTGTGGACAGTTCACATTTCTCTTCATTTTATCACCTTCAGAATCAAGTCATTTCCTGTGAAACAACAAAAAGAAAAATATCTCACTTTCAGCACATTTGCTTTAAAACTGGAATTTATAAAAGAAAACACTTAAAAGGGGACCCTGGAGAGGGACCTAGGGGGTCATTTAAGGACTGACATTTGCAAGGGCATGGATATGTGTTCTAAACCATATTGAAGCTATTCATTATTCCAATCCTAATGAAGCCTTTGTATCTTCATTCAGAGGCATATTAATAAGGCAAATATATCAAAGAAGAAGAGGTTTTGTTTTGTTTTTATATCTTAGGCTAATAGATTAAGTAATGGAGAACCTAGCTTTTCAACCTTTCTCTTTTTTATTTATATTGATTTTATGGGTGAAAAATAGGTGCTGGTTTTAATTTATACTTCTATGGTAGTATTCCCTTAAAAATGCAGGTATTAGAAAGGAAAACTGAAGGAACAAAACAGCAGCAGAATCACAGAACCCAAGAATGGCCTAATAGTTACCAAAGGGAAAGGGACTGGGGAGGACGGGTGGGAAGGGAGGGATAAGGGTGGGGAAAAAAGAAAGGGGGCATTACGATTAGCATATATAGTGTGGGGGGCACAGGGAGGGCTGTGCAACACAGAGAAGACAAATAGTCATTTTACACCGTCTTACTACGCTGATGGATAGTGACTGTGAAGGGGTATGTGGGGGGGACTTGGTGAATGGGGGAGCCTAGTAAATATAATGTTCTTCATGTAATTGTAGACTAATGATACCAAAATTTAAAAAAATACAGGTATTAGCCATTTCAAATCTGTGAGTTTTCTATTCATGTGCTTTGTTCATTGTTCTGTTGTTTTCAAGTATTTTCCAATTTTACTATAAAAATGTCAGACATTCACAAAGACAGAGTGTAGTATCTTGAAGACCCTTGTTCCCACCACCCAACAAATATTTACTAATGGCCAATCTTGTTTTATCTGCAATTCTACTCTTTTTCCTTCCAGATAATAATGGAGCAAATTGTAAATGTGTGATAATATCTCTAAATATTTCTGCATGTATTTCTGAAATATAAAAAACACTTTAAAAGCATAGCCCCAAAGCTAACCTTCAAGCTTAAACTAATAATTTATTAATGTCATGAAATGCTCAATATTCAGATTTTCTCTTAAAAATTTCAAAGTTTGAATCCAGATCCAAATAAAGTCTACCCATATGATATATGAAATATCTCTTAAATCTTGTTTCATTTATAGGTCATTTTTTCACTCTCTTTGCCAATGCATCAGAATTTATAAATAATAAAGAAAGTTATGTGACCCGTAGAGTTTGCTAAAGTCTGAATTTTGCTATAACATCCCCATGATGTCATTTAACATACTCCTCTGACCCTTTAGTTCTTGTGAATCGATAAGCAGATTTTCAGGTTTGAAAAGATCACTTTGTAAGTAGTAACATGTATTTCCATCCGGAGGGATGAACTATCTGGTTATTTCATTTTTTTCTGATGTGATAGCCTTTTATGATTACTGTCAAGATCCACTAACATTGTAGGAATGGCAAAATGGTGATACTCTGATTCTGTTATTCTGTTATTCATTTATTAGCTGGGTTAAATGTATAGAGAGAAACGGCCACTTTTCAACTACTCAGGGACTCCATAATACAGTTTATATAGGAAAAGCAGACTAAATACTTAATTCTCTCCCTTTGTAATCATATAAGTTGCTTCCCTAACATTTTGTTTAGGTGATCAGTAAAGGTTATTTTTCTTATACATTGTTTCATTTTGTCTTGAACATCATTATGAACTCTTGGAAATACATATATTTGCTATGTTTCAATGTATTGCAGTTTTTTTTTTTAAATTGATGCTTAAATTCTCTCACTTGGAAAGGTCAGTGAGAACTTCTTGGCTGCTGAGCCATTATTTTAGTGTGCACAGGCTACCATGGGTGGCTTTGCCAACAAATTTACTTCTCCCAGTGGTGGAGGCTGGGACTCTGAGATCAGTATGGGTTCAGGTTGAAAGCTGTCTTGCTGCGTCCTCACATGGCAGAGAGAAAAAAAATGCAAGCTCTCTGGTATCTCTTCTTATAAGCCACTGATCTCATCATGAGAGCCCCATCTTCATGACCTTATCTACACCTCATTCCCTCTGAAATGCCCCTTCTCCAAATACCATCCCCTTGGGGGGTTGGGGCTCCAACATTTGGATCTTGACAGGACACAGTTTAACCCATCGCAATAGTTTTGACTCAGTCCTAGTAGTCTCGGTTTCTTTGCTCCCAGGTAGGGCACGAAATCCCAAGCTCATTCCACACTTTTCCTACCCCATCCCTGGAGTGCACTAATTTTTCAAGGAGTTCTGGTTCCTCTTAATGGGAAATGATAAGTAAAAACCAAAATTTGGGCACTACAACTGCTCATTACTTTTGTTTTGGTCATTATTTCTAGGCATTTTTAATGGACAGAAGCAGGATTTTTTTTTTTTCCAAAATCAGATATGTCATGGTTTCATAAATACATTTCCAATTTACATTCAGGACCATTGGCTTTTTATTTAACCTCATTGATATTTTATCTGTATTCCTTTTCTTTATAACAAAAATTTTAGTTTTTAAGGAGACCATCAGCTCATTACTCACTTGTAAAATGACTTAGAATAAGAATAAAGTCTCACCACCAACAATATGGTGATGAAGTTTAAAACACTTTTGCACTACTTTAAAAAAAATTTTCTTACCCTACATTCCAATTGAGATTTACAGTGAAAATACTGTATATTAAACTTACTTTGCATAGATCCACTAACTGAATCCTCCCTTGGGTTTATTTGTTTTACTTTACTTCCAGTTGTTGTGATTGCTTATTTAATTCATTGTTCATTATAATTTTGTAAAGTATTGCTTATTATCAAATAATTTTTGTCCCTTTTCTTTTTACCCTATTCCTTCATTCCACACATAGATTTTTTAATTACAGCTTATCCATTTTAAAAATATAAATAAATATGCATAGGTGTATATTTATACCCCCCTCCCCATTTTTTTTTTAGATAAAATACAGCATACTATTTTCTAGATGGAGTTTTGTCCATCTAGCTTTTCTTTCACACAGCAGCATGTCCTAATGCTTCCATTATAACAGCACATGTAAGCATTCCTGTTCATGTTTGTCAGATGCATACAGTTCCATTTTGTGACTAATATCACATTTTAATAAATCAGTTCCCAGTAAATGGACTTGGCTTGTTTCCACTTGTTTGTTATGAAAATACTGCCCTAATGAAGAGCCTTGAGCATACAGAAATAATATTTCTGTAAGTACTTTTTGACTATAAATTCAGAGCCATTTTTTAAATGACGAAGATTCAGAATGCACAAAGAGGAAAATGAATGCCACCTATAATCTTATATAGCCAGAAATAATAACTCTTAAGCTGTCCTTCCAGCTTTGTCTGTTTGTGCATACCCTCAACCCTAAAAACAAAGAAAACATCTTACTACGCTGATGGACAGTGACTGTAATGGGGTATGTGGTGGGGACTTGATAATGGGGGGAATCTAGTAACCACAATGTTGCTCATTTAATTGCATATTAATGATACCAAAATAAAAAAACAATATTGTATATCAGCTATACTTCAATAAAAAAAAAGATGAAGATTGGAAGAGAAGTAAAAAAAAAAAAACATAGGAAACCAAGGTGTATATAGACACCTATACCATTTTTTCAGTAAACATTGTGATTTAAGTATCACCTATGTCAAAAACAATGCTCCATGAGCATTTCTTAATGTGTCAACATTATTGTCATGTTATAATTAACAACTCCATAATGTATAGACATCTTCAACCTTCTGATATATGTCACTATATTACAAACAAGGAAAAATATTCTGATTGGTATGCTAAACAGCACTGCATATACCTCTGCACTCCCTGCCCTTGAGACCACCTTATGATTATGATTCAGTAGATGTGTGGCAGGACCTGAGATTCTGCATTCCTGACATATGCCCAGGTGAACCAGTGCTGCTGGTCCTCGAAGAGTCCTATACTTCAAATAGCACTTATCTAAAGGATGATGATGGACTAATACTTTATTTTGCTTCCTCTAAAACTGAACAGTGAGCCTGGACTTGGCCTGAATATTTAGATTAAAGGAATAGACACCTTCCTACTTATATTTATTGAGCATTCTAGGAGACCTCTTAAGATAGAAACTCTTTCTGAGCTAGCCTAGCCAAATCCTAAACAGTCATACTACTGGACTCTGTGACCCTGAATATCCTGTCCTTCTTCTGAGTCCTTTCATTCTAGGGATACTTTTCCCTGACTTTTCAGTATCTGTCCTTAGGCCTTTTATAGATGCATTATGGTTAAAGATCAAAACAAGGAGGCTCTTTGCTATGGTAAGCTATTGACTGATTTCACTGTGAAGACAGAAACAGGGAAGACTTCTTTCTCATTGTATTCCATGAGCTGCAGAATCAATGCCAAACCATGTTGTGTTTGAAAGCTCCAAAATTTTCTGATAAGGCTCCAGAATTTTTCCCTGAAATATAAGTTTTCTACATCTCTTGCAGGGCCCATGTTCCCAAATTTTTTATGATACAAATATTCAATCAGCTGGATCTAGGAATACATCTATGAGTATCAAATGATACCTGTTCTCATGGCTGTTAGAGTTTAGGAGGTCAGACAGACAAGGTAACTGGTAATTTCAGAACTTCACATATGGTAAATGCTATAGTAAGACATAAGTAGGCACAGAGGTGGGAATTAGAACTCAGTATTTCAGGAACTTTTTTTCCAAGAAAAGTGAAGGCAAAGAATAATCAGCCAAGAGAAGAAAAAGGGATTCTAGGAGCAAATATCTTGTAGGAAGTCTTAAAAGTTCAAAAGGGAAAGAAGAAAAATTTTAAAAAGGCATACTGGGGAACTGCAAGTAACCTGTCTTGAGGATACAAGCAGGTTATGCATCTGTGTGTGTTCTGGGGACAGAGCTCATTATGTCATCAATGTTATATCAGGGCCAAACTTTGAAGGGCCTTATCCACCTAGCTAAACCTTTTGAAATTAATTCTTAGAATGATGAAGAACTGTTAAAAGGTTTAAGTGGGGAATGTCACCCTCCCAAAAAAAAAAAACAAAACAGACAAACAGGAACAGAAGCCCACTCACTGCAACAGGGAGAATGAATTGTTGAGTAGCATACCTGAAGGCTAAAAAGACTGAAATAAAGCCCTAGAGAGGTTAATAATGACTAACATGAATATTTATGTCAGTGCTAAATGTCAGTACTAGACACAGGTACTATTTTGAAACACTTTAAATGTATTATTTAACTTTAAACAGCCCCTTAAGGTATATATGTTTATTATACTTATCCTCATTTACATTTAAGTACACTGAATCAAAAGTGTGTGGTTGGGTTAGAATCCCCCTGCCAGTAGAGCTCTCCAGTTTAGAAACACAATCTGAACTCACATAGTTTGTTTCTAGAATCCACTCACTTCACTACTAACTTCCCTATGGAAAGCCAAATGCATCTGTATTTCTATATGGAAACATTTACTCAGTAAAAAGTTCTGTGTATATTAGCCCTTTCCTGGAACATGCACATGTATTATTTTATTTTATTTCATTTTATTTTAACAATGAAACAGAAGCAAAGGTTAAATGAATATTTAAAGATTATACAGATTTTGCAGAATAAGACGGGAATCTTGACTCCCAATCTTCTAAATCAATCCTAATGAGGTGAGTCTTACCTATTCCAGTAGTGACTGACTTGTTCAAAATGGAATGATGAAAAAGGATACTTTGCTATATAGCACAGCACTTCCAGGGTAGACCTTAAAGCCAGCTGCTTGTGCAAATAGTCTGGGCACTGTGGAAATGTTAGCACATATGTACCTAATGCACCAAGACAGAAAATTCCTACCAAGAACACTTCCCAAATGACATTCAGATGTCCCTGTTAAATAGCATCCATTTAGAAGTATCTGGTAATTGATCTCTTCAAAATGGTTACTATACCCAATGTTTTGCACATTTTACCAGCCTTTGTGTCAACTACCCTCCCCCTCACTGAATTAAAATGATAAATGCATATCTTTGTAAAAGTAATAAGAATGCCTATTTCATATAACTATTATGAGAAAACACATGTAAAATGGCTGGCACCTAGGGAACATTCATCCAATTTTAGATCTCTAACTTTTAAAATTTTCTTTCTTGGTACCACATTTGCATTATCATTATTTAAAAATGCTGAGATCACTTTCCAAATCACTGTATTGATTACAAGCTTTCTGAATGAAATAATTACTAAAAAAAATATATCTCAATGAAGAATTTAGATTTTTGTCTAGGAAAAACACACAAACATGCCACTATATCTTTACACAACGGTTAGCAGAGTTTACCCATAAAGATGAAATGCTCTTTCATAAACAAGGCCAACATGGCAGTTATTAGCTTAGCCATCACTTTGCAAGGTTAGGTCTTAATTCTAAATTTACAAAGTTAATAAGACTCTTGTTACATGACCACTAACTGAATTAAAATGTGACCCCATGCATTATAATTAGCACTCTCAATATAGGAGGTCACGGAGAAGACAAGTAATGGCTCTATAGCATCTTACTATGCTGATAGACAGTGACTGCAATGGGGTCGGTGGGGGTGGGGTGGCTTGATAATATGGGTGAATGTTGAAACCACAATGTTGCACATGTGAAAACTTCATAAGATGTATATCAATGAATTGTATCCATAATTTTTAAAAAATGTGACCCCACCCTTGCCCAAGGGGACGTGCTTCCTGGTGTCAATTCCCTTGTGTTTGTGTTTAGATACTAGGTTTCAGCTCAGGGTTCTTTGGCTCATCAAATGAAGATATGGCTTTCTCAGTCATGTCCAGAGTGAATGGCACTTGGCCAGTCATTACAGTCACACTGAAGTTTAAGGAGCTGAACATTCTTCTAGTAGCTGTCATCCACAAGAGTGTGCTGTTTAAATCTAACATCTTGTATAAAGCTTAAGAAGCATTTCCATGCAGAAAAAAAGGATGTGGGGTAAATGTCCTCACTTTTCCTTTGGATCAGAACATGGTTTTTAGAAGTGGCACATTACATAAATGAGCTTCACCTTCTTCTTCCTTTTTGCTCTTTTAACATAAAGAATCCCATGTTGTAGGAGCTCTTCCTTTTCTTTGAAGCCTGACTCAGAGAAGTCTCTCCAGAGCTTAAAAGAGTGTTTCAGTATAGCACTGAAGCACAAAGAGTAAAAGACATGTGAAATTGGACATGTGTTTAAAAAATGGAATTTAATTAATATAACAATTTACCAGAGTTTTTCTTATTGTCAGTGATTATAGTTGTTTTTACCCTTTGCATTTTTTTTTAGCCATTCTCTACTGTAACTCAGGGTGAAAGATGTGTTCCCAGCTTGGGGCAAATAACCTTTGAAGCTGAAATCAGTCAAAGGGAGAAATAAAGTAGGAGAAACCCATTTATTGCCTATAAGCAATTGTCTGCTTCTGCTTACCTGGTCTCTAAAAGACCCCAAAAATACCTCTCTGGTCCAGGTGCAAGCTCGCTCTCCACCCGCCTTATAATCATCTACTGATATGGAGATGGACTACTTCTCTCTACCCTCTGGAAACACCTACTGAAATGGAGATGCACTAATGTCAGGCTACAGATTCTGGAAATACTGCAATTTCCCCACACCTACATTGAATCAACTGCATATCCTTCCACTCATTTGCTTTTGTTTATAACCCATCTGCAAACCTCAATTCAGAGAGAAGCACAATCACATCACCGGTTTGTAGTGAGCATGGACTGAGATCAGAAATTAGTGATGCTATTCAGATTTGAGAACTAGGAAGACGCTAACTCTACACAATTGATATTGCTGTTCACATAAGGAACTGTGTTAATTTCAGGTTTGTTTACTGCCTGGAAACAGGAGAGTCAGGGGTGCTGGCTGAGTTCTCCCTTATTCTTCAACAAAGCAGGGGGTGTACCAGCCACGGCTCTACTTCCCTTCTGTGACCGTCATTCACCTCAAGCTAGTTCCAGCAACTGTGAGCCACTGAAGCTACAAGGATGTGATTTCACCTGCTGAAGACTTCCAGTTTGCTATGTCAGAATAATTGGTCCCTGGGACAGGGGAAGCATATGCTGTTGATTAGGAGAACTCTGCCGCTTGATGTCAGGCAGAGAAATCATAAGCAGCTGTGAATCCACTGTATGCCTAAAATTGTCATGAAAATCCCTATCCCAGAAACATTCTCATACTAACATTTATAAATGACTTGCTTTCTGTAGCATAATCCCAGTGTTATATTTTCCCACACTGGTACTTATGGTACCGATATACTTATGGTACCAATACCAAAATACTGAGGTAGCTATAAGTCTGATCTGCTCTCTTCTGTAAAGTGCACTCAGATATTGTCATGGTATCAATCAAGAGTGACACATAATGAAGACTTCCAGGTCTGCACTGACTCAATTGCTTCAGCTTCATTGTTTATCTCACAGGCAGCCCCGGGGTGGGGTGTGAGGGGGAAGCTGTCTACAAAAAAACATCTCCAAGGATGCCTTTGAGTGGAGCTTAGATTCTGGATTTGGCAGAACTCATACAGTATGAAAACATGTACCCCACACCACCATTCTCCCACAAGAAATTCTTCAGGCAGAACCATCAGTGACATCTTGAAGCATTTACAGATCTTCAGGGATGGAGCCATGAAGAGAAAGAACGCTCACAAAGTCAATCACCATCATCTAAACGCTCTGTGTCTGACAGGGGGATGCCTTAGTGAAATCTCAGTGACTCATGTATTTTTCCCAGAAACTTTTGTATACAGGACTTTTTCATTATTGCTTTCCCAAATTACCCTAAGAACAGAAGGTGGTGCTAGGAGAGCTGAAATCCCCAGAGTTATCTCAGATCCATTTTCTTGTATTGGAAGAGAAAAAAAATGCAGACTTTTTCAAAGATAGTTTGCTATTCATTTGTTCTTGACATATTCCTGAGACCTCCAAGCAGTCACTGTTGCATTCCTTCAAGATGGCAAACAAATGGTGAGGTGTGTGTTGCATACTTTCAAAATCCAAGTGGACTACATTTTATAAATTGTCTCTGCCTTTGTATGGGTTGAAAAACCAAGAGACATGAAGAAACTGCTTAAAATGCATGTCTTCCATGAAAGTTAGCTTTTTCATATCTGGAAAATATTTCTCTATGAGGGTGTCTCTGTGCCCCAAAAACTATATAGTTTTATCATGTATATTTTAAATGAATTATAGCCGTGCTTAGTTAGTTCTCTTTTAAAGATTATCATTGCAAGAAATGAAGTAAATTGTATGAAATAAGCTAATGTCTACCTTTGGGCCTGTGTAGATTTTGCTGACTGGGTTAATAAACACATTTATCCTCATAGCTAGAACATTTAGTTTTACTGTTAGGGATTAATGACATTTCCATCCTTTTTTTTTTAATCAATAGAGCCATCTTTTCTGTGCCAATTTATTTTTGAAATACAGTTCAGTGTGAAAATGATTTTTCCTAAGTATAACAATGGGTTATTATCACTGTCTTCACTGTAAAAACAAAACAAAACAAAGCAAAAAACCCACTAAAACTCAGTCTTTTGGTGGTGGTGGCAGATAACTGCTTTTCTTCTATTTTCCCCATATGAAAAAAGTAGGCCTCGCTTTTTCCTCGTCTCTCCCTTCAAATTCACATAAGGCCAAACTAGGCACAATTCATGCTTACAGAAATCAAAGACACTTATTTTTTGGTCCCCTGCCATTTCTCTCTGCATTGGGACAATTTCTTACTGTGTTTCTTGCCAAATGAGAGAAGGAATAAAAAGACTGTCAAGTGCCAGTAAGCCCATTTGAGGAAAGACAGGTCAAGGTTTTTCATTTTAGAAAGCCTACAAAATACAGAACAGCTTATAGTTACATGTTGTGGTGCTTTCTCTGGACACTTTTATTGTGGTGTGTTTTATTGTTAAGTTCCATTGAACATCTAGTGACTGGCCCAGTCTGTGGGATGACCCTCAAGTGTGACAGTGTCAAACTTCCCTGGTAGCTGGCCTGACATGGGCTGATTGCTCCTTCCATTTAGAGAGCATCATGCCTTTTGCACTGAAGAGCAGAACAAAGCCCCTATTGATTGACAGAGTATGTTGCTTTTGTTTTTAATTAACACTTGACACTCTTAGATTGTTTTTTATATGAAAAGGAGGTCAGTTTTCAAAGGAACCTTATTTTAGAATTTAAGAGGCAAGAGGATACATTGAAGATGACCTTCAGGACTGATTATCTCTACTTTCCATTTAAAAATCAGACAAAAAGTTTTGAAGCCTGCTGATTATGTTATTAAGTAGTCAACAACCTCAGGCTTGAGTGATAAAGTGACCACCACTTCAGAGGCATGGCTATTTTGAGCTCTAAATGTAGGCAAGAATATTAATTAAGAATTTGCTCAAATTGCTGACTGTAACAGGTGCTATATTGAAATAAATTAATAAATAGCACAATCCCTCCAGAGTTGCAATTAGATCTTGGGTTAAATGAATAAAATTGTCCTTGCTGATATAGGAAAAGCTGTGCAAATTCGATTTCTCCTTCATTGTCATTGTCTGGATTTGGTAATGCCGCTGTCAGGAGAAGTCTCAGGGCCTCAGGATCCTTCTAGCAGCGACCACTGTTCCATCATTGGAGGGACAGATGGATCCAAGCCAGTCACCTGTGCTGGGAAGCAGGGACTATGGGTAAGGTCCCTACACCTGTTCCTTCTAGATCTCTCAGTAATCGTAAGAGAGCTAACTAACCTTGGAAGTACTGAAGGATGCAACATGTCACCCAAATGCCCCTTCAGTGAGGAACTTATTGCCCCAGCCACTGGGAGGGCTGTTGACAATCTTCAGGTGGCAGCCCCTGAGAGGACTGCCCAGCTGCGGAGAGACACTGGGCTCAAGGTCATGCCTTTCTTGGGTGGACCACACCCAAGGACTGATCAGTGTGGTAATATTAAGCCATCTAGAACCAACTCAGAGCAGGTAAGGGCCTTTTTAGCTCTGGTGCTCCCTCTGGGACCAGCCGAGGTCAGGCCTGAGTCATGACTTGATTTCTCCCTCTGTCCAATAAGTTCCTCACTGAAGGGGCATTTGGGTGACATGTTGTATCCTTCAGTACTTCCAAGGTTAGTTAGCTCTCTTACGATTACTGAGAAATCTAGAAGGAACAGGTGTAGGGACCTTACCCATAGTCCCTGCTTCCCAGCACAGGTGACTGGCTTGGATCCATCTGTCCCTCCAATGATGGAACAGTGGTCACTGCTTCCCCTGGTCCCTTTCACAGATGACAGTCCCCAAGCCTCTCCTTAATATACACAGTGCACTCGAAACTCCATATCAGGGTTGCTTCCCAAAGAACCCAGCTGTAGTTAACAAGCAACCAGCCGCCTCCAGAGTTCTTTCCTGGATTAGTTACAATTACAGCTGCTAGTGGCATTACTGAATTGTAATTCTGTTTTATATTTGATACATCTTGTTAGCAATGTAAGCAACATCACAGCTTATATTAAAAGGAGAGACATCTTATGTGAATAAGTTGAAAGAAGGTCCCAACCCTTTATCTTTACACCTGGAATCAAGCATCTGCTCCTGAAGGGACTGGAGAAAAATCAAAAGACTATTCTGTTTTGTGAGAAGTATATTGGCCCTAGTCTATGCAGAAGTTTTTGCAAGTTTTGAGTTATGGGCATGGCCCTGTGAATTTCTGCCTTTTAAAAAACTTCTACTCTTCTGATTTGAGATTTTGAAGAATTATTGCCTTCATTATCAGTACTGGCAGATGCTGCCAATTCAATTATCTACAATGCAGGGCAGTGGTGGCCAAGATAAACTAAAACAATGAATTATCCAAAATCGTTTGTTTTTTCCCAAAGTACTTTTTCCTTGCATTTGAATACAAATGCCTTTCATAATGCACATTTAAAAATATGACCTTTAAATAAACTGCCTGTGGCTAATTGGAAAAGAAATGGATAATCGAAAAAAAAGACTATATTCAATTCTTTCTCAAAAAAGCTATGATCAGGTGTAATCATAAACATAAAGCATGATCTTGCATAAAAGTCATATTTTTGGTATTGTATCAGTCATGAAGAATACTGAAAGGCAGTAGAGTGGATATGGGGTCAGGTGGGTGAAGGGATAGTTGAAAGACCTGGGGTAAAAACCAAGTTGCTAGTTTTCGGATCGCATTCATAATTCCCTTAGCAATTGCAAATGTAATGAAAGGAGATGATTCACATGAGAAATTCACATTATTCATTCAATCTTGGTTGTTGCAGGTATGAACATTTTCAACAGAACAACCCATTTTGATTTTAAAGGTGCACCCAAATGCTATGGAAGGTTCATTTAGTTGCCTTTTCAAACTTGTGAGTTGAAAGGACTAGGCCTTATGAATTTCTATGGATTTTTTTCCCTGAAGGGAGATATTCATTAGGAAAGCTAAATTTAAACATTCTCTTTCTTCCCTGTCAGTATTAAGTAGTAACATCTCTGTGATAAGAGCTCAATTGCATTGCATATATTCTTTGTTCAGGCACTATACTGATATCCCTACATGTAGTTTCTCTTTGTTTTTGCAAAAGTCTTGTGAAGAAGTTCACATTAAACCCATGAGAAGTTAAGGCTCAGAAAGTTTAAATCGCCAAAGGTCACACAGCCAGAAAGTAGCAGACATATGTTTAGGATCAGACAGCCTGACTGTGGCACCCCTGCTTTTTCCAAAATACTGTACGGTAGTGAATGACAGCTCTGTGTTGTCAAAAGGAATAGAATCAGCCTCAAGTGAAAACACAGTGTGTTAGCTCAGAGATGGAAAATCATAACCCATCTCATTTCAGTGAATTTTCTTCATCCAGTTTAACTGTCAGACAATACATGGCACTACTTTTTTCTGGAGAACCTCTGAGATTGAGTTTAAGGAGTTACTGTTTTCTTTGGAGGCTTCTAAGAAACATCAGCCTACCCTTTGCATATATTTTTTTATTACTTGGCAGTGAATTTAATGCCTTGTGGGAATGCTTTAATTTCTCCATTTTTCAGTATGAATAATTATGTCACTCCTATGATATATACCAAGGAACCTTAGCTTATTCATTGAAAAATATGTGAATACCTACTAGGTGTTAGCTGCTGCCAGACACTGAATATAGAATAGTTAAGAAAATAAACACTGTGTCCACTTTCATGGTGCTTATTTTCTTGTGGGAAAAGAGGCAAGCAACGTGAGTTCTAGGAGCCAGTTTATTATAATTTGCTGTAGTGAATTCATCCATGAATTGTTAACATTCTTAACCTGAGGACATTCTGAAATAAAAGAGATTTACTTCTAAAGAAAATATTGTTCCTTTTCTCTGCCCTGGAAACAATGAAACATTTTTTAAAATGTATGGGTTGTTATACAGTGATAGCTAAAAAGGCGGGATTTGAGGCATGTATCTGCCTATTAACATGCCCCAAAACTTTTTTATTTTTGTAAATAGCAATGATTACTGTATGTATTTTACATAGTTTTGAAAGTATCCTTAAATATATAATTATGTCCAATCCTCTTTTCCCCCAAAGTGTTAACCCAATTGATACAGCTATGATACACAAAGACTGAGAAATCTTAAGTCCCAAGCTGTTCCATAACTGTTCCCAAATATTGGGTCATCGTTCCCAGCATGTTAGTTCGGGTAGCAGCCAGTTCTGTAAAGAACTAATCCTTGCTGTAACCCTGTCCAGAGCTGAGCTTAGTGTCATCCTTCCTGTTTATTGGAGCCAGATTGGATTCATGACCCCCACTTTTACTAAGTGGACATGTAAATTTGGCCCATTGTTGAATGCTTCTCTTAGACTGTTTCTGGAAATGGTTTTCTGCATATTTGTTGGCTCTCAGAGCTGTTCTGAACATGTCTGGGAAGAACACTTCAGTGTGTTGGGCCTGTGGATTTGGCCTGAGTGTGAATAACTACGTTATGTTCCTGGCCTTGAAGGAACTTGGCACACGCCTAAGACGTTGCCTGATGGATACAGTCATGGAATTTGGAACTGGAAGAGACCTTGGGGGCCACCGAATCCAACCATTTCAAACAGATGCAGGAACTTCAGAGCCAAGAGGGGTCAAATGACTAACCCAGGGTCTCAGAGTGAGCTTGTTGGCAAAAGCCAGGCCAGAGTCTAGCTTTCCCCTCCAAGGGTCCCCCTCTTCCCTGACTTCATGCACAGGCTCTGAATGTCACCATGTCTTGCTCTTAACCTCGTATATACGATAGATGCTTGGAAACTGGAGCAGTTCCTAGTGAGAATTAGCTGTTGCCTTTGTGATTGAATGTAATCTGGTTTAACTCTAGTCACTGAAGAAAAGGAAAATAATAAAGCAGATCAAGCTCACTGTTCACCAAGGTACAAGTGATTACTAGCATAGCAATTACAGGGGTTAAGAATTCCTGTATCTCTGGGTGGCTTGTAAATAAGTAACTGTGTTCTTGGGTGATCTCTTTCCTGCTTCTCCTCTTGTCTTTATGTACTTAAATATGATAAATGAACATGTTCCTACACAGTAAAGCCTACATATTGCAGAATCAGAAACTGCCCTTTCATTTGTTTTTATGGCTCATTATTTAAGAAAAAGGGATGTTTTCTGTTTTTGCAAAATGAGACTTAAGTCATCCCTAACTTTCCTATGAGGATATGAGTTTGGCCATAGTAATATCCTCAGGACCTTCCTGGTGGCTGATTGTTACTATAAATATCTATTAGAGTCATTGACTATTGAGCTTTTGTTAAATATTGTGATACAAGCAAATCCCCGTGTGCCATATAGATTGCATATTCCTTGTAAAATCATACTTCAGGAAAGTTATCGATGGCATGGCTCTTTGCTTTTTCCTTTTTCTCTATTTCCCTCTCTTCCATTGACGCTCACTTCCGCACCTTGGTACAATCTTTTCCCCCTCTCCTGGTTCTGGGTGTCTGCCTTCTGACCCAATATAAGATGTATCAACCCTTAAGAGATGTTATCATAAGCTCCTTCACCTTGAAGAAAAAAATGCAACGTATAATGTGCCATTTTCCTAGACTACTTGGTGTATCATTCCTAGAGTCAAAGAGAAGAATCTGCTAGATGCCTATGGGCAGCATAGTCCCTAGAGGAGCGTTTTTTCTTTCTTTTTTTTTCTGATTCTATGAGTAAGCCACATACTTGGCTGGCCACATGCTCTGCTGGCTCCTCTCTGCAAAAGATACTGGTAATTTCTACACCGTAAGAGAAGAAAGAATATCTACAAACTTTTATCTCTTTGGTTGCTGACCAAGGAAAGTTCTGTGATCCTGCCTGTCCACTTCACATCCTCTTTATACATGCTAGCCACAGCTGTAAGAAAATTCTGTCTACCTGAATGCATGTTCACTTAGAGTATCCTTGCTTCTCCCAGGCATGTATGCTGTCCTGAGAGCAGTGGAACTGCTCCAAAACTTTGCTAAAAACCTATTCTTTCTTTCAACAAATTTTACTGAGCACCTACTACGTGCCAGGTCTCTTCTAGGATCTGAGATCATGTGATTGAGCAAAGCAAACAGCTTAATGCATGAAGTTTGCACTGTCATGGACAGAAAGATAACAAAAGTATAGTAAGTCATATTGTATTAAATGGTTCTGGAGAAAAATAAGGCATATAAAGGTATTGTGTGCAGTTCTAAATAAAGTAGTAGGGGGCGGCCTCTCTGAGAGGTAGTATTATAAAGAATGAAAGAGCTGACAGAGAGAGCCATGTGATTTTCTGAGAAAAGATGATTCTAAGCAGAGGGAACATTAAGTGCCAGAGCCATGAGGCAAAAAGATGCCTGGGGTGGTGGCGGAACTGCAGGCAGGCTTGAGTGGCTAAAGCAGAAAAACTGAGTAGCATAGGGCTTGACTGTCATTTTAGGGACATGTGCTCTTACCCTGAGCTGGGAAGCCGTTTAATTTTGAGCAGGAGATAGAGAAGACCAGTTTTACGGTTCTGCAAGAATTAATCAACCTGCAGTCCACCTGCTGATCTGCTGAGTTGAGGCAGGACAAGCGGTGGACTAGGCTGGTTTTGGAGGCTGTTATAATTTACCCTGGGTGGAAAGGACAGTGGGCCGGACCAGTGCACGCACTCTAGGTGTAAGGAAGCCACTGGATTCTGAATGGCTTTGGAGGTCGAATTAGCAGGATTTAGTGACTCGATGCAAAAGGTAAAAGAAAGAGGGAAGTCAAACATGATTTCAAGTTGTGTGGCCTGAGACACTGAAGCATTACATTTATGAGATGGTGAGGGCTAGGAAGGACACAATGGGGGCACGGGAGAATGCCTAGGAGGCATCTAAGAGGAAATGTTGAGTAGGTAGTCGAGTATATGAGTCTGGAGACAAAAGGGAAGGACAGGACTGGAGATACGACTTATAGATGGAATTTCAACTCATGAGATTTTACAAGAAAACCTCAGAGAGATCACGTGCCTGGGAGAAGACAGAAGATTTAGATGTGAGTGAATATGCAGCTCTCTTCTTCTTAGAAGTACAAAGATCAGATCTACGTAGTAAGTTACTTTACTTATTTATTTTTTCCACTTAACACGTAAGGTAGGATTAGGCTGTCGAATGTACTTTTAGACACTTAGGCATGCGCATGCATGCACACACACACACATGCAGTCAAGTAACAGCCCGGAAGAAATAGGGAACACACTGAATGGGCTCTTTGGGAAACTTGGCCCATGATAAATAGAACAGCCGTTACAGGCCTTGAGGACAATCTTTTATCCTGCTCCTAAGTCTGATTATTTGGGCAGTGCTCTGTGTATTTTCCATGTTACAATGCACAAGGGGATCTTGTGTTATTTCATTAATTAGATAACAGGGAATTGTTTTAATTTTTTTAGGGGGGAAAAAAATAAGAATAGCAACTTCTGGAAGATAATTTCATTTCTCTGTGTCCCCTCTCTCTCTGCTCAATTAGTGGTTTTGTTTGTAACTTGGACTTTAAGAATATTTTCTGGACAATGATTTCCCTCTCCTTTGTTAATTATAAAATAATGTCCTCCAGTCAAGTAAGATATATTTCCTTAATGCACCTATGTGAGAACCAGGGGCTGGCTGTGGGTGTCCATATATGCCCGATGCTGCTGGGAGTTTATAAATGTCCTCACCTGGTTTACTTAGCAGCCTTGCAATACCGTTACAGTGAGCTTCATTTGTGGCTGACACAATGAGATTCAGAGACTAAGCAACTGGTTAAATGGTACAGTGAGGGTATGTAAAAAGCCTGGCCTCTTTTGTCTGCATACCCTACTGTGTCTTCTTACAACTCTGTCTTTCCACACTTCTTCAAAATTTCTACCTACAGTTGAAGCCAAGCAGATCTTTCTAAAGTTGTATGTCTACCGCTGTTTCTTCCCTGGACTCAGAGATTAGTATTCTCTTCCAATTATGTGACTAAGACACATTTCAATAGCGTATTGTGAGGACACCAGCTTCCCTTGGGGAACTTCTTTGTATGTTCAATATGCAACTACCTTAATCCGCAATGCCTATGGAGTGGCTGTTTCTGTCATTAGCTTCATTTCATAGACTTGGTAACGGAGAAGTGAAGACCTGGTCTCAAGGTCAGAGGTGGAACATGGGCCTAGTTCCCTAGTAACAAATTATTTATTTGGGGGTGTGCTACCTGCTGAGGCATTGTAAGTATTCTGTGAAGGAATTGTTCAATTTGCTGCATCACGTGCCTTATCCTATTTGTGCACATTTCTTCAGTGTAGGCTCATTTAGCTTGCACAAATCCCAAGCTAGTTTGATTACCTTTTGGTGCTTTTTCACCTTTGTTTTGCTTAATTATTCCTAGGAATTAAAAAAAAAAAAGATACTGAAATATAGTGTGTGGATTTCAATGACTCTTCAGAACAGAAGGCATCAGTGGCCACTAAATTCAGCAAATAGGTCGGCAAAGATTAAAAAGATGGGTCACACTAATACAGTAGATGCAAGAGGAAAATGGGATTTTCATCCAGTTGACAGAGGCATAAATTGGTACAAATTTTGGGGGTGACCTAAAACGTATTAAATTTGTATTCCCTTTAATATAGTCATTCTACTTCTAGAAATCTGTGCTGTATATATGCACACACAGCTACCAGAGTTAAGTTATCTAAACAGAGATAAATGGGTCAAAATATTTGCTAATTGCACTGTAACTGAAAAGTGAAGCATTTGTCCATGACTTTCTAAAAACAAACCCAAAAGAAATTAAGCTCTGAATTGATATTAAGTTTATTATTTGGTAATTCAAAACATCTTATCCTTTCCATATTAAAAAATTTTGAAACCATAGATAAGTAAGAATAAAGGAAAAAGAAAAATGTGTCCTTGATGCCATTCTATAGACGACTATTATTAAAAAGTTGGGGTTTCCTTGTAGCTCTTTTCTGTGCAAATGTGTTACGTGCCACCATGATTTTTTTGCTGACCTTCCCCATATAACTTGATAACACTGATATCTTCCTGCATCAAAACTTCCTAGAAGAATCATTTTTAACTACAGATTCTGCATGATATGGAAGTTCAGTAAATTACAATTGCCCATAGCATGTTATATGTAGTCATTTCTAGTTTCGCTTTGAAGTACTCTCTCTGATAGCAGCAGGCCAAAGAGTACCTACACATTCCTTTTTTATTAGGTAAAGTCTTTGTCCCACATATCCTGGTGGATTCTGGTTTGGTGAAGCTTTGTTAATAGAATCTGGGTCACTATATTCTACTTTGTTTCTGGGTACATACATCACATTCATGGCTGCGATAGTAAGTCAGGAAGTTATAATCAATAAAATATCTCACATATATAATGCATTTTTTTGTTTTTATTTCAGCCAGAGCAATTGATTTTAACACACATGTTTTTGGATTTGGGGGATAGCACAAGTTATATTATTGGTGTTAGTCTGGGATCTTTTAAGAGCTTGGGATCTGGGCTCGGTAGCCTGGGTCTGAACCTTAACTTTGGTTCTGTGTGATTTTGAGATATGTCCTTTATCTGTCCATTTTCTCATTTGCAAAATAGGGATGACACCAATACCCACCTTGAAAGCTAAATATAAGTATTGGAGATGCTGCAAAGCACAGTGTTCAACACACAGTTGGTGCTTACCTATAAGTCATCATCAATACTACGAATACTATTAATACTACTAATACTACTGCCCCTTATTCACACAGCTCTTTTGATCTTACTGTGTTTTTGCTTTGTCTTGTTTTTGCCAGAAACTTTTTCTTCACATCCAGTCAAGGATCTTTTCCTTAGCTATAAATTGCATTAAGTGTATGTATTCATTTCTGTAATAACCACATTCTCTCTTCACCTTTTTTCTCTTCTGTCTCTCTCCCCACCCCAAGTATTGCTAAAATAAAAATTGCAAATTACTAATATTAAAATGAAAATGATGACAAAACCATGAATTCTAGGTTTGGTGTTCTTTTCTTTTTCATATCTAGATGGCTTGGTATCTTTTAAATCAGAACTACAAGATCTCTGATTTTTAAAAATCCGTTAACATTTGTGTAAAAGGTAGCACCATTTTTCAGTGTATACAGTGAGGAGGCTGTTGACCCATTAGCACTGAACAGAAATGTGCTGCTGGAACTCTTAAAAATTCTCTCACTGACCCTATGAGCCATAAACTTGAGACTCAGAGTGATTTGAGGGCAGACTTCAGAATAAAGGAGAAGCAAAAAGATGATTTAGCTGCATGGCAAGTTGAGACTATCTTGTTTAGATCTCTTCATTATACCCCATGCCTTTGCTGGATCCTTGATTCAGATTTTGCTGTAGGCATTTTGTATTTCTCAGGGTTAAAAATTCACAAAAACCATGAAGGACCATGCTTTTTGAAAGGATTCCTTGTCATGATCAGTCAGATCATCCTGGAAAACAGAGGCCACAGAAGAATAATAAAGGACAATTTTGTTGTATAATTTCATGTGCCCTGACATTTGCTGCCCTGTCTTTAATACAGAGATGAAAAGGTCTCTTTCCTGACTTTTTTTTTCCTGTTTTTGAAGTTTATAAAAATAACATTCAATGTAAAATAATAATACAGAAATATCTGAAGTAAAACATCTCATATAAATTTTCCCCCAGAGATAAACATGATCATTTTTACATATAAACCTTCCCTTCTTTCTCTGTGCACAGACATGCATTCAAGTTTATATACTTGTGCATTTTTTCATTGTATTGCCATCTTTCTCACTGCAGTCTATGGAAGTAATTTTAAGCATTCACAAATTCCCCATGAGAATTTATAAATTTGGGGTGGTTTTTTAATAAAAATGGGAACTCCCATTCTATGACTATAACTTCAAAAAGTTATGAAAGCATATTCGAGATAATCTAGTTGACCAGTTGATGTCACTCTTTGTGTCCATATTTATGTCTATAGTCACATAGTGCCAAGGAGACCTGGTATCATTGCCTAGGGCTAATATGGACAAAACTAGGCAGACATTAATAACTAAATGATGCATGGAAGCTGTTAGCCCAGCCAGCTGTGCTCAGATGAAGGTCTCATAGTAATCCAAATGGGAAAAAGTGGTGGAAGAATGTCACATGGCAAAAAGAACACAACCCTTGAATTAAAAAATATCTGGGCCTGCAGCAAAGGCATATTCACATCACAAGCAGAAACTTAGATTTGACAAAACAATGTTACCCATGACATTAAATTAATGTTTTCATTAAATTTATACTGGTTATGTAACTTCCATGCAATTTTAAAGTGTATTTGGTTTAATAGTTGCATTCAAGCTATAAACAGGCATTTATACCTCATTAATTTAAAGTTTTCATATGTGTAAGTTCTCTTTAATAAAAACCAAATCAACACTTGGAGTCTATTATGTATATTTGTATAAGGTATATATATATATATATATATAAAACATATTAGGTAATGATTGATACTTAATAACTATATATATATTTCTCCCTCCATCTTTAAAGGGGTTGCTACCTCAACCTTGGCATGGGGGATATTTTCCCTCACAAATAAGTCTTTGTTGTTCGTGATCTTTTCTGTATGTTGTGGGATACCAGTAGCAACCCCCTCACTGCACTTATGACAAAAATGTTTCCAGAAATTTTCAAGTGTCCCCTGGGGTGCAAAATTTCCCTGTTTCAGCATCATTGATCTATGAATTTTTGACATATAGTAACCACTGCCTTACCCCATGTTTTTCATGAAGTTAAAAACTCTCAAAGGCATTGGCTTTGTGTCTACAAATGAAGACATGACCTTGACAGTGCATGTGTAGGCTATATTATAAGGAGAAAATCTGTCAAAGTCATGGGAAGCATGGTGGTGTTGGAGAAGAATTGTGTCTACATTTAAAGAGAATCTGTCTGGCTCTTCTTTTATGTGCCATTATTTTTAGATTCCTGGGACCCATTTTGAATCTCCATCTTTATTCTTTCCATCAGTCACCTGAGCAGAAATATTACTAAAACCATCAGTGGAGACCACGAGCTAGGAGTATACAGTGAACCAAACAAATGGACACTGTCCAAGGTGTTGTTTTGTGTTGTAATAACATTGTATAAAGGAAAACAGATGCTGAATTCCATGTTTTTTGTTCTGTCTTGAGGGAGTGCAGTTTAAATGCAAGATAAAGAATGTACACTGTCTTATATTTCTTTTATAAGGTGAAGTACTTATGATAAACATATTTTGGGGGGATTTTAGTTATCAAGACTAATAGCTTACTTATTCAACTTTCGCAGTTGTTTCACCTTTTATTTTCAAATAATTTCGAACTTGCAGGAATGTTGCAAGAATAATAAGTATAATGCCTTTCACTCAGATTTTCCACATAGTAAATAAACATCTCCCATGTTTATCATTTTCTTTATAAATATGTCTATATGATTAGTATTATTCTAAAATATTTGAGAGTAAGTTACAGAAATGATGCCCCATTGTCCATAAACATTTTTGTTGTATTTCCTAATACTAAAGACATTTATACATGGTAAATCATCAAAATCAGGAAGTTAACATTGATCCACTAACAATGTCAAAGCTTTAGAAGTCACTCAAATCCCAGTAATGTCTTTTATAATAAACAAAATTTTACAGGAATGGATGCGAGATTCCATCTACGATCAGTGCTACATGTGCTGACCATATCTCTTTAGTTTAATTTACAGTAATTCCTCAGTCTTTCATCATCTCGACAGTGTTACAAATGGTGGACCAATTATCGTATAGGATGTCCCTCAACTTTGGTCTGTCTGATGCTCTCCCGTGAGTAGGCCCAGGTTATGCGCTGCTGGGAGGAATGCCATTGAGTGTCCTGTCCTTCTAGTGTTCCGCGTTAGGAGGCACGTGGTTACCAACTTGCCCCATCCTGCTGGTGCTACTTTGATCACTTGAGTTGTTGTCTGCTACGTATCCCCACGGAAAAGGTACTAGTTCCCTTTGTAATTCAATAATTGCAGGGGCGGGGAGGTAATTCTTTGTGATTTTATACACTTCTTAGTTCTCCTCAGGCTTTTACTCATTCATTTTGACATACACTGACCACTCTTGCTTGCATCAGTCCCCACGAGGATGACCGAGTGGTGATTTTGTGATTGCGACCTCCCTCCTATTTGTATTAGTTTGCGTTCTACTTTAAGGATCCCTCCTCTATATAGTTATTCATTTATGTAAGAAGAGACTCATCAATTCTTATTTCATCTTAGGGGTTAAAATCATTGCTAATGTTTTGTGTATTTATGTTCAAACGTTTTGAATAGCACTCTAAGAAGGTAAAGATAAATGATGACTAAAACTAGCTTACTCTTTTCTTTCCTCTTTAAATGTAGCACGTTAGCGAGTTGCGCAGCCCTATCCAGGCGTTAGGCTAATCCGGCAGAAGCTGCCATTGTCTCAAAGGTTGGGTGCCAGTTCTGCCTCAGTGATTCATTGAAGTGGAGCCGAAGGCACGAGAGCCACTCTCTTCTCAGAAGCCAGGAGCGTTTTATTGTTCTTAACTGTGCAGAGAATGCCAATGACTCTAAAGCTGGGGGAAAATAAGACTCATAATGAGTTTCAGTATTTTAATGTACTGCAGGTTCCCAATTGTATGAATTTAAGAAGCTTAGGAATTGGATATCTTCTGAATAATAGCATTTATTGTATACTCTAAATACTCCCTGGGAAGTCTGAATAACATTGCAGCTTCTTCCGTGTAAAAGCTTTGGTGGGCTAATTGACTTGAAAAGCAGAATTGCTCCTTGAAAAAAAAAAGCCACATGGTTTTGATTAATGAGCCCAGTAATAAATCATTAATCTTTTTAGCTCATAAATGATAGGAACAGTGTTCTACCCATCTTTCCCCCGCTACTGTGATATATTTGTAGATTCTCTTGCTGATACAGTGGCCACATTTTAAGAATCTCATCATCAGTTTAATATGCCCACCTCCACATGATTTACTGTCATATCTAGGAAGTTTTCACCTATGAGAAATGCAGTGGGACTGATTCTAAATAGCAATAAGTGTTCTTTTATGAACGTGACTTAAATTAGGTAATAATTGTCCTCTTGCAATGTCCTAAATTTATTTATTTTTATAACAATGCTATAATTTAATAATTATAGAAAGAATAATGAGTTACTGAATTTCTTCTATGTACTTGGCACTCTACTAAATTTTTAGTATAGTGAATCATTGAATTCCCCCAGTAACTCTCTGAGGTTATTAGTATTTTTATTTTGTAGCTCAGGAAATTTGCTGAGAAACGTTAATCAATAGGTAGTATCAGAGAACTGATTAATGTCAGAGCCACCATGTCACTATCTCTTCCCACATTATTCCTACCCAAAGTTTTCTGGAGGCTTTTGAATATAATTTCTTTTGTTGAAGATACATATATACATGTATACGTATTTCTAAATGGACAGCCCAAACTGTAATGTGTGGTTGGTTGTCTTAAAGCTTAACCTATCCAAAGGTGTTTTTTTTTTACATTTCAAGAATTAATTTTCATGCTCGTGATGTGTCAAAACACCATTTGGAAATAATTTAAATGGTCTAGTCACCATTTTGAGAAAAATAGAATTTCAAGTTAAGGACTACAGAGCGTATAGGAGGCAAATGGCTACATTTTTGGCTGCACTTACATGTTAGTTATGAGAAATAGCTCTTCCTTATTGAAATTTAGTTGTAGACCATCCTCTAGTCTGAAATGTCTAAGGCAGACAGACATCACGGCCTATCAGGTCTCTGTCCTCAAGACGCAGCTCAGCGGCTGGCATCTACTGGAGGATTAAATGTTTAATGAGAGAGTGAATGAATAGTCAATAGCAATGATGTCAGAAGTATGTGGATGATCTATGCAGTAAAGTGTCTTGAGTCAAGATATGTGAGTCAGTGCTGTGCCTATGTGCCTCCCAGCACTCAGGTGCGCTGGTCTGCTGGGCTTCAGGTCTCCTGCAGGTAGAACCGAGCAGAAAACCGAGACATATGTATTCCTTTTCCATTGATGTTCTAGGCAGTCTTGGTAAAATTAATTTAACTCGTTGTAAGACTTACCTCTTTCCCACTGATGAGTTTTAAGAAAATTGCAATTAACATATGTGCCAAATAAGAGCTGGCCATGATGATGGGACGTGCTCTTTTAAAAGGCAAAAAGGTTTATCTCATTTGAACACTTTCAACCTGCTGTGGTACCTCCTGCTTGCTGTCCTCTACCAAGGTCACCTTGTCAATCTAAGTAATGGAAGCAAGACCATAGCACCAAGTTAGGTTCCCCTGCCGCCCGCATTCCTGTTGGATACATCAGCTTTCACTGGGACACACACACACACACACACACACACACACACACACACACACACACACACATACACACACACTTTCTCCAAGCTGATGTTAAGGATCATAGGCCACCAAATGCTTTTTCAGTTTCTCTTTGGAAAAGCCAGGATTAAATAAACCTAGGATATACCATCCTTCACTTAGACTGACAGAATATAAATATGTGCAGCTGAATTTGTGTTTTGATTTTGTTTTTACTTAAAGTGCCAGTGCAGAGCTGACTGCCTCCTTTTCCTCTGTAACATGTGAAATGTGCATAGCTTTACAAAGCTGGTTTCCTGTACCACGGACAGTGGACGATTTAGGAACGAAAGTAGATTCAGGTGAAATAGCAATACAACAGGAACATCTTATGTACAAAGCTGTGGTTTTCCACTTTCTAAAAATTAAAAAAATAGTTTTAAGAATGTATCCTCATGAAATAGAGGAAAGAAAGAAACTCACCAGGTATGTTTTTCTTAGTAACTTGGGAAATTGTGTTGCTACTGCCTTGCAATGAAATCTGAACATAGGTTATTTTTTGCTGTCCCATTCGCTCAGGATGCTTAAGTGATTTCTGTTCTTAGTCAAAGACGTACATTGAGCTGCTAAGTAGGTTCACACACTGAACACCCACGGGATGTGTCTAATGGTGGCTCCTTCACCTTGATTTGTCAGGAAAAGCTGTGAGCCAGTCATTAAATACTCTGCACATTTGTTGAAATCCTGGGCTTCTGATTCAAATAGATTGGGATTTGAGTTTCTAGTTGGATTTCTTAATAGCTGTGTGACCTTAGGCAATTGCCTGGCCTCTTTTAACCTCAGCTTCCTCACACATAAAGTAAGGCCATTAACCCTATCTCCCTCAAGGGCAGTTTTAAGGAATAAAACCATAAGGAATTTCAGTAACTTTAAAGCATAGTGCTTGGCACACAGTAAGCTTAAAATAAATATTAGATAATAATGTACCACAAAATGGGAATAATATAAATTTCATCTAACAATTAATAATGTATAACATGATACTAATGTCAATCCTATGTCCCAATGAATATGTTAGTATATGTTCCATGTAATATTTGGAAATACCTATATTAAAACTTCATTTGTTGTTTATCAGAAATCCCCATTTAATAGGATGTCTTTATTTTAACAGGCTGCCCTAATTTCATAGGACATGGCATTTGCCCTGAGTTCCACTACACGATTCTGAAAGTCACAATTTGTGTGTGTCCTGGGCTATCATTTGCATAGCATACAATGAGAATGGTGCATCTCGAGTGGATGTCCCTAATGTCTTTACATCTCAATGATACCGTCATGTGTGTATATGCCAAATATGCATGGGAGGTTCAGCCTGTCTAAACTCTCATATCCTAGGCAGAAGATACAAAAATAGTTTGCATCTGTCCTATATTTCTATGCATGGTGGTGATTATTTTGGAAGAAATCAGTAAGCTCCTATAGCAAACTATGGCCATATTCATGCTATTTCCATAATTTCAGTTGTTTGAAAGGAATCATAAGTTGTTGTCAAAAAATCAAGCGACAGCTTTCTTTCCCAGAGTTCACAGCACACTGACAAAACCGACATCCCTGGAAAGCCCCTTCAGAGAGCAGAATCATACTCTGAGAAAAGGCGCTGTGATTTCTTTACAATATTGAGTAGTTCTCTATAGTTTTGTTTCCTGTTCTCATTTTTTATTGTCAGGTCCCTGAGTACAAAACTGTACCTATTTGTGATACCGTGATATATTACAATGAAACTATAGAGAGATCTCAATATTGTAAAATGTTAATTTAGCATCTTCTCGCAGGAGAAAGCATCACGTCAGGGCTGATAACTGGTGATACTGAGCTGAGGTTCATGAGGTGCGTGCAGAGGGAGAAGTCAAGGAATCCAGTCTGGCCTCCTGTTCCAGGACCACAGGTAATTCAAGTTCAGTCATCAAGACTCAACAGACTCATTGAATCTCATGCACCGCTCATCTCTGCTCAAGGCTTCTCGATTGATCTAGAAACAGAATCCTTTAAGAGTAGCACAAGTAACCGGTGGGGCAGGCAGGGAAGTTCAGGCATCTGCTGAATTTGTCTTCCAGAATTAAACCATCTGATTGAACTTGAGAATGTGCATCCCACTTGCCAATGCTGTGCTTACATTAAATCTGAAATAATTAAATGCTGCTTTTAAGATGTGTTTTCCTTAGGGAATTTGCTCTTATTGGTTCTTATTTTAGGGAAATCGCTCTTATTGGTGCCTTGGGAGGAAAAACTGCTAGTCACCCTTCTCTAACTTACTATGGGAGTGAGAAATCACCCTCTCTTTTAGTGGAGGGCGAAGGCAATTGGAAACCTAGGGCAGCCCCTTTCACCACTTAACAAATAGGACAGCAGACATGTTTCGTAGGCAACACTTGTGGCTGAAATCTTACCTGTTGACAGCCCTTCTTACTTTTTCCTTTGCTTGTTAATGCACTCCCTCCAATGTGTCCTGCTGGGGCAACTATCTTAGGGGAAGGTCCATTTTTTCAGAGCAATACAGATTTGACAAAATCAATACATTATATTAGTTAAGGTTCTCCAGAGAAATAGAACCAATTGGAGATATATATGTATTCATTTGTTATAGGGTATCTACCCACATGACTATGGAGGTGAGTAAGTTCCTGGATCTGCAGTCAGCTAGCTGGACACCCAGGTAGTTCCAGTGTGGATACCTGGCTAGAGATCCAAGAAATGTTTCAGTTTGAGTCTGAAGGCAGAAAAAGAAACAGCACCCCAGCTCAAGGGCCATCATGCAGTAAGAACCCTCTCTTACCTCAGAGGAAGACCAGCCTTTTTATTCTATTCAGGTCTTCAGCTGATTGCATGGGGCTCACCCACATGAGGGAGAGCAATCTGATTCTCAGTCTAGGGATTCAAATGTTAAACTCATCCAGAAAACACACTCACAGATACATCCAGAATAATGTTTTACCAACTATCTGAGGACCCTGTGGTCTAGGCAGGTTTTGCATAAAACTAACCATCTCACATGTGTATGATACCAAAGCACATATGGCAGGCTTCCTCCAGGTCTCCTTAGAGGTGCTGTACTCCCATAGTCATGTCCCAAACATGCTGACAATACCACTAGAAGTGTGAGAGCATCTTTGTACCACGTTAGTGATAACTACTTCCAAAACCACGGATGCCTTTAGGGCAGTTTGCAAACACAGGCAGCCCTCACTGCCTGCTTCTGTTTTCAGGGTGAAAAAAAAACATTTTGTTTTTATTATTAATTTTTAAATTGCTACAACATTTAAAATGGACTATTGCATTAAAAACAATCCTTTCTCTACCTGATTTCCCTCTCTACAGGTGAGATCCATTGAATAGCAATATTTATAGGCAATCCCCAGAGTTGGCATAGTGTGATAAAAAGAGTACTGGATCAAGAATAGAAAAAATATCACTTATGATGTGTATTTACTTCCAACCATGTGACCTTGGTAACCCTATTAAGATATCAAGACCAGTTTTCTCATTTGTAGTGTTCCAATGGGCATCAGCCCTGGACAAGTTCCCTATGAATTCAATGAGACCAAAGAAATGACAGTAGAACATTCTTGGGGTGAAAGGGTTATACCCAACTTTATTTCCATGGTGTCAGGTCAATCACTAGAATCCCATCCACTCAGAGCGAGTCTGCATTGCAGCAAGCTGGTCTCTGCCTCTGGGCCTCTCTGCACCCACATCCATCTCAGTCTCTATCCTTGGTAATGCCACCACTCTAGTCTCATCTCTGCTCTCCTACAGCCTTACAGCTGTGCCACCATGTCATCCAGAGCACTGGGTGGAGTTCTTTTATATAGAGTCAACAGCAACATATTACCCACACATGTGTAGCGAGCTAGCCAACTAGGGTCAGGTGAAAATCCTGGCCACAGGAACCTTCACTTTATCCACAACAACATAAAATACAATGACCCTGAAACACTGACTACTGGAAAACTCTGCTCTCTGTAAAGTAATAATAAATATTACTATCCTAATAATAATAATAATAAATATTATCCTTAGTCTATATGAACATCCCTCTCAATGTGTTTTTAAAGTATTATAGTCACATGTTGCTTTAGAGCTATTTCAAAGTTTCATAGGATATTTCTGGATGTTGTATCACCCCCATTCAGAATAATTCATCTCAAGACTGCTTTGTCTACCTAATAGCTCAAAAATAACTATATATGGGTTACACACAATTTTGTGATTAAAAAAAAGGACTTGTATGGATGAAGTGAAGGTTCCTATAGCCAGGATCCTCACCTGAACCTAAACTGCTTGATGATGTAACTGGCCTGCTGCTAGGCTACTGCTTCCACACCCTAGGCAATAAACAGTTACTGACTGAGTCACTATATAAAGAGCTCTGCCCAGTGCTCTGGGTGGAGGCAGAGACGAGGAGGATTAAAGACCTGAAGATGGTTGGATGCAGACATAATTCTAGTGCTTGACCTGTTGCCAGGAGAACAAGCTGGATAATAAACCCTTTCACCCCAAGAATATTCCATTGTCATTCCTTGGTCTCACTGAATCCATAGTGAACTTGCCCGGGGCAGAAATCCATTTGCAAGATAACTTGATACTGTATAAAGTAAGCAAAAACTAGTAAGATAGTAAGACTCATAGGTTAATATATTATGAAGGAAAAAAATTTAAAAAAACTCCCAAACAGTGTTACTTAAAGTTTGGTCCACCAAATAGTACTTTGTGTGAGAATTTAAAACCTTTTATAGCAATTTCACATTAACATGATATTTAATACAAATGTAATTTTGGTGTGTTGAATATAATAAAAAATTGCAACTTGCATTTTGTGTATCTTCTAATTTTATTTTATTTCCTATTAACTTTTTTATTGTATTTTGTAAATATTCATCCATGAGATAGGAAATAAAAATGGTCCCCAGCCCAAGTCACTTAAGAAATATTGCTTTAAATTCTGTAATGCAAATAACCATTTCCTGAATATTTAAATGCAGTTTTGTCAAGCATAAGTGCTATCATATTAAGTTTTGAAATCTTATTCTACTAACTACCTTTTCCAGAGCCATATATATATAATAGCCATAGTACATATCAAAAGCACAGTCCCAACATAACCTTTGATCTAGATATGGGCAACAATTACTAAACTGCATTTGTATTCATTTGCTTGGCCACCTTGAAATGTTCTGAAGTTGCTTTAAAATGTTACAGCATGGACGAGTGCCAATAAATCTTACTTTGGCAGTTTACTAAAAATCCAAGAGAAGGGAAGTCACTTTAGAAAAAAAAATATTTACATATTCTTGACCAAAATAACAGTGTTCCCATTAACAAAGGAGAGGGTACTTTTTAACTTTTCCCTGATCTTTGACAAAACTAAATAATAAATCAAGAAATCCCCATGGAAGCAAAACAGGCCAAAATGGGGGAGTTACTTATGTTGACATGGTCAATTAAATATAATAGATTCATGGTTTGTAGTCATATACTTGACAAACCAGTATACACTGCAGAGTATTCATTCAGTGTCTATATGTAAAATGCTGACCAAGACTAGGAATTCTTTTTTTTTTCATAGCCTTAACTTTTTATTAATTGATGAATAAGCAAAAGTGACTAAAAGAAGGAATTCAGCAACATTTATTTTTTGTCTGTACTAATATTCCTTTGAACCACAACATGCTGTCTATTAGTCATTGGATTTTAAGAGAAGAGGCAGTGTCATGAATTTTAAGAACACTAGACCAGGTATAAAGGACATGGGTTTTATTTCTAGCCTATTAGTAAGCAGCTGGGTGGCCTTGAGCAAGTCATAAGTACTCCTCTAGCTTGCTTTTTTCTATTATAAGATCAGGTTGGACAGTTGCCCCCTTAAATCCTTGTGGAGCTAAATGATCATGAACTTAAGTTGCAAAAAGATTTTTAAGTTCTTTTAGATTGCCACATGAGAAGTTTTTCTGGTAAGTTAAAAGGAAAGTGATCTTTGGTTCATAGGGCCAAAGAACCTTTTGAAAGTGACCATCTATTTGTGTAAACCTGATACATAAATAAAATTGAAAGTAAAAATATAAATGTAGATATTATTTTTAAGTTCCTTCTGTGCAGAAGTTAAATTCCATTGTCAAGTCAACAAATGTATTTAAGACTTCTACTGCATTTCAAAGAACTGAATTACTTAAAAAACAACTCTGCCCAGTGTTATATTCTTTCTGTGAATACAAATTAAGGAATGTCACTGTTCAATGCTATATTGTCTCTGTTAATACAAATGAAGGAGTTGGCCTTGCTCTTTGAATATGAGAGTCAGAAAATAATTTATTGGGCAATCCCTTATGTACTAAGCTTTGTGTGTTTACTGCACACCATTTTGAGAAGCTGCAATGCCTTCTATACTTGGTGGATTTGGAAATGGATTTGAGTCACTGCAAACTGGTGCATCACCACCTAGATAAAATGGAAAAGATCTGTATGGTACCCTGAGAGAGTGGATATTTAGACTGATCAAGGACAAAGGAGAGTTTGAAAATCCCAACCCATTCATGAGATTGCCCTGTGCAGCAGACAGCACACTCTCTGGGTAAATGCAGGCACTCCCAGGCTGTGGGACATGCGTCACTTATGGAACTTGAATAGATCTAGGTGTATGGGATCCAGAAATCACATCATCAGAAAGTTCTTTTCTTAGTTCTTTTTCATTTCTGATTCTTCCCAGGAAAAAGACTCCATCTGGCACTAGTGTGCTCCTCATCTGTCTCTTAATTAAGAATCTCAATTGTAACTAAGTGAACCATAAGGGTCAAGTCCTCCAAGTATCTAGCTATAATTTAATAACAAGTATTTGTTCTCTATTCTTACAGTAACCTATTTATGCCAAATGATACTAGCTTTTCAGTAATGGCAGAAGCATAAAATTATCTTTTTAAATAAATTTATTTAAGGCCACAGGTATATTGATTGAAAGAAAACTTTTAAGTAAATAAGATAATAGTACATGGATAGCAAAACTTTCTATGTCAAGCAAATGATTGAAGCTTGAAAACACTGGGCTAGTGGATAATACACTGAGCTGGAAGATAGGAAATTCAGTCACTAACTCTAATTCTAACTGTCACTAATTATGGGATTGTTCTTGGGCAAGATGATGAATCTTTCATACCTCCATTTCCTCATTATCCAGTAAGTATAGTGGTTTTGCCAAGCTACCTTTGGAGGGATGATGTGAAGATTAATATTAAATGATGAGTAATGAAATACTGTAAATGTTGAAAGTTATATATACATAAAGTTCATTATTATGTCTGAAGCAAAAACCAAAAAAATCTCCATGACCATTAAGAAATGATAATATTATCTCTGTTT
The DNA here is from genome assembly GCF_030020395.1 of Manis pentadactyla. Classification (NCBI taxonomy): domain Eukaryota; kingdom Metazoa; phylum Chordata; class Mammalia; order Pholidota; family Manidae; genus Manis; species Manis pentadactyla. The sequence continues at coordinate 39,027,624 of NC_080032.1, read as the reverse complement.
CTTCTTTAGGATCATGCCATTTATTAGTGGTGTGTGTGTGTGAGAGAGAAAGAGAGAGAGTTTGACTATAATATTGGTTTATACATTTAAAATATTCCTAAATATGAAAGCTGTGTTATCTTTTTTATTGATTGACTATGTTTACTTTTACTATTTTACATGGTGATATAAAAGCTTGAAAACTAAACTATGCTTGAAAAAATGAATCTAATAATTTATCTCATTCAGCACAAAGCTTAATAAAACTGTTATAACCTGCCTGAATATTTAGAGCTGTTAAAAATAATGGAGTTCTGTTTTATACCAAAATTGGTTTTAGGGCTGAAATAATATTTGGAATCTTGTTTATTGTGTTCTTCATTGTGCTTAAAACCTTAAATTTGCTATAGAAAATGTTATCAACTCTTCAGAAAAGCTATTTTACTGTTAAATAATATTTCCTATAGTCTTCCTGTAGTCTTTTTCCAATTTAATCTCAGTTATCCTTGAAGTTAAGGTAGTTGTTTTGTTTCAGATGTAATGGGTTGGTTAGATACCTGATATATTTTGATATGAATGATTAATCATGTCAGATTTATGGCTGTGTTTTACTTTGAGACATACATACAACTAAGTTCCAGCTGATTAATTCTTTGTGTGAAATAGAGAACATCCATGCACATAGAAATAATACTAGCAATTGTTTGGTTTCCATTCTGTTAAGCAAAGCTTATTTAAGCACTATTGCTGTTGGATCAGGAAGTGATAAACATCATCTCATTCCTATATAAATATTCATGGATGGACTAGGACAGCAATTGCTAAACTTGAGCAGTCGTCAGAATCACCTAGAGAGTTTGTGAAAACAGATTGCTTGTCCCACGCTCAGGTTCCTGATTCAGTAGTTCTGAGGTGGGGCCTGAGAACTTGTATTTCTAAGAAGTTCCTCAGCAATGCTGAGTTTGATGATGGTGCTCTGGGACCACTTCCTCTCCACCCACTGGTCTAGCGGAAGGCAGTAGAGCAGGACAGTGAAGCCCAAAGAGTTCCGTCATACCCCCAGATTTCAGCCCTGACTTTAACCCTTACAAGCTATATAACTTCGACAAGTTAGGGATCAATTTTGTCATCTGTAAAATGGTAACAGTTGTATTTACTGGGAATATCAAATGAAATAATGCCTATTAAGGGTTTACAACAATGCCTAGCATGTTGTCAATACTCACTAGATGCAACATTAGTAACTAGTGGTGATGGTAGTTAGAATGGTCATAGTAAAAGTAGTAGTTAGTGGTGATGGAGAATATACCTACTTATCTTAGTTTAATTGCAAATACAAGTTTATCAGACTTTTGTAAGGAGGCTGGATAGAAAGCATACTTTTCAGTGATGATGCTGTTTCTATGAGAAACATTCAGGCAAGAAGGGAATTCCTTGGAAAGAAGCAGTGCCCTTGATGAAAGAACTTTTGAGAGCATGGTGGAGATTGGGATTTAGATTGCTGTTTAAGCAAAAGTTCATGCATTTATGCAGTAAGTTTCTCAATATTCAGAACTGAATGCATTTGTTTCTTTCCTTCCCTTAGCAACAAGAGCAAGACCCAACAAACCTTTACATCTCAAATCTCCCCATTTCCATGGATGAGCAGGAACTTGAGAATATGCTGAAACCCTTTGGGCATGTCATTTCCACAAGAATACTAAGGGATGCTAATGGAGTCAGCCGAGGTGTTGGCTTTGCCAGGTAAAAACCCTTGCTCCACATGTGACTTTTTTTCCTCATTTTGCCCTTTTTATTCCATTCCTTTCTAGTACCAGGGTCCAAAGCAAGACAATATTCCAAAAAACAAGGTAACTTATCAATAAATTCTCTGTATCTTTGAGCCAAAGAATTCCAATGTAATCATAAATACTTTGTGCTTGCCGAAATATGCACATAGAATGTTTAGATGTGTCTCAGGTCATAATGATATGCATACCCAGTTTCCAGTTCTCTCTATGCCTATAGATTAAAAAACAAAATCAGATGCTGCCAATTTCTGCCAAGGATAATAAATGCCCTGTACCCCAAAGCTAAAGAGTCCATGTGGTGAACAAAGCATCCAAATGTTTTTATAATTGATTTCCAAAGAACAAGATGATAGAATTTCTCAATCAGGAGAAGAGAGAAGAGAGGAAAGATTTAGAGAAACAGGAATTATTGGGAAGCCTGAAGGAACCCAAAAATATAAGGGGAGCCCAAGAGGGCATTTACATTTAAGAGGCCCCTGCTCTGTGGCTTTGAAGTTTTTCGCAGAACAGAAGAAAGCAAATTGCGCTTTTTTCATTGTTGGAGAAGGAAGAGTAATTTTCATTTTAACTTGAAGGGAATGTTTACAAAAGAGGATCTCAGCCAGGAATGGAGTTAAAATGGTTGAACCTGCTGTGCTTTCATGAAGAACAAAGCTAAAGAAACCACAGAGAGAAGGAAACAGTTCAACGACAAAGAAGAAAAGTTAAGAGCTGTGTCTCGAAGGCTTGCTGTGTTTATGTGTCTCTAGCTGACTTAGCATGGATGAATGGACAGATGAATGTCATCTGGAAGTCAGCCCACTGCAGACAGGTGTGTCTACCTATGAGAAATGCTGCCATCCCTGGAAAAACAATTCCAAACCAACTTCTGTTAACCCACTTTGAAAGTCTGCCATTTGTAACATAAACATTAACTGATCCCTGACTTGGATTCCTACAGATCATGGGCCACGTCTTAAAATTCTTTTTATGCCCCACCCATGTTCTTCATGTAGTAGACCAGTAAATGTAAGCAAGGTACTTGCTTGATGATTGGAAGAGAAATAGGCAGAATGAAGAAAATCTCCCTGACTTGAGTGCGTGCCTGAGGCATTCACATTCTCAGAACATTGTTATCTGCTGATTTGCACGGTCAAGGCAGAGTGGATCACACCACCTGGGTGTCTGAGCCTAGCCAGTGTGGTTGTTCTCCCTTAGTGTGTAGCCTGCAGTGGAGGCTGGGCAGTGCGGAAGTTCACTGCACTGATGGCTGAGCTTCACTCCACACAGCCCATGTGTTCCTTTGGTTTTTGCCCCACCTCTCACCACCAAAAATCTAGCAAATTAGTTTCTCCTTCATTTGCACTCCTGCTGGGCAGCTGAACATATTTCAACTTCATCAAGATAACACATTTCCTAAGAAGATCTCTGGTTGCAAAGGATTTTTGGCACAAAATGTATTAGTTTGCTAGGGCTACCGTAACAGAACACAGCAGCTGGGTGGCTTAAACAACGGACATGTATTTTCTCCCCATTCTAGAGGCAAGAAGTCCAAGCTCATGGTGTCAGTAGGTTTGGTTTACTTTGAGGCCTCTCTCCTTGGCTTATAGATGGCCCTCTTTTCCCTTTATCTTCATGCAGTCTTCCCTCTTTGTTGGTGTCCTAATCTCCTCTTCTTCAAAGGACATCAATCAGATTGGATTGGGACCCACCCATATGACTGACATTAATTTAATGACACCTCTGAAAGCCCTATCTCCAAATATTCTGAGCTACTAATTAGGACTTCCACATATGAATAGAGGGGGACACAATTCAGCCCATAACACCAAGATCGGGCTATTAATTTCTCTCACTTTTATCTTTGTTATGCACTTTGAGTTTGCTTAACATGAAGAATATTCTTAAGCAAAAAACCAAGGAATGCACATTGTAAGAGGCAAAACCGTAATCATAGCACATAGTATCATGTAAGAGTAAAACCTACACTTTTTTTTTCCTTTAGCTAAGAACTGAGGAAGGATAGGAATTTTAAATTCTCATTTTATGCCTGCTCTTTCAGGGCGTTATGCATACAGAAACCGCAAGTGATTCTTTAAAATACAAATCTGGTCATTTCTGAGCCTGTTTATATCCCTCCATGCAGCCTGAGGGACTAGATCTACTAACCGCTCCAAGGACATCCCTGACAGCACTCACCTTCCTGACCCCCTGTCTTCCTGCCTCTTATCATGGGCACAGGCTACCATTCTTGACTGTTACACTTTCCATGAGTCTCCCCTGGCTTCTGCCTACTCATCCCTTAGATCCTGGCTTAGACATCCTTTCTTCAAAGAAGCCTGCACTGACCTTCCAGCCTTCAGACAAAGCTAGGTGCTTCTGTTTTTCATTTGTTTGTTTTTGACTACAGCAATATGCAGACAGAGAGCGTTTGATGATCATGACCAGCCAGTTCTGAGACGGGTGTCCTGGACCGTTAGAGAGAGCACCAGCCCAGCTATTGCTGGTTCGCAAATTGTTTCTTCCACTTAAAATTCACAGTACCACAGTCATTATTGAAAGAACAGGCTCATTAGATTAGGAGAACAGCCAGCCTATAACGGTACCTGGTAAATTGTATCTATCCCTTGAATTTATGACAATCTCAATTCACCAAACCTGAGCAATTTTTTCATCAGTCTTCATTGGAATACAATCATTGGTCACTTCTAACCATCAGATGTGGTCCTTGATTCATGCACAAGAGATCCTAAAACTCCTTTGGCTGAAAGGGAAACCCCCTCTATTGTTTTACTTGCAAGCTATACGTTAATCTTCTATGATAACTATCTCTTCAAAGTGAAGGCAGTAGCTTCATTTTATATTTAAAACATTGAACTTTAAAGCAATGATCTGAATGCCAGGAGGGCACACAGACAGCACAATTACAGGCTTTTCAAAGTTCCAGAAGCACTAGATAGTGTCTGAAATTACAGACATTTTCTTTTATTTTCTATGGTTTGTTTTATGTTTTTGTTTTTGTTTTTTTTTTTTAGTCCCTGTAACTTAAAACAATTTTGTAAGATCCACCCCCCTCCAGGCAGCATTTTATAGCCAACTCATAAACCTCTAAAAACAGCCATTTATGGTGGGAATGCTGACAGTCAGACAGGCAGACCCACTACTGCACAGCCAGTGGGTGCCAACAGATTACCTTGCCTGCCTTGAAGGGTGAAGTTCAGAGCATAAATCAGCCCGAGGCTGGCGGGACATTGACTGTGTGTTCATGTTATCCATTTCCCATTCCCAGAAACATGACACCGTTTGTCTAACAAAAGTCACATTGAAAGAGTGTTATGAGGGGTCGGGAAGGAATGACCCAAAGTGGAGAAGGGATGGGGGTAAGCATTCACAATTAATCCAGATGTTGAAGCTGGACATCTGGGAACACAGACCCTCTTTAAGAAATGCGTTTACTGTCCCCTGGTGAGCTAAAGAGCATGAGAGACTGCTGAGCACAGGGACCTTTGTGGGGTTTTTTGTAGTATTTTTCACCCCTTTTCTTTATTTGATTCTCATGGAGTTTTGTTTGAGTGACTTTTAACGTACGGGCAGTGCAGTGTTCTACCTCTCCCTACAGAGGGAGGGAGCTTTCCAAATAAATAATTTCAGTTCTTTTTTATTTTCACTAAGGATAAACATTAATTGTGGTTATAGGCAGACAGATATCAGCCTGATTAAGAAATACCAATATAAATAGCAGATTAACAATATTATTTTTATATTTTCTTTAGTAACTTTGAATATTGTTAACATGGGTTTTACCTTCTACTGCCTGATACTTCTTGCTCCCTATTTCTGCATCTCCTGAAATATGATAGCTCTGATTCAGAATACACATCATGAAAATACAAGAATTTTAAAAAATTATTTAAAAAGTACCAGTATGTCCTTTGTAGACAAATAGATGATGTTTTAAAATGACCATCAAGCTTCTCTAAGTGTGTTTCATTGTGTGGAATGTGTCTGGATCATATCTACCTTGAGTCCAGTTAACAAGGCCTCCGTTGCTTGTTTGGCAAACCTTTATCCATTATTATCTCAAATACACGGAGCTAGGAAAACAATCGTGAGTAAAGAAAAACCCTAGAATGTAAGCTTGGTGATTAGTAATCTCCAAACTACAGCTGTGTTTGTGCAGAAACAGGTTGCTATTCTGTTTGCTGAGACCGAAGAGAAGAAGGGTTGCTATTCCTTTGGAACCTTTAATTCCTCCGCTGGTTGCCAGCAGATGGAACCCACTGGAGAACAAACTCCTGGTCTACCCTGCCGCTTCTTTATCTTTGTTTGTGTTTTGTGCGTCTCTTCATTTATCTTTGTTTCTCCATATTGACTCTTTTTCTTTTTTTTTTTTCCAGTTAAAAATTTTTTATTGAATTACAGTTGATACATAATTTATATTGGTTTCAGCTGTACAACATAGTGATCCAACAATTAAATACATTACAAAATGCTCACCATGGTAAGTGTAGTTACTACCTGTCACCAAAGATATCACATAATTGACTATATTCCCTATGCTGTACATTCATACCTATGACTTACTTTATAATGGAAAGTCTGTACCTATTAATCCCCTTCACCTGTTTCACCCAGCCCCCACCCCTCCCCTATGGGAACTACCATTTTCTTCTCTTTATTTATGAGTATTTCTTGTTAGTTTGCATTTATTGTTTTTTGATTCTACATATAAGAGAAATCATATGGTATTTGTCTTTCTCTGAGGTAACGTCACTTAGCATAACACCCTCTAGGTCCATCCTTGTTGTCACAAATCGCAAGATTTCATTCTTTTTATGACTCATATTCCATTGTGTATATGTACCACATCTTCTTTACCCACTTATCTATTGATAGACACTTAAGTTACCTCCATATCTTGGCTACCGTAAATAATGCTGTAATAAACATAGGGGTGCATGTATCTTTTTGCATCAGAGACTTTTTTTCTTCAGGTAAATACTCAGATGTGGAATTGCTGGATTGTATGGTATTTCTTTCTTTCTTTTTTTTTTTTTGAGAGGGCATATCTTATATTTATTGATCAAATGGTTGTTAACAACAATAAAATTCTGTATATGGGACTCAATGCACAATCATTAATCAACCCCAAGCCTAATTCTCAACAGTCTCCAATCTTCTAAAGTATAATGAACAAATTCTTACATAGTGAATAAGTTCTTACATGGTGAACAGTACAAGGGCAGTCATCACAGAAACTTTCGGTTTTGATCACGCATTATGAACCATAAACAATCAGGTCAAATATGAATATTCGTTTGATTTTTATACTTGATTTATATGTGGATCCCACATTTCTCCCTTTATTATTATTATTATTTTTAATAAAATGCTGAAGTGGTAGGTAGATGAAAGATAAAGGTAGAAAACTTAGTTTAGTGTTGTAAGAGAGCAAATGTAGATGATCAGGTGTGTGCCTGTAGACTATGTGTTAATCCAAGCTAGACAAGGGCAACAAAACATCCACGGATGCAGAAGATTTCTCTCAAAACAGTGGGGGAGAGGTTCTAGGCCTCACCACTGTTGATCCCCAGTTTCTCACCTGATGGCCCCCCTGCGACTGTGCCTGTCTTAGGTTGTTCCTCCCTTGAGGAATCTTACCCATCTCTGGCTAACCAGTCATCTTCCGGGGCCATACAGGGAAATGTAAAGTTGGTAAGTGAGAGAGAAGCCATATTGTTTGAAAAGGTTAGCTTTTTACTTCTATGCAGATTTATGCCCTGTGGCTTCTATGCCCAGCATTTGTCTTGAGGTATCTTTAGCACTTGGAGGAATTATGATACTCGGTAAACTCGATATGAGGCACGAATTCTACTTAAGGGTTGTAATTAGGAAGGAAAAAGAAAAGCTATAGAGGTAGCAGATGGAAGAAAACATGGGGAGATTGTTTCTTTGACATATCTTCTTGTAGAGTAATTTAAGCATGTATAGGTTTTAAACTACTAATTAAATTGCACACACACATTAACATAACAGGAATACAGTTACATAACAAAGCAGATCTATAATTACCAGCCATCTCCAGTGAGGCCAAGAAAACCAGTTAGGCATCCTAGGCATTTGTGAAAATTTGTCTATGATATGATGGATATTGTCCAACTGAACTTGAACAGTCTGAGAGAAATCAGACAAATTAAAACAGCCCATTCCTGGGAATTGTTCACATCCCATATGTTCTTTTAACAGTAGATAGTCTATAGTCGCAAGATTTTGGAGCGCTACAACTTGCACTTCTCCTAATTCTTGGTTGAGTTCCGACAGTATAGATCCAGTCAAATTTGTTGTTTTACTGTATGCACAGGTCAGCTTAGATATCTCCTTCTTCATTCCAATGGCAAGTCCAGGAACTGGTGGGATGAATGCAGCTACAACTGCAGCATCGCCTGGATCTTTGTTGAGGTTTTTCAATGATTATCTTCTGGTATGAGTCTTCCAGAGAGTGCTGATGTTGGAAGTTCTTCTTCATATCGTATCTTAGTTCATTTTATGGGTAGCCAAATTAGGCTTTGATCCTCTGTTAGTCCATTCTTGGATTCTGTGATTCTGCTGCTGTTTTGATCCTTCAGTTTTTCCTTTGTTCTTCTACCCCACAGATGAGTGAAATCATTTGGTATTTCTCTTTCTCCGCTTGGCTTATTTCACTGAGCATAATACCCTCCAGCTCCATCCATGTTGCTGCAAATGGTAGGATTTGCCCTTTTCTTATGGCTGAGTAGTATTCCATTGTGTATATGTACCACTTCTTCTTTATCCAGTCATCTACCGATGGACATGTAGGTTGTTTCCAATTCTTGGCTATTGTAAATAGTGCTGTTAAAAACACAGGGGTGCATTGGTCTTTCTCAAACTTGATTGCTGTGTCCTTAGGGTAAATTCCTAGGAGTGGAATTCCTGGGTCAAATCTAAGTCTGTTTTGAGCATTTTGATGTACCTCCATACTGCTTTCCACAATGGTTGAACTAGTTTACATTCCCACCAGTAGTGTAGGAGGGTTCCCCTTTCTCCACAGCCTCACCAACATTTGTTGTTGTTTGTCTTTTGGATGGCAGCCATCCTTACTGGTGTGAGGTGATACCTCATTGTAGTTTTAATTTGCATTTCTCTGATAATTAGCGATGTGGACCATCTTTTCATGTGTCTGTTGGCCATCTGTATATCTTTTTTGGAGAACTGTCTGTTCAGTTCCTCTGCCCATTTTTTAATTGGGTTATTTGTTTTTTGTTTGTTGAGGCGTGTGAGCTCTTTATATATTCTGGACGTCAAGCCTTTATCGGATGTGTCATTTTCAAATATACTCTCCCATACTGTAGGGTTCCTTTTTGTTCTATTGATGGTGTCTTTTGCTGTACAGAAGCTTTTCAGCTTAATATAGTCCCACTTATTCATTTTTGCTGTTGTTTTCCTTGCCCAGGGAGATATGTTCAAGAAGAGGTCGCTCATGTTTATGTCTAAGAGGTTTTTGCCTATGTTTTTTTCCACGAGTTTAATGGTTTGATGGCTTACATTCAGGTCTTTGATCCATTTTGAATATACTTTTGTATATGGGGTTAGACAATGGTCCAGTTTCATTCTCCTACATGTAGCTGTCCAGTTTTGCCAGCACCACCTGTTGAAGAGACTGTCATTTCGCCATTGTATGTCCATGGCTCCTTTATCAAATATTAGTTGACCATATATGTTTGGGTTAATGTCTGGAGTCTCTAGTCTGTTCCACTGGTCTGTGGCTCTGTTCTTGTGCCAGTACCAAATTGTCTTGATTACTATGGCTTTACAGTAGAGCTTGAAATTGGGGAGTGAGATTCCCCCTACTTTATTCTTCTTTCTCAGGATTGCTTTGGCTATTCGGGGTCTTTGGTGTTTCCATATGAATTTTTGAATTATTTGTTCCAGTTCATTGAAGAATGTTGCTGGTAATTTGATAGGGATTGCATCAAATCTGTATATTGCTTTGGGCAGGATGGCCATTTTGATGATATTAATTCTTTCTAGCCATGAGCATGGGATGAGTTTCCATTTGTTATTGTCCCCTATAATTTCTCTTAAGAGTGACTTGTAGTTTTCAGAGTATAGGTCATTCACTTCTTTGGTTAGATTTATTCCTAGGTATTTTAATCTTTTTGATGCAATTGTGAATGGAATTGTTTTCCTGATTTCTCTTTCTATTGGTTCATTGTTAATGTATAGGAAAGCTACAGATTTCTGTGTGTTAATTTTGTATCGTGCAACTTTGCTGTATTCCGATATCAGTTCTAGTAGTTTTGGGGTGGAGTCTTTAGGGTTTTTTATGTACAGTATCATGTCATCTTCAAATAGTGACAGTTTAACTTCTTCTTTACCAATCTGGATTCCTTGTATTTCTTTGTTTTGTCTGATTGCCGTGGCTAGGACCTCCAGTACTATGTTAAATAACAGTGGGGAGAGTGGGCATCCCTGTCTAGTTCCCGATCTCAGAGGAAAAGCTTTCAGCTTCTCACTGTTCAGTATAATGTTGGCTGTGGGTTTATGATATATGGCCTTTATTATGTTGAGGTACTTGCCCTCTATTCCCATTTTGCTGAGAGTTTTTATCATGAATGGATGTTGAATTTTGTCAAATGCTTTTTCAGCATCTATGGAGATGATCATGTGGTTTTTGTCTTTCTTTTTGTTGATGTGGTGGATGATGTTGATGGACTTTCGAATGTTGTACCATCCTTGCATCCCTGGGATGAATCCCACTTGGTCATGGTGTATGATCCTTTTGATGTATTTTTGAATTCGGTTTGCTAATATTTTGTTGAGTATTTTTGCATCTATGTTCATCAGGGATATTGGTCTGTAATTTTCTTTTTTGGGGGGGTCTTTGCTTGGTTTTTGTATTAGGGTGATGTTGGCTTCATAGAATGAGTTTGGGAGTATTCCCTCCTCTTCTATTTTTTGGAAAACTTTAAGGAGAATGGGTATGATGTCTTCTCTGTGTGTCTGATAAAATTCCGAGGTAAATCCGTCCAGCCTGGGTTTTTTGTTCTTGGGTAGTTTTTTGATTACTGTTTCAATTTCTTTGCTTGTAATTGGTTTGTTTAACTTTTGTGTTTCTTCCTTGGCCAGTCTTGGAAGGTTGTATTTTTCTAGGATGTTGTCCGTTTCTTCTAGGTTTTCCAGCTTGTTGGCATATAGGTTTTCATAGTAGTCTTTAATAATTCTTTGTATTTCTATGGAGTCTGTCGTGATTTTTCCGTTCTCATTTGTGATTCTGTTGATTTGTGTTGATTCTCTTTTTCTCTTAATAAGTTTGGCTAGAGGCTTATCTATTTTGTTTATTTTCTCAAAGAACCAACTCTTGGTTTCATTGATTTTTGCTATTGTTTTATTCTTCTCAATTTTGTTTATTTCTTCTCTGATCTTTATTATGTCCTTCCTTCTGCTGACTTTAGGCCTCATTTGTTCTTCTTTTTCCAATTTCGATAATTGTGATGTTAGACTATTCATTTGGGATTGTTCTTGCTTCTTCAAGTGTGCCCGGATCGCTATATACTTTCCTCTTAAGACTGCTTTCGCTGCGTCCCACAGAAGTTGGGGCTTTGTGTTATTGTTGTCATTTGTTTCTATATATTCCTTGATCTCTATTTTAATTTGTTCATTGATCCATTGATTATTTAGGAGCATGTTATTAAGCCTCCATGTGTTTGTGAGCCTTTTTCTTTTCTTTGTAGAATTTATTTCTAGTTTTATACCTTTGTGGTCTGAAAAGTTGGTTGGAAGAATTTCAATATTTTGGATTTTTCTGAGGCTCTTTTTGTGGGCTAGTGTGTGGTCTATTTTGGAGAATTTTCCATGTGCACTTGAGAAGGATGTATATCCTGTTGCTTTTGGATGTAGAGTTCTGTAGATGTCTATTAGGTGCATCTGCTCTACTGTGTTGTTCAGTGCTTCCAAGTCCTTACTTATTTTCTGCCTGGTGGATCTATCCTTTGGGGTGAGTGGTGTGTTGAAGTCTCCTAGAATGAATGCATTGCATTCTATTTCCCCCTTTAGTTCTGTTAGTATTTGTTTCACATATGCTGGTGCTCCTATGTTGGGTGCATATATATTTAGAATGGTTATATCCTCTTGTTGGACTGAGCCCTTTATCATTACGTAGTGTCCTTCTTTATCTCTTGTTACTTTATTTGTTTTGAAGTCTATTTTGTCTGATATTAGTACTGCAACCCCTGCTTTCTTCTCACTGTTGTTTGCCTGAAAATGTTTTTCCATCCCTTGACTTTTAGTCTGTTCATGTCTTTGGGTTTGAGGTGTGTTTCTTGTAAGCAGCATATAGATGAGTCTTGTTTTTGTATCCATTCTATTACTCTGTGTCTTTTGATTGATGCGTTCATTCCATTTACATTTAGGGTGACTATTGAAAGATATGTACTTATTGCCATTGCGGGCTTTAAATTCATGGTTACCAAAGGTTCAAGTTAGCCTCTTTAGTATCTTACTGCCTAACTTAGCTCACTTATTGAGCTGTTATATACACTGTCTGGAGATTCTTTTCTTCTCTCCCTTCTTATTCCTCCTCCACCATTCTTCATATGTTGGGTGTTTTGTTCTGTGCTCTTTCTAGGAGTGCTCCCATCTAGAGCAGTCCCTGTAAGATATCCTGTAGAGGTGGTTTGTGGGAAGCAAATTCCCTCAGCTTTTGCTTGCCTGGGAATTGTTTAATCCCGCCATCATATTTGAATGATAGTTGTGCTGGATACAGTATCCTTGGTTCAAGGCCCTTCTGTTTCATTGTATTAAATATATCATGCCATTGTCTTCTGGCCTGTAGGGTTTCTGTCGAGAAGTCTGATGTTAGCCTGATGGGTTTTCCTTTATAGGTGAGCTTTTTCTCTCTAGCTGCCTTTAAAACTCTTTCCTTGTCCTTGATCTTTGCCATTTTAATTATTATGTGTCTTGGTGTTGTCCTCCTTGGATCCCTTCTGTTGGGGATTCTGTGTATTTCTGTGGTCTGTTCGATTATTTCCTCCCCGAGTTTGGGGAAGTTTTCAGCAATTATTTCTTCTAAGATACTTTCCATCCCTTTTCCTCTCTCTTCTTCTTCTGGAACCCCTATAATATGGATATTGTTCCTTTTGGATTGGTCACACAGTTCTCTTAACATTGTTTCATTCCTGGAGATCCTTTTATCTCTCTCTATGTCAGCTTCTATGCATTCCTGTTCTCTGGTTTCAATTCCATCAATGGCCTCTTGCATCTTATCCATTCTGCTTATAAACCCTTCCAGAGTTTGTTTCATTTCTGCGATCTCCTTTCTGGCATCTGTGATCTCCCTCCGGACTTCATCCCATTTCTCTTGCGTATTTCTCTGCATCTCTGTCAGCATGTTTATGAATTTTATTTTGAATTCTTTGTCAGGAAGACTGGTTAGGTCTGTCTCCTTCTCTGGTGGTGTCTCTGTGATCTTTGTCTGCCTGTAGCTTTGCCTTTTCATGGTGATAGGAATAGTCTGCAGAACTGGGACGAGTGACGGCTGGAAGGACTTCCTTTCTTGTTGGTTTGTGGCCCTCCTCTCCTGGGAGAACAGCGACCTCTAGTGGCTTGTGCTGCGCAGCTGCGCGCAGACAGGGTTTCTGCTTCCTGCCCGGCTGCTATGGAGTTAATCTCCGCTGTTGCTGTGGGCGTGGCCTGGCTCGGGCTTCTGCTCCAAATTGGTGGAGTCGCGTTGGAGGGGGAGCAGCCTGGAGGCTATTTATCTCCGTAAGGCGCCTCCGTGCTCCCTGCAGCCCAGGGGATTAGGGTGCCCAGAGATCCCCGGATTCCCTACCTCTGGATTAAGTCTCCCGCCCTGCCCCTTTAAGACTTCCAAAAAGCACCTGCCAAAACAAAACAATGACCACACACACACAAAAAAAATTTTTTTAATTAAAAAAATAAATAAATAAATAAATAATGGCCACTCGTTTTTCTTTATTCTCCGGCGCCAACCTCAGGCATCTGCTCACTGGTCTTGCTGCCCTGTTTCCCTAGTATTGGGGTCCCTATCTCTTAAGACTTCCAAAAAATGCTTGCCAAAACAAAACAGCAAAAAAAAAAAAAAAATGGCCGCTTGCTTTTGTTATATCCTCTGGCACCATGCCTCTGGTACCCACTCACCGTTCTTGCTGCTGTGTTTCCCTAGTATCCAGGGCCCCATGCACGCACTGTGTCTGTGCTCTGGTCCAGATGGCTGGGACTGGGTTTTCAGCAGTGCTGGGCTCCCTCTCCCTCCTGCTCTGCCTACTCTTCTCCCGCCGGGAGCTGGGGGGAGGGGTGCTCATGTCCCGCCGGGCTGGAGCTTGTATCTTACCCCCTTCGTGAGGCGCTGGGTTCTCGCAGGTGTGGATGTGGTCTGGATGTTGTCCTGTGTCCTCTGGTCTTTATTCTAGGAAGAGTTGTCTTTGTTGTATTTTCATAGGTATATATGGTTTGGGGAGGAGATTTCCACTGCTCTACTCATGCCGCCATCTTGGCTCCACCTCTCTTGACTCTTTTTCTTTTACCATCAGGACGTTGTGGTCTTAGCTGGAGAAGGTATAACTTTTCCATGTAGTAGGAGATCTGGATTTCAAAACCCAAAGCAACCAAATCACCCAACCAAACAAATGAGTTAAATTGCATCGAATACTATATTGTTTTCAAATCCCTTGTACTCAATTCTTGCTGCATAGATGTCTTTATAAAAATGTAGACATATACTTTCTTCTTTTATTATTATACAGTTGAAATGACTGGATTCCAAAGACTGTTCTCTCTGGGATGCCAGTAGGGCACACAGACATGGGGTGGGAGGAAAGTTCTGGTAATTTACCCTTGTGAAACTGAAATTAGAGAATTTTACTGCCTCGGGATTGGAACACATTCCATGTGTTCAGGGCTATAGAATCTCTTTGCCCTGCATCTGCTCCAAATCACAAAGCATGATGGGGACTCTTGGGCCATCTGAATGCTGCGGGGATTTCAGGTAGGTTGTCTGCTTCCAGCCAGTAAAGAGGAAAAACTGGGAGATGTTCTTTGGACAACAAGTGTTAGCCTCTTTTATTTAGTATCCTGCAGCTTTCTGTGTGTTGAACCAACCCACCTACTGGCTTTATCCAAGTGGTTACCCACACGGCTTTGTGTGTCACAAATAACTTAGCTGGCATCTTAGTTCTGTACTTCCTCTCCGTGTTCTTGGAACAATTACTTGAACTCTCTGAGCCTCCTTTCCTGATATGTAAAGTGTATTTATCCCCTCATTCAGTTCAGCCAATAAATGCGTCTTGGGCTCTACTCATGTGCCAGAAATTGTTCATGATGTAGTAACACAGAGGTGTGCACACACACACATAAAAATACCTGCTTTCGTGGACTGACATTCTCTTGGACTGGGGACACAAAAATGTAATCGAACAAATAATAAAATACCAAATAATGTCCAATATTAAAGAGTTAGGAAACAAAATAAAACATAAGGGTGCAATAGAGAGCAGGGCAGAATGAGAGGCTGAGATCAGGGACAGAAAAGCACTCTGAGGAGAGAGCATTTAACCAAGATGCAACCGATAAGAACGAACCAGAAGGAGAGTCTCTTGGTGAGGTTGGAGAGGGAATCCTGGCACCGGAAAAAGGGAGTAGGGGACCTCAGGGGGAGCCAAGCTTGACATGTGTTGGAAACAGAAAAAAGGCAAAATTGTTATATCACAGAAGAAAGAAAAGAGATGGAATAGATGGTAATCTCTAGGAATGAAATATGGCTGCAGCTCAAAGAGACTGATTAAAAGTGATAATGCCTTTCAGTGGCATTTATAATGGCAGAATTTTTCTAGACCTGAACATGCTATTCTTATTGATTCCTCTTTTATCTCAGTTGTAATTTTCTTAATTTAATTTTCTTCCATTTCTGCCCAAAATTCCTTTTGAAAACATTAATCTATAGCTAAAAGAGTAGATGATGATGCATCTAGACACGGTTATCAGCCAGGGGTAGGCAGGTGACCCAAGTGAGATGAGGTTCCCAAAGCGAGTGTAAGAAAACTTGTTGTTGTTTTTCTTACATTTTTCATGAAACATACAGCCTCTGAGATAATTTTGTTCCTCAACTGTTGATAGTTTTATGATGTAGCCATCAGGGTGCTGGCTGCAAGCAGAATTTCACCCCAAGTGATTCAACTGAAGAGACTAGATTGAAGTGGTATTTATAAAAGTGTGTGCAGAGTTATTGAAACTGACAAAAAGATGTTGAGATATCCAGAGACAACCAGCAGAAGGAGGCCTCAAGCACCTAAGAGCCAAAGGCCAGTGGAAGAGGCCTCCCAGAGACAGTGAGTCCCAGAGCCTTGGAAGAGCGGCCGCCTGCAGGAGCTGGTGACAGAGACATGCAACCCCTGCCAGAGAGGCACAGTACCAATGCAGAAGGAGGAAGGACTGGTCAGATGTCTCTGCTCCCACCAGGCCCCCAGTGGCTAAGCACAATGAAAAAAGCCATCAGATATGGGAGCTAAGATGATACAGTCCATAGAGGGATCACTTCGTTGACACATACAACATAGCAGAGAAAACCTAAGGAGAGGTAATTAGAAACCACCAGGACATGGATAAATTAAGTATGTTTCTTTCCTCTTAACTCCATTACTTTAAAAAATAAGAAGAAGAGGAAGAAAGAACTGAGATCAGCTCTCACTAACATCTGCTAATTTTATGTTAGGTTTGGCAATTGGTACAGGTTGGTAAGAATAATGGCAAACTGGTTCTGTTTAAAGAAAGCAACTGCTCAACTCTAGGCCATAGTTGCTGTGACGCCTTTTGTTCTTACATCAATTCTGAGACCAAATGTGAGGGCTTTTCTCACACCAAATATATGTTGTTTTTTTGAACACCAATTCTCTGACATCAACTGAGTGTTCAAGAATTCAGTGCAATTCTAACACTACCCGGAGTTAGTGCAGACCCCACAGGTTTAGGGACTCCGTCGCACAAGACTGTCCTCAGTTCAGACACCAGCCAGAAATGCGATGTCCAGGCTACCCACACTTCTACCCGGCGACCCACAAATGCAGGGGGTTTCCTTGCCCTGTGTCGGGTTTGATACTTCTCAAGAACAACCCACAGAACTCACAAGAACATTTTACTTACATTTCCCGGCACATAAGAAAGAATGTAACTCTGGAACAGCTAGAAGACATGCAAGGTATGGGGTCAGGAGGAGTGGCTCAAAGCTTCTCTGCCCTCTGTGGGTACCTCGCCTTCCCAACACATCAGTGTGTCACCAACCCAGGAGCACCCCAGTCCAGTCATTTAGTGGTTTTTATGGACATTTCATTACAGAGATTGATGAAATTATTGGCCATTGGTGATTGAACTTAATCTCCAGTCCCTCTCCCATTCCAGAGGCTGGCAGGTGGGGCTGAGGGCCTCTATCCTCTAAGCACTTGGCCTTTATGGTGACCAGCCCTCTTCTGAAACTATCTGGGGGTCCCACCCCATTAATATAAACTCAGGTACAGTCAAAGGGGCTCATTATGAATAACAAAATATACTCTTATCACTCAGGAAATACCAAGGGTTTTAGGAGTTCTGTGTCAGGAACCTGGAATAAAGACTAAATTTCATTTTTATTATGCCATAGTTGCCATACAGAAAACATGGCTCAGACCATTTCATCTTTCAAGAGTAATCGGAAATTCAAATTTTTATGTGAAGGCACCCAATCTTTAAATGTTGGCAACCATATCAAATTTTCCAAAACCATTGTGCAGCCAGTTTGAGACCTCTGACATAGGACTCCAGAGTAGTGGTTTGCAGCCCTGGCTGCACACTGGATCACCTGGGTAATTTTGAGAAATACGTGCCTGGACTTCATGCCAAAGCAATTAGGTCAGAATCTCTTGGGCTGGGGCCCAGATAGTTTGAAAAGTAATTTCCTGATAATTTCAATGTACACTCATTTTTCTAATGAACTTTCTATTTTGAAATGCATTTAGTTGTACAGAAAAATTACAAAGATAAATAAAGTGTTCCATATACCCACACCCAATTTGCCCTATTGTTCATACCTTGCATTACTACGGTGCTTTGTCAAAAGCAGCTGATATTAGTGATTACCATTAAATTCTGCACTTTATTTGAATTTCACCAAGTTTTACACTGATATCCTCTTTCTGCTCCAGGATCCAATCCAGGGTAACATTTTTGCATTTTGCCGTGTCTCATCAATCTGCTCTGGTCTGTGACATTTTCCCAGACTTTCCTTGTTTTTCCTGAGTCGTACTAACCAGGTACCCTGGAGAATGTCTCCAGATCTGGGTTTGTCTGATATTTTTCTCTTGATAGGATCCATATAATGGATATAGATTTTTAGAAAGACCATGCAGATCTCATGCCATAGAGGTCAAGTGCCCTTATAGCCACTTCCATGCAGGGTATATCTCCATTTTTTAGAACAACTACTCTAGTTAATAGTGGTGGTGTAGAATGGAGATGGCAGGATCCAGCTTCAGAAGAGAGATGAGTAGATCAGTACATGAAGTCAGGCGGGAGGACTTGAGGCCAGCAATGGGGCTCTGTCTCTTCCAAATAAACCATCTGAACTGAGTGAGAGTCAAGAGGCAAAGGTTCTACTCCAGGTTCATCCACTGAACTAGTCTTTAGGGAAGCCAGTGCAGCCTATTTATGTCAGCTTATTTATCATTTATTTGTACAATGTAGTAGCTGATATCTGAGGCTATTTCTAGTCCTGAAATGATGTGATTCTAAAACTCTGGAGTGGGTTTTCATTAGTCAAATCTTGTCCATATTTCCATTTCTTAGGAGGAATATGTTGTAATGCTGATGAATTTACTGCCCAAATGTCTGGGTTTCTGCAAAGGGAGATGGCAAAGAGAGAGGCCACTCTGCTTCACACTTCGGCATAGATGACATTCATAGCCTAAGAATATCAAGCCCCTGGCAGAAAACAAAAAATTGCAAAAACTAGGAAGGAAATTCAACTCATTCACTTATCTTTGTTTCTAGGACTCGGTATTATTCTTTCCATTATAATGGGTTAAGAAGTAAATGACATAATTTGTTTTTAAAATGTCAGAAAGAGTACACATTTTGGTACTTAAAAAAAATCTTTTCATGTTGACCCTTTGGGTAAATCTTACCGGAAGTGCAGATGACTGGCTTGAAATGTTGGATATTTTAAGTTGCCAATAATTTGTGTAGAGCCCATGATTGCAAAACCGCAACAATTTCCCAATAGTGGAAATCTCAAATTAATCATAATACATGACAGGGTGGATTTGTTTTAAGTACATGGTCAATAGCGGTTATTGCTTTAAGATCATAAACTGAGAGATTCTCTTACTGAGGCGAGGTAGGTTGTCTGCAGATGGTTTGCAACATATTTCTCCACTTCTGGGTGTTAAGTCTGACCCAGATCATTCTGCTAGTATATATCAAGTGTTTGTCCGATGTAATTTGCCTGTGGGAAGTGTATTGGCTATGAAACTCTCTCTCCTTAGTAGCTGTTTTTTAAAACATAATAATAATTAAATCACAAAATCACAAGTCTGTGTGTTTTGAATGACTGAAGCCAGGTACCTAGGCACTGAGACAAGAAAGAATGTCAGCTGGAACCTCTAATGTGTATTTATATTTAAACATCAGACCTAACAGAAAACCCTGAAGCTTTACACAAAGATCGGAGCCTTGTAAGAACCTAATTAATGTATCTTCGGGTGAATGGTTGGCCTGGCACATGTGCTGTTCCAAGGGGCTCCAGGGGTTCAGGTATTGCCTAGGAAGAATAGATGCCATTGTAGTGATTCAGTGGCCCATCTGAAAGGGACATGTCAAGGCAGCTTTGTCTGGTATGCAGTCTTTTCAGACCCACTTGATAATGCTAGTGTCAATTTCAACTGAAGCGTGGGCCAGATTGCAGATAGCTTGAGCTGGCATTTCCAAGTGGTTAATTGTGAAACTTGAGAAGAGAAGGGGCACTTTCTTCCTAAGGTGGCTATTTAAATGCACTCTCTTTCCTTCCAAAGCTCTGTGGGTCTCACTTTTGTTCTGTCCCCACGTAAAGTGCATGAGGAACTCAGCCTTTCCTTTTGGCAGCTTCTGTATTGCCGTCTTTGCTGGGACTGCTTTGCTTTGTTAAAATATGCCCCGTGCACAGAAATGAAATTGTTACTGCTGGGTGTGCAGCATAACATGGTTTGACAGTAAGCGCCGACAGCTACAGAAAACAGACTTTTATTGCATTTACTCTTTCAGAGACAAGAGTCTCTAAAGACTCACTGCCGACATTCACTTAGTTAAATCTGAATGACGCCAAAGTGAACAATCTATGCTGCTGTCTTTGTGTTCCTAGAAACAGCCCCTCTCCAGCTTGATACGGCTGTAAAACAGTCGTAAGAAGATGATCATACTCAGAATCCAAAAGGGAAGACTTCAGGCTTTTAAACCAGAACAAAAATATTTTAGGTGGGTAGAGTAGGTTAGCCACCTGATTTTCTACTTTAGCTTCCTCTGTATTCCCTAAAACACATTATGTAGATCAAGAAGCACGCGCGCGCGCGCGCGCACACACACACGCACGCACACTAGCCCTTTCTAGCTTTGGTCTTCATTTAGAATTCCATGCCAATTTCAAACAAAGAAAAAGGATTTGATTTGTAGGATTCTCTCAAGCAAGCTTTAGATTCTTAACTGCCTTTTATCTTGAGATGAGTACCCAGAGAGACATTGAACAGGGAGGGGGCTCTGGGGCATAAGCTTTTCATTCTGTAGCTCTCCTGGAATAAAAATTCCATAAAGTAACATCTGTAGTAATTAAGGGCTTACATTTCTTCTCCCATTCATGTCTCTGCTAGGAGGGGAGATTATTTTCCCTAAGAGACAATAGACAGTAGATCCTGTGGGAAGAAAGAAAGAGCAGAATTAGAATTCCCTTGTTTCTAGAAGTGGAACTTTCCTACTTCAAAATGATAAATAAATTAATTAAATTAACAGTTAGAAGACTTAGTCTTCAAAACTCCAACAGAAAAAATTAAAAGGAATTAGGAAAATTGTACCTAGTTACTCCTAAATATTTGGAGTAGAGAAGGATTCATCTTACCTTCCTAATCCAAATAATTTTCTGATTTGGAGGAATTTATGATTAGGCAGTGAACAAAATGCTATCTTTGTTTTTATTTTTGTTTATTAAAATTTCAGATGAACAGCCAAAACAGAAATAGACTCGTAGCAACAGAGATCAGACTGGTGGTTGAGATCAGAGTAGAGAAGGGGAGGTGGGGGGATGGGTGAAATAGGTGAAAGGGGAAAAATTAGTGATAATGCTTGGCACACTGATTTGAGTGATGGTTACATGAATGTATATACTTGTCAAAATTCATTGAGCTGTACACTAAGATGTGTGCATTTTATTGCATGTATCTCATAAAATATTGCATATTATTAAGCTTAAAGAGTTTCATTTGGACTTAACATTGATTCATTTTTAAGTGTTCTTCAAAATAACACATTTGTGGGTCTATTTGGGCTATTTGATTAATGAATACTAACCTATTAATTTCCTGCACTTCCAAATTAGTCCTATTAGTTTCCTATACTTTCTTGTCATAGTAGGACTAGCTAGGTAACTTGAGGGATCCAGTGAAAAATAAAAATGCAGAGCTACTTGTTAGAAAGTTATGAAGAATTTCAAGATGGTGACAGTAGAGTTTAAACAGAGGGAAGACTTATTTTAAGTGTTCAGCTGTGTGGTTCCACACAGGTCTGTAGCCCAGAAAGTCAGTCCTGCTTGGTATGTAGAGATTCCCCACATGTATCAATCTGAGAAAAATGTGTGTCCATCCCATGTCTCAGAAGAACATTCATCAGTCAAGACATTTTTAAAAATTTTAGTCATAAAATAAGCACAGCATGACAAATGGAATGTGTTTCTCATACTACCTTGAAATACGTGAACCTGATAGTTGAGATGCCCTTGTCTGCATTTCTCGGTTTATCTCCAAGAGTTTCTCCACGTGAACCTTACACTCCGCCAAAGTGGTCTGCTCACTCTACCCCGTCTGAAAGGACACGGGCCCCCTCACCTGCCCTAATTATTTCTCCAGGGACCCTTCTGACCATCTGTGCCCACTTCTCAGCATTTCCCTGGCTACTGGAATCCCTCTCGCATTTGAATTTCTGTAGCTATAATAACTGTATTACTTACTTGGCATTTGTTTACATATTCTTCCTTATTTCCTCTGCATGTAATATGGTCATGTAATATGATCCTGAGAACAGACATAAAATTTAGATGTAGGGAAGTATTAAAACCTGGGCCAAAAGGCTCCATTCCAAGAAAACATATGTTAATAATACAGCAGAAAGCCCTTAAGTATACTTTGCCTTTTAGATAAATTTCACACATTCATATACGTTCTTTCATATGTCATATGTGTGCTGTTTCTTAAACTCATTTTTGCCTCCAGTATATTGTTGATGGGACTTAGTTTCCTTTAATCATTATCAACCCTTTGAATTTCATCTTCCCCATACAGTCTTATAAAATAATAAAGGCCAGATATAGCTAATGAGTCAGAAAGTGTTGCTGATCCTACTCAGGATATGTCAGCACTGCCAATATCGATGTTATGGTTGCCTCAAAATCTTTGTTCATTAGTTAGTAGGTGAGATGCCAAAATCTGGCACAAGAAACTCAGTATAGAAATGTTGCTATCTAATATGAAAAAGTAAACGATTGTCCAAAATTCAAAATTAAGAAAGCTTAGGACCTGAGGTTTGTGTATTTCTGTTCCCTCACATTTGGGACCCCAGTGGGTTTTCTAATGAAAGTTGTTATAATGACACCGGTACTGTGCTAACCGTTCCTTTAGGCTGCAAGCAGTTGAAATAGAGCACATCTCCTTAGCTTGTTTTGCAGAGATCCTCGGCATTTTATAGCTGAGTAGCTACAATACAGCAGCTTTGGTGTCAGGACAGGCCTCAGTTAAAATCCCAACTCTGCCACTTACCGGCAAGGCTGTTCATCTTCCTGAGACTTGGAGCCTTCGCTGGGATGCAGAGCAGTAAAGAGACCTGCTTTTCAGGTTTGCGGATTCAGACAGTCAACAGATGTTTACTGAGGACTTTCTATCACCAAACTTCACACGGATTAAATGAGATAATGCTTCAGTATTACCTCTGGGTGAGCACTCAGATCACAGTAAATACAGTACGTGATACTCGTGGCAAAATGAGTTTGTGATGCTCTATTGGCCTAGCCATGGTGGTCATGGCAACAGTTGAGAAATCTGGGAAAATTCTAACATCAAGTTCTTTAGTGGCTTTCCTAGTTTCCTTTTACTTTTTCATTCTACCTTTCCTGAATATGCCCAACTTCATGAAAGTGTATGATCCCCTGTTTACTTCTTTTTCCAGAATGGAGTCTACTGAAAAATGTGAAGTGGTAATTCAACATTTTAATGGAAAATATCTGAAAACACCCCCAGGCATTCCAGGTAAGAAATACGTTCAGGAACCATTTAGTAGTGTCTAGGCTTATGGCTGTTACTAGAATGAGTACATGGTAAGGTCCTGGGCTGCTCAATGGGAGGGAAAATTTGCTTGTATAATTATACATTTTTTTAATACTAGGTAGAAGCTGATCTTTCTCAGAACTACCCAAAGCTCCTTGGTGATTCTTCTTTGGCCTTTCTTAGGAGTCTCTGCTGCTAATTCCCTAATATGAATTAAAACAACTATATAGCAAACAGTAGTTAAAAATGCGCTTGAAGTGAAGGAAGCTTATGACACCTGCCAATATTGGAATCTTGATTTCTAATTCATAAAAAAATATCTAAACAGCAATATTCACAGTGGAATCCACAGACTGATGCCAGTTTCCAAACAGTTCTCACCAATCCATGATAAGCAGAGGACAGAAAGCATTTAGAAAACTTATAGAAATTTGACATTGCCATGAAATCTATAGTGCATAATTTCATATTTTATAAAAATATCATTTACTAACATATTGACTTAAAAAAATATGTCCATTCATCAGAGGTAGTTTGAGAAGCTACAATCTAGACTGTCCCAGGGCATTTCACATTTCCCAAGGCAAGTTTCTTAAGATTTTACATACATTATAAGATTATATAACTTTATGCTATTAAGAATTACATTCAGCATAAAAGAATTGAATCTATCACGTGTCAGGTCTTAAGCTCGAACTACCTCAATTTGGTATTAATGTGGTGGTAGTATATATGGAAAGTATTTAATATTAGGTGAGTAAATTTAAAAATACATCTTACTCATGCTTAAAAATATTAAAGATTGAATGAAATTCTTCTAAGGAAGAATTACAATACAATGGGCAGATAAAATATCTGACTATTGCATGTTGGTTTATTTGGTGATGTATTTATATTGGTGATTCTCTGGGGAAAATGTGACTTCTTCAGTCTTATTATAGTTTTCCTTTTGATCTTTTTAAGCTGGATCTTGATAGTGTTTGCTATGTAATGTCTCTCCTATTTAAAACCCATGGTTCAAGAGTTCAGGGACGGGGCATTTCAGTTCCTTAAAATATATTGAGATTATAGAGAGAAAGTCTGAACAAAAAGAGAAAAACTTTTGTAGAGAGCCAGGGTCCTTTATGACTTGGTTGCTTTGGGGAGGATGTCGGGAAGGGAGAAAAGGCCCTTTACGACAACACTTGGACGATCTGGGAAACCCAGAGTAGCACCTCTGGTTAATCAGATTCCGCACACAGAGAAGCCTGTGGCTTGATTTGGTTAGCATCCATGCCTAACATTCCCTTGAGAACTGATCACATTATGATCCAATTGGAGACATATGGTGTTGTTAAGAAAAGAGTTAGCAGTTTTCATCTCAGCATGTAAGCTGCCCTTGCATTTTAAAAGAAATACTTTTTTTTCCATTTAGCATAAAAAAGACTTTAAGACACTCCAGTCAGACCCCCTGTTGAAAAAAGTAGTTGCTTTGTGAGAGGGTTTTCTCCTTATTTATCCCATTTTACCCAACATGCCTGTACATACAGAAGGCATTCAAACTTGGTATGGATTATATGGTTACTTAAAAAAAAATTAAAAATGAGCAAATTATGTAGAAATGATGGCTTATTAAGTTCAAGTTTTAATAAAAGTCTCAGTTTTTTAGTTCTCTTCCTTTCAGAAAACCTTTCTTGACTTGATTGACTTAAGTCTGTTTTGTTTGGTTTTCCCCATGGACCATACAGCTGACTAATATAATTTAATGCTAAAGATAGTCAGTATAAATTCCCAAATGTCTGGGTATCCTTCCTGAATATGCAGGCTGTGATATCAACCTATCTAATATCATAGCTACACCCAATGGAAACATTGTGAATAGCAAGAACTTGTTTATGAGCTTCTTACTCACTTTTTATCTCATGGGAACATGAGAGGCCAAATAATTATGCTCGATTACAAAACTCTTAAGAGATACAACTTTCTGTTTCTGAGATTTGCACTCAACATAACTGAATTCAATATATGATATTGATCATCATGAGAACTTGAATTTGCTGGTTATGCATTGCAAGTCAAATAGAGTGTAATAAAGTCTCCAAAAGATAACAGAAGATATTTGATCTTTTATATTTAAATTTGATGTGCAAGAAAAAGGACATAGTGCAAGGTATGAGTGTTTTGGAAGGTCCAGTAGTGAAATGCCCTGTCTGAATGCAATCAGGACAGCTGTAATCAAAATTGGGTGTATGCTGTTTGCCTATTGGTCATCATTGCCTATTTGTTGTAGATGGTTGAAATCTTATTTTCATAAAGTCATATCTTAATACAATTTTCTATTCCATCTTAAAGGCTGTAGTGGTATGTCACTATGAGTCATATCAGATTGGAAGTTATTCTTTTAATGTTTTTGAAAGAAGTGACCAATTTTCTAACATTTTCAATACTAATATAGCTTTTGAGAGACTGTTCTTGTTTGTGGTGTCCTAATTAAAACCAACTATAATTGATCTGACCCACTTGCACCTAAAATAGAGCTCAAAATATCATAAAAATCTCAGTGTTCTATATTATCAAGATTTGGCACCTTCAAATTCAGAAGTTTGTGGTTTTGCAGAACTCACATTGATGGTTTCAGTGTAATGCTTTCAGGTGGTGTGACTGAGGGGCCCACAATGACCCCATAATGCTCTGAGATTCGCAGGACCCAACAAAGCTTTTGAAAAGACTCTACATTAAGTCAATCATCTTTTTCTCATACCAGAGCCCTGCTCTCAGCGTTACCCTGCGCATGCAGGGAACAATTGCTACCAAAATCACATTCTTAACTTCTCCATTTAGGGACAACATGGAGAAATGTGCACATGTCATAGAGCAAATATACAGTGCCATTTTGGTTTCTGAAACTCTTGACAATGATTCCTCGTAGAGGACTTGCTAAGTTCATTATTTTCCTGAGATCATCTAGCTTCCAAATCCCCTATTGTGTCATTTCTGTGAAACAACAAGGAAAACAAAACAAAACACTTCAACCTTAAACTTTGACATGGATTTGAATTTCAAATTCTAAAAACATCATAGGTATGGATATTTGCAAGGAAGTATAACTTTGACCACATTTATGTTGCTTCCATTTTGGTTACAGTCTTCTAGGGACAATGTACTCATAAAATAGGATTCATGATGGTATTTAGTTTTGATTCCTGACAGATTATGTGAGTTGGAAGGAAAATTGGTAGATATCTTCTTTTGGCTCATGTTTTCCCTCTCTGGGCTCCTCCTATTTGTTTATAAGAGATCTAATTTTAATGAATCCATCATGGATTGTTAATGTTTATTTGAGCTTCTCAGAACTAGTTGCGTTCACTTTGGATATTGAAATTATCCCCAGATTTTGGTTATGTGGACCAATAAATATATACACAGAATCAAAGTATTTGAATTCTGGTACATATGCTACAGGAAATTAACAAACACCAGGCAGTTGGAGGTGCTGCCAGCAGGTGGGAAGGAGAGGCCTAAGTCGTGTGTTAAATGACGTCAATCATTGTAGCCATCTACAGAAAGAGATCATCCATATTTTCTTCTTTCCCTTGAGGGAAAAGAAAACTGTGTTCCATAAATGTTGCATGTCCCACATATCGATCTTGATGTTTTCTGGACAAAATGAAGGATCATTAGTTGCTTCTCTGCCTAACCCCAGACATTTCTTTGTCCCATAATGAATTGCACAGCAATATTGCGCAGTCCCAAAGCGTTTCATTTTCAAGCCTCTAGCAAAAGCAAAGGGTAAGTTCCCAGACACTTCAGTGATCTGTAGGGCATGAACTTGAAAGACTCACTTTCAAAGAGCCCCCAGAGCAGAGTGATACACCATGTGGAAAAGGCTTCCACATGTAAGGACACGTATTGATGAACAGAACATGCAGGCTAGTTTGTAGAAAAATAAATCACATTTTGCTCTCAAACTAGACTTATGCTTGTAAGTACATGTTCCTATCAGTGAAGCAGTCTTTGCAGAAGAAAATGGAATAACCCACTTTTACTTTGGTTTTCTTACTCTTCAGGTAATTAATTATTTCTAATTCTAATTGAAATCCAAGAAGTAGGGAACAGTTAAGATAGAACATACCATATTCTGGGAAATTTTTTAATTTTAAAAAATCTGTGATCCACAGAAATTTGGACCAATAATGAAGTGACAGAGGAATCATATTTTTCTAATAAATAAAGCAGTGTGCCTTCTGGATGCTTTGACATATTATCCTACTCTTGTGTGTTTGTGGAAATTTAAAAAATGTGTGTGATTGTGGATACATATGTATAGTTCATGGGAACATGTGAGTAAAAATATTTAAAATCTCATTTTTTTCAAAGAAAATGAAGAGAAGAAATGCTGTTAGTTTTTGAAAACTTCCTCCAGAGTAAAATATCAACAGTATACTTAAATTAAAACTTAATTAAAGGGCATGTTTCATAATTCTGAGCAACTGAGCAATAGACATACAAATTTTTATCAGTGGAAAATGTTGCATACGCTCACAGTGTTTCCTCAGCAGTAGCAGTCTATTAAGCCCACAAATGCACCAATGGCTGAGTAAAAGGCAGCAAAGAGGAAAAATACAGAGTTGATATATAGTTTAGTAAAAATGTATCTTTATGGTTCTACTTAGGCCAGGCATTGCCTAACTCTTGAGTTTTTCATCTTGGTGAAACTAAAACATCTCTTGCATAATGAACTTGGAAAACACTACCACCCCCAATCAGGTATCAGTTTAGATTTCTCATTTATAGGAGGATTTTTGCAATACTGAAGAGCTGCCTTCTGTGAAGGCTCTCATCTTTAGCATCGGTGATGATTTCTGTGCTCCACCCACATAGTTATTTCCTGATGAAACACTGTTAGAATATGTTTAGTGAACTTCACTGAGCCAACTGGCAATGTCATGGTCCAAAGAGTCTTAGAGTCTGTATGAATTCTACGGACATGGGCTTGCTCAGTCACTTCTCAACCTTCCAGTGGAGTCACACCTGGTACCGTGAGATGATTACATTTCTAACCTGGAAAATGAGAAGCCTGATAGAGGAGGTGTAAGGGATCATCTGCAGGAGATTAGAAATGACTGTGCCCCAAGCTACTCCCTACCTCCCACCTGGGACTGCAGCTGCAGGTGAGATGGGCAGTGCCCAGGCACCTGTCAGCATTCCCACAGCAAGCATCCACCAAGGCTCTCCACTTTTCTACCTCATGGCAAAATCTATTAAAGTTCACTCAACCTAACATAGGTTTTCTGCAAGCTTTGGGGAGTTATCACTCCATCTCTGGGGCATGGGAAATAGTGGGTAAGATT
This sequence comes from Manis pentadactyla, assembly GCF_030020395.1. Taxonomy (NCBI): domain Eukaryota; kingdom Metazoa; phylum Chordata; class Mammalia; order Pholidota; family Manidae; genus Manis; species Manis pentadactyla. Next base: position 38,998,989 of record NC_080032.1, on the reverse strand, counting down.
TGAGACTCACCCTTTGGGGGAACAATTCTGAGTCACATTCGAAAGGGCTCCTGGAGGGTTACCCACAAAGTTGACAAGCTCAAGCGACCTTTTATTGGCTTTTTTTTCTTCCCTGCCTTTGTTTTCCTTCTCTATTCTATCTGCTTCCCGGCATCAGCTCCCAACTGAACTACCTGTGCCAGGCTCTGATTTGGGAGAACTCAAATACAGGGGGTGTTCCAAGAATTTGAGTGGGGAACTATGTTCTGTTCATAGAACATAGTTCAAGCAGCTCAAGTAATGGAGTGAATTTCATAAACCATATATACTGTTTTCATGAGTTTTTCTTTTTTTCACAGCAGCCCTTAGAACCACATATTAGGGATGATAAAGGCAAATAATAGTGTTACTAGACAGATGGTAGGGTGTACAATTAGCAAGAGAGGTGTGGAGGAAGACAAGGGCAGAGTGCCACCAGAGGCATAGCTAACCTTAGAGCGATGGAGGACAGAAAGAGCTGGGTGGTACGTGAAAACGGGGAAGGAATGAGGGACTAGGAAATAGTCCTAATGTCAGCCATGTCAAGGTGAAGAGCAGGCATAGGAAAGCACGGTCACAGTGAAAAGAATTTGTGAGGTCTTGGTCTTCGGTGCCTGTAGAGTGGTGGAAGTGGATGAGTGGGGTGTGTGGACACCCGTAGCTGGCTGAAGTGATGATCGTCAGCTGAACAATTGGATGTTTCTGGTTAGAATGTTGGAAGTCTTTCAACAATACTATAAATTTCCTAACTTAATCTCACACTTCCCTTGATTTCCTTGAGGTTCTAATCTTCATAGGAGCAGGTCAGGAAGTGTGAACAGTGCTGAGGTTATTTTTTGTTTATTTGTTTGATTCTGAGTTTTCCAAGCCAGGGTGGCTTTGTTTTGTTTTATTTCACACTTTTGTTACTTTTGGGGCTATTGCTTAGCTCAGTGTATATCCTCAATAAATATTCTTTGGAGTTGGAACATGATTCCATGACTTGAATAACCCTCATAATTATATTTGCTTTTAATGAACTTCCTGAGGGTGTATGGGGGATACACAGCTCCTATGTTATCATCAAACTTGGAGGAAAACATTGAGAGAAAGCTTTAATATTTTCTTAATTTTTGACAAAAATTCTCTGTAAGACATTTGTGTATCTGAATATCCAGAGGGAGAATGAAAGCTAAACATCTACAAAAAAAGAAACAACTTGATTGAGAAAGAGTCTAGCTACTTTTTGAAAAGCCTAGTTTTTCCACCACTGCTTTTTCAGGCATTATCCTAAATGTCTAACTGTTAGAGAATTTATTACAGAGGGTGCGATGATGGATTGTTTTCTGATTGGCAAATGTCCTTGACTAATTCATACTGAAATTATGTGTAGATCTTACATTTTGTTGTTAGACACTTTCACCTGTATATATAATTTTCTCTTCTTGTAAAAATGTGAGTATTTTGAGAATAAACAGAAAAAAAATCTTCTTGGTCTGTGTTTTTGACCCTTTTGGCAGAACATTGCTTCTCTCTGCCTGGGAGAAATACAACATTGGCTCATTATTCCTATAATAACATAATAAAATCTGTAGTGGTTGATCAGTCTGGCATGGTCAATAGTCTTTGCAGAACAAAGATTTTCTATAATTATTTATAAGCACTAATGAGTAGTAGCAGAATTTGTCTGGAGTTTCCACTTTGCTCCACTTTTAAAACAATCTATTCTAAAATAATAACTCTGTTCAGATGTTCAGAAACTCCTGCATTGAAGAATCCACAAGAAAAAAAAACTTACAAAATAAATTATAAAAACCTCAATTTTATTTCTAAGACTGTTGGGCTTTGCCTGCTGTCAGCATCACTAATGAGTAGTTAAACCACTTAGTGTCTGTCTGAATGAGTCCGATTAGCAAGCAAAGAGGGTTGAGTGGCTTAAGACCAATTAAGACATAAGCCATAGAAACCAAGCTCTGAATAATTAAGTGCTTAGTGCATTTCCATATCTAGAATCTCGCTTAAAAGGATTGATTTAAAAACCCGTTTTAGCCAATTTTTGGATAAGTGGATAGCATCCTCAGCTAAATGTTGCCACTCTCTCCCTGTAACCATCAAGAAGCCTGCCATGCACACAACTCATTATTTATGATATGATTTTTTTAGAATGGAAACTGCACAATTTAAGAAAATATTTGAAAAGAAATATGAATGAAAACACTCCTGAGGCAAACTCGGAAGCAGCCATCATTTGTTTATCTTATAACTGTTTCCTCTGATTTCTTCTTTAAGCCTGTGAATGATAAGTCAATTAGTTTACTATTATTTCAGTCATTTTTCAGTACAGTTAAAGAAACCTTTCATAAGAAATTAGCATCCTTATCTTTTTGTAAGACTTCATATATTTCAAAGATACATTTGTTGCATTAAATTGTACGTTTCTAAGAAAAAAAATTGATGTTTATCTTTCTCTTTACTCTTAAACAATTAGGCCAAACTCTTTAAATGCAAGGATTCTACCTTGCTGTTTATTTTACATTTTTAACATCTAACCAAATGCCTGTCACAGAGGAGTACTACTAATTATTTGTTAAATAACTAAATATAGGCTTATGGTAGGCAAAATAATTACCCCCTGTCCCCTAAAGATCTACAAGTCCTCTTCCCCACTGCTTGTGAATATGTTAGGTTACATAGCGAAGTGGAAATAAGGCTGCAGTTAGAATTAAGGTTGCTAATATACTGAATTTAAAGTAGGGAAACTGTTCTGGATTAACCTGGGGGGAGGGGAGGGCCATGTAACCAAAGGGGCCTTAGAAGTGGAGGAGAGGAACAGAAGAGGAGATCAGCATAATGCAGTATGACAAGGACTTGATCCACCATGGCTGGTCTCGAACGTGGAGGAATGAGGGTAGCCCCCGGAAGCTAAAAAGGGAAAATAATAGGATTTTTCCCTAAAAGCCTCCAGAAAGGGACTCAGCCCTACTGGCATGATTTTAATCCAGTGAGATCTGTCAGACTACTGAACTACAGAATTATACGATAGTAAGTTTGTATCATTTTATGCCCCTAAATTTTTGTTAATTTGTTGCAGTCGCAGCAGAAAACCGATACACTAGTATAACATTTATTTCAACTGAGTATCATCCCAAATACTTCTAAGTCATATTACTAAACAGCCTTTGGAGAAATTTTCTAGTTTCCCCTAAATTTTAATCTTCTTCTTATCATTTGGATTGATTATATGTTAAATGGGGGAAAAAGAAACCTATCTTGTCAATTATTTTGATTTTACAGGATTTTTTTTAATATATACCTTCTCATAAGTCTATATTAGAATGGAAGATTGTTAAACATTTTAAAAGAGAGTCTTTGAGGGTGGGTCCTTAAATCTCAGAGCACATTATTTTTGACCCAAAGAAATCAAATATTAATTCAATCCATCTGGTTCCATAAAATATGCCAGAAAAAGTACACCGGTGGTGAGTCTAAATTCATGCAAATATGTATCTCTTCGGTTTCAGTCTTAAAACTTGCTTTTGGTAATGCCTGTTATTGAAAAATCATTAGGGTATAGAAGAGCTCAGAGAGGTTATATAGCTAATGTCAGCTTGAAGTTTTAGATGATCACATGTAAAGTATAGATGATGTTCTTACTCTAACTTGCTGGCCCAGGAAATAAAATATCCTAAAGCTCTAAATGAGTGAGTCCTGTATGAAAGCTCAGTTTTGAGACAAAGTAAAAATCCAGGGAGGTATCTATGGATACTTAGCATGTGTTAACAGACATATAGGTAATTTGTATTAATCAAAACACTTCCAGTGAATTTACAAAAATGTGCCCAGCTGAAGCTGTAGTACAAGCCTGTAGCAAGATTAGGAGGTTGTAAATATGAAAACATAACCATTTCTTCTTGAACTGAAAGTGGAGCTTATTTTGGAGTTTTTCATCAAACAGTTGTACTAGTTGAATCACTAAAATGTTCTAAAGTAATCAGACTCAACAATTTAAATCGATTTCTAGCTGTTTGGTATTAGAGCAGATGTTAGCACTCCTAGATGTGTGCTTGACTTCCATCAGCCAATACCTACTCCCCCTTTCTAGGTGGACTGTCCTCAGGCTGCAGGAGCTTGTCTTGTCTATGCACAATCAAAGTCAGAAGTGTCCAAGAAGTTACATCCCCAACGGGAACAGCCCTTAACCAATGATTAATAATAGTTGGAGTATCTATATCCCAATTCTTCTGCTCCTGATGAAAGCACCCTGAGTGTGACTTATATTATCTCCAAAGCTTCGCCGACTTCCCTGGAGATAGACATACTAGATATTAACTAAGGTAGCAGCTGTTGATTGGTAACAGTATTCTCTGCAAAAAGCGACAGTGTGGCTGCTGAGAAAACATTTGTAGTTGTAGATAGAATTGTGATCATGTGTCCTGTGAGTGAGTGGATCACTGGTTGGTAGTGTGATTTGGCTCATCATAATGTCTTGATAAAGGTCTGTGCCAAAGAATCAAAATTGTACTAATATATAAGATAATGGGGTTTTAATGCAAACATTCTTAGAGTACAAAAGCATTGAAGTCAAATATTGACACTAAGCAATTTTGGTGTGCGGTCACTTTAAGAAGGCATGGTGTGTTTGAGCCAAATTGTGCTCCACAGACCTGTAGGGGTCTCTGAGAATCTTTCTAGAGGTCAGCAAGGTCAAAATATTTTCATAATAGTGACATATTATTTTTCTTTTTCACTCTGATTCTCTCATGAGTATAGAGTGGAGTTTCCCAGAGGCTGCATGATGCATGATGTGGCAATAGATTGAATGCAGAAGCTGATATGAGAATCCACCTGTCTTCCATTAAGCCAGAAATTACAGAGATTTGCAAAAATATAAAACAAAGCCACTCTAGCCTTTATTTTGCTTTTGAAAACTTTTTAAAATAAAAATGTGTCACTTATGTTATCATGTAACGGGTTAATTATTGCTACTTTAAAAAAATTAGTAAGGAAACATCTAAGAAATGTTTTATTTTTAAATAGTAAATATCAATATATACAATGTATATAAACAAAAGCTCTTTCCCTAATTAAATTATTTTACAGATTTTTAATTTAGATATTTTTTAGTTAAAAATTAATTTCAAATATTTTTTAAACGAACAAAAACAAAAAACCCACAACTTTGAATGCCACTGATGGAGTGAAATTCAAGACTCAAGCCCTTGTATCATCATTAGAAAAGATTAAGGAAAATAGCCAGGATGAAGAGGAAGCTTTGAATATCTTCCATCTGTCTGATATTATTTTGAAACCTAGATGTGTCCTAGGAAGCTATGTTAAGTGGAGGAATTAAGAAATATATATCTGTTAAGTGAGTTACACTGCTATCATTTTGGAAACTAGCATGCAGTTACCTTAACCTGTAGTGTATGTTTTGTCTTGCTTTTTTTTCAAATGAAGAGACAACGGTTATTCTTTGGAATATTTGCATTATTATTTTATTAGCAAATAGCATATTGTTTGACAGAACATGTGAATGTTCTATTGAAACCAGATATGTGGTATGCCAGGATGATGGGAATGGAACTGTGTAATTTGTGAGTGGCATGTGAGCCTGTCAGAATTTAGGGAGAGTTTAAGGCTAATATCTAAGAACCAGAAGGCTAACCACAGATATGATGCAGGAGTTCTGTTATCATCGTAAGAACTGTGTTGTGTTATTTATCCTGGTCACTGCTAATTTCGTATAATGCTCATCTTACAGCTGGGCTGCATCATGGAATTCTAGTCACCATGTGGAATGTATCTTAAATACAGGCTTCTAGGTCCTGCTCTAGTTGTAGTAATTATTACAACTACTACTGTAAGAATGATAATTATTATATTATAAAATCAATATAACTAATAAAAGACTATAGACTATTAGTGTTCATATAAAATATATATTTTTAAAATTTTCAGAAATGGTAAAGTCTTCTGTGGTGGATTGCCAAAATCATGATTTCCAAAATCCTACTGTCTCTTAACTTATAATAAAAGATCTCTAAGGAGAGGACTCCAGTCATTCTTAGGAACTGGTTACAATTTTAACCCCAATAAATCATTGTAATGCATGAAAGAATTTAAGACAAAACTTCTCCTGTAATTTATTCTGAAAAGACATGATTTAATATTTGTTTACATCCTTTAATAGCCTCTTCATTTCTCTCATCCCAAGGACAAGTGTTTTGCAACTTTGATGCATCAGTATGCTGTTAATGAAAAAAGCAACATCTGTGTGGCTTATGATATGCTTTCTGTCCCTCATGTCTGGGATACTCCTTTTCTTCTGTGAATTTAATTGGTAGGAGAACATAAATTATAGAGAATACCATCTTCTTTGGAGGCAGATGGATCTTGATTTGAGTTTGGTCCTGTCTCTTCTTTAACTTTTAAACTTGGGCAAGTCATTTAACTTCTTGCCAGGCTCCTCATGCAAATGAATGTTGCCATCAGATATTTGTAACACCTCCTTTATAAAAGTGTTGCTAGAATTAACTACAAGATTTTGTATAGCTCCAGGAAAGTTCTGGTTACTACCATTGTTGGTAACATCTGTCAGCAGCATGACAATCATTTAGTCAATATCCACCCTCTTGGCTAGAAATATAATTTAACTGTTGAAGTCTATGAACTACAATCATTGATGGGCATTAGCTGGTACATAGACTATGAAGGTGTGTCTCCCCTATAAATAGGCACAGTCCATCCTTCAGTTTCAAACTGATTGCACATAGTTGCCCAGTCTCATCCTAGAATGGTGTCTAGTTAATTAAAAGGTCCCAGGTTGAAGCCCAACAGTTTTTTGGGACTATTGGAAAGAGTATAGCATCAGATAAATATTTACCTGAAGTTTTCTCTGATGAATCCCAGGTTCATAAACACTGACTGCACTTCTGATAGGACCAAGATAGTCCTATGTTATGGAGAGTGTCATTTTGTAGGTAAAACCATAGCAAATTACATGTAGGATCTCAAATATCTTGTAATGATTTCTTGGCATTATCTTTGCACCTCACATTCACAGGGTCTAGAATCTCCTTTCACCTTCATTTCTCAAAGAAATCCTATTCAAAAATAGATCAACATTTTTGTCCAGACTTTCCTGACTTCCAGCCTTCCTGCTCGTAACTGTCACTGCATCGCATTAAATTATCTTCCCCCATCCTGGTATCTATTTGTAGTCTCATGTGACAGTTGTTGTTTACCTGTTTTATCCTACTGCATGGCAGAATTATACTCATTTTTAACCCTTTATCTCCTCCAATGCTTAACATTTGAACGTAGGTGATGCTTAATACAGACACACTGAATTGAATTAGAAAACAAAAGAAGCTGAGTACATTATTCCAGCATGGTTCCTCAACAGTGTCTTCATTTTTCCCTAATAATGCATTTGATCAATAAATGCTTATAAACTGAATGCAGAAACCATGAATTACAGTGATTCCATATAAGGATATTTTGCATAATGTGTTCTTCTTTGTAAATTTTAAAATATTTAAATATCAAAAGCTTTCTTTGAGGTGGAAGACAAAATTCAAAAGTCCGACAATCCTTTTCTTTCTCATAAATGTTAAATTATTTTTCTACCTTCTACTTTCCATTACTCCTGTCTTCAGAAAAATAAATACATAATGACATATAGAAATTAAAAGAAGAAAAATATATACATACATATAAAACAAGTGCATTGGAACACCAAACATCCTGCTGATTATTACAGTGAATTTACCACTTGCAGTTACACATATTCTTTTTCTAATTAAAATCCTTTGAAAACACAGCTCTAGTCTTTTCAAAGGTTTCTTTTTTCCAAAATCTTCCAGCAGGTTCTGTCCCTGTAGTGCAAAGGGACTGTAGCACCCTGTGCCATCAGCAGAATGGATTCATTAACCTTTACATTGATTTGAACTGACATTTGAATAAATATTTATACCCGTTTTCCCTGATGGCTTAATGAAGTCCTTTCTCAATAGCACCAAGAGCTTCTCCCTCGGCCTTTGTCATCTATTCGTTCAGAAAATTTTCATCCAGCTGTTTTGTTTCCATTGTGAATCTCTTGCTGCCTTCATCAGATTTGGTACTGAAACATATTCATCCCAGACTCAGTGGAATTATGTTACTCTGGCTTCTACAGAGAAGGTAATTTCTGTCTTCAGGTTTCCTGTTTTAACTTCAGGACTTAAGCATTTCCAGTTTCTACATATTTGTCCTTCTACATATTTTGCCTGCCTGTAGAGTATTTTTCTTGTTATTCTTTGTATATGTTTAATTTCACTCTTTGACACCAAAATCTCCTAAAAGATCCAGTTGGAAGAGGTATTAGTTAATGGCTACAGTGGTAGTCGGTTTGCAATATGTACGTGTGTTGAATCAACACCTGTACATCTTAAACTTCCACAACATCCTATGGCAATTATATCTTAATAAAACTCAGGGAAGGAGACACAGTTGGAGCCAGGGAATGTCTTTGTTCCCCTGTCCCCACATCCTGACAATGAATACTTTCTTTAGTGAGGAGAAAGGTGTGTGTGGTTACTATGTGCAGAACATTGTGCTTAGCACATTATGGATTATTCTATTTCATTCTCAAAGTACCCTTAGGAAAAAGATAGTCTCCCGTTTTGCAAACAAGGAGGCTGAGACTATGCAGAATCTATGTAAATGGCTCAGATTCTGATATAGTAAGTGGGCTGATTGATCCAGGATTTAGTTCTGCCATTTACTAGGTATGTGATCTTGGGCAAATCACATAACCGCTCTGTGCCTCAGTTTGCTCACTGGAAAAGTGAAGATAATCATAGTTCCTTTTTTGTACTATTGGAGTATTCCTGGTAAAGATTAGGTGCTACTTAGGTATAAATAGCACTTAAGTTACACCAAGTCATAATGTCTTTTCTTCTCTTGGATGTGAAAAGGAAAACATTACAGAAGAAATCAGCAAGAAATCCAGTAACTCTTCCCCTCTGCATCTTTTCTCCCCAGTCTGAGACTTGGAGGACCAAGTTTCTTCCTTATTTGCTCAACAGAATGAGCATTAATATTCTGTATTGGGTTAAATGTTTCATTCCTTTAGTCCATCCAAAGCCTTTCTCCTAGATAATCAATTGTTTATGTCAATATCCATCCCAACTTTAGGAGGGTAAAAATATTTGACCATCTTTTTCAGCAAACCATGCAACTGGTTGTTATAGTAGTGTTAAATAAGTGTTTTTGTTTTGTTTTGTTTTGTTAAAGGGAAGGTAGCCTATTCATAGAAACTTCTTTCAGAGAAACAAGATTTTTTCAAAAACTGAGCTATAGAAATTTCTTCTGTTTCGAGTTGATAACTGGGTTCAGAAGAAAGGCACATTACTAGAAAGCCATAATTAGAAGAATTATAGTCTCATTATTTTTCTCTTTCTGTATACTTTCCTTTCATTGGGTGGACCAAAGAAGCCACAGGGTCTAAGTGAGACCTGATAACGCTTTTTATTCCTTGCATCCTGAAATACTAGAGAGAAAACGTCTTACTATCAGTGCTGTTTTATAGGCTGAAAAGTACCACTTAGAAAAACAATTACCACAGGTACCTCATTCAAAGAACTTAATAGAGTTCCTTCTGTCTCAAAGTCATAAAAGAAAGCAATGTCTACTGGGGTGAAAACAATTCCAGATTAAGGCAAAAAAAAAAACCTTAATAACATAGAAAAATTCATGTAGTTCAATTATTAAAGGCTGATAAATACTGCATACCTGACAGCTTAGTTTATCTTATGCTTATTCAATGTCATTTACATTAGTAGGATTTTTTTCTTCATTGAATACATGTTTTTAATTGGAGAGTAAAATAAACAGGAGTACCTTTTCAGGGTGAGGAATAAACACATAGTGGAAGAAATATAAATCGAGGGACCAGAGCATGGAGGTAAAAAGAGAGAATGTTCAGTTCCATCTAGAAGGGAAGAATCCAGAAATATTCTAAAGGAGCACCCATTCTTACTGACATTAAAAGATGAAGATGGGAGGTTCTTGTAAACAGAACCAGGTTGATACTTTTGAAACCTCCCTGATACTATGAAAATTCCAACCAGTATGGTTGAGTTTCAACTGATGGGCTCCAAATTGTGCTGTTTAGAACCTGGGAGAGATGACCAGGTGGTCCTGATGAGCCCTTTGAATTGACTAGAAGTATGTGGAGCTGAGTTGGTCTGGTTGAGTTTGATTTTAAATTACTTGGGTTAAGTTCTATCCAGTTAGATTTTTGTTTTTAATGAATTTGATCTAATTTACTGTTGTGTAAGTGCTTTCCATATTAAGGATATTAAGCTTGTGCCTATCACATCTCTCACATGAGTTTTTTCCTAATTGACTGTTTAACTTTTCCTTCCACTTAAAAAAAAATTGCTTACTTTTTATGTGAAATAAAGTCATCTTTCCCATTGTACCTTTAAAAAAATCAGTTTAGATATGAGATTTCAATAACGTCCACTTCTTTATCTTTTACGTTTTCTCTATACTTACCTCGTTAATGTATTTGGTACCAAATTAGTATATCCAAATTGATTATTTAACCAGGTATCCCAGCAGCCCTTAAGAATGACTCTATTCCTTTTTCACAACTGGGTGTCATCTTCTCTTTACTAGTTTAATTACCTGTGATACATGTGCTTGCTTTGCATAACAGTCATATTGGTACATTTCCCAGTCATTATAGTTTCTCACAAAACTAGTCCCTGCTCTAAATTTTACTAACAAATTTATGTTTTTTTTATTTTTAGCTATTCTTGCTTTTTCCATTTTCCAGATCTACTGTAAAATCATTTTCATACTTTCTCCAAAATGCAAGTGATAGACCTTGCGGGGACTGTGTCAAGATAAGAACAGTCCCTAAAAACATCCTTATAGGCTGCCCTTTGCCTCCCAACCCCCAACCCTCCCTCCCACCCTCAATCATTGGAAATGAGCACTTTATTTTCCATCCCTATAGTTCTGCCTTTTGCAGAGTGTTATGTAGATGGAATCATACAGTGAGTAGGCTCCTGAATCTGCCTTCCTTCATTTACCGTACAGTGTTTTAAATGCATGCATATTGTTGAATGCTTTTTATTTTCATTGAGTTGGTGTACCTGGTTTTATTTATATCCCAGTTTAAGGGCATTTGGGTTGTTACCAGTTTTTAGAAACTTGGTATTAGAAAGAACTCATTTTTAATGCCAAATCTGTGTCTGTTAAATTTTTTTATTTTATTTTGGTGCTATTAATTGGGAGTGGATCCTGAATTTTATCTAAGACTTGAGGTAAACGTTATCTAATCCTTGACTTGCTTGCTGTCACCTATGTAACTAAACTTTAAAATATGAAGCCATCTATTTTCCTGAGAAATTTAAAACTTGATATGCTGAATTCTTCTTCTAATATACACTTGGTTTATTTTATATTTTTAGTTGGTAATCTGGACAAAAAGTTACAAAATTCGAAGTGTTACAGTGAAACATAGTTTCTCTCTCTTTCCTGTGGCACAACTACCCTAGTTTCCTTTCCAGAAGACCTAATGTCAACATTTCCTGTGTTTCAGAGGAATTTCTGAATCCCAAATATACATTTATGTTTTCACTCCAGGGGTGGCAAGTGTACACTCTCTTTTAAAGCCTGATGTTTTTCACTTAACATGTACCTTGGTGTTCATTCTTAGCAGAAAGGAAAGCTGTCTCATTCTTTTTTATCCTTGCCTAGTATCCTATTATGTAGATGAGCTATACTTCTTATAAAAAAAAATCCAAAATCCCTTACTTATGGATATCTAGGTTGTTTCTAGTTCTATTCTATCACAAATAGTACAGAAATGAACGTTGATATTTGTACACTTTTTCACATAGATGCAAACATACCCACAGGAAAAATATGTAAAGTGGACTAGCTAGGTAAAATAATACATGCTTGCTTACTTAATTTTGTTGAACTTTGCCAAATTGCTCCCTGTAGGCTATCCTAAATCACATATACACCAGCCAGCATAAGAAGTCCTGTCTCTTGACTCCTTGGCCAATGCAATGCTTATGGATCTTTTTCCTAGCTAATCTAATAGGTGAACATGTACCATATTTTAGTCATATTATTAGTAAAAGAAATGTGAACTAAGGTTGAATGAACATCTTTTCAGGAGTTTAGAGTTGTGATATTTCCTCTTTTTTAATTTTCTGTTTACTCTGTTTCTCCAGTTTTTAATTGGACAGTGGCTCTTTTCTTATTCATTTATAGGCCCTTTATTACATTAGAGAAAGTTGTGCTTGTCAGTCTGTAACTCTGTGGAGAGGAAATCCCACGGCAAAATACCTAGCTGAAACTGAAATCAGTCAAAGGGAGAAATAAAGTTTAAAACCCGTTTTTTGCTTACAAACAGCGGTCCAGGGGCCTTCTATTTTCCTCTCTCCAGTGGAAGCAAGAAAAGCCCTCTCAGGTTCAGATAAGCCCTCTGTAGCCCAGTTAATTACCCATTGATAGGGAGATGAACTACTGCTCTCCACCCTGAGGAACGCCTGTTGATATGGAGATACACTAAAGCCAGGTGAGAGATTATGGAAATACTGCAATTTTACCCAGTCACTTCTCTTTTGCCTTCATTCATGGTGTTTTTTGTTTAGTTTTGCTTTTTTACCATTTTGATCTGTTAAAAGATTAGCTATAGTATTTTTGTTTGTTTTTGTGCTGGTATTGCCCACTCAGAAAATATTAAAATATCACTTTTTTTTTTCCTCTACTAATTTTATTATTTCATTAAAAAAAAATCTAATCCTAAAGTCATCTAGAATTTATTTTAGCATAAGTTGTAAGATGGAGATACCATCTTTATTTTATTTTATTTCATTTCCTGTAAGCTGTTTCAACACCCTTTGTTGAATAATGCATTTTTTCTTATTGAATGCAAATGTTGCATTTTTCATCTACTAAATTACCATGTATATTTTAAACTTCCTTGAAATTTCAATTGCTTTCATTGATTTACCTGTCCAATCAGTTGTTAACTTACAACTTTAATAATGAGTTTTTTATGTGATGTTTTAATACCTGAAAGAGCTATGCCCACCACCACCCTGACATTTCCCTTCTTTTTAATAATATTCCCGGGTATTTGGGGGTTTTGTTTTGTTCTATTTGCTTATCTATTTTTTCACATGGACTTTAGAACTCATTTTTTTACCCACTCCTCAAACAATGTGGTCATTTTATGGTTCGTTCATTTACTATTTTAATTGAGACAAACCCAAAGTTTTTAAGAGAAGACTTTTAACTTTGAGTACTTGTTACCAAAGGAAAACTTGACATCATCTGGCCTCATTTCAAATTATAGCCACATGTTTCAGAATGGTTTCTTGCTAGTCTAGACAGTGTGACATAAATCACTTTCAGTTTATAGGAAATGATACTATTTTCTATCTCTTCCAACTCAAAATATTAAAGGCAGAAGGTGTTGCAATATCTTATGACTGAATATTTGCAGGTGTTAAGAAAAATCAACCAGCTTGAGATCCTTTACTATTTACCATTTTCTTGACTCTGACTACATTTTTACTAAAATGAATAGTTCTCTTGTTCACTGAAATAGCGAAAATATTTCTTGCCCAATATTTCAAATATGATTTAAAGAATCCATTTCCGGGGGGAAATGGTGAAAGAAAAGCAATACGTGAAAATTAAAATATTGCGTATCTGAAAACATAATTGTGCTGTAAAGCTTGGATTTCATATTTAAAGTGCAGAAAACATTATACCACTGAATTTTGTGACACATCTTTTGTAAAGCATGGAGGCCATTATGAGGACAGTGTTACATAGTTTACCTTAGTGTAGATGGGAAGCATTAATGTATTTTGTGGATTTTGGCTCTATGACCTTCCAAAGAACATGATTCAGTCATGAGTAATCTGTCTGTAACCCATACTCCATGTGTAGTCATTAGAGAAATCTGCCTTGATGATTTCCCATTATGTATAAAGGTTCTCAGAAGTATGCCATTGGGAATGAGCCTACACAGATATAGGAGATTCTTCAAAATACCCCAGGAAATGATGCTCCCCCATCCATTGTTTCTCTGGTATTGTGATTTACCAAGTGTTTTACAGGAAGAGATTAAGCATTCATAACAACTACTTAATTTTCAAAAGGACTACTTTTTTTGTGCCTGCCCTATTTTCTTGCTTTTCTAGCCAGTTATAAGGATTTTGAAGTTCAAAATACTGAGATATTTTATAACCTAAATAGGGAAATGTTTTTACTTTGATATAGGGTGAAATTTCCCAAATTGCATCATCTTTGAAATACAAATTTGATTTGCATTTGCTTTTCAAAGCTTTAAGTCATTTTGGTGAATGTCCCCTGCCACTTCACTGCACAGACCCTTTCTGTTTATTTAGCTGTGGCGCCTCCTCTTTCCTAAATTGTCAGCTGGGTCGGAAACAGGCAAGGAAATCAGAGGGAATCCTCACACCTGAGTCCCTGATAGACTGTGCACCTTATGCCTCTGTACAATGTCTTTGTGAAATTGTAAGAAATCCTGCTTTTTGAAGTCCTTCTATTTACCCCTGTTTTTTAAAAAGCCTCTCATACCCAGGTGGGGAGAATAGGTGAATAACACTATTTCTTTCAGAGAAAGGAGTTATGTAAATGCCACCCTAGTAGAATTGCATTTCCATTTCCTGCATTGATCTCATCTTAAAGCCTTGAAGTCAATTCTATTTTCTATGTATGTCTGTTACAGCAGAAATTCCATGTTACAAAGTGAAAATGACCGACCAAAGAGGTTGAAATGATGCTTAAAAGCCTACTATCTATCATATTTGCAGTTTCAAGATGCCACTTAAAAAAACAGGCAAACAGATGATAAAAAGAATGAATGGTTGTGTACTTTAGCTGACATCATATTCAAATAGCTTCTCAGTGTTGCTGTTTTCTTTTTTCCCCCTCTCCTAGAAAATCAATTTTTGGAAGATGGCTTTGAACTAGCTCCAGTCTATAAGGAATAGATTTTACTGTTTATCATTAAGGGTAGAGGATTGTCTTACCTTAGAGATAGCACCGTTGAACCCCTCATTAAGTGGCTAGAACTCTCCTCTAAGTCAGAAACTCTATCTGTTCAGCTAGGAAAAACAAGACAGAAATTCCTCCTTTTCCAAGACTGTTTGGTGGGGTCCACTAAAATATTTTTGTGGATATCCCAGCAGAGGTTTTCACTAACAAAGCAATGACAGATAATGTCAATGCATTTTGCATTCCTATCACAGTATCTTGTGCACATAAATAGTAAACTTGAATTGACAGTGGCATAGAAGGGTTACTCATGCACTTAATTATTACCAATTTATTTTCCCCCTAAAATGACCAGATTGTATTTTTTAAATAAACACAATGATACATCTTAATTTCCAAATTTGTTTTAAATCCTATTGTAGTTTATTAAATGTATTCACTTGGCCAGACACATCAATGAGCTCTATCTTTAAATCAAATTTACTAAAATAGAAAAAGAATAGGTGCATGGACCTGAGTTCATGGTTATATCATCATAGCTTTACCATATAATGCATGATTCTGTGCCTCTGGTATTCTCAGTCTAACAGTGACAAAATGTTAAAGAGGAAAGTAAAGTAATTCAGATCAATATCCAAACCTTGGTTCCCTGCTTCAGCTCATAATGATCATTCCTTTTCCAGTTTCAATTCTAGTTCTTAAAAAATAGGTACTATATCCAAACTACACCTCAACTTCTAGCAGAGGAGTTTACATATGTCTTATTGTTCCTCATATTCCATATGAAGTTCTTCCTTTGAAATGCATGGTCCTCCTCATTTTGGCTTCATCCTCTGACACTCCTCTAGCCTTGTCATCACTACCACGTGCCCCTATATTTAGGTTCTGTGAAAAAAGCCAGCATGAATTGAACTCTGGAGCCAGGATGCCTGCAACAGAATCTCAGCTTGGCCACCTACTCTCTGTGTGACTCTGGGCAAGTGACTTAACCCCTCTGTGACTCTGTTTCTTCATCTGTATAATGAGAATAATAATAGCACCTACCACTTAGATTAAGTTAAATAATTATATATGTAAAGCCTTTAATGTAGCACCACCTCCTAGTAAGTACTCAATATCTGGTATTAATAATATTTATCATCATCGCTATAAATAGAGGTCAGTATTATTTATTTCCTTCCACCTTGCTTTAGTACAACCTAATTCTTCCATGAGACTTCTGGAGTGGGAGATAGCTATTCTTGTTAGCAGCCCTAATTATTTTCTAGACTAGGTAAGACAATTAAGAAGAAGAAACCAAACAGGAAGATAATATTTATGGAAATCATCTGAGTGAAACTGTCTGTCTGTGCTGACATTTATTCCTTTCTTCAGCAAATATTTACTGAGTTTCTACCATTAATCTGGCACAGTACAAGGTCCTGCAAATGTGACTGCAAACAAAACAGTTATGGTCTGCAAACTCATGAAGCTTTATGCCTGCGTGGGAAACAGTCACTCATCAAATAACCCCCAAATGTGGAATTATACATTTTGATAGTTCTGTAAAGGAAAAGTACAGAAGGCAATGAAACAGAAGAAAATAGGACCTATTTTAGTTATGAAAAAGAAAAGGTTTTCTAGAGTTGACTATTTGAGATGTGAAAATGACATGGACAGATGAAGAGCAGGACGGAGAGGGCATTAGGGGTGGAAGAAACCCGTGCTTAGAGGCCCTGAGGCAGGAACAGGTGGAGGTGTTTGAGCAGCTGGGAGACAATCGGGGCTTCTGGAGCGCAGGGCGCACTACAGCAGAGCTGCATCCGAGGGCTGGGGTGGGGGGCTTCGCCTGGCCGCTCGGGGCCTTGGGACCCTATTAGAGGTCAGGGAGGTCGAAGGGCACTGAGAAGTCTTTGAGCATAAGAGTGACACAGTGCGATATATACATTTAAAAGGTTGTGATGGCTCATGTGTAGAATAAACTAGAGTATATACATGAGTGGAAACAGAGCAACCATTAGAGCTGATTACTGTGCCCAGGGGAGAGCTGATGATGGCCTGGGTGTCATGGAGATGAACATGCCCTGGATCACATCTACACACTCGTGGTTACCCTGGCAATTACATTCTGTAGATAGAAGAGGAAGGACGATGAGAGATTGTACACTAGTTTGCGGGGAAAGGAATGTGTGTAGCGTGAATCTCAGGTGACTCTCAGATTAATGATGTAAGTAACATTACAGATGTTACTTAACATGATAGGTCTAAATGGATGACATTATCTATTAAGGTAGAGAAGATGGAGAATGCTTTCAAAGTCGCTGAAGAGTCATAAATGTATTTCTGATTGGGAGTCAGTCTAGGCACCTGCTAAAGATTAAATAAAAGAATCTCCATAAAGTATCAGTAAAATACCAGCACGTGGCAAGTGCTCAGTGAAAACTGAACTGTTTACTGGTAAGATTCAAGCTTGGAGCTCCCATCTTTGATCTGCCCCAAAGAAGGGCCTGTTCACATCAGAGGCTCTCATTCATCGTTTTTGTTGGCTTGTTTGTTTTGTGGTTTAATGGGCACTTTGCTTCCCTGGCAGAGATGAAAATGCCTCCTTTGTTGGGAACACAGTTAGTAAAAGTGACTATACTTCAGTATTGGTCTATAGTCAGACTATACCTCATTGCTCTGCTGATTCACAATATTCATAGATCAGAAAGAAGTGAGGGGAACAAACACCAGCCTGCAAGTTGGTATTTGAGGACTGCCTCTTCTCTTCACCTTTCTCTAGACACAATCAAGTAAATACATCTCTCACTGTCCGGCAGCTGCTTTCTGGAGCCCTTTGTCTGCAGCAGGCACTTAGCTTGTGTGCAAAGCCCTGGAAGCTGATGCCAGGTGCTCACTTGAACCTCTATCTAATGGTCTCCAAGGGAATTTCATTCTAGCTGCTAAGTTTTATCTGAACAAAAGTGTCAACTGTCAAATGGCAGGCAAATTATTTCCTTAATCCCTTAAGAATGCTCTTTTAAAAAATTGGGAAAGAATTACCTGGAGCAAACATTTTCTCCTTTAAATGATGAGGAAATATTTGAGAGGATTAAAGAAATCAATTATTTTGATTTTTTTTTTTTTTGGTTGAGTGAAGGGTGATTCACAGGGAAAACACGAATCCTCAGTAATTTACTGTCATCTCTCAGGATGGTGATAAAGTGCTATGTGAGGAAGAGCTCTCCAGAAACCAGTAATAAATAAATAAATATTACGTGCATTCCCCAAGCCCTCCCTAGTGTGGCAAGACTAGGTTTAGGGTGTTTTCTCAATAGGTATATAGTAAACATTTATCTTAAACAGGGTTCATTTTACCAGAATGTTTCTGGGAACCCTGATGAGCTTCATCTGTGGGCTGTATGTCTATAATTCTGGCTCTGACTCTTAAGCCAGGATTCTCCTGCAATGGGCAAAACAGACCTCTGGGGGAATTGTAGGCTCACTTTTTGGTGAAGGGCTCCTTCTAGTTTTGCAGACAGCCTGGATGAATTTGAACATGGCAGGGCTCCCTCTTGTAGCCATGCTGTGTTTCTTCTTTTGTCTGGAATGAAACCCAAACAGGCAATATATTGTCAAGAGCTTGAATATGCAGTTTCACAACATTTGCCATGGTTGTATGTGGCACTCATTAGTGGCTAAGAGAGTAGGTACTGGCATTAAGTCATGGATTCAGACCATGGTGCCACTACACACCCAGCTGTGTACACCCCAGAGGTTTCTCCTGAGAATCAAATGAGCTATGGATATGTAAAGCCAATTCCTGCTGGCTCATTTTCAGTGTTCAATGAATGCAACTTACATGCAATGTACACTTAGCTTAAGACCAATTAGTGTCTTCATAATTCTGGAAAAGCACAGGTGAGGTACAGTTTTAAATGGTGAGCTTAGAGAATCACTATATTATGAGTCTATTTTATCTTACTTATATATTCTGCATGTTCAGTGGCTGGTAGGTCTCTTGTGATATAAAAACCACTTTGGCTGCCATATTTGAGAATCATTGCATGCTTTCCATCCCCTTTTTATAGGAACATTTTGCTTACTAAAACAAAATAGAGAAATGTGAAAGTAAATAGAAATGGCATTTACAAAATACTAATTATACCAAGTACAGTTCTAAATGCTTGTGGAACATTACATCTTCTACCCACAAAAATCTGAAACTTAATTTCTGTCATTTCTGATTAAAAGCTGAATTTCAGAAAATTTGAAGGATTTGCTTCAAACACCCAATAAGTGGCCAGGCCAGGATTTGATACCAGCTGAGATCTGACACCAGAATCAGTCTGTCCAAATGAAACAGGAAAAGAGGGAGCAAAAATACATTTTTCTGCTTTAGCTCTTGCTCCTTAATTATCATTTATACCTTATCAACTTCCAAATTTAACAAAAATACATTTGAGTTTACTTAGTCATAAATGAAACAGAATATATGGATAAGTGGAACCAAAGCCAACAATAAATAGTAATAAATAGTCACTAAGGAAGGATATTAAGCTTTCTTTGAAGCATACAGATGTCATTTAAGTTAAGATCTAAAATGAACTATAATTGAGCTTCCTGGAAACAAAAGCAAAAAAGGAAACCCAGTGAGTTACATAAATCAGCCTAGAATGTTAGCTTTTCTGGGTAAGAATTGGGAAGAAAGCAAGAATATCTGTCAGTTTTTGTTTTTGTTTTTGTTTTTTTCTTACTGCTGTATACTAATAATCTGATTCTTGACATATAATTGGTGTTGATTTAATATCTGTTGAATTAATCATTTAATCAGTGACTGAATAATAAAAAGTCATGGCTGTGTGCCTTGTATGCAGCTACCCACGTGTGAAATGAACAGGGCATAAAGCAAAAACATTTGTTAAAGGAAATGAAGAAAAAAATCTATTAACTGAGGATTAAAGATGGCAGCATGAGAGGTGAGACAGAGGCTTCCTCCTAAAACCACATATAATATGAAAATACGACTAATATGACTAATCCTGAAAGAGCAACAAGAATGAGGATGGTGCCAAACTGCATACACCTGGAGAAAAGAATAAACCTCACAGAACAGGACAATGTACCAAAGCCATGGCCTGGCAGGACCCAGGCCTTTCCCCTACCCCAGATCACCGGGAGGAGGAAGAGAAATGGAGTGGGGAGGGAATGGAGGCCTGGGACTGCTGAATATGTAATTCTGGAGATCTGCTCTGGGAGCACAGACCTACATTTCATGGTGGTTCCCTGGTACTCTTATGATTAGGGGGTTTGAAAGTAAGACAGACAGAATACCTGGAGAGACTGAGATTCCAGCTGCTTATGGAAAGCAAGGATCCATATCCGGCTGCTCAGGGATGAAAGAAAGGCAGGCAGTCTGAGAGACTTCCAAAGAGCAAGAGGGCTGCTAAAGGGGCAAGGATTGCACAGAGTTTACTGCTCAGGAGAAAGGACAGGTAGACAAAACTGTCCAGAGGCACTCTGCCCAGCAGGTTGGGAGCTTTCTTGATCTTCAGGCGCCCAAGCTCCCTTGCTGGCTACACAGCTTGAACGATGCCCTCCATGATACGCAGTTTATCATGCCTTTCTCCTGGCCAGCCCCACCTGGTTCACAAACCAGCAAACCCTACCCTGGCATGAGGTGAGCCAGAGGGAAGCCACATATACAGCAACTACAAACACAAAGCATAGAGGCTTATACCTGTGTGCTTGGCCCACTGGTTCTGCCAATGGAGGCAGGTATAACAGACAGGAAGCAGGAAACAGCTCTTTCCTCCCCGACCAGGTACCAGTACCACTCCCTTGAACCCCCGACATTGCTTCAGGGACTGAGCAGCTCCAGAGAGTAGAGCTTCTAGGCACTAGAGGGTGCCATATACAAATACAAAATGCCAAAGAAACATGGATCAAAGTAAAATTATGAATACAACGCCTGAGGAAGATTCAAATGAAATCGACCTCATGAATCTTACTGAAAGGAATTTCAAAATAAAAATCATTAACATGCTCATAGAGGTACAGAAAAATATTCAAGAACTCAGGAATGAATTCCAGTCAGAGATCCAATCGTTGAAGAGCACAATGGAGGGTATTAAAAGCAGATTAGATACAGTGGAGGAGATGATAAATGAAATAGAAACTAGAGAAGAGGAATACAAAGAAGCTGAGGCACAAAGAAAAAAGGACCTCTAAGAATGAAAGAATATTGAGAGAACTGTATGACCAATCCAAATGGAACAATATTTGCATTATAAGGGTACCATAAGAAGAAGGAGAGAAAAAGGGATAGAAAGTGTCTTTGAGGAGGTAATTACTGAAAACTTCTCCAATCTGGGAAAGGAGATAGTCTCTCAGGCCATGGAGATGCACAGATCACCCAACACAAGGGACCCAAGGAAGACAACATCAAGACATATAGTAATTAAAAAGGCAAAAATCAAGGATAAGGACAGACTATTAAAAGCAGCGAGAGAAATAAGATCACATACAAAGGAAAGCCCATCAGGCTATCATCACACTTCTCAGCAGAAACCTTACAGGCCAGAAGGGAGTGGCATTATGTATTTAATGCAGTGAAGCACAGGGGTCTCGAACCAAGAATACTTTGTCCGGCAAGATTATCATTTAAATTTAAAGGAGGGATTAAACAATTAAAACAGATAAGCAAAAGCTCAGAGAATTTACCACCCACAAAACGTCTCTACAGTGTATTATGGAGGGACTGCTATAGAAGGAAGTGTTCCTAAGGTTTAATAACTGTCACCAGAGGTAATAAAACCACAGTAAAGAAAGTAGAACAGCTAATTACTAAGCAAAGGCAAAATTAAATCAGCTATCCCCAAAGTCAATCAAGGGATAGATAAAGAGTACAGAATATGATACCTAATATATAAAGAATGGAGGAGGAAGAAAAAGGAGGAGAAAAAGAAAAGAACCTTTAGATTGTGTTTGTAATAGCATATTAAGTGAGATGAGTTAGACTCTGAGATCGTAAGGAAGTTAACCTTGAACATTTGGTAACCACAAATCTAAAGCCTGCAATGGCAATAAGTACAAACCTATTGATAATCACCCTAAATGTAAATGGACTGAATGCACCAATCAAAAGACACAGAGTCACTGAATGGATAAAAAAACAAGACCCATCTATATGCTGCCTAGAAGAGACTCACTTTAAACCCAAAGGCATACACAGTCTAAAAGTGAAGGGATGGAAAAAGATATTTCATGCAACTGAAATGCAAGAAAAAGTAGGAGTTGCAGTACTTGTATCAGACAAAATAGACTTCAAAACAAAGAAAGTCACTAGAGACAAAGAAGGACATTACATAATGATAAAGGGGTCAATCCAACAAGAAGATATAACCATTATAAATATCTATGTACCCAACACAGGAGCACCAACAAATGTGAAACAAATACTAATATAATTAAAGGGGAAATAGAATGTGATGCATTCATTCTAAGAAGACTTCAACACTCCACTCACCATGAAGGACAGATCAACCAGACAGAAAATAAGTAAGGACACAGAGGCACTGAACAACACATTAGAGAAGATGTACCTAACAGACATCTGTAGAACTCTACACCCAAAAGCAGCAGAATACACATTCTTCTCAAGTACACATGGAACATTGTCAAGAATAGATAATATACTAGGCCACAAAAAGAGCCTTGGTAAATTCAAAAAGATTGAAATTGTACCAACCAGTTTCTCAGACCACAAATGTAAGAAACTAGAAATAAATTACACAAAGAAAATGAAAAATCTCACAAACACATGGAGGCTTCACAACATGCTCCTAAATAACCAATGGATCAATGACCAAATAAAAACAGAGATCAAGCAATATATGAAGATAAATGATAACAATAATTCAACATCACAAAATCTGTGGGATGTAGTAAAAGCCATGCTAAGAGGAAAGTATATTGCAATACAGGCCTACCTCAGGAAAGAAGAACAATCCCAAATGAACACTCGAAACTCACAATTAACAAAACTGGGAAAAGAAGAACAAGTGAGGCCCAAAGTCAGTGGAAGGAGGGGCATAATAAAGATTAGAGTAGATACAAAATCAAGGAGGATAAAAATAATAGAAAGAATCAATGAAAGCAGGAGCTGGTTCTTCAAGAAAATAAAGTAGATAAACCCCTAGCAAACTTATCAAAAAAAATAAGAGTCTACACACATAAAGAGAATCAGAAATGAGAAAGGAAAAAATCACTATGGACACCACAGGAATACAAAGAATTTTGAGAGAATACTATGAAAAATTATATGCTAACAAACTGGATAACCTAGAAGAAATGGACAACTTCCTATAAAAATACAACCTTCCAAGGCTGACACAGGAAGAAACAGAAAATCCGAACAGACCAATTACCAGCAACAAAATTGAACTGATATTCAAAAAACTACCTAAGAACAAAACTCCTGGACCAGATGGCTTCACTGCTGAATTTTATCAAACATTTAGTGAAGACCTAATACCCATTCTTCTTAAACTTTTCCAAAAAAAAGAAGAGAAGGGAATACATTCAAACTCATTCTATGAGGGCAGCATCACTCTAATACCAAAACCAGGCAAAGACACCACAAAAAAAGAAAATTACAGACCAATATCCCTGATGAACATAGATGCAAAAATACTCAACAAAATATTAGCAAACAGATTTAAAAAATACATCAAAAAGATCATCCATCATGATCAAGTAGGATTTATTCCAGGGATGCAAGGATGGTACAACATTCGAAAATCCATCAACATCATCCACCACATCAACAAAAAGAAGGACAAAAACCACATGATCATCCCCATAGATGCTGAAAAAGCATTTGACAAAATTCAACATCCATTCATGATAAAAACTCTCAACAAAATGGGTATAGAGGACAAGTATCTCAACATAATAAAGGCCATATATGACAAACCCACAGCCAACATTATACTTAACTGCAAGAAGGTGAAAGCTTTCCCTTTAAGATCAGGAACAAGACAAGGATGCCCACTCTCACCATTTCTATTCAACATAATTCCAGAGGTCCTAGCCAGAGCAATCAAACAACACAGATAATAAAAGGCATCCAGATTGCCAAGGAAGAAGTTAAACTGTCCCTTTGTGCAGGTGACATGATATTATACATAAAAAACCCTAAAGAATCCACTGAATTCTGAATTCACCAAAGTAGCGGGATACAAAATTAATACACAAAAATCTGTGGCATTCCTATACACTAACAATGAACTAGTAGAAAGAGAAATCAGGAAAACAATTCCATTCACAGTTGCATCAAAAAGAATAAAATGCCTAGGAATAAACCTAACCAAGGAAGTGAAAGACGTGTACTCTGAAAACTACAAGACACTCATGAGAGAAATTAAGGAAGATACCAATAAATGGAAACACATCCCGTGCTCATGGATAGGAAGAATTAATATTGTCAAAATGGCCATCCTGCCTAAAGCAATCTACAGATTCAATGCAATCCCTATCAAAATAGCAACAGCATTCTTCAATGAACTAGAGAAAATCATTTTAAAATTCATATGGAACCACAAAAGACTGAATAGCCAAAGCAATCCTGAGAAGGAAGAATAAAGCTGGGGCAATTATGCTCCCCAACCTCAAGCTCTACTACAAAACCACAGTAAGCAAGACAATTTGGTACTGGCACAAGAAAAGACCCATAGACCAGTGGAACAGACTAGAAACCCCTGATATAAACCCAACCATATACGGTAAATTAATGTAGGATAAATGACAACCTCTTCAACAGCTGGTGTTGGCCTAAACTGGGCAGCTACATGCAAGAGAATGAAACTGGATTATTGTTTAACCCCATACACAAAAGTAAACTCAAAATGGATCAAAGACCTGAATGTAAGTCATGAAACCATAAAACTTTTAGAAAACAACATAGGCAAAAATCTCCTGAATATAAGCATGAGCAACTTCTTCCTTAATGCATCTCCTTGAGCAAGGGAAACAAAAGCAAAAATGAACACATGGACTACATCAAACTAAAAAGTTTCTGTATGGCAAAGGACACCATCAACAGAACAAAAAGGTATCCTACAGTATGGGAGAATATATTTGTAAATGACATATCTGACAAGGGGTTAACATCCGATATATATGTAAAGAACTCACACACCTCAACACCCAAAAAGCAAATAACCTGATTAAAAAAATGGGCAGAGGATATGAAGAGACAATTCTCCAAAGAAGAAATTCAGATGGCCAACAGACACATGAAAAGATGCTCCACATCACTAATCATGAGGGAAATGCAAACTAAAACCACAGTGAGATATCACCTCATACCAGTAAGGATGGCCAGCATCAAAAAATACTAAGAACAACACATGCTGGTGAAGATGTGGAGAAAGGGTAACCCTCCTACACTGTTGGTGGAAATGTAAGTTATTTCAACCATTGTGTAAAGCAATATGGAGGTTCCTCAACAAACTAAAAATAGAAATACCATTTGACCAGGGAATCCCACACCTTGGAATTTACCCAAAGAATAGAACTTCTTAGACTCAAAAAGACATATGTACCCCTATGTTTACTGCAACACTATTTACAATAGCCAAGATATGGAAGCAACCCAAGTGTCCATCAGGAGATAAATGGATAAAGAAGAGGTAGTACATATACACAATGGAATATTATTCAGCCATAAGAAGGAAATCCTACCATTTGCAACAACATGGATAGGTCTGTTAGATATTATGCTGAGTGAAATAAGCCAAGTGGAGAAAGACAAGTGCCAAATGATTTCCCTCATTTATGGAGTGTAACAATGAAGCAAAACTGAAGGAACAAAATGGCAGCAGACTCACAGACTCCAAGAAGGGACTAGTGGTTACCAAAGGGGAGGGGTGTGGGAGGACGGGTGGGGAAGGAGGGAGAAGGGGATTGAGGGGTATTATGATTAGTACATGGGGGATCACGGGGAAAACAGTGTAGCACAGAAAAGGCCAATGGTGAATCTGTGGCATCTTACTACACTGATGGACAGTGACTGCACTGGTGTATGGGTGGAGACTTGATAATATGGGTAAATGTAGTAACCACATTGTTTTTTCATGTGAAACCTTCATAAGAGTGTATATCAAAAATATCTTAATAAAAATAAAAAACTCTAAAAAAAGAAAAATAATCTGTGAAGTTCATTGTCTTTCTCAGTGGGATCCCTTTGAAAAGCATACATGTTATGGTAGCATAAGTCTGAGCTTCCTATTCTCAACTCACAAATGGTATTCATTTGAGGTGGCAAAGTTGTGTGTGGACACGAGCATTTTAATTATTATTACTGGACCCCAGTGGACTCCCCAGGCTGCACATATGCTATCAGAGGGAATATTTCTCTACTTGCCTCTTCCATCATTTTACCTATTGTTTAATGTGGATTAGGAAAGGGCAGAGATGGGTAGTCAACAAAATGGCCTTTGCTGGTACTCTTCTCTTTCTTGTCATGATTATAAATGCTTGTCAACAATCCAGGATTTCCTGGAAGAAGAAAAAGTAAAAGAGGATGAGTATAGAATCTCTCACAGAAAGTGGGAGGCTATATACCCATGAAATCCACACTGTCTTGGAAGCACATCAGATGCATGTTCCATCTCTGTAAACCTCAAGGCTGAGTACTCCAAATGCCTCGTTGTATTTTTTCTGGTCAACTGCATACATGATGGGCAAGATAAAGTAGTGCCTTTTAGTTTTCTCCTCTTATATAATTTCATTATCTAGTTGATTTGTTTACTGATTGATTCCCATTCCCTTCACTAGAGCATTGACTCCGTAAGATAAAGGAAACTTTTCAGTTTTATTTGCTCTTATATCTCTAACTTAAACCTGTGTAACTATATAAGCTTAACAAATGTTTGCTGAATTAATCAATAAGTAAATCATAGGGGAATTAGAGTCTAATCCATGATACATCATTAGGAAATTATATTATCTTGGGGACATTTCTTAAAATCTCTTGGACTCATCTTTCTCCTCTGTAAACTGGGGGACAATCCGATGACCTGTGAATGTTGATTGTAACTCCAGCATCCATGCTTCATTAGCAAGAGAGAATATTGGGCTGATGATCCACTGCTTCACTGACTAATTGATTCAGTAGAAATTAGTAGAGTTCTATAGGAAATAATCAAATTGCATTTATACTTACTACATGCCAGTCTAATTTGAATAAAACACAGTTCCTATACTGGACAATTTGGAGGGGTGGGAAATATGTATGACCAAAGAGATCATGATGTAATTCTGCATAATAAAAGAGAGAAGGATGACCAAGCATGCTACAGAAAGCGTAGAAAGTCTTCACATGTAAGTGATGTATAAGATGGCTCTTGAAGGTTGAGTGAAAGTTTTCTAGTCTAAGATGGGCAAAAGTTTGGAGAAGATGATTTCATTAAGAGGGAACATGAAATTATAAGATGGTATGTGAGACTGAAGGGTGGGGGAAATTTTATGAAGGCCGGAGCATAGACTCTCTGTGGTTGGATGATTTGATATGAAGCCTGAGAGGCAAGATGAGGGTCAGATGTGATCAAGTATGGACATTAGAGAGTTTGATGTTATCCTCAAGGGCATAGCTGTCTAACACAATGCTATCATTTTACTGCTGATAAAAGAAAATCTAAGAAAGTTACAGTGATATGAATAAGAGCATATAGTTAAAGTTGGAGTGAAATCTTTTGTTTGCAAAGTAAATGTTTCTACTGTACCATACTTCACCTCCATCTAAGTTGACTAGTTGCATAAATGGCTTGTTGAAAATCTGAAGAAAGTCTAAACTTCAGGGTTAAATAGTTCATGGCATTTAAATCTTTCAACAGGTCTTAGGACAACTGTTTGTTTCTAAAACAAAGAGATGTCATACAGTGTGTTCATAGCTTGGGGACAGACTACAAATGGAGACAAAGTAGCATTTGGTGCAAATGAAATTTTTAAATGCAAATCGGGTTATTTGGTCAGAGATGTATAGGAATTTAATTAGGATTTTGGATTTTATATCTCATTTCTTGGTACAGAAAGAAAGAGAAAAGCATGAAAGAAAGGAGGAAAAGAGAAAAAAGGGAAGAAAGGGGGAATGAAAGAAGAAAGAGAGGGAGGCAGAAAGCAAGAAAGGAAAGAAAAGGAAGAAATTGGGAAGGAAGGAAGGGAGAGAGGGAGGGAGGGTTGTCCAGGTTCTCTAGAAATCAAATTTGTCTCTTCTTTCATTTCATTGGCAACAAAAATTCTGTAACACATGCAGAGATGGGACATGAAGTATTTCCCTGAAATGTGAGATATGCTTTTGCTTGCTGCCAACATGCTATACTTTTCACTGGATCATTTAGAGAAACTTCTAAGGTTAAATTTATAGATGCCCCATCTCGGCCCATTTAAAACTAAGCAGAACAAATGAAAGAGATGCAAATTAGCATCTGTGCTATCCTAACCAAGTACTATCAAATTGCTGTGACACTTTGTTGCGACAGTGTGATTTTTGGTGATGCTGTATACTAGAGTAGCTCATCATCTGGGTCTTTGAAATCATTTCTTAAAACAGGTTATTGTTAAGTCGTCCTTCGTAATGATAGGTATCCTCTATCCCTTTTTTTGTTGTTAATCATATTGAATTGTATGATCCTTAAAGTTGGGGACCTTGTTATTATGTTTCTCTAAACTTCTTTAAGTATTTAGCAAATATTTCACAGACCATGTTTTTCTTAAGAAATGCCATTGATTTATCAGTGGGGGCAGCCAGTTTCCACTAAGGAAATAACAGTGAATTCATTTCAACTATTCAAAAATGGAGTTGACTTAATACTAAACTATGTTCCAAGATTGGAAGACCACTGAAGAAGTTTCAAAGATGATTAAAGCTACTCAAATATTATATAAACCTCTATCATCCTCCATCAAATAAGCAGTTTCCTAACTGTCAGGCATTTCATTTTTTTCTGAGTTACCTGAGTGGCAGGGCATGCTTGAATTTCCCACATTTCAAAATATGTCTTTAAATGCATGATGGGTACTCATAACATGTGCTCTTAATAAATATTCTCTGCAGCTTTCTTAGCACATCAGGACAAACTGTATTAATACTTTCCTATTTAATGCCAATGGCACATCAAAAAAAAAAATTCCCCAAAGACTCTGTTTCTCTAAGTCGATTAAACACCTCCTTATTCATTTTAAATATTTCATTGCATTAATTTTTCAAAGCAACAAAACAAACATTCATCAAGTGAAACTAAGCATGACCCCCCTCAGATGGGTACATCTGTTGCTTTCCTGCTGTGTCCTTGAATAATTCATTTTAATACATTTAAAGTATACACTCCATTAAAATGAGCTATACTCATTTACATATAAAATTTCCATTGATGGAAACCCAAATAAAAGTTGTTAGAAACCTGGCCCCAGAATTTTGTGACTCTGTCATTTATAACTAGCTGCCTCTGTCCATGGGCTTGTACAAGGAAGGTGTAGAGGCACCTCCACACCCATGGGCCCATTGAGAGCTTTAGTTCTGTCAGCAAGTATGTGCAGAATGTTAGCCAGTACATGCTGATACCTTTTGTCCCCAGCCCGTGTTCCTCGTGAACACCTTTAACAAGATTTGCTGTCACTGCTCTTCCCTTTTATCTCCCTCAGCTCACATCACACAACAGATGCACCAGGTACATGGAATGACATCGAGGAATAAAAACCAACACAGAGAATACTAATCAGTTTTAACTTCTCAACAATTAATCAGTGTGAGTTTGTCCAAGGCAGTGCAGGATAAAATCTTCAGCTCAATTCACTCTCTCCCCTTTTAAACTCTATTAACTGGTAATCTTGATGGTTTGGGAGGAAGAATAATATTTTTCACCCTTATAGCATTTTCTCCCTCCACCAACTCTCAGTTATCCGGTAAGCCTGACAAGGTTAATATAAGAAAAGGAAATAAAAGGACAAAAGCAGTATCAGTTAAGTTTTACCTTTTAAGGAACTTGCTTTCTATTCTTTTTTTTTTTAAAAAAGAAAAAATTATTTCCTTGTAAGTATGGCAGATAAAGTTCAATGGATTAGAGATGGTAGACAGGAAGGAGGACTGTGCCAGACCGCATATACCGGGAGAAAAGAGCAGACCTCATGGAACAGGGTAACGTACCAAAGCTGTGGCCCAGTAGGACCCAAGCCCTTCCCCTACCCCAGCTCACTGGCTGGAGGAAGAAAAATGGAGCAGGGAGGGAGTGGAGGCCTGGGACTGCTGAATACCTAACTCTGGAGATCTGCTCTGGGAGCAAAAACCTACATTTTATGGTACTTTCATGATACTCTTGTAATTGGGGGATTGGAAAGCTAGGACTGGCAGAATTCCTGGAGAAACTGAGAGTCCGGCCACTTGTGGAAAGAAGGGATCCATATCCAGCTGCTCTGGGACAAAGGAAGGGCGGGAGGTCTGAAAGACTTCCTAACAAGGAAGCCCTTAGCAGGAGGGCTGCTAAAGTGGCAAGGATAGTACAGAGCTTATTGCTCAGGAGAAAGGACAGGTAGACGAAATTCTCCAGGTGCACTCTGCCCAACAGGTTGGAAGCTTTCACAATTTCCAGGTGCTCCAGCTCCCTGGCTGGCTACACAGCTCCAGGGACCCCCTCCATGATAGGCAGCCTACTGCACCTTTCTCCCAGCTAGCCCCACCTGGCTCACAAACAGGCAAACCCTACCCTGGCTTTAGGCCAGCCAGAGGGAAGATATTTCTACAGCAACTACAAACGCAAAGCATAGAGGCTTATACCTGTGTGTTCAGACCACTGGTTCAGGCAGTGGAGACAGGCATAGAGGCCGGGAAGCAGGAAACAGCTCTTTCCTCCCCCAGGCACCAATACCGCTCCCCTGCGACCCCCAGTATTGCTTCAGGGGCTGAGCAGCTCCAGAGTAGAGCTTCTGGACACTAGAGGGCGCCATATAAAAATATGAAATGCCAAAGGAACCTGGTTCAGAGTCACATTAATATAACTCCTGAGAAACACAGCATGGACCTCATGACTCTTTCTGAAAGAGAGTTCAAAATAAAAATCATAAACATGTTCATGGAGGTATGGAAAGATATTCAAGAACTTAGGAATGAATTCTGGTTAGAGACCCAATCATCGAAGAGCACAATGGAGGGAATTAAAAGGAGATTGGATATGGTGGAGGAGAGGATAAATGAAGTAGAAACTAGAGAAGAGGAATACAAAGAAGCTGAGGCACAGAGAGAAAAAAGGATTTCTAAGCATGAAACATTGAGAGAAATGTGTGGCCAATCCAAGTAGAACAATATTCACACTATAGAAGTACCAGAAGAAGACAGAGAGAAAGGGATAGAAAGTGTCTTTGAGGAGGTAATTGCTAAAAACTTCCCCACTCTGGGGAAGGAGATAGTCTCTCAGGCCATGGAGATGCACAGATCTCCCAAAACAAGGGACCCAAGGAAGACAACATCAAGACATATAGTAATTAAAATGGCAAAAATAAAGGATAAGGACAAACTATTAAAAGCAGCCAGAGAGAGAAAAAGATCACATACAAAGGAAAGCCCATCAGGCTACTTCTCAGCAGAAACCTTACAGGCCAGAAGGGAGTGGCATGATGTATTTTATGCAATGAAGCAGAAGGGCCTGGAACTGAGATTACTTTATCTGGCAGATTGTCAGTTAAATTTTAAGGAGGGATTAAACAATTAAAACAGATAAGCAAAAGCTGGGAGAATTTGCCTCCCACAAACCATCTTCACAGTCTGTTTTGGAGGGACTGCTATCGATGGAAGTGTTCTTAAGGTTTAGTAGCTGTCACCAGAGGAAATAAAAGCACAGTAAAGAAAGTAGAACAGCTAATTACTAAGCAAATGCAAAATTAAATTAACTATCCCCAAAGTCAATCAAAGGATAGACAAAGAATACAGAATATGATACCTAATATATAAAGAATAGAGGAGGAAGAAAAAGGAGGAGAAAAAAAAAGAAAAGAACCTTTAGATTGTGTTTATAACAGCATATTAAGTGAGTTAAGTTAGACTCTTAGATAGTAAGGAAATTAACCTTGAACATTTAGTAACCACAAATCTAAAACCTGCAATGGCAATTAAGTACATACCTATCGATAATCACCCTAAATGTAAATGGACTGAATGCACCAATCAAAAGGCATAGAGTTGCTGAATGGATAAAAAAAAAGACCCATCTATATGCTGCCTAGAAGAGACTCACTTTAAATCCAACGACATACACAGACTAAAAGTGAAGAGATGGAAAAAGATATTCCATGCAACTAATAGAGAGAAAAAAGAAGGAGTTGCAGTACTTGTATCAGACAAAATAGACTTCAAAACAAAGAAAGTCACAAGAGACAAAGAAAGACATTATATAATGATAAAGGGGTCAATCCAACAAGAAGATAAAACCATTACAAATATGTCTGCTCCCAACACAGAAGCACCTACATAAGTGAAATCAATACTAACAGAATTAAAAGGGGAAATAGAATACAATGCATTCATTCTAAAAGACTTCAACACTCCATTCACTCTGTAGGAAAGATCAACCAGACAGAAAATAAGTAAGGACACAGAGGCACTGAACAACACATTAGAACAGATGTACCTAACAGACATCTATAGAACTCTACACCCAAAAGAAGCAGGATACACATTCTTCTCAAGTGCACATGGAATATTGTCAAGAATAGATCATATACTAGGCCACAAAAAGAGTAAATTCAAAAAGATTGAAGTTGTTCCAACCAGTTTCTCAGACCACAAATTATGAAACTAGAAATAAATTATGCAAAGAAAATCAAAAATCCCACAAACACATGGAGGCTTCACAACATGCTCCTAAATAACCAATGGATCAAGGACCAAATAAAAACAGAGATCAAGCAATATATGGAGACAAATGACAACAACAATTCAACAACACAAAATCTGCGGGACACAGCAAAGACCATGCTAAGAGGGAAGTATACTGAAATAAAAGCCTACCTCAGGAAAGAAGAACAATCCCATATGAGCAGTCTAAACTCACAATTAAAGAAACTAGAAAAAGAAGAACAAGTGAGGCCCAAAGTCAGTAGAAAGTGGGACATAATAAAGATTAGAGCAGAAGTAAATAAAATTGAGAAGAATAAAACAATAGAAAGAATCAATGAAAGCAGGAGCTTGTTCTTCAAGAAAATAAACAAAATAGATAAACCCCTAGCGAAACTTATCAAGAAAAAATGAGAGTCTACACACATAAACAGAATCAGAAATTAGAAAGAAAAAATCACTAGGGACACCACAGAAATACAAAGAATTGTGAGAGAATACTATGAAAAATTATATGCTAACAAACTGGATAACCCAGAAGAAATGGACAACTTTCTAGAAAAATACAACCTTCCAAGGCTGATCCAGGAAGAAACAGAAAATCTGAACAGACCAATTACCAGCAACAAAATTGAACTGGTATTCAAAAAACTACCTAAGAACAAAACTCCTGGACCAGATGACTTAACTGCTGAATTTTATCAAACATTTAGTGAAGACCCATTCTTAAACTTTTCTAAAAAATAGAAGAGGAGGGAATACTTCCAAACTCATTCTATGAGGCCAGCATCACTCTAATATCAAAACCAGGCAAAGACACCACAAAAAAAGAAAATTACAGACCAATATCCCTGATGAACATAGATGCAAAAATACTCAACAAAATATTAGCAAACCGATTTAAAAAATACATCAAAAAGATCATCCATCATGATCAAGTAGGATTTATTCCAGGGATGCAAGGATGGTACATTAGAAAATCCATCAACATCATCCACCACATCAACAAGAAGAAGGACAAAAACCACACGATCATCTCCATAGATGCTGAAAAAGCATTTGACAAAATTCAACATCCATTCATGATAAAAACTCTCAACAAAATGGGTATAGAGGGCAAGTACCTCAGCATAATTAAGGCCATATATGACAAACCTACAGCCAACGTTATACTTAACAGTGAGAAGCTGAAAGCTTTTCCTTTAAGATTAGGAACAAGACAAGGATGCCCACTTTCCCCACTTCTATTCAGCATAGTACTGGAGTTCCTAGCCATGGCAATCAGACAACACAGAGAAATAAAAGGCATCCAGATTGGCAAGGAAGAAGTTAAACTGTCCCTGTTTGCAGATGACATGATATTGTACATAAAAAACCCTAAAGAAAGCACTCCAAAGCTACTAGATCTAATATCTAAATTCGGCAAAGTTGCAGGATACAAAATTAATACACAGAAATCTGTGGCATTCCTATATACTAACAATGAACTAGCAGAGAGAGAAATCAGGAAAACAATTCCATTCACAATTGCATCAAAAAGAATAAAATACCTAGGAATAAACCTAACCAAAGAAGTGAAAGACCTATACTCTGAAAACTACAAGACACTCATGACAGAAACTAAAGAAGATACCAATAAATGGAAACACATCCCATGCTCATGGATAGGAAGAATTAATATTGTCAAAATGGCCATCCTGCCTAAAGCAATCTATAGGTTCAATGCAATCCCTATAAAATACCAACAGCATTCTTCAACGAACTAGAGAAAATCATCCTAAAATTCATATGGAACCACAAAAGATGCCAAATAGCCAAAGCAATCCTGAGAAGGAAGAATAAAGTAGGGGGCATTATGCTCCCCAACTGCAAGCTCTACTACAAAACCACAGTAACAAAGACAATTTGGTACTGGCACAAGAAAAGACCCATAGACCAGTGTAACAGACTAGAGACCCTTGATATAAATCCAACTATATATGGTCAATTAATATATAATAACGGAGCCATGGACATACAATGGGGGAATGACAGCCTCTTCAACAGCTAGTGTTGGCCCAACTGGGCAGCTACAGGCAAGAGAATGAAACTGGATTATTGTTTAACCCTATACAGAAAAGTAAACTTGAAATAGATTAAGGATTTGAATGTAAGTCATAAAACCATAAAACTCTTAGAAGACAACATAGGCAAACAGCTCCTGAACATAAGCATGAGCAACTTCTTCCTGAACGCATCTCTTCAAGAAAGGAAAACAAAAGCAAAAATGAACTCATGGGACTACATCAAACTAAAAAATTTCTGTATGGCAAAGGACACCTTCAACAGAAGAAAAAGGCATCCTACAGTATGGGAGAATATATTTGTAAATGACATATCTGACAAAGGGTTAACATCCAAAATATATAAAGAGCTTAACCGCCTCAACACCCAAAAAGTAAATAACCCGATTAAAAAATGGGCAGAGGATATGAAGAGACAGTTCTCCAAAGAAGAAATTCAGATGGCCAACAGACACATGAAAAGAAGCTCCACATCAATAATCATCAGGGAAATGCAAATTAAAACCACCGTGAGATATCACCTCACACCAGTAAGGATGGCCAGCATTGAAAAAACTAAGAACAACAAATGCTGTCGAGGATGCGGAAAAAGGGGAACCCTCCTACACTGCTGGTGGGAATGTAAGCTAGTTCAACCATTGCGGAAAGCAATAAGGAGGTTCCTTAAAAATCTAAAATTGGAAATACGATTTGATCCGGAAATCCCACTCCTTAGAATTTACCCAAAGAATACAACTTCTCAAATTCAAAAAGACATATGCACCCCTATGTTTATCGCAGTAGTTTTTACAATAGCAAAAATATGGAAGCAACCTAAGTGTCCATCAGTAGATGAATGGATAAAGAAGATGTGGTACTTATACACAATGGAATACTATTCAGCCATAAGAAAGAAACAAATCCTACCATTTGCAACAACATGGATGGAGCTGGAGGACATTATGCTCAGTGAAATAAGCCAGGCAGAGAAAGACAAATGCCCAATTATTTCCCTCATTTTTGGAGTATAACAATGAAGCAAAACTGAAGGAACAAAATGGCAGCAGACTCAGAGACTCCAAGAAGGAACTAGTGGTTTCCAAAGGGGAAGGGTGTGGGAGGGCAGGTGGGGAGGGTGAGAGAAGGGGATTGAAGGGTATTATGTTTAGTATACATGGTGTGGGGGATCACGGGGAGAACAGTGTAGCACAGAGAAGGGACACAGTGGATCTCTGGCATCTTGCTGCACTGATGGACAGTGACTACATTGGGGTATGGGTGGGGACTTGATAATATGGGTAAATGTAGTAACCACATTGTTTTTTCATGTGAAACCTTCATAAGAGTGTATATCAATTGTACCTTAATAAAAAATTTTAAAAAATACTTCAGTGATATAGAAGCCAAAGAGTAAAATAATTTGAGATGTTTTCTACCCAAGCCTTTCTCATAATATTTGACAATTGTCTCTATTCCTGTTTATTTGAGAAAGTCTCTACAGCATAAGACAATGGGATCTCAAGGGTTAAATACAAGAACTATACTAAACACATACTTTTTTACATTAGTAACTAACCATAGTAATGCAGTT
Organism: Manis pentadactyla; assembly: GCF_030020395.1. NCBI lineage: Eukaryota > Metazoa > Chordata > Mammalia > Pholidota > Manidae > Manis > Manis pentadactyla. The sequence goes on along the minus strand of NC_080032.1, from coordinate 38,962,469 downwards.
TTAAAACTCTGTAAATCATTTTCTGAGGAGCCGGAACAATGTGAGTCCATTCAAGATTTCCCATTTTTTAGTAAAAGCAAAGTACATAAAACAATGTTTTAATGATGACTAGCTGACACTCACTTTGTAGAAATCACATTTAGAGAAAATACGTATTGTCCCATATCACAAAAGTTTGATCTATTGCAGGGTTTGTCAGTCTTTCTCAGTCCCTCGGATCCTTCTGTCAGGAGAAAAATGCCCCGGAACTACCCAACCTTACACTTCTCTGTTTACTTGCACACCTGTCTAATCCTTTCTCCTGCACACCTATAATCAAAATAAATAATTGAGGTGGTATAGTCTTGCTATTGAAAAATACTTTGGCTTGTTTATTTAAAGCCAACTGAAAAATCCACGTTTTCATGTATCTTATGTTAACACAGCAATGGAGGTCCATGTCCAGTTCACCTGGAGACCCCACGGTGGCTCATTTCTGTTGCATGTACTACACTTGGAGTCATGTTCTTAATCTGAACTTCTGTTTTGTTTTGTGTTTTTTAAGAATGAAAGTAGATGACTACCATGAAGATGCTTCACAAAAAACTCAATAATCCTGAGTAAATATACAACATTGCCTAATGGCAGCAGGGAGTACTCTGTCTCCACCCACCCCTCACTAAAGCGTTAATGGGAATGCGGTTTCTAGTAAGAGGAAGTTTGTGGGCAAAGGGGCGTTGAAGATGGAAGCTGCAACTGACAGAGCATCCATCACCTTCATGTGGTCTTTACAGTTTGCAAACTGATTGGCTGGAGTGTTTCTTAGAATAGAGCCAGAAAATACACTTCATCAACATGTTTGACATAGTTTCATACGTGTGTGTGTACATTTCCATATATATATATATATATATGAATAGTTTCATAAGTGGGTGTGTGTATATTTCCATATATATATATGAATATATATGAATATATATATATATATGAACAATCTCCAGAGGTAGAGAAATTCCTATAAAGAAGAAGGAATATGTTTTTCACTCATTTGAGAGTAAGTTGTTTATGACATTCTCCAGACATGGCAATTGTTGTAGTTATCAAATGAGTACTTATCGTAAAGAGTAGAATCACATTTCAATTGGCAATATTTGTATATGTAAAGAATAGATGGTAAGTTATTCTTTTATGGGTATTTTTCCCCTCAACTACTTCTGACTTTTTTTTTTTTTTACAAATAATGCAAGAATTATTAGGAAACATCAAACCCAAATCCATCATCATAGATAAGGAAATTCATGGCTGCTTAATTTATTTGCCCTGAACTACCAAGGCCCATGTATATCACTTTATGGTAAATTGGAGAAAACTTGGTCTTTTTACCACCACCCTAAAAAAAAAAAAGAAATAGCAAGACTGAAATTCTTCATGTGTCCTTTCTGCTCAAAGAGGGTTTGCCATGCTCGTGTCTGATGTAAAACTAATTGACAAGAAAGTTATGAAAGAAAAGACACATACATACATAACAGTCTGGAAGCCATTGATTTAGAATCTGTTTCTGATTTGATTAGGGGCATTAGCAGAACAAAACAGGGTCATGAAACAGGCCTAAATAATTTATAATTAGTTTCACAGTACATGGACATATACTCTATTTTCGTTAGTGTTTTTTTTGTTTTTGTTGTTTCTTAACTACATGCCAAATAATTCAAAGACAACCCAGAGCTTAGTAAATTTACTAAGAAGCCTGCCTGTGTTTTAAGATTGATCCCAGAAACTCTCCAAATTAGATAAGCCATATGCCACTAATTGAGATTCAACTCTACGGTTTTATTATTCTTAAGAAATCATAAAGCCTATGATACGATGGCTGTACTTACAGCACTCTGAGCTTTATATGATTTTTAAGTGCTTCTTGTTCTTTCTATTTCTAAAAACAAGAGGTAGTCCTTTTTTTTTCATGAAAGCCTCTATTTCTGCTCGCTTCCCTGTCAGAACGCCAGTTTGTTCATTTTCAGAGTGTGGAATATGAAACCCCAATTTGCATGATGCCTTAAAGAAATAACAAAATGAATCTGTGATGATTTTCTTCTAATATATGAATGAAGGCACTGGTTGTGTTAACTTGTCTAATGACATGCCTTTCTACAGCATATCATGCTCTCTTGGCAAGGAGTGGTACATGTATTTGTGTGTGGTGTTTGTGGCAAAATTCTGTTGAAATTTCCAGCAATACCTACTGAGTCCGTTGAATTCTTTACTCCGAAACTACTAGTAATGTTAAACCCTTTCTGTGTATGATCCCTTCTGTGACTGAATTGCTGGATTTCTGAGCACATTAGAAGTAGACTAATATAAAAGGATTATTATTCCCTCATGAGTATTCAATGTTGGCTGACAGTTCTCTCCCTCTTACTTAAACCACCCTCGGTTATCTGTTTTCAGCCTTAATTTGTCTTCAAAATGGCTGAGGAGTAAAGATGACTTTGTGAAGTAGCCTGCTCTTTTTTATTCCAGAGCATAATAGCTGTTTTAAAGTCAAAGCTTTGATCCATGAGCCCTATTTCTCTTCTCAGAGAACTGGAAACTCACAGACAGAATCAGAAACCCCACAGAAAGAACCCAGGGAAATGAATAGCACCATATTTTTAAAAAGCAAAATTCATTTTTTCAACCCCTCATTTGTTTCCTGTCCTTTTGATATCACCTTGTCCCTCTGCCAGCGTTTCAAACTGGGCAGATGAGTAAATGCTTCTTCGTTCACATGCTCTTGTCATGAAAATCTTAGTGAAAGAGAATATAGATACAGGAAGTCTGTTGGAACAGATAATCCAAAAGTCATACGCACAAGTGTATCTGAGGCTGCATCATGTTTGTGCAAGAGTCGTCCTGCAAATTCCTGGCATTTCCTATGAACCGTACCAGCTGTTAGAGTTTTGATGGGTAATGAAAGAAGCCAGCCACAAGTCCGCGAGTAAATGTGGAATTTTATGGAGCGAGGAAGGCTGGAGAAATCATAAGTCCTTTAGCTTCTTCCCATGTCTGTAGAATCCAGCCTAGTGTATCACAGATCATGAATTATTACAAGGTGATGCCAGATTTTTGAACTGTGGTGTATTCTCTCTCACTTTATTCAGGTACATCTATTTCTCTTAGCACCTACTGATAATTCTGCATTTAGTCCTGAATATCGATCAAGGAGCCATACTTAAAATCTTACTGCTTTCCACAAGTAAAGTATTTGCAGTTGCTTTTTAAAAAGGATTTAGATTCTTTTGAATGTAACTGAAATGCATGTGTTTATCCAATTTTATAAATATCTGAGTCCCGAACATCTGTATTCACTTTTGAATATCAAAATTCATCAGTTTTGACTCTATGCATTATTAAGCTGTAAATTGGGTGTGTGTGAAAATATATGCTTTAATTTGTGACTGGAAAATTAAGCAGGAGAACCCTTAGGAGCTGAGAAATAAATGACATGTCTTACTTAAGAAGACAGTGTTATAGAGCATCCAAAGGGGTGGGCAGTGGGGAGGGGGGGGGGCAGCTACAAGCACCTGCAATAAAATAGTAAGAGCATAAAACTGTCAGTACCAAGGTTACTTTTTCAAGTTGCAACATGACAAAAATGTCACTACTGCACTAACTAAGCCACTGCCTTTTTCTACTCTACATAAATCCAGCTTTCTCAAATCCTTTGCAGGATGAAGCAGGGGTCCTAATACATTAATAAGCAAAATTAAAGAAAATGAAATATTTTATTACAAAATAAAATATTTTCCATTTTATCTCTGCCAAGCTTAAAATCTTACTGGAGGCTGATTTTGCACTGTGCATTAAAATTTAAAACACTCATAACCTATTGTACCTATAATCCTAAATGTAAGGCTATAGCTCATGGAAATAATAGCATATATGCATACAGATATTTGTACAAAGATATTCATGGCAGCATTGTTAGGCACTTACAAAACTTTTGTTGCAACTCAAATGTCTGTCAATAAGAAAATTACTTTTTAAAATAATTTTTAAAACATATAGTTTACCATGGAATACCACGCAGACATTAAAGAAAAAGGAATAAGATGGTATTGTGATTACTTGGAAAGATGTTCCACAGCATATCGGTACATGAAACAAGCAGATTGTAGACCACTAGATGTAGTTCAATCCTATTGTGGAAATAAAATACCATGTGAAAGAGTGTGTGTGTGTGTGTGTGCGTGTGTGTGTGTGTGCAGTACCTAAATATATTGGTTTTGGCAATGGGAAAAATAACATTTGCCCATTTTTCATTCTAATCCTCTGCTTCCTTTTCCTACTGCTTAATTCCAAATTTCAGTTTTTGTTTATGCAAAACCAGATGCAGTTTTTCCAAAATAATGTCACCAAAATTTGAGTCAAAGCTGTTATAGCCTACATGCCACATTGATTTTATTTTGAATACGACTGAATTAGTTGCCCCAAGACCAAGTTATTGTAGAGTATAATAATCCATAGTTCATGTCACTTAACTCTCATTTTCTTTTAAAGCACACGTGATATGTCTCCACTTCTTTATCACCACACTTCAGGATCTCATGCTAGTTGAGGACATTTTTGTTATTCATTCCTTTTGTTAGCTATGTGAGCAGATAATATTCATATTTTAATACATCTGTGGCTGAGCATCAAAGCTCCATAACTTCTTCAGGCTTTCTCCTTTCTACTACTTGTTCACTGACCTTTTACAAATTTAATTATTTATACCCAATTTGGCTTCTTCTTTCTTTTTTGACTGCTAATGTATCGAATGTAGAATTGATATTGTCAACCATGCAATGGAATGTGCTCCCGGAAATCCCTCGCCTTCTAAAGCCAAGTGACAAATGAAAAGGAAAATGCCAAAGGATTTTGCAATTTGAGACACAGAGTGGTGGAATAAGAATGCATTGCTGAAATTATGGTGTCACACATTCATTTTGCCACTGCAGGGAAGAATTTTACATTGTGCTTGGAATAGCTCTTCTCATCAGCTATTCAATAAAGCAACAAGGCAAATGACCGACCCCCTAGCCCCTTACAACTCACATCACTATAATAAAAGGTTGAGTAAGTTAATGTCTGGTTGACCTCACTTCTTGTAATAAACATCACGATGTGGATCATCCTGTTACCTGACTATCATTTAGACCTGTTTAACTGTTTTGAGAAGAACTAAATTATAAGGAGAGAAAAGTGTAAGAAAGCCTGAGAAATGGGGAGGATCAGGACACTGGATAACATGATTTAAAAAGCAATGTGATGACAGCAGCAGTTCTGATGTTTGAATGAAGACTCTACTTAAATAAATATTTTAAGAATGCCTGATGAATTCTGTACAGTTAAGAACATTAATTGAATGGTCATTGAGGAATAATTGATCTCAAATGTGATGCGTTACAGTGATGGGAAAGAACCTAAATGTGGATTCTCCTTTTTCCTTAATTACGGAAGGATCCAAAGATTTACTTTCACTTCTTAATGATCAATGGAGAAGATCAAATAAAATCTAACAATCAGAAAGTAGTTATTTTTCACCATTTCAGACTTGACAAGTTGCCATTGGTTCTGTACCATGTTCCTATGTTGATGGATGGTAACTGCACTAGCTGGGATGAGGATTTAATAATGAGCCACTGTGTTGTACACTTCAAACTAATATAATATCGTGCATTAACTATAATTTACAAAAAGTTGAATAGAATAATACTGAAGGAAAGACCAGGACTTTGTTTGTGGACCAGTGAAAGAAATGATAAAGTTACCTCAAATCCTTTATAAAAATTCAGTAATATTCAGAAATTTACTAGCTTTATTTTGTCATAATATTTTCAGGTTTTAGGAGATAAAAGATAAACTATGTTTTTGCACTTGATTTTTTTAATTTTCTGGCTGAAAAATATGTATAAGATGATGGAACTAATATATTAGAAGCATTTAAATTTCCATTTCTGTATTCTAACTTTGCTGATTTTCCTCTTATTTCCCCAAAATCAGAAATGGGTAGAGGAACCAGTGTCTAAAGGATAGGAAAAACAGTATCACATGTTCACATTTTGGAAATTATTAATAATAGTACGTACTGAAGTACTTTCTTTAAAAATATGGGTTTGGCCAGGAATTCCACTTCTAGGAATTTACCCTAAGAATGCAGCAGCCCAGTTTGAAAAAAACAGATGCACCCCTATGTTTATCGCAGCACTATTTACAATAGCCAAGAAATGGAAGCAACCTAAGTGTCCATCAGTAGAAGAATGGATAAGGAAGATGTGGTACATATACACAATGGAATATTATTCAGCCATAAGAAGAAAACAAATCCTACCATTTGCAACAACATGGATGGAGCTAGAGGGTATTATGCTCAGTGAAATAAATGGGGAAAGACAAGTACCAAATGATTTCACTCATCTGTGGAGTATAAGAACAAAGAAAAACTGAAGGAACAAAGCAGCAGCAGAATCACAGAACCCAAGAACGGACTAACAGTTACCAAAGGGAAAGAGACTGGGGAGGATGGATGGGAAGGGAGGAATAAGGGCAGGGAAAAAGAAAGGGGGTTTACAATTAGCATGTATAATGTGGAGGGGGGCACGGGGAGGGCTGTGCAACACAGAGAAGACAAGTAGTGATTCTACAGCATCTTACTTCGCTGATGGACAGTGACTGCAGTGGGGTATGTGAGGGGGACTTGGTGAGGGGGGGGAGCCTAGTAAACATAATGTTCTTCATGTAATTGTAGATTAATGATAACAAAATAAATAAATAAATAAATAAATAAATAATATGGATTTGGTTCTTTGGCATTAGGGAATTTCGTTTTTGTTATTTTAGTGTCCTTATTATTGTATCAGTAATAAGAACATATTTTTAAAATACCGAGCTATTAATTTGTTTCATTTAGCCACATGGAAACACTAAGAGTGTGGTGTATTAGAGCGTCTTAGCATTGGTACATGCACATGTGTTTTCATGCTAGGATAAGACTATAAACCATTGAATTGTTACTAGTGATGTGAGTCTTTGGCTATGTCAGTACCTCCAGCCAATTTTCACTACTATAGTTAAAAGTTTATTTCATGTATAAGGTTGTGTTTTTTGTTTTTGTTGTTAATAAAAGACAACAGTGAATCAGTTCATTTCAGAGTTCATGTCTTTTGCTCTTTCCAGAGAGTCACTATCTTCTCACTGATTTGTTAGGGATTGGGAGAGAGCGCCCACTTGCAGGACAGTCCTCTCTAAGGTTTGGTTACTGGGCTGATGGATACACGGACTGATACTTCCTGTGAACACAGCAATGTTAGGCTTAAACCTTTCTAGTAAATGAAGAAAGGAACTTTCATTTCAGGAATTCTGGAGGGAGAAAAAAGTGCATAAGCATCATCTGTTTAAAATAAAATTTCCATCACTGCTACCCTTGTGGACATGAGTTCTTAAGCGTTTCTTCCATTAGTTAGACATTTTCAAAATTTGTGGGGTTTTTTATTTCACTATAGTTTGACATAGTATATTCAGGAATTTGCTAGTATTCTTATCCAGGAAACATCATTTTTAATTTCTTTATCAAACAGGCCATTATGGTTGAGGTATAAAGAAGTAGCATAGTTCCTAGACTAGAGGGTGGACTTAGTTAATAGATGCAACTCTCTTCATTCTGATGATAATTAACACAAAGTATATATAGTTTTATATACTTCATATTATAGTACCTGTTATTTTATTGAGGCAGTATATCATGAACTCTTTTACATATTAGTATGGCTTTTAGTGGCTTCATTTGCCATAATATTTAGCTAACTTCTTCTTGGACATGAATGGTGTTTCCAGTTTTTGTACCATGAATAATACTGTGTAAGCTTACCTATACAATTATTCACTTAGGGGAAATTTATCAAGGTCGTTCTTTAATTTTAATATTTTTATGGGTCATCATAGATACATAGTTCAAAATGTGGTAAATGTCTTACAACCAGCTCTGGAAAATTTTGTTCATGTTGTTTAAAATAATATTTTCTTGAGATTCTCGGCATAGCAGCCAAGAAAAGGCATGAGTTGGGACATCTTTCTAAAAAGAATTGGTCCCTCAGAAAACCATACAGAGATTCAAAATTGACATCTCATTTACCATCCTTCATGGAGCAGCGTCTAGTGAATGTGGAGCAGTGTCTAGGGAATGTGGGAGCAGCATCTAGTGAACAAACGTTAGTTTAGGAAGACAAGGACTTAATACCCAGCCCTCTGTTACATGCTTTTTGAAGAAGATAAAGATTCAGGGTGAGTGTTGAAAAATCCAAGTGAGTTTTTGGAAAGTAGGTCTGCTGGTTGTCAGTTTAAAATTAGAGCAAGATAATCTTAGGGCCTCAGAAATAGGACTCTAAAATTATAGTTTCAAGAATTTTTAGCATTGTGGTTTTAAAAATTCTTTTTCATTTACATAATTCTCACTGTAAGGGATTAAAATACTCAGAAGTGTATGGAGTAAAATAGATGCTCAAACTTTTTTCTGTGCTAAATTAAGCATCTAAAGATTTGAACCATAAGTAGAAATATATTACATATAATTTTGGCAACTTGATTTTTGATTAACAATATGTAATACAGATCCAGTTAATTTTTTTAAACAGTTTCAGAGTATTCTGTTGCATGGATATACCATAATTTACTTGACCATCTTCCTATTTTTGCTATAATGACAATAGTAAAAATTCATATTTCAAAAACTTCTGTTTATTGAGGGCTTAAATCCTTTGCGTGTATGATTTCCTTTAAACCCTATAATAACCCTTTAAGGAGAAAACAATCCTTCAAAGGACATCTTTACATACACATGATGATATATTTTTTTCTATTCTGGTCACTGAAATTGCAAGGTCATAGAGTAAGTGCATTTAACATGTGAATAGATCATACTGCCTTGTCCCTCCAATTTATAGAATATTTAAAATGTGTATACTTCATTTCAGAGAAGTTCATAAACTTATAGATGAATATAGAGATAAAATTTTCAGGAATTCAGATGAATTCCTTCCAAAAGAGCTGTTTAGTGTTGATGCTTCCCAGATGAACTGGAATAACAGAACTTCCTTGGATTGATTGCCCTTGAGAATTTGTAGGTGTCATTCATAACCCTAAACGCTCCTTACCTTTTATGCATTACTCTTGCTATCTACATGATCCTAAAGATTCTCTCTTTAAAAAGATTTTGAAAACATTGGTAAAACCTCTTCATGAGAAGTGATGTTTGGGAAAAAGAACTCCTGAGCCCAAGTGGACTAGAACTCTTGTAACGGCGTGAGAAATCATTCAGGCACAATTGGTGAAACATGTATTCACCGCCATGTCCCATCTCCCTCGCACTTTGCTAGGCAGGAAAAGACCTGCTGAGCCCAAGTGTAGCAATTCTTGTAATGGCGTAAGAGATCTTTGGGGCACAGTTGATGAAACAATCGTTTTCCTCCATTTCCCATCTCCCTCACATTTTGCTGGGCAGCTGGGTAGCTCATCTCCAATTTCAGTACATGCTCAGAGCAGATGTAATTGTCGTATCATTCTCTTTAGGTTCAGCAACAAGCATCCACCCTAGACAAATAAGAGAATTCCCAGGTTCCTAAGCCTCCTACCTGCATTCTATGTCCCACACAGGCCTGAGGTCCACCTACTTCAACTGCCTTACACAACTACTACTTATAGTCTTCTTTTTTACAGCTTTAAACACCATCCTATCTCCTAGCCTCCACATTTCTCCTTAGGAAACAATACAGTGTAATGTTTAATGGTACAGGCTTTATAGTGAATGTGGCCAGAAGTTGATGGCAATTATTTAATTCCTGTAAACCCTAGTTTGTTATAATAGGATTAGAATTAAAATAAAAAACAGGGTGTTCTGAGGATTAAATTAGATAGTGTATTAGCTATGACTATAGCTCTTATTGGTTTCCTGCCATAACTCAGTAGAAGTTAATTTTCAGTCATGTCATAGTCCAGTGTGATTAGAGTACAGGGTGTGTGCATTCTAACCCACGCCCACATTCAGGACCGAAGTCCCTTCCATCACATGGCTTAACCATTTTTAGGGCTTCTGAGTCCTCCGCTGGATTCTCTTTTATCCAGTTAGCAGGCAAAGAAAAGAAAGCACTGAAGATTGCCTGAGCAGCAAAGCCAAGTTGTGTGCATCTCCCTCCCACGGACATGTCACTGGACTGAACTCCATCACATGACCCTACCCGCACCCACCCGCAAACACAGAAGAACTAGGAACTGTAATCTGTCAGTATGCCCAGGAGAAAGAGAACACAGATGTTGGTGAACATTTCAGCAAGCCTCTGCTGTGATTATCATTTGGATATAACAAATCAACATATTTTTGTTAATTGGCACAACCTCTAAGCATTCCTTTGATGATTATTTGCTTTGTTGAAATTTGATGCAGCTAAGTCCAAAAAATCAAAGGTTCCTATGGTGATTGGAAACATTTCATACAAATTTATAATTACAAATGCTCATAATTTACAGTACTTTTCATTTTCACCAAAAAAAAAAAAAACCAACTTAAATCATCATTTCAATACCCAAAAACTTTTGGGAGCCCTAATAATTGGCAGAGAGCACATGAAACATGTTTGGTCTCAACTGGCTCCTAAATAGAGAGATTTAAAAAATAGATAAATGGAAAATGAAGTAGATTTTGAATGTCTAACTAATTACACTACTCTTTATTTAAAAAATTGAAATGTGCTACATTTCTAAATTTTTAAAGGGCACATTTTGAAAGACATTACGTTTCTTAAATTTTCATTATTACTGAAGGAGTCTGAAAGTAGAAGTCTGCATGCATTTGGGAAAGAAAGTACCAGGAAGAAGAAATGATTTTGGTCAGCACGCTTAATATAGAAAAGTAGGTTTATTAATACAATGTCATCTTCCATTTTAGAAGATAATATTCCCAGTGAGAACTAAGTCTGTGTGAGCCAATGAGGAAAAGTATAAACCATTTGAAATAATTTTTGTAAAGAAATAGGATATTAAAAAAATAGTCATTGTAGATTAAACTGTCTACTTAGTACTACTCCTAGTATTACTATATTATTGAACCACCACACACCCCTCCATCCATTCATCCATTCATGCATATAGCAAAGACTTATTGCACACCTGCTGTATGTCATACAGTGTTAAGCTAGACTTTTTTACTTTAGATAGTTTTCCTTAATGCTAGGTTCAATGTTCCAGCAACCTTCTGACTTAGGTTTTTACATGTATAAAGATATGTAAATGGATATAGATATAGTGGTGAAGATATATAATTAATCCCTGTTACATTAGACATTATGCTATCTTGATATGAGAAGGTCATTTAAGATTTGTCCTGTATTTTTCATGGAAAATCTTAATTTCAATCAATTACTACTAAATTACCCCTCAGAAGAGTTATACCAAACTTCTCTTCCACCAACTATATATATAGTAGTATTTTTCCATCCTTCTTTAAGTTACCAGCTTAAATTTTTGCTCATTTAATTGGTGAAATATAGTCCTAATTTTTTTTGGTAACAATGAGCTTGTCTATTTTTTTCACGTCTTTTGTCCACATTGCATCTTTTTTTCTTGGAGTTTTCTCTTATTCATTTATCAATTTTTCTAGTCACCCTTTGATACCACTTAAGCCTGTCTGGTAGAATTTCTCAATTCTGTTAGAATTTGGGTTTGCTTTTTTATATCCACCATGCACTTATAAAAGTTTTGTTGTTGATGATGGTAATTTATAAACATAGATGCTTTGAAAAGTGTGAATAATATTCAATTTACTTGATTTTCTTGGCTGAGATTGGGTTGAGATAACCAAAACACTATTTATCATGCTGCAATCAAGCAAACATGCCATAAATATTGATTAAATTCTTCAGACATCCAAATCTAATTAGTAAAATAATAATCAGTATGTTTTTTATTTATTTGGCATCCCCTGAAAACGTGATAAGGTCCCTTATTTGGCCTCATGCTGAATCAGCCTAAATCACTTATTTTTAATTTAGCAGTTCAGAGAAAGGTGTTTTCTCCATAGTAACTAAATTTGCGTTTCTCAAAGGCAAAAGTGTTGAAGTTTACTATCTGAAACCCACATAACTGGAATGCAAAGTAGTGGGGTTTAAATTAAAATTGCATTAAACCTTTCTGAAAACAACTTTCCAAAAGCAGGACATTTTAGTAAAAAAAAAAAAGAAATGCATTCCATTGTCATTCAACAAGATAAAAAGAAAAGTTCCTAGATAGATGGTATAAAGTTGAACATCAACTGTTGTAATCTCATTTCCTTCTCCAGGGAAAACCACCTGCTCTCCTGCAGTAGTGTGCATCCTGCCCCCACAGCTTGTTATCCTTTACCGCATCTCTGTAGTCCTGTAAAGCAGAAGTCAGCCAACTTTTCCTTAGAGAGCTATATAGTAAATATTTTGGGCTTTGTGAGTCATAAATTCTCTCTCTAACTTCTCACCTTTCCCCATAGATGAACTGTAAGTGAATGGCGATAGCTCTTTTCCAATAAAACTTTATCTCATAAAGAGGTGGCCACCCAGATTTAGCCCATGGGCCATAATTGGCCAACTCTAGATATGAAGTATGAGTCTGTGTATTTTTTAAAATTTTTGAGTAGCATCAAAATACACTGTCATTTTTTTTACATTGAACATCATCATTTTGAGGTTTATATTTGTACATATAGGTCTCATTTACTTGCATGGTACATAAAATTAGTCTTTTAATGATGAGCATTGATTTTATTTCCAATTTCCTATTGTCACCCATGCTTCAATGACTGCCTTCAACTTCTCCCCCTGTGTATATGTGCAACAGCTTCTCAGTGGTACTGATATTCAGAAGATTTGTGAGACTGTGTATCTAAACTAGCAGCTCAAAAGACATGTTCCAGATGATGAACATCATGGACAGCAGAGATCAATGAACTTTTCTGGTGAATCTGGACCAGAATCAAAGGGTTGAAGCCATTCTCTTTATTTCTATCACTCATATCAAATATTAGGTAAATGAAATGGTGAATTTAGATACTGTAGTTTGTGTATTTAACTGCCAGGCTTTATTTTTAAAGGTAGAAATTTGAATCCTTTTTGACTGAAAGAAACAGACCTTTCCTGAAATAAGAGTTGATAATTTCCATGGTAATTTTTCTAGTAGTTCAATTAAATACCATTTTATTTTTGCTTAATGGTGACTTTATTTTTCTTCTTGTTTTCAAACCAGCTCATTGAAAAGGTGCATCTTATTCAAAATTAAGTTACTCATAAACACAAAATACAGATTGTTTCTTGTGACTTAAGACATGTTCTATCGCCAATTAGGTTTTGATCTGCAAGATTATGTCATTCCAGGTCCCTTGCGTATAATTCAGGTAAACTACCACTGGATAAAAAGTGGAAAGTGATCCTTTTGAAACTACTTAATGAATATGGTGCTACAAAATTCTAGGACTACAAGAGAGAATAATAAAAATAAAACACCAGAGACAATATAAAGGAATTCTTCCTCTGACTAATTCTCTTCTCTGGAGACAGCCAGTGTTATGAGATTGTACTCTCCTTTTCCCGGGAGTCCGTGCCTAGAGGAGTGGAATTTTGTGATTGGAATAAGTTGGCTTCCTCTAGAAGTACAAATGAAAAATGCATGTCCATCTACTTTCTTGTTGTTTTTCTGCCAAAATAAAATCTGTTATCCAAAGAGCCAAGTATATGTGTGTGTGTGTATATATATATATATATAATATATTGTTGCTTTTGATCTTCGGTAGATATTTTTATAGTAAGTTTACATGAAATATGAACATCCTGGCACTATTTGATTTTTTTCTCATTTTTCAAGTTTCTTAGATTATGAAGAGTTTCTTGATTTCTGTAACTTTTGCTGTTTCAGTTGTAGAATTGTGTGTTTATCTCTTCCATTCATAACCATGAACTCTATGTTGCATAAGCTCCTGGGCCTCCTGGCTATTTCAATCTGTATTTCAGGTTTGTTTCTACACCTACAAATGGTCTACAAAGCTATTGTAAAGTAATCAGGGTTGTTTACATGACCCCAACACAGGACAGAACAATGGTTACTCAATGCCTAAATATGTAAACAAAAGCTAACACACAGAGACTTTGAAAGAAGGAGCAGACATTTAGGCACCAGCTCTGCTTTCAACAAGCTCATGTTTTCATTGTCACATGATAAGCAAACTACCAGTGAGAGACTACAGCTTTTCTTTATATTGCAGAGCCAGGATATTAGGATAGCTTCCTTTAGAATTATTCTCCATAAAAGTACAGCAGAACGATTTCAAGAGAAGGTCTGAGCAATTAAGAACATTTTATAATTTAGAGAAGCTGAAAAGTAGGCGAGCTGCTAAATGTCACTCTGAGATTTTGATAATCAGAGTCACAGAAGAAAAGTTAACTGGAGATGTTTGCAGTTATCATTAAGGGCTTGCTTTTTTTAAAAAAATGTTTTATGCTTCTAGCCACATCAGAGTTCAGTGGAAAATGTATTTCTTTGTATTTTCACAAGGAAATAAAATCCTGAAACAAGTGATCAGGCATAGACTATGTCTGGCTATTTTTCTCAAAACTCAACCATTACTTGGCTCTTTGGAAACACTATTTCCTCATGACATGTTAATCCATGAGTCATTAATTCAAATTCAAATAAATATGTGATTATCATTTTACAAACCACACAAGGGAGATAACCCATAAGTCGCTGGGCTTAGGGCTTTCTGGTGTGCATTTTGTCAGGCTGGGACGAGCTCTTCTCTCTTGCATATTTGCTCAGACACATTTTAGCCATCAGGGCATTCTGTGTCATTTGCCACTTCCTAAGTCCACGTGTGTCACTGAAAGTATTTGAGAGTATTTCTTCTCCCTCCCTTCAGACTAGTGAAGGCTAACTTTAAGCAAACTGTTTCTGCCAGTTTCCTAGTTTAATCCCTGCTGCCGTGATTAAATAGTCCAAAACATTCTTCAATGATGTCTGAGGCTTTAGAATTTAAAAGTAAATTGCTTCTGGGAAAAACAAATCAAACTTGCATTGCAGACCTACAGAAAGTGCATTAAAACATGTTACGCTGCACTTTCTTGGTGGAATAAATTGAGAGTCACAGTAATGTTTCTTCTAGCAATGTCAGATTCTGAGACACTTCAATTAATTTTGTCTTTAGATTGAGTTTCTCTCCAACGCTCCACTCTCTATTTGATATGTCTACATTTTTCATTGTATCCAATGACAATTTATGCCATAAATTATCGGCTTTGCAGTCCAAATCCCTGAGTACAAAGGTAAAGCAATATACTGGAGATAGTGCATGGAGGAGATATGAATTTGACTTGATTTCCCAGTACTGATTCACTATGTGACATTTGGAAAAATAACCAACCTTAATAGGCCTTCATTTATATCACCATTCCCGTCTACCTGTGATGGCGTCATGGCTGCTATATTCCAATGGCATATCAGGATATCAGGATAGCTTCCTTTAGAATTATTCTCCATAAAAGTACAGCAGAACGTATGGTATTTTCTTCTAATGCATGGTGGTGGTTGTGGGGAGTGATTGGCAGTAAGAAAGACTCTAAAATCCTCCAGGGTCTTCTAGGCAACTTGCATGCCCTACTTGAGAAGCTTAAAAAGGACAGCTTAGCAAAGAATGGTACCTTAAAATTTTGTTAGAATCCATTGTTTTGTTTCTTAATTCAGGAAATTAAATACCTTGCTTTATCTAACAATGAAGAGAGACTGAATACTTACATTTTTAATACAAACTACAAGTTGTGTTGTAACTTTTTAAAAATTATTTTTATTATAGTATAAAATACTATACTTAAAATAGAAAAGTATGACTATTCTAAATAAATAGCTTGATAATTTTCACACACTGAACACAGACACTGCAACCAATGCCCACATCAAAAAGCAGAATGTTACCAGCTCTCCAAATGACCCTTCATATTCTCTCCTAGTGTGTATCCACTGTCCTCATTTTTAATATAACTGGTGAGTTTTACCTATTTTTGTACATTATATATGTGGAATTTTATAGTCTGTACTCTTTTATGTCTGATATTTCCTTCAAAACTGTGAGATTCACTCATACTATTCCCTGTAGATGTGGATCATTCATTAACATTGTTGTATAATAATAATATCCTTTTGTGTGACTATGTATTGATTTGTTTTTCCATTCTAATGTTGAAATGCATTTAGGTAATTTTCAACTTGTCCCTTACTAACAGTGCCACTGCAAACATTCTAGGGTATCAAAGTCTAAGAGAACTTCCTGTGATGAAAGAAATGTTCTTTATCTGTACTAACATGGTAGCCATTGGCCACATTTGGCTTTAAACTCTTGAAATGTGGCTATGTGGCTGAGAAAATAAACTTTCAAGTTTAACTAATTTTAATTAATTGAAATACAAAAAGTCAAATTTGGGTAGTGGCCAACTGGATAGCCCAGTTCTTAGAATATATCTCTAGGTGAACACGTACTCATTTATATTGGGATTTTTCTTCTACTACACATAGAAATGGGGCTGGTTATAGGGAACTCAAATGCTTGTAGATACTGCCCAGCAGTTTTCTATCAGTAGTTTCCAGTTGACCTATTGACATTCTTTCTCCACATTTTTTTTTTTAACTTTATTTATTTATTTATTTTTTTAATAATTATTTTTTATTGAAGGGTAGTTGACACACAGTATTACATTACATGAGTTTCAAGTGTACAACACAGTGGTAGAACATTTATATACATAATTCTAGGTTCCAGCTATCACCCTACCAGGCTGTTACAATATCTTGACTATATTCCTTATGCTATACCTTACATCCCGGTTACTAATTTATTTTACCATTGGAAGTCTGTCCTTTTTTTTTTTTTTTTTTTTTTTTTTTTGTGAGGGCATCTCTCATATTTATTGATCAAATGGTTGTTAATGACAATAAAATTCTGTATAGGGGAGTCAATGCTCAGTGCACAATCATTATTCCACCCCAAGCCTAATTTTTGTCAGTCTCCAATCTTCTGAGGCATAACAAACAAGTTTTTACATGTAGAACAAATTCTTACATAATGAATAAGTTACATAGTGAACAGTACAAGTGCAGCCATCACAGAAACCTTCGGTTTTGCTCATGCATTATGAACTATAAACAGTCAGTTCAAATATGAATACTCATTTGGTTTTTATACTTGATTTATATGTGGATACCACATTTCTCTCTTTATTATTATTATTTTTAATAAAATGCTGAAGTGGTAGGTAGATACAAGATAAAGGTAGAAAACATAGTTTAGTGTTGTAAGAGAGCACATGTAGATGATCAGGTGTGTGCCTGTAGACTATGTGTTAATCCAAGCTAGACCAGGGCAATAAAACATCCACGTATGCAGAAGATTTCTCTCAGAACATGTGGGGGGAGGTTCTAAGCCTCACCTCTGTTGATCCCCAATTTCTCACCTGATGGCCCCCCTGCGACTGTGCCTGTCTTAGGTTGTTCCTCCCTTGAGGAATCTTACCCGTCTCTGGCTAACCAGTCATCTTCCGGGGCCATACAGGGAGATGTAAAGTTGGTAAGTGAGAGGGAAGCCTTATTGTTTGAAAAAGTTAGCTTTTTACTTCTTTGCATATTTATGCCCTGTGGCTTCTATGCCCAGCATTTGTCTTGAGGTATCTTTACCACTTGGAAGAATTATGATACTCAGTAAATTTGATATGAGGCACGAATTCTATTTAAGGGTTGTAATTAGGAAGGAAGAAGAAAAGCTATAGAAGTAGCAGGCGGAAGAAAACATGGGAAGATTGATTATTTCTTTGATATATCTTCTTGTAGAGTAACTTCAGCATGTATAGGTTGTAAGCTACTACATAAATTGCACACACACATTAACATAATAGGAGTATAGTTACATAACCAAAGCATATCTGTAATTACCAGCCATCTGCAGTGAAACCAAGAAAACCAGTTAGGCACCTTAGGCATTTGTGAAAACTTATCTATGATATGGTGGATATTGTCCAAATGAACTTGAACAGTCTGAGAGAAATCAGACAAATTAAAACAACCCATTCCTGGGGACTGTTCACATGCCATATGTTCTTTTAACAATAAATAGTTTGTAGTTGTAAGACTTTGGAGCGCTACAATTTGCACTTCTCCAAATTCTTGGTTGAGTTCCAACAGTATAGATCCAGTCCAATTTTGTTGTTTTACTGTATGCACAGGCCAGCTTAGATATCTCCTTCCTCATTCCCATGGCAGGTCCAGGAACTGGTGGGATGAGTGCATCTACAGCTGTAGCAGTGCGTGGATCTTTGTTGGGGTTTTTTGATGATCATCTTCTGGCATGAGTCTTCCAGAGGGTGCAGATGTTGGAAGTTCTTTTTCATATCGTATCTTAGTTCATTTTCGGGGTAGCCCAATTAGGCTTTGATCCTCTGTATAAACACAAACAGACCCTTTGCCTACACTTTTATAAGCCCTTTATACCCTTGTGTAGAACTCGTTGGAGGTTACCACACAGGAACGGCCCTTTTTCTTTTTTTTTTTTTTGCTATCACTAATCTACACTTACATGACGAATATTATGTTTACTAGGCTCTCCCCTATACCAGGTCTTCCCTATAAACCCCTTTACAGTCACTGTCCATCAGCATAGCAAAATGTTGTAGAATCACTACTTGCCTTCTCTGTGTTGTACAGCCCTCCCTTTTCTCCTACCCCCCCATGCATATTAATCTTAATATCCCCCTACTTCTCCCCCCCTTATCCCTCCCTACCCACCCATCCTCCCCAGTCCCTTTCCCTTTGGTACCTGTTAGTCCATTCTTGAGTTCTGTGATTCTGCTGCTGTTTTGTTCCTTCAGTTTTTCCTTTGTTCTTATATTCCACAGATAAGTGAAATCATTTGGTATTTCTCTTTCTCCGCTTGGCTTGTTTCACTGAGCATAATACCCTCCAGCTCCATCCATGTTGCTGCAAATGATTGGATTTGCCCTTTTCTTATAGCTGAGTAGTATTCCATTGTGTATATGTACCACATCTTCTTTATCCATTCATCTATTGATGGACATTTAGGTTGCTTCCAATTCTTGGCTATTGTAAATAGTGCTGCAATAAACATAGGGGTGCATCTGTCTTTCTCAAACTTGATTGCTGCATTCTTAGGGTAAATTCCTAGGAGTGGAATTCCTGGGTCAAATGGTAAGTCTGTTTTGAGCATTTTGATGTACCTCCATACTGCTTTCCACAATGGTTGAACTAACTTACATTCCCACCAGCAGTGTAGGAGGGTTCCCCTTTCTCCACAGCCTCGCCAACATTTGTTGTTGTTTGTCTTTTGGATGGCAGCCATCCTTACTGGTGTGAGGTGATACCTCATTGTAGTTTTAATTTGCATTTCTCTGATAATTAGCGATGTGGAGCATCTTTTCATGTGTCTGTTGGCCATCTGTATTTCTTTTTTGGAGAACTGTCTGTTCAGTTCCTCTGCCCATTTTTTAATTTGGTTATTTGTTTTTTGTTTGTTGAGGCGTGAGAGCTCCTTATATATTCTGGATGTCAAGCCTTTATCGGATGTGTCATTTTCAAATATATTCTCCCATACTGTAGGGATCCTTCTTGTTCTATTGATGGTGTCTTTTGCTGTACAGAAGCTTTTCAGCTTAATATAGTCCCACTTACTCATTTTTGCTGTTGTTTTCCTTGCCCGGGGAGATATGTTCAAGAAGAGGTCACTCATGTTTATGTCTAAGAGGTTTTCGCCTATGTTTTCTTCCAAGAGTTTAATGGTTTCATGGCTTACATTCAGGTCTTTGATCCATTTTGAGTTTACTTTTGTATATGGGGTTAGACAATGGTCCAGTTTCATTCTCCTACATGTAGCTGTCCAGTTTTGCCAGCACCACCTGTTGAAGAGACTGTCATTTCGCCATTGTATGTCCATGGCTCCTTTATCAAATATTAATTGACCATATATGTCTGGGTTAATGTCTGGATTCTCTAGTCTGTTCCATTGGTCTGTGGCTCTGCTCTTGTGCCAGTACCAAATTGTCTTGATTACTATGGCTTTATAGTAGAGCTTGAAGTTGGGGAGTGAGATCCCCCCTACTTTATTCTTCTTTCTCAGGATTGCTTTGGCTATTCGGGGTCTTTGGTGTTTCCATATGAATTTTTGAATTATTTGTTCCAGTTCATTGAAGAATGTTGCTGGTAGTTTCATAGGGATTGCATCAAATCTGTATATTGCTTTGGGCAGGATGGCCATTTTAACGATATTAATTCTTCCTAGCCACGAGCATGGGATGAGTTTCCATCTGTTAGTGTCCCCTTTAATTTCTCTTAAGAGTGACTTGTAGTTTTCAGAGTATAAGTCTTTCACTTCTTTGGTTAGGTTTATTCCTAGGTATTTTATTTTTTTTGATGCAATTGTGAATGGAGTTGTTTTCCTGATTTCTCTCTCTGTTGGTTCATTGTTAGTATATAGGAAAGCCACAGATTTCTGTGTGTTGATTTTGTATCCTGCAACTTTGCTGTATTCCGATATCAGTTCTAGTAGTTTTGGGGTGGAGTCTTTAGGGTTTTTTATGTACAGTATCATGTCATCTGCAAATAGTGACAGTTTAACTTCTTCTTTACCAATCTGGATTCCTTGTATTTCTTTATTTTGTCTGATTGCCGTGGCTAGGACCTCCAGTACTATGTTAAATAACAGTGGAGAGAGTGGGCATCCCTGTCTAGTTCCCGATCTCAGACGAAATGCTTTCAGCTTCTCGCTGTTCAATATAATGTTGGCTGTGGGTTTATCATAGATGGCCTTTATTATGTTGAGGTACTTGCCCTCTATTCCCATTTTGCTGAGAGTTTTTAACATGAATGGATGTTGAACTTTGTCAAATGCTTTTTCAGCATCTATGGAGATGATCATGTGGTTTTTGTCTTTCTTTTTGTTGATGTGGTGGATGATGTTGATGGACTTTCGAATGTTGTACCATCCTTGCATCCCTGGAATGAATCCCACTTGGTCATGGTGTATGATCCTTTTGATGTATTTTTGAATTCGGTTTGCTAATATTTTGTTGAGTATTTTTGCATCTACGTTCATCAGGGATATTGGTCTGTAGTTTTCTTTTTTGGTGGGGTCTTTGCCTGGTTTTGGTATTAGGGTGATGTTAGCTTCATAGAATGAGTTTGGGAGTATCCCCTCCTCCTCTATTTTTTGGAAAACTTTTAGGAGAATGGGTATTATGTCTTCCCTGTATGTCTGATAAAATTCCGAGGTAAGTCCATCTGGCCCGGGGGTTTTGTTCTTTGGTAGTTTTTTGATTACCTCTTCAATTTCGTTGCTGGTAATTGGTCTGTTTAGATTTTCTGTTTCTTCCTGGGTCAATCTTGGAAGGTTATATTTTTCTAGGAAGTTGTCCATTTCTCCTAGGTTTCCCAGCTTGTTAGCATATAGGTTTTCATAGTATTCTCCAATAATTCTTTGCATTTCCGTGGGGTCCGTCGTGATTTTTCCTTTCTCGTTTCTGATACTGTTGATTTGTGTTGACTCTCTTTTCTTCTTAATAAGTCTGGCTAGAGGCTCATCTATTTTGTTTATTTTCTCGAAGAACCAGCTCTTGGTTTCATTGATTTTTGCTATTGTTTTATTCTTCTCAATTTTATTTATTTCTTCTCTGATCTTTATTATGTCCCTCCTTCTGCTGACCTTAGGCCTCATCTGTTCTTCTTTTTCCAATTTCGATAATTGTGACATTAGACCATTCATTTGGGATTGCTCTTCCTTTTTTAAATATGCTTGGATTGCTATATACTTTCCTCTTAAGACTGCTTTTGCTGTGTCCCACAGAAGTTGGGGCTTAGTGTTGTTGTTGTCATTTGTTTCCATATATTCTGGATCTCCATTTTGATTTGGTCATTGATCCATTGATTATTTAGGAGCGTGTTGTTAAGCCTCCATGTGTTCGTGAGCCTCTTTGCTTTCTTTGTACAGTTTATTTCTAGTTTTATGCCTTTGTGGTCTGAAAAGTTGGTTGGTAGGATTTCAATCTTTTGGAATTTTCTGAGGCTCTTTTTGTGGCCTAGTATGTGGTCTATTCTGGAGAATGTTCCATGTGCACTTGAGAAGAATGTATATCCCGCTGCTTTTGGATGTAGAGTTCTATAGATGTCTATTAGGTCCATCTGCTCTACTGTGTTGTTCAGTGCTTCCGTGTCCTTACTTATTTTCTGCCCAGTGGATCTATCCTTTGGGGTGAGTGGTGTGTTGAAGTCTCCTAGAATGAATGCATTGCAGTCTATATCCCCCTTTAGTTCTGTTAGTATTTGTTTCACATATGCTGGTGCTCCTGTTTTGGGTGCATATATATTTAGAATGGTTATATCCTCTTGTTTGACTGAGCCCTTTATCATTATGTAGTGTCCTTCTTTATCTCTTGTTACTTTCTTTGTTTTGAAGACTATTTTGTCTGATATTAGTACTGCAACCCCTGCTTTCTTCTCACTGTTGTTTGCTTGAAATATGTTTTTCCATCCCTTGACTTTTAGTCTGTACATGTCTTTGGGTTTGAGGTGAGTTTCTTGTAAGCAGCATATAGATGGGTCTTGCTTTTTTATCCATTCTGTTACTCTGTGTCTTTTGATTGGTGCATTCAACCCATTAACATTTAGGGTGACTATTGAAAGATATGTACTTATTGCCATTGCAGGCTTTAAATTCGTGGTTACCAAAGGTTCAAGGTTAGCCTCTTTAGTATCTTACTGCCTAACTTAGCTCGCTTATTGAGCTGTTATATACACTGTCTGGAGATTCTTTTCTTCTCTCCCTTCTTGTTCCTCCTCCTCGATTCTTCATATGTTGGGTGTTTTGTGCTGTGCTCTTTCTAGGAGTGCTCCCATCTAGAGCAGTCCCTGTAAGATGTTCTGTAGAGGTGGTTTGTGGAAAGCAAATTCCCTCAGCTTTTGTTTGTCTGGGAATTGTTTAATCCCACCGTCATATTTGAATGATAGTCGTGCTGGATACAGTATCCTTGGTTCAAGGCCCTTCTGTTTCATTGTATTAAATATATCATGCCATTCTCTTCTGGCCTGTAGGGTTTCTGTTGAGAAATCTGACGTTAGCCTGATGGGTTTCCCTTTATAGGTGACCTTTTTCTCTCTAGCTGCCTTTAACACTCTTTCCTTGTCCTTGATCTTTGCCATTTTAATTATTATGTGTCTTGGTGTTGCCCTTCTTGGATCCTTTCTGTTGGGGGTTCTGTGTATTTCCGTGGTCTGTTCGATTACTTCCTCCCCCAGTGTGGGGAAGTTTTCAGCAATTATTTCTTCTAAGATACTTTCCATCTCTTTGCCTCTCTCTTCTTCTTCTGGGACCCCTATAATACGGATATTGCTCCTTTTAGATTGGTCACACAGTTCTCTTAATATTGTTTCATTCCTGGAGATCCTTTTGTCTCTCTCTATGTCAGCTTCTATGCGTTCCTGTTCTCTGATTTCAATTCCATCAATGGCCTCTTGCATTCTATCCATTCTGCTTATAAACCCTTCCAGAGTTTGTTTCATTTCTGCGATCTCCTTTCTGGCATCTGTGATCTCTTTCCGGACTTCATCCCATTTCTCTTGCGTATTTCTCTGCATCTCTGTCAGCATGTTTATGATTCTTATTTTGAATTCTTTGTCAGGAAGACTGGTTAGGTCTGTCTCCTTCTCTGGTGTTGTCTCTGTGATCTTTGTCTGCCTGTAGCTTTGCCTTTTCATGGTGATAGGAATAGTCTGCAGAACTGGGACGAGTGACGGCTGGAAGGACTTCCTTTCTTGTTGGTTTGTGGCCCTCCTCTCCTGGGAGAACAGCGGCCTCTAGTGGCTTGTGCTGCGCAGCTGCGCGCAGACAGGGTTTCTGCTTCCTGCCCGGCTGCTATGGAGTTAATCTCCGCTGTTGCTGTGGGCGTGGCCTGGCTCGGGAAGCTACTCCAAAATGGTGGAGTCGCGTTGGAGCAGGAGCTGCTGGGAGGCTATTTATCTCCGTAAGGGGCCTCCCTGCTCCCTGCAGCCCAGGGGTTAGGGTGCCCAGAGATCCCGGATTCCCTACCTCTGGATTAAGTGGCCCGCCCTGCCCCTTTAAGACTTCCAAAAAGCACCCGCCAAAACAAAACAACGACCACAAAAAAAAAACAAGAAAAAAAATTTTTTTAATTAAAAAAAAAAAAAATTTTTAATTAAAAAAAAAAAAGGTGGTCGTTCATTTTTCTTTATTCTCCGGTGCCAGCCTCAGGCCTCTGCTCACCGGTCTTTCTGCCCTGTTTCCCTAATATTGGGGTCCCTGTCCCTTTAAGACTTCCAAAAAGCGCTCGCCAAAACAAAGCAGCAAAAAAGCAAAAAAAAAAAAAATGGTCGCGCGCTTTTCTTATGTCCTCTGTCGCGCAGCCTCCAGTGCCTGCTCACTGTTCTTGCTGCCTTGTTTTCCCAGTATCGAGGGCCCTGCACTCTGGCCCGGATGGCTGGGGCTGGGTGTTCGGCAGCCCTGGGCTCCGTCTCCCTCCCGCTCTGCCTGCTCTTCTCCCGCCGGGAGCTGGGGGGAGGGGCGCTCGGCTCCCGCGGGGCCGGGGCTTGTATCTTACCCCCTTCGTGAGGCGCTGGGTTCTCTCAGGTGTGGATGTGGTCTGGATATTGTCCTGTGTCCTCTGGTCTTTATTCTAGGAAGGGTTGTCTTTGTTATATTTTCATAGATATATGTTGTTTTGGGAGGAGATTTCCGCTGCTCTACTCACGCCGCCATCTTCCGCCCCACCCTCTTTCTCCACATTTTTGATAATACTTGGTATTTTCTTTTTTTTTTTTTTTAATAGCAAAGCAGCTTGACTTTTGTAAGTGCGTCCACAGTTATCCCATTTCCAGGGAGTTCACTTAACTCCTTCCAATCTAGTCTTCACAAAAGGGTCAGATCTTCATAAAAGTATGAATCAGATCACAAGAACTTGCTTTAAATCTGTTACCGACTTCCCACTGTCTTGCCAATAAAAGTCAGGTTCTTGTCGATGGAACAGGGCCCTGACGTTTCCAGGATTAGCAGCTTCCTGCTTCCCTAAAGCCATCTAAATCAATGTTACATTTCTACAATTTTTGTGTATTACTTCCAGGTGAAACTTTTTTTGAGAAGGGTCTGGTTTCTTTCACTTGCTCTCAAGAAGGCAGACGGCTACACCTCTACACGTTCCTCTTCTCTAGCTCCATGGACTCTCTGTGATTCATCAGACAAGCCAATGTCTCCTTTGGCCTTTTGAGCTTTGTAGTGTCGTTCCTGCTGCCTGGAAAGCTAACCTTCTTCACCTCACCTATCCTTCCCTGGTTGTATCTTGTCTGCTGTTCCCATGAACACCAGTCTCCTCTCTCAAGTCTAGTTTCAATGTCATCTCCTTATTGGTACCTGTCCTGATTATCTATACAGGCCCAACGCTTTCATGGTCTAACAGTTTATCTGGTTTATTTCTTTCTCCAATTTTATGCTAGTCATTCATTTGGTTGTGTGTTTACGTGTCTCCCTCTCACCTGACCAGATTATAAACTCTGATGGTAAGGACGTGCCTCTTCTTTTCATGACTTCATGCCAATGGCAGGTTGAAAAATGTCCCCTCGAAGATGTCTAAGTTCTAATCCTGAGATTCTCAAGAAAATGTCAAGTTGTTAAGTGACAAAGGAGAATTAAGGTTGCTGACAGAATTAAATTTGCTAATCAGCTGAGTTTAAATTGGGAAATTATCATGGATTGTCTGTATTGGCCTGATGTAATCACAAGCATTCTTAAAGGTGAAAGAGGAAGGCAAAAGAGAAGGTCAGAGTCACATACCATGGGAAGGACCTGACCCACTGTTGCTGACTTTGAAAACGGAAGAATGGGCACATGAACTGAGGAACGTGGGCCACCTCTAGGAAGCCAGAAAGGGAAAAGAAATTACATTCTCTCCTAGACCTTCCAGAAGAAGATGTAGTAGTCCTGGCGATGCCTTGGTTTTAGCCCATTGAGATCCTTGCCAGACATCTAACCTACGGTACTATAAAATGATACATTTGTGTTGCTTTTTAGCCATCAAGTTTGTGATAATTTGTTACACCAATAGATAATGAATGCAGTACCTAACTAGAATATATGAAGTTAAAAATAACAAATGACGGAGTTCTATATGAAATGAGGGAGAGATCGAGTCAGGCAGAATGAGCAGAGATGTTTTCATGAAAGAGGCATATTGATGTAGTACTGAAGAATGAGATGGATTTAGTCTAGTAGAGAGACATAGCCAAGACCTTCCAAGCCAGAGATACAGTGTATGCAAGAAATGGATGGCGGGATCTGTCTAATGTTAAGGTGAGCAATGGCTATAGGATACTGATAGCTTATGATCATCTAAGTGGCAACCAGAACTTTAACATTATGATTCTAAATTAAAATATCTATAGGAATAACTGACATTAAAACACATCATTAGAGCCATCTTATTTCTGAGGTTGACGTCATCGATATACAGCACTGATAAGCTAGTTAGAGTCTTAATGACCAAATTGACTGATACCAAAAAGAGCATTTAGCTTTCGAAAATTTCAAAGAACACCGTAACAACTGTAAGACTATAAGAACACGCAAAAGAGAGTAAGATGAAAAGTGATGTTTACTATGTGTAAGAGATACGCTGCTTTTTAAGCACTCTGTTTTTGAATCCTCAAAAATTCCTTGAAATGTGTGCTATTCTTAATCCCATCTATAAACTAATGGTAGTACTAAATCTTAGAACAGTTAAGTAAATGGCCCAATGTCTTGCAAGAGGTAGGTGGCAGAGCTAGGATTTGAACTGATGCTATAAGATTTTGGAAGGTACATTCTTAACCAATTAGTATGTCTCATGTACAACAAATAAAAAATAAATGATGATACAATTTATCTTAATTTAAAGAACAGCTTGAAGACTTCTGGGCAGTGAAGAACATCCTAGTTTACTGTCTCCCAGTTGAATAAAAGTTAATAAAGCGTGTGTAGGTCATATTTCTTTGGATTTTATTTTAAGGAACATAGTAATATAAAGGGACAACTGATTTGGCTCAGAATAAAAGATAAAACAGGGAACGTGGATCGTGCTTCCAGTACAGTCACACCATCTTGCCACAGGAGCCTTTCCCAGATCTGCTATGTATACTTTCAAATTCTACATTCGATCTAGTGTCTTGTAAATTCATTTCAAGTTTTCAAGCTTGATCAAAACCTCAGAGGCCCATTTGAGATCTCAGGGCAACTTGCTTTAATGGCTAAATTAGAGGGAGCTTAGTAAGCATTTTGCATTTTACAGATGAAGTGGTCTCTGCCAGAGTGAAATGATTTCCACTGATGACCGCACTGTGCTAACTGCTGAAGTTTCTGTGTAATGAGGCACTGGATTGTCCTCGAGCTTCTTACATTGCTGTTGATCCTGAGAGATCATCCTTCTCAGAAAAAGCTAGAGAACAAAAGCCTCATATATCAGCTAGAAAAAATATTCCTGTACAAGCTTTATGCATTATCGCCATAGTGAATCAAATTAAAGAGGACCTATTGACATCCTTAGTAGAGTCTGGTGGTGCACCCACCTGGGACCCCACTGCTGTACTGGAGCCCTCTTCCTCCAGCCTCTGCGGGTGCTGGCCACTTAACATCTGTGCCCTTCTCTCAAGAATTACCTTCAATATCAAACTGCCCTGACCAAAAATTCCTTGGAGATTGTGCCCTTCTCCCAGGAGCAGTCAACAGCCAATGACGGACTGAAATTGGGTACAAAAGACCTGCTCTCTTGCCATAATGCGGGACAATGTGATGATGCCATACCTGCTTCTCAGCTCCCCAAGGAATCAGGCTGAGACTAGCCTCCAACCTGAGAAGACATCCCTTGATCCATCCTGCTTCCCTCGTTTCTTACAGGTTTCACCTAAGAACACTCACTTGCTTGACTCCTAGGAAAACCACCTAAATCAACATCCCATTTCTATCACTTACCTGTATGACTTCCAGATAAGACATTTTTAAGAAGGACCTCATTTCTTTCACTTGTTCTAGAGAAAGGATATTGCTACGTCTCTCAAAGTGACTCTTCCCTAGATGTAGCACACTCCAAAAGAAGAGAGTACTTCAGGGAGGCGATAAAAACAAAGGCGTTCTAGCAGAAACCATTATGGAAGCCACTTTGGCATCTACACAGTTGAAAGCTTTGAAGATGAATGGAGGGGAACTGGATCAATGAGCTCCCGACTCCAGCTCTTTTCCCTCGGCTCATTCTCTATCCCCTCTGTACATTGTTACTAGGATTTACTGTGATTCTCTGCGTGGCTCGGAATAAAATTGTTTATATGACTAGAAATATTACTGTTGCACTGTTCCTAAGCTTATGGAATAAAGTTACAGGGACAAGAAAACTCTGCCCACGAAGCACTGGCCCTAATCAGAGACTTAAGTCATTTATAATTGTAATTATGTTGTACTTACATGACTTTTCTCTTCAAGGAGGTGCATTGGCCAGAGTAAAAGAGAAAAAAATACAGCATACAGCTTCCTCTCTTGAAAGAGTAGAAAACAAATAAATGAGCTAGTGGTTGGATGGATGAATGGATGGATGGATGAATCAGTGGAATAATGAGTGATTAAATAGGCTTGTTGCAGTGTCCTTGAGGAGTCAGCTCTTTGCTTTTGTCTGTTCTTCAAATGTAAAAAGGTATTACTAAAAATACAGAGGAAAAAGGAAACTTTCCCTTCATTCATGTCTTAATAAATACCCCCAAATAATTCACACATTCCTTATGATAACAGAATGTGTGAATTATTTGGGGGTATTTATTAAAGATAATGTATGCTGGGATTTATTCTCTCCTCATGATGCTTACTAACTTCTAATAAGGTTATTCACACCAGTTCTTTCAGTCAGGATTTCTGTTCCTTGGGAAACAAGATGTTTTGAAAATGTAGCAACTTTGAGAAATAGACTTTCAGCTTCCAATAAATATATTTGACAGGTATATTTTACTTAACAAGTGGTATAACTTAATAGTGTTTAGTTCTTTACATGTATGCTTATAGCCAAAAAAATGAAAAAACATACCTGTATACCTATACATGAGGTGTGAACACTAGATTTGAAATAGTTGATTACCATACCTAAAAGGCAGTGAGTGGTTAAGACAACTTGCTACTTTGGAATGAGATATTACAAAATGAATCGATGATGAAGTAAAAGTATATGCAACAAGGAAATGCATGTTGAAGCCAGTGTGGCCTTGAGTTTTACTGAATGTTTAAAACCTTATCCTTTGTCTAAACCTTATGCCAATGAAGATTTGTGAAATTTATACTTTAAAGTCACAAGTGAAGGAAAATATGGAACATAGACTCTTTTTTTTTTAACCCCCACAAATTGTCCCTATCACTACATTTAGAAGACCAGGCCACGCCACTGCTCTTTTATTCTCAAAATTTCCTGGTGCTTTTTCATGTCACCTCCGGGATGTCACGGGCTTTTAGACTAAGATTTTTAAATTGTTGCCTTGAAGAACTGGGGGAATTAAATGTTAAGACCAGCTGACTCTGAAATGTCACTAGGGGAAAGTGACTTAAAAAGAAAGCAATTAAAATATTTAGATAAAACTTTAGAACTTAAAATAACTTCAGTTAAAGATGCCTTGTACTATGGGACTTCTTTGTAAACACACTTCCTTTAGTTTAGTAAGATAACTAAATGTGATTGAAATATGTATTATTATACATATATATATAAATATATATACACACACACACATACATTTATAAATATACAGTCTAAATTAATATGGGGTGTCTGACAGAGGAAAGATATGCACAAGGAATTACCTTGAAGTGATAATGACAGGATAAGTCAGAACAAAAAGGACATGTAAGTGCAGAGCATCGTGCGCACGGTAACATAGCTGCGATGAGTTTTAAAAACAAGCGAGGTCCCAGGAGACCTTTTACTTTGAGCCTTCATGAGGGTCTTCAATTCATTTATGCTGTCATTTTCTTCTACTTCCTTGCCTTTAGAATGAAACAACCAGATTGTAATGGCCTACTTCCTTGGAAAATAATAATATAAAGAAAGAAACTATCTCATCCTGACCTTTCCATTTCACTCTAATTTGAATCACTCCTTCAGGATATTCTACCAATTATATCCCTGACAAATAGCAAGAAAAGATCAGAATGGACGGTCATTCAAAAAAGGAATGTTTAACGATATTGTGCTAACACCTCATACCCTGAATACATATTGTAGGAAGAGCAGGTGCTGATGGGAGAATGAACAGAGCAGGGAAATGGGAAATAATGCAAGTGTGCTTAGGCGCTGCCATAATTGAATTTCAGAAAAAGCCCAAGTGATAATCAAAAATGTTCTGGTTAAAATTAATCGCACATTCTTTGATGTGAATTTTTATTTTCTTGGTTCATCAGGAACCAGTACTCTATCTGTACAAGCAAATACAGCCTTCTCTTCTTTAAACCAGGATGTTTTTTATCCTATTTTGTTTCTGAGCTGCGTTTCTTTGGAATTTGTTATATAGATTAACAATTGCAAACTGAATTCCAAGTTTGCCCACATACAATCACCATCAGTATGCAGATGTACTAGTATCAGTTTTAACTGGGGATAGATTTTTTTGATGCTGAAATCGGTGTGATGTTATGATAAAGAAAGGAAGGAGTTGGCATATTTCTTCTTGGAATGCTTCTGTGTTGCCCATGTGGGTGGCTTATTTACACTTCCTTTGACATGTATCTGAGGGTACAGTTGTTTCTCTACAGTTCATTAGGGACTGTCACAATGATTAGATGTTTGTGATGCAAAAAGTGGTAAATGATGAAGTCTGATGAAACAACATGTTGTTCTTCTGGAGTACCAAGCCAGCTGATTCATCTTTCCTCAGTTGTTTGGTGTAACAAAGCTCAAAAGAGGAGCAAAGGAGAATAGAGAAGTCTAAGAATCAGTTTGTGATTAGAATAGACCTCCAGTATAGCCAGCAGTATCCCAGCAGGTAAAGCATTTTGTTTATTCATAAGAGGTTAAGAGCTGACCTAAAGTCATACCTTTATTGTATAGTCGTGGGGACTAGAACCTAGTTCTCCTTTCTGGATTGCTGGTCAACCTTCCACATGTCACATTCTCAGAGGTCCCCTGTGCTTCCCTGTGAAGATTCTTGTAGCTCTGCTCTGATTCACGCCACCTTCAGTCAAGTTCAGCAGAAGCAATTAGTAGTGAAAACAGCAGAGCTGATGAGACCTGTAGATTTAGTGGTTCTTTCAAGGCCATGTGGACTGTCAAGACTCTCAGCATTCCGTCTATGGTCAATGGCTTTCTCGTGACAAATAATGTCTTGCTTTCTCTTGTTAGTATATTACTTGAATAATCATCCTGGCATCATAAAAGTTTTGGATCTGCAAGGTCCTTGTGTTTTATCTCATCTTTTCCCTTCATTTTATAAATATGCATGCTGACACCTTGGAAGGGTAACAGGCTCTCCAGATCACACGTGTCCTTTGTGACGGCATCAGGGCTGGAGTGCTCAGTTCTGACTAATGTTCAGAGGCTTCCCTCAATGTCATACTATGTTATTTCTATTAGAGTAATGGGTTTTTTTAAGGATCATAACTGCATGTGATCTGAATGTCACACTGCAGCTTGCATATAATTGGAACACAGTGTGTTCCCTAAAAAAAATAATTAATAAATCTAGACTCAGCCTATTCACCAGGTAACTTATAAGTTAATGAACAAGCAGGCAGGTGGGATGAAACAGACCTAAATGGTGATAGGAAAAGGCATATGGAAATGTGATAAATCAGATTGTGTCTCCCTTCAATCTTTTGGATCATAGTAAATGCTTCTCCTGCTGGTAACCTCATGGCGTCCAGAAATTATGAGTCATTTTTCTCCTTTCCCATTGCTGTTCCTCTTGACTTTTCAGGAGTATCCGTGTTCTGAACAGTTCTGAGCAGTTCAGCTGCCAACCTCAATCTATTAGCCATGTTCTCCTGGAAATCGCTTTCCAGGCACGTGAAGTTTCAGTGTCCTCACACCTCCAGCGGCTTGCTGCTGTCCTGTAAATCCCTCTCTCCCTCTGGCGGCTCTTTCCCTGTCCCTTTATAGTTGTGTGCCTTCAACTCAAGCTGATTTTTATTATTATTACTATTATTATTATTTCCATTTAACATAAACAGACCATTTGACTGTATTTGGTGAGACTTCTTATATATGCTGCCAGGTTAATAATGCAACTTACTCTTCTGAAGGATGCTTAACACTGAGTAACTTGAAATACAGAAAAAGATTCATCAAACATATTGTCTTCTTTTATTTTTTTTTTCCAAGCCCTAAGTGATAGGAGAGGATGGGGTAACATCTTTCCTTCAAGTAGATTATCGACATTGTTTCCAACATGACCTAGCTCCTTACATAAGAAACTTATTCTTTAAAATAGTAGAACATTCAAAGAGTTAAAGGTACAAATTTCACATTTCTCTAGGCAGCCTTAAAAAGAGCAATCTCTGGCAGATCACAGACTAACAAAGGTAGCAGATGTTGGATTGGAAACTGCACAGTCTAGAGAAGGAAAATTAATTTGTGAAAGAAGTAGCTTTTTTTCCCCCTGTGTGTGTTTTTAATGGCCTTAGCAAAGCAGAATGGAAATATTTGCATTCTCTGCAATCAATTTACATGCTTAAGCATTTGTTTTTCTTCCCATCTGAAATAATTCTCTGTTCAGTAACATCCACCTAGTGAAGAGCAGGGTCAAGAGATGCCCTGTATCTCTTTAAGCCTGCTTTAAGTCAACAGGTTTCTTGTCCACCATGCTCATTTGAAGTTTCTTTTCTCAGTTCTTGATGCACAACTTGCTAAACATCTGCTAAGATAAAATAGATACGTTTCCCCTCCCTCTGGTGGAAAGTCTTCTCCCTCTGCTCTCTGACTCAACTCTGCCATCTCACTTCCACAGAGCTGCCAGCACAGTGGTCTTCTTTTTCTCTTTGATATATTTTGGAGTCCTGTGAAGTCAGCCAAACAGCCAGAGCAGAGTGGAGACAGTGGAGGTGGGGAGCAGAAGCTGTTTTAAGCAGGCATTGAGCAAGTTACTTTTTTTGTTCTTTTTAATATTTGTCATCTGCTTAGAGGTGATGTGAAAGAAACTGTATAGTTGAGCAAAGCAGTTGTGTTTGAAGCCATTTACAACAGATTTCAGGAAAGTTATCATTGTGTCCCTATTTCAGTGTCGAGCATCAAGATGGACTGACTGTGAGTTTGAGAATGGCTTCCAAAGGACTCAGAGCAGAGGCCAAATGGGAAAGCAACATTGAGATGAGACTGCCTCTGCTAAGAGGAATTTTCTATTCACACTGCCTACCAACTGCTATCAGTGGCCTTACTTATGCTCAAACCAGGAGCATATCTGGTTAGGACTTGGCAGAATTAACAGGGAACTTCCTGTCTCTCCAGCCCTCTTCACGACTTAGTCAAGGGAATTAATCAAAAAAATTGTTGCTTCCATTTTGAGCTGCTTGTGAAAGTCTCCCTATTGCAGTTAAACTGAAGTCTATTTTGTTAGCAAGCTGTGCTATTTCTTTGGGCCACATTTATGTATATGTGTCACCTAATTATATAGTGTAGATATTCTTAGCAGGTGACAATCTTTTTCACCACTTGTTTCTTCTCTCGGGGCATTTTTGAGAAAGTTTTGCTGTGGATAAGTTGAAAAGGACTTTTTTTCTACAAACTTTAAACAATTTGACAAAACAAGGATGTGGTGCTTTTGAAACTAAAGTCAAAGGTTGAATTCAAGAATGGAGCATTTTACTCCTTGCATAGAAATACTTTGTTCTGGAGTAGATACCAAGGCGACAACCTACTTAATACCATCTTCAACTCTTCTTTGATCACAAGCTATGCTTTTAACACTTATCTCACAAACTCAAGAGCATGCCAGGGCTGGTCGGGAAGATGCAGAGCAGGCTGTTAGCAGCACTGGAAAAGTAAAAGATGTTTCAAAACACAAATCCCTTTGATTGTGGTCAGCAGACCTCTTTGTTCATAAAGCTTTGACAAAATACAATACGTAGAGTGGTTGTGTGTATAATATACATACAGGTCCCAAAAGTACCCTGGAGAAGTTCCCTTCATGACAATTTTATTACTTAACTGAAAGTTATGGTGTTTCGGACTCTCATTTTTATTTCTGGTGAATGCATCAAGTACAAAAGCAATTTGTTTAGCTAACACATTGCAGTTCAGACTCGGCCACTCATGTATTCATTTCCAGCATTGTTTGCGATACCATTTGATGTTAAACACCCAACAGAAAATAAGGCACAGGGAGCCAGAATATTACCTCAGTAAGTGTACCTCAGAATATTACCTTCCTTAAAGTGTACAGAGGTGCTAAGTTGATTTATGTTTAGTGAAAGCCATTTCAGTAAAGCAATGACCTCGTACCAATAATGCTTAAGTATCTAGTTCTTCAGGGATCAGTGAAAAAATACCATTCTTAAAATAACACAGAGCTTCTGTGAAAAGTTTTGACTTCCAGAGAATTTGTTCAGAGTGCGTTTTAAACAAATTTCATGTAGAAAGAAACTAGAACATGGTGACTATACGTTTTCTACTTTATGTTTTATTTACAGGTTGAATGTTGTGTGAAAAAAAGGCAACACCAGAGAGCAAGATATGTTTTTTGCTCATAATACATTGATGAAATCCTCCTTATGAGGACTGAGTAGAAGTTAAGAGTGTGGGTTATCCTCCAACTTTTCCTCTTAAAGTTACCTTGGGCCTCTGTTCCGCATGGTGGAACTTCTCTATACCTCGGTTTTCTTGGCTACAAAATAAAAGTAGAGGAAAAAATTGATGTGAAAGGTCTTTTCGAGATTCTGGATTTATATCTCAAAAGAATTTTTAAATATTCCGTGATTCAGAATACACATACAATAAAAAATTTAGTACAGGCAATCTAAAATCATAGAAAAGCAATGTAAATTAAATATATTAGTAATCTTAGGTTCATGTAGTTACAGTAATTATTATCATTCACTCAAAACTTGCTGACTGACTGAGAAAGTAAAATAAATATTTCAAAATCTCTTAAATACTTTAAGTAAGAAAAAGCAGAAATGTGTAGTAAATCTGTTAGAAGAGCTCTTTCTCTTCAAAATTCTTTATAAGATCCTGATTTGCCAAAAGCTTTGATTTTTTTTTTGCTTTTCTGGGGATAAATTGATACAGTTTTTAAAAAGCATTGACATGTTTTTGATTCACTCTGAGAGTAAGCAGTCACCTTAACAAATTAAGAATTGTTATGATGGGATATAGTATTTCACATATGATAAAGTTTATCCCACATCAGCTCTGGAGGGCCTGGTAAAAACTAGTTCAGTAAAGGTTCTGTTGTTTCAGGATTGAACTTCTTGAGGCCTCTTTAAAGCCCAGTAGGTGAGATTTACATATTTTAGACCAAGTGCTACCTTTTTTCTAGAGGTCTTCCCTAAGGCCTTGTTCTCAAAGTGATTAGTTTCTAAAATACAGCATTCATTCTCTGTCCTCTTCCTGTGCCTTCTCCTACCTGTCATTCCATGGGACTGTGTTCCTCCTTGTAGGTCTGTCCCTGCATCCACTGCAATCATTAAAGACTTTATATCTTCAGTCTTCATTCAGACAGTTTCTGCTATCCCCTTGCCAGTATTAAATTCCGGCTGTCCCCCCAAGATACTGCTTCATGAGCAGCCTTGCTGACTTCTGTTTATTCTTGCTAGGGTAGCGACTTTCACGTTCTTCTGTGGTTTCTGGATGACTGCCCCTCCTCCTTTTTGTAAACATTGCTTTTTTTTGAGGCTCCTGAAAGCTGTCAAGACCATCCCTCTCTACCTATCGTCCACTGGCCTTCAGATAATTTGCTCTGTCACTTAAGATTTTTGGCATCTGGATACATTTTCATGTCTAATTCAGTTCCTGGCATCACTTCAGGTGTTTTCAACAGCCGTTCATCATACAGAACTGTTCTGTTCTGAGTTGGAGTGTTGACCACTCCATAGTGTGGCCTCTCAATTTCTTTATCTCATTATCTGTAATAATTTCCTCTTCAGTTCCTCCTCAGCCACTCACTGTCAGAGTTAAACCCAAGACCATACAGGTTCATAACCTGCTTTTCTCCAACAAAATCACTAAATTAATATCCTGCTCTCACCCCATAACTTTCTACTTTCCACCTTGGTTGTCAATTAATGACCCTCCTCCAGGTTCCTGGGAATGCCCAGTCCACTGGCTCCCCTTTCTTTGTCCCGTCCACTAGCTTTAACTTGTCATTCACTGTGGTACGTTCTGATGAAATCCCAACCTTCAGTGTGCTCAATGGCCTGCTTTCTGTGTGTCTCCCTGTAAACCATAAATAAACAAATAAAAATCAAAAGAGGAAAACATAATTTGCTGCAGTGCTGGCCTCTCTAAAATTCTACTGCATTCACTGGTTAATCCACTCTCCAATTCTCAATGCTACTACAAACCTCACCCTTCTGAAATCACTGCCTCCATATTTTTGCAGACATTCAACGATGACATCCCTCTTGATTCAATTTCGAAGGTAACAGCCATTTAAGGGGAACTCTGCCAACCTGCCACCATCACACTTACAAATCTGTCATCAGAACCTAGCTTGTTTCCTTCCCTTCTGTTACAACAGAAGACATGTCTCCCTTTCTCTCTAATCGTTGTCTTCATGCCTTGGAATCCACTCTTCCCAATTCTTTAAAATATTCATCTACAAATATCCCTTTTATCTCCTGTACTTTTACTCTCCTCTCTATGGATATTTCTCATCAACATCCATTTGGGCAAATTTTCTCCAATTAAAAACAAAGCAAGCAAGCAAAAAATAGAAACAAACACCTCCCTCAGCCTCCCACGTGTCTTATAACAAACCTTCTTGAAAGTTCTTAAGAAACTCCGATGCACGTCTCAGCCATCTCATCTGCCCTCCACTCCCACCAGTTTGCTGTGATATCCCTCGTCAGTGTCATCAATGGTCTTTTGCCACTGAATTCATTGCTCCTTTTTGGGGGTTCATTTCTTTTAACTTCTCACTAGATCCAAACCCATTGTCCATTCCTGTTTCTTTTCTGGGTTTCTGTAGCTGCATTGCTGGTTCCTTTTATTCTTTTCATCCTATAAATAATAGCATCCTTCAAGGTTAATCCTAGGACCTTTTTTTTTTTTCTTACCATATACTCTGTCCTAAAAAACTAAATCTATGGTAAGGCTTCCATGTCCAAATGTATGATTCTCACATTTTTTAAAAATTCCAGTCCAGCTTTGACCTCCAAACGTGCATGGCCAACTGCTTATTTAATATCCCCTCTTAGATGTTGCAGAGGTACCTGAAAATTCAAATTAAAACAAATAATTATCCTCCTGCCTCCCCAACATTCCTTCTGGTTGTTCTCAATTTTTTTTTTTCCCTCTGAAACCAAACTAATCTTTCTGAAAAGCAAATATGATTCTGACTCCTCAGTACTTATTTAAAAATCCTGAAAAAGGGCTTTCCAAAATGTTGGTGGTAAAACCAAAATCCCTCCAGAGTCTAGAATTTCCAAACATCCAGCTTCTCCCTACTTCACCAGATCCACTCTAGACTTTCTGCCTCACTTCCCATCATTCAAACAGATCAGTCATTTTCCTCCCCTTTAAAGTTGACTTCCTCTTACATCATAGCCTTTGATGTGCTGATTTGTTTGACTAAAATCGTCTTCCCTTTCTTTTCATCTTCATTTCTGTTCCAACTTCAGAGCACATCTCAAACCCTACCCTCATGAAAGCCATTCTGAGGCAAAATCCTTTCCTTGATGTTGTGAGACCCTTTCTGACACATATCAGAATTTCAACACAATGATAATTTATATAATTAATTATTCTATGTCTGTCTTACTGTTAGAATATCGTCTCCAGTAGGCCAGAGACTGTGTCTGTCTTGATCACCTTTGTATTCCTAATATCTAGCAGGTTTTGTTTATCTGTGCCTAATTGATACTCGACAAATATATATTTTTAATGGAATGAATAATTGGGTACCTAAATCTCTGTACTTTATGAATAGTTACCTTTTTAATGCCTTTCAGTTGAAGTGCAAAATCTCGATAGGAAAAAAATATCCATTGTTAAGTTAAAACTGGTGTGTGATCCTAAGTTTAGTAAGCCTTACGTGGCTTATATAATTGTATGGTCCACTTTTCTTTTTTGTTTTCAGTAATATTCCCTTGTGTTTTTCTATCGCTTTGTACACCAGAAATTATGGTGTGGAAATTAGTGTCGTGGACTCTTAGGAACATTTACTGAAGAGGGTAGACTTATTGAAGGAATTGCACTGTTCATCCGGTACCATGTTAAATGCTTAAAATGAAAACACAGATGACTCTTGAACATCACAAGTTTGAACTGTGTGGGTCCACTTATACACAAATTTTTTTCAATGAATATATTGGAAAAACTTTTCGGAAATTTTGGACAAGTTGGAAAAACATTTTCTTTTCTCTAGCTTACTTCATTGTAAGAATGAAGCATATAATTCATATAACATATAAAATATGTGTTAATCGACATTGTTATTGGTAAGGCATCCAGTCAACAGTAGGCAATTAGTAGTTAAGTTTCGGGGAGTCAAAAGTTATATGTGAATTAATACCTGCATTGTTCAAGGGGCAGCTTGTATGTCATTTTTTTCTTATAGACTTAGAGATTCACTATTTAATCTTTGTTCTGTGGAGTATAACAAACATTACTAGATTTGAAATAAGCTTAGAATCCTGACTTATGTATTTACCAATAAGTTTAGGCAGGTTATTTAACTCTTCCCATCCTCAGTTTTCCTGCCTGTGAAATAGGGGCAAACACCAATTAGAATAGTTAAGTGATTGTCCCCAAATGTCTTCCCCCTCCACCACTCATTCACTACTTTCTTTTCCTTTATTAATATTCTAAAGTAATAATCTTATAAGACCTCACTTTAAAATAATTCAGTGACTATATATCTTCACAGTTTTGAAACAATGATGAAGTGAAAAATAGAGGAATATGAGAAATATTTTTTTCTTTACTTGCCTTGAAAGAATATCAATACTGAAAGTGGTGACCATAGTCAAAGTAATATCTGTTGGACTTAGATATGAAATCTGTTGATATTCTTCATGGAAAAGACATCTAACAGATTGATGAAAATCTCAGGCTTTGGAGGCATACAGACCAGGGTTATGATCATGACCTTACTGTTTATGAACACAAAACCCTCTGTAACCTCAATCTCTGAAAGTCTCGGTCCCCTCAAATGTACAATGGAGGTAAAAATAAAATGTTCCTCATAAGATGTTGGTAAAGGCTAAATAAAATAATGTGCATAATGTACTTAGTGTTGTGCTTGGCATATGAAAGTAGTGAATAGTACTGTCAGTAAATTGAGAGAGACAGAGACAGAAGAAGAGAGAGGGAAATATTATTTATGAAACATGTTTGCCTAATGAAAACTCTTTAATACCAAGATGATGGTCAGGTGGTAAATCTATTAAACTCTAATGATTAATTTACATATAAGATGAAGAACTAGCCTAACCTATACTTTCTGACTTCAACAAGTTGCTCAGTCTTTACTTCCCACTACTTCCTGATGATGATGACCTTGCCATTGAGTGGGTGCAAAAGGGAGAGAAATGACCTTTCAAGACTAGTTTTTGCCTTGATGTCTAACCCCTGAACAATGTTGTCTTCAAATGCTGCTTTTCATTATACTGGAAGATTGGGCCAATTACCTTTAATATAAAAAACTTTAGTAATTTTTCATATTGATACTATGACCGTAGTTTTTTGTGCAGATGATTATCCTCCAAAATCATAGTGATTATGAGTCTACTGAATGGCAGCTGTGTTCTAGGGACCATAGAATAATGTTTTTGTTAACTCTTTTTCTACTCTTGCTAATTAATATTTCTTAATCCATTACAGTTACAGTAGTTTTGTTGTAAATTGTATGTCTTATTTTGGGTGTTTAGGTTTAATTTTCTTGCTTTTCTCCTTCATACTTTAATTATAATCTGTATACCTTTGTAATATTTCTCTGATAGAGATTTTATTTACTAAAGCTTGTAAAACTTCCCAAGCTTTTTAGCCTTGGGTCTTTCTTACATATAGATATGAATCAATCTCTGAATCAAAGTTGGGTGAAATGTTGTGTCCCCTCTTGTTTGATAGGAGCTGCTCATGCATTTAATTAATCCCACTAATGAATAGTTATCTTGGTTCCAAGAAAGAAAGTAAAATTATTTGTAATGGAGATTTCTGCTTCCATATATTATGAGGTCAAGATAGAAGAGTCATTTAATTTCTCGGTCATCAGAATTGTCCCTCAAACTATTGTCAATAAAACAACTAACACTTAGTTTCAAGGAAATATGAAATCTAAAGCCATGACAGTTTCCTAAATTCTGTGAGATTGGGTACCCACTACAAAGCTTTCAGAATACAGGTATAATCAAAGATAGGAAGATTATTTGAAATTCACTAGTTTAAGTTAATGAACATTCTTAGAGTGGCTGCCAGGAAGACAGCTTTTACTGGAATTATCTTTTGTGAGTCCTCCTTATTAAAAGTAAGATCTTATAAAGTGAATAATCATCCTTCATTCCAGAACTACATGTCAACTGTAATGAGTAGATTTGTTAATATGTCCTTCCAGGTAGCCCAAGTCCTTCATCTGTAGCCATGAATTTGGTGATAGCCAATAATTATTTTAACTGGCTGCTGATGCTAAAATGCACAGATAGCTTTCTTCCTGTGTGGCCCAGGGAACACTTCGAAATTTCTGAGGGGTTTCTGTCACTCCCCGAAGAATTTCCTGAGAGCAGTGACGTTTGGCCTAATCATTTATTCTCTGTTATAAGGCCTCCCTGCCATGACTCTCATAGTCAGGATAGCTTCTGTTGTCTTAAAGCTGCAGCTACCAACAACTGCTGTTGCTATTTTACTTAAGTGTCTCAAGTTCTCTTAAAAAAATAGGACACCCCTTCATTTACAGAGCCCCTCTTAGGTTATTATCCTGGAAATAACATCCAACTTTTATAAAGGAAAAAAAGACATTTCAAGCTATAATTGGAATAACTTCGAAAATGTTTATGTTCGTTAAAAAGTAATCAAAATAAACTCATTTGTTATTTCACAAATAATTCAATTTTAATAGAGCAATCTCAGAAGAAATATTCCAAAATGAATAGCCATCATTGGCCTCAGCAATGGAGTTACAGATTTTTTGTGTGTTCTGTATCTTGCAAATATTATAAGATAATTATTGAAGAGAAAAAATGTTTAGAATGCTAAAATTATGGTTCTACAGATAAATAATAAACATAAAGAAAAATAATTTTTAAAAAAGACTTCAGGTATTTTTACCATGTAATATTACTGTAATAATTTTGTCTATGACATTTATACAGCTTCTTGTTAGTATTTAATATACTTTAAAAATCATGCAGGGGTACCTTTAATTCTTCGTAACTCCATTCTTATGTATGGTGTGTGTTTTCCTTATTTATATCCTTTTCCTTTTTTCTTCCTTCTGTATATCTATGCTTTTAATATGACGCTATAAAAGAAAGAGAAGTAGGTTGGAGATCACTCTTAAGAAGTAGCTTATAGGCCTAGGTTAAGGGTTTTCAAATTTTTTGGTCTTGGGATGCTCTTACATTGTTAAAACTCTTCATAACTCCAAAAAATTTTGTTCATGCTGGTTAGGCCTATCAAAATTTGCCATATGAGAAATTTAAACTGACAAAATATATGTATTGTGTAATTCATTTACAATGATAATAGAACCATTGAAATATTCATCTAAATAACATTTATGAAAATAACCATATCTTCCAAATCCACAAAAATATTAGTAAGGATCGCTTTATATCTTTGAAAATCTCTAACGTTTGATCTAATAGAACACAGCTTCTGTATTTACCATCTCCCATGTCATGTACCCCCTAAAAATCTACACTGTACTTGTTGAGAATGAGGATCCCAAAAAGAGTGAAAAAAATACCAGTAACATCTTAGTATTATTATGTAGCAGTTTTGACCCTGTGCACTCTTTGAAAGGTCTCTGAAAGAGACCACAGTTTGAGAACTGCCAGCCTACATATTTTACTTTTGTAGCTGTATCATATTCTATTTTAATGAATGTACTGTATTTTTATAAATTACTCCTCAAATGAATATTTGTACTGCTTTGAGGGTTCTTACCAACAATGGTACAATTGTTTGTATGAAGATATAGTTATGAAGAATTGTTATGAAGATATAGT
This sequence comes from Manis pentadactyla, assembly GCF_030020395.1. Taxonomy (NCBI): domain Eukaryota; kingdom Metazoa; phylum Chordata; class Mammalia; order Pholidota; family Manidae; genus Manis; species Manis pentadactyla. Next base: position 38,920,042 of record NC_080032.1, on the reverse strand, counting down.
TGTCACATGATATGTAAAGGGTAGACATTTAAAAGCAAATCACCAGGTTAAAAGTTATGCATATTTAAAACTATGATGTGTTGAACCTCAAAGAAAAAAAGTTCTACAGATATTTAATTAATTCCAAAACAATACAAAGTCTTGTGTCCTAAATCTTTAGAATACTGGGAAAGAACAAATTTTATGGTCTCGGCTTATCTAAAAGTTACCCAATGTAATATTTTTGTTTTGATTATAACTCTCCTCTTCACTAGTGAGCTTTGAGCATTTTCTTCCATTTATAGTTCAGTTACTCATCTTTTCCCTTGGACCTATGGTTTCAGTTTGTTCATTTTTCTCTTGGGTCATCATTTTTACAAATTGATCAGTTAGGACTCTCTGCATATTAACTAAATTTACCCTTGATTTGTTGTATGCCTTAGAAATATTTTTCTCCAGTCAATATATTCACAATTTTTGATAAACCTCCCTCAATCTGATGATCTGGAATTGCAGTACTGTCCAAATTTTATAGACTATGCCTCTCTTCAATGGTTTTCAATATTTTGGGACCTTCTAGCTGTGAAGTTAATTATATTCTCCCTTTCTCCACCTCCGTTTACTAAAAATCCCCAAATATTATGCATTTAGATAATAGCAATCTTTTAAGATGACTCTGTGGTTTCAAAAAATTCATCAGGAAATTATGGTTTCTATAATTGGAGTAATATATCAAAATAGATGAATTGCAAAATGATAATATTCCTGAAATGGCCCTTAAGCAAAATTTGTTCTATTTTCAAAAGTGTTTCCATTTTCTTGTTACGAAGAAGAGACACAATCTGAAATCACTCTAATTTACCCTTAGGCATAAAAGACCTTAGAAATTACTTGCCTTTTTCATCCAACCACTTAGTGTCTTCTGCTCTGATTTTTGCTGATGAATACAAAAACTGAAGGTCCCTGTAAGGAGAAAATGTTCTCTTAGACCTTCAGTTGTACTGTTACCTTTGACTCATTCTTTGCAACATTTCACACCTTTCACAGTGAAAGAATGTGCCTCAGTTAAAGCTTTTTGAGCATATTGTTTTGAATAAGCCTTTTTCTCTGCATAATCTATGTTATATCATTATTGAACACATTCTGGCACCAAATCTAATGAAAAAAAATTTTTTTCCTTACATTTCTTGCATAACTGAATGAACAAAAACTTATTTTAAGACTTGTCATTAAGGCTTTCTTCAGAATATGACTTATTTGAATACTGAACATCCAGGTATAGACAGGCCATACACACTTGAACACATGACCAGTGTAGCTAATTTAGGCTCACTATTTTAGAGTGTGTCTACCAGGTACCTGACCTTATTTGATATAATTTAATATCTCAAATAGGTATTTGCTGAATGAATAAATCATAATAATTGCTCTGATGATAATGCCAATACTTTCAAGTCTTCCATCTCTTTTGCCTTTTCTTTCACTTATTTTCCTCTGTGGTAGGCAGAAGAATAGCACCTGACAAATATCCATATCCCAAACCACAGAGCCTATACATGTATTACCTTACATGATAAAAGGGACTTTGCAGATATGATTAAGTTAAGTGTCTTGAAATAAGGAGGTAATCCAGAATTTTTCTGATGGGTCCAGTGTCATCACAAGGATCCTTACAACAGGGGGACAGGAGGATCAGAGCTAGCATCGGGAAATGCAACAGAAGTAGAGGCTGGAGCTATATGAGGTAGGGATCACAAGCCAGGGAATACAGATGGCTTCTAGAAGCTGAAAAGACAAAGAACGGATACTCTCCTGAAGCCTCCAGAAGGAACACAGCTCTGCTGATACCTTGATTTCAGAGTTCTGACCTCCAAAACCACAAGAGAATAAATCTGTATTGTTTTAAGTGCAATGAATTTGTGGGAATTTGTTATAACAGCAAAAGGAATTTAATACACTCCTTTTCTCCCATTTCTTTCTATATTCCATGCCATCAGATATTGCTTGTAGAATCAGACATCTGTGGAAGTGCTCAGCACCTAGACTGGATGATAAGTGGTGTTCACATTTACACGCAACCCCTTTGACATAGTGGATAGTCCTTTACAGTTTGTACAGTAAGTGAACTGTGACTTCTGTCAGTCAAAGGCCTTTCCTGTCTTTGTCACATGAATGTAAATATATTCAGATGAAAGTGTGCTGACCATCTTCAGGAGAACAAATTGTTCTTGAACTTTCTACTTGCAGAACTTAACCCCATCTCTTTATTGGGAAATATATTAAGTTTAATTTAAAATGTAAAGATATAGGGTCATGAAGATAAGCAAGGCAGAACTCCAGTGATTTTAATGTTACCAGCATAGGTGTGATCTTAAAACATTGAAATTACTGAAGCAATATTCATAGGTATATATTTAGCTTTTATTTGTTTATTCCAATAGCCACTGATGTTGATTTCATTGTTCACAATCTATAACCAAAATCCTTTTACTGTAACATACAAATAATTTATGAAAACCATGGACATTAACAAGTTTTTGTTTTATTCCTTCATTAATGGGAAAGGAATTGCTTCTGCTTTTGTTTATCTTATACATCTTGGAAAGTAAGAACCAAATGTTAGATTGGTCTCAATTAGTCTGTTCATAGAAAGTATGATTTATACCTCTGAGAGGTGGGAAAAAATATTGAATAACAAACTTGGCGGCATTCTTCCTTTGGTTCATATTAAAAATATGTGGTCTTGCATTTTCTGTACTTGGTAGTAATTCTGTTTTTTTCAGGAAGAGTGCAAATTGATGTGGTACAAATTCCTTGGCTGAGTAAATATTGTTCTAACTATCAACTATCTATATTGTAAAATAACTGGCCATTTTTATTGAGATGGGCTGAAAAGGCTCTTTGCATTGCTTTGCCTGTAATTGGTTCCCATGGGGACCTACACAATCCATGATTTCTGATAAAATGGAGAGCAATGGAGGAGTTACAAATCATAAAGCAATTATGACTGCACTAGTCAATAAAACCTTACAATCTGTTATTAGAATGTTGTGTGTAAGGTTTGTCAGGGAACACAGAGTACAGAAAAGTTGCCATTAACTAATGTGTAGTTTGGTCATATTTCTTGCTAGACAATAAGACTCGTAGTTATCTTTTAACCTAAACTTTCTCTGAGAGGTTATACAATGTCTGGAAAAAATGATTAATATCACCATTGAAGAACTTAAAATTATTCCCCCTGAAAAAGCAAATGCCACTAATAGGACTAAAAACAGTCCTCAGTGGAAGGTTCAAGCTTTGGATTCAGACAGCCTGGCATAGTGGCTTCTATAGTGTAATGGTGAGCTGCCTTCTGGATAGCATGGTGTTTCCATCCACTTGCTAGTTACATGGTTTTAAGTGCTTGACTTTTCACTAAAATTTATGTATGTCATCTGGAAAATGGAGGTAATAATATGCTTAATTGAATTGTTTAAATGAGATAGTATATCTGAATTGGTCCATATAGGGTATATCATGTCATGGTAATCGGTCAGTTCTCAAATATCAGGCTTAAGTCCTAAAAAGTGTTATTCCTTGTTCATGTTTTGAAGTTCTCTTGCTGGCGGTCCTGTTGCACACAGTCTCTCAGAATGCAGTGTGAACCAGACTCCCCACCTATGGAACACATGGCCTCCAAGGATGTGACAACAGGAGGCCAGAGATAGGAGAGGCACACCAGCCTGGGAGGCTTGGCTGAGAAGCGACAATGGCTACATTTATTAGTTTACAAGCCAGGAAGACTTGGAAACACGAGGAAGACTGAGACTAGGGATATTTGTAGGCATGGTCTTTCCCCTAGCTTGTAAAATGCTTAGCAAGATGCCTGGTACATAAGTAGAATAGTTCAATAAATGTTGGTGATTTTCTTCTTATGCACCATCATTATGACTATTTTAGAGGCAATACAGTTTACAGTTAAGAATCTACAACTAGCTATGACTTTGGGTAAGCTTTTAAAACCCTCTGAGCCTTCATTTCTTCCATTGTAAAGTTGATTCACCCCATCAGATGGTTATAGGGACTAAATGAAATAAACTGCTCTCTGTAGTATGCCCTCCAAAATGATGGTAGTCTCCTTACTATGCATTTTTACTCTTCATTTTATCTAAGAATTGATTAAACAGCAATTAGATGCCTATGTGTGTGTGCTTTTAATAAAACGGTATTAAGATTTCTTTATTCATTTTAGCATGTATAGATTAATAAGATACTGATTTTTAATGCCATTTGTGGCAAATATATACAATTATTAATCATTTACTCAATATTTATTAAGTGTCCAGTATATTCTAGAGGCCAGGGAGGAGCAATAAACAAGATAGGCAAACTCTTTGTTTCCTTGGAATTTGAATTCTGGGGCAGTGAAGGGGGAAACAGCCAATAAGGAAGTAAATATAACAAACTGTGTAATTTTAGGTGATGATAATTCCTGTGACTATACCAAAATCAGGAAGATTTGGTTAAAAATTCATTTTGCATGGTTAGGGATGGACTCACTGAAGTAACATTTCTGCTAAAATTTGAATGACACAAAGGTGTTTGGGGAAAGAGCCTTCCTGGCCGAATTCCAATTATAAAGCCTCCAAATAAAAGCTACATTGACTCGCTCAAATGTAATTACAGCGGAGTCAGCAATAGGCAGAATGGTTAGAGATGAGGCCGTAGAGATAAGCACCGACCTTTGTCTATGAAGAGTTTGATATTTTTTTCAGAGTTTGATGAGAAACTGTTGGAGATTTTCAAGCAGGAGAGGATCACAACCTGATTTTTGCTTTAGAAAAATCACTGACTAGTTCATGGGAAAACCTGTAATTCCAGCAACAGATGGTGTCTCTTTTGAACAAATTAAATGGGTGGGGAGATCGGCACAAGGGAAAGACTGGAGATGTATTTCAAAAGTCACCTCAAAGGGTCGGTAAGGATTTGGAGGTTAAGGAAGGAAGCCTCTTAGATTTTGGGGTATCAGCAACTAGGGGGATGGTACTGAAATAAGAAGACGGGAAAAACATGTAGTTTGTATCCCCCAGAGTTTGTATCCCAAAAAGTTACACTTTAGACCAGCAACATTTGATATGCCTCTTAGACTTAAAGCTGGCTTTTATTCACATGCAAATATTTTGGCCTTTCAAATAATATAAAAAATGTTAATTTAGGATTAAACTTGTTTCTAGGTAACTATTTGCTATGAATGCAATTCAGTAATGGGAAGAATCCATACCTTTCCTTTACTGTGTTCTGTTGTCAGAAAGTTTAGAACTTAGTTGTAGAAGTTCATAAATGGCCTCTCAGGAAACATCATAGAATTTACAAAGACAGACTATCAATCCAGGCAAATAAATTTTATTTGAGGGTCAAAAACAGAAAATTTATTTTCAATGAGTATTCATCCAGTGCTCACGTGAATTGGTTAACCAAGAAGAAAGAATAGCTTTACTCATCATAGGCTTATATACCTTCCTTATTTTAAGAAGAACTCTGTCACTCTTTTTTTTTCCAATGAAATAAAACATTAGACTGGGATTTTTAACCAATTAAGCAGTTCGTTGTAATGTGCCACTTCCATGTGCCCATCTGATGTAGGACTCAGGAAGAAACGAGAGATACAGAGGTACTCTATGATATATATGATAATACATAGCATAGGGTAAATACATTTGTCATTGCAAGGAAGTTCTTACCTTGGGAAGTCCTGTTTTGGGGGAGATAAATAAATGAAGCCATTTAGAATGATAAATTAAACCTGCCTTTTATCTTTTCAATTGTGTCCAGTAAAATAGTTTATAGTGAACAGGCAGTCCTACCTTCTCTGATCTAAGATAGAATGTACAAGACACACATTGTCTGGATAAATAATCTGACCCATGTTTGTTTATTTGTAACTCATGAAAGTTCTGGAATCTTTCTTTGTGCTTACAAGTTATGAGTTTGTATCTCAGGGTCAGAGTTCCAATTTCAGCATGCAAAGCCCTTGCTTTCGGCAGCTGAAAGCCTGTTATTACGGGCAGAGATTAAAATTACCCTGGGCCAAGATCTATAATTTTCTGTATTAAGTCTTGGACCAGTGCCATATGCTCGTAAAGTGAGGTATCAGCGACTCATTTGAAATTCTTTTTCTCATGAAGCTATTGGACTGGTAAGTCTGCTAAGTCTAGAAAAAGGGATTAATCTGAACCACACTACTTTTGTGTTTTAAAAAAACACTGAATCCACATAGTGGGTTGTAGCCTCCCCTGCAGATTTTGTAGAATGTCAGGACACCTGCTGGGAACAAAGACAGACCTGTGTTCACCTTATTCCTTAAGGCCTCCCTATATCTGTGATGGAGCTGAATGTGTTGTTTCTCAGCGGCTGATGGCCAGTTACGGAGGAAGAGGAGAGCCCCTGGAAGCCCTTCCTCCAAAGGGAGCTCTGGGAGGTCTTGCCCAGCACACAGCCAGGGCACAGGCACTGACCCTCAGGAAAACATTCATAGCACCTTTCTCCAACAGGCCATAGTCATTGTCTTCATATGTCTGTATTTTTTTTTAAGCTGTGCCATTTAGCATCATTCTATCACTGCCTCACTCATATAATTTCATTTAATAGCTACAGGTTCTAGGACAACCGTTGAACTTGGGAAGTCCAATAGGGAAGTCCAAGGGAAGACCAGGGACCGAAAAAATACTCTAGGACTTTGATGTAAGATCCTTTGTGTATTCTATGAATTGCCTAAAAGCACATTAGCCAAACAAAACAAAACAAAGCAAAACAAAAACCATAGCAGGAATGTTTGTTAGAGAAAACCATGTTTTTTGGAAGAGCCTTTGTATATTCTATGAATTGCCTGAAAACACTGCAGCCAAAAAAAAAAGGTTGGGCATATTAGAAAAAATCATTTTGGTATATATACTATGAATAATTGTTGAAATTGGATGAAGGGAATACGGAGATTCACTCTTTGCTCTCTACTTCTGTGTATGTTTGAACATTTCCGTAAAGATAGGTTATTTTTAAAAAATGAATAAATGGAAACAAGCATATAGGGATGATTGAGCAATTTAGGGTTTGTTTTGCTTGTGCTTGTTTATTTTAACCAACTTTCAAGAGGTTGTATGTGATTGATAAATGAGCCTCAAAAATGTATGGGGACAATCTAAAATCTAAGTAGAGGTTAAGGGGAAAAAGTGCTATGATTCTAGGACATTTTTCAATTTCACATTTTAAGTGGTAGAATGTCCATGTTGGAGTATAATTTGAATCATTTTTATTTGATTAGAAAATCGCAAAGTATTGTTTTGATTGTCAATAAAGGCCTTTTTGAGACCATTCAATATGCTTTTCCCTAATAATACAGATACGAATAAATGAGAAATAAATTCCAATCTGTTCCTTTTTAAAAATATCATCTCTCACACATATGCATGCATACACAACTCACAGAATTCCTTTCACCCCTGACACTAAAGGATTGTTTTATCATAACATTTGGGTTAATCAGATGCTGCTGCAAATTATCTTTCTTTCAAATTCATATGTCTATAGATATGTAACTGTTCCATTATCAGAGAAACTGGGGAGGTCCAATAATACAAAACAAACAAAACCATCACACATCAACAAAGAACTTGCATTTATATAAAAAGCATTTGAAGTAGGAGGCAGTTTATACTGCACATCCATTTTGATAACCATATAATAACAGTGCTAAATTAGAGTTAATCCAATCTATTTAGTAAAATAATCCTTGATTCCTTCTAATTTGAGGATTTAGAAGTAATAGCTCAGACAGTGGAGAATCAATAAACATACAAATTATGTTAGGGAGAAAAATTATGAGTGCCTGAGTATTTTCAACCTTTTCCTCCTCAGCTTCCAAAGGAGTATCTTCTATGTCTGTTTTTTTGTTCTTCTGATAAGGATCATGGACAGGAAGAGCTGCAAATTTCGAAGGAGATAGGATAGACTGGCAACATTCTCTTTTGGAAAAGTACTAGCAAGAAATAAGACAGGATCCTAGATGATTTAGGGGAAGGGAAAGCAGTGCAAAGACAGGAGGCTGTGAAGACCGAGAAAGTCCTGCGGTAGATATGATATTCAGAAAAAGTGAAAAGAAAAAAAGAGGAGGATTTATCAATAGGATCTACCTGTTTTTTTTTTTTTAAAGATAGTTAGATAGATTTTAATTGCTTTTTAATGTAATGTTTCTTGGTTATTTTTCTTTGCACTGTATTCTGTGCTGAGACTGGACCATGAAGGAGGGTCAACTTTACTCAGGTTACAAAATTATTCACAAAAGAAATGTCTCATTAACCAACTTTCTTGGTTAATGTTCACTGAAGGTACAAGAAAGAATGCCCATTATTATCTTATCTTTCACTTCCATTCACTCTTTCACTGAAATTCTGGTTCCTTTGAGATAATATTATTATTACTTTTCTAGGCTCCTTTTGGCCTAATTGCAGGGAATACCTATTCTTCTCCCCACTCTCCCTAGAGAATTGGAGCCAGAGGGCCTAAGGTTGACTTTCACTGATTCTTAAAATGAAGGATCCTATAGAGCCTTTCTTCCCACAGTCTCATTTAAATATGAAAACATTTATTCCATAGTGAGATTTACTATCTTTACAAAGAAAGAAAACCCAAGTAGTTAGGTTTTCCAACAGAAGTACCTCCACATACCTAGAAACAGCTGGACCTTGGAACTTGACGCTCAACTCATGAGATGCATCTTTCTCCTGAGGATCCCTTGCTATCACCCTGCTAACCTCTCAAGATAGAAAGTCCCCTTTTACTCTATCACAAAAAGGGCCAACACTGAAGCCCTAGCAGCTCTCTGACTTCTCCCCTTATCCTACTTCTTGGGCTCCAACTTCATTGCTATTCTTGCTCACAGCCAAGCACACGAGTCATAGGGCATTTGGACTTCTGTCCCATTTCCTGGACCACTTCCTTTCCACTTATCTCCAAAGTCTTCTGCTGCTTTTCATTTAGGCCTTTTCCGAGCTCTTTTCAGATTACTCTATTTAAAATACTACTCACTCCCTGTCCCTCTCTGTCCCTTACATTGCCTTGACTTGTTTTTTCTCAGCACTTATCATACATGAAATAATATTTATAAATGTGCTTGTGAATTGGCTGTACTGTGGTGTGATGCCTGTGACAGCAAGGACTTCATTTTGTTCACTGGTCTTGGTCTGCAGGATCTACCATAATGCCTGACATATAGTAAGTGCTCAGTAAATAATTGTTGGATGAGTAAATGTTCTGAATCTTCTTCCCTTACTGTTGACAAAAGGCTGTCATCATTCAAAATTATGACAATTTTGATAAGAAGTAAGGAAAGGATAAAATGAGACAGGAAACAATGGGTAAATGAACTACAGAACATCAAATACTAGGGATTACATCTGGTTCTGACATTTATTAGCTGTGTAGAGTTGCTCAACCTTCTGGTTTCAACTCAAAAACAAGTTATTTTGATTAATAAATATGGTAATACACTAATGTCTCTAGCACATAAATAGCATCATTTCAAAGTATGTCACTACATAACTCACCTTATGAAATTTCACCTGTTCTTTAGAATTTACAGTTCATATCAAATCTTAAATTGCAATTTACTTTCCATTTTTATAGCTCTAATCAGAAGAATATTCTGATATATCTGTTCTCATTATGTTTTGAAAAAAGGCAGGGAGTTCTCCCTCTACTATCTAAAACCAGCCTTCTCACACTGGCTTCCCATTTAAAGGGCCAAGTGATTAATTTACAATATGGACATTCTGCTTAGAACCAACTTCTCTGTGAACAATCATAAGATTGAATCTAGATATAGGCCCTTTCCAAAGACCTCCTTTTTACTCTTCTGAAGCCTTAGGGCATTAGCCAAATAAGATTGCACTGTGATGTGCCCCAAACCAAGATAGGAGCAGTTCACCAAATCTCATAAGAGAGTTGTTTCATTTCATTCTCATACAGAGAAGACAGATGTTGCTAGTTAGAGCTAGATGCTAGTTTACTTTCCTTAAGAGCACCCAAAATGGAAAAAGTAAAGAATGGTCATACTTTGTCCTTTATTTTATCTGGCAAATTCGACAGGGTCTCTCCTGTACTATGTCTACAAGAGTGAAACAAAGCTGACTGTTTTACAGAAGTGTAGCATATGGAGGTCTTTTACAAAGTCAACCCTGGTAAAACAGATCATAATCCATATAAAAGAAAGCTCTCCTTCTTACCACTATAAGTTTTATAGTCTAAAATAGAACCTTTGAACTCTCCTCACTTCTGAAATTCATCACTGTAATGCCTGCAGAGTTTTAGGTCTATTTTCAATTGACTGTACTATTCCTATGGTGAGAATAAAAGAGAGACACAGCTTCAGGAAAATGGCTCTAAAAGTAAACTTTTATATGTGCCCAACAAGATGAATAATGCCTAATATTTATTTTGTGTGCTTCATGGTTCATAAAAGCTATCCCTCTGCCTCACTTACATAATGGTCACAGAATTACTCCCAGTCTGTCATTCATTCAATAAATATTTACCATATGCTACTATATACCAGGTTTGAGGTTAAGTGCTGAATGTAAATTCATATGGTCCTATGAGTTAGGGGGCAGCCACAATTTATAAGTTCCAGAAATTTTAAGTGACTGCTCTAAGGTTTTGCAATGAATGAGTGAAGGGTAAAATTGGGATTATGAAAATAAAACTCCTTATCAGCAAGATGATTCTATAAATCATACCTTCAGCCATCATCAGTTTGTGAGAACTATGTCAAACATGACTTTTCCATTTCAGGAACGCTCATAGACTCCTGGTTGGTGACTCCTTCTACATATTTTACATCTAATTGTCAGGCCAGGAAATTCAATCTGTGTTCAGTGCAAAATATTTATTTCTTTGGTTATGATTATTTTTAAGTAAATTTCTGCCATTACTGAGTATGTCCAAGATATAACTAGTCAAATTTGCAATGATCTTTAGGAAACCAGGAAAAGGTTTCCAGCACCTACTTTAAATGAGAAAGCCTTCTTTACCGACTTATTAAACATTAAATGTATTATTAAGAAACTTAGAGACTCTCTTTTTAGGCAGAAATATTTCATATACTTGACAGATATATTCACTGTCTGACTGAGTGAAAATGGAGTTGGTTTATTCAGCTGAGAGGGTGCAGAACAATCCCAGTGCTCTGCTTTTGTCAAGCCTTAGGGCAGCTTTCAAAGTGTATTCTGTCCTAAAAAAAGAAAAATAGGAGTGCTTACTAAAACTGTGTGTGTGCGTGATCTGCAATGTTCCAGAAACTACATTGCACTTTGGGAATACAAAGATGAATAATGCAGAAATCCTACCCTCAAGAGGTTTTTGAATTGGTGGAGAAAGACAAACATGAGTGAGATGAGTGTTTTACATGTGACAAATTTGATGTTTATATGGTAGACATAGACATGTAAAGGAAGAGCTTGGAATTGTCTTTTGATTTTTTTATTACTTGTTTCATGTCTGCTTTGCTATCACAAAGAAAATTCTTTAAAGGCTAAGACTATGTCCATTTTATTCACTGCTTAAATCTTTCGTGGATAGCACAATACCTGGTATGCAGCACTAGATTCAAATTAATTTTGAATGAATTTCCAGCAAGGGTGAATGAATAAATCAAATAAATGTATTAAAAATTAATTTATGGTAAGCCTTTCTATGGGAACTTGGGGAATGGGAGAAGAGGTCAGGAAGGCTTCTATGGAAGTGGTTAAGTGGGAAAAAAGGGCAGCTAGTCAGACAGAAGGAGCAGTATAATAAATCTAGGTGTGGCGGTTTCAATCCTTTGTGAGTAGTCCTGTATGTGCAATGGAGATGTATATATTTAGGTCATAATGTTGGATATTTTGTGCTAAGAAGCTTGGCCTTCATCCTGTAGATGGGCATGTGGAGAATTAACATGATAATGTTCATGTTTTAGAAAGTTGTGTAGGTAATTGGGAGTCCCTGTAAAATACCTTTAATGCTCAGTCCCAACAGAAAAATTTATACTCATCTAGAAAAAATGGATGGAAGACAGTTACTCAACCTTCCCCTGGGGCAGTCCAGCCCCTAAGCTGTTTTATCCCTTTTTTTGTATAGCATGAACAAATGGATATTCTATTTTATAGCTATTGGTACACATTGTTTTTACACTAAATTCCACAGGTGGGGCTGCCACAATATTTTTTTTTTATGACTCCCTAGATTGATTTATCTGTAGCTGTTTACAGCATGTATGATCTTTAATACCTCTTTGAAACTCTCAGTTTCTAGTGTCTAGGTTAAATTTGTTTGGTATTGATTAGTAAGGGATTCGCGCTACATGAAAGCACTCTTCAAATTGTCACAATATCAGTGCCTCGACTCTTGAATTAGAAGTTCCGTCTTGAGTCACAGCCCTTGTAAATCCTTTATCCACTGAAGGTGAGGTTCTTATCCCAGTTGGTGCCTTGTTAACTGATACCTACACAGTAATATATAACTTTCACTTTGAAACTGGTATTATATTTATTTCTACTAACTCAGTTTGCTGCATTTGGGGAATTCGCTCAGTCTCTAGCACAGGAAATATATGCTTAGAAACAGCATGTGGGAAATTGAGATGTTTTCTTGACCTGAGTTTGAGTTCAGTTTGAGGGTGCATATAAGTTTGCTTCTTTGGTGGCGGATTGAAAGTGGATACTGGGAAGAATCCTGGTGTTTTTCAATATTAGATTTCCCCCTACCTTCCTCCCTCCATTTGTTTTTTTCCAAGGGCAGTTAACATGAGTTCCATATGATATGAGAGTTACACCTAGGGTTAGGGCTTGGAATTCTTTCTCGTTTGTTTTCTTTTGTGAGTAGGCTAGCTAGTTATTTTTAAATATGGAAATTATAGGACTCTATGCTCTATTAAAAAGAAACATTTGTGCCCTCATTCATCAATCCTTTAAAATTTCATTAATATAAAGAACCTTAAGGAATTATTTTGTCTGTCTACATTTACTCAATAATTTGATCAGCAGAGAATGGAATGTGTATTACCTTGAGACACTTTGTGAAGCCAATGGGGTGGATGCGAGGCAAAGGTGAAGAGGCCCAGCTCCTGACTTCCATCACATCGAATTCTCATCACAGTGGAGAAGAACATGGAACTGCATTAGGGAAATGTAATGAGATTGAGCTGGTCCCCTATTTATGGACATTTATAAATTATGGTACATGATAATCATGCTACAATACTGAGCAGCATTTGAAAAGGATGACATGGGCTAATGTGGAAAGCTCTTCTTATGTAATTACAGCAAACAACAGAGCCAACCTGCTGAGCCATAGAGCCCCCTTTGGAATGCAAAATAAATAAATAAAAGGAATAGATAGATGGATTAATAAGTGTATATTTATGCATTTCCCTGGAAGGAATTAGAAGAAAAGGGAGTGGGGGAGTTGAAAAAGAGGTCTTGTGTTTTTTATTTTTAACCTTTGCATAGTTTGAATTTACTAACTCCATGATGTCTTTCTTCCATTTATGTATTTAGTCATTTTTAATATCAAAGGAGTACGTGCTCTATAAGATTATAGCTGTACTTTTTCTTCTCTCTACCTCTTTCTTAAAAAAGTGTCATGTGACCTAGAGTTTATAGTAATCTATAAATATTACAAACAGTATGCAAAAAGCTCTACCAGAGACAAGCACAGCACTGTGGAAATATGGAGAAAGAAGGAAAGAGGCAAGAGCAGGTGTGGCCCATCTTGGTCAATAAATAAGATCCTTGTATTGTTAAAGACTCTTTACATTAGAAACCTTTTCCTTGATGTTTGCCTTCCAACTACATGAGGTTTCTCAGTCTGTCATTGGGGACATCAGTCAGTCCTAGGTAAGTCAGTTGCTGCTTTTTGGATGTGCTGTCACTTTCCACTTAGTGTCAAAATATTGTCTTCATTCAGCATAGATGATGTTTCAATCATATTCCCAAAAAAGGGACCCAATTTAACCCTCAGCACATCTACTCGACACACTGACTTTCTTCATTATGTCATTTGCTAAATGGTTTCTGGTTTTTCTTCTAAAAAGAATCTTTTGCTATATGAAAAGAATTATCAGAGAGTTGTTCAAAATTTTAAAAAAATGATACTGTTTTAATACTTAAAACAGAAAGGTGAGACAAGTATCAAATGATTTCACTCATCTGTGGAGTATAAGAACAAAGAAAAAACTGAAGGAGCAAAACAGCAGCAGCCTCACAGAACCCAAGAATGGACTAGCAGTCACCAAAGGGAAAGGGACTGGGGAGAATGGGTGGGAAGGGAGGGAGAAGGGGACAAAAGGGGCACTACGATTAGCAGACATAATGTGGAGGGGGGCACAGGGAGGGCTGTACAACACAGAGAAGACAAGTAGTGATTCTACAACATCTTACTATGCTGATGGACAGTGACTGTAATGGGGTATGTGGGGGGAACTTGGTGATGGGGGGAGTCTAGTAAACATAATGTTCCTCATGTAATTGTAGATTAATGATACCAAAAAAAAAAACCAGAGGTGAGCCTGAGATAATTCCTTAGGCCATAATATAATTTATCAAAAAGTGATTTTCTGTGTCTGTGTCTAGGCAAACAGCTGTTCTCTGTTTTTATTATCACTGTGGGGCATTTTCCTTTTCTGTAAGGCTGTTCCCCAAAGTAGAAAATTATATAGAAACTAAATATAAGCAGTAATCAATTACTGAGGAATAAAATTAGGAATGTACTTGCAAATTACACTTTATGTTATTAACTTTTATTTATTTCCACTGTTTTTGTTTATATTCCTTTGCTCATTTTGGCCTAAATGATAGGAGTAAACATGTGCCTAATATAAATACAACCCATGTAATGTGTTTATTCTGTTAAGACAAACTGTTATTCTGGTGACAGATTACATGGTTTTAGGAGATCTTATCAGTTGCTTGGTTTTTAGTTCTAATTCTAACCTGTGGACAGAGAACCACTATAGTCATATATTAATGAGCACTCAATCTTTTTGTTCCATCCCAACATTATGAAATCAGTCATAAGAACGGCTTAAAAAACTCATTTCTTTTTGCCTCTAGTGGTAAGGAAGAGAGAAAGTAAGCCATTTGATTAGAGATCCAGAGAAAACACAGTTCTGGGTGATTTTGCCACCAGCTACCACAAATCAACTGGCAATTCATTAAACTTTTATTTTCCTTATTGACAAAATAAAGGGTTTAGATTAAATCCATTTTAGAATCAGATGACAGAAACTATATGCCTTCCAAGATGGAAGTGTATCCTAAGAACTACCCAAATCACTACCCCTCACTTAATTATAGTATACAAAACATAATTAAATAGTAAAAAAGATGCTAGAAGTTGAAGAGAAACATAGCCAAATAGCTGCCTGGATAGAACAGCAGCCAGTCTTCTGGAATTAGTTGGGAAAAATAAGGGTGCAGGTTCTGACACAGAGCTAGTGACAAACATGCTTGCATCTATCATTTTTACAGCATTATTATTTATTCCATATCAGTACGGATTACTGTCTGCATATGAAAGGAAATGAGGAATGCTGGTCAGTTAGGAAATACAAAGACCATGGAGCGAGTGCTGAATAAAGTTCAAGTTCATTGTTTTATGGCTGCAAGTTTTCAACCTCAGGTCTATAGGGTCCCAGGTGTTCTAACATCATTTTAACTAAATCCTATCATTGTATCTGTCTCATTCATTCATATTATCATTCAGCAAACATTTGACAGAAACCTGTTCTTAACTGGAATAATTAACACTTGGCATTAGTCCTTCACATGCTCATTCATGATGTGGGGGAGCCATGTACATGAACTGTGGCATTTCCAGACTCTGGGGTACCAGATGTGCTCTCTAAGCTGGGGGATGTTCTGCGGCTACAGTGCTGTAAGTCCACATCCACTGTGTACTCCCAAAACACCTATTAATATTTCTCTTCCAGCATTCATTGCAATCTGTTAGAGTTTTCCTTTTCCCCTTGTCTTTCTCCCCCTCTAGACTGTGACAACTTTGTCACATGCAAAGTCCCAGATCGTGCAGCACATATGTACACTGAATAGATATTTAAAATAAGTAAATAAATGAAGGCATGTGTTAAAAATACTTCTAAGTTTAATATCCTTCAGTTAGCATTATTTTTTAATTCATTCATATGAAACAGCTTTGTAAAGTACAAGTCACCTTGAATATCACAGGAATATTTTTTTAATTGATCTACATCCACATGTTAAAAAAGTTCCTGCATTAAAATTTCATTATATTTTAACTTAGTTCTTGAAGTTGTCTTTTTTAAAATTCCTTCATCTCATCCCTCCAAAACTGTACAAGTTTACCCCTAATAAACTACTGCTGTTGTCGTTAGCTTTTCTTCTCCACCCAGCTCTTCCCACCCTATGTTTATTTTATTTTATTTTTCTGAAATAAGATTAATAATCTGTCTGAGGTGAGGATATTTTGTATTTAGTATTAAAACCACCAGACTTGTAAGTTTTGGTAATAAGGAGATGTTTTTAAAAACTACCCTCTCTACAATCCCATATAAATACTAGAAAAATTTAAATCAACTGAATGCTAAAAAGTGGAATGTTCAACTTCTCTCTGTGCTATTGGTATGTATTAGCTACAACGTATTTCACTATCTCCTCGTGAAATATAATGTTAGAAAATATTCTTAGTGAATCATAAAACTGAAGGTGTGCTAAGTCTTGGATAAAAATCAGAAGGAAATTTTTATATTAATTTTGCTCAGCAAAATACTTATTTGCTTAAAGCAGCAAATCCTGTAAGCCATTAGATCATCTTATTAGTTTATTCACCGGATGTTTCATGTTTAATACAAAGTTTGGAAGACTAGAAATACTCCACTTAACAAACAAACAGTAATTACTGCTTCATAATTACCATGCAACTTTATTGCCATGCATTGTTATAATTATATTTTAAATACTCCCCATTTACATGATAGACCATAATGTCTTCCATCACATCGCAATCTGTGGCTTATAACTGCATCTCACTTCCACAAAGGCCTCTTCTTCATTTAGTCTCAATTTTAACTACTGTTAAAAGAGACTAAACAAAATTAATTAGCACCATAACATGGCAATCAGGAAATTGTAGACAATATAATATTTCTGTGCTACTGAAGTCCTCTCATCCATCTCACAGAGGATTTGTGTGTTGCAGCCAAGATGTCTTCTTTCTTCTTTCTGTAAAGGAGCCAGTCAGAATCAAATCAGTGCTTCACCTTTAGTGTGCACTGGGGATCTGGTTCAAATGCAGATTTTAATTCAGTAGGTCTGGGGAAGGGCCCAAGATTCTGCATTCCTAACAGACTGTCAAATGCTGATGCCACCGCTGCCAGGCCTTAGACTACACTTTGAGCAGTATCTCTTTGAAATATCCTGTACACCTGTGTGCAAAGGCTGTTAACAGTCTCCACACGCACACTTACCTCCTTTATCCTGACCTCTGCTGTAATCACTTTCCACCCACAAGCCAGGAAATTCATTCCTATTGTTAAAGGACTTAGCACAAACAGACACAGCACTCAACCAAGGAAGCACGGGGTGATTTCACTCTAACGTGAGCTGCGGTACTCAAAGAAGGCTTTCCCAGGAGTGGGACACGTGAGCTACATTCTAAAGGTGGATTAGTGGTTTGCCAGATGGTGGGTGTTTGTGTGGGAAGCTAGGAAAGGAAATTCCAGGCAGGAGGAAAGCATTTAGAGGTGAAGGGACCAAAAGCCACTGGGTGACAGGAGACTGATGAACGACATGTTAAAGGCACAAATTCTTATCTTCTAATGGAGGAGTTTGGGTTTTATCTTACAGGGATTTAGGAATCACCTAAAAACTAAGAGATCATATAAATCTTAATTCATCTAATTTGCTATTGTTTTCTCTTCCACTCTCAAGGAAATATTCTCCTTTGGGAAACTATCAATCAGAATCACATGTCTGGAATTCAATGACATTATTTTGGAGAACCCATGTTTTTTTATGATACATTTCAAAACTTGCTTTGTGGGGTTTTATTTTTGTAAATTCATTTAGTACAATGCTGTGGCCTGATCTGCTTTCCCATAATAATCATCTGCAAATTAATAAAGTAACAGAAGATAGCTCAACTTAACAATGTCAATGAACACAGAAAAGTCATTATCAATATCCATAGCATAACAGCTTATGGAGCTAGCTAAGATTTGAAGCCTTTAAGACACCGTAAAACACAATTCACAAAGATATCTCAGTTAAAAGCTAAAAAATTCCTACTCCATGATTTTCTTAATTTCATTTAGTGTTAAAAATAATTTTTTGAAAGTTCTCTTTTTCAGTAATGGAAAACTTCAAGGTGGGTCTAAAATCTAGAATCTCACAGTCTATCTATACTTGATCCTTGGAGGGCTAACATTATTATTTGGTAATTCTTTTTTCCAAGGGGGCTTCTGCAAAATGTCCATATGCCAATGAGTAGAAGAAATCCTACAGCTAATAATTCATTCAGGGCCTTTTCTTTTCCTGCCAATGTTGTTCCCTAATTCCATAGCTCCCCAGGGTTCACAATAGGGGCTTTAAAGTATGCATGTGTTTCTGTGTCTGTGTATATGTTAGGGAAGGAAAAATAATTTTCCTTCTACCCTTCTAGGTTCTTGGCTGAGACCAATTTGAATAAAGACAGATTAACAGGAGAAAAACAAAAGAAGTTTAATAACATGTACACCTCCTGTTACCCAGGAAAACTAACTCCTCAAAATGGCCTGAGTCACCACCTTTGAATATTACCTTCAAGTAAAGACAAAAGATGTTGTTCAGTGGAAGCGGGTGGAGGCCGATTAGGGGAGGTGGGCAGGCAAAGAGCAGGAAAGGGGGCCCTGGGGACAGTCCTGAGGCCTCGCTCCACTGGTGAGAGCCTCGGGAGACTTAGAGCCATCCTTCTCTTTCAGTACAGAGAGGGAGACACCCTTACACATGGAGATTTCCCGCAAAAATGTAAATGGCTCTTACAAAAGAGTAACTTCTACTAGGTTTTCAGTTTCACCTTTGCCACTTCTTAAAAGTAATCAGCCTAAAATAATCCTTATGCCAAAGAGGTGTATTTTGGGGTGACAAATTCTGCTCTCTTTCAATATATATGTATATATCAACTCCCTTGTTTAAATAAACGTGTGGTATATATGCATATATTTATTATACATATTGATACATATATTTACACAGGGAATTGAGAAAATGCTTCCTTTTTAGAAATGTAATTACAGGTATGTGATTGTTTTAGGGAGAGTGAACTTAAGGTAGAGATTACCTCTTTCAACAAAGCATTCCTGGAACTTGCCTCTAAAATAGTTACTAAGCATTTTAATATAGGATTGGAGAAGGAGAACCCCAGTGAAACCTTGCTGATGTTGGGGAGGAAAAAATTTTCTCTACCTTTCAAGACTCTGTTGGCTGTTCTAGAATGAAATGGATATGAGACAGATTAACAGGAGAAAATCTAATTTAATTATGTACATGAAGAGCCTCCATAAGACTATGAAGCCCACAGGCAGTCAAGCAAATGAGGCTTATATGCCATCCAGAGCTAAGAAGTGGGTAAGGCTTTGGGACTTAAAAAGGAAGGCAGTTTATAGGAAAATGAAAAAGAGTAAATGTTTTGTAAATTCTTTCCTGGGTCAAATAGAAACAATGGACATACGAATTTTAACAAACAGACTTTGCTAAGTTCCTGTGTGTCAGTGACACCTAGTTCATATTATACTGTAGTTTAATCTATAAGGTGATAACAGGTCCTCTAGCTAAATTCCTTAGGCAGCTAGTGGGGAGGTTGATGTTTCTTCCTGAGCCTTCTGTTTCTCAAAAATAATTACAACAAAATAATCCACATGCCTAAGAGATACCTTTAGGGTGGCAAATTTTGATCCTTTATACTGTGTAGATGGCATGATACTCTTCCTAGAAGTAAAATATAGCTTTGATTAATTTAAACTGTCAATAGATCTGTTGCTATTGAGTGACAAAAATGTAATAATAATAATAATTTTAAAAGAGCAACAACAGAAACAGAAATGACATTCCGTCTAGGCAATTACATGTTCACACACATAGCAGGAGCATGGCTCATGGGAGATGATGGAAGCCAGACTCCGATGATAGCTCAGGAGTGGGACCTGGGCTGTGGTGGCCAGATGGTCCAGGGGCAAGCTATAGTCAGCAGGAACCACTGTGGACACACACATCCTCTCAATGAGCAAATCTCATTGTCATTCTTGGAGTATAATCAGTGGCAAGTTCTAAGGCCAAATTGCCATGTGGTTAAAATGGGACAAAGCTGATGAAAATTAAGCCCAGTTGATTAAACCCTCTGAACTCCGACTGTGACAAGTAACCAAGTTTCACAGCTGATGACTGGGCCTTGGCTAATAGAGATGGCGAGCAGCAATAATAATTGCAGCTAACATGGATTTAATGTTTAATTAGTTATGATGCGCTGTTTTAAGCCCTTTCCACTCATTAATTATTTTAATCCTCACAACAGCTCTCTGAGTTGGTAATATTATTGTCCCATCTTATGTATTAGGAAAATAAGTCATAAAAATGTAAAAAAAAAAAAAAGTGTCCAGTGTTTGGTAGCTGGTAAGTCAGGGAGCCAGATCTCAAACCCAGGAAGCAGACTGCCACCCCTACCAATTAAATGCACCCAAAATATGTTTTAGGCATCTAGAAACATGAACAACCTAAAGAGAAGCATTACCATATTCTGGGCTACTAGAAGCTGTATACTGTGTACCCTCAGAGGGTCAGTGTCAGGGGATAATGGAGAGAATCCTGCTTCAGGCAGTAGGAAGTATGACTCATGAAAGTCATACTCCAAAGAAGCATAAAAAGAAGAATCTGCAATTTTTCACAGTAGGAAAGTTAAGGAATTTCTAGATTTTTTTGCCTTTTGTGAGAAGTTTATATAATTACCAGTGATAAACTCACATGATAGAATGACCATCTTATTTGAATGGATGGATGTACCTTGAATCTTTAAAGTGGCAAGAGAGAAAATACTCTGTAGTGAGGAATTTCATTCATATATTCATATGTATATGAATATATATATACACACATATCTATATATATATTTGAAACTCACAAGAAATTTTCTTATACATAGTTTTGGGGCACAGTGATTGTGTTTACAATCTCAGTTTTTCATCTGGAGAAAGAATTTTCTTTCACTGCTTCTAATGTGATGGCAGTGTTGGAGAGAAAGAATTTTCCTCTATCCCTCAAGGTTCTTCTCACTGGTCTAGAATCAAATTGACATGAGACAGATTAACAGGAAGAATAAAACAAAGTTTAACGACATATGTGTGTGGATTTCATAGGCATGGGTTGCAAAGACCGTCGGGGGCAATGAGGTCTGTATGTCATCCTGAACCAAGGAGAAGTGGGTAGGGGTCTGAGACTTCAAAGGAAAAGGGGAGCAGTTCACAGGAATATAAAAGAGTAAATGTTTGGTAAACAAATGTTTGCTGGGCCACATGGAAACAATGGGGCACAGAGAGAAATTCTAAGACATAGCCCCATCCCTCCCTGTGTACCACACCTAGTTCACATCATAATAGTTATCTAAAGTGATGGCCCTCTTCCTGCAGCAGGTCCTGAGTCTAAATTCTTTTTATGGAGTTGATGAGGGAAGGTCAGAGTTTCTTCCTGAGTCTTTTGGACTTCGATGCTTTCAGCTCTGACATAATCTGCCCGCCAAAGGGGCATATCTGGGGCAACCTGCCTTTGGTCCCTACAGTAGGGACAGTCTGCAGACGTTTCATGACTCAGTCTTTCCCTTTGTGATCTTCATGGCTTCAGCAAAATGATGAAAATCAGAGGCTCTTAAGAGCAGACAGTTGAAAAGCCTTTGTGCTCCATGAGGAATGATGTTTGTTAGAATGACTGTCTTATTTGAATGGATGGATGTACCTTGAATCTTTAAAATAGCAGAGAAAATATTCTATGATGAGGAATTTCATATATATGTTCATATATATATATATATATAAATCTCACAGGAAATTTTCTTACACATAGTTTTGGTGAATACTCTTTGCTCTATAGACAGAGTTGTGTGCCAGAATGAGTTACATATTCCCTACGTGCTGTCTATAGGACAGGAAACATTTTGTGTGTTTTATTTCTTTTTCTCTTGGTCAATTGTGATCCCCTTTCCGCTGTTTGAGCCATTTCCTCCAATACTTATGAATAGAAAGCTGCTTCTAATAAAATGTAAACTAATGGAATTCTCATAAATTCCATCATGTTTTCTTTTCTTTATCCAGATTAGTAAATGTAAGGAATCCTAGGTAGGAGTGGGAATGGGGAGGAATGGGTGTTGGGGGAAACGGTATCAGTTTCCTGCTAAGAGAGTAATGTTGGATATCAATTACGAAACAAAAACACTAGTAGTGTGAAATAATGCAGATTTATTTAGCTCACACGATTGTGGGATGGTCTTGACTGACCTCACCTAGGCTTATATCTTTTCCGTGGTCAGCTGCATGTTATCTATGGATCCCTGCAGATCCTCGAGAGGCTCACTCATCTCTAGGAGGCGGCTAACCATCAGATGACCTAGTTTGACCTCTGCTGTGAAAGCAGGGATGACTCACCTACATTTGTACCTCATCCTGCAGCACACTAGGCGGTGCGTATTCACATAGCCATGCAGAGATGCAAAAGAAGCAGGCCCAGTGCCTAAAAACATTTCAACTTTCAGTGTGTCTCATCTACTAACATCCCATTGGCCAAAGCAATTCCCATGGGGTCAGACCAATAGCCCGAATGAGAGGCCTCAACAGTACTGTTCGTCCAAAGGCAAAGACACTGGATGGGTGAGGAATTAGGAGTACGTGGGGGAGGAATAAAGATTTCCTTCCACGGTACTAAGTTCTTGTCTGACACCCCCTGTAATAAACAGGAGAAAAACAAACAGAAGTTTAATAACATGTACCTCCTGTATACATAGGAGAGACCTGGGAAAAGTGAGTAATTCTCTGAGGGAGCCCAGGCCACCATCTTAAGTACCTTGTCCAGCTCAACAAAAAAGATGTTAGGGAGTCAGTCATTTAGGAGAGGTGACCAGGTAAAGCATGTAAGCCAATGTAAGGCTGCTGTACAGACTTGTCTTTACCTTCTCCACTTATAAGAGCTTACAGAGATTTAGTATCATCCATCTCTTGCTGCTACAGAGAGGGAGACACCCTTGCAGATGTAGATTTCCCTTACAAATATAAAGGTCTCTTACAAAAGGGTCACTTCTACGCAGTTTTCAGAGCTTTTCCTTTATCTGCTGTTTCTTAAAAACAATCAGTCTAAAATAATCCTTATGCCAAAGAGATGTATTTTGGGGTGACAAATTCTGCTCCCTTTCAAATAATAATAGAATTAATCTTCAGCAGAACTCATTTTCCGAGGGGGTGGGAAGAGGAGGAGGTTCGTTTTGGTTTTTAGGTTGCAAATTTACAAATTAATGTTTGGTTTATTTAAGCAAATAAGCTAACAAAATCCCTCCCAGCCATGTTCATGCATTGATCAAGTTTGTTAGGCCAATATGGCTTTCTCTTTATTCATTCTTTCAAAAATATATCTGTGTTTGCAACCAGTGGCAATTTTTCCAGTCAGGTAGGGATGTGGAGGGGATGTCAGTTCTCAAAGAATAATTTTTGCCCTTCTGTGTTTCTAAAGGTTTTGCCATTTTGCAATGTCACTATTGGAAGAGCAGTTCTGTCATACTTCAGTTTGGTTCACTTTTTCTTAGGAAGTAAGTTTCTGTAAGTCACCCAGGACCACCACATCTTCCTCCAGTCTGTGATTCATTGATTAGGGCCATATCCTTTGGCTATATTTACCATGTGGTTCACTTAATATCCAAATAACTGTTCTCCCTGGGATTCTGACTGGGTTTTTCTGGGAAGCTGGAAAGAAAGGGTAGAATGGACAGTCCACTTCTAGCCTTTTTGAAATTGTGGGGGAGTAATGAGGAAAAGAAGAGCTCATTTGGTTGCAATTTGGAACATAGTTCCCTTTTAAGAAAGACGCTTCTAAGTATCTCTTTCCAGAACAGAATCCTACAGCTTCTACACTGAAAACATAGTGGCGGTGAGAAATATTTATCCACACACAAATATGGGTTATGTTGAAAAGCCAAATTCAGCTCAGTAAATTGTAAAGATCTTATTGGCTTTACTCAGCCACTCCTGAATCTGGCGATGCCTGCCTCATCTAGCTGGTAGAAAGGAGTTCGGAGGAGCTCTACAAAATGAAAGGCAGAAGGGAGGGGGGACAAGGAAGTTCAATGAGCACAAGGTGGATTGGTCACCGGGAGGTCATGTCCCTTTAGGGTTTGGCAGAGATCTGTCAGGCAGATTATCTCACTAGGGCTGACCTGGGGGGGCCTGAGTGACTGATGAGAGACTCCATTCCTGGGAAGGGCAGAACCAGCAATTAAGTTAAGTTTCGTGATGGGGAGCTTAGCTTTAGTGACTCCCTTTCGGGCTTGCGGTGTTTGAAACACTAACCTAACTGGGATGGGTGGACACTGGCCTCTTTTTTTCTAAGTCAAATTCACATTCTGTTCAAGTGATTATTTTTTTCAATGATCTTTGCTATATTCTTTTATATTCTGCCAGTACTTTTTGAAGCCCAGATAGTTAGAACAGCGACCCACAGGATTTGGACTACAAGGGAGCCAAATAATCTCTCCAGAAGCAAGACTTCAAAAGACATGCCTCCCAAACTACTGTGACTCAAATCATCACTTCTTCTGAAGGGGGATTTGCTAATATAGAATTGGTTTCTTATCTTCCCAGCCCCTAGTGAACCTTTACTGTGCAAATTCGCTGATGGAGGACAAAAGAAGAGACAGAATCAAAGCAAATACACCCAGAATGGAAGGCCTTGGCCCAGGGAAGGAGAGGTGAGTCCTGACTGACTTTTGCTCAGAAATTTGGCAACAGATATCTCTCAGAAGGGCCAAATAATAATAGAATTAATCTTCAGCAGAACTGAAGTTTAAGGCAGACATTTAGGCAGATATTTAGGGCCATGATGAAATCAGGTCCTGTGAAAAACCGCTTCTAAGGGGAAAATAAGTAGGACTCCGTTAATATGCTCAGGAGAAAATTACTTGAGGAGGGGCATAGGACTTCAAAATTGACCTCAGTTCTGCCTTTCAGTAAGTCTTCCATCTTTAACCAAACTTGAACCCGACAGGCACTCACTAAAAGACTTTCCAACAAAGAATTGATCCATAATCATAGGAGTTAAGAAAATACTTTCAGTGAAATCCATAGTGAGAGTTGAATGTTCGTGTTTTGAAAAAAGCAAACAAAAATTTAGATTTATTTTATTCTACCCCTGAGATGCTTTACTTACACTTATGTTGATGCATATATATCCATATATTCATAAACCTGCTGTTCTGTGCTTTATATATGTATATATCAATATGAAATACGATTTTCTGTTGATCAAGGAGAGAGAAAAGTTGATACACACAGAATTTTGCTTCTCACAAGGAGAAAAGCATTTAACAGTTAGTTATCCATTTGCCGTCCTAGCACAAAACAGTAGAAATGCAAGCCTATGGATTCAATGCCACATGAGAATAGATTCCTTTTGATTATTTTTGTTGTAAGCAGAAGAGGAAAAGGTGTCTGGGCTTCTAAGAGATCTTTTCATTCTTTGTGAAATGGAATGGAGTTGTTTGAATGATTTGAATAAATGCCATTTTTTTTTTACCAAGGCCATAATTTCAACAGAAGAGCTTTATTTAGTATTTCTATTCAGAGCACCTACTTCATCCATTTATCATTTGAGAGGCAGCCTACTTGATGCAAAATTTTACACTTTCAGCACTGGAAGAACAGTCATGAGGAAAGAAAAGAAGATGGGATTTTCCTCAGCAAAACCTTTAGCTATTTTTTAGTATCTAATGCTATCATCTGTTTTGAGTACTTCCATTAGGGTCTCAAAACCCCTCTTTAAGTAGGTACCTATGTTCAAGTACTCTGTAATCTGTAACTCATTACCTTAGGAATCACCATTAAGCACCTGAACTAATGAAAAAAGGCAAGAGTTTCAATATTTCAACATTAGAAAGGGAGTTTTTGTTATGCTCAAAAGAGGAAAAAGGAAGGGAATGATGAGGAATGTGTTTTTAGTGATCAGCAGGTAGCCCCTATGGCCCCCAAGAAGACAGCTGATTTCTGACAGCACTCATTACCACATGAGTCCCGTATGAGATATCCATAGTCTAGAAGGATTCATTTGATCCTGTAAAATTTGGTTGGGTCAAATGCCTGCTCATTAGAGATTTCTGGATCACACACTATAGCCAAAAGCATCAATACCCATCAGGTAACTGGGCACTAATGACTGAAACTTTGGTTCCTGTTTCCTTAAAAACCTATATTATTACATTTCAAAAAAAGAGATGCCAGTTGCAACAAGACCCCTCACTTGAGTGTATCTTTCTTAGAAACCAAACCCATAAACATAAAAGAAATGTAGGCTTAGATGTGCCCTGCTACTCCTGTTTACAGAATCTAGGGCTTTGGGGATTTACAGCATGACAAAGGCCATGTGCACTATTGTCATGGAAGCAGTGCGGAATCAATTTGAGGGCCCAAATCACCTTATAATTTAAATGTAGGTTTTAAAAGTATATTCCTAATCTTTGTTTTCAAAAGCTGCTTTTTAAGAACTACAGATTTTCCTATTGGACTATGAAAATCAAGGGACTTAATAAACTTATCTGTGGCCAATAAAAATATATTCCAAGTGTGTATATATATTCTAAGTGTGTACATGCATAGGGAAAAAACCAGGAGAAGAAATGGCATGTGCTAAAAATATGTTCATCAAATATCTTGGTTTTGAGATGATCATTATTAATTTTTATACCTTGATCATGGTCTTAGATGTAGACACACCAAGAGTGTTGGATAACTGTACATTCGTCATTATATATTTTTTCCTTCTATTTCTCTTGCATGGTACTTGCTAGAGTATATTAGCAAGTTGATCAAGTATGACATAATATGAATTAATCCTATGTAAACAATGTTTAATTAACTTTTTATACCAGTAAATTCTAATTACTGTATTTCATTGTTTCTAAAACACACATATCTATTGTTGTTTTTCCACATTTTAACACTTCTGAAATTGGTTCTCCTCTTATAATCAATAGATTTATTACAAGACAATCTGCATTTGTTCCCCTTAGACACCCGGGGGCACTTTCTATATTCTCTACTTAAGGTCTTAGACCACACTGATCTCATGAATTGAAACTCTAACCACAGTGAGGACTGTGGAGGGTTTTTTGTTGTTCCTTTTCTTTGTCCAGCATTAAGATTGAAACATGCATCTTCCCTTGAACTCCATATCTGATGCATGGTGTTGCTCTCATTTACCTGTAGACCTTTAGCATCCCGGCTTTATGAGATCATTTCAGGTATTTGTTTTTAGCTTGTTTGTTTATTCATTTTGTTATATAAAATAATGGTAGACCTTTCAATCATTATTGCCTTACAAAAAAATGAAAGATGATAATTTAGATTCGGATTCTTCAGAACTTAAGTTAATAGCACAGATTGAGGCTAATGTTTACTGTGTTTCTCTCTTGAAAATCAGATAAAAAAGAGTAGTGTGACAAGGATTTCAAATGAAATGCTTAAGATACAAAACCAGCTGATGGCAAAGTATCTTAGAAGTACTTTAAACATGACAATTGATCAACTAATTAAAATTTTAATTTATTACGTAAAG
Source organism: Manis pentadactyla (assembly GCF_030020395.1). Lineage (NCBI taxonomy): Eukaryota > Metazoa > Chordata > Mammalia > Pholidota > Manidae > Manis > Manis pentadactyla. The sequence continues at coordinate 38,892,197 of NC_080032.1, read as the reverse complement.
CTGTTTTCTTCTGGGTAGCATTTTGATAACAATTCTTTTAGCATAGTTTATTGAAATGCATTTCTTTACCAAAAAAACTAATACTGAAAACTTTATACACATAAATTAATGCAAATTAGTGAGGTTTTAAAATACAAATATATGCTGGTGGACATGTTTTTGCATAAGTGAAAAACTCAGGGATATTTTAAAGTTATTAACTAATCTCTCAAGTGACAATTGAGACTGAGCAGAATGATCAAGGATTGAAGCTATTAGGCCTGTCTTTCCTGGCGCTCTACAGTTTATTTTATTTATTCACTCTGTAGTTCTCAAACTCTTTGGGCTTGGCATCCCTTTATACTCTTAAAACTATTATGCATTAGTTCATTAAAAAAGTAAGCCTATTACAGTTGACAAAAATAGTATATTTATATGGGAAATACTATGTGTTTCAAACCAGACAATTTGTGTGGGGGTTGGGGAATGGCACCATTTTACATGCTTTGCAAATTACAGGCCTTAGTAAGAGGTGACCAGATTTGAATATCTATTTCAGCTTTCAAGCTCTTGCAATATACTGTTTGGTTTAAGTATATGAAGAATATCTAGCTTCATATAGACATGCCATTGAAAAAGGGGGGGGTGGTATGTGGATCTCCCAGAAATCCAGGAACTCCTGGGTGTCCTTAGACCACACTTTGAGAACCACTGTCCAAGAGGAGCTTGAGGCAAAGAACAGTGCTGATATTCACCTTCATATACCAGACAAGCCATGCCTTATTAATTAAAAATATATTTGTATCATTTGGTAAATAAACAAATAAACACTAGCATTAGTCCATCAGTGCAAAAACCCCACAGCCTCTTCCACCCTGGTAACTTCTCCAAGATTTCTCATGGTCCAGCAAGAATGGGGTACTGGCTGGCAGAGCAGGGGTTCCCTTGGATCCTACCCCAACATTTCTACTCTGATTGCCCAGTGCTTATGCCATACTGGTGGTGAAATATTTTTAATGTCACTCGAGCTCGGAAATGGTGCCACTTTATCATCACTGACTCTCCTGACATTACATTGGCCAGATATTCCATTACATCTGAGGCTATATGCTCAGTTCTTTACTTTGGGCAAAATGTTGCCCAGATTGATCTTGTTGGTGGTCCCCCAAGTGGCCGGTCTGGAATCTAGAATGCTTCAAATCAGTCCAAATATATGTTGGGAACGTGAAGAGGAACTCCTTTTGTGTCTTCCTGTATTTCCAAAGGAAAGCATTTCTAATGACTACAAAAAGCCACCAAATTTATTGGGACTCTACATACCAATTGATAAGAACAGCTGATGAAAAACATTCAGCTATGTTGTAAAGATGATTGTATTACATCAAATAAACATGTCTAATACGATGATGAAAGTCACTCAAATTTTGAAATTGCTTTCAGTTGATTTTTGTCATGACTAATCTTTGGGTTTCTTTCAGAATTTTCAATATAAGTAAATGCTAAGTTTCAAATCAGAAGATGATGCTGTTTCACCAAATTTTCATGCTGGGATGTTATCCTTAAATAGTAAATATCATAAACAAACTATTTCTCAATGGCTTCAAAACTAATCTGGCTTTTATAAAATCTTCCCAGGCCCTATACTAATTGAGTCAGTAAATGTCATTGATAACAATTGCTTTGGGAATTTGCTTCCAAGAAATAATATTTTGGCCATGGACACAAACAAGAGGCATGGCAATTGAACAAAAAATAACCCAACAAAGGACTCAGATGTCTAGTGAAAAAAATGCCAAAATTTTTATTACAAAAACTAAAATCAATAAAGTAGCATTTCTTGCCTTTATCTTATTTACAGTTCTCTGCTAGAGTCAATCGAAAAGCAATGAACAGTAAAGAGTATTTTCTATCTGAACATATTTTTTCTTACCATGGAAACACTTAAGAAGATTATCTTCACAATCAGGATATGAAAATGAATTAATGGAACTAATGTAATATTGTTAACAATCAACATTCAGGTTGCCAGGAAAAGTGTCTAGGTTATGTTGAAGAGAAAATAAAGTTCCTTTGGGGGGATGCATTCTAGGAATACTAAGCTTTAGAATTCCTTACCGATCCCCAATTAAAGAGCAAGTTTAAATGAGACTTGATAGTTATGTTATTTCTCAGAGACATTTAATTTAAGTGCATTTTTATTTGCACAAGACACAGGCCTCTGGGTAACAGTAATGTAGTGTATACACTACATAATACCAGGGGATGCCTTTCGCACAAACCAGATGTCATTGGCACCCCTTAGCATAGTGAATGCTGTGGCTCTACCTGGGCAGGTTTGTTTGAAAAGCTTTAAGGGAGCAAAAAGACTGACATAGTCTATTTTAATTTCCTTAGATTAGTAGATCCTATTAATGCTCTCACACAATCTGCTATTTAGTGAGCTGAGAGCTAAGGTTATCAGTTTTATCACAGCCAGCTTAAGCTGAGTGATGTGTTATGACCTATAACCCAAATAATATGTTGTCTATTTTCAGAACTGAAATCAACTTGTTTTCAGTGATGAATGAAAAATTTATCTGTGCTGTAAAATTTATAACTCTTGTCCATTCAGGGCTACTATTAATAAAAGATCTCTTCCATGCCAGTAAGTGAATGAAGGCCTGTAAAGTCACGTGGAAGAATGGGATTTCTCATGCTATTAAGATGTCCATAGCCACATGCAGGCAAAGTTGATAAACCTGATTCCACCATCCAGCCTCCTCCCATGTGCCTTAGGGCATTAAAAGTAATTATTCTGACTAAATCCATTTATGATTGAGACAAAGACATCATTTCAGATTTTGAGTAGGCATACAGCCAGGCTCAGTAAGACAATAGTTACATCCTGTATGCCCATTCAGATGAATAAACATTTTCTCCAAAGGATCTGTCCTGATGTTTATGTTTGTTTTGGTTTTTATTTTTTGAAAGAAGGTGAATACACACAGATTTGGCATCATAATTATCAATAACAACTGTTTGTTCATCACTGTAATCCTCAGTCCTCTTGTCATCATAAAGCATTTGTTCCTTCCATGACTAATTTGTTCTGCATCCTGAGAACATGACAACATGTGAGGATGACCTCTTCCCTGAATGTATGTTCAAAATATACATACTAAATGACCCCTCTAATCCCCTTTGTGTCTCCTATTTGCTTTCTTAACTTCCTTAATACATGGCTGATTTTTTGCAGAAATATTCTTTTAAGAGAAGAATTTCTGTTTGAAAGAGATTTTTTAAAAGGTCACATTGAAGAAGAAGCAGCTTAAACATAAAACATTCTGTCAGTCAATAAACCCTTTAATGAGTGTCTATTGTGTGAAGGGCAAAAGACAGGATATAGTAGACATGATGGAACATACATTTCAGGTTCCTACCCCGGGGGAACCTGAAATGGCAAAGATCTTCTCTTTCTATAAAGTAGGAGATGAAAAGTGGACTAGAATATAATTTAGCATTGTAGTAATAAAATCTCCGACTGCAGTCGGCATCATGCCTATGCAACAGTGAAAGAAACCAAATACAAAATAGTAATAATAACAGCAAAGCATAAACCACAAGAAAATCAGTTCACATTTATTTTTTTACTAATCATTAACTGTTTGGTTGACGATGGTATGTTTTTTACAGTAGGTTAATGAGAAATTGACTTGTATGCATTTACAAACCAGAAGTTCTCCCCAGAGTTGGAAAGCTCCACCTTGTCACTTGTCCTGTGTGCTTGGGTACTGAGGTGGCACAGAGGGAATAATGCTTAGAGAAGCAACTTAAGCTTTGGGACGTTCTTTAATAAAATTTGAGTCCTCTGATACACCCATTGGGGATAATAATTCTTTCTGAATGTTAAGGAATTGTGTGTATCCATGTCCATGATGTGCTCAATATTGCTTGTTTTTCCTCATGATTTACAGGCACTCTATTTTAGTGGCTAAGGGAACAAAGTCTGGAGTATAAATCACAGCTTTTGACAGCTTCCAAGCTGAGTGGCAAACTCAGGCAAGTTTGCCCATCTTTAAACTTCAGTTTCCTTCTCAGTAGAATGAAAATGGTTAAAAGCGTTTATTTGGTGATTGGAAGATTGACTGAGGTGGTGAAGGTAAAACATGGAGCACAGTGACTAGCAAACTATAATTACTCAAGTATTAACTATTATAGCTATCATAATATCACCCACACAAAGTAGAAAGGTAGAAAGCTGGCTCTGTTATGTATTTCTTATGACCTGAATTCTTAATTCCTTGGTTTCCAATGTCATGTCATGTCTATGTCTTATTATTTTCCAAATGGGATTTATTTTTAAAGATACATTTATTTGAATGAAAATCTGTTACCAGTACCATTTCCCAGCTGAATTTTTTACTTACTTTATAAAATATTTTATGAAATAAGTAAAAATTAATTTAATTTTGAATTACATTTTTTAATGTTTTTATAGGATCACATTCCAAATCATTATCTGCATTCCAAGCATTAGTCAACACTGAAACATTAGGTGGTTTTCAAATTTCTAGCCCATTTTCTTTTGAAGATCTGGTAATTATAAAAGCCAAGAGCTGGCAAAGAGAGGGGAACTTAGATGTAGAAGATGCATGAAAAAGAAAAAAAACGAAAAGAAAAAGAAAAATTAGAACTATTGGTAGATATCAAGGAAAAGTTTGAGCTACTATTGAGAATTGAATTATGTGGTTGATGTTTTTAAAGGGTAAGAAGATCAATTAGTAACCTATCTATTCTGACAAGTAATGGCAATTAATTTTGGATACCAAAGTTACTTATACAACCTCTGTAGCTATGAAAAATATTCCTCATGCTCAAGTACCTTCCAGTATCCTTCAAAACAATTATCTTTGATCAAAGAAGCATTCTAATGCCACAATTGGTGACTTACTGGATTTAACAAAGTATTGGGAAATGGGAATTTTCTTGCATATTCTGTGTCTCCGTGGTGCTGGATATAAATAATCTTCAAGTACCCACATCCTAATGTATTTCAGGGGCAATGTTACCAAATTCTTCTGTGTAACAACTTTTTTAGGATCCTTATAAATAGTGGTATTAATGCTATTTATAAAATTTCCTTTTGTTTATTGAAAGACTCATACTCATGAAATTATCAGTTTGAAAAAAGATACAGTTGATCTGCATTGTACATGGGCCCCATGTTTGCAAATTTACCTACTCACTAAAATTTATTTCTAAGCCCAGAATGAATGCTCATAATTCTTTCATGGTCATTTCCAAATGTACAAAGCAGTGAAAAGTTTGAGTCACCAAACATGCACACTTCCAGCTAACAGTGAATGTATGATGCTCTGCATTCTTGTTTCAGCTCCTATACTGTCAACAAGTGTGCTTTACCTGGTTTATTTAGGGCCATGTATTTTGCACGTTTGTGCTTGTCACTGGTGATTTCACTGTTTAAAACAGCCATTAAGTGTACTGCTGATGTACTATCCAATGTTCCTAAGCACAAGAAATCTGTAATGGGCCTTATGGAGAAAACACAGAAAAAAAGGAGATTGGCTTTGTTCAGGCAGGACTTATTGTACAGTTGGCTGTGAGTTTAATGTTAATGAATCAACAGTATATGTTTTAAAGGTGTCTTTAGACAGAAACACACATCAAACAAGGTTTTGTATTGAGCAGTTGGTGAAAATATTATGATCAGAAGCTTGCAGTAATCTAACCCTCTATTCTGTCCAGTAGCAATGATAAATTACTCACTAATGTGTTCATGGTGACTTTATAGAATATAATTACTGATAATAATAAGAATCAATTGTATCTTATTTAATGATTACTGTTGTTGAGTGAGACTCAACCTCATGTTTAAGTTTATGCTTCTTCCATTGATACAAAAACAATGTGCATAGACATCAAAAGTAATTATACCAAGGCTTGAACCAACTGTTTTCATTTGAAGAGCTGTGTTACAGACAATTATCATTTGTTTTGAATTAAAGATGATATTTCTTATTCTACTCAAACAACAAGTGTAAAACTTTCCAAGGAATTAGGAAAAAGTCTTGATCCTATTTTAATTAATTTAATGAGCCTATAAAGGACCACTTGGCTTATAATCACTTCATAAAGATCATTGAACATTTGATCCAAAGTAAAGATTAATGTATATTCTTATTACTAAAAAAGACAGTAGCCTAATACATTAAACTATATTTACAATCACTTATAGAATTGTTATTTACTTGCCTATCTGTATATGAGAAGAAGACTGTATTGACACTTTAGGAACCAAAGTGGGTCACATTGATATGGAAGATGAATGTTAAAGGCTACACAGATGGCTGTGGAAGTAATGACACAGTCTGCATTAAATCTGGAGAGAAGAGGTTATTCCTATGGTCACCATTCATTGGAGACTTTCTCAACAGAATATTTTGTTGAGTTTCTTGAAAGCATATGGCTGTCGCTAGCTGTTACCACAGCTAATGTGAAGCTCATGCTTCGAGACATCTTAGCAGTGAGGAAGACAAGATGCAGCTCAACCATGTGGCCCCCTTGCCTTCTGTGGGATCTGCTCTGAGTAGTACATCGAGCTCACAAACTTTTTAATCAGTCACCAGTCAATATTCTTCTTATTAAGGATGAGAAAAACCTGATGACAAGACCAAGGAATACATCATTTCTATTTTCTGGGAACCCATATTGACTGCAATTTGGTTTTATAATATTGAACATTAGGAAATTTATGTTTGGAAATATGAAATTGAAGTACTTCCTCAATGAGCCAGTAGAAATAAAAAATTGAAGGATAAACTGAAGCACAATTTCCTATGAAATTTTATGTCTAAAGAATTTTTTGAAAGACCGTAATAGCATGCATGTTCAGGTGTCTTCAACCATATTCCATGAAGGTAGAAACATCATCTATGTAGTTCACTACTGTTCCCTTTGGGTATATTACAATGCCTGGCAATTCGTTGTTGAATTCTTTTTTTAATGAGACATTTAAAAAAATCAAGCTGTGTCTACCAACAATGTCAGGTTCTATAAAGAGTCTTTTTAACCTTGAACTGAGGACATTCTTTATACATCTGACCTTGAAAAAAGCAATTGGCCATTATGATGATGGGTGACAACACTTGCAATTGAGTTTGTTAACCAACACGCCAGATGTAATTTTATTTATTTCATATGCTTTACCTACATAGCGAGCAGGCTCAGGGTAAATGACCCTTCTAATCTCCAAGTAGACCTTCCCATTGGCACAAGAACTTGAATTCTCAATAATTCAGCATGAAAACTTTCTTACTTAGTTAAGTGTTCTTATTTTAAAGCTGCTGCATGCAGTATTTACTAACCCATGGTCACTAAAGATAAAAAATTTCATCTTAAGAAATTTGAACATGATGTGGTTCATGATGATCTCCAGTCCTCCACCTGGTGTCCATTCTCAAGGAAGAAGATGGGAAAACATATTGATGTTCTTGGAGAGGAGGTAGGGCTTAGGAAGAGCTTAAGGCTGGAAAGATTATATTAAACAATTACAAAGGGAAAAGCTGATAAGTGATCTCCATGTCTCCTATCTTCCCTTGACCCAGATCAAGGCAACTAAGTGGGACATCAACCAACTGGGAGATTTCTGGAGACCCAGCTTGCCACAAGGCTCAGAATTTCTTATTGATAGAGAATCAATTATAACCTCCAGGTAATTTCAAATTGCAGCTGAGACCCAGGAGAATGTGGATCAATTAGCCAGATTCCTAGGACTTTCATCTCTTTTTGGCGGCATAGTCTTGCTCTGGTATCAATCTCAGCATTTTAGATTTTTCACCCTACCTGCCCTATATGGTAGGTGTTTAGCCTGAGGATTATAGCCCCAGGCAAGTTCACTATGGATTCATGAGACTGAGAAATGACAATGGAACATTCTTGGAGTAAAAGGGTTTATACCCAGCTTTATTCTCCCAGTGGTAGGTCGAGCACTAGAATCACGTCTGTATCCAGAAGTCTGCAGGTCCATAATCCTCCTCCATCTCTGCTTCCACCCAGAGCCCTGAGCAGAGCTCTTTACATAGTGACTCATTCAGTAATAGCTTATCTCCTATGGGTGTGGAAGCAGTAGCCTCACAGTAGGCCAATTACATCATCAAGTAGTTTAGGGTCAGGTGAGGATCCTGGCCATAGGAACTTCATTTTTTCCCATATGGTCACTTAGATTGAGATAAAAACAGAAGCACCCGCATAAAACCTGGCAATGTTCTCTTGTGTCCTTTTTGATTATCAGTCAAGGCTTGATTTAACTTAGGTTTTAATGACACACTGGTAGGATACCTTCTTTCCCCTCAAGACTTTGAGATGTTTAGCCAGCTGCATCACATAACACTAATACAGCTTTTCTTCTGTTTCCCCTTTAATGATACTTTTTGTTTGTGTTTGAGCCAATGTAGGCTTTCTCAGCCTTCCAGGCTTATTTCTGTCTTCATCTTTTTATCTTGCCCTTCTCTATTGCTATATAAGGGAGAAATTCTCTGTCTGACAAGAATGTTCTAGTAAAAGCCAAAAATGAAAAATATCCTAAAATATCCTGATGACATAGTGGCACAAACAACAGCATTACTCCTCCTGATAGTCTTTTCTCAGACAAAAAGAGGTGAAATTTCTCTATTCTGTGCCTATTTTTGCTATTTTGTAAAGTGATACATCTCTTGCATTTCATTTGCTTGATTTCTGATGGATCCCTGAAGATGTCAAGATGACTTCTAAGAATCTTCTCCACACTCTGGAACAGAAACTTGGATAAAAGGGGCCTCCAGGTTTTTCAACTGTTGCTCATTCCTCCCAGGCTCTTGCTGAAGGTTTGGTTCAGTTACACTGGCTTCCCTGCTGCCTTGGGAGGTCTCAACAAGCCCAATAATCATCTTGCCTCCCCTCCCTCTACTAACCAATTAAGGTCTGAGACAGTTTCTTTAGAAGTTCAATTGAGTTCAACTTAAGTTTTAAATGGAAATTGTACTAATCCGGATGAATTAATAACACTCAAATTCCATTTTCAAATATGAAGTCCAGATACAAAATTTTTTTAAGCCATTTATTCATTTATTAATTAATTCACTTAACAAACATTTACTGAGTTCCTAATATATCCCAAACACTGGCCCAGAAAGAGGACAGACCAAGCCCGATGTGAGGAAGAGGCCAGCTGAGAGTCGCAGGTGGCAGAGAACGATCATGTAGCTCCCACCCTGGGTTTGCATGAGTGAAGGTTCCTGTGGCCCTGATCCTCACCTGCACCTGAATTAATTGATATAACTGGCCTGCTGCTAGGCTACTGCTTCCATACCTGTAGGCAATAAACTATTATTGCCAGAGTCTCTATAATAAGAGCGCTGTCCAGTGCTCTGGGTGGAGGCAGAAATGAGGGAGGATTACGGACCTGCAGACTGTTGGATCTAGATGGACTTGTATTGCTCCAGCTGCCACCAGGAGAACAAGCTCCTCCATTGTCATTCCCCAGTCTCACTGAATCCATAGTGAACTTGTCCAGGGCTGAAACCTATTGGCAAGATACTGGGTCACAGGAGCAGAGAAAATCAGTGGTTAATACCACATGGAGAGAAATGGCTTCAAAAGGCTGTGACATCTAGTCTGAAGCTGGAAGAAGAGAATTTCAGTTTTTCCTTAGGCATGATGCAGAGTTTCCAGTTTCCAAAGCTACAGAGGCAAAGGCTCAGAGGCCACACTGGAGGGCAGGGTGAGTGTCTGGTCGAGTTTGGGGAAGGGTATGGTCTAGAATTGTACAGCGAGCTTGTGGAGGTGAGTAGGTGCATTTGGATTTGATCATGAAGGGCTGTATGGGCCATGTTTTGTCTCAAAGGTGACAGGATGCCACCTACAGGAAGGATTAGGATGTGGCCAGATTTGCCTCTCAGAAAAACCTTCTTCACAGTATTTGGCTGGTGGATTGGAAGGAAGTGCAAGGAAAGACAGGATATTTTTACCAAAGGATATTAGTAAACACCCAAACAAGGAATGGTAACTTGTTAGAAGATATCGGCCATACACTGAACTTAACTAATTTAACTTGGCAACAAATCTGAAGAATGCAGTATAGATATTTGAGATTGAGACCAAGATTCAGGAATCACTCAGATACGAACAATAGTTGGGATCAGAAAGCAGGTGTTGTCACTGAGAGGAGGTGGGAAGCGTGGCCCTGAGCGCTGGCATCCCAAAGGCAGACGGAGTGAGGAGCCCCAAAAAGAAGTCCAGGGAGGGGCTCAGAGGCCAAGGGAAGCAGTTTTAATAGAAGAAAAATTCGGTGGACAAATGATGCAGACTAATCAAGTGTGATTTAAAATATAGGTATTCCTTGGATTCAGAAATGATGAAAAGTTAGGGAGTGCAGGGTGAGCCATTTTACAGGATGTTTGGCATCTTTTATAGAACAATTAACAGGGATGTTTCTGTCTTATCTCAGGACTGTGCAGCCTCACCTCTCTCTTGTAGTTTGGTGATTTCCTTGTATACTGGCTCATTTATCCCTCATCCTCTCTTCAGGAGGGGGACTGGCTGCACATAGCCCAGGGAGCATCTTCTCAGCAGGTGAAAGCAAACACCTGCCTTACATGGGTGACTGCCTCTGCGAGAGAAGCAAACCATTCAATAGTCGCCTGACTGTGCCAGGGCTGTCCCAGTGAAACCCTACCACTTGCCTCCTAGGAAGGCCAGAGTTCATTCTGTCACCTCCCCTTTCAGCAAGTGCTCCAATAACCTGCCCCCAGTTTCTCTCTGGGTGTATTATTTCCTAGGATTAGTTCCTCTTTACACAGGAAGGAGGTTAAGAGCCCTTTGGCCAAAACCTTCACTGAGTATTGATCATGTGGTTTTCTTGTGATCATTATTGGCTCCTCTGAATAGCTTGGATAGCCACCACGTCCAGGGTCACATATGAAATCCTCAATTTCTCAGCCAGTCTGGCTGTTTAGATCTATGAATTCTTACTAGCTTCCACCACTATAAACTATCTCATTATCCTTGAATCTCAGTCTTAATGCCCAACCTCCTGCCCATCCCCACTTGAAGCCACCTGGCTGCAGCAGTACCCACCCATCCCAGCTCTTCTGTGTTGTGCTGATTTGGCAAAGCGAAATGATGATTCCTGATACTTTGAAGCTTACTGTTGAATCAGGCCTCTAAGACATATTACTTTGATAAATGATGTGCTTTATTTTTCCCTCCTGCACTTAAAATTGTACAAGTCATAGAGGATAATAATATGCTTCTTTAAGTGAAAGGGTTTTTCCATATTAGAAAAGTAATTCTCATTATATAAAAGCATCAGATAAAAATATATGAAAGGTAAAAAAGTCATTTATAGTTACATCACACAAATATTTTGATGTTTAACATTGTAAAAATTAAGTTTTGTTTTATTTCTAGTCAGAAATTTTTAAATTTTAAATATTTTTAATCATTGACACATAGGGTATATATCATTTTGTATTATGATTTCCTCACTGAAAGGACATGTCTCCTAAAGAGAAACACTGGTAAATAAGTGTAAACAAAGCTAAAAGGTTTCACTTCATTAGTAGTACCTAAACTTTAATGACACATTATAATTTTCAAGCCCTTTTACCCACGTTTTAGGCCATCTTATTTTATTTATTGAATTCATAACTATAACCAGCTAACAGTGGTAATATTATTAAAATTGGTTGTAAGAAATAAACTTTATAAAGATGATATACAGAAAATGATATTATCTCTTCTTTGGCTTCTTTAGCTTCTTGTACTAATTGAGTAAACAATACTACAGCATTTACTGCATATTTACTAAAGTGTTGCCTTCAATCTGACCATAGAGGGTTGGAAATTCTTGTGATTAGTCATTTGTAACTCATCCAGTTATGTACATCATGTGTCACGGCAGAATTTAGGAAGAGGAAAATGTTGGGCAAAAACATCACTGTTGCAATTTTCGGTGAATCACAGTGTATCTGTCCATGTAAAATTCACAGCCTGAAAGTTCCTGGTCTCCATTTTTATTACAGTGTAAAAATAGTTTTGAAAATGATAAAAACAAGTCTATCAGCCTATCTTTTCATTGACTTTGTTATGGTTAGTGATCCTCTGGTCCTTGGATAAGACCAAGCATACTGTTCAGATCATTCTGAAATGGTAATGCCTATTCCCTAATGAGTGCATTGTCAGCCCTGTTTCCACAATTATCACCATTTTATTTAGATATTAATCATTTAAAGTTATGAATGTCAAATATCTAGCTCCCAAGTCAAACTGAGGTGTCTAAATGAATCTTCTACATTTATTAAAAACAATTATGATACCCTAATTATTTTAATAAGCCACATTTCAAAATTTCCTCTAAAATATTTAGCTCTTATAGATTCTGTCTAGAATGATTAGAAAGACCCTACCTAGTATGGCTGACATACTAAGCCAAAATTCAGCTGCTGATGCAAGATGACAAAAATGCCCCTTTTTGTTTTAAATAAACTGTAAATGCCTCTGATACACAAAAATGTGAACTTGAAAAATGGAAAATATTTGTGAACCTAATAAGCCATTTTCAAAAGACAGTGACAGGATTAAATATCATTTTTGTACATGTGGTGTGACATTTTCATTTTGTTCCAAGTTATTTTACTTTCTGTGTGACTCTGGAGTTTGTAAACATGCCATAAAATTTGGTAATTACATAATGATAATTTCATGGTTCAAGCTTAGTATGAAGGTGGCTAGACAGAGCAGCACAATCGATTTTCTTTTTTACCTTTGTGAAAAGAAACAGAAGGAAATCAAATGCAAAATCTGCATTAAGGCCATATTAGAATTATAACTGAACAATCTGTTACACAAGAAATGAAAACCAGGTGCAACCAAGCATTAGTTTTGTACTATGATATTCTGCCAGCAGGTTAAGTTCAAACAACCTTTTGTTTAAAACATGCCTTGTTTTGTTACCCACAATGTTCCAAATGCATATGACCTGACACTATCTCTTGTCTCCTCTTGCCAAAGGTACTCAGAGGCAGGACTGTCCCTAGGCAAAATCATGAAGTAGGTGAAACTTGTATTCATTCCCTACCCTTTTGCAATGACAATCCCACCTTAGATTCTCTCCACCTCCCTATCCCCAAGTGCCTACTCCAGTTGTGCATTGCTCTGGATTTACCCTATTTTCTAGGAGGCTCATGCTGTTTCTTGTTGTCCAATCCCTCTTTGATTGTACAATTTACCTACTCAAAAAATGTTCAGTGGCTCCCCAAGAGGAGCCAAGCAATCAAGATCTCCTTCCTTGTCCCTTCCAGTCTTTTTCCCACTGCTCCCCTCCAGTGTTCTACTGCAAGTGAATCACCCACCTTGCCCCTTTTATTTACACACCTTTTGCCCGAGCTGGCCTCCACCTCTCATCTCCATCTTTAGAAATCCTAATCCATCTTTCAAGGCTCCACTCAGCTGTACCTCCTCCACCTGCCTTCCCTCATCCCCTTCCCCCTACACCTCATCCATGTCACTCATATGGCACTTACCACATGTTGCTTTGTATTATAATATTTATGTATGTGTCTTGTCTCCAGGCACTGTGCTGGGCGCTTTACAAACGTAATCTCATTTAAATTTCACAACAATCCGATGAGGTAGGTATTACTCTACCATTTCACAGTTGAGGAAACTGAGGCTCAATTAGGTTAAATTATTTGCCCAAGGTCACACTGTTAGAAAATAACAGAGCTAAGACTTGAACCCAGGTCCAAAACATATATTCTTTCCACTGAGCGACATTACCATCTGTGCAGTTCTTTTCCATCTTCTCAAAGATGGATGGAGGTTTAAGATGGAGGAAGAGGCCAACTTAGCCTTTCTGATTATCACATATGTACTCAACAAAGAGATAGAGCTTATTGATAATTACTGTAACTCTGGCTAGAACTGATTGGTTAACTACCATCCATGAAGAATTCAAGTAAAATATGAGAGAAAAAATCCTTACCTAAATTTGCCAGAACAAATACATGCATACAAAGAGAATGTTCAAGGCAATTTGTAATTCACAAAAGGCTACATAACATTGGTCTCTGAGCACTGTTGGAAAATAAAAACAAGGAAAAGAAGTAAACATGAGGTTGATTAGGAAAGGCTTCCTATAATACCCTAGGATTTAAACAATTTGGGGTGATTAGGAAGCTGAAGATATGACTATCCTAAATCTCTCATGAACTAACAATATCTCTATGGAGTGTAAAGCCCATTTTTTTTCATTCTGCCTCTTGGATAAGTTAGTGGAGAGAAACTTAGTGTTTCTAAGAGGAAAATCTCATCCCACATGGATAGCTTTTATTCCTGTCTGCTCTGGAACCCAGAACCATTAGGTATCAGCTTCATCCTCTGCAGGTCCCTTCTGGGGAGTCTTCAGCCTAGGACGAGCCTCCCACCAGCCACACGGTAGAGGTCCCTTTCTGGGAAGAATTTAGACTTAGAATTTAGACACCACTACCTTGGCATCTCTCAAGGCAAGAATAAAAATCTGCCTTCATTTCTGCTCTTCAATTCTCTTCTCAGTTCCCTATCTCCCAGCTTGTCATATTCTCAGTTGCATAATCTTTTAATATAAGTCAGAAAAGTTATCATTAAGCATGTATTCTCAGCACATTTCTCTTAACTTCAGTCATCTCAGCTTTGCCTGCAGACTCTGTTTGAATTTATGTATGTTCCCTGAATGCCAATTCCATTCATATATGACTCTACCCTTTATTTCCTCATACCAATCTTAACAATCATTTAAAAATTATTATTCAGGGGAAAAACATGCATGAATCTAAGCTTGAATGTAGCTAAGCCGTATTGAACTCCAGGCCCTATCTTAGCCTGGCGATTTCCTTTTCAGTTACCTGCTAAATCTGAGGAATTCAATGAACCCAACAGGAAACCTCCCTTCAACCATACTGGAAAAAACTCAAACACAAAAGCTCGTTTTTTTTTTTCTTTCCTTTAAAGTTTTTATGGTTTTCTTATCCTCTACAAAAGCCCTCCAAGCTAATTCATTTTTTCTTACTTTTTATGTTGAAGTAAGTATAGACTCACAGGAAATCACAAAAGAAATGCCCAAGGAGGCCTTGTGTACCTATTACCCCCTTTCTTCCCATGGTTATATCTTATATAATTACAGGGCACTAGGAAAGCCAGGAAGCTGACATGAATCAAATTCACTTTTAAATTTCAAAAAAGAAAAAAAGAATTCATCCTAAAGGCAACCTAGTCAGTTTTGTTCCATTCAATATTCTGTTTCTGCTCACCAGCAATAGCCAGGCTGACAGCCCTGGCTAACAAATGGTAGCATGCTGTTCCACCACAGAGGAAGTTCTACCTCCTTGCTGGAGATGATCCTCGGGTCTCTTTCAAATTCTAGGTCAATGTCACAGCAGAGCTCGAAAAGGAGCCCTCCTCAGAAGACATGGGTTGGAATCTGGTTCTGCCTCCAAACAGGTGACCTTGAGCAAGTCACTTGACCTCTCCAAGCTTCAGTGTCTTCATCTATAAAATGGAGAACATATTTCTCCTGCCTACTTCAAAGGGTTGTTGTGAGGGTCAAATGTGATGGTGTGTGTGAAGGGAGGCAGTAGGCTATGAATCACTGGTCAGGAAGTTTCTATTCTTTTCTGAAATAACTGCCAGGGGCAGCAGTGTAGTTTTTAAGAGGTGGTTTTATTCTTAGAAACAGAACAAAACCACCTCTTGATTGGATGCAAGGCCTAGAATTCCCATCATGTGTAAATGACCTTCCCTTTCACCCACTCGTGGGAGGACAGGTGCTAGCAATATATTGGACAAGCACTGGGTGACTCATTACCTAAGTACCCCTGAGGCATACGATCTATTTTAAAATAAATATTTCTAACATTGTCTTCTGAAAGGTCGAATGCATTTTAAGTAGCTTTTATTCTTATTCTGACCACAGGGCTCATTCTGACTTTTTTTCATGCCATGAGATGTACAATAAATAGGTGCTCTTGACACTAGTGAGAATTATAAGGGTACCAGACTAGACAGCGGATGGTTTATGAAGGAGAAATGGAATTCATCCAAGCTGCATTGTGCTTTGGTTTGTCTGGATACATGACATAAACTCCCTAACTCACTGGTGGACTCTGGTATGTGGGTAGTGAAAATGCTAGTCATGCCAGTCAGGGTGGAGAAATATATAGGATAAAATAAACTTAAATCATGAAAAATAAAGATAAAAGTCTTTGTGTGTGTTGAATGGTTTGGGCACTGCAATAAAAATGTTAAGATGTTTTCTCCCCTCTCCCCCTATATACAGGCTAGCATGGCTCTGACCTATGACCCCACTGCTGCCATACAGAATGGGTAAGTAGACTGCATTGTCTCTATGTTAATTGCTAAGATATCTAAGAAGGTTTCATGAGCTCTGACAGCAGTACTGAAGAAAAATGTGCAAATCTTTCTTTGGTTTTAGAGTTCTAAACGAAAAGTTTAAATCAAACATTTTTCACTGTTGTACTTTTATCTTCCCATGAGATGATGTCATAACCTCTCCCCGGTCACCCATTCTCACCTCTATATAACAGTGCCTCTACTCACATTACGCCCCCACGTACCCCTGCTTTCTGTCATCTGAGAAAGAGTAGGGAATAGGATGTAAGGAGGGGGCTTAGATAGAGCTAGACTAGGAGAAGTATCTGTGTGCCTCTAGGATAAGAGTTTTGCCCTTGCTAATGACTCTAGTTCAGCTTTCTGGTGTGTACCAGGTGCATTTCAATATAAATAATGTTTTTACTCTTGCCTCCTGGATTTCAGCAGAAAGGTAATGGACAGAGTCAAGTTAGTAATTTGGTGGTTATGTCTTCATTCTTCACCTTAATAAGCATCTGGACATTTGTGGCCTCTTACTTAGAACAGGTCACAGAGCCTAAAATTCCTCCTCTGAAAAATAAGATGTATACGGCTGATCTGGCCTCTCTAAAATCCTGCAATTCTGTATATCTTTGGTTGAAACTTTCTTTTTGCTTTCCAAACTCTTTGCTTTTGCTGTCCTGCAATTGACAATAATCATTCTTTGGTTGGTTAGTTAAGTTTTATTTTCACAGACTTTTATTCTGGATTTCTCCGTGGTGTTCAGTTTTCTGTCTTGCAGTCTCATTAAAGAATTAATCAGAATGAAGGCCTCATTTAAAATCAGCATAGATAATAGAAAGGATGAAAGTCTAATTCCTATTTGGTCAGCTGCTTCTAATGAAAATCTGTGGGATGTGGAAATTGTTTCAATACTACTTATTCTTATAGCTACTCATTCAGGCAGTCATTTATTTAGTCATTCAATAAACACCTTATGAGTCTGCCAATCACAGTGTCATTCTTCTATAGGCTTAAAAAAAGTATATGAGACAAAACCTTTGCTCTCAAGAAACTCATAGTCTTCCCTTCCATAAAGCAAGCATGGATGGTAGGCTAGGGTGGGAATCTAGTCCTCTGTCCCTTGTTGATTAAAACTTCCCTATGGGAGTGAAAATTAAGAATATCCTTTCATTTATCCTGTAAACATTTCCTTATTTTTTCCAACAAGGCACTAAAAACTTGGTGAGTGGACAGAAATAAAGATATGAAGAAGAAAGTCACCTAGAATCTTATCATACACTTGGAGAGAGAAAATAAAGGGTAGAAAATAAGGCATTATACACTAAGCGATAGTGACAGAAGATAGGTATTATCATGGAAGGGAATGACATTTACTGAACCTATACTATGTTCCAAGTACTTTTATATATTTGTAATTTAAGGATGCATGGTTTCAGAGATAAATGCATGTAAAACTAGACTCAGAGACTCCAAGAATGAACTAGTGGTTACCAAAGGAGAGGGGTGTGGGAGGGCGGGGGGGGAGGGAGGGAGAAGGGGATTGAGAGGTATTATGTTTAGTACACATGGTGTGGGGGATCACAGGGAGAACAGTGTAGCACAGAGAAGGCACATAGTGGATCTGTGGCATCTTGCTGCACTGATGAACAGTGACTGCATTGGGGTATGGGTGGGGACTTGATAATATGAGTAAATGTAGTAACCACATTGTATTTTCATGTGAAACCTTCATAAGAGTGTATATCAATCATACCTTAATAAAAAAAGAATAGTAATAAAACAAAACAAAACAAAATTGCTAAGGTACCAGGAATAATGTCTCCATTCCTAATAAAATTATGAACTCCAAAAAAATAAATAAATAAATAAATAAATGTAAAACTACATGTAATTACAATAGGAAATTTACATGCATATGGGAAAATTAAAATAGTAATTGAATGAATACATGAATGTCCAACAACTAGATTCAAAAAGTGTTAATATTTGGTACACATGTATGTGTACGTGTGTGTGTACCTACCTATCAGTAGCCTATATCTGTATATCCAGTATAAGTGCCTTCTTGCCCAAGGTTGTAGGTCAAGGACTGGAGATGCAGCAGTGACCAAGATGGGGACAAGAGTGACAGGGTGGTGCCTTCTTACACATTGCTTCAGTTAGTCACCTCTCCAATGCACAATTTACAGTCTGAATTTCTTCTCTAAAGACATAATTTCCCAAGTATTCATCCTGATTTATGACCAACCTAAAGAGAAAGAAAATAGGGGACTTCAGCTCCTAATGTGAACAGCCACGAATGAATCTGGGGTGGTGCCAACGTAGAGGCCAAGTAGACCGCCGCCGTGAACACGGCTAAACGACTTCACTTTTCTCTGCCCATGGTCTCTCCATATTCTTCTCTCACTAAGCCTATTAAAGTGTGAATTCTGGTCTCAAGCTTTACTGGAACTTCCCTTGCTGATGGCACCAATGATTTCTTAATTTGTCAGTTGTAACTGACATTTCCTTAGCCCTTATGTTATTTGACTTGCCTTTCCTGACCTTTTCATTGTTGTAACCATGTATGCCCTGTTAGAATGACTTATCCTTGGATCCCACAAGTCCATTCTTGGCCAATTCTCCCCACTCTCCACTCTTACCACTCATTCAGTGTCTTCTACTTCCACCTCTTTTTTCCCACTCTTATGAATTTTTCTCAGGGTTTAGTCTTCTTACTCTTCTGTCTGGCCAATCTCTTCTGCTCCCCTAATATTGGAACAAAGACTCCCACGTCAATACTTGAAGTTCCTAACGAGATGCAGAACACTATCACTGGTGTTTCTAACTGCCTATTAGGCATTGCTCCTAAATATTTTTGGAATCCCCAAACTGAGATTACTATCCTCAGCAGTTTTTCATAATACAAACTAAAGAAATTCCAATGAAAAAAATATATCAAATTGCTTGTTCCCTTTTGTTGTTGTTGTTAATTCACTCTACAACCATTTAGGCCATAATCTTGAGTTCTCTGGACTCTCTCTCTGTAGCACTTCTCATGATGAAATTGGTCATAAAACTTATTTAATCTATCTTTGAACTGTATCGTCAGCCCAACTTTTCCTCCCTGCCATTGGTTGAGTTCATTAGATCATAATTCCCTACCTGTACTAAGCTTTTACCTGTCTCTAATATGAGTCTCAAACCTTCTGCATGTTGCTTTCTGAATACATTTTTTTTTTTTTTTTTAATAATTATTTTTTATTGAAGGGTAGTTGACACACAGTATTACATTACATGAGTTTCAAGTGTACAACACAGTGGTAGAACATTTATATACATAATTCTAGGTTCCAGCTATCACCCTACCAGGCTGTTACAATATCTTGACTATATTCCTTATGCTATACATTACATCCCGGTTACTAATTTATTTTACCATTGGAAGTCTGTCCTTTTTTTTTTTTTTTTTTTTTTTTTTTTTGTGAGGGCATCTCTCATATTTATTGATCAAATGGTTGTTAACGACAATAAAATTCTGTATAGGGGAGTCAATGCTCAATGCACAATCATTATTCCACCCCAAGCCTAATTTTTGTCAGTCTCCAATCTTCTGAGGCATAACAAACAAGTTTTTACATGTAGAACAAATTCTTACATAATGAATAAGTTACATAGTGAACAGTACAAGGGCAGTCATCACAGAAACTTTCGGTTTTGCTCATGCATTATGAACTATAAACAGTCAGTTCAAATATGAATACTCATTTGGTTTTTATACTTGATTTATATGTGGATACCACATTTCTCTCTTTATTATTATTATTTTTAATAAAATGCTGAAGTGGTAGGTAGATACAAGATAAAGGTAGAAAACATAGTTTAGTGTTGTAAGAGAGCACATGTAGATGATCAGGTGTGTGCCTGTAGACTATGTGTTAATCCAAGCTAGACCAGGGCAATAAAACATGCAGAAGATTTCTCTCAGAACGGGGGGGTGAGGTTCTAAGCCTCACCTCTGTTGATCCCCAATTTCTCACCTGATGGCCCCCCTGCGACTGTGCCTGTCTTAGGTTGTTCCTCCCTTGAGGAATCTTACCCGTCTCTGGCTAACCAGTCATCTTCCGGGGCCATACAGGGAAATGTAAAGTTGGTAAGTGAGAGAGAAGCCTTATTGTTTGAAAAAGTTAGCTTTTTACTTCTTTGCATATTTATGCCCTGTGGCTTCTATGCCCAGCATTTGTCTTGAGGTATCTTTACCACTTGGAAGAATTATGATACTCGGTAAATTTGATATGAGGCACAAATTCTATTTAAGGGTTGTAATTAGGAAGGAAGAAGAAAAGCTATAGAAGTAGCAGGCGGAAGAAAACATGGGAAGATTGATTATTTCTTTGATATATCTTCTTGTAGAGTAACTTCAGCATGTATAGGTTTTAAGCTACTACTTAAATTGCACACACACATTAACATAATAGGAATATAGTTACATAACCAAAGCATATCTGTAATTACCAGCCCTCTGCAGTGAAACCAAGAAAACCAGTTAGGCACCTTAGGCATTTGTGAAAACTTATCTATGATATGGTGGATATTGTCCAAATGAACTTGAACAGTCTGAGAGAAATCAGACAAATTAAAACAACCCATTCCTGGGGACTATTCACATGCCATATGTTCTTTTAACAATAAATAGTTTGTAGTTGTAAGACTTTGGAGCGCTACAATTTGCACTTCTCCAAATTCTTGGTTGAGTTCCAACAGTATAGATCCAGTCCAATTTTGTTGTTTTACTGTATGCACAGGCCAGCTTAGATATCTCCTTCCTCATTCCCATGGCAGGTCCAGGAACTGGTGGGATGAGTGCATCTACAGCTGTAGCAGTGCGTGGATCTTTGTTGGGGTTTTTTGATGATCATCTTCTGGCATGAGTCTTCCAGAGGGTGCAGATGTTGGAAGTTCTTTTTCATATCGTATCTTAGTTCATTTTCGGGGTAGCCCAATTAGGCTTTGATCCTCTGTATAAACACAAACAGACCCTTTGCCTACACTTTTATATGCCCTTTATACCCTTGTGTAGAACTCGTTGGAGGTTACCACACAGGAACTGCCCTTTTTTTTTTTTTTGCTATCACTAATCTACACTTACATGACGAATATTATGTTTACTAGGCTCTCCCCTATACCAGGTCTCCCCTATAAACCCCTTTACAGTCACTGTCCATCAGCATAGCAAAATGTTGTAGAATCACTACTTGCCTTCTCTGTGTTGTACAGCCCTCCCTTTTCTCCTACCCCCCCATGCATGTTAATCTTAATACCCCCCTACTTCTCCCCCCCTTATCCCTCCCTACCCACCCATCCTCCCCAGTCCCTTTCCCTTTGGTACCTGTTAGTCCATTCTTGAGTTCTGTGATTCTGCTGCTGTTTTGTTCCTTCAGTTTTTCCTTTGTTCTTATATTCCACAGATAAGTGAAATCATTTGGTATTTCTCTTTCTCCGCTTGGCTTGTTTCACTGAGCATAATACCCTCCAGCTCCATCCATGTTGCTGCAAATGATTGGATTTGCCCTTTTCTTATAGCTGAGTAGTATTCCATTGTGTATATGTACCACATCTTCTTTATCCATTCATCTACTGATGGACATTTAGGTTGCTTCCAATTCTTGGCTATTGTAAATAGTGCTGCAATAAACATAGGGGTGCATCTGTCTTTCTCAAACTTGATTGCTGCATTCTTAGGGTAAATTCCTAGGAGTGGAATTCCTGGGTCAAATGGTAAGTCTGTTTTGAGCATTTTGATGTACCTCCATACTGCTTTCCACAATGGTTGAACTAACTTACATTCCCACCAGCAGTGTAGGAGGGTTCCCCTTTCTCCACAGCCTCGCCAACATTTGTTGTTGTTTGTCTTTTGGATGGCAGCCATCCTTACTGGTGTGAGGTGATACCTCATTGTAGTTTTAATTTGCATTTCTCTGATAATTAGCGATGTGGAGCATCTTTTCATGTGTCTGTTGGCCATCTGTATTTCTTTTTTGGAGAACTGTCTGTTCAGTTCCTCTGCCCATTTTTTAATTGGGTTATTTGTTTTTTGTTTGTTGAGGCGTGAGAGCTCCTTATATATTCTGGACGTCAAGCCTTTATCGGATGTGTCATTTTCAAATATATTCTCCCATACTGTAGGGATCCTTCTTGTTCTATTGATGGTGTCTTTTGCTGTACAGAAGCTTTACAGCTTAATATAGTCCCACTTACTCATTTTTGCTGTTGTTTTCCTTGCCCGGGGAGATATGTTCAAGAAGAGGTCACTCATGTTTATGTCTAAGAGGTTTTCGCCTATGTTTTCTTCCAGGAGTTTAATGGTTTCATGGCTTACATTCAGGTCTTTGATCCATTTTGAGTTTACTTTTGTATATGGGGTTAGACAATGGTCCAGTTTCATTCTCCTACATGTAGCTGTCCAGTTTTGCCAGCACCACCTGTTGAAGAGACTGTCATTTTGCCATTGTATGTCCATGGCTCCTTTATCAAATATTAATTGACCATATATGTCTGGGTTAATGTCTGGATTCTCTAGTCTGTTCCATTGTTCTGTGGCTCTGCTCTTGTGCTAGTACCAAATTGTCTTGATTACTATGGCTTTATAGTAGAGCTTGAAGTTGGGGAGTGAGATCCCCCCTACTTTATTCTTCTTTCTCAGGATTGCTTTGGCTATTCGGGGTCTTTGGTGGTTCCATATGAATTTTTGAATTATTTGTTCCAGTTCATTGAAGAATGTTGCTGGTAGTTTCATAGGGATTGCATCAAATCTGTATATTGCTTTGGGCAGGATGGCCATTTTAACGATATTAATTCTTCCTAGCCACGAGCATGGGATGAGTTTCCATCTGTTAGTGTCCCCTTTAATTTCTCTTAAGAGTGACTTGTAGTTTTCAGAGTATAAGTCTTTCACTTCTTTGGTTAGGTTTATTCCTAGGTATTTTATTTTTTTTGATGCAATTGTGAATGGAGTTGTTTTCCTGATTTCTCTCTCTGTTGGTTCATTGTTAGTATATAGGAAAGCCACAGATTTCTGTGTGTTGATTTTGTATCCTGCAACTTTGCTGTATTCCGATATCAGTTCTAGTAGTTTTGGGGTGGAGTCTTTAGGGTTTTTTATGTACAGTATCATGTCATCTGCAAATAGTGACAGTTTAACTTCTTCTTTACCAATCTGGATTCCTTGTATTTCTTTATTTTGTCTGATTGCCGTGGCTAGGACCTCCAGTACTATGTTAAATAACAGTGGAGAGAGTGGGCATCCCTGTCTAGTTCCCGATCTCAGAGGAAATGCTTTCAGCTTCTCGCTGTTCAATATAATGTTGGCTGTGGGTTTTTCATAGATGGCCTTTATTATGTTGAGGTACTTGCCCTCTATTCCCATTTTGCTGAGAGTTTTTAACATGAATGGATGTTGAACTTTGTCAAATGCTTTTTCAGCATCTATGGAGATGATCATGTGGTTTTTGTCTTTCTTTTTGTTGATGTGGTGGATGATGTTGATGGACTTTCGAATGTTGTACCATCCTTGCATCCCTGGAATGAATCCCACTTGGTCATGGTGTATGATCCTTTTGATGTGTTTTTGAATTCGGTTTGCTAATATTTTGTTGAGTATTTTTGCATCTACGTTCATCAGGGATATTGGTCTGTAGTTTTCTTTTTTGGTGGGGTCTTTGCCTGGTTTTGGTATTAGGGTGATGTTAGCTTCATAGAATGAGTTTGGGAGTATCCCCTCCTCCTCTATTTTTTGGAAAACTTTAAGGAGAATGGGTATTATGTCTTCCCTGTATGTCTGATAAAATTCCGAGGTAAATCCATCTGGCCCGGGGGTTTTGTTCTTTGGTAGTTTTTTGATTACCTCTTCAATTTCGTTGCTGTTAATTGGTCTGTTTAGATTTTCTGTTTCTTCCTGGGTCAATCTTGGAAGGTTATATTTTTCTAGGAAGTTATCCATTTCTCCTAGGTTTCCCAGCTTGTTAGCATATAGGTTTTCATAGTATTCTCCAGTAATTCTTTGCATTTCCGTGGGGTCTGTCGTGATTTTTCCTTTCTCATTTCTGATACTGTTGATTTGTGTTGACTCTCTTTTCTTCTTAATAAGTCTGGCTAGAGGCTTATCTATTTTGTTTATTTTCTCGAAGAACCAGCTCTTGGTTTCATTGATTTTTGCTATTGTTTTATTCTTCTCAATTTTATTTATTTCTTCTCTGATCTTTATTATGTCCCTCCTTCTGCTGACCTTAGGCCTCATCTGTTCTTCTTTTTCCAATTTCGATAATTGTGACATTAGACCATTCATTTGGGATTGCTCTTCCTTTTTTAAATATGCTTGGATTGCTATATACTTTCCTCTTAAGACTGCTTTTGCTGTGTCCCACAGAAGTTGGGGCTTAGTGTTGTTGTTGTCATTTGTTTCCATATATTGCTGGATCTCCATTTTGATTTGGTCATTGATCCATTGATTATTTAGGAGCGTGTTGTTAAGCCTCCATGTGTTCGTGAGCCTCTTTGCTTTCTTTGTACAGTTTATTTCTAGTTTTATGCCTTTGTGGTCTGAAAAGTTGGTTGGTAGGACTTCAATCTTTTGGAATTTTCTGAGGCTCTTTTTGTGGCCTAGTATGTGGTCTATTCTGGAGAATGTTCCATGTGCACTTGAGAGGAATGTATATCCCGCTGCTTTTGGATGTAGAGTTCTATAGATGTCTATTAGGTCCATCTGCTCTACTGTGTTGTTCAGTGCTTCCGTGTCCTTACTTATTTTCTGCCCAGTGGATCTATCCTTTGGGGTGAGTGGTGTGTTGAAGTCTCCTAGAATGAATGCATTGCAGTCTATATCCCCCTTTAGTTCTGTTAGTATTTGTTTCACATATGCTGGTGCTCCTGTGTTGGGTGCATATATATTTAGAATGGTTATATCCTCTTGTTTGACTGAGCCCTTTATCATTATGTAGTGTCCTTCTTTATCTCTTGTTACTTTCTTTGTTTTGAAGTCTATTTTGTCTGATATTAGTACTGCAACCCCTGCTTTCTTCTCACTGTTGTTTGCTTGAAATATGTTTTTCCATCCCTTGACTTTTAGTCTGTACATGTCTTTGGGTTTGAGGTGAGTTTCTTGTAAGCAGCATATAGATGGGTCTTGCTTTTTTATCCATTCTGTTACTCTGTGTCTTTTGATTGGTGCATTCAACCCATTAACATTTAGGGTGACTATTGAAAGATATGTACTTATTGCCATTGCAGGCTTTAAATTCGTGGTTACCAAAGGTTCAAGGTTAGTCTCTTTAGTATCTTACTGCCTAACTTAGCTCGCTTATTGAGCTGTTATATACACTATCTGGAGATTCTTTTCTTCTCTCCCTTCTTGTTCCTCCTCCTCGATTCTTCATATGTTGGGTGTTTTGTGCTGTGCTCTTTCTAGGAGTGCTCCCATCTAGAGCAGTCCCTGTAAGATGTTCTGTAGAGGTGGTTTGTGGAAAGCAAATTCCCTCAGCTTTTGTTTGTCTGGGAATTGTTTAATCCCACCGTCATATTTGAATGATAGTCGTGCTGGATACAGTATCCTTGGTTCAAGGCCCTTCTGTTTCATTGTATTAAATATATCATGCCATTCTCTTCTGGCCTGTAGGGTTTCTGTTGAGAAATCTGACGTTAGCCTGATGGGTTTTCCTTTATAGGTGACCTTTTTCTCTCTAGCTGCCTTTAACACTCTTTCCTTGTCCTTGATCTTTGCCATTTTAATTATTATGTGTCTTGGTGTTGCCCTTCTTGGATCCTTTCTGTTGGGGGTTCTGTGTATTTCCGTGGTCTGTTTGATTACTTCCTCCCCCGGCGTGGGGAAGTTTTCAGCAATTATTTCTTCTAAGATACTTTCCATCTCTTTGCCTCTCTCTTCTTCTTCTGGGACCCCTATAATACGGATATTGCTCCTTTTAGATTGGTCACACAGTTCTCTTAATATTGTTTCATTCCTTGAGATTCTTTTGTCTCTCTCTATGTCAGCTTCCATGCGTTCCTGTTCTCTGATTTCAATTCCATCAATGGCCTCTTGCATTCTATCCATTCTGCTTATAAACCCTTCCAGAGTTTGTTTCATTTCTGCGATCTCCTTTCTGGCATCTGTGATCTCTTTCCGGACTTCATCCCATTTTTCTTGCGTATTTCTCTGCATCTCTGTCAGCATGTTTATGATTCTTATTTTGAATTCTTTGTCAGGAAGACTGGTTAGGTCTGTCTCCTTCTCTGGTGTTGTCTCTGTGATCTTTGTCTGCCTGTAGCTTTGCCTTTTCATGGTGATAGGAATAGTCTGCAGAACTGGGACGAGTGACGGCTGGAAGGACTTCCTTTCTTGTTGGTTTTTGGCCCTCCCCTCCTGGGAGAACAGCGTCCTCTAGTGGCTTGTGCTGCGCAGCTGCGCGCAGACAGGGTTTCTGCTTCCTGCCTGGCTGCTATGGAGTTAATCTCCGCTGTTGCTGTGGGCGTGGCCTGGCTCGAGCAGCTACTCCAAAGTGGTGGAGTCGCGTTGGAGCAGGAGCTGCTGGGAGGCTATTTATCTCCGTAAGGGGCCTCCCTGCTCCCTGCAGCCCAGGGGTTAGGGTGCCCAGAGATTCCGGATTCCCTACCTCTGGATTAAGTGGCCCGCCCTGCCCCTTTAAGACTTCCAAAAAGCACCCGCCAAAACAAAACAACGACCACAAAAAAAAACAAGAAAAAAAATTTTTTTATTAAAAAAAAAAAAAATTTTTTTTTAATTAAAAAAAAAAAAGGTGGTCGTTCGTTTTTCTTTATTCTCCGGTGCCAGCCTCAGGCCTCTGCTCACCGGTCTTTCTGCCCTGTTTCCCTAATATTGGGGTCCCTGTCCCTTTAAGACTTCCAAAAAGCGCTCGCCAAAACAAAGCAGCAAAAAAGCAAAAAAAAAAAAAAAATGGTCGCGCGCTTTTCTTATGTCCTCTGTCGCCCAGCCTCCAGTGCCTGCTCACTGTTCTTGCTGCCCTGTTTTCCTAGTATCGAGGGCCCTGCACTCTGGCCCGGATGGCTGGGGCTGGGTGTTCGGCAGTCCTGGGCTCCGTCTCCCTCCCGCTCTGCCTGCTCTTCTCCCGCCGGGAGCTGGGGGGAGGGGCGCTCGGCTCCCGCGGGGCCGGGGCTTGTATCTTACCCCCTTCGCGAGGCGCTGGGTTCTCTCAGGTGTGGATGTGTCTGGATATTGTCCTGTGTCCTCTGGTCTTTATTCTAGGAAGGGTTGTCTTTGTTATATTTTCATAGATATATGTTGTTTTGGGAGGAGTTTTCCGCTGCTCTACTCACGCCGCCATCTTCCGCCCCACTGAATACATTTTTTAAAAGCAAAGTGTGATTATAGTAACCACTTACCTGCATGGTTTAAAGTATTAGGTGAACTTTACTAACTATAAAACAAAACTCAAACTTCCAAGAATGCTGTTAAAGAACTCTACGACTTGCTTCCTGCAACTGATCTGGACCCTCTGTGATTCACACGCCGTGCTCATGTAATTCTCTCTGCCTGGCATGAGGGAGAAACATTCTCCCTCTTTTCTTTTTTTTGGTGCTGTTCTGATTCAGAGAACACCACCAAATCATACTAGGCAGAGCTATTAACAAAAATATCATAAGAAAGAATATATAAAGAGTGGTTAAGCATTTAGACAGCCTGCCTAGAAGCACATCCAAATTCTGCCATTTACCAGATGTAGGCAAATTGTTTGTGCTAGTTTCCTGCTCTGTGAAATGGAGGTACTGGTAATAGTACGTTTTCATAAGTCTTGGTTGAGATTAAGGGAGTCCTGGATGGTACAGTGGAATCATCACTGTAAATATTGATGTTGTTATTACACTGTATTTGATGTTACTGTGACTTGCTAGTCTTTTTATCACATACTCATGACACCACATTTATTTCCGTGTTGGACTATTAGCTTAATGAAGGAGGGTTCCATGCCTTACTCATCTTTATTGACTGTTTAAACCAGTATCGTGGATGTGAAATCAGCATAGGAAATGAAACTGAAAAATGACGACATCTGCTTGGACCCATCCAGATGGCATTAGGGAAACCAGTCCCTCTCCCAGCATCAGTCCACTTGGTTCAGCAAGCAATGTTTTGTTTCTTTTGAATATCTACCCATTGCACAGTTTTAAGTGAGTTTGGTGATGCAAATATGAAAAAGAAAATTTTCACATCCTCTCAGGAAAATGGACAGGCACTCATTTCTAGTGTGAGGTACAGTGCAAATGGTACTAGGATAGAAGCACAAAATACAATGCAATTTATATATATATTAACTTTTATGTGTTCAAAATATTCTGAAAGAATACCCCCAAAATAGTGACAGTAGTTCTCTGGAGAGCACCAGAGTCCTGAGAAGTAGGGCTGGGAGCGAGACTTATTTTGTGGTGTTTATGTTTTTATATTCTTTTCAAATAGAAAAATAAAGAAAATCAATGCCATAGGAATCCTAGAAGAGGGCCACTGGGTTCTAATGAGGGATTAGGAAGGGTTGCTGGGTAGAGAACCGACATGAGCTTTCCACTTGGAGATGCCTCATGTCACAGCTAAGGAACTTATTTTAGGATCCTGTGGTATTCCGTGGCTGTACTGAGCCTTAGGTTTTCTGAGTATCCTAAGCAAATATGTGGCTAGGTTGTAGTTAGTGGTTCAAATTGTATAAAGAGTTAAATGTTCTGGGTTCCATGACCTCCACATTAATACAGCAACATGAAATGGAAACAAATACTCCCAAATTTAGTTTGATTTTTAGCTAATGAAGAGCAAATATGTAAATGTGGACCATGGCGAATCTGTGCTGTTTGCATTCGGGCAGTAGACAATGTCAGCTCTGTCTTCTGCTTGACTCTATCCACATATGGTTCAGTGTCACTTCTGTCTAAGACTTTGAAGGTTACAGTGAAGAAGTGTCTGGATCACAATGGGAAAGTAGAAATGGTAGTATTTTGTACTCTAGGCTAATTTATGGGAAGAAAAATGTTCATTCTTCTTTCAGAGTTATCTGGCATGACTCTATAATTTGTTATTACTATTGCCCCATTGCTTCTTGAGCAATCCAATATGAAATCCCATCCCTTTCAAATATGAGTGTGGGAGGTGAGAAGTAATCCCTCCTCGTATTCAAAATCTCATCTTTCCTGTGCCCTTTTCACTAAGGGCTGCTGAATAAAAGCTTCTCAGATTGTTTTATTTGAATAAAATGTATTCTTGGGAAAAATGTGATAAAAACATGTTTTCTGTAGCATTGGTTTGCCAGCTGTTTTATATGGGCATTTGATATTAAGTGATACAGAAACCTTATCTTATTACCCTAGGAAAGGAATCTAATGTGAATGATACGTTGGTGTTACAATAAAAATGACCAATAACTTATTAATCTTGTGCTATAGTGTTACCCTGAGGATAGTATCCATGGTTCTGACTCCAACAATATTGCCTGTGGACATGAAAGACAAGCCGGTGTTGTTTATTTCAGTGTGCAAATAGGATTTTGTGTGCTTTTCTATAGGAAAAAGACATTCTACCCTGGGGTTATTGATATATTCATGTTATTTTTATTGTCAGTGAAATAAGATTTCACCATATTACTACTGACTGCCAAATCCCCTTAAGATGACTTTTCTGCAGGCAAAATAATGTCCTGTTAATGGCCTAGACTTGCACTTTGTGGACTTCTGGAGCCCACTTGCTTTAAATGCCAGAGAACCAAGGAACTCTGCATTCCTTAAAAGTGTTAAGTTTTTCAAAGGCCACTGTGGAGTTCTGTAAGGAGATCCCACTTAGATCACTCTCTTGGCCACATTGCATTTGGTATTTTGTTCATATGAAACCTTGTATAGCAGCATGCAGACCTCTATGCACCAGATGCCAGTAGTAGCCCTCCCACTTCAACCTCCCACAATGCCTTCCCATTGTGGCAACCACCAATACCTCCAGATCCTGCCAAATATTCCCCGGATAGCAAAATCATTTCTAGTTTAGAACAACTGGACAAAGTATAAAAGGTATACTTCTTACGCACGTAATGCTATGTGAATTTTGGCAAGGAAATATCGCTCAAGAGAGTAAACTATTCCCAGGAAAATAGTTTAAGAAATTCATTCACAGTTTCCCGTAATAGTATTTGCAAGGCACACCGCATATATTCCCAGATACAAAACATAAAGGCACTCGTTTGGAATTATCTTGGCTTTGTTACTATGACTGAAAAATTCTGTCAGTTTCCCTTTCCCTGGTCTCCAGTAACACAGTACTTATGCTTGAAGTATTTATTTGAATGTTCCTTTTCTGTTTGTTCTTTTTTTTTAATGTGATGGCCATGTGAAAGTGTTTTTAACTTATAATGGATACATGGCAGGGACTGAGAAAGAGCAAAAAGATTGGGAAATTCATTCTGCAGTTTTCTCTTTGAATTCTGGCCCTGCGCATTTTCTTTAGCTATGGAATCTAAGCTTCAGATGCAATAGCAGCCTCTCTTGTTATGGTTTAAATAAGGGTTTCCTGTATACTCTTCCAGTTTATGTTTGGACTTGGAAAGAGCTTATTTCAGAATACCAGAAATAGGGGATCAAGATGATGTGCTGAGTCCATTCTACCCACTTTATTTTCTGTCCTAAATGATGCTCTGACGTGAATAGCTGTATTGGAACTTGCTGGGAAGTGTGAAATGTCATTTTGTTTGATGGATAGGATTAGAGCAGATAGAACAAAATGCATTAAATTTTCCCCCTAGGGTTTCTTTTGTTAGTATCAGTTTATTTGGCTGATTTCTTTATGTTTCTGCTCTCTGATTTTCCCATAAAATGTTCTGTAACTCTGCCTGTCAATCCAATCCTTACTGCTTTCCTTTTTAATACTCCAATTGGTGCATTTTAAGAAATAAATCAGCCATGCTAAAATGTGATGCACGATTCGCTCTGTTGGTGTAAGAGGCTGAAACTGGGTTTTTAACAGAAGTTAAACCACTGCATGGTGAATGAGGAGGACCGTTTGTGGAGTGGTCAAAGGTGCCTGTCATGTCATTATGAGCCCCAAGTAAGTCTTTCTGTTCATTACCTCAAAAATAAGATCTGTCAAAGGTAAGATGTAAAGGGGGGTTTCAAATGCAAGCCATGCATTTTATAGAAAAGGACTATTTTCCCTAGTTGCTAATACCTGTGCATGCTTAGGAAGCAGGTATCAGTCCAGTTTCCCCTGAGTATTTACAAATATGCAATGTTGGCCTATCTTCTCTGAGTTCTCACCCTTAGGCACTCATCTTCTCTGCACCCACCATCTTGGCAGTGACCATCCTATACTGTAACTGCTTAAACTGCTCTGCATTCATTCATTCAACGTATAGTTGTCAAGCATCTGTTATGTCCCAGGCTCTGTTCTAGACAACACAGCCAATGTCCCGAAGCTGGTGTTCTGGAAGGAAAAATAAACAACAATTATATCGTATTAGTCAGCTTGGCTACCATTGCAAAATACCATTGATTGGATGGCTTTAAACCACAGAAATGTATTTTCTCATGATTCTAAAAGCTAGAAAGCCAGTATCAAGGTTTGGCCAATTCAGTTGCTGGTGAGTATTTCTGGTGAGGACTCTCCCTGGCTTGCTGGCATCTGCCTTCTCACTGCCTCCTCACATGGCCTTTCCTCTGGGTGTGGAGAGAGCGAGCAAGCTCTGTGGTGTTTCTTCCTATAAGATCATTAATTCTGTTGAATCTGGGCCCCACCCACAGGAGCTCCTCTAACCTTCCATTCTTCTTTAGAGGCTCCATCCTCAAAGACAGGCACACTGGGATTAGGATTTCAACACACATTTTGGGGGGTATCAACATGAATCCATCCATACATAAATACATTATTTTTTTAACTCTGTTAGATAGTGATAAGAGCAATGGAAAAAAAGGTAAGAAATAGAGATCAAAAAGAGGTGATGGTTGCTACTTTAGCGACAGGGCTCTCTAAAGAAGAAAATGTTGAATGAGACCAATAATGAGAAAGAGGTAACCATAGAAAGATGTGGGAGAATTAACATCCTAAGTAGAATTATGAGTTCAGTGGCCCAAGGGGGGAGTGAGAATGCAGGGATCATGTGACAGAAGAACATCTGTGTGGTTGGATCCTAGTTGGCCTGGGGCAGAGGCATAGGAGAAAATACTAGAGAGATGGGCAGTGACCAAATTGTACCAGCCAATACTGGGAATTCAAATTTTATTCTCATTGCAATGGAAAACCACTGGGGGAAGGGGGGTTTAGGCTGAATGATGTACAGATAAGAAACAATTTAAGTGGCTAAATAAGGAACTCTAGGCAGTTGTTTAGAGTCTCGCCCATCTTTGGTGCACATTGTCAATGCTCAATACATTTTTTTAAAGTGAAAGGATGGATGTTTTTGTAACTGTAGTGTAGTAATTGACCTTTTATAAAGTCAGGTTTATGAGGTATAATTTACATAGAGTGTATATTCACTTTTTATAGCATACAATTCTCTGAGCTCTGACAAACATGCAGTCATGCAACTAGGAAACAATCAAGATATAGAACAATTACATCACTGCCCAAAATTGTCTCATGCATCATTGTAGTTAACCTTTTTTCCAGTCCCAGTGTTGGTGTCCATTGACCTTTTCTGTCTTTATAGTTTTGCATTTTCCAAACTGTGATATAAATGGAATGATAAATACAGAGTCTTTTGAGTCTGAATTCTTTCTTTTCTTTAGCATAATTCACTTAAGATTCATCATGTTAAATGCATCAGATATTTCCTTTTTATTGCTTAGTAGTATTCCATTGTATGGATGTACCACTCTTTGTCAGTGAGTTGAAGGATATTCAGCTTGTTTCCAGTCTTGGGCAAGTGTCAATAAAATGACTATAATCATTTGCACTAAGGTTTTTGTGTAAACATAAGTTCTTATCTTCTGTTAATGTCTACCACTGGAATGTTTGGGTTATATGATATGTATATGTTTAACTTTATAAGACACTATCAAAGCTGTTTCCAAAATGGCTATATCATTCTGCTCCAGCAATGAATGTGAGTTCCACTTTCTCTGAATCCTTGTCCATACTATGATTGTCACTTTAAAAAACATTTGGCCATTCTAATAGCTGTGTAGTCACTATTTTTTTTTTTTTTTTGTGAGGGTATCTCTCATATTTATTGATCAAATGGTTGTTAACAACAATAAAATTCTGTATAGGGGAGTCAATGCTCAATGGACAATCATTAATCCACCCCAAGCCTAATTTTCGTCAGTCTCCAATCTTCTGAGGCATAACAAACAAGTTCTTACATGGAGAACAAATTCTTACATAGTGAATAAGTTCTTACATGGTGAACAGTACAAGGGCAGCCATCACAGAAACCTTCGGTATTGTTCATGCATTATGAACTATAAACAGTCAGTTCAAATATGAATACTCATTTGATTTTTATACTTGATTTATATGTGGATACCACATTTCTCTCTTTATTATTATTATTTTTAATAAAATGCAGAAGTGGAAGGTAGATACAAGATAAAGGTAGAAAACATAGTTTAGTGTTGTAAGAGAGCAAATGTAGATGATCAGGTGTGTGCCTGTAGACTATGTGTTAATCCAAGCTAGACAAGGGCAATAAAACATCCACGTATGCATAAGATTTCTCTCAGAACAGGGGGTTGAGGTTCTAAGCCTCACCTCTGTTGATCCCCAATTTCTCACCTGATGACCCCCCTGTGACTGTGCCTGTCTTAGGTTGTTCCTCCCTTGAGGAATCTTACCCGTCTCTGGCTAACCAGTCATCTTCCGGGGCCATACAGGGAAATGTGAAGTTGGTAAGTGAGAGGGAAGACTTATTGTTTGAAATGGTTAGCTTTTTATTTCTTTGCATATTTATGCCCTGTAGCTTCTATGCCCAGCATTTGTCTTGAGGTGTCTTTACCACTTGGAAGAATTATGATACTCGGTAAATTTGATATGAGGCACGAATTCTATTTAAGGGTTGTAATTAGGAAGGAAGAAGAAAAGCGATAGAAGTAGCAGGCGGAAGAAAACATGGCAAGATTATTTCTTTGACATATCTTCTTGTAGAGTAACTTCAGCATGTATAGGTTTTAAGCTACTACTTAAATTGCACACACACATTAACATAATAGGAGTATAGTTACATAACCAAAGCATATCTGTAATTACCAGCCATCTCCAGTGAAACCAAGAAAACCAGTTAGGCACCTTAGGAATTTGTGAAAACTTATCTATGATTTGGTGCATATTGTCCAACTGAACTTGAACAGTCTGAGAGAAATCAGACAAATTAAAACAACCCATTCCTGGGGACTATTCACATGCCATATGTTCTTTTAACAGTAAATAGTCTGTAGTTGTAAGATTTTGGGGCGCTACAATTTGCACTTCTCCTAATTCTTGATTGAGTTCCAACAGTATAGATCCAGTCAAATTTGTTGTTTTACTGTATGCACAGGCCAGCTTAGATATCTCCTTCCTCATTCCTATGGCAAGTCCAGGAACTGGTGGGATGAGTGCATCTACAGCTGTAGCAGTGAGTGGATCTTTGTTGGGGTTTTTTGATGATCATCTTCTGGCATGAGTCTTCCAGAGAGTGCTGATGTTGGAAGTTCTTTTTCATATCGTAACTTAGTTCATTTTCGGGGTAGCCCAATTAGGCTTTGATCCTCTGTATAAACACAAACAGACCCTTTGCCTACACTTTTATATGCCCTTTATACTCTTGTGTAGAACTCATTGGAGGTTACCACACAGGAACTGCCCTTTTTTTTTTTTTTTTTGGTATCACTAATCTAAACTTACATGATGAATATTATGTTTACTAGGCTCTCCCCTATACCAGGTCCCCCCTATAAACCCCTTTACAGTCACTGTCCATCAGCATAGCAAAATGTTGTGGAATCACTACTTGCCTTCTCTGTGTTGTACAGCCCTCCCTTTTCTCCTACCCCCCCATGCATGCTAATCTTAATACCCCCTACTTCTCCCCCCCCTTATCCCTCCCTACCCACCCATCCTCCCCAGTCCCTTTCCCTTTGGTACCTGTTAGTCCATTCTTGAGTTCTGTGATTCTGCTGCTGTTTTGTTTCTTCAGTTTTTCCTTTGTTCTTATATTCCACAGATAAGTGAAATCATTTGGTATTTCTCTTTCTCCACTTGGCTTGTTTCACTGAGCATAATACCCTCCAGCTCCATCCATGTTGCTGCAAATGGTTGGATTTGCCCTTTTCTTATGGCTGAGTAGTATTCCATTGTGTATATGTACCACATCTTCTTTATCCATTCATCTATTGATGGACATTTAGGTTGCTTCCAATTCTTGGCTATTGTAAATTGTGCTGCGATAAACATAGAGGTGCACTGATCTTTCTCATACTTGATTGCTGCATTCTTAGGGTAAATTCCTAGGAGTGCAATTCCTGGGTCAAATGGTATGTCTGTTTTGAGCATTTTGATGTACCTCCATACTGCTTTCCACAATGGTTGAACTAACTTACATTCCCACCAGCAGTGTAGGAGGGTTCCCCTTTCTCCACAGCCTCGCCAACATTTGTTGTTCTCTGTCTTTTGGATGGCAGCCATCCTTACTGGTGTGAGGTGATACCTCATTGTAGTTTTAATTTGCATTTCTCTGATAATTAGCGATGTGGAGCATCTTTTCATGTGTCTGTTGGCCATCTGTATTTCTTTTTTGGAGAACTGTCTGTTCAGTTCCTCTGCCCATTTTTTAATTGGGTTATTTGTTTTTTGTTTGTTGAGGCGTGTGAGCTCCTTATATATTCTGGACGTCAAGCCTTTATCGGATGTGTCATTTTCAAATATATTCTCCCATACTGTAGGGTTCCTTTTTGTTCTATTGATGGTGTCTTTTGCTGTACAGAAGCTTTTCAGCTTAATATAGTCCCACTTATTCATTTTTGCTGTTGTTTTCCTTGCCCGGGGAGATATGTTCACGAAGAGGTCACTCATGTTTATGTCTAAGAGGTTTTTGCCTATGTTTTCTTCCAAGAGTTTAATGGTTTCATGACTTACTTTCAGGTCTTTGATCCATTTTGAGTTTACTTTTGTATATGGGGTTAGACAATGGTCCAGTTTCATTCTCCTACATGTAGCTGCCCAGTTTTGCCAGCACCATCTGTTGAAGAGACTGTCATTTTGCCATTGTATGCCCATGGCTCCTTTATCAAATATTAATTGACCATATATGTCTGGGTTAATGTCTGGATTCTCTAGTCTGTTCCATTGGTCTGTGGCTTTGCTCTTGTGCCAGTACCAAATTGTCTGGATTACTATGGCTTTATAGTAGAGCTTGAAGTTGGGGAGTGAGATCCCCCCTACTTTATTCTTCTTTCTCAGGATTGCTTTGGCTATTCGGGGTCTTTCGAGTTTCCATATGAATTTTTGAATTATTTGTTCCAGTTCATTGAAGAATGTTGCTGGTGGTTTCATAGGGATTGCATCAAATCTGTATATTGCTTTGGGCAGGATGGCCATTTTGACGATATTATTTCTTCCTAGCCACGAGCATGGGATGAGTTTCCATCTGTTAGTGTCCCCTTTAATTTCTCTTAAGAGTGACTTGTAGTTTTCAGAGTATAAGTCTTTCACTTCTTTGGTTAGGTTTATTCCTAGGTATTTTATTTTTTTTGATGTAATTGTGAATGGAGTTGTTTTCCTGATTTCTCTTTCTGTTGGTTCATTGTTAGTGTATAGGAAAGCCACAGATTTCTGTGTGTTGATTATGTATCCTGCAACTATGCTGTATTCTGATATCAGTTCTAGTAGTTTTGGGGTGGAGTCTTTAGGGTTTTTTATGTATAGTATCATGTCATCTGCAAATAGTGACAGTTTATCTTCTTCTTTACCAATCTGGATTCCTTGTATTTCTTTGTTTTGTCTGATTGCTGTGGCTAGGACCTCCAGTACTATGTTAAATAACAGTGGAGAGAGTGGGCATCCCTATCTCGTTCCCGATATCAGAGGAAATGCTTTCAGCTTCTCGCTGTTCAATATAATGTTGGCTGTGGTTTTTTCATAGATGGCCTTTATTATGTTGAGGTACTTGCCCTCTATTCACATTTTGCTGAGAGTTTTTATCATGAATGGATGTTGAACTTTGTCAAATGCTTTTTCAGTATCTATGGAGATAATCATGTGGTTTTTGTCTTTCTTTTTGTTGATGTGGTGGATGATGTTGATGGACTTTCGAATGTTGTACCATCCTTGCATCCCTGGGATGAATCCCACTTGGTCGTGGTGTATGATCCTTTTGATGTATTTTTGAATTCGGTTTGCTAATATTTTGTTGAGTATTTTTGCGTCTATGTTCATCAGGGATATTGGTCTGTAGTTTTCTTTTTTGGTGGGGTCTTTGCCTGCTTTTGGTATTAGGTTGATGTTAGCTTCATAGAATGAGTTTGGGAGTATCCATTCCTCCTCTATTTTTTGGAAAACTTTAAGGAGAATGGGTATTATGTCTTCCCTGTATGTCTGATAAAGTTCCGAGGTAAATCCATCTGGCCCGGGGGTTTTGTTCTTTGGTGATTTTTTGATTACCGCTTCAAATTCGTTGCTGGTAATTGGTCTGTTTAGATTTTCTGTTTCTTTCTGGGTCTGTCTTGGAAGGTTGTATTTTTCTAGGAAGTTGTCCATTTCTCCTAGGTTTCCCAGCTTGTTAGCATATAGGTTTTCATAGTATTCTCTAATAAGTCTTTGTATTTCTGTGGGGTCCGTCGTGATTTTTCCTTTCTCGTTTCTGATACTGTTGATTTGTGTTGACTCTCTTTTCTTCTTAATAAGTCTGGCTAGAGGCTTATCTATTTTGTTTATTTTCTCGAAGAACCAGCTCTTGGTTTCACTGATTTTTGCTATTGTTTTATTCTTCTCAATTTTATTTATTTCTGCTCTGATCTTTATTATGTCCCTCTTTCTGCTGACCTTAGGCCTCATTTGTTCTTCTTTTTCCAATTTCGATAATTGTGACATTAGACCATTCATTTGGGTTGTTCTTCCTTTTTAAAATATGCTTGGATTGCTATATACTTTCCTCTTAAGACTGCTTTTGCTGCGTCCCACAGAATTTGGGGGTTAGTGTTGTTGTTGTCATTTGTTTCCATATATTGCTGGATCTCCATTTTGATTTGGTCATTGATCCATTGATTATTTAGGAGCGTGTTGCTAAGTCTCCATGTGTTTGTGAGCCTCTTTGCTTTCTTTGTACAGTTTATTTCTAGTTTTATGCCTTTGTGGTCTGAAAAGTTGGTTGGTAGGATTTCAATCTTTTGGAATTTACTGAGGCTCTTTTTGTGGCCTAGTATGTGGTCTATTCTGGAGAATGTTCCATGTGCACTTGAGAAGAATGTATATCCTGTTGCTTTTGGATGTGGAGTTCTATAAATGTCTATTAGGTGCATCTGCTCTACTGTGTTGTTCAGTGCTTCCGTGTCCTTACTTATTTTCTGCCCGGTGCATCTATCCTTTGGGGTGAGTGGTGTGTTGAAGTCTCCTAGAATGAATGCATTGCAGTCTATTTCCCCCTTCAGTTCTGTTAGTATTTGTTTCACATATGCTGGTGCTCCTGTGTTGGGTGCATATATATTTAGGATGGTTATATCCTCTTTTTGGACTGAGCCCTTTATCATTATGTAGTGTCCTTCTTTATCTCTTGTTACTTTCTTTGTTTTGAAGTCTATTTTGTCTGATATTAGTACTGCAACCCCTGCTTTCTTCTCGCTGTTGTTTGCTTGAAATATGTTTTTCCATCCTTTGACTTTTAGTCTGTGCATGTCTTTGGGTTTGAGGTGAGTTTCTTGTAAGCAGCATATAGATGGGTCTTGCTTTTTTATCCATTCTATTACTCTATGTCTTTTGATTGGTGCATTCAGCCCATTAACATTTAGGGTGACTATTGAAAGATATGTACTTATTGCCATTGCAGGCTTTAAATTCGTGGTTACGAAAGGTTCAAGATTAGCCTCTTTAGTATCTTACTGCCTAACTTAGCTCACTTATTGAGCTGTTATATACACTGTCTGGAGATTCTTTTCTTCTCTCCCTTCTTATTCCTCCTCCTCAATTCTTCATATGTTGGGTGTGTTGTGCTGTGCTCTTTGTAGGAGTGCTTCCATCTAGAGCAGTCCCTGTAAGATGTTCTGTAGAGGCGGTTTGTGGGAAGCAAATTCCCTCAGCTTTTGTTTGTCTGGGAATTGTTTAATCCCACTGTCATATTTGAATGATAGTTGTGCTGGATACAGTATCCTTGGTTCAAGGCCCTTCTGTTTCATTGTATTAAATATATCATGCCATTCTCTTCTGGCCTGTAGGGTTTCTGTCGAGAAGTCTGATGTTAGCCTGATGGGTTTTCCTTTATAGGTGACCTTTTTCTCTCTAGCTGCCTTTAAAACTCATTCTTTGTCCTTGATCTTGGCCATTTTAATTAGTATGTGTCTTGGTGTTGTCCTCCTTGGATTCTTTCTGTTGGGGGTTCTGTGTATTTCCGTGGTCTGTTCGATTATTTCCTCCCCCAGTTTGGGGAAGTTTTCAGCAATTATTTCTTCTATGATACTTTCCATCTCTTTTCCTCTCTCTTCTTCTTCTGGAACCCCTATAATACGGATATTGTTCCTTTTGGATTGGTCACACAGTTCTCTTAACATTGTTTCATTCCTGGAGATTCTTTTGTCTCTCTCTATGTCAGCTTCCATGCGTTCCTGTTCTCTGATTTCAATTCCATCAATGGCCTCTTGCATCCTATCCATTCTGCTTATAAACCCTTCCAGAGTTTGTTTCATTTCTGCGATCTCCTTTCTGGCATCTGTGATCTCCTTCCGGACTTCATCCCATATCTCTTGTGTATTTCTCTGCATCTCTGTCAGCATGTTTATGATTTTTATTTTGAATTCTTTGTCAGGGAGACTGGTTAGGTCTGTCTCCTTCTCTGGTGTTGTCTCTGTGATCTTTGTCTGCCTGTAGCTTTGCCTTTTCATGGTGATAGGAATAGTCTGCAGAACTGGGACGAGTGACGGCTGGAAGGACTTCCTTTCTTGTTGGTTTGTGGCCCTCCTCTCCTGGGAGAACAGCGGCCTCTAGTGGCTTGTGCTGGGCAGCTGCGCACAGACAGGGTTTCTGCTTCCTGCCCGGCTGCTATGGAGTTAATCTCCGCTGTTGCTGTGGGCGTGGCCTGGTTCGGGCCTCTGCTCCAAAGTGGTGGAGTCATTGGAGGGGGAGCGGTCTGGAGGCTATTTATCTCCCTGCTCCCTGCAGCCCAGGGGTTAGGGTGCCCAGAAATACCCGGATTCCCTACCTCTGGATTAAGTGTCCCGCCCTGCCCCCTTAAGACTTCC
Source organism: Manis pentadactyla (assembly GCF_030020395.1). Lineage (NCBI taxonomy): Eukaryota > Metazoa > Chordata > Mammalia > Pholidota > Manidae > Manis > Manis pentadactyla. The sequence goes on along the minus strand of NC_080032.1, from coordinate 38,851,424 downwards.
AAAAAGCACCCGCCAAAACAAAACAGCGACCACAAAAAAAAAAAAAATTTTTTTTTAATTAAAAAAAAAAAAAAAAAAAAGGTGGCTGCTCGTTTTTCTTTATTCTCCGGCGCCAGCCTCAGGCATCTGCTCACCGGTCTTGCTGCCCTGTTTCCCTAGTATTGGGGTCGCTATCCCTTTAAGACTTCCAAAAAGCGCTCGCCAAAACAAAACAGCAAAAAAAAAAAAAAAATAGTGTTCGCTTGCTTTTCTGGTGTCCTCCGGCACCTGGCCTCCGGTGCCCGCTCACCGTTCTTGCTGCCCTGTTTCCCTAGTATCCAGGGCCCCCCACGCACACACTGTGTCTGCGCTCTGGCCCGGATGGCTGGGGCTGGGTGTTTGGCAGTCCTGGGCTCCGTCTCCCTCCCGCTCTGCCTTCTCTTCTCCCTCCGGGAGCTGGGGGGAGGGGCGCTCGGCTCCCGTGGGGCCGGGGCTTGTATCTTACCCCCTTCGCGAGGCTCTGGGTTCTCTCAGGTGCGGATGTGGTCTGGATATTGTCCTGTGTCCTCTGGTCTTTATTCTAGGAAGGGTTGTCTTCGTTATATTTTCATAGATATATGTGGTTTTGGGAGGAGATTTACGCTGCTCTACTCATGCCGCCATCTTCCGCTCTGAGCCTATCTTTTTAAAAACTATATATTAATAAATTTAAAGGTCTTGTGGGTATGAATAGTAAGGATGTAATGTGAAATGGAGTAGTTTCTTTTAGTTAGATTTTTTTTTTAACCAAAAGAGTATGACCTTGTAATCTTAGGTAAGAGCCAGGTAAAGTAAATTGAATACTCTAGCTCCCAGTTTCCAATGTTTCCTTGAAGACCTTTATAGAATCTAAGCTTAAAGAATTTACTCCTTGAATACTAGAAACTCTGAAATCTAGTCCTCCTAATTTCAGTGGGAGTCCTTTGGGATGCTTCTTTAGAAAGATAACCCATGAGATTCTCTCTTCAAAATATCAGTGACTCCTGGGGAGTCATGCAGCTTTTAACTCCAAACTTAATCATACCATTAAAAAAAATTAAATGTAGTAGTTGACTTTTGCTAAGAGTATGGAAAAGTGAAATAATGATTCCATTATTCCTGATACACATTTTTCTAATCTATCCTCACATCAGTGAAATACTCCATAGCAGACGACCTGATTTTGTGTGTTCTGTGACTAGCTCCCCTACCCTTTCACTTACCAGTGAGACATGAAGGAAGAACTGTGATTTAGTCAACTGAGGCATTTGACCGTTAGGTAACTTGTGGACTCTGGGGTGCAGTCTAAGCAGAGATGGGTATGTCCCTGATTTCAGTACCTAGAAGCTGCCCTTTACAACACTTTAGAAACTATAATCTCTCCTCTGATTTGTGAAGCCCTGACTTTGCGCCCAGTGTTATTCTGTAATTGTCCAGAGAAGCCCTGGAGTAGAAAACTTCCTCAGGCAATGTACTTTTTAGTCTACAGGAATATATCACATAGGTCTAGAATCTTCACCAATGCCTTGATTAAATCCAGAAAGTATTTCTATCCCTACCTAGACAAAAATTGTCCGCTTTCTTTTTTTCACAGAGAAAATATTTAACTTAGTTTCTGCAAGATGGAATGGACTCAGGCCTAGCTTATCCAGACCTCTCTAGAAGCAGCTATTTCCTGAATGAAGAGATAGATACAATTTGGGTATGCATAACATCAGGCTCCTCTATAAAGCCTGGTGCTATCATTTTGCCTTTCTTTTAAAAAGCTTTAGAATGGCAATAGCTTTTCTCCCCCTGTTGGTTAAACATACTATTACACTCACCTGTCATAAGAGAGATTTTGTGTGGCCAATTTTATAAGATGACTCAAAGCTGTCATTTTGTTCAGAACAATTTATTTCTGTAAGTGGAATAAAATACTATAAATCTCCTGGCACTCCTCTTAACAGGTGGTGGAAAAGCGTGCGAGTGAAACTCTGACTTTCCCAGAGGTGCTTGGTACCTTTGATTAGCAGTCAGGCGTGCAGCAGCCTCATGAATCTTCTTTTTTTGTTTTCTGTTTGCAGATTTTATTCTTCACCGTACAGTATTGCAACCAACCGCATGATTCCACAGACATCTATCACGCCATTCATTGCTGCTTCCCCTGTCTCCACATACCAGGTATGTCTGATTTACCTGCACCTCAGGAGAGATCTTTCTTGTGGATAATAGACTATGTAGAGGTCAAAAGGACACATTATAATTTGTTTGGAACCTCATCCTCAAACATTTTAGCACATCCTGATGCAAAAATATTCACGTTCAATTAGCCTATACTTTCAAGGGCTTGTGTGCCTCCCTTTCCCTGAGTAATACAATCCACCAGGCTTTTCATTCTTCCTGCCAAGCTCTCATGGTGATGCTACTTTCCAGCCAATATTAGTACAGTTCTCTTACCCCTGAGAAATTGTTTTGTTTGTTGTCTGTTGTTTTGGTTATCATGTTCCCTATTGTGTCTGTTCTACAAGCACACTTCTAGCCTTCCCTTTGCTCACTCCAGGATATTTTATCACTGTCATCTCATTTTGTCACCGTTGTCCTGTGTCTCCATAGAAAGCTACATGGATAGATGTTAAGTCATTTTTTTTTTCCCCAAGAAATAGGGAAGGTTAGCAAAGTGGTAAAAAGGTTTTCTTACATCATGCTTTTGTTTCATTCTCAGTTCCATAGAGGCCAAAAGAGACTCAGGAGTTCCACATGTGGAAACACAGAAAGTCTAAGACTCAGTGTGTGTCCTAAACCAGATGTTGCAGCCAGGCAATTCTAAGTACACAGGTGGATTGACATAGTCATACTTCCCCTGGAAAAGCTACTCATCTTAATCCTTTTAGTTATCTAACATGTGGTATTACTCCCCATTTCTCTTTACTTCATATTGTTCTTCGGACAGTACTTCTAATCCTAATTAGAGTATGCCTATAAATGCTACATATGGAGAATGTCTAGTGTCATTTTTTCAAAACTCTGGAGAGAGAAAGAGTGAGAGCAAGAGAGAAAGCAAATGCGTGCATGCATGAGATCCTCTATATTTTGTAGATGGTGGGGTGGATGTTTTACAATGGGGAAAAGTGTAATGTTGCTGACTGTGACTAATTCAGTGAAGTTTCACCATGTTCAGTCACTACATACTTCATTTCAGGATGTCCCAGCTGTCAGAGCATCACACTTAAGACTACATTTTCCCTTAACCGATTCCCCCTGAAGCAGATCATTTTCATTCTTTTTCTGCACTTAGAATCTTGATACATGTCAGTGGATGAACAGAACAGACTTCCGTGTGAATTGCATTAGAGGGTCTCCAAATAGCTGATTTCTTAATTGCCTTTTTCCGTGGGACCCAGGAGGCTACGTGCAGGTGCTATTCAGCTTTTGTTTTTCCTGCAGGCCTGCCTGGTTTAATGTGTGTTTTAGATTTTTTTACCCATTTTTTTTTTCTCATCTTGGCCTCTGTGTCAGCCAAGACCACCCACGGAGCCCCAGTGTAGAGCATTTTGGTGACATGAATAAAAGTGATTTCGCTTGGGAGGGAAACTAAGTGGAACTTAACTCCGGCTCCTTTTCTCAAGAAAGGAATTTTCTCTGTTGTTGATTCTTGCCTTTCACCACTTTTTTTTTAAATTAAGTGCATTGGTAATTTCACTGATGTTAAGTATAGTGAAAACAAAATCTTCAGGGTTCTCCATGTGACAATCAGCTCTTTCAAGCTGATGTTCTCATTTGGGTGACAAGGCGCCTTTCAGAACAGTTGGCTGGCTCAACTACTCATTCCTATTTGCCATCCAAACTGCCATGACAGAAAAAAGATCACAAACTTGCTTACCTTGGGTTTAACCTGAAGCAGTCTCCAAAATTTCTGGTTGATTGCTAATTCTTACCCCAACGTTCACCATTTGGATTTATTGCCAAGATGGGATCACTTGAGAATTTGAAGTTAGAAGAAGAGGAAGTCTTTGCAGTTCACTCTTGCCTCCTTCATTATTTGCCTAGGGATCTTTGAGAGGTAGCCTCAAAACAGGAGCTCCTCAAGGCCTCCTAAGACTTTAGTTTCCAAACTCAACCTCAAAATATGCTCCAAGGCCCAACCTACTCCATGTGGCCACTGCAGCCTGTGGTAGTGACACAGGAATTTGCTTTCTATTTTACAATGTTTCAGGTACCAAATTAATCAGGTCCAAGAATTTCCTTTCTATCCTTAGTTTTGAGCACTAAAGTCAGATGGACTCCACTTTCCTTTGAGCTAGCGTGACTCCACTGAACACAAGAACCAAGTTCTCTCTGTGATTGCTTTGTGCTAATAAATGCTGTTTGATGCATAGGTCCAGAGTACTTCATGGATGCCTCATCCGCCATACGTTATGCAACCAACAGTAAGTGTTCTCAGTCACCTGAGGCTAAATATTTCTATTATCCAAGTGCAAGCTTTTGGAATGCATAGAAGCTTTGGGGTAAAGCTTTTGTTATATTCCATACCTCTTTCAGGCAGCTGTAGTTCCTGGATAAAAAAGCTGTTCCTGAAATTCTGCAAAAGCATGTACAATAGATTGAGAAAGAGAGAGAAAGAAAAAGAAAGAGAACAAACTTTTTTGGAGAAAATTGCAGCCAAACTCCTAAGTTGGTGTCTACCATTTTTTATGAATGGGGACTTTCTACCATGCAGGAACTCTGAACTCTGGACAATTAAATCTGTTATAGGAGGAAAGCCTTTCTGTTTTCCTTCTCCTTCTATTATACTTTGTTTCCTTCCAATGCAGTTTGGTGTGTGTTGGGGGCGATTTTGAGTATCATTGCCAAGTGTGACTCAAAGCCACATATTCAAAATATGAAGGTAATTATATACTACTAAATGGAGCTACAGAGATAGAAAATAAGGTTGGTAGATTTTTTTTTATGCTAACTAATAACTAGAGCCATTCTCTTCTTTACTGGAAAATTTCTTCCAAAAAATATTCCAACTCTATTTTCTACTTGCTCGATCACCAGTTTGTGGCACAATATTGACCTCAGGCCCAAGTGAACAATGTAATATATTTCATTAGAATCTAGACTGAAAGCTAATGATTCCATTTAGCTTTGTCTAGGTCTTCTAGGTTTTCTAGCTCGGCAGAAGTAAAAGCGAAAGATTTTGCTTGTAATACATTCCTGACAGCATAAGGCAGGGGAACAGCCTCAGACTGGAAGTTGGGAGACAGGGTCTCCAGCGTGTGCTCATGTCTGTGCTTTTGCTTCCCTTTCTGTCGCTTTATTTAACAGGGCTTTGGGGAGGATCAAATGAGAGAGCATATGTGAACACGACTTCTCAAGTATGGCATGCTCTACATTATTTCTACCATAACCCTTATTATTATTATATGTATTAGTTGAACAAAGAAGATACAATGCTACTTTTAAAGGCTAAATAAAACTCAGCACATATTAAAAATCAGGAAGCCAAATGCAGAGAGGCATCAATTTCTTAGACACCAAGGATCACGGCACCTGGTTTTCATATTTGAGCTTCATCCATTTTTGAAAAATAAGGAACATCCCATATTGCTTCTAATATTTTGAGAGTTCTTTATTTCAAGAATAAAATATATGTAGCTTACCACAGCAGAACTTCAGACCATATTTTGCAAATCCTTCTGTTTACTCTTATTTACACACCTTGGGGGCTTCCTGAGTTCATCTGGTTTATGTTCTATAAATCATACCAAAATGCAATGAATCCAGGCTACACTTTTCTATCCAAGTCATGAGGCAGAATTCCATGTATGCTGCCAAACCAATGCATAGCACAGAATGAGCCAACACAGGAGAAGGGGAGAAGTTCTGCCAAGTTCTGAAGAGAAGACTTTCTAGGAGGAAACAACTCCCTTCGAAAAAGTAATGTGTCCACCTGTAGTGCACTAATGCCAGCTCAGTTCTTGCACTGAGGTTAAGCATCATCTCACTGTGGCCAAAAGGAATGCATATCTGGCAAAATCAGAATATTTGTCCCAGTGTCAAGGTAGGTAAGATTCTACAGAGCCATGAGGAGAAGGGAAGATGTTTGTGTGCATCTTTATTTCAACTGCCACTCAGGAGCTTTACAGATTTTCCTTCTTTCCTCCTCACCAACACAGCTTCAGCTCCATTTGTGGATATATTATTTCTCATGCATCTTCCCCAAGCCATAGCTCTGTGCATGTGTGTGTGTGTGCATGTGTGAATTTGTCCCTTGAATCTTCCCTGCTTTGGTACTAATCACTGAATTCTTATCACTTCCCATGACTAGACTGGTCAAGCTTAGGTCACTTGGTTTAGAATGCGATGTTTGTGGCTGGGGCAGATTCCTGGAAAAAGGAGTGTCTGGGCCACCCACCACTTTGTTTTCTTCAACATGGAAAAATTGGCTAAACAGTGTCATGGAAACACAGAGTTTGTACTAGCAGTCTTTGCCCTGTAATGGTTTTTCTGGTTGTCTATATTGCATAAATAACCTCACTCAACCAGTCTTAGTTTCATCATCAAAGTAGGGGTTGAATTAATCACTCTGTGATACTAAAATACAGAAATACTTATGCACTCTAAGGCAAAGAAACAAAACACCTAGATCTGAAAAGGATGAATGAATGACTTGATGATTAATAATAGCATGGGTTCTTGGTCAAGCTCTTTGAGACAGGAAACCACCATAGTTTCTTCATCTGTAACATGGACATAATGATACCTAAATAATTGTGCATTTTGTTCACTAGATGAAGTAAAGCATTAAAGCTCTTAAAATAGTGTCTGACAAATAGCGAACAATAAATTATTAGTATTACTTTTTAATTATATGAGTAGACTGCACATTACACTTTAGGTTGCCCAAGTATATAAAAATGAGTGTTGGTGTAGGAAGACAGTTGAGAATAAGTAATAATCACTGACTTCACCACATTCATACTGCTTATTTAATTTAGTTTGCTAATGAGTTTGGTGGAGAGCCTCTATGGCTATAAATAAAATAAATTATTTATATTGGTACTTATTTGATTTACTTACTAAACTATTTGATACCTAATACTAAAAAACAAAAGCCCACTGGTACCTCCTGTATGTCAGGAGCTGGCACCTACTTTACAAATGAATTCAGGGTGTCAGTAGCTACACATCTTAATGACATTGCCCATAATTCTGATTTGCTTACAACTTTTCTCCTCTCTCACGGTTTCCTTTCCACCATTTGGGGAGACTCTCATGTATAAGCTCAGAGTGTGTAGGCATGTTTCTCGCCATCACTGTGAAGGCTACTGACTCCTGTCCTGGTGCCAGAAGCCATTCACGCTCTTTCTCAGGCTTGGCTCAAAGGATTCCAAGATCTCAACCAGGTTTGTATCCAAAGAGAAAACAGTGTTTCCGGAAAGTCTTGAAGCAGAGCAGAGAGACTCGCTGGGCTTTACCAGGCTGGGTGGGTGGTTAAATTGGAGGCGTACCGATCGGAAACAGAGACATGAAGTACTGTGAAGGGATGAGAGCAGAAACAGAAAGCACACGCTCAAAGCGGAAGCTTGCCATTTAAGTTTGCGTCTTTGGAAATCTGACCTTCTAAGTTGTGTGCCGTGTCCGTTTTTGTTGCTTTAGTCAGAGATCCTGAGATACTTTTCATTTGCAAAAGGGAAAAAAGGAAAAAGGGGGAATAGGATCCTTGCCGGCGTTCTAACTATCAGACTGGGGTTTGTGTCAGAAAGCAGTTTTCTGTCAGGTATTGGACCTGTCAGGCTAGGACCCTATCCAGTCCACTGGAAAGTTGTCCGGCCCCACTCAGGACAGCGAGAGTGTTCGCCTGAACAGGCACTGAGGAGAGAAGCGGGAGACTGAAGAACAGATACACTTTTTGCTGGGAGGAAGAAAAATGCTGACTTTGTCAATGCAGTCAGTGACCTGTTGCTGCTTTGCAGTGTGGGGTTCGATACTACACTCTGAAGTCTCAGAATTACACTGATGGAATTGTAATAGATGATGAATTGCATAGCAGCACGTTAGACTGAAATCTCCTATGAAGGTGCAGTGGAAATTCCTGCATTGCAATACATTGGGTATTTTGTTAAATCTGTGCTGACAAAGAAAAAGGATGATAGTTCCCAAGAAGCAACATAGGTCCAGTCCCGTAAATTTTATTTAGGCTCATTTGCATCATAAATCTGTTCTTCATAGGGTTAGCTTTATTTCATTTCCAAGAGAAAGGTCAGCTTTCATTTTTACTTAATTACAAATTGGTTATCTAATTACAGCATTCTAAGATGCAAGCTGCCCTTATTGAATCACGGATGATTTGTTGCTATGCATGGCTAAATTATGACATTTATGATTAATAAACACTTACAGGAAAAGTTTAAAGGAAAAAGTAAATATAAACTTCCCTTCTACAACAAGGCTGTCCAAGAAAGCTCCAGAATATTTGATTTGGTTATTCTCTACCTGTAAACAGGTAAGGAAGGCCCAAGGCTCAATTTCAGAGGTTGTGCCCTACAAATTTGCACGGGTGTATTCTGTAAAAACACATCATCAAATTTGGGAAGAATATTTAAATCATTAGAATTCTGTTCAGAAAGCAAGGTTTTCAGATACTATCCTTTTATCCCAACTCCTTAGCTGAGCAAAAATCCTAACCCTCATAGTTTAATTATGGAAGTACACAAGTCAAAAAGCTTTTCTGTATAAGGAATTAACTTGGTAAATATATGTCTACAGGTTAAATCTTTTTTTTTTTTTTTTAGTTACATAGCTAAACCAAAATAAGCAGCAACTCTAACCCATGTATACTATTTCTACCAGATGAGAATTCAAATGAGTCAGAATAAACTTAGGAGGAACATCTTCTTTTGAGTGCCTCCTCCTTTTAAATATTCTTCTGGGGTAAAGTGAATACGAGCAAAATAATTTCTACAGGAAGCCTCTTAGACACCTTTCACTACTATAAAAAGGAGCGCTGGTTTTGCCATTGTTAAATGTAACTGCAAAATTCTACATTACTTTTTTCAAAAATGAGCTAAAGTAACTTTAAAAAAAAAGAACTTAAAGCAATGCAATTCGAGGCTCATAATTCAAAAGTGCATAGGACACAAAAGATGTTCCACTTAGGAACCTCTCAAGCATCAGTTCTCCTCTCCCCAAGTAAACCTTGTAAACAAATGTGTATGTCACCATCCAGTCAATTTTTATGCCTGTTGAAGAATAGGCCTATTGTGTAAATGCTGTGTATTTCTTAACACATGTACAAGATCACTCTACAAATATTGTATTGCAACTTGCTTTAATTTTCCCCAGTAACAGAAATGTCCTGGATGTCATTACATGAGTCACATTGTTGTTCTATGTCAGGCTTGTTACACTTCATAATACACCCATTACATAAATGTTCTGAAAGGTATTTAACCAATTTCCTACTCATAGTTCTTTAAGCCACTTCTAGCATTTTCTCATAAACTCAAGATTGTAATGTTGAGCACATGTGAGAAAATCCCTGTAGGATAAATTGCTGGTACAAAAGGTGTAGGTATTTTAAAATTTGATATACATTATCATCAAACTGTATTTGAAGTTTATTGAAAGTTTATTTCCCTACAGCCTCAATTAACACGGGGTGATCTCCAGTGTCAAATACTTGGTTAATGTGTTAAAATAGTGAATGGTATCTTATCGAAATTCTATTTTTACTTCTCTCAGTCCTAGAGGAGTTGAGTTGCTTTTCATATGTTTATTAACTAATTTTATTTTCTTTTTATCTGAATTCCAAGTTCATTTGTTTTGCTTATTTATCTCTTAAGAGTATTGATTTCTTCTTATTTTTAAAAGATCTTATTACAGTTAGTAAGGTAACATTGTCATAGATATTTTAGCTATTTTCTCAGTTTACTTTGAATTTAGTTTTATCTGTGATCACCACACAGAACTTCAGTATTTAGGATTAGGTATTTTGTACTTACTCAGTTTTTCCCTTTAGGGCAAGGGTTGGCAATTATTTTTGGTAAAGAGGCAACAAGTATTTTCAGCTTTGTGAGCCATATGGTCTCTGTCACGCCTAGGCCTTTCTGTGATTGTGGCATAAAAACTTCCAAAGGTAACACACAAATGAATGGGCTGAGTTCCAATAAAACTTTATTTACAGAAACAGGTGAGGGCCACATTTGGCTCATGGGCTGCATTTGGCCAGCCCCTACTTAAAGCATCTGTACTCCATGTGAAATACCTTATTACCTCTAAGATTTACAACACCATATGTTTTTGTTTCTTTTCTGTTTTGGTTGTTGCTTTTATTTTTTGAGTTCAATGACTTTTTAAAAAATTGAGATATAACTGACATATAACACTATATCCCTGGGAGTTTTATTGTTGTATCTAAAGTACACTTTATTTTATGGTTTTGTTACTTTTAGGGTTTATTTTGTAATACAGGATGAATGTATGATCCAACGTTTTTTCCCCAAAGGGTAAACAACTGTCCTAACAACTTCTATCATATAAACTATCTATATTTTTTCCACTGATATAAAATTTTGCCAATTTTTATCATAGAATAAATCTCTATATCTTTAAGGATATTTCTGGTCTCTGTTCTGTTCATCTATTTTTTTTTTTAACCATTACTCTACTATTCTTATTGTTATCACTTTATAACACCACATATACCTGACAGGATTTGTCTCCAGAATTATTTTTTTCCTTCTTTCTCAGTAACTATTCTGTTTCTCAGGAATTTTTCTAGCTATGCCACATTTCCAGATGAAGTTTAGTAGTAGTTTGTCAAGCTAAAAAAAAATTTACTAGATTTTTGATTGGGATCTCTTTGAACGAATATATTATTAGGTGAAATTGAAGAATATGACATATTTATAATGTTGAATTTTTCTAAGGAAAAAATGTCTTTCCATTTACTTAAGATTTCATTTTTCCCCTAACTCCATTGAGGTGTAATTAACAAATAAGTTGTGAGACAAAGTACACATCATGGTGATTTGACACACATATATTATGCATGGATTCCCATAATCTAGGTTATTAAATATCCATCCCTCACATGTTTACTTTTCTGTGTGTGTGAGAGAGTATTTAAGTTTTGCTCTCTTAGAAAATTTCAATTATGTGATACACTGTTATCAAATATAGTCACCATGATTTACATTAGATCCTTAGACCTTATTCATCTCATCATTGAAAGTTTGTACCCTTTTACCAACCTCTCCCTATCCAGGCCCCAACCTCTGTCAACTACTTTTCTGTTCTTTGTTACTGTGGGCTTAGATTTGTTTCCTTATGTATTTATTTATTCAAATATATATTTATTCATTCACTCATTCTGCATTCCACAAATAAGTGTTGCCCTTCAGTATTTGTCTTGTTCTGTCAGGCTTATTTAACTTTGCATTTATTTAATTTACTCTTTATTTTAAGGAGAAGGGCACTGTGAAGTGGTTGATTAAATTCAACATTTATACCTGTTTAAAAAAAAAACAAAGTTCTTTCAAGACAATATTGAGACTTTTTATTCCTTTTATCAACCATAGTGATGCATTTGTAATTAATTGTATTTTAGCTGATTTTATTAATATATTTCTTAAAGTAGAAGTATTCTACAGTAAACTCCTTTTGTTCATGATATACATTTCTTAAAACCAATCTTCTTAATTATGTTTGTTAACATTTGATTTATTATCTTGGCATCAGTCTTATTTAATGCATTTATTAAGTTCCATTCTTTTTATGGTGTACTATTTTTGTCATATTTGAATATTAGTATTATAAGGGCTTTATAAATATAATAGGGAAGGATTCCCTTTCTTAAATTCTGGAACAATTTTAAATATTATTAGATGTATCTGTTTTTAAATATTTAAAATAATTCAAATGTGAAACCGTCTTGGTTTTGGGGAAGGCATGTATTTATTCTACCAAATCAAGTTTTTAAAAAAATAATTTACTGCTGTCAGATATCTTCTCAGAAGACTAAAACTATAATACATTTAAGGATTTATAAACATCATGTGTGATCATTAAGTACTCCATTAGATTATTGCATAGTTGATTAGTTGCTAAATGATCAAAAACAATTGGAATTTGACATGGCATGGTCTTAACCAAACTGACATTATTAGTTACTCTGTGACTAGTTATTGATCTTTTGGGACATATGTATTTTAAATTAAATGTTGTGCAAATAAAGAATAATCAATCACCAACTGTGTAATAAATTGTTAGATATTAGCAAGTTGTAAATCAATAGCTTGTAATTTTTGAGAATATATGGAGTTTTTACAGACCCTTATTGTGGTGAAATTTAAGGAATACATCCCTGATGTTTCCTTGATTTTTTATTTTCCTGGGCCCTTACCTATACCAGTCACTGACTCTCTTGTAGGAAACTGAGAACCTTTATTTCAATTTTAAAAATCAACAAATAATAAATATTCTTAAGCTTCACATATACAGAATATTCTTTTAGGTATTGTTGGGTATGGGAAAGGAGAAACAAGAAATAATTTGTCCTCAAGGCATACTTAGGATGATATAATTAAAAGTCTACATCAGAAAAGTTAAAATATTTAGCAATTATATAACGTAGAAAATGATGAGGTATCTATGAACAGTCAGCTCAGAGAAGAAGATAGACATAAACATGAGTTTAAAGAATGATGGTGTTTATGGGGTTAAAGAAAAGAAAAGGGGATTTTCAGGTGAAAATAACACAAAAGTTATGGGGAGGTGTTTCAAATGATTTCAGGGGGCAGAAAAGTAAATAACACGCATTACACAAAATGTTTGTGTTAAGGAATAAAGGAAAGCTTTGACTGGAAAGGTAAATCATGTCCTATTGAATACAACTTTTACTAGTCAATCTGGCACACTTCACTACACATTTTTTATTAACTTGATGGTCCCAATGCTTTTGTCTACGATTTAAGTTTACTTTGGAAAATATGAAACAGAAAGGCTAAATTATCACTGATGTGTTATAAAAAGTCATAATTTCCAGTGAAGTAATGAATGAATCAATGATGAATGGAAAAAAAAATTAATTTTCTTGCATTACGAAAACATCAATTTGAAAAGTCTCTGTACATAAATAAAGTCATCATCCATAGAAATATTTTGGGGGTAACATTCATCTTTCAAGTAGAGCTTCTATAAGCTTCTTGGAGAGAATATTTCCTGATGTCTAAATTCTCTGCCTCCTAAATACTGGAGTGGCTAGAATAATAGTGAATCCAGAATCTTTTGAAATCCAAATGTTTGCAGATGATCTGTCTTTTGACATGAGGTTTAATGTTATTTTACTATGGATCTTTAGAAAGAAAGGATAGTTGAAGGAATAACACATTGCATTTTTAGAACTGCAGGTACAACATTCTGAACACAAGACCGACAGAGCTGCTAAGAGAAGTTCCTCCATTGTGTCCTTAGATGGTCCTTAGAACATCTTCCATCCCTGCATCATCAGGAAGCCAGAATTTGCCAGTTATTTTGTAAAGATGTTAACAATATTACATCCTTAATAACTATTAGTATACTAAATATAATTAAGTAGAAACACAATGTTAAGTATCCAAACTAGTAAAGCCTTATTTTCAAAGGATTATCTCTAGAAAAAGCAAGTATGCAGATGAAATGAAATCCATGTCAGACTTTCCAGAAAACAGGAAGTTAACTAGGGCAACACAGTCATATAGAGACAGAGTAAATCATTTATTTTATAAATGTTGCCAGGGCAACAGAAGCTACTTAAGAAACCACTGAGGAACTGAAGGTAAGGGTACAGATAGTCTATGAAACTGTTTGTTCTTTCATAGCACATAGGAATAAAATGTCCATCTGTATCTAAAACCTTAAGCATTAGTGAAGTATGTGGTATCCATTAAATAAGTGGTCATGAGTGGGTTCACATATTAAGAGTATTTCTAAATATCAAGAGATATTCACTATTTCTTGCCTTTCACAATATTACTGGGGAACTTTATTGGGGTTTACAGGTTAACCTTTGCTAGGTTAGCCCTGGAACTCCTAGTTATTTCTACCTTGGTGTTATGTTTACAATTCAGGATGATAGTTAATGGTATTGACGGGCTTTAATTTTTTTAGGCAATCAATTAGAATGTACAGGGTTTGGGGATAATTTTATAGACATAGTATATACATATATATTATATATAAAATCTAGGTATGCTTTGAACAAACATTATTTTAGTTTCAATAACAAAAGAAATTTGAAAATTGAGTTATATTTTTCAAACTACTAACACAAATACCAGTAAAGGACCTTCAGACTTTTTTCTTGCACTGCCTCAGAGGAGTATTTAACAAAGGTAGGACTTAAATTTGCATTTCTTCCATGGTTTAGTATAATTTGCTTCCCTCTTGATCAAGTTCCCTGTCAGAAAACAAATACTTATATTCAGAACTTATTTTTGAAAAGCAAAGGAAATTTCTCAGCAGACAGGTGTTCGATGTCAGGCAGGAAGGTGTTCTAAACAAAGCACGCATCAGACTACATACCACGTGTTATAGCTGTTGAGCATCTGGGAAGGCAAGGTGTTTCCACAGGCTACCGGTGCCTCTAATGCTGCACCTGCCAGAGCATTTGTGTGCCCTTCAACAGTTATGCAACAGAAAGTGTCCCTTAATCATGAACTAGGGCATCTGTCCCCCCATCCCATTCAACATGGCATTTTCTCCTAGAGATCTGCCTGCATCTCATCATCCTCACCAGCACTCCATGTGCCCCTTCACAAGCCATCCACTCAGAGTTAAGTGAAATATGCAGGACACATTTGTATTATCACTTGGATATTAACAATAATCATTAAAATAATCATTACAATCTCTGCACTGGCGAATTCAGGTCCATTTTTGAACACCCCAGCTGGATGTGGAATCCCCACCCTTCTCAGAGCCCCAAGAAAACTTAATATCTCATCACCTGACTGTTATCAAATGCTTCATTGTTAATCTAGTCGAACAATAAAGAGGATTGACACTCAAGATAAAAAATATATTTATACAGGCTTTTGCTTTTTTTTGGAATGGAATCACTTTGGGAGACATTTTCCAATGATTTCATTTTAAAATAGGAAATTTTTAACAATTTCTTATTTCAGAATAATTTTCAGAGGTAATTAGTTAATCATACAAGAAAGACAAGTAAATAAGATTGTATTTTATTCATAGATACATAGATAAATAGATGAATGGGTGGATGGATAGATGGATAGATAAATAGACAATAGATATCTTATACTGGGGCATATGACTAGTTCTCCTTTCCCAACTAGAGTATAATTTTATAATTTGAGAACTTATCACGTCAAATTTACAATATCTCTCCCTTTTCATTTTGTGCCTTGCTAAGAGTAGGTACTAAGTAAATATCTGTTGATAGGCTATATTTCACAGAATATTATTGTGAAATGACAAATACTGAGACCCTAAAAGCATCCAGGTGCCATTTGACAAAGATTTCCAAGGAAGGCAAGGAAGGTGTGCATCTTCTTTGAAGCCAAGCCCCACCTTTAAGGGAAATTGATACTGATATCAAATCTGTCTTTGTACATTTGGTTATCAAATCATGTTATTGACAACCAGTAGGCTTGTTAAATACAAGTCAAGTTCTCTGGTGTATAAAACCATAGAATTCCACTTGCTTTTCTGTTGCACATTTACTTGTATGAGCTTTAGCAACTGTGTTATTATTCACCAGGTATTCTTGTTCCCTCATCTCTGTGCTTTCTGGGATGTCTGTAAATGGTTTGCAAAATCTTGCAGCCAATCACAAAGCTCCAGGATACAGTGTTCACGATGTCCTTCTGCAATTGTTGGCCCTGGATCATCATCTTTGGCAAAGGCTATAAATAGTTAACATTATTCTTGCCTGCCTCATCTCTATCCTTTTTTCCTTCTTAAAATCCTGAAAACTTATGAGATCTACTTGTTAGGACAGCAGCAATGCTTGTTTTCACCATGATGTAGGAAAACACTCTTCTTGGATTGAATTAAAGAACAAATGTGGAAAAATTTTTAGTTTGATATTGGAACAAGTTTACTTCTACTTCCTGTGTGACCTAATTTTCTACTACCAAGTCTCTTTTTTTAACTATTGGTATTCATTTGAATAGAGACGATATATGCATCCCCTTCAGACCCAAGGAGAATGTGTAGTAAGGATCTCTACCTTGCCTGCTTTTAGAAGGGAGCTGAGGTCCCTTATAATGACAGACTCAAAAAGAATCGAGTTAAGGAAAAAGGAACAAATACCACATAGCTGAGGAATAAATGTATTAAAAGCTTAGGCTGTCTTTGGGCAGTCTACTACAATGAACTATTAAAACTTGGTCTTGAATTTTTTGAAAACCAAAGCCAAAATAATTAAAAAGGAAAAAAAATGCTTATATTGTTTTATTCTCTGATAAAAGGAAACATATCATATGTGTAGTGAAGGATTTTTTTTTTGCTTCTGCTGCTATATTCCAAGAAAAAAAATTATGATGGTGTGTTATTTCCCAGCCTAATTTCTTGATACCTGTTATACAGATAGAGAAAAACTTTTTTCCAGTCATTTCTTTTATTACCTCTCAATAAAAAAGCAAGCAAATGTTAACTTCCAATTTTTTGGATGAAATATCTAGAGTTGTTAAATTAATATTCTTCAGATATATGAGTTTCTCATAACCTAGCTTGTTAAAAAGCTTAGTAAATCCAACTGGTTAACATTAAGGTTGTTTGGTCTTTCAAATTTCCTTAATTTCAGCCAAGATTTTACAAAAATGTTATGATCTGACTGAAAGTACGATCCAGATAGACCGTTTACCCTCCTCATTAAAGGGGGTTGCAAAACTGTTTGCGGTTCGTATCAGAAGAGCCTGAGCATGGATTCCATGAGATCCTGTAGTTTGGTGCCTTGGAATGTCCAAGAGGCAAATTTCACCTAAAATACTGCTGGTAGGTGTGAGACCTACTGGCTATCATCATTCGGCAGCTCATGAAGTTTTCATAATTTTTAGCAGTACTCAAGCCTAATGAGTCACCAAGACAAGTTAGGTGTAAAATGTACGTGCTGGTAGTAAACTGAACAATAGAATGGAATTACAGTTAACCCTTGAACAATGCAGGGGTGAGAGGTACAGACCCCTCCGTAGTAAAATCCATGTATAACTTTTAACTCCTCAAAATCTTAACTACCAGTAGCCTACTGTTGATAACCTTACTGATAACACAAGCAATCAACTCGTATTTTGCGTGCTACCTGTATTATACCAGAGAAAAGGAAATGTTTCTCCAGTTGTCACAGATGTCCACAAACTTTTCCAATATATTTATGGAAATAATATGCATGTCAATGGACCCATTTGGTGCAAACCCATGTCGTTCAATGGTCAACTGTCTCTGGTATGTTACTGTATCTGGTAGAGTTTCTGCAGTTTGATATCTGCAAATTGATTATTTGGCTTTAGCTATAGCAAGTATCAAGCCAATGTATCTTACAGTAATTACTCAGCATGTTCAGCTGACTCCGAAAGATGCACTTCAGAAGTGACAGTAAACCCGTATCATCAGCAAAGAGAAAATTCACCTCCCTGCTGATGTAGGCAGGAAGACATGCAAATAGTTCACTTGGCACCACACTGTTGATGTGTGCTATTTTTTTTTTAATTAGTATGGTACTTGTCCCTTTTTACATTACTTAATATAAATATAACTTCATTGCACATAATGGAAGCTTGGAACAAGCTGGGAAAACTAAAAGCAAATTTCACAAAAGGATTAATCCTGATCCATACTAAAAAGAATATTGTGTTCTTGGCTTTTAAATTCTCATTTAGCAGAAGGAAATCAGACTAATTATCAACTTGAGTTCTGAACAATCATCTTAAAACTTTTTCTATTCAGAAGAGAAACCTCTTATCAAAGAATGATCCTTAAAGGGTTTTTAATCAATACACATTAGAGCCATTTCTGTGTAACAATAGTGTATATTAAAAATCGATTCTTACTTTCCTATAAAGCCTTTTATCTCTTCAGCCTTGTATCTCAAGTATTTTCAATCAATACTAAAAAATCACTGTGATGCTAAGTATGTGTTACTTGCTGCATGTATAAATCCTTAGATTCTAACATCATGCACTACAATTATTTCTCCCTAACTTTCTGAAATGACTATACAGAATTTATTCCAAGGAATAGTTTACATTATACATGGCATGGATGGGTGGATACCCATGTACATGTTTCTGTCCACATATGCTGATCTCCACTATAGATATTATTTAACCAAAACATGTCCTATACATGTAATATAAATATATGTTTATATGAGGCTATCCAAAGTAGCATTTATATGATACCAAAAAAAAAAAACCAAAAACCCTGAACATTGTTGAGATTCATGGTACAAATTAGGGTGAGAGGAGAAAGAATGAAAGGTATGAAGGAGATGAAATAGAAAAATTGAGGAAGAGGAAGAGGAAAGATATAGAGGCTGCAGAGTCAGATCTGGCTAGCAGATTTTAGCCTAGGTAGATGGGTAGAAGGTGATATCCTTAAGCTGAACTAGCATATGTAAGAGAAGAATGAGTTCAAGATCATGGACTTGGGGTTCCTCCTGGGCATGTTGAATATGTGGAACCAGATAATTCATTCCCACTGGAGAGAATAGATGGGATTTGAAGCAATGTATTTACTTTGCATTAATGACTACTATGCTTGATTTAGGCAGTGACTCATAGACTTAGGAATATGAAATACTATGCTTATGATGACATTATATGAAGTGTACCAGTCTTATGTACACTAAATCAAGTGCTTGTTTATGCCCATTGCAAGCAAGCTTATTTAGCAACCTGATTATACTTTTGCTTACACCTATAATTTTAAGGCTAATTATGTACCATATTGTATATGTCTTTCTGAATCAACCAAAGTAAATGCACCTGACGTTTCCTTGATAAATCAGAAAATATAGATAGATACTTTTAACTAGAAGAAATCTCAGAAGCCATTTAATCTAACGCCCATTGAAGTTTAGGAGTTGATATAAAGGTTTGAAGAAATGTCATCTATCTTCATTCAAAATTGTCTCATTCCAATCCTGCATAACATTGTGGGAAGATATTTTTTCATTAAATCATCTTTCCTCTGTAGCCACCAATCCGGCATGAAAAAGAGCAACAAAATTTAAAAAACGTAGCAGCACCCCTTAGCCTGGTACAGACCAAGGAAGCCCTCAGCCCCCTTGTCAAGCGCATAGGAACATTCAAAGCTGTTAGAAAAAGCATAAAACCTAAATGTGGTTTATTCCCACCAGGGGGTTTAAACGTTTAAACAGTAAGGTATTGACAAAAAGCCACGTGGTGAAAATACATACCAGTAAGTTGCTCAGACTGGGAGGGGGAAGGAAATTGAAAAGGACTGGGCTCGGCCTATCCAGGGAAAAAGATGTTTTAAACCAGCCAATAAAATTAAGACAAATGTAAAAAGGAGCCTAATATGGATATAACTTGCTTAGGCGACGTCCAGGAAAAAATGTGGACCCTGTGGTACTCAGCCAACGAGGAGCCAGGGGAGGGACTCATGTGCTAGAGAGTAAATTACCTGCTCCAAATACTCTGGGTGTGCCTGCCCACCAGACACGTGACCTTGCAAGACTGCCACAAAAGCCTCACTCCACTGTTCTCTGTGTCTCCTTGTCCACTTACTGAGTTTGGACCAGTGAGAGTATTTCTCACAAAAGTGGACTCTGCATATGTAGATTTATTTATCTCATTGTTAGTGTGAATGTGTGAACTCTATAAAATATAAACCAAGACCACTGAAGGGTTTCCACCACTTGGATGGTCACTTCTTCATGTTCCTGAAAATATTTTTCATTCCTTTTGCTTTATTGATAAGAATAGATTATTTCAGGCTTTTCTGGGTTATCCCATCCTTGGCACTGGTATTTTTCTCTACTGTTATGGTTGATGCTGGTAATAAGAGCCATTTACACTGATTTTAAAAGTATGAGCTCAGAGTGACTCAATAATTCCAGTATTTCAAATAGGGGGAGTGTGAGGGCTAAATTATTAGAGAAAATTATATTTTTCTGCAGGGTTTTTCTGCATCCTGAGGATTTTGTACATGCTCTTCCTTGAGGTTTTCTCTTTCCTATTTGGACATTTGAAAAGGCAGAAAGTTTAAGTTTCTTCAGAATCTGGCAATATGTCCATAGTTCTACATGAGTGTTTACAGATTGGATTGTGGCTCAAAGATTTAACTTTTCCTCATGTCTCTTTCTAAAAATAAGGTTCAGTTTGAAGTTGGTCAGTATGGGGATTCATTGGCAGACAGTCAGCAGGAGGGCCCTTTAGTGGAATATTGTCTGTAGTACAGTAGGATTAAATGTTGCAATATAAACCTTTAATCTGTTCCATCTAATTATTGACATATGAGCCAGTATCTAAGAATTTGTCAATTTCTTTTCTTTTGTAATTCTAACAAAACTATAGACTCTTAATTCCATACCTGGAGCAAACTTCCGATGCAAGGGCATGTACCTCCGGCTTTTCACTTGAGGTAGACTAGAAGGTATTCTCAGTATTTTATGATTCTGATTTGCCATGGTACAGCAAAGCTGCCCTGTTAGTAGCAATCACCCTTGCTTATGAAGTTATGTAGACAGTCCCATGTAAATCAGAATACCCAGTCATTTGATCATGTCCATTTCTATTACACATGGCCAGGCATATGATGAGAAACATTCTGGCTGACATAATTTCCTCTTACAACTGTCCTAGAAAATGAAATAAATCATTACAGCATTGATTTCCTAGCTGTGTCAAAACTGGGCAAGAAGGAAAGTCCTTCTATTTTTACTTACATTTCTCTAATTTCTGATAGATTTTCCTCTCCTTCCTTTTCTCTCATATACTTTTGGTTTTATACAGCTTAAATTCTTTAGACAACTATTATATCTCAAAACACTTTTGTTTAAGATCTTTTCTTGATTTATTTATTAAGCTTAATGAACTTCAGTGAATACCTATTTAAAGAGAGCACATCCTTTTTATTTTTTCATTTTGAATTATTTAACTTCCTCAACAACCATTATTTTGAATTTATCTGAAAGTGATTGGATATTCCTTGCATCACTTTAATTATAAAACTTACTTATTGATTGTTTAGCAGAAGCATATGTTTGTCCTAGGGTAAAACTTTTACTTATCATATAAGTCTAAACAATATTGTAATGGAACACACTGCAAGCATAAATGAATCAGAAACATATGGGTTATATTTCCATAAGAATGTATGTGCATTTGAAAATTAAGGCAATTCCTCAGGGGAAGAAAATGTGTTTTAAGTTTTATTAATCTCAAGATATTTTAAAATCCCCCAAAAAGAGGTTCAAGAGCTTCAAATTTTAATTATTGTGTAATTAATTAACTTCTGAAATATTTCCAGTTGAATCAAGAAAACTTCTTTTGCCTGTATCTTGGAAGAGTGACAGCATGAAAAAGTAGATATTCTTGATCCAGTCCTTCCTAAAAATGTTAGGATGCTTTCAAGGCAATATATTTGTATTAGAAAAATGAAATAGAGTCATTCAATCATTCAATCAACAAATATTTATCAGGTGTCTGCTATGTGCCAGGCACCTTTCTCGTCACTGGGAATGCAAACTGAACATAATGGAGATGCCTTCCCTTATGGAACTTACATCCTAGCAGGTGAAAAAACATAAAATAATAAAGTGTATGGTACAAACCATGTTAAATATTTAAGGCCAGATTTTGATGAAATTGTCAAGAAGGTATAATTTGTCCTTGGGAACCTCAGCCATTATTTTCAGCATTCCCTACCACCCACTGTGATGCTCTTTCTTCAAGACACTTAGATATTCCAAAAGCTCATTCCTTCTCCCTTTTGCTTTTTTGTTTATGTTTATAAAGAAACTACTACATGCCAGACATTATGTGCTATTCCATGTTCAGGCATATGGTGTGGAGTAGACAGGTATAGTTCTTCTCCTCATGAAACATACAGTGTATGGGGAAGGACAGCACAGGAAATGAGCATATTAAGGAACATGAAACTAGCCGGTCATAAATTCTATTAAAGAAAGATTCATGGGATTCTGGTTGCATGTAGCAGTGGCCCTGACTTGTGTGTGTGTGTGTGTGTGTGTGTGTGTGTGTGTGTGTGTGTGTGTGTGTTTGGTGGGAGCCTGGGAAGAGACAATGGGAAATAGAAAACAGTTTTTTAGCCCAACTAAACTAAGTGTGTGTGCTTCTCTCAAAAACTTTTCTGAAGAATTTGGTGCAGTCGTAAGTATAAATGAGGTTGTCAGTGGGATTGAGCATGCGCATTTTTTTCTATTACTATATAGTAATAAGTTTGCTAACTTTCTAGAGAATTCCAGGGATCAGCAAGCATGTGCACTGGTCTTTGGAATTAGTTTTCTATTTCTGGAATAAGCCCTGCCTTTTCAGGATACATAGAAGCCTTTGATCTGCCTTCTTATGAGGTTCTTGCTGATATTATACATGCTATTACAAAAGATAAACTTGAATATTATGGAATGTTTTGTGGATGAGGAAAGTGAGGCCCAGAGAGGTTAATTGACTTTTCTAACATGACACAAGTTGATGGCAGAACTGGGGTAGTTGTATTTTAACCCAGTTAACACCAATTTTATTTTATTATATCTGGCTTGATTTTTCATTAAATTTTCATATTTCAGGTTATAGAATCCAATCTAGAGTGAATCAAGTTGACAGATTAATAAAAAGTTATAATTGGGTCCTTTTGTTCATAGAATACAAAATATTAGTAAGTTATCTATGTCTGTTAATGTCGATTAGACTAGCATAAGTAAGATATGTTTAGTCTTTAAGCTATCTTGTTGTTGTATTTGAAGTGGAAAGGAGTTTGTATGACTTTATAAGTTTTGATTTTGACAGGCACATTCATCCGAATAGTATCAGAGTTTAATTCCTTTTGTCTCAAAATTATATAATGCTAGATGATATATCTGAGGTAAATATCTCTTATTTTTAATCTGCATAATCATTGAAAATGACCCACACTAGTATGATAAATGTTGTAGAGATATTTCAGGTTATCAATTTAATGATACTGTTTGCATTTTAAAACAGGTGGATTCTTTAAGTACATAATAAATAACTAAGAGAATATTCCGTGAAAATACACTACAAAAAAGTCATTATATTTCTTTAAGCCTATGTTAATGAAAGCACTGAAGCATACCTCTGAAACTACATGCTAAAGGCCTTTACAATGTTTCTGCACATAGGATAGTTTATTAATGAAGCATGTAATTTGAGTGCGTGTAATAATTTTGATTTAATTTTATTTTGAAGACCAGACTCCTACTTTTCTTGAAACCCCATATGTTAATTCAAAAAGAAAAGTTCTGAGTTAAACCCAAATTGAATAATTGAATATTTCCTTTTAAAATAATATTTTGTCATTTACCTTATTAGATAGTATCTGTTTTGAAAAGTAAAAATAACAGTAGTCATTAAAAAATAAAACCAAAAAAGACAATCCTTTTTTCCCTCTTTTCATACATGCTCACATTTTTTTTAAATGAGAAAAATAATATTAATAAGCTTGGAATATTTCCTACTTTCTTTTTCAGGGTTTTTTCCTCATTAATATTAAACTACTTAAGAGATTTGGCTTAAAATCCTACATTAGTCTAATGGCAATGAGAATAATTTTCCAGTTACAGAAATTTCAATACTACAGAAGCAAATTCAGTGGGTTTCAATTGACCTTTTGACTCATTAAAGATGAAAGACAAAAATGGCTATGATCCCAGCCCTCTGGGAGATAAAATCAATATTGGATTTTCATTTCTCGTCAAGAAATCAGAGATAGGTAAAATACAGATTAAGAGAAAGATGGAATTTCTCAGGGAAGAAAATAGAAGGAATGAAGCTTTCTTTCATGGGAGAAAGCGCAGCTGTCAGGATTGTAGAGCCTCTCTTCAGCTACCTGGTACACAAGGTAAAAGGCAGTTTGGGGGTTAGTAATTGCTATGGTTGCTAATCCCAGTTATAGTTTTTTCAACTGTCCTATATTCTCATTGCACTTCCCTCTTAGTCGTTACAATCAAAATACTCAGGGTTGTGATGCAATTTTATTTTGATACTTTGGAAGCCTCCATGGAGCAGGTTTAGGGTTCCCTCCCAGGATAGTTTCAGGTGCTAGGAATTCCAGAGAGCTGCAGCCTACAGGTCCCCAGGCAATAGGACCCTGAATGGGTAATGCTGGTCATTACCTGAGAAGTCAGCCCGTTTCATTAAGCTCTGCAGATCATCAGCTTCTCCGCCACTATATTCACAAACTTTGTTCCCAAGCTTTTCACTCCATGACCTCCTTGCTTCTCCTCACTCCCAAATTTGAAGAACAGAATTTGGACTAATCTGGTTGATGTGTTATGATTTAGAGTGTTGGCCCCAGACCTCCTCAGAATGCCTGGTGGTTCCATTATCAATCTAATTTTTTTAATGTACCTATGTGGAAAATGTCCTCCCACCTCTGAAGATCTGACTCATGGATTAGGTCAGGCTTGGCAGTGATAAGAGCCAAGATCCTGATCGGCCTGCTGAAAATTAGCCATATAGGTTAAAATCAAGACATATCAAAATAGGTAAAAGACCAAAAACAAAAAATAAATTTGGACTGTCCTTCACTTTTGCTGATAGGTTTTAGCTTTTGAAGTGGACCGCCATATCCCTTTGTCCTCTGTGTCTGAGCAGATCTATTTATGTTTTGGTTTATGAAAATTTGGTGGTGTGAGTAAATTGGCAAATATGATTACTGGTTTTTACAATTTAGGTGTTAAAAGAATGCCAAAGTGAGCATTTCATTTTGTCACTTTTTCAAAAACTATGGTACATCAAAAGCAATTTACTATCCTTTTCTGAAATTCTTTCCTGAAATTCTTGAACCTTCTTGAGTACCACCTTGATCCCCAAAATGTCTTTAAAGGATCAGTTTAACTCTCTGAGACCACAGTATAGCTGTACCAAGTAGGACGGGACAAAGTCCTCATTTCCTGTATGGATGCATTCTTGGAATACAATTTTTATTTTCAATGTTGATAATTGATTTCCTGATTCATAAAGTCCCTTAATGAATGTTGTAAAAGAAATGGTTGTTCTAAAAATCACAGCAACTATTGTGAACCAAAGACGCTTCATTATTTTTATTTGATTGAATTTTGTGCACTATGTAGAAATAGTTTTTTATGAGAGGTCTTAGAAAAAGACCCCAGGATATTAATATTTGTCAATTCTATCCTATGAGGAAACCATGGAATTGTAATTCTGTTTTTTGGTGTTTTAATTTTACAAAATACCCACCATAGTCAGAATAGGTAGCCCCTTAGAATGTGTGGGTCAGTTGTGTTTGCTATCCCACTGCCTTGCAAGAACTAAAAGCTGTCAGTTGAATGGTTGTTTCTGAGGTGCAGGCAAAAACTTAGAAGGAATGACACAACAAAGTATTACCAGTCAATTAAGAAATGGATTGACAACTGGCATTAATGAAAGAACTAAGAAGAACAGAGCTTCTCCTCATAAGCAAGTTATAATTGACAACAGAAACGAACACATCTGTAATTACTGCCAGCTCTTCTTCACAGGTGGGCCATCCATCCCTGGAGATGCAGGACTCTAGGCCTATATAAAGGCATTTTTTATCCTAACAACAAAGATAACCATTGAGTTGTTCTCAGACATGATCTAGGGGGTGTCTAATCTACAAACATTTCTCCCTCATTTTTTTTTTTCTTGAGCTTTTTTCTTTACACATGGTATTCTTTAACCTGGTGCTTGGTGATCTCAGCCATTTCTTGGGAGCCCACAAGCCTCCTGCTGCAACAAAATATCCACATTTGTTCAACCTAGATAATGTCTTCTCTTAACTAGTGGAAAAGAGTAAGTCAGGAGCCTCACCTGTGACTTCGGGAGTTGAGTGTGAGCAATCAGCCAGCCCACATTTTAGGCTAAAGACATAAACTGACCTAGCATCATCAAGCAGGTCTACTTCTATGTAAAATTTTAATGTCCAATGTCCTTGATCACTTTGGCCACATTACATTTTTGAAACTTGTCTTTTTATATCTCATTAAAGGTATTTACTAAACTTTCAGGGCAAGACTTAATAGGCATAGCAAGTACTAGTGAATAAATTAATTAATGTTCTTGATCTTAAACTCTTAATACAGCAAAATATATTTTAGAAAGTTATTAAGGCTCTAACATTGCAGACAAATTGGAATATTTACTATCATTTTAGCAGCCCTGTCATATCAGAAAGTGGTATAATTCTTAGTCCGGAAAGTTTTACTACTAATTTCAAGAAAGCTAAAATAGACTTCTAAAAAAACAGATTAATTTTTGTTCCTAAAATATATTCTAATATCAGGGTACAATTCCACCACAGAGCAATTCAAGTTAATTGTCTATGCATCTAAGAGATGTGTTACAGTCTCTTCATAGTATTTCAAAGAGTTGGATGAATTGATGGTGTAAACATTTCCTGGTGGGAACTTTAGACAATCAAAAGAAAAGAAATGATTGACAGATGCATGCTCCAACTAATTGAAGTGGTTCTGAGTTAACCAGATGTTTTCGGCTGAATCATGCCTGCAGATGCTATGGATTCATTATTCCTTCATCTAGGGATTACCCCGATTGGCTTGCTTGGTGACATTTGAGTGTTTCAAATCAGCCGTGCCTCTCTCTGTTTCGTACTTTGTAAAGAGCTATTGTCTAAAGCAGGCCTGCCTCCTGCCCTGGAAATGTTTTCAAGGAAGTTATCCGGGCTGTTTGTTTTTCCTACTCTTGGATGTGGTCTTTGGTGAGCTCAGAAGGTTGGAATGACAGTGGCCACAGATGACACTGGAGCTATTTCCACAGCTGGCTGCAGAGGCTTGGGCCGCCCCTTACAGAGGAGCTAGCATGAGGAGGTAGATGATGTAAAACATCTGTCACCACGGGAATAAGCAAAAACAATGTCCCTTTGAAGATTGCCTTTTAGTGATGAGGTGGGGGAGGAGGGCGGCTGTCTCCATGACGGGAATGAAGGATGTAGTTCTTGGCAGGCAGATGGCTTCCGGCTTGCTCTTGTGTGAAAAACAGCAAAAACTGTACATTGAAAAACTCTGATGCTAGACAAATGGGCTGATTTTGCTGAACATTCATTTCCCCACCTATCGCACATATAATCTAAGAGAAGTGGGGAGGAGTGCTAACAGAACAAGGCGGGAGAGAAACCGAGAGAAAAACCTGGTTCTGAATATTTTTCTCTTGAATAACTTTAATACAGTAGTATAATTTCAGCTGGTGGTTGAAAGGTTGGAGAAAGCATTTTGCAATAATCTTACTTCAATGTATTTGCAGCCCTGTGTTATTTTTTTAGAGAAGTTTTGAAAGGTAATATAAAAATGGTACTTTATCAAGGCCACATGATGGTAAACATTTGAATACCACTTAGTGGACAGGAAGTCAGATTTGTTTCCCCTCAAGGAGCAGTGGGAAGTAATACAATTATCTTAGTGAACTTTTCTTAATAGAACATCAGTTCAGTTTTTTACCCATCTGCCTTCAAAAATAAATTAAAAATAAGGAAATTAGAATATATTTTAATCTCATAAACAAAGTTGCTATAGAAAGAGAAATCTTGATAAAAGATTAATCTGATAGCAAATAAATGCTGACGATCAGCGGACTGTCAATTGTAAGGTCTCCTGTTACGTGACCAAAATGTGTGGTACTGCCCCCATTTACCCACAGCTGCACAGCTCAGCCCTGGTGAAGAAATGGCCACCATTGCTGCAAACCAAAGAATCACACTAATTCTCCCTCCCCCTGGTCAGCAAAGCAGATCTCACATGCACTGCCTACTTCTTTTTCTAAACTGTCTTCCAAGTCTGAGTCTTTTGTAAGTGCTTCTAATTAGCGGATGTCACATATCTGCATCTAAACAACAAGGGAGTCTGGGAAATGCAGCATTTCTTTCAATTCTATATTGAAAAGGCAGGATTCACTTCATGGGGAACTAATAACATGGAGAAAGTATTAAAAAATATAAATCTCTACAGCCATGTTTTGACTGAGGGAGGTATGCCACAGGAAGTAATTGGACTAATCTTAATGAGAGATAGTGAAGTGTTCCACCCAGCCAGTAGCACTTGAAAGGAAGAGATGGAGGACTTGAAGACATTTGTGGTATAACCTTGACAAGACGTGGCTATTGCTTTGTTATGGATGCTGAGGGAGAGGGAGAAGGCAAGGGGGACCTGGAATTTTCTGTATTAGTACACAAATCGAACAGAAGAAAAAGAATATGCTCTGAAGTTGTAAAGACAGAGACAATATTCAGAATGAAGCATGCTCGTCCTGAGGTGACACAGATTCTAGATTTCAGCACACAGTTGGAAATTTAATTCAGGAATTCATGAAGAGGGCCAAGATAACAAAGAAATTTTTTTTTAAAAAGACTCAGTCATTTGCATTAATTCCATCGGGGATTAACAAGTGACAAAATTTTGGAATTTCACTTCGAACACCTTATATTTATGGCATGTATATTTAAAGTTAACCAAAATATTTAGATGAGACTCTTGCCACTTTACAAAGCCTGTAGCATCTCTTCTGACTCGTGACTGTAACAGCCATTTCAAACTCATTGGTAAAGCAGAAGATAGTATTTGGGAAGAATGGAGGTTTCAGTTTGAGGGTTGCCATGAAGATGTGTCATAGGAAGTTAAAGGAACTTGTTTTGTAAAGGAGATTTTATAGATAAAGACAGTAACCCTATAGAAACCACTGAGGAACAGAACTAAATATTACTGGCTCTTTGTGGTTATAACAAGGTGACTTATTAAAATCACTAAGATTATTTGAAGCTACTTGGCCCTCAAGTAGGGACTGAAAATGGAATTAAAATGATTAAGAAACAAACCAAAAATCTCTTTAGAGGCAATGCAGTAGAAAATGTGCTCAAACGGAGCCCTCGCAAACATAAAGAAGAGAGTAAAACTTCTCAAACTTGACCTTGAATCTGACTCACCTGGGGGTCTGATTAACATGCAGGTACTGATTAAGTGGGGCTGGGGGCTGGGCCTCAGGATCTGCATTAAACTGTCTGGTCCTGAACCACACTTTAAGAAACAAGATACTAGAGTGTTGAAGACTGTTATATTAACCTAACAAAAATCCAAAATTACTGATGCAGTATTACTGCTGAGGAGAAATAGCAATAAAATTGAAGTGTGATAAAATATGTAAGTAAATTTCTAGCACACATTCAACAATAGGGCACTGAAGACTAGAAACGTGAAGCAGTCTTTCATCTCATCTACTAGACAACTTGATATATATTAATTGATATCTTTCAGGCCTCAGTATATATCTTGGTTGGATGCTAACATGAATGCTTTTTAATATAGGCTATGGCCATTCCACCAGGACATATTTTAGCTCAGCGTTAAATCACAAAACATTTCATCAATAGGGTATATACTGAGTTTGAGACATGTCAGACAATAGTACTAATGGAAAGTGTACTTTAAAGGGAGTAAATTCGTTTTTTAATAGGGTTGAGACTTGACACCTGTATCCTTAGGTCTAGCTGAGTTGCTAGCGCTAACCAGGCAAATTCCTAAAAATGTCTTAAAGGAGAGAACAAACAGCCCAGAATGTTCTCTGAGGGACCACAAAATAAAGTGCATTTTGTAGCAAATTGCTGGAAAAGGAATAGCAACTCTCCTAGTAGAGCCCAAACCACAGCGCCTTGTGACATATTTAGGCAATTTGCACTCTAAACAATCGCCCTAAGTAGGATAATAGGCAGCTTTTCTTTTGAATCACCCCCATGGTTTGAGAAATAGTTTCCCAGACCCATTCACCCATAGGATCCTGCAAGACCTTGCAAATAATTTGCAGCCGGGTTTTTGGTGTTTTTTTGGCCTATTTGTCGGGATGGAGACGTTTTTAATGAGAAGCTTTATGACAGCTCACAGTCCTGAGTACTAGTTAAAGACAGTTACCAGACAAAAGACACTGCCCATAAATATTCAGACATCTGCTGGGAACCCTGTTTGCCTTATCATTTGGAAGAAGACCAGCTTGGAATACTGTTCCTGATGTGCATTTTAAACTTTCTGTACATTGAAAAGCTACTTGGAGGTATACAAAGTGATTGCAGTACCAGTGACTAAAGCATTTCCTCTCTTATCACACGGCAAGGTTTGACAAGAATCTCGGGCAGATATATGGCTATTAAAACAGTTTGTGGCACAGGGAAGCTCAAATGGAAAAGCTTGCACTGCATGTGCAGCAACTTGGCTGTGATGATACCAAGGAAATTTTTTGCAGCATTTAATCAGGTACATGCAATTCTTCCATAGGATGGAAAATCATGTCATGAATTCCAACACTGAAGTTCCCTGGGGAGTGTGTGGTTCTTAGAAGTCCAGGAATTCTTACACTACATGACAAGAATGCCAGGCTGGCAGTGGTCAGACAAAGGCACTTTTAAAGGAAAGCAGAGCCCTTGATACATTTTTAAGACCTTCCTGTTTAACAGTTAAGAGAGCATTACTGTTGTTTCAAATGGATCCTCTTGTCCAGGTTGAGCTTGGAGCTACTGATAAATTTCCTCATCCCTTGGAAATCACAGAAGCCTTGGCTGATGGGCACATGCCATTCACTCCTTTAGTTCTTTAAGCGCTATTGCAACCTATTCCTTGGTACACGCTGTGCTGGACTTCAGCACCATTAAATAAAGTAGCATGAATAGCACAGTGAACTTAGAATCCAGAGGAGAAGTGAAGTACAATCATCATCAAGGTGTGTGCCAAATGATACAGGAAAAGAGAGGATCGAATGACTCATGCCCTGGGTCAGTCACAGGAGATGGTCCCTAGAATGCTTCATTGGATAACCATCCTAGAGCATGCACATGGACCCGCTGTAGACACCTGCCCCTCCTGGCATGGACTCTGAGGGTGAGAGAGCAAGATGGGTTAGAGAAGGATGAGCAGTTCAGTTGCAGTGGGATGAGAGACTTCAAGTGGACAGTCTTGGAAATCAGCCCAGAAGGGTAAATGGGAAGCCGTGTGATCTTCATAGAGCCTGTATGCTAGGGGAAGAGGCCATCCTGGATGTACCTGTAGAAGCCTTCTTTTGGGCAGAGATAATGGGGAGATAGAGTAAGAAGGCATATTCCCATGGTGACCATACTGCTTACTCAGTCCAATGGCTTCTAGACAGGACAAGCAGGAATGGAAACTACTTTGATCCCATCACTGAATTGTCTTATTTGCACTTACACTTCAGCACATTAACTTACAAAACCATTCTTTTAACAAGACCAGTCCTAAACATGTGACATTTCCCTTATGAAATCATGTTTTCGAAGATGCTGACTCAGCTGTTAAAAATATGATCCAGGCTATACTTTGGTAGAGAAAGTAGTTAAACATGGTTTCCTTATATCTCCTCTTAGCATGACAATTAAGGGAAATCAGTTGTGCTCATCTTTAAAAGGATATGCAGATATATATATATATTTTTGGTTATCATTGTCAAGGTGGGAAATGGTTAGGTGCTGTTCCCTGTATCACTAATATAATATTCTATTACATAATGTATTTGGTGAGTAGATATCATAGGTTTTCTTTGTATCTTAATAAGTAGGGAAGATGGTGGAATATATTGTGATTAACTCATTTGTTTGGTAAGTGTCATAGCTTATTGTTTTTTAATCTTTATTTCTTGTTTGTTTGTTTTCCCCCCTCAAATCTCTTTGAATTGATTTTGGAGCTGTACATCTGTGTGAGGGAAGCATATACCCCAGGAGCAAAGAGGAGACAAAGAATTTAGGTTGCACTATTCGTTTTTCCACAAATAGTATGACTCTTTCATCTATACCATACAACATGGATTTTTATGACACGCGTGTTGGTGTGTGGTCGATGCCCCCTGGTGTGATTGAGCCACACATCGATTAAATGATTGCAATGGGAGATTGAGGAACACAAATCTACCCTTTGCTGCTGAAACCCTAAGAAACTTACCAAAGAGGCCCCAGGATCCTTCTGGGCACACTTTACATTTCCATTGGATCAACAACTATGATTCTTTGAAGTAGAAATGTGAGAGGGAAAGAATATAGTAACCCACCTGCATAATGAAATTCCTTTTATAATTTTAACCAGATGTACAAGTTTAATGGTAGAGGAACTAACTGTAGTGTTGCACATTCAATCGACAAACCTTTTGACCATAGGGCCAAAGGCTTCAAATTCTCAACCCTGTCTCAATAATGTAACATATTAAAAAGTTGTATTTGCTGTATTAGAACTCTAAAGAAAGCTTGTTTAAAAAAAAAATCAAAAGTCACTACTGAACAAATTTATTTAGCTCTAAGCACAAACTCTAAAGGATTCAATAAAACATCATTGAGAAGCTTAATTATCTGTATACCTGTTTGGTAAGAAATACTTCAATCTGACATATTTATATTCCTGTTAAAAATGATGACACACTGTATAAATAGATACCTAACCAATAATTGAAGCTATTATTCACAGTTGAATAGTTATGGTATATAATTAGGATTCTTTTAAAGGGAATTCCATGGGTAAGACTAATTTGGTTTTATTGTCTTTCAGCATTATGTATTTTTTTAAATTCCAATTAATGGTGACTGAATCAAAAAACAACACAAAATTAAGAATATTTAAGAGTAGAAGAAAGAAACTATTTTTACAGCTAATTGATACCTCTCACTAGGTAAACTAGACATATGACGCCTCTAAACTTACCCTAAAGCAACAGAAAGTGCCCTACTTCTAAACATCACACTGCTACCCCCAGCTACACTTCTCTAGGTAGCAGTCCAAATATTATGACAATTTTATCTAATCCATCTCAACTGCAGAAACCCAGCTCTAGTTAGCCAAATTTCCAAAACAAATAGCAACAGAAAGCTGAACTCAGAATAATCATATAGAGCCATTGAAAGTCACATAATAGTCCTTCCTTTCATTGATAAATATAGGATTTGGGTAATTGATTTAGATGTCAGGTCTTTAAAAAACTGGTTTATATGATAAATATAATCTTGGCATAGAATCTAAGATTTTCTGTCATTTGTAGGGATTCAAGAGTGGATGGATATTTTATGCCATTTTCTAATGACTGCAGTTTCAAATCTTTCTCATTTTGTGTACATGGAGTTTATGAATACATGTATGCATATGCCAGGGATTCTGACTCTCATCACTAATGATGTTTTTGACTGGATGATCCTGTGTGCTGTAGAATGCTCAGTAACACCAATTGGCTCTACCCACTAGGTGTCAGTAGACCCCTTCCCCAGGCTGACAACCCAAAATGTCTACAGGCATTTCCATCAGCCCCTTCCAGGCATTGCACAGTCCCTCTGGTATGCACACATACACCAATAACTTTTGTTTTAATAATTTCCATAAATATGCTCTAGTACCACTCGTAGAACTTTTTACATTAACTGAATTTCAGATCTCATCATTAAGAATACAGTGGTTGAGGATATTAATAAATGCACAGATACACAAGCCAAACCATGGTTTAAAATTGGAGCTGCCCTGTGTGAGAACAAGTTCTCTCAAAATCTTTGCATTCCTCCATTTCCACTAAAAATCTCAAAATTGCATTTCTGAGTACGTTTTTGATTTGGAGTTTTGTTCTTTCATCATTCTGCCAACCCATATTTGTGAAGCATGTATTATATACCTCAGATTGTAGACAGCACCATGACTCTGCAAATAGACCATGGTGAACAAACATACATGACTTGTGTGCTTTCCATGTGAACAATCCAAATAAAATTGTTGGTAAATATTAGCCATTTTCCATGTAACTGAACAATTAGCAGCACTGACATGTAACATTAATGCACAAGACTGTTTTGATGATCTATTGCATGTAATTTCTTTGTAGAGAGATGACAGAAAATGTGCACTAGAGCCTTCACATGCCCTGAAGGAGTAATGTTGAAAGAGGCAAGTGAAGAATAAGGAAAGGAAGGGTTTAAGTGGGACAGTGGTGTCCCCAGGACTGGTGGCTTCCAGCTTGCCACGGTTACTCATTATTCCTCCACACCTCCAATGTTTGTCAGAGATCATTCCACAGGCTTCCAAAGTTGAAGTCCCATCTACCAGTTTTGCAACAGCTTTCTGAGTTTCAAATGTAATTTTTTAAAAGTCAGACTGCTTCCTGCCAATTGGTTGGAAATGCATCCCAGTTGATGAGGATTAATGAGTGTTTGTTTCTAAGGAAGGAGGGGCCTTTCCTGCTCTTTTTCCCCCCCACAGCAACCCTTCTTAAACCACACCCAGCACCACCTCCGAACAAAACAAAACAAAACAGAACATGCCAATATCAGCAAATGACAAACATTAAACCTCTCTACCCATACTACAGGGAATGTTGCACACAAATGTTGCAGGACACTGCCTTTGAATAGCTATTTCCCAAGTTAAATGAAATGCCTTTTTGCCATTTATATTTTGAAATCATCTTTGCTATTGGAAAATCATTTACACTAATTAGTTTATTTGTAAGCTCCTGTCATTCTCTGCAGTCCACTTTACACGTGCTAAACATAGTCTGGGGTACACAAACTCAACTAGATATTTACTCTGGAAATACTAAAAATGTGGCAGAGAGGCAGAAAACATACAGATGAGAAAGAAGGTAAGTGAGCTTAAAACCACATTTTTTTAAGTGTTGAATGATTACTGCTAAAAAGTGCCATAGATTTGCATAAATCACTATAGGAACAGAGTTTATATGGGCCACACACATTTTGACCTGAAGGCATCTTGATATGACAGGAGGAAAAGGCAGTGATGCTCATTTTCATTTTTAATTTTATATTACCCAAATAATTTTCTTACCTTTCACTTTTGCACCCCTGTGATTTCAAATTCAAGGCTGACTAAGATTCCAAATGGAGGGATTCTCAAATTGCTACAACACAAAGCCAAAATGATCAAATGGAAGCATGTCGGGTCATAGGCACAGGCCTGAATTATTCAGATAATCTCCCCATTTCAGCTTATCAAAAATGCAGGCTTGTTCTCTTTGCATTTTTAAACAAGATATAATGTGATTATTACTGGAAAGTCTCATGCCCTGTCACAAGACTGGTTTAAAACAAATAATTGAGTAACAGTGTAAATAAAACCAATTGCTTCTATCTAAGACCTGTGACATTGGCTTATATACAATGGCAGTTTATAGGCAGAGCACACTTCTCAAAATTCAGGATGCATTAGAATCACCTGCAGAGCTTGTGAAAATACAGGCTGCAAGGCCCAAATCCCAGGGATTCTAATTCTAATTTTTGTTCTGCTACTGCAGCTGGTCCACAGGTCATACACGGAATGGCTCTAGAATACTGACATTCATAGGGATATTTTATACAGGCAATTCTCAGTGTAGTCCTCCCTGTCCTGGCATTAATATAGGTTTTTAACCAGCTATGTGTACTCTTCATGGGAGACAGCCTGCCCATGTTTTCCCCCATTTGCTAGTGATCTTATATTTCAGTTGGGAAATTAAAATATTGATGAACCCTTGGAGACGTAAAATTTCTTTCAAATATTGACCGAAAGTGAACAACACAGATGCAGTTCTGGACTTAGGTCGGATATGTTTGTTTACTCCACATCAATGATTGGAAATTTTACCCAAATTACTGTTGAGATTGTTTATTTCAGAATTAGGGCAACCAAATCCACCTTCACATCTTCTGAGCATGAGCAGCTTTGTTCTGCAGAGACAGTGGCTAAAACAGACCAGATACTCCCATCAGCTGTTTGGTCATTGTGCTTTTTAGTAGGATTACAGCACATTACAGTATTTTTCTTTGCAGCTTAAACATTGAGCAAACCCAGACATCCGGGGATGCTAAAATGAAAAATCTGTTTCTTCTTGCTTTGCCATTTGCCATTTGCCAAGTGAACTCCGTCAGGCAGCACATTCTATACATTTTAAGTAAATGAAATTACCCTTAATGTGTTGGCAACATCTGTCACAAAACACTCTTCAGTCTATGGCTTAAGTGCATTGGATGAAAATGGAATTGACAGTATATTTAATGAGGCATGATTATGGTTGAGGACACCAGTTCTGCCTTAACAGCCATAGGTTTTTCTTTTCCTTTTTTGCTTCTTTTTCTTTCTTCTTTCTCGTCCTTTTTTTAAAATGACCTACACAATACAAAGATTTTGTAATCTTTGAGGAGCAATGTGGTTAGCAAACACCATTATTTTTTATACTTCAAACTCTCTTAGGTTGATGTACCAATAAAGTATCATCAAGAAAATTTGTTTCTCCAGGGGTTCCTGTCCACTACTTCTAACTTACTTACTGATTATAAATTTCTAGTATCCCTTGAGATTGTTAAGGGATTTATGTTCTTAATATTTCATGGTATTCCTTTATTCATTGAACATTTTTACTGAAGCTGATCGAGAATATATATTCTTACATGTTCTCCAGTGAGAATCCTTATTGTTCATTTATTTTCAATAACCAATCTGGTTAGGAAAGGAATGTTTCTTTTACACCATTTTCTACTCCATGCCTAGTGCCACTATTTACAATTCCCAATGACAAATCCCTTCCCAGTCCTCCCTTTGATTGTCAGTTTTCCAGTTTATACACCGAAGCAGCACTCCTTCCGTGTCATGTGTAATCACATGAGTCCCCAAACACTTTCTGAGAAAGGGTTCTCTAAAGAGACCAGGCAATCCTCCCTAAATTAATTCCAGATACAGGCACTCAATCCTTCTCTTCTTTTCATGTATGGATTTTGATTCATCTGTCATATGTTCACATATCTCATTTGCAATTGCCTCCCAAACAAAGACGAAAATCTGTGGGTCACACTAGTGGAGAATGAGGTCATCCCTAGGGCACTGAGAAGAAAGAATCCTTACCAAATACAGTCTGACCTTTATCTCTAATTTATGACAAACAATTCTTTCTATGGCTGGAGCAAGCTGATTTGAATTGAGAGGTTTCCTGGATTGTGACAGTGTAACTGTTGGAATCTCTGGGGCCAATTGTCTAAGAAGATAGCCTCAATCTCAAGTTCAAGTATTGAAGTCTTGAACTTGCTAAGGATTAGAATGTGGTGAAAGTGCCATGTTTTGGAGAAAAATGCTTCAGGATTTCCGTCTTTACTCTGAGGTTATTTTCTATAGTTTATCCATAATTGATTTAAGAAGAACCCCAGTTCTTCTTAAAGTGTTTACTGCTGGACAGGCACACCAAATATCTGAAATGAAGTCAAGAAAGTTGTCCTTTTTTTCTAAAGGAAAAAATTAAGATACTTTTGTTAAAGAAATTCAGGCAGCAGAAATTTAAAAAGATGTGTCTCTGAGTTATAATTAAGGAAAAAGCTTGTCTTATCGTGTCTCTCATCTTAGAAGCATAATGATTAATAACAATTTGTAGCAGCATCAAGAATTTCAAACACAAATGCACAGCTATCTACATATACAAGCTACAGAGCTTTATAACAATACATATTTTTTTTCTGATTGATTCTAGCTCCAAAGTCCAAACGTGACTAAGAACAAAGTTGGCTCTGTAAATCAAGCATTTCCAAATATTTGGCTCAGTTTCTACTCCCTCTCCATATTCATGGGGAGGAGCCCTTAAGCTGAGTGATAGCTTGATCTTTTGACAGATACATTTGGATAATGCCATGAGGAATTGATCATCCTGAGCAAAAGCGTTTTATGAAACATTTGCTTGAGGGTCATTGGTTTGGGTGCTGAGATCCTGTCATCTACATGAATCTCTCCTAATTTTATTTCTTCAAAATGCTTACTTACATGGGGGGAAAAAAGCCATATAGTGAGAAAAATAATGTCTACAGAAAAAATAGCATTCAGATACATAATCATTTTATTACCAATGGGTATTGAAGTGAATTATTATATCATGAGCTTCTGCCTTTTTTATCATCCTTAAAATAAAGCATTGAAATGATACAATCTCAAAAATTCCATCTAACCCTAGCTTTTCAATTAAAAAAAAAAAAAGGAAACACAACACATGCAATTGTTCTACTCTCTAAGTTGGTCATCTAAGGTCTAAGGCAAAAAGTAAAATAAAGGACCAGGATAGGGAGGGCAATATGGCCTGGCTCCATGCTTTACTAGCTATGTGGAATTTTGTATATGGACAGAAATCTTTTTAAAATATCTATTATTTCTTACACTCCCAACAGTTATAATAGATCAAGAATCATATTCTAGAAGTAGGCCTCCTAATGCCTGATTGAAAAACTTGACATTGTTATGTTTTTTTTTAAATGTTGGCATGCTGCATTTGACCAGCATTTAGCAGAGTTCAGTATTCTCTGTCCTGTGTCAAAAGGGCAGATAGAAAGAAAGTAGGACAAAAGATTAGGAGAAAAAGAAAGGGAAGTTGTAACTAATTTCCATATCATTTGTGTTAGATTTTAATATGTCTTTCAAAAAGATCCTGCCAAGAAACCCATGTGGGCCAGCACCATCCCTCTGGTGGTAGATGGTCTTGGGTCAAGAATTACCCATATAAATCATGGATAAATGGCAAAACCAAAATCTTATTCAATATCAAGAAAAACTAGAGAATTTCCATAGTATTTCTATTTTGTTCAGTCAGAGGTTTGTATTTAGCACAGTGAGAGAGAGGAGACATATGGTATTTTGGAATGCATTCTACATTGAATGTCAGACTTATAAATGACAGGCATTTTAGACCATCAGAGGTAAACCCCACCAGAGGAAAAGAAGTTGCTCATGCTGTATATTTAGATGAGCACAAAAATTGACAGATGGATGTAAAAATCATATATGGTTGAAGTTAGTCTTTTCAGTAAAAAAGGAAACGCATTTGATGCTAACTGTTTGCTGTGTTTTTTAAAAAGCCTCCTTTCCTGCGGAGCGTGTTTTCAACTGGGTGTTGTGTGTCCTTGCAGGGTGCTGTGATCACGCCAACCCTGGACCACCCTATGTCCATGCAGCCAGCGAACATGATGGGCCCCCTGACACAGCAGATGAATCATCTTTCGTTGGGCACAACAGGAACGGTGAGTTGAAAAGTGGAGTCTTGTTTCCTTTGGACTTGTTCAATATGAGGCAGTGCTCTGTTTCCATGGGCATTATCAACACAACCGGTTCTGTGTCATTGATGAACACACCTTTCAGGTTCCAGTATGAATAAGCTTCATTCTGCATGCACATTCAGTTCTGGGGCCACATTTACTCACATCCACAAGGCTGACAATTCTACTTGGGTGCATTTAAATTTGAGTGGCTTCTTGTTCTTACGACACAATGCACCAGGTGGAATGTCTGTTTTCAGAAAGGTTATGCATGCACCTGCGAATCTAGACCTTGTAACTTAATACGCTTGAGCCTGGTTTTGTGTTCCCAGATGCTTACTACTTCAGCTAATTTATCCTAGGTTATTCATAAGTCCATAGCCAACCTTGACTATGACCAAGACATAGAGCTTTTATTTACTTTCAATGTCTACATCAACCAATAGTCATTGAGAACCTGACATAATCAAGCTCATTTAATCTTTCTTTGGAATATGTCAAGATACACGACGTTGAAAAAAAAGGAAAGGAATCTAATATGCTTGATCTTTTTTTATAGGTTGGGATATCTTTGACTAGCCAATATTTTTCTTAGGGGAAAAAAGTATATCAAAAAATTACCGGTTGTAGCCTTGATTTTTATATCAATGAGGCATTTGACATCATTAGCAAAACTTTGTATTAAAAAAAAAAATCCATTCAGGGACATTCCCCAAAAGGTGCAGAGGGCAGATATCCAATATAACCTGGAATATCACAGTTCTGTTAATTATCATTATAGACAACAATGAAATCAAAGCCAACCTCCCATGTAGATCCCATGGCCAACAGTTTTTATTTATCATAAATGTTAATGCAGATAATTCTGTCATTTTTAAAGATGTAGAAAGAAAAAAAGGAAGTTTCTTCTGAGTGAGGCAGCTTAAATAGCACAGAAGGAGCACAGGACTAGAAGTCAAAAACCTGGATTCAAATCCTGCTTGAGCCCTGTTGTTTCTGTCTGTCTTTGGGGAAATACTATCTCCTGGTCTCACTTCCCTCTCTATCTAAGTCTAGTATTGAATGTGATGATATTCGGGGCCCCTTTGTTTGCCTCAGTGACTTAAAGCCTATGTCTCATCGTCACCATTTATATGATTTCTTTCATTTATGCTGGTATCATCTCCAAAAATCTACAAACACCAGGTACATTAGCTATGTGTTGGAATTTTACCTTAAACCAGTGGCTTGCTTGCCACATAGATATGTTGGGACTCAGGCTTTTGGAATATAAGAAGTCCCTGATATGTCCACTGAGTCCTCAGTAATCTACACTGAATAGGAAAAAATTCCATATACCTAATGGAAAGAGTCCCATTGTTTCCATAAAGAAATTCAGTTTTATTAACAAACAAAGCACCTACCTCTAAGAAGTCAGTTGTCGAACCTATAAAAATAGTTGATGACACCTCAACCTGTCTGAAGGCTTGGCCTTGATCCAAAGATTTCTCAGGACTCTGACAAATACTTAAAAAGTTGTGTCTAAAACTACATTTAATTTTACACTGTGGTCCAGCTAATTTCCATCAGGGAGATAGAATTTGAGATAGTATTTATATAGTTTTTAGCAACATGGGATGATTATTTTTCACTCTGCTTGTTTGTCAACAAAGCAGATGCCCAGAACGCTGCTGAGAGGCCCACTATTGATTTCCCTTTTTATCAGTCTTTCTCTCCTTAAATGACCATAAATTTTGAATAAGCAAAGTAATGCAATCTCACTGTACTGAATGATAATCTGGAATCTGATAAAACAGGGAGTTAATAATGCAAAGCATAAAATGAAATACTTTATAAATCCTACACATTTGAGTCAAAAGCAAAGCCAGCTGAGTTGCTGAAGTTCAAATTGGCCACTAGAAAAAACACAAGAGCCAGGTTAATTGAGAATATGCCTGAAGCCTTTAGGGAATTGAAAAATAAGATACAGTATATAGAACAGATTCCAAATGAAAGGTTATTGATTCAATAACATATATTATGATTAGTATTTGAGCATTTTCAACAAGAACAAATTTATATAAGACCACAGTTTTTACCCAGCTGGTAACAGCCAAATTATCCAATAATGATTTATACCTCTCCCTTTCTTAGAGAGCAAAATTTTAACCATGTATTATTTTTTTAATACCAAATTTCCTCTAGCCTTTTGTTCATTCTTTTCCCCCTTCACATTTGTACTAAATAATGCTTAAGTACATTATAAGCTTTGTGTAAACTAATGTTTTGCAAATGTTTAGAATTCTAACTCACTAATATTTTGTTCATTAAATTAACACAGTAATACCGTTTTCTCTCTGCCTTTCTAGAACCTTATAGAATGGTAGATTTTTTCTTTAACTGTCACACTTTGATCTGCCTTCGTAGATTCATTTTATCTGAATTCTTGTTTGGCATTTGGAGTGGCTACTATCCACTCAAGATTGATTTTCATAAAATTTTCCTATCTTTTTTTATCTTTTCAACATACTTTGCCCATTGCTGGGAAGGTGGCCTGGTATCATTGAAAGCACAATGGGCATTGTAATTAAACTTGAGCTTAAAGCCTGGCTCTGCCCGTTATTAGCTATGCATCTTTATGCAGGTTATTTAACCTCTCTGAACTTTTAGTTCTTCTTACACAAAGTGGGAAGAATAAAATTTACACCCTAGGGGTGTTTTGAGTGTTACATGGAACGATATATGTAACATAAATCAAATAGTGTGTGACACCGAGTAGTTCTTATCAAATAAGCCACCCTGACCCCTCTACAGCTGGTGCCTTCTAACTGGTGAACATCAAGTCCAGGTCACCAGTAGGAATGTAGGACATTATCGAGTCCACAGTGCAACTTACTGACCTCCTCTATTTCATTTGATATTTCTTTCAAGTGTGTAATTCCTCAGCTTGTAACCTACTCTTTCAGGATTGTAAAAGCCATCCAAGTCACGTTTGTGAATAAGGTTGACTGAGTTCAAGCGAAAAGCCCTGGAAATATATAATCAAATCTGGTCTATATTTTCCTATGTCACAAGCATAGTCATGTCATATAAATAG
The DNA here is from genome assembly GCF_030020395.1 of Manis pentadactyla. Taxonomy (NCBI): domain Eukaryota; kingdom Metazoa; phylum Chordata; class Mammalia; order Pholidota; family Manidae; genus Manis; species Manis pentadactyla. Next base: position 38,809,147 of record NC_080032.1, on the reverse strand, counting down.
TGTTGATATTGGAGAATGTACTTTAAATTAGAGATATTTCTCATTCAGTAGTAATAACATTTCTGCCTGAGGGCTGGGGTGAGAGATGGTACGCCTGGCAGCCCGGAACACGGATGCCGCATCTGAAGAGGGCAGCCAGTGCTTACCTCCAGACAGCTGTTGCTATGTGGGCATACAGACTCAGCAAGGCCGCACTTTCCAAATTTTCAAGATAAGATAAATATTTGGATTTTAATGAAATATGTCCCTAACTTTGAATATTGGACCCAGTTTGTCCTAAGAGCTCTTCGTTTGTGATTCCTGCCTCCGGATTTCCTGGCTTTCCTCCAACCTCTCTAGCCATCACTGCTGCCTTTCTTTCAATGGGCTGCTAAGCCAGGGTTTGATTTTTAACTTCCTTCTCATTTTCACATGATTTCCCTAAGCACGCTCATCCACTCTCATGGTTTTGAACCCTACCTTCTATGCTAAGAACTAAACCTGAGTCCTCAAGGCTAACCTCCTCCGGGAGTTCTAGAGGCATTTACCCCACCACTTGCTAAATATCACCTGTAAATCTCCCTCCAGTATTTCAGTCAGTAAGACCCACACTAATGTCCTGAGCTTCCTCCCCACTAACCCCTTCCTCTTATATGTCCCTGACCCGTATGTCCTCTCGAGCTAGTCCCGGGACCCTTCCCCCAGGTACTCAAACACTATACCTAGAATCAGTCTAGACTCTTTCCTTCTCTCTCACCACCATGGACAATTATGTTTCAAGTGCCACCAATTTTGTCTCATGGGCATTTTTTGACCACTCATGGGCATCACTTTCTCCACATTTCTAGACTCTCTGCCCTGGGCTTCATGTAATTAGCTGCAATAGCTTCCTGACTGTATTCCTGCTTTCCAGTCTCGACTTCCTCCAGTCCATGCTCTACCATGTCACCACCATCAGTCAATCTAAAAACTATCTGACCATATCTCTATCCCACCTGTAACTTTTCAGAGGCATTCAGACTTCTGAGCTCACCTCAGTTCCACAACACAAGGTGTGGGCAAGTGCCAAGTCAAGATTAGGACAGGAAACTCAACACCAGCAACAGACAGGTTCCAAGGACGGAGCAGAGAGATGCAGGGAATAATCCAAAGCAGGTAGTAATCAGGTCTGATGGGAATTGGAGCTCAGTTAGAATTTTCCATGTTTAGAATGGCCTTGGGCCATAGAGCATTTCCCACGTTCCTTTCTATGATCTCTGTGTAAAGAAAGTGTATTGAACCAATGCCTCTTTTGCATCATCATAAAATTATATATGTTTTAAATTTTGAAATAAATGCCAGGTAGTTTAATTAACCTTTCTCTACTAGTTGCCACCTCAAATGTTTATTGTTCAATTCTCTACCTATTATTCTTAAGCTGGACAGAATCTGCAGACCTTTTAAAAGAAATGGATTTTATGCAAGCAGTGTAACTGTTTTATTCCAGGGCTTCGCTGACCTTGAAGAACTTTCTAGTTTTTCTGCTTTGGTTTATTTTATTTTATTTTTGTCTTAGGATTCCCTCCACAGAACCAAAGCCCTTTATTCATAATTGCTTATCACTCTGTTGTAAGCTTTAGCAGAAACCACTGGGGGTTTTACTGTGTTATGAGAACCTCCAAATTGCATGACAATCTTGTTTTACAAGTTTCCTATCTCCTTTTCATTTGTTCAGTTGGTGGTCACCAGTGGCTTACAATGTCAGCAGAATCTTTTGGAAGAAATAAAAAAGGTTTTGTTCTGCAGGTACCTTATCTGCAGCTCTGTTTGTGCTCTCCAAACCACTGGTGGTTTGTGACATCACTGGGTCCCCGTGGTGTAGCTTTAGCCACTTACAAAGATAATCGAATTGCACTCCATTTGCTCACCCTAGTTCTATAACATTTTAGGGACATACTGCCCCTTCTTTATTGCTCTAAAATTCTGACTCCATCAAGTGAACATCCTGAATTATTCATTTTGCTTAGAGATAGTCTTTTTGCAATTATTAGCTATGAATATAAATATTAAGACTGAGAGAGATAAAAACCCATACAAGGTTAAATGGACTCATGATTAGGAAATAGTATCATGAATTCATACATGGTTATGAATGCATCTCCTGAAATGACTTTTCAGAAAAAAAGTATCAATTAATTAAAAAGGGTCAAATACAAGAAAGAAATTAGAGATAAAAGAGAATAATTTTTTAAAATGTTAGTCTTACTGTAAAATAAATGAACTTTGAAAATAGTCTTATAAATGATAAATAAGTAGGCATTAAGTGCAAGTCTAGTATGACGGTTTATCTCCAAATCCTAGGCTTTTGCCATTTAAAAAATGGATTGTGAGTTCAAATAAATTAAGAACAAAACACAGTAGTCCAATAGATAAATGCCAAAGAGTGTGCACAGGTATTTAATAAAGGAGGAAATAGAATGCCAAAAAGCATATGAAAAATAGTAATCAAAGAAACAGTAATTTATCAAATATACATATAGGTACAAACATATAACCATTAAACAAAATTATCAAAGTAACACACATTGCTGATGAAGGTATAGGGAAATATTCTCATTCACTGATAGTGTAATGTGCAGAATCTAAATTTATTAAAATATCAGGGTAGGTAGCAATGTGGGCAGTCAAGACATTTCAGAACAAAACACTTTTGCTGACTGACCAGTTACAGTTTTGAGAAGCTTTTCTGTGGAAACATTCTGAAATAACAGAAAGCCTTTAAACCTCAAAAATGTTTGGTCCAGTATTATTTATAATGTCCAATAAAGAAGAATGGTTAAATAAATTATAATCCATCCATAAACCAGAATGTAAGGCAGCATGAAGTTATAATAGTTTTAAATAATTAGGAAAGTGGTTATCATCTTCAATCAAAAAAGCAGGATGTAAATTTGCACATGTGGTATATAGCATCAACTATGAAAAAATATTTATGAAATAAGGCTGTAAAAAATACAAAACAAGTGCAGTTTTTTCTGGATGATAGGATTAGGATTAATTTCTCCTTTGATCATATTTTACTATATTTTCCAGGTATTCAACAATGAGCATGATTTACTTTTATTATTTATTTTTAAATATGATTTTCTTGGAAAATGGTGGCATGGTCTTAAAATTAACTTTATGTTGGTCTATAGTAATAATGTGTGATTGTAGTTTTTTTAAGAGGTGTTAGGAATTACGACCATTATTAATGAATATTTGAAAATTCTTTTAAAATGATTTTACTCATTCTAGATTTGGGGATTATAATCAACTCACTAGTTCATATTGCCTGTTGTGAGAAGCAAAATAACTCATGTCTTTGATGAATATTTGCTTGTGCTGGTCCAAATGCCTGCAGTGTTCAGGTTTTGATCTGTCTTCTCACATGCCATTTACGCAGGAGAGAGTGATTAAAACAGTCCTTTTGTGACAGGGAGATTAAATGGAGAAATTTGTGACAGTCCAAATTAAGTTATCAAGGAGATGGAAAGAAAAGTTTGAAGTTTTCATTTTTAAAATAGAATAATGGTCATCCACATAGAATAAGGGTCACACAAAAGCTCTATTGAACCATGTTTTGGCAGTTTATTTGATGTGAGCAATCTCTGGTCCCTTTTACATAGTTTGTTCCTCCAAAGGGAGCTGGGGCTGGATAAGGACTTCCCATTTTTCAAAGGGGGGCCTTGGGCCATAGGCCATGTCCCACTTCCCTCTTTAAGACCCCTGGCCAAAGGAACTGTGTTAAGCCAAAGCCTCCTTTTCATCTTCAAAAATGCAGATGTATTTGATCCCACATAACCCCACATTTTGAAGGGGCTGCCATGTAGTTTAAATGAACCTTTCCCTACCATTTGCCACCTCCAATGTTATGACACTTTAGAAAAGAACAATTATCGGTTGCAGAGATGCTGTCTGTTTGTCTCTGCTCTCGGAGCCAGTACACCATGCTCCTTGGCCTTGACTGCCAACCACTGGGATCGGAGCCAGAGCTGAGCAGTTAATGATGGCATCTGACTTCAGAATGCGTCAGCCTCCATAGAGTATGGAAATGGGCAATTTCATTTATTTCTTTTAAAATTTTAGTTCTTTCTTTTGTGCTCCAGGACTTCATTTCCTACTGTGCTCTGGGGCCCCTAAAGATGGGTTGCCTTGAAGAACTTTTGTGTCTTCCAGAGAGGGTAAATATTTCACCTTGATTCCCCAAGGGGTGGGACCAAAATTGTGACAGATGACAATGTTCTTGGATAGACTTTATTGTCCCAGAAGGTCACACAGAGCCTTACAACATGCCCTGTGGGGTGGTAATGGGGACCACGGTATCAACTGCAAACTAGGGTTCACAGTGCCTCAAATGCTTGAAGCCAAGGGGCATTGGCAACCACATCCCATTGAGTGGGCACTTCCAAGGTTTAGAACTATGATTCTATTTTATTTTCTTTTGTACTTCATTGCATTCTTTCTCATGCTCTTTTCATTCAAAGATTCAGTCCCAAGACAGGATTATGATACTCCACCAGCTGTTGTGTCAGGTAGGAAAATTCTAATTCCTTTAAGACTTGATTGGCGGGGAGAGATGGAGTTGCCTGGTTTTCTCCAAAACTCTTTAAAGCAGTGACTCTCAACAGGGCTAAGTGCATGGAGTTTGAATTTCAGTTCTGGAGTGGGGTGGGGTAGCACGTGTGGTTCTAAAAAGTATATCTAAGATTCCAGTCCAGTTTTGTCTATGGAAAATAATTGCTGCTTTAGAGATAAAAAGTAAAAGCCCAAAGACATTTGGTGTGTGAAGGATACACAGAAAACAGAGTCTATATTCTGTGTATCAGTGATTCTCAGTGCTAGAAGGGCTCATCAGATGTTCTGAGGAGTGGGAGAATATTTATGTTTATCAAAAGAGGGCACAGATAAATAAAAATAGTTTGAGAAGCACTGCTTTAGAGACCAGGATTCTTCTGAAATCAGAAAAATCATCCCATTTTGCTTGCTTAGCACCCAGCATAGTGTCTGACACCTAGTAGGTGCTCAATATATTGTTTGTTGAATGAATCAAAACTCCAGATTTGTTCCCAAAATGGTATTTGGGATATTGAAAGGAAGCTGCCAATGTCCCATTTGTACAACAAAGTAGTAGAGGCTGATTTGGGGAAGTATTGGTGTCTTCAAGATTTTAATTAGCTGTATTCAAGTTTGTAAAATTTAGTGGTACAGTCTGTAATAGGGTATATGTATATGAAGAAGTGGGTTTTTATTTTGAACACAGGTCTTCTCATGCGTTCATTTTATTTTGAATTTTGGGCTCCTGCAATGAGGAAAATGGGCACCATTTATTTTGTTGACTTTTTTAAACTAAATAAAATACTGGCAGTCTGAAGAGCTTTGAACTCTTTGATCCTTTAATGTATCAGATGACAAGGGCATAAAATCCAAACCAAGAAGAGCATTGGAGAGGCAGGGCAAGAGATAAAGGCCAGAAATAGGATGAAAGTTTCCCGGGGCAGTTGAGTCTTGCACCTGGATGGTGGTTCTCAAGCAGAGAACATTGTGTTTTTGGCCACCTGGTTTGCTTGACCCAGCATCTGAAGGGTCATATAAACCTTTGCTCATGACTTGTGGACTTATTTAATTATGCTCATGGCTGAATACTCATCTTAGAAGTTCAGATGAGAATCAATGAGTTAGCTTTAATCTGTGAAGTCAATTTGGTCCTCTTGGGGAACTCTATAAATTGTCATTAATTAAAATATCACTTGTCTTTCCCCAAAGTGTATTATCTGTCATTCATAATGTACCTGTTTCATTTTGGATATGGCACCCTCAGGAAGATACTTTGTTTAATGTATACAGCCTTTATCTTGGTTAACAGGTGGCTTCTTTGTTTAACAAGAAGCATCTACTCTTGATAATTCACCAATATTAATAACATTGAAAGACACAAACTGGGACTTTCCTTCCACTATTTCCTTCCACTGATTTCAGTAGTAAGAAAGGCCAGATAGGATATCATCTGAATTTTTTTTTAAATAGTACAAAGTTTCCAGCAGTAGAGTACAAAGGAAGGGACTAAGTGTCTACTTATAAGATTGGATTGGTGGCTTGACACTTCATAAATTTGCAGACTTTTCTTTGGCCCTTCTGGTCTACCTCTAAGTGAAAATAGACTCGCCATCTTAAGATGTGTGCTAATTGTCTGGTGTTAATAAGTCACTTGAGTGACTCATGAGAAATGGCATAGCCTTTGACCAGTCCTTGACCAGATCAGGGAAGTGAAACAGGCAAAAGTGTTGTGAGAGCTCCTGTCTACACCTCCCAATATGGCAATATTGACAATTCAAATAGTAATCAATTATTTGCCAGTGTAAGAGCCCACAGATTCAAGATGACTGTTTATTAACCTACAGAGACATAACCCAACCTAATTTCATCCAATCTATGTATTAAGCATTTATTGAACATTCCTGAGTGCTAGGTGCTACACTCAAGTCCTAGAGATACAAAGATAAATAGAAAATAGGCCATTGGTAAAATAAGTTACTGTTGTTTGTGATGCTTAAATGTATAAAGTATAGAGGAACTAAAATCTGAAATCTAAAAAGAAGGCCAGAAATTCTCAGGAATAAAATGAATCTAAGCTGGATTTGGAAGGAAGAATAAGGGTTTACCAGTTGGACAAGAGCAGGAACGGTACTAAGGCAGATGGGACAGGATATGCAAACTCTTAGGGACAAGAAACAGCATGGGATGGTCAGCTGACAGCAAGTCATTTCATGGGGCAAAATGTCACACTGGCAGACACTGGGGCTGGGTCAGGGTAAATCCAATTTTAGGCAAAGACTTCTTTCTCTTCGAATCACACATCACCTTGTTCTTTACTCATTCAAATAGTATTATTGGAAGCATGCCAGGTGCCAGTCACTGTGTTGGGTACTGGGATGTTACTTCTGAGAACCTGGGGCCCAATAAGGAACTTAGGTCCAAACAGGTGATTACAGCGTAGTGTCATACATGCTTCCATATGGACAAATGTATGATGTTTAAGTCTGTTAACTCTTCAATAAGATGCCTGAGTTCAGCATCTACTTGTGTCACTTACTAGTTGCAGAGCCTTGGGAATAATACATAACTTCTGCAGCTTAGATGGCTTACCTGAGAAAATAATAATAGTTACCTCATAATGTTGTGAGCATTAAATGAGTTAAGATACATAGCCTGCTTCGAATAGATCCTGGCATAAAATATTGCTCAAATGTTATTAGCAACAACTATACTAATCAAATAAGATGATGTGGTTTCATACACACACACACACACACACACACACACACACACACACACATACAACTAACATACAGTAGGAGAAGTCAGAGAACATGGAAGAAACTTCTAAACAGGGACATAAGGAGATAGGAGAATTAGACAAGAAAAAAGTAAGTTGGAGGGGCACAGTTTCAGACCAAGGGAACAGCGTATACAAAAATCTCATGAATAGCACTGTATGGAAAATTCAGGGAACTCTAGATGGTTCAGTTGGATAGGGATACAGAAGGAGAGAGGGAGAGTAGAGAAAATAAGCTGGAGAAATAAGCTAGAGCAATATCACCAAATGTGGTACCTTGAACTCTATCCTGATGGCAACAGACATACACTAAAAAGTCTTAAGTTGGAGAGTGACATGATCCTTCTGGATATGGGGTGGAATGTGCACTGGAGAGAGACAAAGCAAGAAGAGGACACCAGAACTCAAGAATCACAGCATGACATCAAGTTGGCATATGTTCAAGTTACAGAAATGAGAATGAAGAGTTGAGAAATGAGAATGGAGAGTTGACCTATTAAGCACATAGAATACACAGGACTTGGTAACTGACTGTGTGTCAGGATAGAAGGAGAAAGAATGGAAGGTAGCCCTTAAGTTCCTAGTAGCTCAATGGCCTGAGGTGTCGTTTGCTGGGATCTGAGCCAGAGGAAAGAGGATTATGTTTGTCAGAACAGAGGCCGTGTTCAGTGTTGTGCATGTTGAGTCTGAGATGTCCATGAGGCATCCAAGGCAGATAATCAATAAATATTTGGATGTATGTGTCTGGAGCTCCAAAGAGAGCTCTTAGCTAGAGGTGGATTTTGAAACTATCATCATGGAATTAAGCCATGTTACCCAGAGAATGTGCTTAGAATGAAGAGACGTAGGCAGATTCTTAAACATAAAGGACAGCCAGAAAAAGAAGCTCAAAATAAAGATTGGAGAAGACAAGAATAGCTACAGAAGGAAAATCAAGATTATAAGGTTTCAAAAGAAGCCAAAGCAAGAGTATTTCAAGAGAGGCTTATGCAGTAAAATGAGTTCTGAAAAGAAGCCATTGGGTTAGGTCACACAGAGGTCACTAGTCAATTTGATGGGACAATTTTAAGGGGAAGGACAGTGAATGTTCTATAAGGAAGTAGATGTAGCAAGTGCTGGAAACTGAATAAATTTGGCTTTGAAGAGGAGTAGGGAAGATAGTAACAGAAACAAATGGAGAGTGGGACTGACTGATTTACTTATTTTTTTTTAAGATGGAAAAATATTCAGTCATGATATGAAGAAGCCAGGAAAGAATTCTAAAGTTTGAAGATGCAATTCAAAAGGGGCATGACTAATAGAATAAGGCCACTGCAAAAGCCAGACATCGCTTCTAGGAATGTGGGAGGACAGGAAGAAGGGATGATGTAAGCATAAGCAAGTCTGTAAACATAGGAAGAGAAGGTCAAAGCATTCCCTACACAATAAATACTATTTGTTTTTATATGGAGTATTAAGTGGCATCTTCTGAGACGGAGCATGAAATGGCATAGTAAGGGACTCAAGGAGAAAGAGAAGTGGAAAACTGTAGAGAAATACATGGAAGTTTGAGAGGCAGTTCTGGGGATCCATTTGAAACTATGGATTGTGGATTTTTGTGATCTGTGAGGATGTTTGATTTTCCATAATAGGGATCGATAGCCAAGAAGGCAGACAGGTGGATTAATCCAGAGCTAAGCTTTCAGTGGGTGGAGTGGATAAGAGGGCCTTGTGGGCTGACAATATTGGCAAGACTGAGAGACAAACTGTAGTTTCCAGGATGAAGAAAGAGAAAAGAAAGTCAGTAGGGGTTGGGAGAGAGAGAGAAGGCTGGGAGGATAGAGACAAGAAGCCTCAGTGAAATGTGCAAAATGGCCAGAAGTTGAGCACTTGGACTTAAGATTTTGAATAATGAACTCTTTCTCAGCAAAGCCAAGGTCATAAGAGCAGGTGGCTGAAGTAGACTCAAGGCAAAGGCGACAGAGATTAAGGAAATCAGGCAATATGAGCATAAGAGCTGCTATCCTACTGGGGTAATTTTGTATGGCTGGAGTTTTATTTATTTGGTTTTCCATATTAATAAGATGTGGACTGATCATCATAAAGAAAGTCCCAAACATAGGGGATCACTGATAGAACATATTTCTGGAACATGTTGCAAAGTCATGGAGATGTTCCTCTTAGAATTTTTAAGAATGAAGTTCTTTCCAGAACACTTGGAATATACATCTAATTAGAGGCAGAGAAGTGTATCAGGTCGGTGTTTTTCAAGGTGCTATTTATGTATCACCAGGATACTTAAAATTATTTTAGGAATATGGGACCCAAACTTTTTATTTTTATTTCAGCAGCTGTGTAATTACTTCAGTGTGAACTTGAATGACATAGAATAAGCTCATCAAACACATGGCTTAAGGGATACTTTGCTTAGGAAAAGTCTAAGGTGAATAGTTAAACAGTGAATACATTTTTTAGAAATTAATTCAGGAAGAAAAGAGCTAAGGCAACAGTGATAATATCCAAAAGACAATGGCTGAAGTTTGGGAAATAGGAGTTTCAAATTTATTTCATCAGAGTCATCTCTCTTTTTCCAGTCTCTGCAACACCTCATCCAGCTTATTTAAAGGACAGAGGCCTGAAGGCTGGAACAACCCTCTACATTTTCATGCGAAATTACGAGACTATTTCCTTTTTAGTGTTTCCTTTCCATAGCAATTATAACTTTTAAAAGAAGATCCTCCTATTTTAAGCAAATTTGAAGAGTAAAAAATGAGAAGTAAAACATTTTTTTTTCTATTCACAGTTGGATTTTATGAAGCATGTATGAAAACTGCAGATAATTTGCTTCCAAATTTTTATCTCAGTTGCTTTGAGCTTAATTCCCTTGAAGGGGACCTTCAGGAAATCAAACCAGAGACTACTACAGGGGACAGTGACCCCAAATTCAGACTCCTTTTCTGAAAACCTTAGAGTTCAGAATTTGAATCTATGTTTACAAAAAAATGAAATGTGAAAAAGAACCCAGAACTGCATTGACAGAAAACCATAAGACTTCTGAATCATAGTATTAATTTTCTGCTTTGTCCTTCTAAACACCAGCAAAAATAGATAGAAAATAGTCTATGTTATCAGGACAGCTTCACAATGAGGTTTGACAGAAAAAGTATACGTAAGTCACAATGTAGTTTTACTTACTGTAGTTGAATATGAAGTCTGAATCAGTGTCAGAATTCTAGCCAGGGATTTATGCTCTAAGAGTGCAGTCCCTCACAAGGGCATTTGACCAGATTAAGGCAAAATTCACTGTTTAAATAATAGACAGTTTTTCCACATTGTTTTTGCTAGTCACTAACTTAACTTTGCCTTGGAAAGCTTCATTAATTTAGAAATGGTGATGCTCTACCAAGGATTTGGTTGAAACCTATTATTATACTGCCTTTTTAAAGTGGGAATCACTTTATAAAACTATCCCGTAATTGGTAGGTGTGGTTGGGGTGTGTGTTTAAGCTATGTCAGAAAACAAAAGCGTTTTCTTCAAGCTCTAAACAAAAGTTGTTTTCATGGATATTAGGAACTAATTATAAATGATTTACATCTCTTAATTAAAAATCAGGTCCATTAGTACCTCCAATTAGCAACAGTTAGCCTTTAAATTGTATTTACTGTAAAGGACCTGACACTGAGTTAAGTGTAGCCACAAACTTTGCATGAAAATCAGTTTTGTTTCTTTGCCTAAATACTGTGCATCTACTTTTATTACAAAACTGTATTTGTTTAAATGCACTAATGATTTGATTTTCTCCTTTTCAATAAATTATAGTAAGGGAGACTTCGTTCTAGTTATTATTCACTCATTTCAACTAACACTTACCAAGGCTAGGTGTTATAAAATAGAGATGCATTCCTTGCCTTCAAAGAACATCGAATCTAACCACAGAGGACAGGGTTGTAAAGACTGTCAAACCGCACAGCACGTGACATTTTGTAAAAACAGTCTTCAGAACAGACTTTGTACTTGAAATTCGTACAAGTATTTTACAAACAGACACATGCATGTTGTTATTTTGTTCCTGCTGGTGCATTTATGTTGTTCACTGTGTTATAAAAATGATGTCTTAAAGACTTTTCCTGTGGGAGCACAATTGTGGTTGCTTTGGTTTTTTTTCATTTTCTTTGGGGGCCGGGGTAGTTGGTATAGGAGGACACAAAATCCTATGCCTTATCTTCTCATTCAGTAAGTGTTTCTGTAAAGGTCCATACAGTAAATATTTTAGGCTTTGCCAGTCATATAGTCTAAGTCACAAATACTCAACTTTCCCTTATAAGGTGAAAGTGTCCACAGACCATGTGTAAATGAATGAACATAGCTATGTTCCAGTAAAGCTTTATTTATAAAAGCAGGCAGCAAGCTGGATTTGGCCTGTGGACTATTGTTTTCTCACCCCTCCTCTAATAAATTTATTTTCATAATGATTCCAAATTAAATGCTATTACTGACAGTCTTCATAATAAACATGGGGTGCCTTTCCTTTAAAGTTAACATTTTTGTATTTGTTTAAATCCCATGAAAGGCACGTGGAATGTCAGAAAGGCTATGTGGGGAGAGATTGGGATGATGACTGAGAGACATTTCTTAGTGTTTTCATTTGAACAGTGTAATTGATTGTAGTACTGAAGTATTAAAACACTAAAAGTATATTTTTATTTTTCACACACTCATATTGGTTTCCGGGGACTTATTTGTATGTACCAGCAACAGGGAATTACCCGCCAGGAAAATCAAATCTATATATTCAGGTTACTATCCTCTTGGCAGCCTTTAGAATTCTGTACTTTTAGAAATTTATAGAAAAGGTAAGAGATAAATCATCCCGGTGGATTTGTAGTAAAAATATGCTTTGCATCTTTGTTGCACCACATAGGCTGGTGGTGTTCCTGTTGTGGTTGATGGTGTCCACTGAAGCTATTCTTGATTGATCAGTACTCACTGTTCTATTTCCCCTGGGTGACTGCTCCTCCAATTCCTGTATTCTGAGGGTGAAGGGAAGCTTTCCTGGTTTTGTCTAAAGTCTTAGCACTGCCTGGGATGGCGGGAGATCTGACTGCCCTTCTGGAGCAGGGTCAGAGCAAATCTACTTAGAGATGCAGCATGTGTATTGTATGTGAAGACAGCACCCAGGATGCTGTCTCTGTGCAAGCATCACTCAGCGAGGCGGCAGTGATGGTCTTGGAACTCAGCACAGCACACATGTCACCTGGTACCTCAATCACCCACAGAAAAAAGGGCAGCCCGCACCTCATGGCAACAGAGGAGGAGAGCATTTTCCAGCCAACAAGAGATTTTTAAAGGGGGCTAATTACATGTGTAGGAATCAGCACATGGTACTGGAAGCACCCAGTTCCCTTTGTAATCAAAGCACTCAGTGGGCACTTGAGGTTCAGGTCCGAGACTCCAACCACAAATTGACTGATTCAGTGCTTGCCAAAGGCAGAATTGAGACATCTGATCCTGGAGAGATACTGTCTGATGGCAATGTTAATATTTCTCTAGGCACTCTGTTCAATTAGTTTATCAGGAAGCAAAATACCTGAACCGTATGATTGTGTGTCCATATAGAAGCGCTTTCTCAGAGTTAAAATGTAACGATTCCAACTTCTCCTTTTTAGAGGGGTGATATATGACACAAACACCTCAACAACTTTGCTAGCTTTTTCGAGACATTACCATGGCAGTAACTGTCCATTATTTTACCCAATGTTCCGTATATAGAGAAGCAGATGATGAATTGCAACTCTAGTCCAGTGCCTCGGCAAGTATCTTTCTCCTGATGAACAGATATACTGCTTTTGAACTGACAATGTAAAATACATAATTTAATCTATTTCCCTTTGGCCCCACTGATCAGGTCAGAGTTAGATGTAGTGCATGGCAAATGTTTCTGGTGTAGCATGTTCTATTTTTTGTTCGCAACTGTTCACTGATTTGCTGGTGTTTTTAATTATGCTTTTGAATACAGTGCTTAATTTTATAAACTCTTCACAAATTCAACTTGGAGTATGAAAGCTCTAATTCCATGGTAAAAAATAAGGGAAAAATGCTAATGATTCAGGGAAATTTGTGTGCTATAAAGTCTCGGTGGAAAGATAAAATGAAAGATGTGTTGATCTGATCTAAAAAATTGCCAGTGGGCACTGGTTTTATTCATTCACATACATGCAACCTGGAATAGGAAAAAGTATGGTATAGTAACTGGAAATGGCATTTAGCGTCAAGGGGGTGTATGTAATTCCTGACCCAACTATTTAATAATTACTTCATAATGCCAGCTACTTAAATTTTCTGAAGCTTACTTTTCCACTCAAGTATAACACATTAGCATCTCTGTATGTGTGTTAATGTGAGGATTAATTGAGATGACATACCCACAGTACGGAGTAAGTGCCTGAGCCATAATAGATATTAAATAATTGAGGCTTCCTTTCCTCTTTTCCCACATTAAGGGAGGTGCATTGAATGGCTTTTTGGAGTCTCACTAACCTTACATAGTAGCGCTAACATTACATTAGATTGAGCCAAAGTTGTTTTAAAATAGTTTCCAAACCCAATATCTAACCATAGAAGACATATTAATGATACTCATTACATCATTCTCCTATTGGCTGAACTGTTATATCATTATTAGTTGAGTTAACATAATAAATACATTTTAAAGCTTTTTTAACCACATGAAAGATAATATTTATAGTGTAAAGTGAAAAGAGGTGACAAAATCGGCCTCATTATGATTTTGAGTCCTAATATATGCACATGAAGCTAGAAGAGAATACATAAAATGATCATGTGTGTTTTTAATTTCTTTTTCTAAACTTTTTGAAATGTTGCTTTGCAACTTGTATAATTTACTGAAATTTTAATAGCACAGTCTTTTAATGTTTATAACTTTAGGGAAGTAGTTATATGCCAGGAAAACATGCATGTATCAATATGAAGATGATGATAATGATTGTGAATATTATTTTGGGTGTAGTGGTAGCAATGACCATCCTAAAATTTTCCCCACTTCACTCCTTATGTCTCAACACTACAGCATTTAAGAAGAACTAAAAGAAGCAGATCCCTCTACAGAAGGGACATAGACTTTTTGAGAGATTCTGTAGTCTAAAGCCACGCTTAATCTTCTATATGAATTCATTATCTACCTGCCAGAAAGTATATCTCCACAACCAATTGACTGTTTCTCTTAAGATTTTTCATATCAAAATCACATTTCAAATGATATATTCTCTATCTTGCAGGCAGCATTTAGAACAACCTAAAATCTTCCCAGTTTATTTACTGTGAGGCTTCCATTCTCTTGTGGTTTATGGAATTGATAAAACATTTGAAATAGGGATCATATACAGTATACAGTGTACTTTCATTACATATGAATATTCTAACTTCCTTGTGGAAGTACATATTCCTTGTTTATATGCACACACACACATATAGTTCAATTATATATGTGTATACATGTACATATATATGTACATGTATATACAAAATAAAAACTGCTCTTGGAGATAATTTGTTTCCCCAAGCTGTAGATCAAAGAATATTTATTCCTACCCAAACCACAATGATAGCATTTCAAAGTCCATTTGCCATCCAATATATTGCTTATTTTTCTATCACTGATTTTCATTCATGTTGATACTGTGCGAGATATCGTGAACAGTTCATTATTTCTTATCAGGCCTGCCGTTCTTTTTCACTTGTCTGAACCATGAGCTTTGGTGCACTCCCGGTGCTTTGGCTTTGACAAAATATTGATCGAAGAGTCATCAGCTACATGACCCATATACTACCTATCAAAATTGTAATCACTTCCCATCAAGTTTTTTTAAAAGTGGGAAAACAAAAAGTTGGAAAGATTTTAACCAAATACTGTCCTTTAATTTACATGCAATGGACATATTTCAGTTGGCAGCAAAACCATGTTGGGTTCAGAGTAATGGATTGCAGGCCCCTTTGAGGCACAAATTTAATGACCTTATGTGCCTGCTCTGAGTCCAGCAGTCTGCCCAAGAGACACAGATCTGGGAAAGTACAGGACTCCAGATTCAGGAAATGGGAATTTGATTCATAATTGAGTAGTTACTTTAGCAAATCAAATATGTAGAGTTAGGTAAAAAAAAAATCGTTGAGATTTTTGAAATCCTTGTTCTGGAAGGTTTAAAGCCTGCGAATCAACGACCAGAGACCAATTATAGTCAAATAAAATTAGGTTTACTAGCTTGCAGAAATGAGGGAAAAGTGACATCATGTGAGCCATGGAGCATCTCAGAAGAGGAAGTTTGAGGAGCTTATTATGGGATTTGACCTTGCTCAGTATGACTTTGGAAAGGGCTTAGGAAGTGACAGTTTATTCTGCATGAGGTGCTATCAGGAAGTGGGGGGCAAGCACATGATTGGGTGTCTTGATAAGTGTTGTCTAATAGATGAGAGGAACCAAGCAGAGCTGGAGTTGCCATTGGTAAAGATGCAGTAGCCACTCACATTAGACAGAAAAGGAAGATGTTTAATTGTTTTAGGGTTGCGAATGCCCTTACCTTTGTTTTATCCACCACAGTTATCAAGTGTTCTTGTCTGATAATTGTTGATAATCTTTTTTAATTGTTTAATTGGGAATACTCTGACATTGCTAATAGCTGCCAGCTGATTAAAGATAATTTGAAAAAGATTTCCATAAATAATCTCCTTATCTAAAGGGCAATGATCATGTTGCCTGACAAAAATATAACTGAGCATTGAATGGCCTTGATAAAATGCTAATACAAACATGAAATAGGCCAAAATGTGTTTTACTCATCACACATACTGAGTGTATATGGAAGGTACTGGGAACACAAAGATGAATTTATGTACACAAAGAACACACTATGTCCAGGGCACTATGCTAGGCGCTTTATGAGGATTGATTTTGATACATTTGATTGTCACAACCATTCAGTAAAGAAATTTCTGTGTCCTCTACAAACTGACTCGTAAGTTCAGCTGGACCTTCACTCATATTTACGTTCCTTCAGCTGATCTAGCCTATTTTACCTTCTCAAGTTCCAAACATCAGTCCTGCCATTTACACTCAGAAAATGGCTACCTCCTCGTTTTGAGAAGATGCATACCATCCTCCATCTGCTCTCTCACAAATGTTCCCTCTTAACTTCAAATGCCTGCTTCTTCCTTCTTCCTCTCTTGCTAGCCTCCTGTGCTTTGTCAAGCCTTCTCTTTATCAATGTGAACCCTTCCTTCTGTTTTTGCCATCATTCGTCTTAACCTTTGGTCTTACAGCATTGATTACTCTCTACCCCACATGTACCTGTTTCAACATATTCTTACCCATTGTTGACTTTGCCTTTGCTTTAAAAAAGCTGTAGAACCTTTCCATCTTTTTCTCAGGGTGTGGTCATAGGACACTTGCCTTTCTTTGCTCTATTCTTCAGTGAAGTCATCTGCTTCCCCAGTTCTTACTGTCACATGGATGAGACCTCCAAATCTATATTGCTCATCCTATCCTCTGAGTTCCATGCCCACGTTTCTCCCTCCCTCCTAGACAGCCCCCATCCACTCCCACCACCCTTGGTTGGCCCTTTGGAAATTCAAACTTTATATTCACAATTTAAACCTCATAATCTTTCCTTCCACTCCAGTTCCTTCTGCAGACTTCCCTAGGGCTCAGGCAAACCTCTATAAATATTATATCTTGAAGACAAGATTTTCAAAGTTAAGTGTACGTATGAGTTTAGGATTGTTATAGTCTTTGACAGTGGCTTGGAGTATATAGCTCTTTTTGGGTGAGAAACATAATATTTAATATTCAGCTGAACTTGGAGTAGAATAAAAAATCTCTTATAAATTGACAAGTCATTTTTATTCTGGGCAAGTGTGCTTAAAACCTCAGAGACATTTTGGTTCACTCTATCCCACATGCAAACTTCTTTTTTCTTATGAAGTCTATTTCCACAGTATACTTTGAGTCACCCTACCCATTCCGTTCCATTCCCCAAGTCCAGGTAGGGTCCTTGTTCGTTTGTTATTTCAGTGTCTTCCTAGTGTCAGCACCTGGCCCTTCCCTTTCTTATTCAGCCTTTATACCGATGCCTGAGCACATTTTGAGATTAACATTTTTTTTTCTTTTAACTTGATCTGCAAGGATATGATCTTAATATAACAAGTGAGAATTAACCTTAGTAAATAACTATCCCTACTCTATTCTTTTACTGCCAGAATGAGGGTACAGATCAGATTTCTGAATTTAAAGTTGTCTTTTTCAATTGCACCCCTCAAACTTGCATACCAGTATATACCATACCAGTCATGCTACACTCCCCAGAGCTGTGGGGGGCTTACAGAGTTTGTTCTACCATGGGGTGGGTGTTAAAACTGTGTCACACCTTAGCACCACCGTGTGATGATTACTTTCGGGTTTCTGTGTGAGAGCAGACCCAGAGTTTTTCTGAGAAGAATCTTACCCTTCCTGCAGCTCACCTCCAAGCAGAGGGGAGTTTATTTTGGGGGGAGTCTGTGGTTTATCCTCTTAACTTCTTCTACTTGACACTAGCTATCCAATGCCAAGTTCAGCTGATGGTTAAAAAATAAGGGCCATTTTTAAGTAACAGCAAAGAAAGCTTCATTCCATATTCTTTTCATGAAGTATAACAGTTCTAAGTCACTGCCCCTCATACCTCTCAGAGCCTTAACTATGAGAAAATAATATTTTTGGAAAAATATTTGGATAATATGCAGTATAGCCATGCTTCTTGGTTACTCTAAATAATATCCCTGGATTATGCTGAGAAGGCTGTTTTACCTGGATGAATATTATCCCACTGACCCCCTGAAAATCTCCTTCCATGAAGTATGCATTAGCACCATGCCATTCACTTGCATTTGAAGGATGCTGTAATAAATGCCCTTAGAAACTTGCCTTGCTTACATTAAAACTCACATTCATTAGACTACACAGTATCTGCTCCTGTCAGAACCATGGAAGAAATGTCTCTCTTACCTCCATATTGGGAATTATTCTTCTATACATCTGGTTTGTTTCCTTATCTAATGGACACAGTATATCATGTAATCCATTGCTAACTAACTCTGATAAATTATAATGGCATTTATTTTTTTTAGCCTTGCTGACTATACCTTCCTTTCTTTCCTTTTGCCTCATTTTTCTCACTGATTTGATACTACAACATCTTACACAACTGGGGAAGATGCCATAAATCCTTTTTGGGAGCAAGGTGAGCTATAATGACATAAATTCTTTAAATGGAAACTCCTACTATATTATTTTCCCAGTCAAAGAGCCGCAACTTAAAGGCTGCAAGGATCAGAAAGGAATCAACCGCCTCATGTTCGAGGCCTAACATTTTCCTGTGTGTCCCTCGGTAACTGTGTTCTTTCACTGGTCATAATTATTTGTAGAATGTGTTTGGCCTGGAGCACTTTTTCTTGCCTTTATTCCTGCTGACTTTCTAGGAATTTCTTCCCCACCACACTTGCCATTTCTGCTGGTCAAATCTTACCTATCTCCAATGTGTCTCTCCTATAAATCTCTGTCTGATTTCAAGCGAGAGAAATGTTGCTTTATTTTGAAAACTCTCCAAGTCCTCTCTTAGCACCTCTTTGTACTTCACCTGACAGTATGAATGCTTACACCTTCCTCTCCACCCCTCCACCCATCTTTAAATTGTAGGTCCTAGAGGTTTGGAGGTGAAGGACTGTGCTATTCCTGTTATCCCTGGTGGAAGTAAGGCTCAAAATTTTGATGAAAAGAAAACAGTCTTTAAATAAGGACTCACCCTCAAGTAAAGACTTCAATGTTGTTGACTTTTACTCCAAATAAATGTGGAGGAAATACTAGTCAGATACCTGAATTTCCTCTAAGAGGCTTAAAATTTAGGGCTCCTCCCCACCCAGAAGGTTGATCTAGTTAATTGTCACATCTCTTGGCAGGATTAGCATGACATCCATCTGACTGGTTTGGCTGATTCAAACCTTAACCCATCCTGCTCCATTCTCTCTGCAGGCAGCAAAACCATCTTTCTAACACAAATATGACCTGCTTCAAATCCTCCCACAACCTTCAAAACAGCCTCCTCAGCTCTTAACCTATGCTACAAGGTCCTTTGTGATCCTGATGCCTGCTTCTCCAAGCTCCTCCATTACGACTGCTATGCTGCAGGCATAATGAACTGCTTTCAGTTCCAGGGAGGGCCCAGGCCTCTGGGGTCCTTGCATATGTGAGGATTCGATAACTATGTCTGGAATGCCTTTTCCTTTACTCCTCAACTGGCTAACGCTGGCTTATTCTGCAGGGAGGGTCTAAGCTGCTTTCTTCCCCCTGGAAGTCTTCCTTGTCTTTCTGTCTTACTCAGAGTTGCCACTTCTCCTCATCCTCCTTAGGTCCCTGGGAGTATCCTCATCATCACATTTAACATGCTGAATTGCCATTTTCTGTTTAATTACCTTTCTTTCCCTGTAGAGTCAAGACTTAAAACTTATTCAGAAAAGGAACTACTCCTATTTACCATATTTCCCTCTTATGCAGCTGCATCTGGGCAGGTGTTCAATAAATATTTGTCAATTGAATAAGTGGTGCGTACATGTAAGAATTTGGTAGACGCACTTTATGTGTAGCTCTAACCTGATGTTCAAAAGAGTAAAATAGCAAGAGGAAAACAGATTCATAATTTCCAAGAAGTTTAGAAATTTGAATGAACAACTAAGTTCAGAGAACCTTCTGAATGGGATGGAAAAATCTCAGGAACAAGAAAGTGGAAGCAAAAGAGAGATAATCTGGAGAAAAGAGAGTTATTAAGAAAGGATTCTTACATGAAATAATTTAAAGTATTGGTGAAAACCCACAACGTGTCTGACTTGTAGAGATATGCGTGCCCTGCAGCAGTGCCGCTTACCTGGTAGGTTTCATTCTGTTCATTGTTTTCCCTAGACAGCCATCATATTCTTTTATCTTACTTTTAATCAACATCACTCTAGTTAATTCCCTAGAGTCACCATCTAAGAGGACTTTTATACCCTTTTCACTGCCCAGGTCCCTCAAATGCAAACACTGCTCCCAGTGACATAACAACTTTGCTTCATTTTTAAATGTTAATCTATCCTTCAGTGGCCTATGTCATGCCTTTTGCAGATTCTCTGGAAGACGTGCATCCAGGTGCCCCATGCCCCACCGTCACTGCACATGGCAGTTGGGACAAGTAATGGCCTTTAGCTCTTTTTCATTAATGAAATGGAAAGGTGCTGTACCTAATCCATTAGTGATGCACTATTATATCACTGCTTACTGAAGAAAGGCAGACAGCCAGTGGACTTAGGGACAGTTTCCCTGAAATAGGATTTCCAACTGTAATCAAAAGAGGCATCCTTTCATCTAGCAGAAAGTTTGTGTTCTCTCCCTATCCTTCTCATTTTCTTTTGTCCTAGTTTATCCTGGCAGTCCATAAGGAGCTTAACTAATGTTTTCTAAATGACATTGAACATTCGTGCAGATTAACAGTATTCATAGGAGTTAAATATCAATTAGTCGTTTGAAAATCTTTTCCTTTGATTGTTCCTGTCTGTGGTTGTTAGTTTCTTGAATTCTTGAAATATCTCAGGGATATTTCCCCTTGATTCTTCCTGTTACAAAATTGTTTGTAAGTGTAAAATAAGCAGCCATTCTGTTAGAGTTTTTATTATTATTATTCTTTTAGCATTCATGCAGATGAAACTCTCCTGTATTTTCATTCCTTTAGGAAATTATGTTTGTTTGATGGTCTTGAACTTGCCTGGTTCAGGCAAGATGTGGTGGTTATTTTAATCCTTAAATTCAGTTGAGTTATTTTGCCCTTAGCTTATACTTTTTAGGTGTCTGTTTGCTTTAAAACTCACACGACTGGCATTTGTACAAGCCATTTAAACTTCAAATTCATTTGAAGAGCTAATTCCATGTTATGCTAAAGTGCAATACAGTGTATAAGGCTCAGTTCCTAAAATATCTTTCCTTAGGAATCTTATCAAGAGTGGAATGTAACTACTCAGACAAGCAAAGCCCATCAGCTTCACAGGCCATCTTCTATAATTGCTAATTCATGTGTTAAGGAAATGAGTATTACAGCAAATAATACAACCACAGCATCCTTGTTAGAGCATGTGGAAGGGCCATGGGGTGTTCATTTCTGCAGGGAGTGCCCCTCAGCACCTCTTCCTTGTCCTAGTCTGCTCTCCATGACCGGAGTAAGAAGACATGAGAATGAGGCAGCTCAGCACAAGTACCTCCTGCCTTCCCCTCTAATACTATGAGAGTTAGAAGAGAATTAGAATAGTCATAATAGGTACTTAATTCTACGTACTTTCCAGGACTCCAAATATACAATTTAACATTGTCAATTCTCTGTCATTGGGTCTCAAAATGTGGTCCTACATGAGCAGCATCAGTATCTCCTGAGAACTTGTTTAAAACACAATAATCAGGCCTCTTGCCAGACACACAGAACCCAAAACTGGGGGTGGGTCCAGCACTCTTTCAACAAACCCCCTGGGTGAGAACCACAGCCGATGACACACATGGAAGAGGGAAGGAGGAAATAATCAACACCAGGGAGGAAATGAAACTGATGGTGGAATAAAAGTAGGGTGATAATCACCCTCTGTGATTCAAACTGTTTCACTCCTTCCCCAATTCTGTTGTATGTTCTTGTTGTCTTGTATGACTTCCTCCCTTCTGCCTGATGAATTTTTTTAAAGACCAAAAACAGCATTTACTTAGGTTGGAATATGAATATCATGGTCCCTTGAGGAGAAGTAGATAATTCTCCTATTTGAATTTATTCAGAACACTCAAAATTATCAGGATTAATGGCCTAAAATGATAAATTTAGGAACTCCTGGGAAAATGAAAGCCAGTGAGCTGGTACACTGGCCAAGTGTGTGTATCCACTATGGCATGGCTAGTGATCAAGATATACTTTCAGAATTATAGAGACCAGAAACCAGACTGAGAGTCCAATTCTCTCCCTTGGTCTGGGAGGGGGGAGCCATACTCATTCATAAACATAACTGCAGGAATTCATAGGTATGAAGTGTTCCTGGTCTTTCTGTGAGGTTATTTCAGAGAGGTCTTAAGAAGGTCACAACTTAAAGCTCTGTTTGGAAAGGGACCAAGACTCATATGATATATATATATATATATATGATCAAACCTTGTCAGTAAGCATCTGTCTATCTAGCACATTCCTTTGAGTCTTTAGTAATTAGGACAGCAAACTAAATTGGTCCTTTTTATTTTCCAATGTGTCAAATACAGCTAAGAGGATTACACCGTACTTGGATATTAAGGTTCTTTTTGTAACTGGCAGCATCTAATCCTGATTATTCACTGTTTGTATTTCTAAAATATGTAAAACTAGAAACAAAGCTTTCAACTGAGTCCCCAGTTTCACACTCGGGTTGACCTTCATTATCAGCAGACTCACTGTGACTCATTGCTAATGAGGACAGTTGGGCTCTCCTCTCCTTTTCTCCATTCCCCCCTCCCCTCATCCCTTTTTTCTGCCAGTGCCTGAAGAAAGAATCCTCTGTAGAACTGGGAAGAAACTTCCTTGTGCATGTATTTATCTATCTCCCCTGCCTTTCGCTGTTGTATTCAGTTCTTTTGGGGATTTTTTTTCTGCTTTACTTCCCTGTTCTTAATGCATGATAAAACTCTGCGGAAGACTGATAGAAATTTGGAGTACTCAACATAAATCTAGCACTTAAGCTTGATTGTTATTCTTTGGTCTTTTATGTGAAATATCGATTTCCTTGGGGAACATATTTAAGCATCATTTCCCAAACGTGTGGTGGTTGCACATCTACAATTTTGCAGATCCACAATTTTGTAACATATTAGAATCACCAGAGGAGCATTAAATATTCTAGCACTCAGGCCACACTCCAGGCTGATTAAATCAGGTTGCCTGTAGGTGGGACCCAGGCATCAGTGTTTTTTTGAAGCTGCCTTGGTGATTCCAATGTAAAGTCAAATTTGAAAACCAGGGTCCTAGAGAATGCTCCTTGGTCTTATGAGGGTTAAGGTACTTCAAAAAATACAAGTTCTAAGGTCCAGAACATCTGGGAGATGTAGCAGACTGTCCTTGTCTTCTTTGTGATGCTTACAGATTCACAATAAATATTTGCACATTAAAGACTGAGAAGTCTAGCAAGGGGTTGGGGGCGTGGCAAGGAGCAGTTGATGTAAATAAGGAAGGAGGAAAAAGAAAAAGAAGACTCGACCCAAAGGAAAACAAAAGTACCTGCTTAACTTGGTTTATTCCATCATTTTTCTATTTTTTTTACTCAGAGATGATTTTGTATATGGAAAACCTATAAAAAAGATCTTTGGAACACAGAATACAATTTAAAAGAATAATGAATACATAGAATCCACAGCAAAGTTTTCTATTGCAACATTTATTAAAGACCTGGCTATGTTCAAATCCGCTTCCCTCTCAGGTAGCCTTTGATATTTAAAATATTAAGTTGAGTTTAGCATAAGAGTTCCAAGATTATGCAAGGGATCTGATAGAAATAGGGAAGTCAGTCTCCCCAAATTAACAGAACAGACAAGGTAGACAAACGGTACCTGGAGAAATCCAGCCTTTGGTAACACTGGAAAGGGATGGGAAATCCAGCCAGGTACGAAAGTGGAGAGGTTCAGTAGCAGAAATCCTGCCAGGATACATTAGCTCTGGTATTCAGTGCCATGTGCAAGGTCAGTACAAATAAAGTGATAGTTTGAAACTATTCAACATCCTCTTTCAATTACATTTGCACTCCATTTTATATTCTTTTCTCCTAGACTTGAAAGACTGTATCTCAGAACTTTATACCTCTGGGGCCAACCCAATCAACTCTAATCTTACAATTCATTCTTTCCTTCCTCAGAAGTAACCTGAACCTGTTTCTCCATATTATCCCAACTCCTTCTTCAGAACTGATTATGTGGTAAAATAACAATTTATGAATGTGCTAACATTTAACCCCAGTGATAGAATTTCAGGCATAACTGTTTCCACATTACTGGTGAGGCAGATGCAGAATAAAGGCAGTCATTTTCCATATGAATTTCCTCAGAGATCTCAAAAAATTCCACTAATTAGAACCTCCTAATTAGAAAATGTTCTTGAGGTGATAGTAATGAAAAATATTTAAAGTTATTAAACAAATTGGATCTGGATACACTTTTAAAAGGGGCAGCTATCAGTGTCAGAGAAGGGTCTGTCTGCAATGGTTTGATTGACATTCGAAGAGAAGATAAAATGCCTAATAGACTAGGTAACACAGAGGCCTAAGTTCCCCTGGCCTGATATGTTTTTGGCCAGTTCTATCAGGGCTGATGATGTTGTGTATTTTTCTAACTCATTTTCTCTTTTGACTCATTTATCCTTCCAAATTCACATGACCTCCCCAACCACAAGAAGTAATTGAACACTCAGCTCAAAATGGTTTAATTAAAAAAAAATTCATTGATTTCAAGCTGGTTCAAGTAATGCCCCTAAAGAACCTGTTTTCTTTCTACATAGCTGTGTGTCGTCCTCACGCTCCATAGCCTCACACCTGACGAACCCGACCTGCCCTGACATGGTAGCACAGTGGTTGTCCCTGTGACGACCTCAGTTGTCACACGATTTTATGCCAAGGGAAAGGAAAAGTCTCTTCTAGAAGTCTCCACAAAAAAAAATAATAATGTTTTAATAATGTTTCCTTTCCCAGAAACTCCAGTAAACATCTCCAGTACACTCACTGGCTCTGCTAGGGTTATTTTCTTCCATTTCTGGACCAGCGGTCAGGATACAAGAATTGTGGAGTTGATCCCATTCTAACTAAATGGTTGAGAAGGGGGGAAATATGGGTTAATATTGAGAAAGGGGAATAATAAGAAAATGGGTAAGAAAATTAAAAAGTTATCTTTACCTGTCTTCTTGCCATGGTTCTTTGCAGCCTCCTGTCTAGAATCTACATGTATGACTTTTGATTTTTACTTTTAATCCTGAGTCACAGTTTAGTCATTCATCCCTCTTTCTAAATTTTTCTTCCTGTTCTATCAACTATCCTTTAGATAAGAATTACGAGTATTTGGAAAAAATTCCAAACCCATAGATATTTTTTTAATTTCCTCTAAGTGCACGTGATATTCATTAAGAGGATGGGTTTATATCTGCCACTAAATACTGCATCTTGAGCATAGTTGGCTCTCATGAAGATTTTTGAATGATGCATGGGGAACAATTCCTTTGGTCAGAAGGGAGAAAAAGAGAATGAAAACTCTAGGAAAAATCTGTAGTTAATGTTCTAGGAAAACAGTATCCATAGAGGTCTGTGAGTTAATGAAAGAGTGTCTCCTGGTCCCCAGCCCTATGCAGAAACTGAAATCTAAGTCAAAGAAGTCAAGCAGAGATGAACGAGGTGGACCAGGCCAAGGAAAACTAAAGGATAAAAACTGAGTAGTGTAACATTTTTAGGATTTTTCTTTCTGTTTGACTTTGATTGCCTTACTTCCTTCATGTTACCACCCAAGAAAGTGCATTTCTGGTCCTTCTATTTATTTAATTTTCATATCCATTGGCTTTATTTCCTGTTGGAACTACTTTTTACCTGTTTCTAATGGGAGTAACTTTTCAGCCCATTTTGAGTTGTATCCAATTTTACTTTCTTTGTTTAAGAATGTAACTCAGATGGCACTGGGTCCCCCAATGTTTTGAAGCCAGATGAGATGGACTAGAATCCCCAACTCCATACCCTTTGGAAATTCAAGCTTTCTGCCCTAGGTATTTAAGTTTTTGAGGGCATTATATTCACCTCCACCTGCTTTCTCTATTCCTCATTGTGTTGATTCAGATGTGAAATTCACCCCCTTTCCAGTTTCCCTACAAAAATCCTACTCAGAATAACATTAGTGAAGACTCAGGTCATGTTCAATGATGGACACATAGTGGACAGTGAAACAATCTCAAATTGAATATAAAGATGCGTCCCTTTGGCGGCCTCCCCACAGTGTGATCCAACCAGCTCTCGCCCTCCATATATGCAGGTCCATCCTGCTCCCAGGCTCCTCTCCCTCCCTGATTCCTCTGCCTCCTCCAGGTCTACCCTCTGTGCCTCTTTCTCAGAAGCATAAGAAAATGTTTTTCTCCTGCCATTTTCTCACTTTGTAACTACCTCTTCATGTAGGTTAAGTATCTGTCACCCCAAGTGCCTTATCAATGTAATGTAATGTCTATTACATTGAGAATATAAATGAGCATTTCCTGCCTAGCCGATTTTGGATTCTACCAAACTATTAAGATAATGAAAGTCTTGTCATAATAATAAAACCAATAAAAATAAAACCAATTGTAATGACAGTTTCTATCTACTAGGTTTTTAACATGTACCCAGTCCTATGCTTAGAGCTTTATACATATTAGTTCCTTAATAGCTCTCAAAAAAAAAATAAACCTCTTAAGTATGAATGTTTGATTCCATTTTGTAACAAGAAAACAGATTTATAGATGCAAACCCAGGTCTTCCTTAACTATCTGCTAAACAATTCAGAATAGACATATTTTCCTAGTTTTATTGGCTCATGCTATTATTCTACAGAGATTTTAAGCTTTTTATTCACATTTCCTTGAAACTCTTAAATGGAATATTACCTTTAAACCCTGATTGTTAAATAGATAATGATTATTTTGAAAAAAAAGCACTGATACTGGTGTAAACTTTCTCTAAAATTGAGAAATCCTTTTGTAATGTCTATCAACAATCCTCTCAAAAAGTGAGGTTTCCATCTTTTAATCTCTCTGTTTTTGTTCTAGAATACATGACTCTTTACCTTGAACATCATTGTGTTCATCATTAATTTGCTATATTTGAAAGCATCATGTTAGACTAGTGTATTTTTTGGATGTTCTTCTAACAGTGTGGTAGCCTGTGAGTCAGCCTCCAGATCAGTTTATTGTCAAGCATCTTAATGCCAGAAAATAAACAGAATGCACTGATAAAATAAAGGTATTTTGTGTGTATTTGAGAGCACCAAAAATATTGTATAGATGTGTTAAATATGCCCCAAAGTATAACTAAATTCTCAAAAAACAATAACAATCATAAAGACAAAGAACAAGATAGAAAACCAAGAGAAAAAAGGTCAGTTATGCTGCTGGATTATTACATGGATGAAAGGATTGGGTATCTTTCAGAGGATGTTTTTTGATCAACAACAACAATGAGAGGACATCATAGATATCACTTCTCTAACCATTAGGAAATTGTGGAGGCTCCAGTGAGTCAGGAATAACAACAAAAAAGGTGGTTTCTAATGAGTATTTTTCAAGATTACTCATTTCATACAGTTTCATAGAGGGAACATCTGCTTAGGTTTAGAATGAACCTGAGTTTAAATGAGCAGTCTTTTTTTCCAACATTCAAGTGTGAGCAGGCTTTAGCAATAAGTGGGTGGGGAAAAAAAAGAAGAAAAATTATTTATATATCCAACAAGTAATAGTTTCAGCATTACTTACAGACATTTATGTATCAGCCTGTGAAACCAGCTGAGATCTCACCTGGCCTGGCTGGAACTTGGAGATGAACAAATGCCAACAGGCCTCCCGCCCTCAACTCCTGAATTACCATTCTCATTGGTCATCTGGGGTTTCTACCCTCACATGGTCTATTCCCAAGGCATTCCATACTGCTGGCCCAATGCACCATATGTTTACTACTGACCTTATAAGGCATTTCTTCCTCTGTATCCTTCTGAAGCACTTTTTAAAACCCAAAGATAACTTCCTCTACATCCTCATGATCCATACAAAAACTTCTTTCTTCCTTCTGTCTTACCTAAAATCTGTTTTTCCCAAAGACTGTGTCCTTCCTCCACCACCCTCTTGAATGCAGACTTCAGTTTTTCTTGTGACCAGTGGAGCTAGAAGGAGGTGCTCATTGTCTTCTATGTCACTGTTTCCTCTTCCAGACCTTGTACAAATTCCTCCCTTTGAATAACGCCCCTGGTCCTGGATGCCACCTTCTCCCCCTTCTTTTTACTATCCTCTATTGATCTCCTAACCAGCTTCCACATTCAACATGACCTTTTGTCATTAGTCTTCTCCTGGCCCCACTTCCTGCCTCATTAATGCCATGGTGTCAACATTCCTTAACCCCCTTGATTCCGATGGCCTTCACTCCAGCCACCCACCTCAAAGGCCACAGTTTGGTCCTGACCAGAATGGCACCTCCCCTGAAACCTTAAAATTTGTTGATCAGCATTTCACTCCTGCATCTCTCCTTTTCTACTGGGTCCATCCACTGCCCCCTTCCATTCTTTCCCTCCCCAGCCAAGGAAACATGGTGTATTATTACTTCAGCTGCTCTCCTGCCAGCACCTCTCTACCACCATAAATAATAATATTGGGACTTGAGATTCTTTCCTGTATCCTGGGTCATCCCTCTCTCTGATTCTCCAGTGAAATAATTCCAAATAGTTACCTCCCAACCTCTCCCAGTGAAAAGAATCACAATCATTGCACCAGTACTCTTGGGCAGTGAACTTGCCACTATTTTCCCAGAGAAAATTAGGGATACCATGTGTGAATTCCTTCCATTTTTTTTTTTTTACCCCTAACCTGCACATTAATTCATTCTGACAAATCAGCCTCCCCTTCTTTAATCACAAATGGAGCTTCTGGCTTACAGCTACTTCTCTATCCTGGCCCAGTGCCCATCTCTTCCTCAAAGCTGCATTAGTTCATTGCCATCGATTCCAGCTTCAGCCTCAGTTTCAGAATACGTCCCAGTGGAACACCGCCAGCCTTCACCGACATGCCCATCATCTCCTTGTAGATGATACGCTGTCCTGCGATGCAAGACCTTACTTCTACATTTGGTGTCTTGCCTCCTCGTATTCCTGATACAGTTAGATTTCTTTTTTTAATTGTTTTATAATTGGATACATTTTCAAATACATGTAGAATGTAGGGCAATATTTTTTTCTGGCTCTGAGTTCCCTTTCCTTAATTTTAATTTTGTTCCCTTCATCCAGTCCTTAACTATGCAATGAAGAGAGAGAGAGAAGCCTCCTTTCAGCTAACATTATTCTCCCAGAGTTTCTGGTGTTCTTACAAAATCCGTTGGTTTTCCATTCATATACCAAATTTCTGCTTCATGCAGGTGAGATGTTGTCATGCAAGCCTGAAGTGGTCCTTTCATTTTGGATTCCTAAATGCATCTGCCTATGGCCTTTCCTTAACATTTTAAGGTTCCCAATATTTGAAGGCCTCAATAAAGAGTACCCACATATATTAGGTATTTTCTATCAAAGAATTTTGGTGAGTCTTAGAAAACTCTCCTCTCTTCCCTCTATAATAATTTTCATTAGTTTTCTTTTATGCCATAATGTACTTCCAAAGAAATGCCAAACTTGAAGACATGCTGTAAGCATATTCACTTAACTAATTAATTTGTGGCACAGGCATTGTATTAGGGTTCTATAGAAACCAGAACCAGTAGGATACAGATCGATAAATATATAGATAGACAGGTAGATAGGCAGATGATAGATGAATAGATAGAGGTAGATAAGAAGTGACTCCTTACAGGAATTGGCTTATGCAATCAGGGAGCCCAAGAAGTCCCACAGTCTACTGTCTGCAGACTGAAGAACCAGGAAAGCTAGTGATGTAATGACAACCAGGGAAGCCAATGAGATAAATTTTCAGTCTGAATCCTGAGAACTAGATGACCACTGGTATAAGTCCCAGAGCACAAAGGCTCAAGAATCAGAAGCTCTGGTGTCTGAAAGCAACAGAGGATGGACGTTTCAATTCAAAAACAGCAGGAGAGAAATCGCCGTGCCTCCACTTTTTGTTCTATTCAAGCCCTCAGTGAATTGGAGGATCTCCATCCACACTGGGGAAAACTTTACTCAGTCTTCTACCAATTCAAAGCTAAACTCTTTTGGAGAAAATCCTCACAAATACACTCAGCAATAATGTTTTACCAGCTATCTGAGCACTCCTTAGCCCAGTCAACCTGACACATAAAATTAAACATCAAAAATATCAAGGACGAAACAAAGATTTGGATTTCTGGGCTCTTCCTTGAACAAATATATAGCTCCTGTGAGTTACACAGCTTGAGTTTTTCATCCAGAGTGCTGATTATTCATTCACATATTCATTATTCATTCATTCATTCATCCATTCAACAAGTAAGTGCCAACCATGATAAATCAGGCATAATCCCTCTAGAAGCATCCATGGTTTGATTGCTAAGAGCTGCAGAAGTATGCAGATAGCAAGCTGTCAGATGACATAGGAGAGCATTATTATTCCCAATTTTGGAACTATAGCAAGCCTTCATATAGGAATTTGGTACTTGAGCTCAGTTTGGGAGACAAGTTTTGGATGTGTGTTGTAGGAAGATAGAAAGAAGTTAGAACACAGCAGAAACAAGAAAGGTACAGAGAAAGGAAATAACAAAAGGAGCACCACCCTGAGTGGCAGAACTGGGCAAAGGCAACATAAGTGAGATGATGTAGGTCCCAGTAATTCTAAGAACTCCGTGGGAGTGGGTTGAAATTTACCCCAGATAATATCCTTATACCTCTGTTGTTTGACAGCTGTTATCAAACAAACTATTTTTCTTTTCTGGTTGCAAAGAGTAGAATCTGGGCTCTGGCACCAGAAGATCTATTTCCTTTCAGTTCTGCTCCTTTCGTCCTTGGCTCTTTACTTTGAACTCTTCATATCCTCGGAGGCAAGAATGATAATGTCTGCACCCCAGAGGACACTCCTCCATTACATTATTTTATTGCCAAAGTTATATTTTCTCATATGTATAGAATATTAACCCTTAAATATGCTTTATTTTCCTAAGTATGTCTGGCTCCTGGAAGTATTTTTCTCAAATAGCTTTAAGCTGTTTGCTGTTTCCAATTTGTTGGTGTTTTCTATTCTTCCCTCTGTATTTAGAATGCTGCTTCATTTTTTCTTTCTTTCCTGCCTTCTTCCCTACTCAACTTCATTTTTTTCCCACCCATCTTGGATCAATCTCTAATATGAATATTCTAACTAGCTGAGTAGATCAAGTTCCATATTTGTAAGTCTCTTGACTAAAAAACAAGCACACAATCTTACTACACAGATGGACAGTGACTTTGAAGGGGTATGTGGGGAGGACTTGGTGAAGGGGGGAACCTAGTAAACATAATGTTCTTTCTGTAATTGTAGATTAATGATACCAAAAAAAAAATTTATATTGTGAACATTTATCTGTGCCATTAAATATTCTTCAGGACATTAAAAAAAAAAAACAAGCACACACATTATGAAAAGAACCTGTTTGTTGAGTTTCTTGTGGAGACTAGATTCTTTTGAAGGACATTTAAGGGCACGCTCAGCATCTCCTCTTGTCAAGTCATGTTGTCTGGTCTAGTTCACTGGTGTTCATGGTGTGTGGGCCTGAGATGGTGGAAAGGAAATGTGCTGTGTGGAAATGGAATTTATTGGGAGTGTGGCAGCCTGGGTGCATTCCATTTTGCTTTGGCTGAAACATCTTTACCTAGCCCAATTCATGTTTAGTCTCAGACTTAAGAAGAAAACAACCAATCTTCCAGGAACATTAAGGACTTCTTAGTTCACTCATCTATCTTCTTGAAATAGTCCTCGGTTCTTTCATTTCCAAAATAAAGAAATAAGCCTGGCCTCCTAGAGAAAAGATTACATGAGCCTGAAGAGGCTGAGGACGTTACTTGTTGGGCTGTGTGTCCCGATAAGTTTCTGGAAGTTCTATCCAGATAATGGGTCAGGCAGGTCATCTGTTAAACTGACTTATCCTTGGTGCTTTCAGATTTAGAGATTGATTGAAATAAATGTTGATTTGACCTCAACAGCCTCTCTCATTTGAAGAGGTCATTACTTTGCAGAGACTTTTAATTCTTTACCATTAATAAGCCGTACTACTATGCACCCAGTGGGTTAGTATATCTACACACACATGTACATGCACACACACATATGTATGTGTTGGTGATAATTATTTTTTTGCTTTTATTGAATTTTTTTGAGGTAATTGTAGATTCACATGCAGTTGTAAGAAATAACATATACAGATCCCTTATATAATTGTCTTAATTTCCCCCAATGTTAGTATTTTACAAAACTGTAATATAAAAGCACAAACAGGATACTGATATTGACACATTCCACAAATTTCACTCAGATGTGCCCAGTTTTACTTAGATTCATTTGTATGTGTGTTAAGTTCAGTACAACTTTTTACTATACAGACATTTTTATCCACCACCATAGTCAAGATACTGAACAGTTTCAGTGTCACAAAGATCCCTCCTGTTGCCTTTTTATAACCATACGTACAACCCTATTACTCCCTGTCCCTGTCCCTAATCCCTAACAACCACTAATCTGTTCTCCATTTCTAAAATTTTGTCATATAAAAAAATTTTATTACATGGAATTATATAGTACATAATCTATAGGAATATTTTTCTCAGCATAATTCCCTAGAGTTTAACCTAAATTATTACATATATTGATAGTTGATTCAAACTCATTTTTAAAAATGTCTTCTGTACTCTTCCTGATTTGTGGATTTAAAAAAAATATGTGTTTTCTGTATAAGACATTCTATATATACATTATTTTCAGAAATATGTGTTGTAAATAACTTTCTTCAATCTTTTGATAATTAGTTCTTAATTTTAATGAAGTTGATTTAATCTTTTCTTTTATGATTAGTATTTTTTGAGTCATATATAAGAAATATTTGCTATTCCCAATATCTTGAAGTCTTTTTCCTATTTTCTTTGAAAATATGTATTATAGCTTTTATATTTACACCAACAATCTATCTCTAGTTACTATTGTGTGTGGTATAAGGTAAGAATCAGGGATCATTTTTCCTATAGAGATATACAGCTGATCCAGAATCATTTATTGAAAATATCATTCTTTCCCACATTGAATCACAGTGACTGTATACATATAAAACATGTGGCTATATATATATTTGTTTCTAGATTCTCTATTATGTTTCATTAGTCCATTTTTCTATCCTTATAACAATATCATACTAAATTACCATGACTTTTTGGTAAATCCTTATATCTAGTAGTATATATCCTCCAACCTTGTTTTTTTCCCAAAATTGTCTTGGATATTTTAGATCCTTTGCATTGCATTTTCACTGTAAAAGGAATTCACTGATTTCTACCAATAAATCTGTTTGGATTTCAATGGGAATTGCATTCAATATGTAGATTCTTTTTAAGAGAATTAACATTTTAACAATCTTGGGACTTCTAATCCATGATGCATGTGATGTACCTCTCCATTTATTTAGGTCTTATTTAATTTCTCTCATCAATGCTTTCTAATCTTCAGTATAGAAGTTTTCATGATTTTTTATAAGGGTTATTTCTAGGTATGATATTTTTTATGCTATCTATATAGTATTTTTAATGAATTTTTAATTGTCTGCTGTGTATATATATACATACAACTATTCCACTGACATGTACCCAGCAACCTTGCTAAATTCCCCTTTTAATCTTAATAATTTTTTAAAAATATATCTTTGGAATGTCTATATATCAATCACATCATCAGTGAATAACGATAGTCTCTTCCATCTTTATGCCTTCCATTTCTTTTTCTTGTCTCATTGTACTGTCTGGAACATCCAAAATAATATTATAAGAGATGATGCTGTACGTTTTTCTAATTCTAAAATTCGAATAGAAAGTATGCAACATGTCACCATTAACTTGTGTTGTCAGCTCTATGATTTTTGTATATAGATTTCTATTCCTAGTTTCCATCTATTCCTAGTATGCAGAGACATTTTGTCATATTCAGGTTTTAGAATGCATCAAGATATTTCTGAGTCTTTTGAGTTGATCATACAATGTCTTTCTTTATTCCATCAGTGAATAAATGTTGATTGGTGAATTAATACTGATTGACTTTCAAATGTTAAACCTACATTGCAATTCTGAAATAAATCACACTTGGAATGGAGGTATATATATTTTTCATATGTCATAGGATTAATTAGCTAGAAATTTTTTAGGAAGTTTGTATAAATGTTTATGAGAGATATTGGGCTATAGTTTTCCCTTCTTATAGTGCTCCTGTCAAATTTTGGTATAAGGAGTATGCTAGCTTCATAAAATCAGTTGAGTTGGGAAGTGTCCCTTCTTTACAGTCTTCTTTGGAAGAATTTATACAAGATTGTTATTATTTATTCCTTAATGGTTTGGAAAATTCACCAGAGAAGCCAGATGAAAATATTTTACTATGAGACGACTTTGGATTATGAATGTAGCTTCTTTAGTTGATATAGAGTTATTTAGGTTTTCTTTTTCTTTTTGTGTCACTTTTGCTAAACTGTGCTCTTCAGTGAATTTGCCAATTTTATCCAAGTTGTCAAATTTATTGGCATAAGGTTTTTCATAATATCTTCTTATATTCTTTCCTTCTTACTCACCTCCCATTCTCTGTTGAACCCAATGAGTCTTTCATTTCCACTACTCTGCTGTAAACACCCTTTCATAGTGGCCTCCATTCTACAATCTAATGTACAACTAGCTTTCATTTTTTATCTGACTCAGTTGTTATGTTTAGCTCCTGAGTGGTCTTGTGGTCCACTGGGTCTCTCCTCTGACCCATCTTTCTTTACATTTCATGTTACATATCACAAAAACTTTGCAGAGGGGGAAGGAGAGAAGTTATGGTGTCTACATAGAGTTTTGTTTAGTTCAAATTTTAAGACAGTTTCTTAATCAACTACATTTCCACACTATTACCTTTAATTTTAATTTTATTGCTACCACAATGATCTGGGCACATTGTTGAACCTAATGGGCTCTATAGATTTTTTTTTCCCCCAGGACAAACATGAAAATTGCTTTTTCTACAAAATTGAAGGCCTCCATAGCCTGTGATCCCATGGGAATGACTAATTCTCCCTTTCACTGGGGGTGAGGTTTTTAAATTTCCAAGCTGAGAACAACCTCCAGGATTCTTTATCATTCCTCTCTTTTCTGTATGATTCCATCAAATGGCCCGTACTCAAGAATGCAGTGATGACAAACTGTATTTTTTGTTTCATAGTTTAGTGCACACCTCTCTGTGGGTTATATTTAGTACTATTCTGGGGAACTAGATGGGTTAATATAGGTTACATACTACTAAGAATTCTGGGCCCTCATTTCTATCAAGCTATCTACTGGCCTTTCATCTTTAAGTGCTTTTACTCCCAGTAGTGAAATATGTGCTATCTTCACTTCCACCTTCAGGGATAATTATCTCATTAATCACAACTGCCTACTTTGTTGTTTCTATGTTAGGACTTTAAAAAGCAAGTAGTCCACTTTATAAACTAATACTTGAAATGTTGTTAAAGAATACACTCTTACCATTCTAGATGGGGATCCACTCCACTCTCCAAACATTTCATAGGCAGAGGTAGAAGACCTGAGCAGTAGGGGTCCAGGTCGGAGCCCAGCCTCATCAGGCCCTAGTGGGCACCCTTGTTTCTCAAAGGGATCCTCTCTGGCTCTCTTTCTCTCAGGGACGGTCTGTCTCCCTTCCATTCAGTGACATGGAGACTTTGGGAGCATTCTAGCTATGACCACTTACTGAAAGCAAGCATGTGAAATGATAACAATCTGCCACCCCCGGGCCAGGTATTGCTCCCCAATACTCTGAGGTAGTAGGATTTTATAAATCCAAGAAATATGACCCTCGAAACTTCAGCATTCCTCCATCTGAGGAAACACTATGCCAGCCATTCACCCAACCATGATGAATCATAACTCAGGTTGTTCCCTATGTCCTCAAACTTCCTTTTTTAGAAGAAACTTCATACTAGATGATTTCAAAAGGAACTCAGAGTGCATACTGTTAGCATCATCTACCACAATCACTACTTTTTCTTCTGCTCATCTTCCTTTCTGAGGTGTATTTTTTCAACTTTACTATATCCTCCTCATCAATTTTCTGGGTTTGTTAGGACCTGGACAGCTTTCTTTTCTAAAATTTGTTAATCAGTTTTTTTTTTTTTTTAAAGAAAAAGAATTTTATAGCCAGAACTAGAAGTACTGACTTAAAATATAAACAGTATAGTGATAACTCCAAATGAACAAGTTTGATAAATTATTTAGAGAATTCCAGAAATTTAAAATGTGGGAAGTTCTTTGCCACTCCCCTACTCTACAAATAATTAAAATGAAAAATTTATGCACAGGAAGTAATATAAAACATTTGTTTTGCTTTGGTGGGGGAAGAGAAAGTAAATCCAGAACTAAAAATTTGGAGTTCTGTTTGTTTCCTTGGAAATAATCAATGATTCTACAATAACAGAAACAGTTTGTTCTGACTTAAATGGGCAAAAACACACAATTACTCTCCAATTTCACCATTTTTTTCTTCTCTCTTTGTGTAACTATCTTGGTGATGCAGTGTCTAGACTTCTTGGAACAAGTAGTGGAGTCTGGAATTTATTCTGTGGGTTTGAAAATGGCTGGTTAGTTCTCCTACAGACTTACATGTGAAAATCTGGTGCTTTCAAAATATGTAAAAATCATCAAGCTGTTTACCTAAGAAATAACGTTTATTCATTAATGTCAAAACTGAGATGCAACAAACAAGGAACTACTGTAAGGACTTGTCCGTTTATCTTTATCATCTTATAATGTGGTTCCCATCAGCTGTTGTGTCAAAAACAAAATGCAAAAGGATTTGTACTCCTGCAAGAATTTTGGCAGGTATTTTCTAGCTTTTGAGAAGTACCAATTAAGTAAATGAGCTTAAAGGATATATATGTATCTAGTTTTCTAATGGTTTTAATAAGTAATCTTCAGGAATTATTCAAGTCAAAGGGGCGGGTTTTTTGTTTTTTTTTTTTTACATCACAGGTCATTCTCTTAGTCAGTTGTCATTTGTTAGCTGGATAAAATGAAAGCAGTCTCTGAGGCACCCAGATCCAAACAATGTTTGTGCAGCTTGGATTATTAAGTCTGACTGTAGTTTATCTGTGCTCTTAAGGAAATCAAACTGGGCGCTTGCAGAGAAAGCTCAGAGTTATTTGTCACCAATTACCTAAAGCTGAGAGTTGATCTTACACATAGCTGTAGCAATTTCCTGTAAGCACTTGCTCCTAATCCTGCAAGGCTGTCACTTCTTGAGACTTTACCCTAGAAAATATATGTCAACCACAGAAGAGTTTTATTGCAAAAGTTCACTCAGAGATAATAGTCTTACAGGACATAAATCTCCATAGCATGGACTTGTTTAAAATAAGTCTATGCTTAATTGTCAACAATGTTCCCCAGCTGTGTCTATGAGGTTTTTTGTGACAAAAAAAAACAACAAAAAATACACACCCATGACACATTTAACTGAGCTGATCTCATTTATACAGTTAAATCTCTATTGGTTCTATTGAAGAGCAGCCTAAAAGTAACTCATCATAAAAGAAGTTAAGCATATGAGGTGGCCCTCCTCAAATGAGGTATTTTGAGTATAAAGTAAAATAAAAAATGTACGGAAATTAAATGACCATAAAAATGTCAATCAAAGGCATGTTATTCCCTATTACTTAATTGGAATTCCAGTTATTAAAATCTGATAAGAAAAAACAAGTTGATATCTATATGATGTGATAAAGTACAAAAAGAAGCTCTTAGGATCTCATTTGCTTAACTTAAAAAGTAACAAAGTCGACTGAGAAGTGTGCTAAGTCATGGGTCAGAAGAACTGAAGTATATTCATATTATTTATGGATCTCAGCTTCTCGATCTATAAAATGGGTGAACCATCCTTCCTAACTCTCAGCACTATTCTGGAAAGAAGCTGAGAATGAATTTATACCATTAACTGTTCAGTTTTGGCCATGTTCACAACTTTATTGAATGCCATGAGATTCAGGAAGATTTCCTGATTGTTTTACTGAGAAAAAGACAGATTAGGTTTTGAATAACTCAGAGTCATTTGAAGAAGTTTAGCTAAGAATCATGTAAATGCTTTTCATTAATGACACTGCCAGAGAGCTCTAGTTTGGCAAAGGAGATCTAAAAATGAGGTAGAGTCTCATGTGAACTAGTGAACATTGCTCTGTATGGCCCAGGGCCATGTCCAAGTTCCCAGAAACAGCTCCTTAGAGATGCAGACAGCACAGAAGGGACAGAGCACGGTGGAGTCCTGCAGGTGGATGCCCTCAAAGTCTCTTTGGATGCCCTCAAAGTCTCTTCTTATGCAAAGAACACACATACACACTCATTAGGCCCAGATGTAAAGCTGAGAATTATTAACTCTGGAATACGCAAATCAGTGAGGGAGTATCCGTTTACTAGTATATTGTAAATCTTAGAAAACATGACCAAAGGGTATAACACAATCCACAATATATCATCTCTTTGCTAACATAATATTGTAGTTTGCAAAAAATACACAACCCCCCTCCACCCACCTCTTCCTTTCTACAAATCTACTAGGATTTTTGAGATTCAATTAAAGAAACATTTTCTAAGGTCTGTTCATTAGAACACTAGTTCTAAGCAAAATTAGTTGGTGCTTACCAAAAAAAAAGTTTTAAAGTTATGGTTTAATCACCTTTAAATAGGCTTCTGAGGAACATGATTTCTCAGTTTTCTTTTTTAATATGTCAATATCAAAGAAGAAGATACATTATGCAACATTGTTTAAATGCACTGGAACACAGAGTTTTTTTTTCCTTCTCAGTTGCTAGCATTCTAAAAATAATACATTGTAGAGAATGCTAAATTAAAGGATTTTTAAACCCTATATGACATAGGTAAACCACCTGTCTGAAGTAGTCAAGGAATTGTTATGCCCAACATACTTTCTAGAAAGGTTTTGTTGTCAAGGCAGACACCTGCCATAGGGTTCTAGATGTGAAATGATATTTGCTGAAATGTAACCCCAGAGTTCTGTACTTATTTGCAAAATTAATAGCAATCAGATACCTGAATACTGTCTGCCTGTGAAGACACAAGACAAAGATGAACAGAGTTGGCTAAAGTGTTTGTTTAAAGGTTATGCAAACACATTATACGGTAGTGAAATTAATACTTATAATAAACTCAGGATTGTCAGTGGTGAAGAGGCATGTGATTGTAATTAGAAATGGGAACTTTCTTCTTGTATCCTTTTATTCAGCTTCTGAACAATTATTGAGTAACAAATATTGCATGGTGTGTCTGAAAGCACAGAGACATAAAATTTGGCCCATGCTTTTAAGGAGTTGATAGTCTGGACAATTTTAATAGAAGAGTAATGAGTCTCTGATAATTTCAATGTAAAGCTAAACTAGTAATCTCCCCCCACCCCAGCCCCCACCATTCAAACAATTGCTCTTGGTCCACTTGGCAAGGTTGTTTTTATACAGAGATGAATTGCACTCAGTTTGTTCTTAGTAGCAACACATGGATTCCAGACAACAGGTTGGTTTGTTCCATGTAGCTAAGGCTGTCTCTATTTTTAGCAAATAGATTTAGCAGGACAGTGCTTAGTTTAGGGTGGAGATGCATTTATTCCAAAGGTGGTTGTTATTGCTGTAATTCTTCATGAATATTAAAAAACTGAGGAGCTAAGCCCCATTCAGATATTTCCCTTGATTCAGAGCCATCATGCGTCTTCAGTAGAAAGGCCAAGACATCTAAAATATAGTAATTTAGGTTTTGTGTATTCACACATGCTGTTAATATATGAACTCAGCAGATTTAGAAAAATAAAGAATCAGAGGAATAAAAAAATCATTCCTATAATTTTCATGAATTGAGAAACCCTGTCTTGATGAGATGATTCTGGTTTTGAAGTTTTGTGACATTGGTCAAACGTAGAAACTCAGGAACAGAGTGAATTCCATAGAGCAATTCCATTCTGAGATTACATCTTCAAATTTGCAGAGTGAATGTGTATTAGAAATAGGACTGTGGTTCATGCTCTCTGCTTACGTAGGTGAGTAGGTCATTTTTCTGGGGTTCTCTTTCTGCATTGAAAAAATATACATGTTATTCCCAACTCATATTTTACTGAAAACTACAACTTAGTGAAAAATGATTTGACTGTTTCATTGTTCATCCAGATGAAGAAAATTTGGAGAATTAAAGGAGTTGAAAAGGAAATACTGACAATGACATGCGACTAGGGTGAGGGAAAGGAAACAAAGGAAATTTCCACATCATCTGCAACACTTATTTATATATGTATATAATTGTGACACAAAAATGATACAAGATAACATTGGCCAATTCTGAATATTGCTTCATAAGTATTTCTTGCTATTTTCTTTTTAGTTAAAAAAGAAATGTGCTAACAATACAATGATTCATTCATTCAACAAATAATTTGTTGAGAGCCTACTGTGGGAAGGTGCAAGCAATAAAATGGAGGAAAAAGCAAAACCAAACAGACATCATCCCTGCTTTCCTAGAGTTTATGTTTTAGTTGTGAAAATGAAGTGTTTGGAAATTGATATAGAATGTTTGAAAAAGACAAAATGAGGGAATGTGGGGGTAGATATTTATGTGTACTGAGAGTATGGATGTAGGCTGTGGTTGGTACTGAATCAGTCAACAAGGTCTTTCTGTGCTGATAGAACTGCCTTGTTTTTGGTCAAAATATAGTTTGACTTCATCATGCACCAGCCATGGACCACACACCTGAAACAGTCTCATGTGATGTGTACTTTTCTCTCTGGTTGCAATCCCAAGTTCAAATGCATTTTTCTTTGATTCCCTCTAGTATATGACTGCTGCGGCTCCTATGCAAGGGACCTACATTCCCCAGTACACGCCTGTGCCTCCGACAGCTGTTTCTATTGAAGTAAGTCTGTTTCTGTCTTACAGAAAGAGGTTAGGGGAGATAAATCTCAGCCACATATGCTGGGGTTCCCTATAACCCAAGGAATCCTTATGTGTGATTTTTGGACTGCTCTAAAACTTGAAACTGCCATCTCAGTATATGAAAGTATGTACCTTCCCTTGACCATACCTCTGTTTTGCTTAACACATGAAATAAGCTGATTTGCTATAGAGGCGTGAGAGGAGTGTGATTTTCCTAGTTAGAGAAAATATCAGAGACTAAATCATGATCCCATCCACTGTCAACCACAAACACTCCTAAATAAACAGGGGAGAGAGAGGTTGCAACTATTTGAATGAGGTAGTTCTCCAGGGACTTGCTGCTCAGAGAGTGGACCCTGGCTCAGCATCATTGGCCCCACTAGGGAGCTTTTCAGAAATGCAAACCTTTAGACACCACCTGGGCCTACTGAATTGGAATTTGCATTTTAACAACACCCTTTGGAGATCGAGATGCACATTAAAATTTAAGGGACACTGGGCTAGTACACTGGTTCTCAAACTTTTTTTTTTTAATTATTTTGAGAGCTTTAAAAAATATTTAGACATGGAGCCTTTCACCAGAGATTCTGATTTATTTATCTAGGTAATAGACTGGACATCAGGATTTTTAAAAGTCCTCAGGTGATTCTCCTATGTACCAAAAACCTATAACCACTGCTTTAGTGAATGAGCCCAGGCAGGTGTGTGACTTCCTACCGACAAGAAAGAAAAAATTGCACCACTCTTATTGCTGTGGACCCCGTGAATGAAGAAGTCATTTTATCCTTAATGGAAGCTTTGTCCCTTTCCTTCTCTCTTTCCATGAGGCTGAATCCATCCCCACTTTTTACTGGGCAGAGCCAGCAAGCTGCACAGAAAAGGAGGGGGCATAGAGCTATCAGGGTGGCGGTGAAACCCTTAGACATGAATACTTCTCCCTGCTTCTAGCTGTTGTTGTTGCTGGCCCCTGTGACATTTGCCGTTATGGTCAGAGTGGGTTTCCTCCCATCAGCTGGGACTCCTCTGGAGTTCATTCTGTTCCTACTTCGTGGGTTGGCCAGCAACTGATGCACTGGCACTACTTCCCCAGGGAGGCCCACCAGGACTGCCCAGCCTCTAGAGCTACAGAGACTGGGGGAACTCTTTCCAGACTCAGTTGGATCTTACACACTGTTGGGGGTTATTCTGTTTGTTTCTGGTGTATGACAAATACATCCTAGTAGCAAGGTTTGAGAAACAGAAGTTTAAGAGGACATAATGGAATTTAGGAAGCCAAAGAAGTCCGATTTTTAAATGTTATGTATTCCAGACCTGTGGGCCCCAAAGAATGTGTCAGGATTAAACAGGTTTTTACTGACTTTTTGAATTTCAAGAATATGTGATTAAAATACTTTTTTGTTGTTGTTATATGTAGCCATCAAAAAGCACCTATGCCATCAGATCATGAATCTAGGCATTCAAGGTACATTAATCATCAATCTGGGCCACATATTTGCATTTCTCCATGTCTACACCACATGGGTATTCTTCACTATAGAATCTGAGCATTTTAATGACCATAAAATGAGACACATTTGACAGTGTGACTCATTGGAAACAGTCTAATTATAGTTAAACATGGGATTTAAAAGTAAGTCTTTCATTAGGAAAAATACAAGTACACTCTGATATATTGCCTTGAATTTGTGCTTATAAGGAAAAGCACTAATTAATTTTCTATGGAAAAACACTCATTGAAAATTTATGAGTATCCAGACAACAAATACATGCTGGCGGGGAGGGTTGGGGTACGACGGGGAGCTCCGAAAAATGCATAATACTAAATGGCATAGTGGAAAAAAAGACTGAATTAATATAGGGAGAATTTTGGATTCTAAGGAACACTTTCAAAGATCATTAGGGACAGAGAGTTGAGCAGGAGCTTTTGAAACCTGACATGATTACAGTTGTCCAAGGCTACGTGAGTAAAACCAGGAGAATGTATTCAGGTGGATGCCCCCCGTTAGGCCTACTACCGCCAAAAAACACAGCCTATGCCTGATTCAGAACCAAACACACTTCTCATGGGGAACCGCCTCCAGATACCTGTTCTTGTGGGCATCTGTGAGAAATGAGATTGGAAGGGTAAGAAAGTGAACAAATCCAAATCCAAGATGTTTGTTTTCTGAAACCTTTAAGAGAATCCCAGTTCATGTCATAGAAAGCAAAGCAAAATAAAACATACCAAACTGCTGAAAGGAAAGCCTATTTAACAGTGTTCTCTGAAAAGAATTCCAATCTTGGATGTCTATTTTTTTAAGTCAGAGTTCATGGTCTTGCCAAATCATAGAGAGACGGTACAGTGCACTAGGCCAGGAAAATGTTTTGAACATACACATTTTTAGAGGAATCCTGCATGCATTTTGTTCTGATTACTGAATTATTATTTAGAGTGCCTGTATGCAGTCGTGGTTGTTCTAAGTATGGGTAGAATGATTTTCTGACCGTTTGCTCCAGGGACCTCTGATGGCAAGGCGTCTTGGTAACGCACGGACGTGAACTCCTCAGCCGTTATCCGAATGTGCTCTGTGGTTTTCCCTGTGAGGACTTGTTGAGGGTTCCTGTAGCTGAGTGTGACTCTGCTCAGGCTCACTAGAAGAGGGGTGTCCCCTACCGTCCACCTGGAAGAAGGCGCTTTGCTGAAGCGAGTAAGGCTTTGTGCTTTTATCTGCCTCCTCAGGGCGTCGTTGCCGATACCTCTCCCCAGACAGTGGCCCCTTCATCCCAGGACACGAGTGGTCAACAGCAGCAGATAACAGTGGACACGTCCAACGAACACGTACCTGCATATTCCTACCAACAGTCTAAGTAAGTCTGGGCTGTACTGAATGCCTTTTCTCAAGAGGAGCCATCTGGGCATCACTCTCTCGTGTATCTGCTGGTTTTTGCTGAGGTACAGACTGGCCCACGATTAGTGACAGGAGTTTATTTAGTTCATGATTAGTGGGTTGGCCATTTGGGCCAGCCTCAAATGGATAGTCCTTCTGGACTTGAGTGGACCTGCTTGAGCATTTGGGGATAGCTGCTGGTCGTTTCCATAGCTCACCTTCTCAGTGTCGGTTGTCTGTTGGTTGAGTGATGGAAGCAGTTGAGCCTCCAGCAGAAATCAGCAGTTTCTGATCCTCCAGGAGGCTGAGTCACACGAAAGTCTCAGAATCTGGAGAACAGCAAGAGAGGAAGCCCAACTGACCAGCATTTTCCAATTCTGGTTGTGACTTATTTGCTGATGCCTCATAGGCCAAAGCAGGTCACATGGCCA
The DNA here is from genome assembly GCF_030020395.1 of Manis pentadactyla. NCBI lineage: Eukaryota > Metazoa > Chordata > Mammalia > Pholidota > Manidae > Manis > Manis pentadactyla. The sequence goes on along the minus strand of NC_080032.1, from coordinate 38,764,590 downwards.
AGCCCAGAATTAACGTTGGAGCTCACTCCCAAGAGGCTTGAAAACAGAGTGAACCATTGCAACCATTAAAAAAAAAAATCTACCATACATATGTTTGGAGAAACTCCAATATTCCCACTTGAAACTAAATAATGAGCCTCCATTTGGGTCTCAGTTACCTCATTCTTAAATGAAAACAGTTACTCTCCTTACAGGGTTGCTTTAAACACCCAGGAAAATAGTTGATGAAAAAAGGGTATTGTCAGTATAAAACAACACGGAGTCTTATTTAGGAATGAAATGGCAAAGCAGAAGTCGGGTAGTCAGAACTACTCTTGAAAATTCATCTTAAATCATTTATAAAGCAAAGTACAGTTGGCTTTGTGTTGAGTATGTGCACTAAAATTTGAGAGGTTTTGACTGAAACCAAAGGAATCAGCAGAAGTTCAGACTATATATAAATGTCTTGTCATGAAAACTGTCCTACTTTGTAGATAACAGTCGAAGCCCTGCTGAATAGAGTGATCCCAAAAATTCCCTCCTGTCTGTTGTTCCATTTCTTAATCATCATTCCTCTTTAGCCTCCCCACGTGCTTAGGGATTTGTTTGTTGTTGAAGGATTAATCATGGTAATGAGTCTCCTATATATGGTCTAGCTTCTAAAGCCAGTCCTCCAAATTAAATGTGCTTAGAGCATGACTTTACCTTATAAATACAAGGTATTTTATTATTACTACTTTTATTATGATTATTACTATCACATAATAGCACTCAGGAAAGATCCATAGTGTATAAAGTATGTTGGGTTTCTTAATTTTTTTCTTAATTTTACCTGTGGCCTGTGTGAATCACTTTGACACGCACCCAACAAGACTACAGTCTCAGGAACTCTGCTCGTGGATTTTGTTCTCAGTCTGATCAGCGGTTTACATGTGAGGAAAGAGCAGAAATGGGTGACTATGTGAAAGCACAGCAAGAGGCATAGGTGGGACGTGAGGGACCCTGTGTTGGCCAGAAACATTTTTAAAGGTTTGGTGAGCAGGTCAACCTGCCCTTGACTATTTCAAAGCATGATGAGTGGTCCTAGACCCTTTTGCTCACAGTTTAATGATATCCGGGTAAATGAAAAAGATAATTCCACTCATCCAATCAATAAGTATCAATTGAACGCCTACTAGGGGACAGGCAGGATTCCAGATGCTAGGGAAAGACCAGTGAAAGAGGTGGACAGCTCCCCCATTCGCTTGCAGTTTACTTCCTGGTAGGGGCAGATGCACAATCGGTTGATCAATGAGCAAACGGTCAAATATAAATAGAATTGCAAGGCAGATGACTGCAAAAGATTATTGTGAAGGAATATGACTAGATAAATCCCTAAGATTTGGTACCAGGGAAGGCATCTCATACAGGTCTGGGTCTGAATGATAGCTCCAAGCTAATCTTGAAGAGATTTGGAGAAAAAGCATCCTATGCAGAAGAAACAAGAAGTTGAAAAGTCCTGAGGGAGGATCTGAGGATGGAGTGTGGTGGACTAGGGGAGATGTAGGTGAGATGACACTAAATAGGTGGCTTCTCTTCAGCCTTTGGTCCTTGTATATGTGGTTTGTGTAATTATTCTCCATTTTATTCTAAGAGAGCTACGACACCTTTGGAGGGCTTTAAGAGCAGGAATGACAGACAGGACTTGATTTACATGTTGATGCCTCTATTACCAATGGAGTCTGAGTATGGAGGGATGTGTTTCAAGAACAGCTTTCAGGACCTTCCCAACCTTTCATTCATTGCATGATATGGTATGGGGCATGCTCTGCCCGACCCAGACAGAGCACCCCGCTTCTCATGGATTCTGGTGAGCATCAACCCATTACCTCCACACCTAGGCCAGCATCGTGCCAGGTTCTCTGCTGGGACACCTAACCCCTGCCCTCAGGGTTTTACAATCTAGGATGGGATTTAGACTTATACATAGGGAAGATATGTATGCTGCAAGGAAGAAAATGAATAAGGCTTCTTAAATAGTATAGTAATAGGAGGACACATTTAATTTTTTATTGGCTGGGTAAAAATGTTGTTGGGGGTTGTGATCCCTAGAGCTGATCTTACAGGTAGTTGAGCAGTGTTCCAGGTGAAGTAACAGCATGGCCAATGACCAGGAGTGGGAAAACTCATAGTGTTTCTTTGAGAAGTGCATGCAGAGTAGTGGAATACTGTGAAAAGGCAGATTGGCCCCAGACTCTGGTATCAGGGGCCATACTGAGGAGCTTGGATGCATTTCCTTCATTCTTTGCATGCTCTTCCAGCTGAATGGATTTTGAAGCAATGCAAACAGCCAGTGTCTCACCTGAGGAGGATTGCCCCAGGCAAGTTCACTCTGGATTTGGTGAGACTGAAAAATGTTAGGGGTAAAAGAGTTTATACCAAGCTTTATTCTCATGGTGTCAGGTCGAGTGCTGGAATCATGTCTGCCTCTGGGGCAGTCTGCATGGAGCCAGGCTGTCTCCATCTCTGTCTCCACCTCCTTGCTCTCTCCTTAAGGCTCTGCCTTGCTCCAGGCTCTGCTTTCTGCTCCAGGCTCTGCCTCTGCTCCAGACTTTGCATCTCCTCTGCCCCAAGCACTGGGCAGAACTCTTTATATAGCAACATATCCAATATTGCCTTATTGCTGAGGGGTGTGTAAGCACTAACCTATTACATCATCAAGTAGATTAGGGTCAGGTGAGGATCCTGGCCATGGGAACTTCCATTTTCCCTATAGCCAGACCTACTGTTGCAATGATGCAGACAAGAGGGAACAAAGGTCTGATATAAGATGGTGGCAAGTGTAATAGTGGGGGTGGAGTGGGTGAAATATAGTAAGAGAAAAAAGAAATCACAAAGGGTTTTAAATACCAAGCACAATGATGGAATTATTGATGCCATTGAAAAGCAGATAAGATAAAAACCAAGGAGGGTCTGATTTGTGGAGAAAGACAGGCACTTAACTGTCCTAATAAGGAGTCAATTCAAAGAAGTTTTGTTCTTGGATGTATTTGAGGATGTCTGAGTCTGACCACATGAAACTTTAAGTGTTTAGATGTGTTTAAAACTATGGCTACACCATGGTAATGTGCCTTGACCTATGGATTCTTATGGTGGATAATGCTGAGTGGTCAGCAGATAATGTACATCAAGGGAAATAATTCTCCATCCAGTGTTCCACAGTGGTAAAAAAAATAAATAAAAAGGTAAGGATTTTCCCCACTTGAAGGAATTTTTTTTTTGCACTCCTGTATGAATATATAATACAGGGTGTTCCACAGGGCATGCTTGTTGCTACAGGGTGCCAGAGATGAAAGCACCCTGGAACATGGAACATGGAACGTTTCCCATGTGTGACACGTGAAAACCACTTGCATTGCTTTGCAGACATTTCTTTAAATCTGGAGAAAATTTTTAACGGGTACTGTTTGTATTCTCAGTTTCCTCTCTTTGACATGCTACAAAGTGCTGGGAGCTTTTGACTTGAAACAACAACAGTTAAAATATTGAATGAAAACAAAACAATATCCAAAGTCAAATAAATTGGTGGATGACAACCACTTCTGGAATTCTGTGAAAGGAAGAAATTAATGTCACTCTGTCCAAGTGTTTGTCAGTTTCAGCCAAGAGAAGGTGACCGGTGTCATGGTAAGACATGAGATTCCACAGCACCATCCAAGGAAGACCCTGGGAATTGAGCTAAGCATTCGGATCATGTATACACCTGGGTTCTTTTGCCTGTGTAACTATCACTGAGAAAAGTTTGAGAGATGCAAGAGCTCTCGCAGAGACGTTGATAAGGAAGCATTCATTAGGAAACAGGCACAAATCAGTCTCTACAGCTTTCCCTTTATACTTGATAAAGTTCCAGCAACATTCTTTTAATTTGAACACACTTAACATGAAAAATTCATTCAGGTTAGATTTGATTATTTCCTAGATGGAGGGCTATGTTATCCTGATAGAGGTCACGAGAAATCTACTCCAAGACAGTCTTATTTTAAATTTAATCCCAAAATGGTAGGCTACAATTTTCCCTACATTCTTATATCTTTTCTGTTTGTGTAGAGAGAAGAGCATCTCTAAAATAGGTTAACCACTCCTCATTATTTTGAATACTACAAATTTCACAAATAGCAGCTCATTTCCAGCATCATTATGCTAATTAACATGCCACTACTATTATCAGGCAACCCATTTCTAACAATCATTATGCTAATTGAGATATGGATAGTTTAAAGTCCTTCTATAAACCTCTGGCCTTTCTCATTAAATGATAGCTGACCTCCTGTGGGGTGTGAAATTCTGATTAGGGTAGCTGAGTGCCTCTGCACAATAGCTGAACCCATCACATGTACATTTAACACCATAATGTCTATCCTAAAGATATTTTAAAGTAAATTACAGACATTACAACACGAGGTTTTAGGATAAAAGCTTGAGAAATATAAATCATGTGCATATGAATACAAAGGTTATATTTGGGATTTATGTTGGCAAGTATTTTAATATTCCAAATTCTACTCTCCAAGATAAAAATCAGATATTCACATTTTGTATTCATCCTTTTCTCTCTCTCTCTCTCTCTCTCTCTCTCTCTCTCTCTCTCTCTCTCTCTCTATTGTTAAAAGAGGCTTTTAATGCAAAAGAGACTCTGGTCTCTTATCCCAGAAGACAAAAATGAGACATGGGTTTATTTTGGAAGTTCTATGGAAATTGCAATCCCTGCCCTATTTACTATCAGTTTTTGTTTGTGCTATATAGAAAAATCTTAAAAATAACTAGGACTTGAAACGTAGGAGTCTTGAATCAAAGTTAAATTATAATATGTAAAATGAGAAAGCCTTGGTTCAAATTCCTTCTTTGCCACTTAGTAGCTGTCATTCAACCTTTTGGAGTGTCCTTTTCCTCTTCTTTAAAGTAAGAGATTAGATCAGAGTTCTCCAAAGAGTACAAATTAGGTCTCTTGTATTGAGGGAGGATTTACCACTATCCCCTGGAGTTGAGGTGGGAAGGGGTAGTCAAAAGCAATGCTGGGAAACTGCTTTAACCTAAAAGAAAAACTTTCTTAATTGTAATTCTCTTCAAAGCTGTTGAAATGCTAATAGCCGTGACCTCCTAGAGGGCCAGATAAATACATCAAATGTTTTACTTCCTGAAAAATTAGGGTCTGTGCTGCCCTCCTCCTTTGGGATTCTAAGAGAATTTTTCATCGTATTTAATTATTAAAGAACTCTAATAAATTTTTCATTGTCAACATGATGATTATTTTGATCCTAATTAAAAATTTTTTTGTTTCAATACTTCTTTGCTGGTGTCCCGACCACTTGTTTAGTTTACCTATGAGTAATCCAGTAGTGGGAGTAGATGTGCAGTTTTTCCCAAACTCTGGACCACAGACTCTCTCTTTCCACATGGCGTCACGTGAAGCTAATGGGTCAGGAGTGATTCAGGGATCATTCTGTCAGTAGATGATCCCTAAAACTTCCAAGTCTAAAAGTCTAGAGTCTTAAAATTATGGTTTACTTCTTCCTAATCTGTTCACACTGCTTTTTGGGGGAATGGGGGACGTGAAGAGGGTAAGAAAGCTCAAAATCACTCGAAAATGATTATAGATTCCATTATCTATGAGTCTTTCACCATTTACACTGACCTTAGAAGGCCCTTAACCTTAGACCAAGTAAGGCAAGGTCTTTTTATTCTTCAAGTCTTCTCTGGCTAACTGAACTGACATGAGCACCAATTCCCTAATCACTGTCAGCATATTAATAATATGCAAACTACTTGATTAACATCCTTACATATCCTTTAAGCTTGTGAGTAATAATACATTCTTTTTACATAGTTCTTTACAGTTTGCAAATGATTTTTGTACTCATTATCTCATTTGCATGATTCCTGAAGTTGCAACCCACTTTATTTCTAAAATAGTCTCACTGCCCAACTTAAAACACTCTTGTTGCTAATGATCACAGACTTGAATATTTAGAAACCTTCTATTTTTATGGATATCAGTGCAATGCATAAGCATTATGTAATTGTGTAACATATTATGTAAATGTGTACTTTCATACTTCATCTAGAACAGAGAAGGTGGACTGGACTAAATTCAGTTCTATTAAGTAGCAATACCTTTTCACTTCAGATTTCCGCTAGCAACCATGAAAATGTAAAGTACAACCATTTGTTTCTCCTCATTTGTTTTCATGTAGCAATGAGACCACTTGAAGTATCAAAGAAGTGATAGGAGAGGACTACTGGAAACATCTGTGTCAGGATTGAAAGTAGCTCCATCCTATCTCACAAGTATGGACGCTTGGAGACCAGTGTATATGACATACGTGAGCAGTGAGGATGTTTTGTGTCCATATCGTTCACTGAGTAAAACACCATTCATTGAGCTGCTCTTATAGAGGTGTATTAGGTACATTCATGGTATATTAGGCATTTTCTGCTCAATCGGCAAGGTAGATGGGAAAGGGAACAAAGAATAGACCATAAAATAAATACACAAAACCAAGAAAAAAATAGTTTTGTTTCCAGCAAGATAGATGTTTAGAAATAAATAAAGTGTGCAATTTACAAAGGTATAGTGAGAGAGCAAATATACACCAGGGTTCCCATAACAACTACTACTAAAATTTTCCTTATTGTAGCTGCTATTATGAAAATTTTAATGCATTTCATTTTAAAAGAAATTCCACTTTCTCGCATAACATAGGAAAAAATGTATTGCTAGAGATTTAAACTATTGGTTAAAAATGGAAATATTTGATTATCAACTAGTTGCTTCCCTTACATGATTCTAGGGATGAATTCTTCAGGCTTCTAAAAGACACAGCTGATTCTTATAAGGGATTTTTGCAAATTAGAAAAGGAACTGAGTGATTAACTGTCATACAGTTCGAAACACTGTTGAGGGCTTTTTGTGAATTTGATTAAGGTCCTGTTGCTTAGATCAAATGTGGTTCTGCATCAGACTACATAGCTTGGGGAACAGAGTGTGGGCTGGAACTTAGCCCCAACACCCTTCCTCAGCCATGCATCTTACTTGCCCAGTAAACAACCTATACAACTATACCCAGCAACCCTGAGGTTTCCTTCCTGAATTAAGCAACCAGGCATCAGAAGAATCTGCAGAGAACAGAGAGGAGACTTTCATCTAATATAACCTACAGATAGTTTTAAAAAATCTCGTTTTTATAGCACACCCCTGAAGTAATTTAACAAAATTCTAATCCATGAGTGGAAGAGCTAAACCAAAAGGTCAACCCAATAGAAGCTCAACCCTGCAAAAGTGGTGAGGCAGAAGCAGAAGACATTATTTGGGCTGGATTAGGCAAAGTGGCATATAGTAAAAATGACATTTGTCTAGTTAAATACCTATTATGTGCATAGCATTCTGCCAGACTTCTGGAGAATAAAAAATAAAAGTAAAATATAGTCCCTGCTCTCAAGAATGTAAAATCTGGATGAGATGGATGAGCAAGGAAGAAAAGAAGAGGCGAGGGGAAGAAAACTTAATTGCCCTCTTAATTTCCCTACTTATTTACTAGACCAATTAGGCTTTTGTGAATATATGTAGTGAATACCACAAGAGAATATGCAATCCATTGCTGTTCTTGGATGCATAGTAGGGACTCACATCTTTGTTGACTGAGTCAGTGATGAGTCCCATGGGAGTGTGGAAGAGACAGCAATACTCAAAGAATTTCTGGGGGAGCTGCCTCATCAGCCAGCCATCGGGAAATAGGCTTCATGACCATAGGGAGCATTGCTTGCTTGGGTTGATTTGTAATATTTATTACTTTAGAATTGAAAAGTGTTCTTGACCTATTAGCCTTGATAGTTAATGTGAATAAACTCTCTGGTTCAAATACATATTTGTGTGAAAGTGGCAGAATTTGATACTTACTTAAGCCCAATGTGCTTCTACAACTTTCTTGATGACTCTATTGTATCGCAAGGGCTTAGTAATCTTTTTAAAGAGACTTCCTTGGAAAAGAGCACAGATGATTTCAAAGTTGCTTTGATGTAATGACCACTCATTCGATTGTTTTCACAGACCGTGAACAAGACTGAAGAATGTCTGAAACTTTGCCTTGAATGAAGAAACTTCATTGAACAAGAAGCTGGCTTCCAGTTTGCACAGGCGTCGATGGAATGCTTTTTTTTTTAATTTCCTACTTATCCAATGGAAAAAAAGGTGTTTTTATGTGCTGTGCAAATGGTTCCTTCATGTGGTCTGACAGTTTATTTTTGCCATCATTTTTTTTTTTAACTAAAGAAACAAATCCTGGAAGAGGAAAACAAAAACAAGACCATACACACATACATTACAAACAAAACAGAGAAGGTTGAAATTTTATCTGGAAGAATATTTGAACTCAATTCAACTGAAGGTGTAGATAGATTTTTAAAAAAAAAAAACAAAAATTCTGATGTCAAGAGGTGGGCAAGCAGAAATGGAAACAAATTGTCTTCCTCAATAATTAAGCTATTCTTTCTTTTTCCCTTGTTGAAATCTAGTGGGTTGGATTTTTATTTTATTTTTTTCTTAGAAATATTTAGGTAAGGTTTATCTTGAATCTTAATTGCCTTAATTTTAAGGACGTCAAAAGCTCTCGAGGCAAGCTGTCAACGTCTTGTTAAAAAAAATATCAAGAAAGAATTGAAATATTGTGCCAGCTTTAGCTGGTACAGAAGTTTAAGACTATGAGTTTTTAGGGTGAAAAAAAACTGTACAGTTTAAAAGAAAATGCTTTTCTTCATTTGAAGAAAATTTGTTGATAAAGGAAACTCTGGCAACGGCAAGAATTGGGAAAATGCTGGGACTTTTCATGAACTTTGTCTTAAGTGTTCAATCATTCTAGAAGGCTAAAACATTTTATGGAGAAGTTACTAACATTGGTTTAAAAACAACTGCATTAGAAATAATGCGTGTTTGGGGGGCAGAATGCAGATTTTTTTATTTACGAGGCGTGATTGCTAGCAAAAACATTAGTGCTTTTTATCTGCAGTCTTTTTTATGAGCTTTACAAAGTTTTTAGTCAGCTTTGCTTGTCACATTGCAAAACCTAGCTTAAGAGCATTAAAAAAAAAAACTTAAGTAGATAGGAGCTTATGGTCAAAAAGTGCAAAAACAGAAAAAAAAACAAACAAAAAAAGCAATAGATAGAGAAATTGTTGACAATTTCTGTAGTCTTTCCTAGTTGTGATCAAATTCAGCCTATGGATGGCCTATTTTATACCAAAGATGAAGTGGCACCCTATTGCAGTCCAGAAAATAGAAGTTGTTTTTTTCTTTCCTTCTCTTTTCTTTTTAAACTTTTATTTGAACTACATGGCCGGACCAGTTCTGACTGTGTTGTTCGTTTAAACTACCTTCCACTGGTGTTTTACATACTGCAAAAAAAAAAAAAAAAAAGAAGTTGTCTTTTTTTTTTTTTTCAGGTGTATTTGTTGATAGTAGAAGCTTGCATCTGCTGTGTTTGGCAGTTTGAACATGAAGAGTTCTGGATACCAACAGATTGAACCAAATGACTTTAGATTTTGTGAGCTTTTGTGGTTCCTTAGTAGCTCTTTTGAATAATGAAACCTGTATTGATGGCCACCAATAAGCCAAGACACTTGTTTAACAGATGAAATTTCTTTATGGGAATGTTGAATGGAAGATACTTCCTGAACTGGTCTGAAAGGTCATTTGTCAGAACAGCTTAGTGATATTCCATTAAGTGGTGAGTGGTCTCCTGAAAAGGCCTCAGAGTATTTGTGACAATAGTCTTCCTTCTAAATTCCAACATCTCTGGGGTTTGTCTGGTCCCCTCAGTCCTTGTCGTCATCCACCATGAATAGGTATCTTGATTCTGCATTTGGGGAGGAGACTTCTTCCTTTTGCCTTCTTTCGTTATATTTATATATCCTGGTGTTGTGAGAAGAAAGACAAAATAGACCTTTTTATTTCAGTTTAACTCTCTGAGGCAAGTAGGACCAGTAAGATTGAGGATACCAGTAGTGAAATTTAGGTAAGCTTTTAAAATGCTAGTTGACAATCAAGAAATTGTATGATTCATATTAATAAGAACCAAAAGAATTAGGTTTGATCAATCATTAAAGCCAAAGGAAATATATTTGCATTGAGAGTAACGCCAAACTTTTTTCTAAAATGAATTAAATTGACTTCGCAAATAGCTCTGCATATTTGATTCATGAAATCCATGTTCATCCTGTACAGTTTTATCTGAAATTAAGGACAATGGAACTTTGTTAATTGAACTACATACTAGAATTGCTTTCTGAATGGTTCATTAGAATCAAATAGGTGAAACTCTTTCCACAAACTAAGGCACAGGTACCTGTCTTAGTCCAGAGGGAAGAGGGAACTGCATTAAATGCACTGTAAAAGAAAACAGGGTAGGCTTTTAAAACCTAAAAAAGAAAAGAAAAAAAGAGGTAAATCATATTCCCATTAGGTCAACATGAGTAATGAGTTTGACTCATATGAAACTGTCAATATTGTGCTATTTATGACATAAACAAAGGCCGAGTGTTCAAATAGACCTGGTTCTCTTATTTGAAACTTCATGTTTTGGAGACTCAGATCTAGAGAGTGACTCCCTATCTTTGCAGTCAAAAAAAAAAGCAAACCCATATCCAAGAAAATGTAGCATGTGCTACAGAAAAATTCCAACTGGCCACACCCATCCTTATGGTTTGCTATGCTTTAGAGAGAATCCTAGATTTTTACTTTCTTCTCTCCCATCCTTCAGCTTCTCATGTATTTTGTGGGTAGCACTTAAGTTTTACCCTTGAGAAGTGGGCCCTGAGGTCCAAGGAGTATAAGCAAATGCATATGGGAACTGTGTTTTCTGTTTGGCTTTTTCAGTCTCTCAACTTTTTGTATACATAAGGATTATCCTGGGCATAATTCATTTGAGTATGAAGGCAATAGACTTTCTTTTGCTTCTGTTAAAAAAGAAAAAAAATAACGTGATACAAAGAAAGTCTCATTTACACAACTGACAAAGAGGCTAAGAGTAACTACCCTGTGGCTAGGGGATATGCCTAGGTAACTTCTTGTTTCTATTCAAAACTACTGCTTTATTTATACATTCAGAAACATTCTTTTCAACTATGAAATTTCAATGACCTCCATATTTTTTTAAAGCCACTTCAGGCAAAAGGAAATTACCTGTCGTTTTACATGTCCATGTATGTTTTGTGTTTGGATTTTTTATATCATGTCATTCTATAAAATATCTAATTTCAAACCAAAAAGAAAAAAAAAAGAAAAGAAAGAAAAAGTGGCACATTCAAATTTGCGTCTGTTGTCTTACCTAATAATTGTTTTACAAGTCAAGTCTGGGAAAGAAAAACAAAAGAAAAAACTGTCAACAGGTAAGCAGCATCCCATTGTGTGAAAAATAAAACAACCCGAAATATGTGGTTAACATATACAGACGTCAGAATCCTAATGTAATCAAAGATAGATATGTATTATGGTGAGTTTAATCCTACTTAGGACTGTAACCATTTTTTTAAAAATATTCTAGTTCAGATTTTCAAGCATTTTTTCAGATGTTGCCAGTTTTTCTTTTTGACTTGAATTGCCAAGACTTAGCCTAAACATCAGGAAAAAAACTAAAGCCACTATCCAAGTGGGATAAACACTATCTCATCCAAAATCTAATTATGTGGTCCCTGGAGGAATGGGTTTTGTGTCAATAACAATAAGGTTTTGTCAGGGGAGGCAACGTAGGAACAGAGACTGGGGAGCTCCTCAGGGTCTTCAGAAGACATCATGGACTCTAGGGGAACTGAAGGGGTAATATTAGCCAGTACTGATGACTGTCCTTAAAACACTGGCATGTCTTGAATATTGCAAGTGACACCATATTGAAAAAAAAAAATCCTCTGCCTGATACCAGTGGTTAGGATTAGTTTGGCCAGGATTAGTTGGTATCCTTAGATTTCATTCAGGTATTGTCTCCAAGCTTCCCTTGAATCAATTCTTCCTGTGACCCTAAGAGATCTGCCACAATGGAAAGCATATAAAACTCACATCCACTTCTTCTAATGAAAAATTACATGGTGCATGGTGTTAAAAGCACCCATAATAGAGACCAAAGACTGAGGACAGAAGGCTAGATGGAGCAGGAAGTTCATTGTGTTGACAGAATATATCGACCCCTGGCAAAACTGCTTTAAAATCAATTTCATGTATGACAAAAAAATAAGGACTTATTTTTTTTTCCCAAAAAAACTTATTTTGAATAACTAGGATGTGTCCTATATACCCAGATATCTTTTACAGTACTCTAAAATCCCTAGTGAGAGTAAGATTTGACTTATATGGGACTTTTGCCATCTCCTTCATGATTGAAAAGTTTCAACATACTGTTTAGACAGATTATAATGTTAGTAGGAGATTACAAATACAGTTGACAATTCAGTCTCAGTCTTAACTTGAGTTGAGCAAACCACTGTAGATGAGCTGATAAACAGAAATTCTTAAGTGGGTTAAATGTTTTCCTATGATAGAAAATTAAAGGAAAGTATATTTATGTATATGTATAAAACATTTGGCACATTTGAGGACTCTCACTTCCTAATAAAGTTTTAACATGTCATAGAGCCTTGATTTATATTATCTTGCCCACAGAATGGAGCAAAGGGTGAGATTTTGTTTCTCATGTTATTGTGGCTGGCATGCTTCAAAATTTTGAGCTCACTGGGACTGATAACCTCTCGCTCCAGTCTGAGGGACCGATGGAATTTAAACAGGCTCATTGATTCTGTACATTATGACCTTCCTGCAGCAGAATGATAATGGGATTTCATTAATGAATCAATTTGTATTACAAATAGCATCCACTGTGGCATTGGAAGACAATTGACTCTAACTCAGATTTAACATTTCTTACCAAATATTCTTAAATATGAAAGCAGTCCCTTAAGCCGAGTGCTCCTGGTCATGGCTGTCCTTTGTGGACCACATAGAGCTCAGGAATGCACAAAAGCTAAATACAAGATCCCTGAGTGGCCCAAAGATCTTTTATGATGTAAGGCAGGGAGGCTCACCCCTGACTGGTAATTTCTTTGATTTTTGGCTTTATGTCCCTATACCTCTGCTCACTGTCACACAAAAAAGAATGGACGGCTTCTCAGTATTCATTTCCTTGTATTTCAGGGAGGGAAAATAGTGTTTTGAGAAAAGCTGCTGCCATGCAGGAAGCTTTAAAGCTGTAGAAGAGGTGAGATCAAGCTTGGAGTCTGCAGAAAGGACCACTAGGCCACTGAGTCCCACTTTTTATCCATGTCATTCTCTCTAGTTAGTAACTGCCCGGACTGTCTTGCAGAAATACAATCACTCTCAATTTTTGAAGGGCTAGTTTGTGGATTTGTTTTGTTTTCTCTTTTCAGCTTTTAGGTCTTGGGCTCTATTTGCTTTTATTAACATTTTACCCCAATGGTTGAAAATAAACATTTGGAAATAAAATTCAAATTTTATTTTATTTGTCTATTTTATTTCTTGTTAAATATTGATGTATTGAAGGAAATTATCCATAACGCCCCTTTCCCCACCACAAATAATTAAGAGTTGGCTGTATTCTTGCAGAATATAAAGGAAAAAAACTGTAGCAAAGAATTAGGCTTCCTTCAAAAGAAAGTTGTTTTGTTTGTTAACTACTGAAATTTGAACTAGTAGAAAAGGTCAACTCAAAATTGAGTTATGAGATAATAGCAACTCTTGGTTAACTATACACTCGGCCCTTTCTTAAATCTTTGACCAAAAAAAAAAAAATGCATTAAACAATTGTTTATTTTCGAATTTGCATTACTATATTAAGTAATTTGACACTCCAGTCTATTTTTTCATAATCATTTCAAATTTAAATAGTGTCCAAGTGTAGCACTATTGTTATCCTTTATATTTTAAACCCTCTGGTCCCTGATTATTAAGAAAGATGCTCTCTCCTCCTCCCTAAAACATGTTATTTCCTCACATATAAAAAAGGAATGATTTAATACTTTTCAGGAATGATAAAAACTATTTCAAAGAGACCTTAAAAATGTTTTCTCCATTCTGGAAATTAATGCTTCCATTTATTTAAAAAGAAGAATGTAATTGGAATCTTAATTTTTTAAATTTATGTAAAAGTGTACTTGCTATAAAATATTCAGTTTCTTAAGAAAAAAAAGGGACATATAGTTTCTTCAAAAACCTTGTTTCAGGCTATATTTGACTTCATGGAACTTCTGAAACATTATTCAATTTCAAACTCCATTTACGAGCATTTTGTACTGCTGTCTCTGACTGTCATGGAAAGTTCTGTCATTCTATGGTGTTTCCGGTTTTATTTTTAATTTTTCATCTGTACCACAGTCAAGTTAGCTACCATTTCCCCATTCCTTGGGCTTTCTGTAGATCAGTGGATGTTAGGTTTAAACTTCTGTTTTCTTTGATGAAGCTTTCAATAAAAAATGAAAATAAAACCAACCGAGTCAAGCCATTGTGTTTGTTTTCACTCTTCCAGCGATGGGTTGAGGGAGGGGCAGTTGGGAGCGCGCAGTGTCTGTCTGATACACTGCCAGCTTCCTAGAAAATTCCTCAAAAAAAGAACCATCCCTGGTAACAAAAAGAGAGGAGGGAACTACTTTCTATTCATTCAAAGGGGCATAAGAAAGCCACAGTTTGCGAGCTTTGGGGTCATAGACTGCTTAAGTCTTCCCAGGCCCCTGCACACTCTTCTTACTTTTTGTACTTAGGGATTCAAAGATCAACCAGTTTCTACATCCAGGCATGCCTAATGGCTACCAAGTACTTGGTACATCTTGTGAGAAGGCCAGGAGATATATAACAACAAAGAAATTTCTTCTAACAACTGTGGTTTGTATCCCTACAAGGATTAAACTCCAAGTCAACCAAAAAGAGAAGTGTCTATCTCTCAAGCTGTGGTAAACAAATAAGAAGAAACTGTATTTCTCTGCTTCAGAAGCACCCAAGTTAACTTGGAACTCATGTTCAAAGGGGAAAATATTACATGCTGTAATGTGTACTTTCTGTCTTATTCAAGAATATTTAATTCTATAGAAGACCAAACAAATGAGATGAATGAAATTCATATGACGTGTTAAATGCAGCAAGTAGTCTTTGAGGCAGATAAAATAAGTAGAGTGTGCAAGTGGTGAACAAAAATAGAAATGGAAAGATGAAGGGGACAGTAATTATAATGCACTAAATATATATGAAGTACCATGTATCCACAATATACTAAATATACATGATACATATAAGGCACTCAATATTTTTAAAGTCTTAATTTGTTCACCTGTTAGTGCCCACGGCAGCTTATCAGGCTAAAAGGTGAATTTCAATTATTTGCCCTTACTTCTCTTGGTGGGGTGTGGGGGAACAGCAAGCATGTTTTACTGACTCCTTTCTGTCCCCTGTCTTGCAAGAACTCTGATCCTTGTGACACCCCTTCAGCAGGGGAAGATGAGGTGGATGAGGGACAGGCAGGATATGTGAACACTGCAGAATTTTCAAATAGTATGGTCCTTCCATTCCTGTAGAATCCTATCCTAAATGGGTAAACCTACCCCCATGGATTTCCTCTTGCCTCTTGCTGTAGGATTTTAGTTGATGTAATCAGCTCTGGGCTTTCAACATCTTTATTTGACCTGCAAACTTTTCTGTTCCATGACCTCTAGTAAAACTTGCATGATCATGGACTTGGAGGCTGCACGGTGGCGTCAAGGCAATTTCCCACGTGATGTCATCATGTTTTAGAATATAAGCACTTAAGAGAGGGTGTGGAGAACCAATTGGTGTCCAGGCTGTAAGAATGTGTTGTATATATCCCTTTTCCTTATATGAGTATCAGTTCATGTTGTGTTTCTTGGCAGAAGAGAAAACTGAGAAAGTGAGAATTATTAAAGAACAAGAAAATAAGACTAGAATGAAGATCTTGAACTTCATCTTACATTCCATCAGAGGTGGTTTTTAGAGCAATGGTTCCTTTTCATTGTTTGTTTTTCAGGAATTAGAGACTTTTAAGAAGATGATACTACCGACACCACTGCTCTCTTTATAAAATTTTTGCTTCAAATTGGGGACATCTGAGAAATTCCTGAAGTGTATCTATAGGCTTCTGCTGAAAAATCCTTGGTTTCAAGATATGAGAAAAATAACTAGAGACTGAAGAAACAAGCTACATTTTGTAATTGAGTTCCTTACATATAGAGTAGCCACAATTTCTTGACCTCATATCTACGTATTTTTTTATTTTTGTCATTTATTTTCTCCAAGAAGAACTGAGTGCTTTCTCAGCTCTTGATTTCTCCAATGAAGCTTTTAAAGAGATGCTAACAAAGATAATTCAGCTGTTGTCCAAAGTGAATGTAGTATCTTAATCTCAGAGGATTTTATTATTTCTAGATTTTCAGTAAATGAGTGTTATTTACCATAATTATGAGCAAGTCTCTCATATGTCAAAAGGCTGTCTTTTCATTTAAATCCTCAGATACAGAGGGAGTGGCTTCTCGCGCCTAATTTAGGAAGTTGCAGGTTACTATTGTGACAGTGGTTGCCAGGTCCAGGTGTTGCTGCTGTGCTAGTCTCCAGTGGATTCAAACCCAAATCACAGTTTCTGCTTTCTCACACAGAACCAACATCAGGTACAGCTGCAAGAGCCAGGACACCATTGACTGAGCCTTCACTATATGCCAGGAACTGCAGCAAGCACCCCACATACTTGAGTTCACACAAGACCCACCTGAGTGCCCTAGGGCAGATCCTGCCATTGTTCCCACTTTCCAGATGAGGCTTGGACAGTTGTGTCACCCACCCATGGAGCTGGATCTAGGAAGGGCTAGAGTTTGCTTTTGAAAGAAGATCTAACATCTCAACCCCTGGGTCCTAAGGTTTCTTCTGCAGTGACTTTGGAAAATGCCAGTGTGAAAGGCAACATTTTAAGTTTTCAACATTATTACAAAAGTTTACCTCACTTGGCCTGACATTTTGTAGTTTCTGTAGATGAGGGCATTGGACATTCATTTGCATCCCCTTGGTCACAGAAACCCAACACAATTTACACTTTCCCTCCCAGAAATGACTTGCTGTTTCAATCATCTCTGTGATTTGTTCTGGAAGGAAAAGGCATATCTACCAAATAGGTAGGCATACCTTCTCACTGATTCCTTCATTTAACAGTGTCCAGCACATGGATACTCCATAAATATTTTAATGATGCAAGGATAGAGTAGACACAGTTCTTGTTTACAAGGACGTCTACTCTAGGAAGTTCTGGTAATGACATCATTTTAGTGTGAAATAAGATCAGGGAATTTTGTGAGCAATATTTTTAACTCCTCCGATGGTTTGATGGAAAGTAGATGGGAAAACCTCCTGGTCTGATTGCAGTCATGTCTTCTCTCACCCATGTGGAGGCTGAATATTCTAGGTTCCAGCCCCCTCGCTGCTGCCCCTTCCCTAATTCAGCCCCTTAGCAGAGAGGCTGAGTGTTTCACTCTTACCCTTTTCCCAAACCATTTGGAACATTTAACTCATTTAAGCAAAAAGAGTGGGCTTTGCCATTCTAAGCTGGTCATAATTCTACTGGCAGTTATTATTTATTACTACTGATCTTTTTACTGTCACACAAGGTAAGTGCGAGCCACATGAGGAAACTGGGGCTTGGGAAAATCACATGACTTGGCCATGTTTTCAGTATAGAAAGGATCCATGCTTAGGGTCAGTTAAATACAAAGCGTATGATTTCCTTTTATGTAGCACTGGATCCACTGATATGACTTGAAGGGATATATCATCCAAAATAACTTTTCTATTTCCTGCTTTTCACCATTATAATTTTATTCTTGATTGTAGATCACAAAATACTGGAAAAAGTACTGGAAAAGCGGTGAAAAAATCTTGGATTTTCCCTTTAGATATACTTTATTTTTTCTCTCCCTAAACTTCAGTGTCTTCATCTGTCAAGATGCATACCTTCTATTTCTCAGAGTGTTTAAATCAGGACAATATTAGGCAATGCATTTATCATGCATAGACCCTCTAATAATTGTAAAGAAAATCGAATTTTACCTTTTCAGTTCTAAAGTTCAGCCTTAAAGCACAGGATGTTCTTGGGAAAGTAATTCCTGAGAATTGAGGGTAAGATAAAAACAAAGAAGGTAGAAGGAGGCAGGAGTGCAACGGTAAAGCCAAGGTGACAATCAGCTGCTTTGCAATGTTGCCCAGATTCTGGAAGACACAAATGCCAGGCTTAAACCACTTATTCCCAGGCCACAAGAACAAAAGAACACAGAAACCTAGCTGCTTGTTGAGCGAAAACCCCTCACAAATTTCAGATGATAGTCCTTTACAATCACTCAATCAACAAATCACCCGGGGTTACCTCTGTCTTATTGGAGACTCCAACACAGTAGGCATGTAATCTAAAGACAGCTACTGAAAGAGGTGGGCAGAGCTTAACAATTAGATATTAGATATTAGCAATTAGATATGACTATTACACATGTGAAACATGTGAGCTACAAGCAAGACTGAAGAACTGGAGTGGGGTCTCCTGCAGACCTCAATCCCATATGTGTATCCAAGAAGTAGACAGGATCAAAAGAGTCGCATCAATAAGCAAGTTACATCAAACACAAACATTTCCAAGACAGTTGATTGCTACTGAAAAACCATGTTGAAATCTTGCTTTTAAAGAATTTGAAAACAATGTAATGACCATGAGATAGTGGTTGTAAAACCTAAACATAGCTCTGCCTTTTTGCCTGTGGCAATCATCCCTGTCCTCCCTCCCACCCTAGTGTTGCATGCGTGACTTATTTTGTGTTTTTTTTGCTTTTTACTTTTTATCAAAATACAATACTGTCAAAAAAAAATAAGCATACATTATAAATGATCAACACGATAGTTTTTACAAACTAAATATAGAGGTGTAACCAAGAAATACAGTATCAGTACCCCAAAGACATCACCCTCTCCTACCCCTCCTAGTGATTCTGTATACCAACTCCCATCCCAAAGGGTAACTATTTTAAACTCAAACAACCTAGAATGAATTTGCCTGATTTTTTTAAATTAAGGTATCATTGATATACAATCTTATGCTCAGGTTTCACATGAGCAACATTGTGGTTACTGCATTCCCCCCATTATCAAGTCCCCACCACATACCCCATTACAGTCACTGTCCATCAGCGTAGTAAGATGCTATAGAGTCACTACTTGTCTTCTCTGTGCTGTACTGCCTTCCTCTTGCCACCCCTCTATTATGTGTGCTAATTATAATGCCCCTTAATCCCCTTATCTCTCCCTTCCCACCCACCTGCCCCAACCCCTTTCCCTTTGGTAAGTGTTAGTCCATTCTTAGGTCCTGTGAGTCTGATGCAGTTTTGTTCCTTCAGTTTTTGCTTTGTTGTTATACTCCACAGATGAGTGAAATCATTTCATACTTGTCTTTCTCTGCCTGCCTTATTCCACTGAACATAATACCCTCTAGCTTCATCCATGTTGTTGCAAATAGTAGGATTTTTTTTCTTGTGGCTGAATAATAATCCATTGTGTATTTGTACCACATCATCTATATCTATTCATCTACTGATGGACACTTAGGTTGGTTCCATATCTTGCCTATTCTAAATAGTGCTGCAATAAACATAGGGGTGCATATGTCTTTTTGAATCTGGGATCCTGCTTTCTTAAATTCTTAGGAGTGGAATTTCCTGGTCAAATGGAATTTCTATTTTTAGTTATTTGAGGAACCTCCATACTGCTTTCCACAATGGTTGAACTAATTTACATTCCCACCAACAGCATAGGTTCCCCTTTCTCCACATCCTCACCAGCATTTGTTGTTGTTTGTCTTTTGGATGTTGGGCATCCTAACTGGTATGAGGTGATACCTCATTGCAGTTTTAATTTGCATTTCTCTGATGATTAGTGATGTGGAGCATCTTTTCATGTGTCTGTTGGCCATCTGAATTTTTAATTAGGTTATTTGCTTTTTGGTTGTTGAGGCATGTGAGCTCTTTATATATTTTGGATGTCAACCCTGTATCGGATCTATCCCATACTGTAGGATGCCTTTTTGTTCTACTGATGGTGTCCTTTGCTGTACAGAAGCTTTTAAATTTGATATAGTCCCACTTGTTTATTTTTGCTTTTGATTCCCTTGCCTGAGGAGATATGTACATGAAAAAGTTCCTCATGTTTATATTCAAGAGAGTTTTGACTGTTTTTCTTCTTAGAGTTTTATGGTTTCATGACTTACTTTCAGGTATTTGACCCATTTTGAGTTTACTTTTGTGTATGGAGTTATACAGTAATCTAGTTACATTATCTTGCATGTAGCTATCCAGTTTCGCCAACACCAGCTGTTGAAGAGGCTGTCATTTTCCCATTGTATGTCCATGGCTCCTTTATTATATATTAATTGGCGATAAATGTGTGGGTTTATATCTGGGCTCTCTATTCTTTTCCATTGATCGATGGGTCTGTTCTTGTGCCAGTACCAAATTATCTTGATTACAGTGGCTTTGTAGTAGAGCTTGAAGTTGGGGAGCATAATGCCCCCTGCTTTATTCTTCCTTCTCAGGATTGCTTTGGCTACTCAGGGTCTTCTGTGGTTCCATATAAATTTTAGAACTATTTATTCCAGGTTGTTAAAGAATGTTTTTGGTATTTTGACAGGGATCGCATTGAATCTGCAGATTGCTTTAGGCAGGATAGCCATTTTGACAATATTAATTCTTTCTACCTAAGAGCATGGGGTGAATTTCCATTTATTAGTGTCCTCTTTAATTTCCCCCAAGAGTGTCTTGTAGTTTTCAGGACAGAGGTTTTTCCCTTCCTTGGTTAGGTTTATTCCTAGGTATTTTATTCTTTTTGATGCAATTGTGAATGGAATTATTTTCCTGATTTCTCTTTCTGCCAGTTCATCATTAATGTATAGGAATGCAACAGATTTTTGTGTATTAATTTTGTAACCTTCAACTTTGCTGAATTACTTCTTGTAGTTTTAAAGTGGATTCTTTAGGGTTTTTATATACAATATCATGTCATCTGCAAACAGTGACAGTTTAACTTCCTCCTTACCAATCTGGATGCCTTTTATTTCTTTGTCTTGTCTGATTGTCATGGCTAGGAGCTCCAGTACTATGTTGAATAAAAGTGGGGAGAGTGGGC
The DNA here is from genome assembly GCF_030020395.1 of Manis pentadactyla. Taxonomy (NCBI): domain Eukaryota; kingdom Metazoa; phylum Chordata; class Mammalia; order Pholidota; family Manidae; genus Manis; species Manis pentadactyla. The sequence goes on along the minus strand of NC_080032.1, from coordinate 38,743,376 downwards.
ATCCTTGTCTTGTTCCTGATCTTAAGGGAAAATCTTTCAGCCTCTCACTGTTAAGTATGATGATGGCTGTTGGTTTGTCATATATGGCCTTTACTATGTTGAGGTACTTGCCCTCTATACTCATTTTGTTGAGAGTTTTTATCATGAATGGGTGTTGAATTTTGTCAGATGTTTTTTTCAGCATCTATGGAGATGAACATGTGATTTTTGTCCTTTTTATTGATGTAGTGGATGATGTTGATGGATTTTCAAGTGTTGTACCATCCTTGCATCCCTCTGATGAATCCCACTTAATCATGATGTATGATCCTGTTGATGTATTTTTGAATTCAGTTTGCTAATATTTCGTTGAGTATTTTTGCATCTATGTTCCTCAGGGGTATTGGTCTGTAGTTTTCTTTTTTTGTGGTGTCTTTTCCTGCTTTGGGTATTAGAGTGATGCTGGCTTCATAGAATACATTTGAAAGTTTTCCCTCCTCTTCTATTTTTTGGAAAACTTTAAAGAGAATGGGTATTATTTCTTCTCTAAACATCTGATGAAATTCAGTGGTGAATCAATCTGGACCGGGAATTTTGTTCTTGAGTAGTTTTTTTATTTCTAATTCAATTTCATTCCTCATAATTGGTCTGTTCAGATTTTCTGTCTCTTCCTAAGTCAGTCTTGGAAGGTTTTATTTTTCTAGAAAGTTGTCCATTTCTTCTAGGTCATCCAGTTTTTTGGCATATAATTTTTCATAGTATTCTCTAATAATTCTTTGTACTTCTGTGGTGTCTGTAGTGGTTTTTCCTTTCTCATTTCTGATTCTGTTTATGTGTCTAGACTCTCTTTTTTCTTGATAAGTCTGGCTAGGGGTTTATCTATTTTGTTTATTTTCTCAAAGAACCAGCTCCTACTTCTACTGATTCTTACTATTGTTTTATTCTTCTCAATTTTATTTATTTATGCTCTAATCTTGATTATGTCCCTCCTTCTACTGACTTGGGGCCTCATTTGTTCTTCTTTTTCTAGTTTCACTATTTGTGAGTTTAGACTGTTCATATGGGATTGTTCTTTCCTGGGGTAGGCCTGTATTGCAATATACTTTCCTTTTAGCATGGCCTTCACTGTGTCCCACAGATTTTTGCAGTGTTGAATTATTGTTTTTTGTCTCCATATATTACTTGATGTCTGTTTTTATTTCATCATTGATCCATTGATTGTTTAGGAGCATATTGTTGAACCTCCATGTGTTTGTCAGCCTTTTTGTTTTCTTTTTACAATTTATTTCTAATTTCATACCTTTGTTATCTGAGAAGTTGGTTGGTACAATTTCAATCTTTTTGAATTTTCTGAGACTCTTTTTGTGACCTAGTCTGTGGTCTATTCTGGAAAATCTTCCATGTGCACTTGAGAAGAATGTGTACCCTGCTGCTTTTGGGTGTAGAGTTCTGTAGATGCCTGTTAGGTCTATCTGTTCTAGTTTGTTGTTCAGTGCCTCTGTGTCCTTACTTATTTTCTGTCTGGTTGATCTGTCCTTTGGAGTGAGTGGTGTGTTGAAGTCTCCTGAAATGAATGCATTGCATTCTATTTCCCCCTCTATTTCTGTTAGTATTTGTTTCACATATGTGGTTGCTCCTATATTGGGTGCAAAGATATTTATAATGGTTATATCTTCTTTTTGAACTGACCTATTTATCATTACATAATGTTCATCTTTATCTCTTATTACTTTCTTTGTTTTGAAGTCTATTTTGTCTGATACAAGTACTGCAACTCCTGCTTTTTTCTCCCTTTGTTTGCATGAAATATCTTTTTCCATCCCTTCACTTTTAGTTTGTGTATGTCTTTGGGTTTGAAGTGGGTCTCTTGTAGGCAGCGTATAGATGGATTTGCTTTTTTATCCATTCTGTAACTCTGTGTCTTTTGATTGGAGCATTCAGTCCATTTACACTTAGGGTGATTATCAATAGATATGAACTTATTGCCATTGCAGGCTTTGGATTTGTGGTTACCAAAGTTTCAAGGGCAGCTTCTTTGCTATCTACCTTAACTCACTTATTATACTATTATAAACACAATCTGAAGATTCCCCTCTCCCTCTACTTTTTCTTCCTTTTCCTCTCTTTATGTTAGATGTCATATTCTGTACTCTTTGGGTATCCCTTGATTGAATTTGTGGCCAGCTGATTTAATTTTGCATTTGGTTATTATTTAATTGGTCTACTTCCTTTGCTGTGGTTTTATTTTCTCTGGTGACAGCTATTTAGCCTTAGGCACACTTCCATCTAGGGCAGTCCCTTTAAAATACACTGTAGAGATGGTTTGTGGGAAGTAAACTCCCTCAACTTTTGCTTATCTGGGAATTGTTTAATCCCTCCTTCAAATTTAAATGATGGCTAGAGTATTCTTGGTTCAAGGCCTTTCTGTTTCATTGCATTGAATATCATGCCACTCCCTCCTGGCATGTAAGATTTCTGTTGAGAAGTCTGATGATAGCCTGATGGGTTTTCCTTTGTAGGTAATCATTTTTTCTCTCTCTGGCTGCTTTTAATACTCTGTCCTTGATCTTTGCTGTTTTAATTATCACATGTCTTGGTGTTGTTTTCCATCAGTCCCTTGTGTTGGGAGATCTGTGCACTTCCATGGCCTGAGAGACTATTTTCTTTCCTAGATTGGGGAAGTTTTCAGCAATTATTTCTTCCAAGACAGTTTCTATCCCTTTTTCTCTCTCTTCTTCTGGTACCCCTATAATGTGAATATTGTTCCCTTTGGATTGGTCACACAGTTCTCTTAATATTCTTTCACTCCTAAGGATCCTTTTTTCTCTCTCTGCTTCAGCTTCTTGTATTCCTGTACTCTAACTTCTATTCCATTTACCATCTCCTCTACTTCATCCAGTCCACTTTTAAATACCCCCATTGTTTGTTTCACTTCAGTTTCTGTATATTTTAAGGTGTCTATCTCCCTCCTGAATTCGTCCCTTAGCTCTTGAATATTTTTCTGTAGCTCCATAGCATGCTTATGACTTTTATTTTGAATTTTTTTTCAGGAAGATTGGTGATTTCAGTTTCACTGAGCCCTCTTTCTGGTGTTTGAGGGATTTGGGATTGCACAAGTGTCTTCTGCCTCTTCATAGTCCTGGAGCAATGGGAGTGGTTGCAGGCAAGCATCACAGGTGCCAGCTGGGAGGATAAAGTCCCTTCCTGGTTGCCGGTCACAGTGCCTGTCTCCACTGTCTGTGCCAGTTTCCTTCTCGCAGGGAGCAGCTTCTGGGTTAATCTCCTAAACTTCCATGGGCAGGGTGGCCCTCGGGATGGCCTCAGGTGATGACAGGCATCACCAGCAAGTGGCACGGGTGTCTGCCATGAGGACAAAGCCTTTTTTGCTTCCCAATCTCAGTGCCTGTCTACACTGTCTGTGCCAGTTAACTGTGCTCAGGAAGAGGCCTCTGGATTTATCCTCTAAATGGCTGTGGGTGAGGCTTCCCTCCGGATGGCCTAGGGCCCTGGCAGGGTTGCAGGTAGTGACACAGGTGTTTTCAGGGAGGGCAAAGCCCTTTCATGCTTCCCGGTCACTGTGCCTGTCTCTGCTGTCTGGGCTGGTTAGCCACATGCAAAGAGAAGTTTCTGCATTAAGCTGTGTAGTTGATGTAGGCAGGGCTGTCCTCTCGCTGGTCTACAGCAATGGAGGAGACAGCAGGTTTGTTCTCAGGTTGCTTATCGCAGTGAGGGAACTCAGGGCTGCGTTGCCATCCAGGGTAATGGAGCATCTGAAGCTCCTGAAAGTTCCCAACCTGCTGAGCTGAGAGTGCTGGGACGATTTGGTCCTCCTGTTCCTTTTCCTAAACCCTTGCCCCTTTAGCAGCCTTCTGACTGTTGAGGTCTTTCAAAGTGTCTACTTTTCTTTTGTCCCAGAGCAGCTGATTGTGGGAACCTGTTTGCAGTATTATTCTCTGACTTCAGTTTTCAGCCCCTCTGCTCTTCAGAGCAATGTGTGTCTGTGCTCCTGGTGCAGATTACGAGGGCTTAGTATTTAGCATTCCTGTGCTTCCACTCCCTCCCCACTCTGATTCTCTTCCTCCCACCAGTGAGCAGGGGTAGGGGGAGTACTTGGATTCTTCTGGGTCACTGATTTTTTACCCTATCCTTTTCCATGAGATGTTGACTTCTCCCAGATGTAGACTGGCTGGTGTACTCTTATTTCTTGTCACTCTTTTAGGAATAGTTGTATTTGCTATATTTTTAAAATATATGTGGTTTTGGGAGGAGATTTCTGCCTCACTTCTCACGCTGCTATCTTTTTTCGCCTCCCTCTGAATTTGTCTGATTTTTAATTTATATAAATGCAGGTTGGCTTGGATTTTATGAGAATGAGACTATTCTACAACAAGAGAGAACCAGTAATTTTGCTTGTGTTTGAAACCCCAAGATATCATTGCTCTTCTAGCAGCTATAGATATGCCTATGTTACCCAAATGTTAAGGATCTTCAGTTGCAGGAGTTACATGAATTCTTTTTGCAGGCCCTTTCAATACTTAACATCCTTTATAGCTAAGAAACACAGCCAAAGTCCTTCCTACCCAGGTGTTACGGGTGCTAAGAGTGCTCAACATGTACTGCTTTTTGGTATCAGAACAGTTTCTATGAAGTAAGAGGATTATATATGGGGAAAAAGACTTCAGTAACAATATGTAAGGCAAGGAAGAGAACCCATAAATTGGTGGAGGATCACTGCAGCTTTAACATTGATATTTGCGTCTTTAAGTCTTTCTCCAATTTTTGAGATCCCCTAAGCTGGCTGCACCTGTGCTGTCTGTTACCTGCCTGTGCTGGACCAGTTAGCGCATCCTCATACTCCCTGTCTCAAAACTCCCATTGGCCTCATTCAGAAAGATGCTAATGGGGATGTACTTATAAGGGACCAAGAGGGCTGAGGGACACGCTGGTCCCCCAGCTCAATATAACAGTTCTGGGTGGTAGTCTGATTGGAGGAATTGAAGGCAGGCTCCCCTGCAGTCTTTGGGGTGCAGAGATGGAGAGCAAGGACCCAGTGACCCCAGGCCAGCTGGTGGATGGTGAACTGGGTGGAAGGAAAACTGGTTAATTTCAGGCCCTTCATATTCCCAGAAGGGGTCAGGTAGGAAGTTCCCTGGGAGGTCCCTTTCTGTTTATTTTCTTCTTATTGTGATTTTGTCAAAAGTGACCAGTCCACAGTGGTGGCACTTTAGGGTTGCAAAGAGTGGAATTCTCCTAGTGCTCATTTTCTGAGTCTTTCTAGGAGATCTGAGGTGAAGATAACAGTTTGGGATTTCTTCTTCCTTGCTTCTTATATCCTAACCAGAAAGACTGCCTGCTTATGTGCTTAGACTGCCTTCTAAATCCACAATGAACTTTTCTCAGATAAAAAAAAGATCTTTCTCAGAAGGAGAGAAAATTTTTCTGGAACAATCTCCATAAAAAATCTCTGGGGGGGCATGTTAGGAAGAGAATCTTCCCTGAGCTATCAGGGCTCTGCTGCTCAGCCTCTGACTCTGGGAAAGCGCCTGGGGTTCTTTCTCACCCTAGAGTGAGGACCGCAGCCTTGCCCAATGCCAACAGGGATCCCTGAGCATGGGGCCTTGGTGGTGACCACTCCTGACTGCCTGGAAGAACAGATTTCACAGTCTTTTCTTACTTTACATGACACTTAAGCCCCCATTAATTGTCCCACAAAGAAAGCTCACCATCCAGGTCCCCATTGTTTTGCATAGGCATTGATGAAGTCAGGGGTCTCCCATGGGTGGGACTGGTCTGGGAAGATCTGTGCTAACAATTGTGCTCAGCAATGGCTCATCTTGAGATGATTTTCCTGCCACATCTGACCATTGCATTGGGAGTCATCATGGCAGGGAATGCAAAATATAAACCAGAAGTCTGTGGTTGGGGCACATTCTGCCCAATTCTCTACTCTAGACCTACTGTAAGCAATGACTTGTAACTAATTTTCAGAGATTTTTTTTTGCCCCTCTAAGATTTGACATTTTGGCCATTCCCTTTGTTGATACTCAGGTTATTACAAAAGTAAACTTTCGTTAATGGTGTGACAAATGAAAAATAACCTTTAATTTCATAATCTTCACACATAATCATCTTTTGCATTAACAATGTATCTACTGTACTTCTAAACAGGAAATGTCCCTACAAATAAATAAAATAAAAATAGGTAATAAAGGGACTGAGAATTCCCCGTTTGTCTCTCTCCGCCAAGCAGTGGAAGTAGACAGCAACTGAAAGTGCAGGCTTTCATGTCAGACAGCTTGTATTGGAATCTCAGAGCACCATTATTAAGTTTTGAAAAACTTTTTTTCTCACTTGTAAAATGAAATCTTTGTATCTTTGGCACTCTCGGTTTGGATTTTTGTTAGTTCATTTAAATGCTTTTTCTAATTATTGTGATTGTTCATGATTATTATGGAGAATTTGGAAAACTTCCAAATGATTTAAAGAAGAAAATAAGTATTTACCATAATTTCACTGCAGAGAAATTTATTTTTTCTGACTTTAACTTACTATCTGCAATTTTAAAAATAAAAATTTAGGATTCTACTATGCATCATTTTTTTCTTACATTACAAGCACTGTCACGGATTATTTTCAATCACTCTCATTATTCTTAACATTGAATTAAATTCCCTTGAATAAACATATTGTAAAGCACCTCTGGTTTTAATTAATAAAAGCATAAAAATACCATAAAACACAGCATCGAGCAATAATGAGCAATTTACTCTTGAGAAGCTGAACCTTAAACTACTTAGGTAAAAAAAATCAGCTTCCATTAACAGTACCCAGAAGACCGCTTCATGTTATTTACTTTAAGCTGCTTATATTGATTTGCCATTGCACTCAGATTCAGGTTGAAGATTTTAGGCTCAAAAAAGAAAATAATAATACTTGAGATGGTGTATAGTGAGGTATATACTTAGTTTTGTAATGTTTGTTTACAATTTTATTTTCTTTAAATGTGGGACAAAAATACTTGAGATGGTACAGAGTATATTTAGTTTTTTAATTTTTATTTTGTTTACAATTTTATTTTCTTTAAATGTGAGACAAACAGGTGAAGTTGAATGTCAAGGAGTTCTTATTTTGATCTCTCACAGTAATATTGAACTAAAGAAATGGCTATTATTTGGTAAAATAAAGGAAGGTACAGAACAATGCAAGGCATGCCACATGCTAAACTGCAAAAAGGAAACTGTGTGTGTGTGTGTGTGTGTGTGTGTGTGTGTGTGTGTGTCTTTATGTGTTGATATATGTTTATAATTCTGTTTACACACACCCACACACCCATATGTAAGATCTTCTTGTACAAGAATATAGTATTTCTGAAAGTAGGCACAAGAAACTCATCACCAGTTTGTCCCACACGGGAAGACTAGTGTTTCAAGATTTTTCATTATATATACTTCATGACTTTTGCATTTTTATTTTGTATATATGTTACCTCTTTTAAAAAATTAAATAAATACTACGGAAAATTTTTAATGAATAAGAAAGGGATGAATGTTTCTGACAAAGAATGGCATCTAGGTTTTGAGCTCTCCATTACTCCCTGAAATGGAATGGTCAGACTGCCAAGAAAGAGGTATGATTCAGGTTTCTTAATTTTATGAGTGTCAGGGGCCTTTCTACCATTTGGTAATAACAGCTTTTCAAAAAATGTTTTGAGAGGTAAATAAAATACATAAGACAAAATAGCAGCCACATTTGGAAAAAAATCATCAAAATTTTTAAATGAAAAATTGGTGCAGTAATATATGAGCTTCTTTATTAATGTCATAAAGAAGATTTAATGGCATGTCTAATGACTTCTGGAATTTTAAACTGTCTGCAACAATTAGAGTGTGGGGGTATGGAATTATTTGTAGTTACTATTGGTAACACAGTACTCTTAATAGTATGGCGGTTTGTTACTTCTAATTATAATGAGAGAAAATGTTACATTTCTGTTGAATGTTAGAAAAAAATTAAGGAATATATTTTTCACCACTCACATTCAGAGATTCCCAAAATAGTATCCTTAGACCTTTTTGAGAGGTATGTTGAGAATCACTGTTGGTGGAAAGAAACAAAAATAAAGGCAAAAAACTTTAGATAAACCCATTGAAGAAAACATAGCAAGGGCTATGATAGAAAATTAATCCAAAGACTACCAACAGGAGTGGCCTGAGCTAGGTCTTAAAAATGACTTTTTTAGCAGAATCTGCTACATCATGAATAAGGAGAGGAAGGAATGTTTCAGGTGATGGACGGATATAAAAAACAGCAGAAGAATGTGGAAACTTGTTGAACCTCAGCGTATGAGGAGCTATTCCTCAGGTACAGAGTCAGGAAGAGGGGTTGGGGCATGAGGTAGGAGAGGAGGGCACTGGAGAACCTTGTAAGTATTGCTGAGGACCTTGGACTTCAAATCTGGTTAGCAAGGGGGAGCCCTGAAGAGCTACAGTGAGGACGGTCATGTGATTTGGCTTGTGTTTGCCCCTGAGTACTCTGGTTGCATTGGAGAGGATGGGTTTGAGTTGGTAGGAGACCATAGAGGGGGGTCTTCAAAGTCTACAAGGCATGAATAGTACTGAAATAAGGATGTTCCTTTTAGGGTTAAAGGGTAGAGGTGAGAAATATGTAAAAGATGTAGTAGATGGGCTCTTTGTTCCCTAATTCTCTGTGCTCTTTCTGTGTTGGAAGTACACACACAGAATTTGTCGTGTGACACTGTGCCTTTCCCTAGAGGCAGAATACATTTCCCACCCCTTGATTTTGGTTTTGGCGTGTAATTTTCTTTGGTCAGTGGAATATTACTGGATTTGTTATAAAAACAGATGGGAAATCTGATTGTGCATTTCATCCTTCTGAGTTTCTTTCAACACCATGAAATATACCGTAGGCAGCCTCTAGCTCCAGGAGGTGGAGAGGCATGTGGAGCACACCTGAATCTCCCTCCGAGTCTGATGTCATGTCTAGCTGCCTTGCAGCCTGGAGGAGAACCTTCTCACTAAGTCCACCCTAAATCAGCTGAACCACAGCCGCTTTGCACACCCATGGAATTGGAATAACTACTCAAGCAGGAGAACACAGAGACTTTGAGGTTTTTGTGCGATACAGTAACTGAGTGGATAAAAACTGGATAAGATTCTCCAGGTTCTGCTCAGGGTAACTGTTGGCATAATGGTTCCAAAATCTGAGACCAGGTTTACTGGAAGAGAAACAGCTTTTGTGGCAGAAGTTAATGAGATCAGTATAAAACTTCTTGAGTTGGAACTCTTGATGGGACATGAGATGAGAAATCTGGATGCAGTTGCATCTATCGCTCAAAGGCTGAGATGATATCAAGGCTGAGACAGAAAAAGGTAAATCATAAGTTATAATTGGTAGTTTATAGCATGAGCATGAATAGATGGCTTTGGGAAAGAATGAGTACCCAACATTAAACTGAGCCAAAGAAAGATTACTTGTCACTAATACACTTAAATCTGAATAGAGTAAAAGGAGCCAAGGAAGGAGGCTGGGCAGAAACGCAGTTCTACAGAAAATAAGAAAGAAGTGAGTTTCAAGAGGAGATAGAACGGTACTATTGATTTCTGCTGTGGTGGGTTGGTATAGAAGTCAGATTGCAAATGGGCTGAGTAGTGACTTTGAGAGGGAAGTCTTTTGTCAGAAGTTTATTCCTGAATAGTAGGGACGTCCATGTATCTCAACAACCACAGGCAGGTCTAAGGTAATAAAGTAGTATATTGAGTGGAGATTAGTTTCCTAATTAATGGAATACTGTATATAATGGAGATTAGTTTTCTCTATTAAAGTCTATGTATAAATTTTTAAGCAATATTTTATGGATTGCTTTAAAACCTTATACATAAAATGGCTCTCTTCAGACTCTTACATATCTAATATCTGATTCTTAAAACAATCATGAAAGTAGAAGCAGCAGGTGAATTGGCATCCAAACTCAGACATTAAATTTGGCATCAAATCACTCACTCCTTCAGTTACATTGCATCATATTGGTAATAGCTACAAAGTGGAATATCAAGTGTGCATGAGTGTGTTTCCATGTCTGAGTAGCTCATGAGCCCATTTGATCTATAAGAATCACTTTGGATATTACTGAAGGCAGACGAGAGCCTCTTGGCAGTAACTATCTTTTATTGCATCTGTCAAGCAGAAATTTAGGTAATCTAGTATCGAGGCATGGCAAACGTTGTTTCTAACTCTGTTTTAAGTCTTTTTATGCTTTGCCTAAAGGTTTAAAAATATTATGTTCCAGTAACATTGGATTTAATTGAAAACTCCCTAATAAAATGAATTCAGTCAGAAGCAATTTATAAAATTTGTTGAGAGACGGTGGTGTTTGCATTTATAAGGGCTGAAACTCTGACAAAGAGTTCAGAGTAGAGAGTGAAAAGTAGGAAAGTTAAGAGCATGAAAAGGAATATTTCCACTTTCTTTTGTCACAGCTTTCTGGTTATGATGTGCATTTTCTGGTCATGACCAACTCTCAATAACAGGTAACTCTAGGATACTGGTACACGGTGGTATATATTCTTCTTTCCACTTTTTTTTAAGTAGAATATCCATACATTATATCATTTAAAAAATTATATTCCAATTTTCTGAGTTTTACTTAGAAGAATATTTTCTATTCTATTTTTTTTATACAAGTGCTTCTCCAAATATCTGTAGGGAAGAATAAGTTTATTAGGTTTTGAGAAAAATTCTGTTTTGTTTCAAACCAATACTTTTATAAAACATAACTAGAAAGAAGTAACTAGAATGAATAAATAAATAAATAAAAAGGATGCACCAAATGCAAATCCCAATTTTAATTATTGCCAGATTCTGCTTATATTAAGTTTCTCTGTCAGGACTATAAAAGTTTTTAAATGCTTGTGTCTCAATTTTTGTATTTATTTCATGATAGGCCAGCAATAAACATCTCATCAAGTGGTACATGTCCCTGGACCACACTTTGAGTAGCATTATACTACAACAACATTTTTGACATTTTTGGCATTTTATATAATCTATTCCACTGTTTCATATATACAAAGATTTCCACTCATCACTTTTGCCTTCTTTCCTTCTCAGTGGGTTTAGGCAGGGACAAGTTTTGTGAAGACCAGCGTCCAGGCGACAGTTTTCATTAGAGGCGGACTCTTAAATTGGAGAAAAGCATGTATGAAATGCAGTCAGTAGAAATAAAATGAGTAAAATGCAGAGATATAGACAAGTGTAAACATCAGCAACTGCTTTTGGAGAAAAGCCAAAACAAAAGAGAAGAAATTGGCAAAGCCATGGAATGTTTTCCATTCTTCGAGCTCAGAAGTGAGAAGAGTCAGTAACACAGTTACTCTAAGACCAGAGGGAGTTAGTTGGCCCAGAAAGTGTCTTTGCCAGATGGGTGTTTTCCAAATTGGGATACTGTGACTCTGGTGAGGAGCAACATGCTATTTGGTGATACACAAGTAAGTATGTTTTCATGTTTATATTTATGAATATTCATGATATTAGAAAAATCTAACTAAGCATCAAAATTTTGATGTCAAGACTAGTGTCACTTAGGCTAAGGTGAGGTAGTAAAGAGAGCTGAAAGAAAGTAATGATGATAATATAAATGTTATGCAAATACAACTCTTAAAATCACTCAACTTGGGGGAACTCTAGATTCCGTATAATTGAAACTCCCCTTTAGAGTCAAAATACTGTATATTTTCAGCAATTGTTCTGGATCATAATTTACCTCACAAAAGAACTCTGGACCCCAGGAAAATGGGTAGAAACACAGAAAAGAGAAGATAGTTTTGTTTCTATTGCCATGAAACAAACCACCTTAAAATGAGTTGAAACTAAAACAATCATTTTATTAAGCTCATGGGTCACCAACACAGGGGTCAGGAATTCAGCCAGCTTAGCAGAAGCGGCCTGTTGCTGTTTTCCCATTATTTGGGACCCCAACTGGGCAAGCACCTAGACTGAAAAGGTTTGAACCCCAGGAGATCTTGATAAAATGCAAAATGTGCATACTATGATTCAGTAGGTCCAGACTCGGGGGTGGGGGGTGGTGGTCCCATGCAGCATTGCTGATATCAATGATGCTGATCTCAGGGGTCACTCCGAGGTACTTGGACAGGAAGACACAATGTATTCCGGGTTCTTATTCATGAGAGAAATTTCAGAAATAACCTACTTATAATCAGCTTTATAAAGTGTTACTCTGTACATAAACTGGTTCAAATAATTGCTATGAGTCAACTCAAATAAAATTAGTTTATTATCCAGTAGAAAACATCTCCAGCTTCTTGCTAGAAACACAGGGATTGGCAATATCTGAGAAAGATTATAAGGACATGGTAGATAACTGAAATTAATGAAAAAATGGCAGAATGGCTATCGTGTGTGCTGAACATCTGATTGGTTCATTTGAACTTATTTGAAGTGAACTTATTTGAAGTTCATTTGAAGTTCTTGAGCTGTCTTTTTCTTGCACCCTGGCTGCAGGTTCTTAATCTTGTTTCTATTGCCATGAAACAAACCACTTTAAAAGGAGTTGAACCTAAAACAACCAGAATCAGAGACAAACTGAACATTCAGAGCCTCCAAACACACACACATGCACACTGGAGTTAAATTTACTCTGCCAGCAGCATCCCCAAATGTATGTGAAGAAACCATTTTCGACATTTCTATCAGAGTCCCAGTCCTTTACTAATTTTCAATTTCTGAGTGGAAAGGAAAAGGGAACAGTGTGTAATTAGGGAAATCTATGATTTACACATTAACAAGCAAGGAAATGCAACCCACAGAGGGAAGGATGAAATTGCAGCCAGCTAATAAGTGTCTGTACTTATTAAGGCTAAAGAAACAACCTATGAAGCAAATCTAAGCCTTTCCCAAACAGTGCAGGGCAATTATATTTGGCGTAAGTTCCACAGGGAAGATGCAGCTGTAGACACATAAGGAGTTGAGAAATGAGAGGAAGAAAGCCATATAAAGATACAAGTGAAACATTTTTCAGATGTATCACAGGCAGGGGAATGAATAATGGTGAGAAAAGAAACACTGAAGGCCATGGGGGAAAGGAGAAAAATGAAATATGCCTTTTTTAACCTCAGCCTTCATTTTGGAAGATGATGGGAAAATTTAAATTTCAAAGTCCTCCACAAGAACTTGGAGTATAACCTTGATGGAAAATTTCTAGCAGGACTACACAGACCTTTTAATGCCAAAAATCAAAAGAAAGAGATGAACAGTCCCCTTGAAGAACTCATTCCTTTCTCAGTGGTAACTTTGTTAAACACGGACTCTTTTACTAGAAATGATGAAACGAATATGATTTCTGCCTTTGAGAAGTTTCCCTGGAGTGGAAAGTCTACACACACATATACACACATACTCTGGCAGTCAATTATGCAAGCTGAGAAAAACTCTGGGTCTTTTGCTCATTGAGTTTTGGGTCTGGATCCCAGATACTCTGCTTACTAGAAGTATGACCTTGGACAAGATACTTTACCTCTTTGAAACACTGGTTGTCTTTAAAATGGAAATGATAACATGTATAAGTCAAGACAGTTGGGATAAATAAATATGAGAGTGTCCAATTTATAAATACAAAATACTTGTTTTCCTTTCCACTCCATCTTAATTAAAGCATGCTGCAGATGGCCAAGGTTAAGGGTGACATCTGGGATACTCAAGAAGGTCTATCTTCTTTCCTCCTTAACTCCCTCCTTCCCTCTCTCTTCCCTCTTTTGAATGCAATACTAATGAGTAAATCACAATGATGAATACAACCTGCGGGCTTGATGAGCTCATAGTGGAGTAGAAGAACCAGAATTGGAAACCATTTCAGTGTAATGTGGGTCAGTTCTGTCTCAAGGTGAGTCTAATTTATGGAGGAGAATCAAGGATGACTCTCAACTATGGACAAGGAAGTGCAGTGGTAGTAGTCAAGAAGGCCTTCAGAGACGCAGTGACATTCAAGATAAGTTTAGGACCTTCAAATGAGCCTAGTCTTATTCCCAGTTTCTAGTTCAATGCCTGGTATGTAGTTCAAGGTTGACAAATTTAGTAATGAATGGGGAAAGTGGCAGACAAGGACGGGAGAGCAGACGACTCTCTAGACCAAGGTTATCAATATGGCTGAGCATCAGCATGGCCATAGGAGATTCTAACACTACTTTTGGAATGGGGTCCAGGACAATCTATTTTCATAAATATCCACAAAAAACTATGTTATGCATGCTTGTGTAAGAGTTCCTGCTCAAAGGGAGAGTTGCATGTACTGAGGCTCAGCAATACAAGATTGCTTGTGATAGGGAGATAATTAAAAATGAAGCACAAAGTAATTTAAAGGGTTTTGGATAGAGCTACTGCCAAAGCAAAGGAAAGGAAGCTCTCTCTCTACCAATTAGAAGGAGGGGTGGGATTTTTTGATTGATGACTATCCTAGTCCAGGCACCTCCCCATCCCCTGAAAAAAAAAACGTCTGTAGCCATCTTGTGCATAGGTAGTTTGAGTAGATTGCAAGAAACAGAAGCTAAGGACTACTAGGAAAAGCACAAAAGAAAGGAAAGAAAGAGTGTGCTATTGAGTTGCTAACCACCATGGGCAAGTCCATCCACCAGACATTCTGAGGAGTATCTAAAACAATTTTAATAATTTTCTGGCAAAGGACCTCCAAGGAGAAACACTTCTGAACTTCTGCATCCCATTGGTTGAAGTTTGCCCTAGGGTATGTTAACTCCTTTGCCTTTCCAAACATTCTTAGAGAAATCCTGGGGCAGAAAGCAAAGTATGTGCTACTCAAATCTGGGAAGAATTGCTAGCAGAGCAAGGTGAGTTGCATTTAATGGAACTATGCTGAGGCTACAGCCAGAATCAGAAGTGAGGCTGAGAGGATGAGGCAGGGGGAATACAAGAGGAAGCTGATATTTTGAACTTAAGAGTCCCTTCAATAAACGATGGAACCAAATTCTACTTATTTGCCGCACACATTAATCATCACCCTCCTCTCAAAGCATATCACTCATTCCTCTGTTTGGTGCATAGCAACTTGCCCTGTGATTTAAAAGTCTGATGCAATCACTGGCTGTGTCCTCTTAGACTGTATAGACTTTACACAGGAAGTAGATACCTATGATTGTTTAAGGGTATTGTACTAAGGAAAATAAGCCAGTCACAAAAAGACAAATACTGTTTGCCTGCACTTAGATGACTCATTGGAGTAATCACAATCATAAAGACAGAAAGTAGAATTGTGGTTTCCATGGCCTGGGAGGAGAGTTATGTGGAGGTTGTAGTTTAACAGATACAGATTTCAGTTTTACATAATGAAAAGACTTGTGGAGACGGATGGTGGTGATGGTTGCACAACATGATAAATGTACTGAATATATACTTAAAAATGGTTTAGAGAGTTAATTGTATGGTCTGTGTCTTTTCTACAATAATATTTTTTGAAAGATTAAAACAAGAGTGGGGGAAAGAATGAAAAAGTAGCACAGAAATCGTCCTTGTCCTGATGGAGTAGAAATAAAACTAAAAACAGAAGGCAATGAGTGTATTGATTGCTGAGTAGGTGATTATATGTAGGAGTTGAAGAAGATTGTTTAAATGTTGTAAACCAAATGGTTGATTCTGTAATTCTCCTTTGTTCCGGTAAGGACCTTAATTTATAAACTTGTTTCCTTCTTTCCTTTTCGCATTAAACCTGCAAGGGAAGCGCCCCCCTGCTGAGGCAGCTCTCTGTCCCAGAAGCAGGACGCTCCCAGAACTGGTACTTTTGATCTCAGGCATTCTGAAATCGCTTCCATTTGACCCACCATATATGAGGAATGTATTTCTATATTATCCAAAACTTCACGGCTTAAAACAACAAACATGTATTATGTTACAGTTTCTGTGGGTCAGAAATTCAAGATCGGCTTCACTGGGTCCCTCTGGCTTGGGGCGTCTCCTGATGTGGCCACCACGTCAGAGGGGCTGGGGGCTCTGAAGGCCAGATTGCAGCTGGAGCGCCCCCTTCCAAGCTCATGACTGTGGCTGCCGGTGGAGCCTTCTATTCTCTGAATGGTGACTGGAAGCCTCAGTTTCTCTCCATGTGGGCTTCTTCACAGGGCGGCATGAGAGTGGCGACATCGCTGCTGGCTTCCCCGCAGCGATGAGGGAGAGACAAACAGAAAGGCAGAGGGACAGAAAGACAGAAACGGGAGTATGCTGTCTTGTTCCAAAAACATTTGTTTCTCACTGCATCCCCCTCTTTTCTTTGTAACACCTGTTTCATTCTTCACCCTGTCATGGGCTCCTGAGTTACTTATGCATAAATGGAAGGTTGTAATATTTTTTGAACTCCTTGTGATGTTGTAGGCACAGGCTATAATATATTTTTTTTCTTTATTGGATGATCTGTGTGGATTTTGGGGGTAAAGTAGAAAAAATGTGTATTCAGGCAGCATTATCCTAAGGGAAACTGGACGTCTCCCAATAAATACTTTTTGGATGGGTGGAAGAATAAATAAATTGATACAAAACCAGAAGGGTAACTTATTGAATGAAATTAGAGTGAGCATCCATTACAGAGGCTGGATGTTCATGACCCTGTGATAAGGCTGTTTCATTTCTGGAGAAAATACAGACCAGTATTATAATCAAAGTGAGTAGAATGTGTAAAACTGGAATCAGTTGTAATATTTGGAAGTTTTGTGCCATAGAGCTCCTTGTGTCACCAGAGCACTGCCTTGGGCATGATGGTTGCCTGGCAGGTGGGCTTGGAAGCAAAGTGAAACCAAAAGCTTGTCCGGAGTGTGAGCCCCTGTCCTTGGCCTCCTCGGCATCATGTCATACTCTCTCGAAACACACTCATATTGTTTGGAAATATGATTGTCTTTTCATGCACATACACCAGGAAATGAACAATGGAGGTGGAGTGGCGTATTTGCAAGCATGCCCATTAAATTTGCAGATAGAGGTTCTGCACATCTGCCTGTCCACATGTGACTCAGACTGTGTTTTTATTGAGAGAAATTCTGGCAGAGTGAGGAGTGTTCAAGCTTCACTCTCACACCTGGGTGCTGTCTCCCACGTGGGTTCTCCATGGAGAGACCTTGCCCAAGACATTTCACTGAGCTCTGAGACTCAAGTTTGTCTAGACCCTTAAGACAACTTTTTATTTTTCCCTCAGTCAATGCATTTTCCTATTAGCGCCTTTTTGTAGGAGACACCAGGTTTTTATACTATTGACTTCAAGTATTTCCAAACGCACTTGGCCAATACTTCTTTATTACTGTCATACTCCCAAAGACATACTTTGCATTTCTGAGGTAATTCAGGATGTCATACTGTGTTGAATCGCTTCTGCTCAGGTTCAAAGATTTGGAAAATGGATGATCTTCTTTTGAGCTAGGAGAGAAAGCACATAAGAAGTATGTTTTCTTCAACTGTGTTTTAGAGGTGTCGTCTATACAGAGGAATGAGGACTTTGGAGAAGAAATGAGGGTTCTGGTTTTCTAAAGCATGTCGTTGCTTCCGAAAGAAAGATTGTTTATCAGTAGAGTCCGAATTTACCATTGTGAAAATGGATAAAGGCTTCAAACGTCCATGGTAGGTTCCCTTTTGTTGATGTCCTTATTTCCTCGAACACCATCATTTCCTATGGTTACCTTTAGACATTCTTTTATTGATAGTAGATTTGCGATTATCAGCTTAAAGCACCAAACAAGTCATAGAACTGAATTATCGAAGATTAGTTTTCAAACTGTGCTATTTGAGATGATGAGAATTCATTTTGATGAAATAAAAAAAGGGGAGACATCTCAAAACTCTATCTATGAAAGTCTCAAATTTTAGCCAAATCAACATAGAAAAATAAAAGACTACTCAGATGTAAGGGACTTTCTGGCCTTAAAAACAAAAACAAACAAAAAACCTGCAGGCTTTCCACCTCCTGACAAGTCTTTCAAACCACAGGACGTGGCTGCAGGAACTGATAGACTGAAAACACGCTTGCTAAGAATCGGGGACATGATACTGATTTCTTTCCACCAGAGGGCACCATAGACTATAATCCTTCAACAGTGCTTGTGGATCTGGGTACATAGACACAATAATCTTTAGCTAATTTTAGGTTTTATATTTTTGTACCAAGGGTAGGTTTTTAAGGTAACATGTGCATTATTGATTTTTCAAGTAAGGTAGGATTTATATTGCAAAAACACTAATTTGACTTTATACCCTTCTGACATTTTACCACTGAGATGGGGGAAAAAATGAAAACAGAAGTCAGTCTTACATTTATATCTTTACTCTCACAGGGTACTTTATTTAGAAATTGGCTGATGGAAAACTGTTTTTGCTACAGGAATCCCATGATGAAGCCCACCTCAATTTTGTCTGTTGGGGTGCATGTGGGACAAATATTTGGCATTCGTGGCTTCTGTGGCATCATCCTAAGTTTTAACTTACAAGGAAGCTACGAAGAAGCAAGGCTAGGTCTCCAGATGCTTCTGTAGCTCTAGAAATGACGTGTCCACTCATTCCCAACCCAACTGTATGCTGAGAAATCCCTGCCTTGTTCAACACAGTGGATACCCCCAACTATCATCTATTGAAAATCTGGCTTCACCCTAAGACTCTGACAATCAAAAGCTCATAAACTGCCCTTCAGTTTGCTTCAAATGCTGGCCCTGTACAGACAGATTTAGTTGTACTTCTTTTGTACTGTGAGGGGCAGATATGATGAGCTGAAACCCGCTTGCAGTCCCCAGTGAGATTTCAGCAAGCCCAAGTGCTCGTGAATGTAACCCCCCAGCCTCTCTCTCCTGGCTGATGAGGACGGAAATCGTGCATTTGAAGATGGAGCGGCCACTGGAAATGCATGGGCTGGCAGGGATCACAGCTGATCATAATTCCTCCTGTGGAAATTGGATTTCCTCCCCCTTGTTTCCTCTTGTTAGGCTACTGAGGAGTGTTAAGTGAGGCTCCCAGCCTGTAGCAAGGCCTTCTGCAATGACGGTGCTGGAAAACAGAATTAAGATGAACAAAAGCCTCAGATTTCCAGGCTCTGATGTCTTAGGCTTACCAAGGGAAGGCTTTCAGGCTTAGGGAATGATGAATCCTACTTGGGAAAAGCAAATGGTTTAAGCCACTCACCAATTTTGATATAGTTTCCACAACTGCTTGGAATAATAACATAAGCTTATAACTGACAAGTGTCTCATAGACATAATATAGTTTTATGGTTGAGTGTGTTCTGAAGCCTAAATGACACTCCCTCCTTCCCTAAGACTCTGCCTAATGACTGTAGTTATTTCTATTCTCATATAGAAACTAAGGCATTACTATACCATTTAAATATGTAACTAAATAGATATTCCCCCATAGCATGGATTATTTTGTTAGGAAATGTAACTTTTCTTGAGGCATCTTATATGTATATCTGTACTCCCACATGGTGATTTATTTAGAAATTGACTGATGGAAAACTGTTTTTGCTACAGGAATCCCATGATGAAGCCCACCTCAATTTTGCCTGTTGGGGTGTATGTGGGACAAATATTTGGCATTTGTGGCTTCTATGGCATCATCCTAAGTTCTGACTTCCAGGCTACAAAGAAGCAAGGCTGGGTCTCCAGATGCTTCTGTAGCTCTAGAAGTGGCGTGTCCACTCATTTCCAACTCGACTGTGTGCTGAGAAATCCCTGCCTTGTTCAGGGAATTCCCCCCTTCCCCATCATATAATGCTTTCTTTATTCTAATCCTGTTCAACCCTAGACTACTTTATATCTTCTACAAAGCCTAAGTCATCTTCCTACAGAATTTAATTATGAGAGTTCATGACTACCACATGTTTGAGGAATTGAATGGGAAGCATGGACCCTCAAATCTGGGCAAGCAGTTTCACATGGATGGTAATGGGGACTGACAAGTCATAATCAATAACTTAAAACTCTTGACATGGACATTCCATCTGAATAAAGGAGTATATTCTTTTACACTGCAATTATAGCAACCCAGTGTGGTTGCCTTGTTGATTTGGCAGTAAGCATTTCTGACTAATAAAAATAGGAAATAAAAGAGTTGCTGAATAAATATGTAGACTTCCTCAATAGCTTGCATCTCTTTTCTTCTTACTGCCTTCTCTCTTTCCTCCCCTTCAAAGCATTTAAGGAGTTGAAAGATGATTCCTATCCTTACTCCTCATTTCCGATTTCCTCCACAAACCCCAATTATTGTTCTCTGTCTTCAAACTCTTACTGAAACTGTGTGAGTTAAAGTTATTGAAGAGGCGCTGATCACCAAGGTCAACAGAAGTCTTTGTGTCTTGATGTGATTTGCTTTTCCATAACATCGGGCATCAAAGACTCCCTTCCTCACTCACAAGATTCTCTCATCTGGTTTAACTCCATCTCTCTGGCCATTGCCTTTCTGCCTCTATTCTCTTCCTTGTCCTACTCTTACACATTTTCTTGAATTTCACTCTTATTCTTCCTTTCTCACTCTATACCTCCCCTAACCTTCCTCATTCTGACTTCTGAGGTTCAGTCTCCTGGTACTGTCTCCCAAATCTCCAGACCTGGATGTCTGGAGTGGAGACAATGCTTTGTGTAAACCAAACTGTTGCTTTCTTTTTTGGTATCTTACTGTGCACATATTTGCCAGCATTCACTGTAGTTATATGGGGCCATATGATAGTCTTAAGGTCAATGGAATATGGGGAGCACTGACGCACATCACTTCCATCGCTGGGCCCTAGAATGCGGCATGATCTTCTAAACTCCCTCTCTTCCTGACAACATTGAAGGATTGTAGCAATACAAAGTCCACCAGCCAGAACATTCCCACCACATTTTGCTGGAAAGAGCAATAAAATTGTGTTAGAACACTGAGAATTGGGCTATTAGTTACAAAAGCAGATTTTCCTGACTTTCATAGTATAGTTAAGGACTCAGTATCTCCAAAATGAAACTTACCTTGTTTCAACTCAGTAATTGGGACCCAACCAACCAAAACCAGAAATTTTAAAGACTCTCAAAATTGATTTTCCATCCTAATTCCCATTTCTAATTTCACATGAAGCCCTGTCAATTTGACCATGTTAATATTTCCCTGGATACTTCTAGCCCAGACCCTTGTGGCTCTGGTGTGCACCATTCCAATGGCATCCTAACTCTTCTCTTCGTGGTCCCTTCCCATGCCTTCCCAGTCCATTGGGAAGTCCTTTGAAGGGTGATATGGTTTTGTCAATTGTAACTCTTATATCTTAAAACTTAATAGGGCCAATTTTCTGCTAAGAAATGAATATATGTGTATTTTAGACATTTTGGAAAACTCAGAAAAGCATAATATAGAAAATGAATATCAATTACAATCTCATTGCTCCAAAACAAGCAGTGTTGAACATTTGTTCCGTGACTTCTTGTGTTGTGTGTGTTTATAATTATTATATATGTTACTTTAAATTTTTATCAAAGTAATACATGCATACATTTTAGAAGCTGTTTACTAATATATACTACATATATAGTGAAAAGCAACATCTCTGTGTCTTGTCCCTCCATGTTTCCAACCCCACCACTCAGAAGTGAATGTTTTTCAAGTAGCTTAGTGACTTACTCAGTTTTTTCTCTGTATATCTAAATGGCAAGCTGGTACTATTATTCACTGAATTTTTAAATTATATATATTATCTACAGACTTAGTACTGTGGAAAATGAAGATTAAGTTCTACAATATCCTATACTCCCATGAAAACATTCTACTTGACATAAAGTTACACCATTTGTTTTGGTTAAACAATAGTGATATTTATATTATTATTACTTGTTAATTATTCAAAATTGATCTTTATAAGATACACTGATAATTTTTCTTTTCTTTTCAAGTTGTTCTTTCTCCTAAAGTTTAATAATGGCCTCTACTTATTGTCTTCTTAGTTTTCTATATACCTATACCTAAATACCTATTTCTATATTATTATCTATTTATTTATTTATCTAATACCTGTCTATTTCTATATGCTCAAAAGAACCAAATATTATTTTCAGTACATAAAGACACATTATAAATTCAATTCAATACATTTTGGGGGCACTTTCCCTATTGAAGCCCTCCAAATTAATGTTCTGATCTGGACTATATTTTTTTAAGTATCCAAAATATATAAATAAAGGTTAAGATCAATCAAAAGGAGAAAAAAAACAAGAGAAAAATAGAGGGGGGAAAGTTTCAGAAAGGCTATTACAAAAGAGGAAGACAATGGCCATTCTATGTATGAAAATTGCTCCATTTCGTGTGTATTGAAAAAATTTAAAAATTGTTACAACCTTTTGGGGGAGTGTATCATAATCTAATGAAGTTGTAGACATACATAACCTACAACACACCAATTCACCAGAAGTTATATACCCTAAAGTAACTCTTGCTCATATGAACAGATGTGTACACTTGTGCATTTTGCAGCATTCTTCTTAGTAGCTCCTAATGAGAATAGTTCCAATGGCCATTGATAGGACAATGGATAAATTACGGCACATTTATACAGTGGAATACAGTACTGCTGTGAAATTAATGAAGTACATAGCTATATGGATGAATCTCATAAAACAAATGCCAAGAAGTGATAAAATGCCAATTTCAATATAGTAATTATTCCTGGGGGAAATAATATGGAGGTGGCTGAACGGGTAGGAATACATAGAAAGTTTTAACTGTATTAGCATTTTCTTTTGATTTAACACGGTAACTGCATTATATCAGTTAAAGATCTGTTTGAAATTCTATATACCTATATCTATCTAATATCTGTTTATTTCTAGACCCTCAAAAGAACCAAATATTATTTTCACTACATAAAAACACATTAGAAATTCAATTAAATACATTTTATTATTTCATAATACATGAGAAACTGGGCTCAAATATAAATGTGGTGTGATCTTTGAGTAGGTAGAAATTGGCTGATTTCAATGGTTGTAGGGTCCCCATAGAAAGCTTCTCCAGAAAAAGGATCATAAAAATTATGCTATTTGACAGAACAGAAAGGAAAGGGCTAACCACTTGATTTTTTCCTCTTCTTTCTAAACTTCTCTTAGAGACTAGAGGTGCTGTGTTTGGATGGTAATTGGGGAATAAGTCTTCTGGCTTGTCTGAGGATATTGAGCAATTTCATTTGGACTCAAAGGAACTTCATATCTGAAAGCACATGAAACAAAAATTAAATACCTGACTAGAAAAATGAATTTGAATATGTCAGTCTGTCATTATAACTGGAAAACATCTTCAGAAAAATTCAGCCTCTGTAACCCCAAATCTTGCAGACGTGTGGAAATGCTGAAAGCTTTTCCAAATTCATACCCACTTTAATGTTGTAGGAGTCTGACTTGCTAATTAGCTAGAGTGTTCTGCCAGTGATATTTATTAACAGAATTTCTAATTCAGTCCTGATGCTTCTGCACGTGTTTCACTTTGGACTGAGTACATCACTGCATTGGAGTCTCAAAAGTGTCCATTATAATGATAAAAGAACTACAAGATTAAAGACATTGCATCAAGTAGCAGACCTTATCACAATTCCAGAGGCTGCTTTGTGCTACTCTGTCCACCATTAAAAGGAATTCCATAGAGTTCAGTAGTGAGAACAATGGGCTGAAAATCAGAGTTCTTAAATTCATGCCCAGCCTTACTAACTTATTGCCTAGTGGTGTGCTGAGTAATCCGAATCTCTCAGCAAAATGCTCAAATGTTTACAGTACCCACAGGGGTGTAATAAGGTTTCCTAAATGTTTAGAATTTTCTACTAATAAGCTGTCTTTCTTCTAAAGCATTCAAGATACTAAAACTAATTAGGTGCTATCTACTTATTAAGTGCTAGATGATGAATGTTTTTACTGAGTTTTGAAATTCTGGAGAAGAAATTGTGAAGCATAATTATCGTTGACAGTGAATAGTATACATGATGAATAGCATGAAAAAAAAAACTTCAAGTCATTACTGTAGCAGATTTTAGCTATTTCACTGGTAGGGCTGTGAAAAAGTACTGTATAATTGAAAGGTGCACCCAACATAAAGAGACACCGGTATGTCTGAACTTACAGATAAACTGGTATATGTCTGAACTGGATGGATTCTCAGGACATCATGTGAGTTGAGACTATGGAGAATGATAATGTTTCTTTATTAGTTAATTTGTGTCTATAAGAGCCAGTTTCCAGAACCACAGTCATTCTGCCCTGGCAATATTCTAGTGGCTCAGGAAGATGTATAAAATCTGCCATTGGGTAGAAAAATAATAATTAGGGACTTGGAAGAGAATTAAACACTGCACTCATGATTTCAAAACATCACTCCCCAGGATTTCTAGAACTACTACCTAAAGTCTGAAGATAGGGCCAGGGCATTGAAGCAGCAGTCATGGGCACTTTCCACATGGACAACTACAGTGACATTATGTCTCAGCTCAGCCTGACCACGGCAGTACCCAAGCTCCTTCCCAGAAACTGGGAACTTTTAGAAAAAGACTTTTCCCTTTCTGATGACCAGGTGGGTTAAACCACAGCCTGTCTTATCAATTACAGGGAGCAATTCAATAGCACTAGAAAAAAAATTGCATTTCAGGGATTTTTTGCTGCTAAATAAACCAAAGAATGATAATCCTTTACAAGTGCAAAATGCTTTAGAGTTTAGAAAGCATTTTCATACTCTGCTGATTCCAAAGTCACAGACCAAAGACCTGTTTTTTTTTTAAGAGCAGTTTTTCCAGATATAGGAGTATTTGTCCCTTCTAAAGTATCTTCTATATGCTGAAAACCATTTAGGGCTCTCTGGGTCTAAGCTTCATTTCTTATCACTTTTAGGGGCGGAGAATCTAGGACACTTAAAGAAGTCTTGTTTCAGACCTATATTTACTTTGATGCCAAATAAACCAGTCAGTTTTATATGGTCTAAGCTCAAAGACAGGATTTATTAAGTACAAAAAGTCAAACTGCAGGCAGGGAAAGATTGTCACTCAGAAAGAGCTCAGAAACATCTGGAGCTAGGAACTTGAATGCAACAGGACTTTCTCTCTGTCTCTCATTATTGCCTTTCTTTGAGTTTCCATTTCATTCTCTCTCCTTTCGGGTCCCTACTATAGTCATGATGGCTTATGTTGGCTTTAATTCTTAATTTAAAAAAAGGAAAAAAAACAGGGGAAGGGCTTTGATATGGTTGGGATGAGGCAGGTGGTGAGAAAAGAAACCTGACACCCCTATGAGAATCGGATGGTTTCTTTTCTCACCAGCGCAAAGAAGAGCCGCTCACCAAATAGGATGGGGTGGGGCAGAAAAAACAAAAAGTGCCCATGGAGATATCTCACTGACTCCTTTCACATATGTAATTTAAAGGTGACCAAACAGACTTGGAGTGGGGCAGTCATGCAGCTCCTAATGGGAGAACTGGGCCTTGAACCTGGACTTCCTGTCTCCCAGCCCTTCTCTTCCCTAATATATCACAATGTGATTTAACCTATTGGTTGACAGTATAAAGGTTGGTGTATGTCACATGATACTGTGACATCTGTAAGGTTTCTTTGGAGGACACATGGAGGTTCTGTATCATTTCAGGTTTGGGGTCAGCCTCCAAAAGGCTGTGAGTGATATTAGTCATTTCCAGAGTCAACACCTAGTTAGTGATTACCATCTCTAAGATGTGGGCTGTGCTAAGCTTTTGATTACAGAAAGGGGGAGAGAAAGGAGAAGAAATGGGAAAACTAGTTAACTGAACAATTATAAAATATTAAATGTGAAAAAAGGAAAACTACGTAATGTTGTGAAAGTACACAGAATAATATAAAATAGGATTGTTGGTTTTAACAATTGTGGATGTATAATTATGGACATTTTCTTTGTGGAAGATGGAAGTAATTTATATCAGAATTTGGTCAATTATGAAAGTAGATAAATGTTCTTGGTTTTCTTTCTGGGAGCCGTCTAGTTTTGAAACTCATTCTCTGATTAAAGTGTGAGAAAGTTGAATTCCTGTGGAAGGAAATGCATTATCATCATTAAGGGCCAATCAGCATCAGTTTCTGTATTAGTCATTGCTGTGTAACAGATGAACTCAATGGCTTAAAACAACACATGCATCTGGTGATTGGTGGGGTTTTTGCTGATTTGCCCCGGGCATGACTGGGAAGGCTTCGGCAGGTGGAGGATGGGCGTGGCTTCTCACTACCACTGGGCTCAGTCTGTTCCGTGTGCATTCATCTGGTGGCCTAAGCTGAGGGTGCAGCCTCCACACAAGGGAACGTCCTCTCATGACAAAGGTGAAGGTGTGACAGGACAAGCCCAATCATGTAAGCAAGTTTAAGCTTTTAACCATGTAATGTCTGCTGAAATCCTATTGGTTGAAAAAGCTTGCTTGGCCAAGTCCAAAGTCAAAGGATGCAGAAGAACATTCCTCTCATTGGTGATGGTGCTGGGGAGAGTGAATAGTTCTGAACAACAATCCAATCTACTGTAGAGCCCATAGATTTAAAAGTTTATTTATAAAAATATTCATGCCAGGCTGATCCAAGAGGAGAAGCACAAAATAATGTGAAAGGGTATTGACTTTCAAGTGTGAATATCTATTTTACCATCTGAAGGAATCAATGGTTTTCTTTTTAAAATTTATTTTCCTATATAATCAAGTTCTACTCCATCTACTATTATTAATTTCACATTAGCCAAGTATACTAGTCAGGCTTTTCCAAGGAAACTGAACCAATAGGATATATATAGAGAGAGATACATAGAAAGAGATTTATTACAAAGGATCAGCTCATGCAATTATGGAAGATAAGTCCCACGATCTGCTGTCTGCAAGCTGGAGATACAGAAAAAACAGTGGTGTAGCTCTAGTCTATATCCAAAGGCCTGAGAACTGGGGGAGCTAATGGTATAATTCCTGGTCAGAGTCCAAAGGCCCAAGAACCAGGAGCTCTAAAGTCTGCAAGCAGGAGAAGATGATGTCCCAGCTCAAACAGAGCATATTTGCCCTTCGCTCCTTTTTTGTTCTATTTGGATCCTCAACAGATTGGTGTGGGTGATCTTCACTCATTCTTTATATATTTAAATACTAACCCTCTCCATAAACATCCTCAGCGACACACTCAGGAATAATGTTTTACCAGCTATAAAAGCATCACTTATCCCTGTCAGGTTAACACTTAAAATTAACCATCATATCAAGTGATCATCTGATTTTATGATATGTCTTCCTTGTATTTTGGAGGGTAAGACAATAGGAATGTGACGTGGCACATTATTCCTTTTTCAAATCTTGCATTCAGAGTTGAGTTAATCATTCTCCCCAGTCAGAGTCACATTGTTATTGTCATGTTCATGCAAGTCCCCTTTCTTGTTTTGGATTTTTTATTTTGTTTAGTTTTTTTTCTCTTTAATCCTCACAACCTTATCTTATTCTCTTTATATTCTCCATCTTTGGAAATGATTGTGAATCTTTAAATGTGTATCTTCTGTTTGTATGTATTCTTCCAAATCATGTATTGGTAGTTTTATGGTATTGTGTCTTAAAATTAAATAAATAATGTTATGTTTATAGATCTCATTTTATTTATTCTTTTGGAACTCAGTCCTTCTTTAATGGCATCCGTTCAGGTTACTATGCATATCTACTATCCATTGCTTTTCACAGCTATTTAGTACTTGGGTGTTTGTCCCACCACATTTTCCCAAAGATGGAGGCTCCAATTGTTTCTAGCCGCCTATGACTGCCAATAACCCTAAAAAGGAAACCCTTATATCTATCATCTTATGGACTTATATGAGAAATTCCTTAGGGTACTGTTATCAGTCATGACAGGCCAGTTTGTGCTGCAGTAATGAACAACATCATAATTTCAGTGATTTAGTACAGCAAAGTTTAATTCTCACTCATGTTAGAGATTCACCCAGATCTCAGCATAGGGAATATGCACCTGTCAGTCACTCATCAATTCAGGTTGACAGAGACCCTGTCTCGATATGTGGCTTACATTATCACTGCAGCCTTAAGAGAGTATTCATCAGAAGTGAAACACATCATAAATACCACATTTCATTAACTAAAGCAAACCTCATGGTCACACTTCCTTCAAAAATGGAAGAGAAAAGAAGTGCTATCTTACCATGTGCCTGGAAGGTTAAGAGCCAGAAATATTTGATGAATAGCATGGACTTCCACAAATTTGTGCTGAGAAGTGGAATTTCTAGTTGATGGGCTATATATGCATTTTCTTAATTTGGCTTCCTGGTTCTAGGCTTCACTCCATAATGGCTGCACCAGTCTACATTCCCACCAACAGTGCAGGAGACATCCATGGACTCACCAATGCTCAACATCATTCAGTTTTCTACTAACTTTTCAGGCTAATGGGTATAAAGCAAAATCTCATTTGATTTTCACTGATCTGATTAAACATTATTTTGAGTATGAGTTCTTGTGCTTAATTTTGGATGTCCTTTGTGTTAAACTGTATTTATCTGCTAAACTGTCCTTTGCTTATTTTTTCCTAGTGTTTCTGTTTTCTTACAAATATGCCAGAGTTCCTTTTATATTCTAGATATTAATATCTTGGTTTAAACATTACAAATTATTTCTTCCATTCTGACACTTATCTAGTAACTTTGTCCATGATCTTATGTTTTGAATAGAAATTCTTAATTTCAATATAATTTACATTAGTCTTTCTCTTTTTTTTTTCGCCTTAACAGTTGTACATTTGAGGTTATGCATGAGAATTACTTCCCTGTGGTTTACAATATTTTTCTATATTTTCTTCTGTAGAGCTTATAGATTTGTTTTTCACATTTAGGTCTTCAACCTACCTTGTAACCACTTTTATATGTAGTCGTATATAAAGAAAAGTTCCATTTTATTTTGATTTTGAGTTTTCCCAAGTAATCTGTACCTTCCTAATTGTGGTGTCATTTTTGTTGTATATTAAATTTCCATATTTACATTTTCCTATCTTTTCTTTTAATTATCCAGTTGCCTTTTCTTGCACCAATACCCTATTGGTATCCAAATTTAGGTGGTGCTGTATCTTAATTAATATTCAGCGGAAAAGATCACGCCTTTCTTTTCTTATATAAAATTAACTTAGTGATCAGTGGATATCTATTTTCCATGTAACCTTTATAGTGAATTTATTAAGTCCTTAAAATAGAATTAAATATTTGAATGGTATTGTGTTGAATTGATAGGTGGATTTAAATATAATTGATATTCTTATAATATTAAATTGTTTTATTTATCCAAGGGTAAGGACTGTCCTTCCAGTGACTTCAATTATATTTATGTGCTTTATTAGATATTTCAACTTTCCTCCCTATATTTACAGTTTTTATTTAAAGTTTGTACATAGTAATTTGATGGACTTTATTGAAGTTAATAATTAATTCCTGTTTTCTATGTTTTAAGGTAGATAATATTAGACAGAACAAAGCACTCATCCACAACATGCCTTTCCTATACGAACTCACTGATGCAGAACCTACAGCTCCAGCCGTCCCCTTTACCAAACCCTCACTTATCCAGCCAGTATCTACCCTGTCCTAAATCAGCCTGGGCCAAATACCACACAACTGGGGGTATGTGCACACCCCCAAAGACCACAGGAATTATTCAAACTACCAGCCTTAAACTGCCTACCCTACCCTACCCTCCTTGCCTTTCCTACAGAAACCCCAGTTCCGGGTATGGTCTAGGCCTTCCCCTTGGCCCTTCTACCTCCTGATTGCCTTTGGTGCTTCCACATGTGGCCCTGAATGGCATGCCATGCCATCTGTTGCTAGGTATCTGTGAGTATAAACTTATTCCTTCATGACAGTCATTTCCATCCGTGTTTGTCTTACCACACAAATATGTGGCTGATTAAAGCACAGATTGGATACAAATTTTAGGATATTTTCTTCTGACTTATTACCACTTGACATATAACATATGATACAGTTTGCTTATTTATGTTTATTACAAGCCTTTCCCAACTAGAATCCAAGCTCCATAAAGCCAAAATATATTCTGGTTGGGTTTTTTTTTTTTCCCACTTCTGTATCTCCATTTATCTAAAACAGTCCCTTAGCAAATATTGGGCCCTCAAAAAAATGTCTGAAATGAATGAGTGAAACATTAATGAGTAAAATGAACCTGTACTTTTGTTCTAAAATCAGACAAGGAAAATAAGAAGCAATGTTGACATTTTGATATATTTTCTAGTACTCAGTTTATGCATTTTAATTTGCAGTTCACATAATGTTTTAATTTGACGACAACATTTGAATGCCTGTTGAGCAGCTGCTTAATTTGTACCAGGCACTGTACCAGGTATGGGGCAGGTACAGCAGAAAAAAGTGAACACTATTCATTCTTATCTACAGGCAGTTTTCAGTCTTCAATTTTTTTAACTTCCTGTTTAATATTATATTATGAGTCTGTCCTTTTATTATTAAAACCAGTCCATGAAAATCAATTTTAAACTTAAAACAACTTGCCACCCATTATTCTGAACCAATAGACTTGTTTTGTATATAGACATGTTTAATCAAGTTCCTGGTAATTTAAAAGTTGAGCCATATAACATTAAGAAATCAGGCTTCCAGTTGCTTCAGAAGAATAGGAAATTCTAGAAAAAAGGAGTCTACATCCCCTACTTAATATTTAGAGCTAAGCAGTAACATCTAATTTTTACCAGGTATTGGCTTATCAGTAGGGTTTTCCTTCATCTGCCTGCTTTACCCATTTACATTAATGGATTGGTCTCTCCTCATTTTGAATTTGTGAACTCTGTATAGAATACTACATTATGAGTGTACAGTAATTTTCTTAGTAGTTTCTACAAAGTTATTGCTAAATTGTCAATGTTATAAATAATAAATTTCTGTCTAAATGTCAGATTCTTTCCTTAGGGTAAATCACCAATAAGGAAATTACTATGCCATAAGATAGGGATATTTTAATTGCTTTTTAAGAGCAGTGAGGAAGGGCGGAAGATGGCGGCGTGAGTAGAGCAGCGGAAATCTCCTCCCAAAACCGCATATATCTACGAAAATATAACAAAGACAACCCTTCCTAGAATAAAGACCAGAGGACACAGGACAATATCCAGACCACATCCGCACCTGAGAGAACCCAGCGCCTCACGAAGGGGGTAAGATAAAAGCCCCGGCCCCGCGGGAGCCGAGCGCCCCTCCCCCCAGCTCCCGGCGGGAGAAGAGCAGGCAGAGCGGGAGGGAGACGGAGCCCAGGACTGCCGAACACCCAGCCCCAGCCATCCAGGCCCAGACACAGTATGTGCCCAGGGGGCCCTGGATGTTAGGGAAACGGCAGCAAGGACAGTGAGCGGGCACTGGAGGCCGGGTGCCGGAGGACATAAGAAAAGCACGCGAACATTTTTTTTTTTTTTCCTGTTTTGTTTTGGCGAGCGCTTTTTGGAAGTCTTAAAGGGATAGGGCCCCCAATACAAGGGAAACAGGTCAGCAAGACCGGTGAGCAGATGACTGAGGCTGGCACCGGAGAATAAAGAAAAACGAGTGGCCACATTTTTTTTTTCTTTTTTTCAATTTAAATTTTTTTGTGTGTGTGGTCGTTGTTTTGTTTTGGCAGGTGCTTTTTGGAAGTCTTAAAGGGGCAGGGCGGGACACTTAATCCAGAGGTAGGGAATCCGGGGATCTCTGGGCACCCTAATCCCTGGGCTCCAGGGAGGAGGGAGGCCCCTTACAGAGATAAATAGCCCCCAGGCCGCTCCCCCTCCAACGCAACTCCACCACTTTGGAGCAGTGGCCCGAACCAGGCCACGCCCACAGCAACAGCGGAGATAAACTCTATAGTAGCCCTGCAGGAAGCAGAAACCCTGTCTGCCGCCAGCTACCCAGCACAAGCCACTAGAGGTCGCTGTTCTCCCAGGAGAGGGCCACAAACCAACAAGAAGGGAAGTCCTTCCAGCTGTCACTCGTCCCAGCTCTGCAAACTATTCCTATCACCATGAAAAGGCAAAACAACAGGCAGACAAAGATCACAGAGACAACACCAGAGAAGGAGACAGACCTAACCAGTCTTACTGACAAAGAATTCAAAATAAGAATCATAAACATGCTGACAGAGATGCAGAGAAATACGCAAGAGAAATGGGATGAAGTCCGGAGGGAGATCACAGATGCCAGAAAGGAGATAGCAGAAATGAAACAAACTCTGGAAGGGTTTATAAGCAGAATGGATAAGATGCAAGAGGCCATTGATGGAATTGAAACCAGAGAACAGGAACGCATAGAAGCTGACATAGAGAGAGATAAAAGGATCTCCAGGAATGAAACAATATTAAGAGAACTGTGTGACCAATCCAAAAGGAAAAATATCCGTATTATAGGGGTTCCAGAAGAAGAAGAGAGAGGAAAAGAGATGGAAAGTATCTTAGAAGAAATAATTGCTGAAAACTTCCCCAAACTGGGGGAGGAAATAATCGAACAGACCACGGAAATACACAGAACCCCCAACAGAAAGGACCCAAGGAGGACAACACCAAGACACATACTAATTAAAATGGCAAAGATCAAGGATAAAGAAAGAGTTTTAAAGGCAGCTAGAGAGAAAAAGGTCACCTATAAAGGAAAACCCATCAGGCTAACATCAGACTTCTCGACAGAAACCCTACAGGTCAGAAGAGAATGGCATGATATATTTAATGCAATGAAACAGAAGGGCCTTGAACCAAGGATACTGTATCCAGCACGACTATCATTCAAATATGACGGTGGGATTAAACAACTCCCAGACAAACAAAAGCTGAGGGAATTTGCTTCCCACAAACCACCTCTACAGAACATCTTACAGGGACTGCTCTAGATGGGAGCACTCCTAGAAAGAGCACAGCACAAAACATGCAACATATGAAGAATTGAGGAGGAGGAATAAGAAGGGAGAGAAGAAAAGAATCTCCAGACAGTGTATATAACAGCTCAATAAGCGAGTTAAGTTAGGCAGTAAGATACTAAAGAGGCTAACCTTGAACCTTTGGTAACCACGAATTTAAAGCCTGCAATGGCAATAAGTACATATCTTTCAATAGTCACCCTAAATGTAAATGGACTGAATGCACCAATCTAAAGACACAGAGTAATAGAATGGATAAAAAAGCAAGACCCATCTATATGCTGCTTACAAGAAACTCACCTCAAACCCAAAGACATGCACAGACTAAAAGTCAAGGGATGGAAAAACATATTTCAGGCAAACAACAGCGAGAAGAAAGCAGGGGTTGCAGTACTAATATCAGACAAAATAGACTTCAAAACAAAGAAAGTAACAAGAGATAAAGAAGGACACTACATAATGATAAAGGGCTCAGTCCAACAAGAGGATATAACCATTATAAATATATATGCACCCAACACAGGAGCACCAGCATATGTGAAACAAATACTAACAGAACTGAAGGGGGAAATAGACTGCAATGCATTCATTCTAGAAGACTTCAACACACCACTCACCCCAAAGGATAGATCCACTGGGCAGAAAATAAGTAAGGACACGGAAGCACTGAACAACACAGTAGAGCAGATGCACCTAATAGACATCTATAGAACTGTACATCCAAAAGAAACAGGATATACATTCTTCTCAAGTTCACATGGAACATTCTCCAGAATAGACCACCTACTAGGCCACAAAAAGAGCCTCAGAAAATTCCAAAAGATTGAAATCCTACCAACCAACTTTTCAGACCACAAAGGCATAAAACTAGAAATAAACTGTACAAAGAAAGCAAAGAGGCTCACAAACACATGGAGGCTTAACAACACACTCCTAAATAATCAATGGATCAACGACCAAATCAAAATGGAGATCCAGCAATATTTGGAAACAAATGACAACAACAACACTAAGCCCCAACTTCTGTGGGACGCAGCAAAAGCAGTCTTAAGAGGAAAGTATATAGCAATCCAAGCATATTTTTAAAATGGAGAACAATCCCAAATGAATGATCTAATGTCACAATTATCGAAATTGGAAAAAGAAGAACAAATGTGGCCTAAGGTCAGCAGAAGTAGGGACATAATAAAGATGAGAGAAGAAATAAATAAAATTGAGAGAAATAAAACAATAGCAAAAATCAATGAAACCAAGAGCTGGTTCTTCGAGAAAATAAACAAAATAGATAAGCCTCTAGCCAGACTTATTAAGAAGAAAAGAGAGTCAACACAAATCAACAGTATCAGAAACGAGAAAGGAAAAATCACGACGGACCACACAGAAATACAAAGAATTATTAGAGAATACTATGAAAACCTATATGCTAACAAGCTGGGAAACCTAGGAGAAATGGACAACTTCCTAGAAAAATACAACCTTCCACGACTGACCCAGAAAGAAACAGAAAATCTAAACAGACCAATTACCAGCAACGAAATTGAAGCGGTAATCAAAAAACTACCAAAGAACAAAACCCCCGGGCCAGATGGATTTACCATGGAATTTTATCAGAAATACAGGGAAGACATAATACCCATTCTCCTTAAAGTTTTCCAAAAAATAGAGGAGGAGGGGATACTCCCAAACTCATTCTATGAAGCTAACATCACCCTAATACCAAAAGCAGGCAAAGACCCCACCAAAAAAGAAAACTACAGACCAATATCCCTGAGGAACGTAGATGCAAAAATACTCAACAAAATATTAGCAAACCGAATTCAAAAATACATCAAAAGGACCATACACCATGACCAAGTGGGATTCATCCCAGGGATGCAAGGATGGTACAACATTCGAAAGTCCATCAACATCATCCACCACATCAACAAAAAGAAAGACAAAAACCACATGATCATCTCCATAGATGCTGAAAAAGCATTTGACAAAGTTCAACATCCATTCATGATAAAAACTCTCAGCAAAATGGGAATAGAGGGCAAGTACCTCAACACAATAAAGGCCATCTATGATAAACCCACAGCCAACATTATATTGAACAGCGAGAAGCTGAAAGCATTTCCTCTGAGATCGGGAACTAGACAGGGATGCCCACTCTCCCCACTGTTATTTAACATAGTACTGGAGGTCCTAGCCACGGCAATCAGACAAAACAAAAAAATACAAGGAATCCAGATTGGTAATGAAGAAGTTAAACTGTCACTATTTACAGATGACATGATACTGTACATAAAAAACCCTAAGGACTCCACCCCAAAACTACTAGAACTGATATCGGAATTCAGCAAAGTTGCAGGATACAAAATCAACACACAGAAATCTGTGGCTTTCCTATACACTAACAATGAACCAACAGAAAGAGAAATCAGGAAAACAACTCCATTCACAATTGCATCAAAAAAAAAAATACCTAGGAATAAACCTAACCAAGGAAGTGAACGACTTATAATCTGAAAACTACAAGTCACTCTTAAGAGAAATTAAAGGGGACACTAACAGATGGAAACTCATCCCATGCTCATGCCTAGGAAGAATTAATATCGTCAAAATGGCCATCCTGCCCAAAGCAATATACAGATTTGATGCAATCCCTATGAAAATACCAGCAACATTCTTCAATGAACTGGAACAAATAATTCAAAAATTCATATGGAAACACCAAAGACCCCGAATAGCCAAAGCAATCCTGAGAAAGAAGAATAAAGTAGGGGGGATCTCACTCCCCAACTTCAAGCTCTACTATAAAGCCATAGTAATCAAGACAATTTGGTACTGGCACAAGAACAGAGCCACAGACCAATGGAACAGACTAGAGAATCCAGACATTAACCCAGACATATATGGTCAATTAATATTTGATAAAGGAGCCATGGACATACAATGGTGAAATGACAGTCTCTTCAACAGATGGTGCTGGCAAAACTGGACAGCTACATGTAGGAGAATGAAACTGGACCATTGTCTAACCCCATATACAAAAGTAAACTCAAAATGGATCAAAGACCTGGATGTATGTCATGAAACCATTAAACTCTTAGAAAAAAAACATAGGCAAAAACCTCTTAGACATAAACATGAGTGACCTCTTCTTGAACTTATCTCCCCGGGCAAGGAAAACAACAGCAAAAATGAACAAGTGGGACTATATTAAGCTGAAAAGCTTCTGTACAGCAAGAGACACCATCAATAGAACAAAAAGGAACCCTACAGTATGGGAGAATATATTTGAAAATGACACATCCGATAAAGGTTTGACGTCCAGAATATATAAAGAGCTCACACACCTCAACAAACAAAAAACAAATAACCCAATTAAAAAATGGGCAAAGGAACTGAACAGACGATTGTCCAAAAAAGAAATACAGATGGCCAACAGACACATGAAAAGATGCTCCACATCACTAATTATCAGAGAAATGCAAATTAAAACTACAATGAGGTATCACCTCACACCAGTAAGGATGGCTGCCATCCAAAAGACAGAGAACAACAAATGTTGGCGAGGCTGTGGAGAAAGGGGAAACCTCCTACACTGCTGGTGGGAATGTAAATTAGTTCAACCATTGTGGAAAGCAGTATGGAGGTTCATCAAAATGCTCAAAACAGACATACCATTTGACCCAGGAATTGCACTCCTAGGAATTTACCCTAAGAATGCAGCAATCAAGTATGAGAAAGACCAATGCACCCCTATGTTTATCGCAGCACAATTTACAATAGCCAAGAATTGGAAGCAACCTAAATGTCCATCAATAGATGAATGGATAAAGAAGATGTGGTACATATACACAATGGAATACTACTCAGCCATAAGAAAAGGGCAAATCCAACCATTTGCAGCAACATGGATGGAGCTACAGGCTATTATGCTCAGTGAAATAAGCCAAGCACAGAAAGAGAAATACCAAATGATTTCACTCATCTGTGGAGTATAAGAACAAAGGAAAAACTGAAGGAACAAAACAGCAGCAGAATCACAGAACTCAAGAATGGACTAACAGGTACCAAAGAGAAAGGGACTGGGGTGGATGGGTAGGTAGGGAGGGATAAGGGGGGGAGAAGTAGGGGGGTATTAAGATTAGCATGCATAGGGTGTAGGAGAAAAGGGAGGGCTGTACAACACAGAGAAGGCAAGTAGGGATTTTACAACATTTTGCTATGCTGATGGACAGTGACTGTAAAGGGGTTTATAGGGGGGACCTGGTATAGGGGAGAGCCTAGTAAACATAATATTCGTCATGTAAGTGTACATTAGTGATATCAAAAAAAAAAAAGGGCAGTTCCTGTGTGGTAACCTCCAATGAGTTTTACACAAGAGTATAAAGGGCATATAAAAGTGTAGGCAAAGGGTCTGTTTGTGTTTATACAGAGGATCAAAGCCTAATTGGGCTATCCCAAAAATGAACTAAGATACGATATG
This sequence comes from Manis pentadactyla, assembly GCF_030020395.1. Lineage (NCBI taxonomy): Eukaryota > Metazoa > Chordata > Mammalia > Pholidota > Manidae > Manis > Manis pentadactyla. The sequence continues at coordinate 38,706,001 of NC_080032.1, read as the reverse complement.
AAAAAGAACTTCCAACATCAGCACTCTCTGGAAGACTCATGCCAGAAGATGATCATCAAAAAACCCCAACAAAGATCCACACACTGCTACAGCTGTAGATGCACTCATCCCACCAGTTCCTGGACTTGCCATGGGAATGAGGAAGGAGATATCTAAGCTGGCCTGTGCATACAGTAAAACAACAAATTTGACTGGATCTATACTGTTGGAACTCAATCAAGAATTAGGAGAAGTGCAAATTGTAGCACTCCAAAATCTTACAACTACAGACTATTTACTGTTAAAAGAACATAAGGGATGTGAACATTCCCCAGGAATGGGTTGTTTTAATTTGTCTGATTTCTCTCAGACTGTTCAAGTTCAGTTGGACAATATCCACCATATCATAGATAAGTTTTCACAAATGCCTAAGGTGCCTAACTGGTTTTCTTGGTTTCACTGGAGATGGCTGGTAATTACAGATATGCTTTGGTTATGTAACTATACTCCTATTATGTTAATGTGTGTGCACAATTTAAGTAGTAGCTTAAAACCTATACATGCTGAAGTTACTCTACAAGAAGATATGTCAAAGAAATAGTCAATCTTCCCATGTTTTCTTCCGTCTGCTACCTCTATAGCTTTTCTTCTTCCTTCCTAATTACAACCCTTAAATAGAATTAGTGCCTCATATCGAATTTACCAAGTATCATAATTTCTCCAAGTGCTAAAGATACCTCAAGACAAGTGCTGGGCATAGAAGCCACAGGGCATAAATCTGCAAAGAAGTAAAAAGCTAACCTTTCCAAACAATAAGGCTTCTCTTTCACTTACCAACTTTACATCTCCCTGTATGGCCCCGGAAGTTGACTGTTTAGCCAGAGACGGGTAAGATTCCTCAAGGGAGGAACAACCTAAGACAGGCAGTCACAGGGGGGTCATCAGGTGAGAAATTGGGGATCAACAGAGGTGAGGCTTAGAACCTCACCCCCCCATTCTGAGAGAAATCTTCTGCATACGTGGATGTTTTATTGCCCTTGTCTAGCTTGGATTAACACATAGTCTACAGGCACACACTTGATCATCTACATTTGCTCTCTTACAACACTAAACTATGTTTTCTACCTTTATCTTGTATCTACCTACCACTTCAGCATTTTATTAAAAATAATAATAAAATAAAGAGAGAAATGTGGTATCCACATATAAATCAAGTATAAAAATCAAATGAGTATTCATATTTGAACTGACTGTTTATAGTTCATAATGCATGAGCAAAACTGAAGGTTTCTGTGATGGCTGCCCTTGTAGTGTTCACCATGTAAGAACTTATTCACTATGTAGGAATTTGTTCTCCATGTAAGAACTTGTTTGTTATGCCTCAGAAGATTGGAGACTGACGAAAATTAGGCTTGGGGCAGATTAATGATTGTGCATTGAGCACTGACTCCCCTATACAGAATTTTATTGTTGTTAACAACCATTTGATCAATAAATATGAGAGATGCCCTCACAAAAACAAACAAACAAACAAACAAACACACACAAAAAAGTGTACACTTCCAATGGTAAAATAACAAGTAACCGGGATGTAATGAATATAGTCAAGATATTGTAACAGCTTGGTATGGTGATAGCTGGTACCTAGAATTGTCATGTATATAAATGTTGAATCACTATGTTGTACACCTGAAACTAATGTAATGTAATACCATGTGTCAACTACCCTTCAATAAAAAAATAATTATCTACAAAAAAAAAAAAAAAAAGGAGCAGTGAAAAATTTTCTACTCCTAATTATGTACAAGGATGCATGCTTCATTTATGGTCTACTAAACCTGCATTTTAGAATGCTTTAATCTTTACTAATTTAATATGCAAAAATTGTATTTTAATTTGAATTTCTTTGACTATCACTGAAAATGAAGAATTTCTACATTTTATCAATAGTTATGTAATGATATTTGCAAATTGCTTGTATTTTAATTTGCCATTTATTCATGTTTAGTATAAGCTCTTTCTATATTATATTAAAGATTTATTCCTTGTATTTGCTGTAAATTTTTTTTCTTAACTTTGTCTATGCTTTCTCAGATAAGTAAAGTTATTTACTTTTTAATATTTCAATCAAAAAATATTTTCATTTTTATTAATTTTATTATTCTAAGTTTACTATATCCTTTCTCCTATAGAGGTCAGTTAAATAGCACATGTACATTATACTTTTTATGACTGAATTTAAAGAGTTTACTCTTTATTACCTTGAAATTCATTTTGATGTAAGTTAAAGTTAAATTTTGTTGTCAATTTCTTTTTTTTTATAATATCAAATCAATATTCTGAAAAATATTTGTTAAATAATCCTTCTCTTTCCAGCTGATATATATACCTGATTTAATGTATATTAAATTCCATTTACATTATAGTCTGTATCTAAGTGATATACTTATTTCATAAATCTGCCTCTAAATGCTTCTATCATTTTATTACTAAAACTTTACAGTAAAGTAAGACTATGGAGATAATAAAAAGATCATTGGTTGCTGTGCTGGGGGAAAGGAAGAAATGAATAAATAAAGCAGTGAAAATATTCTGTATGGTACCAAAATGATGGCTACATGTCATTATGTATTTGTCCAAACCCATAGAATGTACAACACCAAGAGTGAATTCTTATGTAAACTGTGGACTTTATGATGTGTCAATACAGATTCATCAGTTCTAACAAATGCACAACTCTGTAAGGGAGGCTGATAATCGGGGAGGCTATACATGTGCAGGGGAAGGGAATATATGGGAAATCTCTATATTTTCCCTTAAATTTTTCTGTGAACCTAAAATTGCCCCACCAGTAAAGTCTTAACACTAAAAAAGAAAAAGTTTATACTATACTTTAGTAGCCAAATCTTGCCTAACACCAATCCTTGTGATTTCGTTTTTTAAACATAGCCATTCTCATTTGTTTTTAAGTTTTCTAGGGGAAATTTAGAATTACAATTATAATGGAAAATATTGGCACAACTAAGAGTTGGCTTTTTAAAAAGATAATAAAATGCAACAAATGTTTACCTGAACTAACAACCAAAAAAGAGAGAAGGCTGAAGTAAGTAAAAATCAAAAAAAGAAGAGGAGACATTACAATGGATACCACAGAAATGGAAAAGATTATATGAGACTATTATGAACAATTATATGCCAAGAAATTGGACAATCAAAAGAAATGGACAAATTCCTAGAAACACAGAAAATACAAAAAAACAAAATAGGAGATATATCAGTAACCAAAAAGCTCCCAACAAAGAAAAGCCCAGGACTGGATTGTTTCACATTTCAAGAAGTAATAGGACACCATTTTAAATTCTTCAAAAAAATGTGAGGAAACACTTCTAAATTCATTTTATGAGGCCAGCATCACCTGATAGCAAAGCCAGAAAAACGTCACAAGAGAACGACAGTCCAATATCTATGAAGAACATAGATTTTAATGTCCTCAACAAAACATCGGCGAACTGAATTCAACAGCACTTTTAAGTGATCAAATATGACCAAGTGGGATGTATTCCTGGGCTACCAGGAAGGCTCAACATATAAAATCAGTGTGTTTCACCACATTAAAAGAATGGAAGATGAAACAATCACATGATCATCTCCATAGATGCAGAAAAGTTATTTGACAAATTCAGTACCCTTTCAGATAAACACTCTCAAAATAATTAGTCATAGATGGAATTCATCTCAATACAGTAAAGGCCACATTAAAAAAAAAAGAATTATAATTTCAAATTCTAAAAAGTCTTGTAGATTTATTGGGATTATGTCAAAAGTAAATAAATTTAGGATAATTGTCATTTTAATAATGTTAACTTAACATAGCCCTTTCAGGAAAATGTAGCCTCTTCACTTAACATTTCTGTTACGTATCTTGATAAAAGACTTAGAGTTGTTTTCTTTCCTTCTCGCTTTCTCACTTCCCTCCTTCCTTCCTTCCTTCCTTCCTTCCTTCCTTCCTTCCTTCCTTCCTTCCTTTCTTCCTTCCTTTCTTCTTTCTCTCTTCCTTTAAAAAAATCTGGCACACATTTGGTTACAATTATTCACATCTATTGTTATTTTGTTAATATTTTCTAACAATTTATTAATGGTATTTAGGAAAACTATTTTAATATATTTTTCCTGCTTTATTGAGATACGATTGGCATTGTGCAAATTTTTATATATATATATATATGTGTGTGTTTGTATATATATATATATATATAAAACATTATGCAAATTTAAACTGTACAATGTATTGATCTGACACATTTATGTGTTACAAAATGATCACCACCACAGCATTAGCTGACAACTTCATACTGTCACATAATTAACACATATTTTCATGGTAAGAACTTTTAAAACCTATTCTCTTTGCAACTTTCAAGTTTAAAATACAGGATTATCATGGTTATGTATTTTTCTAATCTTTGTTTCCATTCCTGAATTGGCTCAATAGATTTCCTATATGTTCTTAATGCCTAATAGTGGTATTTTTTTCTCTTCTTCCCAATTGTTATAATTCTTATTTTTATCATTTTCAGTACTGCTTTGGTTATAACTGCCATAAAAACAATAATATTACACATATAATAATATTACACATCTTTGCCTTGATTGTGGTTTTAATGGAAATATCTCCAACTTTCCACCTTCAGGTATAATACTGCCTATTGATTTTGCCAATATCTTCATCAAGTTAATAAATACCCTTCTCTTCCTAATTTATTAATCATTTTTATATGGGATCAGAGTTCAATTTAAACCACTGCCTTTTCCAGCATCTACTGAGATAATTAAATTTTCAAAATTTTGCTAGTTGGTATTATATATTATATTATTAATTTAAAAATGCATATCTTTGCATTTCTGTATTTCAAAATGAAGTAGTCTTTTGTTATGCTGTTGAATTTTATTTACTAGTACTTTTAAAGATATTTATATGTATAATGAGGTTACATATTTTTCTCTTTTGCCTCACACCTGTCAGTTTTAGAGTTAAATTACAACTTGATTTTCAGCCCTCCCTTTCCGTTAAAGTTGGCCTCTTTGAAAAGGTAACATTTTAGCAAAGACATGAAGCAAGTGAGGGAGTTAGTCATGCATCTATTTGGTTGAAGACAGAGGGTACAGTCAGTGCAAAGTCCTAAACTAATAATTCCCTTCAATGATCGAGGCATAGCTCTGGACCAGGGCTTTAAGAAGGAATAAAATATCAACCCTGCTCTGGAATCTAGTGATAAAAGTATATTGATTGTTCTGTCTTCAGTAAGAAAACTGTCATGAGAGAGATAGGTACCATGCTTTTGGAGGACACATGAAAGGTTTCTAACCCTCTGGAGGCCAAGTCTGAAATGAGCTCCTGCTGGAGACCTCACTTCACATGGAAGGGTGAAGGACAGATGAAGGAGCAAGACACACGTGGGAATAAAATACACACAGATAATTCCACAGTGGAGTATAATGTGAGTAAGTAGTACAAGAGGTTGAGCATTAGAAGAGAGAGCTAGGAGGGGCCACATTATGTTGTGCCAATGTCAGGCATATGTTATCTCTATTTGTCATTAAAAAGCTATTGAAGGCATAGGGCAGGGAAAGACTTGACTACATTTTAGTTTAGAAAAGTGACTGGTTGTCATGCATAAATGATGCTGAATTTGTATGAAACCAAACTGAAAGCAAGGGGGTCAGTTTTTAGGGTTCTGTTGATCATCCATGCAAAGGCTGAGACAGACTGAATGAAGTCAGAAAGAGGAGAAGGACAGGATGGGTGGATTCAAGAGCCATTCAGTGACTAACGTGGGCAGGCCTGTCTACTGGCTGGATGGAGAAGGAAGTGAGAGCTTGAGATCTAGCACTATTCCTAAATTTCTGGATTGTATGATTGGGTAAAAGGTGGTTGCCTTCCAGGATGGTTTCCCTCCCAAAGAATGCTGGAAAAAGAGCTGGTTATGGAACATGATAAAGAAACTAAGCACATCCATTATGACAAGGTCAAATTAAAGGCACTGGGTTCAAGATATCAAACAGGCTCTGCGTGTGTATCTGTATTGTGTAGGGGTGTCTGTGTGTTATATAGCAGTGTTTTAATTTCTTTTGTCCAAAAGTAGTGTACATTTTTCATAGTACATCTGAAAGCCTGTTTTATTTTGTGCTTGACACTTAATACATTTATGTGTGTTTCTAATAAATGTTAAACATATCCAGAGGGCTTGTTTATTAATTGAATTTCCTGAGGCATAAATCATCCCCATGAGGGGCTAATAATCTGATAATGTCAGAACTTGAATGCCACAAATATTGATGAGAGTGGTTTAAGAACTCCTTAAAGACTCTATTAGTCATATTTGTCTTTTAGCTTTTACTGGAATACGAATTTCTTTCATTATCTCACTTTCATACACCTGCGAACCTTCCTGTTTTAGGAAGCCTTCAACAATGACCTTTTGATGTGTCATCATTAAGAAGACAAACGTACCATGTCTGAAAGCATTACCTCAATCACGTTCCTTCCAGTAGGAAGAAACTTGCCCCTGATTATTGAGAGGAGGTGAAATGAAGCCAGAAAGCCCCAGGGTCCTAGCATATCGGCTTCCCCCCAGGCTGTTCTCTGTGGCCTCCCACTTAGCAGCTCCGTGCTTCCCATTGTTTGAGCCCTCAGATGTGAAGGAAGCAGCAGCCTTTTCCAGGCAGGTGGCAGGGGGGTGAAGTCACCCTTCAGCACCAATAGAGACAGAGTGCTGGACCACACAGGTGCAAGGCAGAGCCTGGGTCTCAGAGGGAGAGGATCCTGAGGAAAATGGGGTAATGAGACAGGAATTAAAGGAGGGGCGATGGGATGTTACTGCAGAGGAAGCTCTTCCCAGTGGAGTCCTGAAACTCATAATAACTCTGACAAAAATTCAAACTAAGGGGGGTGGAGCCAAGATGGTGGCATGAGTAGAGCAGCAGAAATCTCCTCCCAGAACCACATATATCTATGAAAATATAACAAAGACAACTCTTCCTAGAATAAAGACCAGAGGACACAGGACAACATCCAGACCACATCCGCACCTGAGAGAACCCAGCGCCTCGCGAAGGGGGTAAGATACAAGCCCCGGACCCGTGGGACCCGAGCGCCCATCCCCCCAGCTCCCTGCAGGAGAAGAGTAGGCAGAGCGGGAGGGAGACGGAGCACAGGACTGCCGAACACCCAGCCCCAGCCATCCTGACCAGAGCGCAGACACAGTGCATGCGTGGGGCCCTGGATACTAGGGAAACAGGGCAGCAAGAATGGTGAGCAGGTACCGGAGGCCTGGCGCCAGAGGACATAAGAAAAGCGAGCAACCCTTCTTTTTTCTTTTTTTTTTTAATAGTTTTGTTGAGGTGAGTGCTTTTTGGCAGTCTTAAAGGGACAGGAACCCCAATACTAGGGAAACAGGGCAGCAAGAACGGTGAGCAGATGCCTGAGGCTGGCGCCGGAGAATAAAGAAAAATGAGCAGCAATTATTTATTTATTAATTTATATTTATTTTCAAATTTTTTTTTTTTTTTTGTCGTCATTTTGTTTTGGAGGGTGCTTTTTGGAAGTCTTAAAGGGGCAGGGTGGGACACTTAATCCAGAGGTAGGGAATCCAGGGATCTCTGGGTACCCTAATCCCCTGGGCTGCAGGGAGCACGGAGGACCCTTACGGAGATAAAAAGCCTCCCAGCCGCTACCCCTCCAACAGACTCCACCACTTTGGGGCAGCTGCCCGAGCCAGGCCATGCCCACAGCAACAGCGGAGACAAACTCCATAGCAGCCGGACAGGAAGCAGAAGCCCTGTCTGCGCGCAGCTGCCCAGCACAAGCCACTAGAGGCCGCTGTTCTCCCAGGAGAGGAGGGCCACAAACCAACAAGAAGGGAAGTTCTTCCAGCCGTCACTCGTCCCAGCTCTTCAAACTATTCCTATCACCATGAAAAGGCAAAGCTACAGGCAGACAAAGATCACAGAGACAACACCAGAGAAGGAGACAGACCTAACCAGTCTTACTGACAAAGAATTCAAAATAAGAATCATAAACATGCTGACAGAGATGCAGAGAAATATGCAAGAGAAATGGGATGAAGTCCGGAGGGAAACCACAGATGCCAGAAAGGAGATCGCAGAAATGAAACAAACTCTGGAAGGGTTTATAAGCAGAATGGATAGGATGCAAGAGGCCATTGATGGAATTGAAACCAGAGAACAGGAACGCATAGAAGCTGACATAGAGAGAGATAAAAGGATCTCCAGGAATGAAACAATATTAAGAGAACTGTGTGACCAATCCAAAAGGAAAAATATCCGTATTATACGGGTTCCAGAAGAAGAAGAGAGAGGAAAAGAGATGGAAAGTATCTTAGAAGAAATAATTGCTGAAAACTTCCCCAAACTGGGGGAGGAAATAATCGAACAGACCACGGAAATACACAGAACCCCCAACAGAAAGGACCCAAGGAGGACAACACAAGACACATACTAATTAAAATGGCAAAGATCAAGGACAAAGAAAGAGTTTTATTTTATTTTATTTTTTTTAGATAATTATTTTTTATTGAAGGGTAGTTGACACACAGTATTACATTACATTAGTTTCAGGTGTACAACACAGTGATTCAACATTTATATACATGATAATTCTAGGTACCAGCTATCACCATACCAAGTTGTTACAATATTTTGACTATATTCCTTATGCTATACATTATATCCCGGTTACTTATTTATTTTACAATTGGAAGTGTGTACTTTTTTTTTGGTTGTTGTTGTTAGGGCATCTCTCATATTTATTGATCAAATGGTTGTTAACAACAATAAAATTCTGTATAGGGGAGTCAATGCTCAATGCACAATCATTAATCCACCCCAAGCCTAATTTTCGTCAGTCTCCAATCTTCTGAAGCATAACGAACAAGTTCTTACATGGAGAACAAATTCTTACATAGTGAATAAGTTACATGGTGAATAGTACAAGGGCAGTCATCACAGAAACTTTTGGTTTTGCTCATGCATTATGAACTATAAACAGTCAGTTCAAATATGAATACACATTTGATTTTTATACTTGATTTATATGTGGATACCACATTTCTCTCTTTATTATTTTTAATAAAATGCTGAAGTGGTAGGTAGATACAACATAAAGGTAGAAAACATAGTTTAGTGTTGTAAGAGAGCAAATGTAGATGATCAGGTGTGTGCCTGTAGACTATGTGTTAATCCAAGCTAGACAAGGGCAATAAAACATCCACATATGCAGAAGATTTCTCTCAGAACAGGGAGGGTGAGGTTCTAAGCCTCACCTCTGTTGATCCCCAATTTCTCACCTGATGACCCCTCTGTGACTGTGCCTGTCTTAGGTTGTTCCTCCCTTGAGGAATCTTACCCGTCTCTGGCTAACCAGTCATCTTCCGGGGCCATACAGGGAAATGTTAAGTTGGTAAGTGAGAGAGAAGCCTTACTGTTTGAAATGGTTAGCTTTTTATTTCTTTGCATATTTATGCCCTGTGGCTTCTATGCCCAGCATTTGTCTTGAGGTATCTTTACCACTTGGAGGAGTTATGATACTCGGTAAATTTGATATGAGGCACGAATTCTATTTAAGAATTCGTTATAATTAGGAAGGAAGAAGAAAAGCTATAGAAGTAGCAGGCGGAAGAAAACATGGGAAGATTGATTATTTCTTTGACATATCTTCTTGTAGAGTAACTTCAGCATGTATAGATTTTAAGCTACTACTTAAATTGCGCACACACATTAACATAATAGGAGTATAGTTACATAACCAAAGCATACCTGTAATTACCAGCCATCTCCAGTGAAACCAAGAAAACCAGTTAGGCACCCTAGGCATTTGTGAAAACTTATCAATGATATGATGGTTATTATCTAACTGAATTTGAATAGTTTGAGAAAAATCAGACAAATTAAAACAACCCATTCCTGGGCACTGTTCACATCCCATATGTTCTTTTAACAGTAAATAGTCTGTAGTTGTAAGATTTTGGAGCGCTACAATTTGCACTTCTCCTAATTCTTGGTTGAGTTCCAACAGTATAGATCCAGTCAAATTTGTTGTTTTACTGTATGCACAGGCCAGCTTAGATATCTCCTTCATTCCCATGGCAAGTCCAGGAGCTGGTGGGATGAGTGCATCTACAGCTGTAGCAGTGCATGGATCTTTGTTGGGGTTTTTTGATGATCATCTTCTGGCATGAGTCTTCCCGAGAGTGCTGATGTTGGAAGTTCTCTTTCATATCGTATCTTAGTTCATTTTCGGGGTAGCCAAATTAGGCTTTGATCCTCTGTATAAACACAAACAGACCCTTTGCCTACACTTTTATATGTCCTTTATATCATTGTGTAGAACTCATTAGAGGTCACCACATAGGAACTGCATTTTTTTTTAATCATTAATCTACACTTACATGACGAATACTTTGTTTACTAGGCTCTCCCCTATACCAGGTCCCCCCTATATACTCCTTTACAGTCACTGTCCATCAGCGTAGCAACCTGTTGTAGAATAAATACTTGTCTTCTCTGTGTTGTACAGCCCTCCCCTTTCTCCCACCCCGCTATTGATGCTAATCTTAATACCCCCCTACTTCTCCCCCCCTTATCCCTCCCTACCCACCCATCCTCCCCAGTCCCTTTCCCTTTGGTACCTGTTAGTCCATTCTTGAGTTCTGTGATTCTGCTGCTGTTTTGTTCCTTCAGTTTTTCCTTTGTTCTTATATTCCACAGATGAGTGAAATCATTTGGTATTTCTCTTTCTCTGCTTGGCTTGTTTCACTGAGCAAAATACCCTCCAGCTCCATCCATGTTGCTGCAAATGGTTGGATTTGCCCTTTTCTTATGGCTGAGTAGTATTCCATTGTGTATATGTACTACATCTTCTTTATCCATTCATCTATCGATGGACATTTAGGTTGCTTCCAATTCTTGGCTATTGTAAATAGTGCTGCGATAAACATAGGGGTGCACTGATCTTTCTCATACTTGATTGCTGCATTCTTAGGGTAAATTCCTAGGAGTGCAATTCCTGGGTCAAATGGTAAGTCTGTTTTGAGCATTTTGATGTACCTCCATACTGCTTTCCACAATGGTTGAACAAGTTTACATTCCCACCAGCAGTGTAGGAGGGTTCCCCTTTCTCCACAGCCTCGCCAACATTTGTTGTTGTTTGTCTTTTGGATGGCAGCCATCCTTACTGGTGTGAGGTGATACCTCATTGTAGTTTTAATTTGCATTTCTCTGATAATTAGCGATGTGGAGCATCTTTTCATGTGTCTGTTGGCCATCTGTATTTCTTTTTTGGAGAACCGTCTGTTCAGTTCCTTTGCCCATTTTTTAATTGGGTTATTTGTTTTTTGTTTGTTGAGGCGTGTGAGCTCTTTATATATTCTGGACGTCAAGCCTTTATCGGATGTGTCATTTTCAAATATATTCTCCCATACTGTAGGGTTCCTTTTTGTTCTATTGATGGTGTCTTTTGCTGTACAGAAGCTTTTCAGCTTAATATAGTCCCACTTGTTCATTTTTGCTGTTGTTTTCCTTGCCCGGGGAGATATGTTCAAGAAGAGGTCACTCATGTTTATGTCTAAGAGGTTTGTGCCTATGTTTTCTTCCAAGAGTTTAATGGTTTCATGACTTACATTCAGGTCTTTGATCCATTTTGAGTTTACTTTTGTATATGGGGTTAGACGATGGTCCAGTTTCATTCTCCTACATGTAGCTGTCCAGTTTTGCCAGCACCATCTGTTGAAGAGACTGTCATTTCGCCATTGTATGTCCATGGCTCCTTTATCAAATATTAATTGACCATATATGTCTGAGTTAATGTCTGGATTGTCTAGTCTGTTCCATTGGTCTGTGGCTCTGTTCTCGTGCCAGTACCAAATTGTCTTGATTACTATGGCTTTATAATAGAGCTTGAAGTTGGGGAGTGAGATTCCCCCCTACTTTATTCTTCTTTCTCAGGATTGCTTTGGCTATTCGGGGTCTTTGGTGGTTCCATATGAATTTTTGAATTATTTGTTCCAGTTCATTGAAGAATGTTGCTGGTAGTTTCATAGGGATTGCATCAAATCTGTATATTGCTTTGGGCAGGATGGCCATTTTGACGATATTAATTCTTCCTAGCCATGAGCATGGGATGCGTTTCCATCTGTTATTGTCCCCTTTAATTTCTTTTAAGAGTGACTTGTAGTTTTCAGAATATAAGTCTTTCACTTCTTTGGTTAGGTTTATTCCTAGGTATTTTATTTTTTTTGATGCAATTGTGAATGGAGTTGTTTTCCTGATTTCTCTTTCTGTTGGTTCATTGTTGGTATATAGGAAAGCCACAGATTTCTGTGTGTTGATTTTGTATCCTGCAACTTTGCTGTATTCCGATATCAGTTCTAGTAGTTCTGGGGTGGAGTCTTTAGGGTTTTTTATGTACAGTATCATGTCATCTGCAAATAGTGACAGTTTGACTTCTTCTTTGCCAATCTGGATTCCTTGTATTTTTTTGTTTTGTCTGATTGCCGTGGCTAGGACCTCTAGTACAATGTTAAGTAACAGTGGGGAGAGTGGGCATCCCTGTCTAGTTCCCGATCTCAGCGGAAATGCTTTCAGCTTCTCGCTATTCAATATAATGTTGGCTGTGGGTTTTTCATAGATGGCCTTTATTTTGTTGAGGTACTTGCCCTCTATTCCCATTTTGCTGAGAGTTTTTATCATGAATGGATGTTGAACTTTGTCAAATGCTTTTTCAGCATCTATGGAGATGATCATGTGGTTTTTGTCTTTCTTTTTGTTGATGTGGTGGATGATATTGATGGACTTTCGAATGTTGTGCCATCCTTGCATCCCTGGGATGACTCCCACTTGGTCATGGTGTACGATGGTTTTGATGTATTTTTGAATTCGGTTTGCTAATATTTTGTTGAGTATTTTTGCATCTACGTTCATCAGGGATATTGGTCTGTAGTTTTCTTTTTTGGTGGTGTCTTTGCCTGGTTTTGGTATTAGGGTGATGTTAGCTTCATAGAATGAGTTTGGGAGTATCCCCTCCTCTTCTATTTCTTGGAAAACTTTAAGGAGAATGGGTATTATGTCTTCCCTGTATGTCTGATAAAATTCCGAGGTAAATCCATCTGGCCCCGGGGTTTTGTTCTTTGGTAGTTTTTTGATTACCGCTTCAATTTCGTTGCTGGTAATTGGTCTGTTTAGATTTTCTGTTTCTTTTTGGGTCAGTCTTGGAAGGTTGTATTTTTCTAGGAAGTTGTCCATTTCTCCTAGGTTTCCCAGCTTGTTAGCATATAGGTTTTCATAGTAGTCTCTAATAATTCTTTGTATTTCTGCGGGATCTGTTGTGATTTTTCCTTTCTCATTTCTGATACTGTTGATTTGTGTTGACTCTCTTTTCCTCTTAATAAGTCTGGCTAGAGGCTTATCTATTTTGTTTATTTTCTCGAAGAACCAGCTCTTGGTTTCATTGATTTTTGCTATTGTTTTATTCTTCTCAATTTTATTTATTTCTTCTCTGATCTTTATTATGTCCCTCCTTCTGCTGACCTTAGGCCTCATTTGTTCTTCTTTTTCCAATTTTGATAGTTGTGACATTAGACCGTTCATTTGGGATTGCTCTTCCTTTTTTAAATATGCTTGGAGTGCTATATACTTTCCTCTTAAGACTGCTTTTGCTGCGTCCCACAGAAGTTGGGGCTTAGTGTTGTTGTTGTCATTTGTTTCCATATATTGCTGGATCTCCATTTTGATTTGGTCATTGATCCATTGATTATTTAGGAGCGTGTTGTTTAGCCTCCATGTGTTTGTGAGCCTTTTTGCTTTCTTTGAACAGTTTATTTCTAGTTTAATGCCTTTGTGGTCTGAAAAGTTGGTTGGTAGGATTTCAATCTTTTGGAATTTTCTGAGGCTCTTTTTGTGTCCTAGTATGTGGTCTATTCTGGAGAATGTTCCATGTGCACTTGAGAAGAACGTGTATCCTGTTGCTTTTGGATGTAGAGTTCTGTAGATGTCTATTAGGTCCATCTGTTCTAGTGTGTTGTTCAGTGCCTCTGTGTCCTTACTTATTTTCTGTCTGGTGGATCTGTCCTTTGGAGTGAGTGGTGTGTTGAAGTCTCCTAGAATGAATGCATTGCATTCTATTTCCTCCTTTAGTTCTGTTAATATTTGCTTCAGGTATGTTGGTGCTCCTGTATTGGGTGCATATATATTTATAATGGTTATATCCTCTTGATGGACTGAGCCCTTTATCAATATGTAATGTCCTTCTTTGTCTTTTGTTACTTTCTTTATTTTGAAGTCTGTTTTGTCTGATACCAGAATTGCAACCCCTGCTTTCTTCTCTCTGTTGTTTGCTTGAAATATCTTTTTCCATCCCTTGACTTTAAGCCTGTGCGCGTCTTTGGGTTTGAGGTGAGTCTCTTGTAAGCAGCATATGGATGGATCTTGCTTTTTTATCCATTCTATTACTCTGTGTCTTTTGATTGGTGCATTCAGTCCATTTACATTTAGGGTGATTATTGAAAGGTATGAATTTATTGCCATTGCAGGCTTTAAGTTTGTGGTTACCAAAGGTTTAGGGTTAGCTTCTTTACTGTCTTACTGTCTAACTTAACTCGCTTGTTGAGCTATTATAAACACAATCTGATGATTCTTTATTTCTCTCCCTTCTTATTCCTCCTCCTCCCTTCTTCATACGTTGGGTGTTTTGTTGTGTGCTCTTTTTAGGAGTGCTCCCATCTAGAGCAGTCCCTGTAGGATGCCCTGTAGAGGTGGTTTGTGGGAGGCAAATTCCCTCAACTTTTGCTTGTCTGGGAATTGTTTAATCCCTCCTTCATATTTAAATGATATTCGTGCTGGATACAGTAGTCTTGGTTCGAGGCCCTTCTGTTTCATTGCATTAAGTATATCATGCCATTCTCTTCTGACCTGTAGGGTTTCTGTTGAGAAGTCTGATGATAGCCTGATGGGTTTTCCTTTGTAGGTAACCTTTTTTTTCTCTCTGGCTGCCTTTAATACTTTGTCCTTGTCTTTGATCTTTGCCATTTTAATTATTATGTGTCTTGGTGTTGCCCTCGTTGGATCCCTTGTCATGGGAGTTCTGTGTACCTCTGTGGTCTGAGAGGCCATTTCTTCCCCTAGTTTGGGGAAATTTTCAGCAATTATTTCTTCAAAGACATTTTCTATCCCCTTTTCTCTCTCTACTTCTTCTGGAATGCCTATGATTCTTATATTATTCCTTTTATATTGATCACTCAGCTCTCTTAGAATTCTTTCATTCCTGGAGATCCTTTTATCTCTCTCTGCATCAGCTTCTCTGCGTTCCTGTTCTCTGTTTTCTAGTCCATTAATGGTCTCTTGCATCTCGTCCATTCTGTTTTGAAGTCCTTCCAGAGCTTGTTTTATTTCTGAATTCTCCTTCCTTAGTTCTTGCATATTTCTCTGCAAGTCCATCAGCATGGTTATGACTTTTGTTTTGAATTCTTTTTCAGGTAGACTGGCTAAATCTATCTCCCCAGATTCCTTCTCAGGGGAAGATGTAGCAGATGCTGAAGCTGTCTGGGTTAGTCTTGTCTGGATCATATTTTTTTGCCTTTTCATGTTGACAGGTGCTATTGACTGTCAGCTGGGAGGGCCAAAATTTTCACTTACTACTGGCCTTTCTTTACTGGGGCAACTGTGACCCCTAGTGGCTTGTGTTGGGTAATTGCGTGTAGAGTGGGTCTTTGTGTCTTGCCTGGCCGGGAGGGAGAAATTTCCCTTTCTGTGGGCGGAATTTGTCTCAGGCTGCTTCTCTGCTTTCGCAGCGCCCGGTGGGGTGATGGATGGGGGGGCTGCTTGACTGTTTGCCTCCGTGAGGGGTCTCAGAGCTGTTGCCCAGGGGGTTAGTGCACCCGGTTTTCCCTGTAATTTCCAGCTGCTGTACTGTGACCTGGGTTGTTTCCGTCAAGCTGTTAAGTCCCTGTCCCTTTAAGACTTTCAAAAAGCCCCCGCTTTTCTTTGTCACAGGGGCATCAGCTTCAGCACCCGCTCAGAGGTCTTACTCCCTGTTCCCCCAGTATCCAGGGCCCCCTGGGCATGTACTGTGTCTGCGCTCTGGCCCGGATGGCTGGGGCTGGGTGTTCAGCAGTCCTGGGCTCCGTCTCCCTCCCGCTCTGCCTATTGTTCTCCCGCCGGGAGCTGGGGGGAGGGGCGCTCAGGTCCCGCCGGGCCGGGGCTTGTATCTTACCCCTTTCACCAGTCGCTGGGTTCTCGCTGGTGTAGCTGCAGTCTGGCCACTGTCCTGCGTCTTCTGGTCTCTCTTTTAGGGCTAGTTGTGTTTGTTGTATTTTCAAAAGTATATATGTTTTTGGGAGGAGATTCCCACTGTCCTACTCACGCCGCCATGTTGGCTCCGCCACAAAGAAAGAGTTTTAAAGGCAGCTAGAGAGAAAAAGGTCACCTATAAAGGAAAACCCATCAGGCTAACATCAGACTTCTCGACAGAAACCCTACAGGCCAGAAGAGAATGGCATGATATATTTAATGCAATGAAACAGAAGGGCCTTGAACCAAGGATACTGTATCCAGCACGACTATCATTCAAATATGACGGTGGGATTAAACAACTCCCAGACAAACAAAAGCTGAGGGAATTTGCTTCCCACAAACCACCTCTACAGAACATCTTACAGGGACTGCTCTAGATGGGAGCACTCCTAGAAAGAGCACAGCACAAAACACCCAACATATAAAGAAAGGAGGAGGAGGAATAAGAAGGGAGAGAAGAAAAGAATCTCCAGACAGTGTATATAACAGCTCAATAAGCGAGCTAAGTTAGGCAGTAAGATACTAAAGAGGCTAACCTTGAACCTTTGGTAACCACAAATTTAAAGCCTGCAATGGCAATAAGTACATATCTTTCAATAGTCACCCTAAATGTAAATGGACTGAATGCACCAATCTAAAGACACAGAGTAATAGAATGGATAAAAAAGCAAGATCCATCTATATGCTGCTTACAAGAAACTCACCTCAAACCCAAAGACATGCACAGACTAAAAGTTAAGGGATGGAAAAACATATTTCGGCAAACAACAGCGAGAAGAAAGCAAGGGTTGCAGTACTAATATCAGACAAAATAGACTTCAAAACAAAGAAAGTAACAAGAGATAAAGAAGGACACTACATAATGATAAAGGGCTCAGTCCAACAAGAGGATATAACAGGTCTGAATATATATGCACCCAACACAGGAACAACAGCATATGTGAAACAAATACTAACAGAACTAAAGGGGGAAACAGACTGCAATGCATTCATTCTAGGAGACTTCAACACACCACTCACCCCAAAGGATAGATCCACTGGGCAGAAAATAAGTAAGGACATGGAAGCACTGAACAACACAGTAGAGCAGATGCACCTAATAGACATCTATAGAACTCTACATCCAAAAGCACCGGGATGTACATTCTTCTCAAGTGCACATGGAACATTCTCCACAATAGACCACATACTAGCCCACAAAAAGAGCCTCAGCAAAATCTAAAATATTGAAATTCTACCAACCATCTTTTCAGACCACAAAGGTATAAAACTAGAAATAAATTCTACAAAGAAAACAAAAAGGCTCACAAACACATGGAGGCTTAACAACATGCTCCTAAATAATTAATGGATCAATGAACAAATTAAAATAGAGATCAAGGAATATATAGAAACAAATGACAAAAACAACACAAAGCCCCAACTTCTGTGGGACGCAGCGAAAGCAGTCTTAAGAGGAAAGTATATAGCGATCCGGGCACACTTGAAGAAGCAAGAACAATCCCAAATGAATAGTCTAATATCACAATTATCAAAATTGGAAAAAGAAGAACAAATGAGGCCTAAAGTCAGCAGAAGGAAGGACATAATAAAGATCAGAGAAGAAATAAATAAAATTGAGAAGAATAAAACAATAGCAAAAATCAATGAAACCAAGAACTGGTTCTTTGAGAAAATAAACAAAATAGATAAGCCTCTAGCCAGACTTATTAAGAGAAAAAGAGAATCAACACAAATCAACAGAATCACAAATGAGAACGGAAAAATCACTACAGACTCTACCGTATAATGAAGAATTATTAAAGACTACTATGAAAACCTATATGCCAACAAGCTGGAAAACCTAGAAGAAATGGACAACTTCCTAGAAAAATACAACCTTCCAAGACTGACCAAGGAAGAAACACAAAAGTTAAACAGACCAATTACGAGCCACGAAATTGAAACAGTAATCAAAAAACTACCCAAAAACAAAACACCCAGGCCGGATGGATTTACCTCGGAATTTTATCAGACACACAGAGAAGACATAATATCCATTCTCCTTAAAGTTTTCCAAAAAATAGAAGAGAAGGGAATACTCCCAAACTCATTCTATGAAGCCAATATCACCCTAACACCAAAACCAGGCAAAGACCTCACCAAAAAAGAAAATTACAGACCAATATCCCTGATGAATGTCGATGCAAAAATACTTAATAAAATATTAACAAACTGAATACAAAAGTATATCAAAAGGGTCATACACCATGACCAAGTGGGATTCATCCCAGGGATGCAAGGATGGCACAAAATTCGAAAATCCATCAACATCATCCACCACATCAACAAAAAGAAAGACAAAAACCACATGATCATCTCCATAGATGCTGAAAAAGCATTTGACAAAATTCAACATCCATTCATGATAAAAACTCTCAGCAAAATGGGAATAGAGGGCAAGTACCTCAACATAATAAAGGCCATATATGACAAACCCACAGCGAACATTATACTGAACAGCAAGAAGCTGAAAGCTTTTCCTCTGAGATCGGGAACAAGACAGGGATGCCCACTCTCTCCACTGCTATTTAACATAGTACTGGAGGTCCTAGCTACAGCAATAAGACAAAACAAAGAAATACAAGGAATCCAGATTGGTAAAGAAGAAGTTAAACTGTCACTATTTGCAGATGACATGATATTGTACACAAAAAACCCTAAAGAATCCACCCCAAAACTACTAGAACTGATAACGGAATACAGCAAAGTTGCAGGATACAAAATTAACACACAGAAATCTATAGCTTTCCTATACACTAACAATGAACCAACAGAAAGACAAACAGGAGAACAATTCCATTCACAATTGCATCAAAGAGAATAAAATACCTAGGAATAAATCTAACCAAAGAAGTGAATGACCTATACTCTGAAAACTACAAGTCACTCTTAAGAGAAATTAAAGGGGACACTAACAGATGGAAACTCATCCCATGCTCGTGGCTAGGAAGAATTAATATCGTCAAAATGGCCGTCCTGCCCAAAGCAATATACAGATTTGATGCAATCCCTATCAAATTACCAGCAACATTCTTCAATGAACTGGAACAAATAATTCAAAAATTCATATGGAAACACCAAAGACCCCGAATAGCCAAAGCAATCCTGAGAAAGAAGAATGAAGTAGGGGGGATCTCACTCCCCAATTTCAAGCTCTACTATAAAGCCATAGTAGTCAAGACAATTTGGTACTGGCACAAGAACAGAGCCACAGACCACTGGAACAGACTAGAGACTCCAGACATTAACCCAAACATATATGGTCAATTAGTATTTGATAAAGGAGCCATGGACATACAATGGTGAAATGACAATCTCTTCAAAAGATGGTGCTGGCAAAACTGGACAGCTACATGTAGGAGAATGAAACTGGACCATTATCTAACCCCATATACAAAAGTAAATTCAAAATGGATCAAAGACCTGAATGTAAGCCATGAAACCATCAAACTCGTGGAAAAAAACATAGGCAAAAACCTTTTAGACATAAACATGAGTGACCTCTTCTTGAACATATCTCCCCGGGCAAGGAAAACAACAGCAAAAATGAACAAGTGGGACTATATTAAGCTGAAAAGCTTCTGTACAGCAAAAGACACCATCAATAGAACAAAAAGGAACCCTACAGTATGGGAGAATATATTTGTAAATGACAGATATGATAAAGGCTTGACGTCCAAAATATATAAAGAGCTCACACACCTCAACAAACAAAAATCAAATAATCCAATTAAAAAATGGGCAGAGGAACTGAACAGACAGTTCTCCGAAAAAAAATACAGATGGCCAACAGACACATGAAAAGCTCCACATCACTATTTATCAGAGAAATGCAAATTAAAACTACAATGAGGTATCACCTCACACCAGTAAGGATGGCTGTCATCCAAAAGACAAACAACAGCAAATGTTGGCGAGGCTGTGGAGAAAGGGGAACCCTCCTACACTGCTGGTAGGAATGTAAACTAGTTTAACCATTGTGGAAAGCAGTGCTCAAAGTGGAAAATGCTCAAAACAGACTTACCACTTAACCCAGGAATTCCACACTATTAATTTACCCTAAGAACGCAGCAATCAAGTTTGAGAAAGACCAATGCACCCCTATGTTTATCGCAGCACTATTTACAATAGCCAAGAATTGGAAACAACCTAAATGTCCATCGGTAGATGACTGGATAAAGAAGATGTGGTACATATACACAATGGAATACTACTCAGCCATAAGAAGAGGGCAAATCCTACCATTTGCAGCAACATGGATGGAGCTGGAGGGTATTATGCTCAGTGAAATAAGCCAAGCAGAGAAAGAGAAATACCAAATGATTTCACTTATCTGTGGAATATAAGAACAAAGGAAAAACTGAAGGAACAAAACAGCAGCGGAATCACAGAACCCAAGAATGGACTAATAGGTACCAAAGGGAAAGGGACTGGGGAGGATGGGTGGGTAGGGAGGGATAGAGGGGGGGAAGAAAAAGAGGGTATTAAGATCAGCATGCATGGGAGGGGGAGAGAGGGGAGGGCTGTACAACACAGAGAAGACAAGTTGTGATTCTACAACACTTAGCTATGCTGATGGACAGTGACTGTAAAGGGGTTTATAGCAGGGACCTGGTATAGGGGAGAGCCTAGTAAACATAATATTCTTCATGTAAGTGTAGATTAAAGATAACAAAAAAAAAAAAAAAAGAAAGAAAGAAAGAAAAGGGGGATTACTCCATGATAGGATAAAACTAACTGTAAATCAACGATTAATGCATGCTTTAAATATCCTTAACTTTGATCATTCAAAGGGTGTCAGATGATCGGCTATGGAGGTACACTTTTCTGATAATATTCCTTTCTCTTAAAAAAAAAAAAGCAGTTCCTGTGTGGTGACCTCTAATGTGTTCTACACAATGGTATAAAGGGCAGATCAAAGTGTGGGCAAAGGGTCAGTTTGTGTTTATACAGAGGATCAAAGCCTAATTTGGCTACCCAGAAAATGAACTAAGATACGATATGAAAGAGAACTTCCAACATCAGCACTCGCTGGAAGACTCATATCAGAAGATGATCATCAAAAAACCTCAACAAAGATCCAAGCGATGCTGCATTTGCAGCTGCATTCATCCCACCGGTTCCTGTACTGCCATTGGAATGAAGAGATACCTAAGCTGGCCTGTGCATACAGTAAAATAACAAATTTAACTGGATCTACACTGTTGGAACTCAACCAAGAATTAGGAGAAGTGCAAGTTGTAGCTCTCCAAAATCTTACATCTACAGACTATCTACTGTTAAAAGAACATATGGGATGTGTACAGTTCCCAGGAATGGGCTGTTTTAATCTGTCTGATTTCTCTCAGACTGTTCAGTTTCAGTTGGACAATATCCATCATATCATAGACAAATTTTCACAAATACCTAGGGGGCCTAACTGGTTTTCTTGGCCTCACTGGAGATGGCTGGTAATTATAGATCTGCTTTGGTTATGTAACTATATTCCTATTATGTTAATGTGTGTGTGCAATTTAATTAGTAGTTTAAAACCTATACATGCTTAAATTACTCTACAAGAAGATATGTCAAAGAAATAATCAATCTTCCCATGTTTTCTTCCTTCTGCTACCTCTATAGCTTTTCTTCTTCCTTCCTAATTACAACCCTTAAATAGAATTAGTGCCTCATATCGAATTTACCGAGTATCATAATTCCTCCACGTGCTAAAGATACCTCAAGACAAATGCTGGGCATTGAAGCCACAGGGCATAAATCTGCAAAGAAGTAAAAAGCTAACCTTTCCAAACAATATGGCTTCTCTCTCACTTACCAAGTTTACGTCTCCCTGTATGGCCCTGGAAGTTGACTGGTTAGCCAGAGACGGGTAAGATTCCTCAAGGGAGGAACAACCTAAGATAGGCACAGTCACAGGGGGGCCATCAGGTGAGAAATTGGGGATCAACAGAGGTGAGGCTTAGAACCTCACACCCCCTGTTTTGAGAGAAATCTTCTGCATCCGTGGATGTTTTATTGCCCATGTCTAGCTTGGATTAACACATAGTCTACAGGCACACACCTGATCATCTACATTTGCTCTCTTGCAATACTAAACTAAGTTTTCTACCTTTATCTTACATCTACCTACCACTTCAGCATTTTATTAAAAATAATAATAATAATAATAATAAAGGGAGAAATGTGGGATCCACATATAAATCAAGTATGGAAATCAAACGAATATTCATATTTGACCTGATTGTTTATAGTTCATAATGCGTGATCAAATCCAAAAGTTTCTGTGATGACTGCCCTTGAACTGTTCACCATGTAAGAACTTATTCACTATGTAAGAATTTGTCCACCATGTAAGAAATTGTTCGTTATACTTTAGAAGATTGGTGACTGTTGAGAATTAGGCTTGGGGTTGATTAATGATTGTGCATAGAGTCCCCTATACAGAATTTTATTGTTGTTAACAACCATTTGATCAATAAATATAAGATATGCCCTCAAAAAAAAAAATTCAAACTGAGTGACTCCTGGATATCTGCAAATATAGTTGACCCCTGAACAACACAAGTTTGAACTGCACAGGTCCACTTATATGTGCATTTTTTTTCAGTAAATATATCAGAAAATTTTTCGATATTTGTGACAGTTTGAAAAAAATGTCTTCTCTCTAGCTTACGTTATCATAACAATATAGTATAGAATACATGTAACATACAAACTATGTGTTAGTTGACTGTAGATGTTATCAGTAACCCTTCTAGTCAACAGTAGGCTATTAGGAGTTAAATTTGGGGGGAGCCAAAACTTTCATGTGGATTTCAGACTGCACAAGGGGTCAGGGCCCCTACCCCCTACTTTGTTCAAGGGTCAGCTGTACTGGGAAATTGTGAACATGGTTTGGTTTATTTGATTTGAAAGCTGGTTAAATTTCATAAGGGGTTTCCCGATGGAAAATCTCTAGCATTTGTATTAATCCTGTAACTGTCACAGATCCATTCTAATGGATTTTTGTGTTGTTATTGCTGTTGTTGTAGAGCATTATGTCTTTCTGGTGACTTCTGGTGCACATGACATAAAAACCGGCTCTGAAATCATACCACTCCATGAAAATTCTGATGAGAATGACATTTTCCACTTACAAAGAGTCACTATGTTTCAGGTACAGATTAGTCCTCATAAGAACACTGTAAGGTAGTTATGGTTACAGTAATTTTGTAAATTAGGAAATCAAACTGATGAAGGGTGAGGAAGTTGTCTAAGTATTATACATATATAAAATAAAATACTGGAGCTAGGATTTATTCTCTTGCTACACTTATTCTTTGATTTGTCTTCCTACTCCTTACATTTCTAAAGGATAATTTTGGATGATTTTAATCCATTGTAGTTGAACATGAAAAAAAAACCTGGAACATCAAAGTCAAACCATACTTAGAACTTTCGCCTACAAGGTAGACAAGCTGAACGTTTTCAGATGTATCATCATGGCCTGAAAAATATAGCTTAGTCAACTTAGAGGACAAATTCATTTTGGGGTTAGAAATACATGTCAAGGTTTACATATGAAAACCAAGATTTTATTTCTGAAAGCCAAAAATTTTAAAGCTTGTGAATAGATTGGATCCTAATGATAGAGCAACTTGAAAATAAATCATGCAATTAAATCTTTAGACATCCACTGAAAAATCCAAGTAAATACAAAAATGGAAGAGAGGAGGTATTCTAGCAGTTCTGGAACATAGAAAACTGGTCCCAGCCAAGGGCATAAATGTCAAGGAATTTCTATAGTACAGAACATAGGTCAGGGCCAGATGAATAATCCTAATAAGCCAGGTTGGTATTTCATGCTTCCTTCAAACTCATATTCTTTAATACCTCATAAGCATGTATTTATATATGATATTAGGGGATTGCCTTAGCAGTGGGAAGCTAATCAGGACCAATGTGGGGACTTAGTCACCCTCAACTTCCCACTTGCACATCTCACTCAGCAGTTAGCAGGACCCATTCCACCTCCCTCTGCTGGCTGTTCAATGACAATCTGCTTTGACAGGAATAAGTTCCCCGTGGGCTTAACCCCTACTTCAAGCAGTTTATCAATGTGTTCTTTCTGATCATATATAGAGTTTGTTTTTGTTTTTGTTTTCTGCTATATCCTTCTGTCTCTTTGAAGCTATGTTATTATTGTTTACTATTTCTGGTGAACAATACTGTCTCCCCATGGAGAAAATTGGTAAATACAGTTTTCTTTTTTCTTCTTGCATGGGTAGGGGAGGAAAACTTTTCCTCTCTTCCCTTCTAGGTTCTTTGGCTTATCTACTAATTAAACTGACATGAGACAGATTAACAGGAGAAAACAAATTTTAATTTTGTATATATGGGAATCCCAAAGATAGGAGGCTCTCCTGACAGCCAGGCAGTTAAGGTTTTCATGCCATCCTGAGCTAAGGAGAAAGGGGTAGGGGTTGGGACATCAAAGGGGAAAAAGGAAATTCACAGGAAAATGGGAAGAGCAAATGTTTGGTAGAGTGTTTGCCATGCCCTGCAGAGACAGTGGGACACAGAGGAATTTGAATAAACAGGCCCTGCTGTGCGCCTCACCCCTTGGCACACTCAACCCAGAGTCTGTGTAGTTGTCTCTGCGGGTTGCCCTCTTTCTGGACCAGGTCCTCCATCTAAATTATTTTAGGCAGTTAAGGGGGAGGTTAAAAGTTCCTCCTGAATTTGTCTTGGTGCCTGTTTGTGTTCAGCTCAAAATAATGCACACGTCAAGGTGGCACACTCTGCAGGAGGCTACCCCAAAGCCAACACAAGTTTCCAGTGATATGTTTGTTCCTCAGTGATATATCCCTTGCTAATTATTGAGCCTGGTGCCTCCCTCATCCACCTTTCTGATTGAAAGGACACTAATATGAAAAGAAAATCAACCACTGCCCCACCTTGATTCTGGCAGACAGTAAATAATTGTGCCCCACTCATCTGCACTCACTGAAAGAGGCACATTTCACTCTCACCAAAGCCTGGGGACTTTCCCAAGTGCCTAAGGCTAGAGGAGAGTTGGGAGGTGGTGCAGTACACATTCTGTATTTGCATATGGCACTAAAGGGGCATCAAGGGTGCATCCAGGAAAGAGCAGGATGCCAGCCAAAGGGGATTGCCCTGCCTGACTGCCTCAGGGTGGCCAACATACGATGGAAAGACCTCTTCTGCAGAGGCATAAAATCCCCTATTTCCAAACCAAGCAAGTCAAACAAACAAATAAAATAAAAAATACCCCTTGCATCCCTTCCTCTACTTTCTGGCTGTTGAACCAAAGCAAAGTTCAATGAAAATAAACTTTCCCTTCTTTTTCCATGTTTACTGAAGGATTGAACAAATGGTCCACATGATCTGTCACTTTTCATAGAACCCATCTCTAATCACAATGCTGAAGATCTCTCTCTGTAGAAATGAACAAATAGAAGAAAGTTACGAAATTAAAACACTATGTTTAAATCAACAAATTATTATAATTATAAAGCAATATTATAAGAAAAATAAGAAAAACTAGAGAAAAATCTCCAATCAATATGCGCATCGAGAAAAACTTGAGTTAAAAAAGTGTTCATGGTTAACAATTGCTACATAAACATGACTGACAAATTAAAAACTATGATGGAGGCAATGGAAAGCATGTTGGAGTATTTAGGAACGAGTTGGTGAAGGAGAAAAGAAGCACAAGACTAAGTCATGGAGAGAAGGAAAGGCTACAGAAGTCATCAGTGCTCTTCACTAAATAGTTACAGTTCTCTACTAGGATTCCCAGGTAAAATGAAGGACACCCAGTTAAACTTGAATTTCAGTGAAACAATGTATTTTTAAACATATGTATATGTCTGAAATATTTTTAAATATGCATGGGGGCATATTTACACTAAAAATGTTTTTATTTGCATGAAATTCAAATTTTATGGGGCATCCTGTATTTTTATTTGTGTATTTCTGGCCAGCCTACTCCCTCTCTTTAGGACCGAATTCCTGCTTCCTGGAGAAGTTGGATAGGACCATGTGATGAGCTTTGGCCAGTGTCGTGACAGTGGAAAAGATTTAAGTCAGGAAAATAGATGTGCATGTATTTAGTACTTTCAAACACACTTCTATCCACAACTTATTGACCAGAACTAGTCACAAGCTCCTCTCAAGAGTAATAGGACATACAATCCTACTATGCTCTGAAGAGGGAAAACCAGTAATGTGAACAATACTAATGTATCTATACAGAGATAGAAGGATACAGTAGTAGTAAAGGAAGAAAAAAGCTCTCAACGAGAAGACGTACAAATATGATAGCAATAGTAAAAGTAAAGAAAAAGTGAATGTCTAAATATTAGTAAGTCTATTGATAAACAATAAATAATATTTGAAAGCAAAATACAAGGGTTAACCAATCACTAATATGCAAAGGCATTTTGAAATTGTGGCCAACGTTACTGGTAACCATCCAGCATCCATTGTTCTATCCAGCGTTTTCCTCATTATAAGAAACGTTGTTTTACTTATTTATTTATGTTGGGTTAGGAGAGGGCAGGGGGCTCAATGTTTTATTTTCCAACCTCCTTTGCCAACAAAAATCATCATGTGACATACTTCCGACCAATAGGAAGTGAGTGGAAGTCACTGAGGGGGCCTTAAGGAGAATGGGGCGAACGTGGCAGGCACAAGCTTCTTGCATATTGTGCTTCCCTTTCTTCTTATGTGGAACACATTTATAATACTGAACATGGCACAGCCATTTGTGACAATAAGAAAATAACAAGACACTAAAAGCCATTAGCTAAGTATGGTTGAATGGAAAAAAAGAAGGTGCCTGGATGTGGACTTAATTTCATAACAAAAACAACAAAAGCTCTCTTTGTTAAAGATGCTGCATCATGGATAGTCCTTTAAATGAAACCAAATATCATTCTAAATAGATACACATGGCAAAAAGGAAATACATTTAAAATACCAAGTTAAAGTGGGCAAAGTAGATCAATAGGCCATCTTGTGTTAACAAAGGCAAATTATGATTTATAATAAAATGATTAAACACCTCATATGGACAGTATGGGATATTTTTGGGGAATGAAAGCTATGCCTTGTGGATGGGAGGACAATGTTCTGTGTTGCTGGAGGTTGTTGTGGGGAGTACACAGGAAGCTTTTTATAATATGTGTGCTTTTATGACAAACAATTTCATTTCTAGAAATCTATCCTGTTGAAGTGCTCAGGATAAGTGTGAGGAGAATGTTCAGAAGAACCGTTATAATAATCAAAACCTTAAAAATTGGCCAAACTAAAGGTTTGTTAAGTCAATCTGAATCATTCTATCAACTTAAATTTATTCTAAAATCATAGATATAAATATATAAATTCAATAAAGTTGCAATTACTGTGGTTGAAATTAACACAAAAAGTCCAGGATATAGATAGTTTTAATTTTGACCCCCTAACCTTTTACCATTCCAGAACATAGAGTATGGTAGAAGGTAAAAATTCAGCTTTCTTTTCTTCTTTTTTTAATTTACGTAATAACTAATTTCCCTTGCATAGTTGAGCTCATATTGAATGAGCTATTTGTACAAATCTTTGTATGGCCATATGTTAAGTAGGCCATACATCTGGAAATGAGAAATCTGAGTAATATAACCTTCCACTGTTCCTTCTAGGGGATAAGCAATTATATCACTGGGCAGGATCCCCCATCCCACATTTGTAAGATAAAAGCATTCCTTGCTGTTCTTTCTGTCAATGTTACATGTGATAGAACAGTAAATAGCTACATGTGACTAGAGCTGTCAAAACACGATAAAGGATGCCTTATTTGGACAGATCAAACTGTGGTAAGATTTCCTGGTTCCTCAGTAACTACCTTTCTTAACTCTATTGTAAAGCCCAAGAGAGGCATTAGAGGGGTACATGGGAAATAAACAGAGAGGAAAGAACAAGGAAAGGTGTGCTGAGGAAAAATCAAGGACATATGCCCAAAGATGCCTTTGATCTGTGAGACGTTTCTGTGACCTTTGGATCAGAGAGCTCTAGGGCATGGCTTGAGAACAGAGCTCAGGCCAGCCAGCTGTCACTGGCATAAGACCAGTCGGACCACTCGTTATATCCAGAGTTACCTCTACTTATTATTCAGGAAACCTTCTCTACTAAAACATGCTGGTTTTCTCATTTTCATTTTTCTCTTCATTTCCAGCTTCGTGACTCTTAACCTTTGACTCCTGTGTAGCCACAGTTATCCCTCCAGCTAATGAGATCACCCCGCAAGCCTGAGGCTTCACAATGAGACACCACTTAGAAGTCATCTTTCTAATTGAGAGCCCTGTCCAGTAAGCCGTAACATCCAAGGGATGGGGGAGGAGCTGATTTTGAAGTGCCCCGAAGGTTATTCTTTCCCAGACAACACTTTCTGGAATTATAGCTGGGGAGGAAAATGGCTTCGTGCTAACCCTAATGTATGTTCAAACAAGATGCAGCCTAGAGGTCCAGAAGGTAGACAGAAAATAAAAATATACCTTTGAGGAGTGTTCTTCTACTCTTTGGTCTTATTATGTTACTCTGCTTGGAAACCAAAAAGATTTCTTATAACCAACCAGAGAGGAAATGGTGAATATTATAGCATTGTCATTTTTCACTGGTGTTTATGGATTTTGCTAACTTCAAGTTTGAAACATTAAACTTTAAATAACTAAAAAATAACAGAAATAATCACATTTGTAGTATTCAAGCAGTGCATTTAAAGCTACTTAATTTCAGCTCAATTGGTGTTTTCTTTGAGAAATATCATGTGGCCAGGTATTATACATGGAGGAGCAAAGGAAAATAAGACATGATTTCTGCCCTCTCAAATATTTCAGTCTGGTAGTTTAAGGAAAGAATGCTAAATAGAGTACTTTATATGTTACTTAAAAATGAATGCCCCTGTTGTTCAAGCTACCTGATAATGGCCCCAAACTAAGAGTAATAGGGTCTACATAACCTCACATTATAAAGTAAGGTACAAGACCCTCTCTGCAGGAGTTTTAAATTGGGAAAGTCAAAAGCCAGTTATGTCGAATTTGGAAAATTGGACATTTCTTCAGAAGTTAAACATATACTTATGCTATGACCAAGTAATTCTCCTAAGTATGTACCCCAAAGAAATGAAAACATATGTCCATACAAAGACTTGTACACAAATGTTCATAGTACTTTTATTCATAATAGCTGAACCCTGAAAACAACACAAATACCATCAACATATGAATGAATAAACAAATGGTGGCATATCCATAAGTGGAGCACTACTCAATAATGAAAAATGAACAAACCACTGAGAAATGCAGCAAGACATAGATGATTTGCAGAAATGTTATATTAAGGGAAAGAAGGCAGATGCAAAAGAATACATGGCCTATGACCATGTGTATGATTTTAGAATAGGTAAAAACTGATCAATAATGACAAAAAATTAAATTAGTGGATGGATACTTGGGGCTAAGGGAGGGTGATAGGTGTGTTGGGGATTAATTGCCAAGGGGAATAAGGGAACTTTTCCAAGATGAAAATATTCATCATCTCTGTGTGGTGGTGGTGGAAAGGTTAGTTTCTATACCTTTCAAATGGGTACATTTCATTGTATAGAACATACACCTTAATAACCCTGTATTTTAAAGGTCTAATTATGTTAATATTAGTTCTCCTAATTATATAAGAAAAAGATTAAGGATTCATTAGGGGTTGGAAAAAAGTGGAAAAGTTCTTTAGAGTGAGGTAGTTGCTGCAAAGGGAGGGAGAGGAGAGGAGCTGTTCCTTCATCGTAAGTAATCAGGAACTTTGAAGGAATCACTCAGATAACCTGACATCGATCCCCCAGCAATTGTGGAATAAAAGGGCTGGTACCTTATGACTAAAATAACTCCATCTGAGATGGTGAATGGAGTGTCTTCTTGAGCAGCAGAAGGAAGAGGCAGAAGTGCTCTGGGAAAGATCTGCACACACTTTGACGGGTCAAGGATGTGTGTTTGCTTCCTGAAGGCCAGATGTGGAGCACACAGAGTGTGGAGACTCGGTATTAAAAATGATTCTGTCCATCAGGACCTGTGAGAGGATTGGGGCACAGAAAATCGGTGGTAGGGGTGGAAGACAGTATTGAGTAGCCATCCGGCAAAGACCACTGTAAATGAAAGACCCGGAGAGCTCTGAGAGCTTCCGACAGCCCCAAAACTAGGCAACTAGGAGGCAGTTGGTCTTGTTTTTCACCACTGCTCCTTTCAAGCTACTGTGTGGCCTTCCCTCTTCCCAGTGCTCTAGTAGGCAGTTGGTTGAGTATTCACGTGGCAAGGATGTCTTCAGTACACAGCTTGGGTTCTGAATCCAAGCTCAAGTCTACTTAACACCCCTTTTTATAATAATTGTGGAGGCTTGATCTTTTGCCAATTTAATGTTTGTAGAAAGGCAGTAAAGGGTAACTAAAAGTATTTCAGGAGGATATCCAGAGGGAGTGGGTCTCAGATAGTCAGTAATTAGGTCATCTCTACTAAGACAGGATGCGTCTATGTCAGTAGCTTGCAGAGCGTCACGGTTTTGGGGTTGCACGCCCACACAGGTTAGCTCAGCTAACTTCAAATGGAGACATTTGAATGGAGCAGATAAATGGCTACTGCAGGAACTTTCTCTTGTTTGTCCATTACCAGGATGCTGGGAAGTCCCACAAAGGTAAGATACACGATGGTACATGTGATGATATTTTAAACTACACGGTACTAAATATTGACCTGGTGGAGAATCATTACCTTGAATGGTGTTTTGCTACTAAGGATAAAATTAAATTCTTTTAATTTTTATATTCAGATACTTTCTTTTAGATAGACAGACTTATATTTTTATTTTCAGAGACTTAGTTTAGTTCTACAAAGATTGCCTCACTAAATTCCAGGACAAAAAAATGAGGACATTTTTTTTTCCCCAAAATTAGAAAATGAGCCAGATTCACAGGACTGGTCTCTGCCTTTTCAGAACAGGCATTGTTGGCTGACTGTCAGGCCCGTCATGCTCCCATCCCTGCCCCAACCAGACCCAGGGCAGTGTGCCAAACGCTGGTTCCTGCGGCTCCTGAGGGTCCTGGCAAGCCAGGATTCCAGTTGCAGGTAGAGTGGGGCCATCGCCTGTGCTCACAACACCTCCCCTCCCAGCTGCAAACCGCCTATGAAGGCTGAGCAGGACAGCCTGGCCTTTGGAGATAGACTGTGACAGACACATGCCAATAGGCCCCTGCATTTCTTTATCTGCTGAAAGAGTTCTGTGTCCACGGCGTTGCGCTGTGCACAAAGGCTCTAGGCTTCACCCTGGATTCCCTGTCCTTTCTTCCACCTTCCTTTAGGGATCCAAGCTCCTGGAAGCTGAAGTGCAGAGCTGCTTAAATCTTATCTACCCAAACATGGTGACTTTGGCTGGTCTTTCTCTTCTTCTCTGCCTCCCTCTCTCTCTTGCTCTCTATTTCTTTCTTGGTCCAAGTGTGTGAAAATTAGCAGCAGCCGCTACGTGAATTGGGGAAGATGGCTCTGGCAGAGAAAAAGGAAACTAGAGCAGGTCAGTGTCTCCTTACCTTATATAAATGTGACATACATGTATTCAGTATGTGCGGAATATGTGTGTAACTTATTTTGTGTTATAAATAGTACATTTTCATTATTGCATCTTATTATTTATATAATAAAGTGATTGTTAAGGCTATAAAATGATATGGGCATATAAATTTATGTGTAATTTATATTCAGATTTATATTATATTCATATATTATATTTGCTTAGAAATATGTTCAGATTTATATAACATAATGACTGCATATTATGTAATAAAATATATTTACTAAATATAGTGGATAGTAATAACATGGACAATTATCACTATGATTGTAGCAATAGGAGCAATAGGAGCAGTCACAATAAAAACAGATGCTTTGGTTTTCATTAATCTTCCCTCTATGAGATTTACATACGTTATCTCATGTAATCCTTACCACAATCCTGTGACGGAGTAGTGTTTTCCTCATTTATATAATTGAAGAAACCAAACTGTAGAGATACAAAACAGCTCAGTCAAGGTCACCCAACTTGTAAGTGGTCAGTTTCGGATTAAAATACAAATCTGCTTAACTCTAAGGCCCTCTCGCTTACCCACCAAATTAGGTCCGCCATTCAGTGGGACCATCTCTTATCTTACCGGGCTGCCACTTTTTTCTCATGCTGCAAAGGACAGGTTTATTTTTGGTCATTTGATTCAACAGATCTAAAGTCACAGAAGGGAAAATAGCCCTTACCAGAAGAAATACAGATGAAGAGACCCGTAAAACTTCATTGCTTTCCATGAACTGAGGTCCCCTTGGAGCAATGTAGTCCAACATTTTTACCTGTTATAATTTCCTGGTGTCAATGACAAGAAAGCATTTTGAGAGGTAGGAAAAGGATCAGACTACTCACAAGGATGCTTGGACCAGTGGTGTATTTACACTTCCAAATAATTCTAATATACATACCGCATCTGGATTTCACCACTCAAAGTCATCAGAATCCAGGAACAGTAGCTGTGCATGATTCAAAGGGCCAAGTAAGGATGAAAAGGGACAAATGCCCATCCTACTGAAATGCCAATTATGTTTGCTTCTTTTAAGAAATATAGTAACATCACACGAAGATATTTCCATAGTTGTTGCCATACTGTTGCATAGTTTTCATTGGATCATTTGACTCTTGTCCATTTTAGAGTCATTTATGTGTTCCTCTCTGGAGTATGGTTCCCACAAATCTATTACTTTTTTACCGATTTTTTAAAATATTATTTTTCCTGGTATACAAAAGTGTTAACCCTTTTATGTCAAATACATCTAGTATATGCTTTAATATCACTCTGGGTTTCTTGTCTTGTTTAAATGATCTCCACCATGCTTTTGTTGCTACCTTGATTTTCTTCTAAAAATCAATCACCTGATTTTTTAATATATTCAATCATTTAATTGTTCAGAGATTTATTTTTGTGTGTGGTATACAACAGAGAACCAACTAATATATTCTCGTAGCTATACTGCCAGTCACATCAGCACTAATTATTGAACATAATATTCTCAGTGAACTGGAGTACCACTTTTGGTATGTATTAAATGTCTGGAATGCCCCTGTGATATTTTTGTTAAATTATGTTTTTGAATTCATTCAATTTTATGTTAATTATAGGTTAATTTTATTGCTATAGATTTGTAGTTCCTTTTGATAGTTGCCATGGCAAATTTTCTATCATAATTATTTTGAATTATTTCCTTAGCTTCCCTGAACCTTCATTCTACATACATTTTAAAGTTATTTTTCTATATAAAAGTAACATATTTGGATTTTAATTGCAAGTGCATTACACTTACATATTGTTTATGGAAGACTGACATTTTTATGACATTTCTTATTGACATTTTTGCCATTTGAAATGAAATATATTCCCATTTGTTCAGAACTTCTAAGTTCCTTAATAATATTATTTATTTTTCACTACATATACCATGTTCCATTCTTATTAAATCTATTTCTAAATGTTTTGCTTTTATGAATGAATTTTTATGTGTTAAAATTTAACTAAAATAAAATACATCAAATTTATAATGAATTTATAATTTAAAGCTTACAATATTTATAGGAATAAATTACAATATTTCATGTTTCTTTAGATATGTCCTGTTTCATTCTTATTAAATTTATTCCTAAATGCTCTTCTTTTCTTCTGTTGCTATGATGATGACATATTTTCCCATTTTAATTAGATACTTCTTGTTAGTTGATTCTGCATATCTTATGTCGGGACAACTTACCAAAATCTTTTATTAAAATTCTAATTCATTTCTTTTAATGGAGTCTTTTGAGGCTTTTAGATATATACTTATAGCCTTAGCAAGAAGATACAATTTTACTTCTTTTCAGTGTTAACATTAGCTAGTTAATATTCTTTTCCTTTTAGACTTTCTAAGACAATGATGGATATTAATGGACAAGAACATACCTGTCTAGTTCCTGATCTTCAGTTAAATAATTTTTTGGTTTTGTGTTTTTCCTTTACCTAAATAGCCTTTAGGTATAATAAAATATATAAACAAAAATATATAATTCAGAAAATAAAATATATAATTTTCTTCCTAGTTTATCTTTTTTCTTTTTGAAAGATTTGCTGTTAAATTTTATTAAATATATTTTAGCATATTTTTATTTGATCATATAATTTTCTCTTTTAATATAAAAATTTCTGTGTATTGAATTATTTTTGCATTCCTATTAGAGAATATACTTGGGTAGAGTTTATATTTTATATATTTCTCAATCCAAATAGCTGAAATTTTAGTTAGAATTTTTGTACCTATTAGATGGAACCATATGAAATTTCTGTTTTTTGTAGTTCAAAAACAGTCAAATATCAGCAATTATATATAGTTTGATATATTCATATATGAAATTGGCCTATAATTTTCTCCCTTTGTGCATGTGGGACTAAAATTACCCACAAAACAAATAGGGAGCTATCTTTTTCTATAGTCAGTAATTTTTAAGTAATAATGTAATTATTTTACTTCATTTGTTGTATTTTTGAAAAGGTAATGCATAATATGGAGTATTCAAAACATACCAAGTTTGGAACATAAAGTAACCTTTCTTTCTCCTGAGCAAGCACTATTATAGGTTTCTTGTGTTCTTAATTTTTTCTAAGAGATAATTATATGAACTTAAATGCACAGGATCCTAACCTACTCATTGTTTAGCACTGCAGTTTTCCTACTTAACAGTATTTCTTGTATACAGAATGATTTTCGTTTTAGCGTCTGCAAAATATTTCAAAACAAAATTGATTTACCTCGTCCCATTTCGCTGAAATTTTGTGGTGTTTCCAAACTCTTGTTTCTACAATGGAGCATTTAAAATCTTTATCCAAATGACATTTTGTACCTGAGAGAATATTTGAAAGATAAATTCCTAGAGGAGGAATTGGCATATCAAATTGTGCAGGCTTTTCAACTTGTGAAGTAGCTAGTTATTAGGAGATCTTGAGTTGGGAACCAAAACTTCAGATTCCTTCTCCTGTGCTATTTCAGACCTGACAAAATAGTCTTCCCTGAGGGAATTAGAATCCTGCCAGGACTAGAAATCAAGGCTAGGATTTCCCGAGGTTTGGAAAAGATGCCTTCAAGGCAAACTCTCTTTCCCTTGACCCTCTAACTGTATCAATGAGATAGAAAAAGGATAGAAGCCTTGTTCCATAGCTGGCAAATTGGGTGGGCGCTTGTGGGGGTTGATAGCAGAAAGTCTAGCTATCTTCAGATACCAAAACTTAGAAACTTGTGAAAAAAGGGTTTGCTTTCCCATGCAATTGAGTGGTTTGTGCCTCCCAGAAACCTTCATTTTCAGAGTATACAGGTCTGAATGAAGGACAACAGGAACCAAAGCTGATTACGGAGGATTCTCCAAAATCAGATCTAATAATAGAATGAGCAGGGAAGAGTTTTGTTATGTTGAATTGTTTTATTGGTATCTTTCACTCATGTCTTCCTTCCCCATGAACAGCTCCTGGTATTTCAGTTCTAAATGTAAATGTTTCATTGAAATTTTTCTGATGGGACCAGAGCCATCTGTTTCTTGGTATGTTTGCTTTAGAAGACCACTCTGTTTACATGTTATTTCTTAATATAAATAAAGCTATTTCACTTCTGCTCTGTCATGGCTTCTGTTACTGGGTTGGTATGCTTTGTGCCAATTGCCAGAATAGTTTTTCTTTTTTCTTTTTCTTTCTTTGTTTTTCCTCTAGCAGTGCAGCAATAATGTTAATGTGCCGCTGTGTTTTAATAGTCAATTCTGGCTGACTATTAAAATAAAATAGTACACTATAAAACTACTGCATAGATGAACACCCTCCAAATGGCAGATCCCAAGGAGGTGGTGCTCTTTTTAAGAGAAGACAGAGGGTACAGAACTCATAGGGGAGGTGGGATGCTCTGACAGTCCTATGTCATTGCCCTAAAATAGAGTTTGCTTTTTACCTTTCATGCAAATTTTTGTTTCTGAGATACTGGGTTCAAGTGTTTCAGACAAAGCACTGACATCTGTTAATGTAAGAAAGGCTTTATACAAAATGATTGTAATAGGGATATTGCAATAGGGGAGAAAGACAGGGTTCAACTCTGAATACAACAAAGACAGCTGGGAATTTATAGCCAAGCGGTAGGGTAAGTGGTAAGTGGATGGAAAACCACTAAGAGAATGCATCAAGGCTAAGGAGGATTCTTGCTAAACTGACCTAACAAGATTCTTGTTGAAGACAGGGCAAGGACTTAGACATCAAAGACAGGGGGTTGATGATGGGGTGGAGGGGCTGGGGATGAAGAACTTGGGCAGATTATCAAGAATGGGGGATGTCTTATTAGGATTCTTTTCTAAGACTCTGTTGGACAGGCCAAACCAAGATGAGGTCCAAGCATGACAGTTGAAAAGAGAGCTCAGACGGCCCTGACTAAAGTTTGGTCAAGGAGAGTCCTTGTCACACAGTGGCCACTAAGTGAGACACTGTAAGCCTATTATCTGGCATGCAATCTCCTCCATCCCAGCTCTGTCTTGCACAGAAATAACTGGAGAAATATTCCAGAGGGAACCTCCAAATCTCTTAGGCAGGGCACTGGAGCAGCCTTAATTTTGTATAGATCTAGGAGAAGTAGTAACATTCTTCCCTGCTGGCTCTAATGAAGAGCTCAAATAAGAACAAAGCTTAAGCTAAATTAAAAAGGGATCATGCTTCAGCAGCTTGGGATGTGTTCATAGTTCACATCTTAAGAATATGGCTTTCTTTTGATGTAAGTCCTGACCAAGTTACTCTTGGGCCTCAGATTGCTTCCTGACTGCTCCCCAAATTTTATATTTTGTTGCTCTACTTATTCCTGAAATAATTAAAAAGAAAAATTTCTTTTACAACACTGTGTCCCTCCCAAGTAACAATTTTTACATGTAAGAACTCCTTGGATATAATGCTTGAACCACAAGCTATGTCTAATGTAGTATTACTGCAATGTTGTTAGGGAAATAGCTTACATTCTAGGAAGATGCAGGGCTTTTGGCATCCTATAAATCATATCCTGTAGGTACTTGACTACTTTGTGAATCTATACAATTGACCTTAACCCTCAGATTCTGAAGGCTTTACTTCAGAGAAGATTAGGTAGTTGGGACCCTTCTGGAAAGATCATTTTATACTTTCATCTTTGCTCTTTTTCTATAAAATCCTGGCCCAGGAAATACGATATCAAGAGTTAATGAAAATAGGAATCTAGGAATTACTAGACAAGTCACACTTGTCAAGTCTGGAATTAACTAGCTAGTCTTTTTTATTAGAGAGAATTTTTTTTTTCTGAATTTTAATCTGCAGTCTCTCAATTCTAAAATTCATCAAGATGTAAGTCTTTGCATTGAGTAACTATAAGACAGGGTTTAAAAGAGAAGATCTGTTTGAGCTCATGTGAGGGAACCTTTGTTGATTTACATAGAGCTGTATTTAGATATGCTTGATGAGCAGATGCTAACAGTAAATCTTGGAATAATCCCAGCCGTGAAGAGCAGCTTGGGATGTGTTCAGAGTTCACATCTTAAGAATATGCCTTTCTTTTAGAGTCTGAAAATGCTCTGATTTGATGTATCTGCCCCTCTCTGCACAAGTCTGTTTTCTCAACCCACTTTCTATGAAGAGTTCTCAGTCTCCTCTGGTCCCCTTGAGAGTAGAGAAAAGGGAAGTTCAACACCAAGTTTGCAAAAGCTGAAAATGCCAGGACTAGAGTTAGAGTGAGGACAAGAATGTAAAAGAAACTCAGGAGGTTTCTGCTCACTAATAGTAATACCACCAATGTCCCCAATGAACTGCAGACAACTCCAATTGTCCGCAGAGAGCATGTTGCTTCTGCACCCAACAGCAAGTGAGTAAGAGTCAACTCCACATGGAACATCTTCAAATGTTGACATCCTATTGGGATTTGTAAGCCAAAGAGATAGGATATAGCTTCTCCTATGCAAGGTATTATTCATGGTCTCCTGAGAGAGTTAGCAGTTAGCAGTTGCCAAACAAAAGGCTTTCAGACTGTGCTTTGTTTATTTTTATTTTATTTTTTTATTGTTACTGTTCATTCTTTTTTAAAAATTTTTATTAAGGTATTATTGATATACACTCTAATGCAGGTTTCACATGAAAAAACAATGTGGTTACTACATTTACCCATATTATCAAGTCCCCCCCATATCCTACTGCAGTCACTGTCCATCAGTGCAGTAAGATACCACAGATTCACTGTGTGCCTTCTCTGTGCTACACTGTCTTCCCCGTGAGCCCCCCACATCATGTGTACTAAACACAATACCCCTCAATCCCCTTCTCCCTCCCTCCCCACCCACCTTCCCACACCCCTGCCCTTTGGAAACCACTAGTTCCTTCTTGGAGTCTCTGAGTCTGCTGCTGTTTTGTTCCTTCAGTTTTGCTTCATTGTTATACTCCACAAATGAGGGAAATCATTTGGCACTTGTCTTTGTTTGCCTGGCTTATTTCACTGAGCATAATATCCTCCAGCTCCATCCACGTTATTGCAAATGGTAGGATTTGTTTCTTATGACTGAATAGTATTCCATTGTGTATATGTACCACCTCTTCTTTATCCATTCATCTACTGATGGACACTTAGGTTGCTTCCATATCTTGGCTATCGTAAAAAGTGCTGTGATAAACAGGGGTGCAATTGTCTTTTTGAATCTGAGAAGTTGTATTCTTTGGGTAAATTCCAAGGAGTGGGATTCCAGGGTCAAATGGTATTTCTATTTTTAGTTTTTTGAGGAACCTCCATATTGCTTTCCACAATGGTTGAACTAGCTTACATTCCCACCAGCAGTGTAGGAGGGTTCCCCTTTCTCCACATCCTCACCAGCATTTATTGTTCTTAGTCTTCGATGTTGGCCATCCTTACTGGTGTGAGGTGATGTCTCATTGTAGTTTTAATTTGCATTTCCCTGATGATTAGTGATGTGGAGCATCTTTTCATGTCAGACTGTGCTTTGTTTAATCACAATAAGATGGAAATTGTGGGAAAGCAAAGAGCAGAGGGCAGTCCAATGCTTTCTCTTGGCTTTTATTCCCTGTTCAACGCAATGAGAAGCAATATGCAAATATTTGTTGTTCTGCTTCCAGCACTTGGCTTTGAGGGGGGCTCTTCAATCCTCTATGTGGCCCTTTTAAAGCCCAGGGCTGGAGCTTCCCACTCAGTGATCAGAAACAGATACCATGTGAATGTGCCCAAAGCAGACTGCAATACTCCTATTGTCATTAATTCCAGCAAAAGGGGGTCCTGTTTCTAGCAGGAATTATAAGGATTACAGTGAAGTAGAATTACAGCTTCCTTTTCTGTACTTAAATATTCCTCTCTAATTTACCAAAAAGTTCAAACAAATAGAAGTGCTATGCAAACAGACTTTAAGCAGAGTATTTGCTGCTGTTATGCAACCTCCTTCAGGAAAGATATGCAGCCTATATTTCAAAAAATGGCACAATGGCAGTAGTATAACTCACATTGTGAATAAGGAAAAAAAACTTAATTCCATCTATTGCCATGAGGAAAAAAATAATAACCTGGAGGTTCCAAGATGCCTCAAGCTCCTCCTCTGGGGTTTTCTCCCATCACAGATCTTCCAGAAAAAAATGTTACCAGGTCTCCATTTGGTTTACATTCACATAGATTATTCAGAGAAAAATAACCTAACAGATTAATGAAATAAAAATTTAAGACCTACAAGGAACGGTGAAAATTATCATGATTTTGTAATTTCAAAGTTCATCCTTTCTTCTTATATCTGAAAACTCATTAGCAGGAAGACACAGATATATAGAGTGGTTATTTGGGAACTAAAGGCAATCAGTTCAAAAAAGAGAGTGCCTTGAGGCTAAGAAGGATTAGGACATTCTAGAATTAATACTGGTGATGGATATTTAGGAAATAATAAATGTAGACATGCAAGGGATAAGATTTAGTTACTTCTAATGACAATTTATAAACAATTTCTAGTTTTTCACTTTGCTTCCGGGACAAATGTAGCGTCTCTCTTCTTCCTTGGCATGATGGAACCACGTGTGTCTCACGCCTTCTCCAGAGGCAGACACATAAAGGATGATGAGATAAAGTCTGAAACAACACCTCCTCGTGGTCATCTGATTGGACATAAAGTTTAGTAAGGGAGCAGATGAGGCATCTTCTCTCCAGGGTACAGGACAGTTGTCAAGGTGGGGGTGGGGCATCTCCAATGGCTCTATGTCTCATAGAATTGCATCCTTTTCTGTACTTAAATATTCCTCTCTAACTTACCAAAAAGTTCAAACAAATAGGAGTACTATGCAAACAGACTTTACGCAGAGTATTTGCTGATGTTATGCAACCTCCTTCAGGAAAGACATGCAGCCTATATTTCAGTGGCAGCTGACCTGAAAGAGTTACCACCAAACTCAGTGCAAGGATGTGGCCCTCAGTCCTGTGGATTTTTCCCCACTCTAGACCCCAGGAACTGCTTGGGCCACTGGAGTAATATGCTTTGTCCTGCCCACTGGCCCTGGTACTTATGGGCCATTAGAAAAGCCAAGGCTGTACCTACCTGCTGAGCTCAAGATTCAGCTCCTTTATTCTGCTATAAACCTCAGTTCCGTCCCTGCCTACTGTCTTTCCTCAGCCCACCCTCTATTCTATTCATGGTCCAGACTCTCCTCCTTTTACGTTTTTAACCTCTAAATCCTGGTGCCCATATTTTCTTGAACAATTTAATTGGATTGCCGCTGAATGACAGCTCCTTTGACGTATTATAAACCTTGTGCACAGATTGTTTTGAGATGGAATTCGGGACCTCTTATCACTGTAACTTCCTTTTTGCTGATCCTTAAGCACAAAAGGGTTACCTGGGACAAGTCCTGGAACTATTTCTAGATATTTATGTTCATGGGGTTTCAGAACTTTTGCAACGCTAAGGTATGTTCTTGCAAGGGAAGAATTTCCCTGCTCTTAAAAGTGTGAATTTTCTGGCATGTCTTTTGCTCCAAACTAATTTACTAATTTAATTAACATATCAATCATTGTTCAAACATGAAACAGAATTCACCACAGATGGAACAAGAAACAATAATGAAAGGACTACTTGCAAAACTGTGGGCTGGAATTAAACAACGACAAAAGCAAATACACTGATGAGAGTGTCATTTGGAAAGCTGTGATGGCTGAGTTTAAAGGGAAGAGGGCTGCAAATCTTATCACTAGATCCTAGTGAAGTGGGAGCAATGTAGAAAGTGCCTAGTGGGCTGCAGTTATGGAGGAATACAGCTGCTTTCAGATACCCTGCTTATGAGCAGGGAAGGAGTGGTCAATAAACATCCACACTCTGCCTCCTGCCACTGCCTCCCATTGATGAAATCAACTAGAGGTCAGCGCAGTCGAAGGGTTCATTTGTTGCGACAATCCAGTGCACAGAGCAAGGCAGAGAAAAATGGAGGATGCACCTGGGTTAGGCAGCCAGGGGACAATTAAAGAGTAACTAGCACAACTAGCTAACTCAACAACAGCCAAAAATCTAACTGTAGCATGATAATCTGCTACAGTTCTTTTTTTTCTTGTCTAAAGCAGCTTTTGGTTTTTCTTTTTAAATTCTGGTGAATTTAAGTCAGCAAAGTCCATCAATTGCATATTTGGTGAGTACTTGTCTACATGCAAGTCTCGGTACCAAGCATTGCAAAATAGTGTTTCTACTGTTAGAGAGCCTGTTGTCAGTTGATATAAGAGAAGAAAGCATCATTTTCACAAAATGTTGATCGTTTCATGTTCCTTAAAATGAATGCAAATTCTATGGAGGTCTAAACAAGAGGAAGACTTATATTAGATTTATGGAGATGCAGGTAATTTTAAAGGATAAGTAGAAGCTTTAAAAGACTTTGATCTCCAAAAGATGATTCTGACAGCCAGTGTATGGAAGCAAAGAGATAAGAGAAAAGCAGAAATATGGTGTAAGATATGTTTCAGAAACAGTGGATAACCCTGAGAATAGACAGAAAGATGAGCAGGAGATAAGGGACATAAGACTGGGACTTTAGCTTCAACTACATCATAGAAAGGAGAGAAACCACTGACTTCAGAAAGATAAGTGTACTCAAAATTAGTGAAATCTGTTTTATTTTAGCCTTGGGTTTGCTCTTACTATTTTTATTTCATGCTGTAAAGGAAATTAGGCAGATCTACATCTATACTAATTCCAGAAAGCAAGAATGATGGAAAAAAATAGAAAAAATAGAGTAGGCAGATTCAGGCCAATATGAGAAAATATTTCCTAACCAGCCCTCCAAACGCAATAGACACCTTGAATATCCTATTTGGAATGTTCAAATAAAAAAGTGACGCAGAGATCTTTCTTTACCTAAAAATATTGAAGAGAGAGCCTTTAGAACTCCTTCCAACTTTGAATTCTGATCTATACCTCAGAATAAAATACAAACTATGGTAGTGAAATTTTAATAACTTAACAGTTTCGTAGCTCTAAGAAGATAATAAATCAGAGGAAAGAAGCAGGAAAAATTGTTTATTTATTTATTAACTTAGTGACTTCTTAGTGAGTAAAGTTTAGGACCAAATGCAATATAGGAGAGTACAGAGTCCTGAGGAAAAACGGTAGCATCTTAAACAAAACCTAGTAATGATCTTTCTTTCTCTTCACTTACAAGTTTGGTGAGGTTGGAGCAGATAATATCTCTGAGCCTCGCTGTCCTGCCCTGTAAGGGAAGATTACAGTCTTGTAGGATTTTGAGAGGAATTAAAAGAAGTGATCCATGTAAATTTCCTGCTATGTAATAGTTACATAATAAGTGTTAGTTTCTCACATATGTTAATTTTTAAAGACTTTTGGGTGCAGGTTTTCTATTTTAAATAATAAATCCAAGCTACAAATTTAATAAGAAAGTGTATAGTATTATTTCTTTTATAAAGGGATGCTATAGGAATATGTCCAGTTAAGAGAGAAAATTATATGCAATAGGAATTGGAGACTATGCCAAATCAAAAACATGTGACTATTTTCAACAGCTTGCAAAATACACCTGGCTCAGTCTATCACAACTTCTTAGTGTCTTAATGATGAAAAACCTACTTAGCTTCTTCACCTGGCTTAGCCTTGAAATCTGCCAATTGACTCAGGTAATTAAAACTTCCAATGTTTGCTAAGAAAGAGGACTGACTGTACATGTGCTCTTAGCATTCCAAACAGTCATGGTTCCTTGTAAACAATTTTTATTTTCTACTTTACCTAAAATTGCAAAACAAAAACCAAACCCACTTAACCAAGCAGACAATCAATCAAACAAACAAAAAAACAAACAATGCAGTGGGAAAAAAAAGCAAAACTCAAGTTTTCCCAGTGCCCAGGTCTAATTTTCAATTGCCAATATCAGTCCTGGAACTTCAATGCTACAACATTTGTTGTTTGGGGTGATGCTAAAATAGCCAAGGAAAAGGAGATACTCTGTTTGGTGTTCCTATATAAGGAAGCACCCCAAAACTTAGTGGCTTAAAACAATGAAAATCTTTTATTTTAATTATAAATCCACAATATTGACAGGGCTTTATGGTGATGCATTTCTCTGCTCTATTTGGCATTGACTGGGATGGCTTGAATGCAGGTTGGGAGAGGGGCTTTGGAGATTGCTGAGGGGTTGGTGGGTGGAGTGCAGACATCAGAGTTCTGAGCTTTATTTAAAGGCAAAGCTAACAGCCATTTATAGGGTGAAGGAGGATGGCGTAGTAGTCTTCAGAGAGTCAGACACCTAAGTTCAAGTTCCAGCCCTAGTAGCAATATGATGTTGAATTAAACTCTTTAAGCCTGCATTTTCTCATCTATAAAATAGATAATAACATCTCTTACATTGAGCAAAGTAGTCATGGACGCACACACATGATTAACACCAGGCTATTTATTTCAGCAATGGAATATCAGAGCACAAATGCCTCTGTACTTAGGCCTTGGGTTACATGCCCCAGGGTGAGTGCTCCCTGAAAGGTCTGCTCCCCTACATGCTCTAGATATCACCAGAGAAGGGCCACAGGTAACCTGGGACCCCTTGGTCAGCATCACCTCATTAGGAAGGAGGAGCCTGCAGAACTCACCCTCTCTGTGAAGCTCTGAAAGTGGATAGAAACAGAAATCCAAGGTTCTCTATCTGTAAGATTGCTGTAATGGGTAATATAAAATGTTTGGCTAGCA
Organism: Manis pentadactyla; assembly: GCF_030020395.1. Taxonomy (NCBI): domain Eukaryota; kingdom Metazoa; phylum Chordata; class Mammalia; order Pholidota; family Manidae; genus Manis; species Manis pentadactyla. Next base: position 38,661,295 of record NC_080032.1, on the reverse strand, counting down.
TTTATCTTATGATAAACTCAGTAAATATTAACTGTTTGCATTATTATTGGGCTCTGCCTATTTGGTTAGGTAGCCTCCTTTGAATATAAATTTATAGAATTCATAGTAGAAATAAAGCATGTGTTTCTGTTGTGAATGTTATCTTTGTGAGGGTTTTATCAGCTCAGGATTGCTAAAAAACAACTGCCATTTATCCTCACGAATCTGTGGATTATCTGGGGGTCAGCTGAGCATGGGCAGGTGCACCTGGGGCTTGGTTGGACTCATCTTGCCTTTGAACCGCATGTTTCTAACTCTCTTCTAGGAGCAATCATGAGCCTTGGCATGCTGCTCCCATAGTGACAGCAGAGGCAACAGGGAACAAGTAGAGATATATAAGAATTCTCAAATCCCAGGCTCAAAACTAGCACACTGTCATTTCCACAATTTCTGTTGGCCAAACCAAATACAGCATATGGCCACCTCCAAAGTCTTGGGGAGAAAAAATAAACTTCACCTCTTTAGCGGGAAGAACTACGAAGTCACAGAGGATGTAAGAGAGACCATCAATGCGATCTACCACCTGGTAGACTTGGAAGATTTATTTTGTGAAGCAAACAGTATCTTTGTGCAGCTTCTAAAACAGTAAGACAGCATCACACTCTTCCTTGCCTGTACTTGGTTGAATGGTATCCCTTCAAAACTCATGCCCACCTGGAACTCATGGCGACCTTATTTGAAAATAGGGTCTTTACATATGTAATCAAGTTGAGGTGAAGTCCATTAGGTCATACGGATCCAATGACTGATATCCCTATAAAAGGGAAATCCAGATGCTAAGATACACAAGAAGGAGAAGGTCAGGGGAAAATGGAGAAGACAGGGGAGATGGCCCTGGGAAGACAGGGGCAGAGACTGGAGTGATGTGTCTAGAAGCCAAGGAACACCAAGGATTGCTGGCATCCACCAGAAACTGGGAGAGACGCCTGGAGCCGATCCTCCCTCAGTCTCCAGAAAGAACCAACCCTCCCAACACCTTGGTTTCATTTCAGACTTCCAGCTTCCAGATGTTTAGAGAATAAATTTCTAGTGTTTAAACCCAGTTTGTGGTACTTTGTTGCAACAGCTCTAGAAAACGAATACACTGTCTATAGCTAGCCCAGGGACAAAAAGGCAGCATCCTTAAAACATCTCAATCTCCATGTTCCTCTAGGCTACGTCCTTCTGAAGAGTATTTTAAACATCTTGTGATGATCTCAGATAGAGCAGAATATTTTCACAAGTAAATTCTCTTCCAGTCTGCTTTTGTTTGAGGCAATGTATTTAGGTAGATGGAACATGATACTGAAATTTGTGCATCTGACTCATCCTCTTTTTTATTCTCCACATCTAATCATTCACCAAGATTGGTCTCTTCTTTCCTATAAATTACATGGAGTTGGCCACCACTGTTACCTTACTACAGACTCTGATTTCTAACCATTTTTTTCTCATCGACTCAGTGCTGCTGTGGGGGACTTCTTAAAAATTAGGTCTGGCCATATCACTCTAAAGCTGCTTAAAAAGACAGATTTTATGATTCCAACTTTTTAAAGTTTTGAGCTAATGGGCCCTTCATGGTTACACTCATGTAGACAATATCAGCTGCACAGATGACCACATCCTTGCGTGTGTCCCACATTATAGGCACATAACCATGACTATAACCCACTGTTCATGTGTTCTTTTCTGTTCCATATTCTCCTCTGTCTCTCTGCCTTTGCACATGCTATTTCCTGCATATCATTCTACCATTTATGTCTGGCTACCTCCAGTCATCCCAAGACGCAGTGTAGGCATCATTTCTGTGAAAAACCTGCCTTGGTTCCTCTAGACTTGTTTTGGTATTTTTAACATCGCTCTTTTCTTTTTGCATTTCTGTTGAGTTACATACAATAAAATGCACAAATCTCAGTGTACAGCTTGATGAATTTTGATATGTGTAGATACTGCTATAACCAGCACCCAAATCAAGATATCAAACATTTTCAGTAATTGTTTTTCCCCTTCACCTATTTCATCCATCTCCCCACCCACCTCACATCATTCTTTAACATTTTTTTTTCCACACTGTCTTGGAGTTGTTTTCTACTTTTCTATTTTACTCATGAACTGCACTTACTGGAGGCTCATCTTGCCTTCTGTTTCCATCCCTAGCATTTATTACAAAGCAGTTATACAATAAATGGCTGCTGAGTGAATTATTTCTTCACCCATGAGATAATCTCTCTTATCTATGGGATAATATATTTAAAGATGCTCACACCCCCAGTACTATTTATGTCTGTAATGGTGATTTTTTACTCTGTTGTTATTATTTGTGGGTGGATTTTTGTTTTCTACAAATTAGCTGAATATTTCAGTGCTTAAACTTTCTTTTTCAAGTGTAAATTGAAATTGAATTGCATAAATAATCTCCTTTTCTGTGGAAAAACAAGAAACAAGATATCTGATACTGCAAAACATGAAGCTGACTTTTAAAACTTTGCTGAAGAATGTGACTATGATTAGGATAGCAGAAGTCTTACCTTTTTGTTTTATAGTTGTCCATATTTAATCCACAGTTCTCAGTTTTAGAACTCGTTTCCCTACTGGATCATGAGACATTAAACATTTTTTCCCCACCTTATTATATTTCTTTTACATGTTTTTGGCTGTTTTTCTTTTATCTGTGTCATGCCACCACACTATTGTGTTAAAATGTTTCCTTTCTGCAACATTTGCTCCAATTTTAATAAAATTAATAGTTTGCCTTTACAAAATATTTTGGACCCTATGTCCACTTCTATAATCTTGCTATTTTGCTAAAAAGAGGTTAGAGTCTGTATCCCTTCCCTTGAAATTAAGTGAGTCTTTATGACTGTCTCAGTGAACAGAATGAGGCAGAGGTGATAATGTGTTATTCTGATGCTGGCTTATAAAATGTGATACAGTTTCTATCTGATTCACCATCTTAGAATGGGATTTGGAACTCAGCCACCCTATTATGAGGAAGCCCCATGACACATGAGGAGGCCAATTTACATTAAAATTGAAACCTCACCCCTTAGCTCTGCTTCATTTCCAGAAGACAGCCAGCATCAACTTCTCAGCTTCCTTGAGAATGGATTCCCCAGCTCCTAATCAAGACTCCCCATCTAATGCCACATGGACTAGAGGTGAGCTACCCAAATTACAGATTTTGGGCAAAATAAATGACATTACTGTTGCTATTGTTCTTATTAATAATAAATGTTGTTATTGTTTCAAGCCATTAAGTTTTAGAGTGGTTTGTTACCTAGCAATCGATAGCCAGAAAATTGTTACATATCAAAATAATAAGGAGCTTTCAAGAATAATGGTCAAAACATCAAATAAAAATAGTATGTGAAAGTCTTAGAATGATCAATATCTAGGCAGTATCTTCAAAGGCCCATGCTGGGAACATTTTAAGTAAAATTTTTAGGTGTTTTGTCATTTAAGTGTGCATAAAAATACACTTACTCTATAAACTTGGAGAAGGGTTCATATATTCTGAAAGCAAAAACTGAGACAGTGTATACATTGACCTACCTGGGGCTGTGCCTGTATCTACATATGGCCCAGGAGGAAAACTTAAAAATGTAAAACTCTCACTTGTTTCAGAGTTAGATGGGTTATTACAAAGGGAATTCTTCGATCAGCTGAGAATACCTGTTGGTATTTGACCGTGCCTTTTGATGAATCTTTCAGTCAGGGGTCTGCAAACGCTGGCTTACAGACCCTGTCTTGTTCACTGCCTCCTTTAGTAAATAAAGTTGTGTTGGAGCACAGCCACACCCGTTCATTTATTCACCTATAGTTGCTTTCACACTAAAACAACAGTGTTGTTGCAACACAACAGAGATGATACAGCCTATAAAGTTGAAAATATGTACAATTTGGACTTTTACAGGAAAAGTTTGATTAACTGCTGTTTTAAGTGAATAATTTGGAGGCTTCACAGGAGGCCCAGCAGCTCATTTGGTCAGCAAAGAGCTCATTTCCATCATATCCAAAGTTATCTTCTCAGAAAAAGTTGTACTTCTGGGAAGTCCCATTCTTGAGCAATTTCCTATCCCCAGAACTGAGGGATCAAGGTGAAGGTCAGGAGAAGTCAAGAAAGGCTGTATGTGAGGACCTGGACGTCAGGAAGATCTGATTCAGTGGGCAAATTAGGAAGGGCGGACGTATCTCAGAATGTGAATCAGAAATCTTGTGGTTATGAGTGACAAAATCCCGATTTAAACACTGTCCCTAGCTTGAAGTCTAGCTCGAACCAGAGGCTGAAATAAATTCACAAACATAGTGTTTCTTCCTAAGTCTACTTTTCTCCGAGCTGGCATTATTTTCAGAATCTACCCAACCAGTTCTAACCTCACCTTGTCCTGACATTTAGCAAATACAGTGAGAAAACATCATTTCCTTCTCAAGTTTTACCAGAAGTCCCAGGGAATCCTCCACTTGGTCCTGTTTGGGTCACATGTTTATCGTTGAGCAATCATTCAGCCAGGATGATAAAGTCCTCTGATTGGCGAAGTCTTGGCCACACTCAGCCTTTGAACTTAATCCCACTAGTTAGGAACGAAGAAGGGATATTTTACTAAACAGATATTGGACAAATATTTTATTTTATATATATATACATCATATCTGTCCACTAGTTGTAGCTTAGAGCTACCAGATAAATAAAGAATGCTTAGTTAAAATAGAATTTCAGCAACAAATAGTTTTACTACAAATGTGTCCCAAATTACATGGGACACAATTATATAAAAATTATTATTGTTTACCACAAGTTTAAATTTAACTGAGTATCCTCTATTTTTATCTGTTGTATTTTCATTTCCTATATTTCACTGGCAATGTTATAACCAGTTCCAAGTTTTCTTCATTGATTTAGACCTAATTTTGGGGTCCTTCTAGATCAAGTTCAACAAGATTCTTTTGATCATCAATCAAGGTAATAATGGCAAAGCATTTAGTAGATTTTAAAATGTTATAGAAACATAACAATTTATTATTTTTTCTGCCCTGGACTCCTAAGGTTTTATTTCAATCTTGGTGCTGCTGTGAGATAGTCGTGTACCATGATCACAGCATTCAAAGCTGGAAGGCAGTTCCTCTCCATGACAATTAAGGAGGTGAATAGAATGGAACTTACACATATGACTTAAAATAATCATAACTGAAATTATTTTTTCTGAGATCAATAAAATACAGACACACATATACCTTTTTGCAATAATTCTAGGGAGAGTCAAGTACAGTATGATTGCCTACAACTTATACTGAACCTTAAACTCTTGTCTCAAATTATTCCCAAGAGGTTTAGCCCATAATTCTGGTTTGGAATTTTGCAAGTCTGCTTATGTCCCTACTGCCAAGTTTTAATTACTTCCTGTGGGGGGTTCCTTCTCTTCTTAGTCCCTGAGATTATTCAGAAGAGAGACATCTGCTTGTTGCCAAACTGAAATGCTACTTCCAGCCACAAAGATGTTTTTTCCTCTCTTTTATTTTCCCTCTCAACAAACAAAGAATAAGGTCTATTTTCTTCTAGGGTTAAAAAAAAGCCTTCTCCACTGAAACAATAAAAGCCCCTCACTCATCTTTTCTAATTGTCAAGGGGATTCTTCTTGTTATTCTCTTAGAAAAGTGGGAGGTTTAATCTGCATAGGATGGCCAAGGTTAATTAAATCAAGCCTCCTAGTCAGATTTCCCTGGAAAGCTGAGAAAATAGTATCTTTTCCAACCTGGATCAGTTAAAGAAGTAAAATGATGGACTCAGAATAACGAACTAAACGGAAGATACACTATTTGCACCCCAGTATTGTATGCAGACATGATAAAGCACTAAATGGTTCTGCACAGGCAGTTAGGATGCAAGACACTAGACAACGTGTTAATTATTTCAAAAATACAGTCACTGCCAGAAAATTGGAGAAGGATTGGTGAGCGTGGGATGGAGTTGCACAGCTAGAATTCACAGAGCCCTTGGGGAGGCGCTATAAGTGTCAAAATGACTGACACTTCCTGGCTGGGTGACTGTGGGCCAGTCATTTAAAAGCCTGTGCCCCAGTTTCCTTTTTACTAGATGAGGTGGAATGATGGCTACATTCAAGCTTATTGCAAAAATAAGAGGCACAGAGCCTTTGACAGCACTTTGTAAACTGCCAGAGCACATAGCAATCTGAGCTCTGTGTTGTTCAGTTTTCTTTTTCAGTTTACTTCCAGTTTGTTCTCCTCTGTGGAAGACTTTCTTCAAGTGGCTGATTGTCAATTTTCATTCAGAACAGGGCACCAAAGAGCTGTAGGGGAGCATTGTGGTGCAGAGACTGGTCTCAAAGCAAGGTGATTGCTCAAGATAGCGTTGGTTGAGAGACACTCCAAGGTCAGTCGGGGGGCCCTTGCAAAGGGGCCTTTCTGTTTTTCCAGGAAATACTCCAAGCTCTTACCTGAGTTGGGGCAGGAGGTCGTATGTGCCTAGTAATGTGGGCTCAAAATATCCACTCCTCATGCTTTTCATCTTATATGCCCCATCCATCTTCGTTTTCCATGTTCTCAATCCAGGGCATCTGTAGTTCAGTTGCTCCAGAGAATAAATTTGGGGTCTTTTGGGGGAAAGGAGAGGGGTGATCACCTGGCCAAATGGGGTCAGAGAGGGACCTAAGTTTATAAATGATTTTCTATAACCACTGGCTCGGTCTCTTTGGGATTTATGTGTACAACTAGCTTGCTTTCACACATAGGAAATATTATAATTGATTTTTTATCCATGTGTGAAAATATTGACCATGAAAATCCTGGTCTAGATTCTCATAACTGTATGCCATTTTTATAATTTTGGTATGGGAGAGGTAAGAGGAAGATAGAATTTTCAATACCTCTGGAAAAATGAAGAGAATAATCAGAAATTAGCTCAAAAACACATGTAGAAATTTGGAAAGTAATTTGACTTCAGGCCAGGATCCCAGTATATGTACTCTCAAAATTCTTTTTTTTTTCTCATGAAAAAACACTTCTCGATAGCTGTTGTTTACTTGGCTCAATTATGTGTTATGATGGTTTTATTTACATGTAAATTTTTTGACAATCCTCCCATCAAGAGGGGGAGTCTATCTCTTCAGCCCTTGAGTAGGTGCTGAATTTTTTTACATGCTTCTAACAAGCATATGGAGGAAATAACTCTCAGTGGCCTGGATTACAGAGGTCTGCCTAGTTCACATCCCCTCTAAGACACACACATTTGGAGTGTGGGAGTCTCTTGTAAGAAGTTGGCTACCCTGAAGCCACCATGCGTGAGAGACCAGGTGGGATATCCTCTATAGCTAGAGAGGCCGGAGGAGCCCCAGCCATCCCCATCTCTGTCTGTTCATGTCTTAGCTCAAGCACCAGCTATGCTATGTGAAAAAGACTTTAAGGTGACTCCAGGATCAGCTGGTATGTGACCAGGAGGAGAACCTAAGTGAAGACCTCTGAGCTGAGCCCACTCAAGCTCCAGAATTCTACACAAGGAATAGTGCTAATGAGTAATTGTGGCTGTTTTGCATCAAAAAAGGTTGGGGTAGTTTGTATGCAGGAGAAGGTAACTGGAACACTTAGAGTGTTGGTCCAAATCTCAACCTGTGAGGAATGAGGCATAGCCATGGAAACCCAAAGAGGGGTTGGTTCGGCCCCTGTTAACTCTGCAATCTTCTAGAAGACACTTTAACAAGTCCTCCAATTCACAGATTTCTCATCTGTAAAATGTGAATGATGATACTTTGTGAGACGGGCTTTAGCGCAAATTAAGTAAGAAAAAATGTAAGGAAACTCTAGGTACTTCAAAATACAACATAGTTGTGCATTGTTTTTGAAATTTTTATAATTAGAAGCCCTTGGCATGAGTGAGCTCCCTGTGGGGTTTTCAAAAACTTGGCCAAGGCTCTGTTGGGTGATTGAGGTTCTGGAGGAAGGGAGGTGACTTTTGTCTATGTAATCAAATTAATATCTTAATATTTTATTGTATTTAAATATTCTTTCTAAATGTATTGACATGTAAAATCATGAAGGGAAATGATTAGATCCTCTACACACTAAGGGAAATGTGAAAAATATGTGGAGTGGGAAGATAGGGGACATGTAGTTACATTCATCCTGGGAGCCCTGTAAAGATTTGTGTTTGGACATTGGATGTGTTTTTCATGGAATATCAGCACTTCGGACACCGTGGTATGCATTTCTATCAGACCACTTGTTCACCATCAAATTCTTCCATTGTTTATTTTTCATTTTTCAGCTTTGTGTCTTTTTTTTTTCTCAGTAGCAAGAGGGATTTGCAATGATTTAATGAAAACTTACAGGGCTCAGCAGCCTTAACAACCAATAAGTAAAAGTAGCAATATAGTGTGGTGGCAGGTACTCTCTCAATCCACAAAATTAGATATGCAAGAAGCAGTATTTTGTTTTTCTTTCACTCAATTTAATGTTTATTTTGAACACCCGTTCTACCCTGCAGGTGATGATAGAAAGTTCATACAGTTAGTTTGAGTTTTCCCCCATCCAGGATTGCATCTGATCTCTGGCAAAGATCTATAATCTTAAAATATTGGTAGAATAATGTGTTCCTTTATGTTATCTGTTGTTGATAAACCTTGTCTTTTGTTTGGGAAGAGGACATTACTTAATGCTTAAAATGGAGGGATTCTTAAAATTTAGTGGACACTGGAATCACCTGGAAGCTTGTTAAAACACAGATGGCCTGGCCCCTTCCCCAGAGTTTCTGATTCAAAAGATCTTTCCAACAAGGTTCCAGAAGATGTTGATGCTGATGATCCAGATCCCAGTTTGAAGAACACTCGTCTTAAGATGAAAAAGTCAGATCTGCCTATGTTACTGAGAGCCTGGCTTATCTTAGGAAAAGGCTTCACCACAAGGAACCTCATTGCCCTGTATCAAACAGCAGCCAAATGAGAAAGCTGATTCCAGGAGGAACGTGGGGAGTGGTTAAGTGCATCTCAGGGTTTCAGCTTTAATGTTTCTTAGGTTGGTCATTATTCATTCATTCATTCATTTGCTAGTTTGCTCACTTCAGAAACTATCAAATGAATCAATAAAATGTGACCTGAATAGAAGGAAATGCTCTGATTCCCTTTTCTATCTTCCTGCACACTCACAGATGGATCATATGCCCCACGCTACATTAAGGAAAAGTACAGGTTTTGCCAACGATTAGAACAAGTGAAATCCATCTCATCACCCTTTCCTGGCTCTGAAGCAAACATCACTGAACATACCACCTTGTGTTGCTTTGCAAATGCTGGAGAAATCCTAACCAGTCGAGGTGCAATTTTTTTTAAGTTACACATACTTTGGGAACTTGTTTCTTTCCAAGTGGGGAGCATTGGGCACCCCTCTGGCTAAAAGTGCTCTCTCTTCTCCTCTCTCTTATTCTCTGCAGTCTGTGGGCAGCATTTTTAATTATTACTTTCTGCACATCAACCCTTAATTTGGTGAGGTCTCTGTGGAATCTGTTAGGTCCTCATTATGCGGTTCCCTGTTTGAAATGCACGCTCTTTTAAGGTGTTCTGTTTGGGAGATGAATAATAGAAAGAGGGACAAATATTACAACTGCTTGATAATGCAAATTGACAAAGTGTCCTCTTGAAATAAAGAAGTAGACCCTCATCTCCCTTAGACACACACTCACGCAGGTCAGATTTCCTCCATGCTCAGTCCTAGGTTCTCCTCTCATTCCACTTGGTTTTACTACTAAGCTTGGTGACTGCTGTGTGTCACATGACTTGATTTCAAAAAAAAAAATCACAGCCTGTCTGGCATCCAGGTGTTCTAGAAGCAAATTCATTAACAAAGTAGAGCACTGGCTTTGGACTCACAAACTTGGGTTAAAATTCTGGCTATGCCAAGTTCAGACTATGAATTTGAGCAAGTCCCATAGTTTAGCCATGTGGGGGTTGGTAATATGCATATGAAGCTCCTAGCACAGGATCTGTGTCCATCCTGAACAGATCATAGTGGTTATGGCTCCATGTGTTCTGTTGCTCTACATGGTCGTTTTTCATCTTGACAGATATGAAAATCTCTTTTTCTGGCCACTAGGTGGAGAAAGCAAGCCTTCTACAGTAATTTAATTAAATATAAGGCCCAGTCATCCTGATCTCAATACTACAGATACTTACAAGAGAGAATACTTTTTTCTTTTCTCTTCTTCACAGTTCCAGACAGCATGAACAGGGGGGCATCTAGAGAGATGTTTGGGGGAATTCTTGAGCAGTTCACAGTGAAAAGGTTTGAGTTTTGAATGCAGCTCTGCCTTAAGGCACTAGATTTCACCAAGAGATGGTCCTAGACAAGTTACTTTCCCAAAGTCAGCTTTCGCGCAGGTACCCATCCTCTATGCCCTAACCCCTTCTCACCTGAATTTCAAACAGCAGCTGTCCGGTATTCTTTTCTTTCTGCATTAACATTCAGCTAGTGATTCCCAGGGACATTTGCATGTGGAAATGAACTTCCTGGATAAATTACCTTTCTTTAATCCATATTATAGTGGAAATGAGTATCCACTGGATCCATTCATAGAGCTATTGGGAGGACCGTTTAGTTAATGCATTTGCAATCTCTTGAGAACTCTAAGTTCTATACACGTAAATAATCCTACTTACGGTGAAGATATAAATTTCTACCTTCAAGTAAAAATAGATGAGAAGGCCAAAAGATTCTTGAGAAAGCATCCTGTTGCAAGGGGCTGAGGCAATTTGAAAGCATAAGGTTGAAACTTTGCTGTTAAACAATTCTAGGACCAAGCACTGACCCTTCAGATGAACTACTCTTTGCAATAATAATCCATTGTACTGGTTGTCATTTCCCCAAGAAATATCTCATTGGCTTCAAAAAATTGCAGCTCCCACCTACATCTCTGACCTAACCTTCCATCCTCCATACTCTTGCAGCAAGTACCTTATGATCTCCTTGCATGTAAGGATGCTCAGGCAGGAAACACCCAAAGATTTTTCATTTTTAACCACACTTCCACTTACAGTATAAAATCTTCTTCTTTTCATGATTGAAAATAACCAATCTTCATACCAAAATTTCAGCCCATAATTCATATCATTGTATTGTCAAAAAATCATTAAATAGCGGTCCCATTTGCCTTTCCACTAGTGCTCTTTATGGGCATGTTTGTTGTTAGTTGGGTTTTCCTGTTATTTGAGGAGGGAAAAGGCTAGGGAGAAATTTCACTTTATGTTCAGTAAATTTCCACTTGAGGACCTGAACAAAAGTTCCCACAGGCAACCAAGAGCCTAGCTGGAGCCCTGGAATGCTATTCCATTTAAATACAGTTTGAAACAGCACACTCATTTCCACTAAATTTACTCTTAATGTGTCTCACTTTTGCATAACACACACACACAAATACAAAAACATCTAAGGCTTAACTCTATGATATATGTTTAAATTCCATATTTTTTCCCTTGCAAGATTTTCTGATTCTCAATTTATGGTGTGAATTTGCAGTCATTATGTGCCATATGCATAAGACATTCATAAATAATATTAAATAACTTATGAGAGGATTCTCCCCAAACAAACACTAAGACAAAGATTTAAGTGCAAACAGTTCATCAGGAAGTACAAGTAATATATGGGTAGATGAGGGGCAAAGAGATACAGAGGGGAAAAGCAGACAATAAAGAATATATTATAAAGCTGGCTTCTGTATGCTCGACTACAGTTTAGTTCTATGGAGAAACTCTGGAAATGATGCAAAATAGAATCATTGGTATTGTCTGGTGAGGAGTGAGGAAACTGGGGTATTTAGATACCAATACTGGTCAGCCATCAGTTAAAGACTTCTGGAGGAGGGGACACGTTAACTCTCGACTCATCCTATCAGTGTCGCACGTGAGTTTTGTGGATATTTCAGCAGCCCTCTCACAGAGATTCAGGTACTGGGCATTGGAAGACAGCTGTCAAGAACAAAAATGGTAAGGAGGTCCTAAAGGAAAGGGGTGGAGCACTAATGTGTCTGCTATGCTGACCTATTAGCAAAAATTGCTACTCATGTTTCACACTCCATATTCATGTCTACATTTATATCAAATACCCACACTAAAAACTATAATACATAGTTGATTATATATTAATAAAGCTGGAAAAAAGTGAACACATAATGCCCATCCCCCCCCAGAAAAAAACCTCTAGGCTTTTTTTGAAGAAGTTTTCACATAATTTTATTGAAGAAGTCTCCAAAACACAGAAGGAAGAACTAACAATAATTTTACATAATCTCTTCCAGAAATGAGAAAAGGAAGAAACACTTCCCAAGGTAATTTATGAGGCCATTATTATGCTAATACTAAAACCAGACAAAAATACTACAAAGAGGGAACTGCAGACTATTATCTCTCAAGAACTTAGATTCAAAAACCCCCAAGAAAGTATTAGCAAATGGAATCCAATAATGAATAAGCAGAATTACACACCATTGCCAAGTGGGATTTCTTCCAGGTATGCAAGATTGGCTCAACATTTGAAAATCAATCAGGTACTCCATCACACCAACAGGCTGAGATTAAAAATCATATAATCACATTTGTCCATGAAGAAAAAGCATTTGACAAAACCAAACATCCATTTATCATAAAAACACTCAGCAAGTTAAGGATGAAAGGAATTGTCTCAATCTGATAGACAGCATCTGCAAGCCCCTATACTAACATCATAGTTAACAGTGAAAGACTGAATGTCTTCCCCTAACAGTAGGGACATGACAATAGTGTCTGCCCTTATCATTTATTCAAGATAGTACTAGAAATTCTAGCCACTGCAATAAGAAAAGAAAAAAAAAGACATTTAAAAGCTTAAAAATTGAAAAGGAAGAAATAAATCTGTCCCTATTTGAAGATGATATAATGGTATACATAGAAAATCCCAAGAAATCTACAACCCTCCAAACCCTAGAACTAATAAGAGGGGTCAGCAAGGCTGCCAAACATAAGATCAACACACAAAAATTAATCATTCTATATACAAACAATAAAATGCAGAAACTGAAATTAATTACTGCATTACAATCATCCCAATACTTAGATATACACTTTTTAAAAGTCCAGGTTCTATACACTGTAAATTCTAAAATGCTATTAAATCAAAGAAGAGAACATATTGTGTTCATGGATTGGAAGACTCAACATATTAAAGATGTTAATTCTCCAAGCTGATCTCTAGGTTTAGTGCAATTCCTCTCAAAATCCTACTAAGATCATTTTCAGGGATAGTCAAGATTACTGTGAACTGTATATGGAAAGTCAGGTCCTAGAATAGCTAAAATAATCTTGATGAAGAAGAATAAAGTGGGAGGAATCACTCTACTGGATGTTAAGAAATATTGTACTGCTACAGTCATCAAGAGTATATGGTATTGGTGGAGAAATAGACACATAGATCAATGGAACAGAATAAAGAACTCATAAGTAAGTCCAAACAAAAAATTGCCAATGAATTTTTAAACAAAAGTTAAAGAAATTAAGTGGGGAAAAAATAGCCTTTTCAACAAATAAAGCTGGAACAATCGGACATCCCTAAGCCCCTCCTGGCCAAAGAATCATGAACTTAAATGCAAAATGGAAAACTGTAAGTCATCGGGAAAATTAAAATTATTCCTCTATTTCATGTTGTGCAACTGAAGTCTGTCACTTCACTGTCTCTTGACATTTGATTTGATTTGATTTCTTTTAAGAAGCAGGACAGAGTCATGGGTAAGAGTACAGGTTGTGGGGTTCAAATACTGGGTTTGTGTCAGGGATCTTCTACTCACCAGCTTTGTGACTCTGAGCATGTTCTGTAAGTCCTCTGTCCTTCAGTTGCCTAATCTCTAAATAGGAATAATAAAAATATCCCCATCACAGAAAACAGTCAGAAATGAAGTCATCAACATGGAAGCCTGTGGAACAGAATCAATATATGGTAAGAACTCTGTGTTAGTTGTTTTCTAATATTTAATTTTGAATATTTTCTTATATTATTCACTAAGAGGATGTTTCCCACACCCATGTGTTAAAGGCATATTGATTGAAAGAAATAAGAAACCTGCATTGTGATCACTTGCCAATGCAGGAAGGTGATAGCACAAAGTTGGATGCTTTTTGTATTTTTTTTTTTAGGAGAAGCTGTTTCCAATCCTATTTTGCCCATGAAATAACATATCTGGCTTATTAGAGGAAGGTAATAGACACCCATCGGAGAGCTCGGCTTGGTACAAAAGGTAGAATCAGTTTGCAAGAGAAATCAGGGTGGAGATAAAAAGTGAGCAAAAAAGTGAATATATATGGCATAATTATGCACTAGGGTGAGAATAACACCAACACTAACTGTGCTTCAGAATATGAATGTTTTTACACTTGTATGGGAATTAATTTCTAAATCTTACAATGGGAGGCATATAGCCCCAAATTAAAAACTTCCTTCCTGGTTCTGAGAATTTTTGTTTTTAAACCAGAGATTTGCTTCCTGAAATAACGTGTTATTTTCAGTGTCCGTGAAAAACTATGAAAAGAATGTAATTTATTCTCATCACAAGATTACTTTCAAACGATTGTTCAGTCAACTCATTTAGTGGTTTTATTGTGTATTTTCACTGGCATCTATCCAGTCAAAATGTATACCTTGATTTCATGCATAGTCTGAAAGTTAAATTTAAATTTCTATTTGTATTTTGCATAATGAAACTAATGCCTAATCTTTGGTAGTCTTTTTGGCAACTGCATGATATTCTTTTTCCAGAATTCTGATCAATTTTTAAATTGTCTGCAAATGTTCCCTACTTATAAACCTTTCATTTTATTCACCTATACTGTTATCATTGCTAGGAAAGAACAAGGCTTTTTTATTTTTAGTGTGTTTTTCTGTATGTATGATCCTTTAGTTTCTTCCAGACATTTTAAAATTGGCATCATGCTAACAGTAGTTAACTATTTTGTTGTGTCTTGCTCCTATAACAATCCCAAGACTTAACTAGATTGCCTGCTGTCACTTTGGTCCTATCACCACTATTCTCTAAGGGTAAGGTCTGTATTTCCTGGAACCCTCTTCAATATTTGGTTCCATTGTTGCTTGCCAGTGAAAACAGCTTGTGTCTGATTTGAAAGGTGGAAGAAAGCAAAGCCATTAGTCTCTGGAGGCGAGTAAAGCCGTGTGAACAGGAAGAGGAGAGTTTTGAAGCAGCTTTCTGGTCAGCTCCTGAACATGACCCACTTTTTAGCTAACGCAAAGGGTGGGAGCTTCTCAGTGATTCTTGAGGGTTAAAGCAGCCTGCAGGAAAATGTTGAAGTGTTACTAAATTTGGTGCTTCAGGCTGAGATCTTTAGTAATGACTTTTGGTAGCAGTTCCCCTGTCCTTTCTTAGTAACTTTTCTGACTGTCACTTTTCTGGCTGCCACATAAATCCCTGGTTCTATATTAAATCTGTTATGCCTGAAATACAGAGAGTCATCCTCTTTTCTTGACTGAACCCTGAATGTGATACAGAGACTTTCAATGCCTTAAAACTAGTATCCTATATATCCATGCATCCTCACTGAATGTCCTGCCTGAGCCCATAAATCTTTTCTGACCTATGGCACCTGACATCTTGCTCTTCTCTTAAGGTTATCTCATCACTTGCAAGATTTCTTGTGCCCACTAGGGTGCCCCTGGGCCCCAAGGATGCCCATGCAAAGTCTGCAGTCTCCAGATAGCTCCAAACTGCAAACATGACATCTTGAAAACTTGTGAGGTACCAAGACTAAATTAAATCTCCATCCACATAGAAGAGAGCCCCTCTGACTGTTCCTCCATGTAGTGTCAGACTTCAACACCTCTGTGCCCAATCGAACATCAAACATCCACACATGAGCACTGCCTAGGTCCAGCGCTCCAGAGAGTCACTCGGGATAATATCACCTTTGACTTCTGCCTGCTGCTGATCGCTTTTTCAGGCTCAGCATGTATGGAAACACCACACTGTAGTCTCACCTCTGTCTTTAGCAGACTGGCCTCCTTGAGTCTCCAGCTCTTGAAAGCTCTCATGTGTAATGACTGTAGTCAGGTGAGCCAGACGGGTTGCCCTAGTGGCTGGACATGTCTACCCCAGGGTTGGGCAGGATGTAAGCTAACGTGGTGACCCACAAGGTCAATAGAGATTATTCATTATTTTGACTTCAGTGTGTAGAAAATTCAGGGGTGATAGTGAAAAAAAAACAACAAACAACCCTGGAATCTGCCCCCTGGGAAGAGCAACATGGTTAAGGCTGGGAACTTCAGAGCAGTCCTAACCAAGACACATAATGAGTAAGTGGTTTAGGTGGTATTCAAGCCTTGGCAGTCCACTCTATTAATGCCCTGTGTTTACCTGTTAAATACACAGAATAGTAGTATTCATAAAGTAGGGCTGTTATGAGGACTATATAATCACAATAAGACCTTTTGGTGTTCACACCAACTAACCTTAGCAAAATCCCTTTGTGTGAATGTGTTTCAGTATCCTCCACTGGGAATTCTAGTGTCCTCTTTAATGTTAATATTCTATAAATCAATGTGTATTTTCTTTATCAATTATAGCTTTGATCAAATTGGAAAGGAACAACAAGAAGCCAGGCTGGTTTTATCCATGGCCAGGGCAAGTGGCATTGAAACCACTAAACCCCGTCACTCTCAGCTGCATGCTAGACGGTACATCTGAGAGTTGATCTAAAAAAGTTGGGGAGGCGGGTAATAGAAAATAAGTCTATCGGGTGAGAATGTCCTCTAGAGTTAAGTGGTGCTTAAAACTGATCACTGCTAATCATCTTCAAACCTTTCCTACAATCACTGCAAAGAGGACCTCTGCAGCCGCTCCTCTCACCCGCTCCCAGGGGGGAGGCAAATGCTGCTGGTCAGTGGATCACAATTTTGAGTCTCTGGCTTCACCTCGTGCTTGGATTCTTAGGTGTCAGGGAGAGCTACACCAAACAGCGCCTTCAACATAAAGAGGCAGGATATTGCTCCCCTGTGATCTATCACAAACAGAACTTAGACTTGCTGGAGGGAAAAATTCAGGCAGCAAAGCATGGCAGAAACAGGCCATGTTGGGGTGACAGAATGGGGTGTACATGCTCTCAACAGAGCATGGGACTACCTACTGTCCACACGAATTGTGTGCTAGTCAGAGAATCACTTTCACAGCCATGTTTCACATTTGTAAACAGAAAGACAATTTCCATTATTTAAAGATTTGGTTTTATTTTTAGACTTGATTTTACACATGGGTTTTTCACACTGGGAGTTCCAAAGGTAAAATAAAATGTCCCTATCTTATTATTTTCGTGCATAGCTGCCAATAAACATGAGGTCCAAGAACCGTTATAAGATTACACCTCCAGAGCATCAGCCTGGTCATAAGGCATGTGGCCCTCTTGGATGCCCTCCTCTGTCCTCTGTATCCAGCACACAAACACATTTTTGTTATGATTACTATGAAAGTGCATGTGGAAGGGGACACACTGAAGTCTTAGTTTATGTGTGTTCACCTCTAACCGCACCCCACAAATTCCTTTCTCTGTGTCCCATGTTTGTGTCTTGTGGCAGACCTAGGTTACCGGCTGTGAAACTAGAAAAAGATTAAAAGGCTCCGGTGACTGAGCCACTCACTAACTGTTGGCCTAAGTGTGGCTTCCATGAAGATTTGGGTGCAGGCTTGCTGAGAAAATTTCCTTCTCCCACAGATGAGTGAAAAAAATGACGTGAGCTTGAGAAGAGGAAGGGACGGACTCCCTGGAGAGGAGACACCTCCAGGGGCTCCACTGCCTATGCGGGGGGCATTGGGGAGCTAAGCTGCCCTGAGGTGTCTGCCTCATCCCCCTCCTGCAGGGATGCCAGCACCCCCAGCAGGCCTCCTGTGTCAGCCACCAACAAAATGACGGGCCATCCCTGTCTTTTCCATTCCAGTCCTGCTTTCCAGGCTGACACCCCAAAGTGCCCTCAGTGGCATTTTCAATTTGCCCCTCCAGACCCGCCCTTCAGCCTTCTCCATCTTACCATTTGCCCAGGGAGGCTGACGGGAGTGGTACGCACGCGAAGGACCCCTGACTTCAGTACCCTGCATGGACAGCATGGACATGCAAACAGGAGAGAAGTTGGAGGGGGAGAGAAGGGGTCAGGGTGCTGTGCCCCTCTGGGTCCCTCCCGCTGCGTGGCAGTGCAGTGGCTGGGGCCTCCTGCTGAAGGTTGCAGCTTCTGGTTGACAGCCCGTTTCGGTCCATGTGGGCTGCTGTAACAACATACCATAGACTGGTGGCTTCTAAATATTAGGAAGTTACTTCTCATGGTGCTGGGGGCTGGGGAGTCCAAGATCAAGGTGCTGGGAGATTTGTGCCTAGTGGGGTCCTGCTTCCACGTTCATAGATGGCCATCTTTCTACAGTGTCTTCACATGGCAGAAGGGGTAGGGAGTTCTCTAGGGTCTCTTTTATAAGGACACTAATCCCATCCATGAGGGCTCCACCCTCAAGACCTAATTACCTCCCCAAGGCTTCATCTCCTAATACCATCACATAGGGGATGTGGTTTCAATACACAGATTTGGCGGGCACAAACATTCAGTCCATACTCTCTCTATGATCTAAAAATGTCTTTCCCTTGCCCCACTGTCACTAGCCTTGAGGAAACTGCAAGATTCCCTACGAATTTCTCTTTACCCTGTATGTACCCTTGACTACTACAATTAGGGATTTAGGAATCTTTAAAGGTGCTGGTAGCATGAAGGGATAGTCTCAAAGTGATCAGTGTTATAGTTTGGCATCTCAGCAGGCAAAAGCCCTCGATATATTTATAGTTCATTAAGTGGGTACATTTCATCAGAATAAAATATATACAGAACATTATCTAGGCTTATAGGTATAGGCAGTGTAGAGGGTTGATGGAATGTTAAAAACCACAGGCATGCTTCTAAAGGTCTTGGAATTTAGAGGATAATAAATATGCACGTACAGAATGATACCTGTTTGGCATCATGTGGAAGAATGGAGCTGTATGCAGCCAGGAAGGACAGAGAAATTGCTGTGTGTGCAGCCAGTCTCAGACACCAATCAGGACAACAGTGACACCTTAGGTCTTATTTAAAAACCCCATCCTGCTGCTGTTGGTAGTGTTTAAAGGGTTCTCCACAGGCAGTGAGCTGTGGAGCAGACCAGCCAGAAGGGGCATTTCTGAATTCCATTCCAGCAGTGTGGCTGATGAAAGCCTTCTAACAATGCTTGGGCCAAAGAGAGCAGCAGCTGCTTAAAGAGAGAGAAGGGGGCTAAGATAATTGGTAGGCTTATTTATGAAAACCAATGCTAATTACTACAGAGTTCCTCTTCTAAAGGAAGAGAGTAAAAACTAGTAGAGGCAAGGTGTTATTGAAAGAATATTTTTTGAAACATTCAACTTCCCTCCTTCTTAAACCTTGAACTGTTGCACTCTTCTCCCCCTCAAACTTAATGTAATCTCCACCTATATTCACCCTTCTTCTCTCTCCCTTGAGCTGAATCAATTTCCTTCTTTCTTCTAATATTAAACCAATGTCCTTGGTCTCAGCAACCTACTTTTTCTTTCTTTCATCTTCAGTGTCATGTTTTCCATCTGAGAGATTCCATTCCCCTTAGAATAGAAGGACTTTCCCTAACTCTCCCCAGTGTCATCTCATAATCCTCAACTGAGAAAATTTCTGTTATGATGGAGGTACATTCATCAGTTCATTAGCAATTATTTATTGATCACTTACTATGTTCCAGACACTATCATAGGCTCTGGAAATGCAAAGGGAAAGATAATCTAAACAAAAAAGGAATGAGAAGGAGGATTTCAGAAAGGGATAAATGCTCTGAAGAAAATAATCAGAGTAATGTCATGAGCAGTGGCAGTAGATGTGTTGGGGCTATTCAGAAGAGGCAGTTGGGGAGGCCCCCCTGAGGAGGTGATGTGGGCTGATGCCTGAGTGATGAGGGGTCAGTCTTGTGGAGATCTGGAAGAAGGATGTTTCTAGTGGAACTGTCCATATATATATATACAGAGATATATACCTGCATATCTATGGATACATACATGGATATAAAGAGAGAGAGATTTTCATTTTAACCTTCAGATCCCAATGTACTCATTTAAGGACTTCCTTTTCAAAACCCATTGCTCTGGTAGTGTATTTCTGCAGTAATTTAACATAAGACATGACAAGTCTGGCTCATATCATCCTGGAATTTGACTGATATGATGCTAAGGGGCGCCTATGGCAGCTGGGGGATGTGTGTCCTTGGCCAGCCTCCAAATGGGTATTCTAGACAAGGTTAATAGGACATATAGAATCCTCCCTGACCCCCAAATCTACAATCTCTTGCAACTCCATCTTCCCCCACACCCCACTAACATAAAAACTTAGGTTTATTAAATAGGAAAATAAAAGCTTTTAAGAGAAAAATAAGCCTGAGGCTTGAAACTTGCTCTTACTACTGTTATCCCTGGAAGGTACCCTCCTGTTCCCCCTTTTGAACTCTTGCATCTTATGATACGTGCTCAAGAAACACTGAAAGATCCAAGGTATTTCATCACCTTGGCAGGAATGATATTCCTGTGTCTTCCACCTCCCATCCAGCTTCAGTAGATCAGATGTTATTTTGAAATGCATTGGCTTTGCCTTTCAACCAAAAGAAAGGTGAAGTCAATTATCCTTAGACAAAAAAAAAAAAAAAAAAGTGTTGCAGGAAAATGAAGGAGTCCAGGACATCGGTTGCCAAGAAATATGTCCTAGAATAGCTTGGACTTTTGATCTCTGCCTGCTGATTAAGCTGGAGACCCAAAATAGACTCTTCATACCATCTGTGACCTCCTCAATCCCTTAGCTTCTTTCTTTTACGCAGGCCATGCTACTCTTTGAAGGTCACTAGTGACAAATGACCTTCCAGTTAACCATGTCCAATGGTCGCTTAATCTCATCTTCAACACTTCTGCAGTATTTGATGCTGTCGACCTCTCTCAGCTACTTGCAATGTTGCATGTCTTCATGCAGTAAACTGTGTTGTCCTATTTGTCTTCTTATCTCATGGCATCCTACTTTTAGGTCTTGGTCACTGATTTTATCATCTATGCCACCCCTTTAATTTGAGGGTGCACTTTCTTTTCTCTGTGTCTCACCATCAGTGATGTCAACTATCACCTCAGTGAGAAGAGCCCCCAAATCTAAATATGTCACCTCGACTGCTCTCTACTGACTAGCCCTGCACCGTCAATTGTTTGCTGGTATTTCCTCCAAGATATTTCTGCCAGCACTTTGTCCATGTCTGGCCTAGTTCCTTAAGGCGCTCAGCCTGGATGAAAGTTCCGGGTCCTTGTGAGAGAAATGTCCTGGCTTGAACTTAGTATTCCCATACTTAGATTTTCAGTAACTCCCTTTCCCCTTGTATGAACTCACTCTGTTTGTTGGGTCTCTTCCATGTTTTCTGTTTGATATGCTGATCTATGACTTCTTCCCGTTCTCTCCTTTTCTAGAATCTAACTTATTTGTCTTACCTCTTTTCTTTAGATGTGCAGTTCCATGATAAGCCTTTTGGTTAATATTCCAGTTTGTTCAAGTCTTTTCACCACCCTAGTAAAAACATCTACTCCATTTAACAGAACCTGGGTTTTAATTACCATGTTAAATCTGAGCTTATTATCATATTATCTTCATCTCAAACCCAGATTTATGCCTGTGCTTTTCATTCTCTTCATGACTTCAATATACCCCTCATGTGCAAATGCAAAATCCAATCCATCTCTGCTCCCTTAACTCTACTTCTCATAGACATTCAGCTAGACAAATTCTGTCATTTTCCTTTTGAACTTCTGATCCCCAGTCCCCACTTTCAATTACGAGAATCTCTAAATGCTGATCTCATATACCACTTACACCAGTGCAGCCTTCTTGATAACTGTGGTCAGAAGCTGGTTAGTTTTAGTTGCAAACATACAGGATTCCTTGCATTTTAGCTACTTAGAAGACAACTAGATTTTTAATTCTGTGAAGTCAAAAATAAATAAGGACTTAAACATATTTTTTCTCTCTTAAGTAGAGTTTACTTATGAAACAGCAGCCCAACAAACAGTTATGAACTATTTTATTTTAAATGGCATCCTACAGCTTTGAGTACATTGGGCTTCAGTTGCACCAAACATAAGCCTCTCTGGCATAAGCCAATAAATCACCAAACACAAAGTGATTTAATATAGAGAGTTTCATTCAATCAAAAATTAGCAGAAGGGTGTGGGTCTTGGCCTGTGCCATGAATACCTCCCAGAACAGCTCTGTACAATCAGTTCACTAGGAGAGCTGTAATCACTGTCAGGAAGCCCTTGTCACGAATCTAGAGCCCTGGAAGCATGAGCTCCAAAAGCAAACCAATTTGACCAGGTTCCAAGGATCAGGAAGCACTTGTCATGTTTCTAGATCCACGTCATACCTATTAGATATCTACTGGGGGGAAAAATGGGTGCCCCACATCTTGCCTCTTGATGCCTGTAAAGACAGCGAATGGTCATGCTGCTGCAGAAAAAAACATATCATTTCAAATATGTCTCTTCCTCACTTTTGGGCTCCAAATCTCTCTGAAGTAAGTCTGACTCGTTTAACCTAAAGATTTGGAATTCTACTATAAAGAAGCAGAGAAATGTAGTTATTGGCTAGTCAGGCTCTGCAATACAAAGGCACATACTAGAAGGAGAACAAGATTCTTGCTAAAAGCCAAGTCACCATAGTCACGACAAGCATTGGTAGAGGACATCTTTTTTCTTAACTGCCAAAACTAATACAGTCTCATTATTGAAAGTGGTAAGCTAAGAAAAGTATAAAGAAAAAAATTAAATCTCTAATTATACTGAGAACATTTTAATATATGTTCTTCCATGTTGAATTTTTCTGAAACTTTGTTATTAAAGGATCCTACATTTATTTTTTTCTCTTTAGGGCCTTTGCCATTTGGGGATTTCTTTTAGGGATGGAAGAATGATTTGGGTTCCCTTTTCCAATCAATCTTCATTGTACAACAAAATGTTATTTGGAAAAACTTCAATTTTCAATTTACCTGGAGTCTCCAGATATAATTCAGAACAACAATAATCAAACAGTCATCAAGTTTTTATTATTTCTACACAGATTAGATTCATAACTTAACCTTTAACTTTGGTTTGCAAAATGCTACAAAATAGAGAAAAAGCATTAAATGATCTAAATAGTATTATATATTTTTAATTAACCTACATAATGAGTAGATAGTGTATAATGTATTGAAAAATTAACAAAAGAAAAGCTGTTGCCTGAAGGAGATATGTTTTGGGATTTTTACAATAAAATTCTAAAAAGTAAGCATTTAAGACTCTCATAACCAAACCCAATCTTCTAATCTTTTGATTCATCTTCCAAAACTCCTACAAATATGTGTGAAAATAAATGTCTCTGTTTTACCAGAGACAGAATAATAAAGGGAAAGAATTGCAGGAAAATGATATTCTTCAAGAAGAAGAATATGTCTGAAGAACCTTGCATAAATGAATATCTCTGGGTAATCAAGTCTCACAATATTTCTGCCACAATCACTGTGAAAAATCTGATCTATCATTAAAATGAGTTGAGACAATGAAACACTCACTGATGGCTTACTGCAAGGGTAATGGGGTGAGTGGGAGAGATGGGCTGAGAGAGCAAAGCCTATGATCATAGCTTTCTCACACTATCTTTCAGCTCAGAGACTGAATTGTCACCAGCATCCCCAAACAATACCTGATCGTTCAGGGTAGGGGAGCGTATCATTCCGTGAAGTAGTGCCTGAAGCATGTTCCCCACTCCCCAAATTCAAATGTTGAAACTCTAACCCCCCAGGACTTCAGAATGGGACTCTATCTGGAGATAAGGCCTTTAAAGTGGCAATTAAATTAAAATGCGGTGGTTAGGGTGGGCCCTAATCCAATCTAATTGGTGTCTTTAGAGAGGAGGAGATTAAGACCCAGAGAGACAGAGGACACAGGGAAACTCAAGCATGGAGAAAGGCCAAGTGAGGACACAGTGCAAACCTGCCATCTGCTGAGGAAGCCCAGAAAAGGAACCAAGCCTGCCAGCACTTGAACTTCAACTCAAGACTTGATATTAGACTTCTAGGGTCTAGAACTATGAGAAATAAATTGTTGTTCAAGCCATCTGTTCTATGGTATTTTCTTATGGCATCCCTAACAAGCTAAAGGATCCTCTATATTAAAAAGGTCAAAATACAAAATTTTAAAAAGAATGTTGCTACTCCTCTTGGTGTAGAAAAGTTGTTATCAGACACTTAATTTTTCTCCCCCAGGGGGACTGGGGGCAATATCTGGAGACATTGTGATCATCACATTTGGGAGAGGTGGTTTCTACTGACATACGTGGACAGAGGCTATGGGGACAGCTAAAAATCCTACAAGGCACAGAGTGTCCCCCTCATGCAGGACAAAGAATTTTCCAGCCCAAGAAGTCAAGAGTTCTGAGGCTGAGAAACTCTGTTGCAATGGTATGAGCTTGTCTGACAGATTTGCGGTTTAGAAAAGCTTTAACTTTTTTCTGGAGTCAGGAGCTATAATTTTTTTTCTTGCTGGGTTGAGCCTGCAAAGTAATTTCTGCAATAGTTAATTATCTTGTGCCAGACACCTTGAACAGTTAGCTAGAGGATGCTATTACTAATGATCTCATCAGGCCAGTTGGCCCAACCAATGGCGAACATACTGGACTGGGAGCTTTCCTCTTTACAATTAGCAGGATAGAAACATGTCTGCTCTCACTGTTCTGGCAAAACACAAAAGGCAGAAACTAATTCCATATGTCAGAGATGTATCTCCCTTTAAAGATGAAGGGCAAATAGACCCATTCCTTTTTCTCACAATGTACTGGGCATGAATTTATTAAACCAATGAATCATTGAAGCAAATTTTAAAAGTGCTTTCTTTCATGACAAGGAATATTAAAACTGAGTTAGGACAGCTTTTTTCAGACCATGCGTGTGCAGTCACTTGAAGCTTAATATTTATCATTTATATTATCTGATGTTATTTTCCTTTCCTCTTTCTCCTGTATGCTCACCAAGGACAGCAAGAAAGGTAGTGAGTTCAAACCTGAGCAGCTGAATTAAGGCGAAGATGCTGTATTCCCTGCTAAGTGAAGTTGGACTTCTGCACCGGACACAGGCAAGGAACGAGCAGATGGAACAAGTTTTTTCTCTAATTGAAGCTAGAAGACAGCCCAGAGCCAGCCAGCATTGAAACTGCCATGTCTCATTTGCTTCTAATTTACCAAATTGGGTCTTAAACTGGGGCATGGCGATCATTTTGCCATCCCCTCCCTGGAATTCAGCAGAACAGAGTGTAAACTCTGAAACTTTTGAGGGTGGGGGGGACCAGCGACTTGACTTAGTGGAAAAGAGAGCGATCCACACAGCTTGCCCCAGGCTCCAGTTTCCTTCCCACAGTTATGACACTGGTTTTAAGGAGGTAAGGATTCAATGTTATACCTAAGAATGAAAAACTGTTCTAAATCTGAAGTATTTTGAAGTATGTGAACCTATGTGATTTATTATCTTCTTCTGGGAAATAATTATCATTCAGGATAAACATTTAAGCCATTTTCTGTTTGACTTTAAGGAAATTAAGATTTCTTCTGAGGAGTTAGTTACCCATCCACATGATAAACTGTGTTTCAGAAGGTTTAACATCTTTAACTAGACATTTCTTTGCTACTTCCTTGATTTTCCATTAAAAAATGAGTCAAAAAATTGTGTCTGCTTAAGAGTCTATTCTTTTGTAGCAAATTTGAAATAAGATGTAAACGCTCGTTTTTTACTAATTTTTCTTAGAGTTGTGTTGTAGTGTTCTAGCACCACAGAGGGTGGTTGCCCTCAAAGCAGCTAGAAAGAGATGGTCTCAGCGATCTCAGCGTGTGACAGAGCTCCAAAAGGGACCCAGATCTCCGCTTCTAGCCCTGGTGGAGGAACCAATACTGAATTTGTTCTTTCATCACAGATTCCCAGAAAATTGGAGGGAAAAAAGATAATCATTTTCCAATATTGGAAAACAGACAGTGTGAATATTGGATAAAAGGATAAAAGTAAGGTGAAACCTATAGTTACTCTGTTTCTGTGACTAGAGATACTTGCTGGACAGTGATGCAGAGCAAGGTGAACCCAAGTAGAAGAGGGAAGTATTAACTGAACTAAAGGGGGCGAGATCAGACGGCAGAAACAGAGGTAATTAGAATTTGTGGGACAGAGTGCAAAGGAGTGAGTTATGCAGGAAAAGAGCCCCAGAAGCTGGCGTAGTGGTCTCTTTGTATCTTTAGCTGAATACCTAGATGTATATGCATGAAACAAGACTCCCCAGAGTTGGACAAGGTAAAGGTATCAGCAAAATAAACAATATCCAATGTTCATTTAGGAACAAAAGGAAAAAGGGATGAAGAAAAATAAACAGAGTTAAAGAGACCTGTGAGACACCATCAAGTATAACAACAAAAGCAAAATAGGAGGAGAGAGAAAGTCCCCTAGGCAGTCATTTGAATCCACACAAAGAATAAAAGAGCACCAGTAAAGGTAAACACATAGGTAAATATGAAGACAGCAAAAATATATTTTTGGTTATTACTTTTTGACTCTTCTATTTGATAATTAGAAATTATTATAAAACTGTTATATTATCATAAACTGCAATACTTATAAAACTGTGTTGATGGGCTTAAAGTGTATTATTTGTTTGACAATAATAACACAAAGAGGTAGAAGAATGAAAAATATATTTGAGCAAAATTTTTGTATACTATTGAAATTAACTTGTCATTAATTCAAATTAAGTTGTTATAAGATGCTCATTATGATCCCCAGGGTAACTATGAAGAATTTTCACTGAATAAAATATATAGTGAAAGAGATAAAAAAGGGAATTCAAACAGTACATTATAAAATATCTGCTTAATTGAAGACAGAAATAAAAGAATAGAGGAACAAAAAAAGATATAAAACACATAGAAAATAAATAGCAAAACGGGAGATGTAAATCTTAAACACTCCAATCAAAAGGCACAGATTGTCGGAAAGGATTAATACAAAACAACAAAAAACATGGTTCAGCTATATGGTTTCTACAGAGACACACTTTAGATTCAAAGACACAAATGTATTAAAAATGAAAGAATGGAGAAAGATGTATTAGGCAAACAATATCCAAAAGAGGGTCTGAGTGGTTATAACTAAATCAGACAAATAAACTTTAAGGCAAAAATTGTGACTAGACATGAAGGGCATTTAATAACATGAAAAGGGTCACTCTGTTAGAAAGACATAACAGTTATAAACACACATATCTAATAACAGAGCCCCCAAATGCATGAAGCAAAAACTGACAGGATTGAAGGGAGAAATAAACAATTTTACAATAATACGTAAAGAGTCAGTTACCTGATTTCAGTGATAGATAGACCTAGGCAGAAGATCAATGAGGAAACAGAAGACTTGACAATGCAAAAATCTAGTAGATATCTTCAGACCACTCCTCTCTAAACAGCAGAATATTATTTCTTCTCTAGGCATAGGGAACATTCTCCTGTATAGACCACATGTTAACCCATAAGAGAAGTCTCAATAACTTTATAAGGTTTGAAATCATACATTTGTTTCCCAACCATAATAGAATGAAATCAGAAGTCAATAATAGAAACCAATATGGGAAACATCAAGTGTGAAAATTAAACAATACTCCTAAGTAACTAATGGTCCAAAAAAATTACAATTAGAAAATACTTAGAGGTGAATAAAAATAAACACAATATACCAAAACATATGGGATGCAGCTAAAGCAGTGATTAGAGGGAAAATTATAGGTATATATTCCTATATTAAAGAAGAAGAAGAAGAAGAGGATGAGGGGGGTGAGAAGGAGGGGAATGAGGAGGGGGAAGAAGAATTAGAAGAAAGATCTCAAATCAGGAACCTAAACTTCCACCTTAAACTATAAAAATGGAACAAAGGAAATCTCAGCAAATGGAAAGGAAATAATGATTCCAGTGGAAATCAATGACATAGAGAATAGAAAATCATTGAACAAATGCAACAAACCAAAACAAATTGTTGAAAAGATCAAATAAACTGACATTCAGCTACACTAACAAAAAAATGAGATTCAAATTACTAAGATTAAGAACAAAGTACATCCTGAACATTACTATTGATTTTACAGAAGTCAAAAGGATTATAAAGGAATACTATGAACAGTTGTATGACAACAAAATAGCCACGATGAATGGACAAATTCAGAGAGGAAAGAATAAGAGTTACCGAAATTGACTTAAAAAGAAAGAGAAAATCTGAATGTACCTTAAAACATAAAGAAATTGAGTTAGTAATTGAAAACCCACAGCTAACATAATGGCAAAAACTGAATGCTTCACTCTAACATCAAGAACAAGATAAGATGTTTGTCCCCCAAGAACCGCTATTTTTTCTCACCTGGAGGCAATATCTCTCCTGCTCAGATTGCATGCCTTGAAGCTTCTAATTCACAACTGTCATTGTAATGATGACATCTGTAATTGGAATAGTGTGTTAGATGCTTTTCATGGATGGTCTTATTTAATCCTCAACATCAATTCTATTTTACAGATTAGAAACTAGATCCAGAGACTTATAATAGATTATAAGCTGTAAAGTAACATCAGGTGAATTTGGAATCTGACTCTCACCATTTTTCAACCCTTAATTTCTCTGTGCCTCAGTTTCTTTTTATAAAATGAGGATACTGATAGTACCTACCTCATGGAGTTGTTAAGTGTAAGAGATGTAACGCACTTAGAAACAGTGCCTATAATGTAGTAAGACTTGATAAAAGTTGGCCATTATTATTATTATTATCATTATTATCATCATAAGTTACACAAGTAGCAAACAGTAAAGGCAGGATTTGAAGCCACATGTGGTGGACATGGAGATTGCATAGCCCACGTCCCACTTAAAGGAAGGACTTGCTTTCCAGCTGAGGAGAAGGCACTCAGCAGCAGCCTCCAGCTGACATCAACTTCAGGGGCTGGCTCTCTTGCAGAGAGGCATCTGCCCAAGGTCACATAATTCCCAGAACATTCCCAGATTCAGTGACTGAGTGAGATTGGGGTAGAAAAGCCTAGCCATTTTGACCACAGGACAACTCTGGTGGGTAATAGTTATTTCTGAGCACCTTCATTGGTCAGCCAAGGCTCCGCTTATCCTTCATTACAGTTCAGCATCATCCTCTTCCCAATCCTGGTTCTGCCCCTTTCCATTCATTCATCGGTGTTGAGCCTTAATAAATATCTTGCTCCCCAAATTCTGTCTCATATCTGCTTCTGGTCAGCCCTACCTGTGACACTACATTAACACAGCATGTAGAAACCATGTGTGGAAATGAACTAAGTGGCATGAGATTTAGGGTCATTTTTAAAGGCAGTAAGTGGGATAAAACTAACATTTTTTAAACTACTGTTATATGTATGCTAAGTGCTTATTATTCCATAATTTAAAAAAACACAACAATCACCAACATCCATGATTGGAGGCATGGAGTGGTTAATTAGTTTGCCCCAAATTCCACAGCTATTAAGTCACCTAAATGCAATATGAACCAAAGTCTATTTGACTTCAAAGCTCATGATCATGTGATATATCACTCTTCATTTAAAGTAGCTCTTGAACTAATACATAGCAAAGACATTTTAATGCAATAAATTAAGTCAATAAAATTTTTTTAATTCAAGTAAGAATGTCCTCATAATAATCCTGATGATTGTTTTTAGGCACTTTTCCTAAGACACATTTCCTGGTAAAATCTTGCAGCTAAAATCTTCTTGATTTTTGTGGAATAGTGCAGAAAGTTGGGTGAGGACAATTCTTTGGGCTTCTTTTTGCCCTACAAGGAATATTGTGTTGAGATTATCATTCAAGAAAACTGGAGGAAAACTTTCTGAGATCATCTTTCAAGGTTTTGCAGCACTCCCAACTCCAAAACGAAGACCATTATATTGGTGAATAAGGATGGTCATCTGAAATCAGAAAATACCACTCTCTTCACACTCCAATGACATTAGCATTTATCAGGATTACATAGAGGGCTTGTCTAAACACAGTCAGCCCTTGGTTAAGGACCGGTTCTTAGAGAACCACATACCGCTCCAATCTTTTTTCCATAACCCACCTAATTAAGCCATCCCCCATTCTTCCACCATCTCTATTTCAGACACTGTAACAGATTTCCATTATTCTTTGATTGCAGAAATTAATATGACCTTTAAGCCTGAAAATAGTCTGGCATAAAAATAGATATTTGTTAAATGAATAAATGAGCCAGCATCTAGAGCTTTAGGAATATGTTCCGCAGTTGTAATTTTGTGTTATTATTTTTGCCAATACCAACACCCAACCACGGGAACATTGTAGTTAAGGTACTTACATGGGCTATTGGGATGTTTTGGGGCTAGAATGAAGCATGAAATTTTCTCAGGCTTAGAAACAACAGGGATGATGGAGTACACTGGCTGGATTGACCCCTCAGGATTCTGCAGTGTAAGATTAAAAAATTAAATTCCTTGGCATTGCAAGATTGCATAGCAATGGAAGGCTCAGTGAATGCAACAGATGCAGTAATTACAATTGGCCTCATATTTCTGGCTTGAAGTTTATTTAGGTGATTTCAGTAATGAGAGAACCTGCAGATCACTAGCTCTGCTTTTCCTCTGTTTCTTGCCCTCATCAAAGTGCTTGCCTAAATCAAAATTTCAAGATTCACGATTCATCAAGATGACTCTGCAAGTGCATCATAAACTGGCCAGATTAGATTTTGTATGTCTTTCCCTTCACAAATCATCATTTATGGGCCTCACTATTGGGTGCAGAGTGATAAGAGAAATGTGGGGAGCAGGGTGAGATAATCTCATTTGAATTAGACAAATGAGGCCCTGCCAGAAAGGAACACCCAGAGTCTCTGGACAAATTTATGAAGTCAAAACAAAAAATAATTACAGTGCAGAAATGGCTGGTGCTGGATGAACCCACTTCATGCCTAATGTTGGTTGGCAGCTCTTCATCCTGATTATCCCATCTGGAGATAATTGTGTGATATCATCCATAAAATTAAATCATAAATCAACCCAACTAGTGAACAGGCTAGCAAGCTGCTGAGAAAGCCCCATGTAGGAGAGATGAGACTTCTATCTTAATGAGAGGCATGGGAGTGAACGAGAGTGAAGAAGACATGGAGAGGGTCACCTCCAGCATGTCCGTGGGCTCACTGGCTGACAACTGCCGCCAGAGCCCAGGCCTCGATAGTATGGGGAGGGCCCACGTATTGCCTGCATTACTTACTTGCTGATGAGGAAAGAATGTTCTGCTCATGAAAGGAAGCATGTATTACTTTGTAAGGATTTCTGGTTTGAGTTGTGGATATCTAAAATGAAAGTAATTAATTTTCTTTCTTGATGAAATGTTAGTAGTGTTAGAAAGTCTATAAATGCAATGGAAGTCTTATACGAGAGCCTTCAAACATCCCCTCAGCATAGTTTTAGAGATTTGAAGGGTACAATGTGGTCTTTGACTTTGTTAGCAAGAGAGCCGTGGTCAATTTGCTGGTTATATTTGGAAAGTGTTTTTCAAAGGACAAAGTGTGGTTTTAAAGCAAATTAACTGTGATGCATAAAAGAGAAAAGTAATTAAGATAGAGACAAATGTATTATTTAAATGGCCACTATTGATTTCCACTAGTGCATTTGCCGTGGCTAGCTAATTGGAGAGGTTCAAAAGTCACAGGTCATCCCAGACCCCCTAATAGCTTAGGCTGGAGCAAATGGCATAAGGGCATATACTTCTGTCAGTTGAAGCATTTGAGATGATAAATCCCACTGATTTTGGAGATTCCATTTGTGACCAAAATAAATGCAAAGTCCAGCTATATGTTGACTCTCAGAATTTTCAAAGTGGTAACAGTAACAGATGTTGAAAATCTGGCAACTTGTGAGCATCTGCAGTAGGAAGGTTATTACGCTCCTCAGCAAAGATGAAGTAGAGAAACAATAATGAAGATGAATTTTTTCTTGTCCTTTTTTCCCCCTTCTGAATAATATTAAGACCAGTAGAGCAAGAAAAGTCACCAGCTCTGATAAATTCATATTCTTTTGTTTCATTCTCAGTTGTGTTGAGTACATATAATGCGTATATATATATGCGTATATATATATATATATGTATATATATACTGAACCCTATATATTTCAAAGTATAGGAGTCTAGGTAATTTTAGACAGTTCTGAAATGTGGGCAAGTTAGAAAATGAAAATCCATCATTGGAAAAATGCTATTTACCTGTCTTTAATTATGTCCTTCCCTCCATCTTCTGCCTAACACCCAAGAACTGGAAAACCACATAAACTTATTTTATGATAATGAACAACAATGGAATTCCATTTTATCAGGTTTATTGTATTTTAGTTGTAAACCTCAGAAACCCAACTCAAGCTACTCTCTATAAAGAGAAGCAATTTATTATCCTATGTAAAAATGTCTAGATATATATCTTAAGGGTGGACTGGTTCAGGCATGGCTGCACCTAAGTCTCAAATAATCCTCTCCTATTCTCTCTCTCTCAGTCTTTTTCTCCCCCACCTCTTCCTACCTATTTCCACTTCCATCTTTATCTATTGATTCTACTTCTTCCCTTGGTTTTATTCTAAGTTAAGCTCTCTTTCCATAAAAACAAAATCCCTAGTGGAACCAGGTTAATTATAGTCTTTGAAATCCATAATTTCTTAGAGGAAGAGAATATGTCTTTCTCAGTTATTTCAGCAAACTGTACAAAGTGGCCATGGAAGAAAATGTATGTATTGGAGGAAATAGTGGAAGATAAGGCAACCAGTCTGCCTGGAGCCAGAATGAATGTCTTGCATTTAGCCCCAAACAGGAAGCTTTCTAAAATTTTAAAGCGGTAAAATGAAATGATTAGATCTTTGTTTTAGAAAGATTACTCTGGCAGCAATGTGGAAAATGAATTGGAATTGGAGGAAACTAGATTATAGAGGAGAACAGGTAGCAGACAGTCAGGGTTTGGAAGCAGAAGGATTAGAAAGGATAAAAAAGCAAATCCAGAAAGCCTCCAAGAAATATGATCAAAATAACAACCAATGGAATGTGGACAAATGAAAAAAAAAGGAAAAAATTAAGGGCGGCATCAAAATTCCAAGTTTGGATGATTAAGTGGATTTTAAGATCATTCACTGATATGCTGAGGCATCTCATATTACTGAGTTTGAATCCATCTTTCTTTTCAGATATCTTAAAGCAATTGTTCTATCCCTTAGGTAGAAATCCCAACAAATCTGATACCTCGTGCATTCATTCATAGTAGAGAAATCATGGGACTGATTTTAGGCAACATTCAAGATTGGAACTAGGGCAATGTTTTTATCAGTGGGGCTTGTTATTCAAACCTTCTGGCTAATTGCACTAAAAGATTTCAAAAGTTTAAATATTCCTTCTCAGCTTTCAATAATTCAGAGTAATGGTGTTATAAATATTTGATTTTTCTCCAAATATCATGTACTATGATTTAAAGATTTGTTTTAATTGTTAAGTTTGTTGAAGTTGTTTATAACAATTACCTGGAAGAGGACATCTCAGAAGTGTCTGATAAAGCCCACAGGCCTCTACTGTGTGCAGTGCCCCACAGGGTAGACAAGCAAGTATATTGGGATCAAAGGAACTTTATTTACAAAGACAGATGGTCAACCGTAGTTTGCCAAGTGAATATTTAAATATTGAATTATCTATCTATCATCTATCTTCTATCATCATCAAATATCATCTATCTTGATTACTGAGTTTTTTGGTACCTCCTTAAATGACTTTGCTCAAGGATCATGGCTCACCCTGGTCCCAGTTTTGTTGATCGTAAGCCAACAGGAGTTTGTTGCAAAAAACAAGCTGGGGCACTGCATTCAGGAGGCAGATAGGCAGAAAAGCTGAGTCAAAAGAGTTTGTCCACTATGTCATCAGCCTAGAAGCCCAGATTTTGGAGGGAGCTGGACTCACTTTCAGAAGGTCAGGAAAAGCACAGACCTGTTTTGGGACATCTTTTCAAACAAAGCCAGACTAACCACAGCAGTATGAGTAATTTGGTAGGTTTTCCCTGGGCCAAGAATGTGTTTTTAAACTTTCTGAAATGTGCTAAACCAGAGGAAATAATTTATGAAATATAATATTTAATTTTAAGTCTTACTACTAAAAATGTGGTCTATGGATTAACAACATCAGTATCACTTGCTTGTTAAAAATGCAAGTTCTCAGGCCACACCCCTGGCCCACTGGAGCAAATTCTGCATTTTAACAATATCCCCCCAGTGATTTGTGTGCACATTAAAATGTAAGAAATGGGCTCCAAAGTGGAGTATACAATTAAAGTCCAGGAAGTTTCATTTATTAATTTTTTACCTCATAAGTTTACCTTTTTAATATTAGCGTATATTTTATAATGTGTTTATTATATTGCTACACTAGTGTATTTCTATTATTATTGATTATATATTCACAAGTTTTTTTTAATTGACAGAAATACATGACCACAACTTTTTGGAGACACCTGCTTAGAAGATTGAAACTCTGACATGCAAGTCCTTGGAGAGGAATAAAAGAGGGAAGAATAAATCTTAGAATATTCTAAACTTCTGGAGTGACCTCCAAGGTTAGTCTGTTATCCCAAGGTCATGATGACTAATTACAGCATCCATGAATTAATTACAATACTCACGGAGCCATCCAGGGAACTCCTTGCCTATTCCATTCCCAACTGGTTTATTATTTTATTTTACCAGCTGACCCCAGAACACAAAATAAGCTGGATTCACAAATCAATCCTTGGAAAAGTATCAAGTGATAAAGAACAAAGAAAATTCAGAATTTTTCAAAATCCTTTCTTAAACTGATAAAGGGAGTCATAGCTAGCCATTTTAAATTCCTTTTCTTGCCCTATCTTTTTCTGGGTAAACAATAAATGCAAACAGCCTGGTCATTAATGACTTAATAAATGTTCTATCTTCTTAGATAGAAAGGGGAAATGCAGCCTAAGGTATATCCCCTTTCTGAGACATGTTTTATGTAATTAGTGTCACTTTAACTCGACCACCTAGGCCCAAGGTCGGTTTCCTGTTTTCTTTCTTGCTTCCTAGATCTGTATTCTCCTTTTCTTTCTTTCTTCTCTGTCCTATTCATCACACATGTCAGGTTATAGGGAATTCACTTTAATAGAAGAAATAAAGTAAAATCAGTCACTGGCTCTTGGCAAGTTATTAATAATAACATTTAACTTGAGAACTACCTCAGGATCAGATAAGTAGACATTTTCAAGTAATGTTTAAATTTATTAGTTTCATATATCTGAATGTGGCTTTGGGGAAAATTCAAATGATGCCAAGTCCTAGGCCAAACAATTTTCTTTTCAGTCTTTGTACTCAAGCAGTTCAAGAATGCATTTATAGTGCAAGGAAACCACGTCTAGAAGATGGCCTCTGTTTTCCCTTCCAGTTCACCATATTGTGCTCTACTCTTGCAGGGTCCACCTGGGTCCACACATTAATCGTGTTTATGAATGCCTCCCTGCGGCTATTCAATCGCTGTTAGTAAGTCCCTTTGTCTGGCATCTGGAACTGTCCCAGCTCATATTAAATTCCAGTTTTTAGTGAACTATGTTACAGTGACTGTTGTTAACACTCAAATGCTACAATTACAGGAAATTTCTCCAAGAAAGTAGACAAAGTGAGGGAAAAAAAGTAATTGGCCTTTGAAAGTCAAAATACGACAGGCAGAGTGACACACAGGAAATTAGGATTCAGAGCCAAAAGTGGCTGTTCAATAATCTTGGACGAGCTACTTAATTTCTTTCAGCATCATCTGCACACTGGGACAGATTCACTTACTTTATAGAGCTGTTTCTTAAATAAGATAAATATAAAAAGCACATCTTATAATGTCAGAAATATAGAAACTACCCACATGGTAACTGTTTATATTAAAATCAGTGCCTTGATTCTGAGCCAGATACGAGAAGCCTTTCTGAGTAAGCCTGGCCCGCTATAACCTGACTGAATGAATCAGCCATACCGAAGGAACAGGTTATCTCACGTAGAGGGCATTCATCTCCTATGGAAGTACAGAGGAATAAAAGCGTCAGCAAAAACATTGGCAATGAATTTCCTTGCATGGTGGAAAGGGAAAGGAGGCCTTACCCAAATTCAGGTGTCTCAGATCCCTAAAATGAGTTGGGTGCATTCAGGTATCATAAACTGATGCTAATCAGCATTTCAACCCATGAGATATTTAACTCAATAGTTCTCAGCCTTGGCTCACATTTGAAGTTCAAATATATATATATATATATATATATATATTCCTGGACCCCACCCCCTGCAGATTTGAGCTGGTTCTTCTGGCATAGGTTAAGGGATTGGTATTTTATAAAATATTCCGAAGGCAGCCAGGGTTGAGATTCTCTGATCTAATCACCCTTATTCTAATTTGGTGCCCACTTATCATCCTTTTTTTTTCCTATGTAGGCTTTGTCCACACCAGCAGAATGAAATGACCAAAAGAATTTTAAGTATTTCCAGGCCTGTGGCTGATATTTCCCAAAACAGATCATTAATGCGATGTTCAGTCATGACTTGATTTCCCATGAAGTCTGACGAGAGAAACGGTATGTACCAGTCATGCCAGAATAAATGTTACTGGTCCCTTCAAGAGTTATACTTCTTACTCTGAGTTCATAAATCAACATTTGTAGCTCTACATGGTTTCCTACCTCCTATTTCATAAGTCAATTCCTTGAGGTCTGATCACATCTAATAACATAAACCCTTTTCCCCTTTATCCTTCCCAGTCCTCTTCCTCTACTTTCCTGTTTTGCTCCTTCCTGAATCATTTAGTCTAAAAGCCACTTGGAGCAAATAAGCAAGGTGCACGCCTTTGTGAAGGAGCCACAGGAGCCCAGGGCAGAAAACCAGGCATTGTAAGGAGACATGCCCATGCGGTGAGGAGAGGGGGTGGTCCCACAGGGGCGTCCCAGCTGACAGAGTGAGGGGGATGCCCACGTGCACAGGGGCTGGTAACGGTTGTGCTGGAAGAAGGTGGTAACAGAGTTGGCGTCAAATTACATGGACCCGTTACACCCCAGAAAACCTGAAGGTGCTTCAGCAGTGCTTGAAGAACTTACTAACTCTGGACTTAGGGATAGAAGAAAATACTCAAAAGGTGTCAATATAAACTCTACTTAGAGCTCTCCAAATAGCTGACCTGCCAATGTTTTCCTTACATCTCTACCCCAGTGCATGAAGTGAAAGTACTGACCCATCTAGTCTGCTTTTATTGAACACTGTGTCATAGCCATTGTGTCAGACTCTGGCTCTACATAGTAAAGACTCAGTTCTTCTCATCTGAGTTTTCCCAGAGCAGTTCGTAAGGTAAAGACTGGATGCAGGCACTCTTTGGAAGAGGACCCCACAGGGGGGAAAGCGAGAGAAGCACATTAGACAAGCCAGCCCTCTGTGTGTTTATGAGTGGCTTATCGCTGAGGGCAACTGAGACAGTCCAACTGGGGACACTTGAAAGAATCATGTAGAACATGCTTCATGATTGTCCCAGTGAGGGATGAGGGAGCTGGGGTGGCAAATATTCCTCCTAAACGTTCTCTTAATAATGTCTCCCATCCCAGGTGCTCGTCTTGCAGTGTGACTGGAGGATCTTTTATTCATGACCTTGAGCTCACATTCTCTCCCTGGAATGGCTTCGGTGGAAGTGGTGCTGTTTTCCCAGAAGTCTAAATTCCAAGTGCCACCAGTGCTGTTAGCTCATCAGCCTTCAGAAGCTGGGACATGAAGGGCAGTACAGCTTCTCCAGTTTCTCTTAGGATGCTCCTGCTTAGAATTCAGCACCCATGTTGAAAGGAAGCCCAAACTAGCCCTCACAGAGAAACCATGTGGGGGTGACACATGCAGGCATTCCAGCCATGAGACCCGGCAGGGACCCAGATGCAGTGGGCACTGGCGGCCCCGGAGTAAGCAAGCCGCCCTCAGGCACCAAGTCACTCGGAGCTTTTGCATCTTTCCGAATGAGACCCAGACATCACAGAACAAAGACAAGCTGCCCTGACTGTGCTCTTCCGAAAGCCCTGACTCCAACAAGATCATTACTGTATGACTGTAAACCGGGATGGCTTATTAGGCAGCAGATAAGCAGATATTGGACCATTTATCCATCAATATCCAGCCTCGTTGGTGCTGGTTGTGAAGTCGTGAGTCGCCCGCACATTCAGTCTGCCCTGCCTGGGTGATGAGCTGGAAAACGCTAAATCAGGGATCAATCCAGATGGCATAAGACGCTCTGGCAGCTCAAAGGAGAGCCTTCTACTCCCAGACCTCAAGGTATGAGAACAATTTTCCAGAAGAACAATTAAGTGAATGGTTTAGGCTCCAGGCTTCAGGATGTGGGAAGGAGAAATTGTTAACCTCTCCAATATGCCAAACTCCTATGGAGAAAAATATTTTCAAAGACATCTGCTTTTAGGATAGCATTATATGGGCCTAAAAATGAAACCCTGGTTGGTTACAGGGAAATATAAGATCACTTTCGGCTTCCTTTTCCCAGAGAACAATGTTTCAGCCAGCACAAAATTGATTTCATGACCTGGCTGTCATTAAGATAGGGAGGGATACTTGGCCTGTCTTGTGGAGTAAGTGAAGAGTATATGCTCTTTCATATTGATATTCAATAAATTCCTGCTAAATTCAAGAAGATATTGTTTTCCAAAAATTGAAGATGGAGAAAAGGAAATAGCAAAAAAATGTCCTTATCCTATGACTCTCCATCTGAATATGACATCTCTGTTAAACATTGCTTTCCTTAACTAAAATTCTCACCCCCTATATACCTAATTTTTCTGGTATTTTCCACAGTGCTGAACAAACTCTTCCTTGGGTACCTTTGTGTGAATCTCTGTGTTCTAGTGTTTTTGATTTCTTGACTCAAAGTGAAGTTTTCATTAAAGTATAACATACAGAGAAGTATGCAACTCATTTTAGCTTGCTTTTCACAAAGTGTTTTACACACACTCATGCAACCAAGACCTAGATCAATCAAGACCCAACATGACCAGCACATTTCTAGGCACTCTCCCCTCAAAGACAACTGTTATCATGAACTATAGATTAAAACTAACCATAGATTAGCATTCTATGATTAAGCACTGTACAGATGGAATCATGGGTACTCATCTGGGTCTCATTGCTTTTGCTCAGCATCAATTTAACGAGATTCATCTATCCTGTGTGTAGTTATTCATTCTGATTGTTTGATTTTAACTGCCATTTGTGCAATTTTTCTTTCACTGGAAAAAAAAAGAAGTTTGTGGTTATCATCTGACATCTGACATTCTGCTTCCAACTGAGGAAATAATTTATTAAGAAGAAAAAAACAGACCTTTCTGAAATGTACTGCATTACAGTTAGCATTCCGCCAGAAGTTTGGCAAGGGCGCAGGAAGGGGAATGGATTAGTCATTTAGAGGATTTTTCCCTCAGATGTCCTAATTTTGCAGTTGAACAATTCCCATTGTTAGACAGGATTAATGCTGTTATATAGTCTCTCTTAGAAATGTAAAAGCTAAAGTTTAAATTAAAAGGGCCACCAGAGATGTTTATTTGCTTGCAGTATCTTAGTTTGGGTTCATCATCTCTGTTAGGGCTGGGGATTCGGGGCCAAGGATGATGAAGGAAGCTCCTTCCTAGTATGAAACATGTCAGGTCCTCTTAAAAAAATAATGATGCAGAAAGGTAACCTTCATTTATTGATGTTATTAGTAAGTTCTACCACATTGCAGTAAAAACTGAGGAAACTTCGTCTTCCTTGCTCAGAAAGTAGTGACATGCTGGGCTGAGGTTGCCTCTACAGGGGAAATAAACCATAATAAAATGTGCTGACTATTGAAATTGCAAAGGCAATCCCTCCAGGAAGTGGACTGCCTCAGGAGAGGTGGGCAACCATCTGCCAAAGGGGTGTGAGCAAGACCTGTGGTTTAATCACAAACTGGGCAAGGACACAGGCCTAGTAGCTCTGAGCACATTTCACTATCTCCCTGGGAGGCAGGTGCCTCGGGTGTAGTCAGAATAGGGTGAGGGCCTCTGGAAAAAGCAAGGCAGGGTAATTATAGTCAGAGCAGTGTAACAACATGCAAGGAAACCCCCTACCAGAATTCCGGGTTAAGCATTAAGCTCTAGAGTCATTCTTCAGTGAGATCAGTTAATGTTCGCCAGGTAAAGGAAAGTACCTCAGCAAGCCCATGTATTTATTATGCTAACCATTTGTAATCATGTGTAAGATTCACTTCAGCATGCTAAAAGGGACTTAATGTCTCATCAAGGACAAGCATCCTAAGACCACTTTTAACAAGTACACACCCCTAAGCCCTTTATCAGTTCCCCAAAATTCCTCAGCTGCCTATGAATCCCCTTGACAATGTACCATTACAGGCTCTCTTGTCCCCTCCTGGCTCACGCCAGGAGCTGTGTCCTCTCACTTTACCTCTAAATAAAAGCCTCTCCCTGGGTTTCCTACCTTGGGTGTTTGCTAAGTTCATTCTTCGACTCTGCAAACAAGAACCCTGGCATCACCTGTATTCCTAAATTCTTCTTTGCAAGGAAATGCCCACTTATTGTGGTGTCTGTATGTATCTAAAGCATGATGTGATGTTCTGAACAGGTAGAGTTTACTAAGCTGGCTTACTAGGAAGAGCTAGAAGGCAAGGAATGGATTGAATTTTTCTTTTGTACGTTGGTCAAACTACCCCTGGTATACCATGTATAATTTTTGGTGCCTTATTGTAAGACAGTTATAAACAAAATTGCATAGCTTTATGAGTTGTCAAACAATATAGTGAGACTCCTTGAGATGCCCAGTAATGGTCACTAACATTTATTATGCACTAATAATATGCCAGACCTTCTCCATGGATGATGGCATTTAAATAATGCCTCTGAATAACCCTGGGGTGGTTCATATTATCATGCCTATATTTTCAAGCACAAGAAAGTGAGACTAAAGCTGTCTTTGGGAGACTGAGTCTTAAAGAGACTAACTTGCCAAAGATCACAGAGCTGGAGGAGCTGGCTTTGAATTTTAAGTGGTCTGACTCCAGAGCCAGCCTTTACAAACACCAGGCCACATGCCCTCCTGACATGCCCTATGACTGTAAAAGGGGGACAGGCATGTCTTCCTCATAGGGTTCTTGAACCATTTAAATGAGATGACCTGTGAAAAGTGCTGACCAGAGGTCTTGAAGATAATACATCCCCTAATAAATGTTGGCTGCTCTTATTGACAGAACAATGGTGAGAAAATGATTAACATGGAGAATTCAGTGGAGACATGGCATTCCTGTAGGAGGCCATGTGTAAGACAGCAGACACTATGGTGTAGTGGGAAGGACAGTGCTTCAGAACCAAGGCACTGCTGTTTCTTTTTATAACTGACTTTTGACAGATCACTTAACCACCTTGAATCTCTTTCTGTCTTTCTGTGATAGAGAAAATAATTGCTACCATTCAGAATTTGTATGAAGCCCATGTAAAAAGTGTCCTAAAAATGTCTGACACATAATGGAAACCTTGCAGAAGTTAGTTTCCTTCTTAACAACCTCTGTGACTGTGGACTAGAGGATGG
Organism: Manis pentadactyla; assembly: GCF_030020395.1. Classification (NCBI taxonomy): domain Eukaryota; kingdom Metazoa; phylum Chordata; class Mammalia; order Pholidota; family Manidae; genus Manis; species Manis pentadactyla. The sequence goes on along the minus strand of NC_080032.1, from coordinate 38,619,481 downwards.
AACTGTGATCAACCAGGGGAAGTTTAAATTTGATCCAAAAACCATTATCTGAATGAGCTTCCTCAAGAGAAAGTGCTGGTTGGTGGTGGAAGTTGACTAAGTATTTCAGCTGAGGGAGGGGCTCAGTGAACTATTTGACCCTTCATCCTTCCACTATTGTGGGACCACGAAAACATGCGCATTCTTTCAGAAAGTTCCCTCAGAAACATTTTACTAAATCTCAGGATTAGGGACCTTCAACCTTGTTTACAGCAATGACAGGAAGATGCATCACAGACATACGGGTCTTCCTCACTGGTAGGTTTCTAGCCATATTTTTGGCCAAGCCTTGTTTCCTCTGCAATTTGAGGTGGTGGTGGTCTGAGTTGATTTCCTTAGTGACAGCATCTAGGATGATGATTTATTAAAATAATTTTAATACGTTCTGTTCATTCTATAATTTTCCTTCTTTCCTTTTCAAACCAGGAGTTGGGGACTTTGCATTTCTTTTCCTTAGACTTTTGCTGAGCAAAAGGTAATGTGAAGGAGGAAGGGAAAATGTGGGGTGAAACTGAAGGTAATAACAGACAGATGAATGACTTCTCCCTGTCCAGGAAGGGGTTAGAAGGCATCCTTCTTGCGAGCGAGGACACGCCTCCTTCTTTGCTGGGAGGAGCTGGGGAGACAATGAGACCTCCTAGGGAACTTCCTGGTGGACACAGAGGATTGAGGACCCTGGCTTTCCAATACCAGCTCATAATACCATGAGCAGAAGCAGCAGTCAGCAGTCGTGGAGGAACCGAGCAAGCTCCACCAATGAGCATTTTGCTGTGAGCCAGAGAGAACCAGGGGACAAGGACAGTAACAGGCAGGTCCCTTCAGCTCTGCAAAAGACCTTGGGAATTCCTGAACTCTGATGGGGGGCAGAAAATCTTGAAGATTTGAGAACAAATCTTCCATCAGCCTGAGAGAGGAAGGCTGGAGTCTGATTTAGGTTGATCATTAAAAAAATTGAGAATCATAACAATTTCTACCACACCTGACCGTGTAGCTGCAAATTTATACCCTTCACAAATATAAACCCATCTGAAAGCTTTCAGACCAAGGTCATAATATCTAGGTCTCTTAGAATGCTTAGAAAGTGTTGCCATGTTAACCCAGTCAAAGGTGAAGACAGACACTGGAGAGAGAAAGCCATTGATCCAGCCCCAGCACCACCATCAGTGGGAGCCAGGTGAGTGAAATCCATAATTTAGATTTCCTAGCTCATAATTGTTTCCTCTCCAAGTTTGAAAAAAATGCTATCTCAATATGATATCCATTATTTCAAGCAATAGTTTATTGCTGCTCATGATATTATGGAAACCTGGTGGCAGACGGAAATGCAATGGGGCCCCCCTGATGCCTTTCAGAACCCTGCTCCCACCGGGCCTCACTCGGCCTCCCCAGGGCTTCCGCCTGGTTCTGAGGGCAGGGGCTTAGGGAAAGCCATTAATGGTTGGAAAGGCCTTTAGAATCCTGAGACAAAAGCGCTCAGCAAGCCCGAGGTGCGGCTCCTTGAAGGATTCTCTCTGTTGACGGTTTGGCTGCCATTGGGTCGTGTCTGAGGGCGAGGTGATTTCAGAAATGGTGTCCCTTCACACTTGGAGCGAGCCCAGGTGGACCGCATGAGAGGGGGCTTGAGGCTGTGGCGGGGGGTCTGCTCTGGGGACCTGCTCTCCCCCTGCACGGGGACGTCCCGGCGAGGCTGGCCACCAGCTGTGAATGAACGCAACGTCTTTGAGCTCCAGCTTGTGCCCGTGAAGGTGGGCGACAAGAGATGAGCTGCTGAGAACGGCTGGGGCTGTGGCCCCACTGCATACTGTGGTTGTTCAGCCACCTGGGGTCAGGCTGCATGCGAGCCTGTGACCTCAGACTCCAGGAGCCCACACCGGGTTCTCCAAGGGGATGGCGGCCCGCAGGTGGGCTGGGAGAGAGGATGCACTTCAGGAAGATACCCTGGGCTCAGGACACTGCAGGCTGGTGGCCATCCACTCAGGAGCTGGAGGCCCAGCAGATCGTGTCTCCTGTCTTCTGTTTTATTACCACCCCTACCTCACACTGACTTCCTGTCTTTGACAGCCTTTCCTTTCTTACCATTTTTATTTCTTCTTTCTAGTGTCTCAAGGGAAATAGAGTCTGCTGAACTTGGAATGGTTTCACCAATCGTCTTTCCAACTTCTCACTCCATGGAAGGGCCCAGGAGGAGGGCGCATCACCATTCAAGCTGACGACTTGCTGGGAACATGAATTTGGATGTTGACTCTTCTCTAGGGCTCTTTATAGGATGTCCCCCTACTTCTCCCCACCCTCCTCTCTCCCCCACAGAAGATTCTCAGAAAGAAGGAAATCAGAGTTCTTGTCCTGGCACCAAACTTCCATGTGACTTGTTGCAAAGCACTCAGTCAGACCTCCAGTGTTCCCTCTGTAAGGTGAAGGGTCAGATTAAAGGGTCTCCCAGACAGCGAAAATTCCATGAGTTCACCAAATCTGGTTTCCTTCAGGGCATCTGGGAAGACTACATTTTCCAGCCTCTGCTCTATTATTTCAGCCCAGGTGACCGAGGTCGGGCCAGTGGAAGGGTTGGGAGGGATGCATCTGCCTCCAGGGCTTGGTCGGACTCCATCCCCCTTTCTCCTTGACCTTGGTGGTGACCTTGGAGGCCACATGTGGAAGTCCATGGTATTAAAGAGAGAGAATGAGCATTTGGAGCATCATGCTGTCCCCACCACCACATGCCCCTTCATATCCGCTATGATGGACCACAGCGTGAAGGTACTGAAGCTTTATTACATCAGTGAGAAGGGGGATTGTTAGCAACACTGGTCAGCATATCCTGGCTAGTAAAATCTCTTTGATCCCTGTCAGTCACAATGTGCTAAGATCTTATTAATCATTGTTAGTTTACTTTATTCTCCTTCATTCAGCATTTATTATTAGTACCTTCAACATCACAGAAATTGTGTTAATTATAGTGTGTCCTTTCTATCAATACATCAATTAGACTTATTGCCCCACATCTAATTCAAACATGAATGGGGTAATTGAGAACATGGGGCATAACCCACCTTTGATCTCTCAGGCTTTCTTCCCACAACTGTGGTAAAGAGGATGCTAGAAAGGATGGCTTTCAATCGCCATTATCCAGCACCTTTTTGAGGAAGTCTCAAAGCAGTTATTAAGTTCCAATGGGCCAAGTGACAGAGGAATGAAAGTAGAGGTGTTTCACATATGGGGCTCTTGTAGCCTGGTTGAAATTATTCAACAGCATCCACTCTAGGGGACTGGACTCTCTGACCCCACTTAGAAATACCTGCACTGGGCCTTTTAAGTTCTTTTGAAAACATCTTTAAATCAGGCCCATGGACAAGTACTATCCATCCTCATTAGAACTGTCAGTTCCCTGCTGGATATGGTGTCCACTCCTCTCTCAAATTCCTTAGGTATATTTTTCTTCCCAGCATTGCAGCCAAGCACATCCATCTGGCCAGTGAAAGAATATAATAGGGCATATTTTCAGCACGACCAATTAGACGTGCTGCTCCCATTAACAATAACAGGACTTACGCTCCAGATTCTTCCTCAATAAATCTGGCCTTTCCCCTTATGAGCAACAGATGGGATTTCCACAATGGCTCATTACCTTCTGGCTCAGCCCTGCTGCCAGAAGTGAAATATAAAGTTATTTATGGATGGAGAAAGATGCATAAGTCACTGTGGATTATTTTCCGCCATCCCTTTTTGTTTATTTAGTTAGAGTTTTCTATCACTCAAGATGAACAAGTTAGAGAAGATGGTGGTGTCCCTGCTGGGAAGGGAGATGGATGTCGCTTCAGCTGAGTTACTTTTCCTGATGGCTGCAGATCTCTGGGGTGAGGCTGGGTTTCCCAAAAGAAATGGTAATTGGGATATTTCCATAGAGAAGATGCCCATTCCTCAAAAGGTTCTCTAGCCTCTGACAGGCCATTTCTGTACAATTTGGTCAGTGGGGGACCATGTCAGTGCGACTTAACCACACGTGATACATTTGAAACAAGAAAACAAAGTGATTCTTTAAGGAATGCTGATATTTTCCAGCACTTGACATCTCAGCCAGATGGAGATTATTCCTATCAACTGGGGGAGAGTGACAGAGAAGCAGGAAAAAAGACTGCCATGCTAGACTTCCTATGGGAAAGTACCCAGTGAGAGGATACACATCTGTGAACAAAAAGAGAGGGGAGCCGGGAAAAGGATTGGGAAAATAGCACTGGTTTGTCCTTTCTCAGACTACATGCCAAGCAGGCTCTGCTAAGCAAATACATGCCCACTCTGTGCGGTCCTTCCCTGTGCTATTCCTTAAATGCTCTGTGCTTCTGTTTCCTTACTCCTAAAGTGAAAATAATAACAGGATATCATAGGATTGACATAAGGATTAAAGGAAGTAAAATTTGCAAAGCTTGTACAACAGTACCTGCCATAGAAAAGGTGAGGTAACTATTTTTTTACATAAAGAAACTCAAAGCAGTTTTGGACATGAATTGCTTTGTCTTCCATGTGGTTCAATGGGGTTGCCAATTATAGGAAGTTTTTTGCCCTCTTAAGACACAGAAGTGGGTACATTACCTAATCCAAGCTTTTCCTTAGGATTTTTTGAACGGGGACAAAGGAAAGACAGTCAGTCCCTCTCTTAAGGGTAAGGTTATGAGTTAGAAATCTCAGTGCTTGCAGAAGCCATGGGACCTGCTCTGTGGAGAAAGCTGACTATATAAGTAGGAGACCTGAATTCAGCACAGAGGACAGTCGAGATGAGAAATGGAGAGTCCTGCACAGAGTTCTAGTTCCTGATTTCCTCAGCGTCTAAGCCAGCACATCCATGTCCTTTCCGGTGATTGTTTACGTGAAAACTGCCTCTATTCTGGGACAGGAAGAAGGGCATAATCGGTTCAAATTAGGTTTCTGTCCCTCACAACAAAACAACAAAAACAAAATTACTGGAAAAAGACCAACATTTACTGGAAAATACAGCCCCTTGTACTTCTACTCTCTCCATCTCCAGCTTGTGCCAGAGAGAGAGAGTGAGGGAGAGAGAGAGAGAGAGAGAGAGAGAGAGAGAGAGAGAGAGAGAGAGAGAGAGAGAGAGAGAGCAAAGGGCATGGGGAAGGTGGAGAGTCATTTTAGAAAGATACCTGAGGAGACGTAATTCTAGGGTTATCTCTATAGCCAAAGCATGTGAATCACAGAGTCCCAGAGCTGAGAACTACCTCCCAAGTTTCATTCAGATATTATTTCTGACTTTGCCTGGACATTGCTGAATACAAGGCAGCCATTTATTCTGAGATGGTCCAAGAGCTCTAAGCATAAAGACAGCTATTCCTTAGCAGAGTGCCTCTCATCATTCCTAGCCCTTCCTTTTGGAAAACGAATTGTTTCCTTCCTAGTCACATGAGAGGATTACAATACTTGAACATGGTTTTTATTTCCTCATGACTCTTCTCTTCCTTGGGACAAGCTTCCTTACCAGAAACATTGCATTAAATAGACTGAAAGATAAACTTCAGGATACTTAAGTCAACAGGGTTAGAGGAAAGAATGTTTGCTTAATGTCAGATCAAAACCATGCTGAATGTGGCAAAGCAGACTGGATTCTATCATGTTAAAAAAATAAATGATCATAGACCTGGGGCAGCTTTTCAGCAGGAAGAATAGGTCAGTGCACTGCTGTGATTCCAGGAACTGGTAACCTGACTTTTGCAACTACTAAATCAGAGATTTTGTTGGTAAAACATAAATCCCATTTCATTTTTTTCAGGGGTTGATTTCTTTTAGAACTGACAATAAATAGAACAGATATTATGCTAATTGGTATCCTGTAGTTGGTAATTCGAGTTTTCATTTAAAACAAGATATGCTGCAGGAAGTCTATTGAAACACTACCTTACCTTTATAACAGGTTTAAATGAAAAAAAACACATTTCTGAAAGCTCATTTCCCTGGAGCTGTGGAGAAATTAAACACTAGAACATGGAAGATGTCTCTTCTTCCCAAACCTTAGGTTTCATGCATCTGGTCCTTAGGTTTGATTCTGGCTGGGATTTTATTCCTGTTTAGAAAGCAGAAGTAATGAAACAACTATAGCTGATCTTTAAAAAAATACAGTCAATGGAACACAAGTCTTAGTTACAGCTATAGAAACAAAATGAGAAAAAAGGAGAAAGGGCAATAACCTACAGCTGTTACCGCATTTCAAAGGACTGACACAGCGTCCCTATAACTATTGGAGGCTCCAGGAAATACTACTGGGCATTCTGAAACTCCTAATAGATTTCAAATCTTTCTGGAAGACTGAATCAGAAACAATGAGGGCACAGGTTAACATTTTCTGTTTTTAAACAGTGGTAGTCACTGAAATTCAGAGCACCATGAAACATTGCACCTGGATCATTTTGGCTTAATTCTTTTGTATCACTTAAGCATTGCCACACAGTGTTGCTCAAATTACAATTAGATAACACTGCATATCTTTTTAAATAGCTAGCATCATAAAATCTGACAATAGCAAATCCTGGTGAGGATATGGAACAAGTGGAGCTCTCATGCACACTTGGTAGTGCAAAATGGCATAGACGGTTTGGGAAGAGTTTGGCCATTTCTCATACACATACTTGCATGTGACCCAGTGATCCCACTCCTAGGGACTTACTCCAAGTGAAAACATATGTCCATATGTAACTCAGGGGAGGGGGGGAGGGGAAGGGGAATCTGTCTCCCACACTGGGGCAAATTACCATTGAAACTGAAATCAGTCAAAGGGAGAAATAAAGTGTGAGAAACCCATTTACTACATACAAGCAGTCATCCACTTCTGCTCGCCCATGTCTCTCATGACTCCGTTGCAAAAAAGGACCCTACCCAAACTATCAGTCCAGATACCCTCTTTCTCCCCCTTGTAATTACCTATTGATATAGAGATGGACTGCTTATCTCTATCCCTTGGAAACACCTATTGATATGGTGAGAGATTCTGCAAATACTGCAATTTTACCCACACCATATCAAAACTTGCATATGAATGCTTGTAGCCCCCTTATTCATAATCACCAAAACCAGAAACAACCCCATGCCGATTAGCTGTGGAATGGATACACAAACCATGGTGCAACCACATACTCAAATGCTCCTTGTTAATAAGGAGGACAAATCACTGAAACATGCAACAACTCTATGCTCAGTAGAGGTAGACACAAAATACTACATATTCTACGATTGTATTTATATGACAATCTGGAAAAGGTAAGAGGGTAGAAACAGAAGAGATCAGTGATTGACAGGGGCTGGGAGTTGGGGAGAGGGGTGACTGCCGAGAGGAATTTAGGAACTTTCTGGGGTGATGAAAATATGTTTGGATTGTGGTGGTGGTTTCATGCCTGCATGCATTTTTCAGAATTCATAGAATGGTATACCTAAAAAGAGTGAGTTGTATTATCTGGGCATTAGAACTTAATAAAGATTAATAATAAATCTTAATTAATAATTTAATCAGTAATTAATAAAACTGGGTCTCTATTTGAAAAATAAAACAACACATCTCTGCAAAAAGCACAACAAACCTGGGCAAAACTACGAGTCTCTCATCCTCTTTGAACTTGCAGAATAGCTGGGGCATGGTCTTCTCCTGCTCATAGTAGAGGCACAACAGAGCAAGTCTGACTACTACAGAAAAATATTTCAAGTATTTGCTTGCATTCTATCTGCTAAAACCACTTTGGCAAAAGGAATACATGGGACTTAGCCCAGATTCAAGGGCTCAGGGAGGAAACAGCTCTAGTGGGAAGAATTGTATGGCAAATGTGGAAATGAAGTGTTGGAACAGGAATCCAATCATACAGAAAGCTCTTCGCTAAATCATGATTCCATAGTATGCCCCTATGTTTCTTTAAGAATGGTAGAAAGGAATTCTAAAAATTATAAAGATTATTTTTTCTTTTCCTACATTATCACTGTTGAAGACTTTTTTTTTTACTTAGTGTGTTCCAATCATGAGGATCCTCACTATAAATTTTTATTAGAAATCAGGCCAGACATTCATACTTTTTTCTGAAAAACAGTATAATTGGTTTTATCAGACAATTAGGAATAAAGAATTCACCCTGAGTCCTTTTCATGTTGGTAACCAGGAAGCTCGGAGGCAATTGTATTGCTCACTGGAGACAACCACAGTATTTCAGGGTCTTCGTATGTTTCTCCTCACTCTGCGGGATTATAAACTCTTTTTAAATCTTCCCATGTATCTGTTTTACTCTCTTCATGCTTTCATTGAAAGATTCATAAATACCTTTTGAAAACAGGCAGAGATCCAGAAGGAAAAAGATCATAAATAATGAAAAGAATAGTGGATGGTGAGATAGAATATTTACACTCTAATTATTTCCTTGGAATGTATTATGTGGCCTTTGAAAATCTCTTGATCTCTCCGAGCCTTCATTTGTTAATCATTTTATAATGCTAATTATGTCTCTTTCTACTTACTTTTCAACATAATGGAAAAAACATGCAAAATTACAATGCATTTTGAGGGCACAACTGGCTCTTTGGTTATAAACCATTTGCATTAAGTGAATACACAGATGCGACTTTGGCCCTAGAGGAAGCCCATATTGTTCTATAAATGGAACAAAAGACTCTCCTTGATTCCTTGCAGTGGCTTTGCCTGCCTGCCGAGTGGTTTAGGAGATTTGTTGTAAGCAGGGGAAGGAGCAACTTCAGCTCACTTGCAGTTTCACACCTGCGCCAAAGAAATGACAGCTCTTCAGCTGCTGACAGTTAGGAAATGAGCGGTAGTCTTAGGGTCATTATAAGTACAAAGCTCGCCACAGTTCCACTAGGATCCTGGAGGATTTACTGTGTCAAAACCAAGGTTGAATGGAGGGCAGGCATACAGGAGCTTGACTGGCCACATAGGAATAGCTTCTAGGTTGGTGAGTCATTGAAATGGTATAAATGACAATCCTTTGGTGAGAAGGTAGTGAGGGAGCTCCTGGATGAATATAATTAGTTCTCTGATCTATTCAGACTCTCCCCTAACCCATGGTGTAACCCTGGGCAGGTGTCACAACTTGGAATAAATTTTTTCATCATAAAAAGTAAGAAGGATGTAACTTAAATATATGATTGTTAAGAATTTGTAGAGAAATTTGACCCATAAGATTTGTAATCTCCACAGGTAGGAAAATGTCAGTCTACCTATGTCTGGTGACGTGTGTGTGAATCAACCAGAAGTCTCCCTTTGCAGAGAGACATAGGTAAAACCTACAGCACAATCCTTTGTGGGTAAAATTGTAATATTTCCAGAGTATCTTGCCTGGCGTTAGTGCATCCTCAGGGGTGGAGAGAAGTATGGCTTTAATGTATCTGCATATCAATAGGCATTCCTCAGGTGGTGTAGAGTAGGTCATCTCCATATCAATGGTTAATTACCTGGGCAATGGAGGGTTTATCTGAACCCGAGAGGTTAAGGGGAGGGTTGGTTGGTTCTGCTGGAGCAGGAGAGAGAAATGGCCCAGGACTGCAGTTTGTAAGCAATAAATGGGTTTTAAACTTTATTTCTCCCTTTGACTGATTTTGGTTTTAGAGGTATTTTGCCCTGGGATTTTCTCTCCCCAGACTTAACACACCTTAACTGTTTATTAAAGGTGCTAATTGGGAGGGTTCCCTCCTGACATCCTGAGTTAGAATTTTAAAGGCAGGGCCCTGCCCAGAACTTTAATTTTAGACAGGTTCCTCAACTGTTATTAAAATGTGATATCATGTGAGCCACAATATTTAAACAGGAACACAACCCTAAGCTCTTGTTTTCCCACAAACACACAACTACAGAATGAACATGGAGCCCTACTCCATTTTTCTTCTCTTAAAGCAGTTCAACTTGGTACCCTTAAGAAATTTTATTTTAAAATATTAAGCAGAATGCAAAAGTAGCATTGACTTTTTCAGGTAAAAGAACCTGTAAAAACTGCCTCCATGTGTGGGAGGCTATTTTCAGGTGTGCTTCCGAATTTCTTTGATTCTCTACACTGCCTTTAAAAGGATTTGGTCGGAAAGTTTGAAAGACACAGGGATAGATGCTGAAGGAGAAGAAGGTGCATCAGGGTTACAATTCATCATACTTCTATTTGTTCAATCTTCAAGCATTATGGAGTGTCCACCACATGGGAGGCCCTGGGAAATAAGACATAAGGTCCTCCTCTGATGAGAGCCTGGGCAACAACTCCAGTATGAAGGGCCTCGGGAAGACCTGGTCTCTGGGGACACAGTCAATCCTGGAGAGGAGCAGGAAGGTAGAGCATTTAAGTTAAGTTAGATGGATGGATGCTTATGGGAAGGGCATTTGTGCTGAGCTTTCAGAGATGGATAGGATTTGGAACAGCAGAGGCAGAAAGGATGTTTTGGACTGAAGAACAGATAAGAACAAAGAAGAAATGGAAAGAAAGCAACATTTATTAAGCATCCTTTCCCAAAGGTCCAAGTACTCTAGGATTTAGACCAGACATTCATACTATTTTCTGAAAAATGGTATAATTGATTTTAACAGACAATGAGAAATATATCATTCATCTTGATACCTTTTCGCGTCCAGATACCACAATAAGACTTCAGAGTGATCTCTTAGTAGTTAACTCAGTTAAAGTGAAGCCTCCTCCTAAAATGCACTGGTTCCCAACTTTTTTGTCCTCCAGCTTTGTTATATTGTCCTTGTCTTATTTTAAATACTTAATCAAACCTGGGGCAATACTTACTTGTTGGTCACTTTAATCCAACTAGGTGTGGTTATTTATCACTTGAAGTGCTCTCATCAGAAAAGCAGACTTGAGGCCTTGAGAGGTGGGTGGCTAACATTTAAAGGCTCTGTTCAGAAACCCACTTTTCAAGGACTGCTGTTATCAATGATTTATCTTGGATCAGTACTACAGAGATTGGATTGTTAATTTGCTTAATGCATGTTAGAAATTATTTTTCACCAGTGAAAAACAAATGGTGTTCCAGATATGTGGACTGACTAGAAATATTATATTGACAACTCTGACCTTGCATGTATCTAGCAAATTGTACTCTACAAGGCCTGCAGGCGTGGCCCACCATTTTGGGGGAAGTCTGGTGCCTGAAAGACCAAGGTTAGCTGAATCCCACTATTACAATGTGGTTCAGTAATTCCTTCACTCGGAGGTGCTCGTTGGAGGGACTGAAAGGATGGAGAATGGGGGACTCCACAGAGCTTGTAAGTCATCTGTATGACCACATTTTTATTAAATGATTAAATGTTTGCCAGAATTAAGTCTCAGATTTGCTATTTTTAACACACCACTTGAAAGTGAGATTGCCTGCAAAGAAGCCTACAGTCTTTACCTATTCTAGAGGTTACAAATATTTACCAAAAGAACTTAATAATTGTGACTAACCAAGTAGGGTTGGATCAGTTTCATAATAAGACCCTTCCTCATTGGATTCAATTCTCTCTTCTCTATGTTCTCATATCTCCCTGCGTGCCCAGAGGTATGGAAGTCCACGATACGCTTGAGAAAAGTAAGAAGCTTGATTTGGTTCAATGTTAGACCATGAGAATGATGAGGAAGATCATCTGGAAAGATGGATGTGATTTATCTGAGAACCACATGCTTTATTTTATAGGTAGTGGATGATTCACCAAACTTTTTTTTCTTTCCTTTCTGCTTTTTTTTTTCTTTCATAGAATAGTGATGTAATTCCAGGTGTGTTTTAGAAAGATGGATCTTGGGAGTAGTTTTTGAAAATAAATTGAAGTTGGAAAGAAGTAAGGAGAAGGAAGTCTAAGCAGAAAGCAATTGCAAGGAAAATGGAAAGGAACAGATTGGAGAAAAATAAACTTAAGAGGACAGAGTGTACTAACTCGACTGTGAGGTAACAGGGAGAGGGAGGAGGTAAAAACAACTCAAAATTAGGTATCTGGGTTACTGCAAAAATTAAAAACGTAAATAGTGGTTCCTATGGGTGCAAGCTGTCTCCTGGGAGAATAGTTCCCAATCCATGCCAAGATGACTTTTTATTAATTTATGTCATCCTGCTTAGACCAAGGCATGTGTTTCCTGTGCAGGGTGCTCAGGCCCCACCCTTCACTGCCCTGGGGTGGGCAGTCATAAAAAGAGGAGCATGCCTTTTGTGGACTCTCAAAAAGATATATGATTTGTGAAATGGTTTTTTTTAAAAAAATCCATACAATTATGCAAACGGTAGGGAGCATATGTCAAAGTTTTAATGAGGGAACCAGCAAGATGACAAAGGCAGTTCAAAGGCAGATGAAAGGAAGTTAATGTATATTCATGTGTTACTTCAAAAGAGAAAAGAAATGTGCAGAATGAAAAAAAAATGCTTAAGTAATATTTATATGCTAAATACAAAACTGATTAATGTCTCACAACACAATAAAACAGCCTCTGTGGTTATCTTCTCTAATAGAAGTCATTTTCATTGCTATCCAGAAATTTTTTTTAAAAGTGCTCTACTTTGCATACCTATGAGATAAAAATAATTTGCTTCCATTTTTTAAAATTAACATCTTTACAGAACTGTAATTTTCAGAGTTACAATATGTATTTGCCCTAATTAATAGTAGTAGCAAGCTGCATTCTTCCAGAGAATCAGAGGATCCTCAGGCAAGTTTGATGCCTTTGCATGACTTCATAGTCACAATAACCTTTGTGTTTTATTTCCAAACGCTGGAAAATTTTCTTCATGGACATGTTGGTTTGCCTGCCTACTGGTCATATTTTTCTAGGAACTCCCCCTTTCTCCTGACTCCATCTATGTGATCTCAGCACAGGTCATCTTGGTAAGGAGAGGAAGCCCTCCCCCAGGGTGGCTTCAATCCAAAGCTATGGAAATGGCTCAAGGGAGGGCTAGATGCCTAGGAATCACTTATTTTCCAGTTTCTTTTACTTCACCTAGAATTTGCCAAACTGAGTGAACTTGTGCTGGATATGTTGTTTTGAATTTGTCAATTTACAATTTGCAAAGCTGGATTTTTGGTAGTGATTGTAGTCAAAATAAAGCATATGAATAAATTGGATAGTCAAATTCTATTTTATACAGTCAAATAAGAACATATGAATCAATGTCTTTGTTTCAGAAAAGGTTTCTATATAATGCCTTTCATAAAATAAAATTTTCTGTTGAAATTGTTTTAGCTCCAATTTTTATTAACATCTTTGTTTCTGTTTTTTTTTTATATGAAGGTATAAGGTAACCAATACTCTTTTCCTGAGAGAGGCTTTCCTTTATTCCAAGATTATGTCATACTGTTTTTCATGCTAATATGAATTTTTGCCTGTGTGCAATGGAAGACATAGATGTTTTCATATTCTTCTGTCCTTGATGTTTCTACCAAGAGGAAGACAGCTTCTGTCTGTTCCTTAATTGCTCACTTGATTTCTTTTTTGCTTTCGTAGAGATTAGCTTTCTTAAGAAAGGCAAGCCTGGAAATCATTCTAGAAAACATCAGAAAGCAAAGCCATGTTAACATTCCCATACTTCAGAGTCTAGCTCCAAATCTTATAACTTTAGAAACCAGAATTGTTTTTTTTTCAGTACACCAAGTGTAGATTTGCTCACTTGGGGTAGACTCACATTAACCGAGATGAACATATAAAACCTAACATAGTGTATCAAATAAAAATATCAATTGATTCAATTAACATTTGGAGTTTAGCCATGGAAAGGATGGGATAATTAAGTTCCAGACTTCTTTGGCCTGACCTCACACCATCCCAGGAGCTAAAGTAACAATCAAGGAATGGCAGCTGCTTGAGCAAGTAATTAGAGCAAGGCAGGCCAGCCCTAGGATCCAAGAACTTGAACGGTGGACAGCTTCAGGCTTGCTATTGTAAGAGCTCTGTGCCAGGACATCTTTTCTCTTGTGTGGATATTGCAAGCATGAATATCAACACATCTTTTATGGGCATCGGGCTAAGGGAACCTCTTTTTATAACACATGTCTTTCTTCTCTGATGATATAATGCCTTTCCTTAGAGTTCTTCAAGGCTGGGGACTATTTTACTTCTTGAAGAAATCTTTATACACTTCTACTCTGATCCAGAAGATTGGATATTAATGTTTGATTCTAAGATGATGATCTTTCTTTCTTTGGTATCTCTGTGTTTTTAGAATGCATTAACACTGCTGTCCACCTGTCACTGCATGTAATAGTCACCATTTTCCTTAAAAGTTACAGAGATTGAGTGACGCCTTATTCAAAGTACAAGGATATTCCACTGTGGCCTTTAGTCCCTTTATATATGAAACCAAAGATACTCATTGCTATGAACTGAATGTTTGTGTTAGGCAGGAAAATAGATATGAGTGGGGCAGAAGGAGGATAAGGCCAGGAATGCCCACTAAAAAAGACCCAGAGTTTGTGAGTTAATCATTTAAAGATCAAAAAGCCAGGAGCAACTTGGCCTAGAAGTTTGAATACTCCCCAGACAAGGAAAAATATCTCAACATAGCCTAAGTCTTCACTGTGTCAATTAGATCATGCCATTGTAAGATTTACTTTAGCCTGCTAAAGGGCCCAGCTTATTTTTTTAACTTTCCCCAGATGCTGCTTTAATCAAGTGATTTGCCACCTGGGCAATTGATATGGCAAGCAATCCCAGTCATAAACAACTTAGTAAAAAGAGGAAGGATCATACCTTGAAGATAAGATTGCATTTTAAAACCCAATTAGTTGAAAAGTAAGTTTCTTAACATACTCATCTAGGGGCAGGGCAGGCAGTCTTGTTTGAAAACTCCTAGACCAAGATTCTGGTATCTCAAAGAGGAATCAGAGCAGTAAATTTCTTATGTTAAGTCTTCACAAGTCTGCACCCCGAGCCCTTTGTCACATTCCTGAAAAATCCTTAAAAGGGGGAACCCTAAACCTTCCAGTGCACTTCTCTCACCAAGGCCACCCACAATTTCTAATGCGTAGTCTTAAAAATTTATTTCAACCTTTCCATGTGCCTCTTCCATGAAGTAGCTCACACTCCCCTTTCTCCAAGTGTGCACTTGCTCTCTTTAAATAAAGCTTAAACCTTTCCGGGTGCCTCTCCTTCCTGAGGTCATCTGTACTTTTTCTCTCTTTAAGTAACTTTAAATAAAATTTTACTCTGCTTCATAACTGTGTCTCTGCCCTTCAATTCTTTGTTGCAGTGGGAACAAGAATCAAGAAAAATACACAATGCTACCCCGACATTTGTGTCCCCCCAAAATCCATCTGTTGAAACCCTGATCCCAGTGTGACACCATTTGGAGGTTGGACCTTCTAGAAGTAATTAGGTGTAGATGAGGTCATGTTGGGATTGGTGTGCTAATAAAGGGATGGAGAGACCAGCCCTCACCCTCTTGACCACGTGAGGACTCAACAAAATCGAGGTCCCTTTGCAAACCAGGAAGTAGGCTTTTATCAGACGCGGCCATCCTGGCACCCTGATGTGAGGCTTCAGCCTCCAGAACTGTGAGGAAAGAATTTCTATTGTTTAAGCCCGCCAGTGTATGTTACCTGTTACAACAGTCCAGACTGACTAAAACTCCCACTAACAGACTTTTCACAGCCCTGCAACCTTGAAACCACATTTTTCTTTTGTTTTGTGTTTTGACTGTGGGTCCATGTGAACGTGATATGTTCAGATTTTAATAATAACATTTTGCATAACACAATCATGTGTTTTTCTCACACCCCTTTTGAGAATTGTCTTTATCCTGAAAATACTCTTTGCTATTGTATTGGTTTTGAGTTTTAAAAATCTTGAGTTCCTCCAGTTGTTTTCTTCCCTGTGACTTATTAAAATCAAAGTGAATAAACATTCTGGGCTTTTAATATTGCAAAACATTGTAAATACAGGGAAAGGAAATCCCAGGCAAAATACCTCTAAAAACCGAAATCAGTCAAAGGGAGAAATAAAGTTTGAAACCTGTTTATTGCTTATAAAACTGAAGTTTGGCCCATCTCTCTCTCCTGCTCCAGCAGAAGTAAAACCAGCCCTCCTCCTTACTTCTCAGGTACAGATAAGCCCTCCTTGCCCAGGTAATTACCCATTGATATGGAGATGAACTTCTTTCCACCCCTGAGGAATGACGCAAATGCACTAAAGTTCTTTCCACCTCTGAACACCTATTGATATGCAGATGTACTAAATCCAGGTGAGATATTCTGGAAATGTTACAATTTTACCCATATATACATATATTTTTTTTCCTTTAGGAGCTAGCTTAGCCCCCAAATTAAAGCTTACACTTATTAGCTAAAACTCTTTCTTGTCACTGTCTTAGACAGTCCAAGTTATAAACTGATGTGAATTATGAGTAGTAAAAAGAATTCCCTAACTTACAGTACATTAGGCCATGTAAAGTTGCTAAATTTCCACTAAAAATGTTTTGACCTATAAAAAAAGATATTTCATATGGTCAAATCTAATAGTTTTCACATATAACAATCCATTCTTATGAGCAATATTTCCCTGAAACTCCTGAATACGTTATGAAGCCAATAAAAGTGTTGTATTGGAGAAAAGGTGAAGCAAGTTTATAGAGGCCTCTGTTGAGTTTGAGGATTGTCCTGACACTTCAAACTGCTCTCCACCATAATCATAAAGACAAGAAAGCCATGCGGTCTCAGACTGCTGCTTCATCTATGTCCTAATATCCTTGAAAAGTCCTGCATCAAATCCCACTTACCTCTTTTGAATTATCTGCCTTCTGCCATTGCTAGGACTTCTTTCTTCCATTATTTACTTTCTCTCAGAATGAAAATCAATCTCTAGTGTTTTCCTGTCTTGAAACACATAAAGCAGACCTAAAATAAAATCAGTGACAACTCTTACTTTCCCTCTTTATTTTATTTTTTAAACGGTTGAATAGTAAATATTTCTCTTGGAGATGGGTCAGATCATTTGGGAAATATCAAGCTTATTTCTGCTTATTGCCTTTTAAGAATACTTATATCAGTTGAACCACTTGACTTTCACCCTCTCTAGTTTCAAAAGGGTCAAATCAAGAATTTACTTTGATTCAAGATATGCTTCACAAAGAGACACTAAGAATGGAGAAGTCTGAAACCATAACACATGAAGCCCCCAGAATTATGGCAACCAAATCTAAATATGTGAAATATTTAACAGCGAGGAGACAACAGATATTTGTATTGTTACAGAGGCTAAAAGCTGATTTCCACAAGTAGAAACTGTAAGGAGCAGATTTTGGTCCACTGTGATGAATTAGTTTTAATTATTTGAAGCTGATTGCCCAACACTAAAGAGTTAATTCTAGAACTGCTGCAATTAACACTGCCCAGAAGTTTCTAGAACAGAGATCAACAAAGTAAGGCCTGTGGCTAATCTGACCCATTGCCTATTTTCGTAAATAAAGTTTTATTGTAACATAGGCATTCCCTATAATGTACATATTGTCTATGGCTGCTTTCTAGTTTTACAGCAAAGTTCAGTAGTTGCTACAGAGACCATATGGTCCAAAAAGTTTGAAATATTTATATATCTGACCCTTTTCAAAAAACTTTACCACCCTGTTCTAGAGGAAGATGCTCTTAGTTATTTCAGATGGGCTAGCACTAATAGTGAGAAAAATCTAGATTCCAGACTTATGAAACTACAGAGAAAGAAATGAGGATTTGCTGGCCTATTCAGTATATGCTAGTATGATCAACTCATCCTGGTTTCCCCATCTTTTCTTGGTTTTAGCACTGAATATCCCATATTCTAGGAAATCTTTCAGTCCTGTGCAAATCAGGATAGTTGATCACCAATACGTACAATGGCTAGAGCAAAGACATGAGAACGACAGGTCAGAAACTAGAAAATGAAGACAGAAAGTTCAATTTAGAGATGAGATCAAGTAGAAACATTTTGAAAAGCCACTGTGGTCAAAGTCCAGTTGGTGAGTTTGGCTAAAGAAAAATGTAAAATGTCTAGTATGTCAGTGAGGATTAAGTTCCACTGTGGGTGACAGAAAACATAGCAAGACAGGGACTTAAACACAAGTTGATTTCTCTCTCACATTAACAAATACATGAAGTGAGTAACTCAGGACTTGAATGGCAGCTCTTTGATCATCAGGGACCTGAATAACTTGTGCTCAATTGCATAATCCTCACAATGTTGCTATCACTTTCTGGATCAAGATGGCTGCTTAAGCTCCAGTCATAACAGCTACACTACAATCAACAGAAAGGAAGAAGAGATGAAAAATGAGGAGAATTCTTCTCCTTTATCAACTCTTCCTAAAGTTGTATACATCACTTCTGACATGTGGCCATACCAACCTATAGGAGAGGCTGGAAACATAATCTTTATTCCTGTAAATGAGGTACCCAGCTAAATTTGGGGTACTTTATTACTAATGAAGAAATAAGGACTGGACACTGAGGTCAACCAGCCCTTTCTGAAACATCTAGACAATTTTACTTGTTATAATTTCATCACTAACATCACTAGGCTGACTTTGTCAGGTACTTTGCCAAATCCTTTGTGTCGATTTTCTAATTTAATCTTCCTAAACAGCTCTAAGTTAGATATTATCATTATCCTGATTTTGATAAATGGGAAACTATAGGCAAAAATGGATAAAATTAATTATGCTGAATTATACAGCTATCAGGTGTATCAGATTAATCTTCCTCATTAGAGCCATAAACTTAGCCACCTCATAATGTTACCCCCAGAGAACTCTGTCATGGATGAGTTTTACCAACATATTTCCAGCCCATTGACCAAAATCCTGAGCACAGTAGTTATATGAGATCAACCACTGCATTGCTATAGGTTTCTGGAACAGGTGGACCTCATGTGACTATTATGGCTCCTCAAAAAAAGAGAATATATGCATATCTATATTGAATCTATATGCACACACATACATTCCTTATGAATTTTACTGATAAAAAGAAAGAGTAGAATACAATTATCAAATAATAAATACATAGTACTCTTTATTGTAAACTCTACACAACTGATTGATTCCCATAGATTGCTTTCTTTGATTTTGTCAAACTCCTGTATTCATAACCAGTCTACAGTTGTGAGAGTAGTTCTGACCTGAATGTTGGTTGATATTTTTCACTTCTATTCACCACTGAGATGGAAGAGAAATGAGAAAAATGATATGAACTTCATTTGTTCATTAATAATGTGAGGGACTTCTTTGCCAAATTGGTTACTAGATTTCAAATACTGAAAGAACATTTACTCAGTTTCTGTATTATTGATAATGTGACAACTACAGACACAATATCCAGTGATGTCCAGTATGCATTGTTAATACTTTCTTCATTCCTTTCTTAACCTTAGAACAGAGATTAAAAACTATGGGCTTCGGATCAGAGGAGGTGCTCAAGATGGCAGCATGAGTAGATGGCAGAAATCTCCTCCCAAAATCATATATATTTTTGAAAATACAGCAAATACAACTATTCCTAAAAGAGAGACCAGAAGATACAGTACAATAACCAGGCTACATCTACATTGTGAGAACTCAGCATCTCATGAAAAGGGTAAGATACATGCCATGACCCAGCAGGACCTGAGTGCTCCCCCAACCCAGCTCACTGGTGGGAGGAAAGGAGTCAGAGTGGGAGGGAGTAGAAGCACAGGACTGCTAAATAACCAGCCCTAGTAATCTGCACGGGGAGCACAGACACACATTGCATGGTGCACTAGATATTACAGAAATGTAAAAGTAAAATCCAAGACAGAGACTGTGAGCAGGTCCCCACAGCCAGTTCCCCTGGGACAAAAGAAAAGCCAGCACTTTAAAAGTCTAAAAGGGACAGGGGTTTAACAGGTAGACAAAATTATCCCAGCACACTCAGTCCATCAGGCTGGGAATCTTAAGGAACTTCAGGTGCCCTAACCCCCTGGGTGGCAATGCAGCTCCGAAGCCCCTCATGGTGATAAGCAGCCTGCCATTCATTCCCCACTGCTGGTGCTGCAAGCAAACTGGCTGGCCCACCACTGCTGCAGACCACCTGGAGAGCAGAAACCCCCCCACAGCAACCACACAGAATCCCCTTCCAGTGTGCAGCTAACCAGAAAAGACCCAGAGGCAGCTACCTATGTGCAGCTGTCCATCACAGGCAAAGGAAGCTGGAGCAAGGTCCGGAAGGCATGAAGGGGCATCGTTCTCACAGGAGAACACACTCAACACATCTGCAGCCCCCCGCAGTGCCCTAGGCTATACCGAGGCCACCCTGCCAATGGCAGCTAAAGGGATTAACCCAAAGACTGCTCCCTGTGTGCGGGTAACTGGCACAGGCAGTGGAGAAGGGCAAGGTGACCAGCAAGCAGGAAGGGACTTTGTTCTCCGAGCTGACACACATGCCACCAGCCTGTGATCACTTCCATCACCATGAAAAGGAAAAAGAACCTGGTTCAGTCAAAACTCACTCAAACAATCCCAGAGAGAGGGCCTGGTGAGATAGATATAACCAATATTCCTGACAAAGAACTCAAAATAAAAGTCATAACCATGCTGATGGACCTGCACAGAAATATGCAAGAGCTAAGGGATGAAGTCAGGAGAGAGATAACAGAAATGAAACAATCAATAGAAGGACTTAAGAGCAGACTGGATGAGGTGCAAGAGACTGTTAATGGAATAGAAATCAGAGAACAGGAATACAGAGAAGCGAGACAGAGAGAGATAAAAGGATCTCTAGGAATGAAAGAATATTAAGAGAACTGTGTGACCAATCCAAATGGAACAATGTTTGAATAATAGGGGTACCAGAATAAAAAGAGAGAGAAAAAAAGGGATAGAAAGTGTCTTTGAGAAAGTAATTGCTGAAAACTTCCCCAAGTTGGGGAAGGAAATAGTCTCTCAGACCATGGAAGTCCACAGATCTCCCAACACAAGGGACCCAAGGAGGACAACACCAAGACATATAATAATTGAAATGGCAAAGATCAAAGACAAGGGCAGGATATTAAAGGTAGCCAGAGAGAGAAAAAAGATCACCTACAAAGGAAAACCAATCAGGCTATCATCAGACTTCTCAATAGAAACCTTACAGGCAAGAAGAGAATGGTATGATATATTTAATGCAATGAAACAGCAGGGCCTCAAACAAAGAATATTGTATCCAGCAAGATTATCATTTAGATTTGAAGGAGGGATTAAACAATTTCCAGATAAGCAAAAGTTGAGGGAGTTCTCCTCCCACAAGCCACCTCTACATGGTATTTTGAAGGGACTCCTCTAGAATGGAAGCACTCCTAAGGCTATATAGATGTCACCACAGAAAATAAAATCAAAGCAAAGAAAGCAGATCAACCAAATACTAACTAAAGACAAAAAATAAAATCAGCTATCACAAAAGCAGTAAAGGGAAACACAGAGTACAGAATAAAACACCTAACATATAAAGAGTGGAGAAGGAAGAATAAGAAGGGAGATAAATAAAGAATCATCAAACTGTGTTTATAATAGCATAATAATTGAGTTAAAGTTAGATGGTTAGATAGTAAAGAAGCTACCCTTGAACCTTTGGTAACCACGAATCCAAAGCCTGCAATGACAGTAAGTACATATCTATCGATAATCACCCTAAATGTAAAAGGACTGAATGCACCAATTAAAAGACACCGAGTAATAGAATGGATAAAAAAGCAAGACCCATCTATATGCTGCTTACAAGAGGCTCACCTCAAACCCAAAGACATATACAGACTAAAAGTGAAGGGATGGAAAAATATATTTCATGCAAACAATAGGGAGAAAAAAGCAGGTGTTGCAGTACTTGTATCAGACAAAACAGACTTCAAAACAAAGAAAGTAAAAAGAGATAAAGAAGGACATACATAATGATAAAGGGGTCAGTCCAACAAGAAGATATAACCATTAAAAATATCTATGCACCCAACACAGGAGCGCCAACATATGTGAAACAAATACTAACAGAATTAACAGAGGAAATAGAATGCAATGCATTTATTTTAGGAGATTTTGACATACCACTCACTCTAAAGGGCAGATCAACAAGACAGAAAATAAGTAATGACACAGAGTCACTGAACAACACACTAGAACAGATGGACCTAACAGACATCTACAGAATTCTACACCCAAAAGCAGCAGGATACACATTCTTCTCAAGCGCACATGGAACATTTTCCAGAAGAGATCACATATTAGGCCACAAAAAGAGCCTCAGTAAATTCAAAAAGATTAAAATTCTACCAATAAACTTCTCAGATCACAAAGGTATAAAACTAGAAATAAATTGTACAAAGAAAACAAAAAGGCTCACAAACACATGGAGGCTTAACAACATGCTCCTAAATAATCAATGGATCAATAACCAAATTAAAACAGAGATCAAGCAATATATAGAGACAAATCACAGCGACAGGACAAAGCCTCAACTTCTGTGGGATGCAGCAAAGGCAGTTCTAAGAAAAAAGTATATAGCAATCCAGGGCTGTTTAAAGAAGGAAGAACATTCCCAAATGAATAGTCTAAAGTCACAATTATTGAAACTAGAAAAAGAAGAACAAATGAGGCCCAAAGTCAGCAGAAGGAGGGACATAATAAAGATCAGATAATAAATAAATAAAATTGAGAAGAATAAAGCAATAGAAAAAATCAGTGAAACTAAGAGCTGGTTCTTTAAGAAAATAATCAAAATAGATAAACCCCTAGCCAGACTTATTAAAAGAAAAAGGGGCTCTACATACATAAACAGAATCAGAAATGAGAAAGGAAAAATTATGATGGAACCCACAGAAATGCAAAGAATTATGAGAGAATACTATGGAAATCTATATGCTAACAAACTGGATAACCTAGAAGAAACGGACAACTTTATAGGAAAATACAACATTCTAAGACTGACCAAGGAAGAAAGAGAAAATCTAAACAGACACATTACCAGCAACAAAATTGAATTGGTAATCAAAAAACTACCCAAGAGCAAAACCCCTGTGCAAGATGGATTCACCACTGAGTTTTATCAGACATTTAGAGAAGACATAATACCCATTCTCCTTAAAGTTTTCCAAAAACTGGAAGAGGAGGGAATACTTCCAAAGCTACCCTTGAAGTATTCACTTTAAAAAGTAAAAAATTAACAGCATCACTTTAATACCAAAACCAGTCAAAGACCCCACAAAAAAAGAAAATTACAGACCAATATCCCTGATGAATATAGATGCAAAAATACTCAACAAAATATTAGCAAACAGAATTCAAAAATACATCAAGAGGATCAGACACCATGATTAAGTGGGATTCATCTCAGGGATGCAAGGATGGTACAACATTCGAAAATCCATCAACATCATCCACCACATCAACAAAAAGAAGAGCAAAAACTACATGATCATCTCCATAGATGCTGAAAAAACATTTGATAAAATTCAACATCCATTCATGAGTAAAGCTCTCAACAAAATGGGCATAGAGGGCAAGTACCTCAACATAATAAAGGCCATATATGACAAACCCACAGCCAACATCATACTTAACAGCGAGAAGCTGAAAGCTTTTCACCTGAGAACTGGAACAAGGAAGGGATGCCCACTCTCCCCACTTTTATTCAACATAGTACTGGAGGTCCTAGCCACAGCAATCAGAAGAAACAAATAAATAAAAGGCATCCAGATTGGCAAGGAAGAAGTCAAACTGTCACTATTTGCAGATGACGTGATATTGTACATAAAAAACCCAAAAGACTCCACCCCAAAACTACTAGAACTAGTATCTGAATTCAGCAAAGTTGCAGTATACAAAATTA
This sequence comes from Manis pentadactyla, assembly GCF_030020395.1. Taxonomy (NCBI): domain Eukaryota; kingdom Metazoa; phylum Chordata; class Mammalia; order Pholidota; family Manidae; genus Manis; species Manis pentadactyla. Next base: position 38,595,675 of record NC_080032.1, on the reverse strand, counting down.
ATACACAGAAATCTGTTGCTTTCCTATACCCTAACAATGAACTAGCAGAAAGAGAAATCAGGAAAACAATTCCATGCACAATTGCATCAAAAAGAATAAAATACCTAGAAATAAACCTAACCAAGGAAGTGAAAGACCTATACCCTGAAAACTACAAGACAGTCTTAAGAGAAATTAAAGAGGACACTAACAAATGGAAACTCATCCCATGCTCCTGGCTGGGAAGAATTAATATTGTCAAAATGGCCACCCTGCCTAAAGCAATCTGCAGATTCAGTGCAATCCCTATCAAAGTACCAACAGCATTCTTCAACAAACTGGAACAAATAGTTTTAAAACTCACATGGAACCACAAAAGACCCCAAATAGCCAAAGCAATCCTGAGAAGGAAGAGTAAAGCAGGGGCATCTCGCTTCCCAACTTGAAGCTCTACTACAAAGCCACAGTAATCAAGACAATTTGGTCCTGGCACAGGAACAGAGCCACAGACCAGTGGAACAGAACAGAGAGTCCAGATATTAACCCAAACATATGTGGTCAATTAATATATGATAAAGGAGCCATGGATATACAATGGGGAAATGACAGCCTCTACAACAGCTGATGTTGGCAAAACTGGACAGCTACATGTAAGAGAATGAAACTGGATCATTGTCTAAGCCCATACACAAAAGTAAACTCAAAATAGATCAAAGTCCTGAATGTAAATCATGAAACCATAAAACTCTTAGAAAAAAAATAGGCAAAAGTCTCTTGGACATAAACATGAGCAACTTCTTCATGAACTTATCTCCCTGGGCAAGGGGAAAAAAAACAAAAATGAACAAGTAGGACTATATCAAGCTGAATACCTTCTGTACAGCAAAGGACACCATCAATAGGACAAAAAGGTACCCTACAGTATGGGAGAATATATTCATAAATGACAGATCCGATAAAGGGTTGACATCCAAAATATATAAAGAGCTCATGCACCTTAATAAACAAAAAGCAAATAATCCAATTAAAAAATGGGCAGAGGATCTGAACAGGCACTTTTGCAAGAAGAAATTCAGATGGCCAACAGGCACATGAAAAGATGCTCCACATTGCTAATCATCAGAGAAATGCAAATTAAAACCACAATGAGATATCACCTCATACCAATTAGGATGGCCAACATCCGAAAGACAAACAACAACAAATGTTGGTGAGGATGTGGAGAAAGGGGAACCCTCCTATACTGTTGCTAGGAATGTAAATTAGTTCAACCATTGTGGAAAGCAGTATGGAGGTTCCTCAAAAATTTCAAAATAAAAATACCATTTGACCCAGGAATTCCACTCCTAGGAATTTACCCTAAGAATGCAGGAGCCCAGTTTGAAAAAGACATATGCACCCCTATGTTTATCGTAGCACTATTTACAATAGCCAAGAAATAGAAACAACCTAAGTGTCCATCAGTAGATGAATGGATAAAGTAGATGTGGTACATATACACAATGGAATATTATTCATCCATAAGAAAAAAACAAATCTTACCATTTGCAACAACATGGATGGAGCTAGAGGGCATTATACTCAGTGAAATAAGCCAGGAGAAAGCCAAGTATCAAATGATTTCACTCATCTGTGGAGTATAAGAACAAGAAAAAAACTGAAGGAACAAAACAGCAGCAGATGCACAGAACCCAAGAATGGACTAACAGTTACCAAAGGGAAAGGGACTGGGGAGGATGGGTGGGAAGGGATGGATAAGGGGAAAAAGCCACATTACAATTAGCATACATAATGTGGTGGTGGGGACACGGAGAAGGCTGTACAACACAGAGAAGATAAGTAGTGATTCTATAGCATCTTACTACGCTGATGGACAGTGACTGTAATGGGGTATGCGATGGGGACTGGATAATGGGGGGGAGTCTAGTAACCATAATGTTGCCTCTGTAATTGTGTATTAATGATACCAAAATTTAATAAAAAAGAAAAAGCACATTAGAAAAAGAAAAAAAGAATAACTGGACAATAAGAAGTAAACAAATCCTACCATTTGCAATAACATGGGTGGAACTAGAGGGTATTATGCTCAGTGAAATAAGCCAGGTGGAGAAAGAAAAGTACCAAATGATTCCATTCATCTGTGGAGCATAAGAACAAAGCAAAAACTGAAGGAACAAAACAGCAGCAGACTCACGGAACCCAAGAATAGACTAACAGTTACCAAAGGGAGAGGGACTGGGGAGGGTGGGTGGGAAGGGAGGGAGAAAGGGAATAAGGGGCATTACAATTAGCACACATAACTTAGGGGGTGCATGGGGAAGACAGTATAGCACAGACAAGACAAGTAGTGAATTTATAGCACCTTAGTATGCTGATGGACAGTGATTGTAATGGGGTATGTGGTGGGTACTTGATGATGGGGGGAGTCTAGTAACCCTAATATTGCTCATGTAATTGTAGATTAATGATAACAAAATAAAAAACATCAAACAAACAATAAAAAAAACTATGGCCTTTGGCCCAATCTCCTCCCAGCTATTTTTGTAAACTAAATTTTACTGAAACACAGCCAGGCCCATTCATTCACATATTATCCATGTCTGCTTTTATGGTACAACAACAAAGCTGTGACTAAGGCCATATGACCCACAAAGTTGAAAATATTTACTATCTGGCTACTTATAGAAAAAGTTTGTCAATCCCTAGCTTAAAAGGGCAGAGGGCCATAAATAAATGGAAGACTGGGTCCCATCATTTCAGTGAAAGAAAACAGGACTTTTGCAAAGATGAGAAGCCATTTTGGGAAAGAATACCTTAGAACACTGTAGGAACACCAAGAAAGATGGCTAAAAGACCTTTTGTTGATCCACGTATCGATGCTGGAATTCCAAGAAATGTGGCAGACCATTTATCCCAGCAGAAGAAAATCATTATATTTTCCCTAGATGGTTACTAAAAAGAAGTTATCAATGGAAAGAGATATTGAAGAGGAACTAAGCCAACCCTGGATGGGTACAAATGGTCTCCCTGCCTACAATTTCATTGTTAGCTTTTGAGCTTCTTCATATCATGCAAGTAACTGAGCAGCCATCAGCAGCAGAATCAGGAAACCACTGCCAGATAGTGTCCTCTCTAAAAAGTCACCTTTCCTCTTCTGGAGCACAAAGGTCTTAAGTTTCAAAGATAGCTGCAGGTCTATCACATTTCCACAGTTCTTTTTCAATGTTTATAATGTCCAGAAAATAAAAAAATAAATGAAAGAAGATTGCATGAGCAAATGAGGACACGTGTGAGCCGAAGAAATAACAGATGTCTTAAAAGGGAAATGATATTTTAGGGGAAAATTGACAATGTAATTCTCAAAAGCAACTCCTCAGTTGCTTATTTATTTTCTGGGTATCCAACCCAATTATTGCTGGAATCAGGATACAACTCTTCCCGGTGAATTTAATACTATTACTATGTAGCATATTTAATATTAACAAAGCAATGATTAAATTGCTAGTAAACTGTTCAAAGATGGCACACGGAAATGAGAAGCTCCTACCAAATCTCTTCTCAGGGTGTGTACTGTACATTTTGCCACATAGTAGATTCTTCTGAGGTTATCATCACCTACTACCATGTGTCTCAATTCTCTGATCATTTTTCTGTTTTGAAAATGCTACTAAAATTTAATTTGTTTCCATCCCAGAGTACTATGCCATCTTGGCACAAGTGGAATTAATAAACGTCAGTGGAAACATTGACCCTGAAATCTTGTTACAAAGCTTCATTATAAAGAGGTCATATACACAATCCACAAAATGGGCATTTTTTTATTGTTAAAATCAAAACATGAAAACGTAAAACTAAAAAAAGTCTTACAGCAAACTGCCACAGTTCTGAGATTTTGTTGAAGGATCTTGAGAAATACATTTGAAAAGAGTGACAGACAATATTGTTCAAATGCATTTGCCTATAAAACCATGTATTTGTGAACAGCCAGTAGAAACATCCTCTGGATATTATCAGATACATGAAAAAGTTAAACACTGTGCATTGTGTCTCTTCCCCATGGTAGACTAGCCAGCTGGAGAAATAGTCTAGCTTAGGGTTTGTTTTTGGAAGGTTCTGGGAGAAAGCAGGTTCATATTGACCCATCACTCTCGCACAGCCCAAAACATTTTTAAGCTTGGAAAATAAGGAATAAGTCAGTGCACTCTCTGGTCCTAGAGGACCAAATGCAAAAGCATCAGCCTATTTAAGGGGAGTAGCTCTTTGAGTGATCTCTGACATGATGACGTTGACAGCTCGGAATGCTCTTCGCCTGTTTTGAGGAAACTTGGAGAGCAATTTCACAATCTTGGTAAATGTGGATAAAGTCAAGTCACTTTCAGACTCCTCGTGGTTTTATCATGATTATATCTTTACATTTACAGAACGTTTATTTCTCAAAAGGCCTTCAGGAATTTTATCAACTATGAGAGAGAAAGAAAGAGAAAGAGAGAAGGAGAGAGAATGGGCTTTTGTAAAATGAGATTTTTGTATTAGTCCACATGATGCTGTGTTCTTTTCCTACCCACACACACATATATACATATATGAAATGATAACAATATTATACACAGCAATAATAGTAGTGTAGCTCCATTCGGGTTCCTGGACCTGATTCCAAGGTGTGTAAGTATGTGGGAGAGGGCTTCCCACACATAACATCAAGCAATTCTTGAACGCCAGCAGGGTGTTGGAGAACTAAACTCAATTTTGATGTTATCTGCCTGGAGACAGCCCCAGATTCCCCAGGTTAAGGGCTCTGTCCTACAAGACTGCCCTCCTCCCCCACTCCAGATGCTAGTCTTGAGCCCCAGGCAGTTCTTCCCTGTGCTTCTGACCAACCGGCTACAGATTGGAGGTTCCAATGATCCCCCCTCCTTGGGTTCAATTAATTTGCTAGAGTGGTTCACAGAACTCAGGAAAACATTTACATTTACTAATTTAATAAAGGATACAAGTTAACAGCCAGATGAAGAGATACATAGGGCAAGATCTCAAATAAAGGAGCTTCTATCATTGTGGAGCTTGGGGCCTGGCTCGGTGGCATGTGGAGGCATTCCATTTCCCCAAGCCTGGAAGATCTCTCCAACCAGGAAGCAATATTCAACGGAGTAGAGAGGAATAAGCTCTTCTCAGGCCTTTTTGTGAGGACTTCATTGCATGGTCATGATTGACTGAATTATTGGCCATTGGCTGATTCAACCTCCAGCCCCCACCTTTGGGTGGGGTCCAAAAGTCTCTCATCAACATGACAAAACACCCATATAACCTTTAAGACTGCAGTTCTTTCAGGAACAGTGGATGAAAACCAAATATACCTGAGAAATATATATTTGGTTGTATGAATGACCAAATATGTATTTCTTATGACTCATTGTATCTCAGTCCACATGGGCTGCCAGAACAAATTTCCACAGCCTGGGTGGCTTAAGCAGCAGACGTTTATTTCCTCACAGTGCTGGAGTCTGGAAGCCCAGGATCAAGGTGCCAGGAGGATTGGTTTCTCCTGAGGCCTCCCTCCTTGACTTGCAGACGGCTGCCTTCTCACTTCACTGTGTGGTCTTTCCTCTGAGCACACACACTCCTGACATCTCTTCCTCTTGTTTTGGGTGCCAGTCTTACTAGGTTAGAGCCCATTCGTATGGCTTTTTTAAATCTAACTACTTCAATAAAGGCTCTGTCTTCAAATCCAGTCGCAATGGGGTTAGGGCTTCAACATAGGAATTTTGGGAGGACACAATTCAAGAACATTCTAACAAAATGTCAAACCATGAAAAAGAGTAAAATTTTAAAAATCATTTAAATTCCCACCATTCAGAAATAACACCAGATGAAGGTCATTCCACACATCTCTCCAACCATTTGGATGAATCACTAGTTCAATAGATTGCAAACATGGTGAATAGATCCTAATCTGTGTAAATGAATTCATTGTGTATAAATTACTTTTTAATTAAGTAACTTGAATTTTTGGTGGTGTGATATTTTACCTTGCATTGATTCTGAAACCAGTACATAAAGTTACTATTTTTCCTAATTTTTAAAGCACTCATACAGTATACTAATTTTCATGTATAAATGCTGTTCACTAATTTTTGTGGACATTTTTAAGCTAGGCTAAAGGAAAAATATATAAGGAAGATCTGTATGTATGTCTAGTCATTTAAATCATGCACAAGATGTAAAAGAAAGGGTAGAAAATTATGAAATCCTCTTATTTGCTTCCAAGGGTTCTTTCTGTGTGTTTCAATATAGTCTTTGGAAGTTTATAAGTTGGTTTATTGTTTTAATTATTAAACCAGACAATATATGACAGCATCTGGCATAGAATCACAATAGTTGTTCATAATGGACCCTCAATAAATGTATGTTGCTTTAAAATCTAAATCTAACTTAATTAGAGCAAAAAAATTTCTGCTTTTTTTAAGTTATGGAAAAGAATGGCTACCCCTCTTCCCAATTTGGCATTTTGTGCTGGAGTCTCATTGAATAATTGCTACTCTTATGCCCCTAGGAGGTGGTCGAATGGCATGGGACTTTACAAAGATGTTAAGATCTGTAATCATCTATAAATTAAATGATGTAATTATACTGTCCTTAATGTAGCCGGAAAAAACTTAAGTACAATAAAACTCATTTAAAACTTAGGATAATGTAGAGAAAGTGAAGGTTCCTATGGGCAGGATTCTCACCTGACCCTGGTTGGCTAGTTCACTACCCATGTGTCAGCAATACATTAATGACTCTATATAAAGAGCTCTGCCCAGTGCTCTAGGCTGCTGCAAGGCTGCAGGAGAGCAGAGACTGGAGTGGTGGCAGCACTGAGGACAGAAACTGAGATAGTTGCAGGAGGCAGAGAGGCCCAGAGGCAGAGACTGGCTTGCTGCATGCAGACTCGCTCTGAGTGGACGAGATTCCAATGACTGACCTGCCACCATGGGAGTAAAGTTGTGTATAAACCCTTTTATCCAAGAACATTCCACTATCATTTTTTCAGTCTCACTGAATCCGTAGTGTACTTGCCTTGAGCTGAAACCCATTGGCAAGACAATTGGCGACATTGGCAGGATTTTTTATTCACAGGAGGACAGAACATGTGGCCCTTAAGGGAGGGGTGCTTCAGCAGACTGTGCCTATGAATGGGAAAACAGTGCATTGTCCCCCAGTGGGCATGTGGTCTGAAGTGGCTTGCCTCCTAGAGGGCTGGGCCCCACCCCAGGACTGGAGGCAGGTGGAGGTGACACCTGAGGCAGTAGGAGTGGCCCTTGGTATAATAAGGAGGTCCTTTGAGGAACAGAGTGCTCATGAGGTGGTGGGAACTGTGGGTTGGCGGCTTCTCACAGTATTAAAAAAAATCTACTGATGAGAAGAACATGCTCCTGAAAGAGATACAAGAAATGGCAGCACAAGAGCATGAGCTGTGAATTGCTGTGGATTCACTGAAGAATGAAATGGCATTGATACAAGAGAAGGCAGCACAAGGATGCTGGCTGTGAGGTGTGGTGCAGGAAGTAAAAGATTTGTTAAAAATGAAATGGTGTTGCTGTGAGGTACTGTAGAAGAGGCAAAGGCCATGAAGGAGAAGGACATACCCCTGCAAAAAGCACAAGAAGAGGCAGTGAGAGATGTGAGCTATGAGCGGTTGTGAAAATGGTAACAGGTGTAATGGTAACATGAGAAGTAGTGGCCTGAGAGTGCAGGCTGTGGGGTGCCATGGGGCAGGTGAAGGATGTAGTGGAGCCATCAGCCCCAGAAATGAAGGAGCCAAGGTCTGATGAATAGGTGGGGGTGGAGGCCCTGTGGGTGCCAGAGGCATCAGACCCTCCTTGGTTGAAACCCCACCTGGATGAAAGCTGGTGAAGAGCCCGAAAGAAAATACTCGGCAACTGCAGTTTCCTCCAGGAGAGGTGCAGCACCTCCTCAGGTCATGGAGCACTCTATGCTCTGTTTCTATACTGAGGCTCAAGCAATGAAAGCACAAAAGGAAAAACGGTCTGCTACTTGAAGGAAGAATTTAAAGATCCCCATGAAGGTCATAAGGACCCAGATGGGGGTTGGTTTGATAAAGACAGGAGCAGACAGACAGACATTGGATGGAAAGTCATATAGAATCTTACTGGAGCTGTGGCAACAATTGAGACCAGAGCAGTGGCTCCAGCCACTGAGAACAAAAAGGCAGAATCCAGATACAAAGCAACAAGATCGGCCTGTGTGTCTACAAGACTTTCTGCTGGAGAGGCTGGAGAAGGTGGGTATTATAAGGCCCACCCATGGTCCTTTTGGTTATCTCATTTGAGTAGAACTGGTTTGAATATAGTTGGGATGACCACTTGGTGGCAATGGATCTCCTCAGGCTTAAGGGTTAGTATGATTTCCGTTATTTGTATATTTTTCAAACTTCTGTTGTTATTGTGGAATTTGGTTACAATGTTCCAGCTTTCTCACACAGGGACCATTGCAGAAGTCTGAGGGAACATGGATTGAGAGGCAAGAATCCTAGAGGGGTGGTGTGTGAATAAAGCGAAAGTTCCTATGGCCAGGATTCTCACCTGGCCCTGGTCGGCTTGCTCACTACACACGTGTGGGCAATATGTTGTTACTGGCTTTATATAAAAAGCTCCACCCAGTACTCAGGGCAACACAGTGGCATGACTGCAGGGCTGCAGGAGAGCTGAGACTGGAGTGGTGGTAACGCCAAGGACAGAGACTGAGAAACTACAGGGGCAGAGACCGGCTTGCTGCATGCAGACTTGCTGTGAGTGGATGGGATTCTAGTGATTGACCTGCCACCATGGGATTAAACCCTTCCACCCCAAGAACATTTCACTGTCATTTTTTCAGACTCACTGAATCCATAGTGAACTTGTCTGGGGCTGAAACCATTGGCAAGAGAGGTCAATATTTCTTAAACTCAATACATATTATTTCCTAAAAGATTTCTTAAACTTTATGAAAAAAGACTGTGAAAACAATTAAGACTTTGGTATCATTTCTGTATTTTTTAAATGTGTGTTTCTATTTTAAATTCCATGCTATAAATTATGATGGGAATGGGATCTTATAATTCCTCCTAATTCCTCTTCTGAGTACTTAGCTTTTGTATGTGCTTATATATGTGCCCACATTCTCCCAGTAGGTATTACATTTATATCCTACTCTGTGATCATAATTTCCACTGTTTCTTCCATTTCTCTATTGATTTAATATTCAACAGCTGCCATTTTACTTCACCTTCTGCATTTCCAAGTTGATTTAAAAAAATTTTCTTAGTTATTGGGAGCTCATTGGAGTACTTTCATTCCATAAAGAATTTGTGAGTAGTATATGGCTCCAGTTCTTGCATGTTAAAAAATTTATGGTCTTTATTCTGTACTGGCAACTTGATTGAGCATAGTTTTCATGGCTCACAGTTTCTTTTTGTTTTCTCTAGGAATTGTGTTGATTTTGTCCCTGTATCCCAGCTTTGAATGCTGTCAAAAAGTTTAAAGCCAGACTAATATCCCCCCTTTTCCACCTAGAAGCCTTAAAATCTTCTCTTTTTCAATAAATTCTGAAAGCGTAGCCAGGTCTGTCCAAGTGTCAGTCACTGGGAATCTATTTTTTCTTCTAAAACAAATTGTGTTTTTTTTTTTAACACACAGATCAAGTTCTCCTCTGTTTTCAAGGTATTTCTTGGAATTCTTTTCTGTTTCATTTACTATGTTCCTTACCTTCTCAGGAACATTCAAGGGTAGCAATTTTTCTCATGTTGAATCAGTTTCTCCATCTTCCACAATATTTTGTTCTAGAATTGGTTTAATCATTCTTTCATTTCTCCTTTGTGACCCTCTCAAGGCTTTCCTTAAGTCAGTAATTCTACTATCAATCATATGTTGTGTCTTTCATGTCATTTTCAATTAAGTTATTATATTTATAATAGAATAATTTTTCTTCTCAATTTGTTACCTCAGTTGTGCAATTTTTGTTTTTATTTTGTTCCGTTGTTTTGTCTTATAGGTATTTGTTAAATTCATGTTCTTTCTATTCTAAACCACCAAACATTCCTGGAAAACTGCTTCTGTTTTTTTGGATTTTTTTCATCTGGAATGATTTCTTTATCCATTTGTTTTTGCTTTTCCTCTGTTTTTTCCTCTTTTTTTTTGGCTAAATACTTATACAGTTGCTGTCTTGCCAATGGGTTTCAGCCCCAGGTAAGTTTGCTATGGATTCAGTGTGACCAACGAAATCAACAGCAAAACATTCTTGGGGTGAAAGGGTTATGCCCAACTTAATTTCCAGGTGGCAGGTCAGTCACTAAAATCCCGTTCACTCAGAGCGAGTCTGCATGCAGCAAGCCGGTCTCTGACTCTGGGCCCCTCTGTCTGCACAGCCATCCTCAGGCCCCTGTCTGCCCAGCTGTCCTCCAGGCCTCTGCCTGCACAGTCATCCCACACAGTCAGCCTCTGGGCCTCTCTCTGCACAGTTGTCCCGCACAGCTGTCCTCTGGGTCTCTGTCCTCTGCTCTGCTCTCCTGCAGCCTTGCAGCCCTGCCACCGTGTCATGCCCAGAGCACTGGGTGGAGCTCTTTATATAGAGTCAACAGCCATGTATTGCCCACAGGTGTGCAGTGAGTTAGTCAACCAAGGCTGGGTGAGAATCCTGGCCACAGGAACTCTCATTTTATCCACAGTTGCTATAAGGCTACTTTTCATTTTGCTCCTGTTTAATGCAGGCTCTACAATCCAGCTGTTTTGTTTTTATATAGAGTGCTTGAATTTTCTTGGACTTCCTTTCCCCTCACCTTACCCAAGACATGTTTGCATTTCACTCTCATCTACAGTTTGAGGGCTGGGTTTTAGGTTTGATTCATTTTTATAAACTGAAGATGTGGAAGTAAGATCAGGTGGAACTAGTCTCCTTATTGAAAAGTTACTAATTTTCATCCTAGTACAGTGATGGTGGCAGTAAAAAGTCTCTTATTTCGAATACTAATAGTTGTCTGAAGATTCATATTATTCTACAAATTGATCATAGAATTCCAGAACCTGTACTACATCAGTGTCCACTGTGACTGTTTTCTAATTTTATACCATCTTTATCCAGTAGACATTGCAACTTCTTCTGACTTACCTAATATCATAATAGGGAAAATATATGGATACTGTCATATATCCTCTTCACTTGCAACTTTTGGGCAGTAGTGAAACTTTTGAGGTATGTCTGGCTGACTAGTACTGTTTCAAGAGGAAGATAGGAAAACTGCTGAACCATTGCAGAATCTTACCATTCTTTCCTTGCCAAAACTTTTGATACTTACAATATTAGGCTGTGACCATGGTTGATTTTTTGCCATTTTTTTCTGTCTTCAAAATTAATTTACTTTTGTTCATTAGAAAATTTTGGGTGGAGCAGTCTCTGATCTGACCTCTACCTGCAATAATTACCCATATACCTTCATCAGTTGGGTTTAAATCCTCTAGTGCTGATGAGTGATGGCTTTCTTATCTTTACCCCACTTTCAGAGCTCCTGGGTTTCACCAACTAATAATGAAACTTAAAAAAAAAATTTATCCATCTATGTATGCAGTGAAAAGTAACTATAACAACCTGCTAGTACTTGTTTTTATAACACCTGACATAGGACTTTGGGGCTTTAAGATGATTCTATTTATTGTTATAGCTTAAAAAATACTGGTAATTTAAGTGTAAGGATATCAGGATGTCTTGCCAATGGGTTTCAGCCCTCAGGCAAGTTCACTGTGGATTCAATGAGACTGAGGAATGGCAGTGGAACATTCTTGGGGTAAAAGGGTTTATACCCAGCTTATTCTCATGGTGAGAGGTCAAGCACTAGAATCACATCTGCATCCAGCAGTCTGCAGGTCTGCAGTCTACCTCCATCTCTGCCTCGGCCCAGAGCATTGGACAGAGCTGTTTATACAGTGACTCAGTCACTAATAGCTTATCGCTTATGGGTGTGGAAGCAGAATCCTAGCAGCAGGCTAGTTACATCATCAAGTAGTTTAGGGTCAGGTGAGGATCCTGGCCCAAGAAACTTCCCTTTTCCTCACACAGGGACTCCAGAGGCACTGTCAGTGGGCACTGACCTTTTCTGCAAACAGAACAGATACACATTTGCAGTTTCTTGCTCAAGCATCTACAGAGGCAGTAACTGAGCTCCTGTTAACACAAGGACTGTGTCTTTTTAATGTTGCTTAGGCAAGAAATATTAAACAACAGTCACCACAGTTCAATCCTGACTGTGTGGAACCTGAAGCAGGGAACCATGTGGTGGGCACTGCTGAGGCCCACCATTGACCCTGGCTGTGAATTTCCAACCTGGAGTAATCTGTCTCCCACAGATCGTCAAACACTGGTGTGCACAGAGGTGTGGGAATTTTTTCCCTGCTTCTCTTGGTTAATACATTGCGTTCTTTCACTGTGGAATTATACTGGCTTAGAAACTGCCAAGTCTGTGTCTCCTAAAAAATTCAGCACATTCAGTCATAAAAGTGGAAACCCAACTGATACCTACCCTAGTGAATTTTAAGAGCTGACTGAAAATATCCAAAGAAAAAGCTCTAAATGTTCAACTGTATTGCATGGTGTCTTGCCAATGGGTTTCAGCTCTGGACAAGTTCACTATGGACTCAATGTGACCAAAGAAATGCCAATCAAACATTCTTTAGATGAAAGGGTTTATACCCAACTTTATTTCCATGGTGGCAGGTCAGTCACTAGAGTCCTGTCTACTCAGAGCGAGTCTGCATGCAGCAAGCCGGTCTTTGCCTCTGCGCCTGTCTACCTGCAGCAGCTATCTCAGTCTCTGTCCTCAGTGCTACCACCACTCCAGCCTCTGCTCTGCTCTCCTGCCACCTTGCAGCTGTGCCACCATGTCGCTCAGAGCACTGGATGGAGCTCTTTATACAGAGTCAATAATAATGTATTGCCTACACGTGTGTAGTGAGCTAGTGGACCAGGGCCAGGTGAGAATTCTGGCCACAGGAACCTTCACTTTATCCACACATGGAGATGAAGAAAGGCAAGAGGGGCATGCCAGGGCCCCACCAAGGCAGAAGGAAGACAAAGGAGTCTCTTTCCTTATTAATTCTGAGCTAGGAAAAGCCAGCACAATAGAACCAATGCCTCTAGACATCTGCCTCCCACTCCACCTTGTCCTTAAAATCATGACCCCAAACCAATTGCTCCTGGGAAGCTGTGTCCCTGACCCCTCCCAGAATCACAATACATTTTCTTTAATCGTGTGGACTGTTTTACTAAAGAAAACTTAGATACTTCTTAGGCAGTATCTTTCACCAGAATACTTAAAAAAATGGGTGGTGCCCACACCCCCCAACAATCTACATATCCTAATCTTCACAACCTGTGAATATTTTACCTAGGCAGTAAAAGGGACTTTACAGATGTTACTAAGTTAAAGATCTTGATAGGGGCTGATGATTCTGGATTATCCATTTGGGTCCAATGTAATTACAAGGGGGCCCATAAGGAAAACAGGGCAGCAGACACCCAGAGAAGAGAAAGAGGACCAGAGGCAGAGAAGAAGATGCAGCCAGAGCAGCAGAAGTCAGAGAGAGAGACTTCAAGATGTCACACTGCTGGTTTTGTAAGTGGAGCAGGAGCCCATGAACCACGGAATGCAGACAGCCTCTAGAAGCTAGAAAAAATAAGGAAATGGATGTTTGTGTAGAGCCCCTAGAAGGATGTAGACACATGTCAGAACTCTGGCCTCCTGAACTGTAAGAAAAGAAACTGGTGCTGCTTTAAGTAACTAATTTTGTAGTATTTTATTACAATAGCAATAGGAAACTAATGCAAATGCATGGGACTCTGAGGTAAACAGAAAACCCAGTGCCCCTCAGAAGTCATAGGAAGGAGAACCTCAACTTTAATTATGAAACAAAACACTTTTTTAAAGGGATAAGGACCTCTTTTTCTTCAGGTGCCTCTATTATTTCTCAGAAATGGGTAGAAAACAATTTTAAGGGACACAGGAATTATTAATAACCACTTCCTGCTGACTGCTTTGAACAGATATGCTTCTCCTTAAGTCACCACTCTTTCCATTTCTGCCTGACCAAGTGCCCACTGGGTTTTTTAAGCTTTTGACTGAAGCATGACCCCAGCAGAGTCCTTCTGTTTATGCTTGTTTCCCCCTCTTTAAGGGGAAGACTGTCTGTTGTCAAGAACAGAGTTACTTCCCATAAGCTAAAGAGAACATGATTTTATCATACCATAGAGAAATAAAGGGCCTTTTGTCTCCTCAAAGAGACCTCAAATAGCCTTTGTGAAGAATGTTAAGGAATTCCTGTGCATTTATCTTTCTTCCTTCCCCTAAAAAAGCAGCCAGATTAATGGCTTGGTTTGGGTGCTTCTGATTCTGACAACAGCCTTTCTATCCTGCTGCCTCCACGGCTAGACCTGTCCGAGAGACCCATGACACCGATCTCATTCTGTCATTTCCACCACCGGACGCTTCCTGCATCAAACTCCTCTGCTTCATAAACAGCCCCCCTGGGGGCAACCCAATCACCTACTACAGAGAGTCCCCTACTTACAGAACTGTGGTTCAGCCAACAGCCAACTCAAATGTCATTTTCTTACAGAAACAGTATTCTACAAGGTGCAGAGATGCCAAAACCAGCCTGCAAGAAGCAAATTAATATAATGTGTCAATAGTACTCATGTAATATCCTCAACATATCGCCCCTGACTCCCTTGGTGAGTAAATGCCAACTTGGGTGGCTCAGTGTATTTCTTCCTTACTAGGATTACTGCTTGGAGGCTGGGGTATTAGATTAAAAGTAACGTTGTGAATAAATCCTAAATTTTCTAACTAAAAAGGTTAACTGCAAAGCACATATTACTCGCTCCTGGTCAACGCCATCTAGGTGGTTGTCTTGACAATGGGTTTCAGCCCTAGACAAGTTCACTATGGATTCAATGAGACCAGAGAAATGGCAGTAAAATGTTCTTGGGGTGAAAGGGTTATACCCAGCTTTATTCCCAAGGTGGCAGGTCAGTCACTAGAATCCCGTCCACTCAGAGGGAGTCTGCACGCAGCAAGCCGTTCTCTGCCTCTGGGCCTCTGTGCCCACCTCAGCCGTCTCAGTCTCTGTCCTCGGCGCTGCCACCACTCCAGCCTCTGCTCTCCTGCAGCCTTACAGCCATGCCACCATGTCGCCCAGAGCACTGGGTAGAGCTCTTTATAGAGTTAATAACGATGTATTGCCCACCCATATGTAGTGAGCTAACTGACCAGGGCCAGGTGAGAATCTGGCTGTGGGAACCTTCACTTTACCCACAGCAGTCATAATCCTCATGGAAGCAGTGAGGTGAAAAACTGGATGTGACCTGAGTTCAGGTGGGATAAGGCAAGGATAACTTGATATCTCACTAAAATGCATAAGTAGAAACAATTTTCTATAACTTTTTGGCTGCAGAAAAGAAGGTACCATTTAAATCTATTCATTTACTGTATAATTAAGAAATAAAGAACTGTGTATGTGAACTTGCCCCACCCTCTGTCAGGGAGCATGTGGGGTTGTTCTTACACAGAGGAGTTGGTAACTAGTACTAAGTGGCCCCCCCCTCTCTGGGGAGTGTTTGCTCTCCTTGAGCCCCTTTCCCCAGGTTCCATCCTTCCTTCACTTTTGGTCAGGATCTCTTATTCTCCTAAGTCACAGAACATTGATTATAAAGCTGCCAGGAAGTCCCTCTTTTCTACATGTCAGATTCTCTGCACCCTCTTAAGCCCCCTTGGTCCTCCCCCAAGCATCCCATCTCTGTAGTTGTGGTGGACGATTATATTCTATCAACCCACCACTCTTTTTTTATGGGAACAACATTCTCCTCCTTTTGGGGAGCCCCTTGTTTTCCCCACTCCTGCCTCCTACCACACTGTTATCAGCGAGAACTAATAATATCCCAAATCCACGAACACAGTAAATGACACTTGATTCAGCTGGAAACAGAATACTTCCACATGCTCCTCATCACAGTCACTAGCTTACTGCCAGTCTCTTCCCTAAGAATTGTGAGCTGGACCTGCTGTGATGAACCTTTTCCTTCCTGGTCACAAGTTATACAGCTAAGTCCCTTCTATTTGCCAGAGACAAGCTGGAGAAAGTCGGTCGGCTTCATAGAGAACGTCATCCCGCAGTAGGCAGAATGGAACCGAGAAGCAGCGAGAGGAGAGAAGCTAAGTAAGATTCACTCCTGGGGCCAACTTTACTCTGACCTTTCTAGCAGTTTAACTCAAGAAACTCTTTTCCTTATGCTAATTAGGGTCGAGTGTTTGGCACTTGCAAACAAGAGTCCTGGCATCCACCAGGCCCTTCCCTGGGACCCGCTAATTTTCTATATGGCCTATACCATCAGTTACCTCTGATACCTGTGCGATTGCCCTGCAGGTTAGTGCCTTCTTCTACATAGGTTTTGTTCCCTGACTGACTTGTGCGACTTGAGAGCAGGTAGCCTCACTTGAATTTAGCAAAAATGTTTATTGTTATCTCGGGAGGAAGCTCAGGAAACACGTGGTGGTTGATTAATGGAGGAACTTCCTGAAAGGATGTGTTACATGTCTATCAGACATTATCAGGTATTATGAGCTCGTTGGGGACACGCAAAAAAGAACACAAGAGTCAGAGAATCAAGCCTAGCCTCTTCCTCTCTCTTTGTGGCATTGCTTTATTTACTCCACTTTTCTGACCTCCTGTTCCCTCTTTATAGTTTAGGTAGTGATGATAATGTATTGGTTATGACATTTGGGGTTTCCAGGCACAGAAATCTCAGTTAATTTAGATTAAGCAGAAAAGAACTTTTTAGTCTCATCTAATTTAAAGAGTAGCAAAGTAAACAGACCCCTAAGTAGAGCTGGATATGGGTAAATAAATAGTATCAATCTCTTCATGTCTTGGTTCTAATTCCCCATGTTATTCTTAGGAAGGGGTCCCCAGTGGACAAAAGCCACAGATGTCACTTACCAGAAAATCTGTTCTTGCCTTCTTACGTGTGACTGCAAGGATCATATATCTCTAAAAATACTTTGTGTGAAGAAATAACCAGCTAAATCTTAGTAATTATTATTAAATGCCCAATCAGAAATGGTGCTGGCTGCCGTCTAAAGCATCTTTTAGTACTCTGATTAGGATACTGGAATCACACATACTATAACAAAAATCCTGGGAACAGATTTACAGTAATCAGGATTTTAAACTCCCATTACAACCTGGCTGCACAGCCCTTTGCATTTAAAAACACACCCGTCAGTGCCTGGAATGTGGTACCCTTCATAAGAGCACATCAGTGAGGGTCTTGCCGATCCCAGTTCAGTAGCCAAAGGGCATCAAGATAAAGCTCATTGGATGCTGGCACACAGACAACCAGAAGGAAGGAGGGACAAGGATGGTGTTTGCTTTCCAGATCACAGAGTTGAAGGATCACACACTTTTCTCCATCCCGGGACAGTGAGAAGAGCGAAACAGCAAAAACAAGATGATGCGCAGTAGAGACCCTCCTTCTCATAGACAAGAGCTTCAGGTCTGTGGTATTTCTTTCACCAACAGGTAGAGCACCCCTCGATTTAGACACAAAAATTGTGACTTTGCAATTTTTAAAGGAGAACCTTGAACTTGATACAACTTCTGTCTCTGTTCTTTCATGCCATAAAATCTTTGATAACTACCTAGCAATAATTAAAGGAAGCTATTTACAATAATTGAAATAGAATGCTCCCTTGGGGATCATCTTCTTCTGGCTTATTCCTTCTTCCCCAGTGAAGTACATACATAGTCACTTATTTGTTCTTGTCAGAATGATGGGACTTGAGTCACGTTTAGCCTTTAGGGAAGGGTGAAGGGTTTCATTATCACACTAATTCTGTTTCTTTGAGGAATTTATTATTTGGGGGCTTTTCTGAATATATCTGGTGCTGCTATTCCTGTGCAGGGACTGATGCCTTAAAAGGGTAGACAGGGTCTTGAGAAGAATGTGGAATTACCTACTTAGGACAGACAGATCCCCTTGAACTTCACACAGCCTAAGCACAAATAGAAAACAACAGTTATAATTCTCAAGAAAGCCCTTGCCCCTTTCTTCCTCTGAGATGCTGCTGAAATGTTCGTGCTGCTGGGATCCATTTACCTCCATAACCTTTGTTCAGCATATCCCTTCTTAACTAAAAGATTTCTGGAATTCTAAATGTCCTAAATTTCCCCTTCTCAGTGTCCTTGGGAGTCAGAATCCAGTTGGTTCTTAGAGATTTCCACCTGGCTGGAGAACTGGCTTAAGTCCACTTATGTCATGGTGAAAACACATCCCTTTGTCGATTTGCACCTGAAGAATTCTTACAAGTGTCTATGATAAATAAAATGCTTGTTTTGAAAGTTTAAACACCAGGAAAGGTTGAGGTTTTTGCAGGCCATTACTTATCAAATCCATCTTAGAAATGTGCAGTGTTATTAATGGCAACATTGACTATAATCCCTGTCACTCAGCCCACATCTCACCTGTCTTCTTAACTTTGCCCATAACAATAGATTTCAGTATCATGGTCAGTAATAGCGTCATCTCACACAAAGAACAACCGTCGCATTTATCTTCGTTGTTCATTTGTTATGCATTTCTATTCCTCCTGTAGCTTTTCTTTCCCTGTCAGATTAAATATAAAGATCTATTTCCAAAGATAATTATTTCTAATTATACTCTACCTCTTTGGGGACATTGACCAGTAACTCCTGAGACTGGCCAGGAGTGATTATTGCTGGTCTGTAAAGCCTGGGACTCTGAACGCTTGCCCTTGCTCAGAGTCATCTGCATGCACATGGAGGTGGGCTCAGAGTGAGATGCTTGCTTCTCTCTAAAACAGTGTTTCTCATCCTTGGTGGACTATTAGGATCACCTTGCAAGCTTAAAAACAAGCCAATCCATAATAGCAACCAGAACAATAAAACCCTGTCTCAGTGTCATCTCAGATCAATTAAGTCAGAATCTTGGCGACTGAGTCTATGATTCCTGAAAACCACTTCAACAGTCATAGTGCACAGGATGGCATTTTCAAACGCTGGGTTACCCGTTGAGAGGAATAAGCAGAGCATATCTGCAAACTCCCAGCATGACAGACTAAAGCAGCAGTTTTCTTCCAGGGGTGCTTTTGTGAATTTGGTAATGTCTTCAGACATTTTTGGTTATCAGAAGAGGGGAAAGGATGCTATTGGTATCTAGTGGGCAGAGGGCACAGATGCTAAGCAGCCCACAATAAGCAGGACAGCCTCCTGCAACAAAGAATTATCCAGCCCAAATTGCCAACAGTCCTGAGGCTGAGAAAACCTGCCCTAAAGGAAGGTGGCTGTGTCTTTTTGCCTGGGGCCTGTCTCTAAGATGTACAGAACTGAAATTCGGAGCTCCCAGTAGGTGAAAAGAGGGTGAGTACATTTCTCTTTAGAGCGCTTCCTAAGGGGCACCACTGATTTCATTAAATTATCTTCATATTCTGCCTTTTGCTCTAAGAGATGTTTATAGTAGTGAAGGCAGGGTGATTCAGATTTCTTTAAATCTATTCTTCAGTTAACTAATGAGAAATCAGTTTCTTCTCCAAACACCAGTGCAAAGACATTGTACCACCATTGGAGGGCTCTCAGACCTGCAGTGGAGTGCAGATTTTAAAACTTCCAGGACTTCTGACACCATCCTTCTAGACAACGTTGCCCTGAATAAATATTTCCTTAAAAGAAAGTAGAAAGGAAAATATATCAAATGAATAAGATACTCAGTCATCAACAGCTATGTGTGAGTCACATGATTTTATAGCAAAAGAAAACTTACTATCAAACTGTGGTTCAGAGAGGCTGATGTTGTCCCAGGTCTCACTGACAATGGCAGAATTGGGGCTGATACTCATGTTTCTTAGCTATTTACCTGCTACCCATTCCACAAATCTAAGTATTTTTCAAATGTGAGTCATAGCCAAAGACTCATTTCAGTAATGTCAAAGTAAGCCATTGAAAAATCAATGACTCTTTTGGGTTTTTCCTTAAATAAGGCAAAGAATGTCTTCTGTTCACTGAATAGCAGTTATACGTCAAGGTGGAAAGATGGACACATTAGATTCTGACAGTTTGATGTAGCAGATTGTATTTCCCAAAGATGACTGCCACCAAAATATCCCATCCTACATGTCCTTTTTACAATGTGACTGTGACACTGATCCCAAAGAGTGATGAGGCCTATAATATCCCCTCTCCATGAACCTGGAAAGACTTCAACAGCCTTGCCCAAAAAGCACAATGTAAGTGATGTGTGTGACTTTCAAGTGACTTCATAAAAATGCCAGGCATTTCTGCCTTTTTATTCTGGGACATCCTTTCTTGGAACAGAGCCATCATACTATGAGAAAGCCAAGCAGCCACGTGAAGGGATCATCTACAGGTGCCCCAGCCAAAAGCCCCAGCTGCTGTCATGATAGACAGCCAGCTTCAGCCGTCAGCTATGTGGGTGAGTGAGCCTGCAGATGATTCCAGCCCCAGGCATCAGATCCCCTCCCGCATTCAGGCTGTTCCAACTGAGACCATGCAGAATACAAACATGCAGTCCATGCCCCATCCTTCCCAAATTACAGGTTTAAAGAGCAAAATAAGTGATTATTGATGTTTTAAACCATCTAAGTTTGGGGTGCTTCATTACTTAGTAGAAGATGACTAATACACCTGGCATCATTAAGTGTTTGAATTTACAGCTAAACCTCTTCTGATCATACTTGGGTCACAATAGATTTTCAATAATTATTTATTTAGTAATTGATTGAATCTATCCCATGCTCACAGAGAAGTTCCAGATCTGTTTTGGCAAATATTACAGACACTGTAACAATTTTCAATGCATAACTTGAAATCTTGTATTATACATCAGGCTTTGTGAAAAAGTTAAATGTGACTCAGCTCCTCAAACATCAATCTACTGCCTATTGTTGAGCATATTGGACTTCTAAGTCCAAAAGAACCAAGACTAACTATGGCAAATTCATGACTCTGAAGGGTCCTACCCTTTCAGTCCTTGGTAGTGAAATAATCTCTTCTCTGATATATGACTTTAATAAACTACTTAAATCTCAAATTTCATTATCTCCTTTTCTTCACATAATTTCATAGCTAATGAATCACTATGTATGGGTGAAGAAGTGAAAAAGTAAGTATCTTTGACGTACCCTTAAAGGCCATCCTGGGATATAGAGCTATAAACACTATTTTCCAGACCCTCATTCTGTTTGTGAACCAGCCAAGTCTCTTCAGAATCAGGCACATTTTTGTCAGAAGAAGCACCATTCTTTATTTTGGCTGTCCTCCATTAAAGCAGGATATGTGTCATATAAACTCACCAAGGAACTATAGTCCAAGTGTTTTTGATTTATGAATTCTTAGATGTGGTCTACAATGAGTTAATTACTCTTGGGAGCAAACTGCAATCTTATAGATGAAAGCAGTACTTAAGATTTATCAGAACTGGTGAAATAACTCACAATAATATAAAATAATTTCTTCTAAGACTGTGGCCTCTCAGAGCTTAGAAATAATCCCTCTTCTCGGGAAACAGGGATATAAATTGGTGACAGTTTTCTTGAGAAATAAAGTTTCTTGAAGCAAGACTTATTTCAAAAGATAGAAACAGGCTGAATGAAGAATAGGAAGGAAGGAGAAAAAATGTGGGGTAACAGGTCCAACCAGAAGTAAAAGATATTAATCTAAATTAAGATAACCTGACATTGGTGTAAGGATGGGCAAAGAGAGGGCCCCCAAGTAGACTAATTCATATAAGTAAAATGAGTACATGACAGAGCTACCCCTGTAGATGACTGAGGAAAGGATAAATGTGAATTAGTTATGTGGAGACAATGGATCATTCAAAACAAACCAGCAGAAAAGAAATCAGCTTCACATCTCATACAATTAATGAATACTCAAAAATTAATTCCAAATAGATTAACTACTTAAAAGTGAAAGGCAAACTGTAAGCTAATAGACAAGAATATAAATGAAAAAGTATATGACCTCTGAGTGGAGAAGGATTTCATAAAAGGATGGAAAATGCATCGAATTTAAGGGAAAAGACTGATAAAATTCAACGACATTAAAAATGACATCTTAAAAATAAAAGCACCAAGATGGGAGGAGATATTTACAGCAAGTATAAGTGACAGGGCTTCATAGTCAAAAATATATTAACTACCCTTAAGTCAATAAGAAAGAGACAAACAACTTTCTATAAAATGTGCAGAAGATAGCAATAAACATTTTAAGGCAAAGATAACAAAAATGATGAATACAAATAAATAGATGCTAAATTTTATTTGTAATCAAAACATGCAAAAATAAAATCAAAACAATACATCAAGTTAAACTGTTGGATTGGCAAAGGGGAAAGTCTGATTATATGAAGTGTTGATGAGACAGTGGGTCAACAGGAATATTGTACACTGATAGTAGGAATGTCAATGAGGAAATCACTTTGGAAAATTATTTAACATAATCTAGTAAATTTGAACATCTGCAGACCCTGTAGTCCCAGCAATTCTCTTTTTAGAGATAACTTTGGCATGCTTTACAAAGAAACATGTAAAAATATGCCTAGTAGCATTTTTTTATGACAAAAACCATGGGACCAACCTAAATTTGTAAGGACTTTAGTATGAATAATAAATATGCATGGAATATTATAAACAGTGGAAATAAAGAAGCTATTGCTATACTTGATATAAATGAATCAATACATAACATTGTATGAAAAGAGACATGTAAATTTAAGTTTACAAGAAATTCAAGGTGATGTTCCTGTTTAATACTCTACAGATGAAATCAGTGTCTAATTGAGCTCACATTTCACCTAGTGGCAGAAACCTAAACTTAGTTAATTCAGTGCATTTACAGTTAATGTAATTAACTGTTTGGCTCACCTCCTCCTCCCTTTTTTTAAACTTAGAATTTACATCTAATTTCCACATGGTATATGTGTGCATGGCAGTAACAGTTTTGAGAAGAGGGAGTCTAGTATTTGCTTTGCCAGCTATGCTGACACCCACTGCCGTTTCCCACAGGGATGCCCGCCATCAGCCCAGGCAGCTCCCTCTGCTCCCCGCTGCATGTTCCACAGAACTCCTTCAGGACGGCCATGATCAGTACCATGTCTTGTGCCATGGAACACATTCTTTTTCTCTTTTCTCGCTTCTGAGGCTCGCTGTCTCAGTATGTTTACGTTTCCATCCCAACTGAGATCTGTCAAGGAAATATTTTTCGATTCCTATTTCCAAGCTTATGTGGGGATATGAATGGATCTCTGGCAGAGTGCTCTCAAATCCCCAAATATCTGCAAGGACCATTCTCTCCAAGGACAGAGTCTGAGGAATGGGTTGTCCAAGGCTCAGGAATTCTAACTGGAGTGTCGGCATTACTCCTCTGAGGAAGGCTTTGGGACTATGTCCTTCTTCTCTTATCACCAGTGCTAAGAAGTAGTTTCTTGCTTCTCACAGGCTTGTAATACCACTTTCCTGGTGGTCATGTACACTCAATACATGCAGCTCCAGTACTGACGTCCTCAAAATAGCATCAGAAACCTGTTCTCAAAGTAAAATAAGCATAGTTGAATTCACTGCAGTTGGGGAGAACTCCACCTTGGTTGGACTTCAGAAGCAACTCAAGAGGGGAATCAGAAGTAGGATATTTATGGCACTTTGAGGTTTGGGTTTGTGTAGCCCATAGTCGATCTTTTGAGGTGGGTGGCTGACTAGAACTGGGAAAATTTCATGCAATAATAGTTCAGAATTGGTTGTCAGTCAGGCAAGACTCTTGAAGAATGTGTTGATATACACATTTTGTTTGCTAGGCAAGCTGTTTGTTGAGGTGAAAAGACTGTTGTTTCTGATAAATTGTCTCTGTAGGAATTTCCTCAAGCAAACAGTGAAGTTATTTACGAGTTTAAGTTTTATCTTTCCTGGGAAAGTTTTTCTGGAAAAAACCACTAAGTCATGTTGACATGGGTGATCACAAATCTTAGTCAAGTCATATTGACACAGAAGTTCTCAGACTTCACCCACTTAGATTCCCCTTGGGCTCACACTAAATGAAAGATATTCATTGCAAGTTATATACTCAAATGCCTCAGGAATTCCAAGAAATATCTCTGTGTGATGGGGTATCAGAGAATGATACCTTGAAAAACAAGCTGGATACAGAAGAATAGAAAAGAGCAAGAAAGCAATTAGAAAAAAAGGAGTTTGAGTGGAGGTATGAAAGGTGACATTTATGAAGAACCACAAAGAGAAGAAGGTCTATACATGAGGGTATAATGTTTTATAGTTTTGGTGAGTAAATTAAAGCCAGATTGTCAGGGGTTTTGCATGCATAATTAAGATGATACTATATGTCTATTTCATATTTGTCATGAGGGTTTCCTGGAAACCTCTAAGTTCAGTGTATTCTATCATTGGTATGCTTTCAAACACACCTCAGATTACAAGGAGAGAACGGCATGTTGGAGCAGAGAGGGGATGACTCTCATGGTACAATTAAGAAAAACTCTGCATCAATCAAACTCTTTTCAACCAGATGAACTTTTCACACTTTGGGAAAGAGTTAAGAAAGTGGTAGGCAGCGGCATGACACAGGAAAGAATACTGGTAAGTTTCCTGGCTCCGACATGCTCCTCTTTCCCTCTGTATACACTACTTTGGGTGAAGATATGGATTTGGGGCTATTTTAATGACACTTCCAGGGGACCTAGGAATCCCTCATCCTGCTCTATGTATCAGCTTCCCCTCCCTGGGATTTGCAAAGGAGCTGAATCCACAATGAATAAAACAAACAAAGGAAGCAGGCTTCCCTGATCAATAGCTGGGTAAGACACGAATACTGCTGGTGGAATGATCTACATTAAAAGCTGGACTGGCATATCCATTCAGGTTGAAGTTTTATCTCTTTCTCAATCTTCGTCCTATTTGGACGGTCAGACAGAGAAAGGACATTAACTATATGGTGAGAACAACATGGCTATGTCTACACTAAATATCTGGCTGAAAAAGCCCCACACAGCCATATGCACCAACTGGGCAGAAAAAAAGGAATCTGAACTTCATTTGCAAGACCGATTAAGATATATTTTCTTTTCCTGCTAAAAATCATGACCTCTTAACATTCCAGGCTCTGAATAATTATTCTAGTAATTTTTTTTCCAGTTGGAAGAACTAGGAAGGAAGTGAGTTATGGAGCAGGAGAAGGGGTTTGAAGTTTCTCTTCTCCTGATCAGAGTTGCAGGCATTTGCTTGGAAAGGCAGAAGGAGATCTGTGAGTGAGAGAGTAACTGGGTGTGCCTCTGGAATCACTACACACACTCCACTCTTCCCTGTGCCACCTTTACCTGATCAGCCCCTGGCTACTGATATCATAATACCAGCTGGCCAGGAGGTCAGGCTCACTTTTACACCAGCAGACTCTATGCATAGTTTTCAGGGAAGAGCATGGTGCTTAATAAGTATTTGTTGAGTTCAATGCATAAACAATCTACACAATTGCCCATTCTTTAAAAACTACTGAATTAGAACTCACAGGCTCCTGCTCATATTTGCAGACACATGCCACCTGGCTCCCCACTCACATGCTGGAACATGTGCAGACTTTCTAACAATGTCTTTTTTTCCCTGCCACCTTTCACTTAGCTGCCACAAAAGCTAAAATATCACTGTCTCAGCCCACCTGGGCCCTAAGGGTGACCACATGACTCCGTTATGGCCAATGACAGATAAGCGGAAGTCTGCTGTCATGTTTCTGAAACGTTTTACTCCACTAAATAAAAGGACAGATGTAAGTCTTGGTACCCCTCCCTCTCCTTCTTGCTGTGGGTGCAGACATTGTCTTATGGCCAAATCTGAAGGTAAGGCTGAGACAGTCCCCAATATCAGCACCGACACCTTCAAGACACTGAACCAATAGCAGCAACTGCCGACTTTCTAATCTTATTTACTACCACGTGACAAAAAGAAAGCCCTCCTAGCTTGAGCTTGTAAGAGTTTTCAATTAAATGAGCCATGAACATTCTTAACTGCTACAGAATTTCCCTGGTAAGGAAACAGAAAAATCTTGAATCAAATCACCCAAATGGAAATTCACATCTGAGCTGAAAAATAATCACCATTTTTCTTTTTGCAATATAAACATTTACCATCTGCATCTGCATGATGCTTTCTCCAGGTGCACAGACAGGGGAAGGTGGAAAGTAAGGCTGCTCTGTTTTTTTACTGCAGAGAGCAGGAGCAAAGAGAGAAAAAAAAATTATTCTCCATAGAGAAGAAAAAGCTGGGATTCAAATTTCAAGTGTCTGACATTCCTCTGTGCCCAGTACCCCACTCCTTGAAGCTGGACTCCCCACTCAGGTTTCATGGGCCCAGATGTCTGATTTTTGAAAAGCTGCTTTATATCACAACCGTGGGTCTATGCACTGTATTTCTTTTATGTATTTAAATTATTAAATGTCTTCATTAAGGACACAACATATTTACCAAAAACTAAATATGCTAATGAATAATGCATCCTAAGGGGTTGTGGTTTAGCCTAAGATGGTTGGGCTTAGCATTTAAAAGTTTCATATTCTTCTAGAACATTATGCTTCCAGGCTATGGTTACATATATGGGTCAACTCACAAGCAAAGAATATTAGCTTTGGACTAAAACTTGAAATTGAATCCTAGTTTGGTATGAGGATTTGCACCTAGTACATGGCTTCTTATTAAGATTATAACTTTGGACAAGAAATTTATTCTGTCTGAATTTCAGTGTCCTCAGCTGGAAAAGAAATTACTCATACCTGTCATCAAAGCTGTGGTAAGAAGTGAAGAAATACACCTGATATATTATGTCAGCTTTTATCATTAGTAATTAGCACTTGGCAGTTAAATATCCTCTTTCTATATTACATTTTGCAGGAACTTCCCACAGGGTCACTTTTTTTCTGGGATGAGACAACAGAAGGATGATCAACTGCATTGTTATTCCAGATCGTCAGTCGGTAAGCCTCAACATTCCTGAGCAGCTGCTTAAGCCATTTTGAACAAGAACGATTTAGAAAACAGATTCATCCGAGTGAAGATGATCTTTGTTACCCGCTTTTCCAGAGCTCAAGGGATTGACAAGGCTTAAAGTCAGAGGTGGAGGGGAGGTCAGAACCACTCCCTTTTGGAAGTTGAGCTGAAGACCCATGGTAGCAGGTAAGAGCCAGGGAGTTCCCTGAAGAGGCTCTGTTCTTAATGACACAGAGAGGAAAAGCAGATGTGTGCTCAGCCCCCGCTGCACTGCTAGCTCCTCTGCTCTTGGGCAGGGTTAAGGATTAACCAGCTGCACTGTTAAGTTTACTGATCTTGAACAAAGGAATTCTAGGCAAGTTCTTTATTTGGTACAATTTGTCCAAGAGGAATAAAGTGTCATAAAAAGGTGTCTGCCAGATTGTTTTGCTGAATTATAAACCAAGTTGATTTCTTATTCCGACAACCAAAGATTAAGAGTTTCCAATGCTTGTAATCTGTCCTTGTGAAATGCAAGGTAGGTATATAACAAAGGTAGGTAGGTAGAGATATAGATGATTGAGAGAGAGACAGAGAGACAGAGACAGAGAGGTTTCATTAATGGGGAAATTGCCTGAGTCCAAAATTTACCCTGAATGAACTCTTGTTCTCCAGAGGCCAAGTGACCTTGGGCTCTATCACAATTAAAATTTGGAATCTGCTGTTAGATAGTTAAGGTTTCTGGAGGTCACATAACATGTCTTACCCAACTTGTAATGTGAGCTCACTTGGACTCAGTTATCACCAAGGACACTATCAGATCTGAATACTACAATTCTTTGGTTAAAAATGGTAGTTTTGTAAATTTGAATGGTAATACCTAAATAGTTGTAGCGCCCTTCCAGGTCTCCATCATGAAATGCGCTATGTTCCTGGGCTGGAGTGTTGCCTTTTCATGTACACAGATTTCCCACTTTCAGTTCACATGAGCAACATATGAGTCAAACTTTGCTGGTGATGTGTTCTTGTGGGTCTGGGAGAATGAGGAATGTCTTCTCTAGCACAGTCAGATTCAAGCAGCTAACACATACTGTTGATCTTTGGGGTTTATACTGAGTTGAAGCCTATTAGGCCATTTCACTGGGCCCTTTACGTTTTGAATTGAAAAACTGCACTGGTGCAGATATTTCATTACCTTAAGAAAGCCAGAAGTCAGCAACTGTAAAGTTGTGCAGACCTGCAGCGCCACCTGTTGGCTACTGTTAATAATCACCACAAAGTCAAACTCAAAGAGGAGAAACAGTTTACCTCAAAACAAA
Source organism: Manis pentadactyla (assembly GCF_030020395.1). Lineage (NCBI taxonomy): Eukaryota > Metazoa > Chordata > Mammalia > Pholidota > Manidae > Manis > Manis pentadactyla. Next base: position 38,567,304 of record NC_080032.1, on the reverse strand, counting down.
ACAAAAAACAAGGGAGCAGGTATGTGAAGGTCAAATCCAAGTTAAAGCCTCTTAGAGTTGAAAAGGAAAAAACGCCTCCCCAGGAAATGGACAGTACAACTTAATTCTGGATGGCCACGTGGTAACTGTTGGTTTTCATTCACTTTATATTTAATGAAGCACTAGTGAGAAATGGTTAGAATGATAGGCTTTCAGAACTGGATAAATCTTTAAATAATAGCATAACCTCTTTAATTTTGAGATGAAAAAATCAAGACCTAGGATATTAAATATTCCAGAGCCACAGAGCTCCGGAGGTGGGGGGCAGTGCTAGAACTCGCTTCTTCAGATGTTGAGTCCAAGGTTCTTTCTGGATTACTTTCTTTAAGAAAATTTATTTTAAGAGATCTTTATATTCTCCATTTTTAATAGAAGGCTATTAGGAATCAGAGACATTTCTCCTAATAATACTTATTTAAATTTGTGTTTTCAGGAAGCAATTTTAGTAACAAGCCCTAATTCTAGCTGCCTATCAAAAACATTCACTAACTGTTACGATGCTTATGGAATCAAAACTTGCCAAAGAATGATTTCCTTTCTTCTCCTTCCTCATCCTTCTCAGCAATTGATTCACTTTTCCCCCCACCTAGTTCATTGAACCCAATAAGGGGCTGTGGTTCCCTTGAGACGTTTAACTTCTAAGTCATGGTTCCCTGAAATGTTAGTTATGCACTTAAGACAACCATGAGCTAATGAATAGACAACTCCTGGCCGGCACTCCTCTCCTGATCGACGGTCAGGCTCACCCAGAGGGGATGGAAACTGAGAAGTGAGTCATCATAGCACAAAGTATGTGAATGTGGGAAAAGGTGAGTGAGTGAGTGAATGTGCCCTTGTCACAGAAAACCACAAGTGCCCAGTAGAGCTCATAAGCACCATCTTAGACAGAAGTCAGGAAACATCTACCAGGAACAATAACTTTCAGAACTTCACAGCTTTTCAAAATTAAGGACATGTATCTCTACATTTTATTTTAGAATATTGTTGACTAACAGCACATCCCTTAAAGAAAAATAATGCTTATACTCTCCTCCTGAGAGCAACAAGGAAATAGACTAAGTCTTGCTTCCTAGTCAGTTTTGAGGGTACCTGGTGATGAGTAGTGGAGGCTTTAGGAAGGAAAGGAAGGCATACTATTTCACATTGGACCAGCTGAATGCTTCCTTGGTGCCTAAGAGTGGTCTTAAGGGCCTGATATTGGAAACATGTGTGGATCCCCAAACTAGAAGACTGGTACCTTCTAGTTTGATGGTACCACTTCCAAAATGTCTCTGAATCTGCCCTTCCCTCACCATTCCCACTATTGCTCTTTAGCACAAGTAACATATTACACAGCAACTGCCTCCTACCTAATCTCCTTCCCTTCAAACCCATTTTCCCCCCTATCACCAGCTTTAGCTATCTAAAATGAAAATTGAATCATGTCATCTCCCTGCTTGAAACCATTGTGCAGGAACATACTCCAAGCTTCTTCACAAGACAGAGAGGACTTTGCAATTTGGCTCAAATTTCCTGTCCATCCATCTTTCCTGGCTCAATAGACTCCAGTTTCCTAAAAATTCAGTTCCCTTTTGCCACACACTTGTCTGACTTCAGCATCTCAGTCTGCATTTATAGTTGTTTCCTGCATCCCATCTTGTCCTTGGCTCGCATCACTGGGAAATCCCTCTTCCTCCTTTGCGGCGCCTGTCCATTATCACTGCCCCAAAGGAGCCTCCTCTCAAGTTTTCACTCAGGGAGATGCTCTGCCCTGTGTGCTTGTACTCCGTTTCCTTATTACTTACGTGTATTATAATATGAAGCTCATTGTATTGTGACTCCACTAGCATATTAGTCTTCCTTACATAGACCATGAGTTTCCTAATACAAAGATCTTGAGAGAATCTTTTTAGCCACTCAAATTCTTATCATGCACTGTTCCACAAATGTTTACTGAAGATAAAGCATGACTCTACCATGGACCTAAACACTAGAGATGCAGAGGTTAGCCATGAATGGTGTCCACAGTAATCTCACCCATTGTCTGTCTCTTCTGCATCCTAGGTATACAAACAGCTGGAGAGCAGAGGAGAGTTTTGTGTGCTCTACACTGAAGTCCACTGTAATGTAGAGATTGTCTGGTACACCAAAATCAGTGGTGAAACATGTTGTATGTAATATGTGCTCTTTGAGCTCTTCCCAGTGCTTTAGTCACCCAGTATAACAGATGACATCATCTGCATCATCATATTGATTTCATGTATGTTGCTTTTTAAAGGAAGTGTGAATACATTATTGCATGCACTCACTGCTTGTGTATTGTACACCAGGATTGGACAACCACCTAATTCTTATTACAAGTTTCTGGGATGAGTAAACATTGGATGGCTGGGTACATGGGTGGATGGGCTAATGGATAAGCTACTGGAATGATGGACATATGGATAAATCTGAGATCCTAGTCTTTCTCCCATGAGCATCCATTACATTTGGCATTTAAATCTGTGGACTTGGAGGTGGATACTGTTTGTGGATACTTAAAGCCATCATTGTTTTTCTGAGCTGTCCCCTGTTGTATATGGGTATAAAGACTGGAAACTACCTATCTCACAAGCCCCTTGACAGCAAGTCTGATTAGATTCCACTTACATGAGATTTGAAAACAAAAGTGAAAGAGAAGAGATTTTTCTCTGGTGGCAGCCATAGGTAGGTCTAAGTGAGTGTTGGCAGACAGCCAACACGGTGTTTTCAGACAACTTGCAAGGAATTATCCATATTAGTGCCATAGGCAACTGAGTACTTGGTGGTGACTTTGCTGAAATTCCTGAACTTCTGGATTTCCTGTATTGACCTTTGTTCATCCAGCTTTCTAATAATTGTGTACATTTTCCCTGTAGTAAATCTCTTCGTATCCAAAACACTTAGGATGAATCCTGAGTGGTGCAAACTCTTTGTTGGAAAATTAAAATAAAATGGTTACTTAGTCCTACTGAACATTCAAGAATGTTTATAGTAATATATGCTTATACCCACTCAACTCTGGTTTAAATACTTTCAGACATGGAAAGCTCTTTGTTTTATAAAGTAGCTAATTCTCCTCTGTGAGAGTTCTTACTTGGAAAAAAAATTTTAATCTATCTTTCTTTATCTTAAAATGATTGGTTCCCATTATCTGTTTATTTTCTGATTTTTTAGCCCTTCAACCTCTAAAGAGTTATCAGGCTTTGAGTATTGACATTGTCTATAGAAAGGCTGGACTACATCCTTGGTCTGATAATTAGGGAACTAGAACAGTAACCTAATTGTGAATGTTCCCTTGTGGTGGTAAATTTCAAAGTTCAGACTTGATAATACATCAGACCACTGGAACATGGAGCTTGCAAAAGGCAGCAACAATCACTTAAGTACCTTTAAATCCCCAGGACCCAGCACAATGCTTCTTTGTTGCTGAGCTGCACCAAAGTGAAAAGGGGCACCGTGTCAGGAATGAGCAAAGTAAAATTACTATATAGATTCTACAACTATTTTTTAAAAAGGTAATATAAGGAGTATTATGAGCAAACTTATCCCAATACACTCAACAGCACAGATGAAATGGATGAATTCCTTGAAAGACACACACCACAAAGCTCATATAAGAAGAAATGAGTTACATGAATAGCCCTTTATCTATTAAAGAATTCAATTTGTATTTAAAAATCTTCCCACCAAGAAAACTTAGGCCCAGATAGCTTTACTGGAGAATTCTTCCAAATATTTAAGGAAGAAATAATATAAATTGTACACAAATGTCTCAAAAAGATAGAGGAGTTGAGAATTCTTTCCAACTAATTTTGTGAGGCTAGCAATATGACTCTGAGATCCAAACTAGACAAAAATATTATGAAAAAAGAGAAAGATGTAATACTTCTTATCATAAATGCAAAGATCATAACAACAATTTAGCAAATCAAATTTAGCAATATAAAAAGTGTAGCATATCATGATTGTGTAGGGAAGAATTTAGCCTTGCCCAAAGAGAGGGGGCTGGCCTTTACCCTTGATTCCTTGGAGGTGACCTCTAAACCCTTGGAATGTGCTGCCAGATTAAAGCGTCTTTGTTTACCTGAGGACCCTGGGCCATGCCAGGCAATCTGACAATAAAATTTTGGTTGGAAGCTTTTGGTTATGTGGTATTAGTTCACCCTGTGGAGAGGCAGGAGGCTAAGGTCAGTCGTGTGGGCAGCTGACCATATCTATGTGACAGAGCCCCAGTAAAGACTCTGGACATGAAGGTCAGGTTGAGTTTCCCTGTTCAGCAACACTCCACGCATACTGCCACGTATTGTTGCTGGGGGCTACTGCTTTCCATGACTCTACTGGTGGACAGCTGGAAGCTCCATACTTGAAAATTTTCTCGACTCTGCCCTATGAGTCTCTTACCTTGGCTGCTTCTAATCCACATCCTTTCTTTGTAGTGAACCATAACCACGAGTGTAACAGCTTTTAGTGAGTTTCATCAGTGCTTCTAGCCAGTTATTAAAACTGAAGATGGACTTGGGGACCTCCAAACTTACAATTGATGTCTTGTGGACAGTTTGGTGACTTTACAATCACTAAATGTGGTTAATGCTAGGAATGCAAAGTTGATTTAACACTTGAATGTAATTCCCGTATTATCAGACTACAGAAGAAAAGTATATGATTACCTCAGTGGATGCAGAAAAAGTATTTAACAAAATCCAAATTCCATTATTGAAAGTTAAAAAAGCAGAGCAAACAAGTTATAAAAGTGACCTTCCTCAGCCTGATAAAATCTATCAAACAAAAATCTACTAGGTAACATCATTTTTAATAGTAAAACAGAATGTTTTCCTTTTAAAATCAGAAACAAGGAAAGGATTCATGTACTCATCACTTCTCTTCAACATTATACTGGCAGCTCTAGCCAAGGGAATAAGGGAAGAAAGAGAAGGAGGAAGAGGAACAGGAGAAGGAGAAGGAAAAGGAGAAAGTAAAGGCACCCAGACTGGAAAGAAAGAAATAAACTCTTATTTGTAAGCTAGCATGACCATCTACATAGTAAATTTAGTGGAATTCACAAACTTGCTGTGAAAACTAGTAAATGGGTTCAGCAAGGTTGCAGGTACAATATCAGGATAAATAATCAACTGCATTTCCTTAACAACAAACAATTGGATACTGAAATTTTAAAAATTACCACTATAATATCAAAATATTAAATTGAGAATAAGTTTGACAAAAGTGTGTAACATGTATACAATGAAAACTAAGAAAAATTACTGAGAGAAATTAAGGAAGATTGCAATAAATAGATACACTATGTTCATGGATCAGAAGACTATTTTTAAGATGTCAGTCTTCCAAATTTATATATCCAATACATTCCCAATAAAAATCATAAAATCATCTTTTGTAGAAATTGACAAACTGGTTCTAAAAATCACATGAAAATGTAAAGAATCTAGAATAGCAAAATAATAATAATAACCTTGAAAAAGAAAAACAAATTTGGACAGCTTACGTATCAAGATTCTCTAAGACTTATTTCATATGTACAGATATAGTAATCAGCCCAATGTCATATTTAGTCAACAAGGACAAATAAATGAATGGAACAGACTATGGAGTCCAGAAATAAAATTATATGTGTCTTATCTATTGATTTTCATCAAAGTTACAAAGGAATTTCAGTGGAGAAGGAGTAGTGCTTTCAACAAATGGCACTGGAATAATTGGATATCCATATGAAAACAAATAAACCCTTGATTGATACCTTGGACCATATACAGAATTAACTCAACATGGATCATAGTGACAGATGTAAAACTTAAACAGTAAAAGTTCCAGAAGAAAATACAGGAGAAAGACTTTGTGACCTTAAGTTAGGCAAAGATTTCTTAGGCATAATAACAACCAAAGCATGATCCATTAAAAAAATTTTAAGTTAAATTTGACTTCATCAAAATTAAAATTTGTACTCTTCAAAGACACCATTATGGTAATGAAAGAGAAATCACATATGAAGAGAGTATATTCACAAATCACATATTTAACAATGGACTTGTATCCAGAATATAATATCCCTCAAAAATAACAAGTGTTAGTAAGGATGTAAGACAACTGGAACTCTCATACACAGAAGGAATGTAAAATGATAGAATGGTTTTGGTAAATAGTTTGGAACTTAAAAAGTAAAACATAAACCTATATATAATTCAGCCATTTCACTTACAGGTATTTCTTCATGAAAAATGAAAGCCTACACTTGTACACAAATGTTCATCAGTAGCTTTATTTATGATAGCCCCAATTTGGAAACTGCATAATTATCCATCAATAGGTGAGTAAAGAAACAAATTGTGGCCTATCTGCACTATAGATTAGAATTAATCAGCAAAAAGGAAGTATTGATACTCAATAACAAGGATTAATCTTTAATTATATCGAGTGAAAATAGGCAAATAAGAGTACATACTGCAGGGTCCCACTGATAAAAAATTCTAAGAAATGCCAACTAATCTCTGTTAACAGAAATGGTTGCTATAAGTAACCACTGGTTGCCCAGGGATGGCAAAGGGACAAAGAGGGCCAGAGGGATGGATTAAGGGCATGAGGAAAATCACACTGTGTTTCAGTTGTGTTGATGGTTTCCTTGACGTGTCTGTATGGTAGAACTTGTCAAGTTGCACACTTTACATTTGTGCAGTTTATTGCATCAAGTATATCGCCACAAAACTGTTAAACTTTTTTTTTGAAGGGTCCAAAATGTTAATACTTTGTAAGAATCATGAAACAAGTTACTGTCCTTTGGCACAATTACAATCATAAAGTTTCTGCTTTATGCCAAAACTAAGGCTTTGGTTGTCAATTGGAACTTACGGTTTGGGCACATTAAACTTTGAGCAACCCAAAGACTTCCTCCTACAGCAAGGGTAAACACACAAGGGATTGGATTTCATGTTGCTTTTACATTGCAAAGAACTAGGAAGTCAGGCAGAAGGTTTGGGGTGTTGTGCAAAGGTCCATGTACGGTGGAACCAATAGCGAAGGTTCTCTGAGGCCCCCTCGTGCTTTCATGGTCTGTGGCTCTCTCCCACATGCTACATGTGCTTGTCTTTGACTAGCTTTCAGGGAAAGACTCATGTCTGTTCCATTTGAGACTGCAGACACTGGCCCTGCACCTTAGGACTTCTGTATCCACTTTAGTCCATTTTCATTCTCCCATGGTCCCTTTGCTTGGGGAGCAGTTTGGATCCTTCCCTCTTCTCCCTGCTCCCTTTAAACTTTCATCTTCAGATTTTCTGGGGGTTCTTTCATCTCTTCCCTTTATTCTCCTGCCTTAGCAGCATTTGTATGCTTCATGGGGCTCAACCTCTCCACTGCCTTCATCAAAACTTGCTGCTTTCTTCCTGGTCAAGTACTGTACTTCTTATTTTCCTTTCTTCCTTCAAATTCATTTCAACAACAGAAATAAAAGTACCCGTACTATACACATATATACTATATAAATATATAAATGCTAATATAACACAAGACAAAGTTCTCCACAACATAATATCCACAAATTAATATATAAATTTGATGCAATCCAATCAAAATCCCTAGTGATTTATGTGTGTGTGGTCATACTATATATCATTTAATAGGTACCTTCATACACTGCTAGTGAGAGTGAAAATTGGTTGAACCACTTCGGAAAAAAGGATTTCCAAGACTTAGCAAATTTGATGATCATGCACATATGCAATAGAATCTATGCACAAGCATGTTCATGACAATATCGTTTGCAATAGCCCCGATCAAGAAACAAGCCAAATACCCATCAACAGTAAAAGAGGCACAGTAACTGTGGTCTTTTTACACAATGTACTATAGTATTGTGTTTATAGTCTTGGATATGAACAAACATGGATGAGTCTTACAAACATAATGTGGAGCAAAAGAACCAAGGCACAAAAGAACACTTACAGTATGATTAGATTCATATAAAGTGAAAAATAGACAAAATTAAACTGTGTCATTTGGGGATACAGTTCAAGTTGCAAATTATAGTGAAAAGCAAGGAAGTAATTAATGTGCACTTGGAGATGGTGTTACTTCAAGGAGAAGGGGACGGAGGTTTGTTGTATAGTCATGCAGAGAATATTCTGTTGCACGGTGACATGGGCATTCAATTAAAAAATTTGTTGAACTGTTCATTTGTGCTTTGTTTACTTTTTAGTAGGTGGTTGATATTTCACAACAAACTTAAAAAAACTTATAATGCACAGGATAATCTGCTTCTTAATTTTTTTACTTAACAATTAATGATTATTTTCCGACACAATTAAATAAGCTTTTAAGAATGAATTTCAAAAAATGGGCTGCCATCTTTTGTGGCCTACTTTATGTGTACAAGCACTCAATTTTAGACATTTGAAACACTGTTTCTCTCTTCATTTTATAAAATAACTACAATAAACTACACTCATGTAAATCTTGATTTCATCTGTTTCCTTAAGGTAACATTAAAGATGTGGAATAGTCAAGTCACTTGCAGGCATTTTACAACCTATGCATAGAAATGCTCTTGCCAAACTTGCCCCCAGAAATTTTCTGTCATGTATCCCTTCTACCAGCCTTCGATGCATATGATCGTTTTCATTCCCACTCACCAGGGTATTAAATATCTTTGCAATGTGATAGGTAACCAATTTAAGTTTCATGAGATAGAGGGCTTTATATATTTCACCAATAGACAACTTGCCCATAGTAAGTGTTCAACAAATATTTATTAAATAAAGGAATTATACCTAAATTATTTGAATTGACATATATTGCTGAAAGTTCACTGTAATAGGACTGCTCTAAATTGATATCTTCACAGGTTTTCTTTTCCTTTCCTACATATTCTGGCAAATGTCCATCACTATCACTTATTATTCAGAGAATAACTCTTCTCTATCTCATTTGATCTCTGTACAGTTTGTCTTGGTCAATTCTTTACTACCAGCTGAAAGGCAAGGGTGTATTCCATTTGCTTAGGTGAGAGTAGCCATTTTCAAACTGAATCCTCACTTCATGACTTTGTTATTATATTACAGATTAAGTATCCCACTGGCAGCAGTTATTATGAAGTACAATCAGATCATACAAAAGGAAATACTTATAGCAAACACTGTTAAATATATTCATCCACTTGAATGGTAGAGAGATAAAATAATGGACGTTATGTATATAAAATAAAATTGAGATGATCTATTTTCTCTTCCCAAGCAGATATTTATTTCATGAATACCTGGGCAGTTATACATACATATTTTTATTTCTCTGGATACTGGGGAAAAAAATCTGAGTAGGTTTAAGATAAATAGTCAATGTTGAGCTTGTAACTTTTCCAGGTTTGTCACTAAGAAGACAGAAAAGAATTTGGAAGCATTATCCGGATGGATGGGACAGTGCTCTGAATCTGATGAATTGAAAAGTAAGAATGCAATCGTGTGATCTAGTTTAGGAGTTGATGTTGTAGCCACATACCAAGATTATTTTCTGTCACATGCCTGAGGACACAAACTCTATGAGCAAACATGTTTTTCCACTAATGGGATCACAGGATATAAAGCAACCTGGCTTTTCCCAGGTTAAATAAGGTTCACTTGCTCCTCAAGACTCACCAAAACAGTGTTGCTTGCCAAATCTGATTTGTATTGAATTCTTCTGATTAAAAATATTTCTCATTTTTTATCTTATTTGAACTCTCTGTGACCTTTAGTGCTATCGACAACTTCCATGAACTACTTGGAAACTCTGACTATTGATTTCATGGCATATATTGTCTGTGGATTTTTTTCAGTAACTCTTACCATTCTTTCTCTCTCTTGTCCATGGAGGCCCTTCCTTCCTAAAACATTCTTTCTAGTTTTCTTCCTTTAGGCCTTTCTCTTTCAACCAGACACGCTCCCCTATTCACTGCTGTGGCTTTACCTACCACCTACAATCTCTTGATTCTTGAATCTTTCTTCCATCTCAGAAGTCCAAACCTGCTTTTTCTTTTGTTTTCCTGATCTTAATTGGTAGCGCCATTATCCACCCAGTCACTCAAGTCAGGAATCTCAAAGTTGTACTCTGTTCTCACTTATATCCTCTCAAGCCAAGTAAGCTACAAATTTTCCCAATTCCTGGTCCAATCAATTTCAACACCTCACCTTTTTCTCTTGCCAGTACTGCCTTTGAATAGCTTCTCATCATTCTGGACTAACTTGGAGTTTTCTTAAGAAGCTCTTTGCCTCTGGGTGCATCTTTCTCCAAGCCATCTTCTGAGCTGCACAAGGACTGTGCAGCAAAAGTCTGACAAGCTGTCTCCTTCACCTGAACTCTCAGTGGGCCTTTATCACACACATGGCCCAAATCACTTAGTGTGGCAGACAAAGCCCTTCACAGTCCTACATCTCCAGCTTCATCCCCTAACTCTCTCTAGTACACACTCTCACAAATTTACACATACACACTTTATGCATCACACCCTAAGTTACTTCCGTATTTCATCTCCCCAGGCTGCTTCATGCTTCCGTATTTTGCATGAGTTGTTCATTTCTACCTAAAATGCCCCTTTCTTGTTCATATCTACCTGGAAAATTTGTTTTAATCATTCTTTCCCAACTATTAAAGTTCATCCCTTGCTCTGTAGAAGTGCCTGATACGTGTTGCCTATGACATGTTATATTGCCATTTAATTGTCACATGTCCAGAACCCCTAGTGCAAACTTCCTTGAGAATGGATCTGTCTCTTAGTCATCTATGGTTTGAATTCTAAATTATGACTTAAACAAGATAGGCAATCATATACCACTCATAGCCTCTTGACGCGGGCAGTCCACTAATCATGCCCCGCCTATGCATCCGTGGCACAAGTTCCTCTCACCTTGTTATTCTGCCACCTTGCTGAGTATTGTCCGTATCCACGTGGTGGAAGTTGGATCACTGATACGTTGGCCAAAAGTCCAAAGCAAGAAATTAACTTCGGGAAATGACGTGGACTTTACCCATGTTACATCTACTCTCATTCCTTTGGAAGGAATTTAGTCATGTGGCCACCTATTTCTGCAAAAGATGCTAAATGTAGCCTCTGTTTGGGTGACCACAAGCCCATTTAAAACTTTATTATTGGGGAAGAAGGGAGGAGAGATATTGGGTGGGCAGCTAGAAGTCAGTCCCACTACATAATGCTGTTATGGAGATTTAGAGCAAACACGTGTGAAATCACTTAAAATAGTGTCTGGCACATAGTGTGCACTCTATAAATATTATCTATTAATAGTATTACTTGACTTGTCAAGGAAATTGAGATTCAAGGAGGTTAAATAACTTGCTTTGCAGGTCCACATTGAGTAAATGGCAGAGCAAGAATACGAGCTGTGGTTCACTGCAGTGTAAAGATTTTCCCCCCTTCCTACGGCTCAAAATATGCTGCCCGCCTAATGGAGTTTGGAAAAGAGAAAAACAGTCCTGTTTCTTGCACTGTAATCGCATTCATTTTAGTGAATGAATCCTCTGTATTCTTTAAATAGCTTATTATTGCTGACAGGGCTTATGGAGACTTGAGGTTCTCCCTTATGAATTGCCCCAGAAAATATTTAAGATATAGTCTGGATTTTGATAATATCCCCTAAAAAAGATCATCAGAGGGGTAAGGTAAAAGATTATCTATATTTGTTATGAGAAAATTAGGAGTTTTCTGTTCAGAGCATCTTATCTATTTGATGCAATGAAAGAGTTAGCCAGTTTATTTTGTTTTTGAGGAAGTCAAATCCACTTTTAGGTTCTTTACCTAATGTAAAGGGTTGCATGGTAGCCCCCCAAAAGATATGCCCCCGTTCTAACCCCTGGAACCTATGAATGTGACCTTATTTGGGAAAATAATCTTTTTTTTGCAGGTATAATTAATGATTTTGAGATGAAGTTATCCTAGATTACCATGTAGGTCCCCAATCCACTTTAAAGTGTCCTAAGAAGAGCAAGAAGTAGAGAAGAAACAGACAGAGAGAGAAAAGGAATGTGAAGACAGAGGCAGAGTCTGGAGTCATGCAGCCATAAGCGGAGGAACGCCCGGACTCACCAGAAGCTAGAGGAGGCCAGAAGGGACTCCCTCCTGGGGCTCAGAGGGAGCCCAGCACTGTCGACACCTTGATTTTGGACTTGAGGCCTCTAGAACTTTGAGAGAAGCGATTTGTGCCATTTTAAGTTTGTGACAATTAGCTAGGACAGCTCTAGGAAACTGATACGCCTGGTATAGAAATTGCAGCTGATAGCTCGTAAATAATGACTCTGAAGTGACGAGTAAGAGGCAAGTTACAGCCCCCTAACACCTCCTCTCCTCTAGATCCCAGAGAACAAGAGAGAGTGACAAAGCTTGAGAGCAAATAAAAGAGAGGGACAGCAACAGAGAATGAAGGTGGCGCGGGAAGGAGCTCCCGGGCCCGTGGGCGGTGGGTCCCTCGGAGTCCGAAGGACCACGGCTCCACAGAAATGAGCAGACAGCCTCTGGGGGCCTGTCCCGGAGCTTTACGGCGTCCTCCTCCGAGTAATCCCGGCTTGAGGCACATCACCTTGCTGACACTATGGGACTTTCCTCCGGACCTATCTGCGCTCTGGGCCGGACGGTAGTTGTATATTGTTATGCACTATCCCTCCAGGAATCATTTTAGCTTTCAACTTTTAAAATAGAATAAAATATATATCAAAGGGCTAATTCCACTGTGGGGAAAACCATCTATACAATGTATCCCCAGAGAGTACGAATCACTGGTGAAGTCGTTGTATAAACATCATGCCTGTGGGGTGGCCCCAAGGGAAGAGGCTATTCTCTGCTCATTTTCTGCCACAGGTCTGACAAGAATTCATTCTTTGTCAGTAATTATTAAAATCATTACTCCACAGGATATTTCTATAGTTTAATTAACAATCTGACCCCTACTTTTTTCTTTTTTGATCCCTACTTTTAAAATGAAGAATCTGGGCATTTAATGACTTCCCCCAAGTCATTAAGATAGCCCTGGATGCAGCTATAATTAAAATAAAGGTTTGTAGATTCTTTTTTCCAATGTTAATTCTATGTTGGTCATTCGTCTACTTTATTAACTAACATTCATTGAATATCTATTACATTTAACGCATTGGTGAGGAAGAGGCATAAGAGATTCAAGGTAGAGACTCTGACCTCAGAAACTTTATAGTCTTTTCAGAAAGACAAGTTTACAAAGGTCTACCAAACGTCTACAAAAAAATGAAATATATATAGCAAAGCCCTGTGATAATACCTCATAATAATACGATTTTTTAAATATATAATGTAATTGGTAACTGGCTCTTTTTTCTCCAAGTAACACCTATTCTCATTTGCAGGGGTGGACAAAAGTGGGAGGCTGGCAAAGTCAGGCAGACAAGTGGTTTGGCAAGTATGGAAAGGTAGAGTCCCTTGCATCCCATGTGTTCTTCCAGCTGAGAATCAGGGGCTTCTAAATGGGGAATTTATGGTGTTGCTGTCACTGTCCAGGACATGCACTAGTCCAGGACCTAGAATCATCCTCCTTGACGGTTAAGCCGGAACAGACAAGCACACTCATCCAGGACCAAGAGGGACTTCAGTCTTGTCTTCAGACTCCCATTCCAACTCTGCCCACACCTAGACATACTCTGTTTTTTCTTTTAATGGCTTAAAAAAAATCACTATGTAGTTCAAATCAGATATATAACAGATGAAAGAAAATGAGATTAAAATGCAAGCAAAAGCTGTTGAATGGTCAAAATGCCCTTTTCTAGTTAAAATATTTTAAAATAAATTATACTCAAATTATTCATCTTGAGTTTGATTTCAAGCCAAGTTTTCTTTCATCTGCTTAGTAGAGGTGGATGTTTCTTACAGAGATGGTAGAATACGATTGCTTTCTTATCTTGTTGGGTTAGTATCTAGGTGTCAGGAGACCAAAGTAAATCCCATCAGTTAGATACATTTGCGACTGTTTCCAATATTTTATTTACTCTAAAGTTAACAGGGCTGTCTTGATACTTTTTAAACAAGGGAACTTGTGTCCCTTAATACTCTTTTGACTCTACTGTAGTGATTGTTTACATCCAGGTCACACTCACAAACTTTATAGGATCCAGGAAAATAAAAGAAATGGGAGATAAACCAGAATATAAAACATAGAAAACAGTGGGCTTTTGGATAGTTGAAGATCAAGTTTCCTTCCTAAAGGCCCTCAAATCTAAAATGTCAAGAAAAACAGTGTGTATGCAAAAAAAAATAATCAGTTAATCTGGTTGCTAATTTGTAGCACTGGTTTACTTAGCCAGGACCCAGACTATATCAAACACCCTTTGATACACCAACTACTTCCTGTTTGTAGTGGTATATCAGAGATTACCCTTGAATGTGGGAAGAATGGGAACTTAGTAAATATCCAATGAACAAGTAAATGAAAATATAAGTGAACAAATGAATGCTTAAATAGTGAGTACAGGATAAGTGTTCTGGTGGAAGTGTAATAGGGAAAGTGAAGTAAATTTTACTGGGTTCTTACTGTATAAAAACTGATGTTTTCTTATTTACTTATCTTACTTAATTCCCACAAAAACCTTATGAATCTCCATAAATATTTTCATTTTCGACTGATGAAACTGATGCTCAGAGATGATCAGTAACAGGTGCAAGGTCTTGTAGTTACCAATGAGTGAGACTGATTCATGTTGGACTTGGAAGTCCTCACATGCTCATTTCAGTAGGTCAGAGTACCTTTTTGACTCAGCTAAAATGCCAAATGCAGGCTGACAGTTAAAAAATAGAAAAATGTGATTCTTTTGACAGATTGTCAATATTTTGTTTCATGGCTGGAGTGTTGATGACAACACACACTGAACTGGAAGCCTGCCTCCCTTGCCTGGTTATTGGACTGTGTCAGCACGCTCAGCCTTGTGATGATAACAATGCCGGAAAAGCTGAGATGTTAGCAAAATGCTGCTAATTATACACAGCCTTGATTTGGGAGAGTGCTATAGTGCTCTGTGATACATGCCCTATTACTGATACCATGTCTTCCATCTCCTTTTTGTTCAGTTCTTAGATGCATCTTGGCAGATTATCAGTGTGCAAAAGGAGCATTTGGAAACTGAAGGGACTCTTCAAGTGTAATGATGAGGAATCTGCAATGGCAACCACAAAGGAAATGCTTCTGATAGTTTTTGAAGCTCTTTAGTTCTCTAGCAAAATGTCCTTGTAGTCTTTGAGAGACTGAAAAAAACATTTAAGTCAAAGCTGCTTCCTTGATGTGTGAGCAAGACTTATCACACAGAATGTATTGGTAGAACAGCAATGATGGACTTCTCCAGTTACTCAAAAGAAATGGGATACTCCAATGTCGAAGAGGGAATAGGGGAGAGAAGTTAGGGCAGGCGGCAAAGCCACGCTCTGCCCTCTCCTTGAGCCTGCCTGGTACTGGGCTAGAGGAGCAAACAGCAGTGGTAGAGACACCAGCAGGGCATCACTGAACTTTGGGCCATGCTTTGGATGTCCTCTCTCCCCAAGGTACTCTGGGATATGGTTGGATCTCAGACTGGCTCCCTGTAGTGAGTACCTGAGAGCCTGGTGGCAAAGAGAATGGACTTGAGACCCTGCTGAGCCACCTACAAGGTCTGTGCTCTGGAGCAAAGTTTTTACCCTCCCTTCCTCTTTCCTCCCACATATAAAATGATCACCACCTACCCCCTTGCCACCAACCCTCCATCTTTGTTGGCAGAGCCTGGATCGCACAGTGCCCATTAAAAATGCCATTATTCACTTTCCTGGCTTTCTTTGTACCCAGCATGTGAGAATGTGTTTCAGTCCAATGACATCCAGTGAGGTCTCAGGGAAAACCTGCTTAAAACCTCTGAATGCAAGGGGGGAGACCTTCCTTTCCTTTGCCAGTAATTGTATCTACAGGATGAGGTCAGGATTGCAGCCACCTTGTGACAATGACAGACAAGGCTGGGAAAGAAACAAATAAGCAAAGGGCAGCATAATGGAGAGATGGGAAAGCCCTGGATCCATAATGATATCTGTAAGTTGGTGCTCCAGCTCTGGCATCTCCCTGCCTCCATCCATCTTTTGCTTCTCAGTCATCTATTAAATTGACAAAAACCATCCTTCATGCTGCACCAGTTTTAGCTCTGTCTCTTGTGATTATAGATGAAAGGATCCAACAGATACCATAATAATTCCTTTCAGGGTTACTGTGAGGTTAACAAAGAGAATGTATTTAAAATGTAACGCATTAAAATATAATGCCTGACATATGTAGATAGAGATGGTGGATAATATTTACAATAAAAAATTATTCCTCAAGTCTGATCATTTCCCTCCCCCATGAATATTGGCTGTATTATTTTTCTCACCCTATTTCAACTGGTCAGGATTGCCTGTCTTAAGATTTCCTGGGGTTGACATTATTGGAATTTGTTTTTCTTTATATGAGCCAATGTTCTTTATTGGCCACAATAGCAGTGTGCAAATGGAGTCATCTGAACTCTTTTTGTTTCATTCCCATTCTACCTACTGATAAAATTGGCAAAAAATTTTACAGTTATTTGGAACATCTTCAATGGTGTTTCACATGAGCCCCCCTCAAAGTTCTGACCTTCCTGTGAAGACCCAGCTGCCTGATAAGCAGCTTCCAAATGATTGACACTGTTACCCACTATGGTCACCTCCCTCTCAGCCCTGCCCCTCCGCTGGTGGCCCTGGCCTCCACCAGACATCGCTGATGCATGACGCCACCAAGACCGTCAACATGGAAGAGCAGCACGCTGGATTCTTCAGGCTGCTAAAGCCGTGGACTGCTTCGTGCAGAAACAGGGATTGCATATTGCATATTTATTTCCATTTGTGTCATATTAGGTATGTAGATTTGAAGACAGTTTAACCGATGGCCCAATATCTTCGAGTAATTTTAGTTAAAATACATTTTTAGAGCTTTATTTTTGGCCTCACTCTGCCTGCTGACCTTATACATGTTATCTCACTTCTAGGCTTAAGTCCTCTAGTGTCCAGACCTAGGAACAACTAGGACAGGTAATTGTCATACTTTATATGGAATGTTCTCTTTATTTCTATTGACTGAGTTTTGGCTATGGGCCAAATTTGTCTGTTTCTTTCTCCTGTGTCTCTCTCTCTCTCTCTCTCCTAACTTCCTAGAGGCAAATAAAGTTGTAGCTGTCCTTCCAACCAAATATTGGGAGGCATGTGAACCCAATCACGCACTTTCATTTGGAACCCTACCCACCAGCCACTTTCATCAACAACCTTGAATTGTCCAGGGAGAAACATACCTGTCTTATGTTTTCTTCCCATCTCTTATCATCAAGAAGGACACATTTGACCAATTCAGACTAAAGGGAATATTACATTTCCCAACACTTCACAGAGTGTTTTCATCTTTTTTATATATATAGTTATTATGTAGCCAAAAATAGTAAATTCTAAAGACATACTTATTCACCATCTTAATCCAATGCTCAAAAACATCAGTGCCCTGATATGATCCCAGAGTTGGCCTACGTCTCTCACACTGCCACACCAAGTGAAATTCTTCTCATTTGATCTTCTGTGAAAACAGGTACTTGTTGATCTACCATTTCTCTACAACTAAGCATCACCCATTGAGCAAGTGAAAACTTATGTGCCAATTCCCTGTTTTTTTCAGCATCAATAATTCTAGATATACTGACTATTTTCTCCCTTCCCATATTTCTTCTAATTTCCTAGGAAGACTATTTAGCTACTGCTCTGAAATGTCTTCATGTTCTCCCTGCTTCCTGATCAGATAAAGAAGCTCCAGTTGCTTTGATTTTCCTTCATAAGCTCTACTTTCTCGCATTTTTATCATTGCTCCCTTCCTCTCCCCTCTCTAGTGTATCTGTTGTGAACATAACTGATTGATAAAATTTGATGTTAGTCTCTTCACAGAGGGTCAGCCAATGCCAATAAAACAAACGTTACCTTACTGAGGAGATGATCAACTAAGAAGTAAATAGTCACTCCCGTCCTCCAAACAGACAATAGAAAGCATGGTGGGAATATGCATCCAGGTACCATTCTTTAGAAATATATTGAGTAATAAAGCTCACACTGGGAACACAGAGATTCAAAGTCTTTAGGACGTTTGCATTACCCCCAGAGGGAACTCCTTAAAGTAGTTGACTTTATAACATATTTCTCTCGCTTAGTAGGTGGCTTTTTATTACTGGTACACAGTCATTTGATTGTGACACAGTTAAGTGACACACTCTACAGAACTGGTTTGTGGAAATAAATAAATAGAAGCAGGAAAGGGAAGATATTGCAACACTGAAAGAGCCCAGAAGGTCTGACATGTAGAGCTGGGTTTCCTTGTGGGTCAAGAATCATATGAAATCCAGTTGCCTGCAGATCAGTCAATAGGATGATGTTTTCATGTCAAAATACTCTCTTATAAAATTTCTGAGCTTCTTGTTAAGCTGAAGGTACAGTAGGAAGGGTTAGCTCTTACTCAGTTTTTTTTTTTTTTTTTCTGTGAACTCTGGTATAACAAAAGTGAAGATACTAAGAAAGAAGAAGCTAAAGACAAACAATGACCTTTCAGCACAGTGAGGAACCTTGAATAGGGAAATCCGTGAGCTGGCTCCAAAGAAAGCACATTTCTGACAAGTACAGGGTGTTATAAATCCAGAATCAGTAGTAGTTTAGTTTCTTTTTCTCAAGGAAATCCATCCTCACCTATGGGACTCTTACTGTGACTATATACAAAAATAATAAGCAAACCCATCCAAGTCATAACAATCTGATTGTATTTGCTTCTCCAAAATTCTACCTATCTATACATGGAGCCCAGCCATCTTTGGGGAAAATAAATATGTTTGAAGGTCAATTTTTCTATCTAGTAATGTCAGGCAGAGAATGAAAAAATCACTGCTCAGATATCCTTTTACAGATATATATTTCTATGTCTTTTCATTAGATTAACATTGACTGAAATCTGTTTCACATAGGTGTGGGCATGCCAGCATTGTTGCATTCTATCCTGACTGATTGCGTTTTAGTTAAAAAAAGGACAGAGAAAGAGAAAATAAATGAGCTAAATAATCAACCACTTGCTGGACATTGATGAGGTGCCTCCTATGTGCCAGGCACTGTGGAATCTGGGAAAAAGAGGAATAAAACCCAACCCAGGTGCTCCAGTGGCTCAATGTTTAGTGGAGTGGCTCCATAGACAGGGAGGAGCAGGTGAAGCCCTGTGACGAGAGGTACGGAGATGCTACAAACAAGACAGGGACCTGGGGAAAAAATAATTTTCTTTTGCAAAAGGAACAAAGGCTTTTTACCAAGAATCCCTTAACTCAGAGATTCAGATTTTTTTTTTAAGGCAGCGTGGAGAAAGTGAAGGTTCCTACAGCCAGGATTCTCACCTGAGCCTGGTCGGCTTGCTCACTACACACTTATGGGCAATATGCTGTTATTGACTCTAAAAAAGAACTCCACCCAGGGCTCTGGGCTGCACAGCTGCAGGGCTGTATGGCTGCAGAAAAGCAGAGACTGGAGTGGTGGCAGCTCAGAGGACAGAGACTGAGATGGCTGTGGAGCTAGAGAGGTCCAGAGGCAGAGACTGGCTTGCTTCATGCAGACTCACTCTGAGAGGACGGGATTCTAGTGATTGACCTGCCACCATGGGAATAAAGTTGGGTATAAACTCTCTCACCCCAACAACATTCCATTGTCATTTTTCGGTCTCATTGAGTCCATAATGAACTTGTCTGGGGCTGAAACCCATTGGCAAGATAGGCAGATAAGGGGGTGGGTGACATTCCTGGCAAAGAGAATAGTTCGGGCAAAGGTATAAGTTGTCAAAAGAACACGGGGCATCTAAGGAACTGTGAGTAGTTTGAATTGATTGAGTTGGGTAAGAATTAATGACAACTAGAGAAATGAGATATTCAGAGATTGGCCGGGAAGAGGAGCCCTGGGGCTTTACCTAAGGACTGCTGCATGAACGATTAGCTGAGGCCAGAAGTGAGTGTGATTGTGAATGTAGTGTGAGGAGATTGGGTTGGAGAGACCAGATGTTTCCTAATTTGCTTTGGAAAACCAAAGCCTTAGAGAAAGTTTTGGGAAAAGCCGCCAGGGACCCCTAACCTGTGATAATGGTCGATTACCTTGGTAATGATATTTTTCTCTCCATCATAGTTTCCAGTAATAGGAAATGTGGAAACATAAAGGCCATTTGCCTAATCCAGTCCATATCTCCTAAACTGAGAACAATGCACAGAGCATTTTTAAAACCCCTATTGTGATTCTCTGACCTTTCTAAGAGGTAGGTGGGGGGGTGGGCAGTCAGAGGATGTAGTTATCCAGATTGATTTCAAAACTCTTTCTGCTAACTTACATCAGCCTTTTATTCTTGTTGAAATTCCTCACCAGGAAAACCCATCAGACCACCTTGATAAGAAAGGGTTCTAAGAATCCCCATGCTAATTAATTGGGCCAGTGGTACAGCTTTTTGCTTTCAAGCTTTTTAGATATATGTGTTCATTTGATGATGAAAAATACTTGTAATCTGGCCACCCAGTCAAAATACACCATCTGTAAAAATTGATGACATAAATTTGTATCAGATTTTACAAACATTATCTGTGGCTTAGTACTAAGGGAGTGAAAGAGAAGAGACATTCTGAAAGGGAAGAAGCTAAAATTTGGTTAGATTTTTAATCTCACTACTCAGAATGATCTGTGGACCAGGAGATCAGCTACACCTGGGAGCTCAGAAATGCAAATTCCTTGGCAACACCCATGCTTGCTGACTCAGAATCAGCATTTTAACTAGATTCTCCAGATGATTCCTGTGAACTTCATTTGAGAATCAGACAAAAGGCATTTGGGGGTAAAAATTGCCAAGTGGCCTATTCCTTTAAGACTTCTGATAATATGTTTTTGTTTTTGTATCTAAGGTAAAGGCTCTTAACTATTTTTTTTCTTAATCATGCATGGCCTTCTTTAGCAGTTTGGTAAAGGCTATGAACTTCTCTATGGTCAGTTTTTACATAATACAAATAAAATACATATAATAAAGGAAACCAATTACACTGAGATCCAGTTATCAAAATGGTAAAAAATTGAAATGCAAGGTAAATTCCACCAAACATTTTAAAAAAGAATTAATACCAACCCTTCTCAAACTTCTCCAAAAAAGAGACAACGAATGAATATTCCCAAACTCATTTTACAAGGCCAGAATTACTGGTCCCAAAGCCGAATCAGGATGCTACAAAAAAATTAAATTATAGGCCTGTGAGTAAAATTGCCGTATTTCCAGAATCTCTTGACTGGCCTTAGAGCATCTTCATATCAATAGGTGTTTCCAAGGGGCAGAGAGAAGTAGTCCATCTCCATATCAATCAATTACAAGGGTGAGCAAGGGCATATCTGGACCAGAGAGGTTGGGTGGGGCCCCTTTTGCAGTTGGGTTTTGAGAGACACAGGTGAGCAGAACTGGACAACTGCTTATAAGCAATAAATGGGTTTCTCCCACTTCATTCCTCCCTTTTGACTGATTTTGGTTTCAAAGGTAATTTGCCCCAGGTTGGGAACATATTTTCCCCCTGGAGTGACAGGCCAATATCCCTGATGAAAATGCATGGGAAAATCCTCAGCAAAATACCAGCGAACTGAATTCAACAGCACATGAAAAGGATCATACACCATGACTATGTGTGATTTACTCCAGGGATGCGAGGATATTCATCACCTGCAAATCAATGCACATGACACACCACATTAACAAAATGAAGGACAAAAATCATATGATCATCTCAATAGATGCAGAAAAAACATTTGACAAAAATCAACATCTTTTCATGATTAAAAAATCTCAACAAACTGGGTAAGGAGGAAACATACCTCAATGTATTAAAATCCATATATGACAAGACCATAGCTAAAATCATACATACTGGTGCAACGCGGAAAGCCTTTTCTTCAAGATCAGGAACAAGACAAGATACCCCTCCCACCTCTTTTATTAAACATAGTACTAGAATTTCTAACCAGAGCAATTAGGCAAGAAAAAGAAATAAAAGGCATCCAAATCAGAAAGGGAGAAACAAAATTGTCTCTATTTGCAGCTGACATGTTATTATATATATAGGAAACCAATGACAATAGCAAAAAATAATTCTAATTAAGTTGTAAGATAAAGTCCATACATAAAATTCAGTTGCATTTCTATACACTAATAATGAACTATCAGAAATAGAAATACCTTTTAAAATTCGATTTACAATAACATCAAATAGAATTAAATAACTAAGAATAAATTTAAGCAAGGATGTGAAAAATCTGTACACTGAAAACTATAAAACATTGATGAAAGAAGTTGAAGATTATACAAATAAATGGAAAATATTCTGTGCTCACATTTTGAAAGAATTAATATTGCTAAAATGTCCATACTACCCAAAGCAACTTACAGATTCAGTTCAATCCCTATAAAGATTTCCCTTCTCACAGAAAAAGGGCAAACAATTCTAAAATTTGTATGAAACCCAAAAAGACCCTGACTTGACAAAGCAATCGTAAGAAGAACAAAGCTGGAGACATCACACGTCCCAATTTCAAAATATATTACAAAGCTATAGTGTACAAAACAGTATGGTATTGGCATAAAAGCAGACACAAAGATCAATGAACAGAATAGAGAGTCCAGAAATAAACCCATTATATATAGTCAATTAATGTATGACAAAGGAACCAGGAATAATCAACAAGAAAAGAATAGTCTTTTTGATAAATGATGTTGGGAAAAATGGGTAGTCACATCCAAAAGAATAAAACTGGACCCCTATATTATATCATATACAAAAACTAACTCAAAATGGATTAAAGATTTGAATGTAAGACCTGAAATCTTAAAACTCTTGCAAGAAAATATGGCAGTTGAGCTCCTTGACATAGGTCTCGGAAATTATTTTTGGAGTTTGATACTTAAAGCAAAGGCAACAAAAGAAAAAATAAAGAAGTGGGTCTACATAAAACTAACATGAAACTAAAAAGCTGTAAAGCAAAAGCAAAAAGAAAATGTGATATATTCAGCCTTAATGGAATGGAATACTATTCAGCCTTTAAAAATAATCAAATCCTGTCATTTGAAACAACTTGTATAAAATGGAGAGCATTACGCTAAGTCAGACAAAGACAAATACTTCATGGCATCACTTACATGTGGAATTTGATTTAAAAAGTCTAATTCATAGAAATAGAATTGAATAGTAATTTCCAGGAATTGTGGGTGAGGGGAAATAAGGAGAGATTTGTTAATGGGTATAATTTTCAGTTATTAGATGAATGAAGTCTTAAAATCTAATGTTCTAATGTATAATATGGTCAATATGGTTAACAGCACTATATGACTGAAATTTTTCAAGATAGTAGAAATTAAACATTCTCACCAAAAATAATGATAATATATGAGGCGATGGATGTGTTAAATAACTTAATGGGAGGAGTCTTTTCATAGTGTGTATATATATCAAATCATCATTTTGTCCTTTAAATATCTTACAGTTTTGTTGATTGTATCTCATTAAAGCTGTGTCAGGGGAGGAAATGTGATATATGTGGCAAATATGCCTTTATATTCATGCATTTACTGACAAGATTAGAGGCAGGGCTAATACTCCCATAATTCTGAAATAGTGATGTGTCAGCCATACTTGGAAGTATTTGCAACCACTACAATGTGATATGAAAATACATATGACAAAGTCTTATATACTGATAACACTGCTGTGACTTCTTATTGACATTCATAATTCAAGGCAGTATTAAATGTCAGTTGGGCTTAGTAAAAATTAAGATATAATTTTCTTCCCAACCAAGTTAATAAATACCCCTGAACTCTATCCACAGGCCCTTGGTTAAGAACTGCTATTCTAAGTGGTTAATATCGTATATTATGGGATGTATTTTAACTTGGTCTTGTTCAGGGGCACCTTGAGCTAGTTCCGCCCAGCTCCCCTCAAGTGCGTGGTGGAGGTGGGAGGCCAGGGGCCCAAGGCCCTCGCACACCTTTTTAGTGTCCAATCCTTCTAACCCTACTCAGGGTTCTGAACCATAAAGGCAGTAGAGCTGAGTTAGATGGACAATTTGCAAAACTTTAGTTTCCCTCATCATAACTATTATCTTAATACATGCCTATGTCACAGAAACCTGTTTAAAGAAAGGGTTGTGATTGTAGTTATCTAAGTTTCATATTCATTTAGAATTTTAAAAATCTATTTTGTTTCGATTTGGCATTACAAGTCAACTAATGCTGTTACTTGTACCAAAACAAAACAAAACAAAATCACACCAGATTAAAACTGTTTGTTTGTATATTAGAGTCATCCATGAACAAATAGCATAATCACGGCCTCATGAAAAAAAAGAAGATAATACAACTTGATGGTGGTGGGGCAAAAGGTTCACCTTCTCGATTAATTCTAAATAAAAAGGCAGAATAAACAAACAAAAATAGAACCTGGCACTTACTAAACACACAGCACATTATCTGATGAATGAATCAAGGTGCCAGAAAGAAAAATATTCAAAAGGACTTTCCTTAATTACTACTCAATTTGGTGAGAGCTACACCTAATTGACTTGCAGTATTTCTATTTTAGGAAGGAATTTATTAGGATAAGTGAATTGAATTTCACATGCTCTCAGGTTTATTTAAGTTGTACATTTTGATTTTAGTGTACTGGGATGGACCTGGGGCTAGGAATGATCTGAGAGCATGTTCAGGAAGTGGCTTTGGCACTGTTAAGTACAAGATAATTTAAAACCACCAAAAGCAGTGTCACTGTTAGTATTCAAGGAGTTCTAAGAAATGTGTCCATTTATTTCACAATTTAAAATCAACAAGCATTAATAACAGCCCTAGGTATCACTGAATAAAATTATCACCCAGCACCAGCAGAAATAGCTTTATATTGTCTGAATCCACATCAATGAATCCAAAGCTCCACAAATCAGCCTTCAGTCATTAGCTACTCAAAATAAATCACTTAAAACTGAGAAGTTGATTATATTCATGATAGATTTTAAAATGGACTGAAAACAGAGGAGTCAAGCTTCTGCTACCTTGACTTCTTAATATGCCTCCAGTTGAAATTTAAGAAATTTGAGGCTACATCAATTTTTATTTCATTGAAAGTATTATAAAAGTAGGTTTCCCTGAAGTAAGTTTTACAGTTTTCATCCTAGTTGATCTACAGCATGTAACCAGAGTTTAAGGAATTCTATTCTGCAGTGAGATCCCCCATTTGCTAAGATATTTGATTCTAGAAGATTCTTTCTGAAGTCCATCTGTTTATATGTCCAACGTGAGCCTCTACACGCAATTCCTCAGCCTACATCTTGATAGTAGGCAGAGTAGGTGTGCCTTTCCTCTGCTCCACAGTGCTGCCATCTGTAAAGTTTAGAGGGGATTCTTTATATAAACATGCAGTTCCAAGCATGGCTCCCTCAATATATCCCTGGAAAAACATGAGTTCTTTTAACTCATTTACACTTGAGAAACTTGGCATACGATGCCTTCTTTTAGGAATTCAGTTACATTATATTAAGGCTTTTGAAAGTACTGCAATAGACTTGGTAAAGAATTCACACTGAGCTGGCACAGAAGGGACTCCAAACCCATCCTTAACCCAGAAATGCTGAGATAATACCTAATCAGATTCACGAGGAAGAAAAGGATAATTCCAAGTGGCAAAACCAGATGGGGCACCCGACAGAATGTCTGCCAGCCTGTTCTCCATCTTGCGGAAATGAGAAACATAAGTGGCCTTTCCCAGATACTTTACTCCATTCTCTTGACAATATTGTCAAATTATACTGCTTTTATTTTTAATAAGTACTTTACTGCCCTCTACCAGGAGATTGCAATAAGTATATGAGTTTATGATGCCTTAAAGGTGAGTGGCACTTCTGGGGTTTGTGCAGCACAGTCTGCCCATGGGAGCCTGGACAATTCTCGAGCAGAGTGGTTCAAGGAAACTGGGGAATGATGGCCACCATTCAATATAGCCTTGGGTTCTTTTCCAAATTGTGGCTATTGATGGTACCCCCTCACTCTCAAAAGTTTGGAGAATCAAATTATTTTGGGTAGCCTACCAACGACATATGAACTTACAGAGTAAGTGTTCTCAAACTTGCAGGTGGACAGAAGCCTCTGTACTCAATGCTGTTACTGGCCTTTCCACCCTCCTCTGGCCGTACCATTTCAGTATGCTCACCCTCCACTTCCAACTACCAGCATCTCCGTCTTTGATCTGAGGGATTCCTCTGGCTCCAGAGCCCACTCCATCAAGGTGCATGGAAGCCCAGAAGTGGCTGAGTAATATTCTTTTGTATGGGTATACACATTTTTTTTTGTAAGTTAATACTTTTTGTTTCCACTTTTTGGTTACTGTGATTAATGTGTACATTCATGTCCATGTTTTTCTGTGGATATATGATTTCCATTTTCTTGGTTATATACCTAACAGTGGAAATAATGGAAGCAGAACACCATGTTTACTTTTTTGAGGGACTATCAACTCTTTTCCAAAGTATTTGCAACAATTATTTTCTCACTAGCAATGTATGAACATGCCAATTTCTTGACCTCCTTGCCAATACTTATTTTCCATTTTTATTGTTATTATTATGATGATAATCATCCTAGTGGGTGTGAAGTGGTCTCTCACTGTAGTTTGGATTTGCATTTCCCTAAGGACAATGATGTTGACCATCTTTCCCTGTATTTATTGGCCATTAGTATTTCTTTGGAGAAATGTCTGTTCAATCTTTTCCCCACTTTTAAATTGGATCATTTAATGTTTTCACTGTAGAGTTATAAGAGTTATTTGCACAGTCTGGTCCAATGTGGCTTCTTCCTTCTTCATGTGCTGCTTGTCATTTTCTATACTCTGCATTTTAATCTTATTCTATCTGGTCTAGAATTCATTATCTTTTGGGTTAAGGACTGTTATTGAATGAACAGAGCAATCTTAGTGTTTACATTTGTGTCTGCCCAAAGTTTATTTTAAATGCATGCTTTTTAATTTATCACTGGTTTTATATGGAAGATTGTGTCTTCAATACCCTTTATCAAAGTCAGATGATGCTTCTTAAATGTTCACCTTTATTTCAAATGTTGCCTGCTTATCATTTGTGCAACTCATTTGCTAAGTCTAATTCTCTACCTTGTGTCTTCATTATCTGCAGATATCAAAGAGCACTTTCTTCCAGAGTTTACATACTCCCTGGCAGGAAAAATCACTTCCTGATTAGCCGCCAATCTGAAAAATAAGATCCCCCCTGCACAGTTTCCTGTGCAACATGGTTGCTATTCCTTTGTTGGGTGAAGCACAGGAAGGAGCATTTCATTGCTCTCTGCCCTCTAGTATGCAGGTTTTAATTTCCTAGATTGAAAGGAAAACTTCTGGTTTTCTACTCTCTTCTAAATTAAATCCAAACCCTTTAGCCTAGGATTTGTCCATTGCTGTTTTTCCAGTGGCTAGAAAATTGCCTAGAATATAGTAGGTACTCAGTAAAATATTTGAATTTTTGAGTGAATTAATTCAAGGACTTTTATTAATTTTGTATCCTTATTCCCTTATAATCAGAGTATTGAGGGGTGAGTTTATTTTCCATGGTTCTTGTCCCCACCGCAACAAAGAATTGAAGGACAGAGATACAGTAGTAAAGTGGAGTAGAAGTTTTATTTGAATGCACTCCAAGAGAGGAGCAGGCCAGAGTCAAGATAGATAAAGGCAGGTTTATTTGATTATACTCCAAGGAAGGAGTGGTCTAGAGTCAAGACAGACAAAGGCAGGTTTACTTGAATAAAGCAGAGAAGAGGAAGGAAAAAGGGAGGGAGGCAAGGGAGGCTCATTGAACTCCCGCTAGGCATAAGGGCATAATCCCTTGCTAACTCCTAAAGCCAGTGTCACCTGGTGTCCAGTGTCCTCTTGGATGTGCACGGCATGGGAACCAAGTCCCCACCACTCCAGGAATGGGGGGGAGCCACAGAGCACTGGATGGAGTGAGATTATGTTCTGAGAACTTCCCAAAGGCAAATAAAGGAGACTTTATTCGGCAGCCTGCTAAGGAGCATGGTTGTACCACTGCAGTCCTGTCTGGGTCACCCAGGTGATGAGAACTTGCAAGCCCAAATCAGAATGCCCAGAAGCCCTTCCCTAATAATCTGAAGTAGGACAGAGAGAGTGACACACTCAAAGAAAGGCAAGTGTAGCCAACCTTAGGAGACATGCCTACGGGTGTTTTTATACGGGTCTGAGGTTTTATAGGGCTTTTCTGGGTAAGGATTAGCATAAGGCATGATGTATACAGGTGATTGATAATTCCTTTAGAGTTTTGTCTTAAGAAAAGGGTTATTTAGGTGACTATGTTGGTTTGGGACTTCGGTATTCTTTGTCCAAGTAGGTTTATTTATACTTCCAGGTCTGTCTCCTGCCCTGCTTACAAAGTTACTTGATTAGAAGCTGGAGGAAGAGGAAAAAAAAAACAGCATATAGGTTAAGTTAAAGCATGAGCTGGGCCTTTTAGCAGGCCAGAGTAAATCTTACCATGGCATGATCTAATTGATACAATGAAGACAAGGGCTGCACTCAGATACCTTTCTTTATCTGGGGAATATCCAGGCATTCCAAGTTGCTCCTGGCCTTTGGAGCTTCAGTTGATTAACTCATTAACTCAGTGAGTCTCTTCCAGCTCTCTAGTTTTATCCAGTTAACTCTTTGAGTCCCTTCTAGTAGGCTTTACTGGCCTTATTCTCTCTTCACCCTGCTCAATCTATTTTTCTGCCCAACAATACCATAATCTTGAGTTCAATGGGTTTCTCTCTGCTTCCTGAATTCTCTGTGTGCTTTTCACAATTTATTTTTCTCATGCACTTTCTTCTACCTGAAATGCCCTGCCATGAGTTCTTTCTGGAGTGCTAATTGTTCCCATGACACATTATGCATATGTGTATTATGAATGTCACCACAGGCTACCTTATATTTGCATCAATTGTAAATACTCATATACATGCTATGAATCACACATTACTTATAAGACATTTCAGATCCTTTAAACCTCACTTGTCCCTTGGCCCATCACTACTGTGTAGACCACTCTATGTGCAACTTGGATATAATTTATTCTTCCACTTACTCATTTGATAAAAACTTGCGAAGTGCCCAGCACTGAATACTTGCTCAATAAATTGGTGTTGGTTGGGTCTGAGCTCTTAGCTGTCTGTTACAAACTGAAGAGTGATATAAACGTCCAACTGTTGTTTGTTACCCAAGAGCAGATAGAAACCCATTGAACTCCAAAACCAAAATACCATGCTTTGGTATTTTGACAGAGTTTTGGATTTAATAGTGAAAAAAGAAGTTATGCACAATAGCAGCTAATCAAAGCAGCTCATAATGGCTGCTGAGCACATTTAAGTGAAACAGCATTTAGGGAACAGTCATCCTTCAATATAGCCACGTGATTCCAATTCCCAGCATTAAGGGAAATGATCTGAATGATAGAGAAGATTTTAAGGGCAGCGAGAATGTCAGAACATAGAAATGTTTTGTGTTCATTTCTTATCACATTAGATATTTTATAAATTTGTGGCTATCTTTTACTTATCTTTCTAGTAATGCAAGTTATTTAAGATTTTTCAAGGCCACATGGCACAAAACCATGTAACTATATAAAAATCACTTTATCTAACATTTGCCAGGCACCTACCATATTCCAGAACTGTATTAAAAGATAGGATAAGAAAGGCAAGTCCATTTATTATCCTTTGTCAACACAGTACACTGGTGATGGCAGCCTGGAGTACTCAGCTGAGGGTTTTCATGCTAAGTCTAAACTCAACTATAAGAGGTATGTGAGCACTAAGCAACATCTGTTGCTGATGAGGGAGGGGTGAGCTGAGCTCCTGTGCCTCATATTTGCTGTATCTCCACCCTGGAAGTACAGGATGAATGAAAACACTGGTCTCCTTGGAGCTCATAATGTATTGACGACCCTGAGGATAACTACCTAATGGGACAAATCACAGTAATACTGGAGCCAGGAAGGGGAGCACCTCTAATTCAAACTCTGAAGGGCATGGCTAAAGGTATTTCCAGGAGAGCCACTTTCATCTACTTTTTATCTAGTGCTTTCTTATCAGGTGACATTTGGAGAGCACTGTTGTAGAATTCCAAGTATGTGAAAAACACTGGCATAATCTAGATCTTCCAAAAGTTATTTCCCAGGGCAGTCACTAGTTTCTCACAGTCTCTGGAATATTGGTTCTCTTTCTATGTGTATGCATTCCACCTCCCTTAGAAAATGAGCTCTCCAGAGACAAGGCCAGAACAGCAGCTTTATTTCAGCCCCTGCCACACCCAGGAGAATGTTTTTGAATGAATCAGTGAATAACTAATTGCATCTCACCTCATTTGCCCCTAGTAATGCAGTCAGTCAGCCTCAGTGGTTGAATCCCAAAGATTCTGATAACAGAGGTGATGAAAAAAATACATAATTCTGTTTGAACCTCAAGAAAAACTCATAGTAGTGTCTAGCAATGCCCATCACCTGGGGAGATAGAGAAGCAGATGGGCAGGAGTGGACATATCCAACTGTAAAAGGCTTTAGAAGACACAGATGAGCAAGAGGTGTATCTGTAGCTCACTTGAACAACAATATTTTTGCCAAAGGGCTGTTCAAGAACAGAGTTAAACTGATTAAATTCCAGTCACAGGGCCAATAAAATCATGGAATAGTGTGGTTATGCAGGGACAGTGAAAGGCTTATTGAGCTTGAACTACACGGGTAATTTAAAATGACAACAGAAAAACTCATTTTCCTTGACAGCAGGCAGAGGAATCATTTACCCTGGATGCTTGGTGTTCAGGTTCACTTTCCCAGGGTCACTCCAATGGCTTCCTGCCATTTGTTCTACTCCAAGACCAGCGGTCTGTGTCATGCCTCCTGGACGGGTAGACAGAATACTTATAATTTAGATCACAGAGCTCTCAGCTCAAAAAAAGGCAAAAACTTGGACAAACCCTACAGACAGAGATGATCACCTTTGGGTGGATCCCAAATATGAATCCATGCAGCATGGCTGTGGCTGGAGAAGGGCTGCACAAAGGAGGGAGAAACTGGTAAGATAACCACATAATTCTGCAGTTATTTGGCACTTGGCCAGGGCAGCAGGAATATCACAGTAAATCATGAAATTGCTACTACCAGGGAGGCATGTAAATGAGCATTTTTCAATCAAGTCAACAGAAGAAGTCTTCCTTTCCTCTCCTGTTTCTCCTTCCCTTCTCCCTGCTCCCCCTGCACATGTAGCATGGCATTTTCACAAATATGGAGAATGGTGCATGTGAACAGGGCCTATTTTCCAATCTAAAATGTTTCATGCAGTAACCTCTACTAACATATCCATCCTTAAACCTTAACGATGAAGGAATAGGTGCACGAGAGGGGCATGCGAAATAAGTTCTTGAATTCCTAAAGCCTTGGCAAAGATGGAATAAACTAAAATTTCCCTAATGTTTTTAGTTTCAAACTTAACAAATAATAATGTCAAGAATGCTTTAAATCTAACACTTTACTTTTGCAGATTCGTTGGCACTGAGTTGATGAGCTGTTCTTTTATGATCAGAGTTGCTACCTCCATCCAGCGAGGAAGAGTTCAGCGGGAATATTCATCTTCCCATGAGCAGGTAGAGTATTTCTCTCAAACTAGATCCTCACCTGGGAAGATGTAGAGATAGATGCGCAGGAGCTGACATATCCGACTGCGAGAAGCTTTCGAGGAGACAGCTGAGCAAGAGGTATATCCATGGAACTCACTAGCCAACAGATTGTGTTAGATTGTAAACCAAGTGAATACCCTCATTTCTTCTCCTCTCCCAGTGTCCTTGATTTTGCGACATAATTTTGCACTTTCTCCCATTGCTTCCTTACTGTTTGACCTCAGGCTTAACCACGAAACCTGCTTTGGCTAATGGAATGTTAGTCTACGCAAAGCAAATGGTGCACCATCTGCTAGAGGAGCCAGGTTGACCAGTCCTTTGTGTTCTGTTTTATTACCACTTTTGTCTCTTCCCAGCCCCCTTTGGTGATTCCCACGTCTTTAATTTCAGAATTATCTATTTTCAGAATCCTAGTAGGAAAGTCCCTTCCCCATTTTAGCTAAAAAGTTTATAACAGGCTTGATTGTGTGATACAGTTTCTGCAACTTTAGTAGGTTCAGAACACTTTTGGGCATTCCGGCATATCTTTTAATGTCACTTAAAAACACAGGTCTTAATGCTGAAGTGAAATCACTTTCAAGAAGAGAGTGATCTGCAACAGGTCCTGTGGGGTCTAAAGCAGGTGCTGGCAAACATTTTCTGAAAAGAACAAGATAGCAAATATCTTTACATAGGGCTTCGCATTCCCTGTGGTCTGTTGGAACTACTCGGCTCTGCCATTTTAGAGCAAAAAACAGTTATAGAGGCTGCAGAAACGAATGGGCATGATTATGTATCAAAAAACTTAATTTTTAAAAACAGGTAGTAGACAAGATTTGGCCTGCCGACTGTAGAGTCCCAACCTCTGGCCTAAAGCACAGCCCAGTGCTTTAAAAAAATCCTTTAAAATCTGAAGTTTAACATTTACATTTTAGATGTCAATATGAAAAGTTCTGCAATACATAATGTATTTCTAGGAACTATTTGGTCATTTCAAACTTTTACTCATCTGATGGTTAGTTAATTTATGCATCACCTTTTACACTGTTTTACATATAATTAATTAAAATTGTTCTTAATGAGTGCAGGTTGCTGTAATAGAAAACATGGATTCTTGAGTTTCATAAAACAATACATTAGTTCTTGTCATGACGGCCTTATAAAAATAGCAATGATTTCAAAAGCCATTCAATTTCAGATTTACAGTTACATACTTTTCTGTTTCGTGATTATTTGCTCTGATTTTGTTTGTTTGAAAGCACGGCGTATTTAAATACTGGGTCGTTTCTTGGGAATTTCATAATCCTCATTCTGTGATGGAGATGGTAACTAGTTGCCATGGAGATGATTACCACAGCTTCATTGAGCTTTGTGATTTCTGACGGGAAATGAGCATCAAGAACAAATGAATTTTTTATAGCACTTTTAAATTTCAGAGCTAACCTTTACACTGACCCTATCGTATTATCAGTGGGATTATCTAGTTGTAATTACTTCTACTGGTAATAAAAAGTTGTTGGATATTAACACTAAAACTGAGCTGTATTAGACACAGAATTAGACATGGCCCTAGACTATATCCTGTATTCAAACCACAATTCTCTCTTGGGAGAAAGAGCAGGAAAAATGGCTTCTCAAGGTTTTTGAATGTTGTTAACTATTTTTCCAAACGGAGGATGGAAAATGTCAAGAGTTTTTTGCCTTCTGACATGTCTGTACAAGCAAAGTTAGATTGATTAATTAAAATTAGATTGAAGTCTGTGTTACAAAGTCCCCTTAGACTAAGGTTGCCTCATTTAGCAAATGAAAATATAAGATGCCCAGATAAACTTTAATTTTGGATAAACAACAAATGCTTTTTTAATATATGTATGTTCCATGCAATAGTATACTAAAAACTATTTATTGTTTACCTGAAATTAAAATTAAGTGGGTATCCTGTGCTTTATCTGGCAAATCTTCCTTAGAGAAAACATATACATAATTTTTTGGAGCATCAGTATTTTCATATTAGATTAGTTTTCATCTAAATACTTTCAGCTTCAGCAGGATTTTTCAAGGTAGGACAGGCGAGCGACTGTAACAAGTGCTTCCCACTTTAGTGGCTTTATACAGCATGTGTTGTTTTTCTTGCTCACATCACGTCCAGTGGATTCAGGAGGCTGCTCTCCTTCGACATACGGGTTCAAGGACACAGGCTCCTTTATTTACTGGCTTTGTCATTTTCAAAAAATGGCCTTAATAAAATCAAACAGTAAACTATACTCCCCTTCCCTTTGGTAAGAACCAGTCATGGTTACCACCTAGGTGCTGGTAAATAATGAACTAATCATAGTCCCAGGAACAAGAAATAGGGCCCATAGGTCTCTTGCCAGTTTGTGCCCCATGCCCTTATTTGACTCACCCATTCACTCATTCTTAGGCCTGGCAGTGTTTTAGGCCCTGGAGATTGAGTAGTGAACGAATCAGATGGAGGCTCTGCCCTTGGAAAGTTTTGTTCTAGTGGAGAGAGATAGAAGACAAACAAACAAGTAAAAACAAATACAGAATACATCAGATGCTTGCCAAAGAACAAGGGCATGTAAGGGATTAGAGAGTTAATGGGTGGTGGGGTGTGTATTTGATTTCTTAGGGCTTCTCTCATAAGGTGATATTTGGACAGAAACCCAAAGGCAGTAAGAATGTTGAAGGAAAGATGATTCCAGACAGAAGCAGCAGCAAGTCCAGCCCTAAGGCAGGCCTTCACTTGCGAGAAGAACAGTAAGAAGGCTGGGATGGCCAGAGCAGGGTGAGCAAGGCTGGGCGTGGTACGAGAATAGGTCCAAGATGTAGACCATTGTAAGGACTGTGGCTGAGATGCGAAGCCATTGAAGTGTTTTGAGCAAAGGAGTGATAAGTCACACTAAATTTTAAAAGTCAGGAGTTTCAAATTGGTGTTGCTTTGCTGAGTATATACTACAAATGGGCAAGACTCCAGCAGGAGACCAACTGCAAGGCTGTTGCAGATTCCAGGGGAGAGGCGATGGGCCGGAGTACACACAGTGAGTGTAGGAAGAACTGGATATATTTGACTCTGTTCCAAAGGTAGAGAGGAGACTTGTTGAAGGTACCATGGAATAAAATGTGAGAAGGCAAAGATGACTCTGAAGTCTCAGGTGTGATCAACTAGTAGACTAGACTGACAATTACTGATAGAAAAGTCTGTGGGAGAAGAAGGTGTAGGGGTGTTGGAGATTAGGAGGGCTGGATTTTAAGTAAGTTAAACTTGAAATGTCTATTAGTCACTCAATGGAGAAATATGTCTGGAATTCAGTGGAGAAGCTGAGGCTGGAGGTACAGTGGGGGTCATCACCATAGAGCAGGCATTCGAACAATTAGACTGGATGCAACATCCAAGAAAATGAATGAGAACAGAAAAAGAAGTCTGAAGACTGAGCCCTGGAACAGTCCAACATTAAGGGATCAAGGAGATAAGGAAGAATCAACAAATACCTAAAAATGTGTAGCCAGAGAGGAAGGTGGTGATATGAGGACAGATTCAATTAAAGCCAGTGGAATCAAAGTATTAAATGCTATTGGTAGGCTAAGTTGGGAATGCATTAGGGGCCATTGGAATAAGCAATGTGGACACTGTTGGTGACAGTTCAAGGACTAATTTGATGGAGAGATATGGATGAAAGCTTTTCTAGCTTCACTAGAATATAGAAGGAAAATAGACGTCTGAGTACAGGTAACTATTTGAAGAGATTTTCAATAAAATAGAGAAGATACATGATTCTTTAAATCCAAGTTAGTCACTTGTTTCCAGTAATTTCACAAATTTTACTGCATATTAACTACATAGTAATCATGACATATGATTATGGGTACAAAGATAAGTATGATATGCTGCAATGTTCCTGAGCTCATGGTTTTGAAGCAAAATAGATGCATACAAGACATTCCATGGCAATGTAGAATGTGTTAACAGAGGCTGATGAAGTGCCAAGGGAACCTGCTGACCAGTGGCAGTGATGGGCCTTGGCTAGTCACAAAACAGTTCATGGAGTTGATGGAGGAATAGATCTTACAAAGAAGATTAGCTTCAGCACATGGTTAAGGACCTATTGGTATGATTGTGGAGGATGTGGCATCTGAAACATCTGGACAGCATGCTTCCCACCTCTAATTTTACAGGATTTTTAAGTATGTCCCCAGATTCTACTAAAGGCTCATTCTAGATACAATCTTTAGTTTTTGGAATCCTGCATTCTCCCCCAACAGAAGTCCTATCTACAAATACCCCCAGAATATCTTTTGTCAGGGCCACTCGAATCGCTGTTCTCAGACAAACAGAATCAGCAACACTTGGGGGCACTTTCAAGTACAAACACTTGGACCCGCTCCCAGACCTACTCAATCAGAATCTCTGAGGCTAGTGCCTAGGAACCTGCATTTTAACAAGCCTTCCAGGTGATTCTTATATAGCTAAAGTTTGAGAAGCATCTTGTCTGAGGGTCTTAACACCATGCCTGCACATTGCTTCTTTCCTTTTCTCTTGTCCCCCTCAGTCCCCACCGCTGTAAACACTTGGGATCATGTTCTCTAATTTAGCTGTTCCCTGCCTTCTAATCAGAAATCATTTTGCTCCGAGTCCCAGCATGACATTAGCAGACTCTCCCAAGAAACAATCAAGTCGATAACCAAGAATGATCTGTGTGTTGTTATTCAGGGAATTCTTGCACTTTAATCAAGATTTGAAAAGACATTTCTACTGAAAAAGCTGAAAGGAGAGGTACTTGCCTGTGTGTACATCTGGGAAACGAACTTTACAGTAAGTTCGAGAACACACCAAAATGTATCTCCCCCATCACTGCTTGTGGAGTACAACCTTGAGTCTCCCACCAGGGTACTCACCCATTCCATGAGCCTTTATTAGGTACCTGATGAATGCCATGGGCTACAGGGAAGAATCCACAAGCACTCTTTGAAGGTACAAGAAATGCTGGATCATGCCTACCATTTTTCTTAAGGTCCATTTATTCTATTTTCCTCTAAAACCATAGAGATGTAAAACAAGTTGTCTTACCTCTCATACTTCTGAAGAATATCAGTTCAAAAAATGAGCAACTTGGACTTCCTGCTGATTAAACAGGTTGATGTGTGAGTCTCAGTCATTTAAAGAAGCTGTGTCAGGAGATCAGATCTGCACATTCAGAAAATGTCCCCATCAAAGCTGAGAATCATACACAGCAGGGCTCACCTGAGTGGCCCCAGGAGGAAGGTGAGCTGTTTTCAGAACCTACCTCTCCCTTCCTTCCCTCCTCTTCCCATCTCCCCCACCTCCAGAGCATCCCTTACATCTCACACGTGTCCAGATCTGTGTTTCACTCCAAACTGCTCTCTGGAAAGTAACAGTAGCTATTGTTACTGCATTGCCTACACCCCGAGTGCTGAGGTAAGTGCTTTAGAAATGCTGTTTCATTCAGTCTTTGCAAATGGTCCATGAGGTTATTATTTTAGGCTTATTTTAAAGAGTTTTAGAGAAGTTGAGAGACACTTGTTGGGTGCTGATCCAGCTCCCACACTCAGGTCTATTGAACGTAAAAGCCATGAATCTTTTTATTCCACCAATGCTGCCTCTGTGATTTTGCTTCTCTTCGCAGGGATATTTCTGTTTAACATCATCTGTGACGACAGAATGGGTATGCATTGAAGGGACATGAGCCCAGATGAGCAGGTAGAGGAGATCTGAGCTGAGTGGCCATGGCAGCCTCCCGAGGTCATGCTATTGACACTTGCCCAGATACAGGAAGGTAAGACTGACAGATAATGTTTGAGGGAGACAGAGATGACTTCCCTGTCAAAATAAAACCTGCCTGTGAATCTTTCTCCTTACAGCTCCTTACAAATGCATATCTAAGAGACTATTAGCAGCCTCCCTTTTAGAAGTAAGGCATTCTTTGCATGTATGCAAATGTTGTAACATCCCCAAATCCATTGTTTTTGATGAGAAAAATGTGCTTCCCCCATATAGTGTCCAAATACTCCAGCAATGTACAGCTGTTGGATATGAGGAACTCTAAGCAGATTATAAGCCCCCTGGGTTTTAGCATGTGCTAATTATAATTAGCATGTCAGATCATGGGACAAAACAATTAAATATCCAGGAGTTCAAATCTCAATTTTACAACCTACCAGGTTGTAGATCCCCTGACACCCCTAGCTAACAATTATTTGTACAGCCTGGTTTTCTGAACCTTGGTTTTATGAAGATAATACATCTTAAGATTGCCCTGAGAATCCCTACATGTAAAACACTTAGCTCTGTCTTGCCCAATTCATGGTAACCAAGATGATGAATATCAATAGCTACTGAACCCAAACATCTAAAAGACCCTAGACATTGCTTTTATAGACTTCTGTTCCCAGAAAATGTGTGCTGTGAGGCTGTAGGTGATTCTATGAAGTCAGTAGGTTATTATGGAGACAATAATATTAAGAATTATTAGTATTTTTGACCATTTACTATGTACTAAGTCCTGTGTTGAATATTGCACATGTGTAGTATCTTATTTAAGCTTCACAATGACTCCGTGAGTGCTATCATTACTCTCACTTTACATCTGAAGAGACTGAGGTTTAACAAGTTAAGTAAATTGTCCAAGATCCACACCTAGAAAGAGGTAGAGCTAGAGTTTAAAGAGAAAGCCTAATTCTATGGCTGCCTGCTAGACCATTAAGGTAGGTTTAAGAGCAATTGTTGGTAAAGCACGTGCTGTATGTAATCTCTATTAATTCAAGAGAGATTATTATTCTTGTTTCTCATCTTAATGTGGTTCTATAGCATAAACACTGAGTATTAGTTCCCATCACTAAGATATTGTTTTGTAAGTGGAAAAAATGTTTCTTGGACACTCAGAATAAAGTATGGCCTCATTTCTATTAGTTACATGGATTGTTAAAAGCTGCTATTATGAAATCATTCCCACTCTATTCAAATAGGACAGATTGCAGATTGAAGTGATTTTATTGTCTCTATTGAGATGAAATCCCAGCGTTTAGTCAGAGGTGGAAGGTGGGTGGGAAGTGGGGAGAAATGGGCCCACAGTCTAACAGATAAAACTGTCCCTCACATGAGCATTCACTGGCTGTGAAAATGCTCCAGGAAAGCCATCTGTGACATAAGTAGTTTATAGTGGACAGAAAGCTTTTACAAATCTGCTATTTACCTAAGAGAGGCATCCTGTGGGTTATCCCAGAGGAATTCATTTTCCTGCTTGGTTTGCCCTGGAGGGGAAGGAAGACCTGACAAAAACAGCTCTTTGGTTTGCTCAGCTGTGAGGTTTCCATTAACCAAATGGAAGTTTGCCCCTGCACACTGTGTGTTTGCACAGCCCACAGTGGCATCTTTGCAAGACCCACCATCATCTGGAAGGCCCTCCAAAGTCCTGAGTCTGTAATAAAGTAAACAGTGTGCACAGTCATTACTGTCAGGCTCTGTTTTTACAGCACAGCTTATGAATGTCACTAGTTGAATTACATCTCAACAAGACCAAACACGTTGCATGATAGTTAAATATGTTCTTGTACTTGTCGGCACATTAGCCACTTCCTGCAGGACCTTTCCACCAAGGAACTGGAAATCTGATTATAAAGCACAGATAAAGAGAAACCCACTCCCTGAGTTTTATTGAGGAACTTTTCCTCAACTACTAACCATAAAGTATTTTCTCTCAAGATTTCCGACTAGGGGACATAAGCAGGATCATATCCCTAGCTAGCATTTGTTTGTACAGCCTGATTTTTCAAAACCACTTGCCTGTGTATTTCCTCACTTGCTTGGAACAAGTAATATTATTATTAACTCATTTTATTCATTAGAAAACTGCTGTTCAAAATGGTTCAAGGATTTTCCCGAGGTTATTCACTTAATGAGTGGTAGAAACAAGGTGCCTAGAGTTCTGCCTCCAGGGTCTATAATCTTTCCACTACTCATCTTCATATACAACCTACCAGATCTTTGCTACTCAAAGTGTGGTCCATGGACCAGCACCAATCATATCACCTGAGTACTTGTTACAAAGGCAGAATCTCAGGCCCCACCAATATCTACTGAATCCAAACCTGAACTTTTTTTGTTATTAAATTACTTTTTTAACTAAGGTATCATTGATACACAATCTTATGCTCAGGTTTCACAAGTGCAACACTGTGGTTACTCCATTCCCCCTATTATTGAGTCCCCACCACATAACCCATTACAGTCACTGTCCATCACCATAGGACGATGTTATACAGCCACTACTTGTCTTCTCTGTGCTATACTTCCCCTTGCTCCCCTATATATGTGCGCTAATCATAATACCCTTTAATTCCCTTGTCCCTCCCTTCCCACCCACCCTACCCAGCCCCTTTCCCTTTGGTAACTGTTAGTCCATTCTTGGGTTCTATGAGTCTGCTGCTGTTTTGTTCCTTCAGTTTTTGCTTTGTTGTTACAGATGAGTGAAATCATCTGTTACTTGTCTTTCTCCTCCTGGTTTATTTCACTGAGCATAATACCCTCTAGCTCCATCAGTGTTGTTATAAATGGTAGGATTTGTTTTCTTCTTATGGTTGAATAATATTCCATTGTATATATGTACCACATCTTCTTTATCCATTCATCTACTGATGGACACTTAAGTTGCTTCCATTTCTTGGCTATTGTAAATAGTGCTGCGATAAACACAGGGGTGCATATGTCTTTTTGAATCTGTGATCCTGTTTTCTTAGGGTAAATTCCTAGGAGTGGAATTCCTGGGTCAAATGGTATTTCTATTTTTAGTTTTTTGAGGAACCCCCATACTGCTTTCCACAATGGTTGAACTAATTTACATTACCACCAGCAGTGTAGGAGGGTTCCCCTTTCTCCACATCCTCACCAGCATTTGTTGTTACTTGTCTTTTGGATGTTGGGCATCCTAACTGGTGTGAGGTGATATCTCATTGTGGTTTTAATTTGCATTTCTCTGATGATTAGTGATGTGGAGCATCTTTTCACGTACCTGTTGGCCATCTGAATTTCTTCTTTGGAGAAGTGTCTGTTCAGATCTGCTGCCCATTTTTTAATCGGGTTATTTGCTTTTTGGGTGTTGAGGCATGTGAGCTCTTCATATATTTTAGATGTCAACTGCTTATCGTATATGTCATTTATGAATATATTTTCCCATACTGTAGGATACCTTTTTGTTCTACTGATGGTGTCCTTTGCTATAGAGAAGTTTTTTAGTTTGATGTAGTCCCACTTGTTCATTTTAGCTTTTGTTTCCCTTGCCTAGGGAGATATGTTCATGAAAAAGTTGTTCATGTTTATATTCAAGAGATTTTTGCCTATGTTTTCTTCTAAGAGTTTTATGGTTTCATGACTTGCATTCAGGTCTTTGATCTATTTCAAGTTTACTTTTGTGTATGGAGTTAGACAGTAATCCAGTTTCATTATCTTGCATGTATCTGTCCAGTTTTGCCAACACCAGCTATTGAAGAGGCTGTCATTTCCCCATTGAATGCCCACGGCTCCTTTATCATATATTAATTGGCCATACATGTGTGGGGTTATATCTAGGTTCTCTATTCTATTCCACTGATCTATGGCTCTGTCCTTGTGCCAGTACCAAATTGTCTTGATTACTGTGTCTTTGTAGTAGAGCTTGAAGTCAGGGAGCATAATTCCCCCCTTTATTATTCCTTCTCAGGATTGCTTTGGCTATTTGGGGTCTTTTGTAGTTCTATATGAATTTTAGAACTATTTGTTCTAGTTTGTTGAAGAATACTGTTGGTATTTTGATAGGGATTGCACTGAATCTATAGATTGCTTTAGGCAGGATGGCCACTTTGACAATATTAATTCTTCCTACCCAAGAGCATGGGATGAGTTTCCATTTATTAGTGTCTTCTTTCTCTCAAGAGTGTCTTCTAGTTTTCAGGGTATAGGTCCTTCACTTCCTTGGTTAGGTTTATTCCCAGGTATTTTATTCTTCTTGATTCAATTGTGAATGGGATTGTTTTCCTGATTTCTCTTTCTGCTAGTTCATCATGAGTATATAGGAATGCCACAGATTCCTGTGTACTAATTTTGTATTCTGCAACTTTGCTGAGTTGAGTTATTAGTTCTAATAATTTGGAGTGGATTCTTTATGGTTCTTTATATATAATATCATGCCATCTGCAAACAGGGACAGTTGAACTTCTTCCTTACCAATCTGGGTGCCTTTTATTTCTTTGTGTTGGATTGCCATGGCTAGGACCTCCAGAACTATGTTGAATAAAAGTGGCGAGTGTGGGCATCCTTGTCTTGTTCCAGATCTTAAAAGAAAAGCTTTTAGCTTTTGAAACAGATGTTGGCTGTGGGTTTGTCATATATGGCCTTTATAATGTTAAGGTACTTGTCCTCTATGACAATTTTGTTGAGAGTTTTTATCATGAATGGATGTTGAATTTTGTCAAATGCTCTTTCAGCATCTATGGAGATGATCATGTGGTTTTTGTCCTTCTTTTTGTTGATGTGGTGGACAATGTTGATAGATTTTCGAATGTTGTACCATCCTTGCATCCCTGTGATGAATCCCACTTGATCATGGTGCATGATCCTCTTGACATATTTTTGAATTTGGTTTGCCATTATTTTTTTGAATATATTTGCATGTATGTTCATCAGGGTTATTGGTCTGTAATTTTCTTTTTCTGTGGTGTCTTTGCCTGGTTTGGGATTAGAGTGTTGCTGGCTTCATAGAATGAATTTTTTGGAAAACTTTAAAGAGAATGGGTATTAGGTCTTCTCTAAATGTGTGA
The DNA here is from genome assembly GCF_030020395.1 of Manis pentadactyla. Taxonomy (NCBI): domain Eukaryota; kingdom Metazoa; phylum Chordata; class Mammalia; order Pholidota; family Manidae; genus Manis; species Manis pentadactyla. Next base: position 38,524,668 of record NC_080032.1, on the reverse strand, counting down.
TAAAATTCAGTGTTTAAGCCATCTGGTCTGGGAGTTTTTTTCTTGGGTAGTATTTTGATTACCAATTCAATTTCATTGCTGGTAACTGGTCTGTTCAGATTTTCTGTTTCTTTCTGGATCAGTCTTGAAAAGTTGTATTTTTCTAGAAAGTTGTCCATTTCTTCTAGGTTATCCAATTTGTTAGCATATAATTTTTCATATTATTCTCTAATAATTCTTTGTATTTTGGTGGTGTCTGTAGTCATTTTCCCTTTCTCATATCTGTTTATGTGTGTAGATTTTATTTTTTTCTTGATAAGTCTGGCTGGGGGTTTATCTATTTTGTTTATTTTCTCAAAGCACCAGCTCTTGGTTTCATTAATTCTTTCTATTGTTTTATTCTTCTCAATTTTATTTATTTCTTCTCTTATCCTTATTATGCCCCTCCTTCTACTGATTTTGGGCCTCATTTTTTCTTCTTTTTCCAATTTCAATAACAGTGAATTTAGACTGTTCATTTTGGATTGTTTTTCCTTCTTTAAATAGGTCTGAATTGCTATATACTTTCCTATTAGAACTGCCTTCGCTACATCCCACAGAAGTTGGGGTGTTGAGCTGTCATTTTCATATGTCTTCATATATTGCTTGATCTCTGTTTTAATTTGGTCATTGATCCATTCATTATTTAGGAGCATGTTGTTAAGCCTCTATGTGTTTCTGAGCCTTTTTGTTTTCTTTGCACAATGCATTTCTAGTTTCATACTTTTGTGATCTGAAAAGTTGTTTGGTACAATTTCAATCTTTTTGAATTTGCTGAGGCTCTTTTTGTGGCCTAGTATGTTGTCTATTCTGGAAAAATGTTCCAAGTGCACTTGAGAAGAATGTGTATCCTGATGCTTTGGGTGGACTGTTCTACAGATGTCTGTTAGGTCCATCCAAACCTGTATTTTTAACAAGATCTCCGGTTAACACTAAAGTTTAAGGAGCACTCTACTAGTGACTCAAAAGTACACCATCCCCTTTATCTTACAGAACAATATATTAACACACAATGACATTTGAAATCATGTGTGTTAAATGCCAACAGAGCAGGTGAGATCCTGCCATTTCTTTAGATATTATAAGGGCTTAAGGTCTGTAACTTCATCTTCACTTCTCAAAAATTCTATTTTTGGTATAAATACAACCACATCCACAGTTGCCCATATACTCTTCTAAGCAAGGAAATAAGGCTGTTTGTCTCTACTTGTTCGGGTAATATGTCCCTTTTCATTAGCATGGCGTATTTGTGGGAGTCAGCCACTGAAAGTTTGAGCCAGATATTCCATTAAGGGCTTTCTAGTTGATGCAAACTTTTAAATTAAATTTTCAGTGCCAAGAAAATGCTTGTGAAATAGCAGCCCTCCAGCCATATGGTGTTCTGCTTGACAATGAATTATATTTGACATTCCTAAGACAAATTATCTATTGGAAATCAATGCTATGCCCAATAGCTTTGCTGATCACCAGTTAAATGAGCTCAAATAAGTCATTTAAATTCCTTGGTTCTTATTTTTTTTGCCTGCAATGTTAGATTGGGTAATCTGTATGTGTCTCATCCAAATTTCAGCACACAATTGGAATTTTAAAAGTTATTAAAGATTTATAGAGTCTGGAAGAACAAAGTGAATTCACAGCCAAATAATATCTTCCCCACCCCTGCATTCTTTTGTGAATGGAATCTGAGCTCTTCTTTAATTACACTTAAGATACTATTTCCTTTCTTATCCCTAACATGAAAGAGCTTCTAAAATCTCAGCAATGCAGTCCAGCTCAGTGCCAGAATGAAGTATGCATGAGTGAATGCCAAGGACTTGCTTAAGTACTCCAAGGAATTCACAGTATAATCACAAGGCCAGATGCTGGCAAGTTGTGGTAGGTGGCCTGGGGGAGGAGCTTGTTAGTGAAAAATTATACAACAGCAGAAACCTGGATCCCAAGAAGCAGATAAATTTGCCATTTGCTTTTTTGCAATAGGATTATTCTTCTAAAATAAGCTCCAGAAGAATGGCTGATTCTCAATATTTAGGGTGCTCTAGGCCTTTTCTATTCTTAATGAGCTCTGACACTTCTCTCTCAGTTTTCTTCCCTAAGTGACCAATCTGTGAATAGACATTTTAAGCAAGACCCACATTCCCTGGGTGGGGGTTGCTGCCCAGCTGGTGATGGTATCTGAGGGGTCAGCATCCTAAACTGAGACACCTGTCACCTGGGATTTTAATTAAAGGTGTGTGTGTGTGCGTGTGTAGTGATAGACAAAGTTTGAGAAAGAGAAAACTAGTCCCAAAAGTCCAGGGGACACTGGATTGGGCAAAGTCCGATAATGCTTAATACAGGACCTAAAACATTTCAAATGACATGTCTATAAATTGAAAAGCTGATATAATTTTGCCTCATTTAAGGTGGTAGATTCTGACCCTTCTCTCTTTTTAGTGCATGGGGAAAGGATGAGCTTATGAGGATTCAAATGTAGAACAAGAATGGGAAAGCTGGGGCTGGTACAGCAACTCCCATGGGAAATGGTAGGCAGGGTCCAGGGACCAAGGGCAGGCCAAGTGTCCTCTGGCTCTCCTGGGTCCTCCATGTCTCAGGTTTGGGAGGGCCCTGGGATTTCCCAGTGAGGGCCCTCTCCATGAATGAAGAGCCCTAAGACAGAATGACTGTACAGCCATTTGCCCAGGTCATTTTTCTTGAAATTAAAAACAGGCACAGAAGTCTTGTGAGTTTACATAAATTTTAAATGTTAGCCTCCCTTCTCCTGTTTTTTAATTTTTTTCCACAGTGACAAAGGCATTTTATGTAATATACCAGTACATACATGCATGCACATATAAAAAAACCAAAGGTTTCATAGATAATATCTTTCCTTATTATATGTGATATACTATGATATTTTCTTCTCTGTCTGATTAGATTCTACTTTGTTATGAGGAAAACAGGAGCTAATTGACACTTACCTGCAGATCGGGATAGAAGGAGGTTTTCACATAGGCGCCCCCATTTGGGCTGTTGTTTCTTGGCACCACATGTTCCTTCCAGCCACTCTCAGGCTTTCTCAAGTCTTTTGCTAGCACTGTTTTTGGTTGTGCAGGAAACACCGTGGGTCACCGAATCCCTTGAAGCAGAATGGCTGTCACGGTGCTGCTCTTATCAGAGAGATGATATAGATAAACCCCACTTCCTTATTTCTGTCGAGGTCCAGCCAGCGAAACAGAAACCATACCAGTAATTAATTCAACACAGAGAATGTAATATAAGGAGTTGGTTAAATACGCATGAGAGGACAAAATAGCCAAAAGCGGAAAACCAGAATAACACAGATACAGTAACTGTGGTCAGCACTGCTACCCCTATGACTGGGGGACCAAGAGAGGGAGAAGCTGGAGCTGGAAGACCTGGAACTCAAAGCTCTGAAGAGGGGGTGCTGCTGGCTGCCACCAGGGCCTTAGGAGCTTGGCGGGGATCCTCTGCAGAACAAAACAGAGATCTCCAAGGAGGCAGCACCCACCAGCTGGTACTGGTGTCTCTGGCAGGGATGTGTTATTGCCATAATGCTGGTTCAGGGAAGAAGGAAAAGATTGCAGACTGGAGCCAAATGCTGCTACCGATGGTGAACCACTGCCCAGATGACCCAGCAGAAAGGAAGCAAGCCCTTCCTCCCCTCTCCAGCCCTGTGGTCTCCCTGACTCCCTACCATCTATTACTGAGGCTGACAAAGAACCAGCTGGCAAAGCAGAGATAAGGTGTCTCCAGCCTAGTGTCACACAGGAAGCTGAGAGACGATGGCTTCATTAACCAGCACCCCCCTTTCCACTCTACCCCTTAGTCCCCCACAGCACCACCAGGCAGGCCCTATATGGGTAATGGGGCTAAGAGAATGGGGTCCACCAACCAGAATTAAAGTACAGACATTTACTGTTTACCTCAAAGTTGACAGTTCCCACAGTCAAGAGAAATACTTCAGCAAAAAGTAAATTAAATTCTTCACCAGGCTCCCAGTATCTGACCCTTGAATGGAGGAACATTCAACTTTGTTTTCTTAGAATGTCTCCTTTTAAAAACTTCTATAATGTGAATATCGGTCCTCACTTTAGAGAAAACCATTCTCTAATGCCCAGAATTAGTCTGGCCTCTCAAACTGTGTCCTTCCCTCCCACTCCCATGGGTCTAATCTATAGATTGCAAAACCCTATGACCCCCACGGTGTGGTTCTAAATGTCTGAATTTACTCTAGAGTAATACACAGAGAGGGGGCTTGGGGTCCAGGGGTCACTACAGAAGGCAAAGCAAAGTGATCTTTGACACTCCACCCCAGCAACCAGCTTTTCAGTCTTTCAGTCATGCAAGGTCGAGATATGTCACACACACACACACACACACACACACACACACACCACACGCATGCCCACAATAATTTTCAGTGACAGTGGAGTCTAGATTAATTGTTCTCAACCAGAGATAAATTTGCATCTCAGGAGACATTGGCACTGTCCAGAGGCATCTTTGATTGTCACAATTGAGGGTGGGTCCTATTAGCATCTAGAATAGAGGCCAGGGATGCTGCTAGATATCCTACAGTGCACACATAGCCCTAACGACAGAGAACTATCCAGCCCAAAATGTCATTAGTGCTGAGGTTCTAAAACCCTGGTCTAGATACATAATGTAATTGACTCTGCAAAGAATCCCCACCCACAATGACATTAATATTTTGTTGTTTTACAAAGGGAAATGGGACCTACAGCCTAGCCACACCAATCCTCTCAGAAGAAATGCTTCCCATTGTTCAAGCTCATTCTGGTCATCTCTGACCCCTTTTAGAGGGGGAGATGGATGATGTGCTAAGAGTCTCAAGACTGGTTGTCAGTAAGCCCTTTGCAGCCCCTCCTTGGTGGTGCTCCAACACCATACTTAGAATGTGGTAGTATCTGTCACAGTCACACCAATGCTTTGAATTCTTCAGAGTAGTGTGTGACTCGTCTCCAGAAGTGTTCAAGAGACTACAGGAGCATCTCTCTGGCAAGAAAGTGAGGGGAGTTCTTCAGTGCCTAGTGAGTTCCCTCTAAATCCCAGGAGTATCTGATTGCATTCACAAAAAGTCTCTGAACCAAGATGTACATGAGCCAGTCTGTTGAACACCAGTGGTCAGAGGCTTTGCATTTTTCTGAAGCCCTTGTGCTGGTTGACTGTTACCTGGAGAAGAGAGGCTCTCTCCTGCTGGGTCCTGCCCCACAGCACAGGATGCTCCCCTGGCATAGGAAGACTTCTGGGCTGTGCGTCTAAAACCACAATGTGGTGCATCAAAGAGCATATTTAAGACTTGATAGTACTCAAAGAAAGGTTTTCTGCTATTCTTGCCGGCCTGCCTGAGGCCTTTGCATTCCTGACCATGCCAGCCGACTCCTTGACAGTATTTCACTGGCATGAAATCAAGAATGTTTGAGAAACAGCTTTGAAACCAGCCCCGAAGAAATCCAACGTAAAGCTGATGTCTCTCTGAGTGCGAGATTCACATGAAGAAACACTATCTCGGAGGGTCCACCTGCCTCCAGAGCAGGGGCCAATAGGATGAACGTCTTCTGACAGAAACCAGGCGAGTCCGAGGGAGGAGAGGAACCTGTGGCTTAATGTTAGCTTCAGCTCCTTTTCCCCTACTTTATTTCTCCGCAAAATAGTTGAGGTTAGGGTGTGTTTTGTATAGTTTGTGTGGAATTCGGCAAAGAAGGGAAAAGAGCAGCACTTTAATATGATCCTTACTTGAACAAATTCTACTTTCTCTGTTTATGGGGTGGGCAATCTGTTAACATACTGCTGGCTGCATTACCTTTGGCTTAAAACATCTGAAGGCAATAAATGCATGTTTCATCAGGTGACTCATAGGAAAGGCACTTTCCCCTTCTCTTCCACTAATTCTTGAGTGTGCTCCATAATCACCTGAAGGGCTAATTAAACACACCAATTGCTGTTTCTCCTTTAGTAGGTCTGGGGTGGGGCCCAGGAATTTGCATTTCAAACAAGTTCCCAGGCAATGCTGATGTTGCTGGTCAGGAGATCACACATTTTTTTATGAACCATCACCCTAAACAGTATGATCAGATTTTTTTGAACCAAGATTATTCATGGAACTCCCTCCTTAGGAACTTCCCATGGACTCCAGTTACCTATGGAATGAAGTTCATAATCTTTCCTAACTTTCAAGACCCTTTAAAACTTCCCACCTCTCTTTTCTCAGCTCTACTCACATTGGCATATGAGGTCAACTCCATATCCCAGGAGGGAGGGACCTTTCAGGGTTGTGACTCCTCGCGGGCGGAGTCTCCTTCCACTGTGCTGGTGGAAGAATCCACAGTGCTTCAGAATGCTTCCAGAAATAGTCAAACATTACCCCCCTTTTCCTCTCAGGCAGGAACCCTGGCTTTGTCACCCCTCATGGCTCTACCCTCCTAGCAGTGTGCTCCTAACAATAGTAAGGCTCGCAGTTGGCACAGTTTGAAGGTAAATAATTCAGGGGTGCAGGAAATAGCACATGTCTGGTTTTGTTTTTTTATAGTTTTTAAATTTTAATTGAAGTCATCAGGCTTTTCCTGAAATGGGTTGAAATGTTTAACGGAAGTCTAACATCAAGCCTTTCCTGAAATGGGAAATGTAAAATGCAATCATTTTAGAGTTTTCCCCTTCTGACAAGGTCACACCAGAATCCAGTAGGTTTGGGATAGGACATCAAGAGCTGGACTTCTAATACTAGTTCTCAAATGCATTGACATCCTTATTTTCCAAGCCCACAGTGGCAGATCTCTGCTTCTGTGACAATCTTGAAATACAGGAATTATCCATAAAGCTGGAATCTTCTTGCCAAAGATCTTGCCTCCCTGAAGGCTACTAACCTCCTTGTATAACTGCCAGGGCATGGTTTATGAGTCACTGTTGCTCCTGGGGACCTTGTCCTGTTGAAAAATTTTCAGATACAAGTACTGACCAAAAGGATCTAAATCTGCAGATCCTGCTTTCTTGTGTGTTTACTTTTTATTTTATTCTCCAGAAGATCTCCCCAGGGAATAGCATGGATAGTGGATAGCCAATCAGCAACTCCAGACTTACCTTCTCCCAGATTTGCAACTTGAGTGGACAGACTTTTTCCCAAGCAGGGTTCTCATTGGCTGACTTGAGTCACCTGTCAATCCCTGAACCAATTATGTGATCAAAGGGATTTGGTATTCTGATTAGCCAGAGGTGATTGACATGCACTGCCCTGGAGCCAGGGTAGGGTCTAACCCACACAAGCTACCTGGTAGACAATGGGGAAGGTGTGGTTCCCTAAAAGGAAGACAGGTTATGTCAATAGGTGAAAGAAACCATACATGTCCATTATAATGAGCTAGAATCCAAAAACTGATTAACTTATGAAATCTTGGCAAGCAAAATGATCATAAAGAAGACCCAACCTCCCCCAGGTACAAGGGATGAACATAAAGCACAGAGAACTCAAGAACCTTGCCGAGGCTTACACAGTAAGTGAGGGTAAGAATGGTCCCACTTTGGCTTTTTTCATGTTCCCCATCTGTTCTAGATCCTCCACTTTTGGGGAATCTGCCTGAACCTGGTTTGCTGAGAGCAGGGCAAGTTTGTTTTACTTCTCTACAAGTCTGCTCTGTTCATCAGAATAGATGCATTAGAATTAGAGACACCTTTTTAGGTACTAGTTGTATATATATACATCCTTGGATAATTTCCCGCTACAAAAAAAGTAGCAACTAAACTAATTAATATAATGATGGACATTTCAAATACTGTTGCAGAGGATGCTACTTCAAAGCAGGAAATACTCTCAGTGAGTGCTATACAATGATCTTCTACTCATTCTCTGCAGAGCATCTGTTCTGGTCAGAAGAGGTGTCATTTTGAACAAGACTAGGTAGAGAAACATTCATGAAGCATTATCATGTAAGAATAGCAGTTTATAACAATATGTTATATGATCTTATTTATACCTATATATGACTATGAACAGAGAATGAGAAGTTTGGAAATACATTTTTAAATATTGGTAGTATTTGTATTTGAGTGTTGGGGTTAGGGTTGGTGAAATGAGTGAAGAGGTTAGGGGCATGAAATCCCAATTATAAATTAGTCATGAGGATGAAAGTACAGCATAGGGAATATAGTAAATAATATTATCATTCTATGTTGACAGATAGTAACTATTTTTATTGAGATGAGCATTTATTAATGTAGATAACTATTGTACACCTAAAACTGATATAGTATTGTATATAAACTAAACTTCAATAAATTTATTTTTATTTATGGTTTTTGGGTTTTATTTTAGAAAACTTTATGATAAGCACATGTTGCTAGTATAATGTATGCATACATTTCCTTAATTTTAAGACATCATTGATTATAAGAACACCACAGAAATAATAGCTTCTCAGGTAAAAAATTCACTATGACTTTATTACTACATATTATTTTTTATCTCATCCAAAAGTCTAACTTCTTGTATGGGGGAAATAATAAAAACTTAGTTTTTTTTTCAGTAAGAAGGGAGAAATAATAACATGAGATTATACTTTGGTTATAAGTTAATGATCAGGTTTTATACAATGTAACTGTGTCAACATTCTAAATTTTAACATTAAAATGGACATTGACCATTAAAAAGAAACACTAATCACTTGTCAAAGTTGTAAATCTACAGACATTGAAATAAGTAGTGAAAAATGAGTATGTTTAAACATAGAAGTCTCAACAAAGTTAATGGACAAACCCAAATGTGAAGTACAAATAATGCAACAACAACAAAAAATGTCATCTGCTAATTTCCCCTTCACTTCTTCATAACATGGTTGTCTGATGTTGCACATGGGCATTGCAAAGACTAATAACACATCCCTTTTAGCAGTAGGATCATCTACAAAGAATATTAATGATGATAATGTTCATCTGTTTAAAAAAAGAATACTGTATGTACAGAGACCAAAATTTCCCAGAAGTTTTGTTCCCCAGAAGCAGACCTGAAATAAGGATTCAGTGTAATAGTTATCTGGGAGTTACAGGAAACAATAGCAAGAGGGTGGAAAAGTGAGAGAGGGAAGGGGTGGACATTGAGTCATTGATCACGTGGGCAACTGGAGCTTAATTCCATGGGGGAGACACTGGGGAGTAGAGCACACATACCTTGGAATTATCCCGTCTGAGTAAGGGAGCCTGGATATTTGTACACTTACTACAGAGAGCTATTGGTTATGGACTGTTCCCAAAGGTTTTTAATTTCCTGGCATTTCTAGCTTGCTACTCATGCTTCTAGACAGAACAATGTTACGTGGTTTTGAGAAAATAAGGCCTCTGCACAGAGATGCAATCACAGGCTGATGGACATCAGCATGAGCCAACTGAAAGGGCCCAGGGATGTGGCTGGAGCACTGGTGGCCTTTGACATATGGGTCCATAAAGTCAAGCCATCCACCTTCACTGCAGAGGATACAGCAAATATCCTTCTCACCACTTACAAAACTTTCTTACATTATGAGCATTCATCCCTCAGTTTTCCATCTCCTTACTCCAAATGGTCATATCATGACTAGTTTTCTGTGTTACAAATGGTATCATTAGCTGCCTGGGGGCCACTTCTGGCAATAAAGAATCAAAATATTTTTGTAGTAGCTCTAGACCTATTGTTCACAAATTGGCCACCTACACAGGAGGTGAGTATGGGGAAAATGGAAGTTCCTGTGGCCAGGATCCTCACCTGATCCTGAACTACTTGATGATGTAATTGGCCTACTGCTAGGCTAGTGCTTCCACACCCATAGGCAATGAGCTATTATTGACAGAGTCACTATATAAAGAGCTCTGCCCAGTGCTCTGGGTGGAGGCAGAGACAGAGGTGGATTACAGACCTGCAGATTGCTGGATGCAGACCTAAATCTAGTGCTTGACCTACCTACCATCATGAGAATAAAGCCAGGTATAAACCCTTTTACCCCAAGAACTTTGCATTGTCATTTCTCAGTCTCACTCAACCCATAGTGAATTTTCCCAGGGCTGGAAACCTCAGGCAAGACAGTGGGGAAAGATGGATGTTAGAGGCAGGCCACTCCAGATCAGTAGGGGGCAGGTTTAACAAGCAAGGAAACTTATTTGTGAGACTCATCTTAGGTGGCTAAGAGATGAGTAGATCTCTGTATCTGATGCCAGAATCTTAAAAGTTTATGTTTAACTGGGTCTAGTTACATATGCTGCCCAGATGTTCTCAACACCTTACTCTCTCAAGGCTGCATCCTTGAAACTGGCTCCCACTGTGAGGACAGTGGGCAGAGGTACATTCCAAGGACATGGGAGGGGCCAAGAAGCTGCCAGAGCGGCAGTCGTTGTCATGTCCTCTCAATCTCAAACAGGATTGCACATCCTAGTTGGGCATCTTCAAAATGAGTTTCTGCACCATTAATTTATGGCAGTTTTACAAAAGCTTCAATGTCCTGAAGTTCATTCACATATTGGCTTTTCTTCTGTGAAACTACCACATTGAGGTGCATGTAAAAACCTGTATTATTTTGCAGCTGGAACACTGAACCTATAGTCTGAGTGGGCCCATATTTTCATCAAGCCATAGTGTTTGAACATGCATGTGCAGATACAGAAGCCACCAAAGACTCACCAGAACTCAAGACCCAGCAACAGATAAGACTACCATTAATTGCCCTCTAAAGTAAAAAGTAACAGCCCTCTGGCCCATGGGAAAACAGCCTGGCTCTGTTGACAAACCACATTGGCCACTGGAGGTAGAGAGGACAAAGCAAACATTTTTCTTTTGAAAAATGTTATTTGAGTCATCAATACTACCTTCCAGCCCAGATCCATATTCCTTTCATTGTCAAAGTGGTTCACTATTACTACATATATATGTATATATATGCATATCTGGATTTCAGGAAAGCTCAAACACAAGGAGAGCTGTGCATATTAGAATAAAAAGGGAGAAAAGAAGGCTATGCAGAGGTTTTTAAAAATAATGCACAACAGAAGTCTTCTAGGAGATCATCTATCTTCATCCGGGAAATGTCTCGATAATCCTCAATGAAACGGGACAGTGGGGATGGCCAGATACCAAGCCCACAGAGGTGGGATGGGAATGGATGCTCTGTGTAATAACAGATGTAATTTGAGCTCCTGAGCAATGCAAGAGGCAGGGATTGAGGAGCAAAGCTGAGAGGAGCCCACAGATGAAGAGAGGCAGGACTGGGCAGAGTCAGTAAGATTCCACTGTGGAGGACAGATACCTACTTGTTCCTTGAAGAGTTGTTTTTCGCTGAAAAACAGTTCCTTACTCTTGTGTTCTATGTTCTTCTTCCCCAGTTCAGGAAAATTCCATTAGTTTCATTAGTAGTTTGATGTGTAGGGTGTTTTTTTTTGACATGGGGACAAAAAGGAAATGTGAAGTTGAGATGGATATGAGGGGACAGAGACAGCCTATGAGGTCCAGGGATCTGCAGGCTATAGGAGCTGTGAGACTATAAATGAAGCCTGGCATATGTGTGTATGTGTGAGCCTTAACAGACATCTTCTACCATCATGGCAAATCTTTTTTCTTTAAGAAAACTCTCATAAAGATACATACTATATATTGATGGCATTTAAAAATAAATATGCATTACACATACTCCTATATAGTAAGGGTTGCATTTTTAGTCACTTTCCCTGAATTATCATGCATCTGTCTACCTTTGGCTCGTAAATTTGATGTGAGGCAAACTCACTTGTCAATCTTTGGCACTGAGGAAACACCAGATGACAGAAGGAAGAGAGGAGACAGCAACCGGTTTGTTTTAATTTTTTTGACTATCATGGCTCCTTTCTTAGAAAATAAGTTGGTTCTGTAAAGAATGAAAATGCCATGACCCTGTTAACATTAAGAATGTAGAGAGAAACACGGTGCCAAGGATATGGAAGGTACTATATTGTTTACAGGTAGTACTCGTCTGTTTCACCCTATTATAATAAGAGTATTGTGATGAATACATTTAATAGCTTATATATGAAACTTCTTTTATTGAACTATTCACGATTCATTACATTTTTAAGACTAAGTGGATTATCTGTGAAAAAGACATAGTCTTATATTAATGTCAACAGGGTGAAATCGATATGTCTTTCCTTGTACAATAATAAATTAGTTGTTTGTGTTTTTATAAAAGTACACTGTCTATATGGAAGTATACAAACATTTCTGGCATGCTGGAAACTTGTTAATAGTAGTTAGCTTATGGTGATGAACTTGTGAATGAGAATTCTTTTTCTTCTTCTTCTTTTCCTAATTTTGTTCCAATTTACAGTAGGACAAGATGGACTATTTGTGTTTTGTCTTGGTTGTGTTGGTTTTCTTTAAGTGTGGAATACAGAAAGATGCCCTGGCATTAAATTTAAAGGAGCTGTGGTCTAGTTAATGCTCAGAAATTTAACAGCAAATTGTCTACACTTTCTGTGCTATAGTTTACTCATTTTCAAAATAGGGAATGGCTGTTTTTAGCTTCCCATGGAAGAGAGGACTATGCCCACCTTTTATTTTTCTTTCACCCCTTATAACCCTATTGCCAAACACAGAGCTAAGCTTGTGTTTGTGTTTAATATCTGATAATGAACAATAATAATCATAACACTATATCATTCATATCTACTACATAATTAATAAAATAATAAATAAAAGGATAATAATAAAATACATGCTTGATGTTCAATAAATATTTGCCTTCTGATTCAAGGAATGAGGCAGGGATGAGTGTTCTGAATGAATCAACAAGATATCAAGCTAAGGGATAATTATTACAGAGCCAGCACTGAAAGACTCCAATAATTGGGTTGCCAGGAGAATCCCTAAGTGGTCACACCCTATTAGCAAGAAGGGATGAATCAGCAGTTCTCTGTTAGGGGCACAAGTCTTGATCTAGAAAACTCTTATGATTTCTCAAGTTTCAAAGCTTGACAACAGAGCAATAGACAGCTCTTATTATTTGTTTACTATTTAAATATTAGTACAAAATCAATCATTTTCATTATATAAGAATTTTTAAGATGAGCATAGACATAAGAAGGAAAGTTAAAATCATCCATAATCCCACCTTCCCAAAATAACTGCTATAAAGACTTTGCTGTATCTCTATAGGTGTGTGTATATATGTAACACACACAAAGAAAGAAAAAAGAGAGGTAGAGGAAAATTTCGAAGAGAGGAGAAAGGGAATGTATTTGTGTGTATTCATATACCATGATTTTTACTATGAAGAATGGGGTCCTGTCAACTATACCCCTGTTAACTTTAATTTTTCATGTAATATGACAGAAGCATCTTTCCATCTAAACACATTTATTTCTATCTGTGGGCAAAATTGTAGTATTTCCAGAATCTCTCCCCTGGCCTTAGTGCATCTCCATTCCAGTAGGAGTTTCCAAGGGGTGGAGAGAAGTAATAGGTAATTACAAGGGGGAGCGAGGGCATATCCGGTCCTGAGAGGTTGGGTGGGGCACTTTCCTGCAGCCGAGTCATGAGAGACACAGGCGAGCAGAAGTGGATGACTGTAAGCAATAAACGGGTTTCTCCCACTTTATTTCTCCCTCTGACTGATTTCAGTTTCAAAGGTATTTTTGTCCTGGGCTGGGAAAATATCTGCCCCCCTATCACCCAGGATTACATCACATCATTCTTAATATCATCCTGTATGGACCTGTCTCGTTGTAACATTGTTTTTAACTAATTTGTTCAATAGGTATTTGCTTTCTTTCCTATTTCTTGCTATTGTAAGCAATCCGAATTGAAAACCCTTGCACACCCATCTGGGCCTTTGGTTAACTAGCAGACTCTCAGATCCCGTCTTTGCACATATCTCTGTCCTTAGGCAGAGGCTGTTGCCCAGCCCGACTAGCAATCAGGGAATTCAACAGACCTCATGGCAGATGGTCTTCTGTGTGTCCATGCGTGGGGTTAAATGGTATTTGACAAAACTAAATGGCCAATTAAATGCAGAATTAGATTGGCTTTTTTCCTCTCATCTGTTTGATTTACTATCAATCAAAATAGATTAAACAATGGAGTCTCATTTTTTAAGTAGACTTTGCTTTCTGCATCTCTTCCCTCATTCCTTTCTTTACACAAAAATCCTGCAAAAGGAAATATATGTAAAATAAATACATTGAATATAAATTCTAAATATATTGGATTATAAATATATTGAATATATACTATATTTAGTATCAACTATAGATTAAATTATAAATACGTTTCAAGTTTGAAAGTTCTTGAAACTTCTTTACCATTTATAGTCAGCCATTTTGCATACATAATCTCTAGGAACTTTCCCAAGGGCACATGGCTAATAGTGGCAAAGCAGAAGGTAAAATTCAGGATTCTAGTCTGTTGTTCTAAAAGGTAGTGCTTCTTATATTGCTATAAAGACAGGTGTTGATGACAATACTGTACTTAACTTCAGAACCAAGCTCTGGTTATATTCTGTTTGACAGAAGCACAGGAGCAGCCTTACACTAAGACCTGGCTTAATTGCAAATAGGCTTTGATGTCTGCAGGGTGTGTGTGAATTCCCTTTGTAGGGGAAAATGAATCTAGCCACATAAAAGTCTTTGCAGTCTGAACCAGTGAGACTAACCATTTAAATCTGGTTCACATCCATCTTTACTCTGGAATGATTCCTGAGGCTACAATTAACTATGCCGACCTGGAGACAACCTTGCTGCCAGGAGGGATTAAAGAATTTATGAGTCATTTTCTTGTATTCTAAAACAGGTGACAAAGAAACAATGTTGTGAATTTTAAATTGAAAGCAGCAGAGGCTGAAGGGAATGCCCTAGAGGGAAGTGGAAGGGGTTGTGGCTTACATTCCGCTTCAAGAAAATTGCACAGCCTGGGATGAGGGAGCTCCACTAATTTATTTCTCTAATTGAAAATATAATGGGCCCTCTCATTTCCTTTTTTATCTGTATTTTTCAAGTACCAATCAATAGAATTCAACAGTGTCTAGAACACAAAGGTTGTTCAAGAAATATTTTTGGGATTGAAGAATCAGTCAATAAATGAATTTCTTGAACACCAACTATATGCCAGACATTGTTGTAGGTGCTAGAAATAAAGCAGTGGACAGAACAAACAAAAATCCCAGCTCCTATTAAACTTACATTTTTGTGAAAGAATAAGAGGCAATAAAAAAAAGTAAAATGTATATAGCCTGTAAAATATTGATAAGGGCTTTAAAGGAAAGTAAATGTGGGAAGGGGAAAGAAGTGTTCATGGAGGGTGTGGATGACATTGAAATTTTAAATAAGGTTCTGAGAAAGGACACCCATGTCCCTAATATTTGCAAGACCTGGAGCAAGAATAACAATGGAGTCCACATGCCATATATCTAAATATTCTAAAATTATAAATCAAAATGAACTTTTAATTAAAATATATCCCATTATCTTGGTTGAAAATTATGAATAAAGTTATGACTCTTATATGACAGAAAATATCAAACATTACTAAGTTTATTGTTAATGTATTTCTTAGTGTTATGTTGATGAATCAGCCATGTTTAAGTGAATAATCAAATAAAGACATAAATAATTAATATATATATAATTGATATATATATAAAATATATAAATTCATAACATTTTATGTATTTATTCCATGAAATGTATTATATTTCTTTAAGCAAAATCTCTAGGTAAGTAATCAAATTTTTGACATAATTTTGTTTAATCATCTATAAGATCAAAAATAAAATGTAATTGCATTCCAAATAAACAAGTTTAAAAATTATTTCATCAAAAAGGTACATTAAAAGGAATTTAAAACTAAAATAAAATTATTATGCATAAGCTTTAAATAACATATTTTATTCTAAAATAGTCCAACTTATATATTAATTTAAAAAGAAAAATTCAATTATAATTTGCAAATATTGATTTTACACTGAAATTTATTTCAAGCTGAATTAAAAAATGTATTGAAAACATAACTCAATCTTTTAAGATCATTTCCAAACATTAAAACTTCATAAGTCTAACATTCAATACCTGCATAGTTTTCGATGAAAACAAGCTTATTACATTTCATATATGTTTCCCCTAAACCTATACACGTATAGTTTTAAGAATTACACAAATTATTTAACCTTATGAATTGTTGGTCAACCACTGAGGGCAACCACTGTCAGTATTATGCTAATCCACAAGTATTACAAGAACCCTGTAGTATTGGAACATAAAGAGAAACAAAGAAATGGATGTTCAACACTATTAGGAAATGATATTTCATTAAGACAATATTCCTTTCTTGCTCTCTGAGAGGAAGGATTCAGCAAGTTGATTAAATTATCTTTATCCTTCCCCAATATATTAATCATCTATTGGTACATAAGAAATTACTCTAAAACTTAGCTACTCCAAACAGTATTTATTAGTTCACAGTTTCTGTGGGTCAGAAGCGAGGTGTGACTTAATTGAGTGTCTGTGAGTCCAAACACCCTGATGTTTGGCCCTCAAAGTAAAAGAATACAAAAATCACAAAGTAAGTACAAAAGTAAATAATTATTCAGAATGAGAAAATAAATTCCAACAAACTACAAATCTAATAAAATGGACAACTATCATAATGACAAAATCTAGAAAAATAAACATTTTTACTAATTAACTGCCAGACATAACTCTTTAGTACTTTATCCCTATGTTTTTGACAGTATAATCTTCTATCATTTCTTTTTATGACAATGATTTTACAACATATCTTTTTATAGGTAAAATGTAAAAATAATGTAGACTCCTATCTAGCCTATTTGGTCAAAATTTATCTTTATTTCTGATAGTTTAGGTAAGCTTTTCCTCAGCTTGACAACTTTTTATTGGTAATGTCATAAAATTTTAGAATGTCAAATTTGAGAAAACATCTATAAAGTTTCTTTCTTGTATGAGCTGTAAGATTTGGAAGCCTTCTTTATATAGATGAGTTACTGGCTCTGAACATTTTAAGTCTCGTCTCTCTTCCAGTACTTACATATTTCTTGTGCAAGGTGCTGTGTGATAGCTTCATTTCAAAACACACCTTGGGAATCACTGCACCTGCGTGCCACAGCTCTGGGAGAGTGAGTGGGCACAGTTGAACTAGGAGTATTTCTAGAAGCCATTCCTATAATGGGGCAACTATCAATAAATAATTATGTTAGCAAATTATATAAATATGTTTTATTGAACATCCTTTTAGCTGAGATCCCAAAATATCTGTGGCCACCTGACATAAGGAATAGTATGAGGAGGGGATGTCAGAGCAGGAAGAGACAGTGGTCTAGCTTTAGTGAAAATAGAATACTTTTAGAGTCATGTTCCAAAACATGATATGAAGACGTAGCTTTTCTAAAATCTTTCCCATGTTTTTGGAAAAGTCTTAAAGTTTAAGCTTTATTAACTTCATCATTATCCTCTGTTCCTGACAAAAGCAATCCAGGGAGGACAAGAAATTCCATATGCTGCCTATGGGACTGTGAGGAGCAGATCCTTTAATTTTCAGAATTTGATAGCTATTGAAGTTATTCCTGCTTAAAAAAAATGTAGTCACTGTGTGGCTTCATCTTTTCTGAGGGAAGAAACATGGATCCCTCCAGTCCCAGTTTCCATGACTCTGTGATGTTCTTTTTAAAATACCTTGAGCACCTTCAATATCACAGAAGGACTAATGGAGACTCATCTGCCCACTTGAACCTGAACTGGAGGAAGGTTCCCACTGTGATAGTGAAGGGGAAGTTGGCTACAGTGCTAACATCTAAGTAATGCGTGTGGGGGTGGCTCCAGGAGGGCTGCTTGCACTGGGAAAGCTGGGGTGCCCACCCAGACTGGAGACCTCTGCAGCTCAGACTGGACTGGATTTAGTTTCACTTCTGAATCACAGTGAGGCTCGGTTCTTCCTGTTAAATTTTATTTTTATTCGTCTGTTTAACAGGGTATTAATGGATCATTTTCCCTCAGATGGTGCCATGCTCTGAAAACAAAGCCTTAATTATAAGGGACCAAGAATTCAGCAATGACATCTGTCATGCTTTAATTAATTAAAGTGATCCTAATAAGACCCAGAAGAATGCATATCACATCTGAGCATGATTACATGGTACCTGTGTGATGGCCTGCATTTAGCAATTCTGGGATTCCTGCTTCTCCAAATGTTACTGAAATATAGACAACTCAGAGGGTGTCACAGATCTCAGCCATGTTAGATTATAGGAACCAAACCTAAAGATAGGTTTTTGAATCCAAATTGCAAATATTCAGTGGAGGGATTTTTGCTATTTGTAAAGGTTAAAAGGTCTCAGTGGAAATTGAAGTAAAGTAATTGGGTGTCAGTCAGAGAATTATTTCAATATCTTGTAACATGATTATTATTACTAAATCCCAGATTAGCCTAAAGGGTGGTGAATATATGTTCAGAACTTTCCTGGACCAGGCTCGATTTCAAATTTACTGCCTTAGGCCCACCTCGCACCCCAACTCAAGGGAGGCTCATGTTTGACACATCACAATGACCAAACTTTTGGTTTAGAAAACGTGAACAGACAAAAATGCACAAAAGAGAATGTGTGCTTTGCTTCCTCGCATCATTTTCTTAATTGCTAAAGCTGCAAACTCAGAAGACAGAAAAGTTGACCTAAATACTGCAAATCAATAGTTATTAAAAAAAAATAACTCTCTGTGGCATAAGAGTAAAGCTTTCATACTAACAGTGAAATTCAGGAAGATTTTTAAATCAGCTTTCAAGAAATTCACCGTAGGTTGAGCCAAATGTGTGAGTAACATTCAGTGCAGGTTGATTTCTGCTGCTAGTTTTACTGGCAAACAATGGCCCACTGCCAGAGTATGGTCAACCCACACAGCTGTTTTCAATGATTCACTTCCCGTGATTTCCCAGCTGACCCATTCAGCAGAACAGCAAGTTTTAAGAGCCAGTTACTAGCCTCGTTGCTGCAAGGAGCCCTCCTCTTCAATTGTGGGTATAATTTTAAGGGCTAACGTGAGGGATGGTTGCCCTGAGAAGCAAAACTCTTTCCATAACTAGAGTTTAAGCAGGCAAGAAAGGTTGAGAAGAAACTCAAGTGTTGATGTTTTGGTAAGGTGCTCACTGCATCTCTGAATCATAACATAACGCCTCTCCGACTTTCTGTCAGACAGAGCCCTGATTTTAGCCCAACATTCCAATCACTGAGGCAGTTTCCAAAATGTAGAAGATTCTTTCACTCATTAGTACCACTGCTATTCCCACTGGCTGGAATGATCCCTCCAGGGTAGGTTAGATTCTGCCTTCTTAATAGGGGGTATGGATAAAATGAAGGTTCCTTATGGCCAGGATACTCATGTGGCCCTGGTTGGCTGGCTCACTACAAACATGTGGGCAATGCATTGTTATTGACTCTATATAAAGAGCCCTGCCCAGTGCTCTGGGCGGTGCTGTGGCATGGCTGCAAGGCTGCAGGAGAGCACAGACTTGAGTGGTGGCAGCGCCGAGGACAGAGACTGAGATGGCTGTTGTGGCAGAGAGGCCCTGAGTGGACGGGATTCTAGTGCTTGACCTGCCACCATGGAAATAAAGTTGGGTATAAATCCTTTCACCCCAAGAACATTCTACTGTCATTTCTTTGGTCACATTGAATCCATAGTGAACTTGTCTGGGGCTAAAACCCATTGACAAGACACCTTGACTGCTTTAAATTACTTGAAAAGTCAGTATTGAAAAACTCTCCTTAAAATTATTTGTACATATCATTCTTTTATGTTATCTAGCTCTTTTATTAAAATACCACATTATAATGATGATGAAGATGATGAAAGAGAGTTTTGTATTATGTTCCATCCATTTTGCCAGTATGTTCCATTCATAGCTTCATTTAACTCTCCCAATAGTCTTGGGAGACTGGTACTACTATTTTCCTGATTTAGAGGTGAGGAAACTGAGGATTAAGGCAATTAAGTAATTAGCCCGACAACTCACAGCTAAAAGGGGCAAAGTGAGGATTCAA
This sequence comes from Manis pentadactyla, assembly GCF_030020395.1. NCBI lineage: Eukaryota > Metazoa > Chordata > Mammalia > Pholidota > Manidae > Manis > Manis pentadactyla. The sequence continues at coordinate 38,504,605 of NC_080032.1, read as the reverse complement.
ACCCAGGAAATCCTGACTCCAGAGACTAAGCTTTTAAAGCATTGTGCCAACTGAAAACAAAAAATAATAATCTGTTTCAAAAATACATAAATACAATGCTGCATTCTAAAAGCATCCAAATGCTGCTGCTGCTGATTTCTGTTAGCAAGATTAAATCAATGGACAGTACATTTCAATTTGCAGAGCAAGATGAAATTCTGGCTTGGGATATGCACGTAACATTCCAGTTACAAGTCGATGTAAGGAAAATTATCCACAAAGAGGAAGACAATGCTGAAAAATAGATTCCAAGAAAAATGCCCAATGACACTGGAGAATTTGCATAATCAAACTGTTAGTTATTGTTAGCAAAGCGTGGGGGCGTGGGCATTGGTCAAAGGAGACAGAAGGGAGGCAAAACTAAAAGATAAACATCTAGTTCTTTGCTTTCAAGGGTCTCCACTACCGTCCCCCACTCCAGTTGCTTGAATGAATTAATTCTTTTCATAGAAGCTGACATTACAATAGGACATCAGCGACTGAAAAAGAAGAAAAACTTACGTGTGGAAAGCAAGTGCAAGGCTCAGAAAGAGTGTACTTAGAACAGACCTTTCATGTGGCCACATTTTGCACAGCTCCTTTGAAACTCCAGCCACATATCGTAGTCGTTTAACGCAACACAGAGAGAGTGTTATTCCTTAAACTTAAGTGGAATTATTGTTATTTTTTATTATGGCTTTAAAACAGAGAAGGAGGGTGATAAGAGCAAAATAAATTCAACTCTTTGGCTAAGGCGACCATGGTGTTCACAGGCAGACGACCTTTCTTCTCTGCCCCTCAGTTTCCATACCCACCCCCAACAGCTACTAACTGATTTCTCATGATGAGGAGGTGAATGCAGGAGGCTTTCTAAAGATTCAGCTTGGTGTTTTTCTCCCTTCCTTCTTGCCCATCCTTCGGCAGTTGTGAAATAACTGAGCATTGGTTGGCAATATTCTCTAAGTTTATAGGTCTATGGTAGTTAAATCACATTGTCAGAAATATTTTCTTTATTCAGTTGGATTTCCTGGTTGAGTTTCCTGTAAAATTTTCCCAGATAGTCAGAGAAGAGAGACAAACAGGAAAGAAGGTGTGGAGGGAACATCACAGGGTGGTTTTGTGTGTGCAGCTGATCTGTGCCACATGTGGTCCGAATTAGGGAAAGCTGCAGAGTCATCACTGGAGCAGAAAACATTTAAGATCACTCTGTAAGTTCCAATCAAACAGACACTCCTCAAGAATGCTAGTTGGGAGAATGGTGGGAAGCTGGAGGGGCACAAAAAAAAGATATGAGGGGCTGTAAAGAAAAAAAAAGATCATTGATCATTCCATTAACCATTCTTTTCAGAAGTCACTTTATCCAATGTAACATGCATGCTACATTGCATAATCCTTTCTGTAACACAGGCTAGAAACATTTTAACCCCATTTTGCAGATGAGAAGACTGAAGTTCCCAGAAGCTAAGTAACTTCCCCAAGTTCAGTCAGCTAGTGACCATCTAGGCCAGGATTGCAACAGGAGTCCCAGTGATATATGCGCCAGGATGTGTAATTTTTCAAATTAGTTTAAGCAAAAATAGGGAATGTATTAATTTCATGAAGCAAGTCATGGGAAGTAGAAAGTTCTAGTCCCAGAAACAACTAGTGCCAATGGATATGCTGGGTAGTTAGGGCTTCTTCCCAACCTCAGTCCGTCTACCCTTCCCTCTCACCTCCATCCCTGATCTATTTCTTGGCACATGTAAGCTTTGTTCTCTCCATCCTTTCCCACAGTCTGAACCCACAGCCACAGGTGGTTCAGTGTCCTCTTACACTTGCATGACGAGGCAAACGGAAGGCTTCCCTGCCTCCTCCTGGAAACTGCCTGGGAAAAGGCTATTATTATGATCCTGATTTAGTTGCATAACCATTTCTGAAACAATTAGAGTGTGCTTGGGATGGTCACAGTGACTGGTTCAGGCTAGGCCATGTGCCTATGCTTATGATCGGGGTCTGTAGCACTGGAATTAAAACTCCTTACAGAATCACACTGGACGAGAAGCAGCTGCCCAAGCAGAAAAAAATTGTTGTTTGGGGCCATATAAGACACCAAATAACCACTCTCTAGGTAGGAAAAAAAAAAATTGGAGGAGGGTGGAAATAAGTTTTAATTCCATTCTGCTCTTCCTGGATATATGACATTGAACCTTAGTCACAATGGTAAATGAGATCTAAAGAACAAACCCCAGAGTTGTCAATGCAAAATAACTAATTGCTAAATGAAAGGATGATAAAATGCTAGGTAAATGCAAGGTTTTAACATTAATATAGCTTTGATCTTTAATCTAAAATTTTCCTTATCTAGGTTTATGATTTCAGAACATGTTTTTCTCCCCCTCACCTCCCACATTGTGGCCACTCTCCCCAGGCACTGTGTTCAAATACACTGTAAATGCCTGGAAAGCAAAGACAGTGTTTTCTGCATGTTTTGTGTTCCCAGAACACCTAGCAAAAGTCTGGGCATAGTCCTGTGTTAACTGCAATTGTTTAAAAAGTACTTGTTATCTTATATGTTGAAAAGATTAAGAGACTGGTCGCATTGGGAGTCCATAGTCAAATTTAGCACTGCTTATGCTAGTGGTCTAGGTCATGGGCAAATAAGTAAGAATGGGAAGTCAGTGTTAATATTCACTTACCTAAAATAAGCAAATGAGTGACATTTTATCAATGACTTTGGCCTAAAGTTGCAAGGTTATGCTAAATCATTTTCATATTCAGTGATAGTGTTGCCTTGAAAATGGGGAATATTATGATTGCCAAACTGTTGTAACCCACACTACATTACAAGCTCCCATTACTTAATTCTGTTCTTCTCATGATCATTTTTCATACATTTCCATGTGTTGATTATGTTCACACTGATGTTCTGAAATAACCTCAGCCAAGCTCATTATATATTTTGATGGAAAAGCACTTAAATCTAAATGACAATTTACATTTACTTTAAAAAAATAAATTTGTAAAGATGTGAAAACTTTTCCCTAAATAGACTATGCTTTTGAAATTCCAATTGAATTTTATAATGTGTCCCACAAAATATGGACGCATCATTATTTTGGCTGAAAATTACTGGGTATCTCACCCAATTATTCATGGCTTTGAAACATGAGTTACTGTTTCTTGTCTTTTTGTCAATGGGTTGAAAACTCTCTTATATGAATGCCCTGAATTGTGGGTGAGTGCTGAAGAGATGCCGGTGGTTTAAGGATACCTATGGTTTATCTGGATTGTGTGTGGAGGAAGTTCAAGTGTAAAGGCCCTGCAGCATTGATCTGGATGTCAGCATTTCTTTCATGTGACAACAGAAGGCAAGAATCTCCTACCTCACTTTGTTGATTGTGCTCCAATTGGCTTGAGTTGCTTTTTCTTCTTGAGTTGCTTGATTACTTTTCAGTAAAGCTTTTGAAAAGCTTCCCATTATTCTAGAATATGGTCCAAACTGTTTCAGGCTGCTCTCAAGGACTTGTAGATTGTAGCCCCAGCCTAGCTCGTGGCTGAAATGTGTGTCCCCACCCTGCCATGCTCCAGCCACACTCTCTTTCAGTTCCTCTAAGGACTGCAGTCAGCTTCCCACAACTTAACACAATGTATGTTCATGGATCTATTCCCCCTGCCTGGAAGGCTCTCCCTCCCTCTCTCTGATCCGGCTAATTCTCACCAGCTCCTAAGTTTCCGATTAAGTCTCATTTCATCCTGACCTCCCAGGCCATGGGAATATTTTCAAAGGGCCATATGTTTTATGTTTAAGTTTCTAAAAGTCTAATTAAGGTGTCTAATTGTTTGCTTAATAATGGACAGTATTGTCCCAGAACTAGTGGGAACCAGGAATAAAGAGCAGAAGAGCAGGAGCACTCAGATTCCTCACAGGCCTTTGGTGGCCTTTTCCAAATTCCAGTTCCCTCGAGAACAAAGCAAGGAGAACAGGAATGGAAAAAGGGCAAAAAGCTCCAAGACTGGAATTGGCCACAGATGAGTCCACAAATCCAACAGCTTTCCTGGGCTTGTCTGTGAATAAGATGAGTAAGGAGTTCATGAAACCACAGGAGGGAAGTGGTCCTTGGGGCAATTATCAGTTCCTAACTGTGTGCGAGGTTCCCCACGGGGCTCCTGGCTGCGAACAACGATGCCTACGGGCACACTCTCAGTCCAATTCAGGCTTAGCATTTTTAGCCTGTACCCTTCTCTGTCTCTCTTTGACACAGTTTGAAGAAATGAAGAGTGTCTGTGTCTGTGTGTGTGCATTCAGAAGACTACCAATGTATTTCAACTTGACAATTTCACGTACAATGTTCCATACTTGCAAATGACATCTTCACACCATTTCTGAAATGTAACTGGTAATATTCCAGAGCAGATAAGAGGGGAGCAAAGTTCTCCTGGGTTGAAGACTGACCTCAATCTACAATTTCTTATCTACCACACATCCCATGTTTTCCTTATTAGCAGCATCACAACTAATTATTTATGTCCCTAATTATGTTTCATGTTTCTGCCCAGTAGTCTGTGCATTTCATAAGGTTTGGTACTGCTTTTCTGGTTTGTTGTTTTAATCCTGCTGCTGAGAATGCAATAGATCTCAATATACATTTACTAAAGGAATAAATGATAAAATAAAATGGGGAGACGAGATAGAAGAGGCAACAAGCAAATTGTAATTTTGCATTTCCTTACTAGCTCTGGGCTTTAACAGTATGTGCTCCAGAAACCCCTCCTACTATTTTCTCTAGCTCCTCATCCCCAACTGTGCATGTTCATCTCCTTGTCACCTGCAAATTATTTAAATGCTCTATAACTAAAGGAAAGAAGTCACTCATTTTTCTGACTGTGGAGGAATCACTTAAAGTTTCTAAATTTGGTTAAGTCTTACTGGAATGTAGAGGGATACAAAATCTTTAGAGTAAGTTATAAAGTCTATTTTGTTGTTATTGTTAACATCCAGGCCATAAAATTTGATTGTGAGTAGTCATCATTTGCAGGTACTGAGAGTCATTCAGTGCACATTTCAAATAACACAGCAGATGGATTCTCTAGTGCTTCCTTGAAAGGCGAAGTTAATAGTAAACATTGTTTTGGTCTGAACAAATATATTTGTAGCGGTACATGTGATCGTGGACACACACCCTTGTGATTGCAGATCACATAGTTAGACTTCCCTTTGAGGTAAGGATGGAAAATAAAAATATGGACAGAACACACAGCGGATTACAGCAATACTTCCCATTAGCTGAAGACAGAGCGTAATGTTGTCACTGGGACTTATTTTTAAGTTTCTAAAACAAGCCAGCTGGAAACTTACAAAAGATAAAGTCTGTCAGTTTAAAACACCAAAATGAGTTGCCAAGAGACATTCTGATAGAGATCTAACGAATAAGGGAAAGAGCTCATCAGGAACCCTGTGTGAGTGCCAGCATCTGCTCCAGTTGATTCTCCGCATCAGAAAAAGGTGGTTCCTCTGAGTGGACAAGGAAGAATCCAGATTGGGAAGCAAAGGCTGTGGGTCCGTGACGCTGTCCTCCTGGTGGGCACCTTTGTGCGGTGCACAAACCATGCAACTGTAAACCCTGCTTTTAGTGAGACTTGAAATAAATTGATAAAGTTTGCTGGGTAAGATCTATTGCATTTTGATACTTTCTTTACCCATTCATTCTCTTTTAATTAGCTTGAGAGGCAATTAAACAACATGATTAAAGACATGGGCCTGGACACAACAGGATAAATCCTGAATTTATCACCCAATACTTCAGTGACCTTTTACTGCCTCCTCTGAGCCTGGGTCACTTCAACCATAATATTGAAATAATAGTGTCCTCATTAGTAATTTATTGTAAAGAATAAATAAAATGAGGTATGTAATGTGACTTGCACGCTCTTTGGGACATAATAGGTGCTTAACAAATGACATTTGCTGCTGTATTATTTACTTTTTTAAAAAATGGTAGGCTTAATAAGGAGACCTTTTAAAAGGAAGGAAGTTTATCTTGATGTCAGTAAAACCATACAGATGATCTTTCCCCAGATAACTCTAACCACTGGTGGCAATATATCAACATAGCAAATTAGTTAAGCGAAGACATTTTTTTGAATATTTAATTATGAAAAAAATAATGATGACAATGTAATGAATGGGAGCTCTTTCCTGATTTTTGACAATACTAAAAGATACAACAAATGGTCCCTATCCATGAAGTGACCTGGATATCAACAGTTCATTAAAAATGCAAAAACTGCTTAATCTAGGAAGGAATACAGACTGTACTCATATTCCTCATATCCTAATTTTTTCCATGAAATTAAGAAACTTATTTCATACACACATGTATGATATCACTCACAGCTTGTGATGCCAGAGCCCACAGAACACAAAGCTGATAGGGTGTGGAGCTGGAATTTTATATGTCAGTCCTAGCTTCACATATAGTTATTTTGCAAATGGATTTCAAAAAATAATTACATTAATCAAAACTCTATTTATTCTCCTCTATCAGTATTGATTTCAACTACACTTACTAAATTTATATTCTGCCTGCTCAGTCGCCTGCCTCCTACTTGCCCCTCACTTCCCTGGGCTAAGGGGACATATGTATCTACATACCGTCAATATGCTCAGGGTACTCCTTGGAAATAAGGTATCTATGAAACCCAAACTTGAAAAAGCAAGAATTAGGTTCACCTTTTTCCTACCCTTGCTTCTCAATAGACCTTCTTCTAAAATTCTTTAGTCTACCCTGGTTTTTTAATTATATTTTTTGTATAAGCAAATGATGATTGCATTATATTTAGTTCTCTGAAAATTGCTAACTTACCTCATTTTGGGTATGATGTTTTTGGGTCATGAAAACTAATGGGCAATAAAGACTTTTAGAAGCAGCTTAAAAAACTGATGTTTAAATAGTCTGAGGTATCACCAGAGAGTGTCCGCAGTTCAGTGAGAGAGAGAAAATAATTAACGAATTTGACAAAGGTTAACATCTGGGGGAGCCTGAGTAGGGAATAAACAGTAATTCTTTGTACTATTATTGAAGTTTTGTCATTAGTTTGAAATTACTTCAAAATTTAAATTTTTTTTAAAAATGCCAGATAAGATTTTAAATCACAATGACCCGTGACCACTTAAAATGGTGAGGAACAGTGGTGATTGGGGCCCACAGGCAAAGTCCTCAGTATGAACGCATTAGATAACACCTTACACCAAAGCTCAGTTATCTTCAAAACACATCAACTCAGCTCAGTAGATCCTGGTTAAGATCTAAATAACTTCAAAATCCAAACCTAGTCTTCCCAATTGCCACCAATAAAATAAGATAAAATACAAAATAAAATAAAGTGCAAAGCCTTTCAAATAAATTTTGTTTGGAACACAATTCCAGACATCATTTAATCTCCTTACTTACCATACCAAAGAGTATACCAAAGAAAAGCAACCCAGTTTGCAAGCCACACCTAGGCACTCTCATCTGTGTCACATACTAATGACCAGTGCTTTTTTCCTAGTTACTGGGCATTTTAATCATCTCGGTTGTCTTTAGAAAACCCACCAGGGATCCACAACCCATCACTGCCATCTTCTCACACCTCTCCCTCGAAAACAGAGCCATCTGCAACTCTGAACCTGCCAATCGTACAGTAACATGCACAGGAAATGCCTGTGCCCTCTGCAATCATTTAATCCTTCATTCATTTCAACATGATGGCATTTTATGACTTCCCTCAAGTGGCAACACCAATTATCCTCACAGTTCATCTGCATTTCTAGAATAACATGTTTGAAAGCTCCCTTCCTACCCCATGTCTCTCGGCAATAAGTTTACTGAGGGAGACATTTTACCTTTACATTTTTATTTTGGAGGAAAAACTGGCCACCAGACATTTGTTTTCCATGGGGTTCTTTGAAAGAGGTACACACAAGCAGAGAAGACTAAAATAGAATAGAATAAATTGGGACACCAGGATAAACATGTGCTTCATTTCTGATGTTCTGACCTATTTTTAAAAGCTAAGGAAAAAATGAGATCTGTCCCTCCTTCTAAGGATTCCATGGGGATTCTCTCAGTGCAGTGTTAACATAGAGCATAAAGTAGCTCTGCATTCCAGCTTTTTTGAATTTCCAAAAGAAATGATTATCACTTTTTTTTCTCTCAAAAAATATTCTCTTTCTGGTAGCTCAGTGATCCAGCAGTTGTCACTCCTTAGACTTGAGTACTATTGTTAAGGTCACTCGATTTCCGAGATTTCTTAATTTTCTGAGTTTTCAATTCAGAATGGTATGAAAATATGAAAGACAGGCTATTTGATCTTTCAAAGTCCCTCCATTGCCTGACTGGTCTCTCTTTGAGGAGAGAAATTGAGAGTCATTTGGAATATGATTTTAGTACCATGAAGAGAATGTGATGTAATTTATTTCAAAGAATGCATTCACCTGAAAATGGTCAATTGCAGTCAATTGCAAATTATCCATGAACACAGGATAGAGACATAGAGCCAGTGAAATTCCAGGATAACCCGAATCCTTCTTTTATTCCTTGCTCCTTGCTCGCCATGTTCCTTCCTGCCACAGGCTCTTTGAATATGCTGCTTTTTATTGAACATGATAATGCTTTATGCAAGTTCATCTTTTCCTTATTTCTTTTCTTATATATATATATGTCTTACCAATCATTCAAAGGATTGGATCAATAGAATGGGCATTTACTAATTTAACAACTATTTATGTAGCCAACAGTGGGCAGTCCTTTGTTGGCATCCAGGATGTACGAATGAACAAGGTAAAGGCATTGCAGTCATTAAAGGAGACATCCACAGACAGGAACTATATTCTGGCAAGGCCAGCACCCTGGTGGAGGCACCAATCAAATGGAAACAGAGTAACATGGTAATAAAGAACAGGTGGTCTGCTGTCACATTGCCTGGATTTATTCCTATGGTTATGTATTAGCTGTGTGACTCTCTGGACCTCAGTTTCCCCATCTGATAAATGAGGTTGATGATAATGCTATATCTACCTCAAACGGCTGCTTCGATGATTAAATAATGTGCTATATATACTGTGCTTAGAAGAGCACCTGTGTCTAGTATGGTTTGTTCTCATTGCCAATGCTATAGGAGTTCAGTTTATACATGACTTAATCTACCCAGAAACTTTTTAGGAGACCTAGCATCACAGTTGTATTTTTAAGAGCACACCAGCGCAGAAAGCATAGACTTCTCTTTCAAAGAAAGGAAATGGTCAAAAAAACCCCATTAATTATTACTGCCTCTGTATATGCAAGGATTTCAGACCTTTTGTTAGTGGTGATTTCTGGCCACATCCAACCAATAAAGGTTATACCTTATGAAGCAAAGAGAAGGCAAACCTCAAACTGGTGAGTTCTCTTTTCCTAAATAGATTCTGCTATGTGATACCTGGAAAATTAAAATGAGAGTGTATTGATTTCTCTAAATTGTAAACATGACAAAGCAAATGGAAAATTCCAAATATTTAAAGCCTTAAGGTTACATTGGAATTTAAAGAACTTAAAGCTATATGCTCTGTTTAGCCTAAAAAGCAGCCTTGGCAAGAGAGAGAATGGTAGAGCACAGTCAGCCTGGGATGATAACATGAATATGAATGAAATGTATTTCCCTGTAGAAATGTTCAAAACCAAAGCAACACTATACACTTTTGATTTTCCTGTAAACTGATGGCTTTTGAAATTATTTCTGTTCATTTAGGAATTCCTTCAAACATCACTCGATATTTTTCTTAAAAAGAAAAAGTAAAGTGTGGCTTTTGAGGAGGGCAGTATAGAATTGTTTGGTGACAAAAAAGATGTTTGAATTAATGTTTTGTGAATGAAGACCTTTGACAAAATAGAAAGTGGTCAAGCCGGGATCCATTCATTATCTTTTCATTCAATAAGCACTCTTGCTAAGGCCCCATTATGTGGTGGGGTATTATATACGAGGTAGATTTATTTTAGTCCTCAGGGAGTGCACCCAAACACAGATGGTTAGGGATGGATGTGGTACGGCGTAGGGAATGCCCAGGCAGACTGTGTGTTAGGTGATGGGAGGCCCTTAGAGGGGTATAACTCAGCTCAGCTGGGAAAGGGAGGTGCTCGGGAACAGTCATGGAGAAGGCAGTTCTGAGCTCCTCCTCATCTTGGAGGATGAAGTAGCATTAGCACATCAGGGATGCTGGGAAGGGTGTCCAGTCATGAGGAAAAGGAGGAGCAAAGTCCCAGAGCAAGGAATCCAGGATACATTCAGGGAAGAAAACGTGCATCTGCTGGGACTGTAGTATGGAAATGCAGTATTAAATGCGGGGCCTGGCCTGGGCGAGAATTAGAGAGCTCACCAGGGGCCAGATCTTTATAAGCATTAAGGAATACAGACTTCATCCTTCAGGGCAATGGGCAATGTGGGAGAACCACGGTGGAGAAGACAGGATGAAACCAGAAGGATCCCTCTGGCCAAGGTGAGAAGAGTTGGAGAGACAGACAAGAGGATGAGAAACAGAAAGACTCCCAGGGAGGCTGTTGCAATGACTCAAGTTATTTTTTTTTAATTTTTAATTTTGAAATAATTATAGATTGACAGCAATGTTATTAAGTAAACTATGACCTTACTCAGATTTTATGACCTTATTATATATAGTTTTATGAAATGTTATCACACTTATGAGTTCACATAATGTCTACCACAGTCAAAATAAAACCCAAGTGAGTCTTGATTAGGACTTAAACAAACAAAAATGGAGAAGAGGGGCTTGTCACCACATCTCTGCCTCCATTGTCTACTCCTCTTCTGTCTGTAGAAACAATCTCCCTCTCTGTCACATGGACCTTTGTATTTATGTTTAGAGCCCACTAGGATAATCCCGGATAGTCTCCTCATTTTAAGATTCTTAACTTAATCCTAGCTGCAAAAACCTTTTTTATTTTTTACAAGGAAACATTTGATAATACCAGATAACATTCACAGATTTCAGGGATTAGAATCTGATATTTTAGAGAATAGTCTACCACAATATGCTACCCTAAAAATAAGAATTACATAGTAAATACGACAAGATTATTGATCACTTTAACCAAACTGAGATGCTCTGCCAGCACCACACTGATACTCAGATGGCCTTTGAGAAAGCCTAACTGGTTACTGTAAGAGGACAAATCTGTGACCCAATTTACAAAGCCAGCTTAGCGCTGGTGCTTCTCAAAGACCAAGAGAGGCCTCAGCCCCTTCCCTTTTCTGAGGCCCCTAGTATATTAAGAAATCCCAAATGGTATTAGAAAAATGAATGTACATACATATGCCCCATGCAGCCTATAAGAGGTTCTGTTAGGAGTCCTGTGCTTTTGGGATTTACCACCCAGCTCCCCAGGCCACCACCTCGCTCACGACCCTGCACAGTGAGCACTTTCTGCTTTGTCTGGTTATATCCATCCACAGCCAAAGTTGTCATGCTGACATATCAGACCATAAGCAACCTGGCCACAGTGCATGCAAGAGGCCACAACTGTCCAGGATCTGGGGGTGAGGCCATAGGCAGGAGGGACTGGGTCCACGGGACTAAACACAGAGTCAAGCCAGTACATCTGGTGAAAGGAGAGGATAGGTAGGCCAAACAGGACAGACAAATGGACAGCCTACAGGGCCTAGGCTGACAGACAAAACTAGGTTCAAAGCATCAGAACCTAAGACACTGGAGCAGAGCTGCCTGATCAGGACCAGAGGGAAGAGGCAGAGCCTAGAGCAAGTGCTTTATATTTATTCTGTCATAGCCTTAAACAGCCTTGGAAAATAGGTGTTATGATCTTCATATTACAGACGATAAAACTGGGCTTAGAGAGGTAGAGTAAACTTTTCAAAGTCATTTTGGGAGAGTGTAACTCTTGAGTGGAGAGGGCATCAGGGGTGCCACGTTGGCTAGGGTACTTAGAATACTATTAGCTCCTTTCCTCGGGTCTCCCTAACTTTATGTTCAAATTACTACCCAGTCATGCAAAATGGGTGATAATTGGCCATCCCACAGCTGGGAGTAAAGCAAATAAATGACAAATCAGTTAATTTTGTGTCTGAGAATAGAAACAGGCCCTAAGTCTGAGCAGTCTGGGTCTGTCCTGGCTCTTAGTAGATGCAAACTGTTCTTTCCAACTGCAAATCCAAAGGAATCCTATGAGCCCCTGCCCTGGGGCTCCCCTGTCAGGGAGGGTGGATTCTCGCAGGGGGTGTGTCCTCCTCTGAGTGTTTCTGTGTATCTCTACACAGCTCTGCTTCCTATCATTTTTCCCAAGTTTCTGACTTGAAATGAATCTCAGCCATGCCAGCATCCTGTTCTCCTGGGCCTGAGGACCCAGGCTAAGCTCTGTCCTGCTGGGTTACCTACTCAGTCCTTCAGGAAGGAAGACCGTCCAGCACCGCTGGATAGAATATAGACCCCCACCTTTCACCCAAGCAGGTAGGAGTCTCTGTATTTTCTGGCTGTCTTCTCCTCAGTCAGTCTGGCCAAACTGAAAGAGCCAACTCTCATCTATAGGGTGGAGAAAAGGGGAACTGACTTCTACAACCCTGCTGATAAGCAAAAGCAAAGGAGATTTGGAAAGGTCAAATCTAAACATAGGGACAGAGAGCAAGAGTTATTCCCTAAACATGGCTACCAGCACAGGACAAGTAACAAACTGCATGTAGGGTGTGGAGGTCCCAGAAAGAGGCTCTTTGAGGTATTTGAGGACAAGTCTATGGGTTGGATGGGGGTAGTTAAGGTCACTGTGCCGATTTGAACAAAAAGTAATGAACCACATTTCTTTTTTTTTTTTTTTTAAATAATTATTTTTTATTGAAGGGTAGTTGATGCACAGTATTACATTACATTAGTTTCAAGTGTACAACACAGTGGTAGAACATTTATATACATAATTCGAGGTTCCAGCTATCACCCTACCAAGCTGTTACAATATCTTGACTATATTCCTTATGCTATACATTACATCCCGGTTACTTATTTATTTTACCATTGGAAGTCTGTCCTTTTTTTTTTTTTTTTTTTTTTTTTTTGTGAGGGCATCTCTCATATTTATTGATCAAATGGTTGTTAACGACAATAAAATTCTGTATAGGGGAGTCAATGCTCAATGCACAATCATTAATCCACCCCAAGCCTAATTTTCGTCAGTCTCCAATCTTCTGAGGCATAACAAACAAGTTCTTACATGGAAAACAAATTCTTACATAATGAATAAGTTACATAGTGAACAGTACAAGGGCAGACATCACAGAAACTTTCGGTTTTGCTCATGCATTATGAACTATAAACAGTCAGTTCAAATATGAATACTCATTTGGTTTTTATACTTGATTTATATGTGGATACCACATTTCTCTCTTTATTATTATTATTTTTAATAAAATGCTGAAGTGGTAGGTAGATACAAGATAAAGGTAGAAACATAGTTTAGTGTTGTAAGAGAGTAAATGTAGATGATCAGGTGTGTGCCTGTAGACTATGTGTTAATCCAAGCTAGACCAGGGCAATAAAACATCCACGTATGCAGAAGATTTCTCTCAGAACAGGGGGGGTGAGGTTCTAAGCCTCACCTCTGTTGATCCCCAATTTCTCACCTGATGGCCCCCCTGCGACTGTGCCTGTCTTAGGTTGTTCCTCCCTTGAGGAATCTTACCCGTCTCTGGCTAACCAGTCATCTTCCGGGGCCATACAGGGAAATGTAAAGTTGGTAAGTGAAAGAGAAGCCTTATTGTTTGGAAAGGTTAGCTTTTTACTTCTTTGCAGATTTATGCCCTGTGGCTTCTATGCCCAGCATTTGTCTTGAGGTATCTTTACCACTTGGAGGAGTTATGATACTCGGTAAATTTGATATGAGGCACGAATTCTATTTAAGAATTCGTTATAATTAGGAAGGAAGAAGAAAAGCTATAGAAGTAGCAGGCGGAAGAAAACATGGGAAGATTGATTATTTCTTTGGCATATCTTCTTGTAGAGTACTTCAGCATGAATAGGTTTTAAGCTACTACTTAAATTGCACACACACATTAACATAATAGGAGTATAGTTACATAACCAAAGCATATCTGTAATTACCAGCCATCTCCAGTGAAACCAAGTAAACCAGTTAGGCACCTTAGGCATTTGTGAAAACTTATCTATGACATGGTGGATATTGTCCAACTGAACTTGAGCAGTCTGAGAGAAATCAGACAAATTAAAACAACCCATTCCTGGGGACTGTTCACATGCCATATGTTCTTTTAACAGTAAATAGTCTGTAGTTGTAAGACTTTGGAGCGCTACAATTTGCACTTCTCCAAATTCTTGGTTGAGTTCCAACAGTATAGATCCAGTCAAATTTGTTGTTTTACTGTATGCACAGGCCAGCTTAGATATCTCCTTCCTCATTCCCATGGCAAGTCCAGGAACTGGTGGGATGAGTGCATCTACAGCTGTAGCAGTGCGTGGATCTTTGTTGGGGTTTTTTGATGATCATCTTCTGGCATGAGTCTTCCAGAGAGTGCAGATGTTGGAAGTTCTTTTTCATATCGTATCTTAGTTCTTTTTCGAGGTAGCCCAATTAGGCTTTGATCCTCTGTATAAACACAAACAGACCCTTTGCCTACACTTTTATATGCCCTTTATACCCTTGTGTAGAACTCGTTGGAGGTTACCACACAGGAACTGCCCTTTTTTTTTTTTCTTTGTTTTTGGTATCACTAATCTACACTTACATGACGAATATTATGTTTACTAGGCTCTCCCCTATACCAGGTCTCCCCTATAAACCCCTTTACAGTCACTGTCCATCAGCATAGCAAAATGTTGTAGAATCACTACTTGCCTTCTCTGTGTTGTACAGCCCTCCCTTTTCTCCTACCCCCCATGCATGTTAATCTTAATACCCCCCTACTTCTCCCCCCCTTATCCCTCCCTACCCACCCATCCTCCCCAGTCCCTTTCCCTTTGGTACCTGTTAGTCCATTCTTGAGTTCTGTGATTCTGCTGCTGTTTTGTTCCTTCAGATTTTCCTTTGTTCTTATATTCCACAGATAAATGAAATCATTTGGTATTTCTCTTTCTCCGCTTGGCTTGTTTCACTGAGCATAATACCCTCCAGCTCCATCCATGTTGCTGCAAATGATTGGATTTGCCCTTTTCTTATGGCTGAGTAGTATTCCATTGTGTATATGTACCACATCTTCTTTATCCATTCATCTATTGATGGACATTTAGGTTGCTTCCAATTCTTGGCTATTGTAAATAGTGCTGCAATAAACATAGGGGTGCATCTGTCTTTCTCAAACTTGATTGCTGCGTTCTTAGGGTAAATTCCTAGGAGTGGAATTCCTGGGTCAAATGGTAAGTCTGTTTTGAGCATTTTGATGTACCCCCATACTGCTTTCCACAATGGTTGAACTAACTTACATTCCCACCAGCAGTGTAGGAGGGTTCCCCTTTCTCCACATTCTCGCCAACATTTGTTGTTGTTTGTCTTTTGGATGGCAGCCATCCTTACTGGTGTGAGGTGATACCTCATTGTAGTTTTAATTTGCATTTCTCTGATAATTAGCGATGTGGAGCATCTTTTCATGTGTCTGTTGGCCATCTGTATTTCTTTTTTGGAGAACTGTCTGTTCAGTTCCTCTGCCCATTTTTTAATTGGGTTATTTGTTTTTTGTTTGTTGAGGTGTGTGAGCTCCTTATATATTCTGGACGTCAAGCCTTTATCGGATGTGTCATTTTCAAATATATTCTCCCATACTGTAGGGATCCTTCTTGTTCTATTGATGGTGTCTTTTGCTGTACAGAAGCTTTTCAGCTTAATATAGTCCCACTTACTCATTTTTGCTGTTGTTTTCCTTGCCCGGGGAGATATGTTCAAGAAGAGGTCACTCATGTTAATGTCTAAGAGGTTTTTGCCTATGTTTTCTTCCAAGAGTTTAATGGTTTCATGACTTACATTCAGGTCTTTGATCCATTTTGAGTTTCTTTTGTATATGGGGTTAGACAATGGTCCAGTTTCATTCTCCTACATGTAGCTGTCCAGTTTTGCCAGCACCACCTGTTGAAGAGACTGTCATTTCGCCATTGTATGTCCATGGCTCCTTTATCAAATATTAATTGACCATATATGTCTGGGTTAATGTCTGGATTCTCTAGTCTGTTCCATTGGTCTGTGGCTCTGTTCTTGTGCCAGTACCAAATTGTCTTGATTACTATGGCTTTATAGTAGAGCTTGAAGTTGGGGAGTGAGATCCCCCCTACTTTATTCTTCTTTCTCAGGATTGCTTTGGCTATTCGGGGTCTTTGGTGGTTCCATATGAATTTTTGAGTTATTTGTTCCAGTTCATTGAAGAATGTTGCTGGTAGTTTCATAGGGATTGCATCAAATCTGTATATTGCTTTGGGCAGGATGGCCATTTTAACGATATTAATTCTTCCTAGCCATGAGCATGGGATGAGTTTCCATCTGTTAGTGTCCCCTTTAATTTCTCTTAAGAGTGACTTGTAGTTTTCAGAGTATAAGTCTTTCACTTCTTTGGTTAGGTTTATTCCTAGGTATTTTATTTTTTTGGATGCAATTGTGAATGGAGTTGTTTTCCTGATTTCTCTTTCTGTTGGTTCATTGTTAGTATATAGGAAAGCCACAGATTTCTGTGTGTTGATTTTGTATCCTGCAACTTTGCTGTATTCCGATATCAGTTCTAGTAGTTTTGGGGTGGAGTCTTTAGGGTTTTTTATGTACCGTATCATGTCATCTGCAAATAGTGACAGTTTAACTTCTTCTTTACCAATCTGGATTCCTTGTATTTCTTTATTTTGTCTGATTGCCGTGGCTAGGACCTCCAGTACTATGTTAAATAACAGTGGAGAGAGTGGGCATCCCTGTCTAGTTCCCGATCTCAGAGGAAATGCTTTCAGCTTCTCGCTGTTCAATATAATGTTGGCTGTGGGTTTATCATAGATGGCCTTTATTATGTTGAGGTACTTGCCCTCTATTCCCATTTTGCTGAGAGTTTTTAACATGAATGGATGTTGAACTTTGTCAAATGCTTTTTCAGCATCTATGGAGATGATCATGTGGTTTTTGTCTTTCTTTTTGTTGATGTGGTGGATGATGTTGATGGACTTTCGAATGTTGTACCATCCTTGCATCCCTGGGATGAATCCCACTTGTTCATGGTGTATGATCCTTTTGATGTATTTTTGAATTCGGTTTGCTAATATTTTGTTGAGTATTTTTGCATCTACGTTCATCAGGGATATTGGTCTGTAGTTTTCTTTTTTGGTGGGGTCTTTGCCTGCTTTTGGTATTAGGGTGATGTTAGCTTCATAGAATGAGTTTGGGAGTATCCCCTCCTCCTCTATTTTTTGGAAAACTTTAAGGAGAATGTGTATTATGTCTTCCCTGTATGTCTGATAAAATTCTGAGGTAAATCCATCTGGCCCGGGGGTTTTGTTCTTTGGTAGTTTTTTGATTACCGCTTCAATTTCGTTGCTGGTAATTGGTCTGTTTAGATTTTCTGTTTCTTCCTGGGTCAGTCTTGGAAGGTTATATTTTTCTAGGAAGTTGTCCATTTCTCCTAGGTTTCCCAGCTTGTTAGCATATAGGTTTTCATAGTATTCTCCAGTAATTCTTTGCATTTCCTTGGGTCCGTCGTGATTTTTCCTTTCTCGTTTCTGATACTGTTGATTTGTGTTGACTCTCTTTTCTTCTTAATAAGTCTGGCTAGAGGCTTATCTATTTTGTTTATTTTCTCGAAGAACCAGCTCTTGGTTTCATTGATTTTTGCTATTGTTTTATTCTTCTCAATTTTATTTATTTCTTCTCTGATCTTTATTATGTCCCTCCTTCTGCTGACCTTAGGCCTCATCTGTTCTTCTTTTTCCAGTTTCGATAATTGTGACATTAGACCATTCATTTGGGATTGCTCTTCCTTTTTAAAATATGCTTGGATTGCTATATACTTTCCTCTTAAGACTGCTTTTGCTGTGTCCCACAGAAGTTGGGGCTTAGTGTTGTTGTTGTCATTTGTTTCCATATATTGCTGGATCTCCATTTTGATTTGGTCATTGATCCATTGATTATTTAGGAGCGTGTTGTTAAGCCTCCATGTGTTTGTGAGCCTCTTTGCTTTCTTTGTACAGTTTATTTCTAGTTTTATGCCTTTGTGGTCTGAAAAGTTGGTTGGTAGGATTTCAATCTTTTGGAATTTTCTGAAGCTCTTTTTGTGGCCTAGTATGTGGTCTATTCTGGAGAATGTTCCATGTGCACTTGAGAAGAATGTATATCCCGCTGCTTTTGGATGTAGAGTTCTATAGATGTCTATTAGGTCCATCTGCTCTACTGTGTTGTTCAGTGCTTCCGTGTCCTTACTTATTTTCTGCCCAGTGGATCTATCCTTTGGGGTGAGTGGTGTGTTGAAGTCTCCTCGAATGAATGCATTGCAGTCTATATCCCCCTTTAGTTCTGTTAGTATTTGTTTCACATATGCTGGTGCTCCTGTGTTGGGTGCATATATATTTAGAATGGTTATATCCTCTTGTTTGACTGAGCCCTTTATCATTATGTAGTGTCCTTCTTTATCTCTTGTTACTTTCTTTGTTTTGAAGTCTATTTTGTCTGATATTAGTACTGCAATCCCTGCTTTCTTCTCACTGTTGTTTGCTTGAAATATGTTTTTCCATCCCTTGACTTTTAGTCTGTACATGTCTTTGGGTTTGAGGTGAGTTTCTTGTAGGCAGCATATAGATGGGTCTTGCTTTTTTATCCATTCTGTTACTCTGTGTCTTTTGATTGGTGCATTCAACCCATTAACATTTAGGGTGACTATTGAAAGATATGTACTTATTGCCATTGCAGGCTTTAAATTCGTGGTTACCAAAGGTTCAAGGTTAGCCTCTTTAGTATCTTACTGCCTAACTTAGCTCACTTATTGAGCTTTTATATAGACTGTCTGGAGATTCTTTTCTTCTCTCCCTTCTTGTCCCTCCTCCTCGATTCTTCATATGTTGGGTGTTTTGTGCTGTGCTCTTTCTAGGAGTGCCCCCATCTAGAGCAGTTCCTGTAAGATGTTCTGTAGAGGTGGTTTGTGGAAAGCAAATTCCCTCAGCTTTTGTTTGTCTGGGAATTGTTTTATCCCACCATCATATTTGAATGATAGTCGTGCTGGATACAGTATCCTTGGTTCAAGGCCCTTCTGTTTCATTGTATTAAATATATCATGCCATTCTCTTCTGGCCTGTAGGGTTTCTGTTGAGAAATCTGACGTTAGCCTGATGGGTTTCCCTTTTTAGGTGACCTTTTTCTCTCTAGCTGCCTTTAACACTCTTTCCTTGTCCTTGATCTTTGCCATTTTAATTATTATGTGTCTTGGTGTTGTCCTTCTTGGATCCTTTCTGTTGGGGGTTCTGTGTATTTCCGTGGTCTGTTCGATTACTTCCTCCCCCAGTGTGGGGAAGTTTTCAGCAATTATTTCTTCTAAGATACTTTCCATCTCTTTTCCTCTCTCTTCTTCTTCTGGGACCCCTATAATACGGATATTGTTCCTTTTGGATTGGTCACACAGTTCTCTTAATATTGTTTCATTCCTGGAGATCCTTTTGTCTCTCTCTGTGTCAGCTTCTATGCGTTCCTGTTCTCTGATTTCAATTCCATCAATGGCCTCTTGCATTCTATCCATTCTGCTTATAAACCCTTCCAGAGTTTGTTTCATTTCTGCGATCTCCTTTCTGACATCTGTGATCTCCTTCCGGACTTCATCCCATTTCTCTTGCGTATTTCTCTGCATCTCTGTCAACATGTTTATGATTCTTATTTTGAATTCTTTTTCAGGGAGACTGGTTAGGTCTGTCTCCTTCTCTGGTGTTGTCTCTGTGATCTTTGTCTGCCTGTAGCTTTGCCTTTTCATGGTGATAGGAATAGTCTGCAGAACTGGGACGAGTGACGGCTGGAAGGACTTCCTTTCTTGTTGGTTGGTGGCCCTCCTCTCCTGGGAGAACAGCGGCCTCTAGCGGCTTGTGCTGCGCAGCTGCGCGCAGACAGGGTTTCTGCTTCCTGCCCGGCTGCTATGGAGTTAATCTCCGCTGTTGCTGTGGGCGTGGCCTGGCTCGGGCAGCTCCTCCAAAATGGTAGAGTCGCGTTGGAGCAGGAGCTGCTGGGAGGCTATTTATCTCCGTAAGGGGCCTTCCTGCTCCCTGCAGCCCAGGGGTTAGGGTGCCCAGAGATCCCGGATTCCCTACTTCTGGATTAAGTGACCCGCCCTGACCCTTTAAGACTTCCAAAAAGCATCCGCCAAAACAAAACAATGCCCACCAAAAAAAAAAAGAAAAAAAAATTTTTTAATTAAAAAAAAAAAAAAGAAGTTTTTAAATAAAAAAAAAAAAAAAAAAAAAAAAGGTGGTCGTTCGTTTTTCTTTATTCTGCGGTGCCAGCCTCAGGCCTCTGCTCACCGGTCTTGCTGCCCTGTTTCCCTAGTATTTGGGTCCCTACCCCTTTAAGACTTCCAAAAAGCGCTCGCCAAAACAAAACAGCAAAAAAGCAAAAAAAAAAATGGTCGCGCGCTTTTCTTATGTCCTCTGTCGCCCAGCCTCCAGTGCCCGCTCATTGTTCTTGCTGCCCTGTTTTCCTAGTATCAAGCGCCTTGCACTCTGGCCCGGATGGCGGGGGCTGGGTGTTCGGCAGTCCTGGGCTCCGTCTCCCTCCCGCTCTGCCTGCTCTTCTCCCGCCGGGAGCTGGGGGGAGGAGCGCTCGGCTCCCGCGGGGCTGTTGCTTGTATCTTACCCCCTTCGCGAGGCGCTGGGTTCTCTCAGGTGTGGATGTGGTCTGGATATTGTCCTGTGTCCTCTGGTCTTTATTCTAGGAAGGGTTGTCTTTGTTATATTTTCATAGATATATGTTGTTTTGGGAGGAGATTTCCGCTGCTCTACTCACGCCGCCATCTTCCGCCCCTCCTCCTGAACCACATTTCTTTAGTGACTTCATTCTGAGATCCATGACCTTAGTCACCCAGGGGCCTTTGTGCACACCTCCCTGTTTGCCCCTTCTTGGAGGTGAATGCAATAAAGTTACAGAAATTCTTTATTCACAAGCAGAATCACTACTACAAGAAAGCATATGATGAAGTACCATTTCCAGGAGATGTATTTTGCAGGCTTTTTGCCAATCCCTGCAGTATGTCATCTATAGAATGCTCACTGGGGCCAAAAGAATTTGCCTGGCTGAGGACCTTTAAAATAATAAAAAACTTAGAATACCTAATCCTTGGGAGAATTTATTTAACAGACAGAGAAATCTGTTGGAAGGAGAGTGGGCTTATTCAAAGCCAACTTTGGAAAATGCCTTTGCAGTGTCCTTGCTTCTAATCCAGTCAAAGGGCACCAACATAATTTGTTGTTTATGTTTGTGGGCTTGTGAAAAGCACACTTGCCCACTGGCGACATCCCTAGTGGGTATAATTTGGGTTAACCTGTCTTCTTCCTTCCTTGACACCAACCTGAAGGTTGTTTTGCCTTAAGTGCAGACATTTTGAAGGTGCTATCATGCCACTAGGGAAAGTCCAGAGGACAGTCAGTCCTTCAGGGAGGTGTGGACGTCCTCACTCAGGTAGACAAAGCTGCCTCCATGGATGGTTTCTCCACTTTGATCAGCTGAGGACTTCTCTGTGGTCAAGAAAAGAGCGAGGAGGTCTGACACCCTGGGGCCATTACTATCTCTGAGTAGGAAAAGAAAATGACTTCCTAGTGGGTATTTAGCTGAGAAGTTTTCATCCAAGGCAGGTCCTCGGCTTCTGCTTCTTTATCCTCTAAATGCCTTCCTTCTTAATTACCTTCCCTTCAAAGAAGACCAAGAATCAGCTTATGTCTCTGCTTGTATTTTCAGATTTGAAAGAGCACCTGTCCTTTCTGCTGAAGTTGATTCAGACATCTGGTATGGCCATCAAGGAGCCGTGCCAGGGCCTGGCGTGACTCCAGTTCTGACCCCCTTCTCAGTTTACTCCACGTTTCCCAAAGGGTTACCTGAGTGTTCCTACGCCTGAAGAACAGCATACAGTTTCTTCACCCTTGTGAAGTGCTTGCTTCTGTCTCTACAAATGGGAAATAAAGGAGGAAGTACCTTAAAGAGTGTCTCTTGCTTATAAACTGCTCGCGTTAAAATCGCTGATGAGATAATGTTGCGATGACTGTGAGAATCATTGGGGCTGACACTGGCCTGCTTGAATCTCATAGCCACAGTTGTTCCGTCTGATAGGAACTTCCATCCCTGGGTTTCATCACTTAAATACAGCCTGCAAGCGTGGAAAGGGATTCTGTTTGGAACTGTTTCCTGGTTCCTTTTATGTCCTGTTTTTCTAAGGGAAGAAACAAACACTAATTAAAAGAAAACAAAAATCTCAGTTTCTGCCTAAGATGAAAATGATGGCTTCCTAGAATTCCTGCCAGAGAGAATTATACTTGTGAAATCAGCCACCTGATGTGCATCACTTATTCCAGGAAACTTAAAGGTTGAAATAAACTTTCCAGGACAATATCCACTTGTCTCCATTTTGAGAAAGTTTTTTTTTTTTTTAAGAGAAAGGAATATTATCAGAAAAATGTACTTCCATAGCTGATCATCTGACACCCTTTAAATGATCAAAATTAAGGATATTTAAAGCATGCATTAATCATTGATTTACAGTTAGTTTTATCCTATCAGGGAATAATCCCCCTTTCTTTTTTTTTTTGTTATCATTAATCTACAATTACATGAAGAATATTATGTTTACTAGGCTCTCCCCTATACCAGGTCCCCCCTATAAACCCCTTTACAGTCACTGTCCATCAGCATAGCAAAATGCTGTAGAATCAATACTTCTCTGTGTTGTACAGCCCTCCCCTTTCTCCCACCTCCCCTTTATGCATGCTAATCTTAATACCCCCCTACGTCTTCCCCCCACTTATCCCTCCCTACCCACCCATCCTCCCCAGTCCCTTTCCCTTTTGTACCTGTTAGTCCATTCTTGGGTTCTGTGATTCTGCTGCTGTTTTGTTCCTTCAGTTTTTCCTTTGTTCTTATACTCCACAGATGAGTGAAATCATTGGGTATTTCTCTTTCTCCGCTTGGCCTATTTCACTGAGCATAATACCCTCTAGCTCCATCCATGTTGCTGCAAATGGTAGGATTTGTTTTCTTATGCCTGAGTAATATTCCATTGTGTATATGTACCACATCTTCTTTATCCAATCATCTACTGATGGACAACTTAGGTTGCTTCCAATTCTTGGCTATTGTAAATAGTGCTGCAATAAACATAGGGGTGCATCTGTCTTTTTCAAACTTCAGTGCTGCATTGTTAGGGTAAATTCCTAAGAGTGGAATCAAATGGTAAGTTTATTTTGAGCATTTTGAGGAACCTCCATACTGCTTTCCACAATGGTTGAACTAACTTACATTCCCACCAGCAGTGTAGGATAGTTCCCCTTTCTCCACATTCTCGCCAACATTTGTTGTTATTTGTCTTTTGGATGGTAGCCATCCTTACTGGTGTGAGGTGATATCTCATTGTGGTTTTAATTTGCATTTCTCTGATAATTAGCAATGTGGAGCATCTTTTCATGTGTCTGTTGGCTATCTGTATTTCTTTTTTGGAGAACTGTCTGTTCAGTTCCTCTGCCCATTTTTTAAGTGGATTGTTTGTTTTTTGTTTGTTGAGGTGGGTGAGCTCTTTATATATTTTGGACGTCAAGTCTTTATCAGATCTGTCATTTTCAAATATATTCTTCCATACTGTAGGGTTCATTTTTGTTCTATTGATGGTGTCTTTTGCTGTACAGAAGCTTTTCAGCTTAATATAGTCCCACTTGTTCATTTTTGCTCATTTTGAGAAAGTTTTATGATAGAGTTTCTTACCCTAAATTGTGTTGTTATCTGTGTTTCCACCTCTATTCTCCCCCTGGATGAAGACATCCCAGAAGGCAGGACTATTAGCTATTGTTTTGTAAGGTCAGAATGTTACAAAGCCTAGGGCAGAGCAGATAGCCAATAAAGCTATTGAATAAACAAAAGTTTTAAAAAATTGAAGAAATTATCTCTGGAAATGTCTGAAATGTACATATTCTCTGGTCTGATGAAGGCAATTGGAATAACTTAGTCAGAGGTCAGCAAACTACAACCTGAGAACTAAATCCAGGAGCTGCCTATATTTTTTCCAAGTTTTATTGGAACAAAGCCAGACTTATCTGTTTATTTGATGTCAGTGGTCACTGTCACACCACAGCATCAGTTGAGTGATTGTGACAGGGACTTTATGGGCCACAAAGCCAAAAACATTTAATGTCTGGCCCTTGATATAAAAAAACACTTGCTAACCTCCAACTTAAGTGAAAAGAAGAACATAGCATGCAAGTAAGCAAGCAACAAAGAATTATTTAAAGTTTGCCATGTGCTTAATACTTTTGTAGGATTTTCAAAAGACAGAGAAAGATGCATCTTACCTCTCTGAGTGATTAGTACTTTGACATGTTGAGGGTACTGATTTTAGCAGTTGTGCCACAGAAGGAGCGAAGGCCTCTTCCATGTGTTGAAATCAGAAAGGAGGTGAACAGAGGGGACCAGAGCAGTTGCAAAAGTGTTACTTTGGAGGCAGCAATGACAAAGAGCAACCAGAAGAATGTAATCATTGTGCAATCTCTCCCATTCCTATTTCCCCACAAGAATATCAGGGAAGGCATTGCATGTTGATCCACTGTAGTATAAAGACTATAACTATCTTCCTTGGGTATTGAATGAAGGAATGACTTCAAGAAGCTGAAAAACTTGGTGACAGGTGGCGGATGTTTTGATCTCTTCTGTATATAATAGTTATCATTTTAAATGTTACTGAAGACAGACTACGAATCAAAGGTCATGCTAAATGTTTTATATATGTGATATGATTACAGTATTATGGGGAAGCCTCATTATTTCTATAACATAGCATCATTATTATCATAGTAACTTCCTAAGCCACAGAGTATATGAGTCAGTCAGAGTAGGTCAGGTTATGCTTCAGTAACAAACAAGCCCCACATCTCAATGACTTAATAAAACATTCATGTTTTTCTTGTTCACATGTTATATGTTCAGTGTATGCCAACAGGGGTCTCTGCCTTCTTAGTTCTCAAGGAGCTAAGCTGGTAGGGGGCCCATTTTTACCTCCATGGATTGAGAAGAGTATTACAACTTCTCCTACTTTCTTTAACATACTTAATCCAGAAGTGATATAAACCATTTTCACTCACATTTCATTATCAGGATTGGAACCTATTTCTCTCTGAGTCCAATATCCATTATCTTTCTACCAGCATTCATAGTTACATAATGTGGGCATGTCAGTATCATAATGTGCCTCATAGGTGTTTTACACCCTAAATCTAAATACACCGGGGGGGGGGGGGGAGCACTGACATTTACTAGTTCGAGAAATAATTATTGAAGCCTCCTATAAGCCACACCCTGTCCTACCCATTAAGAATATAGCAAAATGTACCTACTTCATTGAACTTACATTCAGAGAGAATAGCAACACAATAAACACATAACCTAGTAAATAAAACTTAGTAAAATATGTGTGATGGTTGGTGATAAGTGCCATGGAAAAAATAAGACATGGAAGGTGGGGTGGGAAAGAATGCTGGGAGCTGGGGTGCTTCTCTATGCATAGAGCCTTTGAGCATTGAGACCTGAGCAAGCACATGGCCAAGAGATCATGGCAATCTGCTGCTTGAAGGAAATTCGTATAAAAGGCAGATTGATATTATTTCTGGTGGTCTCAAGTCTAATAAACATCCTGAGGTCATGAATGGTAGAGAATTAGGAGGCTTAGAGGTTTTGCTGGGGTCCAAATTTTCTGAGGCGAAATAGAAGTCAGAAGGACAGTCCTGCAGCATTCACACTCTGGACTCTACTATGCCTCCTTAAATACACTATGATTGTGGGCAAGAAAACAAAGGTCCA
Source organism: Manis pentadactyla (assembly GCF_030020395.1). Lineage (NCBI taxonomy): Eukaryota > Metazoa > Chordata > Mammalia > Pholidota > Manidae > Manis > Manis pentadactyla. The sequence continues at coordinate 38,478,587 of NC_080032.1, read as the reverse complement.
TGAAATACCTCATCAAGGGATATGATGAAGAGAGGAGGAGGGGTCTTATTTGGCATTAAAAAAATGAAATCTGGATGTGTACCTTAATGTGTGTGTGAACAGGGGTTAGATATAAGCCTGCTTCGGGCTTGGCTGATAGAGGATTGCAATGTTTCTCTTCATTTATAATGAATGACATGTTTGTAATGAATTTTCCTAGCCCAAATTTTCTTCCCTGTTTCGCTTTTCCTAAAATAACTCTTCCATTTGCTCAATTCCATTGCAATGCCCTCTGGCCCTTCTTAGCTCCCATTGATAGCTCATGAGGTATTTCAAAACCAAATTACACTCCTTACACTCAGTAATGCCTTTCTTTTTTCCTGTGCAATTTTTCCAACTTGCTATCAATCTTCATGTTAAGGTTTCCAGCAAAGTGTGTGGATAAAAAATATCCCCTTTATAAGTGGTTTTTTCTATTAACCTGGCTCATCCCACCTTGTCAAAACACTTAGCTGTGAGATAGTAACTCCTTCAAAGTCCTGGCTCAGATTTCAATTTACCAGTGACCTTGGGTGGATGAATCACTTTGCCATTGTGACAAAGAAGGCTCCTCAAGGAAGACAGGATTATTCATTTTCTGTTCAGCTACAGAGTAAGAATTTGAGGATTTCTTAATATTTGAACAGGGTCCTATAGTTGAAAAGAATGATATAAACATCCTATTTGGTGACCTTGATCAGTTAAAAGATACATGGGTAGCTGGTGTCCAGTTCAGTGTTGCCTATGAAAGGCCAGAGCATCAACCATTACAGTTTCTCAACGACACGCTCATTCCTAAGCCAGCATCCTGCCCCCTGGACTACCTCCCTGACCCCCTCCCCTCCCACCTACTCCACAATAAAAATATGAGTCGCTGCTTCTTGAATGCCTACCATGAGCTAACCATTGTGCTGTGCATGGTAGTAGGTTGCATCAATAGCCACAACTGTTCACACCTCCAGGTTTCCATGGTTTCCATGACCTTTGCCATGTGATGTTGCACTTCCCTCCTGCTCCATTGATGTGGGGTTTGGCCATGTGGCTTGCTTTCATTAATAGGATGTGGTGCAAACAATGACGTGCCACTTCCAAGCCTAGGCCTTAAGAAGCCTTGAATATATTCACTTTAATTCTTGGACCTGTACCTCTGCTATGAGAATAAACCTGGGCCAGACCCCTGGAAGATGGGAGATGTGTGGCCCAGTTCCCTCAGTCACTTTAATAGCCAGCCAACATCTGGTAACTCTCCTGGCCTGTGAATACTCCAGTGAATCAAGTGACATCAACCAAGCCCAGGACAGGCACCAGCGAGGTTGAGCTGACCCAGACTCAGGAGAAATAAGAATTCTCTAATTTTAATCCATGAATATTAGGTTGTTTGTTATGATGTAATAGTTAATTTATAAGCATTTTATGAAGATTAGTTTATTTAATCCTCATAATAATCTTACACAATAGATTCTATTATTCTTCTCATTTTATAGAAGAGAAAACAGGTTCAGAAAGTCTGAAGGTCACATCACCATGAAGTGGCAGAGCTAGGATTCCAATCCAAATGTTTAATAATTCAAAGTCTGACATGTGTCACTATGTGTCATTGTAGACACCCCTCTCCTTGCTGATTTGTTCTTACTCATTACAAAATGGAAGGTTGAATTGTAACCAATTGAACTGTGCTAAAACTTAGACTTTTCAAGATGAAGAATTCCTTTTAATTTGACAGAGAACATAAGGTCACTGACTTTTCTTGGGATCTCTGTTGTGTTGTGCAGCTCTCTGAAGCAAGTGTCAGTGAACAAATAGACACAAGACATTCCTGAGCACTTAGGGAAATGCTTTTTATTGTAATAACTTGTTTATGAAAATAATATTTGCCTACTCTAAAATTTCCAAGTGTCCCTTCCTAATCCATAATTAGCAGATCCTGCCAATCAATCAGAAATGTGTTTGTTCCTATGCTAAATAACTAATTGGACAGATCACTGCATACATGATCATGAGGGATAACTTTGTAAGAACAGAAGAATGAATTCTCATTGGGAAACAACCCCAATTTCATGGAGACAATGGCATAAAGCTTGGCACATCGCTTGGGACTGACTGCTCTGGTTCTCCATAAAGTTGTCCTCAACCCAAGCACCTTCCCTAGAATAGAATAATGAAATGATTAGTGTTTATTCTTATATGGTACATGTAAGAAATGCTTCCACTCTTGAGAAACATGAACTGGTTTTATTCTTTAGGAGATTGCAATAATTAAACTATGCTTTTCAAACTGTCACATGTTAACTTGGTTTTCTTATTGGCAAAGTTCAGTATGTAGGCTTTCTGTATGCCAAGCAGTTTTTGTTTTAAGCTTGTAATAGTTGCTATTCTATGTTGTTTGAACATTTTGTGAAAGTGCAGACAAGAAATTTTCAACATCTCTAGTAGGTCATGGAGCTTTTCTATGGCTTAAAGAGAATGAGGGCATGGTGACTATCTTTCTGCTCACAGCCAGTAAATCTGTTCTATTACACACTGCTGTAATTACTTTCCAAGCGAGCAGCTGAGAGTGTGAACAAATTGAATGCTTGTGATGCCTGAATCATTTGAAGCCTTCATATTTACCCCGTTGTCAATGGCAATTGCATGACAGTTTTCTGACTTTTCCATTCTATAAAAAGTTGGGAAAGTTCACATTCTTCTTCTGACTCATTCTCATACAATGGGAAGGATGCCTCAATAGGACTTCTTGACAGACTCATGGCCAAAGTATAACTAAACAATGAAAATTAAATACAGTCCTTAAAAGCTATCTTGTTAAATGTAGGCAATACTCATATGCCAACTAATCCTGTAAAGATTAGAAGGATGGTCTAATGTAAACTCTCTTTATCTGTCTTGTGTTATTATTAATGTTTCTAATTAGAAGAATGTAAGATCTTCCTACCTTATGTAGCTAACACACTCTCTCACAGTGTGAGTATTTTCTGCCAATCATCCCCCCATTCATTTAAAATACAACAGTATTTGGTATACAACCTCAGCAATTTCCAAAATCATTATTAATTATTGAAGCATTTTAGGTTTGAATTAGGACATGTACATTTATATTCCAATAATTGCTGATATTCATCACATGTAAAGCAGTAAGATTTTTCACTTCAAGGCACCTCTAGAATGTGTATATATAATTTGAAAATGAATATTCACATATGAACAATGGATTGGGGTGAAATGCCTTGTCCAATTTGCTGACCAGGTTGTGCTGTTTTGGTGTGATGACACCTTTACCATCGTATGACTCGGACCATCACAAGGTTAAGGATACCAGAGAAGGTCTGAAACTGCCCATGAAGCTTCAGCATGATTCTTTCAAATGCCAAGCTGAAGCTGAAGCCAAAGAGCACATTTAACCAAATATCTAGGGCAGAGCTAAACATGCACACATTCCTAAGTAGATTCTTTGGGGGATAGATACATTAAAAGACATAAAATACATATTTTCATAAAGGATATATTTTTGCCAAATGTTCTGTAAGGGGCAATGCAAAGAGAAAGGAAACCACTCCCCGCCACACACACACACACACACACTCAACCCCCCCCCCGACATACACACAGTCACCCACACAATCACACACACTCCCCCACACACACACTCACACACAATCACACAGACTCCCCTCATACACACATACACACACAATCATACAGACTCCCCCAACCCCACACACAATCACACAGACACACATCACTCTTACAGCACATGTCCAACTGGGAAGGTGGTGGTAGTTCAGTTCCTGGGGTCAGTTCCAGAAAAGAAAAAATTTCCACTGAAAACTGCCCTGGCCACCTCTGCGTCCAGGCAAAGCCAAGGAAAAGCTTTAGAGCTTTTAATTTTAGAGGAAAGGGAGGAACAGAAGGAAAGAGAAAATATTAACTTCCCAATCTGATTGTCTTCCGCAATGTGTAGGGATTCAAACAAAGAGAGACTCACACAATACAAAGAAGAAAAATAAGTGAAGCTCTTCAGAGGAGAGGGCAGCAGGGGGAACAGACACAGGCGCAGCCCTTCCCACTGGTGGGGGAGCAGGGCCAGGGAGGGGGTGCTCAGGACTGCTGAGCACAGAGGATCAAAAGCAGGATCAAACAAGAATCTTGCTGACTCACTAACTGAATGGAAAGCTCCAGCACCTCAAGTTAAATTAGCAAAATTATTTCAGTCCTAAAAGTGTTCTTTCATGGGAACAGGATACTATGGCTAATCTCCAGTGGTTCAATTTTAATTATTGAGTGCCTGTCTTTAAGTTTATTAAATATTTGCATAGTACCCCAGTACATTCCAGTAAAGGGGAATAAACTTGGCCATGAGATATGAAAACAACATTTAAGTTCGCTAAAAAAAGGTGCATCTAATCCCACCTAATGCTTTCTACCTGTGGAATACTGGTAAGTGTTTTAACAGCCAGCTCCCTGGGAGAAAAATGATGTGTGTGTGTGTGTGTGTGTGTGTGTGTGTGTGTGTGTGTAAATATATATGTATATACATACATACACATGCATTATTTTTCATACATGCTTTATATATGTATATATACATAGATTTTTATTTATAAAATTTGCACTGATATGAAGGATGTATAGCACACATCCTTAAAATTAATAAATTTACAAATATTATTTTCAAGTAAAAATAAAACATGCAACACATTCCAAATAGTCAGTTGATTCTTGCAGAGTATTTTTATTGCTTTTTGCAGAACTCTTGTACATGGCCAAACGATGGTTCAACTGATAGACGGGTATAATTCCAACATGAGTGTTCATTGATACTTGTTTCTATTTTACCAAATAAGAATTAAGTGACACCACAAAGATGTTTGTCACTTCTAAATGAAGTGAACAGCTTCTTTCTGAATTGGGAAGTCATGTGCAAGTACTGAAAACATATTTTCTCAATTTTCTGTGCTAATCACAATATAATGGCAAAAAGCAGAGCACATTTCAGTTTAACCTGAATTAGTAATATTTTCTCCATCATGTCACTGAGTCTAGATCATCAACAAAACAATAAGTCAAGTCCTGATTTGTAACATTTGCCAATTTCCATGACATAAAAATTCTCACCATGGCCAATTTCAGGCAGTGAATGTGGTATCATTGAATGCACCAAAACTGGCCTAAATAACCTCAGCAGCATACATAGATCATAGTAAAATAAAGCCATTAGGAAAGAGGAAGTTTTGAGGATGCATTCCTTTTGTTTCTAATATAATATATTTATTTGTAAATTCATATAATTTAATTTTTAATAATTTGTAAATATTTATTTTATTTTTAACAGCCGGCTCACAAAACTACTGAAAATGCAGTACTACTGAGAAAATAACCCACTTTCATGTGCTAGTATGAGCAGGCTACATCACCCTACTGCTTCCCATTCAATTCTACCCCTCATGCTACATACAGAATACCTTTAAGTTTTAAATTATAAAAAAGAAAAATAATTCTCAACTGGATTGGAGAGGGAGTCAATGAGAATTCACCCAGTCTGCTTTAAACCTGATCACCAGTGCTCAGTTTGGTGTATCCAGCATAAAAGAGAGAGAAAAAAAGACATGGAGACAAAACGCATCTCTCTGAGCATGTGCAGTAAAATAATAAGAGAAAAAACAGCTACAGAATGGCAGTAATAGGCGAAGAATCCTTTGTAGAAGAAAATATAAGCCTTCAGAAAAAGAAAAAGTTCTTAGAAATGCTTCAGGCTATAAATAAACGAAGTAAGACCAGACTTTAAGAAACAAGGATTCAAAGATAAGATAAAAATACAGAGTAAGAAAAATAAACAAAATGATATAAAAATGTAGCTTTCAGTGTTAAATAAATAAATTGCAAAGACATCACAATTACAAATTAATAAATATTTTTATGCAAACACCTAAATAAATAAACATGGATGGTGACCTAACTGCTGACAAGAAGAAAAAGCTAAAGATAGAAAATAGAATCCAGAGGGAATAAAGACTAATATTAATAAATTAGTAACAGAAAATAAAATAAATATGGCAGACAAAGGTATCCACCAAAAAGATAACTGGTGTTCTTAGAGAAGAAAACCCCTTAAAACGAAAGGGAAAATGTCATCAATGTCACAATACATTCTTGAAATTAATAGAAAACTAAATAAGCAAATCAAAAGGAAAATTGATATAAACAACTGACATGAAGACATGCCCAAGAGAAGTACTGAGAACACCAAATGCTCACAAGGACATAGAGCAGCTAGAACTCTAATTCATGTAGGGAAAGCAAAACAGTACAGTCACTTTCGAAGATAGTTTGGCAATTTCTTACAAATCAAAAATGCTTTTATCATAAAACCCAGCCATTTCACTCCTTGGTATTTGTCCAAAAAAGTTGAGAACTTATGTCCATACAAAAACTTGCACCTGAATGTTTGCTAAAATCTTTGTTCCTAATCGCCAATACTTGGAAGCAACCCAGATGTCCTACAGTAGGTGAGCTGATACACTGGGACATCCAGACATTAGGCCGTGCTAAACAGGATTGATCTGTCCAGCCATGAAAAGCCATAGGAGGAACTGAATACATATGACTAAGTGAAAGAAGCCAGTCTGAAAAGGCTACTTACTGTACAATTCCAACTATATGAAGTTCTGGAAAAGGTAAACTATGGTGACAGTAAGAATATCAGTGATTGACAAGAGTTCAAGGGATGATTAGGCAGAACACGGGATTTTTAGAGCAGTGAAACTTACTCGGGGTGATACTACAATAGTGTATCTAGGTCATTATACATGTGCAAAACCCATGGAATATGTAACAGCAAGAGTGAACTCTAATGTAATGATGGACAGCTTGACAGTGACATGCCAGACTAGTTCATAGATAGTAACGAATGTGTCACTGCAGATGTCAATAATAGGGCAGGCTGTGTGTGGCAGGGGGGGACAAGGGCTGAAGGGGAAGTTTCTGTCCTTCCTACTCAACATTGCCATGAACCTAAATATGCTCTAAAAAATAAAATCTAATTAAAACAAAAGAAAATAAATTATGAGAGTAGAAATGTTATTGAAATGCTCATTCTCTTAGATCATGAATTGATTTGTGCCCAAGGAGGGGATAAAAAGTATTTTTTTTTAATTGTAGAAAATACTACATGGTTTGCCAAGAGATAAATTGATTCTGATGAATAATAGTGGGTGTATGAATGAACCCTCCTTTAAAAAAAGGCATTTCAAGAGAGTAACAGACACAGGGCTTGTCATGTTCTTGGAACTGGATATTGTCACCATTGTCTTCATCACTAGACCTTTAATTTCTCTCCATGGTTTATCAATACATGGGTTTCCTCTCCTAAAGACTGGACCAGTTACAGACTTACAAATACAAAATAATTATAAGGAGTATGGTTCCATAGGATATGCTATTATTTGTCTAGATAATGTTAAGAATTCCATGTTCTTATCCACATAAGTGATTCTTAGTAGACAACACTGAAATTAAGAAAGAAATTAAAGTCTAGGGAGTTGCTGGGGTCAACTATGGGCAAGGATATTGACTTCTGTGGCCCACTTGAGTTCTAGCACCATCCTAACTATTTTCAGATTAAGAAAAACCACCATATTTCTATATGAGAGGTTTCATTTAATACAACTGAAAATATTAGTATCACCTCTTTACTTTTGTGGATAATATAGTAGCAGCTAAGGTCTAGTTTAAATAACAAAATCTCCTTTTTATTGATTTTTTTTCTAACTGTGTGGTATTGTGCTAAGAACAGTATAGCTGTTTATGACATTGAATTCTTTTAACAACCTCCGAGTTAGCAATTACTCCCAATTCTGTTTTTAAAACGAGGATACCATAAATCAGAGATGCTAAGTAATCTGTCCAGGGTTACACAGCAAGTACAGGAAAGATCCATGACTTGAAATTATTTGTGCCTAATTCAAAAATGTGTGCTCCTAACTTTATCAGTCTTACACTTCCCCGGATAGCCCTACCTGAGGAGATCTCATTAAACAGAGAGGAGGAGGAAACCAATATTTCTAGAGAGTCTATATGATGCTTTAGCTTTTTCTCTGTTTTTAAAATTTAATCCCCACCATAATCCTGTGAGAAAATAGTATTATTCCTAATTTACAGGTGAAAAAAAAATAAACCTGTAAGTCTGAAGTGTTGACTACATGCAAGTTGTCCAAAAAAATTTTCCATGTGATTTGAACTGGGTCTTACATAAATCCATATCTCTTGTTTATTCTCACTATTAAATAGGGTTTCACATCATCTTAAAAAGGACAGCGCTGAATTTCAAGCTACGACATGCAATTTCTAAGGCTAAGGGGTTAACATCAGATTTACTAGCTTACTTCCTTGCCATATGGGAAGATGTACTTTTCCAATTCTGCCTCCACAATTTGGGAACAGATGAGCAATTCATGTAAAGTGCCCCCTAGTCAGTTCTTAAACAAGAACTACTGTTTAAGAATTGTCAGAGGAGCCCAACAAAAAGAACTTCTTTTTAAATCTGACCTCAGTGTCTAAGAAATTCTCCACCAGTTTGAAACCTTCAAACTTCAAGAGAAGGTGCTTTGAAGAATAGTAATTTCTCTTCAATTGTAATGAGGTTGTTAGAGACCCCCTTCCAAAGAGAAGGGCTTGAGATGTGAAGGAAATTCTCACAGTCTTGCTGCTTTTGACTCTAGCGTGGACTTGAACATAATTAGCAAACCACTGTAGCGGGTGATATTTTTCCCTTTCTTCCAGAAAAGCTCTTCAGATGCAATAATTTGCCTCTCCTCAGAGACATCAAATCCTTCAATTGAATAATGATGGGCTTGAAATCTATGGGTCTGAAACAGATCAGTGAGAATCCGATTCTTGAAACCTGTAATCCCATTTTACTACTTAGAAAGCAAAAGGACTAGTAGAGCAATGAAACCATCGGCTGCAGCCCTGAGACCCCTCTTCATCACAGAAAGTATTGGAGCTGAAAGTCAGCACACTGCACCCCCAGTTATGATCCCCTTTCACTCTTTACCCTGATGGCAAATGTATCCTGCTATATACCCTGCGCCTCTCCTTGGTAATGGCCTCTGCTTTGGAATTTCTGGAAATCATTTTCTTCATTAATATGAGATACTCAGGCTTGTTGCATAAAGCTATCCTTTTGTCTACTTTGCTTTTTTTTAGTAATTATTCAAGCAGTCCATGTTGATTCTGGAAAATCTGAAAATATGAACACAAGTATATAGAGGTACAAAATTGCCTGTATGCTGGAAGTCTGAAGAGGAGCCAACTCAGCAGGGCTGTAGAGGGGAAAGGTGTGGTGTCAGCTAAAAAGAGACACAATGGAACCTTCTGGGTCATTTTGCATCTTGATCTGGATGATGGTGACATAGGGAACACATGTTTGAAAAACTGAATTAAGTGGTACACTTATGCACTTTATGGATAGTCTACCTCAATCAAAAGGAAAAATTTTAAATCACCTAGAACCCCAAAACTCAGAGGCACCTCTATTTGGAATGCACATACATAGACACACATATGCATACATATAAGTAGATATGATACATATAATATGCACTCATTAAGTTGATTTGGGGTTCTTCTATTTTTACATAAAATATGTCTGTGCTTAATCACTTGCAATTTACAAATATTCATAGATAAAACAAAGCTACATGCAGAACATTGCCATCTCTGCTCCCACCAAGACGTGCTCTTAGCTCTCTTGCTCCATGATTCTATTCTAGGCTGTGGTCTTCTTTTAAGTCTGCAAGGTAAGAGGTATTCCACAAAGCTTATAACTCTATTTTCTCTGCTAATTCAAAAACCGCTGAGGGTGTTACAGCTGCTAGCAGGAAGAGGTGAATGGTATGGGTGGAAGGGAAGTGGAGAAGCACATGGATGTGGAGACTGACACAGGCTGGGATTCACAACCACAGGACTTGGAATTGGGTTCGAACCATGTTTCACATAATTTCCTCATGCAGAAAAAGGGATCCAGATGACATTTGAATTGCACAATTCTGTCACTTTGTACAGAGATCCCTGAATTAGTAATCTGGAGAGTGAATCAAATGTTGTGAAAGCATCAAGATTTTGTAGGAGAATGGGCTTTGTTTTGAAACTGCCTTTGATTTGTCCAACAGTCTCCAACATGGGATTCTTAGTGAGATCACCCTACGCTAATCATACCAGCCACAGGGCGACTTGAAACATGCCTCTCCTAAGTGGATGGTTGTGGGCAGATCCAATTCTCTAGAAGCAGCTTCTGAGACATGGACTCTTGTGCAAGTCATTTATTAAGACTTGTGTTCTTAGTCTGTGTGTAGAACAAAGTACCCTTAGATGCCTGGAGATGCTACCTACACAGTGCAGGCTGTGTACTATGTACTGCACTACTTCCTGGAAGCCCTGTTCACCCACACTGTGATGTGCGTGGTGCCCCCTGCAGTTGTGTGACTCCACATGTTCATACTCCCAAACTGCCAACATCAATGGGGTTTTCTTGGGGAGAAGACAGATGAACTTTTGGTTCATTGGCATTTTTCAAATTTTCCATTTTTGAAGCCACAAAACATTATTTCAATACTTCAACTGTCTTCACCTATTTCCCCAATTCAAAAAGAACTCAGAACTTCTTCTTCAAATATTGTGATAAGGCCTCCTAAAAGGGCCACATTCTTGTTTCAAAATCATTGTATCTTCTCTGACTCTCTATCAGGAAGATATTTTATATTTTCTATTATGTCCTTGCTATTTTATATTATGAAAACATTTGGGGGGCATTGCATATTTTTTCAAATATTTTGAATATATACCTTAAAACTACAAATATTTGCCCTTAAAATACTAACATGCTTCCTCATCCAAAATTTCTGAGAATTTATGAAATATATCCTTTTCTCTATGTCATACCCCAGCACATACTTCTAGGCATTCCTTTAGTGAGTGCCTTATCCAAGTCACAGTGATAGAGAATTAGGTAGGATGATGGTGCATGTATATATTAAAAAGTGGGATTTGAGAATTTTGGAAATATCTTCAGAAAGCACAGTTACATGCTGCACAGAATTCAAAGCTCCATTTCCTTATTTGAGGACAGCTCCTGGCAATCCAGCTGTGCATGGTGTATGACAACCTTCGGCAGTGACGCAAGTTTCTCAATCTATGTTTCCTTATCTGTAGAATGGGGAAAGAATGTCTACTTCTCAGGTTTATTGAAAAAGCCTCACGTGATAATGTTTTTGAAAGCCCTTTGTTAAGCTGTAACTCACTGCTGCATGTAGAATAGTCATCACCACCATATGCATATATGTATGTACATTTGTACGTATGCATGTCTGTATAGACTGGTGCTCTGGAAAGCACAGTGAACTAGGTACCAGGGATACCATGTCCTATTGCCAGCTCTACTCTTTATAAGCAGCTTGCCATGGACACAAATAAACCCTTTTTCCTCTATGGATCTTGGTTTCTTCATCTGTAATGTAACATGGTTAGATGAACTTAATATAAGGCTCCTTCATGATCTAAAAATCTTTCCTAATGTTTCCATGAATGCAAGTGTGGATTCCATCCAAGTTCTAGCCTTCATCTCAAAATAAACTCCTAGATGATAAGTATGCCTAAAGAAAGTCTCTGTGTCCTTGTTCTATGGCCAAAGAGCATTTAAAAATAGACATATTTCCTCCTAAATGACCAGAAGCAATCCAGAGTGAGTGATTCCATAGTCTTGAGATCTTGGCAATGTCAAGGTAGTGGACACTACATAAAAATTTTAAGGCAATTCAATAGAGACAGATTTAACTAAGTAACGTTATTACTACTGGCAATTATCTCATTACCGATTCAAGAAAGGAATCTTATCTAGACATAAACATTATTTAGCATTAACTACATTATAGTATTATGCATTTTAAGTCAGGATATGTGCACTTATATGTGTATGCCCAAGGTAATAAATAATCCATGGCATGCCAGATAAATATTTGTTAGAAAATTTTATCTATTTTGAGCTCTTTAAGGCCAGCACCATGTCTCTCAGATCTGTTAAAAAAAATTTAGTGCCTATTAAGTCTCTAAACATATACTAACTTATTTTACCTGTTCAACCCAAAAAAGAAATACAAAGGCAATTAGACTTGTAGGGCGGCTCTACCGTAACCAGGAATCTGGGAGCATTCTATCTTTCTGCTTTACCATCCTAGTAGTATAAAGTGGATTTGCCAGGGACTTCCTCTCAAAATCACCTCCTGGTTCAGTATGGCTGTTCAGGTCCAGCTACCATGTTCATACTCCAGGCTGCAAGAGAAAAGAAGGGAAAGGGGGCATAACTCTTAACTGCTTCAGAAGCTTGAAAAAACCTTTTCCAGAAATTAGAAAGAACACTTAGGCTAACATCTCATCAGGGAAAACTTAGTCCTAAGAAGACTGAGAAATACATATTCATCTCTGGAGACAGTTCTCTCATCTAAAAATTGAGAGTCTATAACCAAGAAAGGGGAGGATGATATTTAACAGGCAATCGACGTTGATGCCATCTCCAGGTTGCAGATGCAGACAGTAAGGCTCATTGTTAAGTAACTGTGCACAAAATACTGTAACTAGTGATCTGCCTTGTCCCAAAGCCGATGGATTTTTCCCAATGTAACATGCCATCACTGCTACCTTGCAAAGAAGGTTGCCTTGTATGAGACATTTTTGTGCAATGAGGTAGCAAATAAGCACATTGGACCAGCAACGGTAAAATGGTGAAGAATATGGGCTCTTAAGCAGGTCTTCTCAAATTTTAATGTGCATCTGAGTAAATGCATCTAATTAAATGTGTATCTAATTAAAATGAATACTCTGATTCAACAGAAACGAGGTGGACCTGAGAGCTTGCATTTCTGAAAAGCAGGCAGGTAATAGTTACACTGCTGGTCCATGGACCACTCCTTGAGGATCAAGGGTTTAGACTTTCATTATCAATACCTTTGTCACCTACTATATATGACATAGCCAACATTTGAAAGGTGGTTGGTCTTAATTGAGATGTACTGTGCAGTAAGCATAAAATACACAGTGGACATAAAAGCTTTAGTATTAAGAAAAAATTAAAAATATTTCATTAATATTTTATATAGATTTCATATTGAAATATTGAGTAGGTAATATTGAATTAAATAAAATATACTATTAAATCACTTTCACTTTTTACTTTTTAAATATGGCTACTAGAAAATATAAAATTATACATGTGGCTCACATTATATTTTTATGGGACAGAACTGGTCTAGATTGAGAATTGCTACTTAGTTCAAATTCTGAAGCCCCACTTCCTAACAGAAAGACTATGAAGAAATCAACTTCACTAAGTTGTTTTCCCTTGTAAACGGAGATTAGTAATACTGTGCACTTCCCAGAGCTGTCGTGGTGATTAAATACTAGGACCAAATAAAATGGTTTACACATGGTAACTCTTCTGAGCTGATGTAGCAATGGGATTTCAACAATGACTACTAAACAAATCATTCGATGCCTCATCAATTCAAAATATGCCAAGCATAGTAATTAGGCACTTTAATCACCTCTGTTGCCAATCACTTTAAAAGTGATTTTGGTCAGATACATCACATAAACTTTGCCGGGAACATTCTCCTTATTTCCTAAATTCAATAAAATTGATAAGGATCCCGGTGAACTCAAAGATATGAAGTCATGTTTAATCATCAGTGCTGGACAGAACTACAGCATCTACATTTCCAGGCTAATGATCAGCTGAATCAGGTCCCTGTTCCCCCCACAGAATTACATTTTATTGTAGTTTTTTTTAACCCAAAGCAATTTACATACAAAAAAGGAATCTCTTCCAAGATCCGCATTCTCACCAATCCACCTCTTCCCCAAAGACGCAGTGTCTAGGTGGATTCACCAGAGGTCAGTGTGCTGAGTGGGCAACTTGCCTGAAGTCAGTTAGTGGGAGGCCAAGACTCCAGATAACTAGTTCATCAAATTTACTTATACCTTCCAATTATTTAGCTGTGGTTGATGGGTTTTGATTTTGTACTCATTACAGCATTTTAAGGAGTGTTTAATTCGTTTCCATCCCAGCCTCCTGTGCTCCAGCTGGAACTAAAAAGTAAAGAGAGAGAGACGCTGAAGAGAGCACACTGAAGTGGGAACTGAGGAGGGGCAGCTGTGAGCTGGAGGGGAGACACTGCAGAGGTGAGAGGGATATAATAATAAGACTGTATTCTCAAATATAGAGCAATCTTATGAATATATTTTTTAAGAATGTATTATTAAGCCTGTAAGCAGACATTATAATAATACTTCTTGATAATCAAGAAAATATTCCAGAATGTGTAGGTAGTGAATATGTGAAGAATTCTTATCCATATAATCTCCTTATGCATAATAATATATTCATAGCCATTTTCATATTCAATAATTACCCCTGTGACATATCTTCCATATATCCCGGTCTCCTGTGTCTCTGCCTCTCATTGTCACATTCCCCAGCTGACAGCCACAGAGGTAGAAATATACTGAAGGTTCCTTAGCATGCTATTATAAACACAGAAATGAAAAGTACCCCACCAAAATTAGTTTTTGAAAATGGAAATTTGGTACACTGGTCATTGAACACATTTGCCTTTGGCAAAATTGTCATTCAGTGAGTCAGCTTCTAGGAATTGGCTTGCTTCTGAATGTACAAAGAAAGCTGATAATGGATGAGTTTGGAGACAGAAGCCCAAAAAACTGGAGAGGATGCATATTTGGCCTTCTACTTTTACAAGAAAAAGGTTTTGACAAATAATGATCAGATTTGTACTATTTTTGTTAAGTGTCCAGGCAATAGTGTAGGATCTAAAGCAGTGTCAACAGATACTCAGCCCTCAGCCACCAGCCTAAGCCCTGATATGTCCTCATCCACCCATCACTTAATCATGTTGCTCCTTCCTGCTTATGTAGATGTGATTTGAGAACCTTCAAATCATTGCACTTTTTGATATGTGAGTAATAGGACCTCTAATAGCCATCCCAAGCCTCCCAACAATATTAGCACATAAGTGTGAACAGAAGTGTTCTTTCTGAAAAAAAGATTGGAAAAGAAATACACCACTATCTTAAGGAGGGAGAATAATTCTAAAACTAGTAGGACATGCCCAGATCCAGACTGGAAGTCCTATCATAACTGAAGAATGTGACTGCAACAAGGGGTACCCAGATAATGGAGAGGGAACTCTGAGGACACCTAGCTCTGGTCAAGGACACCACCCCTTACCACCTCCCCTGTGTGGTCATGGAGGCAGGTATAGTTGCCTTGTG
Source organism: Manis pentadactyla (assembly GCF_030020395.1). Classification (NCBI taxonomy): domain Eukaryota; kingdom Metazoa; phylum Chordata; class Mammalia; order Pholidota; family Manidae; genus Manis; species Manis pentadactyla. The sequence goes on along the minus strand of NC_080032.1, from coordinate 38,463,236 downwards.
AGATGGAACATTAGCTTATTTAACCTGGCATTTAAATTTTGCATACTAGATTTGATGGCCTCTCCTTCTCTTGTGTTTGCCCAACAAAATTTCTAAATATAATTTGGCTTATGTGAGTTACAACCTATATATATCTGAGATTCTTAGCAAATATGTCTGTTACTATAAATTTTGGTTTATAACCATTTTCCAGGTAATCGTAGCTACCACTTTTATCCCATCTTATCTGCTATGTCTATGAAACACCTTAGACAGCTAAGTCTCTACAACTACGTTATGAGGCAAATACTTCGATCCACATTTAGAAAGGAAATAACCAAATTTCAAACACGTAAGGAATGCACTCAGGATATCTCTCAGCTGGGCAAAAACCTTAGACTAGTATGTTTGACTCCAAAGCCTCTGGGGCTCAACCCCCTGCATGCTACAGTCTTCTGAGTCTAAGAGTCACTAACGAGTCACTCTTAGTAGGTATACCAGGCATTGGGGCCAGATTCTGAATTATAGAAAAATCCACAGTCAGATAATCTTTTCTGGGCATAATGGAGCCATAATGCTATAATCACATCAACTATTTGCAACTTCCTGGCTTTCTTATCATTTGGAAAGACCAGTTATGGTGTAATAAGAACTATGCACACAGGCTTAATAATTCTCATATATATATATTTAGAAATATATATCCATATATTTAGATTATTGTAGTAGGAAACAAACAGGCATTGTTTTTCCTCAAAAAAATACCTACTAATTTCTCACAAAGTAAGAGCACTCTTAGGTAAACACATGAGATATACTTATCAACCGAAGTCTTGGGTCAGCCAAAAACTAACACCACAGTCCAGCCAGTAATGAAAACCAGAAATTCTAGAGTTGACAAAGCCAAACATCAAGATGAAAATCAAAAGCAAAATCAAAACAAAACTAGGCTCAAAGCCCTGGGATTGCACAATGGAACAATCTTAAAAACCCTCAATCATAAAAGCATCCCTTTTCCCTTATACTGTAAATCTTCATCTCCACTTCTGTGAGTTGTCAAGCCAATCTTGGGGCCTGGGCAGAGACAGTGTGTGTGGACAGATTAAAGGTTTACCTCTTTCTCAGGGGAAGGAGAGTAGAAGTCTCCACAGTGGGAACCTCAATAGGCATAGATGATAATTCGCAGAATATTGAGTGTTTCAGAACATCCTGTTCTTTGGTAAAATAAGGCTTTCCTGAAACAAACATCCCTGACCTTGGGAAAGTATTTATGATTGTTATGTACAAAAGGATGTGTTTTTGTGTTTGCCTCTCTGAAATGAAAGCAATGAATGATGCTAGGAAATTGTGGGAACGCAATTCATTTGGTGGGAGTACTTCCAATATTTTAAAAGGTTGGCAATAGAGGATAACATGAGAATTTACCTTAGCTTAAGTCTTAACAAAAGAAGAACGACAATTAATACAAGGAAAAGGAATTTCTTTCAGAACACAGGAAACTGAGTCAGAGAAAAATCCGGGCCTCAGATTCCACGTTCCAATTCTGGTCTGAATGAGGTCATTAGGAAGTAAAGGGCATGTGAATGGCAAACTTTCATTTGAAGGAAATGCAGTGATAAGATGTGTAAATGCAGCCCCATATAATTCAACTAACAAACCCACTTATTCTTAAAGGCTCAAAAAAAAAAAAAAACCAAAAAACCCAAAATAAGATAAAAAAGGAAACAAAATAAAAATAAGCATGCAAAATAGCCAACAAATAACAACAAATCAAAAAAGAACCAAAACCCATGAAAGACATGGTTCTAAACTTACAATAGGGTCAGAGGGAACCTCAAGACATTCTTCAGGCAGGAAATGGAAAGCAAACAAACAAGTGTATGGAAGCAGGTAAGAGGCAAGATCAGGCCTCTAAGAGTATCAGCCAGGCCTCTAAGAGTATCTGGGTTCATATATGACTCAGCTGAATTCCTCTGACTTGGAAATGGGGAGTTGAATTTTAAGGTGCATATATTAATATAAACCATAAAACCCAGTTAAAAAAACTCTGACTTGGTGCCAACAGAAGATGGTTAGGTATGTAGGCAGATGGTAGGAAATTTGCTTTATAATGATTGTCTTACAATTAAATTTCCTAAAATAATATTGTTTTTGTATTAAGTTAACTGTGTCATTCACAATCCTCACGCCTCTTTTGGTAACTATCAGTAACTTCCAGTTGGTGGTGGCCCATGAGGACTATTGGTCTCTTTCTCTGTTATCGCAACCAGGTTGTGATGAAACAAGTCTGAGACCAACTACTTTCACAATTACAAACATTTATTACAAATGGGTGTAACAGTTTGTAAACTGGTGAGTGGGCTCAAGAAGGGCCAGCTCTCTGTTCTTTTCGGTGCTGTGACAGCATGCTCTAGGAAAGCTACACTCAGTACAAATGCATGACGTTTTACTGGCAGGAGGCAGGTCACGCAGAAACCTAGGAATCTATGGTTGTCCATAGGACATTCTGGAATCTATTGTCTATCTTTCAGAATATAAAGTTCCATTGTGAAGCATACAGTCTAAATTTATTGGATTCTTGTACCCTATTCATACACAGGTGGGGATTCCCATACAGTGCCACATATCCTAAAATGTAGGATAAAGCTAATTAATGCAAAAGTATGTACACCACGCCAACTCTCTTGAAGTGCTTTAAATTACAAACAACACTGGAAATAACCCAAGTGTCCATCAGCAAGAGGACAGATAAAATGTGGTATGTTCCTATAATGGAATATCCCAGGAATGAAAAGAAATAGAGGACAAACACCTGCAACAATATGGTTGAATCTCAAAAACACAACTTAGAACTAAAACTCCAGAACAAAAGAAAAAAAAAGTACTTACTATATGATTCCATCGAATAGGCAAAGTAGACTATGGGGACAAAAATCAGAATTGTGGTTGACATTGGAGGAGAAGATCACAGCCTAGAAAGAAACATAGGTAGATTTTCTACGGTGATGACAATACTCTATATCTTGATTTGAGTGCTGTTTGTATGGCTATCTCCAACTATCTATTTATCTCTCTATCTACCTGTTTATCTATTTGCATATATATGTGTGTCTTAGTCTGTTCAGGCTGCTATAATGAAACACCACAGACTGGGGTGGCATATAAATAACAAGAAAGTTATTGCTCAGAGTTTGGAGGCTGGAAGTCTGAGATCAAAGAGCCACCCTGGTGGGGTAAGGGCCCTCTTCCAGGTTGCAGGCTGCTTGTTGTATCCTGGAAGGTGGGGGGAGCTAGGGAGCTCTGTGAGGTCTCCTTATCACTAATCCTTAATCCTAGTCATGAGGACTCCAGCCTCAGGACCTTATCACCCCCCCAAATCCTCACCTCCTAATGCCATCATCTTTGCAGGTTAGGATTTAAACATCTGAATGCAGGGAGGGACACAAACAGTCAGAACCATAGCAATACACGCATATACATATACATATGCATGTTATATGTATGTACATATATAATACATAATTAATCACACTGAACACTTAAGTGCATTTAACTGTATGTAATTATGTCTTAACAAAAAATTACAAACACTGTAACACATATCTATTCCCTAAAGTAAAGCCTCCCAATAGCTTAGAGGCTACCATTTTGTTAAAGAAGAAAGTGTTCATTTGGTGTCTTGAAAGTAGTAACCAAAAATCCAGCAGTTCCAGTGTGCCAGGCACTATACTAGTGAATTGTCTTATAATTCACACACTGAATTCTTTCAACAACTTCACGAAGTTGGATTTATCAATATTCATTTTTTCATACCACTATTCATTTTCATTTATCATTTTACCAGTGATGAAATTGATGCCAGAAAGGTTGGGTGTTTTGCCTGGTGTTAATGTCACAGCCCAGCAGGTGGGAGGGGCAGTCATCAGGCCCAGCTGTCTTTGTTTAAGTCCAGAGATTTCTGGCTTAAACTGCAGACAAGGAGGTTTCTCAGTTCTATCATCAGAGCTCTACAGAGTTCCTATGCTGCCGAGAGCAAGAGGAAGAAACTCTTAGATGGGAAAAGTTATTAAAAAGTAGATCAAGAGATGAAGTAAAGGGCAGAAGTTGAAAAGAATCATATTGATTTCCTATGATAGACCTTATTGGAGGTATTCTCTTCACTGGGGGCCAGAATTTAATCAGTCAAATTCAAACTGAAATTATGAAACAGACTCTCTTTTTTATTCTCTTGCATTGTAATACATAACCTCTCCTGTCAATTACAGAACACTAGAGATTTTTATTACTATTATTATTTAGAGAAAATTCAATTCTCATAGGAGGCCAGTGTCCATTCTTGGGGTTACAGGTCACTTTGAATGTGTTCAGCTAATTGGGTCACCATTATTTTACCCTGCTCAGTTGTTCTGTTCCAGTTTTATTCTTTCCCAAGACGTTTTACCAAGAAATACTCCTCAAATCTCTAGTTAGTACTACAATTCAGTTCATAAAAATAAAATCAAATTGAGGGGTGGGGGGATGCCACTTTATTTTCCAAAGTGGAACAAGTTTCTCTTAAAGGATAGAGCACAGGAAAATACGCAAATAAAGGAACATTCTCACCATTCTTTCATCTAGTCTCGTATTTACTAAACTAGCTGCATAGTGAATGACTTTCCAAGAAACTCAAGAAGCCAGCACACTGCTTACACCAGTCACAGCATGTCCAGTCCTGGGTAAGCCGATGCCAATCTTTAGGTATATAACTTAGTTCCAAACTTCTCTAAGGAAGAGACTACAACTAGGATATTACAGTGGAAGCATGCATTTGTAGTGGTTTTAAAAGATATACTTTCAAAGAGCTTGAATTATATGGCTAGGCTGAAATAAAGATGATTGGCTATCTCTTCCACATTCCCAGACTTGTACATACAAGTCAAGGACTCAGGCATGTTCCTACACACATTCAATGTTCTTTTCAATTCAACCAAATTGCCTGTCCATAGGGACTTCTGAATAGTATTAGAAACATGGCTGTCACACTCCAAATGCAGTGTTGAACTAACAATTTATGCCTGCAGGTGGCTGCTTGCAAATGCAATTAGGCCCTAGTCCCACTAGGAGGGCTCAAGTGTACCTCATTAGCTGGCCCAAGACTCTATTAATACTCATAAAATTGTCCACCTGCCAAAAACATGGATAGTGACACCAAAGGAAGTGAACTATATGGCCAGGTCAGGTGCCTAGGCCAATGCTATTTTGTAAAAAATATATATATATATATATATATTCAAGCCTCAGTCCATTATGTTTAGATGGAGTCAGATCATCCTGGGATCATCAATAAAGATTTTTCTCAACAGAAAGAGAAACCCATGTTCTTGCTTGGGTCCTTTGAAGAATGCAGTGTGTGGTCCTTCCAAAGTAAGTGCAAGTTCAGTGGAGTAAGTTTAGTAGAAGGAACATAGGCTTTGGAGTAGACTGACCTACATTCTGACCCTGTCTTGAAGATGTTAGCCCATTGATAAGTAGCAGACTCAGGATTTGAGCATAGATTGCTTGATGTTAGTATCATGCTTTTTCTTAATATACTCAAGATCCAGGAAGCAAAAGCAAGCAAGTGAAGGTCAGGTCCTAGGAAATTAATAACTGAGGCCTTGGTCAGATCCACTTCCCCTTTCAGAAAGCACAGGTTTATAACGGCAGGTTATGTTATTCTGAAAGAGAACATAAGAAGATCTTTCTGGGATTATGAGGTACACTGGTTGTCATTCTCACTGCAACATAGCTCCCATACTCATTGTGAATTTGTGGATCGTTGCATTTGTATGTTTCTGTAAATTGGAAAATAAAACTTGAAATAAAAATCACTGGAATATTCATCTCAGGTGATTCCTAATATGACTCAGAAAGGAAAAAACAGTGGGAGTCTTTGAGGGGAACAGCCAGATCAAGAAAGAAGTTCTTATGGTACTTAGAGCAAGAGGAGAGAAGGGGCAGCCTTGACGATGAAGGGCATAGAGGGGATAAGAGAGGATAAGGTGACTTCCTGGACTACACAGCCACCCCAGGAAACATGAGCAGTCATACTGCGGGTCACAGCAAATGTCAGGTCCACCTACAGTAGAGGAATAGGGCATCACATGTCTGTTAAGGCCATCTAGAAGTATATTAAGAGTTCAGTCTTCAGATTTAGACTGGCAGGATTTGAATCCTGTTCCACCACCTACCGACCATGTCTTTTGCAAGTTACTTGATCCTTTGAAGCCTCAAATGCATATATTAACAGCATCTTCCTCACAGGTTAGTTGCAAAGGTTAAATGGGAAGTTTCATGCAAGTGCTTGGCAGACAGTACGTGTCCAATGTTCATTAGCTCTGAGTCTTAGATCTTGGGCGTCACTATCATTCTGTGCTCTAATGTATAGATTGGCTTACAACACCCCAGCCTCCCACCCCACAAAAAGTGCTCCTGTCAAGAAAGAATATGATGAAGAAATGTCTATTAAAAAAGAAACAAGAGCTCTTGGTCCAGCCAATGTTAACACGGATTCCTTTAAACCAGTTTATCCATTTCTTATCTTCTATCTCCTTTATACTTTTTCTTCAAGGCTCAACTCGGACCCTAATAAAACTCCAGCACCAAAGATCAGGGAATTCATTCCTTCTTTCTCTAAATTCTCAAAACACATTGTGTTTACCCCTGCTTGCAGCCCCTGGCACTTTCTGCTGAGTCCTGTGGTTCATCACGTGACCCTCTCACCAGCCTATTTAGGAAATTCTTAAGGACTCATCTCTGATACTAAATAGAGCCTAATGCTTCCAATTCATCCCTTAATTCATTAATATCTATTTAATTAACATTAAGACCAGAAAACATTTTCATGGACAGTAAGACACTGAACAAACACATATACACACACCTGTTTGGGGTTCACTACTTCTCTCAAAAATGAAAATACGGTCTCAGCATACCATGTGATTTTTGTAGGGAAGAAATGCATTATTCTAATCAGCGAAAGACCCGGAGCCAGCTCTACTCTCTCTTCAATTTTGAAACCTTAATCAACCTCATAGAAAAGATCAAAGAAGGAAAAAAGACCAATAGTCCTGCACATAGAATTGTGTTATTGAGGGGAAACTCCTGTATTATTTCTTTGTTGTCCTCAGGTATGAGTGAAAGGAAAGATCACAATCCACCTGAAAAAGAGAACTGAAACACAGAGTGAATGACAAGTTTCTTTGCAATTTCAAACATACAATATAAATTTCCTTGCAACTTCAAATACATATATATATATATATGAACTTCTTTCTCAAAAAGATCGTTGTCACAAACCAGTAGGCCTGAGCCCAGGACCTCCTCACAAAAATAATTCCTGTCAGAGATAATTTTTAATTCAATTGCATTTAAATGCCAATTAAAGTTTAACATCAAAACTCTGAGCCCTTCAACCAAACCTACAAATTCCCAGGCTATTTAAAACAAGAAATTTAGATCAGGTGCCTGAAAAATATTTCAAATTCTCTTTCTACCCTCCTCCACCCCACCGCACCCTAACACACACATTCATACAAGGACACACGCTGTAGATGGAGTGTGCAAGGGTGATCCAATATGTACCACCACTCACCGCCTTAATAGCGCTTTCTCCTGCTATTTAAGAGCAGTTCAGATTGTTTGTTTAAGTCAATGTTTGGGTCCAGAAAGGCTTTTCTTTTTAGTCTCAAGAAGCACAATAATCAATTCCTTTAAGAGAGAAAAATGTGTTTTTCCCAAATATGTTGCACAGAAAAGATAAGGCGGCTGCTCCCTAGGGAGATGGGAAGAACAAACAGTGTTGTCAATACAGCAAGGCTGCCGCAGAGGTCGACACAGCCCCTTGCCGCCCTGATTAGAGAAAGCCAGGAAGTTAGGGCTGTTTACTTGAGAGCCACCATGAGAACTATGCTGCAGCCCCAAGTCCAAGGGGGGGAGGGAGAAACAACCAAACCTGGGAAAGCCTGTGATTCTGACATGGCATAATCTTCTCCCATCCTCCACTACGCCATCTGTTTCTGCAACCGAGACTGCAACACTGAAGGACAAGCCCTTATTTATGCCTGCTCACCCCAGGACAGAACTTGGAAGTGGGCCGGAGGAACTGGACAAGGATTTAGAACAGGAAGAAAAACTATAGAACTCTCAATTCGGACTGTCTTCAGGAAAAGAAATGAATTCGAGTGGCGGATTTGTACTGTGTCAGTATAGCTAAGCAAGGCAGGAGCTGTGTGTATCAGCATTTCCTCCAGCATAAACCCAGGTTAGCATGGGCCATGAGAAGCATATATGGCGGGGATTTGGAAGTTAAACATAAACCAAATCCTTTTAGAGCTCTGAAGGTCAGTGCGTGCACAAGGGCAGGGCATGAGGCGAACAGCAGCTCACGTAAGTGCCTGCAGCTTCCTGGCTGGCCTTGTGGACAAGGGCAGAAGCCAGGCACGCAGTTCTCCAGCTCCCTCCACCGGCATGGCCTCCTTCAGCTTCCCAGCTCCCAACCGGGCTCAGGGTCAGCAACCAGTTAGTGATGAAGCATGCTAATTTCTCCTGCAGGTCTCTCAGATCATTGAAGTTGGAGGTTTCAAGACAGAGGCTGACAGGGGTTGCGGTTTACCTGTGGGTTCCAGCCTATCCCCCTGGAATCGTTTCCTCTTCTCTTCCACTTCACTTCTGTGTCTCCTTCATGACCACCTGACCTGCTGACCTGACTTCAGCACCGAAGTTAGAAACAACAGGAACACATAAATGCTTCATCACCCCCTGTACCTGCCAAGGTCCAATAGCCGTGGAAAGTCATTATTCTGTATCACGTCTGGTGGTTCTGTTTCTCTGGTCAAACCCTGCCTGATACCATCTAAATCCCAGACGAGAACTGCCAGTGTTCTTGATGTCAGGGTCAACCCAGTTACTAGCCAGGTGATTTGAAAGAGGCGAGATGGAGCTCCTGAAGTTTCTGATAATATTAGTCATGAACATGTAACTGTAGAGGTGAAGAATGGGACAGGAACAGATTGCAATAAACACTCATTCTAAAACAATAAAAATTACAGTTGGAAACCCTGAGAATTCTGTATTAGATAATATTTCAAGGGATGTCTGTTCACTTTTCTATATACACCTATGTATATATATTTACATATACATATAGAAGTGTGTATACATATGTATATATAGAAAGACAAACAACATGTTTCCTAGCAGACAGCTCCAAGGGACTCATTTCTGTAAACAAATATGAATTGATAGACTGCCAAAGGAATACTGAAATGTGAATCTTTAATCCAGACTGGTTTGGAGAAAACAACATTGTTCTTTATAACTCTGAGAAATAAAAATTACTGGTTGTAGTGTTTTATATATTAGTTTTTTACACTCCATCTCATTTACAAAAGTATTTGAGGCAGCTTGCAAAATCTGTATGTTAAAATAATATAAAAGAAGTAGATGATGAATGTGGAGCAAAAGAAAATATAGCTAGAAATATCAAATAGCAAGTATATGAAGTAAATTCAGAAAAATTTACAAATTCAAAAGAATGCATACAACTAATTACTGTGCAGTTGAGCATAAAAGGTACCACCAATGTGACATGGAGGTCTAAAATACTAGTATACCAGACAAACTTAATCAAGATTTAGTATCCTGTATGTGGAAACCTATCATTCAATTTTACTTTATACTAATCAGGTCTTTGCTATAGTATTTAATTAGTTTACAGTTCCAGTCCTAAACGATTTAGACAATAAGGAATGTGTTCGGTTGAGGTTCACAAATTAGTGAGAAGACTTGAAATAATGCCTGGGAAGAACAACTGAAGGAGCTGAGAGGTTTTTACTCTGAAAGAAAAAAGGTTTTATGAGACAGAATAACTGTTTTCAATATAAATAATGCCTACATAGATGAGGGCAAATTTGAAATGTATTACCTGGGGATAAATATAAAGTCAAAGAGCTAAAGGCAGAGAAATAAATGTAAGCTAGTGTAGTATTCATATCCAGACAAACATAAACATGAAATAAAATGTTGTGAGTGGTTTTGAGCATAGGTATTCAAGCAAGTGAGATGTCTCCTTGTTGGGGATGAGAAGAGCAAACACCGGGTGTGAAGCTGGAAAATGATGATGTCATGGGTTGTTTCCTGCCTTGATCTATATCATAAATACCATCCAGGGACAGGTAATACATGCTTTTTCCAAAAATCATGGGTTGTGTCCATGTAGTTTCAGAAGCCAAAAAGAGACTGAAGTGTGAGTACTAAAGTCCTTGCATTTTCCGGGGGAAACTGACATGAGACAAACAGCCATACCTGAGACACACCTATTGCTCAGTGGCACCTACCTCATTCTCCTTGATTGCTTCTACATTTTACAATATTTCCCATGTACTCTCCCTCCCTAGATTATAAGCCAGAAGTTATCTGAACCAGTTCCAGCCCACAGGTAGATATATTAACACTACATGGAGTTCAAAGTTTTAAAGTCAGTTTCTATGACTTAAAAAGAAGGAAAATCCATGCAAGATTCTTGGTTGACAGCTACTCTTGAAAAACAGAAATATCTAGGACTACTGAGCCCACTTTCCTTGTGGGCTGATAATGTGATGATGCCATTATCATCACTGAAACTGAATTTTATCTCCCCTGGTTAGATGAAACCTGGGTCTCCAGTTTGCCACCACTTCTTACTGTCTCATGTATTAACATTAAATATTTGTCCCTAGTGGCCATGTATTTGGAGTACCACTGACTGGTAGAATTTTGTACTTCTTTGTTTTTTTTCTTGACTGGGAACTTTTTAGTGAATGTTTGTATATGTTCTTAAGAGTGTTTTAGTTGGCTTCCCTAGAGAATAGAGCCTGAGGCAAGGATTAAGTGCTATTGCTTTATTTGGGAGGTACAAACCTAGGGCAACAGGAATACATAAAGAGGAAAGTGAGATGGGACATCATAAGGAGCAACTGCTAGGAGATGTATAATGATGGTGCGCATGGCACTCCACTTAGCATGTGCAAACATTCAGTTAGGTAGGATGTCTCAGAACATTTTTTTTTTGAAAGTCCCTTAATAATTTATTCTTCACTCATTCAACACCATTTAAGAAATATTTCTTTTTTTTTTGAGAGGGCATCTCTCATATTTATTGATCAAATGGTTGTTAACAGTTAACAACAATAAAATTCTATACAGGGGACTCAACGCACAATCATTAATCCACCCCAAGCCTAATTCTCATCAGTCTCTGATCTTCTGAAGCACAATGAACAAGTTCTCACATGGTGAACAAATTCTTACATAGTGAATAAGTTACATGGTGAACAGTACAAGGGCAGTCATCGCAGAAACTTTCGGTTTTGATCACGCATTATGAACTATAAACAATCAGGTCAGACATGAATATTTGTTTGATTTTTATACTTGATTTATATGTGAATCCCACATTTCTCCCTTATTATTATTATTATTATTATTATTTTTAATAAAATGCTGAAGTGGTAGGTAGATGCAAGACAAAGGTAGAAAACATAGTTTAGTGCTATAAGAAAGCAAATGTAGATGATCAGGTGTGTGCCTGTAGACTATGTGTTAATCCAAGCTAGACAAGGGCAAGAAAACATCCACGGATGCAGAAGATTTCTCTCAAAACAGGGGGGGGTGAGGTTCTAAGCCTCACCTCTGTTGATCCCCAATTTCTCACCTGATGGCCCCCCTGTGACTGTGCCTGTCTTAGGTTGTTCCTCCCTTGAGGAATCTTACCCGTCTCTGGCTAACCAGTCATCTTCCGGGGCCATACAGGGAAATGTAAAGTTGGTAAGTGAGAGAGAAGCAATATTGTTTGAAAAGGTTAGCTTTTTACTTCTTTGCAGATTTATGCCCTGTGGCTTCTATGCCCAGCATTTGTCTTGAGGTATCTTTACCACTTGGAAGAATTATGATACTTGGTAAATTCTATATGAGGCACAAATTCTATTTAAGGGTTGTAATTTAGGAAGGAAGAAGAAAAGCTATAGAAGTAGCAGATGGAAGAAAACATGGGAAGATTGGTTATTTCTTTGAAATATCTTCTTGTAGAGTAACTAAGCATGTATAGGTTTTAAACTACTAATTAAATTGCACACACACATTAACATAATAGGAATACAGTTACATAACAAAAGCAGACCTACAATTACCAGCCATCTCCAGTGAAACCAAGAAAACCAGTTAGGCACCCTAAGCATTTGTGAAAACTTATCTACGATATGATGGATATTGTCTAACTGAATTTGAAGAGTTTGAGAAAAATCAGACAATTTAAAATAACACATTCCTGGGAACTGTTCACATCCCATATGTTCTTTTAACAGTAGATAGTCTGTAGTCTCAAGATTTTGGAGCGCTGCAACTTGCACTTCTCCTAATTCTTGGTTGAGTTCCAACAGTATAGATCCAGTCAAATTTGTTGTTTTACTGTATGCACAGGCCAGCTTAGATATCTCCTTCTTCATTCCAATGGCAATTCCAGGAACCAGTGGGATGAATGCAGCTACAACTGCAACAGTGCCAGGATCGGATCTTTGTTGACGTTTTTTGATGATCATCTTCTGGAATGACTCTTCCAGAGTATGTTGATGTTGGAACTTCGTCTTCATATCGTATCTTAGTTCGTTTTCTGGGTAGTCAAATTAGGCTTTGATCCTCTGTATAAACACAAACAGACCCTTTGCCCAGTTTGATATGCCCTTTATACCATTGTGAAGAACTTATTGGAGGTCACCACACAGGAACTGCTTTTTTTTTTTTAGAGGAATTTTATCAGAAAAATGTACTTAAATAGCTGATAATCTGACACCCTATAATGATCAAAATTAAGGATATTTAAAGCATGCATTAATAGTTGATTTACAGTTAGTTTTATCCTATCAGGGAGTAATCCCCCTTTCTTTTCTTTTTTTTTGTTATCTTATCATTAATCTACAATTACATGAAGAATATTATGTTTACTAGGCTCTCCCCTATACCAGGTCCCCCCTATAAACCCCTTTACAGTCACTGTCCATCAGCACAGCAAAATGCTGTAGAATCAATACTTGTCTTCTCTGTATAGTACAGCCCTCCCCTTTCTCCCACCCCCCCTTTATGCATGCTAATCTTAATAACCCCCTTCATCTTCCCCCCCCTTATCCCTCCCTACCCACCCGTCCTCCCCAGTCCCTTTCCCTTTGGTACCTGTTAGTCCATTCTTGGGTTCTGTGATTCTGCTGCTGTTTTGTTCCTTCAGTTTTTCCTTTGTTCTTATACTCCACAGATGAGTGAAATCATTTGGTATTTCTCTTTCTCCGCTTGGCTTATTTCACTGAGTATAATACCCTGTAGCTCCATCCATGTTGTTGCAAATGGTAGGATTTGTTTTCTTCTTATGGCTGAGTAATATTCCATTGTGTATATGTACCACAACTTCTTTATCCAATCATCTACTGATGGACACTTAGGTTGCTTCCAATTCTTGGCTATTATAAATAGTGTTGTGATAAACATAGGGGTGCATCTGTCTTTTTCAAACTTCAGTGCTGCATTCTTAGGGTAAATTCCTAGGAGTGGAATTCCTGGGTCAAATGGTAAGTTTATTTTGAGCATTTTGAGGAACCTCCATAGTGCTTTCCACAATGGCTGAACTAACTTACATTCCTACCAGCAGTGTAGGAGGGTTCCCCTTTCTCCACAGCCTCGCCAACATTTGTTGTTATTTGTCTTTTGGATGGTAGCCATCCTTACTGGTGTGAGGTGATATCTCATTGTAGTTTTAATTTGCATTTCTCTGATAATTAGCGATGTGGAACATCTTTTCATGTGTCTGTTGGCTATCAGTATTTCTTTTTTGGAGAACTGTCTGTTCAGTTCCTCTGCCCATTTTTTAAGTGGATTGTTTGTTTTTTGTTTGTTGAGGTGGGTAAGCTCTTTATATATTTTGGATGTCAAGCCTTTATCGGATCTATCATTTTCAAATACATTCTCCCATACTGTAGGGTTCCTTTTTGTTCTATTGATGGTGTCTTTTGCTGTACAGAAGATTTTCAGCTTAATATAGTCCCACTTGTTCATTTTTGCTGTTGTTTTCCTTGCCCGGGGAGATATGTTCAAGAAGAGGTCACTCATGTTTATGTCTAAAAGGCTTTTGCTTTTTGCCTATGTTTTTTTTAAGAGTTTTATGGTTTCATGACTTACATTCAGGTCTTTGATCCATTTTGAATTTACTTTTGTGTATGGGGTTAGACAATGGTCCAGTTTCATTCTCCTACATGTAGCTGTCCAGTTTTGCCAGCACCATCTGTTGAAGAGACTGTTATTTTGCCATTGTATGTCCATGGCTCCTTTATCAAATATTAATTGACCATATATGTTTGGGTTAATGTCTGGAGTCTCTAATCTGTTCCACTGGTCTGTGGTTCTGTTCTTGTGCAAGTACCAAATTATCTTGATTACTATGGCTTTGTAGTAGAGCTTGAAGTTGGGGAGTGAGATCCCCCCTACTTCATTCTTCTTTCTCAGGATTGCTTTGGCTATTCAGGGTCTTTGGTGTTTCCATATGAATTTTTGAATTATTTGTTCCAGTTCATTGAAGAATGTTGCTGGTAATTTGATAGGGATTGCAACAAATCTGTATATTGCTTTGGGCAGGATGGCCATTTTGACAATATTAATTCTTCCTAGCCATGAGCATGGGATGAGTTTCCATTTGTTCGTGTCCCCTTTAATTTCTCTTAAGAGTGACTTGTAGTTTTCAGGGTATAGGTCTTTCACTTCTTTGGTTAGGTTTATTCCTAGGTATTTTATTCTTTTTGAAGCAATTGTGAATGGAATTGTTTTCCTGATTTCTCTTTCTATTGGTTCATTGTTAGTGTATAGGAAAGCTACAGATTTCTGTGTGTTAATTTTGTATCCTGCAACTTTGCTGTATTCCGATATCAGTTCTAGTAGTTTTGGAGTGGAGTCTTTAGGGTTTTTTATGTACAATATCATATCATCTGCAAATAGTGACAGTTTAACTTCTTCTTTACGAATCTGGATTCCTTGTATTTCTTTGTTTTGTCTGATTGCCATGGCTAGGACCTCCAGTACTATGTTAAATAACAGTGGGGAGAGTGGACATCCCTGTCTTGTTCCCGATCTCAAAAAGCTTTCAGCTTCTCACTGTTCAGTATAATGTTGACTGTGGGTTTGTCATATATGGCCTTTATTATGTTGAGGTACTTGCCCTCTATTCCCATTTTGCTGAGAGTTTTTATCATGAATGGATGTTGAATTTTGTCAAATGCTTTTTCAGCATCTATGGAGATGATCATGTGGTTTTTGCCTTTCTTTTTGTTGATGTGGTGGATGATGTTGATGGATTTTCGAATGTTGTACCATCCTTGCATCCCTGGGATGAATCCCACTTGGTCATGGTGTATGATCCTTTTGATGTACTGTTGAATTTGGTTTGCTAATATTTTATTGAGTATTTTTTCATCTACATTCATCAGGGATATTGGTCCGTAATTTTCTTTTTTGGTGGGGACTTTGCCTGGTTTTGGTATTAGGGTGATGTTGGCTTCATAGAATGAGTTTCGGAGTATTCCCTCCTCTTCTATTTTTTGGAAAACTTTAAGGAGAATGGGTATTATGTCTTCTCTGTGTGTCTGATAAAATTCAGAGGTAAATCCGTCCAGCCCGGGGGTTTTGTTCTTGGGTAGTTTTTTGATTACTGTTTCAATTTCTTTGCTTGTAATTGGTTTGTTTAACTTTTGTGTTTCTTCCTTGGTCAGTCTTGGAAGGTTGTATTTTTCTAGGAAGTTGTCCATTTCTTCTAGGTTTTCCAGCTTGTTGGCATATAGGTTTTCATAGTAGTCTTTAATAATTCTTTGTATTTCTGTGGAGTCTGTCATGATTTTTCCGTTCTCATTTGTGATTCTCTTTTTCTCTTAATAAGTTTGGCTAGAGGCTTATCTATTTTGTTTATTTTATCAAAGAACCAGCTCTTGGTTTCGTTGATTTTTGCTATTGTTTTATTCTTCTCAATTTTGTTTATTTCTTCTCTAATCTTTACTATGTCCCTCCTTCTGCTGACTTTAGGCTTCATTTGTTCTTCTTTTTCCAGTTTCAATAATTGTGATGTTATACTATTCATTTGGGATTGTTCTTCCTTCCTCAAGTGTGCCTGGATCGCTATATACTTTCCTCTTAAGACTGCTTTTGCTGCATCCCACAGAAGTTGGGGCTTTGTGTTGTTGTTGTCATTTGTTTCTATATATTCCTTGATCTCTATTTTGATTTGTTCATTGATCCATTGATTATTTAGGAGCATGTTTTTAAGCCTCCATGTGTTTGTGAGCCTTTTTGTTTTCTTTGTAGAATTTATTTCTAGTTTTATACCTTTGTGGTCTGAAAAATTTGTTGGTAGAATTTCAATATTTTGGAATTTACTGGGGCTCTTTTTGTGGGGTAGTATGTGGTCTATTGTGGAGAATGTTCCATGTGCACTTGAGAAGAATGTATATCCTGTTGCTTTTGGATGTAGAGTTCTATAGATGTCTATTAGGTCCATCTGTTCTACTGTGTTCTTCAGTGCCTCTGTGTCCTTACTTATTTCTGCCTGGTGGATCTATCCTTTGGGGTGAGTGGTGTGTTGAAGTCTCCTAAAATGAATGCATTGCAGTCTATTTCCTCCTTTAGTTCTGTTAGTATTTGTTTCACATATGCTGGTGCTCCTGTGTTGGGTGCATGTATATTTAGAATGGTTATATCCTCTTGTTGGACTGAGCCCTTTATCATTATGTAGTGTCCTTCTTTTTCTCTTGTTACTTTCTTTGTTTTGAAGTCTATTTTGTCTGATATTAGTACTGCAACCCCTGCTTTCTTCTCTCTGTTGTTTGCCTGAAATATGTTTTTCCATTCCTTGACTTTTAGTCTATGCATGTCTTTGGGTTTGAGGTGAGTTTCTTGTAAGCAGCATATAGATGGGTCTTGCTTTTTTATCCATTCTATTACTCTGTGTCTTTTGATTGGTGCATTTAAGTCCATTTACATTTAGGGTGAGTATTGAGAGATATGCACTTATTGCCATTGCAGGCTTTAAATTCGTGGTTACCAAAGGTTCAAGGTTAGCCTCTTTAGTATCTTACTGCCTAACTTAGCTCGCTTATTGAGCTGTTATATACACTGTCTGGAGATTCTTTTCTTCTCTCCCTTCTTATTCCTCCTCCTCCTTTCTTCATATGTTGGGTGTTTTGTTCTGTGCTCTTTTTAGGAGTGCTCCCATCTAGAGCAGTCCCTGTAAGATGCCCTGTAGAGGTGGTTTGTGGGAAGCAAATTCCCTCAGCTTTTGCTTGACTGGGAATTGTTTTATCCCACCATTATATTTAAATGATAGTTGTGCTAGATACAGTATCCTTGGTTCAAGGCCCTTCTGTTTCATTGCATTAAATGTATCATGCCATTCTCTTCTGGCCTGTAGGGTTTCTGTCGAGAAGTCTGATGTTAGCCTGATGGGTTTTCCTTTATAGGTGAGCTTTTTCTCTCTAGCTGCCTTTAAAACTCTTTCCTTGTCCTTGATCTTTGCCATTTTAATTACTATGTGTCTTGGTGTTGTCCTCCTTGGATCCTTTCTGTTGGGGGTTCTGTGTATTTCCGTGGTCTGTTCGATTATTTCCTCCCCCAGTTTGGGGAAGTTTTCAGCAATTATTTCTTCAAAGACATTTTCTATCTCTTTTCCTCTCTCTTCTTCTTCTGGTACCCCTATAATATGGATATTGTTCCTTTTGGATTGGTCACACAGTTCTCTTAATATTGTTTCATTCCTGGAGATCCTTTTATCTCTCTCTATGTCAGCTTCTATGCGTTCCTGTTCTCTGGTTTCTATTCCTTCAATGGCCTCTTGCATCTTATCCATTCTGCTTATAAGTCCTTCCAGAGTTTGTTTTACTTCTGTAATCTCCTTCCTGGCATCTGTGGTCTCCCTCCGGAGTTCATCCCATTGCTCTTGCATTTTTGTCTGCATCTTCATCAGCATGTTTATGATTTTTATTTTGAATTCTTTGTCAGGAAGACTGGTTAGGTCTCTCTCCTTCTCTGGTGTTGCCTCTGTGATCTTGGTTTACCTGTAATTTTGCCTTTTCATGGTGATAGAAATAGTTTGGAGAGCTGGAACAAGTGACGGCTGGAAGATCTTCCCTTCTTGTTGGTTTGTGGCCCTCCTCTCCTGGGAGAACAGCGACCTCTAGTGGCTTTTACTGGGCAGCTGCGCGCAGACAGGCTTCTGCTTCCTGCCGGACTGCTATGGTGTTTATCTCCACTGTTGCTGTGGGCGTGGCCTGGCTCGGGCTGCCGCTCCAAAATGGTGGAGCCCCATTGGAGAGGGGGTGGCCGGGAGGCTATTTGTCTCTGTAAGGGGCCTCCCTGCTCCCTGCTGCACAGGGGATTAGAGTGCCCAGAGATCCCCAGATTCCCTACCTCTGGACTAAGTGTCCCACCCTGCCCCTTTAAGACTTCCAAAAAGCACTTGCCAAAACAAAACAACAACAACAAGAACAAAAAATTAAGTAATTAAAAAAAAAAAGAAACCTCTCGCTTTTCTTTGTCCTCAGGCGCCGGCCTCAGGCACCCGCTCACTAGTCTTGCTGCCCTGTTTCCCTAGTATTGGGGTCCCTGTCCCTTTAAGACTTCCAAAAAGCACTCGCCAAAATAAGAAGAAAAAAAAATGGCCACTCGCGTTTCTTTGTTCTCCGGCGCCAGCCTCAGGCACCTGCTCACCGGTCCTGCTGCCCTGTTTCCCTAGTATCCAGACCCCCGCGCATGCACTGTGTCTGCGCTCTGGTCTGGATGGCTGGGGCTGGGTGTTCAGCAGTCCTGGGCTCCCTCTCCCTCCCACTCCGACTCCTCTCCTCCCGCGGGGAGCTTGGGGGAGGGCCGCTTGGGTCCCGCCGGGCCAGGGCTTGTATCTTACCCCCTTCGCAAGGTGCTGGGTTCTCACAGGTGTGGATGTGGTCTGGATGTTGTCCTGTGTCCTCTGGTCTCTATTCTAGGAAGAGTTGTCTTTGTTATATTTTCATAGATATATGTGGTTTTGGGAGGAGATTTTCACTGCTCTACTCACGCTGCCATCTTGGCTCCACCCAGCAGAACATTTTAGATAAGAAACTGTATTACCATGAACAGGAAGAAGAGAGAGACTGGCTCCTTCTTCTCTTCTGTTCCTCATTGGTCCAACTTTTCCCCACTGGAAGTTGACTTCTGTGCATTTGGCTTGTATGGTCTGGTTCCTTTGATGGCCTCTGTGATGCCAGATTTCCCTAAAGTGTGTGTGTGTGTGTGTGTGTGTGTGTGTGTGTGTGTGTGTGTGTGTGTGATCTACCCTATTCTAAAAATGAGAAGAGATGGAAATTTCAGGTATGTGACTTGTAGTGCCAACTGTACAGTAGCAGGGAAGGGCAGTGCAATAGGTGCCAGGCCCAGATGGTGGAACTTGCCATGGACAGATCTGAATGGAATCAGTCAACCACCAAGGAAAAGCAAGTGAATGAGACTAATTGTTTACAATGTCAAGGAAGTCCAATGCAGGTTCAATCAGTTACAGCCTGCAGGCATCATCTAGCCTGCCACCTGTTTTTGTATAGCCCATGAGTTTAAAATGGTTCCATATTTTTAAAAAATTGAAGGAAGAATATTATTTTGTAACACATGCAAATTATATGAAATCCCAGTATTAGTGTTCATCAATAAAGTTTTATTGAAAAATAGTCACGCTTATTCATTTACGTATTGCCTATGCTCTCATGCAAGTGTTGGGTAGTTGAAGTGGAGACTCTATAGCTTGCAAAGCATACAATCTTTACCATCAAGCCCTTTACAGAAAAGATTTGTCAAATCTGGCTTAAGGAAGCCCACTCAGCATATCTGAAACAAGAAGTGAAACAAAGCCTCCTCAGCAAATGCAATAGGGCTGTAATTGCTCAAAAATTATGTTAAAAGCTATCCCAATTTCCATGCACCTACTTATGCCCTCCTAATTGTGACTGTAATTGCATTCCCACACACAATCTGAAGAGTCTCCCACGGTTAATATCCCATGATCCAGTTACAGAACCACCAACAAAAAAGGCAAAAGGGCTTCTACAGCTTTAACCCTAATAGTAGTAGAGTGACTCTGTTCCTAGACAAAAATAATCTTAGGGCTTTATGCTTATAGAAAACAGAGCAAGAGAGAGAATATTATTTATTAAATTTTTAATTGAAGTCACGTGCTTTGAATTTAAAAATCCTACTTGGAAAAAAAATTAAAGTGTACACACACAGAGAAACACTGCCCTGAGCACATCCTTCTGTGTGTGAGAGCAGGCACACTATTGCCTGTGGCTATCATCTGAAATGAGTTAAAGGTCCACAGTGTGCCAACTCTGTGCCAGGTGAAATGATATGCAACCACGCTAATAATAGGCCCTGTTTTGCTGATGGCCAGACCAGAGAAGCAGGCTCTATGACTGACTATATTAAGGGCTCTGTACAGAGAAAGATTTTGAGCATTTAGAGAATATCTCTATTTGGAGATTAACTAAGTTTGGTTTTTTACTCAGTCACTCAAAAAGCATCTGCTGAGAACCTACTGTGTCGTAGGTGCTAAGTGAGACTCTAAGGGTACTTACATAAATAGGACACAGTTCCTGCCTTGGCATCTGGGTTATCGTCAGTCATTACTCAGCCCCCATTGCCCGGATGCTGTAAACGATGCATCCCCTCTCAGAACAATCCTCTCTGGGGACCTAGGCTCCCAGTGGAACAGCATCTAACTATTCTTGGCTCCACTTCCCAAGCCGAGCTTGACCTTTCATGGCAGCTGGAGACCGTGAGCTGCAGGCGTCCTGCAAGCCTCTCCCAACATATGTGCCCCGAGCTGTGCATGTGCAGCCCCTTCAGGAGAGAGCTGAGCCCAGTTCCCTGAGCTCCAGGACGCCTCCCCCGCCCAGCTAGGGGGGCAGACAGTCTGCCTCTCGGCAGCTGACCTACTTTGTGAGAACCAAGTGTTCTTCTGATCTAAAAGTGGACTTTCCTTGGCAGTCTTAGAGGACCTTGGGACATGAAGCTGGAGCTTGATTTATTTGTTTTATGAGCAGTGAGGTTCTCCTCTTCTGACATGCCTGACTGGGCATGGGGAGGGGCCTCTTTGAAACAGCCCTTGATGACTTTCTGTGTCTATTATAAAATGTCCTCAATAGGGATTCCTAAGGAACAGTGTTTTCAAAGTAGCTCTATGCGAGGCAGCATATTGTAGAACACTTAAATACTCTTTGATTACTTTCCACTATTTCTGGCCATTAAACATGCATGCTTATTTACACACCTCTTCTTAAAAGGGGTAGGAATGCTGTGTTTCTGGATGAACTGGCATGCTGTCACTTGAGTATGCTTCCAAGCACTGAGAGCACTTTATCTTATTATTTAAGGATTAAAAAAAGATACGGTCATGACATTCTGAATAAGGCAGAACTATAGAGACAATAAAAAGATCAGTGGTTGTCCAGGGGTTAGGGAGGAGGGAAGGATGAATGGGCAGAACACTGAGGATTTTTAGGGTGGTGAGAAACATCAGCATGGTGCTGTAATGGTGGGTGCATATCATTGGACATTTGACCAAAGCAATAGAATATACAGCACAAGTGTGAATCCTCTTGTGAACTGTGAACGTTGCCAGTGTTAAGTCCATCAATTATAACAAATGTCCCAGTCTGATACGAGCTGTGGGGAAGGCTGTGCCTGTGTGGGGAATGGGATAGTGGGAAAATCTCTATACTTTCCTCTCAATCACACTGGGAACCTAAAATTGCTCTTTAAAAAGTCTTAAAATATGGTGTTAAGGGAGAATACTTGATGATACTGAACTGAAGAAATATAAAAATACAATTATCTTTCTATAAGTGAAGGATTTGCTTTCGGTTGTGCATGGGTGTCCTATGTATAACTGGGTAAGTCTGGGCCACCTTGGGCTTCAGGGTCCTTATTTCTAAAATGACAAGGTAGGACAAGGGTACTTGTCTATGGATTTCTGAAAGTAAGAAGAGTTTGTGGTATACAGCAGGCTGTCAACCATTAAATTTAATTTATTGTTAATTTAGTTTGTTGAACTTAATACAGCTTGAATTAGCTGTGGTTGGTCATTTTCTTGTGTCGAGAATAATTTGGGCTAAGCTAGATTGTCCTCTCCGTGGAATCCTGTGCACGGCCTGATGAATTCATCTCCATTGTTTTCTGCTTCTCTGACTTGTACTTCCCCTCTGGGGTTTACTGTAGTCCCAGATCACCAGGCTTCTGACCCATCCTGGATGCAGAGCTTGACACAAGGCCACCACCTTGAGCCCAGAGAAAGTGATTTGAGGAAAACATCCCTTGGTGTTTTATGAGAAACCTATGCACATTCCATCCTGCTGAGTGGAGCTCTATGACATGAACTACAGGGAGAGAGGAGGATCCTGAGAGGAAAACGGAACTGTCACTCCATGCCCACACCACACCTAGGAGTGGTAGGGGCAAGGTCACAGGAACCCTCAGGGAGCAGGGCAAGGGAAAACCTAGAGGTATTTTCAGCAGATTCATATTTTATACCAAGGGGTAGGCTCTAAAGTATATGACAAGAATCATGTGTAGTCAAATGAACATTAGAAAATACTCAGAACTTTCCATAGCTTCCAATGTGGTATAAACACAACAGCTGCTCCCCTTTTATCCCCAGCATTGGAAGAAATCATCCTTCTTTTAGTTGAATGGCAGAAGAGATAGTTGGCTTGCATTTAGGGGCCATGTTATATGTAAACATGCATATTATTTTTAAAACCAGAATCATAGTTTGGACAAGATATTCACACTATGGGAAGAGGGCTCATCCTGGGCCTTACACTGATTCAAAGGAGTAGCTAGCGAAAAATCAGCTTTCTGCCTCATTTGCTTTTTCTTTTTCTCTGCTGACCTCTAATAGTTGGATTTTTGTTTTAAATGCTTACATTATGACACTCCATGCCTATGAGGAACCCATCATCCAGCTTAGCCAGTATCAGTACATGGAATCAACTGGGGAGAAATGAGTGTAGGGGGACCCCGGGAGTGGTCAGTAGGTTCCAAGAGCAGGAGAAAGGGGTGTTCAGGCAGAAGATAATCGGTGACGGGTGCTGGGCTCAGGCTTTGAAGGAATACAAATCACCACTTCAGAGGGTCTGGCCCTGAGTACTACAAGCTGTGGCCCTGGGCCTTGGGGCAAACAGGAGGACCCCTAACCCCAGAGAACGAGGAGTGTGAAGGGGCAAGTTCACAGAGCATTTTAAAGTGAATTAGAACAAGGCACTGTTTTGGCACACAGCCCTGTGCCGAGGGGCACAGCTTGGCACTAGCCCGTGGACTGGATTCCTGCCCCTTTCGCATTCCCAGCACCTTTATTGAGGGCTCAGACGTAGAGTGCTACATGGGGCCCTGGCGATGAGAGCTGCAGCAAAGGGGGTGCGATGGTCCAGGTCTGTCTTAGCCCTCCCACTCTGTGAGCTGGGGAGCTCTCAGGGCTTGGTTGTCTCCGCATGGGGGCTGCAGACCTCTAAAGCTGGCAGCCAGGTCCCTCACTGCGTGTGCGGGGCAAGAAAACAATCCTTTAATCTCAGCAAGAATCCCTGCAACAGGAAACACTGGTTCTGCTTTTATTTAATTAGTGGACTGTGTTCTCCTGAGCATTCTGCCTGATTTATGAATACCTACTGTTCAAAATGTAATCGTGCATTCAGCATTGCTCCAAGGAAGCAAGACCATTTGGGCCTGTACTGCTTGCTTTACATTTTTTAAATCTTTGGCTTAAGGGTATATGATTCATTTCATCACTATGCATAAATCAAGGCATTCCAGGGGGCACCCTACAGTTATGGGTTGTTTTTTAGAGTTGTTAAGACTCCTGGAAAAGACTATGCCAGGCCAGCTAGAGCATGGCCACGCTGACTCAAAGGCCTTGAAATTTGGAGGGATGACCAGGCTATGGCTGAATCTCCAGGTACCCACCACCTTCAGTCATTTAGCCAGTGAAAAGTAGAGTTGTTTTGAATGAATGATTGAATCATACTGTCAAGCATTTAGTAGCATACAACAGCAATCAGATACTTTTTTTCTCAGATATTTCTAGATACTCAGGTACATTTAGAGAAAACTGCAGGTTTGGGGAAAATTGTACAAACAATACCATGGGGCCAGGTCATTTCAAATGAAAACGCAGAGTCATGTTTTGATGTTCAAATATCACCAATTGGTCTTAGACTAACTCTATGATTTCTGCTATCACCCACCATTATTCCCACTTCCCAGCCAAAAGGAACTCCTTACTCACTCTTCCCCACACTACCATGCTATCCCACACCCTTGCCTTTGCTCATATTGTTTTTCCTGCCTCATCTCAGTTCCCAAGGCAACTGGAGTGACAAAATACACAGTAGGCTAAGACTTATTTACAATTGCAACACTGCATTTAATAGACATGAAGTAAGAGGGTTGACCGCACCCTAGTAAGATCATAATCTTCTTCTCGGAGAGCCAAACATTCAAATACGCATTTAGTCTTCCTCCAAAGCCAGTCATCAACAGATATTTACATAACACTTGTTACCTCCCAGGCACTGTTCTAAGCACTGGAGACACAGCAATAAGCAAAAGCTAAAACCTCTTCATTTATGAAGGGTCCTAAATACATCTCTTAATGTTTACTCTGGAAGTACACCTAGTTTCCCATAAATACATAAAACTATACAAGTAAAATGAAATGACTCAATTTATAGCCAGAAACTATTTGTAGTTGGCATTCTGTTCATAATACCTGTTTTAGGGGAAGAGGATGTTGGTAGACCATTCTTCAAAGTTCCAGTTAAATAGTTAACTTTGCTTCCCATTGTCAGTAGGATGACTGTATATTTTATTTTTAAGTAAAGAAAAGGTTAAATTTTAAAGTCTGAGTTTTATAATATTTTTGACCATTTGCTTTTTAAAATAAAGCTTTCCGGTTAGTTTTTAAGTAAAACACACATACAAAAATGTACACAGAACGTAATTGTGCAGTTCAGTGGGTCACACAATGAATTTCTCAAAGGAAACACCACCAACATCTAGAAAGAGAATATTACCCATAGCCCCAGAAATACTATTTGTGTGTTTTTATCAGTCAAAACACCTAGCCTTCTCCTCAAAGTTAGCCATGATCCTAATTTCTCATATTCTTGTTAAGTTTTACTTAGTCTTAATCTTCATATAGGTGGAATTTTAAAATCTGTATTCTTTCATATCTGGCTTCTTTCTTTCATTTGACATGATATTTGTGAGATGCGTCCACACTGTGACTTGTGGCTGTGTAGTTTACCATGGTATGATTATACCACAATCGATATCTCTTTGACATTAATGACATTTTCTGCTTCACCATAACACTAATCATATAGAATTCCTCCTTCAAACTCAAATCTACATGAAGAACAGTTTTCATTATTTTACTCATATTCTGGTCTCACTCTTCAATCAAAGAGTGAGCTTATTGACCCTGGTGTGTGTCAATCATGCCTCTGTACTTAGGCTGAATTTGTGAACATATGGTGTTTATGTGTCTGTATTTTAATTACCCTAGATAAAAGTTTTCCAGTCATTTTCCCAAAGCACAATAACCTTCCTTTATCACCTCATTACATGCTTCTCAAAATTCTCTTCCCATGCCACAGTAAACAGGTCAGATTGATTTGAAATATGCTTTCACCTGAAAAGGGGTCCCGTTTATGGTTTCCAAACATCATCCATTCTCATCCTCTCCTTTAGGACCTCCTGCTCTTGTTGGGAGCTGATCCCTAATACTGGACATGTGCTGTGCCTTCACAATGTTACCATCAACAGATCTTCTTCCTTTAAATGGCTTTTTGATAGTCAGCACTCAGCAGAAGGCAAAAATGTCAACTTCAAAAGGCTAATTATTAAACACAGGACAGTCATTAGCCAGCCATGCCTACTAAGGCCAAAGAGGTAGATTTGTGAAGCCTGCTGACAAAGACATTGGTCATTACTGTCAGGTGTTTCTTTAAGTAGCACCCTAAGGAGGAATTCCTGTCATAGCTTTGCTCCAAAGTCAGCTACATATCTCCTGAGCCACTGGTCTGTTTTACCTTAAGGAGCTGAAAAATGCTCAAATAACATTTTTCAAAATATGCAAAGCCAGATTTCTGACCCATGCTGGTGATTTCTCAAGTTGCATTTTTCATTTCATCCCTACCTACACTTTAACCTCAGCTCTATTTTCTGTCTGTTCTTTGGTCTACTTTTTAATCCCACTATTGTGTGACATTGTTACCTGAAAAAATGTCTGGAACAAGGAGACATATATAGTTACTAAGAGATGAACTGCCTCCATCACTGGTTTGGTCACTCAGTGTTCTTGTGTTTTAGAAGCACCACCCTGTTGATCGGGATGGTGGAATGGGTCAGGACAAGGGAGGAGTGGAGAAGCTGTATCCTGTATATCAAATTTATCATGGTCTCTTAAGTTTCAAAGATGCTACAGCTTTTCCTCAATTTATCACAGTCTTTCAAATTTAAAATTTCCACTTTTCCCCTTTAGGGATTACTTGAGTAACTTAGGAGAAAAGTTACTGGAAAGCATTCTTCCTAGAATCATTTTAATGCTTCTGCTTCTCATTCTATATTATCTTCTCATACAGAAAGATCTCCAAGACATTCTACTTAGAAAGAATATTAAGACCCTATATTTTTATTACCTTTAATAAACATAAAGTATCTCCAGAAAGATACAGAAGTAACTAAGAACACTAGGGACCTGCTTGGAGGTCGGGAAGCGGGTGAACAGAAGCAGATAAGGGTGAAAGATTTCACTGAATTCCTTGTAAAAGGTGTTGAGTTTTGACAGAGTTTAACATGTTACAAATTCAAAAACTTAAATAAACAAAAAAAGATCATACATAAAAATGTCCTCAAAATGCAAGCATTCTACTGCAATAAAAGCAAAACAATTATCATAAAACAGTGTATTTTATAGAGTAACAGTTAGGAAAGCTGAAAAATAAGCCAAGTGCAATTATGTCAACATGCCAAAAATCTAAAAATAGAGTAAATGAAATATATATATATATATATATATATATATATATATATATATATATTATTTTACCATGATTTTCAAAAAGAAAGAACAAACTTCTGAGGTTAGCCATGCTGGAGTACATGGGACAGGACTTGTCTGCCCACCATAAAAACTAGAAAACTAGAAAAAAATACATGAAACAACTTTCAAATATTGGGCAATAGGAAATAGCAAGACATGGTTCTTGAGATAAGGAATCACCCCAGCTTTCAGCCTAGAAGCACATTCCAGACCACAGTGCAGGGAGGGAAATCCGAGACAGACTGAGCCAAGAAAACAGAGGTCAGAGAGCAGAATTCTGGAAAGGAGGAAGCTAAGCAGAGAAATAACTCCACAAATCTACCTTAGGTTCTTGAGTCTGAGCTGAATTCTAAGCCACATACATGTACAGCAAAAATCTATGAGGCTGGACAAAAGAGATTGGAGATCTGTAAACTTGTCATTTTCCAGTGATCTCACATTGCTGGGACAGGGGTGAGTTCTGGCAAGCCAATGAGAAGAGTCCTTCGTGAGTGCCAGGGCATTCAGTAGAGACCCAGGAAAGATGACAGTGTAGTAATAAGACTAAACTAGCCCTAGAGTAAAGGCTCCTTTAGACCAGCTCTGTCCCATAGAACTTGATGCAATTACAGCAAAGTTTTGCATTTGCATCATGCAAATACAGTAGCCACAAGCCACATGTGGCCTTTCAGGACTCAAAGAGTGGCTGGTGAGAACTGAAAAAAAACCAATTTTAATTGTATTTAATATTAACTAACTTAAATTTAAACAGTCACATGAGGCTAACAGCAACATGTGAGCCACAGCTTTAGACTCACAACAGCAACATTAACATTAAACAACTGGAAATTTCCAAAGGATCAAGCTGATTCTTAAGTATTTAACACTTAAGAATAAAGCCTAAGACTCCTTTTGACAATATTTCAAATCACAGCTTAGCTCGCAGGCTGACCTAATAGTAAAATGTAGAAGGGACAGTGTTTGACTCCTAAGGCTAGACCAAAAAGACATTAGAGTTTCCACCGTAGTCTCTTAAATCTCTGTCTCTAAAGAAAGCCAACTGCAATATTGAGGAAACTCAAAGCAGGTGTGTGAAGAGGCCAAGATAGGCAGTAGCTGAGGCCTCCTGCCCAGACAGCACCAGCTCACCAGCCGTGTGGGTGAGCACATCAGAAACAGAGCCTCCAACCCGGTGCCACATCAGGTGACTGTAGGACCAGCCACATCCAGCCACAACCTGGGGGAAAACCCTGAACCAGAACTAGCCACGCCCCTCCTGAATTCTTGGGCTGCAGAAACCATTAGAGGTAGATACATAGTGATTACTGCTATTTTAACCCACTAGGTTTTGAGGTAATTTTTTAAAAACACAGTATTCAATGACTAACACAATTAGGGATTATTTTATGGTGACATATTTGGGATAATTGAAATGTGAAAATACAAATTCCTCAGAAGACACCCACAAGCACAGCTGGCACAAGAAGGAAGAGAGTAACCAAAGAGCCTGATACCTATTAAAGCAGTTGAACCTGTAATTAAAATATTCCCACAAAGAAACTTCAGGCTCTGATGACTTGCATCAGTGAATTCCATCAAATTTCTCAAAGGAAAGAACATACTATACCAATTTCACACAAACAATTTCAGAAAATAGAAAGAAACACTTCCAAACTCACTCTACAAAGCCAGAATGACTCAGATACCATAGCTAGGACCGAAATGAAAAGAAAGTCATAGACTAATATCTCTCATGAGGATAAATTCAAATATGCTTAAGGAAGTATTAACAAATCGAATCAATTTATAAATTCAATAATGCATCATGACCAAGTGAATTTTTTTTCAGGAATTCAAAGTTGGGTTAACATTCATAAATCAATTAGTGGAAAGTAGTTTGAAATTACCTACTGGTAATGGTCACACCACATAATGAATATACCAAAGCCCACTGAATTGTGCACTGGAAAGTTATGAACTTCAGTGGAATGTGAATGATACCTCAATAAAGCTATTATAAAAATTTCATTTAGCATAAATCACCAAATTAACAGGAAAAAAAAACTCGTGATTATCTTAAAAGATGAATAAGAAGTATCCAGAAAAATTCATCCCCCATTCATGGTAAAACCTCACAGAAAACTAGAATTTGAAGCTCAACCTGATAAAGAAAATCTAAGAAAGGGAACTGCAGATAATATCTTACTTGAAAGTGAAATGCTGATGCTTTCTTCAAAAAATCAAGAACAAGGCAAGGATATCCACTCTCACCATTTCTATTAACCACTGTACTAGAGAGCACAGATAAGGCAAGAAAAGTAAATGAAAGAAATAAAACTGTCTTTATTTACAGACAACATGAAGATCTATTTAGAAAGCTTTAAGAAAATCTACAAAGAAAAAATTTAAAAGCTACTGCAGCTAAATAAGTTTAGCTATTTTGCAAATGAATAGTCAATTCACAAAAATTTAAATTATTTATAGAGAGCCACAATGAACAATTGGAATTTTAAAAATAAAACAATTTCACTTACAATAGTGGAGACATCACTTCCAGCCAAGATGAAATAGCAGGGACCAGATTTACCCTTCTGCCTGAAACAATACAAAAAAAAAATGAACAAAATAAATGAAACAAAGTCAAGGTATTAGACAAAAGATGAAGAAAGACAATGATTCCTGAGAGATGGACAACAAACAAGGTAGCCATGTAATTGCTTCATCTCACTGCTGTGTGAGGGCTTTCAGGCTGTGGTGAACAGAGGGGAGCATAGGCAAAGGCTGGTAGACCCTGAGCTGAGGTGGTGGTGTTAAGAGTCTAGGGAAACCAAGACAGAATTGGCAGGATGGCAAATGAAGAGGAGAGACCTGTGTAGAGAGAGAATATGGGGTTCCTGCAGTGCCTCCATTGGGCATAGAGTAGGATCACTGCTCAGTGCATGTAGGCAAGGAAACTACCAGATCCCAAGAGAGAACCACAGAAACAGTGAGAGGTAAAAGTTCCCAGGACTCCACTGGTTCTGAAATTGTGCCAGTTCATGCCCATGTTTCCTGGCTGTTAGGTAGATGCTCAATGGATCTTGGCCCAATAGTGTCTGTCTTTAGTCTTCCTGCCCAACAAATCTTGAAAGCAAGATTCTAAAGGACCAAACTGTTTCTGAGTAACTTAATTGCATCCCAGTATGAAGCTCAAGAACATTTATGGGAATAGTAAAATACCTGGCTCTAGCAAGGTAAATTTTACAGCAGATGAAAATCAATAAAAATTACCAGGCATAATGTAATAGAATGCTAAACAGCTATGAAAAATTTTAAAGATGAGGAAGATCTCTTTGTACTAATATGGAGTGCTTTCCAGAACATACTCTTAAGTGAAAAAATGTCAAGCGTACAAAATTGCCTATAGTATGTGACATGTTATATATGAAAGGAATATAAAATACCTGCTCATTTGCCTACTAATGATTTTCTTTTTTATTTGTTCCTGAAGGAGAAATTCAAGAAAGATAAACTAGAAACTAAGATATTGGTTACCTACAGGGGTTTTTGGGACAAAATTGGGAATATGGAGATAAGGGAAGAGGATAGCAGGAATCAACAAGGGGTAGCACTTCCTTGAACATAACTTTTGATATAACTCTGAGTCTTCTAATCATAGTCATGTTTCATATTTCCTTCATATACCTCCCAATTAAGCAAATAATTAAAAGTAACAGGGACAGGAGGGTAACTCAAAATGGAATATAAACACTAGCCACCGAACCTCTGTTACAAATAAATAACATAACCACATTGAAGGTATGGCAAAAAAGAATTACCCAAAGTAACCTTGGAAAACTATATCTTGGCTGGATACTATAAGACTAAAGACAAAAATAACTGTACAAAAAATTGTAATCTAGTTAGTGAACATTTTTGTTTTTGCTTTTAAGCAAGAGTAATGTTGAATAATTCTGAAACTATGTTTACACTGTACTTGAACAAAAAGTGAACAGATTGTAGATAATGAGAGGCAGCATTTCTCAGTGTTAGAAAGGGATTTATAAATAAAGAAAAAGGGAAGCATAAAATAAAGCCCACAGTATCAAATTAGAATGAAAGGCAGCAGTATTAACTCATGATTTTTAATATATGTCCATGTAGATTAAAAAAATACCAATATGTGTATATATATAGATTAGTATATATACATAAAATATCTAAGTCTGTGTTTTGAGGGTCAGAGCAGTGACATCCTAAATACAATGAGAATACCTATTACCCAGATACTATCTCGAATATGTTATTTCATTATATTTCACTGAATATAATGAAAACACTACATTCAAACTAAAGAACTAGGGTCCCCTCCAGGAATGAATAATTCTAGAGTTGGGCGCCATACATATAAAGTGAGCCAGGAACAGCATGGGGGGCCAGAGAGTAAGAAAGGGCTCAAAAAGGCCAGGGAGCCTTGGTAAAAAAATACAGGAGCCCACCTGAAGGAGCTTTTAATG
Organism: Manis pentadactyla; assembly: GCF_030020395.1. Taxonomy (NCBI): domain Eukaryota; kingdom Metazoa; phylum Chordata; class Mammalia; order Pholidota; family Manidae; genus Manis; species Manis pentadactyla. Next base: position 38,431,589 of record NC_080032.1, on the reverse strand, counting down.
GCCAAAACTGGAAAAAAATGTTACAACAGAATTGGATTCTAACCCACAAATAAACATCCCAGAGCCCATACTGGTGTAGGTAACTAATGGAATAAATAAATAAATATGGGAGAAAAGATAGTTCTTCTTCAGTAGTACTCAAATTAATAAATGTAAGAGAAAGGAAATGATTAGGGAAATGCCTTAGAAATAAATGATACACAGACAACATCTTGGCAATATTAGCTGCTATTAGCCCTAGTATAATTTGCACATAATAAAATGCCCCATTTCATGTATAATGAAAAGACTGATGACTTTTGACAAATGTATATATATATATATATATACCTACATAACCACCACAAGATTCATGATTTGGATATCCCTTTCATAAGAAAAAGTTCCAGAGGTGGGGGCGGAAGATGGCGGCGTGAGTAGAGCAGCGGAAATCTCCTCCCAAAACCACATATATCTATGAAAATATAACAAAGACAACCCTTCCTAGAATAAAGACCAGAGGACACAGGACAATATCCAGACCACATCCACACCTGAGAGAACCCAGCGCCTCGCGAAGGGGGTAAGATACAAGCCCCGGCCCCGCGGGAGCCAAGCGCCCCTCCCCCCAGCTCCCGGCGGGAGAAGAGCAGGCAGAGCGGGAGGGAGACGGAGCCCAGGGCTGCCGAACACCCAGCCCCAGCCATCCGGGCCAGAGTGCAGGGCCCTCGATACTGGGAAAACAGGGCAGCAAGAACAGTGAGCAGGCACTGGAGGCTGGGCGACAGAGGACATAAGAAAAGCGCAAGACCATTTTTTTTTTTTTTTGCTTTTTTGCTGCTTTGTTTTGGCGAGTGCTTTTTGGAAGTCTTAAAGGGACAGGGACCCCAATATTAGGGAAACAGGGCAGAAAGACCGGTGAGCAGAGGCCTGAGGCTGGCACCGGAGAATAAAGAAAAACGAACGACCACCTTTTTTTTTTTTTAATTAAAATTTTTTTTTTTTTTTTAATTAAAAAAATTTTTTTTCTTGTTTTTTTTTTGTGGTCGTTGTTTTGTTTTGGCGGGTGCTTTTTGGAAGTCTTAAAGGGGCAGGGCGGGCCACTTAATCCAGAGGTAGGGAATCCGGGATCTCTGGGCACCCTAACCCCTGGGCTGCAGGGAGCAGGGAGGCCCCTTACGGAGATAAATAGCCTCCCAGCAGCTCCTGCTCCAACGCGACTCCACCATTTTGGAGTAGCTGCCCGAGCCAGGCCACGCCCACAGCAACAGCGGAGATTAACTCCATAGCAGCCGGGCAGGAAGCAGAAACCCTGTCTGCGCGCAGCTGCGCAGCACAAGCCACTAGAGGCCGCTGTTCTCCCAGGAGAGGAGGGCCACAAACCAACAAGAAAGGAAGTCCTTCCAGCCGTCACTCGTCCCAGTTCTGCAGACTATTCCTATCACCATGAAAAGGCAAAGCTACAGGCAGACAAAGATCACAGAGACAACACCAGAGAAGGAGACAGACCTAACCAGTCTTCCTGACAAAGAATTCAAAATAAGAATCATAAACATGCTGACAGAGATGCAGAGAAACACGCAAGAAAAATGGGATGAAGTCCGGAAAGAGATCACAGATGCCAGAAAGGAGATCGCAGAAATGAAACAAACTCTGGAAGGGTTTATAAGCAGAATGGATAGGATGCAAGAGGCCATTGATGGAATTGAAATCAGAGAACAGGAACGCATAGAAGCTGACATAGAGAGAGACAAAAGGATCTCCAGGAATGAAACAATATTAAGAGAACTGTGTGACCAATCTAAAAGGAGCAATATCCGTATTATAGGGGTCCCAGAAGAAGAAGAGAGAGGCAAAGAGATGGAAAGTATCTTAGAAGAAATAATTGCTGAAAACTTCCCCACACTGGGGGAGGAAGTAATCAAACAGACCACGGAAATACACAGAACCCCCAACAGAAAGGATCCAAGAAGGGCAACACCAAGACACATAATAATTAAAATGGCAAAGATCAAGGACAAGGAAAGAGTGTTAAAGGCAGCTAGAGAGAAAAAGGTCACCTATAAAGGGAAACCCATCAGGCTAACGTCAGATTTCTCAACAGAAACCCTACAGGCCAGAAGAGAATGGCATGATATATTTAATACAATGAAACAGAAGGGCCTTGAACCAAGGATACTGTATCCAGCACGACTATCATTCAAATATGACGGTGGGATTAAACAATTCCCAGACAAACAAAAGCTGAGGGAATTTGCTTTCCACAAACCACCTCTACAGAACATCTTACAGGGACTGCTCTAGATGGGAGCACTCCTAGAAAGAGCACAGCACAAAACACCCAACATATGAAGAATCGAGGAGGAGGAACAAGAAGGGAGAGAAGAAAAGAATCTCCAGACAGTGTATATAACAGCTCAATAAGCAAGCTAAGTTAGGCAGTAAGATACTAAAGAGGCTAACCTTGAACCTTTGGTAACCACGAATTTAAAGCCTGCAATGGCAATAAGTACATATCTTTCAATAGTCACCCTAAATGTTAATGGGTTGAATGCACCAATCAAAAGACACAGAGTAACAGAATGGATAAAAAAGCAAGACCCATCTATATGCTGCTTACAAGAAACTCACCTCAAACCCAAAGACATGTACAGACTAAAAGTCAAGGGATGGAAAAACATATTTCAAGCAAACAACAGTGAGAAGAAAGCAGGGGTTGCAGTACTAATATCAGACAAAATAGACTTCAAAACAAAGAAAGTAACAAGAGATAAAGAAGGACACTACATAATGATAAAGGGCTCAGTCAAACAAGAGGATATAACCATTCTAAATATATATGCACCCAACACAGGAGCACCAGCATATGTGAAACAAATACTAACAGAACTAAAGGGGGATATAGACTGCAATGCATTCATTCTAGGAGACTTCAACACACCACTCACCCCAAAGGATAGATCCACTGGGCAGAAAATAAGTAAGGACACGGAAGCACTGAACAACACAGTAGAGCAGATGGACCTAATAGACATCTATAGAACTCTACATCCAAAAGCAGCGGGATATACATTCTTCTCAAGTGCACATGGAACATTCTCCAGAATAGACCACATACTAGGCCACAAAAAGAGCCTCAGAAAATTCCAAAAGATTGAAATCCTACCAACCAACTTTTCAGACCACAAAGGCATAAAACTAGAAATAAACTGTACAAAGAAAGCAAAGAGGCTCACGAACACATGGAGGCTTAACAACACGCTCCTAAATAATCAATGGATTAATGACCAAATCAAAATGGAGATCCAGCAATATATGGAAACAAATGACAACAACAACACTAAGCCCCAACTTCTGTGGGACACAGCAAAAGCAGTCTTAAGAGGAAAGTATATAGCAATCCAAGCATATTTAAAAAAGGAAGAGCAATCCCAAATGAATGGTCTAATGTCACAATTATCGAAATTGGAAAAAGAAGAACAGATGAGGCCAAAGGTCAGCAGAAGGAGGGACATAATAAAGATCAGAGAAGAAATAAATAAAATGGAGAAGAATAAAACAATAGCAAAAATCAATGAAACCAAGAGCTGGTTCTTCGAGAAAATAAACAAAATAGATAAGCCTCTAGCCAGACTTATTAAGAAGAAAAGAGAGTCAACACAAATCAACAGTATCAGAAACGAGAAAGGAAAAATCACGACGGACCCCACGGAAATGCAAAGAATTATTGGAGAATACTATGAAAACCTATATGCTAACAAGCTGGGAAACCTAGGAGAAATGGACAACTTCCTAGAAAAATATAATCTTCCAAGATTGACCCAGGAAGAAACAGAAAATCTAAACAGACCAATTACCAGCAATGAAATTGAAGAGGTAATCAAAAAACTACCAAAGAACAAAACCCCCGGGCCAGATGGATTTACCTCGGAATTTTATCAGACATACAGGGAAGACATAATACCCATTCTCCTTAAAGTTTTCCAAAAAATAGAGGAGGAGGGGATACTCCCAAACTCATTCTATGAAGCTAACATCACCCTAATACCAAAACCAGGCAAAGACCCCACCAAAAAAGAAAACTACAGACCAATATCCCTGATGAACGTAGATGCAAAAATACTCAACAAAATATTAGCAAACCGAATTCAAAAATACATCAAAAGGATCATACACCATGACCAAGTGGGATTCATTCCAGGGATGCAAGGATGGTACAACATTCGAAAGTCCATCAACATCATCCACCACATCAACAAAAAGAAAGACAAAAACCACATGATCATCTCCATAGATGCTGAAAAAGCATTTGACAAAGTTCAACATCCATTCATGTTAAAAACTCTCAGCAAAATGGGAATAGAGGGCAAGTACCTCAACATAATAAAGGCCATCTATGATAAACCCACAGCCAACATTATATTGAACAGCGAGAAGCTGAAAGCATTTCCTCTGAGATCGGGAACTAGACAGGGATGCCCACTCTCTCCACTGTTATTTAACATAGTACTGGAGGTCCTAGCCACGGCAATCAGACAAAATAAAGAAATACAAGGAATCCAGATTGGTAAAGAAGAAGTTAAACTGTCACTATTTGCAGATGACATGATACTGTACATAAAAAACCCTAAAGACTCCACCCCAAAACTACTAGAACTGATATCGGAATACAGCAAAGTTGCAGGATACAAAATCAACACACAGAAATCTGTGGCTTTCCTATATACTAACAATGAACCAACAGAGAGAGAAATCAGGAAAACAACTCCATTCACAATTGCATCAAAAAAAATAAAATACCTAGGAATAAACCTAACCAAAGAAGTGAAAGACTTATACTCTGAAAACTACAAGTCACTCTTAAGAGAAATTAAAGGGGACACTAACAGATGGAAACTCATCCCATGCTCGTGGCTAGGAAGAATTAATATCGTTAAAATGGCCATCCTGCCCAAAGCAATATACAGATTTGATGCAATCCCTATGAGACTACCAGCAACATTCTTCAATGAACTGGAACAAATAATTCAAAAATTCATATGGAAACACCAAAGACCCCGAATAGCCAAAGCAATCCTGAGAAAGAAGAATAAAGTAGGGGGGATCTCACTCCCCAACTTCAAGCTCTACTATAAAGCCATAGTAATCAAGACAATTTGGTACTGGCACAAGAGCAGAGCCACAGACCAATGGAACAGACTAGACAATCCAGACATTAACCCAGACATATATGGTCAATTAATATTTGATAAAGGAGCCATGGACATACAATGGCGAAATGACAGTCTCTTCAACAGGTGGTGCTGGCAAAACTGGACAGCTACATGTAGGAGAATGAAACTGGACCATTGTCTAACCCCATATACAAAAGTAAACTCAAAATGGATCAAAGACCTGAATGTAAGCCATGAAACCATTAAACTCTTGGAAGAAAACATAGGCGAAAACCTCTTAGACATAAACATGAGTGACCTCTTCTTGAACATATCTCCCCGGGCAAGGAAAACAACAGCAAAAATGAGTAAGTGGGACTATATTAAGCTGAAAAGCTTCTGTACAGCAAAAGACACCATCAATAGAACAAGAAGGATCCCTACAGTATGGGAGAATATATTTGAAAATGACACATCCGATAAAGGCTTGACGTCCAGAATATATAAGGAGCTCTCACGCCTCAACAAACAAAAAACAAATAACCCAATTAAAAAATGGGCAGAGGAACTGAACAGACAGTTCTCCAAAAAAGAAATACAGATGGCCAACAGACACATGAAAAGATGCTCCACATCGCTAATTATCAGAGAAATGCAAATTAAAACTACAATGAGGTATCACCTCACACCAGTAAGGATGGCTGCCATCCAAAAGACAAACAACAACAAATGTTGGCGAGGCTGTGGAGAAAGGGGAACCCTCCTACACTGCTGGTGGGAATGTAAGTTAGTTCAACCATTGTGGAAAGCAGTATGGAGGTACATCAAAATGCTCAAAACAGACTTACCATTTGACCCAGGAATTCCACTCCTAGGAATTTATCCTAAGAATGCAGCAATCAAGTTTGAGAAAGACAGATGCACCCCTATGTTTATTGCAGCACTATTTACAATAGCCAAGAATTGGAAGCAACCTAAATGTCCATCAATAGATGAATGGATAAAGAAGATGTGGTACATATACACAATGGAATACTACTCAGCTATAAGAAAAGGGCAAATCCAATCATTTGCAGCAACATGGATGGAGCTGGAGGGTATTATGCTCAGTGAAACAAGCCAAGCGGAGAAAGAGAAATACCAAATGATTTCACTTATCTGTGGAATATAAGAACAAAGGAAAAACTGAAGGAACAAAACAGCAGCAGAATCACAGAACTCAAGAATGGACTAACAGGTACCAAAGGGAAAGGGACTGGGGAGGATGGGTGGGTAGGGAGGGATAAGGGGGGGAGAAGTAGGGGGGTATTAAGATTAACATGCATGGGGGAGTAGGAGAAAAGGGAGGGCTGTACAACACAGAGAAGGCAAGTAGTGATTCTACAACATTTTGCTATGCTGATGGACAGTGACTGTAAAGGGGTTTATAGGGGAGACCTGGTATAGGGGAGAGCCTAGTAAACATAATATTCGTCATGTAAGTGTAGATTAGTGATAGCAAAAAAAAAAAAAAAAAAAAAAAAAAAGGGCAGTTCCTGTGTGGTAACCTCCAACGAGTTCTACACAAGGGTATAAAGGGCATATAAAAGTGTAGGCAAAGGGTCTGTTTGTGTTTATACAGAGGATCAAAGCCTAATTGGGCTACCCCGAAAATGAACTAAGATACGATATGAAAAAGAACTTCCAACATCTGCACCCTCTGGAAGACTCATGCCAGAAGATGATCATCAAAAAACCCCAACAAAGATCCACGCACTGCTACAGCTGTAGATGCACTCATCCCACCAGTTCCTGGACCTGCCATGGGAATGAGGAAGGAGATATCTAAGCTGGCCTGTGCATACAGTAAAACAACAAAATTGGACTGGATCTATACTGTTGGAACTCAACCAAGAATTTGGAGAAGTGCAAATTGTAGCGCTCCAAAGTCTTACAACTACAAACTATTTATTGTTAAAAGAACATATGGCATGTGAACAGTCCCCAGGAATGGGTTGTTTTAATTTGTCTGATTTCTCTCAGACTGTTCAAGTTCATTTGGACAATATCCACCATATCATAGATAAGTTTTCACAAATGCCTAAGGTGCCTAACTGGTTTTCTTGGTTACACTGCAGATGGCTGGTAATTACAGATATGCTTTGGTTATGTATCTATACTCCTATTATGTTAATGTGTGTGTGCAATTTAAGTAGTAGCTTAAAACCTATACATGCTGAAGTTACTCTACAAGAAGATATATCAAAGAAATAATCAATCTTCCCATGTTTTCTTCCGCCTGCTACTTCTATAGCTTTTCTTCTTCCTTCCTAATTACAACCCTTAAATAGAATTCGTGCCTCATATCAAATTTACCGAGTATCATAATTCTTCCAAGTGGTAAAGATACCTCAAGACAAATGCTGGGCATAGAAGCCACAGGGCATAAATATGCAAAGAAGTAAAAAGCTAACCTTTTCAAACAATAAGGCTTCTCTCTCACTTACCAACTTCACATTTCCCTGTATGGCCCCGGAAGATGACTGGTTAGCCAGAGACGGGTAAGATTCCTCAAGGGAGGAACAACCTAAGACAGGCACAGTCGCAGGGGGGCCATCAGGTGAGAAATTGGGGATCAACAGAGGTGAGGCTTAGAACCTCACCCCCCCGTTCTGAGAGAAATCTTCTGCATACGTGGATGTTTTATTGCCCTGGTCTAGCTTGGATTAACACATAGTCTACAGGCACACACCTGATCATCTACATGTGCTCTCTTACAACACTAAACTATGTTTTCTACCTTTATCTTGTATCTACCTACCACTTCAGCATTTTATTAAAAATAATAATAATAAAGAGAGAAATGTGGTATCCACATATAAATCAAGTATAAAAACCAAATGAGTATTCATATTTGAACTGACTGTTTATAGTTCATAATGCATGAGCAAAACCGAAAGTTTCTGTGATGACTGCCCTTGTACTGTTCACTATGTAACTTATTCATTATGTAAGAATTTGTTCTACATGTAAAAACTTGTTTGTTATGACTCAGAAGATTGGAGACTGACAAAAATTAGGCTTGGGGTGGAATAATGATTGTGCATTGAGCATTGACTCCCCTATACAGAATTTTATTGTCGTTAACAACCATTTGATCAATAAATATGAGAGATGCCCTCACAAAAAAAAAAAAAAAAAAAAAAAAAAGGACAGACTTCCAATGGTAAAATAAATTAGTAACCGGGATGTAATGTATAGCATAAGGAATATAGTCAAGATATTGTAACAGCCTGGTAGGGTGATAGCTGGAACTTAGAATTATGTATATAAATGTTCTACCACTGTGTTGTACACTTGAAACTCATGTAATGTAATACTGTGTGTCAACTACCCTTCAATAAAAAATAATTATTAAAAAAAAAAAAAAGAAAAAAAAAAGAAAAAGAAGAAATAAAACTCTCAAAAAAAAAAAAAAAAAGAAAAAAGAAAAAAGAAAAAGTTCCAGCATGGCCCTTTGCAGTTAATCTCACCCATCTCTGGCCCAAGGCAATCACTGACCTGCTTTCCCTCATTATAAATTAGCTTTTCTTTTCTTTAGAATTTTATGTTATATTAACCTAAAAGCTCTCTGACCTAAACTGTAAAGTTAATCAATAAAAAGAAACATACAAAGGTTTTTCTGCTTTTTTTGCTTCTATCAAAATAGCATATGATATCTAGATCTCAAGCTGGGTTTCACTTGGAACTAGGTTCTCCCTGCATTAACAAAGGTCCCGGGAGAAAAACAAAATCTACGCCATGTTCATTAGATGAAATTTAATGTTGGAAATATGAGCCACTACTAGCCCAGGGGCTGCAAGCGCCATAGGAGGAGAGATTTAGCAGAGCTAGATTGAAACCTGATCCATGGCTAGGGCTGCCTGGACAGCTGGGACCACGCAGGAAATGCCTCCAAAGCAAAGTCCAGAAGGTTCTCTGGCTCCTTCCTCCCTCCTCCCATCGGTCAATCTTTCCAGTGCCTCCTGCTGGCTGGTTTACGCCAGAGCAGGTGGCAAAGGAGCGTGGAAAAGGTATCTTGGCAGGGTCAGCCCTGCAGTAGTGGGCAAAGCAGGGGAAGGTCAGAAATGCATCCGAGGGTCAACGGGCAAATGACCAGCCCACTCCCAGCATGAGTTGCTTTTTCCCTTCAGTTTTGGAAACTGAAGGGAAAATGGGCCAGTGTGGAAGATTTGAGGTTGCAAATATTTCATCTTGACCCTCTTGAACAAGGTGAAAGGGGACAAATTATTTCATTTCAAAATACCGAGGGGGCCGTTTCGTAAAATAATGAAAATACTCCAAGAACTTATCACAGAGCCAGTGCCGGGACAAACACCAAGCAATCTCTGGGCTTCAAAGCTTCCCTTGGAGGGTCATTCCATTTTGAGTCGAAAATGAAATAAGTTGTACATGAAAAGAGAACAAATATTTTAACATCTGGGCATTCCTCTTTGTAAAATTATATAAAGCAGAGACTGATAGAACCATAGCCAAGGCATTTATCTTTCAGAAAGTGCTGAAGTATCACTAAGTAAGTAATAAGCCAGAAAAAGCAAACATTCATTTTCTTGCCATTTCGGGGTGTGATCCTAATTCCTTCAATTCAGCATGTTTACGAAACTGCCTTGCCCTCTTTCCTGCATTCCCCCAACTCTTCCCTCCTTGCAGGATGCTATCCTTTCACACATGTTGTTCTTTCTTAATAAAGTAAAAGCCGACACAAGCTGCCCTCCCTGAAGAGAAATTGTGTTAGCCTGTTGTTATTGATCTCGTTGCTAAGGTCTGAGAAGCGGCTAATGCTGCACAGAGGGAGCAGTAGGAGGTGGAGGAAAAAGCATGTTCTTATAATTTTCCCATAAACCAGATGTTTTCTTTAACTCTTACATCTTTAAAATATTTTCTCTTGAGGAAAAAAAAAGGGAGGGGGTGTGGTTCGAACAAATTTAGGATGCCAGTTCTTATTTTCTCAGCATACCACGAGAACACACTCAAATAACAGAGTGCTGAGCATTCAGGGTCATGGATGCTTGTGTATCTGCTGCTCATTGGACAAACTTAAATATATATACAACTTAAATAAAACCTGTGTCTTCAGTAAACTTTATTCTTCCCCATTTTCCAGTGATTCTGTTTCAATTACCGTTCTGTGTTAATATGCCCTCTCCCCCAAAAGTCATGGGGTGAAAGAACAATTTTATTATTTCACAGCTTTTTTGGGTCAAGAATTTGCGTACGATTCAGCTGGGGCCATCACCTGGGCTCTGCTGGAATTGTCACCCAGAATATGGCCTCTCCAGCACGGCAGTTTGAGGATAGTTGGGTTTTCATAGCAATTGATTTCTTCCAGGATGAGTGTCTGGAGAGAAACAAAAAAATGCTGAGTGGCCTTTAACGACCCGGTTCCAGGAGTCCTGTAGCCTCATTTCCAGCCTTTTGCAGTGGTTCTCAACTAGGGGCAATTTTGGTTGCTGCAATTTGTTTGGTGGTGTCTGAACACAATTCTGCTTTGCACAGCTGGGGGCTGGGGGCCTACTGGCCCACGGATGCTGCGATATACTGCACAACGCACAGAATTGCCCTCCACAGAGAAGAATCTGTGGCCCAATATGTCAATAGCGCCCAGCTTGAGAAACCATGCTCCGTTGGTTGAGGCAGCCATAGCCCGCCGGAGTTAAGGAGAGGAAACACGGGTCCTTATTCTTGATGAGAACAGAGTCAAAAAAATCTGTGGACAGTTTTAAAAACTATCACAAAGATGCTAACTTAGTTTTTTCCCCTAATTCAAAGACCAAGTCTCCTAGTTATTCAATTCATAGAAAGTAAATATCAAAATTGAGAGAGAGGAGATAGCTGTAATGATTTCCAAACCACGTAAATGTAAATTCCTTGATGAATCCACCCAGCCGACAGGAAACCCAGGGCCCGGGTATCAGCTCTGTAATTTGATGTTCCCAAATCATTATTTGCCCTTGATTCTCATGTTTCAACTTCTTTTCACTCATTCCAATATTGTCCAGCTTTAGATGAATGTTATTTTTAGACATTGATGTGGTTATGTTGAAACATCATTTGCAAACTGACCTGCCTGAAATCTTGAGCACATTTTTAAGCCCCCAAGCTCCGGAAGAGGAAAATATCCCTGCTGGATGACAAGGAGGGCAGCAGGACTCTCTGTGCACGGGCGGTGTGGCACGCTCAGGGAGCTGTGGAACGCTCTCTGTTGCCGTCCATAGAGCTTCTCTCAAGGTCATTGCCTCCACTCGGTAACATGCGGAGCCTCTCACTTGGAGGCAACGACATCATTGAGCACACTGACCAGTGTTACATAATGGGAAATGAAATTTTATAAGAGCTAATAGCAGCCACAGCTCTTCTGCTAGATTTTTTTTCCTTTTACCCTTTTCTGAAAACGTGTACCTCTGTTCCTTTATTTGTTCTGACAATCTCTCCTACTGTCTTCAGATACAGTGTGACTTCTTATCTCATTTTCTTTAACCAATAAAAGAGGGAAATGATCTGGTTTCCTTCCCATATTTATTGGATATTTCTGGAGCAGCTCCTATAGTTTAGGTCTGTACTGAGTGTTAAAGGGTATCATTGTGAACAGGACTTGGGGATGGAAGCCCTGGGGCCACCTGCTCCCCAAGGTCTAGTGGGAGATAAGCCGAGATGCTATGTATATTTCATATATTACATATGTAATAATACATGTTATTTATAATATGTATTATATATACTACATTATGCATTATTTGTGTATACATATTTATCTGTACCTGTAAATATGTAATTGCACAATACAAGTGGGGGAAAAAACCTACCAATGCCCAGAGAGTCCAGAAGCCATCCTGGAGTCAGAAACATCTAAATGGAGAGTGAGATTTGGAAGAGAAGCAGTGGGGGTAGAACAGGGAGGGGGTTCCCAGCCAGGGCAGCAGAGTGTACGAAGTCTTCTCTCAGACTCAGGTTTTTTTTTGTTTTGTATTTAATTCATTATTGTATCCTCTACCTGCTTGTGTATGAATTTAAGGTAGTTAAAACAAATTCTTAAATCTTTGTAAAAAATCGCAAGTCATTTGGAATGAGCTGTTGAGTAGTCACTCTATAAAGCTCAACTTCTCTGCATGTGGATATGTGCTATTTACTTGTTATTATGCCTTTTTACTTGTTTTGTACCTATTTATACAACGAGGAAAAATTAGTTTATTCCTCTTCATTTCCCGTGATTTTTTTAAGGTCCACCTGTCACACCCCAATGACTGAAGATGTGCAAAACAACTGGGGGAGACCCCTGCCCAAACAGCCTTGGTTACCCACCACTTCTAACAGCTTCATGTGCATTTGCAGCAAAAAAGCCACAAAGCTGTTTTAATTTTCATCTTTGGATAATCTACTGAATAACACTCTCATTTGGAATGTGAACAGCAGTGTTTGATTTTCAGACATGACCTTATGTTGGGCTGTAAACCTACACAGTTCAATCACTTCCATACAGAACAGTGGATTCTCTAACTTCTTGCCATACTTAATAAGATGCTCCACACCGGTTTGTTTCTAATTCCAGTTACACAGAGACAGCCCTCCAAACTGCAGGACATCAGTGCTCTGGAGAGCATTAAAAAGAAGGAAAGTCTGAGGTGAGAAGGAAAGATACAGTGTGACTCTAACAATAATAATCAGTTTTCAAAATAGACCTCTCTTCTTCTCATTACCTGAGCAAATAGAGAATAAGCAAACACCCAGGTAAAAACAACCTCATTCTGTAATAACTCTGAAGCCCAAGACTTTTCCCCATCATTCAGGTCTACATAGTCTAGCCCAGGGCTACTATTTAACTCTTTTGTAGTTCTCAGAGAATACAGCCTTTCATCTGAGCCCTGAGCTCCAACCCATTCTTCACATCTTTGTCCCATTCTAATTAGTATTTTTATGCTCCCGACTTCTGATCTCATTTTTTGTTCCTATCTGGGTCCTTACATTAAGCTTTCAACTTGATGTATTATAATGTCATCGTAATTCTAGATTCGACTTAATCACTATCAAACTTGTCCTGAATTCCAAACCACCTGGCCTTAGGGTACTCATTTTTCAACAGGGACTCCTGTTCCTCAGTCTGTCCCCACCAAAGGTAGAGCCTTAATATATGTCATGTGGCTCTCAAAAATGGAAATTTATCTGGAACTGTCCAATGCACTGGGTAAGACTATAGAATCTGGAGTCACATACGTCTGGATTTTAATATAAGCTCCATGAATTAGCAGTTACGGGACACTGAGAATTTAGTTACAATCCTTTAGATTTAATTTCTTTATAAAAATGTTGGTATTGATACTTTTTACCTCCTGAGTTTGTAAGAACTACATAAGGTAAAGCTAGAAAATGATTAATAATCTATAGGCAAATAAATATCATTACTAATGAATGCCATTATTATCAGTATTGGTAGTATTATGTAAACACTAATGAATTATAAAGTGCTTTTTAAATTACCTTGTTTTTTATGTTTTCCATATTTTTATCCTATTTTCTATTGGGTTCACATTCAGTAGACCCTAACAGATTGATTTGATATGTTCGTAGAGAATTACTGAGGTTATTTCAAACTGGGAAAACCATCTTCGGTGCTGACATAAATTGTGGCAATTAAGGATTTTATCTGAAGTGGAAACATTACCATTATTTAACAACTGTTTTTGTTGTACAAATTTCACAAATATTTCACTGAAGCAGGTGAGGAAATCATCATTTAATAAAAAATTCAAGCTCAGTTGTCTACCTTCACAACCACACAACTTCCCTTAAACCAGGGCATGTCAAACTTTAACTTGAGTCAGAATAACTTAAAATTCCCCACACCTGCTTCCAGAAGTACAGGTGCCTTGAACCAGGAAGCTTCCTTTTTCACAAGTACTCCCATATCATTCTTATTATAGTGCTGCTGACACCTCACACTTGAGTACAATTTTCTGAAATAGAAAATGTTGGGGGAAAAAATCTAAAAATCACATTTTTAAAAAATTGAGATATCCCTGACATATAACATTATATAAATTTCAGGTGTATAACTTAATGATTCAATACTGATATTGTCTCTCCTGAGGGTTTCAATCCTGGGCAAGTTCACTCTGGATTCAATGAGACTGGAAAATGACAAGGAATCATGGGGGTAAAAGGGTTCATACCAACCTTTATTCTCATGATGGCAGGTCAAGAGCTAGATAGAGTCCCATCCACCTCCAGAGCAGTCTGCAGGCAGCAAGCTGGTCTCTGCCTCCAGGCCTCTCGGAGCTTTGCAGCCCTTGCCTCCGCTCCTGGCTCTCCCGTGCTCTCTCCTCCAGGCTTGGCCCTGCTCCAGGTTCTGCTCTCTGCTCCAAGGGTCTGGAGGGCCTGTCTTCACCTCCAGCCTCTGTTCTGCCCCAAGCATTGGGAGGGGCTCTTTATACAGCAGCTCAGGCAATATTGGCTTTTGCCTGTGGGTGTGTAAGCATTAGCCTAGCAGTAGGCCAATTATATCATCAAGTAGATTAAGTTCAGGTGAGGATCCTGGCCATGGCAACTTCCATTTTCTCTACAATATATACTGTGAAATGATCATAGTTAAGTCTAGTTAACATCCATCAGCACACAGTTACACATTTTTTTCTCTTGTGATGAGAACTTTTAGGATGTACTCCTTAGCAGCTTTCATATAGGCATTCAGTTTTATTTATTTTACTTTTTTTATATATATTTATTTGTATATAACTGGAGGTTTGTATTTTTGACCCTCTTCACCAGTTTTGCCCACCCCATCCTGCAGCTCTGGCAGCCACCTATCTGTTCTCTGTATCTGCGAGTTAGGTTTGTTTTTTTAGATCACATGTGATTATCAAGTTTTGTAATTGAATCTTCTTATTAATTACTGAAGTCTTTCTATTCCGCTCTTTCCATGTAGATAATCTAAAGGGTTGGCTTGTGGCAGAAATAGGTATTTTTCTGTTCTCTTATTTCCCAATATCACGTCTCAAACCCCATCCTCTGGACCAGGTATTATACAAAAGTGAGCACCATACTTCATGCAACTGGCTTCCCTGGAAAACCTTGTGTCTCTACAAATTCAGAGAAAAGTTTTCTAGGTCCCCAGGAAAAAAGTGAGCAAGAAGTTATTCTGTCTGCAGTCCATATTTCAATAACTTAGTTCATTTGTTAGATACTTTCTCTAATGCTTATTTCCTGGAAGCCACCAGATGTACATCAAAAACCTGGGTCAGATCAGTGGTCTAAGAGATCTTCTGGAGTTCTTTATTAAATAGCAGGAATCAAGAAGCCTAGTCTCAGATGAAGCAGAGGTGGAGTTAGGGAGGAATTAGTTACATTTTTCTTTTTGGTGCCTTGGCCAAAAACATGCTCTAAAATAAAAAAAGGAATAGATTCCACAAATGGGAAAATGCGTGGAGATTATCTCATCCTGGGCCTTCTGGGGCAATCAAATTTCCTAAAAGATGTTCCTAAAAGTTATGACTGTATACAGTAAACAGAGCAAAAAGACACAGGCCCCTCTCATTCAGCTGTGGGGCTTTGTGTGGAGTTAACTGAATAAGGCTAGTAGAGGCATCATGATGTAAACCTTATGGGTTCCCACATGCTCAATTCATAACATAGGGAATCAAATGCTTGCTGGCTGATGTCTTTATAATCTGCCCATTGGTTAGTATTACTCAAGTGGTGGGCACAGCCAGGCCTAGAGCATAACCTACATTCTCCTGATGCTCACCTGCCAGATTGTAGCAATAATTAAATTTTAATATCTAGCAAACACTTTAGTCATTGAAATAATGCCATATTACTAGTTTTTTATTCTTTGAAAAGCAAATAATTTTCTGTGAATCTAAGACTGTCCTGAGGGGAAGGATGTAACATGAACACTACCTTAGGTAAATAAAACAAATGGTTTGACAAGTTGGCAGACTGAATAATGCCCCCACACCTGGCCCAAAGACATCTATGTCCTAGTCCCCAAAACCTATAAATATATCATCTTTGGTGAAAAAAAGGACTTTGCTGAGGTGACTAAATTAAGGCTCTTGATATAGGAAGATTATCCTGAATTATCCAGGTGGACCTAATGCAATCACAGGGGTCCTCAGAGGAAGCAGTCAGAAGAATCAAGGTCAGAGAGAGATGTAATGACATAAACACAGGTTGGGTGATGAGCTTTGAAGATGAAGGGAGAGGCCACAAGCTAGGGCATTCCAGATGCCTCTAGAAGCTGGAAGAGGCAAAGAAACAGATTCTTCCAAGGGATTCCAGAAGGAACGCACCTCTTCTGACACCTTGATGTTATGTCCCTGAGACTTCTTTGGCACATACAACTTGAAGAACTGTGAGATAATACATTCTGTGGTTTTAAGCCTTTATGTGTGCAGCAATTTGTTATAGAAGAAACAGGAAACAAATATAGCCAATATGCCCTAAATTGGGCAGCACATGGTATGGTGTGGTATTGTTCACAAAACAGATGCTTTTTTGGTTAACAAGCCTGAAGGGATGGTTATGCAGGATAATGTTAATTGAGATATTCCTGTAAAAAGAAATGAGGTGAACACAACATTAGGTAAGCAAGATAGAAGAAGAGTTATTAATATAAAACAACCAGAAAGGCAAGATAGAGCCAAGAAAAATAAAAGTAGGTTACAGAAAAGAGAAGTTTACTACAGCCGTGACTGGGAAGAAGTTCCCATCCTGTTCCCATATGAAAATTTAATCACAGAGAAAATTTGCCACTATTTTGCAGCTGGCAAATGGCAACCAGTACCTACACCCAGGAAATCTGACTTCCAAGCCTGTGCTTTTAGCTTCTGTGTTCTCCAGTCTCCCACATGACTAGAGCATGACACAGTAGTCATTTTAACTTCTAACATGCCAAAGTCTAAAGAACTGACTTGGGACCATTGACGGCACAGGAGTCCTATAGCCAAAGATGACAAACGAGGACAGGAGAAGGGCAGGGCTTAGCAACTAATTGCTAATGTCATGAGTGCAGCAGAGCCAGCAAGCAGGCAGGTGAGAGAGAGTGTGCGGATGGCTGGGATCAAGACAGTGAAGAGGGTCCTGGCAGGCAGGACATCAGAAGAGCAGGGACACCCTTAGGAGCACAATTCAAGGACACTTTAAGGCTGAGGCAATGTCTGCCTCAAACAGGATTATGAGGGCAGCCCCTGGAAGTGGATCGTGGGGGTCTGCATAACTTAGCCCACGGGAACCCTCTTAAGACTCTAGGAATACAGGACCCTCAGCAGATATGCACTCATTTGTACACCTAAAACAATGTACAAGAATATTTATGGAGACACTGTTTATAATAGCCCTCTACTGGAAACGACCCAAGAGTCTGCTGACAGTAGAATGCATAAATAAATTGTGGTGTTTTTATGTGATGAAATATGAATGGAAACAGAAAATTTACAGCTACACTTGAAACTAGGATTGAATCCGATATGATATGTGAGGGAAACTAGACATAAAAAGATTTGTTTTATGATTCCATGTATACGAAGCTCAAAGAACAAGCAGACGCAATCAAAGGTATTTAAAATCATGATAATGGTTAACGTGGGAGTGTGGCATGTCTGGAAGGAACACAAAGGGAGCAAGACTTCTGGAGTACAAGTAACCCATTTTTTACACGGGTGTGCTCCATTTGTAGAAACTCAATGAGTCGTGTACTTCTTTGCCCACTTTTCAGTATAATTTCATGTTTTCATACAAATATGAGAAACACAGAAATACAGATAGATTTCTGGGGTGATAGATGTTGTAAAAATATATTCAAATCTGAACTGAGCATAATCAAACTGGGCTTGACAAATTTAATTGGCTGCCGGAGAAAATTCTGATAGTTGGTTGAGAAATATCAGGACCCTATGCTTTTGTCAACTGAACTTCATTTCACATTATTTGGAATGCATATGTATCACTGTCCCAGGGATACATCTCTGTTGCTTGATATTCCAAATTACCAGCCACAGACCAATTTATTTATCATTACATCTCAGATGGATTACTTTTTTTTTGCTGATAAATGGTTCATTTACATCTATGTATGGCTCCAGATCACACATGTCCCAAATACGAATCCATGTCAATTATAAAAGAAATGGTGGTTTTACAGCTCTGTGAAATAAACTAGTATCTATGTTTAACTGTCCAGTGATGTGTATAAACATTCTATCATCTAGGTACACATCTGTTTCCTCTCCTTCTTTTGAATATTCACCAGTTCCCTGTTAATGAGCCCTGACTTTTGATTTGGGCTTGAGATCACTTTGTCTAAGAAAATTTCCTTTAACAGTATGTCACTAGAGTGATCAATTAATTAATTTTTTTAAATGGGGAAACATCTACTGGATGAGAGGTGAAGACAGAAGGGAGTAGTAAGAACGGGTCTAAGCCAATACTCAATTACAGCTAGTTATAAGCTTTGCAGTGTTTAGAGTGAAAAAAAAAAAAATCAGAAATCTGAAAAGTGTGTTGGTCAAGGTCACACAGCTAATAAGAGGACCACTCAGGGTAAAATTCAAGTCTGACTGTCCAGATTACTATTATTTTCCCTAATTAGAAAAGGTTCCTTTCCTAGTACTGGTATTTGGGCTACATATCAGATTGCTTTTATACTTAAAATGAGTGAAAAGGTGGGAGAAATATTTCATTAGTTGCTAAAGAATTTGGAGGGGGGGAAGTTGTTTTGAAACCCATACTACAAGTAGAAAAACATTACCCAATATTGGATGCCTCACGATTATTCTGGCAGAAATACTCATTATAAAGATACAGCAGGACAACCATGTGCCTAAGAATGAAACTGGGTCATTGTCTTACATCATACACAAAAATAAACTCAAAATGGATTAAAGACCTAAATATAAAACCTGAAACCATAACACTAGTAGGAGAAAAATATATGCAGTAAACTCTTGAACATCAACATTAGAATTTTTTTTCTGGATATGTCTCTCCAGGCAAAGCAAAAAAAAAGCAAATACAAACAAGTGGGACCACATCAAACTAAAAAGATTCTTCACAGCAAAGGAAACCATCAATAAAACAACAAGGCAACATACTGTATGGGAGAATATATTTGCAAATTATATATATATATATATATATATATATATGAAACTTTTAAAACTATACCTATATCCAAAATATATAAAGAACTCATACAACTCAACACCAAAAAAAAAACAAATACTCAGACTATAAAATAGGCAGAGGACCTAAATAGGCATTTTTCCAGAGGACATACAGATGGCCAATAGGCATATGAAAAAATGTTCAATATCACTAATCATGAGGGAAATGGAAATCAAAACCACAATGAACTATCACTTCACACCAGTCAAAATGGCTACTGTCAATAAGACAAGAAATAACAAGTGTTGGTAAGGATGTGCAGAAAAGGGAACCCTGTGCACTGCTAGTGGGGCTGCAAATTTATTCAGTCACTATGGAAAACAATACAGAGGTTTCTCAAAAACTAAAAATAGAAATACCATACAACCCAGCAATTCCACTTCTGGGAATCTACCCAAAGAAAATGAAATCTTTAATTCTAATAGATATATGCACCTCTCTGTTTATTGCAGCATTATTCACAATAGCCACAATACGGAAGCAACCAAGGAGTCCATCAATAGATGAATGGGTAAAGAAGATGCAGTACATACATATACTTGAATATTATTCAGCCATAAAAAAGAAAGAAATCTTGCCAACACCAACAACATGGGTAGAACTAGAGGGTATTATGCTAAGTGGAATAAGCCAGTCAGAGAAAGAGGAATACTTTATGGCTTCACTTATGTGTGGATGCTAACAAACAAAACAAATGAACAAACAAACAAAAGCGAAATAGATTCATAAACACAGAGAATGGGTGGTTGGGTAAGATGGAGTTGAGGAGAATAGCTGCAATAAGTGAAGGGGATAAAAAGGTAGAAACTTCAAATTACGAAATAATTTAGTCACAGGGATGAAAGTATAGCATAGGGGATATAGCTCATAATATTGTAATATCTTTGTATGATAACTATACTTATCATGGTGAACATTTAGTAATGTATATAATTAATGAATCACTAAGTTCTTCTGAAACCAATATAATACTGTATATAAACTTTATTTTAATTTTTAAAAAAGACATGGAAAATAAGCCAGTCACCTTATCTTAGGCAATTCAGTGACCACAGAGGGACAAGCGACATGATCTAGAATTCTACCTGGGTAACAAGTGACAAATGTTGCCTGGTGGAGTGGATTTGTGGAGAGTCAGGACCCCACTGTTTCAGTTTAGATTGTACCAAACTTCCTAAATACTTGTCCTTAGTGTAGCTTTCCAGATAGAAATCTTCAAAATCCATCATAGCTGAAAATACTCCCTCTTTGACAAATGAGAAATATTAAAACATTTATTGGAGAACAAAAAGTATAGAATTGCTGGAAAATACTTCTTGCTTTGTTCTTCCTATCCCACACTGACATTCAGTGCATCCTGTCTTTGAAGAAAAGTGAAACTATTTGTAAATATAATGAAATAGGGTTGATAAACCACATGTTTATCTTGAAGAAAATATGGCCTATTCATGTAAATTGTTTTTTAAGTTTTTGTTTTCTTTATTTTGGAAGGGAGTAAGCCACACCCAGGGTGTTCCAGCCCTTTCAGACAGCAGAGCTAAGACAGAGCTAAGAGATTTGGTCATCTCTTAAAATCACAAGGGTTTTTACAATGGCGTGATTGCTTGCTTCATGCATTGTTAAGGCTTCAGCTATTTCACTTCTAATTCTGCATTTGTTAGGCTGTGTGGTTAACATGGGTGGGGAAGTGGGATATACGTTAATACCGTTCTCTGTATATTCAGTACTCAACAGGCTACTTGCAACAGTGCTGAATGCAAATTTGTTTTCAGACTCCACTAGCCACTGAAATACTGCTTTTGCCCTGCTTTTGGTTTTGCTTCTTAGTCTTTTCAACTTTTCAAAAGTGATTTCATAACGACTTTGCCACATAGACCATCTTCCCTCCCAGGACAATGACCTAGGCATTGATATGAAACCAAGAATGTTAATTATGTTCCCCTCACATTGTTTGCCACATGAACTGGCATGGACTTGAGCATAAAAATATTTATTGTGAGCACAGCTTCACCCTTTGCTCAAGACCATCTATGGTTTCATGGGCAGGGCATATCAGGCACTTAATCTAAAAAAGTAAAAATAGAAGACTTAGGTCCTAAAAGGAGCTGTTAACCTGGTTAGTGTTTCACCCTAGAGGAACTCAATCAATATATTCAATGATTCCTGGTTCATTATTATATTGGGAGCTGAAGGAAAAAAGAAAAAAATATGTGTAGGTATATAGACATATTTGTATACATTTGAGTATTTAGTAACATATTGCATACACAACTGTTATAATTTAATACTATATATTATGTGTTTAGGTATATGTCCATATACATAATTATGTGATATACTTTCTTCAGGAGATTTATAATCTACAAATAAACTTCATGAAATAAAGGGTACAAAACTATTTTAAATGCATGTAAATCTTAATATTTTAACTTAAAATAGCTCATGATAATATTAACATACTCTTACACAGCTTTGCAAAGTAAATAAATATACAGCAGGTGGAACTGTTAGATTATTTCAGAGAATGTGTTACATTAGTACTTCACGTAACTGTTTAGCCTGGTATATGTCCATTCAAAAAGGACTGGTAGTTGCCAAAGGGGAAGGGGTGGGAGGTGGGTGAAGCAGGTGAAGGAGTTAAAGAGGTACAGGCTTCAAGTTATAAAATAAATTAGTCACAAGGATGGAAGTACAGCATAGGGAATATAACCAAGAATATTGTCATTTCTTTGTATAGTGACAGACGGTAACTACACTTTTGGCGGTGAGCTTTTAGTAATGTGTATAATTGTTAAATCATGATATTATACACCCAAAACCAATACAGTGTTGTATATCAACTCTATTTCAATGTAAAAAAAAATGGAATAGAGCATGTTGCTACTTAAGGGAAAAATGCAAAATTATTTATTTTGTTAGTAAGTGATGTATAATAAGTACAAAATCAAAGGCCATTCTGAAGGGGTCCTTTCTTCATCTTTAATCAATATGGAATTTTATGGTTTTTCAAACTACATGCACAAACACATTGTGGAAAATACTAGGTTCTTGGTAGAATTATAAGTGTAAATGGTAGTCCCCTCTCTTAGCGAAATCCCTCATCCACATGGGAGACACAAATGTAAGTAAATATAAACGGACCCCTTGTGGTGGGAGGGTAAGTTCAGTGTTGCCCGGTCTATGCATTCCAAATTAGACCCCCCTGTCAAGGTAAGGGTTGCTTTCAACTGCTGCCCCAGTAGTGCATGCTATGGGGAAACAGCTGCAAACATTAATCATTAAAACCTTTATATGCCAGCTACATGTCAGAGTTTCAAGACAAATTAAATTTATGCCTTTAGATCCTACTCTCTTTGGCTTTTTCTCCCCAGGCAATGCTGTCTTCCAATATTGTGTCCTTATTCAACCTTTGGCCAACTGCCCATTCTAATCCTTTGCTCACATCTCCACTAGCCTTTCTTTGCCTTCCTCCTGTCGATTAGAAATATTCTTGATATATTCTGACTACTTACTGTCATTTTTTGCCAATATCATCTCTCAGTATGTCAACTGTCTTCCTGTCAACTGTATTTGTTGTATCCCTTATTGAACATAAACTTTTAGTTTTCATGAAATCAAGTTAATCAAATTTTTCTCTGTAATTTGTTACAGGGAAGGCAGTGTTTCCTTATGAAATCCTTTCATACCATGCTGTCACCAAGACCTTGGTCAGATGAGCCCCTATTCTTTGTTCTTATTTTTCAAATTGTTAGGCTCAATTCTTCCATATGAATTTCAAAATAAGCCTATCATTTTCTTTGAAAAAAATCTTGTTGGGATTTTACTGAATTTATAGACCGATTTTGGAGACTTGACATCTTGATAGTGTTAAGTCATTGCAAATGTAAACAATGTATAGCTCTACATTCATTCAAGTTACTCATCAATGTCTTACTGTAAAGCGTATGAATTTCCTCCCTATACTTCTTTTGTTATCTTTAAGTTAATTCCTAAATACTGTAATGCTTTTGTTAGTATTAAGAATGGTATATTATTTTCATTTATAACTTCCTGTTGATTATTATTATTACTATAAAAAGAACACTGTTAGTTTCTGACTTATCTACTGCAACCTTGCTAACTCCCTTATTAATTCTAATAAGTTCTTGGTTTTGCAGTGTTCTATGTAGATGATTAAGTCATCTAAAAATTAATAATATTTTTGTCTTTCCCTTTCCCATGCTCGTAACATTTAGTAATTTAATTGGACTGAGTCTCCAAAACCGTGTTGAGCATTAGTAGTGTAAAGTAAAGACAAAAGTCTTTGTCTTCTTCTGGATTCTAAAAGAAAATACTTCTAACATTTCTCTGTGGTGTTTGATATTTGTCTAAGTTCTGGATGTATGGCTTTTATGAATGAAAAGTACATCCCTTTTGATCATCATTTTCTGAGAGTTTCTCATATAAATAGATGTCAAAGTTTAACATTGTTTATATAGCAGATGAGGTATTCATGTGAATGTTTCCTTCATTCCCTAGGCAAGTGAAGTGCATAGGACACAAAATGTAAGGAGGCGCTCAGCTTTGAGTGCCTCTAGATGCTGCAGTCCCAACATGAAGGTGATTAACATGGACACATGTTCTAATGTTCAACTTTCTTTCCTCTCCTTGAATAAGCCCTCATTGATTGTGATGCATTTTTAATACTCCATTAGACTCAGTGTTCTCTTAAAAAATGTTTACATACATTATTGTAAGTGAAGTGAACTGATCATTTTATGTCTTTTACTCTTAGCCTGTCTTGGAATTCTAGCTTCTTGAAAGGGGTAATTTTCCTTTTATTCTTATTTTTGGAAGAATTTGTATGTGACGAGTATCTGCTCCTCTAAACTCTTCTAGCTCTGGTGATATTATGCAGGGTGAGTTTGAACAACTAATTTTCTCTCTCTAGATTTCAATCTCCCTCAACTGCAAAATGGAGATAATGAAACCTGCCTAGTATATTTGTGAAGGGGATAAAAGGTAATTTTTTAAAAAGTACATAGCATTGAGCATGACCTAAAATAGGTGCTTAAGTGGTAGCAGGCCCACACATACTTGGGCTTCATTGTTTTTGTGGGCCATGTCCCCACCCCTATGTCTCTAGGTTTACATATACTGTTCTCTAGAATCTATTTTAATTTTATTTGTGTCATATGCCTGTAGTTCCCTTCCATTCCCACCACAGTCCAGTCTTAGCTCCTTATGGCTAGTTCCTTTATGTTGGGACATGGTACAATAATATTTTTGAAAGATTAACAAATGTGCTTTTCCATCTCTTGGAGATGTTTAGACAGATGTTAGAAAGGTCTATGGTCCTTGCCTCAAGGAAGGGATGGGAATGCTAAAAAAGATTAAATAAAGAAATATATTCTTTCTTTCAAAGATCTAGATTTTCAAGAGGAAAATTGATATGCATCAAATATACAGAAGTATTGGGAGAAAATGCAGGTTTTAGGAGATGAAGACTCAGGATACATTACCCTCCCCAAACCAAAACCACCTTGATGTTGTGGAAGAGAGGATTGAAAGAATTATCAAGGGATGGAGTGGCAGTGTAGACTACTGAGATATGAATTGTGCTGGAACCTGCCCCTCGGGCTTTAGTTGGGAGTACAAAGATATAACAGGAACTTTAGATAATTTTGGAGATTCCAGTACAGGGGAAATCTATGCTCGCTCTCATCGGCAGGCCCCAGAGAAATGGAACGATATCAGAATAGAAATGACAGTGTGCTATGTTCAGGTACACAACTTTCAGACAGCCTCACAGTTACCCACTGACCCAGTGTGACACAGGAGCCATAGTAGTATGCCCACATCCAAAGGAACATGGAAAGGATAAAGGGGGGTTCAGAGGAGATCAAACCAAGTTTCCTAGTCATAATGTGACCCATATTTGGAGAATAATTCCAATGAGCTTGATCCAAAGGAACCTAGCTTTTGGGGTGAAGCCTGGTTACTGGGACCAACCCAGGAAGCACCTGCCTGGGTCAGCACTAAAGGCAGGCAGGAATGAGGACACCCCAGTGGGTGTCAGCATGGAGCACTGATGGCCCGGCCTGCTTGCTTCTCCTGGAGCCTTGACATCATTACAGAAGCCCACCAGAACTTAAACACCACCCCAGGGAAGGAGCAAGGGAAGAGGAACAGACCAAAATAAATTCCCACCACTCCAAGGCAAGGGCAAGGGGAGGAACACAGAATGGCCTGAGCTCAGGTTTCCACCAACTGGCCAGATGGAGGTTTATAATGGAAGTTGTGTTCCCTGTGGAAAATGGCTGATGTTTCTTGCACATCTCCATTTGTGAAATGGGGCTTCTACCCACTATACACCTCTATCCCCACCAAAAAATAACTTGCCAAAGATGTGCACTGTGGTCCATTGGACCATGCTTACCAGTTGTTGTGACCTCTGGCAAATTAGGTGAACTCTATTTGCCTCAGCCTCTATATCTGTAGATGGGGTGTGGGCTTTAGGGTAGCTTATTTAATAATGAAGTGAAATAATATGCATTTCACGGTGCCTAGCATCTAACTGGTATTTGGTGTTGATCATTTATGTTATCTAACTCCAACTCTAGAGAGAAAACATGGGAAAAATACCTACTGAAGTTAAAAAGAAAAAAAAGTTGGAGGAAGGTGTTTGTTAGGATTATTAATACTGTTACCACTAAATATGAGACAGAGTGTGTGGTTCCCAGACAGGGGATACGATCAGTAAAATCTACAGCTTGACACTCACTACAGTTATCAAGGCCAGACCTGTAGATTAGCCACAACTTCAAATTCTTGTCAGCTTTTTTCTCTCATCTGTAGCATCTCAGGCATCAGCTGTAGGAGAACCTTCCATTGTTGTCTTCTTCAAAGGATACCCTCAATATCTGTTGTTCATCTAAAGGGAAGAAAGAAACCTCCCAGATCAATTCTAGTGACCACAGGGATTTCCTTTAATGTGTCTTCACAAATTAATCTACATGAAAACAAGAACACCTTTTGTGTGCTCACTCTTTCAGTCCTGAGATTCCAAACAGGGAAAGTATGGAAAGTCAGTGTGATTTTGTATTTTTCTACATACCGTACAGAATCTGTGATTCAATAAAAATAATACACCTGTGATTAAACAACATGCGGTGTTCCCTCAGCTTGTATAAAGAATTACAGATTTATTTTTCTAAGTCCTATGTGGTATTCTCACGTCAAGAGTGTCCTCTGGGAATGTAGCCAAAAAACTCTGCTCTTCTGTGCTAACACCTGAGGAGAATTTGTGAGTGGCCACGTGGTGGTGGGTGGTGTCTGAGGGCTTTGTCTTTCTCATCCACAAAAAGAACTGTGAAGTGAAGTCATCTCTGGTTACACAGCAAAAAAATTATCCATCTGCTGGAAGTGACTCCATTTTAAACATTCTATTCCTTTGCTCTCCTCAGTAATGTCATTCTTATTAGACCAGGTGTTCACAAAAGAATCTCGATGTACTCTAAAGATTATTACTAACCAGTGTGATTCTGATAAAAACCAGAAAATAAAGTGCCTTAGGAGTAGGAAATGGAGTGAGCATGATGTGGGGAAGGAAGAAGGTTAGAAGACAAAAACTTTTCAGAAGGAAAGAATTACCTCTGAAAGGAAGCTGGGAAGATATCAACAGCGACTTCAATTTCCTCACATTTTCACTTGGACTGGTCTGGCTACTCTGCCGCAGATGTGAACAGCAAATGCTTCTTGACTTTGAGATCAGAGCAACAGGTTCCTTTCTGTTTACTTATTTCCTTGTGAGTTAAAAACCAAATACTTTGGAAAATGGTTTAACTACAAACCAGGTTACTTAACATGCTCAGAATCAGTGGTGTATTTGAGCTGCATGTGATAAAGAATGGCCACTATTTATTCATTCAAACAATGTATATACCCAACTACAGTTCATCAGGTGCGGTGCTCATCATTGGGTCAATGGAGCTGAGTGAAGTCCAGTTTCTGTTCTTAAAGAACTCAGTCTAGAAGAAGCAGGTGTATAAGTAAGTACAATAGAAATATAAAACAAGGATCAACAGTAGGTCATAGGAAGTGAGTAACTCTTAGAGGGAGGTACTGAAGAAGCAATTCTTGGAAAGGGAGATACTTGAGCTGAAATGAGAAGATGAATAACAGTCCCTCTAGAGAAATGAAATAGAATTTTGGCAGACATAACAATATGTGTGAATACACTTAGAGCATGGTGTGGAAACTATGCTTAGGATACTATAAGAGACCTAGTATTTTCAGAGCATAATGTGTAAGATGGGACATAATGTGTAAGGGAGAGGCCACAAAAAATATAAGCTAGGGTAGATCATGAAGGAGTAGCCATTTAATAGTCAGACTGTCTCCCAGCCTTTGATCTAGACCTTGGTGCCCATTAGGAGTGATGAAACATTTGGAGGAGAGGAAATCCATCTGGGCTGGGAAGCAGGGCTGAGCGGTGAGAAGGCAAAGATGAGTGGATGACAGATACAGGGAGTTGTTTTTGAGTATATAAGAACAGTACAGATGAGAAATAAAGAGGATTTTACCTAAGGCAGTAGTAAGACAGGAAACAGCTTAACTTAAGAGATGTTCCAGAAACATTCACTAGACATTCACAGACACATTCACTAAACAAACACCACCATTACGGTAGTGACTGAAGCGAGAGCTGGAAGTGATGTCAATCCTCTGGCTCACATAACTAAGGGGATTTGGGTGTCATCAGCTGATGAGAATAAGAAGAGGGGTATGCTGAAGTTGAGAGGCTGGTAGACATCCAAATAACCAGAGATAATTATTTGGAGTCTCTATAAAGAGCTTTTAGGAGAGACAGCCAATGTCAAGATATACATAGCATCAAATTCTGTCACCTACTGATTTAAAATAAAGCCTTCTACATAAGAGTCACTAAGCTAGACTGAGTGGACAAGACGGAAAAGTTCCTTTTTTAAAGTTTTTAGAATCCATGGGATTTACAAAGAGGAAAAATGTATACAGAATACTCAGGGCTCTTGGAGGAAGTGCAGGTGTAAGGAGAGCAGAGAGGAAGCTCAAGACAAAGACATGGTCCTGAGGTGGCCCAGGGAGTTGGGGGAGTAGACAAGCAGCCTAGAAAACAAAGAAATGAAGATAAGACCTAGGAGTAAATAGAAACTGAAGAGTTAGTAGAAAAGAGAAGAGAAGAACTTTCCAAGCAGCAGAAGCTGAACGTACAGTAACCAGGCAGCAAGGCACTCTTGAGGGGTAGAGGGAGGTTCCACTGGCTGGAGTGTCAAGTGCAGGAGGGACTGGCAAGAGCGGAGCAGGGGATGCTTAGCTCAGCCATGTTCATGGTAAAAGCTGTTCTATAGTTTCAACTTTATCCAGTGTGCAAGAGAAAGCCACTTAAGGGTTTTCACAAGGTAGTGATACAATCAGATTTGTACTTTAAAAACTCACCCCAGCTACTGTTGTGGAGAATGAGATGTTAATTAAAATAGTGAACCAGGGTGTGATTACCTAGGGCAAACACCACAATTCAATTTGACCTGCTAATGTGCTCTGGCCTGCGAGTCCTTTTTTTGAAATTTAATTCTGCATTACTTGTGAGCATTTAAAAATTGGAAGCTTTCACATAAAATCAGGGTTATAGGCTTTTGAAAATTAGAAGACCTAGAAGTGCTTCTCTACATTCCTGAGCTGTCAACAATTGGCTGGAGCTTAGACTGTCTAAAAAGTGACTCTTACAGGCAACGTGGGTTTTCTCCTGCAAACCACAGTCTCACGGATGCATTTAGTCTGATTTCCTTGCTGCTGCATTACCAGGAGAGAGCACGTCGAATGAAAATGTTGAAATAGTGTGCATGCCTATCTAAAACCAAGCCCAGTACCATATCCCATCCCCATTCCCTATTCATGGACTTGGTTCCAGCAATTCTCCTTTTTCTTATCAGATTTTTCCCCTCTACTGGATCCTGTCATTGGAAAACCTGTTATTTCTTCCATTTTCCAACCTTTTTTGATCCACTCTCATGGAGTAAAATGGATCACACCCAAACTCAGCTTCCCTTAACCTTGTCAGATGTTAGCAGTCGGCCTTCAAGCAAGTTTTTGTAAACATCTGTGACCTAGAATCAGACTGTTTGATGCCTAAGGGATCCATTTATCCTCACTGACAAGACTGTCCTCACTCTTGCCTTGTACAACGGAGGGTGAGAGGAGAGAGAGGTGCTTCTCTTAGAGCCAATCCAGCTGCTTCCCCACCCCAACACATCCGTCCCCAGACCACCCAGCAACAGGGACCCCGCATGCCTTAGTGGTCTTGTCACTGATGCCACTTGACTCTTTGCATATCACTCTTGCCTCTTTTACTCATCATACCCCATACCCTCCTGACTCTTCCTCCAAAGCCATATTGACCACTTCTCATCACCCCCACTGCTACCATCCTGATCTAAGCCATGATCACCTCTTATTTGTTGGAATATAGTGTAACATTTGTATTCGTTACCTATTGCTGTATAACAAATTTCCCCAAACTCTAATGGCTTGAAACAGTAACATTTATCATCTCATAGTTTTTGTAGGTCAGGAATACAGATGTAGCTTAGCTGATATCGCGACTTTGAGTCTGTGGATAAAATTGTAACATTTCAGAATATCTCGCCTGGCTTTAGTACATCTGCATATCAAAAGGTGTTCAGAGGTAGAAAGAAGTATGGCTTTAGTGCATTTGCATCATTCCTCATGGGTGGAGAAAAGTTCGTCTCCACATCAGTGGATAATTACCTGGGCAAGGAGGGCTTACCAGTACCCGAGAGGTGAGGGGAGGGCCAGTTTTGCTTCTGCTGGAGCAGGAAGGAGAGACGGCCCAGGACTGCACTTTGTGAACAATAAATGGATTTTAAACTTTATTTCTCCCTTTGACTGATTTCGGTTTTTAGATGTATTTTGCCCTGGGATTTCCTCTTCCCAGACTTACAGAGTCTCTCACAGGCTTGTGTCAATTGGGACCACCATCACAGCACAATGGTGGAAGGATCCACTTCTGAGCTTATTCATAAGGTTGCCAGCAAGATTCAGTTTCTCAAGGTCTATGGAGAAAAAGCCTCCTCAGTTCCTTGTCACATGAACCCCTCTATTGGGTGGCTCACAATATGTCATCTTGCTTCACCAGAGCACGTGAGAAGAACCAAAGAAAAATGTGTGAGCAAAGCAGAAATCACCATTATTTATAACCTAATCTGGGAAGTGACGTCCATTATTTTGCCATAGTCCATTCATCAGGGAAGGGATGCCACCAAAACTGTGAATTCTAGGAAGTGGGAATAATTTAGGGCTTTCTTAGAAGCCTGCCTGCCACAGCCTCTTCTCTGGTTAACCTGCTACCATATTTGGTCTCTGGCAGCCTGTTGTCAACACAGAAGCTGGAGTGGTTTTTTGTAAGTCAGGTTATGTCACCCCTCTCCTAAAAACGCTGCAATAGCTCATACTTCACCCTGAGTCAAAGCCAAAGTCCTGCAGTGACTTTCCACGCTCTGCCTGACCCAGCCCCTATTATGTCTCTGGTCTTGTCTCTCATCACTTTCTCCATTACTCAGTCTGCTCCACGCACACTGGCTTCCTTACTAATCTTCAGATATGCCAGTCATGCTGCTGAACTAGCTCATCCCTCTTTCAGGGAAGTTCTTCCTCCAGATTTCTTGACTGATCATTCAGTAGCCTCCTTTAAGCCTTTGCTCAAATATCCCCTCCTCATTGCAATCTACCCTGGAAAACCCACCCCTGCCCCCAGAGCTGCTGATTTCTCTTATCTTCTTTTAATTTTTTTCTATAACACTTCTAATACACTAGTTAACTTGCTTATTTATTATGTAACAATCTAAAGTTGAGCCCAAAGGTGTAGATCTTCATCTGTTGCTTGATGAATCCCAAGTGCCTAGAAAATAAGAACTCAATAAATATTTCCTAAATGAGTGAATGAATATGTAGAATTTGGATGAGGACTAGCCTTGGGGAGCACCGATATTTAAGTGAACTGTAGAAGAAAAGGACCCAGGAATGAAAACAGAGTATTGAACATCTTGTGTGTCCTGCTTCACATCCTGCAGTTTCTTAATCTTGTCATTTTGAAACAACCAGTTGAGCTCCAATATAATCTGAAAGTATCTTGTCACAACTGCACCAAGTAACTGGAGATGTTTGCTTTTGGGATTTGCTGCCATCAACACGGGCACCTGCAGGAGTCCACTCAGCTATTCTCCCACTCGTGCAAATGCGGAAGCACAAAGTTGCCGACCACTTGTGGACCACCCTTGACCAGTGGGGGATGGGAAATGCTTTACAAATGTTCTCCTCTCCCAAACCCTAGGAGAAACATTCTCAAATGCATTTTCACAGCTCCTTAGATTGTTTTGGCCAAGATGGAGTCCCATGGTTTCTTTAGTCAAGGTGTTTGGGTCAGCTTTTTCTCCTTTGTTTTCGTTCTTCCAAATCACTCCCATGTTTCTTGGCATCATTCCCTAACATGAACTCCTGGCCCACAAGCCTTTGTTTCATCATCTGCTTTTAGGAGGAAGCTATGTTATAACATGTCATAGTGAAGCAATTTTTTTTCCTTTAATTTATTTTTTATGTTTTATTTTTTTATTTTGGTATCATTAATCTACAAGTACATGAAGAACATTATGTTTACTAGGCTCCCCCCTTCACCAAGTCCCTCCCACATACCCCTATAGTGAAGCAATTTTAAAAACCCACAAATAAGTAAGAAAATATTGGTGAACACTTTCAAAGACCACATAGAGGTCATGCAAGATTAGGAAATGTGGAGATTACTGTTCATTAATTCACCCGAATGTTGGGAGGGGAAGCAAGATTAAAATAAATTGTGGAGAAAAGGAAGGTAGGAAAATGAAGACAGTAAACAGAGACCATTCTCTTTTGAAAGAAATGGACAGACAAAGGTGACATCTGGAGGGATATACAGGGCACAGTGGGGAAAGACAGATGTTCCAAGAAATCAACACAGTCTAAGTGTTATAAAAATATGTTAACACAGGACATGTGTGCCACATTTGCTGAGAGAAGAATACAAAAAGGCAATTTTCCAGCTGAATCTTACAGAATATTTTTTCCAGGTGAAGGGCTGCAAGGTTGCACACAAAGTCCTGGGAACAGCTTTTGCAAAGGTATGGAATTCTGAAAGAGGTCAGTGTGTGAGGAATTTCAAGGGCAGCTCCCTGACTAGTACATACACCATTATGATGGTCCCAGATGGGGCTGGCGACGTGATAAGGGCCAGGCTGTGACTGATCATCCACAGTAGCCAAATCTTCTGCCCACCACTCAACAAGCTTTCTCTTATGAGTCTCATATTAGGAGCATTTAAGTTATGGAAGGAAGAATCAGTGCCATTATCACCCAGCAAAATCCATGAGAATTCCTTGGTGCTACCTAATTCTTAATCCATAATTAATTTGGCCCGACTGTCTCAAAAATATCTTTTAACAATCTGGTTGTTTAAATCAGAATGTAAACAAGATTAGTTCTTTATTTTTGGTTATTAAGTCTTTTTAGTCTACAGAAGTAGCCCCTTCACTTTTTCCCCCTGACATTTACTTGTTGTAAAAATTTAATTCAAACATTTTGAAGTCTGAATACTAAATAGCCAGACAGGATTGGTTTTAGAATTTCTGCTACTGGGGATTTATTGAGGTTTTCTTTATGAAGCAAACATGGTCATTCTTTGCAAATGATTAATGAACCCTGGAAAAAGAAGGTTTATTGTACATTTGGACAAGCATGTTAATGCTTTTACAGCCCTGTCAGTCTCGCTGCTAAAGGAGGTGTTCATTCAGGGAAAGCTGAACTTCAGCATCAGTGAAGGAATCCATACGTGCCCTAAATCAGGCCTACGGGTGTGCGGGGCAAGCATTCCTTTGTCCAGAACATGAAGCTGATCGTCACCAAGTTCTGTTATGGGGTTCCATGATTTTCATCCGATTTCTGTTAAAATGCATTCAAATTGACTTCCCTTGGGGAAGAGCAGAAGGAAGCGATGGATAATAACAAAAGTGAGCTCTTATCTCATATTTTGCTACAAATAATCACAGGGAGGATTGCTATGAAAATGACAAGGAGAATAACCCTTAGTGCTGAAGGGTCTCTTAGACTGATTGGCAGACAATGAAACTTCCTCCACCAGAGCCCTACATGTGACATTATTAGGCAAGCATAAAAATGACGAATGGCAGGTGTTTCTGCCCATTGGTAGCCCAGCTGTCAGTTTCTTGTTCCTGCCCCTTCCTTAAGCTGTTGTGCGGCATGTGCTGTCGTGGGGGTGCATGTTCCATCTCTCAGCCCAACGCCACCCTGACTCTAGACCCTCCCTAGTGAATGAACATTGATCAAATCCAGACCATGCTCACCAGAGTTGTCAGAGTGCCCTGGAACAAACAGTCCTTTGAGTCTTCTGACTGTTATATATCTGCTTTAATACTGCATTCCCAGATATTAGTAATAGACCAGAAATTCCAGTAACTTTAAAACGATAAAATTTGCTCTCCTTTTCCGTGTAAAATAACTCTGAATTAAATAGTCAGGGAAGCTATGGTAGCTTCAGAGTACCATTTGAAGATAAGGGTCCTCTCTTTCTGTCATTATAAAGCAAGGTTTTTCAGCACTGCAAGTCCTGAGATTTCTGGCCTTTTTTTTTCCCCCTTCCATTCCTACTTGCAAACCAGCTGATGATTTTTCTGAGTTCACCTCTTTATAATGAATTCAGCCAATAGTACCAAGTCAGGCTATTAATATTTTATTTGCCATCTTCTTCACTTAAAGCCACAAGTTCATTTAGCCTATCTGCTTTCCAAATCATTTGGTTTCCTTTGCATGGAACACCTTCTTCCTTTTGCTTTCAATCTGTGTGTGTCCTTACATATGAAGTGAGTCTCTTGTCGGCAGCATATAGATGGATCTTTTTTTATTCCCCTATCCATTCAGCCACTCTGTCTTTTGATTGGAGAATTTAGTCCATTTACATTTAAAGTCATTAATGATATATGTGTACTTATTAATGTCTTATTAAATGTTTTTTGGTCATTTTTCAGTTTCACTCTGTTCCTTACTTCCTTTCTTGCTCTCTACTCAAGGAGCTTCCAGGACCTTGGTGTGGATATTCTCTGGATTCATCTTATTTGGAGGTCTCTGAGCTTCCAGACCTTAGTTCTTTAGTGTTATGCTTAGATTTCTTTCTCATTATCTTTCGTGTATCTACTGTAGGTTTTTGTTTTGCTTTGCCATGAGGCTCACAAATAACAACCTATATATATGTAACAGTCTATTTTTAGTTGATAGCAACTTAAATTTGAACCCATTCTAAAACTCTACATCTTTACTCTCCAATCCCCATGTTTTATGTTTTCATTGTCACATTTTACATTTTTATTTTGTGCATCCCTTAACTAATTATGTGAAGTTATATTTTTACTACTTTTGCCTTTTAACCTTCATATTAGCCTTAAAAGTGGTTCACCCACTATGTTTATTACATATTCACTGTTATCAGTGGTATTTATACTTTCAAACTTTCATATGTTTTCTTGTTACTAATTAGTACCTTGCTTTTCAGTTTAAAGAAGTTTCCTTTAACATTCCTTTTCAGGCCGGGTGTTAATAAACTAAGTTTAGCTTAGTGATGAGCTCCTTTAGCTTTTATTTATCTGGAAAGTTCTTTACCTCTCCTTCATTCTGAACAATAACCTTGGCTGAAAGAATATTCTTAGCTGGAAATTTTTACCTTTCAGCCCTTTGAATTTATCATGCCAACTCCCTTCTGTCAGCAAAGTTTCTGCTTCAAACCTTGATATTTTTATGGAGGGGGATCCCTTTTATGTAACAAGTTGTTTTCCTCTTGTTGCTTTTAAGATTCTCTCTTTATCTTCAACTTTAACATTTTAATTATAATGTCTTGGTGTGGATATTCTCTGGGTTCATCTTATTTGGAGGTCTCTGAGCTTCCAGGGCCTGGGTATCTATCTATTTCCTTCCCCAGGTTAGGGAAGTTTTCAGCCATTATTTTTTCAATATATTTTCTGCCCTTATCTTTCTCTCATCATTCTGAGATAATGTAAATTTTATTCTGCTTGATGTTGTCTCATGGAGCCCTTCAACTATCTTCACTTAAAAAAAATTTTTTTTTTCACTTTGCTGCTCTGTTTAACTTAGTTCCACAGCCCTGTCTCTGAGTTCACTGATCCTGTCTTCTGCTTATCTAGTCTGCTATTGAAGCCCTCTAGTGTATTTTTCAGTTCAACTCTGTGACTTCTGTTTGGTATTTTCTTATATTTTCTATTTCATCATTGAAGTTCTCACTGTGTTCATCCATGCCTCTCCCAGGTACAGTAAGCATCTTTATGACCATAACTTTGAACTCTTTATCAGGTTAATTAGTTATCTCTGTTTCATTAAGACTTTTTTCTAAGATTTTATCTTGCTTTCTCATTTGGAACCTCTTCTTCTGTTTCCTCATTTTGTTTGACTCTCTTCGTTCCTACGTATTAGGTGAAACAGCCACCTCTTCCAGTCTTGATGAAGTAGGTTTGTGTAAGAAATAAAACTTGTCATTCAACCTTGCCCTAACTCTTTGTTGCCTCTGAAACCTTTGTGATTATCTAAGCAGCCTGATATATTATTGATAGGCCCCAGTTATAGAGGGTGTGCAAGACTTATAAGTGTTTCAAAGGGTAGTTCTTAGTAAGCACCTAATTTTAGGCTGATGGGAAACCAAACTCTCAGGCCACAGCTTTTCAAGTATGCCAACATATACAGTGCTATGGTACCATAATCGTAAATCCTGATGGGCTGCAGACCAGGTAATCTGGAGGTATCCTGAGCAGCAGTTGCAAAAATCAGGGCACCAAATGAGTATTTAAGCTCCTTTCTGGAAGGTACCAGTGAGCTGTAGCGAGACCCAGGGAGAGCACAAAGATGGCATTCTACAGCTTGTGTTCCCTGAGAGTGGGAACACCAGAAGTCTGCCCCACAGTCTGTCCTGAAGCTCCAGAACAAGTAATACACCTTTTTCACAAGAAGACAGGGGGTATGTTTCAATCTGCTGTCTGAATAGGGCATTGGATGGTAGCCTGCTGAGAAATGTCTGTCCAATTATTATAGTATCACAGGACTCAGAAACATAAGTGTCCCTGACCACCGGAGCTGGGCAATCAGCAACAGTCCCTGTGTGGTCTGTGTGTGCCCAGTGGCTTATCAAGGCAGCTGGAGGGTGCAGTGCAGACCCCATGGCTATAGCAGGTCAGTGGGAGAGGGAACGAGCCGTACATGCCCACCTGAGTTAGCAGAGTAGAGGGAGAGTGCAGAATGGCTCCCGTAGATGCCTCTCTCCCTGGGAGAGTCCCCCAACAGACTCTTGGCCTTCTGGCAGATGCTCGAAGATTAGGAAATGGATCTCCTTCATAAATAGTCTAGACACTTTTCAAACTATTATTTTTGCCCAGGGTCATGGGGGAGCCCTTTAAGAGCAAAGTCACTTCCTTATAGCATTTTGGGTCTCCTGGACATCACCCACTCCTTTTCAAAGCTAGATGCTTTGAGGGCTTGTCTTTCTGATGCAAGTCCCAAGGGTCGGGGTGCCCGCTGTGGGGCACAAACCCCTCACTCCTGAGGAGAAGCGCCTGCTTTGTGAGATCCCTTCTGATTGTGGGTCACCACACCAGGGGTGGGATTTGGGATGACACTGGCTCCCCTCCTCTCTTACCTGGCTTTTGTTGTAGGTGAGCTGTTCAGCTCATTTTCAGGTCTTTTTCAGAGGGAATTGTTCTGTAAGTAGCTGAAGCTTTGGTGTGTCCACGGGAGGAGGTAAATTCAGAATCTTCCTACACCACCATTTTGGACTCTGCCTTTCAAACTATTGCTTACCATTTCATCAAATGTCCCACTGCTGCAGAAATTGGATGCCATCTTTGTGGCCACAGGAACAGTTTCCCTGCTATTCTCTGCCCAGACACAAAGTCAGTACCACATATATTGTTTATTTGTTGTTTCCCCTCAACAGCTTACTTTTACATACAGGTATTTGTCAGAATGGGTCAGCCATGCTGCTGTACAAAAAAAGACCTTAAAGATTCTGAGGCTCATAATCACACATTTCATTTCTTTCTCATTCTAACCATGCTGAGGTTCAGCTACATACTTTCTTCATCTCAGGACCCAGACTAAATGAACAACTCCTATCCAGACAGGTGCAAGGTAGAAGAAAGAAAATGCAATGGCTATTAAAGCTTTTGCTAGAAGTTGAGCACATTATTTCTACTCACTTTTTATTGGCCAAATCCTCATACCAATGGAGTGGAGAAATGCAATCCTACTATACAGAAGAAGGCAAGGCGTTACACACCCAAGCTTAAAGTCAGTGGGGCAGGATGCATAACCCTTTCACATGGAGAACAAAGCAGATGCTCTGAGCCTACCATGACTATTGGCTTGGCGTTTGCTGTTACAGTACAAATCAGCCTCATGTCCAGCTGCCAGTATGGAGCCGTCCCTGTCCATACTTAGAACATGCCCATAATGCCAGGAAATTAATGCTTCCCTACACTGTTCCTACGGGCAACCCTCAACCAGTACCCACTGTAGCTCCCTCATCCCTCACATAGGGTAACTCTGAAGTTCATGGTCCACACTGGGATAGGTTTGAGCACCAGTTGCCCTCAAGGTATTCACTTTGTGGCATGCCCTTTATTGGCTTCTGTCCGATTTCTGTCTTGACTTTCATTCCTGTATTCATATTTCCTGTGATCAATTTCCAAGTAAACCGCTTGCATTTGAATCCTTGCATCAGAGTCTCCTTCTGGGAACCCAAACCAAGATAGGAGGACAGAAAATATTTAGAGCAATGATACAATCTGCCACGAAGAAAAGAATGGCTTTGGGCGGTAATTAGCAGTCTCTGCCAGAAATTCCATCACAAGAAGGGAACCACCCATCATCCCCAGGCTTCTGTCTTCAAATCTGTTCATCTCTTGGTCAGGCCAGAAACATTGTTTCCCAGAAGGGATAAGGACTCCTGTAATAGATTATTTTTTTCTACTTCTGGACCACAGGAAGCAAGAGTGGTCATTTACTCTAAAGAGACTTACCATCCTGCCTTTCCTAGGATCTCAGGATGTTTACCCAGGAATTCCCTTTATAGGCACGTATGCTCCCTGCCCACAGTCCTGATGCAGTCTGTACCACGTGGGGGTGGTGAACACAGGTGCACCCAAGTCCTTCTCTGTCACTCTCCTTCCCATAGCACAGAGCATCATACCCCATGTATAAGTATCACCTGGTCGGTGCTATCCATGCAAACTAAAGCAGAGACTTTGATGTCTCTGCTAAATCTAAAACAAATGATTTTGCTTTATTTTTTCTTGACCCAAAATGAAACCAGGGAAAAACTAAAAAATTCTCTCTAAATTCTCTCCCTCTCTCTTTCACATGGCCCTAGGAGCCAGTTTGATACTCACTACTCCTTCATTTGAAATAATTTGAGATTAGTAAGTGTGATAGCTCACAATTTATATCATATGTTTTACAGGACAACATAAAATACAATTGAATTGCTCCTGATGGTATAAAGTGTTTTCTTCCCTTTAGGAAGAGAGCAAATATGAAGAAATTTAAGAAGGAATATAAGATGAGAGTAATATATTCAATCCTATTCAATACTATGCAGAAACCAGGATATTGGTTATAAAATACTTTAAACCCAATAATTTAAAAGGATTAATGTGGCTTATTACTATAAGAGTTACAAATTAAATAAAGCCTTAGGATAAGGAAAATATCACCAGAACTATGACATAGAGAGCAGAAACCCTATGCTACCTTTGGTCACTGCATGTAAGCCCCAAGCTGCCATAGTAATCTTATTTTCTAATGAAAAGCCATGCCCTTTTACATCCAAAGAAAAATATTTTCTCACATTTTTGTGTAATATTTCAATTGTCTTATATTTTCCCCTATTTGTATACTTTCTTCCCTTCTCTCTCTCTTATTGATGCAACTGCCAATCCAATGTTGGTTTTTTAGGTGCTAGACCCTAGACACGGAAGGGGAACAGTGCAGTGACTCATGTGCCTCCAGTCCAGAACAAGCCAGGGGGAGGGAGGAGCCTGTACAAGTAAGTCTTGACACTAGGGGCCAATTATTATTTCTTTGAATAGATCTCCTCAGAGATGAAAAAATTAGTAGAGTGACATGCAAGATGCATTTGTGGATTGAAGACAGAGAGCTAATGCTGACGGGATCTAGATATTGAAAACTATCACATCCTCTACACTGAGGCTACCAGACTTTAGGAATCTAGAAGAGATATGATTAACAATTTAAAAATGGGTGATGTGGCATAAGATTTGAAATCTTCTAAATTTAAGAATGATGATATTAAGAAAAACCAAACTACAAACAAATATCACTTATTAGTGCCACTATTTTCTAAAGGAAGGACATTTGAATCCTCACTTCCAGGTGACTATATATTGGTTTATAAAAACTGATCAGTATGGCTGTCATTGTCCTCCATGTCGATGTCCCTAGGCTGGTGAAAACTCCATGCTGATCCTACACCATTCCAAGGACTGACCTTGAATCCCTATTGAAGAGCTCTGGTTTCCTGGGCAGAGTTTTTGACAGGCTTCAGATGTCATACCCTTCAGCACTCAAACTCCTGGTTTGTTCCTGAAGTAGCTAAATAGTTTGGGAAATGGACTCCCTTGATAGATTTATAAGAATTAGTGTTTTAATGCTAGTTCATATAATTTTTGGATTATCTGTTATTAAGTGTCGACACATAGGTACACAAGAACAAATTACAACAAATTCACTGGGAAGAGTGATTTACCATAAACAGTTATAGCAATTTCAATTCACTTTTGAGCTATGTGTCTGAAAGTGTTTATCTCTATGCTAAACAGAATATACACACACACAAACACACACTTATATATGTGTAAAACATTAAACAGTTAGAAAAGGCTGGTAAAGAAACTCTGTAAGAGATGGAAATCAGGGTTTCATTAGGAAACCAAGGGACTTTGCTGGTTCTTACCATCAGAGTAATATTTTGTTTTTCTCATTTAAGAAAATGTCCATATTTTTAAATCATATTTGTAGGAGAAGGAACACAGGGTAGAATTTGCATTAAAATACTTCAGTCATGTAAAATCAATCAATCAATCAATAGGGAGAATAAATGAAACAAACAGGGCAAAACCTCAGTTGACGGTTGCAATGAAGTTGCAGGTAAGTGGGGGCTCACTTTACTAGCCTCTCAATTTTGAGACAGTTTGAAATATGATCCTAATAATATTTTAAACTAATCATTAAAAGGAAAGACTACAAAGAAAAAAGAATTTGTGTTGGGTTGGGGCAAAGAGATGGAGTCCAGATTTAAGATTCCTTCAGAAGCAGAAGGGGAGAAACATTAGACAACTGGTCCATATGCTGTCTTTAATGTACAGGTTAAAAATCCATCAATCTATGACAGTTATATTAAAAATTGGTTCTCAGGCAAGAATCATCAATGGCTACTAAATTTAAAGGGAAATTGCTGATGGAGAACAAGATATTAGCATAGCCTTAAAGTGTGTTCCCATTCATTATTATTTGCAATAAGAAACAAATTCTAAATATGCAATGGAAAAAGCCTTGATCAGGTGATCACGATTAATGTCAGATGGACATCATGTACCTCCAGACACGATACCCTAAGAAAGACAAAAACCACTTTTGTAATGCTTATGTGGACAAACAAAATGTCCAAGGAACATTGGTGTGCAAATCCTTATAAAAATCTTGGGACCTTGCACCAAGCATTTAAAGAACAACATTCCTGGCTATGGACCATCTTAGAACTCCTGCTCTGTGCAATGGAAATAAATGCCTATGCTTTTTAAATTTTTTTTAAGTTTAAAGACAACTACAACTCAACCTAGATACTTTAAGGCTTTCTTTCTGAACTCTTGATTCACATAAAATTGCAAGATTTTTAGAAAAGATGAAAATTTTTAAAACTGATATATATGAACATGTGGCACGTTCTCAGAGTTATTTCATTGCTTAAATGCTTTCATTATTAAACAAGAAAAGCAACACAAATGAACAGAGAATTCAAGGACTTATATGAAAAACAATAAAACAAACCTAATGAAAAGGAGGGGATTAATAAATTTAAAAGCAGAAAATAAATAATTATACTAACAGAAATAGACTGCATAAATCAAAGAACAAGTTCTTGAGGGGAAACAATGAATTTTTCTGGCAAATGTAATCTCAAGAAGATATTGGAGAGCATAAATTCACAAAACTAAGTTT
The DNA here is from genome assembly GCF_030020395.1 of Manis pentadactyla. Lineage (NCBI taxonomy): Eukaryota > Metazoa > Chordata > Mammalia > Pholidota > Manidae > Manis > Manis pentadactyla. The sequence continues at coordinate 38,389,893 of NC_080032.1, read as the reverse complement.
AAAAATATAGTATGACCAAAGAAATGGATATTGCTTTCAAAGTATAAGAAGATAATATATAACAACCATTCGTACACAAAATAGTACAAAGTGGTGCAGCTAAAATATGAAATAAATATCTATTAAAGAAATGGAAAATGTTCCCAAAGAATAAGGTTTATCAAAAAGACCTAGGCTCAGGTAAGGTTTTATAGATTAGCTACTTCAAAGTATTAAGGGACATAAATTTTCATATTTCACAGACTTTTTCCATTACTAAAAATAAAGGAAAGCTTCACAGTTCATTTTATATAATGAGCCTAATCCTGAGACTGAAATGAGACAGGGACCAAAACGCAAAAATTAAAAGGAAGTAACATGTAAAATAAAATTACATTATTGTTTCACACTTGTGATGTGTGAAATTTTCTTTAAAAGTCTTATACTTCAGTAAAAAGACATAAAAACATCAATCTCACTTATTGTAAGTGAGATTGATGATACTTGATATAAATTCTAGGATCAAACAATAGTTGAATTCACTGATACATCAAGAGCAAGCAGGACATCATCTAAAAATCATATCCTCACATTATGGTTTCTTAGTAAAAATGTCTGGTAACATGATTTATCACATCAAATGAGTAATCATGTAATAACTTAAAAAGTCATTCAGTGAATATCAATACATTATACACAAAATCTTGAAGTGGAAATAGAAGGAACATTTAACATGGTAAAAATTTATCTAAGGCTAATTTATCATATAAGAATAGAAGAAACATTTTCACTAGAATAAGGAAAGAGACAAAGATTTAAACTATTGCTTCTATCCTTTCTTGAACGTTGCTTTGAAAGATTCAATCAGTAACACAAAACAAGAAGTGTAAGGTGTTCAATAATTGCAAAGGAGAAGATGCAGTTATTTGTAGTTGCTCTCATTTGACTAGAGAAATGCAGACAATCAGCAGGAAAACTTTACATAACTAATACAATGCCCAGACACAAAGTAAATATGTAAAAACCAATAGCTGCAGTGGAAAAAAGGAAAACCAAGTATTTAATATCCAGGAATATGCTCAACAGAAAGAAATGTGCAAGATAATTTTATAAATTCTTGCCAAGTAAATATAAAATTAATACGATATTCATAAAAAGAATCTCAAGGCGTTTGCTTTTTTTAATAAAATCTGGCAAATTGATGATAAAAGTTCATTTTGTAAAACATAGGGATGATACTTGCCAAGAATATTTTTGAATAAACAAGTATTATTAAAAAGGAACTTCCCAACCAAATATGAAAATGCACAAAAAGAGGCAATAATCTAAGTTGTGGTACTAAAGTGGAAATAAGCATACAAAGGGAAAGTAATTTAAATCCAGAAACAAAAACTTTTTATATAAAAGAAGACTTTCAAAGGTGACATTTTACACCAATAAATGTTAATTGGGCCATTGCATTAGTTAAGCATTTAATGGGAAAAAATTCAAAATTTGATGCCTGCATCATACAAAATACAAAAATGGATTCCAGATGTATTAAATAGGGACATGTTTTAAATATTAGATATTTAAACCCTGCTCTCATAAATTCCAGCTGAAATTTTCAAAAAGATATAAAAACAAAATAATAGTTAAAAAATAACAGAAATACATCAGTGCTGGAAAACAGGGAAAATGTATATAACCTCATGCCCCAAATTGTGAGTATACGTGAGAATAAATTGCAAGAGGGGCAAGAAAATTTTCATTTCCTGGCAAGCAAGGCAAAAGTCACCTAGGGAATCACTGGAAGACACACCTAAAAACCCCAGTAACTGCCCTCAGCTTGGATAAGGGCTGGGTGTAAGGGCAGGCTATGGGGCAGGCTTGAAGAACCCATACATGGCATGCATCTGCTGACCCTTGTCCCTTGGTAGCTGCATGGAATGTGTGCTCAGTGAAGGCAAAAGATGGCTTCCGAGTTCAGTGCGTGCCATCACTCTGCCACATGCCCACATTCAAGAGCAGACAGAGGGCTCTAGAAGGAAAGACAAATGCTTTTGGAATGGGTGGTTGGGAGAATGTTTCTAACCTCAAATCACCTCTGTCCTGTGGCCTGTATCCAATGCAAATTTTTCTTTAAATTTGGGAATCTAAGAATAGAATGATTTGTCCCTCTGCTTATTAGAACTACAGGTCACTGAAGGTTTGGAAAAAAGACGGAAATGGTGGCTGTCCCGTGAGGGTCCAATAGCAGTCTGCATCCCTTAGGCCTCGCAAAGACATAGGAGAATCCTTGATCCTTTCCCATACCTGACAGAAGGCCATGGAAGTCTGACAGGGGGCCCAGCCCGGTGCACTGTGCCTGACTTCTGAGAGGAGCAACCTTCGCAGACCTGGAGATGGGAGGTCTGGTGGGCCTAGAGCCATGTCCATGGGATCGCAATTGATGGGCCAGCATCCAGCACAAGAATTGGACAATTCACAGAAATCCACACAGATGGGGAACATGCCTGAGGACAAGCCAGTTATACCAGTGAAGGCCGGCAGAGAAGCAATAATCAGCCAGGGCCCCACAGTCCCATACACCATGGTGCACATCCATGTATATGCACACACACACACGTCTCAGCATGATGGCTGTAAGCCCCTTCTTCCTGGAAAAATTAGTGAAGGGCAGAATATGATTAAATCATACTTCTGGATTTACTTAAAGATCGTAGGACTGAACTGAGAGAGACTTGCAGTTGGATAGATCTGATAGTCTGCTGCTGGGCAAATTCGAGGCTAAAAGTCAGAAATTGAATTGGGTTAAGAAATAAATTCAATTTTTCCGTGCCTGAGACCGTGACTGAGAAATTCATGCCTCTTATACCTCAATCAAATCAGGCCTATCCTTGCATGGCAGCGCCTGATCGCTTCCCAGTTGTACTTCGAGTGAAATCCAAACCCATGGCCACGAGACCCGGTAGGATCTCCCACCTGCTTCCACCTCCTCTCTCTCCACTCTCCCTCCTGTCCACAATATTCCAGCAGCACAGACCATTCTTCTGGAACGGAGCAAGATGCCTCCTGGCTCAAGTCTTTTCACTTCCTGGGCCCTTTGTCTGAATTGGTGTTCCTTTGCTTGGAAGGCAATTTCTTAGTGTGGCTTTCTCAACTTCCTTCTGATTCTTTAATTCTCAGCTCCAGTGTCACATCCTCAGAAATGCTCTCTGACCTTCCTAACTAAATTAGAGTTATTTTCTAGTATAACTATATGTGTATTTTCTTTATAATGCTTGGTAGGTCAAATTCTATATTTATCTTGTCTACATGGTCCTTGTTTATCACTCCACTCATAGAAGGTGAACTTCCTGACAACTAAGACATCATTTGCTTTTTTTTTTTTTTTCTTTCTTCGTTGTGACTCCCTATTTCCTAGCATGACGCCTGGAACACAGGCTGTATTCAATATGCTTTTTTGATTGAATGAATTACTCAATTATTTAAAATCACAATATAGCAGAGTATGTGTAGGCAAAAGGAAATGTCCATGATATATTAAGTGAAAAAAGCAAATTACAAACAGATGACCTTAACTTTGTAAGTATATGTGTGTAGAAACACATAGCTGAAACCAAAAGGAATTTTTAAACCCTGCAAGGAAATGTACCAAAAAGTTGATTTCTTCTTGTATACCTTACTGGATTTTCCACATTTTTTAAAATCCTGTTCATACATATACATTTTTAAAGTATTAAATGTCTCAAATATAGTGATGACCTGACGGAATTTTTCTGAGTCTTTTCCGTCTTTTTTTTGCTTTTCTCTTTTCAGTCTTTCTTAACCTTACCCAAAAAACAGGAGATTGTCATGGAAACAGCAGACTCAGGTTGAAATCCACTGCCTCTTAATGAGCATGTGATTTAAGGCAAGTTGCTCAACTTTTCTGAACTTCCACTTTATCATGTAACAGAAATAGTGTTAAATGGGAATGATTAAAACCCTCTCACAGGAGATGGTGTAAAAAGGACTTCGCAATGTGCCTGCTGTAAAAGCCTTGGGGAGACAAATGTGTTGAACCTGGCCTCCTGCTTTCTATTTTCCCTTCTCATTTTGCTTTTGCTAATTGTTCTTTTCCCCTCCCTCCTCCTATTTGATCCACATCCCATAAATCCTGGATAGATACCAGAAGAGTCTTCTAGATGTGGAAGTCTCGTCATGTTTCTGACCAGATAAAGAAAGGACTGGGTTGACAGGGTCAGAAAAACCCAGTCTTCAGGATATTCTGTGATTTCTGCTTCTAAATTCTCATTACCATTTTCCTTTATTTCACTGTTTCCTTCTGAGCTTTGAAATTCTTGGCACTAGGGGAGAAAAAAAAATAGCAACCTTTAAACCAGAGTTTGAAAGCTTAGGAAAAGAAAAATTATCATATAAATAATATTCTACATTGCCTTTTTCTAGCCAAACGAGAGGTCAGAAACTTCAAAATTCAAGATACAAAATACGTTTGACATATACCAGGGTGGAGGTGGGGAGAAAGGATCCAATTCCACAGAGGAACAAAACTGTTTGAATTTATTTTCTAACTGACTCTGGAGAGATTTAGAAGTTGAAATGTCGCAGTTTGGTTGGCTTTTCTCAGCAGCATTAGGCATTTCCATTTCACTTGGGAAGAACAAAATGAGGCAAACAATCCAAGATTAAATGAAAACAGGTGGGATAGAGAGACGCATGTATATTTTACCACCTGGAATATGAGTATCTGCCTCTCATGATTTTACAGGCTTGGGGGCAATAGAAGAAACAGTGCCATCTATAAACTGAATCAGTGCTCATTAAACTCATTGGGAGAAATTTAGTTAGGAAAACAGCCTAGATGGAAACAAGCCCTTTGCTTTCATTGGATTTTACAATAGGGGGCTCTCCTGGCTTTTAAACCATAATGCGGGAAGGTACTGACTGCAGAAGTGTGGGATTGGACTTCCAGGAGACTATGTTTTTGTAGAGAGAAGACCTATATGCAGCAGAAGGCTGAAGTTAGACAGTTGATTTTCTTCAGACCCCATGAATAATAACCTTAACATGATTCTCTCACCATTGCTCCATTCTGTCTCCCACCACCAGCACCAGCCTCCTTCCCAAGCTGGACTCTCCCTCTGGCCCTAACCCTTCTCAGATGGCTCTTCAAAATACTTCATCCTCTGCAGCCTGCTGACACTAAGGCTACGGCTCTATGTTCAGAAGCAACACAGATTATTATATAATCATAACTGTACACAGTACAACATACTCTTACCTCTAAAAAAAATCACAATAACATCCACTTAAAACACAAATTAACTTTCTTTTCATTAAGAGGCTGTTCTTTCTGGCCTGTAAAGTCCTTCCAGGATAAAGAAGTCATTCTTCCTGTGTTCGTGTTTAACTGGTTTCAATTCATTGACCACATAACTGTGTCCCCGGCTCCAGGAGTTATGCTAAGTTCTACACATGATAGAAAGAAGGGGAAGAGGAAAGAGCCAACCCCTTTCTGGGAGCTTTATATCTTATCTTGTTGGCTGACCATTTACTGTTGGTTAAACCAAGTTCTAGGGGTAGCTAATTTTTATAAGTCAGTAACTGAAAATTTGAACCTAGATATGTGTAATTCTAAAGAGCATGATTTTTCCACTATCCGAAGTTTGAGATGATTCAGAGGGAATACATATTTGTGCCTGGACCAGTCAAAATTCTATTTATCAGAAATAGTCTTGTAAAGAAAGAGCACTATTGTCTTTCCTGAGGGATTCATCCCCGGGCAAGTTCACTGTGGATTCAGTGAGACCAAGAAATGACAACAGAACAATCTTGGGGTAAAAAGGTTTATACCCGGCTTTATTCTCACAGCAGTAGGTTGAGCACTAGAATCACATCTGCATCCAGCAGTCTGCAGGTCCATAACCCACCTCTGTCCCTGCCGCTGCCCAGAGCACTGGGCAGAGCTCTTCATATAGTGACTCAGAAAATAACAGCTTATTGCCTATGGGTGTGGAAGCAGTAGCCTAGCAGTAGGCCAACTATATCAAGTAATTTAGGGTCAAGTGAGGATCCTGGCCATAGGAACTTCCATTTTCCCCACAACTATATTAATTCGGAAGAAATTCTTTTCTAAGCCCACCCTCCCTTACCCTGTTTCTGATGGTACCTTTGGTTCATGATGAGCTGGCAAGGGCATAAGGGACAAGAAAAGGAATTTTCATTGCCTCTGGGAGGGATAAGGGAAGAGGGGGAGTAGAAAACCTCTAAAGTCTTCTTCAGATGCCCCATTGGTTTGTGACTGGGGTATCTGTGAAAACGGTAGAAAGACTTGAACTTCAATTCATTGCTGACTGTAGGTATGAGAGACTCAGTTCACATAGATCCAGAAAATGAAGGGCCAGGGAGGATTCTCATATGTGGATCAGACTCACCTGTGATGGACTCTTTCTGCTACCTGGTCTTCCTTACTCTCCTTCCAATAGAGATTCCCACCTTCCCGAAGAAAACTAGCTATTCAAAAACATGTTCTGCATTCTTAACAAATTGCCTCTTCAGATCAGATGTGTCCAAGTGTGACTAAGGTCATATCATAGCAGGAAAACCCAAGACCATCAGAGGAGCTTCATCTCCCAAGGAACGTCCAGGATCCCCAGCTGGAAGGATATTGGTGCATCATCAGGGGTTGAAGCAACCACGTCTTTAATACCAGTTAGAATCACACTGTCCTCATTCAACAGTCTGATAAGAAGAAAGCTTCTATAAAAATCAATGCTTTTTTTTTTTAAGGTTTCTCATAGTGAGTCTCAGACTCGGCCCCCCACACTCTCCGGACAGCACACTGAGCGGCCCCAGTCCCTGCGGCTTAAAATCTCTCCCCAGAGCCAGCATGGGTGCTTACGGTTTGTTGTACTCAGGGCACTATCGGATCTTCCTAAGGCTGGTTCATTACATTGTAAAGGCAAGTCAGGCATTGCCAGGAACATCTGTTTCATGATCAATCCTTGCATGGTGGCAAAAAGAAAATGCACCATTTCTGTTTTTGTCCAAGTATCCCTGGTAGAATTGCAATACCTAATTTTTTTTTCAATGTCATGCCTTTGTTTGATGTAATCTTCCAATTAAATAGTGAAGATACAAGCAGGCCAAGAGAGGTACTCAAGTTGAAAGGTGAAGGGTATTCTAATTGTACCTTATCTTTATTGTTTCAAAGAGCAACATGAAATGTGCTTAAGGTGAAACCGTTAATCAAAAAGAAGTTACTGCTCACTACTCAACAGATTTAAATGCGCCGACATGATTTCCTTTTCTAAATAAGCAACGTGCTAGTCAATCATTTCTTACAACATGGTCCCTTTAAATTAACAAACTGTAATTCCAGGTCCTCTGTGCTGTTTGAAGACGAAACTGAGGTCTTTAACAACAGGATTTCATGCTTGAATTTTCATATCTTTGGCAGGAAGACTGCCAATGGTCTGGTGTGAATAATGGAAATATGAAAGTGTTTCTTGATGTACATTTTTTAAAAGAAGAGGACATACCTATTTCCTCTAGATTCAGCAAAATCCTCTAGATTTTCTGCAGAGCCATTTCTGTCTAACTAAGCAAGCATGCGGTCTACCCCTTCGGATCACTACATTGCTGCTACACCCCCCACATTGATGCCAAGCAAAAGAATGCAATCTATGGTCCTTACTAATCAGAAACTTTGTTTTATAAGGATTTCTAAGGACTCTCATTATGACGTCTCTGTGGTAAGGATGAAATAGGTAGCTAGACCTTCCCTTGCTGCTGAGAGTTTTGCTGACAGAGGTGAACTTTTGTTGTAAAATCCTGTGCTTCACAGGACACCATGGTTATCAAATACCTATTGTGTGTCTGTTTTGTATCAAGTGACTTAATTTGCATCATGCAAATTTTTTTAAAACCCTAATTTTATTTTTTTCTTTTAACTACTCTTAGTTCACAAACCAAACAAGGAAAAATGGAAAAACAGCTATAACATGGTATACAAAGTCTAATAATAGAAAGATGGATGTGAAAGTATAGACTATGGGGTGATTCATTCTCCATGAGAGAGGGGGAGTAGCAGAGGGGTGACGTTTGGGCACAGTTTTTATGGATAACTGGGACAGAGTGGGGGAAGGATGTTTCTAAAGTGGAAACTGCTAGAAAAGTTAACCAGTGTGAACATGGGTAAAATTTCCAAAAACAGTGAGGCCGATCAGGGCTAAGAGGGAGCAGTTTCTGCTATCACTTGATACCAGAGATGGTAACATTGGGTTTCCAATTCTACCATTCTAGGTTTCCATGCTGATACTGCAGATCAGAGTTTGCAAACTGACTAAATCTAGTTCACAGATGGCTATTGTTTAGTCTGCAGTGTTTTAAAATTTTTAATTTGATGCCAACATTCAAAGTGAGGCGATTTCACATCCAAATGAGATTTCTGACTTTCCTTGAAGAACTAGAGGTGTGTCAAGGCTGGTCCGCATTCCCAAAAGGCTACTGTGGGCTGAGATGTTGGGACTACCCATTTAGGTGCGACAGGATGGCTGGACTCTGCCTAAAGTGTCCTCTCTATGCTTGCTTCCCTCATTTTATCTGTTTGGCACTGTGCATTTTGATCTTATAACCCTGCTTTTTGGCTCTATCAATGTATTTACCCCAACAAGAAAATTATGATATTTGTTGAGTTGTTTAGTCCTCATTTTAGTGAAGTATAACATACATTTACAAAAGTGCATGAGTCGGTACAGCTCATTGAATTTTCACTAAACAAACTCTTTTGTGTTACTACCCAGAACAGGAAAAAGAGTACTACCCAGAACAGCAATCCAAAGGCCCCCTCCAGACCCTTCCTACCATCAGCCACGGAACACAACTATTCTAACTTCTAACATGATAGGTTCATTTGGGCTGATTTTACATGATTAGAAGTGGGACAACACTGTGTACTCTTTTATGTACAGTTTCTTTAAATCGATATGATGGTTTTGAAATCCATTTGTAGTATTTCTTCAAGCAGTACTTGCTTGTTTCCTTTACTGCATAGTATTCCATTTTGTGAACAGACACCAAATTATTTATCCATTCTAGTACTCATTGCTTCCACTTTGTAGCAATTATTCATAATGTGGCTATAAAAATTCCTTTACATGTCTTTCGATGCACATACATAAGCCTCTTTTTGGTTACATGGTTACAAGTGGAATTGCTCAGTGGGGGAGTAGGAATAAATAAAGCTTTGATAGATACTACCGACAGTTTCCTAAAGTGGTTCTGTCGACTCAAATTTTCACTAGCTATATGTGAGAATCCCATTTTTCTGCACTGTCACCATCATTTGTTATTGCTTTTTTTTTTTTTTTTTTTGGCCATTCTCTTAGGTATAAAATGGTATCTCACTGGAGTTTTGATTTGCATTTCTCCAATGACTAATGATGTAAAGCAATTTTATGTTTATAGGCCTTTCGGACATCCTTTCTTTGTGAAGTGCCTGTTCAAGATTTTTGTCCATTTTAAATGAGTGGATTTCTTTTTTTAGTTTTTGATTAGTATGTGCTCTTTATATTCTGAATAAATTTATTTTATTACATATATATTCTAAAATGAATTTTTCCAATCTATGGCCTGTGTTTCATTATTTTAGTGATGTCTTTTGATAAACAGAAATTCTTAATTTTCATAAGGTTCAATTTATCAAGCTCTTCCCTTATTGTCAGTGCTCTATTGATCTTATTTAAAATTTTATTTTAACTTATTCATTGCTATGTATATGTATACCTGAATATAATGCAATCATTCTTTGTATATTGACCTTGTAATCTACCACTCTAATAAATATACATTTTCTATAAACTCAATAATATCTTTTTCTCAAATTATGAGTATTCTAGGACTAACAAAAATACGTTGAATTGAGTTATATTAGTTATCTATTACTGAATAGCAAATTACCTCTATACATTTAGAAGCTTAAAACAGCAAACATTATTATTTATAGGCCAAGTCTGTGGGTTGAAGTTTATCTGAGCATCTCTGCCTTAAGGTGTCTAATGAGATTATGGTCAAACCAGTCATTCAAGGCTGTGGTTTAACTGAAGACTCCAGTGGAAAAGTTTGGAGGAGGGGATTCATTACAAAGCTCATTTACACAATCATTGGCTGGCCAACTCCTTTGCTCTTTGGGTATCTTTACAAGTCTATGTCAAAATACGGAAGCTAGCTCCTCCCATGGAGAGTGGTTTAAGAGAACAAGAAAAAGTGAAAGCCAAGTTGGAAGTGACAGTCTTTTTATAACCTAACCACAGAAAAAATATCTCATCACTTCTGCCATATTTAACTTGTTAGAAGCATCCAGCCTTCACTCAAGAGAAGAGGATTACCCCAGAATATGAGTACCAGGATATAGGAATCCCAGGGTGTCATGTTGGATGTTACCTACCACAGAAGGGGCATAGGAGCTTCCTTGACTCAATCTTAATTTTAATAGTAATACTTTCACTATTTTATCATTAAGTATACTCTTTGTTTTATATATTTTTGATCCTTTCTTTAGATTAAGAAAGCTTTCTTCTACTCAATATTGCTAAAAAGTGTTTTCATCATGAACATATATTGAATTTTATCAATGCTTTCTCTGCATCTACTGAGATTGAGATAATTTTTTCCTTCGTTTTCCTAATGTGTGAATTTGCATTGATTGATATTTTTTTTATAGTGGTAATCATCCTTACTTTTCTGATGTGATCCCAATGTGGTTGTGATGCTCTTCACTTTATATATGGATAGGTTTTATTTGAAAATGTTTTGTTTAGGGTTTTCCCACTAATGGTCATGAGACAGACTGATTTATAACAGCCCTTTCTTATAATGTTATTGTCAGAAATTGCTATTAGAGTTTTGCTGCCCTTAGAAAATGAGTTGGAAAGTGCTCCTTATTTTCCATGATTTCTATGAGGCTGATAAATTTCTCCTTTCAAATTTGGAAACAATTACAAGCAAACCAGTTGGGCCTAAAGTTTTCTTTGTTGGATTTATTATGAATTTTATTACTTTAATAAATAATATTCTATTTAAATCATCTATCCCTATGTCATTTTTGGTGGTTTGTTTTTCACATACACACAAAAATTGCTCATTCAACCTAAGGTTTAAAATATATTAGAATAATGCTCATAAAATCCTTTTACTATCTTTTTAATGTCAATGGTAACAATTACGATGTCTCTCATTCATTATAATGGTGAATTTTTTGCTCCATCAAAACTGATTTTTACCACTTTTAATAATATTTCCAAATAACCTACTTTTGACTGTTGATTGTATCCATTATATCTGTTTTCTACTTAATCAATTTGATCAGTTCTCATATGTTTATTACTTTCTTCTACTCTCTTTGAATCTGATTTGCTGCTTTTTTCTTGAAATTATCTAAAGTAGATACTTAAATCATGAACTGTCAGATTTTCTTAATTTCTAATACATCCAGTCATGGCTTTAAAATCTTCTCTAAATAAGGCTTTAATTTAGGTTTGATGTGATATATTTTCTTTTTCACTGAGCTTAAAATATTTTCTAATTTGCATGGTAAATTTTTTCTATCTGAATTCCATCCTGGACAGAGAATATAACCTGCCATATTTTAATTTTCTCAAAGTTGTTGAGATTTGCTTTTTTGCTCAGCATATGATCAATTTTGCTAAATGTTCCCTGCATTCTGGAATGTGGACATTAATTGAGAGCAGTAGTGTATTGTGTCAATTAGGCCAATTAGTAAATCAATTTTCTTAGTTTCACCTTTAGTTTATCTGTTTGCTCTATTAGTTACTGAGAGGATTATGTTACACTCTGCCATTATGATTATGAATTTGTTTATTTCTTTTTAAAATTTGTCAATTTTTGCTTTATGCATTTTGATGTTGTGTTTTTCTGTTATAAAAATTTAGTATTGTTATATTTTTCATGTAGATTCATTTTATACTTTTTTTACCTGCTTTATTTAGGATATGATTCACATATAGTACAATTCACCCACTTAAATGCAAAATACAATGGATATAAGTATGTTCGCATAGTTGTACAATGATGACTACAATTTCAGAACATTTTCTTCATTCCAAAAAGAAATTGAATTTATTTTAAATTCCATGATTAATAATTTTGATACATGGATCACCTATGTGAAATATATATTTCTCTTGGGCGTATTTTTTCTTTCTTCATGTATGTTTATGTTGCACCAAGATACCCAGTAATCTTGAATGAATGCTGGGCATTGTGAATGAAATGTTACAGAGGTTTTGTATGATGTTATTTTATTTTCTTCAGAGAATATTTCGTTTTCTTCTCATAGATTCAGGGCAAACCCTCTTGATCCAGTCAAGAATTAAGATGGTGCAAGCATGAGTTTCTATCTTTGTGAAAGATGGTCTATTTTCAATTTTTGCTTTACTCCTAGGATATAGCCTCTCTCGTCTCTCAAGTGAGATGCTGGTACGTTTACGGGAAGCCACCTTGGAAGTGCTCTTTAATTCAATTTCTGTCTTACCAGCAAAAGTTTGCTGTAAAGCTGTGCTTAATTCACATTTTATTTCCTAGGCACTACTCTTCTTTTCTTGTATTCTTTAACTACATGAAGTTTACAATTTGGCAAATGCTTTGGAGGTAAAACTTGTATGGAATTTTAGAATCGTTTCTCTGGAGTTTCCTTTCCTCTGAGACATTAGAACTCCAAGTTCCAGCTAGCTTAGTCAATCTGAGCACAAATTTTTGTCTCCTCAAGCTAGTGAGACTACAGAAGGCTTGAGCTGCCACTTCTCTTCTTGGCTTTCTTAGCCCCACAACCTTTTACAAACTAGTAAATGCCTCAAAGAGAGTACATGGGATATATTTTTCTTCAAAATCATGGTTGTTCTTCAAGGCCTTCAAACAGCTGTGAGGGGGAGAAGTGCTTTGTTTAATTTGTATTTTACCTAGATTTTATAGGTGTCTAGGCAGAATGATTGGCTTGTATAAGCTACTCCACCATTGCAAAAAGCAGAAGTCATAATCCATTAAAGATTTCCTGATGAAAATTTTTATGTAATTATCAGTATTACCAATGCTAATATTTTAACTTCATCTCCATAAAATTGAATCTGATTTGATGCTATCTAACTACACAGAAATTTATATTGGAAAAGACTTTAGAATATATCTTTTTAATCCCCCTACTTTGCAAAGGACTCATCAATTTAGTGATGCAGTTGAGACTAGAACAGTGCCCTCCAGACTTAGTCCAGTATGTGTTCCTATACCATGGGGTGCATAATGCCAACGCATTCTCAAAGCCGTGTACTTACATCCTTCCAAGACTTTTTCAGCAGGTTTAAGTAATTTTTAGCTGAGATGACTTGAGAATGAATGTACTCTTGAAGTTATGCAAGGAGTTCCTACAAATACTCCAACAAGTTTTATTCTGACCAGTCTCCCTGTAGAAAATTATCTTCTCATCCTTCATCTTTTATCCCTAAACATATGTATACCCCATATAAATGAGTAACAGCAACTGCAGGCAGAATCATGCTAGAAACCCAGGGAAGGTATAATTGTTCCAGGACTGAAGAAATGTCCACATCCACTGGTGGGGACTTCGGGAATGAAACCAGAGAACATCATTAATATAAAATAAACTATAGCCCCTCAGCCCAGTTTCAGTTAAACAGCTCCCCTGCCAGCACTTCTCTGGTTGGCACCAGCTGCAGTTAAAGAAAGTTCATGTTTCTCGGGAGACCCTACTATAGGAGAGGCATCTTTAATTTAAGAAAGCAGGATAAATCTCTATCTCTCTCTTCCCCTAACAAGTGTTTTCACAGGCCTGGCGGTGGGATTGGAATTATGCAGGCAGTGTCTACATATTACTTTGGTCTCCAAAGACTAAGCATGTTAAGCAACTGCTTGCTGTAAAGTCAACATAGGCTCTACCAGAGATCAGCATTTGGGAGCCTTTCCACAAAACCCTGTCATGTGACCAGGCTGCCATGGTGTGAATGATATGCCCAGCTCAAAGACTTTTCAAGAGCCAGCTATAAAAATACACAGAATTCTGCCTGGTTACCCATGTGAAACTTTATTTCCCCACTGCATATTCGTTCTGAAATTAAGTTCACTCCTTTGAGAGATATGGGAACTTGCTTAGCCAGCAAGACAGTCATGAAAAGGCAGCTCCCAATATTTCCTGCCCTACAGCCAGGGAACACACCAGGCACTAGGGACCATTCTGGTTAATATATATCAACACATTGCTTCTACAGAAAGCAAAATAAAGGGTTTTATATTGAGGATCTAGACATTCTGGCCATGGCATTTTATTTGCAGAGCTTATTTTATATCATCAGTGATAATTACCACCTTGAAATTCATTAAACATAATGAATTCAAAAACAAGCCATGACTACTGAAAGCAGTGTGGTTTTACATATTCTCAATTCCCAGTATCTGCCAAAGAAGGTCACAAAATTGTTGCCAGGTAACTAAAGAAAACAAATACATCATTTTTTAGAACTAGAGTTTATTTCTTAGGAAGTAGCAAGCATGACAGAATTTTCTGGAAATGTTTTATATTTTAATATGAGTGCAGGTCAAAGAGATATATAACATTTGTCGAAGCTCATCAAATTCTACACTTATGGCCTGTACATTTCACATATATAAATTGTGCTTTGAATTAAAAAGGGGGACGAGGAGGAAAAGACAGAAGACTCTCATGTTCTGGTATGAGCAACAGGTCATTCACTGAGAGAAAGAAGTAGGGACTCTTTCCAGTTACCAAAGGGACCAGGTGGGAGAGGCTGCTCGGGAACTGGCAGCCAGGCAGACTGTTCATACAGAGCCCTCTACATGAGGTTGAACTTTTTACTCCTCATGTGATTCCCTTAATGTATCTGTGTCCTTGTTGTATGCTATACATTCTTTTTGAAAACAATAACAAACGTTATCAAGAAGCTTGGTACCACCGAGAGGCTCCCCTTGACCTCACAACCATTCTGACCAAGGCTCCCCTATTTGGTAATGACCCAGTGGTCCTTGCAGAGGGGGCCACTTTCTGGGTTGCAGTCAGTTCATCAGAACTCTAAGGAAAAGTTTGGGACCACCAATTACGTCCACTGGTGCAATAGAAAAGAAACCCCATGTTTAGAAACGACTTCCCATGTCTTTCCCCCCAGACATCTCCCTGTGCTGTCTTTTCTTCAAGATTCTAGTTGAAGCCACTAAAGAAAAATTAAGAAAAAAGTGTCAGGGAGATTTAGATGTAGTATTAAAGTAAACACTATTACTATCTTTCAGAATTAGAAGATGTTTTAAAACAAGTTTCTCAGTATATCTTGAAGAGAAGTAGTTTTTCTCTGATTTCCTACAGTAAAAGTATAATAATAATAAGCCAGGTACTAAAAAATTAGCTTTGGGATAATTAACAAGCATGTCCAAACCTGCTTTGGTTGTTTTTCCGTGTAAATGGTTATAGCTTACAATAAATTATTCATATGGCCCCTATTTTCATTGAGAACATTGCCAAGTTGTTTCCTTTCAGAACAAAAGAGACAGTTCTGAAAAACCAATTCCATCAGCAGAATGCCATTTGACTCTTTCAGTGGTTCACCTTGCAACCCATTATTTCTATGAAATATTGTCACTCTAAGGCCAGAAATGAGGGTGTCATTTTGTAGAACAGAATCTAGAGGCAAGAAGGTACAATGGCCCAATTTTACTTCCTGTTTTATTTATATATTATTTTTTTAAAAGCCCAACACAAAATATGATGGTGGAAGGTAGAAAGACTAGTGGACTGAGAGGCCAAAAATCTGTGTTTTGCCATATGCTGTTGGATGACTAGGTGAGGAATGACTATGTGAGGTCAGCAGTGGTGGTGGTGGGAAAGCATGGGTAGAACTTGAGAAGAGCACCACCAGTCAAGCTCCCTGGCTTCAAGTCACAGTCGTGCTACTGGACAGGAATGCTACCTCAAGCCGTCCCTCTCTCCTGTCCCCAGCCTTCGTTTCCTCATCTGTTAAGACACAGCATGATTCCAGGTCATCCCCAATGCTCCATCCAGCCCTATGATGCTGTGCAGTGGGCGGTGAATGGGTAGCCTTGCTCAATATTTGTGTGTGGAATTTTAAAAATTTTAAATCGCACAAGTACATCTCAACATAAAGAAGTGAATCCATTTGCCTCTTCCTATGACTTGTACTTTTCCACAATAGACGACTACTTTCATTTCCCAAAAAATGGCCATTTACAGATCAAGAAGTGAAATTAGTAGAAAAGCAGATGGTTTGGCACATCCTCTCCCTTCCTAACACTCAATTTCCTCTAACTCCAGTGAAAGTCATATTTGCTTAGGGAATAGGGGATCAGCCTTAAGAATCCCAACTAGCTATCCAGTCAAGGTCATTTAAAGGGCAGAGGGTAGCCAAGGTAAACAATTCAAAACTCCCCAAGCTTATTTTTAGTTTGAACTATCAGCCTGCTTTCTTGTTTTCTTTCCAATGGGCTCCCACATAATCTGATTTTGATTACTTGGTTAATGAGGATATTTTGAGGTTTGGCCTTTGTACCTCCAACTTTCTCAGGACTGTTTGATCCACTGATCCAAGGCATGCCATTTAATGTTCTTGAAGTTTTATTCCCTTCTATCTGCAAAACAAGTAGCAGCTCTCTACCTGACAAGAATGATTCATACACCCTGGTGTGTTCACTCTTGCTTTATTATTTACAATCTATATAAATAAAGGGATCCAAAGAGAAATCACATACTGCACAAATCACAAACTTAAAACATTAATTTAAAAAAAGCACACACAGCTGAGAACAGATGTTTACTTTTTCCTGGGGCCCTAATATAGAACCAAGCAAATAAATAAGAGCTAGATAAGTTAATTCGCCCAGAACCTCAACAGTAGGTGGCACTAAAAAATCTATCTACACCTTGTGTATCCTACAGTATTTGTTGAATCCCTACCTCCTGGTCCCGAATCACAGAGCCCTTTCCCCTTCTGTGAAAATACCACCATTGAATGTAAACACAATGTGTGGCCAGGAATCTTGTCCTGAACCTTGTGACTTTAATGAAGCGAGCCCTGTGGTTGAAAGCTAATGATAATTCCTAGAATTTTAAAACTCTTGCCTACTTACAGTTGTGTTCTAAACACAGCCCTTACCCAAACCCATCTGGAAATCACACACAGCTCTTGGCAAAGCTTGATTTGCAGGCAGCAGAGCAGTGAGGTGTGTGAACAACAGGTAGAAAGAGGGAAAGTTGTGGAGTGACCCCAGGACAGTCTTTCTGCAGGAATGTCTAGGACCTTGTGGGTTATGACTAATGTAATTTCTGTCATTAGAGAAGAAATAAAGCAAGGAAGGGAAGAAGGAAAGAGGGAGAGGGCTATTAAAAAATATCTTTTATGAAGCCAGGCTCTGTGCTAGATCCTGGAGACACAAAGGTGAATAAAAGGACTCTAACCTTGAGATTTTCTGAGTCTGATGGAGGCAATATGTGTCTGTGACAATTGCAAGATAGTGTGAAAACATCAATTAGTTACATAGTTACTTATTTTTGTTCTTCTAACTATATTATAGGGTAAAACTACATAGGATATCCATTAAGACCCTGAGTTTCAAGTTCAAACTGACTTGAGGTCTCAATCCCAGCTCTGCCACTGGCTATGTGTACACCTTCCATAGTTAGCAAATGCCTCTTGACCTTCAGTATCTCCATCTGTGGCATGGGATGGGGGTGGGGACACGTGTAGCAATAACACATCATGGGGATGACTGTAAGAACTAAACAAAATCATGCATGCAAATGTTCACAGAGGGCTTGGAACAGAGTAAGGACTCAGGCAAGTATTAGCTCTTTCTACAAGCATTCCCACTTCACAGATGAGAAGTCAGGCCCAGGAGTCTGTACCCTCATTTGCAGGGGCTTATGTATAGCAAAAACAAGACTTGATTTTGTATCTGAATTCTGAGCCCAAAGCCCTTCTCTGTGCAAAAGGAACAAAATCATTAAAATGACTCAATTAAGTGTGATGTCCAGCAAGATGCACCTCCATGTCTGTGTTCTCTCCCTGCACATCTGTTCTTGCATTTGAAGCTGTTTCAGAGCCTCACCTCAGTGATTTCAGGAGTCCTCAAATATCGCAGACCATGTCTTCCATGGGATCACTTTTCATCTGCCCATAATAGAGCAAGTTCTGTGACTGTGTCTAAAGAAGGCCCAGTAAATCAGAGAAATATGCATTTTTTTCCCATCAATGTTCCATATTCCATGAGATCTAGCATGTGAAATCTCACTGAAAGCTAGTTCATTCATTCATTCATTCATTCATTCATTCAGTGGTCGAAGAAGTTTTTCTTATGCACTTACTTTTGTGACAGGCAACGATTGTATTAAAGATTGAGGGTGGAATTCTGAATAAGACAAAACCCTTGCTCTTGGGGTACTTAAATCCTATTCAAGGAATAAGAAATGAGCATTTGAACAAAACTATGCTACATTTTTAAATAGTGATAAGTGCTATTTAAGGCAGGAAGATAAGATACAGAAAAGGTAGGGGTGTCTAGTTTGAATTGAATGTTCTAGGCAAGGTCTGTCTGAGATGATGACTTTGAATAGAGTCCCAAAAGAGAAGATGGAGCCAGCTATTTAAACTAGTAGATGTCAAGCAGTCAAAAAACAAAAGGAAATAGCAAATACAAAGAAATATGAACTTGGCTTGCTCAAGGCTGGGCAAGGCTGGGCATGGTAAGCAAGTGAGAGAGTGGCGTGAAACAAGATTCCCAGAGTACAGGAGTTGGATCAAGAAAGGCCACCCAGGCCACAGGAGAGAGATGGGATGTTATTCCAAGTATAATACAAAGTCATAAGGTTTTAAACTTGATGTGAGTTACATTTTTTTTTTCAAAGTTGTCTTGATGCTTTGTGGAGATGGACAGCAGAGAGACCAGGATAGGAAAAGGAAGACCCAGTGGGGAGATGACAACATAGCTCCGGTTAGATATGCTGCTGACTTGGACCAGAGTAGCTGAGTTGTCAAGTTTTCCCTGAACTAAAGCAATCATTTGTATGAACATTAAACATTTAAGACCTTATTTGAATAATATAGAGAACAGTGTTTCTATATCAGAGATAGAGCAATATTGGAGTCTTCAGGGTTTGAAGTTAAGGGACATTTAATAAAGAGTTAAATGCTCTTTGAGGTTCTTCTTAAAGTGTTGCTTCCAAAAAAACCTCAGAGAAGCACCTTCTGAAATCTAGGCCCCTTAAACTCTAAGATCTAGCATTGTTTTGCTAGAGTGTTGAAAATATAAATGATGTTAAACCTGTCTCACCCTCCCTTCCTTACTTTGAGAAATAGAGTTTCCTACTGTCCAGAGAGGGATAATCCCAGTTTGACCCATTTATATGATATCCTCTCTCCTTCCTCTCTCTCTTAGGTTGTGGAGAAACCTAAGGAAAACCAGAAAAAAAAGAAAAGTGTGAGGAATGCTCCATTAAAGATGCTTCCTCAGTTACCGTGACAGCACACTTTGCAGGCACTCAAAGCTGCAGGAGTGACTGTCATACACCATCACTCAGCGAGGAGTGCGTGCATGAAAAAGGAAATACCTGGTCACTAAGAAACAAAATCCTCTAAATTGCTACTGTCTTTGGCTCCATTTTGGAGAATAAACCACAGAAACTAGCAATATCCGACCATTGATTTATAGTTCCCACCCCACTTTCAAAGACCAGTCAAGCTGCAGGCATCCAGCATCAACTCCCACAGGGATGAATCTGGTCAGCCAATCAGGCCGGCTTCAGGGAAACTGTCCTGGTAACAGATGAAATCCATCTTTTACCTCAGGCTGGAGCAAGAAGATGATATCAAGATTACTCTTTGTAAGTACAAAATCTTCCACTTTCTTAAAGGTATTAACATTTCCTTCCAGTGGAAAGGCACCAAGATACTGTCCATCCCCATAGCTTTAAAATAATCTTAAACCCAGAGACTTCATGGAGATGTCCATGAACGGTTTGAAAGAATACATCAGGTCCCTTAAATTATATTATCAATGCTATCAGAGTACATATTTTAGGGGCCAAGACCCATAGCTTCTAGGTACATAGAACGTATGTGTCTTCAAAAGCATAGTACTCAATAAAGTATCTCTTCCTTCATTCTCCCTGCTCCTTCAAACTTCAGATTTTAAAAAGACTCCCTCCAGTGGAGGCAGCAAAACTTATTCTGTGGCTAAACATTATCTGAATAATGTTTAGTATAATAACGTAATAATATAAATGTGAAGTGTTCATCTTGTACCCAAGGCAAACAGGGTACAGTACGTGGGTGGGTAATGGGAGAGTCAAAAAAGGTGTATGTTAAAATTTTTGAAGTTTGTAATGCCATTTGCTGGGTTACAGGAAGTGCTTGCTTCCAGGCATATGTAAACTTTGTCTCTGGGGTGTGTGTGCCCTCTTTGGAGACCACTCCCCCATCCCTTAATATAGAGTGCTTCTAACTGAATGATCTTTAATGAAGCAGGAGCTCTGAATCAGGGTTTGCATACTGCCAGTTTCTATGATTGTGTCAACATGGTGTCAAAGAATTGAGCAGTTGGATGGATTTATTCTTTCTGTAACCTGTGGTTCCTTCTTCACCCACACACACCCACTCATAAACACACCTGGTGTTGAGTGACGTCACATGCCGGTCGTGGTAGTCAGTGGTAGGAAGGATGGGCTAAGCCCATTGGGCAAAGAAGATGTCATTCAAACACCTCCTCATGATCCTTGGGAAGTCCTAATTCAGCCCAGGATATTAAGTGTTGTTCAGATTTTACACTTCCCTTCACAAGAAAGCTATTTGTTCTTGAAAATTGGCTTCTTACCGGTTAGGATATCAAGCCAACCTGCATCAGGAGGATGGAAATGCTAGAGAGTTAGGGGGACTATCATCGTAGTTTGGTATCCCCCCTCATGGTGTTATTTTAGCTTGCATCAGACAAACAGGATATTAAATGTTGAGTACTGCAATTGCCTAATTTAGACATGGAGGCCAATTTACAACCCTAAGCCAGAGAGTCTAAATTCTTCTAAAGGAAATGAACATTCCCATTTCCACAAATCCTGGAGAAGAAAAGAAAAAGAAAAAGACAAGTCTTGAATTCAGGAGGTAAGAGCTCTTTTCCCCTCTTGCTGAGCCCAAGAGACAGCTGGGAGCCTGTCTTCAAGGAAGACTGGACGTGGTCAAAGCTCCCATATGGAGAGATGTGGGGTCTGATGCTGGACATCAAGCAAACCAAAGCTGAGGAGGAAGATCTGTGTGGCAGAGACTAAAAAGTTGTTCAGAGTGCAGTTATAGTTTCTGCATTGTAGTTTCCTGCTCTTGTTTCCGAACCTTGACCTTAACTGTCCTTTGGGGAATTACTAGACATGCCTGTCGCCATTGTTAGGGTGAAATAGCACTGAGATGGAGATATGTAACAGAGGGTTGGTCAAACTGACAAGTGAAAACCGTGCGGGACTCATCAAATACGTAAACCATCCCCTGGCATTCTCAGATATGTTTGGAGAGGGAGTAAAGTAAAAGACCAGGCTCCCCACAGTCCCTCAGGATGACAGCTCAGATAGTTAACATCTGGGTGTTAAAGGGAAGAGACCAGAGAGACCCTTGGGTACGTAAGCACAGGCTGGAGAAAGGAGTGCAACATAAACTCTAGTGTTTAGTTACTAACAACAGATACCATTTCCTAAGCGCTCCCTGCCACACAGCACACCCTTTCCCTAAACCATCTCCTTTGATCTTCACAAGAGCAAAACAGACAGTTTCCAATGGGCAGGAAGCTGTCCCAGGCCCCTCGGTGGACTCCCTCACCTTCAGCTCTCTGCACCACAACACTGATGAAGTCACTCAGTCACAAAACGAAGCCAGACATGCTTTGGAGTTAAAAACACTAGAGTCCAAATTACTACTCTGCCACTGATTGAATCATGACTTTGGGTGATGGCATTAACCTCCTCAGGGGTCAGCTTTCCTCCCACTAAAGAGAAGGTCATAGAAGTTCGCTGTGAGGATTAAAGGAGATAAACACCGGTACCTGAACAATGTACCTTCCTACCTTTTTTTCTGCTCCAAGCCCCACACAAAGCACTCTGTCACCCCCACCCCCCCCAAAGTGCTTCTCAAGCTTCAGGGAGAAAACTGAAGGGATGTATTGAGTTGTGAGGACGCCGTGTCTAGTTTGGCTGTTCTGGGATGCTGCATGTCTAACAAGCTCCCAGGTGGGAGGGATCCTGCTGGTCCTCAGACCCCGCTTTGTGTGGTGAGGACCTGTTGCATGAACTCTCGGTGTCCTTCTCCAGAATTCACTGCTTGGTTCCACCCTGCTCTTCCATTTCTACCACATGACTTTCCTCTCTGTCCTTGGACCCTGATTGGTGCTCCATTAGCCACTATTGAAACATATCTCATATTTCCACATCTCTGCTTATTCTCTGTTTTGTATCATCCTAGCATATGTCAAGATTCCAACTCATCTGCTATCTTATTTGCTTGGAAATGCCCTAGTCATGTTCAATAACCTAGTTCAACTGATGCTGTTACAGAAGCTTTCTGACTTTACCCCCTGAAGCAGCACAGCCCTGCAGAGAAAAATCAAGCCTTCCTCCATGCTCCCAGAGCATTTTGTGCTTCTGCTAGAATACGCAGCACATTGGATTATACTAGCCAAGTATTTATCATGTTTGTTGACCTTATACAAATATAGACTCAATGTCAAGGACCATGTCTCATTTTTTTTTATCTTTAACATATAACAATTCTTAGTAAATCATTTCTTGATAAAGACTAATTAAAATAAATCAGTGTAAATGATATAGTGGAGATGCCAAAAACAGGAACTAATTACATATTAGGGAACACACATGGATATATGGTATGTAAAACAAGGAATGTATTCAGGTCTGTACGTGAATCAGGGTTACAGATACACTGGTTAACTGGTAAAATGGTGAGGAAAAAACTTCAAACAGTGAGGGCCAGTCCAAAATGGAAGATATCTAGCCTGAAGAAGACAAAATGTCATTACCATCCTCAGATACTTGAGTACCTATCACATCAAAAGGAATTAGACTTGTTTTCCTAGATCTTCGCACCAAGCTGTGTAAACTAAAGTAAAAGACTCCTTGGTCTACAGTAGGAAACCAATAATAAAAGTACTTGTCTCAATATAAGAGAAAGCATTTTTTTAATAACAAAAAGATTTTTTTACAGACATTTCTTAGGAGGCAGTGAATTGCCAATCCCAAACCATATCAGCACAAACAGCCCAAAGTCAAGACAGTTATTGGTCGGGGGAGAAATTCAACACCAAAAAAATATTTCATGAGGCATCTTTTAAACTTCAAGAATCTTAGCTCATGAAGAGATGTCATGTTAGTAGGAGCTACCCATTTTTAATTCAGTCACCCCTTGTCTTTTCTTGGATATCAGACCAAGAGTTCTGTTTGAGATATTTGCCTGCCGAAGCTGTACCGTTAAGGAAAAGTCACTGACATTTACGACTACAAAGACAGAATTTGGTGCATTTTCATATGGGTGTTAACACCTACAGCCACTCCAGAAGCCAACCAAGAAGAGTGAGAGATGTGACTGGGTGGCAACCTCAGCCAAGTACATTGTCCATGTTCACCCCTTCCGGCTCATCACCATCAGAGCACACAGGATGGCACCCGGGGATTATTTGCTGAATATTTATTGATGCTCTGAGGAAGATAGAGCAAAGATGGATTACTTTCCATTCATTGGCCTTGGGTAAGGTTGAGCAAGGGTCCACCATTCTGTTATTTTCATTTATTTCTCCTTCAATTCTGGTACATGTCTTCTGAGTTGATAGAGGAACACCAGTCTAGAAGAAGCTGATCATTCATCTGACTGAAAAAAAAAATTTTTTATTACTATTCATGAATAAAACAATAATTATCTTTCAACAAGGGCACTGTGTTAGGAAATGCTAAAACAAAACAAATGCAAGTAAATATTCTCAGCAGACAGATATTTTGATGGGTGTCTTGTGATTGTCTTAAGTTCTAGAAATATGAAGTGCATTTTCTTGATTCATGAGAATTTTCATGTTTTAACATGGAGGGGTGATGGCTTAATATTTCTGCAAAGTTATGGGTCTCTGAGCCCCCTCAAAAAGCTGAGCAGTGAATCCATCACACAAAAGGAAAAATAAGCAATTTACAAAAGCGATTATCATTATGTTGCATAAACTGATCAAAATAACTTAGGCAGACTTACCCTGTAGGCTGTACTGCAAATTGCTAGATGATACATATTAAGCCAACCCTAGGATGCCTGTCTACCATTATGAAATTTTGTGATTTATATTAGCTATTAAGAAATATTAGAAAATCTCCAGCTAGGGAAAACTGCAACCTAGCTAGAGGGGTCCCCTGGACATCTTGAAGACTGAAGGGCTTCTCTTGAAAGAGAAGTCCTTCATGCTTGACAGCTGCTGGGCACATCCTGCAATAATCTTCCAAATATTTTGTGGTCCGTGTTCATTTCACGGCTTAATTAATAAATGCTGGCTTTTCTAATCACCCATAGTTTGAAGGCTTGAGGAATTTGCTCTCAAGTCCTCTGGTAAATGTGAAGTCTTTGTGGGTGAGTGACAACCACAGAATCACTCAGATGTCTGAGAGGCCAAGAAAACAGGAGGGAAACAAAGATATACTTTTTGGCCTCCATAGAATAGCAAATGTTAAAGGGAAAAAGAGCTGATGTGACTATCCTATAAACCCAGCTGTCATTTTCTTGACCCCAAAGAAATGCTCTTCAGAAAGCACACTTGTTCTAATACTAAAATGTCTTCTTGTCAATCTCACAAAGCTAGGCTTTCCAACTCTTATGAATGCATTCTTATGACTTATATATAGCTCTGCCTCTTGAAATGAAATGGTTGGGTAACAATAATATCATTGTTGTTCTAATGTATCAAAGAATCCCTTCATGAGAAAAGTCATTTTAATAGACTTACATGTCAAGCAGAATAGGCCCATAAACCATACTGAAGTATTCTTTCAACAGGGCTCAATGCTATCCAAGATCATTAGAAGTCCTTCTATGGAAAAAAAATGGTCAAAGGCACCTTGAGTCTGGAGACCTTGCTCTAAGTTTATGAAAATGAAAGGATATGAAAATCCACACATGAAAGTAAAAGACTTGTTTTAGTGACCAAGAAGGGCCACATATTTCAATCTATAAAATGATGATTGACAGAAACATGTGCCTGTATTTTCATTTTCTCCTCTATTTTTCAACATTTTAAAGATTTTGTTTATTTGGAAATAATTTCAGACACAGAAAAATTATAAAATAAGACAAACCATTATCATATATGTTTCACTCATATTTTTTCAAATCAAAATTTTACATTTGCTTTGTCTTTCTCATGGTAGATAGATGATAGATGATCAATAGATAGGTGATAAACAGATGATAGATTTTTTTCTTAACTCTTTGAGAACATATTCAGCCCTTTTGTGTTTAACAACAAGTGACATCCTCTTATACAACTGCAGTAGAATTATCAAAATCAAGAAAAATCTATCAAATCTATAGACCCTATCCAAATTTCACCAATTGTGCCAATAATGCCTTTTATAGCAAAAGACAAAAAATTTCGATATCAGGTCCAATTCAAGATCACACCTTGCATTTCACTGTCATGCCTCTTTACTCTTTCTAATCTTGAACAGTCTATTTCTCTCCTTATCATCTGTGTCCTTGATATACTTGAGGACCCAAGGCCATTTATTATTTTGTAGACTGTTTCTTAATTTGAGTGCCTGCTGTTTCCCCATGATTATATTCAGTTACCCATTTTTGGTAAAAAAGAGCATAGAAATGATGTACCTTTTCCTGCTTTTGAAACTATTTTATTCCCCAGGCTTTTGTGATCTGATGCTCACCTCAAGTTCCTCCTGCCTCCCTGGCTGTCCCATCCCTGGCCTCTCCACTAGATCTCTGTATGTCAGGAAGCCCAGAGGGCTCCCTGCTTCACCTCCTTCTTCTCTCCATGGTAGGTACCTACCCCTATCCATGGGTAGGTACCACCCATACTATGCTCTCTATTCCCCATACTTCAGACTCATGTACTCAACCTTCAACTCATATCTTTCTTTGGGTGTTGCAGAGCATCTGAAATTGTAACATGGCTGAAACCAAAATATTGATCCTTTCCCTCCAAAATGTACTCTCAGAGTCTCTGAGTTGAGACCTGACTAATACGAAGGAGGAATCTAGCCAAAAATGGGGAAGGAGGGCAGGATGGGGCCAGGGGAATATTCCCAGGAGAAGGAAGTTCATCCTTATCAATGAACCTTTCTAAGATTATTAGAATCAATTGACTGAAGTAGTGACAATCACCTTAGAAGATCTAGTCAAATATTGCCCAGTGTGACCAGCCCTGCTACAGGGACTGTGACATAGTAGTTGTTAAAGTAGCAATCACGAGAAAACTCACTTCATTAAAAGTCATGTCATAAGGCAATTAATTTAACGGAGCAAGCCACAGTTTCATATATACCTCCACATCACCTATATTGCATACTGTTTAAAAAATAAACGCAATTCAAGTTAGACAGTAAAAATGCACAAAATTGCAACTCAGTTCACAATTGCTGATATGAAACAAAAGCATATGATGTACATGAAGCAAGCAGCCACTTAAAACATATGTGTATTACCATGCCTACTGCCAAAAAATTTTTTCCTATGCACACACAGTTATCATGTTATAACTAATAGTGGTCTGCATAAGACAGATTGCGTTCCTTAATGAATCAATTTAATCACACCTAATTTAGCTCAAGGGAGCACAAACTGTAGAAACAATGTCTATACTTAGCTTTTGCTCCAATGCTCTTGCTGGCCAGGAGATTGCTGTCTCACAAAGCAGCCCATTTCATTTTTAAAATATCACCCACCATTTACTAATAACTTCTTCTATATTAAATTAAGTACTAGCCCCCAATAATTTTTACCCATTGACTCTAACTTCAGTCCTCTGGAGCCACAATGAAGTCTTGCTTTTTCTATACATGGCCTGGTGTGGAAACTCATGTCTCTTCCTATTTGGTTCTTCTATCCTGGGCCAATGCAGTCCTGGTTGGTAAATACCTTCTCAGTAAAAATGGAGACAAAGAAATTGGCCTTGCTGTTGGTGGACTGACCCAGAGCAAATGTAGCTCCCCACAATTAAGTTGATCTTCCTGTCTTCCAGTTTATCCCTGGCATCCCAATCTCATGCTTATAAATGCCAAGGGCACAGTTATTTACCCTTCATAATATTCACTTTGATCTTTTCCCACCCCTGGCTGCAATTGAAGTCTGTTTACTTATAACTAAAGACTTGGATGTTACTAGCAAAGTTAGTTGATTTAGCTCCAAAATCTCACTTGGTCTCACTATTAAGGTCCCAAATCCAGTAGCTCTGACCACCTTGGAAGCTAATGTAGCTGCCCCGTGGCTAGTCCATGGACAATATGCCACTTTGACATTCTCATCATTTTCATAAAACACATCCTGTTCCTGGAGGTAAGTTTTGCTTTTCCAAGAGGTCTCAAAATCCAATTTAATTGTCCTGGCCATTGAGTGGGCAGAGTTGTTTGTGTGTTTGCCTAACAGCTTTCCTGAGACATACTTAACATACATTATGTAAAGTGCATAATTCGATATGTCTGACATGTGAAAATATCTATAAAGCAATCACCACAGTCAGGATAGGGCCACAAACATCATTGCCCGGAATTTCCTTCTGCACCTTTGTAATTTCTTCTTCCCACCCTTCCTCACCCTCCTCAAATACTCAAGTGACTCTTGATCTGCTTTCTGTTACTATGGATTTGTTTGTGCTTTTAGAGTCTTCTATAAGTGGAATCATAGAGTATGTGTTCTTTTTGTCTGCCTTCCTCCACTCAGTATAATTATTTGGAGATTCATCCTTATTTTTACATGTACCACTATCTCATTTGTTCTTGTTGGAGAATAGTATTCTGTTAGATGATATCCAATTTTTTTATCCATTCAATTAATAATAGACAGTTGGGGTCTTCCTAGTTTGGGGATATTACAAATAAAGTGAGCAAAGTTCTTCCATCTATCTTGGATAGGTAGGCTTGCCAATGATTATGGTTCTCTTAGGTCTTCTAAGGGCCAACTGATTCTTTTAAAGATCCAGTTTAAAGGTACCTTTTCCGAGAACTTAGAATGAGCTTCCCAAGAGGCTCACACGTATGAAACAGAAGCTAGCACAACACTCAGGCGTGTTCGTTGCCTATCTTTTAGACTGTTTTTTCCTCGGGAAGAATTTTCTACCCTCTGAGAAATGTGAAGTTTCTCTTTCCACAGACTAGACAAACCACTTATCTCCTACAGAGCTTTGGGTTCAAATCTTGGCATGTGCACTCTTTGTGCAAGAAGGTCTGTGGTCGCTCATGAAGGAGGACTCCCCAGTAACCTACCCTAATGTTTCAGGACTCTCAAGGTGTATATTCAGCTGAGAGTAACACCCTGATTCTCTCTCTAAAAGTAGAAGAATATCAGGATATAAGATTCTCAAACTGCCTTTATTGTGTCAAGTTCCTGACTTTGAAAAAAGATCCTCTAAGAGCTCTTCCTCATTCCTGGCACACTCCTTCCCTTTTCTCTTTTCCATGCTCCTTTTTCACATTTAAGCCCTACTTCAAACTCAAGGGTCATGTAGAATAAGCTGAAGAAGGTTGAAAATTGTTGTGATCAGTGAGACGGGTTTGTCTCTTCTAACATTAATTTCTGTTCTGCTGCAAATATTTTAACTTAGGTTAAATTTGTGGTAATATGAGAAACGAAGAAATCTTTCCCTAGAAGGAAATACATGTAACAGAGGCTGTCATCTCCGGGAACAGCTCCAGGTGACTTGAGAGCAGTTTCGGGGCTATCACGTTTAGGAAATGTTCTCAATCAGGCACTCCCTCCACTGTCACATTGCATGAGTTACTGCTGTTGATATGACCCGGCCCTGGCGAAGGGCACTTTGAGACCATGGAACAGAGCTAATGGCTCACCTGGAAACTATTCCACCATATGCTCAACAAAATTCTCTCCCCTTGTCTTTGACTTTCAGGCAAATTACCTTTCAACAGCAGTAGGAAAAAATACCCATCAAAACCAATTCGGTTTCTTAAATTGTGACCATTTAAGTTTATGCAACTGTATTACAGCTATTCATTCTTCTTTCAGATTAAAATCATTCAGTTTGAAAAAGGGCGGGGATTACCTTGGGTTTTGTTTAGTATCTTAGTTCACTCTAATGATTTCATCCAGCCAAGGATCACCCCAGAGCTGGGAACCTCAGTCTCTGTGTTCCATTGTAATTAATATACTGTGAATGAAATGATTAAACTATACAGGGCTGAGATAGATCTGCAAAGCACATTACACAGGATGTTACAGAAGAATTTTCATGGTACTGCATGCAAGTGTGGCAACCACTTTCCATTCAAGAGGAAAACCCACACTAATGGAGCTTCCAGGTGCTAGATGATGTCAGCATTTGGGATGATGCATCCAGGAACCAGAGTCAAAGAATGAGGAACAGTACCTGAAGATTAGAGAGACAACACTCACCTGAGCTTAATGCTTAAAGGTTTATTACAGATTTGATCAGCAGTCATTAGAACGGAGGACACATAAATCCAGCTCAAACTGGCTTAGTCAGGGAAAAATAAGGAATTTATTGGCTTAAAACTAAGAAGTCCAATAGAAGTTTCTCTGTATTTTCCCCTCTCCTCTTATGGGTTCTTTTGGTTGACCTATGAATTAAATTGACATAAGACAGATTAACAGGAAAATCATCTTTAATTATGTGCATATGGGAACCCCAAAGATCTGAGGCCCCAGGGCCAGTTGGCAGTTGAGGCTTATGTGCCCTCCTGAGCCAAGGAATGGGACAGGGAGCTGAGGCTTCAAGACAGGAGAGTAATTCACAGGACAGTAAGAAGAGCAGACGTTTGGTTATTAGATATTTACCATGCCACAGAGAGAGAGATCTCTCAAATAAAAATGACCTCTGGTAATAGCAATCTTTCTGGGCTAGGATCCCTATCTAATTTTTTTTAGATAGTTGAGTGAGAGGTAAAAGTTTTTCTGGCGTCTGCTGGGTCTTGATCAACTTAAGCTCAAAATAATCCATGTGTCAAAGTGGCATATTTTGGGGTCATGGATTTTGCTCTGCCACAAGGCATCAGATTGAAGGCACGCGCTGAATTCAGGTGCCCAGATACTGTTGTCATCCACCCGCCTCTCTTCATCTCTCCGTTCTGCTTTTTTTTGCTGGCTTTACACTAAGATCAGCTTTCCCCTCCTGGTGGCAAGATGGCCACCATCTTGTTGAGTGTTCCTCAGCTCTTCCCCAGCACTGACATAGAAATCCCAGGTGTTCGGGTCACCAGTTTGTTGTCTTTCAGCTACAAATCTCGGCTTCACAGTCCTTCTTGGGATGCTGGGAGATTTTACCCCTTGCCATTTGGACTGACGTCAAGCTTTGTCAGTAGAAAGTGCTGGTGGGATCCTAGAAAAGTAAGGGCTTTTCCTCCTGGCTCCAGCATGCTGGCCTTCTTCATGCTCCTGTTGTGCTGGGCTGGCGTGCAGGACGCAGTGGAGCTCACCACCTCAGGAGGTTTCCCAGCAGCGAGACCCACAGAGCAAACTCCTGTGGCAGCTTCCGGCCAGCTCTGAGAGTGCCGCAGCAGGCTGCCTCCGAGGTCCTCCGGTGCCCCCACTCACTTACTATCAGCTTCCTGGTGGCAGCCTCCCAGCATTCCCCTGGGTCCCAAAACCCCACCCTCATTCTACTCCAGCCTGACGCCCAGAAAGTCCCTGAGTATCTCCTATAAGTGAATTTCAGGGCACCTCTTGCTTGCTGGCCATGTCCCACCATCTTTGGACCAGCTCTGGTCTGAGTAGCTTAACAGTCCTCTCCACCATCCAGCGGCTACAACCATACTCTGTCCGCTGGGCTCTGGATCCTGGCCTTGGAAAGAATTTCCCATTTAGCAATTTGTTTCCTTCCTTGGGTGCGCTCCCTCAGCCCTAGGACATTCTTTAGATTTTTCTTGTATCCCTTTTAAGTTAATTCCCTGTAAATCATTCATAATCCTTTATAGTAAATCTACCTGTTCAAATTACAAAGTGTATCTATTTCGTGATTGGACCCTGTTTGATATACCAGAGATGGTGTTTATTCACCCAGATTGACCAGCCTTGGCCACAGATCCCCTGCTAACCTAATATTTGTAACCAGAGAGAAACAGTGAGATCAGTAGTCAAGCATGGTCACTGCCCTTTCCTAAAGCCATCAGATACAGTCAGAGGCACTCATGCCATATTGACTGAGATTAAAAGAGGGATAGTTTCCCAAAAATAAATTGTGAGGAATTGATTTTGAGGAGGGACAAACAGGACAGTCCATGTGAAAGAGCGTGTGCTTGAGCAGAAGAGAGAGAGCCTGAATGATGCGAGTCCTGAGGCAAAAAGCAGCCATTGTAGCATTTAAGAGCACAGTTGCACAGGAGTAATGTAGACCTCATAAGGAAGAATCTAGACCAGGTAAGAGGCCTTTCTTTAGCCCCCAGAAGTCAGTTTCTAGAAGAAGAAGAATTAAAGACTGGGACCAACACCATATATAATCTCGATTAAACAAACTATAAAGAGGATGCATTGACTCATCTAACTGAAAAGTTCAGAGTTAAAGCAGAATCTAAGCAATACTAAATCCTCAGCTGAACAGTACCATCAAGGACACATTCCCTGTCATCCATTTGCTCTGCTTTTCATAGCTTTGGCTTCATCCTGACCTTAGCTTTCTCTTATTTCCCAAATAGCTTTCAGCAACTTCTGGGCTATCATACTGAAAGAGAGAAACAGAGCATCTCTGACCCAGACCTCCCTGCACAAGTTCCAGCTCATTTTTGTTTGACCATCCTAGTCCACAAGTCCATCCCTGAACCATTGACTAAGAGCAGGGACAAGGAAACACTAACTGGCTTGGCGTATGTCACATTTTCTGTGCCTAAAAGTACAGCATAATCTGGGCTTATAGGAAAGTATAGAATGGAGGCTAGACGATCAACCAACAGATATTCCCTACAGGAATTAGCCACTCCCTCACTGAACTCTTATACCATCTCAAACAAAGTTCTAACGTCTATATATTTATCGCTCTGTTTGCTCTGCTTTTCATAGCATTGGCTTCATCCTGACCTTAGTTAGCTTTCTCTTGTTTCCCAAATGGCTAAAAGAGAGAAACAGAGCATCTGTGACCCAGACCCCCCTGCACAAGTCTCAACTCATTTTTGTTTGACCATCCGAGTCCATTTGTCTTTATATATATACAATTCTCCACTAAACTCCCTAGTTTCCTTCAATGGCAGGAAATGGTCCTTGTTTATTATTTTTCCCCCAGAGAGTAAACAGTAGAAGCTTGATGAAAATTTGAATGAAAACATAGCCTTAAACATTATAACTGCCAAAAGAGATTGAACTTATTCGGAAGATCATAAGGTTCCCTTGAAGGGTCTTGATGGAACAGAATTGTATTCCAAGATGTTTTCAAATCAGCAATATCTAAACAAATGGAAGCAGGGAAACCAGTATGGAGGCTGTCATAATTGTCCAAGCCATTGATTGGTTACAAGTTGAATCTACAGCAAAGACAGCAGAAATGAAGAACAAGAGATTCTGAGAAATTTCAGAGGTGTCATAGATAGGCCTTGGTGACAAATATAAAGACAGAAGTAGAGAGAAAAGTTTTAAAAATTCAGATTTCTAGCTTGGGTGACTAAGTGAGTTGACGAGGGATAAAACAGAAAACAAGGGACTGATCTGTGGGAAAAAATAAAGAGCTCACTCTGTCATCTATAGAATTCAATACTTGTTCATAAATACTTGAAGAGTGGAAGACATTTGTCTGTAAATGGCCCAAATATTTTCCCAACTTCTCTCATATTAGAGAGGTGAAATACTTGTTAATAATTATTAGATCTGTGCATATACCAAGAACACAGATGGCTCTAATGCAGCTAGTCTACATCATGACTTCTCCTACTTAGAACAGGCTTAGTCAGTCTCTCTCTTTTCCTTTTTATTAAAATATCATTGATGTACGATCTTTTCTTAGGTTTCACATGAGCAACACTGTGGTTACTACATCCCCCTATTATCAAGTCCCCACCACATACCCCATAGCAGTCACTGTCCAACAGCATAGTAAGATGCTATAGAGTCACTACTTGTCTTCTCTGTGCTATACTGCCTTCCCCGGGCTCCCCCTATATTATGTGCGTTAATTCTAATACGCTTTAATCCCCTTCTCCTTTCCTTCCCACCCACCCTCCCCAACCCCTTTCCCTTTGGTAACCTCTCATCCATTCTTGGGTTCTGTGAGTCTGCTGCTGTTTTGTTCCTTCAGTTTTTGCCTTGTTGTTATACTCCACAGATGAGTGAATCATTTGGTACTTGTCTTTCTCTGCCTGGCCTATTTTGGCTTAGTGGGTCGCTTATTCTGGTATTCACATGGCCTACTGAATTTCCTGAGACAGCTGGCTCTATTAGTAAGAGAATGCCCAGTGATGGACAACAGCCAAATGCACTGAGAGAGCCTTGAGCTAAGAACTAGGAGTCCAGGGAAGAAGGGTTTTGTTTTCCTGCTGTAACACTTTTCATATCTGAGCAGGTCACCAGGTAGCATCCAATTCAAGGTCAGATCTGACCTGGTCCAGAGCTTGTGCTCAAAAGCCCAGCCCTATTCTGTGGTCCATGATTCAGTCCTTCTGAAACCAGTGGTAGGTGGGGCATGAAGAGCTAGCACTGGAAGGTACTTTTGATGCCCTCCTTCTGTAATTACCCAGTGCAGAAAGCACATAGCATGGAATTTGGCACAGTGGGAATGGATGAGGACTCACAGTCCCCCAGACTTGGGTTCAAAGATGTTCCTATCATTTTTGACTCATCTAGAAATTGGTGGTAATAATGCTTCTTCCTTGCAGGGTAGCAGTTAATATTCAATAAGAGGACTGCAGGTAGAATAAGTTTTGGAGGTTAGTTATATTGTCTGTTTTGTTTGCTGGTATATCCCAAGCATTTTACCTAGTGTCTAGCATGAAGTACTAGGGTATTCAACCAATATTTGTTAAGAGTACTGAAGTAATTTTCACTCTGCCTGAACCATAGTAGGTTCCCATTAAATCTTATTTCCTTCCTGTTCTACTCCTTCTTCTCCAGCTAACTGATGACTTTGGAGTCCATGACAAAGCAATAGACTCGTTAGAGATTTTCAGACAGCTCTCTCATTTATACTACCCTCTGATTTCTTTAGGTATTTGGGTTTGTCATCTCATTTCCACAGCTTTAAAAAGTCAGTGGGAAAAGGGTGGATGAAGGCATAGTTTTAAGCCCACAGTGGGGAGTGGGGATTTAAGTACAAGGTGAGGATGGGGTGGAAGGAGGTGTGAGAGTTATTTCTCTTGCTCTCAGATGCTTACCCATACATATAACTCCATAGTGCACTTTACATTTCATGATAAACATTTTCTCAATCTGTGAATATTAGTAACATCATAAATATCACCACTGATACCACAAATGTGTTGACACATCTGGGATCTTTCATCATGAATTTTGAAGTGAAAAATTCGGAATGTTTTTATAGCAGGTACACGTCTAGAGACATGGACTGCACTTCTGCTTTGGAACTGAATCCTAAAGGACTTCATGGACCAATGGCATCTGAGGCTCAGTCAGCTGGAGAGAAGGTGACAGAAGGCATTTGCTGCTAAAATAATCATAGCTATTAAAATGCCTCACTCATGGTGGCCTTTTCACAGCCTTTGTTTATATACATTAGTGACTTGTTGACTCAAGAATTTGGGGATTTAGCATCCTCGGAAAAGATGATGGGGAACAAGAAGACACAATCATTTGCAACTGACTTTAAAACATCTGGGAACAAGGGGTGTTGTATAAATAAAAGCTACCCAAATTCTAAATAGGGATGCAGAGGGGAGAAGAAGAGAGAAGGAGGAACGGAGAAGGAGGGGAGTAAACAGAAGGGAGTGGGATGGAATAAGGGAGGAGGGGAGGGGAGAGGAAAGTAGAGAAATTCAAGAAGCCAAAAGTTTCAGCTCCCTTTTTCTTAGATCATAGAAGAAGACTGCAATCAGGAAGGGGAATAAACAAGGTAGCTGAAGAGAGAAGGCAGGACAAGAGGAAGGCAACATAATGAGCTGGACGAACTGGCAGTTGTTTTATTCCTTCCCTCTTCTTCCTTTTGGAAGTTATATAAAAGTAGGATAATAAAGAAATGAGGATCATAGAGAGTTTACAAGGTTCTCTTATTTGATGGAATGTGCTGGGCTATGTCAGCCTGGGAAACTACGGAAATGTTCATTCTGAAAGACTTATTCTTTACTTACAATTGCCCCCATAGTGAAAGCTGGCAATAGATAAAAATGGATCTTTATTCCTAACAACTCTCCCTCCCTCCCCACATAGCAGGACATAAAGCCTCAGGACTCAGTACTTTAAACTCTTAAAGCGACCTGCAGAGTTGTGGTATATTTTATTCATGGAGAAATAAAATAGAATGGAAGATATATTGGGAAACCTGCTTGTAGTCATACATCCAAGCTGACTTCTCTACTGCAAATAACGCTGATATTTTGATGTCTGTCTAATTCATTTACCTAGTCCTATTAAAAAACACCTACTATTTTTGAGCTCAGAAAGGCAAGAGAGCAGTGCTATTTGCTGTTTCATAAAACTCCCAATTAGTGAGCCAACTGGGAACCTTGATAGATAGTTGTAAGCCCTGATATCCAGAGACTGAAATAACCAGGGAGTCCACGGAGACATGAAGGTTATTAGTTCAGTTAGGGCGGGAAGATTAGACTTTAAGCTTCAGTGTTCCATAAACTCAAACCTCTCTGGTTTTTTATCTTCTTAATTTGTAGCAGCTTCTATGGCAGTTATGCAGTCATTTTTAACAAGCATGGGTTGTGGAAGCCTCTGCCAATTACCCTAAACTGTTCTTATGGGTACAGATTGGCTTTAGCAAGAATTATATCAACATCCATTCATTGAAGTACACAAACATTTCATATGGACTTACTGAGTGTCAGGCACTGCTCTAATTTCTTAGAATACACCAGTGAACAAAAAATAAAGGGAGATTAGAAATTCCAGAGGTTGGAGGAAGGTTTCCAATATAAAATGACTTGGTAAAACTAGGTCACATTGAAAAGATTATATGAGAGCAATAACTTAAGGGAGATGATGGATTGAGCCATACAGCTATCAGGAAAGGGGAGTAGAAGAACATTGCAGGCATAGGAAACAGTTTGTTTATTAAAAAAAAAAAGTATGGCAAGGGGGCCACTGAGGCTGGGACAATAAGCAAAGAGGAGAGAAATGGACAGGTCAGGGAGGTATGAGATAGAAAAAATAATACAGGGATTTGTTACAATTGTGCAGATTTGCCTGAGTTAGACAGGAAGTCATCTGAAGGTTTCACAATCTGAATTATGTTTGCAAAAAATCTCTATCTTTTGTGTTAAGAATAGAACATAGGGGCAAATGTGAAAGTAGGGAGACTGGTTAGAGCACTGCTACATTATCATAGATGAGAGATGATGCTCCCTGGGACCAAGGTCATCAAAATAGAGGTAATAAAGGGTGGTCAATGTGGGAATATGCTTTAAATGGAAGTCAGTAGGATTTCCTAATCACTAGGATGTAAGTGAAGGGAGAAAGAGAAGAGTTACAGATAACTCTAAGTTTTGTAGCTTAGGAAACTAGAAGAATAGACTTGCTACTTCATGAGGTAGAGTAGGTTTGGGGAGGAAGATCATAAGCTTAGTTTTGAATGCGTTAAGTTTGAGAAGTTTCTTGGAGATCTAAGTTGAGGTGTTGAGTGTAGTGGGCAGTTGGTTCTAGAGTTCAAGAGGAAGGTTGGAGAAGGAAATGCAAATGTGGGGATCAGCAGTTTCTTGACGGACATCAAACCATGAGACTGAATGAGATTACACAAGGAGGGAGGAGAAAGTATACGGGGGTTGGGGGGAATGTCCCAAAGACTAATTAACTTTCATATTTTGGGGAGGGAAGTGACTTTTTAGTCTAAAGTGAAACTTACACCATAAAAGGCAAAGCATCTGCTCACAGATCTGTGAGTAGGTGAAATAGTTTTATCCCATTTGTGTTGGTTCACGGCAAGAGCTATAAACCAGAAGATGATCTAACCTTAAGTTGTTACACCAGTCATACTTAGGCAATGTAGATTGGCCACCCTAATTCCTCTTCATATTGTCTTAGGTTACATGAAGATCATAAGACTGTGGGGAAATGGGGTGGTTTCCCCAATTTCTAGAGTCATCTACCATCACATGTGGTTTCATGTTAGCTTTTTTTTTTTAACATTTTGGAGCCACAGACTGTGACTTTAACCAGACAGTGATGTGCAATGTTATGAAACAAGACAGTCAACGCAATGGCCTGTAGCCTATTAATCCATTGGAAATATAACTTTTATTGGGACTGCAATGGAAGGAAATTTGAAAGACAAAAACACAAACACAACGAGCTAAAATGCCTTAAAGAAAGCTTGTGCACAGAATACTTGGGTCTTTGAAAACAGAGAGGAGCAGAAACAGAGCAAGAGAAATCTCTGAATAGTTAGTTAATTGGAGAACTTTGGCCCAAGAAATAGAGAAGAGTTTTGCTTTGAGAAGGTTCTACTCTGAGAGTGGAAACTGGGAAAATATCAAGACTTTGCCAGAAGAAGTCAGTTGCAGAGAGTAAATAACATTACTTCCCCACAGGAATTTGAGATACAAGAAAGTACAAACAGGTATCTTTTTAAAGCTACAGATAGAGCATCTATACAAGCTTATGAGAAATTATATTTTGACAAGTATGTATAAGTAAACATATATATATATATATATATATATATATATATATATATATAAAAGAAGTATGTTTTGGTGGGATTATAGGCCTTTGATGCCTGAAAGAAATTCTTGGGAAATTTACAGAATAAAGACTCCTAGAGAAGCAAGGTAACCATATAATTTATCATGCAAAGTGGGACACTTTTGAGACCAAAAGGGGTGCTATTAATAACTTGTTAGTTTCGTAGCACTGTCATAACAAATTACCACAGACTTGGTGGCTTAAAACAACAGGAGTTTGTCCTTCTATAGTTTGCAAGGCTAGAAGTCTCTGTGGGATTTGGGGAAGGAAACTACTTGCCTCTTCCTAGCGTCTGTGGCTCTCAGCCGTCCTTGGTGTTTCTTGGCTTGTCACTGTGTCCCTCCAGTTTCTGCCTTACTCTTCCTATTGTCTTCTTTACATCTGTATGTCTTCTTCTTTTCGTCTCTTATAAGGACACCAATCACTGAATTTAGGGCTTATCCCACCCTATCCAAACCAATCTCACCTTGAGAACTCTACCTGAATTGCATCTGCAAATACCTTTTTTTCCAAATAAGATCCCATTATGAAGATTCCCGGGGGACATATCTCTCTAGAGGGGACCACTAGTCAACCTGCTACAGACAATTTTACCAGACCAATAGGATTAAACCAGGACTATCCTGGGCAAACCAGGGTATTTGATTAATCTAAAGAGAAATCACGAGAAAGATGAGATCTGTTAAGGGAAACATGACAGAACAATGATGGAACAAGCCCAGGTCTAGCTTGGAGGTTAGCTGAATGGAGTGTCTTCCTGGGTGGGATTTCCTTAATCAAGGTAAAACAAGACAGTGTTTGTTGAACAACGAATGTATTTGGCTGATGGATTCTCAATGCCTTCCACATCTCTCATAAGAGTCAGCCCTGCAAGAAAAATTCTTGAAGGGTATGCTAGAGTATGAGCCTTTAAAAAACAAGAATAGAAGTAAAGAAGGGCTTCAGATTCTGAAAACAGTGCTACTCCTGTGGGCCAGAGAGAAGGAAAGGAAATGGCTTTAAAATACAGTTAAAATGTTAAAAACTGAAGTGAACCATACCAAAAGGAAAGGGATACAATACAGGGAAACAGAATTCCAAGTAAGATCCCATTACAAGGGCTCCCTTTGAAACATATGGGGCAGCAGGAAGAAATGTGTCTGCTGTTAGTAAGTGAGAAGCTAGTGATTCAAGGCCTAGAAACATGGTTTGCATTTATTCGTACTGTTTAGTAAACTTTCAGATAAAAATAACACACAGAAAAGTACACAACTTGTAAGTTTTTCAATACGGTTCTCTGATTTTTCACAAACTGAACACATTGTATAACCAGCCTCAGCATCTTCCCTTACGCCTTGTTCTAATCGCTACTTCATTGGGAGGAATCCCCCTCTTGCCCCTGGTTTTGAACATTATACAAATGGAATCAGTGTGCAAATAGGACAGTGTGCTCTCTTTTGTGTCTCACTTGATGCAACCTTATGTTTATGAGAACCTTCCATGGCCTGCATCTGTAGCAACAGCTTGCATAGCACTCCACTGCTTGAGTATTCTTCAATATGTTTATCATTGTTGATGAGCATTGGGTTGTTGCCGACTTGGGGCTGTTATCAGAGGACTGCTGTGAACATTCTTGCACATGCTTTTTGGTGAGTAAAGTTTGCGTTTCTGTGGGCACACACCTGTGAGTGGAATTTCCAGGTCAAGGGGGACATCTATGTTCAGTTTTAGTGCATACTGCCAGATAGTTTTCCAAAGTGAGTATACCACTTAAAGGCTAAATGTTTAGTGCTGAAAGAAGACAGGATTCCTGAGAAGGGCCAGTCCAGTCACAGGCATATGCTGAGGAAGAGTGTGATGCAATGATTTCCTTAAACAAGCCTCAGAATTGTTGAAGGTGTACCATAGTATGATCAACTGCTTCCGGGCCCCTTTATCACATCTTTGCATAGCATCTCTTAATATAAAATGTACTCTCACATGCTGAGGTTTATTTTACTTAATACCATACCAATAATTGCTCTGTAACAGAGTTATTATTAGAGCTATCTTACAGATTAATGATTTATCCACAGGAAGATGGATATATGTCTCATCTAATACATGGCAGATCCTATATTTAAACTCATGTAAAGATAAAACACATGTATCTACCAAGAGTCAGGGGCCTCACATATAATATTTATTCCTCAAGTGAAATGTGTAAGGAAGGTAACATGCTCATGATACATGCCTACTGCACAGAAACACTTAGATAAAGGCAGCATTCAGTGGATGGGATTAGGGCATCCACCTAATCAAAGAAAGAGAGAAAAAACTGAATGCATCAAAGGTAGGAATGGAGTTAGGTCCCAGGCAAGCTACATCCAGGGACCTGAATGTCACAAAGACATTCTCTAGCTCATTTCTGTGTCTTTCTGTGATGGTTTCATTTTTGGTCATTGAAGTCCTTCTTCTTCCACATGATGGATGTCCAAGTCCTCTGAATCTTTACCCTAGCTTCACCATGATACAGAGCTCTTTTTCCACAG
The DNA here is from genome assembly GCF_030020395.1 of Manis pentadactyla. Lineage (NCBI taxonomy): Eukaryota > Metazoa > Chordata > Mammalia > Pholidota > Manidae > Manis > Manis pentadactyla. Next base: position 38,349,317 of record NC_080032.1, on the reverse strand, counting down.
ATCCAATGTGAAAAATCCAGATGTATGACCTGTTGGCTAAAGTGGGTATAGGTGCCCACTACTAGGCAAGTTAATTGTGATCACTGGGACAGTACAAGAACAAGGGGCCAGGCAGTGGTCAATCTCTCTATTCAGAGAAGCAGGGGAGAATGCCAGACAGGAAGGACAACAGCTGTCCATCTCAAAGCTGAGCCCGAACTGTACCTTTTGGGCCATCAGCCTCATGAACCACTGTCTCCACATTTACCAAAGGTGGATGAAGCCTGTTATTTAAAGACAGTGTGGGGTGTGGAGGTGGGGGAAGGGTGGAAGGGGAACTGGGTCATGTCACAGGTACTAAGTCATCTAAATCCTTAAACCCTCCTTTTTTATGGGAGAGGATACTGAAGCCCAAAGAAGTTAAACAACTTGTCCAGAATCAGAGCTACTAAGCGACAGAAGGAGAATTCAAACCCATGACTGTCTGTAGAGCCCACGTGTACAAGCACTCTCAGTGAGAATAGAGAGTAAGAAATCACTGGGCAGACAAGGGCAGAGAAGCTGCTTTCCAGGGCTGCCTGGCACACTGGTCAAGCAGCTGGGGTTTAGGGCGTCTGCTGTTGGCCAGCTGTGGCGTCTCACAAAACTGCTTGCGCATTTTAGACTGCTTCCTCACTATCAAGAAACCAAAATAGGCAAAGGGGATAATGAGCACCAATTTCTAATTATAAAATAAATAAATCACAGGGATGAAAATTATAGTCAATAATACTGTAATGTCTTTCTATGGCGACAGTTGGTAATTACACTTACAGTGAGCATTTTGCAATGTGAATAATTGTCAAATCCCTATGGTGTATACCTGAAACCAATGTAATATTGTATACCAACTAGTATTTCAATAAATAAGCAAATAAATAAGAAAACTGACAAGATAAGCTCAGACATTCCTAAAATCTGTTATGCCATGTGTTCAACTGCATCCCAAAACCCAGGTGGGTGGCTGGGATTATCCTCCTTTTCCTTGAGTGGCATCCCTAGGTGACTTGGAGGCTATGTCTTGCGACTCCTGCCAGGCTTGCCTCCCCAGGTACATGTGGAATTTCCTGGTAGTGGTTAGAGCGTCTGTTCTCTAGTCACGCATGTGGCCAGTTGCTCAGCCCCATTTGTGATAACATCATGAATCAGGGTTACTGGATCTCAAGGAATATGATGAGGCAGGGAAAAATCTCTCCAGGACACACACCACAGAGGTATTTATTCACTCACCCACCCCCAACTTAGACACACTAATACAGGTCTGTATGTTCTTGTCTTTCCACCCAACTCCCAATCTCAGGTTTGACTCAAATGCTGACCCTAACAGAGGATCCTCACCCCTTCATAGCCAGGGAGAAGAGGGGAAGGGCTTTCCATGGAAAGATTACTTCTGATGAATGTCTGCTGCTGAATAATGCATGTGCTCTGTTTGTGAAGCTAATTAGCTGAATTCACTTAATGGAAAGATGGTACTAAGCAATCTTTTTCTTCCAGAAAAGGCTGAGGAATTAAATAGGAAAATCCTTTCTCACCAGCATGCCCCTGCGCTGTGTCGCTGGGAAGTCACATCAAACACTCTGAAGGTGCTGATCGTATTTTCCAATTGCTTTGTAATTACAGGCATCTAAAAAGCTCGATTTGACTTTTCAATAACTCACGGTGAAAACCCATTGCCAGCCCGGGCAAAGCAATTTCCTCTATGCCTGTGGGACAGAACGGATTGCAAAGGAGCAGAAGGAGAGGAAAGTGATTATTTCTTTTTCTCTCTTCTCCAGTGTTCTAGTTTGTCACTCATTTTCATTTCCTACTCTCAAACGCTAGTTAGTGAGCCTCCGATTCCTCACGTGGGGATTGTTTTCTGACTTCAAAGCCTTGCAAGACCACATCTAAATCGAAATGGCACTTATCGCAGTCAACCTCTAGAGAGCATGGAAATGCAGGAGATTTTTATTTCCCTCCTTGCATGTGTATTATTCATCATTCTCTGCTATTGCAGCGAATTATCAGGGTAAGGCAATGTGTTGATTCAGTCTTTCACCATTTCTCAAATGCCATTCAGGGGTTTTAATTTTGTTTTCTTTCTGGTTTTCTTTGTGTGGGGTTATGTCTAGCTGCTGTTGTTATTTTTTTGTTTGTCTGGTTGTTTTTGTTTTTTTTCAATTTAATCTTCCTTAATTTTTCTTTCCCCTAAACAATAAAATCACCCAGTGTTTGCATTCATGGTAAAATAACTCACACCCCTCAGTAACTGCCCGGTCTCCAGACAGTTGACTTTATGAAGCAGCACATATACTGAATTTTCAGTCCTGAAATCCAAAACCCTGAGAGCTAATCATGGAACCCATCATCGCTGCAAGAAGGAAAAACTAATGGGCTTGTCCCATTTTTCTCACCCAGAGTTTTTCCACTTGAGCACTCTAAGGCTCTCTGAAGGGCAGTACAAAAAACATGGAGATATTTCTTATGAGCCCCAAGCAAGGCTCTGAGCTCAGCCCAGACCTGGTCCCAGCTTACACCACAGAGCCTCTATCTGGCAGCTGTGTGTTTCCCTGACTCTTGTATCAAGGGGTTACGAGCAGTCAGTCACTTATGCTATCCAAAGACCTGGGTGGATTTGAGAACAAAAGACATGTATCACAGGGCTATGGCCTCTGCATGGCACAGGCCCAAACTTCCCCCAAGCATGGCTATGACACACATTTGTTCTTAGGAGAAGGTGATATGAACCACAGATTACATGAGCATCACTTGAGAAACTGAAAAAGCTGGATCACGGGGACTGCTCATGGGTGCAACATTAACAAAGGGCGAAAACGGTCATGCCTGATAATGTCAGCTGAGCAGACACATGGTGGGTCTGGTCTTAACCATGTTCCACTCGAGGGCATCATGATGGGTATCACCTGATACAATGGCAATGGTCTAGGAAGAGTCCCACATGCAGCAAAGTTGAAGAGAGACGGGGCAAGAGAGAGAACCCCACCTATCTACCTAGGGGTTATTTTAAGACCCTAAAATTTCATTAATAAGAACATATTCCTTCCAATTCTTAGCCTCCTTGGACAGGCAGGTCTAGGGCTTCTTGCGACAGTTGTCAATGACTGATTTGCTCAACTAGAGTCAGAGATAGGAGATGCCTGGGCTTCTGGAGGGAGCAGGCCAGGACTTGTGGGACGCGAGCCAGATGCCCAGGAAGTAAAATTTAAGAAGGAGTCATTCTCTGGTGCCAGCTGAGGAAGGAGCAATAAAGAAACTGAAACAAGAGTATCCAACACAGCTCATTTTAGAAAATGAGTGGGTACAGCAAGAAGGAAAGGAAAGATAAGAAAAATGAAGCAATTTGCCCATTGCATGCAGCCAAGTGAAAAGATAGATGGTGGAAAGCTCAGATCTCCTCACTTCCAGTCTGGAGTGCATTGCTTGCTTGTTTTTGAATTGTATGGAAGCCAAATTTTGTGTCATGTTGGTGATTGCAGTAATGCTTTATTATCTCTGCATTTTTTTCTGCTTTTTGGCTTAGTCAAAAAAATGACTTTGAAGTAGGATAGATTGGATTCCGGTTGCACCACTTACAAATTGATGCACCTTGGCAGAAATTACTTAGCATCCCTGAGTCATAGTTCCCCATCTGTATAATGGGGTTATTGCTAGAATTAAATGAGATAATTTGTATGGGTTTACTCAGGCAATCATTCAGGAACGTGTATTGATCACCTATGTATGTCTATCGATGCTTTGTGGAGGGCCACAGATAAAATGGCAAGGAGAACAAACATGGTCCCAGTTTTCAGTCTAGTGAAGGAAATAGAGAAACAAGATCTTTTGACTAGATGATTCATGAACACCTGCTCAAGTATTGGTTTAAAGAGGTGGACAAATGTTAAGATTTGTGTGTTCACCCTTTCTCAGTGTAGGAGTGCTAGGTTAGTTGGTAGAAGGAATTATTTCTTCTTTATTCATAGGTTTCAATTTTTTCCAGTCGATTAATATAGCTCTAAACCTTACCAGGCCAACATTAGAGTTTATTGAATGGATAATGCGCATTTCATAAACTCCCTTACACAAAAGACTACAGTGAGTCATGCTTTCAAAAGTGCCTGAAGATGGATTTACACCACATGACAGTCATAATGGTTCATTTGGAGCAGTTACACAGTCTGTTGGGTAAATAATGCAACTTGTATAAATCACATTGATGCTTTGTTTACACAATAGACTATAACTGCTCCAGAGGAGCTCAAACAATCTGATACAAGAGCATTTTACAAATGATGTAAATACAGGGTAAGTTTAAGTTAATCAAGTGAAGGAGCTCCAAAAGAGGACAGGTTTGTATGGCCTGCAGGAGATAAGACGAATGAAATATGTGCTTCCGGTAAGAGTTTATGTTAGTTAAGCCTCCTGGCTGGCGAGTAACTGGAGTCAATTTAAATTCCCTTAATTAAAAAAAAGGTGGGGGAGGAAGGATAGGATAATCTCTCAGAAATAGACAGGGGTGCTCCGCAGAACCTAAAAGTCAGACTGCAGCTGGGTTTTAAGGAGGAACTGAGAAATTAGAAGAGGGATTGCTGCAAAAACCCAGAAAGTTTCTTATTTCTGCCTTTTTCCTCACAAACTTCATTCTAGTCTCTCTTGGCAAATTGGCCTTCTCTGTTCTCTTGTCCGTGTGGCCTCCGAGTTTCTGAGTTTCCCTGTTACTGCTCCAGGCACATGTAGAAATAGATTTCCTGCCTCAGGTCTTAGTTCCAGTTTGCTAGGAGGGAGACTCTCATTGGCTGGCTTTGGGCCAGATCTCTCCCCACAACCCCAGCCCAGTAAGTCACCAGAAAGGGCTGGGGACCCAGCATGATCACGGCCCACTGGGCCACATGCAAATGTCTGGAGGTAGTTTGCAGAGAGGAGAATGGCTCATGGACTGGAGAGACAGCCAAATAAATGTCTGCCAGAAGTGCTGTAACCTTGATGGGACCCAGAAGCCCCGAAACGCACTATGAATAGGCTCTGGAGATACTGGCTGCTATAAAGACATCCATTCCTTTCTACATCCAGGAGAGGAAAAAGCTAAGAAACCTATTGGGACGTTGTCTGTTTAATGATGACTCAATTTACCTTATTTCTTTTATTCTAATGGAGTACTCATGTCTTGGCAGAATGCATTCCAAACAAAAAACAAAAAGCAAACAAACACAAATTCAAAACACTGAAGGACAGGCTTTTTGGTGTCTCCCTTCATGCCCTGTGCCCATAAAAGGAACACAAAAAGTGTTTGCAAATGTTTGTCATTTAGATAGGATCCAGAATACAGACCTGTGAGTAGACTAGGCACTTGACAAGTATCATGGGATTAATAAGATTAAGTATCATTACAATTTTAAGCTCATTATTTATAAAATTCATGAGCACAGTCCAAAATGTATCAGTACATTGTGACTTAACCTAACTTTTATTTTTTCAGGGATAATTATTGTAGATGATTTTATTGAAATATAGTTGATATACAAGATTATATTTGTTCCAGGTGTATAATGTAGCGATTTGACCATTATGTATATTACAAAATGCTCACCGTGATATGTGTAGTTACCATCTGTCACCAAGCAAAGATACGACAATGCTATTGACTATATTCCCTATGCTCTACTTGCATCCCTATGACTAGTTTATGTTGTAATTTGAAGTTTGTATCTCTTTAAAAAAAATAGTGGGAGGCTGGTTCTTTGAATTTATGGCAGGTATGCTCACCACCAGTCTCCAGCCTCAGTGGGGACCCTCTCTCTTTGGGTACCCAGAACCACTACTTCCCTTTTCTTGCCTCTGTCTTTTATGCCCCTTTCCTTTGTAGATAGCTCTCACAACCTAGGATAAAAACTTGTTTATCACTTGACTAGCTGAGCTTGGATATGACACTTATTTACCTCATCAAAAAAGTCCAATATGGATGAGCAGGCATTTAGGGAGCATTTGAAATACTCCTGTGTCCTTCCCTACCTTCACGGACATCATCTGTTCAGAAATGGCCATCCAGTCTGTCTCCATGTTTTTCCAAAGGTTTGCTGGGTTGTATTCCTTTTTATAGAAAATACAAGAAAGATTAAGGAACAAAAAAAAAACAATACCCATAACTCCACCCATCAGAGATGATCAGTGTTAACATTTTGTTTTATTTTCTTTCAGTTCTATTTATTAATAAATTTATTTTAGTTGGGCCCATATTGAGTCTGTAATATTATACACTGCCTTTATCCAAGTGTTAAACATATTCATAAATATTTTAATATGAATACATAAATTAATATTTAATACTTAATAAATATTTACAACATACTGGTTCTTACGCATTTTCCATCATTCTCCTAATCACATCACTTTTTAAATATTTATGTTACTTGCTATTGCCTTGAGATATATATATATATATCAAATTTTCCTTTAGAAAGATAATACCAATTAATATTCCCGCAGTTTGTGTAAGTGGCCCTCAGAAAAACCCCTTCATGAGTATTGAGCATTGACAAATTTTATATAACACATGCCATGTTCTTAATTTAATTTCTACTCCTTTAAATGTTATATCTTATGTATTTATCAGCCATCTTAATTGCTTCTTATACTATTTCTGTCTACATATATTATCTATGTCTATGTATCTGTACATACCTTTGACCATTTATTTATATAGTGCTTTTCACTCATTTTTTGTTGCCTACAGTCTGCCAATTTTAATAAGTGATTTATCTGACTTTTGCCTTTCAAATTTAAGATTTTTTTGGGCCTAAGAAATATCTGCGCACTTACATAATCAAATTCATCCATATTCCCTTTGTAACTTTTCCATTCATTCTAGGCATTCAAAGTCTTTGATGTGCAAATACTTATAAATATTCTTCTATATTTCATTCTGGTCTGAATATGTTTTCATTTTCTTGCATTAAACTATTCAGTATATGTGGTATGCGGAGGACACAAATTAATTGTATTTCCTGAATAACAACTACCTTTCACCAAAACCAAAGTTTGTTTGAAATATTCAATTTACGAATGTCTTCTTCTTGAAGAAAATCAAAGAATCCTATGGTTAAATCAGTTCAAACACTGCACGCTGTTTCTCTTCTTGTTACTTCGTAGTACATAAGTGTTTATTAACATATTAAAGGCTGTGAGTGGTTCTTTAATAAAGGAAACTATTTCACTGTTTAATCTTGCATTTCTGAAACTCCTCTGTACCATTTTTAAGACCTGTCTCCACAAAAGAAGGACAAGAGAGAAATAATAGAAAACTGGTCTTTCACTGAAGAATACACGAGCTCTATTTGAGGAGTTAATTAACTCCGTTCAGGATGTGAAAGGACAGACTGTGGACAACAGTTAGCCAACACTCCACACGGGGCGCAGCGCCCAGCATTCCATATATCCATTTAAAAAGAGAGGTCTTAGACTTAGGGAATTTAAATGCCTGTGCAAAGTGGCACAGTAATAAATGTTATCATTTGAACCCTAGTCAGGGCTTCTCCAAAGCTGTCGTTTATCCCCTGATAAACTTCTAAAGCTCTGTAAAACAAGGGCATGTGAGCTCCTTAATGGAGAGAATATAGTTTTGCCTCCAGATACTCCAGTCATGAAGTTGAAGTGTCTCCTAAGATACTTTTATGCAAAATCACTTGATTACGCAAAATCCTTTCATTGCTAAAAAGCAATCCCTTTCCATCCCCACCTTCACCAGCTATAGAGGCATAACAGAAGCTGGGCTCTTTATGGGGCCATATAATAGATCTCCCATAAAGAGCATCTTGAGCAAATTATTATCAAACAGACCATCTCTCTACAGACTAAACTGCTAAAGTAAGCCATATGCAGAGAAAGAAAAAAGCCACATCAAACTCTGGATAGCCAGGCAGACCCTATGCCTGTAAGTAATTTCCAGGTTTCTGCTAGATTTGACAGCTGAACTCCAAACTGGGTGATTAATGCAGCAACTTATCCAACCTGGAAAGCAAGGAGGCGGGTTCAAGATGGATAATGAGTTTAAGGAAGAGGAGAGGACTTTAGTAAGTCCATTTATTTATCTGACCATTTATCCCATGGTCAGATTATTTTACTACATTGTAAACTCTTGACTGTGGTTGGTCGGTAGGGGTGGCTGTCTGTTAGTTCACATTTCTATGTTTAGCAATGCACTAAGTACATGCCATGCCCTTAACATATGCTCAAGAAAAAATTCAAAACAGTTGAAAAGTATACAAGGGTCAGGAGTTAAGGGGGGAGATTAAAAACAAAACTTAATACATTTTGCTCTCTAGCTAAACTGAATTGTCAAAAACTGATAAATTGTCCAGGGTCTTACAAAGGAATGTTTCAGGACTTTGGGAATAATGCACTTCTTCATATTCTGTCCCCCAAAGAAGACATATAAAAGATCAGAAAATGGTTCTTTCATACCGACCTTCAGTTGTATTAGAGACCCCAAAGCACACCCACCAGCAGGGCAGGGCAGACAGTGGAGAGAACGTGAGGGGAACAGTTTGGCCCTTCTGTGCCTCCCCCATTTAGAGTGACCACCACGGACAACCCACTGACGAGTGTTCTGACCCAGTAGTGTTCCAGACAGAGGGACTTTCTACAGTCCTAAAATAAAGTTGTTATTGTAGGGGATTTCTTGCCCTCAGTCTAAAGTTTTTTGGTCTTTCTTGCAGCAGATGAGCTAGCATATTTTAGGGAAGTCTCTTCCCTGGCACTTAAAAAGATTTTCTTGGGGACCCAGGGACTGTTAGAAGGTGGCCTCTTTCTTTTTAAAGAGTGGGGATTTTGTCACCAGAAAAAGCCAAGCTGGAAATTCAGTTCCACTACTTCTCAGTGATGTGACCTCGATCACCACTTATTTAATATATTCAAGGTGAAAGGCTTCTGCCAATTTCATTTGGTATTAAAATGAAAATGATAATGATACCTGCCTTATATTGTTGATAACATTACAAGATAGTGTATGAAAAAGGTAGGCCTAGTTCAAGCTCCCAATAAAGTATAGTTTATTTCTTCTTTTCTCACCTGCTTCATCACCTTCTCTGGAGTGACATCTGTCAGGAAGACATGGAATGGTTCTCGGGATTTATTGACCTTTATTTAACAGATAGCCATAAGGAGTCAGCATGGACTTAGGGTGGTAATGTTTATATAAAACCTGTATGTATTAATACTGCCCAAGAATCAAAGTTAGTGAGAAGTCTCTTGAAGGATTAGAAATAATTAACAAAGAGTTGAATGTGAATGTGTCCTGTTTCCCTTTACCTTCTTCCTCCTACCCTCCCTCTGTCTTAGTCTGCTCAGGCTGCTGAGCAAAATACCGTACACTGGGTAATTTAAACAACAGGAATTTTTTCTCACAGTTCTGGAGGCTAGAAGTCCAAGGTCATGGTGTCAACAGATTTGGTTCAGTGAGGGTTCTCTGCCTGGCTTACAGATGGGCCACCTTGTCACTGTGTTTTCACATGGCAAAAAGAAAGAGAGAGCTCTGGTCTCTTCTCATAATGACACTAATCCCTTCGTGGGGCTCTACCTTCATGACCTCATCTCAGCCTCACTGCCTCCCAAAGACCCCCCTTTAATGCCATCACCCTGGGCGGTTAGGGCTTCAACATGTGAATTTGAGGGGGACACGGACACTTTGTCCATAACACCCTGCCTTCTTCCTCATCATGCCCCCACGCTTATTCCTTCTCAATGCTTGACATCCATTTAGTTACCAAATACTATTGTTGTAGAAAAGAGAAACCGCAGAATGATTATACAGGCTAACAGAAATATTTGCCATATATGAGTAGTAGCCTTAACAAACTGCAAGAGTCTAGACATGTTATCTAATTGTCAATGGAGGGAATGCAAGCAGATCAATTATTCTAAAATAAAAATCTCTATTTTGCCTATAATGGCTTAAACTTAGCCATCTAAACAGAAAGTCAACTCAGTTACCTAGAAGTATATTTTACAATTTATTTGTCCTGGATATTACCCCAAAGCATTGTATTACCGGAAGTTGGATATTTTGTGGGTAGTTATTTCAGTTATTGAACTTTGAGGTTTTATACTACAGAGAAGAGATTAGGAAACTTTGTATAAAGGGCCACAAAGAAAATACTTTAGACTTTTTGGGTCATTTAGTCTGTCAGAACTACTCAAATCACCATCATAGCACCAAAAGCAGCCATAGAAAATAAACATGTAGGCATAGCTGCATTCCAATAAAACTCTATTTATGGACACAAGTTCAGATTTCATACACTTTTACATGTCCCAAAATAGTGTTGCTTCTTTGATATTTTTTCAACCATTTAAATATGTAAAAACCATTTCAGCTCATGTGTCATATAAAAAGAGGCAGCAGGCTACCCCTGCCATATAAAATATGCCATGCTAATCCAAACCTCAGAAATCATTAAGGTGGTTGCTACCAAATATCATTCGCATTCAATCATTCATTTCCCTAACCTTGCTAATGTGGCTGAGATGCATCATTTATGGTTAGCTAACATGAGAAACATAGACGACCTGGATTCTTGCTCCATGTTTGTTCTGAGTGATCTTCGAGAAGTCTCTGAACCCCTCAGCAGCCTGTAGGAAGCATATGGAAGATTCTGACACTGACAGTGAGGATCACAGGGTCTGGCCCTGCCTACGTCTCTAATCTCAACCAATATCATTCTCTCCACTCTCACCCATTCCCTACATTTCAGGTTCCTCAATGTGCCAAACTCATTGCTGCCTCAAAGCCTTTGCACTTGCTCCTCCCTCTGCCTGGAATTCTTTCCCCAGAGACTTAGATAAATGAATCATACATATAATTTATCTCTTTTCCTAAATACGGTTTCTTCCACATGGTCTTCCTCAGCCTCTTGATCTAGAACAGCACCTAACATCCACTACTCCATCTCCTCGTCCAACTTTCTTTTCTACATCAGCACATACTGATATAAAAGCTATCTTGTTCACTTAGATGTTTACTTCTTTGCTATCTATCTCCTGTAATAGTCACGAACAAACTGACCCACTGTTAGAACAGGGCCCGAAAGAACTTCATTGTTTCACAGTCACTGATTGGATGGACATTAACCAGCATGTGTCTCTGGAATTAAGAGATCTTTGAAGCCCTTATCCTTGGAACCAATCCCCAGAACCCTATTCTGGGATTATTCTCTGTAATAACAGATAGTAAATATACACTTCCATGTAAGGCAAGCTCAGATCAATTAAGTGACTTTTCTGGGACCTTAAACTAACATATGGCAGGGCTAATGGGTATTTGAACCCTAGTATCAGATTTGGGAGCCTGTTTCTTTTGCCCTACTCTTTGCTGATATCTGATATCCTGCACGTGTGGTGACCAAATGTCCCTCCATCAAAAGTCATGGCGTATTTATAAGTTAGAAAACTACACAAAAGTAAAAGGGAATAAGCTACCAGTACATACCACGAGATGGCTGAATCTCACAGGTGTGATGCTGAATGAAGGAAACCAGATCCACAGGCTCCACGCTGTGTGGTCCCATTTATATGGCCATTTGTAAGGTCAACACCAGGCAAAGCAAAGCAGTGTTGATCAAAGTCAGAGTGCAGCTTTTTCTGAAATGGGGAAACAGCACAAATGAACACCCCTGGGTGTTTGAAATGTTCTGTCTGTGTAAAGCCTACTTAAAGGTGTGTACTTTACACATGCTGTACTTAATAAAGAATCAAAATTGGACAAAAATTGAAACATAAAAAGAAGTCAAGATATTTATAGAAATGATAGGATAGTGCAGTTGAAATCAGGATGACCTGGAAAATTCCAGAGATATGGTGTCTGTAGTTAGAGAAAACTTCATGGACCATCTAGTGGGGAATTCACAATTATCTCAGTGACTGACAGCTGAGGGGAAGACGAGACTAACCTCTGCCATCTGTCTGAAACCACCTCCAAAATAAGCTGAGCCATATAAAAATTTAGAGAAGCATCTCATTTTCTCCAGCTTGTTGGCCTTGGAGTTAATGAAGCACTTTCTTCCCTGACTTGGCTTTTCTCCTGACCACCTACTTTCACTTGAACAAGCGAGGAAAAGAAGAGAAATGCCTGTCAAACTTGAATCATGTTAGGCAGGAAAATAAGCTTGTTTCACTGGTGTTTGTCGTGCGAATTATCTTGCATTAAAAAGATTCAACAAGTCTTTTCCTTTTTTAAAAAATAACAAGTCATAAAAACACCAGGCCATTTATGCATGGAAATATCCAAGAAACTGAAAGGGTCAAATCAGTCTTTAGAAAAGAAATGCCCACTCCATGAGAAAGAACTGGAGGTTTGGGTACTTTGGGAAGAGAGTGTGTGTGACTGTGGCAGGGGAGGAGGGGAAGGACAGTCATCCCCAAAATGACTTTGGAGTCCTAAGAGACAAGTCATGGATAAGCGACCTCCTTGAAAAGCTTTGATAAATGACATTTCTGCTAATACCAAGTCAAAGGACAAGATCACTTGTCCTTTGAACAGGGCTGAACGAGCTATAGATCTGGGCACCCCGGCGTGCCTAGTAAGTGAAGTCACCACAGAGTCTAAAGCAAGTTGTGTCTAAGGCTGAGTCCTGTTTATGGAAAATGAGTTTCAAGGCTTGGCTTTGCTTGAGCCCAGAGCCTTCTGGGCTGCAGTACATGGGTTATTCTTCACAAAGTAGCTCTTGTCCACAAGAGCAAGTGTCCTGATTCCAGGCCTCCGCGTGGAGCTCAAATGCTTGGCCTATCAGTTTTCTTCATTTCCTGTGGGCTTGGCCACCACCCTGTCTCAAAGGGCTGCTTTTACAACTACACCCTCAGTTCCTTTGGATGCTGATACCTCATCCGAATAAGAAAGCCAAGAAACACACCAAGTACACATGGGCTGGAAGCAGAAAAGGGTGGCGAGAAATGATGTGGCTCTTTTACAGCATGACTAGCTCATTCACGCCCCCTCCACATGCGCAGACATCCAGGCCAAGTACTGAGTTGCCCTCTCCTCTTAGGAACTGGCTGGGACCACAGGACAGCTTGCTCTTCAAACTCACTCTGGTGCAATTTCCTCTTCCCACATAGTTCTTTATCAGAAAAAACTAATTACTTGCTGCCATTTTCTGCCTTCATCAAGAGCATTATGTAAAACTAGGGCAAGATTTGATAAAGGCCTTTAATTATGTTTCTTTGCCCCAAGTCTCTGTGGAGTGCTCAGCGTTGCCAGGATAAATGTGATGTGACTCTGGGGACTTGAATTGCTGATATCTGAGCAAATAAATAAAACGGACTAAAATCTTGTCAGGAATGATGAAGGCTGTCATGGCAGAGAGCACTTGGAGTCTGTCAAACACACCTTATAATCTGCGGTCTCTGTTTCCCTCTTCCTACCTTGGCAAACTTTTCTGTTTTCTCCAACGTATGCATGGTACAAGCACATCAGAAGAAATCTGCATTGCTCTCTGCCCTTTTCTTTGGTCTCTTTAGGTTTGTACATAACAGGAATTCTTTTTAGGGCTGGGGATGAAAAGGAACTGTGGGTGAGTCTGCACTGTAACCACAAGGAGGATCTCACTATGCTCCTGGGGGACACATATTGGTGACCTTTTCCACCATCCTGGCTCAGTAATGTATTGGATCAACACAAAAGGGGACCTGTGTGAGGAAGGGGAAGTTTCTCCATCCCCCTGCTTCAAAGCACATGAAGATGCCTGAGTAAATCAGAACAGCTGCTGTCCAATGAGGTCCACAGCATTTGCAGGACTAGGAGGCCTGGCCAGGGTAGGTAGGGGTCAGAGTTCATCAGGTTTATCCATGTCCTCTGGGGGATGCTGGCCTCTGTGCGTTTGACCATCTATTCACTTCCCAGACATTTTGTCACGTTTCAGGGACCCTCTTTTCAGTACTTGAAATATTCTGAGGTCCCAGAGTTTCTTAAAGGAGAGAGAAATGTGGCTGACTATAATTAGGAAGATTTTAGTATCCTTGAGATCCTGGTGAGGTTTACAGGCGATATTGATCTTATTTCCTTTTTGCTGTGTTTCTCTTTTGCTGTAACTTACAGAAGCCAGAAGAATCACCTTTCCCAGGCTAGCCCTTCACAGTATCAGCACCTCCCAGCACAACCCCATAGCCATCCCGTTTGCAAGGGGAGTAAAGACCAGTACCAACCAAGATGCAGAGATCTTTGGCTTCTGTCTCAGACTGTACTTACCCATCTTTTCCTTTCTCATAAAACATTGGGATTTTTCTGAAGTTTTCCATATGTACTGAAGGATCTCAGCCTTACCAGATACTTTGACCTGTGTGACCATCTCCCCAGTTCAAATATGTGGATCCAACAGCCAAATCTAAACCAGTGTTTAGAATGGGGACACTTTCGGCATTTGGGGCAAAAAAATGTTCATCACATGGGACCGCCCTGCACATTGCACTGAAAGATTATAACATCCACCTTAGTCTGCTCAGGTGGCAGCATGACAAAATGCTACTGACTATGTGGCCTAAAGAACAAACTACTTTTTCACAGTTCTGGGGCTGAGAGGTGCAAAGTCAAAGCACCAGGATCTGACGAGAGTCCACTTCCTGGTTTGCAGACAGCTGCGCACCAGCTGGGTCCTTGTGTGGTGGCGAGCGTGAGTCCTCGTGTCTCTTTCTCTAGTCATAAGGACACTAATCCCATCTTGGAGATGCTACCCTCATGAGCTCATCTAAACCTTATTCTGTCCCAGATACTCCATCTCCAGTACCACCACATTAGGGAACAGGGCTTCAACCTATGAATGGGGAGGGTGGTGGATAAAATTCAGTCCACAGTAACACCCCCTGGTCTGCACCCACTAAAAGCCATTAGTGACCCCAACCACTGTGCCGAATTGAAACACCGACACATATTTCCTAATGCTCTCAGCAGAGAACCACTAAATGTAAACAAACAAACAAAAACCATCAGACAACGGGAAAGGTTGTTAAAACAGGATGGCTTTGCTCAGTATATGAGAAAACACATCCTGGAAAGTTGTAACACTGCAGTCGTGACTTTTAATACCACATCCACCTATTAGAAGCCTGGGAGGCCCCCTAATCCTGAGTTATGCCACCAGGGCTCATGGCGGGCACCGTGCTGAACAATAGGCATTCAAAAGGTAAGGTGTGGCTCCTGTTCTCAAGGAGACCATAGTCCAAGGGCAAAGGGAGAGGCAAACAAGCATGCCCAATGAGGTGTTATCCACCGTGGCTACCTGAGCAGGGCCAAGGGAGAGCAGGATGGAGGATGGGGACGGGCTCCCAGGGCAGAGCAGACCCCACCTGAGAGGCCATGTGTGTGGCGTGACGCATGTGGCACACCTGTGTCCAAAGCCCAGCTCTGCCCCTGGTCAGCTGGGCAGCCCGGGGTAACTCCTCCGTCTCTCCAGCCTCAGTTTCCTCCTCTGTCAAATGGGGAAACTGAAAGCCCCCGTCTCACAGGGTGAGTCTGAGGAGCAAACGAGTGCAAGCACACAGCCCCCGGTGTAGAACGAGAGCCCTGCAATATAATGAGTCATAGAAATACATATTTGGCCATTCATATGACCAAATATGTATTTCCCGGGTACATCTGATTTTCATTCACTGCTCCTGAAGACACTACAGGGTCTTAAACATGAAACGGGTGTCTCGTCCTGTAGATGAGAGAATTCTGGACCCCCACCCAAGGGTGGGGGCTGGAGGTTGAATCAGCCAATGGCCAATAGTTAAGTCATTCATGACTATGCAGTGACAAACCCCCTGAGAAGAGCTTATGGCTCTCTCGGATTCTGCCTCTCAGTCGGACAGCGCTTCTGTCCCTGGGGATCTGGAACGCCTCCACGTGCCACCGAACCAGGCCCCAGGCTCCATGAGGATAGACGCTAACTTGTATCCTTTATGGTGTCCTTTATTACATTGGCAAATGTAAGTGTTTTCCTGCGTTCTGTGAGCCACTCTACCACATTAATCAAAACGAAGGGGAAGGGACCTCCAATCTGCAGCCGGTAAGTCAGAAGCCCAGGTAACCGTCTGGGGCCTGTGACCAGCGTGTGGAGCTGTGAGGGGGTGGAGGGCAGACCTGCACCGTGTTTGAGAACTGCTCGGGTTTGTGTTTGTGGACAGACCCCCTCCCACATACTAACACACATTGGAATCTGGTCCGGGAACCCCAACAGAGTCACACTACTATTACTGCTCAGTATAGTACTCTTGTTGTATAGAAGAGAACACATCACAAGTTCTATTAATGTTTTTTGCAAGGTGATTTGAGACCTGGAGGATAAGCATCAGAAAACAGGTGAGAGAACATCCCACTCACGAAGACAGACTCTTCCCTGAGCATTGATTGCTCCAAAGCTGTGAGAAGATCCATTTCTGATTTGGAGGCCTTGTTTCTAAGAGGTGTGCCTTTGAACGAAATCTTAACCTCGACAACCCTCAGTGTCCTTGCTTATGAAATGGAGAAAATGCCACCCAATATTAATAAAAATAGTGGTGCTTTGCAAATCCTAAAGCCCCCATGTAAGGGAGCATGGGCCACACAAAATTCAGGAAGGCCCATAGGTGAAATAAGAAGGGGAGGGAAGAGACATTGCTCATTTTTGATTCACGCCAATTACATTAGTTCTTTGAGCCTCCATTTTCTTACCTGAAAAAGAAGATTAATAATATGCACTTCATAGGGAGGGTCCCAAGAGATTATTTATACAAAGAGGTGCCCCAGGTTGACGCATTGTAGATGCAGTAAATGTTCATTTTCTTCTTCCTTTTCCTTCCTTTTCCTCCCAACTCCGAGATAGTACTTGAAACTTCAAGACAGGAAGAGCTGGTGCCTGAAGGGTTATTATGTGCTGTGTTCCCAGGCCACTGATGGAGGCCACCCCGCGCCTCAGAAGGGCACAGGGAGGGACAGCAGAGGGGGGCCTTCCAGGCCACACAAATGTACTTTGCTCAGCAAGGTTGGCAGGAGACTGTGCAGTGCTGTCCCTGGGGTCAGTCTTAGATGGCTCTCCCACAGGGAAGTGTCACACAAGGTCCCCATAACTGGCAGCTGCAATTGATTCCAAGAAAGTCTGTCTTACACGGAAGTGCAAGCAGTTCACAAGAGAAAAAGAAATGAGGTGGAGTGACTTCCAGTGCACCTGGGAGAGGAAGCCAGAGCATGTGCTGCTCGGAGCCATGGAGGCTCATAAAACAAGCCCTCTGGCACGTGTGTGGCTTGTGCTCAGGGGGCACACAGTGAGGCAGGGAGACACTATCCAGGATTTGGGGCTGGGTGGACCGAGGCTGCCCTCTGGCTTGACTTGTGGCTTCTCATTTCCCCAGGGCACTGGAATAGGGCATAAAGGGCATATTTCTGCTCTGAGAAACTGAAAAAATATGGTAGTCGTGAAATAAGCCCCAAGAGACTCTGCTGCTTATTTTGTGCTCTGGAGTGATCTGCAGCCTGAACTTTCTCCGTCATTGTCCAGGTGGCAGTCAGATGTTCTAAGGTCCCCTTTGTTTCTTTTCTCGAATTCTGTGGGGTTCACTCTCCATGTCCCTCACACTCAGGAGGACATGGATCTCTTGGTCAGGCAAATCTTCTGACTGATAGTTATTATCAGTAGCATGAATAACTCTAACAACTTTTAAAGAATTAAATTGTACTTACATCTACCCTAAAGGACAAGGAGTCTAATCTAATCCACATGCTGAGATTTGGAAGGACTTGAGGTGATATTTTAGACGTCCACCAGGAGCCCTGAGGGGACAGGCCTGGATAGGGACCCCAGCTCTGCTCTTTCCAAGCCACGTGAACTCTAGCAAGTTACTCGACCTCTCTGAGTCTGTATTCCTCATCTGCAAAGTGGGAATAATAATAACAATAATGCATAGCTTGGAAGATGGTTGGAGGTTTAAATAGAGAAAAATATATAAAGCATATGGCATAATGGCAAAAAGTGAGCATTTGATAACTTATCGTTACCACTGCCATGACCATCTTGTCTGCCACCAATACATCAGCCTCTAGACAGTCGTGCTGCAGAGATGGCTGTGCAGGTCTGGTGACAGCTCATATTTAATTCTAGGCCCTCTTATTTTCTTGTTCTACACATTCTCTTTGGATAGTCTCACCTAAAGCCACTCACCAGCTATGGTCTTTATCCCAGAGACATGAAATTTAGACATGCAGCCCAGAATTCTCTCTGAGGCTTTACAACCATCAGTGCAATGCCTCTGGGATAGTCTATAGATCCTCCAGAATGATAGTATTCCAAAACCAGGTTCATTGCCTCCTCCAATTTTCTCTTCTTTTTTGTTTCCTAGTTGGTAAACAGCCTCACCATCGATCTCAAAACCTCAGAGTCACCACTGGTGTCTTGTCCTTCCTCACTCCTTTCCCTCTGCTCCAATACCAAATCAAGTCCTGTTTATTCAATCTTCTGAAGATCTCTTTATCGTTCTACTATCTTTAGTCCATCGGCAGCCACCTCTCTCTCTCTCTCTTCTTCTTCTTCTAAATTATCCTAAGAACCTCCTAATATATTTTTCCCACTTCTAATCTAACCCTTCGTGAAAAAGCTACATTGATCTCTCTAAAACTCATAGAATAATATGCATTACTCAGGCTAAGTATGTATTGATGGCTGCCATTGTTCATATAGTAAAAACCAAGTTCTTTGACTGCCTTGAGAATGATGTGTGCACCTCCACAGCCTGACCTCTGCCTCTGCCCTCTAACCATTCTCAGCTTCCTTTGGCTCCGAGAAATCCCCAGCTGCTCTCCAGCTTCCCAATCTTTGTTCCTTCTCTCCTCCTGATAAAAAGTTTTCATTTTCTTTTAAAATTTGCTTACATGTTTTTTATTTTTATTTTTTATTATCTAGTTAGCTCCAGCATATCCTGCAGGACTTGGCTTCAGTGTCAAGTTTCTGGGTAGGCTTCCCCATCCCCCCAACCTGGAAGCGCTGCCACTCCTCTGAGATCCCACAGCACACTCGGTCACCAATTGCAACATACACACCGGACTGTGCTTGCCACTTATGTCTTTGTCCCCTGTACTGGACCACCAGCTCCATGGGGACAGAGCTCAAGTCTGTCATGTCCACCTTTGAGTTCTCAGGGTCTGGAATAATGTCTGATGCTAAGTAAATATCTTGGGGTTGAATAAGGACACTAAATATCTGTATCTCCAAAGCTTGGGGGTCCCTCTCTCTCTTGCAGATTGCATGTCTTCCCAGTATTGCATGGCCTCCATAGTCAAGAGTTGCTCTCTGTGCCCAACTGAAAAGAAAAGAATGAGTGTGCAAAGGCAAAAGGCCCACACACTTGGAACAGCCTCTTCTAACAATGCCTCCTCTCCACCTCCTTAGAGACTGGAAAATACAACAGGATTCAAGACCTAGACTTGGGTGACACTGAGCTGTGGCCTCTAAGCCACCATTTCAGGCACTGGAGGTTTAGGGGTGAATGGAACTCCGTGGAAGAATAGAGGCATTATAGAGCTAGTACATCCAGGGAAAGGAGTAATCCTTTAGGGATTTATGGAATCTTGGAGAAGATTCTTGGGCTTCCGGCTCTCTGCACTCACCGCCCATAGCATGTATGTAGCCATGGCCTTCCTGCAAATATACTCGAGGGGCTGTCATGGGAGCTCACCAAGACAGCATCTTAATTCACTCCTCCTCTCAACCTTCTGGTCCCTGCTCTACATTTTTTACATCTTTGCTCTGCTGGCTTTGTCACCTGGCTCCTGCAGAGCCAGAGGTGGAGATTCTTGTGCAAGTGATTTATTGAAGGAGAGCTTCCAGGTGAAACCAGTACAGGAGAGGGAAGTGGGACAGGCAAGGGGAGGAATCTAGGCAAGGAAAGGGTTTCAAGTGACATCTAATTTCATCCTCGTCCCACAGGGAGCTCTGGAGGGTGAACTGTACCATAGGGTCCATTCTACCTTGAGATGAGGGAGCAGGTCTTTTGAGTCTCACACTGTCAGTCATCGGCTCATGGATGTCCCCAGGTGGGGACAGAGGGTGAGGAGATACATCCCAGTCCCCTCGGGGCTGGGGGCGGTTCCCATTGCCCAAGGGCCATCTTCTGGGAAGCATTGCAGTTGTAAGCTGTTAGCAGCAGCACCCACAGTGGATGTTAAAAGGAATACAGAGATCTGAGTAGGGTGACAGGCCCTTTGTTTTTTGTTGACGGCTCTTTATGACCTTCTCCAGCTGAAAGTCCTGAACCAATGCACTATTTCTGGGAAAGTTTGGAGAACTTCTGGCCAGTCGAGCCATCTCTTCTTATTACACCACGCTTCCCTCCCATATTCTCTGACAACAGAGACCTGTGTGTGGGTGTTAAAAGTAAGCCTTACAGCCCAACTGCATTCCTGTCAGAAGCACAGTGAGAGAAAATACTGAGGTGCTGCCATCATCTGCTCCCAGTTAAAGCCACAAAGCACAGATGCTACCAGGTACCTGTATTGCATGAAGTCATGTCTGCCACCAGTAAAATAGCCACTCTAGCTGGGAGGGAGAAAAACGGGCTACATCCTCCTTGCTGATCTCTGCTACATGAAGAGTCTGTTCATCATGGAGAACTGAGAGTGGTGAGCACTTGCTTAGACCAAGGGGCCAGGTTCTCATGACCTAATAGATAAGAAGATGAACTTCATATAAGCTTTTATGCAAACTAGTGATGTGCTAGTACAGAAGATGGATGGTGCCTTCATGAGATATACTCGGGTTAGAATCCCACCTCCACAACTCACCAACAGTGCTAGCTGGGGCGAGTTTCTCATGTTTTCTGAGGCCCTTCTATAAAACAGAGACAGTGTCTACATTGCAAAGTTGTTAGGAAAATTAAATAGCACCTGACACATATGAAAGCCATCCTTCTGAAGTTATCTCCCCCTCTACAGAAAGAAGAGCTAGAAAGGAGTAGATGTTCCTTTTTTTGGAGAGAGACAGTGTGTGTGTGTGTGTGTGTGTGTGTGTGTGTGTGTGTGTCTGTGTGTGTGTGTGTATACTATGCAGTGTTTATGTAGGTATCTGAACCTCTGTTATTTCATTAAACACGACAATTTTGTGATTGGGATGTTCTGATCATTTCCACTTAATAGAGGAGACTGAGGAACACATCATTTGCTTTTTTCTCTGTAGAGACTGGGTTATGAGTATGAATGAGGCTCTTCACTCCATCTGAGACCTGCAAAGCTAAATGGAAGCCCACCAGTGTAAATTCTGGGATAAGCCAGTGTCTGAGGTCCTTGCCGATCATCTTCTTTACCATCTATCTACTGGGAAAGGTTACATTAGTGTGGAGTATTGATGGATAATACCAGCTCCCCATATCGATACTGACTCATCTGCATTCAGGGCTTGCAACTGTAAATAACCCTCAGAAGGCTAAGACATCAGGCTGTCTGCCTTTCAGTTATGAGTCATCATAAAACTGACAGATGTTTTGTCATTGCTTCTTTACAGAGGACCCAGAATCCCCTTCATGCTCCATACAAGCAGAACTTACTTCAAGGATGACTCTCCTCATGTGTCATTTGGAAACTGATACTTGTCTCACCTAAAACTTTCTCTGCTTATGAGCATTGAGTATGTATTTACCAACAGTCTTGAGGAGTCAACAGTAAAGAGACACCTGTTCTTAGGCTAAAATGGCATCTGAGAGCTCTACTTTCATGTCACTCCATTTCCTTAAGCTGTTGAGGCTCTGGTTCTGCAACTATGAACTGAGCCCCACACCTCTCATTTGGAGAATGTGAATTAGAATACGAGGCAGCGTTTGTCAGTTATAGATAGGCTCATCTAAGACAGATGTTGATCCACTTGTTCTTTTTTCATAGGCTGCCTTTATCACCCTCATTTATAATTACTTTTAGAATGTAAGAGCTTTAGAAAAGTTTGTTTACTATTATTGTCCCAGAACTATTCTCAGCACTATGCATGGACTCATTTAATCTTCACAATAACACTATAAGGTAGGAAAATAATATTTTACAGATGAGAAAGCTGTGGTGTTGAAGGTTAAATAACTTGCCCAAAGTTAATAAAACAGTAAGAAGTGGAGCTGATATTTCATCAAGGTGATATTTGATTCTGACAGACAAACTCTTAAAATCTCAACACTCTTCCCTTTACAGAGTGTCAGTTGTGAGAAAATTCCACAGACTTTCTCCTCCAAGGCAAGCACACTCTCAGGATCTAGTTGTTTGTTTCAGATATCCACTTTCTAGGAGTTAAATAAATTGAGTCCAATCAAGTTTAGACATGGAGTATGACTTGGCAACCAAGCTAAATAGAGTGGTGTGAGTTACATGTCTTGGAATACTAATTGTATTAGTGTGTTAGGGCTGCCATAACAAAATACCACAGACAAGGTGGCTTAAAACAAAACATACTGATTTTTGCATTGTTTCAGAGGGTGGAAGTCTAAGATCAAAGTGTCAGCAGGTGGAGTTTCTCCCAGGCCTCTCTCCTTGGCTTGTCTTTATATGGCTTTTCCTATGTGTATACTCGTCGCTGGCATCTCTCTGTATGTTCTAGCCCCCTCTTCTTACAGGGACACAAGTCAGACTGCATAGGGCCCACCCTAAAAGGCCTCATTTTATCTCAGTTACCTCTTTAAATCCCATACCTCCAAAAGTATAACCACATTCTGAGATGCTGGTGTTCAGGGTTTCAACATAAGCATTTTTAGAGGGACACTATTCAGGCCATAATACCTTCTAAGTGCCTGGGACTGTGATGGCATTTGGGAAGATAATCCACAAAGCCCTGAATGAATCAGGTCTTATTTCCTCTCTGCAATGAACCTGCAAGTTCTTACATAACAGTATTACAGAGTAGAAAGTGAAATCTGGCAGGTAAGAAACACAAAATAAAGTGCTGGTGGAATTCGGGGAAATAAGAGGTGACTTCCCATTCAGAGGGCAGGTCAACCATGCTCCGTGGTAAATCTAGCATTTGAGAAAGTTTCCACCCATCACTTGATCTAGGGTGAAGAGGTCAAGGTAGATTATTTTTGTCTGTGAAAATCTAAAGCCAAAGAAACAACAGGACAGCACGTGATTTACTCATATTTTTATTCTGTGACCTTTTACCTGCCCTTTCTGAGTTGAGATCAGAGTTACTGAAGCTCATATATTTTTTTAAAGGCACATGAAAATGGGAAGATGGTTGTCAGGTCTCAGGTGACTTCCGTGGTTACTTCTTACTCAAACCTCTTGGCCTCTCTCGCCTCTCCAAGCACCTCAAGCCATGTCATCAGCCAAGTAACTGATAGAGGAAAAGGACTTCTCACCTGGAACTGATGAGGATTAAGCCCTGAGGGAATCCAACGGGACCCAATGACCTAATTCAGTCACTTTAAAGGCAGTATTGCACGTGTTAATGGGTACGTCTCTCCATCACATCCCACATTATGCTTTTCAGAGCATTTTGCCATATTTGAACCTCATAGCGACAATACAGTGAAAGGTGTGTGCTATATTAATGTGATGTCTTTCTTCCTTTGCCCTACTAGGTCTATTTTCCAGCCTTCTCTGTTCTGCTCAAACCCTTCTGGAGGCTGAATCCTAAGGACTGTACCACCTAGGCACCCTCAGTCAGTGGTGTCCTGCTGGGTTTTGTAGCATACATCTTCGAGATTACACCATTTTGGTAAATATGAAATTGCTCCTTCTTTTTAACAGTTCCCTAATTTTGCATTCTTCACATTTTTTGTAACTCATACTAAGTGAAGGGTTTGTGACATTCAAACAGACGATGGTGTGTTGAAGACACCCCCTATTTTGGGGTGTCATTTTAGGAGTAGAATGTGGATCTGTGTGTTGATTCATGTATTTATTCTTTGCATTCCTAATTTGTTAACCAATCCTATAGATCCCACTAAATGATAACAATCTGTTTCTGGGACACACAATGGAACAATGAATAATGCACCTATTGTTAATTATTGCAACATGTCACTTCTCACATAGAGAAGCATACCAGAATTCCTGGAAGTAGAATCATGGGTTCAAACTGTATGTCATTTGTAATTCCCAAAAAAAAAAATTGCAAAACTTTTCTCCTTTAAAGATGTAGCCATTCACACTCACACATTGCTGTGTGTGAGCATACCTGATCCCACACCCTTCCCAAAGGTTTGCATAATCAAACCACATTAGTGGGAAAGACGAAAAATATTACCTCATCATTGTAATTCAGATTTCTCTTATTACAAATAAAAATAAGCGTTTTCTCATAATTTAAGTGCCACTTGTATTTCATTTTTCCTAAACTGTCTATTTTTATCTGTTGAGTTGTTCATTTTCATTCATTTATAGAAATTTGGTAACTTGAGTGGCAAACACATGCACATAACCACACATATCAGTTGTTGATTTGTACTTTGACTCTGTTTATGGTGTTTTGTGACATGTAAGGTTTAACACATAGCTGAAAAGAATTACACTTTGAAATGTTCCTTCACCCTTCCACCAGCCATTATTTAAGAATAGCTATGTTGCAGGCTTTCTAAAACTTCACCTTTAGCCTTGTCTTTGCTAAACCAGATCACATAGTAAATCCTGTTAGAAATTTGGTGGCAATGTAGAATGGTACAGCCCCAAGAAAGACCCAAGCCAAGATTTACAGGAGCAATGCTGAGAGTTTTGATATAATTGATTTTAAAACAGCAGGGTAAAATCACTTGGAAATAAAGGTTGCAAATAGCCTCACTATGATTAAGTGAACGTTTTCAACATTTCCTTTGATTTCTCCTTATTGTAAACACCTCTCTCTCCTTCTCCTCTCATGGCAATGCACACTTAGGGAATTATGTGCTGGAGTCTGGTCACTTTAAAAGCAGGGCTCCACATGTAAAAAATACAATCTGAGAAACCAGGTAAATTAGGAAGGCTACCATATATATGCCTCTCTAGATTATTTACTGATAACTTTTATTGATGTCAAGTTGTAGATACTCTTCTGGTGAAAGCCAGTCCCTTCTTTTATATATATATGTGTGTGTGTATATATATGTGTATACACACACACAGATACATGATATATATGTTCACATACATATGTAAAATAATATATATAATACATATATCTAAAACAGCATCAGATTATGAAAAATCAATACTGGAAATAATACACATTTGGTGACAACAGAAGAAAAAACGAGAGCACCTTTTGGAGTGTGTGTTGTTATCACTATGCAACTTTTGCTGAAGGCAAAGGTCCACTTTTCTATTGTGTAGAGCAGGCATTGGCAAAAGTTTTCTGCAAAGGGCCAGACAATAAATATTTTTACATTTTGGACCATATAGTATGTGTCCCAGCTACTGAACTCTGCCGTATTAGCACAAAAAGAGACATAGAAGATAGGTGTATAAAGGAGCATAGCCATATTCCAATAAAACGTTATTTCTAAAAATATGTGGTAGGGTGGATTTGATCCATGGGCCATGGTTTGCTGACCCCAGGTTTAGAAGATAAGTCCTTATTTACATGATGTTTGCCTGCAATATATACCTATGCTAACTATTTTCCATTCACCTCTCCAGACCCACTTGCCATCCATTATCTTCTTTTCTGTAGGGAAGTGACTTCTATGGGCCCATCACTGGACAACCTTACCCCTGGCTTCTGTTTGAGTTTGGCCAACAGAAGGCATTGTTAGAAAACTGGAAGTCAGGAGAAGAATGAGAACAGGGGAGTTTATGTTCTCCTGACTTTCTCTACGCTGGGTTAATACACGTTGGCCATGTCCCTCAACCAAAAGGTCACAGCTCCAGTTCTGGTGGCTTCTTACAACTACAGCTGGACTCTCTCAGGTCCAGCTCCTGCTCCCACCCCTTGTCCCTTCATGCTTCAAGGCACCTGACCCTGGTCACCAGACTCCCCCTCCTTTATCTGTGCATGTTAACACCCTTCAGAGGCTGCACATCACCAAGAGAAGAATCTGAAAACCTTTAGTTGCCCTAAACACTGACAAAATTATGTTGCCTCCAACCTACCCCCATCCTGCCATATGTAATTCAAAAATAAAAGCAATGTTAAAACAAATATAAGAAAAAACAACATTTTGAGGGTTTTTTCCCCCTAACATAACTACTACTTTTATACTTTAAAAATCTACAAACTTTTTCAAAATAGAATTTGTGCCCTTATTCTGATTCATTGGTATGTTAAGCACATACTTGCTCTGCCTCTTGGGAAATCCAAAATTGCCCAGTAGCTTGCTAGCCCAAGGCCAAACTCTTGTCACAGAATAAAGAATTCATGGGGATCTAGTTTCTGCCTACCTCTTCCTCATCATCTCCGACCATTCCACCCTCTATGCTCTGTGTTTCAGGGCCCTGTGGTTTTGCAAACTCTGCAATAGGAACTAGAGTTTCTGTGAATGGAAAGCCCCAGAGTTGTGCTGTGTCGGGACCTTGTTTCAGCCTGGCTTAACTGTACTGTATCCATTCCTAGCCCTATCTCCTGCACAGACACACACACACACACACACACACTGTGCAAGTTCAAGCCTGTGGTCTTGCTCATGCTTTCATGTTATGTGGAATGCTCCCATGACCCCTAGCACCCAGACCCTGTTCGCCAGCCAATTCCTACTATTCTTCAACTAGACAGCCTCTCTTCCAGGCAGCCTCTCCTGAGTGCCTTGCTTCCTCACCGCTCACCACTGCAGGTTTCTAGAAACACATTCCACACTTGTCCACAGTCACCTTTTGATGTTCCTATTTACCAGTAGACTATGAGTCTTAAGAGCAAAGATGATTTCTTTTTCATCTTTGTCTCTTTGGCTGAATGAACTCAGTTATTTCAAGTTCTTTGCAACCTAGCCTACTGCAAGTTATAACACAAGTAGCTAAAGTCATTCCTCAAAAAATATATTAAACTGCCACAAAGTCCACAGGATTCCTCCATCCTCCATTCTCAGAAATGGGGTCTCACACCCAACCCCCAGACCCTCACACACCAGGCTTCTCCAAGGCTTTCTCTAACAGAAAATATATTCCTGGATTTTGCCGTGACTAGGTTGGCCAACTGGTTCAAGACTTCCCTTTGCTCATTAGAATTCCTTCCTTCTTTGAAGCAAACTCTTCAACGCAGCTCTCTGGCAATTGACTTGATGAATCTAATGTTTCCAAGAGGGTATGGAAAATTATTTAACGTGACATTTTAATACTTATAATTAATTTTCTATTTATAGTCTGCATAACTAGCACATCAAGTCAGTAATTTCACAGCTATTGCTACTTAGGAGAGGGCTAAAACTAGGGGGGAAATGAGTTAATTTAATAGCAAATAGTAAGGAAGAATACAGATAACACAGAAACGTGGCAAAAATCAAGGAGAGGAATCCTCAGTTATGATGGTCAATTTTAAATGCCAGTTTGGTTTGGCTTTGTAACCAAACACTAATCCAGGTGCTGCTGGCAAGGTATTTTGTAGATATGATTAATGTCTACAAACAGTTGACTTTAAGTAAAGGAGATTATCCTCTAATCTGGCTGTGTCTGACTAAATTAAAGGGCTTTAAAGGCAGAACTGAGGTGTCCCTGGCAGGGAAGGTATTCTGCCTGTGGACTGCAGTGCCAGCTCCTGCCTACGAGGGCCAGCCTGCCCCTCCTGACATGAGGGCCTGCCCTACAGATTTTAAATAGGTATAGCCAGCCCCCGTGATTGACAGTTGTACAAGTAGATAGGTATAAAGGGATGATAAACAGACAAATAGGTGATAGATAGATGTAGGTGATGGATAGATATAAGTAGGTGATGACGATGATGATGATACATAGATAGATAGATAGATAGATAGATGTAGTGATAGATGGTTATATATAGATGACAGGTATAAATATAGATAAAGACATAGATAGAGAGAGATGATATATAAAGATGATAGATAGACAGAGACATAATCCTACTGCTTCTGTTTCTCTGGTGGACACTAAATTATACATCAAATGACTGCGGGTTTGCTTGAGTTTTTTACTGCCTGGGATAATCACTTATGAACTCTGACCTTCCAAAAACAATGCTTAAAATCAGCACTTGCCTTTGTTTAGTTGTAATGCTATAAACAAAATTTCAGATATTTGTATTTACACCTTGATAAGGTGGTTTTACTCCTTCTCTGCTTCCACCTTCTCTGTTTGAATTGGCTGGTGGCCTTGCTGGCCCTGCCAGACACCTCAGCTGGGATAGGAACAGGAATAGATTTTAGCAGACATATGCAGCCTGACTCAGCAAAACAGTGCTGGTACCTGGTACCATGGATGCTGTCCAAAAAGAGGTGTTGCTTAGAATTCTGGGATCCTAAAGTAGGTGGATTTCACAAAGCCTTTGCACCAGCATCCTCTGGAGATTTTATTAAAAATATCTCCCCCCAGCCATCTCAGTTCTACTAAATCAGAATGTCTTACAGAGGGCCACAGTACCATAATTACAGCGTGTAAATTAAGTGACTTCACTCACACTAGGATACTTACCTGTGTTAATATTTGAAAACCAGTGTGCAGAGGACCTACAGAATGGTGGTAGCTTTACATATGCATTTTTAATTTTGGGATTCCGTAACAGACTGTAATCAGGAAATCTCTATAATAGCTGTAAGAACCCCAAAGTTTAGAACCCAGGTCTCTCCCCGTACCACACCCCTGCCTTGGCGTCTTCACAGATGGAGTGTATTTCCACACTCACTGACTTTGGGATTAATCAGGTGACTTGCTTCTGTAGCCAACGGCAGGTAGGGCAGTTAGCCTATAATCATCAGCATACAGCATTGTATCACGGTGACAGCTAAATGATGCATAGTCCAACACCCAATTTTATAGGTGAAGAAATTGAGGATGTAAGTTGCCAAGCGACTATCCAAAGGAGCCTAATACAATGGAATAACTCAAAATAGAGGGACTTTTATGGCAGGCCAGAAGACAAACACATTGAGAAAGAGGTTTTACACATTCTTTCTGACCACACAAAGCAGACCACTGTCCTCATTTTGGAGTAGCAGCATTGATCCTCTCCAGAAAACATCACCATATCACGCTCAGCCAAGGCGCAACTGGAGCTCAGTGGGAACCCCTTACGCTCTGCAAGGTGGGAACTTGGAGTCCTTCCACCTCCTGTGCTGACCTCAGTTCAGTGACTGCGACAGTCACACTCTGCTCACCAGAACAAAAACAAATGCCTCTAAATACTTGAACATGGTAACTTTAAAAATGCCAACTATTAGGCTGTATGCATCCAAATGCCTTTATTTAATATCCCAAGACACCACCCTGCCTGTTGGGCAATTATCTATGGTAGCTAATTTGACAGGGGGAAATGAGAGTGGTATCATTCATTATATGAGAATCCAATTAGTACTCAGACTTAGAACTGCTCTCAAAGACTCAAGAGTATCCACGCAAGATGATTGACAGTATGCTATAGAAGATACTACAAAAAGAATATTCTCATGATGACCTACAGGATGTCTTTTTGATGTCACAGAGCCCAGTGCTTCAGATTACTACAGTATTCCTTGGAAACTCTGTTTTGGCAACTATCTTGAATTCAGTTCTAAGCATTCTCCCCATTCATAGCCACATGGTGGAATTGGTGCTAAAGGGAGATATGAACATGGCCGTGTCCTTGCACAAGATTCAGGCTGCAGAATGTTGAAAAAAAAAAAGAAGATAAACATGATTGTAGGCACATTCCGTGCCTCATCTCCATGGCTCAGTTCCTGTTATCCATCAAGTGGGTTTTAAAATAGTCCACGTTTTTTAATCCTGCAAAGTTGACAGTACTGGAAAGTTGGCAGGCACATTTGTTTAAACAAAGCTCCCAAGTTTTCTGCTGGCAGGTGTTTCCAGAGTTCTTGGAGCACAATTCTTTGGATAGGATATTTGCCAATATACATAGCAACAAGGGGAAAAAAGTGTTTTCCTATGCCACAGTGGAGACACCGAAATGCGTTAGATGCAAAGCTGGATGTTCAGTTCAGGGGCTTATTTTGGCTCTAGGTCAAGGAATAAACAATAATAAAATCCCACATCTCTCTGTCCAGAACTCAGATGGTCTTCAGAGGGGAGCAGAGCCAGTTATCAAACTGGTGGCTCCCCAGCCATCTCTGCAGTTTGACCCAATGACTTTCAGTTTTTCGTTCTCTACCAATTCCCTCAAATTCCTTAGTGTCTCATTCTCAAGCTGTCCAGATAACACTGCTTGAAATTTAGGCTGGGGGTGGTGGGTTTTAAATTGAGTGTGATGAAGGCAGAGCACGTGAGATTCTTCTCCCCACCCCATAGCCCCAGGCACTGATTTTAGTTACTCTTAAATCCAGCTTCCCAAACTGAAACCTGGTACTGCGTTAAAAGCATGACTAGTTTTATAACCTGTTCCTTGGCAGTTGGATGAATTTATCCTTGCTGCCATTAAAATCATTCCTTAGCTGTTCAATTAAACTTGATATTGGTTCTGGAAACAGGCAAGAGAGAAGTAACCTCTTGTTTCTCACCCTGAACTGAATGAAAACAAATTGAAGATTTTTTTTTTTAAGCAAGGCCAAAATCTGAGGAGAGGAAATATAAGCATGGAAGGGAAAGGATTGAGGGACAAGTTTTTAAAACTCAAAGGAAGTCAAAATGTTTCTTAAAGGTACTTACTGGTCATTAAATTGCAACTCAGTGAAAACTAAGAGTTTCAAATTCTGCCTACAAAACTTTTTAGAATATTAGGCATTTACTAAATATCATTTTAAGTCATTTCTTCTTTAGTTACTTGCTAGTGGTGTATGTGTATTAAATTGTGAATGTGTATTAAATTTACATTCTTTCTTCTTTGTATTAATTGGCCTTATCTTGGAGTTCACTTTATGCATCTCCCTGTGCCACCATCTCCTTCATATTATCTTGTCATTTAGGATCTTTGGAAGCTTCTTTACAAATTTCAGAACAAAGATGACCTTTATGGATGGTCTGGATTTAGGAAGGGCCTTTTCAGCTATGAATGGGGAGAATGCTTAGAACTGAATTCAAGATAGTTGGCAAAACAGAGTTCCTGGATCATGGATGTAATGGAGGATTTTATCTAAGAAAATCCATCAGTTTCAAAATAAAGAACTAGCCATTCAACTATCAAGGGGAAAACTAGTAGTTTTCCATCATGTTAACTGGGGCTATAAAAAGAAACCACATTGGTCAGACTGAGTTTTTCACCTTAGGAAGATGTCTAAAGAAATAACAGTGGTTAAAAATACAGACCTGTTCAAATCCCCACTTGCCAGCTACTTGTAGGGTGTTTAAAAGTGAGGCTCTTAATTTAATAACAGTTTCCTGGCACTGTGTCATCCTAACTATGAGACTTTGATCAATTTATTAAACTCTGGGCTTTGCTTCCTTGAGGGTAAGATAGTCAACTTGAGTAGATACGGTCAATAGAATTTAGGAAGGTGATGCAAGTCAAGGGCAGAGCCCATAAAGGCAACTCAAGACGAGAACAGCCCCAAACTTTGAGAAAAGGGTATTTGTTTGCAAATTTGACCTCACCATGCTTTTTGTTTTAACTTTCATTATTCTTTTATATCACGAATAATAAATATTTATTGTAGGAAAACTGGAAAATATAGATACGTAAATAATAATGATAGTAAGTGCTTAATCACTCACAGAACCATCTGCCAAAAATAATTACTATAGAGAGTTTAGTTAAATCCTTTCAGACTTAATAGCGAAACATCCAGGTGGCATTACCTTGTATCTCAAATGCTGCATTTCCACCTTCAAGAATATCTTCCTGCTCTTGCTCGTGAAAGTGAATAAAGAAGACTATGGGAAAACTGATTTCTAGGAGATTAGTCCAAGAAAGGGTCCTGAGAATATTTTGGAGGAAATGAACTTTTTTGTTTGTTTGTTTTCACAAACGAAGAAATGTTGTGAATTCCGGGCAGGAGATTGTTTTCTGCCAGATCATTTTTGGAAGAGGCAATTGTGATAAGCCAGAGTTTCTCTCCTAAAGACAACAGGTTCTAGAGGATATGCACTGGTAACTTTCAGTAAGTGTAAGGAATCGATATTGTTTTTACTATTACCTCCCAATGGCTGAATTGGAAAGGACTGATAAAGCAATAACTTTTTAATAAATTGCCTCCCTTTGGCCTTGATTAGCAAAAAATTTGTAAAAACTTTTTGGTAATTTCTGTGGTCTTTACTATCAAAGTCATTTGATATTTGCACAGTTATTTTTTCAAAAAGTCTTTCCTAAAACTTGTTTGTTAATAATGTCTATATGTAATATTTAACATATTGCTTCATTTATTAGGAATATTAATAGCATAGCTACCATTTTTTGGGGTGCTTTGTGCATAACTCCTCCAAATCCCATTTTAAAATTAACAAAACTGAAGCTTAGAGATATTAATTGTTCAAGGTCACAGTGAGTGAGTGAGTGATGGAAATGGAGTTTAGACACACGCCTACCACAACCCCAAACCACATTCTATTCATTACAACATGTAAAACCTCTTGTGAGTGTACACACACGTGCTCATACATGCTCCATACCACTCACTGGAACACAATCAAGGCAAGTGTCAATAAGGAAGGTATGTATAATTAAGGAAATGTTTGAATGGGGAATATGTTTTGCATGGGATTCTTTTGGAATGAAACACAATGGCCCTAGGCTTATCTTCCCATTAGGAACTTTACTAGCGTCTGTGTGGAAAAGTTAATCATTTTAATAAGTTAATAAAATCCACTGGTAGCAAGCATCTCTACATATACATGAATGTTACATGTGCATAATCTGAAAAAGAAAGAAAAACACCAGTGGGTTCTTAACAGGCTTTGTGATGATTCCTATAGGACCTATTGCCTTGATGTGGTGGAGGAGATGCCCACAGCTAAAACCTCCAATACCTGAAGTGTGAGCACAGGACCAGGTGGGAGAGGGAGGGGGAATGAGGTTGAAGTGAAAAGATGACACAGAATTGTCCGGGGTGAGTAAAAACCAAACCTTTCCCTTTTCTCTATACTTCATAGAATTTTCGGTTCCTTAAAAAATGTAATGAATGTAGAAAGGAAACTTCTAGAACCACGTGAAGCTTATTTCCTCTGACCCTTATGCCCTTTCTCCATTGACCTTCTATCAGTGTGGGTGTGGGGAACCTTTATTACTAGGTGGAGATGAAGGCAGGGGGTGGCAACTAATGTTTATCAAGCAACCACCAAAGGCCAGAAACTTGCCTAGATATTTTATATATGTTGCCATCACCCCTATCAAGTAGATATTATTATCCCTATCTTCCAGTTAAGAAACTAAGTCTCTGATAAGCTAAATAACTTGACTATTTAACCCATCTATTAAGTATCAGAGTTAGGATACTAGACCAGTTCTGAAGGCTTTCCACTGCATTGGGAAAAGGAAAAATAGCTTCTGAACTTAACCCCCACAATTTCACAGCCATGGTGAGATTTAAGTTTCTTTGTCCAGTTTCCTAATATCTGAGGTATGAATATGCATTATATTCTTTGGATAAGGATCATGATTAATAATTTTGAATTCCAAATAAACCCCCAAATCACGCTCTAGTCCACACCTTGGAGTTACAGGAGGTTTGCATGATAATAGCAAAACCACCTACCTCCAATTTTGAGAGATGTAGAGCCTCCTTACATTCTTTAGAGTTTTGTACATGTCCGAGGTGTATGATACACACTCTGTGAATTCTCTTCTTATCACACTAGATGTCTGCTGTTTTCCTTCTCTGCTGCTCCATCTCACTGTGGTGGTGTCTTCGGCTCCTTATTTTATCAGGAGAGGTTGTCTACCTCCAGGGTGCACCAGACAGTCCCTCACTGCTGCTGACACTGCCAAGCCATCATATCATGTCCCAGAGCCCCCAGGTCATACCCTGCCTCTGCCCCAATACTAATGCTGCTAATGGTTAAGATTCCAAAGCCAATGAAGCAATTAGCAGGGGCAAAACAAATGGAAAACAAATTTCGCTTACTCATTCACATCTCATGAGGCCTGGGCTAGAGAACCACCAGAGTGACAGGCCCAGGTGTGTGGATGCACCCGGCCTTCCTCCGCACCAACCCACCTCTCTAAAACCCAGTTGTCTGCCCCTCTTTGTCCTCCGTTAGGAAGAAATCTCTCTTAGGAGGTGCCTCTCTCCTTCCTGTGAAGACTGGCTCCAGATGTATGAGGCCCTAGAGACAATCCTAGCTTGGGGCCCACTTGGGATCCCCACTGTGAACATCTGTATGTGGAAAATGTGGTTCAGGGAATTTATGGGCTTGTTCAATATTCCCAAGTTTCTTAGTAGCAGAGATGTACCCAGAGTTTGGCTATTCTGACTCCCAATTTAGAAGAGTATTCTTCTGTTCATTTAGGTATCCAAGACAAGAAAGCTGAGCCTGAAGGACAAGGCCAACGTAGCCAGGCTAAGAAAGAGAGTTGACTTGTGGGCCGTAGGCTGGGGGCTTAGGGAAGATAGGTGTTTTGACTCAGTGAGTTGGAAGGCAACTGAGCTCTAAACTTTCTTGCCAATAAAATTATATTTTCCCCTTAGAAGTTAAGTGAATATTCATTTTCTTTTTCTTAGTAATCACACAGAACTTGAGAATTTGTTAGAATGAGGGAAAGAGGGCAGGAGTTCAGTTAATGCGAGGGGTAGGAGTGGAAGTGAGATCGTGACTTCCAATAAGCTGAGCAAAGGCAATGTGAAATAACCCAGGGGGAGGGCGGTCCAGTTTTTCTGCAACTTGACATTTATATAATGGAGGATGCTTTTTAAGAAAAAAAATTATGCAAAAAAAAAAAAATCTTTCTTTTGCAATTCCTTCAAAGACATAGGACTCCAGGAAGGCACTGCAGTCTGGAACGGTCTTTTGGAAATGAATGGTCCTTCCGTGTAACGCTGATGAGCATCCATACCCCCGCCTAATGACGCCATTTCAGAGACAGTACTAACAACAGCGTAACACAAACCTCGGGCTGAAGGCCTTGAATTTCTTATTGTCTTAATTTCAAAACTTTCTCTACTTGAGTGCTCTTAGGAGTTTGAAGAGGGAAAAGGAGAGGGGGAAAGTAATAAAGATTTGTTTTTCTGGTATGGGAACGTGTTTGTGCATATGTTCCCTTAAAACCACAGTCCACTAAGGGGGGCTTTTCTCGGTCAGTCTTTATACAGTGTGTTCTGGGAAGATTTCAGCACCTTCTTAGCAAACAATCGCCACATAAACCCGCTGTGAATGGCCAGAGAGGACGTGGTCTTTCAGCACTTCTATCTAAAAAACACTGCTGAGGAACTTCCTGAATTAAAGGAAATGGACAAATAAATCTTCCTGGAGAGACACGACCTCTCTGTTTGTCACAAGTGTTTCTTTGGGAACCCAGCTCTCCCAGGAGGGACTGGGAAGTGGAGGGGAAAGGGGAGCAGGGCAAGAAGGGGTTGGGAGAGTGTGGACTTTAGACTGGCTCTAGAGAAAAGAAGAATCTTGATGTATATGCCGATTTCTGCAGCACCAGTTTTCTACCACACTCTTCTGTGGTTTATTTCAATCAATTGCTCTGATGTCTGCAACACGGAGTTGGGAAGACATGGGCACCAGTTCCCACAGCCCAGTGAGATCCACCCCGGGAGAGAGATTCCCAGATGTAAACTTTCCGCCTTCTGCTTGATGTGTCCGGGTGGAGCTCCCAGAACAGAGCTTTGTTTCAGTGCATCTCAAATGCAAAAAGCAGGTGCTTTGTTTGGCCTTCAGCACCTGCAATAACATGCAGAGCACAGAATTCAGGTCCCACATGCTCTTGAGTTAATTTTGCTGGATTAAAGAATATTCAGACCCTGGTGAGTAGGGTGGGCGAGGGTTTGGTGAATTCCAGATGGGATCCTGGCATCTTACTCATCAAGTTCTGCTATTAGCAGCTGCCGCCTGCAGAGGTGGAGATTTCCCAAGAAGAAACTCAAGCCTAGAGAAAAGAAAAAATAAGAACTCTGTCACCTTCAACCACGGACTGCAGAAAATACAGTTTACTTTGGGTAGAATGTGATTAAAGAAATGTTTCCAACACAAAACTGTGGTTGATTGATGGGTAGACATCATTTATTTATATTTTAGGAGTATGTGTAACTTGCACCACAGATGTTTTCAAGAAATTGATGTGCAAACTTGGCTTATCTTCCTCCCTCCCTCCCTCCCTTCCTTCCTTCCTACCTATTGAGTAATTACAGGTTCTACACTAGGTTCTGGGGTAAAATAATGAATAATACAAATAGGATGTGGAGTCTACATTGAAGGAGTTCACAGTCAAGGAGGCACTCATGCAGACACCTGCCAGAAGTACTATATTTCAGGCTAAGCTAGGTAAAAGTCATGGAAAGAGTATAAATTGTGGCTGGAACAAAGGGACAAAAAAGGAAAATCAGAGCAGAATTTGTGAAGTCATAACCCAGAAACTGAAAATATGAGAATCCTGAAGACTGAAAGAGTTGGGCAGTGTGTGGGCAGTGTGAGAAGGCACGGGTGGAAGCCCACGAGTTGGTCCAGGTGAGGCAAGGACTCCAGCCTGTTTGGAGATTTGGTGACAAGAACTGGAAAGGATGCTCTGTGTGCAGATACCAGGAGAAACCTTATTATGGAAAATCTTGAAAAACAACCCAGGTTGGGGGGTGGGGAGAAGATGGCGGCATGAGTAGGGTGGCAGAAATTGCCTCCCAAAACCATATATATTTTGAAAATACAGCAAGTACAATTACTTCTAAAAGAGAGACCAGAAGATACAGTACAACACTACATCTACATCTGCAAGAACTCAGCATCCCACAAAAAGGGTAAGATACAAAGCCGTGACCTGGTAGGAGGAAAAGAAACAGAGTGGGGAGGGAGTGGAAGCACAGGACTGCTAAATAACCAGCCCTGGTGATCTGCACCGGGAGCACAGACACACATCGCATGGTGTACTGGATATTAGAGAAACAGAAAAGTAAAATCCAAGATGGAGACTGTGAGCAGGTCCCCACAACTGGCTCCCCAGGGGAAAAAAGAAAAGCTGGCACTTTAAAAGTCTTAAAGAAACAACAGTATAACAAGTGGACAAGATCATCATGGCACACTCAGACCAGCAGGCTGGGAATCTTATGGAGCTTCATGTGCCCTAACCCTCTGGGTGGCAGCGCAGCTCCAAAGCCCCTCACAGTGATAAGCAGCCTGCTGTTCATTCCCTACCCACTGGCACTGCAAGCAAACCAGCTGATGAGCCATTGCTGCCAATCAGCCGGAGAAGAGGGGTGTGGCGGGGGGGGATAGCCCTGCCCGCAGCAACCACACAGAGTCTTCTCCCAAAAGGCAGCTACCCAGTCCAGACAAACAGGCTGCGCCCAGTGTGCAGCTGCCTGGCCCAGGGAGAGCAAGTGGGGGCAAAGTCCGGAAGGCATGAAGGGGCTCCGCTCTCAAAGGAGAACACATGCTGTGTGCTTGCAAACCCCAGAAGTGTGATAAGCTACCCCGAGGGCTGCCCTGCCCACAGCAGTGAAGGGGATTAACCCAGAGACTGCTCACTGTGTGCGGAAACTGACACAGGCAGGGGAGAAGGACAAGGTAACCAGGAAGCAGGAAGGGACGTTGTTCTTCCAGCTGACACACGTGCCACTTGCCAGTGATCACTTCTATCGCCATGAAAAGGCAGAAGAATCTGGTCCAGTCAAAAGTCACTCAAACAATGCGAGAGAGAGGGCCTAGTGAGAAAGATATAACCAATCTTCAAGAAAAAGAATTCAAAATAAAAGTTATAACCTTGCTGATGGAGCTGCATAGAAATATGCAAGAGCTAAGAGATGAAGTCTGGAGGGAGATTACAAAAATGAAACAATCTCTGGAAGGACTTAAGAGCAGACTGGATGAGGTGCAAGAGACTGTTAATGGAATAGAAATCAGAGAACAGGAATAGAGAGAAGCTAAGGCAGAGAGATAAAGGATTTCCTGGATGAAAGAATATTAAGAGAACTGTGTGATCAATCCAAAAGGAAAAATATTTGCATTATAGGGGTACCAGAAGAAGAAGAGAGAGAAAAAGAGATGTAAAGTGTCTTTGAAGAAATAATTGCTGACAATTTCCCTAAGCTGGGGAAGTAAATAGTCTCTCAGAACATGGAAGCTCACAGATCTCCCAACACTAGGGACCCAAAGAGAATAACACCAAGACATAGAATAATTAAAATGGCAAAGATCAAAGACAAGGACAAGGTATTAAAGGCAGCTAGACAGAGAAAAAAGATCACCTACAAAGGAAAACCCATTAGGCTATCATCAGACTTCTCAACAGAAACCTTACAAGCCAGAAGAGAATGGCATGATATATTTAATGCAATGAAACAGAAGGGCCTTGAACCAAGAATACTGTATCCAGCAAGATTATCATTTAAATTTCAAGGAGGGATTAAACAATTTCCAGATAAGTAAAAGTTGAAGGAGTTTGCCACCCAGAAGCCACCTCTACAGGGTATTTTGAAGGGACTGCTCTAGATGGAAGTACTCCTAAGGCTAAATAAATGTCACCAGAGAAAACAAAATCACAGCAAAGGAAGCAGACCAACCAAATACTAACTAAAGGCAAAAAACAAAATCAACTATCCACAAAAGCAGTCAAGGGAAACACAAAAGAGTACAGAATAAAACACCTAACATATAAAGAGTGGAAGAGGAAGAATAAGAAGGGAGAGAAATAAAGAGTCATCAGACTGTGTTTATAATAGTGTAATAAGTGAGTTAAAGTTAGATGGTTATGTAGTAAAGAAGCTACCCTTGAACCTTTGGTAGCCACAAATCCACAGCCTGTAATGGCAATAAGTACATACCTATTGATAATCAACCTAAATGTAAATGGACTGAATACACCAATCAAAAGACACAGAGTAATAGAATAGATAAAAAAGCAAGACCTGTCTACATGCTGCTTACAAGAGACTCACCTCAAACCCAAAGACATACATAGACTAAAAGTCAAGGGATGGAAAAAGATATTCCATGCAAACCATAGGGAGAAAAAAGCAGGTGTTGCAGTACTAGTATCAGACAAAATAGACTTCAAAACAAAGAAAGTAACAAGAGATAAAGAAGGACATAGCATAATGATAAAGGGGCCAGTCCAACAAGAGGAAATAACCATTATAAATATCTATGCATCCAACATAGGAGCACCAACATATGTGAAACAAATACTAACAGAATTAAAGGAGGAAATAGAATGCAATGCATTCATTTTAGGAGACTTCAACACACCACTCACTCCAAAGGACAGATCAAACAGACAGAAAATAAGTAAAGACACAGAGGCACTGAACAACACTCTAGAACAGATGGACCTAATAGACATCTACAGAACTCTACACCCAAAAGCAGCAGGGTACACATTCTTCTCAAGTGCACATGGAACATTTTCCAGAAGAGAACACATACTAGGCCACAAAAAGAGCCTCAGTAAATTCAGAAAGATTGAAATTCTACCCTCTCAGATAACAAAGGTATAAAACTAGAAATAAATTGTACAAAGAAAACAAAAAGGCCCACAAATACATGGAGGCTTAACAACATGCTTCTAAATAATCAGTAGATCAAATGACAAAATTAAAACAGAGTTCAAGCAATATATGGAGGACAAATGATAACAACAGCACAATGCCCCAACTTCTGCAGGATGCAGTGAAGGCAGTTCTAAGAGGAAACTATATAGCAATGCAGGCCTATTTAAAGAAGGAAAAACAATCCCAAATGAATCATCTAAAGTCACAATTATTGAAGCTGGAAAAAGAAGAACAAATGAGGCCTAAGGTCAGAAGACAGAGGAACATAATAAAGATCAGAGAAGAAATAAATAAAATTGAGAAGAATAAAACAATAGAAAAAAATCAATGAAACTAAGAGCTGGTTCTTTGAGAAAATAAACAAAATAGATAAAACCCTAGCTAGACTTATTAAGGTAAAAAGGGAATCTATACACATAAGCAGAATCAGAAATGGGAAAGGAAAAATCATGATGGACACCACAGAATTACAAAGAATTATTAGAGAATACTATGAAAATCTATACACTAACAAGCTAGATAACCTAGAAGAAATGGGCAACTTTCTAGAAAAATACAACCTTCCAAGACTGACCAAAGAAGAAACAGAAAATCTAAGCAGACCAATTACCAGCAATGAAATTGAATTAGTAATCAAAAAGTTACCCAAGAAAAAATTTCCCGGACCAGATGGATTCATCGCTAATTTTTATCAGACATATAGAGAAGACATAATACCCATTCTCCTTAAAGTTTTCCAAAAAATAGAAGAGGAGGGAATACTTTCAAACTCATTCTATGAAGCCAGCATCACCCTAATACCAAAACCAGGCAAAGACCCCACCAAAAAAGAAAATTACAGACCAATATCCCTGATGAACATAGATGCAAAAATACTCAACAAAATTTTAGCAAACCGAATTCAAAAATACATCAAAAGGACCATACACCATGATCAAGTGGGATTCATTTCAAGGATGCAAGGATGGTACATCATTCGAAAATTCATCAACATCATCCACCATATCAACAGAAAGAAGGACAAAAGCCACATGATCATCTTCATAAACACTGATAAAGCATTCGACAAAATTCAACATCCATTCATGATAAAAACTCTCAACAAAATGGGTATAGAGTGCAAGTACCTCAACATAATAAAGGCCATATATGACAAACCCACAGCCAACATCATACTTAACAGTGAGAAGTTGAAAGCTTTTCACCTAAGATCAGGAACAAGGCAGGGATGCTCACTCTCCCCACTGTTATTCATCATAGTACTGGAGGTCCTAGCCTCAGCAATCAGAAAAAAACAAAGAAATAAAAGGCATCCAGATTAGTAAAGAAGAAGTCAAACTATCACTATTTGCAGATGACATGATAATGTACATAAAAAAGCCTAAGACTCCACCTAAAAACTACTAGAACTAAAATCTGAATTCAGCAAAGTTTTGGGATACAAAATTAATACACAGAAATCTGTTGCTTTCCTGTACACTAACAATGAACTAGTAGAAAGAGAAATCAGGAAACAATTCCATTCACAATTGCATCAAAAAGAATAAAATACCTAGGAATAAAACTAACCAAGGCAGAGAAAGACCTATACCCTGAAAACTACAAGACATTCCTAAAAGAAATTAAAGAGGACACTAATAAATGGAAATTCATTCCATGCTCTTGACTAGGAAGAATTAAAATAGTCAAAATGGTCATCCTACCTAAAGCAATCTACAGATTCAATGCAATCCCTATCAAAGTACCAACAGCATTCTTCAACAAACTTGATCAAATAGTTTTAAAATTCATATGGAACCACAAAAGACCCCGAATAGCCAAAGCAATCCTGAAAAGGAAGAATAAAGCTGGGGGGATCTCGCTTCCCAACTTCCAGCTCTACTACAAAGCCACAGTAATCAAGACAATTTGGTACTGGCACAAGAACAGACCCACAGACCAGTAGAACAGAATAGAGAGTCCACATATTAACCCAAACATATATGGTCAATTAATATATGATAAAGAAGCCATGGATATACAATGAGGAAATGACAGCCTCTTCAACAACTGGTGTTGGCAAAACTGGACAGCTATATGTAAGAGAATGAAACTAGATCATTGTCTAACCCCATACACAAAAGTAA
The DNA here is from genome assembly GCF_030020395.1 of Manis pentadactyla. Taxonomy (NCBI): domain Eukaryota; kingdom Metazoa; phylum Chordata; class Mammalia; order Pholidota; family Manidae; genus Manis; species Manis pentadactyla. The sequence continues at coordinate 38,307,597 of NC_080032.1, read as the reverse complement.
ACTCAAAATGGATCAAAGATCTGAATGTAAGTCATGAAACATAAAACTCTTAGAAAAAAAATAGGCAAAAATCTCTTGGACATAAACATGAGCAACTTCTTCATGAACATATCTCCCCAGGCAAAGGAAACAAAAGCAAAAATGAACAAGTGGGACTATATCAAGCTGAAAAGCTTCTGTACAGCAAAGGACAGCATCAATAGAACAAAATGGCATCCTACAGTATGGGAGAATATATTCATAAATGACATATCTGATAACACCCAAAATATATAAAGAGCTCACACACGTCAACAAACAAAAAGCAAATAATCCAATTAGAAAATGGGAAGAGGATCTGAACAGACACTTCTCCAAAGAAGAAATTCAGATGGCCAACAGACACATGAAAAGATGCTCCACATCACTAATCACCAGAGAAACGCAAATTAAAACCACAATGAGATATCGCCTCACACCAGTTAGGATGGTCAACATCCAAAAGACAAGCAACAACAAATGTTAGTGAGGATGTGGAGAAAGGGGAACCCTCCTACACTCTTGGGAATGTAAATTAGTTCAACCATTGTGGAAAGCAGTATGGGGGTTCCTCAAAAAGCTCAAAATAGAAATACCATTTGACCCAGGAATTCCACTCCTAGGAATTTACCCTAAGAATGCAGCAGCCCAGTTTGAAAAAGACAGATGCACCCCTATGTTTATCACAGCACTATTTACAATAGCAAAGAAATGGAAGCAACCTAAGTGTCCATCAGTAGATGAATGGATAAAGAAGATGTGGTACATATACACAATGGAATGCTATTCAGCCATAAGAAGAAAACAAATCCTACCATTTGCAACAACATGGATAGAGCTAGAGGGTATTATGCTCAGTGAAATAAGCCAGGCAGAGAAAGACAAATATCAGATGATTTCACTGATTTGTGGAGTACAAGAACAAAGAATAGACTGAAGGAACAAAACAGCAGCAGACTCACAGAACCCTAGAATGGACTAACAGGTGCCAAAGGGAGAGGGACTGGGGCAGATGGGTGGGAAGGGAGGGATAAGTGGGAAAAAGGGGCATTACAATCAGCACACATGGTGTGGGGGCGGCACAAGGAGAATAGTGCAACACAGAGAAGACAAGTAGTGATTCTATAGCATCTTACTTCGCTGATGGACAGTGACTGTAATGGGGTATGTGGTGGGGACTTGATAATGGGGGGAGTCTAGCAATCATAATGTTGTTCATGTAATTGTAGATTAATGATACCAAAGTAAAAAAACAAAAACAAAAAACAACACCCCAGGGTGTCATCAGTAAAGAGCTATTTGTGTGTTTTTAACTTGGTGGTGATATGATTCTTTCTGGATTATGTTTTGTTTTGCTTTGTTTTGTTTTTAAGGCTCACTCAAAGGTTACTGCCTGAGGAATGAATTACAGGATCAGAAGCTGGGGTGATGAGAGCAGTTGGAAGAACAGAGCTATGAGTTGTGATGACACTATGGACCTTGGGGTCGTAACAAGGACAGACCGAGCAGGAAGGAACTCAGGCGTGTTAAGGAGATGGAACTGTCTGGACTCTGTCATCACTGAGATGCAGGTGAAGGAATGGTTTAAGCTGCCTCCCAGGTATCTTGGTGGCGGGTGAGGTCTCAGGCAGGTATTCACTGAATAGCAATTAGAGAGGGGACCCAAGTACAAGGTCAGAATTGGAAGAAAGGTAACTAAACCCAGCAGAACTTAGAGAATAAAGTACACCAACAAGGATTACTGTATAAAATACTTTGAGTTATTCAGGATTTAAGATATGATAAAAAAATGATGTCATGAATTCACATAGTAATTATTCATTTACAAAACACATACATTATCTCACTTTGGTTTTGACTTTTACATGCACTGAGAGGAGAAAGGATGGAGCTATAAAACCAGTGTTAGAAAACAGAGTAAATGGAATTCAGAGTGACTGACAGGCATGTTCAAGATCACACAGCTGTAGTGGAGGTGAGGCAAAGAGCCAAATTATGTATCTAAGTCCTAGTGCAGGGATAGAAGCACAGACTGAACACCTGTAGAGCTTCATTTTCCTTTTCCTCTAGAATTATTTTTGCCATTGGCACTGTGAAGATACCTCCAGTTTCCGGATTTGGGGACAGTTTCTCCAGGGGGTCTCTACATCGCTCACTGGAAATTTAAGGTCTTATTTGAGTTGCCTAAAACTATGTCTAGGCGAGGAAGGCTTGATATTCCATTACCTTGAATGATCCATTATCTTACAGGGTTCTGAAGTACTAGCCACCCCATTTATCATCGTAAGACCTGAAACTGAAGAGGAATAGGCAAATATACTGCCATCTTTTCCTTTCTATGGAAAACGGGAAACAAAACCCAGAAAACTTGCTATATTTCCTCAGGTCAAATGACAGACACTGACCCTTGGCATTCAATTCATCTAGCTCCAAAACAAACACAGAATGATGTGAGCCTGCAAAAAGCATGCCAAATTAGGCATATCAACCTTTTTCTTGCCTAGAAAAGGACAATTTTTCCTACTATTCTAGGTAGGACTCTGGATGAGAAAGTAAAAGCTCTACTATAAATTAAAGAGTGAAGAATGCAAGGAAGGTGCTTTGCAGCTGCTCAGAAAATCATATACAGTTGGAACATCTGTATCAATGTTAGCTTTCTTCTGTCAATTCTACTGATCCTCAGCTTCCTCCTAGGCTTACTATACTCTTTGCTCATTGGTTGCAATTGAGGGAAATGTCTCTTCACATATTATTTAAGTAGGTGGAGAAAAAAAGGTATCATGATTCCTCTCTTCTCTGAACAGAGGAAAACACCCTTGACTTATTTGCACAGCAAGGTCTAGCCTTGGAAGTAGATGTTGCCATTCAGTACACCTTTAGTGTCAAACTGAAGTTAAAAAGTGATGGAGTTCAGAAAAAGTAAAAGCATTTGGCACAACTGACCCCTGGTTCCTCCTCCTTCAGATGTTTGTTTCCTCCTGGTGCCCAGGACACCTTTCTCTCTTGCTTTGCTCCTTTCTCCCAGACACACTCATAAAATAAAAGCCCTTCATTTGTCCCCCTCTTCCTGACCTCAGCCTCAAGTCTCACTGCTTCGCCCTCTCTCTTTACTTTCTAATTCTTACCTCTGGTGACTCTATGCAATCCCATGCTTTAGTTAGCCTCTTTAGCCTAATGAATACCAAAATTACATCACCAGAGCTGTTGTTTCCTACAAAATCTATATTGGTACAACTAATAGCCAACCTGACATCTCCACTCAGGTATTTACCAGCATCTAAAACTCAACATGTCAAGACACACTCTTGATGTCCACTCAGTCCTATCTCCAAGCTCATGCCTCTTCCCATTCCCCTATGATTTCAAGCAGCATCACCACATCTTTATTCCTTCAGGGGTTTAGGGAAAAACCCTAGGAATCACCTTCATTGTCTATTTCTCTATCATCTCACATCCACTCCATCAGCAAACCTGTCTGCTCCACCTTCACAATGCGTCCCAAAGCCAGTTGCCTCTCTATCACTCTTGCAGAGGTTATTGCAATCAGCTCCCAGCTTGCTCCCTCTTCCTCTCTTGTCTCCCTAAGCCTATCATCCCTCCACCCAACAAAGGTATTATTTTGAAATTTAAATGGATCATGTGATCCTCTCAGAATACAATGCACACTCTGTTGCATGACCTTCTACTTGATCTGGTATCTGCCTTCTTCTTGGATTTCATCTCCTGACACTGTGCTCTTCTTGCTCTGCTCTGACCACACTTCCTCACGGTGCCCTGCATACCCCAGCACTGCTTACAGCAGGGCCTTTGCACATACTGTTCCTCTCCTTGGAATTTTCTTCCTGCAGTTATTTACATAGCTCAGTTCTCATCCCTCAGGTTTCGAGTTAAATGTTACATTCTCAAAGGGCCTTTTTTCATACCCAACCCTTTTGCTCTCTATAATCTGCTGTATTTTTTCTTGAAAATACTGTCTTGATACAGAAATTGTATGCATCAATTTTTGTTAGTTTACTATTTTTGTTGTTTCTTTCTCCCTATGTTCATAGGAATTGTGTTTCTTTTGTATTGTCTATGTATCTTCAATACCTATAAAGGCCCCCGGACACACAGTAGGCACTAAACATTTGATGAGTGAGTTGACAAATGAGTGCATCTACAAGATTTAACCTACCTAGGAAACAAGGCCTCCTCATTTCCAATTTGTGTAAATTAAGCTGTGTGTGTGTGAGTGTGTGTGTGTGCTATTCAAGCTAACATAGGGAAATTATTGATCTCAACATTTACAACTAACTCACATAATTAGTTGGAGAAAGTATATCTTCCAAACATCAACTGGATGGCATAAACATCTACTCATACTGCTGTCAATATTAGCAAGCAAGTTGTGGAATGACTTTCTCCAGAATCTTCTAGCTGAGAAGGCAGATATTTGCATGACCTGATATCCTTGGGTGTGTACTTATTTTCTCTCATCCAAGAAAGAGTGACTGAGTGCCAACTATATGCCAACCCCTGTGATAAATACAAAAACATGCAATGGGAAAGGCAGAAAAAACTCTGCCCTCATGCTCCTGATGAGGAAGCCAGACACTGAAGAAATAATTACAAAAAGCAAGAGAAATGTGGGAATCATAGAACACACTAGGAAACCATATGCCCACATTTATATAAGGAAAACGCAGCTTACAGAGAAAGTATGGCTAACTCCAGGCTCACCACCAGTTTATGGCTTCAATCTCAATCAGCTATTTATTAGTTTTTTTCTCTAATTAGGAGATGTACATTTTGGTTTGGCCAAAACAATGCTGGTTTATCCCTTCACTAGAGTTATCAGTATCTCCCTCCTTTCATTCTCATATGAATCCTAGTTTGGATAACATGGCATCGTAACTGTCACACTGCCTATACGGGAACAGAATGGAGGGCACTAGAAGGAGCTGCTACACCACTGATTTGACTGGGAAACCAGTCTTACCCCTTGTGTGAAAATTGATATATTTGAGTTCATACAATCCTAACAATAGTTCTTTAGACTACAAATCAATCTTGGAGAATCCGCCACTGCTGAGCTAAGAGAACACCTCCCAGTAGGATTTTAACTGTATGGAGATTAATTGATCCTGTTCCCAGGAGTTCTGAGCCTGAAATCGCTGTAGAGAAGCACAAGCAGTCACAGCCAAACCAGAGGGAGTCAGGGGAATGACAGAGACAATAAAGTATAGGCTGCAAATGGAAACACTGCAGAGAAACAAAATGACCAGGTCACGAGGGCTGCTGTTCTATCATCAACATCAAATAATATTTTATTTCTCTTTGAAGCATACTGCCCAAATGCTAACATTTTCCTTGGTTTGCTAATTCCCTATATTTATTCACAAACTGAAACTACTACATGGTATATTTATAGGATATGTGTACTCTCTCTTTGAGTGCCTCTCTGTATTACGCAAACTGGAGAACATCCAAGTCTTCACATGCTACATTATAGAGTTTGAGCCACATTCTACAAGTACAACAGAGGCTAAGGATTAGCCATGACTTGGAAAGTTGACCCAGGACCATGTCATCTGGGGTCCACTTAACCCTCACATTATCCTGTAGGTGGAGACTGGCCTAGACCAGAGCACAGCAAGACCTAAAACATGGGGAGTCTGCATTCAGTGCACAAATCTCTTCTGCCTGTGGGTCTCTGCAGTGTAGACAAGCTGCTGTGAAAGTAGTTTGGTCCATGGGGAACACACAGGCTTCTGGGAGCCAGGCCTTAGAGTGTCAGATGGCAGCTGTTGTCTGAGAATGTTCATTGTCAGAACCTGGAAATCTTGGGGACAATGGGATGCTGCGTTCCACCTGTGCATGGGAGGAAGTCCCTGGTGCCCAAGGAATCTGAGCTTGGGTTCAAACCCTCCCTCTGGGAGAAGGGCATGGAGCAGACATTGCTGGCTTATTGCCCAAGTAAGAAAAAGTGACCTTCCATGGTCTGCTCATCCTCACATTGCCATGCACACCGGCTAAATATCTGCTCTGATTATTTATTTATATCCCAAGTTGTGAGGGATTATTTATCCTCTCAATTTGGCCTCCTCCGGAAATGCAGTCTTTTTAGATGTAGGCTGCTCTGGCAATATGGAGTCCGATACATTATAGAAAATTAACCTTGAGGCATAGTTTGATGGTCCAACTACTTTCTAAGCTGTCATTCAAAGGAATTACTCCACAGCAATGACTGTTTTGAGGGCTCATCATTATTTCACCATTATGTGAATTTTTTACTCTGACTTCGTCTTTCAATTTTTGTTTTCAATGTAAGGAAAGTTAAATGTTACAGAAACTATTAAAGTCCCCTTTGTATTCTTATTTCCAAAACCTCGTTTCTAAAACAGCCACTATCATGAGTTTGTCATTGATCTTTGCAGTACATTTTTAAATATTTTTCTTACATATCTATTTACCCAATAAAAATGTAAAGTGAATGCTCTGCAATTAAAATTTATATAAATGGCATCATACCCTGCATATCAATCTGTAATTGGCTTTTTTTTTACCCTTTTTTAAAATTTGGATTATGTGTTATACATAATAGTAAAATTAAAGAAAATCAGTGAAATGACCAGCCACCTGCCTACAATTCAACTTACTGAATATTTCCAGCCATTAAAAGCTCCCTATGTGCCACTAACTGATTTCTGATCCCTCTCCTTTCCCCTGGATATAACAACTACCTTGGAAATTCTACTACTTCTCTTAAACCTTGCATCACATATGACTAGATTTCTACAAATATGTTAATTACTTCTACTTGCCTTTTCACATTACCTAAATGAACTTATACAGAATGCATTCTGTTTTAGAGTGATTCATGTTGATGCCTGGAGCTGTGATTGGCTCACATGTTAATAACACGATAGGAAGAACTATCCATGTTGATATATAGATGTAGTTGATTCACAATAAATTGTGTGTATTTATGCAATGTGACAATCTTGGTCTTCTAATAGGAAAGTTTAATGCATTTATATTTGCTATTACTGCTATTTCAAATGTGTATTAATACCCTAGAACATCCTGGGAAAAATTTCCAATATTCAATACCTGTAAATGTTAGATAAAATATTTAAGACACATTTGCAAAGTATGGCTGTACAAATGAAGGAATCACAAACCAGTGCTATGTATCAGTGTGGGGCAGAGTGTTTCTAAGCCCAGTTCATCAGTACTTTCAAAGTCATTTCCTGATCATAACACCTGACCCCTGTTCCCATGAGGACATGAGAACACCATCCCCTAAATGCACATGACTGCAAGGCCTCCACTCCCTCTCACACTCTACCTTTGACATCTCTCTTCAGTTCTGGTACCTGGAGATTTGCCATTCTTTGTTTTGATTATGTGGTTGAAAGATTCACATGCATTGACCATTTACCTTTAGGGGAAAAAAGTATTTATTCAGAATTTCTGTATGTTCAAAGTAGAATAAGAAATCTTCCATATCTGTCTGGTCTGCCATAAAAATGCAACACTTGATGAGATTCATACACAGACCAGGCTTTATAAGGTACATAATGCTACATCACAATGGAGTCAAGTTGTTTCTGACTGACCTCTAAATGAGCAAAATTATTTCTTGAGATTTAAAAAGATATATTTACAAATAAAATATATATCATATATTAGATCCAAATATGTATATATGAAAATACTATATGCAATATGCAGTATATTACATGTAATGTATACATATTATATGTATTATACATATCCACATATTACATATAACATAAATCACATAGTATATGTTTAAGCAAATAGGTATTTAAATAATAAACACAAATATTATTAGAGCTAATTTTTGTGTATCATTGCAAGATTTATATTTTGGTTTCCCAAAGTACTCACAAGACTAAAGAAATGCACTTTTTTTCTAAGCACTACAGAAAAATATAAAACCAAAATTATTTTCTTCCCCTCTAAAATTTTTTTCAGAATAAGGGTAAGACAAAGACAAATTAAGAGTTCAAAAATGGAACAACTTATATTAATTTCTTATTCTTTTATTTCCATTTGGTTTTCATAACTACTTTCAGGCTGAATTAGTCACATCAGAACAGTCAACCCATATTCAATAGAACACCCACAAGTATTTACAATACAGATGAAATTCACATTGTCCTCAAATGACCATTAAACTCCCTTTAATTCCTTAAGGGAAAAGAATTACAAAACCTAAGAGGAATAAGGAGCCCACAGCATGATGTGATGTGATCAGGACTGCTAAAAGACATCATTTCTCACAAATATCTCCACTTTGTAGGTCTGGGTCCTGAGAGTCCATGACTGCAAATTCAAGGCTTTCCATTAAAGTTTCCTGAAGCATCAAATAATTCTAAAGGTCAAAACACATTAACTCATAATTAACCACTAACATCTTAACATTAATTAGTACAGAAAGCTTTTCAAAGTGTATGATTCCTGAGTACACTAGCACCACTATGCTTTTTAAAAAGGGCTTGGGTTCCTCAAAAAATTAAACAGTATTATCACCTGATGTATCAAGTCCACTCCATGGTATACACCCAGAAGAAATGAAAATAGGTATTCAAACAAAAATTTGTACACAAATATTCACCATTCAATCCTATTCACAATAACCAAAAGATGAAAACTGCCTGTGTCCATCAGCTGATGAACAGATAAACAAATGGAAAATCCTTACAGAGGAATATTAGTTGGCCATAAAAAAGGAATGATGTACAGATACATGTGTAATGGGGTTAGGCCTCTAAACACAATACTAAATGAAAGAGGTCAGACACAGAAAGAAGGCCACATATTATGCTATATAATAACATTTATTTGAAATATCCAGACTAGGTACCTCTGTAGAGACAAAAAGCAGATCGGTGGTTGTGAGGAGCTGGAAGGAAGGGTAATGGGAGGTAACTGTGAAATGGGTGCAGGATTTCCTCTTAGAGATGTGGAACAAGATAGAGGTGGTGTTTGTACAACATTATAAATGTACTAAATGCCATTAAATTGTACACTTTGAAATGATTAATTGTATGTTGTGGAAACATTTTAAACTGAGAACTCCTGTAACAACTTCTGTTTGTTGAATTCAGAATTTCTCAAATGCCTTGGATCACAGAAACCTCATGCTTTGTCTTTGCAAGTCTGCATTTTGGCTCATGGAGAAAGAGAATGGAGTAAAAAGCAGATACATCCTAATACTGGTGAGGACAGAGAAAAGAAATCCACAGGAGGGAGCCTTTAAATATCAAGGACAGCACAGGAGAAAAACAAAAAGACCATACGGAAAGGAGTGGTGGGTGGGTAACTAAAATTAAATTGCAAAGTAATGTGGATAATGTCAGTGAGGTGAAAACTGAAAGATTTGTACCCACATGTCCTAAGTCAGGTTTTCCAGGAAATAGATTCTGAGAAGATGTGTTGGTAGGAAGTTTCAGGAGATCTGCCTAAGGACCCACATCTGTGTAGGAGGTGAGGAGCAAAGGGCTGGAGGAGGAAGAAGTTGAACTGTGGCGGAAGCCCAACAAAGCCCTCAACCAGTCCTGAAGGATGCTGTGGGGCTGTATGGCCCTCAGCATTGTCCAATCCCTGAATGTCCTCCCCAGCTAGCCATGGGATGCTGCCTGCCCCAAGGGTCTGTACTTGATTGAGGTAGACAACCCTTGCAGAGAGATTCATCATAAGCCATCAGAAGGCAACACTACTGGCAGCTAGGTAATCAAATGCCTCCATCCTGAAGTGGGAATCCGGATGCCACACCACACGATCCACTCCATTAGGCCACAATTTTCTGAAAAGTGCTCATGATCCCATAGAAGAAATAACAAAAAGACCTTTTTCCACACCCACACATCTAAGGAATATCACCTACAAGAAATCGACACTCACTAATCCTGAATGATTTCCCATTCCCCTCCATTTGTTGATGCATCAGGCACTTTTATTTTGTGAAGAGGAAAAATATAAGCTCATTTTCTAGCAGAACACCCTCTATAGCAGAGAAGCCCACTAAGTCTGCATTCACATTACTCCACAAAGGGTTGTGACAGGCAAGTTACTCTCCAAGTGAAATGATTTCTTGCTGATATCCCCAGATTTTCATTAATTCACACCAATGCTGCTGCTTACTTTTGGTCCCTGTCCCTTCTGCCATGGTGTATCTACCTTCTACACCAAAATCATGGCAACAGAGGAGAGGTGAGAGTTAAAAATAGAGACTGGCAGGTCCCATTCCAGATGAATTAAACCCGAACACCTAAGGAAGGAGCACAACCATCCATCTTCTGTGTTTTGTGGTTCTTACGGATATAAATGTTGGAGAACTATTATTATAAATTCTCTAATCTGCCCTAGTTTGAGCCAGATCATGAGGGAGTCATGAGTTTGTGGTCCATCACTTTCATCCTGGCAACTCTTCTGTTACTTAATTGGGCTTAGGGCAGATGCCAGGAGCCAAAACTACAGTGTATTGCATGAAACTCCTCTATACAACGCATGTCTACATTCACCATTGACGTGATGTTTATGACATTACATGGTGTCCTCTCTAGAAAGACACATGGGAGAAAATTCTGATCTCAGAATCAATCATTGTTCTTCAGCAGCTAAACAGTTTTAATATTATAAATAACATGAATCACCCACCTGTATTGTTTCCTTCTTCTTGTTGTTGGTTTGCAGAAACTTAGAATCAAGTTGTGGGCACACCTCTGGCAAATATGCATGACTTCATTATGTGATTTTTGTGTCCTGACTCATCTCTGCTTTCACTGGACTTTCCTGACTTCATTTTGTTCTCATTTATTTGCTATTTCATAGACATCTTAATAAGTTACCTCAAATCCTTTCTGGAACAAGCCCAGATATAAATAACCAAATGTATTCACATTATTAACAAGTAGACGGTCACTGGACAAATCTAAAATATCCTTGAAATATCTTAACAGCAAAGAAGCAACCCCCTGCCAGTATATTTTAAGTGCTTTTGCACAGAACACTGTGTGAAGTAATTCTAGTAATGCTGCAAACAATTAATTGATAGAATTTCAACTTTTGACACCAAGAACTAGTCTAACGAGATTCTGTGACTTGGCACATCAGTGGACATAGTAAAAAATAAGAGGCCCTGGGCATTTCCAAAGAATTATTGAGGAAGGAATTTAGAAAATGTCCTCCAATCATAATTCTCTCTCCTTTGTCCCTAATCTTGCTTGCTTAGGCATGCTTAGGCATAAAAATAATATGAAGGTTACAGAACCCAAGATTTGATTAAAATATTTCTGGCTTTCTGAGCATTTACACAAAACAAATTCCCCCCTTTCATCCGGTTGAAATGCATGAGTTAACACTTTGCTATTAGATGAGGAAATTCCTAATAAATGTTGGTTGCCATGATTTAGTTCACCTTGGAAAAGTAAAAGTTAACTGAAAATATATTGAAGCTTAGTGTTACTACACTATAGATGAACTTGCATTTTGTAGTAGGTATGAACTATAAAGGTACATTATAATTAGTTCTGGATGTTTCCTAGAACTGTGTAAAATATCTGAGTCAACCAGAAATGAGCTCATACTTCTAATGACTTAGGAGCAAAGAAGTTAATCACAAAACAGCTCCCCTCTCCCACTGTTACTGAAGTTATGTTGAGAAAGATGAGAACTGCACAGGGTTCTGCCTCTGAGAACAGTTAGGGGAAGGAAAGATAGAGCCCTGGAAAACCTTGGGGTCTCTCAGAATGAAGCTTCTACAGCTCTAGTAGGCAGCATTCCACACAGCAGTTAAGCAGCTTCTGGCTTTAGACTGCGTGGAGTTAAACCCTGGCCCTAATACTATACTAGCAGGTAACCCTGGGAAATTCAACTTAGCCTCTCTGTACCGCAGTCTCTTTCTATAGAGTACGGACAATAATTTTATCTCGCGGAGTTGTTTTGAGCAGTAAATGAGCTTATCTATAGAGAACTTGTAAACCTAGACAATAAAACCAGTTTAATAACTATTAGCTTTAATTTAAATTCCTCTCTGGATGTTGTCTTGAGACACAGAGCTAGCTGAATTCTTTACTGGGAAATCTGACAGGAAGCCAGCCCAGTAAGAGCAAATACCACCCTAATTGTCACTAGTTCTATCCGTAACGAGGAGGTCTGGTCAACATAACTAAGGTCAGAATGAAGGAGCCTTGTATGCTTCGCTAAATAGTTGGGACTTCATTCCAGAGACAAACAAGAATCACTGGAGGGTTGAATGGGAAGAAGGAAATGGTCAGATTTGTTTTTCAGAAGGAATTTTTTGTGGATAGAGAATTGTTGAGGTTAGAGAAAAACAGTAAGAGAAAAAGAAGTATGGGTGCATGTGTGTTTCAGTATGTGTATATTTCTTTTTCTTCCTTTCTTTGTTTTCTTTTCCTTACAAATGAAATCCGTTTGTGCCCAGTCCCACGCTGCAGGCTGGTAAGGCAAATTCTCAAACTCATCCATGACCAAGACTCCTTGATCGGATCCTGCTGTTTCTCCATCCTCAGACATGCGCATTCCCTTCCAAGATTCAGGACGGCTCCTCCAGATGTGGGCATCCTGACTCATCTCCACGCATCAGGGAAAGAAAAAGGAGAAAACAGGGTTGTGCATCCCTCCTCTACGAATACTTCCTGGAAGTCACACATGAGACTTCTGCCTACTTCTTACTTGATCTCAGAACATGGTGACGGTTACCCATCTACAAATGAATCTAGAAAAACGTGGTCTTTATTTCAAGGGAATGTGTTAACTTAAGATATCTAATTATTAAGCTATTATAGGATCAACTTCATGCAAAAGGAAGAATCAAGGAGGCCCCTGATTTCTGGTTTCGATGAAATGTCGGAGAGTGGTTTCATTCACCAATGTAAGGAGGAACTAGTTTGTAAGGAACATCAAAGGTCGGGAATCTGCGCCCCAATTCGGGGTGTGCTGACTGTTCTTGTAAATGAAGGCTCATTGAAATACAACCATCAGCATGTGTTCAGTGTTGTCTCTGGCTATTTCAGTGCTACAGTGCAGAGCTGAGTAGCTGTGACAAAGACCGTGTGATCACACAGTCTGACACATTTACTAACCAGTTCCTTAAAGAGAAAGCTTGCCAACTCCTAATTTGATAATATATAAAGCACTGAATACGGTATCTAGCAGATAGTAAGTGCTAATAAATTTTAGATGTTTTTCTTTTTACTTTTAAATCCAAATCTTGATTGTTAATGTCTTCATTATTGGAAATTTGCCTTCAGATGTCCTGGAAAGGTGATCCATCCTTGCTAATTTTCATGTTGGTGGTAGTAAAATTTTCATGTCTCTCCATTTTATCTAAAGGCATGTACACGTAATTTCAGCCGCATGGATCTTTATGAGTGTGGAGATCATGCCTACCTAACTCAGCCACATGGAAATTATTTTCAATTTAAAAGCCCTTAAAACCAACAGATGACTTCATTTCTTATACTTGTAATTACTATGAGAGCCAAAATATTCTACCTTTGAATGCCAAGGCAAATTAATTCAGAAGGTTTTTAAAAATCAGTAATGCTGAGCATAAAAAGGGAAGTAAAAGTGAGATTCAATTAAAGTGTAATATTAATGGTTGTCACATATGAAAATCAAGAATGAGCTAGAACAGCAAACAAAATGAAGTAAGACCCATGGATCCCATGCCCTATTTTCCATTTACTTTAAACACACAATTAAAAGATTTCAGCATTAAAATGAAAATGCTAGGCTATAGTAATATATTAACTGTTAACCCAAATGATGTTCAGAGTTTGGTGGAAAGAATTTTCTTCTGGAGAATATGGAAAATATGCTTACTTGATATTTTTGACTATATTCAGTGGGAATTGTCTATAGAGCATACAGATGGGCTGAATTGACATCTCATAAAGAAATATACAAAAGTGATTTATATGAAAGGTAGTAATAGCACAGCTCTATTGCTTCAGTGGAGGCTTCAGTGTTGAGTTCAGGTAATAATGGAAAAGGAAATGACTAATTTGGGGAAGTCTGGCTGTGTTGTGATCAGTCCTGAGCATCCTGGAAGGGCAGAGAAGTTCATGTCTAATAAAACCTCAGGCCCTGTCAAGGTCAAGTGTGAATCAGTTCTTGGCTGTTTTCAGTGACTGTCCAGCTCCTCCTTTAGCACTTATTTACCCTCTCGTGAAGTTCTTCACATTTCCTGCCATGCCAGTGCCATAATGCTGGAAATGTTCCATATCTACACTTCCCATGTGGCAGCCCCACCTGTGGTTCCTGAGCACTTAAGATGCGGCTGACGTAATGAGCGTCTAAATTTTTTTATTTTGTTCAAGTTTTAATTAATTTGAATACACGTTTAAATAACCACCCATGGCTAAAAGTTACCATATTGGACATCACAGGTTCTGAACCAAATTGGTTTCAGATTATCTTTAGAACGAAGGAAAACGCTGGGGATTTTTTCCATAAATGACAGTGATTGATGATTGCTTAAAGATGTTTCCCAACACTATGGGAAACCTACTAGATTTGACCCACTATACTGACTCACTACCTCTCATCCTTCAAAATGTACTTATCCTGTATCCCATTTCTCAAATGCTTTTCTTCCAGTCACTTATCTGACTAATTAACTCAGTATAATTTAGTCAATAAAAGAGCAGAAAGTGCCAAGAGACAGAGCCATCCCCACAAAAACTTTTTGGTAGAGTTTGGTCCAAAGATAAGTATCACCCATTTTTAAGAAAACGTAAATTATTCAGGTTAAGATTGAAAAATACACATAGAAATTATGGGAATTTTTTCCAACATTATATTTGTAAGAACAAATGTATTTAGCGTTATTCTAGTTTTGTGTATATCTGTGCATACCCCTGAGGTGTTCCCATATTGGACACAATGTGAGGGTTACACATTTATGAAAGTAGACAAAAGAGTAGCAGGTCAAAACTGATTCTCTAATAAAGGAACTTTTTAGGAAATCAGTAAAATGGAACTATTTCTATAACTCTGCATTTATTTACTTTTCCCAAGTCAACCTCTCTATTGTGGTAACTCAATAAAAACTCAAGTCAGCGCCATGTGTGATTGAAATAAGTGTATTCCTCTTTCTGTCAGAGCTCGGCTCTTCATCATTCTGTGAATTCTATGAATAACCCAGTTCCCATTTGACAAATTCCTTTCTGTTTAAGTTTAACTAAATGGTTTCTATTATTCATCAAAATGAACTTTGACTAGTATACAAAACACAGGGAGGAGAATTCAAATAAAAATTTTTTTGATCTGTCACCATAACATAATCTTTTCAATGAACTTTCTCACTAATAGGTGAGGAAATTATTTTCTTATTTTTCTAAGTGTCAGTTTCCTCATTGCAGATGGAGATCAAATACAGAGAGATCTCCTTCCCCCATGACTTAGAATTCAGGGGACACATGGCCTGCTCTCACCAAGCAATTGTGAGAGGAAAGATGAGTGCATATATAAAGGAGTTTTAAAGAGTAGAATGCGCTGTCTACCCCATGGCATTGATTTTTTTTTTTTCATTGCTACTGGGTCAATCTTTATTTTTACATCATTTCAATGGACAGAGTTAGGAAATAGGTGTGTTTTTGTTTTGTTTTGTTTTGTTTTTTGAGAGGGCATATCTTATATTTATTTATCAAATGCTTGTTAACAACAATAAAATTCTGTATAGGGGACTCTATACACAATCATTAATCAACCCCAAGCCTAATTCTCAACAGTCTCCAATCTTCTGAAGTATAATGAACAAGTTCTTACATGGTGAACAAATTCTTAAATAGTGAATAAGTTCTTACATGGTGAACAGTACAAGGGCAGTCATCACAGAAACTTTCGGTTTTGATCACGCATTATGAACTATAAACAACCAGGTCAAAAATGAATATTCGTTTGATTTTTTATACTTGATTTATATGTGGATCCCACATTTATCCCTTTATTATTATTATTATTTTTAATAAAATGCTGAAGTGGTAGGTAGATACAAGATAAAGGTAGAAAACAGTTTAGTGTTGTAAGAGAGCAAATGTAGATGATCAGGTGTGTGCCTGTAGACTATGTGTTAATCCAAGCTAGACAAGGGCAATAAAACATCCACGTATGCAGAAGATTTCTCTCAGAACAGGGGGGGTGAGGTTCTAAGCCTCACCTCTGTTGATCCCCATTTTCTCACCAGATGGCCCCCTGTGACTGTGCCTGTCTTAGGTTGTTCCTCCCTTGAGGAATCTTACCCGTCTCTGGCTAACCAGTCCTCTTCCGGGGCCATACAAGGAGATGTAAAGTTGGTAAGTGAGAGAGAAGCCATATTGTTTGAAAAGGTTAGCTTTTTACTTCTTTGCAGATTTATGCCCTGTGGCTTCTATGCCCAGCATTTGTCTTGAGGTTATCTTTAGCACTTGGAGGAATTATGATACTCGGTAAATTCGATATGAGGCACGAATTCTATTTAAGGGTTGTAATTAGGAAGGAAGAAGAAAAGCTATAGAGGTAGCAGACGGAAGAAAACATGGGAAGATTGATTATTTCTTTGACATATCTTCCTGTAGAGTAATTTAAGCATGTATAGGTTTTAAACTACTAATTAAATTGCGCACACACATTAACATAATAGGAATACAGATACATAACCAGAGCAGATCTATAATTACCAGCCATCTCCAGTGAGGCCAAGAAAACCAGTTAGGCACCCTAGGCATTTGTGAAAATTTGTCTATGATATGATGGATATTGTCCAACTGTACTTGAACAGTCTGAGAGAAATCAGACAGATTAAAACAGCCCATTCCTGGGAACTGTTCACATCCCATATGTTCTTTTAACAGTAGATACTCTGTAGTCGTAAGATTTTGGAGCGCTACAATTTGCACTTCTCCTAATTCATGGTTGAGTTCCAACAGTATAGATCCAGTCAAATTTGTTGTTTTACTGTATGCACAGGCCAGCTTAGATATCTCCTTCTTCATTCCAATGGCAAGTCCAGGAACCTGTGGGATGAATGCAGCTACAACTGCAGCATCGCCTGGATCTTTGTTGAGGTTTTTTGATGATCATCTTCTGGTATGACTCTTCCAGAGAGTGCTGATGTTGGAAGTTCTTCTTCATATTGTATCTTAGTTCATTTTCTGGGCAGCCAAATTAGGCTTTCATCCTCTGTATAAATACAAACAGACCCTTTGCCCACACATTGATCTGACCTTTATACCATTGTGTAGAACTCATTGGAGGTCACCACACACGAACTGCTTTTTATTTTTTTTAAGAGAAAGGAATATTATCAGAAAAGTGTACCTCCATATCCGATCATCTGACACCCTTTAAGTGATCAAAATTAAGGATATTTAAAGCATGCATTTATCATCAATTTACAGTTAGTTTTATCCTATCATGGAGTAATCCCCCTATTCTTTCTTTCTTTCTTTTTTTTTTTGTTATCTTTAATCTACACTTACATGAAGAATATTATGTTTACTAGGCTCTCCCCTATACCAGGTCCCCGCTATAAACCCCTTTACAGTCACTGTCCATCAGCATAGCTAAATGTTGTAGAATCACTACTTGTCTTCTCTGTGTTGTACAGCCCTCCCCTTTCTCCCACCCCCCCATGCATGCTGATCTTAATACCCCCCTTCTTCCTCCCCTGCCTTATCCTTCCCTACCCACCCATCCTCCCAAGTCCCTTTCCCTTTGGTACCTGTTAGTACATTCTTGAGTTGTGTGATTCCGCTGCTGTTTTGTTCCTTCAGTTTTTCCTTTGTTCTTATACTCCACAGATGAGTGAAATCATTTGGTATTTCTCTTTCTCTGCTTGGCTTATTTCACTGAGCATAATACCCTCCAGCTCCATCCATGTTGTTGCAAATGGCAGGATTTGCCCACTTCTTATAGCTGAGTAGTATTCCATTGTGTATATGTACCACATCTTAATCCATTCATCTATCGATGGACATTTAGGTTGTTTCCAATTCTTGGCTATTGTAAATAGTGCTGCGATAAACATAGGGGTGCATTGGTCTTTCTCAAACTTGATTGCTGCATTCTTAGGGTAAATTCCTAGGAGTGCAATTCCTGGGTCAAATAGTAAGTCTGTTTTGAACATTTTGATGAACCTCCATACTGCTTTCCACAATGGTTGAACTAGTTTACATTCCCACCAGCAGTGTAGGAGGGTTCCCCTTTCTCCGCAGCCTCGCCAACATTTGTCGTTGTTTGTCTTTTGGATGGCAGCCATCCTTACTGGTGTGAGGTGATACCTCATTGTAGTTTTAATTTGCATTTCTCTGATAATTAGTGATGTGGAGCATCTTTTCATGTGTCTGTTGGCCATCTGTATTTCTTTTTTGGAGAACTGTCTGTTCAGTTCCTCTGCCCATTTTTTCATTGGATTATTTGATTTTTGTTTGTTGAGGCATGTGAGCTCTTTATATATTTTGGACGTCAAGCGTTTATCGGATATGTCATTTACAAATATATTCTCCCATACTGTAGGGTTCCTTTTTGTTCTATTGATGGTGTCTTTTGCTGTACAGAAGCTTTTCAGCTTAATATAGTCCCACTTGTTCATTTTTGCTGTTGTTTTCCTTGCCCGGGGAGACATGTTCAAGAAGAGGTCGCTCATGTTTATGTCTAAGAGGTTTTTGCCTATGTTTTTTTCCACGAGTTTAATGGTTTCATGGCTTACATTCAGGTCTTTGATCCATTTTGAATTTACTTTTGTATATGGGGTTAGACAATGGTCCAGTTTCATTCTCCTACATGTAGCTGTCCAGTTTTGCCAGCACCATCTGTTGAAGAGACTGTCATTTCGCCATTGTATGTCCATGGCTCCTTTATCAAATATTAATTGACCATATATGTCTGGGTTAATGTCTGGATTCTCTAGTCTGTTCCATTGGTCTGTGGCTCTGCTCTTGTGCCAGTACCAAATTGTCTTGATTACTATGGCTTTATAGTAGAGCTTGAAGTTGAGGAGTGAGATCCTCCCTACTTTATTCTTCTTTCTCAGGATTGCTTTGGCTATTCGGGGTCTTTGGTGTTTCCATATGAATTTTTGAATTATTTGTTCCAGTTCATTGAAGAATGTTGCTGGTAGTTTCATAGGGATTGCATCAAATCTGTATATTGCTTTGGGCAGGATGGCCATTTTGACAATATTAATTCTTCCTAGCCATGGGCATGGGATGAGTTTCCATCTGTTAGTGTCCCCTTTAATTTCTCTTAACAGTGACTTGTAGTTTTCAGAGTACAGGTCATTCACTTCTTTGGTTAGATTTATTCCTACGCATTTTATTCTTTTTGATGCAATTGTGAATGGAATTGTTCTCCTGATTTCTCTTTCTATTGGTTCATTGTTAGTGCATAGGAAAGCTACAGATTTCTGTGTGTGAATTTTGATCCTGCAACTTTGCTGTATTCCGATATCAGTTCTAGTAGTTTTGGGGTGGAGTCTTTAGGGTTTTTTATGTACAATACAATATAATGTCATCTGCAAATAGTGACAGTTTAACTTCTTCTTTACCAATCTGGATTCCTTGTATTTCTTTGTTTTGTCTGATTGCCGTGGCTAGGACCTCTAGTACTATGTTAAATAGCAATGGGGAGAGTGGGCATCCCTGTCTAGTTCCTGATCTCAGCGGAAAAGCTTTCAGCTTCTCGCTGTTCTGTATAATGTTGGCTGTGGGTTTATGATATATGGCCTTTATTATGTTGAGGTACTTGCCCTCTATTCCCATTTTGCTGAGAGTTTTTACCATGAATGGATGCTGAATTTTGTCAAACGCTTTTTCAGCATCTATGGAGATGATCATGTGGTTTTTGTCTTTCTTTTTGTTGATGTGGTAGATGATGTTGATGGATTTTTGAATGTTGTACCATCCTTGCATCCCTGGGATGAATCCCACTTGGTCATGGTGTATGATCCTTTTGATATACTTCTGTATTCGGTTTGCTAATATTTGATTAAGTATTTTTGCATCTACATTCATCAGGGATATTGATCTGTAATTTTTTTTTTGGCGGGGCCTTTGCCTGGTTTTGGTATTAGAGTGATGTTAGCTTCATAGAATGAGTTTGGGAGTATTCCCTCCTTTTCTATTTTTTGGAAAACTTTAAGGAGAATGGGTATTATGTCTTCTCTGTGTGTCTGATAAAATTCTGAGGTAAATCTGTGCGGCCTGGGTGTTTTGTTCTTGGGTAGTTTTTTGATTACCATTTCAATTTCTTTGCTCATAATTGGTTTGTTTAACTTTTGTGTTTCTTCCTTGGTCAGTCTTGGAAGATTGTATTTTTCTAGGAAGTTGTCCATTTCTTCTAGGTTTTCCAGCTTGTTGGCATATAGGTTTTCATAGTAGTCTTTAATAATTCTTTGTATTTCTGTGGAGTCTGTCATGAATTTTCCGTTCTCATTTGTGATTCCATTGATTTGTGTTGATTCTCTTTTTCTCTTAATAAGTTTGGCTAGAGGCTTATCTATTTTGTTTATTTTCTCAAAGAACCAGCTCTTGGTTTCATTGAGTTTTGCTATTGTTTTATTCTTCTCAATTTTGTTTATTCCTTCTCTGATCTTTATTATGTCCCTCCTTCTGCTGACTTTAGGCCTCATTTGTTCTTCTTTTTCCAATTTCGATAATTGTGATTTTAGACTATTCATTTGGGATTGTTCTTGCTTCTTCAAGTGTGCCTGGATCGCTATATACTTTCCTCTTAAGGCTGCTTTCGCTGCATCCCACAGAAGTTGGGGCTTTGTGTTATTGTTGTCATTTGTTTCTATATATTCCTTGATCTCTATTTTAATTTGTTCATTGATCCATTGATTATTTAGGAGCACGTTGTTAAGCCTCCATGTGTTTGTGAGCCTTTTTCTTTTCTTTGTAGAATTTATTTCTAGTTTTATACCTTTGTGGTCTGAAAAGTTGGTTGGTAGAATTTCAATATTTTGGATTTTGCTGAGGCTCTTTTTGTGGGCTAGTATGTAGTCTATTGTGGAGAATGTTCCATGTGCACTTGAGAAGAATGTATATCCTGTTGCTTTTGGATGTAGAGTTCTATAGATGTCTATTAGGTCCATCTGCTCTACTGTGTTGTTCAGTGCTTCCGTGTCCTTACTTATTTTCTAACTGGTGGATCTATCCTTTGAGGTGAGTAGTGTGTTGAAGTCTCCTGGAATGAATGCATTGCAGTCTATTTCCCCCTTTAGTTCTGTTAGTATTTGTTTCACATATGCTGGTGCTCCTGTGTTGGGTGCATATATATTTAGAATGGTTATATTCTCTTGTTGGACTGAGCCCTTTATCATTATGTAGTGTCCTTCTTTATCTCTTGTTACTTTCTTTGTTTTGAAGTCTATTTTGTCTGATATTAGTACTGCAACCCCTGCTTTCTTCTCGCTGTTGTTTGCCTGAAATATGTTTTTCCATCCCTTGACTTTTAGTCTGTACATGTCTTTGGGTTTGAGGTGAGTTTCTTGTAAGCAGCATATAGATGGGTCTTGCTTTTTTATCCATTCTATTACTCTGTGTCTTTTGATTGGTGCATTAAGTCCATTTACATTTAGGGTGACTATTGAAAGATATGTACTTATTGCCATTGCAGGCTTTAAATTCGTGGTTACCAAAGGTTCAAGGTTAGCCTCTTTAGTATCTTACTGCCTAACTTAGCTCGCTTCTTGAGCTGTTATATACACTGTCTGGAGATTCTTTTCTTCTCTCCCTGCTTATTCCTCCTCCTCGATTCTTCATATGTTGGGTGTTTTGTGCTGTGCTCTTTGTAGGAGTGCTCCCATCTAGAGCAGTCCCTGTAAGATGTCCTGTAGAGGTGGTTTGTGGGAAGCAAGTTCCCTCAGCTTTTGCTTGTCTGGGAATTGTTTAATCCCGCCATCATATTTAAATGATAGTCGTGCTGGATGCAGTATCCTTAGTTCAAGGCCCTTCTGTTTCATTGCATTAAATGTATCATGCCATTCTCTTCTGGTCTGTAGGGTTTCTGTCGAGAAGTCTGATGTTAGCCTGATGGGTTTTCCTTTATAGGTGACCTTTTTCTCTCTAGCTGCCTTTAAAACTCTTTCCTTGTCCTTGATCTTTGCCATTTTAATTATTATGTGTCTTGGTGTTGTCCTCCTTGGATCCTTTCTGTTGGGGGTTCTGTGTATTTCCATGGTCTGTTCGATTATTTCCTCCCCCAGTTTGGGGAAGTTTTCAGCAATTATTTCTTCAAAGACATTTTCCATCCCTTTTCCTCTCTCTTCTTCTGCTGGTACCCCTATAATACGGATATTGTTCCTTTTGGATTGGTCACACAGTTCTCTTAATATTGTTTCATTCCTGGAGATCCTTTTTTCTCTCTCTATGTCAGCTTCTATGCGTTCCTGTTCTCTAGTTTCAATTCCATCAATGGCCTCTTCCATCTTATCCATTCTGCTTATAAATCCTTCCAGAGTTTGTTTCATTTCTGTAATCACCTTTCTGGCATCTGTGATCTCCCTCCGGACTTCATCCCATTTCTCTTGCGTATTTCTCTGCATCTATGTCAGCATGTTTATGATTTTTATTTTGAATTCTTTTTCCGGAAGACTGGTTAGGTCTGTCTCCTTCTCTGGTGTTGTCTCTGTGATCTTTGTCTGCCTGTAGTTTTGCCTTTTCATGGTGATAGGAATAGTTTGCAGAGCTGGGACGAGTGACGGCTGGAAGAACTTCCCTTCTTGTTGGTTTGTGGCCCTCCTCTCCTGGGAGAACAGCGACCTCTAGTGGCTTGTGCTGGGTAGCTGCGTGCAGACAGGGCTTCTGCTTCCTGCCCGGCTGCTATGGAGTTTATCTCCGCTGTTTCTGTGGGCGTGGCCTGGCTCGGGCTGCCCCTTCGCGAGGCGCTGGGTTCTCGCAGGTGTGGATGTGGTCTGGATGTTGTCCTGTGTCCTCTGGTCTTTATTCTAGGAAGAGTTGTCTTTGTTATATTTTCATAGATATATGTGGTTTTGGCAGGAGATTTCCGCTGCTCTACTCATGCCACCATCTTCTGTCTCTCCTTCCCATGGCATTGATTTTTATGCAGTCATCACATTTATATTTTTAAGAGATTTCCCTATTTCAACAAGTAACTGGAAAGAATTGGCCCACATTCCTTAACTCACTTATTTTAGCTGTATCACTGTTTCTGATCCAGGTAGATCTTACACAAAGCCATGTCAATCTCAGAGTGAAGAGTGACTTCTCCAGCCACCAAGTCCAGCCTTGGGAGAGAGCAAGCTGCAAGCTTTTAGAAAAGAATAAGAATTTCAATAGATCTGGCTTAAACTCCAGTGAAGCTGTATCTCAGACACCTTGTTATGTGTTTGCTGTAATATTACACTTCCAGTTGTCTATATTATAAATTCTTTTAAAATTTATGGGCTTAACATTTTTAAATAAAATTCTTAAGGTTGATGGACAATTAAAAACATTTGATATGTACTTATGAAAGGGATATTCTAAATCCCTTCTCATATTCAAGGGATACTAAGAGTGATAATTAAAATGAAGGCAAATTTTGATAAACTTAATATTAGCAACGAAACACATTTTGAGAAAAGTGCTGCCTTAGTTAGATTGAGGTGACATAACAAAATACACGAGTACAATTACATATCTTTTCAATTGCCTCTAAAACAAAGATCAAAGGGGAAAAGTTACATAGGCAGGAGAAAGTAGAAAATAATTATGTCAAAAAAGTAAAGTACACATAAGACTGCATACTATTTGCTGACATTTTCCATTCTTTAAATTTAAATAGTCTATTCTTACCAGAGCTTGACGCACAGATCCACCCTTCACCCTTCCACCCCATTCTGAGAAAAATTGGAAAAAACTACACTTAAGAGCCTACAGCTCAGTGGGAAAGAAACTGCTGTCTTCCAAGTTAACTTGGGCAGTTGAAAGGCTTTTCCCTGGTATGAGGTACGCCCTCAGTAGCACAGATGAGATTTAAAAACCAGACATGTGTTTGTTTAATCATGAGCCAAGAAGGAATCTTCTGCTAGTAAGAAATGAAAAAAACATTGTTACGAGCTGAGCTGCATCCCCTCAAAAATCGTATTTGAAATCCTAATCCCAGCACTTGAGAGTGTGATGGTATTTGGGGAGAGAGACTTTAATGAGGTGATTAAGGTTAAATTAGGTCATGAAGGCAGGCCCTCATACAGCAGTGCCGGTGTCCTTATGGAGGGAATTAAAATACAGACACAGAGGGGAGACCATGTGAAGACATGGAAAGAAGACGGCCATCTACAAGCCAGGGGGGAAACCACACCTGGATCTTGGACTTGTAGCCTCTGGATGGTAAAGAAATTAAGTTCTGCTATTGAAGCTGCCCAGTCTATGGTTCTTTGTTACGGCAGCCCGAGAAAACTGACATAGGCACCTTTCCAAAATCTGTAAATCCAGATGGTTTCTAGATAAAAATCACATACAGAAGAGTGGTGAAGATGTGTCCTCATTTCTATGAAAGGAAGAAATAGCATCGACCCCTGATGTGTCTCTGGTGCTGATATCAAGGCTTTCTCACTCCACCTTTAAACACAAGACCTCCTCAAGCCAGACCTGAGGCTGCTTGCTAGCTTCCCTACTTTTAAAGGCCTAGCAAATGCAACTACTAAGTAATTAATAACAGATGGTGAACAGGAGAAATAGAATAAAAGAAAAAGCTATCTCCTCATGGCATCATTATCAAGACCTTTTTCCCAGATGGGTTTGTAGCAGAGGAGCTACTCAAAGAAGCAACTGGACTCTAAGATGTGAGCTCTAGGGAACAACCAACCTTACTTCCCCACACTTGTGTCTTTGTCAAGCAACAGGAACACCAGAATTGCCCTAATGGAACTGAACAATGACCTATTTATTCTGATATCCTGTCTCCAACTGAGATTTATGCCAGGTCCTTTTGAGGAAAGGCTAAGCACCACAGGAGCACCCTATTGTGTACTATTTGATGGAGTGTGGAGTGGGGGCACTCTGGAGAGTATGGGAAGGGTGGGTGTCTTCCTGAAGCACATGGGATGTGTAAACAATATCCAGCCATTTGTGCCCCTCATTTGGATTTCTAGGGACCTCTGTTTAGCAGGATTTCTAAATTGCAAGAAGTATGCTGTGAATGGAGACAATGTACACATCACCAAGCACATCATTATTTTCATCCACCCTTTGGTTTCTCTGTGTCTTGCCTTCTTTGCTTTCTACATGGTCACTCAACACCCTTTCTAAGCTTTTTATTTTAATCTTTGGTAAATGCTATATATTCAATTTTCCACTCTTGTAGGTGGGATGCCAAAAATTTCTAGTCATTCCTGTCGATTAGATCCGTTAAAAATATATGATCTGTAACTTTACCTGGAGAAGTAAGACCATTGTTCTATTTATCTCTACTTGGTGTTTACTTTTTCACACAGCTGTTAAAAAGAAGCCTTTTCACTCTGGAATGCTTTGAAAATTCCAAATGCATCTTTGCATTACCTCCCACTTGCACTATTTAGTTAGAATCTAATGTTGACTCAACATTTTTTTTCTCACATAACATTTTATATCTCTTCATGAGGTTTCAAAATACACCAGCAATTCTAATTTCTTGACTGAGGAGCTGTATAGTCTTATAAAAAAGAAATTCAAAAGCCTCACAATGTATTCTCCTCTCTGGGTCTCTGTCTGCCCCTTATTTGTAGCACTAGTGATGGGATGCCCTCAAACTGTAGAACTTGTACTCTTTTACATGGGACGAGCAACAAGAAGATGGATTAAAAACTCACATGCAACATTATTCCAAGGCAGTTTTCTCTGAAAGAACTGCCCTCACTGAAGCAATAATAGAATTCCTAAGGGAAAATCCTCCATTAGAAGCACTAGAAACTGGGGCCTATGCAGGGTGCTCTTCAGAGTAGTCTGCAGGCATGGATGAAAAATCAGCATAGGACGAAGGGCTGAGAGCCATTCACAATCTTTCTGAGCCTTCCCTTACTCTGGCTGTAAAGGAATGCAGGAAACACCCTAGAGCGAGAGCGACCCAGTTTCCATACCCTAAGGGGGACGAAACTTGTGACAAAACGTTAAGGAATGCTCGTGCAAAGGTCAGGCAAGTGGCGGGTCCCCGTTTCAACTTTATTGGTTAAAGTATGGGATGTGTTTCAAATTCATTGGTTGTAGTAATGTGTGGGCTTTGGTGCAATGGCTGTAGAAATCCTATATAATCTATACCTAAAGTTGCTTGAAGGGTCGGCAGCTCGGACTCAGCCTGCGTGTCAGGGGAGGTGCTGTCGGCCCCAGCTTGCTGGCTGAATAACAGCTTTGCTTGGATTTACATCTCCGTGTCCGTGTAGTTTGTTCTCTAAGGAAACCCCGGAGTCCTGGACCCTAACATGGCCAATCTCCTATTGTCTGGTTCTGTTAATTTATTTTTTTAAATTCATATCATTTTCATTTTATGGAAGGAATTTTATTAAACTCAGTGCATACAGAGTAAAAATACATAAATAAGAACCAGTCTGCCTATAGAACCAGAAGTTTTTAATAATTTGAGCAACTTGGAGAAATATCCAGAAAAGAAATTTGTATCAGAGGAGTTAAACAAGAAAAGGAAAAGACCAGCAAATTAATCCTATTTGACTGACCCATCCATGCTACAATCAACTGTCCTAATCCCAAAGATACTTTGCAAAATTGAGAAGTAGAGCTTCCACTTGGTGATGTACAGGAGAAAAAATCTTTCCCTCTACTTTTCTAAGTTCAATGGCTGGGACCTGCAAACCAAACAAAAAAAAAATGAAGAAAGAAAGACCAACAAGAGAAAAAAGTTTTAATTATATATGTACGCACCACACCCTACAAAGGAATGAAAAAAGTGGCTCCAGAAGACAGTTAGCTGATTGAGGCTTATATACCATCTAGGCTAAAGGAAGGAAAAGAGGTGTGGGCTTCTGGGCAAGGAGGCAAGTTATGGGAAAGAAAGGGGAAGAAATGTACCATAAATAAAGGCTGCCTCTTTATCCAGATTAGTATCTCTCAGGTGATAAGAGGTGTCTGTCTTCCTGGAACAAAGATGTCTCTACAAATGGAAATTTCCTCTTTTAGAAATGTAAATTTCTAAAAAAGAAATCTCTCATTTATAAAAGGGGAAATTTGTACTTTATTTTTAGGCAGTTGGGAGGATAAAGATCTTTTTCTATGCCTACTGGCTTTAGATCAAAAAACTCCTTATGACTAAGTGGCATATTGTGGGCATATTCTGGTGCCCTGCTGTGATATATTACCATAAATTAATGAATGTTAAATCCATGACTTCCCAGTCTTTTTTTGTCCTTTGGAGAATGAATAGACTTCATTTCGTCCCAGGAAAACTGCTAAATAATTTAAGAATATAATCTGCTACAAAACCTTATATTCTATAACAAGGGCTCTCACCTATTTCTCTAGAGAGTCAGATAGTAAGCACAGGGCCAGGACTAGCAAGGCATGTAAGGCACAAAATCTGAGGAAGTTCTCACCCCTGGAATCTCACAGGTGCCCCTGTGAATGAATCCCTCCTAAAATTTTGCGTTCTATGGGCTCACCTCACCTTTTCTACTACTCACTTCACTTAGTTCTGACCCTGAGTAAATCTATTAGGTTTTGCAGGCCAGATGGTCTCTTACAATTAACTACACAACTCTACAATTGCAGCACCATACCAGGACAGATGTCTAAATGAATGGGTGTGGCTGTGTTCCAACAAAACTTGATTTACAAAAACAGGCAGTGGGCCAAATTTGGCCTGATGACTATAGTTCACTGACTCCAGTTTTATGGAAATACTTAAATATAAATATTACATTATTTGATTTGCACAATACATTTCATCAGTATGCAAAAAATATTTTCTGCTAGCAAATGACATCTATGAAAACAATGAATTTTTAGAACACTGGCTGTACTTACATAAGCCTGGAAAGAAGTTTCTGGAACTGGGACCCAAAATGTTACTAATTTCTGGATTATTTTTCTGTGTCTATTTTCACACCTTTTTACAATTTCCTTTCTTTTCTTTTTTTTTTAGCTTTCACCCACCTACCCGCTAGTCCACCTGTCAAAATGCTACTCATTTTTTAAAAGCTAAATTTAAAACTTGCTTCCTCTATGAAACAGTCTGTCTTTGCCTCATATCCCCAAATACAAAATGACTTACACTCTCTCTGGGACAATACAGCCCTTTGGTTTAGAATTCTATACTCAGTCTTCAGACTGCTTTAGGTTCAGGTTAGCTATCCATGTGTCTAATCCTAACTAAACCACAAAGACAAAGACCATCTGAAACTCACCTGTTTTCCTAAATATTAAAGCTATTGAATTCTTGGTGGTCTTAAATATAAATTAAGATGAAGTGATTTGATGTTTTGCATTGATTTGTTCTGAAGTTTTCATAAATTGTCACTCTTGAAAATCTCTCTACCACTGCACTCCCAAATGCAGAAACTCAAAGCCATGTGGGAGCCAGGGTGGTGGTCCCTTGGCTCTAGGCTCCAATCTCAGTCCACACTTTATGTTTGAACAAGCTGATATGCCACCCACCAGGCAATCATTACACTCTAATTTCCTGATGGGATGTCATTCATGGTGGGAATACCCTCAGAGCTCAAACACGATATCTTTTATTAGAAAAAGACTAATTGCAAACAATTTTTCAAAGTTATTCAACCAACTGCTGTAACATCTTTGATTTTCTTCATAATAATCTAGTGGGCAGGAGCAGACAGGGCCCAAATGAATTAAGAACAATCATATGTTGGAAATTATTATATTCAGGTACTGGATACAGAGGGGAGCTTATATATTTCTCTCCAGTTGTGTATCTGCTTCAAATTTTCTAATAAAACAAAATAACAATTCAGCTAAAAAGCAAAGCTGTTTTAAAGCCTGCCTTTGCCTTTAGTAAGTTCATTTCTTTAGAAGCCAATCCACAAGGGAACAGAAAGGAAGAATAGATAGATCAATAGATCAATGGGTGGATAGGTAGATAAGGTACTTCTCATGGGACTCATTTTTCTGCCTTTCATCTGTCTTTCCCTAATTCCTTCTAGAGCTTCAAGCATTATTCAGTACTTAAGTGCCCAGTTCTGGTAGTTTTTTTACTGCCTCTGTGAAAAGGAGACTAGTCTGGTATAATGGGGAAAAAGTCCTCTCACATTCACACTAGCTAACATAGTGAATGTGAATGGGAGTGTGTAATATAGACAAAACACTATTCGAGGTGCTATGTATTAACACACTGACTCCTCTTTGTTTACCAACTTTTGAGCTATATCCAGTTTTTTACCCCATTTTAGAGAAACTGTTCTATAACTTGACCAAAGACACACAATTTGCAAATTGAGGAACTGGGATTATACCTCTACATCTAATTTCAGAGCCCCTACTTGTAACAGTTCTGTTATATAATAGAAAAGAAAACCTTTGGCAGAATATAGGGAATGTACTAAACCAAACCCAAGTTCCCATTCTTCAGTGCCTGACTCTGCCAGCTTTGAATCATAACTTCCTCCTCATGTTACGGTGGTGTATTTTTGCAGTGACCTCCACGGACTGCTTCTGGTCAACGGTCTATAGGTTCCTCTCAGGGCTAGTCAGTTTTGCTGCAGCAACAAAAGTTCTAAAATCCTAATGGTTGCAAACGTTTCTTGCTTGCTCATGTTATGTTTCCACTGTCCGTGTACTGCAGCCAGGCTGGAGGTCTGCTCTATGTGTTTTCTCATCCAGCAACCCAGAAGGGAAGAGAAGCACCCAGGAGCCATGGCTGTGTTCACAGCACAGGAGAAGAACAAGAGCACTGACAGAAATTCACGATGCCTCGGAAAGTTCCTTGCGTGAACACGGGATGCATCACATCCTCTCATATCCCCCCGGCCAATGCATGTCAATGGCCAAGCCCAAAGCCATTGAGGCAAGATGTTTACTCTTCTCCCAGGTCACACAGGAAGACGTATGGGAATAGGCAGGAGTGATTATTCTCTTACAAAGAATAGGGTAGCAAATAATTTTGAAAAGTGACAATCTGCCTCCTTCCTTCCAATATCCATTTATTTCTTGCATCTTTTACTCCACCAATACTCTTTGATAGTGAGGTAATGATTAAGCATGTCCTTAGATTCTATCATTATCCATTCCCTGGTTCAAGGTTTTTCTTCAAACACACAAACAGGAGCATTCAGTGTTAAGATCAACCCTCTCACCTTAGGAAAAATGGAACTTCTTATCCAGAGGCATTCTGGGAGCTAATGGATAAACTGTTAAAAGAACTCAGGAGTCCCAAAAAGTCATCCAGGGAACCCTCCATAGTTCTCCTCAGGATGATGAACTAAAAGTCCACTGTTACCCAGACCTTTGTTGACCAAGATTATATTTGGAACAAAGAAGGTTTTTAGGATTTACATGTAACATCAGGATTTACAGGTAATATCAAAGAACATAAACCCTACTACACACTCTTAACATCAAGTTTATTTTTCTAATAAATAAACAAAGCTGTAAGGCTTTATTAGATACAAAACCCCCAGGTAGGCTATCCTGAGCGTAGTACAGTCAAGAACCCAAGTTCCTTCTAATTTTCTGCTTTACCTAGTTATGCAACTTTCCACTTTGTACTTGTGGGAAACCGGGTGCATCATCTGACCCCATGTCTGTGTTCTGTGTAGGAAGAAGGGTAAAACAATAGAAGGTAAAAACATGCTAAGTCTGCCCCCTTTTAAGTATGATAAAACAGTCTCCCAGGACCAGCACTGTGCAATTCTTATGTCTCATTGGTCAAAATTAGATCACAGGATCATCCTTATTTGCAAAGTCTGGGACAATCTTATTTTTTAAGTTTGTATCTGGAAATCATTACAGAATCACAAGAAGTTGAAAAAAATCATACCAAGATGTCTCATGTATCCTTTAAACCGCTTCCTTCAATGGTAACATATTCCATAACTAGAGTACATTATCAAAATTAAGAAATTTACATTAACAGATTATAATTACCTAGACTAGACTACCGACCCCATTAAGATTCCACCCTTTTTCTTCATGAACTCAGTTTTTGAGATATATATGTTTGTGTATATAGTCCCATGACATTTTATCAACAGTATAGATTCATATAACTTGGGTCACAATCAAGATACAGAACAGCTCCATAACATAAAGAAACTCTGGGAGATGGATATTTTTAACTATATACACTGCAGCCCTGAACAAAATCAGGGATCCTGCTAGGAAGGAAGAAGAGAAATGGATTTGGTAAAGGCAACAAGCAGTACCTGCACAAAGGAGGCTATTTTAAGGGAGTTTTCCATGATTTCGGAGGTATGAATAGATTCCATCCACCCCAGTTCTTCCTCCCAACACACACATTCCTTTTGTTCTTTAGAAATCTCTCAAACAAAAGCCATACAATTTGATTTATCTCATGTTGTAGGGCCATAATGACCCCATTGAGATGTGGAATTCATGGTTTCAAGAAACAGCAAATATATGTCTGAGTTCAATGCCACTAAAACCACCCCAGAGACTAATGAAAGAACAAAGGGTTTTTGTTGTTATTGTTCCAATGAGAATAATTCCTTGACACAGGACCAGAAGGCAACAAGAATAGGGAAGGAAAAGCCCAGAGGGTCTCAAATTCCATCATGTTTGGACAAGGAGCTGAGAGAAAGGGTGACCTCTTAACTAGAGGACTAACCATTATTTGCAGTTCCATTCCAGAATTTCCTGAACAAAATCCAGCTGCTTGCTTACTGTGGGACCCGAGGAGCATTCCTTCTTATTGTCCAACATGAAAGTTCTTAAAATGCCAATAATGAGGAGAAATGAATATGAAGAAACATGTAGAGAATGTGCATATTCATGGTGGGAAAAGCACATCTTCCAGAAAGTACAGATGTATATAATAAAATAGGATCATTTATTAAGTGCACTTTGTTTGAATTTGCTCAATCAAAATGAGGGCAAGTTTGATCTGATGTGATTGATTGGTGACTAATAGAGGCAAGCTCATAACAGTCTAATGACCTGTGTAAGATTTCCCCTCCCTACAACTATGATATTGAGGAGTGTGCTGCAATCATTGCTAATACAATTAGCAACAAGCTGCTCAGACCCTGGGGACAGCAACCCAGCCCAAGTAATGATACAGGGAAATCAGTTTACCCTCCTGAGCATAGCCTTCTAAAACGGCACTTCTTGCAATCTGGGGAGTAGTCTTTGGCCTGATGATAGTTAAGATGGATGATAGAAGACACCAGAATAAGCAGTGTAAAAATAAGGATCCATCTGTCCAATATTGCACTGAAATCTTAGTGGCCCAACTATGAGACAGCCAGTGAGTCATGAGAGGATGATACCTTTGGTATATGCCAGCTTCCCAAGCTTCAGTGAGTCAAACATCATGCTCCAGTTCACCCAACTCCCCTTGGCTCCAGCTCTAGAACCTACCCTCAGTAGCTACAGGTAGATGGCAAATCTTTATGTATTCATTTCTCTCATGTTAGAGCTTAGCCTCTAAACCAAAAAGATACTAAAGACCACAGAAGGCCACTGAGCTACTAAGACCTCCCCACTATCAATCACAAACAAGTAACATATGTTAAATAAAGCAGAACAGTGTATGACAATGAGTCCTGAAAACTGTGCCTATGAGTAGCATGAATGCCCTACCAAAACACATTTCAAATTCACAATAAAAACAAGAATAAACACAATGGTATGCTTGTTGGATAGGGTCAGGGACAAATTCAATCTGGGATTCTCCACTATGAGATTTCTACCAGGTAAAGACACATATGAGACCAGTTTTGTTCTTCCAACCTCTCAACCAGTTTTGCTTTATTGCCTAGCCAAAATCCAATTTTCTGTGTTTCTCATGGTGTCTTCCATTCTTAGACATTTTTGCAAAAGGTTCAACATTAATATTTTATTATCAGTCTAATAAGGGTGGTTGACTTTTCAGTTGATCTACAAAACCTTAAAATCAGCACACTGATTAGTCTTGCAGTTTGAATACTGAGATATGATCTCTGGCATCATTAAATAGCTTCACATAGATAACTGATTCTAAGCACATCATTGCCATGTTCTAAGGGTTTAAATCCTCTTGTGGCCCAGTTTATATGAGACAAAGTAGAGATAGCCAATCTTAAAAATCAAGAACTCCTGCAAGTGTTTTATAGCACAAAATTGGTATTATTGATACTAAAAGAATATTAAGTGATTAATAGCTCAATAGTTAGTATGGTCAAAAGTCTCCCAATACAAATTTTCCTAAAAGTGCTTAACTTACATTTTTATCCCGTAGCACCTGTGAGACTGAAGGACTATGTTCACATGTAGTGAGGTGGTGGCCTGTGTCCCAGGTTGGACCACAAGGGTGTATGTTTTGTGTGAAGAGTAAAGATAACAGAGCATTCTTTCCTCTTTTCCTATTGGGATGTGGTATGTAATCACTTTCCCTTTGAATCTACACTGATTTTCTGTTTGCTTGCAGAATAGGATGCAGTAGAAGTTACATCCAGGAACCTCCAGGGCGAGATCTTAAGATGTCCTGCAGCTTCCCTCTGGTCTCCTCCAATACCCTCTCCGGAAACTTGGGCCACCATGTCAGACTCAGCACACAGAGGTTGCCAACTTGGATAGGCCATGTGTAGACACACTGCTTGACAGTCCTAGGCTTCCAGTGAAGCACCTAGGCCCCCCAGGTGTCAAACATGTCAATAACACCACCTTAGACCCTCCCAGTCAGCCCAGCCCAGCCACCAGGTGGATACCACTGAGTGACCCCAGTCAATGCCTCCAGCATCAGAAGAATTGTCCATTTGAGCCCTACCCAAACCCTGACCTGAGTAATTGTGAAATATAATAAAATGCTTACTTTTTAAAGCCGCTAAGTTTGGAGCCATCAGAACCCCGAAAGATATATACAATGATGCAATACAGTAATTTATAAGAAATATACATTTGATCATTCCGATGGCCAGATGTATCTCTCATACGTATTTGGTCATCATCCATGGTTCCTGTCTGAGAGCTCCCCAAACCCATGGAATTTCTTGAACGCTAAAAGCAATGGGAAAATCTTTTGTTACAATATTTGGTTTCTGGCCATCAGTTCCTAAAATCCTTCAGAGCCATAAAGATGAAATGGGTGTTTTGTTATTCATAAAGACTCCTTTGCATGTTAATGAGGTGGCTTTTGGACAGCACCTAAGGATGGGGGCTGGCTGCTCGAAGAATTAACCATAAATATAGGTTGGAACTTTCAGCTCCACCCCCTGATTTCCGGGGAGGGGAGAAAAAGTTGGAGGTTGAAACAATTACTAATAGCCCGTGATATACTGAGTCATGCCTATGTAATGAAGCCTCAGCAAAACCCCAAAAGAACAGGGTTCAGGGAACTTTCTAGGTTGGGGAACACATGGAGATTCTGGGGGAGTGGTGCACTTGGAGAAGGCTTTGAGACCTTTCTCCATACCCTGCCCAGTGCATCTCTTCCATCTGGCTGTTCTCGAGTTAGATCCTTTGACAGTAAACCAGGGATTGAGAAAGTAAAATGTTTCTCTGAGTTCTGTGAGCTGCTCTAGCAAATTATTTGAACCCAAAGAGGGAGTCATTGGAACCTCCAATCTATAGCCAGTCAGTCGGAAGCACAGGTGACACCTGGACTTACAATTGGCCTCTGAAGTGGAGGGAAGTCTTGTAGGACGGAGCCCTTACCCATGGGATCTGACACTATCTATGGGTAATGTCAGCACTGAGTTGAAAGTTGTGACAACATGGTTGGATCTAGAAGGTATTACGCTAAGTGAAATAGGATAGACAGAGAAAGACAAATGCCATATGATTTCACTTACATGCAGAATCTAAAAAACAAAATAAATGAACAAACAAACCAAACAGAAATAGACTTATAAACACAGAGAAAGGACTGGTAGAGGAGGCAGGGGAAATGAATGAAACAGGTGAAGAGGAAAAATAACTAGTGAGAATGTTTGATATCTTGATCTTGGTGATGGTTACCTGAGCATATTCACACAACAAAGTTCATCAAGCTGTTCACTAAGATTTGTGCATTCTATTGTGTGAACCTCGATATAAAAAATGATAAGAATAAATAAAATAGAGTCAAAGTGAGTCGAATGGTAGGCTACTCAGCTAGTATCCAAGAACTGCTTAGTTGGGAAACCCCCCACCTTCACCCACACTGGAATTGGATGTAGAACATTATACATGGTTTGGTTCAAAGCCCTAAATAGGGTAGTAAATATTTACATAGTACTTATTATGTGCCTCGCACCATAACGCAGGCACTTCTCACAAAACTCTTGAACTAAGTACTATCATTATATCCCTGTGGGGAAGCTGAGGTACAGGAGGATTGTGTAATGTGTCCATGGTCACTCAGCTAACAGGCAGAAAGACTAGGATTCAAAGCAGGCAGACTGGCTCCAGAGTCTGTGCTCTTAACACTTACGTTAAAAATCACAACCACTCTCCTTAAAAAATTAGATTTCATTTAATCAAACTAAGCAAGGTTTTTCCTGGTGTGCTCCATAAATCCTTTTTAGGCAGTTCATTCAGGCAGAGTATTTGTTCTCTTCTGCTTTGCTTTTCACTGTATTGACAGGCTCCATGCAGGACCAATGCACTCTGGTGTGATCCCACGAGCAATATTAAGGGGTGCCGTACCACAGAGCTAGATTATATTACACAATGCTCTATTTATAAGGATCTTCAGAAAAAATATCCTTCCTGACATTAGGATCAGGAACAGTTACAATTGTTCTGAACAATTGGTTGGCTTTGAATAACTACTGCTTGGTTTAAAAACAAATATGTGTCCCCACTAAAGAGGACTCATGTTATGCTTTTTTCTATCTTTCTCCAGGCTCTGTTTAATATCCTAACACTTGTTTCCTTTTAAATTCTGTCTTAATTCTTTTTATTTAATGTGTCTGTGTTTTGTGAATGATGTTAAGTTTTTCTAAACGCATTTTAGAGTAAGGCACATTTAGCATAAGGTCAATATCAATCAATTAATAAGACAATGAGTAAGAAGATAGTTTTAAGTCCTTGTGTAAGTTGCAGAATTAACTGTGGGTATTCTGATCTTGAATCTGAAGTGTGTGTGTTTGTGTGTGCATGTACATATTATACCATAAGTCAACCAGTTAGAAATTCTAGAATGTTACTTTAAAAAGTTCCTGGGAAGATATTCCTTGAAGAGAAGATAGCCCAGAGAAGATGGCCCATAAGTCCCTTGTAGATAATACCAATTAGAACGCTCTTGGGTGAAAGAAACAAAAATGGTACCGTATGGGGAGACCTAAAATTCAAGGACACTAATTTTTATTTAACAAGAAGTCTGGAGGTAACCCCTCCCAGGCTTAGTTCATCAGCTCTGCCGCGACAGTGGAGAACCACATCGGAGGTTCTCTTGGGCTCTTCCCTGGGCAAGAGGGTGGCTACTGTCCCTTCCCACATCACTTCCCACATGACTGCTTCCAAAAGCAAGAAGCAGGGGGCAGCTGGGATGGCAACAAAGCGGTCCTCAGATACTCTTCTGCTCCATCACAGAGTAAAAATCCTTCTTAACAGGACTGCAGAAGAGTGTCTCTTGAGCTATGAGACATGGCCACTCTTGGCTGCAAGGGAAGCTGGGACAGGCCACACATTTTCATCCTTTAGAGTGGAAAGCAGGAAAGCAAAAATGGGACTGGGAATGGTTGTTAAGCAGCCAAATATTTCTATCTGCTCCAAGAATTCAATAAAAACACAGGTGCTATAAAATATTTAATAACAGGGATGGTCTGGGCAATTACCAGTCAGAAGAAAGGAGTGGCCTTGCACACCTGGTTAGACTGAAGTGAAGGTTGCCTGTTGCATATTAGTATTGATGAGATACAAGTCCCACAAAACATTAGCAAAATTCTCATAAGGATGTCCATGTTAACTTTGTAGTTTGTCCCAGGAAGGAGAAAGAAGAGCTTTTGTTTAATTAAGCATTGAGGCGAGGGGTGTGTTAGTTGACAGCAGTCCACAGAGATGCTTCCTGGCTTACTCCTGGGGTTGAAGGGCAGGTCAAGATCACAGGTCCTCAGAATGACCACCTGCCTTTGTCAGAGCAGCTCTGTATTTGTTCTCTTTCTATACCGAGTTTAAAAAACATTTAGCTGCTAGGAAAATATCTGATAAACATGGATAATTTGTTGCAGCTGTAGTGGAGGGTTTCCCAAAATGTGATCTGCATCCGAATCTCCTAGACGTGCTTGTCTGAAGTTCAGCTTCCTAGATTCTATTCCAGACCCATAAGTTAGATATGCCAATTCACTGATTTGGGGTAGGGCCCAAGTTTCTGTATTTTAAGCAGGATCTAACACTGGAAATCCACCAGGATTCCCTAAAACCAATACTGCCCTAAAAGACACCTATTTCCAGAATTAGGGATGTGAGCAAAGATTAAGTTTCAAAGATGACTATCGCTGGTTGTCTTTATTGATGATTTTTTTTTTCTTCTTCCCCAAATTCTTGTGTTTGACATTCAGCCTTGAAATTCTCATAGATTCTGAAATTACATTCCTGGTGTCTCTTGGCTTGTGTCTATGTAGGCAAAGTAAAAACTGAAATAGTCATTGAAAGTGTTATATATAAATCACTTCTCAGGCCCAGCCTGGAATACTTTGTTCCTTTCATCAATGAGGCAATATTTTAGAATAATTGTTTTAAAAGACTGGTGCAGCCTTTTTATTATTTTTTCCAGGAGTTAAATAAAAACAGTCAAGCACAGACAAATGCAAGAAGTACTTTGTAAATGTTGAAATTCAGGTACTCTTTTATTAGATCACAGCAGTGTGAGACCAATTAAAATTTTAAGCATGGTGATGTTCAATATTGTTCCTGCAATTGCAAAGAATCCATAAGCATTCCTGGGCACTAATAATTACCCTCTCAGTTAATGAAGTTGTTCTTAAACATTAAACAGTGTGGTCCTAAGAAAATTATGGTTTCTTTTTGTTTATCACCATACTAGAGGATAAACTATAGATTAATGAAATGCTCTTGCTTCAGCTTCTATGTGGTATTGATTTTCAATTCAGAGTTAAAGCTTCAGTTCTCCCTAAAAAGCCTGTTTATAAGATCATTTTTAATCCCTTTCTGAAAAGGTTTCATTGATAATTGAGTATGCTCTCTCCTACTTAATTGTTCACAAAAACAATGCAAATGAAAATATTCTTCATGACATGGAAAATTGGCAATGAGAGAATTCTCACACACTGACTTTCAATGTTTTTATAATTCCTCCGGAGTTGGTATCATATTGAAAAAGCGCCCTCTCCCATTACAGTGGAAACATTGAACAAAAGAATGAAAGCACAGGTTTCTGTTGCAAAGGCAAGCCCACCAGGACCTAACACGATAATAAAGAGCAATAGTTTTGATTAATGACAACTAAGAGTAATAATTCTGCTCAAGTTTTATTTCCCCTGCCTCTGTCTTCTCCTGGTACCCTGCTTCCCTTTCCTCCTCCTTAATTTCGAAGATTTCTCATCTCTTGTTAATCTTTAGAAGTCCTTTGTAGAGCTTCTTCAAAATAAAATTTTGTGTATTTTAGAGAAATAACCAAGGCAACAAGAGAAAAGGAACCTAAATGGGCAATATACTCCAGTAAATTGTAAGTGGAAGAAAAGTGTCCCTAATAATTAAGCTGCACATACAAAAATAAAAAAATACATAAAAAGCCAACAGTAAAGATAGTACCTACTTAATTTAGCCTTTCCAAAAGTGTATGACCTTACCTTTCACCCTACAAATAAAGAGGCTTAATTAGCAATTAAAGATTCTGTACCTTCATTTTGTCTGTCCAGTTTCTGGAAGTTTCCATTTGCTTCACTTCCTTTTCTATTAGTATTTATATCTTAATAATAAAAGTCAACCTGATTCCAAATGGACCTCAAAGGCATGCTGTAGAATGGAGACTGGTGATAAGTGGTAATCTCCTTTCCTCCCAGCCTGGTGGATGAGATTGGGATGGATCAAATAGATTTGGACCAAACCAACCAAGCAGTCATTGATTTATGCAAGCCCCAGCCGTGAGCTTGGCATCAGAGACTATTTGTGGGATGCCTACCCAGGAAGACATCCAAGACTCTTCTTTTCCAGCAAGTTGGACTCAAAAGAGACCCAAGGAGCAGAAGGCTCAAAAAGGTTGGAGACCATCAGCTGGCAGCGGATAGGTGTTGTTTCGTTTACACAGGTTTTAATTACTTTTAATTCACTGCCTACCTTTAAAAAGGTAAGATTTAAAATAGATAAATGATCTTTTTGGAAAAAGAACTTAAATAACTGGCAACACTGAGCCTGCACATGGGCAGTCCCTGGCAAGAATAACATAAGCACTACCCCCTCTGGACAGATGGGATTCCAGTTCCTCCTTTCACTCACGCTCTGCTCTCTGCACTCACGGTCATTTGCCTGCTTGGACTCTATCATCATCTGAGTGTGTCTCCTGATCTAGTCCAGCACCTGCACGTTTTTCAGATGAGAAAACACAGTTCTAAGAATTGAAGGCCTTGGCTGAAGTTACAGGTTCACAGTTGAAGCCAGTTTATCCTTCAGTAGGTAAAGATAAGCAGGACACAGCTGACCAGACTCCCCCCTGCTGAGAAAGAGATGTGGTGTCCTTCCAGACATAGGGGTGAGTGAGAATCCCAGAGGCAGGATGTATGGACAGAATTCCTGACCTGGACATACTTCTGCTTTCTCCTGGTAAGCTTAGAGTCTCACACCTGGGATTACAGGTTTGTCATTATTGTAACTGACACTGTTATTAACCTTCCTGGAAAGGCCAGGCCCGATTCCCAGCGCCTGATGAGATGTGTGTTATCTCCACCATCTCCCAAAGTTTGCTGCAGAGCGTTGGCATACCAAAGGTGGACCTGGGGGTGGTTGACCCCTGCTGTGGTCAATGAGACAGATGGAGTTCCTGTAGACTATGCTAAAATAATAATCAAGTTGATTAAAAGTCAGCCTACTTTTTATTAATACATGTACTAGCAAATATGAATAATGCCACTTAAATAGAGGTAGTCCTCTCTCAAAAATGATGTTGTTGTTTAAGTTCTAAACAATGGCTGTGATTATAATGAATTTTTAAAATATACATGTAAGCAGAAAATCAGCGTATTATTTTTATTTCTCTGTGAAACTCAGAGAATCTTCATTTAGACAACCTGACCCAGAATACCTAAACCCAGCTCCACGAATTTGCTTTGAGAGTAAGTTTGTTAAGTTTGAAATCCTTTGAGCTAGCTTCAGGCTAACTTCACTTTCCTAAACCCTGCTATTTCACAGGTTCCTGTGTTTAAACAGTAGCTTGGAAATAAATGATGATGGCATTGTGATTGCAAAGGCAAGAAACAGAACTTGAGTAA
Source organism: Manis pentadactyla (assembly GCF_030020395.1). Taxonomy (NCBI): domain Eukaryota; kingdom Metazoa; phylum Chordata; class Mammalia; order Pholidota; family Manidae; genus Manis; species Manis pentadactyla. The sequence continues at coordinate 38,267,090 of NC_080032.1, read as the reverse complement.
CTCACTCTGTCATTTTATGGTGTTTTAATTGGTGTGTACAATTCTTCAACAGCAGAGACATTCCTAGAACCACTCATGCTATCTTGAAGATACTGATATATGGGTAGATTGATTTGGGGAGATTTACTATGCAATGGGATTTTTATAATCTCTGTCAAATTTACCCTTATGTTTAAGACTTCTATAACTGTCTCCATAGACGAAGCTTCATGTGAAAGAAAACTTTTTGAAATTAAAACTAATAAGGTGTGTTCTTTGATAAGCTGTGAGGGAAACAGATTGATAAACCTAGTTATAGTCTTTCATTAATGCATGAAGATTAATTTTGATGAAACCATCAACAAATTGACAGAAATTTAGCCTCAAAAATAAACTATAGAAGGGGCAGAAGATGGCGGCGTGAGTAGAGCAGCAGAAATCTCCTCCCAAAACAACATATATCTATGAAAATATAACAAAGACAACCCTTCCTAGAATAAAGACCAGAGGACACAGGACAATATCCAGACCACATCCACACCTGAGAGAACCCAGCGCATCGCGAAGGCGGTAAGATACAAGCCCCGGCCCCACGGGAGCCGAGCGCCCCTCCCCCCCAGCTCCCGGAGGGAGAAGAGCAGGCAGAGCGGGAGGGAGACGGAGCACAGGGCTGCCGAGCACCCAGCCCCCGCCATCCGGGCCAGAGTGCAGGGCGCTCGATACTAGGAAAACAGGGCAGCAAGAACAGTGAGCAGGCACTGGAGGCTGGGCGACAGAGGACATAAGAAAAGCGCACGACCATTTTTTTTTTGCTTTTTTGCTGTTTTGTTTTGGCGAGCGCTTTTTGGAAGTCTTAAAGGGATAGGGACCCCAATACTAGGGAAACAGGGCAGAAAGACCGGTGAGCAGAGGCCTGAGGCTGGCACCGCAGAATAAAGAAAAACGAACAACCACCTGTTTTTTTTTTTTTTTTTTAATTAAAAACTTTTTTTTTTTTTAATTAAAAAAATTTTTTTTTCTTTTTTTTTTGGTGGGCGTTGTTTTGTTTTGGCGGGTGCTTTTTGGAAGTCTTAAAGGGACAGGGCGGGTCACTTAATCCAGAGGTAGGGAATCCGGGATCTCTGGGCACCCTAACCCCTGGGCTGCAGGGAGCAGGGAGGCCCCTTACGGAGATAAATAGCCTCCCAGCCGCTCCTGCTCCAACGCGACTCCACCATTTTGGAGTAGCTGCCAGAGCCAGGCCACGCCCACAGCAACAGCGGAGATTAACTCCATAGCAGCCGGGCAGGAAGCAGAAACCCTGTCTGCGCGCAGCTGCGCAGCACAAGCCACTAGAGGCCGCTGTTCTCCCAGGAGAGGAGGGCCACAAACCAACAAGAAAGGAAGTCCTTCCAGCCGTCACTCGTCCCAGTTCTGCAGACTATTCCTATCACCATGAAAAGGCAAAGCTACAGGCAGACAAAGATCACAGAGACAACACCAGAGAAGGAGACAGACCTAACCAGTCTCCCTGAAAAAGAATTCAAAATAAGAATCATAAACATGCTGACAGAGATGCAGAGAAATACGCAAGAGAAATGGGATGAAGTCCGGAAGGAGATCACAGATGCCAGAAAGGAGATCGCAGAAATGAAACAAACTCTGGAAGGGTTTATAAGCAGAATGGATAGAATGCAAGAGGCCATTGATGGAATTGAAATCAGAGAACAGGAACGCATAGAAGCTGACATAGAGAGAGACAAAAGGATCTCCAGGAATGAAACAATATTGAGAGAACTGTGTGACCAATCCAAAAGGAAAAATATCCATATTATAGGGGTCCCAGAAGAAGAAGAAGAGAGAGGAAAAGAGATGGAAAGTATCTTAGAAGAAATAATTGCTGAAAACTTCCCCACACTGGGGGAGGAAGTAATCGAACAGACCACGGAAATACACAGAACCCCCAACAGAAAGGATCCAAGGAGGACAACACCAAGACACATAATAATTAAAATGGCAAAGATCAAGGACAAGGAAAGAGTGTTAAAGGCAGCTAGAGAGAAAAAGGTCACCTATAAAGGGAAACCCATCAGGCTAACGTCAGATTTCTCAACAGAAACCCTACAGGCCAGAAGAGAATGGCATGATATATTTAATACAATGAAACAGAAGGGCCTTGAACCAAGGATACTGTATCCAGCACGACTATCATTCAGATATGACGGTGGGATTAAACAATTCCCAGACAAACAAAAGCTGAGGGAATTTGCTTTCCACAAACCACCTCTACAGAACATCTTACAGGGACTGCTCTAGATGGGGGCACTCCTAGAAAGAGCACAGCACAAAACACCCAACATATGAAGAATCGAGGAGGAGGAACAAGAAGGGAGAGAAGAAAAGAATCTCCAGATAGTGTATATAACAGCTCAATAAGCGAGCTAAGTTAGGCAGTAAGATACTAAAGAGGCTAACCTTGAACCTTTGGTAACCACGAATTTAAACCCTGCAATGGCAATAAGTACATATCTTTTAATAGTCACCCTAAATGATAATGGGTTGAATGCACCAATCAAAAGACACAGAGTAACAGAATGGATAAAAAAGCAAGACCCATCTATATGCTGCTTACAAGAAACTCACCTCAAACCCAAAGACATGTACAGACTAAAAGTCAAGGGATGGAAAAACATATTTCAAGCAAACAACAGTGAGAAGAAAGCAGGGGTTGCAGTACTAATATCAGACAAAATAGACTTCAAAACAAAGAAAGTAACAAGAGATAAAGAAGGACACTACATAATGATAAAGGGCTCAGTCAAACAAGAGGATATAACCATTCTAAATATATATGCACCCAACACAGGAGCACCAGCATATGTGAAACAAATACTAACAGAACTAAAGGGGGATATAGACTGCAATGCATTCATTCTAGGAGACTTCAACACACCACTCACCCCAAAGGATAGATCCACTGGGCAGAAAATAAGTAAGGACACGGAAGCACTGAACAACACAGTAGAGCAGATGGACCTAATAGACATCTATAGAACTCTACATCCAAAAGCAGCGGGATATACATTCTTCTCAAGTGCACATGGAACATTCTCCAGAATAGACCACATACTAGGCCACAAAAAGAGCCTCAGAAAATTCCAAAAGATTGAAATCCTACCAACCAACTTTTCAGACCACAAAGGCATAAAACTAGAAATAAACTGTACAAAGAAAGCAAAGAGGCTCACAAACACATGGAGGCTTAACAACACGCTCCTAAATAATCAATGGATCAATGACCAAATCAAAATGGAGATCCAGCAATATATGGAAACAAATGACAACAACAACACTAAGCCCCAACTTCTGTGGGACACAGCAAAAGCAGTCTTAAGAGGAAAGTATATAGCAATCCAAGCATATTTAAAAAAGGAAGAGCAATCCCAAATGAATGGTCTAATGTCACAATTATCGAAATTGGAAAAAGAAGAACAGATGAGGCCTAAGGTCAGCAGAAGGAGGGACATAATAAAGATCAGAGAAGAAATAAATAAAATTGAGAAGAATAAAACAATAGCAAAAATCAATGAAACCAAGAGCTGGTTCTTTGAGAAAATAAACAAAATAGATAAGCCTCTAGCCAGACTTATTAAGAAGAAAAGAGAGTCAACACAAATCAACAGTATCAGAAACGAGAAAGGAAAAATCACGACGGACCCCACGGAAATGCAAAGAATTATTGGAGAATTCTATGAAAACCTATATGCTAACAAGCTGGGAAACCTAGGAGAAATGGACAACTTCCTAGAAAAATATAACCTTCCAAGATTGACCCAGGAAGAAACAGAAAATCTAAACAGACCAATTACCAGCAACGAAATTGAAGCGGTAATCAAAAAACTACCAAAGAACAAAACCCCCGGGCCAGATGGATTTACCTCGGAATTTTATCAGACATACAGGGAAGACATAATAAGCATTCTCCTTAAAGTTTTCCAAAAAATAGAGGAGGAGGGGATACTCCCAAACTCATTCTATGAAGCTAACATCACCCTAATACCAAAACCAGGCAAAGACCCCACCAAAAAAGAAAACTACAGACCAATATCCCTGATGAACGTAGATGCAAAAATACTCAACAAAATACTAGCAAACCGAATTCAAAAATACATCAAAAGGATCATACACCATGACCAAGTGGGATTCATCCCAGGGATGCAAGGATGGTACAACATTCGAAAGTCCATCAACATCATCCACCACATCAACAAAAAGAAAGACAAAAACCACATGATCATCTCCATAGATGCTGAAAAAGCATTTGACAAAGTTCAACATCCATTCATGTTAAAAACTCTCAGTAAAATGGGAATAGAGGGCAAGTACCTCAACATAATAAAGGCCATCTATGATAAACCCACAGCCAACATTATATTGAACAGCGAGAAGCTGAAAGCATTTCCTCAGAGATCGGGAACTAGACAGGGATGCCCACTCTCTCCACTGTTATTTAACATAGTACTGGAGGTCCTAGCCATGGCAATCAGACAAAATAAAGAAATACAAGGAATCCAGATTGGTAAAGAAGAAGTTAAACTGTCACTATTTGCAGATGACATGATACTGTACATAAAAAACCCTAAAGACTCCACCCCAAAACTACTAGAACTGATATCGGAATACAGCAAAGTTGCAGGATACAAAATCAACACACAGAAATCTGTGGCTTTCCTATATACTAACAGTGAACCAACAGAAAGAGAAATCAAGAAAACAACTCCATTCACAATTGCATCAAAAAAAATAAAATACCTAGGAATAAACTTAACCAAAGAAGTGAAAGACTTATACTCTGAAAACTACAAGTCACTCTTAAGAGAAATTAAAGGGGACACTAACAGATGGAAACTCATCCCATGCTCGTGGCTAGGAAGAATTAATATCGTCAAAATGGCCATCCTGCCCAAAGCAATATACAGATTTGATGCAATCCCTATGAAACTACCAGCAACATTCTTCAATGAACTGGAACAAATAATTCAAAAATTCATATGGAAACACCAAAGACCCCGAATAGCCAAAGCAATCCTGAGAAAGAATAATAAAGTAGGGGGGATCTCACTCCCCAACTTCAAGCTCTACTATAAAGCCATAGTAATCAAGACAATTTGGTACTGGCACAAGAGCAGAGCCACAGACCAATGGAACAGACTAGAGAATCCAGACATTAACCCAGACATATATGGTCAATTAATATTTGATAAAGGAGCCATGGACATACAATGGCGAAATGACAGTCTCTTCAACAGGTGGTGCTGGCAAAACTGGACAGCTACATGTAGGAGAATGAAACTGGACCATTGTCTAACCCCATATACAAAAGTAAACTCAAAATGGATCAAAGACCTGAATGTAAGCCATGAAACCATTAAACTCTTGGAAGAAACCATAGGCGAAAACCTCTTAGACATAAACATGAGTGACCTCTTCTTGAACATGTCTCCCCGGGCAAGGAAAACAACAGCAAAAATGAGTAAGTGGAACTATATTAAGCTGAAAAGCTTCTGTACAGCAAAAGACACCATCAATAGAACAAGAAGGATCCCTACAGTATGGGAGAATATATTTGAAAATGACACATCCGATAAAGGCTTGACGTCCAGAATATATAAGGAGCTCACACGCCTCAACAAACAAAAAACAAATAACCCAATTAAAAAATGGGCAGAGGAACTGAACACACAGTTCTCCAAAAAAGAAATACAGATGGCCAACAGACACATGAAAAGATGCTCCACATCGCTAATTATCAGAGAAATGCAAATTAAAACTACAATGAGGTATCACCTCACACCAGTAAGGATGGCTGCCATCCAAAAGACAAACAACAACAAATGTTGGCGAGGCTGTGGAGAAAGGGGAACCCTCCTACACTGCTGGTGGGAATGTAAGTTAGTTCAACCATTGTGGAAAGCAGTATGGAGGTACATCAAAATGCTCAAAACAGACTTACCATTTGACCCAGGAATTGCACTCCTAGGAATTTACCCTACGAACGCAGCAATCAAGTTTGAGAAAGACAGATGCACCCCTATGTTTATTGCAGCACTATTTACAATAGCCAAGAATTGGAAGCAACCTAAATGTCCATCAATAGATGAATGGATAAAGAAGATGTGGTACATATACACAATGGAATACTACTCAGCCATAAGAAAAGGGCAAATCCTACCATTTGCAACAACATGGATGGAGCTAGAGGGTATTATGCTCAGTGAAACAAGCCAAGCGGAGAAAGAGAAATACCAAATGATTTCACTTATCTGTGGAATATAAGAACAAAGGAAAAACTGAAGGAACAAAACAGCAGCAGAATCACAGAACTCAAGAATGGACTAACAGGTACCAAAGGGAAAGGGACTGGGGAGGATGGGTGGGTAGGGAGGGATAAGGGGGGGAGAAGTAGGGGGGCATTAAGATTAACATACATGGGGGGGTAGGAGAAAAGGGAGGGCTGTACAACACAGAGAAGGCAAGTAGTGATTCTACAACATTTTGCTATGCTGATGGACAGTGACTGTAAAGGGGTTTATAGGGGAGACCTGGTATAGGGGAGAGCCTAGTAAACATAATATTCGTCATGTAAGTGTAGATTAGTGATACCAAAAACAAAGCAAAAAAAAAAAAAAAAAGGGCAGTTCCTGTGTGGTAACCTCCAACGTGTTCTACACAAGGGTATAAAGCGCATATAAAAGTGTAGGCAGGAGGGGGCGGAAGATGGCGGCGTGAGTAGAGCAGCGGAAATCTCCTCCCAAAACAGCATATATCTATGAAAATATAACAAAGACAACCCTTCCTAGAATAAAGACCAGAGGACACAGGACAATATCCAGACCACATCCACACCTGAGAGAACCCAGCGCCTCGCGAAGGGGGTAAGATACAAGCCCCGGCCCCGCGGGAGCCGAGCGCCCCTCCCCCCAGCTCCCGGCGGGAGAAGAGCAGGCAGAGCGGGAGGGAGACGGAGCCCAGGACTGCCGAACACCCAGCCCCAGCCATCCGGGCCAGAGTGCAGGGTCCTCGATACTGGGAAAACAGGGCAGCAAGAACAGTGAGCAGGCACTGGAGGCTGGGCGACAGAGGACATAAGAAAAGTGCACGACCATTTTTTTTTTTTTTTTGCTTTTTTGCTGCTTTGTTTTGGCGAGCGCTTTTTGGAAGTCTTAAAGGGACAGGGACCCCAATATTAGGGAAACAGGGAAGAAAGACCGGTGAGCAGAGGCCTGAGGCTGGCACCGGAGAATAAAGAAAAACGAACGACCACCTTTTTTTTTTTTAATTAAAAAATTAAAAAAAAATTTTTTTTCTTGTTTTTTTTGTGGTCGTTGTTTTGTTTTGGCGGGTGCTTTTTGGAAGTCTTAAAGGGGCAGGGCGGGCCACTTAATCCAGAGGTAGGGAATCCGGGATCTCTGGGCACCCTAACCCCTGGGCTGCAGGGAGCAGGGAGGCCCCTTACGGAGATAAATAGCCTCCCAGCAGCTCCTGCTCCAACGCGACTCCACCATTTTGGAGTAGCTGCCCGAGCCAGGCCACGCCCACAGCCACAGCGGAGATTAACTCCATAGCAGCCGGGCAGGAAGCAGAAGCCCTGTCTGCGCGCAGCTGCGCAGCACAAGCCACTAGAGGCCGCTGTTCTCCCAGGAGAGGAGGGCCACAAACCAACAAGAAAGGAAGTCCTTCCAGCCGTCACTCGTCCCAGTTCTGCAGACTATTCCTATCACCATGAAAAGGCAAAGCTACAGGCAGACAAAGATCACAGAGACAACACCAGAGAAGGAGACAGACCTAACCAGTCTTCCTGACAAAGAATTCAAAATAAGAATCATAAACATGCTGACAGAGATGCAGAGAAATACGCAAGAAAAATGGGATGAAGTCCGGAGGGAGATCACAGATGCCAGAAAGGAGATCGCAGAAATGAAACAAACTCTGGAAGGGTTTATAAGCAGAATGGATAGAATGCAAGAGGCCATTGATGGAATTGAAATCAGAGAACAGGAACGCATAGAAGCTGACATAGAGAGAGACAAAAGGATCTCCAGGAATGAAACAATATTAAGAGAACTGTGTGACCAATCTAAAAGGAGCAATATCCGTATTATAGGGGTCCCAGAAGAAGAAGAGAGAGGCAAAGAGATGGAAAGTATCTTAGAAGAAATAATTGCTGAAAACTTCCCCACACTGGGGGAGGAAGTAATCAAACAGACCACGGAAATACACAGAACCCCCAACAGAAAGGATCCAAGAAGGGCAACACCAAGACACATAATAATTAAAATGGCAAAGATCAAGGACAAGGAAAGAGTGTTAAAGGCAGCTAGAGAGAAAAAGGTCACCTATAAAGGGAAACCCATCAGGCTAACGTCAGATTTCTCAACAGAAACCCTACAGGCCAGAAGAGAATGGCATGATATATTTAATACAATGAAACAGAAGGGCCTTGAACCAAGGATACTGTATCCAGCACGACTATCATTCAAATATGACGGTGGGATTAAACAATTCCCAGACAAACAAAAGCTGAGGGAATTTGCTTTCCACAAACCACCCCTACAGAACATCTTACAGGGACTGCTCTAGATGGGAGCACTCCTAGAAAGAGCACAGCACAAAACACCCAACATATGAAGAATCGAGGAGGAGGAACAAGAAGGGAGAGAAGAAAAGAATCTCCAGACAGTGTATATAACAGCTCAATAAGCGAGCTAAGTTAGGCAGTAAGATACTAAAGAGGCTAACCTTGAACCTTTGGTAACCACGAATTTAAAGCCTGCAATGGCAATAAGTACATATCTTTCAATAGTCACCCTAAATGTTAATGGGTTGAATGCACCAATCAAAAGACACAGAGTAACAGAATGGATAAAAAAGCAAGACCCATCTATATGCTGCTTACAAGAAACTCACCTCAAACCCAAAGACATGTACAGACTAAAAGTCAAGGGATGGAAAAACATATTTCAAGCAAACAACAGTGAGAAGAAAGCAGGGGTTGCAGTACTAATATCAGACAAAATAGACTTCAAAACAAAGAAAGTAACAAGAGATAAAGAAGGACACTACATAATGATAAAGGGCTCAGTCAAACAAGAGGATATAACCATTCTAAATATATATGCACCCAACACAGGAGCACCAGCATATGTGAAACAAATACTAACAGAACTAAAGGGGGATATAGACCGCAATGCATTCATTCTAGGAGACTTCAACACACCACTCACCCCAAAGGATAGATCCACTGGGCAGAAAATAAGTAAGGACACGGAAGCACTGAACAACACAGTAGAGCAGATGGACCTAATAGACATCTATAGAACTCTACATCCAAAAGCAGCGGGATATACATTCTTCTCAAGTGCACATGGAACATTCTCCAGAATAGACCACATACTAGGCCACAAAAAGAGCCTCAGAAAATTCCAAAAGATTGAAATCCTACAAACCAACTTTTCAGACCACAAAGGCATAAAACTAGAAATAAACTGTACAAAGAAAGCAAAGAGGCTCACGAACACATGGAGGCTTAACAACACGCTCCTAAATAATCAATGGATCAATGACCAAATCAAAATGGAGATCCAGCAATATATGGAAACAAATGACAACAACAACACTAAGCCCCAACTTCTGTGGGACGCAGCAAAAGCAGTCTTAAGAGGAAAGTATATAGCAATCCAAGCATATTTAAAAAAGGAAGAGCAATCCCAAATGAATGGTCTAATGTCACAATTATCGAAATTGGAAAAAGAAGAACAGATGAGGCCTAAGGTCAGCAGAAGGAGGGACATAATAAAGATCAGAGAAGAAATAAATAAAATTGAGAAGAATAAAACAATAGCAAAAATCAATGAAACCAAGAGCTGGTTCTTCGAGAAAATAAACAAAATAGATAAGCCTCTAGCCAGACTTATTAAGAAGAAAAGAGAGTCAACACAAATCAACAGTATCAGAAACGAGAAAGGAAAAATCACGACGGACCCCACGGAAATGCAAAGAATTATTGGAGAATACTATGAAAACCTATATGCTAACAAGCTGGGAAACCTAGGAGAAATGGACAACTTCCTAGAAAAATATAACCTTCCAAGATTGACCCAGGAAGAAACAGAAAATCTAAACAGACCAATTACCAGCAACGAAATTGAAGAGGTAATCAAAAAACTACCAAAGAACAAAACCCCCGGGCCAGATGGATTTACCTCGGAATTTTATCAGACATACAGGGAAGACATAATACCCATTCTCCTTAAAGTTTTCCAAAAAATAGAGGAGGAGGGGATACTCCCAAACTCATTCTATGAAGCTAACATCACCCTAATACCAAAACCAGGCAAAGACCCCACCAAAAAAGAAAACTACAGACCAATATCCCTGATGAACGTAGATGCAAAAATACTCAACAAAATATTAGCAAACCGAATTCAAAAATACATCAAAAGGATCATACACCATGACCAAGTGGGATTCATTCCAGGGATGCAAGGATGGTACAACATTCGAAAGTCCATCAACATCATCCACCACATCAACAAAAAGAAAGACAAAAACCACATGATCATCTCCATAGATGCTGAAAAAGCATTTGACAAAGTTCAACATCCATTCATGTTAAAAACTCTCAGCAAAATGGGAATAGAGGGCAAGTACCTCAACATAATAAAGGCCATCTATGATAAACCCACAGCCAACATTATATTGAACAGCGAGAAGCTGAAAGCATTTCCTCTGAGATCGGGAACTAGACAGGGATGCCCACTCTCTCCACTGTTATTTAACATAGTACTGGAGGTCCTAGCCACGGCAATCAGACAAAATAAAGAAATACAAGGAATCCAGATTGGTAAAGAAGAAGTTAAACTGTCACTATTTGCAGATGACATGATACTGTACATAAAAAACCCTAAAGACTCCACCCCAAAACTACTAGAACTGATATCGGAATACAGCAAAGTTGCAGGATACAAAATCAACACACAGAAATCTGTGGCTTTCCTATATACTAACAATGAACCAACAGAGAGAGAAATCAGGAAAACAACTCCATTCACAATTGCATCAAAAAAAATAAAATACCTAGGAATAAACCTAACCAAAGAAGTGAAAGACTTATACTCTGAAAACTACAAGTCACTCTTAAGAGAAATTAAAGGGGACACTAACAGATGGAAACTCATCCCATGCTCGTGGCTAGGAAGAATTAATATCGTTAAAATGGCCATCCTGCCCAAAGCAATATACAGATTTGATGCAATCCCTATGAAACTACCAGCAACATTCTTCAATGAACTGGAACAAATAATTCAAAAATTCATATGGAAACACCAAAGACCCCGAATAGCCAAAGCAATCCTGAGAAAGAAGAATAAAGTAGGGGGGATCTCACTCCCCAACTTCAAGCTCTACTATAAAGCCATAGTAATCAAGACAATTTGGTACTGGCACAAGAGCAGAGCCACAGACCAATGGAACAGACTAGAGAATCCAGACATTAACCCAGACATATATGGTCAATTAATATTTGATAAAGGAGCCATGGACATACAATGGCGAAATGACAGTCTCTTCAACAGGTGGTGCTGGCAAAACTGGACAGCTACATGTAGGAGAATGAAACTGGACCATTGTCTAACCCCATATACAAAAGTAAACTCAAAATGGATCAAAGACCTGAATGTAAGCCATGAAACCATTAAACTCTTGGAAGAAAACATAGGCGAAAACCTCTTAGACATAAACATGAGTGACCTCTTCTTGAACATATCTCCCCGGGCAAGGAAAACAACAGCAAAAATGAGTAAGTGGGACTATATTAAGCTGAAAAGCTTCTGTACAGCAAAAGACACCATCAATAGAACAAGAAGGATCCCTACAGTATGGGAGAATATATTTGAAAATGACACATCCGATAAAGGCTTGACGTCCAGAATATATAAGGAGCTCTCACGCCTCAACAAACAAAAAACAAATAACCCAATTAAAAAATGGGCAGAGGAACTGAACAGACAGTTCTCCAAAAAAGAAATACAGATGGCCAACAGACACATGAAAAGATGCTCCACATCGCTAATTATCAGAGAAATGCAAATTAAAACTACAATGAGGTATCACCTCACACCAGTAAGGATGGCTGCCATCCAAAAGACAAACAACAACAAATGTTGGCGAGGCTGTGGAGAAAGGGGAACCCTCCTACACTGCTGGTGGGAATGTAAGTTAGTTCAACCATTGTGGAAAGCAGTATGGAGGTACATCAAAATGCTCAAAACAGACTTACCATTTGACCCAGGAATTGCACTCCTAGGAATTTACCCTAAGAATGCAGCAATCAAGTTTGAGAAAGACAGATGCACCCCTATGTTTATTGCAGCACTATTTACAATAGCCAAGAATTGGAAGCAACCTAAATGTCCATCAATAGATGAATGGATAAAGAAGATGTGGTACATATACACAATGGAATACTACTCAGCTATAAGAAAAGGGCAAATCCAATCATTTGCAGCAACATGGATGGAGCTGGAGGGTATTATGCTCAGTGAAACAAGCCAAGCGGAGAAAGAGAAATACCAAATGATTTCACTTATCTGTGGAATATAAGAACAAAGGAAAAACTGAAGGAACAAAACAGCAGCAGAATCACAGAACTCAAGAATGGACTAACAGGTACCAAAGGGAAAGGGACTGGGGAGGATGGGTGGGTAGGGAGGGATAAGGGGGGGAGAAGTAGGGGGGTATTAAGATTAACATGCATGGGGGGGTAGGAGAAAAGGGAGGGCTGTACAACACAGAGAAGGCAAGTAGTGATTCTACAACATTTTGCTATGCTGATGGACAGTGACTGTAAAGGGGTTTATAGGGGAGACCTGGTATAGGGGAGAGCCTAGTAAACATAATATTCGTCATGTAAGTGTAGATTAGTGATAGCAAAAAAAAAAAAAAAAAAAAAAAAGGGCAGTTCCTGTGTGGTAACCTCCAACGAGTTCTACACAAGGGTATAAAGGGCATATAAAAGTGTAGGCAAAGGGTCTGTTTGTGTTTATACAGAGGATCAAAGCCTAATTGGGCTACCCCGAAAATGAACTAAGATATGATATGAAAAAGAACTTCCAACATCTGCACCCTCTGGAAGACTCATGCCAGAAGATGATCATCAAAAAACCCCAACAAAGATCCACGCACTGCTACAGCTGTAGATGCACTCATCCCACCAGTTCCTGGACCTGCCATGGGAATGAGGAAGGAGATATCTAAGCTGGCCTGTGCATACAGTAAAACAACAAAATTGGACTGGATCTATACTGTTGGAACTCAACCAAGAATTTGGAGAAGTGCAAATTGTAGCGCTCCAAACTCTTACAACTACAGACTATTTACTGTTAAAAGAACATATGGCATGTGAACAGTCCCCAGGAATGGGTTGTTTTAATTTGTCTGATTTCTCTCAGACTGTTCAAGTTCAGTTGGACAATATCCACCATGTCATAGATAAGTTTTCACAAATGCCTAAGGTGCCTAACTGGTTTTCTTGGTTTCACTGCAGATGGCTGGTAATTACAGATATGCTTTGGTTATGTAACTATACTCCTATTATGTTAATGTGTGTGTGCAATTTAAGTAGTAGCTTAAAACCTATACATGCTGAAGTTACTCTACAAGAAGATATATCAAAGAAATAATCAATCTTCCCATTTTTTCTTCCGCCTGCTACTTCTATAGCTTTTCTTCTTCCTTCCTAATTACAACCCTTAAATAGAATTCGTGCCTCATATCAAATTTACCGAGTATCATAATTCTTCCAAGTGGTAAAGATACCTCAAGACAAATGCTGGGCATAGAAGCCACAGGGCATAAATATGCAAAGAAGTAAAAAGTTAACTTTTTCAAACAATAAGGCTTCTCTCTCACTTACCAACTTCACATTTCCCTGTATGGCCCCGGAAGATGACTGGTTAGCCAGAGACGGGTAAGATTCCTCAAGGGAGGAACAACCTAAGACAGGCACAGTCGCAGGGGGGCCATCAGGTGAGAAATTGGGGATCAACAGAGGTGAGGCTTAGAACCTCACCCCCCCGTTCTGAGAGAAATCTTCTGCATACGTGGATGTTTTATTGCCCTGGTCTAGCTTGGATTAACACATAGTCTACAGGCACACACCTGATCATCTACATGTGCTCTCTTACAACACTAAACTATGTTTTCTACCTTTATCTTGTATCTACCTACCACTTCAGCATTTTATTAAAAATAATAATAATAAAGAGAGAAATGTGGTATCCACATATAAATCAAGTATAAAAACCAAATGAGTATTCATATTTGAACTGACTGTTTATAGTTCATAATGCATGAGCAAAACCGAAAGTTTCTGTGATGACTGCCCTTGTACTGTTCACTATGTAACTTATTCATTATGTAAGAATTTGTTCTACATGTAAAAACTTGTTTGTTATGCCTCAGAAGATTGGAGACTGACAAAAATTAGGCTTGGGGTGGAATAATGATTGTGCATTGAGCATTGACTCCCCTATACAGAATTTTATTGTCATTAACAACCATTTGATCAATAAATATGAGAGATGCCCTCACAAAAAAAAAAAAAAAAAAAAAAAAAAAAAAAAAAAAAAAGTGTAGGCAAAGGGTCTGTTTGTGTTTATACAGAGGATCAAAGCCTAATTGGGCTACCCTGAAAATGAACTAAGATACGATATGAAAAAGAACTTCCAACATCTGCACCCTCTGGAAGACTCATGCCAGAAGATGATCATCAAAAAACCCCAACAAAGATCCACGCACTGCTACAGCTGTAGATGCACTCATCCCACCAGCTCCTGGACTTGCCATGGGAATGAGGAAGGAGATATCTAAGCTGGCCTGTGCATACAGTAAAACAACAAATTTGACTGGATCTATACTGTTGGAACTCAACCAAGAATTTGGAGAAGTGCAAATTGTAGCGCTCCAAACTCTTACAACTACAGACTATTTACTGTTAAAAGAACATATGGCATGTGAACAGTCCCCAGGAATGGGTTGTTTTAATTTGTCTGATTTCTCTCAGACTGTTCAAGTTCAGTTGGACAATATCCACCATATCATAGATAAGTTTTCACAAATGCCTAAGGTGCCTTAATGGTTTTCTTGGTTTCACTGGAGATGGCTGGTAATTACAGATATGCTTTGGTTATGTAACTATACTCCTATTATGTTAATGTGTGTGTGCAATTTAAGTAGTAGCTTAAAACCTATATATGCTGAAGTAACTCTACAAGAAGTTATGTCAAAGAAATAATCAATCTTCCCATGTTTTCTTCCGTCTGCTACTTCTATAGCTTTTCTTCTTCCTTCCTAATTACAACCCTTAAATAGAATTCGTGCCTCATATCAAATTTACCGAGTATCATAACTCCTCCAAGTGGTAAAGATACCTCAAGACAAATGCTGGGCATAGAAGCCACAGGGCATAAATATGCAAAGAAGTAAAAAGCTAACCTTTTCAAACAATAAGGCTTCCCTCTCACTTACCAACTTCACATTTCCCTGTATGGCCCCGGAAGATGACTGGTTAGCCAGAGATGGGTAAGATTCCTCAAGGGAGGAACAACCTAAGACAGGCACAGTCGCAGGGGGGCCATCAGGTGAGAAATTGGGGATCAACAGAGGTGAGGCTTAGAACCTCACCCCCCCTGTTCTGAGAGAAATCTTCTGCATACGTGGATGTTTTATTGCCCTTGTCTAGCTTGGATTAACACATAGTCTACAGGCACACACCTGATCATCTACATTTGCTCTCTTACAACACTAAACTATGTTTTCTACCTTTATCTTGTATCTACCTACCACTTCAGCATTTTATTAAAAATAATAATAATAAAGAGAGAAATGTGGTATCCACATATAAATCAAGTATAAAAACCAAATGAGTATTCATATTTGAACTGACTGTTTATAGTTCATAATGCATGAGCAAAACCGAAAGTTTCTGTGATGACTGCCCTTGTACTGTTCACTATGTAACTTATTCATTATGTAAGAATTTGTTCTACATGTAAGAACTTGTTTGTTATGCCTCAGAAGATTGGAGACTGATGAAAATTAGGCTTGGGGTGGATTAATGATTGTGCATTGAGCATTGACTCCCCTATACAGAATTTTATTGTTGTTAACAACCATTTGATCAATAAATATGAGAGATGCCTCAGAAAAAAAAAAAAAAAGGACAGACTTCCAATGGTAAAATAAATAAGTAACCGGGATGTAATGTATAGCAAAAGGAATATAGTCAAGATATTGTAACAGCTTGGTAGGGTGATAGCTGGAACCTAGAATTATGTATATAAATGTTCTACCACTGTGTTGTACACTTGAAACTAATGTAATGTAATACTGTGCATCAACTACCCTTCAATAAAAAATAATTATTTAAAAAAAAAACAAAAACTAACTCAAAATGGATCAAGGACCTAATTGTAAGACCTAAAACAATAAAAATCTTAGAAGAAAAGATAGGACAAAATTTTCATGAAGAAAAATAAATAAATAAAATAAACTATAATGTTGCCACTCATTACCATAAGTGAATAATATTGTGGTATACAGTTTTCCCTTTGCTCAAAGGATACATCCGTGTAATTAAAAATATATTAATCTAGTTCTCTGTGTTTCCATTGTGGTCATTATTATTGTGAGGCCTTTTACTTCAAGATTATTAATGAAAATAATTTGATCTCATAAAGAAGGGTAGAGTTAAAATAGGGTAAACTCTAGAAGGCAAGCATGCTAGATCTTTCAGTGTGACGTACTGTGCTCCAGCTTTGCCCTGGACTAGATTCCCATGATTTATCAGATGTAGGTAGCAAGTTTTCACCTGGCCTGCATTTGGGCTGAATTTAGTGCCAGTTTGTTACCTACAGTAGAATTCTCTGCACTGTGAAATTTTCCCAGAGGCTCCACTCCTGGAGAGTTAGAGAGTAATTTACTCCTCAAATGATCCCATAATGCTTAGCCCACTAATAAATATGTCATGAATAAGTGTGCACATGACCATCTCCTCCAGTAGACATGAGCTTCTATAACATAGGGAATGTGCATTAATTGTAGTATTTCTGCTACATTTTAGGTACCTAATAAACTTAATCAAATAGATAAATGGATGGATGGTGCTGTCGTCTAAGACCAACCCTTTGTGAGTACATACATAACATTTCCATTCCTACTGAGTTAAACAGATACATTTGAAAAGAACAATACTTTTTCTTTAAGAGCACACTCTAATCCTAATATCACTGATATCATTTTAAAAGCACACCTCATTCCTGTTAAATATCAGAGAGGAAATCTGAATAAATTCCAAATTATTTGGCAGTCGTTAAGTAGTGAAAGGCCAATAAATGATACCGCAGGCCAGAATACGGCAGTATCCCAAACTTTGGCTTCATGGCATATCACTTCATATTTTTGCCTATTTTATATTATTATTTAAAAAATATTTTCTTTACTCATTTTTTAAGAGCCTATCTTAAACCCCTTGTAAGAAACAATATCCATGATTATTTGAGTCTTATGTGCTTGTTACATTATTTTTCTAATGAACACAAAGACATGGAAATACACCAAGTCCTTCCAAAACTATCTAAAATCACCTTGCATATACCATGGAAAATACTGACACAGTGAAACGGACTAGAATTTGAGATGAGATGGATGGGTGTTCACACAGGAGCTTTGCCATTTCCAAGGTAACCTGACCTGCCTAAAAGCCAATTCTTCGTATAAATGTGGAGATAAGGAAACTGACCTTAATGGTGAAGATTAAATGAATAACATATGCAAATCATCTAATTGGAACCTTTCATAAATTATTTAGGTGCTCAGTCACAGCTGCTAAAATGATTTTGATGTTTCACCTTTCACACTTTAAATCATTTTATACTCTCTCTAAAAAGTGTGTTGACCACGCTTATTCTAAATATAGCCTCACAGAACCAAAGTGACCCAATTTCTTGTAAAACAGTCATAAGTCACAGCAACTGCATTGAATAAAAATAAGTATGAACAATATAAAAATGAATATGGACAATTCTTTAGGAATAAGAGTACAGACTTGAGAAATCTCCACACACTGTTGACCCCAGTTACCTGTCGTGTCAGAATCACCCCAGAGGGGTCTCTGAACCTTGGGCTTTTTAGCTAATAAGATTGAGGGAGTAAATTCTTTTCCCATCAAAAATGTTAGTTGATGAAATGTGCACTATTTAACACATCACCCCTCTGCTGTCTTGTTTTCTCTATCTTCACTTTTCTTTTTCTTATTCTTACTATGAGAGTATATGTGGAGCAAAGTTACCTGTACAAGTGGAAAGACCTACTGGGGTTCCAAGAGAGACTTTTTAAATTCAAACAAGCTTTAATTTAAGGTCTCTTAACCTTTCTCCTATTGAACCATCCACCCAGGTCTTTATCAGGGGGTTCTAATCCCCCTCCCTCCTTCACCAGGTGGCACCAGGTTGCTTTTACTTATTCTTATTTTGTTGAGGGACTTAACTCTCAGAGAGAAAGTAGGTTAAAAACAAGAGCAAAAAAAAGAAAACAAGAGCAAAACTCCACAGCCATCATCTGAACAGTGCACAGGAATTTTAGTTCACATTTTTTATTTCCAGAGAGAGAAAAGTGCTTTGAGTTTTGATTGTATGGTATGGGCCTCCCAAGCACTTATTAAGATGCCTGAGGCAGATAATAACAAATGTGAGGCCTTTGGCTCCCCCAGATAACCATCCTGCAGGCAGCCGGGAGACAAACAAGCACCACAACACAATTACTTGTTTCTTCTTCTGCTCCTTCCTGAGAGCTAGACTATAAGCCTTCTGATCTTGGCCTTCCTTTTAATTCCTTCTTGGTCCCAGATGTGATGGCTACAGCCCCAGGAGCCCTCTTGTCCCTTTGAGGATAGAAGCCACAGGAAAGATAGGGGAGCAGAGAAATAGGAGTTTATGACAGTGTGGAGCCACCACACTAACCCTGGAAGGTCAGTCTTTGGGCTTATTCTGTATGAGAGAAAAATCATTTCTTTTCACTTTTTCTTGTTTTAACTGATAAAGGTATGCAATCAATAATTTTAGGGAGCCCTGGCCTATGAGAGAGGAAAGAATGCCCAGGAGTAGTGGTGGGGAACAAATAGCAAAGGGAAGGTAAAGCAGGCCACAGAAGAATAAAAGAAAATTTGGTGAGAGGGAAGCCTCCTCTAGAAGTAACCTCCCTGCACCAAGGGAGGGGTCAGAGCCTACCATCGAGTGGCTCTCTTTTGCGCAAGTTGCACAGAAGAAACCCTGAGCAACCTTGAAGTTAAAACAAAACTGCAGGTTGTAGCGGTGGGGCTACCTCTCTGGGCTTATTAACCTGCCACTCCCTGTTTCATTCGCTCCACAGTTCCTTTTGAAGCCTTGCTCAAACATTAATTCTTTATCAAAAGAACAAAGTCAAGTGGAAGAATGAGAAAGATAAAAAGCAGATAAAAATAGGTAGGTGGCATTAAAGTCCCTTGGCTACCACTTGTGAGCAAAACCAAATAGATGTGATACTGCCCTCTGGTTAAACTTGTATTGTGAAAGGCTATAAAACTCTTGAGAGCCAAGTTTCCATAAAGACAAATAGAAGAGCCCAGTGGTTTCATGCATCATGCGGCTAAGTTCAACCATGGTCTCACGGCTCTTGAACTTACTCTCAACGTGAAGGTCAAAGAGGGATTTTTTCACTGTTAAATCTCAATTCCTGGTCTGTAAGCTTCATTGATAGCATGTGGATTTCAGTTTTTGAACCAGAATATTTAAGTTGCATCTCCAACAAATCCCTAAATTTTTCCAGAGGCAGATTCCCCCCTCCCCCCGATACTCATAAGGAAATAGCCATCTATGAGAGGAGATAGTTAAGAGACTAATAAATGCACGACTGTGTGGTAAGCTCAGTGAACACCAGAAACTCTGGAAACCCATGGGGCCCAGATCCGAGCTTGGCTTCACAGTAGCTGTGGAGGCCTTAAACACACTCCTCAACAACAAAATGGGGATAATAACATTTTACCACTCATGCCAGGATTGGCTGCAAGTAACACAAAACCAAACTGAAATTGTTTAACAATAAGAACAATGACTTCACACTACAGAAGACTCAAGTTGATTAATTCAGTTACTTGATGACATCATTCAGGATCCAGCTTCCTTCCCTGTGTTGGTATTTCCCTTCAGTATCACCCCTTCATGTTTGCTGGGTAACTATAGGGGCTCAAACTGTTTCCTCGTCTAGCACTGGCCAAAGTAAGAGAAAGGAAAGTCATGGCTGAAGAGCCACACTACTCTCTGTCCAAAGCCATTCCTTTCCCATTGATGCACCCCACCCCTAGCTAACTTCTGTTGATTGGAACTGCATCACATGCCCATGTCTTAACCTCCATCTGGTAAAGCTAGTAGAATAATATGACTGGCCCAGACTAATCAAGAGTCACCCTCTTGACATATGCAAGGAAAGGACTTTTTTCCCCGAATGTGTGGATAAACAGGGAGAAAACATTTGAACACAATCAGGACATCCAGGAAGGAAAACATACTGGGGGTTGGGACTAGAGATGGACAAGGGTCAGATGGATTTGGGAAAGCAATGAAAATACCACCGAACTGACCTCACAGCTATGTGTATGTAAACCCAGGAGTGAGGGTTTCTCCCTCTTATCATTAGAATCCGACTTGCACACTCATTAACCATTCCTTATCCCATGTACATTCCAGAACGTGAAAGTTAAATGCTTGAAAATGGGTTAAGTGATGAAATACCAGATTCAAATATCTGCAAAGAAAAGCTTAATGTTGGTAGCATTTTTTTTTTTTTGAGAGGGCATCTCTCATATTTATTGATCAAATGGTTGTTAACAACAATAAAATTCTGTATAGGGGACTCAATGCACAATCATTAATCAACCCCAAGCCTAATTCTCAACAGTGTCCAATCTTCTGAAGCATAACGAACAAGTTCTTACATGGTGAACTAGTTCTTGCATAGTGAATAAGTTCTTACATGGTGAACAGTGCAAGGGCAGTCCTATCACAGAAACTTTCAGTTTTGATCACGCATCATGAACTATAAACAATCAAGTCAGATATGATTATTCGTTTGCTTCTTATACTTGATTTATATGTGAATCCCACATTTCTCCCTTATTATTATTATTATTATTTTAAATAAAATGCTGAAGTGGTAGGTAGATGCAAGATAAAGGTAGAAAACATAATTTAGTGCTATAAGAGGGCAAATGTAGATGATCATGTCTGTGCCTATAGACTGAGTATTAATCCAAGCTAGACAAGGGCAACAAAACATCCACGGATGCAGAAGATTTCTCTCAAAACAGGGGGGGTGAGGTTCTAAGCCTCACCTCTGTTGATCCCCAATTTCTCACCTGATGGCCCCCCTGCAACTGTGCCTGTCTTAGGTTGTTCCTCCCTTGAGGAATGTTGGTAGCATTTCGATAAAAATGTATGTATTTTTGAACTTAACATCTGTTAGTGCTTTATAAGAGTTTTCATAGACTTTGTCACCTTTGATTCTCAAGGAAATATAAACAGACATTTTTAATGATCCTTTTAAGATAAATATAGATTCACATATAGATATAAGAAATAATGCAGAGAAATTTAATATACTGTAAACCCTGTGCTCCATCAATGATACACTGCAAAATTAAGAGTACGATATTTCAACCACACTATTGATACCAATGCAGTCAAAAGAATACAATATTTCTATCACCACAGTTTCCTTCATGTTGCCTTTTGATCAGTCACAGCCACTTTACTGCCTTAAACCCTCCTTAACCACTGTCAGACACTAATCTGTTCTCCATTTTATATTTCTGTTATTTCAGGAGTGACATATAAATGGAAGCATATGATATATAATTTTTTGAAATGAGTTTTATTCATTTGGCATTATTCTCTAGATAGTCATCCTGATGGTTGATTGTATAAAAATAGTTCATTCTTTTTTATTGCAGAGTACTATTCCAAAGGATAGATTTTCAATTGCCCATTCACCTGTTGAAAGACATCTATATTACTTTGAGCTTGGGACTATTATGAATAAAGCTAATATAAACATTCTTGTCCATTTTTCTGTATTAACAAATACCTTCATTTTTCTGGTATAAATGCCCAGGAGTGGAGTTGCTTGGTGATATGGTCAATGCATATTTTGTTGTTTAAGAAACTGCCAAACTTATATAAAGTGTCTGAGGCTTCTAGTTGTACTTATCAAGAGGAATAGGGAAGAGTAGATCTATGCCCTCTTCTTGGAAGTGGAAGTCCAACATGATTATCATCTTGACTTTAAACTTAAAATAAATCAAGCTCAGAAAGTTTGGATAAACTGCTCTGGGTTGCCCAGGTAGAAGGTAGGAGATAAGGAAAAGGTTAAGAATAAGGTCTCTAGGGTGAGCTGGACTGAATTTAGTTTCTAGGTTTATCACTCACTGTCAATGTTATTAGTAAGTTTCTTTTTCTTGGTCCCAGACCTCTTTGGGAATCTGAGGGAAACTATAAGCTTGCATGTAGGGAATAAAGAGGCCACATTTATGAAACAGCAGAAAAGAATCACATTCTAAAAGGTTGTTTGCTGGCTCAAGCATTGATCTCTAGATGAAGAGGCTCTGAGGCCATGAAAGGAGGAAAGGACAAGCACCAAAGCTTTGTGGGTATGCCAACAGCAGTGTTCTAACTAGAAGATGCTTCCCCTCTCACCAGGACTTCACTCTCCTTCCGTCTCCTTCAGGGATGACTCTCCTGGACAGATAGCTCCACTGGGCTCCTTTGTGCATGAAGATACTGCCTTCTAATTATCAGTCACTGTGGCAATGCGCCCAGGACACGCTGCCCCAGAGCACCTCTGACCCCTTCAGATAGGAAACAAGGGACAGTGCTTGGATTTTAGGGATGGACTGAAGTATATCAGTATACCCTGAGCTGAGGGCAGAGGCAAGAACCCAACTCAGACACATGCAAACCAGCAGACAAAAGAAGTTAAGAGAACAGAAGACAGGGAAGTCAGAAAAGAAATTTGTGTTGTCTTATGCTAGTTGCACAGACTTGGGCAGGTCACTAACGTTTTGGAATCACAATTTCATCATCTACAAAATGAAGTTAATAATTCCTACCTTGATTACATCATGCAGTTTTCATGAGCAACAAATAAGATCGTGTAAGTGGAGTCTCTGAACTGGAAAATGTTACACCATTGTTTTTATGCCTGACTAGAGATTGTATACTTCACCTGGAAGTTGAATTTTCTGTACAGAATTGTTATTTTTCTGTAAAAGACCTGATCTGAAAACCTGTAAAAGTTCTTTGGTAAAACTACGGTCTAGTTTTCTCTACTTAGAGGAAAAAATGTCCCAGAGAGCATGGGCGTTGCCCATAAAAGAGGCAAACATGTTTCACTGGAGCAGATGGCTGAGATGAAAAAAAGTCGAGCATAATAAAAGGTGTCTATAAAATCAGTCAAATACAACATCAAGTGGTGCAAAAATAACCCGATGTTTTAATTGTCTTTTAGGAGTTTGCTTTGTGTATGGCAGTGAAATGATAACGATAAATTTCAAAGGCAGCCTCTTTGAAGTACTTCCTCTGGATTCTGATAGCCTTTAGGTGAGGAATAACTGCAGAAAGCATATGGTTTAATGTCATTATAAATTGGAGATAAGCATTTACCGTGGCAATTCTAAACAAGACCTGGTGAGTCTATTGTCAGCTTCCGAAAGGAGGCAACCCTTTGAAAAGCCTGAGGGCTCAAATGACGCTTTTTTCCAATGATTCCCTCGGTTAATAATTAATAAGCCCTTAAGACTTGCGCAAATGATTATGCAAGAGTACATATCACACTGTGAGTTCCTCACCCCTGATACACTAAAGTGTGTAAGTGCTTTGTTACCAAATATTCTTTGCAACCATTCTTAGCAGTTAATCTAAAGCTCCTGTGTTTATAGAGCTGCTGTAAACTGACTAAAGTCATTTTGTCATTGACAAATATTTGCTTACGTTTCGTAAATGGGAGAAGTTGTAAATGAGTGACAGCTTAAGGTCTCCCCCAAGCCCCCACTCTGTCCTTGCTACTAGGTAACATTTAACAAGGAAAATAAATCTCAGATTGAATCCTGCTGTGTCTACAAATATTTATTATTAAACCAGCATTGACCTTCTCGGTAGAAAGGTGAAGACTCTGCTCTTGGTCCTTTCACATACTCTGCAAGTATTTTGCAGGAAATTGTCACTCTAGGAAAATATGACAATTTTCTAGCAGTAGAATTCAGTTAATCTGAAATCAAGGGTCAGAATCTTCTAAAAGTGGCTAACCACAGGACACTGCGTTAGGCCTAGGCCTCCCTCCTTTAAGCCAACCTACTATCTTAAGCACCAGTCTTTGCACCAAGGAAAATTCATTTTTGACCTCTATTATGTCAATTAACAAACTTTCTGGAGTTGATTTAAGATAGAGATGGCAGAAGCTGCCTAGGGTGCAATCTTTTGCTAAGAGCTTTCTAAATGCTTCCATTACCCGGGAAATAATACCTTTTATTAGGGTACAACATTTTTATGTGAATATCTCAAATTACCATTGAATCTAATTAGCACATATGTGTATTATATGCTCTAAAATGGGCAATACCATAAAATCAAAGTACAAATTAAATGTAGCTATTGAGATGATTACTATCACCACTTGCCTGACACCAACTAAAAAATATCCACCTTAAGATAAATTAAGTCAATGAAACCATACTGTTAAGTAATTTTCTTACTTTTGTGAAATGAACAATTAAAACGTTCATTTTGTTGTAATGAAAGCAATCATTTATGTTTGATGAAGTTTCTAACTTCCAAGTCTTGAAATATAACTTGGTTAATAACTACTTATTCAACTGAATGATTTTGGAGCTTGAAAAATAATGTCAAAATGATAGCAAAGTTGTCCAGCATTTCTAAGGAAGCAATTATTGAGTTAAAAAAATAATAAAGCTGTTTTGTTCTAATTTCCTTGTTTTAAAAACTTAAGACATTAGAGATGAGTATTTTACCAGGATGAAATTGATTCATATAACCCTTAAAGACATAAATCCTCTCCTAGGAGATAAAATCTATCCTCATTTATTTGTAACATTTTCACTTTTTGGCAGCATTTTTCAGCATTTTAAGAGGAATTTTATGTTGGTGTTTAAACTCCATGACAAGTATTTCTAGCCTCATTTGGTGGTTAGGCACTGAGGATATCATAGATTTTATTTCTCAAATTCACAGTCTGCATATTACATATTATGTATTACATATGAATATTACATATTATAGCGCTCATTCATTGAATCGTTCTCTCATTCATAGATATTTACTGAGCAACAAATAGAGATCAGAAACAGTAAACTAAGGGTGTGAAAAACACAGTCCCTGCCTTAAGGATGTCACAGTCTAGGGATAAGATTTAGAGGTGGCCAGTGTATGGCAGCAGATGACAAAGCAGCTCAGAGCCTGGGATCTGCAGCCAATCTTGCTAGCCTGGAATTCTGGCTTTGTCATTTCTTACCCTCTCTGTGGTTCAATATCCTCACCTAGAAAATAGGCGTGGTAATACTACCTCCTTCATAGAGCTGTTGTGAGAACCAAAGCCATTTATTCATATAAAAATTTCAGAACAGTGTGTGGCACATAGTAAGAAGCGCGCTGGACAGCATATGTTGGCCACAATGATCATTTGTAAAGGTGCGGGTGCTCCGGCAGCTACCTTCTGCAAACGCATCCCTCTGCTTCATCACATGTCAACTCAGGCACCAATTCCTGCCGAACTGAGCCCTTTATTATTTTCTTATCAATTGATTTCCCTCCATTCCCATGATCAGGACTTTGCTTCAGATTTGTTATTTCTCACTTATTTACCTGACATAGTGTTATACTCTCTGATGCATTTTTCAGACTTTTTAATCACTAATTTGCAAATCTTACATGATTACCTCTGATCATCTCCCTCTCCTGATCAAAATCTCCTTCAATATCTTTCATCATCTTGAGTGTGAAATACAAACTCTTCGGTCTGACTTCATAAACAGGGCCTCTCAGAGCTCAGGTTATTCTGGGCCACTCTTGGGTACTGAGATTCCTTATTAATATGTAAAAATGGATAACTACTAAAATAAAATTACATAATTTTGGTACACTGACATGTTTGCAATGTTTAATCAAACATACAAAATGCAAATACATATGAACATGTATTAATTTATGAGTAAAAAAACATAAAAATATAGTTGTGTAATTTACAAGCTACTTGGAGAAACCAGATTGGTCTCAATTCTAGTTGACGTGGTTCTGTACTTGGTACACAGATCGACAGCCACATGGTAGCAGGAACATCTTCCTGTGTCCGTTTCATCAGTGGCTGTCTTTGTATTAGTTAGAAATGATTTTGAGGCCCCAACAATTCATACAGTATCCGTTTATGATGTCTTGCTGATTCTGTTCCCTCTGGCATTTGCTAGGGCTGGAAAGTCCAAGATGGCTTCTTCATCCACATGTTTGGCACCTCAGCTAGAAGGGCTGGAATAGCTGGTGGCAGGCTAGATATCTCTTTCTCCATGTGTTCTCTCACGTGGCTAGCATGGGATTCCTCACTTCCTTAGTCTGAATGCTCAGGGTATTCAGCCTTCTTACCTTGCAACTGGTTTCTGAAAGAGGAAATCTCTCTTGAGGTTAGTCCTAGAATGGGCACTCTGTCTCTTCTACCATATTCTGTTGGTGAAAGCAAATTACAAAGTTAGATTCAAGGAGAGGAAAGTAGACTCTATCCCAAGCCTCGATGTGAGAAGCAACATGAGAGTATGAGAGTACAATAAAGGAAGGCAGGGACCACAGCCATATTTGAAGACTGTCCACTAAACTCAAAAGATGTCCACGTTGAGATGGTTGCTGGCATTGGTTCAGTGGCTCTACTCTGCAATATTTCTGACCATCCCCTCATTGTTGCAAGGTAATTGTCTCACTTGTTTATATTCCCTGTCCCCCAATCCCCTCCAAAGGCAGGAAACAGTAGTGGTGAGGGGCAGAGCAGCTCTCCTTGGACACTTTTTTCCAACCAGGTTAAAAAACATCATTCTCACAAGACCCCATCAGATTTCTTCTTATATCTCTTTCCAGAATTGCATCACACTTCTACCCTTAAACAAGGTTGGGCCCTTTTCCTAAGATGTAGTTAAATCCATATCCTACACAAAATTGGACATCTGACACCAAAGTGGAAGGGAAAGAACGGATTTTGTGTAAGCAACCAATATGCTGGCCCTCTTCTGTAACTGCATATATAGCCAAATTTGTAGGTAACCCAAAAATCTAAGCTAAAGTCCTACTGACCCCCATGTCTACAGGCCCTATAACGACCCCCAGGATTGTTTTTGCCTGTAAGAAAACCTTTGCCTCTAGTGGGAGGAACTTCACAGACACAAAGCAAAGGGTATGAATTCAGGGAGGAGTGCAGAATTGGGGCCAGAAAACTCAATCCAAAATCCCTTCAAGTCTATACTCTAGGCCTTCTGAAATCTTTG
Source organism: Manis pentadactyla (assembly GCF_030020395.1). Lineage (NCBI taxonomy): Eukaryota > Metazoa > Chordata > Mammalia > Pholidota > Manidae > Manis > Manis pentadactyla. Next base: position 38,239,453 of record NC_080032.1, on the reverse strand, counting down.
CATTTCCTTATCTCTCCAAAGTTGCACATCTTTTTGTCTTTTCACTGCTGATCCTGTGCATCTGAAACACCCTTCCTCATATCTTTCCCCGACCATGCTTCTGGAATCAGCTCAGAAGGCATTTCTTCCTCTGGCCTCCTCTTTCACTCAGGCTGGAGCTGTGGCCTCTAATGTCTGCTCCTATGGTACCTTGAGCTTGCCACCACTGTCGCAACCCCATCACCAGATCGATTAATATTGTTTCACATTACATCATAAGGAGCCCTTCAATTAAGGCTGTGATTACATTTTCTGAGGCTTCATGTCTTCAGCACATGCTGCAAAATGAATGGATGAATGAATAAATGAATGGATGGTAGTTGAAATTCCATCCTGAAAGCCCTAGAAGCCACTGGATAATTTGAAATGTGGTTAACATTTTTGCATTTTTGGAAGGGAACCTTCTGGTAGCAGTGGAGGATGCAGTGAAATGGAGTGAGTCTAGACAGGCAAGATCATGAAGAAACTGAGATAATTCTATGTGAAATAATCAGAAATAGAACTAAAATAATGTCAGTGGTAGGGTGAAGACAGGACAGATTCAGGACATATTTAGAAAGTAAATAAATAGACCCCAATGCCTAGTTAGTTCTGGAGGGTAAAATAGAGACAAACTCTTAGTGGAATTTTATGTCTCTGGCATGAATTACCCATGGGAGACAAAGCATTTTCTTGATATGGGAAATGAACCCAGGGGACACACAGTATGGAGTCCAATTTTAGAATAAGGACTGTGTGACGCCAGCAGAACATCCATGAGGAGTCGAGTAGACAGTTGAAATAATTGTAGCTTAGTTGAGAAATTAGAGCCTGTTAATTAAGATTGGGAAATCACGTGATAACAAAACCATTGAAACAGAGGTGTTCCCCAGGAGGAGTGAGATGGGACAGAGGACAAACTAGGTAAGCACTAGTATATGACTGACGAGTGGAAGAAAACAAGCCTATAAAGACATTGAGAAGGAACAGCTGAACGTGCCATCAGGAAACGGGGAATACTAGTTGGCTAAGGCTGCCATAATGAAATGCCAGAGATAGGGCAGCTTAAACCACAGAAATTTATTTCTCACATTTCCAAGATCAAAGAAGTGGCAGGCTGGGCTTCTCCTGAGGCTTCTCTTCCTGGCCTGCCTGTGGCTGCCTGCTCGCTGTGTGTTCGTTTACACGCCCTTCCCTGTGTTCACATGCACAGTCCTCCTGCCTCTTCCTCGTTGTACAAAGTCATTAGTCACATTGGGCAGGGCCCAGCTCTTATGACATCATTTAGCCTTAACTACCTCTTTAAATTTCCTATCCTCAAATTTGGGTATTTGTTAGGTTAGTGCTCCAACATATGAATTTTGGGGGATACAATTCAGTCTATAATATGGGGATACAACAGCAACATGCAAGCCAAAGGAGAGAGAACACCAAAGAGGAGAGGTGAACATGTCATATCTGGGGCAATAGAGAAAGAAGTCAGGTAAACTAATGACTGAAATGTGCCAGTTGTGCCAGTTGAAGACAAGGTGTGAGCTAAGTGAAAGAACTTTTCAAGAGAGAAGCAATCACCATGGGTTTTGGTTAATGAGTAAGAGATGAGGAGTAGTAACAGCAGAGGGTGGCTCTGACCATTCCACAGCCAAAATACTATTGTGAACGGGCTGGTCAGGTGCTTAAGATCAACCACCTGATTAACTTATTCTAGAATGTAAACTCTGGAACTAGACAGACCTCATTTCAAACCTGGTCTAGTTATGTGATTTTTGCCAAACAACTTTGTCTCTTTAATCCTCAGTTTCTTTACTGTACAATGAAGAACATAATAATACTGTAAGGAGGTACTCCACAGTGTTAACAAGTGATTATCTTTGCATGATTAGGTTGAGGATCTGGTGTATTTTCTGCCTTTGGTGTATGTATATTTCAGATGTTTTGCTATCTAAAAGTAAGTGAAAGGGAAAGAGAAATGGGAAGTAGATACTTTCATTTTTCCCTCTATTGAAGACAAGAGACATCTACTGAACACTGTAGGGCACAAAATTGAGTACAAAGTTGAAAAAGGAATCATCTAAGCTTTCAAGGACTTTGCAATTGGTACAGTAGAATTCCAAAAATTAAAGAGTAACTATAATACACTCCAGGTCAGAATGGGACCAACATAGAGATAACAGATTAAATAAACCCAATGCATCTTCTCTCCCTGGGAGAAGAGAATCGTATTAGGCTGGAGGAATCACAAAACATCTCCTAGAGAAGCTGGCATCATGGATGATCCTGCAAGGGAGGGTCCCTCACAAATTCAATTGTCTTAGAGCTTATGTGCCTGCTTCACAGTAGAAGAAAAGTTGGTCAAGAGAGAAGAGCTGAGAATGCAAATTATTGACATACATGGAGACCAATCTCCCCTGTCAACTGCTTTAGTCACTAGTCACCTCAACAGCTGCAGTGTGTGAAAAAGTTCAGGGGAGCAGAAAGTTCTTGCCTCACCACAGCTGGGAAATGCAGGGTTTAAACCGGCCACATTTTGATTCAGGCTAATTGTTTTGTGTGTGTTCAGAGTTTGTAAAACTGGAAAAATGAAGATATTCAAGCTGTTGAGCTTTGGTTCAGATTGGTTTTTATTGTTTTTCAACTTGGTAAGGGCTTACAAAATTACCCTCCTTGTTTTTGAAGTCCTGAGTTGAGCTCTTTCATCTCCATCTGTAAATGGCCTAGTTTTTTGCTTATCTGTGCTAGCTGTCTATGTGAACACACAGAAAATTATATGAAGTCAAATATACAACCATGGGTGAAGACATGGCCTTAATCAAGGGCATCAAACTTCTCTTTCAGTGAGAATCCCCAAAGGAAGTTTACATTGAGAAATTTTTGAGAGCATCAAATTGCAATATGTTTGAGTTTACATGTCTCTGATTTCATTGTGATGCTTTCTAAAAGATGAGTTTGCACTTGGCAGTGCTGACTTCAGACTCTAAATTTCACAGGAGATTGAAGTTTACATCAGAAATATTAAAGGCAAACAGTTAAAATCAACATTAGTGATATAAGATGACAAGGAACACCAGATAAATATTCCACCATGGAATCAAATACCTCAAACCTGGCCTCTAACTATGCAAAATGTTTTTGCAGTAAATACAGAAAAGGCTTTGGAATCAATTTGGGATCAGTTGGACATTCGTTTGCCTCACTTTTGTTTTGGGGAGTAAGGAAGTATATGCATGCTGCCCAGAGGAACTTGGCAAATTTAGAAAGAGAGAAAAAAAACATTTGCTTCTCCATTTTTAAGAAAAGGAAGTGGTAATGACATCACCCTCAGCTAAAATCTAGCCTGCTTACATCTCAGTTTATTAGGTAACAGAATGCCTTCTCTAGAGTTAAAAAATAATTAGGATGATTAAGTACATTTTTCTACTGAATCTTTATTACCTCATTTATTCATTCACCCAGCAACTATTTATTAAACACCTATATGTCCTAGGTGCTGGGGATATGAGAGTGAGTGGAGGGAGAGATAAAATCACTGTCCTCGAAATTTGGATTTGAGTCGAGGAGAGGAATAGAAATGAAACTGATACAAATAATCATAAAGCTACAGCTGTAGTAGGTGCTAAAAACAGAGAGGCATATGGTGCAAAGAAAACCTGTAATATGAGATTTATTCAGGGACGCCAAGGAAAGCTTGCCCATCAAGGAAGTTATAATTCACCCAAAGGAGACCAGGTTGTTGGCTGGGTGATGAGGAAGGGAAGGACAGAGGGAGGGACATGAGTGCTGGGGAAGGCTCTGCCCAGGAGGACTACAGAGGTCCAGTCCAGGAATTTGGAGGAAGCTCTCAGCAGGAGAGGAGGAGCAGCCCAGTGAAAGTTTAACAAGAGAGGAGCAGGCTTGGAGGCACTTTAGAGCATCTGCCTCTATCCTCTATCTCAATGGGAAGCCATTGAATGATTTGAATCAGAGGATTGGTATAATCAGGTTTGCATTTTGAAAAACTGACTTTACCTCTGGTTTGAAAAATTAAGTTAAAGTACCCAGAATGGTCCAGACTCCGGGTGCATGGTTGGGAGGCTCATGCTCAGAGGATGGCAGGGTGGCCAGTGGTAGAAGTGGGGAGAAGTAGATGTTGAGCTTGACTTTCCTCCATTGCGAGAGTGGGTCCAGTTTTGGCAAGGCTGTTGGTGGGGGAGAAGATGCCTGGTGCTCCTGACATCACAGCACTTCCCCCCACCCAAACACAAGAGCTGGGGAGTGGGCTGGTCCTGAAACATTCCGAGGCAGCTTCAGGGCTGGGTGGAATAATGGTGACGAGACTTACGGTTCCAGGATCAAGCAAGGAAACTCTTGAGATTGACCTGGAAGGTTCTGAGATTGGGTTTCTGGTCAGAGCTATTTGCCTTAACTCCCAGGCAGCCCAGCCACCAGCCTCTGCAAAGAATCTTTCTCTGGGATAAAGGAGTTCATTGTGTAACCTGCCGGAGGATCTGAGCAGAGGCCTAGACGGGATCTAAGTCCTCAAGAGCTGGAAGTAGGGTAAGCCTATAATTCATTATCCAATCAAGACACCCTGGAAAGAAAACTACTAATAATTAAGCTTGGAAACAGAGGTGCACCAGGGTTCTTTGGGCAAACCTGGCCACCCTAGCAAGAAGGGAGTTGAAAGTTTATCCTGTCCTGCCTCCATTTCCCCTTTTGCAGGCGAGGCTAAGTAGTCTCTTCACAGGCCGCACTGGCCCCCCAGCACTTAGCTGACTCCCAGGCCACTTTTAGTTTCACATTTTCTTCCACACTTGATACATCCTGAAGATATTTTCCACACTGTCTCTCTGAGATGGCCTGCCATTTGCACTTACTCTCTGAATCGCCCCCAGGCAGAGGCCGTTCAAAAGAGGTTGGCCCCACCCAAGAGCTCATCCCAAAGGCTGCATCCTAGATGCCCCCAGTCAGAACCTGGATTTTAGCAAGATTCTCAGTCTGTATGCACATGAAAGTGTGAGGAAAACTTCTGGACTGAGACCTACAGTATGAAAACCATTTTATAATGTGACGGTGTATGCATACCTAACTGAAACCAAAGTGTGATGAGGCAACACTAATTTATTTGAAAAAAAAAAAAAACGCTCACAACGCATTAGATTTCAGCATGGACTCGTGGGCGGCCACTTGCCGTTTGAAAACACAAACTCCAAAGCTCCTAGGAACAATCCAAGGCAGGCAGTGTAAGGGGAAGATGCTTCGTGGGGGTGCTTGGGAAGTGTGGACCCTGTGCACCGCCAGTACTTTCAGAGCCGCGTGCACTTCGTCACTCCGGAGGGCGGTGGGGGCAGCTGAGAGTTTGCCAAAGCCCTCGCGGGGGCCGGTCTCGGGGACATGATTGGCAGCTCCGAGGGAGCGAGGGTGGAAGCCGAGCAGAGGGAGAAGCTCTGGGGCGGCGAGAGGTCCTGCCCAGCTGTTGGCGAGGAGTTTCCTGTTTCCCCCGCAGCGCCGGGTGAAGTTGAGTGAGTCACTCGCGCGCCCGGACCGACGACACCCCGCGCGCGCACCCGCCGGGCAGGGGCCGGCCTCCCGCGAGTTCCCCTCGGCCGCCGGGGGCCTCCCCGCGCTCGCCGGCCTGCAGCCCCTCCGCGCGGGCCGCCGGCGCACATCTGGGCCGCGCATCTGCCCGGCCGCCGGCGCGGGGCCCGAGGGCGCGGGCGCAACAGGCAGGCCGGGAGACGCCGTCCCCGCGCGGGGCTCGGTCTATGACGAGCGGCAGGGGGCTGCCATGGGTCGGGGGCTGCTCAGGGGCCTGTGGCTGCTGCACATCGTCCTGTGGACGCGCATCGCCGGCACGATCCCGCCGCATGTTCCGAAGTCGGGTGAGTGGCCCCAGCCCGGGCTCCCCGCGCCGTCGTCGCGCTTGACAGGCGCCCCGGGACCCCGCGCGCGGGCGGAGCCGCGGAAGGCGCCTCTGGCGGCACCCGCGCGCCGTGCCCCCCGCGGTGGCAGGGGGGGCGAGTCTCCTTTCTCGGGGCAGGAGAGTTGGCGGAGACGGGGCGCGGGCACGCCTGGCCCCCTTTGTGCGGGCAGGCGGGCGGCGTGGCGGCTGCGTCCCGGCCGAGCCCCCACCCCCGGAAAGGGAAGTTTGAGAAGTTGGCCGGGTTATCTGGAGAAGTAGGGGCTCAGCGGCCTGGGGCCGCGGCCGCCACACCTGGGGCCCGGCGGCGCTGCGGGTCTGGCCAGGTCTCGCCCAGCCACCCCAAGACGCCAGCCACTCGGAGCTCAGCCCCGGGGAGGGCCAGGCGCCTCCGGTCGTGCCTGGGCCCGGAGGTGCTGTGTACAAGTTTCAGGGGAAGAAGCGATTCCCAAAGCCAAGTTAATCCTGCCCCACAGATGGCTTGGCGTGGACGGGGCAGGCGGCGGGGCTTGTCAGGTGGAAGGCGGGGACTGAGGGCGAGTGCCTACTGGTGCTAGGGGCTGAACGGGATGCCCCACAGGGCGACCGCCTTCTGGGAGCTGAAGGGGCTCCGCAGCTCTTGTTTGGTGGAAACGGAAGGGTTAAAGCAGCTGCAGCTCCAGATGCCCACCTGGCCTCTAACTCTAGAGGTTTTTGAAGGGGGGAAATGCAGGAATTGCATTCTTAAGGATTTATTATGGAAAGTCCCAAACCCTGAGAGCTCAAAGTTAGTATGTTTGCAGCTCTGATCCACGTAACTCCTATCTGCAGCTGTGGTCTGGGTAACGGAGTATTTGGTCCTTTCTGGGCCTCAGTGTCCTAATCTGTAAAATGTCATGGTTAGACTTGGATCATCTTACAGTCCCTTCCTCTTTAACACCTATGCCCCTCTCCCGATTTGGTGACCTGTGTGTATTTGGGATGAAATGTAAAGGATTTGTCAGGCCACATTGCCCTGAGGCACAGGTTTTATTTACCAGGGTCCCTAGGCAGACTTACCCTCTACATTTTGGCAAGAACAAATATGCACCAGGTTCTAAATAGTACATTTCAGAGTATTTGGAGTGCATTGGGAATCTTAAAGTTATGTTTTATATTGAAGGTGGCATGCAGGTAGGAGTTCATAAGGAAATGAGGAAGAAGCATTATTATAAACAAAAAATCCTAACACAAATCTGAGTTCTACAGTTTAATAAAATCCCAGTGTTTCATTCCTGGATGTTTTCCTGCATTGCAGTCTCAGAATGTTCAACTGTCTCTGATTATACCCCAGACCCTTTAAAACGAGTTCTGTTTTGCTAATAAATATTTTAAACAGCACCTTTAACTTTCTGTGTATATTAAAAATCATTAAAAGTTTTGTTTTAGATTACGAAAGAAGGAAATTAGTGTGCCTTGAGTTTGTTAGGTTTTGTTTACAAGGATAAGATTTATGATTTGCAAATTCCAGACTCAATAGTTCATGAGTCAGGTTCATTTCATCTATATACATACTTTTAAACAATTAGCTTGAAAGCTTAGTGGCTTTTTATTTGGGCTTTTAAACAGTTTTACAAAGCCCACAGATTTCATAATTTTATGGAATTAAGGTTTCAAAGGTTGAACTAAGCAATAATTTTGAATTTGTATTCATTTGAAATTAAATTTTCAGAGATATTTGGAGGTTGGAAGTAGCTATTAGGAAGATGAGAAATATAATTCCACTTGCATTTTAATTTTCCATGTAGATAACTGGTTTCAGGATTTTCCAACAAAATTAGTAAGCTAACAAAATATAAAGTAGTATTTTTCAAAATACCTTAATGCATGATGAAGTAAGAGGAAATGAGATTGCTTACAGTCTCCTTACTAGTTCACCTAAAAAAAAAAAAATCCAGCTTCTGTTTAGTAGATCAACAAGTGAGCAATGGATTTCAGTGTAAGAACAAACTTCAATAAGAAATACAATTTAGTTTTTTTAAATTACTGTTTTTGATTTAAAAGATTCACTCCTACTAAATACCCCAAATTAAGTAATTACTCTTGGGGAAAACTTTAAATGTTTGAAAACCCTTCCGATCTGAAAAACATGACTTTTACTTTTCAAATACCTAACAATTTCTTGTTGAGGACTCAACATCAGCAAAAATGTCATACGGATAAACTTCTTTCCTAAAAATCACATAAATGGTGTGCTAATTTTGTCAAGGTCAGAGACTAGAAATACTAGGCCCAGAATTTGATCTTTGGTCCATTTGCTTTTGTTCCCAAAAAGCTCATTTTCACCTCTAGCTCACCTCCTTTAGTAACATCTTATTTTTTACCAATGGTTTATACAAAATGCCCATTGCATTTTGGGTTCATTGTCTAGTTTTCAAGGTAGCAAGTACCCTGTGGTGATGAGGCCTTAGTATCGTTAGTGTAGCCGGTGTAGCAGCTCCACACTCTCCATTTCAGTTTACCAGTCCTCAGGTATCAACACACCTTTATCATCAGCGATTGTGTTTATTTCTTAACTCTGTTTTTCTGATCAAGATTGACACCTCATCGGTGCCACTGTAAAAAGTGGCCATTATCCCTTCTTACTTCTCAGCATATAGTGTCTCCTTGTACCAGGCAGGAGGCTCAGACCTGGAGACACCATCCTGTATGAATAAGACAGCCATGGTCTCTGCCCTCATTAAGTTTAGCCTGTGTTAAAGCAAAGAGGATACCCGGTAACCTTAGGTACCTTGGAAGCATTATCAAATACTGGTGGTCTATTTTCTAGACCCCTTTTTCAAAAGCCCCTTTTGTGGTTGAGTGCACTAGGAGGAGTTGCGTCTGGTATTTTCTTCTCATCCCTGCAAACATGTTTTTTCATTGATCTATTCTTTCTTATACCTGCCTGTTATAGCTACCTCCCCCGCCACCTCTCCCCCATTGGGCCACCTCAGTTCTCCATTCTCTAGCCAGCACAATGAACCCATCTGGTCTTTGCTGTGAGGACAGGCTTAAAGGTAGCAGGGGTAGGGTACAAGCTTGGGGTCAGGCCATCCTAGGTCATGGTCCCACCTCCCTTTCCTGGCTGTGCAGCCTGTGGCAGCTACTGCTCTACCTCTTCGTGTTCTCCTTTGTAAAAGGGGCTTCTGGAATTCTGGGAGGATTGAATTAAATAATGCTTTGAAGTGCTTCCCATAGGGCCTGCAATACAGTAAGTGCTCAATAAACAACTTCCATTGTTAGTATCAACTCCTTACTCAGGCCTAACGAGCCCTTGGTGACCTGGTTCCCATGTGATTCCATAGCTTCACACCTGCCAAGGCTCACACTTTCCCAGTCCATGCCTACCATCCTTGCACGCACGTATTTGAGCACTTCAGGCAACTAGGCCTTTGTTCAAGCTGTTCCCTGTCTGGAACTTCTGCTATCTGGATATTTTTCACTCATCTTTTAAGACTTAACTCAGGTGTCATCTTAAGGGGACCTGTTTTGAATGCCCCAAGTTGAGCTAAAAGTTCCCTCCTAGAGACAGGCCTCTCTGGGCTCCTAATGACAGTAAACCAAAATCAGATCTTTCTGTGACTTTCTTGCCTGTTGATCCTGACAAAGGCCAGGGTTGTGGCTTACTCACTTCTTCATCTCCAGGGTCTCCCACAGGGCTTGGCACATCATTTAGGCCCCCCAGGAAATGCTGAGCTGAGCCCCCACTGCTTCACCGTAACAACCAGGTAGTCACTGTTGATAGGGAGTTTGGGCTCAAAGGTACAAACCTTACTCTTAGTGAGAATAGCTTGGGCTCTGATCTAAATAGGCAGTTTGGCAGCTTTTATACTGTGTAATGGTTTTTTTCTTAATGCTGTTGAGATATGGAAAAAAGATACTTCACTTCTGTCAAACTTGATGGAAAGCTGCTAGAAGTTCTCCTTTAGCTACACATTTTGAACTGGTGTAGGGCATTCAAAGCCATTGCAAAACTCAAAAGTGTCACCAAAGAAATGTTCCAGTGAATATGAAATTCTGGTTATTTTTTTCTAGAAGGTTGTTGAAAGGAGACTTTCATTAAAAACGAAGTGCTGAGATCTGAATTTAGCCTTTAGGTTTCTTTTTTCATCAGGGTTTTATGTTTTGGTTTGTAAGCAGCGAAACAGAGTTGATCTAAGGGAAGTGTGGTCCTGTAGCCGCTGTTGTCTGCTGCAGAGCAGTGTGGGTATTATTTAGGTCTCATGCAAACCACCAAATCGGTTCAAAATAGGGTACAGAGAAAACCTAGTCCTTGGCGGTAGAACGGCATTATTTAGCCAGTTTCCACACAAAAGCATAACTCCATTGCCTCGTTAGCTTCTGCCCTCTGGGTCCTCAAGGACAGCTCAGCAGGTTTCCCTCCTGACTTTCAGTAGAAATGACCTAGCAGCCAGGCATTAAGAATGAGAATGCCCATGGCTCTTTTGTACTCCCTCTTCCCCTTGTAATATTTTGCTCCCCAAGGACTTGTTCATTCTGAATGAGGCAAGGTAATGAAGACTCGACCTCTTCGTGTAGCATGTCAGAAGGCTCTAGAATGCTGAGCAGATGAACTGGCCCATCTCTGGGGGAAGTGGGGAGGGGGAGCACTAATATTTGAAAATCTGCTCTCAGCCAGCCACTTGATATTACTTAGTCTAATTTAATCTTCAGAAGAAACCTGCAAGATAAATTGTATTATCTTTATAAATAGGAAAGATGGAGTCTGTCAAGGTCACTTGAGGTTTGCCTCTGTGTGTGAGTGTGTGTGTGTGTGTGTGTGTGTGTGTGCATGCACACACACGTCCTAAGGTTGCCCTGCTGGCGTTCTGCTGGGTGCATATTTTTCATAGTATGTGTGTGTTGAGATGCAAGTTTAGGAGGAGGGAAAGGGACACTATATTTGGGAAAGGGGAAACAACATCTACTTTCATCAGTTCAGCACTCCTGATTTCATGATTTGCTTGGCTGCATGATCTGATGATCTTTGCACTACAGAAAATCAAGGTAGCAAACTCTACTGTCCTAGTCTGATCAGTGTCCCTGGGACCCATTGCAGGTGGCCCATGGTTTGACCATTGATAGTGGTTGGACATACACTGTTTTCAAAAATGTGTATTGTTTGGAGTTCTGAGAGGATTAAATTAAATAATGGCACCCAGATTCCAAGCACAAAGGACCAGCATCTGTGTACAGACCTCAAACAACTGCTGGTGAGGGCGGAAAGAACAGTTTACCCCACGTAACAAAAGTGGTGATTTGAGTTCTGAGGTCCAATCAACTTGAAGACTTGTAGGTGATTAAGATTCTTCTCCCCACAGAAGGATCTGGCTTTTACTTGCCATGATCAGCTTTTTAGCTCTTGGCCCCAACATGGAGCAACTGCCTCTTTGGATATAGTCAACTTAAGATCTCCTGCGTAGGCTCTTAAGGGTTCCCTAGGATCTGCGTTTTGTCTACTGGGCTGAAGCTAAAGATCATTAGGATGGCTTTAGTATGGAGCCAGTGCCTGTGACTGGTGAGATTCTATCTGGGAGAGGCTATCTGCTGTCAAGACATGGGGCTCTTTCTTTTTTTCTATCTCTCTTTTCTGATAAGATATGTCCCCCTGATTTTTTTCTGCTCAACTCATATATCAGCAAAAGGGGCCTCTGCCCTGGGTTTCAGAGGGCACTGCTTTAATCTTCTCTGACCAGGCCCCTGTCCATAGGGTAAGGAGACCCTGGGCCTCTGAGTCCAAACTCCTCCCTCTTTTTAGACCATGTTTCAGAGAGCCAGGCACCCAAAATTCACTGTCCAGGTGGCCTTGGACCATCTTTTACAGTTGGCGTGGACCCTTGGGTCCATTTTCCCCAGGGTCTTCACAGCCACCGAGGGCTGCTAAGGGGCATCTGTGTATGTGTGTGGGGGTGTGTATGTTAAAACTGAGGCATCCATACACCTCTCACAGGTCCCTCCTGAAGGAGCATGGAGCAGGCAGTGGCTGGAGGAAGGCAGATCACTGTCTGGGCCCGAGATGATGTTTCCCCAGTACACCCAGTTCCAGGAAGACAGTTTGAGTAATTCAAGAGTCTTAAAGTTTGTACTTAGTCTTCCAAGACATTATGAAGATGTATTTGTCAGTCAGGGTAGAAGCAGAAAACCTCTTGCACTGAACAGTTCGTTGGCTAGATTGATAACTGAATATTCTGGTGTACGGAAGGTGGGCCTGCACCTGTCCTGCTCTCCTGGGCCTCCAGAGCCAGGGCTGGACTTGGCATCGGAAGCATTCCTTTGCAGGGGTATTGGGCCCAAAATTCATTTTTGTTGGTTATAGTATATTTTCCCTAGAGTAGAGAGATTGCTCATTAATGAAAAAAAACAAGGGTTTCTAGGTAGTCTTTGTGTTGCATTTCATTTGGGGAATTCAGTTTTTCATAGTCTGCATTTTCCTGTAGAAAATGTTCTCTATATTCATTTGACTGTCTATCCACTTATTTCACATACATCTTTTCTTTCTTTTTCTCCCCAGTGCCTTAGTTCCATTTCCTCTGTGTGGTGGGAACACTAGGGCATGGCAAAGCTTATCTGGATGTTTTCTTCTACTATTGTAAATATTTCATTTGAGTGATCCGTGGCCTTTGCAAGCCTCATTAAGGAAACAAGAATATTAGAACAATGCAAAGAAGTAAAAAGCCTTCTGACACTATAAAAGGTATAGAATTGTCAAACTAATGCATTTTAGAAGTACCAGGGGTTTGGCAGAACAAACATGAATGTCTTTGAAGAAAAATGTGGGGTCAGATGCCTATTCTCAGCATGTACCAAAGCAGCTCTGTATCTGCTAAAGTTTTAAGTCATCACAGAGAATTGACTGAATTTGGAGGAAACACACTCTGCCATTTTGTGGATGACTACTGGTCATCCAAGAGCCCTGCAGAATTTTTCTACATAGGGAACTGGAACAGGCCTCACACTCCCTGTGCGTGGTGGTCCTGTCTTGAGGAAGCTTTATTCACAAGCTTTCACGGACAGATTTCCCAGTAATCTATATTATTGGGAAATAATATCATATATTGGGATCTTGCTACAGTCTGGGTTATGCTGAGCACATCATCTGTGTTATTTAACCTTCAACTCTATGAGGTAGATTTTATAATGCTCATTATAAGTCCTTTGGAGATGAGGAAATTTAATGAAGGTCACCTGATTAGCACATGATTATGCTGAGGTTGGAAGCAAGATGGTCTGGTTTGGGGATCTAAACCCCAATTGTTATACTTTCCTGAAACTCAACTGTCTCCGTTGGCAAAAACACTTCTTCATTGTAGCCTGAGTGGTGGAAGGCTCCAGGGGTTAAGAGAAATGATAATATCCAACATTTTTTTAATGTTTTAGCATTTTTCACATATGATCCCATTTAATTTCTTTAGCTAAATAATGTTTACTCTATACACCAGGTAGTCAAATATCATGCCTGTCTTCTGATCTCAGTGGGAAAATGAAGTAAATAAATCAGGTGATGTAGTCTTGGCTGAATCACGAAATATTTATGCCAGCAAGAAATTTAGGTATTCTGAGTAAAACAGGCACTTTATTTGGAATGATTCTGGGAATGCAAGGTTGAAATATGTAGGGAACATATATGGCATGCCAAGGTGAATTTGCCATGAAGTGAGTGGAATTTAACCTTCAAGGTTTCTCCCTCATCTAGACCAATCTCCTGGCAATGTGGTTAGTGTCATCAAGTTAAAAAATATTTAAGACATTTTGCAACGCCCTAAATATCATAGCTCGCACAGAAAAGAAGCTTGATAGAGGTTTCCCCAAACTTAGAAGCAATCCAAAACATTTATATGACATTACTTAAGAGTTGTGAAGCTTTTGAAAGAAAGAAACTTTTCCAAGTTATTTAAAAATAAATTACAAGTCTTGATCAACAGTTCTATAGGAAAGATGGAGTTATTTTCCTATTCCCTCTATAGGGAATATTGCAAAATTTCGTTGGAAGAGGTGATCAGAGTATGCAACCAAAACAACAGCAAAAATATTTCAGGAATATATCAGGCAGTTTATCAATAAAAATTTGTGTGTTCTCCTAAATTTCATATTTGTAGTATTTGCAGCTTGTGAATTTGTAATTTCAACATGCCACTTCAAATTCTAAATATTCACTTTCATACCTAAATTTCTATTTTTGATTTTTGTACTTTTTTTTTGAGAAATTTTCTGAAGTTTTTAAGCTTCAGCCTCCATAAAACCCAGCTTTATGCCTAATGGTAGGATTTACTTGTTAACTTAGAAAATAAATAACAAATGCATCCCCTACCCCTTTCACCCCTCCCCACTCCCACACAGAGACTGAAGTCTGCATTGTTACCTGATCAATTTTTTTTTCCTAGGTTTAACTAACCATCATTTTCCTAATTTAGAGGCCTCATGCCAAGGAGGAAAGAAGTTGCAAATATGTAATTATCACAAAACTTTGATCTTGCATGAGAGGCAACCCCAATCTGACCCTTAGTTTGAGATAAAGACTCCGCCTAGGAGAGAGCTGGTGAAGACTTAAACCATGCAATGCTGGTGGTCAGAGCATCGGAGATGACCTGGCTGAGTCGTTTGGTCCCTCTGGACCTGGTTTTTCATCCGTGTTCAGTAACAAGAAGTGGAGTCAATGCAATTTTCAGCTTGATCTGTTCTTACATGTTGTATTCTGTAGGTTCATAGAGGAAATACTTGAAATTGACTTAGAAAACATAATCCCTGACTAATCAAAAGGGAAAACTCAGAAGTCATAACAGGTCAGAACTGACAAATACCACAAACAACACACTTGGAGTGTGTTGGAGAGGACTACCATTAAAAAAAGAAAAAGAAACCATAGTGATTTTGCAAATTTCCCAGTACAGGTGCCTGGGCATATATCCTGACGAATTAGCGTGCTTACTTCAGCTTGCACTTACTCCTTCTTACTGAAGAAAAGGCTTACTCGGTTTTGGTGCTAATACCGTTTCTCTTTGGTTAATTACAGTGTTCTCATTCTCTCCTCCTTCTGAACTGGGAAAAGTGTTTGTGAAGGTTTTTCCTAAGGTAGAGAACTAGGAAATGCTTTGCTGGGTCTAAGAAAAGAAAGCCCTAAAGGAGCTCGTGTGTTTTGGGGAAAAAAAAGGAAACTTGTCTGAATATAATTAATGTCTTCTGTTGCCTTTCGAAGATTTTTCCACCACTTTTCTTAAAATAGTCTCCAAAAAGACAGAATTTGCTACAGATTGGCAGTTTTCAGAGTGCTTTTTTGGGCTGAGGAGTAGCTGTGACTCTGTAATTGCATTGCTCTATTGTCTGCAGACACCAGTTAGCACCAAGGAGGAATCTTCTAACTATTGCTTTAACTGACTACCCTGTTACTACATATCATGCTTATGTTTTATCCTCTAAAATCCATAGTATTGGTCAAATAAAAAAAAAAAAAAAGACAAAATTTGTCCTCAAATATGTAAAAAGGAAAAAGGAAAAAAAAAAATCCATGGTAACATTTCACATTTCCCTTTCTGGAATCTCTCAGATTACATTGTTATGAAATAATTTTTAACAATCTCGATCCACTCGAGGAACTCTTACTTTTATTCTTGTACTTTGTATTATAATTAATCGTATACGTTTTATTGCCTCTCATCACCCATTTATTTATTCTAGGGAGCTGTGGGCCAGCCGGTCTTCTCCTTGGTCACTGGCTTCTGTTTTCCGTCACGTCCAGCCGGCCTGTCTCACTCTCCCGCCCCTCAGGAGCTTCGGTCCTTTTCTGACCACTCCTTTCATGAGTTATACATCGGGGCCCAGGTGTTGAGCTAAAGCATTCTGACCCCCGCAAAATGCTATTACATCATCCCCACATAGAAGCAACTATAGACACTGCAACACTTCGCCACACTCAGGGTGGTCCCACGACACCCAGCCGGAGCAGGGCTGAGAATTGATTGGAAATGCAGAATTCTGGGTGCCTGCCCAGACCCAGCAACGTGGGAATCTGCATTCCTCCAAGATCCCCAGGTGATTCACCAGGGCACTGAAGTTTGAGAAGCACTGCTCTAATGGCCTGAAACCATGGCCACAGAGCAGTCACGTGCTCTGCTGTGACTTCAGTGGATCAGATTAGACTTGTTTCTGTCACGGAGGAAGAGCAGGATTCACAGAAGAACAGCTCTTAGTATTCTGAGGATGTTTTGCCTCTTCTTAAGCTCCAAGGCTCATTTTAACTGTATGTAACTCTTGCACTAAGGCTAGCAGAAGAGAGCATGCACTGATGGCAAGTCAAGTATTGAATCAGTTTTAACCATTTTCCCCCACCCCAAAGCATCCCTTGTGGCTTTTCTCTTCAGTCAATGTCTCCTGACCCCCAACTGTAGATCCTGGGGATCCATTTCTGTGCTGAACTCACAGCATTCATCATGGTTATTCATTAGGGATTTAATCACGGACCACCTTAACATTTGTAGGCCTTAGTCAAGAGCTGTATTACCTCTTAGCATTTCTTAAAACATGTAACACTCCACTGTATATAAAATATGTACCCCACAAATTAGTGAGATAATGTCAGGTTTCTCAGGAAGTGGTTCTATTCTTCAACATTTTTAAAAAAACCTTCTTACGTCTTGAGAAACTTACTTGGTTGACCCTCAGTGAGGACTCACTAAATTTTTCTTGACTCTTTTAACTTTTATTTTAGAGTGCTCTGAGAGGCCCCTATTGGCTTTTCCATTGATTGGCTTCTGTATTTGACTCACTATAGGGCAATTTTTTGCACCTCAATTACTTTGTCTTCAAGAATTATGCATCCCTGTCAGTTACAGCAACCAGTTCTCACAACTACTTTCTAGTTTTTACAGATAATTTTATTTTTTGACAACTGTAAATGAAAAAAAAAAGAGAGTAATATTTCCATTTCAACCACTTATATTGCTTCCTGTTGTATTAAATCTCAACTTATTTATCAGAATAATTTTAATGTCTCAGTCAGACATTTGTTTACAACAGGAACCTACTTAACACGAAATGCATAATCATTTGGTTTCAGTTTTGCTCTTAAATTATGCTACCACTATGCAAGCCTGGACTCTTACTTTCTGTCGACCATAAAAACCTCATTATTCTGCCTTTGGACACCTCTCGCCCCTTACCTCTTCAATACGCATACATGGCCATCAGTTCAATCTCCCCATGCATCATTTTGAATAGGTGGAAAGCCTCCCATAGATCTTTTTCATGGACCCAAAGGAGTCTCATGGCTCTTGCATCCCCTTCGAGGTCAGGGACCGAGTCGGTATCCCTGGCCCCTAGGCACACAGATGAGACTGATTTGATGACCACATACATGTACGAAGTCAGCTGTCTCCTCGACCTCCCACTCTACCCTTGCTTATGCCTCAGGCCTTGGTTCCACTTCAAAAGGCTTCCTTACACATCCTCCCGCTTTCCGATTTTCTAAACTGTGACTGTTCTGCTCCCACGTTGCCCCTTTCCCTCCCCAAGCCCTCCCCAAGACCTGCACCCTTCTGAAAGAATGCCTTGCCTCCCGGGTCTTTGTCATCCCAGTCAGATTTCCCTGCTTTTCCTCTCTCACAGGCCTAGCTTCCTCTCAGGTGGCCTTGGTCACCAAGCTACGTGGGGCTGTGTATGTGTGTTTTAACTCCCTTACTGGAATGAGAAGTCTCTGAGGGAGAACCTTCTGTCTGATTCTCCCCTGGCACTTGGCACTGGCATGTGTCCTCGCTAAAAGATTGTCACATTTGGGATTTATTACTTTTAAAGGCCAGGGCAACTGCTTATACATCCAAGACAGGGGTGACAAGCTGTATGTACATGTGTCTTTTTTTTCCTTCCTAGACTGCTTACCTTTTCACTACCAGCTGTGTTGTCAATGGCTGCGTTATTTATAGTCACCTGCAGTATCGTTTTAGAGAACTGTGGGCTTTTGGGAAATTTCAAACCATCTGATTGCTCTTTGTTGCTCTGTACAGTGGAGGTTTCCTGTACCTTCAGCCTTTAGTTTCTGTGAATCTGGGGGAGCTACAGTCTGTGGGTGTCAGGAGCTGTTTTTCCATCCATCACAGGCCGCCTTTGATTCATTTATCTTCCTGTGCATATCTCTTTGTCAGGGGCCCAATGTGTTATGACGGGAGAGGCCAGAAAAAGTCATACAGTAAATCATACCATCTGACTGTGGGCAAATTTTTGCCACTCGTATCTTTCGTTTTTATGAATCAATCATAGGTTATCTTCCATTGTTGGGATGGTTGGGGATGGGGCCTTGGTGCAGGGGAGACCTGCCATGGGGGAAAGCATCCCAGATTGCAGAGGTGACTCCTGGGCGCTGGGTGACTCCTTTGGAAAGCCCTATTAAAACATCAGGAGGTTCATATGTGAAGGCTTTCTTCTGTAGGTGCTTAACAGGAACAAGTCTCTAAGGAAGATCTTGAAGATGGTGAGCCCCCTGCTCTACCAGAATCTCCATCAGCTTCCTGCAGAGCCACCCTGTGTAAGCCTACAACCTGGGCACCAGTGTCGGGCAGCCTGCCTCCTGTGTCCGCACAGCTTCCAGACATTCTTCCGCCTTCCTTCCAGCTGGATGGTCACCCAGGCAGCCCTTTCTCTAGGGAACTTTTAGAGCTCCTGCTGACTTCATAGCATTACTTTGACATGGACTACCAATGCCTGACCTGCTCTGTCTAGGGGAACAGGGAGATAAAGTAAGAATTCCATGTCTTAATATTCTATGGCACTTATTGGAAATAGTTGAAATGGCATACTTTTAATTTGCTGTACCATTGTTTAGCTTTCAAAACTGCTGAAAACATTTATCTTCCCAGAGTTTGATGATCATGTTGGTGAGGATGTTTGTAGCCATTGTATAACCACTTACATCTATTCAGCACCATGCAAAGCATTTTGTCAAACTCAGAGTGTTTCCTGTTACCAGATCATTAATGAGATGCTTTTGGTGTCTTTAGAGCACAGAAAGGAATCTGGTTTTGGAACAGGTCTGTGTTTACTTATTGAATAACTGTTGGAGCTACGATGAACTCTGCTCCAAGCTTTGCTACCCATCAAGGTATGGCTTCTTTTATAGAAAAGCAGTGGATGAAATGTTAGATGCCTCTGATATTCATGTTCTGTGGTCCAAACAGTTCTTCTCTTCATATCTTTATTCAGACATTCATCTTTAAGTTCTGGGAAAGGAAGCCCCAAACAATACTTGACCTCTGATACAATGTGCTGTTTTGATTATGATCAGTACTTTAGTACAATTTATTTTAAAGAGAGTCTCTGGAATGACCCCTGAAATTCCTGAGAAAGCCTGATTGATCCAGCATCATTTCTCTTAATCTAAGTCTTCCCATGTTACACAAGGTGACTATGGATGGAGGCTGACTTGGCTCTTGTGCTCGCCAAATTGAAGTGTCTTGAAGTTACAAGAAAATGAAGGGATCAGAGTAGATAATTGATGAGTGTGCTCATTGAAAGCAGCCACTTTATCAGCAGTGAACAGAGCTGAAGTGCAAGGCTCTGATTTTAGTGAACATTTCTGCCCACTACCCTCTCTGGGGCATATCTCTCAGGAACATAAAAAATGTCTCTTGTTGTTAAAATAGCTGTTAAGTAAATATTAAGAGCACATCAAACATCTTAAAAAGACTCATTTGCCTACTTGTCCAGGTGGATTAAAAACAGTTTTCTGTCCAGAAAAACAGAAAAGAGAAGTGATTTGAGTAACATCACTATCATTGAGACTTAAGAGGGAGAAAGATCACTGATGGGAAAAAAGTCGAGTCTAATAACTTTGAAGAAGACATATTGACCATGCCTGCTTATAATAACTTTTCAATAACCCCTTATGTTAACAGAGTGGTGGTTTTGTCCACCAGTCTTCCTGGAGGTCAAGCTGTATAATGAGTTCCTTTTCTTTTTCCCCTTTTCTTGCAGGGACAGTTTCTCTTTTAAATACCATGTGGTCTGTCTTCTCCAGGGTTATGTCACCACTGTCAGTCAACAAACAGCGCATTCCTGTAGCTTTGCTCTACCAAGAGTTTGGAAGTGCTTAGTATAGGCAGGAATATGGGCACCTTTACAAAGGAAGGGCACTTCTTCATTATATAGACCAAGAGGTCAAGTATTGTTTTGGGCTTCCTCTGCCAGAACTACTTAATGATGAAAGTGTGAATAAAGATATCAAGAAAAACAAAATCATTTTGACTTGCAGAACACAAGTACCACAGACATTTAATATTTAGTCCAATTACTTGTATGTGAAATAGTTACACGCCTACTTATAGACAATGACCTTTTCAAAGGGTATGGTACAGAATAACCCCGATTAGCAGACCCTGCATTCAGTTGTTTTTTTTTTAAACCACTGCTTTTCGACAACTTGCTCTATATAAGTGTTTTTTCCCCACAATGTAAAAAGAGAATTTGAGTCACGATGTCATTTTACTGAATTTTGGTTAAAGAAGCACATTAAATCATCCCCCACACTATACTGTGCACTTCTTCCCCTTTTTTCCCACCAGTACTCATCAAGGTGATTTTTCCAGTGGACTTGAGACTGAAGATCGTTCTGATCCTTTCTCCCAGTGAAAAAATCCTAGAAAAGATGAGCTTCTTAAAACAAGACTGGGTTCATCAATTTATATTGTAATTGGAGAGATTTTCTTCAAATTATAATGGATTTCTGTGTTACCTTTTTAGACACGTCCTTTTTAAAAGGGATTCCGTAATAAATCTGTAATAATGCCTTGTATATAATCCTTTAAAAAATGGAATCTTTACATACTTATTCCTGTTAAAGCGAATATAATTGTAGAAAGAAAAACACTCCAATTTTGAGCATTTCAGAAATGGAGCTTCTTCAGGTCTGGTATGCGCATGGTCTCATTATATATTTGTGTTAATGGAATAAAAAAGAAAAATATCTCAGGGCCTAGGAAGGAAAAGTAAATTGCAGGAATATATTGACTTAAAAGTGATCCTTTTGTTTTGTATCGACTTAGCTTTGTGATTTTTCTGGAGGAAAAGCTTGTCCACGCTGTTAATTCTGATCTAAGGGACTATTTATCTTATTAACTTCTTTCCCAGTTTTGTCTAAAGGGAGATACACTTTCTCACGTTGGTCTCCTTGAACTCACTATTCATTTTTGCCTTATGAGGTCAAAACACTTTAGAAATCAGCTTTCTCAGGAAACCTGCCGCTCAGATCTTTCAAACAAATCTTCCTTTAAGCTCATTGTCTCGTGGGTGATTGGCAAAGGATTTCCACCCTTTAAAAAGATAGGTATTTGTAAAGTCTGTTCTTACACAGTAATCTAAAAATGGTCTTCCAGGAAGAATTTGTACAATAGAAACCAAATGCCTTGGGGCCATTATGTTTATGATCCTGCCTTGTCCCAAAACATTATTAGAGTTTGAGTCACATAAGCAAATTGTTTGGGTTAGACCTGACCCTACCTGTATACATTTATAGTAAGGTTCTGTTGGAAGACAGTTTGTGCCTTTCCTAGAGTTGAGAAATATGACTTGTGGGCCTGTCTACCTCTGTCAAGTACTGCCATGTCCCTTTTCTCTAACCCACAAGTTTATTCCTATTGAGTTCTTCATATAGAATAAAGTCTTTTCTGAACCATATTTATTTTTTCAATTCTGGCTGCACATCAGTATCATTCAGAGGGCTTTGAAAACAATCCTAATGCCTGAGCCAAACCCCTAAAAGTTATGATTCATATTCAATACTGTTTTAGATCCCCTGGTAATTCTGATGTGGAATCCAGGTTGAGAAACACTGATATAGCCTAACCCAGATAGGTTACAAATGACCAGAGAGGTCAAGGCACTTATTTGATGTCTCCCAGCAAAGAGGTACCATTTATTGGGTTCAAAGTCTCCCATCTGTGACTTGAAATCCAATGTAACAAATAGGAGCAAGATTTTGTGGTAGAGCTATGGGAGAATCAAAATCCCTTTACTTCTGGAAAGTCATCTGCAGAGTGGGGTAAATTCAGGTCCCTCTGAAAGCCTACCTCTCAGTAAAGGTCGTTAAAAATCAAGGCCAAAGGGTCAGAGCACTGTGGATTAGGTGGAGATAGGTGGTAAGGATGACTTTCCAAAGGAGAAGACAGAAAGGCTGGGTCTGACGCAGGGGTGCCGTGGCCCCCGTCAGCAGTTAGACTTCTGTACTTGCTCCCAGGAGCCTGAGGGGAGGGGGAAGATGCCCACCTAGGATAACTGCCAGCTGACCATGCAGAGGCCTGTCTGGCCTCCACCTCTCCCAAGCCACAGCCGAAGGGGCTGTCAGCACGCCAACAGCCGGGACCTCCTTGGACAGGGTTGGACACTAGGTGTGCAGGGAAGGCCGTTCTGGGTCCCCTCTCCCAGCTGCAGTGCACCTCGCAGCTACGGCCTGGCCAGGCCACCTTGGGGATGGCCCCTTGGCCTTTCCTGTGGGAAGGTGGAATGCTGGGGGTCAGGAAGGCAGAAGGAGTTCACATATCAGAAGATTATCGATAAGGGGCTTGTTCCCCAGAAAGGTAGTCAGATTATGGGGACTTTCAATGCCAGGCCAGGTAGTTCAGGCTTAATTGTCTGAGACACCAACAAATTCTAAGTAGGGGCATGACAGAAGAAAACCATTCAACCGTCACAACCTCTCTGTGAGTCAGGGCAGCTCCTGGGCCTTTCTTGGTTCCGATCTATGTTGGGGCTTCACTTCCATCAGCAGCATGCTCAGCACCTCCTGATTTTTAAAAATGATAGTTGCTTTCTCATACCTCAGATGACCTATGGGGATGCTCTCCAGAGTCCCAGAATGTTTAGTGTCCCCTTTTTCCTGAGGTGCTGCCTAGACCTCACTCCGCGCAAAGAAGTTGGCTGACTCCTCTGAAACAAGGTGTGAAAAAGGCAAATGAAAGCACATTTATTAATTCCAAGAGAGTGCTTTCTTTTGCCGGGCCGCCCTCGTAGATGTTTTCCCAACATGCTCACACCTCTAGTATCTCAAATATACACTGCAGACTTTTAGGAATCTGAAGAATTTAGAGTTTGTATTGGGTGGACCTGCAACAGAATACTTTTATTATATCTAAGGCCATTTTAATGGGCTTGGAATTAGGGAGGTGGGGGTTGATTGGACAACATAATCTAGCCATTGCAAGGAATTGACTAGAATGGAGAAGAATGCCAGTATCCCAGACATGCGGTATTTAGGGAGCTTTTTACTGCGCAGTACCAGGACAACCTAGGGACAAATTGTAGAGCCCTCTTAGAGAGCAGCCCCGGTCAGTAGGACTTCACGCAATGGTGACAATATCTTCTATCTGTGCCTTCCAATGTGGTAACCATTAGCCACATGTGGCTTGAAATGTAGCAGGTGAAACTAAGGAAACAAATTTTAAATATTACTTCATTTCAGTTAACTTAAACATAAATGCCCGTATATGCCTATTGGCCACCATCATGGACAGAGCAATGATAGAGTGTCCTTAAAGACCTATTCTCCTCAAGTTCTCCCAAGGGGCACAATTAGGTCATTTCTCAGCCCCTGTAACCCTAGGGGACAGACAAAATAATGTGTGCCCTTCCATTCCTGCACTATAGAATTATAGATGCTTTCTGTGTTGGATGCATGACATTCCACAGTTTATGGAAATACTCTTTAATAATATACTCCAATTATGGTACTCTGTTGAAGGAGGATCCATCCAGGCCTCTTTTATCATCTGCGTTTTTTGTTTAATCTTAAAAGGACTGTAAAAATAGTGTTGTCTTTTTGGAGAAAAATGTGCTTAAGTGTGTACCCACAGAGTGGGAGGAATTATAAACCATGCAAACTCCTCCTGGAAATACTGAATAGAGAGAAGTTAAAGGGGCAGGTAGATGTCTTCAAGGGGAAAACTTGCCCTGGAGGAATGCTTTTAATTGGGTGTAGCTTCCATCGCAAGAGTCCAGCAAGTGGCTTCCCTGAGAGCTCTGGGATTTCCCCCTGTGAATAAATTTTCCCCCCATTGGTCACCTTTGCTATGTTTGCCTAGAAATGCACCCTTATTTGGCATGCTGTGACTTAAACTCTTCAAAAAACCTTGGGGAAAAAAAAGGCCAGTGGTTTTTTTTTCCCTAATATGTTAATTTCCTTGCTTTAGGCTTATGTGGGCTTTGACTGGAAACTTAATCTGTGTGTCTCAGCTCTGCCTTACGTTTCAGTCATTGAAACGGGGCTTAATGAGAATTACTTGATACCTTAGGAGCCAGATGAGCTTTATTATTTTTTTAAACACTCTTTTATCTCAGGAACAAGGATTTGCATTTGAGAGGCTGTGCCAGCTGACTGGAGGACTCACAGGTCTCGGCTTATTGCAAAACCTAGTTTGGTCCATATTTCCCACTTCTGGGACCTTCCGCTGCTGTCACTCACGGCTTGTGTGTTTACTCTGGAACTCGAGCCCTTGTCCCCAGTTGTCTTCTGTCCTACCTCAGTTGGGAGGGGAACTCTAATTACAACAGACTTCCAAGCCAGTAGGGAAGTCTCTTCCCAGTGGGGACTGGCTCTGCCCTGCTTCCCCTTCTGTGTCCCGTATAGCCTTTGATTTCTGAGCTCCCTGGAAGCTGAGGAACCCAGGTCTTCTTGGATTTCTTTAGATCAGTGCGTTGTCCGGTAGAATTTTCTGCTGTGATGAAGATGTTCTAAATCTATCCTGGCAACCAAGCAGTTGAAAATGGCTAGGGTGACTTGAAACTGAATATGAGATTCTACTTAACTTTATTAGTTAATTTAAATTTAAAAAGCCATGTGTGCTGATGACCACCGTCTGTCACAGTACAGCTCCAGATTGTGCCCTGGCCTCCAGAACAACGTGTCTCGAGAGAAACACCGTATCAGCTACTCCTCCACCTTCGTGAACCAGTTTTTTTGGCGAAAGAAACTCTTTGACTTCCAAAGTGATTTCTTTATACTACTAATTTTGATTCACTAAACTTTGAGCTTTTAATTTTGTAAAACTGTGCACTGACTATTCATACCCTTCATGCTGGGGTTCAACATGTTTTTCTTTTCCTATTGTCCTACTTCCTGTGTGAGCCTATCTTTATTCCTTGTCTGGCAACTGCAAAAGTGCATTAATTTTTTTACAAATAAGAATTTATTGGAAGGGTAGAGGTTTCTCTTGGAACGTAAGGAAAGGATATGAAACTTGGCTTTGGAGCATTGGGGAAATGGAAAACTGGAAACAACAAGTATTTATTTAGTGCCAACTACCACATGCCAGGCAATGTTCAAGATTCTGGAGAACAGCAGTCAGTTAAAGTCTGTGTGTGCAAGTTAGCAAACACGATTCTACTAATATGTTAGGGATGTGCTAAGGGCAGAGTAAGGGGAGGAGAAAGATGGCAAATGTTTGTTAATTTATTTTATTAAGGTATCATTGATACACAATCTTATGAAAGTTTCACATGAGCAACACTGTGGTTACTACATTCACCCATATTATCAAGTTCCCCCCACATACCCCATTGCAGTCGTTGTCCATCAGCATAGTAAGATGCTATAGGGTCACTACTTGTCTTCTCTGTGCTATACTGCCTTCCCTGTGATCCCCCTGCATTATGTGTGCTAATCATAATGCCCCTTAATCCCCTTTTCCCTCCCTCCCCCACCCCTTCCCTTTGGTAACCACTACTACCTTCTTAGAGTCTGTGAGTCAGCTGCTGTTTTGTTCCTTCAGTTTTGCTTTGTTATTATCCTCCACAAGTGAGTGAAATCATCTGGTACTTGTCTTTCTCCACCTGGCTTATTTCACTGAACCTAATACCCTCTAGCTCCATCCTTGCTGTTGCAAATGGTAGCATTTGTTTCTTTCTTATGGCTGAATAGTATTCCACTGTGTATATGTGCCACCTCTTCTTTACCCATTCATCTACTGATGGACACTTAGGTTGCTTCCATATCTTAGCTATTGTAAATAGTGCTGTAATAAACATAGGGGTGCATATGTCTTTTTGAATCTGAGAAATTATATTCTTTGGGTAAATTCCTAGGAGTGGAATTCCTGGGTCACATGGTATTTCTATTTTTAGTTTTTTGAGGAACCTCTATATTGCTTTCCACAATGGTTGAACTAATTTACATTCCCACCAACAGTGTAAGAGGGTTCCCCTTTCTCAACATCCTCACCAGCATTTGTTGTTCTTAGTCTTTTCGATATTAGCCATCCTAAGTGGTGTGAGGTGATATCTCTTTGTGGTTTTAATTTGCATTTCCCTGATAATTAGGGATGTGGAGCATCTTTTCATGTTCCTCTTTGACATCTGAATTTCTTCTTTGGAGAAGTGTCTGTTCATATCCTCCGCCCATTTTTTAATCTGGTTATTTGCTTTTTGGGTGTTGAGGCATGTGAGCTCTTTATATATATTTTGGATGTTAACCCCTTATTGATAAGTCATTTACAAATATATTCTCCCATACTGTAGGATGCCTTTTTGTTCTACTTACAGTGTCCTTTGCTGTACAGAAGCTTTGTAGTATGAGGTAGTCCCATTTGTTCATTTTTTATTTTGTTTTTCTTGCCCAAGGAGATGTGATCAGGAAAAAATTGCTCATGTTTGCATTCAAGAGATTTTTGCCTATGTTTGCTTCTAAGAATTTTATGGTTTCATGACTTACATTCAGGTCTTTGATCCATTTTGAGTTTACTTTTGTGTATGGAGTTAGACAGTAATCCAGTTTCATTCTCTTACATGTAGCTGTCCAGTTTTGCCAACACCAGTGTTTAAAGAGGCTGTCATTTCTCCAAATGTTTGTAATTTTGGACAGGGTTGTCCTATTCCTATATGAAGAAGGCAGCTACCCAGGGTAAGAACATTCTAGATGGAGGGAACTGCAAGTTCAAATGCCCCATCACCCAGGTGCTTGTTATTTCTTCCCCTTCTCACCACTCCCCCAATGGGCTATCATCTTTGCTTCTCCGTTTTTTACATTTACAGACAAACAATTTTACACTGGACTCCACAAGAAACGGAGCCAGTGTGCAACCCAGTGGTGTGGGTAAAAAGATCAGACTAAGTTGGGTAAGACACTGAATTGTAGTCAGAGTGTGCTTTCTTGGTCACTTTTGGGACCAGACATTTTGCATTTTGGCTCTTGCTTTAGCACTCTGTGCAGTTTAATGAATAATATTTATCTGAGTGGGAGGCAAATCAAAGGTGCAAGAGTTAGTTGCATTTGAGAGCTTGCCTGAAAAATCTTTTTTAAGAACTAAAAGGCATTGTAATTTGACTTCCTAGTCAAAGGTAATTCAGAACATTTCAAAATTGAAACTACTTATTCTACCCTTAGCTGTAGTGGTAAATGTTATATCCGGTATGCAAATACGGCTGCTCCTTATAGATGCAAGGAGCCCACCTTGTTCAGTTTTCAAGGACTTGGAGTGTGTTTCTCACTTTCTACACTAAAATAACTGCTGGAATCTATCCTGACTCCACTGCAGCCTGTTAATAATCAAACAGCATTAGCATGTGAATGCCATTCTCTGCTCTCACTTGCTTTATTGGAAGTTTAGGGCTTGGGGAGCAGTTGACTTTTTACTCTTTGGAGGACAACCTCATACAAATCACAGCTCATACCTCCAGAGAGCCCTTTTCCTGTTCACTGCAAATAACATCAAGGTCATGACAGCAGATGAGTAATGCCCAGCAAAGGCAAAGATCCACCTCACACTCTCATCCAACTGCACTGTGAGAAACAAGCCAGGTTGCCCAGGTTAAGGGCAGATTCTCAGATTTCCCTGCAAATTTCCTACCCTTTGTTGTCCTTTCTTGAAGCCTTAACAACACTTGAAACTTGTTTCCTCTCTTTTTCATTTCCTCTGCTTGAAAATCGTGAAGGTGGAGGTTTAAAAACGTTTGGTGTCATCTTTGAAATCCGAGCGAATCTAAACTTTTCGTTTAGTCTTCTTGTGCCAACCAGTCAAGGGTAGCATGGCTGCTGGCAGTCAATTAACAGCCCCTCCAAGTTCATTTAGAAGTAGACCACTGCTTTGATACCATGCAGAAACTACACTAGAAGTGGTTTCTACTTTCATTTCCTAAGAATGGACTATATTTCTTTTCCTTTATTTGCATTTTGGGGAAAATAAGCCTTGAATAGATGACACAGTGGAAGGAGCCTGATTTTGAATTTTGATTTTTAACTCAACCGACATTTATTGAGCCCCTCTGATGTGGCAGATGCTGGGCTGAGGCTGTCCATGGGGGAGTGAAGAGATGACGGTCCCTGCCTTCATGAAACTTGTAGCCTGCTGTCTGCCATCCCCAGCAAATTGCTAAACATTTCCCCT
This sequence comes from Manis pentadactyla, assembly GCF_030020395.1. Taxonomy (NCBI): domain Eukaryota; kingdom Metazoa; phylum Chordata; class Mammalia; order Pholidota; family Manidae; genus Manis; species Manis pentadactyla. The sequence continues at coordinate 38,211,190 of NC_080032.1, read as the reverse complement.
TTCTGTAAAATGCGAACAGTAATACTGATCTTTTATGACCATGTGGCAGGCTTAAGGCATTGATCAAGCAATAGGATGTTTTTATACATCATACCTCTTATTATTACTTATCATTGCAGCTAAGCCCAGAGGACTGGATTCAGAGCTAACTTAAATGTTTCCTATGCTGCACATTGTTTTCAGCTGTTACAGCAAATGGCTGTGCTCTAAATCAGAATTTCCTCCCCATCCTCTATAAAATTAGAGGAAATGCCTACCAGGGCTGAAGGCACAGTGACCCTTTGTCACCTGACATAATTTTCCTTACTTCCAACCTCCTGATGCTCAAATGACATTGTGCAGTTTCATTCTTCCAAGACCGATGGGCTGCAGAGATCAGGGTTAAGTCTGTGTATGAGTGTTCAGGGGGATGTAGTACTTAAAAAGCAGACTGAGAAGTCACAAAGATTTTCTCAATTAGCAGAGAGAACAAAACAAAATGTAAATCACACTGCTTGATAGCCCCAAAGCCATTTTTCTTGTAAGCTGACTCATAGTATCTCATTCTCTTTAACCAGCTCTGCTAGGTCAATGTTGGGACCTGTTTGAATTATTTCTTGACTGTTGGGGGTTGAGTTGTGAGTATTTTCCAAAATGAAAGGGACCTTACAGATCATCCTGTTCAGCCCACCTATTTGACGAGTCAAAGGATGGGCAGAGAGTGGTTGAGTAATTATCCAGGAACGCAAGCCAGCTCAGGGTCAGTCCAGAGCCTTCTCTACTGCAGCCTGTCTCCACTGCCAGCACGATGAATTCTCCCCCAGTGAAAATCGTACAGCAATATCACTTAGTTAATTTTTACATGAGTAAATTGCCTGAAGGAGAAGAGGTTCAGGAATATGGTTTTCCGTGTATCTGAATGGCATAGAACACTTATTAACTAAGTACTTAAAAATGTGGTAATGTTGTTGCTCTTAGTCTTCTCCAGTCTTCTCTTTAGTTTTACCTCAAAGTCTATGGGTTTAATTTTCCTGAGAAAGAAAGCTAAATATAACTTCATCTCACATTTCAGAATTCCATGATCTTAAGGTGCCTCGCCTCATGGTCTGCCCCTCTCTGCATGTCAAGCTCATTAATTTCATTAGCATGTTGCCAGTTACATACAAAGTGTCTCAGAGCCAAAGCAGATCAGCACTTGCCTGTCAGATGTTGTGCAAGAGTCAGCATGAGAATTTGAAAAAGGAACTTGATCCTCAAATTATTGCCTATTTGCCAGACCTAAACTTACAAACAGTATTTTGGTTCTAGAAGGTTTGTTGGGTCTAAGCACTCTCTTGGGAACTTTATTGTAACAACAATTGATTCCATAATATTGCCTTAAAAGCTTTTGAGCATAGTGATAACAAAAAAGTCATTACATTTCAATTTGTCTATTCACTCAGATTTCCTGACAGATTGTTTTAGAAGTCATCAAACTGCTGCATTCTATTGATGAGTAGGAATAGATTTGCCAGACTCCTAATTATCTTGTCATGCTTTTCCTGTAATTTCCTTTTGTGAGCGGGAACATGGCGGGCAGTGTTACTTTTCTAACCAGATAGTGCTTTGGCGATGCTGTTCTGTTTAGATGCTTTTCAGATGTACTTCAAGCCTGCATTCTCTTCATTTTGACTCTGGAAACTACCGCTCCATAGATCAAGAAATGGAGGTTCCGAGAAGTGAGTGGCTCGCCTTTGGTCCTGCAGCTGTTACTGTCAGAAGCTGAACTCATATTCATCTTGGACCTTAGAACTCCTGGATGTCACCAAGCTGTCCTTTGTTTATGTCTCCTAAAATAAGTGAAGTAATTACAAAGAACCCAAGCTCTTTTCTAAGAAACTTACCGCTCTCCTGCCTTCTGTATGTCCCTTATGTCCCAGTGGCCACACGCAATAACTTTGCTTTTCACTGGAATGAATGTAAAGCTCTCAGCACTTTGTGGTAAAGGATTATTTAAATCCTAAATGAGTAACTTCATGAAGAAGCACATCTTCACATGGATCTCTCTCATTTCCAAAGTTCTCTTGATAAAAACCATTTTTTGTACATGTTTCTTCATTCTTTTCAAGAACATGAGCATCTTGGGGAAAGGACCCTATCTTACACTGATCAGCCTTCCCAGATGATATGAGAGTGCTCACACAGCATATAATAATGCATGTTTGTCTACACTGGCTAATTTTTCTGGTTAATAACAAGTTAGTTTAGCTGAATTGGAATGTGAAACACTCCATAAATCATATGCTTATTATCTTGCTTCTATCATACTATTTTCCACTGTTGTTTTGACTGTCACCAAGAAAGTTAATCATCTTTTATTTTCGATAATCTCAGGGTTATTTTTCCTGTTGCTACAGTACACCATCCAAGTCCTATCAGTTGAGGGAGAACTGTTTTCTCAGTTACTATTACTTTACATAAAGTACCAACTTTAAAGCACTTCCCAGCAGCAGAAGAAATAGTCATGAAAGAGTTCTCCGTGCTACTCCCTCACTGGATGCAGTATCCCATTTGCATTGATGTGGCTTAATTTTTTCAGTTGGTTTCTTCTTTTTCTGAATCCCAGCCCTTGCATGCCCCTGTTTTTGGCTCATTTCAAAGCCTCTACAGTTAGGATTTGCCAGATAAACACACTGTTAAAATCAGCTTTCTCTGTGGTAAACGAAAATTGCCCAGTGTGGATGGCGGCATCCGTTGCAAACTGCTCACCTCTGCTCAGCTCTTAGAAGGGTGCTGTATCTACTAAATCCCTGTTAAAGATGAAGGGAGGTGATTGAAGGAGCTAAATGTTTTTCAGCTCTTTGAATACAGCAAAAGTGCTAGGCTTCTAAAAAATACTGCCTTTGGCAGCCATGTAGATATTTCCATCTGCAAGAGTCATTTCAGTGTTTGGGTTTTGTCCTCTGATATATGTGACCTGATGCTAGGACATAAAGCCGAAAAGAAAAAAAAAATGGAAAAAAGGGCAAATTCAGCAAGTGTTGGGAGAACTCAAACTGACTTAATTCCTGAAATTAAGAATCAAGAAATTCAGAGATAAACAAGAAACCAGAGTGTGCCTATGTGAGAGTCATTTGGAGCTATTTGGACTGGGGCATGTTATATAGGGAAGGATGCAGTTGAAACTCCGGCTCAGTCATTATATGTTTGTCACTAGAAAAAAACAATTACTTTTCCATTCAGCTACAGCTTGTTTTGTTTATTTGTTTTCTATATTTTTTAAAAGAACTTTTATTATTTAAAGTTTCCTTGTCAATCCAATTTTAAGAATCTTATTTTTAAGGCTCAGTCAGGTGTTTGATTTAAAGTACCTGTTGGGTTAATTCCTTTGAAACATCCCTTAATCCCTTGATTTACTTGTTTGGTGGATACAAATGTACGTTAATGCACTTTGCTTAAAGCAATCCATTGCAAACTATTAAACTCATGAGCCAGAAAAGCGAAAAAGAAAAAAAGAAAAGAAACCCAAACTCTCAAAGATAAATTTCTTTAGTGAATAAGTCAGAGAGGTGGGAGACTCACGTACACACACGCACACACCCACACACGCCTGTCTAGTTTTTTCACAATTACCTGCTTACTAATGAATTTAGGCTGGAGTTTTTCATTTCATTACTGTGGTCTACTCCTGTCCAATCCAGTGGTTTCTTTGCCAGCCTTTGACTTTAAAAGTTTTAAAACCAGACATTGAGTTTTACTCAGTTCATTTTTAGAAATAGCATTATTTCTCTTAGGAGATTAGGTGGACACTGGCTGGGATTCCGCTCTTGGCTGCTGGGATTCTGCTGGGACTTTCTGTGCCTCCCCAGTGCTCCTAGCCTTGCTCCAAGTCCAGTTTTGGCCCACCCAGTCCTATCACTAGCAGATATAAGTAGCACATGCACGTGCCTCTCAGCCTTTCCATCTGTAAAATGGAGAATGCATTTTTATTGAATAATTCTGTCTTCAGAGACCTGACCTCTTCATTGCCCAGGTGCCCCATTCCCTGCAGCTTCTCCTGGTCTGGGCTGTGTTTTCTGCCCGGAGTGCCTTTCAGTCTTTCCTCTGCTTCCCCAAGCCACCTACCCTTCAAGGACAGACTCCTTATGAAACTGGGTTTTCCTGTATCAGCTCTCTCTCCTTTTCTGACCTCGTACTTGCATTTCAAGGCCGGCAGGTTGCATTGGTAATTTGGCCTCCCAAACTAGCATGTAAGCCACAGGAGGGCAGAGACCCACCTGAGATTTGTTTTAAATCTCTTACTGTGTGGAGAATATCACAGACACTTGACAAATACTAAATTGTTGACCACATGGTAGACGATTTCAATGTGGAAAAATATATCTTTTTGTACTAGGGTTTGACTGGAATCATTTCCCTGTCATTTCAAAGAGATTTTGGGAGTACCGGTCAGGTCATCTTTGGAAGGTTTTTAAAAAGTAGTCTGATTCCAAACACATTTGCAAGAAAAGAAGAATAAAGAGGAATTGGCGGCCTCTGACCCCTTGTTTGTTTCTTTCCTGCCCGTGCTCTGATCTCCCAGGTAACTGAGATATGGTTTCTGCAGGACCGGTCCTGGTGTCCCAGAGACCACTGGACTGTCACTCAAAGGAAAGCCCCATGTCTCCTGGTCTCAAGATACTCTAATTACTTAGGGAATGTGGGTTCGAATACAATTTGAAAACTAAAAAAGGGGGTGTTACATTATGTTAGAAGTTCCAGTTATGCAGTAGATATTCAGAGAAAGGAAATATTCCTCAAATACCTTTGACTTAATCAAGAGTTTTTGTTTGTTGTTTGTTTGATTATAGTTACTGGCCAAAGTATTTGCTTCATCTGGGAATGTCTGTCTTTCGTGAAGAGCCCTGAAGGGGCCTCTATGAGGTTGCCAGACTTGACTTGTTTTGGGAGGACACGCGTGAAGGGCCAGCAGGCTTATCCCATCTGGTCTCAAGGGCCCATGGGGTGTTGCCAGCTTCACAGACCACCGAGGCTGCCTGCCAGATGGTCGCCTGTGTGTCTGACTCTGAAATGCCGACTGCAATTAAAAGCCTTCTTTCAGAGAACAAGCCTTTCCATTCCAGGCCCATATGGTGATCAGAGCCTCTGGGCCTGTGATTGTTTAAGAGGCCAGACTCAAGAGAGAAGCAGATGGAAAGGACTGGAAGATGAGACATGCTGTAAAAAGGAGCCTCGATCCAAAATGGGTGGAGAAAGGGAGCTAATGGCTAGTCAAAAAGTGAGTTCTCCGCTGCCTCCCAACTCGAAAGTGTGAACTAGTCGCATGGGCCTCACCTGGGAGCAGGCTCACCTGGGATGGACAAGTTCTGAGTACTTGACTGGGCTTGCGAACACAGTTCTTCAACCAAACATTAATCTGGGTGTTGCCGTGAAGGTACTTTGTGGATGTGATTAGCAGCTACCATTAGTTGACTTGAAGTCAAGGAGATAACCTTGCAGAGGGTGACTGGGCCTCATCCAGTCAGTTGGAAGGCCTCCGAAGCAAAAACTGAGGTTTCCTAGAGAAGAGATCCTGCCTCAAAACGGCAGCATGGATACCTGCCTGAGTTTCCAGCCGGCTGGCCTGCCCCGTACATTTCAGATTTGCAGAACCCTCAATTGCATATGCCAGTGTGCTCCCCCACACCCGTGGGTTAGGCGCATTCCCAAGGGATCTGTGCTTGCCGATGCCTGAGAAGCACTGCTCTCAGTCTAGTGCACTCTGTTCACCAGTTGCCATGTTGTTGAGTTGAGATGCTGTATCAGTTTTAGTGATCCTGTTAGGGAATAGATAGCACTCAGCCCATCTGCAGGTGTCTGTGGGACAAAGTAATTCTTGAGTCCCCAAAACATGCCACAAAGCAACCATGGAAAGGTGCATGAATTCAAAGATACTTGAATGCATTTCTGGCAAAGCATTTAGGATCATTTATGGAATCTTGAGATTTTTACCTAATGGTTCGGTTAATGGGAGATGCTATCCCAAATATAGGGACTGAGAATCTATACAAAAAATTCATAATATTTATCCAGAATAGTTCTAAACCTTATTAGCCTGCTCATCTGTGACCTTTAAAGACAGCAGTACTGTTCCAGGAATATACACAGCTAAGCATTTACTTAATTCATATTTCCAAGACATGGAGCCTCTGCCTCTAGGCAGTGAGTTTGGGGAAAATATGTGCTAGAATGAGGAAGGTAATATGACCTAGACTGAAGGTCTTGATATTACTCATGGGTCCATTTGAAGAGAAGTGAAATATCTGGGGCCATGTGATACCATCATATGCTGAAAGAGCTGCCTGTGTTCACCTCCTTTACTGAATGACTTTCTAGGCAAGAGTCAGTCTTATTGGGACCTCTTTGTGGGGAGCATTATGAGTAACTGATTTGCCAGTTATGGTGAGGGTCTGTAGGCATTAAAATTCCCTGCCTTATTATGAGAAAATATTAGCTATTAAAGACACTTAGGGGAGTGACTTAATCTGAATCGGAAGTGATTCTGAAGGTGGTGACGGTTTGCTAGAGTGTACATTAGGTGGCTTTTGTTGTGGTGTTGTTTAGAGCCACATCTTTGTCCCTGGATAGTCACATACATGTATGCATTTACTTTTCATTCCTTTGGCTTCATGTATTAAATGTAAGATGTTTGATGAGTGAGTTCGCAACAGAACTTCTTTTCCTGGGGACTGGAATGCAATTGCACAAACACTGAGCCACTACCAGCAACCTTCCTGCCCTGCCAGCCCTCCGCCCTGATCAGCAGCACATGGCTTAGCATGTCATCAATGACACTCAGGGACTTGGGGCAGGCCTGGGATTCTTCAGATGGGGCTGAGGGCCTCCAGGGATCTGTGAACCAACCTTCTGAAATGATCATCAAAAGTGTGTGTGTGCGTGTCTCTGTCCCATCTCCCCAGAGTGAGTTCATAAAGCTTCTAGCAAAATTAGGTGACTCCACAACAAAGGTCAGGAGCAGCTTTGCCTTCTGCATGTAACTGTCCTGTCAGTACACATTTACAAAGGAGAATACTGGCTTAAAGTGCAGGCTGCATGTTGATTGGCTGGGGACAGGGAAATTGTACTGAGCACACCCTGAGTAAAAATTTTTTTCATTTTCAAATTTAAAAAAAAAAGAAAAAGCTGATCAAGCTAAAAAGTCTGCACATAGTAGCAGGGGTAGCTTTTACTGTAATAAAGAGAAAAATGAGGCCTCCTCGCTAGGTACTTACAAGGTGATACGACTCACACGCCTAAACTAGTGCACAGTAGGTGCTTAATATACGGAAGTTCCCACCATACCCCATTAACCCCATTATGCCTATGCCTCCAAGGACAGGGTCAGTTTGGCTGCTAGCCTTTTCCCCAGAATTTGATGGGGGGGGGCTTTCTCTTTCTGGGGCACTTCATACTGGGCAGGTGTACACAGATAGACACGCCTCTAGGTGGGGTCTGAGCAGCACCCCCAGAGCTGTGCAACTCACTGGCCCCTCTTTATTCCTCACTTTCTTGTTTGATGGCCCTTTTAGCAGCTACCATTAGTTGACTTGAAGTGAAGGAGATAACCTTGCAGAGGCTGACTGGGCCTCATCCAGTCCATTGGAAGGCCTTTTTTGGGCCACCGTTGATTGTGTTCTGCAGGCATCAGATCTACACCACTTACCCTTGTCAACACATCTGGGGCTCCCCTTACTGCTCCTAGCTCAGTCTCATCTGTTTTACTTCTCTCCCGTCACTCCTAACTCCTGTCACTTCTCTTGCACTCCTGAGCTTTTGTTAGAAGAGGATTGGCTGGCCCAGAGAGGGACTTCTCTCCGTAGGAAGTATAAAATGAGCTAATCACATAGCTGTAGGTATGTGTTTTTCCCAAGGACATCCAGCTTGGCTGTCTCTTCACTGTCACCGAAAAGTGCCTGTGGGCATTCGCTGTTTTGTTTTCTCCTAGCCGTGTTGTTTTCAGCCAATTCTAAGTCAGGGTTACATTAGAATTAATGTGGCTGCACAGTAGAATCCTCTGGGCAGCTGCAAGTCCCGATGCTCACCACCCACCCGAATAATTAAATCAGCAAATCTTGAGGCAGGACTCGGCTTCTTTATTTTTTAAAGCTCCCTTGGTGATTTATTCCAAAGTTGAGAATCATACTAAAATAGGCTAAAATCCTAAAATGCCAGAAAACTGAATTCCAATGCATGGAGGCTTGATTTTCTAAACCCTATCAGAGTTTTGATTTTACATTTGAAAACAACAGAGCTTACCAACCAGCATATAGTTGTTTGTCTGAAACATATTTTAAAGAAAGAAAGACAAAAAGAAAACCAAATGAACAAAATATGGCCTTTTTTTATGTTGTTTTCCCCATGTCCTGTAGGGAAACGTCAAGGGTTAAATTAGTTTCACAAATGGAATCAGATCTAACTGTTGTAGAAAAAATATATCCTCCTTGGTGCCTTAGTGCCAAATTGAACACACGGTTCAGGGAGCAATCGGGCCTGTATTTTTAGCTAAGCATAGAGCTCTGGTCTGGGAGACATTGAGAATTTCAAAATAGTTTGTTACCTAAAAATACACTTCCTGAAATGAACTTGAGGCCTGAGAGGGATGAATGGGTTTATTTATTTTTTTCTCCTATATTTAATGTTACCACAAGAAAGCAAATCTTCAATTTATATATATTTATATTTTTAGAGACCCAGGAAACAGGTGCTATGCCAAGCTACAGAGGGCTGCATGGCTAAGTGCCGATGACAGAAATCTAAAATTCACAGGACAGGGAGGGAGCGACTGTGGAAGGGAGTTGACAGTTCTTCTGGCTTCAGCCACAGCATACTTAGCTCAGGGGGAAGATGAAGAGGCCTTTCTCAGGCCCTACCAAGGATGACACCTGGGAGAGGCCCACCTCCCCATTTATGGCCTAATGGCGGCTAGACATGTGGTCTAGACACTTGATCTTTCTTAGTCTAGCATGTAAGTGTCTGTAAGTTCCTGTCTGTTGACCAAATGCCTACTTTCCTTGTCTCACCCCACTGGACTCTCCAAATTTATGCCTTTATTACCACCACTACCAACAGAATGGATCTCATGGAGGAAAAAGATGGGGAAGTTGTTATGCTTTTTCAGTGCCTTTCAGTGTGCAGCATGGATGTGTCAAAGAGCAGTGTGTCTGCAGGATTTCATTCATAAGTGTGATTGCATGCTACATTTATCATCACAGCCTCCTGAATTCTTAGTGACAAAGTTCTGTGTCCTTTGCCCCTTGGTATAAAGGGCCAAACGTGAACTTGTACTCATCCCTCTATGTATTCATCTATTCACGTATTCATTCAACATGTATTTTCTGATACCTTCTCTGTGATGGTGTGATGGGCCCTCGTCTTGGCACTGGAGACACAGTACATAAGAAGGCAGAAAGTCTCCCGGAGTTTGCGTTCTGGTGGGTAGATGATAAGTGTGTTAAATGATAGAGACAGTTGTGCAGAAGCTAAAGCAGGATCCTGTGGTTGTCACCTGTGGGCCACTTGAGGATGAAGAGGTGACGTTTAACCAGCAACCAGATAAAACTCAGGCACAGGGTATAGCCAGTGAAAGGCATGTGGTAGGGAGGAGGTTGGCTTCTTCCATAAAGACCCATGTGCCCTACAAGGTACTGGGTAAGAAGTCAAGGCTGGTGGTGGCCGGTGAGGGAAGAAGCATAGGTGGCAGGCTGCAGACCTTGGGGTGGAGCTCTGCTCCCCCTCACCTACAAGACCCCAGGGCCTCACACATCACCTGTGTTGGAATTGTGTCTAGGGGCACTCAGTCAGCACTGGGTAAGCAACTGGTCCCCCTCCAAGACAAGTAGGAGCCAGGTCCTTGCAGAGAAGGGCCTTACAGCTCTTTCCTAGGTCAGGGAAATGATGGCAACGTCCTGCCCGACCTGCGGTGTGTCCTGACTGGCCAACACCCTTTTGCTCTTCAGAGCTTTGCTCCATGCTGACCTCTCTGCCCATCTGGGTGGTGACTCTTCTCTGGCCCCCAAATCCTCTGTGATTCCTTCTAGTTGGGGTCACCCTGCCTTCATCTATCTCCTCACCCATCAACCCAGCTGAGCTGTAATTTCCTTTAGGGCGCTTTCCATTGTGTCCCATGCCCAGTACTGTGCAAGTGCCGGTGCAATCTGTGTTTCTGGATTGAATGGTAAGGTTTTGTAGCACGAGGCCTTATGGTAATCACTGACAAACACAAGAAGTTACTTGGTCCTCATCCCCAGTTATCCCCACCCTGCACCGGCTTTCATTACACGTGACACACATAAAGCATTTTTTTTGCCTTTCTCTGTGTTCATTCTCATGGTATCAGGTTCCTTAGAAATTGAACATCATCAGAAACTCATTGGCAGGCTACCTGGCAGTTAATCCGTGTCTTTCTATTCCCTCTCTAGTTAATAATGACTTGATGGCTGCTGACAGCAATGGCGCCATCAAGTTCCCGCCCTTGTGTAAGTTCTGCGATGTGAGGTCGTCCACCTGTGACAACCAGAAGTCCTGCCTGAGCAACTGCAGCATCACAGCCATCTGCGAGACGCCACATGAGGTCTGCGTGGCCATCTGGTAGGGCGGCCCTCAGAAAGGCCTTTCCCTTTTTCCTTCAGTAAGCGGTGCTTGCTCATGACCCCAAGCGAAGTATCCACACACCTGAAGCACAAGTGCCTGTCCCGTGCCCCTTTCTTTCAGACCATCTCTCCTGCAGTTATCAAATGTAGTTCCCAGTGCTATGTTATACATTTCCAAATATGCACACACACATCTGTGTAAGAGCATTCTATGAGATGACCTTTAATATTTGTAATAAGTCTGAAGACCTTGCCTTGTATGAAGGAAAGAGACTGGCTACTTGTCATTTCATTGACAGCCCCTCGATACCCCAGAATGACACCAGGGCACTTGTTCTTTGTGGCAATCTCAGTCCGGGTTGTGGAAGGAGAGGAGATGAAAGGTGGGCTGTCGGAGCAGGAAAGGGCTTGTCAGAAAAAGAGAAGCTCTTCAGGGACCAGAAAAACAAACCAATCCTTAGCTGATCAGAAGCCCTGGCCACATCATTCCACCACCACCAGGCTACACACTGCATCTTTCTCTTGGATGGAACTACATATTTCTTTGATCAGATTCCCTCCATTTTCTGACTGTCTGTCTTTTTCTGTCTCTCTATCTCCCTCATCCCCCTCTTCAATACACACACACACACACACACACACACACACACACACACGGTACTCCTGAATCATTTGATTAATTCATAGTTATGGATTACATTAGGACTGTGAGCAAGAGATAAAAGGAAAAGAGATTAAAAGAGTCCCCATTTTATAAAAATGTATAAATTCATTCATGAAATATATCGTTTTGCAGACTTATTCTGATGTTTTGAATTCATCGGCTTTTTTTTTTTTTTAAGTAACCTACCTGTCTCCTGGTCAGTTGGTAAATGAGAATAAAAACCCAAAACTCTTCCCCCCCATTTTTTGGGAATGAGTCTTTAGAGACTTTCTCCAGACCACAATAGTTTGCCTTGATGATAGACCTGAAAACCTTGCAAATTTCCCTACATACCAGGGGATGAACTCGTTTCCTGAGAACTAAAGGAATGTTAACAGCATTCCCTTAAGGGCAGTTGTGATAGCTTGCTGTACCTGCCAACTTCACTCGTGTGGAGCTGTGAGTAATGCTTTTGGAAAAGAGCTTTTGACAAAGAGCATGTTTGGGGGAAAGGGACCAGCATGATGAGAGACTTAGAAAGTACGCAGTTTGAGGAGTGACTGAGGAACTAGACCTGGTTAGTCCAGGGGAGAGAGGATGTAGGTTTTCTTGAGAGATCTTTGAAGGACTCTCAAGAAGAAAATACATAAGCTTGTATCACGTAACCCCGAAGAGTGGAAGGAGGATCCATAAACCGTACAAGGGGCAGACTTGTGATCAGAAGTCTAAACATTTTCACAATCGTGGTTTCCTAACAACGGAACAGGCTTCCTTCTCTGGAGAGTCAAACAGAGTTCAGAAGCAGCTGGGTGACCATCTGTCAAGTCCAGGGCAGGAGAGATTGAGAGATTGAGACACCAGACCGATGGCCCCAAAGCTTCCTTCTTTACTTCTGTTCTCTGCCAATCATCGTTGCTCTGAGATTGAAACCGTTCTGTGAGACCTTGCTTCTGCTACCAAACCCAGGCTTCTTAAGTAAGATAGATTTCCTTGACGCAAGATACAAGTCCACACGATTGAACATCAGTCCATTCTCTCCGGAAGAGAGACTTTGTTTGTCTCAGGGAATAGGAGGCGGAGGAACCCTCCCTGTCTCCTGTGTCCCAGCTATAGTGAGCAAATACAGTGATCATTACTTCTACGTGTGGAGTTGAGGTCGTAAGGAGAATGGGTGTAGGGGGCGCTGTGGTGCACCTCCCTGATCCCCCTTCAGTGCTGAGGCTCTCACCTGCTCAGGTGCTCAGGGCTGCCCAGGGATCACCCCACACCCCTCCAGGGAATCCCCCTCCACTGACAAGAGCTGCTTCATTCAAGTTTGGCCCCTCTCCATGTGCAGCCAGCATCCCATGACTGGTTGATGCAAGGGTCCAAATGCCTGGCCATTTTGCCTCAGTTTGGGACAGTCCAACTGGCTATCCCACCTCCCGAGGGTCAGCTGAGTCCTCTGTTGACCCTGCATTGTGGCTCACCTGCCTGTTCCATGTTGTACTGCCTCCTTCTGTCCCTCACAGGTGCCTCTCCAAAGACCTGCTCAGAAATCTCTCAGCCTCTGGGGGTGTTTCCAGGGATCCCAAACTAAGACAGGTGGCTATTTTAGAAATAGCTGGATGTGCAAACTGAAAAGCTCTACCCTAGTAGTGCATGCCAATGCCTTTACCAGCTTTAGGGGCTTATTCATTCATTCACTCCTTCATTCATTCATTCCTTCAAGTAAAATGTCAGTTGTACACCCATACCAGGTAAAATACTTAAGTTCTTTCCAAGGATAGAAAGATTTGGGTACCAAAATTAGCTTCATTATTGTGGTTCTTTTCTCTTTGGACATTGACAACTTCTTCAAAGGCTCAGAGCAGATGCTGCAGGACAAAGAACTCTGTACTTATCTCTGTTTTTTCCCTTCCTATGTTCAACTGCTTCCAAAGATATTTTGCAGAGTTAACTCTGCCTGCAGGAGGTACTGTTGCAAGAGTGGGTGGAGAAGGCAGTCAAGGACTTTACCTGGCCTCAAGTATTATAATTAAGTTTCCTCTGGGATTTTAGTTCTCTAAGTAGCAAAGAGGTGGAAGGCCAGAGGCTCTGGAAGAGCTGCCTGGTAATTATAGAGCAACTTTACTTCCTGGCTCACACTCCTTTTATGTCCCTTTCTGTGGCCTCTAGAAGCATCACAAGGAAAAGATGCCATGCTTTTCCCTGGGAACACAGAGGACTCAGCAGGTTTCCATCTTGTCAACAAAAAACAACCACATGTACACCCGCAAACAGTTGTGGGGGCAAAGAGTGGGGATGCTCTTGTTTCATGGTCACTGTTTTCTCTAATGCTTCCCAGTAGCTCTGGGGTTAAGGATGGGTAGATTTTTAAAAAATAGGTCATTTGTTGTGTGATGGGGCCAAGCTAAGTTCCATGTAGTTCCCTACCAGCTCCCCTAGAGTGAGGACTCCCCTTGTCGCTCTTCCTCCACCAGTAGGGACCTAGTCAGTCAGGGCTGCTGCGGGGGCAGCCCCAGAGCCCTCAAGCTCTTCCAGGGGCAGGTGCACCTGTGCTGCAGTTGCCTCTGGGTTGCACGGATCCATCCGCCCTGACTCCACTCCTGGTTGAGCTGGTCCATACCCACCCTCACGCCTGCTCTTCTCATCCCTTGTTGACATACTGTCCTTCGGTGTCCTTGAATTAAGCACTGATGGTGGCACTGGGCCAGAGGTGCTGTTTCCCCCCCTTCTTCTCCAGGTGACAGCTGTACCATAGCTGCTTCTTCCTTCCTGCCTGCCTCCCATTGTCCTTGCTGTGAGCAGTGAGCTCGTGTGTGGGGGGAGTGGGGGAGGTTGGCAAGTGTGCGTGAGCATGGTGAGCATGTGCCGGCACACACGTGCACCCGTGCACATGCACTCAGAACCCTTCTGAGGGAAGGTGACATTGGACCTATCCTGTCACTTAAGACCGAATTAGCCCTTCCCTATACTCTTCCTCCTCCAGATATAGAGAAATTCATTGACACAACAGGTGTTTTACATCTGAAAAGGGCAGCAATGGGAGGAAGGAGGTCAGACAACCTTAGTGGTGGGTAGTCATCCAAGAAAGCACATTTATGAGGGGTTCAGATTGAATCAAGCAGAAAGTAATGCACTCTTCCAAGGATGCACACTTTTACTTTGGCTTTTTGCAATTATAATAGTGGATATTAATCATGCCATTTTTAAATGTAATGTACAGGGAGGGCCAATAGAGCATGTCCTAGGACTGAAGTGAAATGCCATGGGACAGATGCTCTGAGCCCCTAGGTGATGTGAGCCCTTAGCTGAGCCCAAATACATGATGTGATGTGACACTGAATGCAGAAGTAATTCCTTCATGACGCATATTGCACTGAACTATAATGAAAACACCTGCAATTCTTCCCCTGTGTGGTCACTTTTTTCTTCTTCTGTTCCTTTCTGTACTTTGGGAAACTGCGATTCTTTATTTAGGAAGTTTCCTCTGTTGTCTCCGCACAGCCAGCTGCCAACATGTGAATATGGCCTCACACACAGGGCCCTGAGGCCCAGCAGACAAAAGGTGCGATATCACAACTACTTTCCCAGGAATGTCCTTTGAGAATGGTTTAGCTGGACATGACCGTGATTCTGTTACACAGACCAGGATGCAGCGTGAGCCTTGCTACACATTCAGGATGGACAGTTTAACTTCGTCCGGGAGACCCAGCAAGCTTGTTTTCCCACACCCTCCCTTTTAATGATTTAATTAAGACTTCATGTACAGAATTCCCTGAGAGGATAGCCCCTAAGGAAAGTCCTCATGTTTATAATCATAAGTAGATTCTGAGGCACAGGAAAAAGGGAAATGAGCAGAAAAAGCAGGAGACTGTAGGGTAACCCATCCATGTTGGAGAACAGGAACCAGCTGCCATTCTTAGAAAGAGCTTCATGGAGGAAGTACTGTCCAGACCTCTTTGCTGTCCAGAGGCCATGTTCATTCATTCTCTTTCTCTCCCCATGCCCTGAACCCCTGCACCCTAGGAGGAAGAATGATGAGAACATAACATTAGAGACTGTTTGCCATGACCCCAAGCTCACCTACCATGGATTTTTTCTTGAAGATGCTGCTTCTCCAAAGTGTATTATGAAGGAAAAAAAAGTGTCTGGTGAGACTTTCTTTATGTGCTCCTGTAGCTCTGATGAGTGCAATGACCACATCATCTTCTCGGAAGGTGAGTTTTCTGCTCTGAGGGTCTGGTACCCAGCCTGGCTTGCTCTGTGATGGTGTTTCATGTCCCTGGTCCCGTGTCAGACTCCTTCCTTCTGCGGCTGATGCTGGAGAGTCAGTGTGCACTCTGTGGATAGGCAGCCCCTCATCTGGAGGAGAGAAGCACCGACCAAGTGCCAGGATCAGTTCTGACCCTTATCAAATCTGGCCCAGAGGGCCCACGTGATTATTTGGCTTGGGCAAACGGTTTCTTGGGCACCTGGAGCCATGATTCTCAAAGTGCAGGTCCTGGAGCTGCAATAGAAGCAGCTGAGAACTGCACAAATGCAGGTTTGGGCTCCACCCCAGACTAGTGAGTCAGAAACTGGATGCAGGGCCACCTGTGTTTGAATGAGCCCTCCAGGTGATGATTCTGATGAAGCTACATTTTGAGGGTTATTGGCCTAGAGGTTGGAGGAGGCTGTTTGGTACAGGATGAGGACTTGCTTTGAATGAAGTCAAGTGGTTTTATGTTCACATTCCTAAGATTTGCTTAACAGGGACTTCTCATTGGTCCCATTTGAGAGAATAAATGAAACACAGATGGGAAGTCATGAGCCGAGGTCTCTGCATGGCTCATGTGGGCCGGGGGAGGGATTAGATCAGATCAGGTGCTGGCTGTATCTTTGAAGTTCAGCATTCGCTCTGCTTGAAGGGAGGGACACACTGTTCTTCAATTTAAAAAACTGTTCATGGATTTTTAATTACAAAAGTAGTCTGTATCAAAAGTTCAAACAATTCAACAGAATGTAAAGGTGTTTAAATGAAATCATGTCATTAATGCCAACCCCTTTCTCCCAAACCAACAGATAATCAATACTGACAGCTTTTTGGGTGCAAACAGTCTCTCATTCACTCATATTTTTCCTCCATCTATCCTTTCTTTTCCTACTCACTGTCTCTCTCCCTTCTTCTGTCCCTCCCTTCATCCATGTATCTGTCCATCCATCCATTTTTCAGTGCAAACAGTTGATCATCCTATAAATATTATTTTACATTTTTTTCACACAACTGCTTTTATTCCTCCTCCTAAACAAAGCAACACATAGATATACTGTGTGCCTTTTAATTTTTGTCTAGAATCCCATTATATAGATTATCTTTTATGACTTATTTAACCATTCCCCTGTTGGTAGATTATTTAGGTGTCCTTAGTTTTCTACATAATGCTACATTGAAAATCTTTGTAAAAGTATCTTGTACATTTGCTAATATTTCTACAAGATAGATTTCTAGAAATGAAATTTCTGGATCAGAAGTTATGCACATTTTAAATTTGGATAACCATTATTAAATTGTTTTCCTGCCCAAAAAGATACCTGAGCATATAGATTTCCATGTACCTTCTCCAACACTAGAGATTATAAGCCTTTTAATTTTGCTAGTCTGATAATGAAAATAATATTCTTTTGGTTTTAAGAATGTGAATTCAGAGTGGGGAAAGGTTGTTGGAGATAAAACAGGTAAGGGTTTAATAAAAAATCATTTTAGAATTCTGGGTCCACACACTGTCCCCATTGCTGCTACTGTGTGTGTTCCAGCTATGGAAAACTACATCTCGTGCTTTGTGTATGGTGCTCACCAGCCCTGCAGACCCACCTTTTCTCTCATTGTGTCTGTCACCTACTGCCACTTGCCCTCTTCCTGTTCAACTTCTCACCTATGCCAGCTTCTCAGGGTATGAAGGCAGGCATGTATATCTTGTCAGCACAATGCTTTCCAAAACCTCCTCCTTCCTATTTTCTCATCCTATGAGCACTCCGTTTTTCTCATTTTCCTTATGTAATTTGATTTAGGAGGGAAGGTACAACTAGATTAAATCACAATAAAGCATGGTGATCCATGATATCCTGGCTTAACATGTTAATTTTCTCCTAGTAGTTCCGCTTTTAAAAGAAAGCGCAGGCTAAGCCAAAGGAATTAAAGTCTAAAAGAATATCTGAGGCATTTTTACTACTACCTATGAAACTTTTCTTTCCTTCTGTGCACTGGCTTACCCACAATGAAATAATTTATTTCATCCAAAAAAGACAAAAGTTGATAAATGGCAGGCAAGTTGGATATATATATACATATATAAAACATAAAATATATGTGTATGTATATATATAAAACTATAAGTGCTTAAAATATTATATTAAAATTATTAACATTAATTTATCATATTAACTTACTATTTAACAATATAGCTTATGAGTAAAATAGGTGAAGAGGATAAAGAGGCACAAACATTCAATTATAAATAAATTAGTCACAGGAATGAAAGTAGAGCACAGGAAATATAGTCAGTAATATTGTAACATCTTTGTATGTTGACAGATGGTAACTACACTTACTGTGGTGAGAAAATGCATATATAGAGAGATATGATGTGTGTATGTATGTGTATATATTATAACACTATAATATAATATATATACATTATAAGCTCTTAGGATACTAATGATTTTAGTTTTCAGTGTATTTTCAGCTCAGGTGATAATCATGGACCCACATTCATATTTTCCTTCTTATTCACTGTCAGACTATATATTTTCTTACGAGGTAAGGTAATCACTATAAAGGCAATTTCTCATTGTACAACTCAGCATAGCTGATGACTCAGATGTCTGGGTGATTTCAGAGTCTTCTAAAATGTTCCAGAGGATGTTTGCTTTTTAAGCATCTCTCTTTTCTGCAGTGGGCTATTTCCCCCACCTGGGGAACATCAGATACTAGGAGCAACACCTTGGGATCCATTTCTCCTCTTATTGCCATCATCTCTTCTTTATACTAAGGAATGAAAAATTTTGAAGCAATTTTTTATTCCCTACTCCCCGTCAAAAAATCTCGTGAATACAAAAGCCCTGGAGTGTTTTATGCTTTATTTTTATTAGTCCAGTGCTCTGTGCTTATAGCCAGATTTCTGATCTGTCAACACAATGGATGGTAATTACTCACATCTTCCATTTTTCTTATATATGTAAGGGAAAAACAATTGAGCTGGAAGACTTTCTTTTTAAATGTAGATCTTTATTTCTGGTGCTGTGTTGAATGATAGCTGACATTCAGAGAGAATGTGCCTTTGCTATGTATGGTCCTCAGGCCTTCCCATGACATGGCATCATTTATTCTTGCAGCCACCCCATGAGGAAGACACTGCTAGTGTCCTCATATTATGGGTGAGAAAACGAGGCTCTTAGAGAACCTTAACACTTTGTCTAGGATCACATGACTAGTAAGTGGCTCAGCTAGGATTTATAATGAGCTAGGTATATGCTAAAAAGTCTGTGAGGGTTTTCCTTCCTTCCTCTCTGTTGTCTTCTTTCTCTCACTCTATCTCTATCTAAACAAAAATATATATACACATATTTAAACAATTCTAATGTACAAAAGGGATACAGTGAGAAGAAAGTCTTCCTTTGGTTTGTCCCCCAGTTTCCCTGGCCATTGTTAGCCTTTGATCTAGTCTTCCAGAGAGAATTTTCTGCATGAAATTCTGCATGAAATCCTGAATTTGGTAAAGCATATGATTGACATTTTTTTGAAAGTCAGATTCTTTGTTATATCATTTACATAAAATAAAATTCACCCTTTTAAAATTTATAGTTTACAGAAATGGGACAAATGTATATAGCTATGTAACTGACCATAGTCAGGATACAGTATCTTTTTGTGGCTCCCCATTAAGTCCCCTTAGGCCCTTTTGCAATCATTACTGGGATTTTTATTCTCATTTTTAAAATGTGGTTGCTTTCTCCCTCTATTTTGTGATTTTCGTATTAGTAATTAGCATTGCCGTGGCCTCAGTCCCCTGAGAAATGGACATGTGGGGTGCCCACAGCCCTGGATGAAAAGATGCCTCTACAGGCACCCAAGCCTAGTATACAAAAAAGGGAACGGACGCGAGCCCTGCATCATGGAGCTCAGACTCTCCCACGACATGCCCGGTGTCCGTGTGCTGTGCCGTGAGTGATCTCAGAGCACAGCAGACAGTTTGAGAGGAGGAAGGGCTTCCCTGTAACCTGCAGTCTTTCCATCTCCCCCCATTTCAGACTCCTGGAGGTCAGTGGGTAGTAATGGATTGCACACCCATTGTCCTTTGCACCTTGTCGAAGCACCTTCCTTTTCTTTATGTACATGAGAAATGAACAGAAACTGCATGGAAGATAACTTTGATAGAATAGGAGGCCCAGCCAGGTAATGGAATTACTATCTCTAGGTGATGAGGGGAGGGAGGGGAAATGGAAACCCAGAAGTTAAGTGACTTGCCTGTAATCATTCAGCCAGTTAATGACTGAGTTGAGGCTACAGCTTCCATCTCCAGCCTCTCGGCAAGGTCGTATTTCCCCAGGACAGGATTTGAAATCTGCATTCCCAGGGGATGTCAGGGCTGCTCTGAGGACCCAAGGAAAAGGGATTGAGTCAGCTCTTCTTTCCCTGCTGTGTATACTGAACTGAAGTAGAAACTGTGGGTTGCAGAAAGGTGTTGTCAGCTTTCATGAACTTGAATCCATTGTTCTAGAACGAAGGAGTTAAAGAGACCTTGCTCTCCTTCTCTTTGAACCAGGTACCTACCCTTACCCCTAAAATTCCCCAGCTGGGCCCTGTTCTGTGCCCAGTCACTCCTTTGCTCCCCTAGAGCAGCCAAGGGCAGGTGCAGGGGACCAGCTAGATGAGGCCAGGGTGCAATCTTCAGCTACCTCCGTGTGCTGTGTCTGAAGAGTCTCTCCTGTCAAAAGATGTGCAGGATTCTGAGGAAGTCACTGTCTATCCCTGAACTCACCAACACCTAAGTTTCCAGTTTGGAGAAAAGATGTTTGTATTGGTCCTTATTGGTGGCCTGGTGACAGCTGTCAGGCTAGGCCAGTCAGACTCCAGGACTACAACGAGTGCACGATGGGGAGGAGGGACTCCTGAGCTAACAGCCATCCCGTTTACTTGCAGATGACATCACCGCTTTGCAGAGACATTATGTGGCTATTGATCTCTCAGTGAACCTTTAAGAAACAAACACAACCACTCAGTTTTATTCATGTCATAAGTGATTTCCAAATGCAGTAAAGACATTTAATTCGCAGAGCCCTGGGCAAGGGGACGATTACTGTATCTGCTGTTTTAGTTGAGAGAGAGGCAGTCTAGTGTAACTGTTTAAGAGTGGGGGCCTGAGGTGAAGTCCCTGAATTTAGAGCCCTATTCTACTGCTTACTAGCTTTGCCACCTTATACCAGTTACTAGTTTTTAAATTTTTTTAAATGTTTTTTACATTTTCATTTTTTTAATTGAAATACAGTCGATATACAATATTATAGCGGTTTCAGGTGTACAACATAGTGTTTCAACGATTAAATACATTACTAAGGGCTCACCACAGTAGGTGTAGTTGCCATCTGTCGCCATACAAAGACGTCACAATGTGAATGACTGTTCCCTCTGCCGTACATCCATCCTAGTAACTTATTATTTTACAAATGGAAGTTTGTCCGTCTTTATCCCCTCTGCCTATTTCGCCCATTCCCCCTCCTCCTCCCCTGTGGCAAACACCAGTCTGTTCTCTGTTCATGAGTCTGTTTCTGTTTTATTTGTTCACTTGTTTTTTTAAGATTCCACGTATAAGTGAAATGGTATGGTGTTTGTCCTTCTCTGTCTGACCGTAGTGGCCCCCGCGTGCCGGCGGAGCATTCGGGCCCCTCTAACTGCCACAGGGCTACTTTGGGAGTGCCTTGTTTGTTTGAATTCATGCCTCATCCAGCTTCTCTTTTTCTCCACGCACCTTCACTGAAGCAAGCAGAGCGTGTTGAGCCTAGGATTTCTAATCAAAGCTAACCACATCCCTGACATCGTTGGATAATATTACAAATTAGGCACGTTGTTCCTGTTTTGACTCAGAATCACAGCAGGAGGCAGCTAAATAAAACTGGAACGACTCACAAGTGCCTTTCAGATGAGTGAGTAGGATAATCGGCGTTCTGTGCTTGGCAAAGGATTCATTCCCCCTTCTTTTTCTCAGCGGAAAGCTTGCTTTGGGCCACGTGGCCTCATCATTGAATGGCAGAGCCCCTGTGTACCAACTGGTGTGGACCCTGGTGCCTATGGCCTGCGGCAGGGGTGCCCAGCACAGTAGCTGGCACACAGTGGGTGCCTCCCCTCTTGCTCCTTCTTCCCCTGGGTAGGCAGAACACTCTGCCAAGGAGCATACCTTTTCTGCATGGTAAAAACTCTTGCTACTCAGAGTCCACAGACCAGCAGCAGAGTTCCCAGGGGGGTTGTTGGAAGTGCAGGATCTTGAGGCCCTCCTGGACCTTTTACAGCAGCATCGGCGTTGTAACAGTGACCTCGGGAATCTGCTTGCACCCTGAGGTGTGAAAGGCCCTGGTGGGAACTCACCCATCTAGGGATGGAACCAGAGATGGATCTTGTCAGTTTCATGCTAGTAACTAGCTGAGCTAATCCGCCCAGGAGGGATAAATTTGGTCTTAAACCCAGTCATTCGGAAATTATCTCCACATACTTCACTCTGCCCATTCATGTAACAGAACATCCCATTGAAATGTGGGTGTTTTTCAACAGCGGTAATGCAGTTCATTTTTTATGTAGTACATTTCTTATAGACTCCACAAACTTTGTGCCAGCACAGACCTGGATGTTGAGAAGATCAGGAACCTATTCAGTAACATGTCTTTGGTTTCCATGATGATGTTTGTATTAATTTGTCTGTGGGATTTTCCCCTAATATTGCCCAAAGCAAGAAGGCATTGAGAAATGCTTTCAAGATGCATTTTACATGTTCTGAATTGAATCTACAAGGGAGATGTTTGGTAGCCTCAGGGAGGGAGTAATAAATGGCATTACAAGAGTTCGCTTGATTCAATTTGTTCCTCACTTGTTGGATATGACCACCTGTTGGGGTTGGGTACATGGAAAGCAGGAAGGTGACCTGTGGGCGACTAATGGAGACATGCTTCTGGGCCACTTCCAGCTCCCAGATGACCGCATCCCTGGCCATCCTACCTTTTCTTCTAACTTAGAGCTGAACTGCTGATTCTAGAAACTGAGAGGCACCGGGGCCATGCAGGAAAGGGAATGAGCATAAATTCAAGTCCTGGACTTTGAAAAGTTTGGTTTCAAGGCCAGAGACCCACCCCCTTCCTCATTTGAAGTACAGGCAAGCTGGCACCGTGCCCAAGCCCCAGGCGGCAGGAATTCGTACAATGACAGTAGTGAGGCTCACTGCCCTGGGTTCATAGCAAGCCTGCTATGAATTGGTTCACCGAGGTTAACCACTTTGAGGTTTGTTATTCTGTTTCCTCATGTCATAACTTTTCTTGATATCATGTTTTAGCATTTTTTTGAGCTTCATTGAGGTATAATAGACAAATAAGATTGCACCCTAGACCTCTTGAGGAATGTCTTCATTCCTTCATTGCATCCTAAACCTCATGAAGAATGCCTTCGTTCCTTCATTTAAAGTTTACGTGGGATGCCGTATGGCCCCGGAAGATGACTGGTTAGCCAGAGACGGGTAAGATTCCTCAAGGGAGGAACAACCTAAGACAGGCACAGTCGCAGGGGGGCCATCAGGTGAGAAAAAGGGGGATCAACAGAGGTGAGGCTTAGAACCTCCCCCCCGCTGTTCTGAGAGAAATCTTCTGCATACGTGCATGTTTTATGGCCCTTGTCTAGCTTGGATTAACACATAGTCTACAGGCACACACCTGATCATCTACATTTGCTCTCTTACAACACTAAACTATGTTTTCTACCTTTATCTTGTGTCTACCTACCACTTCAGCATTTTATTAAAAATAATAATAATAGAGAAATGTGGTATCCACATATAAATCAAGTATAAAAATCAAATGAGTATTCATATTTGAACTGTTTATAGTTCATAATGCATGAGCAAAACCGAAAGCTTCTGTGATGACTGCCCTTGTAATGTTCACCATGTAACTTATTCACTATGTAAGAATTTGTTTTCCATGTAAGAACTTGTTCGTTATGCTTCAGAAGATTGGAGACTGATGAAAATTAGGCTTGGGGTGGATTAATGATTGTGCATTGAGCATTGACCCCCCTATACAGAATTTTATTGTTGTTAACAACCATTTGATCAATAAATATAAGAGATGCCCTCACAAAAAAAAAAAAAAAAAAAAAGTTTACGTGGGATGATTTGATATACACGTACAATGTGAAAGAACTCCTCCCATCTAGTGAATTACATATCCATTACCTCACTTATTTTATCATTTTTTGTGTGTGTGAGAACATTTATGTTCTACCCATTAGTGAATTTCAATTATATAATACAGTGTTGTCAACTATAGTCACTGTGTCTTACATTAAATCCTCAGAGTTATTCATCTTATAGCTGCAAGTTTATACCCTTTTACCAACTCCTCCCTATTTCCCCCACTCCCCAGCCCCTGGAAACCACTTTATTCTACTCTCTATTTCTATGAATTTGCGCTCATTTTAGAGTCCACGTGTAAGTGATACTGTGTAGTATTTGCATTTCTCTGACTTACTTCACTTAGCATAATTCCCTCCTCATTCATCCATGCCGTTGTGAATGACAGGAGTCCCTTCTTTCTCATGGCTGAATAATATTCCATTGTGCATATGTATGTGTGTACCACATCATCTTTATCCATTCAGCCACTGATGGACACTTAGGTTGTTTCTGTCTTGGCTATTGTGAATAATGCCAGGATGAACTTGGGAGTGCAGATATCTCTTCAAAATCCTATTGTCATTTCCTTTGGCTACATACTCAGAATTCGGGGTGCTGGATCATATGGTATTTCTATTTTTAATTTTTTGCGGAACCTCCATATATTTTCCATAGTGGCTGAGCCAACTTCATTCCCACCAACAGTGCAAAAGGGTTCCCTTTTCTGTACTTCCTTGTCAATAGTTGTTAGCACTTGTCTCTTTTTGGAGTCCTAACTTTTTTTTGTTGAAATGAAACCCATAAAATTAGCTCATCCGAACTTTCATTGTACTGACAAAGAAATGGGACTTCAGAGAGTGGTGTGAGTTTCCCAAGATCTCACCGTTGGTTCTCCACTTTCTGTCCACAGGAGAATTGAAGAAGCTTGTCTCTTTTTCAGGGAATGCATCCCCACATTCAGGATAGGGGGTGGGGGCAGTGCTCTGTGTCAGTTTTGCACCCATGGAAGGTTGCACACCTTACACACACCTTCCATAAGATTGGCTGCCTGTTCTGTAGGCACAGGCTCATCATTCACAAGACCCTGGCAAGAAGTACAACCTGAGGCCTACACTGTTCACAGGTTTAGGAGAAGCAGTGTTTGCCAGTGATGGCGGACAGGGTGCTTGTCTTTTGAGAAGCTCATGGTCTCCCCAGTGAGACACCCTGGGTTCAGATCCCAACTAAGCTACTTATGAACTCTTTGTCCTTAGATAAACTACTTCACCTCAGATTTCCCCTCTGAAAAACAGGGGTAGAAATGGTGCTTGCTTTGAATAGGATTGTTGTGATAAATGATTTATTTTTAAAGAGAACTTAGACCAGTACCTGGTACAGAGCAAGTAGTCAATACACTTAGGCTATAAATAGTTACTAGTGTTCCCCTGAGATTAAAATGTCTTATCTCTGAATTTAGCCAGATGAGTGAGGAGCTTTGTACCAAGGTCATGTTTTCTGTTCCTTCCTGAAAATCGCTTCAACTTTATTGGTTTAGGTGCATCCATTAGGAGCAGCAGTCCTGCGACTCAGAACGGTATCTTCACCGTAAAAGCTGCCACTGTGCGCTCACTGCATTGCACCCTAAGCCTCATTAGGAATGTCTTCAGCTCTCTTCCTTACAAAGATGATTCCCCTCCTGAGGACCTGTTTGCTTCTGATCTTAAGGACACTTTGAAGCATATAGAGCAGGCATCAGCAGAATTCTTTGCCAAAGAACCAGTTGATAATATTGTTGGCTTAACAGGCTTTGGAGTTTCTGTTGCAGCTGCTCAGCTCTGCCGCTGCAGCAGCCGTAGACAGTATGTAAACAGTTGGATGTAGCTGTGCTCCAATAAAACTTCATTTACCAAAACAGACCTCAAGCCAACCCCCACTGTAGCTGACCAGGGTTTTTGTGTGTCCCCCTTCAATACTAACCACCAGAAAAGCTTAGAGCCAAATCCAAGTCATGATCTAGCTAGGATGTCAGCATGTACTTTGTACACTGATATTCCCACATTTATCTGGATTCCAGCTCCCCATTTTATTTTTCTTTTGTCTTCCTTGACAACTGTGTCTATCTATAGACAGCATGAGGTTGTTTTTCAAAAGGTGAAACTGTCAGTAAATATATCAATTACATCGCGTTAACTTAGAAACCAGGACTCTAGAAAGCACTTCTGATTCAGTGTTCATCCCATGTGGTTAAATAGAGAAGCAGAACATGAGCTATAGGCCGTCTTCCAGTGCATGCTCCTTGCTGACCGGCCAGCTGTGTGCAGGCTGTTAGCATACTTTCTAACCAGAGGAGTTGAGGGCAGGTAGGTGAGGGCTCCCAGGAGCCACAGTCCCACTCCTTCCTCCCTCGTAGAATTTCTTTTAAAATGAAAACAGCCTCTGGTTTGCAAGCCTAACTGGCAGGAAGACAAATGATTTTTTTACAGTATCAGACACACGGTTTCCTGTCTATGTTTAACTTGCCAGCAGAACATCTCAGCCAGCTGGTTCCCCCTGGGCCCATGTGACCTTAATAAGGTTGCCTCATGCCACCCAGTGAACCCATTCTGTATTGATTACATGCCTTGCAAAACTTAATGATGCCCATAGGTGTCTGTGTCAGGGAAAACTTGGAAGCACTGTACCCTTTCTTGAGAGTTTTTGGGGTTGTTCTGTTCCAGCACCAGGGAGCTAGCTGGCTGCTTGGGGGAACTCGTAGTGCCTGCGTATAAGAAATGAGAAGGATAAACGGTGCTTTGGCAGCCTGGGGGGTTCTGGGTCTGCTGCCTTTGAACAGAGCACTCCCTACTCAGAAGAGCTGGCTCACTAGCCGGGTGTTTCTGTTTCAAAATAAACAAACCAGATTTACTTTCTGATCTAAATGCAGAAGACAAAATAAGCATAGAAATGTGGTTGAGAAAAGTTGTTAGAAGAGGAAGAAGATTATGGATTAAAGTCACTAGTCTCATTCATGGACAGAGAAATCAGTTATTTGAGGGGATGACTCAGTGCCAAAGGAGCCTTTGGTGGTGCATGAGTTAGGTTCCGAAGCATCCTGTGGACCCCTGAATAAGGCCCCACGTCTGGCAGGGAGGTAATACAGATTGTACATGCCAGAGGACGCTGTGACTCAGTCAAGTGCTTAGAATGTATTTGTAGTGTCTTCAGGCAAAACAGCTTGCTTTGTAGATGTTTGCTTAACTGCAAAGTAAACAAAGATGCTCTGAGACCTGGTGTGGTTGCCCGTTGTGAATATTTCTGCCCTGGAACCTCATTTTGAATCATAGCAGAGAGGAATCCAGTAAGGACACAGTCTGTCTCAGATCCCATCCGTGGATGGGCATGACCAGTACAGCAGTTGTACCACCGCGGTTGGCTTTGCTGCAAGGCTGGGCTGGGTGACGTGCTGCATCTCTCAGCTCTCCGCAGCTGCCTCCTGGTGTTCCGTGGACAACACACAGATGGTGATGGCAAAAAGGGTCGGCAGAGACTCTTTTTGCTACTTTCCAAGTATCCTGGTGTCTCCTCAGTGGAAAAACACCAGGGAGCTGGCTAACCAATGTGAAGTGGACTTTCATTTCCACCCATACTAAACTCCAGAGGCTGTGTTTACTGCCAGTCAGACATCTGGCTGACTTGCTCCTGGAAAACCTTTTCTGATCCTCAAATCACACCTGCAAGTTGCTAATTATGTCAAATATCAAATTTACTAGCAATAATTTTGCCTATATTTTAAAGGAAAACTAATATTAGCTTTAAAAGAAACAATTCATATTTGCTTTACTATTTTAAATATATATATTTAAAATATATATTTTACATATATATATACACACATACACACACACACCTTGTATTGCCTTATTAGGATTAGCTGGTTATAGTGTCAAGAACGATTGGTCCTAAATTTAGTCATTAACATTCCTTCCATTCCACCTATTTTCCATGTCCCATCCTCTTCAGAATACCTATTTCTCCTGTGGGGGTGAAGTAGTTGTTCTCTATGTTGGCTACACACTGGAAACACCTGAAAAGCTTTTAAAACTATTTTTCTAAAGTGGTCTAATCTCCCCCAGTTGGAGAAGAGACTGAAATAACTTCAGAACTGTATTTCTGTTTTCAGGTTTCCTGAGAACATGAAGGGCCCCTAGACAGATTTCATCCAGACCAGGCAGTCAGAAAAAGAATTGAAAAATCAGGACAGGTAGGGGAGCCCAGCAAAACCCAAGCCCAGTGGTCATAGGACTGTAACAGAAGAAGAAAAGTCCCTCTCCAAAGAACGCACATCAGGCTGAGGCTCTGTCCGTGGAAGGACAGACATTCCTAAGACATGTCATGATATCAGGGCAAAACCTGGCATCTCAGGCTCTGTATGAGTGTTCATTGCCCTTGTAAAGCCACAGCAGCAGAAGTAGCAATGATCTACATACCAAGGAGGAGCATGCAGGACAGTAAACACAGCAGAAGGAATAGACAGGGCAGAGACATTATCAGAGTTTTAATTGCCCAGGATGACCATTAATATGAAACTAAACAGATAAAGTTAGGTACAGTCAGGCATATAGGTTTAAACGATTGATTGCAGAGGGACCTCTTATCAAAAAACCTAGCATGGCATCTGTGTATGTAGTAAAGGGATTTGACAGGTGAGGTCAGGTTACTCTGAAATCGGGATGATCTGGCTGAGGGGATCAAAACCAGACAGCAGTACTCCCAAACTGCACTAACTGGAAGGTGTGCTGGGAGGCCCTCTGTAATCTTTGCTCCATGGATTACATTCCAAATATTGTTGGGTCTGATGAATAACATCATGAAGAATCTTGAATAGCAAGAATGATTTCAGAGGACAGGTGGCTTTGTACTTAGAAAAAGGACCATGGCATTATGGGGTACCTGCCCTATGCTGAGAGGGCAAGTTTTAGGGTCTGACAAATACATCAGACATTAGAGTCTCACATGTGTGTCATTTGAAAGGTGATTGAAGAAAACGGGTGTTCACCGTGAAAAAGAAATGATTTAAAGAAATGGGTTAAATGCCCACTAGGAGTTTGAGAGCCCTCATCCCACAGAAGAGGGAACCGTTTTGTTCTTTTGCTATAGAGAGCAGCATGAGAGCCAATAAACACGCCTGTCAGGCTGCATTTGTCTTAATATAGAGGATACATTTTAATATCTCAGTGTTTATCTTAATGGATCTGTAGGCAGATCCATTGGGATTAGATAATGGGATGATTTACAGAGGAATGGGGTCTCTCTATTGTAACATCTCAACCACAGGTTTTATCTCTACCTATCAGGAATATTCCAGAAGAGGTAGTTGTACCAGATTGTACTATATGTAAGGCCCTTTTGTTGAGGAGAGAGGAGGGAAATAAATAAATAAGGGAGACTGTGAAATGAGATGCAAGAAGTGGGGAATAGCTTACACTTGAAATATGTGAAATTGGCATAGAACAATCACATGGACTGGAGGGAAGGCATCTTTCATGACTTTAGGGGAAAAAAAATTCTCAAAGTCTGTCCAGAATGTCAAACAGGACTGTCAATATGCTGGAAGTTAAATTAAATCCTGCATGCCCAGTGAGCTGTCTTTCTGTTGTTTAATTATAATGATTTTTTTTTATTGTTTGCCTGAATTTAATTGTTTGCTTTTTATTGAGATGATGGATGGGGAATCATATCTCATAGTACACTCTTCCAGCAATTAATTTGAGTAGAAAATTTTCATGGTCCATTTGCTCATTGGCTGGCACTGAATACAATTGTATGAGGGCTGTGCAAACAAGACCACTATGAATTTTCTTTGTAAGAAGGAAACATCTCTGTGGCAGAGAACCAAAGACCTTATTCTGTGTTTGCTAAAGCTCTGCTTCTCAAACTTTAAGGTGTAAGTGAATCACCCAGGAACTTTGTAAAATGCAGGAATTTAGGACCAAGCTTCTGCATTTCCAGTAGGTTCCCAGGTCATGCCTGCCGATGCTGCCGGTGTGGGGAATGTACTTCGAATAGCAGGTTGCAAGAGATTCTTTCTGTATGATGCCACCAACATGTTTAAAGATGCAGAACATAGTGGTAAGGTATCAGAACTCCCAAGTTAGAGAAAATATATGTATAATATCATCATGTCTTGCTTGGTGGACAGTGTGTGTGTGTGATGGGGCAAGAACAGAGGGAAGCTGGTAAGGATATGGAACATAACAGAATAAAGAGGCAATTTGTTTTGCTCCTTATGAAATCCTGTATCTTTCTGTGCGGAGATCCCAACTCACCTGTGCCTGGTGAGCACTGTGACTCATTCCTTTGCATTTTGAATGAATGTACTCAAAACATATCCAGTTAATATTTAGGGGATAACAGCACCTTTTGTTCACTTTCATCATTTCCTTTATTGTAACTGGGTCCACCTTTACTAGACAAAGGGTTCAATTGAGTCACATCTCTTGGAAGACAATACCATTCAAACCAAACAACCAAAGAGTATGCTCCATTTTCTGAGTACAGCCAGACTGACTTCCTCCATTGCCTTCAACCTTATTTTCACATCCTCACTTCAAATTATTCAGTAGATGCTGCTACCTTAAATTTATTTCTGACAAGGTTATATTACTTTCACTTTTTCAAGAAAGAGAATCCTGTCACTCAGTCAAGAGGAAAAGGGGGAAAATGGTTTCTCTAAAAACATCATTATCATATGACATGTGACAAAAAGAGGCAAAGAAAACTGCAGTCAGGCCACATACCTGTGATATTTTAATGCTTCTTTACAAGACTGAGATTTTTTTTCTTCTGGTTCAAAATCTGTGAAACATATTATTAATGAAAATCATTTTTGGTAAGGTCTACAGTAAAATAATACAAGTATACTTCTTGAACACTTTCTAAATTAAAGGTGTAATATCTAAAAGCTTGACAGATATTATATAAATCTTTCTCTTGGAACCCACTGGGCCTGGTTCTGGGTTCTCTTCATTATGCAGATAAGGAAGCTAAGACCCCAAATCACAGTCAGGAAACAGCAAAGCCTAGCCTAAGTTCTTAAAACCAAGTTACACTGCCTCTAAATATGATATGTAAACAAGATTGGTATCTTTAATTTCTTTATTCTCAGAATATAGTTTGATTATTCTTAGAGCTTTCTATTGCCTGAGGAACTATTACTAGTTTGGGTCCAGAGCTAGTGTTTTTTTCCCTTCACTTATTAAAAAAGGCAAGTTATCGGTGTGCATTTAGAACATCATGAAGTTGGATCTCAGCTCAACGTGGTGTCTAGAAATATTTGGTTTGGAGGTAAAGTAATGTGAAAAATGCTAGTACATCACTTGGATTGTAGTCCTGCAACATTCTCGGCAAGTCTCCTTCCAAGAGCAGTGGAGACTTGAGAATTTAAAAAGTGATTGCCGATGCAGAATATCCTGCTAAATTGTTTAAGGGAAATAAGGTGGCCTTAAATCCTTGGCAGCAAACACAGCATGGCAAAGAAAGACGATTCCGGGATATATAGGAGACATGGGATAAAAGTCCTCAAATATGCTATTTTAACTAAATGTACTTTCTGTTAGTCTGTTTGGAAACAATAGGTTTTTTGTTTTGTTTTGTTTGTTTTACCGAATGTAACAGTGCTTTCAATACTGTGAACTTCTTGCTCTTCCTGATACGTAGAGCATCAGAAAAGAAGTCACGTGTCAGTATACCAGTTTATGTAATAGCTGAGCTAGCATACCGACATCTGGAGACCAAGAATTGCTGAGATCAGGTGTGAAGGACCAAGCTAGATGAGGCTGCAGAAGTATAAAAATTCTTCATCTGTAAGGCAGATCCCACCATTCTGATTTATTGGGCTGCTCAGATCTCCAGTGAAGTAGAAAGAGTTCTGGTTGGCATCGAAGTCCTTTTCCTGTTTTTAGAAGGAATGCATTTAACATTTCCCCCATTAGAACAAGGGTTGCTGAAGACTGTAGGTATATTTTCCTTTTTGGGTGTTTAGCTTTATCATATGCTTTTCTCTGTGTGTGTTGAATTGATCATACAGTTTTTCTCCTTTAAATTTTTGATGTGGTCAATGGCCATAGTTGTTTTCTTGTGTTTCTTTTTAGGACTAAAACATAATTTTCTGGTCACCAGATTGTACTATCTTATCTTCATTTTGCATCCTTTTGCATCTGCATGTGTGTCTTACAGTCCATAGCCAAATTTCTCCAAAGCTCTTGGGTTGCTCCTGTCATTTAAATGCAGGATCCAGTCAAGGATTATACGTTGCATTTGGTTATTTTGCCTCTTCAGTGTGCTTCTTATTTTTTGTGATGTTGACTTGGAACAGGCCATTTATTTTATAAAGGCATATTCTGGATTTGTCTGATGGTTCCTCCTTGATTAGACTGTTTTTTATTGAGATATAATTGACGTATAACACATTAGTTTCAAGTGTACAACATAATGGTTTGATATATGTATATTGCATGTATTGCAAACTAGTCACCACTGTAAGTCTAGTTAACATCCATCACCACACATAGTTACAAGTATTTTTTGTTGTGATGAGAAACTTGAAGATTTACTCTTTTAGCAACTTTCAAATATACGACATAGTATTAGTAACTATACCGTACATTACATCCCCTGGGTTTATTTGATAACTGCACGTTTGTATCTTTTGACCCCCTTCACCCTTTTTGCCCACCACCTCTGGCAACTACCAATCTGTTCTCTGTATTTATGAGTTCTGGATTTTCGGTTTTTTGTTTAGATTCCACTTGTGAGATTATAAGGTGTTAAGTCTTTCTCTGGCTGATTTCACTTCTCATAATGCCCTCAAGGTCCATACTTGATATCCCAGATGGTAGGATTTCCTTATTTCTTTATGGCTGAATAGTATTCAAGTGTGTGTTTGTGTGTGTGTGTGCATGCATGCACGTTTGTGTATCACATTTTTATCCATTCACCTATCAGTGGACAGGTTGTTTCTGTGTCTTGGCTATTGTAAATGTTGCAATGAACATGAGTACAGATATCTCTTTAAGGTAGTGATTTTGTTTTTGCAACTGGCATATATATCCTGTGGCTGTAGATGAATGTGTTCTACAAGAATCTCTGTAGTTGTCATGCGATGTTCATTAGCACACCAACACACCAAAGTACAGATTTACAGATTCAGATTAAACATTTTACTAGGGATTCTACTGGTATTTCTATTGGGAAGATTTGGGAGGGAGTTGGTAATTCTTCAGAAATCAAATTCTGACATGTTTATCCAGGCATAGTAATATCAAAACTAATTTGACAGTAAAAGGCTAAAAAAATAATAAAAAATTAAGAGGGTAGTACTGTAGGATGATTTTTCATTACTCATTCATTTTCTTTAATATTTGTAAGATTACAAGTTTTGTGGTTTTGGGGGGATCAGTTTTGGTAAGTTACACATATATTTTTTTAGAACTTTGGTGTTCAGAGTTTTCAAATTTATCAGCACACAGTTTTACATGGGATTTTCTTACCCTCTGAATCTTTGCTGTGCCTGTAATTATGTCCCCTCTGCACCTGGCTCCTTGCTGCCCATCAGTCCCAGAGTTTATGGGCTGTACCCATCACTGTACACTGCCAATCTGGGGTGGTATTAATTCTCCCTCCTGTGTCTTCTTTTTCTGTTTCAGTGATTTCAGCTTTTTTCTTTACTCTCTTTTTCCTTCTGTTTTCTTTGACTGCATAACTTTGTCCTTTCTCTAAATTTTTATGTGGACGGCATGTTGACTTAAGATGCCCCTAGCGGCCATAGCATCCCTCTATGAAAAACCCTGCCTCCCACTGTTCTGCTAACTACCATGCGTGGCTCCTCTGCTTTGACCCCAGCTCACTGCACGTATAGTTTTCTGGTTTCCATTTCTATGAAATGGAAATAATAGTACATACCCAGCGGTGTGGCTGCAAGGCTTCAAAGTAATCCACATAAAAACAGTGTTTGGTGTTCAGTAGGTGCATAAGGGAGTGGTGTGCCTTTTACCATTATAATTAACAGGATGACTTGAGACAGGAAGTGCCCTCCCACCCCTCTGCATATCTCTAGTTAGCACAGTTTCCTTCTTTGGAACTCAGCCAGTTGCATATATATCCTGTGGCTGTAGATGAATGTGTTGGTATGAAAATCTTTGTGGTGAGGGCATCACTGGCGGCTTCGAGAATCTCTGTAGTTGTCATGCAATGTTAATTAGTACACCAACATGTAACGTACAGCCATCACCCACGTCCCTTTCTGTTGCTTGAATACATTAGTACCTTGGTAATGTTTAGTCACCTGTGTGCATGATGTGTGTGTGTGTACATGCAACTCGTGTGTATTACTAGGCAACTTGTTTATTTTTAAAGCACTCCAAAGGAACATATACTGTGGAATTTCCCATTGAAGTTTTCTGCCAGTTTGTATTGTTTTTATGACATACTGACATTTGTCTTTAAAAAATCTTTTATTTATCAAGACACTGACATTTGCAAATGGCTCCTTATTTGCAACTAAGTCTGGCCTCTCTGTATGGGACACATTGGGTTGGAAATTTTTAGAACTGTTAAATAGGCGTCTGGGTTCACTGTTAGGAAAACATCTCCGTGGCATGGAAAGAACAAAGACTTTGGAGCCACTTGGACTTGGGAAGAGCAGGATCCCTGCTTTTCTTTGGGTGAATCACTGTAAGTCTCAACTTTTCTTTCTTTCTTTCTCTTCTCGTCCCTCCTCTATCCCATCCATCTTTCCTCTCTCTCTTCGTCCTTCCTCCCTCCTTTGCTCCCTTTGTCCTTTCCAGAGTTTCTTGCAGCATCAGTCATAGCTCCAAAGGACCAACAGTGGTAGAATGGATGCATACATTGTGGTATATGCATACAGCTAACTTGTAATGTCTTAATCTTTAAAATGGGGGTGAATACTTGAAGGGGTATTCTGACTACCAAATGAGATTGCATATTTGAAATCCTTGGTACATAGTAGGTGCTCCAGAAAAGTGTTAGTGCCCTTTCCCCTTTTCTTTTCCCAAAGGAGTCTTTTCAAGATGGCTCTTGGGTTCTTTTTGTCATAAATTTAGTTGTCTCTGGTCCCTTCCTTGTTATGTAGTATGACAAAATGTTCCAAATTCAGTATTTCCAGCCCTAGACCTGGAATTAGCTATTTTGCCAAAAAGCCCTGGTTTCTTCTATTGGAAGGATTCTATTGATGAGACTTTTTTTTTTCCCCTGTGAGAACCCACGAAGCATAAACTTTTACAGGAAACTGAGTCCTGTGAGGTTAAATGGCTTGTCCGAGATCTCATGAGTGATTAATGACAGATAGGGCTGCAGAATCTTGGTGTCCTGGTGTCTAATCTCGTGCTCCCTCTTTCTCACAACATTCAAGTACTCAGGGTTGTGGCCCCCACATGCTACACACAGAGGACAGGGAGGCTGCTGTAAAATAAAGCATGTGCCACAGAAGCAAGGGGAGCCCGACTCATTCATGGGATCTGGCCCTTGGGAGAGAGAGGGTCCGCTCTGCAGAATTATTCCATCAGATTCATCACATCCATCCATCCATTCATTCATTCATTCAACAAACATGAATTGTCTCCCTTTTTATGTGCTAAACTGTGCCATAGGACGGTGAGCAAAAACATTCCCCTTTAACTTTAATTCTGGTTTGGTTGCCTTAGGGAAGCTTGGCAGGAGAATTGATACTAGGGACGACTTTCACTTTGTTACCTAAGTAAACTTAAGTAACAAGAATGTTGTAGAAGCAACCTAGGCTCAGTATCCTCCTCTATAAAACAGGTCTATTAACAGAACCTGACTTGGTTGTAGCAGAAATAAAAGGAGATACTGCTTACAGTGAATCACTCAGTGCCTAGCTCAGTAGAGCACATTGTATGTCAGTTATCTTAATGGTTGTCCAGCAAGTTCAAAGGAGGGCTTCCTGTCATTTTCCACTGCAGAGCTCCCTCCACACATGACAGAATTCAGAGGTGCCCATGGGGAACTCAACACATGGTGCCAGGGGATCTGTCATTGGCCCAGCTTCCACCCTTCCCCGAGAAGCAGACGAATCTCAAAGTCTCTGCTCTAGGAAATCCTGGCAGAGAGACTAGAGCTCGAGGCCCTCCGCTCTGCCAAGGGCTCTTTGTTCTCTGTGTGCGCGTGCGCGCCAAGGGCCTCTGGGAAGTCTGGCGATGCCTCCAGACCCCTTCTCAGAGTGATGTTTTCAAATGTATAAAATATAATACACAGGATTTGAAAGAAAATTAATGAAATGGGAATGCAACTTTGAAATATTTTTAAAAATGAATTTGTGATATAGTATTAAGTGCATCTGTAGTAATCCTTTAAATAACAAGATTTAGCATCAGATCTCAAAAACTGAAACATGGAAGAGAGGAGTACAAACAATATGCCGAGACTTCTGCAAGGAGTGTCCTATGGCATGAAGCCATCTGTAGTTTCTGTTGGTGACAGTGTCATAGGTATGGTTAATATGAGGAAATGTTTAATTTTAGGTAAAAGAGAAAAGAAAAAGATGAAATTTTTGCCCATTTAAAATTCATAGACTCACTGAGTATTTATAATGTCCCCCAGAACCATACAGGTTTTCCTCGCTCTCCTAAAGTGTATGAAATGGTTCCTCTGAAAGCTTTTATATCCAAAATGGCATAAAATGAGGAACTGGCACTCATTTATGTGGAAGAATTGTGAGTGTGCCCAAATCCCAAAAGTTACCTCTCTTGGGCTTTTCTGATACCTCAGGACTTATCTTGCTAATGGTTGCAGAAACTAAAAGGCAATAAAGCACAGATTCTCACAGACACACTTCAAAGTACGGGAGCTTCATGCTGAGATGCTACGGGGGTTCGGGGGGAAGGAGCATGGCAGGGCCCCTCTCACAGCTCCGGTGTGCACTGCCTCTATAAAGACTGCAAAACAAACACCATACACTATTTTCACCTTTTTTTTGTAAAAGCAAAAATTGTCTTCAGATTTGTTGAAGTAAACACAAATAGGTACTACTGTGGAAAGTGGGCACACCTAACCTAGCTTGATGTTGCATACAAGTGCAATGTGAATGTCCAGTCTTGAGCACATTTTACCCGTGCATCCAAGAACCATTCATGGAAGGTTCCAACGGTTCAAGTCTATCTTGAACCTCTATGTCCTAGGCCCTGCGACAGGCTCTGAGAAGAGAAAAAGAAAGATTTTAGGGTTCTTCTTCCTTAAGGGTTAAGTTCTTAAGGCTTCCTCTTTCCAGGCAGGGAAGACACATATTTGCAGGAACACTAATCAACTCTGGAACACGCCTCTGCAATGCTGGAAAATGCATTATCTAAAGACGCAGTACTGCTGAATGGATGACTGTAAAAGATCACGTAGTCCAGCCCCCAATGAAGAACTGTATCAAGCTGAGGGATTTTATAGTCGTTCTTCACTTTCTCTCACCAATGTGAAGTTTATAGACAGTTTGGCTTGGGATTAAGAATGGGAGGCCACTCCAGTCAGACAGCGTTGATTTCAAATAGTAGCTTTGCTATCGCCTAAGTTTATGATCTTGGGAAATTACTTAAGTCATCTGACCCTTAGCTTCCTTATCTGTAAAATGGAGTTATCATAGTAGCAGGATCTACCTCATAAGGTTTTTCTGTCCATTAAATATAAACATTTTATAAAACTCTAAGGGCACAGGCAAGTTCAGACCGTGTATTTAACTGAAGAGTTTCTGTGTAATGGGGTGAGCGGAAAGAAATGCTTTCTGTGGCTCTGAGTGAAGGAGCGGCCAGCTTGTATGCACACCTAAGCTGTTACTTTTTTTAGTAGCAGCTCAGGGGTTAAGTCTGCCGCAGGGTGTGGGTGGCTGCTTAGATAAAGTCAAATCCCAAAGCTTCCTTTCAGCTGCTTTGCTATTGTTAGGGTTTTTTACCACCTCTTTGAAGTTTCAAGATTGGTATATGTTATTCAATAATTCCCTCCCCACCAAATTTTTACTTGTACTCTTCAAAACGGAAGCACAGGAATCTTGGCGGGGAAAGTAAAACTGGTTTTTAACATGGAGCAGGGGATTTCTTGTCATCTTCAATCAATGCCATACATAAATTCCAGGGGATTTCTGTTTCTGTGCCTCTCTTAGCCTGAAAAAGAAGATAAATTAGGAAAGAAGACCCTTCTCATATGTGGCCAGGAATCATAAAATGAAATAATCAGTGATAAATGAGTAGTTCATTTGGACATTTTGCCCTCTTTGAAGTGGTGACACAGCAAAGTAATTATGCCGTTAATATTTAAATTTTTCTAGTTCTGTTGTTAGATAGTGTCATATGTGAAAGATACCATTCACACTGGACCAAAATGAAGTCTTTCTAAATTTTGCCAGTGTATTACAGGTTATTACATTAACAACTGTAGAAGAGGGGCCAGCAGACCTTTTCTGTAATGGGCCAGATCATCAATATTTCAGGCTTTCTGGGCTAGTATGATCCCTGTTGCACGAACTTCTTAGTTTCTTTCTTTTTTTTTTTTTTTAATAACACCTTAGAAGTGAAAAAAATTTTCTTAGCTCACAGAGCTGTACAAAAGTAAGCCATTGGCCCTTCCCTTGCTTTACAACATAAAAAATGTGAGGGATGTTGTCCCACTAAGTAATCGTTCTCTCAGGTTCTACGACAAACATTACTGAGCACCCTAAGGTGGCCCATCCTGAGCCAGATGCTGGGTGTGGTGTGGTGATCAAAACTGACCTGCTCCTGTAGAGCTTAGGGTCTCATGTGAGATGCAGGGATTCCAAGAATGGTCTGACCTATGATTACAAGGCATCTCACGTGCTTCCAACAACTGGTCCTGGAAGCAGACACACTGACAGGATGCTTCGAATAATAGAAGTGGAGTTACAGGCAGAGAACGCTGTTTTCTGCTCTTGCACCTGAACAATGATTTCATCTGCCTTTGCTCTCCAGGCTCACATTTTGCTGAAAAACAGGAATGGGTGATGCACACTTCTCCACGAGAGTTTTTTTCTTTTCTTGTGTAGGTCCAGCCCTTTTCTGTAATTGCTTTGTCCCATCGCCACTTCCACCCCTAGTCCCACCTGTCCTCTGTCTCATCCGGGTCTCCCAATGTGACTGAGAATTTGGGTTTTCAAGAGTCAATCACCAAATTGTATCCCTTTTCTTACTATTTTCAATGCATTGATGTACATACCTTCAAAATAACAATTTTTGTCTTCTAGGTTGCTGCAATTCTGATGTTGTAGGGATACTTTTCCAGTTGTTAGTTGTGTCAGACAGACTTAAGACCAAAGGTTTTCATGTACAATGTGTGGTCAGTGGAAGTTGGACCTTCCACTTAGCACTAAAGTACAAGTAGTCAATCATATTCAGCCTAAACACTCCAGTGACACAGGACTAGCCTATTCCCCCAGTGCTTCATTAAGTGATGGTAGCAAATACAATTTAGGCAGTGGGTTCCCTGCAAGAGATTATTATCCCCATTCCACCTGGACTGTATTCTCATCACATTTTTCTTCTCAGACCACTGAATAATTATAGCTCCCTCCTCTGCCATGACGCATGGCTCCAAGCCACTATCCAGCCTTTTTCCTTATTACTCCCTGGGTAGAGTCGTCAGTTTGGGGGACTAGCTCTTCCTCAGGTACATCATATATTCTTATTTCTTAACATAACCATCCTTCTTCCCATCACTGACCTTTCCCCATCCTTCACTGACCACCTCAAAGGCAGTCCTAGCCTCTGAGCCTTCCTGCTTCCCTACGCTTTCCCACACTCCACCAATACAAGGACTCTAGCACAGTTTCCCTCCCATCCCAGATTCCTATATGTTGCTAGGGATTCATAGGCCCACTCTAACTCCTGCTGACTCATAAGCTCTCTGAGGGCAGTGGATGCCCATAGTGGGCATTCTGTTGTGCTATGTTTACTGAATGAATCTAGCATCTGATCATGAGAACTGCCCCTCCATGGGTGCCTTTGAGGGAAAGTGAATTGACCTATAGAGCAACAGAATCCTGGCATTCTTATCCACTACAAATAGGCCAGCACAAAGCTCCCATTGAA
Source organism: Manis pentadactyla (assembly GCF_030020395.1). Classification (NCBI taxonomy): domain Eukaryota; kingdom Metazoa; phylum Chordata; class Mammalia; order Pholidota; family Manidae; genus Manis; species Manis pentadactyla. The sequence continues at coordinate 38,171,496 of NC_080032.1, read as the reverse complement.
CCATAGCAACCTTTCACTGTCTCCTGTTCACTAAACATTTCCATCCATGTCCTTCTTCGCAAGAGAAAACAGTTTTGCCAGAGCCAACCCAGGCCAGCACATGAATCAGTCTGACATGCCAGACATTATAGTGGGATAGCTGCTGATAAGGACTCACCCCATCAACCCACAGGGCCTGCTTCAGAGGCCGAACTAGGACACAGGCTGCATTTCCTTCTTTAACTTCTCTCACCTGAATAGTAATGTTCCTAATGTTGCTAGTAAGTACTCCTGTCCCATGAAACTACAAATGGCATACACACTGAAAAGAGAAGTATAGGATGGCTTCAAGGTAACTGGCTCCTTTCCACAGACCCTTCTCCCCAAGGACAGCCCCAGGGCTGATGTTTAAGGTTAATCTGAATGTTGGTCAGACAAGACACATTGGAGTTAAGATAACAGCAAAGACTGGCAGAACCGTGGCAGTCTCTCTGTCTCTACCAGATAATGTGTGTGTGCAAGCTTCTGGGAGGCAGGACTTCCATTCCTTCTGTATTGCCAAAACAGAGGAAAAGTCTGGCCTTTTGGCCTTAGTCAACACTCAGCAGATGCTTCGTCTACTCATTCAACACTTACTGTGGAAGTGGTGTGCTAGGTGCTATTCACAGTGACGAAGGAGAAAGACCTGGTTTCTGCCAGCACAACCTGGAGTGCTCAGTATGCCAGGGGCAGGAAAGTAGGATAGACAGATAGGACACTGGTGAGCGGAGTCACAGTGACTGAGTCCAAATCATGCTAAATTGCCAGCTAACATTTTGGGGAAGAATAGGAGACCCTGAATAGATGGCCAGAGGGAAGGAGAACTGGGCAGGTGCACCCCAATACCCATCCCTGGAATAAAAATCCACAAAGTATCACCCACAAACTGTATGTGTGTTAAAAGCTCTGGATGCCCACTTCCTTGCGGTGCCTACCTACCAGACCAACTCCTCTCCCTTGTCTTGTTTCCGCACAGAATACGCCACCAACAGCCCCGACTTGCTGTTAGTCGTATTCCAAGTGACAGGCATCAGCCTGCTGCCCCCGCTGGGCATCGCCATAGCTGTCATCATCACCTTCTACTGCTACCGCGTCCACCGGCAGCAGAAGCTGAGCCCAGCCTGGGAGAACAGCAAGCCACGGAAGCTCATGGAGTTCAGCGAGCACCTTGCCATCATTCTGGAAGATGACCGCTCTGACATCAGCTCCACATGTGCCAACAACATCAACCACAACACGGAGCTGCTGCCCATAGAGCTGGACACACTGGTGGGGAAAGGGCGCTTTGCCGAGGTCTACAAGGCCAAGCTGAAGCAGAACACCTCTGAGCAGTTCGAGACCGTGGCCGTCAAGATCTTCCCATACGAGGAGTACGCCTCCTGGAAGACGGAGAAGGACATTTTCTCAGACATCAACCTGAAGCACGAGAACATTTTGCAATTTCTGACGGCCGAGGAGCGGAAGACGGAGCTGGGGAAGCAATACTGGCTGATCACCGCCTTCCACACCAAGGGCAACCTGCAGGAGTACCTGACGCGCCATGTCATCAGCTGGGAGGACATGCGCAGGCTGGGCGGCTCCCTGGCTCGCGGCATCGCTCACCTGCACAGCGACCACACCCTGTGCGGGAGGCCCAAGATGCCCATCGTGCACAGGGACCTCAAGAGCTCCAACATCCTCGTGAAGAACGACCTGACCTGCTGCCTCTGTGACTTCGGGCTCTCCCTGCGTCTGGACCCCACTCTGTCCGTGGACGACCTGGCCAACAGCGGGCAGGTGAGTTAGACCCGGACCCGCCTCTTGCTACTGACCTGCAGCTCATGCCCCTTGTCTCCAGCAGCCCTACACGCTGGGTGCCTGTCTCGGGAGTCCAGCCACAGTCGGGAGCTGAGCCTCAACGTGCTCCCTCTCTCCTGCCCGTGTGCCTTTGCTGTGAGCAGCTTTGCTCCTCCACGTTCTTAAGGCCCTTTCCAATCCAGGGCAGGCAGTTTTCTCCTTGAGTCGACACTCATTTATCTTCCATTTGCAAAGTAGTTTTCTTTGTTTCAAACACTGGTAGTGCTTTATCTTTAGATTTACCTCCACTTGGCTTGTGCTTGGCCCTTTCTGCTCTGTACTGTTGGAAGTAATATTGGTTTCTTTTTATCGTTCTAAAGGCAGTCTCTTTGAAATCCAAATCCCTTTGGTCACAATGCCTTGAACAGTGAAAGGGACCAAGAAGTATTTGTTGAATGGGTGACAGACTAAGTGAACAAACACTTCCACTTTGAAGCATTTCACTGATTAAAATAGAAATCTTCTGGCTAAGGAGCCATTGGAAAGCAACTGAAAGTTATCAGGCCATCTTTTATGAGCAATAGGTCCCCATGGTTCCACACAGAGAAGCTCGACTGCAGATTAGAGTGGACTCCCGGGAGCACACAGCTGTTCCCTCTACCCAGGTGCAGGGATGTGCTTCTGAAGCTTTGGGTTTCCTGCTCAGCCCGCCTCCTGGTCCCCTGGATGCACAGCAGGGTTGAAGTAAGCATGTTGAAACATGGATAGATTAATGTGCCAGGATAATGAATCATGCAGACCTGTTAAAAAGGAGCATTTCTTCTTATACATGCCAATAAAAACATCCCCTAGGGTCATAATATCTGTTGACCTTCTTTGGGTCCTTGAGAAGGTAGGTCTTCATTGTTGCTTAGTCAAAGGATATATGCTGCCACTCAAACACTTAAGTGAGGCCTTCCCTATAAGCACCTTTCTCCTTGGTTTCCATGTATCCAGATGTATTAAGTCATCAGTCATCATCAAAATAAAACTACACAGCATGCCCGTCAAAATTATAAAATGATCTTGTACTTTGGAGATACTTACAAAAAATTTCATTCAGCAGAGATTTTATGAAATTATATTACATCCCCGGCACACTTTGTTTACCACGGAGTAAACAAAGAAGATTGAGACAGCCTTGAAGGGACCGAAACTAAAGGCAACTATAGTTTTCAGCCTAAATCTTGGAGTTTCAGGAATGAAAAAATATTTAATTTGGGAAGGCAAAAATAAACATCTAAAGAAATCACAGATGCTGTCTCCCAGGTTACCTGCAAGGATGTTACTGTATAACATGGTGATATATGTCACGAGCTAGATAAGGCAGCTCTGGAGTTTGGCATTTCCTTATTTTGGCATGCTTAGTTTATACTCTTTAAAGGACTTTCAGAGAGAGAACACCTATTTTTAAAATTAATTACACAAGCTGTACCTTTCAGTTCTGGTCTCCTTTAAAAGAGCAGTGTACTTTTTAAAAGATCATCTGCACAGGTAGGGGACAAACACCAGCTATATTTTGAAAATAAAAATGCAGCTGGAATTAAATGATGGGCCTCAATGTCTGGTTTTGCTTTAGGTGGGAACTGCAAGGTACATGGCCCCAGAAGTCCTAGAGTCCAGGATGAATTTGGAGAACGTGGAGTCCTTTAAGCAGACGGATGTCTACTCCATGGCTCTGGTGCTCTGGGAAATGACGTCTCGCTGTAACGCGGTGGGAGGTATGTATGGAACAGTATTATGGTGCAGTGGTAGACTTATTCCAATTTCCAAGTCCCTGGTGATGCCCTTTCTAGAACATAATCCAGGCCAGGACCTCATATTACATTTAATGCCTGTGCCTCCCCCTACTTCATCTCCTTCAACCTGTCACAACCCTGCAGTCTGTCTTTGATGAAACCTGTGAAGAATTCAGAAGAGTTATTTTATGGATAGTCTCTCATTTGGAGTTTCTATAGTGGTTTCTCATGATTAGACTGAGGTTATGCATTCTGGACAAGATGCCACAGGGGTGATGCAGTTCCTCTTGGTCAAGGAGGTGCCTGCCTGGTCTCTCCCCTGTAAAGATACAATTTTTTTTCCATTTGTAATTAATGCATACCTTGCGGGAAGGTAGTCTGACCTGTTTCTAAAGATACTAACCACCCATTTAGTAAAGATGTTTCTCACATCTCACATCTTCCAGCTGATAGACTTGTTTCTTATCATAATTTTACCTGCAAATTTTAGGATCTGTCAATAGTTGTTACAGTGACAATTATTCCTGTAGTGTTTGTCTGATCATGATTTTCTGTTTTTCTTACCCTTTCTACATTTATGAGTAGTTATTCTGCAGGAAGGAAGAGTTTCCCTTTCTCCTACCACTCCCTGTTATTAGTCTTTTAATTATTCACTTATAGCAGTATGGAGTGTGCATATTTTTTTATTCTATGGCTTTCCAGCATTATCGGTATTTGTTTTGTTGTTCAGATTGACATGTCTCTAGTCACTAGACCAAACTATCTAACATTTTGCTCAAGGTGGATTTGTTAGCCCCACTGCTGGCTGTGGTTCTTCATCCCATCTAGAGCTTCCTTAGCTGACTCTCCAGGATGGGTCCAGGTCATCCCCTTCCTACTTGGAACCTATTTGTCTGGTTCCCTGCATGGGGATGGTCCTCGCTACCCAGCTGACACTTATTTTCTAGTTTCTCGCCTGAGATTTCTTCCCCACAGCACTTCCAAAAGTTTTTCCTTGCACAGTGAAATTTGTTTAACCAGGTTTCAGCCGCTAAGAATAATTTTCTGCTTGAAAGCTTTGACAGTTCCAAAATGAATCCTTAAACTGGTATGAGTTGTGTAAGAGACAATCTGTTGTCACTGTCAGACTACATTTACCTAGATTTCGGTATCTCTCCTATCCGTTCAAACCCATTATTCTATAAACATGCGGGGAAGATCATCTCTATCTTTCCCTCTGTCAGTGCAGCCAGCTTGTTAAGGCCCCATGTGAGCTCCTGGCTTTCATTGTTATCGATGACTGAAGCTCTTTCCTGTTGATATTTGCTGAGTATGGAAGAATCCTGAGCTAATGGGGAAGAACTGAGTTCACCAAGTTTTACAAGGTCTAAAAACAGATACAGTATAAACAAGTTTTCCCAAGGAAGGAACAGGATCTCATTTGCTCAACTAGTCTCAGAAAAACTTTTCATAACCTTTAGGATAAGAACAGAAGGCTTTTAGGGAACCGGAAAGAGGCCATCCTGGTTCTCATTTTGTTTGATCTTAAGCCCACAGTCCTGTTTCTCCCATCTCCTCTCAGGCTGCAAAACTCAGCATTATTTATCTGTCCTCACTTTTGTCCAACAGAAAGCCCTTCACTTGATTTAGTATGTGAGCTTGCCTATTAAGCCCTTCTGTTTGCCTTCTTTTAAAAGCATTTTTTTTTTTTTTGGTTTTGGCTTTTTGGGTATATCTTAAAACCTCAGAGACGGTGTCTTGGCCTACTCTTCATTTCAGAGTCTTTTCTTGTATATGTAAAGAGTCCCTTGGAAGGTACACAAAGCCTGAAAATAGATGTGTTCCCCGCTAGAAACACAGATGCAAAGACAAGTCTTGCCCTCAAGAAGTTTGCAGTCTCCTGTTGAAACAGACTTTTATTTTTTTCTCCTTCACTTTTTGACTTTGACTGTGGGGATAGTTAATTTAATTTTGCATTTGCTTCGTAATTAGCTGTTCTACTTTCTTTACTGTGGTTTTATTACCTCTGGTGACAGCTATTCAACCTTAGGAACACTTCCATCTATAGCAATCTCTCCAAAATAGACTGTAGAGATGTCTCCTTCACTTTTTAAAAATGTGCATGTGCAGACACATTTCTTACCCTACAAATGAAATCAATACTATTCCCTCGAGTTGATGGTAGGTGTTACTTTACACGGTCTAGGAAAGAGGGCAGGATGTCAAAGAGCTTTCCTTAAGCTCCTTTTCTGTCATGGTAAATACAACATATGCAGTTACTATTTCTCATTGATGGTGTCCTTTCACAAAAGGAAATGTGGAATATGATGATTTAGGTTAATATTTTATTTTGCAACATAGGTCAACTAACATTCCATCCAACCCATTTTGAGTAGCAGAATGTCTCACTGGGTAGAGTAGGATACCAAGCATCGGGACATCTTGCAGGGAAGTGTGAAAGGCCAGCTTTCCGGCTTCAGGATGCCTGCATGCGCCCTCACGGTGGAGCCCCAGCTCCTCATGGACGCTCAGCCCCGCCTCGCTTGACTCTCTCGCCTCATCACACAGCACAGCCACATTCGTCATCCTGAACATCTGGTAGGTCCCCGCTCTGGGCCTTGTCCCATGCCATTTACTGGCACTGGAACACTGAAATAGACTTCACACAGGCAAGCCATGATTAGCTGGGGTTAGTGCTGCAGGAGGGGGAGGCAGCGGGCACAGGGAGCTGGATGCCCACATCGGCTAAGGGGGCGTGACTGGGGCCAGCCAGGCAGGGTGAGGTCTGCTCTGGAAGGAAGGGTAAGACTCTCAGTGCCCTCTTGAGTTACCCTCCCCTGTGCAGAGCTCACAGGAGAAGCTGGAGAAAGGTACACACCGCACAGGAGAAGCCTCCCCTGTCGGCGAGAGAGCACACGGGCTAGCAGCACCCTTCTGAAGCCTCCTGGGCAGCTCGGTAGTGCAGACTCTCCCTGAGGCACTCTGGAGGGGTTCAAATGATTGAAGAGAGTGGTCAGAAGGGAAAAGCTTTTTGGTTGAAGTAGGTTTGGTCATGAAGAAAGACACAAAGGAATAACAGCTCCCATGACTTTAGCATGTGCTTCATGAAGCAGCTCATTCAGTCTACCCTGGACTCTTCCAATACGTACTAGTATCAGGTCCATATTACAGATCAGAAAACTGAGGCTTCAGGAAGTGGGGAAGTTTGCAGCCAGGAATCAGCCCTGCTGTCTGACTCTGGCCCCCAGGCCCAGCCCTTCCTAGGAAAGTGCTGGCCTGACCAGCGGAGAACATGTTTAGTAAAAGACAGCTCCAACTGCGTTATTAATATTATTATTATTGTTGTTATTATTATTATTAGGGATGGGTAGTCAGGGCTGGTTCCTTCCTCCCAGCCTCTGACTCAAAGCTGCTCTGAAAGCACCTGGGCAGTGATCCCACACTTGAGGATTATTCAGTAATGGCCTCACTTCTGAGAGTATCAGGGAGTGACTCTCCTGCCTCCTCAGGGTGGATCTCTGCTGATGGGTCCCCAAGGGGTTACATTCTGTAGCAAGGTTCAGCATGGGCAAGAGGGGTGGATATGAATATTTTAGGAAGCAAACTAAAGTCAAGTTAGGGGCAGATCGTGACTAAGTATATGTTTCAGACACTTGGGTCATCTGAAAATACAAAGAAATACAAAAGAAAACCAAGAAAACTGGTCTTTTCAGAGTTGTCTGAAGAGGGAACAAGAAGGAAGGAGGTGATTAATGTGTTACTCTTCTGTAAAGAAGGAGAAAAGTCACGAAACTGCCCTTCAGCGAGGACACACCGGAGTCTGGCTCTCTGTTACAAAGAAATCTGTCCGTGGTTTTGGTGTGTTTGGTGTTCGTGCAGTGTGTGTGTGTGTATGCATGCGTGTGCGTGTGTGTGTGTGCGTGCGTGTGTGTGGGAGGCCGATGAAGGCTGGCCCCTTTCAGGCTTCCTCTGGCGTGCAGCAGGCTCGGTGTTCACGTCATCCCAGCCACAACCAGCCCACAGGCAAACCGACTTCCAGTTCCCTCACCATTGAGGCTTTGGAACAGAAACTGACACACAGCAGCCAGCTGAGCAAGTATTTAACAAGAAGAGACACAGCCCCCAGAGTGGCTCCTGAGAATGTTGTCAGCTGCTGCACACTTGGGAGACAGGCAGAAAGTGCAAATAAACTGGACAGAAAGGGAAAGGAGGGAGAATTAGAAGGTAGGAGAGCAGGATGGGGGAGACCTAGGGCTGGGCACTGATGTCCCTGGGCTGGGGGGCAGTCTGATTTGGAAGGCAGATACAAAAACTTGGGGGTGCCGCCTCAGGGCAAACTGTCAGCGTCTCTGGGAACCTGGAAAGGCGATCAGAGCAGCAGCTGTGTGCCAGATGCCTCCTTCCAGAGGAAGAGATTGCGTCCCAGAGGCTTGCCCTCTGAGTGGCGCAGAGCTGGAAAGAGAGTCAAGTGAGGCTTCTGAGAGGAATGAAGAGTGGCTACTGGCTGGGGAGGGGGCAGCTTCCCTCGGTGCAGAGATTGTGGGGAAAGGCAGTGAAGGGAAGCTGGAAAGAAGAGCAAGTTGTGCTTAAGCCAGGAAATAAAGACGTTTCTGAGAAAAGATGTTTGAGGCAATCAAGGAGATCCTGAGGTGTCCAGCCTCACAGCGCTTCCCCTGGGAAGCAGTCTGAGGCCGAGCCACAGATCTGGTTTGAGTAAATAATTCTGCTGTGTGGTCATCTGCCTAGGGTTGTGTGCCCCAGACCCTGTAACAAGAATGTGAGTATAAGTAGTTTATTTGGGAAGAGATCTCAGGAAATGCCAGTAAGCGAACCGGGAAGTGACTCAGGGAGGGAAGGAAGCCAGGAAGCAGTGTGTTACCAGGCACGTCACCACTGTGGACAGTTGTGGCACAGTCCTGCTGGGGACCCTGTGTGCAGAGTCAACCATCACCCCAACAGCTCCCAAGGAAGCTGGGTGTCTGTCTCACCCCGCCCACCACCTTTGGGTGAGGGCTGCTCCCTGTGCACCTAGCCTGTCCCAGCTGGAGCCAGGCCAGAGATTATGTAGGAGTTACCAGGTCATAATGGAGGACACAGGTGATTTCTCTTATTCTGTGGATATGGGAACGAGGCACAAAGCGATGACCTCTCTTTTTCACATCCTCATACCTAGTTCATGATGGAACCAGAAAGGCATTGAAAGGTGCCCCTACTTAGGATGCATTATTTTTAAGTCTTACTCTCTAAGATTTTTGCTCTTTTTTTCCCTAGAAACATTCCCAAATGTTTAAAAAATTGTATTTTATTATATATATATATATATGTAAATATATTATTATAGGTTAGCCACATAGAGCAATCTCTGAACTAACCCCAGAAGGGAGGCCTATGCCTGGGCTTTTTTGACCAAATGCACAATGAGGAGCTCTAGAAAATACTGCTTCCCCTCTGTTGCCAGCCATGTCCTGACCTGATGCCTGTGGTGTGAACTGAGACAGTCTCGTTTTTTCCCACCTCCACCACCACTAGTGCTACCTGTTCCCTGAACTCAGGATGGACAAGTGTTTGGGTTTAATGTAGATACATAATAACAGCTAAGGAGAGGGCTGGTCTTCATAATCAGTGAGTTTTTGCATAGCTCATTTGGAAATCACAAACTGTAACCATCCAATAGGTCTCAGTGACCCTCCTCAGGGTCAGAGGGTAGGGAGGGCCTGGCCAAAGCAGGGAGTGACACATTTTTGCCAGGCCTGTTCCCACCTGGGGCCACCCCTACTGTGCTTGTTCTGGATGGGGTAGAAAGAACCCCCCGAAAATGCTTGGTGGAGAGGAGAAAGCATGACATTTCCTTAAAAAGGCAAAACGATTTCATCAGAGGGATAGCAATACAGTCACAGTTCTGAGAGCTCTTCCCGGAATCCAGAGCACCCTTTGGCCTCAGCTTTCTCACCTATAAAATGAGGTGTTGAATCACATCTCTGAAGACTCCTTTTTGACATTTTCCATCTGACTCATTTGAAACCCTTAAAATATATTGAATAACTTGCATTTGTTTTCTCTGTCAAGATGCAACTCATATTCCTTGCAAAACATTGAAAGCAACACCCCCCCAAATGTGGTCTGTGAAAGGCTCAGGTCCTCAAACTGGTGGTTTCAGATTTGCAATGTGATAAAGACAGAAACAGGCAGTAGGGGTTTAATAACTTCAGTAGCAATTTGGTGTTGCTACGAGACACAACTGCGGTTCATTTTTCTTATAATTCATTTCGATGGTGTTTTACCAAAACCTCAGTCCCCAGGGGATTGGGGGCAAAACACCTGCTCTTTTACTGATCTATAAACAATAAGGAAAAAATATAAATCACTTTTAATCCCACCATTTAACTAAGCTACTTTTCCAAAATTAGGGGCTAGGAGGGGGACAAAGATTTGCTATTGTCTATATCCATCTGTTTAGTAATTACATAGTTTTAATCACATGCATTTTCTAAGATAAAAATATTTTAAGCACCAACGTGAAAAGTAAGTAGGGGCAAAAGATATGTTATTTGGACCCAGCAATACTGGCAACGTGGATTAAGCATCTCAGCTTCTAAATGCCTAAAACCATGGGAAGAAAGTTGGAGCTGAAAACCAGCTTTTGCCAGTCACCAACTTTAAAAGGCAACACTACCTGAGGATGGTTTTCATGACTCCCACAATCGAATATTAAAGCTGGTAAATGAAGAGGCAGATGGATACACGGTGCCAAGCATTAGGTTATCTTCATACATATTATAGGGATGGATTAAAAACAAAAGGGCAAAGTAGGATATTCAGAATGAGGGAGAAGGGCAATGAGAAAGGAACTGCAAAAATCTGTAAGACAAAAAGCAAACTGAGCTATTTTGGAAAATGTATATGACATAAATAGTACTTTTCCCAAAAGTCAAAGAAAGATCAGCATAAAACATGCACCACCCTAAATCCCCATCCCCATGCCTGACCTGAAAGACTGCTTCAGTATTTGGGATTGGAGTATGCCAGTGTGGGTCAAACACTGATCACCCGACTTGCCTATTTTAAACTTAGAAGGGGGTAGGGGACTCATAGGTTTGTACCCTCCTGGTGGGGCTCAGGGACTTAGTCCCTCTGCTGGGCCCTTTCAGACTCGTGTGACTTCCTGTACTATGCAGTCTTCCACAAGTCAAAGATGGGAAACGGGCCTCATACCCCTTGAGGGTAGTAGGGAATCTTACAGCTTCCCAAGCTTTTAGGAAAAGTAGGAACTGATCCAGTTACCATCCTCTTTGCTCTGGGAAATCACTGTTGGCCTTTGCCTTCTTTCCCAAGGGAGCATCCAGTACTTTTATTTCAAGCAGAAAACATTCCCATTCCTAATGCCCAGTGCCAGTCTCTCCCAGCTCACCCCCGTTCCCCATGGAAACCAGTTTTGGTCCACCCAGAACTGATAGTTAAAGCACACACAGTGGTTAGTGGGACTTTGAAGATGAGGACTTGAAATGAATTGGCTCTGGGATATAGTCTCTACTACGGAGACCTTCTCCCTGTTCTCAAGGAATCTCAGCCAAGACTGGACACCGGGGATTGATTCTGATCGTGACATTTTCCTCCCGATTGCGGTCATCCCCCCCCGTCTGAGCGTTGTGCTGTGGGAATCGTTGTCCGGTTAGTGCTTTCTGTTTCCTGAGGAGAGGCCGCAGGGAGGCTTGCTCAGGGCGGCTTTGCAACCACAGTCACACGGTGCAGTTCAGCCGAGGCCCCAACCGAGATGACAGCACCGCTTTGGCGCTGTCCCAGGCCAGCTTCAGAAGTAGAGTCTGACACAAAGATTTTTGTGCAGTGATTTATTGAGGCTCAAGACTCAGGAGAAGGAAGGAAAAGAAGCAGGAAAGGGAAGGAGTGAGGCAAACCTGTAGTTTCTGGAGAGGTCTACCATCAGCCTGATCTCGTGGGGAGCTGTGGAGTGTGAGCAGCCCTACAGGTATCCCCTTCCAAGAAACAAGAGGGTTAGTTAGACTGTTAAAACCCCCACATTAACTTGTCATGGGCTACAGGCTGCCCCTAGGGTGAAGCTTTCAAGTTCCAGAAGCCTCCAGGCCAGGCAGCAACCATCAGCCAAGGGCCGTCCTTCAGAGGAGGGTGAAGGTGTGAGCCCCCTGGTCTGCGGCAGCTGGGGCCTGGGGCTCTGGGCTCGGTAAAAGGATCTGGGCAGGGTGCCAGCCACCGGCCATGGCGGCCAACACAGTTGGAAATGGAGAGTCAGTGGACTGATACATTATCTAAGGAGCAATTCATATCATGTACAGAGCCTGCACTATCCTATTACGTTAGAGTATACATACCTCAAGGGATGACATTAACAAGGTATCATATTATTTGCTCAGACTAGATTATAAGGTAAATCTGGAGATCATTCATGGAGGTCACTTAGTTCGGCCCTTCCATTTTATAGGAGAGAATTAGGCCAGAGTAAACCCTTCCTGGGAAACTGCTCTCAGAGGTTCTCATACCTCTGCCTTTGCTGGAATTCAACCCAGCTTATACTTATCAAACGCCTGCTGTACTATAAGACACAATGTGAGGCACTGAGCAGGGAACTGAAAGATACAAAACTCAGCTTCTGCCTTGGGCCTTAGGAATTTGCAGTTTGCCCATGATAAAGGAATGGAAGGAAGAAAGAACATTCAAACCAAAATTCAGGTCTCACCCCAAGAGCAGTGTGGGTGAAGTGCTGCAGACACCCAGAAAGATCGTTTGTGCTTGTCTCAGCATGGTGGGAGGTCCTTGTACCAAATTTCCCCATATTTCAAATGATGATAGAAGATAATATCCTGGCAGCTTTCCTATTTCGGTGAGGCTAAAGAAGATAAATATGCAATTCAGTTCTGGGAAAGGGAAAAAAATAAATAAATACGCAAATAAGAACAAGCCTTTCCTTTTCAAAATGCCATTTGCTCTTCAATGCTTCCTCAATTCTTAGCCTAGAAGGGCAAATTACTGAATGTTGTGTTCATTGCATAAGGTTATTTTAAAGCTAAAGGCCAAAGGTCCTACTTACTTTGGAGAAAAAGGTTGAATCCAGCCCTCTTTCCCCTTCCAGCTCACACATGTTTTAGTACTGGAGTGTTTTCGACCTTTTAAATTGGCCTGTACCACACCAACATGTACAGTTGACCCTTGAACAATGTGGGTCAAAAAAAGTCTGAATATCCCTTGTGACGTCCCAAAAACTAATCACCTACTGTTGGCTGAAAGCATTACTGTGTCATGGACTGTTGACTCACACAGTTGGTATGTTAGATGTCTTCTATCCTGTATTCTTACAATAAAGTCAGCTAGAGAAAAGAAAACATTTTTTGAGTTGTCCCAAATCTCCAAAAATTTTTCCAATACATTTGTTGAAAAAAATCCACATGTAAGTGGACCTGTGCATTGAAACCCATGCTGTTCAAGAGTCAGCTGTATTTTGGTCCACACTTAAATCAGCGGGTGGCTTTAACATTCCCCCGGAGTTCATGCATTGCCCCTTTGGGTAGAATCTAAGATTCCTTCATTTGTTCATTGCTCAACAGAGCATTTATTGAGAGCCTGCAGATGTGTGTGTGGGGGGGTGCCCTGTCATGGTGCTAGGAATACAAGAATGAAAGAGGGACTCTGAACCTGCCCTCAGATTCTCACGGACTCCTCAGGTGAGACAAATAAACAGGTCATTCTATTAAATACAATACATCCCAGGATAGAGCTCTGCCAGAGCAGCTAACCAACAGTGGCTTAGGCCATACTCAAGGAAGTTTCTGTAAAGAATTTGACCTTATTTAAAACCTGAAGCTCCAGTGAAGGGTTGCATCTTTATAGCATGTACCACTGAAGGAAAATTACCCTTTCATATTTTGTTTGTTGATGTTAATCCCATGAAACAGCATTTCTCAACCTCTTTTTCATCATTAGGAGAATTAGGAGAAAGCTATCTTAAGGAGACTTTGTGGACATTTTGTTCCTTAATCACTACTACCTGTGTGTTTTTTCTCTGTGGAAAAATATACCTACTATGTAATCCACCTTTTTAATCATTTCTAAGTGTACAGTTCAGAGTATTAAGCACATTCACAGTGTTGTATAAGCATCACCATGATCCATTTTCAGAACTTTTCATCTTCCCCAACTGAAACTCTGTCCCCATTAATCGTAGCCCTGCATCCCTCTCCCAACACACACGCAACCGCTATTCTTCTTTCTGTCTCTGTAAATTAGCCTATTGTAGGTACCTGCTGTAAGTGGATCATCCAGTGCTTGTGCTATGCCTGGCTTACTTCACCTAGCATGAGTTCTCAGGGTTCATCCATGCTGTAGCATGTGTTGGAATTCCATTCCTTTTTAGGCTGAAGATCCCCGTGAAATGTAACACCACATAGGAAATCAGTTTATGTACTGTGGACCTTTGTGGGGCTACAGACCTTTGGGACATGTAATATCTTGCCCCCTTGGGGCAGCGTCGCCCTGCTGAATGCCTGCATTAAATGTAAGCTCTGTGGCCATGTTGGTCTTGGTTTCTGCTCCCTCCCAGCTGCTGGCACAGTACATGGCACATAGTAGGCACTCAGAAATCATTTGTTGAATACTGCTCCAGCTTCCTCCACCACTTCTTCTTATTTCAGTGCACTATTATTAAAAATGGCTCTTAAAGTGACCACGGGTCTACCTTGACACTGAGTGCCTCTGGCTCTCCGACCAGACCCCTCAGCACGCCCATTCCTGCCATGCACCCTTCTCAGCAGTCCTGTCTTTGCCTGCTCTCTTCAACAGAAGTGAAAGATTATGAGCCGCCATTTGGTTCCAAGGTCCGGGAGCACCCCTGTGTCGAAAGCATGAAGGATAATGTGTTGAGAGATCGTGGGCGACCGGAGATCCCCAGCTCCTGGCTCAACCACCAGGTAAGGGGGTGCTGTTTTGAGGGGAGAATGAGATTCATCAAAGTAACTGTTTAGAGAAGGGAGAATCCAGATTATTGGTCTTCAATATGAGTGTGGGTACCTTTGTGTTCTGGGCTCCTGTTTATTAAAAAAACTTTGTTTATAAAAAAACTTTAATGAAGTGGGATAACCCCATTATCCTAAGTTCTAACCAGCAGGTAGATACACCATTCAAAGAAGGCTCAGACTCTCTGCAAGGGCATCTGTCACATTGTCCAAGCCCCCCGGGCTCTGGGTTAAAATATTTTCTTGATGGCCTTTGCACAGGGAGTGTATGTTTTGTTCCCTTCTGGGGTCCAAATGTTTTCTTCTGGGAATCTTCAGCTCTGGAAGGAAATACTTAGCCGAGTGAGAATAAGCAGAGCGTCAGCCAGCTGGACCGAGAGGCAACGGCTGTGTGCTCCCGGCCGTGTAGTAGCTGTGCATACAGAACTGGGAGAGAGGAGGCCAGCTTCCCACTCTGGAATAAAAGAAAGCAGAGAGGAATAGGAAAATGCAAGTGAACAAACGGGAAGTCTGTCTGTTGGGAGCACCCTAATGGGTTATTTTTTCTCCCCAAGAAATGGGAGAGAAGACCATGTGTGGAAGGACAGTGGTTCTAGACTTACTGGGAGACCTATCCAGAGTCTTCCAGGGCATTTTGGTGAGGGCAGTGGTCGGAGAAAAAGAAGAAAGCTAGGCTGGAAGACCCCGAGGCCGTCGGGCACACCAGAGAGAGCCTGGAATGAGGATGGAGAGGGATCCATGCCCTCGTAGCTCCCTGACAAAACTGGTCTTTCTACTGAGGAAAACTTGGTGTTGCCTCCTTTAGCAGAATTCCCTTATCCAGTGAAGGCTGGGGCTAAGTCACAGGTTTTCCTAAGGGCAGGGAAAACTCAGATAAGAAACAGAAACAAGTCAGGCACAACTGGGAAGACAGATGGAGCAGGAAGCCCGGTCTGTGCCAGTCCTGGCCCAGAGCCATCTCAGGGGACAGACGCTGATAAAGCCGGGGGAGAGCGTGCCCCAGGCTGCAGTAGCCCAGGGCTTCTTCCCCGGCTGCAGGCAAAGCCTCTTTGACTAGAAAATGCAAGACTGCTTGGTGTTAACTCTGAAATCAGAAGTCACTAGTGTGGTTCCTGTCTAACTCTTTTGCCTTCCTGCTGTACAGCTTTTGTAATGAAGCCATTATTCATGATGATAAAATTCTGCAAAGAATCTGCATAATACATTTTTTCTCTTAATGAGATTTGTTGCCCTATTGATTTCAAGTTAATGCTTAATATTTAATTTAATTTACTGCCTGTAATTACAGTGCCAGAATAAAATAAATGTTACTTGTATACCAACAATAACACTCCACTCTTAACAGGGCCATCAATCAATACCGTCAATTAGGTGAATTATACAATTAATTCAACATCATGAACTCACTCCCAGGGCCAGAAGGGAGCGGGAGGCTCTTAGGTGTCGGGGAGGTGACTGACAGGAGAGAGCAAATGAGGGACGTGCTGGTTCTCAGGACAGTGTTGGGATATATCTGTCCCACCTGGGCCTCTTGTGTGAGGGAGCAGTAGGGACAGTGTACAGCCTCTGCAGGCAGGAGCATACTCTTGTTTCTGCCTGTTGGGCTGTCTGTTTCACCCCTGCTTTGTTTCCAAAAAGGCCTTGTAATGATAAAAATATTCGCAGTGCAAATTAAAAATTAAGGCTGAGAAGGAAGATGTTTGCCACCATCCTGGCAGCCTTTCCTGAATGGGCCTTCTGAATGGGGCCTTTATGGGGCTAAGTGGCTCCTCTGAATCAGCCTAGAGTCAAGCAGGTCTGACCGACACAGGCAGCTGTTGCAGAGGGTCCAGCCCTTGGCCTTGCAGAGGGTGAGGCACAACAGAGGGCATCCTGGCAGGGCCTGGAAGCTACTGAACCACTCCACCAAATGTGTGGCCTTTCCAAAACAGAACCAGCCTCATGCCTGGACTCCACTCGGACTGTGGCGTGTGGCCCTGTTAGAAAGGTGTATGTGAGTCCAACTACAAGACACCACAGAAGAGGCAAAAACAGAGGCAGCACAAAGTTAGTGGGTGCCAGGGCCTCGGGGCAGGGGTGGAGGGGTGACAGGGTGGAGCACAGAAGATCTGGGGTGGGAAAGGTATTCCGCATAATACTGTGATGGAGGATACTGTTGGGATAGATTTGTCAAACCCAGAGCTGTGCCCTGGTCAGTGCCGAGTCAATGTCGGCTCATTAATTACAACAGATGCAAGACAGTGGCTGTGGGGGAGGTAGTGCACATGGTCTGTGGAAACCCTCTGTACTTTCACCCCAGTTTTGCTATGAACCTAAAACTGCCCTAACCAGTAAAGCCTGAAACTGCTCTAAAAAAACAAAAAGGCATGAAATGGTATTAGGGGCCACTTCATGGGGATTTTCAGGTATCAGAGGTGCCACCACACCCCAGAAGCCTACTAGAGAGTCCTCATGCTGGCTCTCCATGTCACCACCTGTCATGATCCAGTGGCAAAAGAGCAAACAGGGACAGCAGGTTTCCAAAGCAGTGACAGCCCCTCTGTGCTACACACAGCTGGTAACCTTATGCGGAGGGTGCTCAGGGAGAACGGGCTGAGGGCATGGGCAGGAGCAAGGTTGGCGGGCCACCTTGCCCTCCAGGGAGCCCACCAACCCAGCAACTCAGGGAGCCTGTGGGCTTCTCTCCTGCTGCAGGGCATCCAGATGGTGTGCGAGACCCTGACCGAGTGCTGGGACCATGACCCCGAGGCCCGGCTCACGGCCCAGTGCGTGGCCGAGCGCTTCGGTGAGCTGGAGCACCTGGACAGACTGTCGGGGAGGAGCGGCTCCGAGGAGAAGATTCCCGAAGACGGCTCACTAAACACTACCAAGTAGCTCTTCCAGGGCGGGTTGGGCTGAGTCTAAGGAGGCCGCCCCTGTCGCCAAAGAACCGAGGCAGCAGGAAGCTGCCCCTGAACCCACGCTTCCTGGAAACCAGGGGTCATTCCCCTCCCTGTGTGCTGTGGCCACAGGCAGGAGGTCGGCAGGAGGGCGTGGGACGTGAAGCATTCTAGGCCTTTGACATTGTCATGGGATAAGCTGTGTTAGCTCTTCCTCAGGAAATGAGATTGATTTTTACAATAGCCAATAACATTTGCACTTTATTAATGCCTGTATATAAATATGGAATAGCTATCTTTTATATATATCTATATATATGTCTATATCTATATATGCAGCCATACTCTGGAAAGAGATGAAGAAAAAGATCAGCCATCCCAGGAAATTGGTCTGATTGGAGAGCTCCAGAGCCTAGCGCTGAAGGGGGACCCGTGACAGCATTAGCACTTGACAGTCGCTCCTGCGCTGGGTCTCTGGCGGCAGGAAGGGGACTCGGCATCAGGAGAGAGGCCCCACGTCCCAGGGCCTGCTCTGGCCACATGGCACTTGCTTTTGCAGGATAATCCCCTGTGCATGGGTCCTTTTCTGGCCGGGTTGCTAAGTACTGTCACATACTTTGGGGACCAGATCCTGGGGCTCTCATGTGCCATTGCTTCTCCAGGACTTTTTGCTTGAGCTTCAAGCGCTCATCTGGTTTGTAAGCCACCTTCCACAACTAGCTCAGAGACTCTGTCCCAGCTAATAGCTTAAATGTGTTGAGCCCCACGTTTGTCCTGCACAGGCTTCACTGGTGGAAAAATCAGGACAAAATTCCCCACCTTCTTGCTTTACCATCTACTAATGAGCACTTGTAATTGTTTTCATCCCTCCCCATACCTGTTACCAGTCTCTACCCTCCACCCTCTTCCCTTCCCTATAAGGGAAGAAACCGTCCCTCTGGGGTCTGTTGCATTTAATTTCTCATCACACTGGCGTGAGTCTTTAGCTTTCTCTGCACACACCAGTGGGTGCCATCTTTCTGGGCTCCTGCATGCTCAGACACGTTGACCTCGTGGAAATGATTAGAGCTGCCTGATTTCTGCCAATCAGGACAGTTTCACTCGGCACTCTGAACATGTGGATTTTGCCCGGCCAGCACAGTGTTTAACGAAATGGAGCCACTTTTTAAATATTTGGAGATTTTGCAAAAAAGAGTCTGGGTGCCCAAGTGAGGATAGATAGTAGATGCTTTGCAGTCCTCTCCCAGCCACATTATTCACAGAATGAAGGTGTGGATGCACTTATAAACTGCTTCACTTGTCACTGCAAGCATTTGCATTTCCCACTGCCCACCCTACCCCAGTCTGAAAATTAAACCCGCTCCTAACCTAGGACCCCTGTAAGAAATGTGCATTAAATCAGTCATTCTCTGGCTGTGTAATGTGATTTCGATTCCCTCCCTCCACCCCATCTAGTGTTAAGATTTGAAGTTGACCTGTTTTTGGACTAAAGGGGTCTCCTCTTGGTGGTCCGGTTAACCCAAGTCTCTTTGGCCTGTAGGTCTAGAGCATTCCCCTCTGCATTAGCAAGGGAAGCTCTCTATCACTAGAAGCATTTGCTGTGGATTCTGGTCTCTCCATCATACCAGCCTTCCCAGCCTTTGCAGAATTTGCCAACAAGGACTTGAACGGGGACACAGAGTCCCATCTGCAATTAGGACATCTGTATCCACGTGGACAAGAATAAAGAGTGAGCTTTAATACTCCATAGGAAACTTGTTAATCCGCAAACAAGTGTTAATGCTGCAAATATCAATCTCTTTTTTTTTTTTAATGTTTTCGAAGCTACCTACCTTCAGCCAAATAGGACTGTTACGGAGGGACGGGCAGTGAGCAGATCAGCTCAAGCTGGATCTTGGAATGTCTCATCTCAGTGGGGGTTTAGCAGCTATGCTGGAGTTTGGGACTAGGTGAAACTTCTAGGTCCCCTACCCAGTGGCAGTAGGCTGAGACAGTGAAGGACAGCTTGACTACAATAAATACCACGCGAGTGCCCAGAAATGCCTTGCACCTTAAGGGCTTCCTGACGCTGTCCCAATAGCTGTTGCTTATTGACCTCTAGTGGTGAATTTCTAGAATACTGGCCCATTAATGGGATTTTCCAAGATTCAAAAGCTTTATCACTTCTGGGTCATCATCAGCAGAAACTGGAATGTAGTGTCAGATGATAACTGTGGCTTGTTTTAAGTTTTTTTTTTTCTTATTCAAGAAAAAGACCAAGGAATAACATTCTGTAGTTCCTAAAAATACTGACCTTTTTTTCACTACTATACATAAAGGGAAAGTTTGTATTCTTTTATGGAACACATCAGCCGTACTCATGTATTAAAATAGGAATGTGAATGCTATATACTCTTTTTTGTATCAAAGGTCTCAAGCACTTATTTTCATCCTATGCATTTTTTGTCTTTTATATAAATAAAATGTTTATTAGATTGAATAAAGCAAAAATACTCAGGTCAGCTTCCTGCCTCCTGTTCCTGCTCATCCTAAATGATCCTGTTACCTTCCCATGGACAGTTTGCAATTTATGCAGAAGTCACAAGACAAATCCTCTCCAGCCTTCCCATACTCATGGTCTTCTTCAACTGACAGTCTCATGCTCTTTGTTTTAAAAAGCAATCACAGAAGTTCATGCATTTGAGATGCAGCAGATGCTGTCGGTGGCCTACCCCTTGTCCCAGGGCCCTGGCATGATGTCCCTGGCAAGGTGTCCCTGTGCATCTCCTGGCCACCATCTTAGCCTGTCCCCAAGGTCCCTCCAGCCACCTTCAGCCATGTGACTGCTTCTCCCAGGCCTCGGGACAGACGAGGCTGCTGCTCAGAGCACATGCTCCTGTTCTCACAAGCAGGCTGATGACGGTCTTTTTCATTTCTGTCACCTGTCAGCTTCCTCTTCCTTCCACTCAGCACAGCAGCACCGGTGGGCTTTGAAAGCGCTTTTGTGCATCACTGGAAGAATGTGCCCTACACTGTTACCTCCATGTCATTGCTTGAAGGGTTCTGGTGACAAAGTCTCTGATTCGCTGTCCAAATGTCTGGGCCACCTGTTTTGGAATCTGAGAGAATCTATGGCTTCTTCTGAGTTACCAGCTGGGTTCTAAATAGTTAAGGTTCCAAATATTTAACGTAGTAATGCCTACATCAGGGTTTCTAAACCTCAGTGCTACTGATGTTTAGTGTTGGATAATTCTTTGAGGAATGGGCCGATCCTGAAGGTTGTAGGCTGTGTAACAGCCTCCCTGGCACCACACAGATGAGACAACTGAAAATGTCACCAAACATTGCCAAATTTCCCAATGGACAAAATTGCTTCCAGCTAAGAATCACTTAGCTAGATGATGTGGTCCATTACCTCTGTGGGCACTACCTACAGTTCTATTTTAACTAGTAGCTTGACAGTTTTAGTGGTTACCCGCTCCTCCACTTACCAGCTTTGTGACCTGGGCAAGTTACTTAATCTCTCCATGCCTCAGTTTACGTGTGTAAAATGGGGCTGCACAGGCTTCATCCTATGCAGGTACATTGTGCTAAGGAATACATGCATGGCTTTTTTTTCCCCCAATTATTCTTGAATGTGGAAAGCGTGCAATACACCTTGGTCAATATTAAGCTGGTTTGCTGTGCCAAGGGCTGCCTTTGCCAAGGCAGATTTTTGAGGTAAATCCTTGGAAGCATTAACAACCCAGAGGAGAACTGGACACACTATGGGCCCAGAGCAGGGAAGGCCCCCTCCCGCGTGAGTATCAGCCCTCTGAGGAGAGCTCCGATTCACTGAGTAGTGGCTGGGTCATCAGATTTAAGCCTCCCCCAGGCCCATGTGAGGTAGATATGCATCTTACAGACGAGAAACCACACTCAGAGAATGCAAGGAAGAAACCTAGGGTCTCACAGAGGTGGTCCGGGTGCCACACCAAGTCATCCTGGAAGTGGAATTTGGAATGACTGGGAATCATACTTGCTTCCCTTCTCTACTCCCATCATCTCGAAGGAAGGGAACTGGCTTGCCCAGCTGGGGGGAGCTGAACCCAGTGAATGCCCTCCTCCACCCATGCAGTGTGATCTGTTCTCATCTCCCCCTGGGGTCTGTTGACTCCATGGGGTCCAGGAAAATGCTTTTTCTTCTCCTGCCCACATGAAAAGCATTGTCTAAATTCTTGCAAGAAAACAACCTAAAGGTAGATGAATGTGTGTGCACATCATGGCCTGATATGTGCAATGAGGCCTCAATGATTTCCAGTTGTGCCAACTTCACCCACACGAGCTAAGTGGTCTGTCTTTAACACACATTGGGAAAAACTAACGCATTAAGCCTGGGCTTCCACAAATATTAATCCCTACTAATCGCTCACATTTATTGAGGACTCAGTAAGCAGCAAATGCTATTATTGGGGTTTTATCTTCTTTATCTTCACCACAAACCTACGAGGTCATCTTAATTCCATATTAGAGATGAAGGAGCTGACGCAGAGGGCGGGGTGTTGCTCAGAGCCCCACGATGAGCAACCTTTGGGCCAGGATTTGACCTGAAGCAGTCAGACTCCAGAGCCCACACCCCAACCTTGAGCACAAGCCAAGCTGGAGTTAGCAAAGGTGGAGACTGAAAAGCCAGAGGGTCTGATTCGTTACCCTAAACACACAAGAGGAAGATGCAGTTCGCACTAGTGGGGAGGGGGCGGCCACCAGGGAGCCCAGGGAGAGAGTCATTCCTCAAAGGCACACGTACTCTGGGCTCCAGGCCAAGAGCTGCAGCCAGAACAGGCGCCAAGAGCTGCTGACTCCTCTTGCAGGCCCCGTTTTGCCAGGGTTATCTCAGTTTTCTTACTGCAAGCTCAGGAGCATTCCTAGTTGGCAATACGTCTGCAAGTTTCCTCAGCCGGAATGCAGTCCCCTGCCCCAGTCAGCAGCTTTTGAACGCAGCTGCTCTTTGTACCCAAGAGTTTCTGTTCTGTGGTGGTGGGTTTTGTATTAAGCTCTGTATGCAAATGACAAACCAATGGGGCCGTCCTGAGAGAGCTGCCTTCCCTAGGTGGCAGACAGGAAACCTTTCATGGAAACAAGTGTGTCCATCCTTTTTCACAAAAGTCACTGCATTTGGCATCAGCTCATTTTTGTTCATTTTCCTCTTGACATGGGCTGCCTAATCACTGCTTATCACATTTCCAATTAGTTTTTTTTCCCCTTGAATAATTATAGCTGCAGACTATGGGTTTGGGGCCATGGCTTGCAGGTTTATTTTGCAAACTGTGCTGATAAAAGCAAGATTTGTGAACTTTCCCACATTACATGACCTGCCAATCAGACTCATACAGTGTAATTTCATTCTAATACACCTCTTGATCTTTGGTGCATTTAAAAATAACTTGTTAATAGTCTTCCTATTCTAATTAAACTAAAATTGCACACACTGTGAAATATTTGCTACACACACACACACACACACACACACACAAACACTTGATCCTTAAAATTACTTCTGCTTGCAGCCTGTGCCTCCACGGGTCTTCCAAAACGGCAGAATAACTATAGTCCTGATGCCATAGGGTCATCAAAAAAATATAAAATGCCTTCAGAATTTCATGCTTTGTCAAAACATACTTAACAAAATTGTTAAAATTGGGACCTCTAGAGCCAGCCCCGCTGGGTTCAAATCCCAACTCTGCCAGGACTAGCTGTGAGACTTTGTACAAGCCTCTTAACCATTCTGTTGGCTACTTAATATGTAAGATGGAGTTAATGATAAAACCTGCCCAGGAGAGTAGTAAGAATTGCTGTAAACATAAAGTTATTGTTGTAAAAGTGGTTTTAGAACAGAGACTGGGGCACATAAGTCTTTGTTGTTCTTATTGTCTGCATTCTACTCGAAAATGAAGCTGTGTTGTAATTTTTAAAGATGCACTGTTCCCCACTTCTTTGGGTAAAATGGACTCTGTGAGAATGAGCCATGTTAATCTATAACTGCAGGCAGCCCGCCCCTTATCTGCGAGGGGCCCAGCATGGCCATGGAGTAAATACAGGGCTCCAGGGCTCTGGGCCACAGGAAGTGGGGTTCTGGTCCAGCTCCACCTTCTGCCATTCCATGACTTTCATCTCTTGCTCTTTTGCCCAATCTGAGATCTCTTCCCTGTTCTACATTAGAAAACTGGAGAAAAATGAGAGAAAAAGTAAAAACACATAGGAAACATTAAATGCTATTAATGCAACATATAAGTCATTACTTTTTTTGATGTGCATATGTACACTGAAACTCTGCTGGAACATTAGATCCAGATTAATTAGTGTCATTTTATGTCATTTCATATATATATGTTCATCATCCTAGCAAACCCACAATGGGGAGGGGGAGGTATTATTTTCTCCACTTTGCAGTTACAGAAATGGAAATAATTTTCGTTACACAGTTTGAACCCAGGTGCCTATCAATACAAACTGTCTTCTCCTCCAAGTTTATCTCCAAACTTATTTCCTTTATCCAACAGACACAAGTGGAATGCAGAGTGGCGTAGTACTCCAGCTCTGCTCATGCCTTGAAAGCAAGACCTCTGTGTTACTGGGCATCTTATCCCAGCATCCAGCACAAAGTGGAGCACACAACGGTTATTCAGTAATTTTTGTTGAAGGAGGAAGTAAGGGCTCATCTTGGCCTTTAGAAATCCACGATCCAGCTAAGGAGACAGACATGTACAAATAAATTGAATGACACTGGGATGTCCTAATCAGTGATACCTGTGGGTGTGAAAGAGCCTGGAGCTGAAAATGCCTGGTTTTTGCAGAAATTCCTGATGAGAGTTTGACTTCTGCCCCCTCCTCACCCCATCTGCCCACGTGGGTGTAGTGCCCCAGCCTCCCTACAACCTGGGCAGGGTGGCCTTGCCTCTCCTGCCCTCTTCCAATGCTACTGAACCAAGCAGTTCCAAGTCACTCAGATTCAAACCAGGGGACATGATCCTCCACCTGGCAGTGGGAGGAGTGACAGGAGAATGATGCTGTAAAAGGAGCACCAGTACTTTACAGTATGTACAGTCTTGTCCATAAAACAGGAACTAACTCCTGAGGTTTTACCATTTGTTGTTCCAGGGTTCATGCAGTGAGAACAAGGGGTAGAAGAGAGTTCTGGTTCTCCGTTCTCAGTGAAGCCTGATGCCCCCTGAGATGCCCTTCATCCCATGTGCTGGGTTTGTTGGGGTCTGTCTCACCCCTAGTTCCTTGCCTTGCTGGTGACTTGGTATCATTCCTGAGAGGTCATTGTGGCCAGAGGTCTAGATTAGCTTCCTGGGGGACCCTGGGCTACTCCCTTAAAAACCACTGTATCCTCAGGTTCCTGCCTGGGAGCAATAGGCAGGGGATCCTGCTCCAGAGACCCACACGGCTGTCACTCCTAGAGCCTCCGCATGTGTCCCCCTTCCCCCTTTTCCTCTGCCCAAGCTCTGCTCCTACCCTCTCCTCAGTAGATTTGGACAACTTCTCAGCTTAGAGTCTGAATCAGTAGCAACCAAATAACTAGTTCAGTTACTCTTCAAACCTTCCCTGGGGAAGGACATATTTGCATTCCATCTTTCTAGTGCTTCAAAGAAAGGGAAGAAGAACCAATTGATTATTTTCCCATACAAAGAGTGAATGTTCACATCCTGCCACAAAAGAATGCATCAGGCTTATTTATATGCATTGCATATCCTCCCATATAACAAAGGGAATCACATTCTATCTGATAGCTTTCTTGGGTCTGTGTTCAACCATTTCCTAAATCTCCTGAGTCTGATGGGAGAAGAGCCTCTTTCACAACTGACAAATACTGAAGAAACACCAAGAAGAGAACAAAATGTCAAATGTGGGGTTTATTGCTGGGATGGAATAATACAGACTCGAAACTCTTATTTGCTAATTTAAATCCAAACCCTTTGAAAAATCTAAATAAACTTCCTTCCTTATTTGGTTTGTAAACCTGATATGAGGCTACTTCTAGTCACTATTTCTTCCATTTAGGGTGAATACTTACGTTATATGGCAGAAATATTATGTGTTTGACTTTTGGGGTGTTGCCTATAGTGTGCTCCATGCTATTACATAATATCCATCTTATTATCATTGTAAAAATCCCCCAAAGTCCAGATTTTTTAATCTGTTTGACTCTACAGGTTTTGAACAGGGTTTGATAAATGTGTGTGTGTGTGTGTGTGTGTTTGTGTATGGAATCACATACATCCCTATATAGATATATCCCAGTTAGTTTCCTATTCATGACATTTCTTGATATGCCCATTAATGCCAGCTAAGGGGTTCTGATCTAGTGGGCATGATGATTTCAGGGTAGGATTTTTAAAGCTGACAAGAAGAAAAGGCTTTTCCAAAATTCAGAAGCTTATGGGGGGCTCAAAGCAAGGAGGGAGACAAGTCACATTAGAACAAGGCTTCTTGTCTCTACGCCAATGAGCCAAGTCAAACTGCCCCAGCTGAAGGAAGGGACATGAAGGGTTACGATGAGGGAAGAGGTCCATGGGGCTGGGGACCAGTGTGTTACACACCCAGAAGCAAGTCGAGGCATAACCCAGAGAACACCCAGCCCCGCCCAGGGCATCACCTTGAATTGTCAGCCATGGAACAGTGTGGATCCTAAGGCAGAAACTCTAGAACCTCCAAGACCTACTCCAACCAGCACTGCATGTCTTCTGTGCCAAGGACTTACGTGTAGCCTTTCACACCAAGCGTCTGGACAGAAGCTCCCATCCGTATAGCAGCCCACTGCCCACTGAGTATCAACAAGGAGTGGCCCCAGTGCCCCAGCGGACTTCTCAGGCCACATGTGCTGTGAATTAACATGTCAGTTTTGCCAGTCATAGCCATCAGACTCTGTTGGGTATGAGTAGTTTTTAATGGTTAGAAGCAGATTAAAGCTACAGGTCTACCCAACAACCTGACCAGATTGCCCATAAACAGTCATACAACTTGTTCCATAACCTCCAAGGTGTTCCAAAATTCTCTTCTTAGGTGCTATCGCTATACTTGAGGACATATATTATCACTTTGGCACTTGAGGAAAGACACAGCAATATACTAGAGGTGGAGGATATAGCAACTTTATAGTACTTTTCCCAAAACCAGAATCTCCAAAATCAGTACTGAACACTGGTTTAGAAGCAGAGCTCAAATACCATTCTGAAAGATGCACACATCTCAGCCAGCTGGATTCTATTCATGTGGAAAGTGAATCTTCACAGTAGTTCCAGCTTATTTACATATCCTGAACACCAATAATTTCACCTGTGAACACTCATTTGTATATCCATTATGACAATAAACAGAAGCTTCTGCTATTGATAAACAAGGTAGGTGAAATCCTTGTAGTAATAGTCTCAGAAGTGTGACTTTTGATTATATATGGACTAATCATCCATGGAATATTTCTTGAGATTGGAGCAGTGCCTTGCCAATGAATTTCAGCCCTGGGCAAGGTATGGATTCAGTGAGACCAAGGAAAGACAATGGAATGTTCTTGGGGTGAATGAGTTTATACCCAACTTTATTTCCATGGTGGCAGGTCAATCACTAGAATCCCATCCCTTCAGAGCAAGTCTGCACGCAGCAAGCCGGTCTCTGCCCCTGGGCCTCTCTGCCCCAGCAGCCATCTCAGTCTCTGTCCTCGGTGCTGCCACCACTTCAGTCTCTGCTCTCCTGCAGTCATGCCACTGTGTCACCCAGAGCACTGGGTGGAGCTCCTTATACAGAGTCAATAGCAACGAATTGCCCACACGTGTGTAGTGAGCAAGTTAACCAGGGCCAGATGAGAATCCCGGACGTAGGAACCTTCACTTTCTCCATGCTCCACCCCTCTGGGATTCTTGCCTCTCAATCTATGCACCCTCAATCTTCTGCAATGGTCCCTGTGCGAGAAAGCTGGAATATTGTAATCAAATTGCACAATAACAACAGAGGCTACAACAATATACAAATAACAGAAGTTTTAATAACCCTCAAGCCTGAGGATATCCATTGCCAAGTGGTCATCCAAGCTGTACCCAATCCAGTTCTACTAAAATGAGTTAAGCAAAAGAACCATGCGTGGGCCTTACAATACCCACCTTCTCCAGCCTCTCCAGCAGAAAGCCTTGCAGACACGCAAGCCAGACTTGTGGCTCTGTCTCCAGCCTCTGCTTCTTTGTCCTAAGTGGCTGGAAGCACTGCTCAGGTTTCAGTTGCTCCTACAGCTCCAATAAGATTCTATTTTACTTTCATCCAATATCTGTCTGTCTGCTCCTGCCTTTATCAAGTCAACCCACATCTGGGTCCTCATGACCTTCACGGGGTCCTTTAAATTATTCTTTTGAGTAGTAGACTTTACTCCCTTTTGTGCTTTCATTGCTTGAGCCTGAGTATAGGAGCACAGCATAGAGTGCTCCATGACCTGGGGAGGGGCTACACCTCTCCTGGAAGAAACCGCGGTTGCCAAATCTTTATTTTCTTTTGGGCTTTCCACCAGCTTTCAACTGGATGGGGTTTCAACCGAGGAGGGGCTGATGCCTCCAGCACTGGCAGGGCCTCCACCCCCACCTATTCATCAAACCTCAGCACCTCCATTTCTGGGGCTGACAGCTCCACTACATCCTTCACCTGCCTCATGGCACCTCGCAGCCTGAATTCTCATGCTGCTGCTTCTCAGGCTGCTGCTTTTCATGCTACCATTACATCCTTTACCATTTCCACAGGACCTCGTAGTGACACCATTTCAGTCACAACCAAATTTTTTACCTCCTCTATGGTAACTCTCGGCTCATGTTCTCATGCTGCTATTTCTTGTCTCTTTCAACAGCACGTTCTTCTCATCTATGGATTTTTTTAGTACTGTGAGAAGCAGCCAACCCACAGTTCCAGCAGCCTCATAGGCACTCCGCTTCTCAAAGGACCTCCTTATTATACCAACAGCCACCCCTACTGCCTCAGGTGTCGACTTTCCCCCCATTCATAGGGGCAGCCTGCTGAAGCATCCATCCCATAAAGGCAACCTGTTTTGTTCTTGGGTCAGCAATGAATCCTGCCAACTATGCCAATTGTCTTTCCAATGGGTTTCAGCTCTAGGCAAGTTCACTATGGATTCAGTGAGACCAAGGAATGACAATGGACCTTTCTTGGGGTAAAAGGGTTTATTACCCAGCTTTGTTCCCCCAGTGATAGGTTAAGCACTAGAATTACATCTGCATCCAACAGTCTGCAAGTCTGTAATCCTCCTTCATTGCTGTCTCCACAATCCATCTCAGTCTCTGTCCTCGGCACTGCCACCACTCCAGTCTCTGCTCTCCTGCAGCCTTGCAGTAGCCATGCCACTGTGCTGCCACGTCACCCACTGGGTGGGGCTCTTTATATAGAGTCAGAAACAACAATATTGCCCACATGTGTGTAGTGAGCAAGCCAACCAGGGCCAGGTAAGAATCCTGGCCACAGGAACCTTCAATTTCTCTACAAGCAGCTATTTATTCTAAGAATGTATGTTAAAATTATCATATATATATATGATATATATGTATATTATATATATATATACCATATGTATATGCTAAATATAATACATATGACATATGTTAAAGTATTTCAAAAATAAAATACAGACTATAATTCATAATCTGAGGTCATGTGTGAATAATCCACTTTCAATTTTCCTGGGCATTCAGGGGCCCTTCACATTGGAGAGTGACGCATCGATACCTAGAAAGACAGTGCAGGCAGTATTTGGTTGAATCCCTCCCAGGCTTTCAACCTCCACACTTAAACTTGTTTGGAATTGAATGGAATCCACTGCAAAATCTCTTCCAAAACCAGGAAAGCAGGATATTTTCTTCAGCTCTTCCTGGTCAAGGGAAGAGATGCTATTTCTGAAACAGAGCTGGTTTTGTTGGATTGCCTCTCCACTGTATCTGCCCTTCAAACTCTGTTAACTCATGCTTACCACAAGGAATTGTCTCTGCTGTCTACACAAACAGCCCAGGAAAAGCCTGTTAATGTAGGCAATACCTTGTGGCTTTATTTTATGAGATGCATAATGTATCAACAATAGAAATTAAATCACTGGCATACTATAACTGAGTTTAAATTCAAATACTGAACATTCAAAATTTGAACAGTCAATAATATAGAAGTGATTAAGTAAATTATGGTCAGAGGAAAGTCATGGAGGCAAGTTACATAGACTACTATGTATGGTCTAATAGTATATTGAAAAGAATCATGGAAAACATACAACTTTTACCCTGTTTTTAAAAAAGTTAGGTCTTTCACATGTGAAGACATAACATTAATAACATTGGCTCGTTAATTTATCTTTCTTGCATTGATATCTGTTAGATGATTTTCCATTTCCCAGGATTATTTATGTTGCTGTAATGAATATCTTCATGTAAATTGGCATTTATATATTTTTTATTTTCTTAAGATTGACTACAAGAAACTTGAATATATTTATAGTCACTTCTGACCAAATTATTTCCCAGAAGATTGTGTCTATTTTTATTCCCACCAACAATACATGAGAACATGTATTTTATAGCACATTCACCAGATTTGCATATTACCACTTTTTGTTAATTTAATTCACCAGATTTGCATATTTTGTTAATTTAATTTAATTTGTCAATTTAATTTGTTAAGTTAATGCAAGTAATACTTGCACATTAACTTGCATTTCTTTTATTCATTGAAGGTTGAACTTTTTTTATATATTTGTTTAGAAATTGTAGTTTTACTGCTAAGTATTATCTGTCATATCCTTTACATAGGTTTCTATTATACCTAAATGATTTTGTGAATTATAATATTTGCCACAATTTCTCAGCTTACATTTGCCTTTTAATTTTTAAATGTGTATTAAGTATACTCGAATTTTAAAATATGTAGAGAATTAAATCATTCACTCTATTTCCTTATGAATTCTCCTGTTGCATGCATATTTAGAAAATAACTATCTTTCCAAAGATCCGATAAAATATCCAATTGTATTTTCTTAAAGATTTTCTGTGGCATTATTTTTTAAAAGTTAATCATTTATTCTCTTTAAAATGTATTCGGGTTTATGGTGTGGGTTTGAGGGAAGATCACTTATATTTTCTAACTGCTAAACAGATGCTTCAACGTCATTTAATGTGGGCATGAGAGTGAGAAATTCATTTATGATTGACTTGTGTTATGTTTTTAAGGACACAGATTTGTCCTTATAATAGAAACTACTTCTGGACTATTTTGCTCCATTATCCACATTTCAGTACAAGTTTGCTGTGCAATAGATAATCTTTCTTTGAATTAATATTCACACTTTCCATTTCCAGAATTTTCTTTAATATTATGGCTTCTTATTTTTTTGTTGTTGTTTTATCATGCTTTTTGTTCTTCTCCTAAATTATTTTGTGAGGAAAAAATTAAAAATCCAACATACACCCTGGCCTATACCATATATCCAGACTTAATAGATGTGCTCTGTCTTGTTTGATTCAAAACTTGGCCTTTCATTTAAAAAGCAACAGAACATTATGAGCATATGGTCACCATCTAAGTAACCGTTTCCGGCTGGAATGCTGTTTTTTTCCTAGGATCATGTCTCAGAGGCAACAAAGAATGAAGCCAGCAGACAAGAGTACCATGGAGCAACCAGCAAAGGTATTTTAATTAATGGAAAGAAAAAGATCCTCCTAATCAGGAGGGTCTCCAAGGGAGGATGCTGTCAATGTTTATGTTGCTTCCTGAGAGGAGGAAGTCCCATCTCCAGGGACCTAATAGAGTATTGAACTAATGACATCACAACTCACTCCTGACTGGCTGAAAGTATAATACTTAATTTGCATCGGGCACAACCAATCAGAGCAGCTAAGGTCTGCCTAAGTGGCTAAGTTGGATTGGGGCTTTTTGAAACTTACAAGGGTTCTGAACTTTATCTGCTTGATTCCTACTACCACCTGCCTCATAACTATCCTTAGTTCCTAGTTCCTGACCCTGCTAATATTCAGAGCCCTCCCTTTATGGCTTAAGGGGTTTCCTTAAGGAAAGATACTTCCCATCTATTCATGTACATGCAGTTTAGTGTTACCTTCTCTGTACTTTTAAAATATATATATAAATGGAACTCTGTATATCTTGTTCTACTCCCTTTATTTTAGTTAAGGTAATGTTTTGAAATCTATGTTGATGCATATCTATCTAATTTATTCATTTAACTCTTATGTAGTGTTTAACCATGTGTTAAAATAATCAAGCAAGGAAGGCATTGGGTTGAGGAGATTAAATGCCATTGTTGTCAGGCAGCTGCCTCTGGGGAGGTCTTTCCCAGTGTACTAGGTGAGACCTCAACCTGAACAGGGGATGGTTCTTAACTCTGATTGAGAAAGAATTATCAAACAGGTCAGATGAGCACAGGTGAGGAAGGAATTCATTAGAGTGAGAGTAGTAGTGAATGGCGACAGCTGTGCAGGCAGCAGAGCACAAGGAAGAGCAGAAAGGAGGAAAAAGAAGCTCACTGAAGTCCTGCTTGGCACAGGACAAATCCCTTGCCAACTCCTAAAGTCAGGGCCACCTGGCGTCATTTCTACTTGATCCTGCATGGAGTGGGAACTAAGCCCCTACTACCCCAGGATTTAGGGGGGCAACAGAGCATTGGATGGAGGGAGATTATGTTCTGAGAACTTCCCAAAGCAAAGAAAGGAGATTTGGGGGCAGGCTACTAAAGAGCATGATCATACAACTGCACTCTTGTCTGGGTCACCCAGGTAATGGGAACTTGCAAGCCCAAATCAGAGATCTTAGTAGCCCTTCCCTACTTGTCTGAAGTAGAACAGAGAGAGTAAAGACCTGTGCTTAAGTCTAGAAAACTGAATGAAATACTGAAGTAATAAAGACACTTACCAATGGGAAAAGGGGTCTATTATTAACCTCCCAAGAGGTTTGGAAGAGTGCAGAGACAAAACACAATAAGTTGAGCAGCAAGAAGTCTTTATTTAAGACAAAGTACACACTCAAAAAAAAGGGAGTGTGGGCAACCTCATATAGGAGACATGTTTAAAGGCTTGGGATTCTGTCTTTGAAGGATTCCAAGAATGGGGAAAAGGGCCAGGTGGACGGGGTAGGGGCTTAGGCTTGACATGTGGTTTCATGATGTCTCTCTTCAGTGAGAGACATTATGTCATTATCCATAGTCAATCTTCTAGATGTTGTGTAAGATAAACAACACAAGGAATTTCTTGATCTTGTTATTCTCCAAGACAGTGGTTACCCTCAAGCAGTGGGGACATGTCATATATGACTACTTCCCCTGCCTTAAGACAGGGTCAGTTATTGGCTGATTACCATAAAATATGTTAGGAATCTCACGTCCTAACTCCCTGGGTTTTAAAATGGAATCCTAGCCCTAAGATGGAGTTCCTCCTATTCTTATTATGCTATTTATATCTCAGAATTTTTCATCATAGGCAGGAAAAACTAATCACAATGCTTATCCCATGTCCCTGCTCTACCTCACAATGACAGCCTATTAAACAAACAAAAAACTAATCCAGAATCAATTCCTGTAAATTCCTCAAGATTAAGAACAACCAATCAAAAACCACAAACTAGGTTTTCCCAAATAAAGCAATTGGGAAAGCTGTAGCCAATCAAATAATGTCTTGCTTGGCTTCCTTGTCTTCTCCATGAAAACCCTGTCCCAGCTCCTGTCAGTGGATTGCTCCTACTTACTTTTCCTTTGGTGCTGTGAAATTTGAATGAATGTTTGTTCAAATAAATGCTTTGAAATTTTCATGTTTATCTTTTTTAAAATTTTTATTTATTTTTTATTGTAATTGGCATGCAAAATTAATTTCAGGTGTACAACATAGTGATTCAACATTTATATACATTAAGAAATGCTCACCGTGATGATTATAGTTACCATCTGTCACCATACAACATTACTATAATATTATTGACTATATTCCCTCTGCTGTGCTTTACTGTCTTTACTGTGCTTGACTTATTTATGTTATACCTGGAGGGCATTTTTTATATTTATTTTATTTTACTGTTTTTTTTACTTTTTCTACTGAAATGTGGTTTATATACAATATTATATCAGTTTCAGATGAACTTAGTGCTTCATCAATTACATACATTATTAAATACCATGATAAGTGTAGTTACTATCTGTCACCATACAAAGATCTTACAATATAATGAGCTATATTCTCTATGCTATACTTCCATCCCTATGACTTAGTTATTTGATAATTTGAAGTTTGTACCTCTTTATCCCCTTCACCTATTTTGCCCATACCCCCTCCCCACTCCCCACCTTGGTCACCAACTGTCTGTTCTCTGTGTTTATGAGTCTATTTCTATTTTGTTTGTTAGTTCATTTGGTTTGTTTTTCTGATTCCCCACATTACCATATGGTATCTTTTCTATCTGACCAAATTCTTTCACTTAGCATAATACCTTCTAGGTCTATTCAAGTTGCTGCTGTTTCAGTTTGTCTCAACACATATGAATATACCACAATTTATTCATTCACTTTACTCAAAGACACTGGAGTTGTTTCCAATTTTTACAGTTACAAAATGCTGAGTAGACAGTACTGATCTATTTTATCTAAAAGAAAATGGTGTCAAAGTTAATTAAAAGAAGTAAATTTAGATTATAAAAATCACTGGAAAGCACACAGGTTAAAGCATAACTAGAGAAGAAACAGGATAATAGAAGACAGCATAAGTGTGAACCCCCCAAAGTGAGAAAATGTCTAGTAGTTTAAATGCTAACAAATATGTGCAGGATCTGTATCCTGAAATATACAATAAACTGTTGAAGGCATAGGGGACTAAGGGCAGGCTGCACCAAGACTGTCATTTTGGCATGAAGATTATTTTGAACTGAAAATTATTAAGGCCCAAAAGACTCAAGAGATACTGTGACCCCCTCACCTCACCCACAACTGAATAAAAAGAATTTAGATGGAGGAACTGCTCCAGGAGGAGAGTTATCAGCGGAAGTGCTGCATTATAATGTAAACTAGGGCTAACAGGCAGGAAGGAATGTGATAAAGCCTATTTGTTAAAATTTCTCTCTGTGCCCCATTGTTCCTGTGTGGCCCATCAAGTGTTTTGTTCACCAAACATTTACTCTTTTCATATTCCTGTGAACTGCTTCCCTTTTCCTTTGAAGTCTCAGACCCCTACCCCTTTCTCTTTGGTACAGGATAGCATATAAACCTCATTCTCCCTAACTGTCTTTGGAATCCATGTCTATGGATTCTTTGTAAGTATGTACTTAAACCTTGGGTTTTTCCTTCTGTTCATCTGTCTCATGTCAAATTGACTCTTAAACCAATTAGAAGAACCTTGAGGGATAGAGGAAATGTTTTTTCCCCAGGAAAAGAAACAGTAAGAGGCAAAATGGAGTGCTACACTGTAATCATAAATTGAAAGATATTAATGCTGTTAAAATACTGGCTGTCCTTAATTTGATCTGTAGATTCAATACAACCCAATCAAAATCCTGGTGCTTTTGTGTAGCTATCAGCAAGAAGATTAAATAATTTATGCAGAAATGCAATATACTGGTATAGCCCAAACACTTCTGAAAATGAACTAGGTTGGCAGGCTTACTGTCTATTTTGTAGATGTACCATAAATATCATCATCAAAATAAAGAGCCCCAAAATAGACAAATACAGGAAACTGATTTTTGATAATTGATGGGGAAATCTAACAATATAATAAAATCTCTTGCCAATATATAAAGCCTATCCTCAGAGGTAGAGGAGCATGGGTAAAATTGCAATATTTCCTGAATCTCTTGCCTGGCCTTAGTGCATCTCCATATCAATAGGTGTTTCCATGGGGTGGAGAGAAGTAGTTCATCTCCATATCAATAGGTAATTACAAGGGCAAGCAGGGATTATCTGGACCAGAGAGATTGGGTGGAGCTCTCTCTTCTGCAGCCAGGTTGAGAGAGACATGGGATGACTGCTTATAAGAAATAAATGGGTTTCTCCCACTTCATTTCTCCCTTTGACTGATTTCAGTTTCAAAGTATTTTGCCCCAGGATTTTCCCCCAGGAGTTACAAGGAGCAAGAAAACATTTTTATTATTGAATAAACATTAAATCAGAACGTGCTTATGAGACAAACCAGACAATATGCTAATAAGTTTGGAAAGACAGAAAGAAATCACACCCTTTAATATAGCAAAGCAGACACAATCCATTACATAGATGTTAATTCTCTCATATCTTTATGACAAGAAGGTATTTACAATTTGAAGTCAAGCACTGAAGCTAAAACTCCCACAGAGACAGGGATACAGGGGTCACCCTCCTTGATCTTTGCATTGCAAAGAAATAGACCTATAATCCTCATGAAAGAAATCTCTAGAATTCAAAACTGACAGGAGGCTCACTTAGCTTCTAAAAAGACTTAATCTTCTAAGAAATAGAAAACATTTACAATTTTTATATTTTCAAAAGGAAATACTGCAAAGAAAGGAATGGGATAAGTTCTCTTTCCCTTTTGATATAAGGGAGAATTTTAATATTTTTATTTGTATTTGCCCGTACACAAAGTATAAAGGCAATTAATTGGAGAAAGAATAGTCCTTTCAACAAACAGTGTTAGAAAAATTTGATGTCAATATGCAAAGTAAACAAACCTCCACACATACCACACACCTTATTCAAAAATTAACTCAAAATGGATCACAAACATATATGAAAAAAAAGTCAAATTATAAGACTCCACAGACTGGGAGAAAATATTTGCAAATCTTATTTATGATGACTTGTATCCAGAATGTATAAAGAACACTTAATATGCAACAATAAGCATGGGAAAAAAAGACTGAACAGGAACATTACCAAATATGTGGATGACAAATAAGCATATAAAAAAGTTCAACAGTATTTAGGGAAATGCCAATGAAAACCACAAAGAGACATCACCACACAAGCATTGGAATGGCTAATTGAAGGGATCTGAATATGCCCCAAAATATGCCACTTTGGCAAAAGGATAATTTTGAGTTTTAGGCAATTTAGAAATAGCACAAAATAAATTCTTTCTAAAAGCACAGAATAAATTTCCCTTTTGTAAAAGAAATATGTCACCTGAGATTATTTGAGTCTGCATAACCATACTAACCAACCCTTACTTACTATGCATTTCCTAGCTACCTTTCCACAATTTACCTTTCCTTCACCAAAACGCCCAAACTCCCTTTCCTTTGTCTTATCTCTTCTGCACCCTTTATCAGCCTTTGTTAAAATGGTATATAGTCCTCTGGGTCTAACTGCTTCTTTTGAGTGTTCACTTTTTTCCATGAAGCCTCCAAATCATGCAAAATAAGCCTTTTCTCTAGTTAATTTGTCTTCTGACAGTTTAATTCATAAGATCCCAGTACTGAACATAAAAGGTAGAGGAAAGGGTTTTTTTATTTCCTTTCTTACACTAATAAAACAATGACATTACTAAGTGCTAGTGAGGATGTGGAGCAGAAAGTTGTATACATTGCCATGTAACAATTTCTTAAGAAGTTAAATATATTTGCCATATTACCAACAATTCCCTCCTAAGCATTTATTTAAGTGAATTGAAAGCTTACATTCACACAAAAACCTGTACACAACTATTTGTAGAAGCTTTATTCATAATTGCCTCAAACAGAAATAATGCAGATATATTTCAACAAGTAAACGTATTAACAAACTGTGGTATATACATACAAAGGATGACTACTCAGCAATAAAAATGAATGAACTATTGGCTAACATAACAACATGGGTGAATCTTAAATGCATTTGTCAAGCGAAAATTTCTAGACTCTAAGTGCAACATTTGTAAGATTTCATTCATATGACATTATGGAAAACAGAATAATACAGGAACAGAAAACAGAACATTGGTTACCAAGGTTTGAAGGTGGGAAGACGAGTTGACTACAAAGACGCCATGGAAGGAAATTTTTAGAATGATGGAACTCTTTCCTACTGTAGCTGCAGATACCTGACTATGCATTTTTTCAAACCCATAGAAAAATACACAACAAAGATTGTCTTTTAATATATGCAAATTTTAAGAACTCAAGTAGATGTCAGGGTAATGTTAAACAAAGAATTATTCTGACCCTTGTTAAAATGGTAAGGAAGACTTTCTTCAAGACTTTATTTACTAGAGATTAGGCTCAACTTTAAATTCTAAGACAGGGATTTATAGCCATGAGCAGAGTGAGGTAATCAGTGGATGAAAAATTACTAAGAGGAGCCATGAAGAGTCTGGGGATTCTTGCTAAGAGGACCTAGGAGGATTCTTGATAAAGACAGGCCAAGGACTTAGACATCAATAGTAAGGGATGAAGAGCTGGATCAGATAGCAAATTGGAGGAATTCTCTCTAAACCTACTTAACAGGATTCTTGCTAAAACTGGAAGTAGCAAATATGAACACAGAAGTCCACTATCAAAGTTGAAAAGAGGGCTTAGAAGAGTCTCTGTAAAGTTTGGTCACAGAGAGATTCTTTTTCAAGAACCAGAATAGAAGGTAGACTATGACAAATACATTAAGCAGTATTACCAATGTGTGACATAACCTCACATAAAGGTAAGGGGGAAAAAATAGCCAACCTGAGTAACTTTGGAAAATAATTTTTTGGCTGGATACCATAAAACTAAAGACAAAAAAAAACTGTTTACAAATACCACGTTCTAGTTGGTCAAGTTGTTTCTTTCAAGAGCCCAGGTTAGAAATTCTGAAATTAATTTATGAGCATAATATAGTTGAACAAATAAGTAAATATACTTTAAATACAGAGAACCCAATTTCCTACTGTGAGAGAAAGAAATTACAAGTAAATAAGGCAGAAAATGCCAGAAAGAAGCCTGTGGTGCTGAATTGGAATCAATGATGCCAGTATGAATTCATGTTTATGCACATATATACACACATGTATGTATCTGCAATACACAAATGAGATATATGTGTATGTGATATATATAAATTGTGTGAGTGTGCATACTTGGGCTAGCATGCATGCATATATTTCCCAGCTCTGTCTTCTGGGGTAGCCTAGATGCAGTGACTCCTTGATTCTAACCAGCACACTTAGCATCCTGTACTAGTTTCTACCACTTCCTGATCAAAAAGGAACCAGGGTTTCTTGTAGAAACAGCTGACTCTAGAGCTGAGCAATGAAAAGATGAGCCTTAGAACATCTTGTCATGCCAAAAAGCAAGGAAATGCTTTTTTTAAAAAAAAGAGACAGGACCATGTCAAAAGGATACAGGTGCCAACCTGTAAAAGCTCCCAATGATCAAAGCTAGAAAAATTTGAACACCAAAATAAATAATGATAGTGCCAGATTGTTACTAAAAGAACAAAATAAATATCTTTGAGTCCCTACTGACAAGTAAATGATTGAATAAATAAACAGGGAGGGAAGAAGACAAACCTTCCTTATAAAATAATTCCAATTAGTAAATGTAGAAGACATGAGGGAAATAGAAAATCGTTATTAGACACCATGATAATAATTGTTACAGGCAACACACACTGATGGATGCTAAAATTAGTGGGCAAAAGTTTTGGAGAAACAGCATGGTTGCACAGCCTTAAAGTATCCCCCCAAAGTATTTATTGTCTGTTGGTGATTTTAACATATGCCTAAAATTGTTTGATACTCCTCCCTCTGGGAATGGAATTCAATCTCTTCCATCTGAGTGTGAATTGGATTTAGTAACTCACTCTAAAGGGTGGTATATGAAAAAGGAAAAAAACAGTAACTTCACAAGGGAGAAACTGGCAGCCACCACCGTAAACATATTATCAAGGTGAACGTCACCATTAATAAAGCAGGTAACAACTTAGATGTCTTAGTCTAGGATGGATTTTGTCCCATCATTGAGGCAAGCCCTTCTGAGTATTCTACCCAGTGTCCCAAGCTCCACGAGATTCTCCAGTCTGTCTGGTAGGAGGTACCACAATTGCACACCTGATATAAGTACCAGATACTGTTCCTCTAGTCCTGTAAGAGGCTCTTTATGCAGCCTCAACTGGTTCCCCATGTTAGGAAAGAGTATAAAACCTAAATGCGATTTATTCCCACTAGGATGTTCAAACATTTTAACAGTAAAGTATGAACAAAGGGCCACATGGTGGAAGCTGCTCGGGCTGAGAGTGGGGGTGGGGGGATTGATAAGGGCCTGGCGATAGCTGTTTGAGTTTTTTAAACCTACCAATAAGATTAAGACAAATGTAAAGGAAAGATATAACTGGCTTAGGCGAGGTCTGGGAAAGAATGTAAACCCTGTAGTACTCAGCCAATGAGGAACCAGGGGAGGGACTCGTGTACTAGGAGATAAATTATTGGCGCCAGTCTCCCCAGGTGTGCCTGCCCACCAGACACCGATCTTGCAAGACTGTCATTAAAGCCTTGCTCTGCTGTTCTCTTTGTCTCCATGTCCACTTATTGAATTTGGACCAGTGAGTGTGTTTCTCACAATTTGGGGGCTCGTCCGGGATCATCTTGCCTATGCGAGGTGGGGGCCCAAGCGGAGTGGGAAGATGCGTCCCACCAGGCTTTGGGCGGCCCGCTGTGTCTGGGCATCTCACCTTTTCACGAAAGCCGAGGGGAGATCCGAGCCTGTTGTGCAGAGACAGCGTGACCAACACAGGGGAGAAAACACAGGCACCGTGGCAACCAGGCAACCTCGTGCACAAGCCAAGGTAGGAAAATTGGGCTGTAAGTACTTCCTTGGTTGTTGGGCATTTTTCAGAAGTCGAGTGCGTGTGGCTGAGATCTGTAATCTTGGGGTGTGTGCAAGAAACTTCCATTATGGGGGGTTGAGTACACAGGGAACTCAGACACAGGGACCTCTTGAAGGATGGGAAATACAAATTCTAGGCCTTGGGAAGCAGGGAAGGGGAACCAGGTGAGCTCCCTTGGAATTCCCCCCCAGATAGCCTGCTGGGATGAAGGTTATGGTACCGGGGGGACACCTCCTGTACCGGGTTAAGGACAACCAGAAGATAATCAAATTTTGCTGTTTTGTCTGGATTAAAGTTAGATCAGAAGAAAACTGGCTTTGCCAGGTTTAAGTTATTTTTTTGATAGTAATAAAGACTCCAGTTCACCTGAGGAATCTGTTGGTTACCAAGGGCGCTTCCCCTATATCCCATCAACCCCAGAGAAGAGAAAGCTAAGGAGGAACTAAAAGAGACTGCCCAGGACAAGCCCTGGTGTTGGGAGAGCGTTGTGTGTTTTCCTTGGTTCCTTTCCCCCGTCGCAGCCACAGCAGCAGCGGCAGTGGAGAGTTGAGGGGCGGGGACACGGTGGTGAGGCTGAATGAGAGTTTTGTTTGGAGTTACTGGGGGAGAAAGTGCAGGCGGGCCTCGGCAGGGAGGGGTGCCCTGGGAGGTTGGAGAGAGAAAGTTTGAAGTTAAAAGGTTGTGCACTTTGAGGGTGCCAGCTGCCTGGAGAGAGGAGTGTCCCAGGGGTTGGGGGTTCCCTTTTTAAGGATTCTTT
Source organism: Manis pentadactyla (assembly GCF_030020395.1). Classification (NCBI taxonomy): domain Eukaryota; kingdom Metazoa; phylum Chordata; class Mammalia; order Pholidota; family Manidae; genus Manis; species Manis pentadactyla. The sequence continues at coordinate 38,130,541 of NC_080032.1, read as the reverse complement.
AAGAGTATGGCCGGGATCTGGAGGTGCAGACATGTTAGGTGGTCTCAAGTATCTTTGATGAGACAATTTATTTCTTATCAGTCATCTAGGTAACTGCAAAATTAGCGTAACACAAGAAATTTACTGCTTTTAGTCCCCTCCCATGATAGCAGCTTCCTGGTTTGGGAGCATATCAGGACTGGCTGCCCTTCTTCCAAGAGGGTCAGAGTTATTGTCTGTTTGCTAATGAATAAGTTGAGAGTCTTGCTTCTTGACCTCCTGGGTATTAAAATGTAATCTTTGGGATGAAATCTTTCCTGCCTTTTGCTACGTTGTTTACGGCTGCGCCTGCATGCTAAATTGATTGCCTGGGTTGCAGACTATTTGATTGGGGTTGGAAAGAAAAAAAAATAGCATATAGGTAAAGTTAAAAAAAGAAAAGGAGAGGCTGAGCCTGTATGATTAACATAATAAAGACAGGCTATGCTAAGGTACCCTCTCCTTTATCTGAGGAATATTCAAACATTCCAGGCCAAATTGCTCCTGTCTTTTTGAGCTTTAATTAATTAACTCTGGGTCTTTTTAGTGGACTTTCCTGGCCTTTTTCTCTTTCCACCCCACTCATATCTATTTAACATTGGGACCCACTTTCTTGTGTCCCTCCCTGTGGGTAAAATTGTAACATTTCCAGAATATCTCACCTGGCTTTGGCATATCTGCATATTAACAGGCGTTCAGAGGTGAAAAGAAGTATGGCTTTAGTGCATTTGCATCTTTCCTCAAGGGTGGAGAGAAGTTCATCTCCATATCAATGGGTAATTACCTGGGCCACTGAGGGCTTATCTGTACCCAAGAGGTGACGGGGAGGGCTGGTTTTTGGCTGACGCTGGAGCCTGAAAGAGAGAAACGGCCCCAGACTGCAGCTTGTGAGCAATACATAGATTTTAAACTTTATTTCTCCCTTTGTTTGATTTCAATTAGAGGTATTTTGCCCCAGGATTTCCTCTCCCTGGACTTAACAATGTAAGAAGGACTTAGTTTCCTCTTGCCTTCTGGGGAGTACACCAGGGATCCCAAGGTGTTTCAATGGAGAGGTCCCACTAGGACAAGGGGAAATTTGTTAATGCTCCCCTCATGGGTACTGAGGGGAGAAATTTTAAGCATTGCTAGAAGATCCCCTTGGCCTAGTGGACCAACTAGATCAATTCCTAGGACCTAATATATATACTTAGGTTGAACTGATGTCCATCATGAATATTCTATTCGCTGGTGGTGAGGGGGGGTGATCAGGAGAGCTGCTGTGTCCATTTGGGAACAAAAACACCCACCGGGCCAGGGGGCCTGTCAGCGGAACAAAAGTTCCCAAATGTAGATCCTAGATGGGATAATAATAACCTAAGGGATAGAATTAAAATGCAGTATCTTCGAGGGCTAATTATAAAGGGAATTAGGGAATCGGTCCCAAGATCTCAAAATGTTTCTAAGGTGTTTGAAGTCCAACAGGAAAAGGAAGAAACCCCAACTGCATTTTCATAGAGACTCAGAGACCAGATGAGAAAGTATTCAGGACTTGACCCAGAAGCTCAGGTAGGACAGGGTCTTTTAAAAGTCAATTTTGTAACCAAAAGCTGGCCAGATATTGCTAAGAAATTACAAAATTTAGATGGATGGAATGAGAAACCTATAGAGGAATTACTGAGAGAAGCTAAAAAAGTGTTAGAAGAGAGGCTAGAAGCTTGTATTTCAAATTGTTAGAGGGAGAGCCAGACCCTCTCCAATGGGCCCCAGGAGAACTGCAAATTCCAGAGGAATTGAAAGCAATCCTTAGTCACCACCCTAGTCCTGGCACTCCCATCATTAGAGAAGCCGTTTCACTAGTTTGTTACTGTTGAACAAGGTTCTTTGTAGGGTTTTGACCTAAGCCTGGGGAGGAAAGAAACAACCAGTGGCCTTTATGTCTAAACTATCAGACCTTGTCTCTTGAGGATGGATTGAATGCATTCAGGCCATCGCAGCCATGACCTTACTGGTGGAAGAGAGCAGGAAATTAACTTGGAGGAACCCTCATGGTCCATACTCCTCACCAGTTTTGGGTCATACTGTTAGGGTCCAGGACTCTGGGGTTTCCCCAGAGAACAAACCACACGGACACGGAGATGTAAATCCAAGCAAAGTCTTTATTCAGCCAGCTAGCTGGGGCCAACAGCACCTCCCCTGACACGCAGGCCGAGTCCGAGCTGTCGACCCCCAGGCAACTTTAGGTAGGGATTATATAGGGTTTTCACAGCCATTGCACCAAAGCCCGCGCATTTCTACAACCAATAATTTTAAAACACATTCTATATTTTAATCAATGGAGTTGAAATGAGAACGCCCCGGTTACCTAACCGCTCCCCGTAATCTCTAGCTCACACAAGCGTGTCTTCGTGACTTATCACGGGTTATGTCCCGAGGCCACTGCCCACCTCTGGTTATCTAACTTAGGGCAGGCGTGTTAGCTTCGGGCAGTTTCTACGAAAACTGGGTGGCTCTTGCTCTAGGGTTTAGCTAGGTTTTATTAGTTCTTTTTCCTGGCTTTTGTTGCTCTTTGCACTTCCTTACAATACTTAATCAGTGGGCTGGGCACTAGCTAATAGATTCTCAAATTTTAAAACATGAAGCAAGTTTACTTGAAAAAGATAACCTGATCTTAACCACAGACACTGTCTCAATCTGACCAGCTGCTTATGTTCAGGGGAAGCTGAAGGCCAATCAGAATTGAGCCATAGTTACATAGACCTCATAGAATATCACACTTGGAGAAGTCTATACCTTTGGAAAAATTTGGACAGAAAGAGGCCCCATAAACAGTAAAGGAAAGGAATTGATTCATGGGGAATTAAGGAGGTTGGAAAACCTTGTACTTCCAGCTGAGATTTCTATAACGCATGTGAATGGTCACCAGAAAGGAAGTTCTTATGAAGCAACGGGTAATAGGATTGCCGATGTAGCTGCTAAAGAGGCTGCATCTGAGGATGAAATTAGATTTTTGAACCTCACCCCAAATATCCCTAAAATTTCATTGATCCCAAAGTTTTCCGAGAAGGAGATTAAGAAGCTACAGGATGTGGGGACATCTCAAGATGAGAAAAGGAGGTGGACTTTACCAGATGGGAGAGAAATGATCAGCCAGCCTATTATGAGAGAGCTGATGAACATGTTACTCAGGGGGAGCCATTGGGGTCCTCAGGCGATGTGTGATGCTTTGCTAAAGGTTTATGGGTGTATTAGCATTTACACCATTGCTAAACAGGTTTGTAGGAGCTGTATAAAGTGCCAAAGAATTAATAAGAAGTGTATGAGAAAGCCAGTATCTGGAGAGAGACTCCCAGGAATAAGACCATTCCAAAGTATTCAGATTGACTTTACTGAGATGGTGAAAGCGGGAAAGCTTAAATATTTAGTGGTGATTGTTGACCATCTCACTGGATGGGTGGAGCCCACCCATTAACAATTGCAATGACAGGATCAGTGATAAAGGTATTTTTTGAGCAAGTTATTCCTAGGTTTGGGTTAATAGAAAATGTTAATTCAGATAACGGGAGTCATTTTACTTGAAAAGTACTATAGGGAATAATGATTATTATATGAGCTACCATATCTGGGAAGGGCAACAGACTTGCCCACTATGGAAACAAAAGATCAATTTTTAAGGGAATATGTGCTGGCCATGTCTTCTAACTTATCTTCTCTCAAGCTGAAAGGACTCCTCACACAAACTCCCCCACTTGAGTTATTTCGCTCACTGCTTCCAGCCTAGAGACCTGGTGTTAGTAAAATCATGGAAAGAAGATCAACTCCAGCCCAGCTGGGAAGTCCCCTCCCAAGTGCTCCTGATCACTTGAGATGCAGTGAGGACGGCTGAAAAGGGTTGGACTCATTACACCAGAGTAAAGAAACTGACTGGGAATCTGGGGACAAAACAGAGAATTAACAGGTGTCCCAGGTGGCTAACCAATCCTTAAGGCTGAAACTAAAAAGAACCTAAAAATGTTAACTTTTATCCTTCTAACTCTGTATTTCACAGGCAAGTCACAGGGAGCCCTAGAATGGGAAGGAACTCCTGGTTATCCTGTCAAACTGGTAATCAATATTACTAAAACGTCAAGCCTCCAAACCATTAGGTTTGACACTTGTCAGGTTCTAGATAATAAGTATCTCTGTCCTGAATGGACAAATCTTCATAGAATAAAGCAAGTAGGACTACCCAGTTTCAAGGGTGGAGAGCCCCTCATGCAGTAGAAAAATCTTTAAAAAGAAAGCTCCACTTAGCTAAAGGAATTCCTCCTGACAGTTGCCAGGACAGACAGTGTAAACCCCTTTTATTAACTATACATAAGCCTCAAGACGGACTCAGTGCAGATGTCATTGGAGTAGATCCTGTGGGAAGGTTTGGTCTTAATTTAATCAAAGGCAAGACTTCACCCATAGTGGCCACCCCCAATCCTGAGAGAAATATTGAGCCAGAGCTTCCCAAAATGACCCTAGACTAATTACTGTAACAGAGATAAAAGATCTAAAACAGACTCTTGAAATACAGATAGGTTATAGAGACACCAATGCCTGGGTAGAGTGGGTTAAAATTTCAGTATCGCTTTGAATAAAAGCGATTGTTACGCATGTGCTGCTGAATGGCCACAGGTGCAGGTGGTCCAGTTCCCTCTTGGCTGGGACACAGACCCTGTAAGGCTGGAAGCACGGGAGGGAAGGCGAGGACAGTGCAGGTGGAGCAGAGACAGCACCAAGTAGCTCTGTGCCATATGGGGAAAGAACGAACAGCTCTTCCTGGATTCCAGTCCCATGACGTGCTGACAAACCCCGGATGATGACCCCCTCCATCCGGAAGGAGACCTCTGGCTGTCCATCACCCGACCCTGAGCCAATAAAAAATTCCCCACCTACCCCTAGCACGGCCCACTTCCCCCTCCCTTCCCTGTTCTCTTAAAAACTCCCTGCCTCCCCTCCTGGGCATGAACTTCCCCAGCCTGTGTTTCAGACAGATGAACCTCGCCTGGGAATTGCGCTCAAATAAACTGCTTGGCCCTTTGTTGCCTCTCGTTGCCTGCTTATTTTGGCTAGAATTTATCTTACATTTGGTGCTGAAATCCCGGGAAGGAGCATGAGCATGTGGCCCCAACCGGCCATCTGTGGCTCTGCCCCCTCCTTCTCCGACCTGGGACCTCAGCCTGCTCTCCACTGCATGGACTATTTTCCAGTGAGTCCCTCACCGCGGTGTCTCATTTCTAATTTAGCTACTCTGTATTTGTCCTGGGAAGTTCGTAAATGGAAGCTAGTCTTTCTTTGCTCTGAGGCCGGGCCTCAGTATCCCTTGGACAATCAACCTCGCTGGTCCCCTGAGGGAACTTTCAATTTTGGCCTCCTCACCAACTTGACTAATTATTGCCACCGGAGCAGAGAGTAGGGTGAAATCCCGTATGTGCAGGATTTTTGGACTTTGCGCTCCTGCCCAAACCTTTACGTTAAGTGTTCAAAGACCCAGGTTCTCCTGGCCCGATCTCCAGTTAAAGACTGTCAGCCTCTTACTCTGCCCAGTCCTTCTTCCTTTTCAGATCCACTGGAGGACCTTAGTCTCCCACCTCTCTCAGCTCGCTACCCTCACCCCTCTCCGCCACCATCTTTAAGTTCTTTATCCTCCCCTGTGTCGCTGCCAACTTGAAGTCCTACATTCTTAACCATGCCATCTTCCTGCTCCTCTCCTCTTCTGGTGGCTGCACCACCCCCTCCCCCTCTCCTTCCGCCTTCACTGCCCTCTTCCCCCACCAGAACACGTTCCTCCCACCCTCTGGTTCCAGAAGCCATGGACAAGAAGTTAAAAAAGAAAGAAAGCAATTAAATATCAGTAACTCAAATCTTTATATCAGTTTGTCTGTCTGTGTATATGTTTTTATATGAAAGGTGTTGCTAACTGTAGTCATTATGTCTCAATTTCTATGTTTGTGTGTCTAAGTGTGTAAATGAAAAATATTTTCCTACCTCTGAATAGTATTAATAAAAATTGATTTAAAAACAAGCACTTGTGAAAATTAGGCATTCTAAAACTTCCAGAAAATCTAATAAAAAATATTAAGCATTAATGCTAATTCAAGTTGAACTGAAATGGACATGTCCTTATGGTTATCAGCTACCAAAGGTTACTTAAAGTCATTTAATATTATCTGTTAAACATTTCAAGAAGATGCTTAAAGAAAAGCTTAACTTTGTCTAATGTTTAGTAAAGTTTTGTAAGTAATCTAGCATGGTTGCTAAAAATAAGTAAACAAGTGTAGCAAATAAACATTTTAATAATAATACTGTATTAATGTATAACAGTGTATATATATATGCAAACAGCCTGAGAATTTTTGTAGTAACCAAAAATCTTAAAGTTTGCTAAGTTATATAGACATATTTTGTGCCTAATGAGAAATTGTGCTGTAAAGCACATTTCCAAAAATGATAATATGTGTTCACAGATGTATCAATCTGAAGAATGCTAATGTAACAGTTTAGTGGTGTATTTTTCAGTGCTCACTGAAAGTTAAAGTAATAGTCTTAAGTTCTAATGAAAACTACTTAATATAATAAGGAAAATATTTCTGTATGCTAAAGATGTGTGTTTTAATGAGAGAAAGTATAAAGAATGGAAATTCATTTTGTTGAGGGTAAAAAAAAAGTAATTGTTCTAAAGTACAGCCATTTATTTGAAGGGGGAGGACACTGAATATAAAGAGAAAGGTGTAGAAAGTTTGTAGAAAAATTGATATAGTCATGCTATGTGAAATTAAAGCAAGTGAGTCTTGATATCAAGTACACAGCAAAATTAGAATTTTGTTTTCAGTTAAAAAGACAAAGTTTTCTTAAACTGTTAGCCTACTCTTAATGTTAAAAAATTGCAAAAAGGTACTTGTACCTTTGTTACTTTGTAACTCTGATGTTTTCCAGAGAACCCCTGGAACATATCAGAGGAACTTTTTCTCTTTAGAGAAAATATTTGGCTAATTTGGCTTATTTATCTGATACATATTTACCTAGAAAGCACTGTCAAAAGAAATGATGCTAAACTTTGTTACTGAATGTTTGTGTTACAGAAATAAAATTTCCTTATGATGACTGTCTTACAGCAAGCTCTCATCAGATCTTTAACCATTGTCATTTGTAAGTCTTTGGTCATTTATAGTCAGTTTTATTATTCCTAAACTAGTAAAGAACTAGATTTCAGCAAAACAGGTATTAGTTACATAAGATTAAGTAAACTAAGGGATATGATTTTGTGACCTTTGTTTCAAATGTTGCTGATAAAGTGTTTAAAGCTTTTTCTTTTAAGCTGACTGAAAACAGTTTTGTAAATGACAATACCTTTATGAGCAGAATTGAAACTTTATCTTTCTCTCTACCTTATCCCTCCAGAATTTAAAAACTTTCAGTGACTATTTTTATATTTCATAGCAGTATGTTTATTTGCATAAGTTCAATAATAACCTGCTTTCCTTGTAAGAGGACCAATGAAAAACACAGATTGTACTACCAAGGCTTTGACTGGAATGTCATACCTGAGAGACACGTGCATAAAACTCAGATATGAACAGCTTTAAGGAACTAAGGTTGATGTTATTTGGCCAACAAAGCCCCTTAGAAGAACTGGCCTGGTACCTTGCTTACAGAGTTCCCAGCAGCCTTACCAGGTGAGTAAGGAAGGTCACTACCTGGTAGGTGCAGGAACCTCAGGATGTCTTGGGAACCTTGAGAAGAGAGGAATTCACCCAAATCTACAGGTACTGCAGGCAAAACCTGATGGCAAGTCTTACTTGGCTTTCCAGCCTCAAGAAGCCTTTAAGAGTTCAATCTGAAATTCCTTACAAAAAGTTCCAGCAAGGGGCGGAAGATGGCGGCGTGAGTAGAGCAGCGGAAATCTCCTCCCAAAACCACATATATCTATGAAAATATAACAAAGACAACCCTTCCTAGAATAAAGACCAGAGGACACAGGACAATATCCAGACCACATCCGCACCTGAGAGAACCCAGCACCTCGCGAAGGGGGTAAGATACAAGCCCCGGCCCCGCGGGAGCCGAGCGCCCCTCCCCCCAGCTCCCGGCGGGAGAAGAGCAGGCAGAGCGGGAGGGAGACGGAGCCCAGGACTGCCGAACACCCAGCCCCAGCCATCCGGGCCAGAGTGCAGGGCGCTCGATACTAGGAAAACAGGGCAGCAAGAACAGTGAGCAGGCACTGGAGGCTGGGCGACAGAGGACATAAGAAAAGCGCGCGACCATTTTTTTTTTTTTTTTTTTGCTTTTTCGCTGCTTTGTTTTGGCGAGCGCTTTTTGGAAGTCTTAAAGAGATAGGGACCCCAATACTAGGGAAACAGGGCAGAAAGACCGGTGAGCAGAGGCCTGAGGCTGGCACCGGAGAATAAAGAAAAACGAACGACCACCCCTTTTTTTTTTTTTTATTAAAAAATTTTTTTTTTTTTTTAATTAAAAAATTTTTTTTTCTTATTTTTTTTTTTGGTGGTCGTTGTTTTGTTTTGGCGGGTGCTTTTTGGAAGTCTCAAAGGGGCAGGGCGGGTCACTTAATCCAGAGGTAGGGAATCCGGGATCTCTGGGCACCCTAACCCCTGGGCTGCAGGGAGCAGGGAGGCCCCTTACGGAGATAAATAGCCTCCCAGCAGCTCCGGCTCCAACGCGACTCCACCATTTTGGAGTAGCTGCCCGAGCCAGGCCACGCCCACAGCAACAGCGGAGATTAACTCCATAGCAGCCGGGCAGGAAGCAGAAACCCTGTCTGCACGCAGCTGCGCAGCACAAGCCACTAGAGGTCGCTGTTCTCCCAGGAGAGGAGGGCCACAAACCAACAAGAAAGGAAGTCCTTCCAGCCGTCACTCGTCCCAGTTCTGCAGACTATTCCTATCACCATGAAAAGGCAAAGCTACAGGCAGACAAAGATCACAGAGACAACACCAGAGAAGGAGACAGACCTAACCAGTCTTCCTGACAAAGAATTCAAAATAAGAATCATAAACATGCTGACAGAGATGCAGAGAAATACGCAAGAGAAATGGGATGAAGTCCGGAAGGAGATCACAGATACCAGAAAGGAGATCGCAGAAATGAAACAAACTCTGGAAGGGTTTATAAGCAGAATGGATAGAATGCAAGAGGCCATTGATGGAATTGAAATCAGAGAACAGGAACGCATAGAAGCTGACATAGAGAGAGACAAAAGGATCTCCAGGAATGAAACAATATTAAGAGAACTGTGTGACCAATCCAAAAGGAACAATATCTGTATTATAGGGGTCCCAGAAGAAGAAGAGAGAGGAAAAGAGATGGAAAGTATCTTAGAAGAAATAATTGCTGAAAACTTCCCCACACTGGGGGAGGAAGTAATCGAACAGACAACGGAAATACACAGAACCCCCAACAGAAAGGATCCAAGAAGGACAACACCAAGACACATAATAATTAAAATGGCAAAGATCAAGGACAAGGAAAGAGTGTTAAAGGCAGCTAGAGAGAAAAAGGTCACCTATAAAGGGAAACCCATCAGGCTAACGTCAGATTTCTCAACAGAAACCCTACAGGCCAGAAGAGAATGGCATGATATATTTAATACAATGAAACAGAAGGGACTTGAACCAAGGATACTGTATCCAGCACGACTATCATTCAAATATGACGGTGGGATTAAACAATTCCCAGACAAACAAAAGCTGAGGGAATTTGCTTTCCACAAACCACCACTACAGAACATCTTACAGGGACTGCTCTAGATGGGAGCACTCCTAGAAAGAGCACAGCACAAAACACCCAACATATGAAGAATCGAGGAGGAGGAACAAGAAGGGAGAGAAGAAAAGAATCTCCAGACAGTGTATATAACAGCTCAATAAGCGAGCTAAGTTAGGCAGTAAGATACTAAAGAGGCTAACCTTGAACCTTTGGTAACCACGAATTTAAAGCCTGCAATGGCAATAAGTACATATCTTTCAATAGTCACCCTAAATGTTAATGGGTTGAATGCACCAATCAAAAGACACAGAGTAACAGAATGGATAAAAAAGCAAGACCCATCTATATGCTGCTTACAAGAAACTCACCTCAAACCCAAAGACATGCACAGACTAAAAGTCAAGGGATGGAAAAACATATTTCAGGCAAACAACAGCGAGAAGAAAGCAGGGGTTGCAGTACTAATATCAGACAAAATAGACTTCAAAACAAAGAAAGTAACAAGAGATAAAGAAGGACACTACATAATGATAAAGGGCTCAGTCAAACAAGAGGATATAACCATTCTAAATATATATGCACCCAACACAGGAGCACCAGCATATGTGAAACAAATACTAACAGAACTAAAGGGGGATATAGACTGCAATGCATTCATTCTAGGAGACTTCAACACACCACTCACCCCAAAGGATAGATCCACTGGGCAGAAAATAAGTAAGGACACAGAAGCACTGAACAACACAGTAGAGCAGATGGACCTAATAGACATCTATAGAACTCTACATCCAAAAGCAGCGGGATATACATTCTTCTCAAGTGCACATGGAACATTCTCCAGAATAGACCACATACTAGGACACAAAAAGAGCCTCAGAAAATTCCAAAAGATTGAAATCCTACCAACCAACTTTTCAGACCACAAAGGCATAAAACTAGAAATAAACTGTACAAAGAAAGCAAAGAGGCTCACAAACACATGGAGGCTTAACAACACGCTCCTAAATAATCAATGGATCAATGACCAAATCAAAATGGAGATCCAGAAATATATGGAAACAAATGACAACAACAACACTAAGCCCCAACTTCTGTGGGACGCAGCAAAAGCAGTCTTAAGCGGAAAGTATATAGCAATCCAAGCATATTTAAAAAAGGAAGAGCAATCCCAAATGAATGGTCTAATGTCACAATTATCGAAATTGGAAAAAGAAGGAAGGAGGGACATAATAAAGATCAGAGAAGAAATAAATAAAATTGAGAAGAATAAAACAATAGAAAAAATCAATGAAACCAAGAGCTGGTTCTTTGAGAAAATAAACAAAATAGATAAGCCTCTAGCCAGACTTATTAAGAAGAAAAGAGAGTCAACACAAATGAACAGTATCAGAAACGAGAAAGGAAAAATCACGACGTACCCCACAGAAATGCAAAGAATTATTGGAGAATACTATGAAAACCTATATGCTAACAAGCTGGGAAACCTAGGAGAAATGGACAACTTCCTAGCAAAATATAACCTTCCAAGATTGACCCAGGAAGAAACAGAAAATCTAAACAGACCAATTACCAGCAACGAAATTGAAGCGGTAATCAAAAAACTACCAAAGAACAAAACTCCCGGGCCAGATGGATTTACCTCGGAATTTTATCAGACATACAGGGAACACATAATACCCATTCTCCTTAGAGTTTTCCAAAAAATAGAGGAGGAGGGAATACTCCCAAACTCATTCTATGAAGCTAACATCACCCTAATACCAAAAGCAGGCAAAGACCCCACCAAAAAAGAAAACTACAGACCAATATCCCTGATGAACGTAGATGCAAAAATACTCAACAAAATACTAGCAAACCGAATTCAAAAATACATCAAAAGGATCATACACCATGACCAAGTGGGATTCATCCCAGGGATGCAAGGATGGTACAACATTCGAAAGTCCATCAACATCATCCACCACATCAACAAAAAGAAAGACAAAAACCACATGATCATCTCCATAGACGCTGAAAAAGCATTTGACAAAATTCAACATCCATTCATGTTAAAAACTCTCAGCAAAATGGGAATAGAGGGCAAGTACCTCAACATAATAAAGGCCATCTATGATAAACCCACAGCCAACATTATATTGAACAGCGAGAAGCTGAAAGCATTTCCTCTGAGATCAGGAACTAGACAGGGATGCCCACTCTCTCCACTGTTATTTAACATAGTACTGGAGGTCCTAGCCACGGCAATCAGACAAAATAAAGAAATACAAGGAATCCAGATTGGTAAAGAAGAAGTTAAACTGTCACTATTTGCAGATGACATGATACTGTACATAAAAAACCCTAAAGACTGCACCCCAAAACTACTAGAACTGATATCGGAATACAGCAAAGTTGCAGGATACAAAATCAACACACAGAAATCTGTGGCTTTCCTGTATACTAACAATGAACCAACAGAAAGAGAAATCAGGAAAACAACTCCATTCACAATTGCATCAAAAAAAAATAAAATACCTAGGAATAAACCTAACCAAAGAAGTGAAAGATTTATACTCTGAAAACTACAAGTCACTCTTAAGAGAAATTAAAGGGGACACTAACAGATGGAAACTCATCCCATGCTCGTGGCTAGGAAGAATTAATATCGTCAAAATGGCCATCCTGCCCAAAGCAATATACAGATTTGATGCAATCCCTATGAAACTACCAGCAACATTCTTCAATGAACTGGAACAAATAATTCAAAAATTCATATGGAAACACCAAAGACCCAAATTGCCAAAGCAATCCTGAGAAAGATGAATAAAGTAGGGGGGATCTCACTCCCCAACTTCAAGCTCTACTATAAAGCCATAGTAATCAAGACAATTTGGTACTGGCACAAGAGCAGAGCCACAGACCAATGGAACAGACTAGAGAATCCAGACATTAACCCAGACATATATGGTCAATTAATATTTGATAAAGGAGCCATGGACATACAATGGCGAAATGACAGTCTCTTCAACAGGTGGTGCTGGCAAAACTGGACAGCTACATGTAGGAGTATGAAACTGGACCATTGTCTAACCCCATATACAAAAGTAAACTCAAAATGGATCAAAGACGTGAATGTAAGCCATGAAACCATTAAACTCTTGGAAGAAAACATAGGCAAAAACCTCTTAGACATAAACATGAGTGACTCTTCTTGAACATATCTCCCCGGGCAAGGAAAACAACAGCAAAAATGAGTAAGTGGGACTATATTAAGCTGAAAAGCTTCTGTACAGCAAAAGACACCATCAATAGAAAAAGAAGGATCCCTACAGTATGGGAGAATATATTTGAAAATGACACATCCGATAAAGGCTTGACGTCCAGAATATATAAGGAGCTCACACGCCTCAACAAACAAAAAACAAATAACCCAATTAAAAAATGGGCAGAGGAACTGAACACACAGTTCTCCAAAAAAGAAATACAGATGGCCAACAGACACATGAAAAGATGCTCCACATCACTAATTATCAGAGTAATGCAAATTAAAACTACAATGAGGTATCACCTCACACCAGTAAGGATGGCTGCCATCCAAAAGACAAACAACAACAAATGTTGGCGAGGCTGTGGAGAAAGGGGAACCCTCCTACACTGCTGGTGGGAATGTAAGTTAGTTCAACCATTGTGGAAAGCAGTATGGAGGTACATCAAAATGCTCAAAACAGACTTACCATTTGACCCAGGAATTCCACTCCTAGGAATTTACCCTAAGAACGCAGCAATCAAGTTTGAGAAAGACAGATGCACCCCTATGTTTATTGCAGCACTATTTACAATAGCCAAGAATTGGAAGCAACCTAAATGTCCATCAATAGATGAATGGATAAAGAAGAGGTGGTACATATACACAATGGAATACTACTCAGCCATAAGAAAAGGGCAAATCCAATCATTTGCAGCAACATGGATGGAGCTGGAGGGTATTATGCTCAGTGAAACAAGCCAAGCGGAGAAAGAGAAATACCAAATGATTTCACTTATCTGTGGAATATAAGAACAAAGGAAAAACTGAAGGAACAAAACAGCAGCAGAATCACAGAACTCAAGAATGGACTAACAGGTACCGAAGGGAAAGGGACTGGGGAGGATGGGTGGGTAGGGAGGGATAAGGGGGGTAGAAGTAGGGGGGTATTAAGATTAACATGCATGGGGGGGTAGGAGAAAAGGGAGGGCTGTACAACACAGAGAAGGCAAGTAGTGATTCTACAACATTTTGCTATGCTGATGGACAATGAATGTAAAGGGGTTTATAGGGGAGACCTGGTATAGGGGAGAGCCTAGTAAGCATAATATTCGTCATGTAAGTGTAGATTAGTGATACCGAAAACAAAGAAAAAAAAAAAAAGGCAATTCCTGTGTGGTAACCTCCAACGAGTTCTACACAAGGGTATAAAGGGCATATAAAAGTGTAGGCAAAGGGTCTGTTTGTGTTTATACAGAGGATCAAAGCCTAATTGGGCTACCCCAAAAATGAACTAAGATACGATATGAAAAAGAACTTCCAACATCAGCACTCTCTGGAAGACTCATGCCAGAAGATGATCATCAAAAAACCCCAACAAAGATCCACGCACTGCTACAGCTGTAGATGCACTCATCCCACCCGTTCCTGGACTTGCCATGGGAATGAGGAAGGAGATATCTAAGCTGGCCTGTGCATACAGTAAAACAACAAATTTGACTGGATCTATACTGTTGGAACTCAACCAAGAATTTGGAGAAGTGCAAATTGTAGCGCTCCAAAGTCTTACAACTACAGACTATTTACTGTTAAAAGAACATATGGCATGTGAACAGTCCCCAGGAATGGGTTGTTTTAATTTGTCTGATTTCTCTCAGACTGTTCAAGTTCAGTTGGACAATATCCACCATGTCATAGATAAGTTTTCACAAATGCCTAAGGTGCCTAACTGGTTTTCTTGGTTTCACTGGAGATGGCTGGTAATTACAGATATGCTTTGGTTATGTAACTATACTCCTATTATGTTAATGTGTGTGCACAATTTAAGTAGTAGCTTAAAACCTATTCATGCTGAAGTACTCTAGAAGAAGATATGCCAAAGAAATAATCAATCTTCCCATGTTTTCTTCCACCTGCTACTTCTATAGCTTTTCTTCTTCCTTCCTAATTACAACCCTTAAATAGAATTCGTGCCTCGTATCAAATTTATCGAGTATCATAATTCTTCCAAGTGGTAAAGATACCTCAAGACAAATGCTGGGCATAGAAGCCACAGGGCATAAATATGCAAAGATGTAAAAAGCTAACCTTTTCAAACAATAAGGCTTCTCTCTCACTTACCAACTTCACATTTCCCTGTATGGCCCCGGAAGATGACTGGTTAGCCAGAGACGGGTAAGATTCCTCAAGGGAGGAACAACCTAAGACAGGCACAGTCGCAGGGGGGCCATCAGGTGAGAAATTGGGGATCAACAGAGGTGAGGCTTAGAACCTCACCCCCCCTGTTCTGAGAGAAATCTTCTGCATACGTGGACGTTTTATTGCCCTGGTCTAGCTTGGATTAACACATAGTCTACAGGCACACACCTGATCATCTACATTTGCTCTCTTACAACACTAAACTATGTTTTCTACCTTTATCTTGTATCTACCTACCACTTCAGCATTTTATTAAAAATAATAATAATAAAGAGAGAAATGTAGTATCCACACATAAATCAAGTATAAAAACCAAATGAGTATTCATATTTGAACTGACTGTTTAGAGTTCATAATGCATGAGCAAAACTGAAAGTTTCTGTGATGACTGCCCTTGTACTGTTCACTATGTAACTTATTCATTATGTAAGAATTTGTTCTCCATGTAAGAACTTGTTTGTTATGCCTCAGAAGATTGGAGACTGACGAAAATTAGGCTTGGGGTGGATTAATGATTGTGCATTGAGCATTGACTCCCCTATACAGAATTTTATTGTCGTTAACAATCTTTTGATCAATAAATATGAGAGATGCCCTCACAAAGAAAAAAAAAAAAAAAAAAAAAGGACAGACTTCCAATGGTAAAATAAATAAGTAACCGGGATGTAATGTATAGCATAAGGAATATAGTCAAGATATTGTAACAGCTTGGTAGGGTGATAGCTGGAACCTCGAATTATGTATATAAATGTTCTACCACTGTGTTGTACACTTGAAACTAATGTAATGTAATACTGTGCGTCAACTACCCTTCAATAAAAAAATAATTATTAAAAAAAAAAAAAAAAAGTTCCAGCAAAGCTCATTTAAAAGAGCCTGTGTAATCAATTGCTCTTCTTGGTGCACTTATGCAAATAATAAAGCCAAGTGTTAATTATTTTCTTAATCTGGTTACTTCTAATAAAAATGAGGGTGATTTTGGAGAAAAGTATTGTTTCAATAATGCAGCCTTGTCCATACTAAATCCTAGTACTAGTCATTGAGACATAAACTAGATCCAGAATTCTAGCTTCTTCAAAATATCTGGCTATAATTTCCCGGAGGTTTTAGTTTTCTCCTGTCATTTCAATTAAAGTTTTACTATTTCTAGTTCTTATATTCAACCATGAATTCTTAATCTCATCAAGTTTGTCCTTCCAGAATGGAAAATCCAAATCCAGATATTGCTACTTAACTTAATAACATGATTTGTTCTATCTTGCCTAGAAGCCACAAAACTGCAAATAGTAATAGAAATGGAACCTGGAATAGAAGTGCCCATCTGCAGAGGCCCTCTCAACTGTCCACTGATGGAGACCTAGCTGCACCCCTTACTGCACCCCCTCTCACCATGAAGCAGCCAGAGCAGTCATCACCCCCTTTCCCCAGCAGCAGCTAGGGTCTCTATCTGTAGAGGGGGGAATGAGACAGGGACCATGGATGTAGTCAGAGTAGAGTGAAGGCCTCTGGAGGGGGCAGGGCAGGATATTTTCAGTCAGAGCAATGTAACTACATGCAAGGAAACCGCCCCCCCATGATGCCCCTTGTCAGCCAGAAGTAGCCAGATCGAGTCATGGCCCATTATGACCAAAAGGCTGGAATGTAAGGCTGGAGGCATGGGAGGGAAGGGCGAGGACAGTGCAGGCAGAGCAGAGACCGTGCCAAGTAGCTCTGTGCCGTATGGGGAAAGAATGAACAGCTCTTCCTGGATTCCAGTCCCATGACGTGCTGACAAACCCCAGATGCAGACCCCCTCCATCCAGAAGGAGGAGACCTCTGGCTGTCCATCACCCAACCCTGAGCCAATAAAAAATTCCCCACCTACCCCTAGCACAGCCCACTTCCCGCTCCCTTCCCTGTTCTCTTAAAAACTCCCTGCCTCCCCTCCTGGGTGCAAACTTCTCCAGCCTGTATTTCAGACTGATGAACCTCACCCGGGAATTGCGCTCAAACTGCCTGGCCCTTTGTTGCCTCTCGTTGCCTGCTTATTTTGGCTAGAATTTATCTTACAGGCCCCACTGAGATGAACTACATGTTGTACCATGAACTACATGTCCTGTACCAGGACAAGGACTTTGGTAAATGAGACAAGGGCTTGTCTTTACTGTTTCATGCACTAAAGAAGTCAGACCCAAGGGCAATCCCCTCTTTTTCCATAGGGAAGATGAATCACTCCTCATGCTTCTTTAGGCAGGGGGAAGGTTTCACAACTCCTGTGGGAAACTTATTGACTTGTACCCATGCCCTAAATGTCTCTAAAGAGGGCAACTTCTCAAAATTAGGCATCCCCCAAGTGGATGTTTGGTGGTACTGTGGAAAGGGGAACCTGCACTACTCATTGCCACCCAACTGGACTGGGACTTGTGCTTTAGTCCAATTGGCTATTCCATTTACCCTGGCATTTCTCTCCACACCCAATGAAAAAAGTTTTCCTAGAAAATCGCAGATCATTACTGCATGATAAATTCTAGCTGAAATAAGCAGGCGACGAGAGGCAACAAAGGGCCAGGAGTTTATTTGAGTGCAATTCCCAGGCGAGGTTCCCCGGTCCGGCTATCACAGGCCAGGGAAGTTGCACCCAGGAGGAGAGGTGGGGAGTTTTTAAGAGAACAGGGAAGGCAGGGGGAAGTGGGCTGCGCTAGGGGTATGTGGGGAATTTTTTTATTGGCTCAGGGTCAGGTGATGGACAGCCAGAGGTCTCCTTCCGGATGGAGGGGGTTTGCATCCGGGGTTTGTCAGCACATCATGGGACTGGAATCCAGGAAGAGCAGTTCATTCCTTCCCCATATGGCACAGAGCTACTTGGTGCTGTCTCTGCTCCGCCTGCCTTGTCTTCGCCCTTCTCCCTCCAGTGCCTCCAGCCTTACAATTAGAAGGATCCATTGACTCAATTGGTGTCCCTAGGGGAGTCCCAATGAATTTAAAGCTAAAAACCAAATAACTGTAGGGTTTAAATCAGCACTATTTTGGTGGTCCACCATCAACAAAAAGGTAAATTTGGTCAGTTGTATTTACTATAATCAACAAAATGTTATTAACTATACCAGGGATGCTCTTCCAGGAGTAGCTAGCCAACTAGATGCTACCAGCAAGATGGCCTGGGAAAACAGAATAGCATATGTTAGCAGAAAAAGGAGTCATCTGTGTTATGTTAGGAGGAAAATACTGTACTTTGATCCCAAATAATACTTCCCCTGATGGTACTGTTACTAAAGCCCTACAGGGACTCCCCACTTTAGCTAATGAATTAGCTGAAAACTCTGGCACCAGTGACCCTTTTACAGACTGGTTGGAAGAATGGTTTGGAAAATGGAAAGGTATGATCGCCTCTGTTTTAACATCCCTTGTTATAGTTGCGGGAGTTGTAACTGCTGTAGGCTGCTCTATCATCCCTTGGGTGAGAGGCTTGGCTCAAAAGCTATAGAGGCAGCCATAAACAAGCAAATACCTATGGCTTACACCCAAAATAATCTTATGTTATTAGAAGAAAAATTGAACTATGAGGAAGAGAGTAAAAAGCTATTAGAGAAATTTGAGAAAGGACCAAGCATAAATTAAAATACATTACTGGGAATAAAATCAGAAATTCTTAAATAAAAAGAGAGGGGAACTGTTAGGAAAGAGTATAAAACCTAAATGTGATTTATTCCCACCAGGATGTTCAAACATTTTAACAGTAAGATATGAACAAAGGGCCACGTGGTGGAAGCTGCTCGGGCTGAGAGTGGGGGTGGGGGAATTGATGAGGGCCTGGTGATACCTGTTTGGGTTTTTTAAAACCTACCAATAATATTAAGACAAATGTAAAAGAAAGAAACAACGGGCTTAGGCGACGTCCGGGGAAGACTGTGAACCCTGTAGTACTCAGCCAATGAGGAACCAGGGGAGGGACTCGCGCACTAGGAGATAAATTATTGGTGCCAAACTCCCCAGGTGTGCCTGCCCACCAGACACCCGATCTTGCAAGACCGTCATTAAAGCCTCGCTCCGCTGTTCTCTTTGTCTCCATGTCCACTTATTGAATTTGGACCAGTGAGTGTGTTTCTCACACCCACGTGCACATGTTGATCAGAAATCTGTTGAATGAATACTCAAGAGAGATAAACCTCTGTGAATCTCCAGAATTTTCTGTGTAAATTTTTCCTCTCCAATAGCCAGTCCTGCACCTCCAGATTTCTAGTCTCTCCATTCTCCCAAACCTGTACCCTTAACTCAGGGAGTCTGCTGAGCTCCCCTTGGAGTGCCCTTCCCTGTACCACCTCCATAACCACTCATCCAGTAAAATGGAGCAATCCATGTGTCCCCCTCATTAGTTAATTTCACAGGAATCGCTGTCCTTCATGGCCTACTATTCAACCAATGTCTCAAAAACCGCTGCTTCATATGCTTTGTACAGTTGTGAGCTTGCTCCACTCAGAAGGGTCAGTCTGGTTCCTGTTGCCCCACTTTGACTGGAAGCAGAAGATTGACTATACACCTCCAATTCTATCTTTCACACCTATCATTTTATTACCCAATATTTTTGTCTCTCTGTTAATTTATTTCACCTATGACAGTTTTCTTAAGTCAATTTTATACTTAGTTCATCTAAATATCGAAGTGCTATTGATATAGATGATGATATTTCTTCATCTTTGCTAAGATCTGTTTCCAATGCAGAAGTGAACTATAGAAAAATAATGCATATAGTACAGAATGTACTATTAAGTGAATAAATTGATGAAATCATACCTCCTTTGCAATGCTATTGTAAAAATTAATGAAATAATATCTGGCTAAGCATCTAGCACTAGAACATATTTAAGAAAATAGCAATTTATCTCTATTTCGTACCCACCACCAAATCTTACCACCTCCGATCTCTTTCCTTCTCTTTCCTCTTTTTTTGTGATCCCATGAGGTTAAATTATTAATCTTTTTCTTCCAGCATGTTCTGAATATTTCTCATGTTTTCCCCACTCATGCAGGTCTGGCTTTAAAGCTCCTGTGGGGCCCATTTCACCACTGTAGCTCATTGCTCTCCACGATGATATATAATCTAACTAGATCTAGAATATGCTCAACTCCTGTCATTCAGAGTAACTGTTGCTGAGTCTTTTTCCCCTTATTTTTAAGATTTAATGGTTATTTTGTTGGAAAAGACAGAGAAAGGATTTCAGGGACAATTACTCTTCAAATTAAGGGAAGTCATTAACACTCAATCAAGCTCACAATGGGGTCCAAAGTCATCCAAACATATAGCTCCTGTTCTTAATTTAGCTAACTCTTTGAGGAATCTTCATTACATCCTTTCTTATTTTGAAAATAAGAATCAAAGGCAATCCATTTAGATAGGATCAGGCCCACTACTTGAAGCAATTCAATTATCATGTCAGCAGGCAGCATCCCACAACAGTCAGTCAGCAAGGAATTTGAAATCACCAACAGCAGCACAAAGAGTTATCACTGGTTCCTAATTATCAGGCACGTGTTAGACGACAGCCATTTGGCACAGAGGTTGGTAACCCAATTTTTCTTCTCTTTTCATGTGCAAAGGCAATTGATGACTGTTAGCATATTTCATTTTTCTGAATTGTATTACATCCCCCTTATGGCAAGTTATTTGGTTATCCAAGATCAGAGAAACCCATGTGCCTGTCAAACTAGTCCCCCTTCAAATTTCCCTGGTAATGACAAATCTCTTTTCCATCTACTCAGAATCCAAGACTTGAATCCATCTTCCACAAATGCCTTCCCTCCTCACAGTGCACCCTGACTTTGGCCCTTTCAACTAATGCGATCCACAGAGAAAGCACACACACTAAACTGCTGGCTTGAAAAGGTGAAATTCAGACACCAGCTAGTATTCAGGTTAATAACCTTGGTACCAATTTGACCTCATTTAGAAGTTAAGTCTTCCCAGCTCTGTCAGGCTCTAATAACTCTGCATTATTCCCATCTTTGGTATCTGGATTCTATTATGTAGGTTTGGCCTTCCCCATTCAATCCATGCTTTTCCCAAGGAATAGGGCATGATAGTGCTGCTGGATCACTGCATTCCATTAAAATCTCCTCCTCCCTTTCTGACTTTAGAGAACCCAGACTGGCTGCCAACACCTGCCCAGCATCCTGGGCAAGCCAGCCTAGCCCTCTAACCACATACCTTCAGTCTGTATCTGTAACCCAACTGCATTCTATAAGCGCACGCACACACACACACAGGCTAGGAGGAGGGCCTTTGCCTTAAATCTACATCTATCGAAGTCCCATTTCTATTACATTACAACACAGACCGATACAGATGGGGGATGCTATGCTACAGCATAAATATGCAGCATTAGGCACATGACTGTTTTTTTGCTGGTTTAGTAGCCACAGAAGGGATGGAAGAGGCCCTAGTGCCACATAATCTTCTTATGTGTAATCTCCAGGATCTGGCCTTTACCCTTGATTGCTCACATTAGAAGTGATGCAGAAATTCCCACTAAGAATTTATTATGTGGCTACAATTATAAGGGGCATCCAGAGCTTGCAGATAGTGGAGAATCCCAAACAGTTCCTTAAAATTTACACAGCAGCTTAGGAGGAATATGTGTGCTTTAACCTGGCAGACAAGTAAGTCCTAAATTTTATGAACATAAAACCTCCCTGCAAGCCACACAGTTGGGTTGTGTAGTTCTGCTCTAAGGATGTAAGAAATACCAAAATTTACCCACAGACTCCAGGGCAACAGCCAGTCAACTAAGTGGAGCTGTTGGTCCCAGGATAAGAAAATTCCTCTCTATAGACCCATGTCACCAAGGCCTCAGGGAAACATGGTGTTTGGGTTCTTGAACACTTGACCTCATCATTCAGCTAGAGTCAACTTGCCTGTTGACTTAGGAATGATATGGAAGACAGATTTTTATATTTAGAGGGTTTTCTTCAGTGTGACAATAGGGTCTTGCTCCAAGAGCAGGGAGATGAAGAGGCAATGAAGTGTCCTCAGGCCCCCATTGACTACCCCCTCCCCTTCCCAGCCCACCAGCAGAAAGGGACAAGAGAGACAGGGAGGGAGGGAGAAGACAGCCATTTCCACAAGGTGCCATAGCCTTCTCATCCCTTGGTCTCCTCCAGCAGAATGTGACCTATGCAAAGAAACCTTGAAGCCTTCAAATAACGAGATAAAAATTGTTGAGGACTCACTAGTCATTTGGGGTGACAGTTTGTGGGTATAGGTGTTCCCCCTTGTTGTGAGCTCTCTGTCGGAACTGCAGAATATTTCAAAGGCGAGTCTGTTCTAGGCAGTGTTAGTGAAATGTTCATCCATAATTTGCGGTGTCTTAGGGTGGGTGTGGCTTCACTCTTTCACTCCCTTATGAGAAAATATTTATAAATCAAAGTCAAACTTATCCCAAGAACGACATTTTTCTGAGAGAATCAAGCTAAATTCATTGTTAAAGGAAAACTTTTCTTTTTCTACAGAGGCACATACAGTAACCAGAACACTTGACATTTCATGTGTAGCATGTGTTTTAAGATTAAAGGAGACTTAGGAGTTCATGTGAAGAGGCGGGCTAGTTGATTTACATTTATGTTTATGCAAGTGTTCCCTTAAATAAATAACTTCCCAAGGCAAATTAATGCTCTTAACTGCCAACCTTCCTTACTGCCACAGTTATTTACGGAGAAATTGCTGTGAGCTAAGGCCCCTGTGGACACCACAGTCTCATTGAAAAAATGCAGAGATGTATATAAGTACAAATTGTGACAAATATATTTAAGGAAAATTATAGAGCACTTACACTGGTGTAGATCCCATTTGGGGCAGGTGTAGGGCAGGCAGAGAAGGTGTCCCAAAAAAGCTGAGAATCCAGCTGAGATCTGAACTGTAAGCAGGAATTTAATTAGGTGAAGGGGGAAATAGCTTTCTAGGGAGAGGAAGCATTGCACCCAAAGGTTTGACATATGAGGGGGAAAGGAGGGGTGGGAGGGATCTGAAAGATTTCTGGCCCTTGGCAGTGGGGAACATAAAGCTGAAATTGTAGAGTAGTTGGATTGGGATAGGGCCTTGGCAGACACATGAGGAATTTGATCTCTATCCAGGGAATTGGAGTCACTGGATAGCTTAACTATCAGGACTGAGAACTGAGACCATTCACGTCAGCATCATTTGTTTGTTTCAGGAGATTCTCGCTCAGAAAGCTAAGGCTGTAAATCAATGAATAACTTTATTGTTTGCTTTAGGAAATTCCTGCCAACCCATCTGTCCAGAAAAGCACTTGACTCATAGCTCCCATCAGGAGGAGAGAGTGTTCACTTGTAAAAATAGCTTGCGTATCACACAACGGTTCATCTATCAAGAACTGCATCAAGACTCTCACCTTGCTGTGCCCACAGATCAGTTCTAAACTGTTACCTGATGAACTGTGTCCCAATTGGTTTGCCTTGAAATACCCACCTTAACCCCATTGAGGACAGACCTGGAGCCAGCAAATAACCTCCTGCAGCTTCCTTCCCCTTCTGAGACACCAAGACGTTCAAGGCAGTGCTCTCCCACACAGTAAGGTTAATGAACTTAGCTTTGCTTGACCAACAGATTTTCTCAAGGTCTTTTGCAGAACTGGCTCTTGTCAATCCTAAGAGCGAGAAGAAAGTGAGCGATAGGTTCAGTTTGGTGTTTGAATTTGGCTGCAGTTTGGTGAGTAGATTGAATCCAGCTTAGAATCACTGCATGGGTGCAGGAAAGCAACATTGTTCTACTCCAGAGAAGAGGTGAAAGAAGTTTGGAACTTGGACAGGACAATGGAGAAGGAGGCAAATGGATGGATTAGAGACATGTTTTGGAGATAATCCAACAGGGCGAGCTAAGAGATCTGACAGTGGGGGGAGAGAGACAGAGGTATGAAGCATGAATTACAAATTTTGGTTTGTTAACCTTAGATAGAAAATGATGCCATTCACTGAGATGGAAACATGGTCTAAGGAACAGGTTCGAAGAGGGATGTGGGGCTGGCGGGAGGGAATCATGAGTCAGTTTGGGGCATGCTGAGTTTGAGTGAGGCTGTCCAAGAAGCACCTGAACACGGGGTTGCAGAACTCAGAAAGGTCTGAGAAACAGCAATGGCCAAGTGCTCAGAAAATATTTGTTCTCACCTCCCCTGCAGTCCCTGTTAATATTTCTTAATATTTCAGATCAAAAGGCCTTTTATACTGCTGTCCTCCGACTTCAATGGCATAAAGCAGACAGGAAAATTCTTAGACTCTGGTTTGAGAAAGGGGCCATGACAGCATGATTCATTGGTGCCCTTTGAGAACAACCCAGTCCTTGATGCTTCTGTTTGCCAAGTAACTGTGGGATGCCAGACACAGCCAGATTGCTAGGACTAGTCCACACTGACTCTTTCCTCTCTGTAAAGCTACAGCAGAGTGAAGATGCTTAGAGTCTGAGCTGTGCGTTGTGGAGGATTTAGACTTGACTCTTGCATCCACCACTCCCTAATCTGATAATCTTGGAGAATTTTCTTGAATTATTTGACTCCCAGGTTCCCCAGCTGTCAAATGAGGATAGTAATAATTCTCACCTTGAACAGGGTTTTGTGAGGTGTAAATAAGACCATGGAAATGTCCTAGCTGGCACTGCATGTGGCATGTAGTAGGGACACAGTAAATGTTAGCTAGCGCTACAACCATCCTTGGTTTTCTGCATTAGAGGATCCTCAAACTTGTAGACTTTGACACTACACCTGTAGAACTAACAGGTTAAAGGAACAGAAAACCTGTATTATTCTTCTACTTTTGGTTACTGACCTCTACGTACTCCCTCTCCCCCTGGGGGTCTTTGTTTGAAGGGTCTTGGTATCCAGTGCTTCATTTGATCAGTCTCATTCCAGTAAAGAAGGAAGGGAAAAATGGGAAGAAGACTGAGAGCCTTCATTTTTCTCCACCTGTGAATCCAGTGGAACCTAGGGTTGTCCTTCATGCTGTTAAATGAGTTTTCTCTGAAGAGCTGGCCAAGAATGGTGTGTCAAGCTACTACTAGAGCGGGCTCCCTAAAGCCAGGAGCTTCCTGAAAAGGGAGCATTTTTGTGCATTTGGTTGGATTAAGCCATTTAATCCAATTTCGCTTGAGTTAAACCATATACAATAAATCTTAAACAAATTAGGACAAATCAAACCAGTTCTAATGGGTTGCATGAATTCCCACAAGATCAAGCTGGCTCAAATGGGATGTGATCAAAGTTGAAGGCATAAATTTGCTACAAAATGGAATCAGGTCAGTTCGAATTATATTAGTTAAGTTCTGACCAGGTTAAATTAAGAGAAATCAAACTGGTCCTGAAGAGGTTAAATTGAATCTAATTTTTTTTCCCCAGTTCAAAATTGGTTCTAATTGAGCCAAGGGGATTAAGTTCAAGTTATATCAATCTCTTTCCAGTTCGATTAGATAAATGTGAATAGGGCAAAGCTGACTCTGCTCTGAATCAAGCAGAGTGGATTCCAAACAGTTTAAATGGAATCAAACTTTATCAACCAAGGTTCATTTCTGAGCTGTCTGAAAAAACAAAATGCTCTAAGGACTGGTGCATGTGTCAAAGTGGCAAAAAGTACAAGTTGCTTGCCAGCGTCCATTCTCATATTTTTTCTTTGCTACTAACAGAACTACTTACATTGTTGTGGGCATCAATATATCTAGCTACAAAACAAAACAAAGATCTTTAAAAACACCGTATTTCCCAGTTTCCCCTGAAGAGAAGGTGTCACAAAGGAGAGGATGGGTTGGCTTCTGGGACAGTTTCTTTTTATTTCTTGCTACCTGAAATGTGGAGGAGATGGCTGGAGCCACAGTGCTTAAACTGCACCTGTGAGTAAAATTTGATGATTGAATTCATCCCTAAGGATCGAAGAGAATATGTATAGAGGGATCCAGGGTCCATGACAACATAGTGGAGGTGCCATCCACTTGTTAAAAGCCTTCAATGTTCCTCCCAAATCTCCACAACACTCCCCAATCTCACTGAAGGGTGTAGTTGCAAGCACCTGACCTCTCTGCCCAAAGGCTTCCTAGGGCCTTAGGACCATGGTCAGGTTTGTCAAGGGACCCTTAGGATCAGGCCTCACCCAGTTAATCCACTTATCTGTTCACCCCTTATCTACCTCACCCCTCAGATGGGACATACCTGAGGTATGTTTTACATCCCTTCCCAGAGATCAAGGGCAGGGCAGAGGCCCAGGTGTCTTACTAATTTGCTCTAATGTTGACTATGTTGGCTTCCTTCCCTTCTCTGTCTCACTTTATTCCCTCCCAGGAGTTTCCTGGACTCACCAAATGAATTGGCTGCTTGCTCTCAAATCCTTGTTCACGTCTGCTTATGGAGTAACAAAATGTAAGTCCCCATCCCTGGCTGGTCTGCCTTGGGATTTCTTTTGAATAAAGAAAAATAAACCCCTCAAGTGGAACCACAGTTATTAGGTTTTCTGTTGTATACAGTGAAACCTCATCCTCTCTGATCAATTAGCAATATGATAGTTCCTTGAGATGAAATCCCTTTATGTTACTAGATCTTTTTGCTGTAAAGAGCCTGTGGGAAAATGGAAATTCCTATGGACAGGATGCTCACCTGACCTTAAACTACTTGATGATGTAACTGGCCTACTGCTAGACTACCTGCTTCCATAACCATAGGCAATAAGCTATCACTGACTGAGTCACTATGTAAAGAGCTCTGCTCAGGGCTCTGGGTGGAGGCAGAGATGGAGGAGGATTATGGACCTGCAGATTGTTGGATGCAGACATGATTCTAGTGCTCAATGGAGTGCCATGAGAATAAAGCTGGGTATTAACCCTTTTACCCCAAGAAATTCCATTGTCATTTCTCACTCTCACTGAATTCATAGTGAATTTTCCCAGGGCTGAATCCCATTGCAAGAAAACTGATGTAGTTGGCAGGATTATTATAACCAAAGACGTGGTATTATAACCAAATGGCTGGGGTCTCTGTGGCTTGAATGAATTTGCCAACCTATTAGATTCTGGTCACAACTGTGGACTTGATAGAGAAACAATTGGGTGCCATGTACCACTCCTTGCTGGCTACAGAACCCATTACAGAAACAGCCCCAATAAAGGTAATAACCACTTATCCCATCATGGGGTGGGTACAAAATTTGACCCAAAAGCTGTGGAGTGGTGTGGTACAGATGCATACACTGGCCAAGTGGGGCATGTAACTACAGCAGTATAATGCCCTCTCTCCTAGCCCCTTGAGTGAAGAGCTCCCACATTTATTGGGGCCAGTGACATATACTAGTGAAAGGCAGGAAGAATTTACTTTAGAGCTGAAAGTAGCAGATAGTCCTTACCAGCAGGGAAGAGCCCTATACCCAAAGATGCATGGTATACAGATGGCTCCAGCCATGGGCAGCCCCTGAAATGGAAGGCTGTAGCTTTCTATCCTAAGACTGAAGCAATATAGATGGAAGTTGGTGAGGGGAAGAGCAGTCAATGAGTAGAGCTGTGGCCAGTGTGGCTTGTGATCAGCCAGGAGCCCTCCCAAATAGTTGTCTGCACTGAGAGCTGAACCGTCTATCAGGGCTTGATCCTGTGACTACTGACATGGTATTATGCCAACTGGTTGGTCGGTCACCAACGCATTTGGGTGCAAGAATTGTGGCAAGACTTATGGGCCTTTGGTCAGACTACAATTACAGTATATCATGTGACAGGTTATTTGCCACTGGCATCCCCAGGAAACAATGAAACAGATGAATTGGCCCAGGTACACTGGCTAGAAGGAAAGCCTGCCTCTGATTTGGCCCAGTAGTTACATCATCATTGTTGCATGCAGAACAAAAGACAATGTGGGCTATAGCCCATGGTGGGGCTTGACTTCGACCTTTGAAGAAGTCAGTAGAGCCCAGCATGAGTGCATTGTATACTTTAAAAGGGACTTATACCAAGTTCTACAGCAACATGGGACAATAGCTAAGGGACCAATACCCCTCATCAGGTGGCAGAGAGACTATATTGGGCCTCTGCCCATGTCAGAAGGGTAATAATATGCCACGATTTGTGTGGACACAGCTACTGGACTTCTGGTTACTTTTCCTTACATGTTTTACAGACCAGTGGATGACGAAAAGAGGCCTGGAGCATCTCTTTGCAGCCTATGGCTGACTGGAGGTAATTGAGAGTGATCAAGGCACCCACTTTATGGGACATGCATTACAAGAATGGGTGCACAATTAGGAATCAAATGGAAGTTTCATGTACCATACAATCCTACTTGCAGCAGTCATGATAAAGAGGTACAATGGTTTATTAAAATCTGGACCGAAGTCAGACACCAATAGTTACGAGAATGGTCAGTCCGCTTACGGACAGTGCTACAGCATTTGAATGAGAAGCTCCAGAAGGGAGCACTGAGTCCTGTAGAAATGCTAACACATACTGCTGCCTCCCCTATACAACTTCAAGTACAAACCAAGGAGGAATCATTGAAGCCAAGGTTCAGCCACCAAAATAGTATCTTGCTGCCAGCACCAACTGCACTGAACCCTGGAGACTCTGTAGTGGACGTGGCCTTGGACATTTCAACACATGGACCAATGATGGCTGGCTCTCCTGGCACCTTGGGAACAAGGCCTAGAAACTGGCCTCCTGTGTATTCCTGGAGTAACAGCAGAGTGGCTCCCAAAGATCACAGTTGTATATCCTGAACAGCCAAAAGGTAGGAGCATCTTGCTGGGGAGTTTTATTAGATCATTATGGCCAGTGCATGCACTTCCAGTGCCACTATATACACACCTTCCAGTAACTCCCACAGGGAGAAGGGTAAAGGTATGGTATACTAGACCTGGAAGGGACCCCCTTCCTACACAGTCCTATCATAGGACCACTCATTTGCATGCATCCTACCTGATGGACAAGACTTGCCTATGTTGGTGTCATCAAAACATGTAAATTATTGCCCTTAAGGCTAACATTCTCTGATGTCTTTGTGGACTGGGTATACACCCTAGCAAAACACTGCTACTCACAGGGGTGCATGGAGCTCCCTATCAGTACTGCTACTGACCTCCCCCAGAAAGTAGGAGTCATGAACTCATCTGAGTAGAATTGGTTTTGAATACAGCTGGAATAACCTCTGCAGGCTTGCAGATTATTATAATTTTTGTTACCTGTATCAGAATTTTGTTGTATCATAATTTTTGTTATCTGTATGTTGTTGTTATTCTCTGTTCCTATTGTGGAATCTAGTTACAACACTCCAGCTTTCTCTCACAGAGACCAGTGTGGAATATTGAAAGCATATAGATTGTGAGGTGAGAATCCTGGAGGGGTGCAGTGTGGGGAAAATGGAAGTTCCTGTGGCCAGGATCCTCACCTGACCCTTACCTACTTGATCATGTAATCTGCCTGCTGCTACGCTACTGCTTCCACAACCAAAGTCAGAAAGCTATTATTAACTGAGTCACTATATAAAGAGCTCTGCCCAGTGCTCTGGGTGGACGCAGAGATGGAGGTGGATTATGGACTGCAGACTGTTGGATGCAGATGTGATCCTAGTGCTCGAAGTATGGCCATAAGAATAAAGCCAGGTATTAACCCTTTTTTATCATCCAGGGTTGCTGCTCCCTGGCTCAATGGTTGGCCTGTTTCTCTTTTATATCTGTGAACACTCTCTAGACAATCTCATCCAAACCCAAACCATAATCTGAAATTTCATCCCTATTTTGATGGCTCTCAAATTTATATTTTTAGCCCCAACTTTCCTCCTGAAATTGAGACCCATAAATTATTACTTCTATCATTGATTGACATAGCTCAAATTTTACATGACTGAAACTACGTAAAGTTACACTTCTTGCAGCCCTCATCTCAGTAGATGGCATTTCTTTCTTATATTGCCCAAATGAAAGGTATACAAAACTGTCCTTAAAATCCCATCCACTCCTCTTCACACATTCCACTCCTCTAGCTGACCCTGTCAACACCACCATTAAATGCCTCCGGAACTGGACCCCTTTTCACCACCTCCTTCACTGCAGCTCTACTGTAAACTATCATGATTTCATGTTTGAACTGTTGCGGTTGCCTGACATTGGGTCTCCCTGAGTCCACACTTGCCTGTATACAACATATTCTCCAAATTAATCAGAGTGGTCTTTCTAAAATACAAACTGAGCACAGCAATAAGCCGCTGGGACTCCCCTCCAGTGTGCTTCCATCTAAGTCCCCACCCACAGGACCGGGTATACTGACTCCCAGAAACTTCTTTGACTTCATCATCTTCCACTCACCCCATGATTACCTCTGCTCCAGCCAAGCTTACCTCCATGTTGGTCTGTAAATGCACCACGAATACCGCTCTTTAGGCCTTCTTCCCATGTGCTCCACCTGGAACATCCTTTCTCCAGAAACCATGTGAGCTCTCCCTCACTTCTTCTCCTCCACCTGATCAGAGGTCCTGCCTAACAAACTTTTCTCCAATAACACATCCCCCTTACCCTTCGTACTCTTTCTTTTACTGTCCTTACTTTTCCTTTAAAACACTTACTACCCACTGACTTGTTACCTATTTACTTGTTTATTGCCCCAGATAGAGTGAAAGCTCTGGAAGATGAGGGAGTTTGTTTCATTCACTGTGTGTCTCCAGAACCTAGAAACTGCCTGGGACACAGCAGGCCACACTGTCAAAGTGTTTTGTTAGGGAATGAATTACAAAATTTATATTAAAGCGTTATTCCTGGATGGGGTGTGGTACATCTGAACATGTGAAGTAAAAAATAATGGAATTTTTTTAAAAGTATCTGATAGCAGCTGTTTTCTTCATTGATCAAGAGATTGTCATCTCTCCAAAACAGGACCAACAGGAGCGGAGCTGTGGCTGACCCATTCCCCAAGGCTTGCTGGTAGATGAAGGAAGATCAAACAAGAGGCAAATCCATTCTTTGCTATTACTACTTTTTCCATTTTATTAAAGGTGTTATCTAAAAAACAGACAGCTTCCAACTTACTCTGTTATTTAGCTAAAATGCCAACTGAGCCCAATTCACTTTCTTTAAATTTTTAATTTTTTAATTCAGGTATCATTGATATACACTCTTACAAAGGTTTCACATGAGCAACATTGTGGTTTCAACATTCACCCATATTATCAAGTCCCCCCTGACCCCACTGCAATCACTGTCCATCAGTGTAGGAAGATGCTGTAGTCTTTACTCATCTTCTCCATGCTGTACTGCCTTCCCTGTGACCTACCTATACTATGTGTGCTAATTATAGTGCCCCTTAAACCCCTTCTTCCTCCCTCCCCACCCACCCTCCCCCACCCTTCCCTTTGGTAACCACTAGTCCCTTGGAGTCTGAGTCTGCTGTTGTTCTGTTCCTTCAGTTTTGCTTTGCTGTGATACTCCACAAATGAGGGAAATCAATTGGTACTTGTCTTTCACTGCCTGAGCCCAATTCACTTTCAAAACGTATTGGTGCAATCCAGGTCAGAGGAGATGATTTTTAAAAAGCCAACAACAGTAAGTGTGTGTTAATGTTGCTTTTTATTTCACGGAACCCAAATGATGGCAAACATTAATTTGGGGAACATTTTACATAGACATTAACACAAAAAGGCAAATAAGAAATGCAAAACACACATTCACACAAATAGCTATCACTGGAAATTAAAGTAATTCAGAGAAAGATTAAAATATTCTTTGACCAGTGGTGATATTGAAAAACCACACACCCTAAAATGAAAATATGAATAAAAGCAAATTGTACACATCTGCTGTTTACTCTTCAAAACTGAAATGACACAAGTTAACAATGGAAAAGGTTATTGACATGCTAATCTAATACTTGAACCCTCTTTAATCTTTTGTCTTTCAAACCAGAGCTTTTAGGTTCATAATCTTACCTTGTTAACTCTGCACCCACACCTCTGAATTGTTTATTTCTTAGACAAATAAAATTCTCCTAGAAATCGAAGACCACGATCACAGAGAGAAGTACACTCATCCACTCCCAGGATAAATAAAAGGCCTCTAATTCCCAGATTCTCTGCCTAATAAGAAATCACGTAATAGTCTACATGGACATTTCAAAGCTTGAGAAAGGGAATGTTGTTTAACCCTGGACTTCGTTGTGGTTATTTCCTACAAGCAGAGAGCAAGATAAGCAGCGGGCCCCCGGATCTAAAAGAGGTACATAGTTAGAGACATCTCTACCTGATGTCCACTCCCAGCAATGACACAAACGATTGGGGGAAGTGAAGAATGACTATTGCTTTGGCGGCGAAGGCCACACTACAAAGCGTTTGCCTTTTACCCTTATCTGTAATTCGGGAAATGAAGAACAGATAATGGTTAGTTTTAACTTTTGAGAATAAACATGTATCCTGCATAAAATACACACTTTTATAAAGTAAACATCTTCTATAGCTTCTCTTTCAAAAAATTGCTTTGATAATAGTTGTCCCTAAATTTGTGCTACAGATGCCACAGCTGTAGTTCCAAAGACTGGCTCACGGGCCGCTTCAACATTAGTTATCCCTGGGCTGGCAAACATCAGAGTCATTATTCAGTCATCACAAGGTTTAACGAAACCACATCTTCTCAGATTTCACCTTGCTTCAGAATCACCTGGCAGGCTCGTTAAAATCGGACTACTGGGCCTCACCCCAGAGCTTCTGATCCAGTAGGTCTGGGTGGGCTGAGAATCTGTATTTTTAACAAGTTCCCAGCTGATGTTAGTGTTGTTGATTTCAGGGACCCACTTTGAGAACTACTGCCTTAAACTATTAATTTATATGTTCTTTAAAGAGCAGTGAAAGCTGAGAAGGCAGCCCCCACCCCCACCCCCCGCTCCCCATGATACTTTCTAAGCTCTCTTCTAGCCTGTGTCACAGGGACAATCTGGGAGAAAATCCACTTTTCGCTTCCTCCTTTATAGCAACAGCAGTGCGATGGCGGCTAAAGAGTCCTGAACGTGATTCGCTTAGCATTTTGGCTCTGCTGGCCAGGACGGGGCGTGTGCCCTATTCCCACCAGAAGGGCTGCAATCCCTCTGTGTCCCCAGAGGCCCTGGCTCTGCAGCCCTCCCCAGGACAGAACCCGGGCCTCTGGGGGCCCGAAGCCACAGCTACATGTCCCTCCCCAGCAGGTCGATCTCATCCAAGAGGAAGTCCATGTCCTCCCGGCCCACTTGAGGGCTGATCACCACCTGGCGGAAGAAGTTGACCTTCCCCCGGTGGGGCTGGTAGCCCAGCATCAGGCTTCCCTTCTTCATCATCCTCTCCTTGATGGCTGGGGCCACCTGCAGGGAGAGAGGAAGGAGGGGTAAAAGGCCAGAACACCGAGGCATTCCAGCTCATTCCAATCACTTGAAATTTGCTGGCCTCTACCAGTTTCAGGCCCTCACTCAAGAACACGAGGCCATACTAATGAGAATAATCTGCTGAGAACTCACGGCATATGAGACTGATTCAAGTGTTTTAGATACATTAATTCATTCAATGTCACAATAAATACATAAGGGAGATACTGCTAATACACCCATTTGTAAAGAGGAAATTCAGATGTATGGAGATTAAATAAATCACCTGATTAAATAAATCTCCCATGTTCAGTGAGTGGGAGACCCCAAATTTAAAACCAGGCGGTCCCACCCAAGCCCGCACTCTGAAGCTGACATCATTAGGCAAGAGTGCCTCATTAGAAGAAAATCCAGTATCCTCAGGGGCCACCATCTCAAAAGTGTCAGATGGTACACTCCCAACTTTGTCTGAATTAAGAAATACTTCAGTTGAGGCATCTGGAATAAAGAGAATTAGTCATAGATGGTGAAAAATTGCAAAATAGCCTTGCATTGAGTCTACCAAAAAAAAAAAAAAAAGCCCACTAATGCAGGTATTACATGCCATTCTGCTTTGAAGACTTAACAGTTTATTTATTAATAGGACAGATGTAAAATACAAACTCTCTCTTTTCTTAAGAGGTGTACAGTTAGTAATAAATTAGGCAGTCCATATTTTAAAGATTTCCTGCTAACATGAGAAGAATGGGCCTTGGTAAAACAAATACACAAGTTTTTCTAAAAAAATTTAATGCTTGAAGAAATTAGTCCAATTTAAGAACCAGATGAGAAAATCAGTCCATTTTAAATCAGTAGTGTGACCACCCAAGAACTAGGTTATAACCTCTTTAAATAATGAAGTTAACTTTGGAAGCACCAAGTTAAACAAGAGTGCACTTTGACTGACTTGGAAATGCAAGCTAAGTTTTTCCATTTTCATTTTATTTCAACTCTTTAAAAATTTCTGAGCATGTCCTATGTGAATATGGGAAGGGAAAACAATGATTTTTCTGCCCTTATCTTCTCAGAAGGATGAGACTTAGCTAATCCAGAAGGAGGAAACACATACATAAATACCACCAGGGACAATGGGCTTCAAAAATTCTTAAGTGGAACATAAATTTCAGTTCCCATGAGCCTCTCTTAGACCATTCCATACCACTCTAGTTCTTAAATATATCTGTATTTTATCAAATGTCCAGCCACCCTGAAGACCAGCCAAACTATTCCATCTGACAGTCTCCATAATCGTGATCTGTTCCAAAGTTATGGAAAAATTGGGTGATTTACCTCTGGAGACATGTGTTAGACTCAGTCACAGGGTCTTCTGAAGGGATGTGCAAGGATAATGTTAACTAAGTACTTTTTTCCTAAGGTGCTAATTTTAGAACCTACATCTTGCAAAACATGGAGCACACTATGCCTACAACAGTAAAAACAAACACTTATCAAGCACAATCACAGGGCCATTTTAGCAAAGGCTTGCAGTTCTCTTACTGTACACTGACACATGAAATGAAAATATATAAGCACAAAAGAAGTATAGAAAAAGGAGAGGAAGTCAGAGGTCAAGTTAGCAAAAACAGAACCATCATGTTCTCTACATTTCTGGAAACATATCACAAAGTTTATTCTGAGCTTTTTAGAGATTAGAAAAACAGGGTTAAATTAAATACCATCTTCAATCTCTGCAAAATTTAATGACAAATGTTCACTGGGTGTGGAAAGCTGGAGGCAAGTAATTCTCTACCAGGCCCTTGAATTTGAATGCTCCACGCTTCACTTGACTTTTCTTCCAAAGCTCTTTATGTAAGTACCACTTGTTATTAGAATATAAAATCTAGTGAAATAATACTTAAGCAAATGAAAGATGAGTGCAAAAAGTGCTTTCCATAAAAACAAAGTTGAATCTTTTGGAAAGACTAGATGAAGGGGGCCTGCTGAACATTGCTGCAAGTTTGGTGTGCTAAGAGAACTGAAGATGCTTTCAAACAAAATCTTCAAAGTCCAGACTGATTCTGCACCCAGATGGCCACACAGGTGCCTGAGCACTCACTCCACACACAGAAACCTGAGCTGGCTGTGGCAGGGATTCCTGAAGAGCGACATTTATGCGAGAATGCCCACATCTTCAGAACTCTACTCTAAAGAAACCTCAGCTGTTTTGGAAGGCATTTGGAAATCCTCACTTGATGAGAAAACAAAAACAAAAACAAAACCTTTCCATCAAAACTTGGGGCTATAAGTGCACATAGATGCATTTTAAGTTAAAGCATTTTAAGTTAAATATGCACTGCATTTTTTCCTAAGATCATTTGCCTTAATTGACCAACCCTCATCACCATAGGTGGGTGGGTTTCTGCTGTGTGTGTGGACATGAATGATGTGTGTACGTGTATGTGTGTGTGTGCACACGATCACTTGTAATTAAACTTCTAACCCACCATTATTCGTTTACTGCTCTTAAAATCCTATTTGGTCACAGGGCAACACAGAGCCATGGTCTGACTTAGGTTCATGGCAAAGGTACATTTATTTTTAATTCAAAGAACAAATGGCCTCTTGAATATAAACTGAAAGTATGAGAGAAAAACATAATAGTGCCAGTGCCAGTCAATACTGGGAAGTCTTGGTTCAAATGTGACAAATGTCTAGCCAGGAGAGTCACAATCTATCAATTTTGGAGCTTTCAGATTGTGTTCTGTAGATTTGTGGGTGGGATTCCCTTTATATTTAACTCCACCCTCAGCTAGGTACCCAGCATATAACCAGCTCTGGCTTATAGTCAATTTTAAATTTAAAACAGGCATGTTCTTGGCTCAGACCTAATTTGCATTGTCTATTCCTATTTATTTTTCAATACCTCTGTTTTCCCCCCAAATGATATTTTATGCCTCGCCTTTGGAGAGCACTGGAATTTTTATCTCGGTTCATAATGTGTCAGAGGCTCATATGAGGCAATTTTCAAAATGAACCCTGTCCGTTTTGCATTTCTTGTAAGCAAACCAAAAATATTTTCTACTGTGGGCAAGAAAGATCAAAGTAAGAGGACCCTTGGATATTTTAATATAAAGGTATTTTTGATCTTTAAATTCTTGCTCTTATGGAAGGCATAAGAATGTGCTTCTATGGGCAAAAACACATGGCAAAAAAACCAAACTTCTAAGCCAAATTTTGTCACTGACTTTCAAACATCTTAAATGAATAACTGAATATCTATGTGACTCAGAACCAACTAGGCTAGAGTTTGACAGTACAATGCATGTCTATTATGTATCCATGAGTATAAGATAAATTTCTGGAGATAATTACTCCAAGAGGGGAAACCCTCCTTTGTCTATTAATATTTCACAGGGAAAGCAGGCAGTAAGTAACAGCAAGACTGATAATCATTAAATCTCTGTCACAAATTATAATTGCAGTATTAGTAGTTACTGTTAACAAATATTTTACCGACTCCTTACAATTTGCAACGTGCTTTCCCAAGGTGGATTCTCATGAACGCAAATGAAAGCTTATTTGAAAGGAACCTATCTTTTTGCAATTCAGGGACCAAGAATGTTCTCGTTAACAGCCAGCTTTTCAACTTTCACCTTTGCACTTAAAAAATCAACTATTTTCTATTTATAAAGCTCCACGCACAATCCAGTGCTGGGTGACTTGGATATTCTCTTTTGCTGATCACAGCAGAGAAACAGTCCTAATATGACAGGATGGGCTATTCACAGGGGAAAGAAAATATGCACACACTAAATGTAAGTATCTGAATATCACCCCTAAATGGAGCATGCGTGGAGAAAGGCAATTTAGCAGGAGTGAGATTGCTTTCCAGCTCTCAATTATTTTACTGCTGGTTTTCCTTCAAATTGTAAATCAACTTCTTTTCTCATGCCTCAGTGCACTGGCCCCTGCATCTTAAATGGGGAAAGATCCTGACATTTCTATTTGGTTGCACAGGCACTTAATTGACATGTTCCTGTAGGATTGCTGCTTTTTCTCCCTTAAATTATGTTCCAGCAATGACTTAGTCATTTAAACGGAATTTTGCTGCCACACCCCTGTGACATAAAATAGTATTTGATACTTAAAAGTTGTTTAAACTCAAGGGGGAAAAAACAGAACAAACAAAAGCACTCTCTCATTCTGGTCAACTTGATAACAAGTAACTAACCAGACACCATCAGAGCCTTTTATTAAAATAAAATTGTAGTATTCATAAAGTGACATTTCCTCTTAAAAATGTGTAACATAGTTAACGAGTTTTTCAGTAACAAAGTGTTGCTCAAATTCCCTGTGCAGTTTATTTTTTCCAATGCATTACAGGTGTACTTTTGTGAAATACAGTAAAAGCAAATAACTAATTGAAAATGAATTATAAAATAAAAATGAAATAAAAATGACAAAAATATACAATCCCAATTTGAGTTTAAAAAAAATTTAATACAGCCATTAAAGTTACTCTGTTAAGTCCTTATAAAAGTTTCTAAATAATGACTGGATTGCCATACTTTTTTGTTTTGCATACTGGTGCCATCCAGTTCATGGATGGGCATGGGGCTGGAGACCACATTTTGAGGAATGCTGTTCTATTTTAGTTCCCTTGGCAATCTGTGGGTGTGTATCATTTTAATCATGAATCCTGATGTTATTTTGCATACTTTCTACTTACAGGCATGGTTCCCATACCACTGTCAGTGGGGTTTTGTATTGCACCACACCCTTATGCAGTAGTCTTCCTAAACATCTCCCAATTGTTACATCTTGGTTCTGCTTCAATTATAATGGCATTCCAGGGAAACCACAGACCCAGTGATGAAACCTCTAACTCAGTTCTTTAAAGACTGGTCCAAAGATTATAATAGTAGATGGTTCAAAATGTTTTAGTCTTCAGGATCTTTATAGAACTTTGCCCATTTGCTAAGCAGGTGAAAGAGTCACACTTTTCACCTGTAAAATGTGAGGCAACGAAACTCGCAGAATGGCTGAGAAGATGAACCCGTAATTAAAGGAGTTGATCCATTTGCAGCAAAATGAGGGAAAAAGACTACATCAGTTTCTACTCTGACACTAGACAGTGATACCACTGGAGCTCCTAATACATCCAGAGAGGTTTGTGTCTTGCTAAATTCTCCCATGAACTGTAAACAGTTCCCTTACTCCAGATTTTAGAGCTCTCTTCTCAATTTCACTTTAATTAATCAGTGTTCTGTTTTCTCCAAGGAAGCAAAGATTCTTTGGGGAGTAGGAGGCTAAATTCATAATAATCTGCAAATCTTGTGGGTAGATGGTGCAGTAGGCAGGAAGGCAGACTCATAAGCTGAAGAGTAAATTACCAGAGTTATACTGTAATTAACATTTTTTTCTAAGATTATCTTGCCTTAAAGAGAGTTATACCAAATGTGGAAAACTATCTACAATATATTTTTTCTATGTAAAAAGTCATTTAAAAGAGTTTTAAATTTCCTTATATCTATACTAAACATCATTTACATTTGGCCTCTTCTGCATTCCCCCAAACAAGAGTTGCCACACACAGTTAAGCAATAAACACTAAGAAAGGACTGAAGCAGGGGCTAATTCATTTCCTATACTTGAATATTCTAGATGCAAGGTGACAACCTCTTTTTTTCTGTACAGGGCCAGATAGCAAGTATTTTAGGCTTTGTAAGCCATACAATCTCTGTTGCAAATACTTAACTCTGCCAATGAAATGTGACATGGCATCATAGCATGGAAGCAGCCCTAGACAATATACAAATAAATGAGCATGGCTGTGCTCTAATAAAACTTTATTTACGGACAATGAAATTTAATAGCGTATCATTTTCATGTGTCATGAACTATTAAACTACTTTTGATTATTTTCCAACAGCTTAAAAATATTAAACACATTCACAGCTTCTAGGCTATACATAAATAGGCGAAAAACTAGATTTGCATATTTACCACCTTCCTGGTCAAAATGGAAAAACACATCACGATATGTTCCCTAGTGGAAAAGTATATTCCATTGATTTCTGATCATCAAAAAGTTTATATGCCACACAGAAGAACTTCCTAAAACCTAAATGAACATTTATATATTTGAACCAGATATCTGGGTTTCCTCTGATTGTAAATAAGAATGGCTTTTCTGTTCCACATGCGGCTGAGAATATGTAGAGTTGAAATGGATTTTGAATTCAGCTAAGTGTACATCCTCTAGTTTTTTTTTTGTTGTGCTTTTTTTTTAACTTTTAGAGATAGTTTATTCAAAAAGACAGACCCAAGAAATAGACCCATCCTCAAAGAAACATGCTCCACTTTGAATTAACTGGCCAAGTATAGTTTTGACTACAAAAAATTAGAGGGTGATCTGGTAATAAACTGCTATAGAAATCACAGCAATTCTAATAATAAGGATCAATGTGACAAAAATATAGTAGCCATAGATCTTTCAATTATATTTATCTGAAAACTGTTAGAATTACCCTGAAGTGTTACTAAACTGTCATCAAAAAATAAGAAGGCTTAAAAAATTAAATACACAAAACTGGTAAAGCATAAAACTATCTGTAATACATTGCAATAGAAATATGTAGTTCAGTATTGGAGTTAGGTGATTAGGTTTGATAACTGGAAGATCTGGTGAGCTTTCTCTAGTCTGATTACAGGCCAGCATCCTCCACTTTGTAACCTCTGTGTTACCCAGGGAGGTCATTGCTAAATGAACATACATTGAAAGAAAACATTCCTGATGCTCCACACATACTATTGTCCAAAAGAGAAAATGATACTTTTAGTCTTGTATAAAAAAATGGCTTGTGGTCATGGTTAGCTTTTCACATCTTAAAAATCAAGTAAATGGAATCTCCTACCTGATAGAAAATAAACAGTTACTACTCACAACATAAAAACCTTTCCTTTGTATTTCCAAATACATTTGAGTAATGTGTCTCTTGCCCCGAACGTGACATTGTAAACAGAAGAGGCATTTGCCCTCCCAACACAGTTTGCTTTTGTCCAAAATTGTTCTGAGCCCACAGTCGCATAAAGCAAAAGGTCTGGTTATGCCTTATAATGCCACAGTATGCCACTTATAATGTCCCATCAAGGAAGAAACCAGTACCTGCCAGAACAACACTGAAGCACTTCCACATTTCTGAGTGTTTGGCAATTCAAAGGGGGGAATTATAGCTTCTTAGTTGCTGTCCGGTACCAGCTAAATTTCTCTGCCTTTTTTTATTTTTTCCCTTCCTAATTAAGTCTAAGGGAAATGATCCTACCTCTCTGTCATTTCATCAGGTTACCCATTTTCCCTTTGGAATAGGAAATAGCTAAAGAATGCTGTCTAATGTTGATAAACACCTGATAAGTACAGTAGAGGCTGATTATCCCATGGTTCTATGAAGAAGGGATCACACTAGACCTTTGGGGCAATTATTTGTAAATGCAGAATTTAGAACATTTTCTTAAAAATCCCAAATCAAACACAATTATTGAATATGTTGTTTCCCTAACTTTTTTTTTTTCCCTAACTTTTTTAAGCTGGCATTTTAGCTAGGTAGTCCTAATAAAAGAAGAAATGTGAATGTTCACAGAAATTTACTCAAAACCACACAAATGCCTTTCAGTCACTGAATGGGTGAATAAGTGGTGATACACCCCTCAGCGGAATGCTATTCACAGTAAAAGAGAATAAACTACTGATGCACGATGGGTGAATCTCCAATATAGGAGCCAGATTCAAAAGGCTCCTCACTCTGTGACCCCACTGATGTAGCATTCTGGAAGAGGCAAAACCAAGCGGATGGAGAACAGACCAGAGGTTGCCAGGGGGCTCGAGGTGGGGGTTGACTACAAAGAGCAGCCCCAGGTAATTTTTAGAGGTGATGGTTTGCTCTGTGTTCTGTAGGGGTGGTTACATGACCACTGAACTATAATTCTGCTAAAGCTGGGACTTTAAACCCTAATATAAAGACTTGCCACTAGCTAATGTTAGGCATTTGTCAAAACTCATAGATCTAACTGCACACCTGAAGAGGTGAATTTTACCTGTATGAAAAATTTTTAATGGATAACTGAATTAATTTTTAAAAACAAAAAAGGTTATGTGAGGACATGTAGCTACGTGAGATCGGGCAAATCATTTACATAACCAGTGCTCCAGTTTCCTGATCTCTAGGCAGTAATGATGATGATGGGACAGTATCTCTTCATAAGACTGACAAAATATGGACTGTGACACTGTAGGTGCAGCATGTAATGAATGCTGTGAACAGATAGTACATGATGGGGATTGATCTGCTTATTCAAGAAAGTCTAGAGCACAAATTCTTGAGAGGAAATGGAGCTCTGAATTGGGATGTTTCCTACCAGTTCTACTACTGATTTTACATCCTTAGGCACATCACTTTATTTCTTTGTAGGTCCCAAGTGAGGGGGGCTATGCTGATCCCTCTCAGGT
Source organism: Manis pentadactyla (assembly GCF_030020395.1). Classification (NCBI taxonomy): domain Eukaryota; kingdom Metazoa; phylum Chordata; class Mammalia; order Pholidota; family Manidae; genus Manis; species Manis pentadactyla. The sequence continues at coordinate 38,088,577 of NC_080032.1, read as the reverse complement.
GCAAAGGATGAAGGTATTTTGGTCATGGTGGCACTTGAAGCTTTTCTTCATGTTGGGCAGCGTGGACTAATGGGAACTGCGTGGCTCAAGTTTTGGAGGCTCTACAGCACAGCAGACAAACATTTAAATTTACCCACCATACTGATTAACCATAATTCACATATAATTATGGATTTCAGTTGAGTTGTGGTTGATTAAGTTAACATAATCTTTCACTGTGTTCAAAATTGCAGTTTTTCGTTTGTATTTTGGAGCCATCTGTAAAATCTAGCGAATATTTTTATATGCCCCTATTCACTTCCTATGTCCCCCCACGCTAATTTTATGCGATGGCTAAATAAACCAGCTCGTTTCACACTAGATGACCAAATGTCCAGCTTCTTCTGGACATTCAGTTTAAAGCTGTAACTATCAATGGCACCCCTTCTCACCATTATAAGTGAGTCTAGATGCTAAGTTTTATGGTTTAGATTGACCACACATAGACCAACAGAATACTTTTTGACTGACTTGGGACCCTATTCCTGCAATTCTATGTGACATTGGGCAAATATTTAACTCCTCTGTGATTCATATTTCTCTTCTCTCAGGAACTAATCATTCCTTGTAGGATTGTATGTGCACCAAATGAAATAATATTATGAATGCAACTAGCATAGAATTTGGCATCTGCCAGGCATTTGATAATATGAACTAGTATTATTAATTTTTTTAAATGAACTTGTTTTTAATCAATTTATATTCATACCTGATCTTTTCTACACCATTTCTTTATTACCTCTTTAGACACAAGCATTTGAAAGTGCTGTGAAATGTGACTTGTAATTTATTCTTCTACCGCAAAGCATCTCAACTGTATTTAAATTATTCTGTGAAGTCGTGAGTTAGCACTTTTAGAGATTAGACCTTAGACTTCATGAATGCCACTTCTACATTAATCTTCTATTTAAGTTCCAAGTTTTTTCCAACACAGCCAAAGTAAATTTTTTTTTTTCCCTCTAAAAGACAGTTGTGGATCATGTTGGCAGCTTGGTGGGGGTTGCAGGGGCAGGAAGAGAAGCTTTCCATTGAAAGGTATTATGTGCAGGGATGAGTTTCTATTATATTCTAGAAATGTCTATCAGTGTGCATTTTGTAAGTAAGTGTATTTTGGAGAACACAGAAATATTTTGTAAGTAAAAATTTACTTCTTTTTTGGACACGTGTAAAGGTCATACGGTGAAAAGGTCATTTGTCCCCATATTCATGAGCTCGTGTCCACAATTGTACAGTCTCCTTATATTTTTATCAAAAACAGAAGCGAACTATTAAGTGCTTTCCAAATGTGCCTGAAGACACAATCATCTGGATCCAGGCCCTAGTCTGGAGCAACTGACTTTGAATCTCAGCGGCATAGGACTGGTGGTCTACAGAGGTACCAGGCATCTCAAGTTTTTGAGAGAGGATGGGGAGAGGAGATTGTGGAAGCCCCCCTTTCTGAATGACTTATGTCAATTTTATAATAAAATAATACTTACTGGCAGGTGAGATAAATAAGTAAAACTAAAAAATAAACCAGGGGACTTCCAAAAAGTTGCTAGCTAACTTTTCTGTTAACTGTAAAATCTGATAAAGTGTTTGAAACCCTTAACCATGGGCCAGAAAACAATAAAACTCTGTTTTGATTGCTTGAGGAATCGATTTGCCTCTTTCATATATATCCTGCCATTCCTTACCTGTCCAATTTTCCTTCTACTCCTGTGCATCACCCTCACTTATTTCCCCTGATACCTGCCCGCCTGTAATTGAGAGGCAAGCTGCATTGGTATTTAGTCTCTCAAGCTTAAGTTATGTAAAATTGGTGGTCTATAGCCCATGACATCATGTGCATCTAAGAGGTCATTTCAGCTTGGCAGAACATGGAGAAATAGGCCAGACTCAGACTGGACGTACCTCTATTTAAAATACAGATTCTTTTACTCTTATTTTCCTCCAGAGTATATCTCAAAACCAGACACACACCAAATAAAAAACTGCTTCAACTTAAAAGAACTGCCCTGCTTATGTTCTTTCCAATACAGAGAAGCCAAGCCCCAAGAAGGAAGAGCTTCGAATCCCAGAAAGACTAAGGACACAGTTAGTTTCACGTTTGGTGTTTACAACGGCAAAATGACGATGACAGCAATTCCAATAAACCTAATGTCAGTCATACATTCAAGGCAGCTGAAATGAACACTCATAAAAATAAACCAAACTGAACTGAAAGCGTTAGCCGCAGAATGGACACAATAAACATTTTACACACTCTATAAAGCAAGAATTTAATACTCAGCTGTGTCACAGCAGCCATGTGAGCTAACAGCTCCTTGGTAACTTGTGGGCCGACTCCCAGACTTTAGCCCATAGTGGGAGATCCCTGTATTGCTCCTTAAAATGACAAGTTACTAGGTAATTCTCAGCCCCGGGTGGTACCGCCTCTCTAGGGGCATTTGGAAACATGTCAAAGCATTGTGTGTTGTTGAAATGACTGCAGGGTGCCATTCTTGGCACTTCTTGTCCAAAGGTCAAGGATGCCAAACACTTCTCAGGGCTTAGACTAAGCCTGGCCAAGGAAGAATTATGTTGCCCCAAATGCCAAAGACGGCCCTGTGGAGAAACACTGATCAGGAGTCGCATGTGCTCTAGGGACATCTTCTACACCACTTCCTCTTGACATCTCTGGATCCTATCAGTTTCTCTCACAAATTATAAACCTTGCTTTGGTCCAGAAAAGATGACTAAATGGATGGGGCAGCAAGGAGCATGGGATCTTCAGAGGTGAAAAGTATGTTTTTGTTGTTTTCCTTATATTCTTTTTTTTTTTAGGTTTTCTTTTTCCAGCTTTATTGAGGAATAACTGACAAATAAAAATGCTGTATATTTACACTAGAGACTGTGATGTTTTGATATGCATTGTGAAATGATGGCTTGAAGAGTTTTAACATATTCAAAGAATACTGTTCCACATGAGAAGAGAAGGTAAGTATAGTCCAGGTTTCTTTCTAGGTCTTCTGGGAAGTGGTCCAATATTTCTAAACTGGTCTGGCCATTTTGACAGGACACAGCTTAGAGGCCCTCAGCTTGGTCCCAACACTACTGCCTACTACAGTCAGTGGCTCCGATTCACTAGTTTTTAGCCACGCTGACTTGGCTTTCACATCACCCACACACTCCGAGGTCAGGAACACCTGAAAAGCATCCTAAGGAGAATGAAGATTCGGATTCCTTTCTCTCAGGGAAAGCTACCCCAAGAATCCTATTCCCTTTAGGTATTTGGCAGTGGGCACGTAGCAGCTGAAATCCTGTTTTTTGACTCATTCCATACCAACAAGCCCCTGAGAGCCAGTGAGGCCCTTTGGGAGAGACATGCAAACTGCTCCATGGTGGTGCAGGCACAGATGTGAGAGACAGTCCAGTGTCTGCACAGCAATAATTTTCAGGTGCAGAATCTGCATATTAGGCTTGGGAGGCTTAGCTTTCCAAGTAGCAGAATTATTAGTTTTTGCAGTAGATCCTGGGGCCTGGCAAGGCAGGAAGTCACACAGGAAGTGACCCCATGGTGTTACGTTACTCTATCCTGAGACATCGTACTCTGTGCAGCCTGCCAGGCATTCGAATTATGCCCCAGTAAGGTGCCCACCAGTACCCACCCACTGCATTCTTATCTTGTTTATTGTTTTTGCACTGAATATTTGCTTCTGGAGTAAATTGTCTTTCTGACCTTTTTTCAGTCTGGTCGAATACAGACGTCCATTGTCCCTCCACAAGCTAGTTGCATACACAGGATATGCTCCCACCTCTCCCCATGGCTTTTCTTTGTGTCTCTATTTATAAGTAGTTTTCATATTATTTCACTGCATTTCTTTATTCAGCTCCAGTGCATCTTAAAAAGCCTGGTGTTGCAACCTCAGAGGCAAACTTTGAACTTCTAAACTCATGTGTTTCATGTACCTCACCTTTTTTTCTTTTTTTACGGAATCAAAGAAGTTATCATGAGGACATTTAAAAATAATTATTGTTCCTGTATTACTCATAAAAATATTAAGAATATGTTAAGTGTTAGGTGTTCCCTACTGAAATCTTTATAAACACTCGTAAAGAGGTTTTACAATTCCTGCTGTAAATATTAGGCAACAGTTTTTAACAGCAACCTAGACAGTTTACTTAAGTAACAAAATGCTTTAGTTTTGCACATTTTGATCAAATTAATAAGAGTGAGTATATGGTTTTCCTTATGTTGCTCACTCAACGCTTTTTAACCCTGTGCTTAAGACTGGAGTTTGCTTTTTCCTCGAAGTTGTGGTGGTCCAATTGTACTGCAGGTGGTCCAATTATGTTCCAAGTATTTTTTCTTTTTCTGATTTAATTTTGACACTTCGCACTTTTAATCCCTTTGGGCATTCCATTTTCATCTTGCATAAATTAGAGAGCATGAATTAGGCCACAGAGTAGGAGGGGGGGTTCCCACCTTCTGGAAGGAGACCCAGAAGCCAGGGCTCTTTTTGGTCTAAACCAAGCTCCACTTGGCCTGTCTTACTGGAGTTTTATGTAATAATTTGTTTGACAAGAAGGGCTCTGTCATTTAAAAACGCCAAATTTGAATTTCATTGCCAATGTATTTATATTATTATTATTCAAGATCTATCACTTTGCAATATCTGAAAAACAGCCCTCAAGACTGGCTAAGGGACTATTTCCTGCATGCCGAGTCTAAGGGGAGAAAGGAGCTCTTAAAGTCTGACAGTCTTGACCAAGTTGGGAACCTGAGAACAGGCCCAGAGAAATATGCTGCTTTGCTAAAACCAAGCTTCTTTTGTTCAAGAGTCAAGGGTATATCACACATTGTCAGGTTATGCCAGGTTATAATAAATAACAAATGACTATTTCACATGCTTGAACCTCCAGTATGTCCCAGGTACAGCTACATAACAAAGCCGTCCCACCTTCCAGGCAAAGGGCTCTTCCGCTTCTGGCAGGTAGTCATCATTCTATGCCTGCACTCCTATCTCCCGTAAGTCCCCCCAGGGTTTCAACTTACCACTGGCCATTTGAATGTCTTCCTTTTGTGAGCTTTTTGTTCATGTTCTTTATCCATTTCAGTGATTATCTTTTTCTGACTGATTTAGAAGAACCCTCATTATTAAAGACATTAATTATCTGATTGCTTTACATGTTGCAAGTGATTTATCTGCTTTTGTTTTTGGGTTTTTAATTTTTAAATTTTACCTTATTCATATATACTGTCGATATTTAGATAATCAGACCTACCAAGTATGTTTTTTTCCAATGTTGGTGTTTATACTTAGAAAGTCTTACCCCCACCAAAATTAAATCAATATATGTTTTTTTTCTGATTAGATTTTGACACTTAAAACTTTTAATCCATTTGAACATTCCACTTGTACCTTGCATAAATGAGAGATACACCCCCTGTATGCCCACACTTAACCAGTAGTCTCAATAATACCACAATGGAATGAGCCTGCCTTCCCATAGTATGTTTTTGGAACACATATGATTCCTATGAATACTTGGGTCTGAGATTTCTAGTCTGTAAGAATGACACATTTATTCTTAGAATAATCTAAGCAGTTTCTTTAATTTATTGTACTCCATAAAATATTTAACTGCTGAGAGAGGAAACTCCCTTTTAGTATTCATCCTTATTAAAATGTTCCTACCTATTACTAACCATTTCTTCTTTTAGATGACATTTAAAAACACTTTGACAGGTTAAAAAAAAACTCCTAATAATTATTAGAATTATATTAAGCCTGTATATTAACTCAGGGAAATTATTCTTCTTATCTAGAAATATGGTGTTTTTCAGTGTCTAAATGAGGTGGTTTTTAAAAATATGGCTGCACATTCTTTGGCACCCATCTCACAGAGATTTCCTGAATTGGGATGATTGGCAGGTAAGTCATAGTAGGATGCGACAGATGGGCATGGCCTCTGCAGTGAGGTCAGGAGGCGTGGAGCACTGTCCAGCTGGTTCTCAGGGACCCTTGCTTTTTGAAATGGACCTATCCTGAGCACACCATGCTGTGATGAATTCCAGGCCCCCTGGAGAGACCTCATGTAAGCGCTGGGCATCACAGTCCCAAATGAGGTCCCAGCCAAGGGCCAGCATCAATCAGCAAACATGCAAGTGTAGATGCTTCCAGAATATTCCAGCCCCAGCCATTGAATCACCCTCAGCTATTTTAATTTTTCCAGATGAGGCTCTAGACATCCCATACCCTTTGAGCTCTGTCCGAATTCCTAACCCACAAAATTCACAAGCATAATAAAATGGCTGTTTAAAGTTGCTACATTTGGAATCATCTGTAAAACAGAAATTGTCACTGGAACATTAAGGGTTTCCTTTTTTGGTCCTTAAAGTTTTACTGTTTTCTTCTATCGGTACTATACATAAATCCTCAATTATTGAATGTATGTTTTGCTACTGTACAGATGAAATCACTCCAACTAAAACACTGTCCTGTGATACAAGTTTCAATTTTCTAGCTCCTAGTTTCTTACTCTTTTTTAAAAAACAAAAACAAACAGAAAACAAAACAAAACAAAGCAAAGCTTTGTTAGATATTCAACCTTGTGTATCTACTATAGCAAATTTCTAAAAGATTTTTATTTGATGCCCTTGGGCTTTACAGACACATAATCACACAATATAAATGAATATATTTGGGTTTTCACCTCTTAAATATTTAAAAACTCATGTCTTTTCTGGTCACTGCATTGACTAGCTCTCCCAGAGCAACATTAGCAGGCAGCAGTGAAGGCAGATGTTCTGAATTTGTTGCTGAGTTTAATGAGAAGGCTTTTTGTGTTTAACACATATTAAGCTAATACATCATATAAGCAAACAAAAGAATATAACCATGAGATAGCCTCTGAGCCTCAACATTAATTCTGCAGGTCAATCACGTCTATCTTTTTTTTAATTTCTAAGGGTTTTTCTTTTCTTTTTTGTTCCATTTTAAGTGGGAGAAGTAATTTTGGGCTCCGTTCTTGATTTACTTGGTCAGAGACAGGTAGAAAATAGTGAAATCGCCTTTCTTTAAACTTGCTTTTGCTTAGCTTTTGAAATAATGGAGTTCTGCTGAATAGTGCATTAAAAATGGAATTTGCATGGCAGGACCGTGTGTTCCGTGGGCGCACTAACCCATCTCCTCAGACAGTTTTGTGGAGTCCAAAAACACCATATAAGTTACTTTTTTCAATCTGTGTGAGTGGATTATTGTGCAGCTTCCTGAAATAATCCTCTCATCTTTTAACACAGCTTTGACCCAGTTTGGGGAAGTATCTTTAATATCTTGTTCTACTTCACTGACCTGCAGGCAGAATATCCAGACAGATCTGCATTTAACAGCCAACTTTCATCTTTGGGCTCAAAAAAGGGTCAGCTTTCTTTAAAAAGGAAATTGAAACTTATATCACAAGGTAGCTTCTTGGCTGATTTTACTTTTTATTTTGTAACCCTGGCAAATAGAAGGCAGAGAGCTGGAATAGCTCAAGTGCCTCCGACTAGTGCATATCTATTGATGGAAGCAAATCAAAAGCTGTTGACTGGACCTGTTCTTACCTCACCATTGATTACTTGTCAAGTCACAGGGACTCATCCCAGAAAGAAAAACAGAAACACATGTGTGGGAGATGAGGTGAGCCTGGGTTGTTAGAAGATGCAGAACCACCCCGACACCCCACCACCACCACCAAAGAGGAGTGGGACCCTGAAGAGCTTACAGATGCACTAACTCAGATGTCCCAACACACTCTGGTTGCCTAAGAGACGGTCGGGAGTATGGATGCTTCCTAGTTGGCAGGTGGGGATTGATTGTCATGATGGGCACCAGATTTTATTCTTCCCACTTATGCAAATGCCCTTCTCCCTGAAGCAGCCTTGCTTTGGCGGGGTGGCCTGCAGTGCCCCCTCCATCTGCTGTCATGTGAGCATCTGTGAGCTGAAACTTTAGGAGCCATTGTGTGTGTCTGCCAGCCCTTTTCTCCTTTCCCTTTGCTGTGAGGATGGCAAGTCCCGGAGGGGAGTTTCTCCTTCACCCTGGATGTGGGGACGAAGACCGTGAGGACAGAATTGAGCTGCCACTGACCCACAGTAGATGTGAAATATGACCAAGAAATAAACCATTGTCATTATAAACCACTGAAATCGGGAGCAGGGGCACATTTGTCACCATACCGTAACTGAGTGAAACCTAATTAATATGGCTCAAAATGTATAAGGTTAGGTCTAGGATGGAACCTACATAACTTCCACATAATTTTCCCTGCATTAGACCTGGGAGACCTAAAGCCCTGAAACGTGAGCACACCACACACTTAGATTTCCACAGACAGAGTCAAGGGGCAGCAATCTGATGGTTCTAAGCTATTAACCAATGACTACCTGCCATCATACAAGCGAGTAAGTCACATAAAGAGATAGTATCCATAGCACTCGGGTTTCTGTAAAGGGCTAGATAGTAAATATTATAGGCTTTGAAAGCTCTACTATTTCTGTTGCAACTTTTCAGGTTGCAAGTGAAAACAACCATGAATAGTAGAGAACATGCAAGTGTAGCTGTGTTTCTAGAACTTTATTCACAAAAACAGGCAACAGGCTAGATTTGGTCTATAGGTCACCCCTGCTATCTTGTAAGATGAATTTTTTAAATGCACAAAGAAAATAAGAAAAATCTTAAAGCATCATGTTCTACCACCATGTTTATATTACTGCAACATTACAAACTATCCAGTGGCCACTGAAGGACATGGATAATTCCTTGGTTTTCCCATATGTAAAACAGAGATAATAAAAGCCCTTTCACAAGGTTTTTTGTAGGAATTCAGATAAAATATAAAGTGCCAGTGGGAATTCATTCAATGAATTTCAGTTCCTTTCCATCCTGCTTTGTCTTGCTATTCAAGACTCAAAGTCAACGCTCAACGAAGACCTATTTAATGCATGTGACATTCATGAATGTGGTCAGACAGTAATGAGGTGAAGTGGAGAATCCTCTAAGTCAACATCTGCTGAGCAACTGGTTTGATAAAATGAAATTGAAGCTAAGAATAACTATTAATACATGTCATGTTTACATGTCTAATAATTAGATTCCTAATTACATTGACCTGACATTGAAATGTTTCTTTTTCAATTCAGGGATATAGTTTGAATGACAAATAATAATTTTGTGTTCTATATCCAAGTTATGACATTCCCAAAGTCTTGCCTTTAAGCTGTCCTTCATGGACAAGGGACAGAAAATAAAACCTCAATGACATTTACTCAATCAGGCAGAAGTCAATTTTAGAATTTATTGAACTAAGACTGGGAGGTCATGCTTTCTTTCAAAAAATAATGAATCTCAATATGTTGCTCTGTATTCTTTTAAATGTCTCCATCATAAATAATAGGGTCAAATGTGCTCAGGAGCCCATGGCCAATATCCACCATCTTTGGTGTATGGGCTCTTGTCACAATTGTTGAGATAACTGAACCACCTTTTTCTCCCTGTAAATTTAAATACCAGCAGGGAAGAGTATATTTATTTTTCCAATACATTTTTTGTCAGATTAACATTTTCAGTGTATCTTCCTGCTGTCCTCTTGGAGTTCACCCTGTCCCAAAACACTGAGATCCCCTCTCCTCCATTCTGTCCATCTTTTCTACTGCAAAATAATGACCAATATCATTAACACCACACAATGTTTTTTCTGTCCACGAGATGTAATCTGACACACATAGAGTGCTCTTGTAAGACACAAAGGCAGGTATGAAATGGTATAAAAAAAAGGTAGAAATAGTCTTCTGTAAAATCTGGGTATATACTTAAGGAGACTTCAACCTCATTTACAGAGTAGGGGAGACTTTTAAGGTAAGTGAAATTGCTGTGAGCTGACAATATAGTCGCATGTTGGAATATACACTTGGGGAACGGAGTAGAGGACAAAGAAATGACTTAATATTCATCTTAATGATATATTTATTAAGACTCATCTTAATAGTGATTTAGTAATTCTGATGTTAACATAATTCGAGCCCAGTGGTGGGTGAAGATGGTAACACTTACCCCAGGCCTTAAATCACCTACTAGTGTTACCAGGATATGAACAAAGTGCCTTGGAATCATCTGCAGATGCCTGTTAAAAATACAGCTTTTAGGGTACCATTCACTGTAGACCTACTGAACCCTCCATTCTCTAAAAAGTTGAACCTGGAAATAGAATTTTTATAAAACGTCTCTGTTGTGAAGTCAAGTAAAGGAACATGAAGATCATGAGAGATGCAAATAGTCTTCCCTGTCAGTATTTTCATGGAGGCATAAAAAATAGCATGGATGCATGTCTCATTGGACAAGAAAATGTCAGGGGGGCTCAAATTTCTCATGAAGAGTCTCTCTTTCTCTTTGAACTTTTCTCTCAGTGGAGAACAGTACCTCATCCCGGGTTGTCAGACTTCTCACTCTCAGGAACATGAAGAAATAAAAATGAGGTACAATGTGGGCATGCACGAAAAAAAATTGTCATTAAAATAATTGACCATAGAAATTGCCATTAAAATATTTGAAAAAAATGAACCAGATCTATCACCTGGACAAAAATCATTTTTTAATAAATTTAGATTTGTAGTTTAGTGTTCCCGAGGGCAAGCAATGCAGGGGAGTGAACTTGAAACTGTGTGAGTTTGAACATTACGGGCAGGACATACTGAAAAATCCCTCAGTGGGAGAATGCAATCAGGCCAGATGTTTTCCATTCTTCACCCTCACGGGCCCTTCCTGGTACCTGGTAAAACTATAGCAGCTAGTTAGGGATGTCTCTACAATATGGCACCTTTCAGGTTCCTGCATTTTTCTTTTCCCTCCTCAGATGATTTTCATTATTAAAGGCCAGATGAAGCCTTGAACACCGTGCATATCATCAGACCAGTTGATGAGAATTGGGCTCTGCTCTGTTGAGGTTTATGGCCAAATGCTCATACCTGGAACCTAGCTATTGCTCCCTCCCAGGAATTTTAGCATCCAGCCCATTGAATTGTATAATAGTTTTTTTTTCCCCATGGTGCTGTCTCCAGACCTCAACCATATCATGAAAAAATTCAGTCTCCTTGGCTACTGACAATAATGAATCAGCTGCATATATAGCTGTCAGAATGATGGTGTGTTTAGCTATCTGAATAATTGAGCAGAGAGGGGAGGAGAGAGAGAACTGGGGAATTAAGAAAAGTCTGAAACTAAACATGCTTAGTAAAGGATAAATGCATATCTATTCAGACATCTCTCTGGACAGTTTTTACAGAATCCTCAAATCCAGTTTCTTTTTGAAAGATAGTCTCCAATATATTTTGTGAATCAAATGAACTTTTTCAGTATTTAAAAAAAAAACATTAACATCATTTCCTTTGAAATGAAGACTCTAGACATGGCCATATCTGAGGGAACAAGGGCCACAGATTTACATATGAGGGCACAGGGTTTATATATTTGCACTGTCTATCATGTCCTGTAAATATTTTCTATTCATTACCCATCTGTCCTCCCCACTCACCAAACTTGGGTTTCAGGTCCTATCAGGTTTGTGGCCTGTGGTTTGAAATGCTTTCACCAGGGAGTTTAGACGAATTTGTTCCTGATGCACAATACCAGCCAGATCACTGGGGCCACTGATGATGGATCTAACAAAACGTTCTGCCAATCACACGGAAAATGCTTCCTGTCTGAACCATACCCCAAATATTGATGAGCGCGGCTTGCAAAAAAGTTCATCATTATGCAGATCTAATCACTCAGACAGATTATGGTGAAAGGTCCAGCCTTTCTTAAAGGCAAAGGAAGGGAGTTAGGTCAGTCACAGAGGGGCACAGCCTTGTCTTGTCCCCCTTGTTCCTGGACCGAAGCAATGGCCTGGAGACCATGGATTGATTTGGAACACCATCTAGTGAAGGATTTGAGGAAGTGCATGAACGGAGAAAGAAAAGTCCCCAGCTGAATTCCAATTCAATTGATTACATGCTTTCTTCCAGATTATTTTAAATAGTTTAGAAATGACTGATGGTGTGACTCCTTTTAAAGTTAGGGCAGAAGCAGAACACAACAACCAGTGTGCACTTCATCAAGGACCAGATTTAGCTATTTATCCCACCTGCCTCCTGGGACAGACTGGGCAGTTTCCTGTCTCAGCACCTTCCCATTAATTATACTGATACGCAAGAAATGCCCCATGGAGTCAGCCCAATTAATAGTCTACTTCTATTAGAAAGTCAGCATCTGGGAATGGTACCAAAGGGTTTGGGATGCGAGGGCATCAGATTTTCAAGTATGCATCTACCAGCCACCGTGTTTTCACTGAAACAGTATAATGTGCCAGAGGCCTTCACAATCCAAACATAAAAAAAAAAATTTCTTGAACTCAATAGCTTTTATCACCAGAAAATCAGTACCAACAGTCCCTATTTCACAGAGTGCTGCACACACAAAAACACTCAATACATACAACGTTGTTCCAGAACTCAGCAGCTAGAATGTTTTAACTGGAAAAGTTGAATACAAATTCAACAATTGCATTTTGAATTATTCTTCTATATAGAACTCTATCCTATTTATTTATTTATCTTACTTATTTAGAATGTAACTCCACATTTCAATGTCACACCCCTCATTACAGTGATCTCTGTGCTCTTAGCAGTGAGCAACTGTTATGTGACTGCCTCTAAACTTCCTATGAGGTTGGCAGAGAATAAATAAAGCAGAACAACACCTCCCCTCCCCTGCCCCACCAAGCTCAATATTGTGGTATTTTTATTAAAATTAACTATCAATAGTTTCTGACAAATGTTCACTCACCTTCTCCTAACTTTCAGAAAACCTCTCGCTTCACTATTCTTGATTGGAATTTTGCTTCGTCATTTCTAGCAGCTTCTCTGAAGTTCCACGGTCAGTTTGTCATGTGGGGCATTGTGGTTTCTGTGAGTAACTGGTTCAAGCAACTCCAAATGGAAGCAAATGCTGTTTTTGTGTTGCTCATGTCACTGGGTTTCCCTTTTTATGGGAAGAAAGCCTCCAGCAGGCCACCAAGCCTCGGTTAGGGGCCCCTGGGAAGACGGGTCTTTGCATTGTTCCCTCTGGTTTTCTCTTTCAAAGCAGAAGAAGGGAAGACTGGTCAGAAGTCGGGATGGCTTTCTCCCTCTCTCCTTCCAATTCTTCCATTGTCTTGACAGATGGCTAATTAGCTATCATTATGTTAATCCAGCCACACACTAACTAACACAGGCTTATTTTTAGCAACCAACGACTCTTGGGATGATTCTGCAAGAAGCCAGCTCTTTAACCCAACTCGACTTATTTTGAACTTGGAGTTTTCAAACATTTCAGCTGTGCTTTCCTCATGTTTATTTGTGGCCCTTTAACTGATAGGGGGAAGGCTTTTTACCTGGCCACAGATTCTCAATCTGCTAGATAATACCTGAAAAGCACCTTTAGGTGGAATGGTGGGATGCAGGAATTTGCAAGTAACTCCCCTTCCTCCTCCGCCTTCTTTCCTCAAAGTAAGTTAAGATCATTTCAGATGATCTCCTTATAATGTCCCTGTTGCTCCTGCTCGGATGTGCTTCCGTGAATGAGAAAGGAGTTAAAATTACAATCAAAGAGCCTATAATTCAGGAACCTGGTCTGCTCAGAGCAGTCTGGATTTATGTATGCTTTTCTGTAGTTATTAATAGCATCCACTTTACTTTCAAAAGTGCCCTGAGTTGGGCAATACATCTGCTGGTCACCAGACACATACCAACAGTCTGTCCTATGAATGCAACGTAAGTGGATGGGGAGACACAAGTGGGCAGGAGGCATTATCAGCAACCACTGGCCCCTCTAGCACTGGTGGGCTCCCTTTGCTGAGGTTTCCAAAGCGCAATGGGTACCAAGTTCCACAAACAACACCCCAACAGTGAGGTTGTATGCAACATCATAGTGGCCACTGAGAGGGCACCAATCTGTTTTCAACTGATGGAAAAGCTGCTGGAGAAAAATTCCCATCTCCCTTTCCTTTCTCCTGACACCAATCTTTTGCTACAATTGCTACAACTAATTGCCAACATTAGCCATACACACACAATACACACATGCACGTATGTAATTTATTCCATAGTTTCTTATTGGTTGATTTAAATTAGTATCTTCTTCAAACTAGTTTACTTTCAGCTTGATTCAAAGTAAGTACTAATTCATTTGCCTGACTTAGCTCATCTTTTATTTTCAATGAACATCAGGCCCTGGTAGAGCCTATGATTTATAGAATATTATATATTTTACATATTTTTGGAAGACATAGGACATCGCTTGCACCACAAAGTCAACTTTTGTAGCAAATATAAAAGGACAAGTGTTTTTGAAGAGAAAGAACTATGTCTTAGGCAAAATGAATATACTAAGCAGAACAGAAAAAAAAGACCCCCAGATATGTATTTTATTTATTTATCTTGGTTAACTGGGAGTTGCACCTATTATTGATTTAAAAATTCTCTTTAATTTTAATTTTTAGGGAAAATGAAATATAATATCCTTTCAGGTTATCAGTTTTTTCAATCTAAACCCAGCTACTTATGTTGAAAGAAGGAAGGTTTCTTGTGGAAGGAAGAAACCCTGCACTGACGTTTCCCCACCTGCCACCATTGAGTTTGTCCAGCAAAACAACCGAAGAACAACAGACCTTAAAGGACAATCTATTAGTCCGTCTGCTGACCAATACCTACATTCACCCTCTTAACCCCACATTTATCTGTGGCATGAAGCTTACAGGAGGCCCCAGTGGACATTTGGGTAATAATATGACAAAACTAATGTGAATCAAGTGACCCAAACATCGACAGACACTCACCTGCTTCTTAACTATTAAACCTGTAAGGGCAAGAGTTCTTGTGGAAACTGCAGTCAATTCATACATTGCAAGGAAACAGGCCAGTTTCCTAGTACATTTTAATTCACTTACAAGGTTCTTCACTCAGCACCTTAATTTTAGTGCACTCTGAGAAAAAGGTAACAAGAAGCGTGACTAATCAGAAAAGAGGAAACAATTGTTTAAAATGACATCACTTTTCTCTTAGAAGCACACTAAAAATCATGGTTCCCCACAGAACTTCTCCAGCGGGACTGGGGGCCACTTACATCACTGCTTTTATTCTCTATCTTCTACCTTCCAGTGATAAATTTAATTAGTGACACACAGGTTCCTGCAAAAAAGCGTCTGATTGATATGTGGCCTCCAGATAAGTAAAGACCCTTTTAATGAAAAGAGAAAAGGAAGTATACTGTTTGCCTTTAAAATATGACTCTATCCTTTTTCTTTTTTCTCCATGGGTTACAAGTCCAGTGCAGTGTAAGGGGCAGGAAACTCACCATTTATTTTTATCCAGATATGGAAAAAGGGACCCAAACGCAAGCCTTTTGGAAAGCAAACAATAATTTTGTCCAACGGATGAAATGAAATTTATCAAGGAATACTATCTGACGGATTCCTTCAGGAAAGAAAATGGGGAATGTTGTGACCACATTTGAGAGTATATTCAGCTGCAATGATAACCATTATAAAGCCAAAATCCTAAGGGATGTGGAAAAGGAGAGCTCCACAGGAATGCCAATGACAAACTTTTGAATCTATAGGAGCCTGAGAGCATCAAGAACACAGAGTCCAGATTCTACAGCTGAGCTGACAGATGATAAAGAGTGTATTACCTCAATGGCTAAATATTTAAGCTTCATGGAGTGGAAGATATTTGACTGTAAATAAGCCAAGAATACAAAATTAGAGGGAAAAAAAAACCACCCTGCCTGTGAAATTATACTGCAGACATAAAATCTTGATTGCCTGAGAGCTCCACGTTTTTCAAAGCTGCGGTTGACAGAGCAAATTAAGCAGTGAGATGTTTACTATGTTTAACAGAGATACACTGGCAAATGTAGGAGGTGTAATTACCCAGCATGTTTTTCTAAAAATGAATCTTAACTTTGAGCTATGAGGGGGCAACACTGCAGGGCACAGGTTTATTCTCCCTTTTTTTTTTTCTTTCTGAAAAAAATTCATCTCTCACATGCCTGGGGAGAATTAATTTTTTCCTTCACTAACTAGTAACATGGTCAAATATTGAAAAACGAGACTGTCAGTGAGAAAGCAGACTGAGGGAGACCCACTCAGCGGTCCCTCTGGTGAGGGCTCCCTGGAGGAGGAATAGGCTTTGATCTAGCAAGACATCGAGAGAGTTTGCATTTGTACCAAGGACTAACTTTAACCCTATTGTAAGTTATGCCCTAACTAGATTTGTCTTGTATACAATATAGATGATAATAATTATTTATTGACTTGTATATACAGAGATGTTTCCATAATGAAACCACTGGTCTGATTTATTAAAGAACCTGGATGCTTTTTGTTATTAAATAGCAAAAATAAAAGAGGACAGTTTGAATCTAGCTCTTGGAAGAAGGTAAATGACTATAAATAATTTTTAAGTCTCTACATAATAAAATTTTTAATGGGTCAACAAATTCTCTAAGCCAGCACTGGAAATAAATACAAAGATGATTATTCACACATTAAAGATATATTAAGCTAAAGGATAGGTGAAGGCTCTTCCCCTCCTGGGCGCATTTCTTTGCTCCTGTCCTGAGAGGACTCTCTCCTTTGTCATCCAGTTAAGATGGGAATTTGTCAGGGTTTTTTATTCTGTCTGTTAGGGTGTGGCAGTTGCAGAGAATATATATACCTGCTGCATGATGGTAATGTCATAGTTACATGTTTATCTGTATATGTATTTATATCCATGTATAATATATGTACATATATACATATATATACTATATTTATATGTTTCTCTGAATCTCTCATCATACTGTAAGCTCATGAGGACAGAGAGCCCTCCCAGAATAGTGCTTGACATACTGGAAATGCTCAATAAATATTTGTTGAATGAATGAATGAATGAAATAAAAGCTAAATGTTCAGAAATGTACACTGTGATAGAGAATGACTTAACCATGTGCAAAGTGCTTTCTTTTCCTAGGAGAAGACAGTGAGAGGTAATCACCCCAATGCCGAACATTCCTACATACAGTCCCAAGTGAGCCTTAAATGGTTGATTCCTTTCTGTGAGCCACTGCTACACTGCTGGAAAACTCCCACAAGCCTTCTCCTGTGTGTATATAAAGACCCCCGCCTCTAGACCATCCTTTGAGTCATCCTACCTAGGCCTGATGGCAGAGACCTAGAGCTGCACAGGAGACACCTGCCTGGCCCCTCACTGAGCAGGAGGGGGCACCATGAGATGCCCTGGCAGCTTGCAACCCACAGGTGCAGAGAGGAAGTGACTCACTACTCCAGACACACACCATCTCGCCACCTCAGGAAGCACTTCTTTTCACTTGATCCTTTGATATAATCATCTTTCCTGGAACATGAAAACAGCATGGAGCCGGATGAGAATAAACACTGTATTTAAGTCCTGGTTCCACTCAAACTTTACCTAGTTAACTAATTGGAGCCTCAGTTTCTCACATATGTGAGACCAAATTATAATAAGAATGAAATTGACCTTATAAGGATTTGGGGGCAAGTCATGTGAGACTGTGGATGTGGAGACACTCATCCAGCCATAAAACACTTTGAAATATATAGAATATTACAGAGGAAGCTACCTTTGTGGTAGAATGGTTGCAAATACAGTACTAATCCTCTGTTCCTCTCCTACCCTTTGCAATGTGGTTTTGAATTTCCTACCATCAAGGAGTGAAGTCTGTTCCTCCATCCCACCTCCTCTCCAGTCTGGCTCGTCTTGCAATTGGCTTTGGTCTATAAGAAACAGCAGAAGTGATGGTGCACTAGTTCTGAACCTAGGCCTCAAGAAGTCTTGCAAATGTCCATTTGCTGTCTCAAAACTGTACCACTGACAGGACAATGAGTCCAGAATAGCCTAATGGAGGCTTAGAGATTACAGGGAAGAGAGCTCAGTCATACCAGTTGAGGCCACCCTAATCCAGCTTTCAGTAGGAAACACAGCCACGACCAACAGAGCTGCCTACCCGACCCACAGCTGACTCAGGGGTAAGGCAGAGTCTCGCCAAGACCAGCAGAAACACCCAGACAATCTGTAGGTTCACGAGGAGTGATAAAAGCTTATTTCTTTGAACTACTGGATTTGGGGATGGTTTGTTATACAGCAATAATTAACTGATACTGCATTATAGCCTCCGATAAGAGCCCTTGGGAATATATCCTGCAGAAAGGAAAGCTAACACAGTCAGAAAATGTGTGGTCCTGCCAATCAATGATAAATGTATGTTTCAGCGTTTCCCTTCAGCTTCCTCTAGCATTTCCAGGGAGGTTTTAGCCACAATTCTTGGCTGACCTCAAGACTAAGGCTAAGAGTCATGGTCTCAGCAGAGAAAGACTGCCCTTAATTCACAAGACATCATGTGATTGGCTGTGCTTCTGTGTCTAAGATGTGATCTAAAAAGAAAGAAATGGTCTCCTGGATCCTATCAAATTCTTCTACAAGTATGTTGCCCCAGTAAAGAATCAAACATGCAGAGAGGTCTCTTTTTAAATACAACTTCTGAAATCAACCTACCCAACCTGACATTTAAAAATAAGCTGATACAGGAAAGCAGGAAGGGATTGTTAGCAAAAATGGAAAAGGGAATGGATCAGATGCTAGATCATCAGTAGCATATTTAATACCATAAATATTCAGGAAAATCTGCATGGAAAGTGGAAAGGTCATTTAAAAAGAAGTGAAAGGGTAATCCATCAGCATCTTCTAGGTACCCAAGTCTGTCCTTGCTCACAGAGCTCTGGCCATGTCTAGTCAAGGCTAATGCACTACCATTAGTGACTATTGGAGGATAATTATAAGCCCATCGATTAATGTTTCCCTTTACTTCTGCCTTGTCTGAATTTTATTTATTTCTCACAGCTAAGCCCTTGTACAGCACATGCATAAACACAGGATGATGACCCAGAACTCCAATCATCCAAATATTCCTCATGATTAATAGATCAGATTCATAAAGTTATTAGAACCTGAAAGAATTCTACAACGCCTATGAATGTATTTCCATCCTTGCTTAAAGGGTTCTGTGTTTACAATACACCTTCTATATATGCAGCCTTCCCTCTTCTTTCTTAACAGAGTACACCAGTGGCAAAGCTGCTCAGACTACCAGCAGACTGGCAAAAACTGCAAACAAGCATCTGAGCTGGATACAGGAAGGCCAAGTACCCACTGATAATGACTGCAGATGTCATTTACTGAGCCCTTGGCTGTGTACTGAGTGGTACGGTCTCCATTCATTATCTCAAATTTGTCTTCTCAACAACTGCATGAATAAGATGCTATGATGCCCATTTTATAGATGAAGTTTGCCAAGATGCTGTAACTTGTCCCCAGAGTCTCCATAGCCAGTTACTGGCAGATTCAAGAGCAGAACTAAGTCTAGATAATTCCAAAGGAACTTCTCTCTTCACAACCATTCAAACCCAAAGCTTTGGCTCCATTCCACATTCTTCGCTTTTGAAACTAATGCTTATACATGTCACGACCTGCCAAGGGTTGTCACACACACAGCTGCATGAACCAAACGTTTCCCATTTCTGAGTTAATCCCTCACTTTGGCAGGGTTGGTCCAGCTCTCTGCAAAGTCCCTCCTAGGCTGATGCTTTTTCTCCAGGTGACTCTTTGCAGCTTCTCCCAGTTCTGCCTTTTGGCAAATGTCCATTTCCTCCACTTTCCCTTTCATCCTTTCTCCTCCCTTCCCTTAACCAAGAACCACAACGCATGGACTTAGAACTTTAGGATCAGACTAGCTCTGCCTCTAACTGACAAGTTAATAGGAGAGTTTGGGCAAGTACTTACCCTGGCTGAGGGTAAGAATAGAACCTACTTCATAGGAATGACTAACAGAGACTTACAGATCCCGGGCTCTGCACAGAGGAAGGCAATATATTAAGTGCTCAAAAGTGTTAAAGAAAAGTAATTACAGGCCTTCCATGAACATGCAGATTTGGTGAAGGGAGAAAGTTAAAACTATTCCTAGGTGCTCATTACTGAGGAAAAGTGCTCCACAATGACCCCACTCCAGAGGACCCCACTGGGGACTCCCCCGTATGTCCACAGTGCATAAACTACTTTTATAAACAGAATCTGACACTAGGGACAGATCCAGCATCAATCCCACTTCTTTTTAAATAAAGTCTCTTCCTACACTGCCGAGGCTTATACATTTCATAATGTCTTCAAAGCTTCAAACAGAAGACATTATGTCATTTTCATCTCTGATTTCTCCATAGCGGTCTGTGCAGTGCTTGGCACAAGCATGCGCTGAATCAAAATGAGACAGGTTCCCGCAGTAACACTGTGGCAGGCAAAGGACAGGATTTCAATTATCACTAAGCTTGATTATTCCATATTCAACCTCTTGTTAAATTAGGCCTAAATTGTTAATTTTTAAAGTAACCATCTTTATTTGTGATGGATTAGGTAACTCTTGTGAAATATTTATTCTTACCTCCTTGCTTCCACAAGAGGAACACATTTTCTACCTCGCTGATATTGATTTTGCCAAAGGGCTTGATTTGGCCTTACACTGGAGTACAGTCTCCACCATTAAAAATGTTGGGTTCAGTTATGAGATTTGCTTGGCCAATCACATGTCAGCAAGACATGATACGACAGAGGCTCTTGAAAGGCTCTGTGCTCTTGGGTCTCTGGCATTTCCATAAGCACATGACCCAGATAGTCTACCAGTTCAGGGAAGGAGATAAGAGACTCCAGGAGTAGAGCCAACCCCAGCTGAATCCAGCCTAAATTAGCCTCCCATTTGCCCCACTCATCTGCAGATGCATGAGCAATAAAAGCCTACCATTTTACATGGTAATCACTAAGGTTTGGGGATTGTTTGTTACACAGCATTATTGTGGCAATAAATCATGTTCCTGGAAAGACAAAAAAGGAAATTCTCCCATTCAAAGACAATTGTGTGGATTAGAAAAAGAAGATGCAGCATGTGTGAAGTTTAACACTTCTCTCTAACGCATCCCCTTCCCTTCCCTCATATCCCCCTCCTCCATGAGGCCCCTCTCCCTGTCATTTTCATACCAATACTCAGTGCTAAGGCTCTGGCTGCTTTCTGACTTTACCTGGCCACACCTACTCTCCTTGTGCCTTTAATCAATAGATGCTATTCAAGAATTTTGCTTCTCTTCATTAAGTTCTCTTCCTCCTAGAAGCATCCTATTCAGGGGCTTGTATCAGTGGCTGTGGAAAGCTTCCAAACTATCTCCAGTCCTGAAATTTTCCTTAGGTCATCGCCACTGAGTGCCAGCCACCCACAGACTGTTTCCAGCTGTCATTCCTCCTAATAACTCACCCGGTACTCCCAAAACCATGGCCAGCAACTTCCTCAAACTTACTCTGCTGTTTCCTCATTCTTTTATTGACCATCCCTCAAGTCACTGGTACACAAAAATCTCAGTATTAAATAGTTAGCTTCCTCTCCCCAGAGCAGACTCCAAATTTAGTAACTGCCAAATACCTTGCAGGTGAAATAGATAAGGCTTTAATAAGCACACAAAGGGAGTTATTCAAGTTGGAGGAGCTTCTGAGTTAAAGGCATACTATTTGGAATAATTTTGTAAAGCAAAGAGTGACTTTGGTGGTGTGACTTTGCCCTGTGTTTTCTAAATTTAGGACTTTTACTATACACATTTTTCTTGAACTGGGGGCACAATGGTGAGGCACAGAGATGGAACCTCACTCATAAAAAGATTGTGGGGATCAGTGAGGGTTTTGGTGGGGGAGAAAAGGGCATAGGAAAGCTGTAGCCATTCCCACTCCAATTATCATAATTACAGGCTGATATCTTATGTTATCCTATTCAAAAATCAATGCCAAAAAGAAAAATGTAAGCAATATTAACTCAGGCTGGCAAAACAGGAATTAAAATTTACCATGCAGAACACAGCCCATAAAAATTTTGCAACTAGATGTTATTCCATTCAAAAGGGATATCACATGACCCTTTTTAACAAGTTTTTACACAAGCATTTAACGAAGGACCCCTGAAAAGACCCCTGGCATAGATCTCATATTATGCTTTATTTACTCAGTTAATAAAATCCCAGCTTTCCTTAAGTCTGGTTCAATTTCTAACACCTTGTATTTATTGAGAGATGTTCTACCATGGAAAGCAATGAGAACTCTGAGCAAGCCTCCCGGGAGAAGGTAACTAAAGCCCATCAGAGCCCTCTACCTAGTTGCTGAGTTAAAATTGACTCAGAATGTATTTATTCAGTGAATTCTAAGAATGAATGATGACTGTTTACCAAGTATATGTGGGGTTTATTGACAAAACAAGTGGCTAAGACTTCTTCCAGGCACTCAATGTCAGCTGCACACACACATTTTCACATTCCATTAACTGCAAACTCTGGGGTTTAATCTGTTTATTTTTACTGCATGGTATGTTTTAGTTCCTGGGTTAACCAAGGGTTTTGTGCAAATGGAAATTGCATAAGCTTCCTTTCTGACTCTGTAGTTGCCCCTGGTTCTTTACTCAGAATTGTCTGTGAGTGCAGACCAACCTTTATCCCTTTCAACATATCAACACTTAGCAAGCTGTAGTGATCAGAAGAGAATGGGAATGAGATTTTGAGAGACGTCTGTGGGTGGGGGGAAAGGGCAGAGAGAAAATGACTTTACTGGACTAGAATTAAGTCAAAAAATTGTATTGGAACACTTATTCTACACGATCCCCACATACAGCATCCTCCCCCACCCCACACCAACCGGGGTCAAAGCTAAGGTTGATATTTTAAAGACAGTGTTAAAGCAGTACAGGACACTGGTATGTTGTATTTTACATTATATGTAACATTAAACTTACATATGTGTATACACTCCTATATGTATTCATATGTAATACTTGGGGAAGATAGGGCCATGAGAGGAGTGAGCTTCTAAGGTAAGGGAGCATCTGGATCTAACTTATGAGAGAGAGTAAGGTCGTGAGCATGGAGCTGTTAGGAGTCTGAAAGAAGCTCAAGTGGCCTGGACAGGGGAGAGGTACAGCCACAGGAGGAGGCAAAGGCCTTGACTGCCCTGCTTAGGAATTTGCATTTTATAGAGAAGACCGTAGGAAGGTCTTCCCACAGTGGAGCAAAATGATTCAGTGGCTGTTTACATGTGGCCCTCTCAGTGTGAAGAGAGAGGCTCAGAGTAGACGCAATGCTAGAAGCAGGTGGAACAGTCTAAGATGTTGGCAGCACTAAGCTAGGTAAGAAAAGAGGAGTGAGAACATGAATTTAACACCCAGTGCTTCAAGGGAAGGCTCCTTTGGAAGGCTACGTTCAAGGCTTTCGTGAAATTTTTCTGAATTGTCATTACAGGAGCAAATCACGAAGCATATGTAAGCTCTGTAGCTCAACAGACTGACCTCGAAAATCAGGTTAGAATTTAACAAAAAATATGTTCATAAACTTATAAATTGTTTTTTACTCAACATACTTCCTACCCTCTAACTCCCATTAAAAATCTCTCCCTATATGTGTGTGTATTTAATATACGTATTTACACTACATTCAAATTATGTATGTAATTATATATGTGTGTTTGTGTGCATTTATATACGTGTGTGTTTATATGCACATATACACATGAAGTATTTACTCAGCTTTTGACTAGTCTTCTATTATGTAACAAAGTTAGCATACCTACAAAATGAAAAAATGTATAGGTATCAGAAAATACCTTTTTTGAAATGATACAGATATGGCTTTATAAATAAGCTCAACAGCACAAAAGAAACTATCTTTCCATTGATTTTTTTTCTTTGTCTTAAAAAGAATGAAAATTTCACAAAGTATTCCTATTAAACTCTACTTTGAACTTCTAAATCAGTCAATAAAATATTTTATTCCATAGTAATTTTATTATCATAGCATAGAAAATTTCAGTGTCTCAAGTATCTTACCAAGACAGAAATTTATATGTCATATTTCCATTTATATCGTATATTTTTATTTAATATATTCATAGTATATTTAATAAAGTAATTAGGAAAGCTTTTTTATATTTAAACTTCATACCAAAAATCAATAAAAAATAATAAACTGCCTTAAGAAATTTGCAAAATTTAATTTCCTTAATAGCTGAGGATATTAAGGAGGGAAAAAAAACCTCTAATAGAGTTATAGCAGGAGATTTTGGATCCAAGGCATTTTCTCTGTTCAAACTGTACAAATGTACACAGTGGAAACTAGTTTCCAAGACATGGTCTGATAGATTGTGGTGTTTAGAGTATAGCAGAAATCATAACTTGGTTTTGCTACATTTCTGTTAGATTACATTTACACTGTGTGAGAGTGAGAAAATAAAACTGTAGCCCATTTCATTATTAATTAAAATCCAAGCTGAGCTTTCTTTTTAAAAAAATGAGCAATTCGGTTTTCAATATTTGTTTAACTTTCATAACCCCACAGTCTCTAATTATAACTTTTCTGTGCCTTTTGATCAACATGTTAGAAAAATTACTCAACACAAGGGACGCACCCCAAGCACCTAGAAGAGCATTTGGCATATAGCAGGTGCTCAATAAATATTTTTTTTTAATGTAAGGCTGGATTCAATAGAGAACTCTGACTCCCTACTTGTCTTTTTACACTTCAGACTGGTAGCTTATAGGAAGAACATGATTAGGACCCAGCTCACTAGCTACAATATTGTGGTCCTCCTCAGGGTCCCTGGAACACTCAGCCCCCCAGGTTGTAGATGAAAGACAGCCTCCATTTTGAGTTAGGCTGGTGACATTACAATTAACTAAGGCAAGCTCTGCCGCTGCACTTCCAGCATTTGAATTATCCCTACCCCCAAAAACAGTGGGGTTGCTATCATTTCTAGAATATTCTAGATGGTGGAATACTTTCATAAGAAGCAGAGCATGATTCAAAGATAGATAGGAGGAGAAGTCTGAACTAAGCCAAGAGAGATGGAGCTGTCTGTAATCAGACCTGTAATTTTTTTCCTGATTCTGAACTGATGATGACTTGACTGACAGAACACAACCAGAAGCAACTCACAACTCTGCTGGATTTACAGAGAGAAGGAGGAGGGGACCTCCTCCACAATAAAATTAGAAAAGCAATTAAAACATTCATTTCCCCTAAAATGTCTTATCAAGCTGCCCTAGTCCCGATGGTGCCCCATACATATTGCCATCCATAAGGTGTGATGGCTCAGCCCTTCCTGCACAGCAGAATGGCCTGCACATTGGAGGCCAGATCAAAAAGATGATCCCAGGGTTTCACTCCACACCCACCCAATCCTATCCCAGGATGAACAGTCATATTTTTAAAAACTTCCACAGGTGAGCTGATGGAGAAAGAAGGCTCGTGCAACTATGTCTCTAGGAAACAACTACGAACACATGGCAATCACCCAAAAGGGTAACACATTATTCGTTCATGCCTTTATTCATTGACGGATTCATTCAGCAGACGTTTACTGTGCATCTACCATGTGATGTAGCAGCATGGGATAAATGTAAAGAGGTAATACTAACAGTCACTCCCCCTTATGAAACACTGAGTACATCCCAGGGCTGGCTTCAAGAGTGGGCAGCCTGGGCACCTACACAGGGCCTTGCATTTAGAAGAGCCCATGCTTGGCTTCATGCTCTGCTGTCACCATCTTGAAATTCTTGATAATTCTGGACAAAGGGGGGGCTCCAAAGTTTTGTTTTGCACTGCACCAGTCTTCATCAAAGCACAAATATGGCTAAGCCCAGGGAGACACACTGCCTCACTTTCTTCACCTCCCCTTCTGTAACAGTATCATTAATACGAATGAGTGGATCTCTGCGGATCACAGGGGCCTTTCCATGCATCCTCCCTGTGCTAAAATTCATCAGCTATTTTCTCCTGTGGTAACTTCTCGGTGCCCACTCCTCTCTTGCCTGGCTAGCCCCCATCTTCTCCACACATGTCCCGAATGTTCTATCTTATGGTAACTGCCAGGACAGGGCAGCAAATGTGTCAGAGGAGTCTGTGGAAAGGGTCCTCAGACTCCAGGGTCAGGAATGCTTCCTGGGCAAGCCAAGGGGCTGAGAGCTGCATTTTCAGGTGGAGTCTGACACAAAAATTCCCTGTCCACCAAGCTGAAAGCTGTAAGTGGCCTAGAGGAGACTAGATCATAGCTATATTGCTTCAGTGGAAGAAACAGCACACAGCCCTGGAGCCTCCAGGAGGGGCTTGCACATGAGGCAAGCTGTAAAGCATGCAGAGGAGGAAGGACCTGGGAGCAAGATGCCAGACACAAGGCAGCCGAGTGAGAAAATCGAGGAGCTGAGAACATTACCATTCATCTTCATTTGTTAACACTCAGCACCAGAGCTGGTTTCCAGGGTGTGTGACCTGCAGCCACACAGGGCCGCACTCTTAGACAGGTGCCATGTATGGTTTAATGCTGCTGTCACTGTCTTGAAATCCTTGATAATTCCTGAAAAAGGGCCTCACAGTTTGATTTTGCACTGGGCTCAGCAAATTGCGTGGCAGGTCCTACTTAGCACTGCGTAGAATGGCTACACACACCATCTCCTTTAGTCCATGCAAGTCCATAACATGTCACTATTACTATGACTTTGTGGATGAAGAAAGTGAGGCATGGGGTGGTAATGTACTTGGCCCAAAGGTACACCACAAAGATGTGGGGAAACAAGAATTAGAACCCGAGTTTCTGGCTGCCAAGCTGAAGTGCTTAATGACAGTGATAGGCTGGCTGTCCAAGTAAAGACAGGAGCAGGTGGCTCCACTGGCTACAGTGCAGAGGCCAGGAAAGCATTAACAGGGGGTGGGGCAAGAAGGCTGCGTTAGGTAGGATCGCCGCAGTCCCAGAATGATACAGACTCTTTCCTTTGGGACAATGGGAATATGGAGGAGTGACAGGATCAGGGCTGCATTTTAGGAAGTTTATTATTGTAATGGGGTGATTACACACACCATCTCCTTTAGTCCTTTAGGAGAGAGACAAACAAAAAAGGCATGAAGAAGACATCTGAGGCTCATCTGCCCCAAACATGGGGCAACAGAATGAAAAATAATGAAATCTAATGTGTAACAAGCACTTACTCTGGGCCAGGTGCTGTACCTGGAGTAGGCTGCTCAGTCTATCAAAACCCTCTAGGGAGGTACTTTTCATTATCCCAATATTATTGACAAAAAAGGGGAGGCAAAGGGAGGCTAAGTCACTTGCCCATGGTTACCCAGCCAGTGAACAGCAAAGGTATAATTTATTTAACTCCCCAGATCCAGTGATCGAAATTCCAATAAAAATCCCAGCAGGAGAGCTTTTTACTAAAAAAAAAAAAAAAGTTCTGAAACACATACAATAAAATTTAAATATAATATTAAAGAATGCCCGTTTGAAAAGAACCAGAACTGTAGAGTTTTATAGCTTTGAGGATCCAATATAAAACAATATCATTTAAAGCCTTTTCCTGGCACAGAAACAGAAACACAGATCAATAGAACAGATTGGAAAAAATCCAGAAATGGAATAAAGGGTGTTTTTTAAAAATGTAATATATGATAACACAAGCCTCTTATAATAAAAAGTGCTGGGAGGAATTAGTTAATGAATTAAATTGGAATAACTGGATAACAATTTGGGGAACCAAGCCAGTTAGATTCATATTTTACATTGTATACACAAATAACCTCCTCATGAATTAAAGAGTTAAATACAAAAAACTGAATGACAGAACACCCAGCAGGAGGCAGAATAGAATATTTATCAGATTTGTGAGGGAACGGTGACTTCCTCTTTGAAGCAGTGGAATAAATCATGAAGGAAAAGACTGACACATTTGAATACATAAAAAATGTAAAACTTCGGTACAATGAAAAAACAGCAAGACTAAAATAACAAGGACATTACACTGAGGGCAATATTTGCATTTCCTCTGACAAAGAGGGCTTTAAGACTCAAAGCATATATACCCTCATTCAAATGTATAAGGAAAAGATCAGGCCTCAAAATAGAAATATGGAAAATACAGAAAAAGCAATGAATACACACACACATGCACTATCAGGAAAGAAAAAAACAGAAAATTGTTTAGCCCACCCACTGTTAATCCAATAGAGTAAAGCAAATTTAAGACCTTTCTAAGTAACATTTGCCCCCACACTGGCCACACCCACATCACCACCCTGAGTTGAAACCTGTGTGCTTATTCCTTCCCGGTGGCATCGGAAACGGATACAACCTTCTCAAGCCTCCATCATAAAACATAACCAGGGTCGGGCTCAAAACCGCACTGATATTTATAATGAGCAATTGCTTCCTAGCACTTTATCTTCTGGAAATAATAAACACAAAAGGAGATGTGAGTATGGAGATGTTCGTCTGTTTTCCTTTACCATGGCGAAGTATGGGACACAGCCTTACCGCCCCAAATTGTGGGAATGATTTTATAGACTATGACACAGACTTACACAGGCCAGACATTGTCAGCTTCTCTTTTCGGAAGTTTAGTCCAAAGAGACAGAGCCAGAGACAGCCAAGTAGCTTGATGGGGAAGCATATTAAGAAAAAATCATGAAACTATTTCCTTTAAGGTTGTCCGAGCCTGGACATCTTTATCAATGGAGAGGATCAATATGTTGTAGGAGAGAAAAACAAAACAATGCACCTGTGAGGAGAAGACAGAGGGAAGAAAGGAGAGGAGGGCGTGCGAGGGAGGGCAGAGGAGGGGAGGTGGGGGAGGAGTACCTAAAGGTAAACAGAGGAGCTTGCTGTGGAAATGAGCAACCTGCTTTTCTCCGGAGTAAAGACAAAGAAAGAAAAACAGAAACACATCTAAAGGGAAGAGAAGATCAATATGATCCTTTGAGAATTTCTTACTCAGATGAGCCTGTCTTGGTTTGGCAGAATCTGGCAGCCCCCACGGCAGCCATGCTGTAATTCTGTAACAATTTCTAACATTGATTCAGTCAGCTTTTGGTGAGGCCGCTTGCCAGCCAGCCAGGAAAGGAGGAATGAGCAGGCAGGCCAGCAGGGGGCAGGTTTGGCACTGGTAAAGGGACTTCAAAGGTATGCAAAAAAAAAAAAATTTTTCTTTCAGTACAGGGTCCATCCTGGTTTTGCAACAATAAATACTGCATCGAGTCCAGAGCAGTTTCCTTAATGGTTGTGTTGTGGGTGTGAATTTTGCTCCATAAACTCAGGTGTGTGAGAAATGTCACAATACTTTATATCCTTGAAATAAAATTAAATCCAACCTCAAGCCACAGTCCTATCAGGCCAGGGAAAAAGCCTGTCTCAATCATTATTATGGCTCCCACAGCCCCAAAAGGTCCAGCAGAGGTTCCGGGGGGTCTTAGCCAGTGCCAACATTTAGGTCATCAGTCCAGTAGATGAGATGCTTATATCCTGAACCAACACGATCCCTTGATAAGAAACCACAGGGCAGAACCCACCTGCGTATCCCCATTGAGCTGTCACATTGGCCACAGAATTCCTGTTCTTGAACCCTGTCTACAGTCTGACGGCATGTGACAGTGGGGCTCCTTTTTCTGCAGATGACATGGAGCTCAGGCATCCCACAAAGTGGAGGGTGGGCCGGGGACGAGCCATCAGACCAGCTCTGTGGTGGAAGAACAAAGGAGGGCACACATGCACCTCACGGAGCTCCCGGTGACACACACAGGAACAGGGAGTTGAGATGGTGCATGACATTAGGTGAGAGTTGGGAACAAAACACCTGAAGGCCAGATCCCACTGACAAATGTAAATTACAAATTTTTAAACCATTTGCCAACATTTAAAACTTTAAAAGTACAGGATATGTCACATAAGTATATGTATAGCTAGTATTTCTTAAAAAAAAAAAAGAAGACCTGCTGATCCAGATCTGCCAACCCACATGCTAGTCATCTTTAGGGGTTGAGGAAAGCCTGCTCTCTTTAGCAGGGGCCATTCTCTTGAGTTTACCACAGTCCCCACCACTCCCTATTGTGTTATATCCAGTCAACTTCCCGCATCTATGTTGCCTGTCTAGCTTCTGTAGGTATTTGGTCTTCAATCTTTGACTGAGTAAACTAAATAAAAATATACTCAGGACACAGTGGTAGTGTTCCATAAAGACTAATTAAGTTTCTGCCTTTCTTCAATGCTTACTCTGATAAATTTGGAAATTCAGAATTTTTTCAGATGACCTTGAGATTTCATCAGGGTCTAAAGAAATAGGCATATTTAAGTGACCAACACATTCATATGCAAATATCACAGACAAGGCCAGTCCGTTTTCCCAGCCCAGAGCAGAATATACTCATGCCTGTGTGCCAAGCTGCAAGCCCAAGGGACAAAAAGATATTTGTGAAATGCAGCTTTAGCTCTGCTCTTTGGTATCCTTTCCCGTCACTGCTATCCAGAGTGCCCAGTGGATCAGCCAGTCGCGAGTGAACAAGCGTGTACCAGTGTGAGTGCACTGCAGAAGGTCAGTAACACATGCACGTTCCTCTTTCAGAACCAGCCTTGTCTTGACCTCAGCCCGGGAGCTCAGCCTCCACCCGCAAAGACACCCCACTTCATTTTGTTCAATTTAAACTTTCAAAGGAGAGGCCACGCTCTGAGCTGCTTCCACAGTAAATTGCACAAGTCCAACAGAAACAAGAGAGGGGAGCCTGTTAAATGTGAAAAGAGAAAAAGAAAGGAAAGCAAAAATAGTGTTCTAATGAGGCCATCTATCCTTGTCTGGTTTTCCTGGGGAGTTAAGTTACTATCCATGAAAACTCCTCTGAGAAAATGTTCACAGACCGAAAAGCAATATAAGTAAATAAATAAATTAACCAACACAGCTATTGAAAAAGTTGATTCCATGTGTTGAGAGATGCTGCTGGATGGAAAGGAAAACTGTGAACATCCCCACTGCACATGCATATGCAACAAGTATGTTTTTGAAATCTTTTGCTGGTTGAAATGTCATAAACCCAATGGGCATAGCTCTTTAGAAAGATCGTTACTAAACAACCGGGAAGACAGATGAGCATAAAGCCATAAGACATGCAGAGTTTCCCATGTCCTTCGGCAGAAGGGACACCCAGCTCCCCAGCTGGCTTCTGAAGGACATACGTATGCGGGACGTCATGTATCTAACTGGCTCCTTGTTGCTTCATTGTAGAAGGACACAAGAAGCAGCTGATTACCACTAGCAATTACCTGACAAATTGTAGATGAAGCATCGCCACCTGAGAGAATACTTAAAAAAGTATTGGATCTCATGTCTTAATAGTTTGGGGAAAGAGAATAGAGTTTCTACAAGACACAGGAAATTCATTAGTTTAGCATTTTCTAAATCTGCATTCCGGCCACCATCAAAACAAGAGCCTCTCAAGTCACCTTCAGAAATGCTTTATTTAAAAGGGACCTCTCTGTTAGATTCTCCTTAAATATAAATTTTAAAGAAAGTTCTGCTTTAAAATGGTATCCATTAGGAAACTGGATTTTTGAAGAATATAGTATGAATTCTATATCACAGGGTTAATAAAGAAACTCATCTTGAAAATTAAAAAACAAAGAACTGTCACCCCTTTAAAGACACGGGCATTTTTAGTTCACAATTCAAAAATGAGTGATTGGACATAGTAATGTCACAGATGGTGATGAAAAGAAAATTAGAATCAGAATCCTGAAAAATATGCCAAAGCTCTCAAAAATGTGTATGAGCTCTTATGCACATGCATGAACACACGCGCGCGCGCATGCGCGCACACAGGGAACAAATGAGAGCATAACAAAGGGCTCTGAAGCCCTGTCTGCAAACCCAGGCAGTGGCCTCGTGGATGGCTCCACTGGAAAGCTCTGTGGAAGCCCATCACCCCACATAGATTATAGTGTCATCTTCAAGTGTTGTTAATCAGATACCTGCCAGGGAGAATACTAAATTCTCTCTAAAGACATCTGGAATATTACATCAAGTTATAACACCAAATAAGCAATAAAACAACAAACCCATCAGGTCAGTTCTAAAAGATTCATTCCTCTTGTACTGCTGAGGAGAAAGGAGCCTGTTATAAATGACTAACATTACTCAGAAATCTGCATGTCAGCCAAAAAAAAAGGTTGAAATGACCAGGCCTAAGTACAAAAAAAACCTGGTTAATTACTTTTAAGAATGTAAATTTTGTTGGCAGAATGTAGAATTATTGATGAAATACAGACAAAGGAAGAAATCTGCATCAGAACATGGAGTAAAGATGAGACAAAACAAACTGATGGGATTGGCGGTTGCATCCTCTGGGTCTAGGCTTCCCGTTTCTTTTTGCAACCTGTCCCCACCTCCCTCACACTCCGTATCTGATCACTGGGATGAGACTTCAGAAAAAACAAGCTCACATAAGCATATTTTGGGCAGCAGCTTTCAAGAGCAAAGTGTAATTCTGCCAACTGCAGCAAACTTTCTGGCAGCCCTGGGAAACCTGTTGAAAATCTCAATATAGACCCCCAGGGGCCATGCCTCTGAATTTAAAATCAGTGCAGACAGAGCGGGTATTTCAGTAAGCAGACAGTAAGAGAAAGATGGAGAGAGATGGGGAACGAAGGCAAATTATATACTATGTCTGGGAGTAAGGCATGAGAGAAAACAGTTTGCAAACTGATTGACTAAATAGTTACAATCATGGTCTCCAAACAAGACAATCCCCTGTGGTATAAGGAGAAAAGATTAGAACATCTCTTAGTAATCAAAAATTCAAAATTCTTCCTTAAAGAAGTTTGTGTATTTTTTTCAACTGACATACTATATTTAAAAAGCAACACATGTATAGTAAACATAATGTTCTTCATGTAATGTAGATTAATGATACCAAAAAAAAAAAAAGGAACACATGTAATTTCAAAACAATAAATACATACTGAGGTGAATGCTCAATTGTTTCTTTTTCAACTTTTTAATCTTTAGGAAACTGTGGTCAAAATCTGGATAAGTGCTCAAGGAACCAACCCTATGGTTTCATTAGGTCAGTTACTCTATATTGTTGTTATTTTCACAAAAACAATATACATTAATTGTAGATAAAGAAATTGCAGAGGAATACAAAAGAAAGGAAAGTCACCTTTAATTCTCTCTCTGAAGTCATTTGGTGCCTATCGTCTGCCCCTTACCTAGTCATGGACACTATGTATGTATCTGTGTATATACAAACCTATATGTTTTCAAAAATAATAGGTATCCTGCAGTGCTGTTTTATGCTTCATTTTTTCAATTAATAATAAACCGAATATGTTATTTTGGAACAGAATTTTAATTGTCTATGCACTAGAAATTTGCATACAAATTACTAAAATTTAAACTATTCTTTACAGTTGAATATTAAGGTTCTTTTAAAGTCCTTGCTATTTCAATACCTGACTATGGGACATGGAAGCCTTTGGATGCTGCACAGAATGGACTAGATTTTATCTTGTGGACCAGTTGTTCTCAAGGAAATGGTACTACACCTCTAGGGAATATTTTTGAAATTTGAGCAGGAGTTTCAGTTTCCAAAAACTGTTCAGGGGTTGCTTCTGGTGTTTAGTGAGTGGGAACCTTAGATGTTGGCCGCTCTGCAATGCGGACAGCAGTCCTGAGCAGTGAAGAACTGTTCCGTCCTGTACAACTTTCAAGTGTCCTACAGGAAATGTACAAGTGCAAAAGTCTGATTACAATGATCCAAGCCCAGAATCCAACTCTGTTGCACTTACAAATGCAAAATATTCTGGGCCCATTTTTTTGAAATTTTTTATTAAGGTATGATTGATATACACTCTTACGAAGGTTTCACATGAAAAAACAATATGGTTACTACATTTACCCATATTATCAAGTCCCCACCCATACCCCAATGCAGTCACTGTCCATCAGTGCAGCAAGTTGCCAGAGATCCACTGTGTCCCTTCTCTGTGACACACTGTTCTCCCCGTGATCCCCCACACCATGTGTACTAAACATAATACCCTTCAGTCCCCTTCTCCCTCCCTCCTCAGGGAGAATACTAAATTCTCTCTAAAGATACCTGGAATATTATATCAAGTTATATCACCAAATAAGCAATAAAACAACACCTGCCCTCCCACACCCCTCTCCTTTGGTAACCACTAGTTCATTCTGTGCCCATTTTTAATAAACACCAAGTTTCTACTACCATGCAAATCAAAGGAAGATATTTACTTCAATGTTTTCTAAGAGTTATGTACCCTTTTTGAAAATTCTACCAATACCACACCATTCCTGTTGTTTGCATCAGCAACGTCATCTCCTTACAATGGTCTGCATTTGCACATGGCTTACATTTCCCACGGTTCTGAGAAGATGTATGAGAATCCTGTCACTCTCTCATGCTGTCTACTATTTTCATATCCAAGTATTTATGCAATGAAATACTTATCATTATTATAAAGGTTATTTCTCCTTCAAAATGATTATAAGTCCTTCCATTGCCTTCTACAAAATTATGTATAGGTAGATGATATTTTTATTGGCTTCATTTTAGAAGAGTAAAGGGAACGTTAATAATATCTATTATAAATGGTGGTCATTGGGTCCATAGGGTTGAGAACTGCTACCATAAGGAACAGAAAGCCATTCAGAAGCTTCTAGCAGGAGAGTAAGTACCATGATGAAGCTAAGCTGGAGGCATGAGTATGCAGAGGGTACAGAAAACAAAGGCTACAAGATGTGGCAGGAGGCAAAAAGACCAGAAGAGTCAAATCAAATCTGGGAATAAAAGAAATGAAGACCTAAAATACCATACTGCCTGGAAGAATCACATAGAAGAGCATTTAATGGAGGATAGCTTAAAAAGAGAAGTCATTAGAACTCAGTGACTGGATATAGTGTCACAGAGGGACTGTCATCGTGTCATTAAGACTGCAGAGTATTGTGCTCTCAATATTCTCACACACATTTGCAAGCATGCACACACACTCTGAAACTCCAGATTCATTACCAAATAATCCCTCTCTCCTCCTGCTGCCAAAGTGAAGACTTATTGCACCATTAATTCTGAAATCTGAAAGCTCTACATGACATGATCTGAATAGAAGGGGCAAAGCCTTATTTGGTTTATTTATTTGTTTGTGATTCTCCATCCAAGATAAACCCTGACATAAATTTCAAGTATGCTTCAAGTACGTTCCAGGTTATAAATCATAGACTTGCATTCTCATACTACGGTAAGCAGAAAACCACATAGATCAACAATAGATATATATGCCTCCTTTCCTTGTCAAATTCATGCACGTACACCCACACAAAGAGAGACAATAAAAGGAAACCAAGAATCTAAAAACCCATGATCATTTCTCTGCAGCAGACGTGTTTACTCATCAGAAGCCATGGCAATATAGTAGGATATTAGACTGGGCAAAGGAACCATGGCTTTAAATGTCAGAGAAGCATTTCAAAAATGAAGGATGGAGAGCCACTGATAGGAACCATAAGAGAATCAGTGCTGGCAAATATTGGGGACAGAAGAGAATGTCCAGATTCATATTCAATGTCCAGTATTACATGCTGAGATAGCTGAGTTTAGCATATATACCCATCCTCAATTTCCATTGCTCAAGAATAGATAATGTAATATTTCCTTAAACAGAGGAAGAATGAATCAAAAATATCCCCAGACATAATAGGACTATTTAGTTATCCTGCTCCATATCTGTGTAACAGTACTGAGTCAGTAAAACACAAATAGCACAGCCTTTTTGAACAGCCAAAAAGTGAGAAAAATGGCCATCATATCTTTCTCAAATCTAAGCAATTATTTCCCCACACCACCAAAAATTCTCAGTTGCATTCCATCACAGTGGAAAATGTCCCTAAGAAACCTCCCACTGAATTCTCATACTGTCCAGCTTGTCTTTCTTTTTATGCATCGCTTATCATCTGAAATGTATTCCTTAGCACATCCTTATTTGCACTGTGCTACGGAAATGCAAGACAAATCCCCGTGACAAAGGTAACTGCCCAAAATGGGTAATGAAGGGCTTGTCCAGGGAAAGGCACCAAGAACACCATCCATCTCTCCCCATCTCAGCTGCCTGATCACAGGTTTGACAAGAGGCAGAAAGAATATTCATATATTGGGTGTGAATTATGCTACAAGGCAGGAGGTTAATGAGTCATGAAAAAACAGAAAATGACCTGAGGTTAAAAGGAGATGCTGCTGGCTGGTGACATTATTGGTGGCTATGCTTAAAGGCCACAGCCTTCCCTCTTCCTCCTAATTAGGCACAAACTCTAAGCTCCTTGTCATGGAAGATAAGGATCCCATGACCCGCCCTTTGCACAAGGCTCTCATCTCACCTCCCACCACTGCCCCTCTGCATCCTGAGGTCTCCTCTCTTAAGCCTCCAGGTCATCATCTGTGATTCTTCCTGAATCCACTTCTTTACTATTGTCCCCTAAAAGGAATCTACTTCCTTCTCAACACTCAGCTCTGACATCACACATTGGGGTAGATGTCCTTTCTCTCTGCTTTCCCTGCAAACAGGGTTTATCTCCATCTGGGCACCTACAACTTACCTTGTGATGGTCTCTTCCCTCATCTGTCTCCCAGTTATGACCTTCAGGCAGGGACCAAGTTATTTTGGTGTTTGTTTCTTTAGTGGACAGCACAGTGGGCCCTCAGTACAGGGCTTGCTGTCTGCCAGACTGGGAAGTTTTTCCTTTCCTTCTAAAGGGCAAGTAGAAGGGCTACTGTCTACAAAAGCTGTTGGGAATATCATTGATTTCCTCATGAAAGTAAGGAGAGGTTTGCAAATCAGAGCTTTGGCCCCCCCAAGTCACGAGGTAGCTGTGCTTGAGAGGGAAGATGCAAGGGAAAGAGGACTTTCCAATTTAGATGAACTGCCCATTGTGAACACTCATCCTACATGGCACAGGCACAGAATCTTTACAGGAGCTCCCACTGGTTCACTTCAGAGTACGCCATGTCCGTGCAAAAGGGGGTGCAACAAAGTAGTGTTGCCCTGCCATGTGTCTTCATAGTTCCTGGGAATCTGGGTTGGAGGCAGGAGCTTAGCTGGCAGAGCTGTGTTGGAGAGGTGCAGGTGAGACACAGAAGTCCCCAGAGCCAGGGGCTCCCCTCCCTCTGGGCTGCCAGCTGTGTGTGAAGACATTTTCAAGCACATTTTGTTCCATGACTAGTTGGAATCCATTGTTAACATCTCTTTTCTTTTTCATCACATAAGGCCCTTGAGCATAGAGGCAGGGCCTTTGTTAGTGGGAAGAACAGATCTCACACTCACAAAAGGAACCAGATTTCGACTTTCGAAGTTATCTCCATGGGAGGAGATGCAAACAATCAGACGTGCTATCAGTTGAAAAAAAGAGGCCATTCATCAGATAACTTGGACCTTGTGCTCCATTACCAGATCACGTTTTCTGAAGTGCACTGTGAATTAGAAGTTCTAATAAATTCTATAACTATCCTGCAACAGCAAAATTATTTTGAATTTGTGTGCATGTCAGGTATGTTAATATGTTAAATGCAAGCAATATTTTCAAGAGATTCCTACAAGTACAGAATTATTTATAGGACCAATACACAATAGGCATTGAATCTATTTCACCAAAAGGAAAAACACAATTTACTTATTACTTACCAAATTAAGTTTTTCCCAGTACTTAGGTCCTTCTTCCATCCCTCTGAGGCTTGGTGGAATGTACCAAAAGCAAATATTGGCATACTCAGGCTGAGGATTAAGAAAATTTGAATTAGTGAGAATGTTTGACATCTTGATCTAGGCGATAGCTACGTGAGTGTGTACAAATATCAAATTCATCAAGCTGTACATTAAGATTTGTGCATTTTAAAGTATGTACTTCAATATAAAAATAAAATAAAATTTGGGAGTTGTTTGGTTAGCCTAAGATTAATCTTAGGATGCAATTAAACTCTTAAGCTAGTTTCCTTAAGAGTTCCCATGTGTGTATTATGTTGATAACAATTTAGAATTGATAAAACAGACATCCATTCTACCTTACTCCTGAGAGTAGCCCACTCGGAAGGTTTTTTTCTCAGTTGGGTGCATCTAGAGGCCTATTGGTTGGGTATTTCACTAAGGAGTGAACACGAGATCAGGAATAAACATAATAAAGTTTGAAGCTGCGTCTGCCTAGCTCTGACCACCAGTTAGCACCTGACACACATATGCTCAGATGCCCTACATCCTGCCTCTTCAACCCTGAAGCTTAATTATTTCTTACACACCATATCTTTTAAAAAATTCCTTCTCTACTTAAGCCAGCCTAAGTTGTCTTCTATTATGTGCTACATCTGACAAATGCAAAATTCCCAGTTACTTTTAAGTTGATAGCACACAACATACCTGTGCTTCACTTAAACATCTGTACTGTGACCCTAGCCAATATTGTTTTAGAGAAAAAAAAAAGAGCATCATCTCAACTCCTGATTCTCAAGTTTCAGTATCAATCTCAAGGGTTAATAAGGATGTGAATCAGCTACAGGGCTTCTTAAAATTACATTCTCAGTCCTTGTGTTCAGAATGCCCAGAGTCTGACTAAGTCCATTATAGAAAAGACTGAAGAACTGGCATTTTAAGAAGCATCTCAGGTGACTCTGAAGTGCATAGTGCATGGTCTCTGTTTGGGAAATCCTGATACAAAGTGTCCATAGCCCAGTCATCTTCTCTAGTGATCTACTTTCCCACTAGACACAGTTTGGTTAAACATGGGACAGCATTCCAGAACAGGTGTTCATCTAGCCACTGTCACACAAAGAGATCTTCTCTACCACACCCTGTATCCTCACCGGCAAAAACATAGGGCATGCTAAAGGCATTCACAAGACAAGTGGTTTGGTACATTACATTGGGGAGTCACAAATTAGATACACAGAATTGTATTCAGGAAAGATTATGGGTCATGGCCATCCACTCAGCAACTTCCTCACTGAATTCTTAGCACTGACAGTATTTGAAATGATTTCCTTTTCCTACCATAAACAGTTTGTGGGTGATAACCAATGTTATAATAGTTCTCAACAATCATCAGAGTTATGTGCCACTATCACTATCAAGTTTTTCAAAAAGAGAAAACATATCTCATATCTTACAATCAAGACTAATATATAGAGTTCTGATTGTAGTAGATTTTAAATCACAAATGAATGCCCAGAAACATTCCCAGCTCAACAAGATAAGTTCTTTATCTGATCATTCTTTCACTTTTGAAATTTTTAAATGTTTATTGGATTTGACCCCCTGCAAAAAGCTACAAATCTTCAAAATACAGAGTAGCTCAAAATAGAGGACTAGATGATTCAA
Organism: Manis pentadactyla; assembly: GCF_030020395.1. Taxonomy (NCBI): domain Eukaryota; kingdom Metazoa; phylum Chordata; class Mammalia; order Pholidota; family Manidae; genus Manis; species Manis pentadactyla. The sequence continues at coordinate 38,049,189 of NC_080032.1, read as the reverse complement.
CTCAACTTCCTCAAATACTCATCATGATAGTACAGTAGTCTTTACAAATATATACAATTTATACTTGGATGTCTGATTTATATTTGATTTGGTTTCTCTAGGGATAGATGTACTGGACTTCAAAATCAATTAATCATTTAATGTAAATAAATCTATTCAAATAAACTATGATTGATAAGAAAGCAAAAGAAAAATATAGTTATTATCTGTCACTAGATTTTAGAAATTCATGTCTTTATATTAACAAAGATGTCTTTCCAGATACCGTTTATATCTGTTACTAGCTCACTGCCTCTTAGCTCCAAATCCACTTTTTCTCTGTGTCCTGGAATAATAGAGGCAGACTCTAAATATTTCTTGTCACTATGCAGTCCATCAGCAGAGGGTGCTGGAGGGACACTGAGAAGGAAGAAGTAACTTCTTGATCTGGTGTGCTCACCTCAGGGGTCTTCTACGGTGCATGTGTCTTCTTTCTGCAGTATTGAGGACTAGCAGCAAGTAGCTGGCCTGCACTGTCCTCTCAGGTGACTTCACAGCAGAAGGGCAGCAGGTGGGCCCTCATAAAGGGCTTTCCCTGGCACATTCCCATCAGTGGTTTCACAGGGAAATGCTGCCAGTGAGTCACTTCACCTTGGATGGCTTCTTGGCACCCCTGTGTGTAGCGTGAATTTGGGGCGAAGCACTGCCTTGAAAATGGCTTCCTCCCGTACTCCAGGTAAGTTACCAGAGAATGTCACTGGTGTGACACCTCGGTCAGCTTCTGTGCCGTCCAGCGAGCTGCTGCGTCCTCTCCATCCAAGTCAGGGTCGCAGCCCTGGCAGGGGTGGCCTCTTGCTTGGAAGCTCCATTTCAGTTCTGGGAGTGGTGGTTTGTCTACAGCCCCTATTCCTGTACAACTCCTATCTGCTGCTAATTATTTTTTAATGTGAAGTGCTTCACAAATTCGGGGGCCATACTAATCTTCTCTGTATCGTCCCAATTTCAGTATAATGCTGCTGGAGCAAGCACAATTTCTTATATTGCACTTTCCCACTTCAAATGACTGTGCAGTTTTCATCTTCTATTGGACTCTAATACATCATTAAATTAGTTATTCTTTTTCATTTGCATGGCAACATTATGAATCATTGTGTAATAGTTTTTATGTGCTACCAAATCTGCTCTATATTTCAGAAACTAGAACCTAGACCTTTTGAGTCACAATTTAAATTTGCTTCCTGATAAGATTCTGTTTAGATATTTTAGAAGTGACATATCTGTGATGCCTTTTGCTCAGGCAGTCTCTCATAGAATGGTGTGGCTTCATGGCTATGACATCTGAAAACCTGTGGTGCCTTTTTGACATTTCATTTTATTGGAGTAAATTTAATGTTCCATTTGGTAGAATACCTTTACTGTAGTCATTTGCAAAAGTATTACAATTTGTCTTAAAACATCCCTTTGAATATTCACAAGGAACATATTTGAGTTTTGCCTCTGTACCTGGCATTTTATATAATGACTTTCTTCAAGAGGTTTCAAAGCACTAATGAGTATATTCAGAGTAGAATCATTCACATGCCACTTAATTTCCTATATATATATATATGAAAGCCTGACCTCTTGGGTGTCCTAGGAACACATTTAGTCTATATTCTCTAACACCATAAAATTGAGAAGGTATAAAAAGGAATTCAAGTGCCTAGGCCAGAAAGATGATAGTGAAGGATACAAAAAACTTGTAGCAGTAAAAGCATTGTCATAATCTACAAAAATTGATGGAGAAATAGAGAAGTGTCACTAAGAAAAGATGGATACACTCTATCCTGATTTTCAAGGGGAAACAAATAGATAAAGTCTAAGAAATAAAGCAGGTGCTTTGAGGTCCATTCCAGCAAGGATTATTGAGCAAATGGTGTAAGACCTGTTGGAGAAAAAGTCACCAATATGTAGTGGCTTGGATCCTCTAAAACTGAGTCATATCAAAAGAAATTCATTTCCTTTGCTTACAATGCCATTAGATCACATAGTAATAAAAATCACAGCTAGCCCACGGCATTTCAATACGTATAACTAGAAAATCTAGCACACAGATTGAAACAACCATTTGCAATCATGCAAATATAGAATGGAGAAAGGGGGCACAATGGACCTTTAATCGACTCTAAGCTCATAAATTTTAAATACCAGATTAGACTACTGAAAAATTTCAAAGGCAGTGCTGAGTAGCACAGAAAATCTGGGTTTTAGAGTCCCATGGATGTGGTTTGAATCCCAACTTCACCAGGTCTTTGCTTGGATAAGTGTCAAACATTCTAAGCTTCAGATTCCTGATCTTTAAAGTAGTGATCATATGGTCTGTCCCACAGAGTTGGTCTGATGAGTAAAGAGATTATTTCCAATATTTACTACCATACCTGACATACAGAAGGCACTCTGTTAATGTAGTAATAACAGTTATTTGGGGCTATATTGGTGAAAAGAAATGTCCTTGTCAAGTGGATGAATAGCTCCCATTAAAATCTGTACTGGGTGATTTACCTATGTTAATTTCTGCATGCCATATTTGAAGGGGAACATTAACAAATTATAGGATGCCCAAAGAAATGCAACCAAAATGTTCAATTTAATAAGCAGAATTTTCTATGTTCTAGATATTGGACCAGGTGTTAGAATGGGAAAAATGCTTATCTCCAGGAATTCAGAGACCGGTAATAGAGCTAGGTGCAGGCAATTAAACTGCAGGGCAATGAGCATTACAAAGAACTTCCTTGTAATCCAATAAATATTCCTGGCAATTGGAATAGCACACACATAGAAGCCAGTGTATCTAGGGGGATGGCAGGTACCAGGAGGAGAGGACAGGGTGAACTGGAGAGGTGAGGCTGTAAAAGGAGTCAACTCATGAAGGGATTCCTCATCTTCCGCGCTTGGGAGTCTGGCTTGATCCTAGAAGCAATGTAAGTACCAGAGAATTTCAATCTAGGGAAGAGATTTCATTTTAGAAAGACCACAGTGTGGCTGCAGTGTGGAACTGGGCTAGGTGGTTCTAACACTGGGACAAGAGATGGGTTAGGTGACAGTGCCAGCCTGAGGAGTGACGGTAGCCTGAACTGAGGCAGCAGCTTCAGGAGTGAAGAAGAGTGAGTACCCGGGAGACACGGAGGGGAGGGGAAAGGGAGAGAGCGAAGATACACCCAGTTTTATTTGGCTAGATCATAGTTCTAACAGCCAAAAGAAGGATTTAGAATTTTGGTAAAGAAAATGGTTATACTTCAACTTTAGAAATGTTGAATTTCAGTTAATGGTGGAAGTGTAATTGTAAGTGAGAATTCCCAGACACACCTATATCCAAAGGACTAGTGTTTAGGAGACAAGTCAAGGATAGAGATGTTACTGAGACTATTGACAACAAAGCTCTAAATAGGGATAAAACATTTCAGGGAGAGTCTGTGGACACAATAAAGGGCTAAAGACCAGAGTAGAGATGAACACTGAAGGGTGTACTCAGAGGAAGAGACCTTCACATAGAGAGAAAGAGAAGAAAAACTCACATGGAAAGGAGAAATACTGGGAGAACAAGTCAAAGAAAACAAGACAGGACAGAATTTAAAAAGGGGTGGAGTGAGTAATGGTGTAAAATGCTGCAGAAATCTTCCCACAAGACAAAGATTAAAGAATGTGTATTGAATTTAGCGATTAGAAAGTTGTGTTCCAAAAAAACACTTTTTATTGCAGTGCACTTGATACATATTAATAGTAGGGTTCATAAGTATTAGAATATGAATGATTATAGCTTCCTGGAAGAGGAATGAATGGTAAATTCTCCAACAAAGGAAATGTTCAGGAAGAGGTTGACCTCCTGTTATAGGTGCTGTCAAGAGAAATGTCCTGCATTGAGCAGGAAGTTGACTAGATGTCCTTAAAGATCTTTCATAACTTGGAAAGTCTATACAACCTAAATAACTCATCCTAATGGAGATCTCAGGAAGAGAAAAGGAAAAAGTTGAATAATTAGGACTCTCCTGAGAGATCAAAATAGGTGAAAGATAGTATAAGAATGAATATACCTCTAGGAAAACTTCTATTAGATCTTAGATCCAGCACAGAAACATAGAGGTATGACTTTCAGGGGCCTATGAATAATGCAGAATTCACTTGAAATGATAAGTTTCAAGCATCTTTAAGAAGATATGCATTATTTTTGCTCTTTTCAGGAAAAAAATATTCAAGTACTGGATCCTCTGTTTTGTGGTGTTCACCTACTATTTTCAACTTGCCACTTAACACTCTCACTGCTATCTGCTAAACAGTGAATATATATATATATTTATTTATTTATAGACTTGGGTTTTTCCAAAGCCAAAAGCCTTGCAGTTTCACAGTTAAGGGCTCCAAACAAATCTCTGTATCTCTTTCCTTAAGTATGCATTAGGGTCATATTTAATCAATCCAGAAAGCATTTGTTAACAAAAGGAAGCTAATTACCTTCACACTTATGTGAGAAATTCAAGGTCTAAATTTGCTTTATTTCTCTAGGCAGGATTTGTAGAAAAGAGGCAGATGCAGATCACATACCAAAACCTTTTTAAGTAGGAAATCTGAGTACCACTGTGGAAGCCACACTCACTGCTTTTGGGCCCTCTGGTTCCCACTGATAAAACATTCAGGGCAGAGGCTGCCTAATTATTAAAACCCATTTTAACTTTCATTGTAAGGATGTGAATGTGTTTGCAATTCCCTAAAGATGATGTTGAGAGGTACTTCCCTCAGTTTTTAAGCCTTTAGGAAGAATACATAAATAACTTTTAAAACAGTTTGTCTTTTTTTCTCACCATTTTTTCTCTTAGCTCTATCAAAACACTGTACAGTTCCAAGGTGCACTACAGTTTTCATCGCCAGAGAAATAAAGAAGGCAATTCAAACTTAAGAAAATAGAGAGGTAACTCAACCTCAAGAAGATATAAAAGGTGACTCAAACTCAAGCCAGTCACACAGCTGTTGTTTCATCCCTACATGCTTAAGGACGCATCTTTAAAATATACACAGACATTATCTTACATAGTCATGATGTTATCGTGCCTGACAAAATTATCCTTGATTCCTTGGTATTAATCAATAATCAGTTCACTTTGGAAATTCCACAACTGTTTCAAAATTTGCCTTTTATGATTAGCTTGTTCAGATTAGAATTCCAGCATCTTCCTACGTTGCATTTAGTTATTTTGCCTCTTCGGTTTCTTTGAACCTCAAGTGGTCATCACCATTCCCTCCATTAATTTTCTTCATACCATTGACCTGTTGAAGAAACCAGGTCAGCTGTCCTGCAGAATGTCCCACATCCTGAATTTGTCTTCTTGCTTCTTTGAAGTGTTACCAGAAAGTCATTTAAATATGGATACGTTTGCTATCTTTGCAAGTTTCTCTACCTCCCTATTTTCCCAGAAAGTTTGGATTCCTTTGCAGATGGCGGTGGAAGCCATGGCCAGGGTTCCCTGGGGAGTCTTTCCCAGACTGGTCTGAGGACCATCATCATCTCTCACCTGGACTACTGCAACAGTCTCCCAGTTTGTCTGGTTTATTTTTTTCTTGTCCTCCTTTCACAACGCCCCCTCCCCATTCCTCTCTTCCCATGATATCCAGTATGATCTTTTAACATGAAAGGCAGACTCCTGCCACTTAAAACTTCTCCAATGACTACACTTGGAATAAAAACCAAAGGTCTTACAATGACCTACCTGACTCCACTTGACCTGGTCTAGCCCACCTCCCCAATACCATCAACTACTGCACACCTGTGCTTAATATGCCTTTTTTGGCTCCTTGGGTACATAGAACTCTTTTCAGCTTTAAGCCTCTGCAGTCATGTATCAATTCCACCTAGAAGGCCTTTCCCTCAGATATCTGCATGGCATGCTGTTTACCACCACTGAAGTCTCAGTTCAAAGATAATCTCAGAGGGCCCTTCCCCAACTACCCAAACCAGCCAAGCCATCCCCTACCCCCACCCCCACTTCAGCAGTTCACCCTATTTATTTCCATTATAGTACTTGCCACATCTGTAACTTTTATTCATATACTAGATTATCTCTCATAAGCTTGTTCTATTGTTTTTTAAAAGACACTTCACTACCTGCTGTTTTCTATGTATTAATTTGCTTGTTCATTGCCTGTCATGTTCCATCTGAATGTAGGCACCACCAGAACAGGGAACTTCCCCGTCTTGTATCTCTAGTACCTAGAACTACAATTGCTCAATAAATCTTGCTGAATATAATAGAATCCCAAAAATTAGCCATATTGCTTACATACAGAATAGGTTCCTAGGCTGCCATGTCTAGGTCATTTTTATATTAAGTTAAAAATTGCTTATACAGTATATGCTATAAGAAGACCTAAGAGAACCTCTCACTTTATATTTCTTAAAAATCAGAATTAAATAACATTCTTCATATTTTCTCACCATAATTTCAGGATTATCTATCTTTGCAACCACCTTATTTTTTATATATAGCAAGAAATGTTATCCTGTTGTTCCATCAGTCCAACAACAAAATGAATTATTTTCCCTTTGGTCTAAAGCTAATATGCTCTCATTATTTTATAAAAAGATAAAACTATATGCATTATTATATATTCACTTAATTGATTTTTCACATGCAGGCACCTCTATAGCACAGTTGAATATTTACAGTGCAATTATTATGCAATTTATATATTTATTCAGTATTATCCTTGGTAATTATTATTGAGCACTTTAACTTTCAATACTTAAAGGCAAGTGTGTTTTTTGTGAACCCAACAAAGGAAAAATCTTCACTAATAGAGTAAATTAACATAATGGACTCTATGAATTAAGCTAATGACTTGTTTCTAAGTCTGCAATACAAAAACCGATGAAATAGAACAGATTAGAAAATTACCACCTTCATCACTTGATGGACAAAATCACAAGCACAATTCAGTGATCACTTACTTCCATCAGTAACTTGAATCCTTCTCTTTTCTTGATTTCTTCTACTAGGTACCTAAAAATGAAAGTCACAATAATGTTTATAATCTGCCACCTGAAAAGTCCCTGAACATGACTTACATATGACGGAACTGTTAGTTCTGATGCAGAGACAAGGCTTAAAAAGACGAGGCGTAGAAATAAAGAAGGATATGCATATAGGGATAGGTGTGGATTTAGACAGTTCTGAACCTACTGTAATCCCCTGGGTCCTGAGTAAAAAGATATGACTTCTTGGTGAGATTTTGCCTATCTCCCATGTTAGCATGAGACTTTAACCCTAGTGTGAAAACCACATAAAGTAGATTGGATATGCATCTCTGACCACGGAGGGTTTACATTCATATTTTGGATGGCGATTTAGCATAGGTACTTAAATTACCTAGCTGGCTCAGAGGAAAAAATTTTTGGTGTGTCGTTTTACTTACAAGTTCATTTAAGATCAAAGAAACTCAACATCATCTTTTCCAAGGCCAGGACAGAGGGAAGAAGACCTGACTGTTGGTTTCATATTAAAAGTAAGTGGTCTATAACTATTGATAGAATGTTTCTGAAGTCATCCCAAATGCCAGGGAAGAGAGCTATATATACAACGTAAGCAAAGGGCACAGACACATGAGATACGGAATAATCGAGAAAAGACTAAATGAACTTCGACTTGTTGGACTAAGCTGAGGACATGGAGCAAATTAACAGTGACAACTCTCCCCTAGGCTTGGTTATTGTCTATATAAAAAGGAAAGCCCTCTGAAATGGTTGGTCTTGAAAACCAGTGTTTTGATCGTAAGTCTTGAAAAGTTCATAACACTTGACCCAGTATTTCAAATTCGGGGGCCAAATGTAAGGAAATGATCAGGGGTGCTGACAAGAATGTAATTGCCAAGGTATATATTGTGGATTTATATGTAAAAATAGAGAGAGAGAGGGAGGGAGGGAAGAAGGGAGGAATGAATGCAGGTCATACACAGCAATTAAGAGTGGCTTTGAAAATTATTGGCCAGTCATATGGAATCATGGTACAATATATGGAATATGATCATGTCACTAAATTTTGTATGGTCAATGAATATTAAGAACAATAAAAAATGCTCTTCTTGGGCCTCAGTTCCATTATCTGTAAGACCAGAATAACACATTCTGCTTTCCAACCTCAAAAGATTGTTGTGAACAATTTAAAGAAAGGCATGTATAAAAACTGTAATGTACAGAAACCTTGGAAATTGGGGAGCTGCTGTTATAATGTTCATTTGCTAAAGGACATTCTAGAATGTGAATATGGAATATACCAGTTAACAGGATGCAGTTCTTTTTCCTAAACTTATTTATATAACTTCTCACATTGGTTAAATATTGACGGTTAGCATATAGATTATATCATTTTTGAATTATACAAAATCTTATAAAAATTCTATAAGTATTAACTAGATAATATAGATCCTTTATTTTGAGCAGTAATGTTGTGACCAGATATATACACACACACACAAACACACACACAGACTCACAAAGTATTTGATATTCTACTCTCTCCTTTCCCTGAGTATTTTTTTAGGAGATGTTAAGTTTTTGAACCTTTAGCACATAAAAAAAAGCAGCTCTGATGATTAATAAACATCAGAAGAGATGCTTAAGATCACTGGTAATCAAAGAAGCACAAATTAAAACAACACAAAACTACATAGCCCACATGATATTGGAAACAAATTTTAAAGACAACACCCAGCTAGAGAGAATATGATAGAAAGCTGCCAAAACCCTTTCAAAATTAATAATACTCATATCTTCTGATGCAACAAACCACCTCTGAAATGCTGATCTACCAGGAAAAAGATCAATACTACAGATAGATAGATATCATATATAATACACACACATATATGTATATATACATATACAATATAACATACACACACAGCATGTTATTGTATCTAAATCTATGTGTGCCTGTGTGTGTATCCCATACAAAATAACTAGAAATAAGATTAACATCCAGAAATTGGCAAACAGTAAAATAAAATGTATTATCGCAATTCAATGTAATGTGATGCAGCTATTAAAAAGAATGGATTATATATTACTTTGATTAAACCACAAGGATGCTCATGATGTATTATGAGATAAAAGCAAGGTACTGAGGAATGTGGATAATAGGATTCCACTCTTCACAAAAAGAAAAGGTAATCCCTGTCAACATACAAGTGTATGTGTTCGTGGAATAAAGCAATTTTTGATAACTCACATGTTAGAGTCAGGCTTTAAACCCAGTGTGAAAAACCACATAAAACAGACAGGATATACATCTCTGACCATGTAGGTTTCATATTCATATTCCAGATGGCCATTTTGCATAGGTACTTAAATTACCTAGCTGGCTTGGAGGAAAAATTGTTAAATTGTTAATATTTACCTGGAGGAGAGAGACACTGGATGCAATGGGGGGGGGTAGGGATTATTAACTCTCTTTTTATATTTTTTTGCAAAGTCTCATAGATGTGGTTGTGTAATTTTTGAAAAGGAACTTAGTAAAAAATGTGAAGTACAAAACATAATAGACACATATAATCTCTATACAAGGAAACATGTGAACCATACTTTTCTCACCTTCTCAAACACAAATGTATAGGTAATCTGTTCACCCAAAGGCAATGAATGCCATGATTTCGTACTGAGGCAGCTTACAGGAATCCTGCACACCCTGAGGCTATGAAAACACTTTTTGTCTCCAGAAATAGCGGGAATGACTCTAGAAGATTCTAGTAGAGCAGTTAATCAACTTTGTGACTGCAGGCAAATTCCTTAGCCTCCCTGAGCCTCTCTTGGTTTCCTCACATATGTAATGGGGATGTGGAACCATGTGGGTAAAATCCTTCCCTAACAGTTTACAACTGTATGAAATTTACACACACTACCTATAGTCTTAAATTAAAATATGTCTGTCAAACTGGCTAAAACTGCTCCTGGGAGAAAGGCATCCAGAATCACAACTGAATCATTTCAGTTAAAACTCTACTTTTTGCTAACCATGTGTATGGGCTTTGTGTCCAGTCAGTGTCCCCACTGCAGACACTCTCAGAGCCTGTAAAGCCCAGTGTAACATCCTAATTGAGGGTACAGGTGCTTTGGGTGAAGAGTTGCAATGATGACAATAATAAAAGGCTTATACCAGAATTTTAGAACTATGCGCCATGATACACCATGTGAATAGGTTTCCCACATGAAAGGATTCCATTGACAAATAAATTGAGCAACCCGGGGCATATTCGTTAGATTGCTTTTGTCTACAATTAGAAGTCTACTTGGCTTAATTCTTAAGGATATTTACTGAGTTGGTTGGATGGCTTAAATTGTCATCAAGAGCCAGGCATTTTCTATCATTTCAGCCCACCATACTCAGAGTGTTAGTGAAATCTCTCGTGTTCACAAATGTCTGCCACAGCTCCGAACATCACACCCTCATATAACAGTGACCTACCAAGGAAGAGAGGACTTGAGCAAAAGCATTTTCCTCTTATTTACATAAGCCTGTTTTCCCTAGAAGTCTTCACAGAATTCTTCCTATATCTCACTGACTAAAGCCTAGTCATATATAACTAATTATTGGCAACAGGGACTGGCTTAGGCCAATGTTCCCAGCAGGAAGATTGCTACCTAAACAAAATCAGGGCTCTGGTGGATGGAAAAGGAGAGAACAATTGTTGGGTGATCAGGCAACAGTGTCTGCATACTGGTTAAAGCAAAGTTAAAAATGTTTCTGTATTACAGGCCCCCTCATAGCCTTTAATGAGCTAATGAACATTGAATCTCCAAGAGAGGAATAATATAGTAGTTAGCACTTCCCAAACATATTTGACCATGGAAACATTTTTTGGAAGAACATTTATTAAAATATTCTGGAAGGCTATTATCCCACAGAGTGTAGTTTCAGAAATGCTAATTTAGAAGTGTCTCTTCTGTGGGATACTTTACCCTCTTCTTAAATAAATGCTAAACTGCAATGAGTTTCAGGGATGGAATCCAAATAAGGTTTGAGTCACTTATGCCTAAATTCAGAGGGATGATTTGATCCTCATAACTTTTCACTATATGAAAATAGCCCAAAGATAAAATATTTTTTTAAAAAAGCAAAAACTCTTCTTATCCAATGCAAGCCAGAAAAAAGATGTACATAGAATTTGGGACATGACACAAGAAGCATAAATCACTTCTACCAAAAGGCATCCAAGTAAATGGGTTTAAAAAGCAATAATAGCTTCATAAAACTCATCACCGTCCTTCCCACCAAGTTTAGCAAAAAGAGAGAAAAGAGAGAGAAAAATACACATTAGCTAGAGTTTTTGCCATTTCTACTGGGTAAAAACTCATTATATCAAGATTCTGGTTTGATTTTGAAAAATACATTATTGATAATCTTGCTCTAAAACACTTTACCTTCCTTTGTTTACAAATGTGCTTCCAACACTAGAGAATCCTAATTCTCCAGTTTGTTAGATAAGTCCATTTAATATTTTTATATTCTCCTAGTCCTTCTGTAAGACATTCTTTCCTTTCTGGCAATAATCTTTCCAGAGTCTTTCTCAATTCATCAGTCACTTAGAGTCTCCCTGGACCAAGTTTCTATCCCAGTCTAATCTCCTCATTTAAAATTTCTTCCAATGCACAGCCTCTCAGAACTCCTGAGAGTTTTTTCCATCTGCTTTCTGTATGCTCTGCATATATTAGAACATATTGCATGCCTTGTGTGAATTATCACAGACACCTACATGCTATATTCTACTGCAGCTGTGGATTTTTTTTTTAAGTTACCAGTATAAAGAAAAAGCAAAAACATTGGACCTTCCATAGTCTTCTAGACTTTCTCCCTCTCATCACCTGGAGAAATACACTAGCACAAAAGTGCCTTTTTGTCACTGCTCACCTTGTCCATGCTGATGACAATCAATCCTTCAGTATTCATGCAAGCTGGTGAAATGAATTCCATCTGAGAGATTAGAGATTGTGGGTGTCAAGGGAATAGATAAATGACACACTGGAGACCTAACAAAGTAGCAGAATGGGGAGTTCCTGAGCTGTTTGTTGTCGTTAAAAAAGACTTAGGCATGTGATTCTTCTAGACTTGCTTTAAAAATTACTCCTTGGTGAATATCCATTTACCCTGAGTGCCAAAACAAAGGCCTAGAAGGTGCCCTTAAGCAACAGCTATCCTGAAACATTTTCAATGTTCCTAGGCAGAAAGCAGAGGCATACAATCACCTGCCTCATGCCAGAGCTGGTGGTTTTCAACCCCAGCCCTTTGGGTTTCAATTATGCTTAACAATCATCTGTCGCTACAGGCTCCCAAAGTCACTGGCTTTCAAACAACCTAAGGAGAAAGCAAGTCTTTAGTCATTAATATTTCTTGAGATAAATGTTCTCTCCACAACTGGAATGACAAGGGCCAACTGGAAATTAGAAAAGGCCTTATAGATCTTACAGGTATTAATTGTTTCCTTCTAGCTAGATTTCTGATAGCTCATAAAATAGGAATTTATGTCCTCTTGAAAATATCTACTCTTACTTTCCCGAAGGAAGGGGGAGCAGGCTATCTCATCAGGGAGATGGCAGTCCATTGGTCAACCAAAATCTGGTCCTAAGTCTTTAGGGCCATACACAAATTTCAAAACTAAATTCCATTCAGATTCAGGAACATGGAAAGTTTGTTTCTGCAATCAGTGCAATCCTTACTACACTGCCTCAGGGGAAAAGAAGTCACAGTATTGAAGAGACCTGACCCAGAGCCGAGGGAAATGGGTATCTTAGCTACACCAGGCTGCCGATAATGTGCACCCCAAACAGTAAAACAGTCCTAATTTACAGTTTACTTTGCTAGAGTTCTTATCTACTGAAGGAAATTATACTTCTTGGAACCAATGTTACTCTGAAATTACAGAAATTATTCTGGGTAAAGCTGTCTGACCACAGATAAGAACTGTTTTTATTAGGTAAATGCTAAAGCAAGTGGCCTTGGGTCAGTGGGCTTGATGGGAAATGGTATTTTACCTCTCACCAGTCTGTGGTTTGAACTGATTATGTTTGCTCACATAATGAATGGTGTTCTAGAGCTAGTTTGTATGGGCCAGTGAAAGCTAATTATTAAATATTCAGGCATTTTGCCCATGTAATTGTTGATAGCTTGCAATTTTATATAATGGGAATATCTACACCATGGGAATTGGCAGACATTACAAATTGGGTTTATTAATTTTTCCTTCTAAAATACAGTTTAACGGTACATCACTGCACATGGGCTCAGGTAATAGAATAGGCCCCAGAACTGAAGAAATGTTCCATCTTTCCTAAAGAGCAGAACCACAAACCACACAGCCGATTTGTAAATAAGTATAATCATGAAAATAAAGACTGTATGTTGCTGGCTTCCCATAACTCTTAATCCTAGAGAAATTTTTCCCAAGCTTATAATTTCATATTCATTCCAAGTAACATGTCTAAAAGGACTCAGCCCTTGTTTGGCCCTGGGAATGGAAGAATAGGATGACTTTTGCCCACCCCAAGAACAGATTGTTGGATATGAAGAATGTAAAAAGTTAAGGCACACAAATATATATATATTAGGAACAGAATGAAAAGAAGGGATTATTTTTCAAATATTTAAACATAGGTCACAGACTCTGCAGTAATGCTCACTGAAATGTTAATTCAATTCAATTCAACTTGACAAACATTCACAAACAATAAGTGTTTGTTGAACTGAATTGAAATGTTAACATTTATCCTCCTGTGATATTGCTCTGCAAAAATTAGAAAGTGTCCTTAGACTATAAATTAAATTCCACCCTCAGATGAATGTTAACTTTATAATAAATACGATCATCAAATATTTATATTGAGCCTTGTTTCAAGACACCTGTCACTGAATTCCTTAGCAACTTAGATAAAATAAAGCACAGATTCTACCGCACTAAATAACGTGAGAAAATACAAAAAGGGAACAGAGCTTTCTGAACTTGTATTTTAATCTAACAGGCAGATATGAATATTTATGTCAGACAGTTTCATTGTTTTCATCATTGGGTGGTTGTCTCACTACTTCTTATTGTGGCACTTTACCACTATTTCTAAAAAAGACACATTCCTCACCAAGTTTCAGTATATATTTTATAGGAGGAATTGGCAGAGCCTCCAGTGCCCAGGGAGGGCACGTGACACAGTGAGACGACTGCATTTCCCTAGCAACAGTGACTGATTCAGAGATGGACATTTGCCTCACTCAGAAATAATAATAATTTTCCCTGGGACTGTTAAGAGAGAAGCACATTCTCCTTTTGACCTTGAACTTGAACCCTGGAGAATATAGATTGAATCCTCCTGGCAGCCACCTTCCTGCAGAGGAAGCTCAACACAGAGGACAGCAGACATGCAACATGCAGATACTGGGGCTTTGTGAGCTTATTTCAGCCCCTAGACCAAGCCATTGCCCAAGTCATCACTATTTTGCTTATAAGTAACATGGGTTAATACATTACCTTTCTTTGTTTATAATACCTTGAGTTAGGGTTTCTGTTGCTTAAATCAAGAGTTCTAACTGATATAATATTTATAATAGTTTTCAAACTATGTCTTAAACCATAATCTCTGGAACTGCTGACTTCTAACAATCTTCTGAAAGTGCCAAAGCCATCTCTTTAGGTGTCCTTACAGCCAAGCCCCCTGCTGTTATGAACATGAATGCACACATCTCATTTGAGATGGAGTGCTGAAGCCCTGAAGACAGAGTTCTCATGTCCTGCCAACTCCTCATCAACTGAAAACCACAACAGGAAGAAGTTTAGCTTGCATTTTCCAGCAAGTAGAAGGCTACTTTGCTACCTCAGCAAGAGGGAGGAAGATTTGCTCTGTGCCCAGCAGCAGCCCCAGTCAATGAGAAACTGTACTACTTAGCAAACGAGAAGCCACTTCCAGTCTCTTCCAATGGACTCTCGTTCAAAGCCGCTTCCCCCTTTACATAAGCAGTCTTCTCTCCTTTTTCTCTGGACTTGCCTGTGGTTCACCATAGTTTGCATGTCCAGAATTGCAATTTCTCCACCATTCCATTTTGCTGGTAAAATAATTGGCTGTTTTATCTTCAAGGTCAACATCGTGTAACTGCAGTTCTTCCTTCAAAAAGGCAGAGTGTACTTCTTGCCTCTTGACATTGATCTTGGCCATTGGAAAGCTAGTAGATACGATGTGATCAGGACTTCAAAGTGAGCTTGCATCATTGGAGTTGCCTTCTTGGGCTTCTGTCAGCTCATCACAAGAACTTGCTCTGGCTAACCTGCTAGTCCAAGCAAGATGCAAACGTGTGGAGAATAGACCCAGACCATCCCCGCAAACCCCTCAGCCACCATAGTATGGGATAATGGCAGTCCAGCCAACTTGCAGATGTCTGATAATCAATAATTGTTTCAAGACACTGGGTTTTCAGAGAATTCTGCATAGAGCCCCCATGCCATACCACTCCCGCTATAGAAGGAGGAAACTGTTTTAAATCTCTAAGGAGAGACTTCAGGATTTTGCAAGTGGAATATGAACAGGGAATGTGAGGGACAGATTTTGCAAACCAGAGATCACAAACTGATGCCTGTGGTGGCCAAGGAGGTGAAAGTAACTAAAAGTCATATAGCATGTAGCATATGCCAGGCATTATTCTGAGTGTTTTACATATTTCAATTCATTTAATCCTCATAACAATTATTTGAACTAGATGCTACTGTTATTCCCATTTTCCTGGGACAAAACTGAGGAACAGAAAGGTTAAGAAGCTTGCCCAAATCACAGAGCTTGTAAACAGAAGACCTAGGTTTCGAGTCTCAGTTGCTGCACCTCTATGTTATAGCAAAATAAGCTAGTTAAAAAACAGAAGGAGGTGGAGGGAACTGGGGTTCTCTGGAAAGTTAGACATCATCGTGTTCAGTGGAGTGTCACCCTGCAGGATTGAGAGCATTCTGATCTTTTCAGAGAAGGTGAAACTCAGACGTTTGATAAATCTCCCTATTTTTAAGTATTTTAAATGTTTAAATTTCAGAATTTTTTTTAACACAAAAAAGGTTAACCCTATGTGAAACAGGCCTGCCGAATCATATTTAAAACTAAATTTGGCTGGGGCCTGCCATTCGCCCCACTGATCCAAGCTTAGCCAGAGTCCTGTCCGGGAGGCAAATGTCCAGAGTCTGTATCTCAAGAATTTTTCTGTCTTTGAAAGTGGTTTCAAAAGCTTTGTCTCTGCTGTTGTCACAAGGTAAGCAACCATGGTGCTTCCACACTAACTTTAGCTTCTCGCCTTTATGCCAGCCTTCCATTCTCAGGGACTTGCTTGCTGGGTTCTAAAAGTCACCGTGATCTCGCTCACATCCACGGGTGTGGGCCTGCTGTGGCCTCTGCTGCCTCATTCTTCCCTTCCCTCAGGAGTCTTAGTTGAATGTTGCCTCCTTCAGGAAGCCTCTACCCCTGCTCCCCAGGAACGTACTAGAGAACCCTCCTGGGAGCTGGGACGCCACATCCCTCCCCTTACCAAAAAGTAGGTTCACCTGTATTTGATTGGCTCTGTCACCTAAATGTATCTCTTACCAGGCTAGGATCTTGGAAGGCAGGGGTAGGATGGCTTTGTTCACAATTCCTAATCCATGGTAGGTGCTGAGAAAACAGTTATTAGGTGAAAGGAGTGAACAAATGGAAGAACATGTACAGACCTTGCAAATACTACTGTCATTGAGTCTAGTACAGATATGCATGGACACACACAAATATATATACACAAACACGCACACACAGAGGCAAGTACCTAGATAAAGCAAGAGCGCGATTAACTCTTTCTTCGAGGCCTAAGGTGCCCAGGGCCTTCCAAGTCATCCAGAACTTGAATGCATCCGGTCTCCTGCTACACTGGATGGATTTGTCTCCTGTGTCGTAGCTAACATCATAGAATTTATCCTGCTGGAAGAGGTAAGATGCCTTGGCAGAGTAGCATTTCTTAAGAAGGTCCTTTTGAAAAAAAAGAAAAGAGAGAACTTGTTAATATTGTCCATGTTTAGAATGCATTTTATTTCAAAAACACATACCCACCAACAAAACCTGTATGGTACTCTACTTTGGGCCAAAGCAATTGTTCTCACTCTACAGCTGCTTTATGTCAAAAGCAATAGATATGTTATTAACTTTGAGACGTGGATTACCCACTGTGTCTAAAAAAAAAAGAAAAACAGAAAGGAAAACCCTCAGAGTTTAGAATGCCAAGTGCATTTCCACAATTTCAGTGAAGAGCATTGAGAAGCTTAGAGGCGACCATCATCTGTACGACATCAAGGCAGGCCAATTTCTCAAGATGAAAAAAAAAATCTGCCTATAACTCACCCAAGGCTCCATACTGCAGAAAAATACCTAACATATTGTACATACTGTATACAATTTCATAGGCAAACACTAGGTTTTTAAACCCTCTTTTTTTCAACTCATCCATATTGAAAAGACCAGGAGTGACAATACCCAGGGATTAAAACCCTGCAAGAAGAGCCATGGAAGAGGTAAACAAGAGCTGCCACACAAACATCGGCTGTGATTCCAGACAGTTTGTTGGGTTGGTCTTGCACTGGTTTTATTTGCAACCAAATCCACATTGCATTTACTGACTGGTTACTTCTCTCTGTGCATGGGTGACAGTTTACCCTATTTATTACCATTCAAGAGTCTTCCCTTGAGCCCCACATTTTTAGAGTTTAAGCCCTATTGCTGTAACTGTCCCTTGGTATCTACAAAACCCCAGTTTTCCTATCCTGTCCTTCACAAACCCCATAAGCCCATGTGTCTCCATCCCAAAGAGAACCTGTTAGAACCCTCTTCTTCCCCAGCATAACCAAACTATTCTATGTCCCATAACCACTAAGTCATGCCCCATCTCTATCTTTGCTCATACCATTTGCATGACCTTGTGTCTATTTTTAATATGACAGTTCACACATTTGAAAGAATAGACACAGCATATCTGCTAAGTTCTGAAGTTTGCTAACACAGAACCCAGTCTTCCCTCTTAATCTATGTCTGCCTTTCCTTCGGATCCCATCTCAAGTTCTGCTTCCTCTTCAGCTTCTTTCTCAGCCCACCCCATTGGACTCACTTCTTCCGTTTGTATTTGGCTGCATCTGTTGCCTTTGCCCCTACACTGCCCCTACTCAATAAGCAGTCCACTCATATTCTTTTCTCATGTGGATGAGCAAGTTCTTAGGGGCAGGACTCACTTCCTGTTCATGTCCACATCCACAGAGCTTAACACTGTCTTGGGCACAAAGGTCCCTTACTAAGCCACTAGGGAAATGATGCCACTTCCCATATTCCCTGCTGCCCCCTGGCAAGCATATGAGCGTAAGATACACAGACATGTGAACTTCTCATTTGGTGTATCTTCCAAACCTTTATGGTGCAAAACCATCAATGCTGTACCAGAAGCTATAGAGAAACTCCCCAGTAGTCACAGAGGTCCTAGGAAATGATCACTTCTGAACAGAGAATGTGTTAAATGTATTCATTTGATTGATCAACTTGAACTTAAAGAGTAAAAAGAAAATCTCCATGTATCCACATTCCACATAAAATCATGCATTTGCTGTCTTCATCGCAACATTGTCTTGTGTGGACAGTAATCTGCATATAATGTGTTCCATTTCTAGAGAGCATGATTTTATACTATGTAAGAAATTCTATTCCAACTTTAATCAAGAAATGCAAAACGTGACTCATCCAGTATCCAAAATAAACTGAGTACACAATAATGACTAGAGGAAAATGAGGAAGCCTTCGGCCTGGCTCTGATGGAGGTTATTGGTAGACTCAGGAGAAGAGCAGACGGCTCAGGCCTGAACGTCAAGGTAGAAGAGCACCTTACTCTTTGATCTTTACTTTAATTCCACCAGCAATCTCTCAGCTCTGATCACAGCTGCCACTACTGCATGTCCTCTATCTTCAAAGGTCAGGAAATTTGGTTATTGTTTCCATAGCAACTACAGTCTGACCATATATTGTAACATTAAAAGGCCACTGCATATATTTTAAGGACAAAGCATGTATACACACGCTTGTACTGGCATCATGATTTTAACTTTACTTTCATCAACCATAAAAGAGTGAAAAAAAATCCCCAGAGCAGATGAACTTTAAACACATCTTAGGCAAGTTTCAGTGTTTTATGCCAGTGATTGAAAGGGAGAGGAAGCCCATCCCCTTCACAAGACAAATTGCATCATCATAGGCACGTGGAGAAACAGAAAGCCAGGAAGACATACAGCAGAATGAGTGGCTGCCCTGCAGGAGTGACACTGTTAATTTCATCGCGCTGAAGAACCCTCCTGCCTTGGGAAGGTTTCATAAAGAACAACTGGAGGCTTGGGATTTACTTTATTGAAAATAAATGAACACTTTCCCCACGAAGTTCCTGCTTTGCATTTAAGTTTTTATCCTTGTATTAAAAGGGATGTCTTTAGTTTTAAGATACACAAGAACTAAGAGATGTTCATATCTCCGGAGAAACCAACATTCTGAAGTAAGCATAGTAAAAGTTAACATTTTTGAAAACGATTAGTCATTATTGTTATTAGATATTAGTCCTATCAAGGAGAAGGACCATGTTTATCTTGCTCATCTTTATACTCTTAATTCCAGCAGGACAATAAGTACTAGTTATAAAAGTTCCAGAGAGAAGTGTGCACTGGGAACACCAATTGCTTATGTTATGAATAGGATTAGTAGGCATTCCCAGGAATTAGTAGGCATTATATTAGGACTCAGACAGTGGTGAATGAAAGAAATGTAATCAAAGTAGCTTACACAAAAGGGGGAGTTTTCGTAGGCTCATACATTTAAAAACCCAGGAATATATAATCTTCAGGCACAATTGGATCCAGGATTAAACCTGGAATCTGTCTTTTTCCTCATGTTCTATTTTTTTCTGTGTTGGCCTCACTTCTAAAGCAGAAAGCTGGTGAAAAGCATGGGAAACTGATGCTTCCAGGGGGACCTGTGAGTAAGAAGGCAAGCTCTGTTTGGAGAGAGATAAGAAATGGAGAAGAGACAGACGGCAGCAATGCTACCCAAGCAGAGAAAGATCTCCCAGTCTCAATCTCCTGTCTGAACTTTCTGCTACCCAAACCTATCAGGTAGCCCATTGGCAAGGGAGCCTGGGAAATATGGTTTGCAGGAGTCAGGTCTTCTTCAGAGCGAACAGAGGAAGGCTGAAGAGTTAATTACACAGCAAAGAGAAACATGCATGTGACAAGTGCACACTGTGAGTATAGAAACCACCACTTTCCTTCTCACTGCTTGTGTTCACATGGAATCTAGCACCTAATAATAATAACTAGAGCCACCATTAATGGAGTTCTTACTATGTGTCAGGTTCCATATATGTATTAACTCATTTAAGTCAAACAACAACCCAAAAAGATAACTTTTATCGTTCCTGTCAATGCCATTGTACATGTGAGGAAAATGCAACACAGTTGAGGTTTGGCTCATTACAGGCACACCTCATTTCATTGCACTTTTTGTATTGCGTTTCACTGATACTGCATTTTTACAAATTGACAGTTTGTGACAACCCTAAGAGAGCAAATCTGTTGGGATCATTTTTTCCAACAGCATTTTCTCACTTTGTGTCTCTATGTCACATTTTGGTAATTCTCTAAGATTTCAAACTTTTTTATTATTATTATTGCCTTTATGGTGATCTGTGATCAGTGATCCTTCATGTTACTGTGTAACTGTTTGGGGGGTACAACCAAATACACAAGCCATACAAGACAGTGGACTTAGTAGATTACGTCACTGACCAGCCATTCTTCTCACCCCTTTCCCTCTCCTCAGCCTCCCTGTTCCCTGAGAAACAACAATATCAGGCCAGTTCATAAACCCTGCAATAGCCCTTAAGTATTAGAGTGAAAGTAGAGCCACACATGTTTCACTTTAAAGTAAAAAGCTAAAACTGATTAAGCTTAGTGAGGCAACCATGCCAAAACCCCAGACAGGCCCAAAGCCAGGCCTCTTGCACCAAACAGTCAGCCAAGTTGTTAATACAAAGGAATGTTCTTAAAGAAAATTAAAAGCTCTCCTCCAGGGAACACACGAATAGTAAGAAACTGAACGGCCTTATTGGAGCTGATAACGCAGAAAGATTTAATGGTCTGGACAGAAGATCAAATCAGCCACAATGTTCCCTTAAGGCAAAGCCTAATCCACAGCAAGGCCCTAACACTCTTCAATTCTGTGAAAACTGAGAGAGGGGAGGAAGCTGCAGGAGCAAAGTCTGAAACTAGCAGAGGTTGGTTCATGAGGTTTAGGGAAAGAAGCTGTCTCTCTAACATAAAAGTGCAAGAGGAGCAACAAGTGCCTATGGAGAAGCTATGTTATCCTGAAGATCTAGCTGAGATCACTAATGCAGGTGGCTACACTAAACAACAGAATTTCAATGTAGATGAAACAGCCTTCTATTGTAAGAAGATGCCATCTGGAACTTTCATAGCTGGAGAGGAGAAGTCAACAACTGGCTTCAAAGCTTCAAACGCTGACTCTTGTTCAGAGCTAATGTAGCTGGTGACTTTAAGTCAAAGTCAATGCTCATGTACCATTCTGAAAACCCTACGGCCCTTCAGAATGATGCTAAATCTACTCTGCTTGTGCTCTGTAAATGGAACAAGAAAGCCTGGATGACAGCTCATCTGTTTACAACATGGTTCAAATACTGAATATTTTAAGCCCACTGTTGAGATGTGCTGCTTAGAAAAAGATTCCTTTCAAAATGTTACTGCTCGCTGATAATGCACCTGGCCACCCAAGAGCTCTGATGGAATTGTACAACCAGATGAATGTTGCTTTTATACCTGCTAACACAACCTTCATTCTGCAGCCCATGGATCAAGGAATCGTTTTGACTTCCAAGTCTTACTATTTAAAAGAATACATTTTGTAAGGTTATAGCTTCCAGAGATTCCTCTGATGGGCCTGGGAAAAGCAAACTGAAAACTTAGCAGGAAAGGATTCAGCATTCTAGATGCCACTAAGAACATATGTGATTCACAGGAAAATGTAAAAATATCAACATGAACAGGAATTTGAAAGAAGTTGATTCCAACTCTCAAGAGTGACAGAGGGGTTCAAGACTTCAGTGGTGGAAGTCACCATAGATGTGGTGAAAACCCCAAGAGAACTAGAATTAGAAGTGGGGCCTGAAGATCTGACTGAACTGCTACCATCTCATGATGAAACTTGAACAGATGAGTTGCTTCTTAAGGGTGAGCGAAGAAAGTGGTTTCTTGAGATGGAATCTGTTCCTGGTGAAGATGTTGTAAAGTTACTAAAACGACAAGGAAGGATTTAGAATGTTACATAAGCTTAGTTGATAAAGCAGTGGCACAGTTTGAGAAAACTGATTCCACTTTGGAAAGATACCATGGGTAAAAGCTATCAAACAGCCTTGTATGCTACAGAGAAATTGTTCATGAAAGAAACAATCAACTGGAGTGGCAACTGTCATTGTTGCTTTATTTTAAGAAACTGCCACAGCCACCCCCAAACCTTCAGTAACCACCACCCTGATCAGCCAGCAGCTATCAACACCAAGGCAAGACCCTCTGCCAGCAGATAACTTGCTATAAGCTTAGATGATGGTTAACGTTTTTAGCAGCAAAATATTTTTAAATTAAAGTATGCATACTGTTTCTTAGACAATATTATTTCACACTTAAAAGACTACAGGATAGTGTAAACATAACTTTTATATGCATTGAGAAACCAAAAAATTCGACCTGCTTCATTGTGAAGATCACTTTGTTCCAGTGGTCTTGGAACTAAGCCTGCCTTATCTCTGACTATGCCTGTACCTAAGATTGCATAGCTGTTAAGTGATAGGTTTCAAAGGCTGCTTGGATTTGGGACTTGAACTCTTTACCCATCACATTCTACTTGCTGTACAGCAGGCACTTAAATATGTCTGGAAAAGACATCTCCATTAACACTCATTAAGAGTTCTTGAAAAGTTCAGTGAAAAGGAAAGAGGCAGTAAAGAACACATTGAACGGAGTTTAAAACAATTAACATCCTGTTTCAGACCCTTATTCTGTTCCTATAAATATGACTTCTGGTCCTACTAGTGGTAATATCTTGTCTATAAAGCATTTGAGATTTTTCTAAATACTTGTGACTGGTGATATTCAAGGATATCACTAGCAGGACATAATGAATCCGTAGGCTACATATTTTCCTTGTCACGATTAGTAAGGCCATCTTTGATTCCACAGGCCAGATCGGATTCTACAGTCTTTTCCAAGAGTCAGTGACTACATGGGCCTACTTTAAGTCCCCATTCCTTGCAATTATGTTTTTCAGCTTACCAAACAAAAGCTACCAAAAATTCTTCCCATATGGCTCTTCCCATATTCCATTCCATATCAACATTATCTACATGCAAGAAATTGTCTAAACTAAGTGCCTAAGGAAATGGGTATATTTATCATCATTGTACTAATTAACTCATTCCAAAATTAGGTACTGAGGACCTATTATATAACAAGCACAGTTATGCCAAGAGCTTGGCATATGACCCCATGGAGATACTAAGCATTCAGGCTAACATTTTTGGACTGAATGCACAAAACCAAATTTAGGCTCTGAATAACAGAAAGGCTTGGCTGTAATCTAGAAAATAAAAATGAATTTTTAAATGATAATATTTTTTGAGGTTGGCTGTATTTATTCATTGAACAAACATTTGAAGAGCCTTAATATTTTCAAAAGCTATGCTAGGCACTGGTGAAGCAATGGTAGATAAGAAAGTCACTATCCCTAAGAATTTTAGGATGGAGATAGGGACAGAGAAACAAGTAATTATAGTCAAGTGCTATGCTAGAATAAGGGAAGGAATGAGGTTGATGGAGCACAAAAAAGGGCCATTTTTCACTAACTCTGAGTGTTAACTAGAGCTCTTCAGGAGAAAAGATATGTAACCTGTGAACTGAAAGATGAGAGGTAGCTGGGTAGAAGAGAAGATGGAATTGATTCAGCATGATTGGGACTAATGAATGAGGCAGAGCAGAGCTAGAAAGGCTGGAAAGAAAGCACAGAACCCATCAAAGATCTTACATGCCACAGTAAGGAAGGCTGGTGATAGAATTTTCACAGACTCATCCAGATATTACAACATAAACTTCATTATTGATCTGGCAGAATAAAGTGAAAATTAGAAAATGTGCATTCTGGTTTTGACCTAGTCACTTGGTGTGAGAGCTCAAAGTAAGTCACTTAACAGCTTGAGTTTCATTTTTCTCAAAAGTCTAATGAAGGTAATGATACTTGACCCTACCCACAGTACAGCAATACTGTGAGAACTTAATGACATTATGTTAACTGGGACCACCTTGCAGTCTTTGTCCAAAACCCTGCCCATCACTCCTTTCCTCCTGCATATTCCCAAGTCCTCTAACCCCTCTCAGCTGTCACTGTCCATCTTCCTTTGATCTACTCTCCCCAAGCAAGCTGCAGAACAAGATGCCTCACTGTTGATTAAATGAGCATTTACACCTCTCACCCACCTCTCCTTTTAAATAGGATGTCTTGCCAATGGTTTTCAGCCCCGGGCAAGTTCGCTATGGATTCAATGTGACCAAAGATATTGACAGCAAAACGTTCTTGGGGTGAAAGGGTTATACCCAACTTTATTTCCAGGTGGCAGGTCAGTCACTAAAATCCCGTTCACTCAGAGCAAGTCTGCATGCAGCAAGCCAGTCCCTCCCCTTGCCTCTGGGCGCCTCTGTCCACACAGCCGTCCTCTGGGCCTCTCTGCACAGTCGTCCCACACAGCCGTCCTCTGGGCCTCTGTCCTTGGCTCTGCCACCACTCCAGCCTCTGCTCTGCTCTCCTGCAGCCTTGCAGCCCTGCCACCATGTCGCATGCAGAGCACTGGGCAGAGCTGTTTATATAGAGTCAACAGCAATGTATTGCCCACAGGTGTGCAGTGAGCTAGTCAACCAGGGCCAGGTGAGAATCCTGGGCACAGGAACTCTCATTTTATCCACAGATGTATATGCCAATAACTAGAGAAACAAACCAAGTTCACAGAGCATATTATGGCTATTACAAGAAATCTTAAGAGTAAGAATTATCCATGGTCTCCATCCTCCAAGTGTAGCTAAACTTGACCTTGCTTAAGCTATCATATTTGATGATCTTCTTACATGTTGCGGATCTTTACAAGTGCAAGAAAGAAATGGAGAGGTGGGAGGATAAAAGAAGGGAAAAGAACAATATGAGAATATCATTTCAAGGTGAGACATCAAGTGAGTATAGGTCAGCCCATGGTATCTGTTTACATGGGTGTGTCTGAGACCTGTGGAAACCAGCAGATCATTCAGTTTCTCCTCCAGCACACTAAAGTCCTCACACTAGCACACCAAGGTCCTTGTACTAGCACACCACCTTCAGGGGTCTTTGCCATTTTTGTCTGAATAGATTTTAATGTACAATGTAGGAAAGGAGGAATATAGCCATCCATCTTCATCTCTTCTGTCTTTTGGTTTTTCCTTCCGCCCCACAAATGCCCCCTCTTTCTGACTTTCAGAGGTATAGAACACTTAACAAATCCTGACGGAAGGAATGAGAGCAGTCATCAAAGCCACTGACAACGTGAAGATCTTTGCGTTTGTCTTACTGCAGTCCTAACTGTTCCTGTGTGTAGCTGCCATCTGGCTTTCCCAGCCTCATGCCATTACTGACTGATGGTGTAGTGTGTGTTGCACACATGCAAACTCTGTTGCAAGATCTGTTCACTTATTGCACATCTGCCTTCAAGTTTAATCAGCGAGGTCTCAACTTCCTGGGCCTCTCCTCACAGTACTTCTGCATTGTGCCCTTCTTGTGTTCATCTGTAATCCAAAGCAGGTGTCCTCTGCTCTTTGGATTCTTTAGACAGACACCTTTCATTTTTCTTATGGCATTTCTTTTTCGGATTTATTTATTTAATTCATTTTCTCTCTGTTGCATGTAGCTTTCCCACTCTCAGTCAGAGTAGAAAATTGTTAAAATCACCTGGCGTTGCATCCAGTTTGAGAAAGAGCTTGTTACTTTTGATGAACAGGCAGTTTTTCTTCAAACTCTCCACCAAGTCTGCCTTCTTCTCTGCCAGCTGAGGGGCTAGTTTCAGACACTACGTGCTTCACTGGCCACTTCAATGTCTGCAGAAGGTTCACATCCTCACTGACAGCCTCTCTTCCAGCTCTGGATCATCTTTTAATCAGTTGATTCAGGTCTCTTTCCTATTCCATTCAAGCACTTCCCGACCATGGGTACCTCCTGGAGGCCAAACCTCTGCCTAGGTCCTCAATAAACCCAATTCTCAGTGCCCCTCTCCCCCTCATCATTCATATTTCCAGAAGATTGCTGGTACTCACCCAAGGTTGCTGATATTTAAGGTGCTTGTGCTTGAGTTTCTAAGAACTGGAGAGCAGTCTGCCCTGCTCTATTCTGCGGCGTGGTGACACATCTGACCTTGTCCTGACGTTTCAGCACCTCCTTCTGTGAAGTTCACGTCCACCTCCATTGTCTCAAAACAAACCTGCTCTCTTTGCAAACCTGGTGCATGACCGGCGGGACTCGACCTGTTTCCGCAAAGTGTCTGGATGCTGTGTGCTAGGTTTCCAATAACAAAAATGTGATTTTTTAGGCTCCTGTTTCAGGTGCCTAAGGGGCGCTGCATGCACAGTGGGCATCACTTTTCAGGTCCGTCCCTGTTGATCCCTAAGCTGGGGAAAGTCCAGTCCCTCAAGGCACAGGCTCAGCCTCCACTTGCCTCCCAGGCAGCGCGCCGCAGCCAAAAGGCGGGAGGAATGGCAGCCATGTGCGCATGCGCGTCTGCACCCAGACCCGAAGGGGCAGAGGGAGGGGAAGGAGGCGGGACATGGCTCCCTGGGGGCGGGGCCAGTGATGCCAGGGATCTCACCAGCTTTCCCAATCAGGTTTCTGCATTCCTGTCAGATGAGCTGCTGAAATATCACAGGGGTAGAATCAGTATCTGTGATACCAACTGACTAACCTGGAATAGTTGACACTTTGTGTTCATTCCAAAGCCCAAGTTCTTCCAGAAGGCTTCCTGGAAGATTCCAAAATGTATTTTTAAGTTCTAGGCCTGCAGACCTGATGGGAGTTTTCAGATGATAGAATGCCTTTGTGCTAGATCTGAGTTCCTGTAATGAAGTGTAACTCTTGCTCAAATACCCCTAACCAGGGGGTTAGAATGAGCTGCCTTGAAAATGAGGTAGAGCTAAAAGATATTTTTAAGAAATGCAACTTAATAAACTTAAGCAGTGACCAGTGTCTGCAGAAGATAGGAAGGTTGGGCTCAGTGTCTCAGAGAATGTGTAAGTGCTTCTATAAATAGGTAAGAAACATTTGATAGTGCACAGATCATTTGGCAATGCCTCAGCCTGCCCCAGGAGCATTTAAAAATAGTGTAATCAGGCTCCTCTCTTAGGACAGATGGAGATTTTCTGATTTTTCCCTAGGCAACTATCAACATACCTTTTTTATTAAAGATAAACTAAAACAGTGCTTTTCAAACTTTGACTACAACCCGTAGGAAGACATTATTTTTAATGACAGTATCCACCCCAATACGCGGGCAACTGAAACAAAATAGTACCCATCATTACTACATGAACTGCATACTGATATTTTCCATTCCAGCTATTCTGACTGTTCATTAAAAAGGAAAATTAAAAAGTTGATGTGACTCACCATTGACCATATAACTCAAAACCTATTACTTTGATAGTTCTTAACCACAGTAATACTAAAATTATCTAAAGAGTTTTTTCAAAAATACCAATTTAGGGCTCTTACTCCAGACTCAAAGTTAGAATCTCAAGTGTTGGATAAAGGTAATTTTTTTCTTAGAGCTTTTCAGGTGATCCTAATGGGCATCCAGGATTGAAAACCACTGCTCTGGTGGCCTTGACCTTACATTGGAAAATCCTGATCTCAAAGTTTCAGTCAGCTTGCATTCATAGTGAGTCTAAAGAATGCTGAAGTGTTGAGTTTTCACAAGAGCATATAAACCAGAGTGGTTATCTAACCTCTTATTGTACTACTGGTGACCATTATCAAAGAGTTTTATGTGTGTGAATACAAGCGAAGAATGACTTTATTCTATGCAGGTAAATAAATAGATTGTAGACTGGGTAATGCTGGAGTCTAAATCACCAGGGGGGTGGGAAGCTCCAAGCTATGAAACACCTGTCCAAGAAGTGTGGCGTGAATGTGATGCACAACATAAAACCCCAGAACCCTAATCGATTCAGCTTTTTGATTTTGCTACGTTTTTGTGATATGGAACAAAGAACCATTTGTTTTTGGAAGCTTAATCACATCAGTATGTGATTTGCTCACCCAACTCTGCTGGGGGGATTTGCCATGTTTGCTGTTCTTGTGTTACCTCCAACTCTGAGTGGCTGTGATTCTATCTGATAAATATTTATACCCTATTTTGTTGCAGAAGGGATTAAAGGCAGCTTATAAAAATATGATATGGTGGGATAAGAAAAGAAAAGGAGGAAAGGGAGGACAGGTAGAAGGGGAAAGTAGGAGAGAAAGGGAGGTAGGGTAGGGAAAAGGAGGAGGACAAGGTGGAGAAGAGGTGAGGTCAAGGCCAAGAGAAAATGGGATGAGGAAATACAAGGAAACCTGAATGATACCTGCCCACAGAAGGCACAGTGGAAGGGGGCTGAAAGGGGATAAATTATTTGCCAACATCTTGGCACACTTGGCACAGCGCTCACAGCAAAAGCATTCAGTAGTCACGTGCTGCTTCTGAGCTCTGTTTACTGGGTACCTGTCACCTGCATCACTCTCCCTCATCATGGCATGTTTTCATTCATCTGTAAGTTGAGGATAATGATACTGCACAGCAGCCCACCTCTGGGGAATGAGTGTTCATAGCACAATGTTTAAGTGAATGTCTGGAAACAAAAATTTGTTAGCCCAAGACATATTTTTTGAGTCTAGATGGCTTCATTGCATCTCTCCAAAATGGGAAACAGAGCAAGTCTGCTGCTTTGGACTGAGGCTAGAAAAGCGATTCCACCCCAGGAGCATGAGATTTAGCAAAGTCAATCTATGTCTCCTGCTTATTGTGATGCGGTTAACAAGGGCGGATTCCTTCTCAAATGTAATCTTCCACATTCATCAGCAAGGTCACTGGCTTACATTTCTTGGAGTCTGAGCGTCCTCAAGAGGTCTGGCCTCTGAGGCCTGGAGCATAGGTAAGAGATTGATTTTATAGAGAGGAAAATGCTATGCAGCAAGGCAATTTCTGAAACACAGTTTCCTTGTTCTTCTCTGTATAAATCCCATTAAGGAGTCGTTCAAAATTGTTGATATCCCCGTAACCATGGGTGATCCTACTGGCCTTAAATAATAGTTTTAAATGAATCAGGAAGCACTTGGTAAAACCTTTGAATAGAACCCACAAGGTAGTGGACAAAAGCATTTTTTCTTCAAAGACTCATGATAAAATACAGAAATGTGCTAAAATGACAAAATCTTGCACAATACAAACAGACCTTTGTCCGGATAGAAGAATCTGTGCATTCACATGCAGCTCACTCCTCAATTTGGACGTAGCAAGGAGAGAAGACATTATATTCGCTGAATGCCTGCTATATGACTGGAAATACACTGCACACTTTAGAATATTATCTCATTTAAGGCCAGAGTGGTTCTTCAAACTAGGAAGTGTCTCTATTTTACAGATGAAATCACTGAAATTCAGAAAAGCCAAGCAACTTGGCCAAGTCACGCAGGGCAATCCTAAGCAAGGTGGCATCTGAATGCAGCTTTTGCAGGGTTTCAAGTTTCCTAGTGGACTGACCCACTGAGACATCCTATTATATCCCAGAACTTCCTAGTTCAAACTGTGTCCTTTCTCAAAGACTGGTGAAAGCAAAGCCCTCTCCTTTGGATTTTCTAAAACAGGGATGAACGAACAATTTCCATAAAGGGCCGGAGAGTAAATATTTTTAGCTTTGTAAGCCAAAAGTAGCCTTGCAACTACTCAACTCTGTAGATGCAGCCTGGAAGCAGCCATATAAGATACTTAATTGAATAGGCATGGCTCTGTTCCAATAAAACTTTATTTACTAAAACAGGTATCAAGATGGATTCAGTCCAAGTGCTATAATTGGCAGACTCTTATTGAAAGGCATACCCAATGAGGATAGATACTCAATAAGGCAACCACGTCCAAATTTGCAGAGGTAGGAAGGGCTAAAACATTTAACCAAAGGCTCTAACTCACTGTCTTTCATTTTCATTAAGGCAAGTTTTTAATCCCCTTTATGTAGTAAACAGGTAATTTCTAAAACAGAGTGTCTCATTTGTAAAATAAAATTGTCATTGTTTTTTTTTGTTTTGTTTTTGAGAAATGCTTTATGCAATTTCCACAGGAAATGGCATTTGAAGATCCATACTCATAGTGGTTATAATTTCTATTTTCTTTTTTTCTCCCAAGATCCCAAGAAGAAAAAAATATTATTCTGTCATGGAACTGGTTAAATCTGGATTTGTTTTCTATTTTGAGGTTGTTTTCATCATTTGTCGTGGATCTCTGCTGAAATTATGTGGCAGGAAGCACTAAGAAGCTCAAACTGGAAGATTATAGGCAAACAGCAAGTAGAAGCAATACTGGTCAAGGAGCAAGATGGGAGGGAGAAGGGGAAGGCAGAAAGAAGGACTCCGGTGGGTTAAAAGCAGGGGCATGAGATGACTTTTAGGATTCTCAGGTTCAACCAGTTTCTAGGTATGACAATTAAATTTTCCAAACCAAGCCCTTGATTGACGAACTGCAAGTGTCTCAAAGGGGTCAACTGGACCAGGTATATTTAGAACAACCCCAAGCAAATCCTGGAAGTGAGTGACTGTATCTACAGCATCTCCATGCACCCTGGACAAGAAGAGGAAAACCTACGTGCCAAATCTGAAGACCAGACTGAGTTAGGAGACTTACAGGTCAGCTTAACCAGCCTAGCTGGCTATGTGGAAAAAAGTAAGAATTAGCAAAATCTTTACCAATATTCTTACTTTGTATTGGTTCTAAAAGGATTAAACACTACAATTTTATCTTTCCAAATCAACATTTCTATTTCTGTACATTCTTGTGGCTTGGAAATTCATAGTTTTAAGTAGAATATGAGGTTGATCCATCATCACCTGGCATCTTAATTTAGAAACATGGGAGCTGTGTGATAAGGCAAGGATTGTGGAGTGCGCCTGACTGGCCCTGAACCCCAGTTCCATTCCTTACCAGCTCTGTCACCTTGGGCATGCTGTTTATGCCTTCTGTCCTTAGGTTCCTCATCTGTTCAGTGGTCCCTACCACGTGGGGTCGATACGGGGATTGAGTGGATTAGCATATTCATCCACTCAATCTGCCCAGGCCTATTCTGGGCCTGAGGAAAGTTCAGGAACCTTTGGTTCAGTGTAGATGACAGGCTAATGGTCAGGCCACAGATGACATTGTGATACATGCTGAACAAATGTTTGGATAAAGAGACCTCTAAAGTACCCAGGAAAGCAAGAAAGCCTCTGGGAACGGTGATGTTTGAGCTGAATTTTGTGAGAGAAAAAGTAGGACTTCGGTAGGCAAAGAAGAGGGTGTCTGGTTCCCCACACAGAGGCAACAACCTGCCTGCAGGAAAAGGAGCGTGTTCTTATCAAGATGAACAAAGCCGTCCATGTGCAAACTAAGATTGCTTCCTAGCCCCTCTGCCAGCGTGTCCCGGACACCCAGCACCTGTCATTGCCTGGACATTGCTTTGTTCTGCCCCCAGACTACACATTCTTAATTTCTGTTTAGAACTTGTCTGGAATCAAGGAATAACCATATTGCACAGCACGCTGGAGTGAAGGCTTGCAGTAGCCCTGCCCCATCACACAACCCATATCCCCTCACAATCTCAAGCCTACCACTGCTCAGCGGACTCTCTAGAAAGGCACTGTGGGCTGACAGGTACCCCCAGTGACCTAAAATGAACCAGAGCTACCTTCCCTCTCCCGTGCCATACAAAATCCATGAAACTTGAACAACAATGAGGGACAGTATGTCTCTTCTGTGATCCCATATGGCCTAGCACATACGAATGACATTTTTGTTCTCAGTAATTATGATAAATGCCTTGAATAGAATGATGACCTTTCTCAAGAATGCCTCAAGCAAAAGAGGCATTGGGGGAAAAATAGTCCCCTTATAGGGAAAGTTAAACCCCATGGGTTCACATGAATTCATTGTTAAACTGTGAAGCCAGTATCAGACTCTAGAGTACACTAAGATTCCCAGTTCCATGAAATTAACCTCACCACCAATCATGGATGAGTCATTTCCCTGATCACAATCTGGTTAAAATAAGGAGACATATGAAGAACTTCATTCTCCTGCAGATTTCCGTTGAACCATTTAAGGAAGGGGGCCCGATAACTTTTGTAACTGGGAAATAAAACCTATTAGAATGACTAGCCCCCTAACACCTACTGTTGCTACCTCACAGACAGAAAACAATCTTTTCCTTATTATGTACAAATTCCTGGTTCTCACTAGCTCTGCAAAAAGCTATGTATTTCATTGCCTTTCACTATATATATCTGGCAAGTTGGATATTAAAATGGCACAAAGATTCTGACAGTATTCTAAATGAATGCATCGGTATTTCTGTAACTGGATGTCAAGGGTTTAATCTGCACTATGGTGCTGTCTAAAACTGGTAATAAAACAGAGAAATAATATGCCAAGATAAGATCCAAAGGACATATAATAGTGACATGCGCTACTCCATGACAAGGGCATAATGAAACGTACGGGGAAGAGAGTAGCCTTATAAAAAAGAAGCCGTGAACTTCTGTCTGACAACGGCTCTGGAGCTAGAAATGGGAAGGTACAATCCATCTTCCTCCTTCCTTTTCGGTTTCTGGGCCAGATTTAAAACTCAACAATCCATTAGTAAGTTGTCACAAGCAAAAGATGGAAGATGTTTATGGTAGACACAGTTTAGACTTTTTGCCCTCTTTGTAAAGCCCCTTTACTTCCCTTCCCACCCACAGAAATGGTCACATGACACCACTCCCCACCCCATCCCTTGGTCCCAACTGATTGGACCAGAGGTGGAGAAGACTAAAAATTTGGAATTAACCCTGAGAGATCCTAATATGGCTTGTGCTGGTCTCTCAGGCAGAGATATAAATATCATGCTTTGAAATGCCATAAAAACTTTTTAAAAATTTATGAATTATAAAATTATACCACTTTGGAGGTGCAAAAATGACACTATTTTTCTTTAACTAAAAACATTTCTGGTTTGAAGCTACATTTATTTCTAAGGCAAAATATTTAATCCAGCCACTTCCAGAAAACCTCAAAACTCAAACTGAGTGGTATCGCAGGCCATTCAGACAGAAATACATGGGCCATCAAGACTTTCCCCGAGAGTTCTCTTCCTCTTGCTCTTTATTTCACATTGTTGGGACGTTCACAAATACCACTGAGGAGGGTTGCCAAATAAAACACAAACATCCTATTACATTTGAAATACATGTTTCATTTAAAATAATAAAACCCAAAAATTTTAGTGAAAGTACATGTCATGCAATATGTTGGGTATGCTTATACTAAAATATTATATGTTGCTTAATTGAAATTGGGATTTAAGTGAGCCTCCTGTATTTTTATTTGCTAAATCTGGCAACCGTCTACTGAAGCTGGCGAGTGAACATCTGCTTCTCCAGCGTGTCACACTGTGCTTGTGCTGACCAACGGCACCATCCCTACCTCATCCCCAGAGGGTCTTTTCATCTCCCCTCTTGTGTCTGAAGACCTGCCCTGGCCTCTGATCATCACATCACAGGAGTCATGCCCCTTGCTTCTTTCATTTATTCCCAGGTTCCCTTGTGTCTTCTTGCTTATTCTCAGTAACTTTTGGATGGTCTCCCTATCAGACACCCTGAAGTCTACAGGAAAACTGGGGTCTATCTCAGATGCTCCTGGATAGATGCCCGTACCATCACTATCTAATTTGTGCTGACATAAGACACAGGGGAAGAGGGAGCCTTCTCAACTCTGAGCCTCATCTACAATTTAAGCCAAAAGAGGAAAGAACCTATTGACCCTACAAATTACAGGGACACATTTTCTTTCTTAATCCCCCTGGGTTTGCATATTCATATCTAATAGTTGGTTCCATTTTAAACAATTTTCTCCCCCTTCTCAACCCTGAGGACTGTTTCTCTATTTAGGAAAAGTACAAACTAAAAATGGATTCTGGATGGTAAGATCCCTTTAAGAGCAACTTCTGAGTTTAAAAGGTACAAATTTGTCACTCTTGATCTCTGCTACAGTAAGACATACCGGAATTTCACAACATATATTAAATACTTAGGAGGTTAAAATCACTTCTTTATATCAATCTTGCCCCAAGAAGCAAATCAACACTGTTACCCTAGATTAATTGGAAAAAAATGAGAACACTCCAAAACAAAACAAAACAAGAAGCCGAGTCCAAACTGCCCTCAAATGTAAAATAACATTCCTACAGAGAAAAACATTAAGAAACAGGAAAATAAATAAATAACAATTAAATAAATTTAATAATAATGTGAATTGAAAAATAAATGCAAGAAGTGATTCTTTACAGAGAGAAGATAAGTAAATGAAATCAGGAAAACATTTTAAAAATATTTTAAAAGAAGATTTCAAGCCAAGGACATCAGGCAAAAAAATAGATGAGAATAATGAGGAATATAATCTGTTAATATACTTGAAAAATCACAAGTATTTGAGAAAATATGTTATCAAAATTGACAAAGTAGAACAGTGCAATAAAATGGGAAAAATAAATACTAAGACGAATTATCTCTCAACATTTCTGAGCAAGTGTTTTGTGATTCACTTTTCTGAACTTTCCAAAAAGCTGATGTTATTGTAATTACTCTAAAACAAAGGATACAGTTAAAAACTGGCGCTCAAAATGCAGTGCAGCCAAGATAACACACAAACACACACACAGCATATCAATCATACATACAAGGAGACAAAATCTAAGTATGCAAATCTATCAATACATTAAGGCAACTTACTGCAATAAAATGAGGTTAACCAGTAATGTAGAAAACCTATTAACACATATTTAACTTTGTTCCAGGAATAAAATGAGAGAGCTACCTTAATAGACAATAAAAAGGAATATGATAAATTCAGTGCTCATTCCTAGATAGTTTCTCAAGAGGATTTATAAATAATGCACATTTTGAGGCATCTTTAATAAAACCACAAAGAAAATAAAAATGCCTTTTATTTACTACTAGTAATGAACATATTTCTGTAAAGTCTATCAGTACATTATATTTGCAACTGATATGCAGCTAGATGTTGGAAACAAAATTACAGTAATATACTGACATGATTATACTGGCATAGCTTGGAGATATTGTTGGCTCAGTTCCAGACCACTGCAAGACAAATGAGTTTTTTGGTTTCCCAGTGAACATAAAAGTTATGTTTACACTTCAGTGTAGTCTATAAAGTGTGCAATAACATTATGTCTTAAAAACAATGTGCATACTTTAAAAACAACTTGATTGCTAAAAAAATGCTAATCATCATCTGAGCTTTCAGTGAGTCATAATCTTGTTGGTGGAGGGACTTGATGTTTATGGCTGCTGACTGATTAGGGCAGTTGTTGCTGAAGGTGGGAGTGGCTGTGGCAACTTCTTAAAATAAGACAACAATGAAGCTTGCTGCATCAATTTCATAAATACATTCTCTGTGGCATGTGGTGCTGTTTGACAGTGTTTTACCCACAGTAGAATTTCTTTCAAAATTGGAGTCAGTTCTCAAACCTTGCTGCTGCTTGATCAACTAAGTTAATGTAATATTATAAATTTATTGCTGTCATTTCAACAGTCTTTACATACATCTTCTCAAGTAATCACTTTCCATTCATGTCCATAAGAAGCAATTCTTCTTCCATTCTAATTTTTTCATGAGATGCAGCAATTCAGTCCACTCTTTAGGTCCCACTTCTAATTCGAGTTCTCTTGCTGTTTTCACCACAACTGCTATTTCTCCTCCACTGAAGTCTTGAACCCCTTCAAAGTCATTCCTGAGAGTTGGAATCAACTTCTTCCAAACTCCTGTTCATGTTGATATTGTGACCTCTTCCTATGAATCATGAATGTTCTTAACGGCATCTAGAATGCTGAATCTTTTCTTGCCAGTTTTCAATTTACTTTTCCCAGATCCATCAGAGGAATCACTTTCTATGGCAGCTATAGCCTTACAAACTGTATTTCTTAAGTAAGAAGACTTGAAATTCAAAATGACTCCTTGATCTACAGGCTGAAGATTGGATGTTGTGTTAGCATGCATGGAAACAACATTCATTTCTTTGTACATTTCCATCAGAGCTCTTGGGTGACCAGGTGCACTGTCTGAGCAGTAACATTTTTCAGTCAAATGCTCTTCCCCTGAGTTATACCCCCAGAGGAGTAACATATTGAAAAGAATCTTTTCTGGGCACTAGGTCTCAACAGTGGGCTTAAAATATTCAGTAAACCATGTTGTAAACAGATGTGCTGTCATCCAGGCTTTCTTATTCCATGTAAAGAGCACATTTAGCATCATTCTGAAGGGCCCTGGGGGTTTCAGAATGGTACATGTGCATTGGCTCCAAATGTAAGTCACCAGCTGCATTAGCCCATAGCAAAATTCAGCCTGTCCTATGGTGCTTTGAAGGTAGGCATTGACTTCTCTCTAGCTATGGAAGTCCTAGGTGGCATCTTCTTCCAATAAAAGGCCATTTCATCTACATTGAAAATCTGTTCTTTAGTGCAGCCACCCTCATTAACGATCTCAGCTAGATCTCCTGGGTAACTCGCTGCGGCTTCTCCGTCAGCACCTGCTGCTTTACCTGCACTTGTATGCTACGGAGGTGGCTCCTTTCCTTAAACTCCTGAACCAACCTTTGCTAGCTTCCAACTTTTCTTCTGCAGCTTCCTCCCCTCTCTTAGCCTTCATGGGATTGGAAGAGAGTGAGGGCCTTGCTATGTGCTAGGCTTTGGCTTAAGGGAATGTTGTGGCTATTTTAGTCTTCTATCCAAACCATTAAAACTTTCTCCGTATCAGCTCCGATACAGCTGTTCAGTTTCTTACCATCCATGTGTTCCCTGGAGGAGCACTTTTACTCTCCTTCAAGAGCTCTTCCTTTGCATTCACAGTTTGGCCGACTGTATGGCACAAGAGGCCGAGCTCTGGGCCTGTCTCGGCTGCTGACATGCCTTCCTACCTCGGCTTAATCATTTCTAGCTTTTGATTTAAAGCGAGAGATGTGTGACATATCCGCCCACTTAAACATTTAGAGGCCATCGCAGGGTTGTTAATCGGGCTAATTTCAATGTTGCTGTGTCTCAGGCAATAGGAAGGCCCGAGGGGAGGGGAGGGGAAGGCAGCAGCCAGTTAGTAGAGCGGTCAGAACATACACAGATTTTATGCGTTAAGTTTGCTGTCTTATATGAGTATGGTGTGTGGCACCCCAAAACAATTGTAATAGTAACATCAAAGATCACGGATCAAAGATGACCATAAAAACTATAATAATAATGAAAAATTTGAAATATTGTGAGAATTACTGAAATAGTACACAGAGACACAGAGTGAGCAAGTGCTGTTGGAAAAATGGGGCCAATAACTTGCTTGACACAGGGTTACCCTAAACCGTCAATGTATAAAAAATGCAGTATCTGTGAAGCACAATAAAATAGGGTAGGCCTGTATATTTAGAAAATACAAGAAAATAACTTTAAACCTCTCAGAACTAATAAGGAATCTGGTAAAGTAGTTAAGTATAAGTAAATTTTTAAGCTTTTCTTAAATAACAGCATTTGCAGTTAGATTTTTTTTTAAACAGTCTATACATAATGATGTTAACAAATATAAAGATGTATAAATAAACTGAATAGCAAAGCATTGTCAGGTTCTCTCTCAGAAAAATCATCAAAATTCTATGAAGCTGAGACATTTACAGGTAAGCGATGTAATATTGGTAATTTTAAAAAATATATACAGGGAAGAGTAAGAAGGGGTAGATAAATTAGCCATGAAGTGGTCCTTATTGAAGGTATGTGGTGGGTACATAGGAGTTCATGTCTGCTCTTGTATATGAAATAATTTAAAATATTAAAAAGAACCTCTGTATGGAATAAAAATGGTATGAATAAATGAAGAGATATGCCATGTTCCTCATGGGAAGGCTGAAAAAATGCAAAAAAAGTAAATCGTCTCAAATTAATTCATTGGTTCAATACAATTCTAAGCAAAATATCAGTGGAAGGTTTTTATCTTAACATAAAAGGGTTCCAAAATCCGTTTGGGAGAATTAACAGATGAGAATAAATCATTTTGTTAAAGATAATGAATGAGGACCTGTCTTACAAAGTGAAACATGTTTTGCAGCTGTAATAATTACAGCAGTGTATGTAGACTTGGCAACACAATCAACAGCAATTTGATCCACAGATCAAGCCACTCCAGAAATGGGATATTAAGTCAGATCCTTGCTTTGCCCTTACTGAAACGTAA
The DNA here is from genome assembly GCF_030020395.1 of Manis pentadactyla. Taxonomy (NCBI): domain Eukaryota; kingdom Metazoa; phylum Chordata; class Mammalia; order Pholidota; family Manidae; genus Manis; species Manis pentadactyla. The sequence goes on along the minus strand of NC_080032.1, from coordinate 38,010,520 downwards.
TTAGCATTCTGGCTTTTCCTCCAGTTTCTGCAGTTAGAATCCTAAAATTCCTTTTGTTTGAAAGCATGTATTTCAATTTAAACTATTTCTGATTTCCAGTTGCTGTCCGGGCTTTGTGCAATACTGGGTCTCATCTGGTGTATCTAATGGAATAACTTGCTCTTATGAAAGTCTGGTTTCACTTGAAAACTTTCCTGCTATAGCTGAATAGGTACTGTGTGACAACAGAAGAGTTGTCGACAGGCTATAAGAAGAACAGAGGGCTGAATGAGCTTCCCAAAGACCAGTATCTCCCAACTGAAGAAGACAGCAGCATCAGCAATGTAGCTTCCTGTCTTTCTAACGAAGTCACTCATCACCTGAGCAGTTATGATTATAAGAATGGGATGGAGAGAAGAGGCATTACATATTTTGCAATGGAAGAAAAGCTTCTTAAAACACATATGGAACTTATATATGCACACTTCTGAGTTGGACTCAAGGTGCTGAATTAACTGCTTCCCTGATAATGGTGGCCATCATCAAATGAATCAATATTCTTTAGATTCTACAAGCCCAAGTGCCTCTGTTTCTTACATCAGAAGGATGTAACAGAAGTAGGTGAAGAAAGGAAGGTGCTGGTTACAGAAGCAAATGTATGCATCTGTATCTATCAGTACAGATATAACAATACATTTTATTCATCTGTCAAGAAAATTTTAAATTGGATGATGGGGTTCAAACAATTTTTATGTTCTTCATTATGCTTAACTCTATGCTACTGCGACCATAAATGCTTTTAAAAGGGAAAGAAAATACTAACAACTGATATTCTAAGTTGCAACTAATACTCTGTTGCAACTAACTTTTTTAGATGGGCCACTTTAGCAGAGTTGTCCTCTTACCGACCTACTTTCCGAAAGCTCCTGTTTTTTACCCTATTATATAAGTAAAGTGTATTATATTTTATTTCTTGAAAAATCATGTCTTATTCATCTAATACACAGAAGGCTGCACATATTTGCAGGTTGAATGCAAGGATAAATAAATTAACAAGTGCTTATCACCACTGACAGCCCTAAACAGCAGCTGAGGCAGCTAAGACAAGAGCCAGAACAGTGAGAGGTAAGGCAACAGGACTGTGGCCACTGTGTGTGTGAGGTCTATCACATCACCCTCACTACGCACCAGGAGGCATTCTAAGGACTTCCAGAAACAGAGTTAAAAGGTCTTTAGTGTCACTTCAGTAAAATAGTCCTTTCTCTCGTTTAAGACTGACAGGTCTCCACAAAAAACATTAAGCCTTGGTCCTGGACTGCTAATTCCCCTAGATGTCCAGAAGAATGAAAATAAAATGTGTTACGAAGAAAGAAAACTTCACCTAAGGGTTCAAATTATTCCTAAGGTAATTTTTCATATAAAATATTCAGTAAACCATCAAAAATTATAAGGCACTTTTCTAGATAATTTGAGAGCAAGAGTCACAGATGTAAGAATCAATAGGTATAGGACCCTAAGGAATTTAGATATTAAAGTTAACAGAGGCAATTGTAAATCTATGTTTACAACGCACATGGAGACAGAAGCTGACCTCAAAAATTTCAAAAATTTCCAAAAGAACCTAGAGATGGTATATATATGAAAAAGACTCCATTAAAAATTGTAAAACTGGAAAAATAAGTATTCAAGGGATGGCTTTGTCATCAGATTAGACAGAGCTGAAGAGAGAATTAGTGAATTTCAAGATAGGTCATAAAAAATTATCCATAATAAGGCATATGGAAAGACAAAATTATGAAACATACAAAACTGAGTAAGAAACAGAAGAAACAGTGACAAGGCCTAACATATTTAAATTGAAATGCAAAAAGAAAGAAAGAAAGAAAGAAAGAGGTAGAGTCAATAATGGATAGTTTTTAAAACTTATGAAATATATAAATCCACAGATTCAGGAAGCCAATCCATATTTACAACATCATAGATAAACAGAAGAATTAAAGAAAGCTGGAAAATCTTAAAAGAAGCCACAGAAAAATGTCATTTTACCATCAAAGGAATGACAGTTAATATTTTTAACAGACAACACCAAAAGGGGAAAAAAAATTAAAGTGCTGAAAGAAATTTCTGACAGAATTCTATCCCCAGCAAAAGTGAAATAAAGATATTTTCAAAGAATCAATGTCTAACAGAATATTCTTTTTGATCTGTTAAGAAATTCCTAAGTTTGGACTTCAAGAAAAAGGAAAATTGTACCAGATGGAACCTTAGAGATATAGTGAGCCATGAAGATGCATGCACAAAAATATATACATACAGCAAATTTTTGTAAAAGCCAAAAATTAGAATAACTCAAATGCCCACCATAAGTAAAATGTGTAAGCAAATCATGATATATTCATATAGAATAGTATAAAATGGTGAAATTGAATAATCATTAGATTGTGTTACAATCTGGATAAACCTTACAGGAATAAGATAATTTTGAGGAACAACAACAAAGCCAAACCAAATAATGTGTAACTAAAAAGAAAAGCAAGAAAGTCAATAGCAGGAAGGAGTGCCTGGGGGATTTCTGTGTTTCTGGTTAGGTTCTTTGTTTTAATCTGTTTGGGGATTGCCTGATTAACCTTTTCATAATAATAAATTAACTGTTCACTTACATTTTATGCATTTTACAAATATTTTTCCTATATTTCATACTAGCTAATTGACAAGAAAACCAACATCTTCCAAACTCCTAAACAGCTCTCAGCATGAGCTCCCAGAGAAGGTATTCTGTTCCTTTTGCAATTAACAGAACTCCCTGCCTTATGATTTTCCATCAGTATCATAATGACCTAAAGACAGCCTTGTTTGCTGTGTGAACGTATTTACACATGCGCTCACATGTATGAGTTATATGAACCTTCAATATAAAAAATATGGCAACTATTTTAGAGTTTCTGTTTTTCTACTCAGTCCACAATTAATTTCTTTATGACATGTCAGTAAACAATTTCTGTACACATTAGGGTTTAAGTATAATAAAAGTCTATATAAAATAAATCTATATTATCATCTTTGAGTTTCTACAAAATTAGACTACTTCTCTTATTCAATATACTTGTATTGACACGTTGAATTGCCATGTAAGAAAAACCCAGAAAAAAAATTAACTCCCTGAAATGGCTTTGTTTTGAAACAACAAAGCTAGAAAAGCCTAATTAGGGGTGTGAGGTAGGTTTTTATAAAACCTGTTGTTGTAAAACAACAGATATGACAACTAGAATTGTGCAAAGGAAAACAAAGGGGATGATTTATTCCGAGAAGTCAAAAGGGTCTCGAGCATTATACCAAAGAGTAGAAGTAGAAGAAAGAGTCTTGTTTGCAGTGAGTTAATTGTAAAATAAAAGGCAAAGGAAAAAAAAGCAGATGCTTAGAATCCTTTAAAAATGCTAAAACCAAGTTTTTGCTTACCCACTGAGGCAGGTGTATCATGATAATAATGTCATGAACTTTTCCATTAGCTTAATTCTAGGTTTCCTTTTATGTCCTTCCTCTTATGTTCCTCATTTTTTCTTAGAGTTTTAACTTATATGCTGTTCCTATATTATGGGACCCTAATCAGTTGTGTTACAAGGTAGAATTGAAAAACTTCAACCTGTAAATAGAATCCTCTTTTTGGCATAGTTTTCGACTGCTAGTTTTTGTCACATCAGAGATGAAAAAAGGACACAAAGGCAGAATTTCCTATTTTTTTCTGTTAGGGTTATTTCTGAAGTCTTCCATGGCGATCAGCAGAGAAGCAGAGGTTGGGGTGCCCTACCAAAATGGGATGGCTGCCACGAAGAATGAATTCTTTACCTGGAAAGATATCAGAGAGATTCCCACACTCTTAAGGAGCTTATTTCTGCTCCAGAAATAAGCAGACAATATTAAATCCAAAGTAGGCAACACCCCAGTTCACCTAAGCCAACCTGATTAAATAAATGCAGCTTAATGAGTAAGACCAGGTGGCAGTCACCCAGAGGTCTGAAGGAACTCAAGGATGAAATGGGGAAACTGTTGGCCAAGAAGCTGGATCCCACATTACAAACAGCCATGACCAGCAAGCTGGCAGATGGCGAATGTCCTTCTATTCATTAGAAAGAGTCAAGAGAGGACCTAGGGAACCTTAGAAAAGCAAGTATCTCTTCCGCTTGTCCAGTCTCCAATAAAGAGCAGCATCATTAGACACTAAAACAAAAATAACGTCTTAGGGGAAAGAGAATACGGTTGCTGAAAAAGGAAAGCATGAGTCACTGATTTATTATTGGTCTCTGAGGCATGTAGATAAAAGGCCAAATGTTGGCACAGTTTTAGAGTAACAACTTTTTTTTTAAGTGCCAACATGAAATGGAATGTGAGGGGAAATGGATATATCCAACCGTATTTCTACACCCTGTCACAAAAAATTCCTATGTCCTAAGAAGAAGGGACACTCTTAGAGATTTGAAAGGTTGCAGTGATACAGGACACACTACTTCATACTGTAGGTAACACATTACCATTTGATGGTGTTGGAGAAGACACCAAGTAAGTTCACTTCAGGAAACATTTTTATTGAGCACTGAGTGTCAGGCTTCATACTAAGTAGTGGGACTGTAGCAATGATAAGACCCCTTCCATCCTCCCAGCCTACTATAGATAGATGATGCCAAGAACCAGGGAGTAGGTCCTATGCTGGGACTTGTGCCCATTTATGACAAGAGGATGACAAATTATTGAAATCAGGTAATACAATCATGATTATGCAATAACATCCCTTGGAGCCACAGGTTGCAAAGGAATTAATATACTCAGCTGTATGAAGCACAGATCTAAAACAAAGTGAACCCCCTTGTTAAAATTAACTACAGTTACAACAAATATACCCTAAGACCCAATTCTATTGCTTTATTTAGTGGAGAAAAGCATAATGGAATATGAACACATGCAGTTCTAACATCAATTGTTATATCACATCACCCCATAGAGAAGGAAAGCAGACATGATAAGGTGTTTGTTCCAGCTGGCAACACCACGTGAGTGTTTTTTAATACAATGCATATGTATATCGTGCATGTGCACCCATTCCCAAAAGTCTCCTGAAAAGAAAATTAACTTTTGTTTCATACAACTTAAAAAAATAAACAGAATTTAAAGAAGAAAAGGGCTACTAACCAACCACTAACTTGATGAGCCCTGCCAGTTTTATGCAATCCTCCACTGTGTTAAAAACATCCAAGAATTTTCTCAGCTCAAGAACATCTAAGATACAGAGGATAATTTTGGCAGCATGAAGCACAGGAGATTGATGTCTCTCCTACAAGTCAAATGCTTCTTTTCTCTAATCAGTCTTAAACTCCTACCTTCCCTTTTTTCTGTTACATTAGCTAGGAGGCTGTCTGTCATCCCAAAGAAATTTATATTGTCTATCTAAAGGGGAAGTATAAGTGTTCTCTGCCATCAGAGAAAAAATTTCCTTGATGATTAGATTGTTCAGTGTTTTCAGACCCACTAATGGCACTTCATAGGACCACCATGAAGCAAACCTAGAGCTGGGAAAGAAACCCTCACAAAAATAGATACACTTTGTTCTAGTTTCTCTGATAAGTTTATTTCCTCTTCTTTCTTTCTTTTCTTGCACAATTTTTTAAAATGGCACATAATAGTTGTCATTTGCAATATCAATTATTGATGAGAACAGAAATTTCAATGGGGCTGAGAGAGAACACATTTCTCAGGTGCAGGACTCCAGCAAAAATTCTCTGCCTTCCTCTGGGGGCTTCCAGTGGGGCCAATATTAGTTCCCTCTCCCTTTTTTCTCTTTGCATCACAATGCTGGGCCCATAGTGTATCTTCAACAAGTGTGTACTGAATGAATTTCCTCCTCTTCTTTCCCTCCTACTCTTTCTCTCTATGAAAAACTGGGACTATATTCTGAGCCTCTTCTTGAGTGAAGATGGAGGGAAAGGAAAGGAATTTCAAGCTTATGTCCCAGGCCTCACATTTGAAAACTAGTTCAACCAGAATTGCATGTCAATACCTCTATCCAAAGAAGATCCTTGAGAAGGAGGTGTGTCAATAGAAGAAATGAGAAGGAAAATATTTACATGTGTGTCTATAAGTGTGGGTGTACAAATGTCCTTCCTATTTAATCAACAAAGCTAAAAACCTTTGTGATTAACACACACACACACACACACACACACTGCTAGTGAGAAAGTAAGCAGTTTTTTGGAAAGAAAATTAGGAAACAAGTATAAAAAAGCATCATGAAAGATGATTATGGCCTTTCTACTTCTAGGTATTTATTCTAAGGGAAGAATGAAGGACATGCCCAAAGATTTAGCCTCAAAGATGGGAGCCAAATCTGTGACAGCTGAAAATTAAAACAATTTTAATGGTCAGTAAAAAGGGAGTAGTCAAGTTAATTTTATCGAAATGATAGAATATTATGCAGTTATTAAAAATGTATATAATGTACGATGACGTGGAACAATGCCCACCATTTTGTTAAACATAGAAAGCATGCTCAATGCAAAAGATGTTATAATTGTTTTAGACTATGTATGTGTGCATATGTATACATTTAAATGTATATATGCATAAGGGACTACATAAAAGGGTATCTTCAGCTATATTACATGTTTTATCTCTTTTTCTTCCTTTTTCCTCAATCTGAATTTTCTGACTTAACCATGGTGAACATAAATTACTTCTAAAATAAACATAAAAATTGACATAATTTAAAACATCGATAGTATCAACATGGTCTTTCAAAGTGAAAAAAAAAAGAGAGAGAGATGTCCCTTAAATTTTCTGTAGCTGCTACATTAAATAGGAAGTCCTTGGGAATTAATATCAGACAACAATGGCAGATAGAAATGTAGAGGAGTAATATATGCTCAAAGTCATCCGATTAGCATGTTTCATGTTCTCCTTTATCTGTTAGGTTTATTAAAACTAAGAAGTTCTTCTAATAAACACTAAAAATAAAAAAGCCACTGTTGTGATTTTTCTCCATCTATGCGATTGATTCTTAGAATATGAATATATTTTATTTTATGTTGGATCAAAGCGTCAAAATGGTCTTTGGTGCAAAATAGCCTTAGAACTCCAGCATTTACATCTGAAGTCAACCTATTTATAACTACAGATTTTTTTTAAATCCCTGACTTTCTTTTTATCCCTATGATGCAAAGAAGGTAAGTAATAGCACAACTTGAACAGCAACAGCTCTGCTGCTTTTTTTCTGAAGCAGTCTTCTTTACCACTATAGGAAATTAAAAAATGCAAACACTACAATCTAGTCAATCAGGCAAACAGCATCATGAATGTCAGAGCTTTGAGGGCACAAATTAGGGAATTAGTTTTTCCCTTAACAGAAGTATAGTCACTAAGTAATTTGCTTTCTTTTAACTAGAATTATCCCCTCCCATTAGTTGAAGAAGTCCAAATTAAAATCACTATTCATTAATTACTGCTGGAGGCATGCTCCAGCCTTGTGTTAGAACCTCAGTAATAAAGCTAATCAACTATAATTTTCTTCATTGTTATCTCAGAGCTCTCAAAAGGAATAATTTGGGACAGGGGAGAAACTGGAAATTCCTAGCTATTGCTGACATGCAGGCAGATATTTCTGAGGATTTTTAATGTATTCAATCATCAAATTTTTCAGTGAATTTAAGTTTTTTCCTTGTTCAATGAATTCTTGCTAGACATTGGGATACAGTGGTGAATATAATCACGTACTCCCTATCCTTACACAGCTTACATTCTAGTAGGAGGGAAGATTAATACAGGAGAAATCTTACTTACATATTGTGGAGAGCCCTTTAGGGGAAGGGAACAGGGTACAAGAAAGAATACTATAAAGATGTCGGTTTATCTTGGTGAATGTGGGAGCTCTTCCTTAAGAAGGTGACTTAAGCTTTGATTATAGGGTTGACGGTCGCTCACACTCCACATAATACTCTTCTTTCAGTTTCCTTAGTATCACTCTTTCCTAATCTTCCTACCATTTCCTGGGCCATTTCAGCCCACCTTTCACTCTGGGTTACTTCTCTTCTATACACTCTTTAGCCACTGAAATTCTCGGGGGCCACATTCTAAGCCCTCTTCTCTTCTCACTGCAAAGTTCCTCCCAAGGCAATCCATTCCACTCCTATGACCTAAGAACACCTACACGTCAACAATTCCCTAACATATGCTTCCATCCTACACCTCTTCCCTAGCTTTGGGTCCTATGTCAACTGCCTACATGACATCTGCACTTGAATACCTCAGAAGAACCTCAAATGTAGCACAATCACAGCTAAAATCAAAATATCTCACCCTCAAATCCTCTCTTCCTTCAGCAACCACCATCTCCCTAAACCAGACCATTCACTCAGTTGCTGTTTTCACTAATCAGGAAGTCAACTGTGACACCTGCTTATTCCTCATCTCCCATATATAACTAGTAATTCAGACCTGTTTAATTGAGAGCTAACATATATCTTGAATTTCATCACATTTTTTCCATCTCCCCTGCCATTAATTCTTCCTGGATCCTGCAAGCCTTTTCTTATCCTTGCATCCATTTTTGCCCAATTCATTGTCTTAAATGAAAATGTAAGATTACTCCATGGTTTTAAAAGTTTTTGTTCCTAAGATCAAGTCTAAAATCATTTAGATGGTCTCTGAGGTCTCTGAATGTTCTACCCACTGCCTAATCTTTCAGTCTCATTTCATGCCAGTCTCAGCATTATTCTCGGTGCTTTGGCAACAATGGACTTCTTTCAATTTCTAAAACATAGAAGGATCTTCCTTTCTTGAAGACTTTGTACAGGCTGTTTCCTCCACCTGGAACATGTCAGGTCTCTCTGCTGTGTATTCTCAGAGTGCCATACCCTTCTCTGTATCAGATGGGAGTACATTTGGCTGCAAGTAACAGATTACCCAACAGAAGTGGTTCCAGCAGTCAGGACATTTCATTCGTATCACAAAATGTTTGGAAATAGGCACTGCCAGGATTAGTGCAACATTTCAAAATCATTACCCAAGCCCAAGATTCCCTCCTTCTGATCCTCTATTCCATGCATGTTCACTTTCCAATCGAGGACCATTGTCCTCTGGGTACAAGGTGGCTGTCAGAGCATTCAAGAGAGAAAAGGGGGAAAGACAGTTTCCTCTCATATAAACCACCTCTAGCTAAAAGTAAAACCTTTCTCAGGAGCCCCCATCACATTTCCCCTACATCCCCTACAGGCCCCTGCATTGGCCATATCTGTGTCGTGTAGCAACTCTTAGCTGTCAGGGAGACTGGTTAGATGATTATGGGGAGATAAAAAGGGAGGAGGTGGGAATGGCTATAGACTATACATAATCAGCAGTGTCTGATGGCTTCTTTCAAGAACTTATCAAAACAGCAATTGAAGAATTAAATATATACATTTTATTCATTGCCTCCTCTGGGGAGATTATAAACTCTGACTGTGGGGAACATATCTGTCTTATAAACACAGAATCAGCTCAGCATATGGCCTACAGAGGAAATCAGTTAGTGTTGGCTGAATGAATGAATGAATAAGAAAGAGAACAATAGAGAAGAAAATAGGTACACAAGAGACAGAAAACTGCCAGCGCAAAACTTTCTAAGCTGATTGTCTTATCTCATAGGTCATGGTTCAGCTCTCCATTCCAGTTAATTTGAAAACAATCTTTCATCAAAAATAAAAGGCAACTTTTGAAAGGACTCAATTCGTTGCACAATGAATACAATTTTACTAACCTCTTTATTCCTTTCATGTGAGCAGATCTGAGTATTGTTGTTTTTATTGAGATCCAGGAATGAATTACTTAAAAAATAATAATAAAATTTTAACCCCTGTAATAGAGTTAGATGATCCAGAAAAATTTTAAATTGCCTCAAGTATATAAATGCAAATCAATTCATGGCTAAATCACTCAAATATCATTCAACAAGAAAAATGTACAAAAACTAGAAAGTTATTTAAAAGAGTACTCATAAGATTGTTGGTCTAAAATTTCCACTCCTGAGAACATCACACTAACAGAAAAGGATGTCATTCAGATTGGCTGATTAGGGGAAAAGTGGATATAAAATTCCTGGCACATAAAGGATGCTTGGCATATTTCTGTTCTTATATCTAAATTAAAGGAAAACTTGAGCTTACTCCAACTCTGTCATGTCCTAAATATGTAACTATGGGAAAGTAGAGGATGCTCAGGTTGACAGATGATATGGTAATCTTAAACTACTTCTCCGATATAACATGCAGTCACTCTATAATTTAAAAACTTAAATACAAAACAGTTAAATGGCATTGAATATAGTCATCAGTAGCTAATCTAAGAAAACATTAAGAAATAGTTTAATATCCCCAACAGTGTCTCTATCAATACAGAATTGGTTCATGGTTTTTCATGGATAATCTGTTTCATCATCTCAAAACACAAAGGGCACTGACATACAAATATCACCATTTTTTAGAAGGAGTTGTAATGATCCACATATGCAGGCTTAGGTTTCAAGTTTTAAATATGGTTTTCATTTGAAACATAATTCCTTAAAAAGAGAAATTGACTTTAGCATTGGCAAAGGGAGTCCCCTAAGAAAAAAATGTAAACAGATGGCTGAGGAAGATCACCCACATGCTACACCCAGATCTTGAGGAGGCATTTCTAAGAATGAAGTGGCACTTCCCAGCCTGGGCTACGTCCCACAAGGATCCTTATTTAACCCTCAGAAAACATGGCATTTATATCTCTTGCTGGAAAGAACCTCAGTAATCTTCAGTGATCCCCCACTTGCCTCCATGAGCCACACTAGCTTCCACCTCTCCCCAGTGCTCCAAGAAAAGGGAAATGCCAACCACTTGAGACATGCAATCCTCTGATAAATCAGTGTTCAGTGATCAGTCCTGAACTAACATCTTCCCATATAAACGGGCTGTTAAGTTCTAGCTAGGCATATTAAGCATTCAGTTTAATGTATGACACACATCTGTTCTACTTTCTCAACGAGTAGAAGTTTCAAGATGACTTAAATCCTAGACTTAACCGAGTAGAAAAAAAAATCTTGGCAATGTTTAAAACTGAGGTTTAAAATATAATCCAAATGAAGGCAAGAGAGACCATTTTGCTGGAACTAATGAGATTAGATACCTAAATCAAATCCACAAAATTATCTGCGCAGAAACATTGTTTTTCTGTTTTCAACCTGAACCTATTTGTCTTTTCCTGTCATCAAGATTTACCAAACACCTTCAGCTCTAACTGACCCAAGGCACCAAAATATAAGCAAAAATAAGTCCTCTGTAGATGTGGAAATTATATTCCCTTAATGCCCCAAAGGCCATAAGAGGAAAACTCACAGATTTGTCTTTTACGAGAAGAGCGCAGCACTGAATTCCAGCCATCAGCATCTTGTGGGGGTTCCAAGCCACAGAGTCAGCTCTGTCATGTGGAACAAAGCAAAGGACAGGGCAGGGAGGGGACTCAATTAGTTTTTACTGGTGGCAAGAGTACTGTCATTAGCAGCACATATGCTCAATACTAGTATCTGAATTAGTATCAGGATTCCTTGTTTGAGTAGTTTAGGGAGACCACAGTTGTTTTTTGGTTTTTGTTTTAAGTAAAATTGTTGCTTTACTTTACTTTGTCTATTTTCAGAATGTCATTTAAGTGGGCAACATGCAAAGAGATTCTCTGGCCTGAATAAAAGGCTCTGCACCTGAGAAACTACATTTACCTGTGGATGCCACACAGTAGCTTGCGGTGCTTCCTTGACATCAGAGCCGAGCCACCCCAAGAAGCCTGTAAATATAGTTATATAACCAAAACAATGTTATTTCAGCATTACTGGTTCATCAGCCAGTTGTCATAGAAAACCCTGAGTGACAACCCCAACCTGCCTTACTTGAAACGTTGTTTTAAGTCAATGTTAACCAAAGTATACTCCATGAAATTTTCATCACTGGCTCTACTACATCACAAGAGATGGGCTTCCCTTGTTGCTTAGGATTGAAATTAACACCTCATAATTGGTATATTAACCTGTTGCGTTGCATGTGGATGAAAAAGAGTTTCAGTCCATACCCTTTCTCAAATCTTAGAATCCAAGACAGACAATATATGTTGCATGTTCTACCATACACAATGTACAAATGCTGGTAGAAACATGGGCTCTGGGCTGCATTCTGTGTAATATCTGGGGCACAGGCTTGACAAGGTGATTAGAAGTGAATACAGGAACTCCTAGCCAGCGAGAATGGGATAGTCAGAAATTAGATTTTTCAGCCAAATAGCTTTCAGAGACATTTACAAATAAAAGATGAGAGAGTGGGAGAAGGGAAGCCTGGAACTGAATGAAGGTATTCACTGGAGACAAACACTATGAGCAAAAGAGGAGGGAGCTGAGACAGGAGATGGGAGGAAGTCCCATGGTCGATACGTTTGGAGAGGAGGGCGCAAGAATCAGTATGAGAAATAAGAAAGTAGGCTTGGTCCTTGAAGATGAGCAGACTTCTCTGTCTTAATGTGTAAGGCTGTGAGAGGTGATGGCAGTGGGGGCATATGAGGGCCTGGGCTCAAGCTATGTTAAATGCTCTCTAAGGTTATTTAAACCACAGAGCATTGAATTGAGGTTGGAGCTGATAAAAGCGCAAATTTTTTAAAGGAAAAACTAAGGTTCAGAGGTGGCAGGTAAATTGCCCAAGGTCTCACAGGTAATAAAAACTCGATCCAGAGCCAAAGCCCATTCTTCTTTCTTGATAATACTATAACTCAGGGAAGGTGACCATTGGGCCAAATGGTAGGGCATAGTGTGGGGAATTGTGGGAGATGGAGGCAGCATGCACAGGAGGTGAGTTCAGGAGCTGCGTAGGATGTCAACTGTCCTATATTTGGCTATAGAATTTACAAAGATGAGGGGGATACCAAGACCATGCAGAAAGAAGTGGTGAGATTGTGTGCCCTGTGGATGTGGATGGTAAAGGAAATGAGGCCTCTCCGGGATCCTGAGTATCACAGGTGCTGAGTCCATCAGTGAACAGTAAAGAGAAAGGACAGAGCAAGCCACTCTGTGGCCTTAAATACCACTTAAAAACAGTGCTGTCATTCAGGGCTGGGACCAGGAGCAAGTGAGTCACCCAGGTACACAATTTAAGGGGGTACTTAGTCTCAGAGGTGGGCTCTTTCACCCCAAAGGGTTGTGAGCTGAAGGTGGTATGCATGCAAATCCCAGACTTCCCAGTTCAAGGACCGGGGTGTTGAGGTGGCCCATCAAGTCCCTTCCATGAGCACTGTCTTCCCTGCTGGCATTTGCAATGGATTATGTGTGACTCAGGCTGAGCTACAGAAGCAACAGCCTTTGGTCAACAGGAAAACTTCATCCTGGCTACTAAGCAGAGGATCCCCTGATCTGGGTTTTGAGATCTTGACCCCCACAAACATTAAGATGACTTACTTATTAGGTTCCTTTACCATTACACACCCTAAATTCTAAGTTGCTTATTTTGCTCAATCCTTTTAGCCCCCAACCTTGCTGAGAGCCTATCAGTGGCAACTAGGGGAAGGTAGAGTCGGTAGGATGTCCACACCCACTGACCCGCACCCTAGCTGCCTGCCTCACACAGGATGTTGGCAATCCTTGCTGTGGACTGTACCACCCTCTGCCCACTCAGACCACTCCCCAAAATAAACAATCTTCTCCCAGTCCTAGTGAGCTGGACTGAATTTTCAAATCACATGCACTTTCTCAAGGCATTAATTCACTAGCATACAGAGTGGTTGGCAGGGTAAGGAACAACTCATCCTACAGTCTTATTCCCCAAAAGAGCTGAAAGGAGAAAAATGACACCCCTGATGTCAATTTGCTTCTTCTTTCTAAATTCTATTTGCTTCGCTTTCTAAATCCCTAACTCCCACACTTGCAAAAACATCTACCCAATTACCTACATGATGAAGAAGCTTGCTTTTCCTTCTTAATAAGGACCATCATGCACTGAGCTATTACTACATGTTAGGCACCACAGTCATCATTTTACTTACATTTTTCTCCTTAATTAATTAGTCAATAAATCAATAGTAGAACTGAGACCTGGTAGGCTGTAAAGCCCATGATTTTCAGGGCAGTGTGCACTACCTTGAGTGGGCCTTGGAATAACAGTGCATGAAAGATGTTAGGAAGCTTTGCTGGGCGTGTGATGTGTCGTAGCTGCTCCAGCTCCGGCTTCAGGGAATAGCTGGACCTGCCCTGACGTCCTAGTCTGAGGCACAGGCTGGCATATTTATTCTCATGGAAGAAGAATAACCATGGAGGCAAAAAATTCCAACAAGTTTTTCTTAATTAGTTGTTTCAAAATGCATTGTGATTAGCCAAATTTAAGACATTATCAAAGGTAAGACTTACCATTTTTTGTGAGCACTAGGGAAAAAAATGACATCAACATGCCAATTTCAGACATGTTGAAAATCTAAACAAAATAAGTATACTTTAGAATTAAAAATATATCATATATATGCAGGGCAGCTTGGTTTTATGGCAAACCCAGAGCAAGTAATCATAACACATTTTTGGAAAAGAAACAAAGTGAATATCAGTTTCTAATATTTTAGAGGATCTTTAAAATGTCTTTTAGAAAACTGAAAACAGGGTAAAGGACTGCAATTTTGTTCATTTTTATCTTTATTAAATTAGTTAGATTAAAATTAAGTTAAATGATAAAATATATTAAGTAAAATTAAAATTTAATTTAATTTAAATTAATTTAAATTAAACTGATTTATTAAAATTAATAAACTATACATGGTATATGAAATTTCCGCAAAATAAACTACGTGCTCCTGTATAAAGTTTTATTAACAGAATCTACGCATGTAAATTAAAGGATGACTGAACACTATCTCAATGTTAGAGCTTATTTATTTATTAATATGTCAGATAAACTGTTGTCAAATTTAATCTATACCTGCAGGCACTCACTGGATGCCTACTATGTACAACAGAATAATCTGTGTGACTTGAGTATTTCTTTATAAAAGGGTTTCCTTAAAAAATTCAGCCTTTAATTTTTCAATCTAGAGAGGTTTTCGTTCATACTTATAAGTCACAATGCTCTGTGAGTCTCATATGTCTCTTAATATCACTCCCAACTCAAACACCGCTACAGTTACTCTGTTTTACATAAATTATATAATCCATATTTGATGTCTTTTTTGTGAGAGCAGAGTTTTTAAGTATAACTGCTCATATATTCAATTTTTTTCCCCCTTATTGCTCCAGTCACAAAGTACTCGCTTCACATTATCTTTTAGGACATAATATATTATTATGCTTCTCAGTCTATAAAAATCAATAACGTTGAAATGTGAACAGATACAAATACTAAAATCCCATTTAAAGGAGTCACAAATAATGTACCTGAACCATTGCCACAGGCAGAATCAGCCTATAACTCTAGTGAGATTAATATTACTGCTGCTGCCTTTACCAAAAATAATTTTCTCCATAACATATAGACCCTTAACATAAAACAAGCATTAAAAAAATGCAAACTATACAATTATGTGTAGTATATCCCCTAAATGCTCAGTTACCTTCCATTCAGCAAGTCAAAAATATTGTCCTTTTTCTGGTAAGGAGGATATGAATCATTCACTTTCAAGAACGCAGTTCCCTAAAGTGTCATAGGCTTGTTCTATTGGGTTGAATCAAACTAATTAACTCCTAGTGTCACAAAAAGAAAAAGGAAACCAGAAATCTCCACAATCATTCATAACTGGCTGAATTCAACTTTTTAACCCTAGATGAGAAGACTTTTTAAGAGTTACCTCTAATTAAAGAAATACTTATTATGAACAACCCCAGGCCTCACAAAATTAATTAGGAAAACAAAAGCCAATTCTTCAAGTTAGAAAATGATGAGAAATGTAAGTTGTCCCAATCCTTCTCAAATAATTATCTATGACAGATCCGGATGAAACCCACTTTAATTACAGCATGCGATTATATAATGCAGCCTTTTTGTATTTTCTGGCTGATTGCAATCATGTAATTTCAAATCAAGAAGATGCTTTACAGACTACATCAGGCATTTCTCTCCTTACAAGTGAAACCAAAGCTCGAAAGGTTGAGGTCACAATGAAGAAAAGGCTGATTAGAATCCAAAGTCAGTCTCTTGACAAAAGAGACCCAAATGTGTCCCTCCTACAATGCTGCCTCAATGACTGTAGAGTCAAGGAACCAGAGAAAATGGTTCATGAGAGAAGGGGAAATAAAATGGGATCTAGAAAACTAACACAAAATCTGCATCAGGTCTTCGAATCTTTTTCTTTATTACCTTACAGAAAATGGCATCTTTATTTCCCCTAGTTAGAAATACACATTAAAGAAAAGTAGCCGGGGCTCTCACGTCTAGTTTCTGAGAATATGAAAAGCTTCCCACCAAGCTGTAAAAAGACTAGAAAATTCAACAGGTGTGTACAAACACATGCACTTACATCCACATGAAGCCAGAGGCCATGCCTCCCACAGATGTCAGCTATTTCATCTAGAGGATCGAAGGCTCCCAGCACAGTCGTACCAGAGGTGGCACAGACCAGAAAGGGCGCTCCTCCCTGTGAGAAGATCCACACAAGAACTGTCAGCACCACCACTAAATCTGTCCCTGTAGTAGGGTGGTCAACACGATGGTCACGCATCCAGAAATTTATCTGGGGTTGGAGATGATCATTAATTCAATGAGCGTTTTTAAACTTTTCCAGTATATGGCCTCTTGTCACTTTAAACAGGTAAAAGAAACTGAGAAAATGCTACGACATTAGCAGTCCTTTGTCCCGACTCAGTACGCATCCTATTTTTCTTCTCACTCTCTTCCTGTAGTATTTTCTGTACTACAGATTTCCCAGATAGAAAGTGAATAACCTCAACAGTGATGCAAGCTGACATTCTGTGTGACCCCTGCCCCTTCCTGGGGAGATTCACCGGGGCCTCTGCACCAGCATTGCTATGCTTCTCCAACAAAAAACAGAACAGAACTGGAAGACACACAGCTCCAGGCTGATCTGCTTATAAAGTAAGTGCAGTTACAAAATAATGAATGTGCTCGGGTACACGTGTGGTATCAGAGGGGATGAGGGTAACCCACCTCCCTGCAATATGCTCTCCAAAACTTGGTGCTGTACAGAAATCTTTAGGCTGTGTTAGAAAAGAGAAGCTGCATCACACCTACCATTTATTCTCCCTCTTACAGCTGACAACTGTAGAGTGAATAGGTGTCAGAGGAAAATGGGGAGAAAGGGGAATGGAGAACACATGCAGAGATGAATGGCAATACCAGCCCAGTTGGGTGGGCAATGTGCCCCCTAAGGAACTTGAAGGAGGGGTTTCCACATAGACCCATTGCAGCGCATCGGCAGAGATGTGTTACACACTGGGCAAGTGCCTTGGGGGCACTTCCATAGACTTTCCAACAGATTCCCAACCGACCTGCAGATAATGTTGGGGGTGTGGGAAGCAGGGAGAACTCTAAGATTCTAGACCACCTGAGGAATAAGGGGTAAGAATATTTACTGCCTATAAAAGTCATTTTACTTCCATTCAGGATGGAGTCTTTTTTTCCTCAGTGTTACCTTGAAGTACAGTTGCTCTCGCAATATTATTTTATGTCCTGTATAATGTCAGGGTTGTTCCTTTTGAACCAGGCTCATTCCAATTTAGCTGCTCTCTGGTGGAAAGAAGTAATTTTCTGTCCCAAAGTGGAGCAGAGTGAGGACCCTTGGTCCACATCTTTACTTCGAGATGCATAGGAATTAAGGTGATGGTACACAGTGAATCCATTTGCCACTTGGGGAGATGGTTGTGACTCCTGGAATCCAGTCCTCTCAAACCTCATAGAGCAGGGTCAGTAGATGATAGAGCCCCTGGGGAACCATGGGCTTTGGGAATTTTCCACATGCTTAACTACCAACAGATTATGTCTTTCTCATGTCAGGGTCCTAAATGAGGTGAGACCAGGTTTACATGAATCATTAAAAGCAATAGAAAAAGTAATTCACTAAAACCATTTCAGGTGTCTTTAATGTTTGAGCTTTTCCTCATAAACAATATGACATCCTGACAGGTGTGAGAAAATACCTCTGCAAGCTATTATAGCCTATTAATGAGTTTTCCTCACCTTTTTTTTTCTTAACCATCTAGCCATAAATATCAGGCCCAGAAATGAAACCTTTACCATCTGGATATAACTTTCCAGATTTTTTTTTCTAGTCTCATATCTCATGCTATTCACGAGGAAGTTCAGTGGGAATAGTACTATGCTTCCTATAAGCTGTATTCCCTAAGAAAGTTGACAATGTCAAACACTCATACTCAAAAATACTCGCAAATATTCAGTGATTGCACCAGTTTGATCTTTTCAGAAGCCCTTCTGTGGTTTTTTGCCATCTTTGTAACCCTATCAAGGTCAACACTTAACAGATTTTTAATGGATTGTTGTTGGGCAGGGAATGGAATCCCAGCCAAAAAGAAGTCAATACATTATTCCCTACATCTGTAACAATACGTTAAAAGCTTGGAACAGCACAGCTAGGTCTGAACCACTGAGAAGAATAAACTCGTCATCAGTCATTATTATCTCACAATGGATGCAAAGTTTGTCCTTGATGAATCCAGGCTCAAGTTGTCACTGACTTTAAAGAAAACGGAGCAAACATATCAACGCCAGCCCCACTGCCCTACTTTTAAATGTGCCTGAAGCAATGCTTACTCTTTGAAAATTTCTCTTTTCAGATTCTCCACTTGAGGATATGTTAGCTCCAGTACTTTCATTGTCCAAGCAGACAAAATCGTGAACAAAAATAATAATGAGTGTAGTGAAATAAAACCCATCAACTACACTAGAAAATGAGCTCTTGATAATACTAAAGAAAAAAAGAGAGAAAGAAAGTTGTGGCTACCTTTAGGGGAGGCTAGGCCACTAGCTCACTGTTCTGAAAATTGGTAAATAAGGGAAGAGAAATCAAATATTTAACCCGCTTTGCTTGTGCCAACTGTTTCCTTAAGAAATTAAATAAGGATGAAGGGATGTTGTTCTTCATAGTAGTATGCCTGCCAATAAATAGAAGGAATGAGAGAATGAACAAGGACATCACCTAACGAAATATTGGGCAGACAGTGATCATCAACGGCTGCAAAAATTCATGGGGTGAGAGGAGGATGCCAGGCTCTGTAATAGATGGGCTGGCAATCCCCGAACCCGTCAATCAATGTCGTCACAAAAGGACAGTACGTCACCCACAAAACCTTCTTTGTAAAAATTCCAATCTGAATCTCACTGAGTCTCAAGATCTAACTGCCAAAGTACAGGAAATACAGAGAATGAATGCAGTGGTATAGGCACTTCATTCTCAAATTGCTGTGATCTACAAAATCTGTAATGTGGAAAACTCTATAGGATAAAGGACTAGGTTTCCTCAACAGATCAACTGCAGGGGAGAAAAATGAGGAGGCGGAAGGTAGAGATTAGAATCAACCCAAAGTAGCATAGGGAGCTTTATGAATCCTTATTCAAACCAGGCAACTATTTAAAAAATGGGAAAATTTTAACATGGAGTGAATATTTGACGATACTGTGAAATTATTTCTTATAATGGTATTATGGTTTTTTAACAAGAGAGAGTACACATCTCTTAAAGAGACACTGAACTATTTATAGACCAAATGATATGATGTATGGGATTTAATTCAAACTAGTGGGAAAGCAAATCTAGTGGTGGTGGGAGGGAATGGGCGTAGGTGAAATAGAGCATAAGCTCAATTGTGGAAATTGCACAGTGGATATATGGAGCTCATTATATTAGTTTTGTATGTATTTGAAATTTTCTATGAAGTTGAAGGTTAAAGAAAGAAAGAGAAAAAGAGAGAGGTGGGTGGGGAGGGAAGGAGGAAGGAAAAAAAGGAAGGAATCAGATAAAGCATATAAAAAGCACAATCAATATTCCCCACCAAAGCATTAATGACATAAAGAAAGTTCCTTTTGATAAGAGCTTCTATAGAAAAAGATAAAACTAAATTTTAAAAAGAGATAAAATTAGAACTCAGTATCTGTGCTTCACATTACAAACAGGATATACGGTAGAATTTTACCCGAGTCAAAGAAATCTGATAATTTGAACTATCAGACAAGTATCGAATCTACTTGTCATTGGAATTTCTTTTAAAATAAGATAAAGGTAGATCTAAGGACGTGCACCTGAAGCCAGTATATCTGCAGTAAAGGCAGAATTTTTTAAGTATGGAATTTCAAACTGAATACAACTCTAAGATGCTCCAGAGGGGGTGATTTTTTATGAAAAAAAAATACATAAAGTGTAAAGTAACAGAAATATAATATTAAACATACATATAAAACCAAAAGAACCCATCTCCCTCAGCGCGTGGACTCCTGTGAGGAGAGATACATCACAGCTCAGAAGCTGGGCGTGTCATCCTTCAGCAGTCACATCTGACTTTGTCACTACCTATTGGAAGCTGCATTAGCAGAGGGGACTGCGGTGGGAGGGGAGGGAAGCCTCGAGCCAAAGTCATCTACTCCAGGAGGCTTTTGGTCCAAGAAGCAAGATGGCCGGCACGAAGACAATGACACATCTACAAAGCAGGTGTCAGGCTCGGCCTTACCTGGAGTATAGCAGGTGACCAGGGCCACGCCTGGCCTTCCCCAGCAGAGGACATGTCAGTTTTAACACCTTCTGGAAGCTGAGGAAGAGAGGACATTCTGCCAGAGCTGAGATTCAGACCCAGATCCAATAGAGATGGGCTCTGGGTGGAAGCAACCTGGGGGGTAGGCTGGTCAAGAAACCAGGCATCATTCTGAATGGCACCCAGAGAAAATGGTTCGGCCAGCAGAATTCTGAATCAGGAATTATGTAGGACTGTGGATATGGGGCCCTGGTTGGAGAGGCTGCGATCATCTTTTAAGGCTAAATCTCAGCAAGAATCCTGACTAGGGTGACGTCAGTGTTTTAATAAGCTCCGACCACCTGGGAATGAGAACATCCACGGACTCCACAGAACATAGAGAGCCAAGCACCTGGAAATAGAACATCTGTGAATGAGTTTCCCCACTTCAATTCTAGCATGCTCTCTCCCACACACAGAAACGGGCCTGGCTGCGCCCCCTCCCTAGCTCTCCTGCCCTCCCACCCAGACACATGTCCATGTTTGCTTTCCCTCTTTTTTGTCCCCGCACTCACCTCTTTTCTGGTTTGCCAGATTTGCTTCTCCAGTTCCTCAGGTATCATTTTACCTCTAAGAGACACAGATTTGAGACATTCAGTTGTGTTTCATAGCAAACAAACCATTGGTACTGCTTTTTAAAAAGTATGAAATTCCCCCTCCGCCCACCAAACTTCCGGATCCTGTCCCCATTACCTTCCATCTGTTTCCACAAAGCAAACATTCTCGGTACCAATCCCAAGAAAGGAGGCTGCTTTCTTCATGGAGTAATGACACTAAATTAAAAGGCACAAGGGGGAAGAGAGAGACATGAGTGCATAGCAGGAAAAATGTATTGTTTGTTATCTATATGGGTGTAAGTCATATGGCTGAGCCCAAGGTTTGGCACATTATTGCATAAAAGGGAAAGAAAGCAGTAATTTAATTGATAACATTAGTATAGTGTTGAGAGCACTGACTTTGGTTGGGGTCAGAGAAACCAGTATTTAACTCCATGTTTTCCCAGTTATAGCTATGGAAACTTGAACAAATAACATACACTCTCCAAGCCTCAACTTGCTAATCTACAAACGGGGCATGTTGATTCCTGCTTCACCTCCACATCGTGGAATTAAATGGGTTAACATACATAAAGAGCTTAGCATAGAGCCTGGTATAACAAACAAACTTGGTCACTGGAGGTTATTGTTTTCAATAACATCGAGAAAAGTTTCTCTCGGTGCTATTTGTCTGACTCAGTATTAATAGCAATAGAATCTAGTCCGCTGCTGACTCAAAACCCTCCAGGGAGTAAGCAAGACTGTCTCAAAAATTGTAATCACAGATCACAGAAAAACTTAATTATTTTCAAGAGTAAACAATGGGTTATAAATGCTGATGAGACACTTGACCGATCTTGTTTAACATGAATGTAAGACTGAAATTAGACATACAGAGAATGTGGCTAAAATCATAATAACAAAAGAAATAATTTATAGACACCTTATTTGATGCAGCCCTGGCCTGAATGGGGCTAACAGCTCTGGAATTAGGCCTGGTCTACTTCTGTTTGGGAATAGTATATGCTTTAGATTATTAGGCCTTTTCTTCCCTACTACATAAAGCCTATAAAATAATTAGCATTCAAACACTGGCAATGTCACTCTTTATACATTAGTGTGGACAGGTGGTCAATTAATTCTTTTCATGCCAGAAAAATGAAGGTGCTAAAGGACATTATTGTACCAAAAACCTTAGTAATTTAATTTGTAGATATGAATACATTAAAAGAGTAGTCATGCCTTCACACTTAACTTGATATATTCGCTCAAAATATGGTAATTTTTTTCTTCTTTTGTCAAGAGAGTTTTATTGGGAGCTCTTTTTTTTTTAACTGTAAAAATAAATGCAGAAGTAACACCATCAGGAAAAATGAAACCATCCTAAATAATTAATTTCCAAATAAAAAATAGGACACATCTAAAATGCCTGTAGGAGTTATTCATTTCAGGTTGTTTCAAGAACATATGCATTTTGAGGAGTAATAATGTACAAGAAAATGAAATTAATTCTCTACTTGCCATATCAGCCCACCATCACTAAGGCTACGTAGCTAAGGTGAATTCTTTCTCACCAGAGATCTGTGCTCTGACAACCACAGAGCGATTGATTTCACAATGATAAATAGTACTCTACTTCAATGGCATCTGCCAGTAAGGAGAACCATACAGGAAAAAATAGAAAGAAAAAAACAGCAAAACATCCCCAACAAATGGATTGGCTAAATAAAAAACTGGTAATAAGAATAAGAACAGCTTCAGGGAGCTCTCTTTGGGTACCTCAGGGTGAAGTATATAGTCCAATGTCAATCTCAAATGGATAGAGACAGATAGAAAAAAAATAGTCTAAACATCTGAAAGCATCAGAGGAGGAAAGAGCCATGGAAGGGCAAAAAAAGGAAGATGGCAATGCTTCAGACACGCTGAGAAGTTTCAAGGAAAGGAAAGACCTAGAAGGCTGGAGTTCAGAAGTAACAGCTGTATTTAGAAACAAATGGTGGCTGCCCCCATCACTGGCCAAAGATAAGTCAGTCCTTCTAAGACCCAGTCTCTCCCTAGGTTTCACTCGTGTACAGAAGACACAAGAATCCCAGTGGAATTTCATTTCTATAAAGATGAAACAGCAAGTGCCTACATAAAAGAATTGCATGGAAGTTTTCCTTTCTGGTTCCAGCAAGTAATTTTTTTCTGTGACCTTGGGTTTCCCAGTGAACTGCTCCTTTTCCCTCCTGTAGATGGTGTTCTGGACACATGGACTCTAGTGCCGACTAGTTTGACGTTCCAATTGGCTCCAGTGGTGGGGAGAGTGGGGCTTGTGAATGTCATGTGTTAGGGAACAAAGAGAAGGAACTACAGGGACTTCCCCGACAGCACCAGCTGGTTCGCTTCCTGAGGTGGAGCCTGAATCCAGGCAGACTACCCTGCTTGGCATGACCTCCTAAGCTGCCCCAGCTTGCCTACGGAGAATGCCTGCAATCACACCCAAACCCAGGTCAGTCTGGCCTCGATGGCAGGGCCACAAAGATGACAAGTAAATGAGGCATCACAGGTGCAGCATGTGGGGAGGTCGACCGTAAGCTGTGTTCTCCTTGCACCCAATCCCTCATCCACTGGAGAGGAATAGGCCAATTGGTGCTGCCCTGCAAGGTAAGAATTTTTGTCTCTCCTCACATTTTAGTGGCACACAGTGATCAGCGCTTTACACTGATTCTCAGAACCATCTGAATTACAAATCTAGGATTTCTATAAATTCAAGGAATTCACTCCTAAGCACTAACCAAACTACAGAGTTATCACTTTTATTGCTTTTCTCCAAAAGTTCCCTTCTCCAGGCTCCTGTTTAGCCTGAAGAGGCTACCTTGGTTATGTTGAGAGTGTAGGGGTCTCAGTCATGATCTTCCAGGTCTCCATGAAGAGTTGAATTAAAATCGAGACCCAAAGTATGCAAAACACCTTCAGCAGTGGGTGCCTATAGTCTGCATTTGATGGTGTGATGCAGAGATGGAGTAATTACCCTGGTTAATCTGGGGTGGCATAAAGACTGGAAAATGAAGACCACCTAATGAACAATACTGGGAAATAACCACGAGGCCTTGGGCCAACACCTACAAGAAAACGAGGGACGCATAGCAAAAAGATTAACATAGGGTTTAATTCTTTAATTCAGTTAAAAAAAAAAACTAAATAATGATTTGTTGTAATAAGGGGTGAAAATGGTCACTAAAATACAAATTAAAATAATGTAAATGATTTGACTTGAGTCTCTTTGGCAGAGCAGGGAAAGGAATGCACATTACAATGGGGAGTCTGGATGAATGGGGTGAAAATACGTATCAACACTATAGTGTGTTCAAAGTTGTGTTTTTCTGTGGAGTTTACATTCTTACGGGCTCAAGGTTTGTGTCCCCTCAAAATTCATGTGCTTAATCCCTTGTACTCCTAATGTGCTAATATTAGGTTTAGATTAAGTCATGAGGGCGAGACTCTCACGGGATTAGTACCCTTAGAAGACAGAGAGATCTCACAGCATCAAGCCTGAGCAGAGGAAAGGCCATGTGAACACAGTGTTCCACAAGACAGGAAGCTGGCTCTCACCAGACACGAATCTATCAGCGCCTTGATCTTCGACTTCCTGGTCTCCAGAACTGTGAGAAATAAATGTCTGTTGTTTAAGCCAGTCTTTGATGGCAGTCAGAGCCAACTAAGACACATATCTAATTCTTGTCTTTCTGGCTCCATCTTCTGCTGGCAAGTTAGCCAAAGCATATACTTGACCTCTTTTTGCATATATATCTCTCTATCAGAGATTTAAAAAAATACTTAGTTCTGATTTCAACACTGCATGCAAATTCAATTTCTTTTTACTCCCAATTTGCATTACTGATCTTTCCCAAGCCTAATCTTTATTCCAAGCTTCCATAGAATTCCTTCCCCCTTTCCAGGACAGTTGTTCCAGAAAAGAACTCTAGTAAGCTTTAAACCAAATGAAGAATGAGAAATGCAAATGCAAAAGCAAAAACACTGAGCTGATGGCAGGGGTCCTATTTAATCAGCCTTCCCAGGAGGGGAAATAGCAATTCAAGTGCAGGAGGGACTTTGCATTTCTGACACATTAGGGTTCCTCGAACTGAAATAGCAGGATAGGAGAACTCTGCTTCATAATAATCCCAAATAACCAAGTATTTTTGCCAGATGTTGGGAATATTCCTATTCTTCTTTTGATACAGAAAAAGGTCTTGTAGGGAAGGATCTCAGGTGGCTGAGTCAAGAGCCTCAGACTAGATGACTCCTCCCAGTTGCCCCCCAATACTTAGTGCCCACTCTGCCCTTAGGGCTGCGTAACCAGAGCCAAGGTCCAAGAGGGCAAGAGAAAAACATGGGGGTGGCCAGGTTTCCTTTCACTGCCGGCATCTTTGTGCACAGCTTATCCTTTTGCAAAACTAAAATAACTGTTGCTTTTGAAAGAAAATAAAAGATACAGGAAAGCCCAGCTAGAAATAACAAACAATATTCAGATTTTGCCTGACTCATGTGTTTGACAGGAGATCTAGGATTATCACAGAAGGTACAGAAGCTAAACTCTTCCTGCCAGGGATGTGAGGAAGAAGCAGTGAGGAAATGGACAGAGGCATGCACTGCAATCACACCAAAAAAGGAAAGGAAAGACCAAAATCTCTTCCAGATAAGACTGCACGTAAGCTGTGCCATCTAGCCTATCCCCATTATTAAAGCTGGACCGTTTTCCTCCTCCTACCTACCATGTGCCAGATGCTACTTCATGTGTGTATTAACTCATTCAGTATTTGCAACAACCCAGGAAATGGTGACTACTAATTTTACATGGCTACTGGGTTGCTTTAATGGCCCCAAATTGTTCCTGCTCCCTGTGACTTGGCAAAGTTGAGTCTCCTTAAGAGGTGGGGTCTGTTTTCTCACTTCCTGGATCTGGGTTCCTAGAGGTGACTTAGCTTTACCAAGAAAGTGAGGTAAACCTGTGCCCATTCTGAACCAATGACTCCAGAGGCCTGGTGTGTTTCCATGGTGCGCCATCACCATGACAACGCACCTGGCCAGCCTACTGGAGAATGAGAGACCCAGGGACAGAGAGGACTCTCTGGAGTCATCCCAGCCAAACAACCTGGAGGTCAGCCATCGGCCAACCAACCGGCAGACACGGAAGGGAACCCAGCCAAGAGCAGTGGAATGGCCCCAGTTAGCCCAAGACCTGGGAGCAACAATTTAACTCCAGCTCTGTGGCCCCTGATTTGGGGATAAGGAAAGTAAAATGAGAGAGGGGACTGTGTCAACATCCAGTTTTTCCTCTTGAAAAACCCTTGTGTTAGACATTCAAAGCAATCCATTTTACAAGGAAATGTGAGTCTTCTGACACAGCTGAGATCAAGACAGGTCATCTAAGTTCTAATAAATAAGATATTCAAAGGAGAGATTCAAAGAAAGAGATAGCACTTTCAAATTAACTGTTCTCTTTTCTCACAGAAAATGTTATGGACTATAAATTTTAAATAAAAGTGGTGTTCAAAATTAGGGGATCAGGGGTTATAATATCAAGCCCATCAGAATTTCTTTTGGAATAAAATATGATGTTATATGAAGGCATATTAGTCACACATGGCTAGGATAAAAGCACATTAGGAGACCCCAAACAAATAAGCCCTCTTAGATAATGCACTCTCAGAAAATCTATATCTGATATCAAAAATAATTTTTTACCTCTGCAGACGTGAAAAGGATTAATCTTGGCAACCCAGACAGCCCCTTTTCCTTAATATCAGGACAATATTTGTATCTAGCTAAATTCATTGCATACATATTGGACACTGAGCCACCTGCAAAAACAAAATTGAAATGGCATGTTTACAGGATGAAGTTACAGCTCCCTTAGTGCCGACTATAGTGAGAAACATGAACGGCTTGTGGCTGCCCTCGTCTAAAGGCAAATCACTGAGGAAGTCATCGGAACACCATGCCCCCATCCCATTACTCTTACACGCTACGTAATCTCCAATACCAGCGATTTCCAATCTCAGCCAGAGATAGAAGTTTTGGGGTATTCTCTCATTCCAGAGGTTTTCCAAATAGAAAGTTTCAATCTAAGGACACAGGACTAATACCCAAGCCCCCATTGTTAGAAGTATTCTTTCTGTCTGTCATTGGATTGATAAAATGACAATCATCTCTGGTCTGAAAAAAGGACTTGTAGGATAAACAAAATGCGATTCAGAGAAAACTTCTCAAGTAAAATTGATTGAAAATTTTGGAAAAACTTACCATGGCCCTTCCCAACTCCCGGCAGCAGACAGATTTATTTGTGTTGGAGGTAAGTCCTACATGGTAGACATCGCATTTGTTTCACATTTATGTCATTTGTTTAGCATTTGTGCAAAATATTACCACTCTGGAAAAGGGCACAAGCTAAAATTTCACTAAATAGCATTATTAATATCCAACTTTTTGTAATGTGCAAATCTGCAAGGGGTTGTTCTTCATATAAGACATGACTACATTTTTAGATGCTCGTAATGGAAGGGAGATGGCAATAACTATCTGTACTTACCTGGGTTAAATATTCCATCCCCTTCTTTCCAGCCAATAAATTCAATCATTTTCTTCAGAACCGCTTCTTCCACTAACAGAAACACTGGGGACACCTCATACGTATAACTAGATAGATATAAAAAACACTTCACTTCTATGACTAGAGTCAAACCATCCCTTTGGTGTCCCAAGAAATGCACATAGAGTTTTATTAAACCAAGTGGCTGTAGGTGGGGTCCTTGGAAATTTATCCATTGGATATAGAGAAATACGTAGTCAGGGATAGTGCTAGTCACGGTTAGATAAATGCAAATAGCCGGTGCCCTTGGGGATATGCAAACCACTTCAGCAGTCTTAGTTTAGAGGAAACCTTCAATTCCACTGGGAGAAATAAAGGCAGTGCATCTGGATTCTTTGTATTAGCCATAAGCAGTGACCATTTTATTCTTTGGATGCTGGCTAAAGAAAAATCATTGTCATGGTAACCAGGTTTTTGAGGTTACTACTATGAGTACCCTAATGGTCAGCTCTAGGCATTCTACCCATTCATACCAGCCATCCTGAACCAGGGCTTCCTCCACCCCACTCCTGTGTTTGTACAAATGGGGAGCTCTCTGTGGGACGTCCCTGTGATAAGTTTACTGCAAAGCACTCCCCAGGTAGCCTGTCAATGAGGGGCTTTTTGCTCCAGGTTGGAACGCTGTTTTGTGTGTGGTGGAGGGAAAGCATTGTTAGGAACTGCCCCAGCTGCAGGGAGCCACCTTCTCCATGCTCACAACCTTTCCTCTGAGGTCCACACCTGATGAGTGGGCCACCGGGAGGGAAGTATAAAGGCCTGACCGTGAGGGCCCAACTCCAGACCACTCTGACAAATCACTGGACTTCCAGAGACCTCATGGAATCAGCTGAGATTGTCCCGGAGCCTGCAGGGCCCCTTGCCTCCTAGCTATGCCCACTCCTGCTTCTTTCCCCTCCCACCACCCATGCTGATCCCCAGGGCAGCCCTTGTAAACATCCTGCTCATTAAACTCCACTAGTGCAGCTTCCCAGGGAACCCAACCTGGGACAGTTACCATGGCTTGTTTTGTAATGTTTGAGTCTCTCCTTTCTCCAGATAACTTGAGGGCGACTAAATCTGTAATCTCCTTCTCTAACAATGAGGTGATTACATTAAACTGCATCTGAGTAAATGTGGACTCTAAATATGTAAGCTAAGTAGACACATTTGGATTTATAGTCCCATAATTTAATGCAATTATTTTAACATCTGGAAGGGACAACTTTGGGAAGGAGGCAAAGAAAGAAGAAGCAAAATAGGGAATCCTGACTATGTACCACCTCCCTATGTGCTAAACACTTTATAGACATTAAATCATTTTATAAACAATTTAGGTTCTATTTTCAACCATGCTAGGAAACCAGTTTACACATATCAAAAAGTGTGAAAAGGAAGAATGAATGTATGTGTATGAGTATCTACAAATATAAGTGAAAATAATCATTCACTTTTTTGTGAGAAAAAAGTTAATATTAAGCCTGTCTTTGAAAATCAGCTCAACTGCAAACTTGGGAATAGGCCTGGAGGTCGAGGAGAGGGCAATATAGAATGTTCTCATGGCCTGATCACGTTTTGAATGGATTGTTCAGCTTAGCGGCAATTTAATACATCAAAATCCTCTAAATATGTGAGCCAGAAGAACCCAGATGAGCAGTTAGAAAACCCAGAACAGACAAGGAAAGGTTCACGGGGCTGTGCAATTTTATTGTCTCTTTTATTGCCTCTTCTACCCATTGTGACCTGGTATCATCTAGCATTACTCCACTAAAAATCCCAGAACTGAAGTCAGCATTGACATCACGTTGCTAATTCAGGGGATGTTTTTAGTTTTTGTCTTAAATACTCGGTGACGTGTGGCTCTGGATACACTCTCCTTCACGGCTTCCGTGCCTCCCTGCTTGATTTTCTCCTTCTCTCTCCCCACGGTAGGCTGATCTTAACCATTAAATATTAGGTGTTCTCAAGGCCCAGTCCTAGGCCCTCTTCCCTCCTCGCTCTATACTCTGTCCTGCAGATAGGGTTTCTCCATCTCCTGGTTTGTTTTTATTCAAAATGTCTCCATCCTGCTCATTAAAATAATTTTCGGGGCTTTGAAAATATATCAGTGCCTGGGACACACTGACAGAAATTCAGATTTAATTGGTCTGGGATGGCACTCAGGCCTCAAGAGATTTTTTTAAAGTTCCCAGATTGATTGTAATGAGCAGGATAGGGTTGGGAATCCCTGACTTAAGGAATCCCATCCATGCCCACTATTTCAACTACATGATTCACCAATAACTTCCAAATGTATACCTTCCACACAGATATTAGAATTTCAGCCTGTATGTCTCTCAGCTTGGTTGATACATACTTTTGGGTAACCTGAAATCACTGCAAACTCAAATGCTCACAATGGAAAATTGAAGCCTTCCTCTTGCCTTTTTCACCATAGACTTGAAAACCGGCCCTCTCTTCCACTGCCTCTTATTTCAGTGAATGATGCAACTATCAACCCAGCTATGAAAGCCAGAAACCCACACATCACGTCATAAACCTCCCTGGTCCTTATTTCTAAAAACCACTACATTTCCGGTCCTTTCTGTTTTACCTTTTAAACACATGTTTTTCCTCTCTATTCCCACCAGTTTCATCTAAGTCTAAGCTACTATCATCTCTCACCTGTCTAAGGTAATGCCCCCATAACTGATCCCCTCCAATCCACTTTCCTTATTTCCACTGATATTTTAAATAAACAAATGGCACCTAATGATTTTAAAACCCTCAATGTCTTTTCATTGTACTTAAAATAACTCATAAACATTGGACTGCTGGGTCCTGCATGTCCAGCTCCTACCTATCTCTCCAGTCCTGTTAACTCCCCCTAGATTTCATAATGCCCACATTGAACTTTCATTTCCTAGTGTATGTCATTCTGTCTCCCACCACAGGGCCTTTGTACTTGCTGCTCCTTCCATTTTGAACTCATCCCTCCCCTCTTCACCTAGCTAATGTTTACTTATCCTTCATCTCTTAGCTGTCACTTCCTCAGAGAGGACTGGCCTGAGCTCCCAATTAGGAAAAAACTGTCCCATTTATATTTATAGTATTATGTACCTCTCCATATGAGAGTTGGTATTTTACATTCATTTGTGTGAATCATTTCAAATAATTTTCATGGAGCACCTTTATCTCACTAGATTTTTTGCTTTGTGAAGGCAAAGTCAAGATTTGTTTTTACACAAAGTATCTCTGCAGCATTTAGCACAAACATGGCTTTTCATGTAGGAGTGAATAAAAAGTTGCTTCATCAATCTTCTTATCTGTGGAGTGGCAATAAACATCTTATCCATCTCACGGTACAGCTATCAAATCAAGTAGCTCTTTAAATACTGCTAAGTGTCACAAAATTATTCCATCATTTATGATGACACTGCACAAATGAAACCATCAAACAGAAATTCGTGAAATAAAATTTGTCTACTTAAAAAACATCTCTAATCCACGTTTAGCATAAAATTCCAGTAAAATAGTACTTACACACTTGGGTTTAATGCTTCTGTCATAAATCGGGCCACCAAGGAGTAATAATCAAGTCCAGCATACAACTGGTTGAAAAATCTTGGATGGTCTGTGAATTTAAACAAAGTATTCATCCACACAGCAATAAATAGGAAAAAACTATATATTGATACAGCAATAACATAAATGACTCTTTCAGACAATGAAAGCAGCCAGATACAAAAGTATGTACTGCCTGGTTCCAGTTATATGATATTCAATATCAGGCACAGCTGATCTATGGAGACAGAGGTTAGCATTCTGGGTACCTTTGGGAATGAGATATTGATTGGTAAGGGACTTGAGGGAGCCTCTGGGGTGCCAGGAATGGTCTATATCTCAATCTTGGTGATGGTTACTTACACACAGATATGTACATGTTCATCGAACTGAGCACTTAAGATTTTTTCCACTTTACTCAATGTAAATTATAACTCAATTTAAAAAAAAGCATTCAAAATCGAATCATGTATTAAGGGAAACAAATGTTGAAGACCTATCTCAAGGCCTTGTCTATGGAAAAATAATATGTTTCTAAGCAAAACCTGGGCATTCTTTCAAGAGCTTTGGTGGACCCGATCCTTTTCTCTCTACAACTAAGATCCTTAGCAGAGCCATTGATAAATGGGTCATTTGAACAGCTTTCCCAACTACCAAAGACTGCTACCTTTGTCTCCTGAAAAATATCGATATTAACCTCTCTAACATTAAACGCATTTCACTCACCAACAGGGTTAACGCCAAGCTACCTGGCGGTGAGAGGCCTTTGTCTTTTCATACTGGACCGTTTGTCATAGTGCAACTGGCATTATGTAGAGGGAGTAAGATGTGACTCATCATGCCGCCTACATAAGCTTTCTGATTCAGCTTCAAGGCAGTAGCCTTTAACACTCAAACAAGCTCGGCTCCCACCTTCTATTTTTTCCCCTCTCCTATAAAAGGTCTCAGAAAGGTTCTTGGCTTTACGTAGTGTGAATATTCACACCAAACACCAGGCTAACTGACTTGACATTCTCAATCACAGTACGCCCAGCACGGTAAGGAACAAAGAGGCAGGAGGTCTATTTCTAAATGTGCGCACTCAGGAACCATTTTACTTAGTGACCTCTCATTACAAGTTAGAGCACTCGGGTTCAGGTTTTCCTGAATACAGGAAACGACAGAAGTCTCAAAAGAAAATGTCTTTTCAAATAAAACATGGAGAACGTCCTTTAATCCAGCAAAGGAAATCAGACATAGCTATGCGTAATTTTAATATTTTTTTTAGGTCTGTGTTAATTTATGATTGATTTCCATGGTAACATTATGGAAAATATCCAGTAAACTGAAAAATCCACTGCATTAAATGTCATTCTACCCTTCTGACATGCACTATAATAATAAGATATGTATCTCTGCTTTTGAAATGCTAACTGGATTTTTGATACATACACCAGACTTTCCCAAGGGAATCTAAACCAATTATTTTTAGCCAGGGTTTTATTATGTTCTTTCCACTAAATTTAGCTCAGTGTCAAAATTCACAAAGCGTAATGCCTGTATAGTCCTGAGCGCTAGATTACCTCTATATCACACAGACAAATGCATATTTTGGAAAGGTCTTCTCCTACTTTTGAAACTTGTTCACTGGGCACATAGGATATCAACAATCAATTGGATGAGTATTTGATCACAAGACTAGTACCATGTTACTGCATTTACAAAGATTCAGAGTAGCTAAGCATTATTATATAAGTTTGACAAAAAGAGCTTGCCATGTATTCATTTTTCTTACACCTCCTAAAGGTTTTCATTTTTTGATTCTGCTAGATTTAATGAAATAATTTGGTAATTACTAACTGCCAAGAGTTAATTAGTATCTTCCTCATAAATCTATCCCTATGTCCCTTTGGAACACTTTTTTTCTTCTTGCATATGTTGGGCCATCAAAGACTTAAGATCCCTTAACAAATTATATGATCAAAATATCACTTGCTAGTGTGGACCAACATAAGAAACAATGAGTAGCAGTCATAATATATGGGCTTTATTGTAAGTGGAGGGTGGAGATTGCCAAGGAGCAGATAATATTTATGTATGACCATTAACACCAACAGTTTTTCTATAGATTTATCTCTGGCAACAAATCTGTACTGGGATTAAAAACTTCACTGTGAAAATATCAGAACCACTATTTTTTGATCCAGGTTTCTCATCCCATACACATTGTCATACTCCACTTTACTAAGAGGTAAATACATGCTTAAGAAAATGTAAGAACTTGTTAGAGGTACAGAGAAAGGAAACAAATTTAAGCTCTTACTAGTTTTGACGCTGTAGCGTATGACATCTTGGCAGAGTCCCAACAGCCTGTGGTGTGGCTCTCCTGTGTCTCTCATCTCCAGATCAAGGAGTTGTTTCAGCTGTTCAGGAGACCGCCATTCACAGACCTGGAGATTCAGCGATGGCACAGTTAGCTGGGCACCCACCAGGGCCAGGTGTTGAGAGGATGCTAGAAGCAGGGACCCTCCCTGTATGAAACTTCTGGACAAGTGGGAGAGACAGAGATTCAAATGTACAGCCATGGTTCAGCGTGATAAAAGCTATGATGGTAATGCGGATGTCATGGGAACAACTGAGGAACCCCATATTAGATTCAGAAGGTCAAAGATTTCCTGGAGGAACTGACACCTAAGTTGTTGCAAAAAATAAGAGTAGAGAGAGCCAAGCAAAGATTAGGGGACGGGGTGAGGCAAGGGGCCTTGTAGGTGAAAGTTACAGAAGTAACAAAGTTGAAAGGTAAGGAGCTCATGGCACATCTGTAGAATGAAGTGAGTTTGGTGTGGGTTGAACATGGAATTTGAGGAAAAGAGAGACCAGAAGTAAAGTTGGAATACTGAAATAATGTCCTAACTAGTTTTAAGTCATTGTAAGGACTTTGGATTTTACTCTGAAAGAAATAAGGATCTACTGGAGGTATATGAACAGAAGAGTGACCATGGCTTAAAAGGACCATTCTGGATGATGGCTGCTAGGTTGATAGACTATGGTATATGAGGAAAGACTAGTTAGGATCCTGCATAACCTGCTTCCCCTGGAGGTGTTCCTCTCTAAGTCTCACCCAGACTACTCCCCTCCTGGCTGACCTGTCCTGCCACTCTGGCCTCCCGCTGTTCCGTAAGTGCACCAGGCACACTCCCATACTCCCACCTTAGGGCCTTTGCACAGGCTGTGCCCTCTGCCTGGACAGCTCCTCCCCTAACATCCTTATAGTTAACTTCCTCACTTCTTTCAAAACTTTGCTCAAATGTCATTTTCTCAGTGACGGCAATCTTGACCCCTTATTTAAAATCACAGGCTGCGCATTACCCCATCTCTATCAGTTCCTTTTTTCCATTGCACTTATCACCTTTTAACATACTACGTAATTCATTTATTATGTTCTACATAATCTCCATGGGAGCAGAGAGGTCTGTTTGTTTGCTCACTAGTCCCAAGTAACTAACACAGAGCCTGCCACATACGAGACACTCAGTAAAGATGTGATGAGTGAATGAACATATAAATGAATGAAGAGATACACAAGACTCAGATCATGACAGTTTTTTTGTGGCAGGTTACAGAGTCTGAACTTGACTCTCAGAGACTCATTGAAATGTTTGGGACAGGTGAATGATATGATCATATTTGTGTTTTGGACAATAGCTTTAGTTGCTTTGCAGACTCAAATAACGTGAGAAATAAGAGGTTGTTCTAACAAACCAAGCAAGAGAAGGAGGTAGTGTGGATATGGGTAGAAGCTATAGGAATGAAGTATTTCTGGAGATTTTTAAAATGCAGAATCAATAGAACTTGTAAATCAATTACACAGTAAGGATAAGGGAGAGGGATGGGCCAAGGACGATCCTGAGGTCTCTAGCTTGCACACATGGGTTGATAGTGGGAATGGAAAGAGGAATCTGGTTGTGGGTGAGGTGCAGATGATTAGTGTTGAGCGTATTTAGTCTAAGGCCATTCAGAACATCTACAAGGGGTGTAGCAGTTGGTCTGGAACTCTGTGAAATAACCAGGCACAGAGTTCCAGGCAGTCACTCTGATAATATAACACGGATGACATAGCTCAGTGAGAAACTATACCTAAGAGGAAAAGATGTAAAATATCACCTGGGCAACACCAACATTTAAGAAATGGGCAAAGAGAGAGGAGCTCATTTGTGAGGTGGAGGACAAACCAGAAGGCAGGGGAAAACTTACAAGAATTTGGTGCTACTAAAATAAAGAAAAAAGAATGATTTAAGAAGGACAAGATGGTCATCACTGTCAAATTCTTCTGAGAAGGCAAGTTAGATAAAGGCTGAGTTCTCATGGATTTATCAACAAGGAGGTGTTCTTGGCAAGAGTAGTTTAACTTAGAGAGGTGGGAGTGGAGGCCAGATTGCAGTGAAGTGAGGATGTAGGAGGTGAAGAAATCAAGGGAGGGAGGGAGGGAGGGAGGGAATGTAGACAATCTTTAAAAAATTTGGCTGTGGAGGGGAGGAGAGAGACAGGGGAGAAACAGGAAGTTAAGAGACTGAGAGGTGGGAGATTTGGGGAAGCAGGAGGCAATACCAAATTGTAAAAGAAGCATG
Organism: Manis pentadactyla; assembly: GCF_030020395.1. Taxonomy (NCBI): domain Eukaryota; kingdom Metazoa; phylum Chordata; class Mammalia; order Pholidota; family Manidae; genus Manis; species Manis pentadactyla. The sequence goes on along the minus strand of NC_080032.1, from coordinate 37,974,499 downwards.
AAATTAAACTCTGATGTTAGAACCACAAAAGGTAGAGGCCAATCAAAAGTGACTGAGACAATCCAAAGTAATGACAACTGATGCTGTATGATACTGTGGGTTCGGTTCCAGACCACCACAATAAAGTGGTAACATAATAAAAGTGAGTCAGATTATTATTTTTTTTGGTTTCTAAGTGCATATAAAAGCTCTGTTTGCACTATGATGCAGTGTATTAAGTGTGCAATAGCATTATGTCTAAAAAAGCAATGTACATAATTTCATTTAGAAATACTTTATTGTTAAAAAATGCTAACCATCTTCTGAGCTTTCAGCACGTTATAGACTTTTTCCTGGGGGAGGGTCTTGCCTTGGTGCTGATGGCTGCTGACTGGTCGGGGTGGTAGTTGTTGAAGGTTGGGGTGGCTGTGGCAATTTCTTGAAATAACACAACAGTGAATTTGCTGCATGGATTGATTCTTCTTTCATGAACAATTATTCTGTAACCATGAAATGCTGTTTGATAGCTATTACCCACAGTAGAACTTCTTTCAAAATTGGAGTCAGTTCTCTCAAACCCTGCCACTGCTTTATCAACTAAGCTTATGTAATACTCTAAATCCTTTGTTGTCATTTCAACCATCTTCACAGAATCTTCACCAGGAATAGATTCCATCTCAAGAAACCACTTTTCTTGTTCATCCATAAGAAGCAACTTCTCATCTATTCAAGTTCTATCATGACGAGGTGGCAGTTTAGTCACAGCATCAGGTCCTACTTCTAATTCTAGTTCTCTTGCTGTTTCCACCACATCTGCAGTTCCTTCCTCCACCAAAGTCTTGAATCCCTCAAAATTATTCCTGAGAGTTGGAATCAAGTTCTTCCAAACTCCTGTTTATGTTGATATTTTTCCCATGAATCATAAATGTTCTTAATGGCATCTAGAATGGTTAATCCTTTCCAGTAGGTTTACAATTTACTGTGCTCAGATCTAGCAGAGGAATCACTGCATTCAGCAGCCGTAGCCATACAAAATATACTTCTTAAATAATAAGACTTGAAAGTTAAAATTACTCCCTGATTCATGGGCTGCAGTTTGGATGTTGGGTTAGCAAGCAGGAAAACAACTTTCATCCTGCTGTTTATCATCAGAGCTCTTGGGTGACCAGGTGCACTGCCAATGAACGGTTAATAGTGGGAAAGCAATTTTTTTCTGAAAAGTAGGTCTCAACAGTGGGCTTAAAATACCCAGTAAACCATGTTGTAAACAGATGTGCTGTTGTCCAGCCTTTGTTGTTCCATTTACAGTGTGGAACACAGGCAGAGTAGATTTAGCATCATTCTGAAGGGCCGTGTGGTTTCAGAATGGTAAAAGAGCATCGGCTTCAACTGTAAGTCATAAGCTGTATCAGTCCCTAGCAAGAATCAGCCTGCCCTTTGATGCTCTGAAGCCAGACACTGACTTCTCTTCTCTAGCTATGAAAGTCCTAGATTTAAAAGGCCATTTCATCTACATTGAAAATCTGTTCTTTAGTGTAGCCACCTTCAGTAATGATCTCAGCTAGGTCTCCTGGATAACTTTCACATTCCCCATGAGCACTTGCTGCTTCTCCTTCACTTTTATGCTATGGAGGCAGCTTGTTTCTTTAAACCTCATGTACCAACCTCTGCCAGCTTCACATTTTTTTCTGCAGCTTCCTCCCTGCTCTCAGCCTTCATAGAACTGAAGAGAGTTAGGATATCATTTCTGCCTAAGGGAATGTTGTGGCTGGTTTCGTCTTCTCCCAAAACCATTAAAACTTTCTCCATTTCAGCAATAAGGCTATTTCACTTTCTTATCACTCATGTGTTCAATGCAGTAGCACTTTTAATTTCCTTCAAGAACTTCTCCTCTGCATTCATAACTTGGCCAACTGGTGCAAGAGGCTTGGCTTTCGGGCCTGGATCAGCTTTCAACATGCCTTCCTCACTAAGCTTAGTCATTTCTAGCTTTTGATTTAAAGGGAGAGACGTGAAACTCTTCCTCTCATTTGAACACTTGGAGGCCATTGTAGGGTTATTAATTGGCCTAATTTCAATATTGTTGCTTCTCAGGGAATAGGAAGGCCTGAGGAGAGGGAGACAGCTGAGGGAACTGTGGGTGGGTGGAGCAGTCAGAACACATATACATTTATTGAAGAGTTCTGTTTTATGTGGACACCATTTGTGGTGCCCCAAAACAATTACAATGGTCACATCAAAGCTCACCGATCACACATAACACACAATAATAAAAACGTGTGAAATATTGTGAGAATTACCAAAATGTGACACACAGACATGAAGTCAGCAAATGCTGTCAGAAAAATGGCACCAATACACTTGCTCAAACAGGGTTGCCACAAACCTTCAATTATAAAAAAAAAATCTGCAAAGTGCGATAAAATAAGGTGTGCCTGTATACTCAACAGTGTGGATGAATCTCAAATGCATTTTGCTGAAGGAAAATAATAAGACTCAAAAGGCTACTTGTGATATGATTCCATCTGTCTAACACTCTGGAAAAGGCAGAAACTGTAAGGATAGAAAACCAATCACTGGCTGTCAGGTGCTAGAGGGGAGGGGGAGAAGTTGACAATACAGGGGCACAGGAAATTTGGGGGGTGATGGCTTGATCAGTTCTATAGCTTGATCGGTAATGCTTACATGACTTGTCAAAACTCATAGTACTATACACCAAAAAAGGAGCACATTTTACTCCTTTTTTTGAATGTGTATTTTATCTCCTTTTTTTTTTAAGGGGGCTGAGAAAGAATGTCTGCCAGAGAGGGCGTCAGGAGTAATCATCTCACTAAGTGTGGGCATGTATCTGCAGGTCACCTTTGAATGGTGGCACCCTGTTGGGTCTCTGACAAAGTAGGCTAAGTTAGTGGCATAAAAATGTCACCTTCTCCCACTCTAGCATAGCTTTCAGTCCAATTTTGCATGGATAGCCTGCACATCTACTATATTGCAATCAACTTGTGGTTCCTTAATTTATAACTCAGCCTTTCTTTATCTTATCTCCCATTAGTCCTTATCAGAGCTCTTCTTTCTCTGCAAAAAAGTCCCTTTTGCAATACTCTTTCCATTATTTATCTTCCTGTTTCTTTACACGTGTGGGCCAGCTTCTCTCTGCCTTCCAAAATCTTACTTAACCTTCAAGTCCCACATCAAAGCTCACAGTGCCCACCCCTTCATAAAATCCCAAAGCCTGCCAAACATATGCATTTATCACATGCATATTGGGATCCCCTGTTCTCTTTTCCAATGAAAACTATCCTTCCAATTAGATTACAAATTCTGTTCAAAGCTGAGCCTTTATCTTATTTTTCATTATATCCCCCAGAGCTGAATATAATGGCTCACCCATAGCTAACACTCAGTTAATATTTAATGACTGAATAAAGGCCAATTTAAAAAAAAGTCTTACCAGAGGAACAATGTGCTCCAAAGTAAAGCAGGTCCAAAACATTTCACAAACACAGATAAGACCAGAAAATATGCAATTACAACTATATAATCAGGAAATACCATAAGCGATTTTGATTTGAATGTAACTATTTCAAGTTCACGGGTCATTTCAATCTGTTTTCCCATGAGCTTTCTGAAATGCATGTGATCAAAATTCAGAATAAATACCCTTTCACATGCAAAAACTTTTTAATGACATTTATTTCCGACTAACAGCATCAGAACAAAAATCTCTCATATATCCATTTGTCAGTAATCCAGTTCCAATATGAAAGGTGATCAATGTGATAAACATTAATCTAGGGATTTTAGGAGACATGTAGAGGAGTGAAAAGCAGATGGAAGGCACACGGCCTGGATTTAGAGCTGATTCCAATACTCATGAGCATGTGACCTGGGCAAGGACTTGACCTCTTGTGCCCCACTTCTCCCCTCATCTCTAAAATGGAGCTAATATGTAGTGGTTGCCTCTTAGGGTTTTTGTAAGCTTGAAATACACACATACGTATGGAGCAGTTCTTAGAATAGCACCTGGCACACAGTAAGTACTCCTGAGAGTACATGTTAGCAGTAGTGGTTCCAATGTGGGTGTGAATCTGAATTTGAGCCTGAATTTGAAACACAGAATCAGTCATTGGTACCAATCAGGAGTGAGACTTAAGAACTCAAGATTTCCAGGCTAAGCTTAGACAAGCCCCCGGTAAGGACCTTCAGAGAATTTTTTAAACTTTATAGACCCTTTTCTACTTCTTGCATATTTTTTTACTAAAAACATAAAGTGCCCTAGAAAACGGAGAGCAGACTGCATTTTGGAGAGTGTGTAAATCAGATCATCAGCTTATTTATCATCTGTATTATTATCTAGGGCAGATAATCTATGTTATATTAATATATAATCTATATGACTATTCCTGGGCTTTGCAGCCTTATCTAGCTAAATTCTGAGGTCTCAGCCAATCTCCCAACAAATGAGTGCTGGCAAGTTAGGGAGTCAACCCTTCCAGGAAAGCAGATCTGGGGAGGAGTTGGGGGATGAGAGGGTACGAACTTTGGTATTTTTACCTTCTCGTTGACATCTGTAGCCTTCAAAACCACCTCTTCCATTATTAGCCTACAGGCCTCTTCAACAAATTTTTCTCCTGCTCTTGCATCTGTTGTGGGGCCATTCAGCACAACCCCATCCACAAGAACAGTGTTCTTCTTACTTGGAACCATCTCTTGTTGATCAATAGCTCCTGGAAGGGCACAAACAAATTGTGTTTGAGAGATCATCTAATTTGATCACACACCAAAACGCAGGGGGAAATGGCTCACTATCCCAGCTTTGAAGGGCACACCTCCTTTTAATACATTGGGGCACTGAAGTGAGCAGGAAAGAAAATTCTACCATTCATTCCTGCAGCATCTTGTTTAGCATCAGGGAGTGTGGAGGAGCTCAAGAAATGCAAACTCAGTCCATTTTACTCACTCTTGCAAACATCTTTCCAACACATGTGCAGAAAGATATTTGTAAGCACAAGCCATGTCAACATGCACACATGCTCTTGTAATTTAAGAATGGCCATACATTCCTTTTAATGTTACTCCAGGAGAAGGAAAAATGATATTGACATGTCACATCTCTTAATTTTGTTGTAAGCCTGTGTTTAAACGACCTTCTATTTTAGAGACACTGTTTTGTCCCTTAGAGCCCCTTCTTAAATTGACTCAGCCATTTCCTACTGAAAGGAGAGTGAAAGACAGTGAACCTCATGGTGGTTTGTGTAAACCCTTATTTAATGCCTGTAAACCTTTCAAACTTGCAGTTCAGGCACTGGCAGAAGGATGGAGCACCACATTTTCAGGAGCATCATGGACTAAAAGTTAAAAGTCAACATGGAAATCTGTATCTGAGAATAAAGGTTACTGCCCACCCAGAAGAGCCCTCCACAAAAATAATTCTGGCAACTTAATCCAGATAGTCCACCAATATCTGCCACAAGCTTTGAATCAATTTCATTTTTTTTCTAATCAGTATCCCTCTCCTCCTTATAAGGTATATGTTCACTGAGTTGTAGACATTTACAGAAACAATTTTTTAAAGTATTTTTCAGCATTGTGTCTAGCATAGTGCCTTACTTATGCTTCATGAGTCTGTCTTAAATATGCTGATGGCCTATATGAATTTCAAATATTTTTATGCTTACCGAAGTCTCTGAACATTCTTTATGCCTTGGAGTCCACCCTCTCTTCAAAGTTAAATGTTTGGTAAAATTCTGTGGCTTTGCAAACCCTTTGGGTCTATTATTGGCAAATGCAAATGGTGCTCATGGAGGCAGATAAAATGTCACAGGAATATTCCCCAATTTGGGAAAGATGGAATCTGCAGCAAAGGACTCATCGTTTATACTCACACTAGGGCAAACAATCCAGAGCTCCAGTGATGAATTTAGTTCCATCCTTCACTTTCACTTTTCTTTCACTTGAAAGGATGCACTTAACATGGTTTAGGGCCAAATGCTGAAGCCCTGGATTTGTGCTTTTAGATGGAAATGTGCTCTACACCTAAAGGTAGTTTCCTCCCCCCAAATTTTAGGTCCTAAAAATACAATGGAAAAGAGGGCAATTATTCAGGGAACCCTAGTTATGTCAGTAGACATTGTTATTATTAAGCACACAGAAAAAGTTAGGTTTTTATAACCTCATTAATAGGATGTCAGGTTTTTATTGCCTAGGGAATAGCAGTCACTCTGCAGCTGTCTCAGAGTCTCTCTTTCCCTCTCTCATTCTCTCTCTCACATACACACAAACACACACACACACACACACACTAAAAAATGTCAAACACCCACTTACAACAAGAATAGCAATGAAACTGAATTTAAAATCATTTCTGTCTCCACAGCAATCGATTAAAAAATACTGATAATTCATACAATTATCTAGGAGAAAATACTATTAAAAAACTATAAAGAATTAGAGATAGATTATGCCTCTTTTCTTGATAGGTAAGTTTTATTTCTATTACCAATCATGGTAATGAACCTCTTTCTCCCCCAGAATTTTCCCAGATTACAAAAGACCCTCTGGAGATTGTACAGGAGGTCATGGTATAATCCCCTGGGGCTGCATTCCCAGGACTTCCGATTTAACTGCTAGAGTTTACAGTGGTTAATAATGAACCTACCAATGGGAGGACTCTTCTATGAAGAATGCAACTAGAGTCAGACTGGTTTTCATCAGCCTCTCCCATCTTGGTCTAAACCACAAACAAATGCTTGTATTACCATTCACCTCCACCGCGCTTCCGCCCTTGCCCTGCACACCACGTGAACTGTGCTCAACACAGTAGCTCCTATGTCCCTTTGAAAAGATAAGTCAGACTACACAATGACTCAAATTATCCAGTGGCTCCTTATCTCATCAAACTAAAAGCCAAAGCCTTTATAATGACCTCTAGACCCAAAATGAGCCCCTTTCCCAATAACATCTGGGGCCTCAAACCTCATTTCTTATTATTGTCCTCCAAGCTCACCAAGTTCCATCTCCTCTGGCCTCTCCACCATTGCTCCACACTTTCCTTACACCTGAGCTCCTCAGCGAGGCCTTCCCAGATGACCCTCCTTAAAGCAGAAACTGTTTCTCTGCCCCACCTTCTTTGCTCTATTTGACCCAAGAGAGGTGGCCACCATGTAACATACATTATATATCATTCATTTATTTGTTTAAATATCTGTCTCTCCAATAGAGGTTTAGAGCTAGAGGGCTTAAGCTTGTGTCTGTTGGTTTCAAGAAGGGACAGTTGGGACTGAAAGAGGAACCTGGGGAACAGGATCAGCCGCAAACTGAGGCTGTGGCCTCTGCGCCGTCCAAGAGAGCCACGGAGCAGAAGCCCACACCCCCTCCCCACTCTTTTTTACCGCAGACACACTCTTCTCCCTCTTTCTCTCTACTTTCCTTCTTTGCAGTCTTTTGACTTCCGAAAGTCAATCCATTAACAAGTCTCACTCCAGGAACCACATTTCCAAATGTAAGAGTCAGTCACACTTTTGGCTTCTGAATTTCCACCATGTCCTCAACCCTGTCCTTCCAAATGCTGCACAAGCTCAATTTCTGCTTTGCTCAAAGAGGTGTTCAGCTCTCCCTTGCTTCACAAACAACAAATTCACCTTCACATATTGTTTCAGATACTGAGAGGCAGCCTCTTCCTTTGATACAGAATCAAATGAATGAATACAGATAAAGACTTAAAATACTGCCTGGTACAGAGTAGGCACTCAAGAAATGCTACTAACATAAGCTAACACAGTAAATGCTAGTGAACAGTAATAGGCAATCAGAAATAGTTACTAAATACATAAGTGCATGACAGCCTAAGTGCACTGTGTATGTGACAGTAAGCCATGACAGTAGCAGGACAGAGGTCCTCAGAGTGGTCAAATGATCAGGGCGATGGACTCCCAGCCAAGCGGCTGGTGAGTTAGTCCCTGTAGAAGGGTGGGAAGAGGAGGCCACAGAGGCATGTGGTCTGGATTTCTTATATGGCAAATAGGGAAAATAGCCATGCCTATTGTACTGACTCTTTGGAAGGGTTGAATGTGGCAGTGCATGCAAGCTTCCAAGCAGAGTGCCAGGAACAGAGCGAAGAGCACAATAAGTGGTAATTATTAACATGACTGAGTCTATATGAACTCCCTGTCGGCACCCACATTACACTGCTGGCTCAGGTAAAGGTTAGAATTAATAGCCTTAGGTCTTTGTCAGAAACTCTGCCAGTAAGAGCCACATTTCCCATCCAAGATTCTTCAACTGTTAAGAGCAAATCAGCAATAGGAAGATAATGCTTGCTTCCAAATAGTAGGAAGGAAGAACAATGGATCAGAAGCTAATCCAGGCAGCTGATGGGGAGGCCAAGGAACTCCTGAGAATATATTTGTTCAAAAGACATTGTGGACCAAAGGAGGTCTGAGAGCCAGGACCTGAAACAGCCAGTAGGCCAGTCCAAGGTAGGCATGAGAAGCAAAACCTGGGGAAACAGGGTCATATTAATTAATAAATTAATAAGGCCTACTATGTGTCAAGCACCCAGGCTGGTGCCTGGAGAGATAGAAATAACACAGTTTCTGTTCTTAAGTTGCTGAAAGCCTAGAAAGAGAATATTTAGGTAGCTAGGGTGAAGAGAAATAGAGCTAAAAAAGAAAAGTTGAAGAGACGTCCCTCTGTTCTGGAGTCTGCTAGGTCAGGTGTCTCTTCTAAGATCGAAAGTGTGAATGCCTAATTCAGCTGATGGACCTGGTACTTCCAGGCTCATAAACTGTGTGCATCCCTTTAGAATTTCATACCCATTTTTAAGCCATTTTTGTTGTCTTAGAACCAACATGCCAATGACAGGGTAACTACAGACAACCAAGAAGAGAGAAGACTATAGGAAATGAACAAATATTATGAATTAACAATAATACAAGGTAGCGGCCTCGGATGCTCTGAAGATTTTGGTAATAAAAATAAATGCAGGGATTTCATTAAGGAATCCTTACTGTTTGATGCAGTAGACTCATACAGCCTACTTGGAAACTGAACAATTCCCACAGTACAACCCACAAATATGAAGTCATAGGAGTAAATGGCAGAACTTGCAACCTGTTAAGTATGATTGCAAATTTAGTCAGCTAGAGATGGGTGCCCAAAGTCAAAAAGCAAAATAGAAAATTCTAATTGCTTATTTAGTCTCATTTTAGGGTTAACCCCCCCTTAGTTGAAATCTACAATGAGTTGTAACTTCTTTCATTTATACTTCCTGAAATGTTGTTGAATACTTATTATGCATAAGACATTAGGGCAGGCACTCAAAGATGAATCAGACATGCAGGTGCTGATCTCAAAACCCAACAAGGAAAATCAGACATGTTTACGAATGCTTGCAGTCTTATCCAGAAGTGTTGTGATACTTGAGGTCAGGCAAAAAATACACTGAAATTCCAGAGAAGGGCTTCTGAATATAAGGGCTCCTGGCTTAAATGGTTTTTAGGACGGCCCTTCATTGAGTCATTCAGCAAACATTTTTTAATGCTTCTTACATTCGGAACACTATGTCAGGTGTTTGAGGCTGAGCAATGAAAAAGAGGACACAAATTTACACTTACTTAGGGTGGATGGGAGATATAGTCAATGAAAAAGCATGGAAAGAGAATAGTCCCGGAAGAAGGAACAGAAAACACAATAATCAATAAGTTGGCTTCTTAATGAAATAGAAAGAGATCAGTATGGTCCAAGTGTGAGGAAAAGGGAAAGGAAGGAATAAAGTGAGCTTTGGAAAGACAGACAGGAAGCAGATCAGGTATGGTATTTTTTCAAAAACAACAGAAATCCACTTGAGAGTTTTAAATAGAGGAGTAACATGATCCAGTTTACATTTATAAGAGATTATCCTGGAACCATGTAGAGGATGGACTGTTGGTGGCAAATAGGGAAATTCCTTAGGAGGCTCTACAGAAGTCTAGGCAATAGATAATAATGGTGACAGTGACCTGGAAGGCAGCAGTGGGGGTGTAGCAAGTGCTGCTATGGATATGGGAGATATTATGGTGGTAAAGCCAAGAGGACTTGATGATGAGTTGGATGAATGAGGGTCAAGTAAAAAGAAGAATCTTACTGACTCCTGGATTTGGGGCCTGGGCCACCAGGTAAATATTGGAGCCCTATACTGAATGGGAACCACTGGAAAAGGTGAGTTGGATAAATGTGTAAGGTTGACATGGAGAATCAAGATTTTTCATTGAGGAGTAGGAATTGGTTATGATGGGGTAGAAACAGAGGTCACGACAAGAACATTCATGGTAAAGAAAACAACATTAACAAGGCAGGAAAATTTTGTGTATAAGTGTCCAGGGGGTAGGGTCTATAAATAGAAGTGACTGTCAAGAAGGTGGCATGGGGATTGATCTTGCAGGAACTTGAATAGAGACAGGAATTTCTATGCCACTTCATAGGCAACAGGAAGCCACTGAAAACTTCTGATGGAAAAAGAAGAGCACTTTAGAAAGTTGAAATTGGTACTGGTCTAGAGCTCAGCTGGAAATCAAGAATTGGAGGTGGGGAGATATGACGGCAAATTCAGGCCAGGGAGAAGGAGGACATGAACTAGATAACAGACAGGACGTGGATAGGTAATAGGCTCGCATTCTTTCCACCGGTCCCCTACAATAGTGTTGCTGCAATAGTGTTACTGCCACAGTGTTGAAGCCACGAATTCCGTATCTTTCTAATGAACCCCACAACTGTCCTGTGATAGGATATGTTTTCTATCCTCAAGTAAGTCTATGTTCTAAAATGATTTCTGGTTGAAAAGGTGACAGAAAAAGATAGGAAAAAAATTTGTGCATCCATGCTTCAGCTCCTCTCTTGCAAACCATGGATGAACATAAAACATCTCTGGGAGGTGACATGTTCCCTTCACCCAGGGTTTTATTTTATAAAATCCGATTATGTTAGCATCTGGGGTGCCAGTCAAATGATTCAGGTTCTGCTGAAACACAAAAACAGTCCCTTAAACAAAAGAACTAGGTCCATAAACACTATCCATTCTGAGAGGACAAGCTCCTCAGCAGGGAGTCTCTGAAATAGCAAAACAAAAAAGTAGCTGTCAGTGTCCTTCCAATGGCCAGTAAATGCATGGTGCACCACAATTATTTATTCATCATCCATTGTTTTCTTTTATTTTTATTCTAGAAAGTGATGTGACTGGTCCCTCCTAGAGAGTGTAGTATGCAAATCACACAACTGTAAGTGGCCTCCCAGGCTGTTCTGCTCCTCAGACAAAGCCTTGTTTGTGGTTGGTTTTTCTTTTTTCTTTTTTACCTTTTGGCATTCTTCACCCATTTCTCTCATCCCTCAACCTCCATCTCTGGAAACCACCAATCTGTTCTCTACATCTATGAGCTTGTTTTTTGTTTATTGTAGATTTCACATATAAGAGCGATCAGAGTATTTGTTTTTCTCTGACTTATTTCACTTAGCATAATGTCCTCAAAGTCTATGATATTATTGCAAACAGCAGGCTTTCAAAGTGGATATTCCATTCAATATCCACCGTGGGTGGGAAGATAAATTGGTATAGCCACTATGGATATGTATGGATAATGCTGCAATGAACACAGGGGTGCAAATATCTTTTTGAGTTAGTGTTTTTGTTTTCTTTGAAAAAACACTCAGAAATAGAATCTTTTTTTCACACACCTATTGACAATCTTTGTGTTTTCTTTTGAAAAATGTCTATTCAGATCTTCTGTCCATTTTGTAATTGGTTATTTGGGGTTTTTTGCTACTGAGTTTCCTAAGTTATTTATGTATTTTGGATATTAGCCCTTTAGCAGATGATTTGCAAATATTTCCTCCCATTCAGTAGGCTGCCTTTTCATTTCATTGATGGTTTTCCTTGCTGTAAAGGAACTTTTTAGTATGACATAGTCCCACTTACTTCTTTTTGCTTTTATTGCTTTTGCTTTAAGTGTCAGATTCAAGAAATCATTGCTAAGACCTACATCTAGGAGATTACTGCCTATGTTTTCTTCTAGTAGTTTTATGTTTCCAGGTCTTATATTCATGTCTTTAACTGATTTTGAGTTAACTTTGTGTATGGTGTAAGACAGTGGTCTAGTTTCATTATTTAGCATGTAGTTATTCCAGTTTTCCCAACACCATTTATTAAAGAGACTGTATATTGTACATTCTTGGCTCCTTTGTCATAAATTAATTGGCCAGATATGTGTGGATTTATTTCTGGGCACTCTATTGATCTATGGATCCATTGATCTATGCATCTGTTTTAACTTTAATATCATACTATTATAATTAATAGCTTTGTAGTATAATTTGAAATCAGGGAAAGTGATGCTTCCAGCTTTGTTCTTTCTCAAAGTTGCTTTATTATTTGGGGTTTTTAGTGGTTCCATACAAATTTTAGGATTATTTGTTATATTTCTTTGAAAAATGCCTTTGGAATTTTGATAGGAATTGCATTGAATCTGTACAGTGCTTTGGGTAGTATGGACATTTTAACAATACTGATTCTTCTAACCCATGAGCACAGAATATCTTTGCATTTATTTGTGTCATCTTCAATTTATTTCCTTAATGTCTTATAGTTTACAATATGCAGATCTTTTTCCTCCTTGATTAAATGTCTTCCTAGGCATTTTATTCTTTTTGATGCAATGGTAAATGGGATTGTTTTATTTCTCTTTCTGACAGTTCATTATTAGTGTATAGAAATGTAACAGATTTTTCTGTATTGATTTTGTATCTTACAACTAATAAATTCATTTATTAGTTCTAACATTTTTGATGGAGTCTTTAGTTTTCTATATATATCATGTCATCCACAAATAGTAAAAGTTTTTTCCAATTTGTATGCCTCTTATTTCTTTTTCTTGCCTAACTGCTCTGGTTAAGACTTCCAATGCTATGTTAAATAGAAGTGATCAGAGTGGGCACTCTTGTCTTCTTCCTGGTCTTAGAGAAAAGGCTTTCAGCTTTTCACCATTGAGAATGATGTTAGCTATGGGCTTGTCATATGCGGGTTTTATTATGTTAAGGTAGTTCCCTCTATGCCCCCTTTGTTGAGAGTTTATAATAAATGGATGTTGATACTTAATTTTAATTTCAAAAATGTTTTCCTTTTAGTGGATACTAGGCCAGGAATCAGGTAACCTTCTGATATTTTCAGGAGAGTAAGTTTTCTAGAGACATCTACTCCTATTGCTTGAGGAAACCTTCCTTGATAAGCTATGTATTATACTGCTATTGTAAGTCTTATCTTGTCATATTAATAGGCAGCTCTCAAAACCACTCCTCCTACCATCCCATCTCTAAACCTTATGAACTTCTCTAATGGGTACAACTTCAGTTTGCAAGAACTTGAATACAGTCAGGCTCCATGAGAAACTCAGATTTAGCATAACCCTACCACCTTTCGGGCCAATCCTTCAGTCCCAGGTGGGAGAATGTGGCTATGGAAGATAGGCTTTCCTGGCTCAGCAGGAGCTACTACAGTGATATGTACTATGTTCCCCAGGAACTGTAGTCTCCATGCCCTCCGTCTCCCTCAGGAGCCCCTCCCACCCTAGCAGTCACAGTGCCTGGTGCATGTTCCCCCTGCTGTCTTGGCCCTTTGTCCCCTCTGATGCTTCATCTTGTTTCTTGTCTGCATGTACTTGTGAAACACCAGATTTGACTTACTGCTTCACCAGTGACTCTTGAGTTTTCTGAGATTTAAAGCTGAGTAAGGAGAATGCCCATTTTTTAGTTTGCTTGTTTGCTTGGCACATTTTTGGCCTACCCAGCATCCCCCCTGGAACCACCCTCCCCCAGGACAGTCTTGGTAGAACTGTCAGTTAAGGATGTCTTCTTTTGTAGGTATCCCCAAGTGCCAAGTATTCCAGGTCTCCAGAGTTGCCTTGGTGCCTGTCTTCTCTGTGACCTAATTATTTAGGTCTTTGTCACTTCTGTGAGTTCTCAAGATCCTTCCAATAAACTCACCTTTCAGGGAGCAACAGTTGTACTGGGTTCTGTGAAACTAGAGGACCACAATTAATATTTGAATAATTTGGCTTCTGTACCCATTTCCAAATAAGGAAAGTTCAAACCAACTAGACAAACCTTATTAAGTACACTCTCTGGACCCTCAGAATTTCCTGGTTTATTGTTCTCTGAAGCTTGAAGGTCATCCAGTTACTGTCAGAAAATAAATACAGTGTTTTCTTTTTCTTTTTCAAAATAGTCCTCTAAACTACATGTCTGGATGATTGATAAATAGGCAAAGCACTGTCTTAACAAAAAGAGTCTAGAACAACCCTGCCAAAAAGAAATACAATGCAAATCACAGATATAAGCCACCTGTGTGATTTTATCTTTTCTAGGAGTAGGATGGCATAAAAGAAAAAAAAATACAACTGCACTCACAAAATAATAACAACAGTTAATGCTCATGTGTAACAACAGTTAATGTTCAATATAAGTTAACGTTTATAATTATAAACATTGAATACTTATAATGGATCAAGTACTGAGCAAGTTACCTTGTATGAACTACTTCACTTAATCCTCATACCAATAACCCTATGACGAAAATATATTTATTAATTCCATTTTACAGACAGGGTAACTGAGACCAGCGAGGTGAAGAGAATTGCCCAAATCATACAACTAATACATGGTAGAGCGGAATTCAAAGCCAGATAACCTGAGTTCAGACATCAAATTAATAATGATCACAACCTACCTTTTTCCAAAATAAGGCAAACAAGAAGATATTGCCTCTTGTATCTCATCAACCTCACTAAACTATTTGAACACATATTTAATCCTCTTAAAGCAATGAGCAATTATCTTACAGCTATGTACTAAATTGCAATGTGGCACAACTTAATATATAGCTTTAAAACCAATTTGCTCAAGTGTTGACTTCACAATTTTAAATGTATTCCATTTAACCAGCAATTCAAGTGGAAATTTAAATAAATGCTATAAATGGGTGCCTCATTTGCATGATCTGTTGATTAACTCTGATATGAGGCTCATCTGTGCCTAGGGTTCTGCCTCCCAACCTGGGCCTTTGACAAATCATCTTCTGAGTAGAGGATGATTCTCAGCCCCTTAGCACTTGAACACACATGCTGTGACATTCACATGTGGCCAGCCTCAAATGCGGAAAACAGTACTTACTAAAACTCCTTTATGGAGTTTACTACATGTGATTGGAAAGAACATACTGAGAAGCTGCTTGGAATGGCAGTAAGTCCTCTCGAAGAAGCATCTTGAAGTAAAAATAGATGAAATAAACTGTCTTGTAAACAGGGCAATTTATTTTCTCTTTTCACTTGCAGGGTAAATGTACTGCTGAGTGATGTGTGCAGATTTGGGGCCACGGGTGAAGTGCTTGGTGAGTTCGAGAAGAGAGTGAGGCTGTCACCAGCATCTTCATTCTTACCCTTTATACTACACAGAATCAGCCTTGCCTCCATACAAAATCAGAGGAAATATTCTCAAAACATAACTTACTGGGAGCAAACACAGTTACATCAACTACATTACAGAAGGTGCCCCTGAAATGCAGGAGCTCAGGGGGTACCCACACACCTCACTGCTACTCTGATGTTGACAAATGAGGTACTCACAGAACACCACATAACAGACCACAGAGAAATTGGCATGAGCTCTTCTACAGCTGAAACCCACTGAGGCTTGAGTATGGATCCATCTAGAATATGTGCCAATGTTGCTTTTTAGCCAATTTTGTAAAAAATCATGGGATCTTAGACCTTGACAAGAACTTACAGATAATTCAGCAAACGTCCTCATCTTGAATTTGAAAGAACTGAGATTTAGTGGCACATGGGCTGCAGATGCTCACATATCCCCCTCTACAGGTCTATCAGATCCTCTGAGAGTTGTCCACACTTCACCTCTCATAAACATCTAGAATTTATTTCATTTCATGTAATAATACCTAGCATTTGTTTAGCACCAACTAAATGCCAGGGTTTTGGTAAGTCCTTTACAAACAATGACACATCTAGCCCACACAACAACCCTGTGAAGACACAAACAACTAAAACTCACTCAAGTTGAGCAGAATAATAATTTATTGGGAGGCTGTATCAGTTATCTATAGTTGTGTAACAAACGAACTCAAAACTTAGTACCTTAAAATAGCAAGATGTATTATTTTTCATGATTCTGTGGCTTGGTTGGGCAATTCTGCTGGTCTTGCCTGGGCTCACTCACAGAACTGCGTCAGCTTGCACACTGGGTGGGAGCTGAGCTCAACTGGGAAGATCTTTCTCCATGTAGGCTTTCGTTATGAAAGAGATTGGACTGATCTCCCTCACACCGTGACAATAGTTCCAAAGACAGTGGAAGCAGAAGCTGCAAAGGCTGTTGAGACCTCCGATTGTATGTCACACAACATCACTTCTGTCCCACTCTGTTGGTCAAAGTCAGTCGCAAGGACAGTCGGGTTCAAAGACAGAAAAGTTCACCTCTTGATGACAGAAGACAATGTCATATTGGAAAGTGGTATGCATACTAGGAAGAAAGGAAGGAATTTGAATTCATTTTTCCAATCTGGCAGAGTCCACCATCTGACCGCAAATTACCCATATTCCTCCCACAAAAATATGCTCATTCCACCCCAGGACCTCCCCAAATCTTATCCCATTATAGAAACATACAGGAAGTCCAGGATCTCATGATTTATATCCATTGCACAGAGAGACAAAGCTCTCAGTTGCAGCTGCTCTTGGTCCAGGGACCCATACACTAGAAAACTAAGGCATCAGATACCATACACAACACAAAATAGTAAGACCGGGAAAGGGGCCAGAGACACTTCCAGGGAACAATGGTACAGAATGCACAGGGCCAGTACCTGGTCCATAGCAGTTCTGAAATCTAGCCGTGCATAGACTGCTCATATAGAATGGGGTCTGATTCGGCCCTCTGGGATGCCCCCTTACCTACTATTCTCTGTGGCCTGTGGCTCTGCTCTCTGGAAGAAGTGAAGCAGTGGCCCAGCCTCTCCACCAGCCTTTGAGGTCACACAGTGATGGGACGGGGGGTTACAGACATGCCAGAATGATTCAGTTTCTCTTCACTCTCTTCTCCTCTCATCTGGAATGCTTGGTTCTTGATACCCAGAGTTGACAATGACATAGAAACATTTTTCTTTCTACACCTCCTTTCACACACTTTGGTAACTGTACTTGCCTGACTCCAGATTCCCGATCCCAGATTCCTACCAGCTCCAACTTGTCCGTGCTTGCCAGTACTTTAGGAGGGCAGATTAGTGACTTTCCTCTCATTTCCAGTTCCTTCTTATGGAAGTTTCCTTCCTCATCTCCTCCCACAATTATGTAAGGTTTCATTCCTATAATAAATTCCCTAACCCATAGTGTTCATTACATACAATAACTTACTGCATTTCATCATCACCACAACCATACAAGTAACATACAACCCCATTTTAAACATGAGGACACTAAGTCTCAAGGAAGTTAGGTCACTTGCCCATAGTTACACAGCTAACAGGTGTCAGAACTCACCTTTGAACTTAGTTCTATTTAATTCTCAAACTTATGCTATATAACTCCTATTCCCCATCTACTAGGAGAAAAGAAATGGTGACAATGATGTGCTGGTAAACTGGTCTCTGAAGAAAAAAAGACTGGTTGATAGCATTCTATTTCTACAGTGTAAAGACTCCTATTAGGCTAAATTCAAGGTATGAACAGTTTAATAATTGGCTTACAAAATTTCTGAATATTAAACACTCTCATGAGCTGGTATGAGGTGGCTTCAGTATACCACCAAACAGGGAGCTAGGAAAATAGAAGTTCTTCAATAAAGAAATATAATAATAGTTAACAAAAATGGAGTAGTGTAGCTCCCCAGGAGTCTCACTATGTGCAGCCTATCTGATTTCCAAGTGCTAGCACCTTCATTTCTTTGCCTGTAGCCTTTCTGTTTTGGCCAAACCTGCTTTGCCCACTAGCATGACAAGCCTGAAGCTCTGAAAAAATAATATCTGCTTCTGGAAAACCCAGATCAAAATAAATGGTTACCATTTTTTGAGTGCCTATGGACCAGACAGACACTGTACTAGGCACTTACATTGTCTATTTTGCACAAATCTTCCTAACACCCAATGAGGCAAGAATCATATCCAATTCTACAACATAGAAATGAGGCTCAGAGAGGTTAATTAACTTTGTGGAGGTCACAGAGCTGATATAGTAAATAGCAGAGCTGATATTCCAACTATGATTGATTGTAACGTCTCTTCTCTTTCCATTAAACCATGTAGCCTCTCTCACTGGGGAGATTAGACTAGCACATGTGAAACAATAAAAGAACAATTAACTGCTAAACTGACATTGTCTTGGACACTTCTGGGCAAATCTGTCAGCATATGTGTGTCCCACAATTACTTTCTAAAATTCTCCTTTGTTGTGCCATCAACTTGAGAAATAAGGCTACAGACGAATATTAGGAAATTAAATTTTTTATAGATTTTCTTTCTTGTCTATCACTGCTTCATACAAATTAGGTACTGAAAAAAAACTGAGCTGATGCATATGTAGGAAATATGATCTCTGAATGTACTTTTTTGGCCCACAAAGCCATCTGAAAGAACAGATATGTCATAAAATACCAACTAAGTCTCTATTGATTTTTAAGTCGATACAAAGCATTAGGAGATCAAACAACACAGCATCCACAGTGTTGAACTGGGAATAGTCTTATCAGCAAGAAACTCAAACAAAGGGAGGACTTAGCAATATATTTAACAGGCAAAAATTGGAGTATGGAAATTTCAGATTTTTCAATGCTACAGCTAAATCGTTAAAGCAGATTTTAATATTTAACAATGGCTTGATGACATAAAATAATTTAGATAGTTGCTCTGCAATATTTCCCATTAAGAAGCCTCTGAATGTTAAAACTCTTAACACTGTGCCAAGACGTCTCAGTTGCTGGTGGAAACAAGTATAAAAATTCAACTCTGATTTTATCACTATTTTGCAAGGTTGATTTAATTATCTGTTCTGACAGTATGCACAAAAGAACACTCTAGAATTGGGGATGAGGGAGTTGTTGCCCTGACTCTAGCCCTATATAGTTCTATGGTTGCAAGTAGTACTTTACTGGTTAAATTATGCTCTCAGTTAAATGATGCTCTACAAGATGCCTTGTCACAGTCAATGACTCTATGGCTAATGCTCATTTTTCAATTAAATTCTTATTCATGTAATGAACATAAATCACATTATAGCATTTCTAAAATGCTCCTCATCAGTGCTCCCCAGAACTGTGAGTTCCTAAAATGTTTTAGTACCTCCATGATGGTAGTTCAGACAAGGAAAAGATGGAGAAGATGAACAGGTGGTCTTTCGGCCAACACATCCTCCTTCAGGCACAGCAAGGTAGTTTTATCTCAAGAGCACCTCTGTACTATCTTCTTAAACACAAAACTTTGTGGGCATGAATGAACAAACACTTTGGTTTCAAACTGCATTGTGTCTGATTGGACACCTAGTGCTTTCCCCTCTTTAGAAAATGGAGAACTTATCTACTAAGCCTCACTTATCCTGGACGCTTTATCAGCTGATCTGAGACCCATCTTTGTGCATATTTACCCTGTGTTCCCCAAAGACAGTGCTGGTGTAAATGGTAGTGACTGAAGCAGCCCGCTTCAATTGTTTCAAGGCTATTTGTGGCACCATTACCTTCATGACACCCTGGTATACCAAGAAAATAGACTTATTTTTATTTTTGGTCTCCAATTAATCTTATCTTGCCCATGATTCTCCATTGCTAGAAGAAGATATCAAAATTTACTTATCTATTTTGTCCAGTGTGGTTAAAATTTGAGCAGAGATAATGAACAGTCCTTTTAGGCAATGCTGTTTTACTGTGTAAAAATGCTTGATCTCTCAAGCAATTTTGATTTCCACATCCCCTCTCCTAATATTCTTGATGGTTCCTAGGTGCATGGGGAGAAAAACATGTCACTCAACTTCAGGATGGAGGCAGAGTGGTGGGGTCCTTGAATCAGTGTAGTGTCCACTGGCACGTTTATCTCTGGGAATCTCACTTGTCTACATCTTTATTCCTTCTCACTTGACAGTCATGGCTGAAGCATAGTCAGGGGCTCCTCTCTCATCTTTGTCAGATACCGGGGGTAGTGCTTCGCTGAGGTGACCTCATCTTGGCTGTTAATGCTGCTGTAGACCTTTTGGGCTTACGCAACAGCCTTCATCAGCTCCCCAGCAGAATATGTTGAACCATGGTTTCTGCTTCCATCCCAGAGGACCCTTGGGAGGATCAAGGGTACCCAATCAAGCCACCTTATTCTGAAGATGAGAGAATCTTTCTGAGTCACCTCCAGCCCTGGAATTGCTAAGTCCAGCCTCTCCCTCTCCATCCAACTTTAGTGAGCCATCACTTTTGCTTTGGAGAGGTTACAAGGCAGCTTCCTCCAAGAGAGGCTGGTAAAGAGCTCTGTTATCGCCTTCAGTGTTTCCATAAAACTATGATGTAAATGATCTACTGCCCCTCCCTGCCCTGTGACTCTAATCCCAATAATGAGAAAGAGAGACTGTGTCTTTCAGCACTTGCTTCTCTTGCTTCAATCTCTCTCTCCCCATTATCATCTCATGTCCCAAGTGGAGATTTTTCATTGTCTTTTCCTACATTAAAGATTGTCTTTTTTTGACCCTAGCTTTATGGATAACCTTTAAAGGTTCACAAGGGTATCTTTGTACCAAAGACAAAACATAATTTTGTCTTCTAGGCCTAGTAGATCATGTTAAAGGGGGGAAAAAAGGAATTTAGAAACCCTAACTCAAGACAATAGCCTGACTTGTAAAACGATGTTTTCCTTTGAAACTCTGATTTAGAACACCAGCATCTAAGGAGTAATTATCTTTCTCTTTGCATTCTACCTGCAAAGATCATAAACTCTCTCAGGCAGGCAGCTGCTTGCAGGGAAGAGCAGGTACTCAGAAACAGCAGAAGCACAGTATTTCTTTGAAATATCATCTGCATAGAAATGCTCTAAGATTGGATTGTGGTGAGGGTTGCACAACTCTGTAAATTTACTAAAACTTGAATTGCACATTCAAACAGGTAAATTTTAGGATATGTAAATTATACCTCAGTACAGCTCTTTAAAAATCATGTGCAGTGTAGAAAAAAGTGAAGCACAGTTTCTCAGCCTCCTGTAAGATATACTGTGGACCTCTTAGTGGCTCTGCTGATGGGAACAGTGGAAATACAAGAAGTAAGGAGAGAATGTTCATTCTCCTCTCCGTAAGGGCTAGAGATCAAACATACCCCCAATGCAGTTCAAAAAAGCTACAATTTTCCTTTAAACTAGGACTTATCTGCCAACTCTGTTTACATGAGCAATATATCGAGCAATAAAATGTTATTAGCTTCTTCAAACCATGGGCATGAACCTTAATTATGAATGCATATGTTTATGTAAAAACATACTTTAATTTGCATATACGCTATATAGAAGCTTCTAATCTGGCAACATCTAATACCCAGGATGTACACAAGAGTACAGAAGAATGAAAAATAAATAGAACAATGTCAATGTAACAGATATCTTATAAACAGTTATTATATAGATCTATTCACACCTCATTTAGAGGCAATCTACCTTAAATCACGTACAATTCCAACCTTTCGTGGACTTCAAAACCAAGAAGATGAAATGACAGCCAAGCTTGTTAGGAGTAATAAATTGGAGGAAGTGTGGCAGGTGTGGTGATTAAAGACATTACAAGGATTTATGAGAAGAAAGAAAATACAGCTGACACTCACAAGACACTGGGATGGAGACAGCAACAGTATAAGAGAAGATACAAGGATTCAAGAACAGTCTGATATCATTTAATGAAGGGATAAACAAACAGAAACATCTCAACTTGTGAGAAATGCTATATTATTCAGTGTGCACAATGGCAATGACAAGATACACAAAAGAAAGTTTAAACTTGTGAAAGGAAGCAAGTTTTTTAATTTTATAAATATTTCTGTCCTTAAAAGTCTTTTGTTGTTTTTTAATTGAATATTCTTTTTTTATTCAGTAAAAGGCACATTAACATAAAGTTTACCATCTTAATCATTTTTAAATGCATAGTTCACTATGTTAAGTATATTCACATTGTTAAACAGATACCCAGAACTTTTTCATTTAGCAAAACTGAAACCTGTACCCATTAAGTACTTCCCTTTCTTTCCTATTCCCGTTCTACTTTCTGTTTCTATGACTGACCACTTCAGCTCTCTCATGAAAGTGGAATCATACAGTATTTGTCCTTTTACGCATGGCTTATTTCATTTAGCATAATGTCCTACAGGTTAATCCATGCTGGAGCATGTGACAGGATTTCTATCCTTTTTAAGGCTGGGTAATATTCCTTTGTATGTATATACCACATTTTGTTTATCCATTCATCACCTGATGTACATTTGGGTTGCTTCCACCTCTTGGCTGTTGTGAATACTGCTTCTATGAACTTGGGTGTGCAAATATCTCTTCAAGACCCTGTTTTCAACTCTTTGGAACCAGAGGTAGGATTGCTGGATCATATGGTAATTCTGGTTTTAATTTTTTGAGGGATCTCCATGAAATTTTTCATCAGTTTCACACATTTACATTCCCACCAACAGTTCACATGGGTTTGACTCTCTCCACATCCTCCCCAACACTTGTTATTTTGTTTTTTCTTTTTTTATAGTAGACATCCAAATGGGTGTAAAGTAATATCTCCTTGTGGTTTTTATTTACATTTCTCTGATGATTAGTGATGTTGAGCATCTTTTCATATACTTGTTGGTCATTAATTTAGCATCTTTGAAGAAATGTCTTTTCAAGTCTTTTGCCCATTTTACAATTGGGTTATTTGATTTTTCTGTTGTTGGTTATAGGAGTTCGTTATATATTCTTGATATTTACTCCTTAGCAGACATATGATTTACAAATATTTCCTCCCATCTCATAGGTTTTCCTTTCACTCTGTTAGTTGTCTCCTTTGATGCACAAAAGTTTTTACATTTGATGTGGTTTTGTTTGTTTATCTTTGCTTTTGTTTCCTAGGCTTTTTGTGTTATATCCAAGAAACCACTGCCAAATCAAATGTCATGAAGACTTCCCCTGTTTTTATCTAGGAATTTTATGGCTGTGGGTCTTAAGTTTATGTCTTTAATCTATTTTGAATTAATTTTTATATATCATAAAATACAGTTTCAAGTTTATTCTTTTGCATGTGGATATACAGTTTTCTCAGCATCATTGTTAAAGAGATTCTCCTTACCCATGAAGTGATCTTATCACCCCTGTTGAAGATCATTTTATGACACACATAAGAGTTTATCTATTTGTCTGTCTTTATGCCAGTATCACACTGTTTTGATTACTAAAGCTTTGTAATAAGTTTTGAAATCTAGGATGCATGAGTCCTCCAACTTTGTTCTTTTTCAAAACTGTTTTAACTACTTGGAGTTGCTTGAGATTCCATATGAATTTTAAGATAAAATTTTGCTTTTCTGTGGAAAATCCTCTTGGCATTTTGATAGGGATTATGTTTGAATCTGTAGCTCACTCTGGGTAGTACAGATGACGTAACAACATTAAGTCTTTCAAACCATGAACATGGGATGTCTTTCCAGTTATTTATGTCTTCTTTAATTTCTTTCAGCAATGTTTGTACTTTCCAGTGTAGAAGTCTTTCTTTCTAAACCTCCTTGGTTAGGTTTATCTATAAGTGTTATTTTTGATGCTATTGTAAATCATAAGAGTTTTATTTTAAAGAAATTTTACGTGTTTGGTTTTCAAAGAGATGAGCAGTGAGACAGTCAACTGTGGAATAAACACTAGTATTCTATTGGTCTAAATCTTTCAACTCTAAATATCCTATTTGTTCACCCCATTCCAAATGCTTCCATGTCTTAGTCTACAAAATTCTGCCATTCTACTATCAACAAGGAACAGGATGGGAATAGCAAAGAGGCATTCCATGTTTCCCTCTTGAGTCTGGTCTGGATACCAGTATTTGTTGGGATCCATTCCCAGCTTGAAGGGCCCCAGTCACAGAAGTCACAGAAAAGACAACTATAAGCAAAATATTTAAGCCACATCTGAGGACTTGGGATAAAGCTCAGCTAGGACAGGGGAAAGCCTGCTCTGTGATAATTCCATTGTATGAGAATTTTGCGATGTGTTGTTTATAAAAGATTATCAGGTAAAAACCACATCGGATGTCTCTATGATTCATTTCCTGTGTAAGTCTACAGTGCTTATGGAAGGAATGGTCCTTAAAGCAGTGATGGTAACAGAAGCAGGACCAACTTTAGTTCCCTAAATCCACCAGAGACAGGCTCTGTCATTGCACAGGCTCAGGGAGATGCTGAGCTCAGCCATTATAACTTAATCAACATCAAAAAAACAATCTATTTGTCTATCATCTATCTCTCATGCTGTATTTCTCTATTGTATTCTCTGTATGTGCCTTATTAGTTCTGAGCAGGAAGGTCATTAAAAATCATTGCCCTTTTTCAATTACTCTATTAGGAGTGACAGAAGTCAAAAGTCTCCTTTCCTCAATTACAATGCATTTGTTATATGGTTTGGAGGATTTCTTTAAACTAAATCTTATTTTGAAACACACTCCCCACAGAGTTCCATGCATGTTTATCCATATAATTCAGTGTGGTAAATATTTATTGAAAGAAGAAGGGAGGAAATACTTATCTTCAATGTGCCGGCTACCTTACATATATTCTCACAAAGCTCCATGAGTTAAGTAATGTTACCTCTCACCATGTCCACTGTGCTGGGGAGTGAACTGATGCTCAGAAGGGAGCCTCACTGCTGTCAGAGTCAGAAACTAAGCCTTGGTCTATAAGGAACAAAGCTCAGACCCTGTCCTTCCCTCTCACTGCCTACTTTTAGTCCAATAGCAATCTGACCAAGTGAAAACTGGTTAAGATGACCATTTGTCAAAAAATACATATATTTCCAGTCACTGGATTTCCAAGGTTTGGTAATACTAATGCACTCCTGGGCAAATTTTCAACCCCATTTTATGTCTTAAAACATTATTAATCCCTTTCAAAAAGTGTGGTGTTCTCCCACTTTTTTTTTTTGCTTCCGTATTTTTAGTTAATATTCAACCAATTATTTTTTCCTCTATCTTGCTTGTGATTAAAAAAATGTTGAAACAACCTAAGTATTCAGCAATAGAGGATTAATTAGAACACATTTAGATTCCAGTGTGAAGATCTGTTTGAACAAATCTGTGTAAGAAGATAAAAACCAAACCAGATGAATATAGCTGGAAAGCCTGGCCTAAAATGAATGAGAAAAATATTTAAACAAAACAAAAAACATACCCCTAACCCTGTCCGCTACAAAATTAATTTTTTGTCAGAAAGAAGCAATGAAGACTCATTACACAAACTACAAACAAGCAGAAGAAATTAAGAAAGAATCCATTATCCACCAATAATAACTACTTTGAATCTCCAAGTGTATATTCTTTACGTACCTGTTCCTTATATAGAAGTGAATCATTTTTTCAACAGAATGGACTAACTGTACAAACTATTCTGTAATCTACTATAATATAAGTAAGCCAACATTTACATTTTTCAAACTAAGCCATATTTCTAAACATTTAATGCACTCCACCATTTTACTATTACTAATGCTAGAGAGAAATAATTGCCTGAAAATGAATTAAGAAACCAAAATATAATAGAAAATATAAAAGATTCCAAAAATAGATCAAAAAGGGCTTAAAATATAAATGTTTGCAAAATGCCCCATAATGCCCCTAAATCACTAACATTTGAAGTAATTAGTAAATGAGGGTATCAATTTTGAGCCAACTTATTAGAATGCTTAATGAAGCTAATGCAAAAATTGAGGAGCTGAATGGGAAAAGCTCAATAAAATACTTTATTGCCTAATGATAAAAAGCCTAATAGATAAAATGTTCTCATGGCTGTTTCTAGAATTTAAGGGTTAGACTAAGAAATTTAACATAGCCAAGAGGACAGAGAAGGAAGAACAGCCAGAGTAGTATCAGCTGGAGTTCAAAGACAGCAGTCTTCAAGGGAAATGATGAGCCATGAGCATTGAAGCAGCAAAATCCAGGCTGCAGAGAATTCTAAAGGCCAGATGGTTGAGGCTCTTCAATAGATACATTATAAGAATAGAAAAGGAGGGTGAATCCATAAATTAAAAGACATACCACAATTTTTTAAATGGGTAAGACTAAATTTTTATGTCTGGGAATGCACACTAGGATGGTTAAATATTAAAAAATGCAAGAAGGTAATTACTATCAAACTCAGGGTAATGGTCACTTAGGGAAAAGGCTGTGACTGGAGGCTGGCACATGACATATGCCCCTCAGACAGTGGCAAAATGATGCTTCTTTCATCTGGGTAGTGGTTCCAAGAGTACAAAATGATAGTTAGGTGTTCCATGTGATCAGCTCCTCATCATCTGAGCAGAAGCTTAATGAACACAAAACGGAAACAGTCATCGTGGAGTTCCAGTCCCTCAGGAATCATCAGAAGCTCAAGGTGAAAGGCATGTGGGAAGGGGAGAGAAGGGGCTGCGTGGATCCATGAGTGTCAGGAGAAAATTTAATGTCTATTTTTGAGATACTATTTTCCATCAGGGACTTTCCCCTTTCCCTATCCATTCTACCACAGTGGGATGGAATGGGGGTAGCAATCCAAATCAAGAGACAGGGCTTCTAGAGAAGAAGTACAGTAGGATTGGATAACAGGGAAGGGACGGCGTCTTAAGGACATTCAGCGAGACTCTCAGAGTCCCTGTGAGGGAAAAACTCAAAAACAAGGTAGAGATTTCCTTCTAGACTGAAAAGGACTTCCCCCATGGAAGAGAAATGTGGTCCTGCTGGTAGATCCCACTTCTCAGTCAGAAAAATGAAGAAGCAAAGAGAGATGAGAAAGCAATGACACCATAATGTTCCCAGGATGGGACAGAAGCAACGCGATAACTTCTGCAGAGTGTATAAATATGTAAGGTTAAAGGATACTCATGCACACCTTTATTACCGAATGATGATGATTTTTTTCTTTTTAAAAAAGGGGAAGAAACCACCCTTCTTTACAAAGGATCTTGTTCCTGAAGCTAACTCTGCAAACAAAAGATACTCAACAGTAGTCACCTTGAATGCACCTCAAGTTCATACACAAAAATATTAGGGAACATTTACAAGTTAGGTATTCATGAACTGTCATTACATCTTTACATAATAAATGAGGGAAAGTGAAGGGCAGAAGGAAGACCAAAACTTACCTTAACTATGATTTGCAGCAAAGCTATTTATTCAACATGACAACTCTTGGAAAATTAATATTTTGTCATTGACTTTGACTTAGTTGTTTTTTTTTCTACTTTTAGTTTCTTTTCCAGTGCTATCTCTTTTAAATCAATTATGCTATTTTGTAATCTTGAGAAGCTGTAAATTATTTAAATGGTCAAAGACAGGAAGGCAAATCTGAAAAATTAGTTGAGAAGATAAACTACGTGTCCAGTGACAAGGAATTAAGTGATGTAGTAAATGATCTATGATAGTGTTTTGCTGTACGTATTTCTGGATTGTTTCCCCCTTACAAAAGAAAACAAGTTCAAATTACACAAAATCAGAGAGATAACCCACCAAAAATATCAGAAATTTAAGGAATATCCATAACCCCACCTACTCAGAAGCAACACCTACTAATCCTGTATTATCTACTAGATATTTTCCAAATATCTAATCACCTAATCATTTTCCAAAATGAGAATGCCTTCAAACAGTATTTTATAGCCTACCACAATTTATTTAAATTTATTTATTTATTTATTTAAGCTATCCAGCTTGTTAGGCTGGAGGAAGGAAAAACAAGAACATGCAAACAGAACAGAGAGATACCATAAAAGGAGAACAGACCAGACCCCAAGGTCCGTGCCTTATATGGAAATGGGACAGCCCTTCCTGAATTCCATCCTTCTGATGTGCCAACCAAAACCCTGGATGTAGAACACCTCCATCTGGGAGGAGACCTCTGGCTGTCCATCACCCGAACCTGAGCCAATAAAAATTCCCCACATACCCCTAGTGTGGCCCACTTCTCCCTCCCTTCCCTGTTCTCTTAAAAACTCCCCAGCTCCCCTCTTGGGCGCAACTTCCCCAGCCTGTGTTTCAGACCGGTGAACCTTGCCCAGGATTGCGCTCAAATAAACTGCCTGGCCCTTTATTGCCTCTCATCGCCTGCTTATTTTGGCTAGAATTTATCTTACACAGCTTATAGAATATTTATGTTTTAAATAATGCCCTAATGTTTGACATGTAAACACTTAAAAGTTTTCACTACCATGAACAACTCTGAGTAGGAAAAAGTGAGTACAAATTCAACACTTAGATGCAACAGAGACAAAGACAACAGTATTTGAGGCATCCTGTACTGTTACCTCCCACCACTCTGTTATTCAACAAACATATGTGCCAGACACTTTGCTAGCTGCTGGGGATCCAGTTGTTAGACAGGAAAATAGATATGGGTTGGGTGGAAAGAGAAAAAGGCCAGAAAGTCCACTAAAAATTAAGACCCAAAATTAATCAATTAAGTCTTAAAAAGCCAAGAGCATCTTGGCCTGGAATGTTTGGATATTTCCCAGATAAAGGAAGGTACTTCAGCATAGCCCATGTCTTTATTGTGTTAATCATGCAGGCCCAGCTTGCTTTTTTACCTTTACCTATATATGCAGTTTTTTTCTCCTTCCAGCCCTAATTAAGTAGTTTGTAACCTAGGCAACTAATTTAGCATGCAGGCCCAGCCGTAAACAACATAGTGATAGGCAGGAAGGATTCCATCTTAAAGATTGTATTTTAATACCCAGGAAGTTAAAAATGTAAGATTTTTAACTTACTCTTTAGCAAACAGACAACAGCTCAGCCCACCTTGGGGGCTGGGCAGACAGCCTGTTTGATCTGCTCCCAGACCAAGACCCTGGTATCCCAGGGAGAAATCAGAGCAGGAAGTTCCTTGTGTTCATTCTAAGTATTCAAAAACCACTTAACAAGTCTGCACCCCCAGCCCTTAGCCACATTCCTAAAGAATCCTTAAAAGGGGGAATCGCTGGCCTTTTGGGGTGTTCCTCTCTCTGGGGTCACTGCACTTTCTAGATGCATATCCTTTTAACCTTTACCCGGCCTTTTCAGTGTGCTCCTGTCTCTGAGGTTGCGCTCACTTTCTAAGTGCATAAACTTTTAACTTTAAACTCCCTCTTTTCAACCCTTCAGGGGGAGCTCCTCTCTCTGGGGTCACCCATACTTTCTAGATGCTTTTTCTTTCAATCTTTTCCCAATCTTTCAGGGGCACCTCTTCTCTGGGGCAGCCCAGACTCCCTTTTCTCCAAGTGTGCTCCTTTTGCCTTAAATAAATTTCTCACTTAAACTCATTGTCTCTGCACCTTTCCAGTAGTATTTTATTACTTTGCTTTGTCATTTGAATCCTCTGAATTCTGGCTTTAACCTTCACTCTATCCAATCTCAGACAAGTAAGGAGGGGTTGCTGAGAGCTCAGACCTGGGCTTGCAAATTACCATCGCTTGCGTGACCGGGAGCTGCAGCTTACAGTCATGCTCTTTAGTAACCTGCCTGAAAGTCTCCCTTCATTACTATTAGGAAGTTCACAGAACAGAATCTCACTCCATCCAGTGCTCTGCGGCTCCCCCAAAGCCTGGGGTGGTAGGGACTCAGTTCCCACGCCGTGCAGATCCAAGCTGATGCTGGACGCCAGGAGTTAGCAGGGGTCGTGCCCCGTGCTGAGTAGCTGTTCAATGAACTTCCTTTAGTATTCTATTCTGTCTTTCCCTAACACTCTTACTTTAATTAATTCCTTCCCCACTTTGTCCTCTGATTTCCCTGCGTCACCGAACCCAACTCTCCCTAATATATTTTGGTGCCGTGCCTCGGACGGATTTCCATCCCCGGTAAGCAGAATCACCCTACCACAATCAGTAGAAAGATGTGGTCCATGCCCTCATGGACATTATGCAAAAGGTTGAAATATAAAAATATGACAAAATGCTTTGAAAAGTGCTATGATCTGGGCATTACAGGGGTTTTCCAAGTTACTGGCACTAGAAAGATCAGTGAGCAGGGTACAAATCTTGAAGTTAATTGTGAGGGTAACTCCACAACGCCACTGGCCAAATTGCTTTCTGAAAATCACTTCTCCATGAATCACCTGGACCCTTCACTCACTCTTCTGTTTTAATATACAAATTAACTTCTCCTCAGTCTTTCCCAAAAATGAAAGCGAAGACAATGGCAATGGAAGCCAAAACACCCAGAGTGTGTGACTGATCGCACAGCAGACAGACTTCTTGCAGCAATAGGTAATCTGTGTTCAGTAGCATCATGCAGCTGAATGATGTCCCCCTGAGCTCTCTGTAAAGTTGTGAGAGTTACCTCTTAACCTCTACATCCAATTTTCTGGATATAATAAATGTATTTATGGGAAACCTACTACCTGCCAGACATGCTGTACATTATTGCTAATCCTTGCAATACTTCTAATCAGTGGATGTTTTTATCCCTGCTTTACAGATGAAGAAACTGAGACCCACAGAGGATAAATTATGTATCCAGAGATAACAGTTGGAGCAGGCTGTGGGCCAGGGTATTTGCTATGCTTTCTTTCTCCGTGTTCTGACAGTTACCCACACAGAACAGTTATGGTCCACTGTGGGGCTCCTGCTCTGGGGCCCCACCTTCTGAAATGGACCCATGTGCCATGGCCTAAGAAAATGTATCCACTGGTAATACTGAGAAAAAGGCCATTCAAGAGTGTGTCCCAAGGAACACTGCCCTTTTCCTGCAGAAAGGCCAACCTTCCTCCCCTTCCTAGCAACCAGACTATTCCCGTCCAGGGACAAAGCACAAGTCCCTACCCTGGCCAGAGGGGCCATGTGAGCTTTGTCCACAGGACTGCCACCTCCAGCCCTGCCTCTCACATGGACCTTTGAACACTGGCAGTCTTTGATCCCATCTTGCCCACTTAAAAGGAAGAGGGAAGAACACTGCTTTCACTTCAGTGAGCTTAAAGCCACATCTCCGGGTCCTCTCCAGTGTTTTTCCTGTTGTCCCTGCATAGCAGGCAAAGGATGCTGCTCAAGGTCACCTATGGATATTCACTCTCACAGCCCAGCAGGAGGCAGTACGGGCCATGGGCCAGGTTAGGTGTTAGGGGTGTGGGCACTGGAGTCAGAGCCCTGGAATGAACCTCAGAGCTGACGGGCACCTTCTCAGAGCCTGTTTTCTCAGGGGAAAAAAAAGCAGACTATAATAGTTTCCTCTTGTTAGTGAGGGTTAGATAAGATGGTGCTTGTAGTTCAACATAGCAGATAGTAAGTGTTAAATAAATGTTAGCACTTCTTATCCCAATGAGGCATCAGCCACTGGGTGATGAATGTTGCCTGCAGTGGGTTTCATTTAAATGAGGATAAAAAGGGATTAATAAAGTGAAAGGGTGACAGAGAGAAAGAAAACAGAGAGATAGAGAGGACAAAACAATTACACAGAAATTTTGTTCCTGAATATCATGGCTTCAATTTTACTATGACATATCAGACTTAGGACATAAAAGTCAGCTTTTCAACAGAAAAGATTTCTGCCCCCACCCCAATGAAAACTTGAAATTTTTTTCATTTTGAAAGTGTTTCAACAAGAATCAAAGCTAAATAAGAAGAAAAACAATGGTTTCACAGGCCAAATTATGTGGAAGGTTTGTGATATTGTTTCAGATCGTAAGAAAATATATTGAATTCAAATACTTCTTCTTTTTTAATGGGATTAATACTTCAATCTGATATAATTAATTGTCTAAAATGCTCTGGGATATACTGTGGCAAGATCACCAGCTGTATAAAAGCATGAAGAGTAGAAGAGAACTCCTTATCTGCAACAAGATTCTCTCTGACATTCTTCCATAATGTATAGGTCTGTAACAGATACTCAATAAGACAGTTTGTTTAACACAGGCATATCATTTAACATACTCATCAAATGTCACCTTCACAATCTTGTCAACAATACTTGCAAATATACCAACTCTGGCAGATATTTATATTTTGTTCTCTTTCAAGATGCCATAGCAAACATTTGGCACAATTAAATGTTATTATAGACATGTTATCACCTTATCACCTGCTCAAGGATGACCAGACAGATAGCAGCCTAAGCCTCTGGTGTCCTCCAGAATTCATATTTAAGGCTAAACTTCGAACTTCACTATTCAAAAATGGCAACTGTTGAAGTCATCACAAGCTACAGACATACCTGGTTACAAGGATACATGCTTAATTTAGGAAGAATAGATACTTTTTTTTAGGTTTCTGTGAGAGTTCTAAAAGGTGACTTTAAAACAAGACTTAAGGTTAAAAGCAAAACAAGCAGGGCTAAGGCAATGAGATACAATTAACCTGCTCACCCTTGCCTCACATAAAGAAGCCTGCCATGTTATTAGCAATTTTGTCAATCAACAATCTAATTTATGCTTCTCAATCAGTTCTCAAATAGCCCAATGTCTTAAATCACCGTGTGTGCTGACCCTAGAAACACAAAAGCAATAGTTTCACAAAACGCTCCAGCAGTTTAAAGTGCCAGTGTTTTATGCCAGATAAGGAAAACAATAACAGAGCAACTCCTTAAAAATATTTTTTAAAGAGTATCTGGGGCAATGATGCTGGGGACCTTCGCTGGGCCTTTTAAAGGAACGAGTAAAATGTTTCTTGAAGCACAGGGGTTCTTGCCTTGCTGACTACTGTGCACAATTCCCAACCCTGAAAATGACTCATCCGCAGGGAACGCAAGGCTGTGTGCCTGACTCACCTGTTGAGCCCAAGCCCCCAGAGAGTTTCAACTTAAGGCCGCTTCATTAAGCCCTGCTCAGTATAATCTGAAAGGGTTACTGATGCAAACATGAGTTATTCCTGGAGGAACGCTCCTCCTAAGCGGTCAACAACTAGTTAGTGATAATACCCAAATAGCAATAGTAATGGCCTCTCAGAGCAGGGGTTCATAGCTTTGGGGGTACACGGAGGCAGTCTGAAATCTTCAGCAAACCTCCTAGCGTGCATATACAGGTGAATTTTGATACGGAAAGGGCTCAGGGTATTTCATTGAATAATCAAAGCAACCTGAGACCCCTCCCTCCGCAAAAGCTGGAAACCATTGTTTCACAGTAGAACTAAACGACACCCAAGCCATGAGGTCGGTTTGGGGAATCCTGCGGCACAGTGCCTTTTCAAACACTAACGTCCCGGCCCCACGGCCATGCTCCGTTCCGAAGTACACTGGGACATCACTAACTCCGTAGGGCTCAGGAAGCCTCTCTCAGCCCCTGTGCTCAGAGTAGCAGGTGGCGGGGGTTGCGGGGGTTGGGGGTGGGGGTGAGATGTGCACGTCCCGAAGTTGAAGCCAAAGCACCTTTCTTTCAGGGAAGGCACTGCCCTGTGTCTAGGGTTACCCCAATCTGCGCGGTTATTTATCCAGCCCGCTCAGTCCGTTTACGTTCCAAGCGCAATTCTCTGCGCTTGTTGGAAAAAAAAAAAAAAAGTTAACTTATTTAATTCTAAAATGACCCGAAAAGGGGCAGGAAAGGGCGCAAAAATCCACGAGGATGGGGACGCACCCGCCCAGCCGCCTTGTAGGGAAATAACCCTCCCACTCGTCCCCCAGATCAACCCGCGCGGGGGGCGGTTAAGGACCAAGACGCAGCCGCCCCGGGGCCCGTGGTTACCGTCCGCTGGGCCCTCGCGGTCCGGGTCGCTGTTCATCGCTGCTCAGGGCTGCCCCCCGTGCGGCTCCCGCGGTCTAGGCGGCGGCGGCAGTTGCCCGGGCAGCGCCCCCCTTGGGGACCCGCAGGTGCGCCCGGCAGCAGCTGGGTGCGCGCCACCGCGAGGGAGGGAGGAGGGCGCGCTGGGCTCCTGTCAGTCGGCGGTGCCCGGCTGCAGCGCCAGCCTCCCGCCGCCCGCGGCTCTCTATTAATACTCGGCATGCAGCTGGCTGCGTGCCAGGACTTGCCCTCGGGCCAGAGTCCCTCCGCCCTCCGGGTCAGGGGTGGAAACTGTGTGCAGGAGCGGGGATAACTTGCCTGCGTAGGAATAGGCAGGATACCCCCTGCAGCCTTCCTTGGGTAGACCCTGGGCAAGGCAGGTGAGTGAGCCTTGGCCTGTGACCTTCCCAGCATCCAGGTTTTTGTAGTGACCACCTCGCAGGGTCTGATCTGGCCCGAGAAGCCCTAAGCTAAATATGATGCCTGCTCCAGGCCATCAGCTCAGGGAACCTATTTTAGGGCAGCTGCCGTGAACAGGATCTGCTACCCATTCATTCAGTACTGCCTTGACATTTAAGAGTTCTACAAGCGAATCCCTTTCTCAGATCCAGTTTCAGCCTTCCCCCTCTGCAGAAGCCCAAGTTTGGAGAAGAAAAGGGGAAGGCACCTTGTTGCTAGGTGATAATGAACAAAAGGAGGTGGTGAATTAGAGAGACCCAGTATTTGTTTGGTGTTCAAACTAAAATTTTCTCAACATTGTATTTTTTCCGGAAAGCTCATGGAAGCTGGGTTTCAGCCATGTTCCTATTGTAAGTTTAAATTTAATCAGTGAATACTGCTTCTTCGTCATTCCTCCAACAAGCTTTATGTTTAAAGCTAAATTCACTTAGGAGCTCTGAACGTGGGTTGTTGATATGATAGGAGCAATCAGTTAGTGCCATTTCAAAGCACGTTTATGACAACTACATTACAGAACTACATTAGGAATCCAGATCCTTCAACAGGTAGAAACAAACTACAAAAAAATTCTGGTTTATTTTTACACAGAGCCTAGTACCATTTCTTAGCAGGTGAACTCTTTCCTCTGGCTTGCATAATTAAACTGATCAGTGAAAACAGTGCACCTTTTTTTGTCAAGTAAGGATTGATTATTCCTAATATACCTACAACTAGAGTTATTAAAAATGTTAAAGTTAAGACAGATTCCTAGAATCTGTTTAAGAATGTAAATTATTATTATCTCCTTTTAAAAAATGCACAAAGGGAGGCTCGGCTAAAGTAACTTGCCCGCAAACACAGAGGTGAGGATAACTGGAATATAGCTCTCTGTAATTACAAAGCCTGTGCCCAGTTTCTACACTGGATCACACTCATTAGCAAAGACACTTTCTGCAATCTGTAGTAAGAGCTTTTCACCAACAACCTTCAGAAAAATGATTCCTTAACAAGATCAAAGGTAGGCCAACCTAGGGAGTCATGATTCCCTCATAGAGGAGCTTCTACTTTCCATAACAGGGCAGGACACACAAACGGCACTTGAGAAAGAATGTGGGACTCAGTGTCCCAAGCAAGACTACTATGAGAACATCACTCATTCATTCAAAAAATCCATTCAACATTTGTTAAATACCTACTATTATACACACTCTACTGGAAGCTGATTTCATCTCAGCAACAGATTCCCCAAAGAATGCTCCAAAGAATTAGACATTTGCAGCAGAGAAAGAAAAAAGGAGCATCTCTCCATGCAGATGACCATTGAGCTAATTTACTTCAAGCTGAAAAATGTGCCTTTTGCTGGATGGGACATGGAAGAGAAGAAAGCAGATCCTGAACACCATTCCAGTAGGAACATTTCCAGCAGTCACGACTACCAAGGAGGCTCACAAACTGGATTGGTCTAAAATTCTAGTGGCAGGCTCACTTAGAGGCAGTAAAATATAATGATTAGGAATCTAGTCTTTGTTGTCAGACAAACACTGCATTCAAATGCTGACCTAGGTCAATGATGATCAAATACTGGGTGAATCCAATACTGTCTAGTGAATGAAAAACTTGGGTGTTATACAATTAGCCTAAGACTACATACTGTAAAATGGAATTAATAGAACAAACCATATAGGATGTTTCCATGATGATCTATGCATTGATAAAGAAGCACTTTTGTTGCTAGTAGCAGAAACCCAAATTAGCAGTGACTAAAGTAAATTAAATAATATTTTCTCACTTGATGTGAAGGTAGTGGAGGTAGATAGTCTCTAGTTGGTATTATAGTTCCATGTTTTCATCAGGGACCTAAAAACTGTTTAACTGCTTCAGTGTGGGGTAAATGCAAGTTCTTATGGCCAGGATCCTCACCTGACCCTAAAGTACTTGATGATGTAATTGGCCTACTGCTAGGCTACTTTCCCACACCCATAGAATAAACTATTATCAACTGAGTCATGATATAAAGAGCTCTGGGCAGAGGCAGAGAGAGAGGAGGATTACAGACCTGCAGACTGTTGGATGCAGATGAGATTCTAGTGTCTGACCTATTGCTGGGAGAATGAAGCCAGGTAATACACCCTTTTATCCCAAGAATGTTTCACTGTCATTTCTCAGTCTCACTGAATCCATAGTAAATGTACCCAGAGCTGAAACCCTTAGGCAAGACATCCAGTGTCCTACAGGAGTTCAGCCTCAGGACTTCCTCATTGTTTTGCCAATGGGTTTCAGCCCCACGCAAGTTCACTATGGATTCAGTGTGACCAAAGAAATTGATGGTAGAATGTTCTTGGGGTGAAAGGGTTATACCCAACTTTATTTCCAGGTGGCAGGTCAGTCACTAAAATCCCATTCACTCAGAGCGAGTCTGCATGCAGCAAGCCAGTCTCTGCCTCAGGGCCCCTCTGTCCACACAGCCATCCTCTGGGCCTTTGTCCTCAGCACTGCCACCATTCCAGCCTCTGCTCTGCTCTCCTGCAGCCTTGCAGCCCTGCCACCGTGTCACATGCAGAGCACTGGGCAGAGCTGTTTATATAGAGTCAACAGCAATGTATTGCCCACAGGTGTGCAGTGAGCTAGTCAACCAAGGCCAGGTGAGAATCCTGGCCACAGGAACTCTCATTTTATCAACACTCATGGTCACAAAATGGCTGCCGGAACTCCAGCCTAAATCTTGTCCAAACAAGAAGGAGAAGTAAGGGAGAAAGGACAAATATAGCACTTGGAAGCTGAGTCATGTCCCTTAAAATAACTTTCTTAGAAGTCATATCAATAACTTCCATGTAAAATTCAATAGATACTCCCTCTTCAAGAGAACCTGGGAAATGTGTGTGTGTGTGTGTGTGTGTGTGTGTGTTAATCTGGGCATTTTAGGGGTTCTGTTATCAAGAAAAAGGTAGAGAATGGATACTGGTACATAGCTAGCAATCTCCACCATAGTGAGAAAAACATTTGACACAGTACCTGGCACAAAGTAAATACCTGCTGCCCCCCTTCCCCCACCTCAAAAAAAAAGAGGCAGAGAAAGCAGCTATGTTAGAGAACCAAGAAGATTCAAATTAATAGATGACAATAGGATTGGTCTAAATGTGTGTGCGTGTTGGGCAAAGAGGGAAGAGTTTGGTCAGGTAAGAATTTTTCATGAAAGAACATTTGTTCACTTCATAAGTTTTAAGCACAGCTCAAAACTGCCAGGAAACATCATTTAAGTTATAATCAGCACACTTTTGTGCTAAAAACCTGAAAGGAACACCATTTAGGTACTTCACCGAACTCTAGGCCAAGAGAAAGAACGTCTACAAGCAATTCATAGAAACAAAAGCGGAGCGAGAGGGGGGAGAGAAAAAGTAAGAAAGGGATTTAACATTTATTGTTTTCCAGCAAACCAAATGATATCTGGCTGTCTAAAGAACTTTTCACAAGCACTTTATTAGGAGGATATCAAGGGCACACAGACTTGACTACAGGTTGGAAAATCAGACTTGAAAGTCAAGCAAGAATGAAGCCAGTTCCAGAAGTTCAATAAGTCGGAGGTAGAACAATCATGTTTTTGCTGAAGAGGGTCTAGCCAAGGATGCCCCCTCTCCCTGAAAGTCCCATTGCCACCATTTGATCCCAGCTCAACTACCCTGACAGGATGCATTTTCTTATCTTTATTTCATTTGATTGAATGAATCAGGTGTGTGCACCTGATTGGCCTGCCTCGATCCAAGAGTAAAGGCAGGATGGTTCTCCTCCATTTGGCTTCCCAAGGTGCTGAAGTACCCCCACCTTTACTATACTCAAAGAGGGGATCCACACATATACAAAGGAGGAATACATACGGGACAGCCAAAAAAACAAATATGAACTACAATGCCCCAACAAACCAAGCTATGTAGAATGCTTGGCATGTAATCTTCACAACGGTCCTGACAAGCAATTATTATTGCTTCCATCTTATAAGTTTAAAATTAAGTCTAAGGC
The DNA here is from genome assembly GCF_030020395.1 of Manis pentadactyla. Lineage (NCBI taxonomy): Eukaryota > Metazoa > Chordata > Mammalia > Pholidota > Manidae > Manis > Manis pentadactyla. The sequence continues at coordinate 37,936,159 of NC_080032.1, read as the reverse complement.
TATACAGGAAGTAAGCAACAGAGCTGGGATTCAAACTCATGAATTTCAAGAGCACTTCTTTTTTGCAATATGTGACACAACTTCTATGTTGCATTGTAGGAAAATATCTGCCTCACCAAGTCAAGGGATTTGGAGGATGACGTTGAGATATTAAAAACCATTTAACAATGAGTACAGTTAACAATGAGATACTTGATAGTTACTTGTCCACTGATTAGTCATCCATTCAAATAACTCTTTCTGAGTTTTGATAATATGACAGGCACTAAGTTAAACATGGCACACAAATATATGTGGTCCCTAAAAGAACATTGTCTGGTAGGGGAAATAGATCTGTGAACAGTTAAATCAAAATGTGTTATGACAGATGCAAGAATAGAAGTATGTACAAAGAGGTATTACAGAGCAGGCAACAATGAACCATGTCAGAATGTCCTGGGTTATGCTTGGTAACAAATAAGCTCTCAGATCATCCTGGCTAACAACTCCTGATAAATCTACTATTTTGCATTCCTAATAAATCTACCTAGCCAGAATGCAGGATTCTGGAGCAGCCTCTCTCTGGACCTTTAACAGTAAAACCATGCCATGACTCATGTTCAGAAGCAATATCCAGTATTTCTGCTGACAATTGATTGGGGAAAACAAGTCACAGGGACAAGCCTGGACACCAATAAGACAGAAAAATAATAACCTTCCCTCAGGGAGGGGCAGTGAGTGTTATAAACAATATAGTCTAACACACTAGCAACCTGGGAGAGGATAGCAATGGGGAAAGCTTCCCTAAAGAGGAGAAATGTGAAGTGATTAGGTGCAAGATGGGCTCTGGATTCAGCTTTGGATTAGGTCCTACCTCTGCTGCCTGTTGCATGACCATTAGAAAGTTACCGAAATTAGCTAAGCCTCCTTTTCCTCAACAGTTACTATAAAGAATAAATCAGACAAACATTTCAGCACAGTAGCCCATACTCCATAGGATGTTATGGTATATAATAAATACTTAATAAATGTTAGCAACTATTAGTAAAGAGGTAATAATTTGAGCTGACTTTTGAAAAGTGAATACAAGTTTATCATATTGGTGGGATTGGAGAAATGAGAAAGAATACCAGTTTTCCAGACAGAGGGACCAAGATGGGCAAAGTGTTGGCATCTGGCCCAGCATGAGTCATAGGGTCAGTGTTTCTTGGAGGGGGTAAAGCGGGGAGATGGGGGTGTCCAGAGATAAGGGTGGAGAATGGAGCAAGTCCCAGATCATGAAGAACGTGTAGACTGTGTTTAGAAGCACTGACTTTCTCCTGTAGGCAATGGAGACCCAGGAATGGGTTTTAATCTAGGGACAGATGGAGAGAGGCAGTAACATTAGGGAAGATGGCTGGAGTCAGGGATAGCAACTGGATGTAACCAGAGGGAAGGAGACCAGCCATTAAAATAATCCAAGTGAGAGATGGCAAGTGTTGCCACCAGGGCAAGTGTTGTCATCACTAATAACCGGGAGAGGGGACAGATTGGAGGTAGCAATAGGAAGTATATAAAAGCTATGTGTGGGTAGGGACCTCTGCCTTTTTCCATCAATGGAGCCCCAAACCTATAACATTGGGCACAAACCAGACTCTGAATAAGAAGTTGTTAATGAATACATCAATAGGACTTGTATTGTGACGAGATTTGAAAATAGTGGGAGAATGTCTAAAGTGATATCCCTTCTCTCAGTGTTTGCCAGGTCTAATTATTAGGCTTACTTAGGGTATTTACTAAAAAATACAGATTGCTAGCACCCCTCTGCCATTCCCAAGTCTTGGGTGGGAACCTGAAATCTGTATAAAAATCCCTATTGATCAGTGAGAAACTAATGACTAATCTTGGAAAGCCTGCTAAATTGATTAAAATATTACTAGCCAAGAAGGACAAGGACATTGTGTGTGTCAGTGAGGAATGATGTGATCTGGGATTTTTGTATCCCTTCTTCTGTGCTGATTAGAGATACTCCTGGGTACTCATATTTACATGCTAGAGGACTTACACTGTGGTCAGCTATGTCATTTTCAGAAATAAATGTCTATGTTGTGAACAGGGTAGCTTCTACCTGCTATTAGGACCGCTGGGTAATACTAAGCATTCTGGGAACCCTACGTTGGCTCATGGTTTGGGTTTGATCAGAAAGGTGGAGGTAACACTCTGGAATATTACTTCTTGGAATGTGATCTGCAGACCAGCATCAGTCTGGGAAGTTCGAATGACTGGTCTACAAAAAGGTAAAGACAGACAGACAATGAGGGACTCGTGCGGCTGTCCTGTGCATTCTAGGATATTGAGCACCATCCCTGGCTTCTACTCACAAGATGCCAATAACATGCCTCCTCCCAATTTTGACCCCCAAAATGTCTCAGACATTGCCAAATATACCCAGGAGACAAATATATGCCAGATACACCCAGGTTCTCTTGGTTGAGAACCACTGCTTTATAGCAATTTAACAGACTAACGTCTCTTGTATCTAGTAATACAAAAATAAAATTGGAGCTTGCATCATGTATATCTTTTTGTTTCATTTTTCTAATAATTTTCTGTTATATTTTACTACTAAATTTAAGACAGATAAAAGAAAATGGTCCTTCCCATAAATAGCTTAAAACACAGTAAAAAGGTCATTCTTAAAATACAGAAGTGGCCCTTAGAAGAAAAGGTACAATTTTCATCTCTCTACCATAATATCCAAACATTACAAGGAGACTTATTAAGAAATTAACTTATTTGTTGTTAATTTTTAATTTTTATTTGTTATTTATATTTTATTTTTACTGTAATTTAAAATTATTTGTTTTTTAAATATAAATTTATTATAATTTAAAAATTATTTATTTTTACTTGCATTCATCTTAGTTTTTATTTTTCATGTTTTTGCTCCTATAGCCCACCATGGAGAAGTCCACAGCACTCCCACCACTGTTGCAAAGAGAGAGGCAGCTAGCCCTGGCTTCTCCATTCTCCATTGAGAACAAGCAGCTCTCTTATATTTTCCAGGAAAGATGAAAATTTGCTGGGAGGGAGTGGGCCAACACAGAGTCAAACCCTAAAATTCTCATGATTGACAGGCCTAGGTCAGAAGTCACAAACTGCCCAGCCACTGGCTGAATTTAGCCTACAAATAGGTTTGTTTGGATCCCACGCTGATTTTTTTAAATTAATTACCAAACTATTCTTCATAAAAACTCCATTCCCAGCATCTCTTGAAAAACCAGAACCTTCTGGCCATGGTGGGCCCACCTTCCTTTATAGTGTCAATCAGCTGAAACTGAAAAACAGCCCCCAGTTTACCCTTCTTTCTGGTGCATGAAGGCATGTGAGTTAGCACTGCCTGGGCCAGGCCTGCACAGCAATGAATTGGATATTTGGAGAAATGAAGAGTACAGGGAATTTGACTCTTGAGGGTGGAAGGAGATGAGGCTAGAGATTCCCCGAGTCTGGGCAAGGGCAGATCAGAGAGTCCAGTGGTTGCAGTAACTATGGCCCAGGCCTTGGAGATAGGCAGGCCTCAGAAGGGGCAGGCAGTGTAGGCAGGCAAATCTACAGATGGGGTGCAGATTGCCTAGGCCTGCTCTTCCTCACTCTTCCATTGCAAGTCAGGCTGTTTTAGTCCGCCTGGGCAGAGATGACCCTATAAGCAGGTTTGCGGGACCCTGTCCCATTACCAATTATTTGGTCTTGTAAAACTCAAGAATTTCCTGCTAGAGAATGCCTAGCCAACCTGGCAAGTGAGATCTTGACTTAATGGGCCTTCGAAAAATAAGGGACTGTGACATTGATTGCACACCAAGTGCCAGGGAGCAATTGCCATCTGTTAGGAAACACTTAGGGAGCATCCAGTGTGCAGGCTCTGCTGCTATGGAGATGGATTAGACAAATCAGCGGTCTTTGCCCCACAATACTCTCACCTGCGGGATGGAGACAGATGTGTAAAAAGATAATTAGGGTGCACTGAGTGAGTGCTGTTTCAGAGGGTCAAATCAAATCCTGAGCAGCCAAAGCCCGAGCAACTTAGTCTCTGCCTGGAGAAACTGGGGTTTCCCGGAGGAGATGGCATTCAACTGGCCTTAGAAAATGAGGCAGAATTTACCAAATGAAGAAAAGAAATAAGGTCATTAGCCAGAGGTGTCGGCTTATGAAAATGGAGAAGCCTGGAGGCTGGCTGAAATGAGCAGTGGTCCAGGGTGGCAAGAGCAGAGGGCGGGGAACAGGGTCAGGGGGACCGGAGAAGGGGTTGGAGGTGAAGTCAGCTCCTCAAGTCAAGGTGTTCAGACTGGAGCTTGCAGGTGGAATGTTGACTCAACAGAGATCAAGTATGATTAACTGTGTTTCCTTGGAAGTCAAATCTGGTGATACATTGAAGACAGACTAGGCAAGAAAAACCAGAGGCAGCCTGTACCTGAGGCCATTTGTAAACCTGAACTAAGGCAGTAAGGCAGTAGGGAGGCATTTTCTAGAAAGTTCAAGACTCCATTAAATGCAGTGAAAGAGAGGATGACTCAGCTTTCTGATTTGGGGGTCTGGGTAGATGATGAAACTACAACAGAAATATATGCATTTTTTAAAATAAACTAAAAGTGTGTTTGAAGAGGACACATAAATAATGAATTGTTTGGGATCAGCTTGAAACAACTGTGGACCCTCCATCACTTATCCAAAAGATACTTAAAAATAAGGTACTAGAGCGTCAAAGAGCAAGAGAATGAGGAGGAGATAACAGGACAGAGATGTCACAAATGACTGATGGAGCCCCAGTGAAGTCTGGCATTGCTAGGAGGCAGAGAAAAGAAAGACCCAGGACCGAACCCTAGGGAGCCCCTGAATTTAAGGGTCAAACAGAGAAGAGGATTCAACAGTAGGAGAAAGGAAAGATTGCTGGAAAAGTAGAAAAGCAAAGTCTGGCACAGGTGAAGCCAAGACAGAAGGGGAGTGAGCATCACCAGTGGTCAGCCCTGACACACTCCACAGAGGGGGGACTGTGGGATTAAGAGGCCACCAGAGCCCCATCCAGGGGATGGTGGTGCCAGGCCCAGAGCAGAGTGGGCTGCGATGTGAACCGAGGGTAGGCGGAAGTAGAGATAGCAAAGCTGGATTGTTAATTCACCAGGTTTGTTGGTAAAGCCAAGGAGAGAGTTTGGGTAGACATGGGAGGCGGCCTTGGTTGTGGTGTTACAGGTTGTCTCGCTTTGTAGTCTAGGGCTGTCCAAGCGTATCTGTAGGAACAGGGAAGGACCTTGTGAGAAGACACAGGCTGATGGTACAGGGCAGGGGGGTTCTGAGTCATGTTCCAAGTGATATGCTGGCTGGGGTAGAGGGAAAGACCACAGGCTGTTTGTCGAGGAGGGATGGGAGGGAAATTGACTTGAGGGACAGTCTCCTGAGAAAAGCCTAATAATACAGGCTGCATGGAGCACTTCCCTGGGATCCTCGTTAAGCCTCAGCAGGTCCATGGGGCCTCCCCAGGACCCAGCAAAGCACACTCTCAGGGAGATGTGCCCCAGAACCTGCATTTTAAACCAGCACCGCAGGGGACCAGCATGTGAGACAGGCCACCGCAGCAAAGAGTGCAGAGAGTGGCCTTTGAAGCCCAAGTGCAGGAATCCAAATTCGGCTCTGCCACTAAGCAGGTACACGACCTTGAGAACTTTATGACGTCTCTCAGTGCTCCAGTTTCCTCTACTGACAAATGAGGATAAGGGCACCTCCTTTGCAAAGGGTTACCAGGAGGAGTACATGAGTTGGCATATGAGAAGCACTTACCACAGTGCCTAGCACACAGAAATGCAGAAGAAATGTGGCCACCCGCTGTTTTTATTCCACGCCTTCTGTCGTAACAGTTCCCAGTTTATAGTTTGCCCACCAGTCACCTGGTAGCTTGTTAAAATGCCAAATGCCACTCCTGAAACTCCAGAGATGCTGATGGAGCCAGTTGAGGTGGGGCCTCCGCTTCTGCATTTCAGATAAGCCCCTCATCTTCCCAGGTCAATCTGGTGCACGTGGGCTCAAGGACACTTCCAGAATCCTTGCTCTGCAGGGTGGAGCCCACCAGGCTGGCCACACGCGAGAGGGTCCGAATGGCTACAAGGTTTTCTGAAGCCCTCACAACAGCACAACATGAAAAGGTTGCCAGTTTGAGCTCATGGTGAAGATTATTTAAACATTTGCTTTTAAAAACCCTTGACTCTCAAAAAACTGTCACCCAAATAGTCATTTGCTGTCCTAATTGCTGCTGGCGTTTTCCTCGATGGGGAAGCACTTGGAACAGAGATGCATGTGTGTATGTAGCAACTAGTTTTCAGAGACAGGAAGTGACTTTTTGGTGTACTTCTAGAACAGCCATTAATTACTGTGTATGTTGGTTTCAAACCTGACATTGTAAAAAACAAAAACAGTAAGAAATGTAAATGGACTTCACAAACCATACATTTTCTTCCAACTGGGTAGTGGTTTTACAATGTCAACGTGAGTACTCAGCACCAGGGAAGGTTGTTTATTTTCCTAAATAAAAGTAATGGGAAAATGATTGGAGGTGAAATTAGATTCCTCCTGGCAACTCTCTGTAAAGAAGGGTAATTGAAAAGGAGAAAGCCAGGTGTCTGGCCGCCTGTGAGCAATGCAAACGAAGCTCACACACTCATGTTTTTTTCTGGACAACTTTTGGTTAACGTACCGTGAGAACTGGCTTTCAAGTTGTTCTTGAGTGGCATGGGGGTGTCCTGGGGCCTCCTGCTGAGAGAAAGCAGGTGCCTAGAGGGTCAGCTTCTGCTGTCCTCCAGCTCAGAGCAGATCCATATTAATTTACCAAGGTTATTTGCATTTTTTATTAAAAACATTTCAGCTTTACTGCTGGAAAAGCTTCTAGAATCATTGACTTAAGATTGCAAATAAGCTATCTAAGGCCATAGCTGACCCACAGAAGTACTTTCTTTGGCCTGCATAGTGCTTTTAAAACTTCTAAATAGTTGCTAGGTTTTTTTTTCTTAATTAAGAGAGTTCATGTTAAATTCAAGGTTTCAAGTTCTTAAGAAAATACAGGGTCATGATCCACAGTCTTGCACAATTACTGAGAGCCAAGTACCTACTGCTCCCCTTCTGCAGGAAATGTATTATCTGCATAAACTACCCTGCATCTCAATTTCTTCACCTGAAAAATAGGCAGAACAATCATGCCTCCCTCATAGCACTGTGATGAGTGAAGAAGCTAATACCTCAGAGATAACAGCAGGTCGGTTTCAGATCACTGCAATATGCCAGTATCACACAAAGCTGACAAGTCAAATGAGTACCTTGGTTTTCCCAGGGCATATAAAAGGTACAGTTACACTATACTGTAGTCTATTATGTGTTCGATAGCATTGTGTCTAAAATAATAAGGTATATACTTTAATTAACATATATTGCTAAACAATGCTGAACATCATCGGAGCCTCCTGCAAGTCACAATCACTGATCACAGGTCCCCAGAACAAATGTAATGGAAAAAGTTTGAAATACTGAAGGAAAGACCAAAATGTGACAGACAATAAGGGAGCAGATGCTGTTGAAAAAATGGTGCCAATAGACTTGCTGGATTCAGGGTTGTCACAAACCTTCAATTTGCAATAAGCACTAAATTTGCAAAGCCTCAATAGAGCAAAGCACAATAAAATGAGGAGCGCCTGTAGGTATACAACACTTAGTGCCTGGTACACAAAAAGTGTCACAGTCTCCACTCTGCCCAATCTATTTAAATTCCTATCAGGCCTTATATATGCATCTGCATTTGTGGCCCTTGCTAAAAGCCAGGCAAAAGATAACAGATACAGGAATTTCTGGAAAGCAAAGGAAGTTGGAGGGAACTGGCACCTTCCTGCCAAAAATTGCTGGCCCCAGAGAACTTAAGATTTGAGGACGACCAAGATCAATGACCTGAGGAAAATAAATTTAAAAAGCCAAATCTGTGACCTCAGAACACTTTCTTTGTTAAACTTTGTAGTATAAAGTTTGAAGTTTTGGGATTTTCCCTTTTTTTATTCTTCATCACTTCTCCTGCAGTTGCATGTAGAAAAAATTTCTTAGAAAACCTCAAACAATTTTAGATGTGTTCAAGAGGACATAACTAACAGGTTCAAGACAACAACGTGGCCCTGAAAAATTCCTGGTAAGAACGGTCCTGTGGCATCAATCATGTGAAAGGAGCTTGGGCCTGAGCAACCCGCCCTGGAGAGAAGCAGGCCCAGTGGGAGAGGTTTGTGCTAGCAAGAGTGGCTCTGCGCTGTCACCAAGGATTGATCCACGTCACTGTGCTGGGCATTTTCAGGTTATCTCTCAGATCCCTTCTCTACCTCCCCTCCCTGCTCTGGTCCTGGGAGAATTGATTCATGTGGACTGTCTCATGGGGCCTCCCTGCACTCTGTTGTCCAGCTGGGTTCCACCAGTAGGAGGTGCTGGCAGAAGATCAGAGATGGGACGTGAGGTTCCTATGCTCCCTCCCTGCTGGCTGCCAGCAGGTTGGTTGTGTCGCCCCACTAATGACCAAGTGGCTCCTGCATGTGGTCCTCTCTGAGCAGCTGTTCTCTCTGAGGTACTGTAACTCTCTCCTTCCTTTGCCTCTTCAGGCTGCTCAAGGGATGACAAAGGATTCCATCTGCTGCCAGTGCAAGGATACTATATGACCCTTCAGTTAATGCCTGCTGACACCATTGAATCCCTTTATTAAACTCTCAGTTGATCCAGAGTGAATGTGGCATTGGTTTCTTGCCAGGACCCTGACCAATAAATACCTATTTTAAAATATTTACCACTCGTATCTTGTTTGTGTTTAAGAACAGACCTTTCAAATTTTTCCAAATCATGTCCTTATGGGTCAGGTATTGGATTGATTCCATCATTATCTGGTAGGCAGTGCTCAGTCAGTAGTAAGGGGTAAATTAAGTAATGTGTTCATCTAAATATTTAATGTTAGTGAATGGTGAAATTAAAAAAAAATAATAATATTAATCTACATGAATTCCTGTCTCCCATTACCTTGAAGCAATAAGAAAAAAATGTTCCATCAATGGATGAGTGGATAAAGAGAATGTGGCATATATACATAATGGAATATTACTTAGCCATCAAGAAGAATGAAATCTTGCCATTTAGAACAACATGAATGGACCTGTGGAGGGCATTATGCTAAGTGAAATAAGTCAAACCAAAACAGATAAATGCCATATGATCTCACTTGCATGTGGAATCTAAAACAAAACAGTAACCAAACAAACAAATTTTAAAAAATGAGCTCATAGGTACGGACAACAGATGGGTGGCTGCCTGAAGCAGGCAATATGAGTAAGTCCTGGGGGTGCACTGCATGGCATGAGGACTATAAATAATATCAGCCTGCATATTTCAGGGTGGCTGGGGGAGTGAGTCCTGAAGGCTCTCATCACAAGAGAAAAAACATTTTTGTAACATGCGTGACAATAGATGTTGGCTAGACTATCGTGGTGATCAGCCTGAAATATATTCAAATTTCAGATTATGCTATATATGTCAATTATACCTCAATGAAACGGAAAAAGGAAAGAATGCCCCAGTGCATGTGCTTCCCTTCCCGCCTTGGGCCACCAGCACTCCCCCTGTCGTCGCCTACTGCCCCCTGATCATAGAGCTCACATATTTGGGTTTTCAAATATGAGAGAGAGTCTCTACATAGTGACTATGCAGAAAGAGAGAATGAGCTTGCTGGTGAAAGAGCAGAGTGGTGTCCACTGTGGTAGCCACAGGCCCTGTGTGGCGATCGAGCAGCTGAAATGAAGCTGTTCAGAATTGAGATGCGCTGGAAGTACAAAATGTAGGCTAGATTTCAAAGACCGATTGTAAAAAAAAGGTAGACTATCTCATTAATAATATTTTAAATACTGATTGCATGTTGAAATCATATTGTTTGAATATATTGAGTTAAATGCAACATGTTACTAACATTTCTTAAAAAGTTGTAATAAGTTAGAACTGTTTTGTGTTCGCCTCACTCACCTGCAACCCATGAGCTTTACTGAGTAAGAGAGAAAGGGCTGGGTTAGAGCTTCTGCTTGGTATGCAGCTCGTGGTCTTCTTTGGGCCACACCCACAGTATGGGAGGATGGCATCTTGGTCTCCTGCAGTTGAGTCCTTAGATGACTCCAGCCTTAGCTCCCATTTCACTGTGACCACAAGAGAGTCCCTGGGCAAGAATTGCCCAGCTGAGGCTAGTCAACAAACTGACCCATCTGAAAAAAACCTTTTAAATTGCTAACTTTGAAATGGTTCATTGTACATCAATAGATAACTAGAATACAGCAAACCAGCTCTCTTCATTCAGTGTTTTGTACTGAGATCATCTGAGTATATCCGCAAGAAGCATTTGAGACAGGTCTCAGGGGAGTTGAACGTCTTAGATGGTGGCTGGCTTCCCTCATAACAAATGTGCCAAGAGTCCCCTATGGAAGCTGCAAAACTTCAGACCTTCCTGCCATTCTATAGTCAAAAGTGAATCACAGGGCCAGTCTGGAGTCACTGGGAAGGGCTGACCCCAGGGAATCAGTATAGAAGGCTGGTTCATTCGTGACCATCTCTGGAGACCAGATACCCTAGAACAGATAAAAACCACATACCACTGTGCCTGGTAAGGCTAACTTCTTAAATGGCTGTTAAATTGTCACATCTTGCAGTAAATATTTTGTCACTTCTATTCATTGGAATCTATTCACAGAAAGACACTGAGAACTGCCAGCTTGGAGGACCAAAGAACAAACTGAATAATCCATCAGAAACTTTGCAGGTTTCAAGGACCCCCCAACCACTGACATCCATTTGTCTGCACTGTAGCTAATTATGATCCTGCTGAGATTCTGACAAATATTCAAGAAAACTAGGTATCCATCAGTCTGGTAAATCATTATGGCTTCTTCTATTTCCTATTATTTTTCAAATAATTTAATTTTTAATTCTTGAAGGAGCAAAGAACTATCTGCCTCTGTTCTTTGTTTTACTTTATGTAATTAGGAGGTGCTATATTTTGTAATTGTATTAATTAAGCTATACAAATGTAATGAAATTCATGCTTATCAGAACAGTAATGCAGTGATGTTAATGTTCCGGCTAACCGTGCCTATTTGCCTGGGTTGCGATTACTCGGATTACTCCCACCACACCCACCACACCCTGACTAGGTGGAGCGCTCTTTAAGATCGGTATAATAATTATATTTCCTTTAGTCTGAGACACATTACTTTAAAAAAAAATTAGTTGACTTTATATTTTAGAGAAGTTCTAGGTTTACAGAAAAGCAGAAAGCACTTTGAGCAGAGAGCTCCCATCTATCCCATCTCCACACGTCCCCCAACCAGTTTTCCTCTATTATGAACATCTTACACTGGTGCAGTACTTTGTTACAATTGATGAGCCTGTTTTGACACATTATTATTAGCCAAAGTCTGTAGGTGACCTTAGGTTCACTCATTGTGTTGTACATTCTATGGGTTTTGACAAAAGCCTAATATTAAATATGCACCATTACAGTATCACACAGAACACTTTCAAATCTCTGATGCATTTCTTTGTCATATTTTAATGTCTCAGAAAGGGGGATATCCAAGTACCATTGATGAAATGTCTTCTTCCTTCCTTCTTTCCTTGCTTTCTTCCTGAGGATTGCCATTAAGCTGACAGCATGGTTTACAGTTGATAGCATCCTAGATTGAGGAAATATGGAAGTAAAAAGGCCTTGATTGGAGCCTTCTCTGCTGCACAGCACCAAAAATAATTAACAGGACCTAGTCTGTTCCCCTTTCAACTGGAGGAATGCGGGAGGTTTACCCGATGTGGCATTTTGTGTGCCTGGCAGCCTCCCATGTGCACACCCCATGTTCCTCCCTGCATACAGAACCCGCTCTGTGTTCCGCTGCCATGGTGGCCTCTGCTGTTCCTTCTCTGGTCCACTCCCTCCAGCTTCCTCGACCCTGCTCTCTGCCCCCAGACACTGACTTGTGTGGGTGACATGAACAATCCCCTTTGGTTCCGTCTTGGCTTCCGGCTGTGTCTGATCTGTGTGGGGCCCAGGCTGGGGAATGGGTGGCAAGAGGAAGGTGCAGTCCTATATGGATCTTGATCTGAATAAACCAATTTCGAAAAAAATATATACTTGAGACAATTTGAAACAATTCAGACAAAACTCTGAATATAGACTTGGCATTCGATAGTATTAATTAAATATTATCAATTTTTTGTATAATAATGACTTCTGGATACTTTTCAAAATAGTTTGTATCTTCTAGACATACATGAGTATTTCATACAGGTGAAATGATATGTGGGATTTGCTTTCAAAATAGTCCAGGAGAAAACCATTTGCTGGATAAATGAAATGCATACAGCAAAAACAGATAATGTTGAACTCGGTGATGCGTATCTGGGGCAGACAAAGTTCCTGCTTGGGGCGCTGGCTATTATTACCTGTGCCTCTGATGAAGTTTGGTAGAAAGCCCTCAAGGGCTCAAAAATTAAAGCCTCACTTCCCCCTTTGTCATCAAGGAGTCACTATATATACCTCTATATGTGGTGGTATCCATCCGGAAGAGTGGCTTATCTTTCGAAGGCCCCCAGGGGAAAGGGCCACTTGGCTCTTGGAGCTACACTGCACCCTTCTCCAGGGGTGTAGCCACCTTCTGTCTAGACTCCCCTGTACCAGCCAATGGCTCCCAGCTCCAACTGTGCGTGTGTGTTTGTGTTTGTGCATGCACACAGGGATTAGACCTGAGAGAAAGAGACCAACTGCCCATAGTCCTTCTAGAAAGTGGACGAAGTCAGACACCATTTACTCTGTTCCACTACAGACTATTCATTCCTTCAGTCTAGCCGCATGGGATACCTCCTTCTGCCATGGTCTGCTGCTCAGGGGAAAAAGGTGTCAAACTCTCCCTCCCAGGGTTCTCATCACCAGGGTGGTCCCTGCGGGAAGTTGCAGGTTTGAGACATGAGCCAGTTGTCACGGAGCTCATCCATTCGTTTCCATGTCTCTCTAATCCTAACATTTCATGATCTGTGATGCTAAAGTTTTTGCAAGTCTTTAAGTAAAAGGAACTAAGTGCTCATCTTAATGTTTTCAAACAATGAGGTATCTAATTTTATAAATAGATGGCTCTGCTTCAGAAAAGTCAGCTGTATTTGCACCCCATAAAATCACTAATCAAAGATCAAGAACAGTCACAGTATTAAATGAGGAGGCAGAAACGCGGGGGAAGAGGTGAACAAAATGTGCTAAGGTAAGAGAGCATATATGTCACGGGGAGAGAAGCCTAATGGGAGGGCGGAGACTTATGAAAATCATGACTGAGAAAGCAGCTTAGTAATTAAGTCAACACTTAGTCAACCTACCTAATTATTGTGACATATAGAGGGCGTCTAATACTCAGAACGTTTTAAAAAATCTAGTTGTACATTTTGTAAATTCCTCTTACAAATAATAGATAGGATCATACAATTGAAAGCTCATCTAATCCAGAAAAGGGGAAATTGAGGATTAGAGAGGCGAAGTGATGAACTGACACAGTGAATTAGAATCAGGACACAAATCAGGATCCAGATCTTTGAACTCTCGATTACTTTTTTTTTTTCCCACAAACAGTGTAAGACAGACAAAGAGCTGGGAGCAGTCACTCACCTACAGAACCTCAAAGTTCCAGAAAATTAATAAGGCTCAGCCTGCAGCTACAGAGTCTGGAGTTCAATTTTAATTTTTGCTGTTGCCTTTAAGTAGCTTCTAAATACAAATTGGATTACTAGAATCAGCTTCTTGATCAGGAAGGAGTTTGTCCTCGGAGCAGACACCAACCACAGCCAGCCAGCTGCCTGCGGGGAGGTAGTGGAGGGCCGCGGGAAAGGTGGCAGGCTGAACTCTCACGGGGAGGTTAGACACGCCTGGCAACCTATTAGCAGAGCAGTGACTGCCTCGGGCTCAGGTCCAGCTGGGCAAACTCATGTACCAGGAGGCATTCTCTCACATTCCCTGAACGAAGAAACTCTTTTGCCCACACCCAGGAGGTCAGAGTCCTCCTTCTGCCCCTTACCCTTAGCTTCTCCATGATTGCCAAGTCTGCAACCACACAAAAATCACAAAACCATGCGAATCTGTGCATCTCTGGCCAGTCTCAGCACTGTTGTATTTTTATGGTTTGAGAGGCAGTCTTCTGATTAAAGACTCTCTCCCCATTGGCCTCTAAGCTCCATGGGCACCAGACTTCTGTCGGGCTTGCTCACCACCACCGCTCACAAGGCCCAGCAGGAAATGGGCACACAGTAGGTTCTCAGCAAGCACTTACTGAACAATGGGCAACCTCAGCTTCACAGAGAGTAAGTCAGCACAGAGAGCGTCCTCACCTTCCCACTGGTAGCGTTCACATTTTCCTGAATCTCTTCCCAGCCTGTCTTCCTTCCCTCTGATGCCAGGAGAAAGCGGCCTCTCCCGGCTGTGGCCAATCCCTCCACCTGTGTTCTGGCCTTTGCTGCCTCCTAATAAGTCTTCCTGGTGGTTGTTCCCTATCTTGTCCCTTTATCTGTAAACCTTCCCAACCTGTCTGTTCCTTCCCATTAGGATGCAGAGACACTCAAGACCCTATCACTCTGTAAAGAAATCTTTCTCCAGGTACCTCCCTTTCTCACGTGTTCTTTTACTAAGAAACTTGGGGAGAATGTGCACACTCACCCGGCTTCCTCACTCCCCCTCACTGTTCAGGCTCTGACACTTCACCGAACACTGGTTTTGCCAAACACTGGTCACTTCTTTGGTAACCTCCGTACCATACACCCAAAGGCTACTTTTAAGTATATCATCTCTCAACAATATTTAACAGTACTGATGATCATTTGCTTATTAAAACATGTTTCCTTTGCCTTAGAAGACACCACACCATCCTAAGTCTCCCTGTTACCTCTTAGTTCTCAGGGCCTTTTATAAGTCCATTCATTCAACAACTACTTACTGATCACTTCATTTGTGCAGACAGTGCCTGCCCTAGGGGCTGAGGATAGACTGGTAAACAAGACATGGGCTTGTATTCTGAGGAAGGCGGAGCCAGTAAGTAAGTAAATCAGCTAACAAGATGACGTCAGGGAGTAAAGTTGGCCTTTGGCAGAGCTGGCCTCTAGTTTCTTCCTAGGTTTAACTTCTCTTATGCAGTGAACTTGATCATCTTCCTTGTGCCTTCCCATTTCCCTATTTGGGAAAAATAATCAAGAAAAATGACGGCAAGGATGAGAGTGAAGTGGCCACCAGCATTCTGCACTTTCACTACTTAGAACAGCAAGTAATGTCAAGTGCCAGCCAAGGGAATGCCTGTGAATGCAGCCAAGTCTGGGCCATCTACAGAGACTCCTGCACGGTGGCTGGGTCGCTAGGCAAGGGGAAGCTGGCAGCGTGGTGAGGGTTTACTGCCGGAGGCTGAGGCAGACGGCAGGGATGCTCAGCAGGAGTGGCCGGACTGCGTTGGCTCTCTTATATCAGGAAAACTTTGCTGGGGAGGTTACCTCCCAAACCCTGACAGGAGCCCATAAAAAAACCTTACATTGTGCTCTAAAACCAGGAGTCATAGAAGAATAACTCAATCTCCTCAACACACATCTTCCACCTACTCAGATTATAATAGAAGAAATAAACCAATTCTTAACCCAGATTGGAATGCTTCTCAGAGCCAGTCCAGAACTAGTTGAAGACCACATCCTTCAACTACTCCTAGTGTAACAAGCTTGCCCATCAATAGGACAAGTAAAGCTACTCAGGCACAGTCCCCTTGTGCCTGGAAATCACCAGCATGTGTCAGAAAGATTTAATAACTTTTCCCACACCAGTCATTTGCCTGTTTACTCTCAGATCCATTCTCCCTCATTTCTTTGCTCTGCTTTGAATCACAAGAGGACTGGCTCTTGCAAACTACGCTTTCCAGATGCCCTCTGCTCTTGGCTTTTACTTAGTTTTATTCAATGAGCGGCCTTGACAGGAGAATGCAATGTGTTTGGAAGAAGAAGGAAGATATTTTCCATCTCTTCTTTCTTTGTTTGGGGTTGTACTTCCAGCAGTATCTGTGTGGCTCTCTTTCCTGTCGCACAGACTCTAAGATGGTTACAGCTCCCATCAGGTGGCCACAACTCCGGTGACACTGTCCCCTCCCATTGTCCTACTCCCCCAAACGGTGGAGGCAGCTTGCTGCCATTATTCTTCTTTGGATTTCCTTACCTTCTTCCTCTGATTCAGCTCTTCTAATACCTTAGGTTGCCAGGTCTTCTTTCCCTTAAACTGCCTTTTCTTTCCATTAAGCTACCCAGAATGGGTTCTGTTTTCTGGCTATATCCTAACTGGTACTCAACCCTTGGGCAAGTCCCTGAAAAGTAATAAAATCAGTCTGTCTCATGACCAATCTCAACAGAGTTACACACAAAAGAAACAAAATCTGATCCCAAAACCTTAATAAAAAAAATTAACTAAAGTCTTGAAGAAGCTGCAAAGAGATTACACACTGCAAAGCATGCCACAGTCTTCCCCCAAAGTCTCTTTTCTTGTCACATTTGTGCCTGATGTTTCTCTCCCCAAATCCCTGTTGATCTCCTATCATCTTAAAAGCAAACTAAAACTAACAAAAAAATTTTTTATATATAAATGCAAAAGAAAGAAACAAAAATCTATTATTTTTATTAAGATTCATTGATATTAGACATTAACTATATATTTTTTATTATAAATTATTATAATTTGTAGTTAATAACTGGAAACCTCCTATTTAAAACAACTGGCCTCAAAATAAGTAATGAAACCCTAAATAATTTAAAAATTTTATTGTTCAAAAAAAAAGACAAGAAAGAAGAGAAAATTGTGGGTCAAAAATAATATTCAAAGATGGTAGCTTTAAATGCTATTATATATCAATAATTATATTAAATATAAACAGACTAAATACACAAAATAATTATTTGGATTATTGAACTGGAAAACAAAACTAAACTATATGCTGCTTATAAAAGGAACACAGCCACCAGAACAGAATAAGTCTAATAAGATATGCTTATCTACACTAAATCTGCAAAACTATTAATACCTGTATTATAGATAGATGCACCACATTCAAGGATTGAAAATAATCAGTATTATAAAGATATCAGTGCTCCCTCACCTGGAGAATGCTTCATGTTTCTAATGCTGGTAGACAGCGTGAATTCACCCTCAGGTTACTAGCTACAGAAGAATCTAAATATAAATAAAGTCTTGGAATCCATAACATTTAGGTGGCAGTCTTGATAAAGCACCCTTTCTAGGGAGAAGGTAAACAGGGAAAGTGTCCTAGAAGAAAGAACATAACAAGTGGTGGAAATTTAGATACTTTCAGAACAAATGAGCATAACAGAATCAGAATACATGTCAGCCATCCTCCTTCTCAAAAGATACCACATATTAAAGAAAATGCTCTTCACTGCCCCAAAAGAAGAGGGCAATTATAAGCTAAGAAACCTGTTAAATCATCCAAACTCCTTGTCTGGTACAATTTTTTTTTTGATATCATAATGTACAATTACTTGAACAACATTATGGTTACTAGACTCCCCCTATTATCAAGTCCCCCCCACATACCCCATTACAGTCACTGTCCATCAGCGTAGTAAGATGCTATAGAATCATTACTTGTCTTTTCTGTATTACTGCCTATCCCATGTCCCCGCCTACTACATTATGTGTGCTAATCATAATGCCCCTTTTTCCCCCTTATCCCTCCCTTCCCACCCATTCTCACCAGTCCCTTTCCCTTTGGTAACTGTTAGTCCATTCTTGGGCTCTGTGAGCCTGGTGCTGTTTTGTTCCTTCAGTTCTTTCTTTGTTCTTATACTACTGACATCCAGTTAAATCCATTTAAAAACAGAACACAGACAACATCCATATAAATCTATCAAAAAATGATGAAAATGAGAATCAATTAAATACTCTAAGGAAAAATGATAAAACTATATGCAACATTTCCACACAAATTACGTATCATTAACAAGTATCTGCAGATATAAGAAAACACCTTGAATAAGAAGTATAGAAGACAGTGGGCAGAAAGTGGGAAAATGTGAAATGTGACTGAACTTAGGAAATGGTTTGAGTATAAAGAAACACTGTGTCAGAAATGGAGACTAAATAACAAAAGTCCCCAACGGAAAAATCAACTTGATTGAAAATAAATTAAGATCCACTGAGGAGATGAATGAGATGGTGAAGATAAAGTGAAGCAAAGAATCAGAGAGAAACCTTGGAATGAGTGTAATTGTGCCCCACGAAGGAGAATAGCAAAATAGTGGCTATAACGAATACTTTAAAGTATGATACAAGAAAATACTCCAGAAGGAAACAATTCTGTAATTGTGGGTAAAATTGCAATATTTCCAGAATCTCTTGCCTGGCCTTAGTTCATGTCCATATCAATAGGTGATTACAAGGGTTGGGGGAAAGAGGGTATATCTGGACCAGAGAGGGTTAGTGGGGTTCATTTTTACAACCAGGTCATGAAAGACATGGGCGAGCAGAAGTAGACAACTGCTTGTAAGTAATAAATGGGTTTCTCCCACTTTATTACTCCCTTTGACTGATTTTGGCTGCAATGGTAATTTGCTGCAGGTTGGCAACTTATTTTCCCCCAGATTTACAGTAATCTACATATTGAAAAGGCCCATGATATGCCCACAACTGTCAACTCAAAGCCATAACCTAGAAAAAGTTTAAGATTTTAAGGGGTAAAGAAAAAAATAACACAAGCCTCTCAGTAAAATGACCAAATCACTTGCAAAGAATAAAAAATCAGTTTTGCATCAGATTTCTCAACACTAACATGCAAAGCAAAAAATTTGGAACAACATCTTGAAACTCAAAGAAATAAAGGGTCAGCCAAAGATTGGTTTGATCCAGGCAAACTTCTAGAATCAAATCTACTGAAAAACTAAGTTGAACATGTAGGAA
Organism: Manis pentadactyla; assembly: GCF_030020395.1. Taxonomy (NCBI): domain Eukaryota; kingdom Metazoa; phylum Chordata; class Mammalia; order Pholidota; family Manidae; genus Manis; species Manis pentadactyla. Next base: position 37,917,153 of record NC_080032.1, on the reverse strand, counting down.
CCTAAGAAATACGGTATCCATGAGTTTCTGCAAAATCTATGAGATGACCAAGAGATGATTGAAAAATGTCAAAATTTTGAATTTTGTTGTGTGTGTATATGTGTGTGTGGGTGTGACAAATACAATCACACTGGTAGGTATACTGGGGGTGAGGTCTTCAACATATGAATCTGAGGGGACACAATTCACCCATAACACCTCATTACCACATTTCAGTGTGGTCTTTTCTTTCTTTCTCCTTTTTTCTCTTTTCTTGGTTCCCTATTTCAGTTTCCATTGCCATGTCTTCACAGAGGAAGGAATCCCCCTAAGGAATCTCCCTTCCCCCAAGGAACCCACGCATGCAAACTTCCATTTCCAGGTCATTTTTCCAAACTCACTTCAATAATAAACACACATATGTATACATTAATTTATACCCATACATACATACAGAAGGACTTTTAAAAGGTAACAAAATGGCATATATGATATATAGCATATCCATAAGCACACACAAACACACACATATACATATTTATAGATCTAAGACAAAAACAAAGGAGGTAGTAAGGAAGGTAGAATAGTTTGTAAATGTTATATGCTTGATAAAGTTGAAACGGGAGTGGAAAGGAGACAGGAGAAAATGGAATAAGCTCATTGTCTTGTAGGTAACAGATAAGATACAAAGGATATAACTGAAAGATGACAAATCAAATAGCAGAAGCCTAAGTAAGGAAAAGGAAAAATAAGAACATATAAAAGGTATAATATGTAGGTAAAAACCAGAACAAAAGTATAAGCCTTTTCTAAATATCAAAAAAAAAAATTTTTTTAAGCAAAAACAGATTACACAGAGAAAACCTCCCCAAAAATATAACAAAATACACACAACATCAACTGGACAAGCATAAGGATGACCTTAAATCAGATAATATTAATGTAGATCTTATAGAGACATATTAGGCTTTACACTCTGATCATTGAAAATACACTTTCTCAAGCACACATGAAAAAACTGCCAGTTTACAAGTAAACCACAGTAAGTTTTATAAAGTAGAACAAATATGAACAGCATTCTCTGATCCCATTGCAGTAAAACTAGAAATAAATTATAACAATAAAAAAGCAACAGAGGTACTTGTGTCTGAAAATGGAAACTCTCTATAAACAAGCCTTGCAATACAAATCAAAATTTGGAATTTCTGAATAAAATAATGATAATGAAAACACTAGCTGGATAGGGCTAGGTGAAGATACTAATAACGATGGCAATGACCACAACAGGGCAATGGTCAGTATTTACTGAGTACTTCATCCTCCTTTTGTGAGCCAGAGATTTTTCCACATATTTAAATCAGGTATATACATAACTACACATAAAAATAATTACACATAAATGTTTAAGTGTGATCCATGTATTAATTGGGTAGGGCTTCCATAACAAAGTACCACAGATGGAGTGGCTTAAACGACAGAACTTCATTTCCGCACACTTCTGGGGGCTGGGAGGCCAAGTGTTGGCAGGACTGACCTCTTCCGAGGCCACTCCTCCTTGGCTGGTGAGCAGCTGCCTTCTTCCAGGGCCTTCCCATGGTCCTCCCTCTGTGGGTGTCTGTTCCCAATTTCCCCTTTTTGGAAGGACACCAGTCATACTGGACTACATCATTAAATTACATCATTCAACTTTAATTACCTCTCGAAAGGACACATCCCCAAATACAGTCACATTATTAGGTCTACTGGGGGGTGAGGACTTCAACATATGGATGAGGGGGAACGCAATTCACCCATAACACCCCATAACCACATTTTATTGTGGTCTTTTCTTGCTTTCTCCTTTTTTCTTGGTTGCCTACTCCAGTTTTCATTACCACATCTTCAGAAAGGAAGGAATCCCCTTACATAATCTCCCCTTCCCCAAGGAATCCATGCATACAAGCTTTCATTTCCAGGTCATTTTCCCAAACTCATATCAATAATAAACACACATTAATTTATACACATACATACATATAGAAGGACTTCTAAAAGGTAAAAAAAATGATCCACCCCTTTCTGCATTTTAATTTTCTTCTTAGAGCAAACCTCATGCATCTCCATGAGAAACTCAAGCACACTCATTCTAAGGGCTGCACAATACTCAGGTGTAGGTTCTGCAGTTTGTTCACCTATATAAACACCCCAAGTACATGCATCCATGTGCACTGGTGCTCTTATTTCTGTGGGATAGATTCCAGAAGCAGGGTTTCTGATCTGAAGAATATGCATATTTTCCACTTCAATAGATGCCACCGGATTGATTTCCAAAATGGCTGTAACATTTCACATCCCCACAAAGCAGGAACATTACTTCCCTTTAAAGCTCAAGAAGCTGAAGGGTAGAAAAATTTGGGAATGTGCTCAAGCCCATCAGTGGCAGAGCTGGGATCCAAACTACACCTTCCCCACTTCCAAACCAGTGCTTTTTCCACCCCGGTGCTCGGCCTCCCAATGTGACTGGCACCTGTCCTTTGGCAACCAGGTGTGTGAGTTTCAGGTGGGTTAAGAACTGGTCTTCTCTTGACCCTCCCATCCACTAAGCTGGCAGTGCCTCCCTGCACCCTCTCAGGTCACAGCTGCTGGGCTTGTACTATTTACAACGTATAATGGCCCACTCATAAAAGTATAATGATGTACCATTTGTAAGAATAATGATACTCCAGGAGCAGAAGTGGCTGCTGGAGCTTGATGCCACTAAATTTTATCTGAGAAGTCACAAGAGATTGCTATTATAATGAGAAATATGGGCACTCTTCTACCCAATCAAACACATTACCCAAGCAAATGCGCCAAGAAAGCAGATGGGAAAAGAGAGGCAGGTAAAAGGTTCAGTTTTGTTATCACATCTCTACTCTGTTAGTTATTATTTTTTGTAAATAACTCACAAATGCACCATTTACCAGTCCTGCCCACTTAGTCATTTTCTGAGAAGGAGGGAGTGAGAGAGCGAGCATTAATTTTAAGAACAAACAGGCTGAAGTGTCTTTCTGTAGCTCTTGTCAATGGAGTTCATTTTGGGAATCCAATTATGCCTCTGGACATGCACATTGGAAAAGGTTAGGGATAATAATTCAAACAGCATCGCTGTAACAACATCCTTTCCAAACAGATTTGAGAGAAAACAAACAAGTTTCTGTTTTGACCACAGGGGGAAACCAGCATGGCATCCGGATCCTTTCTCAGTGCACAGGAAAGAAGTTCTGCCTTTTTGTGAGTTTCAGCAAGAGAGACATGAATATAATATTTCACTCTCTGCTTGGAAAGCAGAATGGTGAGTGGTCAGGTTGACATGGGAATAGTCAAATAGGGCCAGAGCATAAAATTCAATAGGTCTACTTTACACTTGACCATGAGCACATGAGCACCAAGACAGGAATGTCTAGGTGTCTGTGGCCCATAGGGAACTTGTAAGAAAATGAAAAGCAGAAATATCAGTGATCCAGTTCTGCATGATGGGGCAATACTGTGTAATCCCTTTACCTTACAGCTTCCGTTTTAAACAGTTCTCTAAATAGCTGAGCTTTTGTTTCTTTTCTTTAATAATTGTTACAGTCATTGGAATGAACGTTTTCGTTTGAATTTTAAAATACCCAGGAAGTGGAGATTAGGGGGAAGAAATGCAGAATCTAATCCTTGTAGTTTGGAATCTACTACAGAATGCAGAATCTAATAACTACTAATCCTTGTAGTTTGGATCTATATGTAGTCTTCTTCAGTGAGTCCCATATTTGCTCCATTTCGTGTCACCACTTGCTATTAATTTCCACGTGGCTAATGATATCAATGACAAATGATTGCATAGCATCTTCAACTTTTTCTAAGAGCAGTCTTTTTACAACTTCTCAGTGGGACAGGTGAAATAGATGTAATTATCCCTGATTTGCAAGTTAGTGTACAGAGCAATTAAACCACCTAGGCAGGGACCCTTAGCCAGGAATAGTCTCAGGAAGGACCTGAGCTTCCAGGTGCCTAGTACAGATGCCTTCCATTATAACATACTTTGTACAAATAGCAACAGAGTCGCAATCAGTGTTTATCACCTTCTGTATGACATACCCAAGTTCTACAATAACTACACACCATTACTAGTGCTGATTGAGCAGGATCATGAAGCCATCCATGCTATGATGGGTTGGTGCATGGGAAGAAAGGTGCGTTAATATACAAGTGATAGTATTTCCCACTCCTGCAAACCTCAGGGCCCTTGTTCTCCATTTTGAACACAAACTCACCTACACCCAGTTCCATCCACCCAATCTCAGGGTTATGTCCTAGAAGATATTTCTTAGGATTGAACCATGTCTAACATTCCTGTTATCTTTGTTTCTATCTTCCTCAGTGTTTGCTCCCCAACCTTCATCGTTTCAGTGAGGGAACATCCCAAATCCTGGAGCACCTTCTTACCAGTCTGCCTGACTCCACAATCCATTAATCCAATCAGTCTTCTAAGATGCTGAACTCTTTTGCTCTTCAGCCTTTCTACTGAACTCTGAAAATCTCTTACTGTGAATCAATCCAGCTTGAATTTGAAGCCTGAACCCCGCTGAAGTGAATGTCTCTACCCATAAATCTTAGTGCCACTAAGGTTCTTGAATGTTCAATCTCAACTGGCCCATCTGTGTAGCTTTGCAAACCATTGCCTCATTGCTCAGCGCCCTATCCCACTGCACACCATTATGTGAGTGGTGCCTCTAGTGGTGTACAATGAAGCAGGACCGTTCGCAGCATCCTTCCTTGTTCCCCTCACCAGTTACTTTCAACCTTCAAAACTAACTGCAAGTCACCTAATGAATATCAATTCTCTCACTCATTGAAAATGATGACTTCATAGTGCATTAATAATTTGAAACCATGTCATAAGGCAGACCTCTGTCTTGTAATCCTCAACCTAAAGTACTGTCTATATCCACCTCCATCCTTCTCTCCTTCCTTCCCACCTCAAAACATGGGCTGTCTTTTCCACAGCTCTTCCAGCCTCCCATCAAAGCTCAAGATGGCATGTCTCTCTGATACCCTGTCACATGAATCAGTTCCCTACTTCCCTAAATCATAAGCCTTTCCCTCTCTGTTTATCCATCCCCCTTGACTTATAAACACGTTCAAGTCTTTCATGGTCAGAAACAAGGCAAAACTCACCCTGTGTAACAGATCCTGTGAGCATGCCACCCAGATATCCTTAGTTCCTTCCATTTCAGGGCACAGCAGCATGGCTTCAGACTGCTAATATCTGCATCTTTTTGCCCAAGGGTTTCTTTGGGCACTGGAGACTATTCTTTCATTCAGCAAGCTGAAAAATTCCATGGAATTAATGAACCACCCCTTACTCTGCAGCAGCCTTCCCCCATCAATCAATGGCAATTGGCATATGAAGGGGGTGGTAATTGGCCTATAAAATGGTAAAGGGGATCAAGAGGCAAAACTTTCAGTTACAAAATAAATAAGTCACGGATGAAAAGTCAACAGCGTGGGGAATATATCCATAATACCATAATATCTTTATATGCTGACAGATGGTAACTACACTTGTGATAAATGCTTTATTATGTATATAATTATCAAATCACTATGTTTTATATCTGAAACTAATATAATAGTATGTTAACTATACTTCAATAAATAAATAAATACCCCAGCTCTATGACCCATTGGATGGGATAAACTCTAAGGCACGTGTTTTTGATATTGTTGCCGATAATTCTCTGATAGGCTTAAACTCCAGTTGCCCCAAATGGTAACTTGATCAAATTTACACAGTTTTTCAGTACTTCCTTCTTTCCCTGCCCCACTTTGGTACTTCTCCAGAAGTATTTCCCGGGATTCCCTCCCAAATATACTACTTGCTCTTGAATCCATGTTTCAAAGTCAGCTTCTGGGAAAAAGAAAAACAGACCAAGATACCCTCCAATCTTCTGTCTATGTCTAGTTACCACATGCCCTTTCACTCGTTCCATGCTAAGGCTCATGAAAAATAATCATTTCATGAGGACTTTGGGTTTTGCTACTAATACAGACAACCCCAAACAGCTTAAACTAATTAAGCATTTCCGTTTTCTCACGTGTGGATCATTTGGGAGCTATGCATTCCGAGGCTGACGTGGAGGCTCCGTGACTTCATCAGGGACTCGGGCTCCCTCTCTCTTTGCATACAGTCATTCTGCATGTGTCCTAGGCACTGCATGGTTCCCGAATGGCTGGATCACCTCCACTTCTTCTCCAGATTTAAGGAAGGAAGACACAGATGGAAGGAAAAGAGGCCAAAGGTCCATGCCAGCGAAGTAGGCCCTTTTCTCAGAGACCCTTCCTCAAACCGTCATCCAAGAATTTCTCATGTTGTTTTGGTCAAAACTTTGATCACATTCAGATTCAAAGGAGACTGGAAGGTTTTGTTGTTTTTGTTTTTAAAAATCTGGGCTTTTTATTCTAACAGTGTTGGCGTTCTGGTATCAAAAGGAAGAATGGATAGTGGGTAGATAAGCAGCCATCTCTGCTGTTGAGGTCTATATGATCAGTTGCAATTTCTCTTCTACTGTCAGCTGGCTTCCAGTACTCTATAGAAAATCTCTAAGCTTACAAGGCCTGCCTACCTCCTGTGCATAGTAGCCAACTTTCAGTCCATTTCTGATTGACTTCCCTGATGTCTTATTGACTCCCCCCTGTTTTACCACATTTGTACACATTTCCTGGAATTGAATTGGATTTAAATGTCCTTATCCAATGCTTCCACTTTCCAAGGTCAACAGCTTTATGTTAAAGCTTGTTAGGAATGGATGGAGAACAAAGAGGAAACGGTGGAGAGGATAATTGTTACATTCTCCCCAGATATCCTGAAATCTGGGAAGTTAAGAATTTACTTATTTGTTTTAGCTTCTATTTATTCACTTGATATGTGTGTGCACTTGGCCACCTGCACCCTGGGACAATGAGGGGCTCTCACCCCTAGTAGTTTTGCTTCCAAGGACTCCTCTCAACCTACTGGAACCCACTTTGCCTGCATGAACAGAGAAAGAATTAGAAGTGCTAGAAAAACATTCCTTCTCTAGTGCATACAGGAGTATAAAAACCCCAGCTCCATGGCCTCAGAAAGTGACAGCCCAGAGGTGTGACGTAACCCAGAGCTCCCTGGGGGATCAGACCACAGCTGCCCTCTGCTTCACCTGAGGCCTTCCTCCTGTGCCCTGCTTGCCTGCTCCCTCACTGGCCTTCACTTCCTTCATAAATCACTTGCACCCCTCTGAGGAATCAATATTAAGACAATTGGATAATAAATATTTGTTGGACAGAAAGAACTGAACAAAACCAAACAAGTCTTTCAAGATGCATTGCTACACTAAGAGAGTTTTTGAGGTTTCATATCACCTTTCTAAATATGAGAATGTTTCTGGGAAGTAATATTTTGCTATAGTTCATAAATGTTAAGAAATCCAATAGCAAGGGTCTCCTGCTCACGTGGAGTTTAGCAGGGCTCCTAAGGGCAATCAGTGCGTTCCACAGGTGCCCAGCTCTCTCCCTGGCAATTTCCTGATGATAGCTTCCACCCAGTGAGTAAGCAGTGTCCCACCACAATTTTAGGGAGCTTCCCAGAACCTTTCTAGCAAATTCATCAGGCATCTCAACTGGCTTTTCAGAAAGTCAATGGCACCCACTACTCATCCCACTGGGCTGTGTCTCTAAGGAAGTTCTGTACTTTTTGATGCCCAGAAGGCACACAAGATAGCAGTGTGGATCCTAAAGAGATACCTCTCCACTTTGATCAGTAAAAAGTATTTAAAAATCTACAAAACCAAAAAGGAGTCAAGATGTAATGACATTTCCTTATGGAAGCAAGGTAAAAGTTACCCCCAGGATGACATCTGCCTACTTATTTGGGTGGGGGTGGGAGGGGAGAATGGGAAAGAAGGAAGAAGTGAATTGTATAATTTCCCACTAAATTGAACTGAAAAATAATAAAACAACTGTTGCACTTAGTCGGGAGGCAGCCAACAGGCTCATCCTAAAGACAATATTGCAGCAGTGAGGCTCTTGGCAGAATCAATTCCCCTACAACCTGGAGACGGTTTGTCTCAAGTCGTAATGTGTGTCATCCCCTAAACAAGTCCCCCCCTACTCTTAGTGGGGGAAAAAATCATTACACGGAGAAGGTGCTTTCAAAAGGAGGGCATTTGAATTTTGAGCAGTGATGAAACAAGCTTCACAAGAGTTGGTGTCAGAATTGAATGACGTGTCTGATGTCCACTTTGACTCCTGGTGCATCAAAAGACAAAATATGGTTTTGCATGCATTTCAACAGTCCATTTCTCTGTAATGCTACACTGCTTTGAAAAGCATGTTCTGTTAGAAGGAAATAACACACAAAGGGAGGTGGGCTGCCTGGGGATCTACTATATGGGAATCCCTATGACTTGCTTAAAATTATTAAAAGAGCAGGGCATAGGTATGTGTCTTCCATTTGTCCCCTAAACCTCAGGACCTCCTGGAAAGGCAAGGAGGAGAAATTTCAGCTTAGAACCCTCAGCTTCAGAAACTCTCCACTTTGGTTTTGCATATATTCAATTTCCCAATGGTCCACTTGTAAGTGATCTTTACTCAGGGTGCTTGGTCATTTGTTCGCTGGCAGGTCATTTCCTTAGATGCAGGCAGAAGGCAATAGAAGACCACAAGCAATCTTCACCTCGAGAGCCTTGTCCTCAGATAGAGCTGCACATAAACCAATCACATAGAATGACAAGATGACCGCAGTCCTTTCCCCTTCCCTATATGCTTGCCCTTTGCATTATGGCTTTGCAGCTACTCCCATGGAGAAATAATGTTTATTTCACCTCCGTCTGAATTCTGTATCTGGCTGCGAGCACCAAAACGTGGTAAAAGTGACACTGTGCCAGGCTGTGCCTCAAGAACTTTGTACTCTTCTGCTCGCTTCCTTGGGCCGTGACTCCTGCTCGCTTCCTTGGGCCGTGACTCCACCGTGTGAATAAGCCCGAGCTGACCTGCTGGAGGATGTGGCCTGCAGCTAAGTGAGCGCAGTTGTCCAGCCAAAGCCGTGAGAAAGCCCAGCCACCATAGCAAACCTGGCCACCTGGCTTGCAGCTCATCACAGATACATGAAGGAATGCTGTCAAGACCAGAACCACCCAGCCAGGCCTCAGGTACACTGTTGACCCACAGACCTATAAGCTAAAGAAACAAGGACTGCTTTGAGTTTCTAAGTTTGGTGGGTTTTTTAATGAACAGCAGGTACCTGATATGCCATCTCAGAATGAATTCTGTTATCAGTCAGAAGATCTGACAACTCTTCCTCCCCAGCTGGGAGAGTCCAGACTCTGTCCAGTTGGGTGATCATGGGCTCAAGTTCTGCGGCTCTGGAGCTAAAACTGGGGCTCCTCCAGGGCTGAGCTCAGAATGCTTCATAAACCAGATCCCATCCAAATGCAGAACATAAGTCAAAAGCATGGTATCTGAACACCAGATACCAGTGAATATTCCAGAAGGCATGTGGGGTTCGTGAGCAGGAAGCAAGCCAATGGGAGAAGACGAGGAACGGCTGGTGCTTCCATAGCTGCCTCCTGCCTGGTGTGTGCTCCACGGGCGCAGACACTGCTTGGCTTTCTCAGCACGATCGAACACACAGGAGGAGTGCAAGACATATTTATGGGGTAAATACATGGCCTGACAACTCATACTTGGATCTGCTGTGGAGCAGACAAGAAGTATGGGGCTTTCTTCCTAGAGGACATTTGCCCAAGTGATTATAGAATCCACTACCTTAATATTAAGACATATACATGTAGCATTTTCTATGGGTGATACTGCTCAAATCATTTAGCAGATAACCATGTAATTCTCTTAGTCGGCATATGAGGCAGACATGAACCTTATCCATACTTTCCCCATGAAGAGCTGATGTACGGAGCATTATGTAGTTTGCCTCAGGACATGTAACTGGGAAGCAGCCGAATGAACAATCAAGCTCCCAAGTCTGTGTGCTGAGGTCTCCTTATGCTGCCTCTTTGAAATCAACACAATCGACATAGGCCTCAGAAAGTCCTTAGATCAACCCCTTCTTTCTATAGATGAGGACGCCTGGGCCCAAGAAATGTACATGACTCTCAAAATCACAAAATTAATTGCAGAGGCTGGACAAGAATATACATCTTCTGACTCACAGTTCAGTATTTTTCTTCTCTGTACCACACTGATGATGTGAAAAGCTATTTCATGGGCATTTTTAAATCCAAAGGGGTTTGGAATGATGTGACATCATAAACTCTGAATGCCAGACTCAAGAAGGAATGACCTATAAGATGAGCGAGAGAGAGAAGAGGGGAAAAGGGAAGGGGACAAACACTAGACTTTCTGGGCCATAGAGGGTCAAGTGAAGTCACAGCAGAATGTGGTCCCACCCACAGACTGAAATCTGGCAGGGATTCCCAAAGACTCAAGTTTCTTGTTTATCATATATGTGGAGGGGTGTGGAGTATTAGCACAGAGCTCCTAAAAGGTTAGCATGCCTAGGAATCCCCTGAGGATCTAATTAAAGTGCAGGTTCTGATTAAGCTGTTCTGGGCAGGGGTGGAGATTCCGCAGTTCTAACAAACTCCTCAGTGACACCAGTGCTGCTGGTCTGTGGGCCAGTCTTTGAGTAACAAGGATCTAGGGCACTTAGCTGGGTTCTTCAAATAAGGTTGAAAATCCTGATACAGACAAATTCCACACAAGGACCAGAGACAATGTGTTAAAGTGTGGTCAGAGGTCATTTAGAGATCTGGGTGTATGAGATCTATAAATACAAATGCAAATATCAATATGCACAAATGTAAAATAAAGTTCAGGTTTTTAAAATGGAGAAAATATCCTTAAAGATGACTAGCATTACATGTTACAGACCACCAGGCTTTATGTGCCTTGTGATGTGATTCAATAGGAAGCACTCAGCACCATGTATGGAATATCCTTGCCAAAACCAGCATCTAACGACCCATTTAGAGGAATCATGAGGGACCAGAGGAACATGTGAAACACTCACGGGGTTCAAAAAATCCAGATCAGAAATTCTATAAGGCAAATGATCTGATATTTTCAACAAAATGCATGTCAAGGAAAACCAAGAGGAGAGACTCAGAAGTCTCTAAAGAGTCTTAAAAGATGCATCAGCCAAACAGAACATGAGGACCTTGTTAGGACCCTGACTCAAACAAACCATTAAAAAAAAAAAAGAAAAGTTTTATGAGACAATCCAGAAAATTTGCCACTACTGGTCATTTGGTGATATTAAGGAATTATCATGTTTTGAATTTAAAATGATACTGTGGTTTCTTTTTCGAACAAGCCTGTTTTTGTACATAGATACTAAAATATTTGCAAGGAAATGATCTCGTGCCACTCAAAGCAATGTGGTGACTGGGGGAGGTATGGACGGGGACAGAGAGCAAACAGGTTGGCCAGAGGAATAAGCGTTGAAGCTGGTGGTGGGAACGTGGGGTTAATAAACAGATTTCTCTGCTTTTCTGTAAGTTTAACATTTTACAAATTCAAGGTTGTAAATACATAAACAAATGTAAGTAAATACATAAAGAAAGAAGGAAAGAGAAAGAGAAAGAAAGAAAAGGAAGGGAGGGAGGGAGGGAAGAAGGGAGGAAGGGAGGAAGAAAAGGAGAGAAATGTACAAAGAGAGCAGTCTCTCATCCAAGTTCTCTCCAAAATGAGTAGATTCAGCAAACTGATGATTCCAAATTCAATACCAGGTAAGATTTTAGGACATATTGTTGAAATGGTGAAAGTTGAATTTGAAGAAAAAAGAAGCATAAAGCTGAGATCACCAGGCCTGACTAAGGGTGGGTTGCTCAAGAAGGCCCCTTTTTATTACAGCTTCTTGACAGGACTACCAGAGACACCCAGTAGATATAAGGCCTCTGGGTTCAGCAGAACATTTGTCAAAGTCTCTCATGATCTTTATAAAGAACGTGGAAATTGTGACTCGGATGATAGCGTGGCAAGGTGGATTTACGACTGGTTGAACGTCCAGCCCCAGGAGGGAGGGATTAGGAGCCCACACCAGGCTGGGAGCAGCCCTTTAGGAGAAGGCTGAAGAGTCCTACTCAACATGCTGTTGTTTTTCATCACTGACAGACGGAGATATACAAGATGCATTGGTCAAATTGACAGGAGGCAGAAAGCCCAAGGGACAACCTTTGAATATTTTGATGACAGAATTATTATCTAAAGATATCTCAACAGACTCAACAGCCTACAGCAAACGCCAGTGTTAGCAAGCTGAAATCAAACAGTCAGCCAGGAAAGTCAAAATGAGGAAGAGACAGAAGCTTCTGCCTAACACAGAAGCGTGTGAGGAAAAGGCTTGTCCATTAACCAAGGACACCTAAGGCACTTGTAAGATGAAGATGGCTGGGACTCTTGCCTCCGAATTTTGTCATCATCCTCTCCCGGTTTGAGAAGCACTGACTTTAAGATTTTCTCTTACTGTAAACTCCATATGAATCAATAATGGGAGTGGCTGCCAAAGCTAATCTGATCTGCTGATTTGATTTTAGGGTACATTAAAACAATTACTTTTCCTGAAGAGGAGAGGGATGAAACAATAACTGGAGAAGCATCTCCTATTGGTGAAGCATCCTGCTAGGGATTTTACACACACTATCTTATTTAATAGCCCCATTACCCTTTCTATGTGTGCGCTAATGACCTCATTGCATAGTCCAGAGTGGCTCAATGACTTGGCTGAAGTCACACAGCTGGTGAGCATCAGAGCTGGGATGCAAACGGAAGCCCCACTGTGCCGGTGTCACTTAGGAACACAAACGCTTGCTCCCAAACTGCCTGGGCTGGCAGGCCCAACAAAATACTAAGCTCAGTTCTGGTTATCATACTTTTGAAGAGCATCAGCAAATACTTAGCATGTGTCTAAAAATGGAGCCAGTGTCGTTGATCAGGCCAAGGAGGGGACAGCACATCCAACGAGGAGGAACAGGCAGGCCATTTGCCTATCACAGCAGGGGCTTGGTAGGTGTTTGCTGAGAAGCTGACTCTAGCTTGAAACAGGAGTTTCATGAGGTTTGCTGCTTTGGTTATCTATTCTGCATATCAAACTATCCCAGAACACTGGCTCAGAACTCCAGCAGCCACTTATGGCCATCCTCTCCCCTGGTCTCCCCAGCATGGTGGTTCCCGGGCAGTCGGATTCCTCCTGTGGTGGCTTGGAAGGTAAAGTCTCAAGTATGAGAGAGTCTGGGGTAGCTCGATTGCCTCTTCTAACCTAGCCAGTAAGTAACAGTGTGACTTCTCCTGCATTGTTAATGTCAGGTCAGTCACAGAGGCCCCCCGGTTTCAAGGGGAGGGTACCTAGACTGTACCCCTGAAGCAGGAGGGGAAAGATTCTGGGAGAGCTTACAGGACCAGAAATGTTGTTGCAGCCATTATCATAGAGCAGAATCTGCTACATTCACCTGAGAATATTTGGGTGGGAGTGGAGGCTGGAATCACTGTGGACAGAGAGGGTGGAGCTAGATTAAGTTATAGAAAAAAGTACAATGGAGAAAGACTTTGGTTCAATAAAGGAAGATGTTTTAAAGGTGTTGGATTCTCTTAAAGTGTAATAAGTTTCCTGCCACTGACATATTAAGCCTGGGCTGTCAGAACATGTCTAGGGGTCGATAGAGTAAGGCACCTGATCCCCCTGGCTGAGTGCATCCCAAAATCTGCTAAGGCGGCCAAAGGCCAAATTAGGGGCCAGTGGCTAGAGCAGGAGGTTTTGTGTGCCCGCTGGGGTACTGGTACGCTGCAGGGGAAGAGAGGCTGCTGGGGGAGGCCCTGGCCTGGAGGACCACGTGGGCAGGAGGACTTCAGCATCACAGGGAGGATTTGAAATAGGATGAACAACAAGGTGCCTTCTGAAGCCTAGACAATTCGAATCTCATGGAACTATGCAGTAAATGATCACCAGTCTCTAGGTATTTATAAATCAAGAGTACTACCATGGCTCCCTGGATGCTAGATGAGTCTTGACAGAGTCAGTATTTTCTGCCTTCTAATAAATACTAACTACCTGAGTCCGTGCATGCCGTCTCAGGCCGTGAGAAGCCAGAGCTGGGATGCACAGTCCTGTCGCCTCACACATCAACTCACCACACGGTTTTGAGAAGGTTCATTTCAGAGTCAAAATCCTGATGAACATCTTTTTTTTTTTTTTTTAGATAATTATTTTTTATTGAAGGGTAGTACAACACAGTGATTCAACATTTATATACATGATAATTCTAGGTACCAGCTATCACCATACCAAGTTGTTACAATATTTTGACTATATTCCTTATGCTATACATTATATCCCGGTTACTTATTTATTTTACAATTGGAAGTGTGTGTGTGTGTGTGTGTGTATATATATATACATATATATATATATATACATATTTTTTGTGTGTGTGTGTGTGTGAGGGCATCTCTCATATTTATTGATCAAATGGTGGTTAACAACAATAAAATTCTATATAGGAGGGTCAATGCTCAATGCACAATCATTAATCCACCCCAAGCCTAATTTTCATCAGTCTCCAATCTTCTGAAGCATAATGAACAAGTTCTTACATGGAGAACAAATTCTTACATAGTGAATAAGTTACATGGTGAACATTACAAGGACAGTCATCACAGAAGCTTTCAGTTTTGCTTATGCATTATGAACTATAAACAGTCAGTTCAAATATGAATATTCATTTGATTTTAATACTTGATTTATATGTGGATACCACATTTCTCTCTTTATTATTATTATTTTTAATAAAATGCTGAAGTGGTAGGTAGATACAAGATAAAGGTAGAAAACATAGTTTAGTGTTGTAAGAGAGCAAATGTAGATGATCAGGTGTGTGCCTGTAGACTATGTGTTAATCCAAGCTAGACCAGGGCAATAAAACATCCACGTATGCAGAAGATTTCTCTCAGAACGGTGGGGGGGGTGGTTCTAAGCCTCACCTCTGTTGATCCCCCTTTTTCTCACCTGATGGCCCCCCTGCAACTGTGCCTGTCTTAGGTTATTCTTCCCTTGAGGAATCTTACCCGTCTCTGGCTAACCAGTCATCTTCGGGGGCCATACAGGGAAATGTTAAGTTGGTAAGTGAGAGAGAGGCCTTATTGTTTGAAAAGGTTAGCTTTTTACTTCTTTGCATATTTATGCCCTGTGGCTTCTATGCCCAGCATTTGTCTTGAGGTATCTTTACCACTTGGAAGAATTATGATACTCGGTAAATTCGATATGAGGCACAAATTCTATTTAAGGGTTGTAGTTAGGAAGGAAGAAGAAAAGCTATAGAAGTAGCAGGCGGAAGAAAACATGGGAAGATTGATTATTTCTTTGACATATCTTCTTGTAGAGTAACTTCAGCATGTATAGGTTTTAAACTACTAATTAAATTGCACGCACACATTAACATAATAGGAGTACAGTTACGTTACCAAAGCATACCTGTAATTACCAGCCATCTCCAGTGAAACCAAGAAAACCAGTTAGGCACCTTAGGCATTTGTGAAAACTTATCTATGATACGGTGGATATTGTCCAACTGAACTTGAACAGTCTGAGAGAAATCAGACAAATTAAAACAGTCCATTCCTGGGGACTGTTCACATCCCATATGTTCTTTTAACAGTAAATAGTCTGTAGTTGTAAGATTTTGGAGCGCTACAATTTGCAGTTCTCCTAATTCTTGGTTGAGTTCCAACAGTGTAGATCCAGTCAAATTTGTTGTTTTACTATATGCACAGGCCAGCTTAGATATCTCCTTCATTCCCATGGCAAGTCCAGGAGCTGGTGGGATGAATGCAGCAACAGCTGTAGCAGTGCGTGGATCTTTGTTGGGGTTTTTTGATGATCATCTGGCATGAGTCTTCCCGAGAGTGCTGATGTTGGAAGTTCTTTTTCATATCATATCTTAGTTCATTTTCGGGGTAGCCCAATTAGGCTTTGATCCTCTGTATAAACACAAACAGACCCTTTGCCTACACTTTTATATGCCCTTTATATCATTGTGTAGAACTCATTGGAGTTCACCACACAGGAACTGCTTTTTTTTTTTTCTCATTAATCTACACTTACATGACGAATATTTTGTTTACTAGGCTCTCCACTATACCAGGTCCCCCCTATATACCCCTTTACAGTCACTGTCCACCAGTGTAGCAAAATGTTGTAGAATCACTACTTGTCTTCTCTGTGTTGTACAGCCCTCCCCTTTCTCCCACCCCCCCATGCATGCAAATCTTAATACCCCCCTTTTTCTCCCCCTCCTTTATTCCTCCCTACCTACCCATCCTCCCCAGTCCCTTTCCCTTTGGTACCTGTTAGTCCATTCTTGAGTTCTATGATTCTGCTGCTGTTTTGCTCCTTCAGTTTTTCCTTTGTTCTTATATTCCACAGATGAGTGAAATCATTTGGTATTTCTCTTTCTCTGCTTGGCTTGTTTCACTGAGCATAATACCCTCCAGCTCCATCCATGTTGCTGCAAATGGTAGGATTTGCCCTTTTCTTATGGCTGAGTAGTATTCCATTGTGTATATGTACCACGTCTTCTTTATCCATTCATCTATCGATGGACATTTAGGTTGCTTCCAATTCTTGGCTATTGTAAATAGTGCTGCGATAAACATAGGGGTGCATTGGTCTTTCTCATACTTGATTGCTGCATTCTTAGGGTAAATTCTTAGGAGTGCAATTCCTAGGTCAAATGGTAAGTCTGTTTTGAGCATTTTGATGTACCTCCATACTGCTTTCCACAATGGTTGAACTAGTTTACATTCCCACCAGCAGTATACGAGGGTTCCCCTTTCTCCACAGCCTCGCCAACATTTGTTGTTGTTTGTCTTTTGGATGGCAGCCATCCTTACTGGTGTGAGGTGATACCTCATTGTAGTTTTGATTTGCATTTCTCTGATAATTAGTGATGTGGAGCATCTTTTCATGTGCCTGTTGGCCATCTGTATTTCTTTTTTGGAAAACCGTCTGTTCAGTTCCTCTGCCCATTTTTTAATTGGGTTATTTGTTTTTTGTTTGTTGAGGTGTGTGAGCTCTTTATATATTCTGGACGTCAAGCCTTTATCGGATGTGTCATTTTCAAATATATTCTCCCATACTGTAGGGTTCCTTTTTGTTCTATTGATGGTGTCTTCTGCTGTACAGAAGATTTTCAGCTTAATATAGTCCCACTTACTCATTTTTGCTGTTGTTTTCCTTGCCCGGGGAGATATGTTCAAGAAGAGGTCACTCATGTTTATGTCTAAGAGGTTTTTGCCTATGTTTTTTTCCAAGAGTTTAATGGTTTCATGACTTATATTCAGGTCTTTGATCCATTTTGAGTTTAGTTTTGTATATGGGGTTAGACAATGGTCCAGTTTCATTCTCCTACATGTAGCTGTCCAGTTTTGCCAGCACCATCTGTTGAAGAGACTGTCATTTCGCCATTGTATATCCATGGCTCCTTTATCAAATATTAATTGACCATATATGTCTGGGTTAATGTCTGGATTCTCTAGTCTGTTCCATTGGCCTGTGGCTCTGTTCTTGTGCCAGTACCAAATTGTCTTGATTATTATGGCTTTATAATAGAGCTTGAAGTTGGGGAGTGAGATCCCCCCTACTTTATTCTTCTTTCTCAGGATTGCTTTGGCTATTCGGGGTCTTTGGTGGTTCCACATGAATTTTCGAATTATTTGTTCCAGTTCATTGAAGAATGTTGCTGGTAGTTTCATAGGGATTTCATCAAATCTGTATATTGCTTTGGGCAGGATGGCCATTTTTATGGTATTAATTCTTCCTAGCCACGGGCATGGGATGAGTTTCCATCTGTTAGTGTCCCCTTTAATTTCTCTTAAGAGTGACTTGTAGTTTTCAGAGTATAAGTCTTTCACTTCTTTGGTTAGGTTTATTCCTAGGTATTTTATTTTTTTTGATGCAATTGTGAATGGAGTTGTTTTCCTGATTTCTCTTTCTGTTGGTTCATTGTTAGTGTATAGGAAAGCTACAGATTTCTGTGTGTTGATTTTGTATCCTGCAACGTTGCTGTATTCCGATATCTGTTCTAGTAGTTTTGGGGTGGAGTCTTTAGGGTTTTTTATGTACAGTATCATGTCATCTGCAAATAGTGACAGTTTAACTTCTTCTTTACCAATCTGGATTCCTTGTATTTTTTTTGTTTTGTCTGATTGCCGTGGCTAGGACCTCCAGTACTATGTTAAATAACAGTGGGGAGAGTGGGCATCCCTGTCTAGTTCCCGATCTCAGAGGAAAAGCTTTCAGCTTCTCGCTGTTCAGTATGATGTTGGCTGTGGGTTTATCATAAAAGTCCTTTATTATGTTGAGGTACTTGCCCTCTATTCCCATTTTGCTGAGAGTTTTTATCATGAATGGATGTTGAACTTTGTCAAATGCTTTTTCAGCATCTATGGAGATGATCATGTGGTTTTTGTCTTTCTTTTTGTTGATGTGGTGGATGATGTTGATGGACTTTCGAATGTTGTACCATCCTTGCATCCCTGGGATGAATCCCACTTGGTCATGGTGTATGATCCTTTTGATGTATTTTTGAATTCGGTTTGCTAATATTTTGTTGATTATTTTTGCATCTACGTTCATCAGGGATATTGGTCTGTAGTTTTCTTTTTTGGTGGGGTCTTTGCCTGGTTTTGGTATTAGGGTGATGTTGGCCTCATAGAATGAATTTGGGAGTATTCCCTCCTCTTCTATTTTTTGGAAAACTTTAAGGAGAATGGGTATTATGTCTTCTCTGTATGTCTGATAAAATTCCGAGGTAAATCCAACTGGCCCGGGGGTTTTGTTCTTTGGTAGTTTCTTGATTACCAATTCAATTTCGTTGCTGGTAATTGGTCTGTTTAGATTTTCTGTTTCTTTCTGGGTCAGTCTTGGAAGGTTGTATTTTTCTAGAAAGTTGTCCATTTCTCCTAGGTTTCCCAGCTTGTTAGCATATAGGTTTTCATAGTATTCTCTAATAATTCTTTGTATTTCTGTGGGTCCGTCGTGATTTTTCCTTTCTCATTTCTGATACTGTTGATTTGTGTTGACTCTCTTTTCCTCTTAATAAGTCTGCCTAGAGGCTTATCTATTTTGTTTATTTTCTTGAAGAACCAGCTCTTGGTTTCACTGATTTTTTCTATTGTTTTATTCTTCTCAATTTTATTTATTTCTTCTCTGATCTTTATTATGTCCCTCCTTCTGCTGACCTTAGACCTCATTTGTTCTTCTTTTTCCAATTTCGATAATTGTGACATTAGACCATTCATTTGGGATTGTTCTTTGTTTTTTAAATATGCTTGGATTGCTATAAACTTTCCTCTTAAGACTGCTTTTGCTGTGTCCCACTGTAGTTGGGGCTTAGTGTTGTTGTTGTCGTTTGTTTCCATATATTTCTGGATCTCCATTTTGATTTGGTCATTGATCCATTGATTATTTAGGAGCGTGTTGTTAAGCCTCCATGTGTTTGTGAGCCTTTTTGCTTTCTTTGTACAGTTTATTTGTAGTTTTATGCCTTTGTGGTCTGAAAAGTTGCTTGGTAGGATTTCAATCTTTTGGAATTTACTGAGGCTCTTTTTGTGGCCTAGTATGTGGTCTATTCTGGAGAATGTTCCATGTGCACTTGAGAAGAATATGTATCCTGTTGCTTTTGGATGTAGAGTTCTGTAGATGTGTATTAGGTCCATCTGTTCTAGTGTGTTGTTCAGTGCCTCTGTGTCCTTACTTATTTTCTGTCTGGTGGATCTGTCCTTTGGAGTGAGTGCTTTGTTGAAGTCTCCTAGAATGAATGCATTGCATTCTATTTCCTCCTTTAGTTCTGTTAATATTTGTTTCAGGTATGTTGGTGCTCCTGTATTGGGTGCATATATATTTATAATGGTTATATCCTCTTGTTGGACTGAGCCCTTTATCATTATGTAATGTCCTTCTTTGTCTTTTGTTACTTTCTTTATTTTGAAGTCTGTTTTGTCTGATACCAGAATTGCAACACCTGCTTTCTTCTCTCTATTGTTTGCATGAAATATCTTTTCCCATCCCTTGACTTTTAGTCTGTGCATGTCTTTGGGTTTGAGGTGAGTTTCTTGTAAGCAGCATATGGATGGATCTTGCTTTTTTATCCGTTCTATTACTCTGTGTCTTTTGATTGGTGCATTCAGTCCATTTACATTTAGTGTGATTATTGAAAGGTATGAACTTATTGCCATTGCAGGCTTTAAGTTTGTGGTTACCAAAGGTTCAGGGTTAGCTTCTTTACTATCTTACTGTCTAACTTAACTCGGTTGTTGAGCTATTATAGACACGGTCTGATGATTCTTTATTTCTCTCCCTTCTTATTCCTCCTCCTCCCTTCTTCATATGTTGGGTGTTTTGTTCTGTGCTCTTTTTTAGGAGTGCTCCCATCTAGAGCAGTCCCTGTAGGATGCCCTGTAGAAGTGGTTTGTGGGAGGCAAATTCCCTCAACTTTTGCTTGTCTGGGAATTGTTTAATCCCTCCTTCATATTTAAATGATATTCGTGCTGGATACAGTAGTCTTGGTTCGAGGCCCTTCTGTTTCATTGCATTAAGTATATCATGCCATTCTCTTCTGGCCTGTAGGGTTTCTGTTGAGAAGTCTGATGATAGCCTGATGGGTTTTCCTTTGTAGGTAACCTTTTTTTTCTCTCTGGCTGCCTTTAATACTTTGTCCTTGTCTTTGATCTTTGCCATTTTAATTATTATGTGTCTTGGTGTTGCCCTCCTTGGATCCCTTGTCATGGGAGTTCTGTGTACGTCTGTGGTCTGAGAGGCCATTTCTTCCCCTAGTTTGGGGAAGTTTTCGGCAATTATTTCTTCAAAGACACTTTCTATCCCTTTTTCTCTCTCTAGCTCTTCTGGTACCCCTATAATGCGGATATTGTTCCATTTCAATTGGTCACTCAGCTCTCTTAGAATTCTTTCATTCCTGGAGATCCTTTTATCTCTCTCTGCATCAGCTTCTCTGCGTTCCTGTTCTCTGTTTTCTAGTCCATTAATGGTCTCTTGCATCTCGTCCATTCTGTTTTGAAGTCCTTCCAGAGCTTGTTTTATTTCTGAATTCTCCTTCCTTAGTTCTTGCATATTTCTCTGCAAGTCCATCAGCATGGTTATGACTTTTGTTTTGAATTCTTTTTCAGGAAGACTAGTTAAATCTATCTCCCCAGGTTCCTTCTCAGGGGAAGATGTAGCAGATGCCGAAGCTGTCTGGGTTAGTCTTGTCTGGATCTTATTTTTTTGCCTTTTCATGTTGACATGTGCTATTGACTGTCAGCTGGGAGGGCCAGACTTTTCACTTGCTCCTGGCCTTTCTTTACTGGGACAACTGCGATCCCTAGTGGCTTGTGTTGGGTAATTGCGTGTAGGCTGGGTCTTTGTGTCTTGCCTGGCTGAAGTGTAGGAATTTTCGTTTCTGTGGGCGTTTTGCCTTAGGCTGTTTCTCTGTTTTTGCAGCGCCTGGAGGGGTAATGGACGGGGGGCGCTGTTTGGCTGTTTACCTCCGTGAGGGGTCTCAGAGATGTTGTCCAGGGGGTTAGTGCGCCTGGTTTTCCCTGTAATTTCCAGCCACTGGGCTGACCTGTGTTGTTTCCATCTAGCTGTTAAATCCCTGTCCCTTTAAGACTTTCAAAAAGCACTCACTTTTTTTGTCCCAGGGGCATCAGCTTCGGCACCCACTCAGAGGTCTTGCTGCCCTGTTTCCCTAGTTTTCAGCCCTCCACGCATGCACTGTGTCTGTGCTCTGGTGCGGGTGGCTGGGGCTGGGTGTTTAGCAGTCCTGGGCTCCCTCTCCCTCCCGCCAGGAGCTGGGGTGATGGTCGCTCAGATCCCGCCGGGCCGGGGGTTGTATCTTACCCCTTTCACCAGGCTCTTGGCTCTCGCACGTGTGGATGTAGTCAGGCTGTTATCCTGTGTCTTCTGGTCTCTCTTTTAGGATTGGTTGTATTTGTTGTATTTTCAAAAATATATATGTTTTTGGGAGGAGATTCCCACTGTCCTACTCACGCCGCCATGTTGGCTCCGCCCTGATGAACATCTTTGCAGCAAGGAGCCATCGTTGGTCTCCTGCAGTGCCAATAAAGGCCTTTGCCCAAACTAGGGGTGAAGAGAAATCACAGCTGTATTACATTCATCCATTTATCTATTCATCTACCTACCTATCCATGCAGGCTGCCAGGAAAGTTAGATATCTTTAGATAAAATAACACAGAGATAAGAAGTTGAGATGAAATTGGTGATGGGCAAAGGCAAATCTGAATTAGCAAAGGAAAGAGGACAAGGACCCCCAAGAGGACAAGTAAAAGGACAAAGAGGACCTCCAAGAGGACAAGGCCACTGGATGGATTTGGTGGCAGGACAGTGAGTCCGGTGAGCAATGGCTTCATGTGTGGATAAAAAACACGGGGGAACAGGTGGGAGTAGTGATCTTGCAGAGACCCAGAAGGACACCGTTTGGCCCATACACCCGTGGCCTCCTGCTGTGCTTCGACAGGTGCACTAAATCCTCGGGCCTGGAATGTCCTCCACCAGCAGTCAGGTTCTAGGCCTCCCTGTGCTTTAGGGAATGGCCTGCTGTGCTGGGCCTCTCGGCTACAGAGTGCATCAATCCAGGAGCAGATAAATGAATTTAAATCCATACTTAGATACAGTTCAGCAGGTGGGGAGTATGATTCACAGCTTCAGCTGACAACCTCTGTGGAGCCACACAGGAGCCAGACTGGGATCTGTTCTCCTTTACTCCTTGATGGTCACCTTCCTGGAGAGAGGCTGGCACCATTATGCGGGTGGCTGGGGGAAACTGAGAAGTCCCAGGCTGAAACAAGACCCAAGAGATCAAAGAGGAAATGGAGAGGGAAACCAAAACTCCCATCCTGCTTTGAATTATAGAATTTTGTAGTTGTAAGTGGTCTAAAAAATTATGTGAACCAATCACTCAGTTGGGAACACTGATGCCATGGAGGAATATTTACCTATCTCCTGGCCATGCCTTTCTATGATCGAGGATTTCTCCAATGTGCACAGTGAGAAGGAATGGGAAAAACAGAATGTGGGAGTGCAGAGTTTTATTTTCCAACCCTTGCCATCTAGAAAGACTGCTGGGTCCCTTTCCCACCCTTGCAGTGTTATATGGTAAGAAGGAAGAAACACTGTGGGCTTAAGAATTCCATGAGCTGATCCCAGTTCCACCTTAACTAGCTCTGGAACCTTCTCTCAGTACCCTCTCTGCTTTTCCCTCTTTATCCCAGAGCCCAGCAGAGTGCAGAGCACTTGAATGATTCTAAAAAAATGTCTGAGGAATGAATAAATGCACTTAAGCTCTAAAATTCCATGCTTCTCTGCTAGTAATAAGACAAAAAAAAACCCCAAAAAACAGAAGCTGTCTTGAATAGAGAAGTTGTTTCATGTACCAGAATGTGGATATATTCAAATGCCTGGATTTGTGTTAAGATAAATGCTGAGTAATTTTTCTAAAAATACTTAAAAAAAAAAAAGCAGTTAACTTAAGGACACTGTGATGCCCCAGATACTCCCTTCATATTATTCATTTTAAAAAGATAAAAATTTCATTTTATTCACTGGAGAGTCAAGAACCCTGGGAGCAGCTTTAGATTGATCTCCCTTTAAGCTTCCAAGATTCTTGCTTCTCAAAGTGGGTTCCCTGGACCAGCAGCCTCATCAATATTACCTGGGAGTGTGTTAGAATTGCAGAAGTTCAGACCCAACCCCAGAGTTTGAATCTGCATTTTCACAAGGTCCCCAGGTGATTTGCCTGCAAGCTAAATTTCCAGAGATGCTGCCACAGATCAGTCCAGTAGGCTGAGATCTTTAGCCAGAACTTCATTTCACCTTGTTGTTTATAGTTCCCCTTTCTTCTATCAAGGAACCTGCCATGTGCATATCACCTATAATATCCCAGATATTATAAGATAAATATCCCAGAGAACAAATACTCAAGAAGCCTTCACAATATTTCACTGCTACTAAATGTTTTTAAACCACAAAAACTGCCATTTCATATATTTCAACATAATGTAATATCTGCCATTTAGTGCTTATAATGCACTAGGCTTTGTGTTAAGTACTTTGGCAATATTTTTTCTAATCCATAAAATACTCTGTGAGATGGATGTTAAGTCCACTTTATAATTCAGGAAGTTCAGGCCCAGGAAGGTTATGTTCCCAGGATAACACAGGCAGTAATAACAAAGCTCCAGATCCGTGCCCAGCTCTGACCCCCCAGGCCCAGTGTTTTGCAAGATGTGAACTCAGACATTGCATGGGAAGTTTTATAACTTATTCCTAGGTACCACCACCTCAGACGTGTTGAATCTGAACTGCTGATGCTAGGACCTAGGAACCTGTATTTTAGTAGCTTCCCTGGGAACTGGGCATGCTTTGAGAACAAATTGAATCATGCTATTTTCATACACTGCGCCCTTCCCAAGTAGGTGATGAAAGGTCACTGGCATAAAAATCTAACTCATTCCAGGGCAGAGTGACCATATAATCCTATTTCCCCAGGACAGACCTGGTTTATGAACGTTGTCATGGTGTAATTACTAAGGGTTCCTCCTTTGATTCTCAAAAGTGCTCTGGTTTCGATGATGAATTATATCGTCACCCTATGTTAGGTTGAAACTGGGCTGGGTTTCTCCTCTGAGAGTATCAGGGGCCGTGTCCCCCTCCCAGGCAGCTCTCTTGAGCTTCTCAGTGAGCTGGGGCAGTCTGGGTCCACCGATGGACTGCCCAGTACCCAGTCTTGCTTTCTCCCTCCTCCTACCCTGGCCTCTCTGGGCCTTCAGCTCCAGGCCAGCAGGGGAGGCAGGATTCCTGCAGCACCCAAGACAATCACATAGGGATGCCCAAGCTGGCAGTCCTTGGAAATTCATAATAGAAACCTTTAAGCAGTTTTGATCTATGCTCTACTGAGACCATTGATGCTTCTCCATTTCTCATCCTCCATGCCACCGGGGGAAGCCTTGCCTGACACCCCTTCTCCATGACTACCTCTGTTGTGTCCCCACTAGGCTATTAAGGCTGGCAGGGTCTGACTCTTCTTTGGATCCCAGTATGTGACACAGAACCAGGCACTGGGTGAAATTCCAACAGATGCTTGCTGACTGTCTAAATGAACAAACTAATGTATTGGCTGGTTTTGGAGCTGTCCTGTCCTTTGGTAATGTCTCTGGAGCTGGTTTTGACAAATTGGGAAAAAAAGAGAACCGGAAAACCAGCAGGCAGAGAATATAATTATGTCAAGACCTTGAGTGAGCTTAGAAAAGAACAAAGTCTAGAAGGTACCTGTAAAGTCAGGACACAAAAAATAAACTGATCTTTAAAGAATTTGTTAGCTTCATCTATTCTCCTTCAACTTCTAGACACCTATTCAGGTAAAGTGTCCCTAAATTTTAAACAGTGGATCTAGTTACAAATGTACTACGGAGCATCCAAAAACTTTGAAAGAACAAAGAAATGAATTTATTCATTATTCCTGCTCAGATGAACATTTTGGTCCATTGCTTCAAATTTACAGACATTCTATCTGTTAATACATCCAGAGGTTGAAGAAAATGTAACTCACACGCTGCTTAAAAAGTCTACCATTCCAGAGTCACTGTTAGACACTGGCCTGAGGGCTCACGTATTCTCATACCACCCTGTGGACAGGCCCCAGTTTTGTGAGTCAGAGAACTGAGCATGTCTTTCCACCAACTTCATCCTTTCTATCAAAGTGAAAGATTTTGACATAGATAAATGTGCACCTACTAAAGTATTTGTAATAGCAAATGTCACTGTAATGAGATCAACCAAACACTTTGCCGTGGGCGGCTGCTTAGGCTTTAGAGAAACAAGCATGGCGGAACTTTCTGCTGATAATACTCATTGTAACAAGATGTGACCACTATTCCTTCCTAAAAGGATCATAATGGATATTGATTCTTAGTTTTAGAGTTTGGCTCATTAAAATACCAAACAGAATTCTATGGGGAATGAGCTATATTGATTGGTTCATTTTGTTTTATGGGTCTGTTTCCTATGTAACATGTAATTGTATTTTATAGTTGCTATAATATGCAAGAATTAAAGACCTAATTTGGCTAAGCAAAAATTGTCTTATAAATTATGAAACATTCTCTCCCATCAAACTCCTGGATAATTAAACAAAATTTTAGCAAACTCTATCTTCATAAATTGTTATGTATTAGGAAAGGAGATGGAATTGTGGCACAGGAACTTTTCTCCTGTTACGTTTTAAGTTTCTTAGAACATAAGCCCCTAGTAATGAGTTCAGGGATTTCAGAGGAGGCTGTTAAATTTTTGCTAAGGTCTATTAAGCTGTCTTTTCTTTCATAGTATTTTGCTTCTAAAATCTCAAAATGAGTTACCATCCATGGTGTACTGGAAAGAGGACAGGTTCTGGAAGTATTCAGGCTTAAATTCAAATTCTGTCCTTTACCATCTGTTTGAATTAGGGCAACTTATTGAATGCGATATTTTGAGATTTTAGAAAGTTGTTTGCCCCCACACAGGTAGATT
Source organism: Manis pentadactyla (assembly GCF_030020395.1). Classification (NCBI taxonomy): domain Eukaryota; kingdom Metazoa; phylum Chordata; class Mammalia; order Pholidota; family Manidae; genus Manis; species Manis pentadactyla. The sequence continues at coordinate 37,890,551 of NC_080032.1, read as the reverse complement.
AAAAATATTTATTCTAGGGCAACTTATTGAATGCGATATTTTGAGATTTTAGAAAGTTGTTTGCCCCCACACAGGTAGATTAAAAATATTTATTCTTTTCTCCCTCCTCTTTTCAGCATCTAGATTGTACCTCTATGCACCCTGATTCTGCACTTGACCATGTAACATGTTTTGGCCAATGGGAAATTACCAAACACGATACAAGCAACAGCTTGAAAAATACTTGCATGATTGGGCTTGCTGTCTCGTTCATCTGTCATAGTTAAGAGAAGAGCATACTTATATCAGTCACCTGGTCCCAGGAGAAGGAGCAGAAATACCTGGAACAGAGCCACCCCCAGCCAAGCTCACCTTACACAGCTGTCTCTTAGCCAACTTCTATTTGTGAAATCAATAAATGATATTGCTGTATGGTGCTGAGATTTTTATCACAGTTAACTGATATAGCCTCTCAAGCTTCCTTTACGCACTACCTTCTCTCATTGTCAAGGGGAATGGCTCTCTGTCAGCATTGCCCTTAGAGGTAAAGAAAGACACAGTGAAGAGTAAGAGATGAGGTAATATGCTGAATGAAAGGATATGCATACATCCCGAGGTAAAACAATTATTTCTATTTGCAAGAGTGAGGTTTGTTGAAACAGGAAAGAATTAATGGTTTCTAGGGAGTGACTGCCTGGAAGACTAAGAACATAGCTTTTATATTATGAAACATATACTAGGGAATGATATTGTTGAAATAGGATAGTACATTAGAAAATAAGATGACAGAGTGGGGAAGAACATGAGGGGAGGTACCAACAACTTAGATGCAAGAGATCTTTCAGTGCCCAGCTGAGTGCCAAAAAGAAAGAGAAAGAGAAAGCCTAAATAAGATTAAGATTGATTTTTTCTTTTTCATTTGTTTAAATCTAAAATACTGTAACTCTCATAGGGAACCTTAGCATCTATTGTAGCCCCCTTAATGGTAGGTTCACAGTGGATGAGGGAACTATCAAGGTAGATGGGCTTAGGGCAGCCTCATAAAGCCGACCAGCTTCAAGGGTGGATGGGAAAAACAGGGAATGGGGCTGTACCCCATCCCAGGGAATCCTTGCACTCAGCAGGGAAGTACTGAGAGAGCCAGAAGAATGAAGAGAACAGCAGGACTGGAAAAGGGGTGTGCAGAGATAGGGAACTCAGGAGCAGGCAGCAGGGCTGAGCCATAAGAATGAGGCTCAGGCAAAGAAAATGGGGGCTTTTCTGCTTTGAAGAGTGTTAGCCATTAAGTCCCTGAATCCCAGTCTTATTTGACAGTGCCCAAAGAATAAACATTACACACAGAAATCTTTGCATCTGGGGATGACACTAAGGTCTTCTGGTAATAAATAACAAGTAGGAGGGAGCTGAAGATCTTTCATGAGGGCTAAAAAGGGACAGGTGAGGTTCAGTGTTGACAAATGTCTGATAAAAGATTTCCAGAAAATTGTGCTCTTTGACAAAACAAAATCAATAGCATCTCTATAGCCAGTTCACTATAGATGATTTTTAAAGGGGATATACCCACAGACAAAGAAAATGGGAAAGACAATGTTAGAAGAAAATAGAAAATGATAGACAAGTGGGAAATGACTCAGTAGAAAAGAGAATCAAGAAGGCTAAAGGTCTCTAGAGAAAGGTACTGGTACTATGCAAAGGGATTCAAATTGTGGGGTCCAGAAACAGTCAGAAATCAGAGCTACCAGGGGAAAAGAAGGGCAGAAAGCAGAAGGATTGGTACAAAGTTTGTATAAAGAGTAGACACCCAGCTGCCCTCTCTTACATCCTCAACCACTAAATAACAATTATTCTCCTACCTAAGAAAGGAGATGGAAGTTTTTTTTCTCTGAAGCAATTGACCAAGGGTGGGTCCAGTTCCTGTATGGTGAGGTACTTTATTAAAAAGAGAAAATTAAGGGACCATCTACCTAACTAAAAGGCACGCTCCATCCTCCTTCCTCTATTAGCTTGCTGCATGCTGGCATACAGGCTTATAAACACTAGGCAGGTGACAAAATATTTCCAGTGAATATAGACTAGCCTTAAGAAAGATCCATAGATTTCCCCCAGTGAAAAGGCCAGCTTACTCCCTATTTAGGCTTCAGTGAAATAGAAAGGCTTGACAAGTATTCATATGTGCTGAGCTTCCAATCAGCTGTTTAGTATTTATCTAAAATATGACTCGATATCCATGTATCATCTGATATGTGTGCTATCAGGCTCTCAACATTAAAGATTGAGACTAGATTGACTGCATGTAGGCCAAAAATAAAAATGCTTTAAATATAAGAGTAATTAATATGTTTCATGTTTAAAAAATGTCTGAAAGTAGGCATTCCATGGTGGGTATGGTGGTTCAGACTCATCAGAGACACAGGCTTCTCCCATAAAGATAACAGTAAACTATCCCATCAAGTCAGTACCTGGCTTCTGGCCTCAACTAACCTCATGGTCCAGGATGACTACTAAATCTCGAGCCATCATGTCCAATTCCAAGCAGTAAGGAGGAAAAGGGGGAAAGGTCAAAACAGAATACCTCCCAACTGAGTTGATTTTCTTTGGGCAGCTTCCCTAGAGGCCTTTCAAAACACATCTACTTACCTTTCATTGGCTAGGGCATATTCACATATTTAGCTAAAAGGGAGGTTGGTAAAGGTAGTCTTTGAGCAGGGAGCATATCCGTCTGCATAAAATTGTTTTATGGAAAAGAAGGAGTGAATGGATTTCTGGAAGACAACCAGCAATCCCAGACAGACACATAGACATGCATGATCACATATACACACAATTACTAAAGAAACTGAAAATAAATAGGGTTGATATACTGAAAGCAGAAGAAAACTAAAAAATACATATATATATATTTTTTTTAGGAAGTTAGAAAATGTTTCACTCATTAATAAAGAATATATTCCTATTTAAAAGAAAATAAAAAATATGAACTGTTTGAAATTTAAAATATGGTACCCAAAAAGAAAGGGGTGTGAATTGAAAGATATAGTTGAAGAAATTTCACATAAAATAAAAGCAAGGATTAAGAAATAGAACAGTAGAAAAGACTAGGAAACTAGAAAATCAGTACAGACAGCTTAATATCCTAGTGGTAAGTGTTTAAGAGAGAGAGATTAGAAAAAATTGATGGAGATATTTTTTAAAATGCTTAGAAGTTTTCTCTCTTCTTCTAAGGATGTGTGTATTCATTTGAGAGTACTTACTTGAATGCCCAATAAAATAAAGGAGAAACATTTACATAAGTTACATTAGCATGAAAAATCACAACCCCAGAAAGACCAGATAAAATTTCCAGAAAGAAAAAAAAAATGAAAGTAACACTAGATGATGGAAGGTAGATTTCAAAGGAAAATGTTTTACACAATCTGAGGAAAAACTGTATTCAACTTAGAATTCTATACCCATGCATACTATCCTGAAAAGAATTAAAATCAGTTGCCTCTGTGGAGTGGGACTCCTGGTGGAGAGAGCCATGTAGGTTACTATTCTTTTTCATGATAAATATTGTGGTGATACCATTTGACTTTTAAACTATGACAACTGTTTTTATGATTAAAGAAAAAAGTAATCATAAATGCAGAAGCAAACAAAAACAAATTGTTTCTATAAGGACAACTTCTGGGTAGCACTTGAAAAGATGTGGGAAAAAGGAAATAACTCACCATTTAAGCACAGCTTCTGCATTCTTGTGCTTAGACTTAATGCATATTCCTGTTCCAACTACTCAGAAAAACTGCAAAAGCAAGAAAATACCCAAAAGAGGTTTGTGTGAATCCAGGAATAAAGCTTCTTCACCATAAGGTGACCAACTTCTTCCAACAAGCTGCCATTCTAATATACTAGTCTAGTATAATAAAACAATACCATATATAAAACAAGACTAGTAATAAAATAAGATCTGTCTTGGAAGATGAACACTAGGGAGGACATTATCAACGTTTAATAAATGAAAAATTTTCCAGGATGAATAAACGTAGTGCCAAAGGAGTACAGAAAGGAACAGGGAACAAGAGTGCCCCTATATCCTTTCTCATTTTCCCAAACAGGAAAAGTGTTTTTAACTGAGAGAAGTAAGTTAGTAAGAAACACATTTAATTAACTCTATCAATTACAAAGCTAAAGCAATGTAAATATCAGAAATATTTCATTAAGAAACACTCAATTGGTGAATTGGGTGATACCCTCAATGCCCACAACAATATGGATCAATCTCAAAAAATGTTATGTTGAGTAACAGAAGCCAAACCCAAGAGTACACACTTGCTTATTCGTTTCGCCAGTCTTCTTTAAACTGTATACATGTGGTACATATACTCTTGTTTATGATATATTTCCCTATTTGACAAATTCTGGAGGTTCACTCTTGCAATATTTCTGGAATATAACACTTCTGCCTAAAAAATACTCATATGGAGGTCATTAACATTTGTTGAAAACCTAGTATGCTGTAACTACTTTATATATATCTCATCTTAATGCTGAGAGAAACACTGAATTGGTTATCATTGTTCTAATTAAAGATCAGAAGTTGAAGCTCAGAAAGGTGAAATAATCTTGCCCAAGACATGCACATGGGTCTGACTCCAGCGCCCCTGTTCATTTGGTACCCTCAGGTTGAGGGTAATTCAATCTTTTATTTTAAGGAGCAATTACAGGAGAAAACAAAGCATTGTTTGGAGTTCTGTGCAAAGCATTTTCAGAAAAGGTGGGTAAAGGCTCTTGCCTCTCAGAAGTCTAGAGGAGATGGTGGTGGTCTTTAGGCTACCAAACTTTTGTAGCCTCCCCAGAGGGCCCTTCAGAATCTACCTTTGTATTGATTTCTCTTCTACCATCTTTCACTCTTCTGAGTAATTATGTACCTCAATGTTTTGAGAAGTTCTATCCTAGAAATTAACTTCATCAAGGATACAGAAACATTTGTCTTTCCTGGTTGGAAACTAAGTGAGAAAACAACTGATCAATGATGAGGAGAAGCCAAAAATTAACAAAACTGGAAGGTGATGGTTCAAACTGCTGGATGCTTTAGATGAATTATGTAGGATATTCCTAATGAATTGCACTAGGATTTGACTCTTGCCAAAGAAACTAAGTAGAATCTTGGTGATTTATTTAAGAGACTGCTTAAATTCACTTGATCAATGACTGAGGCTTCAGAAAAGATATGTCCCAGCCAGAATTGCTCCTCTTTCTGGAGTAAATAAAAATGAACAAAAGAAGAGAGAAATAACTAAAGTTCCACTCTGATCACAAAAGAATGCCTCACTCTGATTCTTTGAGAAATCTCTGTAGGCTGGATAAATGTCAGAATACAGAATCGGTCCTCATCCCAGCCAGTTTCATATTTAAAAGCATCAAAATGAAGCTTCCAGAAGGGAGATAAGTACTGCAGCAGACAGCTGCAAACAATTACTTCTTAAAACCAAAACTGAAAAATAGACTCATTAATTTACAAAGTGTAGGGTGTGCCAAGAGTGCAATAAAAATCCATCCCATTTAGCATCCACTCATGTTTCAGAAAAACAGAGCATTTCCAAAGTACTGCAAATTAAATAATAAGGCAAAACTATGGTGTATAATTTTCAGATATATATGTCATGTATATATCAAAGTCATATATATATACATACACACATACATATGACTTTGAGGAAATGGAAGATGGAGTTACCCTAAGTGAAATAAATAAAACTACAAGTGTGGCACATTTGGGGGATGGGGAAGCTCTGTGTAGACGTGCTGAGTTTGAAATACTCACTAGACTTATCTGTAGACAGTGGGCACTGGCAGTTGAATACATGAAGAAAGAAGGAAAGACCTAGTATATATTACATGCCTCTTGGTTGCAGAACTTCATATTTGTTACCTCATTTTATTCCACAAAAGCCTATGGTGTTAGATATTTTACCTCTGTTTTATATTACACTGTTTAATAGGTAAATATCGAGTATCAAATTTGAATAACTTTGTCAAGTTCATACAGCTGGTAGATGGAGAGGCTGAAATTGTTGTCTGATACCAAACCAAAATCCGTGCCTTTTTTGCCAAGCCATGCTGCCCAGGCAAACACACCTTTTGTCTTTATACACTTGGATGAAGTAAATATTTCACCTACTTTCATTAATTGGAATATAGTTTGTATGTTCTAAAGACCCAAAATAAGAGTGGTTTAAACAAAACCATAAAAGACATTTCTTTTTATGTACAGATTGGAGGTAGGCAGTGCAGGGCTGTTCTGACAGCTATGCTACAGAGCATCATTGTGGGGCCCAGGCTGCTTCTATCTTCTTGTTCACTGTCCCCCAGATTTCCCTTTTCTGATGAATCAGAAACACTGACTGCCATGGCCATAATCCAAACAACAGGAGGGAGGAGGGAGAAAGATGGGCCCAATCTGAAAACTGCACACATCATTTCTATTCACATTTCACTGACCAAAACTTAGTCATGTGGCCACCACTAGCTGCAAGGCAGGCTAGGAAATGTCGTCATCTTGAGCAACCAAATGTCAAGCTGCAAAACCAGGGCTACTAATACTTTGAGAGAAAAGGGAAGAATTGTGATCAGAGAATAGCAAGTATTATCTGCTCTACAAGTTGGGCTGAATCTCTTCTTCAGGCCTTTAGGTGAGAGCTTATGAAACAAGCTCATTTATGTAGATTTGTATTTTAAAATATTATTAAAATCTCAATGTATGTGTGAATGTTTTAAAATGCTAACTCCTTCATATGAAATGCAGGCAAACACGATGTTTCAAAGGTTGGTGTGAAATCATAGAAAATAGATATATTGTTTTATGTCCCTGATTCCTGGCATGGAGTTCCTAAGACCCTTGTAATTTCCTGAGAGACAAGAATACCAGGAACATCTTTTGTTCTAATATTCAGTCTTTGACCCCAGTTCCTGACACAGAGCTCCTAAATTCCTTGGGATTTGATGGGGGAGAGCAGTGCCTTTGTTCTGATGAGATGATTTTGGAGGGCTCCTGGATGAGGGCTGCTCACCATAAAGACCAAAGCATCATCAGATGCTTGGAACTTTCAGCCCCACCAGGAGGGGAAGAACTTGAGATTGAGAAAATGATTGGTCATGCCTACATTATAAAGCCTTCATAAAAATCCCCAAACCATGACTGTAACTCCAGGGGAAAAATACCAGGACAAAATACCTTTGAAACCTTAATCAGTCAAAGGGAGAAATAGAGTGGGTGAAACCTGTTTATTGCTTACATGCAGTCATCCACTTCTGCTCGCCTGTGTCTCTCCTGACCCGGCTGCAGAAGAAGGGGTCCCACCCAACCTCTCTGGTCCAGATATGCCCTCACACCCCTTGTAATTACCTATTAATATGGAGATGGATTACTTCTTTTCATCTCTTGTAAACACATATTGATATGCAGCTGCATTAAGCCCAGGCGAGAGATTCCAAAAATGTTGCAGTTTTACCCACAATGAGGTCTGGAGAACTTCTAGGGTTGGTTGAACACATCCACATGCTTGGAAGCTGGCATGTCCCAAACTCCATTTAGACAGAAGCTCCTGTGCTCAGGACCCTGCCAGACCTCACCTGATGTATCTCTTCATCTGGTTATTCATCTGTATCCTTTGTCTTACTCTTTATTACATTACATAATAAACCAGTAAACATTAAGTATATGTTTCCCTGAATTCTGTGAGCTCTTCTAACAAATGACAGAACCTGAGGTGGGAATCGCAGGAACTCCAAGTTAGAGCCAGTGGGTCAGAAGCACCAAACCTGGGACATGCCACTGGCATCCAATTGGGAAGGGCAGTCTTCTGGGGCTGAGCCTTTCACCTGTGGGTTCTGCACTAACTCCAATTAGTGCCAGCATTGAACTGAATCGGAGGACACCCAGCTGATGCTGCAGAGAATTGCTGGGGGGAGGGGACACCCACACAACTGGTGCAGAAGTGATGGGAGTACAGTGGTAGTGTGCAAGTATAGGAGAAACACCCAAGTTTCTTTTACACAGATGGGGACACAGTGAGTTGTAAACTGTGATTCCAGTATTGTCATATGGAGCCACCACTTGAGCTGGTAAACCAAAATACCTGCGATTCTCGGCCAGGATGAATCTTGAATAACATTTTTTAATGCCGTCAGTAATGCACCTGTCAGTAAGCTGTGGCCACCAACAATTCTAATTTCCCTTCCGTGATCCATTATCAAGACAATTCTTTTGTAGCAAAGCAACTCTTGTCAAAATAGCTGTTACTTCTCAAATCAAACTGCCAGTTCTAGAAAATGGGGTCAAAACAAAAAAACGTGATTTTTCACTCTACTTCTCCTCTACCTCCTCTACTTCTCTCTGCTTCTATTATTAAGTGCAATAACAATGACAGTGATGTTTGTGAGGAATGAGAGGAAATCTTTGAAAATGTAAATCCCAAATCTCTATTTCTAGCTCAGACTTCTAGCCCAAACTGAACCCCAGGTTCATATATGCAATTGCCTCCCCTTGGAAGTCAGATACTGCAGTTTCAATATGTCCAAAACTGAATCCATAAAATATTTACACCATGCACAGACTATGTACCTCAGTTCATGGAAACTCTATCCTTCCAGGTTTCCAGTCCTTCCACAGGACAATTTGGGATTCTTCATTTTCTCATACCCACATCCAACCTGTCAGAAAATCCTTTTGTTCCCAGCTTTAAAATATATCCATAATCTGAGGACTTCTGACTGCATCCACCACCATCTCCTCTTTCCTGGGTTATTATGATGTCCTCCCATTCTATTTACACCCCGAACGGCTGCTCTCAACAAACCAGCTAGGATGATGCCTTTAAACCATGGCTCAGAACATGTTCTTCCTCTGCTCAAAAGAGCCTCCAGTGGCTTCGCATTTGCCTCATAATAATGGCCAGAACCATCGGTGTGGTCTGTACGGCCCTGAGGACCTCACCTCTTACCACTCTCTCCCTCATCACTTGGCTGAAGCTGCACAGGGCCTGCCTGCTGTTCCTGCAACAGGCAAGGCATTTCTAGGGCCTTTGTTCTAGTCGGCCTCCTGCCTAAATTGCCCTTTCCTTCCAGGCATCCCCTTAGCTCACTCCCTCACCTCCGTTAAGTTTTTGCTTAAATCTCATTTTTTTAGTGAGGCTGACCTTCATCCCTATTTCATACCTCATCTACCCCCTACCTTGACACTCTATAGATTCTCCTTTATTCTACCCCATGTTCCCCTTTTCCCAGTGTCCAGTGCCTGTTCTTATGGACCCTGTCTGCTCTCTCTCCCTACTTAGAATGCCAGCTCCATGTGGGCAGAGATCTGTGTCTGTCCTGTTCAGCACTGTATATTCATGCCTGCAACAGTGGCTGACACACAGTAGACCCGCCACACATATTTGTTGGCTAAAGATTTTTAAGCCAAAGTAAGTTATCAAATCAACCAGAAATATTTTACCCTGAAGACCCTCTCAGTTTTCAGAAGAGCAGCAAAGTAGTGCCAAGTACTTCTGCTAAGTCCAGACCATGAACTTGGCCTCGTATTTCCAGTTTTGTTGACTCTCCCACCATCTAAACTCTCCTCCTGAAGCTCAAAGCAGCATAATAGTTTCCTTGATATTTTAGGATTTTAGCTTAAATTTCTGTTGATGGTACATTCGTCCTTGAACGGGGATTATCTTAGTATGTGTCACTTGCCGCTATTTCAGTTTCCATCAATGGGTCATGAAATCATCAGTGTTTCACAATAATTATTAAAAAATATGAAAGAGAAATAGATTAGAAATAGGATATAATAGAAATAAAATAGAAATATGAATAGAAAATAGAAAATATCAAGTTAATCCTATATAATAGAGATACTTATTTAATGATACTTTTGTCTCATATATATATATATATTACATATATTTTGTCATATATATATATATATCCATGTATTGCTTGCAGTATAAAAAATATCTCTAACATTTGACTTCTGTACAAAGAAGTTTGAAAAACACTCTTCTATTAAGTTCCATGACCTCCTTTTCTTTCTATTCTTTATAGGGCCATCCTACTGCCTTCTAAGTAGGCCAAGAAATGTGATTTGAATTGAATTGAATTGATGATTCTCTGGACTTCAGAAATTTTGCTTTCATTAAAAAATATTCATTTACTAATATATGGCTGCCATAACCACTCACTGAAATAAAGCTACCACTCCAGAAGTGATCATCTAGAAGGCATTCCAGAACCTGCCTTTGACTGGATGCCCTTGAGTCCTCTATACCATTGTCACTCGTGATATGCAAACATTTTAGTTACTAGTGTACAAAGAGGTCCTGGAGAATAAACACTTGGAGACTTTTATAGCAATTTGATATAGTAATGACATGCTTGCCAAATCTAATAATTAAAAATGGAGGTTATGTTTTTAAATTTTCATCTCATTTTTCTGACAATTCATTTTTATTGTGTTTACAAAAATAGGGGTCTATGATGGTTTGGAAAATTAACCCAAAACAAACAAAAAACAGGCCCTTCACAAAGATAGTTGGAGAAGTACTCTTCTAAAGTACAAATGGAAGATGGACATTTTCAAATGATCAAAAGTACAGAGTCTTCCTAAAATTCTCTGATTTTTGTTGCTGACAGAAATGTCTTATGTGGCCTGGTCTTTGTTGAAGTCACAATGCATATTTGCTATAGTTTTGTGTAGTGTATTGATGTATATTATCAGGAGCATCCATGACTCTTGACTAATGGCCACCAAATCTTTGTGATTGTACCACCATGTTTCATCCACAGGGTAGTACAACTCGTTTTGGATTCCTGGACCCAATTCCAGTGCATGTGTGTGTGGAGAAGAGGGGGTGCTCCCGCACACCACACCAAGCAATTCTCGAACACCAGCAGTGTGTCTGAGAACCCCTCAATTCTGATGCTATCTGCCCGGAGACAGTATCAGATTCCCCAGGCTAAAGGCTGCGTCCTACATGACTGGCTGCTACTCCCCACTCCAGGTACTAGTCACAAACTCCAGGCAGTCACCTATGCTTCTGACCAATAGGCTACAGACTGGAGGTTGCCAAGACCTCCTTCTTAGGTTTGATTGGTTTGCTAGAGCAGCACAGAACTAAGGAATATACTTATGTTTACCAATTTAATAAAGAATACTGTAAAGGATACAAGTTAACAGCCAGATGAAGACATACACAGGGCAAGGTCTCAAATAAAGGAGCTTCTATCCTCACCAAGCCTGGGGCCTGGCTCAGCAGCACGTGGAAGCTTCTGGTTCCCCAGGCGTAGAAGCTCTTTCTGACAGAGTAGCAGGATGCAAGAGAGAGAGAGAAAGGCTCTCCTCTTGGGTTCTTGTGAGGGCTTCACAGCAGTCATGCTTGACTAAATCATTGATCACTGGCTGATTCAGCCTCCATCCCCTGCCCTTTAAATGAAGTGGGGTCCATTTCACCTTTAAGGCTCTGTACTGTTTTCAGAAACTGGATGAAGACCAAATATACCTAGGAAATATATATTTGGTTATTTGAATGACCAAATATGTGTATCTTATGACTCATTATATTGCACACCTGTTCTAATAAAAACTTTTGAGAATATGTTCCCATATATGCATTTACTGGCATAAGTCACATACCTGTTCACTGTACTTAAATATTAGGTACTTTATAAGCACAAATAAAAAATTGAAATTCAAAATAATGAGATAAAAAAGTACATATTTGTGAAAGTTCTAGTTAAATATTTTCTTCCTGTTGCCTTAGGGTACATTTACTCCTACTTCAGAGATCCTTGCTCTAGACCTGGGCAGCAAACTTTTTCTGGAAAGGTCCAGATAGTAACTACTTTCAGCATTCAGCCTCTGTTGTGACTACTCAACTTTGCCTTTTGTAGTATGAAAGCAGGCAGAGGCAATATGTTTAAAAATGGGTGTGGCTGCTTCAAAAATCTTTATAGAAAGAAGCAGGTGAGCCAGATTTGGTTCAAGGACCATAGTTTGTGGTTGTTAGTTCTGGGCTCTAGAGAAAAATTGCAAATCCAGATTCATTCTCCCATGAGGTACTCATGTCTCTACAAGAAGTAGCAGGAGAAACAGTCTTAATTTCTTCCTTTTTTTTTTCTCTGCAAATTCATTTTATGGACAAGGAAACAAAGGCCCAGAGACATGACATTCCCTCTGACTCTATCAAGGAAACTTTGCTGTGTGTGATTGCAAGTTACGCCTACTAATCATATCGTCTGTACTACCATAGAACTACTCCATTTAATTAAATCCATGTTAAATTGTTTATTGATAAACATTCTGTCTCAGCAATTCATGGCTTCCTATTGTTGAGTTTTTTCCTCAGATTGTCATCACTGCCTTAGGAAATATTGCATTTATGGCTCAGAAAGCTTAGACAAATCACTTCTAATTAGTTGAATGGTTGAAAGAACTTAAAAGAGATATAAAAAGAAAACCAGTCATTTGCTTTCAGGAAAGGCTTGAAAATTGGCAAGAATTCAGATTACAAAGGGAAGAAATTCTCAGGGGTTTCATTTCTGTAACTGTACCTGGTATTAATGAGCCATCTAGGTGTTGTTTAAACATGTCCCAGTCAATACCTTATGCAAACAGCACTCTGGCCAACAGCAGATGGCTTTTACACACACTGCACCTAAGATGCAAAGTCATGGTTAATTCATAGCCAAGGACAAAACAAATGTGAGCAGTAAATAAAGTCTTGCCCTGAGGGTTAGCGGATCAAGAAGGATGATGCTACACAGCAAATGCTTAAGGGCATCAGCTTGCTCCTTTTTATTTGATCTGGTTCTGAACATGGGCCACATGACCTGGCACTGTGTGCACAGTCAACATTTATGGAATGAATGAATGAATGAATGGATGGATGACAGAGCTGCTAAAGATGGTGGAGTCCTTTATAGAGACTTCTTAAAGTTATTTTCATTGCTATCACTTTTTCATTTCTCCTATTTCATCAAATATAGATGAGGATGAGAAAGAATCTCAAGAGAAGAATCTGAATAATGATCTGTTTCATGGAAAGGAATTGAAGGCCAGAGACAGAAAATTACTGGGCCAAGACTGATGTTTTCTTACATTTTCATGGCATCTTTTCAAAAACTAAGCTCTATTCTAAGAATGTTGACAAGGCAGAAATTCTACATTGTCCTAAATTAAGTGACATCAGGGCTGGAGAATGAAGGAGAGAGACAAGGGAAGGGTGTCAGTCAATAGCCAGGAGACAGAGCTAGCCAGAAACCCCACATTCCTGGATGAAGTCATTTCAACCATCATCTAGAAGGTCCCCAGGGCCACAACAACCTACTTGCATGTGACTGGTGTCTGACTGTCATCAACAACCAAACCACAAGCCTTCTCTGTGGATTAACCACCTGTCCCTGGACTTTCCCTGCTTCACTTAACCTACCTTCGTTATCTGTAGCCAATGTGAATCTAGAGATTTTATTTCCTGGAGACCCCTCAAAATACGCCCTGTTTCTTGAGTCTGGCAGACAAGTTGTTTTCTGTGAACTGGCCTTGCTGCTGGTGAGGCAGAAACTTCCTGTCCCAGGACTCAGTCCTTATCCTGGCTGCATCTGTGAAGATTCAATAAGCCCTCTTATTTCAGAGATCTTTTGGTCTCTAGAGTTTTTGATTTGTCAATATGTCCAGACCACAGATTTCCAAATTTCTCTAACTTTCAAACCAAAACTAAGAGGCTTAGCTTTGTAACTCTGTACATCAAATTCCAAGGGGATAGGACATAAAATTCATAGGTGACCCATCGCTGAAGAGCTCATAGACATTCTTGCTAGAGTATTCCATTCTCACCCTTTCCTGACCATAAAAACCTCCCCAGTGAGAACTAATTTTGGGTGGGCAAGAAGAGGAAAGACCCCCAGTCCCTATTTCCAGTCCCTCTACCTAGAGATAGTTTCTTGACATTCCTTTCAACAAAGGACCATGATTTTTATTCTATAAAAATACTTAAAATACAAATATCTCTGGAAGAGAAAAAAACAAAACTGTTGACTTAGATTTACACTAAGGGGTAAGTAGCTTATCAGATCCTTTCCGGAGTGTAGGTTCTGATAGCTACAGACTGCATGGAGAGAAAAAGGCACTGGGGAAAAGTCAAACAAATGTTGCCTAATTTACATTTTTGCTTGAGGCTGCCCTGCCTCTGAATTCCGTCTACCAGATCAATTCCCAGGGATTTGCTCTGAGCACTTACAACTCTAGTGCCAGCCTCACTCCTCTACTACCTAAGCCTTTATGTCCTTTACCAGCCTGCTTCATGCTCCTCTACCGGCCTGCTTCAGAGGTGACTCCCACTAAATGTAACTCTGGCTTTGCCCCTGTCTGTCTCAGTGAAGCTACTCACTGGATGGGATAAAATACTAAACAAGAATCTTTTTAGGTAACTGTAATCCAGCTGATTAGTAAGGGACCCAGGTTCTTCCTAAAGATGGTGTTACTGGTCGGTTCCTCTGAGAGCAGGCTCTGAGATGGGCATCTCTGCCCAGAGGCTTATTGGAGAGTATTCTCAGGATCAACACTCCAGAGGTACTGAGGGCAGCAGGGGCGGGCAAGGAGAGAACCAGAGCTGCAATGGGGTTTCAACAAAGGTCTCAGCCAGCCCAACAGGGAGATCTGCAGCTGCTACAGCCCTTCAGAGTTGTCCTGATTAAGGCAGAACTGCCTCACTTAAAACCCAGCATTGACCGGCCATTGAATGAAGTCTGTGGCCATTCATGGAAATTCTTGAGCGAGGCAGTTCTCTTCAGCGGAGGGAAAGTCCCAAAGAGGCCTACAGCACTCCCAGTAGCTGGAGAAGTCAGTGCTTCAATCCTAGGGGGAATCTTCAGTGGACATGGGGTTCCACATGTCACTACAGTAAGTCACTGATCCTTTAAATACATGCTCTGAACCAGGACACAGAGGAATGGAAAATTGTTCATTATTTTATTAGAAACTTTTCCAAGATCTGCTTTTTTGTTTGTTTGTTTGTTTCAGAAAATTAGGTCACCGGAAGTAATATTATCTATAGTTTTTGAGTTGCCAATTTAACACACCAGGATCAGTCTGCATTTGTTAGGTGTCACATTGATAATAACTCAATGCCTGCTTTGCTGTATGGTCAGACATACAAATTAAAATGTTTGAGATTCATATTATCAAATTACTTTCCTGTTATTTTCCCTTTACAGTTCAGTTAAAAATACATGCATAAGTAATAATATTTGGATAAATTTCATTCAAGGATTGTAAAGGAGGCATCATAAAATTTTGATATAAAAAAGAATTCAATTGGAAAAAGTTATTTAGGATGGGAATTTGTCCTACAGTAATTCTCAACCCTGGCTGTCCTTTAAAATTGTCTAGGAAGCTCTAAAACGTCCTGATGTCCAGGCCATACCCAAAACCAATTAAGTCAGAACCTCTGGGGCAAATCCCAAGAATCATTAGTTTTGAAACTCCCCAAGGAATTGCAATGTACAGATGAGGTTGAAGATCTGTGCCCTAGTGCAGTGGTTTTCAAACTGAGTGCATTTCACGGTTACCTGGAGAGCTCATTCAACAAGATTGCTGGGCCCCACACCTGGAGTTTCTGATTCAGTAGCTCTGGCATGGGGCATTTCTAGCCAGTTTCTGGGTGAGGCTGATGTTGCGGGTCCCCAGACCACACTTTGAGAAACTGGATTCTGGAGGCTTTGTCTGCCCCATCATTTAGCAATTCCATCCCTTGTTCCCTGTCCCACCCCCACCCCCATCAAACATCTTAGAAAATCTTAGAAATTTTTCCCTTTATCAAAAACCTCTGGAAAGACCCATTCTCCTCTATATATCTATTTCCAAATGCTACATTTTTTTCTATTTGCCTGAGCAGTAACCACCAGCCATCAGGCGAGATGATCTCTAACTTCTTCCATGACTTTCTCATCTCCTTTTGTCCTTGAATTTCTTTGTCACTATAGGCATGACTCTACAGATTACAGGACTAGAAACACTCCTTTGAAACAGCAAACTAATCGCTTCTATTACACACTTCAATCCCAACATATATGCTGTTGGAAAGTAAATGCACTCACCTATGTCTTTTGACTCTTGCTGCTTTTTATCCTGAGATGGATGAGATGAAGCTCATCTTCTCTACTGTTCACAATTTTGCTGCCAGGATTTAGAAATGCATTACATTCATTACAATTTAAATCAAGCAAGTAAATAACACAAAGATGGGCTGCAATAATCTGGCTATAGTCCTCTCTTAGTTTTTCCTAAAATCAAGGTATTGAAATTTCTTTAACACCTGCCTCCCTGCAGTTCTTCCAATGGGAGAGAAAGCTTTCCAAAACTCACATGAAGACTTGTTTTAAAAAAAGAAGCAGCAACAGATCTAAAATGGAGTCAGTTGTGCTAAGCCCCACAGCAGCAAACCAAGACTTAATATTTAACCAAATTGAAGTTTCAGCCTCTCCCAGGAAGGTGATCCTTAACCACTCAATCTGAAATTACCTGACCAGCACTAGCGAGGTAATCTGCCTGGTAGATCCCTGCACTGCCTCCAAAGGAAGATAAGCTTGCCTGAAACAATGCACTCTTTCTTTGCATCAGCCCCTTTCTGCCTATAAAAGCCTTCCATTTTGTATAGCCCTTCAGAGCACCTAGATGTTAGATGCTGGTTTGCTAGATGGGATTCTGCCTGATTCATGAATCTCTGAATAAAGCCAACAAGATCTTTAAATTTTACTCAGTTGGATTTTGTTTTTTAACACATTCATACCCTCAACTCCAAACCCTAAATCTGAAATGGAAGTTTGGAGACTTAGATAAAAATTAACTCTCCCTCTTAGGAGAGCCTGAAGAAAAAAGAAACCAAAAAAGTCCTCATTTTCTCTAGTAAAAGAAAAATATTCACACAATTTTTCAGTTTGCCCAAGATTAATAACTCATAATCTGAAGATATCGGCTTCTGTTGAAGTGAATATCAAGATTTACTGACCTGCGGAGTAAATATTAACGGAGGTGAAGCTGAGGTTAATAACAAACCTCAAGGGATAATACATCTTTATATTTGCTAAAATAAAAAGTCAGCCCATATACTGCTCATACATACATTCAAAAACCTTTTTAACCAGAAAGCTCTGGAAATCTCTCAGCTGTGACAGGTTGCTTAAATATATTGCTGAATTTCCATTTGTATTAACATTTTCTGGGGCCAGAGGCAGCCAGAAAAGCAAAACATTAATCACTTCCTCTGAGGATCATCAGTAGCCAATCAAAGGGCAGCTACTTATTTACATAAGAGATCTGATTGGAAGAGACTGATACTAACCAGCATCGCATTCTCTTCCATCTCATTGAGGTAGCCAGTGTATTGATCTGACCGCCACTTAATATTTAGTCACCTAATAAGCCCATCCTTTCTCCACATGCAAGATAAAAGTATTCTAAACTCTGAACTTCACACAAATCCAAATAAATATGGCCATTGTCAACAGCAAATTTCATAAACTAATGTTTTGAAAGAGGCACTTTTAAAAATAGGCAATATAAGTTTACATGAAATAAAGGAAGAGATTTCTGGGCCATGGTGCCAGAGGGCTGCTGTTGGAATTCTAGCAGTACCACTTGTTTGCTTTGTGACATTAGGCCACTCACTCAACTGCTCTGTGCCTCAGTTCCTTATCTGTAAAATGAAGATAACAATAGCACCTACTTCATAAGGTTGTCATGAAGATTAAAGGTGCTAGAACACATAAAGTGCTTTAAAGTATGCCCAGAACATAGGAAGGGGTATATGAATATTTGTTTAAAAGGAAAGTTCTAGGGAAAAGGAAGCTTTAAGATCATTTGGCACCAAAGTTTCAAATATATGTGGGCATCTCATACAGAGCTTTCTCATGCTTAGCTTGAGAAATTGACTATTCAGTGTTGCTATAATTGATATTTATTAATATTTAAATTTAGTTGCCAACATGTAGAATTCAGGAGATTTCCTTATAAAATAATCAGGATCTACAGCTTGAAAAACCTTCAGAAGATGAGTCCGCATTAGATTCCTATTCTCAGAGGCCAACAGTCAAGTGGTGCTAAGGGGCAGCTGCCTGCTGCAGCAAAGGCAGGTGACTCTACCCCTTCCATAAAATACATGCTCTCCATTTGCCACAGTTCCCACCACTCTCTATTACTCCCCATCCTGAGGCTCAGTGTCAACCTTAGGTGTTATTCCATTAACACTGTTGCTTCCTTGTAATAGAATAAAAAAAGAAAGAAAAATCCATCCTACACCCATGTCTTTTTCATAGAAAATGAAAAAAAGAAAAGAAAGAGTAAAAGCTGCATGTTTCAA
The DNA here is from genome assembly GCF_030020395.1 of Manis pentadactyla. Classification (NCBI taxonomy): domain Eukaryota; kingdom Metazoa; phylum Chordata; class Mammalia; order Pholidota; family Manidae; genus Manis; species Manis pentadactyla. The sequence goes on along the minus strand of NC_080032.1, from coordinate 37,872,198 downwards.
GAAAACGTAAGCCAGACATGCTTTCCTAGAACAATAATATTTCTGGAGTTAATATGCCAACAAAGTGTGTCTATAGCAAAAGAATACAACTTAACCTGCCATTGGGACAAACCAACCATGAGGAGAACCAGGCCTGGTATGTGAAAAGGATGCTGACTGAAAACTTAATGATCTGTAAAAGAGACTGAAGTTTCGACACAGTTGTCTCTGTATGAAAAAATTAGTGGTGATACTGGGATAGGCAGTAATGTACACTTTCTACATTTATGTCACTTCCTGCCCATGTAGGTATGGGTATCACTGAACCCTGACAATTGCTTAGATGAGGAATTGAAGCCGGTGAAGTTGAGGGAGTTGACTAATGGTAGTATGCTAAATTGAGGTGGAGATCAGACTGTACCTGGGTCTCTGGGTTCCACTCCCCATGCTTTCTACCATTCAAGTACAAAATCAAGTGGCTCCCAGCATGACGTCTTAATGATACTCAAAGTGAATACAACCTCATGTGAGTTCAATCCCAACCTCCTCATCTTTTTATGAGACCATATAGAGACGTATTTAAGTTCTCTGAGTGTTAGCTCTCCAGTCGGAACACACTAATCCCTGTACTGGAATTATAATTATCCAAAGTTACGAGATGGAATAAAATATTGGATTTACTGGTTCCTGGGTCAATAGACCATATAAATGAAGGTCACACTCACCCAAGTCTTGAATTGCCAAAATGTAAATGTTAAGAGTGAAAATATAAAACAAAGAGTTGAGCAATAAACATGTATTTGGTAACAAGACATTTCACCAGTTGCCAAAAATTTCTCCATTTTTTTATCTTAATACAGCAGAAACATGTTTTCTTTTGAAGAAAAATGCAATATCTCTTAACTTAGTCAAATCTCTGATCCACTCTAATTTGATTATAGTACCTCATTTTCTTCCAATTTTATGGGCCTACTGGTCAGATACCTTTAGAAAGACTACAAGATATATGCCTGAAGCTATAAAAATAAGGGGGGGTACAAAACAAACAAACTATCCCCTCCCATACAGACATGGGATTGTTCAATTGTTTAAAAGATTGTTAAAATCAAAGGATACAGTGTTCATTAATATCTGTTATTATTTCCTCCATATGGTTTTTGTTTTCTTTGCCTTTGCTGGTTCTCCTTCAGCCAATGGCTTTCCCAAAATAGGAAATTGAAAGTTCTTGTCCTATTCTTATTTTATTTTTGATGAGGCAGGCTTTTTATAAGATATTAACTGATCTCCTGTTTTTCTTCATGTTGCCCCCTTCCCTCCCCTCCTGCCTCCTGTTCAAGGTGATGGGGGCTTGAGAATTGCCTCAAGAGGGGCCTAATGCCTCAAGGGTGGAAGTCCCTTAAAGGGTGAAAATCAGCTTTCAGACTGGTCCAAAATCCAATCAAAAGTTCTGCCGGTCAAACACCAAGAGATGGAGTCTGAAGAGAAATATGGGAGAGGGAGACACTGTCCTGAGGGAGTTGAGAGCTGGGGACTTCCAGTTCCCCCTACCCCAGAACAGGTCCTGCACCCTGTATCCTGGGCAGAGCCCTGGGGAAGAGGGAGACAGAGCCCAGGAGGGGTATGAGGGGGGCCTGGGAGCTGAGGCTTCAGGGGTGACATCTTCCCCAAGAATTCCACACTGTTCACTGGAAGCCACATGCTGCAGTGACAGGTGGACCTCAGCAAGCTGTGCCTCAGAAGGGAAACCCCAGCACGCCTGTGCAAAATGATGTCCCAGGTGGCTGGTGGCTCCACCATTTGCATCCACCCTGGGGCTTTAGGTTCCTGAACTACCACCAGCAACCACACCCCACTAGCTATCCTGCTTCTCAGACCTCCAGTCCCCCCTGAAGTTCACCATCTGCCTTCCTGTCCCCAAGCTTGCAGATGGCACATGCAGGGACTTCTTGGCTTCCCTAACCCTGTGAGTAAACTCCTACAAGAAATCTCCCTCTCTGTACACACACACACACACACACACACACACACACACACACACACACACACATATTGAAGCTGTTATTTTCTCTAGCAAAGACTAATACCCCCTCTTCTCTGTCCTTCCCACATTGCCCCAGTCAAGGCCCCTCACCTCCTGACTTAGCTGTTCTCTAGTTTCAGTCTTGTCCCCCCTCAAGCCTAATACCAGTCTAGTTTCCAGAGAACTCTACAGTTCACATCTGGCCATTGCATTTGATTAAAAGCTTCTACTGTGGCTTTCTAGGTGCAGTTTTAGCTCCTGCCTAAGCTCTCCCCGATCTCTCTACAGGCTCAGCTGTTTCTCTGTCTCCAGCCCATGGTTACCTGCACCACTGAGCTGCTTCTCTCCCGGGTGCTTCACTCATGCTGACCCCACTGCCCAAAATACCTTTCTCACCCTGTCCTGTCCTCTTTTCCCACTGGGTTAACTCCCACCTATCCTGCAAATCTCAGGAACCCTCACTTCCTCCAAAGACTCGACCAGCTGCTCCGACAGAGGGATTAGCTGCCCTCCCTACACCTTCATGCTCGCTGGGCTGCTCCAAAGTTTCTATTGATGCATCTCTTTCCCCCAGCAGAATATATGAATTCTGCCAAGGCCTTAGGGACCAGGCCTAAGTTATGCCCTTATTCCTTGAACTTAACACGGTGTCAATGTAATGATCAGACCTCAATGAATTTTGGTCAAATGTATGGATAAATGGAATACATTCTATGCCTTCAGCACCACACATGCACACACACACACACACACACACACACACACACACACACACACAGTCTCTCTCTCTCTGAGGGATGACGGGATTGTAATTGGAAAATAGACCTTTTAAACTAGCTAATACTCCAGTTGAACTGATACACATGCCTGCCCTCCAAAAAGCTGGGATTAAAAGAGCTGGTTGAAGGATGAGTAAGTGTGAAGAGCAGAAGGAAATTGGAGAGTGAAACAAGGTTATTTGGAGAACCAAAAAACAAAATGAAACAAGTCATGGAATAGGTAGGTGAGGGTACATTGGGAGAAAAAGGACTCTTATTGGCTATTTGACCCCCTAGCCAGGTAAGTGTTAACATACTTTAAGCATAATAGCTTATTTTTAAAATCTGTAAAGTTCTTCTGGCATAGATATCATTGTCCCCACCCTGCAGATAAGGAAGCTGAAGCTGAGAGAGCATAAAGAGCATATACCCTAATTTAAACAGCTTATGAGAGGAGATTTGAACCTAGGTCTGTGAGATTCCAACACTAATATCCTTTCTGATACCAAAGATATACATGAGAAATTTTACTATTCTCCTCAGTTCTTCCTGGGGGCAGAGACAAGGGACTAGAAGGTCATAGTCACCATCTCCTGGCTATCACAACAATAATAATAATATCAAATACACAGCACAGCACTTACGATGCAGTTTGCATTGTTGTGAGTGCTCTACGCACACACATTTAGATCACATCACTGACCTATGTGGGGGACCTGTTGTGATCCTTCTTATTTTACAGATGAGCAATGGGAGGGGCAGAGAGTTCACAAACTTGTCCAAAGCCAGGCACAGAGTCAGCAGCGGATCTGGGATTCGAAACCAGGCATGGCCACTGAATGAATGTCTTTAGCTATTCTACCTCCCATCATTCCCAGGTGGGACACAGAAAGACCAGCAGCACATGGAAGAAGAAATCCAAAATGCACAGGCTCTTCCTAGTCACTCCAAGGGTTTTTACTCTAACTTTATGAAGAGCAAGGTCCAGATTCATATCAGTACCCCATTACACAAGTAACCTTTACAAGACCTTCAGCTTGCAGCTAAATTTTTATCCTGGGAGAAAGCTACAAGTCAAAATTATTATAACTTAAGCTCCAATTTCCTATGGGTGAAATGTGATAAATTAGGTTGTATTTCTGGAAACCCTTAGATTCAATAAAAATACCAAAAATCAAGAGACTACATGAAAGGTTTTATAAACATTTAGGTTAAATAAAACACTTCACCTAAGGTTTGGTTTCTGCATGTACTAGTCTTGAAGTTTTTAAAACTATGAATCAATGAAGTTTGGATTGAAGATAAATCATTTTTCCTAGCAGATTTCCCTATAGCAGGCCCAGGCATATGTCACTGCTCTAGGCATCTCACACTTGAATTCAAAATTAGAGTGATTTGTCTCAAAAATGTTGTTCTAATTCAATGTGAGTGGAAAATTCTTGCAGAGTAAAAACTGGGAGAAAGACAGTTTCCATGTCAATTTTTCTTCAATAATTTGTTGCTCTTCTCTTTCAGTAAGTATGTTGACAAAGACCTCTGCCTGATCTGTCCATATTGCTAATTGTTAGAGTGACGATTGACAACCTTCTTGACTTTGGTATTTTGGTGCTCTGATCTGTGCTACTAAAAATTCAGGCATTTGTATGAGGTAACACCATAGTTTCAGAATTTAAATAAATCTGAAAATTATTTGCATATTGATTGCATATTTAAAGAGTTCTCTGCTGCATTCAAATTTTGCATTGGACAAACCTTTCTTGTTTAGAAAGCATTTTTCTAAAGTTTCAGAATCCTCTAGAAGAGGAAGAAAATGACAATTGATAAAGTGGAGCTTCATTCACAAGAATAATTCTTATCTAGTTCAAAGGCTTTCTGAACAAGTGGTATATAAATCTGACAGTTTTGAAATCAGCAAAGGTAACTCTACTTGAGGTATCAGCAGTACAAGACAAAGCCAGAGGAGACATAGATAACCTGAAATGCTTTCTTTAAGACGAAAAACACAGCCTTTTCTCTCTCCCTCTTTCTCTGTCTCTCTCCTCCCTCAGTCTAGCTCTTCATATATGTATACATATGATTTGCATTCTTGAAAGTTGCTCAAAGATTTCTCCTCAAATAGGAGATACAATTATAAAAATTATTTGAGGATGAAGATCCTCTTTCTCATATTGCCTGATGAGAACAAGCAAGAGCCATTTCAGCAGCTAGGAAAATCTCTCAAAATCTGTGCAAAAATATGCTCACAACGCCCCAATTATAGTATTAAATTACATTGCCTTTATTTTATTTTCAGATTTATCTTCTTTTATTTTTTAAAAAAGAGGAAATTACCTTTAAAATTATTTCATGATTATCATTTCTTTTCTCTATAATGTGCTTTTGAATAATGTTTGTTTATTTTTATCGTGAATGCATATTTAGCATTTATATTCTCAATGCACTTACAATTTTCTAAACATTTTATGACATGTTTGCATGTTTTTGTGCTAGAAATGTATTTCTGTTTCTTTTCTGGTTTTAAAAACTATGTTATGAATCCTTAGCACGCTTTAAAAGGTAGCAATAATGCCAGCATTATGCAAATTAATTACCAAATCCTGTAATTGTCACTCAGCAAAAATTAACAAATGCAAGTTCTTGTGTTTTCTTAAGATAAGAAAAGTGATCAAAGTGATACTATTGTCTTACCTGAGGGTTTCAGCCCTGGGCAAGTTCACTATGGATTCAGTGAGAGTGAGAAATGACAATGGAACATTCTTGGGGTAAAAGGGTTTATACCTGGCTTTTTTCTCCCAACAATAGGTCTAGCATTAGAATCAGAATCACATCTACATCCAGCAGTCTTCAGGTCTGTAATCCTCCTCCGTCTCTGCCTCTGCCCAGAGCACTGGGCAGAGCTATTTATATAGTGACTCAATCAATGATAGCTCATTGCCTACCAGAGTAGAATTATTAGCCTAGCAGTAGTCCAATAACATCATCAAATAGTTTAGGGTCAGATGAGCATCCTGTCCATATGAACTTCCATTTTCCCCACAGCTATGTTTACAAATAAAGCTCCATAGACCACCTGTATGTCATTTAGAATTAAACTCTACTTACACTATCTCTTTAGAACCATTTTCCAAACATTAATATGTACAAGGATCACCTGAGGATATTGTTGAACTTCTAGTTCTGACTCAGTAGTTCTGGGTTTTTGCATTTTTAACAAACTCCCAAGTGACATTGATAGTATGGTCCAGGGACCACACTTGAGTAGCAAGTCTCCTCTGGTATACTTCACATCCCACCATGTAGATTCAGTCATTCTCAGATGCATGTTAGAAATTACTACCAGCTAGAATCATTTCAACACCTATGATTTAAATGAGTGTAGGGGGGCTTGTGGGAACTGTATGAGAGATGGGTGATCTTGGCCTTAAAAGTAGTCAGAGGGTTAGATTTCTACAGAAGAAAACTGACAGTTATAGATCCTTTTGAAGGAGATCTAGGGTGTCTGGTCATGGTGTCAACAATGAGTTAAAGTAGAAGAAACTGGCTGAAAAGGTTTCCAGTAGCTTCCTTGTTTCCATCAGTGGTGCCGAGAGAACGTGGAAGTGGAGTCAGTTTTCTCCTGGGACCTCTTACTGCTCATCTACTTGCAGAGAGTCCCTGACCCAGAAATCCTCCGGAGCTTTGGGCAGTGTGACCAGCACAGTGACAATTACAGGACACCTGCATTCACTGCCTGCCCTGCCACTTCTGACTGCCCAGCTGGGTTAGGCCACCCTCCCATGCACCCGCATGGCATCCATGCCTCTCCTTCCAGGCACGGATCTCACTGCATCATGACCATCTGTGGGCTGCTCCCAGGGGGCATGGGCTGCTCGAGCCTGTTGAATATCTGGTACACAGCAGAGTGCCCAGCCTTTAGTGGACACTGATCATCAAATATTTATTCAATAAAAATAGACCTTGAGCAAGTCACTTCTCCAAATTCTTTTTTTCCGGTGTCTAACGGGATGATCTGGAGCATAGTAACCTACAGCTGTATTCCTGCAACTGCCCAGCTGGTTTCCCTCTTTGCTTCGACCTCTCTGGTGAAACAGTGGTTGAATGCCTGCCCTCTACCCCAGGACTCTACTTGGCTCACACCAGCTCTGTGGTTTATGTGGGTCTTGTTCCTGAAATAGGGGGCAGACGCACCCAAGAAATGATAGCAGGAAACCTCCTCTCTCTCTTCTGTTGGCATGGAAGTCTTTGCTCATGTGGTGCTCAGATTGCCTCGGGGAGTGGAATTTGTTGTAAAGAAGCAGGGGGAGGTGAGGAAGTCAGGAACCTTCCCGGACAGTGGCACAAGCGCTGATCCCTGAGTTCCCCCCCCGGAACAGCCTGCAGGCAACAGGGTGATGCTCATAGTCACCCAGGATGCTCCCGTAAGTCTGGTGTCCAACTTACTTGCCCTACACTCTAAGTGGGAGCTCATGGCTCCTCGGGGCTCAGTCAGTGGCAAGGGCAGGAGGTTCCCATAGGATGGGGCAGCCCCTATATGCAGAACCACCAGATAGAGAGGGTTCCACTAAGTTAAATCATAAATGTAATGATATATGAGTCACAGTGCCCCCTCAGTGGCCTTTCAGATGGTCAGTGGTTCACCCACCAATTGGTGGACCAGCCTCACACCCATCCTCTGGTCCTTGTAGGGAGTCAGAACGGTGCTGCCATGGGTAGTCGGTGTCACTATGTGGGCAAGCTCACCATATACATGTTCCCCTTTCATGAGAAAGAGCCACTGCCTTGTATCAAAGAACATGCAGACATAGTCTCTGGGACAGGTGCTCTTTAAGAGTTCTCTAAGTGAACTTTAAAACATTGTACTTTCATTTCAATAAAGTTGCATGTGTTATGCATGATTTGCCCACTGAGGATGGCCACAGCTCTTCAGTGCCTGTGTTTCCATTTTGGTTTATGATCACCATGGTACCAAGATAGGTGCCTTTGATTATTGTGGGCTAATGACAAGAACAGAGACCAACTATATGTAAATGCTAAATAATTTCTTCTTGCTAGGTAAAGGTCAAAGTACTTCAAGGTCTCTACAACTCAGGGTTTGCAGAAGTCCTATTAAGAAGTGTGCCTTCACATAGAGAGCCCCTTGTAACACAGACCGTGGGAGACACATGAGATGGTCTGTGATCACACACAGATTTATCTTGAGGCAGCAACTTCATGTCAGCATCGTCCCTCACATTGAGTTTATGTTGCCAATTTGATGTTTAATGGCCTTATACTTTTAAATTTTAATTTGAAGTTTGCTTTGATTTCATACCTTTTTTAGAAATGTCAGCCTAAGAAATTTGTTGACACTTTTAGGTTTATATGTATTTAAGTTATAAAAACAGCTTCAGCCATTGTTGGCAACTAAGAAAACTTTTCCCTCTTAAAAGAGCATCCAAATAGGAGTCAAGCTTGGGAGACAATGAACACCTCCTTTAGAGATGCTAACTTCTCTGTTCCAAATAAATTCTCAGTCATTAAATCAGCATGAAGAGGCACATGGCTGACTTCCAAGGAAGGCATCATCTGTAAGGGCCTCCACTGGTGTCTCTTCCAGATCCTCTTACTAGGCCAGGGCACCTGTTCCCCAGCTGCTGTGAATGATGGCTGCTAATGGCCCCTTCTCTGGAGACTTGCCCTCAGACTAAAGGGTCCCACATGAGAGATTGTACCTGCTCCTCCCATTGGAGGAGACACCCCACAGCCATTGAGTGGATGATGTGGGGGCACAAAAGGCCAATCCTTTTGCCTCAAGATGAACTCAACTCATATTCTTCATACTCCAGAGCTCCCCATAGGATGGAGCAAAATCCAGCCCCCAGCTGAGACCACATCCTTGCTTGGTTAGCATCTTCTCATGCCTTCCCTGCTTCCTCACTGTTTCTTTCAGGAGAGCACCCCCAACATGCAGCCAAACGCCTACTTTCCTCTCTGCTTCTAGGGAACCATGCCTGAGACACCCTTCAATCCACAGACCACCTACTTGACACAGGGCACACATGAACTCTCTGTGGAAAAGGTCCTTTCTTCTCTCCCCACCACCATGAACAGGAGATGGACACGTCTCTCATTCTCCAGGACATGCTGAAAAATATCTCCAAATGAGACATAATAACCAAAGAATTCTGGTAGATGTAACATGAGGATCTCTAACTCATGGTTTATGGGTAAAATCAAAGCCAAAATGACTCCTTTTAAATATTTCTAGATCTCCAAAACCATATGATCCCTTCTCAGTATCCAATTATAATCTGAGAAATCCACATCTCCCCAGGCACTGAACAACCTTTATAGCAAACTGAACAACCTTTGGATCCTAGAATAGATGCACCTGCAACTAGTTTCCATCGTTACCCACAGGGACCACCACACTCTATTTGCTGGAAGCAACTTCGTCTCCAAGGATGGAAGATGGCATCCTGATCGTCAACCCCCAATACATAATGTACCATTCTGTGGAAGTTATAGAATTAGATACTTTTATATTTCTTGTCCTTCTGTAGCCTTCCCCACTCACCTTCTAGCCTAGAAGAAAAAAGAAGAAACTCACACAAGTTAATACTGAGCTAATAATGATAGCAATAGTGATCAGCTTTGAGCACTTGCTCTATGTCAATTCCTGTACAGAGAACTTCATGACTGTCATCTTATTTAACCCTCACAACTGTCCTGTGAGGTATTATCTTCATTCCCCTGTTAAAGAATCTGAGACCTAGAGGGATTACCAAAAAAATCTGAAGTCACATGACTAGCAGTGATCTCAGGGGTTTTTAGTACTGGGCCTTACTTCCTCATTTAGAGGACAGATCAAGTGGAAGTGGTTTATTTTTAACAGATACTTCACATGGCCCAACATTACTAAGGGCAATAGTCTATGAATCAAATTCTTACTTCAGGTGATAGTTCCTTGTTACTCTGGCAAATTATTTTAAAATTTCCCTTCTGTTCCTACAGCTACAGATGAGAAGGGATTACCCCATTTATACTATGCATCTTTCAATAGAACGTTAATTTGCTTCAAACAAAAACATGCTCAGAATAATAATGAAAGTTAATTGTCAAAGTTCAGTTACATTGGGTACCTTGGGGTTCATTCCACCATTCTGTCTACTTTTGAAGGTGTTCTAAAATGTCCATAACTTAACAATGTATGACCACAAAGAAAGACTCAGATTATCTTCTCAACCAGTGGATAGTTCCTTTACAATTAAAAGGTATCAGTGTGTTTGCCTTATAAACCTATAACAATATAGTTGGGGTGGGGGGCGGTTTAAGTGTGAAATAGGAAACCACAATTTAACTGGTTTTCATGTCTGGGAACAGGATCCCTTTAAGAAATTTGAGAAAGGAAGTGTGAATGTGCTTGCTGTCCTTTAAATGGATAGACTTCAGCCATTCTGTGCTAAAGTATTTTGAAATCAAAGCCCATGCCTCACTAAGCTGCGTAAGCCGAGGGAGGCAGAACAGTCTACATCATGAGAAGGTGTCGTGGGACTATACAGATGCCTGCGAAAGGGAAAAGAGGAGCAGAATGGCTGAGGCGTTAGTTTGGCTTCAGAAACGTGAGTCTGTGGTGAAGAAGCTCCTTTAAAGGCCAAACCCTCTGGGCACTGGACAGCAACTGCATGCAGCTCACAGAGGGAGTGAAGGCCATTCTTCCAACAGAGCAAAATAACAGAGGGGAGGGGATTTGGTGCCTGGAAGTCACTAGAGGAGACTCGCAGAAGGATGATGAGCAGAGCCCAAATGGCAAACCCTCACGCCAAGCAGGTCTTCCTCCTGGGGACGCCCTCAGAAGCCATGATGGCACAGAGACAGAGGTCAGCCTTACAGAAAGCACTGGGGAAAGCTAGCTGCAAACTTAGAAAATACAGTCAGACTCAGGTTGGGGAGGAATAAATCACAGTGAGGTTTCTGGGAAGACAGTGTCAATCTGCATCCAATACTGTGTTTCTTTAAAGCTCCTTCTCTATTGTAATGATCTTTGATGCTAAAAAACAAACGTACTAATGTATGTTGAGGGTCTTATGCTAAACTTTTAATTTTGCACGAAACAAGGAACACTGACGGAAACTTCTTTGCCTGACGTGTCATTTATATGACGATGTCATTTATACATCCCGGTGGACAGCTTAGGTGGAAAGCTATCTCCCTGGTGGGCATCGGCTGACATGCTGGCAGAGGACCTGCCCAGTAAATCAAACCCTGTTAAAGGAGGTGGTCATTCTAAAAAGAAAAGGACAAAGGAAGGAAGGAGGAAAGTTAGTAGAGGAAAATGATACAAATTAGTTGCGGCAAATGGGAGCTGGAGGAGAGTCAGGAATGAGGACAAAAAGGTCTATGGAGAAAAGAGGCGGGAACTACCCCAGAAAGTAAGAGGACTTTTTGTATTAACCTCAGGATGCTGTGAGATGAATAGAATGCTCATAATCGGATTTGAGCTCCCGCTCGGGAAAACAGACAAGGTATAAACACAACATTCTATGCATCGTGTTTCTCCCAGGGCATCTGAGAAGGTACTTAACTCATTTCATTGTTGAACAAACGCTCTGTTACCAAAATGAAACTATATTTAAACAATTAAATAGCTGCATTCACCCAGAGCGTTTGTATATGTGGCAAAGCTATTTAAACTGATGGATCTGATTTTGAAAGGAATTATTGCACTAATTATTTCACATTGGTCATGAGTTGCAGTGGGACGGGGAATGCAGAAAAGATGGTAACTGCTTGAATTGCAGGGCGTGGACCAATGATTCAGAATGAAACATTATTTTCATTTTTGGACATCAGTATTCTGATCAGCATTGGACACAAAGTTAGATACAATTCATGACTAACTGCGTTTTCATCTAAGTAGACAGAAACAACCTTTCCAGGGGAGAAAGGCAGGTGTCAGCCAGCATCAGACAGTGAGATACTGTTTTCTTCCCTCGATGTTATTTACACAAAGCCCACTTTTGTGTATTTGTGCTAAGAGGGCTTGTGAGATCACCTGTCTTCATTTAGCCAGTCCTCATCTCTCAGTCTGGGTTATGCTTCTAAACTAAACTAGTAGAGAATAAAACTCCTATTTTAATAACTAGAGAGAACCCTTGGTAAATCTGTAGACAGTTACTAGAAAAATTGTCCATTATGTGCAAGTATCAGCTGGAGACAAGGCTCCTGCTCAATGCCAAGGGGATTCCTGTAACATTTGCTTCCTGTTTAACTCTCCTCCCTCCTTGCAGCCATCTCAGAAGAGAAGACTCTAGTGCAGAGGCATTCCCAGCGAGGTCAGAGTCATTTCCAATTGGATAGTGTCTTCACTGGGTCGTATCTCTGTGTAATATGTGTCTAACATCAGCTGACCTGTATATATTTTTTTGGTTTTCATTTTGTGCCTTTTTTTTTTTTGAGAGGGCATCTCTCATATTTATTGATCAAATGGTTGTTAACAACAATAAAATTCTGTATAGGGGACTCAATGCACAATCATTAATCAACCCCAAGCCTAATTCTCAACAGTCTCCAATCTTCTGAAGCATAACGAACAAGTTCTTACATGGAGAACAAATTCTTACATAGTGAATAAGTTCTTACATGGTGAACAGTGCAAGGGCAGTCATCAGAGAAACTTGGTTTTGATCACACATTATGAACTATAAACAATCAGGTCAAATGTGAATATTCGTTTGATTTTTATACTTGATTTATATGTGAATCCCACATTTCTCCCTTATTATTATCATTATTTTTTTTTTTAATAAAATGCTGAAGTGGTAGGTAGATGCAAGATAAAGGTAGAAAACATAGTTTAGTGCTTGTAAGAGGGGAAATGTAGATGATCAGGTGTGTGCCTCTAGACTAAGTATTAATCCAAGCTAGACAAGGGCAACAAAACATCCACATATGCAGAAGATTTCTCTCAAAACAGGGGGGGTGAGGTTCTAAGCCTCACCTCTGTTGATCCCCAATTTCTCACCTGATGGCCCCCCTGCGACTGTGCCTGTCTTAGGTTGTTCCTCCCTTGAGGAATCTTACCCGTCTCTGGCTAACCAGTCATCTTCCGGGGCCATACAGGGAAATGTGAAGTTGGTAAGTGAGAGAGAAGCAATATTCTTTGAAAAGGTTAGCTTTTTACTTCTTTGCAGATTTATGCCCTGTTGCTTCTATGCCCTGCATTTGTCTTAAGGTATCTTTACCACTTGAAGAATTATGATACTCGGTAATTTCGATATGAGGCATGAATTCTACTTAAGGGTTGTAATTAGGACAGAAGAAGAAAAGCTATAGAAGTAGCAGACGGAAGAAAACATGGGAAGATTGATTATTTCTTTGACATATCTTCTTGTAGCGTAATATAAGCATGTATAGGTTTTAAACGACTAATTAAATTGCGTGCACACCTTAACATAATAGGAATACAGCTACATAACCAAAGCAGACCTACAATTACCAGCCATATCCAGTGAAACCAAAAAAACCAGTTAGGCACCCTAGGCATTTGTGAAAACTTATCAATGATATGATGGATATTGTCTAACTGAATTTGAATATTTTGAGAAAAATCAGACAAATTAAAACAACACATTCCTGGGAACTGTTCACATCCCATATGTTCTTTTAACAGTAGATAGTCTATAGTCACAAGATTTTGGAGCGCTGCAACTTGCACTTCTCCTAATTCTTGGTTGAGTTCCGACAGTATAGATCCAGTCAAATTTGTTGTTTCACTGTATGCACAGGCCAGCTTAGATATCTCCTTCTTCATTCCAATGGCAAGTCCAGGAACCAGTGGGATGAATGCAGCTACAACTGCAACAGCACCAGGATCTTTGTTGAAGTTTTTTGATGATCATCTTCTGGAATGACTCTTTCAGAGTATGTTGATGTTGGAAGTTCTTCTTCATATCGTATCTTAATTCTTTTTCTGGGTAGCCAAATTAGGCTTTGATCCTCTGTATAAACACAAACAAACCCTTTGCCCACACTTTGATATGCCCTTTATACCATTGTGAAGAACTTATTGGAGATCACCACACAGGAACTGCTTTTCTTTTTTTTTAAGAGAAAGGAATATTATCAGAAAAATGTATTTCCATAGCTGATCATCTGATGACCTGTATATATTTTATCTGTAGCAATTTAGGCATGATTCCCAAACTGGCAGGCTCAGAGTTCCTCAATCAACAAATAAAAGGCAAAAGGCCAAGGAAGTAACAGAGATTGGACTGAAAATTTTAGTTCAATAAATCCTAAGTAGCTATTACATGCTACAGTAGTAGAAAAAGCAGATTCTGCCCTGGAGGATCTCAGTCTTGAGAGACCAACACATCAACCTATATTGTGGGTGAGAAAGAAAAGGCAACTGAGACATAGTGAATATTTAGGAGTGTCAGGCCCTGCTCATTTTAGTTTAGTCGCATGTAGCAGCACGAAGAACACACCAACTTCCCCATGAACCGGGAGATTAAATCTGAGGCTTTACGGGGAAAGTCCCTTGTCCAAGTAAGTCCTGCTGATAATAGGAAACCAATCATATTCACTCAGTTATAAAAAGTCCTGAAAAATGGGGAGAAAAAGAGAGAGGGCAATGTCAGAAGAAGGGAGGAGCCAAAGAACCCTGTGTCTTAATTCCTCTCCCAACACCTGGATTGGTTCCCCTCCTACTATTCCCCTGCCCTGCTGAATCCTGGGAAAGGACGGGGAGGGAAGTACTGCATAGGAATATAGCCAATAAAATTGGAATTTCTTTGTATGGTGGCAGGTGGTGACTACACTTCTCACGGTGAGCATTTAGTGATGCATACAATTGTGGAATCACGATGTTGACCATCTGCAACCAATATGTGTATATGAATGACATTTCAATTAAAACATTGGAAAAGTTAATAAATAAAAAATGTGGATGGCAACATAGCCAACAGAAAAGGGGCTGGTGCCAGAAAGCAAAAGCAAAAACAAAAACCTGGAGATGTTTGAGAGCCAAGAGTCCCAGGGAGGGTCTAATGAGACGACAAGATCCCAGTATGGAAAGGAGAAAAGTGTCTGAGAGTCTGTGAAGGCGGGATGGTCTCTTCCAAACATTCTGACTGTGATTCGCAGTAAGAAATGTGTATTATGTAACAACTCAGTACGTGTGTATCTGCATATAATTGAAACCAAAGATTCATGAAATCATAGCTATTATATTAGATGGGGTTGTCCAGAGAAGCAGAACTGATAGGATGCGTGTATAATCCCTGCAGGGCAGGCCAGGAGGGACTCAGCCAAGAGCTGATGTTGCAATGACTATCTGAAGACCATCTCCTGGCACAAGTCCCTCCCCTTCTAACCACATGAGTCTTTTTC
This sequence comes from Manis pentadactyla, assembly GCF_030020395.1. Lineage (NCBI taxonomy): Eukaryota > Metazoa > Chordata > Mammalia > Pholidota > Manidae > Manis > Manis pentadactyla. Next base: position 37,857,069 of record NC_080032.1, on the reverse strand, counting down.
TCAAGGCCTTCAACTGATTGGATGATGCCTTAACCACACTATCAGGCATAATCAGCTTTATGAGTTCTATAAGTTAAAGTCTACTGATTTAAATAATAATCTCATCCAAAAAGATACCTTCAGAGCAACATCAGACATGTTTTAGCTGATATCTGGGGACCATGATCTAGCCAAGTTGATGCATAATATTAAGCAGAGCAGTTCTTTAACTATATGTGATATACTGTGGTATTTTCCTTGCAGTGCTACAGTTTTTAAATTCTTTTTAATGCTCATGTCAAACTATTGGATTGATTTAGTGACTCACTTAGGGGATATATGCTGAAAATCTGAAAAACACTGTCTGTGGAACCTGTCTGAGTGAGTCTCACAGACTTCCTGTGAAACATGGTGGGGCAGGATCAGCAAAAATGTCCTTTTGCACTCAAGAGACCTCGGGGAGTGCATTTCCAGGGGTCCAAAGTGGAGTGGTAGCTGTGCTGTGTTCCCTGAGTCTGAGAGGGGCATGGATAGAGCTCCCCACGTTAACAGAATTGGAAAGGTCTTATGATCAGGAAGTCCTGGGAAGACAGACATGCCCATGAGAGCTGACAGTTGAAGACTAGACAGGAACAAGGAGCCTCTGTGGGTGTGGCATAGGGAGAGGATGACATTAAGGGCAGACTAGCCAGGTGTTCCCCCTGACAGTGAAACACAGTGTAAGTTCTCCCGCTTCACACAATCCCATACATCAAAGACTAACATGGCTGAAGTGGCTGAGCTTTATTCCTATCATCCAGCAGAATGAGACCTTGACATAGAAGTTGTTCAGTTATGTATTCGACATAAAAAGCCATCCCAAACTAGTGGCTTACATCAAGCAGCACCACACTGTTATCCCACACATCCCCAGAAGGTGGCTGGAATTGGCAAGGTGGTTTTCACTACAGTCTCTCCCATAGTTACAGGCAGACACTGGCAAGGGCTAGAGTCACCTGAAGGCTGGCTCACTGGGGTGGCTGGGGGCTGGACTGGAGGACTCCGACAGCTGGGGCTCTTGGGGCATCTCTAGCTCCAAGGGATCTCTCCAGCACAGGAGTTTCACAGAAACTGAATGAGACAGACAGAAACTGTTCTGCTTTTAGGACTTGGACTCAGAAGTCACATAGCAACACTTCTGCCACACTCCAGTAATTAAGGCAATCACAGATGCCTACCTGGTGTCACAACAAGCAGAGAGTCACCTCTGGATGAAGGAAGAGCAAGTCCTCATACTGCATGTGGAACCAGAGACACTGTTGCAGTCATTTTTAGCAAATAAATCCTTTCCAAAAGGAGTTCACTAAGAGAAAAAATTAATTTCTTGCAAATCCAAGTTGGCACACTGAAACTTTATCTATCATCCTAACAACCATTTGAGGCTCATTTTCCGCAAGGGCTGAGAACAACAGTCCTCCATCAACACAGACACCAGCATAAACAACAGCTACGCAGTACCAGTGTATTCCGACTAGATGTTGACTTTGCTTCCTCTCTGAGCCAAGTTAATAAGACATTTTTCTTTGTTTAAGCCCAAGATTGCAGCCCAAACATTCATAGATTTGGGCTAGAAACTTCAAGTTTAAAATGCATTTGTTCTAGGAGAAAATAAAATATGATTTTTCCATTTGCTGGCCGAAAAGAATGTTGAAGTTACTTCTTAAATACTTTTTAGATGTTAAATCACTTCTACTGAGGAAAAATGATGAGTCAATGGAAACTAAATTATGATCAGATGCGTTAAATTGTTTTCAATAAAACAATTTTTTAAAGGAAGGGCAAAGTGTTTAAAAGAATGGGTTTCCAGTAGATTTTCTATTCACAATCATCACTTTTCTTTACTTGAGGCTTATCCAGCCTGTTGTTACGGAAATACGAGATGTGGTCCCAAATGCAACAGTGTAATTTCACTGCAAGGCTAACCAAGAAGACAGTAAAAACCCTAGTTAAAATATAGCACTTTGGAATTCTGTTAAGTGCAAGAAAGAAAACAGTGTACAGGGAGAAATTTGCACTGACATCTTACATTTCTAAAGCTTTGGTTCCAGGGAGGAATTTCCATTTGATTGACTCTCCTTTCTGGATGGCATTTCCTTGAATGACACAGACTTAAGAGAATCCCAGCATATTAGAGCTGGAGAAAGTCTCAGAGAAGATTGTGTCCAAAGGTTTCACTTTATAGGTAATGATGCTGAGGTTCTGAGAGCTGCAAGGATTCAGGTGCAGCTGGGGAGCCAGGGGAGGGACGACCAGGACTCAGAACTCCTGCTTCCAGTGCAGATACACCGGCCTCATTACCCACCATGTAAACCGTTTAGAAACAGGTTAGCAAAAGCATGAACCGTAGTTGCATACCAGAGACTCCCAGCGGAAGAAGGGATTTTCAGAGACATCTGCTCTGTGCCTCTCCAGAAGCCCTCCTCCTCCTCTGGCAACAATCTTTTTGTGTTGGAAGAGCTCCAGCCAACCCTCCCCAGCCCCCACTTCACACAAGACATACCAGTAGCCTGAAGTTCAGCTCAGGAGCAGGTTAAGCCAGTCGCACAATGCAGCCAATTCTACTGTGATTAGATAGAGGAAGGGCATACACCCCAGTCACAAACGGGAAAATGATTCATGTCTGTGTTTTTGGTTTTTAACGTGTTTCATTCTCTTCCTCTTTCAACTTGAAAGGGAGAAAACATTAGGCTTGAAGCCATCCCTGTTATCTTCCTGCAGCTTGGATATCGAGAATAAAGCCAATATATATACATATATATGAAGGCATAGCCAAGAGATGAGAGAAACTGTATACAAGAGATTGTTTGAGAGGCAGAGCCAACACGGCGGCGTGAGTAGGACAGAGGGAATCTCCTCCCAAAAACATATATATTTTTGAAAATACAACAAATACAACTAATCCTAAAAGAGAGACCACAAGACACAGGACAACAGCCAGACTACATCCACACATGCGAGAGCCCAGCGCCTGGTGAAAGGGGTAAGATACAACCCCCGGACCGGCGGGACCCGAGATCAAAGACAAGGACAAAGTATTAAAAGCAGCCAGAGAGAAAAAAAAGGTTACCTACAAAGGAAAACCCATCAGGCTATCATCAGACTTCTCAACAGAAACCCTACAGGCCAGAAGAGAATGGCATGATATACTTAATGCAATGAAACAGAAGGGCCTCGAAACAAGACTACTGTATCTAGCATGAATATCATTTAAATATGAAGGAGGGATTAAACAATTCCCAGACAAGCTAAAGTTGAGGGAATTTGCCTCCCACAAACCACCTCTACAGGGCATCCTACAGGGACTGCTCTAGACGGGAGCACTCCTAAAAAGACCACAGAACAAAACACCCAACATATGAAGAAGGGACGAGGAGGAATAAGAAGGGAGAGAAATAAAGAATCATCAGACCATGTCTATAATAGCTCAACAAGCGAGTTAAGTTAGACAGTAAGATAGTAAAGAAGCTTACCCTGAACCTTTGGTAACCACAAACTTAAAGCCTGCAATGGCAATAAGTTCATACCTTTCAATAATCACCCTAAATGTAAATGGACTAAATGCACCAATCAAAAGACACAGAGTAATAGAATGGATAAAAAAGCAAGATCCATCCATATGCTGCTTACAAGAGACTCACCTCTAACCCAAAGACATGCACAGACTTAAAGTCAATGGATGGAAAAAGATTTCATGCAAACAACAGAGAGAAGAAAGTAGGTGTTGCAATTCTGGTATCAGACTGAACAGACTTCAAAATAAAGAAAGTAACAAAAGACAAAGAAGGACATTACATAATGATAAAGGGCTCAGTCCAACAAGAGGATATAACCATTATAAATATATATGCACCCAATACAGGAGCACCAACATACCTGAAACAAATACTAACAGAACTAAAGGAGGAAATAGAATGCAATGCATTCATTCTGGGAGACTTCAACACACCACTCACTCCAAAGGACAGATCCACCAGACAGAAAATAAGTAAGGACACAGAGGCACTGAACAACACACTAGAACAGATGGACCTAATAGACATCTACAGAACTCTACATCCAAAAGCAACAGGATATATATTCTTCTCAAGTGCACATGGAACATTCTCCAGAATAGACCACATACTAGGCCACAAAAAGAGCCTCAGTAAATTCCAAAAGATTGAAATCCTACCAAGCAACTTTTCAGACCACAAAGGCATAAAACTAGAAATAAACTGTACAAAGAAAGCAAAAAGGCTCACAAACACATGGAGGCTTAACAACACGCTCCAAAATAATCAATGGATCAATGACCAAATCAAAATGGAGATCCAGCAATATATGGAAACAAACGACAACAGCAACACTAAGCCCCAACTTCTGTGGGACACAGCAAAAGCAGTCTTAAGAGGAAAGTATATAGCAATCCAAGCATATTTTAAAAAGGAAGAACAATCCCAAATGAATGGTCTAATGTCACAATTATCAAAATTGGAAAAACAAGAACAGATGAGGCCTAAGGTCAGCAGAAGGAGGGACATAATAAAGATCAGAGAAGAAATAAATAAAATTGAGAAGAATAAAACAATAGAAAAAATCAATGAAACCAAGAGCTGGTTCTTCAAGAAAATAAACAAAACAGATAAGCCTCTAGCCAGGCTTATTAAGAGGAAAAGAGAGTCAACACAAATCAACAGTATCAGAAATGAGAAAGGAAAAATCACGAAAGACCCCACAGAAATACAAAGAATTATTAGAGAATACTATGAAAACCTATATACTAACAAGCTGGGAAACCTAGGAGAAATGGACAACTTCCTAGAAAAATACAACCTTCCAAGACTGACCCAGAAAGAAACAGAAAATCTAAACAGACCAATTACCAGCAACGAAATTGAAGCAGTAATCAAAAAACTACCAAAGAACAAAACCCCCGGGCCAGATGGATTTACCTCAGAATTTTATCAGACATACAGGGAAGACATAATACCCATTTTCCTTAAAGTTTTCCAAAAAATAGAAGAGGAGGGGATACTCCCAAACCCATTCTATGAAGCTAACATCACCTTAATACCAAAACCAGGCAAAGACCCCACCAAAAAAAGAAAACTACAGACCAATATCCCTGATGAGCATAGATGCAAAAATACTCAACAAAATATTAGCAAACCAAATTCAAAAATACATCAAAAGGATTGTACACCATGACCAAGTGGGATTCATCCCAGGGATGCAAGGATGGTACAACATTCGAAAGTCCATCAACATCATCCACCACATCAACAAAAAGAAAGACAAAAACCACATGATCATCTCCATAGATGCTGAAAAAGCATTTGACAAAGTTCAACATCCATTCATGATAAAAACTCTCAGCAAAATGGGAATAGAGGGCAAGTACCTCAACATAATAAAGGCCATCTATGATAAACCCACAGCCAACATTATATTGAACAGCGAGAAGCTGAAAGCTTTTCCTCTGAGATTGGGAACTAGACAGGGATGCCCACTCTCTCCACTGTTATTTAACATAGTACTGGAGGTCCTAGCCATGGCAATCAGACAAAACAAAAAAATACAAGGAATCCAGATTGGTAAAGAAGAAGTTAAACTGTCACTATTTGCAGATGACATGATACTGTACATAAAAAACCCTAAAGACCCCACCCCAAAACTACTAGAACTGATATCGGAATACAGCAACGTTGCAGGATACAAAATCAACACACAGAAATCTGTGGCTTTCCTATACACTAACAATGAACCAACAGAAAGAGAAATCAGGAAAACAACTCCATTCACAATTGCATCAAAAAATAAAATACCTAGGAATAAACCTAACCAAAGAAGTGAAAGACTTATACTCTGAAAACTACAAGTCACTCTTAAGAGAAATTAAAGGGGACACTAACAGATGGAAACTCATCCCATGCTCAAGGCTAGGAAGAATTAATATCGTCAAAATGGCCATCCTGCCCAAAGCAATATACAGATTTGATACAATCCCTATGAAACTACCAGCAACATTCTTCAATGAACTGGAACAAATAATTCAAAAATTCATATGGAAACTCCAAAGACCCCGAATAGCCAAAGCAATCCTGAGAAAGAAGAATAAAGTAGGGGGGATCTCACTCCCCAACTTCAAGCTCTACTATAAAGCCATAGTAATCAAGACAATTTGCTACTGGCACAAGAACAGAGCCACAGACCAATGGAACAGACTAGAGAATCCAGACATTAACCCAGACATATATGGTCAATTAATATTTGATAAAGGAGCCATGGACATACAATGGGGAAATGACAGTCTCTTCAACAGATAGTGCTGGCAAAACTGGACAGCTACATGTAGGAGAATGAAACTGGACCATTGTCTAACCCCATATACAAAAGTAAACTCAAAATGGATCAAAGACCTGAATGTAAGTCATGAAACCATTAAACTCTTGGAAAAAAACATAGGCAAAAACCTCTTAGACATAAACATGAGTGACCTCTTCTTGAACATATCTCCCCGGGCAAGGAAAACAACAGCAAAAATGAACAAGTGGGACTATATTAAGCTGAAAAGCTTCTGTACAGCAAAGGACACCATCAATAGAACAAAAAGGAACCCTGCTGTATGGGAGAATATATTTGAAAATGACACATCGATAAAGGCTTGATGTCCAGAATATATAAAGAGCTCACACACCTCAACAAACAAAAAACAAATAATCCAATTTAAAAATGGGCAGAGGAACTGAACAGACAGTTCTCCAAAAAAGAAATACAGATGGCCAACAGACACATGAAAAGATGCTCCACATCACTAATTATCAGAGAAATGCAAATTAAAACTACAATGAGGTATCACCTCACACCAGTAAGGATGGCTGCCATCCAAAAGACAAACAACAACAAATGTTGGTGAGGCTGTGGAGAAAGGGGAACCCTCCTACACTGCTGGTGGGAATGTAAGTTAGTTCAACCATTGTGGAAAGCAGTATGGAGATACATCAAAATGCTCAAAACAGACTTACCATTTGACCCAGGAATTGCACTCCTAGGAATTTACCCTAAGAATGCAGCAATCAAGTATGAGAAAGACCAATGCACCCCTATGTTTATCGAGCACTATTTACAATAGCCAAGAATTGGAAGCAACCTCAATGTCCATCAATAGATGAATGGTTAAAGAAGATGTGGTACATATACACAATGGAATACTACTCAGCCATAAGAAAAGGGCAAATCTTACCATTTGCAGCAACATGGATGGAGCTGGAGGGTATTATGCTCAGTGAAACAAGCCAAGCGGAGAAAGAGAAATACCAAATGATTTCACTCATCTGTGGAGTATAAGAACAAAGGAAAAACTGAAGGAACAAAACAGCAGCAGAATCACAGAACTCAAGAATGGACTAACAGGTACCAAAGGGAAAGGGACTGGGGAGGATGGGTGGGTAGGGAGGGATAAAGGGGGGGAAGAAGAAGGGGGGTATTAAGATTAGCATGCATGGGGGTGTGGGAGAAAGGGGAGGGCTGTACAACACAGAGAAGTATTGATTCTACAGCATTTTGCTATGCTGATGGACAGTGACTGTAAAGGGGTTTATAGGGGGGACCTGGTATAGGGGAGAGCCTAGTAAACATAATATTCGCTATGTAAATGTAGATTAATGATACCAAAAACAAAAGGCAGTTCCTGTGTGATGACCTCCAATGAGTTCTACACAAGAGTATAAAGGGCATATAAAAGTGTAGGCAAAGGGTCTGTTTGTGTTTATACAGAGGATCAAAGCCTAATTTGGCTATCCCGAAAATGAACTAAGATACGATATGAAAAAGAACTTCCAACATCAGCACTCTCTGGAAGACTCATGCCAGAAGATGATCATTAAAAAACCCCAACAAAGATCCATGCACTGCTACAGCTGTAGATGCACTCATCCCACCAGTTCCTGGACTTGCCATGAGAATGAAGAAGGAGATATCTAAGCTGGCCTGTGCATACAGTAAAACAACAAATTTGACTGGATCTATACTGTTGGAACTCAACCAAGAATTATGAGAAGTGCAAATTGTAGTGCTCCAAAATCTTACAACTACAGACTATTTACTGTTAAAAGAACATATGGGATGTGAACAGTCCCCAGGAATGGGTTGTTTTAATTTGTCTGATTTCTCTCAGACTGTTCAAGTTCAGTTGGACAATATTCCCCATAGCATAGATAAGTTTTCACAAATGCCTAAGGTGCCTAATTGGTTTTCTTGGTTTCACTGGAGATGACTGATAATTACAGGTATGCTTTGGTTATGTAACTATACTCCTATTATGTTAATGTATGTGCGCAATTTAATTAGTAGTTTAAAACCTATACATGCTGAAGTTACTCTACAAGAAGATATGTCAAAGAAATAATCAATCTTCCCATGTTTTCTTCCGCCTGCTACTTCTATAGCTTTTCTTCTTCCTTCCTAATTACAACCCTTAAATAGAATTTGTGCCTCATATCAAATTTACCAAGTATCATAATTCTTCCAAGTGGTAAAGATACCTCAAGACAAATGCTGGGCATAGAAGCCACAGGGCATAAATATGCAAAGAAGTAAAAAGCTAACCTTTTCAAACAATAAGGCTTCTCTCTCACTTAGACCAACTTTACATTTCCCTGTATGGCCCCAGAAGGTGACTGGTTAGCCAGAGACGGGTAAGATTCCTCAAGGGAGGAACAACCTAAGACAGGCATAGTCGCAGGGGGGCCATCAGGTAAGAAATTGGGGATCAACAAAGGTGAGGCTTAGAATCTCACCCCCCCTGTTCTGAGAGAAATCTTCTGCATACGTGGATGTTTTATTGCCCTTGTCTAGCTTGGATTAACACATAGTCTACAGGCACACACCTGATCATCTACATTTGCTCTCTTACAACACTAAACTATGTTTTCTACCTTTATCTTGTATCTACCTACCACTTCAGCATTTTATTAAAAATAATAATAATAAAGAGAGAAATGTGGTATCCACATATAAATCAAGTATAAAAATCAAATGAGTATTCATATTTGAAGTGACTGTTTATAGTTCATAATGCATGAGCAAAACCGAAAGTTTCTGTGATGACTGCCCTTGTAATGTTCACCATGTAACTTATTCACTGTGTAAGAATTTGTTCTCCATGTAAGAACTTGTTCTTTATGCTTCAGAAGATTGGAGACTGACGAAAATTAGGCTTGGGGTGGATTAATGATTGTGCATTGAGCATTGACTCCCCTATAAAGAATTTTATTGTTGTTAACAACCATTTGATCAATAAATATGAGAGATGCCCTCACAAAAAAAAAAAAAAAAGTACACACTTCCAATTGTAAAATAAATAAGTAACCGGGATGTAATGTATAGCATAAGGAATATAGTCAAAATATTGTAGCAACTTGGTATGGTGATAGCTGGTACCTAGAATTATCATGTATATAAATGTCGAATCACTGTGTTGTACACCTGAAACTAATGTAATACTGTGTGTCAACTACCCCTCAATAAAAAATAATTATCTACAAAAAAAAAAAACTTGCTCGCAGCTGAGGCTGATTGCTGTACATAGATATAGCCTGGGAGCCATTTCTTTTTTAAGAATGATTTTCAAAGAAACCTGTGAAGTCTTCATCAACGTTTTTAAAGAAGTTGTCCCTATCAAGGAGAAGAAAGACTTTAAGATCTAAACCTGGTTAGCCACCATGGTAGGTGACAGTCTCCTGTCACCTGCTGAGAAGTAGACTTGCCAGAAGGCAGTCCATTAATAAGACAAGCCTTCTGTTGCCAACCTAAAGATTCTGTTCCTCCAGTAATCTGTTGTCCTTGAGTTGGGACTAAGATATACGGAGATTTCTAAAAATTTCTTCTCTACAGAAATTCACAGGATTCAAATGACAATGGGATGTCCCCCACTGGTCCCTAAATGTACATAATTTAAAAATTTCATGGATCTCATTAATTTAATTAAGGAATTGTGTTGTGACACAGCTGGTACAAAAAATAAACACCTGAGGATTTCTGATAGTCAAAAAAAAAAAAAAAAGAGATTGTTTGAACCCTGAATCCAGCCTGACACCAGCTCTAACTGTGTGCCTTTTAGTTACATGAGCCATCAGGGTCCGCTCAGTCACACAGGGAAGTAGTTTATTCAGAAGGTGATCTCAGGAAACACCCGGGGAGGGGTGGCGGAAAGAGGCAGCGAAGGAAGAAAGCCAGTAAAGAGGATGCTAGCAAGCAAGTCACCATTGTGAGTGGCTACAGCTTAATCCTGTGGGGAACGCGGGTAACAGCATAAGAAAGACCCTTCCCTGCTGCCCCAAGAGTTATCCTACCTAAGGGAGAAGAGAGCTGCGGTATTTTTATACCACCCTCTAAGTCATTGTTTGAGGGATATGACTTACTTTCTGGGCACTTCTGGCCTGCTAACATGTGGGTAGAGCAGACTCCAGCGGCCAGAGAAACACTCAGGAAAGAGACTCGGGGTGTGGTTCTGGAAGCTGGAGTTGGATGGGCAGGCACGGAAATAGGAGGAGCCAAGAGACACGGGCAGGACTCTGACCACGTCCCGCTGCCGCCCCATGGGCAATACTCCCTTCTCCTTGCCCCACAGCTGAATGAAGGCCTTACAGGAGGGCAGAGCCACGGGACTGAAGGGTCTGGATCCTGGTATGACCGCTTGGAAGGCTGCCCACTGACCAGGAACACCCGATTGGACTTTACATCAGCAAGAAGTAAACAACTGTGCAAAGCCACCAAAATCTGGATGTTGTTTGTTACAGCAATTAGCCTACCCTAAAACAGGGAGAAAGCAGACATTTGTACAGCCAGCCACATTCATGGCTGAAATCCTGGGACCCGTGGGTGACAGAAGGGTGTAGCTGAATCAATACTTTGCTCAGAAAAGTCAGTGAGATGCCAGGTGAGAAGTCCTTGAGGCTACAAAGACATGACAGGCAGGCAGGCAGGAGAAAGAGCCCAGGATTTACAGGCAAGAAAAGCCCTGGCTGGGAAGTGCAGAGGTCTCCTGAGCTTTAGTTTTGGGCTACAGGAGGAGCTTTCTCTCCAGGAGAACAGACCTGATTAAATCTCCCAGCCACACTGGACTTCAGGTGCCACAGACCCATCTGAGATTGCACAGCAAAACTCCCAGGAGGCAGGACTCAGCATGGAATCTGTACCTGAGCTCTAAGTACAGTGACAAGGAAAGGACACACTTATCTCTGGCCCCTGCTCAATCGGGACGTCAGCTTTGTAGTTAGTGCCCCAGTGAGGCCAATGATGACACGGGTGTCAGGAGCTCCAAGGAGCAAATCAAACGGGCCTGGCTATGGTTAAGGGTTTATTGACCTTGTGCCACGACCAGACCCCAGCCTTCACAACAGAGGATATTAACAGCTGTGGACTGCATATCACTCCCCAAACATGGGACTATAATCTCTTGATTTCCTGACAGCCTGAAAATGATCATCACCCACATTTCTCAAATGGGAAAACCAGGTTTTGGGGAGAAATCCTCTGTGCACGGTCAAGAGCTGAGAAGTGACTGAGCTTCCAGACACCAGAAATGGCCCATGTCCCACCCGACAGGGCTGCCCCCTTCTGGGAGCCCCCCTCTGCGTGGCACACACATGTAAGAAACTTGACGCATGGAGAGTTTGTGAGGCTGGCAAACTTAAAATCACATATTTATCTTAATTGTTTATTCATCTAAATACTTATTTATCTAAACAGTTAATCAACTTCATTGTGTACAATTACCTCAATATTTTCTTCCAATAATTTGTGTGCTATGCACAGAGTAGGCATCTAAAAACATTCTGTTGAAGGAATAAATGAACATACGAGTGTGTTTTGATACACTTTCCATGTATTGATGAGAGTTTTCACAGTCTTAGATACAATCGGTCATACTTCATTTGCTATCTTTGCTTTTCCATCTCTGGTGTGTCATTCCACCCCACCATCCCTCCCTCATCCCCAACAACCATGAGGACACCAGAACCCCGTATCTCAAAAACCTTTCGCAGCACCTGCAATGCTCCGGCGCCTGCTTCCTCCTCCGGCTTGCGTGGCAGCCGCCTCCCTCAGGAAGGTCACCCGACTAAGCATCGCTGATAAAACGGCCAACATATTGTAAGACCTTACAATTCACAGAGTAATATCTCCAAGGCTAAGTCATCTGATTTTCACAGTAGCCCAGAGAGGAAACCAAGACAGGGGTCATTCATTCCTGTATCGAAGAAGATTGAGGCTCAGTGGGGTGCCAACGTTTGTTTGCTCAGGTTCACGCTGATCGCAGACAAAGGACAAAGACTCAGACCACAGTTTGTCTCCTGAAGCCCCGTGCATGCTCCGGATGCTGATGACGCTGCCTCTCCCCTCTTATTGACTTCTGAGGCAGCCCACCTGCCCCCAGGTACCAGCCCTGCCCCGTTCAGCCCCCAACACCCACAGCGGTGAGGAATGACTGGACTCACCATAGGAGCCACCCCAATGTACCTCCTCTGGGAAACAGGCACTTTGGGAAGCTATCATAGATATTTATAATTATACAATTTATAATTTATACATCTACATATGGTCATAATAATAAAACACATATAACCTATGAAATAAGTACAAGACAACATATGCTGTAAACAGGCATGAGTGGAACAAGAAAACAAGCCAAAAAAAGCTACCTAAGGCAGCTTGCAATAGTTCCTATTTTCTGTATTATTCCATAAGCACTCGGTACAGATCCTATTTCACCCTGTCTGAAATTTATCATCAATAATGAGATGGGAGGAGTCTTTCACCCACATCACTCTTCACACGTGAAGGGAGCTGAATAAAATGCACATGTGCCACCATGCACTGGCTAATGCCCTGCATTTGAATTGTGCCTGCAAAGCTGTGTGTAGGGACAGCTTGGGTTCATTTTCTAATCCTCGGGATGTGGTGTTTGCTTGGGCATCATTCAGAGATGAGAACAAGAGTCCTACTATGTGGCATACAAGGGTAAAGGGCAGGAGACCCTGGAAAAAGACAACTTGGAGGTTCCAAAGGAGCTGAGTGTCTAGACCTGCGTCACTCTGGGGAGGCCCAAATTCTATTGAAATCTTAACCCTTTGAAAGGTACTGACAGTGCTCATTTGGCAGCCAAAGTTCTGGAAGTTGGATGTTTCAGCATGAAGACCCAGAGTCTTTAGAAGGACTCTGTGGGAAAAATTAATTTTGTGTGTGCTATACAAATTTTAGAGACTTGACTTTGAGAGCTAAGAAAAAAAACAGATCAAAATTAAAAGGAACTAAATTATCCTTGTGGAAGTGTTCATTATCTTAATTAAAATAAGCAACATGATTTCTATTTATAGAAATAAGGATGGGGGGGTGGAATGGAGAATTCATTGATTCATTCCATATATATTGTTTTCTCTCTTCCAGATGCTGTGCTAAGTTTTAGGAGTAGATAAAGAATAAGATCTAATTCATATCCTCACTATGGTCTAGTGAAGGAGACAGATGTGCATTAAAGTATGATAAGTGCTTGGCAGGCTGTGTCTTCCAAAGATTCTTGTAACAACATTGCCATCTTCACATGCTCTTCCAAAACTTTGTTTTCCCTCATCAAGGGGTAAAGCCTAATTCCCCTGCCTTTAATATTAAAGTTTTTACATAACTGAATAATCACCAAAATCTAAACTCAAAGAAAACATTTTTGGTTCCTCTCTGCTCTGCATATAAGTTCAAATTTTCATTTGGTTCAATAGAAAGGTATAAGGACTACATTGTTTGTTACAAGAGTTCCATGCATTCCTACATGAAGTGCAAACCTCTACTTTTGAAAACTATAGTTCAGATTATAGCATGACCTCATTAAAAATGCCAGAGTAGGAGATATGATAGTTTGTAAACTGACATAATGGGAGTGAAAATGAATTTGCGGCATGGTTCTTTATTCTTATCTTTAGATTATTGTTCTCTCAAACAATGGTTTCTCACACGGCTATTATTACAATTTGCTAGCTCTTTCTTTTTTTGCAGTTTACAGCAAACCTAAATCAAATAAAAGTGCTTCTGACTGTTTCAAAACTTAAACATTATGCAGGGTGTAATTTGTATTTAAACAAATCCTTGTCAGTCTATGCGACAAAGAAGAAACAAGCAGTGACAGGAACAAAAGGGAGAGAGAGAGAAGGGTTGAGAAAGCGAGAGAAGGTCTGCATTTACAGAGGTCCAAACTTGGATGTTACAGTTCCTTGTCTCTAGCTTCTCAATTTGAACCTTATAGCTGGTGTCTGACAATAGCAATACTTGGGCACTTCTACACACTAGCAGGTCTACCCCAGGAGAAGCCAATTGCACTGAAATGATTTGCATGAAAGCCTTTTAATCTCATCTGAAGTGAGCAAAAGCAGGTATAGTCCTGAGCAACTGGGTGAAGAGATAGGGAGACAGAGACAGAGGGTGGTTCTTTCCAACCTGGCCTCCAGGTCCACGGACTCACTGGGAAAAGCACTTTCTTCCTCTCTGTGAATTCCAGATGACCCACGATGTAAGATCTTCTCCTCTAGCAGAAGTAATGTCCCCCTGGCTCCTCCCCACAAGGGAAGTGATGTATATGGTTGGCGACACAAAGAGAGTATCACTGCAGCCACAGGGTGACTAGCTGTGAAAGTTCAGTTCAGAGCAGCGCGTGCAGACGCTGGCCAGGGCCACCTTTTGGCCCCTTGTCTGTGTCTCCCATGCTGAAATACGGTCCTACAGACACAGCTCTTATATTTTTGACTCCTGTGAAAGTATTAATAGCCATTCCTTATATGATGCTTGTGATGTGCCTGACTGTTCCAAATGGTTTACACATATTAATTCATTTAATCATCATCAAACCTGATGACACATGCACAGGCCTCACAAAGATGTCCACATCCAAATCCTAGAAACCTGTGAATATGTTTAGTTACAGGACAAAAGCAAATTAAGGAATTAAGGTTGTAAATCAAATGACCTTAACATTATCCCAGATTACCCAGGTGGGCCCAGTGTGCTCCCAGGGGTCCTTACAAAATGAAGAGGGAGACATCACTGATCATCAGGGAAATGCAAATTGAAACCACAATGAGATGTATCACCTTACACCAGTTAGAATGGCCACTGTCCAAAAACAAGAAATAACAAATGTTGGTGAGGATGTAGAGAAAAGGGAACCCTCCCACATTGGTACAGCCACTGTGGAAAGCAGTATGGAGGTTCCTCAGAAAACTAGAAATAGAAATTACCATATGGCCCAGTAATTCCACTTCTAGAAATTTACCTTAAGGAAACAAAATCTCTGATTTGAAAAGATACATGCACCCTTGTGTCTATTGCCACATTATGTACAATAGCCAAGATATGAAAGTAATCAAAGTGTCCATTGATAAATGAATGGATAAAGAAGAAGTGGTGCATAAACACAGTGGAATATTACTCAGCCATAAAAATAAGTCTTCCTTTTGTGACAACATGGATGGACTTAGAAGGTATTATGCTAAGTGAAATAGGCCAGGTGGAGAAAGACAAATACCATATAATTTTACTTATGTGAAAATAAATTCTAAAACAAACAAAAAAAGTACAAATAGCAGTGGACTTATACTGAGAAATGACTGGTGGTTACCATGGAGGGAGAGGTGGGTGGGGTGGGTGAGGGGGATAAAGAGGCACAAAATCTCAATCATAAGTTGGACAGAAGTGCAGCATGAAGAATACAGTCACTGGTTCTGTAACATCCTTCTATGTTGACAGAGAGTAACTACACTAGTTGGGTAAGGATTTAATAATGGGTGTATCTGTTGAATCACTGTGCTGTATACTTGAAACCAATATAAGATTGTATAACAGTTATACTTTTTTTTAAAAAAAAAAAGGAAGAAGGAGGCAGAAGACTTAGCTGCAGTGCGAAACAACAGGAGAAAGGCTTGCTGGCTTGGCAAGGGCAGGGAGGGGGCCATGAACCAAGGAAAGCAGGTGGCCCCTAGAAGCTGGGAAAGGCAAGAAAATAGATTCTCCACAGAACCTCCAGAGGAAGCCAGCCCTGTGAACACCTGATTTTGGCTCAGGGAGGACCATTTCAGACTTCTGACTTCCAGAACTTAAGAATAATCAGTGTGTGTTGTTTTTAATCACTAAGTTTGTGGTAATTTGTTACAGAAAAAGAAATCAATCCAAGGTGGGTACTCTTATCTCCACTAACCTGTTGACTGAGACAGGGAAATGCTCAGTAACCTGTCCCAGGTCGCATGCTCCCAGGACGACTTCTCCATCCCTGTGCTAGCTGCCTCTCTATTGGACTAGACATGGGTGTGCAGAGCGGTGCGATTAATTACTCCCCTTACAAACCGCAACAGGGGAGAAAAGATAGTAAGAAACATTCCGTAGGCATTTACAACTCCGGGCATTTGGCAGCCATTCTCATCTGATCCTAACAACCATCCCAGGAAGCTGACATGTACTTGGGCCCATTGAGCAGACAAGGACACTGAGCTCTGCAGAGGCAAGGCCACCTGCCCGATGTCACAGGGTGAGTAAGCAGGGACGGTGAGAGCTGCACACTGCCACCTCACACGAAAGCCCTGCCTCTGCATGTACTGCTAAACATGCAGTATTTACTTTCACAAGCCTTCTAAGACACCCCAGGCCATGCTAGTTCGGGGCCCTGATGACAAAATATCACATGGGCTAGGGAAGGGGGCACCTTCAGCTCTTCCACAGGGACGTAGAGGCTGTGGCTATCTGGACGACATAACCATGCAGCTGCTCTGAACTGGTTTGTGATTGCATTCAAGTCCTCCCAAGGGGTGTGCAGAAATATCTAGGGCACAGAGCTGAGCCTCTGGGAGGAAATGGGTGTGAGAATCAACAGAATAGGAGCTAGCATCTGTGCTGCACCTCGGTTTGTATCCTAGCTGGTAAGCTCAGGAAGACAGACAGCCTTTCATCAGGGTAGCATTGTTACACTCCTCACAGCCACCAAATCTCAGTGACACACAGCAATAAGTGCTTCCTTCTCAGTCACAGGCCTAGAGTGAGGCTGATCTGCTGGGCCAAGCTGGGCCTGGCTGTAGGCCAGCGACAGGTCATGATTGCCCTGCAAATCTCTCCTTCTTCTGGGACCAGCAGTCTACCCAGGACATGTCTTTTTCACGGTAATAGTGGAAGCACAACAAGAACAAGGAAAACAGACTCTGCCTCTCGACGACGAGGTTTGGGCTTGCATTTGCAATTCCTGCCCTCTTTGGCTGTATGAAGTCACATGGCCAAGCCCACCACTACTGGGACGGGGAAGTGTATTCCTGTGGAGGTGGCAGGAGCAGTTAGGGAATGTTTGCTGATCAATACCTGAATCTGTCACAGTCATCACAGATCAAAGCCCACGAGGAGAGACAGTTACCTTTTAAAAGGAAGTGGGCAAACAGTCTCACGTTAGGCTCTCACTTTCATTCCACACAATCCGGGGATCTGTGCTGTCAGAGAAATGCATTTCGGCATTCCCCATCCCCAGCTTCCAGCATGCGTGCGTGTCTGCTGAGTGAGTCTCTTGTACATCTATACCCCGATGACATCATGTCCCTAAATGGGATCTAAGGCTCCTGCTGACATGGAGTCTGCTCACAGCGACAGAAAACTCTCAGATGGAAAGGATGCTCCTGGAACACGTTCTGTGAGCTTGTCCTGCTGGGGGACCTCCAGCTACGCTGGCTGTCATGTGTGGCCAGTATGACAGTCCTGCTCTGTGTATAATGGCTAGTTGTTGCAAGCTCATTGCTTTGTAAAGAACTTCTGAGGTGTGCTGAGCTCGAAGGGAAATTTGTTTTCAGTCATCCTCTCTCTCGGCCTAAGACTAGACAAGACAGCAGAGCAAAGGTGGAACCATAAACCATATAGTTCTTATTGTAAGTTAAGAGCGTGAGTTACAGAGGTAAAGAGAAATTCTGATCTTTTCTTTAAAAGAAGGAAAAAAGCAGACAACAATTTTGCAAAGCATGACAATATTAGTTGTTTATGGTTAGAAAATATGTTATCAGAAATAAAAGGATGAATTTTCCTACTGTGTTATAAGATAGTAAAGAAACCAGGCTTCACTTTCCTGACTCCCATGACCATCATTTAAGGTAAGAACTGGAATTCCCTGAGCAAGTGAAAAACTTGACTCAGGCAGTTTTACACTGTTAATATTTTCTCTTTCTATACTCTTTTTTACCTTCATAATTAAAAACAAATAAGCAAAAGCAATGGTAGACTTTGCCCTGGGATTTTGTCAGAATGAAGAAGGACATCCCTAATTCTCTACTAATTAGTTCTGCTAAGGATCCTGCATGGGTCAAATTTCTGCTCAGGTAGGTTTAATACAAAAGAAAACATGCTTAGAATAGACAGACCCTTGCACAACTCATTAACCTCAGTTTCCCTTTCTGTAGAATTGAGATGTTTATCCTTCATTCAATTCAAGAGATTATTTTGGATATCTACACATGAATTCCAAAAAGGTTTTATCACATCGGGGAAATTTTAGTCTGAGATAACACAAAATTTTGCTGCCCTCCTTATGCCTATTCTGCATAAGGAGGCATAAGGAGGTTGGACTCTGAGTTAGAGAGTTGCCCATTTCCTGCTTATGTCAGTGAGAGGATTATGGTTAATCTACACATCCTATGTGTCATAACCCTTAGCCAGTCCCTGGACAGCCATTCTACATGTAGCGTCACAGACTGTGGGAAAAGAGCTGGGGTGGGGCAGCAGCTCCACACTGGCCTGTACACTCTTCCCTGTAAAAGCGACATATGTCACTTACACTTGCAGCTCATTGGTCCTAACAAGTCACATGACCCAGACTCTCTGCAATGGGACACGGCAATGTGAAGGAGCAAAGGTGTATTAGCCTACCAGCGAACATCTCTGGCACACAGGGTCTCAAGAGATTCAAATCCAAGTCTCTGATTCCCCTGATCACATGCAAGTATAGGCAGCATACTCACTTCTCTGGGTAAATTGAAAACACACTCTGATCCTCTCCCATTCTACAAGCTCATCAAGACCCATATTAAAGTTCAGGGGAAACTTTTCATTATTCAGAATACACACAAAAGGTAAAGTATAGAGCAATGAGCTGAGATTAGGGAAGGAACTCTGAAAATCTGGTACCTGGGAAACAAGTCATTGGGAAGCCAAGAAGAAAAGAAATATCTAATAATGTGGAAGTTTTAAGAAAAATCTAGAGCACAGCTATGAACTGGTAGCTTCCAAGACACATCCATTCCACAGATGTGTTTTATTTCACTTACATGAGGTTTAAAAAAAATGTTTTGATTAACTGCCAACATTTAAAATGGGAAATTGTACATAAAAATCTAGATTTCCTGCTTCTATGGAAAAATTGGAAGATTGGGCCACACTGAGTCAGCAACAACTTTTCTTCAATGACTGGAAAGAATCAGCTGGAGGGAAGGGGCTACTACTCCTTATGGATGCTCTGTCATTCACTCAATCCCTACCCAGCCCTCTTCACTCATTTACAGTATCTGAAGACCCAAAAGGTGTTTGGATTGGCAACTTCATGTCTAAATGAGCTGATCCCAGTTTTCCCAGCTCTGTGAACAATCATGCTACATAGAGTGCATAGAAATATGTAGATAGCTTCTTTCAAACAGGAATCTGGAGCAGCCTTCTCCAAGCACCATTACAGGCTGCACAACTCTTTTGTAAAGCAATATAACAAGGTATGGAAACTGTATGTTAAAGAACTATTCCCTACAATGCTTTAAGTAAAAGTTGATCATGGCTTTATTTTTAATGGAAAATTATTAGAAGCCACTGGAAAGTTTATTCTGAAATCTTTAGGTAAACTATATGATGTACACCTAGTGGGCTCTAATGCATAGATACAAATACCAATTGAGGGTCATTCTACTAAACCACAGGCCTGTACTCTGTAAAATGTTAATTCATAAAAATCGAAAGACAACCAAGGACCCTTTTGTGATGAAAGGAGACACAGGAGACACTCCTGCTAAATGCAGTGGTTATCCTTGATAGAATCCAGTTAGAGGAAAGTATTGCTGGTTATGACATTGTTTGAAGGTATTAGCAACATTTGAAGAAGAACTTCCATTAGGTAATTCTATCATATCAACATTAAATGTCCTAAATTTGATCACTGGATTGTGATTATATAAGACAATATCTTTGTTCTTAGGAGATACCCCTGAAATATTTAGGAATAAAAGATCATAAAGTCTTTGACTCTATCTAAAATGATTCAGGAAATGAAGAACAAGAATGCCACTAACATTGTATATATGAAAGAGATAGAGATAAAGCAAACATGGCAAAAGATTAACAATTAGTGAGTCTGGATGAAGGGTATTTATTGAACTGTTTTCAAAATTTTTCTGCAGTTTTAAATTTTTTCAGTTAGAAGTTAAAAAAAGATGGTCATCTGAAAAGTGTTATGATGTAATGTTAAATTTAAAAATTGAAGTCAGATAGTCATGTAGCCAGTGTGATCTTAATTTAGAAAAATACCTCCATATAGGAAACAAGACTGGAAGGAAAATACTGAAACAATAACAATAATCTAAGTTTAGTAGGTAGACTGGACTGGGAATGCTTTTACACTTCCATTTTCTCTATATTTTCTTCATATATTTAATAACCATCCATCACTTTTATAATGAAAAAACAACTTTTAAAAAAAGAACTACTGAGCACCACAGGGGAAAAGGTCATTTTTTTTCCTACCTCCACAACTTTGAGCCCGAAGCCAAAATCCAGAGCAATGACAGAGGAAATGGGTTCAAGCTCTTAGCTATTAAGGCGTGAAAGACTGTGTTTCAGGAACTGCCAAGTGACCTTTAAAGAAAACCTGTCGGAGACAGAAAAATCATAGTATTCCAGGCTAAGGAATCAAGGTATAATTTACCTTTAGTATCACAGTGGGGCCACTGGGTATATCCCCAGATTTAAGATTTATGGCCAAGCCAAGGAGTATTTTTGAATCTGGCTGATTCTTCATGGACTTGAACTTCAGCTTCATGTGCTGCACAGCAGCCAAACTTGACTTCAAAACATAGGCCAAATGGGTCAGCCTAACTGATTCATAAGCCTGCAAGTCTCTTGCATTATAGGCAAAGTCAGCATCCCTCAGTTCCCGGAAGGGATCCTGCCCCATGACACCCCAACCTCCTTCCAACTACCTTCTCACTGAACTTACTCTTCTGACTCCTGTTATCGAAACCCACCTCCTCCCCCAGGCTCTTCCAGAACAGGAAGCAGCCTGGCTCCTGTCTATCTGAAACTACTCCAAACCTGTAACAGCCCTCTTCTTCCTCTAGCCTGGACTGCTAGCATCCCAGAAAAGCCTCCCTTCCCTCCACTCCACTGGCTCCGGGAAATCTCTCCAGGTTCCTCCCACCCTGCCTCTCTTCCACATCACTGCTCTGCCTTGCTGGAACCACGTCTGTCTTTGGAATCTGACTCAGCTCCTTGCCCCTGCAGAGGCTGACTTTCCTGTATGTCCTCAAGGCAACCCTGGCTGGGGCAAGAGCTTCATGCAGACCCTAAGACCTTGGCCCCAGCAGGGCTTAGGTTCCCGCTTGCCGAAACCAGAGGCGCAGCTGCCAACATGGCCAAGTCCCCTCCAGGAGAACAAAGACCTTCTCATCTCTGGCCTGGGAGCCTGCCCTGGTGGCTGGCATGATTCTTAGCCCTCCTCCAATAGAGGACCCACCCTGACACCTGCTCAACCATCATCCTGCTGAGCCGGCAGGAATATCCACCTCAGCCATCCTAGAGGCTGCCCCCTCCCCAGGGTTACGCAGTGGCACTGAGCTCCCCAACAGTGCTCAGGTGCTGAAATAAACGCTGGAATAAGACACCAGTGATCAAGTCCTGCCTCTGCCACTTCCCAACTGTGGGAATGTGTGTAAACTGATCACCTTCTGTCTGTTTCCTCTTTTGTACAGTGAGGATAATAGTCTCTACCTTGTGGGGTATTGAGAAAATTAACTTAAAATGACTTAAAATACATAAAATGCAAAAAAACCATGCCTGGCATATAACAAGAGCTATCTAAGGGTTAGTTTTTATTATGATTCATTGGGTGGAGGGGGTCAGTTATTGGTTATGCCCATTGTCCTAGGGCACACCCCCCTCCCAGTTCAAATGTTACATCACTTCCCTGACACATCTGGTATTTAGGAATCCTTGGAAAGGCAGGGAGCTCCTGTGCCTGGGGTCTAGTCCCCTTGGAGGCTTCTACAGCCTTCCCTGCTAGAATCCCACCATCTCCTCAACAGGGTCCGGGGAGCCCCGTATGCTCTCAGGTGCTCCAGGCCCCCCAGGACTAGAGGCCCCAGTTGGGTGTCCTTTGTTGGACTTGCTGCCTCTGCAGAGAACCCTCCCTCTCCTTTCGCCTCCAAGATGCATGGCATACTGTTGCAGTGGGCTACACAACCCCAAAACATGAGCTTCCTAAAGATGCCACACCCTAAATAATTACAAAGCCTGTGTGCTCATATAAAATAATTGAAGACTCGTGAGCTAAATATATTCTTTGTTGGTCTCTCCATGTCCGCTTCCCACCCTGCAGCAATAGAAGCTACCCCATAGGACTGTACCAATGGGCGCCTTGACTCTAGGTTGGAGTAAGCCAAAGAGGCAGAGGGATAAAGGTCAGCAGGAGGTCAGAGGCAAGGACAAAGGAAAGTTGAGGACTTTTTTCTCCTAACTACCCTCCAATCCCATTGCAGCCATTGGCTCCATTTCACAGAAGGTCTCCACAGCCCTGGTGAGCAGCGCCCCCCCGCCCAGCCACAGTTCATTCTCCCTCCGACTATCACTCCACCCATGACTCTTCAGGCAGAGGTGGTAATGACTCCCTCCCTTGTTGGTTTCCCTTAACATTACCCACACTTCCTGCCTGCACTCAATTCTCTTCAGTCGTCTTTTGGGCATGCCTGATGAGACACTGGCAGATATGAAAGGGAAAACAAACACATTTTAAATAAAGGGAAAATAAACACATTCATTTTAAATAAATTGGCTGCCCTAATAACTGCCATATATATGCTCTTTCTATGTTCCATCCAGAAGACTAATTTCTTTTCATTATCTCATTTAATCCACCCATATCCCTATGAGGTGAATACTATTATTATTTCTATTTTGCAGGTGTGAAAACTGAGGTTCAGATAGGTTAAGAAACTGAAAACAGTGATTTGTAGAACTGGGATTTGAGTCCAAATCTAATCAGACTCCAAAGTCCATAGTTTTAATGATGGCGCTGCAAGGTGTAATCTCTGCATGCATCAGCAGCTGGCTAGTGTCATAGTCCACATCAGCTGCTGTAACAAAATACGACAGAATGAATAACTTAGAAACTACAGAAATTTGTTTCTCACAGTTCTGGAGACTGTTAGTCCAAGATCAAGGCTCCAGCATAGTCAGATGAGGGCCGTCTTCCTGAGTCATAGCTACTGCCTTTCTGCTGTGTCCTCATGTGGTAGAAGAGGATCTCTGTGGAGCCTCCTTTATTAGGGTGTTAACCCCACTCATGCGGGCTCTTTCCCCATGGGTGAGCACCTCCTGGTCCTATCTCCTAACACTGTTATCTCTGGGGAGTAGAATTTCCACACACAAATTGAGAGACACATTCCAAACATAACAAGTGGGTTCCTCCACAGGCTTCGAGCCAGTTCATGCTCCCCCCTGGCAAGCATTTCTCCCCCAACACGCTTCCTGCTATAAATCACTGGCTGTGTCAATTCTCAAGATAAAGCAAAATGCCAACCAATGTCCACAGCTGTGCAGTTCCCACCCTTAATCATATAGAGGCAGTCAAAATAATCCCCACCCCCCATTCACCCCCTTAGTCTATGTTCTTACCTTCAGATCACTGAGAAAGCTGAAGCACTTAGATCTTTCTCATCTTTACATCACTGCACCTACCACACTCTCCACTTTCCCTCTTCATCCCCTGGATGAACCACCTTCTCCTGACCTTTGATCTGTGGCAGCTTCTGTGTGGTCAGCTTACTACCACTACTGGACCATTTCCATCTGCAAATGACCTGCTCCGGTATCTCCCACCCTTACGACAAATGCTCCATTCACCCCACATCCTCCTCCAGCTACTGAGCCATCTTATTTGTCCCATCATAACAATACTTCTAAAGAGTTGTCTGTAGTGGCTCCATTTTTTTCACACTCTCCTTTTTCTGAACCTCCTCTAATTTTAGAAAGGATAATGCTCTTCTCAGAGCCATGCATAACCTCCTTGCTGAAAAATGCAATCATCACTCTTCTGTTCTCATCTCATTCTCCCTGTCAGCTTTTACCTTCCTGGACAGCAACCCTAGCTAGTGCTCTGTAAGGATTTTACAAGCTCCTGGTTCCTCTCTAACCCTACCAGCTCCTCCTCAGTCTTCTTTACCAGTTCTTTCTCCGCTTGACTTCTAAATACTGGATCGCAATGCTGGGAATCACCTCCTAGCCATGGGCAAGTCTCTTTCTACACTCTCTAGGATCTCACCAGGACCAGTGGCCATGCCAAAGACTGCAAAATTGGTATTTTCATTCTGCCCTCCCTCTGAGTTCCAAACTGATATGGACGACCTTAGATGTCAACAGAGTATCAGAAACTCTGAATGGCCAAACAACACTTGATTCATTCTCTCTCTCTCTCTCTCTCTCTCTCTCTCTCTCTCTCTCTCTCTCTCTTTCTCTCTCTCTCTCTCCCACACACACACAAATCCTCTTTCAGTACGAGTTCTCTCCGTTCAATTAATGCCATAGTTACTGTCCTGAAATCTAGAAGCCTTCTTTGATTCCTCCCTCTTCTTACACCCTCATCTCCAAACCTGAAAACCAGCAACAAATCCATTGGTGTTTACCTTCATACTACTTCTCAAATTCATTGGCTTCTCAGCCCGCTGATACCACCCTAGTTCCAGCCACAATAGTCTCTTGGCTACACTGATGCAATAGCCCCTCACAGACCTCCCTCATCCATTGCCTCCTCCCATGCAATCTGTCCCCCACATGCAGCCAAAGCAACCTTCCTAGAATATAAATCATTTGATATCAACCACTTCTCCACACCTTAAAGTGGCTTTTGAGTGCACTTAAAATGATGTTCAAACACCCTGCATGATGTGCAAGAACCTAGATGACCTGGCAATTTCTCCAACCCCATCCCTCACCCCTCTTTCCACTGGTCACCATGCTTTAGCCACATTGTCCCTACATCTGTCCCCTAAACACATCAAGTCTTTTCCTGCCTTTGTATTTGGTATGATTTCTGCCTAGACATATCAGGCAGATCTTCACAGGGCTGGCTTCTCATTATCAGCTTGAGTTTAGGTGTCATCTCCTCATAGAGCTTTTCCTGATTTCCTCATCTACGTTAATAGATCTCACTATTCTACTTGCCTCAGCACACTTATCACCCTAGAAGTTTACTTGCTCATTTTCATGTTTATTGGCTTCTTGTCAGATTGACCATCAGAATGAAAGCTCCAGGAGCGCAGGGACCATCCTGACCTGGTCACTGTTACATTCTCAGCACCTGGATGGAGCATGGTCCAGAGCAGGGCCACAAAGCTTTGGTGAACAGATGGATGAATGCATCTCTAATGACTGCAGACTCAAACTAGAGAGGGATACAAGGAGATTTGGGAGAAAGAACATTGAAGAATAATTGGTTCAACAGAGTGACAGTCATATTCCAGTCCTTCTGCTCAGCTTGCTGAACTTCTGAGAGTCTAGCCTCAGGATTTAGGGGAGAAAACATATGGAGATGCTTTCCTAAAGAAATGATTCATCTTCAGGCACACCTTGCCCAACATTTGCTCCTTAAATTGCCATTCACAGAGGCTACTGGCCAGCCTCCCCCTGCAGAGGCAATTAATCTGCGGTGCCTGGCAGACATGCCCAGGGCTTGGGACATCAGATGTGGCGCCCTGCTATATTCGCAGATGAGAGATTGGTCGCTTGTTTCTAATTAACCTCTCTCAGTAACATCTCTCAATCTTACTAAGTTTTCAGTGTCACCAAAAAAAGTATACTTAACATAAAATCATCTTTTTAAAAAATACAGAAATGAGGACATAGTGTTTAGTTTAAGATAGAGCACTGCCCTTGGCTCTGTGGCAAATGGTTTACAGACTGTAATGCTCAATTCAAAGGAAGACCTCTCCAGGGGAGGGATTTCTACACCAGATCACAGGGGGACTAGAAGATGTGCTTCTGCTTAGGAGGCAGGATGTCTCACAACCCTCCTCAAATAACAGCACTTATAGCATATCTGAGAGATGGTGCGATTCCTAAGAATATTTATGCTATTACTAAGAATAGGGTTTTAAAACTGTCTGTAACCAAGAGACTCACCTCAAACCCAAAGACATGCACAGACTAAAAGTCAAGGGATGGAAAAAGATATTTCATGCAAACAACAGAGAGAAAAAAGCAGGTGTTTTAATACTAGTATCAGACAAAATAGACTTCAAAACAAAGAAAGTAACAAGAGATAAAGAAGGACATTACATAATGATAAAGGGCTCAGTCCAACAAGAGGATATAACCATTATAATATATATGTACCCAACACAGGAACACCAGCATATGTGAAACAAATACAAACAGAACTAAAGGAGGAAATAGACTGCAATGCATTCATTATAGGAGACTTCAACACACCATTCACTCCGAAGGACAGATCCACCAGACAGAAAATACATAAGGACACAGAGGCACTGAAGAACACACTAGAACAGATGTACCTAACAGACATCTATAGAAATCTACACCCAAAAGCAACAGGATACACATTCTTCTCAAGTGCACATGGAACATTCTCCAGAATAGACCACATACTAGGCCACAAAAAGAGCCTCAGTAAATTCCAAAAGATTGAAATCCTACCAACGGACTTTTCAGACCACAAAGGTATAAAACTAGAAATAAATTGTACAAAGAAAGCAAAAAGGCTCACAAACACATGGAGGCTTAACAACATGCTCCTAAATAATCAATGGATCAATGACCAAATTAAAATGGAGACCCAGCAATATATGGAGACAAATGACAACAACAACACAAAGCCCCAACTTCTGTGGGACACAGCAAAAACAGTCTTAAGAGGAAAGTATATAGCAATCCAGGCATATTTAAAGAAGGAAGAACAATCCCAAATGAATGGTCTAATGTCACAATTATCAAAATTGGAAAAAGAAGAACAAATGAGGCCTAAGGTCAGCAGAAGGAGGGACATAATAAAGATCAGAGAAGAAATAAATAAAATTGAGAAGAATAAAACAATAGAAAAAATCAATGAAACCAAGAGCTGGTTCTTCGAGAAAATAAACAAAATAGATAAGCCTCTAGCCAGACTTATTAAGAGGGAAAAAGAGTCAACACACATCAACAGAATCAGAAACGAGAAAGGAAAAATCACGACGGACCCCACAAAAATACAAAGAATTATTAGAGAATACTATGAAAACCTATATGCTAACAAGCTGGGAAACCTAGGAGAAATGGACAACTTCCTAGAAAAATACAACCTTCCAAGACTGACCCAGAAAGAAACAGAAAATCTAAACAGACCAATTACCAGCAACGAAATTGAATTGGTAATCAAGAAACTACCAAAGAACAAAACCCCCGGCCCAGATGGATTTACCTCAGAATTTTATCAGACATACAGAGAAGACATAATACCCATTCTCCTTAAAGTTTTCCAAAAAATAGAAGAGGAGGGAATACTCCCAAATTCATTCTATGAGGCCAACATCACCCTAATACCAAAACCAGGCAAAGACACCACCAAAAAAGAAAACTACAGACCAATATCCCTGATGAATGTAGATGCAAAAATACTCAACAAAATACTAGCAAACCGAATTCAAAAATACATCAAAAGGATCGTACACCATGACCAAGTGGGATTCATCCCAGGGATGCAAAGATGGTACAACATCCGAAAGTCCATCAACATCATCCACCACATAAACAAAAAGAAAGACAAAAACCACATGATCATCTCCATAGATGCTGAAAAAGCATTTGACAAAGTTCAACATCCATTCATGTTAAAAACTCTCATCAAAATGGGAATAGAGGGCAAGTACCTCAACATAATAAAGGCCATCTAAGAAAAACCCACAGCCAACATTATATTGAACAGCGAGAAGCTGAAAGCTTTTCCTCTGAGATCGGGAACTAGACAGGGATGCCCACTCTCCCCACTGTTATTTAACATAGTACTGGAGGTCCTAGCCACGGCAATCAGACAAAACAAAAAAAATACAAGGAATCCAGTTTGGTAAAGAAGAAGTTAAACTGTCACTATTTCCAGATGATATGATATTGTACATAAAAAACCCTAAAAACTCCACTCCAAAACTACTAAAACTAGTATCGGAATTCAGCAAAGTTGCAGGATACAAAATTAACACACAGAAATCTGTGGCTTTCCTATACACTAACAATGAACTAATAGAGAAATCAGGAAGACAATTCCATTCACAATAGCATCAAAAAGAATAAAATACCTAGGAATAAACCTCACCAAGGAAGTGAAAGACCTATACCCTGAAAACTGTAAGACACTCTTAAGAGAAATAAAAGAGGTCACTAACAAATGAAAACTCATCCCATGCTCCTGGCTAGGAAAAATTAATATTGTCAAAATGGTCATCCTGCCCAAAATAATATACAGATTTGATGCAATCCCTATCAAATTACCAACAGCATTCTTCAATGAACTGGAACAAATAGTTCAAAAATTCATATGGAGCCACCAAAGACTCTGAATAGCTAAAACAATCCTGAGAAGGAAGAATAAAGTGGGGGAGATCTCACTCCCCAACTTCAAGCTCTACTACAAAGCCACAGTAATCAAGACAATTTGGTACTGGCACAAGAACAGAGCCACAGACCAATGAAACAGAATAGAGACTCCAAACATTAACCCAAACATATATAGTCAATTAATATTCAATAAAGGGGCCATGGACATACAATGGGGAAATGACAGTCTCTTCAACAGATGGTGCTGGCAAAACTGGACAGCTACATATAAGAGAATGAAACTGGATCACTGTCTAACCCCATACACAAAAATAAATTTGAAATGGATCAAAGACCTGAATGTAAGTCATGAAACCATAAAACTCTTAGAAAAAACATAGGCAAAAATCTCTTAGACATAAACATGAGTGACCTCTTCTTGAACATATCTCCCCAGGCAAGGGAAACAAAAGCAAAAATGAACAAGTGGGACTATATCAAGCTGAAAAGCTTCTGTACAGCAAAGCACACCATCAATAGAACAAAAAGGTATCCTACAGTATGGGAGAATATATTCATAAATGACAGATCCGATAAAGGGTTGACATCCAAAATATATAAAGAGCTCACACACCTCAACAAACAAAAAGCAAATAATCCAATTAAAAAATGGGCAGAGGAGCTGAATAGACAGTTCTCTAAAGAAGAAATACAGATGGCCAACAGACACATGAAAAGATGCTCCACATCACTTGTCATCAGAGAAATGCAAATTAAAACCACAATGAGATATCACCTCACACCAGTAAGGATGGCTACCATCCAAAAGACAAACAACAACAAATGTTGGCGAGGTTGTGGAGAAAGGGGAACCCTCCTACACTGCTGGTGGGAATGTAAATTAGTTCAACCATTGTGGAAAGCAGTATGGAGGTACATCAAAATGCTCAAAATAGAAATACCACTTGACCCAGGAATTCCACTTCTAGGAATTTACCCTAAGAATGCAGCACTCCAGTTTGAAAAAGACAGATGCACCCCTATGTTTATCGCTGCACTATTTACAATAGCCAAGATATGGAAGCAACCTAAATGTCCATCAGTAGATGAATGGATAAAGAAGATGTGGTGCGTATACACAATGGAATATTACTCAGCTATAAGAAAAAAACAGTTCCTAACTATTTGCAACAACATGGATGGAGCGAGAGGGTATTATGCTCAGTGAAATAAGCCAGGTGGAGAAATACAAGTACCAAATGATTTCACTCATATGTGGAGTATAAGAACAAAGGAAAACTGAAGGAACAAAACAGCAGCAGAATCACAGAACTCAAGAATGGACTAATAGTTACCAAAGGGAAAGGGACTGGGATGATGGGTGGGCAGGGAGGGACAAGGGTGGGGAAAAAGAAAGGGGGCATTACAATTAGCATGTATAGTGTGGTGGGGCACGGGGAGGGCTGTGCAACACAGAGAAGACAAGTAGTGATTTTACAGCATCTTACTACACAGATGGACAGTGACTGTGAACGGGGATGTGGGGGGACTTGGTGAAGGGGGGAGCCTAGTAAACATACTGTCCTTCATGTAATTGTAGATTAATTATACCAAAATAAAAATAATAAACTGTCTGTAACCAGTGTATTCCACATACTCTGAATGACACATACTAACTATGCAGCTTCAGGAAGGTTACTCAACCTTCTTGTCGTGGCTCAGTTTCTTCTTTTATAAAAAGGGGCTATTAGTATCACTCAGGGACACCACTGCTGCCGCTTTAATAGGCCAAGAGAAATGATCAGACTGAAACATAAGGAGAAAAAAAAATGTAAAAATAGAAAGAGTATCTGAGGTCTATAAAATAGTATCAAATGGTCTTACATGCATGCGACCAGAGTCTCAGAAGGTGAGGAGAGAGTGAGTGGAGACAAAGAAATACTTAAAGCCATTAAGGCAGAGAATTTTCCAAAACCAATGGAAGACCTCAAGCCACAGGAGGAAAGTTCAGAGAGCCCTCAGAAGGTAAAGACAAGGAAAGCCCACCTGAGCACGCCAAACTCCTGGAAGCTGAAGAGGAAAATCTTATAGACACCTGGGAATGAATGGCCTAAAAGGGAGAAAGGGGAGATTTACTACAGACTTGTAATCAGAAAAACTGGAGCACAATGGACTGGCAAGTTTAAAGCAGCAAAGGAAAAAGAAACTACCTTAGATTTTTGTATCAGCTTTGCTCCCAGGCATCACCCTTAGCCAACAGGGGGGGCTGCCTTTGTTGTGCCCTCTGGCCAGGGATGTAAGCACCTAACTAAGCTTTTGCTTAACATATCCAAAGCCCGCTAAGACGGTCACCTGGCCCACAGGACCACCCCCTCCTTCAGTAGACAAAGCTCAGTAGAACTCTCAAGAGGAGCATATTCCGACCAATACAGTCGTTCTCAGCCTTGATACTCACGTGGACAATCACCTGGGAGCTTTAAAAAGGTATTCACTCCCAGGCAAGACACCTTGAAAGTTTGATTTAATTGTTCTGGGGTGTGACCTGGGCATTTTTGTTTTTAATTTAGCAACATAATTAGAGTAAACAAACAGGTGGTTGGCAACCTATTGTTAAATAGAATGCTTCCTCCATTTAAGACAGACGTGATTTAAATACCAACATTTCTCACGTTAAACATTATGGAACAGTTTCCTAATGTTCTAAAAAGTAGTAGCTAGAACTTTCTTTGGCGAGATTGCTATACAGCTGATTTATTCCCAAGTTTGGATGCCCATTGGTATTACCTGTGCAGTTTTAAATTATTCTGATGCCTGGATCCCCAGAGATTCCGATTTATCTGAAATGGGTCACAACCTGGGCATCTGGATTTTTTATAAACTCCACTGCTTTTGAGATTTTCAGGTTGAGAAGTTCTGGCCAGTTAGAGTTTGTTGTGGAGAGCAAACTAGGAAGGATGGAATCAGATAAATTCCCAGGCCTCTGGCGTGCCGATGTTGCCTCTATATCTGCTCAGTCACCACTTTCTTTCCTCAAAAGGGCATCCTTGGCCACCCTCTGACTCACTGCCTGTCAATGTGCAACTGGCTGCCTGCTTAATGCTGAGAGCTACTCCTTACAGACACCTCACATGTATTCCCTGCTCTCTAAGGTCCAGCCACCAAAAGGAAACCTCATGACATCCAAGTTGAAAGGGTTGTCAGAAAACAAATAGTTGCTGGGGTCTGGGTATGTACTGGAGGCAGCCACCACAGGGCCGTGGGGAGCGTGGATTCCCAGCGCTGCTGCCAGGCTGTCAGAACACTCAGCAACTGTTCCCTCTACAGGCAGACCCGCTGCCTGACCGCTGAGCTGTGCTGTCCCTCTCTCCATCCTCTCTGGTTGAGGGGAAGGTGTGTCTCCTTACCATAAATCCAGGGTCCTCAGCACTAATATTGCCTCTTTTGCTAAAGCAATCTCATTATCAGGACCATACCAATCAGCCATGGAGAGGATTTAATTGCTGTGCAATTGAAGTGCCAAATTCCACCAACTTCTGTAAACCCAGTTTCTGGTCTGATACAATCACTCCTGGGGTTGATGGTACAGTCACAGTTCTCCTCGGCTTTGTTTTTTCTTTAGTGCCTATTTCTTCTCCTTTATTAAGGTTCAGGGTTTTTCAAAGAATGCTCCCCAAATCATACGTTTGCCTCACTTGGGGTATCTGTCAAAATCTCAGACTGCCAGACCTACCGCAACCTCACTGAATTATATCTTAGCAGGAGCAGATATCTATATTTTAACAAGTACCCCAGCTCACTGTGAAGACTGAGAGCCCCTGGGTCTGAAGCCATATCCCATGGCCTGGGAGACCAAGCGTCCTGGCTGCTGATCCCAGCTCGGCAGCTTCCTTACTGGTTGAATAGCCTTGAGCAGCCTCTCTGGGTTCCAGTTTTCTCCTCGGGAAGATGTCCAAACATTGCTTTACTCTGCAATTCCTTAATAACATGTGATGTTGAGCATCTTTACATTTCCTTATTTACCATCTGTTAGTCTTTGGTGAGGTGTCTGTTCAGATATTTTGGTTGTTTTTTAATTGGAAAGTTTGTTTCTTAATGTTTGAAGAGTTCCTTATACATTCTTTATCAGGTATACATTTAGATACAGGTCCTTTATCAGGTATATGTTTTGCAAATATTTCCTCCCAGTCTGGATTGTCTTTTCATTCTCTTAACAGTGTTTTTCAGAGAGAATGATTTTTTCATTTTAGTGAAGTCTTATCAATTTTTTCATTCGTGGATAATGATTTCAGTGTTGTATCTAAGAATTCACCAAAAACCCAAGATCACCTACATTTTCTCCTATGTTACCTTTGGAAAGTGAAGCTGTTTTTACATTTTTTACATTTAAGTCAAGGATACATTTCAAGTTAGTGTTTGTGAAGGTATAAGGTCTGAAATACCAATGTATATTGTGTTTCTAGGGGTCAATTACCAGAATGAAATTTCAGGTTCAGAGGGTTCTGTAATTTTTATTTTAATAGGTATTGCCAGAATGCATGTTCAGAAAATGTGTTAATCCATTTTTACATTATAAAAACATGGGTGGAAAATTTTACCCATTTCCCCACTATAAATTGTTGACTCTTTCAGTTATTTTCTTAGTCTGATGGGTGTGAGAGGATATCTTTGTGTTACTTTTATTTTTATTTCCCTGACTACTAATTTAATTTGGAAATACATTTTTTATTTGTCAGCCATTTGAGTCATATCTTTATTATTTATGTGTATATTTGAGATTTTATTTTCATTGTTTTTTATTATCAATTTGTAAGACTTTCCATATTGTAGATATTACCCTTTGACTGCCATCTTTATTACAGTTATTTTTTTTTCCACATCTATCTTTTTAATTCCACTTCATACTTGCCTTTGTTAACATCTGAAAGCATCAGGCATTAGCTAAAACACATAGGGAATATTTTAACCAAAGATACCAGAGTCGAAAGTGTGGACAACTCACTCTTAGAAAGAAGTCACAGAGAAGTGAAGGTCATTCTGCCTGGAGAGGAAAATATTGGGCAGGAAGCTAGCAAGTAGAGGGACATAAAAAGTGATTCTAAATATTTGAACAACTGTCATGTGGAAGAAGGACATATTAATTTTGAATGGTCGCAAGTGATGTAACTACATCAAAAAAGAATTACAAGTAGGCAGCATTGGGCTTGATATGTGGAACAAGCACCCCGACAGTCATGACTGACCAAGAAGTAAATGGTCGCTTATGACTTAGAATGTTCAGTGAAATTCCTGAAGACGGTCCACATAAAGATGGAGAACTAGGAGAGGCTATCATGCACACGTTTCTATCACTCAGGAAAAGTAAACCAGTTGAGGTATTTCAAACGATATGGGGCTTTTAATACAGATCATTTGGCAGCCGCCACAAAACTGTTGGAAGGGCATGAGCAGAAAGCAGGCGTTTGGTTTTAGCTTCACTGTTACAATTATAGTCTCACAGGAGGGAAAATGCTGCCGTCGTGCAGGGCAGCATGTGGAATGCCACTCTATCTTCCCAGCTCCTCCGTAGCCCTGAGTGAGGGGATACCAGGAAAACAGAAGCCACTGCAAAAATTAAACTGTGGATATTAAAAAGCCTATATAACCACCTACTGCCACTAATATAGAAGGAAACAAAAATGGCTTCCACCTTTACTCCATCTTAGCAAAAGAGACTCTCGTTGACAGAACATCAATGATATCCACAAGGATGGAAACAAAAGATTCTGGGAAATATAGTTCAAAGACTGCCAGCACCTGAAGCACAAAGGAGAGTTAGGGAAGGACAGGGAATAAGACTGTCAAACAACATCAGCATGGGGTTCAAGCATCAGTTTGGGGGACAGATAGATGGCTGTGCTGGATGCTGCACGGCCTGTTTAAAATTTATTAAAGTGGAATTCCACAGCGCTCCACATACACCTTCCTTCTGAAATTGCTTTTAAAAGTCCTCTCTACTCTGTCTTTGGAAAGTATGAGCAACACTACCTTTCTAAATATGATGGAACCCACCCACTCTATCACATTTACAGATTCTGTGCAAATCGTACTTAAGACGATATCATTTCACTGAAGGTGGCCAACTTTGTGACCTCTAAAAACAAGTCTGTTACTCGATTCAATTAACATGTATCGAAGCTCACCTTCTACGAGCTGTTAGTCTCATAGCCCAAGAGACCCAGCTGCTGACCGGTGTGGTGGGCACAACTACACCCTGCCATGTTTCTCCTGCCCAGCCACAGATTCACCACAGGAGCAGGGGATAGCAGGGGAATGGGCAACAGTGACCTTCATACTTGGGTTAATCTCATCTGATAGGTGGGTCAGTTTCCACCAAATTTATGCACCAAATTTCAGGACCAATTCTAGTGAATATTAAGGACTGAGAAAAGGGAAAACTTGGAAGGGCAGGATCAGCAATACAGAAATTCATAGTGTACCTCACCTTTCATTATCCCATTGAAACTCATGCCAGGGCCGGTGAGGCGGCCAGGAAGGGGCACCTCTCAGATCTCACCCAGGAGAGATCTGCTTTGAGGGATGCAGCTAGCTGACAGACTCCTCTTGTAGGGAATCCGAGATCTTTACCAAGGCTGTGCTCTCCATGAGCAGCTTAAAGCCAGTGATTAAACATTAAACAGGTACGAAGGCTTGGCCACCTTTGCCCGTGCGGAACTCATCTGTGAGCAGTCTCTGCTGGCCCTCTCCATCAGGCCGGCCGAAACTCTCTCAGACCTGCTTCAGGGAATGTTCTCCTTGCGCACATTTGTGAGAGATTTCCTGGGGCACCTACCGAATGAAAGTGTTAGATTGAAAGGAATTTCTTCAATTCCTTCTGAAAGAAGTGACCATTACAGGTCACCTCATTTGTTCATTCGAGCATCACTATTTCAGACCTATAGTATATTATGGAGTTGGTCTGGACCAAACTATAAAGAAACTTACAGTATTTCTAAAGCAAGGCAGCCTTTCAGAGGACCAGCCTGCCATCACGATTCAGAAATTGTCAGTTTAATAAACTGAGGATTATTCATCAAGCACACAAATCAAAGACAGATGAAACTTGTGTTGAGTTTGGAAGATGGTGGCAGAGAGACCACAGCACTCTAGAAGCAGCTGGAATTGCCAGTGAAACGGAATTGCATTCTTCAGTGATGATCAGGAGAACTGCCAAGCTGATCCCATTTCATCCTGGTGGGAAGCCCACAGGGCCTCCTTCTTCCATACCTGTACCAGGCTGTTCTCCCTGCTGGTGGGGAGAATGCACCTGTCTGTGGTTCCCTCCCCTCCTGCCTCCCTTCCTCCTTTCTTGATACAGGTGCCAGGTCCACATGGATCTGAAGTCTTTTCCTGTTGATTCCTCTCCACTACCTTCGCAGACATCATCCCCAGGGTATTTCTTGCATTTGTCACTGAGTCTTAGTGGACACTTTCCGGATGACCTGAATGAACATAGCCATGAGATCTGCTAGACACAGTGTGGACTTTGTTCCAGAAGCAGTAGCCCTTCCCTCTCTTTGGCTCTCCATTTTCACATGCCTGGAGTCAGGGGGAGGAAAAAATAAGGAAGGCTTGTTGCCAAGCAGTCTGCATTTGGGATGCCAGCTGTTTATAGGAATTGTCTGGGAAAGCTGGTTGCTCTGATTCTTTAGGAAATTTGGCTCTTGAGATGATTGAAGGTCCTCATCCTACAGGAAGCTGACCTTAGATGTAGCTTCTGCCACTAGAAGAAAAGAGGCTCTGTTCCCAGGTGGTGCATGGCCCAGGTAACCCAGAGTAACTCCCAGGGCTGGCTGGAGATAGTTCTGCACATTGCACAACACACAAACAACATTGCTCATTTTATTCATATGCATGGTTGTCCTTCAGAGGGTGAGTTAATTAGGCTAACCTGGATTCTATGGCTCTCAATTCCTAATTGAGAGCAGGGCTATATATGTATTCCCTGATCTTAAAAAACTTTCAATGAAGAAAAAAAGTCCCAGCTGAAGAGAGACACACTGTCACATGTGCCCTGCTCTCTGTGCTCCAATTCACCCATGAGTTTGCAAGTGAATCATGGAACTGTTAAGTTTTGCAAGAATTTGTTCTTCCCGCTTTCCCCTTCAACATGCTGCTGCAACCCCTTTCCACCCCTGAAACCACGGAATCATCCTTCTTCCCACTCCCTCATTTTCTATGTTGCTCCTGATGTCGAAAAGAGTTCACACAATTCCTTGAACAGCTGGTATATTCTGAAGAGCAGAGTAGAATTCCCATATCCCAACACCCATGCTTCTTTAAGGCAGGAAAAAGCACAGAGAAACCGAGACACAAACAAGACAAAGTGAACCAACCAAAGGTATATAGCAAGGGAATCCAGTACTTGGGATCTACTTCAGGTCCCTCTGCCTCTCCCCCAGAGTCTAAGCATGCAGCCACAGACATGACACAAACAGAAACATGGCAGCAGGCAGGCAGGCAGAAGTCACAGTGTGGCCTAAGGTACTCACTGGCTCATAATACACAGAAGGCAGC
The DNA here is from genome assembly GCF_030020395.1 of Manis pentadactyla. Taxonomy (NCBI): domain Eukaryota; kingdom Metazoa; phylum Chordata; class Mammalia; order Pholidota; family Manidae; genus Manis; species Manis pentadactyla. The sequence goes on along the minus strand of NC_080032.1, from coordinate 37,819,689 downwards.
TGGAGAGTCACTTGGTCCAACACTTTCACTTACAGACAAGAAAGTGGAGGTGCAATAAGTCAGAATTGTACAACTAGCCGTGGTTGATCAGAAATAGAACCCAGCTCTCCATACCCGTAGTCCTGTGCTCTTTCCACAAGGCCTTGTTGCTTCTTGGTCATTTAACATTTCCCTCCCTTGCTGTCTCCATCTGGTCCTGTATAACTCTCACCAAGGATAAACCTAAACAAGGTCGCCCTTATCTCCTCTTCACCCACAGCAAGGCTGTGACATAGCCTGCCAGCATATTATGAATCATTTATCTGCACAATGATCTTCTACTTGTGGCCCTATTCCTTATATTTTTACCATCTAACAAACCCTCTTCTGTCTAACAGCTCCACTCTAATCCACATACATTGTTTTCAGCAGAGATGAGAGAAGTATGGTTTATAAAGTTGGTGAGGCCACTGAAATCCTCAGTTTTTTAGTAAATTGCTAGTGACATGCAGTTACTCCTCGCATGCACTGAATCAGTTCCCCCACCATCATGATAGGTGGTCATTTGCATTATTGGCCCAATATTTTATCTCTTCCCAAATCCACACCCTTTTCCACGTGTGACAGTTTTGTCACCTTAGCTAAGAAGAGCTGCATTTCCCAAAATGTCATTCTCTGTCTGGTCCTGGATTAAGTTTGCCACAAGAAAAAGTCATGTTTCAGAAAAGGACAGGAAAGCAGCAGCTGTTTTTCTACGCTCTGGAGGTGGGTGGACGTTGGCCCTGTTCCCGCATTCTCACTGACCTGCTGGCTCCGGGGGATCGGGGGCCACAGCCACCCCACAGCTCCTCCAGCTCCTGTTGGAAATCCTCCTTCACCATTCACAGCTCCCAAGCCAGACGTGTGTGCACGTGGCCACACACACCAGCAAGGACGCCAGCTTATTCTGCCAGTCATTCACGTCTTTGCAATTAAAGATACTAGAGATTGACTAGCAACTGGTTCCAGTAGCTCCCTGCTCTTACCACGTATGTCTCAGTCTTCTCTTCAACTGACTGCTGGCCCTTTCTACCTCAGGCCCGATCAGATATAGAGGCAACAGTTGGACGTTGACTTTTTAACCCCAAAACTGTATAAGGCTGATCCTAAAACAAATCCCTTATTCTGTATTGCTCCTAGTAGGTCTGCTTGTCTAATTAAACTCTAAATAATACACCACTGACTTTGCAGTAACCCCTTACCTCCACTGGCAGAGTAAGTTTCCTCGCCTCCTGACTCTGGGTTTGGCCAGGTAATTTTCCTTGCTGGAAAAGGAAATCAGCAGGGACCAGCCCAGAGGGAATTTTCCCTCTTGCAACTCTACCACCATGAGAAGAACATTCTGTGGTTTGCTCCTGGGCCCAGGTGAGATCCCTGTGGAGCAGAGCCACCCCCATCACTCCAATCTGAAGGAAAATTACCCAGACAACCTCTGACCCACCGTGCGAAGAACTGTCAATCCCAGCCTACATCAGCCCAACTCCAGCTGACCCACAAATGTGTGAATAACCAAATACTCATTTCATTAAAGCACCTGAGTTTTGAGCTGCTTTGTTATGCACCTCTAACTTTTGCTGAAGATATACTTCTCTGTGTTTTCAGGTAACTTTTAACAATAATTAAAAAGCCACCTTCTTTCCATTTCATTTCAGAACATAGTTGTAAAACATTGGAGATGGTCTGGGTTTGAGTTTTGGCTCAATACCTATGAGTTGTATGAGAACTTATACACCTCTATATACTCAATTTCCTCATCTACACAAGGAGAATGAGGTATAACGTAAGTGGCTGTAATGAAGAATAAGTGACATAAAGTTCTTAACAGAGCAACAGCATGGAATATGTACACAATAATCATTAACTATCAATGTGCCTGTCCACATGTGTGTATGTATGCTCTAAGTATACTGTGCCCAGGTGTTCAAGCTCACTTAGTTTTGGTTGTCATTCATTCAGCATCCACTGAGTGCTGAACATCCATCAAACAGTATTGTGTAACAAGCATCTAGAATGGGCTCAGGAAGTAGCTACATGAGCAAGACCCAGACCGTGCCTCTAAAGATTCCTAGCACCTTTGCTGCATTTCACCCACTCCCCATACATCTAAATTACTTCTGAAAGGCAGCATTTCTACACAGTGATGGCAACCAAAGATGGAAGTAGCCAGAAAGAGGCATGTTTTTTGATTCTATAGATCATTTTAGGCAGTGACCAGAGAGAGAAAATGTTGAGTGATGTTGGGAGCTGGATGTTCTGTTCAGGTAAATCATCATCATCATCACCACCTTTATTTCATTTCAAGTGTTTCAATGGTTATATGGAATAATTAGAGTATTTACATTCTCTTTTTGTGGCCTATTTTACCCCAACTGCAAAGTTTTCTTTTGAATGTCTGATCTAGAAAAGAACTGAATTCTAAAGTTTTATTTTTCTATATATTAGGAGCATTTTATTTCTGAAAGGAACCTCATTCATCTTACAATGTATTAAATGAGATTGGCTCTCTGCTGTGCAAATTTATGTTACTGACTTCATTTTAGGCTGATACTAGAGCCAACATAAGATGCTTACTAGTTTTATTTTGAGCATAGCATAGAACTTCATGCACTTGTCATGATACTAATGCCATCTGCAGGATTTAATAAATATTCCCATTTTGTGGATGAGAAAATGGAGGCAGGGGTTAAGTATCCTTCTCATTATAGAATGAGTCCACATCCCAGGCAAAATTAATCTGACTCTAGAATCCAGGCTCCACCATCTCTTCCATCTGCTTTGTAAAGCAAGGAGTCCCTGCATATATGGAACATACTGATGCTTAATACAAATGCCCCAAACTAAATATTCCCATGAGTAATTTCTTTATTCTTCTGAACCTTCAGACTTAAGTGATGCTGTCATCTTTAGACCTAATTCCCATTTAATAAATGTCCTTTCTTTATTAACAAGAATTTTATTAATTTTCTGATATCTGGGGCCTGACAAAAATGATTATCACACTCAGAAAATTGGAGAGAAATGGGTTATTACTTTGGAGGCAATAGAGCAAGAGAAGAAGGAAAACAAGAAAGGCATAGAGAGATGAGTGCAAAAGCCAGGAGAGGGAATGAGGAACTGAGGAGTCCCGCTCCGCAGGGGCTCCTCTGTCTCTGCTCCCCCTCCCTCGTTGAACAACTGGCAGGGGGCTCCAGGAGTGATGGCTAAACTGACAATCTGAGGTCCCCCAGGGAGCTGCAGATTTTCCCCATGCCACCCCTTCAAGGAGCAGCAGCCCTGGGGGTGGAGGTGAGATGAAGGAAGGTGTCCCACATTTTGAGGCTTCTGGAAACTTCCCTCTGCTCTGGTGATTCTTGGGGAGCCAAATAGAAAGAGCAAATGAAAACCATCCTTCAAACAAGCTGAACTGGGAAGGGAGCTGAGGGGCAAAAGTTCAAAACTGCTAAGTCATCATTTTCAGGCCCCTGTGGACAAGCCCAGTCCCCTGGAGCAGAATGTTCCTCCTTTAGCACTTGATGACTTTCTGTGAAACTGTCTGATATAGAAAGACCTTGACATAGGAGTTTCTAGCTGGAGAGGACTGTTCCCCTCTTTTGAGCCACAGGGACCAGCCTAATTTCTGCCCTGTCCTTTGAAGCGATCCTTACGAGCTCACTAGCTCTGTCCTGGCTTTTGCCTAACTGTGCCATCCTGGCATTTGCAATACCTTCATGCTGCAGGCAGCTGATGCAGTCACTTAATGCAGTCACAGCTGCAGGCAGCTGATGCAGTCACTTGGCTCAGCAGCCATGGCTCAAAAGTTAAAGAGGTGAACTTCAGTGGCCTCTTAGCTGGCCTTTTCATATCTCCTCCCTTTCTGTCCCATCCATTATTGGTCCAGCAACCAGAGTATCTTTCTGAAAACATAAATGATATACTGTCATCCACTCTCCTTGCTGAAAACTCCTTTAAGATACAGGGCAGAATAATTCACATGGTCTATAAGGAGGCACAAGGAAAGGCCTTTGCCTACCTCTCCACTCTTAGTACTGACTAGGCCCCCTCTGTTTCCTGTCTTCTTGCCACACTGGCCGCTCTATTTCTCCAAGACACGATGCTGTCTCCCACCCCAGGGCCTTTCACATGCTATACTGTCAGCTTTGAACTTGCCCCCTTCATGAGTTAACTCCTTCTTATCCAGGCCACTCTCCACCTCCATCACCCTGGTCTTAGCCGCAGGTGTCTAATCTATATGGACTACACTAATGGTCTCATTTGCCTTCTAGCCTCTGGGAAGATACTGAAGGAAGAGAAGAGAGTGAAGTCAGAGCATTTATTTTCCTAGATTGTTCTTTGTAGTCAATTCTTTGTAATTGTCAAGGATGTATTGGTCAGCTATTGCTGTGTAACAACCAAAAAGTCTCAGTGGCATATAACAATAAGCATCCATTTCTCAAACATCTTCAGATCATGGGGGCTTGGGTGTGGAGTGGAGACTGCTTGTCTAGGCTGCTGTAACAATGCTTGATTTTCCATAATTATGATTTCACATCTTGAAAGCATAGGCCAATCTGATGGCTAAGTTTACAGCCATACCATCCCTGCATTCTTGCAGGTTGTGCAGACATCATATCACAAACCCTCTAACCACAAACTCCAACATCTGTGCTTTGCTCCTGCCCAGGAGGGAGAATGTCTACCTAACAACTTCCCACCATAGTAATAAAGGCTCTCACCCATGCTTTCTCCTCACTCCTTCCACCTGCCGCCTAATACCACTGCTTCCCCACGTGCACAGCATGGCATAGCCCCTCCTCTTGGGAGCTGCAGGCAATAAACCCTTCTTTTAATGTCACTGACTTCTTTGCGTGATTATTCAGTCACACCTATAAATTAAATCCCAGGTGTACTTTAAAATAGCTATGCACAGCTGGGCAGCAAAAAAGCCAACCCAATCACTCATATATTTTTATGATGAGTTAGTTGTCTGTCTCTCCTACTAAACTTAGCTGCATATGTTGGTTTTGCTCATCTTTACATTCTCAGCACCTAATGAAATGCCTGGGACATAAAAAATTATTGATAAGTACTTGTTGAATGAATGGATCAAAGAGGCAACCTGCCTTAGATGCAGCCTAGTGTCCTACAGCAAACAGGGGCAGTGGAGCTGTGAGGGCAGAGAGCTGTTCTATTCTTCAGATGGAAGAAGAGTTTTGGAAAGAAATTGATTTCCTCTAAGGCAATATATGTAGGGCCACATAGCTGCCTTTATACAAAGGCATCTAGAGGGGGAATATAACCTGAAATTAATAAAACAATATTCTGTTTAAACAGTTGGCTCATTGTATGCATATTTAACATGCATAATTACAAAGGTTAAGAGAGAGAGAGGGTAAGAGACAAAAAACAATTTCATAATGCAGGAAATTCCACCATTCCTTTAAATGAATGTGTCTTAGGATGAATTCCTGCCAAGCAGATGCAGAGACATGTAATTTAGTTGAGAGGTGACCCAGGAAGCATTGGTAGGGGTGTGTAGAAAGTAAGAAAGAGAAGAAAAGGAAACTTTAATTATTAATGCATAATGTAGTATACATTAATGAGTGTGATGTTGCTGTGAGCAGTAATGCTCAATCCCACAGGGTTCCTCTGGAGACCAGGTAAAGGACATTGTAGAGCATCCCAGACAAGGGATGAAGCTGTTGGGGTATTTATTCCCCAACACCATTTTCCAATTTCCACCCAACTGGAAGAGGGTGCTCTAGGAGGGCAAGAAATGCTCGGTACTAACATCCATTCATGATAAAAACTCTCAACAAAATGGGCATAGAGGGCAAGTACCTCAACATAATAAAGGCCACATATGACAAACCCACAGCCAACATCATATTTAACAGCGAGAAGCTGAAAGCCTTTCATTTAAGATTGAGAACAAGACAAGGATGCCCACTTTCTCCACATTTATTCAATATAGTTCTGGAGGTCCTCGCCACAGTAATTAGACAACACAAAGAAGCAAAGGGCATCCAGATTGGCAAGGAAGAAGTGAAACTGTCCCTGTTTGCAGATGACATGATAGTGTACATAAAAAAACCCTAAAGAATCCTCTCCAAACTACTAGATATGATATCTGAATTCAGCAAAGTTGCAGGATACAAAATTAATATGCAGAAATCTGTGGCATTCCTATACACTAACGATGAACTACCAGAAAGAGAAATCAGGAAAACAATTCCATTCACAATTGCATCAAAAAGAATAAAATACCTAGGAATAAACCTAACCAAGGAAGTGAAAGACCTATACTCTGAAAACTATAAGACACACATGAGAGAAATTAAAGAAGATACCAATAAATGGAAACACATCCCATGCTCATGGATAGGAAGAATTAATATTGTTAAAATGGCCATCCTGACTAAAGCAATCTACAGATTCAGTGCAATTCCTATCAAAATACCAACAGCATTCTTCAATGAACTAGAGCAAATCATTCTAAAATTCATATGGAACCACAAAAGACCCCAAATAGCCAAAGCAATCCTGAGAAGGAAGAATAAAGCTGGGGGGATTACATTCCCCAACTTTAAGCTCTACTACAAAGCTACAGTAATCAAGACAATTTGGTGCTGGCACAAGAACAGAACAATAGACCAATGGAAAAGACTAGAGAGCCCAGATACAAACCCAACCATATATGGTCAATTAATATATGATAAAGGAGTTCTGGACATATAATGGGGAAATGAGAGCCTCTTCAACAACTGGTGTTGGAAAAACTGGACATCTACATGCAAGAGAATTAAACTGGATTGTTTAACCCTATACACAAAAGTAAACTTGAAATGGATCAAAGACCTGAATGTAAGTCATGAAACCATAAAACTCTTAGAAGACAACACAGGCAAAGATCTCCTGACTATAAGTATGAGCCCCTTCTTCCTGAACGCATCTCCTCAAGCAAGGGAAACAAAAGCAAAAATGAACTCATGGGACTACATCAAACTAAAAAGTTTCTGTATGGCAAAAGACACTATCAACAGAACAAAAAGGCATACTACAGTATGGGAGAATATATTTGTAATCGACATATCCGACAAGGGGTTAACATCCAAAATATATAAAAAACTCACATGCCTCAACACCCAAAAAGCAAATAACCCGATTAAAAAATGGACAGAGGGTATGAAGAGACAATTTTCTCCAAAGAAGAAATTCAGATGGGCAACAGACATATGAAAAGATGCTCCACATCACTAATTATCAGGGAAATGCAAATTAAAACCACAATGAGATATCACCTCACACCAGTAAGGATGGCCAGCATCAAAAAGACTGAGAACAACAAATGTTGGTGAGGATGCAGAGAAAGGGGAACCCTCCTACACTGCTGGTGGAAATGTAAGCTAGTTCATCCATTGTGGAAAGCAATATGGAGGTTCCTCAAAAAACTAAAAATAGAAATACCATTTGACCCGGTAATCCCACTCCTTGGAATTTACCCAAAGAATACACCTTCTCAGATTCAAAAAGACACATGCATCCCTATGTTTATTGCAGCACTTTTTACAATAGCCAAGATATGGAAGCAACCTGAGTGTCCATCAGTAGGTGAATGGCTAAAGAAGAGGTGGTACATATACACAATGGAATACTATTCAGCCACAAGAAAGAAATAAATCCTATCATTTGCAACAACATGGATGGAGCTGAAGGATATTATGCTCAGTAAAATAAGCTAGGAGGAGAAAGACAAGTGCCAAATGATTTCCCTCCTTTCTGGAGCATAACAATGAAGAAAACTGAAGGAACAAAACAGTAGCAGATTCATAGACTCCAAGAAGGGACTAGCAGTTACCAAAGAGGAGGGGTGTGGGAGGGTGGGTGGGGAGGAAGGGAGAAGGGGATTGAGGGGTATTATGTTTAGTACATATGGTGTGAGGGGTCACAGGGAAGACAGTGTAGCACAGAGAAGGCAAATAGTGAATCCAACAGATTCACTATTGGATGGACTTGATAATATGTGTAAATGTAGTAACCACATCGTTTTTTCATGTGAATCCTTCATAAGAGTGTGTATCAATAATACCTTAATATAAAAAAGAAAAAAGAAATGCTCAGTAGCTCCAGCCTTCTCAGCATAGGCTGAGCTTACTCTTGCCCTCAGAGAAAGCCCTCAGGCTGGGAGCCACAGGCAGAAAAAGTGAGCCTTGGGGACAAGAATTGTGAGAGCACAGACTGTGGCTGCCCCAAGTCAGTGAGAGATGGGAGACAAGAACTAGATATTTCCTCAGCCTCTCTTCTTGTGTGGCTCCTAACATGAGAATCACAGCACACTGAGGGTCCTTCTAACATGTAAGGCAGGTATTTCCCATAAATGCAAAAACCTTTATCTGTGCAACTGAACAAATAGCAAAACGTCTTGACATTTGGTGAGACCTTTCATACCCCAAACTTAAGAAAACCTAGACAGCTTCAGCTTCTGTCTGCCAAGAAATTTGGTGGAGGGAAGGAGAGGCCCAGATCAGAGATGGCTGATGGACAAAAGAACATCTGAGGCTTTACTTTTACTACTTAGCAACAGAAAGAGCATAAAGTAAGAAAGTAGTCCAGAATTCATATTTCCAGCTATATGGCATTTGATATTTTCTTTGCTTTTTTACTCATTCACTTTCTTCTCATAATGCTTTCCTTGTAGTCTGTGGGGGCTCCATAAGCCAGAGTATATACGAGGCTAACATGTTGCAACTCTTGCTTTCAAAATTGGGATTGGCTGGGTAAGTTCACATCATCAATGTGTTGTCTTGGTTTCCAAAAATCAGAGGCAAATCTCATTTAGATCCCTAACATATTGCCTCCAAAATTTTGCTCATTTCCAATCCTGTAATTTCCCTTGCCCTAAGAAACACGTCCTATTTCTGGGACTGGATCTTGGATCACAAGGCTTTAAGCCAGGGAGCAGTTACAAAGAGGGAGGCCTCTCATCTGCCATGACTAGCGTATTCTAAAGGCACTTGGTGTGAAACTATGTATGAAGCAGATCTGCTGAAGGGGCTGAGCTTGGCTGGGCACAAGTGTGAGACTATTTTGATTTTTTCCAGTCATTCTCTTTGGCCATTCTCTGTTGAATCTTCCCATTGCTAATATTGGACAGATTGTATACTTTTCTAATGTTTGGACACTTAAAAAGTCCAATCTGCTTTAAAACTTCAACCATGTATTGAATTCAGCAAAATAAATAATTTTTTCTAAAAGGCAGGAGCAGATAGTATTGTGGGGGAAGGGCAGCTGCAACAAAGCTGTCTTGGGTCCTGGCCCCCTTACCAGTCTCCTGGGCTTTCTGGCCTGCCACTAAGAGGGACCCGTGGTGGAGGAGGGAGAAGTGGGGACAGATTAGGATCAAGTAAGGCCGAGACAGGGAGGCTCCTTCCTCCCTGAAGCCTGTCACAACGGCACGCTGCTGAACGTTAGGCCATCCTATATCTCTTCTCTTGCCTAGTCTTCTCTTCAAATCGAAACTCTGGATTCTGATTGCCTCTCTCCTTGGGTGTTTTTAGGGACCCAGACAAATAGGAAATGAAGCCCCCTGACTTTCCTTTATCTTCGCACCTCAGTTTGACGAATCAGTTCTGTCGTCCTGCTATTGCATTGCCAGTTATAGATGCTAGAAACCATTTGGGTTATTATTTTATTTTTCTTCCTTGCTCAAAGTCCCTTTCATGCAGCCAGTACATGTAGCCTCTTCCTGCTGACGTAGTCTTTCCTGGCCAACATTCCTGTGGGTGGGTAGCAGAAAAACAGTGCAGCCATGCTCACGGGGAACCCATTTTCCCTTGCTGCATCAAAAGCAGAGGCGCAGGACATTCTGTGGATGTCCATCCTGCAATCCCTCTCTCTTCTCCACAAGACATGGAACAGTAAGTCAGCAAATGCACTACAGACGGACCTCCAACTGCTCCTCGCTGTCACAGAGAGCCTTGTGCACACGAGGACACACAGCCGTAGAGTGACTAAGCCAGGGATTCATGACTTCCATGATCCTCTCTCCCCCTCCCTGCCCATTTCCTGCTTACACAGAATGAGTGAGAAAACACAGGTGGAAGGGACAGCTGGGGATATAGCAGACAAAAGCAAGATAATTTAGGTGGTCATTTTTAAATGTGCATAAATTCACTTTTTCAGGAATGTACAGTTCTATGAGTGTTGACAAATACCTAGAATTGTATAATCAGGGACAGGACACCTTCATCACTTCCAAATACTCCTCTGGGTGTCCCCTCTGTAGTCAGCCCGCCCGTCCCTTAAGCCCTGGAACTACTTTGCTCTCTGATCCTGACGTTTCATCTCCTCTAAAAAGTCAGGCTTCTTACACTTATCATCATACATTGAAGATTCATCCATATTGTTGTTTGTGTCAGTCATCTGCTCCTTTCTGCTGCTTTTTTTTCACTCCATTGTATGATAGGAATACACCACCGTTTGCTTATCCATTCACCAGCTAAAGTGCATCTGAGTTGTTCTCAGTTACTGCTTTAATAACCATTCACACATAGATTTTGGGGAGATAGCAAGGTTATATGGCAAGTATAGGTTTGACTTTACAAGAAACTGCCAAACTACTTTCTAAAGTGGCTACACCACTTCCCATTTCTATAAGCACTGTGTAGGAACTCCAGTGGTTCCACATCCTTGCTAGCACTTTATATTCCGTATTGTCAGTCCTTTCATTTTTTTTGTAAATTTAGAAATTCAGGTAAGTGCACAAGTCATGTCTCGTGATTTTAACTTTTGTTTCTTTAATGACTAAGGATGTTTGCATGAATGTTTGTCCCCCCAGAAATTCATATGTAGAAATCCCAACCCCACACAAATAATGGTAGTGAGCTTTTGGGAGGTGCATACTCGGATTAATTTTTGCACAAAAAAAGGCTGCAGAGAGATCTTTTGCCCCTCCAATCATGTGAGAACACAGCAGGAAGGTGCTGGCTATGACCAGACGGCCTTCGGGAAGAGTGTGGCCATGCTGGTACCTTGAAGTGGAGGTACACAGCCTCCAGAACTGTGAGCAGTAACTTTCTGTTGTTTATACGCCACTCGGTCTGTGGTATGTGTTCTAGCAGCCTGGATGGATGAAAATAATGTGCCTCTCGGCCCAATATCTATCCTCTTTGGTGAGACACCTGATGGGATTGCATGCTCACTTTAAAACTGGGTTGTTCTTATTGCTGACTTTTGAGAGTTCTTTATTTAATGTGGGTACAAATCCTGTGGTCTTCCCGGATGTGGCTTGTCTTTTTATTCTCTTCACAGTGCTTTTTACAAAGCAAAAATTTTCACTTTCTATGAAGTTCTACTTGTCTTTTCTTTTTTTCTATGGATTATTTTGTATCTAAGTCCTCTTGGCCTAACTTAAAATCACAAGGAATTTCTCCTACATTTTTTTTCTAAAACTTTCAGTTTTACATATTATTTTTAGGTCATTTAACATTTAGTTCTATGAGCCATTTGAACTAATTTTGTATAAGGTGTGAACCTCTAGGTTGAAGGTTTTCTTTTTATTTTCTGATATTATTTCTTTAAACATGTGGTAGAATTTTCCAGTGAAAATTTTCTGCATTTGTATGTCCAATTGGTTCAGCACTGTTGGTTGAAATGACTATCCTTTTCTCTTCATTGAATTACTTTTGCACCTAAGTCACTTGGCTCTATTTGTGAGTCTATTTCTGGACACTTTTTCTATTCTATTGATCTATGTGTCAGTCTCTTCATCACATTATCTTTTTACTATGACTTTATAATATGTATTGAAATCAAGTACTATGATTCCTCCAGCTTTATTTTTCTTTTTCAAAATTCTTTAGCTATTCTAGCTTCTTTGCTTTCCAAAAATATTTTTGAATTAACTTACCAAAGAGGAAAAATATCGAGATTATGTTGGGATCTCTCAAACTAAAACAGTCCTATTAGAAAATGTGCAGAAGATCTCTTCACCAAAGAGATGTTCAACATCTTTCCATTTATTTTGGACTTGTTTGATTTCTTTCATCAGTGTTTTGTAGTTTTCAGCATATTAGTTGTGTACAAATTTAATTGGAGTTCATCATCAATAGTATTGGTTTCTAATCTTGACTTACAAGTGTTCATTGATAGTATATCAATATGTTTAATATTTGATATTTAACATTTCAATATTTAATATTTAACCTGGTATCCTGTAAACTTACTAAACTTACTAGCTTTAGAATTTTGAATATTCTTTTTATTTTCTATGTAGACCATCATATCATCTAATACAGTTTTATTTCACTAGTACTTCTGTTATGATGTTGAATAAGAATTATGAGAATAGACATCCTTGTCTTGCTCCTGATCTTAAGGAGAAAGTATTCAGAATTTTGTCATCAAATATGTTTCCTGTAGTGTTTTTCCTTATTTTTCAAACAGATGCCCTTTATCAGCTGAAGAAAGTTCACTACTGTTCTTTGTCTGCTGAGAATTTTATCATGAAAAGATGCTGAATTCTTACAAGTGCTTTTTCTGAAGGTATTGTTATGGAGCATATGATTTTTCTTCATTAGTCTGTTAATATGATGAATTATATTGCTTTTCTAATGTTGGACCAGCCTTGCATTCTTGGGATAAATCCCTATTTAGTCATGAGTTATTGTCTTTTTTTATATCATGCCAGATTTCCTTTGCTAAAATTTTGTTGAAGATTTTTATGTCTATGTTCAATAAGAAATTTTGGTCTATAGTTTTCTTTTACTGTAATACATTTGGCTGGTTTTGTATCAGAGTAATGTTGCCCTTTATAAAATGTATTTCCTCCTCTTCTAACTTCTAAAAGAAATTTTGTAGAAATGATATTATTTCTTTAAACATCTGGTAGAGTTTTCCAGTGAAACCATCCATTTATTGATTTTTGCTTATAAAATATTTTTAATTACAACTTTAATGTCTTTAAAAAATATAGAGCTTTTCAGATTATCTAATTCTGACTGAGTAAATTTAGTGTGTGTCCTTCAAAAAAATGATCTTATTTCATCTAAGTTGTCAAGTGTCTGGGCACAGAGTTACTTATATTTTTCCCTTATTGTATTTTTAATACCTATAGAGTTTATAGTGATACAATCTCTTTCATTCTTGATATTGGCACCTTATGTCTTTTATTTTTCATGGTCAACATGGCTAGAGGTTTATCAATTTTGTTGATTTTTTTCAAAGGACCAGATTTTGGGTTTACCCTACTTTAGCTGCATACCACAAATTTTGTTATATTGTGTTTTCATTTCCATCCTAGTTTATGTATTTTCTCATTTCTCTTGATACTTTACCTTTGGCCCATTGGGTATTTAGAAGTGTGTGGTTTCATTTACAAATATTCAGAGATTTTCCAGATATCTTTGTTATTTATTTCTAGTTTAAATATGATATGGTCAGAAAACCCACTTTGTTTTATTTCCATTTTTTAAAGTTTGTTATAATTTTTGGTTCCTCAGAATATTGAATATCTTGATGAATGTCCATGTGCACTTACACAGAATGAGGATCCTATCGTTGAGTATGTTTCTGTAAATACCAACCGAGTCATGTTCGTTGATGACATTGTTCCAGTTTCCTCTGTCATCACTGATTTTCTGTCTATTTGTTCTCTTGGTAACTGAGCAAATAGTGTGGAGGTTTTTTAGTTTAATTTGTCAGTGTATTTGTGTGGATTTGTCTACATTTCCTTTCAATTCAATTAGTTCTTGTCTCATGTATTTTGAGACTCTGATTTTTAAGTATATATTTAAGATTGTTTCTTTTTAGTGAATTTATCCTTTTCTCATATGTAATTTCCCTCTTTATCCCTAGTAATTTTCCTTATTGTGAAGTCCATGTTTGATGTTAATACAGTCCGTCATTCCAGCTTTCTTTGTATTAATGTTTGCATGGTATTGTTTTCCATTGTTTAATTTTAACATGCTTAAATTGTTCTATTTTAAGTAGGATACCAGTGGACAGCTAAGAGCTGAGTCTTGGTTTTTGTTTGCTTGTTTGCTTATCCAATCTGACAATTACTGTCTATTAATGTTCTGCTGAGGCCATTTATGTTTATTATTATTATTGATGTGGTTTGATTTAGAGGTCCCATTTCATTATTTATTTTCTGTTGGTCTCTTCTGTTTTTGTTCCTCTGTTCCTCTTTCCCTGCCCTCTTTTAGATTATTTTAATATATTTTAATGTACATTATGATTGATCTATTTGTCTTTGGCTACATCTCTTTGAGCTACTTTTTGTTACAGTTGTTCTGGGGATAAAATATACAGCATACTTTTTCATAGCAAACCTAAATATATTTTACAATTGCCATAAAACAGAGAATCCTTACAAACATATGGATTACTTTATCATCTCTCTTTTATGTTACAGTTGTCATATGTGTTACATCTGCATATGTTGGAAATCAACCAGAAAATGTTGTAGTATTTGCTGTCAATAATATCTGAAGGATAGGGAAAAAAATAATAGTCCATTATATTTCCTAGATAGTTTTTATTTTTCTTGTTCTTCTTTCATTCCTGAAAGTCCAACTTTCCCTCTGTATCATTTCCTCTTTTTGTTGTATTTGAAAATGTCTTTACTTTGCCTTCATTTTTGAAGGACATTTTTCACTGAAAATACAATTATGACTTGACAGTTTTTTTCTTCATTACATCAAAGATTCTGTTCTACCACTTTCTGTAATCCATGGTTTCTGATAGGAAATCTAGTCATTCAAATACTGTGGGCAGTTTTGAGTTTTGTCCAATCTGAGGCTACCGGACCTTCTTGATGCTGTTGATCTATATCTTTCATCAAACTTGGCATTTTCAGACAATATTTCTTTAAATATTTTTTTCTGCTTGTCTCATTGCCTTCTTTTTTCTGGCACTTCAGGAAAATGAGCAAGCCATTTGATATTGCCCCACAGAAGCTTGAAGCTCTTTATTTTAAAAAATCTTCTTTATCTCTGTTGTCCAAATTTGACCACTTCTATTGATATATTTTGAAGTTGACTGATTTTTTTTGTCTGTCATCCCCACTCTGTTATTGATCTCATCTGGTGAATTTTTATCTCAATTATTGTATTTTGCTCTTTTTTAATTTTGTATTTTGTTCTGAGATCTCTTTTCTTTCATTCATTTCAAGAGTGTTACTTTTACTTTTATGTCATTAAATATGGTTATAATAACAATTTAAAGTCTTACTGATAGTTCTAAATCTTTGACATCTTCTAACAGTCTTTTTTCTTTAAAATTTGGAAAAATTTTTTCTTTAAATTTCTTTCTTGCTGAGTAATTTTGGATTGGATTTATCTGGACATCTTCAATATTATATTTTGAGTCTATGAGCCCTATTAATATCTTCAGAAGGTTGTCGGGTGCGGGTTTTTGCAACTGTTATAGCAGATAATCAGCTCAATTTGGCTCAGACTGCAGATTCATCCTCACCCTCTGTGGATGGTGGTTTCAACATCAGTTGAATTTTGAAAGTCTTCATTGTATTGTTTGTGTCTGACCCAGTATCACTCAAGGATTAATCACTAAGACTTGGATGGGGATTTATATTGTTCATGTCTCAAAGAGTGAGTCTGAGTTTGTTTGGGTCTGTTCCACCCAGGTATTTACTACTTGAGGATGAACCTAGGATTTCTATCAGTTCATACACAGAATTAGTTTGGCCTTCTCCAGCAGTCTCCTGGCAGGAATTTCCCATACTCTCTGTCTCCAAGGAGCCCCTCTTTGGGCCTTGGAAGCATGTTTAATCTCCTTACAACATTTTATGTATAAAAATTACATACCAAAGTGTCAATATTTACAGTGACTTCCTGGCCACTAGCCCCACATTTTTCCTTATCTCCATAATACTGTCTATACAAACAGCATGTGACAAAAAATAGAAGATATAATAATAAATTACAATTTCCATAGTTTTTAGAAATGCTATTATATCTTGACCCATGCCAGACAATATGATTCTTATACCATAAACATTATATGCACATTCACCTGTGACACAGTGTTTTCTCTACTTGCCTGAGGCCCTCAAAAAATTCTGCTGGAGGTAACTGAACAAGATTTTAGAATAAACGTGAATTACCATCAGGGCAATCTGCCCACAACCAGCTAACACCAGGGTCATAAATATCCTATGCAGTGTTTTAAATCTCCTGTTTGTTTAATACAGTAAAACAATGTTGGTGGTTTAATTTTGTAAATGATGTGGGTAAAGTAAATTCACCTACTACAAAGAAATTGGCCAGCTCTTTTAAATTTTGTAGAATGAAAACAATCATTCATTATTGAATATCAATCACTGCAGATTTTTCTAGAATGTGGGATTTTCCCCTCACCCGGTTTCACATTCTATTGTATTGTGACTTGAGCTAAAACCCCTTTAGACAACATTGGTATTTCTGATATGGGATATTACCCTTAACATTGATGATATTTGCCTTAATGGCAGAGGGCTTGCTAAGAAATCTGAAAAGTAATGGTCTTTGTAACATTAAGTCCAAGGATACCGAAAGGCCAATTGATTTTCTTCCGAGTTCCTAGACATGAGAAGACTTCCTAGAAATGAATACTTATATCAATGACTAGCACAGACATTATTCACTGTAGAGGGAAAGGAAGAAAATTCAAGGACATAGTGTGAAGTACTTTTTAAAAAAATGGTATTAAGAAGACAAAGCAATACAGAAAATTGTATTGCCCACATAGTCTTTGTAGTACATTTATATTAAAAGAAACGTGGGAACAACCTAAATGTTTAACTATAGGGATATAATTAACTCAACATGATACATTAATTCAAAAGATTAATATGCAGCCACTAAAAATAATGTTTAAGAGAGGCTTTACTGGCATATCAAAGTCTATATTTTCTAATATACAGTGAAAAGGATTCATGTATGTATATGTATATGTATATGTATATGTATATGTATATGTATATGTATATGTATATGTATAAAATGTATTTCCCATATATATGTGTGCGTGTCATAAGCTTGCTTTACCAAACTAACTCTGGGGAATAATTGGCAACTTGAAGATATTTTAAGAGTTTTGTGAATCAGCTACATAGCCAGACTTGTCCATTCTGCTGTTATATCATAAAACACAAAAGTTAAGTTTAGGTAGCCAAAGAAAGATTATGAAATGAATCACTTAAGCTGTTAGTGAATAACGGAGCTTGACAATATAGAAATAAACAGCAGCCCAGAATCAATGCAGCTGCCCACAGTGAGCAATGCCTATGAGTTCACATAAGCCAATGTGTCTAACAGCTTAGAAAAACAGATGGCATGGCCGGGTGATTACGTTTTGTGTCAGGCAGAACAATTTGACCATGTGCCCAATTACTGCTAATGTTACCTGAACCCAACCCAGGAATTCATAGAAAATTTGAGACTCTGGTGAAATATCACCTTCCCTGTTTTTACCATGGGAGGTAGCTATGAGAGGAAAAGTGGGGAGAGAATTACAATAAAAAAGTGGCACCAAAATTACATTGGTAAACTTCTACCAAGAAGGAAATGAATAAACAGGTGGTAATATATTCATACAATTCTTAGCAGTGAAAAGAACAAACTACTGACACACACAACAATGGGTAAACTCAAACACATTATGCTAAATCAGACACAAAAGCGTACATACGGTATAATCCCAAAACTAAACTATGATGATAGGATGCAAATCATTGGTTTCCTGAGATGCAGGGTTGAAGGGGTCTGGGAGTTGACTGCATAGAAGCAAAAGGAAACTTTGTGATGTGATGGAAATGTTCTCTGCCTTCACTGTGGTTCTGGTGGTGGTTACATGAGTGGTTTACTGTACATGAGTGCAAATTTTTACCTCTACCCTTTTAGGGTTTTTTGGCAGGACCTGAGGATTGAACTGATATAAAACAGATTTAACAGGAGAACAGGCCACAAATTTATATTAAGTTTTGTGTGACACGGTAGCCCTCATGAGGAATGAAGACCCAAGAAATGGTAAAAGCTACAGGTTTTTATGGCAGATTGAGCAGAGAGGCAATTGTGGAAAACTAAATTATTTAGAGAGGGTAAAGATAGATAAGAATGATTTTAACAAGGTCCATCTGTATGGAATTCTCTAGGTCTCAACTTCTTGTCCTTGATAAGAATATTACTTTCCCTCTGATACAGGCAGGATCTATTTCACATGGGAATTTCATCTTCTGCTTTTAAGAAAAAGAGATCAGAGTGTTTTTCTTGTATTTGCTGTTTTTCAAGTGCTTTTAACTTAAAATAATCCACCGAAGTGGCATATTTTTGGGGTGGCATATTCTCACCCTTTACAATATGTATACTTGTCAAAAATCATTGAATTACACATTTGAAATAAGTCCATTTTTATTCTATATAAACTAATACCTCCAAAAAAATTTTAGAATTTTAAAAAGTAGGTTGGTATCCCAAAAAGCAAGGACATAAATAGAATTGTGAAGCTCTGTTAAAGGGCATTTTATTTACAAAAGCATTTCCCTGACATGAAGGTCTTAGTAGATTTGCTTGAAAAGGTTGTTCTCAATCTTAACTGCTCATCAAAACCACCTGGATATCTTTTAAAAACTGATTTAATTGGGATGCAACCTGGGATTTTTCAAAGCTCCCAAGGGGGTGCCAGTGGGTCTCTGCAGGAGGGAACCACTGAGATTGTCTCATTTCCCTTCCCCTGCCCAAGGCTCCTCTGGCACAGAATGCAACACTATGGTTGAACTTAGCCTCCAGGTATCCCAAGTGTTTCCTCAGGTCAGGGAAGTCCCTGAGTTTAAACCACGTGGGATCAGATAAGGCATTGGCCTGGACACTGCTGTTCTAGTAGAAGGTTCTAGGAGGAAAAACAAATCACTTTCACATGTTCAACTTGGACATATAACATTCAGTAAATTAATTAGCTAGACTCAGCTGGTCCTAGAAAACAGAGACAAGTCATTTCAACTACATTATTTGAGGGCTACTGATATGTTAATCCTCCCACAGAAGAATTAGGTGGAATTGGGTCCAGGGAAATCATGTATGTTTTGTCCCCCTGAAATGAGGGAGGAGAAGAGTGAAATGTATCAGAACAACAAAATAGATGCAAAGATGCAAAACTCAGTGTCTTTTACTGACCCTCTAGAAGCAAAAATGAAAGTATTATTGGCTGAGAATGGCTTGGTGCCAGGCACTTAGGGACATTAGGTCATTCAGTGCACACTGTCCTTACTGAATATCCACTACCAGGGTATGGTTTACCCATTTTGGGAGGCATTACAGCATCTCAAAGAGGTCATTTACTTTGCCCAAAGATCTCACAAGAAGCAGCACAGCCATGTCTTGAGAATTCACTTTCTCTAAAACATATGTATGCCCTTTCTATTATGCCATACTGCCTCTCAATGTCTTGAAAACAGATAATAATAATAACAATAATAATGTTTTAGGTGTTTTCTATGTGCTAGGAACAAATCTGAGATTATATCTCTATCCATAAATCTGTATCTGTATCTTTACCTAGACCTACACACATATCTAGATACAAGCAGAAGGACATTTGATCATCACAACAACTCTAAGAGCTAGACACTATTATTATCCTCATTAAATATGATACAACTGAGGTGCAAAGAGGTTAAGTAATTTTCTCAAGGGCACAAAGCTGCAGAAGGAAGAAGTTATTCATGTTAATCCTCTCCTAAAAATCACCCTACCTAACAATGCCAGCCAGGAATAAAAGTTAAGAGAATGTTGCTGCCCTTGTTTTTGACCTCAATGCTCCATACAACTATGATTTTGACATACAGCCTCTTTCCTTCAAACTTTCCAAACTCGTGGTTGTGCATTTTGACTTCCACAATTACGGTATATGTGGGAAAAGGCTAGTTATCGCAAACTCTGATTTGCAAGATTGGTGTGGATAATACTACCCATCATTTTAAAAATCATGGATTAGCAAGCTCGAAAAATTCTTCTCATAGCTTCTGCAGCAGAAAAACCAATTCATTGTGTTTGACATGGTGAAAAGGGGTGAAGAAAGTAGAGCTTAGAGCAAAGATTGTCAGCTGGAATTGACTATGGAAAAATGGGGCCAGCCTACTTTATCAGATCCACTTCCAGACAGCAACCCAGGCATCAGAGCTTCACATTTCACTGACATATGCAAGTTCTTACCTTGCTAAGCCCTGCAGGGCAAATGCAAGCGTGGAAATGTGAACTGGGTCCAACGCGCCTCACACATCATCAGCGCAACTGTTAGCTGGGTTTTCAGTGAGAAACTTTTATCCATAAGAATGCAATCAGGACTGAAAAAGAATCACAGCATCCATCATACTTACACCGACATTTTTACCTGAATGTATTTATATACACACATACTCAGAGTGGTGTTAAATATAAGCAGGAATTATTCCAATATCAAAGAGAGGTGATTTAAATGGTAACAGGTGCTGTTTTCTAGTTTAAACATGTATTGGTTGTAACAAACCATTAGCAACCTCAGTAAAATGTCTCCTGCATTCATTCAGTTGTCACACTTTCGCATCCAGATCCAGACCCCATTATAGCCTGAGGGTGACACCTCAGGCTTTCTGCCCTTCCCTGGGTCTCGGCACCCACAGGGCTCAGCCATGTGACTTCAGGCAGGAGAACTCCTGGGGCATCTCCAGCATGGCAGGGGTGCCTCCTACCAGGCAGCGTGGGCACGCAGGTGGGGCCAGATCCTGCGAGCCCCAGCTGTCACATCACCAGCAAATTCTACCCTTCTTGAAATTCTATACAATTCCTCATCTGAGTGTAGATACAAGAGTATCTACCATTTTTTTCCATCTCTGCTTTTATCCCCACACTGTCAGATCCACACTGTCTCTTAACAGCCTCTGGAGATTCCAAACAATTGAGTCCATTTTCATTATTAAAGTTGGTCTGGCCCAGTTTTACATTTCAATCTCATGTTGTACGCCTGAAACTGATATGATATTGTGTATCCACCAATATAATATTGTATATTTCAATGAAAAATTATTTCAAATTTAAAAAATAATAATAATAAATTTCACTCTTAATGTGCACTTCGGAGCTCTGGGCCCCTTCCCTCAATTAGACTTAATGACTGAAGTCACAAAATATAAGGGGGTGTGCCCTTTACACACACTCTCCCTCTGCCCCCAAGGTGTCTCCCCTTCTGGGGTTTTCAGTTGTGGAGCAGAAACACCAGCAGAGGAGGGAGAGCAGAAATGGCCTCACGTCCCTGGCCGTGGCGACCAGCCTCCTCCTGCGGGCTCTGGCTGCTTCCCTGGCCTTCGCCCCCTGGCCCCCAGGACCTCAATGCCTTGTGTCAGGCTCTCAGGTGCTGATAAGCTCAAGGGTATGTTCACCACAGAGCCTTGAGGTTCCTCCCCACCCATCATTCCCTGAAATGGGAGTCCAGCTCCATCTCTGCCCCAACACAGCTCCCCCCAGCCCCACAGCATCTGCCCAGTGGTGTCCCCTGTGGCCTCTGCTGCTGGGATCCCCTCGCCTGGCAGGCATCCCTCTAGGGGATATAGCAGAACACCAGCTAAGGCCCAGCTCCTTGTACAGCATCCCCTCAGCTCCGGCTCACCTTTGCCAAGCCAAACAGAAGTGCAGTTGGCTTCCCTGCTCACCTCCCTTGCCCCATGGCTCTGCTTCCCCTAATGATGGGCACAGGGGCTATTAGCAAGGGTAGATCCAACCTGAGAATAGAAACCTCCTCCCCTTGTAGGGCCAATAAGTCTAATCCTTACAAGTGTTCTCAAGGACTCTGCACCTTCCTCACTCAGGACAGAAAAACACAACCCTCTTTCCCTCCTCTGTGGGGAGGGGAGGGGAAAATGGTCACCAAACCGGACCTACCGGCCAAGCCAAGCACTGACATCAGGATGGGGTGGAAGAGAGAGGGCTTCCTTATAGGGTGCTAAGCAGGGAGAACGGGTGGCTCATGCTCAAGGTCCCAAACTCCCCACTGGCTTACAGGCAAGGGTTTTTAAGGGCAAAATTATGGGAAAGGGTTGCAGTGTGTGTGGTTGGCTTGTGCACATTCTTCTGATTGTTCAGTGATGAGGTGGCAGGGGATTAGATAGACAAACAATACACTGACCATCCGTCCTCTAGAACCACCTGATATGGGTCTAATGCCTATGGTCAGAAGGTGGCTCACTGGGTGGGATCTAAGTTCCTGTAAAACATCTCAAGGATATATGAGTCAAGAGTTCACCTATGGCCTTGAGGGGAAATGAGTCATGTATGTGGTTAGTTTGCTTTATGTTGGTTTGCAACCTCCCATTTTCCTTAATCTATAGCTCCCCAATCTCATTCCCATGTTCTAGGTCATCCCCGAGAAACTGGGATTGTCTTTGTTTGTTAATGAGAAGTCTGGGAGGTTTCTCCAAAAGGGGACGGCCTGTATGGGTACAGACCTCTCACTTCCCACAGGGCTCTCTGCACAAGGCTGCCCACAGGGGCCCTCTCCTCTGTCTTCTCCCAGGGGCCGTGGGGCTGGGTTCTCATAGGTGGGAGGAGAAATGCTTCCACCACATTTTGATAAGCTCTGGGTTGGACATTTGGGCCTGAGGTTGCCAAATAAAATATAGGACTCCTAGTTAAATTTACATTTCAGATAAAAGACAAGTTATTTTTATATACATGTACCCTAACTATTGCATGAATAATAATATTTTTTATTTAATGAATAATCTTTTTATATAATATGTCCCATGCAATATTTAGGACATACCAAAAGTAATTTGTTTTCCTGAAATTTAAATTTAAGCAGATGTCATATATTTTCATTTGCAGATTCTGTCTAACCTAGTTGGACCAAATGTGTTACTTCTTGGCAACTCTTTTCAGAATGTACAGTTCTCCTACATTCAGATTTGGTTCATGGGCAAGATTTGGGACAAAGAAAGTACGCCAGTCAGCAACAGAACATACAGTTATATTTCCAATATTCCCCCTTCACAGGACCAGGACCACTCTGCACTCTCTCCTCTCTGCTCACCTGCCTTGAGTCCCAGACAGATTCCTGGAGACTCTGCCCCTCACCTGATCACACACCCTCCAGGAATGATGCACCTGCCCTGCCTGCTGGTTATACAGACTTGTAGCCCCTTGAGCTCTCGCAAGAGATGCTCATCCCCTGGGTTTGCTGCTCACGTTCTGTAGGGGAAGAAAAACAACTTCGTTCTGTTACAAGATATGGGTGCTTGGCTCCCATTGGAGAACTCAAGAAGGATGCAGAAAAGCCATTGAGCATTACGAGTTTATTTGGAGAATTAGTTTAAAGAAAGGAGAGGGTATGGGCCTGAGAGTTAGGGTGTGGGCAGACCCAGAGGACATGCAGGGAATAATAGGGAGCCTCTTTTATATGGAGCGAAATGAATATTCACTAAGTGAGATTAGGTTTCAAAGGGAACAGGTGGAGTCTTCCTGGAATTCGGGATTGCTGTACCCTCATTTCCTTGCTCCGCCCTCACACCTGCTGGGGGAGTTTTGACTCTATTTGGTTCTCCTCAGAACTGTGGGTGCCTGGGAGGCATGATTTTTACTGCTGATGAGCGTATAATGTATCTGGAGGTGAAGTCAGGGTCAGCTTCTCCTGCACATTGGAACCATCCAGTTTTGGCCAGTCTTTTATCTATATCCTCACTCCCCATCTTGGGAACAGCTTGCCTGGAATGTGTAGGATGTAAAGAAGCATCCAACTGAAGTCCTCCTCCTTCTCCCTACTTATGTCAAGCTATCTACCTACTTTGACACTTCCACCCTCTGAGTTTCTGTGACTGGCCTAAGAATCAAAGTGACATAAGACGAATTAGCAGGAGAAAAGTATATAAACTGCTTCAATATTTTTATGTGTAGCCTTCAGAAGGAAAATGAAGATTTGGAGAAGGGACGAGGCCCAGAAAACTTATCACACAAAGAATGATAAATTGAAGGATGTGACAAGACATGGGGGCTTGTGCTGGGGGCTGTAAATTGTGGGACAGTGACCAGGAAACACGTGAGGGAAACTAAGAAGAGAAAAGGGTTATTTTAATGGGTTTATTTGTATAGGCCCATTTTGGCACTGAGTCCCAGTCTCCAGTGATAAGAATGTTCTTATCTTCCTGGTGCAAGGAGGGCACCTTCCTCACGGGAGAGTTCGTATCTGCTTTTAGGTAGAAAGCGTGAGGGCAGAGAGCTCTTCTTACATCTGCTGTTTCTCAAGTGCTTTCAGCTCAAAATAGTCAATATGCCAAAGCAGCATATTTTGGGATGGCACAATTTCCTTCAGGTCACACCTGTGGGAGTCTTCAGCCATCATGCAGACGTTCACATCTAGAGGTGGATATTCATGCCAACAACTAGGTTGAATTTGTCCAACCCTCACTGACTGTCTAGAAACCTGACTGAGAGCTGACTGACAATAGGCCCCAAAGGAGACCCCAAGCAGGAGATGGACCACCGCACCACACAGTGGCCAGGGCGGGCTAAATGCCCAGCAGCAGCACATATGGCGGCTGGCATGCAGCAGGGAGTACATTTTGGGGGCTGAATGCCTCAAATTCAGACCCGCTTGTGTGAAATATCCTACTCCTCTGTGCATTTTTCTCTTGCCGAGCCCTGAAATGGACTGAGTGCTCTGCCCACATCCCCTTGAGTCCCTTTTACTGTTTCTGTGTGTCCCTCTCCCAGCTTCCATTTGCACTGGCTTTGAACAGGCTGCATGTGTGACTGATGTTGGATGCCTGCTTTCAGGCTGCTGGAGCTGTTTTGCCCACACAAAGAGCAGAAGGGACAGTTACCACCCTATACCCAGCTGGGGAGCCCTCAACCAGTGACTGGTGGGCAAGGAGACTGAAATGCCAGCTCTCTTCCCCGCTAGATGTACAGCTCTGAAGCATCATTCACACCCCAAGCTCCCTGAGCATCGTCGTGGATGAAGCTGCCCGCTGTGGGACGTGGCCATTCCTGTTGCCGCACGTCTTCCCCCCTCTCTGCCCTTCTCCTCCCTGCCTCACTATTCGTCCTCAGCAGACTTCCTCAGTAAGTCACTAGCACATGCATTCTTATCTCGTGGTGGGCTTCTGCAGACACTAAGTCACAATAAGATACTCCCTTTTTATCAGGAAATAGAATAATACAGAGGGGCCAACACAGGAGAAAGCCATCGCCCCGTGAATTCTTCTTATGCATTTTTACCATGATTCTCCATTCATGTGCTCAAGTTCCCTCCCAGTAGTGTTAAATTAAACCTCTTAGAATGAAAGTCCCATAACAAATGAAATCAAAAGCTTTCATTTTCTTGGATATTTATACGGGTAGATTTTTTAGAAAGGAAAGAGCATTCTAACATACTTACAGAAACTATGATAATTAGCTCTAAGAAGAAACTCAAGAGTTTCAAAGTCATGATTTTGGCAAAAAGAATTGAAACACACAGAATGAACATCAAAACTGTAATTTTCTAGAGTAGTTAGATAATTGAGTAAGTGTGTTGGGGGGGAGGAGAGTCACTTTCTAATTAGTAGAAAACTTCTAAGAATCCCCTTCTGTACTAAGTATTTTATTAAAAAGTCCAACTTAAATCAAAAGCAGAAGCACTGAAGATTTTTTGCTTTAAATTTTCTCTTAAGAGCATCATACTCAGGCAACGAAGAGAACCAAATTCTATAAAGAACCTGTATGTGTCCACAGTTAGGCTGGAATCTACTCAGAGGACACTGTGGAGAGAGAAAGGAGGGCAATACTTCACACTACCTCTGACAAAGGAGCCCACCAGCTCTTGTTGGATTCTCTCAGAGGAAAGCGCCGCCTCAAATTACTCACAGAAGGCATCTCTTGATGCAACAAGCAAGAGGAATTTATTCAGAGACCAGCTAGCTGGGGTCTAAGTGTCAGCCTGACGCAGCGGGTCTCAACAAGGACCCCGAGCACTTAGAGTCAGAGGTTTTTATAGCATTTTCAAAAAGGGCAGTATTTTTCTACAAGCACATCACATTGTTTTTTCAAAAAAACACATACACTTTGGCTGACGCCACATCCTGGGGGTCTGGTGAGATAAGATCACCCTTGGAATGTTAGGGTGGTTCTTAGTAAGGTAAGCTTGGTATGTATGATTAACTGATTGAGGTTGGCTAACTAAAGGTCACTGCAATCAATGCTGGCTGACTAACTTGTTTTTCAAGGTTCTAATATTTTCCTATTTTCTTCCTTCTAGGTTAGAAAATGGTGTCTAAGCTTTTAAGATAGCTATACTTATGCTAACTTTCTATCTTCAATAAGGTTGATTCTTAGTGAAGGGTTCTACATTTCTCACTTCTTTTTTAAGGAGCATTCCAATCATGGAATGCTTGTGTCTTCTTGTTGTGTGAGTGAATGATATTGTTGCTTCAACATTAGTACTTGAACGGTACTCACTCTTTCTCTAACAAAAGTTATCAGCCGATTTAGTATACAGGGTCTTAAAGTGAGGAGTAGTATAAGAATAAGTAAAGGCCTAGTCAAGGTGGATATCAAGGTTGTAAGCTACGGAGATCTAGTAAACTAGGACTTAAATAGCCCTTGGCCGGCCTCTCATTTTCTCTTTCTTTGATCTAACTTTTCTCTAAGTTTTGACATTGAATCTCTTACTATTTCAGAATGGTCTGCGTAAAAGCAGCATTCTTCTTTTAAGGCTGCACACAATCTTCTTTCTTTTAAAAACAACAGATCTAATCTTCGTCTGTTCTGCAAGACTACTTCAGACAGGGAGGTTAGAGATTCTTCAAGTTTGGTAATGGATTGTTCTATAGTCTTTAGGTTTTTATCAATTGCTGTCTTCAATCCCGCATAATGTTGGTTCTCTTGGATAATGGCGGCTGTCCCTGTTCTTACTCTAGCTGCAACTCTTATTCTTAATAACACAGCTAAGGTCAGCGAGATTGGCTCTCTTCTATACCTGTGTTTTGGTTCAAATTCAGCTACGAATGAGAAATCATCATGATACATCAATCTAGGTACTAATTGAACCATGATACAGAAGTCGCGGGAAGAATTGAAGATGGAAGTAGAGACACATGGGGTCAATCTAGTATTACAGGCCTACTACTCTTCGGGAGGAGGGACTAGATACTCATTTTCACTTGAGGAATTTACGGATATGGTTTCATTACACAAAGCTTCATGAGTGGGGGGAACTGAACTTAAACATTTCTCTCTTCCAGTCACTTCAGTCAGGGTCAGCTTTTTATGGCTTCTCCAGCTACAGATCTCGTGGCTGGTTGTTCTGTTAAAAGTGCCTAACAGCCTTAATTTTTCATAGTAAGGAGGTCCAGAGGAGAAACACAACTAACAGGATTTAGTAGTATTAGGGTTGGTGGTGTTTAGAACTTGGAAAGCCCCCTCAAGAAGATTGAAGAGGCGTTGTCCAGTGTCAGGAAAGGGGGCTATTTGGTCAGGGGTGAGGGCAGCAGAAATAGTGGTAGGGTCTACTGGAGGCACCGGAGTCTGCTTCAGGATCGAGGTTGGGAGACGCGGTTGATTTCTTAGGACAGAATTAGGTCCTATTGGGGCAGCTGGAAGGGTCTCAACTTTGAGTCTGACAGTAAATACGAGGCTCTTATTATATCTAGATTTATAATATCTAAGTCTTCACTGTCGTCCAGTGATCCACCCATCATACTGGCGTCTCTTATCACTGAACGTGATATTTAAGGGGATGCATAGTCTTGTCTATTCACAGTCGGGAGATGTGCGGTTCTGGGCTACTTTAAGGAGGTCTTAGTCAGACACAGGATTTTAATAAACGTTACCCGTAGTCTCACAACTTCAAGAGTTACAATAAAAAGATTGCAAGTCCCCACATTGTTGGGTTTGTTGGTAGGTCCGTCCGTCATGGGGGCAGACATAGAAAGTAGTGGTCTTTATCTGCTGGC
The DNA here is from genome assembly GCF_030020395.1 of Manis pentadactyla. Classification (NCBI taxonomy): domain Eukaryota; kingdom Metazoa; phylum Chordata; class Mammalia; order Pholidota; family Manidae; genus Manis; species Manis pentadactyla. The sequence goes on along the minus strand of NC_080032.1, from coordinate 37,791,743 downwards.
GTGCGGCCGGATTTCTGCACTTAAAGCTCTATAAGCTATTCTGGCTCTGGGCTTGTTTTCCTCCGACGTAATACGCCGAAGTCGCGGGCCTGACCCTGTTTGCCTGCTTTTAGCTAAGCTCGGGTATATCTCATCTTCTTATTCTAGCGACTAAGGCGCAAACATCAGGGTGCAGGGATGGCCACCAGGTTTTAAGAGGAGCAACCTTAGAAATGGACTATACTGTCTCCTCAGTTTGGGAACAGACCTGCCATGTCAGTAGTCTAGGTTCGTGAGGGTTGGGGTCCTGAAGAGTGGGGAGTAACTGGGCCATTAGAATCATCAGTGACACAATCATCTTTATACAAGCGAAGTTTAAGAGGATTATCAGTTCGAATTACTCGCCAATCCGGGCCTGGTTGAGGCGCTCTCTTCAGATGTGAAGCGTGGACTCAGGAGGAGATGCCATTTACTTTCACAGCTGTGGGAGTAGTCAAAAGGACGATGAAGGGTCTTTTCTACCGGGGCTCAAGATTTCCCGTTCGGTGTCGTTTCACGTAGACAGAGTCTCTTACTTGGAATTGATGAGGTACTGAGATGTCCTCTGGCCGATAGACTTCTCGGATAGAGGCCCACACTTCTTTCTGCACAGCTTCTAGAGCCCGTAACTTTTCAAGCAGAAACTTATTAGTCACACATTCAGAGGATGTATGAAGGTGAGCTGCATTTAGCGGAGCTGGAGCTCTAAACATTATTTCAAAAGGTGTTAATTTAAAATGGCTGGGGGTGTTTCTGACTCGAAATAAGGCGAAAGGAAGGAGGACTAACTAATCACATAAACCAGTCTTTATGGATAATTTAGTCAGGGTTTCTTTTAGAGTTCTATTTATCTTTTCTACCTGTCCTGAGCTCTGGGGCCTATATGCACAGTGCAATTTCCAATCTGTCCCCAGGATCTTGGCCAATCTCTGACTTACCTGGGCAACAAAGGCAGGACCATTGTCAGAGCTGATTACTTTTGGGATCTCGAACCTGGGAAATATTTCTTCAAGGATTTTCTTGGACACTATCTGAGCTGTCTCAGTTTTGGTGGGGAACGCCTCTGTCTATCCTGAAAAGGTGTCTAAGAAAACTAGGAGGTATTTATATCTATACTTAGCAGGCTTAATTTCAGTGAAGTCAACTTCTCAGTAGGCTCCTGGCCAATCTCTTCGAAGCTTCTTTCCGCATATTACTTCATGTTTGTTCACATTTACTAATTGGCAAGGAACACAATTTCTTACAACTTTGTCTGCCAATTTTCTCAAACTGATGACATGATAAGGGGAATCTCGAACCAGGGTTTTTAGATTATTGGCCCCCAAATGTGTCAACTGATGTAATTGCCTTAAGTATTCTCCTGCCTTTTTCTGGGGCAGGATAATTTTTTCATCTTCTGACTTATACATTTCAAGGGGTGGGGATTTTTGGATTCTCAACTTGTCTATCCGAGCAAGATCCTCGGGGGTATACTGAAAGTTCTTACTACATGTGGCTTCCGGGTACACTTGGAGGGGTAAGATGTTTGTTCCCTGGTCTGCTTGTTTTGTGGCTTGCTCCGCCCTTCTGTTTCTTTGAGCTATTGGAGAGTCACTTTTTTGATGCCCAGGACAATGTATTATTGCTACTTCTCTAGGTCTATGGATGGCTTTTAACAGATCTAAGATTTCTTGTTTATTTTTAACATCTTTCCCGGCAGAAGTCAGCAGCCCTCTCTGTCTATATATAGCCCCGTGTATATGAGCAGTGGCAAAAGCGTAACGGCTGTCAGTATAGACGTTAAGTCTCTTACCTTCTGCCATCTTTAAAGCTTGAGTCAGGGCGATGAGCTCTGCTCGCTGCGCAGAAGTGCCCGTTGGGAGTCCGCTGGCCCACACAATTCGGTCATCATCTACTACTGCAGCTCCTGCCATCTTCTTACTTCTCATGATGTAACTGCTCTTGTCTGTGTACCAGGTCAGGAGTCCCGGTCTTTCTAAGGGCTGATCTCGTAAGTCCCGACGGGTCCCCGTCTCCTCAGCCAGGATTTCCTGGCAGGTATGAAGCACTTCTTTTTTTACATCGGGGAGCAGAGTAGCCGGGTTTAGGATGGCAGGCGGAGCAAATTCCACACAATCACGATTCAGGAGTAAGGTTTGATAGTGAGTCATTCTGGCATTCGACATTTATCTTTCAGGTGGTTGTCAAACTACGCTTTCTAGCGCATGAGGAGCAACTACAGTGAGTTTTTGTCCCAGCGTTAGCTTGTCAGAATCTTTAACTAAGAGGGCCACAGCTGCCACTACTCTTAAACAAGTGGGCTATTTACTACTCACAGGGTCTAATTTTTTAGACAAATAGGCGACAGGTCTCTTCCAAGGTCTCCATTGTTGGGTCAATACTCCTCGAGCTACTCCGTTCAGTTTATCTAAGAAAAGGATAAATGGCTTAGTTATGTCTGGCAATGCTAGAGCGGGTGCCGAGAGGAGGGCCTTTTTGATATCATCAAAGGCCTGTTGTTGTTCAGATCTCTAAACAAACGGGGCTGCTCTTTTAGTGAGGGGATACAGAGGGGCAGCCAAAGAAGCATATCCGGGTATCTATAGTCTACAAAACTCTGCTGTCTTTAAAAACTCGCGAACCTGGCGTGCAGTAGTGGGAACCGGAATCTGCGTCACAGTCTGCTTTCGGGCTTCAGTAAGCTACTTTTTTTCATTTCTCAGGGAGTATCTCAAATAAGTCACTTGTTGTTGGCAGATCTGTGCATTCTTAGCAGATACCCTGTACTTCAATTTGGCAAGCTCAGCCAAAAGGGCTCTAGTGGCCTTTTGGCAGGTTCTCCGAGTAGGGGTGGCTATCAATAAGTCATCAACATACTGTAACAAAGTTACCTGTGGGTTAGAAGCTCGGTAGAAAGCCAAGTCTTGATGTAGAGCCTCGTCGAAGAGGGTGGGCGAGTTCTTAAATCTTTGTGGCAAACGAGTCCAGGTCAATTGTCCAGTAGTTCCTGTGGAGGGATCTTTCTATTCAAAAGCAAACAGCGGTTGGCTGCTCTGGTGCAAGCGCAGACAAAAGAAAGCATTTTTTTTTAAATTTAAAACTGAATACCAGGTGTTTTCCGGGGCCAGGGAGCTTAGTAGGTTATAAGGATTTGGCACGGTGGGGTGAATGTTCTGTGTCTTTTTGTTAACTTCTCTTAAATCTTGTACTGGTCGGTAGTCTCCCGTTCCTGCCTTTTTTACAGCCAGCAAGGGGGTGTTCCATGGGGATTGACATTTTACTAATATCCCCTGTTCTATAAGCTTCTGGATATGTGGCCTAATTCCGTCCCTGGCTTCTTTACTCATTGGTTATTGTCTCACAGTTACTGGTAAGGCTGAAGCTTTTAGTTCTATGACTACAGGGGGCTGGTTCTTGGCGAGCCCCATGCCGGCAATTTCCGCCCAGGCTCCTGGGAACCGGTCAAACTATTCCTGACTTATTTTGGAGGGCTCCGGTCTCTTAAAAAGACGGTATTCATCTTCTAATCTTATAGTCAGGACGCTTAAGCTCAAAGGTTTATTCTCTTGATTGGTCACCAGAGGTTCTTCAGCTTGAAAGGATATTTGGGCCCCTACTTTAGTTAAGATGTCTCTTCTCAACAGGGGTGTGGGGCATTCTGGTATGACAAGGAACGAGTGGTTTACTCGTCCTACTCCTAAATCCACTGTTCTCCGGGTAGTCCACACATATTGTTTCTGGCCCGTAGCTCTGATTACCTAAGATTTTTTATCAGAGAGGGGGCTCTTTGCCTGAGTCAATACAGAATGTTGAGCATCGGTGTCTACCAGGAACTCAACGGGTTGCTTTTCTACTCTCAGAGTTACCCTGGGCTCGGGGAGGGGCTCTGAGCCCTGTCTTCTTTAATTCTCGTCTTCTAGCAGGGACAACACCTTCTTCGGAGTCTTTTTTAGTGGCTTTTTAGGGCATTCTTTTACCCAGTGCCCTTTTTCCTTGCAATATGCACATTGATCTTTATCTAAAGGAGGCCGGTTGCCCAGGTGCCCTGCTTTACTAGTTCTGCCGCTAGAGGGCGGGCGTCTCTTACCTTCTACCACTGCGGCCAAGATCCTTGTTAAATTTTTCTCATGTTTCTTATCCCTTTTTTCCTCTTTACTTTCTCTTTCCTTCTCCTTCTTCAATTCCTTTTCTTCCTCAGTCTCTCTCTTATGATAAACTTTCTCAGCTTCTTTTACTAAATCTCTCAGCGACAAATCTTGTAAGCTTTCTAATCTCTGAAGCTTCTTTCTAATATCAGGTGCTGATTGCCCAATAAAAGCAAGAGCCACTGAGGCACTGTGCTCCTCGGAAGTGGGGTCAAAGGGAGTATACCGCCTGAAGGCTTCTATCAGGCGTTCTAAGAACACTGCAGGCGCCTCAGCGGCTCCCTGACTGACCTCTCTTACCTTGGCCAAATTGGTGGGGCGCCTCGCGGCCCCGCGAAGACCCACCACCAGAGCCTGGCGATAGATGGTTAGTCGCTTTCTACTTTCTGGGGAATTAAAGTCCCAGTTGGGTCTGGTCAGTGGGAACCCCCTCTCTATATCATGAGGGAGTTGTGATGGTCATCCGTCAGCTCCAGGCATGTTCTTTCATGCTTCCAGGAGGATCCTTTCTCTTTCTTCCATAGTGAAGAGCACCTGTAAAAGCTGCTGACAGTCATCCCAAGTGGGCTGGTGAGAAAACATTAGGGACTCTGTCAGTCCAGTTAGTTTCTGCGGTTCTTCTGAAAAAGGAGGGTGGTTAGCTTTCCAGTTGTGTAAATCAGCAGAGGAGAATGGCCAATATTGCAGAGGTTGGAAAGGCGGGTCCCCTTCCTCTCCTAGGATGGGGGCCCCATAAGATCGGAGGGGAAAAATACCCGGCGGGTCCACTGCAGCCCCTCGGCGGCATCGAGTTCCCTGGGCTGGTCTCGGAGGCGGTCTCATTGCCCCGGTGCCTGAAGCTAGGGGCAGTGGGGGCGCTGGGGCTGGGGGCACTTGGGCTGGAGGTGCCGGGGCTGAGGGCGCTGGGGCTGGAGGCGCCGGGGCTGAGGCGCCGGGGCTGGGGCAGGAGGGTAGGGAGGGGGATCATCAACCATGAGTAAATCTTGAGTGTCAGGGTGAATTTTGGTAGTCTCTTTTTCCTTCCTCTGAGGTTGAGCCTGGGCCACTAAGACTCGAGAGCTCATTTTCTTTTGCACCCAGGGCTTTACCCAGGGTGGTGGATTTTCTACTAACTCCTGCCAGACCACAATATAGGGTTGCTGATCCGGATGTCCTTGAGACGAACTCTGAAAAACAACAGCTTTTACTGCAAGTAAAGTGGAGAGGTCAAAAGTCCCCTCCGGGGGCCACCCTACATTAAGACTGGGCCACTCGGAGGTACAGAAAGTCTGCCATAGCCCCTTCTTAACTTCTACTGACAAATTGTGTGCCCTCGCTCTCACTTCTGTCCAGTGATCTAACGTCAGACTGAGTGGAGTCGTTACCGTCTGTCCCATGGTCAGTATAACAGTTATTAGACCCGTACAGAACACAAAAAAAACAGAGACACACAGAGATTAGACACACAGTGGCCGCACTTAGTTTTCTTCAGATTTCTGACCAAAAACCGAAAAGAATCAGTGGGCTGATACTCTTGGCGCCCGAATATCAACCTTATCTCATCAGATTCACTTTGCCGGAAAAACAGATGAGAGGCCACCAGGCGTCCCTGGCCCTCCAATCTCCCTGAGGCGTCCCCCAGGGTTGCAGCCTGCGGTTCTCCAAGTACGTCTACCGACCACAGTCTCGATCCCTTTACGGGATCGGGACGACTGCCAGACAAGGGTACCCCTTTTCAGAATTCTGACCAGTCTTATCAAGAAACAGAAAACAGAACACAGACAACTCAAGGCGCCACTTAATCTTACCTCTCCCTCCAAGGGCGACTTTCAGGAGTGAAACGGGGCGAGCGCACAATCCCGGATGAGCCCCCAAATGTTGGATTCTCCCAGAGGAGAGCGCCGCCCCAAATCACTCACAGAAGGCATCTCTTGATGCAACAAGCAAGAGGAATTTATTCAGAGACCAGCTAGCTGGGGTCTAAGTGTCAGCCCGACGCAGCAGGTCTCAACAAGGACCCCGAGCACTTAGAGTCAGAGGTTTTTATAGCATTTTCAAAAAGAGCAGTATTTTTCTACAAGCACATCACATTGTTTTTTCAAAAAAACACATACACTTTGGCTGACGCCACATCCTGGGGGTCTGGTGAGATAAGATCACCCTTAGAATGTTAGGGTGGTTCTTAGTAAGGTAAGCTTAGTATGTATGATTAACTGATTGAAGTTGGCTAACTAAAAGTCACTGCAATCAATGCTGGCTGACTAACTTGTTTTTCAAGGTTCTAATATTTTCCTATTTTCTTCCTTCTAGGTTAGAAAATAGTGTCTAAGCTTTTAAGATAGCTATACTTATGCTAACTTTCTATCTTCAATAAGGTTGATTCTTAGTAAAGGGTTCTACACTCTCTGCTTGCCTCCTTTATACAGCAAGTGTCTCACAATGGGTTCTGCAGAAGTGGAGCCTGAGGCAAGGGTTCTTGGACATGCAATTTCATGAGGGAGCACTCTCAGGTGAAACTCACAGAGGTATGAGGGATGCAAGATAAGGCAGGTGAAAAGACTAAGCAAAGATGTGGTTTTAGATGAAGTCTAATCTCAACAGATCCCATCATGAGCTCTGGAAAGTAAACTGCACTATAGTTGTCCTGCCTAGAAGCAAGGAACTGGGTTCTTATACCCTTGGTCACAGTCATTTACCACCAGGGGCAGCCTGGTGGGGATGGAGTAGGGGTGAGAATTGTGATCACCCACCATCTCTGAGTGTGACAGCATCAACCACAGAGAGACCTTTTGTGGAGAATGGGGCAACTGTGAGCCATTACCAGCCAACATCCACAGCAGCTGGGGGCTGGCACACCAACCTCATAGAGGGATGGGGTGGGAGCACACCAAGAGGATCTGCTATGCAGATTACCTCAAAAGTTGGGTGTCCCAGAGTAAATGCTGTTGCAAGGTGACTCCCAATGCCATGATGGCCTGAAGTGTGCCTCCACATTCAGTAGTTTTCCAGTAATTTTTTATAGAAGGAAATCTAATCCTCAAATCATTCTATTCTATAATTACCCAGTGCTGGCACCTGACTGAAACAAAATGATTTTTTTTTCTTTTGAAATTTAACATTTCAGCCTTTATTAAAAGATGTGTATCTCATCCTCTTCAAACTCCCCCTCCTCTCCTAGAAAGCTCACCCAGGCTGCTGTACACTTTGTAGGGTTTCACTCTCAGTGGATGGAATATGGCTCTGAAGAACCCAGACGGAGTGGATTAATGAAATCTGTGGTTCCCCAGATTTCAGCCAAGGGACTAAGTCCCTAAAAGCATAGATGAGCAGTGCATTCAAGGTTTTGCTATTTTGATATTGGGGAGATTTGGAAAGGTCTTTCCAGCATTGGGGGATTTCCACAAAGCGTCAGAAATCATGGATTTGGTCCTGTGGGAGACTTTAGTTACAGGCGGTCAGTTCGAGAAGTCCAGCATCACAGCCATCTCTCATGCCTGGAGGAAAACTGGGGGTTTGTGTGCACACGCGCAACCTTGCCAGAAACCCTGCAGTGGGGACAGGGCGCCTGTAGACAATAGTGTCACTGCAGGGGTGAGGCTGTCAGAGCCTCTCACTTGGGACTTGTTCTCTGGATCAACAGAAAGCCTCAGGACACCCAGACAGTTCAAGAAAAAGGCCACATGGGACATCCTAGGCAATTCAGAGGCATTTTCAAACTAAGTACCCACTCTCTGAAATGCTGCATTTTGAATCAGCCTGCTGCAGAATCAGCCAGCATTGATAGCAGAACAGAATGAAGGGTGTGAGCTCCCTTTGTCATCATTCCCCTGCAAGACAATGGCACCTATTCAGCTCAGGTCTGTGTTTAAGAATTCATACCGCCAACCTCCCCACCGAGCTGGGATCGTGCAGGAGCTGCAAGGGGAGGACCATTTTCATGGTGGGAGCATGAAAGGGAGACAAGGTGGGTGGCAACTTTCGTTTGAAATGAATTGTGTTTGGAAGCCTTTTAAAGAGTAGAAAAATAGACCTACTTATTGACCTAAAGCCATCCATGAAATGGGATATGATCTCTGGCACAAAGAATAGAATAGAAACTCCCTAATATTACAGCTATCAAGAGAAGATAAAACAGCCTGGAGCCAAAAAGACTATTTCTTCATCCACAATCCTAATGCTGAGTTTCCTGCAGAATCTGAAACAATATTATCTGTTTCTGGGCATCAGAGGGACGGACATAGGTAGAGCTATTAACCGGGAACAGAATATGCCACCCCAAAGAGTGTCTCTTTGTTATGAGGATTATTTTAGGCTGATTATTTTTAAGAAACAGCAGACACAGGTGAAGTTCTGAACACCAAATAGGAGCTGCCCCTCTGTAAGAGTATTTACATTTATAAGGGAAATCTCTATGTGTAAGGTGTCTCCCGCACTCTACCAGAAGAGAATTTTTCTAAATCTCAAGAAACTGTCATCCATGGAGAAGGCAGCGACTTAGATTTGCGTGACTCACCCTTATTTATGGTGCTGTTCCTGGTCACCTCCCCTAAGGGGTCTCCCCATGTCCCCACCCCCAACATCTTCTGTTGACTTTAGCTCAAGTGGCATTTACAGAGGGAACCTGGGCCATTTCAGGGAATTCCTTCGTTTCCCCAGTCTCTCCCATGTATATCAGAGTGGACATGTTATTAGAACTTCTGTTTATTTTTCTCCCATTAATCTCCCTTTTATTACAAGGGTGTCTCAGTCAAGAACCTAGAAGAGTGGAGGGAAAATTAATTTCCTTCCCACATAATATAGAGATAGACAGCTATTTAGATATATAGACTGATGTAGATTTAGATATAGATTATTTTACTTTAATAATCCACTTTTCTTACTGCCATTACAAAGGCAAAACATTACAGAAAACTCTACCTTGATAAGAATAATTGAACAATTGACAGCATTTTCTGAGTATTTGGTGGGGGGGGGGCAAGCAATGTGATGACCATTTCCATGTATTATCTCATTAAATCTTCAAAGTACTACCATTAAGAAAAACCCACAGTATTATCTACACTGAAAAGCTGAGGACACTGAGGCTAGCCCATTACTAGGCTTGCCCAGGGCCACACACCTGGGAAGCTGCACTTGGATTTGAACCCTGCTTGCTCTGATCCCGGCCTGAGCTCCTCACCGCTGCTTCCTTTCATTAAAGAAGAGTATGTTCTAGATAGCAGCAGGCACTCAACAGGCGCTCAGCACGGCCCTTGGAAGGAAAAGCAAACAGAGGTACAAGCTGAGTGCACTTCAGCACCCAGGCAACTGGTTTCTCCCAGACCCAAACCCGCCCGTGCTGCTCACTGGAGGCGTGGGGTGGTTTGGGAGCTGACGAGGTAGTCACCATTGACTCATCCGGTCCTCTGTCTTTGTGGCTAGTCAGCCGCTAAATACAATGGAGTCTCCTTTGAAATGACTCATAACCAACCACCTTCCTCACTATATATCTTTCTCCCCTCTGGGTTCAGACTTTGTCTCTTCCTATTTCCATCACCCTGACATTTTCCCCACTGGCTTGTCTGACTCAGCTCTCTCCCTCCTCATCCTATGTGCCTGCTCACTGCCAGACACAGCTTCCAAACACAGTGCTTCCCACATGTCAGTGTCCCACTCACAGGCCTGGGATGGCCCTTCTCCCCGCTGCCCAGAGCCCTTTGTCCTGCCTTATATTCTGGCCTCATCTCACAGAACCAAAGTCCACCCCCAGATCTGCACCCCATTTCGCCCCCTGCCTCCCTTGCACACCTGGCCTCCTTCACCTGCTTTGTCCTCCCCTCTCTAAACAGGCTCCTAAATCATATCCAAATGTCAAGGTCAAATTCAAATCTCACCCCCATGAAAGTTGTACTTTAAATCAAATCACTCCAACCCCACTTTGCTATAGATAAGTGGGCTGTTTGAGTTTGAATTACTGCCACAGAAAACAGACCAGAATCCAAATGCAAATGCATTATTTGGAAGCTATAGGAAACACTAACAGCAAGGCCAGGAGAAAGCTCCAAATGGAAGAAATGCAGGGCTTGAAGTTGGAAATCGGATGGTGTGTGGAGAAATGGTGAAGTGAGAGGATGTGTATGGGGCACTGCCAGCACCTACTACATCACAGATACTCCAAACCAGAGCACTTTGGAGACTGAAAGGGGAACCATTAATAATTACTCTGAGATAACAGGCAAAATTCAAGATGGAACTGCAATTCTGTGTCTATGTTTTCTCCCTGTCTACCACATGACCTGATCCTACCAGGTAAGTGTCATGAGGCCCAGGTATGCGTTCTTCGTGGAAGCTATCACCGTGCTTAAGACACAGTAGACTTTCAGAAAATAATGGGAAAAGCCACCAAAAATTCAGGCTTGGGTGCTCTCCAAAGAGCACAGGCTCAGGAGCCAGACAGTGCTAAGCTGAAACCCATACCCACTGCCTTGTTGTTAAACGTTGGTGTAGATCAGACCTGTCTCTGACCTGTGCTCTCTTGTCTCTAAAGTTGGGATGATGGTAACATGTGCCTTGTAGGCCTGCTGAACATCAAAGGTGACCTATAAAAGAGTACCTAGCATGAAACAAATCAAACTACAGTAAACTGAACTTCAATTACATGACTATTACAAAAGCTAATAATCATATCACTGAGGTCATTGTGATCACTATCCCTTAGGCACTCGCTTGGGACTGGGACTCTGTTTGTCTCATCTCAGCATTTCATTCTCTTCTCTGTGGATTATTTTTGCACAGTAGATGAACTGAATTTTACTGAAATACACTTCCCTTCATGGAGACAAGAAAGCTAGACATTCTCTAAGTCAGAGGCGGATAGAAATTGGAAAGGGGAAAAATATTTACCAGCAAAGACATTGAAAGGATAAGATCTGGCATGAGCTATTACCTGGAACTGGCCAAAACCAGAGTCTCCAGATTAAGCTTCCATGTTTCTTACAGTTCAAAGGCTATGAATTAAGAGGAAAGCCACAGAAGAAAGATGCCCGGCTCCCCAAAAGGAAGGTATCTAACACCTCAGAAGCAAACAGATCTTAAGTTTCTGAGATATGTCACTGGTTATGCCATCACTAATGCTTTTGATGTCCACTGGGAAGATTTTCTTTGTATTTATAGGAAAGTAAGAAAAAAATAGAGTAAGTACAGGGAAGAACTTACAAGCCCAATCATTCTCTCTCTGTAGTTAGGAATCATGATTTTTTCAGTTTGCAGTGAAGCTTAATGATACTGATTCACCTTAGATTTAGAAACGAGCAGGGGATAAAGGAGGCTAAAATGGAAAAATACATCCTCGCACTCTGCATAGCCGGCTATCACACCCACATGCCAGGGACCCTATGATTTCTTTTAACTTGTTTATTTTATCAATATAATACATTCACGTAATTATAAAATTTAAGAGATAATGGTACTAAAAATGTATGGCAAAATACAATAACAACATGCACTGCTCCTCCCCTTCCAAAAGCCTCATTCTCCAGCCAGCAACTAATTTCAATAAATTAGATATTTCTTCTAAATGGTTAGTTCTCCCAAAATCCATTCTCCCATTCTTTTATAGAAATTTATACACCAATTTTTAGATGAGTTCATGACTTCCGACATAAAAAAAATGTATTGTCAGGCCTCCCTTTTAATTATATATATTCTATTTATGTCAAAGAGACATAAATAAAAGCATGATCTTCCTTAAAAGATAGTTGAAAAATACCCTTTAACTGCTTTCTTCTTTCTTCTTTCTCCCTTTTTGATGACTGGGATGCAGACATAATGGCTGGAACATAAGCAGCCACACTGACCCACAAGGGTAACTTGGGAATAGTAGCTTGTCCCATCAGAACAATAATATAGAAGACTGGGTTACTGAGGATTTTATGGCGCAAAGCTATTACCCCAACCATGGACTATCTAGCTATGTTGAGTGAAAGAAAAATAAAAACTTTTACCAATTTAATTCATTTCACAGCTAACCAAAGCATATATTTTATTGCTATTTTTTCATTTGCTAGTTTTAAAAATTGTTTACTGATGACCTATAACAGCAGGTAAATATTTAGCTCTCTTATATTCTCCACCCATCCACTTACACATCTCTCCTCTCAAGGTACTTCTTCTTTAATATTACAGCTATGTAATTCTGGTTCACTGTCAAACCAAGTAATATACTACCAACAGTTCCTTTCTTTGTACAACTTTTCATTTTATCTGCATTTAACTCATTTTTTCATTTGCTTAATTTTCTCTTTAGTTATTGCTAGTTTTTCTAAATGGTCCAGTAACCTCTTGATCCACTTTTCCACCCAGGGAAATATATCCGTTGGTCTATCAGCTTTCCTTTAATTTTGTAGACTCTCCCCAATAGAACTTTTGGTCCTCCTGCCCTCTAGGTCTGCTGCACAGTTTCTTAGCACTTCTGTCTATTCTCATCCAGGGGCTCCCCTTCCCCTCACTCCTGGGTAGGATTCTCAGTTTTCTTACTGTCAAGTCTTTCACTTGAAGAACTGCTTCCTGTAGCTTCCTGAGAAAGGGTGCCTAGAAGGTGAACTACATTTAACCTCCAAGTGGTGGGACATTAATAACGGAATGATGGTAGTAGAATATGAGGTCCTTTTTCACACTCAGGGACGGCTGTGCTCCTGCAGAAGAATACAACTAAAGCAGGAAAATACACTCTCCACCGTGAGCCTGTCCCGAGTGAGGGGAAAGGCTTTCCCGGTGCACCTGAATGCAAAACATCCAAAAACTCCAGATGCTCCTCCTGTGAATGCCCCGCCTTTCAAAAATCTGACTAACTCTGTTAATTTAGTTCCCAAGAGCACAAGATATTCCGCAGTTCTTTTCCACTAGTAGCCTGGAGTGAGAGAATCTGAAAGCCAACTCTCCAGAGCTCATTAGCCGTAGAATTAACCACAGAGCATTTTCAACGCAAAGTCCTCCAGCAAGGCTCAATGAAATCAGCAGATAAAATGGCCCCGCGCGCACAGGGCAGCCCTGTTAGCCCCCGAGACCAGCCGGCAGGTGTGCTTCTGAGAAGCCGGGGCTTCGCCCTGCTCTTCGCCAGAGTCCAACACTGCGCTTAATGTCGCAAGGCCGCCGAGCAGTGGTGGTGTGAAAACTCCAGGCCAGGTTTTGCGCCGCTTCTCATGCAGGCTTGAATGGGTAGCTTAGAAAGTCTGTTTTGCTCCAGGTAGAAAACCAGCCATGATGAATTAATCTAATATACTTTCTTGTTTTCTTAATTTAAAATCGTATCTTGAGGTGTATTGGCTGACAGCGAAAGCACAGGATCCAGAATGTAGAGCGAGAGGCTATTCTTCACCATGTGGCTGTCCTTGAGCCAGAAAATCAGGCTGGTGGTATTACTGCAGTGTATGTCAGCAACATCAGTGACGCCATGGAGAAGGCAGCCCTTAACGGTTTGTGATTGTAATAAGGATTCCCTAAGCGGTGAGTGACCCACACGCTCCACCCCTAAGGTTCGCAGAGGAGCTAGCAGAACGTTTTTATGGCCTTTGGGCAGCCCTACAGCCATTTCTCTGTTTTCAGAGGAGGAAACAGCACATGGCTCTTCGCTTCGCTGTATATCCTATTTTTCCTGTATTCCCTTCAATGCTAGAGACTGCTTACTCATAAAATAGGTGTTCCCTCAAATAGATCTATTCTCCCAGAATCGAAGCCATGTTTCTTGGAAATATGACAGCATGATTGTGAAAAATATGAGCTTGACCTAAATTATCTTCACTGCAGGGGCTTTTTAGATCTTCTGTATATTAACTTACAATGACTCTCCAAGACCAGGCTCCTGAAAGTGGCATTTCTAAAATTATTTGACCACAGAACCCTTGAAGTGGGGAAGTGGAAAGGATATGGATGCTTCCTCGTATCCCACAGACCCTTGGTCCAAGGAATGTAGTTTAGATACCGAAGGACATGCCTGCAGGGCCGGCCTCCAGTGCCCCCAGCCCACATGGCACATTTCCAAACTAGACTAACACAGCCTTTGGGGAAACCAAGAAACCAGGATTTGAAAATCTTCCTTCATCATATCCTTGATCAGTCAAGTTACTCAACCTCTATGAGAGTGTATTTTCTCATGGTAGAGAGTGTATTTTCCTGCTTTAGTTGTATTCTTCTGCAGGAGCACAGCCATCCCTGAGTGTGAAAAAGACCTGAGTGTGAAAAAGTCAATTTCCCCAACTGTAAAATGGGGACAATTACACCTACTATTTTTTTAGAGATATTTAGAAAAGACTGAATGAGACACTATAAATAAAGGCCTCTACCAAATGCCTTACCCTAAGAAGGCACCATCAACAACTGATAGCCCTTCTATTTTTCTCTTGCCTTCTCCCTCCCTGCCCACATCCACCTGTTTCATCAAGGACCTCAGCGTTACCCGCCTGCTGCTCACTGATGTCCAGACTTGCCTTTTCAGTAGGAGTGAAACAGACATGACAGTTCATGGATTAACCAGGAGGGGAGAGTTCATGAAAAGAGTTATTTCAAACATTGAGGCAGCAAAATTATTTGGCAAGAATGTTTTTTAAAATAATACATTTTTTAAAATATCCATATCTGAAGATTCTCATCCAGGAGAGTGAGGGAGAAGCGGTGACTATATCTTTAGCAGACCCTCTAGGGAATTCATTATGATGCAAATGAAAGTTTGGTAACCATAAGGATTAAAAAGCATATCTATATTATATCTGTGTCTATGTCGATCTAGAAAATGTCCGGCGCTTCTCTGAGAACAAGTCACGGGGAGAGGGGAGAAGGCTAGAGCCTGTGACCCGTGAGAAGGAAAGCAGGCAGGCTTAGAACAGACCTCTAGAGACAGTCTTTCTCTACTTCCCATTTCTCCTGAAGACACACACAAGGCTGGTGGCCAGGAAGCTGAGACAATATTCAAATGACCAAGGATGAGTGCAGCTCAGAGGCCTTGAGACTCCCTGGCAGGGCCCATGAAGCAGCCATGCCCTGGGGCTTGGTAAGTGGCCATTCTATTGGACCTAAAGTCACTTCTTGCTCTGCCAGTGCCTTTAGCTATTATGAAAGCTTAGTGCCACGGTCAACAGTCTGTGGACAAGAATTTGTGGAGACCTGGGAAACCTAGACGTTGATTACCTACAATCCTGACATCTGTATTGGCCAGGTAGAACAGTCCCTCCCCCGGTTTCCCGGTAGGTTCCATGTCGCACTGTCCTTTGTGAATGAACCACCAAACGGCCCTCTTGTTTCGCTAATCCAAAACTAAGATGTGACTGACAGTGAGAAGGGTCCAGAAAATAACAGACAATCGCAGAAAGATAAGCAAAGGGACCCCAAAATCAAAAAAGTTCATCCCTGAATTTCAGAGCTCAGAACAGACCTCTAAGGAGGACAGTCTTAAATCCTGTGAGGATTTAATAGCAGATGTAGTGCCCACCCATGGTCTGGTGATCCGTGGGAGAGGGACAATAGGAACTGCTTTCAGACATCAGACTGTGGGCCCCTTCAGTGGACATCGGTGCCAGCACTGGGGCTTACAGTCCTGTCTCACAAGTTGGCCCCAACCAGTAAGAACTCAATAAATATTAGCTGGCCGACTGCAGAGCTGAGGCTGATTCCAACAATCAAATCAGCAAGTTTTTATGACATATTTACTGTGTGGTCACACCATGGCGGCCTCTCTATTGAAGTAGTGCTTCAAAAGAGGCAATCAATCTCATTCCAGCTTTAGGCATTTACAGTTTTGTCTGGCAAGAAAGGCTTACACACACACACACACACACACACACACACACACACATCGCACTCTGAATACTGCAAACAGTGTACAATCAAATGCAAAGTTGCCACATAAAGACATAAGATGGTGATTCGGATTAAAGGAAAATTTGGCAGCCCTGCCAGGGAGGAAGCGCATGCAGGAAGTGGTGGGAGATCACTGCCTTTGCAGTCAGACAATCAGAGGCCCAAATTTAATTTCCTCTTTTGTTAAATGAGAATAACAGCCCTGGACTCAGAGGGTTCTTAGGAGGCTTTAAGGAATTAGAATGTGGAGCAAGGTAATATCTTGAAATATTTTTTATATGAACTTTTTAGTTGGGTAGTGTGCTAGGTTGAATAATGGCTCCCAAACAGGCCCACATCCTAATAACCTGGAACATGTGAATGAATATGTTACCTTACATGGAAACAAGAGCTTTGAGGGTGTAATTAAGTCAAGGACCTTGAGAGCGGAGAGTACCCTGGGTTACCCAGGTGGCTCCAGTGTAATCACAGGGGCCCTTATGAGGCAGAGGCAGAGGCTTGGAGCCAGAGAAGGCGACGTGAAGACAGAGCTGCAGGCCCACACGTCAGCAGGGTCGACAGCCTCTAGAAAGTGGCCAGGCCCAGGAAGCAGGTTCTTCCCTGGTCTCCAGAAGGAACACGGCCCTGCTAACCCCTTGACTTCAGCCTGATAAAGGCCATTTTGGACTTCTTACCTTCAGAACTGGAAGACAATAAATCTGTGTTATTTTAAGCCAGCGAGTTTGTGGCAGCTCCTTCCAGAGTAACAGGAGACCAGCACAAGCAGTTTTTGTTGGCCTGATGCTCTCCAGCCTGGAGGTGCACATCCATCCCTTCAGGTCATCAGATGGTCAGCTTTCGACATTCAAAATAGACTCCCAAAGCGTATTCAGAGATAATGGCTCTGAAAGCTAGGACTTCCCATTTTATAAGAGCTGTGATTTTTTTAAAGGCAGGAAAAAAGTGATTGCTCATTCCAAACATCAAAACTTGTAAACTCAGAGGATCCAGGGATGAAGGAAGATGATATGTCCTGAGAGAAGTTCAGAGGTCAAAGCCTGGGATAACCTAGAGGAAATTGCAAGAGAACAAGATTGCAGGTAAGATGTAGTCCTCCTGTCCGACAGGCAAAGCGGTCAGGCAGATGCATGTGAGATGCTAGAAACACCAGTTAGATGAATTTAGGACATGCTGAAGGGTGAAGGGGCTTGTACCCCAACTCACTTCAATGGTTCTGGGAGAAACCTCCCTGAGCACCCCTCAGAGCTTTTCCCATGGTAACATAGGAAGGGAAATGGTGGTGCGTGGACTTCAGGCAGCCAGAGCACCTGAGACAGCATCTGTGGTTCCCACAGAGACCCGCGGTTTTGTGCCTCAGTGGCAGAACCCAGCAGAAGGCTGAGAGGATCCAGGCATTGAGAGGGGCTGGGGCTGGAGCCAGGAGGAGGAGGATGTCAGGTACACAGACATCATGACTTCAGCGCATGACTTGGTCCATGGACGGAGGTCAGCAGTGCAATCATGCAGCAGGAATGAAGGCCCCTCCCTGTGAGCAAGGACATGAGTGACCCAGCTGGGGACAGTAGAGACAGCCAAAGGGCCACAGGCTTTTCCCTCAGCTGTGACGCTGTGCACAGGCTTTCCTTTGTACCAAAGGCAGCATCCTGGAGAGGGAGAGGGAAGGGAGAGCCCCTAAGTGGGAGCTCGATCTTGATGGAGAATTTCAACTTTGAATTGACTAGATTTAGAGCCCGAATTGATTATTAACTCAAAAAGAAATGAAGTCTTAAGCCAGGAGAATCTGAGTTATCTTGGCATGATAAAAACATCCCCCCACCACAAAGAACACGTTAATGAGTTGAATTACACGTCTATTCTTGGAAGTTGTGACTATGAATTTAAGTCTGGTGCATGGTGTAAAGCACTTGGCACAAAGTAGATGCTCAATGATATTGATTATTGTACCTGCCATTCTGTGAATGAGGGAAGGCATTTGTCTAGGAGAAAATGAAGGGGAAGAACATATTTTGCGGAAGGAATTAAAACCCAGTCTTCAAGTAGCAAATAACTATTATCTTTGCCTGTCCATTTTGAGGACCATTCTGCTGTAATAGCAATCTGATTTTTCTTTGAGATACACCACTTCCCTGCTCTTTCCATGTGATTCAAGTAGGCTGACATCATCCCCAGCTTTGGGACTGGGTTCATTACCTAAGCCTGTTCCATTAGAACGTCCTACCCCAATAGTCACAGTAGTCATTTCAAGGAAAGAGAAGGGACCCAAACTCCATCCCAGCTGGGAATTCCAATGACTTTTCTTGGCACCATTTGGAACCAGATTCTCTTTCTGTTAGGATTGGTAAACTGACAAAATGTAAGAAAACCTGGATTTCTAGTACTATCTTTCCAGAACACCGGAAATCCTGCTTGAAATTAAAGCCAATGCAAAGAAAAAAAGAACAGAGAGATTTAGAGAGAAAGATACGAGGAAGCATTATTTGTGCACCTGGATCCATTCAGACTTGATTCTCTTTTTGTTTAAGCAAATCGTTTCTTTCACTAGCAAATACAGAAGCCTGAATAAAACACAGAGGCATGCACTTCCCGTGTTCTCAGGATAACAAAGAAATCAGCCTAGCTGAGAGCAGGATCCTAGGGGAATGATGGTGTCAGAAGTCAGGACAAGTAGAGTAGTAATTATTATGAAGGCTCTTGAATGCCACACACAGTAGTTTGGTTTGGGTCCAGTAAGCAATAGACAGCCAGAGCAGGTTGTAGAAAGAAGTAAATGAAAAGATTATGGGGTGCAAACGAACCTGGCAGCTACCATGCAGGACTAATTATGGTTGGTGCTTTGAAACTGGATCCAGGTACCTAGGTGGAAAAAATTTAGCAGCTCTATTTACACTAATCTTTGATTGGACTATGGCATTTATTACTATTTTGTGAAGAGTCCTGACTAAAGAGTATTGACATAAGCTACTCCATTTTATAAGTGACTTTATTTTGTAAGAGACAGGTCACATCAAGAAGAAGTTACAAGAGTTACAAAAATTTAACCAACACAGTTACCAAAACTGGCCAGATGCTCCCAGCCAATAGAAAGAAGACAACTCACCCACCAAGCAGTCACGAGTCAGTAAAGGTCAGGTCATATCTAGGCCCACTCTGCACACGGCCCACTCTGTGCATGGCCTGCTCTGCTCACGGTCCATTCTGCACACGGTCCGTTCTGCACACAGCCTGCTCTGCACACGACCCCATTCCTGTGTATAGAAGAAGAATGAACTTGTACTTTGGGGTCTCCACCTGCGAGTGTGAGACCCCAGCATGCTAGCTACCCAATAAACGCTCTTGCTTTTGCATCCACGTGTCTCCCGGTTATTTGGAGGTCGATTACACAGATCCAACATTTTGAATGTAGGCAACACATGGCAGTAGTGCCAGCAGTATTTATATATTTGTTGGCCTAAAAGCTATGGATCTTTTCAGATCCCATTATAATTGCAGATATACAAAAACATCCTTCACACTCATGCAGCTTTAAGGTTATAGTTGCTACTGAACCTACCACTGGGTCTTGCTGGGTGAGCCATTCATAGAGAAGCACCTATATGATGATAGGATATGTTGGTATGGGGGTTTCTATTTCAATAGCTGGATTCCAATATAATTGATTTATTGTGTAATCCTATGTAGTTTACTTTGTGCATTTAAAATCATTTTTTGGAAGGGCCCTGAATTTGTGCCAGTGAGGCACCAAAAGAAGAGAAATGCCACAAAAATGATTATCAACCCTTGCCGTCGAGGAGGGAGAGGGTCTGGAAGCCAGGGTCCTAGTGAGGAGGCTGTAGCCCCGTCCAGCAGTGAAGCCTGGAGGAAGCACCCTAGGGAAGATGTGTCTCCAAGAAGCTTTGGGAAACTTTCAGCCGAATCTAGAGGAGAAAATGGACCTTAACGATCCAGGCAATGAAGGAAGATCTAAGAAAATGTGGACTCCAAGTTTTTCAGCCTAAATCAGTGGAACAAAATGAGCATTCAACAAATGATAGACAAAATGCCAAAAACAGAACACTTAGTGCCAGAGCTGGTTTATGGCTGCTTTGTTGTGTTTGCTAAGATAATAGTAGGACTTCCCAAAGGAAGATCAAAATGTCTCCTAAGAGCTCACTCAGCTCGAAGGTCAGGGTCAGGCGGGGCTGCTGGGAAGGCTTTCTCCGTAGGGAGGTGCAGGTGTGGATATAAATGCATTCTGCTGGGGACAGAGTGTAGGAGAGATGACACCTGTGGCCTCGGGGCTCAAGCTCAGGCTCCCTGGGATTCTCTCATCTCTGCCTTCCCTTCATACACGCTCTGTCACCTCCAGCACCCTCCACCTCCCGCCTCTGCCTCCCCCCATCCCCCGTATCGGCTCCTCATGCCCTGTCGTGGCAGTGCTGACTGTCACCATTCCAGCCCGACACCCCAGCACCAGGCAGAGAAAGGCTCATCTCTTCCACAGTCTCTGGGGAGAAAGGGCTTCTCCTCCTCCCAGCATCCCCAGATGCTCATTCTGCTCAGACTGGCTTAGAACTAGAGTGACCACACCTCCAGGTCTGTCTGGAAGGGTCCCCGCGTAATCACTAACGGTGCCCCTGTCACTCTTGAACACATTCCAGTTAGGATGAAAGCATACGGCCACCCTTCCCTGAGTTGCCGAGCTAGGGAAGCAGAGAGCGATTCACCTGGGCCATGTGCACCCTAGCCTGGGATTTGGGTAAGGAAGGATTCCCCAGAACGTGGAAGCTGGACAGCAAAACCCACAGAGACCCACTTTGGCACATGTGATGAAGTGGATTCCTTAAATTGGAAAAGAAATACTTATAGCAAGATGAAACTTAGAAAACAAGTGAAGCGAGAACACAAAGTGAACAATTTCACTCAAGAGACGGAAAGGGAGGCTTTCTGGGAGTGACTAGCTCTTAGTAAATTGTGAACAGTGACCCTGATGTATTTATTTATTCTTTGTCTCTCAACAATCTTTAGCACAGTGCCCGACAGTTTTTGAAATGTTTTAATCGAAAACAAAGCATCAGAAATCCCTGGCCCTCCATACAGAGAAAATACTCCACAACCTAGGAAGACGTCATGCCTCAGGATGGATGACTTCCGCGTGTAGGTGTGCGGTGTGCTGTAAGGGGACAGGCAGCTGCTTCATTCCAGCTTTGTTCAGTTTCTCAGTGAGAAGTCCCACAAGACACCCTGATGTGGAAGCCATAGGCTCTGCCCTCAATAACTTCCACGTTACCAGCCGTAAACTTCATAGAAGCTGATGTACAAACCTCTGATTTTTTTTCTCTATTTCTCTAAGTTCTCAAGCCACCATTTCCAATCAGGAAAAAAAAATCTTACTGTTTTCTACTCGAAGTAAGTTAGAATCTTCTGGATTTAAACTTGGTCCATTCAGGATTTAAATCAGTCTGTTGACCATGTCTATTCAGGAACAACTATGTAATCTTCAGGCCCCACTGCAAAATGATAATGCAGGGCCCCTTGTTCCAAGTTATTAATAATTTCAAGAAAGCAATAGCAGAGCATTAAGTAAACACAAAGCCCTCCTGAGCATGGGACCCTGCACAGATCAAAGGCCATGAAGCCAGCCTCTCTTCTCTCTCCTCCTTATGCCCTGTAAGATGACCCTTTTCAGATGTCTTTACTCTCCCCAGGTTTGTGAGGACAGTTTGATACTTTTACCTGTAGATTATCACCCAGGGAGGAGGCCTCCTGTCCTGAATCTTCACATAGGACGTCCTTATAGATTCCCATTCATTTCATCACTGTCCATTGCTTATCACTCTGGGGTCTGTTTGTTTAGGGTGCTTTCTCAGTTATTTTATACATATGGCCCTTTCTCTGACTTACCGCAATCCATAAATTCCATTCTTTCACTCTGGCAGGAAAATAATATCCTGGCTGCCTGACAGCCTGTAAGATTCTTCAGGCACAGACCCTTCCTCTTGGAAGTGTGTGTGTACTAAAGTATATAAAGTATATATATACTTTATTATACACATATACAGACACATATAGACATATTATAGATAATGTAGTCTATATTATTATATAGACATTATTTCACTATCTTCTAATTTGTAGTGTTGCCAAAATACATTTCAAATGACAGTCTGATTCTTTTCCTCTGCATAACTTTTTTTCCTTTTTCTCTATCTTGAAGCATATAGGATTTTTTCTTTACTCTTAAATTCAGGCATTGTACCAGGATATGCTGAGTTCTATGGCTTTTCTCTACAATACTGCTGGGTACTCAGAACATTTTTCCTCTGAAAATGCAGAGTTTTCTTTAGCCACAATTCTCTCATCAGCTCAGATAAATTTCTTTTTGTTTGTTTATAAATAAGGTTTCCATCTACTCTTTGCTCCTTCCAGAATTGCTTTTCATGTATTGGGTCTCATGGATCTGTGTGCAAGTTTACTTAAATTCTTCAGATTTCTCCACGACTTTCTTCTCTTTGCAATTTTGCTCCAACTTCTGGCTCTTGATTCTCCAGTTCAGGTCTCAATGGTCATTACCCTCTCCACTCCTCTGCCAAACTTTTAGCTTAAATGAGCATGTTTTTATTGGTCACAATGTTTCCTTTGTGCAGTAGTCAAGTCTCCTTTGGTGTTCTTATCACCCTGTCCCTTGAATTCCAGAAGGTGTTTTCTAGCATCTTTCTATCTCTGAGAAGCTGCCACCATGTAAGAAGTCTGGGAGCTGCCCATGGAAAAACCACATGGAGAAAGAGAGAAGCTCCAGCAGCTCCCGCTATGCCTGCCTCAGCCCAGGGGTAAGACATTAAGCACAATTTCAAGACCACCCTAGCCCCAACTACAACCTGTAGCCACATGCGAGACCCTGAGCAGGAAGGGCCTAGCTGAACCCATTCAGCCCCTCCCCCAGATTTGTGAGCAAAACTGGTGATTGTTAAGGGTTTAAACTTAAGCTGGTGGCTTAAGCCAGTGTGTTGAGGTGGTTCACTTTGCAGCAATGGATAATGGCAACTTGTCGTCTGTTGATGCACCTCACCACCTGTTCTCTCGGCAGAAGCAATGCTCAGTGACTGATCCAGGGATCGTCACCTCTTCCATGGATGGTGCTCTGACACTTGGCCATGCTCCCCATCCAGGCTCTGGCCTGGCATAAGTGATCCAGAGCTTCTCTTATGAAGGTGACTCACCCAGGGCCACAACAATCCCCTGGTAGTCCCGCCAGCACTCCATTCTCAGCCAACTTCCTGGACCTACTCCAGTGTGGCAGGTGGGGTGTGGCCTCCCAGAGCCTCTCCAGACAAGGCCTATTGACTTTACCTAGTCTGCTTCAGTTGCCTTTTGCTGAAGCAAAAGGCTAACTAGCTCCAGATGAGAAACGGAATGCCTGTCCCCACAATCCTCAGATTCCCAAATATCTGAGGGTCTCCATCATTCTCACCATCTAAAGATGCACCAGGCATCTTTTCTGAGATGCAACAGTGGTTAAGATCCAGCAAGCTTCCTTCCTAATTTCATCCTCCTGTTAAATGTTCTTTCCTCTTAAGTGAGATTCAAAGACTCCTATGTCATCCTACATTTTTCCCATCTCTGTTGCATATGGCGCATAACTGTGTTCTCAAAATCCTGCAGATATTATGGCTTCTTCTTATAGCTCAAACATTTGGAATGTCATGAGAAACCACAAAGCCTGTCTCTCAAAAATCAAATATTTTATCATTCAAAGTATTGAGTACCAAAACCATCTGTGCCCACCCAACTTTCTGTCCACATTAACATGACTATCCCAGGACACCCTTGCCCAGGAAAATGAAATTCTGAATGCCTTTTCTCATTTGTTTCAGAGATCCCCTGAATGTTGCTACTCAACAAGTAGCAATAGATAACCAGGCTTATCAACAATCAAGACATGTTCTGAACCCCTTGCTTGAAATCCTCACCTTGCTGTGTCAACCAGTCCCAAACTATTTTATCATTAACTTTGCCCACTCCTAATAGAATCATAAATATCCCAGCTTTGCCCTCTCTTTTCTAAAATGGTGTGAAGACTCTGCCAGGGCAGTGATCTCCCTAATTGCTGTAAGCAATACATTTGGACTTGCTTTGTCAACAGCTTATCTTGGTGGTATTTGGGAAATCAGCATTTGAAACTATTACTTCTGCTCTAAATTTGCAGAAGCCTCTTTAAGAAACTTAAAACTGGGTCAGGGAGCCAACATGGCGGCGTGAGTAGGACAGTGGGAATCTCCTCCCAAAAACATATATACTTTTGAAAATACAACAAACACAACTAGCCCTAAAAGAGAGACCAGAAGACGCAGGACAGTGGCCAGACTGCAGCTACACCAGCGAGAACCCAGTGCCTCGTAAAGGGGGTAAGATACAAGCCCCGGCCCGGCGGAACCCGAGCGCCCCTCCCCCCAGCTCCCGGCTGGAGAAGAGCAGGCAGAGCGGGAGGGAGACGGAGCCCAGGACTGCCGAACACCCAGCCCCCGCCATCCGGGCCAGAGCGCAGACACAGTACATGCCCAGGGGACCCTGGATACTGGGGGAACAGGGAGTAAGACCTCTGAGCGGGTGCTGAAGCTGATGCCCCTGTGACAAAGAAAAGCGGGGGCTTTTTGAAAGTCTTAAAGGGACAGGGACTTAACAGCTTGACGGAAACAACCCAGGTCACAGTACAGCAGCTGGAAATTACAGGGAAAACCGGGTGCACTAACCCCCTGGGCAACAGCTCTGAGACCCCTCACGGAGGCAAACAGTCAAGCAGCCCCCCCATCCATCACCCCACCGGGCGCTGCGAAAGCAGAGAAGCAGCCTGAGACAAATTCCGCCCACAGAAAGGGAAATTTCTCCCTCCTGGCCAGGCAAGACACAAAGACCCACTCTACACGCAATTACCCAACACAAGCCACTAGGGGTCGCAGTTGCCCCAGTAAAGAAAGGCCAGTAGTAAGTGAAAATTTTGGCCCTCCCAGCTGACAGTCAATAGCACCTGTCAACATGAAAAGGCAAAAAAATATGATCCAGACAAGACTAACCCAGACAGCTTCAGCATCTGCTACATCTTCCCCTGAGAAGGAATCTGGGGAGATAGATTTAGCCAGTCTACCTGAAAAAGAATTCAAAACAAAAGTCATAACCATGCTGATGGACTTGCAGAGAAATATGCAAGAACTAAGGAAGGAGAATTCAGAAATAAAACAAGCTCTGGAAGGACTTCAAAACAGAATGGACGAGATGCAAGAGACCATTAATGGACTAGAAAACAGAGAACAGGAACGCAGAGAAGCTGATGCAGAGAGAGATAAAAGGATCTCCAGGAATGAAAGAATTTTAAGAGAGCTGAGTGATCAATATAAAAGGAATAATATAAGAATCATAGGCATTCCAGAAGAAGTAGAGAGAGAAAAGGGGATAGAAAATGTCTTTGAAGAAATAATTGCTGAAAATTTCCCCAAACTAGGGGAAGAAATGGCCTCTCAGACCACAGAGGTACACAGAACTCCCATGACAAGGGATCCAAGGAGGGCAACACCAAGACACATAATAATTAAAATGGCAAAGATCAAAGACAAGGACAAAGTATTACAAGCAGCCAGAGAGAAAAAAAAGGTTACCTACAAAGGAAAACCCATCAGGCTATCATCAGACTTCTCAACAGAAACCCTACAGGCCAGAAGAGAATGGCATGATATACTTAATGCAATGAAACAGAAGGGCCTCGAACCAAGACTACTGTATCCAGCACGAATATCATTTAAATATGAAGGAGGGATTAAACAATTCCCAGACAAGCAAAAGTTGAGGGAATTTGCCTCCCACAAACCACCTCTACAGGGCATCCTACAGGGACTGCTCTAGATGGGAGCACTCCTAAAAAGAGCACACAACAAAACACCCAACATATGAAGAAGGGAGGAGGAGGAATAAGAAGGGAGAGAAATAAAGAATCATCAGATTGTGTTTATATTAGCTCAACAAGCGAGTTAAGTTAGACAGTAAGACAGTAAAGAAGCTAACCCTAAACCTTTGGTAACCACAAACTTAAAGACTGCAATGGCAATAAATTCATAACTTTCAATAATCACCCTAAATGTAAATGGACTGAATGCACCAATCAAAAGACACAGAGTAATAGAATGGATAAAAAAGCAAGATCCATCCATATGCTGCTTACAAGAGACTCACCTCAAACCCAAAGACGCACACAGACTTAAAGTCAAGGGATGGAAAAAGATATTTCAAGCAAACAACAGAGAGAAGAAAGCAGGTGTTGCAATTCTGGTATCAGACAAAACAGACTTCAAAATAAAGAAAGTAACAAAAGACAAAGAAGGACATTACATAATGATAAAGGGCTCAGTCCATCAAGAGGATATAACCATTATAAATATATATGCACCCAATACAGGAGCACCAACATACCTGAAACAAATATTAACAGAACTAAAGGAGGAAATAGAATGCAATGCATTCATTCTAGGAGACTTCAACACACCACTCACTCCAAAGGACAGATCCACCAGACAGAAAATAAGTAAGGACACAGAGGCACTGAACAACACACTAGAACAGATGGACCTAATAGACATCTACAGAACTCTACATCCAAAAGCAACAGGATACACGTTCTTCTCAAGTGCACATGGAACATTCTCCAGAATAGACCACATATTAGGCCACAAAAAGAGCCTCAGTAAATTCCAAAAGATTGAAATCCTACCAACCAACTTTTCAGACCACAAAGGCATTAAACTAGAAATAAACTGTACAAAGAAAGCAAAGAGGCTCACAAACACATGGAGGCTTAACAACACGCTCCAAAATAATCAATGGATCAATGACCAAATCAAAATGGAGATCCAGCAATATATGGAAACAAATGACAACAACAACACTAAGCCCCAACTTCTGTGGGACGCAGCAAAAGCAGTCTTAAGAGGAAAGTATATAGCACTCCAAGCATATTTAAAAAAGGAAGAGCAATCCCAAATGAACGGTCTAATGTCACAACTATCAAAATTGGAAAAAGAAGAACAGATGAGGCCTAAGGTCAGCAGAAGGAGGGACATAATAAAGATCAGAGAAGAAATAAATAAAATTGAGAAGAATAAAACAATAGCAAAAATCAATGAAACCAAGAGCTGGTTCTTCGACAAAATAAACAAAATAGATAAGCCTCTAGCCAGACTTATTAAGAGGAAAAGAGAGTCAACACAAATCAACAGTATCAGAAATGAGAAAGGAAAAATCACAACAGATCCCGCAGAAATACAAAGAATTATTAGAGACTACTATGAAAACCTATATGCTAACAAGCTGGGAAACCTAGGAGAAATGGACAACTTCCTAGAAAAATACAACCTTCCAAGACTGACCCAAAAAGAAACAGAAAATCTAAACAGACCAATTACCAGCAACGAAATTGAAGCGGTAATCAAAAAACTACCAAAGAACAAAACCCCCGGACCAGATGGATTTACCTCGGAATTTTATCAGACATACAGGGAAGACATAATACCCATTCTCCTTAAAGTTTTCCAAGAAATAGAAGAGGAGGGGATACTCCCAAACTCATTCTATGAAGCTAACATCACCCTAATACCAAAACGAGGCAAAGACACCACCAAAAAAGAAAACTACAGACCAATATACCTGATGAACGTAGACGCAAAAATACTCAACAAAATTTAGCAAACCGAATTCAAAAATACATCAAAACCATCGTACACCACGACCAAGTGGGATTCATCCCAGGGATGCAAGGATGGCACAACATTCGAAAGTCCATCAATATCATCCACCACATCAACAAAAAGAAAGACAAAAACCACATGATCATCTCCATAGATGCTGAAAAAGCATTTGACAAAGTTCAACATCCAGTCATGATAAAAACTCTCAGCAAAATGGGAATAGAGGGCAAGTACCTCAACATAATAAAGGCCATCTATGAAAAACCCACAGCCAACATTATATTGAATTGCGAGAAGCTGAAAGCATTTCCGCTGAGATCAGGAACTAGACAGGGATGCCCACTCTCCCCACTGTTATTTAACATTGTACTAGAGGTCCTAGCCACGGCAATCAGACAAAACAAAAAAATACAAGGAATCCAGATTGGCAAAGAAGAAGTCAAACTGTCACTATTTGCAGATGACATGATACTGTACATAAAAAACCCTAAAGACTCCACCCCAGAACTACTAGAACTGATATCGGAATACAGCAAAGTTGCAGGATACAAAATCAACACACAGAAATCTGTGGCTTTCCTATATACCAACAATGAACCAACAGAAAGAGAAATCAGGAAAACAACTCCATTCACAATTGCATCAAAAAAAATAAAATACCTAGGAATAAACCTAACCAAAGAAGTGAAAGACTTATATTCTGAAAACTACAAGTCACTCTTAAAAGAAATTAAAGGGGACACTAACAGATGGAAACGCATCCCATGCTCATGGCTAGGAAGAATTAATATCATCAAAATGGCCATCCTGCCCAAAGCAATATACAGATTTGATGCAATCCCTATGAAACAACCAGCAACATTCTTCAATGAACTGGAACAAATAATTCAAAAATTCATATGGAACCACCAAAGACCCCGAAGAGCCAAAGCAATCCTGAGAAAGAAGAATAAAGTAGGGGGGATCTCACTCCCCAACTTCAAGCTCTATTATAAAGCCATAGTAATCAAGACAATTTGGTACTGGCACAAGAACAGAGCCACAGACCAATGGAACAGACTAGACAATCCAGACATTAACTCAGACATATATGGTCAATTAATATTTGATAATGGAGCCATGGACATACAATGGCGAAATGACAGTCTCTTCAACAGATGGTGCTGGCAAAACTGGACAGCTACATGTAGGAGAATGAAACTGGACCATCGTCTAACCCCATATACAAAAGTAAACTCAAAATGGATCAAAGACCTGAATGTAAGTCATGAAACCATTAAACTCTTGGAAGAAAACATAGGCACAAACCTCTTAGACATAAACATGAGTGACCTCTTCTTGAACATATCTCCCCGGGCAAGGAAAAAAACAGCAAAAATGAACAAGTGGGACTATATTAAGCTGAAAAGCTTCTGTACAGCAAAAGACACCATCAATAGAACAAAAAGGAACCCTACAGTATGGGAGAATATCTTTGAAAATGACACATCCGATAAAGGCTTGACGTCCAGAATATATAAAGAGTTCACACGCCTCAACAAACAAAAAACAAATAACCCAATTAAAAAATGGGCAAAGGAACTGAACAGATGGTTCTCCAAAAAAGAAATACAGATGGCCAACAGACACATGAAAAGATGCTCCACATCGCTAATTATCAGAGAAATGCTAATTAAAACTACAATGAGGTATCACCTCACACCAGTAAGGATGGCTGCCATCCAAAAGACAAACAACAACAAATGTTGGCGAGGCTGTGGAGAAAGGGGAACCCTCCTACACTGCTGGTGGGAATGTAAACTTGTTCAACCATTGTGGAAAGCAGTATGGAGGTACATCAAAATGCTCAAAACAGACTTACCATTTGACCCAGGAATTGCACTCCTAGGAATTTACCCTAAGAATGCAGCAATCAAGTATGAGAAAGATCAGTGCACCCCTATGTTTATCGCAGCACTATTTACAATAGCCAAGAATTGGAAGCAACCTAAATGTCCATCGATAGATGAATGGATAAAGAAGATGTGTTACATATACACAATGGAATACTACTCAGCCATAAGAAAAGGGCAAATCCAACCATTTGCAGCAACATGGATGGAGCTGGAGGGTATTTTGCTCAGTGAAACAAGCCAAGCAGAGAAAGAGAAATACCAAATGATTTCACTCATCTGTGGAATATAAGAACAAAGGAAAAACTGAAGGAACAAAACAGCAGCAGAATCACAGAACTCAAGAATGGACTAACAGGTACCAAAGGGAAAGGGACTGGGGAGGATGGGTGGGTAGGGAGGGATAAGGGGGGGAGAAGTAGGGGGGTATTAAGATTAGCATCCATAGCGGGGTGGGAGAAAAGGGAGGGCTGTACAACACAGAGAAGACAAGTAGTGATTCTACAACAGGTTGCTACGCTGATGGACAGTGACTGTAAAGGAGTATATAGGGGGGACCTGGTATAGGGGAGAGCCTAGTAAACAAAATATTCGTCATGTAAGTGTAGATTAATGATTTAAAAAAAAAATGCAGTTCCTATGTGGTGACCTCTAATGAGTTCTACACAATGATATAAAGGACATATAAAAGTGTAGGCAAAGGGTCTGTTTGTGTTTATACAGAGGATCAAAGCCTAATTTGGCTACCCCGAAAATGAACTAAGATACGATATGAAAGAGAACTTCCAACATCAGCACTCTCGGGAAGACTCATGACAGAAGATGATCATCAAAAAACCCCAACAAAGATCCACGCACTGCTACAGCTGTAGATGCACTCATCCCACCAGCTCCTGGACTTGCCATGGGAATGAAGGAGATATCTAAGCTGGCCTGTGCATACAGTAAAACAACAAATTTGACTGGATCTACACTGTTGGAACTCAACCAAGAATTAGGAGAAGTGCAAATTGTAGCGCTCCAAAATCTTACAACTACAGACTATTTACTGTTAAAAGAACATATGGGATGTGAACAGTGCCCAGGAATGGGTTGTTTTAATTTGTCTGATTTTTCTCAAACTATTCAAATTCAGTTAGATAATAACCATCATATCATTGATAAGTTTTCACAAATGCCTAAGGTGCCTAACTGGTTTTCTTGGTTTCACTGGAGATGGCTGGTAATTACAGGTATGCTTTGGTTATGTAACTATACTCCTATTATGTTAATGTGTGTGCGCAATTTAAGTAGTAGCTTAAAATCTATACATGCTGAAGTTACTCTACAAGAAGATATGTCAAAGAAATAATCAATCTTCCCATGTTTTCTCCCGCCTGCTACTTCTATAGCTTTTCTTCTTGCTTCCTAATTACAACGAATTCTTAAATAGAATTCGTGCCTCATATCAAATTTACCGAGTATCATAACTCCTCCAAGTGGTAAAGATACCTCAAGACAAATGCTGGGCATAGAAGCCACAGGGCATAAATATGCAAAGAAATAAAAAGCTAACCATTTCAAACAATAAGGCTTCTCTCCCACTTACCAACTTAACATTTCCCTGTATGGCCCCGGAAGATGACTGGTTAGCCAGAGACGGGTAAGATTCCTCAAGGGAGGAACAACCTAAGACAGGCACAGTCGCAGGGGGGTCATCAGGTGAGAAATTGGGGATCAACAGAGGTGAGGCTTAGAACCTCACCCCCCCGTTCTGAGAGAAATCTTCTGCATATGTGGATGTTTTATTGCCCTTGTCTAGCTTGGATTAACACATAGTCTACAGGCACACACCTGATCATCTACATTTGCTCTCTTACAACACTAAACTATGTTTTCTACCTTTATGTTGTATCTACCTACCACTTCAGCATTTTATTAAAAATAATAAAGAGAGAAATGTGGTATCCACATATAAATCAAGTATAAAAATCAAATGTGTATTCATATTTGAACTGACTGTTTATAGTTCATAATGCATGAGCAAAACCAAAAGTTTCTGTGATGACTGCCCTTGTACTGTTCACCATGTAACTTAGTCACTATGTAAGAATTTGTTCTCCATGTAAGAACTTGTTCGTTATGCTTCAGAAGATTGGAGACTGACGAAAATTAGGCTTGGGGTGGATTAATGATTGTGCATTGAGCATTGACTCCCCTATACAGAATTTTATTGTTGTTAACAACCATTTGATCAATAAATATGAGAGATGCCCTAACAACAACAACCAAAAAAAAGTACACACTTCCAATTGTAAAATAAATAAGTAACCGGGATGTAATGTATAGCATAAGGAATATAATCAAAATATTGTAACAACTTGGTATGGTGATAGCTGGTACCTAGAATTATCATGTATATAAATGTTGAATCACTGTGTTGTACACCTGAAACTAATGTAATGTAATACTGTGTGTCAACTACCCTTCAATAAAAAATAATTATCTAAAAAAAAAAAAAAAAAAAAAAAGAGAAACTTAAAACTGAACAGGTAATTATCCTAGACTGTGCTTACCATTTCTTAAGACAGATGTATAGACAATAAATTAATAGGTACAAGAAATTAGGCATATAAAGGGAAGAGGAAGAGGAATAACGACTGTTCATTTAATCTTCAAAACAAATTTATGACATAAGTATCATTATTGTTACCCCCATTTTACGGATGGGGAAACTAAGGTATAGAGGTCAGGTAACTTGCCCAAGATCATGCAGCTAGTAAGTGGCAGAACTGGGACTGAGCCCACACAGGCTGGCTCCAAACATTGCTCTTAAACACAATGAAAACGGTGATTGTAAAATGCATCATAAATGCACCAGCACAGGCATGAGCAGAACTTAAGGAAACAATGGTCCTCTCTGCCTAGGAGTGGTGTGAGGTGGGAGAGACAAGGCTCTGTTGGGCTCCATATAGGGGGTGACGCTTGACCTGAGCCTTGAAAAATGACTGTATGTTCCCCATGTGACAGCAACTGTGCAAAGGTCTAAAGGTATCAAGCAGCATGGAATATACAGGGAATGGTGAGCAGCATCTGTGTGGCTGAGTCATGAGAAAGTATGAAAGGGTGGCAGGCTCTATAAGAGACAAGACAGGTAAGGCTGCAGGGCTAGGTCATCAAAGGTCTTACAGCTTTGGCCAAGGAGTCTGGGGCAGAATATAAATGCCTGGATTTAGCCATGAGCAGTATGTTTTACCATCCCTCCTATTTCCCAACAGAGGCTCTCAAATAATCAAAGAAATGAAATCAGAAGCTTTTGCTCCCCAGCCCCACCCAAAAGAAGGCGAAGGGCTGCTATAGTATAGAGGCATCCCGAAGGGGCAGGTAGAATTTCACCTGGAGTGAAACTCCTCCACTGAAACAAAC
The DNA here is from genome assembly GCF_030020395.1 of Manis pentadactyla. Taxonomy (NCBI): domain Eukaryota; kingdom Metazoa; phylum Chordata; class Mammalia; order Pholidota; family Manidae; genus Manis; species Manis pentadactyla. Next base: position 37,758,791 of record NC_080032.1, on the reverse strand, counting down.
ACCTCAATGTCAAATCCCCAAAGAGCACATCAGGGTGAGGTCATTGCTGTCTGTAGGTAAATAAAGCTTTCCACCTCACCGTTCTCTATTAGAATCCCTCCCCTTGGGCCTAAAGCTAGTACAGAAATGTGTGCAGTGGATGAATTCAGCAGGAGACGTTTGAAGGACGCACCTGCCCCCAGGCATGTTTTCCTCTCTCTCAGTGCTGTCCTGAGCTACCCGCAGTGTATGTGTGTGCAGAGCAAAAGGGAAAGAAGGGAAAGCTGATTTGGAAGAGAAAGAGATTCATCAATTCTCTGGTCCAGGACAAAAGAGTCATGAGGGAGGAAAGCAAATGGTAACACTCCCAGCATCTGATGAATGCTTCTCAAGAGCTGGAATAAAACGAGGGCAGAAGTCCTCAAGACCAGAAACTTTCATTCTCAGGATAGACGTCTACCCAGCTTCAATGTGCAATGAGAAAAACAAGCTTCTGCTTCCCAATTCCAATACTACTGCAGCAATCTTCCCTTAAAAAATGGCATGGGCCTTAACTCGAAATATTAATTTGGAAATTAGCATTCATTTGCATCCATTTCTTATGTCCCCAACATTATGAATAAAATTGATTTAATTAATGGAATCAGTTACAGAAGTAGCAAAGCCATTCTTTGGAGCAAGACAGAAAAGAAACTCACGCACATATAAAAACTTTCATTGTCTGGTACACAGCAGGAGCTTAACAGGGGCATATGGAATGATAGAGTGAGTGAATGAATGAACAAACAGTTCCCTTGGTGTCTGTGCCACATACTCCTTTCCTATCTGTGCTTCAGTTTCCTGAAGGTAAGAAGCAGGGAGTAAGAAGGGATTGATGCAGTCACCCCACTCAGTCCTGGTGTCAGAAGGTGGCACGGTCCAGCCATGTCACATGCACTCATGACCTTGCCCACAGCCAAATAACTACATGGCCAAATCGTCACCCAGTCCTGCCTCTCCCCAGCTGTTCCTGAATCCGGGTTCCACTCCTTCCTGGCACAGTGGTCAGCAAGCTGGGGAGAAAGCAGCTCCCAGGCTTTGTTCCCAAAGGGGGGCTTCCCCTCAGTCAGGAGGACTCAGAGGACCACATCACAAAGGCACATGCACCAGAGATGGTGGATGAGGATCTGCCTCACTGGTTTGGCTCACAAAACCAAGCTCAGCTGAATTGAGAAGTGAGTTTCCGCTCCTGCCACATTTGGCAAAGAAAGCAGATAAGCTTTTTCCCTTAGGTCCATCTGCCAGGTGAAGTTCAGGCCTGTGAGCAGCTTACCACCTTCTGCTGAGATGGGACTTCTGATGGCCATGGAGCAAAGAAGCAGCAGAAATAATAGCACCTGATCCAGACCAATAGAACACATGGGAGGGTACTTAATACCTCCCTTCTTTCTGGCAGTGACAGGGAAAAGAATGCTTCAGATCACAATAGAAACCTCCTAAAAGCAAAAGTGAACAAGCCAGCTAAGAGACCTTCAGATGCCTAACAAAATGGCAATTCCTGGACTGAAAGCAGACATTTCTTTCACCTCCAGAGACTGCAGACGGAGAAAAAATAAGGAGAAATTTTATGTCATGCTCAGGCAAGAACCAGAGAAGTAAATTGCCTTCCACAGGCTCAAATTTTATTTTCAGACCCTTGAAAGGGTCGACCAGTGATTCTCAAACTTGTGTGTATCATAGTCTCTGGAAAGGCTTATTAAAACACAGATGGCTGGGGCTCACTCCCAGAGTTCTGACTCAGGAGATCCAGGTGGAGCCTGAGAATTTGTATTCTAATAAATTCCCTGGAGATGTAGGTGCTTCTGATTGAGAACCATACTTTGAGATCTGCTGATCGAGGTGGTTGTGCCTAAATGGACATTGTACGCAAACCCTTGGTCACAGCACATTACAGTGATAAACACTGCACATTCAAATTCTGTTACCAGGCAGTAAGATGATGCAGGGAGAGCAGCAGGGATAGAAATGGAGGGAAAGGGAAGACGGGAGAAGAGTGTGCATGAAAAGGAGCAAGAAATGGGCCCTATGGACGAGAATGCAATGAAAATAGATTCCAACTAAGGGCTCAGAAAATCAATTATCTATAGGCTCTAAAAAATAATATAAATAAGGAAGGAGCAAGCAGGAATGAGAAAGAGCCACAGTCTGCTCCAACACGGGATAGACGGTTGTGGGCGGGTGGTTTGAGAGCCCTGGACCTTCACACCCTCTCTAAAGGAGACGGTCCCAATTCAGCTCAAGTTGTTTGTTGTTTGTCAAAGAATGGAATCCAACATTTACAAGTTGCTAATTTTTCAAAAGAATGAAAATTTTTTTATTTTTTGTAAGATACGCTTAAGAGGTAATGATAACAAACTCACAATAAAAAGGAAAGCAGTCCCTCCGGTAACTTGGGTGACCCCAGAAGAGACCAGGACTAAGCAGTTCTCCAGATCTTGACTGTGAAGTAATGATTGACATCTCTTAAAGGATTGGAAAACCGGCCCTTTTGGCCAGGAGGTGAGCAGATCATCTCGCATTTGGTTTGCTGGAGCTTTAACTGCCTGCCAAGGATGGTGAACTCACTGAAATCTGACTTCTAAAGAGATCAATCCCCATTGGTGCTGGATGACAAAAGTTGTTCATCTGAGGCCAAGAAGCCACTTCGCTAGAACTCCAGAAGCTGAGAAGTCTCTCCAGACATAACTTCAGCTGAGGAAAGAGGCTCCAGGGAGGACTTTGGATATACCCCAAGGCTTCTCTCACAATTGTACAAAGAGGGAGCTGAGTCCCCTTGGCTGAGAGTTACCAGGAGGCAGGATGGGGAGCTCCTCGGGTGCAGGACTGTCTTACTCATATAAGTATCTCCAGGGTCTGGCACAGCACCTGGCACAATGTGGAAACAATACAGCTGACCTTAATATATGCCCTTTGAAATGAGACCCTTTTGGAATATTGGACCATTTACTTAAAAACCTTTATTTTCCTTTATCCTTTTATTTCATCTTCACAAACCTTTTTGCTCTCCCTGCTCACCCAGCCACTAATCACAAGGTCTCTGTATACCTTGTCTATATGGCAGCATGCGAAGTGAGCCAGAAATCTCCTCCCAAAACCACATATAATACAAAAATACAGCAAATACAACTAATCCTAAAAGAGTGAACAGAATTAAGATTGCACCAGCCATCATCTGGGAAGAGAACATCTCATGGAAAAGGATAAAGTAACAAAGCTGTGCCCTGGTGGGTTGCAAGCACTCCCCCACCCCAGCCTGCCAACGGGAAGAAGAGAAACAGAGCAGGGAGGGAGTAGAAGCCCAGCATTGCTAAATACCTAAACCCGGAGATCTACTCCAGGAGCACAAATGCACATTGCATGGTGCTCTGGCGATTAGAAGGGTTGAAGAGTAAAGTCAGAGACTGAGATTCCAGCTGCTTGTGGAGAACACATTCCCACAAACAGCTGCTCCAGGACAAAAGAAAAGTGGGTGCTTGAAAGACTTCCCAACAGTGAGAGGGCTGCTAAAGGGGCAAGGATTACACAGAGCTTGCTGCTCAGGAGAAGGAACAGGTGGACAAAATTGTCCCGGAACATTCAGCACATCAGGTTGGGAACTTTCAGGAGTTTCAGGCGCCCCATCCCCCTGGCTGGCAACACAGCCCCAAGACCTCCAACCACAATAAGCAGCCTGCCTATCATTCCTCCCAGCCAGCACCTATGCACAAACCTGCTGCCCCCACCTGCACTTCAGGCCAGCCAAGGGCAGCCCTGCTTACAGCATCTTAGGGGCTTAGCAGAGAGGCTGCTCCCTGCACACAGCTCACTAGCCCAGACAGTGGAGGCAGACATGGCAGCCAGGAAACAGGAAAGAGCTCTCTCCCTCAGGTAGGCACTGGCACCATTTGCCTGCAATCCTTGCCATTGCTTCAGGATTTGGAAAAGGCAGAAGAACCTTGTTCAAACTAAAACCCCTCAAACACCAGAAAGAGGGCTCAGTGAAATTGAAATAACCAATCTTCCTAATAAAGAATTCAAAATAAAAGTCATAAGCATGCTAATGGAGCTACAGAAAAGTATTCAAGATCTAAGGAATGAATTCAAGACAGAGATAGACATGTTGAAAAATACACTAGCTGAAAAGAAACATACAATGGAGGGATTTAAAAGCAGATTAGATGAGGTAGAGGAGATGGTAAATGGAATAGAAATTAGAGAACAGGAAATACAAAGAAGCTGAGGCAGAGAGAGGAAAAAGGATCCCTAGGAATGAAAGAATATTAAGAGAACTGTGTGATAAAGCCAAACAGAATAATACTTGCATTATACGGGTACCAGAAGAAGAAGAGAGAGGAAAATGGATAGAAAGTGCCCATGAAGAAATAATTGCTGAAAACTTCCCCAATCTGGGAAAGGAAATAGTCTCTCAGGCCATGGAAGTGCACAGATTTCCAAACACAAGGGACCCAAGGAAGACAACACAAAACATATAATAATTAAAACGGCAAAAATCAAGGACAAGGACAGAGTATTAAAAGCAGCCAGATAGAGAAAAAGATTACACGCAAAGGAAAACCCATCAGGCTATCATCAGACTTCTCAGCAGAAACCTTACAAGCCAGAAGGAAGTGGTATGATGTATTCAAGGCAATGAAACAGGAGGGCCTTGAACCAATAATACCCTACCCAGCAAAATTATCATTTAAATTTGAAGGAAGGATTAAACAATTTCGAGATAAGCAAAAGTTGAGGATTTTACCTCCCACAAACCATTTCTACAGTGTATTTTAAAGGGACTGCTCCAGATAGAAGTATTCCTGAGGCTAAATAGCTGTCACCAGATAATACAAAACTACAGTAAAGTAGACCAATTAATTGCTAACAAAATGAAAAATAAATCAGCTAGCCACAAAGTCAGTCAAGGGATACACACAGAGTACAGAATATGACACCTAAAATAAAGAGTGGAGGAGGAAGAAAAAGAAGGGAGAAAAAATAATCTTCAGATTGTGTTTATAATAACATAATAAGTGAGCTAAGTTAGATTGTTAGACAGTAAAGAAGCTGCCCTTGAACCTTCATAACCATGAATCCAAAGCCTGCAATGGCAATAGTATATATCTATTAATAATCACCCAAATGTAAATGTACTGAATACACCAAAGACATAAAGTTACAGAATGGATAAAAAAGCAAGACCCATCTATGTGCTGCCTACAAGAAACTCACATCAAACCTTAAGACATACACAGATTAAAAGTGAAGAGATGGAAAAAGATATTTCATGCAAAAAATAGGGAGAAAAAAGCAGGAGTTGCAATACTTGTATCAGATAAAATAGACTTCAAAACAAAGAAAGTAACAAGAGACAAAGAAGAACATTATATAATGATAAAAGGGTCAGTCCAACAAGAGGATATAGCCATTATAAATATCTGTGACCCAACATAGGAGCACCAAAATATGTGCAACAAATACTAACAGAATTAAAGGGGGAAACAGAATGCAATGCATTCATTTTAGGAGACTTCAACATTCCACTCACACCAAAGGACACATCAACCAGACAGAAAATAAGAAGACAAGGCACTGAACAACACATTAAACAAATGGACCTAACAGACTATCTACAAGACACTCCACCCAAAAGCAACAGGATACACATTCTTCTTAAGTGCACATGGAGCATTTTCCTGAATCGATCACATACTAGGCCACAAAAAGAGCCTTGGTAAATTCAAAAAGATTGAAATTGGACCAACCAACTTCTCAGATCACAAATGTATGAAACTAGAAATAAATTGTACAAAGAAAACAAAAAGGCCCACAAAAATATGGAGGCTTAACAACATGCTCCTAAATAATCAATGGATCAATAACCAAATTAAAACAAAGATCAAATGAAATGGAGACAAATAAAAACAACAGCTCAATGCCCCCAACTTCTGTGGGATTCAGTGAAGGCAGTTCTAAGAGGAAAGTATATAGCAATTCAGGCCTTTATAAAGAGGGAAAAACAATCCCAAGTGAATAGTCTAAATTCACAATTAATGAAACTGGAAAAAGAAGAACAAATGAGGCCCAAAGTCAGTAAAAGGAGGGAAATAATAAAGATCAAAGAAGAAATAAATAAAATTGAGAAGAATAAAACAATAGAAAGAATTAATGAAATGAAGAGTTGGTTCTTTGAGAAAACAAACAAAATAGATAACCCCCTAGCCTAACTTACGAAGAAAAAAAGAGAGTCTATACACATAAACAGAATCAGAAATGAGAAAGGGAAAATCACTACAGACACCACCAAAATATAAAGAATTATTAGAGAATACTATGAAAAATGATATGCTAACAAGTTGGATAATCTAGAAGAAATGGACAAATTTCTAGAAAAAAATACATCCTTCCAAGAGTGACCCAAGAAAAAACATAAAATCTGAACAGACCAATTACCAGCAATGAAATTGAATCAGTAATCAAAAAACAACCCAAGAACAAAACCCCCCGGAAAAGATGGCTTCACCACTGATTTAATCAGACATTTAGAGAAGACCTAACACCCATCCTCCTTAAAGTTTTCCAAAAAGTAGAAGAGGAGGGAACACTTCCAAACCCATTCTATGAAGCCAGCATCACTCTAATACTAAAACTAGGCAAAGATACCACAAAAGAAGAAAATTACAAATCAATATCCCTGATGAACACTGATGCAAAATACTCAACAAAATATTAGCAAACCAAATTCAAAAATACATCAAAAAGATCACACATCATGACCAAGTAGGATTTATTCCAGGGATGCAAGGATGGTACAATATTCAAAAATCCATCAACATCATCCACTACATCAACAAAAAGAAGGACAAAAATTACATTATCACCTCCATAGATGCTGAAAAAGCATTCGACAAAATTCAACATGCAGTCATGATAAAAACTCAACAAAATGGGTATAGAGGGCAAGTATCTCAACATAATAAAGGCCATATATGACAAACCCACAGCCAATATCATACTTAACAGTGAGAAGCTGAAAGCTTTTCCTCTAAGATTGGGAACAAGACAGGGATGCCCACTCTCCCCACTATTATTCAATATAGTACTGGAGGTCTTAGCCACGGCAATCAGACAACACAAAGAAATAAAAGGCATCCAGATCAGTAAGGAACAAGTTAAACTGTCACTATTTGCAGATGACATGATATTATACATAAAATAACCCTAAAGAATCCACTCCCAAACCATTAGAACTAATATCTGGATTCAGCAAACTTGCAGGTACAAAATTAATACACAGAAATCTGTGTCATTCCTATATACTAACAATGAACTAGCAGAAAGAGAAATCAGGAAAACAATTCCATTCACAATTGCATAAAAAAGAATAAAATACCTAAGAATAAACCTAACCAAGGAACTGAAAGACCTATACCCTGAAAACTACAAGACACTCATGAGAGAAATTAAAGAAGACACCAATAAATAGAAATACACCCCATGCTCATGGATAAAAAGAGTTAATATTGTCAAAATAGCTATCCTGCCTAAAGCAATCTACAAATTCAATGCAATCCCTATCAAAATACCGACATCATTCTTCAATGAACTAGAACAAATAGTTCTAAAATTCATACAGAATCACAAAAGACCCCAATAGTCAAAACAATCCTTATAAGGAAGACTAAAGTGGGAGGGGATTACACTTCCCAACTTCAAGCTCAACTACAAAGCCACAGTAATCAAGACAATTTGGTACTGGCACAAGAACAGAGCCATAGATCAATGGAATAGAATAGAGTCCCAATATAAACCCACACATACATGACCAATTAATATATGAAGGAGGAGCCATGGATATACAATGGAGAAATGACTTCCTCTTCAACTGGTGTTGGCAAAACTGGTCTACATGTAAGAGAATGAAACTGGACTACTGTCTAACTCCATACACACCTCAACTTTTAAAGGGATACCTTTTGTTGCCTCAAGTATTAAATGCTGCTTGAAACTTTTTTTTTAATTCCTAAACGATGTCAGTAAACTCAAAATGGATCAAAGACCTGAATGTAAGTCATGAAACTATAAAACTCTTAGAAAAAAACATAGGCAAAAATCTCTTGAATATAAACATGATCAGTTTTTTAAGGAACATATCTCCTTGGGCAAGGGAAACAAAAGCAAAGATGAACAAATGGGACTTCATCAAACTAAAAAGCTTCTGTACGGCAAAGGACACCATCAGTAGAACAAAAAAAGCATTATACAATATGGGAAAATATATTCATACTTATCCAATAAGCAGTTAACATCCAAAATATATAAAGAGCTCACACACCTCAACACCCAAAAAGCAAATAATCTGATTAAGAAATGGGTGGAGGATATGAACAGACACTTCTCCAAAGAAGAAACTCAAATGGCCAACAGACACATGAAAAGATGCTCCACATCGTTAATTATCAGGGAAATACAAATTAAAACCACAATGAGACATCATCTCACACCAGTAAGGATGGCCAACATCCAAAAGACAAGCAACAGCAAATGCTGTCAAGGATGCGGAGAAAGGGGAACCCTCCTAAACTGTTGTTGGGAATGTAAATTAGTTCATTGTGGAAAGCAATATGGAGGTTCCTCAAAAAACTAAAAATAGAAATACCATTTGACTATTTGACTCAGCAACTCCACTCCTAGAATTTACCCTAAGAAAACAAGATCAGAGATTCAAAAAAACATATGCATTCCTCTGTTTCTCACACTATTTAAATACCCAAGAAATGGAAGCAACCTAAATGTCCATCAGTAGATGAATGAATAAAGAAGATGTGGTACATATACACAATGGAATATTATTGGGCCATAAGAAGAAAACAAATCCTACCACATGCAGCAACATGGGTGGAGCTAGAGGGTATCATGCTCAGTGAAATAAGCCGGGTGGAGAAAGACAAGTACCAAATGATTTCACTCATTTGCAGAGTATAAGAACAAAGAAAAAACTGAAGGAACTAAATAGCAGCAGACTCACAGAACCCAAGAACAGACTAGCAGTTACCAAAGGGAAAGGGGTGAGGAGGGTGGGTGAGAAAGGAGGGAGAAGGGGATTAAGCGGGGTGGGGGGCCACAGGGAAGGCAGTATAGCACAGAGAAGACAAGTAGTGACTATATAGCATCTTACTATGTTGATAGACAGTGACTATAACAGGGTATGTGGTGGGGACTTGATAATTGGGGGGATTGTAGTAACCACAATGTTGCTCATGTGAAACCTTCATAAGACTGTATGTATATCAATGATACCTTTAAAAAAAAACACAGTCATTTAAATATTGAAGTCACTTTCAGGTCTATTATAGCAAGGGACACATTCTGCCCTTCACCTCTTCCAGAAAAAAAGAGCATGTACAAGGAAAAGAAGCCACCCAGGAATTAAAAAAAAAAAGTTTCAAGCAGCACTTAATACTTGAGGCATCAAAAGGCATCCCTTTAAAAGATGAGTTGGAATATGTGGCATAGTTTGGAAGATAAAATAGGGTCTGGGGTGATCAACTGTGTCTGTTTCCTGAGATGGAGAATACCCTGAGGGTCCCAGGAATCTGGGCTTTCAGTGCTGAGACCCCAATGTCCTGGGATGAGCTAGTCACCCTAACCTCATACTTTTCCAATTCTAAATAGTTGGGAAAACACAGAAAGAGGAAACGGGAGACTACGGAGAATGAACATCTAAATCTTACCCATAGTCTTAGAGACACAGGATGGAAGGAAAGAAAAAGAGAAATTCTCCTTTACTGACCAGAAGGCACAGTAACCCAACCACAAATGAAATCTGTTGCAATCGGATCAGTAGACTGTACTTCCTTGGAAGTGAGGAATGATGCGTGGAATGGGAAAGAAAGCAGAAGGCCACTGGGGAGCCCTATACCCACTAGAAATTCATTCTAAGGTGAGCTCCTTCCTTTTACCTCCTAGAAGCCCTGCCCTGCTTTTAGAGATTTGTTTAAGGACCAGCTCCACAGAATCTGTTTTGTCTCAGTGCTCTGAAACAATAAAGAAATGTATTTTTGCAAATCATTTCTGGAACCTGATTTTTCTGACACAGTGAACCTCAGCATTCCACCAAAGCAGATTTCTCTTCCATTTAGGTTATGCCACCGTGAAATGACTCCATTCAGCAATAGTGTGTTAGATACCACGCAAAGACCCTGCAATCCCCATGGATTGTCAGGAAAGGAGAAAGATAAAAAAGGCTGCTCAAACTGGAACATAAACTCTATTTAAAACAATTTTCTGAACAACAGTGATTGCAGAGGCTCTGAGCCAGTACAGCTGGGAGCAAGCCATCAGATTCCCCTTTTGAGGCACAGCTCCTGCTGCTGTCAGCAGACCATATATTTCTTAGCATTTCTGAAGAAATGTTAAATCAATAAGCTACATAAAGGCTGCTAACAAATCAGATGTTGTTCTATAAAAAGATGAACCCCATTGCTAGGGACAAATTCAAGACCTGAAGCATTTTTAGAAGGAAAAGACCACTTCCACCAATACCCTGCCCTGTATTGTGATGTCTGAGGTATTTGGCTCATGCTGGGAGCATAGCCAGAGGCCCTTTTGAAGCTTTCAAGGTATAAAAACCCTAGGAAAACAGAAGTAGAACACAAGGCTTGACAAACCTAAAACTCCATATTAATTTTGAAAATAATTTCTGACTGCAAAGTAAGTCCTTTTATTTGGGTTGTGCTTTACAGCTTCCAGAGCATTCCACACCATCGTGTCACTAGCTTGCACAAAAACCCTCTGAGTTTGGCCAAATCAATTTTCTTATGCTTATCCCAGAGTTAGAGGACCAGAGAACCCTTAGTAACTGTTCTAGATCACATGGCTAGAAACTGGCAGAGCCAGGTCTGAAACCTAAGATATCTCATTTCCATGCTACATTTCTCTTTCCCTACTTTTTGTGAACTTAGTACCTTCATCAAATCCACCCAGGAATTCCTAATATCTCCTATACTACTTAGTAATTATTATTACCTGGTAATAATTCATACATTCTGCCCCACAGTTCTTGGTTTTACCAACAACTATCCCTACTTACATGTCTTAACATATCAGATCCTGTGTTAATAGTTGTATGGGTTTATGGTTTTTTTCCCAAATTCATTAAACTACCTCACAAACATTTATTAGACTCTTCCATGCAGTGTGTAAGGCACTGATATTGGAGACACAAAAATAAGTAAGACACTCACTGCCCTCCAGAATCCCACAGTCCAGAGCAGGGGTTGGCAAACTTTCTGTGAAGGGCCAGTTAGTAAGTACCATCTCTGACCAAACTACTCAACTGCCATTGTAGAGAAGACATAGTCAGTGAGTGGATGTGGCTGTTCCAATAAAACTCTACTTACAAAAACAGGCAGTGGCCAAGATCTGGCCCACAGGCTATAGCTGGTCTATTCCTGTTCCCAAGGACACCTCAAGGGAGAAAAATAAAACAATGGGACAATTTGTTAAATGTCCTGATGTCATTTGTGCGTGGAGTGCATGTTGAGAACTAAGCACCCTCACTCGTATCTGTGGCTCAGAACACCATTCCCAATAATCACCTTTCCTTATGGCTCTAGGTCAGAGTTGACTAGGAGGAACTCATGTGGGTTGGGAAGTCAAAAGCCTGTTCCTTCAGGAGGTTGGGATGGTCAAGCATGAGGAGAAACAGAGATATGCCTGGACGGTCCCCATGGGTGCCCCACTCCTCTCCCTGCATCCAGCTCATACTCCCATGAGCTCTGTTGGTCAACAGTGGCCCCAACTTGACCACAGCTGTATCTTGTCAAAATGACACATCCCACAAGGACAATAGCTTTCACAGTGACAGCAATTTCCACATCGCTCCCTGGGAGTACCTCCTTCGCAGTCCCACATCAGCAATCTGGCACACACAGCATCTCAGATTTCCCTGCAAGCCCTCGTTGTCTACCTATGCCTGTGCTCCAGGCAAACATGAGTGACTATTTCTTTGAGGCTCTGACCCTACTCCCAGACCTTCACTTCCTTCATTCCACTATCATGTAAGAAAAAGGTTCTATATTAAATCCCACATTTCCATGCTATGGTCTGAATGTTTGTGTCCCCCCAAAATTCACATACTAGAATCCTTATGCCCAAAGTGATGGTGTTAGAAAGTGAGGCCTTTGGGAAGTGATTGAGTCATAAAGGAAGAGCCTTCATGAATGGGATTAATGCTTTTATAAAAAGGACCCCACAGAGCTAGCTGCATAGCTCACATGCCATGTGAGGATGGGACATGAAGTCTGCAGCCCAGAAGATGGCCCTCATCTGACCATGCTGGCACCTTGATCTTGGGATCCCCAGCATCCAGAACTGTAAGAAATAAATTCCTGTATAAGCCACACTGTTGGTGGTATTTTGTTATAACAGCCCAAACAGGCAAGACATCCCAAAATATCGATAGTAGCTCTGTTTTCCTAACTGAACCGGACAGATGCACCACATGAAGTAAGTACCTTAGTGGCTCTTTTCAGCTTCCCAGATCCAACTCCAGTGTGTGTGGTGGGGGAGCAGGGTAGGGTGGGGGTGGTTTCCACAAATGACACTGAGCACTTATCAAACACCAGCAGAGTGTCTGAGATCTCAACTCAATTCTGACACCATCTGCCCAGAGACACCAGATTCCCCAGGTTCCATCCTACGAGACTGCCCTACCTCCCACCCCACCCCCATCCAGACACCATTCACAAGCCCCACTCTGTTACCTGTGCTTCTGACCAACTGCCTACAGCCTGGAGGTTCCAACCGCCTCCCCCTTAGGTTCAATTAATTTGTTAAAGCAGCTCACAAGACTAAGGAAAATTAAGTTTACCATTTCAATATAGGATACTGTAAGGGATACAAGTCAACCGCCTGATGAAGAGAAACGCAGGGCAGGGTCCCAAATAAAGGAGCTTCTTTCCTTGTGGAGCTTGGGGCCTGGCTAAGGGGCACCTGGAAATGTTCCGGTTCCCCAGGCATGGAAGTGTGGGAGCAAGCAAAATGCTCTTCTCTGGGATTTTTCTGAGGGCTTCATCATTGGCCACTGGCTGATTCAACCTCCAGCCCCTCTGCCCTCTCCCCTCCCAGGGCTTGGGGGCTGGGGACTGAGAGTTCCCCCCTTCTAATCACAGGGTGGCAATCAGCCCTAACTCTTGGGTGGGGTCCAAAAGACTGTCATTAACATAACAAGACATTCATTTGAAATGCATGGCACTGAAGTGTTTTCAGAAACTGTGGATGAAGACCAAATATAACTGAGAAATATATTTTGGACTTCAAAATGACAAAATATATACATACATATATCTTACAACTCATATCACAGGGGCATACAGGTGGAGGTGGTAAAGTGATTGAGTCTTTCATCTGTCTTGCTGGGGCAGAAGCTGAGAGAACATGAGAAGACTTTGTAAAGACATTGTCTTCAATCAGATTATCTTAGAAATAGACCCTGAGTCTGAGAGTTGAGTGCAGGAGGTTGAGTGGGAAGCGCTCCGTCAGGGAGTGAGGAAAGCAAATACAGGACAGGGGACAATGTCAGCTGCACTGTGGCTGCACCTGAGACCTCAATCAACCCCACGGGAGGCTCTGGAGCCAAGAGGCACCTTGAGGCAAAAGGGTCAGGCCTTTGCACCTTCACGCAGGCCTGTGGAGCCCCTGAGGAGTGGGTGCTAAGAGCCATCAGCAGCCCCCACTCCCGTCTGCGTGGTCGGTCACCCACTTGCCAGCCGCCAAGGACCTGTCCGTGGAGTCCTGAAGGGGGCTCTCTGTAGAAAACCATGGCTTCCATCACAGCTCTGAACTTTCAAGAGCACTTTGAAGGATAAAGATGAGTTATCCATGTATTAAAGATGAGAAGGGAGATTTAAGAAGATGAAATAGTCAAAGTACATGTATCTGGAGGTGAAACAGCCTGATGTAATCAGACAATTTCTAACAGAATTCCTCCCTTCATGGGAAAGGAAGTAACTGGAGGTAAGAGATACTGTGGTCAGCTTATGAAGGTCCCAACTGACCTTTCATAAATTCCTTGTTTTCCCCTACTTTGATTGGCATGATCTCGTGTCCAGAGTGAAGATTGTTAAAGTGTCTGAGGATGGGCAGTGCAGGGGAGAGCAGTGAGAGAATGGTTGGATGGGTGGTGAGCAGGTGCATGGAAGTTTTTACTCAGAACTTGCAGAATCTCCCACCTGGCCTTAGTCCATTTACATACCAGTGGGTGTTTATCACAGCAGAGCCTCTGGTAGACCCAGGGAAAGGGGTGGAGAGAAAGCAGCCATTCTCTCCTCCACCCGGTTCCTGGTACCTAATTGGTCTGGCATTTACCAGTCACCAAGGACCTGCCAATGGAGTTCCTGCTTGAAGGGGCAGGCAGGGGAAGGAGCGGGAGCTGAGGCCGGAGGGAACCGTCTGAGCCGGGCTTGGCTAGCAAACTTGAGCACGCTGTAAGAAATAAAAACTCTTCCTCCCAACCTGTCCTTCCCCTTGTCCTCCTTCTGCTTCATCAGATTCATAGGGAACTTCTACCAGGAGGGGAACTCCCCCTTACTCCCAGAGCTACAGGGGGTCAATTGATATATGTGCAGGTTGATGAGTGAATGAATGGTGAGTGGACGCCAGGCAGGTGGACGTGTGCTGAGCGAATAGCTGATGGATGCATGCATGGCGAGTGGATGGGTTGTGGAATGTTAATACTCATTCAGCCTCTGTCTGGTGGCAATCATTCCTTCTTAGGCCCCCTGGAAAGCAAGGACTATATTTTAGGAGGGAAGATTAGCTAATGAACTAAAGTCTTTAGGCAGAGCTTCTTTGAGCACTAAATGTATTGGTAGCTGGATCAGCTCAGGGAAGGAATGTCCACTTGCTTAATTTACCACATGTCTGCCACCCTAGGCAATTGATTCTGCAACCTTTCTTCCACAAAGGCCTTGAAGGCAGGGATTGTATTTTCAAGCATTCCCCCAAAATTAGACTCTAACACAAGGATTAGATTTAAGTCCTTAATTTGGAAAGAAATTCCAGATAGCCCCAGTAAGGCAATGAGAAAGGGAAGCGAAAGCAATAAATAAACATTGTTTTATCAAGCTATTGCTATTCTGGGTAACTAAATTTTAATCCCAAGTGGTAACTCTGAGAAACTGTAAAGTATAGGCCACAGAGTGATCCCATCTGAAGGGTGAGGGAGTAGAGGTATTTCACACACGTGTCCATGGTCAGGCACCACAACCCAACTTCACCCGTCCATGGGGGCTGCTCGTAGAGGAAAATTACTTAATGTTTGCAAAGGCTTTAAAAGAATCAATTTACTACATAATAGTAACAGTAGCAATCATCACAATAATTCTTTGAACTTAATAATACATTGGCATCAATGATAATAATAATTACACCTAAATGGGATTATCTGGTAAAGGAATTCAGCTCTGATGTCCTATACATACTTGCTTTTGCTTCCGTTTCCATTTCTTTTTTTTGACTATATAACACTGCCTCCATTACAAATTTCCCAAAGACCATATTCAGGAGCTCAGGTCTGGAAAAGATGTGTACTTGTCGTCCTGTCTGCATTTCATTTATGTCTTCTTCCATCATCTCTCTGCCCCTGAATTTTGTGTTTCTAGTATGATTACTGTCACCAGTGACTGTCATTTCACATTTTTCCTCCATTCCATGAGAACACTCAGCATTTCCAGAAGCTTTTGTAGTTTTGAAAACATTTTCTCTTTGTAGATGCACATGTGATTCTTGTGACAACCCTAAGAAATAGTCATCTTAGGCATTGTTACAGTATAACTCTATAATATGGGATAAGTGGAGCCACAAAATTCAACTGCATAAGTCACTTTTTAGTTGTTCTTCCAGTTACCTATGGGAAAATAAAGGAAACATGTTCTCATCTATTGGTTGTGTGGAAACTAAGCTG
The DNA here is from genome assembly GCF_030020395.1 of Manis pentadactyla. Taxonomy (NCBI): domain Eukaryota; kingdom Metazoa; phylum Chordata; class Mammalia; order Pholidota; family Manidae; genus Manis; species Manis pentadactyla. Next base: position 37,742,830 of record NC_080032.1, on the reverse strand, counting down.
ATGACTATAACCAACATGTGCACCAAACACTGGACTTAAAAATCCCACCACTGGGTGGAAAAGAATCAGTCCCAAACCCCAGCTGTATTATGCTTAGTGTAGCCAGAAATGTTCCAGTAGCATCCCTTTTACTCTTAAAAATGTAAGGATTTTACTCTCAGTAAGGATGAAAACTTTCATAGTTACTCTAGCTTTAGCCGATTTCAAATCATCACAATAAATTTTTAAATAGGGTTTCACTCTATCATTTCTATTTTGCAGATGAAAAAACTGAGGCTCAGAGAAGTTAAATAATCTGCCTAAGAGGACACCTCTAATATTTGCTCACAGCTACAACAAGAAGCCAAAACTAGTTTCCTGCCTGGCACACTGCCTTTTCATCCACGCTGATTGATGCTAACCCCTTAACACTCAGCAAACATTTTCTGTTCACATAATCAAGTCATTCTTATCATTTGGCTTAAGTACCTTCTAGTCCTCATTCTCACAGGTATTTTCTTTTCCTATACTTACAGTGAGAGCATAGATAGACAGTTATAATTGTCATTCTCACTCAACATTATACTACATTATTGGTTAGGATTAGGAGTGGCTCAAACAAGATAGAAAACTTCTTTTTCTCTCAAATAAGAGAAGTCAGGAGGCAGGCAATCCAGACTCTCTGAGGTTCCACAGTCATCAGGGATTCTGAGCCCTTCCCTTTCTCCTTCACTATCTTACATCTCAGCTTCCATTGCAAGGGTACCTCATGATCCAAAGGTGGCCTCTGAAGCTCCAGTTTTCATGTATGAAGCAGGAAGAAGAAAGGAGGGACAGGCAAAGGATGTGCATCTCTAATTGGGGTCATTTCCTTTCAAACAGATTTCCCCGACATTTGATTCAGGAGTTTTTCTCATTGGCCAGAACTTCATCACAGACACAATTAGCAATTAAGAAAGCTTAAAATGTAGTCATTTGGTTGAGCTTGGTGCTGCACCAATAAAATTAGAACTTTTTATAGATTGAGGAGAGAATCAACCATATTTTCACAATAATGCTGCACAAGGAACCACACAAAAACTTACTACTTATAACAACAAACAACTCTTTCTCATCTGCATGTCTTGGATGAATCAGGATTCACATACTAGAATCTGATTCTTCCAGGAGAGGTCAGAAGGCAGGAATCCAGTTGTGGGATCCCAAACTGGCAAAGTGGGAAGAGAGGCTGTGGGGGAATTGGTCTGCGCTGCTGGAGTGTACTGGGGAAACATGCCTGTCCCCCATGGTCTTACCAAATGCCTTGGAATAGAGCCTTTCTAGAGTTTTCTTGAAAACCCAGTTGGGGAACCACCAAGAAAGAGAAACTCCAAGAGTACACCAAAAGAGGAAAGGTGATGAAGGGCCTCCCAGAGCTCAACAGAGTATGCATCACCTCTATCAGCAGACAGGGAGTTCAGTGAACAGGCCTACTGCATTGCATAACCCCTGGGATGCCAGCCACATCACAGTCTGTGGAGGTAACAGTATGAAACTTACATGGACTTAAGCATAAACCCTCACAGCGCATATCATGCACAATTCTCTGAAATCTTCTCCCAATACAAAAAAGACATCCTTCCTTCCCAACAGGAATAAACCTATTTCTTTCATGAGTTGTCTAATGGTATAGATTTACCACCATATATTTAATTATTCCTCTAGTAGTGGACATTTAATTGTTTCCAGTTTTTTGCTGCTATAAATACTACTGTAAGAAGCATTCCTCTCCATGTATCTTTTTCATCCTTATCTTACATTCATACACAAAATAAATTCTGGATAGTTAAAAACAAAAAAATTAATAAACCTAAAAGTAAAATAAAAATAGAAAGTATTAGAAAAATATAATATGATGTTTTATACTTTGGTGTATGGGTAGCATTTGTAAGTATACCATAAAACCATCCCCTGAATAGTTTAATTTTATAGAACTTCTGTATGGATAAACACAATACAAAGTTAAAAGACAAACAGACTTTAAGCTAAATGTTTTCAAGGCATATTACAAACTAATAGCAAAAATACATTTTATTTAGATAGCTCCTGTAAGTTTATTTCTAAAATGAACAATTCAATAGAAAATGAGCAAAAAAAAAGAATTGTTAATTTACAAAAGAAGAAATACAAATGTAAAATAAGATGCTTGAACTTACTAGTGAATAAGGAAATGTAAGTTAAAACAATGATAAAATAGAACTTTTTACAACTTTGCAAAACTTAAAAATATTGGTAACATTTATTGTTGATGAGAACTGGAAAAATAAACACCCCAGTGCTTGCTGGAAGTAGGGGGAATTAATATAAATTATTGCATGATAACTTAGCACTACCTACCAAAATATTACTTAACAATTCAGCAATTTCAGTCCTGGGGATCCATCCTAAGGAAATGTGCCTACAAGTGTGTGGATCCCCCTCTCCCCCGCACACACACAGAATGATTATTGGAGAATTGTTTGTAGAAGCAAAAAATTAAATGAGAAACAAATAGTAATGACTTAATTGGTCTTAAAGAAAATATTATGGAATATTCTCAGTCACTAAAATGAGTGGTATAGATCCATATGATCGAACTTGGAAAAATACCCACAATATACTTCTAGAGAAAAAAATAAGGCATTCAGAAATACGTGTAGCTTCATTCCTTTTATCTAAAAACAAAGTTGTTTTTATGTGTTTGCATAACTGGAGAAAACTTCTAGAAGGCTATACTCCAAAGTTACTTTTGTCAAAAGATAAACTGTTCTTTTATATATCATACACTCAGTTCTTCTGAATTTGTTACAACAAGCACATGTACTTTTATGATTTAAAAAATAAAGTTGTAAGGAAGAGAAATGATGTGTTTTTGAGTCTGACTCTTACGTTCCTGATCAGGATGAGGTTTCCTTCAGGTAAGCAGTGGTGTGCTGGTGAATCAGCTGGGCCGGAGGGTGGGGAGTACGTGAGGTGGGGAAGGGAGCCCTGATTTGTAGTGTTCATTGACTTCCATTGTATAAATATTCCCAGCATACTCAGTTTCAAATGGCTCACAAAATTCCTGAATATTTAACATAAAAGGTGTTCAGTAAATCAATTTTTAAAATTAGATGTTGAATACAACTGAACTGCCAAGGTCCTAAATAAATAAACAATTTAAGTCTGGATTCTGCTCAGGTGGGATGGAGACATCCCTGCTGGCTGGGGCAAGTCTCAGCCTGGCTTATTCATAGCACATCCATCTCTCCCCAGCTCACCACTGAGAATTCACGGTTCAAGACTTCTTAGGCTGGTGTGGTCTCATTACAGTTTTGCAAGGTCGATTTAGTTCACCAGTTCTCTAAATGAAGCTTTACCCTTTAGAAATAGGTCAGATGGTGGAAAGGAAGTCTGCCAGGAAGGGTTCCTTACTCATTGCAAGCCCAGGCACCTCCAGGCAACTGAATTCTGCATACGGTAACAGAAGGAGAGAATCTGGGTGAACTTTCAGCTTATGCAAAAATATTTCTCCAGAAGGGAAGACATATAGCCCCCTTTCCAGATGTTTCTCTATACTGCAGCAATTAACAAGGCACCTGGCAATTTACCCAACTGGGAATTAAGAAGAATGCTTGCCCCATTTTGCTCTCAGTCTAATGGAACGAGAAGCAAAGCACTATCATGGAATAAGTGCTGTGATGGCCAGATCCACTACTACTAGCATTCACAGCAATTACAAAACCTGCCTTCCTTTTCTTTTCACACCAGGTTCCATCCCATGTTTCAAAGGTTTTCAAGTGGACACCCCACCAATGTGCCCAAATTTGATTCACCATTACCCTATCCCAAACAGCCGCCATCCTTTAGAACTAAGGGTGCACACCAGCTAAGCCATCTACCTCTGCAAAAAGAATCTGGAGAACTTTTGCATGCATTTGCATATAGGCTAAGGCCATTTGAGATAGAAATTTCAGGGTCCTGGTTATTCAGAGAATGATCTAGAAACTGGTCCAGGACTCTCCACCTCATGGAAGGAGCATGGCCCGCAAGGAACCTGAGAGGAACCCTCAGAAGTGTAGGATGCAGGAGAGGAGCTCCATAAGCCTGGGAAGCTTTGGGAATGGGAATAGTGTATGTGGCTAAGCGAATAACTGACCCACTCTTCCCCAGTAAGGGAAGGCCTTCTAGAGAAGACGAGCCTCAACTGAGCCTTGACATATGCATAAAGTTGAGCCAGTCAGAAAACAGGCAGGGGAATCCAAGAAGAGGAACAATGTGTGAAAGGACCTTCAGAGCTGAGAATTACCCTCAAGAGCTGATTTTAATTATTCCTGAGAGTCTGTGCCTTTTTGTTTCCCCAAATCAGAGAGATGCTGCTGCCCTTCACCCCTAAGCCCTACAAACAGAAACTGGCCATTTAGATGGAATCACATACAGAAGACTGATTCTGAATTCTCCAGACAGCTGGATAGAACCCGAATTCTGAGGCAAGTGATGTTGATTTTCCACCACCATGCTGACCAGTGGTTTAACACAAGTCTCCTAGACTTGCCCTGACCCATCCAAACGCTTTCCTCTCTTCCCTTCACCTGCTTAACACTACCTTCAGGATGTAGTAAAGACAGACAAGACTGGAAAATGAATTAATACCAAGGTATTAATTGGTAAATGAGTTAGCAGATAGCTATCTACATTTTTATAGGGCCCTTTAAGCCCTTAATTGAACCTTAAAGTATGATTAGGGAGGGAATCATGAGAGTATGGTAGTCCTCCCAATCCATGGGGACACTGTTGCAAGACCTCCAGTAGATGCCTGAAACCACAAATAGCACTAAACCCTATATATACTATGTTTTCCCTATACATACATACCTATGATAAAATTTAATTTATTAATCAGGCACAGTCAGAGATTAACAATAATTAATAATAAAATGTAACAACTGTAATAATACACTGTAACAAAAATTATGTGAATATGGGCTGTCTCTCTCTCTCTCTCTCTCAAAATATCTTATAGTATTGTGTTCACCCTTCTTCTTGTGAGGATGTGAGATAATAAAATGCCTATGTGATGAGACAAAATTAGGTGAATGATAAAGACATTGTGACTTAGCATTAGGCTTCTAATGACCCTCTGACAATACATCAGAAAGGGAATCTTCTGCTTCCAGACCGCTGTTGACCATGGCTAAATGAAACTGGGGAAAGTGAAACTGCTGGTAAGGGAGAACTTCCATATAAGCAGGACACTTGGGAAGACCTGAACAGTCTTTCAAAATTCCTACGGGAAAGCCCTGTACCTCCTGGTCATATTTTAATACCTAGATCAGAGATTGGTAAAGTTTTTCTGTAAAGGGCCAGAGGGCAAATATTAGGCATTCTGGGCCATATACTTTCTGTTGCAAATACTAAAGTCTGCTGTTGCAGCTCAAAGCAGCCATAAACAAATGCAATTGCATGAGAGAATGAGTGTGTCATTCCAATAAAACTTTGTTTACAAACCAGGAAGCAGTACAGTACCTACTATACATTTTAATCTACTCTGCTTTCCTCTCCCCACTACTTCTAGGAAACACAGCTCTGATTCTCAGGTGAAATATTACAAATAGTCCTTGAAATTCTGCCAAGAATGGAATAAGTGGCTATTATTGGTTTATGACTATGTTCCTCACTGATTGCCATAATTGACCGAATTCAGTTCAGCATTTGTGGTCAGATGGGACTGATCATGATACCTAGATATCTCATGTCCATGTTATGCTTTCTTCTTTCTGAAGGGCAATCACACATAGTACTTCACACTTAGGTCCTCATTCTTAGCCCTATCACCTAGGGAATATAGCATAGCTTAGTGCTTAAAAACAGATCAGGGGCTCCAGAGTTAGACTTGTTACAAGGGTTGTGTTAGTCAAGACAGGCTAATTATGACAAATGAACTCCCAAATCTCAATGTAAAACAAAGTTTACTTCTTGCTTATGTTATACATCAGGGTAGGTGGCTTGCTCCACAGTTACTCAGGGACACAGGCTGATAGAACCTCTACAATAGGAAACATCCAAGATACTGCAACGAGAGAAGAAAGAACGTGGAAATGTCACATACACTATGCTTCAGCCCAGAGGTAACACACATCACTTCTCCGAGCCCATGGTCCATGGTAGGCACATGTCCACCACTAAATGCAAGGAATGCTGGGAAAATCAGATCGCAGATGGAGAGTTTGATGAGCACCACTATCTCTGCCTCATGGTCATACCAGTGAGTAGCTGTGTGACCTTGGACAAGGTATTAAAATATTCTGTGCCTCATTATTTTCCAAGGTAAAGCAGGAATAACAATCACCTCTGAGTCAAGTAGTGTGGTCATAAAAATTGATAATATGCTTTCAAATTCCAGTGCCTAGCACAAAATAAGCATTCAGCAAAAGTCAGCCACTACTTGTATTATTACTAACTATGTGATTATGAGAAAAATACTTTGTTCTTCTGGGTCTATGTTCCTTCATTGGCAAATCAGGCATGCCAATAACACTGGTTAGGATAGCAATTAAATTAAATGGCACAATACATGAAGAGATCTCAGCATTGTGCCTGACATACAATAACCATTTAATAAAAGTAATTTCCCCTTACCAAACATGAATTGAACTCTTCAGTTCTGGTTGTAAAGGGCTTATTTGTGGGTTCAACAGGCTGCAATAGTATTTACGATGCTGACCAATGGAAAGGCAAATATAGAGGATCTCTAAACAGAGGTGATTTTAAAGATTCTCTATTTCCAGAGGCAGCTTAACATCCAGAGGTACAGTATCATATATAATATGTTATACTGTTCTTTCAGCAACTTCATTACGTTTGAAATGACACTTCCCAGAATCTTTTTTCTTATATGGTCTGAGTGAAAGTCGCCAAGTGTGAAGTTGCCGAGATATGGATGTGGAAGTGGGACAGCAACTGTTAAGCCCTGGAGTTCAATGTTGGCAGGAGGTGTTAAGAGGGGGGCACTGAGGTGCTATTGGGTTCCAATTTGTCCTTGACCCTCCCTACTACACATTCAGCTTTCCTTTCTTGCTGCCAGCCTGCTGAGCAGCCGGGAGGTCAGGCGCACAACCACTGTGAACTCACGGGCAATGGTAGCAGAGAGCTGACAGTCCCAGTGAGCATCTGTATCCGCTGCCTTTCCGATTCCACTCCGGCAGCTTGGCATGTGTGTAGTAGCTCCCAGATACTCCTGAAAATTCCACACTGGGGCTAGTTAGTGACCCTTTCTGGGCTGAACTATGTCCCCTCAAATGGGATGCTTAAGTCCTAAGACTTAGTCCATAAGTCCCAAGTCAGAATGTGACTATATTTGAAAGTAAGGTCTTTAAAGAGGTCACTAAGGTATAAAGTGGTTGTTGGAGTGAGTCCTAATCCCATATGGCTTGTATTCTAATAAGATTGAGACACACACACAGACACAGCACCATGTGAAAACATCAGAGGAAGACAGCCATCTTCAAGCCAAAGCGAGAGGCCTCGGAAGAAATCGACCCTGCTGATACCTGGATCTCAGTCTTCTGGCTTCCAGAATTGTGAGAAAATAAATTTCTGTCGTTTGAGCCAGCAGTCTGTGCTACTTTGTCATGGCAGCCCTAGCAAAGCAATATACGACTTTCTCCGATCCTTCAACTTTTACTTGTGCACTTTACTTCTCCAGCTGTTCCCACAACTGGGTAAGGTCTAATTCTTCTAATAAATTCTTTATCCCATAATACTCATGGTGGTTCTACTTCACTGATTGAACCCAGATTGATACATAGCCATTAAGAACATGGACTTTAGAGCCAGTCTGTTCAGGCAGAGAGCCAATCTCTAAGTTTTCTGTGTGATCTTTGGGTTTTCACTTAACTTCTCTGCATCTCAATTGCCTTATCTGGAAAGTGGGCTGATAGTAGCAGACCCTTCCTTGCAGAGTTGGATTAAGTGAGGTACTACTGATGAAAGATCTAGGACAATCCTAGCACACAGATAACAATCAATAAGCACTGGTTAATATTATGATTTTGTTATTTGCTGCCAACCCAAGAACTAAAATCCTGAATCACATGTTTCTCTTTCCCTGGCCTGATTTGTTGCACATGTTTATCTTCTCTCCTAGATTGTAATACCTTGAAGAAAAATATAATTTATCTATGCATTCCTCCATCTGAAACTTTCATCTACCCACAGCAGGAGGCCCATGAAGGTCTCAGATGGGATGCTGGTCAAGTGGGAATTAGGGTTCCATTTGGTCCAAGGAAGGCATAAATAAGGTCTGTGGGGACCAGCCTCCACGCTGGCTTTCATGAACCTTGCCTCTTGGCATTACACCTTCTGCATGAGTAGGGCTGGCCTGTGTAACCTAAGGACAAGGTGATGAGTGTGACTTCCAAGGCCAGGTCATAAGAGGAAGAGAGGCTCTGCCGTGCTGTCTTGGATCACTCACTTTAGGGGAAACCAGCCACTGCAGCAGGAGGAAACTCAGGCAGGTCATGTCGAGCAACAAGGCCTCGTCCCGACAACAGCCCGCCTTGCCAGGCTCACCGGGCACCATCTGAGAAGCAGGTCCTACAGCCCCAGCCGAGCCGTCAAAAGACTACAGTCCCAGCAGAGATCTTGATCACACTATCCCATGAGAAACCCCCAGGGAGACTGTTCAGGTAAGTCGCTCCCAATTCCTGACCCACAGAAATCATGAGATCATAAATATTTATAATTGTTATAGAGAAAAAGAGAATATACCATTGAGACGAATACTGGCATCAGAATATGCCCTATTTCATCAAATACATGGTTAATATTTGTGTTATATATCCAGTGCTCACCACCTGGTACATGTCATGCTGAACACTTTCTACACATAGACTTACTGAATCCTCATAACTACCGGATTTGATGAATGATTGAAATCGGTTTGTACTATTATTAGTCTCATTATTCAAATAAGGAAACTGAGGCTTTAAAAGGCCACTGACTTGCTCAAAGTCAACCAGCTAGTTGGCAATGCAGCCAAGACTCACTCCACATCTCCAGACTCCCAGGTTTAGGGTCTCTTCACTGATATTCTATTATGTCTCTTTGCAGAGCTCACTGAGACCTTGTAACGGTATTGGTTTCCTGAAAACTCAAGGGAACAAAGCCCCTGGGCTGAGACTCCTTCTAGTGTACCTCCTGACCTGCATGATGCACACACTCTAGTTTGATATAGCCTGGACACAGCCTGCCCTGGAGATGCAAGGGCACCTACCTTGTCTCAGGCTTGTGTTGTTAACATGCCCCCAGGTAATCACACTGAAGTGCCCACAATTCCTTCCCCATCACTACACTCTGATTTCCCTCCTGGCTTACTCATTGTTCTGCTGGGGGAGAGGGATGGAGGATTGCTTTAAAAGCAATTTCACACTTCATTCCAGAGACCTGTTCTGCTTGTCAGTGGAGGATATGTCCAAGAAAATAATTAGTTCAAAAGATTATATTTCTTATTATGAGAACCAGTTGCTTGCAGTTTTAGAGCTACTTACATTCCCTTTGGGCTCTTCTTCAGTGCGTAAGCTCTTGGTCTGGCTTGGATTTCTTGCTGGTGTAGTTTTTGCTTGCTTATGGGGAAACAACGCCGCTTTACTTGTGTGATAAGCCAGTTTCTTCCTCTTAGCAAGCTTCCTTGACCACAAAATGTCTTAGCATGCTGCCTCAAGTCCTGTAGATGTAACATAGGAGAATGGAGACCATGCTATATTTTTATCTCCTTAACTTACTGGGGGATCAACAAATCTTTGTTGTTTTCTTCCTACTCATAAATATAACACAGAGTTGGTTGACATACAACTATTTCATAAAGACATAATACATAAAATGGAATTTTCCCAATCTCACACATTAGAGATTATCACTGTAAACAATTCAGAGCACATACATTCAACTTTGTTTTGTACATATATGCTAAAATATTTTATTTTCATTTTCTTATTTAAAAGACAAAATTTGTATTCATATTATACATACTATTCTCTCATGTTCTCTCTCTTAGTGACAACTCCTGTAACTATTATATCTTAGATGTTTCTAAGTTAGTACACATAGATTCCTATTCTTTTGAATAGTTACTGGTATACCATAATATGATCAATTAGTCCCATATCCAAGGACATCTGGGTTGCTTTCTTTCATCAGTGACTATCTGTGTAGGAATGACCATTCTTATTCATGCATTTGCACTTTTATAGGAGTGTTTCTGGAGGATAAATTCCTGTAAGGGGGAACTGTAAGACAGATTTACTAGCTACCTCCATTTACATTGCCACCGACAGTGTGTGAAGCTGCCTGTCCCTTTATACCTCACCAATATTGTGTATTAACTTTTCCTCTTTCCTCTTTGTGTTAGGCCTCTTATTACAATTAACATGGGAGAGAATAACAATAGCTTCTTCTCCTCCTTCATAGGTGGATTGAAAAAGAAATTCCCTAAGTGGTAAATAGAATACTGAGTTTGCCCAGGAATAATTAGCATTTATACAGTGCCTCATTCTTGGGACTAATTCACATTTACATGCACAAATGGAGATTTGACACTGGGGAGAATTTTGCATGCCTTTCATAGGAGCTTGTGTTCTGTTTTCCAGGGAGCCTAGTGACCTAGAGCCAAGCAGACCCTCTTAAGATACATTAACTTTTGGTGTCGAAGAATCACCTGAGAAGACTTAGAAAAAAATGGAGATTCCTATGTCTCCTGTTACCCATTTTGATTCAGGAGATCCCCGGCGGGACAGTTTTGTGCCTCGTGGACCTCAAGCATGAGAAGTTGAGGCAATCATATCCCTCAGTTTGGCACGCCGACATCACCACTCCAGGCAGAGCCAATTTCTTGTTTTATCCTGTGAGTCGCCTTAATCCCCATTGAGTCCGCAACTCCCCTCCCCACACTAAGCAAACATTTCTACATATAGGATGTATGTTCTACAATTTTAAAGTATCTTGAGAAAATATGTAGTGTGGTTTTGTGTGAATTTATATATAAAATATATATATTAAATAAACATGTTTACATGTAGTATATGTAGTATAAAAATATATATATGTTAGATTGTGGTATAGATTTTTATTTCTTCCTTTCTCCCTCTGCATTCTGTTTTTAAGATCTGTCCAGTGCACTGTGGTGCATCCCCCAGAATTTGTTACTTCTAACTGCTGATTTTGATTGACATATCCTTGAACACTTCCATCACCTTTTACTTAAGAACTCCCCCCATGATGGGCACTAGGTTATGTCCAACATCTCCCTCTGCTACAACAAACCAGGAGGCCATGAACAAACACGTGTCGGTGCTGAGTGAGAATTTCTGTTAGAAATGGCATAAAACTAAATGTGATGTATTCCCAGAGGAATTAATGTTTAAACAAAAGGGTACTAACAAGAAGCCTACACGTCAGAACATGCACCAGGGAGTCACTCCGGCTGGGAGGTGGAGGGAGGTTAAGAAAGAGTGGGCTGTGTGTCAAAAACAAATGCAGAAGTTTTAAACCAGCCAATAAAATTAAGACAAACGTAAAGAAAGCCTAATACAGATAGAACTTGCTTAGGGGACGTCCAGGAAAGAATGTAAATGCTGTAGAACTCAGCCAACGAGGAACCAGGGGAGGGACTTGCGTGTTAAGGAATAAAGTACTTGTTTTAACCCCCTGAGTGAGCCTGCTCGCTGGACACCCGATCTTGCAAGACAGCTATTAAAGCCTCCCTCCTCTGTTCTCTGACTCCGTGTCCACTTATTAAGTTCAGACTAGTGAGCACATTTCACACTTTCTCAGGGTTTTATGCCCGGAAGTTTGATTACTAGGGTTGGGCAGTTGCTTTTTAACTTCTTATCATGACAGTTTTCAAGAATACCCAAAATAGAGAAAATGGCATAATGAACCTCCCATAGGCCCATCTGCCAGGATTTTGAATTACCGATATTTTGTGGCACTTAGCTCTTTCTTTTGTTGTACTCTGTTAAGAAAAATCCCTGACATCATGCCACTTTACCCTAAATATTTCCATATGCAACTGCGAGGTAGGAAAAATAATTTTCCCTCTACCCTTTTAAAGGCTCTTGGCTGAGACCCCCTGTAATAAACAGACTAATGAGAAAAACAAATATAATTTCATAATACAAGAGCCCCATAACAAAAAAATGAGACTCAAAGAAATGAGCAGAACGGGAAGCTTTTATATCTTTTAGACAAAGAAACAATCAATTTGAGAAGAATTGACAAGACAAAGGGTTTTGGCCTTTGTGCAGTAAATTGGTAAAGAAGTAACAAGATTTGTTTATAAAGCCTTCTCCAACCTCAGCTCTCTCTGTCTGGTGATAAGGATGCCTTCCACCCTCCTGGCACAGGGATGGTACCTTTTATGAGATATTCATCTCCTGCTGTCAGGGAGGCCAAAGAGGACTGAGTGTTCTTGCACCAGCTATTTCTCAAGTACCTTTAATTCAAAATAATCAGTGTGCTAATGTGCCACATTTTGGGGTAGCATATTCTGCTCCCTTTCACATCTCTAATACATAAGGACTTTTTTTTTTTACATACCCTCAACATTATTGTCACAAAATTTTCTTGATATATTTTTAAAACTTTTTTTTAGCTTTACTGAGGAATAAGTGACAAATAAAAATTGTACATACTTAAAGTATAAAATGTGATGATTTGCTATATATCTGCACCATGAAAAATTAATGCTTTTTTGTGGAGCCCCCAGGCACATAAAATTTAATAAAATGTATATGCTTTTTCTATTAATCTGCCTTTTGTAAATTTAATCTGCAAACTCTAGTCACTACACTTAAGAGAGTCGAGGAAAAGTTCTTTCCTCCTCTACAATGCCTGTACTGTCGCTGAACTTCAGACACTGGCAGGGATTCAGAACACAGGATGAATCAGGTTATATTTCCTTCCTTTCAGGAAAAGATCAGCTGAACACAGGATTTCTGGGCTGAGTTTTGAAAGGTGATTCAGAATTCAGTGAGTAGAAAATGGGGCCTGGGGTAGAGGTCCATCTCATGTGGTAGGCCCTGCTTAAATAAAGACTGAGGTGAGAAATAGATATGAATATTAAGTGAGCTAATAGTGCCTGGTATACAGTAGGTGCTCAGTAGATGTTAATTTTCTTTTTTTCTTCCTTCTTCTCTGGCAATTAACCCAGCTGATACTGTTAGTATTTCTTTTAAAATTGAGAAATTGCTATCGGTGCTTAGCTATTCTAGGTGTGATCCATGGACCAGAAGCCTTGGTATCACCTGGGAGCTAGTTAGGAATGCAGCATCTCAGGCCCCACTCCAGACCTGCTGTGTCAGACTCTGCACGTTAAGATCTAGGTGATCTGTCGGCACATTAGGATTTGAGAAGCCAATCAAAGGCTTACGGAGTGGGAACAATTTCACTGACAGATGGAAGGGAGATTCCAGAAAGCAGAGACCTTCGTGGAGAGCTATGAAAATGCCACAGCAGGGGAGGGGTGGCCAATGCCCGTGACGTGCGTGGTTGCTTCCAGGCTTCAGCAATAGGTGTCCTTCATGCTCAGTCCTCTCCCACCAAGCAGCCCCTGCTGGTCCTGTTCTTAACCTGGCTCTGTCTTCTTACAAATGTCTTCTTGGAATTTAGGAAGGAAGCAAAACTCTGATGCCACTACCAAGAGACATAAACAATGCCAGGCCTCCTTTAAACAGGATTAGGCAGCTCCTACCAGCAGCTGAGCATTGTTAAATGAAATTCCTTAGCGGAGCCGCTGGGTTAATGGATTTCTGCTAAGCACCATGGCAGCTTGGAACAATCAGAGCTGAAACCCAATTTTCATGCAAGAAAATTACTAGAACCTACAGCCTAGAGGGCAGGAGCTGGCACCCTCCCTTGAGCAAGGTGGAAGGAAAGAGAGATAAGCTTCCACTTCTCACAGGCAAGGTTAAAGGACTACAAGGAATTGGTGCCCAACCAGCCCATGGTTTGTAAAGTATCCACTGGTTCTGGACCAGACTTTTTTCTCATTTTGACTATATTCTGTTCTTCCCCCATCTCTCATTTACACAAGTTAGATAATTAGGTAGATAATGTCAAGAAGAAAATTTTTTCCTTTACTCCTTTATGGTCAGAATTGTGGGCCTGTGAATAAACTGGCAAAAGACAGATGAACCAGAGAAGAGACAAAATGTGTTCATGCAAGTACATGGCAGTTTACAGAAAACGTGGCTCAAAGAAGCAGCTAGAATTTAAGACTTACATACCATTTTAATAGGAGATGAGCACTTATGGACAAATAAATGCCGTTTGGGAAAGGTAAACGGGCCTTTAGGAGAGTAGACAGGAGGAATGATAGTTTTGTGACAATGTTTTTGCAAAATCTCATCTCATTGTCAACTTCTCATCTCCCCCAGTCTGTCCTTCCCCACTGTGGGAAACCTCCTTTGATGGGGGATTTAAGGCAATTGAATTCTTTTGGAAGGTTCTACTTTTAGACACATAAAAGGGGATCAGACCCTGTCTCGCCTGAGGATTTCAGCCCCCAGCAAGTTCACTCTGGATTCGGTGATAGGGGACCGACCGTTCTTGGGGTAAAAGGGTTCATTCCTTTATTCTCGGGGTGGCAGGTCAAAAGTTAGAATCCCGTCTGCCTCAGGGCAAGCCCACGCACAGCAAGCTGCTCTCTACCTCGCCTCGGGTCCTCTCCTCCTCCTCTCAGCCCCAGACCACTAGGTGGAGCTCTTTGTAGAGTCAATACTTACTGCCCACAGGGGTGCGAGCCCGTGCCTGCGAGTGTGCATGTGAACAGTAGGCAAGACCGGGGTCAGGTGAGAATCCTGGCCATGGAACTTTCATTTTCCTTACAGACCCTTCTTCTGTATCTTGATCATCAAATGTCTTAAGCTCAAAATAATTTTTATGCCACAGTGAAGTATTGTGGATCTCGTCAATAATTAGGAAGATAAGGGAGCATATAAAAATGAACACACACACTATTTTTCACACACACACACACACACACACACACACACACACACACCACCCACTATTCATACTAACTGGAAACGACTGTTAACATTTTTTTATGATTTGTTTTTCAATGTCTTTTTATTTTTTTGGCACAGGGTTGAGATCATGTTATATATATGGCGTTGTTATTTGCTTTTTCAATGTAACATTTTCAGCTTAGCATTTGAGAAGTTTATAGGAGGAAAACTTTTTAATTGTAATTTAAAGATTATGAAATCTTTCAAACATACACTGAAGTTCAGAAGATAATATAACAACCATCCACAGATCTACTGCCAGGATTTACGAGACATGAGCGTTTTGCTGTCTGTTTGGGATCACTCAGAATAAAAGTCACAAATGCATTTAATGTCTCTCCCCTTCCCCAAACCCTCCTGCAACCTTCCGTTTCCAAGAGATCCTCCTAAAATTAGTATGTTTTAGTCTCAGGC
Source organism: Manis pentadactyla (assembly GCF_030020395.1). NCBI lineage: Eukaryota > Metazoa > Chordata > Mammalia > Pholidota > Manidae > Manis > Manis pentadactyla. The sequence goes on along the minus strand of NC_080032.1, from coordinate 37,727,375 downwards.
CTATTTTTTTTTCAATTTATATAATTTTTTTTCATATCATTAAGCTACAATGACATGAAGAACATTATGTTTACTAGGCTCCCCCCCTTCACCAAGTCCCCCCCACATACCCCTTCACAGTCACTGTCCATCAGTGTAGTAAGGTGCTGTAAAATCATTACTTGTCTTCTCTGTGTTGCACAGCCCTCCCCGTGCCCCCCGCACACCATACATGCTAATTGTAATGCCCCCTTTCTTTTTCCCCACCCTTATCCCTCCTTTTCCACCCATCCTGCCCAGTCCCTTTCCCTTTGGTAACTGTTAGTCCATTCTTGGGTTCTGTGATTCTGCTGCTGTTTTGTTCCTTCAGTTTTCCTTTGTTCTTATACTCCACATATGAGTGAAATCATTTGGTACTTGTCTTTCTCCGCCTGGCTTATTTCACTGAGCATAATGCCCTCTAGCTCCATCCATGTTGTTGTGAATGGTAGGATCTGTTTTTTTCCTATGGCTGAGTAATATTCCATTGTGTATATGTTCCACATTTTCTTTAGCCATTCATCTACTGATGGACATTTAGGTTGCTTCCATTTCTTGGCTATTGTAAATAGTGCAGCAATAAACATAGGGGTGCATCTGTCTTTTTCAAACTGGAGTGCTGCGTTCTTAGGGTAAATTCCTAGAAGTAGAATTCCTGGATCAAATGGTATTTCTATTTTGAGCATTTTGATGTCCCTCCATACTGCTTTCCACAATGGTTGAACCAATTTACATTCCCACCAGCAGTGTAGGAGGGTTCCCCTCTTTCCACAACCTCACCAACATTTGTTGTTGTTTATCTTTTTGATGATGGCGATCCTTACTGGTGTGAGGTGATATCTCATTGTGGTTTTAATTTGCATTTCTCTGATGACTAGCAATGTGGAGCATCTTTTCATGTGTCTGTTGGCCATCTGAATTTCTTCTTTAGAGAACTGTCTATTCAGCTCCTCTGCCCATTTTTTAATTGGATTATTTCCTTTTTGTTTGTTGAGGTGTGTGAGCTCTTTATATATTTTGGATGTCAATCCTTTATCGGATCTGTCATTTCTGAATATATTCTCCCATACTGTAGGATACCTTTTTGTTCTATTGATTGTGTCCTTTGCTGTACAGAAGCTTTTTAGCTTGATATAGTCCCACTTGTTCATTTTTGCTTTTGTTTTCCTTGCCCAGGGGGATATGTTCATGAAGAAGTCACTCATGTTTATGTCCATGAGATTTTTGCCTATGTTTTTTTCTAAGAGTTTTATGGTTTCATGACTTACATTCAGGTCTTTGATCCATTTAGAATTTACTTTTATGTATGGGGTTAGACAGTGATCCAGTTTCATTCTCTTGCACGTAGCTGTCCAGTTTTGCCAGCACCATCTGTTGAAGAGACTGTCATTTCCTCATTGTATGTCCATGGCTCCTTTATCGTATATTAATTGGCCATATATGTTTGGGTTAATGTTTGGAGTCTCTATTCTGTTCCACTGGTCTGTGGCTCTGTTCTTGTGCCAGTACCAAATTGTCTTGATTACTATGGCTTTGTAGTAGAGCTTGAAGTTGGGGAGCAAGATCCCCCACTTTATTCTTCCTTCTCAGGATTGCTTTGGCTATTCGGGGTCTTTGGTGGTTCCATATGAATTTTTGAACTATTTGTTCCAGCTCACTGAAGAATGCTGTTGGTAATTTGATAGGGATTGCATCGACTCTGTATATTCCCAGGCCTATTTTTAACTTTTTTCAATAAAATGCAACAGTGTTTCTTGAGATTTTAAACTTTACACAAAGATATTTATCTCCTTTTGCAACTTGCTTTTTATCATTGAATATCAGGTCATCTCAGAGAAGGAATTTTTTTTTTCCATTTAATTATACAAGTGGAAAGCAGGTACCCATTGTTCTGTTAGAAAATGTCTTACTTTTGCAAAGGCCCTGATTTCCATGCAACAATGTTTCTTGAGATTTTAAACTTTACACAAAGATATTTATCTCCTTTTGCAACTTGCTTTTTGTCATTGAATATCAGGTCATCTCAGAGAAGGAATTTTTTTCCATTTAATTACACAAGTGGAAAGCAGGTACTCATTGTTCTGTTAGAAAATGTCTTACCTTTGCAAAGGTCCTGAGCTTCGAGCTAACAGCAAATAGAGTTAGGTATCTATCTGAATACATTCATTGACAGGGGACTCCCTGAGCTTTCTGGGAAAAATACAAGCAAGCTCAAGACCCCCTTCCTTTTATGGTTCAAGTTGTATAGACACATTTACTGGACCTCAGTGACCCTGGCAGAGGCCAGGTGGCAGAAAATACCAACAGAGAACTCTGAGGGGGCTCACCATAAAAGTGGGGAATCTAAATTGAGAGTCGGATTTCAAAGCAGTCCTTACTTTTACTTTTTTATTTTTTTGTATAAACTAAAGGATGGACACTGTATGCAAAGAAGTGGGGCTCAAGTTTCACCACAGCTAGCTGACCTGGCTCTTGGGCAGGCCCTGGGGGTGGGGGTGGGGGTGGAGTGGTGTCAAGGGGTGGTGTGTGCATACATGTCAAGAACCAATCCTACAAGCAAACTTCCCTGAATCACCCTGTGTAGTAGTGACTCTGTAATGTAAGGATCTTGTCTCCTACAGCCAGATGCACGATGTGGCAACAGACAGCTTCTCAAAACATCCCTGACTGGCAGAGGTGCTAGACTTTCTGTTTTGCCTTTGCAAAGTGGTAGTGCTGAGCTCCTGGTGCCCTGGGACTAACCTTGGCAATGGGGTCTCAGAGAGTGAAGGATAGGATTTTCTTAATCAGATCCCATTGGTCTTGTGCCAATAGATTTGAACATTTAATGAAACATGATCCATCCATACATTTTCCAACACTCATGTGCAAAAAATGACTTGTGCAGCACGATTCCAGTCCCAACAGCTGAAAACACCTGCAACGTCCTTTAATACTAGAATTGATAAATAAGCGGTAAAAAGTCCCCACGATGAGGTTCTCTTACACCAATGGGAAGAAGCAACCTACAACCATACAGACACATTGATGAGCCTCACAACGGCAGGACTGAATGGAAGAGAGCGCATACAAAGGAGCATGTACTGTAAGATTCCATTTGTCTGAGGTTGGAAAAGAGGCAAAACTAATTTATGCTGTGACAAATAGGGCTTTGGTTGCCCTTGGCATGGGGTTATGGGCAGAAAGGGACCAAGAAGGACTCAGCTGGGGCCCTGGTAATAACTTGTGTCTTGATTTGGGTCCTGATTAAAAAGGTACATTCAATTTGTGAAAATTCATCAAGATTGACCCTATGTCCAATTTTCTGTATGGCTATCATCATTTCGAGAATTTTTGAAAAAGTGCCTTCATTTTGTATTTCAGGTTGGTGATGGTGAAGTGGACCCCTACACATAAAGGATGGTCAATGCCTTAAATTTACCCATCACAGCCTATGGCCACTGGGTAAAGATCAAGACACACTTCCGTTCCTCTCCCTGACACAGCTCCCTCTCAAGATTTAAATATCTTCTCAAAGACAATATTGTGACTTTTCTCCATCTCCACACCCCTCCCCCAGCCTTCTCTGCAGCTTTATGTGAAAATGCTAGACATCTGTTTCAAGAGATGAGCAAGCGTGTATGGGAAGTAAGGCGTTCTCAATCCCCAGTACATGACTCCGGGGGTAAATCGGTAGATAAGTGGATGGTCCACCGCACAGACATTTCCCAGAGGAGACGAGGCCCGGCTATGGCGTGGTTGCATCTGTATTTAGCAGCCAGAAGTTTGCCTCATTCAAGTCTCCATGTATACATTTTAGGAAGTCTGTTGTTGCTCACCCAAGAGATGTATGCAAGCAAGACTCCCTCTTCCTACATTAAGGTCCTGCTTTCCCCTGGATGCTATGTGCTCCTGTTCCATGCTTTCCATTTTCTCTGCATTTTCAACCTGGCTGTTGCCTCTGCTGAACCTCCTTATGTGTTTTTTTTAGACAGTCTCTGTAGATAATTGATTCTGTACCAAATGCTTGCCTTGATTATTCCAACAACTCCAAATTTGCTTATTGGATTCCTGTTGCTAAACCTCTTTCTTGTCAATCCCTCACTAAAAGATGTCAAAACAAGTTGAAAATATTCTTTTGAATGCATAGAGAAATATTTTCTTCCCCAATGAAACATGGGTCCGATGCCTGGTACCTATTTCCAGTGAAATGTGGGCTTTGGCAACTTCTAAATGTAAAATGTACTGACATACAAAGGTTACCACACATTACTGGAACAATGAAGTGCTAGTAATTCCATTTGTTCTTTGAATGAAACATCTACATTATTACATTGTTCCCACATTGTGCTTGACACATAATATATTCTCATTATATGATGAAGAAAGAAAAAGAGGGAATGAAGGAATATGAGGTGAAGTATCTAATCATAGTCAGTCTTTTCTCACATTTCAAAATCAACTTGTTTAGCAATATATCTGTAAAATAATTATTCTGCACAGCATAGCCTCTTGGGTATTCATAATGCACACAAGAATACCGATGGTGCTGGGAAGTCCCGCCACAGAGAAACATGTTTGATTTGGTGTTCCCAGAGTATTCCACAGAATCTTTTTAGTATCCTCTATTAGACTTATTATATCATCTAATCACGTCCTACAGGACCAGTGTTCTTCAGTATATACTTTGGCAAATGCTGCTTTCGCTCAACTGGGTATGATTCAGAGACTGCCAGTCTGAATGTCCCCATGCAAATAGCTTCTGCAACCATGGTTCACAACCACATGACTGTCCCTGAGACAGCTCCAAGAGCGTCCTGATCAAAACACTTGCTCGTATGAAGCCAAGAGCATATGACTCTATTATACTACATATAGTGTGCATATTAAACATACTCTGAGCTGGTCTTCTTGTGAGATGCCATTGAATGTCGGTGGTTTACAGACAAAGTGACAACTAGCCGGTAGGACTGCGATAATTTGGTGTATAATAGTCCCCTCTGGAGGTCATTACAAATAAGCCAAATGATTGACAGACACATTTACTTGTGTGTCATCTGATCCTGGAATTTAGATCCATTCTGTGTCATTAATTTAATACAGCAAAACAAAGCATTGATTACCTTCCTCAAAATCAACTGGAAAGGGCCATATTTAGTAAGGAGGAAAGCAAGTAATTACTGAAACCAAAGTTGCCAGCTTTCAACAAGCCAATGATAAAAGCAACCTGAGGCTCCCTATAGAAAAAAGAATGAAAAGTTGGCTTGGCTGTGACATCTCTCATACCAAGACGAGGGAGGCAGGATGTGATCTCTCATGAGGGTCTTTTTTACTGCTTGGGGTTTGGGGTTTTTTGTCACCAGAATGAGACTCTACGAATAGCTTCAGCGTGGGGATGCACTGACATCTAGTGGACAACTAGATAATTGACATTTTGGCCACAAATGACACTAAGAATTAGTACACTACCTAGTAATGGTATTTGAGAAAACTCAAGTCAAATAAAATGTAAAGGGTAAATATAGATTTTCTTTTTTCTCCTGGTTGAATCCACTTCATTAAATTCATACTTATGTTAATATTATATTTTGAAGTCTTTGAAGCCCCATTTCCTTGTGAAATACTGGTGCATAACTGGATGCCTCCCAGAATTAACAAGTTTATAAGTAGGTAAAGGCAGAATGCCAGAAACATCCAGAAGATGGCATAAAAGTTGTCCATTTTATATTTTGTTTGTTTATTTACCGAAGTATAGTTGATACACGGTATTTTATTGGTTTCAGATGCACACATAGTGACTCAACAATGATATACATTACAAAATGCTCACCATGATTAAATATAGTTACCAACTGTCACCATACAAAGATAGTACAATATTATTGACCATATTCCCTATGCTCTACTTTTCAACCCCTGTAATTTATTTGATAATTGGAATTTTGTACCTTTTTATCCCCTTCATCTTCTTCACCCATCCCCCATGCCCCATGGCAACCACCAGTTTGTTCTTTGTATTTATGAGTCCATTTCTTTTTTGTTTATTTTATTTCTTTGAGTCCACATTTAAGTGAAATCATATGGTATCTGTCTCTATCTATTTCACTTAGCATAATACCCTCTAGGTCCATCATGTTGTCGCAAATAGCAAGATTTCCTTCTTTTTATGGCTGAGTAATATTCCATTGTATATATGTACTGCTTCTTCTTTATCCATTTATCTATTGATGGACACTAAGATTGCTTCCATATCTCAGTTATTGTAAACAATGCTGCAGTAAACATAGAAGTGCATACACCTTTTCAGATAAGTGATTTTGTTTCCTTCAGGTAAATTTCTAGAAGTAGAATTACTGGATCATATAGTATTTCTATGTTTAATTTCTTAATAACCCTCCATATTGCTTTCCAGAGTGGCCGAACCAGTATACATTCCCTTCAACAGTTACCTTTTCTCTACATCTTCACCAACACTTGTTACTTCTCAATTTTTTGATACTAGCCATTCTGACTGGTGTGAGGTGATATCTCACTGTAGTTTTGATTTGCATTTCCCCCATAATTAGTGATGTAGAACATATTTTCATGTACCTTTGGCCATCTGTATGTCTGATATTTATTCAGGTCCTCTGCCCATTTTTTAATTAGATTATTTGGGTTTTCTTTGGTGATGAGTTGTACAAGTTTTCAGGTATTTTGGATATTATCCCCTTGTCAGATATACCACTTGCAAATATATTCTCCCCTTCAATAGGTTGGGTAATTAAGGCCATTTTAACAATATTAATTCTTCCTATCCATGAGCATGGAATATCTTTCCATTTATTTGTGTTATTTTCAATTTTTTTCATCAGTATCTTATAGTTTTCAGTCTACAAGTCCTTGGTAAATTTATTCGTAGGTATTTTATTCTTGTGAATGAGATTGTAAATGGCATTGTTTTATTTTACTTTCTTCTAGGTCATTATTAGTATACACAACAGATTTTTGTATATTGATTATGTTTCCTGTGATTTCATTGAATTCATTTATTAGTTATGATAGATTTTTGGTAGAGTCTTTAGGTTTTCCTATCATTTTATATATTTTTGGAAAAGAAATGTATTTTGTCTTATTATCAAATTTACATGAATTAGTAAGTTCTAACACCTCCCACTAAGGAATTTGAAAATTCTAGAAGTTTGGTCAAAATATTATGTAGCTGAGTATAATTGTCCCAGATGCAGCTGAAAGAAGGGCATTTCAAGTTCAAAGAGAAGGTTCGTTTGTCCAGTTTCCCTTGCATTACTGATCAAGAGAGTTTGTGAAATAGATTTTGCTTATCTAGTTTATTTAATGATATGATGTAGGAAGTACTTGGTGATAAGATGTGAGGAGAAAAATAGACATCTGTCTCTTCTACTCTTGCTCATTAACCAACTGAGAAATAGATAAAAGGAGAGCATCAGACAAAGATATGAAAATCCAAGTTTTACATGTGGTAAAGCAAGTTGGAGGGCACTGCTCCTTCTGTGGCCAACATAGATCTTTCCATATTGCCTTTCCCGCCTAGATCAAATTTATGCTGATATAATTACAGTGCTCCTGCCCAGTTCTTGTGTAGTTCCTACTTTTTCCAAAGTTATATGGATTACTCACAATTTCCTGTATCTGTCCTTCCCTAATATACAATGTTAAGAAAAAATTATCCAAAACTTGGATAAGATAAAGGGGAAGTGGAATGTCTTTTCAATGTCACACTAGAACTTTAACAGCTCTACACGAAAGATTGTTTAATTTTCTAAGAGAATGTACCTGCATTTTACTCACAATTTATTACTGGAATAGAGCTCAACCACTATGAAGTTACATGTTAATTTGTGGAGTTCTGTACTGAGACTGAATACAGAAATGGACAGTGGCCAGACTGTATGTAAAAATAGAGCTCTGCCCCACAGCCTGCAGAAACAAGACCAGGAAACTGACCGATTATCTTCAGCAATCAGCCCAGGAAGCCAGCCAGTTATAAGTCAGACTTGTAGGAGATCAGACAACTCCAGTAACAATCCAGGAAGCCAAGCAACCCCTAAAACATGAAGTCCAAAATGACTAAGACTGGATATAACTGACAGCTTTCCTAATTTTTATCCTTGTTCCCATCTTAGGACCAACCATAAAAAGCCAAATACACATCCTAACCAATGACATACAGAGCCCTGCTTCCACTTAGCCCATCTATAGCTTCCCCATGCCAATAGCCTCCAATTAGGGCATTCCTGTAACCTCCCCCTGTGGCCTCTGTAAGGCTCTCCCACTCTTCTGCATACTATTAAGTCTTCTAAAATGCAAGTGACAGTGGCTGACCTCCTTGCCACAGCAAGCTCTGATCTAGAGACTTTGCTTGCTTGGTTGGTCTTCATTTATTTCCACAGCCCAGTAGTCCCCCTTCGCTGGGGAGCACTGTAGTGCCACACACCAAAGATCATGGATGTACACATCTAACAAGGAGGGGAGAATCTAGTCTGGGCTACAGCCAGAGCAAAACTGCAGAGGAGGAAAACACACTGTTGATCAGTTCTCAGAAGTGCTGGCATCCAGTCACAGACTAGTTGTGGACGATGGCAAACAGGATAATACTTATTTCCCAGAGTGAAGGGCCCAGCACTGATTGGATCACAGATCTTGAAGACCTTTGGAGCTATCTGGCAGAGCAAAAGTCGTAATTTCAAAAGTGATTTGCAGGTACATGTGAATCAAACTTTAAGCCCTGTGTCAGCCTCTGTAATTCAAATCTCAGGATGTGTCAGCGTAACTAGGCATTTGCCCTATTGTTGTACTCCAGTTCCCAGAGGTGCTGAAGGAGCTGGACGTCAACCACGCCCTTCAGGCAAAGCCTGTGTCCTTGGGATTACAGGACATGTATATTCTGAAAATACTAAATCAGTACACTGAATAATATTTCTGAAAATCTTATTAGGCAAATTCTGAGTAACATTCATAAAACTGATGAAATTAAAGCTAACATCTAACATCATTGATATGCCTTGTACATCTATCCCATAGTTGTCAAGCATTGTCTATTAAAGTATCAATAGCTCATTGATTATGATAGATGGCTTATTAGGCTTAGATTTCATTTTCATTTTTATATGAATAAATTTGATCAAACTTTGAAAATGCTCTTACGTAATAGACAAAAATCCCTAATTTTGACTACCAAATAAGCTAGGCTCATGCTTCCCCAAGGAGATCACTAAAATAGTGTCCAATTACATGCTCAAATGCTGTAAATTTTTAGATGCTTACCAGAAAAATACTTCAGCTTGTCATCCAAGTTGTTTTTTTCACTCAACATTATGTTTGTGAAATTTTTCCACTAATACATGTGATTGGAGCTCATTCAGTGCTATGCCATTGTGTATTCCATTTTTAAAATGTATTCTTATATTAATATTTTTTTTCAGTTATTACTTCAGTTTGCCATCCCAAAATATTCTTTTTCCTTACCTTGTCATCTATCCTTACAAGTATTCTAAGGTCACTCCCTAGGAGACCTGCCTCATGGTTAGAGTTTATTCCTGAATTATTATAAGTATGTAGAGAGGAACTCGCTGAGATGATCTCTTACCTCTCCACAACATCCCATTCATGATAGAGGCCACGATGCTCTAGTCTGAGCCAGGCTTGGCAGGTCTTAACCAGCTTGTTCATGCATCTATGGTCAGTTAATGGGAGGCTGACTAGTGTTAGATAGTCTCACTTACATTTCTGGAGGTAGGGTAGCTGTCGGATGGGCCAATGAGCATTTGGGCATATGACTCTCATCCTCCAGTAAGCTCCAAAGACAGGGCATCAGGCTGGGACAGAAGCTCCCAAGGTCGTCGAAGTATAGGTATAAACTCTGAACTGCCACATCACTTCCTTCACATTTTATTGGACAAAGCAGAACATACAGCCAGCTCATGTTCAAGGGTGATAGTCCAGCTATTTCTATTTAACAAACCACCTCAAAATTTAGTAGCTTAAAACAACAATCATTTATTTTGCTCACAAATCCATTTGGTCAGGGATTGGTGGGGACAATTCGTCTCTGCTCCACTAGATGTCAGCGGGGAGGCTTAATTAGGACTGGAGAACCTACTTCTGAGAGGGCTGTCACATGGCTGGCAAATGCCTCTGTCTGTGAGATGCTCAGGGGGCAGATTAGCTTCCTTTCAGTATAGTGCCTTGGTCCCAAGAGAAAGCATCACAAGCGACAGGGAACAGCAGCTGTTAGTTTTTTAAGGCCTGGCCCAGAAACCGGTATAGTATCACTTCTACCATATTCTTTTTAACAAGCAGTTACCACCCAGATTCAAGGGGAGGGAGCACAGGTCTGCATCTTAAAGGAATGAGTGACAAAGAATTTGGGGGCTATTTTTAAAACTGCCATAGGCAGGCTTTAAACTCCACCCTTGATGGAAGAGATGATAATGTCACCTTGTAAAGGGCATGAATACTAGAAAGGTAAAGAATTGTAGCCATTTTCACAATTAATGCTAGCAGGGAGGGGAAGAGATTTCTGGTTCAATGTTTCTTCTGCTCCTTTTAACTAAGCTATTATTTATTGTCTCAGCCTTATGTTAGATAGCTCTTATCAAAAGGTAAATCTAGAAATGCTACTCTTATTCTTTAAATGGCTTAGGGGATTTTATATAGAAAGGCTTTATAAGTGCCTCTCTTTTATTTCTAAGTAAATGTTAGTACTTTAGCTCCCCTTCAAAGAGGTGAAATCATGTTTTATTGATGGGATAACTATAATGCAACAACAGTGCAAGCAATCATCTTATTTCACTCCAAGAGATGAACATAGCCTTTTTTTGCACACAAAAGACAGTGAAGTACTCAATTACATCAGTGTGATCAATGTAAAACTCTCTCCTCCATATGAACTGCAGTCATTGATTAGACATGGGGCAGGAAACTTTGTGAGCTGTGGCCACACTGAATTTTCTTTAGGCTGCCTTCTTTGTGCCTGATGATCCAGAATTGAAATGACCTAGAGGCCAGCCAAACAGAATTACCCATTGACTTTACCCAACCATGTTTATACTTGCTCATACATGACTCCATGGGGCACAACCACTTCTTGGGGAAGGAAATTATAAATTGCACTCATCAATTACACTCCCAAATCCTTGTTTCCCTTTCCTAGGTAGCACCCTGATTTTAGGAAAAAGATCTGACCTCCTGAAAGTCCTAAAAATTAATCTGTAGCACCCACTTAGTTTGGTTTTATAAGCCTAGTTCGTATGCTCCAAGCAAATTCCACCTCCTGAGGAGCATTAAATAGTAGCACTTATGATGCATTGAGCCCTAGATTGAGACAGTTTGAGTCGGTCTCTGTATGATGAGCTTTTCAATTACTTTCAGATAAGACTGTATTTGGCAACAAGTAACAGAAAATCTTATATATAGTAGCCCTTAAAAAATATTTTAATTTTTTTTAATGCACAAAGAAGCACAAGGATCTGGCAGCCTCATGATACAGTCAGGCATCTTTGCTGCCTTCTGTTCGGATGTTCTCATTTCATGGTCTTCCTCCTCATGTTTGTTACCACAATGCTGCAATTTGGCTTCTCTTCTTCTAGACTGAAGCTGCTATGTGGTCTTCTGGGGGAGTCTGAGATTGCAGACAACAAAGAGGAGTCACAGCAAGCAATGGAGAAACATAAGGCAGAGCCTAGGGATTTTGCACACCTTGGTTAAGCCAATCCTGAGGACACTCTTAAAGTATATCTATATATATATGTGTGTGTGTGTGTGTGTGTGTGTGTGGCCTTTCAAGTTACATGAACCAATGCATTCCCTTTTCATTAAATAAATTGGGACTGAGTTTTTTTGTTCTTTGGAACTGAAAGCCACTTAGCTTATACAAAACCCCGTATTGCAGAAATGTGAAGGTTTCCAGATCTATCTTTTAAAAAAAATTGACAGAATACACTGCATTCACATAGCAAGCATTCATAGTGAGAATGTGGAATGTGAAGAACTCCAAGACTTAATCTGTGGGAAACTGCAAAAATGGTATTTAGAAAGGAATATAGCCTTGAATGTTTATAACAAGAATAGAGACTGAAATGTATTGAGCTAATCATCAGTATAAGAACTTAGAAAGAAAATGCAGAATAATTCCCAATAAAGAAAGAAAAGACCAAAGTTTATAAAACAGAAATCAGATAAAATGCAAAGGATTAAAAATCATAATGGAAATATAAAAATATTTATAGCTAAATTATAATGAAAATAACTATCAAAATTTGTGGATTGAAGCAAAATTGATATTGGAAGGAAATTTATAGTTGTAAATGCTTGTAGTTGGGGAGAAAGGCTGGAAGATAATTTTCTAGATATCCAACTTAAGAACTTAAAAAAGAACAACAAAATAATCCAAAAACTAAAAGGAAGAAGATAAAACCAAAGCAGGTCAAAGAACAGGATCAAAAAGTCAAAGACTGGTTCTTTGAAATAAATATTTGAAATGGAAAAAAGCCTAGCAATTTTAAGCAAGGGGGAAAAGAGGGAAGGGACAAAAATAAATAATATCAGAAATTTAAAAATGAACATATAAGTAGATTTAAAAGATTAAAAAGAGAACAAGATAGCATTATGAACAATTTTGTGCTAATGAATTTGACAACAGATAAAATAGACAACTTTTTGGAAACATATAATTTTACGATACTGATTCAATAAGAAATAGGGCCTCCACAGTACTAGAGCCACTGAGGAAAAGAATCAATAATTAAAGATCTTCTCACAGGCAAGATCTTTTATCAGGAGGATTCTATCAAAATTTCAAAGGATATATTATTCTAAAATACACAAACTCTTAAAGAGAATAAAAGATAAAATATTATGCCCAGCCCATTAAAAGTAGGCAGAATAACTCTGATCCTAAACTAGAAAAGAACATAAAAATGACCAGGCCCTTTTATTCATAGAATCTATTTGTAACCCAAAGGCAGAAAAGAATTTCTTAAATAAATGACAATCACTAAACATAATAGAAAGGATTGATAAATTCTACATCAAAATTAATATCTATTCATTGAAAAACACTATAAAGTACATAAAGACATCAAAAATTTGGAAAAATTCAAGATGACAAAGTATTAAAATCTAGAATGTAGAAAGAATTATTCTAATCAATTAGAAAACTGAACAAAACATTAAAAATGGGCAAAAGACATAAATTGGTATTTCATACAGAAAAGAATTACAAATTAGAAAAGATGATCAACCATATTCCCAAAGAAGGAAATACAAATGAAGATTATAAGATTTCATTTTAAATAGATTAGACAGCAAAATTTAAGAACCCTGATAATACTGTACCCCAAAGGATATGAGTCAATGAAAACTCTGGTGCACTTCTGATGAGGGAATGGGGTAAATTGTTAGAGTAACTGTGGCAAGCACTTTGGTCCTCTCTTGTAAATTTGAGCATTCACATTCCCTAAGACTCAGTTATTCCTTACTTGGTACACCCTAGAGAAACTCTTGCAGACATGGCCAGGATGCATTTACTAGAATGTTCATAACAGGATTGTAGCAAATAAGGGAATCCTTTAAAGTGTCCGTCAGTAGGAGAATCAATAGATAAATTATGGAATACTCACACTAGTGAATATTTTATAGCACTACCAAAGGAATGAACTACAGTTGTAAATAACAATAGGAATGAATCTTAAAAAAATTATTGTGAGAAAAAAGCAAGAGCTGGAAGACTAAATACTGTATGATACCTTTATAGACATCTTAAAGCAAGCAAAAGTATAAGCAAAAATACCATTTATATAAGCCCACAACAAATAAACAGGCTCACATCTGACTGTATTAACAGTATCTGAAAAATAAACAAAGGGTTTTAAAAGCAAAATTCAAGACAGTGGTTACCTCTGGGGTGGTTATGTAACAAAGTGAGGTGATATGGAAGTATATAAAGGCAGACTCTATAATATTGATAATATCCTAATTCTAAAGATGGATTATGGGTACAGTGCAAATGTTTAATTATTATGCTTTATAACTTACATATATGTTATACATATATCATTTTGTATATATCAAAGATTAGGTAACAATTTTTAGTTAAAGTGAGAGATAACAATTATCTGGAAGCAACCTATTCAACTGGAAGCTTCTGTAACAATGCTGGCTCCAGGACTACATAATCTCTTCTACAATTCATGCCAGAAGAATCAGTGTTCTGTTCTTTGAGCCCTCGTCATTTAAACACACCAAAATCAAGCTGGGAAGGATGGTTAGGAAGATGATCCACCGCACACGCCATCATCATCATTCAACATAGTATTAGAAATGTCATAAGACTGGGAAACAAAAATACAAGTAGTTAACTATTTGGAAATTAGATGATCAATTACACAGAAACTCAGGAGAATGAATGTGATGGTTAATTTTATATGGCAACCTGACTATGCATCCTGATACCCAGATATCTAGTTAAACACTATTTCTGGATGTTTCTGTAAGGGTGTACTGGAAGAGATGAGCACTTGAATTGGTGGCCTGAGTACAGCAGATGGCCCTCCCTCATGAGAATGGGCATCATCCAACTCACTGAGGGCCCAAATAGAACAAAAAAGTGGAGGAAAGCTGAATTCTCTCTGTCTGACTGAGAGACATTGGTTTTCTCCTTCCCTTGGACTGGAAATTACACCAGAGGGTGTCTGTTCTAGGGCCTTCAGATACGGACTAGCACCACACCACTGGTTTTCCTTAATCTCCAGCTTGCAAGCAGCAGAGTGTAGGACTCTTCAGCCTCTATAACCATCTGAGTCAATTCTTCACAATAAATCTCATATTCTTCATAATAAATCTCATTTATTTATATATATATCCTTATCTCCTATTGGTTCTGTTTCTCTGTACAACCCTCACTGATACAATGGGCAAATTATTAGAACTCCCAAGCTGAAAGAATTTTAAAGCAAACATCCATATACCCACCACTTAAATTCTACTGCTAATATTCTACTAGAATTACTTTATCACATATGTATCCATCTACCTCATCTATCAGCCCATCTTAGTTGTGGGATGCATTTCACAGTGCAGTTACCCCCTTAATATGTATACCATTAAAATTCAATATTTCTTTCCAATTTTTTTCCTTTCCAGGGCAAAATGCACCATAAGTACATTTTATGCAGGCAGAGAAATGTGCAAATCTTAAATGCACATGCACCAACTTTGACAAATGCGACACATTTGTAACCCAGACCTTTATCAAGATACAGAACACCACCTTTCCTAGTCAACCTCCACCCCTCACCACAGTCAGTTGGTTCTCATTTTTTCCCACCATAGGAAGATTTTGCCCTCCTAGAACTATATAAACAGAACCATGCAATATACAGTTCTTCCACTCAACATAATGTCCTCAGAGACATCTATGTTGTTGACTATATCAGAAGTCTGTTCCTTCACTGTTGAACAGCGTTCCATTATATGGCTATGCTATAGTTTTCTTATTCCTTCTCTTATTGATTGGGGGTGTTTCCAGTTTGAAGCTATTATGATTAAACTTGGACCTTATATTAGTTTTGTGTGAACATATGTTCCATTTCTCTTGGGTAAATATCCAGGAGGGAAATTGCTATGCCATTATGGTTAGTTAAAAGTTCAGTTTTGTAAGAAACTCTCAGATCTTTTCCAAAATAATTATGCCATTTTACACTGCAACCTGCAATTTGTGGTTGCTCCACATCCTTGTAGACATTTGTTATAGCCAGTTATTTAATTTGAGCCATTCTGGTGTGTGTGTAATGGTGGTTTCTATTTGCATTTCTCTGGTAAATAATTATGTTGAGTATATAAAAAATTACTTTTCCATGTACTTATTGGCAATTCAGTATCTCTTTTGTGGTTGACATGTCTGTTCAAATTTTTGCCCATTTTTAAGGCTCTTTACCTTTGGTTATTAAATTACAGTCATTTTTTAATATAGCCTGTATACAAGTCCTCTGTCAGGTTTCTGTTTTTTGAAAATTTTCTCCCAATTTGTGGTTCATATATTAATTTTCTTATTGGTGTCTTTGATGAACAAAAGTGTTTTATTTTGATTTTAGCTTTTGAATTGAGTTTTATGGTCTTATTTTATTTTGGATTAACTTTTGTCCTCAGTAGTATTTTTGAATAAGCTTGACAAACTGGATTTTAAATTTTATGAAAGAAATTTCCACAGAAAGCCAAGGTAATTTTTATAAGTAAGCAAAAAGATAGCTGACTTATCCCACCAGCAAGCAAGATATATCATGCAGAACTACATTATTAGTAATTAAGACATGTTACCAGCTCAAGAAGACAAAGATAGATCAATGAATATAACAGAGAGCCCAGAAATAGGTCCAAAGATGAATACATGAATTTTCATATATATGTGTATCTATGGGTATACAGCTGACTTGGCATCCCAAATTAGACAGGCTATGATTGGATGATTTAGTAAATGTAAAGATAATTGGCTCACTAGATGGAGAAAAACATGGCTGAATTCTGTATCACTACATGAACAAAACTCTGAGATATTAGAGACCTAAACTGAATAAGGTAAAAGCAGAAAATATCTCTGCAACTGTGGGTAGGAAAGGATTTCTTATCTAGGATCCAAAGAGCATACACCATAAGGGGAGAACCTAATTGATTTGGCCACATCAAAATTAGAGAATTTTCTCTAACAAAGGACACAAAATTGTCAGACAGGTTACAGAGAAGATTGAGTCATCTATAACTCATAGGCCATTAATAACTAGAACTATTAAGGAATTTTTGAAAGTCAGCAAAAGAAAGAAAAGAAAAATGGTCTATGCATATGTGCCTTAGTCCATTTGGGCTGCTATAACAAAGCACCATAGACTGGGTGGCTTATAAATAACAGAAATTTATTTATCTCAGTTCTGGAGGCTGAAGTCCAAGGTTAGGGTGCCAGCATAGACTCTGCTCAGAGCCCTCTTCCAGGTTGCAGATGGAAATTTATTGTATCCTCACATATGGAAAGTGAGCAAGACAGGTCCCCGACCTCTCTTTGTAAGGTCAGTAACCCCCCTGAGATCTATAGGCCAACACAACCCAACTATTTCCCAAAGGCCCCACCTCCAAATACCATCACATTGGGGATTAGATTTCAACATATGAAATGGGGAGTGGGGAGTGGGCAATAAACATTCAGTCCATAACAACACAATTAGGAGCTTCAGAAACTGGTAAACATGAATGGTTTTGAGAAATATGAAGACATACCCAATCTCACCATGAATCAGAGATGTTAAACCAAATAATAAGATTCGACTTTATGCCAGTGATACTGATGATAATAGAAGGTTTGAGACTATCAAATACATAGAGGTTATAAGAAAAGGGAATCCCTGTAAACAGCTGATAAAATTATTAACTAGTACAGACAATATGAAGAGCAATTTGGTATTATTCACGAATCCATAAGGAGACATGTGCAAAGGTGTTTATCGCAGCATCATTTGTGAAAGCAACATTCATGTCTAAAAGAATGGGGAAGTAAAATGTGACAGGCCCAAATGATGGAATGCTCTGCAGTAGTTAGGAGCGATAAGCCAGACTTACCAAGCACACATATTTCTTAAAAACATAACATTGAATGGAAGAAAAAAAACAAAGAGACAGTGACTTATAACTCAGTTACACTTATGTAAATTTAAATGTGCATACACAGCACCACACGTTTTCCCTGCTACACCAACATCTAAAAAAAACATATGAAGGAGAGTAGGAAGTTAATTTATTAAATATACCAGAGTGAGTGTCTAGGAGGCAAAATGGCATTGGAAGTGAGCATGAAAGGGACATAACGATGAAATGAAATAAAACAAAAGAGGAGCCTTGGCAGATTAAAGTGGGTAACATACCATCAGCTGAAGCATATAATCAAACCCTTTTCTGGGCAGTTAAGTCACATATACACACATATACACAATCATTCATAGGTATATTTTAAAACTACCTATGAATCTTTTGAGCCCTCTGATCTTACAGCCTTCTTTTTATCATCTTAACTGAAAAACTACTAGAGGAGACTGCCAAAAGTTCTGTTAAAATCGCAGAATAATATAGGGTATTTTCTAAGCTACCAAAACAGTAAACATATACTTAAAAAGTCATTGTATTGACTGACTTGCTTTCAGTGACCAAGTTAGCTTGACAGGATTTATACCAGTAATTGTCAAATTCTTCTCTAAATCCTCACAAACTGATCAAGTTGGTTAGGGTAAATGCATTCAAAGTAGCTTCATGATTTTTTTGCTAGCTCATTAATATTTGATGCATCCTTATACTACGGCGTTGATTATTCTTCACCAAAGGCCACAGCCTTTATAAAGGGCCTCAATGATTTAGAACAATACATAAAAATACAAACATAATGTGGAGACAGAACTAGCAGCAGAATATGAAACTACTGATTCACTATTCAGCTGACAGATTTAAAGGGGAATTACATGGGAATAGAGCGAATAAGAATCAGAGATGCAAATTCTAGCTCCCAATTGTCCACTAATGACCTCAATCTGTAAAATGGTACACCATTTGTCAGGATCAAATGAGATAATAGATGGGAAATATTCTGGTAAACTGCAGAGTGAGAAAATAAATGGATATTTTAATTTTAATCTCTAAAACTGTGGTCAAAGAAATAGAAGGGTGTATTAACTAAAATGTTTTTAGTTACATGTAAGAGGCAAACCAATTCCAACTGCCTTAAGCAATACAAGGAATTTATTAGCTCCACGGCAGGAGAGGGGATGCATGGGTTCAAAGGGTGGAGGCAGGGCCCAGCTCCCTGTGTTTGAGCTCCAGCCCCTCAGCGGGTTCTCCGCTCCCTGGTCACAAAGTGAGTGCCAATAGCTGCTAGGGTGCATGTTTCCTCGTGCAAATCTGGAAGAAATTTGGTCTGCAGCCCTGAGAGTTTAAATAAAACCCCTGAAATTAGGTGTCTTTGGCCTTTATTAGCCTGACTTAGGACAAGTGCCCGCCCACTGACCATCCCTGAGGCCAGGAACATGGGCCACACTGATGGGCTTCAAGCTAATCAGGAATTGTGGCCTAAGTGGCTGCTTTGCACAATTCCAGGGGCCGGTGTTCATACAGCTCTGAGAAATGGGTGCTGGAGAGCCAATCTCGACTGCTGTGGTTCTCTGGGACAAAAGTGAACATTTATCCTGGAAGTCCTTTGAGCTGGGACTAGCACACTATTATCACATCATGAATAGCAGGTCCAATCACCAGGGAAAATCCAAGATTTTGCCCCTTAATAATTTTCCTCAGCCCTGAACACTCTGCCCTCCCCAAATTCTCCTCTGAACACTGCCCCACCTTGGTGTGTGAGCCCTGAGACTAAGGAAGTGATCTCCACCCACGATGCTCCCTTCCCGAGCCCCTCTCCCTTGGCAGCTTGCGATGGTGAGGCTGACCCCCAACCCCCTAGTCAACCTTTTCGGGCAAACATCAAGTGTCTTTCAGTCCTAATCCCATGGGACCATTTAGAGTCACGGGATTTTACCGAACGCTCCCTTCTTCTCTTCCTTTTCTTTTTGGAGTCTAAGACCCAAGTCATAGTTTTCCTCCTCCCCTCTGGCTGGCTTCAGTTTCTTTTACTGACTCCTCTGCTTTGCCCAGTAAATGCCAATGTGTTTCCCGCCTCTCTTCATGTTCCTGTTCTCTTGTTATTTCAAGTTCTCGATGACTTTGCACGCTACCTCTGTGTCCGTAAGTCCCACAAACCCCTTCCTGCCTCCAGTTCCCTCCACGCATCTCTAGGGGAACACCCATAGATGCCTCAGCCTCAAGCATCCCGAACAAAGTTTATTGTTATTATGATTCTAAACACCTCAGAATAAAAGCAGACAGAAACCTACTACTCTCTGGATAAATGGTACTCAACCAGCAGTTCCCCAGGACAGGGCCCTCAGAATCATCAACACCTTTTTCTCTTTCACCTTCCATGGCAATCAGTGAGGTAGCTCTCTCTTTTAGCATCCTTGCTCATGTCCCCATGTGTGCCCCAAGTATCATCCAGATTAGTGCTCCCTCCCCCCAAGGCCTCTCTGCTTCCATTTGTGCATTGTGTGCACATCGAATGCAAAGAAAATGAGAATATTAAACAATCAGGTCCTACCACTCCTCTTCTTAAAACCCCTCCATGGTTCCCCATTGCATAGCAGACACTAACCTTCATCTAAAGAAGAATCCATGTGATCTAATGGACAGTAGCTGCAACAGCTTCCTTTAAATCAGTGAATGAGATAGAGTATTATAGCGGGTTTGATCAAATGCAGTTCCCCCCTGAACCTTTCTCTACATCTAGCACTGTACCTCTATGGCGGGTTATATCATTGTCTCATTTCTTGTTCACAATAGCTTTAGGAAATAGGTTTTCATTTATCCCCATTTTGTAGATAATGAAACTGAGGGGCAGAGAGATTAAGTAGCTTGCTGATGATCAAATAAATCAGTTATGGTAGCCTAACACAGGAGTTCACTTTTTAAATCATCCATCCAAAGGGCTATATATCTCCAGCTGGGCTGATTAACCTGTCCAGAGATAAGCCTAAAACTACATTGAAATTATTATACATATATATAAAATATCTTTCCTAGGGAGAGGATCCATAGCTTTCCTGGTTCTCAAGAGAAACCATGGCACAAACAAAATGGATAAAAAGAAGAAACAGATCTGCTATATGGCTGTAATTTCCAGGGGCTATCAAGTGCTTTCCAGAAATCTTTCTTGGATGATGTGAAGGTTGTAGGACTTGGAGCATTTGATGTTACCATAATCTGCTCATTTAAAAACCCATCATATCTACAAATTCTTCCCTGTATTTATTAAACCTCCTCCCACCAGGGTGTGGACGTGGTACTGGCAAGGTAAGAGTGGCAGTTGTCCACAGAGCTGGGAGCGACAAGAGTCCCTCCAATCTAGAGGTCAGGCATGCAGTTGAACCTGCAAGTGTGGGACAAGCTCACCTTCAACAAAGCATGCAGATAAGATCAAGCCTGAACCATAGGTAAGTCCTTCAGTAATGCCACTGTTGAAGCTCTGTTGTTTGCAGGGAAGTCAGAGTAACATTCAGATTCTCCCACATACAAGTGTCCTCAATTGAAGTGGTCATCTTCTCCAGGCCTGGATATTTGCAAAGTGCCCTGCTTGCTTTGATAAATGACTCTCTCCATAAAGCCAGTCTTGGTGATAATATGACAAAGCTCCTCTGTCCCTGTGTGTTAACAGGACAGCGGGACCATTAGCCATTGGCAAACATCCCAAAATTACTCTGAAGATGTACAAGAATTCTAATGAAGCATAAGCATTCATCAGAAAGGACCACAGTAGATTTTCCAAAGCTCATGTCCAGTACTTCTACTTAAGTATTATTCCTCTTTAAGAAATAAATACAGGCATTTACCATGCAAGGGAAAAAAATCCTTCTCTATTTTTCTTATTATTTCTGTATTCTCTAAATTTTAGGTTAGGAACTATTATATATATATATATATATATATATATATATATATATATATATATATAAGGGAAATACTATTGTTATAAGGGAAATGAACTCAAACAATATTTTAAAATTTTTCTGAAGTCATATATACTCTTGTGGTTCTCAAAGTGGTTCATTACCAGAATCATCAGGGAAATATGTTAAAATGCAGACCTACTGAATCAGAATGCCTAGTACTGATATAGAACCTGGACAAATGGCATCTCAAAATTCAGAAGTCATGGCCTTCTGCTCATGATGGACACAGTTGATTGCCTACCCAATGCATTTCTCACCTCTCCCTTTTTAATGGTACCCAGATTCCAGTTGGATAGTCACCTGTCCCCATGTAGCCCACATCTTTTTTTTTCCAGAATAAGCTGAGCCCTCCCCTTGCTCCTCCCTGGTTTGGATTAAATCTTAGCATGGGATGGTCATGTGACCTATGCAATCAGGGTTGATCTCAGGACTTTTTGATCAGAATGGCTAGACATAAACCCTCTACATTTCACTAGAATGGAAGAGGAACCTCATAACCCCAGTGCCTATAGTAGTCAACTTTAAACCATGAGAGGAACCAAGCTTTCAAGGAAAATGACCCCATGGAGGTCAGAGTAGGGGGATGAAAAGAAACTGAGACCTTGGTGCTACCATCAAGCTACTGGCCCAACCAATCATGCAGCCTTTATTGTCTCTGGATGTGGAGGTACATGAAACAATCCTCTTCATTGAAAAGGGAAATTGAAATTAGATTTTTTTCTTCCTCAAAAGATGATATCCTAACTGGCACACAACTCCTTACAGTCTCTGGGTTCAACTGCAACACTTCATATTAGCTACCTTAATTTATTCCAGCACATTTTGGGAACACCAGGATCATGTTCTAACTACTCTCAAGGCCATCAAGTAATATTCACTAAAAAAGAAAGAAGAAGAGAGATGGATGGAAGGAAAGGAGAGCAGAAGAAAGGAAGAGAAAAAGGGAGAGAGAAAGAAGGAAGGAAGGAAGGAAGGAAAGGGAAGGAGGGAGGGAGGGAAGGAGGAGAAAAAGAGAGGGTAAATGATGCAGCACATTTAATGACTGTCTCCCCATCAACAATCATGACAATATTTCTCTATAACAAACCCTGGTCTCAGTGTTCCTTACCCCCAAAACTGTCCCTAGGCTCTGCATGTCTCTTGGATCTACTGTTCCTGCTTTGAGACCTCTATTCTGGTTGCTTTTGACTTGGACTTTGCCTCTCTGCTCAGCCACTTTTGAATGAACCTCTTTTCAGACAGTCTATGTAATTTTTCAGTTCACTTTCACCCTAGACATTGGCTGTCAGATATGCTTAGTTTTCTCATTCATCTGCCATGAACTAGTCCCACTTCCCACAATGCCAAATAGATGAACCCTGGGAAACACCCAGTGGTCTGATAGAGAGATGACTAGCCTGGGCTAGAGATGCTAGAGAGACACAATAAATAACAAGCCTTAGTCTCTCTTAATAAGTAAAATGAGATCACTGAGTTGGACATTACTCTCAAATTTTTTTCCATAAGGTGTAACAAGCTAAAGACAACATTTAGCCTTGAAGTGTTCACAGGCCTAGCACTGACCAGGTTCTTAGAGGTTAGAGGTCTCAGTACTCACCACTTCCTAATAACACTTTCCTGTCTAACAGTTGAGCATGATCAAGCCCACTCCATGACTGTTAGAAAGGAGACACATATTTAACACTGTCCGCCTTATTTTCCAGAATGCAAGACACCTTGTACCTTCTTTTACCAAAAACACACCTCTTACTTTCCTTGCATACAGAGACGTTTCTCTTTTTATTTATAGTAGCTTGCATATTTTAGAATTTTTAACCTTGATTTCTAGTGGAAGTAAACAATTGTGAACTGTGTGTAACACCAGCATTCTCTAGATTGGCAACTGTATGAATACATTTCGTAGTTCATAGAAGCATAGGCTCCCTCATAATACAGTTTTTCAGTATGGCACAAAACAGGTTTACTAATAGATCCAAATGTCTTTAGTTCCTTTGTAATACAAACCAAAAGCATGTAAATCTATGTTTAGTAATTAATGTTTCCCTATTTTTTCTTATTTGGAAATGATCTAGGTATTCAATAAATTTAACTAAACATCATTTAACTTGGCAAAATCTTAAGGTTTCAAGTAATAAAAAACATTTTTGAAACTATTTTTTAAGTAGGCATATCATAAAACATAATTATTGTTGAAAAGTTCACCTGGAAAATGCTTATCCCACTTACATCTATTTAATTTACTTGTTCCTAACCATTACGCTTAGATTATCCTTTAAAATTTCATGAGATAGCCATCATCCCAAGCTATTTTTTTTTTTGTTTTGCTGACAAATTTAGGAAGAAAGAACATGAAGTTACTTGACCTTTAGCAAACCTAGGTAGAACAAAAATATTATATTTAATGATGATAACTCTGAAGACATATCTACTTTAACTAAACCAAAAAAACTTAAGCTAGCTTTTATTTACTGAAGATTATCTCAGGTCATGTGAATTTGAAAAATGTTATAATTCCAGGGGGGAAATTATGTTCCCAGCCAGGGGCAAATAACCTTTGAAGCCAAAATCAGTCAAAAGGAGAAATAAAGTGGGAGAAACACATTTATTGCTTACAAGCAGTTGTCACTTTTGCTCATCCATGTCTTTTGTGGCCCAGCTGCAAAAGGACCCCACCACACCTCTGCGGTCCAGATATGCCCTCTCTTCCCCTACCTTTGTAATCACATATAAATATAGAGATGGATACTTCTCTCCACTCCTTGGAAACACCTATTGATACGGAGATGCACTAAGGCCAGGCGAGAGATTCTGGAACTATTGCAGTTTTACCCACAAATGTCTATTATAGTTCTGAGAGCTTTAGGAATAGTTAATTGACATAAGCATTTAATTTTCTTTAAGCCAATTAGTAGAGCTCTTTTACAAATTAATTTTGGCAATACCATCCAGAGGTAGCAAATACCACACATCCACAATACCTCACATCTGAAATATCACACATCAAAATATACACACACATATATAAACATACAGACAGAAATAGAGACTTATAGTTTTCATTCTAAAATCCTAGCCATAAAACAGGTGAAGCTCACTAGCTTATAAAAGAGCAGCTGGATTACGTTAAGTTTACCTGCTCAGATGGCTAAGGCTTTTTCTACTAATATTTGCAGAGAAGACACTTGAGATTTGCATTTGTCCTCAATGCCATAGACTAGATTTTGAGCAAGGGAGCTTCTACAGCAGTATGTATTTTTAAATAGTCTTCCCCCCTCCTTTTAATAACCTATCAAAGTTTCATCTGGCACCAGCAGTAAATATTCCTGACCAAATAAAACAAACCCTTGGCCTCAAGAGGCATTCCCAAAAAGGGTGCAAAAGACATTTTTTCTGTTTCTACTGGGAATTTCAGATGAAGATCCATGACAGCTGATTCTGGTAAGAATTCTCCCCCTTAGCTCGCTTCTGCCAGTTTCCCCAGGATCCCATCTTCAGACTCTGAGTGGGATTAAAAGTAAAGAGTATAGCTCTGGTAGCCACCAAAATTTGCAAGATCTTCCATTAATTTTCATTTTAGATAATATAGTAGCTTACCAGAAAACCCCTCCGAGTCCCCCCAACCCTGGTAGGGGCCCATACAGGAACGCTCCTTTGAGGATAGATATGGGGGCACCTGTAAAACCACTGAGCCTGGCAGATCTGTTTGCAGTCTTGTGCCAAAGTCCTTTCAAAGTGCTCAGCTATGGTCATGGGTACAGTCATACTGGTGATCTCCCAGCTTCTTTTCTGATTTTTTATGAAACCACGCATCTCAGGAGGTAATCCATTTACAAAAACCTTAAAGGATTCTCCCCAGGTTTAGTACATTTTTTAACTATGGCCCTTAGTTCAGCCTTTGACCAAGGAGTGAAAAATTCCTGAAGAGGATTGCCCAGAGCCTTGGGCGGTCTTATTTTAAAAGGTAACTGTTTAATAGCCTTTTCAGAGTGGAAAGGCAACTCAGAGGATTACTAGAATGTGTACTCAAGTAAACGGGGGATAGAAGGGCGCAGTAAGAGAGTTACATCAGTCTTAAAGTCTTTTGTTTTAGGTACCTTATATCTTTGTTTCATTAACCTTTTGCAATGACTCTTTCAATGAAACTATTTTGTAATTTTGAAATCTTCTGGAACCTTCTGTATGCCAATTAAAATAGGTATCCCATTCTGTTTGATTTGGGAAACATTGCTTTCACGTGTACTTCCTCCCTGATCTTTTCTAACTAACATTCTAGCTAATGGCTCTTGTAATTCTAGATGGGTTTTAGTAAGATTTTGTCATTTTTGTAGATATATATAGCTTCTGGGACCACAGACAGAAAATAAGCAGGTGTGCCAGAAAGTGGTACAGTCAAGTCTTTAACTTAAGAGTCCCATCTCTTTTAGCTGAGTCTTTGGATCTAACAGAGCCAAATTCATACCTAGATGGGACATGCTGCTGGGTTGGGACTATATGGTGTTCTACAGGGTACCTCACTGTATGGAAATTTTCTTGAGGCTAGCAGGTGACCTGGTATCAAGGCAATTTGTTCCGCAACCAACTAATCTTAACGTAAGAGTCTTAGAATTCGGTGGTGAGCACTCTATCAGCTTAAAGTGCTTGACCCATGCCCACCAGGTCTGCAGCTTTGGCTTCTGAGATTCCCACTAGCCATAGCCTTTATCTACACAAAACAAGATAAACACCTGTGCCTTAACATACCAGCAGTAGCCATGAGGTGTTACTGCAGCCTGGCCCTGTGCACACCACCATCAATTTCCAACATGGAACTGGGACTGGGAACATGATTGAAACAGCAAACCTCAAATGGGGACTAAGGACTAAAGTTCCACTAAATGGGGAACTGCAGACTGAACCACCAGCAGTTTCCAGCATGGACTCCTAGGAGTACACCCAGGGCTGGGGTTTCCATCAAATGGCAAATTGCAGTCTGAAATACCAGCCAGTCCCACTGTGCGACTAGGGATACCAATCAAATGAGGAACTGACCAGAAAGCCAATTATATCAGGAGCCCAGTGCAAAGACAGTGAAGCTCAGAACCAAGAGTTTACCCATGGCCTTCAGAAATGGCAAGAAAGGCAGAGAAGAGTTAGGGGGTACCCGCCTAAGTTTCTCATTATCTCCAAAGCTGTCAGAATTCTCCTTTAGTCCTGCCACTGTCACCAAATCTGTTAAAAAACAAAATTCCATTGAATACACTTAAATATCTAATTGGCTTAATTTAACAATTCATGAATCAGGTAGCATGCAATCTAACAATAGAAAAAAGCTTTGAGGCACTGTACAAAATAGAAGGGGCAAGATAAGGAAGTTACTAACGAAGGCTGTATTGTTTCAGGCAAGGTCACCTTCTATTTAGGGGAAGGCAGGGGGTCTAATCTGGCAGATTACCTAACTAGCACTGACCAGGTAATTCCAGACTGACTGGTTAGGATTGCATTCCTGGGAGAGGCTGAAACTGCAGTTAGGTTGGGTATTAAGGTTCAGTTTGGTGATGTGGGCTTAGCACAAATGACTCCATTTGGGGCCTATGTCTTTTTTTAACAAGCTAAAGATGATATCAAAGCAGTGAAGGACCATCTCCAGGAGTCCCTCAGTTTCCCTAGTTTTCCTGGGAGGACTGGGGTGCTAGAAATGTGCTGTATCTTGATCTTTGTGCAACCACATGGATGTGTGTATGTATACATGTGTGTGTGTTTGTGTATACACACACTCATATACACATATATATATACATGTATGCAAAAATTCATGAAGTTGTATATTTAAAGTTTTACATACTTTCTATATGTTACACCTATAGAAATTTTTTAATGAATTAAAGGCATTTCTGACTCATTTTATGTTTTGGTTAAACATAAGAGAACACAGCAAAAAATTATATCAGACAGTCAAAAGGTCAGAGTTGGAAGAGACAATTCCTTTATTTTATAAATAAGGACACAGAACCAAAAGCAATTTAATTATTTAACCAGTGTCACTTTCCTTATTAGTTTCAGAGCTAAGTCAATAGATTTTCATTACCCCTTGCCTCTTGGTCTATACGAATAGTGGGCATAAATGAGGAATAGAGAGATGACAGCATTGCTTATAAGAAACAAAAGTGGCCTTCTCTCCATCCCACCCTCCTCACTATCCCTTTCTCATTTCCCTGACTTAATCCTGTGCGATTATGGAGGTCCCTGGTCATTATTTCCTCCACTGTCCTCCCAGCCAAACACAGCTGCACCATGGTGGGTCTCACAGTGGGCCCCAAACGGTAGAAGCCAAAAGTAGGTCAGCACAAACCATGTTTCTTGCAAGTATACATTAATACAGTTGTACATTGAGTTACATACATCTCGTGGCCAAAGAGAATTGTAGTCATCTTACAAAAGTACATATATTACAAGGAAATTTTTTAAAATTGAGGAAATTGGTGTGGAAGGAAAATCAGAATTGAAGGAATAAGGCGATTCCAGGGCAGTCATCTGTGCCTTAGGATGGAGAGAGACTTGCATCACTGCCTCAGACACTCTAATGTCAGTCAGCAACTGTTGCTGAAACTACGCCTTAGAGGAATCTCCATTGTTGGGGGTGGGGGGTGGGGGAGCAGGATTTCCTGAAAGGACAGATCTGAAGGTATCCATCTTACTACAAATTAGGGGAAATAGAGACTTTCTTAAATTTTACTTAATTTTTTAATTAAAAAATTAAATTTTACTTCCTGGCTCTGAATATGAAATGATGTCCACAATCTAAACAACAAAGCTGCTTCCAAGGTGCAGTAGAGCTGTGGACAAATTCAAGAGAGAACAATCTGATCACTGAGAGTTGCAAAGAACTCCTCCCTCTACACTGGCTCAGAGGTCTTAGGACACAAGCAGTAGATTGTTATCATGTCAATCAAGCCACCATACAGTGGGCATTTACTATATTTACAAACCAATGCACAGAATTCAAAAGATATTAAAGTTGAGTGGTGGGAAATCAGCCAGTATTCAAAATGTAGACAACACAGAAGCCAGGATATACACATTTTAAATATTCTTGTTTTACTGCTCATTCATGCAAGTCCCACATATATAACTAGCATCCTAAAAGCCACTGGAGTTAAAAATACTAATGCCAACTTAAAGTAGCAGAAAGTACAGTGGGGGTCATTAATTGTCTGTTATCTACTACTATTGTCTGATCTACCTCAGATATATCACTTTAATTAAGTGAATAGTAAGGTGTGGGTTTTTCTTTTTTCATTATTAAAAAAAATAGAGCACAAAACAAATAGTATTTGAAGATGAAGAAATCCTTGGATCTTACAAATAAGAACTCTTAAGCATTTATTCAAGAGCTTGCAGTCTGGCTGTAGGACAGGGTGGTTTCTGGGTGTGGATTAAACAAATCCTTAGAGTTCCTTCCAGTCGGTAGCCACTTCTAAGCAAATATAACTTGCATCATTAGACTATGGCCCAACTGATCTCTCCATTTAAAATTGTATTTGTAATGTTTACTTTTTATTATCTGGGTGGTTACAACTTTAGGCTCTGTAGGTAGTTGGATTTGGGTTTCCACCCCAACTCCTAGAGATATTAGTGATGTGATCTTGAGCAATTTTCTTAAATTCTCTTAGCTCCAACTTCCTTGTGTGTGAAAGGAATATAACAACATTAAATATTAAATAATAGCTATTATTAATAAATTATACTTTTATAATTTATATATGATTTGTTTATATACATAAATTATAATTAAATATTAAAGAATATAAAAACCCCCTTCTAGGACTGTTCTGAGGATGACATGAGAGGAAATGTGGTCACAATTCACATCATTATTTCCGTTATCACAGTCATGGCACTATCACTAATGAATTGGTAGGAAAATTAGAGACAGAAACTGTTCATTTTCTTACAAGTAACCCAACTCCAAGGAAACAGACAAGGGCCATTTCTGTAGGTAATTGGTAAAGTAAAGCCCCGAATCAGGCAGGACCCAAACTTCTAGAAGCATATTTGGGGACTGGGGGTTCCGGTAAGGAGCACAAAGCAAATGCCTCATCCAGGTCTAGGAATCTGATGCAAATAGTAAAAGGCTGGGAGAAAAGGAGGTGCAGAGAGGCTGCAGGAGCCTCAGAGGAAGGTCAGCAGACTGGGCTGCACAGCAGAAGTGACAGGATTCGGGACGAGCTACCC
This sequence comes from Manis pentadactyla, assembly GCF_030020395.1. Classification (NCBI taxonomy): domain Eukaryota; kingdom Metazoa; phylum Chordata; class Mammalia; order Pholidota; family Manidae; genus Manis; species Manis pentadactyla. The sequence continues at coordinate 37,697,571 of NC_080032.1, read as the reverse complement.
CAGAACAGGACGCCGGACTATTTTAGGCTGAAGGAGTTTGAGAAAAATTGCAGGAGCCAGAAGCTCCCTCTGACCTCTGCCCCCTCACCCTTCTTCCCTGGAACAGGTCACAAAACCCCCATGTGAGGGGTCTCCCTACAGCCAGAGGAAGGGAGCCTCCTTAAATCCAAAGGCAAAGGGACGCCAGTTAGAATCCTGGCCAGCAGGCCGGCCGCGGTCCCGGGTGGCTTGCCCGCCTCACCCCGCTCGGCCGCCCGGCCTCCACCCCACCCGCTCGCGGCCCTCCTGCAATAACCGCATGCGGCCCGAGCTGCTCCTTCCCGCCTTCCTTTCCGTGGGACGCCTCCACGTCACGTGACGCTTACATTAACTACCTGTGCACGCTTTTCTCCCGCTCATCTGTCCTCGACAGGTTAATCTTCAGACCCAGACGGGGCCCCGAAGGGAGTCAAGGAAAACTTTCTCCTCCCTATAGAGGGAACCAGGCCCAAACAGAATCTGGGTCATTTGCTTGTTGTGCTCAGTGTCTGAGGTCACCACCCTCTCCTTAGAGGAGAGATCTCAAGTTTGCATCAGAATTTACTACCAGCTCCTGGGATTGTTCTAGTGCTTTAAAGCTCATAGTCAATGTGACATACTTCTAATTTTAGGGTGTACATGAGATCACTCTTACCTACTTTTTTATTGTCATAAGAACATCCCAAGATAAATAGCACATACATACATATCTGAGTATGGTTATAGTTAGACAATCTAGATCTGATGAACTGGCAGTCTTTTGCCATCCCAGAGAGGGCAAAACCAGGTAAAGAGCTGTTGTTCAAGCTTTCAGGCAATACCTGTAATAACAGGACTGCTTTATTCAGCTCTGGAATAAAGTGAATCCTATTTGTGACAGTCAGATTAAAGTAATTCCTTAAGGCACTAATATTTAAAGCAACATTATGCATCACTTCCTGGAAGCCCCCCAAATGCACGGAAATCTCCTAGCAAGCAGAAGTCTTATCTGTCTAACCAGCAATGAGGCGTAGTACCAACAAGTTTTCCAAAAATAACAAGAACCAGAAATTTCTTCTTCCTGGAGTGGAAGATCTTTACCATCTTCACTGAATAGTCAGCCGAAAGTGGAATTCCTGAAGAAACCTTGACCCCACCCCACAGCATACAGAAATTACCACCATGTGGAGCTACTGAGGCTACAGAGAGGGCAGGCTCTGCCCTGCAGAGATCAAGGGAAAGACAGCACTTCATGCTAGGAGCTTGAGAGCCACACACATCCCAAGCCCTCTCATCAAAATACTGCTGCAGACATCACTGTGGACACCAATCCTTGGTTAATTTTTCCCTTAACAGCAAAGAGTTGATGATGTCGAGAGCAACAGTGGCATTAACTGACGCAGGAATGCTTATTACGTACTGAGCACGGTCATAAGTGCTTTATTCTATAACATTTCACTTCCCCATAAGCCTGTGAAGTAGGTACCATTAGGATATGCATTTTACAGATATGGTTGCTGAGGCATATGAAACTAAATATCACATCCAAGACCACACAGCTTGTAAGGGATAAAACAAGGATTTTAACTGAGCTTTTTGATTCCAGAGCACACATTCTCAACCACGTGTTTTACTGCCCCTCGGAAAAGTGAGGTGTCCTGATTGATTTTCCCCAGTGCTAAGAACCTTCTCAGGGTTTAGCCTGGCATAAATGAAAGGGGGAGGGGAGAAAAGGGACAAAAACGCTCTGAGGACAGAGAAATAGGATTGATTTAACAAGCAATCCTTTTGTTTAATTTCTATACCTGCAAAAATAGCCCTTCATCCCTTAAAACCTTTTTTGTGAGAGAGCAGACTAATCTTAATGGGAGTTAGGCAAAGAAAGGACAAGAGAGGGAGTACATTGTTATCTCTTGATCATTGCACAAATGTAAGGTATTCTTATCAGTATTTGAAGCTGTAAGAAATTCAGTGAGTGCACTTCTGCATGAAGACTGACTCACTGTTAGTCTGTTAACCCTGCAGCTTCTGGCTGCCTTTCGCTGCAAAGGTCATGAATGTAAGGAGAAAGGCGATCCAGGAGATAGGTAGGTGAGTGCTTGCAATGTGAAAGAATGTGAAGTAGGGTACTTATTTGTACATTTGGCAAATATGTATGAGGCAGTTCCCACAGGCCAGAAGTGCTAAAAATGAAGGAGGACCCCTTACCCCAAAGTCGCTTACAGTCTAGTGCCGGGGTGGTGAACAAACTTTAAATATTTTAGTCTTAGCAGGCCACAAGGTCTCTGTCTCAACTACTCAAACTTTGTAGTACAAAGGCAGCCACAGGCAATATGTAAAGGAATGGGTGCAAGTGCTTTCCAATAAAGCTTTATTTTAAAAACAGGCAGCTGTTGGATTTGGCCCACAGGCCATAGTTTGCAAACCTTTCTTCTAATAGATGCCTCAGGAAAGGTTTACAGGAAAAGCAATTTCTGTTTGTTGTCTTTTATCCATGGACAACTTTTATCTAAGTATCAAATCTTTGATTCCCTTTTAGTTTCTGGAGTGATTTGTATCTATTATCCCACTGTCTTTTAACATTGATTGTTGCTAGAATAAATCTTTAACCAGTTGATTTTTCCATTTATAGGTGGCTTCCCAGAGGATTCTTTATCTTTGAAGTCTAGGGAGCTGGTTAGGATATATCTTTGTGATTCCAATATGCAAGGATTTTTTTTCTCCCCCACAGATTTTAGCTCATTTACAATTATTGATATGACAAGTATGTGTGCCATACTACTTTATATTATGCTTTCTTTTTCTAGTTTCAAAACCTTCATCACAATATCATCTGCAGCTCTGGAAGAAGGTGGTTCCCCACCTGGGGCAAGTTCTCTATGGATTTAATGAGACTAGTTAAAGCAAGGGCAAGAAGTTGGGGGTAAAGAGTAAAATAAATAAGCCACATTTATTCTTACGTGGTCACCGACAATTCAGTACACATGGCTGCTCAGATGTGCTCCCCAGGCTGGCTACAGGTTCTGCTCCCTGGCATGAGCTTGGTCCTCTAGACTGTAGGTCTGTCCCTCCTTGCTCCCTGCCCTCCAAGGTCTCTGCTCCCATGCTCAGGCTTAATTCTCCAGGACCACCAGGGCTCCACACTCACCACTTTCCCAGCAGCCCGCTATCTCTCCACCCCTCACTCTGGGAGAAGCTCTGTGGGCAGGTCTCTGGTGACTGGTGGGCATCTGTCCAGTTATGTACCAGGAACACAGGGAGAGGAGAGAATGGGTGTTTCTTCTGTACCCCTACCCTGGGCAGTAGTCCCATGACTGACCAGTGGCTCTGTCATTGGTAAACATACCATAAGTGTGCTCACAGGCTCTTACTGCATACACAGTGGGCACTATGAAGGCCGGGCAGGAATCCTCGTCAGAAAATTCCATTTTTCCCCACATCATATTTGCTTTGTTTTGTGCTTCTTCCAATTTTGAGTAGCATATATATTTTTGTTCTAATGGTTACTTTTATGACTATAAGTTATGTAGTATCTATTAATTCCATACAATAAACAATGATGAATTTAATATATTTTCTCTTCCTCCTCTGTCCTTCACCTCCAGCATCCAATTGTAGTCATTAATTTAATTTTATTTGATGAGTACCTCTGTAATGTTCACTTATGTGGTAGTTTAATATTTACTGTGTTCTTTCATGCTTTTTGCTGAAATCATGTTTGATGTCTTCCCATACTCTTGCTATCATTCCTCTGAATTTCTTCTGCTTTATATTCCAGCTCCATAAAGGTGATAGGATAATTATGTTTATTATTCTGTGGTGGAAAAATTGGTTGTGATTTTTATTTGTTTGATAGCAACTCTTTTTTTAACAAGTGTCATTCTCTGTCCATATTTTCTGTTTTTTTCCATCACTCTTCCTGGTTTATTCCTTGTACTGACCCTGTGCTCTCTCTACATGTTTCATTAGTCACCATGAACAGTGGTGCATGTTTCCTATAACAACTATGTGCAAATTTGTGTTGTGTAGGCTTATTTCAGGCATATGTGAATGGTGTGTGTGCATGTGAGACATTTACCTTTTCCCTTCCTGCTAATGGAGATAGGTAACTGTAGAGTTTCTTGCAATGCAAAGACTTTTCTCCCAACTGCCAGAAAAACAAACAGCTTCCTGCAAACATGGCCTGCCTTTGTGGTTCTTTATTTAACCTCCTCCTCTGTTTCCTGAAGGGAATCTAGGTCTGGGGAGTTCTGGCAACTGCAGAGATTCAGACTGTTCACCTGAGTGTGAACTTCTAATTTAATGTATTTCCATGCATACCCACAATACACCTAATTTTGCCTAGGTGCATGAATGCAATCATCTCCCTTCCCAGGGGTGGCTTGTTTCTGGCTATTTCTGAGCTCTGTGGCCATGCTCTTTCTCTGCTTCCTGTGTACCCTTTGGTCAGACCCACTGCTTTTGGCATCCTTGCCATTAGTCTTGCAGTTTAGAATTTTTGCTATCTTTTTAGTTTTGCTGAAAATGGAGTTGTGTCTGTATTTTTTTCATCTCTTTGCATTTGGAGAGTTTCTAGGAATCCAAGGTGGGAATGTTGTCTTTACTGCATTCAAAGCAGAAATCTCAATGTGAGCACTGATTGCTCAGAAATGTGAACATGTGCAAAACTGGAAAGTGGCTGAAAGTGATTTAGGGTGATGAGGGCAGGGACATGAAAACCAGAAAAAAAAAGCCAAAACAAACTCCTCCATCTTCAGGCTAATACTTACTAAATACCTAATTACATTAGGGTGAGCAACATCCTACTGGCAGAATAAGAAAATACAAGAGGGCATCCAGCCGAGTAAGAGAAAAGTGACCCTTACCAAGTCTGCACATGTTCTGCAAAGATAGGCAGGAAGATGGGTGTGATCACAGACCAAGCCTGGGGGACATAGGACTTTGCTGTGGAAAAAGGCACCTCCCATCACCCCTTAAGGGTAGGATCTGATCTCCCTTATCTGCAAGTGCAATGCTAGGATGAGTTTGAATATGCTGGGACTAACATAAGGGTTTTGTTGTTACTATTTTATCCTTTTATTACTTCTAATTTAATGTATTTCCATGCATACCCACAATACACCTAATTTTGCCTAGGTGCGTGAATGCAATCATTTTCCCTCTGAAGTGGCACTCCCAGCCAGCCCCTCCCCAGGTAATCCCATCCACCGACATTGTTCATCTTTCATACTTTTCTCCCGACTCATATAATCCTTTTCAGACACAGACACACACACACACATGCCATGTTTTGGTCATTACTTACTTTATAAAAACAAGATTATATTAAACATTCTTTTCTGCATCTAGCATTTCTCACTCAACATTACATTGGGCTAATTCTTCAAAATCATCTTGAATCACTGTCATTTTTAACGTCTGCATAAGATCTCATGGTATAATTATATACCATAATTTATTGAAACATCCCATCCATTGATGGACACTCACACATTTCCCAGTTTTTTCCAAGGCAAACAATGTTGCAAAAAATATTTCCACATAAATTTTATGTGCTGGTACTTGTAGGATAGATTCTTAAAACTTATAATTGATGATCCAAGGATATATATTTTTTCCATCTTAATAGAAGCTGCTCAATGGCTTTCTACAAAGGCAGAAATACCCCATATTTCTACCAGCAATGTATGAAAATCCCTTTTTCTCTACAAGTCCTCAATAAATATTTAAATCAGTTAGTGCTGATTTATATTATTTTCCTTATCAGTCTTGAAATAATTTCCTCCTTTTTTACAAAGTGATGTCATGGAAGACATAGGCACAGAGAGATTCAGAAAAAATAGGCATGGTGTCAGTCTCCCATATAGAGCTTTGGGAGCATTTATTCAGCCAATACTTTTTTAGTATTTACTGTGTGTGCAAAAACTATACAAGACACTGGTCAAATTTTAACATACATAAATATGCCCACAGAGGCATACAGTCCAGATGGGAATAAATTGTAGCACAGTCTTTATTTAGAAAGGCCTGGGATATGCTTCCTTTTAATGTGTGACTCATTGAAACTTCAGTTTCCTCATCTATAAAATGGTTTGATGATACTATCCACCCTTTGGAATTGTTCTGGAAGTTGTATGAGATGATGCATGTAAAGCACTTACCACAATGTCTGGCATAGAGAAAGCACTTGACAAATGGAGGGGTTGTATCATTATAATAATAATATTATTATTACTATACTACTATTATTATTAAAGATTTATGTGCAAGAGAACTGAGTGATCAGATCAAACAGGTAGGTTGTGGCCAGAATAGGGAAGACCTTGAATAACCCATTAAGAAATTTCATCTTTAGACTATGGGCTCCCGAAAAAGGGAACAGTACGATGAAATGGTTTTCTAGGAAGATTTCCTGTCAATAATCTGTGGATAACCTAGGGAATGAGGAGGCTAACAGCAAGAAGATTCAGTGGGGGTTGGTTTATCAGTTAGATGCTGCTTCTATAAAACAAGAGTGATACTTGAAATATTTTTGACATGGTATGGCATTGACACTGATGGGTTAAAGCAGGCATCAGAATGGATGTTGGTGGTCATACCACTGTTATTGCATACAAGCCAACTATCAGCCCTGTTGCTGAACGAGAGAACACCTTCCTGAAGATGGCTTAAATAATAGGAGTTTATTAATTCACATAAAAAGGAATTGGGAGAAAGATGGTTCTAGGGTTGGTTAACTGTGCAACCTCGCAGAAACTGCCATGGCCCACCCAGACCCTCATAATGTCCCTTTCCTGTGGCCTTCCTGCAGCTCTCTGCCTGCAGGCTCTCTCTGGCCACAGGAGAGTCCTTCTCCTCTGTACAGGGCAGACTAGAAGTACTGGGAGGTACTGCAGTTTGGCCCGCAAGATGGAGGCTCCAGGTGTTTTCATTTTACCAGAGAAGAAAATGCTTTTCAGAAGGCCCACAACATCTTCTTGTGTCTCGTTGGCCACATGGGGTCACATATCCATGTTGAATCATAAAATAATCACAAAAGGGAATGAGATTACTGCAATGTATTTAGGCCAATCATGACTCATATCCTGGCACAATAATAATAGATATTTGAATAAAATTGGAGCTTTGCTACCAAGGAAGAAGAATGACCCCTGGGTAGGCTGTAACAGTCTGGAAAAGATTTCCTTAATAATGGGGGTGGGAGGCAACGAGAACAAGTCCCATGGTGCTGGTGGTGGAAATCTTCATCTCAACCCTGGACTAGACCCAGCATCCAGTGAATTCAGAGTCTGTCATCTTCCTTCACCAAAAATGAGAAGTTTTAGGATTCAACTCTGTGATTAACCTACCATGAGTCTGGTCTGCATAGTTCTTACATGGCATAGGCTTAATACATCTTAATTGCCCATAATAAGAATAACATTTTTCATAATGATTGGGTATTTGCACTGCCCTTTCCCTTCATTCATTTGGGTGCTCAGACCTATGTTAGAACTGGGTAGGAGTGGCTGTGCCCCACCACAGCCCAGGCTTGTACTGTGAAGTACACAATATCTCAACTTACTTCCATGTTAAAACACCTAACATAAGCATCGGTGGCAGCCTAAAAATCATTCATTAATATCTAGATAATCTTGGCCAAGACAGGTAATAATTGATAACTTAGGCCACAAGAGGTCTATGGAGTCAGAATTTAGAGTGTATTGTCATTTTGTATGAACGTCTAAAGAAAAGACCCAAGTTGCCCCATCAGCCTCTCTTGACAGCCAGGAGCTGGCTTTGGACGGGCCTTTCGCTCAGCATGGGACCTTCCCTGCCATTTGCTTACTGAATTTTTCTTAAATCCCAGGCAACTGCGTGGTTCACCAAGATTATCTCCCAAAGGGAAGAGCTCTTTGAGGAGATCACCGAAAGTGAATTCCCCCTGGGCTGGGGCTGTCAAACATTTCTCCGTGGATGGGAGAAAACTGAGTATTTGGGACACAGAGCTGTCACCACCCTGAGCATGTCAGCGTGCATTTGAGCCCAGCTGCCGGTGCAGCCAGTGGTACGTGAGGGGCAGGAGGTGATGGAGCTTGCCTTCAGCCGGTGCTCATTTATCTTTATTGGCATGGAAATAAATTGGCTTCACTTTTTATTTCCTCTTTAGAAGTCCTTTAAACTCTAACAAGCTAATGGAGCCAATTCCTTTTGCCACCCAATCCTAGTCCATTAACACCCACCCTGCATTTCATCATAACCTCGTGCCCCATTTCAAGCGAGGCAATTATTCATGTCCACTTTGTCCTGCAGAAGGAAAATCCCAAAGGGATCTGATAATTCCTGGGTGAGACAGAGATGCAGCGAGAGGACGTCAGGCAGCGCAGAGACCTTCAGAGACTGTCTGCTTGTCAATCTTGACCTTGCAGCATCTTTGGGCCAAGAGCCAGGAAGACAGGCCATTAGGAGGAAGCCCCCTTTGGCCTTCACTAATGGTGAGAGCTGCAGGAGTGGGGGGCTTGGCGAGCCCCTCTCCCTGGGAACAAATGCTGAAGGCACTGGCTACACAGAGGGAAAAAGCAGCTGAAGCTTCCAGCTTCCGTCTTGCTGAAGAGTAGGGCATTGCACAGGGAAAAATGTGAACGATTTTGAAGCTTTGTCTCAATGTTGTGTTTTTCCTACATTCATTATTTTAACTCCAGTTTTTGCATAATATTAACAGGGAAGCCCAACCTGGAGGCAGTTTCAGCCCCAAATTAGGAACTGGAGGAAGGCAGGAAGGAGTGGGGCACATCCACAGCTGGCTTCAAGAAGAGCAGAGCCAAGGAACTGAGGGAGTGCTCGCAGCTCTAAGGAGAGAACTCACTGGAGGATCTGGGGTGCTTCCGGTAAGAAGAGGCAAGCGGATGAAGATGCCCTTGACCTCAGGAATGTCTACCCAAGTGAGACCAGAGCCAGAACTCTGGGAAACACAAGGTCAAGCACAAGCTGCATGAGTTTTTAAGTCTCGATCTACACTGTCTAGTATGCTACCCACTCACCCCATGTGGCTAGTGAGCACTGGAAATGTGGCTAGAGGAACTGAGATATGTATCTGATTTGGAAGACTTTGTCCCCCCAAAAAACGATATTAGATGCTATGGTTTTTATATTGCATGTTGAAATGAAAACCACTGTAATATATTGGGTTAAATAAAATACACTATTGAAATTAATTTCCCCTGTTTCTTTTTGCCAGTTTTAATATGGCTACTAAAAAGTTTTAAATTATGTATGTGGCTCACATTGCATATCTGTTGGACACCACTTGTCCAGACAAAGAGATGCAGAATTTCAAAACTCTGGGCAGGGAAGTTCACCATACTGAATCTTTGCCCTCCTCCTCTGGGCCCTGAGGAGCTTCCTGCCGCCCGCCCGGAGGAGGATGCTTCTGCAGGTGGCAAGGTAGGGGAGTGTGGCCCCGATGCTGGCAACCAGCCTGGAGAACAAGCATGGCTGTCATCTAGTGCATCAGCTCCTCTTTTTGCCCCATGAAAGAACCAGCTTCCAGGGTGGCACTGGAAATAGGAAGCTGGAAAAAGGTATATATAGATTCCTTTCTCTGCTCCAGTTTATTTCTGCTCCAGGTTTAGCTCTGCTCTGTCCCAGACACTCGCCTCTTCTGGTGGACCCTGACACATCCTGGCTGTCTAGTTCAACAGGCACAGCATCCCTTCTGCATCCAGGCACAGAGCTCAAAATCAGTTCATCAGTCACTGTCAGGAGGCGATTGGAACATCCTGGAAATGAACTTTGTTCTATTTGCTCAAGTACTTAGGCTTTTCTTTATCCTGTTGACTTACTGGAATCCGCAGAACATTCTGTGAATTCTGGGTGACAGGTGGGTTTTGGTTTCAAAAAGTCTCTTTTTCTCCATTTTGTGTCTTTCTTTTTTAAGGAAACCCATCCATTTGGTTAACAAAATGAATGACTCATGCAAAACACAGGCATTTTAACAGAATCCTTATTCTCAATGAACTCCCGGACTGACTGTGTGAGACAGATTTGTTAAAAAAAAAAAGAAATACAGGTACCATGACAGAAATCTTCACAGAATAAAAGAGGCAATGTAAAGGAAAGATGATCAATTTTTCCTCTGGAGAAATCAGGAAAGGTTCCAACGGACTTTAGGTTTAGATGCCCCACCTACCACCCCACCCTCCCCATTCTCTCTCTCTCACAAACACACACACACACACACACACACACACACACACACACACACACACACACTCCTACCTCCAAGTCTGAGATCCAAACTAGCATATCTAATGTCCACAGACATTACTTGGGTGCCTTACAGACATCTCAAACTTAAATGTATCTCACTTAAAAAACAACCCACTCCTTCTCTGTCATCCCAGTGTCCCTGCAGTTCCCACATCTCAGTGAATGGGGTTACTACCTACTCAGTTCACAACCTCAGTTTCCTCTTGATTCCTCCCTTTTCTCCCCACCACCCCAGCCAACACATCTTTGAATCCTGTCAATTCAGGGCTGTCTCCATGTCTCCCCAGGGAGAATGCAATAGATTCCAATGTGCATTCACCTCCTCCACTCCTGTCCCTTCCCTTCTAATTCCTAGTTAGCAACATCTGTGAACATCTACAAATGTAAATGGAGCCATATCACTTTTCTGCTCATACCTATCAATGGATCCTAATTCCACATGAAATATAAGCCCAGACACTTACCTTGGACTCTGTATAGATTTCTTAAACAGGTCTTGCCAGGAAGAGAAATAAGATAAGTTGAATTACTTTGAAATTAATAACTTCTATTCATCAAAGAGATATGAAAAAGCCACCCATGGAGTGAGAGAAGGTTATTTGCCACACATAGATCTGACCAAGGATTCATGTCTGGAATATCAAAAAAGCTCAGACAAACCAGTAAGAAAAACCAAGATACTCAATAGAAATATGAGCAATTACCTGAAGAAATGCTTGACAAAAGAAAATATACAAATGGCCAATAAAAATATGAAAAGAGGCCCCACCTCATGAGTCACCAGGGACTAAATAAAGCCATATCGTAATACCAGTGCACCTGTCAGGATGGCTTAAATGAACAAGGCAGAGGGAATAATCCCAAGTGCCAGAAGGTGTGGAGCCCCTGGAATGCCACACACTGCTGGTGACAGTGCAAACTGGTACTAAATGGCTGGAAAACCATTTAGTAGTGTCTAGCATTAAAGCTGAATGTATGCATATGCTGTGCCCTGCAATCCTACCCTTAGGTTCACACACACACCAGAAATATATATATATAAACACCAAAGTCAGGCACAACTAACTAGCACTACTGTACTAGCATTATTAGCAATGCTCATCAGAAATATGCCCAAATTGGAAATTAAAGAAATGCCCATTCATGGTGGATGAATACACACATTTTGGTAGAAACACACACAGGATATTCAACAACAATGAAAACAGTTTCACTTACAGAAGAAGTATGAACCTCAAGATCATATGGTTAAGCAAAAGACACAAAAGAGAGCTTACTGCATAATTAGTTTGTACTCCATCCTAAAGCAGGCAGAAACAATGAACGCTCCATGTCAGGCGGTGGTTGCCCTCAGCAGGAGTGGGCCGAAATGACTGGAAGGGGGACCCCGGGTGCTTTGGGGGTGCCAGCTGTGTTCTGTTTGCTTATCTGAGTGTTGGTTATGCAGGTATGTTGAGTGTGAGAAAATTTATAAAAAGTGTACTTATGGTTTGTGTACTTTTCTCTATGTGTCTTAAATGTCAGTAAGAGTTTAAACAGAAAGATAATCCAAACATCCAACCACAGCCCATGAGGCCCTACCCTCTCCTCAGCCCACCCGGGCTCCTCCCCAACCTCCCCTACTCCAGCCCAGCGCCTTTTTTTAGCTTCTCAAATACACCAAGCTCGTTGCTACCACAGGACCCTTGCTCATCTGGTTCCCTCATTCTGAGTGTTCTCCCCGGCCCTGCACCCAGCAGCTCTGATTCTCCTTCACACCCAAGCTTACCTGCCTCCCCTTCTTGGTCACCACACACAAAGTAGGTTTCCTTCTGTTACTTTCTGTCTCAAGCCCCTTGTCTTCTCCCTTCATGGCACTTACCATAACTTGCATAATTTTATTTGCCTTTGTAATTTGGGCAGGCTCTCTGTCTAGTCAGAACCTTAGCTTCACCAAGGTACAGACTGTCTGCAGGGTACCTCACAATCACGGTGAACAACCTGTTCCCATTTGCCCAGGAGCGTCCCAGTTCTAAAACTTAAAGACCTGAGTCCTGGGACACCACTCAGCCCTGAGCAAAACAGGCCGGCCGGTTGCCTTACACAGAGCATAGCCTCCTGCCAGTACATGGTAAATACTTGGTAAGCATGGAACAAACGAGTAATAAAACTAAGTGCTGCCCACGTAAACAAAAACAGAAGCAGAGCTGTATCACCAAGTTTGCCAAGCTGACAGAGAAAGAAAGGGAAAGGGATCAGGATAAAGGGCCCCCCACCCAGCTGGGCCCTACTCATGTGATTACTATATTTCATGATATAGATTTCCTCTAATTACAAAGGGATTATGCCCTGATAAATCCATCATAAATTGAAAGTATCTCAAGTCAAAATGCACACAATACACCTAACTTCCCGAACACCCCAGCTCAGCTTTGCCTGCCTCAAACGTGCTCACAACACTTACACTGTCCCACAGTTGGGCAGAATCATGTCATATAGGCCTATTTTACAATGAAGTATTGAGTATCTCATGTACTTGACTACTGCACTGAAGGTGACGCACAGAATGGGAGATGGGATGGCTGTCAGTGTCCCAGCTGTCCCCCTCATGGTCGCATGGCTGGCTGGGGGCTGGCTGGCTGCCGCTTCAGAAGAGAGGATCCAGAAGCACAGCACTAGCCCCGAAAGAGAGCAGAACTCAAAATCCCCGGGATGGCTTCCATTGAAGGCATATGGCTTTCACACCATCATACCGCAGAAAAATATTAAGTCAAGCCATTGTTAGTTGGGGACTATCTGGATATTGGTGCCATTTGGTCATTCGTCTTGGGCTTCCAAAGCTGCTTCTGTGGCTGACTGGTCAGGAGCTTGTCCCCAGGCTCCCTGCTGCACAGGAGGAGTGTGGCCCAAAGACAGTCACATGCAGCTGCCTGCAAACACACTGGTCAGAGCATCTCACGGAGATGACTGTGCTGTGTGGGCATCCTCAGGAAATGAAGCCCTTCAGCAAATTCACTCTCTGTCAGGTAGAGCAGCCTGTACCCTTTATGAGCAGTAGGGACATTTTCACATGTGTCCCCTGTGGATTAGGGCACCCTCAGCAGGTGAGAACAACAGTTTCTCACATGGAAATGATGACCTATGTGCTTGGCTCTCCAGCTTGCACTCAGTCTGCCTTTTGAGGCATCGAAAGCTCAGCTATAACCTCCTGTTAGCAGCATTGCTTCTTCACTCAACATCCTTCACCACATGTAACTGTGGAAGGAGTGGGATTAGCGGCCAAATCCAACTGAACTGAAGCAACAATTTTTCCTACTGGGACAAGTCAGTCGGATGGGAAATCTTGGGGCATGCAGAGCATTAGCCACTCCTCATTCCCATGTCTCCACACACACTCTGACACCTCGTCGATGGTCTAATATTTCAACCTGGCTTTATTGGGGAAAGTATTTACAAATAAGTATATTGCATTATTATTATCTCTTATTCTCCGTCAAATACTTTCTGCCTTGTGATTTTTCAGTTCCTCCAATTAAAGCTAGAGCCCATTTCCCCACACACTGTTGTTGGACCTAGCCGTGTGGCTCATTCCCACCCACACCCTTACTATCCATGCATGTGAAGAGCACATGTCAGGAGCTCACTGGTCCAAAGCAGATGAGAGAAACACGGAGAATACCTGGACCCAACCCACAGTTCCAAGCCAAGCTCACATGAGCAAAGCCTGCATCAGCGAACCCTCAGCCAACACAGAGAAGCATGAATGAGGTTTTCAGCCACTGAGCTGGGGTGGATTTGGGGTCAACATTGTTGTGGAAAAAGAAAACTAATACAATGAAAACAGGTCTCCCTTGACTTGGTGTTGTCCTAAACCTCTTAATAAATGCCAAGGTTACCAGCCCCTTCCACAAGGTCAGTAGTAACTTTTGGGCAAACGAAGTCCTCTCAGACCAGTAAAAATGTATTAAGTATCCACTCACTATATGTCAGGCCCTAAGAACAGTCACTCTTCCTGAACAGCTCATGTTTGGGTTGGGATACAGACACCTAAAAACCCACTTTACCATAATACAGTGAGTGACAGGAATATAAAATGCACGCTGCAGTGAGCTCCCACTGTGATGGTAGGTGATAGTTCCATCATCCAAGAGAGACCATTTTCCATGGCTACAAGACCATGAGTTGAGGTGGAGAGCCAGTGAGGTGGCAGTGATGCAAACATGGGGCCATTGCCTGGCATGTGGGTGCATCCCTGACCAGCCGAGTAACAGGATACAAAATTTCGTCTCTGAACACTAGGGGTCCATGTCCCCTCAGGTTAGGAGGCAAGAGGAGAAGAAAAAATTGTTAATAGTGCCACCTTACAGAATCTCAAACACCCACAACTATGACTTTGATTGGCAATGTTCTCTTCTTTCTTACCAGATACATATTGAGGTATACTTTACTTACATAAGTTTTACCTGTTTCAAGTGTACTGTTCAATGATTAGTAAATTCACAGAGTTGTACAACCATCACCAGAATCAATATTAGACATTTCTATCACCTGAATAAAGATCTCTTGTTCCCATCCCCAGCTCTAGGCAACCACTAATCTACTTTCTGTCTTACTGATGGCTTTTTTTGAACATTTCATAGATACAGAATCATATAATATATGGTCTTTTGCATATGACTTCTTTCACTTAGCATGTTTCTGAAGTTCATCCATGTTTTAGCATGTATTGATTCATTGAGTTCTTCAAGGAAATCATTTTCCCTTACCAACTTCACCCCTGCCCAACAAAAATAGACTTCACATAAGAACATTACACATAGTTTATAGCTTTAGTTTCTTCAGCAATCAGGCCCAGGAAGGCTGGTGCCTCCAAGAATGGAGATAGTACTGGTTGAAGTAAGAACAAGGTTTATTCTCCACCTCCCATATTCCTTATCACACTGGCCAAGAAACAACCCAAATCTTTCACTACCACAGAGAGTATCATGAGTCATCTTCATTCCTTAGGAAAAATTTCCCTGACCACAGATGAGCGTTTCTTAGACTGCTTTGACCTTGATTTCCTCCTTGTCTCTGTCTCTGTCTCTTCCTGGTCTCTCTTTGGGTCTTTGTCTCCCTCTTTCTCCTCGTGTGTGTGTGTGTGTGTGTGTGTGTGTGTGTGTGTGTGTGTCCTGCCCCCTTTATTAGCTCTACAATTTGTTCATTTAGGCCTTTGGAACTTTTGCAATGGGACAGGATCTTATCCAACCATACTTCATTGTTCAAGACCAGAAAAATTATCTAACTACACTGAAGACCATAAAATTCAACCATTAAAGTCAAAATCTGTAAATTGATACAAATAAAACAGGGCAATTGATCTCAACATGCTTGTTTGTCAAACAGTTAAGCATTTCGGTTGAGCAATCCAGGAAAACAAGATGTTTTTTTTTATATAGTTGAATATTATTTCTACCCATAAGACTGGATCATCAAATAAGCTCATAATTTAAGGGCGGGAGTTGGGGGAGTAAGGGATCTTTTACAACATGATGGAGAAAACAATCTAGGTGCTACATGGAACAGAGCATTGAGTGTATAGTCAGCCAAGAGAACTGTCCAGCCTGCTTGGAAACTGAACCATCTCATGGACCAAATGTGCCTCTAAGCCAGGAACCACATTCAATACTGTTGCCACCATCCTCTGCCCCATGGATGCTTTGGGGTTTGCACGGCTATATCAGACCTGGACATCTGTCTTGCAGTAGCACCCTGAATCCATCCATGACATCACTATGGTCAGCTGAGAAACAATGGCACGCTAAACACCACACAAAGAGGCTGTGGCTGTGCCAAGCCTTATTTTGTAAGCCACGCCCAGAGGAATTGATCTGGCCGTGCTTTGGCAGAGAGTTAGAATCCAAAACAATCTGGAGAAAGAGAAAGCAAGGCTTAAATAAAACAGACTTGAATTGAACAGAGAAAAAGAAAAGATGGTACCTTGTAACTGTAATAAATCCTGCTTGTTCAAGGCCAGAAAATAGTGGATGGGAGAAGATGAGACTAGAACAAAACCTCCAAATCTATCCTAGTCACCCATGCACAGCTAGTAGAAAACAGGATTCTCAACAAAGAGTATGCTGCCTAATGGCCCCTGAGTCATTTATCTTCCACATCCACAGCCTAAACCTTTTAGGTAAAACAAGGAGCCACTAGAATTACCTTACTTTTTAAAAATATGGATCTCTGGGGAAAGGTGGAGGTAATCACATCCCTTGGTTCCTGGAACATTATCATGACTGGTTTGTACAAGTCTCCTCTCTTGTTTTATTTCTTGATTTTGCTCATTCCATTTTATTGGCTGTCTCTCTCCTGTTCACCTCCTCCACATCAGCAACCATTCTCATGTGTTTAAGGCACAGTTTGTAAATATATACTGCAATTTGCTCTGCAAGTATTTTTATTACATGGAGAGAGATCGTGTGACACATCTCATTGTGCTTCTTCCAACTTATACCGAGCACTAGGTTTTTAAAGTCCATCCTCATTGCCAGGTGTAGCTTCAGTCCACTTCTTCTTACTGTCACATGCTTTCTGTGTGTACAAGCCACATTTTGCCTCTTAGCTCCCTGGGAGTGGAATGGCTTTCCAATGCCTCACCACCACAAACAGTCCTGGAATGACAGCGTCCCCCCATACTCCCTCGTAGACCAGTGTGGGAATGCCTTGGGCTCGATACCCAGGAGCAGACTTCTGGGACATAGAGTATATATAGACGTCATATGACCAAGAATGCATGGTTATTCTCCAGAATGGCTGTACCAGACCACATGCCCACCAGCTATCTCCCCTGCCCAGTTTTTCTCTATTTTACCAGTCTAACAGGTGTCCAGGGATAATTCAGTATTGTTTTACTTTACTTTCTTTGATTACTAATGAGTTAGTATTCCCTATATGCTTCTTGGCCTTTGGGTTTCCCTCTTCTATAAATTGCCTGCTCATGTCTTTTGCCAATTTTTTACTGGAGTGTTGGGTTTTTTCTTGTTGATTTTCTAAAGTTCTTTATATATTCTAGAAATTGTCACTTGTCAGCTTCAACATTGCCACTATTTTTTCTCAATGTCAGTTAACTTTGTACATGGTATCCTTAATTGAATATAAATCTTTAATTAAATTCATATTTAAGTTTTAAAATAGAGGCAATAGATACCGGGAATATTGGAGGTTATGTGTATATACACTTTTAAAAATAAATAAGAGAACATGTCTCAAGCTAGCATTAGCAAAAGACAAAAGGAGGGTGGCATTTATTAGGACTCAGAAATATTGAAGATCCATGGTGGGGAGTGGGGCAGGTGGCTGACACAATACCTGGAGTGCAGTCAGGAGCTGAGGCCTTTCTCTTCCCCCCACTTTCTCTCATTCTACTTCTCTCTACATCTGCCTTGCCCATCTCTCCAGACTTGCTTTCTACACTGTCCATGTATAGCTTTCCCAAGTTCCTGAGTTTCTAAGTTGATTCAGAAGGTTCACTAGTAACTACATGCCCCAAATTCCAAGGTCCTGGGACAGAGATTGATAGGTACAACTGCCCTGCCAACAATGGCCAGAACCTGGGGCATCAGGTTAACAGGGCTTCAAGGTGCACTAGTCTAGTGGCAGCTCCCAGGAAGAGAGCCATGGCTGTGCCAACACCACATGAAGACCAAAGGGAGATACAGAAGTCAGCAAATGAACAGCTATGAGCTTTGTGTGGGATTTGTCTTGATTCCTGGTAGTACTTCCTGCCTTGTGATTTGTGCTTAGACCAGTGGGGTACTTGGGCATCAGCTCTGATCCCTGGACTAGCTATGGATCTCACTGCTGTGAGCATGGCCTTTTGTCCCCCTTGGGGACCCCTGATAGCTGTGAGTGGTCCCAATATGTTCGTCAGCTCCCTGCGATGTCTCTACTACCTGACTACATCCAGAGACCACATATCACATCCTGTGGCTCTTGGTCCCTGAAGAAGATCTGGATGGATTAAAGATTGAGTTTGTCCCAAGAGAAGCATCCTTGCTAAAGAGCTGTCTGGTCTCTAGGGCCAAACTACAATAACCAAATATATATGTATTTCAGCCTCCATTATTCTTTTACAAATCTGATTCCATACTTTGTGTATATTAGACAGACAAACATATATGTTGTTCATAAAACATTATTAATATTTTCCCTCCATATATATATATATACATATACCAACAGAAACAGTTAATACTGAGTTCTCATTATGAGTCAGCCACCAGACTAAGTGCTTAACATTTATAATTGCCACTCAACATCTATAATCCTCCCACATAATAATTATAATCCCCACAGCAACCTTATGAGGAATTATTATCATTTCCCATTTTTAGTTGAGTAACCTGAGAGGCAGATGACTGAGTAATGTGCCCAGAGTTACAAAGCAGTGGGTGTAAAGCTCAGATCCAGGTATATCTAGTGGCCGACCTTTACTCATCACCCCAACACAATATTCCATTCTGATGTATGTGCGTATGGATTTGTATCTTGTTTATTATTTACTGATCCATTGCTTTCATTACCTACCTTAGGATACAAAGGCTCAGAAGGCAGTAACTACTTTGTACTCTACTGTATGTCTCCGTTTAGACATACACCTAAAAACAGAACGATAAATCCAGTGGATAAAAGAGCGCTGACAGCATACAATGTCTAATTTGAGCACTGAACAAAATCCACCGGATACAAGTACAGTGCATGAGGAAATTTAAGTGGAACCTGGGAAAATGTGGTGGAATGGGAGATGGGTAAGCCCAGGCAATGGTGGCAAGTGCTCAGAGTCCGGGTAATGGCAGCGTCTCCTGAAGAGCAAACACAGCACAAGGGAAGGAGCATCTCAGTCGCCAGGAAGGTCAGGAGCCACGACTATAGCAAACATAATCACTTAACTCTTGATTGTGGGGACCCACCCCTGACTGCCTCTGGGAGTTATTGTAGCAGAGTAGCAAGGGGACACTCTCTGGATCCAGGGAGACCCCTGTTGACCCTTACTTCTGCCTATCATTCATGATTTGACCTTGTAAAGTTTTACTTTACCTCCCTGAGCTTCCACTTGCTCATCTGTAAAACAATCCTTCTCTTGCAGGGTTGTTGCAAGAATTATAAATGATTCATCCTCATAAACAACACACGAGAACCTTCCAAGGCTGACCAAGGAAGAAAAAGAAAATCTGAACAGACCAATTACCAGGAATGAAATTGAACTGGTAATCAAAAAACTACCTAAGAACAAAACTCCTGGACCAGATGGCTTCACTGCTGAATTTTATCAAACATTTAGTGATGATCTAATACCCATTCTCCTTGAAGTTTTCCAAAAAATAGAAGAGTAGGGAATACTTCCAAACTCATTCTATGAGGCCAGGATGACTTTAATACCAAAACCAGGCAAAGACACCACAAAAAAGGAAAATTACAGACCAATATCCCTGATGAACATAGATGCAAAAATACTCAACAAAGTATTAGCAAACCGAATTCAAAAATACATCAAAAGGATCATCCATCATGATCAAGTAGGATTTATGCCAGGGATGCAAGAATGGTACAACATTCAAAAATCCATCAATATCATCCACCACATAAACAAAAAGAAAGACAAAAGCCACATGATCATCTCCATAGATGCTGAAAAAGCATTTGACAAAATTCAACATCCTTTCATGATAAAAATGGGTATAGAGGGCAAGTACTTCAAATTAATAAAGGCCATATATGACAAACCCATAGCCAGCATTATACTTAACAGCAAGAAGCTGAAAGATTTTCCTTTAAGATCGGGAACAAGACAAAGATGCCCACTCTCCCCACTTCTATTCAACACAGTACTGGAGGTCCTAGTCATGGCAATCACACAACAAAAAGAAATAAAAGGCACCCATATTGGCAAAGAAGAAGTCAAATTGTCCCTGTTTGCAGATGACATGATAGTGTACATAAAAAACCCTAAAGAATTCACTCCAAAACTACTAGATCTAATATCTGAATTCAGCAAAGTTGCAGGTACAAAATTAATACCCAGAAATCTGTTGCATTCCTATACACTAACAATAAACTAGCAGAGAGAGAAATCAGGAAAACAATTCCATTCACAATTGCATCAAAAAGAATAAAATACCTAGGAATAAACCTAACCAAGAAAGTGAAAGACCTATACTGTGAAAACTACAAGACACTCCTGAGAGAAATTAAAGAAGATACCAATAAATGGAAAGACATCCCGTGCTCATGGATAGGAAGAATTAATATTGTCAAAATGGCCATCCTGCCTAAAGCAATCTATAGATTGAATGCAATCTCTATCAAAATACCAACAGCATTCTTCAATGAACTAGAGAAAATCATCCTAAAATTCATATGGAACCACAAAAAACCTTGAATAGACAAAGCAATCCTGAGAAGGAAGAATAAAGCTGGGGGCATCACACTCCCCAACTTCAAGCTCTACTACACTACAAAGCCACAGTAATCAAGACAATTTGGTACTGGCACAAGAACAGACCCATAGACCAATGGAACAGACTAGAGAGCCCTGATATAAACCAACCATATATGGTCAAATTAATATATGATAAAGGAGCCATGGACATACAATGGGGAAATGACAACCTCTTCAACAACTGGTGTTGGCAAAACTGGACAGCTACATGCAAGAGAATTAAACTGGATTATTGTTTAATCCCATACACAAAAGTAAACTTGAAATGGATTAAAGACTTGAATGTAAGTCATGAAACCATAAAACTTTTAGAAGACAACATAGGCAAACATCTCCTGACTATAAGCATGAGCAGCTTCTTCCTGAACACATCTCCTTGAGCAAGGGAAACAAAAGCAAAAATGAACTCATGGGACTACATCAAACTAAAAAGTTTCTGTGCAGCAAAGGACACCATCAACAGAACAAAAAGGCATCCTACAGTATGGGAGAATATATTTGTAAATGACATATCCAACAAGGGGTTAACATACAAAATATATAAAGAACTTACATGCCTTAACACCCAAAAAGCAAATAACCCAATTAACAAATGGGCAGAGGATATGAAGAAACAGTTCTCCAAAGAAGAAATTCAGATGGTCAACAGACACATGAAAAGATGCTCCACATCGCTAATCATTAGGGAAATGCAAATTAAAACCAAAATGAGATATCACCTCACACCAGTAAGGATGGCCAGCATCGAAAAGACTAAGAACAACAAATGCTGGTGAGGATGTGGAGAAAGGGGAACCCTCCTACACTGCTGGTGGGAATGTATACTAGTTCAACCATTGTGGAAAGCAATATGGAGGTTCCTCAAAAAACTAAAAATAGAAATACCATTTGATCCTGGAATCCCACTCCTTGGAATTTACCCAAAGAATACAACTTCTCAGATTCAAAAAGACATATGCACCCCTATGTTTATTGCAGCACTTTTACAATAGCCAAGATATGGAAGCAACCCAAATGTCCATCAGTAGATGAATGGATAAAGAAGAGGTGGTACATATACACAATGGAATACTATTCGGCCATAAGAAAGAAACAAATCCTACCATTTGCAACCACATGGATGGAGCTGGAAGACATTATGCTCAGTGAAATAAGCCAGGCAGAGAAAGACAAATGCCAAATGATTTCCCTCATTTGTGGAGTATAACAGTGAAGCAAAACTGAATGAACAAAATGGCAGCAGACTCAGAGACTCCACAAATGAACTAGTGTTTACCAAGGGGAGGGGTGTGGGTTGGCAGGTGGGGAGGGAGGGAGAAGGGGATTGAGGGGTATTATGTTTAGTACACATGGTGCGAGGGGTCACGGGGAAAACAGTGTACCACAGAGAAGGCAAATAGTGAATCTGTAACATCTTACTACACGGATGGACAGTGACTGCATTTGGGGTATGGGTGGGGACTTGATAATATGGGTAAATGTAGTAACCACATTGTTCTTTCATGTGAAACCTTCATAAGAGTGTATATCAATAATATTTTAATTAAAAATTTAAATAAACAAACAAACAAACAACACAAGGGGGACTTTTGATAGCTCGCCACTGTGGTCATTGCCATCTTTGTGAACAATGAGAACATTAAGGGCCTCACAGCTCCCCAGTAATATTCTGGGGCCTCAGACACATGCCTGGGGCTTCTGGTAATAAACAGGCAATAAATCTCATGCTGTCTCTGAGAGAAAGAAAGGATCCCCACCCACCAAGGACCTCATTTGGAAATCTTTTGGATTAAAAAGGAAAACCCAGTTTAAACTGGCTTAAGCAAGAAGGGGTCTTTGCTGGCTCACTTCCTGGAAAGGCCACAGAAGCGCTGGTTGCAGGACCAGCTGGACGTCAGGCTCACCTCCAGATCCCACGGTTCTCTCTCCTTCCCTTGACTTTGATTCTCCTTCCCACTTTCCAGACTGGTTCTACAGTGAACTAAAACTTTAGAAGAAAACAAAAGGCTGCCAGTAGCAGCTTCACTCATTCTGCCCTTGGCAATGCCAGGAAAATATTCTCTGCCTGGTCACTCCAGCCAAAGTCAGGAATTCACACGACTTGGGCCAATTTGGCTTCCATGCCTATCTTTGAACAAATCCCAGGACCAAGGAAAGGAAATTATACTGGTGAGTTTAGATCTGGGCTCCACACCCAGCCCTGGGGCTGGGAGGAAACTAAGCTATGCCTAAATGACAGGGAGTTCACTGGAGAAAGATGCCCAGGAGAAACAGAAGTGCAAGGATCCGCAGAGGAAAATGGGTGCTGGCAGGCAAAAGCAGCAGATGCAGAGCACAGGCCCTAACTATCATCAGTGAAGGCAGTCATGACCAACTTGAGGAATGCTATCCTCAGAATAATGATTTGGCGTATGTATTATCATTATCCCCTTTTAATAAAGATGAAACTGAGACAGAGTAAGTTGTCTGAGATCATGACTCTAGTAAACGTCAGGGTGAAGATTTGAACTCGAGCCACTTGACTTGAGCGTCCACACCTACTCTGGTGAGCTGCATAAAGCCCCACAAAGATGTCCGGGGCCTAATCCCCACAACCTGTGACTCTGTGACCACATAAGGCAAAAGGGGCGTTACCTATCCTGAGGTGGGCAGACTATGCTGAATCACTGCCAAGGGCTCACCAATGTAATCACAGGGGTCCTCAGGAGAGGGAATCAGAAGGATGTGGCTCTAGAAAGAAGAGGCAGTGTGATAAGGGAAGCAAAGATTGGAGAGATGCTCTTTGGAAATGAAGGAAGAGGCCCTACGCCAAGGTGCACAGATGGCCTCTGGAGGCCGGAAGAGACAAGGAGATATTATCCTTTGGGGTCTTCAGTAGAAGCTGTTCCTACTGACATCTTTACTTAGGCTAGTGAAATGCTTTAGACTTCTGGCCTCCAGAACCATAAGAGAATAAAAGTATAAAAGTTGTTGTCTTGAGCCTTAAATTTGTGGGAATTTTTTACAGCAATAATAAGGAATACATTTACCAAGCCAACGTGTGCATACACACATACACAAAGGCATGCATGCATGCAGCCCTCCTGAGGACAAATGTGTCCACAGGTCTGAGTGCACGTGGCGTTCGGCCTGTGGCCTGACCTGGAAGAGGGCTCTTGGAGGCAGTGTGCTCTTCCCACAGAAGAAGCCGTGCTGTGCTGCTACGTTCCACAGGTCCCTCCAGGTTTACTATGAGCTCTTCCGACCTCCTCTCTACCCAGGAGGCTGATGGGTGTGGACAACACCAACGCCTCTTAGGTCCCCTGACTTTCAGTGGTGTACCCCAGGCACACTGGCAGTAAACTGAAGGGGGGAATAGAATTGTGCTTGAGTACATATCCCTCAGCTTTAATCTGATGAAGTCTGGCTGCCTCTGATAACCGGAGTCCACAGCTTCCTGTAGGCACATTCCCTTCCCCTTCAGGGCCAGGGTGAAGATGCCCCCACACCCCCGGGCTGGAGTGCGCCCTCTCCTGGGCTACCTCTGGTAGTTTCCTGCCCACACCTTTGAAAGTGCTTCTCAGAGTGCCTGGTTTGAGCATGCTGTTTCTTGCCAGGACCCCCACTGCTCCAGCTGTGCCATATTGCCCAGAAGATAGAGGCTTGGCCAGTCAGAAGTAGCGAGAAGGTGAGGATGGAAGCAAGAAAATCTCTGAGACCTGTTGCCTTAGGAAACAACAGGGAGAGGGCCATCTCAGCGGTGCTTCTGTGGCAGGGGACACCAAGAACAACCCCCACAGACTCAGACATATCAGTCAGGAAGGGAAAAGTGAGACAGGGGAGAGAAGGCAGCCAATAAAGGCGCCACTTTCCAAGTCGGTGCCTGACCGGAAGCCAGCTGAAACCCATGTTCTGGAATCTACCCACCAGAGAGATGAGGGAGCAAGGAGAGTCAGACACCAGCTCCCCTCACTGAGGGGTCCCCCAGTTGAGGGGTGCTCCCAGGGAGCATGAATGCCACCTAGTGAGAGGAGAGAAGAGTGCAGGTAGGGATGTGGGTGCTGGCAGTGGAGGCCTGTGGGTGAGCACCAATATGGTAAAGCCTCAGGGGTGTCGGGGGGGTGGGGCATAGGCAGCTTATATGCAAAACCAAAGAAAGCTGGATGTCTCTGAATTAGTTGAGATTGTTTCTAATTAACAGATGGAGATTCACATTCATTCAGTCACAGGAAAGAGAAACGACTCAAGCTGGCACAAAGAAGGACTAAGTACAGGTACACCAGGGTCCTTTATGGAAGCCAAGAGCTGCAGGCTGAACTTTATCAGGACTGACCAGAAACTGGAATTGTATCAGGAGAAAAGGGCCATGTGTGGGTCCCACAGCCCGGGACGGACCAGCTTGGCCGTGCCTTCACCCACAGCTTCTGCTCTCTTCTCTCTGTGTCT
The DNA here is from genome assembly GCF_030020395.1 of Manis pentadactyla. Lineage (NCBI taxonomy): Eukaryota > Metazoa > Chordata > Mammalia > Pholidota > Manidae > Manis > Manis pentadactyla. Next base: position 37,672,442 of record NC_080032.1, on the reverse strand, counting down.
GTCAGACTGTCTCTTCCCTTCCAGCTTTCATTACTCTGCATATGGCCCCCCAGTGGCAACCCCCAATCTGTTAGGCAGAATTCTAAAATGACACCCAACATTCTACTCCCTGGTATACATACCTGCATAATCTCCAGGATTTTGCACGGGATGGATTCACTCCCTGCTTAGGTTATATTCTATGGCACAGCTGACTTAAAGAAAAAAGGCTATGCATGTGGGCCTGACCTAATAAGGTGACCTGAAAAGGGTCTGTGCTCTTCCTGAGATAAAGATCACAAGCATGAGATGTATTACATAGGAGGGAGTTTCTCCACTGCTGGCTGTGAGGGTGGAAGGTGCCACATGGTAAGGATCACAGGGAGCCTCTAGGAACCCAGAACAGACCCCAGGCAATAGCCAGCAAGGAAACAGGAACTTCGGTTCTCCAACCACAGAACAACTCTATTTGGCCAACAGCCTGAAGGGACTTGGAAGCAGATTCTTCCCCAGAGCCTCCACAGAGGAACAGCTCAGCCAACATTATTGCAGCCTTACAAGAACCCAGCCACACACAGCCTGGACTTCTGACCTACAAAACTGCTAGCTAATAAATGAGAGTTGTTTCAATTTGCTAAGTTTTTGATGGTTTGTTACAGAATAATAGGATATCAGTATGGCTTTACCCAATCTCATAATTCAAACACCCAAGTCCAACTAACTGTAGTCTCTTAAGTCCTAATAATAATGAGAGCAGGAAAGGCGGAGCCAAGATGGCGGCATGAGTAGAGCAGCGGAAATCTCCTCCCAAAACCACATAAACCTATGAAAATATAACAAAGACAACTCTTCCTAAAATAGAGACCAGAGGACACAGGACAACATCCAGACCACATCCACACCTGCGAGAACCCAGTGCCTCGTAAAGGGGGTAAGACAGAAGCTCCAGCCCCGCGGGACCTGAGCGCCCCTCCCCCCAGCTCCCAGCAGGAGAAGAGTAGGCAGAGCGGGAGGGAGACGGAGCCCAGGACTGCCGAACACTCAGCCCCAGCCACCCGGACCAGCGTGCAGACACAGTGCATGAGTGGGGGGCCCTGGATACTAGGGAAACAGGGCAGCAAGACCGGTGAGCGGGTGCCTGAGGCCGACACCGGAGAACAAAGAAATGGGAGTGGCCATTTTTTTTTTCTCTTTCTTTTAGGCGAGTGCTTTTTGGAAGTGTTAAAGGGACAGGGACCCCAATACTAGGGAAACAGGGCAGCAAGACCGGTGAGGAGGTGCCTGAGGCCGGCGCCTGAGGACAAAGAAAATCGTGCGTTTTTTGTTTTTTTTTTAATTATTTAATTTTGTTTTGTTTAATTTTGTTTTGTTTTGTTTTTGTTTTGTTGTTGTTGTTTTGGTTTGGCAAGTGCTTTTTGGAAGTCTTAAAGGGGCAGGGAGGGACACTTAGTCCAGAGGCAGGGAATCTGGGGATCTCTGGGCACTCTAACCCCCTGGGCTGCAGGGAGCAGGGAGGCCCCTTATGGAGATAAATAGCCTCCTAGCCGCTCCCCATCCAATGGGGCTCCACCATTTTGGAGCAGCAGCCCGAGCCAGGCCACGCCCACAGCAACAGCGGAGATAAACTCCATAGCAGCCGGGCAGGAAGCAGAAACCCTGTCTGAGCACAGCTACCCAGCACAAGCCACTAGAGGTCGCTGTTCTCCCAGGAGAGGAGGGCCACAAACCAACAAGAAGGAAAGCTCTTCCAGCCGTCACTTGTACCAGCTCTGCAAACTATCTCTATCACCATGAAAAGGCAAAACTACAGGCAAACCAAAATCACAGAGTCAACAACTGAGAAGGAGACAGATCCTAACCAGTCTTCCTGAAAAAGAATTCAAAATAAAAATCATGAACATGCTGACGGAGATGCAGAGAAAAATGCAAGAGCAATGGGATGAAGTCCGGAGGGAGATCACAGATGCCAGGAAAGAGATTATAGAAGTGAAACAAACCTTGGAAGGATTTACAAGCAGAATGGATAAGATGCAAGAGGCCATTGAAGGAATTGAAACCAGAGAACAGGAACGCATAGAAGCTGACAATGAGAAAGATAAAAGGATCTCCAGGAATGAAACAATACTAAGAGAACTGTGTGACCAATCCAAAAGGAAAATTATGCATATTATAGGGGTACCAGAAGAAGAAGAGAGAGGAAAAGGGATAGAAAGTTTCTTTGAAAAAATAATTGCTGAAAACTTCGCCAAACTGGGGGAGGAAATAATCGAACAGACCACGGAAATACACAGAACCCCCAACAGAAAGGATCCAAGGAGGACAACACCAAGACACATAATAATTAAAATGGCAAGGATCAAGGACAAGGAAAGAGGTTTAAAGGCAGCTAGAGAGAAAAAGGTCACCTATAAAGGAAAACCCATCAGGCTATCATCAGACTTCTCGACAGAAACCCTACAGGCCAGAAGAAAATGGCATGATATATTTAATACAATGAAACAGAAGGGTCCTGAACCAAGGATACTGTATCCAGCACGACTATCATTTAAATATGATGGTGGGATTAAACAATTCCCAGACAAGCAAAAGCTCTCTGGTTAGCTTCCCACAAACCACCTCTACAGGGCATCTTACAGGGACTGCTCTAGATGGGAGCACTCCTAAAAAGAGCACAGAACAAAACACCCAACATATGAAGAAAGGAGGAGGAGGAATAAGGGAGAGAAGAAAAGAATCTCCAGACAGTGTATATAACAGCTCAATAAGCGAGCTAAGTTAGGCAGTAAGATACTAAAGAGGCTAACCTTGAACCTTTGGTAACCATGAATTTAAAGCCTGCAATGGCAATAAGTACATATCTTTCAATAGTCACCCTAAATGTAAATGGACTGAATGCACCAATCAAAAGACACAGAGTAATAGAATGGATAAAAAAGTAAGACCCATCTATATGCTGCTTACAAGAAACTCACCTCAAACCCAAAGACATATACAGACTAAAAGTCAAGGGATGGAAAAACATATTTCAGGCAAACAACAACAAGAAGAAAGCAGGGGTTGCAATACTAATATCAGACAAAATAGACTTCAAAACAAAGAAAGTAACAAGAGATAAAGAAGGACACTACATAATGATAAAGGGCTCAGTCCAACAAGAGGATATAACCATTCTAAATGTATATGCACACAACACAGGAGCACCAGCATATGTGAAACAAATACTAACAGAACTAAAGGGGAAAATAGACTGCAATGCATTCATTTTAGGAGACTTCAACACACCACTCACCCCAAAGGATAGATCCACTGGGCAGAAAATAAGTAAGGACACAGAGGCACTGAACAACACAGTAGAACAGATGGACCTAATAGACATCTATAGAACACTACATCCAAAAGCAACAGGATATACATTCTTCTCAAGTGCACATGGAACATTCTCCAGAATAGACCACATACTAGTCCACAAAACGAGCGTCAGTAAAATACAAAATATTGAAATTCTACCAACCAATTTTTCAGACCACAAAAAGGTATAAAACTAGAAATAAATTCTACAAAGAAAACAAAAAGGCTCATAAACACATGGAAGCTTAACAACATGCTTCTAAATAATCAATGGATCAACGAACAAATCAAAATAGAGATCAAGGAATATATAGAAACAAATGACAACAACAACACAAAGCCCCAACTTCTGTGGGACGCATTGAAAGCAGTCTTAGGAGGAAAGTATATAGCAATTCAGGCACACTTGAAGAAGGAAGAACAATCCCAAATGAATAGTCTAACATCAGAATTATCGAAACCGGAAAAAGAAGAACAAATGAGGCCTAAAGACAGCAGAAGGAGGGACATAATAAAGATCAGAGAAGAAATAAACAAAATTGAGAAGAATAAAACAATAGCAAAAATCAACGAAACCAAGAGCTGGTTCATTGAGAAAATAAACAAAATAGATAAGCCTCTAGCCAAACTTATTAAGAGAAAAAGAGAATCAACACAAATCAACAGAATCAGAAATGAGAATGGAAAAATCATGACAGACTCCACAGAAATACAAAGAATTATTAAAGGCTACTATGAAAACCTATATGCCAACAGGCTGGAAAACCGAGAAGAAATGGACAACTTCCTAGAAAAATACAACCTTCCAAGACTGACCAAGGAAGAAACACAAAAGTTAAACAAACCAATTACGAGCAAAGAAATTGAAACGGTAATCAAAAAACTACCCAAGAACAAAACCCCTGGGCCAGATGGATTTACCTTGGAATTTTATCAGACACACAGAGAAGACATAATACCCATTCTCCTTAAAGTTTTCCAAAAAACAGAAGAGAAGGGAATACTCCAAAACTCATTCTATGAAGCCAACATAACCCTAATACCAAAACCAGGCAAAGACCCCACCATAAAAGAAAATTACAGACCAATGTCCCTGATGAATGTAGATGCAAAAATACTTAATAAAATATTAGCAAACCGAATTCAACAGTATATCAAAAGGATCATACACCATGACCAAGTGGGATTCATCCCAGGGATGCAAGGATGGTGCAACATTCAAAAATCCATTAACATCATCCACCATATCAACAAAAAGAAAGACAAAAACCACATGATCATCACCATAGATGCTAAAAAAGCATTTGACAAAATTCAACATCCATTCATGATAAAAACTCTCAGCAAAATGGGAAAAGAGGGCAAGTACCTCAACATAATAAAGGACTTCTATGATAAACCCACAGCCAACATTATATTGAACAGTGAGAAGCTGAAAGCTTTTCCTCTGAGATCGGGAACTAGACAGGGATGCCCACTCTCCCCACTGTTATTTAACATAGTACTGGAGGTCCTAGCCACGGCAATCAGACAAAACAAAGAAATACAAGGAATCCAGATTGGTAAAGAAGAAGTTAAACTGTCACTATTTGCAGATGACATGATATTGTACAAAAAAAACCCTAAAGACTCCACTCCAAAACTACTAGAACTGATATCGGAATACAGCAAAGTTGCAGGATACAAAATCAACACACAGAAATCTGTAGCTTTCCTATACACTAACAATGAACCAATAGAAAGAGAAATCAGGAAAACAATTCCATTGACAATTGCATCAAAAAGAATAAAATACCTAGGAATAAACCTAACCAAAGAAGTGAAAGACCTATACCCTGAAAACTACAAGTCACTCTTAAGAGAAATTAAAGGGGACACTAACAAATGGAAACTCATCCCATGCTCATGGCTAGGAAGAATTAATATCGTCAAAATGGCCATCCTGCCCAAAGCAATATACAGATTTGATACAATCCCTATCAAATTACCAGCAACATTCTTCAATGAACTGGAACAAATAATTCAAAAATTCATATGGAAACACCAAAGACCCCAAATAGCCAAAGCAATCCTGAGAAAGAAGAATAAAGTAGGGGGGATCTCACTCCCCAACTTCAAGCTCTACTACAAAGCCATAGTAATCAAGACAATTTGGTACTGGCACAAGAACAGAGCCACAGAGCAGTGGAACAGATTAGAGACTCCAGACATTAACCCAAACATATATGGTCAATTAATATTTGATAAAGGAGCCATGGACATACAATGGGGAAATGACAGTCTCTTCAACAGATAGTGCTGGCAAAACTGGACACCTACATGTAGGAGAATGAAACTGGACCATTGTCTAACCCCATACACAAAAGTAAATTCAAAATGGATCAAAGACCTGAATGTAAGTCATGAAACCATAAAACTCTTAGAAAAAAACATAGGCAAAAACCTTTTAGACATAAACATGAGTGACCTCTTCTTGAAGATATCTCCCCGGGCAAGGAAAACAACAACAAAAATGAATAAGTGGGACTATATTAAGCTGAAAAGTTTCTGTACAGCAAAAGACACCATCAATAGAACAAAAAGGGACCCTACAGTATGGGAGAATATATTTGAAAATGACAGATTCGATAAAGGCTTGACATCCAAAATATATAAAGAGCTCACCCACCTCAACAAACAAAAAACAAAAAATCCACTTATAAAATGGGCAGAGGACCTGAACAGACAGTTCTCCAAAAAAGAAATACAGATGGCCAACAGACACATGAAAAGATGTTCCACATCGCTAATTATCAGAGAAATGCAAATTAAAACTACAATGAGATATCACCTCACACCAGTAAGGATGGCTACCATCCAAAAGACAAACAACAACAAATGTTGGCGAGGCTGTGGAGAAAGGGGAACCCTCCTACACTGCTGGTGGGAATGTAAGTTAGTTCAACCATTGTGGAAAGCAGTATGGAGGTTCCTCAAAATGCTCAAAATAAACTTACCATTTGACCCAGGAATTCCACTCCTAGGAATTTACCCTAAGAATGCAGCACTCAAGTTTGAAAAAGACAGATGCACCCCCATGTTTATCACAGCACTATTTACAATAGCCAAGAATTGGAAGCAACCTAACTGTCTATCAGTAGATGATTGGATAAAGAAAATGTGGTACGTATACACAATGGAATATTATTCAGCCATAAGAAGAAAACAAATCCTACCATTTGCAGCAACATGGATGGAACTAGAGGGTATTATGCTCAGTTAAATAAGCCAGGGGGAGAAAGACAAGTACCAAATGATTTCACTCATCTGTGGAGTATAAGAACAAAGAAAAACTGAAGGAACAAAACAGCAACAGACTCACAGAACCCAAGAATGGACTAACAGCAGTTCCTGTATGGTGACTTCCAGTAAGTTCTTCACAATGGTATAAAGGGCATATCAAAGTGTGGGCAAAGGGTCTGTTTATGTTTATACAGAGGATCAAAGCCCAATTTGACTACCCAGAAAATGAAATAAGATACAATATCAAGAAGAATTTCCAATATCAACATACTCTGGAAGAGTCATTCCAGAAGATGATCATCAAAAAACTTCAACAAAGATCCTGTTGCTGTTGCAGTTGTAGCTGCATTCATCCCACTGGTTCCTGGAATTGCCATTGAAACGAAGGGGGAGATATCTAAGCTGGCCTGTGCATACAGTAAAATAACAAATTTGACTGGATCTATACTGTCGGAACTCAACCAAGAATTAGGAGAAGTGCAAGTTGCAGCGCTCCAAAATCTTGAGACTACTGACTATCTACTGTTAAAAGAACATATGGGATATGAACAGTTCTCAGGAATGTGTTGTTTTAAATTGTCTGATTTTTCTCAAACTATTCAAATTCAGTTAGACAATATCCATCATATCATAGATAAGTTTTCACAAATGCTTAGGGTGCCTAGCTGGTTTTCTTGGTTTCACTGGAGATGGCTGGTAATTGTAGGTCTGCTTTGGTTATGTAACTGTATTCCTATTATGTTAATGTGTGTGTGCAATTTAATTAGTAGTTTAAAACCTATACATGCTGAAGTTACTCTACAAGAAGATATGTCAAAGAAATAACCAGTCTTCCCATGTTTTCTTCCATCTGCTCTTCTATAGCTTTTCTTCTTCCTTCCTAATTACAACCCTTAAATAGAATTTGTGCCTCATATCGAATTTACCGAGTATCATAATTCTTCCAAGTGGTAAAGATACCTCAAGATAAATGCTGGGCATAGAAGCCACAGGGCATAAATCTGCAAAGAAGTAAAAAGCTAACCTTTTCAAACAATATGGCTTCTCTCTCACTTACCAACTTTACATTTCCCTGTATGGCCCCGGAAGATGACTGGTTAGCCAGAGACAGGTAAGATTCCTCAAGGGAGGAACAACCCAAGACAGGCACAGTCGCAGGGGGGCCATCAGGTGAGAAATTGGGGACCAACAGAGGTGAGGCTTAGAACCTCACCCCCCCTGTTTTGAGAGAAATCTTCTGCATCTGTATATGTTTTGTTGCCCTCGTCTAGCTTGGATTAATACTTAGTCTATAGGCACACACCTGATCATCTACATTTCCCCTCTTATAGCACTAAACTATGTTTTCTACCTTTATCTTGCATCTACCTACCACTTCAGCATTTTATTAAAAATAATAATAATAATAATTATTATTATTACTATAAGGGAGAAATGTGGGATTCACATATAAATCAAGTATAAAAATCAAACGAATATTCATATCTGACCTGATTGTTTGTAGTTCATAATGAGTGATCAAAACTGAAAGTTTCTGTGATGACTGCCCTTGTACTGTTCACCATGTAAGAACTTATTCACTATGTAGGAATTTGTTCACCATGTAAGAACTTGTTCGTTGTGCTTCAGAAGATTGGAGTCTGATGAGAATTAGGCTTGGGGTGGATTAATGATTGTGCATTGAGTCCCCTGTACAGAATTTTATTGTTGTTAACTGTTAACAACCATTTCATCAATAAATATGAGAGATGCCCTCTCAAAAAAAACATATTAATTTGAAAAAAAAAAAATAATAATAATAATGAGTGCAGCTTGTCCCCAGTTGGGTCTCAGGTCCACCACTGATCTACACAGCTATGGCTACGGGCCCAGGTCCACCTCCCACCGCTCAGCCTGTGGTGGTTGTAGATACACAGTCTCAGGCGGGAGGAGAGGCACAAAGGAGGTCAACTGGCTGCCGTGTTCTGCCACAGCCCCTCCAGCCTGAATGCTGGAGCACTGTTAGTCTACACCCACCTTGCATTGTCTCCATTTTCTCTTGCCTAACTAGCTGGCGAGCTCATCAAAGACAATGAGGTGGTGTGGTACGAGAACACAAGTACTGTCTCAGAGTGCAAATCCCAATTATTCTACCTCCTTACTGTGTGAGCTTAGGCAAGTCACTTAACCTCTCAGGACCTCTTTCCTCATTTGTGAAATGGGAGTAATATACTGTGAAGGGCTAGGAATTAAATGGAATGGAGTAGGTAAGTCTCTATGGGGACTTCAATAAATATGAATTCCTTTCTGCCCCTTTAGGCCATTTTCTATGTCCACCATAGCAGCTAGCACCCACTATAAGCTTATTGCTGCATTGAATCAAAAAAACCCACTGTTTGTATGATTGATGAAGAGGAGTGGAGCAACAAAGAACAGGGAAGTAACCCAATTATCACATGCAGAAACTGTGCCAGCAGAGGACAGACCTGGTAACAGGCACCTGGGTGTGAGTCGGCCAAAATGGGAATAATGAATCGCATGATGGCAGCATCTAGCATTAACTGAAAGCCTCCTATACTGTGTACCAGGTGCTGTGCCAAGGGCCCCCCCGGGGTATCTCACTTAGAGCTCAAAAAAGACCTTTGATAAGTGCCATCCCTACTCCATGTTACGCATGAGGAAAGAGATTCAGAGAGATGAAATAATTTATGCCAGGGTCAAAACTCAACCCTGCCCTGGGTTTATGATTCCAAAGTCCAAGGCTTTTAACCACTATGCTTCCAATTGCCATGAGCGTGACATTCCTCCTTTGGAAACAGAGGTCTGGCTGCTGGAAACACTGTGGCACCCACGGAGCCTTAAACTGAATGGTGAGACAGAATCCTCTGCATTTACTACTGGTTTATTTCAAATCTTTAAATTTCCAAGAATTTTTTTTTTTTTAATCTCAGGGCTAGAAAAGTACCCAAGAATAGGATAATGAGCTTATGCCTGCCAAAAGGAGAGTAGCTATTCAAAAGACAGCCCAGAGCAACTCCATTTTCTTGCCTAGAGGAACACTCCATTGGTCAAATCTTCCAAACAATTTCTGCTTGCTTTTCAGTAGTTTAGGAAATGAAGACAAAATGAGAAGACTATTATTTCCTGTCCTTAGAAGCCAAGGGTCTCTGGATCTTTCTTTGTCTCGTTGCTTTTGTTGCTTTCTTTCTGTTTTCTAGCTGGACTGAGACCATCCACGTGGTTAAGAATGTCTCTGCCCTGCTGGAGTATCAGAAAAATTCCTAGGTCATCCTTGACAAACATTACTACTCTTGGGAACATGCCACCCGTTTTTATTTATTCCCCAACCAGATAGGGTGCAGGGGTCTGGACTCTCCACCACTTCAGTTGCACAGAGCAGGAGAGCTAGCTCAGGCTGTTACAAATAACCTGAGGCTAGCTTTGATAGTTTTAATAAGCTTGTCCTCTACCCATTTAAGAGTCAGCCATTACTGCTCAAGCCTTTTCGGTCAGCTTGAAATTCACCTTGGCAAGGGTTCTATCCTTGGTGGACCCTTCACCCTGGCCTTTCAAACTCAGTAAAAAGATTGACACCTAGTGGAAAATACCACCTGTGGTTGCTCTCCTCTTAGAGTCGGTATGAAATCTCCCCACAGGGCTGCCCGGGCTCTGGGCTAATTGGGCTGTTTTATTATTCAACAGTATCAGGAAAAACTAAGGGTGATTCTTTACACCTGCCTCTGGGCCCCTGTCTCTGACAGTTTGATCTGTGGAAATCAGACAACACACTAAGGCCCAGAATATGATTTGCTTACATGGACAACTGAAGTGTTCTTCTGAACCCCATGCCCCCTTGAAATAAAATGCTTCTTACATGTATGATACATTGAAGAATAGCAAAATAAAAGAGATAAAGAAGGTTGTAGATGGCCTTTCTCTTCTCTCTTCCCTACTTGGCAAACTCCTTTTCAACCTTCCAACTCAATTCTTCCTAAAGTCACCCCTCCTCCAGGATGTCTTCACTGAGCCCAGCTTAGCAGGACATGCCTTCCCCTCTGTGCTCCTTGGCACAAATGCCAGCCATCACACTGGGTCCCTATAACAAGACCTATGAGTGTAGGATTGGCCCATAAAGCGCTGTTACATGGGTGCCAGGCAAAGCACGATCTATGAACTCTGCAGCCCCAGCCCACCAGGAGCCAAGCACAGAAGTCATCATCAGCATTGAGAAAGCCCTGTAGTTGTTTGACAGGACTGGGAAGTTTCACAAAAGTATCAGCCCACAACAGATTGGAAATAAAGAAATAAAAATAAAACTTACTGTTGTTCTTTTAATCAGAGTCTGGGAAGCACTAGTATAGGAGTCACACTGGAAGGAAGGAAGGGGAGAAAGGAAATGAACTCATCAGCAGTCTTTGCGTAACTATTTAAATATACAAGTGTTTTCACATGTACTGTGTCACTGGCTCCTGACTCAGGCATCCAGGCCTCCTGGTCCTCCCACACCCCACGTGTGAGTTCTTTCCTCTTTCCCTTGCTCTCTCTTCCTCCTGGGGACGCTTCCCTCCACTGGCTTCTCCTTTCACGAGGATCACAGTTCCTATGCAGCCTCCTCATGGGGGCTTCTCCGGCCACCACTCTAGATGTTCTCCGCCCCCACCGCCGGGCCGTCCCTCTCTATCTATGCCACTGTTTTTGTTTTTCCCTATGGTACTTAAAACAGTTCAAAACTATCTTATTTGTGTACTGGCTCACTATTTATTGGCAGCCTCCTCACTAGAATGTAAGCTCCCTATAAGCAAGCCTGCTGAATGCCCTATTTTCCCCCCTAACTCCCAAAGCAAGAACAGTGCCTGGCATAAATAAGTGAATGAAATCAGCAGGTGAATGAATGAATGAATGAATTCAGGAGGTATTCTTATTTCCATTTGTAAAGAAAATGGAAGTCTTGTGTCCAGGACTCTCACCTGATTTTAATATCACCCACTGTATACATACAGGAGCCTGCTTACATACCCCTTTGCAGAAAACTGTTCACCACCAGTAGAGCTCCACAGGGAGTGAGCTGTCAGTCATGGAAGTATGGGCCCCAGGGAGGGGTGGAGAGGCAACACACAAGCACCTGGGTATACTTGAGCAGGAGCAGGGCATTTGCCAGTCACCAGGGACCCGCCCCCAGGATTCAGCCTCGTGCTAGGAGCTGAGAGAGAAGCCGAGGAGCCTCATACTAGGAAGCAGGAGAGAGAAGCATGGAGTCTGGAACCTGGGAGCAGGAGGAAACAGGAAAGAGAAGGTGTGGAGCCCCATGCTGGGCAGTAGGAGGAAGTAGAGATGGAGCCACCAGTGGAGGCAATGCCTGAGACAGAGACTGGAGCCTATGACAGACTGAGACATGCAGATGGGAGTCTAGCACCCTACTGAAAATAAAACTCAGTATAAGCCTAACTTTTCATTGTTATTTGGTCTGAGCAAATTCATAGTGAACTTGCCAGAGAGCGGAACACCCTACTCCCAGAGCAACCCCACTTAAAATGCAAAGAAAATAAGAGTTTGAGGACTTTGCATAAAAGAATTTGAGGTTTTTTCCCAAGGATACATAGCAATTCAGTAGACCCACGCAGGGCTCCAAGTGAGCCTCCTGAGTCCACACACAGGGTTCCTTACATCTTATAACATTGCCAGATGTCAAAGTTTCCAGGGAAAGACCTACAGACCCCTGGAATAGCCAGTAAGGAAGTTCACATCAGTTACATGTAGCTATAGTCTGCTCTTATAATTCTAAAAAGCACCTCTTTGAAATGAAAGAAAAGCAAGCAAAAGCCCAGGAGCTTGAGTAAGGAGTGTGCACATAGCTGAGCAACATCTAGCCCCCCTCATTTAGTCCCTTCTCCCCACCCCAAACAATTCCTTAAATCCCCCTTCTTATTGCAAAAGAGTGGTACAAGCAGAGACTTTGGAGTGGGCACATTTGAGTTCAAATCTTGAATTTTCTCTTGGGTAAGTTCCTACATCCCATCCCCTCAGTTTCTCATCTTCACTTTGCAGAGTCTGTGCACGGATTAGACAGATGACATGGGCACAGTAACGCACCCAAGGAGAATACAACTGACATGATCCCCTCCCATCTTGTTTAACATCAACTGATTATTACTGGGGTCAAGAGTGAAAACAAAATGAGGACTTAAACCCACATAGCTTTTCAAGGCATCTAAGGCCTCTCCAGTTAGCCGCCCCTCATGAATGGGGTTTTCACCTTTACCCTCCCAACTAAATAACATTTGCCCAGTAGGTGACCTCACATGCATCTCACTGCTAAGAAAATAACCTTTAAGATGGCCTTGCTTACCTAGGATAAAGGAATGAAGGGCTGCTTCCAATGCTAAAATACAGTTACAGGAGGAAATCATCTTAGTTCTTGAAAACTGAAATCTTCACTTTATTTCTGCTTTTCTCCTTCAGCAGCTCAACTAGTAGAAAGGTTATAAGCTTTGAAGACAGATAGACAAGGGTTAAATCCAGCCCTGCTATCTGCTGGCAAATTACTTAACATGCCTAAACTTTAATTTCTAGATCTGTAAAATGGGCATAATACTTCTTACCTCAATGAATGTAACATAGACTGTGGAAAATGCTCAGTAAACATGAGCTTTAATTCTTCTCCCACAAACACTTGGTCTTAATCATAGGCAGAAATGTTTGCCCACAGAAACATGAAAGAGAGTCACTTCACAATAGTGTCTGAAACACAGTAAGGCACTCAATAGCTATTTGATGAATGCATAAAACAGAAGGGTGACGTGTTTGCAACCATCAGGTAAAAGTCCATATGCTGAAATCTGACTTGGTGTTGCAGCATTTCAATCCATGACATTAGCTCTCATTCACAAGATTTCACCAATAACTGGGGCAGTTTTTAGAATAAAAATTCTGTCCATATTTTAGCTCCTTTCTGACTTGGTTAAAGAGCCATGATTTAAGGCCAATCAAAGCCTTAATTGGTGGTGACATGACCTGTTAGGTATTAGACTGAAAACACCAGTAGCAATGTCTCTGTGACCCCAAAGGGACTCTGTCCTCCCGGAAAAGGAAGTCGGCCTCCATGGAAGGAAGACCAGGAGTGGCCACCCTCAGACCACCCAGCTCTGATTCTAAAACACAGTTCCTCCCAATCAAGTCCCATCACCGCACCTGGATTTTCAGCTGGGCTCCAACCCTTCCTGTCAAGAAAATGATGCATGAAATGCCATTCAGAAATGAGATAAGAACAGGAAGAGAGTCAGGCAAAGATTGAGGGGCCTAAGAGAAATCTGCACAATGGGGTTTGCAAAGCTACACGAAGTTCACATCCAAGAGTTAGCAGGAGAGATGTAGTTGTCTGTCAGACATCAAGCCTGGTTTGCAGAGCTGTCAGTCACCGCTGTGAACTACAAAGTCACCATGTGAGCTGGCCAGGACCCAGAAGGATTTCTACAAAATGAAAATCCAGATAAAGAAATGCCAGTGAGCCCAAGGAACACCGGAATTCTTAAATGCTACCGGCCTGCCAGGACTCCAAAGCCACAGCAGAGGACCCCCATTGTCTCCCCACATCCCTATCCCCTCCCCCTCCTTCCTCTTTCTTCTCACCTCCTTCCCCCACTTTTGAGACACTTACAGAATTGAAGGAACAAAAGAAGGTAATACAGAACATGAGCTTATTACAGAGCATCTATTTATCTAAACTTCCATAAAGCTCACATGCAGGGATTTGGGTTTTTTTCCTCTCCGTTTATGAGAAAAGGGCTAAAAGCTAGCTGACGTGATAAATAATATTTTTTAAATGGATTACTATCTGGGGAAGACACAAGGTCAATTCAAATTCAGCACCATCTATCTGTATCTGCCTATCAGCTACGTTCTACCTAGTTTTCAAAAAACACTCCCTAAGCACCAGTACAGACCCTGCTTTTCTCACCTCTTCTCCCGCATCATCTCCATGGTCTCCAGCTTCCACTGGGCCTTTCTGCCTTTCTCGGGTCAGTTATCTCCCCCATTCTACACGCCAGCAAATGTAAGTCTTCATACTCATCAAAGCTTCAACCTTATCACCACCTTCTCTACTCAGAAAAGCCCCTCACCTCCACCTTCTCAGAGAAAATAGCAGCTGTCAGGCAAAACCCCCTCAACCCTCTGCTTCCAAACTCACCTCCCTGGGACTCCACAATTGTTATCACTATGTGACAGTGAGAATACAATGTTCTGGACCCATCCCACCCTGGGCACCTTCTCAGGACAGCTTTCCTCTCCAGATCTTCAACCTCTCCCTTTCTACTAGCTCCTTCTCCATCATTTAAACAGTCTGTGGGGTTTCCCATCTGGAAAGCAAACTAGCAGACAAACAAAACACCTCTTGTCCATGGGATATCCCTTCCAGTTCTCTTCTTCCCTTCCACATGAAACCCCAGCTTGTTGAAAGCAGAGCCATCACTCATTGCCCCAACAAGCTAAGGAGTTTAGGATTCAAGCAGACTGAGTCTGAGCCATTCTCCCACATGATCACGGGCAGCGTATTTAACCTCTCTAGGTCTCAGTTTTCTCAGGTAAAATGGATCGATATTGGTTCTACTTATTAGGTTGTTAATAAAAAATATGAAAGTACTAGTAAAATATTACTCTTACATGGAGTAAGTACATATGATTATTACTGTGATTTAATCCTTAAAACATTGCAATCTGGCTTTCACCACCACTGCTCTTCCCAAAAACCTTCTTATTGCTAAATTCAAAGATGATTTTTTGGAATTGTCTCACTTGATATCTCTGGCACAGTTTATGACTTGTTTCTTTATCAAACAAGCTCTCTGTCCACTTCTGCTCAGTCTCCTTCCTCTAACACTCCTGTGGCTTCTACAGATTGACAACACCCAAATCTGTATCTGTGGTACAGACCTTTCTTCTGAACTCTACACTAAAAAATACAACTGCCTACAAAGCATCTTTACTCAAATCACTTATAGACACTTCAAAAGGTCCCACATGGATGCAATCATCTTCCACCTGTCTTCCTGTGTGGACCATCACTCACCTGGCTGACACTTGCAGAAGGCAGACCTGCTTCCTTCACTCCACCCGATATCTAATTTGCCTCCTCTGTTGGCCTCCGTCCACTTGTGCATCCCAATTCCAGTGGGGACACTGCCACAGCTAACACGTAATTATCTCCTGTCAGGATCTCTATCACTTATTTCCAAATGATATAGGCATTGCATCTCTTCTAATCCCTTCTCTACTCTGAAGCCAGAGTGAGCCTTACTTATTTCATTTCAAGTAACGCTTTTGAAAATATAGAAAAGTGCTAAGAATGATAAAAATGAACACCCACATTCCCATTACCCAGAATTTTACTATGATGTTTCTAAAATTAAAATCTTATCACTAGTTTGTAAATGTTTAATGGCTCCTACGTGTCCTTAGGATAAAGTCCAAACTCAGTTGCAAGGCTGACATGACCGTCCACAGTTCTCAGGCTCTTCTCACCCATACCACCTCACTCAGCAACCTGAAACCCAGACCACAGCAAACTATTCTTATTCACCCCAAAATACCTAGCTCCCTCTGCCTTCCAGGCCTTTCCTCCTTTGAGGAGGAGGCCATTAAAGTGATAAGAGGCTGCTGAGTTAGGGGACAGAATCAGAAATAAACATTGGAAAGGAGTTGGCAGTCAACCCTTGGAAGTGATATGCAGAGCAATATCTTAGTGCAAGTGACAGTATCACAGAATCTTAGAATTGCCCAGAAATTTATTTAAACCCAGCCTCCACTGCCAACCACCCCCTGATCTTCCCCATCATGTGTTCAAAGAATCTGTAACTGAAGGGTAGTAATGTATGTATATGTTTTGCATCTTATGTACTCAAACGGAAGTATGTAATACATGGAGGCAGATGATTATAATTCTCCTAAGACTCCTAGAAGGCAGAAATCTTTCCCCTGACATCCTTCCAACAGGGAAAGGTGATCTGTGAATGGAAAAGGAAAGAAGGTCAGTAACTTCAATTAAACTGTCCTTTTCATGAAGAACGGGGAAGCGTCCAAAGGTTTCTGGCAATTCCTTTGTTTTATGGAGGTAGTTACAAGAAAACCAGGAAGGAAGAGAAATCTTTCCACTTCTTGTGACAGGCCTTGCAAATTGTCTTATTTTAAGGAAACACTGGTATTTCTTTTGCTACTCAGATACAGTAAATGATGCCTAGAAATTGGCACAGCCATTGAATACCAGAATTCTCTTATTTTATTCTGTCTTCAAAGACACCTACATCATTAAATGTTTGATGCCATTTGGCTTGGTAAAAATTAGTAAAGTATATCTTGCAACCACACTACCAGAATGATTTAGAAAATGGGTAGCTAATGGGGAGGAAAATAGATTGCACAAATAAGCTACCTAAACCTCAAAGTAGTGAAGGAAATTGCTCCAGTTTCTTTGGATGATTTAAGATGGAAGCTTTGTTGTTATTTTTTTCAGAATTCAGTATTTGTTAACTGATCACACCTCTGCTTCTACAATGATTCCTGTAAAATGTGAAAAGGAAACCAAAGGGACTCATCGCTGATTTTAAAAAGCAATAATAATGAAAGGGAAGGGAAAGGAAATCTGTATGATCACTTCATATGTTATCCAGAGGTTTGGTTTGGGTACTGATTTTTCCCCATTACATATAAGGACCCATCTCCTCACTCCATGGAGAAAATTTATTCTTGAATGCAACTGACTTTCCAGTAAAGCGAAATATTTTCAAAGCGTTGCCATTCCAATTACATAAAAAGTAGATTACCTTTGAGAACAGGTGTTTTGGAAAACTAAAACTTGTGTCCGGATGGATATTTTAATTTGTAATGGGAAGTTAACACAGATGGCTATAACAAGGACTCTAAACTATCTTTTAATTTATTATATAGAACTCTTTATCATTATGCACATACCCTCCAAATTTAATCCTCCAAGCCCAGTTCTGAGCAGATGTGCTCAAAGGTGTCAGAAACACCTAAGTGATGGTTTGAACTACGTGGTAAAGTCAATAGAAAGTTGATGAAGATGCAGATTACAAGAGAGAAGTTTCTGGAAAATTCAACATCTATGACATACAGTCCCTGCAGTGAGGACATGTACATGTGAGCATTATACACATGTGCACACACATTCATAGGCATGCACACACGTGTGCTCACCAAGGAATACTTTGGAAGCACAGTAAAGAAGGCAGAGCATTTGAACTCATGCTTCTCTCTAGAAACATCACCTCTTAGAAGGGATCAAGTTTGTCTTTAGAAGTAGTCATGTTCATAAATGCAGAAGTCACTATGTATTTAGTTTTCACTATGTGCCAGGTGTCATGATTAGTCCTTTATAATACCATTTTATTTTTCCGACTATAGTAAGTCATAATATGCTCATTTTACAGGTACACAAACAGAGGTGTGCTTCATCACCAAACTACCATATGACCTTGAAAACACCAGGAAGGTCATTTATTTCCAAGTCTTTCTTTTTTCAGGAGGGTAAGCTTCCCAACATCAGTAGGAATCAAATGTGATTTCATATTAGATTTGTTAGTTTATTCCAAGGAATTTATAACTGAAACACAGAGACTAACATGGTTTTTACTTAATTATATTCTTTCTTTCACAACAGTATACTTTACTTTAAAAGCTAAGGATAAATATTCCATAATATTCTCATAAAAGTTTATTTGAATAGGAGATATAAAGTGTTAAAGAGATACAAATGATTCCACACAATTTGCTACCTCTCTCTCAAAGTTTCGTCAGTTCAACAACTCAATTCAACAAATATTACTCTAGCAATTGCTATGTGCCAGACATAGGAAATAGAATACCAAGTTGGTAGACACTGCCCCTGGCCTTTATAGGACTTTCAATACTGTCAGGAAGACAGGTGATTAAACAAGTAAGCCCAATACAGTGTTGTAAGTGCTATAGGGGAGAATTCGGAGATTATAGTACTTATACAAAGGTAAGAAAGGATTCTGAGAGAAAAATGACATCTATGCTGACACTCAGAGGCTGAGGCACAGTCAGCCAGGCATAGAGAAAGCAGTAGATAAAGCTTACGTTAGATCCTGGGCTGAGAACATGATCTGTTCAAGAAAGTCACTCTTAAAATAAGTGCCTATGTTGGGAGCATGGAAGAGGGGAATATGGGGAGGAAGAAGTAGTGTGAGGTGTCCCAGAAAGAGATGGGAAGGCTGGCAACAAATAAGGCTGGAAGGACAATCAGGGACCAAATCACAAAAGCCTCAGATGCCACGGTGGGCTTTATCCAAAGGGTACTGCAGCACTTTTGAAGGATTTTCATCAGTAGCTACTCATTTTAACTCTATCTCCAAGATCAAGTATAACTCCAACTTCTGATAGGTAAAACCTGCCAGGACTTTTTTCTTTTTTTTTAAGGTATTATTGATATACACTCTTATGAAGGTTTCACAAGAAAAAACAATGTGGTTACTACATTCACCCATGTTATTGTGTCCCCCCATACCCCATTACAATAATACCCTTGATTCCCCTTCTCTCTCCCTCCCCACCCACGCTCCCCCACCCCTCCCCTTTGGTAACTGCTAGTCCCTTCTTGGAGTCTGTGAGTCTGCTGCTGTTTTGTTCCTTCAGTTTTGCTTCATTGTTATACTCCACAAATGAGGGAAATCATTTGGTTCTTGTCTTTCTCCACCTACCTGCCAGGACTTTTAACCTCATCAAATGTTAAAATTCATGAAGTTATCCTTCTGCAGTGGATTTTAATTACTCTAGAAATGGAAACTCCTGGTATCTAGGGCTTTCCCACTGATCAGCCTGCCCAGCCCCCACTACCTGTATAACCACTACATATAGCCTGTCTCTCAGCTCAAGAAATAGAGTCCTTCTGATCCAGGCAGAGCTGAAAGGAAAGAAATGGGTTAACACCTGTAGCAAGAACCCCCCATACCTATTCTGCCTCCTACAATGCATTTCTTTCCTAGACTATCCCCATTACCCTTGGCTATTTTCCCTTGAAGCTAGAGCTTTTAGGTAACTTGAAGCCATTAAATGGAATTATCCTTAGCAGGTACCACTGGGTCAAATATATTGGGTTAAATTCAAAACTCTTCCCTCTTTAAAAGTTTAAAATTACAAATGTATTAGGCCAGAATACAACCTTCTAAGCATACCTAAAGTCATTTGTTCTAATGTAAACAAAATATGTTCTCCACAAGTTTTTTCCAATTTCTAGACAAAGAGAAAATTCTCTAATGGAAAGGAGAAAATGTTCATGGTGTGAGACAATTCAAAGCCAACAAATAACACTACACACACACACACACACACACACACACACACACACACACACACACACACACATATGTCTGCATTTGAAGACTGAATGGTAATTGAGAAAGAGTTGTTTAATAGGGGGAGTGGGATGTCTGAACAAATAACATCCCAAATATTTCAAGTATCACCCAGGAGGGAATTTCCACTAGCATATGCCACAATTTGCCACAGGCAGATGAGGGCCTCTACTTCAGAACATAAGCTAGGCTCCCACCTATAAAAATTCTACATGCACCAGCATGCACTGGCTTAGAATAACGATGCATGACTTGTGGCTGAAAACATCCCGCAGCTCAACAGATGGCTCTCTTTTGGGGTTTAAGACAGGCGGGCATCGGGCAGTATCCTGATAGCAGTGAAACATGGGCTGGAGGAAGAGAAGGGCAGAGACACAGGCACTCTCCAGCCCAGGGAGACGACATGCCTTTTGTGAAGTACACAATTTTCTGGGTGTGCCTTGCACAAATTTCCCCAAACACAGTACAAGGCAATTGCTTTGTTGCAGAAGCATATCAAGGAATTCATAAAACAAGAACCACTGGTGCGAGTGAAATTCGTGAGTTCTTTTTAATACACTGAGACATGTAGATCCTGTTTGTCTCTTTGCATTCGGAAGCTAAATCTTGTTCCTGCACATCTAGATTCTAACGTGAGGCTTCTTCCTCTGGCATATTCCAGCCCAAATCCCTTACTTTCCTAAGACAGATCCTCGACCTTACCAGGGAGAAAAATAACTCAGTTAACTAATGAGCTTCCCTGTGGTCTTGTGAGCACCTGACCCCCCTACTCGGACAGACACCACCACCCCAGGGAGGCACATGTAAAACCAAGTTCACTGTCCTCCCTCCAAAACCCAGTTCTCCTTTTTAGTTTCCCAAACTGGTAACTGGTAAGCATCCACCCACCAGTGTCCAATCCAGAAACCTAGAAATCACCTTTGTCTCCTCCCTCCCCTTAATTCTCTGGTCAGTAACTGAGCCCTGTCCCTTTGACGATGGAGATCTCTCTTCCAGCCTTACCTTCCTCTGCATCCCCATCCCTGCCATGCCCCACTGGGCACTGTCTCTCTCTTACCCGGCCCAACACTGCATGCCTTCCCCGAGGCACCGCGCTCTCTCATGCTGCCCAGGCTTCACCTACACTGCTCCCTTTGCCTCAAAGAGCTCCCTCCACCCTGCTCCACCTTGTCCTTATTCTCAGCTCAGTGTTCCCTACCAATGGGAAGGCTGCCCTGTTCTCCCAGGACTCCTCTAGTAGAAGGACACATGTAGGCATCCTCCCTTATGTGTTCACATAGCCCTCTTTCAAGCCATAGTACTTGTCACACCGTATTGGTGTCCAAGACCCATCGGTGTTGCATCCCAAGATTTAGGTGGAGAACCTGGAACCTTATTAAACAAATAAGTATTTGTTGAATAAATGAATGAACACTTCTGGACTGCATGATGTGCTGAATTAATAAATTACACTCTTGATTGCTTTAGCAATTGACAGTCCATCCTCTGCCTCCCCACTACCACCCTCCCCCATCCCGTCCTTGTCTCTCTCTGACTTAGGGGCTGATCTCATCCCCCTCTGCTTCCTCACCTGGTCAGTTGCTCCCCCGACCTCTGGATCAGCGTGCACGTGTGACAGCCCTGCTGTCCAGCCCTTGGCTTTCCTACGGCATCTCTGAGTCGGCTTGTCCTCCTCCTCCTCCATCCTCTTTTACAAGAACCAGCCTCACAGAATCTAATTTTTGGTCCCAGTCACTCAGTTGGCCAATGCCTGGGCCAGTCACCACCCCCACTCCACTCACCCATGGAGCGAGGAGTCAGATATTTTAACACACACTCATGTTCTGGAGTCCTCAAGTCTAAGCAAAATCACACTATTTTGTCTCCTTAAATCATGGCTATGAAGGTGGAGTGGAACACACACAGCTTGGTGGGCTTTGCTGGGCCAAGAAGGGGTGTACAAAGCAGAGATACCTATCCTTTCATCACAGAGGCCAGCGACAGGCACTGCCACGGCATCACCAGCCCATTCGTTGTCTTCCTCCTAAATGGGTATATGGGTTCATCACAGAGCTGTAGTCATCCATGGATACCCAGGCTCAATGTCTTGGGGAATTTCTTCTTGTAAACAATCTATTACGGGACAGTATGAAAGAGCCATGCTATCCTTGCAGGGAGGACTCTGTCTGCTTTTTGGCTGTTCTGCGGGGCATGTTCAGCAGCCCCATACACCATCTGGTTTGCTGCCAGGAGTCCCAGGCCAGCATTTTAAGGATACCGCAGCTGAGCACCACTGGCCTAGAATGTTCTCACATGACACTTAAATGCAGAGTCCTGACACTGACTCCACAAGACCCTTCCCATCCCATCTCTTAGGCACTGTCTCTGTCCCAGCTCTCTCTATATTTCCATTTACTTTGGTCTTGATTTCTGCCACTCTAATCTTGGCACTGAGATTCTTGGCTTGAACCTGCCTCTGCCCCTCTGGATTTGGTGTCTACACACAGACTTCTTGGCTTGAACCTGCCTCCGCCCCTCTGGATTTGGTGTCTACACACAGACTTCTAGGTGTGTAACATCTGGGTTCCCTCTATGATTCTGACTGGCACTGGCCCACCCTCCAATTAAGATTCCAGGACCATGGTGTTTAAGCAACCTAAGGCCCTTTGGAAGGGGGAGAAAGGGATGTGGGAGAGGCAAACAAATAACCATCCAGTGTTTCCAATGGGCTGCACATTTCCAGCAGATGCTCTTCAGAGAGACCACTTTATCCTGGACTTGGAAGCCTGAGACCCAAGACTAGTGTTGGAAGCCAGCTACATTGCAGTGGATGGATTGAATTGGGTGGATGTCAAAAAATATCCTCCCTCTTATTTATGCCATCTCCAGATACCCCGCTGTCTTTTTTTAAGGCATTTTTAATCTGAAAAGTACAAAATGCTTAAAACATATAAGGTGGAGCTGAAAATACAGCATTGGATGTCAGAGTAGTGTGAGCCAGGCTTTAAAGGAGGGAGTTGGAATCTTGATCTCAAAAGCTATTAAAAGCCATCCTTTTCCCAATCCCTTCACCTGCCCACCTGATTGCTTTCAAATGAAGATGTAAGAGCTCAAGGAGAAGAAGGTGCAGAAAATAGAATGCCATTTTCTTCTCTCCACTACCTCACAGGTAATGATGTGGGAGCATCCACAGGTATAGATTACCAGTGTAAATTAAAACCTTAACTGGAAGCCTGTAAAAAGTCATCTCCCCACCCCTTGTCTCTTCCCATTCTCACACAATGCACAGGACAACTTGAGAGACAGCCAAAAAAAAAAATTCTCTAGAAAACTCAATTGCTATTACCAATTGTTTAGTGAAACATCCTTTGTTAAGCCTCAAGCCTTTGACTAGTGAGTTAAATGTAAAGAGATTCCTCTTTTCCCACTTACTGCTGAGCTGCATCAAGAGATGCCTTGGCTTACCAAGGCAATATGGAGCCTTTATAGGCCAGAGGGGGTCTTGGATGTGTAACAGAATTGCCATCAGATCAGACCTGCTTTAAAAAAGATATTGTTAGGCAATCAGAATGACTGCCTCATAACTAGTCTAAGGCACCACCTGGACGTCCCCCCGTATCATCTTCATATCAGTGACACTGTCCCTCCCATCTGAGACAGAGTAGTAATAATCAGAAAATACGTATTTCCCCTCTTCCATGCCTTCAGCAAGTGGTCAGCCCTGGAAAATTCAGGTCTGCAGTTTAGGTGAAACAAACGACCTTGAAAATCCAAGACAGACTTAGACATTTTCAAGTGACCTTGAGGACTACATTTCCATCTCATTACAATCCAGGGTATGTTTAACTTCAGCAGAAATCTAAACCACAACACCCATAATACAAAGCCAAATGTTCTAAAGGATTTTCTCAGTGAATTTAGATCTTTAAAAATATAGAGAGAAGTTCCTAAAAATCAGGGCACATCAGCCCCCTTTTCAGTTTAGGAACAATTGGAGGAAAAACTGCAAGAAAAAATATCTAAATCATCATGCCACTGATTTGGTTGCTCTGTCCAAATCTCTG
Organism: Manis pentadactyla; assembly: GCF_030020395.1. Lineage (NCBI taxonomy): Eukaryota > Metazoa > Chordata > Mammalia > Pholidota > Manidae > Manis > Manis pentadactyla. The sequence goes on along the minus strand of NC_080032.1, from coordinate 37,648,426 downwards.
CCTACATCCATGCCCAGAGCCCTGCTGAGGAGACACAGGAAGCCATGGGATCCATCTCGCCCCCAACTGACAGGCACTCGATTAAAGGTAAGTACTCAGAGTCGTCTTCATGGGAGGTTTAACTCAAACACCAACATTCTAGTTGTTTAGCCACAAGTGGAGGACTCAGAAGATCGTGTAAACAAAGGTGCTGGCTTCATTTTGGAACGGCTGCAGTAAAACGGTGCATGTGTGTGTGTGTGTGTGTTTGTGTTTGCACACAAGTGTGTGCTAGCTAGTGAAAGAGATGAGAGGAAGGAGAAGGGGGAGAGAGGGGAGAGAGAAGGACAGAGAGGGACTGTCTCAAAGTTTTCTTGTTGCAATAGCTATACCACCGGCAAAATAACTTTGGAGTCTCCTGGAATAAACCCCTTTCACTCAAACCTTCTTAAAGGAGTTCTTTTCGATCATCACCAAGAGATGCCTGGTTGTACCAGGTATCCTCCATGTGTCCTTTTACTGTGATTTGCACTTTCATGATTAAACCATACCTTTGGGCATTTATTACGTATTTCACCAAAAACTCAATTCTGACAAATGACCCAGGCTCCAAACAGTTTTGTGACTATAAAATTCTATTACACCAACTGCAAGGCCAGAAGACACAGACATCACCAGTTTTCAAGAGTTAGTAAACAGGACAGAGCTGAATTCAAACCTCTCTGCAGTAAAAGAAGCAGAAAAAGAATTCCACAAACTCACTGGGAGAATGAAAGTGCTGTCAAAGGCTCCTCACAACTACTCTTTAATTCTTTTCTCCCACACTTGTCTCAGTCTTCGGGGATCTGATGATGTTATTTTATTTTGTTTTGCTTTAGCAAGCAGTTGGGGAGCTAAGTAGATTTTGCTAGATGTTGGAGATAGGAAAATGGCAGTCAGCTGGAATCTGTGACGCCAAAATAACAAAACTGTGAACAACTCACTTCCCATATCCTCTTTCCTCTGGAAATGGAAACTGTACACAATCAAGTAAATCAATTGTAGAAGGTATGTGACATTGAAGAACAATAACCAAAATAGGCAATGTGGCCAATTCTTAATTCTGCCTAGTTCTTTATATTTGGGCCCAAAAAAGCAATCCTGTTGCTAAGAACCCTTATTAGAAGTTAGAACTCAGTAGAAGTTTCATTATAGTAGCATTCTTCTCTGTAAGGGCATCTGCTGAAATGAGATATTTTCTTGTATTATATTTAACTGCTGTGGTACAGAGGCCCTTTTGCAAGTACTTATCATACACATGTACCCAAACCAGAGTTGGCCATGTTCCTGGCTGAACATTCAGCTAGTGCCCCCAACTTGTGTTTACTTTACCAAGGAAGTAAGCTATTAAAACTGTAACAGGATGTTCCATAGGGCTTCTCGTAGGGTTACCAGATAAAATACAGGATACCCAGTTACACTGAATCTCAGATAAACAACGAATATTGTCCAGGACATATTTACACTGAAAAATAATGCTTTGCTAGATAATGGCAAACTTGCCTTCTCAAACACCGTCTCAAAGATTCAACTGAAGCTCCATCCAAAGTTGAAACCAGCTTTTAGGTTGCAAACACCTCAAAATCCCAAGGGTGCTAACCACACCCTTGCCTTCAATTTGATTCTGCCTCAGCCTTTGTGCTTGAGGTCCCTCAATTCTCCATCTGTTCTACGTATTCCTGCCCAACTAATCTAAGACTCCACATTCACTTCTGTCATCGCCTGTAACCTGCAAACTCCCTCAGGGTGAGGCTATGTCCTATTCAACTCTGCTTCCTCAGAACCCTGAGAATACAGAGATGTTCAGGAAGTGTTCAGAGATCAAATGTTGGCGACATTGTTTCCAGACTTCTCTCCTTGGCTCTCCAGAGCTTTCATAATCATGCCGCGGCTGAACAACTGCATTCTTCAGTTCAACTCGAGCCTCCATGTGTATGAAGCTTTGTTCTGGATGTTTCCCAAATATACCCTCATCATACTGTCTCTCTGCCCTGCTAATGTAAGAGCCTATCATGCAACGCCTTACCTCTGCACCTGAAATTTTACACAAACTTTACTTACGATCCACTTCAAGCATCCCAACAGAGGCTTCTTTGATTATTTCATCCAATGCCATCTCTGTTCCACAAAACTTCCATTGTAGAAGTAAAAGCATGATACAAAGTTTCACCTTGAATGTTTGTAAATTGTTTGGTCTGTTAATTTAGTTGTCCCAGTCCTGAGGTCCTTAAATTCAAGGATTGTGTCATAAAAGCCCCTTGCCTGACCCACCCGAGCCCAATGCTTGCCCAATGGACATACCCCACCTAAAGACATCAGATATTATTTCCATCTCTTCCAATACCATCTATTAAATCACTGGAATGTAATTCATGGGTTAAAATCTCCAGGGACAATTAAGGACCATAGATGGGGCTTCGATCTTGGCCCCTCCACAAATTTTCATCACTCCAATAATTTTTTAAAGTATCTTCTTTTGATGTGCAGTTTTCTGGCCATGAGAGTTTAAGCATATTCATCTTTATCAGATATTTACATTTCTTCTTGTTTCACTTACCAGTTCATACCTGGGAGATTTGGCTGGATATTCTGGCTTGGATTCAGTTTGAAATCTGAGCTTAAGATATAATTTTGAGAGTGAACAGTCTAGGGGTGGCCATTGAAGAAATGGTTTTGGATAAGACAGACCAGGGAGTGTGGTAGGTATGATAACCCAACTGGGCTTGTCAAAAAAATATGGATTTCTATAGTTAATTTTTCAGAATTATCCATTTATCAATGGCCAAGTGAACTAGAAATGAGCCATTTAAAACCTAATCTTAAGCCCTCTGCTCACATTTGATGTTACAGGATTTTGTTGGGATAAAATAAATCATGTTTCCAATAATCAAACATATTGGTAAGTGGGAAATTTCCAGAAAGCTGTTTCAATAAAGCTGTGTCTGCCACACCAATTTGACACTGTGAGATAGAGATGTATCTGGCAGGGGATAGTGACTGCATTGGGTTCTGGGTAGATCTGATAGTGGTCCAAAATAATGAAATTGTAGCATCTGCTCTGACTGGGTATAAATTGTTTAGAGAAATTTCTCTGGCTACTGGGCCAAAGTTGGCATTCCCCCCTACAGACTGGAGGGCCAGAAATGTTGACATAGAGTTCACCATTAAGCAAAACAAGGCATGTTGTTGTAAATCAAACAGCCTTCCTATTAGCTGTGTAAGGAAATCATTTTTAAAAATAACAGAGGATCAGGATATACCATTGGCCACTTCACTACGATATACTACACCAAGGGCATGAGTAGTACAGGCTAGTGAGCTTGACAGATATACTCAAACACAGGGGTCCTAACACTATAACCAAGAACTGCTGAATACACAGGGCTCTGCAAGGGGGGTGGTGACAATGTTTTATGTGCCTGTAGTTTGTGGATCATGAAAGCTATGTTTGTTTCTGCACATATCAACCAAGGTCAGGGGATGATGATAAAACTCTACCATTGTGAGATCTCATTCCAGCTCTGACATCCTGGAACCAGAATAAGCAGGGAGGAGAGGAGGCTATCCAGTGAGGCTTTCCTTACTCCAAACACTGATGGTCAAAATAATAATAATGGTTATAATGTCAACAACCATTAACAATGAACATGTGCCTTCTCTATGAGACTGCACTTTAATACTTAGCACAATGCCACAGGGTTGGGTGGATCATTTAGGAAGTTACTTATGGCTTGACACCATCTACTGGGGATCTTTCATATCTCCAGAACTTCCTCAGGATGCCACTGGATGCCACGTCCTTGCCATTTTACAGAAATGGCACTCAACTCTAGCCTAATTTATAACATAGATTGTGAGTCCAATCTTTGGTTTCATTTTTTATTCATTATTTCTTCTTTTCTGATCTTGGTTGGATAATCTGTACAGCCATACCTGCATAATAAATTAACCCTATGAAGGAACCTCATTAAATATTGAGCACTTCCAAACTGAGCACTCTTGCAAGATTTAAGAAAGAAAGACTGCGGCGAAATAAACCTCACCATCTTTGGATGCCTACTAAGAAAATCCAGTCCACTTCCTAAGAACCACTCTTCTTAGATCTTGGAAGGTACAAAGAATCCTCATTTGTGTGGTGTGCTATTCTCAAAGGGCTCTTCTTATGATTAACTCCTATTCTGAATGATAAATGGGGAAAGAAGTCCTTGAAATTTTATGCCAAACAATTGCCAAGTTTCATTTACCACAGTGACTCAGAGAATTAGTTATATTGTCCTGACCTCAGAATTCTTCATTCTGTTTTGGAAAGTAAATCAACTGAAACACAACTTTTTTCTTCTCTGCTAAGGAGATGTTCAGTATTCTGTTCTAGGCCATGATTAATCCATGTTACGTAGTAACTTCCTTCTTCACCATTATTCTTGTCCATTTATACTGTCAACTTTGAGTCTGGGGTCTTTGAACCATTAGTTAAAATTAGAAATTCAGCTTTTAATTCATTGGCAAGTTGCATTCCCTCTCTTTTTCCTTTGTGATCTGGCTTTGCAGTCTAGTCATGTGATATGTTAAGATACTCACAATAATACAATAACAGCAGTGAAAAAGACTTGTAACAGAGTAAAGCCATCTACTGGAAAGACTTCATAGAAAATGGACATCAGAAAAAGAGCCCACTCTTTCAAGAAGCTTTAATGAACCCTATGTGTCAGACACTATAATGCCCAGTCCTTAGGACGGAGGAGCTGGAGGTCAGTTAGAGACAGCCTCACATGGAAAGAATGTGGGCCTTGGAAGCAGGTGGAGCTGGCCTTGGTCTATGCTGGGCAGCAGACGACAGCTAGGTTTATACCAGCTACTCACTGAGGTCCTCTCTGGATTGAAGAGGTTACTCACTTCACTTTTTTAACTTTATATGTTGAGGCAATGGTAGATTCCCATATAAAAAATAACAGAGAGATCCTATATTCCCCTAACCAGGTTCCCCAGTGGTAATATCTGGCATAACTCTAATACAATATCACAATCAAGAAATTGACTTTGGTACAATCTACCAACTTTATGTATATTTCACCAGTTTTACATGTAGTGTGTCTGTGTATGTGCATGCACTTAGTTCTGTGAAATTTGCACATATGTATATTCGTGCAGACAAAAGCAGTCAAGACACAGAAGTCTGATCCTCACAAGAATCCCTCATGCTACCCTTTTATAGCCACAGCCAATTCCCTCCCTCCTAACTTTCAGCAAACACTAATCTGATTTTCATCTCTACAATGTTTTACACTGCAAGAATGTTTTGTAAATGAAATCATATAGCGCATCCTTACAAGGCTGGTTATTATTACTCAGCATAATTCACTTGCGAGCCATCCAAGTTGCATGTATCAATAGTCCATCCCTTCTTATTACCAAGTGGTATTCCACAGCATAGTAGTGCCACAATTTGTTGAGTCATCTACCAATTGAGGTTCATTTGTGTTATTTTAAGTTTGGGTTTAGAGTAAATAAAGCTGCTATGAACATTCACTATAGGTTTTTATGTGAATGTAAGTTTTCACTTCTGTGGGATAAATGCCCAAGAGTGCACTTCTGGGCTGCATTGTAAGTGTATGCATAGTTTCATAAGAAATTATCAAGTTATTTTCTAGAGTGACAGTACCATATTACATTTTCACAGCAATGTTGAGTGATCCAGTTTCTCTATGCTCTTGCCAGCATTTGATGTTACTGCTATTGTTTTTATTTTACTCATTCTAATAGGTATGTAGTTATATCTCATTGTGGATTTAATTTGCATTCCCCTAATAGCTAATGATATTTAATATCTTTTCAGATGCTCATTTGCCATCTGTATAATCTCTTCAGTGAAATGTCTGTTCACATCTGCTGCCCATTTTTTAATTGGATTGTTTAATTTTTACTGTTGAGTTTTAAGAGTTCTTTATAAATTCTAGACACAAGTCCTTTGTCAGATATGTGGCTTACAAATATTTTCTCCCAGCCTTTAGCTTGTATTTTTTACCTCCTAACATAGTTTAATGAAGCAAAAGTTTTTAACTTTGATAATGTCCAATTTGTCAGTTTTGCCTCTTATGGACTGTGATTTTGGTGTTAAGTCCCTCCCAGACACCAGAAGAACTCTTCACTGGCACTACATCCTGAATTCTCTTCTCCCTTATAGAATCTCACTGAAGCACCAGAAAGAGAAACTGGCTTTTGCAAACCTCGCAGTATGCTGAGTCTAACACATTGCTAGCTAAATAAGAAACAAGGTCAGCATGGTGTGGGAGAGGCGGCAGTGTTCTCTCTGCTGCCCACCCAGATCGTCGATTCAGTTGGTGAGTTTGTGAGGAACCAAAAGAGGTAAGTATATGGAAGTAACAGTCCTACAGGCTGCAATCTGTAGGTGTGCAGCAGAATAGTGCACCATCAATAGTTGAGTATATTTTCAGGAATGCAGCAAGCAGATGTGGCCCAATCAGAAGAATATATAGCTGCATCTGTCCTCCCTAAAACCATAAAACCATGCACAGAAACTACCTTTAAGCTCTGAGGATCAAACAGCTAGACTCAAAACATAGATAATAGAACAACCACCTCTGCTTAACAGGGAGCAGGAGATAAAAAATAATTTGCTACAGTTCTCTGGATTCCATGCCATCTCTCTAACACAGCAATCCTGTGCAGTTAATTTATTAGACTATGTGAGGTTGCTGCAGATAAGGGAAAATGCTATCAGTGATGTCAGAAACAGTGGGCAGGAGACCGTTAGCCAGCAGTGACATGAGAGTAAGATTTCACAAGCCAAAGTACAATAGGAGATGAACTGAGTTAGAGGAAAAGAATCTACATAAAGGGATCCATATTCAATTTTTTAAATTATTTTAAAATAGGCTACCACTTCAGTTAAGAAAGTGGATACATTTCTGGGAAATTACCTGTTTTCTAGCTTTCAAATTAGCCATGAATAACACAGAAGAAAGGTGCCCATACACTCCCTCCCTTAACCTATCCCTTAGATAAAAGATCTCCCTCCAGAGACCTTTAAAAAGAATTTGAAAGCTATAAAGTCACAAGCATGAAAGTTTAAAGCTGGCAGATGTAAGTCAGCTGGCTAAAGATGATATTTCCGACTATCACTTCTTGTCAACCCAAAACACTGGGTGTGGGGGACATACCTGTTAAGATGCCCATAGTCTTGCATGTAGCACCTAAAGAAAGAAGAAGGACCCGGACTTCTCATTTACCTTCTTATTCCACCACTCCTTCCTTACACTTTCTCCTTGTACTGGACTCACAAAAGAGCACAAGAGCTAGGGACAAGCTGGATGAGTTTGTAAAAGGTAGATGATAAAAATACTCCATCTTAAGAATTTTGGGGAGATTTTGATCCAAAGTAATCAGTGAATATTGCTTGGCTCCAGACCAAGAAAATTAATAACAACTTAAAATAATCCTCCCTTACTCCCAAAGTCTTCTTCCCCAATCCAGAACATTGTAATACACTAGAGGAATATTTTCATCAATGTGTCCAAGTATATTATTCAAAGTGGGATTTTCTGTGAGACAGCCCCAGGGAACTTCCTAGAAGAAAAAGTCAGCTCCCAAATTGGTTGCATAAACTGCTTTAATGTTTTAAGATTTGGCCAAGTACATTGTGCCTTCACTGGCCCCAAGCCAGAAATGGAAAAGAAAAGAATTCAGTTTTCCAGGCACTGCAAAGGGACTCACTTAGTTTTTCAATAGGTTCACAAGAATGTAGCAAGCAGGAGAGGCAGTGTTCCCAACACAAAGCCACCCAGACCCCTGAGCTGCTAGTTGGCAAGCTGCCTGGCAGAGAAAATAGGATGTTATTGAATTTGCAGGCATCTCAGTCAGTGATAAGGGATGGAGGGATACTGTAGAAGGATAATGGGAGGAGGAGGGATTGAGAAAGCAGAGATAGAGGGACAGGTGGATTTTAGAAGTGGAAAACCATTTTTCAAGCATAGAACTTAAAAAATATTACTGGAGAATCAATGTAATAAAAAGTACCTTTAGCAGGGGGAGAGGGAAGGAGGGTATCATAGAAAATACACTGTGTGGCCAAGACCCCCTAACCATTAAGATCACAGACAATTAATCAGAAAAAAATTTGAATCAAGCAGAAGAATGGTAATCTCTAAGAGGTAAATACCCACCTCACTGGGTGTTCACACTCTAGTCCCAGAGCCAGATTTATAATAAGAGCGAAAATGTAAACACCAACTGATGCATATATCCAGAGGCACAGCACCCCAAGGCCTGAACATAGGAGGCAATGGGAAAACTCATTCATGAGGACTTAATTGCTTTGCATTTGTTTTTCATCTCCTCCCCCATTTCTTCTGATGGTGATTATGATTGTATTTTGAAATCATGACGCACCACTGCAGCCCTGTAATTACATAAATACAGCATTATAAATGAAGGTGAGTGCCAGAAATAGCAAAGCAGAGAGGGGTGCAATTTGTCTTTGTGGATGCAAGTGCATGTATGTTTATAAATACTCCCATTTACATGGTATTTAGAAATCACTGCTAGTCCAAGTGAGGGGGGCTTACAAAATAGAACAAGGGTCTCAGTCTCATTTTTCAGATGAAGAAGATGAAGGCAAAAAAAGGCAGGTTCTTCCAGTCATGATACATGGAAATAATGCAGTAGGAACTAGACACCTCTGCTGGCTTGCAGTTGAGCATGCTCTGATGGCTCTGCTTGTGGATGGGAACAGTCTGGGGTGTATAGCTTGTCAACAGCGCCCTTCAGCATCTCTGGAAACACAGGGAATGTCTCTGAAGCACCCCTCAGCACAGGAGGAATATGTCATTCCTGCTCTCACTCATTCTTGCTCCCAGGGCATCAGTTAGAATCTTCAACCAATAGAGGAGGGAATTGGGAGCTAAATAACCCAACCTCTTCCACTCTTGGTGAAAGACCTCTAAAGTGTGTTCCACACAAGTGTCACACCGAGTATGTGGCAGTATTCTAAAATATAGATCCTAAAACACATATTTGTCGATGTATTCTAAAATATGTATTATAAAATGTGTCAACAAATTCTTGGAAACTCATTCCTTCAGAAGGTGGCACCTAGTCCCTCTTGCCTCAAATGTAGGGTATGCTAAGCACCTCATCTCTAATGAGCAGCAGATAGTAAAAGTGATGCTGTGTGACTTCTAAGCATAGGTTATGGAAATGCTGTTTCTCTTTCGGACTGCTGCTTCTGGGGAAAGCCAGCACCACGTCACAGAAACACACAGAGTGTGTGGAGAGGTTCCATGCACTAGCACACCTGCTGTGTGGTCAAGCCACCTTGGAAATGGATCCTCTGGTCCCACTCGAGCCTTCAGATGATGCAGCTCCAATCGCCATCTAACTAGAACCTTATGAGAGATCCTGACCCAGAACCTCCCAGGTAAGCCCCTCCCGAATTCATAATCTACAGAAAATGTAGATTTTATAAGTACTGACCATTGTTTTAGGCCATTAAATTTTGGAGTAATTTGTTACACGGTAGCAGATAACTAATACAGAATCCTAAAGGTATTGACCCCCAGTTTCCTAAAGCTGCAACCTGCCCACCGACTCCTTCACATGCCTCAGAGCAAACTATCTGCATACAAAATCCTTGCCTCAGGGTTTGCTTGGGGTCTAATACATCCTAAAAAAGGTAAATGCTATTATTATCCTCATTTTAGGGAGGAGAAACACAGACAGGTTAGGGTAACACAGCAAATAGTGGCAGAACAAAGTTTCTGAATCTTAATCCACTGCTTCCTGCCTTATGACAGATGCATCCCTCCCTACCCCAATCCTTTGCAATTTTAATCAATCTCTCTTCTCTCCCCAAGAACAGTAAGTCAATTGGCTCATTCACTGTGGACCTAGACTCTCATCAGCATCACAAAATTTAAAACCAAATCTAAGCCAACTCAATAACAAAAGTTTTTGTTTAAGTCATGTATTTGTTTTTCCTAATGATGCCTGTACCTAGCAGTGAAGAATAATTAGCAAATCAATGGATTGTTCTTCTGTTGACATTAATGCAAAGGCTAGATGTGACTCTACCTCGTTTTATGTCTGCACTGCCAGTGAAGGCCTGAAACTCCTGACCAACGTCACTCATAATTTATCAAACTTATAAGCAAATGACCATGCTGGTGGGCAAGAAACGATGAAGACAATGCCCCTGCATACTGGGCTTTCTGTTCTGATCAAATAAAATGTACAGCCAACCTCATCTTTCAGATATTTAATCATAATCTTACTGTGCTATGTGGTCATTAGCATAACTGAGACATAAATGACTCTTCATAGAACAGTTTTATATATCCAATAACAGTTGTATGTTTTTCTTTTCCCTTTGGTAGTTTTGCAGTATCCACCCCTACTCAGGGTGACTGCAGCTGGTTTCCCAAGTCAGAGTGGAGCAGGGAACACATATGTGCTTTGGAAGCAAACAAATCACTCAGGCTATAGGTAGTCACTTTTCATCTCTTGGCCCCTCATATAAAATGGAAATGAGGCCTCTCCAACAGACTCACTATGAGAATGAAATAAGAAATTGCAATGCAATTGCTAGCAGAGCATTAGCATGCAGTAGGTGCTCCATAAATGCCTCCTTCCTGTCCATTTTATCATGCTGTCAGTTATATCAGCATTACTGCCATATACATTAATGTCAGAGGTTTCTGATCACCTTACCACGAGTTAGCACTTTCTGCCCTGGATCCCACTTCCAAGTGCACCTGCCTTCCATCTCAAAGTCACACATCTCTAAGTCTCTAACTACTTCCTACCAACTGAAGGAAAAGTATGGAAGAAATCAGGACAAAATGATTTGAGTCCACAAGTAGAAACATGTTTAAAACTTACCTAGGAGTGGGAGCATGGACACTTCACCATGAATGAGTTCTAGGTCAATGATGATGGCAATTTCCTTTTCTGTCTGATTTGATGATGGCTGGTGAGAAATCAAAGGTGAGTAGCTGTCTGAGAGAAGGTGAGGAGACGACAGTGCTGTGGCTTCAAGTTTTATTCCCCCCCCGAGTGGCTGGTGGTGTTTGGGAATAATTTAAGGAATGCATACAGATAGGACATTTGCAGAAAACATTTCCCATCTCATGGCTGTGTGCTCTTCTGGGCTTTGTACTATGAAGGTAAAGAGTTTGCCTCTCTGATGAAGAAGACCAGATCTGTGAAAGCAATGTACTGATAAATACAACAGCTCATCACAACAGCAACAGTCTATAGGGGTTTGCTAAGGGCCTAATACTTATTTGCACACCAAGGTTAACAGATCATTTTTATATCTTACCTCATTTGCTTGTCTTGCAGCCTGAGTGGGTATTATTAACTCGATTTCACAGACAAGCAAACTGAGACCCAGAGAGTTCAGATGTCATGCCCAAGAGTCCCACGAATAACAGGCAAAAGAATCAGATCTGGAATCTTAACCTCACATTCTTGTCTCTTAACAGACTCCCTCTATTAATAAATAATTGTTCTGTTTGAGGGATTAAAGGAAGCTAATTTATAAATTCTCCACTTAGCTCTTCTTGTCCTGTATTGGTATTTAGACCCCCAAAGCCACATATCCACATCAAGGCAGTACAGAAATAGTTTAAAAATAATTGTTTAATGATCTTTGAGAAGAATTCCTTGTCTTGAATGGAGAAGCTATTCCCCAGGGTCCAACCAAGTAGCTGTGTTGAAACCCCTATAGACTGTCCAGTAATAAAAGGCTCATTCTTCTGTGCCTTAGCAAACTAGGTCCATCTGCGGTGCCTTCCTTCAGCATGGGGAAGCATTCAGTTCTTGCCACAAAAGAGCAGACCTTTACTGGGTCAGCTATGAAGTAAACTGACAGTCAGGTTTTTTCAACTTCCCCAAGACAACATGGAGACTTGCGGCCACCCGGTCCGATTTATCTATGAAGCTCTCGACCTCAGCAGAAAAGAACCACTTTCCAATAATGGAATCACTTTCAAAATAAGAAGGCATGGCTTAGGGTACAGCACATCCAAACCGATCCAGGCACATGCCAGGAGCAGGGCCCCTGGCCTGGAGGAGCAGACAGAGCACTGGTTCTCAACCTGGGCTGGTGATCAATGTCCCCTGGAGGCATTTTAAAATCCCAACAATCTCTATTTATTGAGAATTAATTATTCTCAATTAATTCAGAAACTCTGAAAGGAGGACCAGGCATCCATATTTTTAAAAGGTCTACAGGTGATTCCACTGCACAGCCACAGTTGGGAAACACAGTCATTGTAGAATCTGGAGTGTTTCAAACTTGCTTGATTTGAGAATCACCTGCGATCCACTTTAAAAAATGCAGATCTGTGGGTCCTGAGCTCTATTTCCTGAATCAGGATTTCCAAGGAGTCGGGAATGTGTACTTTGAACAAGAGTCCACAGACTCTTATGATTAAAAAAGCTAGGTGAGACTTGTTATTAACCTCAAAGAATCAACAGGGTGAAAAGCAACCTACGGAATGGGAGGAAATATTTGCAAATCATAAATCTGACAAGAGGTTAATATCCAGAATAATAAAAAGAACTCCTACAACTCGAAAGCAAAAAGACAAAAACCCCATTTAAAAAATGGGCAAAGGACTTGAATAGACATTTCTCCAAGGAAGATTTACAAATGGCTAGCAAGGAATGGAAAAGATGCTCAGCATCACTAATCATTAGAGAAATAAAATCACAACCATAATAAGATATCACTTCACATCCATCAGGCTGACCACTCTTAAGAAGAAAAAAAAAGGAAAATAAAAAGGGTTGGCAAAGATCCAGAGAAATTGGAACCCATATGAACTGTTAGTGGGAAGGTAAAATGGTGCAGCCTCTATGGAAAACAGTGTGGAGGTCTCTCAAAAAATTAAAAATATAACTACCATATGATCTAGCCCTCCCACTTCTGGGTATATATATCCAAAGAATTCAAAACATGATCTAGAAGAGATATTTGCACACCCATGTTCATAGCAGCAGTATTCACAAGAGCCAACAGGTAGCAGCAGTCCAAATGTCCACTGATAGACAAACAGATAAGCAAATTGTGGTCAAAATACATACAGCAGAATATTATATGGCCTTAAAAAAGAAGGAAAATCTTGTCACTTGCTACAGCGTAGATGAACCTTGAGGCCATTATGCTAAGAAAAATAAGCTGGTCATGAAAAGACAAATTCAGTATGATTCCACTCATATGAGGGACCTAGAATAGTCAACCTCACAGAAGAGAAAGAAGAATGGTGGTTCCCAGCACTAGGAGTTGTAAATGGGCTCAGGATTTCTGTTTTGCAAGATGAGAAGATGAGATATAGATGAGATATAGATCTGCTGCTATACATCAGCTGACCCTTGAACAACAGACTTGAACTACACAGGTGAGCTTATTCATGGATTTGTTTTCAATAAATATATTGGCAACTCTTTGGGGAATCTGTGACAATTTGGAAAAACACTTCCTTTTCTCTAGCTTACTTTATTGTGAGAATACAGCATGTAATACATACACAAAATATGTTAATCAACTGCTAATGTTTTCGGTAAGACTACAATTACGAATCTTTCAAAAATTTTTCTACAATTTAGAAACCCACTATTGTCCAAAATCTCAACAGCTTGCTGCATCCCACCAGTCCTTTTCACAACCCTTAGAGCAAGGAATCTGGGGTCTTTCAGTTCTTGCTGCAAAAACAAATAAAATCACTTGGCCAACTGCCTCCTGAGGAGGGTAGTTCTCGGTTTTGGAAAACCCAGCCCCTTGCTGGTATAAGTCTGGACACACGGGGCAGGCACAGATTGCTCTGATGAAGAGGGGAGAGTTTTAAGGTTGTGGGGTGCAAAGAAGGCCAACTGAGGACAGGAGAGCCATGAGCCTGGGCTCTGTGGGGCCCTGGTGAGCAGCACAGGCCCTGGGCATTTGTTTGGCCTGCAACACTTGGTGGGCGTAACACACTCATTGTACTGACTGTCATGCAGGACGATGGGGGCCTGCTTCTGCCCCCTCCATACTGTCCTCTATCAAAATCACTTGCCCCTCCACTGTGGGGGTGACGAGGCCTTTCTGTGAAAGGTGAAGCTTTGCTCCACACCTCGGAAGGCCTGGGACTGAGGGCAGTTTCAAAGCTTCTTATTCCCCACCGGCCACCCCCGCTCCACCCACCCTCTTTGCTCTGTGCCCCTGATCACCACAGAAGGCCTCTTGCCCCTACTTCTGACAGGACCCAGTCAATGAGGCCAGAGGGAGTGAGGCCAGGTGTTCACCACCAGCAATCTCCCTGCTTCTGCACCGGTTTCCAGAGGTGGCTGCCTCCCGTCCCCAACAACAAGCCCTGCTGACTCCCGTCCTCCATGGCTTCTGCTGCCCCAGGGCCCCCATAGCACAGCTTGCTTCCTGGTCCCTTCAGGTGTGGGGAAGGTGCAGCGCCCCTGAAGGTACAGCTGGTCCCTGGGGGCCTCAGCACCCTGTGGACCTCCCATAGCATCTTTCTTAAACCATCTTCTGTTTGAGTGCAATCAGCTTCCTCCAAGGACCCTGACTGGCACATTTGGCTTCTGGTTTGTGGGGTGGGAGGCCAATAGGAAAGAAAACAATAAAGAAGACTGCAAACTAGCCACAGCTGCCGTGAGTTTTTGAAGCTCCCACACATGGTCATCCACAAAGCCTATTACTGCAACATGTGCAACAATGAGAAATGCTTGAATAAGGAATCCTGTGCCCACAAAGGCCAAAAATAATACTGCCTGTCTTGGGGTTTCCTGTGCTTAGAACACAAAGGCAGAAGCACAAACATGTACCCTACCACACTGGTCTCCCAGTGCCTCTAAGCCTCAGCAAGACCTCTGAGAGGAGCTCCCAGTAGGGCCGTGCGTCAGAAAGGCTCTCTTTGACCTGTGACGAGAGGGCAGCCCCCAGGAGGTACTAAAGGGCAGAAGCAGCAACTGGCCGTGACAGTAAGGAAGGCAGCCAGGCTCCGCAACCACAGTGGGAAAGGAAGTTCCGTGCTCTCAACCCGCCAGAAACTGTTGTTTAAGCTTCTAGGCTTTCAGGCTAGGCTTGGAATTGGTTATATTCTCGGGGATGAGTTCTTGGCAGTATCATGGGGAAATCTGATTTAAAACAAAAAACAAAAAAAGTTCTTCCCAGGGCCCTGGAGTTGTTGCAAGGCTCTCTGAGCAACAACAGGGTGAGAAAGAATAACCAACCCAGCCTTCCCCACTGCGCAGCCAGTCCTTAGACCCAGAGGCGTCAGTTTTCTCCAGCCCCCCACAGATCAGAGCGGTTCTGAGAACAGACATTTTGAAGGGTTTCTGGCAGGAGGGAAGGCAATTTCACAACACGCAGGAAAGGAGAGCGTGTGACCTGAAAAGAAAATCTGAAAAAGGTAACCAAAGGATGGGAAGAAATCCAAATCGGTGGCCAGAAAGGGGATGAGCTGTGGAAATGGACAGGAGCGAGATGCGCGCATGTTAAAATAGTCCTCGCATGGCACGTTTGCTCCACCCCCGGGAGCCACCTCCCCAGCCCCCGCCCCATTTGAAGCAGAGGTTGAAGAGAAAGGCTGACGGTGGCTCTGTGCTTTGGGATTAAAGCAGCATCTGTGGTACTGTTAGCTGGACGGATTGATGCAGAAGCTATCAATCTTCCTGCTTTGGGGCATAAATTGATTGCCAAAGGGGTCCAACAGACTGCTTCTCTCTCCCTGAGGTCTGGCCCTGAGTTCAGCATAATTAGCTAAGTGCTCTGTGCTGGAGAAGGCTGGGAGCATTGTCCCTCCCTCTGAAGCACAATGAGCTCAAGGAAAGAGAAGCTTCAGGAACACTGCTTTAAACATTTGTCCCCAAACCAGGACCAACACCATCCACTAACATTGCTCATGACCAATGCCATGGTGAGAGTGCGAATGGGCTCTGCTTTTGGCTTTAGCTGTAAATGAAGCTATAAATCCCTTCCACAAATAATGTTTTTAAGGGCATAAAATAAATAGGCGAGATTACACACCAAACTAATTATACCGAAATACAGTTACCAAACATTTTTTTAAAAACAAATAGGTGATGTAGCAATAGTTGTGCATCTTTATTAAATATTAAATAAGACCTAGTAGTGGGTGTAATAACTTCAAGTTATGGGAATAATGAATATTTCAGGATAATTTCAACAATAACTATACGGTATGAAAATATCTGTAGTATTTAGTGGAACTGTTAATTCTACTGCAGGTTTCTGACCTACATTTATCACTGAAGCAAGTGTGGAGTTTCATTTAAGTATTAGTGAAAACAAGTAAGTGATACTTTTTCCATCCAAGTTTATAGATCCCTGAATTCCCTCCATGTGCCTTAAGTTAAGAACTTCTGCTATAAATGGGAATTTAAAATGACAGTGGCCCTCCCCAGTTACTGGAGTTATTTAAGAAAGCAAGCATTCATCTTTCATTTAACTGTGCTGGGGGCAAATCCCTTAGACCCTGGCCTTACAGGACCTGAAATCTGGAATGAAATGGCAGGAAAGCACCATATAGTGACAAAAACTCCTGCCATCTCCAAATCTATCCAAACTAGTGGTTGTCCCCCTGCCCCCACCCCATTCCCTGCTGCCCACAGAATCACAGCCTGTACCACTTACCTGTCTTCTCTTCCCAAGCCTGCCCTCCCTCTATCCATGCCCACATTTGGGGGGTTGGAATGGATGGTTATCGGTCCGTGGAGTTCACCAACTAGACTGTGGATGATCTGTGAATATGATCGCTTTTCTCAGCAACATGATCAGATGTGTATTTCAGGTCAGTTACTCAGGTTTCAGGGTTGAAAATATGGCTCCAGGCCACCTGCTGTGCTCCATCTGCAGGGTCACCACCCTTGTCTGAGTCACCACCTACTCTGATTGTGCAGTGGCTTCTGGACTGATTTCCTCTCATCCCTTTTTGTTCTCAACACAGCACCTGGACTGATTTTCTTAGAAGAGCTATCCAATCCTATCACTCTTTCTTATAATGGCCCGATGGTTTTCCATATCACTTAAAATAAGTTTCAATCTCCTCATCATAACAATGGCCTGCTAGTCAAATCTGGCCTGCGCCTGCTTTTGCATGGTCTGTGAGCGAAATAACTTAAGAAAATTCATTTTTGCTCTTTTTATATAAATACCTCCATTTTGCCTCTTGAGCCAAGAAGCTTAAAATATTTACTATGTCCTTGATAGAAAAAGTTTGCTAATCTCTGCCCGCCAGGAAACAAAAAACCAGCCTAGGCTATTCAAATGAGGGGGAAGCTAACTCAGAGAACTGGTTGTCCAGATGTGGTGAGAGCTGAGGAAACAAAAGCACCCAGTGAGTCAACTCAGAGATCGACAACAGCAGAAAGCTGCCGCCTCCCTGCAGGTGGAGGGCCATGCGAGGGCGTCGGGTACCTAACAGCAGCTCTGGAGCTGGAGGGGTCCAACAGAGCTGAAGCGGGTACAGCTGCACAAGAGGTGCCACCCAGGGCTGGACAGAGGGTGGGGGAGAAAGCCTGGATTCTCACATCCTCTAACCTCACAGCGTCACACCACTATTGGTTGAAGCCTAGAAGGTCGTTGGCAAGGGGCCTGGAAATGCAACACCCTTCGATACAAAACAGAGTGAGAGAAGAAAAGGGCAGGAAATGGATAACAGAACTAATAGGTAAATGACAAGCTCCCCCCTGTAAAATGAGGACAACACCCGCCTTGCAAATTAACTTTAAGTGCTAAAGATGACTTACATAAGGTGTCCATATCATGCCTGGAAAGGGTAGCTCATGTTATTATCATCACTATCATTAACCTCTACCCTGAACTTGGGTGTCCTGAGTTGGGTTGTCCAAGCTGACCATGAAGATGTGGGCAGAAGACAGAACTATAATTGACCCAACTTACCCAGAGGTTGTGAGGAATGGGATGAAATTAGACTCCCAAACAAGCCATGGTGATGGGATCACAAAGTTGCCCCAAACCCCCTTCTCCCAGGCAATGAGATCATTTCACACTGCCCATTGTAGAGGGATAGTGAGATGAGGAGTTTGCAGTTACAAAATGCACTCAGAGATGCCTTGGGCTAGCGGGGTTTTTTTTCTTTCCTAGAAGTAAGTGTATACACTGTTTATAAAAAGGCATTTCTGTCCATTCATGCACACTTCTGTACCTAAAACTGTCTGTTGTGCCAACCTCAAAAACCACAAGCATAACAGCTTAGTTCAAAAAGCTTCCTCTGTTAAATGCCAGCCAATGAAATCAATGATGGGTATAATAAGATGAAGACTGTAGCCAGTAGGGAGAGTTTTTGTCACCTTAAATGTCATTAGCTGGAATGAAAAGGTATACAGACCGATTATGCATTAGGTGGGCCAGACAGAACCTCCAGGAATGGCTGTTGGGAAATTGACCAACTCTGGCCACCCATGGTTCAACTCCTTGATAGCTGAGCACCGAAACTCCAAGCCTAAGACCCTCAGGAGCTCCAGTTCTGGGTTTACAGAGAAATGCACCTCTACTTCCGCCACCTCTGGGGGCTTGTGTCACTCATACCCCTCCTCTCTCCACTTATCGATCAGGGGTCAGACGTGGTATGGGTGACAGGAGTAAATACAGGCAAGATTTGATTTTGCAGTCTGTCTCTGATTCTGCTCCTCCTGGACCCATTTCTGGATTAAACCTTTAAATAGTACATCAGCACTATTTTTTTAAAAATCAAAGATTTTAAGGAGGAATAGCATTAATTTGTTTTACCTGGTTCTCATATCAGTTCCCAGAACAGCCCTTTACTAGAATCTCCAAGGACTTGGGGAGCTGATGGTAGAGCTACAGAAAGAAGAATGGTTTTTTATCCTAAGCTAGAGTTTCCCAAACTTCAGTTAGTGTCAGTTGCCATTAATAAATGATAACCATGAAAACATGATGTTTTATGTGGCCTGCCAAAGGCCCAGAATGAGAGGCCCACTCTCCATTGAAAAGGAAAGAACTGGCAGGGGGCAGAAGTGATGTTAAAGATACATTGGCACCTAAATAAAAGCTTTTCCTTGGAATAATTCAAAGGATTGCAAGATGAGTGAAAAGGAAGTCAGTCTTTCTCGGCGTGACTCGGTGTCATTGGGTGCCACGTCCACGTCGGCCTGAATCACCTGCACAGTGTGGCATGCAGGAACAGCTCTGTATTGTGCAGGGCCCAGTGCAAAAAAGAAAATGGGACTCTGTTCAAAACTTTTCAGTAATTTCAAGACAGTGGCAGCAGAGTGTTAGACCAAGCACAGGGCCCTTCCAAGCAAGGGGCCTATGCAGCTAACAGGCCGCACACTCAGGAAGCTGGTCTTCCTATGTACATGTCCTACACATTATGTATTACAGAGAACACAAACATCCAATATGATGAGTAGATGTGAGCCCCTGTAGAAATCTTAAAGTCTGAATATCCCAAAGGGCAGTCCAGAGGTCCTTCAGTGCCACCTGAGGCAGGAACAAAGCCATTAAGTCCACATGATGCTGGTGAGAACAACCATAAGATGGTCAGGTCAGAAGTAGTAATGAGGAAAGTGACTGATGCCATGCCTGGGACTCTCTGTGTATTGCTTTTAGAAAACCAGACACTTCTCCCTTAGTCAAGGTTAGATTTGAGAAACAGGCAAGATAGCAAAGGCGTGGCCTGGTATTTCAGGCAGCACCCTAGCAAGAAACATCCAGTCCACTTAAAGATTTAGTTGAAAAAAGCATTTAATTAAGAGCAAATGTACAGAGCAGTGTAAGCAGGGTTCTGAGCATTATGAGGGACATTCACTCACCAGGACCAACAACAGGAAGCTATTAGCGTCCCAAACCGAAAGGGCAAAGGGAAGCAGCAGTCACTGGAACACAGAAAGAACTGAACCCAGGAGAGAAGGCCAGCCACCAGGAGGGGGAGCAACCCAGTCCCCGCCAAGCCACAGCTCAAGAGGGAGGGGGGCAGGGAGAAGAAATGCATCAGCTTCTCCTGTCAGGACCTCCCATTGGCTGAACCCAGCCCAGAACCAGAGGGCAAAGGTCTTGGAAGATGCTGTCCCAGAAGTCAGCCTCCTAGGGCACAGAGCAGAGAGGTCAGGAGGGGAATGGATCTGGAAGACAAATGGAAATCACCTAGCACATCTGGTGGCACCAGTTTGTGGAGGTACAGGGGTATGTATTTGTGTGTGTGTGTGTGTGTGTGTGTGTGTGTGTGTTTGGGAGAGTGGCTGAGGAGGGAAAGATGGCACTCAGCTTTTGGACTAGAGCAAACTGGGGCTCAGCTTGGGAATCCAGAGGAAGGATGTTTGGGGAAGGAGCTAATGCATTCTGCTTTGGCCATGACATTTTGGACGCATATGGGACATCTGGGGACAAAGGAACCAAGACAGCACTACAGGCCTACATATCAAGGATTTGTCCAAGACAGGTAAAGTCAGAAAGAAAGGGAAAAAGGGCCCAGAGCAAAGATCTAGCAACAGCAACATGTAAAAGGGGCTCAGGGGGAAATGCACTGAAGGAAACTAAAGAGTGGCCAGGTAGGTAAGAAGAGACCCAAGAGGGTTTAGCTTTAGGGACCTGGGGTGATGACAGTGTAGAAACATTTGGTCAGGAATGTCTCTGAGGGAGGGAGCGTCTGTTCTTGTACAGAAAGCCATTCAGTGGAATCCTGTATTGCGCAGGTGTTTGGACAAGACAACCCTTCACCATGACTCGTTATGTTTCCATCCCATTCAGAGGCTCAGGAGCAGAGAACTACTGCCGCTACCAAAGACCCCAGTGTGCCCCGCAGGTAGCAGGTGATGCCTCAGCCGCCACATTCCCAGCTCAGAGACAGCACCTCGGGCTTCCATCTCCCTCCACCATCCCCTCCCTTTCTTCTGAACCTCTCCCAGAAGGATTAGCAGGGGTGGTGTGCACAGGATGGAGTGAGGTGCAAGAAAGAAGAGGAACCAAGCCTCCCCTGGGATCCCGGCAGCGAATCAGAGCCAATACTCTCACCACAGCTCCAGCCTGTCTGGGCTGCTGGTCAGCTACTCAGAGGGCAGGGAGCACAGAAGCCAACCGCCCTCATCAGCCCTGAGGGGAGGCCGAGGCTCTTCTCCAGAAGCAGCCCTCGGCTACTTGGTCCACACTCCTGCCCCTCCCCACGCTTCTCTCCAGGGTGGGTGTGTCCTTACCTGACCTGCAGTGGGTCAAGGATGTAGTTGCAAGTGGAACTAAAGGGAAAGAAGGTCAGAGAGCTTCCCAGACCCTCCGCCCCGACACACCCAGAGCCAGGATGGCCACACGCCCAGCGGTCACCGCGAGGCCTCTGTCCTGAACCCCTTGCTCAGGAAAAGCCATGGCAGGGTTGACAATCCCATTTCTGAAAATCCTTAAGAGCATCCTAGAAAGAGGCTCTGACTTTCACCAAAACTGGTAGATAAAGGCTCCCCCTTGCACAATTCAACCCTGTTGCCCTCTCCAAGGAAAGCTGCTTTAACAGGGGGCCCTCTCAGGCAACTGGCCAAGGAAACCAATTCCTCAGGCTTGCTTTTCATTTGCCTTCCTGCCTGCTCTGTCAGCAGCACTCACTGGAGAAGGTGCCTTCCTCTAAAGCCTGTGGGATTCTGGAAACAGTTTCCTTGTCCATTTAGGTAACTGCACCAGTTCACTTCCAAAAGTTCTTCTGACCCTCCAGTGTCGCCTTCTCTGATCATCTGGCCTGCATATGAAAGTTCAACATCAGGTCCTTCGGAGAGAAATGACTCATAACCCCTTCCCTTAAGAAGCTCACAGTCACAGTCACAGGAGAGAGTCAGAAACATGCACAATCACTCCATTAAAAGGTGTGGACAGGGGCATGAAAACACAGAGAAGGAAGTCATTCGGTCCACCTGCAGACCAGAAGCATTCAATAATAGCAGCTATATTTTACTGACACCTCTATTATATGCCAGGCTATGTGTCACAGCTGCTTACAGAAATATTAACTCTTACAACTCCATCAGGGAGCTAGTCTTCTTGGCCTTTGCTGTACAAAAAAGGAAACTCAGGCTGACAAGCTTAAGCTTGCCAGAGGCCGCTCAGCATGGAATGAATGTGTTTGCATGTGGACAAACATCTCTGAAACCTGTGTTTCTGACCATCATTGTCGACCACTCACTGAACACCAGACCCTGCCTCACGCCCTTTAAGACACAGACATTTACCCCAAGAGGAAGGTATTATTTCAACTCCTCTTTTACAAATAAGAAACTTCAAGCTGCATGACTTGCCCAAGGCCACACAGGGGACGGAATTCAAATCTAGATCTTACTTACCACACAGTGTTTCCACCCAGGTTAGAGGAAAGAGTTCGTGAATAATACACTAGAGGAATGTTAGGAGATATGTTTTCTTAGTTCGGATTCTTCCCAAAACATGGTCTGAGGCAAGAATTTGGGTGCGGGCAGTTTATTTCTAAGGTGATCCCAGGGAGAAATAAAGATCACCTTTATTTCTAAGGTGATCACCCAGGGTGATACAGGAAAAGAGAAAAAGGCAATGAAAGGTTTGCATGGTTGGGGTTCCCTCCATGGACAGCAGGGACTGAATCCCCTGGGTCTCCCTGAGCAGCGTACAGAATCCCCCAGAATGAAGCCCCCACAGGAAGGGGTGGCAGCACATCCCCCACAGAACCTCTACTCCTCCCCAGTGGGGGTCAGCCTGAGCCCCCTCAGTACCCTTGACCTCAAGGGAGCCCTGGGGCAGGAAGCAGACAGAAGACTTGAGATGTGTGTGAAACCAGACACTGTGGGCGGGGTGTGGAACAGAAAGCCGGCTCTGAGCCTCCCAGCCGCACCGCAGCTGAAATCAGAGGTGATATGCTGAGGAGTAGAGGTCAGGCCCCAGGTGCGCCTGCCTCCCGGGGGAACAAGGTGGGAGGGGACACCTCAGACCCAGCAGAACCAAGACAGGAGCCCGAGAGCCTGAACCGTGCGTGTGCCACCACACACTGGCCATGCCCCCTCCCGAGACAGAGCTCCAGCGGCATCCACCGTGCTGGGTTGGCAGCTCTCCTATGGAAATTATAGAAATAAACTCTTGGTCAGCGAGATGAACTGAAGGGGAATATTCCACGATGGTAGCTTCCCCTTTCTCCTCTCCAGCTGTGAAAAAGCAGTCATCTGCCCCATCAGGGGTTTTGCTGGGCTCTCAGCTGCTGGCATTTTCCAGGCCTGCAAAATAGCATTACAGTCGAATGCCTGAACTGTCTGTGTGTCCTTGGGCAAGTTAGTAACCTCTCTGAGCCTCAGTTTTTTCATCTCTAAGGCAGAACAAAGATACCTACCCAACACAGTGGGAATTAGATGATGTTCCACATATAACACATTTGGCACAGACTGTGGTATATAGACAGCATTTAACTAAGGAAGGATGTGCATATTTTAACCTTTTTAGTCAATTCAATTCAATATCAAAGAAGAGAAATAGAGATAGTTATTTACTCATGTAAAGAAAAAAAGCAATATAATACAGAGAGTGCAAGGTTCACCAGGTAGATTTCATTTCCAAGCTGTATAATCTTTGGTGCAGGAACCTCTCTAAATTGGAGTTTTTTGGTCATTAAGTGGAGATAAGCATCTTTGCCTGCCTCAAAACATTGCTAAGGCTCAGTGGAGACCCCAGATTTAAAATGCTTTGTCAACTCTAATGTAATATTAAAAAAAGTTAGTGTTGTGACTATACTAATGATAAGAATCGAAGCTTCTCCCTCCCCAACACGCACACACACACACGCTGTGGGGCTGACTGCTCCTTGGTTGCTAGAATACAAGGTGTTTTCAGCTGCAGGTCAGTGCCATTGAAGGGAGTGTGTGATTAAGATCAGAACTGCTCTGTAACTGCTGTTCAGGGTGAGCCATTCATACCATCAGTCTCAAGGTCTGGGCTGCTAATTTATTCATGTAAGAGGATGACAACCAGGGAAAGCAATTAGGACTCTGGCATGTGCACTGTTGTGATCCCTGATCCGTGGGAGCCATGGCCGTGGTGTGCCACAGAAACCTTAACAACAGTTGCCAACTGCTAATTACCTTCCTTCCTCATTGGCTTTGGTGCACTGTCTCTTTATGTGCCACACAAGTGATGTTTGTGCCCCAATCCCTCATCTGTTCCCTTCTGCACATCAACCCAAATTACAGGACAAGCAGCAGGAATGCTGAAGGGAAAACAGACTTAGAGGCAAAGGTGGGGGGATGTCTTGCCAATGGGTTTCAGCCCCAAACAAGTTTACTACAGATTCAATGAGACCAAAGAATGACAATGGAATGTTCTTGGGGCGAAAGGGTTTATACTCAACATTATTCCCATGGTGGCAGGTCAATCACCAGACTCCTGTCCACTCAGAGCGAGTCTGCACGCGGCAAGCCGGTCCCTGCCTCTGGGCCTCTCTGCCCCCGCAGCCATCTCAGTCTCTGTCCTCTGCACAGCCACTACTCCAGCCTCTGCTCTCCTGCAGCTGTGCAGCCATGTAGCCATGCCACCGTGTCGCCCAGAGTACTGGGCAGGGCTTTTTATATAGAGTCAATAACAACATATTGCCCACACGTGTGTAGTGAGCCAGCCGATCTGGGCCAGTGGAGAATCCTGGCCATAGGACCTTCACTTTATCCACACTCCACCCCTCCGTGATTCTTACCTCTCAATCTACATGCCCTCAATCCTCTGCAATAGTTCCTGCATGAGGAAGCTGGAGTATTGTAACCAAATTCCATAACAACAACATAGGCTACGACAATATATAAAATAACAAAAATTACAACAAATTATATTAACCCTGAAGCCTGAGGAGACCCATTGCCCCCAAGCGGTCATTCCAGCTGTATTCAAACCAGTTCTACTCAAAGGAGTTAACCAAAAGGACCGCAGGTAGGCCTTATAATACCCACCTTCTCCAGCCTCTCCAGCAGAAAGCCTCGCAGACACACAGGCCAGTCTTGTTGCTTTCTCTCTGCCTTCTGCTTCTTCGTCCTCAGCCACTCCAGTTTCAAGTGTTGCCACAGCTCCAGTAAGAGTCTATTTGACTTTCCATCCAATTTCTTTCTGTCTGCTCCTGCCTTTATCAAAGCAACCCACATGTGGGTCCTCGTGACCTTCATGGGGCCCTTTAGAAACTTCCTTCGAGAAGCAGACCATATTTCCTTTCATACGTTCATTGCTTGAGCCTGAGAATAGGAGCAGAGTGTAGAGCTCCACGACCTGTGGAGGTGGTTGCCTCGTCTTTATTTTCTTTTGGGCTTTCCACCAACTTTCAACCAGGTGGGGTTTCAACCGAGGAGGGGCTGATGCCTCTGGCACCAGTAGGGCCTCCACCCCCAGCTGTTTGTCAAACCTCTGCTCCTCCATTTCTGGGGCTGATGGCTCCACTGCATCCTTCACCTGCCCCACAGTACCCAGCAGCCTGCGCTCTCGTGCTGCTTCCTTTACCTTTTCCACAGCACCTCGTGGTGATGCCATTTCAGTCACCAACAAATTTTTTACCTCCTCAAAGCACCTCGCAGCTCACGTTCTCGTGCTGCCTCTTCTCATGCTTCCTGCAGGAGGACGTCTTTCTCCCTTATGACCTTTCTCTATATTGTGAGGAAAAGCTCCCCAGCATTCCCGCTGCCTCACGGGCACTCTGTCTCTCTAAGGAATTCTCTATTTGGCTGAGGGCCAACCTT
Source organism: Manis pentadactyla (assembly GCF_030020395.1). Taxonomy (NCBI): domain Eukaryota; kingdom Metazoa; phylum Chordata; class Mammalia; order Pholidota; family Manidae; genus Manis; species Manis pentadactyla. Next base: position 37,622,692 of record NC_080032.1, on the reverse strand, counting down.
ACTGCCTCAGGTGCTGCCTCCACCCCTTCCCAGTCCTGGGGTGGGGCCCAGTCCTCTAGGAGGCAAGCCGCATTTGTCCAAAGTATCCCCATCCACTGGGGAACACTCAAAGGTCTCCCCATCCACTGGGGCAGCCCGCGGAAACACTCCTTTCATGAGGGCAGCCTTTTCTTTTCCTTGGTCAACAATGAATCCTGCTGAAGTTGCCAATTGTCTTGTCAATGGGTTTCAGCCCCAGGCAAGTTCACTATGGATTCACTGAGACCAAAAAATGACAATGGAACGTTCTTGGGTTGAAAGGGTTATATCCAACTTTATTCCCTCAGTGGCAGGTCAGTCACTAGAATCCCATCCACTCAGAGTGAGTCTGCACGCGGCAAGCCGGTCCCTGCCCCTGGGCCTCTGTGCCCCCACAGCAGGCTCAGTCTCTGTCCTCGGCGCTGCCAGCACTCCAGTCTCTGCTCCCCTGCAGCTGGGCCACTGTGTCACCCAGAGCACTGGGCGGAGCTCTTTACATAGAATCAATAGCAATGTATTGCCCACACGTGTGTGGTGAGCAAGCCAACCAGGGCCAGGTGAGAATCTGGGCCACAGGAACCTTCACTTTCTCCACAGAGGAGTTCTAAAGTATTTCCAAAGTTCTTTACAGCTATCAATTAATGAATCCCAGCAACCACCTGGGAAAGTAGGTCAATATTATTATCCCTGCTTATGGATGAGAAAATAGGCTTAGAAAGAAGGGCTTGCCCAAGGCTAAGCCACCAATCAGAAGAGCTGAAGGGGAATTAGATGGAAGAATTCCTGACTCCAAATCCTTGGCCACGTGTGTGCTCACTTAGCATAGGAAGGTGATCAATGAAAGAGGGAGGAGACACATAGACTGAATCCTAAAGAGACGCACCAATCCCCTCCTGCGCACCGTGGCTGATGCTAGGTCCAACTCAGGCCCTAGAGCCAGGGGAGATTTAAACACAGACCCATAATAATCCAGGAAAATACCTTTGGAAGCACCCCAGTTTTAAGAAAGATGAAGAGGTAGGTTGGTCTTCAGAGTGCACATTGTTTCTGCTGCCCAACTTATGAACACCCTTCTTGCTAGGAAGCAAGAGAGGTTTGCAGGGACTTTCTACTCTTTCTCCCACCCTTGTAACACTATGCAAGCCAAATTAGGTCTGATATGTTGTATAGGGATGGCTCAGTTGGGAGTTGGGGTTCTTGGCACCACGGAGATGCCTGGGAGCCACACATTTAGAGACACCATCTTCTTGCAACTGTGCCCATGTGTTCTTGGCAGTGCTCCACCTCCCTGGTCTCCCTAGAGCCTGTGCACCAGGTTTCCACCTGACTCCAGTGAACTCTTGTTGCCTTGAGTTAACTGGATTTGGGTTGTTTGCAACCCTGATTACACAGTCTCTGACCTAGAAGTATAAGTGCTTGACAACAGGGATTAGAACTGCCAGTTTCAGTTCCACATATATTGGTGGTGGGAGGGTGAACAGGCAAAACACCCATGGAGGGAGATTTGGCAAAGCTGTCACATACACTTTGACCCAGCTCTCCACCTTGGAGAATTTATCCTATGCATATACTTACACGAATGCAAAACATTTTACATACAAAGTCATTTTGAGCTTGTGTATTTATGTGCTGGATAGTCTAGTGGTATTTGAAATCGCAAAAGCATTTGAAAGGATCCAAAGGTCCATTAAGAGAGGACTGATCAGCTAAATTATGTGTATACACATGATAGAAAAAGATCCAGCTCTTTTTTAAAACAAGATATTTTCTATGCATTGATATGGAAAAATTCCCCAAATATGCCAGTTAAAAAAAGTGAAGCAAAACATTTAAAAAATGTTTAGAATAGTGTGTATAACACGATACCTTTTAAAAAAATAGGGGGAAAAAAAGACTTTGCATTTGTTCTTGCTTTAAATATACATAAGGCAACTTCAAAAGATACAAAGAAACAAAAAAACAGTGGTTTCCCAAGGGTAGGAGGGGAAGGAAGAAAACAAGAAAACAGATGAGGTGGGTGGAAATTTTTTAACAGGGTGACTTTTTATAACTGTACGTGTTTGAATCGTGTCAATGGGCCCCTATTCAAAAAGTTACATTTAAAAAGTGCCACCTCAGAGTGATCATGAGCACAGACATAATTCACTTGACCACCACTGCCTCCACACGGTTCACCCAACCAGCATGTGGACAGGGCAAACTGTGTAACAGTGGCTGGTGACTCGTCACATTCCAGCATATGCAGAAGGCTACATTGGAGACTTTCCACTGAAGGAAGGCTGCATACTGTAAGAATAGACTCTGGTCCACGCTGATGAGGGGAAGGCACAGACGAGGTGGCTAAAAACCAAGCTAGATGGTTCTAGTACAAGAGAGGGAAGGTTCATAGGGTCTTTTGATTTGGGGAATAACAGAGAAATGACATTTCAGAAAAGTGCACTCTTTTAAGAAGGGTACCTCCAAGTCACACGAGTCACTCTCCCCGGCTAACAAGCCACCCTCCTCAGACACAGGGAATGAGCCCAGTCAGCATGAGCTACTGAGAAATACAGAGTCCTGGCAAATTATTTGCATCAGTGGAGTATGTCTGGCGTGATTATTCTACAAACACTGCCTAATGAAGAGATGTGAGCTTTCTTACCGCCAGGTCCACTGATCAAACTCAAACCAAGGTCCCCAGGATAAAATGTACTTATTTATCTGCTAAGCCATCTGCTTGAAAACTGATAATATTTCAAATTTAATGAGTTGTGAGACAAGTAAATTAGAGTTTGGAGTAAGCAATATTGATCAGATGATTCTGTCAACTTGAACCCATAACTTTCCTCTGTAATTAAGTACTCCACAAAGTGTGCAATGTGCTCGATGCTAGTTGCTTTCATGAGGAAATCAGCGGCCCGCCCCTTCCTGTAATGGAAGCTTTTTCCATACACCGAGTGAAAGTCCATGCCCTGCGTGTGGGCAGCCCTGCCCTTGTTCTTGGTAGCAGTATGCCTCAGTGGTAAGTGCCTTTCCCCAAGCCACTTATTCTTTCCCTTGTTCTAGCCACAGAGCTTCAGGGAATTTGAACATCAAAATGAAGAACTGAAATAAAAAAAATCATTGTAAAAGAAATTGCCTTCAATAAGAGCTTCAGCGGCATGATATGCAACTGTTAGAAGCTGTCTTTCAACCTCCCCTTGCAGTTTGCGTTTCACAGAAGCTTGGGGGTGGCCAAAGTACATTTCTCACCATATTGAATGAAGCAGGGACAAAAGGGAAGAACTTGAAATGTCTACTGTCACCACTCCACATCAAACATCCAGCCATTCACCACTAAATTGCCTTGCTTAAATCACTCTTTTCTGCCCCTCCTAGGGTAACCTGATTTTTTAAATCTGAGAAATGGTTGCTTTTTAATTAATTAATTTGATTAATGTTAAATGGAATCTCTGACTTTGCAGTAACCATGAATCTTTAGAGAGACTGTCCCCAGCCCTATTATTGCTCAGGAGGAAAAACTGAGAGATTGCATGAGAAAGCTTGCCACATTGCAAAACCCCAGCAGCTTTCAGTAGAAAGAAACAGAAAAGCAAGCAGTGCTGTCTGGGCTCTACGACTAAAAGGATGGACCAGGTGCCACTGGGGATCTTGTTAGAAATGCAGGCTCACAGGTGCCACCCCCAGACCCAAAGAATTAGAATCTGCATTTTAACAAGATTCCCAGGTGCTTCCTCTACACATTCTACATATCTCAGTTTGCCCTGAGGCTCTGCTCTTGCTAATTGTATGATCTTGGTGAAGGTTCATAGCTGCTCTATGTTTCAGTGTGCCTGGCACATAACAAGCATTCCCTAAATGTTAGCTAGTGTCAAAGGAGACGCATTTCTGGGAATAAATTAGGAGATCCTGGGCTTGGCACACAAGGAAATCCTTTAGGGAAAGAATGACTGATGTAAATGGACACAGGTTGGACTGGAGCTGAGAAAGGAATGGGTGGAAGAAGCCATGATTCCTACGAGGAGACACCATGGAACAGTTCCTTGTCCATTCTGCCTCTACTCCTTGAGCCAAGGGGCACAGTGGCAGCATTTTAAAAGGAAAAAAACCCAATAGATTTGGCATTTTGCAATCCTAGATTGAAATCCCACCTCTACAATTTCCTGGCTGTGTGAACCTGAGCAAGTTACTGACTTCTTTGGGCCTAATAGGTATATAACGAGGATATTGAAATTTACCTTTAAAAGCTGTTATAAGGATTAAATTAAACAACCTGTGTGTAATAGGATGTGCATGTGTGTTTATTGATTTTTTCTTTTTAACTGGAAGCAGAGTATCTGGAAGGGCAAATGAATTTCTGAAGACATGGGTTGAATTAGCTTTACAGTAGCTCTCAGCCCTGGCTGCATATTTGGAAAACCCAGGGTGCCATATATAAAAGCCCCATATGCAGGGCCCATACTGAACCAAGCAAATCAGAAGTTTTAGGCCTAAGCCTTAGTATTTTCAAATATCCAGGCTGAAGTTGAGTCCTGCTCTTTTAGAAGGAGATAAGAAAGAGAACAAAATCACTCTGCACCAAGAATGGGAACAATAATCTTGGGAGGCAGAAGGAGATGAACAGATAAGGAAGAGAAGAGGTCTGGAGATTGATGAAAGAGAAGAGAGCCCCATATTCTATGGTAAGGCATCTGGAACTCCAGCAGCAGAAGTGGTTAAGGGCCTTATTAAAGAATACAGACATCCAATATTATTGATACCAGGTATCTCATGTCAAATCTCCAGTGAAAGCTGAAGGGACCCCACCCATAAGATGGCGAAATTCCTGCTTCTCTTCCGGGTCCTCAGTTCCCGCCGGCGCCACCTGAACCCCAATCACCCCTCGCCCCCCTAATCCCAGCACCTAGCCAATAGCCACCAACCCCGTAGAAGTGACACCTCAATCACCCCATGCCCCTTCCTATATAACCCAGCACCTTTCCCTAATAAAGCGGAATTCTCCGGTGAATTGCTGCTGTGTGTCGCTCCTTTCCTTTCATTGGTGCCGAAACCCGGGAGACGGGACACCCCAACTGGACCCCGTCTTCCCCCGACACCAGCGGCAGCTTGCCCTCGTCCGCTTTTTCCGGCGCTGGCTCCTCACACTAACCACTCCTCTCTGGCCTTTGGGTAAGTTTTCCCCCGGAGTGGGCCACTCTTTTCAGAGCTATCGCAGCGCCATTGACCGTGATCGTCCGGCAAGGCCCTGACGCTCGGGGATGAGGAGGGAGCTCTCCCCGCCTCAGGCCTTCATGGCTGCGGCGGACACTCAGGTCCCCCTTCAACAGCCATAAACGAGGTGACTCCTTTGCGGATGAGAACGCTCCCTTCCCCCCCCTCCTCCTTCCGTTCCTTCCGCCGAAAACTCCTAGTACTAGGTACCTCGGACTCCGGCACTCTGCCTTCTTAGAGAAGTCTGGGTGACGACCCACACTTCCTAAGAAACCGACTCGTATACGAGTTTCCGCAGACCCCCAAGGATCACCGGGGACGCCCTTTGTCTCCTTGCCGTCTGCTCCCAGTCCGAGGATCTCCGTTCGTCTTCCCCTGTTTGTCTCCTTCTCTGTCCTTTAGCCATGGGAGCCTCCTCATCCCTCCCTGAAAGTTCACCTCTTGAATGCCTGCTCAAGCATCTAGCCACCCTCTCCCTGACGCCTGATATAAAACCAAAACTTCTCCGTAAATACTGCTCCCAAGATTGGCCGACATGCCCCCTAGACAATAACAACCAATGGCCTGCAGGGGGAACTCTTGATCCTGACATCACTCGCGATCTCTTTAACTACTGCCAGCGCCTGAAAAAATGGAAGGAGATTCCCTATACCGAAGCTTTCCTCCTCCTCCTCCCCCCACCTCCCCCCAAGTTCTCCTAGCCTGCAAGCCGTCTCCCCCGCAGAAGCCTCCCGCCCACTCCCTTCCCCCTCCTCTCCTACAACAGCCCCTCCCCCTTCCTCCACCACCATCTCCTCCCCCACCTCACCCCCCTGCAGATCAAGCCTGAGCCTTTCAGCCCGCCTCTAACTAAGTCCCAGGAGCCTCCTCCGTCTTTGCCCCCATCACCTGTTTCTCCCCCACAGACTGAGCCAGAACCTTTCAGTCCCCCACCGCCGTGGGTCTCTGCTCTCGAGATATCTTCACCTGCTGCTTAATAGCAGGTCTGAAAAACGCAGCTCGTAAAGTAGTCAATTTTCAAAAGCTCCCTCCGAGTTCTTAGACAGACTCACTCAAGCCCTATTACAGGACACCAGCCTGGACCCAGAAATGCCTGACGGAAGACATGTCCTTATGACACACTTCCTAGCTCAAAGCTACCCCGACATTAAAGCTAAACTCAAAAAGCTAGAACAGGGCCCCGCTACCCCACAGACTGAGATCCTAACAGTGGCCTTTAAAGTCTTCCATAACCGGGAGGAGGAGAAAGAACGCCGTAAACAAAAGGCTGATCAGGCCAATTTCCAAATGTTGGCCCAGCTGATAAAACCACAACCTGGTGCCCCTCTACAAACAAGCCCCCCCCCAGGAGCTTGTTTCAAGTGCGGAAAAGAGGGACATTGGTCAAGGGCGTGCCCCTCCCCCAGATCTCCTATTACCCCATGTCCCAGATGTCACAAAAAGGGCCACTGGGGGTCTGATTGCCCAGCCACCCGAAGGGGAGGCTGGACGAACAACCCCCATCCTAAGCCCGCCGTAGTGGGGCTGGCAGAATAAGATTGACGGGGCCCGGGGGCTTCTCGCCCGACCATTTCCATCACCAAACAGGAGCCCAGGGTTACTTTAATAGTAGACGGTCGCCCCATCTCCTTCCTCCTAGATACAGGAGCCACCTTCTCAGTCTTGCGAGAATACCGGGGCCCTACCACGCCTGCCATTACTCCTATAGTCAGGGTAGGAGGTAAACAGATTTTCCCATTAAAACCCACCCCCTTTTATGCACAATCCAAGACAATCCCATGCCTTTCTCCCACTCCTTCCTGGTTATGCCCCAGTGTCCCATCCCCTTACTAGGACGGGACATCCTCTCTCTCCTCCATGTTTCCATAACTATATCCACTCCCACAGCCCCCAGTACTCCCTTTCTGATGGCCCTCATAGCCGACGACCCCCCTCTACCCAATGAAAGCTCCAGTTCCGCCCTCATACACCCTGTAAATCCCAAAGTTTGGGACATTACAAGCCCCTCCGTGGCTCTATGTCCTCCTGCCTCTATCAAATTACGTGACCCCTCTCAGTATATCTGTCAGGCCCAATGCCCCCTAACCACTTCAGCCCTCATAGGCCTCCAACCAATCATTCAAGATCTTTTAAACAAAAATTACCTCAGACCCACTCACTCCCCATTTAATTCCCCCATATTAGCTGTTAAAAAAAACCAACAGATCTTTCTGCCTCGTCCAAGACCTTCGCCTCATCAACATGGCCATCATCCCTATCCATCCCTTAGTCCCAAATCCATACACCCTTTTATCACGGATCCCTGCCTAGGCCTCCCACTTCTCAGTTCTAGATCTCTAGGACGCATTTTTTTTCTATCCCTCTGGACCCCTCCTCCCAAGATTTTTTCACCTTCACCTGGACGGATCCATACACAAAACATTCTGAACAACTCACTTGGACAGTTTTGCCACAAGGCTTCCGAGTCCACCTTATTACAATACGTGGACGATCTTCTACTCTGCAGTCCCTCGTGAGAACAGTCTCAACTTGACACTGCCTCCCTACTTAACCTTCTAGCTTCCAGAGGTTACCGGGTATCCCCCGTCAAAGCTCAAATCTCTTCCCCTTCTGTCACTTACCTCGGATTTCTTCTATCTCAACAAAAAAAGTCCATTACCTTAGACAGAAAATGGCTCCGCTCTGACCTGCCCGTTCCCAAAACCAAGACAGAAATCCTTTCCTTTATAGGCCTGGCTGGGTATTTTAGAGTGTGGATCCCTAACTTCTCCCTGTTGGCAAGACCCCTATACAACCTCAGCAAGGGCCCCCATGAAGAACCATTATCCTCCTCACCCCAACACTCCTTCATTAAGCTCCGTGGAGCCCTTGTGGAAGCCCCAGCTCTCCATCTTCCTGATTTGTCGAAGCCCTTCTCATTATACATTCATGAGAGGTCCAGTCAAGCTCTAGGAGTCCTAGGCCAACATCATGTCCCATCCTTTGCCCCAGTAGTTTATCTTTCCAAGCAATTAGACCCCACAGTTCGGGGATGGGCCCCCTGCCTACGGGCATTATCCGCTGGACAGCTCTTGCAGAAGGAAGCTCATAAACCGACATTCGGGGCGCCCCTTACCATTCTGTCTCCACATCACCTAAAGGATCTCTTAACCTACAAAAGTTTACAGACTCTCCCTCCCTCCAGACTCCTGACCTTACTGTCCTCTTCCCTCCAAAATCCCGTTCACCCCCTTTGCCATCCAGACCCGAATCATGACTTTTTCCTCCTTTACTGCTCCCTCGCTCTCTCTCACTTTTTTTCCTCATTCCTATTGTCTTCCCCACCACCCCAGCCTCCTTTGTATGGTGATTGAAAGTCAGACAGACTTACACACAGCATCAAACAAAAATTACTGCCCTCATTGCCACATCAGACTGCCCTCTGAAAGGCTGCTCCGAGCCTTTATACCTCCACTTTCCTCCCTCCACCGAAGTGTTCACTAGCAGCTACCTTTATTCTCCCTACCTCTGCTTCCTCTATGACCAAAAACAAGCCTGTTGCAGGCGATGGCCAGACACCTACGGGGATGTCCCTACTGGTCTTGCACCATTCACTACATGGGTAACTCCTGGTACCCACAGTATTACTCCTCCAACCCATTCTCTTCAATACTAACAAACCCCCTCCTCACCTGGCTGTGGCCCATTGCAGGCCCTATAATAATCATTCTTCTCGCCTGTCTCTTCTTACCTTGTATAGTAAAGTTTATCAAATCCCAAGTCGGTAAAATCTCTAATCAAACTTTCCACCAGCTTTTTACTCAGGAACTACCAGCTTTTAGCCACAGAAGATCCCTCACTCTCACGTAACCTCCCCACCACACGCTGAGATGGACCCCTCTCTCCGCTGGAAACTGTTCCTGGAAACAATGGCCGCAGACACCTGGCTTCTGGCACCTGTATCCTCTTGGCACCATTAGAATCAACAAGTCCTCAACCTATGGTTACAGGGAACCTTCATTGATTTCCAACCTGAAGAAGTCCACATCTACTCATCCTTACTGTGGGGAGTCCTATCAACCCTTTCCTCCCAGTCCTCAAGCCCTCACTCCCTTCTCCACCCCCGTTCAGCAGGAAGCAGTCAGAGAAAAAGCAACGTCCACAACCCCATAGAGGAGAAAGGGGGGAATGAAGGGCCCCCACCCATAAGATGGCGAAATTCCTGCTTCTCTTCCGGGTCCTCAGTTCCCGCCGGTGCCACCTGAACCCCAATCACCCCTCGCCCCCCTAATCCCAGCACCTAGCCAATAGCCACCAGCCCCATAGAAGTGACACCACAATCACCCCATGCCCCTTCCTATATAACCCAGCACCTTTCCCTAATAAAGCAGAATTCTCCGGTGAATTGCTGCTGTGTGTCGCTCCTTCCTTTCAAAAGCAATCACACAGTTAATGTGTAAGATAAGTAGGAGAAGATGGAGAGAAAGATACTCTAGAAGAAAAGCCATTGACTTTCATTTGGGTTGACACTAGAGTTGATACAAAACAAGACTATAGGCAGAGAATAAAGATTCAGAAAAAGCCAGAAAATAGGTGCCAGGAGACATGGAAAGCCACAGGAAGTTGTAGAAACCTTGGGGAGAGCATGGACTTCCTACACCATGAGAAATAAAGATTATGAGTCCATTTTCTCTAGAGCTTGAGGGGAAAAGTGAACTCATGTGATTTCAGGTTACACAAGACACGGCTCACCTAGGCAGATCACAGCACATGGTGGTGGTTAGAATCAGGCTGGGCAGGCTGACATCCCTCCCTCCACACATTTGATATTGCTCTGCACTGGAGCCATCCATACAGAGACCCCACTAACCAGTGTAGACATGTTAGGGACACTGTCATGGTAGTCTGACACTCATCAGGTTTGCAAACAGATCTTTTGACTTTGATGCTCCCAGAGTTTGTTTTACAAATAAGTCTTGAAGACCAGTTCTAAAATTTGTAGGGAGGAAACCTGGCCTCTACCTATCATGCTTCTATTAAGACCCCCAATTTTCAGAATCCTAATATTTGTGACCCAGGCCTCATGTTGTGAATGAGAAGCTCAGGCATTTCCATCCACCTGCTTCCTTCGACCTCTTTCAGGATTCCACAGTGCTGTTGGCAAGGAAAAACAACTCAAGAGAATTCAAATAAAATCAAGTGACTGCACCTCACATTACATTTAGGAGTGCACAGACCTTTTTCTTTATAGATGACCTTTTAGAGGCATGATTACAGTTTAACACATAGAGTGAAATCATTTACAAAGAACCAACTTCATACAGTGTATGTGGCTGCCGAGCCCCGCAGGGAAACCTTTTAAGTTTTTAAGGCTTAAACAGGAAGACTTCTTGAGAACCTTCACTCAGGATCCTGAAAGTCCATGTGTTCCATTACATTTCCTTGATTCTTTTGGCATGATTTGTTTCTGTAAAAGTTTGAGACTTTTGATTTGTCCCCTTTTTCTATGAAGCTAGAGGAAAACTAACTTAAGAATAGAAATCACGTTTATCTGGCTACCTCAAATTCTTTCTTCTAATCTCATGTCAAGTGTCTCATCCCCCAAGAAGTTTCTTCCGACCCCTGGGCCAGGGGAAGTTGTCCTGTCTCTGAGTGTCACTAGCAGTCTCTGCCTGTCACTGCCTCATACCTTCTTGTATGTGTCCATCTCTCCTACAGGACTGTACACTGGTCACCATTCCACCCCTAACGCTGTGCCTGGCACAAGATAGGGAATCGGTACCTGCTGAAATGCTGAAATCAGCAGAAAATGAAAGGAAGAAGATTGAACATACCCCAGAATCTGTGTTACTATAAACAGAGATATCGGTTGCTTTCTGCCTCTGCTAAGTTATAACTGAGGACAGTGGTCTATTCTTTCTATTTCACAGTGGGTCAATCTCTCTAAAGAAGATTGTTTGCTTGAAATATGGAGATAACTGGAAATGCTCAAGACCAGCCTAGGCTGTCAGCTCCATGCAGTTAGGGAATTGTCTTCCCAGTGTGACATGGCAACGCTGGGCCTGAGCACAGGTTCTGCCCATATAGCCACCAGTGGTGGACATGAAGACATGCTACCAAGACCCCCTTCTAGGAAGGACCTGTTACCTTCTGCACAGGGTCATCAGGGCACTCCACTTTCAGCTAGCTCCTTCAGAGGCTGCTTCTCAGCTTCACCTTCCTTGCCTGAGCTCACAGCCTCTTAGGGACCACTTGTCCAGTGAATGAGCAAGGCAGGGGTGCCAAAGCACAGCCACTTTGGTCAAAGGTGGCCACAGAACAGCTCTAACAGGCAACATCTGCCCTAGGTCCCCCAGAGACTTCCTGTTTGTCCTGTGGCACAGTGTGGCTTTTCCCTCTGCCCAACCCTGCTTCTCCCCCCTTCCCTTCACAGACACGTGTCCCTAATAAATACTTAGCTTGTCAAACGCCATCTCAGTGTCTGCTCCAAACTGAGAAACTACCCATAAATGTTTGCCAAATGAATTTTAAAAAGAATGGATAAATAAATTAATGGACAAATGAGTAAAAGATGTAAATAGCAAATAGTTCACCCACAATATGCTAAATGACTCCCACTGTCAACTAAAGATTGAGTAGGAGCAATTAAAGAGGCCCCAAAACAGCCCCCATACAGACATCGTGGAATCTAGCTCCTTCTTCCTGAGCATTTCTTCTGTTAACTGCATGCTATCGCACATCATCCCTTCCACTGACCTGTTGGGTGGAAATCCATGGGCTCATTTTACAAATGAGGGAAGGAAGCTCTCAAAGGTGAAAGAGCTTGCTCAGTAGCACACACTGTCAGCTGCAAAGTTGGGATGCAAATCCTTTATGCCTGGTTCCAAATAAAACTGCGCCACAGTTCCTATCATCCTCCACAATCAATAACAAATGTTTTAGCTGGTAACCTCTTCTCAATATGATCAAACAGACTGGCTGAAAGCAAACATTTGGCCTGAACATTTCCTTCTATCCAACTCCCCTAAGAAACTGTTACCCTTCTTTCAAATGCACCAGCTCATCTGTCTGTGGGTGAATAGACACTACCTGGGCAGTTTTACTTTGCTATTGACCTCAGTGCATATGCAATACTGCTTTTCCATGTGATGCATAATAATAATGAAATTTAATAATAATGATATAAAACAGCAGTAACACACTCTTTACTAGCTTAACAATCACAAGAAAATTTCTTGCAGCATTTATCTAAAATGAGAATGGAATATTGTCTATTAATTAGACAATTACACAAAATGTTCCAAAAGTTGTTTAAGAACTTAAAAATGTACTTCTAAAGAAACAGAGTAAGGGATTTTCAGGTCATGGCCACCCCCTCTCTTCCCATTGAGGCAAATATTGAAATATCATTGGAAACTAGACAAATTAGTACTTTCCCAAATTTTTGGAGGGATCCCTTCTAATCACAATCAGGAGATGAGCATCTGTTTCTTATTTCCATCTGTATCCAGGTTCTTTGCCTTGTAATTTCATTGTGCTCTCCCACTTGGATGCAGGGCTCCCCATGTGACTTGCTTTGGGTAACGAGATGTGAGCAATTATGATATAAGCATGTCTTGCCAATGGGTTTCAGCCCCGGGCAAGTTCGCTATGGATTCACTGTGACCAAAGAAATCGACAGCAAAAAGGGTTATACCCAACTTTATTTCTAGGTGGCAGGTCAGTCACTAGAATTCCATTCACTCAGAGCAAGTCTGCATGCAGCAAGCCAATATCTGCCTCTGGGCCCCTCTGTCCGCACAGCCGTCCTCCAGGCCTCTCTGCACAGCCGTCCTGGATGCACAGCTGTCCTCTGAGAATGTGTCCTCAGTGCTGCCACCACTCCAGCCTCTGCTCTGCTCTCCTGCAGCCTTGCAGCCCTGCCACCATGTCGTGCCCAGAGCACTGGGTGGAGCTCTTTTTATAGAGTCAACAGCCATGTATTGCCCACAGGTGTGCAGTGAGCTAGTCAACCAGGCCAGGTGAGAATCCTGGTCACAGGAACTCTCATTTTATCCAAAAAGCAGAAACTTGAAAAATGCTTGTAAGATTGGGCTTGATCTCACTGTTGTACCTCTGCCATTGCCATAAGAACATGCCCAGGACATCCTGCTATCGGAGGAAAGAGATGTGAAACAAAGAAGCCCCAGCTAAGATGCCCCATCCAAGTCCAGCCTCCATCAAAGCTCCAAGCTAATCCTCTATTGCATGAGAAATAAATGCTTATTGCCATATGTCACTAAGTTTCTCAGAAATTTGCTACTCAGCAAATTTAAATGATATAATGGGCTTAGGGAAAAGATTATTGGTATCCTTCGCTGGCTTTATCTTTGAAACAAAATGGCAAAAATACCATTCTTGTATGCCTGGGAAAAATCCCACTTAATCATGGTGGTATGATCCTTCTAATGTACTAATGAATTCTGTTTGCTAATACTTTATTGAAGATTTTTGCATCTTTGTTCATCAGGAATATTGGCTTGTAATTTTGTTTTCTTGTAGTGTCTTTATCTGGTTTTGGTATCAGGGTAATGCTGGCCTCATAAAATGCATTTGGAAGTGTTCCTTCCTATTCTTTTTTTTTTTAATTGTTCATGAAGGATTGATATTAATTCTTTAAATGTTTGGTAGAATTCACAATGAAGCCATCAGTCCTGGATTTTGTTTGTTAGAAGGTTTGTGATTACTGATTAAATCTCCCTAATAGTACTCATTTTGTTCAGATTTTTATTTCTTCATGATTCAGTCTTGGTAGGTTGTACATGTTTCTAGGAATTTACCCATTTCTTCTAGTTGTCAATTTTGTTGGCATATAAGTTATTAGTAGTCTCTTATGATCCCTTGTATTTCTGCAGTATCAATTGTAAGACAAATTTCAAAGATAGACAGGAAAAAGGTGAGCAGAGGTTTCTACAAACCTCCCCTAAATATCTCCATGCCAGAGACACATTATCAGAGCTGATCAGGAAATAGCCTTCTGAAAAGACCATAGATTTTTGCCCCATTGTCTATTAGTATCTATTTATAATGTTACTATCCAAAAGAAGTACAATGAGTACAGATAAATAATTTAAGATTTTCTAGTAGACACATTTTTTTAAAAGGCAAAACCAGGTAAAATTAGAATTTTTAAGATATCCAAAATATTATCATCTTAATATGTAATCAATATTTTAAAATATTAATGAGACATTTTACATTCTTTTTTTTGTACTATGTCTTTGAAATCTGGTGTATATGTTACATTTCAGTTTGGCCTAGACATACTTCAAGTGCTCAATAGACATGATAGCTAATGGTTATTGTATTGGATAGCACAACTCTGTATCCATTGGAGACAGGAATTCCATTGGCCTACAGTGGAAGAAGACAGGAAACGGAGGATTGCATCCTGAGATTTAAGGCAGCTGTGGGAAAACAGAGAAACAAGAAGAAATAAGAATGTGGATTTTTTATATTTAGCTTATAAGAACTACACATTGCTTCCGATTATTCGAAAATACTTTTCTTCATCATATTCAGGAAAGAAAAAATTAAGAGCAGGTAAGGTGAGGAAAGCTTTCTCAGGTAAGTGTCTATAAGACACTAGAACTTTGGTTAGGAGATGGGCATATCCATTCACTCTTCACCTTGAGACAGCTTGACACAAGGATGATGGCATCATCATATAGGTGGAAGATAATGGGATAAGGAAGAACCCATGTGCCCATTTGTTTGAATCCAGGAATTTTCACACACACAGAAGCACACATTTAAAATTACTGAACTTTTTAGGGAAAGAACATTTCTCTGACAATGCAAAGCAATAGCGTATATTTGAAAAAGAGTTACCATAGGTAATTCAATATAATTTTAGAAGTCATAGAACCTATGAAACAAGAGTTGAAAGAAGATGTAAAAGATAAAGAGGTTGGATTTTTGTCCTCACGATAAAAATGAAACTGATAGAAAAAAGGAGAATTCAAGAAAATGAAAAATGCAATGAAAGATTAAAAAAATGAAGAAGAAATTGATAATTAGGATGGAGATTAAAAAGTCAACTTACAAATAATTTATGATGTCAAGAGAAAATTGCAACAATTTAACCAGAAACAAAAATCAAACCCTAACAATAAAGGACAATGAAGCAGATCTATAGTTTTGAAGCAAAGTATATGACCTAATAATTCTCTACCAAATAAGTTGTCAACAGAAGTATATTCTTAGACAGTAAGCTGCACCCACTATCTGTTGCCACAATAATTCCACAAAACAACCACAAAATCTTAATGAGCTATAGCAACATCTATTTTTGTTCACAAGATCATGGGTTGGCTGGGGAGTTTTGCTGACGTGAACTAAGCTACCTCCCATATCTGTGGCATTGCCTGGACATCTAGGTCCACTTGACTGATCTCTGTGTAGCTGATCTTCCATCAGGCTAGCTTGGTCTCATGACGGTAGCAGGGATTCAAAAGAGAGAGCAGACACACATGTGCTTTGCCTACATCAAGTTTGCTTTCATCCCATGTGTCAAAGCAAGTCACATGATGGAGCCAGAATCAGAATTGGAGGGGACTGCAAAACTCCTGGGCAAAGAAGGTGGACACAAGGAGGCCAGGTGGTGGAACCATCAATATTATCATCCTACATGTCAGTGCCAGGAATACACCTGAACAAGTTGGGTATATCATTCACTTCAGTGAGATGAACACAGCCTTGAAAACCATGAGGTATCTCAGTAAGAGGATATTTGAAAGGATTTCTGATAGGATTTGGGCTTGTGCTAAGTGATTTTGGGATACAGGGCTTTGCTCTAGATTGATACTTTCAGGAAGCAGAAGTAATGCTCTGACTGGGTAGCTCAATCAAGCTTATCGAGAAGGAGGGAAGACTAGACAAAGACAAAAGCTGTAATTAGTTATGAAGCAGCAGTCACTTAAATTAGCCAGGATAGGGAGACATTTGGTCAACTTTGTGATTGGGACAATAGCCTTTGGTCTGTGTTCAGACATGACCGTGAAGTGCTCTTGTCTTTGTCTTGATTCACTGCAGTCATAGAGTGGCCTGGTCTGATATGGATGTTCTGTGAAATCACTTATGTCCAACAGGAGAGCACTAAAGCCCCACTGTGTTGCAGGCTGCATCTGAGAGGTCAGCAGCTCCTTTTCTTCTTTTTATATCACACACAATACCAGTTATAGTGGAAATTTTACTTAATGCTTTCATCAGTCATCCCAAGAGATTATTCAAAATCAAGAACTCAATATAATAAAATGTAAAAAGCTTTGGTACAAAAGCATGAGTAGTAAACACTGAACACAGCTAAATATGGAGCTATGTCTAAATAAATGTTAACAATACAGTTAACAGGGAGAACGATGTCACCTAGCTGGCAACACAAGTCATTCCTGACTTCATTCCCCTCAGGAGAACAACTAACATCTATTCAAGAACAAAACACCACTGAAAGAACCCTAGAACATGGGGGTGAGGCAGAAGCACCCCCTGCACCTCTGAGACAAGAACAGATTGCATTAGAAAAGTAGCTACACACTGATGGCATTGCCCCTCTCCCAGGACAGTGCACCCCATGCAGAGAGGTCTCCCCTGAACCTCTGGTTCCTCCAATGAGAGAAGAGTATCCAGAAGAGACAACCATCCCCCAGTATTGTGGATCACTTTGTGGGAGCCCCCATTCTGATCTCACACTAAGGGAATTGTAGGGTAATCTGTGGGCCCAGTCACTGAGAATCCAACTGTGAGAGAGAAGGTGGGAGGGGGCTTGCAACAACCAGCACTCATATCCTAGTAGACTGAGTTCATACCTGCAGTGCCCAAGTAGTAATCTCAATCAGCACCTTTGCTCATCTGCAGAATCAAAATGGGGATGTAATCTGATAAGGGATCTGGGTGGGATGCATATATGTCTGATTTGGATCCTCAAATGAGGGATTTTGCTGGCCCTAAAGCTCAGTCTGCCCACACCTAGGCAAGGTGCTAAGTACAGCTCCCCACTGCACCCACTGTGGAGAGTGCCTTCCTGCCCCTTCTGACCAACAGAGCTGGAGACAATTTCAAGAAGCACGTAAGCCAAGAGGTGGCCAGAGCCAGTGAATTGCAGAGCAAAATCAGTGGCCCTGTTCAGCCACTGAACTAGGGGTGCAGGTCAGCTTGAGTCAAGATAACAAAGAGGTTTAATGGATTTAGAGTTGCTTCTCCTGCTGCTCTTGAGCAGGAGATCTAATTCATAGCCCTGCTCATCACTAAATAAAGCCTACAGCCCATTTCTGACCAGGGAACCTAACCAGAACACACAGGAAGGTTCACAGCCAATCCAATAGTCCTATGTACGCTGAACAAAGAACACAGCCTGTAGCTTCCCCTATCTGCAGAGCAAAACTGACAGCCTCACCTGACCAGGGAATTCAGTAGATACTCAGGCCTGATTTGGATCCCCAAACAACTGTCTGTTCAGACCTGCTGCTACACCAGGGCAGAGAAACTAATTCAGAGCCCCAACTACTAATGAATATAGCACCCAGTTCTGACCATCTAGTAAGTATGACCAAAGAATTCAAGCAACCAAGAAGCCCATCCTACACCTTCATTTGGGTAGGAAACCAAGCCAGCAGTCCTCAACTGTTCTGAGCCAATATCATACCACTCCATCCCATCTTCATATTTCAAACACTTGCCTTACACATAAATAGACCATAATAGCAGGACCCATCTGCCCAAAGACATTACCGACAGACACACCAAGAAACCCAAACTATGCTGACTGGTGAAGAATTGTCCTTACCAAAGCAAACCTGTAAAGTCTAGAAGAGAAGCCTCATTATTCAAGTGTGCAGATACCAATGTAAGGAATCAGAGATCATGAAAAATCAGGTAAATATGACACCACCAAATGAAACTAATAAACTCTAATAACTGACCCTTAAGAAATGGAGATATATGAACTGTCAGAAAAGAATTCAGTATAATCCTCTTAGGAAGTTCAGTGAACTACAAGAAAACACACACAACTATATGAAATTAAGAAAATGATGCATGTATAAAAAAAGAAGTTAAACACAGAAATAGCAACCATAACAAAAAACCTAAACAGAAACACTGCAATAAATACAAAAGTGAACTGAATTCAACAGAGATTTTCAAAAGTAGTTTCGACCATCTTGCAGAAGAAAGAACCAGTGATCTGGAAGATAAGACATTGGAAATTACACCAGAAGAGCAAAAATAAAAAGAATAAAAAAGAGTGAAGAAAGCCTATGGGGTTAATAGGACAAAATGAAAAGTAATAAATATTTTCAAAGTAACAACAACTACAGAAGAAGAAAAACAGATAGGGACAGAGGTACATTTAAAACAATAATGGCTTGAAAACTTCCCAAGTCTGTGGAGAAAATGGACATCCAGATTAATGAGACCCAAAGGATCCCCAAAAGGTTGAGCCCTATAATAATTGTCAAAAGTCAGAGACAAAGAAAGAATTTTAAGAGTAACGAAAAGAAAAGTTACATACAAGGGAATCTCCATAAGACTACAGACAGATTTCTTAACAGAAACTTTTCAGGCCAGAAGAGAATGGGATGAAATATTCAAAATATTGAAAGAAAATGTCAACCAAAAATCTATACCTGGTGAAGCTATCCTTCAGGAACAGAGGGTTAAAGACTATCTGAACAAATAAATGCTGAAGGCGGTCATCACCACCAGAGCTGCCTTATGAGAAATGTGAAGGAGAGTTCTTTGAGTGGAGGTAAAAGAATACTAATTAATATCATAAAAAAAACACAAAAAAGTAGTGAAAATCTCACTGGTAATAGTAAATATATAATCATAATTCCTTCAATATGGCAATAGTGTAACCAGAGGAGACAACCATCTAGCTTAAAAGCTTAAAAAAATGAAAGTAGAAGTTCTAAAGAAAGAACTAAAATTGCATCTATTTACACACTGCATAATTTTAAAGATAGAAAATCCAAAAGAACCAAAAGACTGTTAGATCTAATCAATGAATTCAGTAAAGTTGCAGGATATAAAATTAACATATAAAAATCAGTAGCATTTCTATACACTAACAACAAAATTTCTGAAAAAGAAATAAAGAAATCTATCCCATTTCCAATAGCATTAAATACAATAAAATACTTAGGAGGTTACAGATCTCTACACTGAAAACTACAAAACACTGATGAAAGAAATCAAATAAAACACAAATAAATGGAAAAGTGTCTTGTGTTCATGGATTGGGAGAATTAATATTGTTAAAATATCAATACTACCAAAAGTCATCTATAGATTCAAAGCAATCCCTTTCAAAATTCCAATGACATTTTTTATAGTAGAAAAACCACTCTTTAAATTTATATGGATCCACAAAAGACATCCTCAGAAAGAATAAAGCAGGAGGTACTATGCTTCCTGATTTCAAGCTACTCTGTAAAGCTATAATCATCAAAAGAGTATGGTACTGGCATAAAAACAAATAGACTAATGGAGCAGAATCAAGGCCCCAGAAATAAACCAAAGCATATATAGTTAACTAATATTTGACAAGGGAGCCAAGAATATTCAATAAAGAAAAGACAGTTTCTTCAATAAATTGTGCTGGGATAAGTAGATAGTAACATGTAAAAGAATGAAATTGGACCTATATCTTACACCACTCACAAAAATTAGCTCCAAATGGACTAAAGACTTAAATGTAAGGCCTGAAACCATGAAACTCCTAGAAGAAAACATAAAGATAAAGATCTTTGACACATGTCTTGAAAATGATTTTTTTATTATAACACCTAAGGCACAAACAACAAAATACAAAATAAGGAAGACAGTATCCACTAGTGGCTGAATGGATAAAAAGTTGTGGTATATGTGCATACAAGAAAGACTAGATCAAACTAAAAAGCTTCTGTACAGCAAAAGAAACCATCAACAAAGTGAAAAACACCCTATAGAATGGGGAAAAAAAATATCTGTAAACCATGTATCTGACAAGGGGTTAATATCCAAAATATATAAAGAACTCAAACAACTCAATAGCAAAAAAAACCCAAATCATCCAATTTAAAAAAAGAGCAGAGTACCTAAACAGACATTTCTACAGAGAAGACATATGAAAGGCAACAGGTACATGAAAAGCTGCTCAACATCACTAGTCATTAGGAGCATGCAAATTAAAACCACAGTGAGATACCACGTCACACCTCATCATCAGAAAAGACAAGTGATAACAAAAGCTGTTGAGGATGTGGAAAAAAGGATCCCTTGTGCTCTGTTGGTGAAATTGTAAAGTGGTACAGCCACTATGGAAAACAGTATGGAGGAGCCTAAAAATTTTTTAAAAAGAAAACTAACATCTTCTGTCTGCTACTTCTATAGCTTTTCTTCTTCTTTCCTAATTACAACCCTTAAATAGAATTTGTGCCTCATATCGAATTTATCAAGTATCATAATTCTTCCAAGTGGTAAAGATACCTCAAGACAAATGCTGGGCATAAAACCCACAGGGCATCAATCTGCAAAGAAGTAAAAAGCTAACCTTTTCAAACAATATTGCTTCTCTCTCACTTACCAACTTTACATTTCCCTGTATGGCCCCGGTAGATGCCGGAAGATGACTGGTTAGCCAGAGACGGGTAAGATTCCTCAAGGGAGGAACAACCCAAGACAGGCACAGTCGCAGGGGGGTCATCAGGTGAGAAATTGGGGATCAACAGAGGTGAGGCTTAGAACCTCACCCCCCCCTGTTTTGAGAGAAACCTTCTGCATCCGTGGATGTTTTATTGCCCTTGTCTAGCTTGGATTAACACATAGTCTACAGGCACACACCTGATCATCTACATTTGCTCTCTTACAACACTAAACTATGTTTTCTACCTTTATCTTGCATCTACCTACCACTTCAGCATTTTATTAAAAAAAATAATAATAATAAGGGAGAAATGTGGGATTCACATATAAATCAAGTATAAAAATCAAACGAATATTCATATTTGACCTGATTGTTTATAGTTCATAATGCGTGATCAAAACCAAAAGTTTCTGTGATGACTGCCCTTGTACTGTTCACCATGTAACTTATTCACTATGTAAGAATTTGTTCACCATGTAAGAACTTGTTCATTATGCTTCAGAAGATTGGAGACTGATGAGAATTAGGCTTGGGGTGGATTAATGATTGTGCATTGAGCATTGAGTCCCCTATACAGAATTTTATTGTTGTTAACAACCATTTGATCAATAAATATAAGAGATGCCCTCTCAAAAAAAAAAAAAAGAATATAAATTTCTGTCAGCCACTTTACCTGCCCTGTGCAAGAATATATGTGGATATGCAAGCATGTACAATTTAAAGATAATTTTATTATTTCCTAACCACCATTATGATTTATTTTCTTACCATTAAGTAATTATTATTGCATATTTTAGCAAAATGTGTTTTTAAATACTGTATTTTGTGTGATTTAATTACAATTTATTACTTATAAATAAATAAAAGCTCTTTCTCTTTAAAAGAAAACTAACATATCGTCCAGCAACTACAGTTCTGGAAATATATGCACAGGTAATAAAACCACTAATTCAGAAAGATATCTGCTCCCCCCCACACACGTTCATAGCAGCAATATTTACAAAAGCTAAGACTGGAAACAACCTCAGTATCCACTAGTTGGCTGAATGGATAAAAAGTTGTGGTATATGTGCATACAATGGAATATTATTCAGACATAAAGAAACAAGGAAATATAACCATTTGTGATGCATTGAAGGCATTATGCTAAGTGAAGTGAGACAAAGACAAATGGTGCATGATCTCACTTAAAAGTGGAATCTAAACTAAAGAAAAACTCATAGGAAAGATCAAGTGTTGTTACCAAAAGGGATGGGGAAGGGGGAGGGGAATTGGAGGAAGGTGGTCAACAGGAGCAGATTTACAGCTATCAGATAAATAAGTACTAGGGATTAACATATAACAAGATGACTATAGCTAACACTGCTGTAAAATATATTGGGAAGTTAAGTGAGTTATTCGTAGGACTTCTCATCACAAGGAGAAAAATTGTTCTCCTTCACTCTTGCCTTCTTTTCTTTTTATTACATCTATATGAGAAGACGTATGTGAGCTAAGCCTATTATAATCATTTCATAATGTATGTAAACCAAACCATCATGCTGTATGCTTTAAGCTTATACTGTGATGTATGTCAATTATTTCTCAATAAAACTAGAAAACAATATGGTTAAAAATTGTCAAGAGCAATCATCAAATGTGACAAAAAAGCCATATGATAGGAACTTGTTAATAATAAGAATTCAAGTGTAAAATCTTAAATTATATTAGGAAAACTCAAGAAATAAAAAAGAAGGTGGGAGAAAGTTAAACTGTATCACATTTTTCATATTAAGGAAGAGGAAGCCAAGACACAGTGGCTCGTTGTTTCCCTTGGATGTTTGGAGAAACACAGGCACCAAATATTTTTGAAAACAATGAAAACTGCTTGTAGTGCTAAAAAAACAGAACATACACCTTCTAAATGGTTGAAAGAAATAAAAGCAAAAAAAAAAAAAAAGATGGTAAATTAAACAGAAAATAAAGAATATAACCAAAACATTTTTTAACCACAAAACAAAATGGCTGAAGTAAAGCCAAACATATTATTTATCCTCCCCTCCTTTTCCCTTGCCTGCCCATACCCGAGACGGTGCCCTGAAATGCTCAGTCTTTGGCAACACAGTGAGCAGCCTGCTATTGATCTCTGCCTCTCTGATGGGTTCTCTGCAGAGTAGGGTCTACACCTGCAGGCGGGTAGGAGCCAAGGGGCCATCCACAGGGTGCTGATTGCAGATCCACAGTGGGTGACAACGGAAATCAAAAGAAACATTTGAAACTTTTAGCAATTTGGCAGGGCTACTGTACGTCCATGGAAACTACTGTTTAAAAACTGATGCTTGTGCTTTGTACACTTTTTATTTCATTTCTCTAGTAATTCATTTTTATCATATTTTCTAAAAATACCAGTTTATAATACATTAAAAGAAGAAAATGAACAAGCCGGTCGCTCCGCACAGAATGTGTGGACAACATCAGAAGGAGTTCTGTGGACTGTGAGTCAGAATCTGTCACTTTTCTGCCAGCAGACATTCATGGCTCCCTCTTGCCCCTGATGAGCACGTTTCCCTCTTTGTGCTGCCTCCACACCTTTATGGCAGCATTGCCTGTCGGTCATGCCTCTCGTTACACAGGGATTCTCAAAGGACTTGGGTGGCAGGGGAATCATATCCACCAAAGGAAGGCATAGAAATCTCAGGCCTGGGATGGAGGGGCAGGGAATTTGCACTTGGAAATGAAAGCTTGAAGATACAGACACACCCAGAGTATGTGCGTAAGGCCCCCTCTCCTTTGACTCCCTGCCCAGAAGACAGTGTCAGTGCTCCTTAGCTCTGCCTTCTGACCCCAGTGTGCCAGGCCCTACCCCATCACCCCTGAGCTCCAGGCTCTCAGACTGCGTCCTGAGCACATCCAGCACCTGCCCTTACCTCTATCCCTCTTCATGGACTGTGCTACCTCTCCGAGCAGCTGCCTGCCTGCCACAGCCTGCACCCCTCCTCCTTGGAACCCCAGACTCCAGTGTCACACCTTCCTGTTCCCTCCATTCCCCAAAGCCTCTTTGCTGTGAAAATTAAACACGCACCTTCACTTTGATCCTGACACTTCCATTTCAGGATATTTTCTAGAACAAAATTATGGATTCATGCACAGATTTACCTATAAAATTATTATATTCAGAGTGATAAGAAGTTGGTCAAATAACTAAGTTCTGACCATGCAATAGGATAGCACAGAGCTAACAAAAATGATGAGCAATACTAGATAATATGCAAATGTGTTTACCAGGCACTGTTAAGTAAACAGGTAGACTTTAAAAAAATATGTGCACATATAGGAGATGATCCTGTTATTAAAATATAATTCTAGATACAAGCATAATATGAAACCAGTTACAGATAAAGGCGTAGACATAGGCAGAAACATAGGCATAGACGTAAAGATACACACAATGTAGATACAGCCCAAATATTATGAATTCTTATTTCTGTGGTGTGGGATTACAGGCAGTTTTTTTTCCCATCTATACTATTTTATCAGAAACATTAATTATTTTTTCAATGAGAAAAAAAAGTGGTAAAGAGAGAATTAACTACTGCCCACATGTGTTGCCATGGAGCCCCACACAGACTCCTTTGGGAGATGGTACCTTTGATCGTGTACTTGGCTGCTTCCCACTGGATCATGGGCCTGGGAGGCAGGACCACCCCACGCTTATTGCAGATACAGTGCTGAGCATCCAGGGGGACATGTCTGCTGAGCTAACCCGAATCTGTTCAACTACCAGAAGACAAATGCTGGGCAAACAGATCTCTAAACCATTTCCTGCGAAACTAAAAATTGTATTGATCACAATGACCAGGTCGTGGCTGCACCCAGGAAACTGAGACCTCCAGCCTCACTGGCCAGATGAAGTGTGAGCTCAGTGAAGAGAAAGGTGAGCAAATGGAAGCATTCATTAGGTCTGATGGACACTGCACCGCGTGGTGCTGCCCACTCCACCGAGGCAGACGTAGGCTGTGGGGATTTATCCAGTCAGTATTGATTCTTTGCAGGAAATTTAGAGAAAGAGTTTTTCAGGAAACTGTCTGGGAAATGTCCAGGAACAAGTCCCAGGAATGGGCATATTAGAGATAATTTTTCACTTAGTTGTTGTGTGTTTGTGTCCCTATATAACAATCCTCTCTGAAATGTGTGTACACTGACTTTCCCCGAAGAGGACACAGTTCTTTCACACATATTGAGCCCAGTTTTCCCATTTCTCAAGTTTCTCTCCAAAAGTATTAGTACTTCAAAAAATACATTAGTTCTGTAAAGCACCTAGACCTTTATTGACTGACAGCTATTGCTGAAGCCATTTGACTGTTTTGGCTTCCAGAAGCACATGGACTCCCCAACTCTCATTCATCCTTATAAACCATGTGTGAAAGTACTAATGGAAGGTGTAACGGCCCAGAGCTGTACAAACTGAGGCATTATGAGCCTCAGAGGCTCACCTAGCACTATAAACTTATTGTCATGAGTTGAATGGCAGCCTCTGAAAGGGAACCTCCAATTATGTCCTCGTTTGGAATAAGCATCTTCGAAGCTGTAAATGAGACAAGGATTTCAAGATGAGATTGTCCTGGGTTAGACCAGACCCTAAATCCAATGATAAGTCCATAGAAGAGAAGAAAAAGGAGACTAACATGGAAATACACAAGGAAGCAGGCCATGTGAGGATTTCTGTGGAGCTACCACAGCCAGGAACGCCAGCACCAACCAGAAGCTGGAAGTGGCCAGGAGGGATTCTCCCTTCGGGCCCCTGAAAGGAGCAGGTCCCTGCCAAGAACTTGAGTGTGGCCTCCAAAACTGTGAGAGAATGCATTTCTATTATTTTAAGCCATGGCCATTTGTTGCAGCAGCCCGAAATGAATACATTCATAA
The DNA here is from genome assembly GCF_030020395.1 of Manis pentadactyla. Classification (NCBI taxonomy): domain Eukaryota; kingdom Metazoa; phylum Chordata; class Mammalia; order Pholidota; family Manidae; genus Manis; species Manis pentadactyla. The sequence continues at coordinate 37,596,939 of NC_080032.1, read as the reverse complement.
AATCATGATATTGGGGACAGCAAACAGATGTGAATAAACCAGGTGTTCATGGGACTGTGTGTGTTTGCACGCATGCATGCTTAAGCTTAATTTTTCAGCCTTGATTCTTCTGTGTGTATATGGACAAGAGAGGGTGGGAAAACTTTGTGAATCTAAAAATGAGTATCTGATTTAAGCAGGGTTTGAGTTCTGAAACATAAGAAGACAGGACACTTTCTTCCTCTCCCAGCCCACACCACCTCTTACTCACACCGAGACACCACCCAATATTTAACCACACCACCAATCTTGGAAGGCAGTTGTCTTGCCAATGGGTTACAGCACTGGGCAAGTTCACTATGGATTCAGTGAGACTGAGGAATGACAATGGAACGTTCTCAGGGGAAAGGGTTTACTACCTGTCTTGTTCTCCCAGTGATAGGTTGACCACTAGAATTATGTCTGCATCCAACTGTCTGCAGGTCTGTAATCCTCCTTCATCTCTGCCTCCAGGCCTCTCTGTCCCCTGGCCTCTCTGCCCCCACAGCCGTCTCAGTCTCTGTCTTTGGCACTGCCACCACTCCAGTCTCTGCTCTCCTGCAGCTGTGCCACCCTGTCACCCAGAGCACTGGGTGGAGCTCTTTATATTGAGTCCACAGCAATGTATTGCCCACCCATGTGTAGTGAACTAGCCAACCAGGGCCAGGTGAGAATCCTAGCCACAGGAACCTTCACTTTATCCACAGTAGTTCATATTAGCAGTTAAGAATATGGGCTACAGAGTTGACCACATTTGCACCCCCCCGACCTGTGTGACTTAGGCCACGTTGCTTAAACTCTCTAAGCCGCCATTTCTTTATCTGTAATTTTGGATAATGCATGTAATATGCTTAGCATGGGGCCAGGCACACAGCACTCACATTGAAAGTGCTTGGTCAATGTTGAAATAGGTATATAAAGAACTGATAGACCAAGAGATAGATAGAGATTGGAAGCAATAAGCAGCAGACGAAGATAAAATAAATAGCATAGGACACAACACTGCAGACCCACTATTTCCTCCTTCCTTCATTCTGTGAGGCTTGGAGGTAAGCAGTTAAATCAGGGAAGTAGAAAGTGGAGGAGTTGCTAGAAGAGCGGATAAAGTAGACAGGGAAAGCAGGGGGAACCACTACCGAGTGGAGGATGCAAGGAAAGGCATGTGAGAGCTTTCAGAGCTGGTGGGGGAGAAGAGGCTGAAAGCCAGGACAAGCTATTGCCCATGGTGAGGGGTGTCAGGTGGGCCCCCTCGAGGAACAATGGGGGGAGGACATGCCAGACATCCCCACAGAGAAACAGAGAGCCACTTGAGGGTGTCCTAGATCCTGCCCCATGTGGCTCCCTGGGGAGCCCAGGGGGATCTGCAGAAAGCAGCTGGAGGGGCTCCCCTGGATGCCCTGGGGCTGAGGGAGAAGACACAAGGGACCACTGGTATGAACGTGTGACGACCAGGGGCCTGAAGCAAGAACCCTACCGAGCCCACAGAAAGAGCCCACCATGAGAGAGAGCAAGCTTTAAGCATGGCAGAGCAGGAAGCCCCCAGCCAAGTGGGAACTAGCCCATCCCCCTTTGTCTTTTTTCCCCTCTCCCCAGCATCACTGGGGATACAACCACACCTCTGGTGGGCAGGGAGGGTGTACAGGCCAAGGGAAGCAAGCTGGAGCCATTCACCCTTCCCCACCAGCAGGCCTCTGTGCTGAGACAGCCCAATCGAGGGGAGGAAACAGAGTTACTGCCAAGCCAAGTCTGGATTTGTTTATTTCCCAGGGCGAGGCATTCTAATCTCTGGGTCAAAGTTTATGTAGGATTTGAAATGACTGTATGATTGCTATCTGAAACATAAAGTTGCACTTTACTACCTTGCTAGTCATAATTGTTTAATATACTTTCACCTTTTCTTGAAAACATAAAATATTTCACAAGAGCTCAGAAAATGTTAGAGGCCACAAATACCCACCACTCAGATTTAACAGATGTTAATACTTGTTATAATTTGTTTCATCTCTCCCTCTTGTAAGCTGATAGTCATTCTCATATAGCAAAGCTCCCCTGCCCAGCCTTCCCTTGCCTTTCATCCCTAAGACAGTGACCTCAATCCTGAGGTTGGCAAATAAAATTCCCATGCATGCTTTTTATAATTTCACATGCACATGTGTCTTTCATAAATTGCTACAGAGTGAATGGATGGGAGGATGGCAAGAGGGAAGAGGGAGACTGGTCGGGAGACTGACATGGTGTCCAGGGAGGGTAATGGCCAGGCCATGGGTAGCAGGCACAGTCACCCAGGCTCATCATGGGGAAGGGAAGAGGAGTAAGCTCAGAGTGAGAAGATCAGGAGGCACCTCCTAAGGAGCTATCTGCCTTGCAGGAAGGGTGCCAGGAGAGATTATCACTGACATCCAAGGAAAGAGATCTCCATTGACTCCCAGGCTCAAGTGCTTGCCCTAAACCCATGGGATCTGTTGCCTTATACTAGCAGTTCTCAGCTGGGGGTGATTTCACCACCCTGGAGATATTTGGCAATGCCCGGAGACAAGTTTGGGTTGCCACAACTTGGGGGTGTGCCTGGTGTCTATTGGATAGAAGCCACAGCTGCTGTCACACTTCCTACAGTGCACAGGACAGCCTCCACAATAATGAATTATTTGGTCTCAAATGTCACTAGTGGTGCAGTACAGAGCCCCGAGCTATGCTCATGTTTACCAAAATAAGGACTAGAGCTGCCAAACTTTTGATTTTTGAAGGCTGTTGAGAATCATTTTATCAATATGGTGAGTGGGATAGAAGTTGTGAAAAGGAAAAAGAAAAGACTCACCAAGAGATCAAAGCCATAAATCACTACAATTCACTACAGATAATCAGAAGGGCTGGCTGGTGACCCTTGTATTTCCTCATTCCCAGCTGCCGTACAAGGAGGTACCCGCATGGGCTTTAGAGTCAGCCAGATTTGGGTTCAAGTCCCACTTTTGTCTTTTATCAGCCATGTGTATCGGTCAGGGTTCAGTCAAGAAAATAGAATCATGGGCATTATGGAAAGGGGAGCAGAGAGGACCAGGACCTTACATGACCGTGGGAAGAGCCGTAGAAGCACAGGTCCAACAGGAGGAGTGAAGGTCAGAAAAAAGTCACTGACCAGCCTTCCTGAAGCATGGGCCTCAGGGTACCTGCCAGAGCCCACAGGGAATCAGGCAACCCAGCAGCCCCACTGCTGAGATGGGATCCCAAGGAGTGCTGGTGGGAATGTCAGTGAGGGTTGTTCTGCATCTGGTCATGGCACTGGGGCTGCCATGGTCAGCTGGGCCAGCAGGGGAGAGAGCCTGACATGGAGAAGGGCATCGTGAGGAAGGGCTTGCATCTGCTGGCAGCCTCTCTGCATCCATCACCCTCTGCTTCTCTGCATCTCCCACTGCTTCTCATCCATTACCCACTGCTTCTCATCCACCACTCACTGCTTCTCATCCACCACTCACTGCTTCTCACTGCATCCATTTCCCACCACTTCTCCCATAGCATCTCTGCGTTCATTTCCCACTGCTTCTCATCCATCTCCCACTGTTTCTCTTCAAAGAACAAGGGCTGCTGTTTCACTGCCACACTACAAATCCCAAGCAAATTTCTCTTTTGATCAACTCTAGACCAGGACCAGGAAATGAAGGGGGTTCTAGGAAACATGATTCCAGCTTAGCCAAGTTGCCACCACACAACATCACTACAGATGTGACCTCAGGGAATTTCCTGACCTCTCTGAGTCTGTTTCCTCATCTGCACAATAGCAAGAATATGAATACCAAATGCATGTGATGATTGTAAGGAGGAATGGTACAGGTGTGGAGAACAGCCCCTGGGGCATAGTGAACACTGGACCATCCTTAGTTATTTTCATGGCTGCTGTTGAATTAAGGTATATTCTGGAGTCAGCATCCTTTCAGAGGGTTCATGCTGCAGAGTTTCATGGGCTGACCTTGACCTCAACAAAGAACTCCTAGTACAACCCAGTAAGTAGCTCCATCCACAGACAGAGCTATTAAAAGGGGGGAAAGGAAGACCACAGCGAAACTTGTCTTGAATGGAATATACTGGAGGTGACAAAAATGAAGACCAGACCCACAGAGCCACTCTTGGCACCATTAGTTACATGACCTTGGACAAAGTCAGAGCCCCTGTTGTTTCAGTTCTGCCATCCATAAATGAGGAGAAATGCATCCTGTTTCTCCCTCCCTGCTGGGAGGGCTGGGAGCAGGGCCAAGAAAGGACTATGTGAGATATGAGGGCTCTTTGAGGGAAAACCACCCTGACAGTGCCCAGTGATCACCGCCTGTAAAATGTGAAACGCTCCCATTAAAGTGCTTGCTGCCAGATAAACACTATCACAGAGCTGGGATTCTAAGGTCATTCTCCTCTCTTGTTATCAGATGCTGTTTGGCAACTAGGGTTATGAAGAGGATCTGCTTGCCTGCTGCTGTTCAGAACTCCCCACACAGGAGCAGCAGCCTGCAGTGCCAGCAAAGCCTCCCAGGAGAAATGCTGAATTTGCCAAGGGGTCAAATGAACCTCATAGTTTACATATTAAACATTATGCTTCCTACTGTCACCATATCCATTGCAGATCCACAGCACAGTTGATTTTAAGATCTCCAGGGTCCTTTGGGCTGGAAGACCTCAGCACCCCTCCTCCTTCTGCCCCCTCCATCAATAGCATAAGGCCCAGACAGCAAACATGATCCACCCTAACAAGAGTTGTGGAAACGTAACAGCAGAGTGGTCACGCTAACCCCTTCCAAAGTGGACACTAAGGTGCAGAGACATGAAAACCTCAATCAAGGTCACGGGGTAGGTCAAAGGCAGGGACAACAGTTAGTCCTAGGGTTTCTCATTAGATGCCCTTCCCTCCACACCAACAGAAAATGACCTTGTCTCCCACCCCCACTCCTTTATGCTGACATGAGTCAGTGTGAGAAACTCAGAAACTCTTAGCTAAGACCATGTCTTCAAAATGTGCCTGGGTGATCCCAGAAAAAGACTGCATTCCAGTGATTTATTATTTAGTTACAGCTTCCTGTTGCCCAGCAAAATCCATCATAATTGCATTCACTTTACCCTCCCCCTTTCCCTTGAGTCAAGGTGAATGTGCAGACCTTCTATAGCTCTTTCCTCTTGAAATACTCCCTTGGGCTGGAAGATTCCAATTATATCTGTTGGTGAAGTGTTATCTATTGGAGAAAGATTAAAATACTCTGGAAGAAATGTGCCGCATCTGTGACCTCAAACTTCCTTTCCCAGGTGCCCTCTTACATAAAGAGGGCCCTACCAGTCCCTACTAGTCACCCTCTTTGCTACATCTGTCATGCATTCATTTGAGCCTAGCCCTTCACCTTGAAACCTGGAGGCCTGTCACCTTGTCTCAAGGCCAATAAAAAGAATACATCTTTTCTTGCTTTATTCACAGCTTCTCTACTGGATTCTTGTGCCTTGTTCTTCCCAATCTGTCATTCAACCTATTCCTGCTCCCACACCTCCTCCCTGACTGCTGGCCCATGGTGCCTCATGCCCACTGGCAATCTGAGATTCACCTCAGACATCTTTTATTCAACTAGCTAAGAAATCAGGATCTTTTGCTACCCACTAGCCCAGGACAGGCAAACCAGATGTGGTCCCCATCCTCTTGGGTGACCTATCCATGGTCGAACAAGGTCACCTCTCTGTGCCTCAGTTTCCTTGCCTATAAAATAGGGGTGGGTAACATAGTACCAACCTCATGCAGCTACTCTGAGGATCAAATGAATTAATTTGACCTTAGAAGAGGGCCAGCACAGGGAAAGCACCCAATACCTGTTAGCTGCTATTGTTACGATTGTTGTCTAGAACCACATAATCACAAAAGCGAATGTAAAATTCCAAGCAGTTCTTTGAAGGTGAGGTATACTGTGCTAGCAAGGTGTCTGGTGGGGAATGCAGCCTGGTCAGGTGGGTTAGAGAAGACGTCTCAAGGAAGGACCCTTGAGCTAAGATCTGAAGGACAAGTGAAAAGTGGTAGCCCCATAAGGGAGAGGAAGGGCTTCTAGACAGAGGAATAGACTATGCAGAAGTCTTGAGGCAGGAGATGAGCTCAGATGAGTTTGAGAAGGCACGTGGGGCCAGTACAGAGATAGTGATGCAAATTGAGACTGGAGGGGTGCAATTGGAGCAGGCAGAGCTTTGTGGAGCATTTTGAGAAGTCTTCTTTATTCCAGTAACACTAGGAAGCACTACAAGATAGACATAATGAGATTTGTACATTAGAAAAAAATGCTGTTTGTTTCTAATTTTTTCCAGTATTAATTGTAGAAGCCCTCCTCAGCTACTACTTCTGTTTGCTCAAGGCCATTATATATGTCTGTGCAGAATGGGCACTACACGGTTTTGAAGATGGGAGGGAGACCCCGCTCACATAGACATAGCGTCGTGCAGAGCCCACTGGGCACATCCACGTGCAGTGACCTTCCATTGGCCTTCCTTGGGTTGACTACCTCCTTAGAGATCCAGGAAGCACCCAAACTCTTAAAACACCATGCTTTTGAGGACCCAGGTGGCCTGAACTGCTGCCATTTTTGTCTCTGTCCCTACCAAAGACCCACAGGGCATCTGCGGCAGTGTTTTGTATACATGACACTCATCAGCCATTGCGGTTCATGAGTTTTGGGGAACCATAACTCTGCCGACCATAATGACTGGCCCACATCATGAGCACTCCAAAGCTGGTCAATTAAACACACCTTTTGAAACATTGAGCAAATGATTCAAAAACTCCATTCGAGAGCAACTTGCCCCTTTGGAGAGATTATCACAACTCCCATTGAGACCAGAGCCCATCGGATCTTGCAGCCATCAGGACCCCAAAAGGTAACATATCCAACACATGGTTCAAGAACTTTCAATGAAGGGACTGTTTACAGAGATGTGGGTGGACTTAGGGAGGCACCAGAGGCCGGCAACGGTGGCACTCCCAGGGATTCAACACCCCATGAGTAGCTCTGACTTCAACCTAAAATTCTAACTCTCCTCAGTCCTCCTCAACCCTGCCAAGAGCTAGCACTGGATCTCTGTCCGTGAGGCAAAGGTGCTCTGATGTCCTACCCTATATCCTTGCACACTGTGGAGTTAGTTCTCAGACCTGAGTCCTCCGGGCTCAAATTAAACTTATTTAAAGCTGTACCTTCTTAGAGACTCAGAATAAAAGTCCCTTTTATCTCAAGTGTCTAGTTATCACAAACCACAATCATCTTGGCTTTCAGACGATGGCTATAGCCATGGACTCTCATAACCCTGAAAAATCAAAGATAACAATGATGTCTTTGTTCTATGCTGTATCTAACTTCCTCCTGAAGCAAAGAATGCTATTGATTTGGGTAGGGGGAAAGAGAGTGGAGGGACAATGAGAAACATCTGAGCGTTCCCAGAAGTGAAAAATATATCCATTTAAAAAGGACCGTCCTGCCCATGTGAAGGCCTGAAGGGTGCTGCTTAATGGGGAATAGTGGGGAGCTGTGTAACTCCACACTGACCCTTCTTTTCGGAGAGCATGTTTGCTGTCATTACAAGTGCAGCACAAATGATTATACTTAAGCTTTCTCACATACAATCTCACTCAAGTCCTGCCTCGTAACCATCACCTAGGCTGAATTAGAATGTTCCTGGAGCTTCTTGGCAAAACATTTTATATATAGTCTCTTGAGTTACTTTTAGACTTGGCTGACTCCTCTGAGATCTAAGGAGTTATAAGAAATACATATTGGTCATTCATATGACCAAAAACATATTTCCCATCATCCACAGTTCCTAAAAACACTGCAGAGGCTTAAAAGTGAAATGAGTGTTTTGTTTAATGAGACTTTTGGACCCCACACACACAGGCAGGGGCTGGAGGTTGAATCAGCCAGCGGCCAATGGTTTAGTCAGTCATGACTATGCAATGAAGCCCTCACAAACCACCCCTACCCTCACCCCAGAAGAGCTTACCTCTCTCTTGGATCCTGCTTCTCAGTTGGAGAGCTTCCACACTTGGGGAACCAGAATGCCTCAGTGTGCCACCAAGTCAGGGCCCAAGCTCTACAAGGACAGAAGCTCCTTTATTTGGGACCTTGCCCTGTGTATCTTCATCTGGCTGTTCACTTGTATCCTTTATAGTATCGTTTATTAAACTGGTAAATGTGTTTTCCTGCGTTCTGTGAGCCACTCTAGCAAATTAATAGAACCTAAGAGGGAGGTCATGGGAGCCTCCAATCTGCAGCCAGTAGGTCAGAAGCACAGGGAACTGCCTGGGGCCTGCAACCAGTGTCTGGAATGGGACGTGGAAGGCAGTCTTGTAGGACGGAGCCCTTAACCTGGGGAACCTGGTGCTGTCTCCAGGCAGACAGCATCAGAATTGAGTCGAGTTCTCGGATACCCTGATGGTTTTCAAGAATTGGTTGGTGTTGTGTGTGTGGGAAGATCTCCTCACACACACACACACACACACACACACACACACACACACACACACACACACAGGAATTTGGTCTGGGAACCCAAAAGGAGTTATACTACTGTTAATACTGTTAAACTGCTGTATACTATTACAATGTATAATACATTGTTGTTACATAGAAAGAAAAAAAAATACACCCACACCTCTAAGGTTTTTTAATTTTACTTACTTATTTCATGGCCAGTAGCTGTTTCCTTGTATGCTGGGAGCACATGATAGAGGTGGTCTCAGCCACGGAAATTAAGGAGAGGGAAACAGCTTACCTGAGTATCCTTACCCCTTTTATGTGAGACATGACAGTGCCCTTCTGGACCCCAGTCTTTCCGAAAGGAAATGAGTTCTATTCGCTGGATGAGGGGGCCAGGAGAGAAGACCTGAAGGGGCCCAACCCTACCACCTGTAATTTCCAGTCGTGGTCGAGGAGAAGCATCTTGTAGTCTGGTTTGGAAGCAGCGGACCTTCAAAACAAACTTAATGCAGCTTCTTGGGCCCAGTCGCAATGGGCCATGGTTCCGCAGGTTTTTCCAGCAAACATAGTTCACAAAAGCTCCACATTTGCCCATTTCCCCCAAAGTTGTTAGACCAGAATGAGATACTTATTTCTCATTGACTAGTGAGCTCTTAAGACCTGCTTCATAGAAGTAAATGCCTAATTACTATTGGCTTAACTGCTTTATCTTACTCAGTGAGATAAAGTTTAATAACTTTAAAAATTAAAACCGCATTAGGCTCGCTCTTTAATGTCTGCAGGGCTTTTGTGTGTGGAAAGGAACACGCACTAGTATTTGTATTATGTTTAGTGTGCACTTCATTAGACTCACACATCTAGTAAAGGACATTTTGAAAGCCTTTTTTCATAAGTATTTAGTCATTGATTACAAGTTTGATTAATTCAATTCCCTTATACAATTTAAACTGCAATTACAAATTTAGTGTGGCTGCTTCTGCTGAAAGCTTTCAATGCCTTCAAGAACAGAAAAAAAAAGCACAATTTCAAAAATGTTTAAAACTCCTTCACCAAAAAATGGCTCTAAATAGGCTGAAATCGTGGATTTAAGTTTGTTTTTTTTAAAGCTTATCCTTTTCAAGAGTTTCACCTATACTGGTTTCCTAGGGTTTCAGTAATCCTACTACATACCATTTTAAAAATTTCCTAGAGTTTTAGTAGATTTTACTAGATCCAGAAAGAAATGAACTCCATCTCAAAAAAGCTTAAAAGGCAGTTGACTTTTGGCAAGAACATAGAATTTTAGTTTGGCAGTCCCTGACTGGGCTAAATACATTTTTGTCATAACACTTTGCTTATGGAATAATGGGACACCTACATCGCTGTCTTTCATTTCTGAGGTTAGGTGTTCTTTCTCAAAATAAGAGTTTCTTAAGTCTTGGTATCTACAGAACCACTCTTATTGTCCTGTCATTATGAAATATTGACCTGGTTTGCTGGCAATATTAAAGATATGTATATATATAGTACCCAAAAGTAGTTGGGGTTTCTTATAGCATTAAATGCACCCCTTCACCGTGACTTAGACATTCCACTCCTAAGTTCTTAGCCAAAATAAATAAAAACATATGACTGTGAAAAGACTTACACAATAACCTCCATAGCAATTCTTTTCATAATAGCCAAACACCGGAAGCAGTGTCCATCAATAACAGGGTGGAATAACAAATTGTGTGTATTCATATGATGAAATACTACTCCACAGTGAGAAAAAATAAACTGATAGAGGAACCAATACAGATTAATCCCCAAGAATATTATGTTTAAGGAAGGATAGACTTACAAGAGCATATACTGTATGATTCTATTTATATAAAAATTCAAGAACAGGTAAAATGAATCTATGGTGACACAGGTCAGAGCGTGGTTTTTCCAGGTGGGTTGCGCATAGATCAGAAGCAAACACAAGGGAAACTTCTGAGGTGATGGAAACAATCTGTATCCCGATTAGTGTATTAGTCTCATGGGTTACATCTGTCAACTCATCATACTCTATGCTTAAAATCTAGTCATCTCTGTACATAATTTTACTTCAATACATGCAAAATATGTATGCCCCCTCAAAAAACACATACATAAATATATATTTTATCCATACTCACACAGAACAAACAAACAAAAAAGCTGTAGGCACTGGAGAACTACTAAGGCAGTGACGACTTGAGGGGACAAAATCCCAGAAGAAAGGGACCCTCAGAGACGTGAGCCCAACATTTGGTTCCACTTGTCCTTCAGACACATTTGCTGGTTTAACAATGGAGGAAACCTGAGAAGCAACGACCAGGGCAGTTTAAGATGAGGGAGAAATTTGAATCTGGGCCCCACTGTTCGAGAGAGACCTTGGAAAACTGGTGTAAATTACAGCTGGGACCCCCAAAGGGATACACCCTAAAAGTCAGGCAAACCTAGAACACCGAAGGTTCAGCCCACATTCGAATCAACTCAATCCCCAATTAGATTTCAGCAGTCTTTTCCTCTTCCAGCTGCCTGACCATGGCAGATGCAAACCCCATCTGGGTGAGAACAACAGAGCCCACAGTTTTAAATTATCACTATAACTCTTCATAAATAATAGCTGACTTTCAATCTAAAATAATCATACTTGCTAAAAAATAAGAACTGAACATCAAAAGAAAATAAATACAAAAAAACAAAAACAGAAAAGAATACATACAAAATAATTACAGAAAAAAAAAAAAAAGACAGGAGACCCAGGTAATGAAGTTATAAAACATGACTTTAAAATAATTGTGATTAATGTGTGCAAAAAAATAAACTGTGATGGAGAATTTCAGTAGAAAATCACAAAGAAAGAACCAAATGGAACAAAATGTATACTGAATAACAAACTAATAGCTCAATAGATGAGTTTAAATCACTGATTTGACTAGTACTTCATTAAAATTTAAAAGTATTGACATTTTTAGAGTCAGCTACAAGTTTCTGTATCTGAGAAATGAGTGAGCTTGTAGTTAGCACTCCCTTTCAAGCTGTTAGCCAATTTACAATTTTTTAATACACTGTTTGGCCCTCTTTTTAAATTCCAATCCTTTTTGACTTACTGACAAAGTTGGTTCATTTCTTCTTATTACTTATAGATAGCCATGTTCTTAATCTAACTGTGTATAGAAAATATCCTTATATATTCAGGCTTTCCTACGTATTAAAATCAGTAAAAACTAAACATAAACTTATATTCGTCCCTGTTTGGTATTGTACTTTCCTTTTTGTATACTTTAGCTTTCTCTTTTAACCTTCACCGTTAGTCATGACTTCCCACAAATCCAGCCAGTTTTAACTGGCTGTTATTATTATTATCACTATCACTGATAATAATAATGTTACTCCCCTTTAATTCACCTCTTTTTATTAATTTCTCTGGTATTCTTAGAAACAGTCTTGTTTCCTAGTAACCACACTATGTTCCAGAGTTATCCTGATTGTCTCTTACTCTCAGACAGTGGTTTTCCATCTGAGGCAAGTTTGCCCCCCAAGGGACATTTGGCAATGGAATCATTTGGTTGTCTCAGCTGAGCTGGAGCACATGGGGGCTGCAGGGAAGGGGGAAAGCGAGGGGGAGGGGGTGGTGCTCTGGCATCCGGAGGGCAGGGGTCAGGGATAGTGCTAGACATCCTGCAAGGCGCGGGACAGCCCCCTGAGAAATTAACATTTGGCCTCAAATGTCAATAGCACAGAGGTGGGGACCCTGATCTAAGACATAGAATCAAATAAACTCCAAAGAATTCTTGTTCTTTTTTTAAGGTGTGTTTCAGAGACCTGAGCATGGAGGGAACAAGTTATTGCAGCATGAGCATGCTGCCACCACTATTGCTAGGCTGATAAAGTTTTCTAGAGGTTGAGCTCAAACTTACAATTTACAAGTTATCTCTTCATATGTGATATACCACCTTTCTTATAATATGTCATTTTCTCAGCCACCAAGACTTCCCCTGCATTGGCAAATACAGTCTTGTGATGAAGTCAAGAGTGACCCATTTGAGGTAGTTTTCGTACAGCGGCTCTTCCAGTTAACACAACGACAGGATTCACTCTCCTTTCCTCATCCTTCAAGGAAGTGTAATTACAAAGAAAACTTGAAGTACTTTCAGAAAACTCTTCCTATTGATAATCTTTCCACAGATAAATACCACCACGATCTAGGTCTTCTTGGTTGCAGACAGCTTGTTATCAAAGTAGCCAGTTCAAAAAATAATAGTAGCTTTGATCTTTGGAGTAAATAATGGAACTGTTAGAAGAATACCAAAACAAAACTCTCAAACTAGGTTTGGGAAATCAATTTTGGATATATTTTCAAGAAAATGTCATATATGAGCATATTCCTACCATTCAGATTCTAATAAAGGGAATACGGCCTTTCCTTGCCTTCTCAAAGACAGAACCCAATGGAGAATAAGGAAAGCTTGAAAGTCTTGATTCATGATGCAATGATCTTTTAAAACAAACCAGTTAACTCAGTTTCCACCCTCAATAGATTTGCTTCTTCTTCGGTGTTCACACACACATTCAAAAGCATATTCTTCCCCATGTTTCAAATGCACATACATGACCACACACACACACACACACACACACACACACACCACTTACTATCCCAGTCTTTAGAGTTTATAAATCAAACATTCTGTAGAATATGCATGTTTTATAGTCTTCCCCAACCTAAAAGGGAAGCCGGGAACCAGTTAGATTCCAACTTACTGTTGAAAACTTACTTCAAGACAATTTGCTTGGTAACCAAGCCACTGTTACAGTCTGGAGCTCTCTCCTGAAAAGATGAGTGAGACAGAACGAGCCCCTGATGGGCTTCAGGACTGTTCCCTTGGGCAGCAGGTTGCAGTTTCAAGCGTGATGTCTGTTTTCTTTTACTTCCCTGAGATTTTCATTTTTTCACCATGAAACTGAAGCAACCTTCATCAGCAGCTGCATATTCAGCATATAAAATGGACCAAATAATATCTGCAGATGAGAGTTACCAGCCAGCCTCTAATACACAAACATGGCATTCAATATTCACCCTCAACTTCAGGAGAAAGATGACTTTAAAAATTACAGTCACAGAATAGTAAAAAATAATAAGGGCAGGGAACAAACTTAAGCTATTCTTTGTCAGTTATATACCATGCCAGTATGTATTCAGGAATGGCTGTTTTTACAGGAAAAAATCCTCAATTCAATGTGCATGTTGTGTGTTAGATAATTAGGATGAGAGAAACAGATGCATTTTAGAAGGTCATCAATTCCAACTAGAAAGGAGAATGAAACAATTTATAAAGTAATCATGTACCATGGAGGATAATGCCAAACTGTATGATAGATGATAGATGATAGGTAGATAGATGATAGATGATAGATATAGATATATGATAGATGATAGATACAGATAGATAGATGATAGATAGATAGATAGATAGATAGATGATAGATAGATAGATAGATGATAGATGATAGATGATAGATAGATAGATAGATGATAGATGGATAGATAGATAGATAGATAGATACATAGATAGATGATAGATACATAGATAGATGTAGATAGATACAGAAGGAAGGCCTCATTAAATCCTTACAACTATGCAAGGCAAGTTTTATTATCCAGATTTTAAAGATGGTAAAACAGAGACTAAGAAAGTTGAAATGACTTGGCTCAGAGCTTAAATTCAATCCTACATTAGTCTAACTCTAAAACCATGATCCTCTTATTATGTCAGAGAATCCACAGTGTTATCCTCAGTATGAGAAATCAGGATAAAAAGTATATATTCTGGAAAAGATGTGTGTTCACTGAAACGGATTTATACATATGAACTAGGCATAGGAGCCTGTGCTAATAAATGTTTCTAAATGGAAACAAGACTGATAAACACTACCTCACTTTATTACATGATTGGATTTTGGATACTGGGTTTAATCAAAATGAACAGAGGGGTAAAATAATAGATTTCATGTGGAATGATGATAGACTAAGTTGTGGAGATAATATAACTGGCTATAAATTGGACTAGTTTATAGTTTTAATTGACCAGTTTTCATGAAAGCTCTAGAAAGCAAAGTACGATAGTGACATTTGTGGGAAAAGATACTTTTAGTTTTGGAATTTAGTCACTGGCAGCATGTTTCTATGCCAATATTTTCCACATTGTACTCCAGGGACCATTACTCTTAAAACAAAATAGGACTCTAAGATGCAAATCATTTGGAGAAACACTGATTCAATAACACAGGAAATTTCTTTATTGCATGTATGTAAATGCAAATCTCCAAGAAGACAAAGTCTGCTGGGATGCCCAAACATCCCTGTCCATGGGATGCCGGTTTCATAGAACACATAGCACTACATAGTTTCCCTAAGGAAGAATTTGGGAAATGCTTGTCTAAGCAGTTGTTGGCTAAGAAAAAGTTCGATGGGAGTTAAGAATATACAAGTTGAGAAGAGCATTGCATTGCTCAACAACCTTCACAAGTTGTTGTGTCTTACTTAATTCTTCCACCTTCAGGCCTGAGCACAACTGGGGAGTGCTCAAGAGCCATTAACATGAGATTCTCATTTTCTTCATTCTCCATACTCAACTACTTTAAACTTCACTAGAATTAAAGGATCCAAACTGAGGATAATTGACCTCATAATTACAAATGGCTTAATGTTTCCTTTTCTCCTCAAATTAAAAGTAGGAGCCCATTCCTTCTACCTGATTTCATTTTAACAACTTCCTATGGATCTTTGGGGAGATGGGAGGAAATCATGGGGAAAGGATTTTGAAGCTCAGTTGGCATAAGTGTAGATTTAAATATTTTCATCTTGATAGATTTGGGGTATGTTCTATGCATTTGATTTTAGTTCATAGACTGCTCCCAAAGTGTCCAATAAATGATTTGGGGTAACTGTTAGCATGGGAAAGTATACAAGTTCTGAGGACATGCATGAAGAGCTATGGAAAGATATAATTTTGCTTTCAGACCTCCTTGCCTTCATCATAACCTTGAAAGGATTCTTTGTCCTCCACCCAAGGTTTTCATAATTCTCAGAGGCAGTCCATCTAGTACATTGATTCTGATTATGGAAAATAAGACAATAGCTGAGAAAATTAACATTAATTGAGTACTTCCTGTGTACTAGGAGCACTGTGCCAAACACCTCCCCAAAATTATCATTTTAATCCACATCACAAGCCTTCAATGTCAACATCATTTACCTCATTTTAGACCCAGAGAGGCAATTACCTGAGTTACAGGCTGGGAGGGGCAGAGAGAGGTGTCTATCCCCAATTTGTTTGATTCTAAAGTACATGTACTTCTGGTATAAAACAGCCTTCACTGAAAGGGTGGTCTTAATCCTGGGGTCCACTTTATTTTCTATGATAAGAAGAGAAGTTAATAAGAAAGAATACGACTTGAGAAATAAAACTACTCATTTCTCAAAATGAACATGTCAAAAGTCATTGACTTCACCTCAGCCCAATTACCCCCAAAAGCATAATCCAGAACCTAAGTATTTAAGTGAACTTATTCTGCTGTACATCATGGCCCAGGACATTGTACATTTGGCGATGAAATTCAATAACCCCCACCCTCAAGAGCTCACAGGATAATGGGAAGACACAGGTAAATCTCCTTTTCCCATTAAACACCAATAGAGTCTAATTTGCAGTAATTTAAAGCCAAATGGATTTTATTTTTTCCTTCTGATTGACATAGTAACAAGCATAAATTGTAGAACTCCATAAACTTTTACATATGCTTCCACATGTGTAATGACCACTTAAATTGAGATATAGATCATTCCTAACATTCCAGAAGGTTCCCTCAGGTCCCTCCCACTAACACTGTTCTGGAAAGTAACCATTGGTTTTTCTCACCACAGATTAATTTTGCTTACTCTTGAATGTCATGTAATGGACTCACACAATAAATGCTTTTTGAATATGGCTTAATTTACTTAACCTTATACTTATGAGAACCAACCACACTGCGCATAAAACTGTAGTTGTTCTTTCTCAATGCTGTCTAGTGTATAAACATACCACCATCTCTTTATCCATCATACTGTTGATGTACTATGGTTGTTTTCTGTTTAGGGTTATTATTAATAAAGATGATATAAACAGTCTTCCATATGTCTTTTAGGGGAATTGCTAAGCCATAGAATAGGCATGCTTAGCTTCAATATTCTTCCAAGCAATATTCCAAGGATATTTACACAAAGCCGTGTTGCCAAGGTACATTCCTACCAGCAATGGTGAGAGTCCCAGTTGCTCCATGTCCTCACTGACTTTTGGTATGCTTAGTCCCTTTAATTTAGCCATTCTAATGACTGTGTAGTGGTATATTTTTGTGGTTTAAGTTTACACTTCCCTGTGGACTAATGAAGTCAAGCACCTTTTCAGAAGTTTATTGATCATTCCAGTTTCCTTTGTGCGAAGTGTCTGCGGAAGTCCTTTGAAGCAGGAGTGAGGCAGCTTGTGAGGAGCCAAATTCATTTGCAACTTCACATTGCCTAAGATTTACTAAAAGTCACTTTTCTTCTTTCCAGTGCTTCCCTATCCTCAATTCCTCCCCCTCCCCTCCCACTCTGCACACCCACTCCCCCACTCCCGACCCAGGGATACCAGACTATGAAGAGCTGGTATCAGCTGAGACTGAAAACTATATTTCAGGCTCAACAGGAAAACCCAATTTTGTTCAGAAAACTGAAATAGATTATGACACTTCAGAAGGGTTCAGCTCTGCCTGCTTGTTTCTTGCTTAATGCCCGTTTCGTATCTCTATTACAGCTCTGTGATTTACCATCCTGGCATAAAAGAACCGAGTGGATTCTCTATCTCCCACTGAGCTGGAAATATAGCATTACATAGATTTTAAAAACCTAAATCACCGTGAACCCTGCAAAAAAAAAAATCCCAAATATTGATTTAAACATGTATTTTTGCAACATGCCTCCCTGCATGCTCTGGGGAACATAAAGTGACCCATAAATATTCTGGAAGAATCACTCATTTTCTATTCTTCTGTCATCCTGAGCCACACAACCATTCTTCCCCCTGGGCTCCCAAGATTTCAAATCCACCGCAAGAAGGCTGAGAGAAGGAAGTTCCAGTTTAAGTAGACTGCTGCAGGCCTTCTTGTGACAGTGCTGTCTTATCTCCCTTCAGGCTATTTCTAAAAGTAATAATAAGCAGTGGTTTCTCCCCGCATCCCCCTTCTCCCATAGTAGAGGGTTCAAAGAAGTACTGGTATTAATTCATTAATTCCACCACAGCCGCGTAAGGTAAGGAAGAGTCTGGTACCCTGGTTTCTAAGGACTTTGAAGAATACATGGTCCCAGGTTATGGAGTAACAGACTGAGAATGGCTTCATGAAATCCACTACCTCACCGAGCTGCAGAGCCATAAGATATTGGAGCTGGAATTAGCCATAGAGTGGAAAACACTTATTTTCAGGGGAGAAGCTCAGACCCAGGAGCTTGGAGGCTGTCCATGGTTGCACAGAGAAAGCCTTGAGGGTCCCACCCCAGATCACTGGGGGTCTTAGTCACTGAAATAGGACAGGACCCAGGTTTTCTGATTTTCAATCCAATGATCCAAGAAGTGAGACATCAACATCAAGAAAAAGAGGCATGAGGAAGAAAACTATTATCACCCTTAAGATTCCAACGTAGTTCAATCAAAGTCTGATTCAAGATTTTGGAAGAACCTTTGCCTCGGGCAGATGGAACAAGGAAGAAGTAGTAGATCAGCACCCGGGTCTGCCGGCGCCAAGTCCACTCCGAACCACCCCTTCTCTGCTGCTAAGTAAATATTTGAAGTCCTTTATCACGTTCTAAGAAAGCACTTGGGAATTTTCTTTAAGATTCTAGAAAACTAGACAAGTGGCTTAAGGGTATGGAAAAAGACTTCTTTTTTTTTCATTTCATAAACATTTTCCTGCTTGAATATTTGTTACCCATTATGCACATATTACTTTAATTGTTAAGAGAAAAGAAAAAGATGTGGTTCACATATTTTAAGGATTTTCCTAAACTGTAAAATGTCATTTCATTAAAAGAAAAGACTAAATTTTCCTAGCTCGCAATGTGTGCCCATGCTCCCATGAGAGCACTATTTTATCTTCCTTGGTGTACACCCAGTCTCCCACCCCTTATCCTCTGAATATATTTTTCATGTATCCTGTGGGTTTATTATGTGACAATTATAGCTAAAAATATGCCTGCTTCTGCCCACTCCCAGTTTATTAGTTTTGTAAGCTCTCACCCCCTGCAATCATTTTATTATGAAGAATTTGCAGAGGTCTTTGTGGTCCTTGTTCACTCAAAGGACACTGTTGATCCCCTGCTATGACCTCATGACCCTGCCACCCAGAAAGGCTGACGTATGAACAGTGTGTCACTGTGCGGTCAGGGGAGCCCAGGAGCAAGTCCCCTTGAGTCAGTCCACCCTGGAGTGGGGAGGGATGGGGGCTCCCTTTGCCCAAGACAGCATTGCTCTCCTCACCCTGCCTCTGAGCACGGGGCCCCGTTGTCACGTCCCGGAGCTGCAGGAGGCCGGGAGGCTGCCTCACCCTCTCTGCAGTGAGGTCGGGGGACATGCCGAAGTTCCCGATGGTGGAGAGGGTGTAGGTGGCTGCGAAGAGATCCAGACCTGTGACAGAGAAGGGGGCAAGGCAGGTGGACAACCTCAGAAAGACCTCAGGGGAGCCCAGGTCCTCCAAGACATGGTCCTTATTTCCACAACTTCCCCTGGGGAGACAGCCTCCCAGCCTCCCAGCCTCCTGCAGCTCAGGGACATGACAATGGGGCCCAATGCTCAGAGGCAGGGTGAGGAGAACAACGCTGTCCTGGGCAAAGGGAGACCCCAGGCCTCCCCACTCCAGGGTGGAGTGACTCAAGGGGACCTTTGCAAAGGACTTACCCTCTTTACTAAAAGAAGCAGAAGAACAGAGCACTCCCACCTGACTTCAGCTGGGGCTGGGGCAGGATGTTCATTCCAGTTGCTGGCTCAGCATCCCTGAAGAGCTCATGCTCCAGAACAAAGGGCAGGGGGAGTACACCTCGTGTCCTGTGTGAGACCCAGAGAACGTTTGCATCCCGCAATCCCCTGGGAATTTATCGCAGGCAGTCCAAGGGGTTGTTGGTGACTGGGAAGGGACTGGGACAGGGTGCTTCTGGAGGGCCACAGAATTTTATTTCTTGATCTGGGTGTGGTCACTAGCTGCGCTCACTGTATGATCACCATAGGCTATATACCTGTTATATGTACTCTTTTATAAAGATGCTGTACTTCCATTTTATTTAAAGATTAAGAATGAAGGAAGAGTTAAAACAAATCAGGCATTTAAATCCTGATGCACCTCTTCATAAGCTCCATCCAATATAATCAACTGTTCATCTTTTCCCAAAATCTCCAGGAAGATTCTCATACTTCTAAATAGCAATAGCCAGCCTTTCCTGAGCAGTAACCATGTGTCAGGCAAGCCTTCAAGGGAGTTACATGTATTTATTTCTTTAATCCTTACAACACTTTATGAGTGGAATGACCATACCTCTTTCTGGTCTGGGTGTCATCCCAATTTACATCTGCTACCCCAGCAAAATTATTAACAACTCCCCCACCCCCAGCCTTTATTCTCAAAAGTACCTATGGTTAAAGAACAAATTGTATATTCACCCTACCTGAGGTGGGAATCATTATTCCCACCTTCTTTTCTCTAATGACACAGAAAAGGTGGGTAATTTCCCCAAGTCACAGAGCTAGTAAGTAGTACAACCAGAATTTGAACCAGGGTCTCACACCTCACCACTAGGATATACTGCCTTTCTTATCCAAATTTCATTATCCTTGAGATTCAGAAATTTCCCACTATCTAACCTTTCTTCGTCTTCTGCAACTTTGACCTATCTTCTGTTGCCTGGCATTTCCTGAAAATAATAAAGCTGCCCATCCCCCAGAGTGAGCCCCCCCCCCAATGCCCAGCTGGCCCACCTCAAATGTTAGGAAAATGAGGGGAGTTGATCTTCTCCCCTCTCTTTTGAAAATAATAGAAATATGCTCCTTTTCCCATTTACATGTTTCCTCTTTCAAAATGCATTTTCCAAAGCTTTAGTCATGTCTGTGGATCTTTTTCCCATTTTTCCATCCATTCATTCACTAAATTACTCAGTGAATCCCTACTTATGTGGCTGGCACTGCTGGCTTAGCTGGCCATCGGGTGGTAGGACAGACGATCCTAGACATACAATGACGCAGACAATTATTCGCTGCCATTGTGGTGAGGGCTGTGAAGGGTGGAATGTAGCACTTGACCTGATGGGGCAAGAGGGACATCTCAGCCAAATTTGAGGGATGATGGTGGGCACTGGACTGGTAACAGTAGCAAGAATAGAGTGAGAGAGATATTCTTGATAGAGAGGAGAGTATATGCAGAGACCCTGACGATAGAAGGAGCTTGGACTGGACCAATGAACAGCCCGTGTGGCTGGAGTCTGCAAACGGGAGAGAGTGGTGCCAGGAAAGGCTGGGAAAAGATGCAGGGGCAGCTGGACCTTACAGAGCCTCCAGAGGCCAGGAAAGGAGTTCAAAGTGCAATGGAAAGCAACTGGATTCATTTAGCAGGAGAATGGCCTAATACTTTCTCCCTACAATGCTTTAATTCCTAGCTTTCAAATCATTGAATACTCTAAGTGAAGAGGGAAGCCACCTCCATTCATCCATGGATCCCGAGAGTGTAGAACATCTTTAGCATGTTTAAGAACAATTCTACAAATGAACAGCCTATCCTAAATGCCCTTGGTTACCAGAAATTTCTGTATCTTTTTTGGTAACACATTGCCAACTCATCTCCAGAGACAGAATTTGTCCAAAGTCCTGGATCACAGCCAGCCATTGCATAATTCCAGTACTCACTGTGAAGTCTACTCCTGTGCTTAGGAGCACTATTTACGCAAACAAGAAAAGTGCCCCCCACAGTACAATGCAATGGCCCTGCTTAGGTTCAGCGTCTCTCTACTGAGGCTTGTATATGTTCTTGTCTTCATACTTGTACCTTTATTCATGAATCTGGGTCCTTACCTTATTCTAAAAATGATTTAAGAAGGCTTATAAGGATAGAGAAAATACAATGAGATAACAGAAAAAGAATACAAATTCAAAGGAAGATGAAAATAAAAGGAAAAATAAGAACAGAGCCATAGAAATTATTCAGGACTAAGATTATTACAAAAATACATTCTTAGAGTTTTCTACACTTGGCTTGAAGCTTTATGGCTTTTCAATATTGTTAGAATTTGAGGGGACTAATTATTCTGACCCTTAGTCAGAAGGTCCAGAAACCAATTAAGAAATAGAGCTGGGAAGCAAACAAAAATGTTCTTTCTGTTCTTAGCTGGGAAAGCTGGATTGGAAAACTGGGCTTGGGTCTGAGAACCAAAATATTCTTCCCCGTGAAGCATACTGACATCCCCCCAGCCACAGGTAGAAGAGGCAACAACTGCCAACTACCCCCTCCCAGGAGCAGAACCCACCAGTCAGAGCACCCATCACCAGCAGGAAGCAAATACAGAGAATAAAAACAACTCTGTCCTAAGAGTAGGTGGTCCAGGGAGCACTGAGAAGCTCATACACCAGCAGAAGTCATCATTCCAAAGTCACCAGTCAGTTAAATGACCTGCGACCCTGAGAAGGAGGATATGAACGGCAGTGCAGGATGGAAGCATGTCTACAATCACACCTTTTCCATACTGCTCGGGTACACAGCTCTTTGCTGGTCTGACCTAAGCAAGTGCATATTTTGCATTCCTTCTCAAGTATTTATGTGCATACAGATTACCCAGAGATCTTGTTGAAATGCCAATTCTGATACATGGATCTTGAGTGGGGGTTGAGAGTCCATATTTCAAAAAGCTGATGCTGCCTTCCACATCTGGAACGGGGGTCTTTGACCACTGTCAAGAATTCCACACAGAATCTTGAATTCAGGGCATCTGTGAACTTAGGTGATAAAAAATACACATCTTTATTTTTATTGACTTCTAACTTATCCCTCCCCGTGCCTTGAGAGTATGTATTTCAAAGGGGTGCTCAAAGGGTTAAGTCAGACAGAGAAATATAAATACCATATGATTTCACTTACATGTGGAATCTAAAAACAAAATAAACTAACAAAAAAGAAATAGATTCATAAACACAGAGAATAGACTCCTGGTTGCCACAGGGGAGGGTGGTGAGGGAGTGGGTGAAATAAGCAAAGGGGACAAAGAGGAACAAACTTCCAATTATAAAATAAAGTCATGGGGATAAAAGTACAGCATAGGGAATATAGTCAATAATATGGTAATATCTTTGTATGGTGACAGCTGGTAATTTAACATAGTGAAAATTTCATATAGTATAGAATTGTCAAATCACTATGGTGTACACTTGAAACCAGTATAGTAATATATGTCAGCTAGACTTTCATTTAAAAAATTAACTAGACAATAAGGCATCCTATGGTATGGGAGAATATATTTGTAAATGACATATCTACCAAGGGGTTAACATCCAAAATATATAAAGAACTCAGATGCCTCAACACCCAAAAAGCAAATAACCCTATTAAAAAATGGGCGGAGGATATGAACAGACAGTTCTCCAAAGAAGAAATTCAGATGGCCAACAGACACATGAAAAGATGCTCCACATCGCTAATTATCATGGAAATGTAAATTAAAACCACAATGAGATATCACCTAACATCAGTTAGGATGGCCAACATAGAAAAGAATAGGAACAACAAATGCTGGCGAGGATGCGGAGAAAGGGGAACCCTCCTACTCTGCTGGTGGGAATGTTAACTAGTTCAACCATTGTGGAAAGCAGTATGGAGGTTCCTCAAAAAACTCAAAATAGAAATACCACTTGACCCAGGAATTCCACTCCCAGGAATTTACCCTAAGAATGTAGGATCCCAGTTTCAAAAAGACATATGCACCCCTATGTTTATCGCAGCACTTTTTACAATAGCCAAGATAAGGAAGCAACCTAAGTGTCCATCAGTAGATGAATGGATAAAGAAGACGTGGTACATATGCACAATGGAATATTATTCAACCATAAGAAGAAAACAAATCCTACCATTTGCAACAACATGGATGGAGCTAGAGGGTATTATGCTCAGTGAAATAAGCCAGGCGGGAAAAGACAAGTACCAAATGATTTCACTTATCTGTAGAGCACAAGTAAGAACAAAGAAAAAACTGAAGGAACAAAACAGCAGCAGAATCACAGAACCCAAGAATGGACTAACAGTTACCAAAGGGAAAAGGACTGGGGAGGTTGGGTGGGAAGGGAGGGATAAGGGGGAAAAAGGGGGCATTACGATTAGCACACATAATGTAGTGGTGGGGGGAGGGACACGGGAAAGGCAGTATATACAGAGAAGACAAGTAATGATTCTATAGCATCTTACTATGCTGATGGACAGTGACTGTAATGGTTATGTGGGGGGGACTTGGTAATAGGGGGAGTCTAGTAACCATAATGTTGTTCAAGTAATTGTACATTAATTATATCAAAATAATAAATAAATGAATGAATGAATGAACAAACAAACAAATGAATGAATGAATGATTTTTTTAAAAACTGGTCAGTCAGGAATCACCTGATCAGCACTGGTTAGGTAATCTGCTTGACAGACCCCAGCCACTATCCCCTAAAGGAAAGTGACCTTGAAATAACCAACCTGCTTTTTTGCCAAGTGTAACTTCTTTGTTCCTGCGTGTATGTGGTGGGGACTTGATAATGTTGCCCATGCAATTTTATATTAATGATACAAAATTTTTTAAAAATTGTATTAAAAAATTAACTAGAAACAAACAAATAAAAGTATACAGAGCAGTGCCTGGCTCAGATTGACTACCTTGCAGGAAGTGCTGGCTGCACGGAGAATATGGGTGCTCTATGCAGAGATTCAACTGAACAAGCGTGTGTTCAGTGTCCACTGAGGAGACAGAGACGGACCCGGGAAAATCCCTGCTCTTGGAGTCCACAGGCTGAGTAGGAGAGGCGGCAAGCCGCAAAATGAAAACAGGCGGAGGCACAGCAGAGTAGGCGCTGTGGGAACCCAGCAGAGAGGACTCCTGGCTGGGTGTGAAGGAGGGAAGAAAGCTTCTTGAATCCTCATAAAACACCTGCTGTATCATTCTCAGGCAGGCAAAGGCATCCCATTTCCTCCTGGCTGCTGCTGCTTCTGATTTCTTGCTTAAATTCCCCACAAAGCTCCGCATGCCTTGTAGAAGCTCAATAGCCAGGCTCCTCATTAGCATTTTTCCATTACAGAGCTATTCCATCTAGAAGCCACTCCCCTAGACACTGGCCTTCCACAACACCAGACCCCCTGGTAGGGGTCCACACAGTCCAGCACTCTGCCAGGACAAGCAGGGAGCCAGGCAGCATGCCAGCGCCATCCATTCTGCATGAGCCTGCTGCGGTCCCCCAGCCTGCAGGGTGCAGTGGGCACATTTCCTGCAGGACAGCCCAGCCACCGACACATGCATGCCCAGCATTAGGGGATTCCTAAACATTTTTGTCAGACAAAGACAAAATGTTCTGATGATGGCAGTAGCTCCCATTTGCAGACTTGACTGTGCCAGGCACCACGCAGTGCCTCCCTCCTATACCAGTCTGCCAGGGCCGCCTTAACAAAACCACAGGTGGATGGCATGAGCCACAGGAATTTATTTTCTCACAGGTTCTCTCATGATGAATTTCTCATAAGGCCAGAAGTCCAAGGTCAAGGTGTCAGCAGGGCTGGTGCCTTGGGAGGCCTCTCTCTGGGGCTTGGGGACAGCCACCTTCTTGCCACACCCAAGCATGGCCTTTCCTCTTTGTGCACTCTCTGTCCTAATTTCTTCCTCCTTATAAGGACACCTGTCACACTGGATTAGCCCACCCCAATGACCTCACCTTAACTTAATTACTTCTTTAAAGATCTTTTATCCAAAAATGGTTCAGGCTGAGGCTCTCAGAGTTAGGATATATGAATTATAGGGCCACACAATTTAGCCCATAACACTGCCTAACCTACAGGGAGTTGCTATAGATGAAAGACTGAGTAATTTGCCTATGGCCACACTGCCAGGGGAGCAAATACTTGGAGCCAGGGCACTTGGAGTCCACAGCCAGCGCTTGGTCCACAATACCAGCTTCTTCCTGGCATGATCCCTGGACTCACCCCAGAATCAGATTCCTAGGCAAGGGAGTTTGAGATTCTGCATTTTTACAAACTCCCTGGATGCACCACAATATGAGAACCTCTTCATCACACCACACAGACTCCTACTACCCCTCCTGTCCTGTCCCTGTCCCTTTACCTACTGTCAAGGACTGCGGGAACCCGAAGTGCAGTGCCTATTCCTAGGGCTACATGTGATCCCCTAGAGGGGTACATCTGCAGAGGACATGACGCTGATGTTTGCTGCCCAGGCAGGTTGTAGGGCCCCTGTCCCTCGACCTCCCCATGGCATCCCCTGCCTTCCTCCCAGCCGTAAACCTCCCGCACTGCTCCAGAGGACCCTGATGGGCTTCACCAGCATGAAAAGCTTGAGTTGCTCCACCAGAGATCCAGGTCATGGACAGCAACTCAGATGGAAGCAGACTTAGAAGCAGAGCCCAGCTAACCTCCCTTCCCCTGCCCACTCCCCTCAGCCTTCAGGGCTCCCTCAAAACTCAGTCTGAAAACCACTGCTAGAGGCCATGCACATGGATTATCCTGGCCTAGTCTGTTTTGTTGTTTAACAACTTCACTGACGTATGAATGAATTACAACTACACATAAAGTGGACAACTTGATAAGCTTTGACTCATGCATGCACTCACAGAACTGCTGCCACCTCAAGGGACCAAGCACCTCCATCACACCCTACATTTCCTCCTGGACACTTGTAACCCCTCTCTTATCCCTACCCATCCCCTTCGTGTCCCACCCCTTACCTCCATGCCAGGCAAAACCATTGTTTGCCTATTTCAATTTAAATTCATTATAATTAAATGCAATAAAAAATCAGGCCTGCAGTAGCACTTGCCATATTTCAAGTGTGCAGTCGCCACATACGGTGGCCACACTGGGTGCAGAGACAGAACATCTCTATTGTCACATGTCCTAAGGAACAGTGCCACCCTGGAGATTAGAGCCTCCTCCCTTTGATAGTGTTAGATAAAAGCGGCCCAAATTTCTTCCCAGGAGCCCATTTCTTTAAGTCACTTACTGCTATTGGGAGCTTTTCAGGGGCCAAACTTCTAAACATTTAGTATTTATTTCACTAAATAAGCACAATGGCCCTGTGCAATAGGAACAATTAATGTCCTCTTTTAATAAATGAGAGAACGGAGGCCTAAGGGGGCCAAATGGGTGGGAGAGCTGGTCTGGCTTCCAAGCTGTGCCCTTAACTTTGCATTATTTCAGGGGCAGCAGGGCCAGGTGGTGGACGCTTTGACCCAGGTTACAGTCCCGGCTCCACCAGCTGTGTGAACTTGGGCAGGTCATCAGTTATCTATGCCTCTGTGTCCTTGTCTGTAAAGCAAGGATAATAATAACATGTACCCCATAAGGCTGTTGTGAGGATTGAATAAGCTAAAATACACAACACATTTAGGATGGTGCCTGGCGCACAGGAAGGTCTATATTTTATAGACCCTATTTTCTTATTTTATACCCTTTCCCTCACTCCCATTCCAACCTCTTTTGTGCAACACCCTGGTCTCTCGGAAATAGAAGCACAGGTCCTGAGCAGTTAGATATTTACTCCTTCTATAGGCTCTGTCTCAACATCTCGCGAGTCCCTGCAAAGCACAAGGTTTCTATGCTCTGCGCTGTGTCACACACAATGCATGAGGACTCCGTGGTTTCCAACCTGATATTTCTGCTCAGACTTATCCCTAGTGATCTGTAAGTCACTTCTCTTCCTTTTTAAAAGACAGGATTATTTGAGGAAACAGAAGCACAGAATCATTTTCCCACTCCACTGGCTTTTCAGAAGAGTTAAATGGTGCTGGATTCATAATTTGTTCCAATTCTTCCCTTCCCTTTTTTCTCTCACTGCCTTTGAATGCTTCATGTCCTAGTCAGAGCAAGGAAGCTGGTGCCTTCTCAAGGAAACTCGAATAGAATATCATCACTGTAAGGATCATTATGACAGATTATCATTGCAAGAATCATTAAGTCTGAGTGTAAAAATCCACTAAGGAAAACTTTGTTTGAGAAGAATAGACTTACACAGAAATGCAGAGTTTGCCAGACTTCAGACTGCCCTTTCTAAGAGACAAGAGGGAAAGACACCTTTCTCGGGGCTCTTTTTGTTCTTGAGGGAACAATTCTTTCCCTTCTCCCTTTTAATCTCTACTCCCAGCCCCCTGCTCATGCTCACTGGCTCACAAAGAAAGGCTTTTATTTATCTGATAAAGCTCTAGGAGGGAAGTCCACCTCATGCCACTCTCTACCCACCCATGTCCCCAGCACGAGCATCCACTAGCTGTAGAACTGGGCATGGAGGCTGAAAAGGCTCTGCCAACACTCATACACATGCCCAAACACACATATGCACACACAGTCGCACACACTTCCACACGAACCCGTCTACTTAATTTCAAATTATGTCATTTCCATTCTAAAGTGACAGAATTAGTATCCAACCCAAAAGTGTTAAAAATGCCTTCCTGATTACCCAAGCCAAGACTTTGTAATGGTAGGACTTGGATTAGTAAAACTATAGGCGTTTGAAAAAGTTTTCCTTAGGTACATATTGATCCTTAGAAACACAGTTTTATTTTCTTGAAAAATTAAAGAGAGATTATGCCACTGGGCCTAAGAAGGTGATATCACATCTTATCAGCTGGTGTTCAGCAGATTGCTATCTTAATTTAAAAGACCCTAAAGGTCAGTGCTTATTTAGTTCCTTGCAGTAATCTGTTTTGCCGTAATTCCGTTTTTCTATTTAATTCCTTTATCTAGAGCAGCATTTTCTAATTTGTGTTTTGCAGAACAATAGTTCCATGAGGTGTTAATAAGTATCCCTGGGATGGTGAAGAATAAGTAATTCTATAAGCAAGTAAGTTTGGGAAATTCTGGGCTGAAGAAAATTAAACAAGTTTCTTTAGTACAGGACTTCTCAGAGCCTTTAATATGCTAATGAAAGCTACAAGTCAGTGTGGTGAACAGGATTAAAGAGATAAGCTTGTAATGTGCATGGCACAGAGGCTGATACACAGTAAGAATCAATCAATGATAACTTTTATAATTCCTAGCGATCATCATCTGAGGCTTCCCCAAACTGACATGTTCAGAGTGCCTGCTTCCACAGAGCAGCTCCCTGGATTTAATGGTCCATGGAACACACTTTGGGAAAGGCTAACCTAGCTCACTCCCAGTTATCTTTAATAAGTGTTTTACTCATTTCTTTGAGCAAAGAAATAATGTTAAATATAATGCCATGTGGACGTGCACAATATAAAAACAATCCACTCCTGATTCTGGAAGGATTTACAGTCTCAAAACAAAACTATCTCCCATTTGGACAGGATTTCATTTATTCTGCCTCCTTCACCAGAACTAATGGTCCTAATAGCTTTCAATGGCCCTAATTAATTTATAGCTGCCTGAAAGTGGGTACATCCATGAATATGGACCATTTATTAAGGGAAGAGCTTTCGGAATATAGAGAAAAATCCACAAGTTACATTCACTAGTCATTTACTCACCCATTCGTTCATTAAAATACACACACACACACACACACACACACACTTGGAGAACCTGTTACATATCAAATATTGCTCTAAGCCCTGGGGATAAAACAAATGAATCAATTAGACTACATCCCCACCCTCACGGAGCTGTACATCCTAGTGGGGATGAGGGATAATACGCAGATAAATAAGTAAATGTAGAGAGAGGATGTCAGAATAGGTGCTCTGGAGAAAAACAAAGCCAGGTCAAGGAATTAAGGAGCGCCAGGGTGCTGTTGGTGGTGGGGCGGTTTTTCAGTGAAGGATCAGGGAAGCCCTCCCAGAGGATGCACGTTTGGGCAGAAACCTGAGAGCAGCAGAAGCTGTGCAGAGGGGAGGCCGCACCAGAGCACTTAGTCAGACCCAGAGGAGGGAGGAGGGCGGCTGCAGTGGGGCGGGCGGCAGGGAGAGCTGGAGAAGGTACAGTCGGGACAGTGGTGGGCGGTGGGGGTGCGGGCAGATCATCTGGGTCTCAAAGGCATTGCTCAGGACGCTGGCTTCCACCCTGGGGAGCCACTGCAGGATCTCCAGCAGAGCAGTGACACCGATTTGTTTTAGAAGGCTCACACTCTGTGCTGCATGGTGGCCAGGAAAGGCAAAGGGGGCAGAGGGAGCCACCAGGCACCGAGGACCACAGTGGCCTGGACCTGAGACATTGCAATGGAGGAGGCTCCAGGCAGGAAATTCATTCTGGGAGAAGTAATACCTGTCAGGATGCCCATCATTCCACACAGCTGCTCAGAGGAGACCTCATGTGTGAAGGAGGGCTGTCTGTCTTCCTAGGATTGGCTTGTTCAGCATCTATGGTTGATCTTTGCTCAGTAAGCCCAACTTCAGCTTGTTAACATCTTCTTCCTACCCAAAGAGATTCATACAATCAAGATCTAAATCTAGATGCTTGAGGGATTACCATAGCTACAGGTGCCTGGCAACCAGGATTAAACTGACGGCCATTGATCTATGGGCTCCAGATCCTCCCTAGGGATGTAATGCCCTGTAAAGGGCATTCAAATTCCTGAAATAGTCCACAGCAGAGAGAAAAACAATCAGTCACCAGCTCATTCTGTCTGATTGGCCTTTACCTCCCACAGGCAATGGGTCAGGTCACAAGCCCAACAGCAGATTCAGACTTGAGAGAGCACTTCTCCCATAGGGGCCCTCCCAAACTAACCATCAGCAGAAAGTTTCGGAGAATAGGGACAAGTTTTAAAGGTAGAGATAAAGAAACTGGTTCTGAGGACAAAGGAAATGAAGGTAACCCAAAAGATATTTGACAAGTCAATGCTGGAATAGAAAGAGAGAAAAGAGAGAGAAAGCAACAGCGAGAGGGTGTAATTCAGGGGCCAGCAGACTATGCTCTCTGGGCCAGATTGGCCCACTGCCTGTTTTTGTAATGTTTCGCTGGAAAACAGCCATGCTCCATTCACTTTCGTATTGTCTATGGCTGCTTTTCCTGGTATAATGGCAGAGATGAGTGGTTATGACAGAGACCATGTGGCCAAGAAAAACTTGAATACTCATCACTTAGCCATTTGCAAAAGAAGTTTGTCCACTCCTGGCCCTGTTGTTCCCCAATGGGTGGGAGTACTTACGGTTGCTCTTTGTTGCTCACCAGAGTACTCAGCCTGGTTTATGACCCTGAGCCATGGCAGGCCATGAAGAATGCTAGGGAAATAACTAACACGTTTCAAGAAAACAAATCCTGCCATTTGTAACAACATGGATGGATCTAGAGGGTATTATGCTCAGTGAAATAAGCCAGGCAGAGAAAGACACGTACCATATGATTCCACTTATTTGTGGAATATAAAAATGAAGCAAAACAGAATGAACAAAACAGCAGTAGACTCATAGACACAGAGAAGTGACTGGTGGTTACCATAGGGGACATGTTGGGGTGGGTGGGTGGGGAGGGGGAGGGGGATAAAGGGGCAAAAAAATTCTCAATTACAATATAAGTTGGTCATGGAAATAGTAGTACAGCATAGAGAATACAGCCAATCATTCTGTAACATCTTTCTATGTTGACAGATAGTAACCACACTAGAGGGGATGAGGATTTAATAATATGGGTAACTTGAACCACTGTGTTGTATACTTGAAACCAATAAAAGATTGTATATCAACAATCCTTCAACAAAAATAAATTTTTTAAAAAAGAGACAATTGAATAAGGTGGGTTAAAAAGTCTTATAACAGCCTCAGCTCCCTGTCTTGGCTGACAAGTTATCAGATAGCATCAATGCCTTAGGACCTAACACCACACACAGAGGAGCAAAGAAACAATGGGACATAAGGAAGGGACAGGAGGAAGAGGGGTGGACAAGCGCATCAGGACCTCAACTCTGTGTCGGTCAGCCCCAGTGCTGTGGGCTGCATTGTGTTCCCACAAAATTCATATTGAATTCATGTTGAAGCCTTAACCCAAATGTAATGGCATTTAGAGGTGGGGCCTTTGGGAGGCAGTCAGGTTCAGATGAGATCTTGAGGGCAGGATCTTCAGGACAGGATCTGCACTCTTATAAGAGATTTGGGGAAGTTTCCCCTCTCTCCCCCTGTCCTCCTCCCTCCCTCTATTCTTCCTCTTGCTCTCTCCCTCCCTCTGTCACAGCCGCTCTCCTTCTCTCTCCCTTTCTTCCTCTCTCCTTCCCTCTCTCTCTCTCTCTCTCTCTCTTTCTCAGCCATGTGAGAACACAATGAGAAGAAAGCCATCTGCAAAACCAGGACTCTCGCCAGAATCTGACCCTGCCAACACCCAGATCTTGGACGTCCAGCCTCCCAAACTATGAGAACATTAACTTTTGTTATTCAGGCCAACCAGTCTATGATATTTGTTATGGCAGCCCAAGGTCCTAAAACATTGACCAAACTGTTTGACCCAATACAGTGTGACGCTGGGTGCAACTGAGCAAATGTGATTGCTGAGAGAAGATCACAGGAATCTATGAATATTACTCTCCTTTCCCTATCTCCAGCAAAGCCACATTTCGATTTTACCTCTTCCAAGCACCCAACCAGCAGCCAAACAGGAAAATGGAACTGGTACAAGATGCTGGTTCCAGTTTTCCAGGAAACTCTTCCTAGTTAATTGTCCGTGGACATCATCCAGTGTCCCCAGGCTTTCCTGCAGTGCTTCCATTTGCTGCTAATTATCTTCTGGAAGCAGAACCCTTAGAAACCAGCTCCAAAAAGCTTCTAAAATAGCCAAGGTACACAGCTCCAATCATTCTGGTTTCTTCCTTCCTTGCACCCTTAGCTTCTTAGAGAATTCTAGGGACCACCTAAGCTGCCACGCATGCTGGGTTTGAAGAGTATTGAGAGATTTTGGATCTTCAATAACTCAAAAAGCTGTCCCTGGCTTTGGGAGGAGACAGAGAAAATATGAAGCACATTGTAGTTTCTCCCTCCCCCCACCCCAATACCTTTCATTTCCTATGCCAAGGGAAAACAGTGAGATACCTATCATCCCCACTACCTCCCATTACAGAAGTTTCAGGAATACCCTAAAGGCAAGAAATAGTGAGAGGACAGAACTTTTGTTCTCTAAACCCTGAGTGTCTTCTGAAAAGCTCTGTAGCCAAACACCTTTTTTATTCTTTGTTTGTGAGGAGTTAAACTTGATTGGATGACAAAATAGTTTAAGTCCTTTCTCCAAAAAATGTTGGGCCAACACCTGAATATGCGGTTGACAGAGCTAGCACCGTTCACTGATGCCTTGTGGTGATACAAATAATTTAGCCCTAAAAGGCTGGAGCAATTGTCTCTGCAGTCCTGACCTCTCTGCAGAATGACCATCTGCCCCCTTTCTGCTCCCAGGGCCACATTACAATAAGATGAGCCCATCCCACAGGCAGCTAATTTTTCTTTTTTGAAGATATTTTCTTTTTGAAGATCTGTGGGTAACAGTGGTATTTTTCTGTTCTGGCTTTTGCTTTTGGCTGGAGAGTTTTCTGTCCCTAGATTGTTTATTTCTCATACTTACTGTTGTTGTGTCAAACCTGCAAAGGGGCTAGTGGGAAAGGAACAAGCTTACGTTCTAATTTCTCCATGGGGAAACTAACCACAGGGCTTACAAGGTTCTCCTTTCACTGTGTCGTAAATCAGTGCTGTTTGGAATTGTGCCTCTTCCTTTGAAGACTGTGGGTGCAAGTTAAAACACACATTTAAATTTAACGAGTCTGAGAGAGGCTAATAGGAAAATTGGCAAACCATGAGGAGGTCAAGAGCCAAGGAAGAAATACAAATGGTCAATAAACATGCTAATAAATGTTACATTTCACAGTAATCAAAATTGCAAATGCAAATTCACATAATGAGATTCCATTTTTGCCCATCACATTAACAAATCCTTTTTTTAAATGATAATACCTAAGGTTCATAAAGATAATATCCAGGGGCCATAAAGGTATGGAGAATTGCAGAATCATGCACTCTCATACAGTACAGTAAAATTTTAAATTGTGTTCAAAAAACAACTTTGGAAGGTAATTTGGCAATATGCTTTAAAATCTTATCATTTTACATAAACTTTTCACTCTAGAATGGATCCTATTGAATTTTGCTTCCATAAGTGTAGTCTGAGGAAATAACATAGATATGCAATTCTCATAGTGGGTGTGATGATTAATTTTATGCATCAACTTGGCTGGGCCATGGTGCCCAGATACTTGGTCAAACAATATTCTGAATGTTTCTGTGAGGGGGTTTTTGCATGAGATTAACATTTAAGTTGGAATTTGAGTAAAGCAGATTTCATTCTGCAATGTGGGTGGGCCTCATTTCATCAGTCAAAGGGTTTGACTAGAGCAAAAGACTGACCTCCCCAGAGTAAGAGGAAATTCTTCCAGGTGATGGCCTTCAGGCTTGAACTGCAACATCAGCTGTTCCCTGGGTCCCCAGACTGCAGACCCACTCTGGATATTTCTAACTTGCCAGACTATGTAATCATGTGATCTGATTTATTTTAAAATCTCCCTAGATAGATGGATGGATGGATGGATAGAAATAGATAGACAGATAGATAGATGACAGACGATAGATCAGATAGATAGATAGATAGATAGATAGATAGATAGATAGATAGATAGATAGATAGATAGATAGATAGAGATAGAAGATCCCACTGGTTCTGTTTCTCTAGAGAACCCCAACTAAAAGTATGGGTTGTGAGAAAACAGCTTTATTCTTTCCCCCAATTCTGTCCATTCAAACCACTCTATGGGGCTGGTTCATCCTGTATACTTAGGTGAACTCTGTGATATTTGTGATATTTGTGATATCCCATCATGTCTAGTCACAAAAGAAACTGAGTTCCATTTTGCGTTGACTCTCATATAATAATAATGAAAGCTCCAAAGGTCACCTAAAATTCAAACCCATCCCCTCCCCCATCATGGGCCCACCATGTGTGCCAGGCACAAGGGGCCATGGCTGGCTTTTCCCTGTTTGCCTGGCCTCTCTTCTAGCCTCCTCTTCACTTACTGGGCTGTCTCCTGCTCCTCCGGAGTCAGTGCAGGAAGGAGAGGACGGAGCTGCTGGGAAACATCTCACCAGGCCGGCTGACCTGATCACTTCGTTTGCACACAGAGGAAGCTGCTTAAGACTGCCTTCCCCATGGGGTCAGGTTTGCAGGCACCCCCTGGGCAAGCTCATCACTGGCAGCTCTTGCCCGCTTGTCCTTCCCAGGGACAGTGCCTTCCACCCCAGCTCCCCAGCTCCCTGGCTCTCAGCAGGCTGCCCCACTGTCTTCCCACTGCCGCTCCCCACGTGGCCGTTAGCTGCTTCCTTCTCCCATGGGGCCTGAAGAGTCCACAGGAGGCAGACCTCCTTTATTCCCTCAATGCAGCTACGCCTAGCTTCTGGTCATAGTTTCTGACCTTCAGGCTTTTGCAGGCGAGGTCCTGAGGGAAGTGCACACACACTTCTCAGCCTCTTCTCTTGGGTAGGTCTGCATGCCTCCCTGCAAGTCCTGCTTAGGGGCCTGGCCAGCACCTCACTCCGGAATGCTGGAGTAGAGGGCACCCACCTCAGCTGAAAGACAAGCAAGACTCGTCTTCCACGCTTGTATTCAACTTCCAAACGCAAAAAGGTAATCTCTGTTTTACAAATGTCAAAAGCTGCAACTCAAAGAAATTCATTAAATGTTCTAAGATCACACAGTCAGTCCGCGGCAGGACATGGATTCAAACCAATGACTGTTCAACTCCTGCCCAAGCTCTTAGCGACATACCACTGCTGTCTATAAAAAAGCGCTTTCCAGGAAGGTGGCCTTAAAATGAACCCCCATGCCCTCCCCGGCATTCCCTTAGCTCAGTGATCCAAAAATGTGGGGAGTGGGGTACATTCCCTTCCTCGCTGCATAGCCCAACCCTACCTGGGCCTGCCTGCGCTGGGAGGAAGGAGCCATGCTCCCCAAGCCAGATCTCCCTGGGCCAGCAGGTCTGCCCCACACCCCAAAACCTGCACCTTAGCAGCCCCCAGTCATCAGAATGGGGAATGGCATATTCCACACACCTCGCTCTTCTGATGGACGTGGGGAAAGCAGGATGTAAGCACCAAACATCAGTATGTGTCTATAAAAGTCATTATAAACATCACCAGGAATGAGACAAAAACAGAGCATCTCTATTTACAGCGTGGGCTGGAGAAAATACCCTTCCAAGCATATGCTTAGTCACACTTCTATACTGGGAGGGGGAAATTACCTGTAAATCTTTCCTCCGTGGCTGATGCAAAGCTGATGGATCTTCCCTTCGGCGATGCATGTTTACACCTCCCTAATGGCTCCAGGAGAGAGCCAGGCCATGCATTCCTCTGCCAGTCCTCTGGGAAGCACATCAAAGCGGCTTTGTTTAAACTAGAACACGCCCGCCCAGCCAACCCCACCCCAGCCCTTCTCGATCCTCTCTTTGTGGAATCTGTATAAGCTCTGCAGCTGACCCCAGAGGTCACCCACAAGCACTTTCCTGTTGGAAACTTGTTCTGCCCGCTGCATTTCCACCAGCTCTGAGTCATTATCCCAGAGCCCTGACATCTACACTTCCCTTAGATGAAAGGGCTCTACTCTCTCCACCATCCTGAGCACAAAGGCAGTAGGGTTTTGTTGTTGTTTAGATTTGCTTTCATTTTTTAAAAAATAAAAAACTACATTGCATTCTTTTCTTATTGCAAAAGCAATACATGTTTGTCATGAAAAGATTCAAACAGTGCAGATAAGCAGAATGGAGAAATAAAAAGCACCCATGATTGCATCAAACGAAGAGTAAGCACCGTGAGCCCGTTGGAATACATCTTTCCAGATTGTTTTCTCGTCAGAGACCTATCCACTTAGTGTTGCAAAAGGAGATCACACCAAACATCCCGGTAATGAACTTGCTTTTTTCATTTGGCACTATGCTGAGAACATTTTTCCATGTCATTAAATATTCTGCCTGATTTTTTAAATATCTGCAGAATATGAACAAAGTTTGGTAGCTTCTGCCTAAATACACAAGATATTCACACTTAAAAGTTCATATCCTTTGCTCTGGCCATTGCTCTCCTGGGGCAGTGTGGAAACACTGGGGGTCAATCAGAGGAATGCACACTTGATTTTTTTTCCCATTTGAAACACAGACATTGAGAATATTCTCTTAAACACTTCCTAAGATTTATGCCTGCATCTGGTTTGGAGAACTTCACAACACTCAATTACAAATATCAAGTACAAATACATTCTTATCTCCCTGTTGTCTTCAAGTCAAATTAAAAGAGTCCCAAGCCCCAGCCACCCTCCCACTCCCTGTCCCCACTACCATATTAGAAGGAATGCTAATTATCATCCCCCCTGGGAACCTGCCTCCCTGTAAACTGTTACACAAAACACAAACCTTGGAGTCACAAACTTTAGAAGGGACTCCGGATTTCCCCACCAACCAGGAGAGTGCAGGGGTCAGCCTGCCACCGGCTGCTCCTGCTCTCAGCCTCTCCCCACAGCCTTCTGGTCAAGAGGCCCATTGGTGGTGATGCAGCCCACAGGCATGGACCAGCTACCAGCGCAGCAGCCACTGGGCTGCGAGGGAGGATGCCTCTGCTCTCTCTTTGCAAGTCCAGTTGTGGATGCCCCTTGCTTAGTGTCCAGGTCCTCGGCCCTGACACCCCTGTAAAGGGCCATTCCTCCCAGGCTCCAGCCTGGGGGAACCAAGTCAGAAATGGATTCAGGAGCCCACAGCTTGCTAATCGGAACTATTGTCAATTCCATTTTCCTCCCACAAGAGACATAGTCCCGCACTTGAAATCAATCCATCACCCCTATTTTCAACACTGGAAGGATGAAAGATTGACTCCACTCCCCTTCTGTTCAACAGGACACCAAGGTAGTGATTGAAGGATTCAGACCCTCAAAATAAAGAACCCCACAGGCAGCTTCACCTCTTTGACCCTGGAAGATGAGCATTGCTGGCTTTCAGCTTTCAAGACAATAGGGAATGCTAACCATAAGAAGAGGCCAGACCTCCTTCAGGAGTCGAGGAGGCTGAAAAGGTTCTTTATGCATGATGGAAGAAGGAATAAGTTCTCTGTCTCATCTTTTATTCTCCAGCTCAGCCACAAGCAAGGGAACTGTTTAGTGCTTCATGTTAAAGCAGTGAAAAACACAGCCCTAGCGAAGTTTTAAGCCAGTCACCCTGCTGCACAGCAAAATTAATCTTCAAGTGGATCACTCCCTCTCTCTTTAAATGAACAATTACTGATTGCTTTTAGAGGAACACCCGGTGCCTTGAAAAATCTCCAGGGAGGGAGTCAGAAAACCCAAGCACTTATTTCCCTGCTACTTAACCACTGGTATAACTTTGAGCCAAGTATTAAACCCTCTACAACTCAATTTCTCTCTCTGCCTAAGATTGGACTTGAGAGTGAACCCTAATATCCAAAGTCCATTAGCCAGGAGACTCTACTTCCCAAGGCAGTGCTTCACAGTTCCCTACCAGCATTTGCCAGGGCTACTTATTTTTCTGTGCACTTTTATTTTATAATTCCCAGGAAAAACTGAAAATCAAAATACTTGCTCAATAATGTGGAAGTCACAAAATACCCTAGCTGAGTAATGCAGTTGATTTACTATAATTTACTAACCATACGACTCTGAGCAAGCTATTAGACTCTCTGACAGTTTCTTCAACTATAATAAGGCAAATTCTATAGGCCAGGCAGCAGTCTAAATGTCTAAGTATATTAACTCATTAAAACTTTGCAACTGCAATTCTATAAGGTAGGTATTATTATTATTTAGGTAAGGAAACAGAAGCATGAGAGGTTAAATGACTTTCCCAAGGTCACCCAGCTAAGAAGTGGCAGAGCCAGGATTCAAACCCAGGCATTCTAGCTCTAGAGTCCGTATTCTTAAATGTGTGTCACATCACCTCCTGCTTTGAGACCATGGAATGGTAAGTTAGGTCCACCTCCAAGGACTGTTGGAAGGATTCAATGTATATAAGACACGGTACCTGACACACACTAAGTCTCCAATATATGAGTCAGTTTTACTATATTACTATTTTCTAGATGGATTTGATAAATATTATGCCTCTAGATAAAAATTATGAAAACTGTATGGCAACATAAAGAAACCCAACTATTATGTAATACATAGTGAATTAAAGTAAAATATAAAACAGTATTATATTCTTTCTGGCTGTGCCTATGTACAAACTATGTTCACATTTTATAAGTATATCAGTCAGTTACTGCTGCATAACAAATACTAAGCACTTACTTCTCATATGTCCATTTAGACTGAGCTTACCCAGGCAGCTTTGTGTCATGCTGCAGTCCAACTGGGCTGTGTCCTTGATGCAGACTAGACACAGGTCAGCTCCATGCATGTCCATTCCTGGCCCAGGCTAAATGCTCAGCCGCCAGCTGAGGTGAGCTCTTCTCACAGCAGTGACAGTGGTACACGAAGGCAAGCCCAACTGCCCGAGTGCACTTCAAGCCTCTACGTGCATCGTGGCATCCCATTAGCCAAAGTGTATTACGTGGCTAAGCCCAAGTAAAAGGATGAGAAAGTACTCTGCCCACTCTATAGAGCCAAACCAAGGCACACAGCCAAGGTGAACATCAACTGAACAGAGAAGCCTGCTTTCTCATGGAAGTGCAGGCAAGGAAGTAAATGTCTTTGAACAATAATTTGCTATAAAAAGGACAGTTCGAAATAGAGAAAACTCAGAAGGATGATTAATTTGGTGAGATCATGGGTATTTTATCTTCCTTTCTTTCCAAAATTACACTTACTATTTTATTGACTTTAAGATCAAAGGGGGAAAACAAAGAGAAACCTCAAGAATAACTCCTAAAAGGAAAGACCACACTTAGTAACATTCGGGTCCCCAGTGCTCTAGGTAAGTCATGGTCCCTAACCTCAAGCAACTCACAAGGTAGTGAGTGACAGTAATAATGATGTCAATGATAATTATAATAGGCAACATTTACTAAGTGTGCTATAACCCAGGTACTCTGATATGCCACTTGTATAGAGTAACCTCTTGTAATCCTATTACAAAAAGCCTATAAAGAAGCTGTTATAATCCCTTTTTATAGATAAGAAATTGAGGCACAGAGAGGTGGATGATTTAAGCAAGGTCACCCAGCTAGCATGTGGCAGAGCTGTAAAACCCACTAGGCAGTCCAGCTTCAGACCCCAAACTCAGAAGCACTTCCCTCCCCAGCCCAGTGGCCCCATCCCCTCCTAGCAAGCCCTCTCCCTATCCCTTAATTTGAGGAGGACTAGCACAAAGGGCCCCTCCTCTGGGAGGGTTGGCAAACAGAGCCTCCTCTTCCAAATGTGTACTTAACAGTCAGATCTCACAGGCAGGCATGGGCAAAGGGTGCCAGCCTTCAGGACAGAAACTGACTTTGGTAAGCCTGGAAGAGAGGAGAAAGAAGGGGGACTCAACACTGTTCATTCCCTAAGTTGACAGAGGCTGAGTGAATCCACGACGGGGGTGGTGACTCACTTTCTCCACCTGAAATGGGAGTAAAACAGTAAAACTAAGGGCCTGTTCCACAGCATCAGGGAACAAGATGAGGCAAAAGGGAACATTTCCAGATGACAAGGACTTTGCATGGAAAGTCTACCAAGGGGAGGCCGAAGGACCTTCAGCGAGGCAGGGTGGTGAAGCAGGTCAAGCAGTGGGGCAAGGCACAGATGGATGAGATGCCTCTCAAGATGCCCTAGAATTCGATGACCATTTACAATGTTACTCAGGTTGTTTTTCCATGTCCTTTGTCTTAAGGCAGCTTTCAGAATAGGCCAAACAATAGAGTACAACACCAAAGCCCATTCACCCAAATTATTTATTCCACCTTGACTGCCTAGCCCTACCCAGACCACCCCTGGGACCTGCTCTTGTGCAGCCTTGACCCTCCATGGCAGTTAAAAAGTCCCCCAAATACCAAAACAAAACACCATAGCACAGGAGCCACATCAACCCTGGCATCAAACTCAGCTATTCTGAATACAAGTACAGTATTTCATTACTCAGTAGCTTCAACTGAGAATGCAAATAAAAACCAACAGGCAACAAAGGGGCGGCATGAAAAATCAAGAAGGAAAGAGATTACTGGTTTGTTAAGTGTCTGATTCAACGCATCACAATGACCCAACTAGCTGCTGATACAAGGAATAGCCAAACGCATGCTGCAGACGGCCCTTCCAGAGAAATACCGCTGGAGGCTGCCAGCAGTTCCCTTTTCTTAGAAATAATGGCGAGTCATATTAAGCACGATAACAGGAAAATCAGAGCCCAACTCCTGCATGAAAAGTGGGTCACTCTTAACCTGAGCAGGCTGTGTCATAGTTATCTCCCGGCCAGAGCACCTGATTAACAACCTGTAAGGACCTGCAAAAATTCCATTTCACTTCAACCAATGGATTTCCAGATACACCAGCTGTCATATGACCGGTGGGAAGAAAATTAAGAGATTAAAGAGGTAGTATTTTTAATAGGGGCTTGTGATGCTCCCCCTTGACCCAGGCTCAGCACAGCATGCAGCTGCCTTCTGCCGCTGGCCCAGCCTTTGCGCTGCTCCCAGGAAGGGCCCCAGACGGTGCATCGATATTTGTGGAGGCTCTGCCACCCACTTCTCTGGTTCTTTTGTCCCATAATAAGGAAACCCTGGACAATTCCACACGGGTGGGAAAGGAACAGTGGGGGGAAGAAGCGACATCGGAGGGGCCCTGTGGTGTGTGGCATGTGGTGACATGAGGAGCAGGTCCCTGGAAAAGGCTGCAGGGGATAAAGGCCTCCAAGGATGCCATTTCCATTTAACAGGCAGCCTTTGGAATGCCTGCCTCTCCTCTGCTGGTCCCTTTGTTTTACTGCTTCCACTCTCCTTTCTGGGTAATCTTACCATAACTCCCATCAGGATGAGACCTTAAAATCAACTGTTGCGAAGGTACCACTTCTAAAGAATGCGAAGTGGGCCCCCTGCTCAAGCTAAGCTCCTGGTGGAAGACGAGGCTACATTGTGCAACTAGTGTAAGGATTTGGTTTACCTGAGAAGCAGGGCCCCTGAACAAGGGAGGGCAGTGGGGAGGAGGATAAAACACAGGCCTGCATAGACGGGCACAACGCAGAAGAGGTGGGGGGTGGCAGGACCAGTCATGGCACGGAAGACCCCGGGGGCACTGTGTGCTAAGTGCCGTGAGCCAGTCACAGAAGGGCAAATGCTGTCTGAGTCCACTGCTGTGAAGAACCTGCAGGAGGCAGACCCACAAAGGCAGCAAGTGGAGCAGCCGGTGCCGGGGGCGGGGGGCTGGGA
This sequence comes from Manis pentadactyla, assembly GCF_030020395.1. Classification (NCBI taxonomy): domain Eukaryota; kingdom Metazoa; phylum Chordata; class Mammalia; order Pholidota; family Manidae; genus Manis; species Manis pentadactyla. The sequence goes on along the minus strand of NC_080032.1, from coordinate 37,554,844 downwards.
AATGGAGAGCTCGTGGTTACTGGATACATGTTCCTCTTGGTAAATGTAATGGTTCTGGAGATGGGCGGTGGGGAGGGCAGTGATGGTTGCAAAACAGCGTGGATATACTTAATACCACAGCACTGCACAATTAAAAATAGTTAAAATGGTCAATTTCAGGTATATGCAACTTACCACAATCTTTTTTGTTTTTGTTTTTAAGGGGTGTTCTGTGGTTGAGTAGTTGTGCAGAAGACCTTGAGACCTTGTCTGGCAAGAAGCAGATACAGTGTCACTCTGCAATTCAGGGCAGAGGGCAAGGAGGGGTGGGGCACCCCGGGGCCACCAGGCCTCTCTGGGAAATGCCCTTCTGAGTGGAATCTGGACTTGGGAGCCTGGAATCTTCCCACCTGCTTGAGGGAGGGTGAATCCCTCATTGGGAACCTTCATGAGCAAACACCCTTGATTCCTACTCACCCAGGAGGTGGTGGCCCAGGGATGCGGTGACAAATGGAGCTGCCCATCCCTCAAGGAACTGCCCCAAGGCCTTTCCAGGAAAGCTGAGAATAAAAATGGAAAGTGTTAAGAGTGAAATGTGCATAACTTAGTCTTTCAGACACTGAGCAGATTTGATCCCATCAGATCACCAAAGCTGCACGCGAACCCAGAACAGACTGTGGGACCCAGGACTGCAGCTGCAGATGAACTGGGAGATGGGGCTGGGCAGTGTGCCTGGCCAGTCAATGGGGCCTAGCCCAATTTGGGCATCATTCAAGAGGGGAACCTTCCCAGGCCAACTTGAGAACCACTGCAGAGGGAGGCGCAGCCAGACGAGGAGTTGGGGCCGGTGGCTCCCCAGGGCATCCTGTTGGCTGCGGGCGAGCATCTTTTCTGCGGGTTATTTTCGTCCCTGGCCTTGTCTTGTTTTTTCCAGAGCCGCTCGTTGGCTCACAACATTTCTTCCCTGGTTTATTAAAAACCAAGATAAATCACCTAATAAATCTTTTTACGTTTTTTTCCTTCTTCAACAATTGCCAAAGTCACTAAGTCGCCTCTTTCCCACAGCAGGAAGCTAACAGAATAGCTGGTGTGTTTGTAGAAATGCATGGATCAAGACAACAAAGGGAAAAGTCTTTAATTATTCACAAGCCTCCCACTTCTGGCACTAAATTTCCTTGCCTCAGTTTGATTTAGAGGCAGAAGGATACCTGAGCAGCTAGCAACCCACACCTGCCCCCATCAGCGTGGCAATGGGGATGAAGAAAGGTTGAGAAATGGTCTTGCCTTGTTGGCTGGATTGGTACTGGGAGTGCTCCTAGCATTTCATTTTTAAAGCGGCCCTGCTCCCCACACAGATACACAAACTGCTGCTCCAGCTCTTCTTCTATTTCTTAAAATCAGTGGATCACAGAAATCTGGCATTTGAAAGGAGCTCCAGCATCCTGTGATATAGCAGCTGATTTTCATGCACACACAGGATTCTAAGGATATCTTAAAGGACATCTAGTCTGACACCAACCTTCCCCATCAGATGTCTTATAATTCACAGGAAAATCCACTTAGCACTCAAAAGTACTGTATACATACCTCCATTACTACTTTGTGCATTTAAAATAATCATTTCTTCTTAGACTTTTTAACTTTCATTTATTGCTTGAAAAGACAGTATGGTCACATGATTGGTAACTTGAAAGGGAAAAAGGACATATGGTCCTAGGCTGTTGACACCTAGCTTCCCTCCCCAGAGGCAACTACTATTATATCTTTAAGTATATTTCCTGAGATATTCCATGTATATGCACTTCAGTATATTATTTTCTTTCCTCTTTTGTACACAAAAGCTTTTATGCTGGTCTGCATCTGCACCTTAATATGTGTTGGAGATCTTTCTGTATCAAGCTTCATCTTTTTAGACATTTCATTCTTTTAGCTCTGTGGTGCTCCATTATGTGGATGTACCATCATCTGGGGATATTTTGGTAGCTTCCTATCTTTTTTATTGCAAATAGTGCTGCAATGAATAATCTTGTGCTTATGTTAATTTGCATCCTTATTTCCTTAGGATATAAGGAATTGCTGTCTCCACAGGTATGTGCATTTGCAATTTTGATAAATATTGCCAAATACCCCCAACAACTTTTTTCGCCGACAATACATGATAGTGCCTATTTCCCTACAGCTTCATCAATAATATGTTATTAAACTCTTTGACTTTTGCTGTATCTATTCATTGACCAATTTCTCTCCTGGGCTCCATCCCCTAATCAGAATGTGAGCCCATCAAGGTTCCTCAGAACCAAACATGATATTGGTACATAATAGATTCTTAATAAAAATTTGACCATGCTCACTTAAGCAGCAAATATACTAAAACTGGAAGATACAGAGATTAGCACCACCCTTATGTGAGGATAACATGCAAACTCGTGAAGCATTCCATATTTTTTTAGAGAAGAGATCTTAAATATTCTCACCACACACAAAAAAAATAGTAATTACGTGAGGCAGTGGAGGTGTTAACTAACCTTAATGTGGTAATCGTTTCTCAGTATATACGTGTATCAAATCATCATGCCGTACATCTTAAATTTACACAATGTTGTATGTCAGTTATAGCTCAATAAAGCTGGGGTAGGGGAAGGCAAATCCTTCCCATAAATAAATATTTAAGAACTACATGAATGAATGAATGAATGAATGAATTATAGGGTTCTTAAATCAAAATTAGAACCCAGGGCCCTCATTTTTTCCATTTTGAGAGCTTGGGTGTTCTGCTTTTCATTTTATTTCAAGGTAGTGCAGTCCACTTGTGCACATATCTGCAAGCTTCACAAATTCTTAGACACAGAAAATCCATTTCACCCCTCTCCCTCAACTGCCCTTGTTATTAGAGGGTCAGAACACTGAAATACTCTCTTTCAGGAATATTTTGGCCCAAACATCTGGTGAGGACTCCCTTGCTAGAGCAGAAAGTAAAATCAAATACAAAGAGCCTCAACCACCTCCTTGGAGAGCTCTAAAGCTAGAAGGCCCTTCAGAGCTGTCCCTGATAGGGAGGAAGGAGCCAGGCTTTTAGAACCCCGTGCCAGTCTTTAGATGTGGTCTGCCCGTAGGGAGGGAGAATGCCCTCAGCCACAGTGGCCTTCTTGGGTAGAGGCCATTCCAGCTGGAGGCCATCTGCCCACACAGTCCCAGCAACTGGAGGAAAAATCCTGCCTTTCTGGTCATCCAAGAGTTTTGCCTGAAATGGCAGGCAGGCTTTCTCCCCAGACTCTGCCAGATACAACCCCTTACCTTTCCTCCTTTGCATTCAGGCCAGGTTGGTACTTAAGAGGTTAACCCTAAAATAACTAGGGCTGCACACCCTCCTCCCCCACATCCTCTAGACACCCGGTAAAGTGCTCTCCCTGCTTCCTCTGCACAAAATGAATCGGCATCGAAAGCACTGGAGAAGCTGTAGGAAATCAACTCTGGAGATGAAGCGCCAATCTGCGGCTGCTAGTTTAAGGGGGAACCATGCCAAAAGCAGAATAGGGCCGTGTGGGGAAATGGAAGACGCTCACTCTCCCGAGCATCTGGTTCAGAGAGCAGAGAAGGTGTCCCACTGTCCTCTGAATGCTGGCCCTTCCCAAAAGGAACACTCCCATAAAATCAAGCTGCCTGGCCTTGATTCTGGGCCAGATACAATGTCCAAACTCAGAAGGACTCTAGGATAGGGGACGTGTAGGGGTTAAAATCTCTGGGAGAGTGCAGCCCCTATCAGCTTGGACTTGAAAGTTGTAAGTCTTGGCCACAAGACAACTCTCAAAATTATATTTTGGTTTCATTGCTGGTCCTGTTACTGTGACCTAGTTATGATCTGGAGCTTTAAGATCTGGATAAGGTGTGCTTAAATCCTGTGCACACCCCCAGGAAGCCAGAGCCCTGCCTAGGGTTCTGCAAAGAGGACCTAAGTGCTCAAAGTCATCCCACCTTCTTCCTCTATTCGTGGGTTATCTCACCGCTCTAGACCGTACTGACCCATGCATGAAACTGAGCCCCCCCGCATGTCCAGCAATTAAAATCTCACACAAGGCACTGTGGCTCCTTATAGGCATGACTGAAAGTCTAGAAGGGCAGGGAGAGAAGGGATTGTATTACAGGGACCCAAATAATTTGATAGAACCCTGTACTCATTTGCTAGGGCTGCTATGGCAAACACAACACACATAACTCCAGAAACGGATTTTCTCATAATATTGAAGATTTGAAATCCAAGACCAAGGTGTGAACAGGCCTGGTTTCTCCTGAGGCCTCTCTCCGTGGCTTGCAGGGGCTGCCTTCTTGCTGTGTCTTCATGTGGCCTTTCCTCTGACTGTGTCCTGCCTATGCCCCAATCTCCTCTTCTTGTAAGGACACCAGTCATATTGGATTAGGACCTGCACTAATTGCATTTTAACTTAATTACTTCTTTAAAGGACCTATCCCCAGATATAGTCACATTCTGAGGTACCAGGGGTTCTGGCTTCAACACATGAATTGGTGGGGAGAACACAATTTGGCCTATAACGATCCCTAAGCTTGTCCATTCTTAAATTGCCAACCCTTGTCTGTACAGACAATAAATATTTTAAGTCTGCAGGCTATGTGGTCTCGGTCCCAACTACTCAGCTGTGCAGCATAAAAGCAGACATACATATGTAAACAGATGGGTGCAGCAGTGTTCTAATAAAACTTTACTGATGGACACTTAGATTTGAATTTCATATAATTTTCACAAGGCACAAAATATTATTTTGATTTTTTTTAACATTTAAAAAACATTTAGCCATTCTTAGCTCAAGGGCCCTAGAAAAACAGACAATGGGCCAGATATTTTTGGCCAGAGGGCTGTGGCTACTGGACAATGGCTCCCTGCTTCTCTTCTGCCTCACCTCCCTTTCCTTTCACACCTCTCAGGACTCATGCTGCTCCCCACCAGGCTCAGCAAGGTCATTTCCAACACAAAGACAGTTTCCTTCCTACTAGGAATTCAGTCGCCAGCTGCCAGATAATAAATTATTTAGGTCTGATACCTCATCTTGATTAAAGGAATGTCTTTTTCTCACTGTTGTAGAACCAGCAAGACAATGACTCATGTTTTACAACTAAATAACTCATCATGTGCACTTTTATAAAGAACACAAGTGTTTTCTGGGTGCCAAACACTGTGCTCAGGACTCGGCAGAACCATTGAATTTATACAGGAAGCCCATGAGATAAATATTATTATCTCCATTTTTCAGACAAGAAAACTTGGGGTCAATAAAATTGAGTAAATACCTTGAGATCACACAGCTATCGAGTGACAGCAGCAAATCTGAGGCCCGAAGCCCGACCGTCTCCTAATTCAGAAGCTTAGCCAATAACGCTACACTGTTTCTAAATGTTCTCTTCCCCATGAGCACTGTGCATTGTAGATATTGGGGTGTCAGAGAATAAGAATCCTGTGGCAGAGGCAGCAAATTCTCCACCCAATATCCACCTCCTACTTCCTTACTAATGCACCCTCAATTCTATTCATGGAGAACAATATGCCCAGCCAGAAAGGCACATTTACCAGCCACCCTCAACCAAAGAGACATAAGCAGTAGTCATTAGATGGTGTCTTCTGGGAAGTCCTTTAAAAGAGAATGCCTTGCCTGGTAAGCACCCTCTCCCATTCTTCTGCCTGAGATACAGACTTGAGAGCTGGTGTCTTGGCAACTATCTTGAGCTCCTGTAAACATAAGGATCATGCCGTAAGAATGCATAGAGTGGACTTCTGGAAACCTGAGTCTCCATTCATGGAGCTGCCACATCAGCCCTCAATTCCCCACCTCAGGATTTCTCTTTAGGTGAGAAAAATAAAATCTTTAAGAATTGTTTTAAGCCACTACCTTTCTGGTCTCTATTACTCATTGCCAAAACAATTCCTCGCTGATAGGAGCCCTCTCTGACCCTCACTCCCATACTATCCTTGGAGGACTTGCTCTTTAACATCACACTCTACTAGTTTTCTTACTTAAAGAGAGTTAGAGAGCCATGCTGGCTGGCATTACCCTGCCCTATGCCCTAATATGTGCCATTGTACAGACTCCTCATCCCTGTCTGTCAGCTGAGTATGGTCACGTGTGGCCACTGGCTCCTGACCAGGTCAGAGAATTTATTACTGAGTTCCTACCTGGACACTGACTCCAGACTCCTGGCCTCCCTAAAGGACTGAACCTAGGGTCAAGAGGACCCAGTGGTTAGCATCTGTCAATACTCCCTTCTCTTATATAGTTCTTTACAGTTTACAAGCATGTTCTGAGCAATATTTCTTTTCTTCTCACAACAACTTTGACCAATGAACAGGGACAGTGCTGATTTGTGTCCTCATTTAAGAGCTCAGGAAACTAGAGCATAAAGAGGTTAAGTAATTTACCCAACACACAAAACCAGGAAGCAAACTCAGCCCTCTGTCTCCAAGGTCCCCACTCTTTCCAATAGGCCAGTCACTCCCAAGAGACTTCATAAATTCTAATGAGAGAAGCCTGAGATACCACTCGGTTCAGGCAGCCTCTCCTGAAGCAAATTGGACTGACCACCAACTGCCCCTCTCTACCCAACACCTGAATTACTCATCATCAAAAGGTTGATCTACTCACCTGAATCAAGTGAATGACTACATGGTGTCAAAAAATCAGTTAACACCATCTGTGTCCACTACACATCTACTCTCTGTGATAGGCAATGTTTATGTAAACAAACACTGATAAGTCTGTCAGCACCCAACAGATGAATCGCATATGTGAGAACAATGGCAGTTGTTTCACTGTTGCTCTGAATATGGTAGAAGACAGTGACAAGTGAGGCTGAGAAGATATGAGGAGAAATTAGCACTTCCAAATTAGGCAGAAGAGGCTTCTTGGGGGAGACAGTGTCAGATGCTGTTTAATTCAGCAGTGAAACAAGTTTAGGATCATAAGTGCCAGTTCAAACAGAGGCAGAAGTGGAAAAACAATACTAAGAGCTACCATTATAGTTGCACAGTGCTAGACAGAGTTTTTAAGTGTATGAAAAATAAATTGGCTCTGGTCAATGTAAATACAAAGGGAATTTGCTGAAAAGATACTGGGTAACTTGCATAATTGCCAAGAATTTTGGAGGACCAGGATCTGAAAATAGACAGGAATAAAGAGATGCTAGGCAACCAGCAATTCTCAGAATCCCACCATACGACTAGTCTAGCATTGGACACAGTGTATCAGTTAGCATTTCTATAATGATGCTGTCTAACAAACAACCACAAATACACAGTGACATATGGTAACAACTATTTGCTGCTCATCTATACCTGGGGCCCCTCAGAGGCTGATTGGCAGTGCCATAATATTGATGGAGCCCATTATGAGGCTCCAGGTTGGTCAGCTGTTGGCTTTTCTAGTCTGTCCTCATCTGGGGTGATTCGGATGACTCAGCTCTGCTTCACATGTCTCTCATCCTCCAGCATGTCTACGCAAGGCATATTTTCATGGTAATGGAGGAGCAAAGAATTGCAAAGACACAAAATGCCTCTTAAGATCTAAGCTCAGAACTGTCAACATCATCACCTTATTGCCCAAAGCAAGTCACAAAACCAGCTTTGCTTTAAGGAATGGGAAAACAGACTCTGCCTCTTTAATGAGGGAACTGAAAAAACCCACAACAAATGGTCAAGTACAGGGGGCTGCAGATTGGGACCACTGATGCAATCATTCTACCACTCATAGGAAACCACCACTAGTACCTTCTGCCAGTTCTTCTGAAACCTGACCTGGCCTCCGCCACCACCTGTGTGGATTCTTCCTTGCTTCTTTGCATCCCAGCTCCACATTCAGGCTTCCAGGCAAGTATGTCAGAATAACTGGGACTAAATCAGGGAGTTGTACACCAAAGGCACAGAAATACTGAGAAAGCGAGTATCTCAGGTTGTTTCTCTTTCTTAGGAAGAGACATGTTCTGTCTCCCACTGAGACATGAAGTGCAGAAAACCTGAAACCTAAAAGTTCAAATATAGCCAAATATCTGGTTTCCTTTAAAACCAGCTGATGTTTGTTGGGATATATTACAGAATGTCCATAGTTCTTCACCCCTCCTGGTACCCATGCCCCTTGCCACACAGCTTGCTGTGGCTTCCCTCTGTGGGTAGGGCAACCCATCTCACTCTTTGACACTCAATCATTCCTCTGCTCATGCCAGCCCATGCTATGTTAGCAGATGTACCATAGGCAGAGGCTTGCAATGAGCTTGTACATCAGAACTTGTTCTCATAACTCTGCCATGGGAACTACCATGGGAACATGCCCAGGCTAGGCTCACAGAACAAGAGACACATAAACCAGGGATGTTCCCCAGTTGTTTCAGCCTAGGCCAACCAGCTGACAGCTACACAAGCCACAGACACATGCACAAGCCCAGCCTAGGTCAACAAATCCACCTAGTGACCCCAAGCAGACCCCAACCCATAAGCAATAAACACTTACAGCAATTTGCCCCCGAGGTTTTGTGGTCATAGTTACAAAGCATTATTGTGACAATGGATAACTGATACTCTGTCACCAGTTTGCATGTAAACAAGTCCGTTTCATTCTCAACCTACAAATCGGACATTAGAAACTTCATTTGCATGGAGAGTTCAGGTCAACTGTCCAAGGCCACCCAGGCTGGTTTGATAGTGGTTTCCCTACAACAGAAGCCACTCTCTGCTTAACTTAAACCTGGAAAATAGAAAGAAGTTAGTTCATGACCCTGACCTGAACTTCTGGGACAGCTTCTCCTCACCTTGTCTGAGCCAAAGGGGCCTCCAAAATGAGTCAGGAAGACTTGAACAATAACCAGGGAACTATTCCAAGGCTAATCCCACACAAGTGAACCCTGGGAACAATGCAAGGTCATCCCCTGTCCTAGAAAGCTCTTGAAACAAGAGAACCACCAACAAGGACCTAGAAATACCTAAATCATTTGTGTTTTCTCCTTGTAACTGGCTCAGCTATAATAGGATTTGATCTGCCCCCTATTCTTAAAGGGCTAAGAGTGCTCAATCAATACAGAGAACTCCATAGAACTAAGCTAGAACCACTGATGAGTGTGTTGTGACAACTGTCAGAATGCCCCCCACACAGTTGGTGCTCATTAGAAAGTGGGCTTCTCCCTTGCCCTCCCATCTCATACTTATGGTATCATATTTAAGGAATCATGTCATCAGGTCTTTTTACTTCTGCAAATCACAGCTCTTGGGTCCTGACAGATGCAAAGTCACACGTTGGCTCAACATACATGCAACAAGTCTACTACATATTATGTGCCAAGAATACAGGGACCTGGAGCTGATCTCGAGAAACTAAGAATCTAGAGTGTAACAAAAGTTCTCAGAACTAGATTTAATTACTGACCAACGATGACATAACCAGAGTGCCACGTGAGCTATCACAAGCACCACATTTGAAGAAAAACAATGAAAATGTCAAATTTATGTTATGGCAAAAGGTGATTTTATTCATTTAATTGCTATTAAAGGCTATAATGGCTGACTTTCAATTTTTGTAAAGAAAAAGATACTATTTTAATTTCTTGCATTGATGACTATATTATAAATTTTCCATTTTTCATACATAAAAGCTGAAATCTATTAGCTTGGATCCACATCTACTTTTGCCTAAGTCTATAAAACTAAAAATCCCGCATAATAGCTGAAAATACAAACTTCATAATAACATAAAAACTAAATTTATTCATTCACTTAAACTCTACTGAAGACATCACAAATTATTATTTAAGTGTCTTAGGAGATAAATAGCCTGAAAAGGTAAAGGCTCTTTTTCTAGGCAACTCCTGCCTGCAATGCCACATTTTTAAGAAAAACTGGCAGGAAGTTCAAGGAACACCAGAAGGTCAAATCTAATGAAAGAGTTGCAGCAATAACAAAGTTGAACGGCCAAGAACACCTTAGCCTGATGGCATGCAAACACCAAGCCACACTGGACAGTAAGACCCTGGTGTAGGATCCCTGTCACCTCATCCCAGGGGTTGTTCTCAAACCAGTGGGAGAGCCATCATCTCAATCCTTGCTTTCAAAGTCTTTTATTTGAAGAGGGAGTCCTGTCTGTCTAGGCCTGTGCTCCCAAGGCAACCCCTATCTCAGACATCATAGATTTGCATCCACAGGACTGATTCTTCATCAAAATGGCCAGCTGCTGAGCAGCAGGAAGGAAGCAGGGTTCTGAGGGTATGAGAGAGAAGAAGCTTGAACTAAGAAGTTCTGAGGATGCAGAAGAGGGAGCCCGGGATAGCTGGGTGGGTGAGGCAGGCGTGAGTGTGATTCCATCAGCTGGGCATGTGCCCTCAGGTAGCAGGAAGGTCCCATGTGTCTACGAGGTGGCAGGATGGGGTAGGATGGAGACCGTGTCCAGCACATCACAAGGGCTCTACAAATGACTCTGCGACAAATTGTACATGTTACTGCATTGGACTAGCTGTGTAGGCTGCAGTTATTCTGTCCATAAGGTGAAACCCACAGTCAAAATTACCCTTGAAAATCTATCCAGTTGCTCATGAAGTATAAGGATTTTTCTCCCTGCTGTCCTGATAGCTAGATTTGTTGCAGCCAAGGTTACTTGCTCCATATTGGAAACCAATGTGCTGGTACCCCTCCCAGGAAAACATGACAGGCAGGTTTTCCTCCAGAGATGGAACCTGTGACTATTTCTTCAAATAAGTGCCAGGTGAGCAGCTGGCTTGTGTTAGACGTCATGTTGTAACAGATACTACCTACCTTTAAAGACTAATAACACAAGAGGTACATATTATGAGAGGTGTGGAGGGACTCAGGCCAAGGAGGAGAGAGCAGATTTACCTCTGTGACAGTACACCCAGTCCTGGATAGAAACTCACAAAGCAGAATGTAGACAGAATAGACCACACTAATTAAAGACATTTTCCCTTTTCTAGATGGGTGGAGGGTGGTAAGGTTCATATACTTGAATTTACACAAGTTAAATTAGCATATGATGCAACTGAGCCATGCTTTTAATTTGCCTGGAATCACACCGTCCCGTACAGCAGCCTCTAGAACTGGGATATGCTATAGGTATAAAATACACATTGGATTCTAAAACATGCCAAATACCTCATTAATAAGTTTTTTTACCGATGACATTTTGAAATTATAATACTTGATTATATTGGTTATTGTATTTAATCTCACTAAAATTAATTTTACCCGTTTCTTACTTTGTTTAAACTTAGCTACTGGAAAATTTTAAATGTGGAAACTGAGTAACAGAGAGACTAAGTAACTTGTGGATTCTCTTATCTTTCCACTGGGTAGCATCAGCCTTGACAAAAGGCCTAGATTTTGTTTGTAATTACCCTAGAATGACACTGCATTGCTAATACATGTGACACTTGATAAAATTATTTCAAAACTGTCCCTTTTCTTTAACAATCCAACTAGATTTAAGAAATTATTGGCTCAAACTACCACTACATTTAAGCTGTGAATCCAGGACTCCCCAATCAATTCTATCTTAGCAGGACTAATCAAGTCCCCGACACTCTCTGTAAACATACAGCATTTATATATTACAGAATCTTCTGTAGACCTTCAAGTCTGAACTCAGAATTCAGTGAAACTACATTAATTTCTAAAGTTTTAATTTCTTTTTTTTTGCTAAATATCACATATTATATTCACATATATAGAAATTACTTTTTGTTCCAACATTTTATTATATGCCATAAGAAGAGGAAATTGCTCAACATGGACTCCAGCAGATTGATTGTACCATTTGAAGTGAATAGAATGGAATCCAAGCCATAGGTGTGCCCCTCATTACATTGTCCCATTGTCTAAATGCAAAGGGTGCAGAGCGATCTTCGTGGCAAGGAGGAGAAGCCAGAGGAGAGGTTGGGAGGTAGCCAAATGCTGATTCCTCCACCTGAAAGAACGCACCTTGCATCTTCATTATTCTACTTTCCAACAAGAAAGGGCTCCTAGATGACATGATAATGTGAACCAAATTTATCTGCTGCAAAAAAAAATATTAAATAGATGAAACAAGTAGCTCAAATGACAACCTTAGCTGTGTGTGGCTGAAGCACCTCTATAATCATTCTGCTCTTCACACTTTTCACTAAGGTTTTTAAAGGAACTCAATAATAGATTTTTTTACCTGACAGTTCTCTTGTAGGAATTAAGACGGCTTTCAACTTCTTTAAAAGTTTTTAACCTCTTGAATACTAAGCAGAAAAGATTATTTCATGAGGGAAGACACAGTTGAAAGCCATTGGTAGGAAAAATACAAGTACTATCCAAAAAAAGATATACAGGTGGCAGTTGGGTCAGCTGTACCAGCTGGATACAGTGTGTCAAGGACCTGTTGTCCCTAGCATGGCCTTCTCTGAAAGATATCTTTTCATTCCAAACTCCCTCATTTATAGCAGATAATTTCAGTGTCCCCAGATCTGATAAATTTTTACCAGTTTCTGCTCCTGCCTTCAGCATCGTCCCACTACCACCTACAGGCAGCCCCTGAAGAACTTTGGAAGAAGATCCTCCTCAGATGGCCGGAGCCCACTCTGCCCACGTGCACAGAGTTGAACATGCCCAGGTATTTATGTGCCCCCATTTTTTATTTTTAACCAATGACTCCTGGGTATGGGAGCCTTCCTTGGCTAGGGACAGCTCTGAGGCAGAACTTCCTCCCTCAAAGCTGCCTGTGGAATGAGCCCCGGCACTGCTCTGCAGGCCTCCGTCTGTGGTCACACAATTGCTTGGCCTCCCCTCCTTCCCTGTCCTTTGTATCCAACCCCTTGCTGGGTCCTCCTTGGAGCATTTCCTTCACATATTACTTGGCACCAAGATCCATAGCTCAGAACCTAAGATACTTGTGAACCACAGCCACCCTTAAAATCCTAAACTCATTTGCCACTACTTCTAGTTTTTATCCTCAAGTCCAGCTACACATTGAATTACTTACACCATTCCCCAAACGGATTCCACTTATCCCACCCTCTTGCTTTCATATCTATAGTCTTTGCTATGTAGAAGTCTCTGCCCGTCCCCCCACTTTCCAAAGGGACCTTCCTTGGCTCTCCCAGTCCTGTGCACACATTGCTACGAGGGCACAGACATGGCTCTGAAGCTACACTGCCTAGGTTCAAACCCTGGTTCTGCTACTTCTAACTGGGTGACCTCAGACAAGTTACTTAGTCTCTCTTTCACTCAGTTTCCACATCTGGAAAATGGATATCAAAGTCACATTTATATGCAAAGCACTTACAGATGACTAGTTCATGGTAAATGTCAGCTAGTGTTTTTGTATTGTGATTATTTGTTTATGAGTCTATGAGTCTGTTTTCATTATATGCTCCTCAAGGGCAGAAGTCATATCATATTCATCTTGATAAATGTGCATTAAATAAATAAACACACTCCACTAAAAAGCAGTTCTCTTGAGAAGGGTAAGACTTTAAATTGGTAGTGTCAAATCCTTTAGGACTCCATCATTTGAATACCACCTTCACAATTTTTCCCTTACAGCCTATACTATTATTTACTCAGTATGTTTCTTTAAGTTGACTTTATAGCAATCATTTTTTTAACTTGACTTTATGCTAAGAAATAGAATATACGAAATCACAGGTTTAACACGTTAGTTGTGGTTTTTTCCAATATTCATTAAAATAAATATGCAACCCTTAAAATAAAATTTGTTCATCTGTATGCCCCTATTGGTATCCCCATCTCCCTTTGGAAAACTGCCTCAGAAAATTGGCAACCAGTCAACAGATGCCCAAAAATGCACATGGAATTTGGATAAATACCAGAACAGCAATAAATCAGTTAACAGGACCTTGGAGCAGATCACTCTCTATTCTGAGCTGATATTCATTCACTCAAGGACCTTTGACCCTCAGCTGCTTTTAGCTTAGTTCTCAGGCACGGAAGACATTTTACACATTCTGCCTCATCAGGCTAAGGAGGGCGGGCCTCTGAACACCAAAACACCAGGCCCCTAAACTATTAAAAGTAAGGTAGCAGGGCTTCAGGATAACAAGCACATGAGGACATGAGTCCATGCCACTTCCTGCCTTGCCTATACGTGTTTCCTGTAGGAGGTGAACTTGAAACCGAAAGAATTAACAAATGGAGAATGGAAAATCTGCCATCCCATTAGGGACAAGGCCTGGTAGAAACTAAATGCAGAAGGACAAGGGCCCCCACACCTCCCTTCATTTTAGGAAGGCTTATCACGGGCACACCAGTCTTTCCATCCACTTAGAGAACCCACACTCTAGAATTTGCCCAGAGTATCTGCCTTCCATCAAGTGTCAGCTGAAATGTCACTTATTGGGAGATGCTCTTTTTACTCTCATGTAGATCCCCTGCCATACTCTCTGTGGCCTACCGTTCTTTTCTTGCACAGGAGGCCTGCAGTTTGTCATTATGAATGAGCTGTCTTCCCTACCAGGTTGCTCAGGGGAGGACCATATGATTGTTCACTGTATACACCTGCACAAAGCCTGCATCAGAATAGATGCTCAATAAATACTGCTTGCATGAATAAACAATGATTACCGGTTTCTTCACTGCAACACTTTTAGGTGCTAACGAGCATCATCAATCTCTAAGAGAATGATAAAATATGAGTGTTCCCAAACTAATTTGCCTCTCTGCAGAAGACGTATTAATGTTCCAGGGAACAAGGTTCTATAGAACACAGTTTGGAAAATCCTGGGTAAGGAAAAGTGAAAGAAGAGAGGGTTCCTAGAAGTCAGAGCTTCACAGAAATCTAGGTCAAATAAAAAATAACAGCACTCACTTTCAGGGGTCCTTAGAAAAGAAACACCATGAAAGATTATCCTGCTTCTCATCATAATTGTGTAAATCTCCCAAACCTTGTTGTGAAGATTGATCCATCATTGAAAATGACCAGAGGAACTTCACAGACTCCAGAACCATTGATGCAAAAATAAAAGAAGACGTGAATCCTCAGCTACCATCACTGTGAAAAAGCAGCACTTTGGAGGGTCTACATCACTATCATCAAAAAAAAGTATCATTAAAAAAAACTGAGGCATTTTCCTGAAATCACTGCAAGTACAATAGAATAGAATTACCCACCATATCAGTCACAAAAAAGGGCAGAAATAAATGGTCTGTCAGGAGGCTGCTAGAAACCAGTAGCATTCTGGTTACTAGTGCTGGGTAACAAACCATCCCCCAAAATACTGGCTTAAAACAGCAACAGCCCTGTATTTGGCCACAGTCTGCAATTTGTGCAGAACTCAGTGAAGAAAGTTCATCTCTGTTTCATGCGGCTTCAGCCTGAGCAGTCTGACTGTGGCCAGAAAGACATCTTCAAGTAAGCTCACTTCCATGAATGGTAAGTTGGAGGGGTGTTGGGAGCACTGTCAGGGCTGTGGGCCTGGGGCCCCAGTTGCTGTCTGCGTGAGACTCTCCATGGGATTGTGGGATGCTTGGGCTCCTCCACAGCCTGGTGTCTGGGTTCCACGCATGAGTGTTCCATGCACAGAAGTGCATGGCCTTCCCTAATCTAGCCTCAGAAGTCACAAAGCATCAAAGCATCATTTCTGCTACTTTCTATTCATGGAAGCAATTACAAGCCCACCCCGATTCAGAGGGAAGGGAAGTAGACTCCATGCTTGATGGGGGAATGGCAAGATGCTTGAAGAGCATGTAAGGTGAGAGAGATGGTTGATGCCATCTTTGGAAAAAATGCCACCATAAAAGGATGTAGAGAAGGAATCTTTTTTTTTTAAAGGAAAACCTTTTTAAAAACACAACTCCTCTCTGAGTCTTCCCTCATTAGGGAGGGAGGAAAGACAGATGTCAATATGTACCAAGACAGAGTAGGAAATCTGTTGCTAAAACTATGGAGACTTGAGCCTGGAAAACCTACAGAGGGCGGCCAGGAGCAATGAGACCCCTCCTTGGCCGAGTGACCTGCAGACCTAATGAAAGTTGAAAACAGTCATTGTTCAGGGAACATCAAACCGCCCAAAGTGCAGGTAAAACCAAACAAAAACAAAAATAAAACCAGTCCTTCCACCTGCAGAAAATCCCCAAGGCTGGCTAGCATTGCTGGTTTGAAGGCACAGGCTTTCAGATTAGTCCCTGATTTCCTGGAAGAATCCCAATTTCAAATATTTTGTCACCATGACAATCCTTATCTGAGCCTTGAAATTTAAGTAGGATTTAAATATTCACCAAGCAAGACAAGCAAACAACTGACAACAAGGAGAGGGGAAGGGAGCAGACAAACAAAAAGCAATCACTTTTCTCTTTTCTCCTCTTCTGCTCGAAGGGTCTGAAGACACATGCTTTGTGAAAGAATCCAGCACAAAGTAGGCCCTGAATAAATTATTTATAAACACTAAAGATTTCTCCATGGGCCTTAAAATTTCCACATTATACAGTCTTTCCTTTGGCTAAGTCAATGTGGCTGACCCAGAGATGCACCACTAAGATATCTCATTAAGAAAGAACTCTCGGCACAGTTTCACAGAGTGTGGCAACGTCCTTAGAGTCTGCCTCCACTTCCGTGCCAAGGCTGTGCTCTTCTTAGGGGGACCCCAGGTAATGACTGAGCAAGACAGTGGTACAGGGTCTGGCCATTTCCACCCAGCACAGGACTCCTGCAATAGGCAATCTTTGCTCTGGGGTTCTCCAAGGGGCTGGCAGAGGCTTTATCTGACCTGCATCATGGCCCAGCCACTCCCACTGTGCAGCCCTGCTTCGTACTCTTTGCTTTCACAGGTATAACCCGCCAATAAACTTTTGCACTCCCAGCTTCATCTCAGAGTCTGCTTCCCCAGGAACCCACCCTGGATAGGCAGTATCCTCAAGGCCAATAACCCAGCGTAAGAAATCCAATAAACCACTCCTAGCCTCAAGCATCTTGGGTAAACATTGTGAGACTGGGACACAGCGCAGGTACATTTTGATGGAGAAAGAGTAGAGGCAAGAGAAGTTTGGACTGTTTTCATAGCATTAGAAGCCAAGAAGGAGGAGATTATAGATAAAGCTTATAAGATGCTGTAATCTTCAGGGCAATCTTTTTGGTCTGGTCCTGAGCAACTCTCACCCCTGCCAAGCAAATCTCACTGTGGAATAAGACTGTCTTTGGTCCCCAAACTTTTCCCTGAGGTAGCTGAAATCTATAGACCTTAAATATAAAGCTGAATAATGCATCTTGACAATAATATACCATTCACTTTCAGGGACAAACTTTATATTTAAAGTGTAGCTATATGACTGGGTTTGAGCTAGCATGTTTAAAGGGTCTTACTTGGGCCTAGGGTGTTTGGGTCCTGAATGTTCAGCCATCCTTGGTAAGGATGAGACCTACACTGCCCTGGCCCTAAAAATAGCAAGGACTGGACAGCAGTCCCTCAGTGCAGCCTAAGTGGTAAGATGCACAGCAAGGCAATGGTGCCCCTGCTGCACCTGCTGAGACCCTCTGGGGCGGCCTTTTCTCTCTGGTTAGCAAAGGCAGGACCCCAGGATTTGAAAGAACCACACCCTGGGGATCAGCGAGCCTCACACCAAGGCACAGAGCAGGAGTGTAGCCAGCTGACAGCCTCCAGCTGATAACGTTCTTCAGTCCCAAACCACTTTGCACTCCCATTTGGGGCAAATGTTCTTCCTCTTTCTTCCCTGTCTCACAATCTCAGAAGGCAGCATTAGTACTTGCTTTTGTCTTATCCATTTCCTAAGAATCTACCTGAAAACCAACTCATTTAAGGTGGGGAATCTACATCCAGTTTCTTTCCTACCCTTGGAACTAGAGGCTTAATCTCTAGTCAAAGTAATGCAAGAGTCACAAAGAAATTCTATGTACTGCAAAGTATGGCTGTTGCCTTGCAAGGCAAAGGAGGCAGGAGAAAATAAGGGCAATGCCACCTCCGGTTACACAGTCCAGTGCCTAATCAGCCAACGACCTAACCAGCAACTCAATATACATGTTCCTCTACCTCGTCTTTTTCTTCCTCTCTAACAGGGGGTCATGAGCAGAACTATCTTTCTTGGAAGAGCTATGAGCAGGGAAGGTTCTTTGATCAACCACTTTAGTGCAGAATATGAATATATGTGCCTAAATGTAAACATATCCTGATGTTCTTATGACATAGTCCCCCTTGTAGGATAGACATATTGTTCAAGACACCCCCATTTACAGTGGATTCAAACAACTCCAGAGAATCAGAAGCCACTCAATGATGCTTCTTCTTCCAGTACAGTGTTCTGTGATGGACTCTTCCAAGAAAGGATTGTGTACAAGGACCAGATTAGGCAAAATGTCTGCGTAAAAGGAAATAGGGAGTGATCTAGAGAAGGCTGGGAGAATCATCAGCTCATGGTGCAGATGTGACTCCAGGGGAGAGGAGAGAGGGAGAGAGGCATCACAGATTACTGTGCAGTCAAAGGAAGGTTTGGCACTGCTCTCTAGGAGTCCTTGAGCCAAGTTGGCTAGCAAAGGAGCCCCCTGCTTCCCAGAAATGGGTCCACCTTAGGATCCCACCACACACAGTCACTGTGGGGAGCAGCCCATGGCGGTGACCTCAGCACAAACACAGGCCAGTTCTCAGAGTGCAGCAGTGGAAGTCTCAGTAAATTATACATCCTGTTCACACTTATGGCCACTCATGACTGTAGAATTGTCACCCTTATTTGGGACCTCCTTGCTGGACGACATATATCCTATTATCTCTGGCATGACCAAATAGTTTGCTTTGGTCATTGAAATATAAGCAGAATTGAAAGGTGTTGCCTCCATATAGAACCGTTAAGAGCCAGTGGGGAGTCACCATGTTCTTTTTCCTCTTCTTCAACAACCAGCAATGTCCCTGGCAGAAGCTACTTCATTAGCCTGAGTCCTGAGATAAGGAGGATGACATGGCACAGAGCCACAGCTGACCCATGGTCACATAGTACAAACAAGAAAGAAACCTCAGTTGTTCCAAGCCATTGAGATGGTGAGTCCTAAAAAAAAGAAAGACAGATTATCCTGACAAAGGAGTTCAGAAAATTATTCTTTTCTCCACCTGCCTTTCTCTATACTCCTACTGCCACAGGCAATAAGTTGGGCTTTTTTATTGTTTGTTAGTTTTCTCATCAGCTAGCACTATTAAGAAAAATGCTTGTTTTTATGTCCTGAATGGAATATATTTAAAAGAGAAAAACATAGGCATCTCGGTGATGCTTGGAATTTCTGTGATAGAGAATACACTTTAGAGCACTGCCATGATAGATTCCTCTTTGGAAACTTTTCTTAAAATACATATCCTGCATCGTTCTGTGTTTTCATCAATCGCTTTCCATTTTATAGCATAATTCTTTTTTTTTCCCTCTTTCGCAAATCCTTTGCAAAAGTGGATTCAAGGAAATAAAACTACATATAAGAACTTAATGTTCTGGATGAATTTATACAACCTCAGATGAACAGGAAAAGAATCCTGACAGGTGACAAAGGATTCATAAATACAAATTCATTTGGGCATCTGTTTTCTCTATTGTAAAATAAGAAGGAAGAAAGGAAGCACCCAGTAGATGCTGATTTAGAGCAGCTCAATTGGCCACCCACTTCCCCGCTAAACAGCGCCAGCAGTCTGGTGCTGAGGGACTGCCTGGATTTGATGTATGACCTTCTCTGCTTGCCAAAGATGCAAGGGGTTTGGAAACAGTGTAAGGGATTCCTTTTGATTTAATCATGGATGAAATAGACTTTGCAAAGTTTTGGCAAGAAAGCAGGCAGAAATTTGTGGGAAAGATATTTCTGAGGATGCTGGTCTCTAGCTAAAAATAGAAACAAGGCAGAATGCTGGCTAATTAACATACCTAATTATAGGGATTTCTTACAGACAAATGCTCATGTCAACTTGTCTCTTGTCATAATGGTCATTGCTGGTTTCCAGTCAGAAGAAATAAGAAAATTACACACAGGAAGCCTGAAAATGACTGTCAAAAAGGGAAGTCGGTGAACACACCGGCAGGTCTCTTGTGCTGGGATAACGTGCCAGACAATTTCAGGTTGAAGTCCACCCATCCTGTCCCCTGACTCTCCTCAAATCTGCAGACAGATTCCTTGGTCACTCTGGATACCAAATACATTTGGTTTCTCATAGAATCAGTGGAGTGAGCTCCCTTTCAGGCTTCCAGCTATAGTAAGATATTCCAACTGGTGGAAATCAATCCAACTGAAGTACCCTTGAGCACAAATCAAATGAGACTAGACTGCAATTGAGGAAAATTATAGTCATAACTTTGCTTTAGAAGCTAAGTTGGCTTTCTCTCTGCATGATCTCTGAAAATGGTATGGATGATGTCAGCTATCAGCAGCAAAGCAGGTGCCAGAACATATTTTTGCTAAAGAGAGTTATTAAAATGTCTTTATCTATCTGTGGTGTGTCTTCATCATTAAAAACAAAAGAACAGAGGGGAAAACAGTAAAGTCGGGTCATATTCAAGAAGTTCCAGGCCTGACAGGTGCTAGCAATACTATTAATGCCAACATTTAGAGGGGTCCTGAAGTGTTCTGTCAATCAATACAAACACGCCATGATGCAGAATAGCTAAAAAGGTTACTTTCCATAAGCAGCTCTCCTTCTGGGTTTCCACAGTCCATTTCTGTATTTTATTGTCCTGTAACTGAGCATATCAAGCAAGGTTTCTGACACGTCCATACTTACATCATCATAGAAAGTGGTTCAAGAGGGCACCATGGACACCACCTCATAAATATCCATCCACTCACCCACCTTCCACTCCAACATGCTCAGCCCATCATTTCACAGATGAGGAAAACTGAGGCCCTTGAAGGTCAAATGAGTCATCCAAGGTCACACAGTGAGTTAGAGACAACCAGAATTAAAATCTAGGACCAGGACTATTTCTTGTCTTGTTGTTCATTGGAGGTTTAAGGGTTTTTTTTTTAATTTTTTCAGAAGTGAGTAGCTTATGAATTATAAATAAATCAGAAGCACTCACACCAAATCTCCCAAAGGTAACTCAGTACATGATGCCTCTGCTTTTAAAATGCAATTAAAAGGCAGTACATTCCTGGAAACAGATGTTGTAAAGCTGATCATCCTTCAGCAGCCCAGGCAAGGCTCAGCCAAACATGGGAAACGTGGGAAGAAACCATCACACAGACCAAGGACTGTGGAAGGAAGGGATCTAGGGATGCGTTAGAAAATATCAAATAAACAGAGAAGAAAAATACAGCAGGTTGAAAAGTAGACTCTGCCGCTGCCTGTAAACGGAGCCCCTTAATCTTTGAGGAGGCAGATGGGAAATCCTTGGTCCTCCAAATTCTGTTTCCTTTTATTTGAATCCAGCTTACCAAACATTCACTGAAAATGTCCACTACATGGCAGCTTGAGACTAGGCAAGGGAAGACAGATGGTGGAGCAAACAGCCATGGCCCTGCCCTCAGGGAGCGAGTGGGCTTCTAGGAGAGACCATGCAGCAAGAGGGGATTTCAGTAAATGTGTTCAGCACTGCTCTCTGGGGGTTCTGGAAGCACCAAGGAGTCCCTGCGGCCGCCTCTTCCGGGTCATTTCATGATGCTCCACTGAGCTGGCAGCCCAGCGCCTTGGGGGAATGACCCCACCCCAGTTTCAGGGAGGAGCCCCACAGGCCTAAGTCAATTGGTGTGTGACATTTCTGCAGCCCCAGTGCGTGGTTCCAGGTGGGCACATAACCTAAGTTTGTCCAATTAGAGAGGCCACCTCTCTTCAGTGGTTGGGGGAAGAGAGCTCCCAATTCTGTATAATGTGGAGGGTAAACTTGGGGCCAGCACACCCATTTTGTAGCCGTAACTGGGTGCTGAGCAGCAAAGACCCTGTGGCCCAGAGTTGAGGACAAGGATCAAAGCTTTAGAGAAACATAATAAGAACTCCATCCCTGGCAAGACTCTGAAGAGAGCAAGAAGCTCCTCGGGGCTCAGGGAAAGGCCACTTAGCTGCTTTTCCTCATACCCAAAGTCTCCTGAGGACCCCTCACAGAGATTGGGAGTGCCCTCAAGTGGGGCAGGAGGCCTTATCTAACTCCACGACTGGAGAGCCACTGTGCTGCAGAAACGCACGCAGCTTAGAGCCCCTGCTAGGCCAGGGCATGGGGAGGGATGGAACTCCTGAGTGACATTGGCAGTCTCTGCAGGAAATGAACACAGCGACCGGGGTCTTCTTGCCTGGAGAGTTCTCAGGATGGGGACATCAGCATGCAAAGTAGGGAATTGGTGTGGCATACCTGGAAACAAGGTGGGAGCCATGCCCACCCCACCCCAGTTCTTCCAGGCTGTTGGAGGGCATGGAAGAGGCTGCAGCCCCGAGCAGTCTCCCTCCTTTGGGATGTGGCACACGGGGCCATCATGGCTGAATTACTGGTCTACCACTTCACCTAGTCACCACTAACAACTGTCCTCTCTCCACAGGTACATATGCATTATATTAATAACTGAAATTGAGAAACAGTAACACTATATTCACTTAGCAGGAATCACACAAATGTGATGGCAAGCTAATATTTGTGGAGCATTTATTATGTGTCACTACATCAAGGGCTAAATTATCATCTCATCCAATACTCATAATGCCCCTAAGCACCTAGAACTGTTTCATCTTTATTTTTACTAACGAGGAAACTAAGGCACAGAGAGGCCAAGGTATTTATCCATGACTGCATCGTTAGTAATTGGCAGATCTGGGATTTCAACTGAAGCAGCTTAATTTTTTTTGCTACACTCTTAGGCAATATGCCATATTTTTCTGTATGGCCAATAGTTCATTCTACTTTAATCAAAATCTAAGAATTATTTTTGGGCAGATGGGTTTTCCCTGAAACACAGTCCCAAGATTCAGACCAGAGACGTAGATGGGCAAAAGTCAGAAAATGGAACAAACTACTCCTTTTTAGGCTAAATCTCTATATAGAAATGGTCTTGACCCCCACTCACATCTCTTTATAGGATTTAATGAAATATTTTCTGAAATGGTCCCAGATTCTTGGCCTTGTGTATGTTTTCACCAAATACAAAACCCTACAGAGGATCTCAGCCCTTCTGTCCTTGGGCTTCTATTAATTCTCTCCTGCATTAAGTACAGATTCCTTCTCACTCCCCACCCTGTCTCTCCTGCAGATTCTCACTGCCTCATTTTTGCAAACAGAAAGCAAAGTTAAAATCAAGTGAAAGTGCCCAGTCAAAGAAAGGAAAACACCACTACTAAACGATGTTAAATACACATCCTATAAAATTGAAGGCTGAGACAGCACCTTCCTGCCAGGATCCCTGAGGCACTTACAGCTTCATCACCAGGGTTTTTAGGAGAGAGACCCATCAGGCAAGCCCATCAGTCACTGGCATTTATTGAACATTCAACAGGGATGGGTGCCGACGGTGCAGAAGGCTGCTCGTCCTGACCTTATTTCTAGTTCCTCCAGCACCTGAGGCTGTTGTGCTTTTATTCATATAGAACCTCTACCTGGAACATTCCTCCACACCTCCCCCTTTTTAGAACCTGCATGTATTCATTTTCTTTGAGCTGAGCACCTTACAACTACAACTATAATCTATGGAAAGGTTATCTAACAATGATGATCTCATACTTGAGTTTTCGAATGGGAACTCTGGCTGCTAAGGGGAGAACACAGCAAATCTGTCCATTCCTTGCTGTCTCCACTGCTACCCCCCATTCTAAGCCATAAAAAAAGTCTTGCCTGAACTAGTACAAGAGCCTCCCAACCAGCCTCCCCACCTGTGCTCTCCTCATGATGAAGTCATCTTCTCAAAACTTAACTAGATTATACCACACCCAGGCATCTCGATATTTTTATGTTATTAATATAATGCATATGTAGCTGTGGAGAGAGGAAAGAGTCATTAGTGGTGACTAGTTAAAGTGGTAGACCAGTAATTCAGCCATGATGGCCCCAAGTGCCACATCCCAAAGGAAGGAGACTGCTCAGGGGCTGCAGGAGCCGAGAGAAGTGGCATCCAGTCAGACTGAGAGTATCAGGAAAATTTCCCCGACAGGGGGCCTTGAGCTGAACTTAAAGGGCAAGTAGTGTGGGTGCCAGCCTCCAAGATGACCCTTCTTCCTCGGATTTACACCCTTGTGTAGGCACCTACTACATTGTTCCCCCAAGTCTTCCTGTGGGCAAACAGCACATGGCCCCCAGCTTGGACTCTCCCCCAGCTGTTCTCCCTCATTCCCTTGGATCATTCGCTCTGAGGAAGCCAGATGCATGTCACAGGGGCACTCAGGCAGCCCTGTGCAGAGGCCCAGGTGGTAAGGAACTCAGGCCTCAAGTTAATAACCAGCAAGGAATTGAGCCCATGCAGCAATCAAGGGAGGGAGGGTGGAAGCGATTCTCCAGCTCTCATCAGACCTTGAAATGACCACAGCCTGAGCCCACAGCTAGGCTGCACCTGCAGACAGACCCAGAGTCAGAAACAGCCAGCTAAGTTGCTTCCAGATTGCCCGACCCTCACGCACCAGAGATAATAAAAGCTTGTTATTTGAAGCCCCTATGTTGTAGGGTAAGTTGTTACACAGCAATAGATAACTGATACAAATAGGAATAAGCTTGATGAAGAAATGGGGGAGCATTTCCTGCAGGCAGAAGGAAAAGGCTACGCAGAGGTAGCAAGTCATGAAATGATCTGGGTCCCAGTTCAAGCATTCTCGTGGGTTCTCATGAGAACAGGAGACAGGAAGAAGGTGGCCTCAAGGAGGAGGCCAGGTCCAAAGGCCTGGAAAGCCAGGCTAAGGCATGTGAACCTGATCCTGAGAGTCCAGGAGAGTTTCCAAAGGATTTTATCCTGGAAAGTGTTCTCTTCAAGTCTGAGGTTCTTTCTCGCAGAGAGCACTGTGGCAGCACTGGAAGGGTGCACGGGCCTGTGTTCTTTCTCCCTCTCTATTGGATTCTTCCCCATGACATTCAAACCTGTTCTAGAATCTCCTGTTTTGAAAAATTCTATATTAACTCCGGATCTACTCCCAGTTCTACATCGTTATCAGAACAGACTAAATAAACTCCACCCATCTAGTCTTCAAACCATCCCATCTGGCCTCTGCCAGAACTCTTCTAAGGCCACCAGTGATCTTTGTGTCACCAACTCAATGCTCAGCCTTCAGACCTCCTCTTACTACAACTCTCAGCAGCAGTCCACACACCTGAAGACACCGTTTCCCCCTTCCTGAAACGCTTGACTTCCCTTGGCTGCCAACACATAACACTTGAGATTTTCCTTCTGTGTTTGATGCTCCCTCTCAGAATCCTTTCCTGGCTTGTCCACCTCCCATTCCAATTTATAAAGTTGAAATAGATATAGATCCTCTCTCTAAATGTTCATTCTAGGTTGACCTCATCCATGCCTATGGCTCTCAATAACACCCATGTGCCGGTGACTCCCTAAATCATGTCAACACCCCAGAGCCACTGTCAGACCTCTGGATCTGTATGTGGAACTGACTACTAAAAATATCTCCTTGAATGTCTAAAAAGCATCTCTGACTTACATATAACAAACATCTGAACATCTCCAAAGTTGCTACTTTACCTGGAAGGCCTATTATGTGTCCTCTGTTCAGTAAATGACACCTTCATGGGCCAATTGCCAAACGGACTAGTTAGCCTCAGCACTGTTCTCTGCCCTCCAATCACTCCAACCCAATGATAAATCCTATTGATTTTATTCCAGAATACATCGCCAGTCCATCCATTTTTATCCTCCTCCTCCTCTGCCCCATCACTCTTTTTACACCAAGGCAATAAACTCCTAACCAGGCTCACTAATTCCACTCATGTTCCCTTCAAGCCATTCCCTCCCTGACCTGATCTGTGCCTCCCTCTCCAGCTTGTCTTAAACTTTCCTTCAGGTTGTCCACTCCCCCGGGCTTCTTCAGGATTCAGATCTTGCCGTAGGCCTAGGATGCTTTTCCACCTATTTTTTGTCCTCCTAACTATGTTAGGTCTCCACTTAATTTACATTCTCAATCAGTGTCCTTTCTGCCCATTCCATTTATTCTGGTGGCTTATTGCTGTGTAACAAACTATCCCAAAGCTTAGCGGTTCGAAACAGCAAATCATTTATTACATCATGCAATTTTGTGGCCTGGGATTGGGCAGGACTCAGCTGGTGATTTTTCAGCTCCTTGTAGCATCACCTAAGGTCACTCGGTGGCACTCAGCTGGTAGAAGAGCTGGTCTGGAGGGCCTGAGACAGCTTCATCCCCGTATCTGGGGCCTGGTGAGAATGCTGGAAACCTGGGCTTAATGGAATCAGAGTGACTGTCCATGGGGAGGTCAGAGTGGACAGCCATCTAACCTGAGAGCTCAGAGCTCCCAGGGAGAATGGTCTAAGTTGTCTGGGTAGAGGCTGCATTCCTCATACAAACTGACCTGGTAAGGTCCAGAGCATCACTTCCACACACACCTTAGTCAAGCAAGTAATGAAGGCTATCCACATTAAGGGGAAGAGGATTCATTTCCAGCTCTCAATGGGAGGAGGAGCAAAGAATTTCCAATCACCTTTCGTCTACCTGACCACCTAGAGCAGGCCTCCTCTCATAAGTTTTTATAGTACCATGTACTTTTTTTTGCATCATAATTTGCAATTATACATTTATGTGTGTGCTCATTTATTCAATGCATTTCTCTCTCACTGGCTCTAGGCTCTATAAAGTCAGAGCCACCCCTGTTTGTTTGCTACCATGTACACACTTCTAGCACTTATAGAAAGTGCTCAATAAATGTTAGTTCAATAAATGAATGCATGTTATCCCTTTTCACTTGAAAAGTAAACCCCATAAAGGCAGGAACATGTCTCTTTTATTTACCATGATACTGTAGGACCTAACACATAAATAAGTGCTCAATAAGTCATTCTTCATTAAATTTTGAAAAAGGCCAAACTGGATGCCAAAAGGACAATTTAGGAGGCTCTTCAAGTAGTACAGGTTCTGATTGAAGATCATGAGAGTGGGTGATAGATACAAGGATGGACTGACAAAGCATGAGAGAGTGTTACCAGTCAGGTTTGCTGGGCGTGGGGGTGAACAAGTAGGAGGAATCTGGGATTGAAGGAGCTGCCCTTCATTGAATAAAAGGATACAGGAGAGGAGTTGAGGATTTAGATAGGACTTTTCCAGAGGGACAAAGCCAGAAGCAGGTCACTGTATCCCAGGAAGGGTCAGCCAAGTTGCACCTCCCGGCATCTATAAGACATGGAACTGACTCAGAACAGTCACTGCTGGTGGGACCAAAAGCCTGTAAGATATTTGTTGAATTGTTTTATATTTTATATATTTTAAGTATTTTTTTTCTTTACCTAAGTTATTTAGTGAAAATTGTTTCAAAGTTGGAGGAAATTCTAGAGAACAGGTTTGCCACATGTTTGGGCCAGAGTTGGAGGGGAGAACAGTTCACTCTCAAAATCATCATGGAGGCGTGTTTAGAGCAAAGCAGAAGGGATCCTCAAAGGTAAGTCAAAATTAGGGACACTGATCAACCCTCTTATCTCCACAGAGTTCCTCTTCCTGTTAAAACTTGCTAGTTCTTAAGTTCATTAAGGGAAGCCACTTTATTCCCTAACATGCATGTTTTGCAAGCATATTAGTAAACCTTTGTAAGTTGACTCAGTATAATGCAACTTCTAAGAAAGATAAGAGACCACATATTCAGGCAAAAAATGGGCAAGTTTCAAAAGGAAAACTGTAGGAACATCAAGCATGTTGCACTGACTTTGAAATGCCATGATGGATATTTTTAGCTGAAGCTGCTCCTAATTTGGGGATTGCAAATCAAAGAAAGGACTTTTAAACCTACCAGGAAAATAATCACAACTTTCTAAGCATAATACCCAAAATAAAAACATTAAAAACATACACACACACACACAAAGGAAAGATTAATTGCTTAATATGGTTGCACAAACACTGAAATCTTCTATACATTAAAAATTAAAAGATAAAGTGAGAAAAAAATTTATGCCACTAGTTTAAGGTATAATACATAAAGGCAACATAGCACCATGATTAGGGGTTCTGGTTTTGGTTTCACCATGCTTGTGTTCAGATCCTGGCTCACTCACTCACAGGCATATGAGCTTAGAAAAGTCCTGAACCTCATTTTGAAAATGGCTGAGCTGCATTTTCTTCATCTACAGCACGGACAAAATAATTTCCAGGACAAAGAGTTATTGGGAGAGTAAAGAACATGGTGGACAGTTGTATAGGTTGTTCACTGCACAGGAGTGTAGCTGGAAACAAGTAGGAGCTAAAATCCAGCTCACTTTCCATTCATCAGTCACAGACCCTGAACATGACTGTAGTGTCCTATCTGAGGTAATGGGTACATGTTCTCATTTGTATTAAGAAGCCATATGGACTAGTATGACCAGATCATAATTACACAGGCATTACAAGTGGAACTTACTAAGGGCAAACAGAAGAAAAGTGGTCCTTCAGAATAATGAGTAATGACATGCACAGTTGACAAGAAAAGTAATTAAAATATCTAATAACCATAAGAAAAACATCCAACCTCATAAAAAAGCAAAGAAAACTAAATTAAAACTAGAAACCATCTAAAACATCTAAAGTGGCAAACATCTTAAAACTAATGTTCAATGATAGGGTTTTGAAATGGACCATCTTCACATCTGTGGTTAGCATAACAAGTTGTTATCCCCTTTCTGGAGAACTTTAACAATATGTACCAAGAGTTTGAAAACTACCTATACCCTTCATGCTTCGGTAATTTCCCTTGTTCAAATTTAGCCAAAAAAAGAAAAAAGTCAGAGTTGAGGTGCACTTGAAGATCGATGTGCGAGAGCACTTATTGCAGCATTATTCATAATGTCCAAAGATTGAAAACGACCAAAATGTCCAACAGTGAGGGACTGGTTGCTCACAATGACTGATAAATTGAATTGAAACTAGAGGGAAAAAATGAGGACGCACTGCCTGGATCCTTCATCATTTCTGTTGTCCCCTTCGGATTAATCTGCCCCCTCCACCCCACCCCCAGCCCTAACCTCTGCATTACTGGTTCTCTTCCTCTTGTGGAAAGTACATGAGTGGTGTGAGAACCTGTGGTTAGTGGTCAGGGTGCTCCCAGGAGGAAGGGAGAGAAGAAAGCAGTCCGGGGCTGGGGAAGAAACTGAACAAGGACGCCACCTCGACTACAGCCTGCTTCAGCCTGAGCCCAGGTACATAAGGTGCTCCCCAGATGCTCGGCCTCCATGTCCGTCAGTCCTGGGATGCAGGGTGGGTGGGTGGAGCCCTAACTGCCCAGGGGAAGTCACTTCTCTTCCACCAGGAGCAGTTCTTGGGAGGAGGTCCTGCTTGAGCCACCAGTGGCCAACACTAACATCTAGCCTGATAAAGGGGACATGGGCGGAGCAGCAGCAGTGACCATGTCATGGGGGATAGGCTGGACATTCTGCCTCAGACCACTGCCTGTGAGAAATGGTGAGAATACTTACCAAATTTCCTCAGTTACTTGGGGAACACTGCCTGCCACAGCTCTGTGTTGTCACCAAGTAATTAGATATCTTGCTCATTAACCTGCATCTCATGGGAAAGAGTTCTGGCAAGTTGCTTCAGTGAAATGCAAGTTTTTGCTCATTGTCCACTGTCCGAAACCTAGTATTTTAAAAAGACATTTTATATATGTTGCAAACCCTCTGGATAGTAAAGAAAAGGTCTATTGAAAAGCAAGCAATAGTAAATGCAAGTGATGTCATTTAAGCTTTGGGAATGTGACAACTTTCAAACAATTTGGCCAGCTTACAAAGACCAAAAAAAAGAAAAATAGGGAAAGGGGCAAGACTGAGCTTTCTGCATTTATCTCTGGATTCTAAGCAAAGAGCTCTATCTCCCCAGGAAGCCCAGAGGCCCCCAGGAAGGTGCTCTGAGAACAACCCAAGTCATAGCATACCAATCCTCCGGCCTCCCACCACTACCTACAGGGAGAGCCGCAGGGTGGTCTGAAGGAAAGGTGCCCCAGCTGTCCTTGGCTTGGCTGGGCAGCAGAGGGGCTACCAGAGCTGAGGGGCAGCTCATTGGAAGCTGCCATGGCCCCCTCGGGCCAGCCCGCTTCATCACATTAGTGTTAGCTAGGGCAGCACCCCAGGTCACAGCTGTGCACATGCACGGTCCAGGATAATTGCCTTCCCACACGGTGAGGAAGAATAAACAATTTGACTGAGTCTCACTCAGCCTTAACCAGGCTCTTCCCTGCCAATTCCAGAGACAGTCCACTGGCAAGCATCCAGTTTACACTCCTGTCTGAGGTGCCTGACTAATAATCAGCAATCCTCATGCTTACAAGTCCAGCGCTCACCCACTGTCTCTGACACCTCCCTTCCCTCCAGCAACTTTTCCTAGCTGCCTGCCTCAGTATTAACCCAACCATCCCTAAAGAGATGTTTCTCCAGGATTCTCTCACTCACTGAGGCCAGGAGTCCATGAGCAGTGAGGGATGAAAGGTACATAAAAACTTGCAAGTGTGTATTAACCACCTACTATGTTCCAGGTGCTGAGCTGGGCCCAAGGGTCAAGAGATGAGTTAGATGTGGACCCTCAGGGCCTCCCCATCTAGTGAAGACAAAGATTTAAAAAACAGCTAGCATAGCCTTTTAACTCTCTGGTGTGTGAACATTACACATTTTTCTTCTGTAACTCAAGGCTGTTCTAGTTCTAGCCCTCGTTCTGCTCCAGTGGCAGAAATGTGATCACCTGGGGTTCATTCCCCTTGCTCAACCCTCAAGTGTGTCTCATCTCCAGGTTAGCTATAGCCAATGAAGGGAGACAGAGGGCCACTGGTCACCCTCTAACCATAGTGGCTGGTACTGCATCCCTCTGCCTGGGTCCTTGGCCCATGGGGAGGAGGGGTGGGCATGGGAGAGAGGCCATACTGTGCCATAATGTGAGGGCTGCGCTGGGCAGCAGACAAAGACTGTTAGTAGGAAGATGAGCGGAAGGGTTGTTCTAAATGTCCAGAGAGGCAATGATGCCTTTATTCTGGACTGGGTGGTGATGGGGAACATGGAGAGGAGGGGAGACAAAGGAGAGGAGTTTGGTTGGCAGAGTCTACAGGATGTGTGGCTGATGCGATGTGGGGTAAAGGCGAGGGTGGCACAGAGGGTGACCTGAGTGGCCAGGAGCTGCCGTGGAGTAGGGTCCCGCCTTGCCATGTGCAGAGCGATGGGGAGCTCCCTCCAGGCACGCTGACTGTGATATGCCAGGGAAGGGAGGTGGCTGGTGTAGGTGGCTGATGGAGGTCTGAGCAGGAGTCACAGACGTGGGCATCCGCAGAACCCAGGTGATTGTTCTTGCCATGTACACGGATGGGCCCACCCAGGCACAAAGAGAGCAGAGGACAGAGACCTCCAGGGCAACAGCATGCAACAAGTAGACAGACAACATGAAAACAGCGAGGAGACAGGACAGGGTGAGCAAAGAGGCTGTTAGTCCACCAAAGGACTTCCAGAAGGACCACTTGCTGCAAGGGGGCCTCATGAAGTGACAACAGAGCAGCGTTGGGATTCAGCATAAACTCCCTGCTGTGTTAGAGTGCCACCATCACACGTTGTCAAGTGACAAATAGCTAATACAAATTTCTATTTTCATTACACTTACTATTTGAAAGGTACTAATAGCAGAAGGGGAACAGGAGAACTTCTAAAAATGGTCTCTTCAGGTCAAAATGGGGTCCTCTCCCTCAGAAGCTAGCCGCCTCTTACATAGGGGAGACTTGCATCTGCACATGGGATTCATTACAATTCCCCCATTTCTATTCCTCAGAGAGCAAGGGAATGCCAGGAACAGCCAGGAGAAGGTTCCCTGATAGCATGTGGGTTACATGAACTGTGACCGAAAGCCACATATACTTAAGAACTATGAACATTCCTTGGTCTGGGGACAAAGAAGGCCACCCCAAGCAGGACGACCCTGTTGGAAAATATCCATTCAGCCTGATCTCAAGAGGAATTGACTGCCCCAACTCTGAAAAAGCTCTCCGCCATGGAATTTTAAATTTCCAGCCTTGGCCAAGCCTTTAAAATGTTACTGAAGGCCCTGGTGTGTAACAGGGACAGGTAGCCAGGACTACTAACTTAAAAAAATAAAACCCCAGCTTTCCACTGTCTTCCAAGTCCCTGGCTTTCTAGCCTTCCCTCTCCACCCACCTCTGCCACGCTCCCCAAGAGCCAGTCACACTGCCCTTCCTGTAGTTTCCCAAAAACTCAGGCTTTCTCTCACCTCCAGCCCTTTGCACATGTGTTTGCCCCTGCCTAAAATGTTCCCCCAGGATTCAGCCCACATGCTGCTTCCCCAGAGGCTGAGGAGTGGAGAAGAAATGTAAGGAAACGAATGGAAAATAAGTCGCTTTAGAGCAAAGATTTGTGAGTCAAGAGGGGAACCACATTGAAAGATTCCTTCCGACCAGGCTTCGCAGAGACTCCGGAGTGGAGTTAGATGGGATGCCTGGGGGGTTGAGTGTGGAACAGATGACTTTTCAAATTCCTCTGCAGGACAATCTAGAATTACAACATGCTGAAGACTGCCGGTAGTATGATGGCAAAGTAAAGGAGCTGCTGATCCCTTTTTCTCTTGGAAATCACCCAGAACAACAAGGAGAATGAGAGACAGAATGCAAACTCCATTTCTGACAGAAGTAATGAGCATCTGCAAAGCTGAACCACAATATATGAGGAAGAGTTGCCAAACGGAGAGAAAATTAAACAGAGTTCTGGAAGATGCTGAAAACCTGAAGTAAGGGCTAACCCCGAAGGGACAAAATAAACGATCCTTTCTTTGGATCGGGGTGGAGTATGTGAGCCGCCTGGGAAACTTCCCGGTATCCCGCAGAATGACAGAAATAATGGGGCCAAATACCCTAAAGTGGAAGTTATATGGATAACAGTCTCTGATCCCAATTTATTTAAACTAGAAATAAGCAATTAAGCCTTTGCAAACACTACATATGTGTCAGAATCTATGGGTTATGGCTAAGGAGTTCTGGAAAAATTTATCATCTTAAGCACCTACATTATAAATAAAAAAGGATGAAAAGAAATTAACTAAACATATTGTCAAGGGCTTATAAAAAAACAAAAAAATAAGCCTAAGTAAAGCAGAAACAATAAATAAATCAGTAGAATATATAGTAGGAAAATAGAAAAACTACATAAAGAGATATACAGGTAAGGGAAAGAGAAAGGACAGACAAACATAAACAAACATTTGTTTAGGGGGAAGGGAAAAAACCTCTAGTAAAATAGAAAGCCACAAGCTAAATGAAGGGATAAAGATACAAAGCATAAAAAATGAAAATGGAAAAATATACAGATACACTGAGTATATTAAAAGAACCATAAGAGACTATTTTGATGAATTCTATTCAAATATTTTAAAAATCTAAATATGAAATAATTTGAAAACCCAGAGGATTGTCCAATGAAACATAAATTCCTTTAACTAAACCCCAAAGAGACAATTTAAACAGACCAATTACTGTTGAGAGAAATAAAAAACCTAGAGAAAAAAATCGACAAATAGCTACCCATCATAAAAACACCATATCCAGATGGTTTTGCAGTGAAAACCTACCAAAATTTTAAGGAATAACAAGCCAGTGTTATTTCAATGGTTGTAGAATATAGAAAAAGAATAAGGATTGCAAATTCCATTTATGAAATCACCACAACATCAATACCCAAACCCAACAAAGATAACACAAAAAAAGAAACTTACAGACTCAGCTCACTTAGGACTATTGACAAAAATTCCTGCTATAAAACATTAGCAAAGAGAACCTAGCAATCAGAGAACCCACACAACATGGTTAATAGAAGCTCATGCCAAGAGGAAAAAGAAAGCTCTGTATTATAAAACATACAAATACAATGAGTCATATTAATCAATCAAATTGAAAAATCATAAGATATCCACACAGATGCTGAAAAATGATACGATTCACATCCATTCTCGATTTTAGTTTAAGTGACCAATTATCCTGATTCGTCTGGAAAGGAGGAGTTTCCCAGGATGCTGCGCTTTGTGCTAAACCTGGGAAAGTCCCTGCCAAAAGGGACAAGCTGGCTCTGCTAATTTCCCTACAAACAGATGTATATTTCCTTAACAATAGAGGTGGATATAAACATGGCTCTGGATGAACATTACACCTCAATTCAAAAGGTAGCATCAGATAAACACTACAAATAGTATTAGTAAAGTCGATAATATTATATCATTAAAAAATTTTCAGTGAAGTTGAGAACAGGTCAATGATATCCATCTATTCCCACATTAATAATATGTGTTAAAAATTATTAAGCATTATATGTTAGAGAGGTCACCAGTCAATGCAATTATCCAAGAGAAAATTAAAAGTATAAAAAATTAGAAAGGAGGAAATAAAACTGCCATTATCTGCAGATGATATTATTGTACACCTGGAAAGCCTAAGAGAATCAACTAAATAATGATTTCACATAGAAGGTGGCTGGGTGTATACTAATACTAATGCAAAAATAGATAGTATTCCTATTTAATAACAGCTTTTAGAAAATGTCATCAAAAAAAAAGATATCCTTTACAAGAGCAACAGAAATATAAAATATCTAGAAATAAACTGGGACAGAACTGATTCAAATCAATAAGGATTATGCAAGCTGTATGGGAAAACTTAGAGGAAAATACGGGGAAAGAGTTGAAGAAATGAATATGCATTCCCTGTCCTTACATGGGAAGACTGTCAATTCTTCCAAAAGTAATCTATATATGTAATGTAATGTGATAAGAATAAAATTACCGACAGGATATGTTCTTTAGAACTAGACAAATTGAATTTCGAAATGTCTCTTGAGAAGCTGGAGACTAGGGCTTTTATACAGCGTAACACAACAGAACTTCCAAAAAATAATTGTCGTTTATCTCTCTCCAAAGCTACCCATCGCAGCACCTATTTCCCCTGCTGGTCCTTTTTCTGTCTCTCTCTCTCTCTTCTCCCTACTCCCCCAACTCCTGCTGGTTTCCTCATCTTTTCAGGCGACCCTCCCAGCCTCGTAATTTTCCACTAAAAGGGATTCGACCGGCTTTCAAATCTGTTCCTGTTTGCCAGCACTCCCCCTGATCACAACAGAAGGCACATACCCAGCAATGTTCCACAGGCTCCCACAGAAGGAGCAGGGAGGAAATGAGGGGGAAGGGAAGAGGAAGAAGTAAGAGAGGAAAGCAGAGGCAAACTGCAAATATTCTCCCCCACCCCCTTAACTACAGTAAAAGGCACTTTGCTGTGACTATTGACCAAATAATGTGTATTAACTAGCTTTGCAAATAGCAAGCACCATACAGATGGTAATAGCAGCCACAGCTTACTAGATAGTTGGGGATAAATTTGTAACATTTCCAGAATATCTTGCCTGGCTTTAGTGCATTTGCAGATCCTCAGGAGTGGAGAGAAGTTCATCTCCATGTCAGTGGGTAATTACCTGGACAACCGAGGGTGTGTCTGAACCTGAGAGGTTAAGGGGAGGGGTTTGCTTGCTGGCTGACTTCTTCCCTGGCAGGGGGGAGAGAAGGCACTGGACTGCAGTTTGTAAGCAGTAAATGGGTTTTAAATTTTATTTCTCCCTTTGACTGATTTTGGTTTTTAGAGGTATTTTGCCCCAGGATTTCCTCTCCCAGGACTTACATCTGGCAGAAGTCGGCAGGATTCTTCTGAACTCAAAATCTGTCATAATGGGTGTGACCTTAGGGAGGGCTGCTCCTGTGGATGGTGGGGAGGCCCCAGCGGATGCAGTGGCAGAGGGTGCCGCTTCACCAGCTGTGGGGCTTCCAATTTGGGAACCCCTAGTGGGGAATTGGTCTAGAAAGTACCTCCTAGAGGGGTGGGGCCTTCCCCAGAACTAGGGAGGGGTGGAAACACTGGAAACTACAGAATTATTCCTCCATGAGTTGGAAGACTGCTTGGAGAACCTTTGGGGGCCGTGTAGCAGCTGGGATTGTAGGGTATCTTTTCATCAAGATAGTGGAAAATATTATACAGGAGAAAGAGAGGATTATCTAGAGGGTTAGCGAGGAGAGAGAGGGACTTAGGCGGGAGAGAGACACATTTCAGCAACACTTGGAGGAGCTGGGCAATAATCTATAGAAGCTATTAAAGAAGAGAGACAGTTACTAAAAAGACAGGTCACGCTCCTAGAAGACTCCTTAGTGGCAAGCCGGGAGGCAGCAGGAAAACCCACATTGCAGGAGGCTGTGGGGGAGGGGGAGGAAAGAGTACAGCCTTCAGCACCGGAAATCGTGGAGGAGGAGCCCTTGGTGGGGGAGCCCGAGGGAGAAGAGGAGGAGGCTGGGCCACTGGCGGCTCTGTTACCCAGGCCACCACTGGAGGTACCATCTTCTCCTGTTTTAAAGGCCCACGCAGCTGTAATTAAGAAAATAAAAATGGAACAACCACGGGCTCCTCAGGGGGAGGAGCAGCCCCCTCCCCAGCTTATGGAGCACTCCATGCTCTGCCCCTATGCCCAGGATGAGCTGGTGGACATGAGCATCAAGTATAGGCAGAGACCATTGGAACCCTTGCCTACATGGCTTTTACGTCTCTGGGATATGGGGGTGGAAAACATTGCTGTATCTGGTACTGAGATGAGTAGAATGGCTTCCCTGATGACTCACCGTTCCCTCTGGCAGCCGTTGCAAAATTCCCATCACACCTCAGGGAATCAGGCACTCCTGGAATGGCTGACAGCTGCCATCAGGGTAGTTTGGCCTAATCAGGGTGATTTACCATATTTTTCCAGCAGTTGGAAAATGTATGCAGAGCTCCAACAGGTACGGCGGGAATTGGATATGAAAAATATCGTCTATAATACAGACCCTCAGGGCCCTGATGAGGAGGTGTTAACTATAGGAATGAGAAATCTGATGCTGCATCCAGCTCCCACATCTCTCTTTGGGTCCCTAGTGAATACTGTTGCCCCCCCCCCCACCTAGGGAAACCCATATGTGAGGCTATTCGTACTTTAGCAGATCTGGGAGAGGTCAAAACAATAAGGGCACAGAGGGAAGTATGGGCCATGCCTGAAAGGAGAAGTGCAAAAGGCCCCATGAAGGTCTCTAGGACCCAGATGTGGGTTGATTTGATAAAGGCCGGGATAATGAAAGAAAAACTTGATGGGCAGCCCAATGGAATATTGTTAAAACTGTGGCACCAAGTAAAGCCAGAGCAGCAGTTCCAGCCACTGAGGTCCAGGACCTGGAAACCAGAGGCAAGGCCTCATGCCCGGCCTGTGTCCCTGCAAAACTTCCTGGGGGACAGTACTCAGGATTTGCCTGAGCCCTCACCCCCACAGGAAGATGATTGGGCATCACGGTTCGACTGAGGGAGGGGGTGTCAAAGTCCCCACCTAGGGGAACATGGTGGGGATGAAAGGCCACATGTAGAATTAGCAATTCATTGGTCCCCTGTGAATGTACAACATGTCCTCGCACTGGTGGACACAGAGGCTGAATGTTCTCGGATTCATGGCAAACCTGAGCATTTTCCTGGGACCCCTGCTGTGATAGATGGCTACAGGGGTAAGGCAATTAGAGTGAAGAAAGCCCAAATCCCTTTGGGGATAGGGCGTTTAGACCCAAAGAAGTATACCATGTACATTTCTCCCATCCCTGAATATATTTTGGGGGTAGATATCCTGCAGGGCCTGTGGTTACAGACCACTGCAGGTGAGTTCAGGCTGAGTGTACGTGTGGTAAAGACAGTTCTGAGGGGACATGCTAAGCACCCACCTGTAGCTCTGCCTGTACCTTGGCGGGTGACAAATACTAAGCAGCATAAATTGCCTAGGGAGCCACAAGAAAACTGGAGAAACTCTACAGGAATTGGAGAGGGTGGACATCATGAAGCCCATTCCTAGTCCTTTTAATTCTCCAATGTGACCAATGAGAAAGCCAGATGGCTCCTGGTGTATGACTGTGGACTACAGGGAATTGAATAAAGTCACACCCCCTTTGCATGCTGCAGTCCCCTCTATAGCAGACATTCTGGACACCCTCAGCCATGACTTGGGAACATATCATTATGTAGTAGACCTTGCTAATGCTTTCTTCTCTATTGACATAGCACAGGAAAGCCAGGAACAGTTTGCCTTCACATGGGAAGGCCAGCAGTGGATATTCACTGTCCTTCCACAGGGATACCTCCACAGTCCCACCATCTGTCATGGGCTTGTAGCCCAGGATTTGGCCACATGGAAGAAACTGCAAACAGTGTGGTTGTATCACTACATTGATGATATTATGCTCACAACTGATTCTCTTACAGATTTAGAACAGGCAGTTCCTAGACTGTTGCAACATCTACAGGAAAAGGGATGGGCTGCGAATAGCACCAAGGTTCAGGGACCTGGTTTGTCGGTGAAATTCTTTGGGGTTGTCTAGTCGGGTAAGACTAAAGTTGTTCCTGAAGCAGTCATAGACGAGATCCAGGCTTTCCCCACCCCTACCAGGCTGTAGCAGTATTACAAGAGTTTCTGGGTCTTTTGGGCTACTGGAGAATGTTTATCCCTCAGTTGGCACAAATTCTGAAGCCCTTATATCAGTTAGTACAAAAGGGCATCAGGAGGGACTGGGATGAGACATGTGCAGCTGCTTTTACTGCTGCCAGTGGGCAGTTAAGGCCGTACAGGCCTTGAATGTAATGGATTCATTAAGGCCCTGTGAACTAGATGTTCACGTAACCAAAGATGGTTGTGGATGGGGTCTTTGGCAGCGGCTTGAATGGACACACCAAACTACTGGATTCTAGTCACAACTATGGAAAGGAGCAGAGGTCCAGTACACCCTGATAGAGAAGCAACTGGCTGCTGTGTACCACACCTTGCTGGCTATGGAGCCCATTGCTGGAACAGCTCTGACCAAGGTAATAACCACCTATCCCATCATGGGATGGGTGCGAGACTGGACCTAAAGGCCATGGAGCGGCATGGCACAGACACCTACGCTGGCCAAATGGGGTGTATATTTACAGCAGCATAGTGCCCTCTCTACTGGCCCCTTAAGTGGAGAACTCTAACGCTTACTGGGACCAGTGACATACACCAGTGGAAAGCAGGAAGGACTTGCTTTTCAGCCCTTGGTAGCCGAGACTCCTTATCAGGAGGGAAAAGCCCCTGTACCTGAAGATGCTTGGTACACAGATGACTCAAGTCATGGGCAGCCCTCAAGGTGGAGGGCTGTGGCTTTCCATCCTAAGACTGAGCAATATAGATGGAGGATGGAGAGGGGAAGAGCAGTCAATGGTCTAAGTTGTGGGCAGTATGGCTCATGATCACCCAGGAGGTTTCCCACATAGTTGTCTGCACTGACAGCTAGGCCATCTATTGGGGCTTGACCCTGTGGCTACTGACTTGGTATCATGCTGACTGGATGGTTGGTCACCAGCCCCTTTAGGGGCAAGAGTTGTTGCAAGACCTATGGGCCTCTGGCCAAACTAAGATTGTTACGGTATATCATTTGACTGGCCATTTGCCTTTGGCATCCCCAGGGAATGATGAAGCAGACACACTGGCCTAGGTGCACTGGCTAGAAGGAAAGCCTGCCTCTGATGTAGCCCAATAGCTACACTAGCATTTGTTGCATGCAGAGCAAAAGACAGTATGGGCTGTAGCCCATAGGTGGGACTTGACATTAACCTTTGAAGAAGTCAGCTGATCCTGAAAGGAGTGCCTTGTGTGTTCTAAGAGGGACTTACACCAAGTTTCACAGCAACATGGGTCAATAGTAAGGGGGCCAATACCCCTTGTCAGCTGGCAAATAGACTATATTGGGCCTCTGCTCATATCAGAAGGATGTTGGTATGCCATGATTTGTGTGGACACGGCTACTGGACTATTGGTTGCTTTTTGTGCATGTCATGAAGATCAGCAAACCACCAAGAGGGGCCTGGAGCATCTATTTGCAGCCTATGGCCAGACACAGGTGATTAAAAGAGATCAAGGCACCCACTTTACTGGACATGTGTTACAAGAATGGGTGCAGCAATTAGGAATAAAGTGGAAATTTCATGTACCATATAATCCTACCAGGGCAGGCATGATAGAGAGGTACAATGGTTTGTTGAAATCTGGCCTGAAGTCAGACACCAATAGTCTTTGGGGTTGGTCAGTTCGCCTATGGACAGTACTTCAGTGTTTGAATGAGAAGCCACGTAAAGGAGCTTTAAGTCCTGTGGGTATGCTCATACACCTTGCTGCCTGTCCTATACAACTGTATGTGCAAACTAAAGAAGAGTTATTAAAGCCAGGATACGGCCAGCAGAGCAATATCCTGCTGCCAGCCCCCACTGCATTAAGCTCTGGAGACACTGTTGAATGACCTAGCCCTGGACATTTTGACAAAGGGACCAGTGATGGCTGGCCCTTCTGGCACATTGCAGGAAAGGCCTGGAAGCTGGCCAGCTGAATGGCCCCCAAAGGTCATGGTAGTGTACCCAAAACAACCAGGAGGTCAGAGCATCTTGCAGGGAACTTTGGTTTTATCTTTATGGCCAGTGCATGTACCTCCCGTAGCCCTGTATATCGACCCATCTGTAACTCCCACAGGGAGGGGGTTGAAAGTCTGGCATACTAGACCAGGACGAGATCTCATTCCGGCCACTGTTTTATCACAGGACCACTCTTTGCATGTATCCTACCTGATAGACAATATTTGCCTATGCTTGTGTCATTAAAACATGTATCTTATCACCCTTAAGTTTACCTTCTCCTACAGTCCTTGTGGCCTGCATGGGCCCCCTGGCTGCAGCTGCCGCATGATGACTGCTCTGAACCCTCAGCTACTGCCTGCCTTTGGAATGGATGAGTTATGGACTTAATCTGCGTAAGACTTTGAACCTAGCTGAATCCTCCAGTTTTAGGATTATCATGAGTTTATTGCTGTTGCTATTGTTATGTCATTAGTCTGGTCAAAATGCTCCAGTTTTTTCACCCAGGGACCATTGTGGAAGAGGGGGAATGAGTAAGTAGATTGTAAAGCAAGATTTCTGGAGGGGTGGCCTATGGGCAAAAGTAACATTTCCCCAATATCTCGCCTGGCTTTGGTGTATTTGCATATCCTCAGGGGTGGAAAGAAGTTTATCTCCATGTCAATGGGTAATTACCTGGGCAACGAGGGTGTGTCTGAACCTAAGAGGTTAAGGGGAGGGACTTGCTTGCTTGCTGGGTTCTTCCAGGGCATGGGGACAGAGATAGCCCTGGACTGCAGTTTGTAAGCAATAAATGGATTTTAAACTTTATTTCTCCCTTTGACTGATTTCAGTTTTTAGAGGTATTTTGCCCCGGGATTTCCTCTTCCTGGACTTACAATGGTCAACAGAAAATAACAATCACACATGTAGAAATTTACCATTTATAAAACACTACAACAAAACTATAAAGTGGTGAGACAGGTAATGTTATTCCCATTTGGCACATAAGGAACTGGAGCCATAGAGGCTAAATTACTTACTGGTAGACAGAGCATAGAGTCTAGAGATGTCTATAGCTTATAGAAGGTGCTCTGAAAACAAGGCTCAGATTTTTTCAATTATTGGCCCCAGATATTTATGACTGAATCAAACTTTTGTATATGAATTGGCATTGGGAGAGATGAACCTAATATTTGTATATGTGTGTACATATATTCAACCTGCCCCATGGGAGAGGA
Source organism: Manis pentadactyla (assembly GCF_030020395.1). Lineage (NCBI taxonomy): Eukaryota > Metazoa > Chordata > Mammalia > Pholidota > Manidae > Manis > Manis pentadactyla. The sequence goes on along the minus strand of NC_080032.1, from coordinate 37,513,105 downwards.
AAAGGCTAGAAATGAAAGAGGAATCCTCTAAGAGAAATTGATGGAATAAATGCCAAGATCTTTTCTTTGCCTGTTGGGTGGCTGTAGGCACAGAGAGCTCAGAGTATCTGCCTGAATCTAATTAGAAACTTTTCACCTACAGATGCAATAGGTGCAAATTTCAAAACCCAAGGACCAGATGTACACAAACCATAACTTAATTTTTTCTGTGACTGAACTATGTTGCCATTCTATCAGTCTTTCTGCGTTTTCTTGGGGCTAACATTTTTTCACATCCTTTCTTTCATCTTTCCTTTCAAAATTGCACACTGAATGTTGTTGAACTTGCCTTAAAAAAGTGGCCATCTTTAGGGTATGGGCCCTCTGTAAGTTAGTGATTTCCACGCGTGACAATAGCCACATGCCGTAACCCCACACTCTGCTTGTCAATGGATCAGTCAGATTTGCTGGTTATGCTGGGGTTTAACAAATAATGTCAAAATATCTGTGGCTTTAAACAAGTTTCTTTCTCACACATGGAAAATGTGGGCTGGCCATAGCTTGCTTCATTGTAATCCTTCAAGAACTCAGCCTTTTGGAGGCCCCATCTCAATCTCGATTTCCATGATATTTCAGGCAAGGGAACATAAACATGGCAGCTCACACCCTGGCTCTTAAAGCTTTCTGCCCACAAGTGACGTATGTCACTCCACTCACATTCTACTGGCCAAAGCAAGTCACGTGGGCATCTGAGCACAACAGCCTGGGAGGTGCCCTGAGGGAGGAGCATCGGATGTTTTCAAACTTGAATACAGTCTACCACAATCCCCTTTGTTCTTGAGGCCAGGGTCACATGAAAACTCAGACCAAACTCTGTGTTCAGTGGTCCACCAAACACTGAATGAACCCAGTGCCCTAACCACATTTGCTCTTGGACATCTAATCAGGTGAAGCAAGTAGGATATTTGTTCTAGTTGGAAATTTCTGATCTCTTGGGAAGTAGGAGACCGGGAGGCAAATATATGAGAAAAGTTCAATATTTCGGGAGAGAGAAAGAAGAAAATGAATATATTATGTCTAAATTTCTCAGACTTCTGGATTGAAATGAGTGGGCCAAGTCTAAATACCTCAAGAATGTCTTGCCTACAGATGCAGAAATATCCATACTCTGATTATTCACTTAGTCAAGTCCAATTATAAAAATGACTATGGCCCTACAAACTTAGCTTTTTATTTTAAAACTCTAGTCTACTGACCCTGATCCATTCCCACTTTCAAGATGCTGTTCAAAATTAATCTCTGAGAAACCATCTCCAACCAACTTTCCATTCTGAAACTTTATGTACTGTGCCCTCTGGGCTCATGTACATTTTATTCTGTATCTCTATATTGCATTTTTAACTTCTCAAATTCTTTGTTGCAAGTTTGCATATAAAATAATTTGCTAATCTCCCCATTGAGTTCATTAAATTTCATGTGTATATTAAACGCACAGATTTAGAAACCTGAAGGAGTTAGAGGGCAATGGAGAGAGAGAGGTAACAACAAGTTAAATGTTTATATCCTTTTAGAAGCAAATAGAAACCCTGACTCGAATTGAATTAAATAATGAGGAAATTTTCTGTAACCATATACTTTTTATAACCATATAACTTTATTAACCTTTAATATAACCATAGAGTCTAGAGGTAGGATGAGCTTCGGATTTAGTTGAATCAGAGGTCCAATGGGTTCATCAGGAATTCCAAGTGCTTTCTATCACTCCACTCTGCCATCCTTGGGGTTGGCATCCTTCTAAGGCTAATGAGAGGGTGGCTACCTCTCCCGGTATTTCTTTAAGGGCCAGTGAAATTGCTCCTGGAAGTCCCAAAGCACACTTAGTCTCACATTGGCCATAATCACCCATTCCTGAATCAATGGTTGGTGAAGGGGAGGGAATTACCAATGTCGACCTAGAATTGATGGTGAGCACCCAATTTCAATGCCCACCACAATGTGCAACCCACAATAAGGTTCTACTTCAAGTGATTTCCCTTCTCCACACTTCAGTTTCCTCATCTGTAGAACTGGGTGGTCTCTGAGTTGCATTCTGACTCAAACATTCAATAACTCAAGTGGCTTTGGGAAAAGTGACATGCAATGGAAATAATGTAATCTGTCTGACTTTCACATTAACCATCTAAGATCAGGTACTAATACCTGCCTCAGAATTGCTGACAGGATCAACTGCAGCAGTGCCATCAAAGGGCCTAGCCCTGTGCCGATCACCTTGTAGTTACTCAGCAAATGATATAAGGATGATGATGATGATTTTATTTTGCAGAGAAAATGCTGATACTCCTAAAAAACTTAAGAACTAATAGGCGACAAGGAGCTGCTTTTTCAAAGGAAAGAAGTTAATTCTGTTTTGTTTTGCTTTGTTTTGTTTTGTTTTGTTTTGTTTGAGGTGGCCCTTTAACTTCATTCTTTTAAAGTCATCCTTTGAATTGAAAAAGTTTCATCATTTCAATACCTATTTCCAGAAGGGAAATTACACTAGGATTGCTCTGTTCTTGTCACCATTAACTGCTATTTGCATCCAAAGAGAAAAACATACCATTTAAATTCCAGAGATTGACTGTCTAATTAATCTTTCTAGGGGCACAGGCATGTTTTCTTATTGTTCAGTTCTGCTCTGCCTGGATTTCACAAATCACCAGTGCATAAAATTATTAACATTTAAACAAATGATTTTCAGCTCTGGCTTCATGCCATCGTTGATGCAATGGCCAATGGTTCGAGAAAGCAAAATTATCCACTATACCCACTGTGCTTTCTAGGAAAGAGGTCTTTGTCCCTCTACATGTGGAGAGCACAGAGTGTGCTCTACTCAAGAGTAACAAGCAATCACATTTATCAACTCCTGTTAGGACTTAAAACCCATTTATATAGTCACACAGGGCCAACCCGTTTTGAAAACTACCACAAATGCAAAGGTCAAGTTATTTCTTATTGAGAAACAAAATAATGGACTACTTCATCCACTGAAAGATACTCGACTCAGTTAGGCTGTGAAAATTTTTTGAAAAACAGGAAACTAAGTCCTCCCTGCTGGAGGGTTCTATTTTCACCTTAGCTGGACCCCAGTGGATTTAAATAATCAGATCAGACTTTCATGATCAGTACATGTGAATGGTGCGGATCCTAACTGTTAGGCACGTTAGAGAAAAGATACTTGCTATGGCTGGGGGTATAGTTTCCAAAAGGCTTGGCGGGTTGTCTGTCTACCCTCAGAACTGAAATCAACAAGCTTGCCTGGCCTTGTGCTAAATAATTCCGTAACTGAACATTCTTTTTTCTTATCAACTTCAGTGAGGAAGATTAATGCACAAACATACTTTTTTCCCCTCAGTGCTAAACTGCACTGAGACCAAACAAAATATATTAGCAGCTTGATCCAAGAAATACTTGCATGTAGGAGACAGGGCTGTAAAACTACAAAACAGTTTATTTTTGAAAACTAATGACTTACACATCAATATACACACCTCAAGACCCTCACTGCTATGTTACATAAAATATCAAGTCATAACTCTGCCCAGTACCAACTAGTTCTCTGCCTAGTAAGACTCTCCTTAAAATCATGCAGCCCAGGTCCTAAGCCCAATAAATAACCTCCCTGGCTTCCCTTTCTGAGAAACTACTAAGACCCTGCCTAGGCAGTGTCCTCCCTAACCACAGGAAGTCTAATACACTTAGCTTTCCTTGACCAACAGGCTTTTCTAGTGGTCTTTTTGGGGTGTTTATGGCTGACAGTTCTACCACAGAGATGGAAAAAGCATTTCCGACCCACCCTCCCAATAAATCCCCAGTTCCTGGTCAGCCATAATTAATAAACAGTTATTGTTTCCCACATAATGTGCTCTATATCAAAGTGTCAATTATAGCACATGTCTACATGGACCTATGGATAGAGGACTGAGAAGCTATCAAGTATCAGTAGTCAGTATATTTTTTGATACAGGATGACTGGTACAGACCTTATTAGAGCCAGAGGACTCAGAGGAGGAAGATCCCTGCGGCCTGGAGATGGACAAGCTGCTGGAACCAACTGCTTACACTTTCTCTTTCCCTGAGAACCTCCCAAGATGCTTTTCCTCCACTCCATTCCAGACCCTCTACTGAAGCCAAAACATGGCTGTTCATAATTCATGAATATACTTGATGAGTTTGCTTCTCATTCAAACTGCAGGCGACAATAAAAGATGTCTGAAGGAAAATCCAATTAAGTATTCAAGGGATTACAAGGGCCAAGAGAGACCTGAATAACTAGCTATTCCTCAGTCCTTCCCTGTTGCCATTTAAATTCTGCCCAATCACATGCGATAGCTATTTATTCACGTGGATGCTTGTTTCCTCAAATGCCGAAGCATCATCAAAGACTTTCCCTGTGGCATGCAGAAATCCCTTTGAATATAACTTCGGTATTTATTCTCCAAATGCAACTAACAATTAAAAATCTCCACAATTTCATGCGCATGAGATACAAAATATCAAAAGCAGATCCAAAGACACTTTCGGACTCTGTTCTCCTCTAAGCTTGTAACTGAAAAGACAAAGCAATTAAATAAAACTGAACACAGCAGCAGAGTGTAAAAACCCATCCCATGCTGTGCTGCTCCTTCAGATTCCACCCATCATCACCACCAAGTCCTAGGTACCTTTCTCCCATGGCTTCACCCCTGCTGATTTGTACTATTCAGTAGTTACGTTTGGAGACCACTCCTTGGATTTGAATCCTTGATTGAGCTCTGCCACTTATCAATGGTATGAATTTCGACAAGTTACATGACCCCTCTGTGCCTCAATTTCTTCATTCATAATAATGAAGCTACAAATTGTGACTACCTCATAGACTGTAGGCAGTATTAAATTATGACAATAATTTAATAATATATGTAGAGTGTTTATGTGCATTAAGAGGTGATCGGTTATACTTCAGTAACAAACAGTGCCAAAATCTTAACCGAGCAAAAGTTTATTTCTTATTCATGCTGCTCCGATCACTAGCTTCTCAATACATGCTTATACAATGAAAAGAGGAAGTCAGATGACTTTTAAAGATTTTACCCAGAAGTGACTCATCAGTTTCACGAATATTTCATTGGTCATAGTAAGTCACATAGCTATGCCTACTTTCATACGGGGTGGAGAAAAAGGAAAATGAGTATATTTTTGAACAGTCCTAATGGCTACCAAGGCCTGAGAACATAAGAGCTAACTATCATTATCATTATTGTCATCACCATCATCAACAACATCATTAGGAAATGTCAGAGCTAGGAAGGACTGGAGTCCCACTGCATTCTAGTCTTTTTTTTTATGCAATATTTATACTCATAATTATTCAATATTTATTGAAGGTTATTGTATAATAAAGAATTTGTCTAGTCTTTATCTTGGGTTACTGAGTGGGAGCTCCAAAACACTTGGAATTTCCTTAATGATAAGTGTCTTTATTTGTGGTTGGCCCCTGAGAAACACCTGAGTTTGCATCATGAGGCGATACGCAGAGGGCCCGTGATTGTTTCAGAATATGCTTGAAAGACCAATCATGCGATTAGAGGGTTGAACTTTGAGCCACATGCTATCAGCCCAACCTCTGGAGAGGGGAAATGGTCTGCAGCTTGAGTTCAACCTCATAACCAATGTTCAGTTAAACATACCTATGTGATGAAATGCCAATGAAATTCCGGACACCAAAGCTTGAGTGAAATTTCCTGGCTGGCAATCACATACTGATATGCTGTCAGGTTGACATGTTCTAATTCTACACACAAGCTCTATGTTGAGGACTGTCCCAGATATTGCCTCCTGGGTCTCTTCTTTCAGCTGATCCTGATTTGTGTCCTATATAATAGAGCTGTAATCATAAGTGTTGTACTGACATCTAGCAAACATAGGCCAAAGACGCTGTTAAGCACCCTATAATGCACTCATGGGCCCCCAAAGCAAAGAATTATCTGGCCAAAACGTACATAATGATGTTGGGAAACTTTGCCCTGGAGAAGTAGGATCCACTGTAAAGGAACTTTACACAATCCTCCAGAAGTTCAAATTTATCTGCAGGAAATTTAATCACTTGCTAGAACAACATTGTGGATAAAATGAGAGTTCCTGTGGCCAGGATTCTCACCTGGCCCTGGTTGACTAGCTCACTGCAAACCTGTGGGCAATACATGGCTGTTGACTCTATAAAAAGAGCTCCGTCCAGTGCTCTGGGCACGACACGGTGGCAGGGCTGCAAGACTTCAGGAGAGCAGAGAAGAGGCTAGAGTGGTGGCAGCAGCGAGGACAGAGGCCCAGAGGATGGCTGTGTGGGATGACTGTGCAGAAAGGTCCAGAGGATGGCTGTATGGGATGGCTGTACAGAGGCAGAGACCGGCTTGCTGCCTGCAGACTCGCTCTGAGTGAATGGGATTTTAGTGACTGACCTGCCACCTGGAAATAAACCTGGGTATAACCTTTCACCCCGAGAACATTTTGCTGTCATTTTCTTTGGTCACATTGAATCCATAGCAAACCCATTGGCAAGACAAACATCCAACATTCTTTAAAGAATATAAAAAATCCAGTAGTCAACAAAGTAAAATTCACAATGTTTTTCATTTAATCAGAAAATTATTAGACATATGAAGAAATAGAAAAATGTCACCTGTCTTGCCAAAGGGATTCAGCCCTGGGCAAGGTCAGTATGGTTTTGGTGAGACCGAGAAATGACAATGGAACATACTTGGGGTAAAAGGGTTTATACCTGGCTTTATTCTCCCGGTGGTAGGTCAAGCACTAGAATCATGTCTGCATCCAGCAATCTGCAGGTCTGTAATCCTCCTCCATCTCTGCCTCCCTCCAGAGCACTGGGCAGAGCTCCTTATATAGTAACTCATGCAATGGTAGCTCATTGCCAACAGGTTTGGAAGCACTAGCCTAGCAGAAGACCAATTACATCAAGTAGTTTACAGTCAGGTGAAGATCTGCCATAGGAACTTCTATTTTCCCCACATACCTATAACCAGGAGAAAAATATGTTAAAAGAAATAGACCAAGAAATGAAAGATATGGTGGTACCTTGATGTAACTTAAACCACCTGATGACGTAACTGGCCTGTTGCTAGGCTACCACTTCCACACCTTTAGGCAATAAGCTATTATTGCACTATATAGACAGCCTGGCCCAGTGCTCTAGGTGGAGGGAGCGACACTAGTGCTCAACCTACCACCAGGAGAACAAGCCGGGTAATAAACCCTTTCAGCCCAAAGAATGTTTTGAATCCATACTGAACTTGCCTGGGGCTGAAACCCATTGGCAAGACAATTGGTGAAAGTCGGCAGGGTTCACTGCTGACCAAGGAAAAAGACAGGCTGCCCTTATGGGAGGGGTGCTTCAGCAGGCTGCCCCTGTGAATGGGGAGACAGTGGATTGTCCCCTAGTGGGTATATGGTCTGAGGTGGCTTGCCTCCTAGAGGACTGGGCCCCACCCCAGGATGGGAGGCAAGTGGAAGTGACACCTGAGGCTGTAGGGATGGCCCTTGGTATAGTAAGTAGGTCTTTTGAGAGACAGAGTGCCCATGAGGCAGCAGGGACTGTGGGTTGGCTGCTTCTCACAGTACTAAAAACGTCTACAGAAGAGAAGGACATGCTCCTGAAAGAGACCCAAGAAATGGCAGCATGAGAACATGGGCTGCAAACTTCTGTGGATTCCCTGAAGAAGGAAATGGCATTGATGTGAGAGGAGGCAGCACAAGAATGCCAGTAGCAATGTGCCATTGAAAAGGTAAAAACTTCCTTACAAAACAAGATGGCAGTGCTGCCAGATGCTCTGAAGGAGGAAGAGGCCATCAAGGAAAAAGACGAACTCCTGAGGGAAGCACAGGTGGACGTGGTATGAGAATATCAGCTGCAAAGCATTGAGGTGAAGGTAAGAGAGCTTCTGAAGACTGAACTAGCATTGATGTGAGGCACGGTAGAAAAGGTAAAGCAGAGGAGGCACTCAGGGGAGGGGAGAGAAAGGTGCCATCAGCCCCAGAAATGGAGGAGCTGGAGAAGGATGAAGGGGTGGTGCCGGCGGCACTGGCCCCTCCTGTACTGAAAGCATGCCCAGTGGTTGTAAAGAAAATAAAGACCCAGCAGCTGAAAGTTCCCCAAGGAGAGGAGCAGCCTCCTCCCCAGGTCGTGGAGAACTCTATGGTCTGCCTCTATACTCAGGCTGAGCCGATGGCCGTGGGACTTAGGGGTGGATGCAATTGTTCTGTTGGAATCAGAGATGAGAAAGCTGGCTTCCCTGACAGTGCAGCCCGCCTTGAGGCAGAGATTACAAAATGCACATCAGACCACAGGGAGTCACTCCCTCCTTGATTGATCAAGGTATCTGCCCTGAGGGACCAGGGGGGACCGGAGGCCACATGTTGAAATAGCTATCCATTGGTCCCCAGTGAACATACAACGTGTCCTGGCTCTGGTGCACCCAGGGGCTGAATGTTCACTGATTCGTGGTAACCCTGAGCAGTTCCCCGGGACCCCCACTATCATAGATGGATACTGGGGGAATGCTATCAGAGTGAAAAAAGCCCAAATCCCTTTGGGAATAGGGTGTCTACCCCCAAAAGAGTATACTGCATATATATCTCCTATCCCTGAGTATATTTTGGGGATTGATATCCTGCAGGGTCTATGGTTGCAGACCACTGCAGGTGAGTTCAGACTGAGAGTATGTGTGGTGAAGGCAGTTCTGAGGGGACATGCTAGGCACCCGCCCATAGCTTTGCCTGTGCCTCGGTGGGTGACTAATACCAAACAATACAAACTGCCTGGAGGGCATAAAGAGTTTGGAGAAACTCTTCAGGAGCTGGAAAAGGTGGGTGTTATAAAGCCCACCCATAGTCCTTTCAATTCCCCAGTGTGGCCTGTAAAAAACAAAATGGCTCCTGGTGCATGTGTGTGGATTACAGAGAACTGAATAAAGTCATACCCCCTATGCATACTGCTGTCCCCTCTATTGCAGGCTTAAAGGACACACTCACCCATGAACTAGGAACATACCATTATGTGGCAGAATAGGCCATCAGTGGTACTGAAGCTACGAGTACACAGACTATGAAGACCTAAGCTTTGACTCATGTATGTGGATCTTGCTAGTGCCGCCTTTTCCACTGACATTGAGCAGGAAAGTCCGGAACAGTGTGCCTTCACATGGGAAGGACGGCCATGGACTTGTAGCCCAGGACTTGACTACATGGGAGAAACTGCCAACAGTGCGGCTGTACCATTATATTGATGATGTCATGCTCATGTCCAATTCTTTTTCAGATCTAGAAGGTGCAGCACCTAGACTGCTACAACATTTACAGGAGAAAGGATGGGCTGTGAACAGCACCAAGGTTCAGGGACCTGGTTTGTCTGTCAAATTCTTGCCACTGGCATCCCCAGGAAATGATGAAGCAGATAAATTGGCTCAGATACATTGGCTAGAAAGAAAACCTGCCTCTGATGTAGCCCAATGGTTATATCAGTGTTTATTGCATGCGGGGCAAAAGACAATGTAGGCTGTAGCCTGTCGATGGGGCTTGCCTTTGACCTTTGAGGAAGTTAGTAGAGCCCAGCAGGAGTGTGTCATGTGCTCCAAAAGGGACTTACACCGAGTTCCACAGCAACATGGGACAATAGCTAAGGGGCCTATACCCCTCGTCAGGTGGCAGATAGACTATCTTGGGCCTCTACCTGTGTCAGAAGGATATCGGTATGCTACAACTTGTGTGGACACAGCTACTGGACTTCTGGTTGCTTTTCGTACCCATTGTGCAGACCAGCAGATGACCAAAAGAGGCCTGAAAGGACTCTTTGCTGCCCATGGCCAACCACAGGTAATTGAGAGTGATCAGGGCACCCATTTTACTGGATGTACACTGCAAGAATGGGTGCAACAGCTGGGAATCAAGTGGAAGTTTCATGTGCCATACAATCCTACCGCAGCAGGCATGATGGAGAAACACAAAGGCTTGTTAAAATCCGGACTAATGTCAGATACCAATAGTCTGTGGGGATGGTCAGTCCACTTATGGACTGTGCTACAGCATTTGAATGAGAGACCCTGAAAGGGAGCTACAAGCTCCATAGACATGTTAACACATATGGCTGCCTCCCTTATACAACTGCAAGTACAAACCAAGGAAGAATCACTGAAGCCGAGCTTCAGCCACCAGAATAACATCTTGCTGCCAGCACCAACTGCACTGAACCCCGGAGACTCCACTGATGTGGCTGGCCTTGGACCTTTTGACACATGGACCAGTGATGGCTGGCTCTCCTGGCACCTTGGGGACAAGGCCTGGAACCTGGCCTCCTGTGTATTCCTGGAATAACAGCAGAGTGGCCACGAAAGGTCACAGTAGTATATCCTGAATGGCCAGAAGGTAAGAGCATCTTACCAGGGAGTTTTGTTTTATCATTATTGTCAGTGCATGCACCTCCAGTAACACTATATATAGACCCTTCAGTAACCCCCATGGGGAGAGGAGTAAAAGTATGATATAGTAGACCTGGAAGGGACCCCCTTCCTGCTACAATCCTATCACAGGACCACTCTCTTGCATGCATCCTATCTCATGGACAAGATTTGCCTATGTTGGTGTCATTAAAACATGTGTCTTATCACCCCTAAAGTCTTTGAGGATTGGGAACTTCCTCTGGCTTGAGGATTATTATAACTTTTTGTTATTAGGAACCTCCTCTGGCTTGAGGATTATTATAATTTTTGTAACCTGTATCAAAATCTTGTTGTATCTTAATTTTTGTTATTATCTCTAAGTTGTTGTTATCCTCTGTTGCTATTGTGTAATCTGGTTACAGTGCTCCAGCTTTCTCGCACAGGGATCACTGCAGAAGATTGAAAGCATGTAGATTGTAAGGCGAGAATCCTGGAGGGGTGGAATGTGGGGAAGTTGGGGTTCCTATGGCCAGGATCCTTATAAACCACCTGATGATGTAACTGGACTGTTGCTAAGCTACCGTTTCCACATCTTTAGGCAATAAACTCTTATTGTGCTATATAGAGAGCTCGGCCCAGTGCTCTGGGTGGAGGCAGAGACACTAGTGCTCGACCTACCGTGGGAGGAACAAGCTGGGTAACAAACCCTTTCACCCCAAAGAACGTTTTGCTGTCAATATCTTTGGTCACATTGAATCCATAGCGAAATTGCCCGGGGATGAAACCCAATGGGTTGCCAATTATCTTGCCAATGGGTTTCATCCCTGGGCAAGTTTGCTATGGATTCAATGAGACCAAAACATGACAAGGAACATTCTTAGGGTGAAAGGGTTTATACCCAACTTTATTCCCATGGTGGCAGGTCAGTCACTAGAATCCCCTCCACTCAGAGCGAGTCTGCATGCAGCAAGCCGGTCTCTGCCTCTGGGCCTCTCTACCTGCACAGTCATGTCAGTCTCTGCTCTCAGCACTGCTACCACTCTAGTCTCTGCTCTCCTGCAGCCGTGCCACCATGTCGCCCAGAGCACTGGGTGTAGCTCTTTATATGGAGTCAATAGCAATGTATTGCCCACACATGTGTAGTGAGATAGCCCACTGGGACCAGGTGAGAATCCTGGCCATAGGAACCTTCACTTTATCCACAGATGGAATTACAAAGACATTAAAACAATTATAAACACACTCTGTGTTCCAGGCACCAAGCTAGTCCCTGAAGTTACAGTAGTAAACCCAACAAACATGGCATTACGGAGCTTACACTCCAGTAGTAACAGGTATTCAACAAATATGTAAATAGATGTATAATTGGAAATTGTGATAAATAGCATTAACAGGAATAAAATACCAGATGTACTATTGGAGATAATACAGAGGAACATTCTTTACAATGGATATTCAGGGATAAAGATAATACTAAGCCGAGAACTAAAAAATAAGCAAGAGTTAGCCAGCTGAAGAGCTGTGAGAACATCCTTCCTGGCAGAGAGAATAGCTTGTTGAAGATCTCTGAGATAAGAAAGAGCTTCATAGGTTCAAGAACTAGAAAAAAAGACAATGTTGAGGAATGTAGTGAGCAAGTGAGATAGAAGCTTAAGGTGCATAAAACAGACAGGGTCCAGGCCTTGCAAGGCATGGTAGCCCCTAGAATATGATTTGGGTTTTCTTCTAGTACAATAGGAACCCCTGAGATAATTATTTCTCCCTTGGCTTCCCTGGAATTACCCAGAACCTTTAAAAAATACTGGCACCTATGTCCCACACACAGGACTCCTGATTTAACAGAGATGAGATGTGGCCAGACCATTAGGAATTCTTTAAATTCTCCAACAGGTAATCTTTACATGCAGCCAGGGTGCAGAACAACTGGAGTGTTTTAAATAGAGGAGTGACATTATTTGATTTTGAAAATGCTGTAACTCTAACTCTACACTAATTATAAAGTTGATTATTATGTTCCCCTCCTTCTAGGAAACAGCCTCATCTGAAACTCTTTTACCACAAACAACACTGGAAGGGTGCTAATGAATTCCATTCCTGAGAACAATGACACCCAGAGTATCCAGAAAAATGTGCCAGTTTTTTCCTTCAAGTTCAAAACACCTGCTGTGGTACAAATTGAGTCCACCTGGAATAATAAATGACAAGCAATTCATCTTCAGCTTGTCCTGCACACATGCATGGGCAGAGTGAACATGGCATCCAATTTTCTGTACCCTTGGTTATTCCATGCACTAACCCTTCTTTCAGGCCGAGGAAGAAGTCCAGTGCCGTGGACTCCATCTCTGGACTCTTTCCATGGACCACTGTCTCTTAAACCCTCTTCTCCTTCCCCATCCACACAGACCCCACCTCCTCTTTTGATGTCTTAGCTTTAAGTAGTCAGTCATTTATTTCTATCACCTGAGGTCTCAAAGCTTTTGAACCACTCAGGTGAACTGAAGAGGAAGGAAGTAGATGAAAGGAAGCAGTCAGCTCTGATCTGACTGAAGACCGGTGGTTCTCTACATGTCATCCCCAGACCAGGGGCATCAGCATCACATGGAAAATTAGAAATGCAAATTCCTGGCCACTAACCAAAACCTATTGAATCAGAAGTTCTGAGGATGGAGCACACACACAGCAGTGTGCGTTTTAATAAACTGTCCAAATGATTCTGAAGCACACAGACTGTGGTTTGCAGACCACTGTTCAAAACACGTATTAGCCCATCAGGAGTGATCACTTCTTACCACAGTGTCTGTGCACTTGTTTATTATGAGAATGTCTACATCTTCTCATCACTGAGTTGCCTTGCAAAAGACCCCTGGCATATGTGTAACCCCCAAAGGGTGTGGCTATGTAATCTGACTGAGACAGGAGATAAAGTAGCATCCTACTACACCCCACATAACAATAAAGCAAAAAGATATCATGGGCACAGACTCTTACTACAAAACAAAATCATCCTGGCTAAAGGTACCACATTGTTAACCCCTGTCCATCCTGTCCTCTGTAACTAAATATTAACATTTTTTTGTAAAAAGTCTGACATGCATGTAGTAACTTCAACACACATGAACAAAAAATGTTCACAAGCTGCACCCTAGCTCTCTATTATAAATACCTCTTAGGAAAGACCACAGAACCAAAGTGGTGCTTCATATGGCATAAAGTTGTAATTAAATTTTAGTTCTATCTTATTATAACAAAAAAATTGTTCCAAAAAATGTGCATATTTCCCAGACCGGTTGATTTTATCTTGTCATCTTAAACAGATGCTTCAATTCCAACAAGATGGACTTGGGGCACCAACATGAACACCAACACAGTCAATAATTCCTAGTTGCTTCTTCCCACTCCAAGGCTGAGGAGACACACGTGAACAGATAAGGACTGGTGTTGAAACAGATTGGCCTGGTAAAAGGCCATAGATTCAGGGGCAATACCCACATAGACAAGTAAGGAAGCTGTTTTTCTTTCTCTTGGCAAGCAAATATCTATTTTTAAAAAGACTTTAAAAAAATTAAGTTGGAAAATCTCCTGTTTGTCTCATCTTGGCTTTGTCAGACCACCTGGAAGTTTCTTTTGCACAAGGGAGGAGGGAGGTACTTGACCCTAGGACTTAGGAAAGAGTTAAACCTCACAGCCAGGGCCAGCTGTCAGACTCTAAAGCCTTCTTCCCAAACCATTCTTGGGGGTGATTTGTTAGTCTTGCTGACTGGAGCGATCTATACCCTAGAATTTCCAAAGAAGCAAAACCTTGGAAGTGTTCCCAGTGACCACTGGTTCCTTTTTCATGAATCCTTTTCAACAGCATCACGCTCTGCTCATTAATGTCTAGTCCTGATAGGTCAGTAGCGCAGAAGAAAGGAATTACATTCTCCTCCAGAAAGACAGCTTGACATGATGCAAAGATATGAGGTTTCTGAAATAGGGAAAGAAGACAAACCACAAAGGGCTTCATCAATTCTGATTCAAAGGACAGGGACCCATGACTGAGCTAGGAATAACAGTCAATGATTCTTTTCAGACACAAGATTTTCTTTAGCCCAACAGCCAACTTTGAGAACTGAAGACTGAGTTTATCCTTTTACTACGCTATGGGTTTTTGTGTAGTGGGCATCATCTTTATGAAGGCTATATTTGGCTAGCAGTGATTGGAGACGGAGGTTTTGAACAGGCAATTTGTTGTCACAACCTGGGAACAAAGCACGATGAGAATGTCCACAGGAGCACAGAGCAGATGAGGGGAAGGCCTGACTCTTGACCTACACACCAGGACAAGGCAGGGACTAGGGGAAGTGTCCTGAGTTCAGGACAAGCCCCAGACTTGAATGAAGATGGTGAGTCTGGATAGGCGAGTTGGTAGGCAGTAGGCACCAGGTCGCCACCCAGTCTCACCTAGTCAACATGGAAAGTGACTAGAAAAGCTGGGTCTTTCCAGAACACATGTTATCCACATCTCATCCCTGGGGGTCTCAGATCCTAGGTCTGGTTGTCAACAATGCATCTCAAAAGCAGCCATGATTGAGACTCTAAACAGAACGGTTCTTGAAAGAAGAGTACTTCTTTCCAGATATATTGTAGTTACTCAATGACTCTTCATTGAACCAAAGAATGCTTGCATAGATGGATGGGTGGATGGATGGATGGATGGATGGATGGATGGATGGATGGATGGATGGATGGATGGATGGATCTAGATAAATGACTTAATGTTAAGTGAGCAGAAGCTGCTGGTGTATTTCCTTAATTGGTTTATTTCTAAACCTATAGATGGGATCATCAGTGTCCTTGGTTTTAACTTATTGGGAAAAGTCAGAAGAGCTGATATGACTTGGGGTCTCATCTTGTCACTCCATCTGCTACAATACCATCAAACAAAACCTCCTTTCAATGGATTCAGGGGCTTCTTTTACAACAGTGTTACTTTTTATAATGCTTTTAGGTCATTAGTGAAGATTTACAAAAGAAAGAGGCAGAGGGAATTCTAAAACCATGGGGAAGATGCTGAACTAACAGGAGAATTATGGGGTACAGGGGTGGAGCAGGGGAATACTAAAACAGAACTGGAAAGGAGAAAAAGAACATCAGAGAGCCTGCTGTGGGTGATAGCTCTGCACCTTCATAACAACACACATCTGCATGGTCTTCCACCAATCACTTGCCTGTCCTTCCTTCCTAACCCACACCACTCGTCAAAGGCAAGACATGAGCCACAGAGCTGAAGATGGCTCCAGCCAGAGGATAACTTTAAAAGACATGGTGGTAGTCATTTGCTAGCTCCTGCTCTTGATTTTTCTCCACATCGTTGATTATCTCTGGGCTACAGGCTGTGCCCTGAACAAGCAAGCCCTCTACCTTTCTTCCTCATTGTCTTTAGCAGTGTGATTGTCCCAACCTGACAAGAACTTATCATCTTCCCCTTTTGAAACCTTGGCTATTCCCTAAAACTTGGCCTCCAACATACCCTCTACCTCCGTGATGACTTTCAGGTATATTTTTTCCTTCCCTGGACCACAGCTGGCCCTTTCCTTAGGATCTGATCTTAGAAAGCAGTAGAGTCTTCACTAGCCACTAGGATGTCATCTAATTTAAGGCTCCACTTTATTATCATGAAACAGGATCCACTTCCATTGTCTTCTCACAAAACTGGGCTGAAATGAGGGTCATGTGTGGAAACACCATGCAAACTGTAAGGTACTTTGCAATTAAGATGAGAACTATTACAGGAAGCCCTGTCCTTATAACCATGGCCAGATAAGGGCTTTTAAATGTCCTAAACTTTGAAAAGATTATGATGCTCCCTCAATGTAAAAAAAAAAAACTATAAAAATAAAATTAATAGTTAAGCTTAATATAAGTTGTGTGTATAAAGTTGAAGGATGGTTATTTCAATGCTTCATCATTTTGAAAAATTAAATTCTATATTTTCTTTGCCTTTTCACTGTTTTACAGCTCAGCTATGATGCCTTTCTAAGACTAATGATTATTTGTTGCTGTGTTTTATTCCATCTATTCAACTGGAAGTTCCTTGAAGCCTCCATCTTAGCTTGCACATGGCCCACACTCAGTAAATATTTGCTAATTTAAATCCTTCTCTTGGCACTTTACAGAAATTGGTCTTCTTTGTTAGCAGAAAGCCTCCACAAACAGTAGAAAGCATCAATGGCTCTGAGCAGTCATTCCTTGATCACTCAACAGGAAATTATTAAAGGCAAAACATACACACAAGTCACAGCTGGAAACAATGGGAAATATAAACAAAAGGAAAGAAGCAGCTCATAACCTCAAAAAGTTCATGACAGTGGGAGGGGAGGGAGACAGCAAAAAAGAGTCAGGGGAAGGAGTAATTGAAACATAAACTGGAATGGTTGGGATATCCCAGGAGGGGATAAAGATGATCTTAAGCACATTCTTGAAAATACCAAGTTCTAAGGAATCATTGCTGGAATTAAAGTTGGAGTGGACTGTGGATGATATTTTGCCTAACCCCCAACCCAAAGTTAAGATCTTATCCACATACAACAAAAGAGCGTGGCGTGAGCACACGATGGATGACCCTCTCCATGTGGGCGCGTGGGCCTCTCCTGCCTCCTGTCTGTGCTGATGCTGCTCCTAGAAAGGAATTATGACCCGGCTCTTTCTGGGGTTATCTTCTGCCCTCCAAGGCATTTTGTTTTTGTGGGGACATCTGTGAGTTCCTCAGTCTTCTCAGTCCTCCCCCATTTCTCTCTCTCACTTTCCACTTCTTTTTGCCACTGGTCCTCCGTCATCAGCATTTTATCTGCCCAACTTGGTCCTTTTACCATCCTTTCTCTGCACCATCCAGGCTTTTAGCAAAATGCATTCTCCTGGGGAGGCTGCATATGCCAGAAGCTCATACTTAGCAGTCCTGAGGTTCCCAGAGCTACTGTGAAAAGGAAAATTGTATTTGTTTTTAAAAAATAAAATAAAATGAGAATCAACTTCCAGCCAAAGCATTCGATTGGAAAACAGCTTTGTTGTACTTATTTCAGCTTTTCATCTCTAAATTCTCCTTGATTTTCTATTACAAGCTGTGGGCCTGTGGAAGCCACTTCACTTCCTCAGGCTTCAGTTTCCTCTGCTGTACAATGGGAGTGACAATGACATGACACAGAAAGGCCTCTTTGCCTTGCATCACACCATTCTCAACTTCCCCACACCTCTTCTGGCATTTTCTTTTGCTTCACAAATAAACTATGTGAACTTGAATTCCTGTCTCCAGATCTGCTCCTGGTGTGATAAGATACCTTGGAGTGACCTTCTTTGCTCAGATACCAGTCACTAGAATGCTCTTCCCTGGATTTTCAGTAGGGCAAGAAGATATTGAGGAGTCTGCTCCAGGCCAAACTCCTATGTGGCCTTTCAAAACTGACCACAGGCAATTAACAAAGGCTTTGCCTGGCAGACCCCACAGTGGGAAAGCCAGCCTCCCCACACCAGACTAGATACGCAGCCTCAAGGGAGTTACAGCCAAGAACTGGGCGCCAGCCATGTGCTGACACACACCTGCACTCCTCACACAGGCGCCTGTGTGGAGACCTCCTCTTGGCATCCCCTCAACCAAGGCCTTTCTCAGCCACCTCTTCCATGACTACCTTATCCAGCGGGCCTTGAAGACACTTTTCTGACTCAATACTCAATACTTTTCTACTCATAACCCTTTCCTTCCCTTTCTCTCTCCCCCTCAGCCCCCAGCTCCGTAAAACAGCAGGAGACTCTTGCTCAGGCCTCCCAAGTAGTGAGAAGAGCCACTGTGCTAACCCGCCTGACCCTCACCAGGGACACTATCTGAAAATAGAACATCGGGAGGTCTGGTGCTCTTGCTCTGTAGCCTGTTGCTTTATACCTTCCCAGTAAGTGATTAAGGGCTTGATGGCTGCTTTCCTTTTGGTTTCTTGTTTTAGTTGACCACCTCAACACCTGGAAGCTCAGCTCTTTCCAGCTCAACTCTTGGCAGAGATCATTGACCTGCAATAAGGTCATAATAGAACTGTTTATGGCCTGACAAACAGAGACCTCTCATTGTTCAGACCTGGCCCTAAAGACCAGTTTTCATGAGCTCTAGGTCTTTTGGGAAGAAAGAGAAACAGATGCCATTGACTGCTTCTGGGGATTTGAAGTTAAGGAAGGCTGTCACGGTAAATCTGAGTAGCCCTGGCCACCAATACCCCAAAGCAGAACCCAGGAATACGGGGGAGCCTGGGAGTCTGGGTGGTGATCCAAATGTTAACAAGAGTCATTTGTGTCTTGGGTGATGGTTGAATCTGGAATACAGATAGCCAACACTTTAAGTCCCTCAGGACCCAGCTTGACAGAATTTGGCATGCACGGGATAGCAATGGCTGAGCATGCAATAGCTAGGAGACCTAGATCTGTGGAATCCAAGCAGACATTAGCGCTGCCAGGAAGTTTTACTGAGCGTGGGCACCATCCCAGCTGTAAGCCTCGCATTGTGCAGGGTTAGTGTGCAACTGAAACGAACAACTGAAATAAAGGTGCTAAAAAGCTAATGCAAGTTTCCAGTTGTGTGTGTGTGTGTGTGTGTGTGTGTGTGTGTGTGCGCGCGCGGCACGTGTAAGCACTCACAGGTGCATAAATGTGTGTATGTAGGCCTTCTGCCTGTTTTCATGACCAAACCTTGAATGGTAGCTTGAGCTTGCTGATCCTAAGGGCAGTGTCCTCTCCATTCATTCTCCAGTGTACTGCTTTCCAGATGAGGCCACGTTAGTTACTGAGCTTCAAGATACAGCTGGGTTTGACCCAATTAATTATAAGGCCAAAGATTTGGGGTGGTTTTTTAAATATTATTTATTTAGCTTTTTCCTTAGTAATATATCTTCATAATACAGATTCAACGAAAAGCAAGAAGATATACTAAAATCACTTATAATCTTACTATTTTCAGATAAGCACTGTTACCATTTTTGTGAAATTATTTTCAACATCTCCTTTTTTCCACAAACTTAGGATCACAAAATACATATCTATGTAGGAGAGTATGGAATATTTTAATCTGTAGTATCAGTCTTAGCAGGAGCAGAAAGAATCTTTAAATTAAGGTAAATTAAGGAGAGTTTAATAAAAGACTATTTGCAAAGCTTCAGGAAACCAGAGGAGAGAGGTCAGGGCTCCGGGGCTAATGACAGCAGGAAGGTATTAATCCTGGGCCCCAAGGGATTACCGGAGCCCAAAGGCAGAGAGCCCTGATTGAAAAGGGGCCTCTGGGAGAACCGGAGACCTTCAGTGCAGAAATAGAGCCGTCCCAAGGCAACCCACAGAGAGGCAACTGAAGGAAGAGAGTCCTGACTCCTCTCCTCCTCCTTCCAATATGCTGCCCTGCTCCGCAATGACTGAACCCAATTGGAACCAAGAAAGCAAAGGAGCCAGTGGTATAGACCAGGGGACACCAAATATTTTCTGTAAAGATCCAGGTAACAAATAGTTCAGGCTTGTGGCCACAGGGTCTCTGTTCCAAATAATCAGACCTACAGATGTAGCATAAAAACAGCCATAGACAATATTTAAACAAATGGATATAACCAGATTTGGACTGCAGGCCATAGTTTGCCACCACCTCATATAGACCATATCATTCAGCCTCCCAGGCCACAGGGCAAGGAAGAAAATATTTCAGCATTGTTCTTAATGGTGAAAAAAAAAGCTGGGAGGAATGAACTAAATCAATTGAAAGATGGTTAAATAAATTAAAGCATATCCACAGAATGGGAACTTTTCAGCCATTATAAAGAAACTATGAGAACTGATGTGGAATGATCTCTAGGATGTAAATGAAAAGCAAAGTACAGAACATTATAAAGAGCATGCTATGGTTTGTATTATAAAGATACACATGGATGCAGTCTTGTGTGTGTGTATATATATATATATATACAGACATATCAACAAGTACACATGTATGTGTATGAATATGTTTCTCTTAAGACAGTGTTAATGGATAGACAAGAAGTTGGAAATGGTGTACAGTATGTATAGCAGTATATATGTTTTGATTTAAATCAATTCTGTTCATTTTCTAGTCTGAGGGACCTTGACCATCCAGAGATTCCTGAGTATCACTCTGGTCCACCACATTGATAATGTCTCACCAGTTGAATCTAGAAAATAAAAAGTGCTTTCTATTCAGGAAAAGCCTTCGTAAAACATGGGCATGCCAGAGGGTGAAAGATGCACCCCCCTGAACCAGGTGTCTACATCTTAAGTGAAGTCCCTAGGGGATACAGTGGTCTGAAACATGGTGGCCAATTTCCTTTAAATTGAAAGACAAACCTCTATACTGGGTACAGTCCACCAATGAGAAGGAGGACAGTCTGTGGATTCTGGAGGCAATGTATACCTCATGTTCTGTTTATCAAATAACAAATAAAGGTGCCCGTATTTCCTGGGGCCCAGAGCAAGAGAAGGCTCTATAAGTCCAGGCTACCATGCACACTGTGTTGCCACTTGGGTCTTATGGCCCAGCAGTTACGATAGCACCCAGGCTGCTGCGGCAAACAGGGATGCTTAATGGAACTTCTGGTAAACTCCAATAAGGGAATTAGAGGGCAGACCCACAGAATCCGGAGTAATGCCGTGTCTTCTGTCAGTAATTATTCTCATTTTGAGAAATAGTTTTTGGCTCACTTCAATGCCCGAGCAGAGACTAAACATCTAAGTGGGGGTATCATATGACCATGCTGTCTGAGCTTCCCATCATTAACTTCCCATCATTATATGACCCACCAGCTATAAAGTATGGTGTACACAGTAATCTATCATCAAATGAAGTGGTTTACCCAAGATCAGGCTTAATCAGATCCTACAAGCACACACGGCTTACATTGGCTTAGGCCCCCATAGCAATCATTCTTGCTGCATTGCCCTTTGTCCCACAGTTTATACATGGAAGTTTTCTGTGACCATTTGGCTGAGGAAGATAAAACTCAGGTCTGGTTTACAGATAGTCTATGCAATACTGTGGCATAAGCCAGAAGGAAATATTACTGATTCTCTGTGAAGCATCTGAAAAATAGTGGCGGATCCTTCCCTGGGCAAAACTTTAAATAGTACATCTGACCATTCACTTTTCTTGAGCAAAGAGATAGTGAAATGGATGGATCTTTCCTAATTCCTATGCACTGGCTAATGGTGTAGCCACATGGTATGGGAACTGGGGAAAAAAACACAACCTGAAACACTGGTGATAAAAGGTTTGGGGACAAGATACTAGCATATATAGTCCAGCAAATATTGCCGAAGCAGAATCAAAGATACCCCATGGAAGAGAGGCATCAGCAGGAATGGTGGAATAAGGATGTCTGAAAAGCTGCTTCTCTACAAAACCAATGAGAACATCAGCAAAATTGTAAAAATTAACTTTTCTAAAACTCTGGAAATCAAAGATTTATAGCAATTCAGGGAGTGTTTATTCAAGAAAAAGAATTGAATCTTGGTAAGAACAGCCAGCATGGCAGCATTTTAACTTGTCCCATTCCCATCCCCGCTCCCAGCTCCAAAGTAGCCGTGCAAACCACAGGTCCATGATCACCGTGAAAGCAAGCAGCCTAGCAGCCACTTGGGGAAGCAGACAGGCTTGGAGCCCCCCAAGATCACCACTGCAGAGAACAGTTATGGTGTGACCTCTCCATCAGCTCCCTGGACACTCTCTCTATTGGGTCTTTATGTGATTTGCCTCAGAGCTCACATAGTGTGAACAACGTTTTTCCCAGGGGCATTTATCAAATAGAATCAGCAACAACTGTTTAATATTACACTTGCCAGAGGTGGCAGTAACAAGGGACAAACAACAAGGTGACCAAGAAACTTCAAAGGAAAAGTAAAGACCATGATGATTTTTGAAAAGCTCTGACACATTCCTGGGTCACAGGAAATTCATGCATATGCACAAGGCTCTGACATGCCCAGAGCTGTGCACAAGGTCACAGGAGCACTGAGGAGGCCCGAAACTCTCCCCTCCAGGTTACCGTGAGGCTCCGCTCAAGCAGCAAGTAAAACCTAAGGCAAAAAAAAAAAATGTGCATGCTTGAGCATTGACGGTGTGTCCCAACACATGCACAATGTGCCTCTGCAAAGGCTGGGAGACTTACTGATTCAAAGCATTGAAGAAAGTCTGTTCAATCATTAGCTGACCCCTCAGCTAGCTGAGCAGAGACTTCAGAGGTCACACATGACAAAGAACACAGACCTCACCAAATTAGTTCAGGAAAGTCACTAAGCAAACAGCGTTTGTGACAATAGAACAGCTATAAACACTGGGGAAGAGAATTGGATTTCTAGAATTACCAAAGAATGTTTAAAGTCCAGTTTTCAACAACAGATAAAAATTACAAGACATGTGAAGAAACAAGCAAATATAGCCCTACACGTGGGGAGGAAAATAGTCAATGAAAACTGTTTCTGAGGAAGCCTGACATTGCTGGGCTTACCAAAGACTTTAGATCAGCTTTTTTAAATATATTCAAAGAATGAGGAACTAAAAGAAAGTATGAGATGAAATCTAACCAGAGAACATTAATAAAGAGATAAAAATTATTTTAAAAAAACAATCAAAGAGAAATTCTGGAGTTAAAAAGTTCAACAACTGCAATGAACATTTCACTGGAGGATCTCAAAGGCAGAGTCGAACTGGCAGAAAAAAAAAATAATTGGTGAACATGAAGATAGGTCAGTTGAGATGATCCAGTTTGAGAAAGAGGAAGAATGAAGAAAAATGAACAGAAACTCAGAGACCTGTGAGACACCATCAAACATACCAAAATATGCACAGTGGGAGTCCATCCCAGAAGGAGACAAGATAGACAAGGGGAAGAAAGAATTTGAAGAAATAAAGGCCAAAAACCTCCAGAAATGTAATGATGTCCAGGGGCCTAGTAAGAACATACTTCTATTGCATGCTCCTAGAAACCCTGCCTTTGTTCTGCTTTTGAAAGTTCGGGGCCTTTAACATTGCCTCCTGTTTTCTGCATGGGTGTGTGGGCCTCCGGTGGTCCACGTCCCTCCATTCCCATCAGAAGCCTGAGTGGAGATGTTAGCAGTTTAACCTACCTTTTGCAGGGACCCCTGCCTTCCCTACTGAGACAACCAAAACTGCTTGCTGTCTCGGAGCTTTCCTTCTGCTTGCCTCCCCATTTGTCTTTCTAACTTACTCCTCTCGAGTTTGCCTTTTGGGATGCCCCAGCATATCTGATACCAAGTCAAGGGGCAAACAGTTTACCAAAGCATACAATTTTGAAACAAATCTTTTCTATCTTCACTTTCCTGAGTTGTTCAATCCCACTCAGGAGACATGACTTCATCAAATCAATAGCCAACTCAGGACTGACCTCGCTTATTTTTATTGTGCCTGGCTCCCTTGTAGTAGGTCTTGTTTGCCCTGTGCTTACCCTTGAAAGGATGCTAATTCCATAAATCTCCCTGGCAGGTTCCTTCAGGTCACAGGCAATTACTGCTTCCCCATCTATGATAACTTCCAGTTCACAACTCTGTGCCTCGAGTGTTTTATCCCAGCATCTCAGGCTCCTAAGTCACATCTGCCCAAATACTGTGCACAGCTGTCTCAGTCCTCAAGGGGCACTTACCCTGGTGTTCTCATTAGGGAATGTCTATTTGCAGTGTTATGGAGGTATCAGTCATTTCCTAAATTCAGGAACTCTTGGGGGATTTATTCCCCTTTCCTTCCTGAAATCAGTTATTTTTCTGATCTTAGAGCAGCTGCATAACCATCCCTTCCTTAAGGAGTAGTGGATGTGTTTCTCCTATCCATTCATAGACACATCTAATCTGGCCTCTAAGATCTCACTTTCCATTTCCTATCTGCCTAGACTATGTGCTAAGATCTCAGTCATTCTGCTAAAAAAAAGTCTCCCTTTTCCACCTTAATCAGCTGTCACCCTTTTTTTCCTTTATTCTTCTACTTGATCCTATTTTGATGGTAACATCAATGCGTGATTTAAGTAACTTCCTTCATTTCCTGAGCAAACCAGATCCCAAAAAATGAAGTGTTATGCATAGACCTTTGCAATTGTCTTCTTTTCTTTGGATATACAATAATTTAGTTATTTTTTTCACTTCAAGCAGAAGATGTACCATCCCTGTTCAGTAAAGTCCTTCAACCAAGTTTATGACAGAATTCTACAGCCTGGCTTTCAAAAATCTAAAATGAGATCAACGCATTTAATTAACAAATTGTACAAATTCCTATCCCTGAGCATGGCCCTGATGTTAAAAAAGAAAACAGAAAGAGGTGGATAGTTTCAGGTTCACTCAGACCCTCCCTATCTTCAGCTAAATGCTAGAATTTGCAGAGAAACACTTGAGTTTTATCCCAGTTCCACCATTTTACTATCTGAACTTGGGGTTCAGTCTTGGCCTGTCCCCTGCCCTGGTTGTATTATGTGCACTTGCCAATGATCTGCTCTTGAAGAAGAACTGATCAGAACCAGCATCATGAACCAAGCTTTCCTTCTGGAGACATGGCACTCCCATGTGTCCATTCTGTAGTCCCATCCACAGAAGGGTCACCCACCCATCCCTACATCAGCTCCCGGATAGGCTCTGTGATACAACAACCCTGCTCTGGGCTCCAGGTCTGCCATGGGGCAGTGTGGCACAGTGGTTGTGGTATCACTACTAAAACTTGGCCCTTGTTATTATATAGTTACACTATTACCATATGTCCTCTATAAAAGTTATATATTAAAAAATCGATTGTCATATCATATATAAGTTTTATTTATTATGAAATAATTTTTACTTACACTAAAATAAAACCTTCATGGGGACAAGAACTTCCTCTGTCTTGTACAGTGCATTCCCTGCACCTAGAAAAGTGCCTGAGGCATCATAGTTGTTCAATAAATATTTTTTGAATTAATAAAAGTTACAAGCAGAGAGTGGACTCAAACTATTTGAGCTCAAATCTGGGAGCCAGCATTCACTAGCTGGGTGAATTTAGGTGAGTTAGTTAAGCTTTCTAAGCCTCAGTTCCTCCCCTGGAAAATGGGGATGGGGGTAAGGGCAACCAGCTCTGGTGTTAACTCTAACTAGAGTTAAAGAGAGCTCATTAATATGAAGAGCCTGGCACATAGTACTTGACCAGAATGAGGGCTGAATTAATGTCAACCATTATTGCTCCAGCTGTATATGAGACACCTCCTCTTCAATGTCCCAGGGAAGCACTTTAGACTGTATGTGCCCAAAATTATATGTTTTTTGATCATCCAACCATTCTCCGAATCTGCAAAGTGAGGAATCACCTTCAGTTCACACCCATTCCTCACCTACAATCACATTAGACACCAAGCATATTGTTCTAACATATCTCAAACCAACTGTCTTCTCTCAGGCCAACTGGTTGAGCCATCCTCTGTGCCTGCTATCATGGGACCATGTGGTAAAGCCATCCTGTTCCCATAGCCTTTGTCACATTGACTAGATGCTGACCCCTGGTCTACTTCCCTCCCCAAAACTCACTAGCTCATCTTGCTTCTTTTTAAGGAAACTAACACACTGTCTACCCTTAGTCATCAAAAAAATACCTCCTCAGAAAATAATGCTAGAAATAAAGGCTCTGTAGCAGCTACTGCAGGGAAACTGACCCAACTTCCATTTCAACCTCATTATCCCTATGCCTAACTATTGGAGCTATAAAAGTCAAAAGCTTGATTTCTTGCAGCTAGGTGTGGCCATGTGACAGTTATATCTTATGAAGCAAAAACGGACA
This sequence comes from Manis pentadactyla, assembly GCF_030020395.1. NCBI lineage: Eukaryota > Metazoa > Chordata > Mammalia > Pholidota > Manidae > Manis > Manis pentadactyla. The sequence continues at coordinate 37,486,858 of NC_080032.1, read as the reverse complement.
TCCATTGGTGCCAACTCTTCCCTTTTTTACTTCTTCCTGCTATTATAGACTGAATGTTTCTGTCCTCCACCAAATCCATATGTTGAAGCCCTAAACCTCAGTGTGATGTTATTAGAAGGTGTGGCCATTGGGAGTTGATTAGGTTAGATGAGGTCATGAGGGTGGGACCCTCATGATGGGATTAGTGCACTTTGGAGAAACTAGAGAGTTGCCCCTTCCGTCTTTCTCTCCCTGTCTCTCCCTTTACCAGCTGGTAAGCCCATCTCCAACTGCTGAACATGTTTCTTTTAATGGTTTGCCTGGGCAAACCTTGCCAAAGAATTATACTTGGCTGAAGAGAGCCAGCTGGCCAGGAGATGCCTAGAGTGGATACAACCATGGGAAGATGTGGACAGTGGCAGGTAACTGGCTAATAAGGGGTTAAAGAAAACAGCTCAGCCCTTTGGCAGTATTATTTATGCTCCCAAGGCCACCAAGGCCACCACTAGGCCTTTTTCCTGAGATTACCTCTCATTCTAATCCTTCTCCTTCTCAGTCCTGCTACCTCACTCTCGAACAGGTTATTCCTGAAGAGCACTCCCTCGCTATAGTCACATGTACCCAAATCTCTATCTCAGGTTCTGCTTCTAGGGATCCCAACCTCAGACACCTACCTGCAAATTACCTATTAAAAGAGTGTCCTTTCCTGAAAGGAGGAGGAGGAGGTGTGCTAATACCAACACCACAATCTGGAATTTTAAACCATTCATGCTCTAAGATCACTGACAATCCCACTGCAGATGTCTTTGTCTTCCTGCATGTTATTGTTGTATATCAATTAGAAGCTTCAGTGAGGCCCCATGGTCTGGTAGCACTACCAGAAACCTAGGAGGCAGAAATTGATTAATTTTTCACTCCATCAGAGTTTAAGTCATAAAGGATCTCAGAACATAGCTAAGGGATTTTGAAATTAGGTACCTTTCTGTGAGCAAATGTGCTGGGAGAATATTTATTTGTCTGATGTATAAGGAAAGGCATTTCTTTTGGTCCCCAAATTTTGCCTGTGTAGAATTGAACTACCAAAGGATAAGGAAAACCCCAGATTACTCCCAGAAGTGTGAATTTGCAGAAAATTCAGCTCAAGTCTTCAGATCTTACTGTTTTAAAACAAGCTCACTTTCTTTGTAAATATCCCAACAACAGGGAGTAATTGTAGGGAAAATAAGACCTTGATAAGCAGCATATGAAAAATCACCCATTCCTTCAAGTGTACGTGACAAAGGTCATTTTATATAAATGAAACATAGATGTGACATTCTGAACATTAATGTCAGAAACTGACTGACAGGAAAGAGAAAAACAGGGAAGTCGGGCAAAAGAGGAAAGGATACGAATGAAAGAAACTAAACAAGATACAACAGCATACCTGTATTTTAGATAATCAGAATAGGAACAGGCGAAAGCAGCTTGTGGAAGCTACCATGGCTGGACACCAGGGAAGAGGGATTAGAGGAGGGAGATATTCAAGTGCAGGAACCAAAAGCATAGGGCACTGAGGACCTGGACAGCTGCCTAGAAAAGCCACTCTGGGTCCAAAGATAAGCCTGGAAAATGGCCTCCACATCCTCAATCTTCATGTTCTAGAAGGCAGAGAAACAACACAAAGTGGAGGGAGAGATTCATAAAGATAATTATTTTCAGGGCCCTGGGAAGAGCAGAAGAAAAGAAGTGAAATGAACCTTTTCTTTGAGTTTGACAAAGCTGTATTTGTGAAGCCAAAAGAGTTTGTACACTGAGATTTCTCACCCTATAGCTAACTACTTGAATATTGTGATTAAAAACACAAATTCTGAATTAGACTGCCTGGGTCAAAACCAAGCTCTGCTGCTGATAAGCTGTTTGAAGTAAGTCAATTTAAACTGTCCTAACTCAGTGTCTGTAAATATAAAGGAAAATATGAATAGCCCCCATCTCATGAGGAATATTGGAAGTATATGTCAATATCCAGCAAGTAGTTAGAGCAGTACCTAGCTCATGGTGATGCCCAGTCACCTATGAGGTATTATGATTATATGAGTTTTGGTTACAGGCTTGGCATTTAAGGAAGGCAAGACCTTGTTCCTTCACGTGGTGGCAGGGAAGGCAAAGAGACTTCTGTGAGCAGCTTTAGAAGATTATCCTGGGTTGGCCCATGACCTGGTCAGCTCACCTAGTTCATCATGCTCATATAGCCCAAGCTCTGATCTGATTTATATGCCCCCTCCCATTCTGGCATTGCAGACTCCATCTAAATTAGCCATCATGCACATAACCATATTTCATTTCAGGGAATCAGGCTTTCAATGACCATCACTGCTTCAAGAACAGAAAGCTATCAATCTCTAAGGATTTACTTGGGAAAGGCATTTTTATGCCCCTATATATCAGGCATGTAGCAAGCACCAGGCAGAGCACTTCAAGGAACATAAGCTCATTCAGTTCTCATATCGACCCTTTAATGCCATGAGGTCCACTTTACACTTTGGTATCTTTTCTAATTATAAACATTAACACATAGTTATTGTAGAAAAACTGGCACAGTACCACTTCTGCTGCTTCTTCTTTGGGTTAAAGCCGAGATTCAAATGGAGGGAATAAGACAAGGGTGTGAAGACATATTCCACTTATTTACAAGCCGAGGTAGGTTGGTGACTACTAAGTAACAGATCACTATACCCTGTCTCTGTGGTACTTAGTTCAAATTCTCCAGAGACTCAAATTAGCCCAGATCCTGGGCCTGGGGTCCATCCCAGTCAAATCACATGTGGCCAGAGAGGGAAAGTGTCATAAGACAATCAGCATGGATCAAAAGCCATTCTTTCATCTGAAGCTGTGTGGCAGATAGAGGAACAGTTCTTAGAAATGAGGGTGTGGACTGAGGGAAACCACAACATAGGTTGGTTACATCAGCACCCATGCAACAACAATTAAGTGCTAAACTCTGTGATTTTGACTGGAAATGTAATGAGTTCAAAAAACAATGTGATCAGTGGGGTCTGAAATATTCACGGAAATTTCATTTTGCTGTTGTACTTGTTATTGTTTGTTATGGAATCATCAGTGAACTTTAAGTAGGACAAGAGGAGAAAGACAGACTTCTATGTGGGACAATGACATCAGAGAGGTAAAAATGAGCAGCACCCACAGAGGAGACTAAATTGTGAAGTGTGCTACTGAACAAATATCAAACATGACTCATGATCACTTTTGACCCTGTCTTCCTGGAAGTCTATTGCATTAAAAGTGTAGATTCCAAGAAGGTAGGAACTTTGATTTCTGAGGCATTAGTCCTCCAGTTGCATTCTTAAGAAAGTTTTTGTTATTGATAGTTTTCTATTGTTGCCACAACAACTTACCACAAATTTAGTAGCTTAAAAAAATACTAATTTATTGTGTCCTAGTTCTGTAGATCATAGGTCTGGATTGGTTCAGCTGGTTCCTCTGCTCTGGGTCTCATGAGGCCAAAATCAAGACTTCAGCTGGGCTTAGCTTTTATTTGGAGCCTCTCCTAGAGAATCTTCTTTCAAGCTCATTCAGGTTGTTGGAGGAATTCAGTTATTTGTGGCTATAAGGCTGAAGTCTCTGTTTCCTTGCTGGCTGTCACCTGGGAGCCTCTGTCAGCAATTTAAGATCACCTGTACTCCTTGTCATATTGCCCCCTCCATCTCCAAACCAGCAATGGCATGTGGACTCCTCTTTCTCATGCTTCAAATTCTTTAATTTCCTTGCTGCATCTCTTTTGTCTCCAGCAGACAAAAGTTCTCTGCTTTTAAGGGCTCACATGATTCAGTCAGGCACATTCAGATAATCCAAGATAATCTCCTTATTTTGAAGTCCAAACCTTTAACTACACCTACAAATTCCTTTGGCTATGTAACACACTTATAGGTTCCAGAGATTAATGTGCGAACATCTTTGGGACTCAAACTGCCGCCTGCAGCTCTTCTAAGTTCCTTGCATTTCCATACTAATTTGAGAATCAGCTTATCAATTTTCACAGAAAATTTTCTAATGCAATTTTTTTTTACATACAATAAGCTGTTGATATTTAATATATTTGGAACTAATGTAGTTTTGATTGGGAATTCATAAACCTCAGATAAATTTGGTGAACATTGACATCTTAACAATATTGAGTCCTCCAATCCATGAACATAGTATATCCTTCTACTTACTTAGGTATTTTTTTATTTCTTCTGATTGCAAATATCATTCACATCTTTTGTTAGGTTCATTGATGGATATGTGATACTTTTGGTGCTTATAAATAGCACTTTTTTTTCATTTTCTAAAATTTTGTTGATAGGCACCTTGGTATTAGGCACTTTATATCACCAACTCTTAGCACAGTACCTGACAGATGCTAGACGCTCAATAAATATTTGTTAAGTAAATGAAGGAAGGAAAGAATCGGACTTCACCTGAACTCTTTGTGGCCTTTGGCATTTGGTATCTTACAACTGTTGTTTAAAAATCTTGGTTCCCTGCGAGACTGTGAGCATTGTGGGATATGACTGTATCTGATCCACCTTTCTATATCCACTTCCTAGCATAATGTCTGACACGTTGCCAAGAAAATTAAAATATTCTAATATGCCATAAATTAGTGGCATGGAATATCTACATTCATCATGAAGCACTCTCTCAAACTTCCTGCTACCCTATTTTCATAGAAAGTTCTGTTGCACAAGATATTAATGGATGATTCCAGCAAACATATGTTATTTATATATTCTTCTAATGTCTGGTGTTTAAACTTGAGATCCTCTAGATTATGTCACTGGATTAAGACAGAAAACTATATATCTGTTCTACAAGCTTTATACTCCTTTGTAAGAATAAAAACTTGTTCTTCTGAATTGTTTGGCATTAGGCCATTGACCTATATTGAAAAACATAATAGAAAACAGTGATTTGAGACTCAGTTTGTGCTGAGATAATGTCAAAAATACAGTTCTTTACTTCATGCATATCTCTTTAATGAAAAACCACAGGAAAAATTCTCTCCATCCCCAGAATTGTGAATAACTATGCATTTCCTCAACAACTATAACTTATGTATCTAATTAAATTTCTCACTTTGTATTGGCTACTGGGATGATAACTACTAATTAGTGGCCAAACTTTTGGGTTTAAGTATTAAGCTTTTCCTTATAAGGCAAAGTAAAAGTGAAAGAGAGCTCTACTAGAATGAAAACTCCAGATGGCAGATGCCATTTGTTTTATTTATTCACAGTGTCTATATATTAAATAAGTGAATGCTACATAGCACAACACAGTACCCTGGAAATAATGCACAACACATGATGCAATAATGAAGCAAAGAGGAAGGAAAAAGACTCCAGCATTTGTAAAATCAATCAATTAATTAATTTTGAGAAATTAAATGTGACTTTTTCCCTAATGTTGAATTTTTAATGTGTATTGTTTTCGTTAAAAGAAATCGTGAGAGCCATTAACAGCATAAGGCAGAATTTTGTATATTGATGTCGGAAGATACAACAAAATGAATACAAATATGTATTATATAATCACATTTTTGTTTTTGCAAAACAAAATCTGTATTTGTATTTGTATTTTTTTTTCTGAAGGTAATATTCTTAGATGCAAAGAGAAAAGTAGGAATTCAGAGTACCATTCTACTTATTTATTACACGGTATTATTTTGAACTTGACTTGGGACATCTTCTCACAAGAGTGACAGTGGTACAATGAAATTTGGCATGAAACTGATTCTTGACTATGCTGCTAGTGGCAGGTTATGTTGGTAAACATATGGGTTGTCATTTTGGTATTGCTTATCTGAAGCCATAATGATGATCATAACCTTTGACCAATTATTCCACATCTGGGCATTTGTCTTAAAGAAATTGCTCCAATGAAGAACAAAGGTCTATGCCCAAAGATATTCATCACTATATTACTAATACATTTAACAATCCAAACCAGTGTGAGTAAAATATTGGAATACCTTCCTTTTTTTTTTTTAACATTTCTGTCTCTCAAATAAATGATGCCTGAAGCAGATCCTGTAGCCTTTTCAATCACTACAAAGTATTAAAAATAAATAACGGTCTTATTTTGGGGTATTAAAATTTTTAATAAAATCTGAATCAAAACTTCAATCTCAGTTAATTTAATCTCTCTTGGTCTGATCTGAGCTTAGAAACCTATAATTAAAATTGTGAAGCAATAGGAGTTGGAGAACAGAGAGTCAGGTTTTTCTGTTCTTTATTTTACTTCCTTCCCCATTTCCCTGTCCAGGATGGGGACAGGAAAAGAGGTAAAGAGGGTGAAAAGTCTTGAAAAGTCTTGACCGATGTGAATCTGGGATCAGAGCCCTCTGTGTGGAGCATACACCTAAACACTAGGAACCCTTGCTCTTTAATCCCTTTTTCTGGGGGGAACTCCCTACTTGGGGACCCCCACTATCTTGTTCCAACTAAGCACAGATTCTTGCTTTGGGGTTATCATTGGAGCAATTTCTTTAAGATAAATGCCCAGATGTGAAATAATCGGTCAAAGGTTATGATCATCATTATGGCTCCAGATAAGCAATACCAAAATGACAACCCATATGTTTACCAACATAACCTGCCACTAGCAGCATAGTCAAGAATCAGTTTCATGCCAAATTTCATTGTACCATTGTCACTCTTGTGAGGCATGAGTGACTTTGGCATGGACAGACCTCTTGAGGAGGATACCCCCTCACAAGCACATTGGCCTTGCAATACTACCCTTTTCCCAACAGCAGCGGAAAGTCCCCCTTGCTCCTGCTTCCTCCTTCTCCAGGCTCTGATCTCAAAGGAAGCCAAAACTGGCCCCTCACCTTTAGATATTTCTAGATGTGAACCCGACACCAGCTTCTGTGTTCCCCAACACAGGCAACACAGGACACAGGGCATGCCTCCAGGAGTTCTGTTGAGGTGTTGGGGTGGGGGAGTGAATAGGAAGAAATACAGCATTTTTTCAGATATCCACAAAGACAGTGTTACTAGTAATATCCCCCTCTTCCCATACATATAGAATAGAGGTGGTGATGGGCTATGTGGGGCAAAATTAGCTTTTGGATCTCCCTTTAGGAAGGACCACATGCGTGACCCGGCACCTATTTAAATGCACGGCACATAACACTCTTCCATCCCAGCTACAGCTCTGAAACAAAAAATCATTTGTGACACCATTTTATTTATATAGGTACTACTTTTTAAAACTAGTGAGAATTTTTTCATTCAACTTTAAACAACTTTCACAATTTTCTCAACGCTATAACATAGTTTTTAGCACAGAAAAACAGACTTAAAGCTTTAAATGTATATTATTGCTCATACAATGTGCCTATTATAGCTTAGGTTATGGTAGACTGGGTAACCAAATCAAAATACAAATCTTCTACTACATGGAGAGTCAAAGAAAATTTAAACAATTTATTCATTAGATTCTAATTTATAAAACAACACTACTTATAAAATACTACCACTAAGAATTAGAATTCTATCAAGCTTCAGTTTGAACACATGTACAATCACTTAAACAAGCAGCTATTAAACTAAAAATGAATTCAAAATGTCTTTAGGAGAGTGAGAGAAACATTATTCACATGACTGTCCTAGTTCAGACCTTCAGAAGTAGGCTCTCTGGAAGGCTGACTCAGCCCTCAGGAACTCAGGCCTTGGCAGTAGGGATGAAATCTAGTTCTTGAGCAAGAGTCAGAAGGAGGACCACTTGGTAGGCAGATGTTCCTCAGCTCTAATGGAGAATGAACGACCAGGAAAATTCCCTATAGGAAATAGTTTCAGGACTTCAGAGGTTTCTTAGAAGAGACGGATATAGAAGAGGTGCCCCTCTCATAAAATACCTCCATGGGTCTATTCCCAGCATGGAACCTTCAACTGGATGATGAAATTGAGGGAAAAAGCTTAGACCAGCTTCACCTTCAGGTAGTAAAGATGGATCAAGAGGACCTAACTACCAAAGCATCTTCAGGATGAGTCCTACAAGACCCATTTTTAAAATTGTGGACCATTTTCTCCCTCTAAAGAAGGCCCATTAAAACATGTAAGTCTTGCTGGAGCAGAAAAAGGACAGGCGTCTGAAGCAGAGAGGTCAACTCTGTCTCATACATGAGAAGGAAGAGGGACCAGGTTATGAATGGCCCAGTGGACACTCTATCATCCTGGCCTCTAGATCCCAGGGAGGTGATATCCGGTGCCATCTGATGATGCAGGGCAACATTGAACTCTGAATCCTAAACTATCCCAGCTGGATATACCTCCTGTCTTGATGATCTAATGACCCAGAGGATCCCCCAGTTCTCCAGCACCTCTGTCAAATGCTGCACTTGGATCATCTGGGCCTTGAAGATCCTTCTCTAAAACCTCAAATTTAATATCCTCTGGGGTTGATCTTGGTCTTCCATATGCATTTTCTTCTTCTAAATTATAGAAGTTTCTTTGGCCAGACTTAACTGTTATCTGCAATAAGCTTGGTTTTCAAAGGACAAATAAATCCTTCCATATCTTCTCTGTTTGCTCTGGCTTGTTTTGGTTTTGTCTTGGCATCCAGCTCTTCATGGCACTGCTCATGGCATTATCTGCTTTGGAACTGTTCTCCTCATTCTTTAAGTTTTTCTTCTCCCTCTACAAGATAATGGCCTGGGAGATTTCTTACCATTGCCTTGACATAGCCCTGCATCTATTAATCTTACTTAATCTTTGCACTTGCTCTTTCCAACAATGCATTTTTGTTTGTTTTGTTTAGAGAGATGTGATATAATCTTTTGATGACTGTTTTATCTTCTCCATCTGTTTAAATATATACATTAGTTACTTTCTACGTCAAGGGTTTATAAGGAAGCATTCAACTTGGCAGCATCAGTCAGTTCCTTCATATCTCATATTGACAGGTTATCTAAGTGGCATCCAATTTTTTATTTTCTCTTTATGTTCATTTCCTGGTGACTTTCATCCATGCTCTTTTCCAAAGACACCAGCCAAATATGTCATCTTTAGTAAGCATTTAGTCAGAGTCTTGATATGACCTTCTTTAAGTAAAAATTTTTCCACTCATGCTTTAGAGCAGTGATTCCAAAAGTGTGATCCATGGACACCTACAAGGCCCCAAGATTCTTTTAGAAGGGCTGAAAGGTCAAAACTATTTTCATAATGTAACTATGATATTATTTCCTCTTTCACAGTTGAAATATGCACTGGTACAAAGACAAGGGTGGGTAAAACTGGTTGACAATTGAAGTATGAATCAAGGTAGAGTCACCACACTGTCCCAGTAGTCCCTTTATTTTTTATCACCTTGCAATCTCAGTTAAAAAATATAAATAAAAGCCAGCTCCACTTAAGAATATTCTTGATGAACCAGAAAAAAGCCTACTAGTTTTATTAAAATTCAACCCTTTGATACACATTGTTTTAATACCTTGGACAACACAAGGGGAAGTACACATAAAACACTTCTGCTTCACGTTGAAGTATGATGATTACATCAAACGAAAGCATGTATGTAATTGATTGAGTTGCAAGCTGAACTAGCCACTTTTTCCATAGAACACTATTTCCACTTGAAAGGAAAACTGACTAATTATACAGACTTAGGTATTTGACAGACATCTCCTTGAAAATAACCAAGTAAGCCTGACAATATTTTTTGTCAATGATAAAATTCAAGTTTTTAAGTGAATATTAGAAATTTGGAAAAAAGTTGCATCTGTTAAATTAGCCTGACAGCTCCCTGAAGCTTAAAGCTTTTACTTATTAAATCAATTTTTTAACAAATATGATATTTTGACATTTTATAATGAAATATGTCAACATTTGGAAGATTCAAGTAACTCAATGAACCAATATTTTTCAACAGCAACACAAAAAACTTGAATACATAATGTCAATACATGATGTCACAAAATCATGCATAGGTAAAAGATCTATTCAAAGTGCAAGATGGACCAATTAATTTAATGTAACAGAGTATGAAAATTTCATTGATATGATGTCAGATTCCATATTGCAAGTACCCTTTAATAAATAATTGTCAAGTTTTAGTATAGTAACAAAGAACACCCATAGTTATCTACAAAAGCTGTTAACATACTCTTCCTTTTTCCAACTATATATCTGTGTAAGACAGTTCAGCAACATAAGCAACATATTGAATGCATAAGCAGATATAAGAAATCACCTATCCTCTATTAAGACAGACCTCTAAAAAATTTGCAGATATCTAGGATAACACCACTCATCTCATTAATTCTTTTTTTGGAGAAATTGGGCAATTTTTCATTTTTCATTTTTCATTTCGTTTCTGACAAATTTTTTCAAATTTGTTATTTGCTTTTAAATGTAAGAGGTTTGCAATAATAAACATCACAATTGTATAATTAGTTATTATAATAAATACAAGAGTGTATAAACACTATCCTTAGGTTTTCTCCACCTTAATTTCTGATACAATAAATATCAATAGATATAACCCATATAAACAAAAGCCCCTTGGGGCCCTTAACAATTTTTAAGAATGTAAACAGTTAAACAGTCTCCAACACCAGGAAGTTTGACAACTACTGCTTTAGCATCTTTAGCCATTTTTTTTGTTCATTGAGTTAAGGTTTTCACTTGTTCCATCCTTCAGCCTCTTATGAAAGTAGTTTTATGCTCTCACAAAGATGGGCGTGTTGGTCCACACCTTTCTTTTTTTTTTTTTTTTTAGATAATTATTTTTTATTGAAGGGTAGTTGACACACAGTATTACATTACATTAGTTTCAAGTGTACAACACAGTGATTCAACATTTATATACATGATAATTTTAGGAACCAGCTATCACCATACCAAGCTGTTACAATATTTTGACTATATTCCTTATGCTATACATTACATCCCAGTTACTTATTTATTTTACAATTGGAAGTGTGTACCTTTTTTGTTTGTTTGTTTTTGTTTTTGTTTTTGTTTGTGAGGGCATCTCTCATATTTATTGATCAAATGGTTGTTAACAACAATAAAATTCTGTATAGGGGAGTCAATGCTCAATGCACAATCACTAATCCACCCCAAGCCTAATTTTCGTCAGTCTCCAATCTTCTGAGGCATAACAAATAAGTTCTTACATGGAGAACAAATTCTTACATAGTGAATAAGTTACATGGTGAACAGTACAAGGGCAGTCATCACAGAAACTTTCGGTTTTGCTCATGCATTATGAACTATAAACAGTCAGTTCAAATATGAATACTCATTTGATTTTTATACTTGATTTATATGTGGATACCACATTTCTCTCTTTATTATTATTATTTTTAATAAAATGCTGAAGTGGTAGGTAGATACAAGATAAAGGTAGAAAACATAGTTTAGTGTTGTAAGAGAGCAAATGTAGATGATCAGGTGTGTGCCTGTAGACTATGTGTTAATCCAAGCTAGGCAAGGGCAATAAAACATCCACGTATGCAGAAGATTTCTCTCAGAACAGGGGGGTGAGGTTCTAAGCCTCACCTCTGTTGATCCCAATTTCTCACCTGATGACCCCCCTGCGACTGTGCCTGTCTTGGGTTGTTCCTCCCTTGAGAAATCTTACCCGTCTCTGGCTAACCAGTCATCTTCCGGGGCCATACAGGGAAATGTAAAGTTGGTAAGTGAGAGAGAAGCCATATTGTTTGAAAAGGTTAGCTTTTTACTTCTTTGCAGATTTATGCCCTGTGGCTTCTATGCCCAGCATTTGTCTTGAGGTATCTTTACCACTTGGAAGAATTATGATACTCGGTAAATTTGATATGAGGCACGAATTCTATTTAAGGGTTGTAATTAGGAAGGAAGAAGAAAAGCTATAGAAGTAGCAGGTGGAAGAAAACATGGGAAGATTGGTTATTTCTTTGACATATCTTCTTGTAGAGTAACTTCAGCATGTATAGGTTTTAAGCTACTACTTAAATTGCGCACACACATTAACATAACAGGAGTATAGTTACATAACCAAAGCATACCTGTAATTACCAGCCATCTCCAGTGAAACCAAGAAAACCAGTTAGGCACCTTAGGCATTTGTGAAAACTTATCTATGATATGGTGGATATTGTCCAACTGAACTTGAACCGTCTGAGAGAAATCAGACAAATTAAAACAACCCATTCCTGGGGAATGTCCACATTCCTTATGTTCTTTTAACAGTAAATAGTCTGTAGTTGTAAGATTTTGGAGCGCTACAATTTGCACTTCTCCTAATTCTTGATTGAGTTCCAACAGTATAGATCCAGTCAAATTTGTTGTTTTACTGTATGCACAGGCCAGCTTAGATATCTCCTTCTTCATTCCCATGGCAGGTCCAGGAACTGGTGGGATGAGTGCATCTACAGCTGTAGCAGTGCGTGGATCTTTGTTGGGGTTTTTTGATGATCATCTTCTGGCATGAGTCTTCCAGAGAGTGCTGATGTTGGAAGTTCTCTTTCATATCGTATCTTAGTTCATTTTCGGGGTAGTCCAATTAGGCTTTGATCCTCTGTATAAACACAAACAGACCCATTGCCTACACTTTTATATGCCCTTTATACCCTTGTGTAGAACTCATTGGAGGTTACCACACAGGAACTGCCTTTTTTTTTTTTTTTTGGTATCACTAATCTACACTTACATGACGAATATTATGTTTACTAGGCTCTCCCCTATACCAGGTCCCCCCTATAAACCCCTTTACAGTCACTGTCCATCAGCATAGCAAAATGTTGTAGAATCACTACTTGCCTTCTCTGTGTTGTACAGCCCTCCCTTTTCTCCCCCCCCAATGCATGCTAATCTTAATACCCCTCTTTTTCTCACCCCCCCTTATCCCTCCCTACCCACCCATCCTCCCCAGTCCCTTTCCCTTTGGTACCTGTTAGTCCATTCTTGAGTTCTGTGATTCTGCTGCTGTTTTGTTCCTTCAGTTTTTCCTTTGTTCTTATATTCCACAGATAAGTGAAATCATTTGGTATTTCTCTTTCTCCGCTTGGCTTGTTTCACTGATCATAATACCCTCCAGCTCCATCCATGTTGCTGCAAATGGTTGGATTTGCCCTTTTCTTAAGGCTGAGTAGTATTCCATTGTGTATATGTACCACATCTTCTTTATCCATTCACCTATCGATGGACATTTAGGTTGCTTCCAATTCTTGGCTATTGTAAATAGTGCTGCGATAAACATAGGGGTGCACTGATCTTTCTCATACTTGATTGCTGCATTCTTAGGGTAAATTCCTAGGAGTGGAATTCCTGGGTCAAATGGTAAGTCTGTTTTGATCATTTTGATGTACCTCCATACTGCTTTCCACAATGGTTGAACTAACTTACATTCCCACCAGCAGTGTAGGAGGGTTCCCCTTTCTCCACAGCCTCGCCAACATTTGTTGTTGTTTGTCTTTTGGATGGCAGCCATCCTTACTGGTGTGAGGTGATACCTCATTGTAGTTTTAATTTGCATTTCTCTGATAATTAGCGATGTGGAGCATCTTTTCATGTGTCTGTTGGCCATCTGTATTTCTTTTTTGGAGAACTGTCTGTTCAGTTCCTCTGCCCATTTTTTAATTGGGTTATTTGTTTTTTGTTTGTTGAGGCGTGTGAACTCTTTATATATTCTGGATGTCAAGCCTTTATCGGATGTGTCATTTTCAAATATATTCTCCCATACTGTAGGATTCCTTTTTCTTCTATTGATGGTGTCTTTTGCTGTACAGAAGCTTTTCAGCTTAATATAGTCCCACTTATTCATTTTTGCTGTTGTTCTCCTTGCCCGGGGAGATAAGTTCAAGAAGAGGTCACTCATGTTTATGTCTAAGAGGTTTTTGCCTATGTTTTCTTCCAAGAGTTTAATGGTTTCATGACTTATATTCAGGTCTTTGATCCATTTTGAGTTTACTTTTGTATATGGGGTTAGACAATGGTCCAGTTTCATTCTCCTACATGTAGCTGTCCAGTTTTGCCAGCACCATCTGTTGAAGAGACTGTCATTTCGCCATTGTATGTCCATGGCTCCTTTATCAAATATTAATTGACCATATATGTCTGGGTTAATGTCTGGATTCTCTAGTCTGTTCCATTGGTCTGTGGCTCTGCTCTTGTGCCAGTACCAAATTGTCTTGATTACTATGGCTTTATAGTAGAGCTTGAAGTTGGGGAGTGAGATCCCCCCTACTTTATTCTTCTTCCTCAGGATTGCTTTGGCTATTCGGGGTCTTTGGTGTTTCCATATGAATTTTTGAATTATTTGTTCCAGTTCATTGAAGAATGTTGCTGGTAGTTTCATAGGGATTGCATCAAATCTGTATATTGCTTTGGGCAGGATGGCCATTTTGACGATATTAATTCTTCCTAGCCATGAGCATGGGATGAGTTTCCATCTGTTAGTGTCCCCTTTTATTTCTCTTAAGAGAGACTTGTAGTTTTCAGAGTATAAGTCTTTCACTTCTTTGGTTAGGTTTATTCCTAGGTATTTTATTTTTTTTGATGCAATTGTGAATGGAGTTGTTTTCCTGATTTCTCTTTCTGTTGGTTCATTGTTAGTGTATTTGAAAGCCACAGATTTCTGTGTGTTGATTTTGTATCCTGCAACTTTGCTGTATTCCTATATCAGTTCTAGTAGCTTTGGGGTGGAGTCTTTAGGGTTTTTTATGTACAGTATCATGTCATCTGCAAATAGTGACAGTTTAACTTCTTCTTTACCAATCTGGATTCCTTGTATTTTTTTGTTTTGTCTGATTGCCATGGCTAGGACCTCCAGTACTATGTTAAATAACAGTGGGGGGAGTGGGCATCCCTGTCTAGTTCCCGATCTCAGAGGAAATGCTTTCAGCTTCTCGCTGTTCAATATAATGTTGGCTGTGGGTTTATCATAGATGGCCTTTATTATGTTGAGGTACTTGCCCTCTATTCCCATTTTGCTGAGAGTTTTTATCATGAATGGATGTTGAACTTTGTCAAATGCTTTTTCAGCATCTATGGAGATGATCATGTGGTTTTTGTCTTTCTTTTTGTTGCTGTGGTGGATGATGTTGATGGACTTTCAAATGTTGTACCATCCTTGCATCCCTGGGATGAATCCCACTTGGTCATCGTGTATGATCCTTTTGATGTATTTTTGAATTCGGTTTGCTAATATTTTGTTGAGTATTTTTGCATCTACGTTCATCAGGGATATTGGTCTGTAGTTTTCTTTTTTGGTGGGGTCTTTGCCTGGTTTTGGTATTAGGGTGATGTTAGCTTCATAGAATGAGTTTGGGAGTATCCCCTCCTCCTCTATTTTCTGGAAAACTTTAAGGAGAATGGGTATTATGTCTTCCGTGTATGTCTGATAAAATTCCGAGGTAAATCCATCTGGCCCGGGGGTTTTGTTCTTTGGTAGTTTTTTGATTACCGCTTCAATTTCGTTGCTGGTAATTGGTCTGTTTAGATTTTCTGTTTCTTTCTGGGTCAGTCTTGGAAGGTTGTATTTTTCTAGAAAGTTGTCCATTTCTCCTATGTTTCCCAGCTTGTTAGCATATAGGTTTTCATAGTATTCTCTAATAATTCTTTGTATTTCTGTGGGGTCCGTCGTGATTTTTCCTTTCTTGTTTCTGATACTGTTGATTTGTGTTGACTCTCTTTTCTTCTTAATTAGTCTGGCTAGAGGCTTATCTATTTTGTTTATTTTCTCGAAGAACCAGCTCTTGGTTTCATTGATTTTTGCTATTGTTTTATTCTTCTCAATTTTATTTATTTCTTCTCTGATCTTTATTATGTCCCTCCTTCTGCTGACCTTAGGTTTCATCTGTTCTTCTTTTTCCAATTTCGATAATTGTGGCATTAGACCATTCATTTGGGATTGCTCTTCCTTTTTTAAATATGCTTGGATTGCTATATACTTTCCTCTTAAGACTGCTTTTGCTGTGTCCCACAGAAGTTGGGGCTTAGTGTTGTTGTTGTCATTTGTTTCCATATATTGCTGGATCTCCATTTTGATTTGGTCATTGATCCATTGATTATTTAGGAGCGTGTTGTTAAGCCTCCATGTGTTTGTGAGCCTCTTTGCTTTCTTTGTACAGTTTATTTCTAGTTTTATGCCTTTGTGGTCTGAAAAGTTGGTTGGTAGGATTTCAATCTTTTGGAATTTTCTGAGGCTCTTTTTGTGGCCCAGTATGTGGTCTATTCTGAGAATGTTCCATGTGCACTTGAGAAGAATGTATATCCCGCTGCTTTTGGATGTAGAGTTCTATAGATGTCTATTAGGTCCATCTGCTCTACTGTGTTGTTCAGTGCTTCCGTGTCCTTACTTATTTTCTGCCCAGTGGATCTATCCTTTGGGGTGAGTGGTGTGTTGAAGTCTCCTAGAATGAATGCATTGCAGTCTATTTCCCCCTTTAGTTCTGTTAGTATTTGTTTCACATATACTGGTGCTCCTGTGCGCACCTTTCTTTCATGCTGTCATTAGTTATTCCCTGCTCTTCTAACAGAACTTCAAGGCAGTTTTGGCTGCAGTCACTTGGGGATTGAATGACTTCTGATTCATCTTTTAGTGGCTGAGAATCCTTGTGATGCAAGCCCTCATCAACTCTCATCCTGGATGTGTAGATTTCTCTTCCTTTCACTCCTTTACTGACAAGTCTATTTTAAACTCAACAAGGAATCTTTTCCATTTTTTATCATCTGCCTCCAGGCTTAGCATTTCTGAAACTTGTTCTCCAGGCTGTGCGGGAGTCCAGCTCCAGCCTAGGGGTGGGATGCCCAAAGGTGCAGGACAGAGTCGGCGTATGGAGAGACAGGACACGGAGTCAGATGGAGGTGGTCTCTCGACAAATTGCCAATGACAGCTTTATTTATACCATTTTGCACAAGGATATGATTATTTTTTTTTATTCTGATGATTAATTAGTATAGGCAATTGGTTAATAAGTATAGGCAAGCTTTTTTCTTTCTTTTACTTTCTTATCTATTCATGGTTGGTCAAGCATTAGACAGGTGATTGTTTTTCTGTTCCTTGACTGAAACTTTTCCTATCAACATGTACTCTATTGTGTTTTACGTTTCTATGCAACGCAGTTTCTAAGTAGTGCATGTGACCGTAGGAGCATGCAGTATGTAGCAGCGACTATGGAGTCTATCAGCTCAGGGTGTAATACAGGTCAACTAGTGCCACAGTTAGCTAGGATTCTTTCCCACAAAAATATTCTTAGAAGCTTTAACAAATTTATAAACAATCTAAAATCATAAACTCATATCTTCACCTTATACCCCTTTATATGGCACAGTAGGCAGCAAACTAAATTTCCCCTTTTTATCTACATTTCTCTTTCTTCTATGTGGATACCAAAATCTCCCTGACATATGCTACGCAGGTCTCCATGACTCCACTACTGCAGGGACTAAACAAGTTCTTACATGGTGAACAATGCAAGGGCATTCATATCATAGAAACTGTTTCTGTTTTAACTACAAACCTTAAACTATAAACAAGTCAAATATGATGTATAATTATTCATTTGATTTTTATACTTTATATGTGAATCTAATAAAATGTTAATGTAGTAGGTAAATGCAAGATATAGATAGAAAGCATGATTTAGAACTGTAAGAAGGCAGGTGTACATGATCAGGTTTGTGCCTAAAGACCAGGTCTTAATCCAAGCTGAACAAGGGCAACAAAACATCCACAGGTGTAGAAGATTTCTCTCAAAACTGGGGGGGTGAGGTTCTAAGCCTCACCTCTGTTGGCCCCCTTTTTCTCACCTGATGGCCCCCCTGCGACTGTGCCTGTCTTAGGTTGTTCCTCCCTTGAGGAATCTTACCCGTCTCTGGCTAACCAGTCATCTTCCGGGGCCATACAGGGAGATGTAAAGCTGGTAAGTGAGAGAGAAGTAATGTTCTTTGAAAATGTTAGTTTTTTACTTCTTTGCAGATTTATGCTCTGTGGCTTCTATGCCCAGCACTTGTTTTGAGGTATCTTTACTTCCTGGAAAATTATGGTGCTTGGTAATTTCACATATGAGGCACAAATTCTAGTAAAGGGCTGTAATTAGGAAAGAAGAAAAACAAACTATAGAAGTAGTAGAGGGAAGAAAATATGAAATGATTAAGTAAGTGTCAACAGGGTTATTCCATTCAACATTCTCTCATAACTTGATTTCTAGAAAACTTTGCATCACTAGTTTCACTAGCATTGTAAACAAGGGGGGCATTCTCAGTGGAAATGGAGTGGTCAATGTTTGACTAACAGCAGGTTTCGGTACTTTACGCTAAGATCGCCATTTGGCCCCTGCGTGTTCTATTTTTCAGGAGCACTGTCCTGAAAAGCTTCTGGGAAGTTTATGTTTTCATCTTTTCCGTGCTGCTTAGCAAAGGTTAGCTTAGTCTTTGGCAACAATGCAAGTAAAAACAAAGCCAACAGTACAATGGAAAATAACAAAATCAAGGTGGGTAATAGAGGGAGCCAGCTGCAAAGGCCCCTGATTTGTGCGGATCTTCCTCCAGCCTGAGCTTTGCTACACAGCTTGAGTAGCATGGCTCCCGGCAAGGCTGCTCTCCAAAAAGGACTCCAGTGCTTCATAACCTCACTTAATATTCCTGAGCACAGAAGTTTTAGTTTTTCTTTATCTAGGGCAGAAATGTTATGCCAAGCTCTTTGTTCCTCCATTTAAAAGTTGGCTTTGTCTACAAGAAAGCCCACACCACCATCTCCCGGGTAGTGGGTAGCACCACCCAGGACTGAACCAGGATTCACTCCTTCCAGCCAGGCCCTCAAACCCGCAAGCATTTCCAGAATAGCCTAGGTAAGGCTTTGTAGGTAGGCATCACCAGGCCCTACATGACACCAGTGCCTGCCCC
Organism: Manis pentadactyla; assembly: GCF_030020395.1. Lineage (NCBI taxonomy): Eukaryota > Metazoa > Chordata > Mammalia > Pholidota > Manidae > Manis > Manis pentadactyla. Next base: position 37,468,004 of record NC_080032.1, on the reverse strand, counting down.
AGAACAGCCTCAGGTTGTCGGGACCCTTCTGGCCCAGATTACAGGGGTCCAACAGGATGCTCTACTCAGAATATAAGCCAGCACCTAGCAATGAGAACAGACCAGCAGTGGGAAGGAGTCAGGGAGCCGGGGAAACAAAATGACAAAAGAAATCTTTCCCACATTTTCTACATCATGGCATACTAATACATCATTGTCACTAGGGGAAATGGGAGGCTCTTCATAGCTGAGGGGACAGGTCTCACCTGGCAACTGGGAGGACTGAGTGTCTACATCTTTCCTTCTGAAACTGCTAGCCAACAGGAAGTTCTGCAGTAAAGAGCTCACCTGCTTATGTCATGAACCAAAGCCCTCTTCTCTCCTAGCCCTAGAGGCGTGCTCCAGTGGCAAAAGTCCCAGACATGTTGGGAGTGTCCATATGTGCATGCGAAACTTGGGAGGACAAAGGACCTTCTAAGAATTTTCAGTAACTTGAATGATGGTAGATTCGTCTATTTCTCCCATGAGTTCTGTCAATTTTGCTTCAAGTATTTTAGTATTTAGCTCTGTCATGATATGCGTATACATTTAGGATTGTTGTCTTATTGACGAATTGACCTTTTTGTCATCACTATGAAGTTACCCTCTTTATCTCTGGTAATACTCATCTTAAGGTCTATTTTTCTAGTATTAATAAAACCAGACCACTTTTCTTATGCTTACTATTTATATGGTATCTTTTCCCACCCTCTATCAACCTTTTTTTAATAAAGGTTGCCTCACATAAACAACATATAGGATCTCACTTTGTTATATGATCTGAGACTCCTTTTATATGGAAGGTTTAACCCTTTGCATTCAACATCATTATTGATCTATAGGATTTGGGATATCATTTCATAACTTTTTTCCTATTTCTTTTATCTCTTCTTTTTCCTCTTCCTAATTTCTTACCTTTGTTTGGGTTAATCAAGTTTTATTTGCTGTTGTTTTAATATTCCATTTTATCACTTCGATATATTTTGTGTTATTGTCTACTGGTTGATCTCTAGAGATTAAAATATGACTCCTTAGCTATCACAGTAAAATAATGTTAAACTACCTTATGTATAGTATCTTCTTCAGAATAATTTTACAAATTTCTCTGTATCTCTGTTATTTTGGAAATTGATTGTAATTGCCTATGGTTTACTTTGAATTTGTTGTTTGGGGTTCATTGAGATTCTTTGACCTTTGGGTTGTTATATTTCATCAATTTAGGGAAATTCCTGGCCATTATGTCTTCAAATATTTTTCTGGCCCCTTGTCTCCTCTTTCCAGAACTCCTTCCATGAGTCTAGCAGATCATTTACTATCGTCCCGATGGTCTGAGGTGTTCTTTTTGTTTTTTCATTCCTATTTTTCCTTCATTTCATCCTGCATCATCTGCATTAACCTGCCTCCAGGTCTGTTGATCTTATCATGTTAGGTCTAACAATTCAATTATTAAAACCAATTCTGATGGATATTTTTTGGTTCTGGAATTCCCATTTGGTTCCTTTTAACACTTTCTTGGTTTTATCTTTTCTGCTGAAATTTTACATTGCTTTACATGTTATCCATCTTTTTCACCAGATTCTTTATCATAGTTACAGTAGCTATTTAAAAGTCCATGTCTGCTAATTACAACCTCTGTGCCATATATGGGTCAATTCTTTCTACACTTTTTTCCCTGGTTGATAGGTCGTATTTTCCACTTTGTCTCATGACTTGTTTTTTATTGTATGCCAAAAATTGCAGGCAAAGGATCAACAGCCAAAATATTTACTCCCAGAGAGAGTACGCCCATTCCTCTGTCAGGCTGCTGGTGTGGGATGGGTGGTGGGAGAGGGGGACAGTAAAGTCAGTCTAACATATAATTGAGCTGAGTTTGGGCCTTGCGGGAGCTCTTTCCTGAGAATTGGTACACATGTTCTAAGGGCAGGATCTGGGCTTTACCTTCAGCAGGAATCCGAGCATTGAGTAAAACTCTAGTGACCTCTGAGTTTGCACTTCTCTGTCCAGCTGCTAACTTTGGGAGTTGCTAAGGAGTCCATTTGCTCTGATACCAATTTCTGTATTTTGTGTTTATAATTTGCACATTATTTAAATGCCCAACAAGAAGAGAATGGTTATATAAGTTACGGGAAAACCAACACTGGACTTGTATGCCCAGATTTATAAAATGGTTCCAAGGAAAAGGCAAATGCTTAACACAAAATGCTATATTTTTAAAATATAGAACAGTAAGGTATATCTAATAAAAACATGTTAAAAAATTACATATACAGGCAAGCACTAGGAGGAAGCCCCTAAAAATGAATTACTTGAGCCACTAGTATGGCAAGAGCATGAGCAGCTTTAATATCTTGTTGTGATTTTCATTAATAATGCCTATCATATGGAGTATGTAATAAAGTACAAACCTTAGACAGATCAGAAATAACAAGAACAATTTCTTAGTTTATGAAAGATAACCCCAAGCAGAAAGGGGCCAGCTGGCCTCTTCTCCCCTAAGGCCCAAACAAAAACAAACTACTCTAAAATACAGCAAGAAGACTGGGTTAGGAGCAAAGTAGAAAGAGCCTTGGGACTGACAGGGCTGCAACATGAAGGCTAAATGAGAGGATTGGAAAGAGGAAAAAACTTAGAAAAACCCAGATGTGAAACAGTCCAGTCCTACCCACAGATTGCTCATTAATTGATGGTCAATGCCCTCCTGTCTTCTCTGGGTACAAATCACATTCCAAAGGAGGATCTCAGTGTAAACCATCTCAGTGTAAACCATCCTCATTTCCATCACGATTATTATGAACTAGAACTGATCAGAGGCCATTTAAAAGCACATATAGACAACCACCTGTCTAAAATAATGTAGATTGTATCCTGCCTGGAAGCAGGGGATTGAACTAAATGACCCCTGAAGGCCTTTCTGAACCCTATGACTTTGTAATTCCTGTACTAAACAGTATTAAGAAAAACCTTGTCATCCCTTTTTTCCCTAATCCTTCTCTGTTTACTCTGCTTTTATTGTTTTGTTTTTCCCGATTGGAAAGAGAAACTTCTTTCCACAAGCAGTAGGTCCGTTTCTCTCACTGACATGAGGCTGAAATTTTTGGATTGCAAATATCACCGGGGAATATTTCTCATCTGCAGTTGATTATTTCTTCTTTCACTGCCAGGTGTCACTCTGCCTGAAGAGAATTCACTTAGCGAGGAAGGGGCGAAGGCAGCGGGTTGCAGGGGCAGGAACAGCATGCCAAGGACGCTGGGTGCATGGGCCTGGCAGGAAGGGCGAGGGAGGGCGAATTAAGGGAAGTCAGCGACACAAGTCTAGTAGTTGAGATTAGAAGCAAAACGCGTAGTAAATCATAGTTGTGTGTGCATATTTGAAGTGCTTTAGGACACAAAATTCTACACCAACCAACAAAAGCTATTATTTGACCACAATGACTAAAAATATTAATGATGCTAGATCAAACGCTTCAGAAAAAATCACACCCAGATGCCAGAATGGGGTGAAAGTATCAGGCAAGATTTGAATACACCCATTCAGAATGAAACATTAGCGAACTGGAAAAAAAAAAATACACTCGCGTTTTGCCCCTGGATTTCTTGTCTAATTGGTCAGTGACCGCATCCGCGGACCTTCTCTGGGGGCTGCCTTTTGCCCTCCTTTGGAATGTGATTTGCACCCGGAGAACACAGGAGGGCAGGGATTTTGAGAGCCCTGTTTCGGATCAGCATTAACAATTCATGGCGCTCATCCCCAGTCCCACCTAGGGAGCTGGAAAGGACACCTGGTTTGCAGCTTGTTCAAAGTGTCTCCTAATCTGCTCTGAAATGCACAGTGGACCGGGGCCAGCTCGAGGTCAACACACCGTCCTCCCTCAGTGAGCTGCGGGGCTGCTCTGTCGGTGGAGGCAGGGAAGGCAGGGCTGACCACAGACCTCCGCGGCGCTCCAGCGGGCGCTGCAGGGCCTTTGCGAAAGCAAACGTCCAGCGCTGCGGGGGTGGAAGCTTGTGTTCTTCTCGGGGCCACTGGCTCACAAAAGGGAGAAAAGTAATCACCAAACAGTAATTTTAGGTTGAGTGGTTTACAAATTGAGGCGGATCAAAGGCTAAACTCACACAATTTAAGTGTCAACAGTAGAGAATTTTAAGCATACTTCATTAAGTATACCCTGTATACACGAGAAGGCATTTCCATTTCAGACGACAGGCCCCGGCTCTGCCACCCAGCCCGAGGTACCGCCACCCTCCTTGCCACGCTCATTTCCGGTTCTGCTCCTGCCTCCCGCCGTGCCAGTCCTCAGTGTCACCTGCCAGGTCTTCCTTCATCTCAAACTCGAATCTTGAGTCCTCAAGGCCTGGGCCTGCTCTTACTCTCTCCAGGAGCTCGCAACCCAGACAGCCTCACCATCTCTGAGCAGAGGACCGCATGCTCGAGCTGCATCCAGACCGTTCTCTAGCACCGCAGGCCTGTAGATCCCCCTGACCCTGACAGAGCCCCTCGATGCCCCAGGCTGACCTCCACCCCTTCCTGTAGCTCTGCTTCCTCCAAAACCCCTTCTCAGTGAATGCAAATCCTCAGCCCCAAGTGCAACACTAGGAGTCGGTCTTGAAACTTCCCTGTCCCTCACCCCACATCTCATCCATCTCCAAATCCTAAATGTCTCTGCTTCTCTCCCAGAGTCCAAGCTGCAGGCATCTCTATGTCTGAAATGGCAATAAGTTACTAACCAGTTTCTCAGCACCCATCTTTGCTCCCTTGACCCATTCTGTACGCACCAGCCAGGGGGATCTTTCTATGGACAAAGCAGTTTATCCTAATACTTTAGAATAAAGATCAATATCCTTATCATGGCCCATAAAACTGCAAAAGACCTGTCTGTGCACAATTCTGCAACATCATCTCTGGATACCTTCCTACCTCCACGTCCTTCCCAGCTCCACTCTGAAAACCACACAGGACTTTGGTTTCCGCCAGCTCATGCTGGCCCTCTCTCCACGTCAGCACCTCAAAAGTGCCGGGCTTCTCTGCCTGTGCTGCTTCCTCCTGCGAATCTGCTTGGTGATCTCTTTTCATCCTCCTGGTCTCAGCACAATTACTGCCTCCTCAGGGAAATCTTCCTGTGTCCCCAAGGACAAATCAAAACCTCCTCCTGTCAAGTTTCATAGCCTCCCAGAAATCTGTGCAGGATTTATCACACTATCTAATTAGGCTACTCCTCTGCCTAGTTGGTTCCTATCTTTTGCATCACTTCCTCCAGCCCCTAGCATGTGTCCACACTTAGGATGTCTCAGTGAAGTACTCCTGAATGAATGAATGCATGAGTAATACAAATAAAGTGTCCAAAAAAAGGAGACACTTACCTTATCACACAGGAGACATGTTCTCCAGCTGGGGAGATATGTGTCCAGGGATGCTCATGGACATCTGCCTCCTCTGCTTATTAACCTACAGAGCTAGTGTTCAGAATTTCCTCCCTCCACTCAAAATCATTCTTTTAACCAGGTCTTAATGACAGAAAAGCTGTCTCTGATTACTTTCGCACTCTTAGTCCAAACATTCTCAATGTCTTAACCAGATTAAATGTGCCTCTTCCTCTACTATTCCTCAAACCAATATGAATTTCTGTAAATTCCCTGTATACAAGCTGTCACTGGCTCTCCTTTCCCCATCCCACACAAAAGAACATTAAGAAAACTTTAAGAATCCTTCTGTTCAAGAGAAGTCAAGAGACTATGAAAGCCCTGGGTAAATTGAACATATTTGACCATACCAAAAAATCAAGAATATGCCTGGAAGATTCAAAAGTGCTTATGGGAACAAAGAAACAGAAAATTTAAGAATAGCATTGCTCTAAACAGCTTCAAATATATATTTATCTTTCCATTGGTAGCTGAAAGTGTTCTAGAGATGGCATAGAAGGGGGGAAAGCATATGCAGAAAAGGACACAGAGACAAGACACGGATTATGTGCTTCATCACTGTAGCATTCAGGATAAGCTAGATCAGTTTCCTCAGCCTGTTTCAATATCATCTCCCAAGACATTTTTTTCTTAATCTCCCCATGAAATTTCAATACTATAGAAATGCTATATATCTGTTCATTTATAGTATGTATATGCTATGTGTTTTTAAGCATCCCAAGAACCAAGCTTCACCCGCCCCTGTGGAAGCGATGTCATCCCTACTAAGAATGCATGGATTAGATGCTACCTGGTAATAAACAATCCAAAATCTTAATTGCTATGTACAACAAAGTTATTTTTCATTCAGACTTCCTGTATATCACAGGTCAGAGGAGGCAAATGGTTGGAAGGTACTTCTCCCCAAATCTCTTCACCCCAGGATCCAAGATGACAGAGCAACCACCAATTCCAGCGTTGCCCGGTACCAATGACAGAGGGAAAAGAACATCTGGGAAGGTCCCACATCTGCAACTAAATGCTGTTATTCAGAAGAGACACCTACCTGTCTCTCCTCATCTCAGGTCAATGGTAAGAAATAAGCCATATGACCTCCACAACCACACAGGACCAGGAAACTCAATTCTTGAAGATGGATAGCAGGACGAAACAGTGGACAAAAGGCACCAGAAGCTCTGAACCCTGTTTTTGGACAGCCCTACTAGCAAATAGTTTATGTTGCTAAATATATACAGAGAGGCTCTTGGGACCAGGAGATGGAATGCCCCTTGTCCAAGGCTCACCTGAGTTCTTGCCAGAATTAACCAACAGAGATACTTCCCCTTCCCCACCATCTGCCCAATGCCTAGTCCATTCATACCCCAACTACACTGAAGCCACAAACACCACATCCCCTCTTCTCTGACTACCATTTCTACCTCAACTCCCTAACCAGAGATCAAAAACCAGCCAGAGGAAGTTAGAAAGCTAAGAAGGCTGTCAATTAGAGAATCTCTTGAGATTGCAAAATGGTTCAACTGCCAGCACGTTTTGGGGAAGCAGGTGAGCTAGATACAAACAGTTTAACACACAAGCAAGGGTCAACATCAACATGAAACAAGGTAAGTGCTTGCTAAATACCTGACAGATGAACGAATATGTGGCTGGGTAAACAATGAATGAAAAGGACAATGTGCAGCCCATTTTCCAAAGTCCTCAATAATACATTTCCCCTCTACTGTTGTTTTCCTTATCTTGATGTGGACCGAGGTGCTCTCCTTCCTCTCATATGGTGTCCCAGTGTTAGTTTAACAAGCCCTGTTTCCGTGTGGTCCCCTGGTTGGCTTGACAACTGTATTTCAATTATCTGTGTTTACTATTCCACTTCCTCTTTCCTTCCTCTCTATGTGCAGGCAAGGCCTTGTAATGTGGCCCTTCTCCAGACTGTCCCATACTCTATTTGGCCTGTAACTATCCAGGTCTCATGTTAACCCTCCCCAAATTCTCCAGGAGGAAGGACCTCGTGACATAAACACAATGACAGTAAAACAATAACATTGATAAGCAGAAAGAAACTGGATATTGTTGCAAAGTGCCAGAAAGACACCCACACAGAGTTGTACAGGTCCAGCCAAGAACTGTTGTGAATTTGCTTTTTCTCATTTTAAAATACACTCATGGAGCAGGTGTCTAGTGGTCAGTATTATTCATCTTTCCTCACACAGTTATGTGATCAGGCACTCTTGATGCACATGTCATAATTGCTCTTGCAAACTGTGCTCTGTGAACCAGAATGAATCAGCTAGTGGGTGCATATTTAGGCACTTCAAGTGTCCAAGTCGAGGCTTGTCACTTTCAAGCCAAAATACCTACTTAAAAATATGAAAATGTTATTGAAGCCCCTCTTGGAACAGAGTTAGGGCCTAGGATGGGATCTGGGAATGGAAGCTAATCCTTCTGTTCTACAGAGGAATGGAATAAATAAAAAATACCACTGGGAAGGGAGGGGAAGGTGTTCCCAGGCCAGCAGAAAGATGTTGAACCAGAAATTCTAGAACCAAGCCTCAGGAAGGGCTACGTAGACTTGCTTTGAACACAAATCAAATATCATTAACACACCAGATGACCATCTGGACTGTCTATATCCTGTAATATGTCACTCCTTCTACATGCTTCAGATAGAGCACAGATTTCTTTTTCCACCTCTATTAATCAGGTATGTTGACAAACAACATCATGGAGAGGAGAGAGAGAAAAGGCATAGAGGAAAAGGACTGTACTTGGCCCTTTCGATGCAGGCTGCATATTCACCTGACTTCACATGTTTATTAAGCATGATGACTCCAGTATTGACCTAGGCACTAGGGATGCAGCTATGGTACTGACTTCAATTGAGAAGAAGAGACAATGAGCAAGTAAATAAATTAATGAGGCAATTTCTCATGATAATAAATGCTGGAAAAAAAATAAAACAGGTGATTTTTTTTTAATGATATGAGAGTTGGACATTACTTTAGATAGCATGGTCAGGTGAGATTTTATGGTACAGTCATTTGAACTGAGACTCCAATGATGAGAAAGTAAAATGATGAAGCAGTAAGTACAAAAACATACTATTTTGTAACAGTAATGAGCTTGGTGCATTCAGGGAACAGGAAGAAAGCCATGTGACTGAAACAGGAGGGTTGTGACAGGGATGAAGTTGGAGCATTAGGCTGAATCTGGGTCATATGGATTCTTAAAGACCAGGATGTAAAGTCTGAATTTCTAAATATATGTGGTGTGGCTGTTACAAGTGAAGAGAGCAGGCATGAGGTGGTCTCCCCAGTGTCTACCCCAGCCCCACTGTGTACCAGTTAGCTAGGCACAGTCTCACAACTAGTTCATGCAAACAAAATTATCCTGTCCTAGATCAAGTTTTCTAGAAGTAGACCCCAAGACAAGGACTTAGGTACAAGTGACTTACAAAGTACACCCAGAGGAAACCAGTAAGGGAATCAAGAGAGAGAAGGTGCAAAAACTAAGGAAGGAAGCACTCTCAGGCAGTTCCCTAGGGAGGAGCTACAGCCTAATCCCTGGAGGCAACTCTGAATGAAGATTTTGTAACATAGCATCTCACAGTTGTCTCAATTTGAGATAAGCAAACTGAGCTTTCCTAATCTCACACCTGACAGTCTTGGTTAAAGGCCATCCCAGGAAAAATGGGCCCCAGGATCCTGAGTGCAGTCTTCCAAAAAGAGCTGTAGGTGATAACTGTTGGAAGCAAAAGCACACTGAAGCATACACACACACACACACACAAAATCAGATCCTAAAGCACACTGAAGCTTACACACACACAGCAAAATCAGATCCTAGAGGATTGGGCAGAGTCCCTATATACTACCCACCGCACAACCTAACTGAAATACCTACTTTCAAAATAAGGTCCCACCGTTTATTCCCTATGGGACTTCAGAGTTCTCCTCCATAGAATGTGTACATTGTATCAACCTTACAGACCATTTCAAAGACTTAAAAAATGATAATGCATTTAATATTCTAACACAATACCTAGCATATAGTACACAGTCAATTTTTTTTTTAACCTAAAAGGGCATTCCAAACTGCTACACCAATCTATTGGAATATTTTCCCACTTCTTTCTTTCTCCATACTCATATGAGATCATAAAAGCTCCACCAATTTCCATAAGTTTAATAGCTTTATAATAAGTTCAGTTGGCAAGCTAAAGCATTATCCTCAGAACCTTCAAAGAGAAATATAACTGCTTTCCCACCTAATTATACATCAAGGCATCCTTAAGAATCTCTCTTCTCCCTTGGGAGGACTAGAAATATTTTAATAGTAACCAGGGAATGTCATTAGCTATCATAAATACATTTAGAAATCACAGATGTCCAAAAGAGTTCAATCAAAAGTTTTATATTCAGGTCCATTATGGATAATAATAATAATAAAAATAATAATAAAAAACTTGCGGCTGCTTCATGGATTCTTGGATGTATTTCACTGCTTCCACAATTGTACTTCACATGCTATTCTACTTCCTAATAATGAAGGTACAGGTTCATTTCAGCAGATGTTTTTTAAACTCGATTAAAGGACCCAATGTCCAAGAATTTCTGTTTAGCACTCAATAGGACTTTAAACATGTAATCATGCTCTCAGGTCTTTTATCATCCCACTTCCCAGCATCTGCATTTTGAGCTGTTTCCAGGTTGGCCTATTTCTTTCTATCCATCGAAATGAGCCTACAACAAGCAAAGGATGACCTGAAGTATGGGAATTAGAAACCAAATTCAATAAGCACAGGGTCCTATATAGAGCAAGATACCATTCTACTCAAGAGTCTGGTTGAAGAGGAGAACGTTACATTCCACTCCTGAAAGTCCACACATCCTACTTAGACGAAAATGAAAGGGATTTGGTTGATAAAGATTATTTGTGAAAAGTAGTTGTCTTAGACTTCTAAATAAAGATGGATTTTCCTCCATGGTTTTCTCTCATTCCTTGCTACACCCTGCTGAAATTCTAGTAAAGGAATAAAAATTTGTGTTAACCCAAAAGCACAAATAGACTGGAAGAGGAAACAGCAATGGTGAGAGTTGGGTATGGGACTGATAACAGGGCAATTAAAACCCACAGACTGAACAATAGGAACTTCCTCTTTCTTCTTCCACCAGTCCCAAAATGACAGCAGCAAGGTGGCTTGCTGTCCCATCATCCCACTCCAGCCTGAAAGCTGGAGATTCTTCCCAAGGGAAGTTGACCAACACAGATTTTGAGACATGTGGAGGCCCCCAATAAAAATACCCCCTCATTTCCTCAATAACGCCCACACCAAAAGGCCCCTTCCCTACAACACATAGCTTCCAGCCTGCTTTTCAGCATTTTACTCTCAATTATATGTGGAAAGCCAAAATCACCAGTTATGAGAGCAGATTTCTGGCATGAAAGACACAAAAACAAACATAAAAGAAGGATCTAAAGGAAATAAGAAACAACAAATAAAGAAGAAAACTTTGAAACATCTGTAGTACATTATCTTTAAAAAGCCAAGAGAAGATATTTCCATTTATGAAACAAGATTAAGATGCTAGTAAAAAGCATCAATCAAAGCACAATAAAGAGCTGTCATTTATAATTTAACTGAAATTTAAATTTTGAAGGAAATGCTAGATATTAAATTTGAAGAACTTGCCTAAAAAGTAGAATTCCAGAACTTACCCCAAAAGTAGAATGATTTTCCAAAAACATGGTAGATGGGAGGAAAAATAACACAAAATTAGATAATCAATCCAAGAATTCTAATATCTAATTATTAAGAGTCCTAAAAAGAAATAACAGAGAAAGAGGATGAGCAAAATTATCAAAGTCTCAAGAGGACAGCTCATAATTGAAGCCATGAGTCTCTCTAAGTGAGAAATACAATGACTAAGAAGAGAGTCGATCAGTGTCATGTCATCATGAAAAATTAGAACATCTGGGATAGGTGAAGACTAAATGCTTTGAGAGAGAGGAAATATGTCACATATAAATATTAGAAACAAGAATAGCAACACTAAGTGCCTCCAAATTTCCAAAGATCATATTTCTAAATCTAAAATTATATACTATGTCTAATCATCAATCAAGTACAAGGAGAAAAGAAAGACATTTGCAAACATGAGAATGTTCAAATAAACAAACCTCCTATGCACCTTTTTAATGGAAAGCTACTAAGTAACATGCTTCAGTAAAAGAGGAAGATGTGGGCTCTGGAAAGGTTAGCAAAAGGAAAAAGTGAAGGAAATTCACGAGCAGATGGTGGCGGGGGAGATTCATGATGTCAGCAATGGGGATGCCTGGCAGTCAACCGTATCAGAAGGAATAGGAAGACAGAAAGAAGGCTGTACGGAGGTCTCCAGAGTGAGGGGAAAAAATGGAACAGGTAAATTATTTGATTAGTTTGATTATTTGAGAAAAAAATTTTGCTACCTTTAACAGATCAGTGAGACCATATGGGGAAAAAAATATAAGTCTATAAAAGCTAATCAAAAATAAAAACAGAGATAACTGTACTTGCCAGTGGTGGAGGAAAGGAAATACCAAATGGGTGAAGGAGGTCTAAAAGTACATACCTCCAGTTATAAAATAAATAAGTCATGGGAATATAATGTACAGCATGGTGACTGTATTTAATAATTCTGTTTGCCTATTGAAAGCTGCTGAGAGAGTAAATGTTAAAAGTTCACATCACATGAAAAAAACTTTTGTAACTATGCATGGTGATGGATGTTAACTAGACTTATTGTGGCAATCATTTCACAATAAACACAATTATCAAATCATTATGTTATACACCTGAAACTAATATAATGTTATATGTCAATTATACTTCAAAAAAATAAAAAATCAGAGGCAACTGTTAACAAGAAAAACAAAAACTGTATAAAAATATAACCATAATAAACTACATTTCTAAGCAGTGAATGACATTTATAAAATGAAAAAATATAAATACCCACTCTCGATTGGACCAGAAACTGTGATTAGATTGGACAGATGGCAGAAAGGAGAAACAGAAAGAGAATTGCAGAGAGGAGTGTAAGACTGAAATTCTTAACTGCCTAACAAGAAATCAAAAAATAATGTTAAGAGATAGCAATGTAAGAATATTTTTTGACATGTGAAAGTATATATCAGAAATTTCTAAAAGGGATTGAAAGTGACTATTTCTGGGGAATGGAGGGAGGGAATGAAAAGGGGTTGAACAAAGGGCCACTTTTTTGTAATAAGTGTTTTAGCATTACTTGAATTTTTTTGTATATACATATGAAACTGTCATAGAAATAATTTTTTTAACTATGAGGAGGTAATAATAAAGGCCATTAGCTTCTGTGACCCACTGCGTATGAACAAGTGTTCATAGATACAAAATGGTTCTTGTTGAGATGGTGCCCAGTTCAAGAGTTTCTAAGGAAACAATAACCCACTTAAAATAGACTTTTAAAGACTAAACCAGTTTGACTAGAAATCAAAAACATACTTAATTCCCTAGAAAACAGATTCAAATCAAATAAATAAAATATCAAGTTCACTTTACGTTCAAGTCAAATATACATACACATATTCAAGTCAAATATATATTGGTCTTTCAGTTTTAATCCTCTTTGATAAGTTTAGTGTGTGTATACGTGTGCATGTGCACATACACGCACATGCACACCTATTTCTCTTTATACTTACCTCCCTCAGATGTGGCTTCTTATTTTTCATATTTTACTTTTAATCATTTTAATTAAATGACTAATATTGCAACCTAGTTGTTGGTCTGTCTTGCTTTTAAGGTCACGTTGCCAGATAAAATCCAGGATGCCTAGTTAAATTGGAATACTACATGGGACATACTTATACTAAAAATCATCCATTGTTTATCTGAAATTCCAATTTAACTGGGCATCCTGTATTTTTATTTGTGAAATCTGACAATCCTTTTTTAAAGATTACCTCTCTTGAACTCATCTCACATCTGCTTGTGAGTCAGTCTCAGCTACAGCTGCTGGTTTTTATCACATGCTCTCTCTCCACCATTTTCAGCTACATCTTGAGCCATTTTTTTCTTTGTGTCTCATCATTCCAGGACCTCCCAGGCTCTTGTGCATCCTGAGCAGGGCTTGCTGGCCTCAGATGATGCAGAGAGAGTGGTGTTTCCCTTTGCTGCCTGCCCTTTGACACTTACCAGCACAACTAACATAGCAGTCTGTGCCTTCAGGAAATTTTTGGTTACACTTAACACAGAATATTAAATTTGACTTAGAGTAAAATAGGAAACAAAAGGAATATCTTCACCTGGGACCTTATTCATGGAAAACTCTAGTTCCTAGCTCACTTACTTCTCCTGTGGTTCCTTACCATCATTTCCTCTTCTGGGTGATGAAACCATTTCCATTAATCCTTCAGAATATGATTCCTCTCTCCCTTTTTAGGGGAGCCCAACAACTACCTACAGGTGTGAGCCTCACCCTTCCCCTACCAGAGGAATTTGTCAGGATTAAGAATCCCAGCAATGATTAAAATGCTTTATATCTTGACAGTGGTGGTGATTATATGAATGCATGCAATCGTCAAGATTCATGGATTATATACATAGAGTATGTGCATTTAATGATATATTAATACCTCAATGAAATGGATTTTTGAAAAATACTCCCTCCCAGTACTTTTACTAAAGCAGGAATTAATCATTCGGGGATCTAAACCAACACTACAGGGATATTAGCAACACAGCCCAGGATTTTGCATTCTGAGTTTGGATTTCCTAAAGTTCTGGCACCAGTGTGAAGTGGAGATATGCCTCCTTTTGTTTCTTGTGCTGGTCCAGCCTCTTGTGAGTAATTTTTAATAAAAAACACACACACATCTTATAGGTGGTACAGTATAGTCCACCGAAATATCTTATAGAAAGCAAATTACTTAATAATCATCTCTTTATGTGGCCTGGAGACGTGTGCAAGATATCACTTCAAAATTCAATCAAGGCAAAAGCATTGGCCTCTCTATACAATGCACTTACCTGTAAGGCAATATTAAAAATGGAATCATTAAACAGGATGGGTGGTGGGTGGAGTCGGGGATATGTTTCATGTTCTTTTACAGGAATTATCTTGGCTTCCAGGATTTTTCTACACAATAAAGGAAAAATTCCATTTCCAGCTCAAACTCTAATCAGGAAATTATTCTTCCAAAAAAATGGGGAGAACAGCTGAAAACCTCCTCATTCTTCCACCACCCAGAAAACACACAGGACAGAGAGACCGGAAGAACCTGAGCTCCACCCAGAGAAAAGCCACTTCTGGGTAAGGGATCCTTTAAGGCCAAGCATTCTGCAGATAATGTCAGAGGAAAGCAAACCTCTTAAGCAAAGAGTGGCTCTTAGTGTGAACCTTTCAAAAGCATGTAAACAAACTAACAACTTTCTATAAACTTAATAAATAAAAAAGCAAAGAGTCTCCAGCAAGAAGAATATCAAAGGAAACAAAAAGAAGAGGATTCTGACCAGCATCAGAATAGGAAGAGCAATATTAACTAACTTAAGCAATCATTGTGCCTAGGAACTATTCCTAAGTGTTTATATGTGTTGAATTCCCCCCAACAGCCCTAGGAGCTAGATTATTAGTCCCACCTTGCACGATGAAGCTGAAGCATTGAGACCTCCAGCATCTTGCGCACAGCCACACTCAAAGTCAGTAGCAAGGTCCAAATTTTAATCCATCTCCATCTGTTTATAAATCCTTAAATCTTTCACCAGGCTCTAGTTCTGTGCTACTCAAAGTGCATTACACCAACAAAGAGCAGCTTGTATTGCTCTGCAGCTTAAGATGCAGAATCTCAGGTGGCACTTGCGTCCCTAAGTAACCGGAATGTGCATGTTAACAAGACCGCCAGGTGACTCCAGGCCATACTACAGTTTGAAAAGTACTGCTCTGCTTCCTTTCAGAAGACAGATAATTCTCAATCTTATCTGGTTCGGCTTTATCACCAGTTCCTTCATGAGAATGTCCTGGAAATGGACATCAGAATCCATTGTATAAGATTCATGATTATTTTAAATAAATTATGCCCCCTTTTTTGCAGCAAGCAGAACACAGCTTGCTTAGTTAGGTTCTTTCAGGTTGCAGGGACTAGGTATCCCCCAGTTACTTACAGCTATACCTTTAAATTTTTTCCACCAAGCAACCCTAACAGCTGAGACCACACCCCCAGAGGTTCTGAAAGCTTTAGCCTTTTTTCTCTCTCTCTTCCTTATCTCCCTTATTTTTCTTCATAAGCAACTTTACTGAGATGTAATTTTCATACTGTAAGATTCACTTGTTTAGTTTACGATTCAGCAATATTTAATAAATTCACTGAATTCACTGAGCTCTACAACCAGCCCTATGACCCAGGTTTAGATCACTTTCCCGTCACCTGAGCTAGACCCCTTGTGCCTACAACTCAGTTAATCCCCACTCTCACCACCAGCCTCCCTCTCTGTAGATTTGCCTACTGGGGACATTTTATATAATTGGAATTGTATACTATGTGGTCTTTTCATCTGGCTTTTTTCACTGCATGTAATCTTGAGGTTTATCCATACTGCAGCATAGAGCAGCACTTAATTCTCTTTACTGCTGAGATGTCTATTGCATGGAGCCATAACCCTTTTTACTGCTTAGCAAGTTTGAAAAAAAAATTTGAAGCCTCAATATTTATCTTTAGAATTCATTCACATGCTGCACATGTCTGTGTTGGCCTTAATAGAAAACTGTTTTAAGAAATAGAGTAGTTCCCTCCAATTTTTTAAAAATTGTTGTTCCAGCTCACCTTCGGCTCCATTGGTATGAGACTAATGACGTTGGGCAATGGGAGTTAATTACGGGGAAGCACACAGGAAGAGAGAAAGGTATGGGCATCTAAATCTTTAATCATATAAGCCTTCCGTCATTCCCAAACTAATCCTTCTGTGATTTACTTCAAGTCTCAAGATAAAGATACCCCCAGGTATTGGTATAAAGAGATAGCGGGATGAGTTGGTCCATCATGACAATTGCTGTCAAGATTCTGAGGACTAGAACACTGAAAAAAAAAAATCACTCCTTAAAAAATATTGCTTTAATAACAAGCTTTTCCTGTTACACAAAACAAGTAATTATCCTCCACCCTGATACCCCAAAAGCTCTGCCAAAGGGAAGCCTTTCCCTGTGTGTTCTAAAGTTCTTCTTACTGACTTTGTCAAATCTTAGAACAGCTCCATGTGACTGTTCATTAATTCCATAGATGACCAACTCATTGTTCCCTGACTATGGTTCTATTGCAAGCAGCAACAAGTCAGTCAATGCAAAGACCTTGGTTTCTCACTCCATTTCCCAATAAAAGAAATCAGAACCCCGTGGAGATAGAGTTAATTCTAGAACAGGGGCAGGAAATATACAAGGTGATCCCGGAGCATCTTAAGGTTCCAGAAGGTAAAAAGTACTCAAAATTGTAACAATAATGAGGGCACGTCTAAGGGACACAAGAACCAACCAGAAGGAGCTCCAGATGGCCAAGACTAGAACTATTTGAGAAAAACAAAATTAATAATGTAGCATTGAATTAAAACCCAAAGTGTAAAAGAAATATCCATGAGACCATACCGATATAAATAAAATATTGAATGAATAAGCAAATGGAGGAGAAAAGGCAATCTCCCATACAGGAAAATCCCAAATGTTTTGTGTAGATTTTCCTCTCTTTAGGAAGTAGAACTTTACTCCCCATCCACTGAGTGTGAGATGCATTTAGTGACTCACTGCCAATGAGTAGAGTGAGTTAAAGGGAGAAAAAGGCTCCTTCTCAAAAGAGAAACCTGGCAAGCACTGTCTTGGCCAGGTAATCAAGGTTAATATCATCAGTGATATTATCTTGAAAATATGTGCCTGTTAAATAATATGATGAGATAGGCAGTTTTCCTCCATGGTCTTCTTCCCTGTTCAACACTCCCCCCGCCCAAAAAAAAAAAAACAAAAAACATAGTTCCAGTCTAACTATGAGAAAAACATCAGACCAACCGAAACTGAGGAGTATTCTACAAAATACCTGAGCAGTACTCCTCAAAACAAGGATGTCTGGGTGTCTGAGAAACTGACACAGCCAAGAGGAGCCCAAGGACAACATGACAACTCACTGCAGTGTGGCATCCTAGTGGGATCCTAGGAGAGAGAAAGGACATTAGAAAAAACTACTGAGATCTAAAAGAAGTGTAGAGTTTTGTCAATACCAGTGTCTTGATGATGTCGGTTCCATCATTGAGACAAATGCACCATAGTAAAGTGAGCTGCTAACATCAGGGGAAAGTGGGTGTGGGGTGTGGGAACTTTTACCGCCTCTGTAACTTTTCTGTAAATCTGTGCTATTCTAAAACAAAACATTTAATTTGAAAAGAAACAAATCTAAGTTACATCAGAGTTATTTCAGAAATCTCTGTACAGACAAATATGCAATTAGCCTAACGAACTACGGGCAATCAATGGTCATTTGAATAGGATCTCTTTCATTCTTTTTGAGGAGTCACCACCGAGGCTGAGGTCATCCATAGCCAAAGGCTTTGCACTGCATAAATAATGACTCATGAATCTACACAGACACCTATGGGCAGCCCCTCTTCAAATGCCCAAAGCCTGATAATGTTTCCATGTGGCTGTCCTCCAGGCTCCTCATACACATTTGACAACAATCTGTGGACAGTAAAGCTGTGTATACTTGTTGGCTATTATTAAAATGGTTCTAAGTTCTAACACAGATTCATTTTCAGGAAGGCTGATGTTTGTGAGCTCAGCCTCTTTGCTGGCCCTAGCGATTTGCTCAGCCTTTAAAATGGATGAACACATGTTATAAGTCATATGTGGGAAAGATCCACTGGCAAACAACCCAGTCGTTCCTAAATGGTCAGAGCAGTCCTTGGGATCAGTCATTCCAAATAAACAGAAGTCAATTTGGGAGTGGAGGGGTACTGATGAGGTCGAAGTAGAGTTCATAAATAATGTCAAATCCCTCCCTAAGCCTCCTAAATTAGGAAGCTGGGACCTGAGGCTGGGCCCACAATGGCATGCAGGCTCTCTGCCTTTCAGTTATTTTCCATCTTTCATTCATTCTTCGACAACTGTTTCCCGAGCACCTGCCATGAAGCTGGTAACCCTGGCCTATTGCTTAACGCCAGGGGGTCCCTAGACAACCAGAAAAAAAAGAAAGCGAGCAGAGCCAACAGTGAAATAAATGAAGCCCCAGAACAACCTGCATGTAAAAGTCCAAAGTTCTTTTCATTACCCAACAGTACCTGGCATATAGTAGGTGCTGAATAACTGTTTGTTGAGTGAATGAATGGACACATCAAGCCTTTCCCTCGATACTAATGTGAACACCCAGAGAAGGAGATTAGGTTCCAATGGCAAACCAAGGAACTGCTCTGAAGAGCCCACTTCCTAGGTGTCAAAGCAGGAACTGGTTGTTCCCTATTAGCCTTTGTGACCACTGACCTTGCCCTATACAAGCCTAAGTACCAGTGAAACAAAAATAAAATGACTATTTCTAAGCAGACTGAGGGACCTTCCAAGAGTGAATTGCAGAAACTTTGTACCCAGCACACTCATCCTGGGGCCACTGCGAAATGAGGTGATAGACTGAAGGCAGTGAACAACTTGTTGTCAAGCCAGACACCAGATTAAGTCCTTATTATGACTTTGTTCTTGTATTTCCCAGGTCTCACTGACCTTAAAATTAACTGAACAAGATCAAAACACACCTGATATAAACTGAATGATCATTTGTGAACAAATCTCTAAAAGCAGAGTAATCAACATGATGTTTTGGAAAAAGTACTGAATTAAGAATTAGAGAGGAGAGTTTGGCATCAGTTGTGTGCCTTTTACCTCCTCCTAAAACTGCAGGTGGTTTGTTCCACCTCTCCGTGACTCTGTTTCCCTTCCTAAAGGAAAGGAGTGTGGCAAAGAGTTGGACTACATTATGTCTAAGGTCCCTTCAGGGTCTAAATCTTATCATTCTAAGTGTGCTCTAATAATAATATTTTTAGTATAATAGCTACTCATATGTTGTGTTTCCCATGTGTTAGGCATTGTTCTGTGTAGTTTTTAAGTATTATCTCTTTTAATCTGCACAACTGTATTATTGTTCCCACTCTCAGATGAGGAAACAAGCACAGAGAGGTTAAAGGTCCCAGCCAGTTCTCATTGTACACAACACCAAGGGCACAGGTCTGATATGCATGCATTTCTGTTAACACAGTGTCTTCAAAATTGATGACTGCTTATATATGAACTCAGGCAATCCAACTCCAGAGTCTACATACTTAGCATCTACCTACACAAAGGGCGATCACCAGACCAGAAACATCAGCAGCATCATAAACTTGGCAGAAATGCAAATTCTTGACCCCAGTCACTGAATCAGAAGTTCTGGTACTGGAACCAAACCATCCCTCTGAACAAGCCTTCTGGATGATTCTGATGCAAGCCAGAGTTTGAGAGCCCCTGCAGCACATCTTCCCACTCCATGAGTCTTAGTTGATGTGACAGAGGAAATCAAGATGCATAGAGTGTGATAATTGGGGCCTTCTCAAAGGTCATTACTCCAGATGAACTAAGGGTTCCTTCAGCTGGGAAACAAGTGACTTAACAAGAAAACCTGCAAAAGTAGGTTAACTTTACAGGCTGGTCACTTTTAGGAATATCATCTTCTTTTAGCACGGCACTTCAATGAACAAAGAATAAGAAAAAATCAACTTTTTTCCTTAAAGATATGGTCCGTGGCTATTTTTCTTTCAGGTTGGGGTATCTTCAGGACATACCTGAGATTCCAAAGTGCTAGCGAGGGACTTAGTAGCAAGACTCCAATTAAACTCCACAGGAGAGATCCTGCTGGGTCACCAACAGATACTTCGAAGTCTTTACCTCTGGTGGACAGTCTTCCTTCTCAGCCACAGCATCTAATGTTCTGTAAGAGGTGGGCAGCTTCTTATAACCTTCTTACTTCTCTTTGGGTCCAAAGCTGTTATCCAGTGACTCTTTTCTAAGAGGCACACCAGACTGTCAGCTTGCTTTCTTAAAAAAAACTCCATGCTGAGATATTCAAATTGCTGAACCAATGGTATCATGGGAGACCATTATAAAATCCTCTCTGAGTTAAGTCTGCATGCCTCAAAGAGCAAAAAATTAATATACTGTCGTTACACAGTTGAGAGGGGAAATCAATTTACACAGAAACCTTTTCTAAGTCACGTTTGGACTGCCCGGATACTGCTCCAAATGGGAGCATGATCTGCCTTCCCCAAATAATATGCCAAATGCCCTAATCTGGCAGACACATAGATAATTACATGACTCTGGCAGAGCCAATATGCTTGCTAATAAATGGGAAAATGAAGACAATGCAAATCAAAGTTAAGTTCAATGGTTATTCAGAATTGTGGTAGAGAAGCTAGCTGCTACAGTTAAACCTGGTGACAAGCAGAAAATGGGTCTCTTGTAGAGATTAAAAGAGCCAAAGCTGCTCAAAGGAGACCCATTTATATCGAGGCATATTAACACAGAAGTGGGGTTGTTTGTGGACATGTACGATGGGAATCTCATACGATTCCAAGGCATAGGGTAATTCCCCTTCTAATAATCCACTCTTAGAGGAATTCAGTGGGAGTGCTTAATAAAACTAAAGCTCAAATTGCCAAGTTCCACACAAGTCCCTGCAATTTCAAAGCAAAGAAACCTAAATGCAAAGTTGTGGTCTAGAAGTTGGATTTGCCCCAACTCAAATCTTTTGATGTTTCAGCCCCGCATCATGGCAAGGTCTAGCCCACAGTAAAAGATCATATCCCACATTGGCATACACTTCAGAGCTCTCTCTTCTTTAGGCAAGTCATCTTTTTTCCTTAATTACTTTCTCACCAAACCACTTGGAATTCTCATTTCTAAGCAACTTGGTGACTTATACTAAGAAGTGCTAAGTAACTGGGACCATGAAGCCTGACTCCACACGACTATGAATAAAAGATGTGGAGACAAAAAAAAAATGGTGTTTCTTTTACCTTGGAAAATATCCAGTTTTTCTTGGGAAACATTTTTTTTTCGACAACTTTTTTATTTATTTTCCCTACCAATAAGCCCTCTGTCCCAAGCCCAGAAAACCTCCCTATCTTTAAAACAGAAGCAATAACACGGTCCAAGTGATGAAAGAAACACTGGTGTGCGGGACCTAGATGGTAAGCCTCCAGCCTCTGTTGCACCACATCGAGAACCAGCCAGAATCCTAATACACCACCAGATGAGATGTGGGGACACAGGGTGCCCTGTGTGAAGGGCTTCAGCTTAGAAGCCCCTCTTGCCTACCATTGGAAAAAAAATCAAACATTGGGAACATGAACCGCTGGAAAAGGAGACCCTCCTAGAATGCTAATGAATAAGGTTCCACAAGTCACTCTTGCCAATTAAATTCCAGGAGAAAGGCAGTGACAGATGTCAGGGTGCCAGTGGATTTGAGCTCTGTCAGTACCAATACCTTCACAGGGGAGCTCACATTGTACAGAGGAAGGCAGCAATGATAAAATATTTACATATTTTTAAATATCTGCATATTAACAAGCTTGTGAGTTTCATTCCAGGCATTCTAAAGAGCAGCCCCAAGGAAGAGAGGGAAGGGAGAGACATGGCCCTTGATCAAGGGATGACCATAGATTTAAGAAAGCAAGCAGAGGCCGACCAGGATCTCTGCTCTGGGAGGGTAGCCATCACTGCCATTGCTTCAGGGATAACCTTTCAAATTCATAGAAGAGATTGTCATAAGTCCAGACATTTATCTAATACATCTCCTAAAGCATTTTCCATACTACCCGCAGGAGATGATAGGGGGATGGGCCTCATTTTCAACCAGACTTGGGAAATGTTTTATTCTTGGAGACTCAAAATGCCCACTGGCTCAGCAATGGCTCTTCAAAGTCCTGCAGTAAAGAAAGCTGTTAAATGTTTAACCCAACATTTCCCTTACTTCTTTGATCATAAGAGTCCTCTTATTCACTAATACCCATATTTTATGCATCCAAATTATCCTTCTTGACATGATGTAATACAGTAGAATAAGATTTTAATGTTCAATTAAATAATAGTGCATTTCTTTTCCAACAGTCTATATTAAGACAAGTTCCTTTAAGAAGAAAAAAAAGGGAACTGGATTGGAGGCCTATGAGGTTCTGTTTAATTTAAATCTTTTTTATTTATTGTTCTGGTGCAGGAGGCCAAGGTCAGACTTGCTTGTCTATAAGGACAAACACAAAAGGCACAACCACATTTCAGGTCATTTTCTGACACTCCAAAACAACACGAGAAAGACTGAGTTCATGGGGACATTATTCCTAAGAAGTAACTGATTTTGATGGATTTCTGGTCTAGCTTGTCTGTTTGCTATGGTTTGGGACAAGATACTTCACCCTTTTACAAAAAGGAGCTGCTGAGTAGCTTACACAGAATCATTTCCATTAAGAACAAATTCTGAATGTGCAGCTGTCAGATTAGTCCTCTTCTCCCTCCTTCCCCCACCCCCATCAAGGGCACACTTACTAACTAGCAACTCACTGGCTCACCTGCTTTTACCTGCCAGCTGTAGGCTAGGTACACTCTAGGGTCGGCTCTAAGTAAGGACTGAAATGCAGAAAGGCTTCCTTGCTGAGACAGGATCTTTGCTCCCCTAATTTCTCTCAGTACTAATCAGCTACTGCCATCATGGTGCCACATAACAAAAGAACCCCAAACTCCATGGGGACAATAGCAAACACATTTTTCTCCCTCACAGTTCTCTGGGATGGTTACTTTCCACTTCTGGTTGGCTGGCTTAGCTCTAAACTGTGGGTTGGGCCCCAGTCTGTTTCACATATCTCTTCATTCCAGGCCCCAGGCTGAAGAAGATTTTTTTTCTCATAACGGCTCCCTAGAACAAAAGAGAGTGCGTCCAGTAACACAACCACATCTAATGTCTCTGTTCATGATATATCTGCCAACATTCTACTGGTCAAAAGCAGTCACACAACATCAAGTGTGGGAAAGTGAGATAGGGCAGTGACTACTGGCTGAGCAGTAGTTCAGACTGTTATCACGCATCTCCTCCCTTGCTTCTCCTCATTCTATATATCTTGAGGTTCCCTCACCCCTAACTGCTAGTCTGGCTTTCAGCAGCCTGGATGATTGCGACCATTTGTACACTGCTGGAATGGCAATCTTGGAGCCCCAGTTGGGCCAAGTGGGACAAAAAGCATAAGGATTCCAAAGTGGAACAATTGTGGATATAAGCCTTGATAACAGGAAGTAGCAAAAGTAACATGGGGAAGCCCAGTTCCACCCTCCAGACCCAAGGATCCTAGCACAGAAGATAATAAGAGTTGAACCTTAATGGTCAGAAACTGAATTGACCCTGAAACAGGATGGAGGCCAAGATGGCAAGGAGATTCAGCAGGTTCTCCAAGCTGGTTCCCAAGTGGCCATCAAGGCCTTATTTTGGACAGTCCTAGGCCAAATCTGTTAGTGACCTATTGCCCCACTACAGAGCTCGGGCACCTTGCCCCCAGGGCAGCAGGCTGGTCGTGGCCACACCGAACTCCTCACTCTCCTCCAGACTGCAGGCAGAGGTGACAGGTGGTCTTTGAGATCCCTTCCCAGCCTCAGTTTAGCCCGCCCTGTGATTAGGAGATATATAGCCCAGCAGCCTTCCAAATGATTTCCCCTCTTCACCAAAGCCAGAGGTTCCAGACTTTGCTTTACTGGGATCACCTAGAGGTCTTCAAGAAGTGGCTTCCACCCCTGGACACTCTGATTTCATGGGATGCCTACTTGGACACCAGAATTTTTTTAATCTCCTTAAATGATTCTAATGAGCCGCAAAGTTTGGGACCTACCCATCTGAAAACCTAATCTAGCCAATCAGACTATAATGAGAGTTCATTTTAAATCTACAAAACAGTCTTGGGCAGGCAGAAGATGACCCTGAGAGCTGAGTTTGTGCACAGGAATGAGAGAGACCCAGTGGCTCTGCATAAGAAAATTTTGGCCCAGAATCCCTTATTCTGAATCCAAAAGACACTGAAAACTGAATGCTTTTTCAAAACTCAATGGCAGCAAAACCTGACCTGACTTGAAGTTACTGGTGGCAAGCCTTGACTATTTATAGTCTTTATTCATCCCACTTAGTGTGAATATTCATTTATCTTGCCAGGAAAATATTAATGTGTTTAATTACAGAGTGCTTTCCCAGATGC
The DNA here is from genome assembly GCF_030020395.1 of Manis pentadactyla. NCBI lineage: Eukaryota > Metazoa > Chordata > Mammalia > Pholidota > Manidae > Manis > Manis pentadactyla. Next base: position 37,443,280 of record NC_080032.1, on the reverse strand, counting down.
TGCTAAAGTTGTTACATAATACAGGGTATGTGTACCTTTCTACATTCTGAAAATTTCTGAATCCAGAAAACAAATGTGTGCCCCATGGGTTTAGGCTAAGAGAACATGGGATTATAGAAGGAATTTGTTTTATTGCTTCTTGCATACAAAGAGCAGAAAGGAGAAGAAGGGGATAGAAGAAAATTAAATGACTGAACAACATGACCCTTGTGTGACTTACATATAAGTGTCCCATCTGGGTAGATTAATTAGAGAAAAGGACCACCTCTGGGTAAACACAGACCTTTAGTTGGGCTCACAGCTTGACAAACAGATCTCAAGTTAGATTTTACTCTCACTCACGTCCGTTGGCCAGATTATTTTGTGCAGTGTGCAAACTACACAACCACACAGGTGGCCTTACAAAGCAATTTTGATAGCAGCTGGAACCTGAAGTCCAGAAATGAGCAAAGCTTTTCTTAAGCACAAGGGTGTCTGATATTCAATTTTTAGTTGTCTCTATTAGTGAGATAAAAACGTCTCTGCCTCCCAAATCTTTAGCATAGTCTACCACACAAAAGCATTAGGATGGAGTGCCTAGGAGAACCTGCATGGGATGGTATGCATGCTCCAGATGGCAGGCACGGGAAAGACAGAGTTCATAAGACAGAGGATTGGACTTACACAAACTATTCAATAGGGCTCAGGCTAACTTCATCCAGCTGTTGAAGAGCAGTGTCTAGTGTGACCCCAACCAATGTCTGGGCTACAGAAACATTTCACTGAACATTAAAATGCTAAATATAATATGCACTATATCAGGTATGCCTCACAAAAATATTAGAAGAGGAAAGAAAGCCAGGAGCGATTAGGTCATTTGTACAAGTAAAAGTAGTTAAAAGACAGGGAAGCCAGGTGTTCAACCTAGATCTTTGTAATACCACGCCAATGCTTATAACCACTACTCTGTGCCTACACCATCTCAGCTGTAACAGTACTTGGCATGGTGTCTAGCATATATGTACTCAAAGGGTACTCCAGCAAAAGCAAAGAGTGGTGTCCACCCAGCTCTGCATACGGAAGAAGCTTGTTAAAACTAAACCATAATAAACACCCTACCAGACTAAGATGAGCCTGTGAAACACTGACTAGCTCCTATGTAGTTGCCTGTCTCAATCACATTTATATAAATTCTACAATACAAATGCACCCATAATTTTAGCTCTATTTTAAAGAGAAATGTTTTGTTGGGGACATTTCATTTGTAGCATCCATTAAACTGAATATTGCCAGTACTTATTTAAAACCAAAAAACACTGTCACATACTAGGCAAGGCTGAAAATATTCACAGCATCATTTATCCAAAGGATGGTTTCCATTACCCAAACCCTTATGAATATGCAACAGACCACAAAAAATTCAGCCAATCAGAACACAGTGCCCTGACCGGTGGCCAGTCACGCATGGTGCTGTTTGCTTAAACTCCTATCAGAACTGAGCAACCAAACTGAGATGGATATGCCACCTAATAAACAACATAGATAAACTAAAAATATAAATTTCCTGCTGTTAATGACTATGGCAAGGGACACTAATTGTTTACTATGGCAACAGCTAACTAGGCATAAAAAGTGTGTCCTCTCCAAAGGGGCTTCTGCAGCACTGGTTTTGTTCTGTTTCTGGATCTCAGCTGGTCACATAGGTGTATTAAGTTTGTGAAAATGCATTGGGCTGTATACTTATTGTATGTACACTTTTCTGATTACACATTATACTTAAACAAAAAGTTTCTAAAAATACAATTATCCAGTCTATAAAATACAAGCAAATAGAAAGAATAAACTGAGAAAAAGTGATATGTTCTTTTCAAGGCACAGAGTTGTCAGTGGAAGTATATGCACACGTAGGGACCATACTTCCCAGTACCACTTGCTTCTAGATGGAGCCATGTGACTGGTTCTCACCAACAGAATGGGAGCAAAAGTAATATGTGACATTTCTAGGTCACAGTGGCTAAGACACTGAGTACTGTCTCTACTCTATCTTCCCATCTGTATAATGGATAGAGAGGAATCCCACTGTCCTAGAGCATAGCAGATCAACAAGATGGGAAGCTGCCCACTGACTGGGAACACCCTCACAGGACTTATAGTGACTTACAAATGAAATTCTGTTGTGTAAAGCCATTGAAATTTCAGTTTCCTTTTTAAAGCAGCTAGGATTACTCTAACATACATACCTACCCAAAATCTGCTCACTTTTCTTCCTAATAGAACCCTGGGTTTGTGTTGGAGGGAGGGAGTTTAAGTAGACAGTGTGTCCACTTAAAAATGCTAACTAACCTCCAGAGACAGGAAAAAGATGGCAGCATGAGAAGTGAGGCAGAAACCTCCCCCCAAAACCACATATAACATGAAAAAACAGCAAATACAACTAATCCTGAAAGAGTGACCCGAAGACATCAGAACAAACTGCCTACATCTGGGGAAAAGAGAAGGCTTCACAGAAAAGGGTAAAGTAGCAAAGCCACAATCTGGCAGAACCCAAGCCCTTTCCCCACCCCAGCTCACAGGCGAGAGGAAGACAAAAGGAGCTGGAAGGAAGGAGAAGCCCAGGACTGCTAAACACCCACCCCCGGAGATCTAGTCTGGGAGCATGAACCGACATTACATGGTGCTCTGGAGATTAGTGGGATTGGAAAGCAGTCAGGCTGAATACTCAGAGACTGAGATTCCAGAACAGGTACCACAACAAACCACTCCAGGACAAAAGAAAGGCAGGCACTTTGAAAGACTTCCCAACAGTGAGAGGGGCCCTAAAGGTGCAAGGATTACACAGAGCTTGCTGCTCAGGAGGAAAGGCAGGTAGACAAAATTGTCCCAGCACAGTCAGCCCAGCAGGTTGGCAACTTTCAGGAGTTTCAGATGCAACATCCCCCTGGCTGACAATGCAGCCCAGAACCCCCTACTGCAATACACAGCCTTCCCTCTCCTTCCTCCCAGGAAGCACCAGAGCACACACCTGCAGCCCCCACCAGCACACCAGGCCAGCTGAAGGGTGGCCCCACCTACAACAGCTACAAGAGCATAACACAGAGGCTCCTCCCTGTGCACTCGGCCTGCTGGACCTGGCAGTGGAGGCAAGCACTGCAGCTGGGAAGCAAGAAAGAGCTCTTTCCTCCCAGCAGGCACCAATGCTGCTCGCCTGTGAGCTTCTGGCACTAGAGGGCTTCTGGGCATTAGGGGGCGCCACCTACACAAACTTATTATTTCATTGAAATTACTAGAAAAATGGAACAGCAAAAAATTTTGTACAAAAAAAAATACAGCAAAAGATGCCAAAAAGAGGGCTAAGTGAAACTGAAATCACCAATCTTCTTGATGAACATTTCAAAATAAAAATCATAAATATGCTCATGGAGCTACAAAAACAATATTCAAGATCTCAGGGAGGACTTCAAGAAAGATAGAAACTTTGAAAAATGCAGTATCTGAAGTGAAACATACAATGGAGGGATTTAAAAGTAGATTAGATGAGGTGAAGGAGATAGTAAATGAAACAGAAATTAGAGAACAGGAAAAAAAAGAAGCTGAGGCACAGAGAGAAAAATGGATCTCTGGAAATGAAACAATAATAAGAGAACTGTGTGACCAATCCAAATGGAACAATATTCACATTATAGGGGTACCCAAAGAAGAGAGAGAGAGAGAGAGAGAGAGAAAGGAATAGAAAGTGTCTTTGAAGAAATAATTGCTGAAAACTTCCCCAACTTGGGGAAGGAAATAGTCTCCCAGGTCATAGAGGTACAGAGATCTCCCAACACAAGGGACCCTAGGAAGATAACACCAAGACATATAACAATTAAAATGGTGAAGATCAAGGACAAGGAAAGAGTATTAATAGTAGCCAGAGAGAGAAAAAAGATCTCATATAAAGGAAAGCCCATCGGGTTATCAGCAGACTTCTCAGCAGAAACCTTACAAACCAGAAGGGAGTGGCATGATATATTTAATGCAATGAAACAGAAGGGCCTCTAACCAAGATTACTCTACCCAGAAAGATTATCATTTAACTATCAAGCAAGGATTAAACAATTCCCAGATAAGCAAAAATTGAGGGAATTTACCTCCCACAAACTGTCTCTGCAGTGTAATTTGGAGGGACTGCTATAGATGGAAGTGCTCCTAAGGCTAAATAGATGTCACCAGAGAAAATAAAACCACAGTTAAGGAAGTAGACCAACTAAGTACTAAGCAAATACAAAATTAAATCAACTGCCCACAAAGTCAGTCAAGGGATACACAAAGAGTACAGAATATGACACCTAATATATAAAGAGTGGAGGAGGAAGAAGAAAGAGGGAAAAAAAGGACCTTTAGATTATGTTTGAAATAATGTAATAAGCAAGTTGAGTTAGACTGTTAGATAGTAAAGAAGCTGCCCTTGAACCTTTGGTAATCACAAATCTAAAACCTGCAATAGCAATGAGTACATATCTGTAGATAATTACTCTAAATGTAAATGGACTGAATGCTCCAATCAAAATACAGAGAGTTACAGAATGGATAAGAAAAATAAGACCATTCTATATGCTGTCTATGAGAGACTCACTTCAAACCCAAAGACATACACAGACTAAAAGTGAAGGGATGGAAAAGATACTTCATGCAAATAATAGGGAGAAAAAAGCAGGAAGGAATACTTGTACCGGACAAAATCAATTTCAAAACAAAGTAACAGGAGACAAAGAAGAACATTACATAATGATAAAGGGGTCAGTCCAACATGAGGATATAACCATTATAAATATATATGCACCCAACACAGGAGCACTGACATATGTGAAACAAATACTAACAGAATTAAAAGGCAAATAGAGTGTAATGCATTCATTCTATAAGACTTAAACACACCACTCACTCCAAAAGATAGATCAACCAAAGAGAAAATAAGTAAGGAGACAGAGACACTGAACAACGTATTATAACAGATGGACCTAACAGACATCTACAGAACACTCCACCCAAAAGCAGCAGGATACACATTCTTCTCAAGTGCACATGGAACATTTTCCACAATAGATCACATATTAGGACAAAAAAAGAGCCTCAGTAAATTCAAAAAGATTGAAATTGTGCCAACCGACTTCTCAGACCACAAAGGTATGAAACTAGAAATACATTATGCAAAGAAAACAAAAAAGCCCACAAACACATGGAGGCTTAACAACATGCTCCTAAATAATCAATGGATCAATGACCAAATAAAAACAGAGATCAAGCAATATATGGAGACAAATGAAACAACAACTCAACACCCCAAAACCTATGGGATGCAGCAGCAGCAGTTCTAAGAGGAAATTATATTGCAATACAGGCTTATCTGAAAGAAGAACTATGCCAAATGAACAGTTTAAATTCAAAATTAATGAAACTAGAAAAAGAAAATGAGGCCCAAAGCAGAAGGAGGGACATAATAAAGATCAGAGAAGAAATAAATAAAATCAAGAAGAATAAAACAATAGAAAGATGCAATGAAAGCAGGAACTGGTTCTTTGAAAAAATAAAATAAACACCTAACCAGACTTATCAAGAAAAAAAGAGTGTACACACATAAACAGAATCAGAAAAGACAAAGGAAAAATCACTACAGACACCAAGGAAGCACAAAGAATTATTAAAGAGTGCTATGAAAATTTATATGCTAACAAACTGGATAACCTAGAAGAAATGAACAACTTTCTAGAAAAATACAGTCTTCTAAGACTGACCTGGGAAGAAACAGAAAATCAAAACAGACCAATTACCAGCAATGAAATTGAATTGATAATCAAAAAACTACATAAGAACAAAACTCCCAGACCAGAAGACTTGACCACTGAATTTTATCAAACATTTAGTGAAGACCTAATACCCATCCTCCTTAAACTTTTCCAAAAAGTAGAAGAGAAGGAAATACTTCCAAACTCATTCTACAAGGCCAGCATCACTGTAATATCAAAACCAGGCAAAGACATGAAAAAAAGAAAATTACAGTCCAGTATCCCTGATGAACCTACATGCAAAAATACTCAACAAAATTCAAAAATACATCAAAGAGATCATCCATCATGATAAAGTAGGATCTATTCCATGGATGCAAGGATGGTAAAATATTCAAAAAAACAAAATATTAGCAAACCAAATTCAAAAATAAATCAAAAAGATCATCCATCATGATCAAGTAGGATTTATCCCACAGATGCAAGAATAGTACAATATTTGAAAATCCATCAACATCATATACCACATCAACAAAAAAGACAAAAATCACATGATCATCTCCTTAGATGCTGAAAAAGCATTCAACAAAATTCAACATCCATTCATGATAAAAACTCTCAACAAAATGGGTATAGAGGGCAAGTACCTCAATATAATAAAGGCCATACATGACAAACCAACAGCCAACATTATACTTAACAGTGAAAATTTGAAAGCTTTTCCTCTAAGACTGGGAACAAGACAAGGATGCCCACTTTCTCCACTTTTATTCAACATAGTACTGGAGGTCCTAGTCACAGCACTCAGACAACACAAAGAAATAAAAGGCATCCAGATTGGTAAAGAAGAAGTTAAACTGTCACTGTTTTCAGATGACATATTGTACATAAAACACCCTAGAGAATGCACCCAAAAACTACTAGAACTAATAACTGAATTGAGCAAAGAGGCAGGACATGAAATTAATACACAGAAACCTGTGGCATTCCCATATACTAATGATTAACTAGCATAAAGAGAAATCAGGAAAACAACTCCATTTACAATTACATCAGAAAGAATAAAATACCTAGGAATAAATCTAACCAAGGAGGTGAAAGACCTGTACCCTGAAAATGACAAGACACTCATGAGAGAAATTAAAGAAGACACCAATAAATAGAACTACATCTCATGCTCATGGGTAGGAAGAATTAATATTGTCAAAATGGCCACCCTGCCTAAAGCAATAAACAGATTCAGTGCAGTCCTATCAAAGTACCAACAGCATTCTTCAACAAACTAGAACAAACAGTTCTAAAATTCATATGGAACCACAAAAGATCCCAAAAGCCAAAGCAATCCTGAGAAGGAAGAACAAAGCTGGGGGATTATGCTTCCTAACTTCAGTCTCTACTACAAAGCTACAGTAATCAAGACAATTTGGTACTGGCACAAGAACAGACCCACAGACCAGTGTGGAACAGAATAGAGCACAGATATAAACCCACAAATATATGACAAATTAACATACAATAAAGGAGCCATGGATATACAGATAGGGAAATGGTAGCCTCATCAACAACTGGTTTTGGCAAAACTGGACAACTACATGTAAGAGAATGAAACTGGATTATTGTCTAACTCCATACACAAAATTAAATTCAAGATGGATCAAAGACCTAAATGTAAGTCATGAAATCAGAAAACTCTTGGGGGAAAACAGGCAAAAATCTTTGAATATAAACATAAGCAACTTTTTCCTGAACACATCTCCTTGGGCAAGGGAAGCAAAAATGAACAAATGGGACTACATCAAACTAAAAACTTCTGTACAGCAAAGGACACCATCAGCAGAACAATAAGGCATCTACAATATGGGAGAATATATTCTTAAATGACATATCTGATGAGGGTTAACATCCAAAAAATATATATAAAGAGCTCACACACCTCAACACCCAAAAAACAAATAACCCGATTGAAAAGGGGGTGGAAGATCTGAAATGAGACTTCTCCAAAGAAGAAATTCAGATGACCAACAGTCACATGAAAAGATGCTCCACATCACTAAATATCAGGGAAATGCAAATTAAAACCACAATGAGATATCACCTCACACCAGCTAGGATGGCCATCATCCAAAAGACAAGAAACAACAAATGCTGGTGAAGATGTGGAGAAAGGGAAACCCTCCTACACTGTTGGTGGGGATGTAAATTAGTTCAACCATTGTGGAAAGCAACATGGAGTTTCCTCAAAAAACTAAAAATAGAAATACCGTTTGACCCACGAATTCCACTCCTAGGAATGTACCCAAAGAAAACAAGATTCCAGATTCAAAAAGACATATGCACCCCTATTTATCGCAGCACTATTTACAATAGCCAAGATATGGAAGCAACCTAAGTGTCCATCAGTAGGTAAATGGATAAAGAAGATGTGGTACATATATACAATGGAATATTATTCAGCCATAAGAAGAAAACAAGTCCTACTATTTGCTACAACATGGATTGATCTAGAGGGTATTATGTTCAGTGAATTAAGCCAGGCAGAGAAAGACACAAACCAAATGATTTCACTCATTTGTGGAGTATTACAACAAAGCAAAACTGAAGGAACAAAATGGTAGCGGACTCACAGACTCCAAAAAGGGAAGAGCAGTTACCAAAGAGAAGAGGTTGGGGAGAGTGGGTGGGGAGGGAGGGAGAAGGGGATTAAGGGGCATTATAATTAGCACTCACAATATAGGTAGGTCACAGGGAAGGCAGTGCAGCATGGAAAAAACAAGTAATGACTCTATAACATCTTACTAAGCTGATGGACAGTGATTGCAATGGAGTGGGGGGACTTGATAATAGTGTGAAGGTTGAAACCACAATGTTGCTCATGTGAAACCTTCATAAGATTGTATATCAATGATACATTTAAAAAAATACTGGAAATGGGGAAGATGGCGGCGTGAGTAGAGCAGCGGAAATCTCCTCCCAAAACAACATATATCTATGAAAATATAACAAAGACAACCCTTCCTAGAATAAAGACCAGAGGACACAGGACAATATCCAGACCACATCCGCACCTGAGAGAACCCAGCGCCTCGCGAAGGGGGTAAGATACAAGCCCCGGCCCCGCGGAAGCCGAGCGCCCCTCCCCCCAGCTCCCGGCGGGAGAAGAGCAGGCAGAGCAGGAGGGAGACGGAGCCCAGGACTGCCGAACACCCAGCCCCAGCCATCCGGGCCAGAGTGCTGGGTGCTCGATACTAGGAAAACAGGGCAGCAAGAACAGTGAGCGGGCACTGGAGGCTGGGCGACAGAGGACATAAGAAAAGCGCGCGACCATTTTTTTTTTGCTTTTTTGCTGTTTTGTTTTGGCGAGCGCTTTTTGGAAGTCTTAAAGGGATAGGGACCCCAATACTAGGGAAACAGGGCAGAAAGACCGACCGGTGAGCAGAGGCCTGAGGCTGGCACCGGAGAATAAAGAAAAACGAACGACCACCTTTTTTTTTAATTAAAAACTTTTTTTTTTTTTAATTAAAAAAATTTTTTTTTCTTTTTTTTTTGCTGGGCGTTGTTTTGTTTTGGCAGGTGCTTTTTGGAACTCTTAAAGGGGCAGGGCGGGACACTTAATCCAGAAGTAGGGAATCTGGGGATCTCTGGGCACCCTAACCCCTGGGCTGCAGGGAGCAGGGAGGCCCCTTACGGAGATAAATAGCCTCCCAGCAGCTCCTGCTCCAACGCGACTCCACCATTTTGGAGTAGCTCCCCGAGGTAGGCCACGCCCACAGCAACAGCGGAGATTAACTCCATAGCAGCCGGGCAAGAAGCAGAAACCCTATCTGCACGCAGCTGCGCAGCACAAGCCACTAGAGGTCGCTGTTCTCCCAGGAGAGGAGGGCCACAAACCAACAAGAAAGGAAGTCCTTCCAGCCGTCACTCGTCCCAGTTCTGCAGACTATTCCTATCACCATGAAAAGGCAAAGCTACAGGCAGACAAAGATCACAGAGACAACACCAGAGAAGGAGACAGACCTAACCAGTCTCCCTGAAAAAGAATTCAAAATAAGAATCATAAACATGCTGACAGAGATGCAGAGAAATACGCAAGAGAAATGGGATGAAGTCCGGAAGGAGATCACAGATGCCAGAAAGGAGATCGCAGAAATGAAACAAACTCTGGAAGGGTTTATAAGCAGAATGGATAGAATGCAAGGGGCCATTGATGGAATTGAAATCAGAGAACAGGAATGCATGGAAGCTGACATAGAGAGAGACAAAAGGATCTCCAGGAATGAAACAATATTAAGAGAACTGTGTGACCAATCCAAAAGGAACAATATCCGTATTATAGGGGTCCCAGAAGAAGAAGAGAGAGGAAAAGAGATGGAAAGTATCTTAGAAGAAATAATTGCTGAAAACTTCCCCACACTGGGGGAGGAAGTAATCGAACAGACCACGGAAATACACAGAACCCCCAACAGAAAGGATCCAAGAAGGGCAACACCAAGACACATAATAATTAAAATGGCAAAGATCAAGGACAAGGAAAGAGTGTTAAAGGCAGCTAGAGAGAAAAAGGTCACCTATAAAGGGAAACCCATCAGGCTAACGTCAGATTTCTCAACAGAAACCCTACAGGCCAGAAGAGAATGGCATGATATATTTAATACAATGAAACAGAAGGGCCTTGAACCAAGGATACTGTATCCAGCACAACTATCATTCAAATATGACGGTGGGATTAAACAATTCCCAGACAAACAAAAGCTGAGGGAATTTGCATCCCACAAACCACCTCTACAGAACATCTTACAGGGACTGCTCTAGATGGGAGCACTCCTAGAAAGAGCACAGCACAAAACACCCAACATATGAAGAATTGAGGAGGAGGAACAAGAAGGGAGAGAAGAAAAGAATCTCCAGATAGTGTATATAACAGCTCAATAAGCGAGCTAACTTAGGCAGTAAGATGCTAAAGAGGCTAACCTTGAACCTTTGGTAACCACGAATTTAAAGCCTGCAATGGCAATAAGTACATATCTTTCAATAGTCACCCTAAATGTTAATGGGTTGAATGCACCAATCAAAAGACACAGAGTAACAGAATGGATAAAAAAGCAAGACCCATCTATATGCTGCTTACAGGAAACTCACCTCAAACCCAAAGACATGTACAGACTAAAAGTCAAGGGATGGAAAAACATATTTCAAGCAAACAACAGTGAGAAGAAAGCAGGGGTTGCAGTACTAATATCAGACAAAATAGACTTCAAAACAAAGAAAGTAACAAGAGATAAAGAAGGACACTACATAATGATAAAGGGCTCAGTCAAACAAGAGGATATAACCATTCTAAATATATATGCACCCAACACAGGAGCACCAGCATATGTGAAACAAATACTAACAGAACTAAAGGGGGATATAGACTGCAATGCATTCATTCTAGGAGACTTCAACACACCACTCACCCCAAAGGATAGATCCACTGGGCAGAAAATAAGTAAGGACACGGAAGCACTGAACAACACAGTAGAGCAGATGAACCTAATAGACATCTATAGAACTCTACATCCAAAAGCAGCGGGATATACATTCTTCTCAAGTGCACATGGAACATTCTCCAGAATAGACCACATACTAGGCCACAAAAAGAGCCTCAGAAAATTCCAAAAGATTGAAATCCTACCAACCAACTTTTCAGACCACAAAGGCATAAAACTAGAAATAAACTGTACAAAGAAAGCAAAGAGGCTCACAAACACATGGAGGCTTAACAACACGCTCCTAAATAATCAATGGATCAATGACCAAATCAAAATGGAGATCCAACAATATATGGAAACAAATGACAACAACAACACTAAGCCCCAACTTCTGTGGGACACAGCAAAAGCAGTCTTAAGAGGAAAGTATATAGCAATCCAAGCATATTTAAAAAAGGGAGAGCAATCCCAAATGAATGGTCTAATGTCACAATTATCGAAATTGGAAAAAGAAGAACAGATGAGGCCTAAGGTCAGCAGAAGGAGGGACATAATGAAGATCAGAGAAGAAATAAATAAAATTGAGAAGAATAAAACAATAGCAAAAATCAATGAAACCAAGAGCTGGTTCTTCGAGAAAATAAACAAAATAGATAAGCCTCTAGCCAGACTTATTAAGAAGAAAAGAGAGTCAACACAAATCAACAGTATCAGAAACGAGAAAGGAAAAATCACGACGGACCCCACGGAAATGCAAAGAATTATTGGAGAATACTATGAAAAGCTATATGCTAACAAGCTGGGAAACCTAGGAGAAATGGACAACTTCCTAGAAAAATATAACCTTCCAAGATTGACCCAGGAAGAAACAGAAAATCTAAACAGACCAATTACCAGCAACGAAATTGAAGCGGTAATCCAAAAACTACCAAAGAACAAGACCCCCGGGCCAGATGGATTTACCTCGGAATTTTATCAGACATACAGGGAAGACATAATACCCATTCTCCTTAAAGTTTTCCAAAAAATAGAGGAGGAGGGGATACTCCCAAACTCATTCTATGAAGCTAACATCACCCTAATACCAAAACCAGGCAAAGACCCCACCAAAAAAGAAAACTACAGACCAATATCCCTGATGAACGTAGATGTAAAAATACTCAACAAAATATTAGCAAACCGAATTCAAAAATACATCAAAAGGATCATACACGATGACCAAGTGGGATTCATCCCAGGGATGCAAAGATGGTACAACATTCGAAAGTCCATCAACATCATCCACCACATCAACAAAAAGAAAGACAAAAACCACATGATCATCTCCATAGATGCTGAAAAAGCATTTGACAAAGTTCAACATCCATTCATGTTAAAAACTCTCAGCAAAATGGGAATAGAGGGCAAGTACCTCAACATAATAAAGGCCATCTATGATAAACCCACAGCCAACATTATATTGAACAGCGAGAAGCTGAAAGCATTTCCTCTGAGATCGGGAACTAGACAGGGATGCCCACTCTCTCCACTGTTATTTAACATAGTACTGGAGGTCCTAGCCACGGCAATCAGACAAAATAAAGAAATACAAGGAATCCAGATTGGTAAAGAAGAAGTTAAACTGTCACTATTTGCAGATGACATGATACTGTACATAAAAAACCCTAAAGACTCCACCCCAAAACTACTAGAACTGATATCGGAATACAGCAAAGTTGCAGGATACAAAATCAACACACAGAAATCTGTGGCTTTCCTATATACTAACAATGAACCAACAGAGAGAGAAATCAGGAAAACAACTCCATTCACAATTGCATCAAAAAAAATAAAATACCTAGGAATAAACCTAACCAAAGAAGTGAAAGACTTATACTCTGAAAACTACAAGTCACTCTTAAGAGAAATTAAAGGGGACACTAACAGATGGAAACTCATCCCATGCTCGTGGCTAGGAAGAATTAATATCGTTAAAATGGCCATCCTGCCCAAAGCAATATACAGATTTGATGCAATCCCTATGAAACTACCAGCAACATTCTTCAATGAACTGGAACAAATAATTCAAAAATTCATATGGAAACACCAAAGACCCCGAATAGCCAAAGCAATCCTGAGAAAGAAGAATAAAGTAGGGGGGATCTCACTCCCCAACTTCAAGCTCTACTATAAAGCCATAGTAATCAAGACAATTTGGTACTGGCACAAGAGCAGAGCCACAGACCAATGGAACAGACTAGAGAATCCAGACATTAGCCCAGACATATATGGTCAATTAATATTTGATAAAGGAGCCATGGACATACAATGGCGAAATGACAGTCTCTTCAACAGGTGGTGCTGGCAAAACTGGACAGCTACATGTAGAAGAATGAAACTGGACCATTGTCTAACCCCATATACAAAAGTAAACTCAAAATGGATCAAAGACCTGAATGTAAGCCATGAAACCATTAAACTCTTGGAAGAAAACATAGGCACAAACCTCTTAGACATAAACATGAGTGACCTCTTCTTGAACATATCTCCCCAGGCAAGGAAAACAACAGCAAAAATGAGTAAGTGGGACTATATTAAGCTGAAAAGCTTCTGTACAGCAAAAGACACCATCAATAGAACAAGAAGGATCCCTACAGTATGGGAAAATATATTTGAAAATGATACATCCGATAAAGGCTTGACATCCAGAATATATAAGGAGCTCACACGCCTCAACAAACAAAAAACAAATAACCCAATTAAAAAATGGGCAGAGGAACTGAACAGACAGTTCTCCAAAAAAGAAATACAGATGGCCAACAGACACATGAAAAGATGCTCCACATCGCTAATTATCAGAGAAATGCAAATTAAAACTACAATGAGGTATCACCTCACACCAGTAAGGATGGCTACCATCCAAAAGACAAACAACAACAAATGTTGGCGAGGCTGTGGAGAAAGGGGAACCCTCCTACACTGCTGGTGGGAATGTAAGTTAGTTCAACCATTGTGGAAAGCAGTATGGAGGTACATCAAAATGCTCAAAACAGACTTACCATTTGACCCAGGAATTCCACTCCTAGGAATTTACCCTAAGAACGCAGCAATCAAGTTTGAGAAAGACAGATGCACCGCTATGTTTATTGCAGCACTATTTACAATAGCCAAGAATTGGAAGCAACCTAAATGTCCATCAATAGATGAATGGATAAAGAAGATGTGGTACATATACACAATGGAATACTACTCAGCCATAAGAAAAGGGCAAATCCAATCATTTGCAGCAACATGGATGGAGCTGGAGGGTATTATGCTCAGTGAAACAAGCCAAGCGGAGAAAGAGAAATACCAAATGATTTCACTTATCTGTGGAATATAAGAACAAAGGAAAAACTGAAGGAACAAAACAGCAGCAGAATCACAGAACTCAAGAATGGACTAACAGGTACCAAAGGGAAAGGGACTGGGGAGGATGGGTGGGTAGGGAGGGATAAGGGGGGGAGAAGTAGGGGGGTATTAAGATTAACATGCATGGGGGGGTAGGAGAAAAGGGAGGGCTGTACAACACAGAGAAGGCAAGTAGTGATTCTACAACATTTTGCTATGCTGATGGACAGTGACTGTAAATGGGTTTATAGGGGAGACCTGGTATAGGGGAGAGCCTAGTAAACATAATATTCGTCATGTAAGTGTAGATTAGTGATACCAAAAACAAAGCAAAAAAAAAAAAAGGGGGCAGTTCCTGTGTGGTAACCTCCAACAAGTTCTACACAAGGGTATAAAGGGCATATAATAGTGTAGGCAAAGGGTCTGTTTGTGTTTATACAGAGGATCAAAGCCTAATTGGGCTACCCCGAAAATGAACTAAGATACGATATGAAAAAGAACTTCCAACATCTGCACTCTCTGGAAGACTCATGCCAGAAGATGATCATCAAAAAACCCCAACAAAGATCCATGCACTGCTACAGCTGTAGATGCACTCATCCCACCAGTTCCTGGACTTGCCATGGGAATGAGGAAGGAGATATCTAAGCTGGCCTGTGCATACAGTAAAACAACAAATTTGACTGGATCTATACTGTTGGAACTCAACCAAGAATTTGGAGAAGTGCAAATTGTAGCGCTCCAAACTCTTACAACTACAGACTATTTACTGTTAAAAGAACATATGGCATGTGAACAGTCCCCAGGAATGGGTTGTTTTAATTTGTCTGATTTCTCTCAGACTGTTCAAGTTCAGTTGGACAATATCCACCATATCATAGATAAGTTTTCACAAATGCCTAAGGTGCCTTAATGGTTTTCTTGGTTTCACTGGAGATGGCTGGTAATTACAGATATGCTTTGGTTATGTAACTATACTCCTATTATGTTAATGTGTGTGCGCAATTTAAGTAGTAGCTTAAAACCTATACATGCTGAAGTTACTCTACAAGAAGATTTGTCAAAGAAATAATCAATCTTCCCATGTTTTCTTCCGCCTGCTACTTCTATAGCTTTTCTTCTTCCTTCCTAATTACAACCCTTAAATAGAATTCGTGCCTCATATCAAATTTACCGAGTATCATAATTCCTCCAAGTGGTAAAGATACCTCAAGACAAATGCTGGGCATAGAAGCCACAGGGCATAAATATGCAAAGAAGTAAAAAGCTAACCTTTTCAAACAATAAGGCTTCCCTCTCACTTACCAACTTCACATTTCCCTGTATGGCCCCGGAAGATGACTGGTTAGCCAGAGACGGGTAAGATTCCTCAAGGGAGGAACAACCTAAGACAGGCACAGTTGCAGGGGGGCCATCAGGTGAGAAATTGGGGATCAACAGAGGTGAGGCTTAGAACCTCACCCCCCCTGTTCTGAGAGAAATCTTCTGCATATGTGGATGTTTTATTGCCCTGGTCTAGCTTGGATTAACACATAGTCGACAGGCACACACCTGATCATCTACATTTGCTCTCTTACAACACTAAACTATGTTTTCTACCTTTATCTTGTATCTACCTACCACTTCAGCATTTTATTAAAAATAATAATAATAAAGAGAGAAATGTGGTATCCACATATAAATCAAGTATAAAAACCAAATGAGTATTCATATTTGAACTGACTGTTTAGAGTTCATAATGCATGAGCAAAACCGAAAGTTTCTGTGATGACTGCCCTTGTACTGCTCACTATGTAACTTATTCATTATGTAAGAATTTGTTCTACATGTAAGAACTTGTTTGTTATGCCTCAGAAGATTGGAGACTGATGAAAATTAGGCTTGGGATGGATTAATGATTGTGCATTGAGCACTGACTCCCCTATACAGAATTTTATTGTCGTTAACAACCATTTGATCAATAAGTATGAGAGATGCCCTCACAAAAAAAAAAAAAAAGACAGACTTCCAATGGTAAAATAAATAAGTAACCGGGATGTAATGTATAGCATAAGGAATATAGTCAAGATATTGTAACACCTGGTAGGGTGATAGCTGGAACCTAGAATTATGTATATAAATGTTCTACCACTGTGTTGTACACTTGAAACTCATGTAATGTAATACTGTGTGTCAACTACCCTTCAATAAAAAAAATAATTATTAAAAAAAAAAAAAAAAGGGGTTGAAATGTAATTTACCTCTAGTACTATTTGAAGTTCTCAGTTAAGCCCTAATTTTTTATGTCATTTTTTTTATAAGCGGAGTGATCTGACACCCCTCGTGGGTTGGTAAAAAAAAAAAAAAAAAAAAATACTAACCTCTCTGTTTGCCTTTGTAACTAGTTGTGGCCATGTGACTGAGTCTTGCTCAATGAGGTATAACTAGAATTTGCTGGCTTAAGACTTCCAGAAAATCCCTTTAAAAGACTTAGCTTTATCCTTTGTGGGGAATAGACATGCTACAGAAGGTGCAGCAGCCATTTTGCAGCCATGAGAGCATGCTAGTGACAGCCAGGAACACCTCCTATGAGAACCACCCAGTCAAGAAATAGAAAACTGTCACTACCCCAGAAATAGTTCATGAATCCTTTCCTGATCACAACTCCTTTTCTGCTCCTGGAGGTAACCACTATCCTTATTCAGTCTCTCCTGTTTATGGTATTCCCCAGTCCCAACATACATACACTCCCAACTCACATTCCTTTTCCATATGGCATTTAGGTATAAGGAATAGAGGATGCAGGTGTCCTCATGACAACGACATAGTGGTGTCCTCAGACCTACATGGTCTCTGTAATGGTGTACCTCATCTTCACAAGAGAGGATATCAAGACTCCATTGTCCTATGAGCTCTCTTTTCTGCTTCATTGTCTCTTTCTCTGTCTGCCTCCTCTTTATCTTTAAACAGCTCATCAGTAGAAACAAGCTTTTTTCCTGTTCATATTCTCCTTCCCAACTCCCACCTCAAGGTCAAGGCTTAATGGCAATGAATATTTCTTTCTTTACTAAGTAAGAGAAACTCTTGAAGACTGGCTTTTGCTATGTTACAAAAATAACTAAAGGAATTTAGAAAAATCCCCCTTCTCAACAATGTCTGGTGCTGAAGCCTGTCTCTTGCCAAAGAAGTCAAGAACCTAATCTTTCCTGTCTGAATCACTAAGCCTCCAGGCTGGGAGTTCAAGGAGAATTCAGTAGCTTAAAATAACAGTGGTTTGTTCTGCTCATGAGTCTGCAGGTCAGGTGGGCAGATTCTTCTAATCCCACCTTAACTCAGTCACGCATCTGCGTCCAACTGTGGGTTGACTTGTTGGCTCTGCTGACCTTAGCTGAGCTCTCTCTAATATGCCCAGGTGCTACCCCACTATCAGCTCTTCTACAGAGAAAGGCCTTGGCTGCTCTGTATGTCTCATCCTCTCATAGGCTAGGCTGGCCACGTTCTCATGACAATCACAGAGGACTAGGGGAGAAAGCAGAAATGCACAAAGGCTTGCTCAAGAGTCTGTTTGCTGCAAGTCTGCCAACATCCTATAGACCAATGAAGACACATGAAGCTCAGATTTAAATGATGGGGTAATAGGCACCATTTCTTTAGTGAGAGAAACTAAATTCACAGGGCAAGAGGCATTGATTCAGAGGTCAAAGAGCTGGTTCCATCAATGCAAACAATTAGCTGAATCCACTAATTCCCATCTGCCACTGATTTAGGACAATTTCTTAGAACTACCAAACTGCCCCCACAAGCTTGGGGCAAGGAAGTCCTCAGTCAGGGTAACTGCAGACACTTCGAGTAGTATGCCATTAGCAGTCTCTGGAATGGCAAGTGCTGAGGGCACTCAGTAGCCAATCTACAGTTAGTTGGATGGAGCAGCTCCATACTGGAACTGACCCATCAGAATCTCACTCAGGAATTAGTACTGGAGATCTGGATAAATGCGACAGAAAGACACACCAATTAGTAGGACAGAGAGGGAGAAATGGAGTATCCAGTATAGTTCTATGCTACAATATCTAGAAATTTGCATTTTATAACAAACCCCCTTTTCTTGAAAATACTTACACATATCTCTATGTGTATATCCATTGCCAAAAATGAGCCAAATTCTCCATCTCTCTGTGTCAGTGCCCCTCTGCAATGTGATTTTGCATGTCCTGCGATAAAAGAGTATATCCATTTCCATACCTTTACAATCTGGGCTGGACTTGTCACTTCCTTTGCCAATAAGATAGAGTGGAAGCGGTGGTAGGTCAGTTCCATGTCTGGGTCTCAACTGTTTGCTCTGTTTTGGATTCTTGCTATCACCACCAAAGCTAGCCAATTGGAGAGAAACCATGTGGAAGAGAACAGTCATTCTAGTGGTCCCAGTCAAAGTCATCCTGGATGTTCCAAAAACACCTGACCCTTCAGCACCGAAGATCAGCAGACCTGACCACCCCGTCCACAGCTGATCACAGACACACGAGGGAACACTGCTCAGGCTGGAAATACTTCCTAGCCAACTCAAAGGGTTTTTCTGGTTTAGTGTGTTAATATGATGAATTAAATAGATTGATTTTTTTTTAAATATTGAACCAGCCTTGCTATTCTCAGGATAAACCTCATGTGGCTGTGATGTATTATTCTTGTTATGTACTGCTGGATTCAATTTGCTATATTTTGCTGAAGATTTTTGCATCTGTATCATGAAGGTTATTGGTCTACTTTCTTGTACCCTATTTGTCTGGTATTTGTATCAAAGAAACACTAGGCTCAAAACACATATAAAGTGAGTTTATACATGTCCCCTCCTTGTCTGTTTTCTGGAAAAGATTTTGTAGAAATGGTGTAATTTATTCATTAAATGTTTCACAGAATTCACCAGTGGAGTCTTCTGGACCAAGAGTTTTCTTTTTTTTGAAGGCTTCTAAACATGAAGTAAATGTTTTTAATAGGTGTAGGACTATTCATATGATCTGTTTCTTCTTGGATGAGTTTTGGTAAAATTTTTCTTTCAAGTAATTGATCCATGTCATCTCTGTTATTCAACTTATGTGCATAGAGTTGTTCATAGTTTTTCCTTATTATCCTTTTAAAGTCTGCAAAATCTATAATACACAGTCTACTTCATTTCTGATATTAATAATTGTGTTTTCTCCTTTTTTTCTGCACAGTTTGGGAGGTATATAAATTGTATTGATGTATTCAAAGAATTATTTTTTGTTTCATTAATTCTTCTATAGTTTTGTTTTATTGATTTCTGCTTTAATCATTATTTCCTTCCTTTAGTTTGCTTTGAATTTATTTAGCTCTCCTTTTAGTAGTTGCTTGAGGTAGAAGTTAGATTATGTATTTGAAACTTTTCTTCTTTTTCAATATTTGCATCTAATGGCACAAATTATCATTTTAACACTGCTTTAACTGCACTCTACCAATTTTGATATGCTGTATTTTCATTTTCACTGAATATTCAAAGTATTTTCAGATTCACCTTGAGATTTCTTCTTTGACCCATAGATTATTTGAAAAGTACGCTTAATTTCCAAACTTTGGGGGATTTTTCAAATATGTTTTGTTATTGACTTCTAGTTTAATTCCATATTTATAACTTGTTACACATTAATTTGTAACTTAATTTATTGCCTTTTTTTTTTCTTTTTTCTTACTTTTTTTTTTTTCCTTTTGTCTTTCCCTCCTTTTCTGCCTTCTCTGGTTTTAACTGAGCATTTTACATGAATCCATTTTCTCTCCTCTCTGAAGATATAAATTATATTTCTTTTAAAAAATTTTAGTGATTGCCCCCAAGTTTGCAATATACATTTACAGCTAATCCAAATCTACTTTCAAGTAGCACTATATTGCTTCACAGGTAGTTTGGATAACTTATAACAGGGTATTCCCAAGTCTTCCTCCCATTCCTCATAACATTGCTGCATTTCATTTCACTGTAATCATCCAATATATTGTTGATATTATTTTGATCAAACTATTATCTGTTAGATCAATTAAGAATATGAAAAATAAAATATTTTATTTTACCTTCACAATCTCTTCTCTAACACTTCCTTTCTTTTTGTGGAGCCAAGTTTTTGATCTGTATAGTCTCTCTCTCTAAAGAACTCCTTTCAATGTTTCTTATAAGGCAGGTTTGCTGGCAACCAGTTCCCTCATATTTTGTTTGTCTGAAAAGTCTTTATTTCTCCTTCACTTCTCAAGGACAGTTTGCAAGATACAAAATTATAGGTGGGTGGCTTTATTCCTTCAATACTTTAAATATTTCTTTCCACTTTCTTCTTGCTTGCATTGTTTCTGGAGAATAGTCTTATCCTTTTTCTCTGTAGGGAAGGTGGGTTTCTTCCTCTGGCTTCTTTCAAGATTTTCTCTTTGTCTTTAATTTTCTGCAGTATGATAATTAGACTCTTAGGTAGACTGTTTTAGTATTTATCCTGGTTGATGCTTTCTAGGCTTCCTGGCCATGTGGTTCATGTCTGTCATTAATTTTGGAACATTCTCAGTCATTATTTACCTTAGTTTTCTGTAGTTTGGAAGTGATATGCCCAGATGTAATTTTTCTGAAACATTTCTTGCTTGTTCTCTAAGCTTCTCTGATCTATGGTTTGGTGTCTAAAATTAATTTGGGGAAATTCTCAGTCACTGTTGCTTCAAATATTCTCTACCTTTCTCTCTTTTCCTTCTGGTATTCTCATTTTATATATGTTATACTTTTTGTAATTGTCTCATGGAATGTGGATATTATGTTCCTTTTTTATTTTTTCATTCTTTTTTCTCTTTACTTTCCAGTTTGGGAAGTTTCTGTTGACATATCTCCAAGCTCACTGATTTTTTTTCCTTGACTATATTCAGTCTATTGAGGAGCCCACCAAAGGCATTCTTCATTTCTGTGACCATATTTTTTCAATTTAGCATTTTGTTTTAAAGCTTGATGAAGGTTTTTATCCCTCTGCTTGCATTATCCATCTGTTCTTGCATGTCATCCACTTTTTCCATTAGTGTCCTTAGCATACTTGTTGTGATTATTTTAAATTCCTGATATGATAATTCTAAAATTTCTGCTATCTCTGAATATGGCTCTGATGTTTGCTATGTATCTCCAGACTGTTTTTTGCTGGGAGCAGCTTCCTGACTTCCAGACAACACCATCTTCCTTCTGTTGTTCTCCAGCTGCTTCGAGACTTTTTCAACCAATTCTATGCATTAAATCTCTCTCTGTTTGGAATATCTGAAAAGGTATCCTATTAGATATTGACTGCAAGAATAGAAAGAATAGGGCCCTCACATGTGGTCTTTGAGGTGCCATGCATGGGCAGCAAAAGATTTCTCATTATGCAATTAAAGCAGAATATATTCAGAAATATGTGCTTTGGGGAGTGCAAAGGCATAGAGGTTGTCATGCAGTACAAACAAGAAAAGGAAACAGAAGTCTTAATTCATGAATTTGCTTCGCCCTTGTCTTGCTCTTAATTGCTGGTTAGTCTTAGCAGGATATACACAGCTGTTCAGATTAAATGTGGACCCTGTCATCTTCTTTAAAAATTTGTTTTAAATTGATGCCCTTCAATAAGTGAATGTGTAAGTAAACTGTGTAACATCTGTACAATGTAATATTATTCAGGGCTGAAAAAGAATGAGCTATCACACCATGAAAAGACTTGGAGGAAATTTAAAGGCATACTACTAAGTGAAAGAATCACATACTTCATGATTTCAACTCTATGCCATTCTAGAAAAGGCAAAAGTAAGGAAACAGTATAAAGATCAGTAGATGCCAGGGGTTTGAAGGGAAAAAGAGATGGCAGAGGACAGAGGATCTTTAGGACAGTGAAATTATTCTATATGATACTATAACAGTGGATACACATCATTGCATGCATCTCAAAACCCACAATCAACACAAGGAGTGAACTGTAATATAAACTACAGTCCTTGGTGATAATGATGTGTCAATGTTGGTTCATCAGTTGCAGCAAATGTGCTAGTTGGTGCAGGATGTTGATAGTTGGGAATCTCTGTGTGGGGTCAGAAGGTATATGGGAACTCTCTGTACTTTCCACTCAATTTTGCTGCAAACCTAAAACAGCTCATAAAAAAATTAAGTCAATAGTTTCTCTTAAAAAAAATGTTCTTACATTCAGAAGGATATCGTACAAAAGATGCTCAATTTAGAGATAGAGACATTCCTTGGTTTATTAATCCACAGAAGAGGAAAACCAGCATTTTCTCACAAATTTCCCTTTCATGCACTCCCATGAGGATCAAAAAGTCAAAACACTACTACATCAGAAATAAAAAATCATTGGTTGCATTATCCAGCAAATAGGATTCTTCCACAGGCAGATTTTTAAATCATCTCTTCTTTAGAAATTAATCCTTCCACAAACACCAAGGAAACTACAAGTTAAACTTCATATTTATACAAAGAGAAGAAAAAGGAACAGGCCAACATGCACAAACCATCTTGCAATGCAGCCTCTTGCAAACAAAACTGCATTTGCTTTTTCTCGCTAAATCAAAACTACAGGGACATTCAGAGGTGAAATTATATGTGAGCATGATAACAATATGCTCATATAGTTTATTATTTGTGTGAGCCTGGAAAAATATGTTACACTCCAAAAGGAGAAATGATGGTACAGCTAAATGACAGTGTATTTATTGTTTACTGTGAGGAAAATAAATTACTCTAACACCATGAAACTACATTTGGTAACTATTCTTTAGGTCAATAAAAAAAACAAAACTTTTCTTTTTAATAACCTGACCTTTCTCCAACTGAACTTAGTCCAGGCTGCTGTCACTGTTAATGGCTATAAGCAACAGAAGCTGGACTCTGATTGAATAAGCAAAAAGGAAAATATTCAAGGGATGTTAAGCAGGTCACAAAATCCTCTGGAGGGGTGGAGAGCTAAGCGTGAGACAAGCTCCCAGAAACTGTTCCCAAATCCACGCTGCGGAATTCATCTGACTAGGAAATGGTTGCCACACTAGTGCCACCAGACAATAATTATGCAGTTTGAACCATTGCAGCATCCATGCCAGGAATTCTACTTCACAGGCTTACTTTCCAGATAAAGAGAGCAGATTCGCCATCTGCACTGGTCAGAGTCCTTCAGAGAATCAGACCTGGTAGGAAATATGTATGTATAAATGAAGGAGATTTATTTTAAGAAATCGGCTCATGTGATTGTGAAGGCTTGGTTACTCCAAAATCTGATGGAGTAAGATGGCAGGTAAGAGCTGAGGTTCAACTCCAAAGACAGGCATTCTGCTGGCAGGATTCTGTCTTGCTTGGGGAAGTTCAGTCTTTCAGGCCGGCAACTGATTGGATGTGGCTCACCCACACTGGGGAGGACAATCTTCTTTATTCAAAGTCCACTGATTTTAATATTAATCTCAACGAAAACATCTTCACAGAAACTCCAGAATAATGTTTGACTAAATATCTGGGTACCATGGTCCAGCCAAGGTGATATAAAATTAACCATCACACCATCCCTGCCCTCTTCTGTCACCATCTTTGGCAAAGATACATTTGACTGACAGAGTGAATCAGTGGAGGTCCAGGCAGGAAAGAGATGGCGCACTGAAAAGGATAATTGCAGAATTTTTATTAAGAGGACTACAACAATGGTGTAGAAAAGGATGGGGGGAGGAAGCTGTTACTGGGAAAGTCAGTAGAGATAGTATTTTGTTTTGCTTTGATTCAGAGCTTTGCTTTTAAATTCAGGAATTTATTGAGAACACCTTTCACATACCAAAAAGGTGCTGAGCTTTTCTCCATCTGTGGCAGGTGTCACAGCTGGTGGTCCTTTTATTGCCACTAGTCAGTAAGCTGGACAGCAATGACCACAGTAGCCACAAGCAGTTATAAAATTGCCATCGTCATCCCACAAGATGCTGACTTTCTATCCACCATATTCACATACCTGGCTTCAGTGTGAAGTTTCTCATCTGCATTCTCCACCATGTTGGCAAGGTTACCAATTATCTCTATGACTCTACTATCTCTAGCTACTATCTACTCTCTCTACTTCTTTCTATTTCTGGAATAGTAGTAATAGCACACTTCCTACACAGATGGAGCTGGGGAAATCATGTCCCACCGTTTTCTCTTTCCTCTCCAATATCC
The DNA here is from genome assembly GCF_030020395.1 of Manis pentadactyla. Lineage (NCBI taxonomy): Eukaryota > Metazoa > Chordata > Mammalia > Pholidota > Manidae > Manis > Manis pentadactyla. The sequence goes on along the minus strand of NC_080032.1, from coordinate 37,418,540 downwards.
TGTTATTGCCTCCTCTGGGCTAAACCCAGCTAAAAGCCAGAGGCAGGAAACCTTGGTGATATAGTCAGCCTCCTGGAAACAGGGCAGGCAGAGAAGGGTGGAGGGCAGACCTGGAGGGACAAAGAAAATAAATGCATCACCCAGAGCCTAGGTCACTGGCCTGGGCACCAGCTTTAAGAAGGACAAGGATGACAAGGGCCAGGAAGGTGAGACCTGCCTTCTACCTTCAGGAAGCAGGAATTAAAATGGGGAAACTTCCAAAATAGAAGAAAGGTATTCCCAGTGATGCTGAGTGGAGACAATCTTCCTCTTTAAAGTCCATCAGTTGGCTACATCCCATGGACTGTAGAAATCTTCAAGCCATAGTCACTGCTGTGACACATGCCTCTCTGATCTTAGAAAAGCTTAAAAGAACAAGGACATTTCCCCATACATGTGACTTTCTCTCCTCCTCTTCTGTGTCCCTTGTCCTGTGACTCCAAACCCTTGGCATCTTCATCCAGCCCTTCATCTTTTCTCTTGGAGGAGATTGAACATTTTCTAATGTTGTTTGAAAAAAGAAACAGGAAATAAAACACACTTGCACAGAAAGAAAACTTCATTTCAACAAAGACACTCTGAATATGTAATTCAGAACCCAAGTCTCTAATCTATTCTTAGAAATACTCAAGGCCAAAGGTCATTGACCTGGATGGTGGACATGCTCCAAAAGGACGCATAGAGTTTTCTGTGGTCCTCGTGGCAGTCCGGGTGATGAGTCGCCCATTTGCAGTGGGAGGGCAGTGGAAACGGGCATCAGCCCTTCCTCCAGGTGTTCACTAAAAATCACACACAGCTATGCAAATACAACCGTAAAGCCTAGAGCTACCATCCCAGAAGACATACTTGTAAAAATAAACAATGTCACAAGTTGCAGCTGGTGGCCTAGGGTCAAATATACCCTGCAAAGCCATATTGTTGGCCCTGCATGGTATTACCCTGCTCTGAACTTAATAATGGCTTTTAGTTGCCAACATTTAAAAATTGGCAAATTCAAAACCAAAACCAGATTGCCAGCTTCTCCTAAAAATTAGGAGGTTCTGGGAATACTGGACACATGTTCCAACATGGCAGCGCTCAGCAGGAGCTGAGAAATACCCAACTCCTTTTGCTGAGATGTGTGCTCTTCAAGTCACTGCTTCTTTTGCCCCCTAGAAACAGGCTAACCTTGAGTGACTGGTTGGCATCATTAACTGAGCTTTTGTTTTTCTTATAGTCAAGTTAGAGAGAAAAATATTTCTCACATATCCCTATCAAGATGTGGGGAAATTAAAGATAGAAGAGAAAACCACATGTTTCAAGAAAAAGCAGAGGGAGCCTATTTTTGTGGGGATGCAGCCCAGCCTGATTCACTCAGTGATGGTTTCCGGCAGAGTCCCAGGTGGCCTGTGGGGTTATGATACTGGGTGTGACCCTAGCCACTCCTTTAGACCCAGGTTAGCCTCTTGCTTCCTTGTTTGATTGAAGTTGCTTTTCAAACCCAAATGTAAGGTTTTTTTTCCTCCAAAATGCTACATGCCACCTTTAAGAATGGAGATGTCCAATGTCTTGTTTATTCATTTTGTATCCATTCAACAAATAATTATTGAGCACTTATGGGCCAGGCACTTTGTAAGCACTCATCCTGAGCAATAATGAAGACAAACGTGATCTTGGCCCCCATGGAGCAACCACCCCCTGTCCAACTCATTTCTAGAAATTGGAGTCTATTACTATGTAGAAGCCTCATTTTTCAGGGAGCAGCTTCACAGCCTTTTCCTGAGCCTGCACACTGACCTGGAAAAGTATCCTCACCTATGGTAATAAGGGCTGCTTTCTATGAAAAGAAATCAACAAAGAGAGAGGGGAAAAACTTATTTTCACTGACTAGGCTCCGAATGTGTTCGCTACTGTATCAGTCAGGATAGGCTGGTGTGCTGTAGTGACAGAGGACCCCAGTTTCAGCACCTTCTTTCCTGTTGGTGATGCATGTCTAGCAGAGATCAGCTGTGGTGCTCCTCCAAGTCAGCTTCCTGCAGGGACTCAGGTGGGGCAGCCTCTGTCTGTGATGTGACCAGCATGCAGCAGAAGGAAAGAAGTGAGTAATGGTGGAACCACACAACAGCCATTAGATCTTCTGCTTGGAAGTCTCACACATCACTGTCACTGGCATTTCTTTGAGTAAAGCAAGTCTCAGGGCTACACTTGAGTTGGACAGGGCAGGGATATATAACCCTCCTGCAGGATGGGCACTGCATGGGGGGCATTTCAGGGAAGGACAGTTGATGTTTTTTTTGAACAATAACACAATCTACCACAAATAGCAATAAAAGGAGTGTTATCATCTGGTCCCCAGAGAGTAAAATAAGAGTTTTGGCATAAAATCCTATCGGCAAGAAATTGATAGCCTCAGACTAAAACGCCAAATAATACAGCAAAGGTAGAAACCAGAAAGTCCAGAGTCAGTTATGTCCCTTGTCCCTCGCTGCGACAGCCCTGGCCCCATGCACTCCTCACCAGGCAGATGGATGCTCACACTGTGTATCATGACCTGAATTCCAAGGTCAGGTTTTCCCTGCCTGCTCATCACAGCAAAGTCACTGAAACAGGAAGCCTAGAAAATTTGGGGAGGGGGAAGGGGCATTAAATAACTTCCTGACTTAATTGATGGATGAATAATAACTTCTAAAATTAGCCCTGGATTTCATTACAGTATCTGAAACAAAATCCACTCAGCCTACCTGAAATCCTGGGAAATGCAAATGATAAACCAGTGTCTGTAAGCTCCTAAAACGCTTCCTCTCCAGTTGTCTTCCAGTTATTACATGTGGGAGTTCATTTCCCTTTGCACAGCTTTGCTCTCTCCCACAGCTTCCAAGAGCACCAGGGGTTTGCTATCCTAACCATCAGAAAGGTCTTAATTCTTCCTTCACTCCCTTAGAAGAAGATATATATTGGGAATTGAAAACTATAATTACTTCCTACCCATGCTACCTCTGCGGGCCTTTTCTCTCCAAAATTTCATGAGTAGAAATCATAAAATACAAATGCAAGAAGGCAGCTGTGTGATTCTTAAAGATCCAGGGCAAGGACCAGGGTAAATACACAAGTGTCTGGAGGAAGGAAAGGAATCCTCTTGTCCCCAGAGAGGAAGGCACTTAACCCAAATAGGGGCAAGGAAGGTGAAGGAATTCTGAGGCTTTTAAAAGCCAATTAGCCATATCTGCAGACTATCTGAGTTGCAGTTTGTTTCCATTAGTTCACTTTCAGCCCCAAAGAGACTTAAATTGAAGTTCCCAAAATTATTCTCCTATAGACCACTAAATGTTAAACGTTAACTCCATGGGAAAACATAATTAAAAATAGAAATACTATTATTATGGATCTGAGACCCTTTTGTCAAGATCTGAATGTGGGAGGTCAAATGTGCTTTCCCAAATTTAAGCTTCTTAACCCACATTACCACTTCCTTTACCACTGAATTCCAAACTCGGCAAGTATTTACCAAGCACCCAGGGCCTGAAGAATGACTTTAGTTGCAGGATTTACTTACCTACCAAGCAATGAAACACTCAGCTCATGTCCACCTCTGAGCAGGTGTACAGACAGACAAACTGGTCAAATAAATAAGTTCCCATGGAGTCTTAGATAAATGCCTCCCATAAATCATGAGACGATTTGCATTTTCATTAGCTTGAGCTTATTCACAATAGAACCTGGGAGAACCCTGACAGGAAAACCTAGGGGGACAGCTGAAAATTTTCTTAAAGCCAGCATATGCCATGAAGATGGCCTTCTACCATGCAAAAAATTGACACCTATGTGAGTGCTACAATCAAAAGAGAAAGGTGATGGGCATGTAGTCAGTCCACATGCAACTGAGAAGTAAATGCTAGACATGGAGACACGGACAAGATGACACAGCTCCCGCCCCTCACAGAGCTTGCCATCTGTGGGACAGATAGACAAATATTTGGAAATCTGATGAGCTATGTGCAAGAAGAGGTGCCCAGAGCTGTGGACTACAGAACAGAGACATTTAGTGTGGGGGAGTCCAAAAAGGCTTCCTTGAGGAGGTGACTCAGAAACTGAGACCAAAAAGATTTGTGGAATATTAATGAAGACACATGGCAGCTACATCGCTGCCCATGGGGGGTTCTCAGTGTTGTCAGCTCCCCACCTTTCCATCCAAGAAGCTCCCACCAGGCACAGCACGGAGCAGTCATCAAAGCTCAGCAGCAAGCCACCCACCTGATGACAGTAAGACAAACAGACAGAGAAATAAGTTGAGGACTATTTTCAATCCAAAAAAGTTAATGGGGGAAAGAAAACCCAGAGTTTGGTCATGGGTCAGCACAGAAGTGAGCTGATTTGGGTTCTATAAAGTGAGTAGTCACACACTCCTGCCAAGTTCCCAGTGCTGTGTCTGCCCACGGTCAAGAACACTGCCCTTCAGCTTTGATAGTCTTTGAAAGACAGTGAGCTATGAAACTGGAGCTTTATAAATGGAACATGAAGGAGGAATTTCTTGTCAATCCTTTGACAAACATATTGAACACTTTCCTTCAAGACTGGTGCAGAAAGAAAAATAACGGCAGGTGTTATCAACAGTCAATATCATTCTTAGGTATAAAGATTAAATGTACATTGCTTTTCTAAAATGTCCTGCTTTAGTCAGAACAGGAGCATGTGATCCCACCTCTCTCATAAATGAGCAGCTACCTGGTTTAACCAGCAGTAATCCTGTCATGACCTGATATGACTAACAAGGCTGGATATGGAAAACTGTCAGCAAATTCGTTACAAGCAGGACCACTGCATGAGTATGAATAGTTTGTCTCCTGAAGATGTGTAGTCATAACAAATAAAAATGGTCTTTGATAAAATTCTCATAATTAGGATGCCTGTTTCTTCTGGGGGGTATTTTGACCACACATGGTGTGTCTCCTTCATTAGCCACACAAAAAGCAAGCGGGACAGACCAAAGAAAGCCACGAGATACCCTCACTCTGTGCGCAGCATGGATGGCCCTCAGTGTTGCCTCCTCAAGGACATCTGGCTGCCTCTTCCTTTCACCTGCCATAGATCCACTTGTCCCCCTTCCTCTGCTGAAGTAAATTAAACCAAATTCTCTTTGCTGACCTTGAAGACATTCTATTGATCAAAACCACACTAGTCAGACACCTTTTCTCATTCAGCCACGAGCAAACAGAGGCTCAGGGGCCTTGGCTATAGAAAGCACTCACTCAGCATCTCAAGATTCTTTTGTTTAGGAAAAAAGAGGCCACATGCAGAGCATCACTCCAGGGTGCTCTGTGGTGTGTGTTAACAAGCAGGTCTTCAGAGGAAGTTGTTCCTGGCCTTTCTTTGAGATAAATGTAACTGTAACTTTGAGTTTGGGGATATACAAGCCTAGAAGTGAACTCTGTAATCTCACATGTTGTGATACATTCATTGAGTGGGAATGAACGTCTGTGAGTTAGGTCTTATTCTTGTCAGGGAGAAATCTGAGAAAATACAGAACAGCAATGGGACTTTCTGTTTGTTTGTTTGTTTCCTGTTTAGAATTTTTTAAAAATAGCTCTTCTGACAGTACCATTGTACATCCTGATATTTTTGTCCTAAGAAAGCTGCATTTTGCCATATTTGTGACGCGACTTCAACATTATTATTTCCACCATCCATATGATAACGGAATGGTTACAATGTTCCCACGGGAGCTAATATTCATCAGACTAGTCAATATATTTTATTTCTTCCAAATATGCATAAAGCACTTTTAAAGTTGATTTCTCCATTAGGAATCAGTCTAATCAAGTACAACACAATGAGGTCTCCACATGTAAGTCAGTTTTCAACATTCTGTGGTTCATGCTAGGCTCACTTATTCTTCCAAAAACTATACCTGCATATCCTTTAGATGACTTATTGCATTCCTTTCCTGACCTCCCACCGACCAACACCAGAAAAAAAAAAAAGCCCCCAAAAGCCAGGTTTAAAATATAAATATTAGCTAAATAGATTGTCCACTTTCCAAATGTCAGTAGGAGAAATGAAAGGCTGCAGACTGGTTACTGGAAGGACACAAACAATGACCCCGGTCCACCGAAAGGACCTCTTTGGTCTACCTTGTCCCAGACATGTCTGAAACGATTCAAGCACAAATGCCATTTGAGACATTACCCATTCTGTTCTGTTTATGTAACGCTCTTCTTCAAATTGACTAATGAATGGCCTGTTTGTTTTCTCCCTGCCACTCTCTCCCCCCACTCTCTAGAGGTTTTGGCTACTGGAAAACACACGATGGAACTATTCAGAAGTTCATAAGTTATTTTGTGGCTCTAAAAAGAAACCTTAAATTTTTAATTTCCATAGAGGAAGTTTTCTTTTCAAACCTTTTAAGTTCCCCATTATGTTCATAATTATCCACATTTTCTATGTAGGTGTGATTTTCTTTTCTGTGAGATTCATAAATAACTCAAATGTTCTTATTGTGTCCTTAATCATTTTCACATGGACAGTATTATACATGGCCCAGTAAGCATTAAAGAGTCCCCTAAGAAAACATATAAGAGACATCTTTAATCTTCCCAGACAAAAACAACTCCATTTAAAATATTCCAAAAAAGAGACCTTTCTCTGATTTTTCCCTCCTAAACTCAGGAAGGCTGTCTCCAGGAAAGGGAGGTAGGGGACTGGGGAGCAAGAGCAGGGGTGAGTGACCTCATACATGTATTCGTTTTCTGTTCATTATGAAAACCTTCAATGCTTAAAACAATACGAATTTATTTTCTCAGAGTCAGAAGTCTGGTTTGACCGGTACCGCTGCTCTGGGTTCCGTGAGGCTGGGGTCAGGTGACAGCAGGGCCCGTTTCTTTTTTTTTTTTTTTTGAAAGTTATCATTTTTCTTTTATTATTTGCACTTAAAAATTATTATTTTTTTTTTTTTTTTTTTTTTTTTTTTGTGAGGGCATCTCTCATATTTATTGATCAAATGGTTGTTAACGACAATAAAATTCTGTATAGGGGAGTCAATGCTCAATGCACAATCATTATTCCACCCCAAGCCTAATTTTTGTCAGTCTCCAATCTTCTGAGGCATAACAAACAAGTTTTTACATGTAGAACAAATTCTTACATAATGAATAAGTTACATAGTGAACAGTACAAGGGCAGTCATCACAGAAACTTTCGGTTTTGCTCATGCATTATGAACTATAAACAGTCAGTTCAAATATGAATACTCATTTGGTTTTTATACTTGATTTATATGTGGATACCACATTTCTCTCTTTATTATTATTATTTTTAATAAAATGCTGAAGTGGTAGGTAGATACAAGATAAAGGTAGAAAACATAGTTTAGTGTTGTAAGAGAGCACATGTAGATGATCAGGTGTGTGCCTGTAGACTATGTGTTAATTCAAGCTAGACCAGGGCAATAAACATCCACGTATGCAGAAGATTTCTCTCAGAACGGGGGGGTGAGGTTCTAAGCCTCACCTCTGTTGATCCCCAATTTCTCACCTGATGGCCCCCCTGCGACTGTGCCTGTCTTAGGTTGTTCCTCCCTTGAGGAATCTTACCCGTCTCTGGCTAACCAGTCATCTTCCGGGGCCATACAGGGAAATGTGAAGTTGGTAAGTGAGAGAGAAGCCTTATTGTTTGAAAAAGTTAGCTTTTTACTTCTTTGCATATTTATGCCCTGTGGCTTCTATGCAGGGCCCGTTTCTTATTGGAGGTTTGGGGGAGAAACCTGCTTTTCAGCTTCCTCACATTGTTGGCTGAATTCCATTCCTTAAGGCATTGGGACTGATGCCCCAGAGTCCTGGCTGGCTGTACTGACAGGAGCCACCAGGCTGCCTGCATTCCACAGGGTCCCCTTGTGCAACAGCTGGCCAGATCTTGCTCATCCTTGGACTCCCTCTGCCTTCCTATTCAGCAGCATCCTTCTAACTCCAGGCCAAAAGGAAAGTTGTTTCCTCATTTGATTAGATTGGGCCCTCCCAGATAATCCAGGATAATCTCCCTATTTAAAATTTGTAACCTTAATTACTGCCATGTAACATATTCACGGGATCCAAAGATTAGGGTGTGGGCATCTTTGGGATGGGCACTATTTGATATCACTGTATAGTTTTCTTTACAATTTGAATTTGTACCATGGGTCTGTATTATCCACCCAAGAAATGAATTGAAATAATAGTAAAGGACCTATGGAGCAACATTTGCAGAACTGCAGTTTATTTGCTGAGCGCTTACCAAGCGGCAGACTCTCTCTTCCAAGTGCCATCTATGTATTACCTAATTTAACCATCACAACATTATCATCTAAAGTTTCCAGATGAGGAAACCAAGGCCCACAGAGGTTCGATGTTTGCCCAAGGTCACACAGCTGGTGTGTGGCAGTCTTGCACACCCAGAGGTAGCTGGACGCACCAAAGCATGCCTCTAACCACAGTGCGGCACTGCCTGCCAAGTCCCCAGGGGCGGGAAGCACTGCTCTAGTTCCTCCCTCATCTCTCCCTCCTGCACAGATCTCTCTGGCGGAATAAACAGGCAAGGGAAGCACCTTCAAGGGCACTGTGTTTTATGAGAGCCCGGGAGAAGCTGTCCAGTTCTAACAGATCAGCACCTCATACATGCCATTTCCATCCTGTCTGAGTCAGTGGGAGAGCAGGAGGCCTCCACCAAACCCAGTGGGCTGCACCAGGCAAGCGCTAGTGGGAGGGGGGCATCGTGCAGATTTCAGAGGTGGCAGGGACAAATCGCCACCCTTACTAACCCCACTTCAATGTACCGGACATCAACATCACTCCAAAGGCCACTGGTAGCTGCCTGCTGTCCTCTAAGGTTTTCTGCCCCAGGCCACCTCTCAACTAATGGGAAGCTCCATTTTACTAAAGATAAGAAGAGAATTCCAAACCTGCACCCTTGCTGGTTTAGCAGATGGGGGCAGAGAGCAAAGAACAGAGCCACTGACATTCCATACATACACTTCAGGCATCTGCCAATTGCATATGAAATTTAGCTCTATTTTTTCCAATGATATAAGTATTACATGCGCATTGAAGAAAAATGACAAATTATATAGATGAGCAATGAGAAGACATTAAGTTACCCTATCTCCTCACAAACAGAAAGCCACTGTAATATACTGGCAAATGTGCTTCTAAAAGTGTATACAAGTGTGTGCATTTGTGCTGTGAGAGACAGAGAGAGGAAAGGAGCAGCAGGGAAAATAAATGGATTTCTCCTTTTAAACAGTGGAATCATCCCACAGATATATTTTAACACTCTTTTATTTACATTTGTTATTTCCATGAACATTTTTTTTTAATACCAGTAGGCCAACTTCTACCATGCAATTCTTTTACAGTTCAAAGAAGGTTTTTGAAAATATTTTAAAATGAGTAACACATCCTCATCGAAGAAAAATTAGAAAATTCAGAGAAGCAAAATAAAATTGTACTTCCACCCTGGGGAGACAAGCACTGTTAACACTGCCACCTTCGTTGTTCCTGAATATTTGCACTCACGTAGTGTCCTCTAAAGTTGAACACTGTTGGCAAGATCTTGCCAGACAAGATTATGCTAGAAACACTTCTGCTAGACAGACAGCAGCCAACATAAGGGAAGCTAACTCTTTGTTCACATCCATGACTATTTCCTAAAGACTACATTCTAGAAGTGCTGGGTCAGAGGACATGTGCTGAAGGTCATTGATCAGTACCACCAAACTACTTCCTGGGAGAGGTTCCAGGGTTAACGTTTCCAGGCCCCCCTCACCAGTCTTGGCTGGTATAATTTTTTAAGTCTTTCAAGCATATCATTTTAAACATTTTTTACTTTGGCACAGCACACAACTGTGTTGGGGTCTTGGTCTGTGAACATAAACTCTAACAGCTCCTGTGGCATACTACGTTAACCAGATCCTGGACCACTTCGGAAAGCAGACGTATTCCTGTGCAGGAAAAATCATGAAAGACACACACATTTACAAGGAGAAAACTGCAAAGTTACAAAAGAAAAGATTCAAGTGAAGAAAGAAACAGTGTCCCCTTTGAAATTGTTTCCAGAGGGAATTAGAGTCCTCTCCACTTTGGTTTCATTCTCTTTAGTACCCAAACCTGAGGAGCCCATTTATAACTTTTAAGACCATGATGTCGAACACCAATTTTAAAACCTGAACAGGCTCTGACACTCATTCCGTGACCACCTTAGAGCAAAGAGATGGAAACCTGGGAACATCCCACCCTCTCCTCTCTTGCTCTGCTCATCAAAACACAGAGCACCTATTCTGAAGGTTCATCTTTAAGAAGCTCTTCTGTCCTTTGTGGATGAGGTTTCAGTCAGAGAGCATATCAACTGCCAGAGCTCAGTCCAGCTAAAGCATTGGCCCATGTCCAGCAATTATCTGAGAAAGTCTCTTTCAGCCACTAAATCTCCAGTTTTAATCAACTTGCAGGTCCCAATCACCCCCAACAGTGAGCAATCACAGTTAGGGCTGATGGAAGTAGGGATTGTGTCTGTGACCCCGGAAGACCTCTCTCCAGCAGCTGCCACTTGGAACTCCCTGGGGTCTCATTGTGTCCCATTATAATTTCACCGTTGCCAGGCAAGGTATCAGAAAGAAGAACAAAATGATGCCCCAGTACTGGAAGGTCAGCTAAGGTGTGGCAGACTGATGCTGGGTCCCTAGGGCTAGGGCCTGTGGAAGGGGAACCATTTCCCAGGAAGTGGATGTGTGTTCTGTTCTTCAGCATCATTGGAGGCCTGGTTTGATAGTTCTGAGCCAGCCGTCTGAGGGTAATTGATTCTTTGGCTAATTTGTTTTGGTGCCAGCAGCTATTTTGAGGTGACATTTACCCAGAGCTCCGAGTCTAACCCCAGAAGTTAAGCATTTGGGGCACTGCCAAAGCTGCCATCCCAGCCAGCAAAAAACCCAGTGGCAGGGCTCTCGGTGCGCAGCAGAGGTCCAGGTTGTACATTACAGCCAGTGGAATAGATCAGGTCTCCTGTGGCCTATAAAGCTCATTCATTCAGAACATCGGCCTGTTAAAAACCACATACTAGTAAAGAATTGTTTTCAGTTGTAAAATGAATCTGGGAAGAAATGTCACAAAACTTAATTGCTTTATATTATAGGTTAAAAAAGAACCTATTTCTGTTTGGAGGGGTGGGGGATCTAAGTATTGAGTAGAAGGAAGACGACAGAGATAGCCAAAATTTGCCTTTAAAAAATGAGATCTTCCTCCTAAAACTGTTAGCACAGGTTTTCTAACAACACTTTGTTGAAAATTAATTCTCTCTATAAAAATAGTTATAAAATCTAACCGATTTCTACTTTTTAAACAAATAGATTATATTTGTGCTCTAATTAAATCCAACAAAAAGACCATAGGCATTTCTTCGCTTGGGTCAGAAATTAGGAAGTCAGTTGTACCTACGTGGTACACACCTAGGGATGCACACCTGCCAGCAATCCAGCATCTCCTCGCTTCATGCTTTTCCAAACAGCAGGAAACATTCAGCATTGTCACAAAGCTGCTTTCCTGTACTTTGCTATGCAAGCATCTCTACCTGCCTTATTTTTCAGGGCTTATTTTTCCTATCTTGCAAAAAAAGAAACTGCACCTCCTTGTTTCTCTAGCCACCAAGATTCTTCCTGCCATAGTTTGTTATTGTTAAGTAAAGGTTGGATTCTCCTTACTCAGTCAGACTTAAGCTTTATGCCTGAGATATTTGCATGATGTTTTTACTTGGGCTCTGTAGTCCATTAAGCATTGAGAAATAATATCAGGCACGAGTTACTAGGGCATGTTCTGAGAGATGATGCACTGCATGCACAGGCCCGGTGTACTCGGAGCGGGGATTGACCCTGTCCAGGCTTCACAGAAAGGCAGGAGAACCTGGGAGTTTATGACACTGTCTCTGCCCTGGAGGTGGTCCTTATCCAATAACCAGGAATTTGAAAACCTAAGGTCAAGATAACTCTGAGGCATAATTCAGATTTCCCCAATAGGATCAGGCTGAAGATACCCTCCATAGGGTGTGACCCAAAATCTCACCCCTACTGGGCTTCTCCCTGTTTCTATTATCTGTTGCAGCATAATAAACTACCCTGAAGCTTAAAACAGCCATCATTTTATTTGCTCATGATTCTCCTGGTTGGGAATTCAGAGAAGGCAAATTGGGGGTGCCTTGTCTCTGTCCATGATGTTTGGGAGCTTCAGCTGGGATGGCTCAAGTGACTGGGGGCCCCGCTGGCATGGCTTGACTGGCATCAGATGTCACTGTCAGCTGGTTCCTTACTGTCACAATTCTCCTCCATGTGACCTCTTCATGTCACTCGCTTGAAGTTTGGTGGTCTCAGGGTAGCTGAGTTTCTTACATAGCAGCTGGTTACCCTTAATGACAAGAAGAAGCTGCTAGGCCTCTTAAAAGAAAAGGCTGGAATTGGCTCAGCCCCACTTCTGCCATGTGTATTGGTCAAGACAGGTTGGAAGGCCAGCTCTGATAGGGGAGAAATAGTCCCCGTGTTGGCTAGTGAAGCAGAAACAGGAAGGGAACAGATGGAAGGCAACCTTTGGAGACCAGCCACTACACTCCTGCCCTGTCCTGCTTAGGATCCTCCCAGGAACGCTCTCCAGTTGAAACTGCTCGTGTTACAGTCTGCCTCTGGAAAGACAAGGGGATTCCAATCCAAAGGTTCCAGTCTCTTCTTCCAGGAAGTTTGTTACTAGCAGGGGCCAGACCCAAGTCTCCCTCCTGACACTTGCAAAACCCCAGGAGCAAACAGCATAGCTTTAAGTCAGGGGCTCTCAGTTCTGGCTGTTCTTTAAAAATATGGAGGTCCAGTCCTACACACTGCAGAGATTCTGAATCACTTGGGCTGAATGAGGCTTCCACGTGGATATTTTTTGTTGTTTGTTTTTTAATTTCCCTCTATAATTCTAATGCGCAACCAGGCAGAAAACCACTGTTCCAAGTAGTTCAGGCTCAGGGTGTGCTGGGAGAGGAGGAGAGAAATGCCACAAGGTGTCCTGGGAAGAGGAAAAAGATGACCATTGGCCAAATCACCTCTTGCCCTGGGGACAAAATCAATCTTATTACTGCCATTGAATAATGTGGGTGGCCATTCCTGTTTGCAAATCTGATTGCTCCATTTTCAAGTCTAGGAGTGGAGTGGTTTCTTGTACATGTTTTGCCTGAATAAAGTCATATGTATACTCTCCTAGTTTAGAAAGACAAATTCCAGGTACTGTGTACCCTTTGCCTTGGGGTATCATGAATGTGACTTCTAAATCCCACTAGTGTTTTATAGACTACCTAGCCTTCCCTTCAGGAGGGGCAAAAAACAATCTTGGTTATATTAGTGCCTGAGTTGGGATAAACATGTCCTCCAATATTATTTATTAAGCTTTTAGGGTGAAATCTGCCCATTAAGGATCCATAGTTTAGAAGGGTATTTCAGAGCATTAAGTACCAGCAGACACTTGTCCAAGCTAATTCCTGGCTATTTTCCACAATAAATAGAACTATGTTTTCCCTTTTTCTTCTTACTGAGCCTGTTAATCTTTAAATGATAGAGAGGAGACAGTGTTCTAACTTCCTGTTAATATATTTTGTTAAACTTTACCTTTATTCTTAGATCTCAATTTGGTAACTATAATCCTTGGGTTTTATTCTGTAAAATCTTGTTTTTTAATTCATAAGATAGAGATCAATACAAAATATGTGCTAACACAGCTAGGTTCTGCTCTCCCAAGCATGGATGCCAAGCGTAGAGAAGATAACCCGCAAATATAATTCGAGGGAGACTCGATCTCGTCCCAGAAATGACAGCCTCCTCTGTCACAGAAAACAGCAGTCTTGAAATGTGACATTTCAACATCGCACTTCCCCTCCCTGGCCAGGGAATTTTAACATCTATGAAATGAGGGTATGTCTCATAATTGTCATAGTTTAATTGGCTTTACTTCTTTTCTTCTAAACTAGTGGCACACTTTACAACTGGTAATGTCTTAGTTTGGATGAAATATGGCAATCCACGTCAACTCAGCCCAAGAGAGAATTGAAAAGAGTTCAGATTAAATTTCAGTTAGCAAAGAGCAAAACTGAATTTCCTTCCTTTCTATAGCCCCTATTGCACTCTTCCCGGAGCAAACAGCTATAACCCAAAGTGCTACTTGTGGGTCATTATGTTATAATAAATGTATTGCAATATAATGCAGTATAATTATTATTAAAATTATAATGTAGTAAAATTGCAATATATACAACCCCTTACCTATTGCAATTTCAGGCATATTGACCACATTTAGAATGAGCCCTAAAAGAGACACTATTGAAAGGGTAGCTTCTTGGTAATAAATATTGCAATTACCCAGTTGGCTTTTGATTGGGTTCCTAGAACACACTTATGTGTTTCACAAGAACTGCCCGTGGGCCTTTAATGCTAATAAGGACTCTAAGACAGAAGCACAATAATTCTCAATCTTTAGTGAGAATACCCTTTGGCATTTGTTAAATATATTAACCCCAGGTCCTCACCCCAGACCATTTGAATCACAAGCACTGAGGGTGGCAGGTGGAGGAGATTGTCTGTATGATTGACACACTCTCTGGGTTATCCATGTGACCCTAATATATGCAGAGGGTCCTTGTAAGTGGGAGGTAGGGGGTTCAGAGAGAAGATGGAAGCAGAGGGCAGACAGCAGGGCAGAGAGCAAGGCCATGCCACTGGCTTTGAAGCTGGAGGAAGGATCTAGAGTCAAGGACTACAGGCATCCTATAGAAACTAGAAAATGCAAAGAAATAGATGCTCCCCTAAAGCCTCTAAGAAGGACTGCAAGTCAGCTGACGCCTTGATTTTAGACCAGCGGTAGCCATCTGTGACTGTAAGATAATACGTCTGTGTTGTTTTAAGCCACCAAGGTTGTGATAATCTATATAGCAGCAAAAGAAAATTAATATGGTGGGATTTTTAATTCTCCTTCTTACTACAGAGCTTAAAATTCTCTGAAAAGTGACCATGGGAAACCTAAGGGAGCATGGCTTGCATGGAGCCTGAGAACCGGGACAATGATCTTTCCTGCATCTCAAAAGCAGATGGGGTTACTGCAACTCTGGTTCTTAAACAGCAAATGTCAAGGTCTCTGGGCCCACTGCAGGAGATGAGCTGCATTGGCCAGCAAATAGGAGAACTCAGAGCCCGCTGGCCTCCTGTCTGAACTCACTTGTGTTCGAAAGCTTGCTTGCTCCTGAGGTACATATAAGGTTCTATTAGAGTTTAGAGGAAAGCTTATCCACCAGTGTCCCAAGAAAGATAAAAGAAGGTGTGGCCCTTAGTTTCTTCCCTACATGAGACAGTGGAAGGGGCTAAACTGTCCCATGCCTGGGAGGCCCCCAAGTGCCCTTAAAAGGAGGCTTTCAACCTCAGCTGTCCATCCATTGTCCTATCTCTTGCCCTCCTCCTCTTCAACTTACTCTTCTGTCTTGCCAATGGGTTTCAGCCCTGGACAAGTCCACTGTGGATTCAGTGAGACCAAGGAATGACAATGGAATGTTCTTGGGGTGAAAGGGTTTATACCCAACTTTATTCCCATGGTGGCAGGTCAATCACTAGAATCCTGTCCACTCAGAGCGAGTCTGCATGCAGTAAGCCGGTGTCTGCCTCTGGGCCTCTCTGCCCCCACAGCCATCTCAGTCTCTGTCCTCGGCACTGCCACCACTCCAGCCTCTGCTCTCCTGCAGCCTTACAGCCATGCCACCATGTCGGCCAGAGCACTGGGCAGAGCTCTTTATATAGAGTCAATAGCAACATATTGCCCACACATGTGTAGTGAGCCAGCTGACCAGGGCCAGGTGAGAATCTGGCCATAGGAAACTTCACTTTATCCACACTCCACCCCTCCAGGATTTTAGCCTCTCAATCTGTGTGTCCTCAATCTTCTGCAATGGTCCCTGTGCAAGGAAGCTGGAACATTGTAACCAATTCTGATAACAACACAGGCTATGATAATATACAAATAACAAAAATCATGACAAATTATAATAACCCTTAAGCCTGAGGAGACCCATTGCCCCCAAGCTGTAATTCCAGCTGTATTCAAACCAGTTCTACTCAAATGAGTTAACCAAAAGGACTGCAGGTGGGCCTTATAATACCCACCTTCTCCAGCCTCTCCAGCAGAAAGCCTCGCAGACACACAGGCCAGTCTTGTTGCTTTCTCTCTGCCTTCTGCTTCTTCGTCCTCAGCCACTCCAGTTTCAAGTGTTGCCACAGCTCCAATAAGAGTCTATTTGACTTTCCAGCCAATTTCTTTCTGTCTGCTCCTGCCTTTATCAAAGCAACCCACATGTGGGTCCTCATGACCCTCATGGGGCCCTTTAGAAACTTCCTTCAAGAAGCAGACCATATTTCCTTTCATACTTTAATTGCTTGAGCCAGAATAGGAGCAGAGTGTAGAGCGCTCCACGACCTGTGGAGGTGGCTGCACCTCTCCTGGAGGAACCCGCGGTTGCCTAGTCTTTGTTTTCTTTCGGGCTTTCCACCAACTTTCGACCAGGTGGGGTTTCAACCAAGGAGGGGCTCATGCCTCTGGCACCAACAGGGCCTCCACCCCCACTTGTCTTGTCAATGGGTTTCAGCCCCAGGCAAGTTCACTATGGATTCAATGAGACCAAGGAATGTCAATGGAGAGTTCTTGGGGTGAAAGGATTTACACCCAACTTTATTCCCACAGTGGCAGGTCAATCATTAGAATCCCATCCACTCAGAGAGAGTCTGCATGCAGCAAGCTGGTCTCTGCCTCTAGGCCTCTGTATCCCACAGCCGTCTCAGTCTCTGTCCTTGACGCTACCACCACTCCAGCCTCTGCTCTCCTTCAGCCCTGCAGCTCTGCCACCGTGTTACACAAAGCAGTAGGCAGAGCTCTTTTTATAGAGTCAATAGCAACATAGTGCCCACAGGTGTGCAGTGAGCTAGCTGACCAGGGCCAGGTGAGAATCCAGGCCACAGGAACTCTCATTTAGTGTGGATAAAGTGAAGGTTCCTGTGGCCAGGATTCTCACCTGGCCCTGGTTGACTAGCTCACTGCACACCTGTGGGCAATACATGGCTGTTGACACTATATATTGAGCTCCACCCAGTGCTCGGGGCATGACACAGTGGCAGGGCGGCAGGGCGGCAGGGCTGCAGGAGAGCAGAGCAGAGGCTGGAGTGATGGCAGCACCAAGGACAGAGGCCTGGAGGACGGGTGTGTGGGACAACCATGCAGAGAGGCCCAGAGGACAGCTGTGCAGACAGAGGGGCCCAGAGGCAGAGACCAGCTTGCTGCACGCAGACTAGCTCTGAGTGAATGGGATTTTAGTGATTGAACTTCCACCTGAAAATAAAGTTGGGTGTAACCCTTTCACCCCAAGAATGTTTTGCTGTCAATTTCTTTGGTTACATTGAATCCATAGCAAACTTGCCAGGGGCTGAAACCCATTGGCAAGACACCATCCCTGTAAGGTCATCCTCTGCCAGTTCTGAAGGTGTGGGAGTCTGGATGCTTTTTACCTTTAGGAAGAGGATGGGAACTTTGAGGTGAGGATCTAGATGGTGTATATTGTCCCTCAGCCCTTGCACTCCCCTGATCTTGCTTCTTTTCTACTGCCAGGGCAGAAAGCTGCAAACTACACTTCCCAGTGGGCTTTCCTCCTGGCTTCCCATCAGATGCTGCCCACGGGAAGCACTGGCAGGCATTTGGGAGATGACAGGAAGGAAGAAGTCTTTTTCCCTAGGTTGGTTGTGCTCTTGCAGGGGCGGCCACAGCAGTGGGGCAGCGGATGCAGAGGCCACAGAGGCAGTGGTACTGTGGGCAAGGCCAGCCTGCTGGGCTTCTGCCAACTGGGTTCTGCCAGCCGCACACTGTGTGCGCTGTCCGGGGTGGCATTTGTTTCTCTCCACTCCTCCAGATCTGAAGGTGGTTGCCTCTGTCTGCAGTTACTGATCTATGGGAAATCTCATCTTCCCACTTCTTCTCCTCTAGCTCTTCCAACACCTTTACAACTAACTCACTACCTGAAAATCTACAATGGTTTCCATTTTCCTGATTAGATGCAGACTGATAAACGCAAATCTTTCACTTTTTTCACAAGGGACAAAGAGTAAGTGAAACCCTTTATCTGCCTTCCATATCCCAGTTTTTATGGAGCTTACTTACTTCACTGGGACCAAAGCAATCAAAGTAGGCTCCTGACCAGAAAGGGGAGGTAACAAGTTTGGCGACACACGTCAAACCAGGTTGGAAGCCAGTGTTCTCTCTTCGATGCTCATGGTCTTAGGTTAGTTTCTTCAGGCATTGTCCCTGAGGTGAGGATTTACACATTTGTTGCCAAAAGAGGCCTGTGAGAGTTGGGGAGCAAGGCAGGATGAAGCCCAGCAGGGGTGAGCTAGCAGGTAGGGCCTCAGAGGGCCGCTCTAGCCTAATGCCCAGGGCAGCTCTGGAGTGCAGGCTGTGCCACAGAGCTTTCACCAGGACTGCCCCCATCTGTCATTTTCTAAGCTCTATTCAGAGGGGCCAGAAACTCCTACAACTGTGACTGGCTCTAGTAGCCTGAGAACAGGCCAGCAAAGAAATCTGGGGGCTGTGAGCCTCTGGAAACAAAAATACGCTGTAGTGGGGGAAGGCACACAGTAGAGGTAAAAGGGGCCTGAGGGGATCTGGCAGACCACTGATAGGGCCCCTCTGATTATGACTCTTAAAGAACCTTCGGAAAGGGGTAGCCAGTGCTTCCCTCTGCCTCCCAAATTCCATGCAAGTTCTTCCTATGGCCAATTCTAACCACAAAACCATCAAGGGAAGGGGAGTCTGGGAAAGAATCCAAATGAAATCCAAAAACATCCAGCTTCACCAAACTGATAATAAAACAAACCAGACATTAGGTGAGCTGTTTCAATAACATGCCATGAAATCCCAGAAGATAGGTGAACCTCCTTTGGTGAGCAGAGGCATAGGCCAGTCTTGTGGGAGGCCCAGCAGTATCAGGAAGAACTGTGCAGCTCCTCTGTATGGAGCCCACTATGTGGTCGTCTAGTGGACAGGGGTGTTCTGCAGCCAGAGGATAAAGTCCATGGGCCTGGAACATGCCAGGACAACTCCCCACCTCTCCACGTGGCCATCCAGTGCTGGTCCTCCCCCCTTACTACTCCCATACCCAGCTTCCTGGGCTTTGATGTCAATTCCCAGGTGCTTATTTGGGAAATTGAGTTCATTTTTTTTGTAAGTAAATATAGAGGCAGTGTGGTATTGTAGCTGAAACATGATCTCTGAAGCCACAGTTTCTGGTTTCAAGTATTAGGTCATCATTTGCCAGCTATGTGACCTTGACCAACGTGCTTAACCTCTCTGACTCTATTTCGTCATGTAAGATAGAAACAGTGTTACTCCCTATCTTATATAGTTGTTGAGAGGATTAAGAGAGTTTATATGTGTCAGTCACTTAGAATTAATAATATACTCATTATACTTCAATGATTAAGTCACCTTTATTTAATGATTTATATTTATTCTTCTAAAGCTGCTTAATATTACTTAATCTACTAAAGCATTACCCAATAGGATCTGACCATGCTTTGGTCAAAATTAGCACTGTCATGTGTAAGAAAACAGTAAAAGTGCACCATATTTTCAAAACATTCTAATTCCTACTCACTATTTCAGAATGGCCTTCCCCAAATTTGTGGGGTTTTACCATACATGGAATCTGCTCTACAATATTTAGAGGAAATTTTCTAATAATGAATCATGGTTATGGAAAGGTCGAAGACCAAGTATGAGGCCTTTGAATTCACCTTATTTCCATCAATAGCTGGCAAATTTCACCAACAACTATCTGCTTAAGTAGTGGGAACATAGAGCCATGAGAGAAATTTGCAAGTACTGGCTTTCACTTGATGATTTCAGCAAGAAGACAAATGTACCCTCCAGACACATAAATAACCCAGAGTTCCTGGTGCTCAATCTCAAAGAAATCACTGGTATACTCTAGTGATTTGGCATGATGAAATTATTGGGGTCAGAATTTTCCCTCCCAAGACACTCTTATACACTTCTGGGAGTGCATATTTGGTACAACCTCTTTTAAGGACAATTTGGAAATATCTGTTAATATTTTCGGTGCTCATACCCAGTCATGTGCTGTTAAAAATTTGAATGGTACCTGTCACAGGTTTCTGAGATAGAGCCTCTAAAGCCTTGGAATTCCCTGAATGATGGAGTCTTCTGTTTGTCATGGTGGGCTGTGGGACCACACCTGAGTTTGTTAATGAGGTAACTCGTGGTTGACTCCTAGAAAGTCCCAGGATGATGGCTGGCCACGTCAGGAAGACCAATCATGCGATTAGAGGGCTGGGGCTTTGGGCCACCTGATCATGTGGTGGATGATACAATTAATCATGCCTACATAATGAAACCGCAATAAAAACTCCAGAAAAACTTAAAGCTCCAGTGAGCTTCCTGGTTGGTGAACACGTTGATGTGCTAAGAGGGTAACGTGTCCTAAAGTCACAGGAAGAAGACACAGCAGCTCCACATTCAGGACCCTGCCAGACTTCTTCCTTTGGTTGGCCCTGATTTGCATACTTCATAAAGCTATAACGATAAGTGCAGCGTTCTTCTGAGGTCTATGAGTCATTCTAGTGAATTATTGAACCTGAATGGGTTATGGGGACCCCCAAATTTGTAGCCAGGTGTTCAGAAGTGTGGAAGGCCTGGGAACCCCCAGATTTTGTGGCTGGCATCAGAAGTGAAGGCAATCTTGGTGGAGGACTGTGCCCTTAACCTGTGGAATCTGCACTAATGCCAGGGAGTGTCAGAACCGAATCACAGTGTCACAGTGTTTAACAACCAGTTCTCCAGGAGTGAAGGAGGAAGTCCTAGTTTGCAGTGTTTACGGGTTTCCATTCTAGAAATCCTCTCACCACGGCCGGTTTCAAGCTCCCAATGTGATGTCACCCATCATGGAGTCGGGAAGAGATGTACTCAATCTGCTCCTCATGAGCCTGTGCAGATAGACTCCAGCACACTCTTGCTTCTATCTTTTGACCAAGCAACTCCATTTCTCAAAATTGATCAGACAGATATGATGGAACATTCTTCCTTTCTCAAATATGTACAAAGATGTTCATCGATATTCCTAAACAATGAAAAGACAAGCTATAGGTCCACCAATATGCATAAACAAAGCATAGTGAATGAATATAAAATGAAATGTGTAAGGTAGCAGGCTTAGAAATAATGAGGCAAATCTATACTGATGTGGAATAATTTGCAAGATTAAGTGAAAAAGGGAGATATAACACAGTCTGCCCTTTGCTGCCATTTGGTATCACATGAAGGGGACTATATACTAGCCTGTGTACATACACAGACTTCCTTGGAAAGGAACACACAAAATACTAATAAAAGGGGTAGCTTCTGAGGAGGGTAAGGAGACTTGCATGAGAGAGACACTACTTTTTACCTATACCTTTTTGTACTTTTTGCATTCTTATGTTGTCCATTTAAAGAATTATAGCAATAGACAATGATAGAAAGTAAGATAATAGGAATGAATGGCTGAATGAATACATGAATGAGTGACCCCTTGAACAAAATGACCTTAGCACTTTCATCATCATTAATTCACTTCTCACCAATCTCTCTGCATGGCTCTGTTCTAAATTTGGCCTCAGGGAGAATATGACAAGGTTCAATCCCCAGGGTATTTTCTCTAAAAATGAGGCCCAAGACCAAAATGCCTGTAGAAACCAGGTAGGCACCGTGAATGCATGCAGCCACCCAGGAGGGGAGTATGCTAAACAGAAGAGCTCCTGCTGAAAGTAAGGGAAGCCATGCCTCAGCCACAGAAGTCACTGGCCTGTGGAAATGTGGGCCCAGCATTGCCAGATCTTTTGATCTGACACCAGAAGGGAGCCAGAGAGGGGAGCCTGTGGGGAGGCAGCGAAGGCAGAGCACTGTTGCACCCCAGCAGGATGGGAAGGAGGCCAAAGATGGGATGACCAACCATTACAAGGTAGCCATTTCAGTGGGTTTCTTGTTTATTGATCCTCCTTTCTGAACCCCTGTGCTCCCACTCTAGATTGATTGGAATTTTCTGAGTCCATCAATACCCCCATTATGACTATTTTATCCCCACTGGCTTAAGTTCTCCCAGCACCTGAAATTGTGCTGATTTCCTGTTGCTTTAGCTTTTAAAAAAATCACAGCTGTAAGTATAACCACGCTTCTGTGGAATCTCAGGCACATGAGTGTTAAGCAAACCCAGATGTAAGTGAGATTAATGGTGGTGCTGTGTGACTGCAGATGGAGAGAAAACAGTAGCATTAATAATAATGATGACAATGGTAGCAGCAATTATTATGAGTCAAGGGGCTTTATGAGAGTGACAACCAGAAGTCCCACCTGTTACTACATGTAGTACCAAGTCCAGCATCTCTGGGGATGTGCCTTCTTCCAAGTCAGGCCCAAGAATAACTTCTCAGATTCCATCAATGATAAATCTAAATATTTCTAATACACCATACTCAACAGAACAATGATAAAAAGAAAATAAGGTAACCACAGTAGATTCCTTTTTGGATAAAAGCAGAACAACTAGTCCTTAGCATTATTTGTATCCAGCTGGAGAAGCCTGGCAGGAACTCCCAACCTTGGCAATGAAGTAATGTCCTTGGCCAGCCAACCTGGCTACCCCTGGTTTTGCAAACAGAAGGACTTTGCAAAGCAAGGTTATATCCTGTTTCCTCTTATAGGAGCTAGCTTGGACTAAACTTTGTCCCATTTTTTCAAGACTGTACTGAAGGCTGCAAGGGTAAGCCAACACACCCCAACACTATGACATGTTTCTACCAAAGACTGAGTTCCATATTATTGTCTCCAAAATTTACAGAGCAGGAAGCTAAGACTCAGAGGAATTAAGTAACTGAACCAATCAGTAAGAAGCAGAGCACAAATAGGAATGAGTTTCTCCTACTTCAAAATTATTATCCTTTCTTTTTATTTCATCTTTTATAACCTTTTCATTTCTAACTGCAGAAGTACATGAGCATGATGGGAAAATTGGCATACACAGAAACGTATTTTTTTCTAGGCTCACTCTCTTTTACTACTACATGCAAACAAAAACACATGTAGTGTTTCATCAGGATTAGCTATTTATGTTCTTCCCACTTCTCTACAAAGATACAGAATTCTCACATTCAGGCAGGAAAAACAGCCCCAAGAATTGTAGGTTTCCAACAGGAACAATTTCAAAATTACCTCAGATGGGCTTTTATTTCACTGTGTTCATTATCAAATAATCCATTACAATGAATAAGCACTAGATTAGAAATGAGATTTTAAAAATATTTCCTGTTCATGCCCGATTTCAGAGTTGGTGCTCAAGTATGAAGAATATCAAGTTTAACTAAAATCAGAACAATCCTGGCCACCAATGGGATGACAAGAAATAAACTCAGGTCAAATAGCTATCTATTCATTTATCATTCAACAAATACTTTGGAGCATATTCTCCTCGCCATGCATTGTGTTAGAATGGAGGCTATCCCAGTACACAAATAGACAAATTCCCTACTTTCAGGGAACTTATGCTCTAGTGGTGGAGACTGACAGTATAAAAATAAACTGAGAAAATGTCAGACTGTGGTAAGCACCATGGAGAAAAATACAGCAGAATAAAAGGAATGGAGAAGAAGCATTGAAGTCTCCTGGAGAAGGAGACTGCTCTTCTAGGCAGTATTTTAGTCGACTTGGGCTGTCATCACAAAGAACCACAGCCAGGGTGGCTTAATCAACAGAATTTATGTTCTCACAGTTCTGGAGGCTGAAAGTTCAAGATCAAGGCTTCAGCCAATTCAGTTTCTGGTGAGAGCTTTCTTGCTGGCTTGTGGACAACTACCTTCTCTCCATGTCCTCATGTGACCTTCTCTTGGTGTGAGCTCTCTGGTGTCTCTTCTTAGAAGGATGCTGATCCTATCAGATCAGGATCCCATCTTTATGATGTCATTTAAACTTAATTACTCTTTTACTCCAGATACAGTCACACTGGGTGTTAGCACTTCCACCTATGAATTTGGAGTGTGGGGAGGACACATACATTTAGTCCATAATATACAGGATAGTCAGAGAAGGCGTCTCTGATAAGACATGATAGCTAGCTTTCAAGAGGGCCCTCAGTGCACCATACCTCCTGAAGTCCACACCCTTGGTGGTCTCCTCCCCAGTAAATCAGGGCTGGTCTCAGTGCAGCAGACTACAGGAGACTGTGATATTGACTTCTGAGGCTGGGTCATAAAATGCACTTTCTCCACATTGCTTTTGTGGATCATTCACTCTGAGGCAAGCTAGCCACCATGTCATGAGGACACTCAAGCTGCATAGAGAGGGGACCACATAGAGAGGAACTCAGACCTGTCACCAAGATCACTAATTCATCAGACATGTGATGGAATCACTTTGGAAGTAGAAGCCCAGCCCCAGGATGCCTGCAGATGTCATCTGCAGATGACAGAACCCCCCGTGAATTCTGGACTCTGACCTCCTGTGAGACCCCTAGCCTGAACCACCCAGCTAAGTTCATTTCCAAATTTCTGGCCTACAGAAGACGTGAAATAATAAATTGTTGTGGTGGTTGTTTTAAGCCACCAAGTGTTGGAATAGCTTGTTCTGCAGCAAGAGATAAGTAATACATAAAGTGACATTGAGAGACCTAAAGAAGGTAAGCAAGACAAAGCCTTCCAGGCAGAAGGGAAAACAAGTGCCAAAGCCATAAAAGTATAGCCTGTGCAGCATATTCAAGAAACAGCAGGGAAGACAGTGTGCCAGAAATTGACTGAGCAAGAGCAAATGGAGGAAATATGGAGTCACATCATGGAAGGTCTTACATGTCTACAACCTTACCAGGATAATGTGTAGAAAGACATCCACTTAGGAGGAACATCTTGTTTACATGAAATATTCTGACAAGGTTTGAATCTCAAGTAATCAGATTATATCAGCCACTTTGGTGATCTCAACAACTCTCATGCTTTTAACTACTATTTATATATTTACAATCCAAAATTTATATTTCCAGTCTAGCTCTCTCCCTTAAACTTCAGCATCTTATACCCAAGAGCCTAGTTAACAATTGCCCTGGAATATCTAAGAGGTGTCTCAAACTGTGTCCAAAGAGGATTTCTGGTCTTCCCCCACCTCTGAAAGTAAATCCCATTCTTTCAGGTACTCAAGCTGAAAACCTTAGAGTCATCCTTCACCTTCCTATTCTCCCCGACTCACCCATCCAAATCTTCAGCAAAGTCTATGAATTTCTAAAATGTATCCAGAGTCCCATACTTTTCCCCAGCTCCCACTATTTCCCTCTTCTCCAAGCTTCTGTTACCCTTGTCTGGATTATGGTAAAAGCCAGCTAACCAGCTTCCCTTTATCTTCTCTAGTGTGTTCTCAGTTTAGTAACCACAGGGAGACTTACCAGACCATGCCATTTCTCTGCCCTAAAACCCCCAAAGTCTCCCCATCTTGCTCACTGTAAAAACCAAAGTCTTCATCAGTTAAGGCCCATTAGGATCTTGTCCAATTATCTTTCCCAGTTCATCTCCATTTATTCTCACCTTTGCCCCTTCAGCTTCAGCCACAATGGCCTTCCTGCTAACCCAAAACGAGCCCGGCATGCTTCTGCCTCAGAGCCCTGTTCTTGGTGTTCCTTTTAGCTGGAATGTGCTTTCCTCAAATATGTCCAAGATTACCTCCCTTACTTCCTTCAGAAATGTGCTCAAATGTTACCTTGTCAGAAATATCTTCCCTGACCACCCTATTAAAAATTGCAACCCCCTCCAGAATCCCTTAGCTTTTCCTTGCCTTTTTTTGTACATTCTCTTGTCACTATCTGACAGGTTATGAAATTTTTATTGAAGTATCATTGTCATATAATATTATATTAGTTTCAGATGTACAACATAGTGATTCAACATTTATATACTTTTTGAAATGATCACCAAAATAAATCTAGTTACTATCTGTTACCATATAAATTTAATACAATAGTATTGTCTAGATTCCTGTGCTGTACTTTTCATTCCTGTGACTTATTTCACAGGTGTGAAATAACTGGAGGTGTGTACCTCTTTATCCCCTTCACCCTTTTGCTGACCTACCTTCCCCACCTCCTCTGCAACCATCGGTTAGTTCTTTGTATCTGTGAGTCTGGTTTTGTTTTCTTTGGCTTGTTCATTTGTTTTGTTTTCCACATTTCAATTAAGAGAAATCATACAATATTTGTCTTTCTCTAACTCATTTCACTTAGCATAATACCCTCAAGGTCTGTCCATGTTGTCAAGATTTCATTCTTTCTTATGGCTGAGTAATATTCTATTGTGTATATATATCATATCTTCCTTATTCATTTATCAAATAATAAGCACTTAAGTTGCTTCCACATCTTGGCTATTGTAAATAATACTTCAATGAACATAAGGGTGCATATATCTTTTCAATTTAGTGGTTTCATTTTCTTTAGATACCTAAAAGTGGAATTGCTGGATTGTACAGTAGACCTCTTTTTAATTTTTTGAGTAACCTCCATACTATTTTCCACGGTGGCCACACCAATTTACATTCCCACCAACAGTACATGTGGGTTCCCTTTCTCCACATCCTCACCAACACTCGTTAATTGTTTTTTTGATAATAGCCATTCTGACAGGTATGAGGTGATACCACATTGTAGTTTTGATTTGCATGTTCCTAATGATCAGTGAGGTTGAACATCTTTTCATGTGTCTGTCAATCATCTATATGTCTTCTTTGGAAAAATGTCTATTCAGGTTTTCTGCCCATTTCTTAATTGGATTGTTTCTTTGCTGTTGAGTTGCATGAGTTCTTTATATATTTTATGTATTAGTCCCTTAATGGATATATCATTTGCAGATATTTTTTCCTATCCAGTAGGTTGCCTTTTTGCTTTGTTGAGTTTCCTTCACTGTGCAAAATTTTTTTAGTTTAATGCAGTCCCATTGTTTATTTTTGCTTTTGTTCTCCTTCTTTGTGGAGTCAAGTCCAAAAAGAATATCACTAAGACTGATTCAAGGAGCTTACATCTACATTTTCTTCGATAAGTTTCATGGCTTCATGTCTTACACTCAAATCTTTAATCAACTGAATTAATTTTTATATATGGTATAAGATAGTGGTCCCATTTCATTCTTTTGCATATGGCTGTCCAGTTTTCCAAAAATCATTTATTGAAAAGACCTTTTTTCCCCTTGCATATTTTTGTCTCCTTTGTTGTAGATTAATTTATCACATATGCATGGGTTTATTTCTGGGCTCTTTGTTCCATTGATCTATGTGTCCATTTTTGTGTCAGCACCATAGCATTTTGATTACTATAGCTTTTAGTATAGTTTTAAATTAGGGAGCATAATACCTCCAACTTTATTATTTTTTCTCAAGATTCCTTTGGCTATTGGAGTTTTTTGTGGTTTGATACAAATTTTATAATAGTTTAGTCTACGTCTGTGAAAAATGTCATTGGTGTTTTGATAAAAATTGCACTGAATCTGTAGATTTCTTTGTGTAGAATGGACATTTTAACAATATTAATTATTCCAATCCATAAGCATGGTATATCTTTCCATATATTTGTGTCTTCTTTCTTTCATTGATGTCTTATACTTTCAGAGTACAGGACTTTTACCTCCTTGGTTAAATTTATTCCTGGGTATTTTATTCTTTTTGATGCAATCATGAATGGGATTTCTTTCTTAATGTCTTCTTCTGATAGTTCATTATTAGTGTACAGATGTGCAACAGATTTATGAATTTGTGTATCCTGAAACTTTACTGAATTCATTTAGTAGTTTTAATACTTTTTTGGTAGAGTCTTTAGAGCATTCTATAAATAACATCATGTCATCTGAAAACAGTGACACTTTTACTTCTTTCTTTCCAGTTTGGATGACTTTTATTTCTTTTTCTTGCCTAACTGCTGAGGCTAGAACTTCAAATTCTGTATTGAATAAAAGTGTCAAGAGTGGGCATCTTTGTCTTGTTCCTGATCTTAGAGTAAAAACTTTCAGCATTTCACCACTGAGTATGTTAGCTGTGGATTTATTACATATGGCCTTTATTATGTTGAGGTACATTCCCTCTAAACCTACTTTGTTGAGATTTTTTATCATTAATGTGTTGAATCATGTCAAATGCTTTTTCAGCATGGAGATGATCATATGATTTCTATAATGCATTTTGTTAATGTGGTATATCACATTGATTGTTGTGTGGATGTTGAACCATCCTTGCATCCCTGGCATAAATTCCACTTGATCATGGTGTATGATCCTCTTAATATATTGTTGAATTTGGTTTGTGAATATGTTGAAGATTTTTGCATCAATGTTCATCAGCAGTATGGGCTTATAATTTCTTTTCTGCAGTTTTTTTTGGTATCAAGGTAATAGTGGCCTTGTGAAATGAGTTTGGAGGTGTTCCCTCTCTTTAATTGTTTGGAAGATCTTAAGAAGGATAGGTACTAAATCTTTGTATGTTCGATAGAATACATCAGTGAAGCCATCTGATACTGGACTTTTGTTTGTTGGAAGTTTTGACTACTGGTTTGATCTCCTTACTAGTAATCAGTCTATTCATATTTTCTATCAAAGAACCAGTTGTTATTGTCATTTATCTTTCTTTCTTGTCTCTATTTCATTTACTTCTATTCTGAGCTTTATTATTTCCTACCTTCTACTAATATTGGACTCTGTTTTTCTTCTTTTTCTGGTTCTTGTATGTGTAAAATTAGATTGTTTAAAATTTTTCTTGTTTCTTGAAGTGGACTTCTATCATATAAACTTCCCTCTTAGAACTGCCTTTGCTGTGACACAAAGATTTTGGAATGATGTTTTCCAGTTTCACTTGTCTCATGGTGTTCTTTTACTTCCCCCTTTGATTTCTTTGTTGACCCATTGGTTGCTCAGTAGCATATTTTTCAGTCTCCATGTGTTTGTGTATTTTCCAGTTTTCTTCTTGCAATTGATTTCTAGTTTCATACCATGTGATCAGAAAAGATTCATGATGTGATTTCAATATTCTTAAATGTATTAAGACTTGTTTTGTGGTCTAATATGTGATATATCCTGGAAAATGTTCCATGTGTACTTGAAAAAAGTATGTATTCTTCTGCTTTTGGATGAAATTCTCTGTAAATATCTATTAAGTCCATATGATCTACAGTGTAGTTTAAAGCCAATGTTTCCTCATTGATTATCTGTCTGGATAATCTATCCATTGATGTAAGTGGGTTATGAAAGTCCCCTACTATTATTGTTTTAATGTTAATTTTGCCTTCTGTATCTGTTATTTGTTTTATACATTTAGGTGCTCCTATGTTGGGCACATAAATACTTAGAAATGTTATATCCTCTTATTGCATTGATCCCTTTATCATCTAATGCCCTCTTTGTCTTTTGTTACCATCTTTGTTTTAAAGTCTATTTTGTCTGATATAATTATTGCTACCCCCAACTTTCTTTTCATTTCCATTTGCATAGAATGTCTTTTTCCATTCCTTCTCCATGTGTCTGTGTAGATCTAAGTGAGTCTATTGCAAGCAAAATATGGATGGGTTTTGTTTTCTTAATCCATTCAGCCACCCAATATCTTTTGATTGGAGAATTTAGACCATTTACATTTAAAGTAATTATTGATACATATGTACTTACCACCATTTTGTTAATTGTTTCCTGGCTGTTTCTGTAGTTCTTCTTTGTTCCTTTCTTCTTCCCTTCTAGTTTGATGATTTTCTTTAGTGATATACTTGGATCCTTCTCTTTTTATTTTTAAAGTACATATTATAGGTTTTTGGTTTGGGGTTACCATGAGATTCATATATAATAATTATGTTTATATATTTTTTTAAGTTGATAGTCACTTAAGTTCAACTACATTATAAAAGCACTATATTTTTACTCCTCCCACCCATTTTACATTTTAGACATCATACTTCATACATCTTTATTTTGTGTATACCTTACCTAATTACTGTAGTTATTGTTGATTTTACTACTTTTGTCTTTTAAGCTTGATACTAGCTTTACAAGTGGTTGATCCACTACCTTTACTATATATTTGCCTTTACCAGTGAGATTTTTTTCTTTCATATATTTTCTTATTTCTAATTATGACCTTTCCTGTTTGGCTTAAAAAAGTCCCTTTAACAATTCTTGTAAGTCCAGTTTACTGGAGACGAACTCCCTTAAATTTTGTTTGTCTGGGAAACTCTTTATCTCTCTTTCAACACTGAATGATAACCTTGTCAGGTAGAATATTCTTGGTAAGAAGTTTTCCCCTTTCAGCACTTTGAATATATCATGCCACTCCCTTCTGGCCTGCTGAAAAATCAACTGATAGTCTTACAGGGTTTCCCTTGTAGGTAACTAGTTGTTTTTCCTCTTGTTGTTTTAAGATTCTCCCTTTAACCTTTGATATTTTAATTATAATGTGTCTTGATGTGGATCTCTTTGGGTTCATCATGTTTGGAACTGTGTTTCCTGGACCTGGATGTCTGTTTCCTTCCCCAGGTTAAGGAAGTTATCAGCCATTATTTCTTCAAATAATATTTCTGCCCTTTTCTCTCTCTTCTTCTTCTGGGACCCATATAGTGCAAATGTTAGTATGCTTGAAATTGTCCTACAGATTCCTTAAGGTATCCTTATTTTTTAAATTCTTTTTCCTTTTTGCTGTTCTATTTGAGTGGTTTCCACTACTTATCTTCCTGGTTACTGACCCATTCTTCTGTATCATCTAGTCTGCTGTTGATTCCCTTTAGTCTGTTTTTCAGTTGAGTTATTGTATTCTTCAACTCTGTGAATTCTGCTTGGTACTCTCTTATATTTTCTCTCTCTCTGTTGAAGTTCTTGATATGTTCATCCAATCTTCTCCCAAGACTGGTGAGCACCTTTATGATCATTACTTTGAGCTCTTTAACAGTTAAATTATTTATCTGTGTTTCATTGAGGTTTATTTCTGGGGTCTTATCTTGTTACTTCATTTGAAACCTGTGTGTCTCATTTGCTTGACACTCTGTGTTTGTTTCGGTGTTTTATGTGGAACACCTATCTCTCCCTGTGTTGAAGGAGTGGCTCTGTGTTGGAGATGAACCTTACTGTTTAATTTTGCCCTACATCTTTGTTGTCTCTCAAACTGCCTCTCCAATTGTTTCAGCTTCATGGGGTCCAGGAACATAATCTCCCCCTGGTGACCTGAACCTGGTGCTCAAGGGGCATTCCCTGTGTGGGCTACATACACCTGCTAGGCTCTGGCAAGCAATGCAGCAGCAGGCAGAACTACTCACCTGCCATTGTTAGGTCATTAAGTGAGACTACAAAAATGCCACCACCAGCACGAGCACCAGCTAGGTAGAGGTAGCCCATAAACATGGCTTCTGCCAGCATTTCATTCCCAGAAAGAATTTCAACAGACTTGTTACCCTCTGACAGATGCTGTAAAATTAGCAAGTGAATCTCCTTCACCTATAGTCTAGGCTTTCTTCAAACTGCTGCTTTTACGCTGCACCCCAGGGTGAGCAGGTCTGTGCAGGAGCCCTTAAAGAATGGTGTATTTATTTCCTAGAGTCCTATGTTTCCCCTGAATGTAATACCCATTGATTTTCAAAGCCAGCTATTTTGAAGGCTCATCTGTCTGGTGCAGGACCCAAGGATTGGGGCGCCTCATATGGAGTACAAACCCCTTCTCCCTTTGGGAAAGGTTCCATTTATATATATTTGTTTGTTGTTTGTTTTTGAGATGCCTCCCAGCTGTGGGTCACTGCACTAGGGATGGAGTTTTTGGCAAGAGCATATCTCTGCCTCTCCTACCCCATCTCAATGTGGTCTTTTTTTCCTTGGTTGTGTAACAGGTGTTCTGCTTGTTCTCAGGTTCTTTTCAGAGGGAATTGTTCCACATTTAGCTGTATATTTTTGTTGTGTCTGTGGGAGTGAGTTTAGGATCTTCCTATGCCATCTTGAACCACCTCCTCTCTAATTCCTCTGATATGTTATACATTTTAATTATTATTTATTTGTTTTTATCATTTTTGTGTGTCTCCTTATACTAGAATATAAGCTTCTTGATGGTAAGTATCTTTGTCTATTTTGCTCACTGCTATATGCCAACATCCTAGTACAGTGCTTGGCACATGGTAGCACTCAGTAAACACTTGTTGAATAAATAAATAAGCCCCTTAAAGCAGGTTTACAAGCCTCCAAGACACGACCAAACGATGAAATATGGTGGCTAATCTGCTATGCAAAAGGTAAGGAAAACTTGAGATGCTCTGAAGAGTGAGGAAAAGAAAAATAAAGTAAGGTATAGACAGAAGAGCCCAGCATGGCTGAGGGTGCCTGGGAAGAGCCACACAGAAAGTTCTTCCCTTGGGGGTAAAAGCCCAAAAGACTGGGCAAATTAGAAATATTTAAGGGGGATTTTTAAACCAGTTTGCTGTAGGATATGCAACATACATCTCAATCCTCCACCTTCTCTACACAATGTATGAACCAGTCTTTCTTTGCTTGGTAATGTTTATGGGTGGGGGAATTCTGTCTGAGGAAATGGAAGTAGATTGACACCTGCATTCAAGCTGGCTGAATATCAACATGCTCAGATGCAGACATCAAAGGCTAGGAGCAAAAGTGATACCTAAACTGTACATACAGTCTTTAACCTTGCAGTCTATTTCCTTGGCTGGCTTCTGTTGACTAGAATGGTGGTTCTAACAAGGACCAAGGTTTTAATTAATTAGACACTGTTCTCTGTGGCTTGGGTCCAATTCATCTTAGGGCAGCTGCTTTCCTACACATTCTTCAGTTCATACTTATAATTATCAATAACCACCACATACATACACAGCGTGCCAGGCACTACAGCCTGAAAGACGTGATCTCTGAGCTAAACAGCTTAGTTTCTATTTTAATCATGCAGTCCCAGGATCTTACTCTCCTTCTTTTTTCTAATAGGGCTAGCTTATTTAAAGCTTGTAGCCTTTTAAATTCTCCTCTCCATGAAATTTTGCTCAAGGCATTTCTTCAGGAATGCAGTAGGCAAAGAAATTTCTTTGAAGAACAACAAAGGTGGTCATTTCCACTGGAGAAGAGCCAGAAAATTAGAAAATTAAAGTACAGAAACAAGAATCTTGTTACTTTGTATTATTAATATAAAAGCACATCGAGATAGTACATACAAAGATAGTTAAACCTATTCACAGAGAGAATAAAAATTCTTGTAGTTTAAAAAGCCATATTCACAAAAATTATATATATTTTTTTTATCAACATCCTGTCTGGCTATTACCTGCCTCTGTTTTATTCTCATTATATTTCATTGAGTATTAATAGTGTGTTATTGACTAAAAAAAAACCCGTAAGGATCTTTTACTTTCTGGGTTCTTTTGTAGGGCCTGTTTATACCCTGAAGCCCCAGCTTATGAGCAGCCTCCCTCTCACTGAGCTTCGCTGATCACCGAACCCTCCACTTTGAAACTGTTAGCCTTTCAGGTCCCCGTGCCCAAAGCATTTCTCACTCTCCAGGTTTTCTACAGCTAGAAAGACATACATAACCTTTCTCAAATCTCAGATGTTTTAACTCAATTTCATTTGGCTCAAATGCCACCAGTGATAAAAACCATAAAAATGCTATTGTTGCAAATGGGTAGACAAGAATCGGGATTAGGGATGGTATCTATTAGGCAGAATTTAATAAAACTTCTTGAAACCAGATCAGCAAAGCACCGTTGGGATATATGATGAAACACAGGGAGGCTTCATGGGTGTAACACTGATGGTCTAAGCCACACTCCACACACACCCCATCACAACAATGTGATTCATTTTAAGTCTGTGTTTAAAAAAAAAAAAACATATTAATTGATATAGAGATTGACAAATAGGCTAAAGGAAAATGACAGATAGCCTGAGCAGACACATGCCTGTAAGGACACTTGATGTATAATAGACATGGCACTTCACATACATAGAGAAAGACAGTCATTGGATGAACGGTGCTGGAACAGTTGGTTGTCCATGTGGAAAATTTGAAATTGAATACCTATCTCACAACAGACACATTAATTCCTAGTGAATTCAGAATTCAAATATGAAAGGCAAAACACTGAAATTTTTTAAAAGAATATCTTTATGGCCCAAGGGGTTGCAGGAGTAAAATTTATTAAACATAGATTGATTGGTAGATTGGACTGTTAAAATTATGAGCTTATCTTCATCAAAGTATGCCATAAGAAAGTGAAAAGACAAGCCACAAAATATACTGAGAGTAAGTACCTGTGATAAGGTAACTGACAAAGTATTGGGATCCTGAAAAATACAAAGAGCCCCATGATTGGTTGAGAAAGCAAACAGCACAATAGTTAAATGGGCAAAATATATGGAGCAAGTACATCTCCAAATATAGCCAATAAATATGACATTGTCAACAAACAAAAAAAGATGCTTTCTGTTAGTTCACAGGAAACTGCAAATCATAGCAATGAGATACCACTTCCTACCCAGTGCATTGGAAAATAACCAAAATGTATAAAAGCAAGTGTTTGAGACAATGTGGAACAGGAACTGTCATTCACCACTAATGGTAGAAAACAACTTGGCATTACCTGGTAAGGTCAAAGATATACATAGTCTATGTGTAACTCATCTATTTTACTCCTAGTGTATAATAGACCCTAGAGAAACTTCTAAAAACAATAACACAAAATTGTATAGCACTGTATAGTTTACAAAGCACTGGTATTGGTATACATAGTTTATAAACTATTTTCAACCCATCTATTTTGGTAGGGATTATTTACTCTACTTCTCACAGAAATTTAATTATTGTCCCAAGGTCACAGCTGGTGAGTGGCACTGACAATCCCCAGTGTAAATCCCCCCCTTCTCCTGGTAACAGCCCCAACTTTTGTCTAGGGCTCTACCCTCCCCACTGTTATGGGGTCTGGATGAAGCTCCATTCCGACGTGGTAAATCAAAGCATCCTAGTGATTGACTGAGGGATCACATAGGACCTATATCTGTCCAATCAGAGCAAAACTTAGGACCACTGGAAAATATTCCTGCCCTTCCATGCTGGTCTGGAGGGTGGGAGATGATGAGAGCAGAGCTGCTGTAAGCTGCCATTTGGAGTCTCGGAATGAAGCAGACAAGCAAAAGGTAGAGCGATGAAGAGAAATTCAGTCTTGATGCCATGTTTACAGTTCTGAGGTACTAAGGCCAGATCTACCCCTAAACATCTAGGTTACCCAAGCAACAAACTCCCTTTATGCTTAAGTGATTTTGAGTTGCCCCTTCTACAACTCACACCTGAAGAATTCTGGGTGATGCAGTGACAAAGCCCCAGCTGGAGCACAGGTGACCCAGCGCCCACTGTTCTTCTGTAGCACAAACTGACACGTTGTGGCTATGGGGTTCCAAGACCTACATGAGAAAATAAAATAGTATTTTGCTTATACTGTGACAAAAATCACTGGAGGCTGGGGTGTCCCCAGCATATTATAGAGAAAGATATTTCTGTCTCCTATTTCTACAGATATATATCTAGTGTGTATCTTATCCAATTCAAGGTCAATCATCTCATAATTGGAGTAGTTTCTTTGCAGAAAATTTCCCTTAACAACATTGTGTAATTATAGATAAATTCATCCAAACCACCAATTGTGTTTAAAGGTGATCAAAGTAGGGGATATATGTTATTATTATGAAACAGATTTAGACTATTTAATTGAACAACAAGGATGAAGTATAGCAGCACTGCAAATAAAATAACCACAGTACAGAGTCCTAAACAACACTCCCTCTCCATACAGGAGAATGGGAGATTGTCAGAGCTGTCACTGGGATGTTCTTGTCTTCTGACAGGCTGACTTATATCCAGCTGGAGCCAGTGAACTAGAACTGAGAGACTCTGGAAACTGTCTCATGCTTGCAAGACCAAGATTCCCAAACTTAGTCTGACAAGTGTGAATATATTTATGAGGACAATGAAGCAGGGCATTCGAAAGCAGGATTTCTCAGGAATTCCAGAATGGTGATCACCAATGCAGGTAATAAAGTCATTCTCAGTCAGAACAAATAGGTCAGGACATCAAAGAATCAGCATGAGATTGTCAACTCTGATGCCAAAATTGCAAAGCATTCCAAGTTGGTCTCCCAAGTCTTCTACTGCTAGTTCTCCTCTCCTCACACCTTCAGGCTTCCTTTCCCATCCCCTTCAGTTACCAGCGGCCCAGTTCCTTTGTCTGTGGAAAGCCCCACAACGAGGCACTCAGTTCAGACACTCTCTGCGGAAGGGCTTACCACTCCAGAATTAAGTCTTTCTGTCTTTCCATCTCACTCATAAATATTTTTATTCCCTCACAGAATCACGAGCTTTGAAGCTATGCAGGGCGAGGTCAGAAGCCAAGCCATGCCATGTACAAACTACAAAACTGGGCAAATTAGTTACTAATCTTAACAATCAATTTCCTCATCAGAAAAATGGAAATAGTGGTTGCCCCTAACTTGTAGAGTTGATGAAAGAATTCAGTGAGATAAAGCATGTAATGCAATTTACCCAGTGGATGGTCCATAGGAAAAGCCCCAGAAACGAGCAATTTTTATTATAGCTACTACTATTAATCATAGTATAAAGATAAGGATGATCAATAAGGTTTAACCATCCTGTGGAAATTTCTCTTATTTTTGAAAAGTAGTTTAATTGCCAATTGACCCTTCTTGGGAAGTACTCATTCATTCACCATTTGCACTTGGTATCCACTCTTTTTGCCTGTGCAGTTTTCTGTGGAACAGATCATGAACTTTTACTGCAGTAAATTTCAATATCCCTTTCTCAGGGGCTCCATCAGCTCTGAAATAAGAAACTCTTCATATACAGCATGTAGCCAACACAAGGGATGCAAAACAATGCCCAGCCCAGAGATCCGATATTGGCAATATACAAGAAGACCTTTTCCCCCCTTTCCTTTGGTGATTTACTTTATGAATAAATTGCTTTTCTGTAAAGGTCACTTTGTTGTTTTAGAACACTTTACACCTGACACAATCCTCTTACAGTAGGCAGTTGCACAAAGGATAATTTAAGCTGTATTTCCTAAGATTTTTATCTGTTACATTATTACAATTCTCCCAGAGAAAAAACAATTCAAGTTGCTGACTAGGTAAGGTGATTTGCCTAAAAATACAAGCTTTATCAAAAAAAACAATAAAAAAACCTATTTTATATATCTTCCACCTTGGTAAGACATAATAGTTAATTACAGTTAATTTTATTGAATACTTGCTGTATGCCAGCGATAAACACCAAGGGTTTTTCTGTGTATCATCTCACTGAGCTCTGACAATTATTTTATGAAGTAAGTTATAATTATTATTTTTTTAATGAGAAAACTAAGGCTTAAGGATCTTAAATAGTTGAGCCAAAGTCACACAACTAACAAGGGATGAGTGGAAGACAACTGAATTCTCCTCCTCACTAATCCAAGCTCATTACTCAGAGTAGCTAGACCAAATTCTTGACCACAAAACCTCCAAAAGGGAATATTAGGAAATGTGAATGAGGATAGCTTTGCAATACTAGGAGAAAATAGGGATGAGCAAGTAACAACATGAGTGAATCTTGAAATAATTATGCTGAAGCCAGATAAAAGAAGAGTACACACTACATTATTCCTTTTACAGGAATCTAGAGTGATAAATTGCAATCTAGAGTGATAAAAAGCAGATGGGGGGGTTGTCTGAGGGCAGGAGCAAGAAGCAGGAACACAAAGCAGCCTGAGGAAATTTGGGAGAATGACAGGTATGCTCATAGTCCTGCATGTGCGGCCGGTTTCACAGATGTATACATATGTCAGAACTTAGCACCTTGTGCACTTCAAATAAGTTATGTCAAATGATTTGTTGTATGTTAACTATATCTCAAAACTGTTAAATAAACACTCAAAACCCGTCACTTTCTAAATATCTTACTACATTTTACTCTATTTAGACTCCAAAGGTTTCTTTACATCTTTTGTCAGCATTGTGGAAATACTCTAGAATGGGGCTTCTTGTCATCTTTTCCCAGGTCCACGTTCAGCAATGTCACTTTAATAGCTTGAAATTGGCCATGGTGGGAGTGTTTACACCATGGAGATCAGCAAAAATCAGGGCTTGAGTTTTCGTTTTGTTGACTGTCTAGACTTAAGAAAGTCATGGAAGAAACGTTAAAAATGCAAATTAAACTTTAAAGTGTGTTGTGCCTATAGCCATTATATTGTGAATAGCATAAAAAATTAAGAAATTATTCTTGCAATATCCAAAACTATTATCTGATTCATCAAGGAAATCACTCACAGCATTGATGAAAGTGTGAAGTTAAACGTATTCTTTGTTGTTACACTTTCTTATGTCTAACTTGTTAACATGAAAATATTAACCAATGTTTATATCAGAACTATATTCATTTGTCAACTGCAGTGGATACAAGAGTTCAACAAAGAATCTATGAAAACACTGTGAGAATCAATTGTTGATATGGAATTTATAATAAAGAGCAATACATATTTTATCATTATTTGTAAATCATGTGCTACACAGTAAGATCTATAGAAAACTTATGTATGTACATACACGCAGTTTTGTTTTATCTTTTTCAGAGAGTCTATACTAAACATGTACCAGCACTATGTCATTTCGATGTCATTATGATGTGGTTTGCAAAACAACCGTTTCATTTCTGGGTGTCCCCTACCCTTCCTTCACCTTAGTTCTTCATTATACAGCCTTATGATCTGGTTTTCTTTATTATGTGGACTGAGGGGGATTTGCTGTTTCTGTTTGTTTTTCTTTTTTCTTTTATTTCTTCATTTTTCCCAATTCCAGAAAAATAAGAAAGGAAGACTCTGGGCTGACCAAATAAATGAGAATCCTTCCTCCTTAGTGAAGGAGGAAGATTACAACCACTTCAATCTGCTCTTTTTCCTCTCTTTCTGCCACATGCATATTTTTGGCATAGTGCATTGGAGCTGACAAGGTGCTTACACACAGCGCTGCTTGCTTTAACACATGGCTACACTCACTTCCATATGCCCCTTTAAGCTGCCTCACTGGAGTCCTGTTGTAAAATCTAGCAAGCTAGAGGCAGTGCAACAAGAAGTACAGGTGTTCATTGTATAACATCAACTGAGCTCAGTGATGACAAGCAAAACCTTGAATCCAAGATTGCCTGACCAAAGAATCATATCAACTCTGATGACAGATAGAAACATTTCATAGGCCCTCCTTCAAGGCCCAGAAAGGCACAAAATGAAAGTACTCATTTGTTGGGATGGCAAAAACGTAGGTGAACTTCACTCTTGTGTTTTGAGTCCTATTAACACCACTGTGATATTGTTTACATAGCTATATAAAAAATTAGGGGGGATTCATTTATATTTAGCATTAACATTTTTATTTGCTTTTTCCTAGTCACCCTAAAGCACAAAGTGCTCGACAAACTTCCTCATATGCACCCCTATTCTACAGTCCTGCTACTCCCACTCCTGCCATCCCTGTGTCCTCCCGCCCTCCAGCCACAGCCGTTCTCCCACCAGCCAGGTAGGACAGCTGCTTCCTGAGCCCACATGCTCTCCACAAGCACGCCCTCCTCCTGCCCCTGATGCAGCCAGACAGACTGCCACTTCCCAGGACTATAGCCGAACCGCCCCTTGTAACCTCCTAACCATGTTTCATTTCTGTGGAAGGGCCTTCCTTCATGCCTTCCTGCAAATGTTTGCACCACCTGGAATGTTCTTCTCCACCACTAACCTTTCTAAACGCCACACAGTGATACTGAGGTATCAATAAGCCAGCTTCCTCTGAAGCCTCAAGGGAACCAATAACCCCTAATTCTTGCACTTCTCCAGGCCCTACCTAACCCTCTACTGTCATGCTCCAGTCATGCTGCCAACCCCAGAGGGGTGAATCTACTCTGCCAGCCTGTGAGACTTTCAAAGGACAAACTCTGATATCAAACTACATTTTCTTGATCCTGGAACAATACCTAGCTCACTTGCATAGCAAATGAGAGCTTTATGCCACAATTAGTTATTTACCTTCATTCAACAAAGAGTTACTATGAACTTAAGTTGTGCCAGATACTAGGGTAAGTGCTATGGATCATATGAAAGAATTAGGCCCAATCCAGGTCCTTAAGGAGCTTGTATATGTGAGTGTGGATGTGTGGTGGGGAGACAGGTGCAGGGCCAAAACTAGAGTGAGGGAAGTGGTGAAGTGTTCACCTGAGGTGCAAATTTTAAGGAGATGCCAAAAAAACTCCGTGTAGCAGTCAGTGTTCTCCAGAGGAAACCAAATGGGATACATACATGTATATGTATATAGAATTGGCTTTCATTATGATAGACACTGTGGAGTCCCAAGATCTGCAGTTGGCAGGCTGGGGACCCAGGAAAGCCAATTGTAGTATTTCAGTCCAAAAGCCAAAAGACTTGAGACCCAAATACAACTAATGCTTCAGTTTGAGTCCAAAAGTAGGAAAAAAAATCAATGTCCCAGCTGAAAGGCAGTCAAGCAAGAGGTGTTCTCCCTTACTACTCATGGGAATGTCAGCTTTCTGTTCTAGCTAGGCCTTCAACTGATTAGATGAGGCCCACCCACAGTAGGGAAGACAATCTGCTTTACTCAGTCTACTGATCCAAATGTTAATCTCACCCAAAAACATACTCCCCGAAATACCCACAGTAATGTTTCACCAAATGTCTGAGCACCCCATGGCCCAATCAAGTTGACACACAAAATTAATGCTCACATGAAGTAATTAAATAATATTTTAATGCACTTTTTAAAAAAAATAAGATTTCATCTAAAAACGTCCATGATGATCAAAATA
This sequence comes from Manis pentadactyla, assembly GCF_030020395.1. Lineage (NCBI taxonomy): Eukaryota > Metazoa > Chordata > Mammalia > Pholidota > Manidae > Manis > Manis pentadactyla. The sequence goes on along the minus strand of NC_080032.1, from coordinate 37,377,546 downwards.
TCAACATTTTAAATAAAGGCAACATCCTTTTCCTTTTGCCTCAGACCCCAATAGGGCTCAGCACTGTACTGTATGAGGGTGTGTGTTGGGATAAGAGGAGAAAAGAGAAGAAGGCAACAAATAAAATGTGACATGCAGGAAGAGCACCTATATCCACCTTCCAGAATCCTAGTAGGGTGCTCCTCACCTAGTTATTCCACCCTGACCCCCACTTGCTCGTCGCCTGTTTGTCTTACCTCAGTAAACAATGCAACCATGGCCCAGCCAGAAACCAGGGAGTTACCTTGTCCACTATCTTCTCTCCAAGGATTTCCCTCCCATTCAATGCCCACATTCCCTCTGCACACTCTGATAAACTCCAGTGGGGTCATCCTAAAGGTTGAGACCTAAAGGTTGAGGGTGTTTTTGGGTGAGATTAACATTTGGATCAGTAGACTGAGCAAAGCAGATTGTCCTCCCTACTGTGGGTGGGCCTCATCCAATCAGTTGAAGGCCTAGCTAGAACAAAAAGCTGACCCTCCCATGAGTAGTAAGGGAGAACACCTATTGCTTGACTGCCTTTCAGCTTGGACAAGGCCTTGGAGAGGCCTGTATGACCAGGTCCCCACCCGCTCCTGCCTGACTAATCTCATCCTTGTGCACTTTTGCCTCAGGGCTTTGCCCTTGCTGCACTCCCTACCCTCAGCCCCTTTCCCTTCCATGCCTGGACAACCCCTACTCAACCCATCACTGGAAGCACAGCCCTGAAACAAAGCCAATAAATCCAATACATAATCCCCTTCAGTGACCATGTATGAACAGTATACAGGCTTCCCTGCACAGTCTCTGTGTAGAGATCATCCTCTTCCAGAAACCTCATTCAACTCTCTCCCATCTCCCTCAACAGAGCTTGGAGCCCCTCCTCTGTCCACTTACAGAGGCCTGCCTGCACACTTCCCATGTGTACTGTATCTGCCTGTTTACTGTCTGACTCCCCAGTAAGTCAAGCAGCCTACAGTCAGGGGCCATGTTAGAATCATTCTTGTAGCCCAGCTTCTGGCACTTTTCTTCCATGTAGTAGATACTCAATAAATGTTTGCCAAGTGAATGAATAAAAGTCCCGTGGCTTATTTATAATCTGGGTGGTTTTTTAAATATAAATTTATAATTATTTATACTCTGGGTGATTAGGAAGTACCAGTTAGCTAACAGGAAATTGCTGTCTTCTGGGGTCATGTACAGTTGGACAAGTTGTGAAATTCACAGCTTTTATGTCTGGGCCCCCAGGGACCCATAGGGAGACTCTACTCCACCTTCTAGATTATCATTCTTTGAGGGTAGGACTCTGCCTTATTCATCCAGTCCTTCACACAATGCCGAGTGTGGTGCTCCATGCCAAGCAGGGTCAGCTGGTTATTAGAAGAATGAATGCATATGCTCAAATTCAAGTGAATTTTTCATAAAGCTGTGGAAGTCAAAGGACTTCCCTTCCTTGTGTTAGGTACATTGTCATCTTTAGAACTTTAGAACAGTGAAGAATAGTCAGAAATGATACCCTTTCTTCACCACCGGCATTCATTCATTCAGTAGCATTTTGTGGGATACCGACAATGTGCCAGACACAGGGTCTGCCTGGACCCTGAGGAGCCATGAGCAAAACAAGGCCCTGCCCTCCTGGAGCTCACCTTCTCGAGAAGAATGGGCGACCAGCCAACTAGCAAAAGAGACAAGTAATATGACGCCAGATAGTAAGAAATGGTGTGAAGAAGATTAATGCCAAGTTAGGGGAGAGAGGAGAACAGGGAACAACTTTAAATAAGATGGGTAGGGCAGGCCTCTGGGAGGGGGTGACAGGTGAGCAGACAGGGAAGAGCGGTGCTTCCCAGCTGAGGGCAGAGCAAGGAAAGGCCTAAATGCAAGAAGGAGCTTGCCTCGCTCGAGGAGGAACAAAGAGGCCAGCAGGAGTAAGGAGAGAGAGGTAGAAAAAATTTCCAGGGCATTCTTGCATTCTGGCCTCCTCTTTCTAGGTCCTGTAGAGACCAGGAAGCCCTTCAGTTAAAAATTACTTCCTTTTTTTTTTTAAGTCACTCCTTACCTCAGGCTACCACTTTATAGCACCATTCAAGGGATTCCTCTTCTTCCTTTTCCCCATGTCTTTACTTGCTAGGCCTTTTTGATATGAAACCCTAGATATTTTTTAAAACAACGCTCTTCATTTCTCCAAACACTATGCGCTTTTTTTTTTTAAAGAACGTGAGGGTGGAGGGGGTTGCTTTTCTCTGTGCCCACTCCTACCCACAATGAGTCTGCTTTTTGCTAATTACAATTTCAAAAATGCCCTTTTCCTGACTTTGCCCCAATTTCTGAGCATCCCCTGTGTGTTGGCTATTGGCAGAATGACCATAAAGCAAGATGGCGAAGGCAAGAAGCAAACGAGAGTTTCAAGATGAAAAATAAGGAGGGGTGAACTGTTACGTCTTTGCTGCTCTAAGCATGTGATGTGAAAAGATAATTTGCCATTGCTCTTTACAGAGAGAGCCTGGTTAAGTATTAATAAAACTTTTCATTTTAATAGGGGTTCCTTTTGTTCCTTGTTAACCAAGTCAAATTTGAAAACAGCATGTCTTCTCTTATTTTAGAAGGCACTTACAGGCTAAGGATTATATCGAAGGCTCCTTTGTCCTCTAGAAAATAAGCCCTGCACAATTTTTCCTAACATAGAATACTGAGCAGTCTGGTAATGTGAAATACTCCATGATCAGATGGGTTACATGGAGAATATTCTTTCCTCGATATGGACCAAGTCATAACAGTAGAAACACCCAAGTCCATTTCACTTGAATCCTACGATATTATTTCTCTCTCCCTCACTCCAAATTCCCAGAAAATGATTTTTCACTGTAGGTTGAAACAAGAGCCACATTCAGATTAGAGCCTCTGAAGTATCAAGGATAAAGTGCACTTAATGACCTTGTAAACTGTGGTTAAAACACTAATCAGTCTTGTATAAAACCTTGATAAGAGGTGATAAAACTATGAACACACCTCTCCCTCTCCTAGCCTATTCTAAGTGAAAAATGTGTAGTTTGGAATTTGGGAGATCAGAGAGAGAAGAAAGGTGTATATATTTTTAAAAAGTTCCCATGGTATCATGGTGACCCTCATGGTTAAGACATTCTCTCCTCCTCCTTCTGTTTATTGTTCCTCTGTTCTGTGGCTATATTTCTATTTATCTATTTTCTTTTCACTTACAGATGTGTTACCTTTTTATCCCCTGCCTTACCACCTCAAAATTTGAGGAGGTATTGTTTCTTTCTCCCCTCGTCCTTCTGACTGATCATTTTCCTCTCTCTTCTCTTACCTGTTAGTCCTTCTCTTACAACAGATCACAAACAGATCTCAAGTTTATTTTAAAAGTTACTGTATCTCTGAAATTAAGTTTATGGTCCCCATTCTTCACTGTAAAATCTGAGTTTGCAGGAGGAGAAAGAACTAACATTTATTGAACACTTTAGCGCCAGACATTATGCAAGGTGCGTTGCCGACATAAATTTATTTAATCATGTTAACGGCCTGTAGTAAATTAAATTTTTGTTCAGACATATCCATCCTTCCCCCTCACTTCCACAGGAAGCGTATAATTCCTGCTCCAGTGAAGTCGGGTTCGCCTCTATGAGTCCCTTTGGCTCCAAACTGAGCAGGGTGCACTTCCCCTCCCTGTGGCTTTGGTCTCAGGCACGTAACAAGCTCTGGCCAGCAGGGTGTTCGTACATGTAATACAAGCAGAGACTTGAAACACAGGGGAAAGCATTCTCAGGCAGCCCTCTGGTCCCAGGAGGAAGACGAGGACAAAACTGCTCCAAACTACATTAGCTGCCTCTCAGCTGACTCCGGTGCTCCATAGATGTCTGACCTAAATAAAGATACATTATATTATGCCACTGAGATTTTGTGACTTTTAGTATACAGCAACAGCTGACCAATCCACAATCCTATGAGGTATATAGTGCCATCCCTGTTTAACCAAAATGGAAACAGTACAATACAAGCCCTTAGAATACCTCAGAGCCAAGACTCACACTAAGTGTCTGATCTAAAATCCAGTGCTTTTACTGAACAATGTAAATTTGATTTTATATTTCACTTAGATCAATAACCCTTCCTAGAAAGTGTCTTTTTTCCCTTGCCCAGAAATTTGATTTCCTAGAATCATATTTCTCCTTTATTCCGTGAGTCTCAGTGTAGCCTACTGATAGCAAGAATAAAAACAGAATAACTGATTGTTCCAGAATTGTAATTTTTATACATAAATAACTTGTTTGTTAAGCTCAGAATTGGCCAGATATGAAGAGCAAGTGCTAGGTGCAAGTATATGGTAGATAATCATTTCCTCCCCATCTCCAGCCTAGAGGAGAGGCAGTGCATGTATTCAGAGTGGTGGGACCTGATAACACAGTTCTCAGCACTCGGCAGGAATTGGTGGCATTACTGCTGAGTCACTTGTCATTATTTTTCAGAACTGATAGCACTGAAAAGAAATACCTGAAAAATGAGGAAACAGGACCCATTATTTTTATTATTATGATTAAGTTCAGTGCCCATTCTTTTTAAAAGGCCAGAAGATTCCCCTGGCCATTTGAGATTGATTAGTATCTGTGAAGGTACTAGAAAAAAATAGTCGATCTAAAATGGTGCTGTAGTCAGTACAACCAGCAGCCAGAAAGGTAACCACTTTGCTAGCTTAACCCTCTACGGTAAATCATTAAATATATAAATATAGCCAATACATAAATATAACCAATGGTGGTTGTAAAGTTGATAGGAAATACTTTTGGTTTTTGTTTTTTTTTTAAATAAATCCATCTTTGGAATACAATTCATTATTTCTCAGCCTGGGCACTATTGACATCTCGGCTCAGATAATGCTTTCCTACATGGGCTGTCCTGCGCATTAAAGAGGTTCTACATATACCCTGGGCTCTACCCACTGAACATCAATGTCTCCAGACATTGCTAAATGTCCCCTGGGAGTCTAAAAATTGCCTCTGCTTGAGAACCACTGGGAAACATAAATACTTCCCTAATCGCATGTGTTTGGTACAACAAACTACAATGCCATCTGCTTTCTTTCAGCTTTATCAGCCTGAGTATGCACGCAGCAGGCCTTGCCCGCGCTGTATTACAGAGACCATCAACCCCCCTCAAAGCCCCAGTGTCTCACCCAGTTCCTGCTGGGAACCAGCAGGGGTTGTCCCGCAGGCATTCCTGGAGCAGTCTTCAGCTACTGTTAGCACATGGTGCTTGCCATTCTCCCCTGCTCAGCCCCAGCCTGCTCCCCAGCCTCACCCTGGGCATCTGCCACCTGGTCAGCCATTTGAGGATGCTTCCCTATATCAGTACTGCCAGCATCTACCAGGATGTCTGTGCTTCCTCCAGAAGTGTTCAAAGACACCATTCCTGGAGATGGCAGACTGACCTGCCTTCCCTAAAGCCCTCCCTGCACCGGAATCTTTCTGGGCTCCCTGTAGAAGGGGCTCTGTGTGCCGTGCTGCAGCACCTGGACAGCAAAAGAATACTGTTTGTGCCTTGCTTCCCCACTCCCATCTCACAGGATCTGTCAGGAAAAAAATCCTGTGGACTCAAAAGTTCTCAAATCCTTAGATCAGTGCTTCTCAAATGTAAGGGGACTAAGAATCACCAGGGAGAGCCTGTGAGCATGCAGACCTTAATTCAGGAGATCGGGAGATGGCCTGAGATTTGGCTTTTCTTACAAGTCCCAAGTGAGGTTGGCCCTGTGCTATACTTTAAGCAGCAAAGTTTTAGCAGATGTCAGGCTCACCTGGGGTGCTGATTCCTAGGCCCTACCACCGGGAATTCTGATTCAGAGGGTCTAAGTGGAACTCAGGCATCTATGTTTTTCAACATCTTTCCCCGGATAGTTTAGAGTCCACACTTTGAGGAACACAGCACTGCTGTAGCCCTTATCTTTGTACATTCCCAGAAGCGGAGGCCAATCCATGGAGCCATGAGGCTGATTTCACAGAAATATCCTCTTCCTGGTTATAAGATCTCTTGCTAGAGGCAAATCACCTCATGCCATTACCTGTCTGGCGGCACCCACAGGTCATCAGATGTGCCCAAGTAAGTTCAAGACCCCAGCAGCTAACCCAGGTTGGAAGTCCGCTGGACCCCCAGCAGACTGGAACAGAAGAAAGTTTGGATGTTCTTCCAGGGTAGGGTACACGGAGAGCCTTTTCTAAAAGAGGCACAATCGCTAACCTTATAAAAAGTATGTGCATAATTCAGTCATCTAGAAATGCGGAGTTGGAAAATTCTGGGCCTGAGGACCTTGGGTCACAGTTCTGCCTGCCTCTGGAGCCTTTTAGATGAGCGTTTCCATCAGACACAGAAAGCTAAAGATGTCTACTGCCTGGACCCCCTTCCAATGTCTCAGAGTTTCAAAGCCAAAAACATCTTTTGACTATTTATGGCAAGAAAGAAAGTTTGGAAGAACCTTCCTAGGTTAAAATCCACAAAGGCCTCCCTCTCTGGTGTTGGCCAACAGGATTCCCTGCCAGTACCCTGTCCCACAAAGAGTACACTTGCCCATCAAAACAGGCATGATACATCAAGGGAGAAGCAGAAAAGTTCCAGCAAAAAAGAGGCTCCAGGGTTCTAGAAAGTAGAGCAGTTATATGACACACTTATTTAAAAGGGACCCCTAGGATTGACAGTAGAAGTCAACAAGACTGGAGGTGAATGTGAGGAACATGTGAGACCTGACTATGTAACAGGCACCCTGCAAGCATCACCTTGTAACACCTTCCCAAGGAAAACAAGTCATCATGCCCACTTTGTGGATGAAGACATGGAATTCAAAGAACTTGAATGCAAAAGAAAAGGAATCTGGGTTCCTGACCCAAGGAAGTGGCCCTAGAATCCCTGTGCTGTTTACACCAAAATGTCCATCTTATTTAAGCCACTTGTTATTTGGGGTCTTTCTATGGCAGTAGCTGAAACCTATAAAGTAACTATTATAACCATTTCAATACCCAAAATTGCTAGGATAAATATCATTTAAGTAGCACAGTTTAGAAGATTTCATATCATTTTTCTGGATGTTTTCCATGATGGCATTTTGCATATGAATTTACAAAGAGAATGTTCACTGCTTTGACCCTGGTGCGTCTCTAAGCTCACCTCCACTCCCCTGTTACCAGCTAACACACATAATGGCCCCTATCAAGCTTCTCCTTAAGTACAGTATATGAAGCAAAGCCCTAACGGATTGGGCAGAACCAGGCTCAATCTACCCGGAAAGGAAATGTCATTTTCTTTCATCATAGACTTGTGAAAAAGCCTATCATATCACTATCCTTCTTTAGGAAAACTGTATTACAAAGGATGAACTACTTAAGCCAAAGCAGATCAATAAATACACCAATGTGGTTCATCACCATTCCAATTTTCTCTGGTTCTAACTTTAAAATAGGTAGCCATCTCACTGCATGCTATTTTTATAAGAAGAAATTAGTCAACATTTTACATTTTAGGTTATGATCCACCCTCCTAATCTCTTAAGAAATATGAGTACAATGACTACATAACCCAGATCTTCCAGGGTCAACACAATTTCAAATGTTTTTCAATTGTCATATGTGGGTCCTGGTCTGTGGTTCACCTCTGTGTCCAAAAATGCGTTCTTATATTTCCCATTTAAAGTAATGACATGCAGATTCCCCCAATCTGAAAATTTGCTATCTCACACTTTCCCTGGAATGGATTTGATTCGAATGACCTGAATGTTTCCCAAAGCTTCCCTCACTCTCTATTCTGTCTTTCCCTCAAATTCTCAAGGGCTTTGATCAATTTCTATTTTGTCAGATTCCTATTATTTACAAAAGCCTTATTATGAGAGTTGCCTGCTTTTGCTTTTGTACGTATGTACATTTGTATACATCTATCCTCTTTGAAAACAGGGACCCCATGGCATTTGCTTATGTATGCGTACGCCTAACACATAGATGGGAACACAATGTATGTTCAATAATCATAGATTTTAAGTTAATAAAAATAGGTAAGTATGGTTTTGCTCATAGATTAGTATAAAAGCGAAATTTCTGGGCATGTGAGAAAGTTGGGTCTATTTAGGATGGATCACTCAAGCTCCACGAGTGGCTCAGCAAGGAGGGGGCATCGTGCTAACGGGTCAGATGAAAAGGAGCCCATGACAAATGTTACCTTCATCCAATTTCGTCTAGAGCTCATTGTGCCCACAGCAATCACAGGGAGCTAAATTTAACAGCAAGAAGTGAGGTCAAGGGCCAAGGGCAGGCCTAGTGGAATTAGAATTAAATAAATTCTAAAGTTGAAGAATGAAGAACAAATGCTTCACTGCTGCACTCTAAGAACAACCTCAAGAAAAATAAGTTCCACTAATTTAAAGAACCAGAAATATGGTTCAGAAGAGAGATTGTCTACCCTCTCTATAAAAAGCTAATTGCTAGACACTCTTGTTGGCCAATGATGAGAGATGTGATCATGGCATAAGTTTCTTTTCAGGGCACATGTTTTCCTGGGGCTTATACCAGGGAACTGGGGCCTTTGAAAGGAATACTTAACAAATTAAATCAGGCAAAAAAATTGCAAGGGTACTCAAATAGACTCATTTTTTATTTTGATCCTCTAGCAGAGGGAATATGGGGGAAGGGGCAGATCTCTTCAAGTGATCTGAGTGATCTTGGAACTGGGCCCTCAAACTACAGCACCCACATCCATCAATCTGAGTTCACCTCCAGGCAGACAAAACTCACCCAAGAAAGTTTGTTTTCCAGAGTTTAAAAGAGGTCTATAGTTTGCATATTTTTTGACTTATACAAGAAATCCGGATGCTTCTTCCCCCAAGTTCCGATTTTTGATCTGCGATTTTTATTTTTGCCTTGGTTGACAAAAGATAGTACATCCTTTCTTGGCGTTCTGCACCCCCAACTTAGTCACCAGAAGCAGATGGCTCGGAACATGTGATCAAACTTATTTTTTTAATGACTTTTTTTTTCAAAGTCAATACATCAATACATGAAAGCAAGCAGTCTGGTAGCCTAAAATAATAAGCACCACAAAAACTTCCTCTGTTTGAAGTGAAAACTGCTCTTGTGCACTCCCTCCAACTCCAAACGCTCAGCTGCTCCATGCAGGCTGCGAAAGTTCTCTTTCCTTTGTTCACGCTGTTCATTAACTGAGGCCATAACTGTTTCTGATTCTGCTCTCATATAAACAACCATCCCTTCACAGTGGCAGTACACAGATGTGTGCAGATTATGGACTGGGATTTTATGACTACATGTAGCCACTACTGTGTTCTCTTTTCCTTTAAAGTAACTACCATCAGCTACTCGTGGCTATTCAAGTTCTTGATGCTGTTACCCACTCAGCTTAATTAAGTCCTTTGTTGATATAAATAAGGTTTTAGTTACCTGAGCTCAGCAAAAAGAAAAGTGTTTGTTAGAGTTCTTTAGGTACAAATGAGAGAAACACAATCTGATGAGCTCAAGCTCACGGAGGGGGCCTTTACTGGGAGGCTGTGCAGCATCTCAAAGGCCTGGAGGACATCGAGGTAACAAGGCATATGACCTTAGCAGAGAAAGAGCCCCAGAATTACAAAACCAGGAGGATGCATTCAGCAGGGGTGTCTTCCACATTTTCTCTCCACAAACCAGCTTTGTCTGCTGCATAAGAGCTGCAACTTCACTCAAGAGACAGATTCTCCTTTCGGTCTCAATCCCAAATGCCCAGGAAACTGGCTACTTGGAAACTGATAATCAGCTCTGATCCAGGTGCCCATAGCCAGAGATTGGCTCACACAGAATATCCATGATGGCTGGACATCAGGATGGGAGTCATTCCTGAGAAACGGGGAGTCTCAGTCTCAACTGATCAGGCATCTCCAAAACAGTCCACCAAAAATAGCACCTTAAAAAAAAAACACACCAAAAAATCTAAACACTTCATGACCCTGCAGAAGGTACCCAGTTGCAAGTTTGGCAGCTGTGGTGAAAAATGAGGACTGCTTTAGGTCAGTGTCCTGCATGATTCCCAAAGGGAACAGCCACCCTCCCAGCTTGTCGTAAGACAATAATGGGAATTTGGGACAGCTTTCTAGTTCCTCTTGAACCTTATTTTCATAATGTAAATGGATTTGCTATTTAGTTGGAAATACTGTGATTTTCCACAGTGCCAAACAAATCCATATTTTAATAGAAGTACCAAAATCCATTTAGAGCCTAACAGATATGACTTATGAACATGTGCTGTTACATTTTTATTTCCCTCGAATTTCAAAAAAATGGAGTGTGATCAGGGTGTCTCAGTTTGTAAATGTAACAAAGATGATATTTTTGGGATTTTTTTCTCCCAAGTAGTTCATTTCTGTCTACATCCTTTTCTCTCCAAGCAGTTAGGCCATTTTAAGGTTGCCCTGAAGGAAAGGACCAGCTCTGATAGAAAGCTGAAACAATGACGTTCTCCTGGCTTGGTTTCCAAAATCCTAGGCTCCGTTCTGAAGGATGAGAGGACAGATGGAGACCATCTTCAGCAAAGACAGAGAAATTCCATGGCTGAGAACAGGGGAGGAATGGGAGCAGATTGTTAGGTTCCCAGCAACTAGGACTAGGGTTTCCCTCGGAGTTGGAAAATTCTTCTTGGTCAGGTTAAAAGGAGAACTATGGGGAACAAATCAATTATTTGGAAAATAGCAAGTCCTCAAGACTGTATCCTTGTACATTTTTTCCTGCTCAGATCTCCCAGTTGGTACCAAAACTTAAGCTAGATTTGTAGGACCAGGGGATGGATACCTGCTCTCTGCTGCTCACATGAATGGGACCTCTGTGGTGGCCCTGCCCCAGGCAGAGACCCAGGGAGAGTCCTGTGTACCTAGGCAGGAGGAGGTTTGGTCCTGCCGGGCCTCTGAGAGTCCACCATAACACAGAAGTAGCTGAATGACTCCCATACTCCAAAACCCAGCACATAAGTAGTGAAGCAAGCCATGGAAGTGACATCTCTGTGACCATTTGCATGGATTGACTTCTGAGACAGAATGACGAACATTTTATTGGAAGTCTGCACAGATAGATAACTCAAAGACCAGATGCTCTCCAGCTGTGTTTTGATAATACATAAGCCCCCAGGATTTAGATACAATCTTGAAAATGATGAAGACTGGTAATTCTGAATTAAATGACATTAAGTTTCAGCCACTCAGCTGAATGGGGGCTCAAAGTAGAATTAAGTTGCATTATAGGAAATAAAGTTACATTTCATGCATATCTCTATTTCTGAACTGAGATATCCATCCACTAAATAAATATGTAGGAAAAAAAGAAAACCCAAGAAGCAGTCTCAGCAGATTCCCTAGAAAGTCATACAGTGCCATTCAGGATCATAGGAGCTTTTCTTATTTTCCAGCAAGTATTCACTTTCTCTTCCTCACCTCGGTGGAAGTGCTCTGGCCCACTGACATTAGGTGTAGATAATGGAATACTGGTAGACATGATTCAAGTAAAAGCAAAGGCATTTAAAAATATTCTTTCACAATTTCACTTGATCCTTGTGCTTTTGCACTTCGTCGTGGAGAAAACTCCCCATGTAGCACTTGTCCCAGAATAAAATGGTGCATGGAGTAGACCAGAATCCAACCCATATCCCAAAGCAGAGTCATGCCTGCTGACTCCCAATCCAGTGTCAGAGCTGCAGGTGGCCATGTCCTCTCTCCCTGCACTGACAATGCCTGTTGACAGCATGAGAACATGAAGCAAACACTCAGAGGGAAACAAAGGGTACAAAACAGAGGCAGTGATTTCTGAATGTTTTCAAATCTTGCTTCTCATACCCAATCTTCCTGGCAATATTATACCTCACCACATACCCAATCTTCCTGGCAATATTAGCCAATAAATTCCCCCTTCTGCTTAAACAAGTGCAAGTTTAGTTTTTGTCCCTGGAAACTAAGAATCCTGACAAATAATTTTCTGATTTTACTTCTACTGCTGTGGCCATAGTCAACTGACTCTTCTTTCTCTTTCCATCACAGCTTCCACCCTTAGCACCATCTGAGTGTTACCTCTCTGTGTTCTGCTTCTCTCCTCTTACTGCGTGTCTATGTGTGTCTCATATTCCAACACCCTCAAAGAAGCCAGCCATGGACCAGGATAGATCCAGGCCACCTAAAAGATTGCTGATCTTTGGCTATTTTTGAACCTGGATTCCATCACAATTCCAGTCAGGGATGTCTTGGATGGTGGGGGGTGGAGGTACAAAGTGTAATGTCTCATGTGTAAAGACCTCTGCAGAAAGGGATTATGGGCATGGCAGGTACTCAGCCTTCTCAGAAAGGAACAATATAACCAACCAATACCTTTCTTGGCTTGTCCTCTTGTTGCTGCTCTTATTGATCCACGTTATAGCTCCCTGTCTATTGTACAGAAGATGGAAGGTTAAGTAGAAATGAAAGCAGACACAATTTTCTATTTGGAGGATAATATGGAATGGGGAGTTTGGGGCAAAATAATTGGTCATGAGTTCTAACAATGCAATTAAGAGAAGCTTCTTATTAGCCTCCAATTCTTTCATTTTCTAAGCTCTTCCTGGTACTATTTATCTCTCTCGCATTTAAGTGAATTCTCCATCTAATAGTTTTCACTTCTAATATTTTCTCCCAGATAAAACGTTGGCAATCAGATCATTCATTCACTCATTTATTCAGCACTTAATTATTTATTTATTATTAAAGCACAATTCACTTTGGTTTTTCAACCATTTCCAATGCTGTTCATGATAATTTAACCAATCATATCTTTTTCTTCAACTTTTTGTATTGAAACATGCCAAACACACAAAAAAGTTGCAAGAGTAATCGAATGAATACCTATCTGCCCTTCACTTAGGTTCACCAGTTAACTTTGACTGGTTGGAGTATTGCTTACACTGTGTCCAACTGGGGTCCTAAAAGTGAAGCAGACAAAGCAATTGTCCCAGAGGAGCTCAAGGCCTAGTACAGCAGCTCTGAATCATAAGAGCAGGTCTCACAGCAGACTGCACCAAGGATCTCTGATTCCATGGGTCTGTGGTGGAGCGCAGGGAACAGAGTTGATAATAAACTCTGCAGATGACTGTAAAGCCAGGTTTGAGGCCACAGAAGAGAGAACAAAGAAAGGAGAAGGTGCCATGCTGAATTTAAGACATGAAGATGTTCCGTGAAAACAGAGGACAGAACAGGATTGCAAGGCTCACACGGGGCAAATTGAAATTTTCAGACAGAGCTAGCTGAGGTTATGACAGCTGTCATCAGGTCAGGTTCTAAAACCTCCATTTATCCACTCTGGTATCCTCCTCTTAGGGGAAGTGTAATAATAGGTGTGTATTGTGTACTCAAATTCCCTTAGTTCTAGGAAATTTCTAGACCATTGATCAAAAGACTCTCATTTGTTGAAAAGGATTAATGTGTTTCCCTTTTCATTTCATAGGGCTGGGTTGTAAATCAAAGAAAAGAAAGTTTGTGAATGTCCTTTGTTGTCTGGCAGGTGATTTATACACATACAATAAATTTTATCACCCTCAGCCTGTGGAGCCATTTTCACATTCACACCATCCACACAAGTCTGAGTGCTACTTCTCCCCGGGTAACTGTATCACAGAATGTGTGAAAAAGCAAAGTTTTTATTAAACTCACTTTGGACAAAGCCAGCAACTAATAGTCATGCAATAAAGTTTTATTGACTAATTAATTGATAGGCTTTTTCCAATTACATTAATCTTCCGTGGAGATGAAATGGAGTTCTTTGACGTATTTCTGGTCTTAGACCATTTCCCCTACTGAATATATGATCTCACAGTAACAAGGAGATATTGATTCTTTCTCAGAGAAGATATAAAATCACCCTGAGGTGAATTGCCTGAATTTCCTTATTTCGTATGTACAGAGCTGAAGCTCCTGGTAAACCACTGATTTGCAGATTAGATTATCTCCATTGCTTTGTTTCCTGGTTCTTCAAGTCCCTCAGTGTGGATGAATAATCAGATTCGTTCTGATTATTTTTTTGAGCTGAGCGAGCCCCTCCTGGTGAAAGTTGCTGCTACTATCTTGCCCCACAGCGTTTCAGCGTAAACCTGTCATCAATAAGCCTGCGTGGGATCTCTAACCGGTTTGCTTGACTTCTTTTGTTTCTTGTTAAGTATCCTCAGAAGGGGGACACATATTGGAAGCCTGCTGTGTGTGATTAAGAGATAATTGCAGTTGTCTCTGCATTTTGTCCTGCTATACCATTAGCTTATTTGCAAGTGATGCCTAAATGTGGTTACGATGACGATTTTGAATATGAATACAAAATACATTTTGAAGGATAATTTGCATGATCATTTGAAAGAGCATTTTGCCTTGTTTTGTTATAATATGGTACATTTTAGCTTGGTGTTTTAAAATTAAACTTGAAGTCTTTTTAATTAAGCTGATTTGCTTTGGTTTCCAGGAGCCATTACCACATAGTTTGTCCTATTGCATACAGCATGGAAGATTCTTTTATAGCCATAACTTGCCTTCCTTGGAGACATGTAATGCAACCGTTGGACAACTGAATATGAGTAAATGCATTATAGAACAGTGAATAATGATTCCCAATGAATTTTGGAGCAAGCCCATTCAATTTCATTTACATTAGCTAGATGAAGAAATTGTCTGGTATTATTCTGAGTGTGACATTTCACTGTTCTACTATATGATGAATGCTAGTGAGTTATTTATGGAGGAAAAATAAATTCCTATAACAATATGCTGAAAACCTTGTTCATTGCACTGAATAGTGGATGGATAAGTCAAAGAATAGAAAACAAAATTTGGGGAGTTGCTTGAAGCTAAATAATGCATCCAATTCCTCTCTCATTCTTGTTTTCTCCATTGAATTTTCTGCCATTTATGTTTGGATTGGGCTTCTTCCAGTAAGGTTTATAAAGGTCTCTAGTCAGTTCTAAAGGGTAAGACTGAGTGGTGCATGCCAATACATACCCCTGATGCTGATGTGCATTTGGTGAAAGCGTGTTGTTTTCTAATGGACCCAGGAAGAGATGTTGCGATCTCTTCACTTAGGCTCGTGACATGAGTAGAGGAAGGTGAAATATTGACAAGATACCTGCGAAGAAATTCAGTTTGCATTGAACACAACTGTATCAACTTATCCCCTAATAGCACTCATCTGAGTAAGGCTTTTCTTTTTTTTTTTAACTTTTAGTGATGGCTAAAAGGGAGCTAATGGCACGTACCTTTAATAAAAAAGGCAGAAATTTATTTGCTGTTTTGCAATAATTATACCCTTCATTATGGTAATGGTTACCATAAATAGCATACTTTTAGAATTGTCATTATTATCAAATATTTATCAAGTCCTCCTTCATTGCATGCATAGATTATAGAGATTTATAGAGTTGATTAGAAACAGCCATTGTTCTCAATAGTTTATAATCTAAAAACAGAGATGATTCAGAAGAACATAAAACACACTGGTTTCTTAAAACTTACGATGGCATATCTATCATTCTGTTTTTCTCATCTCTCAGTATCCTTCTAGTCTATCTTAAATGGGTTCTCCCAAAGTCTCCAAGACACAACTTTGGGTGCAAGTAGTTTATCTGGGATGATCATTGGAAGCTCCTGAGAGAATAGGGAAGTGAGATGGGAGGGCAGGAAAGCCAATGAAGATGTTAATGAGTATGTTACTGCTGAGGGCAACAGGGGATCCATCCTGGGGGAACCCACTGAGCACCGAGGTGGAGCACATCTCCCAAAGGGGTAAGGAAACATGAACATTTATCCTCCAGCTCCTGCCCCTACATGATTGAGGGTTGCTATTTGGGCATTAAATCCCAGCATTGTGGGCACAATCCCAGGCCCAGCACAATTCCATTGGCTGAGAGACATGGGAGGAAGCTGCTTAGCAAGTAGAAGAATTCTCTACTGAAGCTGAAGGTAGCCTCCATGAGTGGCCAAGGGGAGGTGAGTGGAGCATGTATAGTATCTGCTTCATCCTCTTTTTCCATTTGGGTGAAAATTAGTCCTGGTCTAAAGCCATCATCAGAATACCTAAGACTCAAAAAAAATTTTACCACTATTTTAATGCAACATATACTTCATTTGTACTAACAATTATGAGTATCTAATTTAGTCTTTAATAACCTATCCTGATTCTGAATAGCCTAGATATTAGCACCCATATCTGGATCTTTTTTTTAATCACAAGTGTAGTACGTTGGTATTTTTTCCTTGTCATCATTTTTTCTTCTTATAGAGCAATAAGCACCTAAGAAAAGAAATTATCCATCTTACATAAGACAATTATCTCAAAAGAATCAAAGTGAAATCTGTGCTAACCAAAATAGTAGATACTTCAATGTCACCAAGCAATTGCATATTACATTTCTGAGGCTATATCCATGCCAAAAGGTTTGATCAAATTCAATTTTAAAAGACTAAATTCAATAGAATCTATTTTTAGAGTACATCTTCATGACAGCGAATAGCCAGTTTGGAGGTTTTCCCCAATTTCTGAAAAGACTTCAGAGGTGAACCAAAGATACAGGACATCTCAAACAGGCAGGGGCAAGTCAGGACTGGGTAAAACCAGAGAATAGGCAGCAGCAGCATGCCTTCTGGAAATGAAGCAGGACAACAACGCAAGTCAATACAAGCAAACAAATACGATGGTGTTTTACAGGCACTTCAAAGGAAACTGTCAGGGCATTGGAGTCAGGGTATGGGAATGAGGTAGAAAGGCCAATCAAGACAAAGCTGTCTCATCACAGAGTTCCAGCAGGAAGTACAAGGCACACTGAGACTGAGTAATTTGAGGAGAGTTTAAGAAATGGATTAGTTACCAAAGTGTGGGCAGGATTAGGGAAACCACAATGGGTAGTGTAGTATTCAGGGCTAGTAACAGCTGGGAGGAAATTCAGAGCCTAAAGGGACAGGGAGCAAGAGAAGTTACCAGAAATCAGAGAGAGAGAACTGTGAGGAGAGGGCCACCGGGCAGGGGCCGTGTTAGTGTGTCCACACAGGTGACCCCACAGAGGATGCCAGGGAAATAAATGTCCCAACCTCACCTGCCAGGACTCACCATTGGTCAACCCCCACCAGCAGCCAGCGGGCAGGGACAGGTAGATGTCCCCATCCAGGTCAACCACCTGGAGCAGAGGACATGGCGGAGAGCAGACCTAGAGGGCAAAAGGATGTCGAGTTCCACCTTATGTGAGAAAAGCTTGCTTACTTTATAGGCAACCTGTTGAGAGAGATCTGCATATTCCTGCATCCTTGCATATTTCCTCTCTTTCTGAACTGTACTGACAAGAATTTGAGAGAAGGCACATAGGAGTTCACCATCCCCATTAGACAGTAGGGTGTCCCCTAATGCCATGTGAGAGAATGCTCAGTCACTCTACCAGTAGAGTCTAAAATGTCACGATCCCATTTATAATCCTAAAAAGGATGTGTAGCTCCCTGAGTTCCATTAATCTGTGACAGACTCAGAGAGAAGAGCCCCCATAATCATAAATTAGCAGTAACCCCCCTGCACACCTGGACATTTGCAGAACATGACCTTGTGCTTCAGAAGCTTTAGGAGTCTCCACGGTGCTCCTCAGCATAATTGCATTAGGCAGATAGTAACTGCTTATAAAGCCCTTGGGAGAATGAATGATGTTCTGTAACACAGCTCTGTCTCAAGTTAAATAAATTTTAAAAAAGGAAAAAAACATGTAAATGAAAGACACCGAGTTCTCCCATTTCCAGAGCTTTGTATCCCTGGCTGCCTTAGCACACAGTTGTGAGATGATGGAGAATAGTTGGCTCAGATGGGTTCTCCCCATCTTTGATGGTTTGTAGCCACTTTACTCAAAGTGGCTTAAGAAAATCCTGTATAAATGTGCACCAGGTATTGCTAAGCCTCCAAGAGGCAGTGAAACTTGGACTGTGACGGCAATTTCCCTTGCTTGAGAGGAATTCTGCTAGATAAGAAATTGAGCACTCCTCTCTCCTCTGCCATATGGTGCTGCAGTATAATTTAAATTCAAAAAGCCAAATTTCATAGCCTGAGAATTGCAGTTGGTAGACACTCCTAATCACTTTGCTGATAGAAGTAGGTACAGAGAAGCATAATAATTTAAGTGAAAACTATGCTTTTGGAATCTGATAGGAAAACCTCCGAACTTAATGTTTTGTATCTTCTGCTTCAAAGGAAAGTTATCCAGAAAGGAGATGCCAAGGGAACAGGCTAGGCAAATTGATACTATTAGCAAAGTTACTTTTTAAAAAAAGCTGTAGTGCTAACCAACTGTTTGGAACCTTTTAAAATGAGACCTATTATGGCAGGATTTTCAGATCGACAGAAAGAAGTCCGCTAGGCTCTAATTCCCACAGGTACTGTTAATGTTAATAAAAGTCGTTATTGAGAAATAGGAGGTGAGTATTTGGCCATACTATTTGACAGAGTTTTTACTCTATAGTAAAAGAATTTCAAGAAGCATTTGCTAAAGGTAAGTAAATATACCTAGAATAGGTAGGGCTAAGAATTCCAACTTATGAGACTCCGTAGAGACTAACAAGCCAACAGATTTTTACATTTTTAATAAAATCCAAGAAGGCAAGTTCTAAGAAACACAAGCACTTCCCTCTCCTTTAGGCTGAAAGGAAATGGAGCATAGAGATGCATTATTTGACCATTAGGAGACCCAACAGAAAACTCAGTTGCCATTCTGAGAAACTGCAAAGGAAAGGAGAGCCTGAGAAGATAAAAAATAAAGAAGACCTTTTGTTATTTGGGAGGTTCCCTTTCCATACCAATCACAATTTTTCAGTTGAAAAAAGAAGATGGAAGGAAGGAAGAAGAGAGGGAATACAAGAGGGAAGGAAAGAAGGAAGGAAAGTTTTTAGCTTAAGTAACAGGGATAGTTGGCTTCAGGTGCACCTTGATTCTGAGGTGCAGAGCTATCACTGGGGCAAAACTGATTTATTTTCATTTTTCAACTCCACTCCTTCAGGATAGGCTCTACACTTAGTCTGGCTTTCTTTTTGTGGAAACTGTCCTCCCAAAGCTGTTTTCCCTTTAACTCATTTCTAATAAAGCCTCTAATTTGTGACACAAAGCCTCCTAAGATAAACACTACATTTCCATACCTCTATTGCAGCTAAGTGTAACAGTGTGGGTCAGTTCTGGCCAAAGGGGTACAAAGTGCCATGAGCAATTTCCAGGAAGTATACTTGAAGGATCTCTCTTCACCTCTTCCTCTTTCCTACAGTCTGGGAGTTCATGTAGCCATCTGGGACCACCAGGTAGAGGCATGTTATCAAGGATGACAGAGCAAAAGAGAAAGAAACCATTCTCTGGTGACTTCGGAGGCACCACACAGCCCTAAATTGCTTATTTTCAGACTTCATTTATGTGAGAAAAAATACATGTCTATCTGGTTTGAATTACTATAAATTTGGATTTTCTGTCTCACAGCAAATTCTAATAGGAATTAATACACAAAGCACAATGCTCTCCATACTTTCAGGCTTGTATACTTTGAGGTAAAGTCTTGTAGCACACGATGCCTGCCTGTTTCTTTCTTTTTTTTTAAAGATATTATTGATATACACTCTTATGAAGGTTTCACATGAAAAACAATGTGGTTACTACATTAACCCATATTATCAAGTCCCCACTCATACCCTATTGCAGTCACTGTCCATCAGTGTAGTAAGATGCCACAGATTCACTTGCCTTCTCTATGCTACACTGTCTTCCCTGTGACCCCCATGCCATGTGTACTAAACATAATACCCCTCAATCCCCTTCTCCCTCCCTACCCACCCGCCCTCCTACACCCCTCCCCTTTGGTAACCACTAGTCCCTTCTTGGAGTCTGTGAGTCTGCTGCTGCAGTTCTTTTTTTCTCCATTCTTTATATATTAGGTTTCATATTCTGTACTCTTTGTCTATCCCTTGATTGACTTTGGGGTAGTTGATATGATTTTGCATCTGCTTAGTAATTAATTATTCTACTTTCTTTGCTGTGCTTTCATTTCCCCTGGTGATAGCTATTTAGCCTTAGGTATACCTCCATCTATAGCAGTCCCTCCAAAATGCACTGTAGAGATGGTTTGTGGGAGGTAAATTCTCTCAGCTTTTGCTTATCTGGAAATCATTTAATCCCTCCTTCGAATTTAAATGATAATCTTGCCAGATAAAGTATTCTTGGTTCTAGGTCCTTCTGCTTCATTGCATTCAAAATGTCATGCCACTCACTTCTGGCCTGTAAGGTTTCTGCTGAGAAGTCTGACAATAGCCTGATGGCTTTCCTTTGTTTTTTATCTTATTTTTCTCTCTGGCTGCTTTTAATTGTCTGTCTTTATCCTTGATCTTTGCTATTTTAATTATTATATGTCTTGGTGTTGTCTTCCTTGGGTCCCTTGTGTTGGGAGATCTGTGCACCTCCATGGCCTGAGAGACTATCTCCTTCCCCAGATTGGGGAAGTTTTCAGCAATTACCTCTTTAAGACACTTTCTATCCCTTTTTCTCTCTCTTCTTCTTCTGGTACACCTATAATATGAATATTGTTCCGTTTGGATTGGTCACACAATTCTCTCAATATTATTTCATTCTTAGATATCCTTTCTCTCTCTGTGCCTCAGTTTCTTTGTATTCCTCTTCTCTAATTTCTATTTCGTTTATCATCTCCTCCACCGATGCTAATCTTCTTTTAAAACCTTCTATAATATGTTTCATTTCTGATACTGTGTTCCATGACTGGATCTCCAACCAGAATTCATTCTTGAGTTCTTGAACATTTTTCTGAACCTCCATGAGCATGTTTATGATTTTTATTTTGAACTCTCTTTCAGGAAGATTCATGAGATCAGTTTCATTTGACTCTTTTTCTGGTGTATGTATGATTTTGCTTTGAACCAGTTTCCTTTGACATTTCATATTTGTATGTGGTGCCCTCTGGTGCCCAGAAGCTCTACTTTGTGGAGCTGCTCAGCCCCTAGAGCAATGTTGGGGTGGCAGGGGAGTGGTGTTGGTGCCTGGGGGAAGGAAAGAGCTGTTCCCTGCTTCCCGGCTGCTAGGCCTGTCTCCACTTCCAGAACCAGTGGGCCGCGCACACAGGTATAAGCCTCTATGCTTTGCGTTTGTAGCTGCTGTAGGTGAAGCTTCCCCCTGGCTGGCCTGATGCCAGGTCAGGGTTTGTCGGTTTGCAAGCCAGGTGCGGGCTGGCAGGTAGGAAGGCTCATCAGGCTGCATATCACTGTGGGGGACCTTGGAGCTGCATAACCAGCCAGGGGGCTGGAGCACCTGATGATTGTGAAAGTTCCCATTCTGCTGGGCAGAGTGCACCTGGACAATTTTGTGTACCTTTCCTTTCTCCTGAGCAGTAAGCTATGTGCAATCCTTGCCCCTTTAGCAGCCCTCTTGCTGTTAGGAAGTCTCTCAGACTGCCCACCTTTCTTTTGTCCCAGAGCAGCCGGATATGGATCCCAGTTTTCCACCAATGGCTGGAATCTCAGTATCTCCAGGTATTCTGCCTGTCTTAGCTTCCCAACCACCCCCCAATCACTAGAGCACCATGCAATGTTGGTTTGTGCTCCCAGAGCAGATCTCCAGAGCTAGGTGTTCAGCAGTTCCAAGCCTCCATTCCTCCCCACTCCATTTCTCTACCTCCTGCCCGTGAGCTGGGGTAGGGGAAGGGCTTGGGTCCTGCTGGGTCATGGCTTTGGTACATCACCCTGTGCCATGAGGTCTGTTCTTTTCTCCAGGTGTATGCAGTCTGGCACAGCCTTCTTTCCTGTTGCTCTTTCAGGGTCAGTTATATTAATTATATTTTTGTATTATATGTGGTTTTTGGAGGAGGCCTCTGTCTCACCTCTCACACTACCATCTTTAATCCTCTCTCCACCTGCCTGTTTCTTAACAGCCCTGGAAAGAGTTTCATTTGATCATCTCAGTGGCTCTGATTGGGTCATGGGCGCATCACCAAAGCACCATCATGGCCTGGGGCTCCAACAGGTTTAACAGATGTGCCCACTACTGGAGCTGAAAGTGGAATTCTCTCCATCTGAACTGCACAGATTGAGAGTCAGGGAGGTTTCCCAAAGGGGAAACAACAAATGTTCATTGTGTTTCCCAAGCCAAATTTGCTACCTCTGAATTTCTGATTTCTGTCAAAGATGTGATCATTCTTTTATACTTACAAGATTTTTTTTACATAATCCACTAACTTATGATTTGCTGTTTTGTGATTGCTGTGGTCTCTTCTCCATAATATCTCTCAGGAAACAGAAACAAAGAGACACATTACAATTCGGTAGTGAACATTTGTGGGGGGGCAGGCCAGTGATATGTATATGTCCATGATTTTCTGATAAAAACATTTTAGTAACTATTACAAACACAACCATTAAAAGTACACAAATCTATAAAGTAACTGATGAGTATTCTTCAAAAGTGTCCAGGTTATGAAGGACAAGAAGACTGAGTAACTGTCCCAGATCAGAGGAAAGTAAGGAGATGTGACAACTGTGGAATTTTTGGTAGCCAGTTGTAACCCCCAAGGGAAAATATGTTCCCAGCCCAGGGAAAATAAACCTTTGAGGCCGAAATCAGTCATAGGAAGAAATAAAGTGGGAGAAACCCATTCATTACTTACAAGCAGTCATCTACTCCTGCTTGCCTGTATCGCTCGTGACCCAACTGAGAAGAAACCAAAAATACCTCTGGTCCTGGTGCTTACTCACTCTCCACCCGCCTTGTAATTACCTATTGATATGGAGATGAACTACTTCTCTCTGATGCCAGGGGTTCTTGTTTGCGGAGCCAAAGTATGAGCTTCACAAACAGTCAAGGTAGGAGAGCAAGGTACAAGCTTTTATTTAGAGATAAAGTGAAAGGACAGAGCTCCTGGCTCACGCCAAGAGGAGACAAGAGAGTCCGTCGTTGGTGCGTTGTCTAGGGAGTTTTATAGGCAGTTGAGGATTTTTCGAGAACATGAAAAACTTAGGGGTGGGGACTTGTTAAGTGGTTCTTGAATATTAAAAATAAACTTAACTGTAAGGAATTTCCTGCCTTGATTTCTCTCTGGGACACCAGCGCCTTGGTCTGGGAGCATATCAAAAGGCTGCCTGCCCAGCCCCCAAGGTGGGCTGAGATATTGTCTAATTGCTAAAGAATCTTGCCTCTTGAACTTCCTGGGTGTTAAAGTGCAATCTTATCTTTAAGATGGAATTCTTGCCTTTTACCATGCCGTCTACAGCTGGGTCTGCATGCTAAGTTAGTTGCTCAGTTTGCAAAATTACCTTGTCAGATCTGAAGGAGGAAAGACAGCACATAGGCCTGGGCCTTTTAGCATGCTAAAGTGAATCTTACACATGGTTACAAATGATTAGCATAATAAAACATGTGCTACTCTTCATCTGGGGAACATTAACTGATCTCACTGAAGAATGATTCCAGAGCTCAATGTTTAACATAGAGTTTTAGTAGGTAGGTTTACTTGCATGTAGTTACATTGTTCTGACTGCAAATATCCCGTCCTGCCCCCTCCGGAGGCTCTTACCCTACTCTGACTACATCCATGGTCCCTGTCTCATCTCCACCCCTTGGAAACACCTACTGATATGGAGATGCACTAAGGCCAGGCGAGAGATTCTGGAAATACTGCATGTTTATCTACACTAGTTATGACCCCAACTCCTGTGCTCATGCCCTTGTGTCATCCACTGCCTTGACTGGTTTCTAACCTAGAACATGGCAAAGGTGTTAGGATACCATCTTTATGATTATGTTACATTACATCAGACCCCATACTGCAGGACACTTGCTGAAGAGATCTCTCTTCCTAGCTGCCTTTGAAGCAGTAAGTGGCCATTTGGGAGTCCCAGCCTGCAAGGCATGAGGGCAGCCTCTACAGGCCAAGAGTAGCCTCCAGCCAACAGCCAGCAAGGAGCCAGGCCCTCATCCCACCATCTCAAGGGAATGAATTCTGCCAACACCCAAGTGAGCCTGAAAGCAGCTTCTTCCCAGTGTAATCTTCACATGAGACTGCAGCCCAGCTGACCCCCTTGATTACAGCTTTGTGAGACCCTAAGCAGATCTAGTGAAGCTGCACCAAAACTCCTACCCCCAGAAACTCTGAGATAATTAATGTGTTGTTTGAAGTCACTGGAGCTGCTATAACAAAATGCCATCAACAGAAACTTATTTTCTCACAGTTCTAGGGGCTGGATGTTCCAAATCATGGTGCCAGTGAGGTCTGGCTCTGGTGGGAGCTTGCTTCTGGGTTACAGACGGCTAACCTCTTGGTGTACCCTCACCTGCAGGAAAGAGCAAACTATCTCTCTTCTTTGATCCCAGTTATGGGGGCTCCACCCTCACGTTCAATTACCTCCCAAAGGCCTCACCTCCACACTGGGGATTAGATTTTAGCATATGAATGGGGGGACCAAGCCACCACATAGACAAAAAACATTCAGTCCGTAACTGTAACTAATACAAGTAAATGTGATGTGGGATCCCAGAATAGGAAAAAGACCTTTATTGAAAAACTGATGAAATCCAAATAAAATTGGTAATCTAGTTAATAGTTGAGTACCCAGGTAATTCCTTAGTTTTAATCACTGTACTACGATGGTGTAAGACTCTAGCCTCAGGGGAAGATGACCAAAGAACATACCGGAACTCTCTGCTACACATCTAGAATTTCCAAAGAAAAAGTTAATGTTTAGATACAAATATATATACAAGTACACAAATTAGCAATAACACTTGTGAAAAATAAGCCTTGATTCTGTTGGTTAGCAATAGTGTAAAAGTAGGAAAATATTCACTGAAGTGAAAAAGCAAACCACAGGCACACCTGTCCGATGCCAGGTTTTCCCTCTTGCTCAAGTGTGTCCACTCATGTCAATACCCGAGCGGCATCCCTGGCCTTGGCACACTGCTTTTTTATCTTCAACCATTTGATCTTACAGCTATAATTAGTTGTACTTTTATTCTTCATTACTACAATTATTTGAAAACAATGTTTGTATCAAAGATCTTGCCCCCTCTCTCCCTACTCTCTAGAAATCTCTCTTGTTCCTGTCTCTCTGGCAGCTTCCCATAACTGTATCACTTTCTTTCTTTCCCTTCCATACCTCTTTTCTCTCCCTTTGCTATCTCATCCTCACATGGTTTGGAATTTAATCTTCTAAGGAAAGTTAAGCAGAAATGTAAGAGAAACAAGGGAGCCTGATGTGTTCCTGGGTTTTTTAATACTCAGACAGCAATACACAAAACCCACCCTCCCCAGTTCAAAATTCTACTTGTTTGGTGTTTCTACTCCATCCAGCATACATCACTTCCCTCAATTTAAATCTTTACAACAGCATCTCCACCCAGATAAAATGTAGCCAAGATGTACCTTCTTGATCTCAAGGGGGTCTTACAACTTCAAGGGAAGTATGTAACCACCTTTTAAAATGTAGATCAGGTATACCACTTGGCAAAGGAAATGAATGTGGAGAGCCAGGCACAGTTATTAAAAAGCAGAATTCATTTTCATAAGCTGTTGTTCAGAAAATAAATAGTTCAACTTGGTTCCCAAACAAAACTAGAATGATAAATGTGCCATTGACATGGTGAAAATGTCCTGGTTGAGAAAGGCATAAATATTAATTGAATAAATTCCTTACTTTTATCTGGTGTGCAGTTAATTAAAAACCTCCTAAACTTATTGGGAGCTCTCAGGGCTATTTCTTGCTACTTATCCTAACCATTATGAATTCTTATATAGATCTTAATGTCAACAATATTTGGTCAGTGTCTATTATCCAATCTATACTTACATGCTGTGCCTTCAAGATGCATAACAATTCCTCTGAAATTATAAAACCCTCTTTTGAAGTACAGATGGGACAAGGCATCCCCTACTGCTAAAGCAGAGGCATAAAACCATAATGATGTGTGGAGTATAAAGTTGATGTCTTTTATTTAAAGGTCACAGAATGAATAGGGAGAAATAGAGGAAGACAAAATGAAGGCCCTTATTATACTCAGAGATGTTACTGCTAACCATTTATTATTTCTGCTAAATAATATATATAGAAAGACTTGAATTTATTTCAAAATTGCTCACTTTTTTAAAGTAAATTGTAAAGTGCACTCAGGGTCTTGAGTGACATAGTTGATACTGATCTATGGGACATAGGAAGCTTGTGGACACATGGATTGAGTGTTCTTGATTTAAAGAAACAAAAACTTGCATTCAGACAGAACATAATTTAATTTTAAAGCCAATGTTCAGGTTCGGTGGCATACCCCAACAAAATTTTACTCTCACAAATATGTAGTTGTGTTCTCAATGCTGAAATGAAAGGGTCCAGTAGATGCTGGCTGCTCTGGCAGGTTGGGCAAATGGCTGGTAGATGGTTTCCCATCCCACACCCCTAGGGGAGGCAGTGAAAATTAATGAAGCTTGTGCATCCTGCATAGAGCCACTGAGAAATCGCATTCCCCAGAGAGACTGTCTAAACAAGAAGGAAGAAGAGCTCAAGAGGTATCAGGCTTCTCGAGACTGTTTTTGGGCCTCAGCAGCCAAGGAGAGATTGAATATATTTTGTGTGTGTGTGTGTGTGTGTGTGTGTGTGTGTGTGTGTGTGTGTGTGTGAGTGAGGCGAGTCAGTTAAATAATCCATGTTTTTAGTCTAGGTTTTACTGCTTGATTTATGAACATACAAGACCATGTCGAAATACACTGCATTATGTACAGGATGCACAAGGAGGACCCTCAAGATTGCATTTCATGTGTGGCTTGTCATACATCCTGCGGCTTTCCATTCGGTGCCTTCCACATGAGTGTGCACACACTCACTGGCGTTTGCCAGTAAAGACCACACTGCTCGACCACTTCAGCTGAACACGACCTTTGAGTTGTTTTTCCAACAATGGTTTGAGATTTGCACTGTTCTTCCCTCTCATGTGGTTACCTTTGTGACCCAGGGCACATGTTTCCAAATTTTCTGGCTTAAGTTACATTTTGTAGCTGAGAAACAGATTTTCTCAGTGAACAGCTAAGTGGTTCAGAAATAATGATAATTCCAAGATTTATGCACCACTCACTGTATTAAGTGCTGTCCTCATGCTTTATGCCAATGAACTCATTTAGTCTTGATAACTGTTACCTAGACCCTGTTATTAATATCATTATTATCCCCTTTAACAGATGGGCAAATCTGAGAGGTTGAATAACTTGCCCAGGGGCACACAGCAAGTAAAAAGAGCCAGGATCCAACCTCAGGAAATCTGGTTCTAAGACCCATGCTCTTATTCACTACACAACTGCTATCATTAGATTGTTTTCTATATTTTCTATAATGGAAACCTTTTGCAACTGGTACTTTAAAACAGTGAAGTAAAAGAAAAATCGAGTCTAAAAAAAATTAGGGTTAATGGACAGCATTATCCATTTTATAGTCAGAAAGATCCAAGATTGCCTCTGGAGTAGTGATATTTACTGCTCACTGGATATCCAAATGTTCCCCTACATTTTCTAGGCCCCTGGTACAGACTGAAGTTTTCTAAGTATTCATGGAAAAGGTGTTTGACCTCTCTGAGCCTTGTTTCTTATTTTAAAAATGTAAACAGGGATGCTTTCTTTGCAGAGTTGGCATGAGGATTAAATGAGAGCTCTTCGTGTGTTGGAAAATAGGAGATGATCAATAAATGGTCGCTATTATAACTATTCAGTATACACTACATAAAAGCAACAGAAAAACTCGAGGAGTGTACAAAGAATGTGAAGGACATTTTCTTAGCAAAGCTAATTATTGGATTCCTGTAAATTGCTTATAACTATAAAACAGCTAAAGAATATTCCCAATACAACATGTAAACAGGGTTGTAATAGGCACAAATTGGGCTCCTGAAACAACAGAAATCTGTTTCCTCACAGTTCTGGAGACTAGAAGTCTAAGATCGAGGCTCCAGAAAGTTTGGTTTCTGGTGAGTTCTCTCCCATGGGTTGCAGAAAGCTGTTTTCTCCCTGTGTCCCCATGTGGCCTTTCCTCTGTGCACAAAAGAGAGTGAGCGAATCCAAGTGTCTCTTCCTCTTCTTTTAAGGACACTGATCCTATTGGATTAAGACCCTTCCCTGCTGACCTCATTTAACCTTAATCACCTCCTTCAAGGCCCTGTCCCCCAAAACAATCACATTGGAGGTTAGGGATTCAGCATACGGATTTGTGGGGGACACAGTCCATATAATGAAAGAATTTAGTAGAAAAAATACAGATTCTGACTTCAAACTTGTGAGGTTTAGGAGTAGACTCTGCTACCTACTAGGATATCTCTAAATTATTTTCCATAGAAGAATATCTTATGGGCAATAAAGCACAAGGAAATCAAATTTTTACTGACCATACTACATCTTTCTACAAGCAGGCCAATGCTTGATTTGAAGGTGAAGAACTGTTGTTAATTTGCCAAATGTTTCAAACCCTTCATGGAGAAATGTAGCAATTTCTCTGCACAGCCAAGTCCTGTCGTGCAAGGTCTGCACTCTAAGTTGAACATGACAGACTTCAACTCCACCCAAAAGCAACACCACAAAATCCCATGTAGCATCCGCAGTGTTCATGCTCAGAATTCCATGCTCAGGTTATCCTATATGAAGTTCGGCATTCCCAGCACTACCACACGGGACAAATATGAAGTGCTGAACCTTCTTGGCATTTCACCAAACATGCGCTGTCACTGCGTCTGAAACCAAATTGCTGGACCACCACTTCAATCTCTTGATGACACTCTTGTACTGATTCCTTCAGCTTTAGCTTCATGGATTTGCCCGATTACTGTCTCTGCACTCATATCTTTTTTTCTAGCAGGAATGTACAAGTATTCAGAGAACAGTTTTATAGTCACACCACTGAAAGGCTGCAGTTAGGCTACATGTAATGATAAACACAGAAGTACTGGGTAGTCATAGACACCTTGACATTTGCTTCAGCTGGATAGGAAATGTTTTTGCAAACGAGTAAACTTTCATATTGCAGATATAGCATCAGTGGAAATTTCCTTTTATGGAAAAGAACTTTTGAGACACCTTTGGTGTTAGTTGTAAAACCTCAAGTGAATTTCTTAGCCTTTTAAAGCTTCTGTTTCTTTTCTAGTAAAATGCAGTGGATAATATCTGCATAGTAAAGCTGTGGTTCCCAAACATGAATCAAATTACTTTGGAATGCTGACTGAAAATGCAGACTCTAAGGCCATCCCCCAGACATATTGGGCATGGGGTCCGAGAGTCTATATTTATAACAAGCACCTCAGGAGGTTCTGATGTATGTATTATTTGGGTCTTGTTTTGTAAAAAATAGATTAAATAGAGAAAATACTAAGCACCTATTCCTTTTCCTATACATGAATAGTAATTACTATTTACTCATCCAAGCAAATAGAGATCAAAAATAGTAGCTTACTTTCAAGACACATTTGATAAAAAAAAAATTAAAGTCACAGGTATGCATTTAGGTGGAAATAAACTGAAACTATAAAATAAACTAAAACTAATAGTCTATACTGGAACAGTCCATGCAATGCTCAAGATGCAGGTCAGTTACTCTACATCTCGTTTAAGGGCCACAGCCACCTGGTGGAGGCTTATTATGCATAAGTGACCATGCACTGTAGGTTGTGACCTTACCACCAAACCACAACTGACAAGACCAGAGAAATATGCCTGGTCTACAGGCAGCAGCCTTATGGAGTAAGTGACCCAGCACAACATAGGAGCACATTGGACAGAAGGGTGACTTCTTGACCCAACCAGATTATCTCTCTGAGACATACTTGGACCAAACAGGGATGCTAAAGCAGTGTGCCACCCATGTCCAAGATCTTCAAATCCCTCTTTACCGGGTGCATATGCTTCTTCCTCCAGGTTTTCTTCCAAATGACCACAGAGCCAGAAATGCCTGGAAGCTCAAGCATCTCCTTGGCCCTTGACCACAGACTGCAAGTGTGGAGTAGTAATGCCTCAGGTCTGTACCTCAAGTTTAGAAGCATAATTTCCACTCCCAAACTCCCCCCTGGGATTGGGGTAGAGAATCCTTTAGATTTCACATCCTCCCTGGGCTTCCTTGACCTCACCCCACTGTCGATTTCTTCTGAGGGCACTTCCTTAATCAACCCCACAAAGACTTATCCCAGGGCCTGCTTCCAGTGAAACTGATCTAAACAGATGTGTCAAGATTTCATGAGAATCACAGGATGTTCAAGAGAGTAAGCGGAAACCCCAAAGCAGTAGGAGTCATAAGGAAGCATGAGCAGAGTCTTTAAGAACAAGAAGAGTGAGTGATTTGAAGGGTGAAGACAGGAGAGGCAGTCACACTGGGGACAAGACAGAACAGTGGAGTCAGCACATGGCTAGGGCACAGGGCAGAGAGCTGCTGAACTCAAGGAAGATGACAGGTCATACTATTGGCCCCAAGTTTTGTTTAGCCACCAGAATTGCTGCATGTCCCAAAATAACTTCTTGTTTTCTGTGAGGTCTGGATGTACAGCTGCAGAGATGTCTTCCTGTCTCTCTACTCCTCTGTGCATCCTTTCAGTGAATTCCATTACCCAGTAACCCAAATATATCTCTGTTCTTTGACAACTGAAGGAGCCTAAGAAACCCACACTATCAACAGTAAAATTAACATCCCAACTGTAAATGCATTTACAGTGCTTCAGACGTTTAGAATATCTTTATAATTAATATATCCCTTCAGCTCCTTTTAATTTTGTTTTTATTATCAAAATTGTAATGTGGTTTTCAATTTTATAACTCCCAGCTAATGCATCCTCCATTCTTCATTGTGTCACTAATTTAATAACCAACAAAATCTCTTCTAATTTCTTAGTAAACAAGTTTGTTTTGTGTAATAGCAAGTGGAATACATTTCTTCAGCATATTAATTGTACCTAACTTTAAAATCAAACACTTAAAATATCAACAGTTTACAATAAAAAGAAGTGGGGATATTTTTAGAAATATATACATACACAAATTCTGAAGCTCAATATACATTAAATTCTCTTGTTAAGCAAGAGATAGTGCCTATCTCAATTTCCTGTTTTCCTGACATTTATAGGGTAAAATAATAGCATCTTCATATTTTATAAATTTCTTCTCTGAAATTCACTTTATATTTTTAGGAGACTTATTTTATAAGAATATTATTTTATAGATTCTCTTACAAGTGTAATGCAGTTACTGATTATGTGATTGCTTGGATTCACATAGAAAAAGAAAAATGTACAGGGATAGGTGACACAGGTGATGTAGGGATGTGCTGCTTCAGAATCAACTGTAATTGTAACTAAAATATATTGAAAGAAAATATTATTTGCTAAAGTAACCTATTTACTTGTCTGCTCCTATGGGGCTCTCAGGAAGAGGTAGACAGTTTAACTACACAGCAGGAAGCCACAAAACTTCATGACATTAGTACAATGACATTAGTACCAAGCAAAACAACCATCTTTCAATCAGGGGAGACATTTGCTAACAGTTACTTTATCTCTAGTGAAATTTCTACCTGAATTTCTTAATGCACCATAAAAAAAATCCCTTCGTTACTTCAAGGGCACTTTCATGATGTCCATGATCTAGAGCAGATAATCTGGAGGATATGCTAAATTGAACTGAAGAGTTTTTGTTTTTTAAGAACAGATTTGCATAAATACAATATAGATGACTCATTTTCTGAGCAGCTAGCAAATAAAATTATACATATTAACGGTCTCACTAACAGTGGAGCATACTACTCCAATAATCGTCCTTAAAGATACACAATCAGTGATGACAATTCTGCCTCACTGAGGATGTGAAAAGATTGTCTTAAATGTAAAATCAAGTACCCTCAGCCTTCCTCATAAGGGATATGCAAATTAAAACTGCCAGTTTGTGCCTCACTTGTTGGCAAAAAGCCAACAGATTCTTAACACACTCTCTTGTAAGCCCTGGGAAATAGAGCTCTCACACATTGGCTAATGCAATTGATACAAGCCTATACAGAAAACAATTTACCTACTGAAATTACAAATATACCAAATTCCACTCATGGTAATTTCTCCAACCAACACACTTGCCCTTGAGAAAGATTACTCTTTTTATAAGTCTGTTCATTGTATCCTTCTTTGCAGTAGCACCAGATATGGGAAACAGCACAAACATCCAACAATAGGTTATTGATTAAATTAATATAGTACATTCATCCTATGGAAAATTATGAAGCCATGAAAAGGACTGAAAAGTTTCTCTGTGAGCTGATACAGAAGTTCTTGAAAATAGATGCTTAGGAGGAAAATAATCAAGATAGAGAGAAATGTGTAGAGCCTGTATAAAGCATGGAAAAATAAGGAAATATGTTCATATGTGCTTGCATTTCCATAAAGAAGATTTAATGGATACAAAAGGAAATAACAGAAGTGATTACCTGTAGGGATGAGGAGAGGGGAGGAGTTTGGCTGCAGGAGAAAGGGAGTTTCGGAAACAGAGTCTTCACATGAATGTATTACCTCTGAATAACATTAAGTAATAGTAGTAATTAAGAAAATAATAAAATCTAGTTCTCCAGTTTGCATCCTTCAGGGATAAGGAATACTCTAGTTCAGAAGTTGGCAAACTATAACCTATGGGCTGAATCTGGCCTGCTACCTGTTTTGATTGATGAAGTTTTATTGGAACACAGCCACCTCATTCATTTATGTATTGTCTATGACTGCTTTCACACTGTGACGGCAAAGTTGAGTCATTAAGACTATATGGCCCACAAAGCCTAAAGTTTTTACTGCTTGGCTGTTCACAGAAACACTTTGCCAACCTCTGCTCTAGATTGATATCAGGTCTGAATCAAATCACCAGTGAATAAGGAAAGGTGCCCACCCTCCCTCCTTAAAATCTTCCTTTACATATTCTTCAAATTTTAGATTCTTCGGTGTTATTTCTATCTAATATACACTCTATAGGGTAAATAGCTATACTCAGATTGTTTCCTTTTTGCCAAAACTCTCTATCCTCTCTGTGTATGGAGAATTATCTTTTTCTCCCTAGAATCCAGCCCTGCTTCCTTTCTGTAATAACTCCTAAGATTTTTTTATAAGTAAGGTTTATGTGGAATTGGTCGAACTCCTGCTCCAGTGTAGCCTAAAACCAATGAGTGTTTCCTAGCCTCTTCTTAGCCAAGGCATTTGGTCAGGAATTGGCATGCAATCTATATCAGGCCAGTCAGAACCACTGAAACCCAACTGAGGATTTCTGTTGGAGTATCAGGAAGACCAGGCATGCCAAAAGAAGTGAGACTGCAGCCCTTGAGCAATATAAAGTCAGTGTGATTATGGGTGTGGTGGTGGTTTCTTGCCAATGAGACCTAAGAGAAAGTCAGCTAAGGCAATTGCTGGGAAAACTTTTGTTTTCCTTAAAAAAGGAGGACATTTGTGACTAACACTTCCCTTTCTCCTGACAGTCTGCCTCAAATGCTGATGTGATGTCTGGAGCTTCAGCAGCTAATATGCAATAGTGAGGCAACAATCAAGAGAATGAAAACCACCACACTAAGGGAATTGAATGTGTATTTTTGGACTCTGTTGGTAAAACAGAGATACTCTAAGTACTCTAGGTACTAGGATAAAGGCTTCAACGGGGTAATGACTACTCACATGAATGTTGGAAGATCACAGGGAACAAAGATCAGGAAAGTTGCTATCTGAAGGTCAGGGTCAGGGAAGATGATTTTTAAAACTTCACTCTGAAGGACAGAAGCCCCTAGTTCTCAAAAACTCTCTAGGAAATGACTCCAATTCTCAATCTTCTCCAAAAAAGTTCCCACAAGCTGCCTTACTCTATGAAAATAATGTAAGTTGTAACTCTTACATTTGCTAATTCTTCTCTTCTGTCTGAAACTGCTTTTCCTTCTTTTCTGTCTCCAAAATCTCAGCTGAGCTCCTCTCACTGACAAACTCTAACATGTAACTACACAGGGAAGAGTGTCTGAGAACCATGGTTCCCAGCTTCTCCTGTCAATGCAGAGGAGATCACAGAAGGAGGCAGAGATGAGTTGACAACCCAGCACAGAGTGGAAAGACAGAAAACCACAGGGGCATTCTTGAGCAAATGAATCAGTACCAGCAATAACTTTCTCTGGACTTCATGGTATGGGAGAAAATAAACACCTATTTATTTTCATCACTGTCCTTTGGCCTTTCTGTCACTTGCAGCCAAATGCATGCCTAAGTGATATACCTTCCTTCTTTGGAAACCATGAGTAGGAGACACAGAAATGTGAACTTCCAGTACTACTAAAATAGAAACTTAATTGCTTTGCATACCTAAAGTCTTAAGACTGGAGTGTGTCACTGTTTTAATGGTAGCAAATAAAGATAAAATGTGATAATGGTTCTCAAATCCAGATTACCAGTTCATTCCCAGGTATTCCCTATATGGCTTTGTTTCCCCTTTTCCTTTGCTTCTGCTGTACTCTCTCCAACTTCCAAATCTCACTTGTCAAAATTTTATCTATTCTTCAAGATTAAGCCAATCACTTCATGAAAGTGCCTTGATTAATGCCCAGATGCAAGCCCTCTGTGATCATGGTAGAGAAAAATCTTCTGCCTGGTACTGGATTTTGAGCTAGATTAGGTCTTAGTAATTACTTTGTTCCTGCACCCCAAGGGTCAAAAAACTATGGCGTTTGGGTGTGGCTATATTATTGGAGTGTGGCCACTCCCATGCCCTCACGCATGGTCTACGGCTGCTTTCATACTACTCTGGCAGAACTGAGTGGTTGCCAGAGATAGTCTGGCCCACAACACTGAAAAGATTTACCATGTGGCCCTTTACCAAAGTAGTTGCAGAATTCAGTTCTATTGGATTATCAATCAGAGAAGACTATTCATTTTCATATTCCCCTACAGCACTTACACATTGCTTAACCTTGTAATGCTGTGAGTCACGGTCTTCATCCCCTTTCTCATTCAAAGTTCTCCATTAAATGTATAGAAAATTTCCCCAGTGGAACTTGGGAGTACACCAACTTCGGAATACGTCAACTTGGGAAAAAGGACTCACTTCACCTAGTAACTTTGTTAACTTGTATGGATGGACCAAATAAAATATAAATACAATATGCTCATGTACTCAGTCATTCATTCAATTCATATTACTGCTATGTAATATACGTGAGCCTGGGACCAGAGCACTGAAAGGCCAGTCAAGGTCCTTGCACCAGACTTTCGATTTCTCTTCTATAGTTGCCCTCAATGACCTAGTAGACTTGTAGAGCTGTGTAGAATTTAAGTGCTGCTCTATTTACTCCATAGGGGCAGGCAGGCAGCTTCAGTGAGTTACCTAAACCATTTGACTTACTGGCAAGACCTGACCCAGAACCCAATTGCCAACTACCCATCAGGGCTCTTCCTTAGGAAAGGCCTTTCCAGTGCTGAGCCGAGTTGAAATGTGGATTTTAATCTCAGGCAGTGTTTTCCAAAATCAGTCTGAGGATTAGGTGTTTCACAGTCTGTTAATAGGTGTTATGAGGAAAAGAGGTCTCACCTTGGGCAATGCTGGGTGAAATCAAGCTACTGCAGGACTTTCCAGAATATTTATACGGTCATGTTGAGGAAATAAAGCATGTTGATTTTCTTGACCAAGAAAACTTTTTTCTCCCAAAGTGTCTTATGGGACAAGTGTGTGTTAGAATATTCTATAGGTGATGAAGCACTGATAGGTTGTTTCTTTTCATCCTTGCAGGTAATTTAGGCACATTCTTAGGAAAATTATTAAGAAGATTGCAGATACCTTGTCATTCTTTATTCCCACTGTATCAGTTATCCTTAGCTGTGTAATAGGTTACTCCCAAATTAAGGGGCTTAAAACAGATGTTATTTCACAGTTTCTGTGGGTCAGGAATCTGGGGGCAGCTTCCTGAGTCATCAGGACGTTTTTGAGGTTGCAGTCAGGGCATGATGTAGGGCTGCAGTCATCCCAAGGCTGGACAGTGGAAGCCTAATTCTAAGCCCACTCTTGTGGCTGCTGGCAGGCCCTGGGACCTTGCAGGCTGCTGGCCAGAGTACAGTTCGGTGCCACATGGGGCCTCTTTAGAGAGCTGCTCATAATATGCCCATTTGCCTTCCTAAGAGTGAGAGCTAGGAGAGTCAGAGAGAAAAGGAGGAAGAGAAGAAGGGGAGAGGACAGAAAGGACAAGACAGAAGAGGTGAGACCAGTTTTTTACAACCTAATTTGGGGAATGACAGCCCATAATTTTTGCTATATTCTATGTGTTAGAATAAAATTACTACATCCAGCCCACACACAAATGGAGGGATTCACAGGGTCTGAACACCCAGAACCTTGATCATTAGGAGCCATTTTAGAAGCTGCCTACCATACCTCTGAGGTTTTCTTCCCACCTCAGCTGCCCATCAGTTTATCCAGCAGATATTTCAGTGAAATAGTAAGTAGTGGTTGATGTAAGAAAGGCACTTTCTAACTTAAAGAGACAGAGGCATCAGATGGACTCAGGACATTCAGGGAGCTAGTTTCATAGCCCATCTGCCATTGTTCTAGTTGTAGAAGTAGTCCCAGTAATATTGTCAGAAGCCAATTATGTATGACATGCTTGCTTTGTACCAGGCACTGTTCTAAGTTCTTTTCATGTATTGATTTATTTGGTCTTCACTACAATCCTGAGAGGAAAGGGCAGTCCTTATCTGAGTTTTAGAGATGAGGGTATCAAGACACAGAGAGGTGAAGGAACTTGCCAAAGGCCATGTGATTCAAAAGTAGAGTCAAGATTTCACCCCTGGCAAGATGTCCCCAGAGCCTGTGCTCTAAGCCACCGTGGAACACTGCTTCCAGGCAGCACACCTAGGATTACACAAGTTCATAACTCAGTTTCTCCCTCTCCTCAACTGAGGCAACAGATCACCAGGCAGGTACTCTGACCATGCTTCTCAGAAGGGGACAATATAAGAGTTGAGAAGACTTTCAGTCACCAAAGTATACTCCAGCCTGTGGCAGCTCCCTGCTAGAGTGTGTCCAGTACAAGAGCAGGTATCATGTTGCTTCTGTTCCTCTAGAAAGGATGAAACCCTCACTCAGGCCTGAGCCATTCCAGAGACACATTTCTCAACACTTACATCTTCTCTTGACCACCGTGGGGAATGCCA
Organism: Manis pentadactyla; assembly: GCF_030020395.1. Classification (NCBI taxonomy): domain Eukaryota; kingdom Metazoa; phylum Chordata; class Mammalia; order Pholidota; family Manidae; genus Manis; species Manis pentadactyla. The sequence goes on along the minus strand of NC_080032.1, from coordinate 37,340,314 downwards.
GGCACTAAGGATCATCATTTTGTCTTTTCTTGGTCTGACTTGGTCCTCTGGGCGCTTTCAAAGCCAGATTTCTCAAAGGGGTGGTTTACATTCCCTGCCTCCACATCTTTTGCTCCTGTCCCTTCTCACCCATGGCCATCTGGCTTCTGCTCCCTACCACTGTGCTAAAACTGACCTTGCTAAAGTAACTGATGACTCGGTTTGCCAAAACAAGGTACGCTTTTCAGCAGTGTCGTACATCACTTCTCTGCCAGCTATTGCTGGCCTCACTTTCCCTTTCTTAGCTGCTGGGACATCACTCTCTTTGCTGGTTCTTCTATCTCCTTGGATGCTCTATCTTGGACTCCCTTGAAGGCACATTTTCTGGCTGCTTAATTTGGGAGTTCCTTAGGGTTCTGTCCTCAACCGTTCTCTCATTCTCTCTAAATTTAGTTTCAAATAAATTGCATTCACACTGTGTAATCCTAAACCTTTATCCCTAGGAAAACCTTTCCTCTTGAGCATAGGATCTCTTTATCTAAGTGCCTGTTAGCCATCTTCTCTTGGATGTCCTCAAGAGACTTAAAACATGACATGTCCAAAGCTGATCTGATCCTGTTCCCTCCATACCTGCTCCTTGTGTGCTCCCCATTCTGTGACCCTACCTCCCACCTAATGGCCAACCGGGAAGCTTCAGACTCATCCTAACCTGGACTTCCTTTATCTCATGCTGATTCCACCGTTTGATACCTCTCCTATCCAGCCCTTCCTCTCTGGGCCCCACCATCCCAGTTTTGACATCCAATTCTCTTGTCTAAACTTCTGCAAGTGCCTCCTTGCCTGGTTCCCCTATCTTCACCCTTTTCAGCATATTCTCACACTGCTGTCAAGATTTTTTTCCATCAACCAAGTCTGATCATTTTATTGTTGTTCAAAATTGAGCTTCAATAACTCCCAGCTGCTTAAAGGTTAATATCTAGACTTAACAAGGCTGACAAATCTTTGATAATATGGTTATTTCCCTTTCAGCCTCACCTCCCAATATACCCTCATTAATATTAAGCTTAGTGTATTACTTCCATGGACTTCCTTATTTCTGCTTGGAATCCCCCCATCCCTCTTCCTGGTATGACTGGAGAACTACTGATTCTTCAAGTTTCAGCTCAAATATTACCTCCCCCTGGAAGCCTGGGTAGATCTGGGCCCACTTTCTGCTCTGCTTCTAATATCCCACTCCACTCATCACATTGCAGAGATTACGTCTATCTGACACCCTACAGATTAGAACTCAGTGAGCACCTAGCAGGATCAGGAAACTCAAGGACAGAGAAGCAAAGCAATACACTCAAGCTTCTTGCACAAACTGGAAACCATTCTTCTATGTTGTTGGACTGGAAATTGACAATTCACCCTGATGCAGTTTATTTATGTGGGTTCCTTGGTATGCATTCCTCACAAAAGTAACCTCTGAAACCTCAGGTGTTGGCACAGGTAGACTGATGCGATCTCTTTCTGGTCTCCTCTCCAATGTGTTCTCTATGATGCATTCTCAGGAACCTTTTCAGAACACACGTCTGATTATCTCTTTCTTTTTCTCCATCTCTCACACTACATCCTTCTTAGAACCCTTTATGGCTCCCTATTACTTTCAGGTTAAAACAAACAAGCACATCCTAACATGACTTACACCACCTGGTCGTTTCTTCAATTCCTATTCTACATTGTTCCACTATCTGTGTTGCAGCCACACTGGCCCTTTTTGGGGCTCCTTACACTTGTCTTCCAGGCTCACTGCAGGGCCCCTGAATGTTTCTCTGGAAAATTCTTCCCGTTCTTCACCTGGTCCACTTCATCCTCACCCCGAGTCCTCAGCCCTGTTGCTTCCTTAGGGTAACATACTCATCTTGTGCAGATGAAATCCCCCATGTATGACTTCTCCAGAGTGTTTGCCACTTTGCATTTTGGTACTTAGCAGAAGTGTGACGCTTTAGTCAATGTCCATTTCCCTAGCACTGGCCGGTGAGCTCAGTGAGGGGAAGAACCAAATCACTCTTGTTCCCTACTGCATCCCAGGGCCATATAGAGCGTGGCATAGAGGAAGAGCCAAGGAATCAGTGAGCGTGTGGGTGAAGACCAAAACTACCAGGGGTTTTTCCTTATTGCTTTTACCCTCACTGCTACCCTCTATTTGCATATGTTCCTTACCAGTTTTTTCAAAGTACTTTCAAATAAGCTATCTCATTTGATTTTAACAAATGATTTTAAAAGTAGAAAGGGTAGTAACCCATTCAGGTGACTTGCCCAATGTTACATGGCTAATAAGCAACAGCGTGGGACTAGAACCAAGTCTTGTCACCTGTCAGACCAGGGCTCATAAATAACACAGGACTTAATAGGGAGTATTAAGACAATAAAATAGAAATATCCAAGTAAATGAAAACAAAAACACAACATAAATTTATTTCAGGCCGACAGAACTTTGGTTCATGAAAGACGAGCAAAAATACTCTGAACGCTGGCCTTTTAGCGTACATGGTTTTGGATTCTGAGAGATATCACCTTCTCTTACAACCGGCTCAGTTAATATTTTATCATAATTCTCATTAAAATTTACATGCTCAATAAATGCTGGCTATTAAATTGTTGGTGGGAAAGTCTATTTCTGGAAACCTTTTCAACCTTCCCATAATGAGACTATTTTTGTAAGAAAAGGAGATAAAAGTTAATCACTTATCAGGCTGAAGCCATTAGTTTTGAAGAGCGACCTCTAAGTATACTTGTTCATTTATCTTACATTTTCAAAAACTCTAAACACAACTTCGAAATACATCACAATTTTCTAAGTGTGTTAAAAAATTTTAATTACGTACATAATATTAAGTTCAAATAATATTTACCAAATAAAATGGACGATAAACTTAATTTACACGCACAGATAACTGAGTATTTACTGTGTTGATTATACTGAAAACTCCGTGCCCTTCACGGGATTTCTACCGAGCAATTCTGGTCTCCCCACTGCTCCACTTAGGTTCTCATTCTACCTTGAACTTAAGTCTACTCAGTGATACTTTCTTTTGGCGGGAGGAACGGAGGAAAGAGGAAGAAGGTATAAAAATACATTCTAAACATGCAAAAATTCTTGTACAGGGATCTTCAGCCCGTTCCACTCACTTAAGAAAATTGGGTAACGGCTCAAAGTCCACAATTCGTTTCACTCGCTTGATGGAATGTGTGCAGCACTGAACAATGAAGTCCTACTTCTGCCCATTTCCAGTGAACAAACATTTTTGCAGTTAGGAAAACACCGCGAGTGAAACCAGTCGCACCTCGTCTGTTCCACCAGGTCTTCCCGGAGCGAGGGGCTTGCTAGCTGCTCGTAAGAGACAGCAGCGCCGGCAAACCCGTTCTCGCTCGCAGCCGCGGAGGCAAACAGCCGGCGCAGCCCCGGGCGGATCGCGGCACCGCCCGCCGCTCACCCGCAGCTCTGGTGCGGGGTGCCACGGGGGGCCGCCGGCCTGAACCACGCGCCCGCAGCCGGCGCCGCGCGCCTCGGCGCGCCTGCGCGCCCGGTCACGTGGAGGGCGCACAGCGCAGAGCGGGCTGAAAGTCACGACCGCGGAGCCCGCGAGCGCCCGGCCGGTTGGCGCGGCGTCCCACACCTCCCTTAAGCCGATTCTGACGGAGGCCGCTCCTCTGTTTCTCACCACCTGGACCCTCCGGCGCAGCTCCATGCCTCGAGCGCAGCCGTCTAGCACCCTCCCTCGCCGGCAACGCAGACGCGCGAAACCGCGTCTTTCAACTGACAATGAAACCATAGCCGCGCAGCTCCGCTGCTCAGGCGAATGGGCGCGAGGCCGGGAGGGAGCGGAGGAGAGCGGTTGGGCCGAGCCCCGCCCCAGCTCGCGCCCCTATTGGCGAGTACAGCGGGTGTGAGCCCGCCCCCTAACGGACCTGTCGCATTGTGACAGGTGGAAAGGCCAGTTCCTGTCGAGTCGGGGGCGGAGCCAGAGATAGCCTGAGCTCCGCCCGGACTCCAGGGGCCCCTCCTCCTGCTCCTCCTGCTCCTCCCGGCGGGGCGGGCGGCGGGTGAGAGGGGGAATGTCATTGCTGCTCCGCGCCGTGGTGCCGCCTCCGTCTGCTCCTGCTCCTTCTCTGGCGCCCTCGTCCCGTCGGCTTTTGCCGCTGCCGCAGCTGCACTGGAGATACGGATGGCTAGTGGGGCGCGAGGGCCATCCGAGTTGAGAGAGCGGCTGTCGCGGCCGCTGCTGAGGCGGAGACTCCCCGCCGCCGCCTCCACCCACTGGCCCCTGGCCTCGCGGCGCTGAGGGCGGGAGCGCGCGGCGCTCTTCCCTCCTCCTTGTTCTTCCTCCTCCTCCTCCTCCTCCGGGTCCCCGCCCAGCACCCCTCGCACCAGGCGGCGGCGGCGGCGGCGGCGGCGGCGAGGAGCGAGACCCGCCGCCGGGGCACAACATGGCGGAGCCCTCGGCCCCGGAGAGCAAGCACAAGTCGTCCCTCAACTCGTCCCCGTGGAGCGGCCTCATGGCCCTGGGGAACAGCCGGCACGGCCACCACGGGCCCGGGGCCCAGTGCGCGCACAAGGCGGCGGGCGGCGTGGCGCCGCCGAAGGCGGCCCCCGCGGGGCTGTCCGGGGGGCTGTCGCAGCCGGCCGGCTGGCAGTCGCTGCTCTCCTTCACCATCCTCTTCCTGGCCTGGCTTGCCGGCTTCAGCTCGCGCCTCTTCGCGGTCATTCGCTTCGAAAGCATCATTCACGAGTTCGACCCGTGGTAAGTGCCCGCCGCCCCTCCCCCGCCTCGCGCCCGGACTTGGCCCCGCGCCGCCGCCGAGCCCCTCGGCCGGGCTGAGGCGAGCGCGGCCCCGGGCCCCCGGCGCGCCCCCGCCTGTGGGCGAAGTTCCCCCGCGCCGCCCGAGGCGAGGCGCCGGCTCCCGAGCGAGACCTTGATCCCCGTCCGCGCCGGCGTGCAGGCTCCCTGGAGGAGCAGAAATCCCCTCGCCGCCGCCTCGGGTCGTCGAGTCGGGACCGGCCGCGCCGGGAGCGGGCAGGTAGCTCCCCGGCGGACCCGTGGCGGACTCCCCGCCTCCCTCTGGCGGCTTTCGGGTCTTTTCATTTTTCGGGCACGTTTTTGCTGCTTGGATGGGATCGCCCAGGGGTTGCCCTCTTGCTGGTGGAGGGGAGTCCACACGTGCAACAGCCCCGTCTGTTCAGCCTCGCAGTTCTGCGATTTAACCGGTGCTCTTTTTGCTCTCGTTGTGCGAGAAGGGAAAAGTGAGGTGTTGCAGGAATAGAAATAATATCCCAGAAAGTGATCCGAAAGCTAGGGACTCTTGTTTATTTAACATTAGATACAATCGAGAGTGGCTTTTTTCAAGGCCCTTAAGTGTAGTGCTCAGCACCTCACTGTTTCACGATTATCTTGGGTTGGTTTTTAGAGCAAGCTCATTACTCTGTTAGCCAAACCCTCAGTATGTTATGCACAGTATTCGAAAGCATTGCATTAGTTTCTTTATTGGTCTCTGCAGGAGGTTTGTGGATAAGAGAACAGTACCACGGTGACAGGGAGCCTTAGATTACAGTATCGAAGTTGCCCATGGTATCAGGGACCCACCTGAATGTTTTAGGAAATGACCCCATTAAGAACACTAGCTAATTTAGACACTACTGGTCTGTGAATTATTTAGATAGGAAGATTGCTTTTTATCCAACTTGTCCAACTCGAAGTTTTGTTTTGTTTTTTTAAGCCTCTGCCTTTTAAACTAACTAAATTCATCTTGACGTATCAGCCTTGGGTTAATCTTACTTCTTGTAATTAGACCTAACTGAACGTTAGGGTATTTGTTTCATCGTTACTGAATATATGGATAATAATATTTGGGGGAGTGAGTGCCCCTATGTTAAAATACGGGATTGAAGTAGTGCGTCGTATATTGAACACCAGAGGGGCCCACTCATGGAGAATTCAATTTAGGTAAACAATTAATTGCTTTGACATTCTTCTACGAAATGTTTTAACTTCAGTTTAGAGGTCTTGATTTTTTTTTCTAACACTTTAAAAAATAACTTTTATGTTACTTGGAAATATTGAAGAAAATGAACTACTGTGAAGGCTTATGAAGTAGATACAGTATTCTTAGTCTTAGCTTTGAAACATTTAGGCAAATTAGATTAAAAAAATTGGAACCAGAAAATGAAAACTGCTTATATTTTACTGAACAATGCAAGAAGAGAAAGTTTTGTCTTTTCAGATTACAATAGCAGAAGTGCATGGCTGGCCAAACGTTACAGGTAACAAAAATTGTGAATATTTCCGGGATATCACTTTTACAAACAGAAGGCCAAATATTGTTTAGTAGTAACATTGAAAATGAAATTGAGGGTTGCAGAAAAATTCACAGCTGAGTGATGACAGTTTTGTCATTACAAATCTGCAGCAAGTCAGCCCAAAATGACCATTGTAATTGAGTTTGGTAATCATGAATTTAAAGTTGATTTCTTTCTCTAGTTTCAAGAATATGCTTGGAGAGCATAACCCTTTTTTATCTGCATGAGAATCTTTTGCTTTTATTTTTCTATATGTGAAAACATTTCAGAAGCATTATCATTTAGCTAAATGTAACATTCGAATTTTAATTCATATACACTAACATTAAGGTTTATATACCTCTTTAAAGCCTTTCTAATTTAGATGTTTTGCTAATAGTTTTAATATTTACATTTTAATATATTCCTAATTAAATGTTTATGTTCATAATATTAGATAATTCTGGTTAGTTAGTAAACAGCCTTTTATATAAAGAAATGGTCTATCCCTTACTGTGAATCATTTGTCAATATAAATCTAATGTCTAAGTATAATTCACATGACTTAATGAGAGAATTAGGTTTCCGAATCACACAAAAACCCTAAGTTCAGTCACTTTTGTTTTTTTTTTCATCTTTTGAAAGATCTCAAGTAGTTAGGCATCACATTCTTATAATCAATTTTATTGAGAAATTTTTTAAGGGGGTTAGGTATAGATTGCCTGTTACTATTACCTTGGATTTTTAAAGCAGTTTTCCTTCAAAGGTACTAATAGTGCCAACGTTTCAACTAATCTGTATTCTAACACTCTAGTATTATATTAGTTTGGGAGTCCCTCAGATTATTATTTTAACATGTAGCAATGAAACGAACCTATAATAATATTGAAATATTCCTCTCAGGTTCTTTGTCCACAAACTGATTTATTCTGGTCTAACCTGATTCTTTTTTTGTGTCTGTTACCAGCTTCATTTCTGAAGTCTTTTTAGTGAAAAGTTTACTTTCTCTGTTAGTTATTCTGTAAATTTTATAGTTCTTAAGTTGTGTAAGGCTCTAGTTAGTTGCCAAAGGTACTTGTCACAATGTTATACTTACTAAATTTGTCACTCTATTTTATAAATCTTACTAGTTATAAGGGGTGGTATATAGTGTTGAATATTATATATTGAATTTTAAAGTACCCTGCAATTTCTGGAACTGAGCAACGTTTTTGGTAAAGCTCTCCTCACCACTTCATTTTAGTAATTTCCTCCCTTATCAGTTCAGTTGATCAGACATGAGGAAGCAGTCTGAGAATATGTTGTCTGTACTTGCCAAACATTTGGTTGAGCAACTAGTTCAACAGCACCTAATGTTATCTTTTTATCTGGAGCAAAAGCTAGTTTTACTTATTTTTGTTGTAATTTTAATACTTTTACTTTATGTTAACCAAGTACCTCTTCCATAACCATTGTCTTTAAATTGTGGTAGTTTTTCCCATGGAGGCAGTGTAAAAGCTGTCTATATGCAAGGAGAGCTGCCCTTTTCCCTGCCTGTACAGGTTGTAGTGGCTTTTCCCTAGAGCCCTAGAGAGACTTCTTTGTGTCGTGGCTTGAGAGTTTTGGCTGCAGTTAGCTGTAAAAGGGCAGCAGATGTCTTTTTGCAGGACAGAAAGCTGCAGTTAGAGTTGAACCTTGGAAGGCAGTTTTTCAGAGAAACTATGGTATAAATAGATTAATTAGTACAAAAATGTTTTCAAAGGAGTGATAAACTCTTGGAACGCAAGCTGTTTGTAAGTTGGGGACTACTTCCTGTACTTTGAGGTCTCCATGTTTTTCTTCACTTTGCAGATGACAGAAAGAGGCTATTGACCTCAGTTCTGAAGAAGACAAAATGGTTTACAAAACCAGTTTAGAACACAAACGTCCCCCAATCTTAAAAAGTCACTTTGTGGAAACATTAGCAACAGCAGTCCAACTACACTTCAGTACAGGTATACTGTCACTGATTTCATTGTAATTTAAAAATTTTCTAGCCTCGACCTTTTGAGATCATTGTAAATTATAAGAACACTTAGGGAGGAGGAGGTGCAGGGAGTCCCTTCACTTGCTGGATTGGATGATGGGGTTGGACCTGCTCCCATTTGGGTAAGTGTGGTGGGCTTCTATAGGTAGTAATCATGGGTTTCATAGGCATATTCTAGGTCCGGGGGTAGCTAGGATCTGTCAGAAAAGACCTTGGAGCTTTTCCTTTAGGGTTTTTATATCTTCAGGGCTAACTTGGATAGGACTGCACACCCCTTACTGCCTTGAGTAATTTGCATTAAGACAATACTGGTTGTAGACCAAGCATTAGAAACTCAGAATAAGGATTTACATTATAGCCTCTGCCCCAGTTGTTATGAATATGGTAAACGTAGTAGCCTGTCTATATTTAATCTATCTCTGATGTTTATGCTCTGTAAGTTTTGAGTAATTTGGGGTATGAAAAAATGGTGAAAGTTCTTTTCTTTGTGATACCTTAGTATTTATCAGTGTGTAAATGCTCTCAAAAGTAACAAAGGTTAATATTCTCGAATGACCAAATCATATTTTTTCCTCAGTTTGTTTACTTTGAAAATTTAATGCTCTTAATTTTTAACAGTACTGTAGTTAACTTAAATATAAAAGTACCCCACAATTCAACAGATCTGTACATTATTGTTAGAGTGGGAAAATTTTCCATCATACAGAAAAATTGAAATGATTTATAGTGAGTACTCACACTCAACACCTGGATTCTACAGCTAGTATTTTACTTTATTATCTTTATCATATATTACTACTATTAAATCTTGATTGTAGACATTGAACAGTACATTGTTCACTATAATATGAAGAATGTTATTTTTGTTACCCAAGTCCATGATAAAGAGGATCTCTTATTTCTGGATTGCATTCGTTTAATATAATGCTAATAATATAAACATAATGAATATAAATACTGTTTTTATATCATCCTCAGTTGGACTGCAGGTTGTAATCATATTCAGTCATTCTCAGTTTTGATTAGTAACTTGAGTACATCAGTGCATTAGTCCATGTCAAATAACTTAACTTTACTGAATCTGATGTCTCAGGAGAAAAAAATGAAGTTGTTAGAAGGGTATTGATGTTGGTTTTATAATACTTTTAATTTATGTAGTTGGCCTGTTACTCAGTGTGTTATTCATGCTCTTTCTTTGACATATTTTATCCAGATGTAATGTTTAATTCAGTTTTATGTATGATTGCAAAAATAACTTCTGTAACTCCCTAAAACAGACAGGAGGAAAGGAAAACATTTTCAAATACAGGACCCACAAATATAATGTCGGGTCCAAATTAATACTGTTGAAAGGGGGGGAAATGTAAATGGTTAATCTGCTACTCCATCTTCACCCTTAGTTAATTCTGGTGCTTATTTTTGTTTTTAAACCACTACTTTTTTCTGAGAGGGTTTCTGTGTCCTCACTTCACTTATTTCTGATCATGAATAATTTCCAGGGATTTAGAAGTTTGAAAAAGTGGCAATATCATTGGATTAAAGAAAGAAAGAAAGGAGTGGGTTAGGTGAGGGAAGGGTTAGAAGAGAGAGTAGCATCGACTGCCAGGGGTAAATGGAGGTTAACTGGCATTTGTAGACTTGCCAGGAATACTAACCAATATTTGGAATTTTATTTCTTTGGAAAAATGCTTTCATAGTTTCAAATGAAAAGATAGCTAAACATATTTTGGAATACAACCTGTACATAAATTGGTGAATGCCTTTATATTGGTCAAATTTGTACTATTTTTAGATAAATGAATTTCTAAAGAACTGTGACTGGTATACTAATTAAATTGACCACATCATCTGTAACGTTTTTTCTTTTTGTGTTACAGGATAACTAACATATGTTCTAAATGATAGTAGGCACTTCGTTTTTACAGTGTCTCACAACTTGATTTTAGATCTTAGAATTGAGGAGAAAGGTAACATCTTTTATTTCTGTAGATAAAGATATTTCAATTTAGTATTCCCCACAAGGATTGAATAGTACAAGTCTGCCTGTCTCTAAAATCTATGTCCTTTTTACTTCATCCTGTGCCTCCTAGGCAGGCTTAAATGAAAGTGTCCTCCATTAAATTTATGTTTTTTAATCAGCTGTCCTGATTTAAATCTTAACACATTGGCCTATCAAAATGCCTGGGCACAATCCGTGGTCTAGCTAAATAAGCTCACTAGTTGGATGATGGCTAATTACTTTGTTTGTTTTGATAGAGGGAAGAAAGAAGAGTTGGTGGTGGCTTTAAGTTTTTAAACTTGAATGACTAGGGAATTTTCAGAGATGAGGCCTTTAGAGGAATAGCTGAATGAGAGGAAAAGATGATTGAATCCAAGTGAAGAATGTTTTCCCTTCAATTTATTTTGTCTGTAAAAAGTTCATAGTAAAGAGGTTGGAAGAATTAAACTATTCCAGTTAAAGGAATATGGGGTGAAAGCTGAACTTTCAGGGTAGGCCCAGAATTCTGTAGCCCTAAAAGACTTAGAGTACATGTCGGCCTGCTTTCTGGGCAGAGACGATGGCCACCAGAGGGATGAAGTACTTTTTCTAAGGTAGTACCATTACAGGTTGGCTAGATTCTTTTCTGTTTTCTTTGCACCTGTGTTTGCATTAGAGGGAGTTTCTTGAGAAATTTGAATATTGTTACTTCTGAAGATGAGGGATAATTAGGTTCTGTCACTCACTTTAAATTGACAATATTGAAAATGTTGGCAGTTAAAATTTAGCTATGGAAACAGCTTTTGTGTGAAGTTTGGCTTATTTTGAAATAGTGATTTAAAAAATTATATCATTAGTATGTAATTTCCTTAATAGTTTCCAGATTTTAAGTTCTCAAACTTTATTTTTGGGCTCTTTTTCTTTCTAATCCAAAGGGAAATACTATGTTGTATAAAAACATAAAGAAATTTTATTTTTATATTATGTAAATATTGATGATTATTTGATAAACAAATTAATGTTTCTTTTGGGGCTTGCTTTTAATTTGTTTTTCAAGCTTTACATGTATTAGCCATTCTCAGGTAGTTAAAGATTTTCCTCACAATATGGTGTTATTTTCTTCAGTGTTATCTAGCAATCTCTCCAACTCACAAATGACTTCAAATGAATTTGATTTTTGAACTTAAATTATTGGACCCTTCTCTCTCCATAGATGGATGATGGATAATGTTGCAGCATATACTGTTTTCTGTACTATTTTAAAAATTAAACTATAGTAATTCATAATTAATTCCTAAAGTTCCAGTATATGCACAGCCTAAATTATTTGTTGCTGGCCAAATGAATAGAATGTGAAAAGAATCATGACTGGAATCTCACTGGTGACCACCATATCTATTTCATCTTATTCTTTTTTTATTACTGTTGAGGTATAATTGACTTGACAACATTAGTTTCAGGTGTATAGAATGAGTCCATATTTGTATTTATTTCAAAATGATGCCATAGTAGGTAGTTACAAAAAATTTTTTTTTATATGAGAACTTTTAAGATCTACTGTCTTGGCAGAACTATTCCTATAACACCAGTAACTCCTGTAAAGTGGAATATACTCTATTTAGGAAGGTTTTATTATAAAACTAAATTATATCCCATCTTATTTGTGTAATCCACAGGAAAAATAAGTACAGAATTATTGGAAGGCAGTACTCTTACAGTTTTGAGATATTCTTTGAACATGTCTTAAATGTTTATGTAAGCAAGAGAAAAGAAATGTATTCTGTAAAGGCTTTTATTACCAGTGATAAAGGTGTTCAATTTCAGTCTTTAAAAATTTTTTTTCTTTTAATGGTGGAATATAACACATTCTGAAAAGTATATAAACCTAATGTGCAGTGTAATGACTAATTATAAAATAAACATCCAGGTGACCATCACCCAGATTAAGAAATAGAACATTGCCACCACCTCAGAAGCCTTGGTGTGTGCTTTCTCAGGCCCTCTTCCCCTCCACTTTTATAGTAATTGCAACCTTCCTCTTCCTCATACGCAGTATAATTCTATGTGCATTCCTAAATAATATAATTTAATTTTTCCTATTTTAAAACAAGATAAATTTACTTGTGGTTTTTGTGTCTTGCTTGTTTTGCTCAGCATTGGTTTTAAGATCTATGTTCATTGATTAAAGAGTTGAGAAAAAAAAAAGTTGTTGAGAGCATGTGGGTAATAAGGTTTAGCAATAATTTGATGAGCCAGGCTTCTTACCCACCTGAGAAGGTATCTGCTCTTTTGCAACAGGAAGTACCTGAAATGAAAGAGAGGGCATCCTTCTCTTCACTTGAGATAAAAAATGATCTCAAGACTGAACTCAACCTGGGGTCACCTTGTCTCCACATAACCTTGACAACTTTTTTAAACGTACAAACTAACTGGCCAAAAAGATTGTCTTTAAACAGATAAAAAAAAGGAGGAGTGGGAGAAGGCATAACTGTCTTTCAAGAGACAAATGATAATCAGATAATCAGATATGTGCAAAATCAGTTTTTAAACTGTGGCTTTTACCAACTGTTCATTTTTAAAGTATATAAAAATTTGTGTTAAGGAAGGGAGTGCATGCAGTCAGTTCTTAAAAAGAAGGAAAGAGAATGTTGGATGGGGATCTGCACCAAAGGAATTTAGGAAAACCTTTAGAATGAACTTGTTTAATGAATTGGTATTTTTGTAGAGGATTGTTGAGCCTAGGTTGTGTGTGATTTTGTCTAAGACATGTCGATGTCATGGGATCTTGAATAGCTTGCATTTCTCTAATACTGTTTTCCATGTTGCTTTCTTCCAGTCTTCCGTGGCTGCCACTTTCTTTCCCTAACCTGTATTGCCTTGATTTAGTAGCTTCTTGGTCTTCCAGAAGAATGGGAGAAGTATGATAGTAGGATTCTTTCAGAAGCTGTCTTTAGTAAATAAAAAGTTTACTCAAATAAATAAAGGAAAGATCATGGATCTTTATGTAAGAAATTGAAATCTATTGAGGTGTGAGAATTTGGTGTTGGCTTAGCAAATGATTATGGATATTGGAAGTATGATTATAGCTTATAAACTTGTGATTGAAATCTGTTCTTAAGTGAAACTATCAACATACTGCTTTCTAATGTATTTCTGTTTATTGGTCAGACTAATTTTGATCAAATTCAGTACTATTTTTCTGCTACATATCATTATAAACTCATGCTACTTGAAAGGAAACTGGATTTCTTTTGTGAACAGATAAAGGACTGTTATTTAATTCATTGTTAATTGAAAAAGAATTTAAATCTAGGATGTCTTTTCTTCAAATTCCCAATTTAGTCAGTCAGTATTTCTCTAGAATTCAAATTTAAAATTTAAACCAAGTGCCATAAGGAAGGTGTACTTATTATCTTTTCTCCCCCAAATTCCATGTAATACCATGCGAGAGAGAAATATAAATGACTTTGAATTAGGCTCTGTTTGTATAATGATCTGACTTAATGGTTTATGCTATTTAACACTTCTTGAATTCCTCTTGTATGAATTTGCCAGGGAATTAAGGATACAGTTTTTTTAATGTATTAACTGTTAGGAAACATGCCAGGAATACTTCTTTCAGAAATAACAATCCAAGATAGTTTACCTGCTTTATGTGAGCGAGATAGGTACAGGTTTTATTAATCCCATTATAAAGCCAACTTACTTCAGTTAAATTTTGTTCAGGACTGTTCATTTAACTAAACAAATAGGCTAGAGCCATTTTAAAGATTTTCATACCTGTAATGTGAAAACAGTCAAGGCAACTTAAGTTATTAGTTCTTTGCCTAAATTGGCAAGATATTGTTATGGTAATATGGTACTCACTTCCCCCTCTAAGGAATAATAATAGTATTAATAATAATATTACTGTTATTACAGAAGATCCTTTAGAGTAAGAACATCTTTTCTAGTTCTTAAGCTACAGATATTGTGAAAGTAGTGGCTGTTCATTTTATATTAACATAGATCCGTTATCCTTAATGATAACCACATTTTATGTTTTGGTGAGGATAGTAATAATACAGTAAGTCTTTTGTGTAATACCTTGATACACCTTGGATTGACTGTGATTTCAGCCAAATCATACGTATAGTTATGATACTGTTATTTATAGTACGAAATATGTATTTTGTCATCATCCCTGTTTCTGGTACAGAGTTCCTACCTTGTTATTTTCCTAAATGTTCAGAATAGTAAAGATGTCTTTTGTCATTATGTTAATGTGACTTCTGGCAAGTATTAGGTAGCGGTTTCAAGGGGGCCAACTTTAATTAGAGGGTTGGAACTTTTAAGTTTGCTTAAACTTTTTGCTTGCTTTGGGGAGAGGGGCGGGATGTCGAATTACCAGTGACCAAAAATTTAGTCAGTCATGCCTAAGTAATGGAGAATCTCCTCCTTCCCCTTCCCCTCCCCCTCCCCCCCTAAAAAGCCCAAGGATGTAAGGAAAGCTTCCTCGTTGGTGAACATGTGGAGATTTGGGAAATGGTGTGCTTGGAGAGGGCATGGAAGCTCTGCATCCCTTTCTCTGTATCTTGCCCTGTACATCTCATCCATCTGGCTCCTAAGTTGTATCCTTTTATAATAAATAAATCCTTTTACTGGTTATCTAGTAAGTAAAACGTTTCCCTGAGTTTTGTGAGCCACTCTAGCAAATTAATCTAACCCATGGTCGTTGGAACCTCTGATCTATAGCTGGTTGCTTAGAAGCGCAGGTCACACACATTGAGTCTGAAATTGCAGGGAGTGGGGGAGGGGGACAAGGGTATCGGTCTTGTAGGACTGGGCCCTTAACCTGTGGAATCCAATGCTGTCTGTTTAGGTAGAGAGTGTCAGA
The DNA here is from genome assembly GCF_030020395.1 of Manis pentadactyla. Lineage (NCBI taxonomy): Eukaryota > Metazoa > Chordata > Mammalia > Pholidota > Manidae > Manis > Manis pentadactyla. Next base: position 37,325,157 of record NC_080032.1, on the reverse strand, counting down.
ATTGAGTTGAATTGTAGGACACAAGCAGGCCTGAGAATTGCTTGGCGGTATAGAAAAACACCTCCCACATCCCTCCTTTTGGAATTTTGGTGAACCTCTTAGTAGTGAACATTGTAATCTCACTCTCAGTAAAGTTGTCATTTTAAACTTATAGAAGGAGGAAAGTTGATGAAGAAAGGAGGTGATAGTTCTTAAAAAAAAAACTTACAATAGCCATCAGTGATTGCCGTCAGCAATGGGGAGATGGTTGGTATTAGTAAAAACTTTAAGGGAGAGAGATTTTATTTCCATGAGTACTTTTTGAAGACTTAGAGAGTTCTGTCTCAAGTTTTAACTCACTAGTTAAGGAACATTGAATTAGAAAAGACAGACTAGTTAATATCAAAGAAAAATCTTATAAATGATAAATATTACAGTGCTGTTAACTTTTGATATGATAAATGAAAAACAGTAGAAGTAAAATTTATAAGCTGGCATTTTGTTTGAACTTGAGAAATACATCTTGATATGGAAGAACAGTAGGAATACATATGATCATTGTATACAGAGGCATTAGTTAGAATACACTAAATTCATGCAAATGATGAGTTTGTGTGGTCTTAGATTAACAATCCATTTTGTTTCCTGGCTATTGATTTAATATGGTTACAGGTTTCTCAGCTATTCAAAAACAGAGCTTCCTGTGAAACCTTTCATAAGCCAAAATGGTGTAAAGAGAAGGAGCAATTACCATTAATGTATACAGAAAATTTTTTGAGTGTTCCCAGATCCCCCAAAAATAACCTCTCTTAGGCTATTCTGATACCTTAGGACACATCTTGCTAACGGGTGCACAAAAATTACATTATGATGAAAAACAGATGCTACCGACCCAGTTCAAAACTATGGCAGCTTGATGGTGAGATGCTTAGTATAGTTCTCACAGAAGGAGCTTAGTGGGGCCACTCTCGCTGCTTAGGGGGCGTGCTGCTCTGATCAGGCTCACAGCAAAACAAACGCCGTACGCTATTTTTGTATTTCACCTGTTTTTCATAGAAGTGAAAATCCTTGTTTCAGTTAGCAAAAACAGGTACTGATGTAGGTCTTTAGTAAAAGTGAGGCAGTGTAATTCAAAGAACTTTCGAAAAGCTGGGATACCTGTATATAATTAATATGAAAACTAAGCAACCTTTTAGGAAACCATCTCTACTCTGGCTGATCCCATTAAACTTTACCATAAGAAGTTGAAGGGTACTAAATAAAAATACTCATTAGAGGTGAAATAAGTTGGTTGTCTCCATTAAAGTGTCTCTGCAGTGGAAACAGCTTTGTTTGTGTCTAATTACTGGGAGGATCATTGAATATTATAGATCTTGAGAACTTAAATAAGCCAAGATAAAAAGTCTTTATCTTTTACTGTGGATTGAACTCTTAACAAAATGACTGGTCAGCTCTTTAATTAAACTATTATTCCATGTAGTAATAGCAATATTCCTGTGAGTCTTAAGCTGATAAGCTTTAATAATCTCACAAGATGTTTTTGCTTAAAAATGATCTGTATTTTTTTGTTTTTTTTAAGCAAATTTTTATCCACCAGTGTGCTTTAAAAGAACCTGTTGCAGTGAATAGGGTTTATTGAATATATTGACAATTAAAATATTGCATATGTTGGCAACTTAAAAAATTTAATAAACTTGCTTCATGGAAGTTTAATTTCAGTTCTAAAATCATTTTAACTCTAGACTGTAGCTAAAGAAAGCTTATTTTAATATGTTAGGCAACTTTCTGGCATTTGAATGAACAGGATAATGAAACAATGTGTGGTAGATGAAATAAATCTAATCTTAAAACTGCAGAGGCCAGTAATTCAAAGTAGAAGGGTGAGCTTGAGGAGCACCTGAAGTCTTTCTAAATAATGAAGATTTTAAAATGAGTCAGTAACTTAATTAGAAAGAGAGATGCTTCTTGCTGTTTAAGATACTTTATTTGGGTTGTTAAAATAACTTAATACATTTAAATAAAGTCTCCAGTATAAACAGCATTTAAAACAAAAGGTTTTCCTCTTGAAATAAAAATCATTCTAGACTCGAAAAGTTTGTGTAATAAGTATTTGATGTTAAAACTGGGTATGAATTGCCACATAATATCGAGTTATATAAGAAAAAATGTAAGTCAAAATATAAAAGAACGTAATATTTGTATATGTAATTATGAACATAGTGGTAAACGCCTGTGAAATCTCTACCCAACTATAGAACTAGAACATTACCAATCTTACATCCAACCATGTTTCTTCTCTAACCTATCTTCCTGCTTTTCCTATTAGCACTAGGAACCCATTCTCCTGAGGTTTAACATTTCCTTTGCCATATTCAAAATAACTCATATATGTATCTCTAGACAATATATTGCTAAAGTTTGTCTTGTTTAGAGCTTTAAAAAAATACTGTCCTATATATAATCTTTGGCTTGCATTTATACATTTGCTAGTTGATGGATATTTGGGTTCCAACTTTTTGCTTTTATGAATAATGATGCTACTATAAACATTAAAAACTCTATTTCCTGATGCATGTGTGTGGATGTTTGTTAGGGCGTATACCTGGGAATTTTATCATATGTTTCAGTTATTTATAAAAATACAATACACCACCCCAAAACTTAGTGACAAAAGAGCATTTCATTACTTCCCAACTGTAGGCCGAGTGGGATGTTTTCCTGCTTCATAATGTCAGCTTGAGTGTCAACTTAAGAGTCATCTGGCATTTTGATTGGGAGGTCAGCTGAGGCCTTGGCCCCTTCGTGTGGCTGAGCTGAGGCTTTTGGCCCCTTCCTGTGTCTGCTTAAGCCCTCTCAGCATGGCATCTGGATTCTAAGAAAGCATTACAACAGAGAGGGAGCTGCCAGGCCAGTTGAGGGCCAGTCTTGGAATGATCAGTGTCACTATATTTTAATTCAGAATGGACACAGGCCTATCTCAGAGTCAAGGAAGAAGGTGAATGTACAAGTAGGGACAGAATTGTCGGGGCCATCTTTGGAGCTTGGTTTCCATAGTGTATTTATCATTTTTATCTATCATTTTTATCTCTTCTTCTGTGAAATACATGTTCATGTCTTTAACCTGGTTTTTTGTTTTTAATTGAGTTGTATTTTGTGTTTTGCAAGGGATACTAAATCTGGGTTAAATTTGTTGCAAATCTTACTGCATTTTGTGACAAGCAATCCTATGAGATAGATATTTTATTACCCCCATTTTACAGATGAGAAGGGGGAGTACTGCTATAGATGTTAAAAAAATAGTCCTTGAAGCCAGCTAGTCTCCAGTGATATTTTTGGTAAAAGAAAAGCATGTGCAGATGTGTACAGTTATAAAATGGCATGATGCTGCCATCAATCTGCTGGTTGTCCCTTCCCCTTCAAAAACATTGAGGCTTGGAAAAACTTACAAGTATATTTTCTTCCTTTATGCCCAGTTATAATGTTTTAGATAAAGTGTGGCTTTTATGAGGAGACTTGAGGCAGGGTGATGCAAAGTGACTTGTCCAGAGTGACACAGCAAGAACCAATACATTCAGCTCTGCGTTCTTTCTAGTCTTACCCGCCTTCCTCATACATAATTTTTTTTCCTTTAAATTATTCAGTTGAATCAGTCAGCATCTGCCAGTACATTTCAAACACTTGTGTTTTTGTTTGCTTACTAGTTCTACTATCATCAATTCTCTCTCTTGAGGGTATGCAGGAGTTCTCAGAAGACAGTGGACAGGAATTGACTGATATTTCAGATTTTCTTGACTGACCCACATCCAAACTTTGTCATGGAAATTCTTAAGTGTTGTGGTCAAATATATTTTTTTAAATTACAATAGAAACCAGACAAAATTTGCCTTATGTACTTCTAACAGAACATGGGAGGCATGCATCAAGTGCTGCTGAGTTGCTTTAAAATTGAAAATGTTGCAGAACAATTAGGAATTCCACAATGCAAGACTTCAAATAAAATGAAACAACTTTCTCTCCTGCCTGAACAAATATACAGAAATAAACTTACAGACTTCTTCCCAGTCCTCATATTAGGAACATTGTTCTGTGTAAATGGTCAGATAGTTTCTGATCATTACAATTATTCATGTTGAAGACATACTGTATGGGTACTTCACACATTATGTATGTGAAGACACCTCACTGTAGCTTCCCATGTAAAAGCAATGCTTCAGGCAGAAATGAAAGTGGTAATAGTACTTCTATGTATTGGGGTCTCAGGGAACTTTGACATGTAGTGGAATACAGAGCATCCTTAGACTTTGTCTCTAACGCTTTCCATCAGTAGTACCAGCCACTGCATGACTGAGCCTCCCATTCATTTCTGTTCTTTCTTGCCCCAGATTCTTCCACTTTCAGTGTCATGCATGAGAATGAGTTACCCTTCCTCAAGAAGTAAACCAAAGTATAACTTACTTGCTATGTATAATGTTGATACCACAAAAAAGCATAGGTATCAAGTAATCTGGCCAAAAGTATAATGCTAGATTCCACCAGATTGAACATAGTATAATACCATTTGTAAATAAAAGGGGGAAAAATTAAGTTCATTTAAATTTCAGTAAATGCATTTGCAATATTTGTAGTTCTTAGAATATAACATTTTAAAATAGTTTACTACATGCTGATCTCTGAAGAATTTAATACATGTTATTATTTTTTAGAAATTAATAAAATTAGATATGTGAAGGATGCTAAAGCTTTCATATAGTTATTTCCTGTCTCTTCAATCCCTTTCAAAAAAGGAAGGAGAAAACTGATTCTTCTTTTATTCTTGCTTTTTTTACCTCCTTGGGTATGCTTTTTTACCTCATCCTTGGGTTTGTTTACTCATAATTTTCATTTGAAAATGGGGTGATTAAAACAGTAAATTAGATCATTTTTGGTTTTTCTGGAATGTAGAATGAACTTTGTATATAGAAGAGAACATAGAAATAATTAGAGCACTTGCCAAAGCATGTTCTACAGAACACCTATCCCAGAAATTGTAGATCAGAACAAAATAACTTCTGATAATTTAAATTTGGGAAAAAACTTACCCCATCCTCTTATTTTATAAACATTAGCATGTTAAAGGCTCAGTAGTTTTTTAATGCAATTGATGTTAATTGATTTAGTGTCTATTGTGTTGAATTTAGGGATCACTGGGATTTTTCTTTTAAGTGTTCCATGCAATTCAGTGCATAGATAATGCTTGTTAGTTGAAAATCTTATTTTTATAGTACATGAATATGTGTTCTGACTTAAATATATGTGATATAATATATATTTACGTACCTAAAGCTTGTTACTTGGAAATCTAATCTATATAGTGTAATGCATAATAATGGCAATAAATACATGTAAATATAACATGTTTATATATACATTTTGTTGATCTTTGTACAACATGAAGTTGTGCTTGACTTAAATATGTATTATACACATACACATGCAAGTGTGTGTACCTATCCCATTTTGCCTAGGGATGTTTTAGATTTCAGTCTGTCTTGGATTTAACTGAGCAAAAGGTAACATTGCACTGTTTTAATTCATCAAGTACACTATTTGAGATGTGATCCTAGAATTCTTTTTGGATTTTTTGGAATGGCATTAAAACACTTACAACATCAACCTCTTATTTTGGTGCAGTTTTTTGAGGTGATATTTGCTCATTCTTTCCTTTTTTCCAGTTAATTTATTAAGTGTCCTTTGTAAAGCAGAACAGACCCTCCTTTTTCAAATGAATTCTTAGGAAGATTGGTTGCTGACATTGCCAATTAAGGCAGACGTTGAGAGGACTAAAATACAGATCTCATTTTCAGTTAATATGTTTGAAAGAAGTTTTGCTCTGTGTATTCTTAGGAGTTGTAATATCTTTTTGATTTGTAATGCATCTCACCTTGAGTGGGAAGGTACTGCGAAGCTCTAAGAAGTCTGCAAGATGTTTTTCAGCTTTTGGATAACCTTTAGTTTTTTTCAGCATGTTACTTAGAAGTAGAGAAATAGATAGCTGTCCATTAGGTACATAGAGCATGATCTTTGCTTATGGGAAAATCTTGAATCAGAGTGACCCACCCATCAGTTGTAAGAACAGGGTGGTTCCTCAGAGTACTTAAGATCAGGTTGCATCTGCTTAGAAATGAGTAGTGGTAATTCTAGTTGGGCAACAGTGGTCAGTCTGTGTATTTGTGGGTCTAATTCAAACTGCAGAATGGACCTAGTAAAAGCAAAGTAGTAAAAAGTAACTTCTTTATTCTGTATCATTGGTAATCCTTTGAAATTTTATTGTATTGCTGTTATAACTTTAAACTGATGAATATCACCGTAACTAAACTTGAATATATCCTCACATGAGTTCCCATAGTTTGTTATAAAATTGGCTATGCGTTTAATATGATTATCTAGACAGAATTGATAATGTGTCATGTGGTGGGGTTGGCTTTAAAAATTGTTACTTTTAGTAGTCCTAGTAAACTTGTTTTTTTCCTCGTATGTGTGCTTAAAGCAGTCGGGCATGCTTTTGTTTTTGATCCTGCCACTAGATGGCAGGAATAATAAAGGGTAGATTGAAATGCCAACTTAGCTGGCAGCCTTAGCTGTTTTGTACTTTTCCTTTACCTTGGTTAGTCTTTATTCCCATTAGTGCTGAATTTTAGTATATATGAAGTCTGCCAACTAGTGAAACAGGTAGCTCTGGTACCTTATATAGCCTCAGAGTGCCAGGAGAAGGAATGGAAAATTTTTAATTCTAGCTGTAATCATTGCTGTTCTTAAGACTTTGCTTTTTGCTTCTATTTTTGTTTTCTCTTTGTGGAACTGTTCCTTTCCATTATTTCTTGATTTTCTTACACTTAAATTTGTATCCATAATTGGTCATTTCTGTTGGTGGCACTAGTTGCCTTCTCATTTACTTGGTGAATACACATTAACCTGGCCAGTTTTGTAAAAAACTTACACTACACTTTGCAAACAAACTCTCAGAATTAAAATTGTGTAAATCTTTTCACAAAATGAACTTGTTTTCAAAAAAGGCTGTCTGTTGACATCCTTTGAAAGTAAGAGTAGTAGACAGAGTCCAGGGTAGTGGGATGCAGCTTCTTCTGTGATTATGTTAACACTATGTAAGACTTTGTCTTACTAGTAGACATGCACCAGAGACAATTCTTGCTGGTGTTAGGAAGTCTGTTGTTACGAAGTTTGCTGGTGGTAGGAAGTTATGCTTGAGAAATCCATGTGGCAAGGAACTGCAGGCAGCCTTTTACGAGGCTCCAACCAATAGGCAGCAAAAAACCAGGGCCCTCACTCCTATACCTTAAAAGAAATGAGTTCTGCCAGCAACCTAAAGTGATCTTGGAAGTGAATTTTTTCCCTAATTAAGTCTCCAAGTGAGAATCCCGCCCTGGTACCACCTTGACTGCAGCCTTGTGAAACCGCAAGCAGGGGGTGCACTTTAGCTATGCCTGGACTCCTGCCCCATGAAACAATGAGATAAAGAATATATGTTGTTTTTGTTTTTTTTTTTTGAATGTATGATCTTTTAAATAATTAAGTCTGTTATACTTTGTTATGAAGGATAAATCTTTCCCACCTCTGAATGTTACCTAGGTACTGTGGATTTTTTGCCAGGTGCTATGGATACAGTGGTGTGGGCCCAGGTAGACATGATTCTTACCTAGTGGGGGAGATAGACTTGAAACAATTAAGAATTGCTGTGAAGGCACATGATACCATGAGAGCATCTAGTAGGGAGACTTAAACACAAATATTTCTCAAGGACTTATTCAGCCTTTTAAAACTTATTCTTCCAAGGTTGCTGTCTCATTTTTTTTAAAGCATATTCTTGTCATCATAAAACTTGATCTAGCTTTATTTCCTTATTGTTATTATGAAAACAGTCCACCTATGTTTTTTTTTTTTAGTTCTTGCATGTAATCTTTCTTCTTTCTAGAACACTTGTATTCTTTCCTGCCTTTTTAACTCAGTAATCTGTCCAGGTTCAAGTTCGATGTCAGTTATAGAAACCTTCCATGAGGTTTTTGTGAAGACAGGTCTGTTGTGTTTACTAGTGTCTCCAGTATCCAACACAGCGATGGTAGGCTCCCTTTTTAAAAAAATCTCAATGTGGAGGAAGTAGGATTCTTACCCATTGCTGGTGGGAGTGTAAATAGTAAACTACTGTGGAGAACTGTTTAATATTTTAAGATGTATGTGTGGAATTGCTAAATATTTACCCAAAGAAATGAAAACACATATCCTCAAAAAAGGCTTTTACAGGAATGCTTGTTCATATTTGATAAGAACAAGAATGTAGTCTAATTATTGCCTCAACTGGAAACAACCCATATGTACTTAAATGGAGAATGAATTGTAGTATTCATAAAATAGCATACTACTCAGCAATAAAAAAGGAACAAATTGCCACTACATGAGTAAAGCTCAGTTCTGTTGAGTGAAAGAAGCCAGACACCTATAGAAAGTATATAATCTGTGGTCCACTTAACATGAAGTCTCAGAACAAATAAAATGAGTCTATGGTGAAACAATTCAGTTTTGTTTGGGACGGGAAAGTAACTGAAAAGACGCATGTGGGAACTTTCTGGGGTGATGGTTTTGGGTGATAGTTACAGTTGATATGTATAAAATTGTCAAAACTAATCAAATCAAACATGTAAGATCTGTGTATTTTAATGCATGTAATTATACTTAATATTTTTAAAAAGAAAAACAGCAGGTGACCTTTAGTATCCCATGTGTTCCATTCTTTGCTTAACTGTATTGCTTGATGCCTGTCCCTCCTTGCAAGACTGTCAAAGATTGTCCACTTCGAGAGGTCAGGGACCAAGTTTGCCTTTGGTTCCTAGTTTGAATTGTGTACTTGTATGCCTAATGCCCAGGCTTATTGGCTCTGAGTGAAAAGTTATTTGTGAACTGTAATTTATTTATAAGTTGATATCCATATTTTATGGTTGCATTTTCAAGAAAAATATTTGCATTCTTACAGAATCTTGTGTCCAGTGTTTTTCTTTATGTAGGTCCAGCCTTTTTTCTTTAGGATGCACAAAAGACATCTGTTTAAGTGTTGGTAATCTTGCTCCAATTAGTTTTTGCCAACCAGTTAAAGGTAGTACAGTGCTATATTTGTATACCAAAATTTAAAAATCATCTTTTTTATAAATGTAAAGTTAATTTTATTCCTTTGAAACAAATGAAAACTAAATATTAATGCTATTTTGTCCTGAATCTCTCCCTCCCATCTTTCCTTAATTTTTTTGCTATAGAGCAAAGAAAGGAGGCCTTATTGTTTTACTTGATACAAAAGCTCATAAGCACCACAATAGTTTGAAAAGGAAGCAGGTGGTTACATGGTACTTTGCCTAACTATTGCTATCTCTTGTGGTGAAGGTGGTGGTATATTTTTCCCTGATGAGAATAAAATTACATTTTAAATGATGTAACAGCTGAGTCAGAAACTTGAAAAATAAGTGTAGCCTCGGTTTCCCAAAATTGCCTTGGCATATCACAGGTGTAGTTTTTTCTGCACTGTTGGAGTGGGTAACTCATAACAGGATTTTCCAGTGCTGGAAAAAAAGGCCTTTCTACTGTGAACTATATGTTCTAATATTCAAAATACTACAAAATTTTTATATATTTTCTTCTGGCAAGAGAATCCATATTTTCATCAACATTCTCTTTTATCCAGAAAGACTAAAAAACTTGCCATTCCCTCTGTTTTTTTTTTTTTTTTAGATAATTATTTTTTATTGAAGGGTAGTTGACACACAGTATTACATTACATTAGTTTCAGGTGTACAACACAGTGATTCAACATTTATATACATGATAATTCTAGGTACCAGCTATCACCATACCAAGTTGTTACAATATTTTGACTATATTCCTTATGCTATACATTACATCCCGGTTGCTTATTTATTTTACAATTGGAAGTGTGTACTTCTTTTTTGGTTGTTGTTGTTAGGGCATCTCTCATATTTATTGATCAAATGGTTGTTAACAACAATAAAATTCTGTATAGGGGAGTCAATGCTCAATGCACAATCATTAATCCACCCCAAGCCTAATTTTCGTCAGTCTCCAATCTTCTGAAGCATAACGAACAAGTTCTTACATGGAGAACAAATTCTTACATAGTGAATAAGTTACATGGTGAACAGTACAAGGGCAGTCATCACAGAAACTTTTGGTTTTGCTCATGCATTATGAACTATAAACAGTCAGTTCAAATATGAATACACATTTGATTTTTATACTTGATTTATATGTGGATACCACATTTCTCTCTTTATTATTTTTAATAAAATGCTGAAGTGGTAGGTAGATACAACATAAAGGTAGAAAACATAGTTTAGTGTTGTAAGAGAGCAAATGTAGATGATCAGGTGTGTGCCCGTAGACTATGTGTTAATCCAAGCTAGACAAGGGCAATAAAACATCCACATATGCAGAAGATTTCTCTCAGAACAGGGAGGGTGAGGTTCTAAGCCTCACCTCTGTTGATCCCCAATTTCTCACCTGATGACCCCCCTGCGACTGTGCCTGTCTTAGGTTGTTCCTCCCTTGAGGAATCTTACCCGTCTCTGGCTAACCAGTCATCTTCCGGGGCCATACAGGGAAATGTTAAGTTGGTAAGTGAGAGAGAAGCCTTATTGTTTGAAATGGTTAGCTTTTTATTTCTTTGCATATTTATGCCCTGTGGCTTCTATGCCCAGCATTTGTCTTGAGGTATCTTTACCACTTGGAGGAGTTATGATACTCGGTAAATTTGATATGAGGCACGAATTCTATTTAAGAATTCGTTGTAATTAGGAAGGAAGAAGAAAAGCTATAGAAGTAGCAGGCGGGAGAAAACATGGGAAGATTGATTATTTCTTTGACATATCTTCTTGTAGAGTAACTTCAGCATGGATAGATTTTAAGCTACTACTTAAATTGTGCACACACATTAACATAATAGGAGTATAGTTACATAACCAAAGCATACCTGTAATTACCAGCCATCTCCAGTGAAACCAAGAAAACCAGTTAGGCACCCTAGGCATTTGTGAAAACTTATCAATGATATGATGGTTATTATCTAACTGAATTTGAATAGTTTGAGAAAAATCAGACAAATTAAAACAACCCATTCCTGGGCACTGTTCACATCCCATATGTTCTTTTAACAGTAAATAGTCTGTAGTTGTAAGATTTTGGAGCGCTACAATTTGCACTTCTCCTAATTCTTGGTTGAGTTCCAACAGTATAGATCCAGTCAAATTTGTTGTTTTACTGTATGCACAGGCCAGCTTAGATATCTCCTTCATTCCCATGGCAAGTCCAGGAGCTGGTGGGATGAGTGCATCTACAGCTGTAGCAGTGCGTGGATCTTTGTTGGGGTTTTTTGATGATCATCTTCTGGCATGAGTCTTCCCGAGAGTGCTGATGTTGGAAGTTCTCTTTCATATCGTTTCTTAGTTCATTTTCGGGGTAGCCAAATTAGGCTTTGATCCTCTGTATAAACACAAACAGACCCTTTGCCTACACTTTTATATGTCCTTTATATCATTGTGTAGAACTCATTAGAGATCACCACATAGGAACTGCATTTTTTTTTTTTTTAATCATTACTCTACACTTACATGACGAATACTTTGTTTACTAGGCTCTCCCCTATACCAGGTCCCCCCTATATACTCCTTTACAGTCACTGTCCATCAGCGTAGCAACCTGTTGTAGAATCACTACTTGTCTTCTCTGTGTTGTACAGCCCTCCCCTTTCTCCCACCCCGCTATGGATGCTAATCTTAATACCCCTCTTTTTCTGCCCCCCCTTATCCCTCCCTACCCACCCATCCTCCCCAGTCCCTTTCCCTTTGGTACCTGTTAGTCCATTCTTGAGTTCTGTGATTCTGCTGCTGTTTTTTTCCTTCAGTTTTTCCTTTGTTCTTATATTCCACAGATAAGTGAAATCATTTGGTATTTCTCTTTCTCTGCTTGGCTTGTTTCACTGAGCAAAATACCCTCCAGCTCCATCCATGTTGCTGCAAATGGTTGGATTTGCCCTTTTCTTATGGCTGAGTAGTATTCCATTGTGTATATGTACCACATCTTCTTTATCCATTCATCTATCGATGGACATTTAGGTTGCTTCCAATTCTTGGCTATTGTAAATAGTGCTGCGATAAACATAGGGGTGCACTGATCTTTCTCATACTTGATTGCTGCATTCTTAGGGTAAATTCCTAGGAGTGCAATTCCTGGGTCAAATGGTAAGTCTGTTTTGAGCATTTTGATGTACCTCCATACTGCTTTCCACAATGGTTGAACAAGTTTACATTCCCACCAGTAGTGTAGGAGGGTTCCCCTTTCTCCACAGCCTCGCCAACATTTGTTGTTGTTTGTCTTTTGGATGGCAGCCATCCTTACTGGTGTGAGGTGATACCTCATTGTAGTTTTAATTTGCATTTCTCTGATAATTAGCGATGTGAAGCATCTTTTCATGTGTCTGTTGGCCATCTGTATTTCTTTTTTGGAGAACCGTCTGTTCAGTTCCTTTGCCCATTTTTTAACTGGGTTATTTGTTCTTTGTTTGTTGAGGCGTGTGAGCTCTTTATATATTCTGGACGTCAAGCCTTTATCGGATGTGTCATTTTCAAATATATTCTCCCATACAGTAGGGTTCCTTTTTGTTCTATTGATGGTGTCTTTTGCTGTACAGAAGCTTTTCAGTTTAATATAGTCCCACTTGTTCATTTTTGCTGTTGTTTTCCTTGCCCGGGGAGATATGTTCAAGAAGAGGTCACTCATGTTTATGTCTAAGAGGTTTGTGCCTATGTTTTCTTCCAAGAGTTTAATGGTTTCATGACTTACATTCAGGTCTTTGATCCATTTTGAGTTTACTTTTGTATATGGGGTTAGACGATGGTCCAGTTTCATTCTCCTACATGTAGCTGTCCAGTTTTGCCAGCACCATCTGTTGAAGAGACTGTCATTTCGCCATTGTATGTCCATGGCTCCTTTATCAAATATTAATTGACCATATATGTCTGAGTTAATGTCTGGATTGTCTAGTCTGTTCCATTGGTCTGTGGCTCTGTTCTTGTGCCAGTACCAAATTGTCTTGATTACTATGGCTTTATAATAGAGCTTGAAGTTGGGGAGTGAGATCCCCCCTACTTTATTCTTCTTTCTCAGGATTGCTTTGGCTATTCGGGGTCTTTGGTGGTTCCATATGAATTTTTGAATTATTTGTTCCAGTTCATTGAAGAATGTTGCTGGTAGTTTCATAGGGATTGCATCAAATCTGTATATTGCTTTGGGCAGGATGGCCATTTTGACGATATTAATTCTTCCTAGCCATGAGCATGGGATGCGTTTCCATCTGTTAGTGTCCCCTTTAATTTCTTTTAAGAGTGACTTGTAGTTTTCAGAATATAAGTCTTTCACTTCTTTGGTTAGGTTTATTCCTAGGTATTTTATTTTTTTTGATGCAATTGTGAATGGAGTTGTTTTCCTGATTTCTCTTTCTGTTGGTTCATTGTTGGTATATAGGAAAGCCACAGATTTCTGTGTGTTGATTTTGTATCCTGCAACTTTGCTGTATTCCGATATCAGTTCTAGTAGTTCTGGGGTGGAGTCTTTAGGGTTTTTTATGTACAGTATCATGTCATCTGCAAATAGTGACAGTTTGACTTCTTCTTTGCCAATCTGGATTCCTTGTATTTTTTTGTTTTGTCTGATTGCCGTGGCTAGGACCTCTAGTACAATGTTAAATAACAGTGGGGAGAGTGGGCATCCCTGTCTAGTTCCCGATCTCAGCGGAAATGCTTTCAGCTTCTCGCTATTCAATATAATGTTGGCTGTGGGTTTTTCATAGATGGCCTTTATTATGTTGAGGTACTTGCCCTCTATTCCCATTTTGCTGAGAGTTTTTATCATGACTGGATGTTGAACTTTGTCAAATGCTTTTTCAGCATCTATGGAGATGATCATGTGGTTTTTGTCTTTCTTTTTGTTGATGTGGTGGATGATATTGATGGACTTTCGAATGTTGTGCCATCCTTGCATCCCTGGGATGAATCCCACTTGGTCATGGTGTACGATGGTTTTGATGTATTTTTGAATTCGGTTTGCTAAAATTTTGTTGAGTATTTTTGCGTCTACGTTCATCAGGGATATTGGTCTGTAGTTTTCTTTTTTGGTGGTGTCTTTGCCTGGTTTTGGTATTAGGGTGATGTTAGCTTCATAGAATGAGTTTGGGAGTATCCCCTCCTCCTCTATTTTTTGGAAAACTTTAAGGAGAATGGGTATTATGTCTTCCCTGTATGTCTGATAAAATTCCGAGGTAAATCCATCTGGCCCGGGGGTTTTGTTCTTTGGTAGTTTTTTGATTACCGCTTCAATTTCGTTGCTGGTAATTGGTCTGTTTAGATTTTCTGTTTCTTTTTGGGTCAGTCTTGGAAGGTTGTATTTTTCTAGGAAGTTGTCCATTTCTCCTAGGTTTCCCAGCTTGTTAGCATATAGGTTTTCATAGTAGTCTCTAATAATTCTTTGTATTTCTGCGGGATCTGTTGTGATTTTTCCTTTCTCATTTCTGATACTGTTGATTTGTGTTGACTCTCTTTTCCTCTTAATAAGTCTGGCTAGAGGCTTATCTATTTTGTTTATTTTCTCGAAGAACCAGCTCTTGGTTTCATTGATTTTTGCTATTGTTTTATTCTTCTCAATTTTATTTATTTCTTCTCTGATCTTTATTATGTCCCTCCTTCTGCTGACCTTAGGCCTCATTTGTTCTTCTTTTTCCAATTTTGATAGTTGTGACATTAGACCGTTCATTTGGGATTGCTCTTCCTTTTTTAAATATGCTTGGAGTGCTATATACTTTCCTCTTAAGACTGCTTTTGCTGCGTCCCACAGAAGTTGGGGCTTAGTGTTGTTGTTGTCATTTGTTTCCATATATTGCTGGATCTCCATTTTGATTTGGTCATTGATCCATTGATTATTTAGGAGCGTGTTGTTTAGCCTCCATGTGTTTGTGAGCCTTTTTGCTTTCTTTGAACAGTTTATTTCTAGTTTAATGCCTTTGTGGTCTGAAAAGTTGGTTGGTAGGATTTCAATCTTTTGGAATTTACTGAGTTTCTTTTTGTGTCCTAGTATGTGGTCTATTCTGGAGAATGTTCCATGTGCACTTGAGAAGAACGTGTATCCTGTTGCTTTTGGATGTAGAGTTCTGTAGATGTCTATTAGGTCCATCTGTTCTAGTGTGTTGTTCAGTGCCTCTGTGTCCTTACTTATTTTCTGTCTGGTGGATCTGTCCTTTGGAGTGAGTGGTGTGTTGAAGTCTCCTAGAATGAATGCATTGCATTCTATTTCCTCCTTTAGTTCTGTTAATATTTGTTTCAGGTATGTTGGTGCTCCTGTATTGGGTGCATATATATTTATAATGGTTATATCCTCTTGATGGACTGAGCCCTTTATCATTATGTAATGTCCTTCTTTGTCTTTTGTTACTTTCTTTATTTTGAAGTCTGTTTTGTCTGATACCAGAATTGCAACACCTGCTTTCTTCTCTCTGTTGTTTGCTTGAAATATCTTTTTCCATCCCTTGACTTTAAGTCTGTGCGCGTCTTTGGGTTTGAGGTGAGTCTCTTGTAAGCAGCATATGGATGGATCTTGCTTTTTTATCCATTCTATTACTCTGTGTCTTTTGATTGGTGCATTCAGTCCATTTACATTTAGGGTGATTATTGAAAGGTATGAATTTATTGCCATTGCAGGCTTTAAGTTTGTGGTTACCAAAGGTTTAGGGTTAGCTTCTTTACTGTCTTACTGTCTAACTTAACTCGCTTGTTGAGCTATTATAAACACAATCTGATGATTCTTTATTTCTCTCTCTTCTTATTCCTCCTCCTCCCTTCTTCATATGTTGGGTGTTTTGTTGTGTGCTCTTTTTAGGAGTGCTCCCATCTAGAGCAGTCCCTGTAGGATGCCCTGTAGAGGTGGTTTGTGGGAGGCAAATTCCCTCAACTTTTGCTTGTCTGGGAATTGTTTAATCCCTCCTTCATATTTAAATGATATTCGTGCTGGATACAGTAGTCTTGGTTCGAGGCCCTTCTGTTTCATTGCATTAAGTATATCATGCCATTCTCTTCTGGCCTGTAGGGTTTCTGTTGAGAAGTCTGATGATAGCCTGATGGGTTTTCCTTTGTAGGTAACCTTTTTTTTCTCTCTGGCTGCTTGTAATACTTTGTCCTTGTCTTTGATCTTTGCCATTTTAATTATTATGTGTCTTGGTGTTGCCCTCCTTGGATCCCTTGTCATGGGAGTTCTGTGTACCTCTGTGGTCTGAGAGGCCATTTCTTCCCCTAGTTTGGGGAAATTTTCAGCAATTATTTCTTCAAAGACATTTTCTATCCCCTTTTCTCTCTCTACTTCTTCTGGAATGCCTATGATTCTTATATTATTCCTTTTATATTGATCACTCAGCTCTCTTAAAATTCTTTCATTCCTGGAGATCCTTTTATCTCTCTCTGCATCAGCTTCTCTGCGTTCCTGTTCTCTGTTTTCTAGTCCATTAATGGTCTCTTGCATCTCGTCCATTCTGTTTTGAAGTCCTTCCAGAGCTTGTTTTATTTCTGAATTCTCCTTCCTTAGTTCTTGCATATTTCTCTGCAAGTCCATCAGCATGGTTATGACTTTTGTTTTGAATTCTTTTTCAGGTAGACTGGCTAAATCTATCTCCCCAGATTCCTTCTCAGGGGAAGATGTAGCAGATGCTGAAGCTGTCTGGGTTAGTCTTGTCTGGATCATATTTTTTTGCCTTTTCATGTTGACAGGTGCTATTGACTGTCAGCTGGGAGGGCCAAAATTTTCACTTACTACTGGCCTTTCTTTACTGGGGCAACTGCGACCCCTAGTGGCTTGTGTTGGGTAATTGCGTGTAGAGTGGGTCTTTGTGTCTTGCCTGGCCGGGAGGGAGAAATTTCCCTTTCTGTGGGCGGAATTTGTCTCAGGCTGCTTCTCTGCTTTCGCAGCGCCCGGTGGGGTGAAGGATGGGGGGGCTGCTTGACTGTTTGCCTCCGTGAGGGGTCTCGGAGCTGTTGCCCAGGGGGTTAGTGCACCCGGTTTTCCCTGTAATTTCCAGCTGCTGTACTGTGACCTGGGTTGTTTCCGTCAAGCTGTTAAGTCCCTGTCCCTTTAAGACTTTCAAAAAGCCTCCGCTTTTCTTTGTCACAGGGGCATCAGCTTCGGCACCCGCTCAGAGGTCTTACTCCCTGTTCCTCCAGTATCCAGGGCCCCCTGGGCATGTACTGTGTCTGCGCTCTGGCCCGGATGGCTGGGGCTGGGTGTTCGGCAGTCCTGGGCTCCGTCTCCCTCCCGCTCTGCCTATTGTTCTCCCGCCGGGAGCTGGGGGGAGGGGCGCTCGGGTCCTGCCGGGCCGGGGCTTGTATCTTACCCCTTTCACCAGTCGCTGGGTTCTCGCTGGTGTAGCTGCAGTCTGGCCACTGTCCTGCGTCTTCTGGTCTCTCTTTTAGGGCTAGTTGTGTTTGTTGTATTTTCAAAAGTATATATGTTTTTGGGAGGAGATTCCCACTGTCCTACTCACGCCGCCATGTTGGCTCCGCCTCCCTCCCTCTGTTTTCTATGAGGTTTTTCTACTGCCAGTCGGTGGCTTTTCCAGCTTTTCAGAAATATAACCATCTGCAAGGTTGGCAAGAAATTACTCTATATAGACTGTTTACCTGCACGGAACACTGTGGAAGTGTATTTGAAGTCTCTAGGTTGCCTTCATTCTTCATTGTTGTGTTTAGTGTTTCTCTGACCTTTTTGGTTGCTTCAGAACTAAATCATAATTACTGGGTTCCACAAACTTGCCTCTTTGCTTGTGTTTCAAAAAATCTCAGACGAAGGTTTAAGAATGTTGAAGAACTATTTCCTTTAGTAAAGCTAATTTTTGTTATGGAATCTCTGGTCAGAAATTCTTGTTCTCAATTGTAATACCATTTTTATGGGGAAAATAAACACTTCTTAAGCATGATGTTGAGGAATATCAAAATATAGAACTATTGGCTGCATGCATATCCTGTCACCTGTTAACTTACTCTGCCCTGATTCTCCTATTTCTAATCTTGTTGTTACCATTGAGGTGGTACCTAGCTATAAAAACCTGTAAAAAGATAAATTCGCATGATTTCTTGCAAAAAAAACTAGCCAGTATTAGGATAAACTTCGTATTTTAAGAAAATTCATGTTAAAGTGACTGTTTTCATATCTGTATCTGTTTTAGTTTAAAAATACTGTCATGTTGATATACTTACAATCAAAATTTAATTTGATTGGGAAAATGACATTTCTTATCCTTTCTGTTGTGAGTTACATTACTTATGCCTCTCTCTCTCTTTTTTTATTTTGTTATTATTAATATACAATCACTTGAGCAACATTGTGGTTACTAGATTCCCCCCATTCTCAAGTTCCCACCACATACCCCATTACTGTCACTGTCTGTCAGTGTAGTAAGATGCTATAGAATCACTACTTGTCTTCTCTGTGCTATACTGCCTTCCTGTGCCCCCCCTACATTATGTGTGCTAATCATAATGCCCCTTATTCCCCTTCTCCCTCCCTTCCCAGCCACCCTCCCCAGTCCCTTTCCCCTTGGTAACTGTTAGTCCATTCTTGGGTTCTGTGAGTCTGCTCTCATGCCTCTCTGCTCTCATGCCTCTTTTTTGTCTTTAGTTGCTGGGAAATGAAGTCATATTAAAAGTTTGAACTCACAGACCCTCATGATCTACATTTTTGTACATTTTTATCTAGTTTTGAATGTATAGTACCTAAAAGGAAATGAAGGGGTGCAAACTCAACAGTCCAAGCAAATTTATTGCTAAACCTTTGAGGGATCTCTCTGTTCTGGCGAGCAGAACAAAGAAGGCATCTCTTACAGGCTAAGAGGCTTTTTATGGCCAGGCTTTTTGGTGGACTTTTGAGGGGCATAGGTCAGAGAAAAGGTGGGACTGTGGCTTGCTGAAGAGTTCTCCAGAAAATGCTTGTAGCCTAAGTAAGATGAAACCTAGTTCTCTCTGAGATGGCAGGTGGGCTTATTCAACAAGGCAATACTCCTGTCTCAGCTCTATTAGTAGCTATACTTAATCTGTCCTTTATCTTTATTTTATTTTATTGTATGTTTTTGTATAACAAGAAAGTGATTTAAGATGTCTTATACATCTTAGAATTTTTAAAAGAATCTCTTTTTTAAACTAGGCTTTGATTGCATATCTGAACTATATTACAGAGCGAATGTTTCAGTACTAATGGTATCTTCAACATTCAAGCCATTTAACAAGTATTTATTGTGTGATAACTGTGTGCCAGGCACAGTACCAAGTGTTTTGAATATATAGAGTGTCTCTTGAAATGGAGTATATTTTCTAGCAAGCAAACACATAAACAAGGAAAAAGATCTAGATAATTTAGTTAGTGATAAAAAGGCTATGAAAAAAATAATATGATAGCTAGTGTCTGGGATGTGACTGTGGAACTACAAGTAAAAATGCAGAAGTGAAAAAGGCCTTTTTGAGGTGATATCTCATCTAAGATCATAATGACAAGGAGTTAGCTAGCCTTGTGAAGATTTCAGTTAAAAACTTTCCTTCAAGCAAGAACAAGCTTGGCGTGTTGAAGGGACAAAAATTAGGTCCCTGTGACTGGGATATAGTGAGAAACATGGTGTGGATAGTTTTAGGATCGGGCCATCACAAGTTCTGAGATAGGTAATTGTGGCAGTTAAACACTTAATCAGAATTTTTTATTTTTTTAAGTAGAACAAATACGTTTGGCTACAGCAGATGTTTTTCATTTCTGTATACAATACTGAGTGGTTTTATGAGTGATACAAAGGGTTGAGGATTTGAAAGACTTCAGAGACCAGAACATAAAGAAGGACCCAAATACATTGACTAAAAGTATATGGGCACTCACACAATGAAAGTTCAATTAAACCAGTTACACTGTTTTCATTACCTTCTACCTTCTATTTTTGGAGAAAGAACAGTTTACCTTAGGATGAGAGTTAAAACATTTTATACAACTTATAACCTCATATAGCACTAAATCACTTTATACAGTGGACATTTGTGGAAAAATGTTTTAAAATTGGGTCATATATAAAATGTGCAGAGGCACTTTAACAAACATTTATTGAACTTACTATAAGCCAGGCACTGTGCTTGGTGCTAGGGGTAAGAAGATGGATTCATTCATCTTTGACTGGAGACCAAATCATGTGATAGAGACTCCTGGTTTGCTGTTCATTAGCTGAGTGACTGAACAAAATAATTTTTTGTGTGTTTGTCTTCCCATCTGTAAATGATGAATGACAGCCCATCTCAAGTTGTCATGAAGATAACGAGTGAATACAAAAAAAGGTACTTAGAGCAGTATACAAATCATAATCACTCATTTAATGTTCAATATTTGTTTTTATTACTCACATACAATGGAGCCTAATAGTAAGTCAATGCTATTAAGTATGTTGGTTTGAAAGAGGTAAAATGCAGAGTGCAGGTGATATTTCATCTAAGATCAGAATGATAAGGAGTTAGCTAGCCTTGTGAAGATTTCCGTTAAGAACTTTCCTTCAA
This sequence comes from Manis pentadactyla, assembly GCF_030020395.1. Taxonomy (NCBI): domain Eukaryota; kingdom Metazoa; phylum Chordata; class Mammalia; order Pholidota; family Manidae; genus Manis; species Manis pentadactyla. Next base: position 37,304,518 of record NC_080032.1, on the reverse strand, counting down.
GCAAGAACAAGCTTGGCATGTTGAAGGGACAAAAAGTAAGCCACTGTGGCTGGGGTATAGTGAGAAACATGGATATTTAGAGGCATCAAGAATGGAGTGCCAACTCTTAATTTCAAAAAGATAGTTAAGGCTTAGGGGGAGGTATATTGAATTAGGTCTTGAAAGATAGGTGCAGGAAGATATGGAAGGTGGATTTGCTCTTCAGGCAACAAAAACAGCTTGTGTATAGGTAAAGGCATGAACAGTACATATTTACGGAAGAACCAGAAATTTGGTAATGTATGGTGAGAGAGAAGTAGGGAGGAGCCCTTTCAGAATGGGGATGGAAAGGGAGTCTTAAAAACATCAGGACTTTACCCTGTAGTGGGAAACAGCTGAAATATTAGTACAGTTAATAGTTCATTTTATAGAGAAAATTGTTGTGTGGAGGGTAGATTGGGAGGTAAGAAGTGAATATTGGAAGCTAGGAAGTCTGTGAGGAGGCAAGTGAAATAGTCTGGATGCCATGAAGAGGGATTTAATTAGGGGAATTTTAAGAACTGGGTTTAGAGAGTGGGGAGTCTAATATGATTCCCAGATACCTGTGATAATGGTAACATTTTAACTAAGAGCAACTTTAAGAGTGGAGGGCAGAGTAAAAAATTAGTTCACTTGTAGGTATGTTGTATATTATGTGCCTCTGGAGACATCTGGGTTGGTATTCAAGTAGGCTATTCAATGTATGGTTTTAGAATTTAGAAAAAAGAATTGTGTACTTGAGAATCATATGTTACAGTCAAAGTTGAGGGGATGGATCAGGAAAAAGAGGAGGGGTAATGGTGAAGAGAGAACAACATAGACCAAGCCTTGATTTGGAATATCAATGTTTGGAGCATAATGACTAAGAAAATCTGCATTTATATCTTACTCAAAGATTTTTTCATCCAAGGGATTTAGGGGTGTGGGCACTTGTAAGAGAATCAATTCTCAGCTTCTTTATGTACTTCCTCTGAAAAACTGAGGTTTAGGCATCGTCCTAATTTTCTTCCCATCTCTCATTGAGCCGTCTATCTCTCATTTTACAGAGGGAAGGCATACCACTCATCTGTCCCTTTGTGTTGCCCTGAGCTATAAAAACCTCTAGGGTTCCAGTTGAAGGCACAGTTCACAATATTGGTGTGGAGATACTGTGCTTTCTCTCAAAGAGAATAAGATACATTATTGAAAGAACTTGATATTTTCTGAGAATTTTAGTTTTTCAGAATTTTATTTGCTGGAAAATAATCTGTAGAGATCAAGCATAGCAAATTTAATCTTGAGAGTATTGACTAGTATATATCCTAAGTGTTCATGAGGGTAAGTCAGAAAAACAAAGTCTTATCTTATGGGAGACCTAGACTAATGCTAGAGAGAAAAGAGACTGAAAGCGGTATTACAGGTATGTAATGGAGAGAGGATCTTCCGTTGCTTCCATTAGGGTGGAGACTCTACTTTTAGATAGTGTGATACATGACTTGAATGATCTAAGAGTGAAAGCTAAAAGGAACTACAAATTTCCTACCTCTACAAATTTTTGGCATTTTTTTCTTCAGAAAGAAAATAACTAGACAAAGTATGTAGACTTCTTGTAAATGGGTGTATGAATAATTTTCTCACTTGTTAGTAAAAAGACTGTTTAAAGGTTTCAGGAAAAATGGTATGAAGAGTAAAATGTGATTTTTAAGTTCAGTAAAGGAAGAGAAACAACCATATTGAAATTCTTAGGAAATTAGTGAATACTTGGTAACAGGAAGAAGAGATTCAGAACTAATTGTTAAACTTTAAATCTCTTGAGTGATTTGTTCAAATCAAAATACTGATAGATGATTATGTTAATAATTATTAACAAAAGATGTATATGTCTTGGAAGATATAATAAAGGGCAATAGAAATAATAGAATTAACCTATTAATACATCTGCAAATTTTGCATTCTTTGTTTTCAAGAGAATTGAGGCTTTGCTTTCTACCAGATAAGTTTTTTATCCATGTATAAATGTGTATTATTAACCTTTTTACATCGAATGGAAATTCCTTGTTCACTGTTTATACCATACGAACAGAGTTTTGAAAGCATAAAGGAAAATTTCTGTGGGAGGAAAAATCCTTCCCCATTCTTTCTCCTTTCTTTTTGATACATTGATCACACAAAGGATAGCAGACACTATTTTCATGTCATTTTTAGACATTCTCCCAAAGTAGATCTTTAACATTAATGGTGGTAGGCTTGTCTATGGTGGGAAGGGGGGCCTCGGTAACAGAATCCTGTTTTGGGTGGAAGAGGAAAAATAGACTTTTATGTAAAAAAGACTCTTAGAAAGTAAAGTGTACTCCTGCTTACACATACCTTTATAAGATAAGAAATAGGCCTTGAGGGAGTAAAGATTAGAAATTATAGCTTACTAAGAAGTGTTTGGTTATCTGGAGACTGACAGTGGTTGAATTGGTTAATAAAAGAAGCATAAGGTGCCAAGAAGGAAAGAGATTCGAGGGAGAGATGGGACCATTTGCTTTGTATTACCATTGTGAGAGTAATACTTGTTGGAGGATTTGGTAAAAAAGCATTTTATAGATTATATGTAAGGCTTATAAGGTGGGGATGAATGGTTGGTGTTAATCAAGCAATACAAGTCTCTGGCTATGACTTTTTTCTTTGTCTAGGATCTTTTTTTTCTCTTTTTTCTCCCCTTTAAAGAAAAATATTTTAACTAAGAATTTTTTTAAAAATCAAAGAATGAAGCATAATCTGCTAATATCTTGTGTGGCTTGGTAGGATTTCTTCGAAGGATATATAATCCTTGAAATATTTATGTAAATATACATGCATATATAACCTTTTAAGTTTTTGGCATAAATAGGAATCATATTGTGCAAACCAAAGCATTTTGCTTTATCTACAAAACAGTGTGACACATATGATAGCATTAGTGTTGTTCATCAACATCTAGTTTCCCTGTCTTCTGAGCACATTGGTAGGACCACGTGACTATTACTGGCCAGTGAATTGAGAGTATAAATGACGTGTATTTCTTCTCAGCTGGGAATTTGCTGTGCTGGATCCTCCGAAGTTCTCTTTTCTCTCTGGCAGAATGATTGGCAAAATTCAAGGTAGTGGCTCTTCTGGCTATGAAGGTTTAAGAGATAATATCTGTACCAAAGAGTTGAAATCTGAAATGATGTAATCAATAGACATACTAGATTTCTCTGTCCTTTTGTTTCCAAAGTAACTTAAGAAAGGGTATGAGCTTCTAAGTTATATCTTGGCACATCTTAACAGAGAGATATGCTAATGGTTTTTGCTTATATAATTTTGAATGTATACCAGTGTTTTTCAAACACTTTTGAACCCTTGTAGCTTTTAAGCCCTTTCTTCAAATAAAAGTTTATACAAGAGCCTAATATATAAACAGATAAATGTGGATTAAGTAGGATGGTACCCTTTTCCTTCAGAACTGTATATCTCACTCTTCAAAGTGTGTGCTTTACTCCTGGCAGAAAGGTAGTCCCAGAGGTGCTTTTTGGAATTCCTGAAGTACAAGGAACTGTTTTGAAATCCACTCTTACTGTTCACAGTACCCAGAAGATGATGCAAATGATTACTGGCATTTATTGCTCTACTGTATTGCTGTTTGGAATCCTCTTGTGAACATGCTCAAGAATGTAGGCACCAGAGTCAAAGCTGCCTCATTCAAATCCCATTTTGACCCCATTGTGTGGATCAATGGCAGTATGACTTTGGTTAAGTTATGTAACATCTTTGTGCCTTAGTCTTATCATCTATAGATGGGGCATAGTACTGTGTCTTGCCTAAAGGTTCTTTTTGTGTGTGATGATTAAATAAAAACTATTCTTATCATAATACCTGACAGTTAGTTGTTAACTGTTTTTTAAAAAACATAGATAAATAGTGCTCCAAACATGGCTCTGTGCCACGCCCCTTCTTGGGCACCTTTCTCTTCCTTAAAACACACTAAGCTCTCCCAAGTCAAGGTCTGGGCACTTGATAGTTTCCCTACCTAGGAAGACACAACACTCTTCCCCCACTTTGAATGGTTGGCTACTCCCATCCTTAAAGATGACACAAGTGTCATAAGACTCCATACCATCTGTAATTATCTGGTTGGTATTTATTGTACTTAAGTTTCATGGAAGCAGAGACTTTGCCTGTTTTTTTTCACTGCTCTATTCCTTGTGCCGAACAGAAACCTGGTATGTATTGGACAATCAAAAATTTTAAAAATAATCTTTTTTTTTGCCTTTTAAAAATGAAAACCTACTAATGCCCAATGTAGAATAGCTACCTTAAGAGACATACTATTCCAGTGTCTTGTTTTGGGGAGGCTTTGAAAGTCATGCTGTTAAATTGAGGCTTTATCTGTAGAGACAACCCTGAGCCCTCACTTGGAGTCCATGTATCCTTATTTTTGATAGAAACCTGAATTTAGTTAAGCTAGTATCTCAACTCAAAGCAAATTAAAACACTAGGGTGATTCAAGGCTTCAGTCGTAAGGGATCTTTTAACATGTGGTAATAATACTTGGTGTGGTGTTCCACCACCTCCCTTCACTTTTGCCCTGCCTTTTCTCTGGCCTTCGTTTATTACTTGTATTTACTGTTCTTTATCACCATCATTGATCTAAGCTTCTTGCTCTGTCTTGATTCTTTCCTCCTTTCCCTTTCTGATTGATTCTTCTGTTTCTTATATCTTATTTGCAAAGGCTAAGCTAAACTAGACTTGTGTTGTCTTCAGTGCATTTGTGTGATGTGGGACATGTTTGTCTCCCATTCCTTCTGTTTTTTAGCCTGGTTACTTCCTAGTTCAGATCTATTCTGTAAAGCCTGCTTTCTTACTGTGTTCATGAAAAAATGTGTTAGTTTTGGATCTCTGTTAAGAATGTAATATAGAAGTGAAAAAGCGTAGGAATTATAGTAGGCATTTATTTTGAGACAGTCATTTTAATGCCAGTATTAAGAAAAAGCAACATAGCCTTCCCCTCCTTCCTCAGAGAACAGCAAATAACAAACCTTAATTAAAGGTTTAATTATGTCTGTTTGTACTTGGTAGATAGTTTTAGAGACATAACATGGTTTAGAGAAAAAAGGAGAAAACTGGTCTTTAGGAAACTTGTTATACTTTCAGCCCTGGCTTTAGCCCATGTCTTTGGATTAGAACTTTCTCTTTTACTTCCTTAGCTATATAAAGTAGAATCTTTATTTCTCAACTTGTCTGGTTCAAATTCTACACACACGATATGTTATGTTTCAAAAACTGATGGCAGAGGTCTTAGGTGCTTTCAGGTTGGTCATTAACATTAAGGCTAACAATACGCTGTCCTTCCACTCAGTTTACTCTTAGACATTTTCCAATTACATTAATTTTTTTTCTGATCCAGTGCCATAGTTTTATCGAGAACTGAAAATGCTTATTAAACATAAAAAACCCTTTCGCATTTCAAAGGCTTCTTGAAGATAGAAAAGCCTTAAATTCATTTTACGGCTGAGGCATAATTTTTTTAAACATTTGCAGTTAAAGGATTGTTGTGGTGTTTGGTTTCACTACACAGTCATGAAATTTCATTGTTGTTGCTGTTTTGAGTATATACCAGGTATTCCAATATGATATAAGGTGGGAATAACAAATGTAAAAGTAAATGTATCTAGTAGTTAGGTTTCCAACCCGCTGAAGGAAAACAGGCAGCTCCTAATGACTTTCCCTCCTTGTTTATAAAGGCAGTCCTAGTTTGCAAATGGGGTGGTACTTAGTATTTGTTTTACTATGGAAACAATACAGGATATGTTGGATAAGCCTTAAATCAGCTCATAAATTTCTGTTTAAGCTGTAATGTTTTGAAAACAGTATTGTACTAATGTTTTTTACTAGAACCCAAGAAGTATAACCATTCTTCCATAAATACAATTCCATCATGTAACCTCATGTTGCTACTTTAGGAAGTAGTCTCTTCTCCCTAAATGAAGCACATAAACTTTTCTTAGCTTTTGAAGAGTTTGTTAGGATGAAGAAGAAATAAACTGGGATTTACAAGGATTTTTAAAAAGACAACAGATGTGTGCTTCCACAAGCAAGTTCTTTATTCCTATCTTGTTATTTTTCATTGTTTCCAATAGGTATAGGGAGAGGCAGTTATAAATGCAGTGTCTTTGAATAGCCAAAGGATACATTGGGTCTTACTAATAAACACTGCAGAAGAAAACAGAATCATTGTAAAGATAAGGCACTAAAATCTCCCTTAGTTTATAATACGGTTATTTCTCTCCTTTATCAAGTGTAAAAATTCCATTTTGCTTTTCACCAGTTGGTTGCTTGTTATTGGGAAATAGTAAAAGCCTTTTTGCAAAACTGGGAAACATCCATCTGAAAATTACTGTTTCTCTTTTAATGAGTTTTTCTCATTACATTACAGGGTGGTTCTGAGGGAATTTGGGGTAGGCATTAATTTATTGTTTTAAAACTTTTATGAAAATGTTAAATCAAAAGTAGAGAGAACCATAATGAAGCTCATATAGCTACCATCTGTATTTAATAATTATTTTGTCACTTGTTTCATAAAAAATCCTTTTGTTGAAATTAAAATGCTGAAAGTTGCTCTGACAATGTTAATAAGAGATAGATGTAAAAATCTGATACTGTTCCCCAACTATTTTAAAATAAATGTCATTTTACCACTTGTATTTCTTTTGGTTGTTTTATTTTGATGACTCCTAACTTTTTTTTTTTTTTTTTTTGTATCATTAATCTACAATTACATGAAGGACATTATGTTCACTAGGCTCCCCCCCTCACTAAGTCCCCCCCACATACCCGTTCACAGTCACTGTCCATCAACATAGTAAGATGCTGTAAAATCACTACTTGTCTTCTCTGTGTTGCACAGCCCTCCCCATGCCCCCCCACACACTATACATGTTAATCGTAATGCCCCCTTTCTTTTTTTCCTGCCCTTATCCCTCCCTTCCCACCCGTCCTCCCCAGTCCCTTTCCCTTTGGTAACTGTTAGTCCATTTCTTGGGTTCTGTGCTTCTGCTGCTGTTTTGTTCCTTCAGTTTTCTTTTGTTCTTATACTCCACATATGAGTGAAATCATTTGGTACTTGTCTTTTTCCGCCTGGCTTATTTCACTGAGCATAATACCCTCTAGCTCCATCCATGTTGTTGCAAATGGTAGGATCTGTTTTTTTCTTATAGCTGAGTAATATTCCATTGTGTACATGTACCACATCTTCTTTATCCATTCATCTACTGATGGACATTTAGGTTGCTTCCATATCTTGGCTATTGTAAATAGTGCAGCGATAAACATAGGGGTGCATCTGTCTTTTTCAAACTGGAGTGCTGCATTCATAGGGTAAATTCCTAGAAGTGGAATTCCTGACTCCTCTAACTTTTAATGTATCATTTCTCAGTCAGCTAACCTACTTTTACTTTGGGGAAAACTAATTTGTATGTATGAGAGTGAGTGTGTGAGTGAAATTTTCCATCATAAAGTTTACATATATATGTTATGTTCATCATATATATGATTTTGTAAATAGTATATCTATGTGTATGTAAATTTTGCAGTTGCATATATACGTGTGTGTGTATGTGTAAACTCCACACACCACTGTATTATGGAAAACTTCAAACATACATGAAAATAGAGCTAATTTTATAGTGAACTTTCATGTATACATCACTCAGCTTCAACAGTTATCAATTTAGGGTCTATCTTAATGGATCCTTCCAATCATCCAGCTTAAAAAATGTTTTTTTAATATGTAAATTGAAATCCTAAATTTGAAGATTGCTTTTGTGCATATAATTGCTTGAGTTTAATAGAAGACAAAAATTTAAGTCTTTGTTACTACTCAATTACTGGTATACCAAAAAGGAGAATTAACTAAACATTAATTGAGCATCATGAGTGAAGTTCCAGGAACATATACAATGATACATATACTCCACGGATACAAAAATCACTAAGAATAGATAATTCCATTGTGAGGTGAACTAGAGTAGAGTTTATAACATCATGTTTTCAAAGCACAAAGTGAACTAGGGAGGGTAGGATGGAATATTAGAGAAGGTTTCCTCAAGAATGAATTTCAGGCTTGAGAAGATGATGTGACGAAGGGACAATAAAAATGCATGGCTGTGGTGGGTTTCTATGTATATGAACCAGAGCTGAGAAAGACCACACTAAAATTGCTCAGTCAGAAGGAGAAACTAAAGGTCGATAGACACATTTAATTTTCAGTTTATTTACTGTAATAGAACATAAGAATAGTTGTGTGGTCAATCCAAATGCCTTTTATATTTGTTTTGGATTGGATTTTGTTTTGTTTTTTTCTCCTTTCTTTTAAATGAGATAAATTAACATACAATAATGCATTCGTTTTAGGTATACAACATAATGATTTTGATATGTATATATTACAAAATGATTACCATGTTAAATTTATTTAATGTCTGTCACCACACCTGGTTACAATTTTTTTTTTCTTTAGGTGAGAACTTTTAAGATCTACTCTCTTAGCAACTTTCAAATACACAAAATTGTGTTGTTAACTATAGTCACCGTGCTATACATAAGATCCCCAGGACTTTTTACCTTATAACTGGATGTTTGTACATTTGACCACTTTCACCCTTTTCTCCCACCCCTTACTCTTGGGTGACCACCAGTCTGTTTTCTGTATCTGAGTTTGGTTTTCTTTTAGATTCCACATGTAAATGATATGATACAGTATTTGTATTTCTCTGACTTGTTTCATTTAGCATAATGCCTTCAAGGCCCATCCTTATATTCACAAATGGCAGGATTTCCTTCTTTGTGTCTGAATGATTTTCCACTGTGTGTGTTTGTATATATGTGTGTACATATACATATGTGTATGCCACATTTTTTTTATCTTTTCATTTATCAAAAACACTTAAATTGTTTCCATTCCTTGGCTATGCTGCAGTGAATATGGGACTGCAGATATTATTTTGAAATAGTGGTTTTGTTTCCTTCAGATAAATACCCAAAAGTAGAATTGCTGGATCATATGGTAGTTCTATTTTTATTTTTTTCTGGGACCTTCACACTGTTTTCCATAATAGCTGTACCAATTTACATTGCCAGCGATAGTGCACAAGGATTCTCTTTATTCCATGTCCTCCCCAACCAACACTTGTTATTTCTTGACTTTAATAATAGCCATTCTGCCAGTTGTGAGATGGTATCTCATTTTGGTTTTGGTTTACGTTTCCCTGATGATTAGGGATGTTGAGCACCTTTCCATGTACCTATACCATTTGTATGTCTTCTTTGGAAAAACGGCTCTTCAGTTTGGATTGGGTTTTTAATACACCAACTGAGGTATTTTGGGAATTCACATAGAAGAAAATAATCAGCTTTTACTTGTAGTAACAACTGAAACTGAAACACAGGGTCATGGAATGTTATAAATTTAGCTTTGTGTACAGACACATGTAATGAAGAAAAACAACTATATATTATTCAATCTTGAATCAAAATTTTGTTATCTTTGAACAAACTTATGTATCATTTAATTGTACACTATCTTTAACAGCAAGGAAAAAGTTTTTTAAATCATTACTCTTTGACTCATATCTATGAGTCAAAAATTTTACAATTTTGTGAACCAAAATAATACCCAAATAAATTAGATGACGTGGTTAGCATCTTTGAAACTTAGGATATGTAACCTCAAGTTAAAGATTCTTAGTTCACTGAAAGAATTTGTTCTTACTGATTGTAAATAAAATGTTATGAATTTGAGCTTAAATGTCTATTTAAAAAATGATTTTATTTTTCATGAAGATTTTATTGGAATAAAGGTTCCGTGTCTTTAAAGTTCAAATGCAGTGAAGTAACTTATTTGATCTTGGATTTTCATATTATATATCTTAACTATTTCAATTAAGTTCTTAACTGTGAATGAAATTAATATTTGTTATCTGTAGTTTCTACTAATTGAAAAGATTGTCAGTTATAAGAGATGATAATAGGATAGAATGAGATGGAAACAAAATATTACCTCTTACAACAGAGCTTTAAAAACCTGAAGTTTGTCAAGTAGTCTTTGAGATATCTGTCTCTTTTTAATATTGTCACAGGGATGTTTATTGATTTTTAAATTTAAAGTCTGAAGGAGTCTAGCCATAAATTATTATAATTAATAAGCATTTGCAAGGTTTCTGGTCACAAAGTTAATGTAAAAATATCAAGAGATTCCTGTCAATATGTTAAACAGATTTTTAAAAATAAATGAAGATACCATTAGAGATGGGAATGAATCTAAGCAAAAATGCGCAAGACTCTAAGGTGAAATTATACATTTTCTGGAGTGACATTAAGAAGACCTATATGAAGGAGATAATTGTATTTATGGAATAGTTGATGAGTTGATGTTAATCCTTCCAAATTGATGTGTGGAGTTAATGAACTTTCAGTCAAAACCCCACATTTTTGTTGTTGTTTTCTTGGTGGAATTGACAAGTTTATTTTAAAGTTTATATGGAAATGCAGAGGCACAAAATAAAAAGCACTTAACAAATGTTCTGCCAGATGCCAAGATTTAATTTAATGCTCTCATAATAAAAGTTGAATATTTTGGTACAAAGATAGACATAAAGACCACGTGAACAGAATGAAATGCAAAAATAGATATACACGTTAATGAACCCTTAATATATGACAGAGGTGGGACTTTAGAGCAATGGAGAAAAGATAATTATTTCAAGAAATGATGTGGGAACAATTATTTATGGGGAGAAAATAAAAAAGTTGAACCACTTATTTCTTAACCATAATCAACTTCAGACATATTAAGGATCTAAATAAGTAAGTTTAAACTGTAAGTTTTCATGAAGAAAAAAATAATATCCTATGATCTTGGTGTAGCAAAGGACTTTTCTAACCAGGAAAAAATTGATAAATTAGGTTTATGTCAAAAATTTCTGTTTGTTAAAAAATAACATTATGAGTGAAAAGAGAAGCCACAGAATAAGAGAAGTTTACAATCTCTACACTGGCAAAAGAATAGTATCCAAGCATAGAAAGAACTTATTCAAATCACCAAGAAAAAAATATGCAAAGTACTTCAGTACACCCTTTACCAAAAAGGAAATTTTAATGGCCAATAAGTACATGAAAAGTGTACAACATCAGGAGACACTATAGAAATGCAAATCAAAACTATAAGAAAATGTCAACACACAGTCATCATTATTACAAAAATTAAAGTTTGATAATCCTAAGTGTTGGTAATGCTGCTAAGCAACAAGAAGTCATTTATTTGTATACTCAGTTAATGTAGCTATCACACAGGGCTGGTAAGTTGAGTGGTGTATCATATGCGGAGAGGGGAGAAAAAGGGGGTACTGTGTTATGGGTCTAAAAATAGTGACTGCTGTTACATTGAAAGAGCCCCAAGAAATAAGAGTGTGTTACCTTTACAGCCCTGTTATTTCACTTCCAGGAGATAAGAGAGGACCATGAGGGCATTCAGAATATTTGTAGTGATGGGTTGGAAGGTGAGCCAAAAAGTAGGATGGAGAAACAATGGCATTTTTCAGGCAGGAGGAAGTTAACTGAAGATCAAAGAGAATGGGTATGTAGGAATCGCTAAGGGAGTTGTGAGGGCCTTGCATACCTGGAGTGACTTGATCCTGGTATAAAACAAAAGTAGACACATTTTAATTACATGGATGTTTAGTTTTTAAATAATTTGACTAGGTTTTCAATAGAATCTTAATAATCTTGCTTGACTGTTTTAACTGTTTAGTTCTGCCTTCAGGCTTGAATATCAGGAAGTATAAATTAGGTGGTGTTAGTCTTTAACTTTGGGGCTGCCATTTAAAATTGACATTAGGTAGCTATTTGGAAAGCTATCTTGATTGTATCTCATCTTCATTTAAAAAATTTATGAAATCAGTTATTCATTCAACAAATATTTGAGGGCTACTCTGTGCTACATGTTGTAAGCACAGTGATGTCCTCATGGGAGTATTTATCTACTGAGGTAAATATTAACCAAGTAAACTAATGTGCAATTGCATTGTGACAAGCGCTAGAAAGATAAGTACCCAGCATCCCTTAGAAATGTGACATTTGAAGGGTGAGTTATTCGGTTAAAAGGGGAGAAATTAGTGGTACAGTGGGAGGGAATTAGCAGTCCGAAGATCCTGAGACAGAGGGACTGAAGGATGAGTACTGTGGTTTGCTTTCCACCGTTTCAGTTACCCATGGTTAATCAAGGTCTGGAAGCAGATGATCCTCCTCCTGACAATATATTGTCCGAAGATCAGTAGTAGCCTAGCTCACATCACAATGCTTAAATCATTCATCTCACTTCACCTCATTATGTGAGCATTTTATTATCTCACATCATCACAAAAAGAAGGGTGAGTACAGTACAATAAGATGACTTTGAGAGAGAGACCACATTTACATAACTTTGATTACATTATGTTATGATTGTTCTGTTTTATCATTTGTTATTTTTAATCTCTTACTGGGCCTAATTTATAAGTTAAACTTTCTCATAAGTGAGTGTGTAGGAAAAAGCATAGTATATGTAGAGTTTGGAACATATTTCCCACAGATAAAGGGGGGAACTACTGTATATGGAAAAAAGGAGGAAAGTAAGGTGTGAGGTGACAGTAGGGTTATGTAAGAACTCGAGTATGTGTGACTTTGATTATGTGAAGAAGTAGAGGTTCCTTCCCTTTAATTTTTTTTTCATACCTGCATATATTCCAAACTGGGAAAGCATTTTTTTAATTTTCATATCATTAATAAACAATTATATGAGCAACATTGGTTACTAGATTCCTACCAATATCAAGTCCCCACCACATACCCCATTACAGTCACTGTCCATCAGCGTAGTAAGATGCTATAGAATCACTACTTGTCTTCTCTGTGCTATACTGCTTTCGCTGTGCCCCCCATCCCCCACTACATTATGTGTGCTAATTGTAATGCTCCTTATTCCCCTTCTCCCTCCCTTCCCACCCACCCCCACCCCCACCCCCCTGTCCCTTTCCCTTTGGCAACTGTTAATCCATTCTTGGGTCTTGTGAGTCTGCTGCTATGTGTTCCTTCAGTCTTTGCTTTGTTCTTATGCTCCACAGATGAGTGAAATCATTTGGTACTTGTCTTTCTCCACCTGGCTTATTTCACTGAGCATAATACCCTCTAGCTCCATCCATGTTGTTGCAATGGGTAGGATTTGTTTTCTTCTTAATGGCTGAATAATACTCCATTGTGTATATGTACATCTTCTTTATCCATTCATCTACTGATGGACACTTAGGTTGCTTCCATTTCTTGGCTACTGTAAATAGTGCTGCTATAAACATAGGGGTGCACATGTCTTTTTGAAACTGGGCTCCTGCATTCTTAGGGTAAATTCCTAGGAGTGGAATTCCTGGGTCAAATGGTATTTCTATTTTTAGTTTTTTGAGGAACTTCCATACTGCTTTCCACAATGGTTGAACTAGTTAACATTCCCACCAGCAGTGTAGGAGGGTGCCCCTTTCTCCACATCCTCGCCAACATTTGTTCCTATTCTTTTCTATGTTGGCCATTCTAACGGTGTGAGGTGATATCTCATTGTAATTTGGTTTTAATTTGCATTTCCCTGATAATTAGCAATGTGGAGCATCTTTTCATGTGCCTGTTGGTCATCTGAATTTCTTCTTTGGAGTAGGATCTGTTCATATCCTCTGCCCACTTTTTAACAGGGTTATTTGCATTTTGGGTGTTGAGGCGTTTGAGTTCTTTATATATTTTGGATGTTAACCCCTTGTCAGATATGTCATTTACAAATGTATTCTCCCGAACTGTAGGATGCCTTTTTGTTCTGCTGATAGTACCCTTTTCTGTACAGAAGCATTTTAACATGATGTACTTCCATTTGTTCATTTTTTATTTTGTTTTCCTTGCCTCAGGAGATGCATTCAGGAAAAAGTTGCTCATGTTTATATGCAAGAGATTTTTGCCTATGTTTTCTTGTAAGAGTTTTATGGTTTCATGAAGGTCTTTGATCCATTTTGAGTTTACTTTTGTGTATGGGGTTAAACAATAATCCAGTTTCATTCTCTTGCATGTAGCTGTCCAGTTTTGCCAACACCAGCTGTTGAAAAGTGTATCATTTCCCCATTGTATGTCCATAGCTCCTTTATGATATATTAATTGACCATATATGCTTGGGTTTATAGCTGGGCTCTCTAGTCTGTTCCATTGGTCTATGAGTCTGTTCTTGTGCCAGTACCAAATTGTCTTGATCACTGTGGCTTTGTAGTAGAGCTGAAGTCAGGGAGCATAATCCCTCCCTGCTTTATTCTTCCTTCTCAGAATTGCTTCGGGTACTTGAGGTCTTTTGTGGTTCCATAAGAATTTTAGAACTACTTGTTCTAGTTTGTTGAAGAATGCTGTTGGTATTTTGATAGGAATTGCATTGAATCTGTAGATTGCTTTAGGCTGGATGGCCATTTTGACAATGTTAATTCTTCCTGTCCATGAGCATGGAATGTGTTTCCATTTATTGGTATCTTAATTTCTCTCATGAGTGTCTCATATAGGTCTTTCACTTCCTTGGTCAGGTTTATTTCTAGGTATTTTATTATTTTTGATGCAACTGTGAATGGAATTGTTTTCCTGGTTTCTCTTTCTGCTAGTTCATTGTTATTGCATAGGAATGCAACAGATTTCTGTGTATTAATTTTGTATCCTGCAAATTTGCTGAATTCAGATATTAGATATAGTAGTTTTGGAGTGGATTCTTTAGGGTTTTTTATATACAATACCATGTCATCTGCACACAGGGACAGTTTAACTTCTCTCTTGCCAATCTGGATGCCTTTTATTTCTTTGTGTTGTCTGATTGCTGTGGCTAGGACCTCCAGTACTATGTTGAATAGGGGTGGGAGAGTGGGCATTCCTTGTCTTGTTCCTGATCTTAAAGGAAAAGCTTTCAGCTTCTCGCTGTTAAGTATAATGTTAGCTGTTGGTTTGTCATATATGGCCTTTATTATGTTGAGGTACTTGCCCTCTATACCCATTTTGTTGAGAGTTTTTATCATGAGTGGATGTTGAATTTTGTCGAATGCTTTTTCAGCATCTATGGAGATGATCATGTGGCTTTTGTCCTTCTTTTTGTTGATGTGGTGGATGATGTTGATGGATTTTCTAATACTGTACCATCCTTGCATCCCCGGGATGAATCCCACTTGATCATGGTGGATGATCTTTTTGATGTATTTTTGAATTTGGTTTGCTGATATTTTGTTTGAGTACTTTTGCATCGATGTTCATTAGGGATGTTGGTCTGTAGATTTCTTTTTTTGTGGTGTCTTTGCCTGGTTTTGGTATTAGAGTGATGTTGTCCTCATAGAATGAGTTTGGGAATATTCCCTCCTCTTCTACTTTTTGGAAAACTTTAGGGAGGATGGGTATTAGGTCTTCACTAAATGTTTGATAAAATTCAGCAGTGAAACCATCTGATCCAGGGATTTTGTTCTTAGGTAGTTTTTTGATTACCAATTCAATTTCCTTGCTGGTAATTGGTCTGTTCAGATTTTCTGTTTCTTCCTGGGAGAAACCTTGGAAGGTTGTATTTTTCTAGAAAGTTGTCCATTTCTTCTAGGTTGTCCAGTTGGTTAGCATTTAATTTTTCATAGTATTCTCTAATAATTCTTTATATTTCTATGGTGTTCATAGTGATTTTTCCTTTCTCATTTCTGATTCTGTTGTTGTATGTAGATTCTCTTTTTTTCTTGGTAAGTCTAGCTAGGGGGTTATCTATTTTGTTTTGTTTATTTTCTCAAAGAACCTGCTCCTGCTTCCACTGATTCTTTCTGTTGTTTTATTCTCAATTTTATTTATTTATGCTGTAATCTTTATTATGTCCCTCCTTTTACTGACTTTGGGCCTCATTTGTTCTTCCTTTTCTAGTTTCGTTAATTGTGAGCTTAGACTGTTCATTTGGGATTGTTCTTCTTTCCTGGGATAGGCCTGTATTGCAATATACTTCCCTCTTAGCACAGCCTGCACTGTGTCCCACAAATTTTGCAGTATTGAATTATTGTTGTCATTTGTCTCCATATATTGCTTGATCTCTGTTTTTATTTGGTCATTGATCCATTGATTATTTTGAAGCATGTTATTAAGCTGCCATCTGTTTGTGGGCTCTTTCGGTTTTATTTTGTGTAATTTATTTCTAGTTTCCTACGTTTGTGGTCTGAGAAGCTGGTTGGTACAATTTCAATCTTTTTGAATTTACTGAGGCTCTTTTTGTGGCCTAGTATATAATCTATTCTTGAAAATATTCCATGTGCACTTGAGAAGAGTGTGTATCCTGTTGCTTTTCGATGGTGTGTTCTGTAGATGGCCATCAGATCCATCTGTTCTAATATGTTCAGTGCCTCTGTCTCTTTACTTATTTTCAACCAGATCTGTCCTTTGGAGTGAGTGATGTGTTGAAGTCTCCTAAAATGAATGCATTGCATTGTATTTCCCCCTTCAATTCTGTTAGTATTTGTTTCACATATGTAGGAGCTCCTGTGTTGGGAGCATAGATATTTATAATGGTTATATCTTCTTGTTGGATTGACCCCTTTATCATTATGTAATGTCCTTCTTTGTCTCTTGTTACTTTCTTTGTTTTGAAGTCTATTTTGTCTGAAACAAGTACTGCAGCTGCTGTTTTTTTCTCCCTATTAGTTGCATGAAATACTTCCTTTAATTTTAAGAGGTTTAAGCCTTTGAATAGTTCAGCAGAGGGTTGCACTATGAACACGTGCATTTTGAAAAGGTGTGTACGAGGTTGGCAAAATGGATGTAGGAGAGGAGTTAAGGACTACTGCAGTAATCTAGTTAAAAGATAGTTTGGATTAGAGTACTAGTATCGGATTAGGAAGTGTGGACAAATTTCAGAGATATTTAAGTAAAATGACAACTTGATTATGATTTGTGTATAGGATTTGAGAGATGACAGATTCTTAGTTTCTTCAATTTAGGTGGCCAAGAACACTAAAAGCAGTGTATGTATTTGTCTTGGGGGTTGGTAGGAAGGAGTCTGATCATGAGTTTAGTTGGATGTTGAGTTTGAGGTATCTTTGTTACCTGCACAGGAAAAGAAACATATAGGCAGAGAGATAACATTGGCAAATTCTAGACATAACTAGTAATTGAAGACCCAGTTGTTAATGACATCTCTTGGGGAGTTAATAAGAAGGTCTTGGGTAGAGGAAGGTGCTACAGAAAACAGAAAATGGTGAAGATATGTGGTGAAAATCAGGAGGCAGTAATTATAAAAGCCAAAGGATAAGAGTAATTCAGCAGAGGGAGAGATTTGAGAATTTGGTAAAATAAGAAGTTAAAAGTATTGCATAAAAAACTTTGATTATTAAGTTATAATCTCATCTTTCTTAGTTTTTAAAACAATCTCTTGGAGTCAGTTTAAGTGAAAAACTATGTTTAAATTTAAAACCTTGATTCTTCCTGAAATACTAGGCTTCTTTCATTAAAATTATACTTTCACAACTTTTGGGAATATTAACTTTTCCTGTTGTGTACTTGATTTCTGATAAAATATGGTTCTTTACCTCCTATAGTTTCTGTTTGTTGTGAGCTCATTTGAGTCCCTCTCAGCTATTTCTGGTTTTGCTGTTAACGGTTAGTCCAAGGGTTGGGACCTTACTTTCAGTGTTAAAACTTCTTGACTTGTAGATTCCTTTTAAGTTGAGATTCTACTTTATTCAAGGCACAAAGGTTAAGGGTTTAAAATACCTTTTTATGGGAGGGCTTTCTCTTCTTAAGTTCTGATGCTTTATTGAGATAAAATTAATGTTATATATTTTTAAAGTATATTGCATGATAATTTGATACACATAAGACATTGCAGAAATGATTATCATAATTTAACATGTCCATTACCTCACAATTAAAATGAAAATTATTTTAATTTTTTTTCGGTGAGAACTCAAGATCTACTCTTCAGCAAATTTCAAGTATAAACACAGTATTCCTAACTATAATCACTATGCTTAAAACTTAGTGATGGTCTAACTGGAAGTTTACTCTTTGAACTTTAAATTATAGGTTAAATTTAATTTAAATCCTTATAACTTGTTTTAACTGACAGTTTACACTTTGACCAAATCTCCCAATTTGTCCCATTCTCCATCCCCTGGCAACCTATATTGTACTCTGTTTCTGAGTTAAACTTTTTTTAAAAGTCCACATATAAGCAATAGCATACAATATTTTTCTTTGTCTGGCTTATTCACTTAGCTTAATGCCCTCCAGTTTCATCTGTGTTATCACAAATAGCAAATGGCAAGATTTTCTTCTGCTTTATGGCCAAATAATACTCCATTTTATATATGTATAATAATATATACATATAATATATACATTTTCCTTATCCATTCATCTGTCAACAAACACTTTGGTTGTTTCCATACCCTGACTATGAATATTGCTGCAGAACATCGGAGTGCAGATATCTCTTCCAGTTACTGATTTAATTTCCTCCAGACATATGCCCAGGAATAGGATTGCTGGATCTTATGGTAGTTCTATTTTAATTCGGGGGGGAACGTCTATACTGTTTTCTATAATGGCTGTACCAGTTTACATTCCCACCAGTTGTATTTAAGGGCTCCCTTTCCACATTCTTGACAACATTTGTTACCTCTTGTCTTTTTCATAATAGCCATCCTGACAGGTGAGAGGTGTATCTTATTGTGGTTTTGATTTGCATTTCCCTGGTAATTATTAGTGTTCAGCACCTTTTCCTGTTGGACATTTGTATATCTTTGGAAAAATGTCTATTCAGATCTGTTTTTTTTAATTGGATTATTTGTGTTTTTTGTCTTTTGCTATTGAGTGGGAGAGTTCCTTTTGTAATTTAGATATTCACTCCTTTGTTAGATAAATGGCTTGCAAATATATTCTCTCATTCCGGTTTTCTTTTTCATTTTGTTGGTTTCCTGTGCTGTACAGAAGCTTTTTAGTTTGATATAATCCCACTTGTTTATTTTTGCTTTTGTTGCCTGTGTTTTCAGTGTTATATCCAAAAAAGAAAAATCATTGCCAAGGCCAATGTCAGGGAACTTTTTCTCTTTATTTTCTTCTAGGAGTTTCATGGTTTCAGTTCTTACATGTAAGTCTATAATCCATTTCAAGTTAATTTTTGTGTATAGTGTAAGATAAGGGTCCAATTTTATTATGTAATATACAATTAATAATACCATTAATTAGAAGACTATCCTTTCTCCATTATTTGTTCTTGTCATCCTTGCCAAAGATTAGTCAACGGTATATGTATGGGTTTATTTCTTAACTCTGTATTCTGCTCCAGGGCTCTCTGTCTATGTCTTTCTCTTTCTCTGTCTGTCTCTTATTTATGCCAGTGCCATACTGTTTTGGTTACTAAAGCTATAGTTTGAAATCAGGAAGTGTAATGCTTCCTGCTTTCTTCTTTCTCAAGATTGTTTGTCTTTTTCAGTTCCATATGAATTTTTGTTTATTTTTTTCTATTGAGAAAAATGCCATTGGAATTTTTATGAGGGATTGCACTGAATCTATAGATTACTTGGGGTAGTATGGACATTTTAACAATATTAGTCCTTCAATCCAAGAACATGGAATATCTTTCCATTTGTTTGCATCTTCTTTCATTAGTGTCTTACAGTTTGCAGTATACAAGTTTTTAACCTTTGTTAAATATATTCCTAAATATTTTATTGACTTTTGATATTGTAAATGGGATTGGATTCTTAATTTCTCTTTCAGATAGTTCATATTTAGTGTATAGAAATGCAATAGATTTTTGAATGTTGATTTTGTGTCCTGCAACTTTGTGGAATCCATATTTGGTAGAGTCTTTAAGGTTTTCTGTAGAAGATTGTGTCATCTGCCTAGTTATTCTCAACTTGGATGCCTTTTATTTTTCTTTTCCCATCCCTTCACTTGCAGCTTTTGTTGTGCTCTTAAAGCTGAACTGAGTCTCTTTTTAGGCAGCATATATTTGGATCTTAGTTTTAATATAGTTTTTTTTTAAATTAATCTATTTACATTTAAAGTAATTATTGATAGGTAAAGACTATTGTCATCTTGTTCATAGTTTTCTGGCTATTTTGTAGTTCCTTTGTTCCATTCTTCATGCTGTCTTCCTTAGTAATTTAATGATTTCCTAGTGGTATTCTTTGATTCTTTTTATCATTGTGTATCTACTATAGGTTTTGCTTTGTGGCTACCTGTAGGTTTACGTAAAAGAGCTTATAGCCATAACAGCCATATTAACTTAAAGCTGATAACTTCAATCACATGCAAAATATATCTTTTACATCCACACCATTTTATGTTACAGATGTCACAATTTACATCTTATAGTGTATGTTTTAACAAATTATTGTAGCTATAGATATTTTTAGTACTTTTGTCTTTCAGCCTTTATACTAGTTAAGTGATTTACACACCATTACAGTCCTAGAATATTCTGAATTTGATGATGTTCTTATCTTAACAATAAGTTTTATACTTGTGTGTTTTTATATTATTAACTACTGTCCTTTCATTTCAGCTTGAAGAACTTCCTTTAGTGTTTCTTGTAAGGCAGATTTAGAAGTGATGAATTTAAGATTTTTTTGGTCTGGGAAAGTCTTTTATGAAGGACAGCTTGCTTTGCTAGGTAAAGTATTCTTGGTTGGCAGCTTTTTTCCATATCATACCAGGCTGGTATACAAGGTTTTTGCTGAGAACTTCTCTGATAATCTTATATGGGTTCTCATGTATGAAATGTTTCTTTTCTCTTGCTGCCTACAGATTTGTTTCTTAGATTTTTGACAGCTATAATGTCTCTAGGTGAAATCTTACTATGGGTTAAATACGTATGGGGACCTGTGTATTTCACATGCCTGAATGTCTGTCCATATCTCTTCCTGGATTTGGAAAGTTTTGAGCCATGATTTCTATAAATAAGCTTTCTACCTCCTCTTTTTTTTTTTTTTTTTTAATAATTATTTTTTTATTGAAGGGTAGTTGACGCACAGTATTACATTACATTAGTTTCAAGTGTACAACACAGTGGTAGAACATTTATATACATAATTCGAGGTTCCAGCTATCACCCTACCAAGCTGTTACATTATCTTGACTATATTCCTTATGCTATACATTACATCCCGGTTACTTATTTATTTTACCATTGGAAGTCTGTCCTTTTTTTTTTTTTTTGAGGGCATCTCTCATATTTATTGATCAAATGATTGTTAACGACAATAAAATTCTGTATAGGGGAGTCAATGCTCAATGCACAATCATTAATCCACCCCAAGCCTAATTTTCGTCAGTCTCCAATCTTCTGAGGCATAACAAACAAGTTCTTACATGGAGAACAAATTCTTACATAATGAATAAGTTACATAGTGAACAGTACAAGGGCAGTCATCACAGAAACTTTCAGTTTTGCTCATGCATTATGAACTCTAAACAGTCAGTTCAAATATGAATACTCATTTGGTTTTTATACTTGATTTATGTGTGGATACTACATTTCTCTCTTTATTATTATTATTTTTAATAAAATGCTGAAGTGGTAGGTAGATACAAGATAAAGGTAGAAAACATAGTTTAGTGTTGTAAGAGAGTAAATGTAGATGATCAGGTGTGTGCCTGTAGACTATGTGTTAATCCAAGCTAGACCAGGGCAATAAAACATCCACGTATGCAGAAGATTTCTCTCAGAACAGGGGGGGGTGAGGTTCTAAGCCTCACCTCTGTTGATCCCCAATTTCTCACCTGATGGCCCCCCTGCGACTGTGCCTGTCTTATCTACCTCCTCTTTTAAGACTCTCATAATGCAAGTCTTGTTTCCCTTGATAATGTCCCATAATTAATGTAGGCTATTTTTCACTTTTTTAAATTTTTTCCCCCATTACCTTGCTAATTTCAAGTAACCTGTCTTCTAGTTCACAGATTTTAGTCTTTCTTTGTTTAAGTCTGCTTTTGATGTTCTCTCCTGCATTTTTCATTTCATTCATTGAGTCACTGTATTTATCAGTTCCAGTGTTTCCCTTTGGTTCTTTTTTTATGATTTCTGTCTTTCTACTGAACTTTTCATTTTGATCAGATTTCATTGTCTGTCTGGGTTGTCTTTTAACTTGCTCAAGTTGCTTAAAACAATAATTTTGAAATTTTTGTCAAGCAATTCATAGATCTATTTCTTTGTGGCCAGTTACTGAAAAATTATTAAGTTCCTTTGGTGGTACCATGTTTCCTTGATTTTTTTTTTCAAGTTTCTTGTAGCCTTGCATTGATGTCTGCCCATCTGATGGACTGGTGTTGGTGGGGAAAGACCATTTGTGGGTATGAAGAGCATGCTGGCTGGATAGGCTGCAGCAGTTTTTGCACCAGAGAAGAACCAGAGGTGTAGTCCCTGCTGCTCTGACAGCTGAAGTTAGTATCAGTGAAGATTGCAAGGGTCCTCAATGGCCAAGGCTATAAGTGTCCTCAGGGCTGGTGAGACCTCCTTATCTCTTCTCCCACAGAGGATTGTCATGGCCAAGGGAATCTCTCTTGGCACCAGGTCCAGTTCACAGGCTCCCTCCTAGTGATGGTACTGATGGGTGCCCATGGAGTAGCCATGGAGCCAGGGACTGGAGTATGGGCACTCATGGATTAGCCATGGGGCTAGGGAGGGATCAGAGTGCAGGCACACAAGAAGCAGCGATGGAGCCAGGGTCTGAAGTGCAAGCACTCACAGAGCAGTAATGGCATTGGGATCCAGATCACTTACGGGATTAGAGAGGTATGGCAGCCCTGGTCCTTGGACAGTGAAAGAGCAGCTCCTTCTTTTTGATGGTGGAGTAGCACCTCTCTCCCCAGGGTTTGGGCTTTTGTTCCAGGCAGCAATGGCTTTTGGTTACCTAAGTGATAAACACTACAGTTATCCTGGTGAGAAGCAGGCCACTTGGGGTCTGTGCCAGTGAACACTGCAGGGTCCTTCTTTGTGAAGGCTGCAAGGAATCTGTGGCTGTCTTGGGGGCTCTTAAGGTCCTCAATGGAAAAGCCTGTCTAGGTTCTCCACAGAGCAGACTGTGGGGACTGCTGCGGCACCCATCACGTGGCTGATACTGATGGCCTCTGCTCTTCTTTGTTCCTGTCTCCAGATGTCTCAGCTAAGCCTTTTTCCCTAATGATCTTTTCTGTGTGGTTATTCTCCAGTTTTTGTGCCACTGTGCTGCTCTGTGGTCTTAACTGTACTCTTGAGCCCTCCACGGGCTATTTTCCTTAATGGATAGCTGTTAACTGTTGTTTGTTGGGGGAGATGAAGGCTGTTATCTCCTATTACAACATCTTGCTGATAACAGTCCTCAGATTATTTTCTATTTTATTCTAATTTGCTTTTCATTTTTGTCCTTTTTATTATTTAGTCTTTGTTTATCTTGACAATCATTTTTGGCACTCAAAAACTTAGTTATTTTATCATAAGTCATTATTTCATAATTATAGTAGCAGTGGCCTCCAAGTGCTTTAGAGACATGTTGTTTACTCATTCATCCTGGCTACCTTATGACATAGATACTATTGTTACTCCTCTTTTATAGATGAGGAAATTAGAACACAGAGAACAATAATCATTTGCTCAGCCAACATGCATGACATAGGTAGTAAGTGTGGAACTGAGATACTCAAATGCAGCCAGTATTCTAACACCTGCATACTCTTAGCCTCTGTTTTATTACTACCCCATAGGCTACAGTAGCTTGTCTTAGCCCTCTGAAAAGATTCTTATTTCTGTTTCCAATGGTATTTGTTCTTCCTTTTGTTGATACTGATGCTTACTTTTCATATTGCCTACTTTTCTCAAATGTTTGATTTTTGGATATGTGCTTATTTTTGTGTTAGTTCAAGTCTGTCTAAAAATACTACAGTGGTGTTGTGTCTAGTGATTGTGGGAGTGAGAATCATGACTTGCTGCTGAGAAGGGTATGTCAAACTGATGTTGGATGTGAGGATTTCCTGTTCATATCTTTTTGCCCAGCATTGTTCTGAGTTTTGGCTTACTTGTCTACATCCACTTCCTTGCTTGGCACTGGTAGAGGATGGAGATCCACCTGTCTGACTGTTCCTAATGTCATTGCCCGAGGATTCTCTCCTGTCTCTCATAGCTGCTTTATACTACTAAACTTTGAATATCCCTGAAATTGCCTCCTTGCCCCCCATCCCCACCCTTCTGCCCATGGTTTGCAGTTTACTTCTGCTTGTAGTTTGGGCTGTGGTTTCTTCATTTTCCTCAATGATCTTTAGTCCTTCTTTGATTAAATTTCTCATTCCTTAAGGTCGTAGCCTTGTTTTACAGGGCTATTATAGTTCATTCTCTTCTGGTTTTAGTGTTATTATAATTTATTCTGTATTCCTTCAGAATTTGGGGTTGTATAATTGGAGACAATTATGTTGAGTGTGTTCCTTTTGTTTTGATGTTGTCTTCTGCAAGTGGTTCTTAATCTTTTGAGAATCATTAACTTCTTTGACCATTTGGTGAATTGCGTACTATCATCTTTTCTATCTTTCTTTCTTTTTTTAAATGCATAGCCATCTACCACCTGTAACCTAAGCAGTGGTTTCATAGGCATGGTTTTTTTGTGGGGAAGGTGCTTTGTTTGGGTCATAGTAGAGGTATAAGTCTGTTCTTTGGGAAATTATCTGTTATTCTAGTTTGAGGGAATTGCTATAAAAGATTTTTATGTAGCCATAGAGCTAAATGTAAAAACATTTATATTTAAAATATAATATTGGAAAGATAGAGCTACTTCTTTCTAGTAAGCAAAGTTTTATAACATTTCTTTTTTTCCTGTTTTCTCCAGGTTTAACTATAGATCAACACATCATCTTGCGTCTCATGGGTTCTATGAATTTTTAAATTGGTTTGATGAAAGAGCATGGTATCCACTAGGAAGAATAGTAGGTGGTACTGTAAGTATATTTGCAGTTACTTACATTAATCATAAAATTTTATAGTTATTTCAGTAAATCATAATTGCAAAGGTGACGGGGATTCTTGAAAGCTTTACATAACTAACTAAATTTTCCATGGCTGATTATCTCGTATTTACCTTACTAAATCTCTTTTCTTGACATTACCCTCTCCCCAGTCCTATTTTCAGGGTATCTCATACTAGCCACTATTTTTGACAAGTAGTAAATGCTGGAAGGGGGAATCTCTTATCACAGTGTTTTTAAGTTCAGGTTATTTGTTTGTTTTTGTTTTTGTTCTATAGCAACTTAATTGAAAAAGTACTTGGAAAGAAATAGAAATTTAGAGGAATCAGAAAATTCTAATTTCCCAAGTCCCAAATCTGTCCTCAGTTACTCCAGGTACTTGAGTATTGACCATAGTTCCTGGGGGATTATTATATCCAAAAAATGGCATAGGGGAAAACATTTTTAGAATTTGGAATGTAAGAGTTGAAGAGAAAGTCAAACACAAGACACCTGCTGGGGAAACATAAGTTTAGTCTTGTTTTTTCCCTCATCAGTTTTGTCAGAGGTTTATCAATTTTATTAGATTTCTTAACCCAAAGAAACTTTGACTTTGTTGATTATCTCTATTATATATTTGTCTTCGATTTCAATTTACTTACTTCTTCCCACTTTTTTGAGTTTATTGGTGTTTTGTTTTGTTTTTAGTTCGTGATATACTTTGGTCAATAATTTTCAACTTTCATCATTTTAAAGCTGTAAATTTCCCATTAATCACTATTAGCCACATTGCATAAGCTTTGATATGTGGTAGTTTCATTAGTGTTCAAGTCACATTGTATTTGAATTTCCATTATAATTTCCAAATTTGTGGGTTATTTAGAATTTTAAACATAAGGTAATTTTCTTGTCACCTCTTTTTGCTTTATACTTTAAATATATTGTGGTTATGAAATAAATTCTGTACTTTCAATACTTTGGAATTTATTTGAGACTTGATATGTGGCCTAGGATATAGCCAAATTTTATAGATGTTTCCTCTGTGTTTGGAAAGAATATGTTCTTTGTGGTAGTAAGATGTTGTGTTTCTAATCTAGGCATCTTCTTGTCCTTGCTGTAAATAGAGATAAAGACACAAGAAGAATAGTCATGGTAATCTCCAGGATGAATTAGAAAGGTATTGAATGGTAAGAGATGTGGTAGATGGCTGTACTCCCTGTGGTGCTAATCCTGTCAAATACCTTATTGTATTAATATTTGATGACTATAGTTTGTTTCCTAGTACATCTATAACTTTTCATCTTGAATTCATCCTCAATGGAGGCTTAGTTTTTGAGACTCCTGGTGTCCAAATGTTTGGAATCATCCGTATAATAATATTTCTCAGCAAATGGCCCTTGCTGGAACCCTGAGGGTGTTCACTGATTTTAGGACAGTTTTTAGAGGTCATTTCTCAGCTTGAGGTTTCTTATACCTGAAGTTGTTATAAATGTGGAACCCATATTCACACATGTGTTAAGTAAGTTTCTTATTTCTCATTTAGTTTCTGTTCAAAGATTTAGGTGTAAGGCAAAAGTTCCTACTGCTTCTCTTGCTAGATGGGTAGAACTTGTCTAGTTTAGTCTCATAACGGGCCCAGGCTTTCTGCTGAGAATTAGGCCTTTTCTCTTAGCCCTTTATTGTGCAATAACCCTTCAACCTCCAGTCCCCAACGTGCATGTCAGACCTTCAGGCCTGGAATGTTGTTTTCGTTTGTTTCTGTCTCTCTCTCTCTCTCAATCTCTCTCTCTCGGACTTCCTTAGCATCATTACCTACTTTGAATTTATTCTTGGCAGCTACAGGGCTCCCTTTCTTTTGAGCTTTATATGCCTTTTTTGTTTGTTCAGTTAGGGTTTTTTGGTCCTTTCATCCAGTACTTCTATGTGTTTTGGCTATATTTTGTGTATTAGCTCAGTCTGCCAAATTATCATGGATGTATTGACTTACCTGTAGAGATATTCCAAATTCATTTTCTTTTTTAATATGGCTAACAAAATAACACACTGGGACTTACATTGTATGTGAAATGGAACAAAATTTTAATATTTAAGAATGGCAATAATTGCCACACTCTCCCCTGTTCCCCATCTCATTCTCCTCTTGTGCATTCAAAAGGTGAACATCCATTTTGTGCCAGTTATTGTTTTGGATGTCGGGGAAATTTTTCCTGCTATTCTGGAGCTTTTATTCTTCTGAGAATGCTGTTGTTAATAGACAATAAAATAACCAAAAGAGTACATGTAGTAGTGATAACTGCTAAGGAGAAAACACAAGGGATGGGGTTAAAGACCTTGGGAAGTTTGCATTTTAAATATAGCTAAGAAAGGAAATATTTGTAATTTCAGTGATAGAGAAAGAAAAGAATCCTTTAGGACTTAGATAAGGATAGAAGTGTAAATACATGTTTTAATCACTGATGAATAGCTCAAAAATAATGTCCTATTTACTTTTCTTTGAATCCTCTTAATGTCTCATGTTCCTCTTTTAGAGTGAGGGTGATGAGTACAACAGTTGACTGGCCTCTTCTAGTTTATTATTTCCCTTCCTTCCTTAAATACATTAAGTGGCATTAAAAATGTTCAACCTTCCAGGAGTCCCACAATATTACCTTTGAATTCACCAACCAACCTAGTCCCTCTTTTCCTAGCTAGAGTTGTTTATTTTCCATATCTTCACTTTGGAAGGAAAGAAGAATGATTTGTAAGTAACACATAAGTAACACTGCATGTAACTTGTCTTCTTTCCTTTTCTCATTTCCTTATACACACACAAATGTGGGCAAAACTGGAGAATGTTAAAAACCCAGACTTAAGGGTAAGTTAGATTAGGATTCTGTTTTACAGTGAAAAAATAGGTCAGTAAGAAAGTTACCTACAGTTTTTCATTGTTAAACATTTTCTGTTGTAATCATTTATCATATCTGATCTTTTATTTAAATACATCCAGGTGTGAGTTTTTTCTTTGTATCTAATCCAAAAGAACATGTAATTTTGTAGTGTGTGAAGACAAACTGTTGAGATCTTATTCTCAAACTTACTATAAACAATATGTAATGATAAAGAAAAGAACTTATGTTAGTGTTTTCAGTTATCTTATACACAATTGATTTTTCCATTTTATCTTCCTAGGTTTACCCAGGGTTGATGATAACAGCTGGCCTTATCCATTGGATTTTAAATACATTGAACATAACAGTTCACATAAGAGATGTATGTGTGTTCCTTGCACCAACTTTTAGCGGCCTTACATCTATATCTACTTTCCTGCTTACAAGAGAACTTTGGAACCAAGGAGCAGGACTCTTAGCTGCTTGTTTTATTGCTATTGTACCAGGTTACATTTCTCGGTCAGTAGCTGGATCCTTTGATAATGAAGGCATTGCTATTTTTGCACTTCAGTTTACATACTACTTGTGGGTAAGTGACACTTAATATTTTGCTGCCATTAATACCCATAAACTTCCTGTTGAAATGCTGTAGGTTATACACATTTGTTTTTTACCTATTATAGTTGCATACAGAGATCCTCTATTACTATTCATAATATGTTTAAGAATGAATAACATTTAAAAATACATCAGGTACAGTTCTCTTTCACTCTCCATATATATAAATGTAAATAATTTTTTATAACAATCCTAATATGTCTATTTCACAGATGATGATAATAACCTTACTTTATAAGTCATAGCTCCAAAAAAAGAGGTCATGACTTTGTTTTTTTGAAGGGGGAGGGGGCCAGAAGTACTTAGAAAAGTTGAAATGTGGTTCCATGGCTTGGTATTTTGAATTGTTTGTAAAACTAAAAGTATTTTGCTGTTGCCAAGTTATTTCTTCCTCTATTTTTTATTTCCTTTAATCTTTTATTCCTTTAATCTTGTTTTATTGCGTTATCTAGTTCTTCCAGTATGATGTTGAAAAAGAGTGGTGAAAGGAAGCGTCCTTGCCATGTTCCTGATCTTGGTGAGAAAGCTTTGAGTTTCTCACTATCAAATATGACATTAGCTGGAGATTTTTTGTAGATACTTATCAAGTTAGGGAAGTTCTACTCTGTTGCTAGTTTTTTGAGATATTTTATCATGATTGGATGTTGGCTTTTGTCAGATGCGTTTTCTTCATCAATTGATAAAAGTTAATGATCCTTTTCCTTTGACCTTTGATGTGATGAATTACATTAATTCATTTTAAGTCAATTTTCAAATGCTGAACCAGCTTTTCATACCTGGGATGAGACCATAAATTTAGTCATGGTATATAATTCTTATAATACATTGTTGGTTTTAATTTGCTAATATTTTGTTGAGGATTTTGCACCTGTGTTCATAAGAGATAATGGTCTATAATTGTCTTTTCTTGTAATGTCCTTTGGCTTTGGTATTAGGATAATCCTATCCTGGCCTCATAAGTTAGGAAATATTCCCTCTTTCTATTTCCTGGAAGAGACTATAAAGAAGTGGTTTAATTTCTTATGTAAATGTTTGGTAAAATTCACCAGTGAGCCCATCTTGGCCTGATACTTTCTGTTTTGGAAGGTTATTTATTCATCCAAGTTCTTTGCTATGAACTTACTCAGATTAGATTGTCTATTTCTTCTTGTTTGAGTTTTGGCAGTTTTTATTAAAGGAATTAACTGGTCCGTTTTATTTCGGTTATGAGATCTCTAGGCACAGAGTTGTTTATAGTATTCCTTTATTGTCCTTTTAATAAATGTTGATAGGATCTTGAGTGGTGCTCATTTCTAATAGTAGTAACTGTTTCTCATTTTCTTAGCCTGACTCGAGACTTACCAATTTAGATGATCTTTAAAAGAACCAGTTTTCAGTTTCATTGATTTTTCTCTATTGATTTCCTGTTTTCAATTTCATTGATTTCTGCTCTAATTCTTATTTCTTCTACTTACTTTGAATTTAAATTGCTTTTTCTTTTCTTGTCTCCTAAGGCGGAAACTTAGATTACTGATTTAGATTTATCTTTCTTTTCTAATATGTGCATTTAGTGCTTTGAATTTCTCTATAAGCACTTCTTTCTCTGCATCCCACACATTTCAGTCTTAAGTTGAAATTTTTATTTCATTTTTATTTTAAATTTCTCTTGAGATTTCTTCTTTGACCCATGTGTTATTTAGATGTATGTTGTTTACCCCCACCTTGTATTTTGAGACTTTCTAGTTATCTTTCTATTAATGATTTTTAGTTTAATTCTATTGTGGACTGAGGATATTATGTTATGTGATAATCTCTGTTCTTTTAAATTTGTTAAGATGTATTTTAATGCCCAAAACGTGGCTTATCTTGGTGAATATTTCATGTAGGCTTGAAAACAATTTGTATTCTGCTGTTTTTAGATGAAGTCGTCGAGAGAGGTGTTGCTGAGTTCAGCTACTGAGGAACTTTGAGGTCTCCAATTATGATAGTGGATTCATCCATTTCTCATTGTAGTTCTGTCAGTTTTTTCCTCATGTGGTTTGACCCTTGCTAGGTGCATACACTTTAAGGGCTATTTGGTAGTATTGGAGAATTAATCCTTTCATTATATGTAATACCTTTCTTTACCCTGGTAACTTTCCTTGCTTTGAAGTCTGCTTTGTCTGATATTAATACAGCCACTCCTGCTTTCTTTGGACTAGTGTTAGCATGATGTATTTTTTTGCCATCTATTTTTAATTTATATGTATCTTTATATTTAAAGTAGGTTTCTTAGAGACAACACATGGTTGGGTCTTGTTTTTTGATCTACCCTGACAATTTTTTAATAGGTGCGTTTAGACTATTGACATTCAAAGTGATTATTGATATATTTGGGTAAATATTTACCATGTATGTTACTGTTACCTTGTTCTTTATTTCTGTTTTTGTCCACTTGTTTTGTTTCTATTTTTGTCCACCCTTTTTTGCCTTTTGTGGTTTTAATTGAGCATTTTATGATTCCATTTTTTTTCTTCTTTTTTTAGCATGTTGCACTTTTATTTTTTAACTGGTTGCCATAGAGTTTGCAGTGCACATTTACAACTAATTTCAAAGAACACTATGCCATTTCACAGGCAGTGTACCTTGTAATAACAAAATAATCATAATTCCTCCCTGTTGCCCCTTGTATCATTTGTTATTAATTTTACTTACACAAAAGCATATACAAGCATATATGTAAGATGTGCTTAATATATAATACATACATAACACATTGTTGGTGGTATTAGTTTCAACAAACTTGTTAGATCAGTTAAGAATAAGAAAAATAAAAGTTTTTGTTCTACCTTTACTTACCTCTCTGTCTTTGATGCTGTTTCTTTCTTTTACATAGATCAAAGTTTCTGATCTTTATTATTTTCTTTACTGCTAAAGAACTTCTTGTAACATTTATTGTAAGGCAAATCTGCTATCAGCAAATTCCCTCAACTTTTGAAAGATATTTTCACAACATACAGAATTTTGGGTTTGTGTTTATTCTTAGCACTTTAAATATTTCATTCTCTCTTATGTGATTTCTGGGTAGAAATCATGTCATTCTTATCTCTGTTCCTCATGTAGGTGTCTTTTCCTTTGGCTCCTTTCAAGATCTTTTTACCTTTGATTTTCTATAGTTTAAAATATATAAACTAGGTGTAGTTGGTTTTGAGGGCATTTATCATTAGGTGCTTGAGCTTCCTGGATCTGTGGTTTAATGTCTAACATTAATTTGGGTAAATTTTCTGTCAATATTGTTTTAGATATTCTGCTCCTTTTCTTCTTCTGGTATCTCCATTACACATATATTTCACCTTTGATTATTGTTCCACAGTCCTTTGATAATCAGTTCTGTTTTTTCTAATCTTTCTTCTCTTTGCTTTTCAGTTTTGGAGGTTTCTATTGCTATATCCTCTAGTTCAAATTGTTTCCTCAGCCATTCCAGTCTAATAAGCCCATCAAAAGGCATTCTTTATATGTGGTACAGTATTTGTGATCTCCAGCATTTCTTTTTGGTTCTTTCTTAGGATTTCCAGCATTCTGCTTACATTACTCATCTGTTCTTGCATGCTGTCTACCTATCCATTAGAGCCCTTAGCATATAATCATAGTTTAAATTTCTGGTCTCATAATCCCAACATTCCTGCCATATCTGGTCTGATGCTTGCTCTGTCTCTCCAAATTGTGTTTTTTGCCTTCTGGTATAATAGTTCCTTATAGCTGGACATGATATATTTGGTAAAAGGTAAATAAGCTTTTAGTAATGTGGAAGTAAGGTGTGGGGAGAGAGGAGACATTGTATAGTTTTATGATTAGGTCTTTTAGTGAGTTGGACTGTGAAGTTTACAAATTTTCTTTTTCATTTTTTCCCTCCCCCCTTAGGTGGTAGGAAAGGATGGCTGGAGTGAGCTAGAGTTGGGTGTTTCACTTCTCCAATGTGGAAGGCTAGAGCTCCCAGGTCAGTTAGGCCCTGGTAATACCTCAGCAGGTTAAGCTCTGGTTGGTCATTTCTCTTGAGGATAGGCCTTGTTAAGAACTGAGTGCTCTGGCATATTTCAGAATGCTTCCTTTTACCCTTCCCTGTGCTGTAAGTAACAAGGGGATTTTTTTCCCCCTTTTATTTGTGATAAGAACCTGGTCAAGATCCTGGACATAAGTCCCTCAAATTTTGTGGGCTCCCTCCTGTATAACTAAGTCCACCCTGGGGTTTTTAAAGCTCTACAATGAACTGTCCACACTGAGCATCCAACCATTACTCAAATACAGTTCAGATTTTCCACCCAATTTTCCCTGTTTCTGCTTCAGTAAGCTGTGACTCTCTGTGTTCCCATGTGTTTCTCTCCAGTCTTAAACCCAACAGTTTGTCCTGTGTCCTCTGCTCACTTACAGATCCGAGAAAAGTTGATTTTTCAAGTCTGTTCAGATTTTTACTTTTTAGGATGGAATGGTACCTTACATGTGGAAACAGCAAACAGAAATCTTGTTGCCAACTTATCTAAACTTAATGTTCTTCTTACATGGAAAAGGATACCACTTAGTACTGGCTTCAACTTAAAGCTTTCATTCATTTGTTTGTTTATTATTTCACCTTTAGCTTATGCTTATGTTTTTTATGCTCAATGGTGGAAGTTGGAAGTTGCCAAGAACTTATGTAAATACGCTTTTACACATTTAATTCAGTGTATTTGTAGGTAATTCGGTGAATGGAAGCATTATTTTTCTCTTTAATAATTTTATCTTCTGAAACTACTTAGTTTGTGTATATTTTTGCTTTGGCAAGGAATTCCAGAGGAGAATATTGTGGCCAATCAGTAGAGACACTTGATCTTAAGTTTGAGAAGAAAGGCACCCATGGAGATGAAGATGATGAGAAGCAGGATAATGCTGCTAATGCTGCTTTTTCACTAAAAAATATTTAAAAACTAACTTAGTTTACTGTGTGCCTCTTGAGAAAAAGGCCTTTTAACTAATATGATTTTTTTATATATAAAAGCAATATGTATAAATGTGGGTAATGTCAAGTGGAAAAGTAAGCTGAGGTATAATACATACAGCATGATACCATTTATTTAAATTTTAAACAGTATAAACTGTTAGGAAAGAACATAAAACCTAAACATGATTTATTCCCACCAGGATGTTTAAACATTTTGACAGTAAGGTATTAACAAAGGGCCACGTGGTGGAAGATGCTCAGGCTGGGGGTGGGAGTGGGGGAATTGGTAAGGGCCTGGCTATACCTGTTTGACTTGAGTTTTTTAAACCTACCAATAAAATTAAGACAAATGTAAGGGAAAGATGTAACTGACTTAGGCGATGTCCAGGAAAGACTGAACCCTGTAGTACTCAGCCAATGAGGAACCGTGGGGGGTGGGGCTCGCACACTAGGAGATAAATTACTGGCGCCAATCTCCCCAGGTGTGCCTGCTCACCAGACACCCGATCTTGCAAGACTCATTAAATAAAGCCTTGCTCCGCTGTTCTCTTTGTCTCCGTGTCCACTTACTGACAGTGGGTTTCTCACAAAACCATACTATGTATTGTTTGTTTACACTTCTTTATAATGAAAGTATAAAAATACGTTTCCATCATATACATCAGGTTCATGATCGTGGTTATTCTGAATAGGGAGGGGTGAGTGATAAGTGATAATGAGGAAGGAGTTATGAAAGGAGGTTCTATGTCAGCAAAAAAATTTTTTTAATAAAATCTGAAACAAATAATGGTATTCACGTTTGGAAGTCTGAGTGGCTATTATTCTCCATTCTTATATATGATTGAAACATTTTATAATAAATTTAAGAAATAATGTATTTTATTTGTTGGAAGCTTAGAAACATAGAAAAATAGTATAAAGAAACTGTCATCCAAGTATTACTACCATTTGTGTTGTCATTTTTCTAATTCCTTTTAATACTTTAAAGAAACACAAAAGTGGTATTATATAGTTTTGCATTCTTAATTTCCTTTTAACATCATGAATCTGAATCATTGCAGGAGTTCCTTGACCGGCATCTTAGTTAACTTTTCAAATTTTTAAAAATTTGTCTTTTAAAAATTAAGATAAAATTCATATAAAATTAGATATTTTAACTATTTTAAAGTGTACACTACAGTTCAGTGGTTTTTAGTATCTTCTATTTATTTATAGAACATATTATCATCCCGTAAAGAAATCTTATACCACCAAGTACCCTCCCCCCACCATTAATATCATTTCCATCTCTTACTTGTTCTGGACATTTCATATATATAAAATCATGCAAAATATGTGACTTTAATTTGTGGTTCATTCACTTAGCATAATCATTTATGTTGTTGATACATATTAGTACTTACAGCTGAATAAAAAATGTATGGATATACCACATTTTTTAAATCCATCAATTGATGAACATTCAAGTTGTTTCTCATGTTGATTATTATGAATAATGCTACTAATAACATTTTTGTACAAGTTTTTGTGAGGATGTTTTTATTTCTCTCTGGTATATACTTAATAGTGGAATTGTTGATTAACGTGGTAACTCTGTAATTAGCTTTTTGAGGAACTGGCAGACAGACAATTTCCCACAGTTGTACCATTTTACATTGCCACCAGCAATGTAGGAGGGTTTTAATTTCTCCAGATCGTTGCCAATACTTGTATTCTCTGCATTAAAAAAAATATATGTATATAACCTCTTCTTCATATGAAGTGGTATCTCATATGATGTTTTTTTGTTTTTATTATTACTGTAAGATACACCATAAAGTTTAACCTTCTTAGTCATTTATAAATTTAGAATTAATAATGTTATACAATCATCACAAGTTCATTTCCATAGCTTGTCATCTTGTAAAACTTGGAACTGTTGGGGGAGCATTGTGTATTTTGCTTGGTCCTTGTCCCCACTGAATTAACTACAGAGACACAGTAGTGAAGCAGAGTAAAAGTTTTATTTAAAGTTGCTTAAAAAGAGAAAAAGTACACGACATCTTGGCAAGGAGAGGCACCAAGAAAGGTTGGAGAGAGAAAGTTTAAGATTAAACGTTTACGCACTTGGAAAGTGCAGGTGATCTCAGAGAGAGGAGCACCCCAAAAGGGTGGGGATTTCTCCTTTTAAGGATTCTTCAGGAATGTGACCAAGGCCTGGGAGTGCAAA
This sequence comes from Manis pentadactyla, assembly GCF_030020395.1. NCBI lineage: Eukaryota > Metazoa > Chordata > Mammalia > Pholidota > Manidae > Manis > Manis pentadactyla. The sequence goes on along the minus strand of NC_080032.1, from coordinate 37,268,871 downwards.
CCTCTTAAGTGGTCTTTGAATACTTAGAATTAACTTAACACGAGGAACTTGGTGCTGTGATTTCTCTGGAGTCTCCGTCCAGTAGCATATCAAACAAGGCTGCCTGCCCAGCCTCCAAGGTGGGCTGAGTTACTGTGTTTGCTAAAGAGTAAGTTAAGAATCTTAGTTCTTAACTTCCTGGGTATTAAAATACAATCTTTAAGATGGAATCCCTCCTGCCTTTTACTATGTTGTTTACGGCTGGGCCTGCATGCTAAATTAGTTGCCTAGGTCACAAACTACTTGATTAGGGCCTGAAGGAGAAAAAAAAAACATAGGTAAAGTTAAAAAATAATCTGGGTCTGCATGATTAACACAATAAAGACATGGGCTATGCTGAGGTACCCTCATTTATCTGGAGAATATTCAAACATTACAGGCTAAGTTACTCCTGGCTTTTGAGGTTTAATTGATTAACTCAGGGTCTTTTTAGTGGACTTTCCTGGCCTTTTGTCTTTCCACCTCACTCATACCTATTTTCTTGCCTAACAGTTTTGTTTTTACCATTCTCCAAAAAGTTTGGGCATCACCTGTAGTTTGTTTTAATGTACTAGTAGAGGCCTATTTTGAAAGTAATGAGTTCCTTGAAATCAGCTCTATAAAGTATTGTTAAATTTAACTTCCTGTCAGGAGGTAAAGATAACTCTCTTAATCCAGAATTGCTTGTAATGGGATTTGTGTCTTATTTCTTTGGGACAGTCATTGATTCATCTTGAAAGATGACCCTTTGCTCTTCATATGAGTACTTATTTTCATTTTTGAAATTTAAAATTCAGTTTTTGGAAGGTGTTAATACATTTTGCTGTTTCAGATGAACTCTGGGGATTGTTTTTTTGGTTAGTTTTTTAAAGATGGTAGATAATTATTAATTTTTTGAACCTTTTATTGCAGGTTGTCTTTCCAGTTTAGAATAATTTAGAATTTTACTGACATCAGTAGATAATTGTCAACTTTTTGAACTTTCTTTTATTGCAGCTTGTCCTTCCAGTTTAATTTAGGATTTTACTGACATCATTAGGCCTTCTAGAAATTATTTTAGGGGTATAAATTTCTCGAGTATAATTGATTATGATATCTGAAAATTACTGGATGATAAGTTTTCAAAAATTGATGCTTAGATTTATTTGTGAGATATAGATGACCATGTATTCAAATGAAGAAAAATTTCAGATTAAAGTGTTACATCTAATTAAGCCAACCATATGAAAATGTAGATTTACTGAACAAATTTATTTTGTTAAATCTGAATTTGTAGATATATTAATCACTTAACAGAAAATGAAAAAATATAATTTGTTCATTTTAAGATTATTCCTTTTACTGAAAACTACATAGCAAAAAAGAAAAAAACCAAAACTATTCCTAAAATGTCTGACTGCTGCCCACTGTTGTGAATGCATATACTCTTTGGATCTGAATATCTAGATAACCTCAGTACTTAAAAAAAATAATAACCATAGTTTTTTGTAGTACAAGTTACTAAGCATTTAACTTTTTTTTATTTGGCCAGAAGCATTTGTAAACATTTTTATTCTATCAGTTGCTTTTTATTTTTTTAGGTAAAATCTGTAAAAACCGGGTCAGTTTTTTGGACAATGTGCTGCTGCTTATCGTATTTCTACATGGTAAGATTTCATATTTGAAACCTCATGAAGTCTAACAAATCTTTGGCACTTAGACCAATTCTTCATCATTCTCTTCTATCCAGAGCTAGATCTCCACTTCCTTTCTCCCAAAATCTTTAGGATCTTAATTAATGTTTTACGTATTCTCTTTCATTACTACCATCCTCTTTCCTACCCACATCTCTGGGGCCTTTATAGACTTTTGCCTTAGTGGGGAGGGCTAATACTCAACCCCTCAAATAGAGTATTTGCAGTAAGTGAAACAAAATTTTTCTTTTCAGATGTACAACTTGACCTCAATAACAGTCACATACTCTAATGCATAAACTTAACTATATTGTTTCAACAGATACTTAAGATGTGGATTCAGTATTATGCCTTCATTTTCCTGCCTTCTTTTCCACACCACAGCCTACATAGTAGTTTTGTGCTGGCAATTAAAGATATAATCTCTGTTCACTTTTTTTTTTAAATAAATTGAATGGAATTTGCATCCAAATTATCCATACCCCTTTTAAACTGGCTAGAGCCTGGGGTACATTCTGTGCAGTTGTACTCAGTAATAGCAAATTCATTCTCTTTTAAATTTAGACTTAAATTTTAGAAATAACTAGAAGCCCTTCAGTTAGCACTCTTGCTCAAAATCAGATTAACATTGTTTTCAGTGAAAAATAGCATGTAACTGAGCAGCAAAAAGATGTTCTCATATGCATTGTAAACTGAGTGGTTTACTCCTTAAAAGTGGTTCTGAACTATTTTAGACCAAAGGGCAGAATTGTTAGAATATGTATGTTAACATATGATTTCCTAAGGTGACTGGTATAGATGGTTCTTTCAAGGTTTTAATTACTAGAGCATATCCAAGAACTGGGATGTTGACAATACCCTATTGCCTATTACTGAATGTACTTTAAAAATTACTGCATTCTGTTGGTTGAGAATAAATGTCATCTTTAGATCTTTATTAATTTAGACCAGAACATGCTCAATTCTGATTAAGTAGATGATGCTAACTTTGTGATACAGGCTAAACATTAAAATGGGATCTTGATTTCTAATTCATTAGTAGGAAATAATTTATACCCAAGGTAGCACTTTTTATTTTGACGATCTCAAAGCATATCCAGATCATCTGAGTAGTCCTTTTAGTTAGTTGTTAACTGGTGCTGATGTTCATTGCTCCTATTCTCAGTGAAGTTTCTTGCAATGTATTTATCATCAAAAATGGGGGAAGTAAATGGCATTATTTTCTTTTAAAAATTTATATTGCTATCCTAAAAGTCTTTATCTCCATGACAGTCTTTTCACTGCCAATTGAAATTAAAATGTTTTTATCATTCCTTTAATTGTTTAATTTGACCACATTCCTTTAATTGTTTAATTTGACCACAATGAATATAAAAATGCATTTATCTGATTGTTTTTTGTCAGTAAAAATAAGGAGAAATAAGTTATTTGTAAGTCACATAAATTCATTTTTAAGCATCTCAAAATTGCTAAAAATCCTACTATTTATATTTGTCCATGGTATGTTTTGATTTTCATGACAAATAAAGCTTACCTATTATAAAAAGCAAACATAAATCATTAACTGGGTATTTCTTTACCCATAGGTCTCTGCTTGGGGTGGCTATGTGTTTATTATCAACCTTATTCCACTGCATGTATTTGTGTTGTTACTGATGCAGAGATACAGCAAAAGAGTCTACATAGGTAAGTGATTGGACTTGAAATTTGTTAACGTCAAAGAGGTGATTCATGTACATTCTTTTTATTGAATAGACATTTCTATTTGGCCAGTGTTATCCATGAAAAGATGAAAATAATTTTATACTTACTTTGCTTTTTATATTAATATGGGGGTTGGGGAGTAAGGCATTTTTAAGTAAGTGCATTGTTACCAACATTTCCTTGATAAGTTTTTGTAGAAATTAGTCTGTATTTAATATTTGTCAGCTTTTTTTTTAATTTGGGGGAATGAGCATTTCTGTCATGGAAATCATTTACATATACATATTCAAATTCAGCTTACTCACTGTAAGAGATGGAGCACCCTCAAAATAAACAGCTCAATAAATTTTTGAAAGCCCTTTCTGCATAATATACAACATCCTGACTTAGTCCATTTGGGCTGCTATAACAAAGTATCACAGGTAGCTTATAAACAATAGAAATTTATTTCTGTTTTGGAAGCTGAAAAGTCCAAGATCAAGGCACCAGAATGGTCTCCTTCTTGTGAGGGCTCCTTTCCTGGTTCATAGGTGGCAACTTCTTGCTTTGTCCTAACATGGTGGAAGGGGTGAGCTAGCTCTCTGGGGCCTCTTTTACTAGAGCACTTCATCTAACCACCACTGAAAGGCCACCTCCTAAGACTGTCTCCTTAGGCATCAGGTTTTAAACATACAAATTTTGAGGGACAGAAAAATTCAAACCTTAGCATAGACTGAGTATTTTCTCTAAAAAATCCTTATTTTCTCTACAGGTTTTAAAACATATCTTTTTTTTTTGATATCATTAATATAAAATCACATGAGCAACATTGTGGTTACTAGATTCCCCCCATTCTCAAGTACCCACCACATACCCCATTACAGTCACTGTCCATCACCATAGTAAGATTCGAGAGAGTCACTACTGCTTCCCCGTGCCCCACCCTTACATTATGTGTGCTAACCATAATGCCCCTTATTCCCCTTCTCCCTCCCTTCCCACCCACCCTTCCCAGCCCTTTCCCTTTGGCAACTGTAAGTCCATTCTTGGGTTCTGTGAATCTGCTGCTGTTTGTTCCTTCAGTTTTTGCTTTGTTCTTATGCTCCACAGATGAGTGAAATCATTTGGTACTTGTCTTTCTCCGCCTGGCTTATTTCACTGAGCATAATACCCTCTAGCTCCATCCATGTTGTTGCAAATGGTAGGATTTGTTTTCTTCTTATAGCTGAATAATACTCCATTGTGTATATGTACCACATCTTCTTTATCCATTCATTGACTGATGGACACTTAGGTTCCTTCCACTTCTTGGCTATTGTAAATAGTGCTGCTATAAACATAGGGGTGCACATGTCTTTTTGAAACTGGGCTCCTGCATTCTTAGGGTAAATTCCTGGGTCAAATGGTATTTCTATTTTTAGTTTTTTGAGGAACCTCCATACTGCTTTCCACAATGGTTGAACTAGTTAACATTCCCACCAGCAGTGTAGGAGGGTTCCCCTTTCTCTGCATCCTCACCAGCATTTGTTGTTCCTAGACTTTTGTATGTTGGCCATCCTAACTGGTGTGAGGTAATGTCTCATTGTAGTTTTAATTTGCATTTCCCTGATAAGTAGCGATGTGGAGCATCTTTTCATGTGCCTGTTGGCCATCTGAATTTCTTTTTTGGAGAAGAGTCTATTCATATCCTACACCCATTTCTTAATCAGGTTATTTGCTTTTTAGGTGTTGGGGTGTATGAGTTCTTTATATATTTCGATGTTAACCACTTGTTGGATATGTCATTTACAAATATATTCTTCCATAGTGTAGGATGCCTTTTTGGTCTCCTGATGGTGTCCTGTGCTGTGCAGCTTTTTAGTATGATGTAGTCCCATTTGTTCATTTGTGCTTTTCTTTCCCTTGCCTGAGGAGATGTGTTCAGGAAAATGTTGCTCTTGTTTATATTCAAGAGATTTTTGCCTATGTTTTCTTCTCAGAGTTTTATGGTTTCATGATTTATATTCAGGTTTTTGATCCATTTTGAGTTTACATTTGTGTATAGGGTTAAACAATAATCCAGTTTCATTCTCTTGCATGTAGCTGTCCAGTTTTGCCAACACCAGCTGTTGAAGAGGCTGTCATTTCCCCATTGTATATCCGTGACTCCTTTATCGTATATTAACTGACCATATATGGTTGGGTTTATATCAGGGTTCTCTAGTCTGTTCCATTGGTCTTTGGGTCTGTTCTTATGCCACTACCAAATTGTCTTGATTACTGTGGCTTTGTAGTAGAGCTTTAACTCAGGGAGCGTAATCTCCCCTGCTTTATTCTTCCTTCTCAGGATTGCTTTGGCTATTCGGAGTGTTTTGTGGTTCCATATGAATTTTAGAACTATTTGTTCTAGTTTGTTGAAGAATGCTGTTGCTATTTTGATAGGGATTGCATTGAATATGCAGGTTGCTTTAGGGAGGATGGCCTTTTTAACAATATTAATTCTTCCTATCCATGAACACGGATGAGTTTCCATTTATTGGTATCTTCTTTAATTTCTCTCATGAGTGTATTGTAGTTTTCAGCATATAGGTCTTTCATTTCCTTGGTTAGGTTTATTCCTAGGTATTTTATTCTTTTTGATGCCATTGTGAATGGAATTGTTTTCCTGATTTCTCTTTCTGCTAGTTCATTGTTAGTGTATAGGAATGCCACAGATTTCTGTGTATTAATTTTGTATCCTGCAACTTTGCTGAATTCAGATATTAGATCTAGTAGTTTTGGAGTGGATTCTTTAGGGTTTTTTACATACAACATCATGTCATCTGCACTCAGGGACAATTTAACTTCTTTCTTGCCAATCTGGATGCCTTTTATTTCTTTGTGTTGTTTGATTGCCATGCTAAGACCTCCAGAACTATGTGGAATAAAAGTGGGGAGAGTGGACATCCTTCCTTGTCTTATTTCCGATCTTAAAGGAAAAGCTTTCAGCTTCTCGCTGTTAATTGTGATGTTGGCTGTGGGTTTGTCATATATGGCCTTTATTATGTTGGGGTACTTGCCCTCTATACCCATTTTGTTGAGAGTTTTTATCACGAATGGATGTTGATTTTTGTCGAATGCTTTTTCAGCATCTATGGAGAGGATCGTGTGATTTTTGTCCTTCTTTTTGTTGATGTGGTGGATAATGTTGATGGATTTTCAAATGTACCATCCTTGCATCCCTGGAATAAATCCTACTTCATCATAATGGATGATCTTTTTGATGGATTTTTGAATTCAGTTTGCTAACATGTTGAGTATTTTTGCATCTATGTTCATCAGGGATATTGGTCTGTAATTTTCTTTTTTTGTGGTGTCTTTGCCTGGTTCTGGTATTAGAGTGATGCTGGCCTCATAGAATGAGTTTGGGAGTATTCTCTCCTCTTCTCCTTTTTGGAAAACTTTAAGGAGGATGGGTATTAGGTCTTCACAAAATGTTTGATAAAATTCAGCAGTGAAACCATCTGTTTCAGGGCTTTTGTTTTTAGGTAGCTTTTTGAATACTAATTCAATTTCCTTGCTGGTAATTGGTCTATTCATATTCTCTGTTTCTTCCTGGGTTAGCCTTGGAAGGTTGTATTTTTCTAAAAAGTTGTCTGTTTCTTCCAGGTTATCCAGTTCATTAATATATAATTTTTCATAGTACTCTTTAATAATTCTTAGTATTTCTGTGGTGTTTGTTGTGATTTTTCCTTTCTCATTTCTGATTCTGTTGATGTGTGTAGATTCTCTTTTTTTCTTGATAAGTCTGGCTAGGTGTTTATCTCTTTTGTTTATTTTCTTGAAGAACCAGCTCCTGCTTTCATTGATTCTGTTGTTTGTTCTTGATTTTATTTATTTCTGCTCTGATTTTTATTATGTCCCTCCTTCTACTGACTTTGGGCCTCATTTGTTCTTCTTTTTCTAGTTTCGTTAATTGTGAATTTAGACTGTTCATATGGGATTGTTCTTCTTTTCTGAGGTAGGCCTGTATTGCAATATGCTTCCCTCTTAGCATGGCCTTCGCTGCATCCCACAGGTTTTGCAGTGTTGAATATTCCTGTCATTTTTCTCTGTATATTGCTTGATCTGTTTCTTTATTTGGTCATTGATCCATTGATTATTTAGGAGCATGTTGTTAAGCTGCCATCTGTTTGTCGGCTTTTTCATTTTCTTTGTGTAGTTTATTTCTAATTTCATACCTTTGTGGTCTGAGAAGCTGGTTGGTACAGTTTCAATCTTTTTGAATTTACTGAGGCTGTTTTTGTGATCTTTTCTTGAAAATGTTCCATTGTACTTGAGAAGAGTATGTATCCTGTTGCTTTTAGGTGGTGTGTTCTGTAGATGTCTGTTAGGTCCATCTGTTCTAATACATTGTTCAGTACCTCTGTCTCTACTTATTTTCTGTCTGGTTAATCTGTCCTTTGGAGTGAGCGGTGTGTTGAAGTCTCCTAAAATGAATGCATTGCATTGTATTTCCCCCTTCAATTCTGTTAGTATTTGTTTCACATATGTAGGTGCTCCTGTGTAGGGTTCATAGGTATTTATAACGGTTATATCTTCTTGTTGGATTGACCCTTTTATCATTATGTAATGTCCTTCTTTTATCTCTTGTTACTTTCTTTGTTTTGAAGGCTATTTTGTCTGATATAAGTACTGCAATACCTGCTTTTTTCTCCCTATTAGTTGCATGAAATATCTTTTTCCATCCTTTTTTTTTCAATATTTTAAGATATGATTGATATACACTCTTATGAAGGTTTCACATGAAACAACAATGTGGTTTCTACATTTACCCATATTATTAAGTCCCCACCCATACCCCAATGCAGTCACTGTTCATCAGTGCAGCAAGATGCCACAGATCCACTATGTGCCTTCTGTGTGCTTCACTGTTCTCCCCGAGGTCCCCCACACCATGTGTACTAAACATAGTACCCCTTAATCCCCTTCTCCCTACCTCCCCACCCATCCTCCCACATCCCTCCCCTTTGGTAACCACTAGTTCATTCTTGGAGTCTCTGAGTCTGCTGCTGTTTTGTTCCTTCAGTTTTGTTTCATTGTTATACTCCACAAATGAGGGAAATCATTTGGCATTTGTCTTTCTCTGCCTGGCTTATTTCACTGAGCATAATGTCCTCCAGCTCCATCCATGTTGTTGCAAATGATAAGAGTTGTTTCTTTCTTATGGCCGAATAGTATTCCATTGGGTATATGTACCACGTCTTCTTTATCCATTCACATCTACTGATGGACTCTTAGGTTGCTTCCATATCTTGGCTGTTGTAAACAGTGCTGCAATAAACATAGGGGTGCATTTGTCTTTTTGAATCTGAGAAGCTGTATTCTTTGGGTATTTTCCAAGGAGTGGGATTCCCGGGTCAAATCGTATTTCTATTTTGAGTTTTATGAGGAACCTCCATAATACTTTCCACAATGGTTGAACTAGCTTACATTCCCTCCAGCAGTGTAGGAGGGTTCCCCGTTGTCTGCATCCTCATAACCATTTGTTGTTCTTAGTCTTTTCGAGGCTGCCCATCCTTACTGGTGTGAGGTGATGTCTCGTTGTGGTTTTAATTTGCATTTGCCTTATGATTAGTGATGTGGAGCATCTTTTCATGTGTCTTGACCATCTGAATTTCTTCTTTGGAGAACTGTCTCTTCATATCCTCTGCCCATTTGTTAATCGGGTTATTTGCTTTTTGGGTGCTGAGACGTGTAAGTTCTTTTATATATTTTGGGTGTTAACCCCTTGTCAGATATGTCATTTACAAATACATTCTCCCATACTGTAGGATGCCTTTTTGTTCTGTTGATGGTGTCCTTTATTGTACAGAAACTTTTTAGTTTGATGTAGTCCCATGAGTTCATTTTTGCTTTTGATTCCCTTGCTTGAGGAGATCCGTTCAGGAAGAAGTTGCTCATGCTTATATTCAGGAGATGTTTGCCTATGTTGTCTTCTAAGAGTTTTATGGTTTCATGACTTACCTTCAAGTCTTTAATCCATTTCAAGTTTACTTTTGTGTGTGGGATTAAACAATAATCCAGTTTCATTCTCTTGCTTGTAGCTGTCCAGTTTTGCCAACACCAGCTGTTGATGAGGCTGTCATTTCCCCATTGTATAACCATGGTTCCTTTATCATATATTAACTGACCATATTTGGTTGGTTTATATCAGGGCTCTCTAGTCTGTTCCATTGGTCTATGGGTCTGTTCTTGTGCCAGTACCAAATTGTCTTGATTACTGTGGCTTTGTAGTAGAGCTTGAAGTTGGGGAGCGTAATCCCCCCCCAGATTTATTATTCTTCTCAGAGTTGCTTTAGCTATTTGAGGTCTTTAGTTGTTCCATATGAATTTTAGAACTATTTGTTCTAGTTCATTGAAGAATGCTGTTGCTATTTTGATAGGAATTGCATTGAATCTGTAGATTGCTTTAGGGAGGATGGCCATTTTAACAATATTAATTCTTCCTATCCATGAACACAGATGAGTTTCCATTTATTGGTATCTTCTTTAATTTCTCTCATGAGTGTATTGTGGTTTTCAGGGTATAGGTCTTTCACTTCCTTGGTTAGGTTTATTCCTAGGTATTTTATTCTTTTTGATGCAACTGTGAATGGAATTGTTTTCCTAATTTCTCTCTGTGCTAGCTCATTGTTAGTGTATAGGAATGCCACAGATTTCCGTGTATTAATTTTGTATCCTGCAACTTTGCTGAATTCAGATATTAGATATAGTAGTTTTGGAGTGGGTTCTTTAGGGTTTTTTATATACAATACCATGTCATCTGCACACAGGGACAGTTTAACTTCTCTCTTGCCAATCTGGATGCCTTTTATTTCTTTGTGTTGTCTGATTGCCGTGGCTAGGAACTCCAATACTATGTTGAATAGAGGTGGGAGAGTGGACATCCTTGTCTTGTTCCTGATCTTAAAGGAAAAGCTTTCAGCTTCTCGCTGTTAAGTATAATGTTAGCTGTTGGTTTGTCATATATGGCCTTTATTATGTTGAGGTACTTGCCCTCTATACCCATTTTGTTGAGAGTTTTTATCATGAATGGATGTTGATTTTTGTCAAATGCTTTTTCAGCATCTATGGAGAGGATCGTGTGATTTTTGTCCTTTTTGTTGATGTGGTGGATGACATTGATGGATTTTCAAATGTTGTACCATCCTTGCATCCCTGGGATGAATCCCACTTGATCATGATGGATGATCTTTTTGAAGGATTTTTGAATTCAGTTTGCTAATATTTTATTGAGTATTTTTGCATCTATGTTCATCGGTGATGTTGGTTTGTAATTTTCTTTTTTTGTGGTGTCTTTGCCTGGTTTTGGTATTAAAGTGATGCTGGCCTCATAGAATGAGTTTGGAAGTATTCCCTCTTCTTCTACTCTTTGGAAAACTTTAGGGAGGATGGGTATTAGGTCTTCACTGAATGTTTGATAAAATTCAGCAGTGAAGCTTGTTCTTAGGTAGTTTTTTGATTACCAGTTCAATTTTGTTGCTGGTAATTGGTCTGTTCAGATTTTCTGTTTCTTCCTTGGTCGGCCTTTGGAAGGTTGTGTTTTTCTAGAAAGTTTTCCCTTTCTTCTAGAGTATCCTGTTTGTTAGCATAAAATTTTTCATAGTATTCTCTAATAATTCTGTGTATTTCTGTGGTATCTATAGTGATTTTTTCTGTCTCATTTCTGATTCTGTTGATGTGTGTAGATTCTCTTTTTTTCTTGATAAGTCTGGCTAGGGGTTTATCTATTTTGTTTATTTTCTCGAAGAACCAGCTCTTGCTTTCATTGATTCTTTCTTTTGTTTTATTCATCTCAATTTTATTTCTTTCTGTTCTTATCTTTATTATGTCCCTGCTTCTACTGACTGTGGGCCTCCTTTGTTCTTTGTTTTCTAGTTTCATTGTGAGTTTAGACTGCTTATATGGGATTGTTCTTCTTTCCTGAGGTAGGCTGTATTGCAGTATACTTTTCTCTTAGCACTGCCTTGGCTGTGTCCCACAGATTTTGTGGTGTTAAATTATTGTTGTCATTTGTCTCCATATATTGCTTGATCTCTGTTTTTATTTGGTCATTGATCCATTGGTTATTTAGGAGCATGTTGTGAAGCCTCCATGTGTTTGTGGGGTTTTTCATTTTCTTTGTGTAATTTATTTCTAGTTTCATACCTTTGTGGTCTGAGAAACTGGTTGGTACAATGTCAGTCTTTTTGAATTGACTGAGGCTCTTTTTGTGGCCTAGTATATGATCTGTTCCTGAAAATGTTCCATGTGCACTTGAGAAGTAAGTGTATTCTGCTGCTTTTGGGTGTAGAGTTCTGTATATGTCTGTTAAGTCCATCTGTCCTAATATGTTGTTCAGTGCCTCTGTGTTCTTACTTATTTTCTGTCTGGTTCATCTTTCCTTCAGAGTGAGTGTAGTGTTGAAGTCTCCTAGAATGAATGCATTGCATTCTATTTCCCCTTTTAATCCAGTTAGTATTTGTTTCACATATGTAGGAGCTCCTGTGTTGGGAGCATAGATATTTATAATGGTTATATCTTCTTGTTGGATTGACCCCTTTATCATTATGTAATGTCCTTCTTGGTCTCTTGTTACTTTCTTTGTTTTGAAGTCTATTTTGTCTGATACAAGTACTGCAACTCCTGCTTTTTCTTATTAGTTGCATGAAATATCTTTTTCCATCCCTTCACTTTTAGTCTGTGTATGTCTTTGGGTTTAAATTGAGTCTTTTGTAGGCAGCATATAGATGGGTCTTGTCTTTTTATCCATTCAGTGACTCTGTGTCTTTTGATTGGTGCATTCAGTCCATTTACATTTAGGGTGATTATCGATAGGTATTTACTAATTGCCATTGTAGAATTTCGATTCGTGGTTACCAAAGGTTCAAGGTTAACTTCCTTACTATCTAAGAGTCTAACTTAACTCATTTAATATACTATTACAAACACAGTGCAAGTGTTCTTTTCTTTTTCTCCTCCTTTTTCTTCCTCTTCCATTCTTTATATATTAGGTATCATATTCTGTACTCTTTGTCTATCCCTTGATTGACTTTGGGAATAGTTAATTTAATTTTGCATTTGCTTAGCAATTAGCTGTTCTACTTTCTTTACTGTGGTTTTATTACTGATGGTGACAGCTATTAAACCTTAGGAACACTTCCATCTATAGCAGTCCCTCCAAAATAGCCTGCAGACATGGTTTGTGGTAGGTGAATTTTCTCAGCTTTTGCTTGTCTGAAAATTGTTTAATCCCTCCTTCAAATTTAAATGATAATCTTGCCAGATAATGTAATCTTTGTTCCAGGCTTTCTGCTTCATTACATTAAATACATCATGCCACTCCCTTCTGTCCTGTAAGGTTTCTGCTGAGAAGTCTGATGTTAGCCTGATGGGCTTTCCTTTGTATGTTATCTTATTTTTCTTTCTGGCTGCTTTTAACAGTCTGTCCTTATCCTTGATCTTTGCCATTTTAATTACTATATGTCTTCGGGTTGTTTTCCTTGGGTCCCTTGTGTTGGAAGTTCTGTGTACCTCCATGGCCTGAGAGACTATCTCCTTCTCAGATTGCGGAAGTTTTCAACAATTAGGTCCTCAAAGACACTTTCTATCCCTTTTCCTCTCTCTTCTTCTTCTGGTATCCCTATAATGCAAATATTGTTCCATTTGGATTGGTCACAGTTCTCTTAATATTCTTTCACTGTTGGAGATTCCTTTTTCTCTCTGTGCCTCAGCTTCTTTTGTATTCCTCTTCTGTAATTGTTATTCCATTTACCATCTCTTCTACTACATCTATGGATTCTTTTAAATCCCTCCATTGTATGTTTCATTTCAGATACGGAATTTCTTGATGATTGAATCTCTGTCCTAAATTCATCTCTGATTTCTTGAATATTTTTCTGTACCTCCATGAGCATGTTTATGATTTTTATTTGGAACTCTCAGGAAGATTGGTGAATTGACTTTCATTTGACCCTTTTTCTGGTGTTTCTGAGATTTTTGTTTCCTAGGTTCCTTTGAGGTTTCATATTTGTATGTGGTGCCCTGTAGTGCCCAGAAACTCTTGTCTTGGAGCTGCTCAGCCCCTAGAGTGATATTGGGGGTTACAGGGGAGGGGTGCTGGTGCCTGGAGGGAGGAAAGAGCTGTTTCCTGCTTCCTGGCTGCAGTGCCTGTCTCCACTGTCAGAACCAGTGGGCTAAGCACACAGATGAAAGCCTCTGTGCTTTGCGTCTGTAGCTGCCATAGGTGGGGCCTTCCTCTGGCTGGCCTGATGCCAGGGCTGGGACTGCCGGTTTGCGAGCTGGTGCCACAAGGCCAGGAAGAAGGCACAGCAGGCTGCGTACCACAGTGGAGGGCCTCAGAGCTGAGTAGCCAGCCAGGGGGATTGAGCACCTAAATCTCCTGAGAGTTCCCAACCTGCTGCACAGGGTGCACCAGACAAACTTGCCCACCTATCCCTTTTCCCACGCAGCTGGCTCTGTGCAAACTCTGCCCCATCAGCAGCCCTCTTGCTGCTAGGAAGCCTTTCCTTTGTCCCAGAGCAGCCAGATGTGGATCCCTATCTTCCACAAACGGCTGGAATCTCAGTTCCGCCTGTCTTAGTTTTCCAACCCCACTAATCTCCAGAGCATCATGCAATGTAGGTTTGTGCTCCCAAAGCAGATCTCCAGGGCTGGCTGTTAAGTGTTAAGCAGTCCTAGGCCTCCACCCCCTCCCTATTCCATTTCTCTTCCTCCCGCTGGTGAGCTGGGGTGGGCAAAGGGCTTGGGTCCTGCTGGATCAAGGCTCTGGTACGTTACCCTGTTTGTGAGGTCTGCTCTGTTCTTCAGGTGTAGGCAGTGTGATACAGCCTTCTTTCCTGTTGCTCTTTTAGGATTAATGCAGTTTTGGGAGCAAGGAGTTCTCTGTCTCAACTCTCACACTGCCATCTTGAATCTCTCCTAAAACATATCTTTTGAATAAGATGCTTAGTGACAGATGGTATCTCCAATCTTAGAGCTCATTTTCCATGATAGAGAGAGAACTTCTATGGGTTGAATTAATCATAGAGAAGTTATGATCTGAAACCAATGCCTTAGTAAAATAATACAATTCTACTATAACAATGTTGTTGGAAAGCAGCAACACAAACATATAAGGCTTGTTTACTTGATTAAAAAGCATAGTAGTTCAGCAGTTCCTCAAAAACTTAATCATAGAGTCACCACCAAACTCAGCAATTCCATTCCTAGGTATATACACAAGAGAATTGAAAATACACATTCATGTAAAAACATATACACTAATATTTATAGCAACGTTCCTTATCCTTAATAACCCAAAAGTGAAGACAACCCAAAGGTCCGCCAACTGAGGGATAGTCTGGTATACACATACAATGGGACATTATTGAGCCATGAAATGGAATGAAATACCAATACATGTTTACATCATGAGCTTTGAAAACATTACGCTAAGTAAAATAAGCCAGACACAAAAGACCACATACCGTAGAATTCTTTTTGTATAATATGTTAAGAATAGGCAAATCCATAGAGACAAATTAGATTTAATGGTTTCCAGGGGCTTGGGGAGTGGAGGAGTGACTGCTGATAGCCATGGAGTTTCTTTTGGGGATGAGGAAATGTTCTGGAATTAGATAGTGGTGATAAATAACATTACTTTGTGAATATAATAAAAACAACTCAATGGAACATTTTTAAGGGTGAATAGAGTATGAATTATATCACTTTTAAAAAATCATTAGTAATTACATTTATAGCCATTTCAGCATACTTTATAATCACCACTGAAATAATAAATACCAAGTTCTCATTATACACTACAAACTGTCATAAGTTCTTTATATTACTTAATGGATTTAATTTTTCATAACCACACTGAGGGTAGGTAATTTTACTACCCTCATTTTACGGATGAGGAAACAAGCGAAGACATGATAATTTGCTCAAGATCAAGTAGCTATTGATGGATCTGCAGCCTGAACTGATGTTTTGGCTCCACAGACCATGATGCTAAAAATCATTGTAACTCTGTGTCTACCACACAGTTAATATTGCATGTAAATAAAACCGCATGTAATAAATACCCTACTGTTGAAATACATCAGCCAATGATATCTTTCTATCTTGAAAACACTAAATAACAATCATTAGGATCCAAAAAGGAGAATGATAGATTGAAACATAATGCTCAGCTTCTTGTTTTGGAAATATATAAGAAATAAAATTATTTTAAGTTAAATGTTTATAGGAGCAGAACTAAGAGATAGTTGTTTGTTTAATTTAAAAAGTTTGGGATCCTCAAAATTTTATGGTCAGGGGAATAGAGTCGGGAGAAGATTGAGGGATAGACTTTTGTGAAATGCTCATGAGTCAGGAAAAGGAAGAATAGCCGAAAGAAAAATCACAAAGATAAACACTTTGTTAAAGAGGTCAAATAGATGTATTTTCTACATACAGATTTAAAACATGAGTAATGTCCAACTCCTCTTGAGTGCTAAGATCTAGTAGAATGAGAATTGAGGAAAGACCTTACACTTGGTGAATAGGACTTCTCCTGCCACTTCAGAAAAGCATGCGATTAATATTGCTTTGGTAGGTACTTGAGAATATTTCTGCTTTTCAGAGGGAAGAAAAATACAAAATGGTTTAGGAATAGTATATATGAAGCTAGATTATTAAATGTCTAATTTAATTTCACAATGACCAAATTATCTGCCCGCTCCTCATTTGTTCTGTGTTTATTCTATTCATGTAACTAAGATTATTTTAGGAAATTTCATACACTTTCATGGAATTTACTTTTAAATGTATGGAAAGTGGTGGTATAGAACAATTGTTCTCTTCCTTTATCCCAAATGCATCAGGATTTAAGGTAGATTTAACCTAACTTAACGGTCCTGAAAAATAATGGAAGCATTATAAAGTGTTTTATGTATATAGATTGTTCTCAGATTTTGGCACGTAACATCCTTTATCTATAGTTCCCCCTCCTCATGAGCAGAAATATTTAGATGAAGAAATAAGGATTGATAAATGGTAGACTCATAATCATATAAACCAAAAGTTTGATTGGATTCTAAGTATGAAATTGAATTATTTTTTAAATAAATCATGTGAAATAGTTATTCAACAATTATTTTCCCTTCAGTTTTTTTGCACATGCTCTTAGAATCAGTTATTAAACTAGGGAAAACTGTCACTTTGTTCACATGTGGAAAAGGAGGCACATGGAAGGTAATATGGATCTATAGGGTGGGAATGGCACAAGAATGGGGGGTAGAGTGTAAGAAAAGCTGAGATGTGAGGGGTAAGAAAAACCTTTCTACCTAATGAAATTTGGGTTGGGGAATTGTTTGCGAATATATTGGATTTGTGGAATTTCATTATATTTGGAAGTGAATTACGTAGAATTGTTACATATAGCATTCCAATGTTTCAACAGGAACAAAGAACACAAAAATCTTTGCATTTATAGAAATACTGGTTTGTAGGTATCACTGATGGGATATGAGATGATTTAACCTTTCTAATTTGAAAAAGTTTACTTCACTTTATGTCATAAGGAAATAAAAATATAGAGACATGTTTAGTGTAACTTATAGCTGTGAAAATAGCTCAAATGTCCAGTAGGGAAATTTTAATTTATAACTTACACTTAAATTTTAATATTCATATGAAACATTATGGCACCATTAAATATAATCTTTTTTAGTATTTGATGGTACAGGAAAATGTTAAGAAAAAGCAGATAGCAAGGATTACTGATGATATTTTTTTCTTCAAACTTTGCTTTCCAAATTTTCTACAATGAATATATATTAAATTTATAATGAAATGAGACTTGCTTTTTCATTATAGAAATGTGAATTTTATCTTTTATGACTTATAAGGGTCTCCTTAAATTAGAACAGTAATTTAAGAAGGAGGAAGAAATTGGTTTCTAGCACTGATAAATGATTTTTAAATGTCACTGAAGCAATTTGTTTATGGTGTTGTCTTTGTTTTCTTTAGTGAAGTAATTTGGGTAAGGAGAGTAACAGAATTACTTTCCCTGTTATATCTAAAATATTTTGATGATAATATTTGCTGGGAACCATTGAGAGTGAAGTGTTAATAGATATACCACATACTTTAGTTTTGTACATATTTTTCTAGGATTGTATAGCTTACGAAAAAAGAGAAGGTAATCCTACTACTGAGTGAGTTAAAAATAAAACCATAAACCTTAGCAATCATATTTATACTTGGCAGCTACAAACGACGTATCTAATGTTAGATTAACGTACACATAAACTTAAAAATTCTGTGTAATAAGATGAGGGGGCACAGGGAAGGCAGTATAGCACAGAGAAGACAAGTAGTGACTCTGTAGCATCTTACTATGCTGATGTACAGTAACTGCTATGGGGTATGTGGTGGGGACTTGATAATAGGGGAAATGTAGTAACCACAGTGTTCTTCATGTGAAACCTGAGCATAAGATTGTTTATCAATGATACCTTAATAAAAAAACAATCTGTGTAAAAAATTCTGTGATACAAAAGCTGGAAGTGCTAGAATTTAGTCTGTCTAATTCTACCGTAACTTTTTTTTTAGCAAATTTAAGCAAATCATATCACTAGAGATTTTTTCAGTATCTAATAAATACTAAGTTTGTGCTAGCCGTCAGGTTACACAGATGATGAAAATGACCTTCCTCTAAGGAGTTTATATTCTACAACATAATGCATTATTACAGTGCAATTATAGCATGTGAACAAAATGGATATGGGAAGAAGTTTGTGAAAGTCAGGTTTGACTTCGAGTTTGAGGGAAGTCTTGTTGGGCTTTCCAACTAGTCATGTCCTTCTGAAAATTAGTCTTGATCTTGAGAGGAGAAACTAGTATAGAACAGAGATACAGAGGATTTGTGATGATGTAACCAGAACTGAGAGGTGCTGCAATCTCGAGGATAGGAGTCTGCACTGAGAGCCAAATTAACAGAATTCCATTTCTGGCCTAGCGACTTACTCGTGGTGCAACTTCGGGCAGATTACTTCCTGTATGCCTTAATGTCCTATGGAGATAATGATAATTCCTACCTTGCAAAGTTTTAAGGATAAATGAGTTAATATATGAAAAGTACTTATAATAGGGTTATAACACAAGTGCTATTTAAGTGTTTGCTTCTGTTGTTGATATTAAAGTTAGGCAGGAATAGCCAGACAAGAAAAAAAGTTCCAGAGGCTAGAGGGATTAATTATAAAGACTGAAGGGATAAAACCCCAAGGTGAGTCTAAAGGTGTTCTTTTTTTTTTTACAATAATCTGAAAATAAACTTTCACTACAACTGTTTAATTATGAAAAATACAGTGCAGAAGAAGCACTGGTGTGTATGTAAAATTCAAAATGGCAACTGAAACACAGCTTCTAATAGGGTGCTGTGCTGTTTCTATTTATAATTTTAAATTTTAAGATAAATGTATATAATTGAAAAAGTAAATGTTATTACAAGGTTCAACAGCTCCTTTCTCTACCTTTTTTCTTAACTGGTTTACACCCTTAAGTTCTCATCCCCAGAGGCAACCACCTTTGTTTCTTTCAATTGTTGCTTTTAGTTTTTACCACTAATATACTTTTAGAGGCTTCTGGTCACCAATTCCAACATGTGTGGCTGTTTTTCCGCACCATGAAACAATTCTCTGGTACTAGTTAGGTGTCTCCTGTTCAACCCACTTCTGACAATCATCTGTCAGTAGAGAGCATCAGATGCCACAGGTTAAGGGCTTAGCCCCATAAGACTTACCTCCATTTCAGATGCCAGTTGCAAATCCAGGCTATCACCTGTGCTACTGACCAGATGTAAAATCAGAAAATTCCATGACCCCCTCCTTGGGTTTGATTAATTTGCTAGAGTGGCCCAGAGAATTCAGAGAAACCTTTTTCTTACTGGGTTACTGGTTTATTATAAAAGGATTTAAATTCAGGAACAGCCAGATGGAAGGAGATGCATTGGGCAAGATATGGGAAAGAGGTGTGGAGTTTTCATGCTTTCTCCAGGCACACCACCCTACCCAAAGCTCCACATATTAACCTGGAACTCTTCAAACCCTGTCCCTTTGGGTTTTATGAAGGTTTTATTACATATGATTGATTAAATCATTGGCCACTGGTGATTGAACTCAATCTCCAGCCCCTCTTCCCTTCTTCAGAGGTCAGGGGTGGGACTGAAAATTCAGTTCTCTCTGTGGTTGGTTGGTAACCAACCCCCATCCTTAGGTTAGGTCCCAAAATCACCTCAATACATAACAAAAGGTACTTTTTATCATTCTTATAACTAAGGAAATTACAAGCATTTTAGGAGCTCTGTGCCAGGAACAGTGAATGCAGAGCAAATGTGTATTTCTTATAATTCACAGTATCATAATTTGAGACTTGTATTTCTTGCTCCCCCCCCAATTTTAGATACATCTGTTGATCTTCTATTATCCCTACCCTTTAAGATTTAGCTGCCATCCATTAATTTCTTACTTACTGCATACACACTTTACCTCTGCTCCTAAATCCATTCTTTTTACAAACAAAATCTGGTGTCTGTTTAAATAGGGAAGACTATTACCAATCTTATTTCTTAAAATATGTAGAATTACATTCCTCATTTTGTAGTGTCCCTCAGAAAACATTAGAAAGGGCTTTAATTTTGTTGGCTAAGATCAGAAATAGCTCCCATTTGTTCACATGGAGTTTAACAGCTAAAAATATGTATTTATGACATTAACTCTTTATTTTATGTATTAATATTTATTTTTATTAACATGACTCATTCCAAAGACTTGGAAAATCTGTGCTGGAAAGAGGAGTTAGGAGTATTGTGAAATAACAAAGATTAGCAACAGCATACTGAGGTAGAGACCTGAGTTAATTGATGAAATATAACAGAAGCAACATTCATGGTTTTGCATATACCTTGTACTGCTTTTTGTAATTTACCCGGGAAATTAGAAGTTACCTGTGTTTTGCAGTAAATAAATGAACTCAAATATGAAAAAAATTAGACTTAAACATACAATTTATTTTTTTTCCAAGTGAGATCTGTGTATCAGCTAAGAATTCAAAAACAAACATAAGAGTTCTATTTCTTACTATAGAAATAGATTTTTTTTTAATTGCTAGTAACATTTTATGGATGTATCTTTGCCTTTTGTAGTGATATGCAGTCATAGGTGTAAGAACATCTTTAAAACATATTAATTAGTAACTTTTTATTATAAAATAACTCATAGGAGGAATTAAATAATTAAACTAAAATTGTTTGGATAGTTTAGACCTAAGACATTGAAAGGGTATACAATTTTATATTTGGGACAGATAAAGTTTTACCAAAGTTAAGAGATTACTGTTAAAGTCTATAGATGAAATAGATATTTGTGAGGATTGAGTATATACACTAAAACATGACTTTCCCATGCTACCTAGAATGTTCAGTTTATCAATGATGCTGTATCTTGAGTGAATTGTTTTGCCTTCCCTCTTTATTGTACCTTCGGGCACCTGAGCCAAGAATACACAGGCAAACAGAGGGTACCCTAATTGTCCCTGGCCTCCAAATTTTTATACCAAGTTTTCATTCTAAAGTTAGAAGTTGGAGTGTTATTTGCATAGAGTGAATTTTCCTGGTGAGTATCCTGTTACAGATATTTAATTGAAGCTAGTTATTGGAGAAAAAGGCTGGTGAATTTTCCTTCAACTGGTTTAAAATACTTAAGGATTCACTTTACAGCTTTGTCAGTGGGTGTTTTAAAGGTTATTTTGGGGGAAAAGTTTTTACCTCAAGTGCCCATTTGGAGGAGAGATGATGTTCTTCTGCCACGTGCATTGTTAAGGTGACTCATAGTAATTTGACAATTAGATTGACCTTCTTCTATCTTCCTGCATTAGGACTCAGGATATTTAGAACAGGGGTCTTACTTATAATATAACAGTAATTATTAGCTTGATCAGAAAGGCTTTTTCAGTGAATAGAAACAATGAATCTTCATGTTCTACAAACCAAACAGAAGCAATAAGTCATTTTGGTTCTCTTGCCTAGAACAGTCCTGAGTAAGATTTCCATTGAGTCTGTTCTCTTTGAGAATTGTATCCATTTCATAGTCCAGAAGATTTGCTATTGTGCAGAAGTTTAACAGATTTAGTGGTATTAAGTAAATGAATTTAGAAGCCTACCTAACAATAGTAGATGACATTAAGAAAAATATATATTAAGAAGGACAAACAACTCATTTAATTTTTTAATGACAGCATGGTTTGTGATTCCATGTGGTTTCAATTATTTGTTCTACTCTGGGTCTGTGAGTTAAGGTTGCCAATATTTGTCTACTATTGATTCTTGTCATACTGGGCTTAGTAACTCTTTACCTCTAGAAGTTACCAAGGAGCACTGTTTCATCTTTTTAAGTTATGTGAAAATCATTTGCATTTCTTTAGTACCTCATATAAACACACACCATGCATACATATATATATGTTTCAGTGTACTTTGTTGATATCTCATTGCCAAAAATTAAATGAATTGCTTCCACATGATAAAACTAAAATTCAAACCCAGGTATATTTCTCTGTTTTTTTCTGCTACAGTATTCTTGATTTCATTTTAGTATAGGTATGAAATATATTTGCTATTTTTAAAAGTTGTGGTTAAGTGTCTGTACAAAAATGTTTGAGGGTCATTTCTGGGCTGCTTTTACATACACAGCTTATAAAATAACAGTTTTAAAGACTCGTTCTCTACACAGTTTATGGTGAGAAGAATCCTTGGAAAAGAAATAATTTTTCTCATGTCTGTTAAGTTGGTCCTTACATTTCTTCTGGTCAGGAAGAGTCCATGTTTGTTTGTTCTTACTTGTTCTTTAAGCTTTAACTTACTTAAGTTTCTTGTTCTTAACCCTGCTTTTATTTACTAGAGTTCACAGTAATCAAGTAGCAAAATATCTTTATTAACCAAAGGCTTCAACAATCCTACTATAATCATATTTATTAATAGTAAAGCAAAATTAGTTGTACTTTAAAGTGTTTCCCAACGTATTTCTTTTGGTTAAGGCTATTTTGGTTGAGGGAGAAGGGGAATGACAAAGATTATTAGTCCTTTCCAAGGCTAATCAACCAGGAGATGAAGCAACTCAAATGTTAAGGTGATTTAATGGTGGATCAAAGTTAATGGGAATATGAGATACACAAAATGTTTTCTAACTTTAAGTAAAAGGAAGTACAACAATTCAAAATATAATTAATATATATTTTTACGTATTATATATAACAATATAAAGAGTGCTGTCGGCTTAAGTTGTTATGCTTTGTTAGCAAGAAGGTACTTAAAGGTTGGGAAATAGCAGGTGCTTCTTCAAAACTTAAAATTTCAGTAGAACTTGAGTCAGACCTTGCAGTACCTTTTCTTTTATAGAACAACTTACTTGTGCACCTGAAGTTAAGGGCAATGATTTATTTCTTGTTGTATCAGTCTGGTCCCATTCCATGCCCTTGGATTAAAAAAAAAAAAAAGCTTTAAGTGTGAAAAGATGTTTAGGGTCTGTTTAGAAAATTACTATTTGTCCCAAATCAAAGAGCTCTTCTTTGGTTAAAAATAATCAAACTGAATAATAGATCTTGAATATCTTTCTAATGGTAATTTTTTCTGGGATTCTTTGAAGACATTGAAAGTAGTAAGGTCTGCAGTAGCAAATGCCAGTAATTGTGCTTCCACATGATGGCAGTGTGGTAACATTTTCATGATGTAATAAATGATTTACAACATTACTGGGTTTGCACATTTTTTTAGAGCTCACTACTTTGATGGAAAGGTTTATTCTTCTGGCTTAAATGGTAAGAAAAGTAGGTTAACATGGATGGTTAGAAAGTTGTAATAAATGTGGATAGGAGTTTGGTCAAGTTTCCTGGAGAGGTCATAAGAAGAATTGGTAGAAAATGATTGCTATGGGTTTGTGTTATTGAGATCATCTGAGAACACTAGGGAATGGTATATAGGTATTGAGGACTGCCTCTTCAGTGCTCATGTCTGGAAGAGATCTCACCTTCCTTTTAAGTTTTTATAGAGCCAGGGTCTTTTTTTAACCTGTGTCACATGTTCCTGCTTCATTGTATTGTGGTTATTTGTTATATCTCTGAATTTCCCAATTAGGTATCTTAACTCTTAGAGGATACGGTTGACCTTAGTAGGATTTTGTGCCTTTAGACTGTCTTGACCTTAATAGACATAAAGTTAACATTTGAATTTGAATTTATTTAAAAGGCAGTTTCTAAACCCTCTGTTAGATGCTCCAATACAAAGGCTGAAGAAAAATTAATGTTTTCATTTTGCCATAGAGACTGTTTATTTTTTTAACTGAATTACTTCACTCTTTCTACTCAACCATATCTGAATCTTTTCTTCTGTGTTTTAAAATCTAGTTCTTTTTTTCTGTTACTAAATAAGATTTAAATTGAGGGATAGAGATGTATATATAAATTTAAAGATTCCAGGAGAAACATAGTTATTCAGCAAGGTGAGTTTGTGATATTTTAGATTACCTAAGAAGCAATCCTGAATTTTACTTAATGGAAGTACTTGTCTGTGTATTAAAAGTGCTGTGAGATAGAACTTACACCCCTTATGCAAACAGGATCAGTGATCCAGAAAATAATGTAAATAGAGAAGACATTAATCTAATTCTCTTAAAGTGGTTATCATCTTTAGGTTATTGCATATATCACATTTACTAGCTTTTGTGTCATAGATGCATATAAGTAGGTGTAAATATAAGGGTAATTTGGGTAGAGGACTATTCAGAGGGAAAATATTGTTAACAACTTGTTTCTGTTCAGTGTTATTTGATACTAACCTATGTTTACAAAGTTATACAAATTAAAGTCCCATCTGACCTTTTATGTTTCCCAAGATTGTTTCTTTTCCTTGAACTCATCTCCATCACTCTTGTTGTTAACTTGAACTCTAGTGCATTTGCTTCTATAGTTTTCTTCTTTATTAATGACAATAAATGTCTCTATGAAGTGCATAAGACTACTGAACTGAGAATATTATCAGATTTATTCTTCTCTTATTGAATATGCATGGCAGTGAACTTCAGAAAAATCCCTGAAATTTCGTAAGTTCTCAAGTGATTGCTGAAATTTCTACCTTGCCAATCATAGTGTAGTCGAGTCCTGTTTGGAGAGAGAGAATATAAATACAAATGTGTGTATGTGTGCCCACCATGTCTTCTATTGATTATTTCTGGAAAATTTTACTCGGAAATAACTAGGCAAGAAACTTTCACTTTTTACTGAAGGGTGTGTGTGTGTAAAACCATTCTGTCTTTGCATCTTAAAAAAAGCAGTATTCCATTGAGACAGATGCAGATTTGTGTTTGCCTTGTGCTGGGATGGGAGAATGGAGAGCAATCGCTTAAATGAATGTGGGCATTTCTTTTTAAAGAGATGAAAATGTTCTGGGATGGAGAGAGTGGTCATTGCACAGCATTGTGATTGTACTAAATGCCCCTGAACTGTTCATTTTAAAATGATTATATGTGAAATTAACCTCAATTTTTTTAAGGCTTTGCTTTTGTTCAGCATGTGCCATTTATCATATTTAATCCAAATTCTTTGACAGTGTTACAGAATTTGGTGTTCGGTTGTGTTTATAAGAGGAGTCCAGCCTCAGAGGCAGTGGCGATCTTTGGACACAAGTAGACTTAACTATAATTAAAACACATAAATGACTTGAGGTTTTTCTCAGACCTGGCCTTTCGAGTTGTACCTTTGTGTGTTCAGTGTTATTTAGAGTGATTTCTCAGCTCTGGGTATCTGAAAGACCTGTTGATTATAGAATCTTAACGTTATTATTATTAAAAGGGATCTACAAATCTTGTCCAAACCTTCATTCTGTAGTGAGGAAACTGAAACCTTTGTTAAGTAGTTATTCAAGATCATATAATGACCTTGTTTCCATTTTATTCTGATTCCTCTGTGACTCTGTCAGTGTCTCTATGTAAGACTGATCTGTAAAAAATATATAGATAGATAGATAATAGAAAACCCATCAACCAAAATGGTTGACAGTTCAAATCATGTGGTAGAAATTTTTATTTGCTTAACTTTTATTGCATTGTTCAAGTACCTTAAGAGTAATTCCATCTCAACATTAATATATCTGAAAAGTATGTTATTGGACAGATAACTTCTGCAGTCTCCTCTAGAACGAGTTCTCTATTAGCTTGAGATTATCAGAAACTTTACTCACATACAGTGGTCCTTCCTATTAAATTTACTTGAACTTCTTAACTTTTTCCTAACATTGTATCATTTCTTATTAGGTAGCTTGGGGAAGCAGCTTAACATTGAAACCATTAGCCCATAATTTATCTTCTGTTGATGGGTTTCTTTTAAAAGCAAATAAACATTCTTTCTAAGAACCAAGTTGGATGAGGAGAAATGTGTGCTGTGTGCTGTACTGTACAGTGTGTAGCATGTATGCTGTAAGTTCTTTTCCTAAATATACCTCCAGTCTTTTCTAATCAAGTATTGTATTTGTCAACAACTATATATTGACTGTGCTTCATAAAATGATGTGAATAAACTTTATAAGTGGAATAATTTTCACATTGACTTATTTCAGATTATTAATTTATTATCTCCATTTCTAAATAATTTTCAATTGCAGTTATATCAAATACTTTCTCTGTAATCTACTAGTGATCTTTGGACATCAAAATGTAAAATAAGTCTGTTACACAAATTGTAAGCCCTCCTCAGTTTGCCTCTACATTTAGGTTGCTATAAGCCAAGAATACTGTAGTATACTCCATGCTGTGAGCAAACAGATTTCCTTTATTAGACCCTGAGAAATTGAGTAACTAGTCTGTTTTATGGCTTGACTTATGTGTACTTAGTCCTTTTCTTTTATCACAGAAACTTTAGTGGATGGACTTTCTTTTACTGGTAAATGTTGTTCAAAGATATTAAGAGACTGTAAAAAGGGTGTGAATTGAGAGCTCTTGTCACAATAGCAGCTCTTCATACATGATGATAAGTTTTCATGCATACTTCAGATTAATGCCAAGAGAAATGGTGTGTACTTATTTCATTTATATATTACGTAGCTTCTGGGGTTATGTTAGTGATTATTAATAATAGAATGAAAAAAAATTGGTCCCATTTTGTGCAGAGGAAAGCAGCATTAGCTCCTAAACTGTTCTAAATGATATTTTATAAAATCCAGTACTTAAAATAGTATTTTTAAAAATTGGAAGAATTTTCATGATTTATAATTAACCGTCAAATATGTATCAAATAGAACAATAACTTCAAGATTCTATTTTTAAAATAAGTTCACTTAAAACTTTGCTAAAAAATATATGAGTTGTTAACATTTATGTTTACATGTACTTCATGTAAGTACTTAATGGTAATAGTGAATTATCCTTGTTTCCCATTTTATCTTTATAGCATATAGCACTTTCTACATTGTGGGTTTAATATTATCCATGCAGATACCCTTTGTGGGATTCCAGCCAATCAGAACAAGTGAACACATGGCAGCTGCAGGTATGAAAAAATACTTATTTTTCTTCTTCTAAAGAATATATGAATATGTAACTGGCTGATCTTTAAGAGACTGAAAGTGGGGTTTGTTTCTATTTTGGTGTTTGTTGTTTTTAATTTTCATCATATTGGTTCTAAAATACCACCACTATGCAATATGGACATCATAGTTACATTTAGACTTTCTGATACTTTATTCCCAAATGTGCCCATCTTCCCAGTCATTGCTGTTTTGGAAAGGCAAAATACCCTTTTTTACACTGTATCCATGTCATTTGCAAATACTAAATAACATTTGTAGTGTATAAATAAATAGTAGTGTTATCTGTACACTGAGTAGTTACACCACTGAGTTTTCATTCACAAATTTAGATGGAACAGTTCATTTATGTCGCTTAACATCTTAACTAAAATACTTTATATCTACTAACTGGAATTAATGGCTTTATAGTGATTGAAGTCATATAATTCCCGTCCATTGTAAGCAGAGTCTATAGCCATTATTAATCTGGGTCACAATTAAAAAGATAATGGGAGATCTGTCAATAAAACTGACAGAGATTCTCAACACAAGGTCCCTGACTCATAGGAAGTCCATGGGTAGTTATTTTATTTATAACATTGTGTAAGTATCAGTGTATTTATTTAACTTACTGAGATGATATTCCGTAGCTTTTATCATCAGATTTTCAGTGACAAACTTGAACAACACACCCTGTGCCAATGTTAAGAACCCACACCTTACTGTTACCTTGCACTTTAAAAATCTATGAACTACTTTCACTTACATTTCTAATTTGATGAAATTACCATGTAGTAATTTGAGAGAATTTTGACTGTATATTATTCAGTTTTGATTATATAATCAAGATAGCAATGTCCGTGTAAACAATCACCTGACTATGCATATGCATTATTATGTCTCCTAAAACCTGAACCTTTGATACTTATTTAGCCATATTAAAATGAACTTTTAAAAATAAACCTTATTACTAAAATTTTTTAAAGAAAAATCAACATTCCAGTTGGGTTATGGTTCTCATGTCTTTAGTTTTATATCTAGTGCTTTTACATTGTGTTTTGTACATTTTGACAAATACTTTTTGTAATCACTGCTTTAATTTTATCTTAGTACTCTTATAATTTACTGATTTATTACTTAACTAATTATTAATTACCAATGAATCATTTATAATTTGCTAATTTATTATCTTATATGAGTGTGTGATAAGATCACATCCTGTCACTCAGTATAAACAGTAGCTATCAGGATTCTCATGATCCAAGTCTTCTGTATCCTTAAGTCAATTTTAGGATTGTTTTTTAATGACGTTTCTTCCTGCCCCACACCCCCCTGAAAACATGTCACTCTAATATGGGACAAAGGGAGGAACTGAAGTTGTTAAATAGGCCCCACTTATCAAAATGGAATTTTTTTGCCTGGTCCATGTATGGGAGAGAGTGATCATTTCAGAAAAAATGTGTAATGATTTTTTGGATGTATTAATTGGCTAACTGTCTTTTGAGAAAGGAAATATCGGTTAGATGAAATGACTAGTCTTTTATATGAATGGTGCAGAGTATTGGAATTCTAAGCTCTTCCAAATTAACATTTTTCAGTGTCCTTGGAAAAATACTTTGTTGATTATTTATATGACCCTTTTCTTTAATTAGGTGTCTTTGCATTGCTGCAAGCTTATGCTTTCTTGCAGTATCTGAGAGACCGATTAACAAAACAAGAGTTCCAGACCCTTTTCTTTTTGGGTGTATCACTAGCTGCAGGTGCTGTGTTCCTTAGTGTCATCTATTTGACTTATACAGGTAGGTGTCATCACCCGTAGAATGTGAATCTTGTCTCTAGATTATTCAAAAAGGTAATTCTTACACAAATTTTGTACATGTTCCATTTATCCTAGTAGGTCAAATACTGTAGTTGTATTCTTTACAAACAATATGAAAATAATAGTCAAAGGTTATAAAATTGAATGTAATATAAATTGATTTTTTTATCACTATCTTGATTTTGCTCCTTCAGGCTCTGATAAATCCACTTTCAAGCATCCTTCTCTTGGTAGATGAGTAGGCCCAAATTATGTAAAATTATTAAAGCGTCTGGTGTCAACCTGCTGAATGCCTCCCTCTTTTGTGCATACATTCTCTCTCTCTCTCCTACTCAACCAAATTAGTTTCAGTCTGCTTCTGAATTCTAAGCTACTTTCTAACCCTAACTTCCCCAGTGCCTAGAAACAAGTCCCATTCTTTCTAAAGGTATTCCATCTGTCGTCATTACCAACCTAGCTCATAAAATCATGAAGCATAAATGATAGGAGTTAAAAGGCACCAATCTTTAAATCATCTTTGATCTAACTTTGGAAGACAGGGTAGATCATTTAAACACCTTCCCCCTTTTTAAATTATCCACTACTATCTTAGTGTCTTAGCTTTATCTTACTAATCAGCTAGAAGTTTGAGAGACAGTTGGAAATGTTATACAATTTTATGTATCAACTGGTGTTTCTCTATAAATGTAATCTCCATGAATATTTGCTTTTGACCACTAATATTTATATGACTGCCAACTGTGTGAAATACAGTTACCTACAAAAGAAAAGAAATTATTTTAATACTAGTTCAATCCATAATAATCAGTAAACATACAACCAGTAAAACAAACAAAAACAATAAAAAGACAGATTAATTTCCTCTATCTTTTTCCTTCCAAGGTTACATTGCACCATGGAGTGGCAGGTTTTACTCATTGTGGGATACTGGGTAAGTGCAGATAAGTTATTTGCCCTCCTATTTTATTAAAATACCTGTTTTTACTCTGTTCTTACATTGTCAGTATCTCTATCAGCACTTGGGAAACATTTCTAAAATCTTGCATGTACTGGTTTAGTAAATGTTGAATCCCCGGTATTTTATCTTTATTAAAATATCTGTTTGGAAAGCACCTTTAGTATTATATGTAAATCGTGTGTTTCTGTTTTGCATGAGCAACTCTTTATTTTAGTTTTGTTTCTCAAAACATTCCAAGTAACATTTGTGTAATTTTAATTATTTTTAATTTTAAAAATTTCTTAATTCAAAAAAATTTTGCCAGTGTATTCAAAGTTTGTGTCTTAATTGCTAATCATTAAGGATAGGTGCTATGTTATAAACCCATATACTGTAGATATGAAGAAAAATTTTAACTTTTCTTTAGTACCACATTATTTAAGTTCCTTGACATTTTTAATCAAATATATTAGAGAATATTTGTTGGATTTTTTTTGAGGGCTATTATAAAATGAATTAATTTTTAAAATTGGTTTTAAATTAGATAATTCAGTGAAACTTCTTGTCTCTAAAATGTTTTCCTAAGGATAAGAAAATTTGGTTGATAATTTTCCTTTCTCCACCTTTCCTGCTGTTCTTTCTTCTTCAGTACTCCCTATGTGACCTAATAAAAACACTGCTAAATTTATTAAATGCATTTGCCTTTTGATGTGATACCAAAAGGACTCATCCATGTCATTAAAGGACATAAGCAAATTCTGTATGAAGTACTAAAGCTAACAATTAGACATATATTTCAAGAGGTCAGCCTGGATCACCAGAGAGTTTTAGTGAGAGCTCCAATTATTGACAGTTCTTACAGTTGGGGTTAAATTATTAGGTTAAATTTTTGTCAGTCATATTTACTCTTGCTTTCTAGACTGACTACTTTGGAATCTCATGGAATTTCAGGAATAATTTTTTCTGTCCTTTCAGTTTTCCCTCACCTTTCTTCATGTCATCTCCTTGTTAAAAAAGGTATTGTGGTAATATGTTTATTTGGATAAGCTCTTTCTGCTAGTAATAAGTCAAAAAGTAGTGAGACTTGCTGATGCAAACATAGGAGATTCTGTGTTAAATTGCAGAGCAAATTCTTATTTGAGCAAAGATTTTTGTATTAAAAGTCAGAGCCAACACTTCTAAAACTGGCCTCAGATAATTGTTTCCATTTTAGAGATGGCTTGTTTATTAGTTTTAATTGTACCAGTGTGGACCAGATTTATTTCCTATATAGCAGTTTACATTGAAGGTAAGGAATAGAAACCATATCTACAAAGAAATTTATTCATCTAAGGGGAACTCCTATTTTATCATTTATTTTCAAATAATATTAACTTTTTTAATACCAGGTATGCAAAAATACACATTCCAATTATTGCCTCAGTGTCTGAGCATCAGCCTACGACCTGGGTGTCTTTCTTCTTTGATCTACATATTCTTGTGTGTACCTTCCCAGCAGGCCTGTGGTTCTGTATTAAAAATATCAACGATGAAAGAGTGTTTGGTAAGAGATTTTCTAATAAATACTTTGATTTGGACAATTACTTATTTTCATTACTGAAATGATCATTTCAAAATTTTGTTTTTCTTTGCCTGACTCTTGAATATTCAAGTTAAATTTCCTCATTTTGCATAAGTGCATAGCCAAGAAAAATTCAGTGAATTTGCATTATAAATACTCTAATTATTAACTGTTTAACTTGGGACTGGTATATAAATTCTTCATTCAATTTACTATGTTTCCTGAGAATTATTGTTACTATAGTCTGTGGCTGAGAGCTGGAAATTACAATGTTGACAGAACAGTCTTCTTGGCTTCGTTTTCTTCTGTGTTAGATTTGACTAGGTAGGAAGTTTACAGAGGTGTCCATCATCCAAATTTCAATGCCAGGTACATTTTGTAATGGAATAAGAATCACCTTTAAACACCCTCTTCACTGATATATTTGTGAATATTTTCCAACTAACAAAACTAAGTAATACAAACTATTTGAAAGCCAAGCATTTATGATCTAACATACAAAATATAAATGGACAAAATGAGCAGATACCAGACCTCTACATGATTCAGCCATCACAAGAAGTTGTGGCTATTTTACAATGTGATAAAACCCAAAACTGAAAAAAGCTTTGTAATATGCACAGGCTCATTACAGGCAAACAATTTGTAGTACCAGAACTTGAACTTGTATAAGTATGGGACCTAGACTATGATTGACACTCAAGTTACTATTCCAGAGTGTAGTCAGGAGAGAAAAAATAGCACCCGTGTAAGCTCCAGCCAAAGAATGACACTCTTCTCTAGTTGATAAAGATCCGTGGACTCTGGATAAGGCCATGTTAACACTGCATCATTCAAAAAAGATTTAGCTTAAACATTTTGCCTACTTCATGACTCGGCAATCCCAATCCTAGGTATATACCTCAGAGAAATGAATAAGTGCATATGTCCAACAAAGGACATATTTAAGAATGTGCATATCAACTTTATCCATAATACCCTCTAAATAGAAACACCCCAGAGGTTAGCAGCAGTAGAAAATAAGTTTTCTTCTATTTGCACAGTAGAATACAACCTAATAAAAAAAAAATAGCATGGGTAAATAAAATAAGCCAGTACAACAGAGAACACTTTTATATAATTTCATTTTTATGAAGTTCAAGAATAAGGAAAATTAACTTTGTTCTTGAAGTCCAAATAGTG
This sequence comes from Manis pentadactyla, assembly GCF_030020395.1. Lineage (NCBI taxonomy): Eukaryota > Metazoa > Chordata > Mammalia > Pholidota > Manidae > Manis > Manis pentadactyla. The sequence goes on along the minus strand of NC_080032.1, from coordinate 37,236,399 downwards.
ATTACCTTTTTCATAGGGAGAGGGGAAGGCAGTTATTGACTGGGAAGAGGTGTGAGGGATACTTCTAAGGAGGTATACAAATGTTCTATATTTTGATGTGGGTAGTAATTACTTTGATGTGTGCATATATAAAAGTTCATTGTGCTGTACACTTAATGTGGTATAATAAATATTTTTTAGTCAGGAAGAAAAGGCTTAATTAGCTTCCAGTGAGTTAGGGGTTCAAATGACTCATTCAATCGACTTTGTAAAGTCATGCAGCCTTCAGCCAGAAATAGTAGCACTTTTCCCTGTGGCTAGCACATTGTCTGGGAGGCTTGGCTTTTGGAAATTACTTTTTCTTTTTCCAAGTCTCTTGGCAGTAACTTAGTAAGTTCCACATTTGGTTAATAAATTTATTCTCATCCCATTCTTACTTTAAAGGATGCCAGATATTGGCACTGTCTTTTCATAGACTTCATTTGATTCTATAAACTTACTGTGCCTAAAAATATAATTCACCAAGTATGTTTTCAGCTGTTGGCTATGTATTTTCTTAATATGTAATGCTTTGGCAAATAATGAATTACCTCATTCCCCATAATAACTATAATTAGATTTGAATCATGGTACATTTCTCTAAATTGTTGATGTGTGGTGTTTAGTCAACACTAGTTGTAGTTTCTAAATACAGCTATTAAATTAGTTGGTCGCTATTATCAATTTCAAAACAGCTCTTTTATGAGATGTTTGTCTGTTTTTAAATTTGGTTTATAATGTGGTGTTAAGTGTTCAGTTTTCTATGAACATTTTCTTCTCTGGAATGTTATAAGAGAACTTGTCTTTGCAGTGGCTCTATATGCAATCAGCGCTGTCTACTTTGCCGGAGTGATGGTGCGGCTGATGTTGACTTTGACCCCAGTTGTCTGTATGCTCTCTGCAATTGCCTTCTCAAATGTTTTTGAGCACTATTTGGGGGATGACATGAAAAGGGAAAACCCACCTGTGGAGGACAGCAGTGATGAGGATGACAAAAGAAACCCAGGAAATTTGTATGATAAGGTGAGAAATCTAACGTAAGGCCTTTAAAAATTTTATGTGCTTTATTTTTCCACCACAGTAAGAACTATACATATTAAGAAATGTGATTAAACAGGATTTAGACTATGACATTTCTACTGTTTGCCTCAAAGTTTGAATCCTGGTTGGATTTTTGAACTCAGAATAAGAAAATAGCATGTAATGAGAGAAGAAATTCTTGTTTCTTTTTGGCCATCTCTTATCTAAAACCCCCTCCATTTTTTGTGAGCAAAAACTTGGTTGGTACTCTATTAAATTACATAAAATTTAGCACTATAAACCCTTATGTTAAGCATAAGTGCTTATCGTTGAGGTCCATATTTAGTGTAAACTTTTTCAATATTTGCTTGGTTGATTAGTAAAATAAAGGGAAGAAAGTGCCTTAAAAAAAGCTTCCAGTGTGTTAACAATAGGTGGCTGGCTAATATAATGTAATTTACTTTAAACCTCCTGTAAGAGGAGGGTTACATTTGGTGCAAGTGTGGGAAATACTTGTAAGAATTAGAACCCTTGTCTTGTGGATGACATACTAAACTTTACTACTTGCATATTAACTAGGTTTTTAAATGCCACTAAGCAATGAAACTTCAGTATAAGTATTAACTTTGAAATTGTTGCCTTACTATAGGTCTAATATAATTCACACAAATTTATGTTACTAAAGCACAAAACTGCTTTTGTGTTTGTGGTTGTTATGCTTTGTTTTGCAGTTTTTTTAACTAGCTTGCAGTTTAGAACCTATGACTGTTCTCCCAGGTTTTGTTGGGGTTTTGTTGTTGTTTTCAAAGATGCAATTAATTTTAACAAATCTATTAGTTGGGGTTTGGAAATTGGAAGACTGATTTAGATAATGCAGCTTTTTGCTATACTGAAGTCCTACATGGACTGGACTATAGCTGGACATTGTCATCTTCAGGATGAGGCATTCAGATTTTATAATAAAGGTTGCCAGACTGGGCCATTTGGTTATGTCCTTTGTATTTAAGTAAAACATAGGGACAGCTGGGTTTGAAAGCATCATCTTACTGGAGATACTTTGCTCTGTGACCAAATCCTGCATTGAGGATAGTCCCTGGAAGTCGTCTCCATTTACATTTGATTTTAGAATCTTCTAAGATAATTCTTAGAAAACACCACACAAGAATACCTGATGGTTATACATTTTCCTTCTCAAAGAATTAAATCAATAGATTAACATTCTCCCAACTCTGCCCCTTGAGTGTCTTAATGAAGCAAGTCAGTTGACGAGTTTGTCTAATGAGTTTTTGCATTTCAGGCAGGTAAAGTGAGAAAGCATGTGACTGAACAGGAAAAAACTGAAGAGGGGTTAGGTCCTAATATAAAGAGCATTGTCACCATGCTGATGCTGATGCTGTTGATGATGTTTGCGGTCCACTGTACCTGGGTCACAAGCAATGCCTACTCCAGTCCAAGTGTGGTCCTCGCCTCTTACAACCACGATGGGTAAGAAAGTGGCTACCAAAGGATTTTATACTACACTTATTTTCTGTCTCAAAAAATAGAATTTAAAGATAGGATGTTTGAGGCTCTGCATCTGAATATACCATGTTTTTCTGGCATGCGGTCCCCCACCCCATCCCCTTTAGTGGAGGTAGGTAGTAATCATTGTGTTTCATGCTCTTTTACACAGTATCTCTGCATACATAATATATGCATTAGTTTTTCTCAAAGTATAGTGTTTGGACACACGGCAGCAGCATTATGAATCAGTAACCTGGGGGTGGGGTCCAGCAGTCTGGTTTGGTGTAAGCCCTTCTGGTAACTCTGATGCAGCTAAAATTTAAAATAGCTGATTTATATGTTATTTCCCCACCCTCGCACCCCAGCTTTTGCTTCATTTGCATTCTTGTCAGACTTGCCAGAATATCAGGCCCCACCCTCAGAACTATTGAACCAGAATCAGCATTTTTAAAAAGATATCCAGGTGATTTGTATGCATATTAAGGTTTAAGAAGCATTATTCTGCTCTTCATTGATTCCTTCCCACCTCCACCCGCCATCGTTGAAATTTTTAACTGTCATCCTTAACATGTGAAATTATCCAGTTGCTTAGAGCTTCAAGATTTTAAGTTATCCTGTTCACATTTATAAGGTCTTATCTAAAAGAATATTGTGATTCTTTTCAGCACCAGGAATATATTAGATGATTTTAGAGAAGCTTACTTTTGGCTAAGGCAAAATACAGACGAGCATGCCCGAGTGATGTCTTGGTGGGATTATGGCTATCAGATAGCTGGGATGGCCAACAGAACTACTCTGGTGGATAATAACACCTGGAATAACAGCCACATCGCACTGGTAAGGGTTCCATAAATGAAAGGTCAGAATTACAAATCTCCAGCCTTACCTTGCAGTTAAGCAGGGAAATGTGGGTGAAAGTACCCTTAGCTGAATCCGCCCAATACTTATTGACACATTTACTCAAAATGAGTTCAAGATAGATTACTGACTTTGTTTTTAAGAATGGTACTTATAAGTATCATTCAGAACTGTAGGCTGATTTCTGGCAGATATCATTTAGCTCACTGGAAAATTAGGCAAAATCTGAAATTTGTGAGATACTATATGTGACTTAGATTTTCCATTTTATAAATTAAGAATTATTGGCAAATATGTAAACCAAGTGCACTGTATTTTATGGGCATGCCAAGTATGTTCACTCTGTGAAGTAACTGATGTATGTAAATTAAGGTGATCACCTTTCTGTTCTGCAAAAATTCTAAATAGATAACCGGTATTAACCAGTTGAGTATGTATTAGTGTTGCAGCTAATCATCAGGTGTCTGGTAGACTTGAGGGAGAGTATGCTTGTACTAACTAGACCTCTGGTCATTCCCTTGCCTGAGGTTATAAGAAATTCTATTTCTTTCAAGCTTGTCTGTTTTTATATTCAAATGTTAATTTCATGAAAGTTATTAGCAAAATATTAGAACATGTATTCTGATTTTGACCTTTCTGCTATAATTAGTGATGTACTTATAAATCTCAGTGAGTTTGTTGAATTTATAGCAAATCATTTGTAAAAAAATTTAAATCCACATAAATCATAAACTTTTGAACTGCATCCCATCTTAAGGTTGAAAATGTACATTCATGTTTGTTTTTAAGTATATTGTGAGACTACACATGTTATCATTTTTTTATTCTGAAGGTGGGAAAAGCTATGTCTTCAAATGAAACGGCAGCCTATAAAATCATGAGGAGTCTGGATGTAGATTACGTTTTGGTTATTTTTGGAGGGGTTATTGGCTACTCTGGTGATGACATCAACAAGTTTCTCTGGATGGTGAGGATAGCTGAAGGGGAGCATCCAAAAGACATTCGGGTAAGAAACTTGATCATTCCACCTGTGTGAAAGAGCTCGCAGTGTCCACGTAATTCTTTTTATCTTGCTGATTGCATCGTATTTGTCTTCATCATCCTGTCCCCCAAATTAGTCCCTTACTCTGACTTTACTGTTTTTCCCAGGCGTAAAACTTTTGAAACCCATAGCTTCTGCTTCCATCCTCTCTACACAGCAATTCCTTATCAACACTCTTGCTTTTCCTCCTTCACAGCTTCTCCCTTCTGCCTTTCTGCTTCCATTGCTTCCACTCTGGTACTGACCCTTAGGATTGTAAACCGGATAGAGGACAGTAACCTTGAAATTGCTATCTTTGCCCTAGTCTTGCTCCCTTTCCCAATCTAACATGACACTGATCATGTCACTTTCCAGATTAATAAATTAAAGAAAAGGGCCTTGAAACCAGACAGGCATGAGTTAGAATGAAAACCCTGCCATTATCAACTTTTGGTACTACAGACAAGTTATTTTTGTCCAGTTAGCATTACATGCTTCAAGCACTAGATCTTTTCCCAGGTTCTGGTGTTAAGGGGTGATTAAAGCAGGTTTATATTGTCACTAAGGGGATGCCAGGAATAATTCATTTTGATAATTTGTGGTGATACAGATGAAGCCTTGGCCTTAGTGGCTGGTACAAAATAATCTCAAATGAAGCAGTGGTATGAAATCCGGACACGTTAGCTCAGAATGCAAATCCCTTAATATTTCTCTCTTCTTTGCTGGCTTCTTATCCCTTTATCTACCAACTTTTCTTTCATTCTGTCAAATCTACTCTAGCCCTTGAAGCTTGCCTTGTGATTTCTTTTCTTGACTCAGGTGACCTGTTTATACCTTCTCTTTCTTGGAATACCTTCCCTAACCATGGATTCGTTCCCTCTCCAGAGGCTCTTTCATGGTCCATACATATCTCTGCTTTTATCAAATCAAATACAGCCTATTTTGTAGATAGATTCTGTCTATCTTTCTTCTCAGTTGTGAGCTCATAGAGGATGGACAGCCAGCATTGTGATTTACATGATAAAGGCACAGAAGATGAGAATAAGATTCACTGCTGATCAAGAATAAAAGAACCTGTTGGGAAAAGTATTCATGTAGTCATGTGATAGGGATGAAGGAAAGCCCCACACTGCTGTTCAAATGTGAATGCAGTGGCATTTTCCCTTAGAAATGATTAGCAAACATTTCCTTGTATTAAATTAATCTTCATTTAATTTCACCAGTGTGTGATTTCGTGTGTGGATTTGCTTTAGCACCTATGTTAACATTGTCATGTGCTAGGTGTGCTAGACAAATGCTGTGAACATTTTTACACATGGAAATCCTAAATTTCTATGCTTTTAACGTCAGTATTTTTAAGCTTTGTGAATGGGTGATACATTCATGTGGTTTAAAATATATATAAAGGGATATACAGTAAAAATTTATCCCTCCCCCACCTAAAAAAGATCTATAGTATAGTAATCAACTAATTTTCTTATGATTCTTACTCAAGCAGATAATTAGTAGCAAAATATACACCATGTTCTTGCTCTTTTCATTTCACAATATATGTTGTAGATCTTTCTGTATTAATATATGGAGAGCTTTCATTCCTTTTTTTACATCTGCACAGTGCATTCCATTGTATGTGTGCACCATTATTTACCTGTCCCTATTAAAAAGTGGATGTTTAGTTATTTCTATTTTTTGTTCTCATAAAGGGGCAGTAAATAACTTTCTACACTCATCATATTGCCCATATATGTGGGATAAATTCCTACCCAAAGAATTTCTCTCTCTCTTGCCAAATTTGCCCCCTTAGGGGTTGATTTATACATTTGATAGAATCTCAATAAAAATTACTACAGGGGTTTTCTAAACATTACCCTCCCCAGTGAAAGGACTGATTTTAGATTTCCTATGGAAAAATAACAAAACTTTGAAAAAGAGTAATGGGAGTGACGATGAAACAGTTGCAGTATGCCATCTTATCTGGTATTAAACCATGGTGTTGGTTCTGTTCTTTTTAAATAATTGAGGTTTTATAACATGGTTTAAAGTCTGGTAGGATTGATTGCCCTCCCTCACTCCAACAAAGACTAGTTCTTTTTCTGTGTTTTCTTATATACTCTTGTTTATTTTTTATAAATGATTTCTAGCCTCAGCTTTAAAGGAAAAAAAACATTGTTTTAGGGGTTTTTTAGGGACCGCATTAAATTTATTAATTAATCTAATATATATTTTTTTGAGAGGTAACTAAATACTACTTTATGAAGATACTTCAAAAACTGGTTCTTATGGGGAAATGAAAAAAGGGAACCTGTAGGTTTGAATATATTAAATTGAATTGACCCAGGAACTAATGGTTTCTTTCTTGTAGGAAAGTGACTATTTCACCCCACAAGGAGAATTCCGTGTAGACAAAGCAGGATCTCCCACTTTGTTGAATTGCCTTATGTATAAAATGTCATATTACAGATTTGGAGAAATGCAGGTCAGTTATATCAGTTTTTCTATAATCTTCATTCAAAGGAATATTTTTTAAAGTAGTCTTCTTTACCTTTAGAAAACTGGATAATGATGTTTTGTTGCACTGTAAAGAAAACTGTGCTTATCTAAAGATTCTCCGCTCCACCACCACCCCAACTAAATTTAGATTTTTGACATTTCTGTGTGAAAAATTCTGAAATATTAACAGTAAGCTGAAATCCACCATTTACTTGTCATCCTACCTTTTGAGCTCGTGTTTTGGAAGACATTGTTTTCCCTGGAAGAGGTCTTCTAGCTAGAAACCATGTGAACTTAAGTAGGTGACTTTGCTGCTTGGCAGGGAAAAGCCTTAAAGTGCAGAGTGACTTACAAAGCTGCTCCTAGTTACTTTCTCCCTGTTCTCTGTTACTATAGATAGGTAAGACCATGTGGGTCAGAGTTTCCTAGAATATTATTAGAATGAGGGCCCACAAGTGAATGATGTACAAAGAAACATTGTGGCAAAAAGAACAGACAGTGGGCTTATTGTCATAATACCTGGATTTTAGATCTGGATCTGTCAAGTCCTGTGACCCTTGGACAAGTCATACCCTCCCTGGACTTGTTTTTCTTGTGTGTATAATGGGGGTTGCACTGATGATTTGATTCCTAAGGTTCTTTCTGGCTCTTAGCTTGCATGACTGTAATACTATTACCTTCATACTAAGATTTCAGTGAAAATTGCCTGATTCCCTATTGCTTTCTGATTAAGTTGATACTAAAAGGCAGAGGAAAAATTGCTTGTTTAGTTTTATACAAATACCAGGGATTAAGGTAATGTTTCATCATTATTCATTTGGAATTACTCTGCAGGTGGCTTCAAAAAAAATACACAGTAATTTTACTACTAGATTTATGTTTTTGTTTTTGCTTTGATTTCCTTTGAAGGCCACTGCCTAGTCTCCAAACCCGTACTGAGGAAGAAGCACTTAAGCCATAATCATTAGCTTCCTCAGAAAACAGGTCAAAGACAGTTTCTCTGTTCACTAATGACAACCTTGAAGGGCTTTTTTTTCCTGTCCTTTTAAGTTCATCAACAGTTTTAAGCCATGCTTTTAGTCCACTTTCTTTGCTTTCCCTATTGTATAATAATGTATGTTTAAGACATGAAGTATAACTTTTCTATTTCATAGACATGCAAGAGCAAGTTATTCCCTCATTGGAGTTGATTTGGTTTCTCTTCACTCCATTTGTGTGTCATCATTAACTTAGTCTGAGAATTTCTTAGAATTGTCTCCAGTACCCCCATTTTTTCCTCTTCTCATTCCCCACAAATCTTCCCGCAGTTTGGCTTTTTACCTTCCTTTGGTAGTTCCTACTTCCAGGATGTAGTGCCCCAACTTACTTCAGCCTTTATTGTAACAAATGTCACTGGGGAGGTGAAGCCACACTCTGCTTAAAATAGATACCACACTGCTGACGTTCTGGCGGAGGGTATGGGTAGTTTTAAACATAAATGAAAACTTTAGCAAAGAACTCTATGGAGTAAAAGATTAAAAAATGAAGACTTCTCAACCACCCATTTCAAGGAACTATTTCTCTGCAGAGGTGGGATTTGGGTTGATAACCAAAGGATAGAAAGGAACCAGCCATGCAAAAGACTCTAATGAAGAGCTTTCAAGCTGAGAGGATAAATAGTGCAAGACCCTGAGGCAGAGAAGAAGGCCTGCGGGTTCTCTCTGTGCACACATAAAAAGGGCTTTGATGAATTTCATTTTGCTGGGTTGGCTCTTTCATGCCTGTGGCTGCTTCATCTACTCTAAGTTCAGTGAAATTCTAATTCTGATGCATTTAATTTCTCTCTTTCTGATTTCTTCCTATCTAGTCAGCAATATACATGAACTGTTAAGATACACTACTCTGATTCTGTTTTCCTGGTTTTACACAGTTTCACTCTTGATGCATTTACTACCTTCTGATACTGAATGTTTACCAGTATGGTTAACAATCAATACAATGTCACTTTTTGCAGCTGGATTTTCGTACACCCCCAGGTTTTGATCGAACACGTAATGCTGAGATTGGAAACAAAGACATTAAATTCAAGCATTTGGAAGAAGCCTTTACATCAGAACACTGGCTTGTAAGGATATATAAAGTGAAAGCACCTGATAACAGGGAGACGCTAGACCACAAACCTCGAGTCACCAACATTTTCCCAAAACAGAAGTATTTGTCAAAGAAGGTGGGTGCCAAGTGAAGTTATGTCTATAAAAGGGTTACTCAGAATTGGTTTGTTTGAAAATTGCAAATAAATTTCCATTTGCCAGATCTGTAAAGACAATGGATTATATACAAAGTAAATACCAAACTAGCTCTTATTAAGGGCATTCCTTTCAAAGGGAGCACTTCAGATATCCCAAGCAGCACCTTTTTCTGGATAGCATAGCGATTTATCAGTGAACCAAGCTGAGATTTTCCAGAGGTATTCTGGCTTTAGTCTGTATCAGTCCCTTGGAAAGACTTATTTGTAGAGTACATCTGTGGCTGTCACTTTCAGAACTTTTGTCAAAATAAAATTGCCAACCACTCAAGTAATACAGTTGTGATTGCTTCCTCATCTTTTGGTGAAAACAAATTTATATTGCATTTTCATTCTCCATTCTTAGTATGATATTACTGTATTATTCCTTGAATAAAAAATAAGCTTGAGTTGGTTGAGTCCTAAATCAAAAAATCATTTATCTTAAGATAATTATTTTTAAATGTAATCATTATGAGATTGTTGTAGTCCTTCTGTAATTCTTAGTAAGATATGAAGTATTATATTGGTCATTATTGCTCAGTAAAGTCAAAAAGATCTACTCTTTTTTTTCTTTTTATTGAAGGGTAGTTGACACACAGTATTACATTAGTTTCAGGTGTACAACACAGTGATTAAACATTTATATACATGATAATTCTATCTACCAGCTATCACCATACAAAGTTGTTACAATATTTTGACTATATTCCTTATGCAATACATTACATCCCGGTTACTTATTTATTTTACAATTGGAAGTGTGTACTTTTTTTTTTTTTTTTTTGAGAGGGCATCTCATATTTATTGATCAAATGGTTGTTAACAACAATAAAATTCTGTATAGGGGAGTCAGTGCTCAATGCACAATCATTAATCCACCCCAAGCCTAATTTTCGTCAATCTCCAATCTTCTGAAGCATAACGAACAAGTCAAATAGATCTACTCTTTACTGTAAAAAACTACCAAAAATGACTATTATATAGGTTGCCCTCTGCAGCAGATGGAAAATAATGAGCTGTCACGTGAAATAGTAAGTTGTATTTTAAAGTATTGTCCTTACAATTGTTAGTAGAACCAGTTCAGTCTTAAGTCTTGAAGGATGTTTACGTTGCTCAGATCAGTTTTTTTATTAAATGATTGAAGCAATTGTCTTATCCTTTTGCATTACTTAAAAGATACTTCTGATATATGCGGAATCCAGGTTATTTCAGTTTGTACTGTAAAAGTGCTGAATATATTAGCTGTATAATATGTAAATAGAAGCTTTTTAGACGATTACTTTGTGTGTCAGTTACAGAGTACCATATCTAGATGGGCATATTTTACATGTGTTACATAGAGCTGGCACTTGTGTTAGTCATATAAATTCACTTACTAGTCTTTACATCAGATTTAAAAAAACATGATACGGTTTCTCACACGAATGTGGTAGGGGAAACTGGTGAATCACATCAGTGCAGAAGTTAAAAGTAAATGCTGCTAGTCTCTATGCAGTTAACCTGTAAATCATCTAAGCCCAGGTAAGGGCTAAAACAAGGCTGTTGAACTTGGTAACTGATGATAAGGCATTTTCTTAATCCGACCTCTTCTGGCTTCCCATCATTTCTCCAAAATAAATAAGTTGATAGATAAATAAAAATTAATCTGTCTTGTACCCAAAACATGTATTCTGGTAGCAGACAACATAGATTTTGGATTGTTGGTTCCCTTGGCTTCATGCTGTTCTGTACAAGCCCTGGAGGAGGGCCTTTGCTTTCATCTCCCCTCCCCAGTTGCTGGTCGCTAGTTGTGAGGGTGGTGGGCATGAGTACAGCAGTCATTCTGGGAATTCTCCTGCCACTGCAAAGCTGCTGTGGCTGAGGTAGTAGGAATTTTAGCCAGGGCCTCAGAAAAGACTTTTTGGCACTACTCACTGCCCATAGAGGAAAACTCCCTGAGGGCCTAGTTTTACATACTGGGACATTTTATAAGATCTCACAGAAGAGGTATCATGTTAGAAATCTGTAGGTAATGGAGAGGAAACTAACTCTTTGATCTGGTTTGAATTTTTTTTAATTGTGCCCTCTGAAATTTTTACTTTTTGCCATAATAAGTGATAAGTTTAGCAGTAGCTAATTTTTGTAACCTTAAGAAGGATCTTATTTTGCCTGTGTTGTTGTCCCTGTTAGAAAAAATTATTAATTACTTTAATCTGAACACCATTAATAAATGTACACAAAGGATTTACTTAAGTTTCTGAAACTTCTAAGAGTTGTATTTAAATGTGGAAATTGAACTGAATGGTCATTCTCTTGAGTTTTCAAACTTTTGTTGACCCATTGCTTTGATGTACATTAACTTGTTTCCAAAAAATAATTGCCCTTTTCAACATCTGTCAGTATGTCAGATTGGCAAACATACGTACCTATATGACTTGTCATATAGTATTCTAACAAAGCAAACATTTTTGCAATAATTTCTACCATATTTCTAATAATTTGAGTCTCAAACCATAAATCATCTGTTGAAAGTATTTTAGTAGGTTCCTGAAATGTTAAGAAAAATTTGTTACTTTAAAATCTGTGAAATTAAAGGTTTCAATTTCAATTGAAGGTTACAGGTGTTTTTCATGGTGTTTGCTGTTTGTTAAAGTGCTTGTTTTCCTACCTCAATTGGAGAATGTGCCAAGTAATTTTCTCTCTCATTTTTGTAGCTTATTGTATAATCGTCCTCCTCTCACAAATAAGAAAATGGGGGCTCCAAAAATTACTAAGTTAATTAGTATTACTGACACAGCCAATTGTTGGAGGCTAAACCAGGAGCAGCATTAACATTTCTGATTCCTTAATCTGTTTCCTTATTCTGTCATTCCTGGAAATGTGAGTAGTCACTGCAGCTAAGCATTCAGTGGCTGAGAGGGGAAGTGGGCTTGCCTCTCTCGCTGGCGGGGAGCGTATGCGTTTGATGCGCTCTGGTGGTCTTCACCAAGCTAAGGGCCTGGCCCCGTGCTTCTTGGATCTCTTGGCATACTTGGCACAAACAGTTGCTGGTGATCAATGGGTGTTTAAGGAGTCCAGAAACAGGAAGAGCTAAGGGCTAATTATTAAGACAATGTAGTGAAATGTGTGTGTATATATATTTTTTAATCTGTAGTAAACCTGCACTAATACCATGTATTCTGTTTTATTTTTAGACTACAAAAAGGAAGCGTGGCTACATTAAAAATAAGCTAGTTTTTAAGAAAGGCAAGAAAACATCTAAGAAGACTGTTTAAATACACTGTTCTGGTTCCTAACTTGAAGCAGTTGTCCTTGTGAGAACCGGTCTTTGCCTTTAGCTCATGTCATGTTTCACAGCAACAGAGGGTACAGAACCATCACTGGTCCAGGTTAATGTACAAAATTTTCTGGCTATGCCTGATTTAAAAAATAAAATTGGCTTATTGAGAACAGCTGTTTTCGATTTGTAATGTGAAGCAAGACAGAGCACTGCTGTAAACGTCTAACAGCAGGTTTTTTTATTGGTACATATTATCCTTCAAATCTGAGAATTTGGACTAATTGCACCAAAGAACCCTCTAATTTGGTCCCTGGCACATGCATACTTGTCAATGTTTTTATTCTTTTACAAGACCTGCATTTTATTGGAATTACCCAAATAGCAATATGAAAAAATGTGATGTGAGCTTGAACCAGTAAATTAGTACAGGTCTGAGAGAGAGGTATTAGAAAAGTAATTATACTTCGTGAACTATATTTATTTTCATGTTTCTCCAATGCAAAGAATGTTTCATCAGGTGTACATTTTCTGTTGCTTACTGTTTGCTCTAAGAAGCTGCTGTTTCAGAGATGGACCTCTGGGTAACTGATTCAAGTATTTTTTATGTTGAGTCATTATTGCTGCTATTAGCAGTCTTTTTTTCACTAGGTACTTACAGAGCAGATCTCATACATTGTTCATTCAAGGGCTAAATTTATATCCTTTGGAAATCATGGCAACTGCACAGAATGTTGCTCACTAGGATGGGGTTGGCTATTTTAGTACTGAGATTAACACTATGTTTACAAACAAAAGATTAAGGAAAAGATCCTTAAGGTGGACAGGTACCCAAAGGCCATTTTCTGTGACTGCAGAATGACAAAGGATTTGTAAACTTTGCCTGGATTTCTCTCATTGTATAAATGTTTCATCCATTACAATGATTTTGTCCTCTGCTCCATATTTTTTTAATCCTTTAAACATTTGATGAAACATTCTTCAAAGGTATATGCATTTTCTTACTTTTATTAAAAATGTGACAGTTGTCAAAAAAGTGCACTAAAATATAAATGGAGATTGAACATGTTCACTTTCCAGCTTATAGGCAACTTTATATAGACTTGAAAGTTTTCTCCAGTTGTTTAGTAAAAGTGAAAGAGAAAGGGATTTTCCTGCCACAGGATATAACTTTTTTTTATATAAACAAGCATAACTTACACCACTGCTTTAGGTGGAAAAGTGCAGAATAGTATGTACCTTTTATGAAGAAAAGTGTCATTATAATATTCAGTGAGAATGTTACTGCTGATTTATCTTTTCCAAAGTGTAAAATATTCTTTGATTTATAGAATTCATTTTTGACCCAGATGGTGGTTCTTTTACAGACCAATAAAATAGCTGAACATTTTCACAAATAAAGTGTAACTAAATCTGGATTTCTGATACCTTGTCATATGAGGAATTTACTTTACTTTGTTGCTTTAAAATTCAATGCAGAGAAGTTGTTGACTGTAGGGGAAATAAAGTTAATTCAAATTTTGTGTTAAGTGTTCTTGTACAAATCTTTTATATTTGAAAGGAATTAGAGTACTGAACACATCCTTCCTTGTTTGCTTTAAGGCTTTAGAGAATATGTGTCCAGTAGTCCCTCCTTATCCATGGTTTGCTCCCCATGGTTTTATAGTTACTTGCGGTCATCTGTGACCCAAAAGCAGAATGACGTATTATCAGGTCAGTAGATCATTGTAACGTTATGTCACAATGCCTACATCATCCGTCTCATCACACAAGTATTTTCTCTCACATCCTCACAAGTGCAAGTACAGTAGTGTTTTTAGAAAACATTTACCTAATAACTTTTATTATAGTATATTATTGATTTTTATTTTAATATTATTACTCTCTTACTGTGCCTGATTTATAAAACCTTATCATTGATGTGTATATAGATAGACAGATATAAATATAGATATAGAGATAGATACAGATATATAGAAAAAATATAGGATATTTAAGGTTTGGTACTATTCATGATTTCAGGCATCCACTGGGGATCTTGCGATGTGTCCCCTGAGGATAAAGGGGCACTACTGTTGAAAAAACATGCTAGATTAGTTTAATTTAGACCTATTAATTTTATTTTACCTTCTTTCTACCCAAAAATGAAACTCTCTTTCTGACTTTTTATGGGTTAGTGAAGGGGAAGACACTTAGCCAAATAGGATTTTTATGTCCATTTACATGAAAACAGGTCTAACAAAAAAGCCTTGTGTCCATAAAGTAATCAGTCAAGTCTTCATTGTAGAATTTTTCTCAGTAAGAGCAGGAATATGATCTCTTACCTTTGTCAGTTTTAGGGAGCATAATTTAGGTTCATTGGAATGCCCTAGTAAAATGCCACAGTTTAACCACATTGTGGTTTTATTGTAGCAAAAAAGTGTAGTTATAGTAGTTTATAAATATATTGGAATGTAGGATAATTGGCTCGATATTCTTTAGATCTCTAGATCATTTCATGTGTGATTACTGACATTCTATGAATGTTTTAGACTTAAAGAGTTTTCATTTTTGTACCACATCTTAGAACTGAACAAAGCTCAGTGAGTCCAAAGATAAAGTTCCACTTCCAAACTTAAGTTCTTACCTACTTGAGTTTGTATTTGTAGAGGTTTACTTAATTTGAGTCCTTAAGCCATGACCAAAGAGGCTAGAAGACTAGACAGTATAAAAGCATCATATCGTATTGATTTTTCGGTAGCCGGACAGCCATAAAACCATGATATCTGGAGTTACTGCACCTTTTTTTTTATTGTGGTAAAATACATATTATATAAAATTTACCATAGTAACCATTTTTTTTTTTTTTTTTTAGGTAATTATTTTTTATTGAAGGGTAGTTGACACACAGTATTACATTACATTAGTTTCAGGTGTACAACACAGTGATTCAACATTTATATACATGATAATTCTAGGTACCAGATATCACCATACCAAGTTGTTACAATATTTTGACTATATTCCTTATGCTATACATTACATCCCGGTTGCTTATTTATTTTACAATTGGAAGTGTGTACTTTTTCTTGGTTGTTGTTGTTAGGGCATCTCTCATATTTATTGATCAAATGGTTGTTAACAACAATAAAATTCTGTATAGGGGAGTCAATGCTCAATGCAGAATCATTAATCCACCCCAAGCCTAATTTTCATCAGTCTCCAATCTTCTGAAGCATAACGAACAAGTTCTTACATGGAGAATAAATTCTTACATAGTGACTAAGTTACATGGTGAACAGTACAAGGGCAGTCATCACAGAAACTTTTAGTTTTGCTCATGCATTATGAACTATAAACAGTTCAAATATGAATACACATTTGATTTTTATACTTGATTTATATGTGGATACCACATTTCTCTCTTTATTATTTTTAATAAAATGCTGAAGTGGTAGGTAGATACAACATAAAGGTAGAAAACATAGTTTAGTGTTGTAAGAGAGCAAATGTAGATGATCAGGTGTGTGCCCGTAGACTATGTGTTAATCCAAGCTAGACAAGGGCAATAAAACATCCACATATGCAGAAGATTTCTCTCAGAACAGGGAGGGTGAGGTTCTAAGCCTCACCTCTGTTGATCCCCAATTTCTCACCTGATGACCCCCCTGCGACTGTGCCTGTCTTAGGTTGTTCCTCCCTTGAGGAATCTTACCCGTCTCTGGCTAACCAGTCATCTTCCGGGGCCATACAGGGAAATGTTAAGTTGGTAAGTGAGAGAGAAGCCTTATTGTTTGAAATGGTTAGCTTTTTATTTCTTTGCATATTTATGCCCTGTGGCTTCTATGCCCAGCATTTGTCTTGAGGTATCTTTACCACTTGGAGGAGTTATGATACTCGGTAAATTTGATATGAGGCACGAATTCTATTTAAGAATTCGTTGTAATTAGGAAGGAAGAAGAAAAGCTATAGAAGTAGCAGGTGGGAGAAAACATAGGAAGATTGATTATTTCTTTGACATATCTTCTTGTAGAGTAACTTCAGCATGTATAGATTTTAAGCTACTACTTAAATTGCGCACACACATTAACATAATAGGAGTATAGTTACATAACCAAAGCATACCTGTAATTACCAGCCATCTCCAGTGAAACCAAGAAAACCAGTTAGGCACCCTAGGCATTTGTGAAAACTTATCAATGATATGATGGTTATTATCTAACTGAATTTGAATAGTTTGAGAAAAATCAGACAAATTAAAACAACCCATTCCTGGGCACTGTTCACATCCCATATGTTCTTTTAACAGTAAATAGTCTGTAGTTGTAAGATTTTGGAGCGCTACAATTTGCACTTCTCCTAATTCTTGGTTGAGTTCCAACAGTATAGATCCAGTCAAATTTGTTGTTTTACTGTATGCACAGGCCAGCTTAGATATCTCCTTCATTCCCATGGCAAGTCCAGGAGCTGGTGGGATGAGTGCATCTACAGCTGTAGCAGTGCGTGGATCTTTGTTGGGGTTTTTTGATGATCATCTTCTGGCATGAGTCTTCCCGAGAGTGCTGATGTTGGAAGTTCTCTTTCATATCGTTTCTTAGTTCATTTTCGGGGTAGCCAAATTAGGCTTTGATCCTCTGTATAAACACAAACAGACCCTTTGCCTACACTTTTATATGTCCTTTATATCATTGTGTAGAACTCATTAGAGGTCACCACATAGGAACTGCATTTTTTTTTTTTAATCATTAATCTACACTTACATGACGAATACTTACGAATACTTTGTTTACTAGGCTCTCCCCTATACCAGGTCCCCCCTATAAACCCCTTTACAGTCACTGTCCATCAGCATAGCAAAATGTTGTAGAATCACTACTTGCCTTCTCTGTGTTGTACAGCCCTCCCCTTTCTCCCACAACCCCTATGGATGCTAATCTTAATACCCCCCTACTTCTCCCCCCCTTATCCCTCCCTACCCACCCATCCTCCCCAGTCCCTTTCCCTTTGGTACCTGTTAGTCCATTCTTGAGTTCTGTGATTCTGCTGCTGTTTTGTTCCTTCAGTTTTTCCTTTGTTCTTGTATTCCACAGATGAGTGAAATCATTTGGTATTTCTCTTTCTCTGCTTGGCTTGTTTCACTGAGCAAAATACCCTCCAGCTCCATCCATGTTGCTGCAAATGGTTGGATTTGCCCTTTTCTTATGGCTGAGTAGTATTCCATTGTGTATATGTACCACATCTTCTTTATCCATTCATCTATCGATGGACATTTAGGTTGCTTCCAATTCTTGGCTATTGTAAATAGTGCTGCGATAAACATAGGGGTGCACTGATCTTTCTCATACTTGATTGCTGCATTCTTAGGGTAAATTCCTAGGAGTGCAATTCCTGGGTCAAATGGTAAGTCTGTTTTGAGCATTTTGATGTACCTCCATACTGCTTTCCACAATGGTTGAACAAGTTTACATTCCCACCAGCAGTGTAGGAGGGTTCCCCTTTCTCCACAGCCTCGCCAACATTTGTTGTTGTTTGTCTTTTGGATGGCAGCCATCCTTACTGGTGTGAGGTGATACCTCATTGTAGTTTTAATTTGCATTTCTCTGATAATTAGCGATGTGGAGCATCTTTTCATGTGTCTGTTGGCCATCTGTATTTCTTTTTTGGAGAACCGTCTGTTCAGTTCCTTTGCCCATTTTTTAATTGGGTTATTTGTTTTTTGTTTGTTGAGGCGTGTGAGCTCTTTATATATTCTGGATGTCAAGCCTTTATCAGATGTGTCATTTTCAAAGATATTCTCCCATACTGTAGGGTTTCTTTTTGTTCTATTGATGGTGTCTTTTGCTGTACAGAAGCTTTTCAGCTTAATATAGTCCCACTTGTTCATTTTTGCTGTTGTTTTCCTTGCCCGGGGAGATATGTTCAAGAAGAGGTCACTCATGTTTATGTCTAAGAGGTTTGTGCCTATGTTTTCTTCCAAGAGTTTAATGGTTTCATGACTTACATTCAGGTCTTTGATCCATTTTGAGTTTACTTTTGTATATGGGGTTAGACAATGGTCCAGTTTCATTCTCCTACATGTAGCTGTCCAGTTTTGCCAGCACCATCTGTTGAAGAGACTGTCATTTCGCCATTGTATGTCCATGGCTCCTTTATCAAATATTAATTGACCATATATGTCTGAGTTAATGTCTGGATTGTCTAGTCTGTTCCATTGGTCTGTGGCTCTGTTCTTGTGCCAGTACCAAATTGTCTTGATTACTATGGCTTTATAATAGAGCTTGAAGTTGGGGAGTGAGATCCCCCCTACTTTATTCTTCTTTCTCAGGATTGCTTTGGCTATTCGGGGTCTTTGGTGGTTCCATATGAATTTTTGAATTATTTGATCCAGTTCATTGAAGAATGTTGCTGGTAGTTTCATAGGGATTGCATCAAATCTGTATATTGCTTTGGGCAGGATGGCCATTTTGACGATATTAATTCTTCCTAGCCATGAGCATGGGATGCGTTTCTATCTGTTAGTGTCCCCTTTAATTTCTTTTAAGAGTGACTTGTAGTTTTCAGAATATAAGTCTTTCACTTCTTTGGTTAGGTTTATTCCTAGGTATTTTATTTTTTTTGATGCAATTGTGAATGGTGTTGTTTTCCTGATTTCTCTTTCTGTTGGTTCATTGTTGGTATATAGGAAAGCCACAGATTTCTGTGTGTTGATTTTGTATCCTGCAACTTTGCTGTATTCTGATATCAGTTCTAGTAGTTCTGGGGTGGAGTCTTTAGGGTTTTTTATGTACAGTATCATGTCATCTGCAAATAGTGACAGTTTGACTTCTTCTTTGCCAATCTGGATTCCTTGTATTTTTTTGTTTTGTCTGATTGCCGTGGCTAGGACCTCTAGTACAATGTTAAATAACAGTGGGGAGAGTGGGCATCCCTGTCTAGTTCCCGATCTCAGAGGAAATGCTTTCAGCTTCTCACTGTTCAATATAATGTTGGCTGTGGGTTTTTCATAGATGGCCTTTATTATGTTGAGGTACTTGCCCTCTATTCCCATTTTGCTGAGAGTTTTTATCATGAATGGATGTTGAACTTTGTCAAATGCTTTTTCAGCATCTATGGAGATGATCATGTGGTTTTTGTCTTTCTTTTTGTTGATGTGGTGGATGATATTGATGGACTTTCGAATGTTGTGCCATCCTTGCATCCCTGGGATGAATCCCACTTGGTCATGGTGTACGATGGTTTTGATGTATTTTTGAATTCGGTTTGCTAAAATTTTGTTGAGTATTTTTGCGTCTACGTTCATCAGGGATATTGGTCTATAGTTTTCTTTTTTGGTGGTGTCTTTGCCTGGTTTTGGTATTAGGGTGATGTTAGCTTCATAGAATGAGTTTGGGAGTATCCCCTCCTCTTCTATTTCTTGGAAAACTTTAAGGAGAATGGGTATTATGTCTTCCCTGTATGTCTGATAAAATTCCGAGGTAAATCCATCTGGCCCGGGGGTTTTGTTCTTTGGTAGTTTTTTGATTACCGCTTCGATTTCGTTGCTGGTAATTGGTCTGTTTAGATTTTCTGTTTCTTTTTGGGTCAGTCTTGGAAGGTTGTATTTTTCTAGGAAGTTGTCCATTTCTCCTAGGTTTCCCAGCTTGTTAGCATATAGGTTTTCATAGTAGTCTCTAATAATTCTTTGTATTTCTGCGGGATCTGTTGTGATTTTTCCTTTCTCATTTCTGATACTGTTGATTTGTGTTGACTCTCTTTTCCTCTTAATAAGTCTGGCTAGAGGCTTATCTATTTTGTTTATTTTCTCGAAGAACCAGCTCTTGGTTTCATTGATTTTTGCTATTGTTTTATTCTTCTCAATTTTATTTATTTCTTCTCTGATCTTTATTATGTCCCTCCTTCTGCTGACCTTAGGCCTCATTTGTTCTTCTTTTTCCAATTTTGATAGTTGTGACATTAGACCGTTCATTTCATAGTAACCATTTTTAAGTGTGTACAGTTCATTAGTGGAGTACATTCACATTATCTGCAGCCAATTCCCAGAATTCACTTCCTCTTGCTGGAATTGCTGCTGCTTTATGTGGGTTTTGTCAGACATCTCCCATGCTGCCCATAATCCTCAGTTGAGGTAGGAGGAGAAAAGGGAAAACGTAGAGCTCAAGAGCAGCCTGCAGTTGAGACCATAGGAGATTGAGGCAGAGAGCAATAAAGAAATGTCATGTTTTTGATTATTCTTTTAAACCTTTTTTTGTGAAATATAACCCAGAGAAGAACACAAAAGCACACACCTTAGTGAATTAGCACAAAACAAGCAACTTTCTAACCACAACCCAGGTACAGAGAACAGTGCCAATACTCCAGAAGCTTCCTTACTCCCCCCGCCCCTCCCAGCGCTTTCCCCTCCAGGAGGTAATCACTCTGAGCATTTACAGTAATTCCTTTATCCCTGGTTTTAACACTTTCTCTCTAAACATATTTTTTCATTGTGCTTATTCTTTGAACAGTATAAATAGAATCAATGTATTTTTTGTCTCTAGCTTCTTTTGCTTAGTTTTTGTGAAATTCATCCAGGATGTTGACATGCAGCTGTAAGTTTTACTGATATGTGGTATTCCCTTATGTGTGTGTCTTTCTAAAACCTACACACCCATTCTGTTGTTGGTGGATATTTGCATTGTTTGCAGTTTGAAGATATTATATATAAGGCTATAGGAATATTCTTTTCACATCTCTCTTGGGGCTTATACATCTTTTTGTAGGTCTTTACCTAATAAAGCAGGATTGCTGGTAGAATGTGAAGATTCTTGTTACTCCCAGATCCTAAACAGCCTTTGTCAGTCTTTTAATTTGCCTCTCTGGTGACTGAATAATGGTTTATCATTGTGTTTACTTTGCCCTTTCCAGGTTACTAATGAGGTTGGCTGTTTGGAAAGCCCCTTTGTATAAAGTTTGGTTCTAGTTTGTTTTTCTGTCTCTTTTTCCCTTTTATAAGGAGTTCTTTATATAAGCCCTTCATTATTTGTTTTGCAGACCACCTAGGAATTATTTTAATGTAGTCTTAACTTTTCAATCTTCCAAGTGCCAGTGGCTTTTTGTGCCAATTTTTAAAAATCATTTCCTAACCTGAGGTGTGAAAATAGTGTTTTGTATTATTTTCCAGAATATTTGTTTTTTGTACTAAGTTTTACAGTCTGCCTGGAATTCATTTTTGAGTGTGGTGTGAATTCTTTTGTTAATCAGTTGTGGGTTTATGTTCTTACTGTCTTGGTGTTTTGCATATGCATATATATATATATATATATATATAACTGTTCATGCACCATTTGTTGGAAAGACCATCCTTTTCCTACAGCTCTACTTGTTTTTCAGTAAGTCAGCTGTCCATAGATGAGTCTGTTTCTGAACTCTATTCCATAGAGGTCTTACTTTTGTGTGTTGACTTCATAGAGTTTTTAAGATAATTAAGATATCGTAAAGCAAGTCCCTCTCCCATCCCCACCCTGTTCCTTAATCTTCTCTTGGCTGTTCATGGACCTTTGCTTTTTGGTATAAATTTTAGAACTAGGTTGTTAAGTAACACGAAAAAAAAGACACTTTCTCAGGCTTTTGATTGGGCATTCAGTCTGTAGATTAATTTGGAGAAAATTAACATCGTTAAAATATTGACTCTTGTGTTTGTGAACATGGCATATCCTTCCATTTACATAGGTGTGTGTGATCTCTAATTTGTTTTACAGTTTTTAAATAGGTCTTACACATTTTCAAAAGTTTTATTATATGGTGTATGTTATTTTCTGATACTGTCTTTTAAATTTATTATTTTCCAACTGTAAGCATCAGAAATTTGGTCTTGTGTTGAAATTGTACTCAACAACCTGTTAAACTTACTCCAACAATTTGTTCAGAGTATTATAAACATATGCCATCAT
Source organism: Manis pentadactyla (assembly GCF_030020395.1). NCBI lineage: Eukaryota > Metazoa > Chordata > Mammalia > Pholidota > Manidae > Manis > Manis pentadactyla. The sequence goes on along the minus strand of NC_080032.1, from coordinate 37,214,062 downwards.
AATTGGAGAATAATGGCAGTCTTATTTCTCCTTTTATGATGGTTGTATATTTAATCTTACTTTTTCTGAACTGGTTAGGACATCCAGGATGGTACCACATAGAAAAGATAATATCCTCTCTTCTTCCCCCTACCTCACAGGGAATTTGTTGGTAATTCTCTAAGTATGTTGACTGTGAATTTTCTGTAGGTATCTTTGATCAGGCTGAGAGCATATTTTTCCCATTTGCTGAGTTTTTATCGTGAATGAGTTTTATCAGGTTGTTTTTTTTCTTGAGATGATTCTGACATCTCCTTTATTCTGTTAATATAGTGAATTAGAGACTTCGTTCACAGTGTTAATCAAAATTTGCATATCTAATATTAATGTGTGCTAGAATTTGCTGGTGAAACCATTTAGGCCTAGATTTTTTCTTTGTTGAGTGGTTTTTCATTACAGATTCCATTATTTTACAGGCACAGGATTATTTGGTTTTTCTTAACTCCTGTCAGTTTCGGTAAATCGTGTTTCTCAAGAAATTTGTCCATTTTATCTAAATTTTCAAATAGATCAATGTAAAATGGTTGCTAATATCACTTAATGATTGCCTGCAGTTCCTGTAGTGATGTCCTTTTCATTCCTAAGATTGGTTTTCTTTTTTCTTGCATCCCTATTTCTTTCTCTTCTCTGTCATTACTTTGTTTCTCCTTCACAATTTTTATCAATTTTGTTAGCTTGCTTTCTTCCAAGGACCAGCTTATGGCTTTGTATGTTTTCTGTTAATTTTTCTATTTCTGCTTGGGGGAGGGGCTCTTTTTCACTTAGCATATTAATTAATTTTCCTAATGAAGTTATAAATTTACTCCAAGCATAGTATAAATTCCATTCTCAGTATTTTTTATGTGAACTGTTGTCTGGTTTAATGCATATTTTAATTTCCACTGTACTTCTTTGAGCCTTGGGTTCTTTAGATGAATATTTCTTGATTTTTCAAATATGGTGATTTTCTAGTTACCCTGTTACCATCAGTTTCTCCCTTGATGGCATGTGCTCAGGTACTATTTATTTTAATCCTTTGAAAATGATTGAAATTTGCTCTATGGGCTATTGTGTATGTGTCTCTCTCTGAAGCTTGTTTTTTTATTTGCTGAGAAGGAGGTATTGAAATTATATACTATTAAAGATTTGCCTTTTCCTCCTTGAACTACCAACTTTTTTATATGTTTTGAACCCATATTATTAGGTATTCTTACATTTAGAACTTTTATTGGCATATAGAACCTTCAATTTTTTTTTAAATACCACACTATATTCAGTAATGTTTTTTCCTAGAGCCTATTTTGTGTTATGTAAATATTATATACAGTGTTATATCAGCTTTCTTAAGATGTTTGTGTGATTTATATTTTTCATCTACTTACTTTGGATTTGCTGAGCTTTTAATTTTGTAGCTTGTTCGTTTCCATCAGTTTTTCTTAAAGTTCTCAGTCATCTCTTCAAGTTGTTCCTATCCCATTCTCTTTGCTCTCCTTTTAGGACCCCAGTAATACATAACTGGACCTTTTTTGACTATTATCTTTCTCCTTTTACCTTTACATTCTTTGTATTTTCTTTTCACTAAATTCTCCTATCAGTTGTGGCTAATCTGGTGCTAAACCTATCAAGTTCGTTTTATTTACTCTATTTTTTAATTCTAGAATTTATCTCCCCCACAACCAATCTGTTACATTTGTTTTTTATAGATGACTCACTGACATTTCTCAATCTTTTAACGTTAGTAACCACAGTCATTTTAAACTCTGCCTGATAAATCCACTATATAGAACCTTGTGAGTAGTTTTTGTGTGGGATTTTTTTCCTGATGATTGTTGTTCATGTGATCTTGTCTCCTAGTGTGTTTTATGTTCTAAACATACAAGTACGTGTAGGCCTGGGATGATGCATAATACACAGAGCTAGTCTGACATCCCAGCTAAAGCTCAAGGACCTCACCCATGCAGATATTAATACCACGTACCCTCCCAATTCTGTGAAGTAATGAAATTTCTGTTCAGTCTCTGCCAATCTCCAGGGGGAAAGGCTCCAAATGCCAAGCTTCTTTTTCAGAATTTCCATCTTCTACATTCTGGCCTGGCTGTATGGCTTGGTTCTACGAAGTCTTAAAGCAGGTGTTATTTCTTGTCCAGTTTTTCTAGTTAACTAGTCCATTGCCAGGAAATTGGTCCACATTATCAGAAGTGGAAATTTTTAAAATTGAAATATAGTTAGTTATACAGTATGTTTCAGCTCTACAACATAGTGATTCAACAATTATACATAACTAATGCTCAGTGTAGCTACTGTCAACAAAGAAAAAAATGATTTACATAGGAAATAATGGAATTGGAGAGTTGATGTTTTTATATCTTGAAAAGAGCCTTGGAGGCATTTGATTACAATATCAAGTGTATGCTTTTGTGAAATTAACTTCAGTGAAAATGAGATTTAATGAAAACTCAAGATCAAATGGCAGCCAAAGTGACTGGCTATGACAAGAGTGCTTTCTCTTGTGACCTCCACACAGTATCTTAATTATTCAGAGCTAGACAGATAAAACGTCTGTTCTTTGACAAAATTAGATTAATGTGGATCAAAGAGCCCAAGCCTGTATCCTAAGGGAAAAAATATATGTTTTTATGTCCCTTGCTATTGATGAAAAGGTTACATTAACAAATACAGAAGGTGGGCACTAGTCAACCTTCTGTTACCTCCCTTTCCCCAAGGAACATTAAAAAAGGCCCCTGTCAGTGCACAAACCTCCCATTTGGTATCCTTGGCTCTATATAGAGTTTTGGGTTGGTTTTTTTTTTTTTCAGTTGAACCAAAGATTATTTCTCTCATTTAGTTGGTACCTTTGCAGAAAAACAAACTAACCAAAAATGTGTTGATTTCTGAATTCTCTATTCTGTTCCACTGATTTGTGCCCTTATACCAATACCACACAGTCTTAACAGCAGCTTTTCTGTAAGTCTTGAAGTAAGGTTGTGTGAATCCTATACCTGTGTTCAATGGCCTTTTAATAACTGGGATCATAGGTATGTACTGGGTACTTTGGCTAAATGAGGCATATTGTTACCCAAGCTATAACATATATCCAATATATAAAAAAGAGCATACTAGGTTACATCAAACATGCAAGTCTTAGGATGTATAAAAATGAATTGTCATACATTGCCACTGGTAATTTAAAAACTCTGGGAAACTGTCCCAGCAATTCTTCTCCTAAGTCTGTAAAAAATAGTTAAGATAAATTGATAGCAGTATGTTCATGTAATGGAATAGTATAGAAATATTATGAACTACTTAGAAACAATTTGAGTTTAAAAGCCATAACAAAGGGTTTATAACATTCCATATTTATGTACAATTTTTAAAAATTTTTTAAAAATTTTGTTATTAACCTACAATTACATGAAGAACATTATGTTTACTAGGCTCTCCCCTACCCCAAGTCCCCCCCACAAACCCCATTACAGTCACTGTCCATCAGCATAGTAAGATGTTATAGAATCACTACTTGTCTTCTCTGTATTGCAAAGTATGTACAATTTTAAAATGGGCAAAATGAATAAATATTATTTAGGAATATATAGTGTTAAAGCCATAAAGCAAAATAGGATGTGATTACCCACACAGTTGGAGTAATAGTCAACTGTGGGTGAGACTTTGATTAGGAATGGGTAAGTACTAAGTTCTGGAATGATGGCAATTTTCTGTTTCTTGAATGGGATTGTGGTTACATGTGTCTGCTATCAAATACACTGTGCATTTGGTTTTTACATTGTGCTTCTGTTATACTGCCCACACAAAGAAAATGAGGGCAAGGTTGCAGACTAGCAAATTGCAGGTTCTTGTTCCTTCATCATGGAAACATGAAATTACAGACCAGCTAAAATAACTGGTCAGTGGTCCATAGCAATGAATGCCCAGCCAAGAAAAAGTCACATTCAAAATAGGAATTTTCATGGCATTCAGTCACCTTTGCTTCACCGGCAACCCTACCCCCCTCCCCGCCGTGCATGCACGCACACGCGCACACACACACACACACACACACTGGTGTGATTGGGAGAAAGCAGCAGCCCAGCTCCCAGTGACATAGTAAGAGTAGAGTAGACCTTACTTGCAATATTCTAATGTGTCTAAGGCTGAAGAACTGGTCTCCTTTACATCTAACTTGGTTCAGACAGAGAAAAGGGGGATGGCTTAGATTTCAGGCTGGGAAAACAAGGAAGCACTTATAAAAGCTGTATTCAAGTGGACTACAGACCCAGAGATGCCTACGCAAGAAACTATCAGAGGACAAAAGAACATCTAAGGTCCTGTGAAGCTGAGGGCAGAGGGGGGAACTGGAAAATTAAAGACCAGTAAAAACAGCCATGTGGAATGGCAAATGGTACACAGCCCCTCACCCCCACCTCCAAAGCAAGACAAGTACCCAGAAAATATCTGATAGTACCCTTTCTTAAGCCTCCACCCTCGGCTAACCCTAAGGCTGAGGCACCCTGCAAGTCTGTGCTGGTCTTCCCTGACCTGGAGCCAGAAAAGACGGGGAGATGTTTTTCTCAAATGCCCAGTTTTCAACAAAGGATCACAAGGCATACAAAGAAACAGGAATCAGATGTACTAGGCAAAGACTTTAAACTGCCAAATACGCTCAAAGATAAAACACAGGCAAAGAACTAAGTAAATAAAGGTGACATGAACAAAAATTAAAGTACTAACTAAGAAATCATTTTTAGGAAAAAAATTCTAGAGCTGAAAAAAATGAAGAGGGTTGACTAGAAGGTTAAACACTTGAACAGGGTAAGAATCACAAAAGTCAATTTAAGTTATTGGATCTCCGGAGACAAAAACTTGTGGAAATATGCAATGATCCTAAGGAACATCATTAAATGGACCAAGACACATTAGGGGAATCCCACAAGGAAAAAAAAGGGAGCAGTGATATTTGAAGAAATAATGACAGAAAGCTTCCCAAATTTGAGGAAAGACATGAATCTAAATTCAAGAAGCTCAATGATCTCCAAGTGAAAAGAACCCAAAGGAATCTACGGACTACACTGAGAAATTATCATCAAACTATTAGGAGAAGAAAGCAAAGACAAATGTTAAAAGCAAGACAAAAGTGTTTTATATGAAAGTGATCCTCAAGGTTATCAATAAAATTTCTCATCAGAAACTCTGGAAGACAGGAGGCAGTAAGAAAGATACATTTGAAGTATTGAAAGAAAAAAACTAAACCAAGAATTCCATACCTGTCACTGTCCTTCCAAAAAAAGATCTCCAGAAACAAAAGCTGAGAGAGTTCATTGCCACTACACCTGCCCTACAAATGATAAAGTCCTTTAAGTTTAAAGGCTTTTTACACAATAACTCAAAGTATTCAAAAATATAAAGGTAAATACATGGACAAGTATGAAAACTATTATAGTAATTTTGGTTCATAACTTTTTCTACAGGATTTAAAATAAATGTATAAGAATAATTAGAAATCTATATTAATGGGTATAAATATATAAAGATGTAATTTGTGACATCAATAATGGGTGAAGCTGTAAAGGAATAGAATTTTTGTAGGCAATTTAAGTTGCTATTACAGGCTGATACAACTTACACAAAATAACTGGACAAAAGAAAATGAGAAGGAAATCAAAATTGTCACTATGAAAAACAACTAAATACAAAGGAAGACAACAGAGGAAATGAGGGAAAATGAAGCTGTAAAGCATAAAACAACAAAATAGTAAAAGTCCTTATCAGTAATTACTTTAAATGGATGTAAATCTCCAAACAAAATACATAAATAGGCAGAATGAATTTAAAAACATTTTTCAACTATATGTTGTCTATGAGAAACTCTCTTTAGATCTAAGGACACATCTGCTCAAAGTGAAAGAATGGAAAAAATATTTCATGCAAATAGGAACCAAAGAGAGCAGGGGTGACTAGTACCAGACAAAATAAGCTTTAAGTAAAAAACCTAAGACAAGGACATCATATATTTATAAAAGAATTGATTCTATTAAAACTGCATGCACCAAATACCAGAACTCTAAAATACATGAAGTCAACATACAGAATTGAAGGAAGAAATTGCTCTATGATAGATTTTAATACTGTACTATCAGTAATGGCTAAAACAACTACAGAGAACCAATAAAGAAATAGGAGACATGAACAACACTAGGCCAACTGGACTTAACATACTTAAAGAAATCGTTACATCCAACAAAACCAGAATAAACATTTTCCTCAAGGACACATCAAACATTCTACAGGACAGACCATGTTAGTCCACCAAATGATAAATTTTAAAACATAACAAAATATCCTTTTCAATGACAATGCAATGAAACTAGAAAGCAATAGAAGGACAACTAAGAAATTCACAAATAGTGCATAAATTAAACAATGTACTTGTAACTAATGAGTCAAAAAAGAAATCACATGGGAAATTAGAACATATCGTGAAACAAAAATACCAAAATGTATGGGATGCTGGAAAAGCAGGTCTAAGGGAAAGAGCTGTGAACACAAACTTGTGAAGGTCTAAAACCAACAACCTAACTTTGAACCTTGAGAAACTAAAAGAAAAAACCCACAGCTAGCTGAGGCAAGGAAATAAAAGATTAGAGCAAAGATAAAAGAACAGAAGAGAGAAAAATCAATGAAACCAAGAGTTGGGTTCTTCAAAATGATCAACAAAATTGACAAACATTAGCTAGACTAAGAAAAAAAATCAGAAATGAAAGCGGGGACATTACTACAAATTTTGCAGAAAGGATAACAGTACTATGAACAAGTGTACATCAACAAATTGGACAACCTAGAGGGAATGCACAGATTTCTCGAAACACAACTTTACCAAGACTTAGTCATAGAGAGATGAAATATGAACAAGACCTACAACTAAGAGATTGGATCAGTAATGAAAAAACTCGCAAAAAGAAAAGCCCAGGACCACATGACTTTACTGGTGACTCTACTACTTAAAAAAAAATCAGCACCTGTGCTCAGAGTCTTCCAAGAAATTGAACAGAGAACACTTCCTAACTCATTCAGTGAGGCCATCATTACCCTGATTCCCATGATAGAGAAAATCACTACAACAAAATTATAAAACAATGTCCTTACTGATGCAAACATTCTCAATAAAATAATAGTAAATTCAACAACATCAAAATGATTACTCATCATGACTAAGTGGGATTTATTCTTGGACTGTAAAGATGGGTTCAACATCTGGAATTAATACACTACATATCATAGCAGACCAAAGGGAAAAACACATGATCATCTCAACTGATGCAGAACAAGGATTTGACAAAATTCAAACACCCCTTCATGATAAAAACACTCAACTGGGAATATAGAAAAACTACTCAAAGGCCATCTCTGAAAAAGCTGTAGCTAGCATACTCAACAATGAAAGACTGAGTTTTTCCGCTAATGCCAGGAAAAAGACAAGGGTACCAGCTTTGCCACTTGCATTCAAGTATTGGAAGTTCTAGCCAGAGCAATTAGGCAAGAAAAAGAAATAAAGGCATCCAAATTGGAAACAAAGAGGTAAAATTATCTCTGTCTGCCTGAATGATCTTTCTGGAAAACACAAAAGATTCCACACAAAACTGCTGCCCCAGCAAAGCTGCTTGCCTCGATGTTGATGTCTACCAGCTTAATCAGGGTGGAAGCTGCCCAAGTTGCAGCCCCTAAATATCATTTGAAAATATATTCTCCTCCTCAGTTGGCTGCCTTTTCATTTTGGTGATGGTTTCCTTTGCTGTTGAGCTTCTGAGTATGAGTCCCACTTGTATTTTTGCTTTTGTTTCCCTTGCTTGAGGAGACATGTCCAGAAAAAAATTCTAATGCCAGTGTTCACAAATTTATTACCTATGGTTTTACTGTTTCAGGTCTTATATTTAGATCTTTAATATATTTTGTTTTTGTATATGATTTAAGATAGTGATCCAGTTTCATTCTTTTTGCATGTAGCTGTCCAGTTTTTCCAACACCATTTACTGAAGAGACTGTTTTCTCCCCATTTGTATATTTTTGCCCCTCTTATATATTGACCATATAAGCATGGGTTTGTTTCCGGCCTCGTTCCATTCCATTGGTCTACATATCTTTTTGCCAGTACAATTTTGATTTGTAGTGATTAAACTATAGTTTGAAATAGGGGTGTGACACCTCCAGCTTTGTTTTTCTTTCTCAAAATTGCTTTGGCTATTCAGGGTCTTTAGTGGTTCCATAGAGATTTTAGAATTATATGCTCTAGTTCTTCACAAAATGTCATTGGCATTTTGATAGGGGTTGCATTAAGTTTGTAAATTGCTTTGGGTATTATGGCCATTTTAACAGTATTAATTCTTTCTGTCCATGAACATGGAATATCTATCCATTTATTCGTGTCATCTCCAGTTTCTTTCATCTGTGTCTTCAGAGCGCAGGTCTTTTACCTCCTTGGTTGAATTTATTCCCAGATATCACTTTCGTTTTTATGTGATTGTAAATGGGGTTCTGTTCTTGATTTCTTTTTCTGCTTGTTCATTATTAGCATATAAAAATGCAACAGATTTATTTTGTACCCTGTGATTTAACTGAATGCATTTATTCTGGCAGTTTTTTATTGATTCTTTAGGGTTAGTATCATGAGAATTGACTCCAATTTTGAAAGAGGTTCTAGCTATTATCACATGCTACAGAGAATCACTGGTAAAAGGAATTAATGTGGCGCACTTCACTGCTGCCCTGTTTTAAGAAATTGCCACAGACACCCCAGCTTCAGCAGCTTCCCCCTGATCAGACTGTAGCCGTCAGTACTGAGGGAAGCTTAGATGATGGTTACCATTTTTTAGCAACAAAATATTCCTTAATTATGTACATTGGTTTTCTACAGTGATATTACACACAATAGACTACAGTATATTGTAAACATAACTTTCATATGCACCTAGAAACTAAAAAAATTGATTTGACTCACTTTACTGTAATATTCACTTTATTTTTAAGTATTTTACTCTTTCTGATGCTACTGCAAATTTGTTGTTAATATAATAGCAACAACTGATTTTTATGTGTTGATTTGCTATCCTGCAACTTTGCTGGATTATTAGTCCTAACAGTTTTGTATGGAATCTAGGGTTTTCCAGATAAAAGATCATATATGTGAACAAAGATAATTTCACCTCTGAGGGGCTAATATCCAAAATATATTTTTTAAAACGCATACAACACCAAAAGAACAAAAATCTGATTTAAAAATTAGAGGACCTGAATAGACATTTTCCCAAAGAAGACATACAGATAGCCAACAGACATATAAAATGATGCTCAACATCACTAATTATCAGGGAAATGCAACTCAAAACCAGGAGTCAGAATGGCTACTATGTAAAGAAGTAACTTTGGTGAGGATGTGGAGAAAAGGAACTCTCATTCATTGTTAATGGGAGTGTAAATCGGTGCAGCCACTATGGTCTCTTAAAAAACTAAAATTAGAAATGCCATACAACCCAGTAATTCCACTTCTGGGAATTTACCTAAAGAAAACAAAATCACTAACCTGAAAAGATATATGCACTCTTATGTTTATCACAGCATTATATACAATAGCCAAGATACGGAAACAACTTAAGTGTCCATCAACAGATGAATAGATAAAGAGGGTGTGCATATATACAAAGTAATATTACTCAGCAATTAGAATAAGTCTTGACATTTGTGACAACATGGATGGACCTAGGGGGTAGTATGCTAAGTGAAATAGAGAAAGATGAATACCATATGATTTCACTTCATATATGAAATCTAACAAAACAAATAGACACATAAACACAGAACACACTGGTGGTTGCCGTAGAGGATTGGGGTAGGGGATAGATTAAATGAAGGGGAAAAATAATTAGAATGTTTGTTATCTTGGTAAGGGTGATGGTTACATGAGTGTTAAAATTCACTGAGCTGTTCACCAAGATTTGTGCATTTTGTATGTACAATAAATTTTTAAATAAAATTGGAGTCAGTACTCTCAAACCCTGCCTTTGCTTTGTCAACTAGTTTTTTATATTTTAAATCCTTTGTTGCCATTTCAACAGTCTTCACAGCATTTTCACCAGGAGAAACCACTTGTATTGCTCATCCATAAGCAGCAATTCCTCATCCAAGTCTCATCATGAGTTTCACCAACTGAGTCACATCCTCAGGCCCTAGTTCACCAGCTATTTGTACCACATTTGCAGTTAATTCCTCCTTTGAAGGCTTGAACCCCTCAAAATCACCCGAGAGTGTTAGAATCCACTTTTGGCAAACTCCTGTGAATGTGTTATTTTAACCTTTTCCCATGAATCACGAATATTCTTACTGGCATCTAGGATGATGAATCCTTTCCAGAAGGTTTTTAATTTACTTTGCCCAGATCCATCAGAGAAATCACTATGGCAGCCACAGCCTTACAAAAAGTATTTCTTAAAGAATAAGAATTGAGAATCAAAATGACTCCTTGATCCATGAGCTGCAAAATGGATGTCACGTTAAGAGGCATGAAAAATTCTCCTTGTAATACCTCCAGGGCTCTTGGGTGCCCAGGTGTACTGTCAATGAGCAGTAATATTTTGAAAGGAGACTTTTTTCCTGAGCAGATCTCAACAGTGAGCTTAAAATACAAGTACACCATGCTATGAACAGATACACTGTCACCTAGGCTTTACTCTTCCATTAACAACAACAAGGCAGAGTAGACTGAGCACAATTCATAAGAGCCCTAGGGTTTTTTTTTGGGGGGGGGTGTATCATTAATCTACAATTACATGAGGAACATTGTTTACTAGACTCCCCCCATCACCAAGTCCCCCCCACATACTCCATTGCAGTCACTGTCCATCAGCGTAGTAAGATGCTATGAAATTCCTACTTGTCTTCTCTGTTGCACAGCCCTCCCCATGCCCCCCCTACATTATGTCTGCTAATAGTAATGCCCCCCTTCTTTTTACCCCTTATCCCTCCCTTCCCACCCATCCTCCCCAGTCCCTTTCCCTTTGGTACCTGTTAGTCCATTCTTGAGTTCTGTGATTCTGCTGCTGTTTTGTTCCTTCAGTTTTTCCTTTGTTCTTATACTCCACAGATGAGTGATATCATTTGGTATTTCTCTTTCTCCGCTTGGCTTGTTTCACTGAGCATAATACCCTCTAGCTCCATCCATGTTGCTGCAAATGGTAGGATTTGCCCTCTTCTTATGGCTGAGTAGTATTCCATTGTGTATATGTACCACATCTTCTTTATCCATTCATCTACTGACGGACACTTAGGTTGCTTCCATTTCTTGGCTATTGTAACTAGTGCTGCGATAAACATAGGGGTGCATCTATCTTTTTCAAACTGGGCTGCTGCATTCTTAGGGTAAATTCCTAGAAGTGGAATTCCTGGGTCAAATGGTATTTCTATTTTTAGTTTTTTGAGGAACCTCCGTACTGCCTTCCACAGTGGTTGAACTAGTTTACATTCCCACCAGGAGTGTAGGAGGGTTCCTCTTTCTCCACATCCTTGTCAGCATTTATTGTTATTTGTCTTTTGGATGGTGGTGATCCTTATTGGTGTGAAGTGGTATCTCATTGTGGTTTTAATTTGCATTTCTCTGATGATTAGCGATGTGGAGCATCTTTTCATGTGCCTGTTGGCCATCTGAATTTCTTTGGAGAAGTATCTGTTCAGAGAGCCCTAGGATTTTTGGAATGGCAAATGAGCACTGGCTTCAACTTAAAATGACCAGCTGCATTAGCCCCTAAACGAGAGTCAGCTTGTCCTTTAAAGTCAGGCACTGGCTTCTCTAGCTATCGAAGTCTGAGATGGCATCTTCTTCCAATATAAGGTTGTTTTGTCTACACCGAGAATATCTTGTTTACTGTGGCTATTTTCGTTAATGACCTGAGCTAGATCTCCTGGATAACTTGCTATAGCTTGTACATCAGCACTTGCTGCTTCACCTGGCACTTTCCTGTTATGGAAATGGCTTCTATACTTAAACCTCACGAACCAACCTCTGCTGGCTTTAAACTTTTCTGCAGCTACCTCACCTGTCAGCTTTCTCAAAATTGAAGAGAGTTAGGGCTTTTCTCCGGATTAGGCCTTGGCCTAGGGAATTTTGTGGCTGGTCTGATCTTCTATCCAGTCCACTACAACTTTCTCCCCATCAGCAATGAGGCTGTTTTGCTCTCTTATCATTCATGTGTTCACTGGAATAGAACAGTTAATTTCCTTCAAGAAGGTTTCCTTTGCATTCACAACTGGGCTAACTGGCACAAGAGGCCTAGAGCTTTCAGCCTAAATTGGCCTTCAACATGCCTTCCTCACTAAGCTTAATCATTTCTAGCTTTTAAAGTGAGAGACATGCTACTCTTCCTTTTATTTAAACACCTAGAGGCACAGTTATTAACTGGCCTGATTTTACTATTGTGTTCCAGGGAATAGGGAGGCCCGAAAGAGGAAAAGAGAGATGGGGGGAAGGGCCAGTCTGGAACAGCCAGGATGCACATGTTTATTAAGTTCACCATTTTATATGGGCATGGTTCATGGCTCCCCAAATCTGTTATAAAAGTAACAAAGATCACTGATCACAGATCACCATAACAAAAAGAATAATAATGAAAATATTGCAAGAATTACCAGAATGTAACACAGTGATGCAGTGAGCAAATGCTACTGGAAAAATGATGCATAGTTTGCCCAATGCAGGGTTGCCACAAACCTTCAATTTGTAAAAAAGAAGAAAAAAATGCAGTATCTCTAAGTGGAACAAAACAATGTGTGCTTGTACACTGAAAACTACGAAATAGTCCCTGAAATAAATGGCAGATGACATAAATAAATGGAAAGACATCCTCTATTCATGGACTGGAAGACAGTATTGTTAAGATGTCAATACTATATGAGGTAACCTACAGAGTCACTCTAATGCCTATCAAAAATCCAATGAGGTTTTTAGCAAATAAAGAAAATTCCATCCTAAAATTTAAATGTAATCTCAAAGGACCCCTAATAAAACAACCTTTTTTAAAAAACAAAGTCTCACACTTCCGGTTTTCATAATTTACTACAAAGCAACAGTAATCAAAAGAGACTGGCATAAAGACAGCCATAGACCAGTGTTGTAGAATAGAGAGCCCAGGAATAAACTCTTGCATAGTCAAATGACTTTTGATAAGGGTACCAAAGGCCATTTAATGAGGAGAGTTTTTTCAATAAATGTTCCTAGGAAAACAGGATATCCATATGCAAAATAGTAAAGCTGAACCCTTACATAACGCTATATACAAAAATTAAGGTGGATCAAAAACCCACACACAAGAGCTAAAACTCTTAGAAGAAAACATAGGGGCATGTGTCATGAAATTAGATTTAGCAATGATTTCTTGGATGTAACAAAAGCACAAGCTACAACAGAAAAAGTAGACAAACTGGACTTCATCAAACTTAAAATCTTTTGCTCATTAAAGACACTATCACTAGTGAAAAGGCAACTGACAGAATGGGAGAATATATTTGCAAATTATATACCTGACAATGGATTAATATCTAATATATATAAAGAACTCCTATAACTCAACCTATTAAAAAACACAATTAGAAAATGGACAAAGGACATGAGTAGACAATGCTACAAAGAAGATATACAAATGGCCTATAATCACAAGAGGATGCTTGATATCACAGATCATTAGGAAAATGAAAATCAAGACCACAATGAGACAGCACTTCATACCCATTAGGATAACATCAAAACAAACCCAAAACAAAATAACAAGTGCTGGGGAAGGTGTGGAGAAATTTCAAACCTTTGGGGCATTACTATTGGGATTGCAAAATGTTATAGCCACTGTGGAAGCCACAGTATAGCAAATTCTCAAAAACTTAAACATGTAATTCTCATACAGCACTTTCACTTATATATAGAACCTATATATATAAAGAAAGGTTTGAATCCAGGGAACTCAGAAATATTTGCATTCCCATATTCATAGCAACATTTTCATAATAGCCAAGAAAGAACACAAATGTTCATAGACAGGAAAATGCATAAACAAAAGGTAATACACACACACACACACACAATAGACTACTATTCAGGCTTAAAAAGGAACAAAATTCTTATGAGCCTTGAATACATTACACTAAATGAAATAAGCCAGACACAAAAATACTAGCATGATTCCACTTACATGAGGTACTTAGTATAGGCAAATTTATAAAAACAAAGTAGAACGGTGATTGCTAAGGGTTGTGGCGGGGGGGGGTGAGGGAAGGGAAGATGAGGAGTCATTTAATGTGTACAGTTTTAGTTTGGGAAGATGGAAACTATGGAGGCAGATGTGATGGTTACACAATAATGTGAATGTATTTAATGCCACTGAATTGTACACTTTAAATGGCAAATTTTATGTTTTAAATATATATATATATATATATATATATATATTTTATCACAGTAAAAGAGTTACTTAATAAAATGTGAACTCAGGAAAAAGAATAAGTAATTGAACAAATAAAGCAAGTCCTAACAACATGGGTTGACCTATGGCCAAAATGTTGGTTCATGTTAAGTAAACTGTGGTATGATTCCACGTGCACAAAGGCCATAAATATGCAAAACAAGCATGCTCTTCAGAAATACACACATAAGATGGTTAAACACTCAAGAAGATGATTACCCAGGGAGTCAGGACAGTATAGTGTTACCTCAGGGGTCAAGGAGGGGGATACAATTTTGCAGGGACACAAAGGGGGCTTTTAAGGTCGTAACAGGTTTCTTAAGCAGTGGGTACATGGGTATTTACAATTACTCTTGGAAGTGTAATATGTTTCAATCTCCTCTGTAACCTTTCATAATTTTTTAAAAGGGAAAATGAATCCCACCACCAAAAATAAAATTTTTAAAAGTGAACCTTCCCCATGTTTTACTTCCCAGTTTATACTTTACTTTGGAGTAAAAATGGAAAATCTGGAATCACCCCAGTAATTACTTTTCAGTCTTCTCACTGAGGATTTTCTTTCTCAAATTAGAATCTATTCTGCTTTCTCTCTCAGAAATATAAATGCTTCCAACACTTTATTCTCCCAGATGTTTTAAGACTATGGACCTGAATCAGTCTACATTCTGACCGCCTGGTAACAACTTCTCATAAACATTCACTTGATATGAGTTAAATGTTCTTAGGAACTTGTCAGAAAATATTCAGAAGTAATATTTATATCTAGTAGCTTTTGTAGTGTATTTAAAAAGTTTTGATGTAAATGATTCCTATTCACTTCAAATTAACAATATCTAACCAATGAGGCTTGAGCTCATTCAGAGCCACCAATTCCAACAGAAGTTTTGAATCTCTAAAAATAAAACACACAGATAGCTATAATATTTCATCGAAATATATTTATCTAATATCTACAAAGTGTGAACAATTGGTCTTAAGAAAGCAGACAAAAGGCACAAAATTAGTATTACTACAGAGAAGCATTCATGCTACTGGATTTTATAAATATTTTCATTAGAGTGGCACAGTAAAAAATAAATTAATCATGGAGCCAAAAATCAAACACCTCATTTTTTCCTTGCTTTATATTCTAGTCATATCTTGACTTCATTTGTAAAGATTGAGGACTGAAATTCAACTGAAACCATGGACATTTGTCAGGTTTTATGTATGTTTCAATCACAGTGATTTTCTTGCAGTTTGGGTCAAACAAGAGCTGCACTTTAAAAAAAAACATTCCACAGGAAATTCTTTTCTCTTTCCCCAAACTACATACAAAATTGACGCCGTGGCTGTGCATGTTTGTATATGCATGCGTGTATTAAATTTCTAAAAGCCCTTTTTTAATCACGTAAGTAGTGAAGTCTCCATGTGATTTCTCTACTGTAAAAGCAGCAGCTTTTGAAAAACATGTATGACTAGCATGTTGAGCATGAAAAGATCTGGGGCAAGTAGATGGGAGGAAAATGCCAAGGTTCTCCCGGAGGCGCTCCGTCCTGGAAGGCTCTGACATCAATCTGTAACCGCTTCCTGCCCACCCTCCGCTCAGCAGCGAACAGCAGTTTCTCTTTCTTGAGTATAGAAAAATGAAATGTTGAAGAGGGGAGGGAAGGTGGGAATCACAACAGTCATTATGGAATGAGAGCCACCTATGCTTTACCAGGATTGAGCCGCTTTCTACCCCGTGGATGTCCACGAGGCTGTACCACTTCACCTCTGTTTCGATGGGAGTTGGCCATGTGAGAACACCCTGGTGAGTGCAAAACATTTTTGGCAAAGTGAAAAATAGAAAACTTCAAACCTTATTGATAAAAAGGAGCTCATAATGACCCACTTAAATCTTGTTAAGTGCCGTATTTACATGTAATGACACCTAGCAGACATGTACATGTAGTGCACGTGCGTGAACATACAGTGTGCCGAGAGCTCACACACAGACGTATGCACACACACATGCCCCAAATGGCTCTTGAATAAATTCAATCCAATGGTAGAATTAGGGGGTGCATTTTTCACAGTATGTAATTTCTCTCTCAAGTGCCATTTCTTGAATGTTATCAAGACGTCTCAGTGAATACCAGCAGAACCTTAATACTATTCCACTTGGATTCCTACAAAAACAGGGCTCTGAGAGCTCTGCACCTCCACCAGGTCAGTGTGCCTTCCAAAGGGGATTGAAGTACACCCAGCCATCACCCTGTAAGAGAAGGAAGGAGACATTACATGGAGGCTTCTCAGCAGGGAAACAGGAAAAACAAGATGGTCCCCAGCCTCTGCTAGGTTGGAAGCTGGGCACCACACAGAGCTCCATTAACGTGCTCACCGCTGCCACCAGCCTGTGTGTCTGTCTTGTTCCTGTTACCTCACAGCCATGCCAAGCTGGTGGGCTCACCCTCAGCCCAGCTGCTTTTTAAAGCTCATATTATCTTCACATCTTGGCATTTCAACAGGAAAAATCACAATATGACAAAAGAAGGGGGGCTTTGTTGATTTATGATTTACATCAAGGAACACTGGTTAGCCAAAAAAAGCTCTTTGAAACAGCAGGACAGAAGAAAAAAGAGGGTAGCTGGATGAACAGACAGTAGAAAAAGTAGGGGCCGCCCTGTGAGGAATTTGTGCAGACCAGTGACTGACAGCCACCAGTCTGGAGGGGAAGGCCCCACGAAGGCCCTGTCAGCGGGCCGCAGTCACAGACCATGCAGCACACACGGGAAATGACACCAAGCCACCAGCAGTGAGAAAGAGGCAAGACTCAGAGCAGTGTGCACAACTGGGTGCCGGGCCAGGGGACCCTGAGCGCTGACAATTCTGGTGTTGGGGTGGTTTGTACTCTCTACATATCCTCAGACCTTCTGTTAAGAACATACTGGCTTTTATTAAAACCAGGGGGAAGAACTGTATGGGTTATTTTATTGCTGTCATTTTGTTTTTAATGTGCAACTTTCCACAAAAGCCTGGCAAACTAGGTGTCTCAGAGGGACCAGATCCACCTCACAGAAGAATTCTTGAAGGATTTTTGTGATGGTTTTTATGTCAGTTTGACTGGCCATGGGGTGCCCAGATGAAACATTATTTCAGAGTGTGTTTCTGAGTTCATTATTCTGAGGGTGTTTCTGGATGAGATTAGCATTTGAACTGGTGGACTCAGTAAAATAGATTTCCCTCCTCATGTGAGTGAGCTTTGCCCAATCCTCTGAGATTCATCTTCTCCTACCCTTGGACTGGGATTTACACCATCGGCACCCCTGCATCTCAGGCCTTCATACGACCACCAGCTTCCCTGGGTCATCCAGCTTGCAAACAGCAGATCCTGAGGCTTTTCGGCCTCCATAATCTCACAAGCCAATTCCTCATAATAAATCTACATGTATTTACACCTATTGTTTCTGTTTCTCCGAGAACCCTCAGACAGCGTCGCCTCAACTGGGCAGGCCTCCAGAGTAGGCTCCCACTCAGAGTCTCTCAGGGCAGAGTCTCCCCATGCTGCTTCCTGTCTGAACCAGAAACCGACTTCAAAGTCTCCGTTCAACCCACAACCCTAGCTCCTGCCTCTGTTATCCCCAGAACAGTGGCTGTTTCCTGCTCTGACCGTAAGTCCACTTCAAGGTCGCTGGCTTACCCCGAAGACTAGCAGCCCCTCGGCCAAAGCCCAGACATATATCAATTGGCTCACAGTGTCTGAACTCTTTAGAATTCCTTGATGTTATGGGAATATCATATTTCTGGCTTCTAATAAAGAATTAGAGAGTCTATGATCACATGGAGGTAGGCAGCATCCACCCCCTTTAGATATGGATTCCTGGGTTGGCCCCAGTCCTCACCGGCCTGTTTCTTTTGATGCTGCCAGGCTCCTGAGGACCTGCCTTAAAAATTGTGGCTCCTACACTTTCATTATTTCCAACTCATTTCTCAGAATGCTTTCCAGTTGCTCCACAAACAACTTTAAAAAGCTTAGGGTCAAAAAATAAAAATAAAAATTTTAAAATTAAAAAAACCTAAGGGTCTCAACTGGGCACACGATGCCTTTCCCACTTGTCCCGTGGGTGGACAGTCATGTGGGTTTTATTTCTACTTTGCAATATCACCCTCCTGGATGAAGGCAGCATTTTAAGCACAGGACTTATGCTGACCTTTGCTGGCATGTCCATTAATTTGGCCCACAGGAGGCAAAGCTCTGAAAGGGTGGTTCTCCATCAGGAAGGTCCAGCCCACCCAACTGGAGGTGGGCTGTGAGGTGCTTCACAACTAATTTCTTACTAATGACAAAGTAGCAGGGGTTGTGGCTGTTTTCTTTTTGTTGTTGTTGTCTTTTAAGTAGGACAGCATCTGGACCCGCAATCCCATCCTTGCCATTCCTGGTGGCTGAGGGGCTTCTCTGAGGCAGGAGCCAGAGGAGAAGAGCCAGGTGCTCAGCTCCACCCACAGGACAGCCTGGCCCAAAGCTGGAGCCACTGCCAAGCTGCCCCAAACCTTCCCAGGACCTCCTGTGCCCCGTCCTCATTCACCAGAACTACTGCATTAGCTGGAACAAACCCCTCTGGCCCTCACTCAGGACAAGCAGCCAGCGACCGTGGCAGTTACCTCCTGGATAAAATACTTGGGCTGCCACGGTGTGCGGAGGTTCTCCCGCTTCTGTTCCTCCGCCCGCTGCTTCTCCTCCAGGCACCGCTTCTGCTCGGTGGCAGCGTCGATGTCCCCCAGCCGCAGGTGTTGCGTCACCTCCCGCCAGAGCTTCCTGGGGATGCATGAAAGACAGGAAGCAGTCAGGCCAGGGCAGCCAGCTTGAGGATAGCAGTCCTCGGCAAGGAGGGGCTGCCACAGGGAAGGGCATCTGAGGCCTCCAAGACCCCTAGAGGCAGGATTTGAACCCAGGGCTCCCAGGTTCCAAGTGTCCCCTTTTCCACTGTCCTGGGCAGCATGCCTCTCAGGCTCCAAGCATCCAGGGACTGAGTCTAAGCAGCAATACTACTACCTCTACAAACGACAATAACAGCAGACACGACACGGCGTGTGCAGTCATCTCTAAGCATGTTACTATATATCAGCTCAGCTAATAATCATCACCATGGCCCAGTGACATAGATGCTATATATCATCATCCCCATTTTAAAGAGGAAAAAATAAGACCCATTTAAGGTGAAGTGACTTGGCCAACATTAGCAAGCTGATAAATGTGAGCGATTCCCTCAGGGAACTGCAGGTCAGGATCAGACTGGGGTGGGCCGGCTCATGTGTCTCCTGCAGCATCTGCCGTCTCCCCACGTCCCTCTCTGCCTCCTCCACTCGCTGTGGAAGGTGGCCTCGGTGGGCTGCTGTCTGCTGGCCGCTCTCCCCTCCAGGAATGCCCAGGACCATCCCGACTCACACATACTCTGTTCTAGAGGGCAAGCCCCATGCACTTCCTCACTGAAATGCATCAGGAGCAGTCCAGCCAGGGTTCACGTGAAAGGAGCTATCAGATCCTGGGCGGTGAGCACTCCCTCCATGGCCCTGGGGGAATGATGCCTCTGCAGTGAGGGGGACTCACACCCGGGTCAGGGAGCACCCCCACAGCACAGTGCCCCGGGCCTGTCCGTGAGCGCCCCACGCAGCAGGAAACCTGGGGTGTCAGCACATCGGGCCCAGAAAGGGCAGACAGGGCTGCCAGCAGAGCAGGGGCAACAAGCAGCCCCTTCGGAAGGGGTCAGAACCCAGGTACCAGCAAGGGTCGAGCTCCTGCAGCAAGCTCAGCCTGCTCACTGGGCCCACCGAGTCCCCCGCAGAGACCCAGGAGCGATGGCCCCAAATTACAGCAGGAAGAACCTCTGGGAGGGGGAACAGCCAGGCCCCGCTGGCCTCCCAGCGCTCACCTTTTCAACTGCACCCTGACAGAAGGCTGGCTAACTAAAGTGAGGTGACGGAAGGACAGGGCCGGGGTCAGGTCCTCACCACTGCCCGCACCCGCCGCTCACAGCCAGGCATGGCACAGCCGGGCAGGGGTGCTCTCACGCGCAGGGGCTCCCGGGATAAATCACATCCTAAGTGGGTGGCCCCACAATCAGAAGGCAGAGACCCCAAGGACTGGAGAGGCAGTAGTGTGACAAGAACTGGCGCAGACACACACACACACATGGCAACCAACCAGGAGAGCCACCGAGGCTCCTCGTCCAGGGAAGGCTCCAACCTCAGGCTAAAGGGAAAAGCGCAAAGGTCACGAGCCTTCCGAGTGCAGAGGGTGGAGCAAAGCAAAGCAGAGAGGAAGCCACCAGGAGCCCTCTCTGAGGCCATGACACTATCCCGGCGAGTGGCCAAGGCAGGTGCGGCTGGCATTGCAGCGCCCTGAGGGTCTGGCCAAGGCAGGGTGCCTGCTCAAACCAACCCTGGGCAGCCCGGACAGATTTACAGAGTGGGCAGACAGTAAAATACCTTCACACTACCCCTAATGGGGCAGTGGTTCCCTTCGCAGGGGTCAGCTGGGGACCGGAGGCCTCCCCAGGAATGGCGCCACCATGAGGCCACCACACTTGGCCTAACGACTGGCCCCCCAGCCATGCAGATGGTCCCTCCTTCACCTGTGCAGGTAAGGCCTGCAGACCCAGCAAGGTGAGTGGGCTGTAATGCTCTGAGCAGCCAGGGAGCCCCTGGACCAGCCACTCCACCTCCCAGGGCTTTTCCTCTGTAGAGAATAAGGTGGACTGGGCTCAGTTTCCCTAGTCCTCTCCATGTTTCAGCAAAGTCTGCATATGCAAGACACAAAGAGGTATTACACCTTCTCTCTCACATGGGTACCAGACTCCATCCCCACTCAAGGCTGAGTTCTGAGTTCCCAGGAGCCCTCTAAGGCTGTGGCAGGAGACAGAGATCCATCCCCATCTCTCTCCTGTCGCAGCCTGTCCTCATCCAGCTACTAAAACCCAACAGGCAGGGTGGAAATGCCAACAGGCGAGAGGTCATGCCCTCCCTTTGGACACAGAGAAGGTTACTGAATAAACAGATCAACAAGAAAGCGCACTAACCCTACAGCAAAGCAAAGTTGCCGGAGATACGGAAGCCTTATGTTTATGAAGCTCAGTTACAATGTACCATTTAGACACACTGTTGTACCCCTACCTTGTTTCCACATAGTCAGCACCTTTTCCATTTGGCTACAAACTCTTCCTGTAATAATAAACCCTTTTATAGAATCACCTGTAATTTCACTTCAAGCTGTACATCATTAAAAAAGCAGCAAGCTTTTGGATAGAAGCAGGAATCAGAAAACATTTTCTGTAAAGGGCCAGACACTAAACATGTTGGCTTTGCAGGTCAACTACTTAACTGCCATCGTAGCAGGGACGCAGCTATAAACAGCATGTGAACAAATGGTCACACTGCATTCCCAGAAAACTTCATAAAAATCAGCCACAGGCTGGATTTTGGCCCATGGGAGCTATAGTTTCCTGACCTCCTGGATTAAAGAATAAAAGGCATATTCCAAGAAGATTCTGCTTCTGTGCCTGCGTAAAGATCACATCAAGTGGCTGCAGCCTATTCATATGAGAGTGCACATGCGAACTGAGCAGGGGCCCAGCATTTATTTAACTGTTTTCCTATCGTGGGACAGTTAGGTGGGTTCTCTTTCTTCTTTTTGTTTGTTTCATTTTCTTCTTTTAAAAAAAATACCCAAATTTTATATTTAAAACCTTTTCTGAATTTAAGAATTTTCCCTTAGAACAGATTCCCAGAAGTGGAACACAACGTTAAAGTGAATCCACGAACTTAAAGCTTCTGATCCGTGCAGCTGAACTGCACACATCCCCACTATGAGCACAGGGTAGACAGTGTCACTTTTATCACACCCTGCAGACATCAAATTTGTTTTTTAATTGTGTTGTCATCTGCTAAGGAAAAATGAAAGCCTCTCCTTGCTGCCCTGCATAGCTCTTTGGTTACAGGCAACTGTCTGTATTTAACTCAGCAATTAAGCAACAGACCAGCTGCTAAGTTGACAAACTCCTTGAGGACAGACATTAAAGTCGGCTGTGGACCATCATCACAGTCCACCCCGTAACTGTGGAAAAAGTAAACTGAAATCTGCAAAGGATCAATAATCTGAAGTGATAGAGGAAAATTCAAGTATCTAAAAAAAGGACAGCATGACTCCTGGATGCCACCATTCGCTGAGCTTGCGAAGGCTTCCTCTCTGCCCCGAGTCAAGTGCTGAGGACAGCGACACTGAGGGACTCCTGGTCTGGCTCCCACCTGGACTCCATGGGCCCCTGCTTCTCCAGAGGTCTGATCTTCTTCGGATACGCCGGCAGTGCGGTCGTGTCGATGACCCTGGTCTCCCCATTGCTGTAGGTGAATTCCAAGGTACCGTTCCACTCCCCGTGGGCTTTACAAACAATGGTGTTGCTTGGATTGTGCTTCACTTCTGCTGTGACCCTGACAGAGTGAAGGATTCAAATGAACACACTTTGCACAATTATAGAAACAGACTAACTTCAGAAGGTGGATTTGCATTTAGAGATTTCTTTGTGGAATGGCTGGCAGGAGGGATCATTCTTTGAAGTTTTGCTCAAAGATTAGCTATTAAAACAGGATCTAATATCCTTAAACAGAAAACGAAAGCATTGGTGGAAAAACTAGTGAGATATGAGAAATGTCTGGAGGTCAGTTAATAGTAATACAGCCGTGTTGATCTCTTAGTTTTGGTAAACACACAAAAGCTTACAGAAGATGTTTTTACTAGAGTTGAAATCAAGCAATTCAGCGGAAACGGAATCCACCCTTCCCCTCCTGCTGTGGCATTCAACAGCACTACATTTAGCCACCAAAAGGGTGCATGAGTCGAGGGGTAACTTTTCAATCCTTAAGTGAGTTGTCAGCCTGTAGACAGCTGCTCACAGTCCACCAGGGTCACACTGCAAAGGGGTAGGGGTGGGGGTGGGGACGCACATCCCAGCAACTGCATGTTCCTCTGAGCCAAGGCTGAGCAAAATTGAGACTCTCAGCCTTGCATGAACACTGTCCCACTCACAGCAGCCACTCCAAGGGACCACCTGGCCTCACAAGGGTCTTTGTGCGGCCTCCCGCTTCTCCTGCCGGGCCTGAGGTCTCTCGCTCTGGGTGAACACAGACCCACTCTCTGTCTCCACCCTGACACTGGCCGCAGACCGAGTAGCATGGCAAGAACAGGGAAGCCTGCTCCAAAGCAGCCCAGTGTGGGAGCAAAGCTCCCCTCTTTCTAATGGCCAGCTTAGGCTGGATGTAGGGTTTTCAAACATAGGCGTGGAAGCTTTCTCCCCGAGCCTGAACACAGCCCCGGTTCCTAGGTGGGGAGGCAATGGCCCACGGGCGGCACCAGGGACCTTCCAGGCCATACACAGGGGAAGGCGCTCATGGTGTGCTGGTGAGGGGCGAACTGGCTCTTCAGAAGGGAAGCAGCAGCTCGTAGCCCTCGCTGATTCCTGCGGTGCCCCAGTACCAGCCAGGATTTCAGGCTCCCAACATGGGGGAGGGACATGGGGCTGGTGGGAAGGGCTCCAAATGGCCACTTCCCCAGTGACCCGCTGGCACCCTCAGGTGAATGCCATACAGAAAAACACGTTCTCAGAACGGGGCAAAGAAGGGAACGTGCTCACACAGTGATCTGCTCCAGGGGAGCAGCTCTGATAAATGGAGCAGTAAGAACAACTGATGGCTTCCCTCAAATGGCAGAGGTCTCCTGAAATTTCTTAGGACCCGGCTTCCCCAGCTTCCAAAGGACATGGCTCTACCCTCACAGATGATACAGGATTCGGGATATTTAATGAAGCCAACTTGGCCCAGAATAGAGAGGTGTCAGGCAGCGCCTGAGCCCACAGGTCCAGCTGCTCCATGCGACGGCCTCGGAAGGCTAAGTTTACCACAACAAACGGAAGCGCCTTTCACTCTCTGGTGCGTGTTCTGTGAACACATCCCGAAGGGTTTCACTGTGAGTGTAGACAGACATGAGGGGGCCAAGAGGCACCCCTTCTGACCAAGGTCAGTTAGCTTTATCTCGATTTTCAACTCATCCCATGGCTGGACCCAACCTTCTAGTGGAGAAAAGACAGTCGGGGCCTCCTGATCAGACACGGATGGTGCCTCCCTGGCCGCCTCCTACCTGTGGACTTTCCCTCCATAAAAAGGCTTCGTGTGGAATGTCACCGTTGCTGTGTACCCCGTCTTGGCACAGGCGACGCTGACTTTTCCTCCAAGCTCCACCCACGGGACGGTGAGAATGGAGCGAGCGTAGGCACTCGGCAGGGTGAACACGTACTCCTCCCCGTGTTCCAGGAGCCTCAGCACACCTCCAGGGAGAGAGGAGTAGGGTTAGGCGCACAGACACGAGAAAGGGCCACTGGGGGTCAAGAGACACGAGGATGAGGAACCAAACAGCCTCCGGCAATGGATGTCCCATCTCCTTGCCCTGCACAGGTCAGCCGTTCGCTGGCCATGGATTTACCGACTATGTGGCTCTACTCTGTGCAAGGCACTGAGAATGACCACAGTGACCAAAACAGGTCCACTTTCTGCCCTCAAGGAGCAGAGAAAGGTGGTCAATAATTAATTACCAGGCAAATGAAAATTTGTAACTGTGACAAAGGTGGGAGGGAGAGGAACCATACAGGCTTCCAACAGGAGTCAACCTAGAAATAGAAATTTCCCTAAGGAAGAGATGCTTGAGCTGGGTAAGAGCTGAGTAGGTACAGGGGGATGGAAAAGCATTCCAGGAAGGGGAAGAGCATGTACAAAGGCCCTGTGGTGAGCACGCAGGGGCTGAGCAGAGGGCCCATCTGCACTGTAGACAGGGCAGTAGTGTGGGCAGACGTGGAGACTGGCCTGGTAAGCAGGGACCAGACCCTGTCTTTTAAACTTTGACACAGTGTATGTTAAGAGTTTTGCCTTTATCCTGAGAGCAGCAGAGATGACCCCAATGGTTCTCATGAGGTCAGAGAAATCAGACTGTACAACTGCCATCAGCAACCTGCGGGCGACATCTGTCACGAGTGGGAGCTCAACACTCACAGCCCACTTACCTGCCCATCAGGGGTTCTCCAACCTAGGATCCAAGCATTAGGCCTGGAGAGGTACTAATCCTCTGCAAACAATGTGAAAGTATAGGGTTTAAGGGCCACAGTTTTCATCAAATTCTCAAAGGTTAATGTGATCACGCCCAAAATGCCCCAGCCCTCAGGGCTGCTGTGTGGTTTGTCCACTGCACACAGGTGCCCGCCAAGGGCTGAAAGCCAGCTCTTGCTGGGGCTTATCTGGCTGGACACCGCAGGACTGCCTCGGTGTCAAGAGGCAGCATTTCCCTTTACCAGAGGTTCATCCGGGCTGTCAAGGCCCTGAGAAATGGACTGAGGGCTGAGGTTTGTTCCATCTAAGGCACCTTTTCAGCACCCCTTTCTGGCACTGGCACTCAGCTCCCTGTCTGAATGCCCTCATGCACTTCTCCGGCTCATTCCCAGCCCGGCAGTTATCAAGGGTACAGTGAACCTTGGGAAGGAACGTTCTGTCTCACCAGACACAGGAGACCAGAGGTGGTCAGTGCTGTCCCCTCCCTGGGCCCCTGGCGCTCCCCTGAACAGAGTGAGGATGGGGTCACTGGTACAACATGGCACTTTCTGGCTGTCACACACTCCTGGAGGCTTCACCACCTCCTTGAAGCTTCACGACTACTCTATGTGACAATAATTATTATCCTTTTAAAATAAGGATAAGGAAACTGAAATTCAGATTAAGTAACCTGGCTGGTCAGCGTCTCTCTTAGGCTAGCAGGCATCTCAATCAAGTAGAGCTAGAATTTGCCAGCAGAGAGGGTGTGTGTGTGTGTGTCTGTATGTGTGTGTCTGTGTGTGTGTGTCTGTGTGTGTGTCTGTGTGTGTGTGTCTGTGTGTGTCTGTGTCTGTCTGTCTGTGTCTGTCTGGCTGGCTGGCTGAGTTTCTAAAGTCATTAAGAAGATGTATCCAACTGTAATTCCATTTACCCTTGACAGTTCCTTTAGTGAGACCATGTGCTACAGTCCACGGGCCCACGCCAGGCTTGTCTGGAAGCAGCAAGCCCACTGTCGGAGCTACTCACCTGCTCACGTGTGCTCAGGGGCTTGGCCTCCCCCAGGGTGGAGGGACGCTCACATACGTGGGCACCTGCAAGAGCTGAGCCCACCAGGGAAAAGCACAGGTGTGGGCCACACACATCCCGTGGGCAGGACTGGAGGGCAGATGCTACAGCAGCATTGAGAGCTCCCTCCCCCAGGCCAGGAGTGTAACTGAATGTGTGTGATGGGAATGCCCGGGCAGCACAGCTCCACAAACAGGCCTCACCCGGGCCCCCCGACAGGCCACAGAAGCCCCTCCTGAAGGCCAAGCACCACGCAGCCAAATGCTCCCGTCTGACACCCATCCCCCCCACCCCAGGAGCCCGAGGCCTCGGCGCAGGGCACTGGAGGACAGCGGCCTTGGGGATCTCAGCCCTTGCGGCTTCTGCCCAGGACCCTGGTGTGAGAACTGCTGTTTGATATACTCTCGGTTTCAAAGGCCACTTTGTGCCTGACTTCCTCCTGTAGGGCTGCGTGAGAAGACAGCCCAAAGCAGGTGGCAAACTGCCAAACACAGGCATGGCACTGGCAGTCAAGAACCAGAGCGAACAGCGAAGAGGGTGAGAGGGCGACTAAAACCTCGCATTTCCCAGTTCTCCCCACAAGCCCGTGGTCCTCCTGCGGCAGTCGCATTCCCAGAACCCCAGAGCCGGTGGCAGCCGGAGAGGCCCCTGGACCCCAGAGGGGAGACCCCTGGACCCCAGAGGGGAGGCTCCAGCCCAAGGCAGCCAGCCCAGGGATGAAGCCCCTGCCCTCCGTGCTAACAGCCCCCGGGGCACAACCCTCCTGGGTGGCCAGTGGGCCTCCGGCAGCACTGCCTTGCCCCCAAGCTCCCGCAGCAGGCCCTTCCAGTCTAGGGGGCAGTGCCCAGGACTCTCGCCCACACGCCCACCTGGCCGGCAGCCTCTCCTCAGAACAGGACCATACACCCACCAGCCCGCATGCCACATCCACCTGGCCTCACTGACAAACAGCCCTCGTGAGGTACGACTGTCTGACCAGCACGTTCTCTACAACACAGTCACATGGAGAACTTGCCATTTTTGTCAAGACCCCGGACGAGGATCTTGGAGGATCACTCCCAGTCCTCTGTCACCCCCCCAGCCTTCTCTGAGCCTCAGTTTCCTCAACTGAGACACGGAGCTGTGGAGTCTGTACCTCAGAGGAAATGAGGGAGAGAGGACGCCTCTGCAGCTCACCCAGAGCGGACGTGCCAGGGTCCTGAGGTCGGATCCCTGCTCCCCCTCCTCCTCTAAAGCAGTGCCCTGATGGGTGAGTTCTTAGTGGTGGCATTTCCTTTTGGAAATAAAGAAGAAATCTCAAAGTCTGGCGGTGGCCTGTGCCCATGGGGGATGCAGAGGTACCCACACCCTCACCTTTAGAAAAATATCCTCCAAACCAAGGTGAATCTCCCTCGTGTACACAGAAATCAGTGGGCCCCAATGCCCAGCTTCTCTGAAGTGCTAGCAAGACCACACTCCTCTGGCTCTTCTCTGAAACTCCATCCGTGTTTGCTTACTTGTTAAGGTACCCAAAGTATGTCTTCTTCTCAGCTTCTCAGGACTAACTCTATTTTTTCAGGGTTGCCTTAAAAAAAACAATGTCCCTGATATGAATAAAAGACTACATTAAAGCTTGACTTACAAACAGGACCACAAACGAAAGTTCCTCCTTAATTAGCCTAGGAGCCGAAAGAGGCTGAAAAATGCTAAAGAGTCACTCCTTCCAGGCCAAGGTTTGCGCTCCAGCTGGGAGATGCTCCTTTTAAACCCCACATACTGATTTTACAATAAACACAAGGCAAAGCATTAAGATTTTCAAACTGATACATTTAAAATAATTTTGCACCCACTCTGAGGAACCAAAATATTCCAGTAGGTGGTAAGCCGTTTAGTCTGGAAAGCACGGATCACAGGAAGTTAACTCTGGGGAACTGGCCTGCAGGCCCCGCCAGCAAGGGCCTTCGTAAGCACCAAGCCAAGGTGTCACTTATACTGACAGCCAAAGCAGGTGGAACCATCTTTCCCCAGAGACTCGGCTAAGTAGCTGGGTCCCCTGGGCACCTGTGCCCCCGGGGCAACGGGCTGCAGGAGCAGGCGAGGGGCCCGGCGCCCAGGCAGTGCAGGTGGGTGCGAGCGGAGGGCTTTTTGCCACCTCCTGGAGGGCAGCGGGGATGGCTGAACAGTGTCTCAATTAGGGGCTGTCAGTGCCGGAGCCTGAGGACCCACCGTGGGGGTGGGGGTGGGAGCAGCCCCTAGGCTGAATTCAAGGCAGAATGAAGCCCTGTGTAATGGCACTTTATTGCAGCCAAATAGGCCACAGCCTAGAGGCAATGCTCAAAGGTAAGCCCCTGTATTTACAGACAAAACTTCAAGTGGACCCACCTAATTTTTAAAATGAGGGGCTGGAAAAAAAATGTTACTTGAAACCCAAGCAACATGTTCACAGAATCCAAGTGAGAAGAGAAACATCCCGCCTCCCACTAGTCCACCCCAAGGGAGCTCTGAGCACAGCGGCCAGAACCATCTGCTTTGAAGTTTGGGGGGTCTTAGAAGTATTTTATATGGAAAATAGAATCATGTGTGTTACAGAGTGCACATTTAATTAGCATGAAAGAAAGGGTGAGGTAGCTACGGGAAAGACAGGCAAACCGAGGGCCTGAGGAGGAGCAGCCCAGGGTTCCTGGCCGTTTTCAAGCCATCCCCAGCCGCGACGCCCGTGTCCAGGGCGTGGCTGTGCAGAGTCTCTCCCCCGGATTTTCCTTTCTGATTTCAGTACCCTACTGAGAATTCTAAGAATTTTCAAGGAGGTAGAAACAGTGAGAGTAGCACCTTCTAACTCTGCCTGAGGGACGGCTGCAGCTGTGGGCCTCGGACAGCGTGTTACATGTT
This sequence comes from Manis pentadactyla, assembly GCF_030020395.1. Lineage (NCBI taxonomy): Eukaryota > Metazoa > Chordata > Mammalia > Pholidota > Manidae > Manis > Manis pentadactyla. The sequence continues at coordinate 37,184,540 of NC_080032.1, read as the reverse complement.
CCGTGGCTTGTGTGTTATATGGTCCCCCACCCACTGCGGCAAGAGCCCCCTGCGGTATCCCAGGAGCCCTGGGCTGTGCACAGTGAGTTAAGGCCCTGGTCGCTAACCACGGGTGTTGGGATCGGGAGAGCAAAGACCCCAAAGCATCAGAGGCTGACCCCAGGGAGACACGACACTCAGCAACTGTCAAGGAGAGAGTAAGGGTGTCAGCTCACCTCTGGGGTGGGGTGGGGAGGTGGGCAGGGGTAGGACGACCCCCACTCTCAAGTACAGCTCCAGAGGAGGTGAGTGAAGGGAGGCCAGGGGTTCTACAGGCCTGGGGAAGGAGCCCGGGGGTGGGGAAGTGGAAGGCTGGAGGCACCAGAGGACTGGCAGGGCGGATGGGGGCCCAGACCCAGATGGAGGGGCAGGAGCAGACTGTGTGGGAGGAAGGGCTGGCATCCGCACAGCCACTCGGGCAGCGTGCTCACACGTCGCCTCCTCACCAGAGCCCCCTGGCTGTAGGTGGCTGGGGCAGCGCAGCCGCTATTTGACAAGAAAAGGCAGCACCCAGAGGCTGGGAAGAGATGGAGTCTCTCTGGTATCACCAGAATTCCCTAACTCACCACTTCTGCAAATCATTGGCCTTATGGGAAACTGCCACATATTCATCTGAAGTCTGGCACCCTGCCCAGGGGCCCAGAGTCTGGGAGGTACCCCCCATAAACTAATTTGAGGACCTGCCGTTTCTCATGCCTTGACAGTGGCAGCAGGCACTTCTGCAGAGGGGGGGCGGAAATTCCCAGAAAGGAATCTGAATAAACATTTACTGAGGCTGGAAAGTACATCTGGTCTTATCAGAAGACGTTATATTCACCAAGCACGTATGAGGGCTAATCACAGCTTTAAGGGGTGTGTGTAGCAGGGAGAAGAGAAAAGAAACAACTTGTCTACCTGCTTCCAGCTTTGCACCTGGGCCCTCCCTGCCCACCGTCACCCTCTCCTTCACAGGGGCCAGGGGTACGCTGCTAAAATCGTGCGCACGCTCCACGCACTGCTCTCTCCTTCAGAGTAAAAGCCCAAGTCCCTCCAGGCCCCTCCAACCAGCCCCCCTGGTCCAGCACCTCCTCTCTTGGCCTCGTCTCCTCTGCTCCAGCCTCACTGGCCTCTGTGATGTTCTCAGAGCAGCCCAACCACAGGTCCCAACTCAGGGCATTTGGGACCCTGTCCTTTCTGCTTGCACACCCCTTCTTAAGCATCCACATGGCGCATCTTTTCCTCCTTCAAGCCTGCCCATTAAATATCAAAATGTCCCTCCACCCAGCACCCCAGTTTCTAGTGGCCTCTCCTGCACATTAGCACCAGAAATCATCTATGGCACTGCAGATCTCCCACACACGCCCTGTTTTCTGTGTGTTTCGCCCATTAGAAATCAGCTCCCCCAGGGCAGTATTTCTGTCTGTCCTGTCACTGCTGTGCACCTGGCACCAAGATCGGTGCTGTTCATTCTACAAATGAATGGATGAACAATAAATGAGCAAGGAAACCCACGGGGTTATCTGAGCCAGCCCCAGATCCGTGCAGGAAGTAGACACACTTAGAAGTGTCTCTATAGAGTGTGCAGGGAATCTTCAACTCCCATGGGGTGTAGGTGTGAACAGCCTCAAAGCTCTGCCCTCTCTAGCAAACCAGCAGATTTCATGGTCAAATATTATTATGTGGGAAATTTAGAATAAATAATAAAAATTGAATCTCCTGAACAACAATTTTGGTTTTAAATAAGGGGGGAAACTTAACCAATACAAACCTCGGGGCAGTAGGTGGGCCTTTGGCAGCCCACAGAAACACAGCCTGGTAAGTCAAGATCAGGATCAATGGCACTCCCACTTCTTATTACAAACCCACCTCCACAAATCAGCACAAACACAAACCTCCCACACGGGTCCTCAGCAACCCTCTTCCTCGCATTATTCTCCCTGAATTCAGCAATAAGAGCTACCCGAGGTGTTCAAACCCTAGCTCTCTGCTCAGGGCGCTCCAGGAGTCCCGGGCCTGGGCGAGGGCAAGCTTGTAGGAACCTGCCATAGGGCTTTAAGCTGAACGGGCAGCTCTGAACCCTGTTGCAAGCTCGGGGGAGAAGAAAGAGTTGAAGGCAGAAGGGGTCCCTGGGATCCGAACAGAGCTGGTTCCTGTAGGAAATCCCCAAGCCCATACCTCTACCCGTCACCATCCGTAAGCACGTTTGTCTTCTCAGCTTCAGGACACAGGCTTCAGCAGCCCTGCCTATGCCCCTAAAGGGACCCTGAAGTCCTCTGGCCAGCTGCCACCTTACCTGGTCCTCCACCTGCTGCTCACTCCACCCCCCCTATATTCCTGGGCTTGTGGCCTCCTGTGATCCCCAGATCCTCTCCAATTCTGATTTTTCATCCACAGGTCAGAGATGAGTTGATGACAGATGGTCCCTGCCTCACAGAGAGGCCAGCACCTTCCTGCAGCCCTCCTCACTGGGCTGGGGTGGGGCAGGAGCCGGGGGTGTGGGTCGGGGGGTGCATGTGCCGCCAGGCATCAGCATGTGCCCTGGGAAGTTGGTCTGTCTCTCAGGCCCCTCTTCTGTAAAGCGAGCAGCAGCTGGACTCATCACCAGTCTGCTAAGCATTTTGAAGCAACTGAACACTTTTGGAAATGAGACTCTTACAGGGAGGTCCGACAGGTAAACAGGTAAGGGTGGAGATGCTCAGGCCAGAGAGCAGCTGTGGGGGAGCAGGAGCCCCTTGGCTCCTCCCTTCTGCCATCCCGTGGCCTGAACCCCTCTACAGGGCCCCAGGATTCTCTATGGCACATCTGGAAACCCAGGGATCTGAGAAATGGATAGAGGCTCTTTTACCTACAAGATTCCACGGTCCTGTCATGACTGGTAACAACCCCCTAAGAAGAAAGCCCACTTCTGACACCGCTCTCCCTTTACAACAGCCATCAAAGCTGGACAAACATCCTGGATTAGGATTTTCCTGAAATGGTTGCAATGTTGCACTCCCACAAGAGAGCACATAAGGGGGAAATAATATTCGTTATTGGTGTGATTGATTTAAAGAGGAAGGAATGTGTTCATCCTTCCCTCAACATTAACAACTCATCCCCATCTGAATCATGGAGAAAGCCTACGCCTCCATGGCCCAAGGTCATCCTGGTGAAAACTAAGTCCCTGGCCTCCTTCACAAACTGAAGACTCTCCCTTCACTGAATTTCTTGACCTGACTGACCCTTGAGAGGAAAATGCAATCAGTGTAGCCTCAGTTGGCTAAATATTGAGCCTGGGTGTACAGAAGATTCCCAAGAATGACCGACATTGATGCTGGGCTCATCTGTGCACTTTCTGGAGTTCAGCTGATGGCCCTCTCACCTGCTTGAAATCCTTCCTCCCCTTGGCTTGCAGGGAGCTCCTTCTCCGGCTGCCTCTCCGTCTCTGGCCACTCCTGGTCGGGCTCCTTGCCTGCGCACCTCTTAATACTGGAGGGCTGCAGGGATCGGTGCTCAGCGGACCCTCCCCACAGACCTCCAGCCTGCAAATACAACTGTCTACCCCAGCACCCCACTTGGACATCTAAACGTAACACAGCCCGGCTGAGCTCCCACACTCCCCCTCCAAACCGGGTCTCCCTCCTCCAGCCCCCAGTGCCCCTCATCTCAGTGAATGGCTGCTCCATTCCTCTACTTGCTCAACTCAAAGCCTTGGCATCACCCTTCTCTCACACCCCACATCTGATCTAGACGGAAATGCTCTCGGCTCTGCTTCAGAGTACACCCCAACTCTTGCCACGTTTTCCCTCCTCCACTGTTTCCAGCCTGGTCAAGCCACCATCATCTCTTGCCTGGATTCTTATCATCTCCTAACTGGTCTTCCTGCATCTACCTTTACCCCTCTTATGGTGTTTTCAGCCAGCAGCTGGAACAACCTCACTAAACTGCACGTCAGATCCTGGTACTCCTGGCTGACACCTTCAACAGCCTCACAGCTCCCTCAGCTGAAAGCCGACATCCCCAGCAACGCCCTGGAGTCCCTACGTGACATGGCCACAGTCACCTCCCTGACCTCACCTCCACTGCTCCTCACCTGGCTCACCTGGCTCCAGCCACACGGGCTTCCTGTCTTCCACCAACATGCCAGGGACCACCCTGCCCCCAGGGCTCTGGCTTGCTCTTTCTGCCATATACATTCTTCCCCTGATCAACATGGCTTTTCCTTCATTACCCTGTTCGGGCCTTTGCCCAAATGTCACTGCCTCGGTGAGGTCCTCCCAGCCCCATCCCATGCCAAAGCCCCACTGCCTGCTCCCCAACACTGCCAGGTGTCTCCCCGCTTTGTAGTTTGACACCCAGCACAACTGTATTTCCCTGGTACAATACAAGTGGAACAGAAGCTTCACAAGGACAGAGATTTTTTGTCCGCTTTGCTCATACAAGTATCCACAGCTCCTGAGACAATGTCTGGCATCTAGCAGATACTCAATAAAAATGTGCTAAGTGAATGAAAGCTTTTCTTATTTCTCAGGGGTTAGAAGGGCTTCCAAGGAGCCATGTATTCCCTGGAATGGAAAGCCAGATTTTGTGTTGGATTTTTTTTTTCTGGGAATAGAGTCTATATAGCTTTAGAGTCTCAAGGGGATTTGGGACTGAAAAGACGTGGAGGAACTACTAACTGGACGCATGAATTCAACAAGGATATTACAGGTTTCTTTAAATGATGAATAAACTTCATTCATAGCTATCTGCTAAAATAGGAAAGTGAAATAAATCCACGAGTGGTATGATTACAGTGTTCTTGGCTCAGCATCTCTAGCACAGTCCAGAGATTTGCCTTGGGAATTTTTATGAGATTCTGAATAGGCAGCACTATCATCCACACTGTCTGTGAGCCAGGACACTGGTGAGAATGAATAAAAATGTGTTTTCACAGATTTGGAGCAAACGCTAATATTCACACACAGCTGAAAATAAAAGTGCGTAAGGAGGCCCACCACACGCAGAGCATGTGAAGAGCCAGGCAAGCAGCTGGCTAGGCAAACAGATGCACCCAGTCAGTCCATCACCTTGGCCCTCTGGAAAATACGCAGGACCTGGTCCCAAAATAATAAAACCAGTCCCTCTTTCCCACCACTCACCCATTTACCTCCAATTCCAAAACCGAATCAAAACAAACAGCTCCACACACAAACGCACTGATCGTTGCATCAGGTATACAAACATCACTGTGAGGGCCAAGCTCCATTGCTTACCTTCCCCAATCATAGAGACCCCAACGGACATGCCCATGAACTTGCTTTTGGTCCATATGTGAGTGTTGATGCACAGTCTCTTCTCCTTGCACTCACAGTAGAAGCAGGAGATGGGAGGGTGATGGGACACCTGCTCAGCCACAAACCTTAGTTTGTAGCTTTTAGAAGAGTCATCAGCCATCGGGGGTTCATGGCCGGTGGGAGAGTGGGGAGCAGTCCTCTTTGGCTTGACCCTGTCCTGGGGAACCTCCCAGGAGCAGTGGAACGTTTCCCCGATGATGGGGTTGTAGGGCTTCTTGGCCAAGGCCCCCTTGCGGCCCTCCTGGAAGGCTGTGAGATAATATTCCACAAAGCAAATGACTCTGTCCTCCGGTGTGGCACCGGCCGCGATGGCCAGCAGGAGGTCAGGGTGCGCCATGAAGTCGGCATACATCTCCAGCAAGGATCGCTTCTCCAGAATGAAAGTGGGAAGCACCACCTGCATCCAGAAGGAGACAGTCAGACAGGAAACCCTATGATCATACGCGGACAATGCAAAGGTAAAAATCAGGCTGCCAGCACCTCAAGCAAACACACGATGGCTGGAGCCAGGATGTTTTCTTAGAGATGTGAAGATAACAGCTTGGGAGGGCTAGCTCATATTCCCAGACACTGGGCACAACCAAGAGGGATGCACGGTGGGTTCCCACAAACATCGGAAGTGGGGTTGGCTGGTGTCACATCACAAGGGGTCCGGGCCAACCAGGACCCACCACCACCCCCAGGAGCGTCTCTTTGGAGGTCTCTGCTGAAGAGCCCTGTGTAAACCCTAATGTGATCAGTGCGGGGGCGGGCGGGAGGGGCCCCTGGCCTGGGTCGGCAGGAGGCAAGGCCAACTAGCAGGCCAGGGTCCACAGACCTGCCACGGAGGAGGGGGCCGTTTGTGCAGGTGCCTCGCAAGACTGGGCTGGAAGAAATGAACAGAGGTTACAGAGACGCAGGGAGGCACTTCACTCAGAATCCCTGGGTAAATGGACCCGCAGAGGGTCTCCCCTGGGTCTGTCACTGGCCTTGTTACTGAAGATAAGAAATCTGAATGGCTCTGTCAGGGACAAGAAAGAGAGACTCCTTACTGACCCACAGTGAATCTGTGGCCTCTCGGGTGCCATACATCTCCAGATGCCTGTAACCCCACAGTGAGGTCACTTAAAGCAAATAAAAGACCCTCTGAAACTGGCTGGAAAACAAGCAAATTATTATTACTGACACATGAAGGAAGTGCCCGTTTCCCACTGCTCTACAGCGACCCTAAAGTGACTTAGTTAAGGGTGTAAACATTCCACCCACTAGACAGCAAAACTCGGCTTGCTGTGACCTGGACCATCTCACGCTGCTCTTCCTTACATGGAGGCACGTGAGTCAAAGCAGGAGGGCGGCCTTGGTCTGCTGGCTCCTCCTCGACTCCCTCGGAGTAAGGGAAGAGGGGCACCCCAGTTCCAGGGAACTGGCTCCTTCCTTACTGGGCCAGCCACCCTCCTTCAGAGGGCCCAACTCCCAGGAGAGCACCGCAGAGGTGGAGGACCGGCACACACGGCAGCAGCCTGCCTCCAATCTGCTTGCTCAGCCCCTTCCTTGCAAAGGATGTAGATGCAATGGAAGAGAGACATCCCGACAGAAAGGGACAGACAGACAGGCAGACCTCAGATCAGCAGAGCACTGAGATTTCAGAGGAACTGGAGGAAGCCCAGCCCACTGGAGAGGCGAGGGTGGTATCTTTCTTAATGCTTTTCTATCTTTCATTTAAAAACTGTGTCAGAGGATTATGTTAAGCGAAAAAGCAGCCAAAGATAAGGTTAAACATGTAACACAATCATAAAAAGAACACAGATGTTAACATGTGCCTCTTAGTGATAGAACTGAGTGATTGTTACATTTTTTTCTGAGTATCTCTTTTTTTTTTTGCTTTTCTAATATATTGGAAGAATAAACAATATTTAGAAGACAAAATTGGGAATGTGGCTGCCCAAGGATCTGAGCTGGCCAAGCAAAAGCATATCCTAGTTCAGAACGGCCTTCCAGTGCCTCTGTTATTACTTCCCACTTCTCTTTGCGGGGACAGGTCACCATTTAACAGCCCCTGCTGTGCCCTCTGGGGTCTGCTCCTCCCATGAGGCTCACAGCCAGGTGGCTGCCTTCTCCCTGGTCTCCCACCCCACGGGTGGCTGGTGGCAGAGTAAAGAGGGGAGAAGAGAGAAGCCCCAGGCGCTGGCCACCTCCCCTGCTGCACCCCAGGGACTCCCCTAGGTGGGCTGGGCAGGTGGCCTGCAGGTGTGGGCAGCTGTGGAACCACCCCAGCAAGGAGGCCTAATCCAAAGGTCCTAACAGCTGGTCCCTCCCCAAACCACTCCATTTCCGCTCTCCCTTCCAGGGGGCGAGCCAGGGCAGGGGAAGGGCAGAACAGCTGAGGGTGGTCAGCCAGCAGGAGGTGTCCCGTGACCCTGACTCGCACCTGAACCCCACCCCGTGGCCCTGGCAACAACCGTGCCTCAGGACAAGAAGCGTCATGTCAATCCACGGTTGAGGCTATGCGGAGAGAACCGGCTACCACATTTTCTTTGGATATGGGCAACATATGTCCCAAGTATGAACTTTGGGAAAGGGCAACAATTTAAGGCATTTCTCCTACCCTAGCATTTCCAAACTCAGAAGCTAAAGAATTAAAACAAAATAAACAGGAAAAAGTTCCCCACTCACAACTCCAAATCATTGAACATCTGAACCAAAGGGGACCTTCAAGGTGATGGGCTTCAATGCCCTGGTCTCACAGGGGAGGAGGCAGAGACTGGGGGGTGAGAGGGGGCCAGGCCTAGGCTAGGAGCATGCAGGGGACCTCGGGGCCCCCGGACGCCACCCCAAACTCCTCACCATTGCTCCTGATGCATCATGATCACCTGCTCCTGGCCAATGAGAACATTTCTTTCCCTCAGTGGACCAGGGAAACAAGAGTCCACTGGACAGGAGACCTGGGTGGGCTGGGCCCCCAGCCACTGTCACTGATAGTGAGTGGGGGCAGGAAGTGGCCCAGAGAAAAGGGTGGGGCATGAGCCCCACCTTCCAGGCCTTTCTACTAATCCCAGAATGACAAGGCAATCCCACAGTCCTAACACTATTGTTAAAATTACCCATAGGAGGGGCCCCACCAGCAGTTCAGGGACACGCACAGCACCCTCTCCCTGGAAAAGCAGACCTGCCACTTTCTGCCAGGCCTCCCGCACTGCTCCTCCAACCAGCCTCCTCTTTCTAACATCTCTGAAAGAGATAAAGCAAGCCCAATCTGGCCCCACCCCACTCTAATCTCCCGGTGTCCCTCCCTTTCTGCCTGCAGTCTCCCCACAGGTACCCCCACCATGCATCCTTTTCCTGGCCTCTCCTGCCTAATCTAAGTGAGAGACAGCCACTCGGCTCTGGGTCACCCCCTCCACGGGGGCTTCTTTGGGGGCACCTGCTCCCCTTCTCCTCACCCTCACCCATGTCTCCACAGCGGCATCTCCACTGCCTTCTTTGCTCTTACCAATGCTGTAAGGTGCATTATGGGACAATTTGGAAAATTTTTACTATCAGCTGTATATGAAATGGTATAGCATCAAAGTTAAATTTCCCAAGTGTGACACATGCATCGTGTAGAATGTGCTTGTTGTTAGGAGAGCCCCACTGATGGGTGAAGGTGAGAACCGCCGTATCTTCAATGTACTCTGACATGGTTCACCAAAAAATAAACACATGCAAGTGTCCATGTAAGGCTGCAGAGGGCAGAGAGGGAGGCAGAAGAGACAGAGAGAGGCAGTGGAGGAGAGAGGGAAGAAGGGAGAAGAAATTAAAGGTGGCAAAATGTTAGCAACTGGCCAACAAAATGAAGGATGGGTGAGGTTCATTCACATGCTATCCTTGCAACTCTACTGTAGACTGGAAAAGGTACAACATAAAGCATTGGAGGAAAAAGTAAAAAGGCTCAAATAGGGATATAATACCTGAAAGCTTATCAATTTTCAAAGACATATCTCCCAAAATTAGAGTCAAGTAATGTGGTCTCACACATAATGGGCAGAACAAGTTCAAGCCTCTGCGTGTATTTGAGAATGACGCTGTGGCTTTATCAGAGCTTTATTATCTCTGCCAGTAGAATGCTGGCAGAGACAGAGGAGCACGGCGGGTGGTGGTTGAGGGGTCTGTTTCCCCTTCCATCTCTTGTTGGTACACCTTGTTTCAGTTGTGCAGAATATCAGATCAATGCCTTTTAAAACCAGCACCTCAAATACTCTGGGCAAGATATGCCTTTTATTAAAGTACATTTCCATTTCTCATATGATCTGCCTTTTTTTTTTAATGTTGACTTGGCAAATAAGTCACTTAATCATCTGTTCTTTAAGTGGTGGACACTGGAGATAAAAGCCAAGAAGTGGGGAACACTAACTGGGCTGTCTGTCTCCAACAGAGAGGAGAGTGATGGCCCAGCTGCTCAGACTGACGGCCTCCACATGGCCGGAATCGCTCTTGCGGATTTATGGAGCCATCAGTAAGGGCTGCCTTTTCTCCCATTAATGTAATTAAGACAATGGGCTCCTTTGGGGAAAGGAAGAGAAGAGAAGACCTGCACTCGGGCTCAGAGAACAATTCATTCCACTGAGAGCTGCATCCGTCTACAAGTAAATAACTGATCTTCAGATTGGACTCTCAGAACCTTGAAATAACCCACCACCCACTGACAAAGCCAAAAGGCCCCCAAGAAAAAGTAATGGCCCCTTCCCCCAAAGGGCACACAGCAGACCTCTGCAAAGGCAGGCCCAGAGCAGGTGCAGGCTTCCCCGAAGAAGCACCAGTCAACCTGACTACCCTGAGAATCCTCTACAAGATACTCTCCTCGCAGACCAGCAAACCCACCCAGCGCACATGAGCGCACGCGGAGAGAGGCCCAGACCACCTGCAAGGATCGATCGATGCACCCATAGAGGAAACAGAGGAAGCACGCAAAAGTCCAATCTCACAAAATAAAGAGGAGATAATTCACACGGCCAAAGATTCTTTACTGAGCCTACAGGCTGCTCCTCTGGGCTGCCTTAAAGGGCCAGCTCACTTCACACGCCTCGAACCAGCCTTGGAAGAGCCCAAAGGGCATTCATTAAAGCTGACTGGATGTGAAGAGTTTGAAATAAAATTTTACTTTTTCCAAGAAGACATTTTACTACATAAAGAGAGATAAACCCACTGAAATCAACTCCCGTGTCCCCACAGAGGCCCAGACCTCGGCCTGCAGAAGGGAGGCAGAAGCTACACGTGCACTTGGGCAAGTTCTTCTCACCCAGACTCAACCCGTCTGCTGTAAAATGGCACAGGAACATAAGAACATAAGAACACCCACCTTCTGGGTGCTCTGTGCGTGTTCAATGAGTGTGTAAGATTGGCCCAGTGCCCACCCAGTGCACAGTAAATGCTCGCTCTGCTGTACTCAGGGATCAGCACCCACATCTGGAGACACGGGGGAGATAAAGAGGAGGAGATAAGACACAACGTGTCACATAACATTTCACAGAAGCAAGTCTCCTAAGGACCAGAGCAGCCCTGGGGTCCAACTTTGAAGTTTCCGTAAATAATCAATCATTTGAGAAAAAGGAGGAAGTACCAGCAGCTTGCCACTCTCCCTCTGGGGTGCTAACCCGGCAAAGCCGAAGCCTGGGTTAACCCGGCTCCTCACCCTCTGCATGCCTCCTCGGCCTGCAGCTCAACGTTCCCGGAGAACACACAACGTACTGACTGGTCTCACTCTAAATTGGTGACCTAGAACCTTAAGTGCCCCCTGGCGGCACAGGAATCCTCACACCTGCTTCCTCTCCCAGGGAGGACCTCTGGCTGCCTGCCGTCCCCTCCCCCTCAAACCACTCACCACCCCTCCTCCAAGCTGGCAGCTGGTCGCCTGCTCCTTCTGTCACTGGGAAAGCCCAAGCCGTCCAGGAGAACACGCACCTGATCCGCTCAGCAGCAGCGGCCACCACGGCACTGAGCCCGCTCTGGGGATGGCTCCTGACGTCCCCACACATCGCTGCCCCTGCCTACAGAGCAACCCTGTGGGAAGGCACGGCTACCCCTCGTTTACAGTGAGGACGCAGGGCCCTCTCAGGTTAGGTAACTCAGCAGCCCAGCTCAGAGCCATGAGCTTAGCCTGGGGGCTCTCCTGCCAATTTCTGGAGGCTACGCCCTCTGCACTCCTGGTACCACAGTGACTGTCCTACCCCAGCAACCCTCCACCGTGCCCTCTGGACCCTGTGCCGTCTGGCTGCTCCAGCTCCCGCAGTCAACTCCCCTCGCTCCAAACCATCCCATCAGCATCCAAACAGCTCCAGAAACCACACCTCCGGACTCCAGATCTTCCTCCAGCTCCCACCCAGTTTTCTGCTCCCCTTTTACAGCAAACTTCCTGAAACAGCTGTCTTTCCTGCCTGTCACCACTTTTCTTCCTATTCCCCCTTGAGCCCACCCACTTGGACCTTGGCAAACACCCAAGCCAGCACCTCAGTCTCCTAGCACATCTTCCCTACCACCACCACCACCCTGCAGAGTCGGGATGTCCACTAGTCTCTATCACCCCGAGGGGAGCTCGGCCCCACCTCCTGGTTTGAACAACCTCTAGACAGTGTTGCTCTCAAACCCGTACCCGAGCCTCAAGCATAAGCCCGACTGCCTACGCGTCCTCTCTGCTCGGACCATAACAGATGGACATCTCAGACCTGACAGATCCAAGACGGATCCATGACACACACCTCCAACCTCTCCCCACAGTCTCCCCTCCTTGGTAAAGGGAGGAGCAGTCTGCTGCCCCAGAGGCTTCTGGGGCTGACACCCATGCATAGTCCCTTTCCCTTCAGTCCGGGCCGGGTCTGTGGCAGTTTGGAAGTGACACCATTCCAGTCCAGGGCCTTCGCCTTTGGAAGGCTTCCCAGCATCCACGTTTGCTCTCCTGGAAGCTTTGAGCCCCCTAAGGGGCCTGGCTAGGCAGCCAGGAGACACTGTGGGGAGAGACATGGAGGGAGAGAGGTCCCGGGGCTTCACAGAGGGAGAGAGGCGCAGCTGTCCCGGCCCGGCCGCTGCTGACAGGCGCCCACGTGACCGCGGGCAAGGCCGACAGCAGGACTGCCCAGCTGAGAACAGACGGGATGGTCATTTTAAGCCGCTATGTTTGGGCTGCTTACTTCCTCAGCAATAGGTATTGAAACAAATGGCAGCTCTAATTTTTATCATTCTTGTTGTTCAGGTCAGATTCTCAGAGCCAGTCTTTATTCTTTCCTTTACTGAATATTCCACATCCAATATGCAGACTCTCTGGACACCAACTTCTAAGCGTGACTGCTGCCCTGCCTCTCACCTCCTCCCTTCCCCCCCGCTTACCCCTGCGGCCTGCACCCACTCGCCCCATCCTACTTTACTCTCCACGCAAGAGTTAAAATAATCCTTTTTAAAAATACAAGTTTGCTAAACACTCCCCAGGGGCCACTCATCACGGAGAATTACATCCCAGGTGCAAGGACCTGTGAGGCCCTCTGAGCCCGCCTTGCTGTCTGGCCAACTGAACAAGCTGCCACCCACCAGGCTACTCTGACCCACTGCCCTGGCCTCCCTACTTATCCGCAAAGGCCAAACAAGGCCCAGGGACTCTGCACCCACTGCCCCCTCTGGCCAGCACATGCCTCCACCACATACAACCTGGCTGACCTCCTCACTCTAATCTGGCCTCTATGCCAGCGGTACCAGGAGAATCCATCCCACCCAGACCAGTTTACCTGCGTGCCCATCTGGCTGCCCCATGGCCTCCCACCTTCCCAGCACTGCCCTTCACACCACCGCCTCACTCTACTCTGTCCTTTTCAACCTCATTGTCTGTCCCCTCCCCTTACCCCTCAGGCTCCATGAGGACGTGGATTCTGTTCTGTTCACTACTGCACTCCCAGTGCCCAGAAGAGCACCCGGCAGGTATGGGGCTCAATAAACACATGCTCGTGAGTGAACCTGTGCATGACTCACTGCCCCCTTTCAGATCCCTGCAAACCAGGGCAAGTCAGTCCTAAACCTCCAAACTCACTGTATCCGGGGAGCCCTGCTCCCAGGAGCCGGGACGTGGCATAGCAGCTACCTCAGCTCTGCCTGAACACTGCTTCAAACCCTCCTAAAGTCTCCCACTGCCCTCAGGACCAAGCAGACCCTCCTTCCCTGGCCCACAAGGCCCTGCAGGCTCTTCCCCCACCACCAGCTCGAGGGTCAGCGGCACCACTCCGTAGCGCATTCTGTGCTGTGCTCAGCCGTACTGCCTTTCCCTCACCAGCTTTGTCCATGCTGTTCCCTCTGCCAGAACACTCTTCCTTGAGCTAATGCCCACTCATCCTCCAGGTTCAACCCAGATGCCCCTTCCTCAAAGAGCCCTTCTGTGGCACCCCATCTCTCTGGGTCCCTCCTTTCCTCTTGTCTTTTCTAAGCTGCCCACAATGTGCAGAAGTGTGGCAGGTTCCCCAGTGGGGGAGTTGCTGGCACCTTCAGGTTCTAGAGCCACAGCCAAGGTCAAGGGTGCAGACAGGAGGTCTGCTTCCGGAGGGAGGGCCGCTGCAGGCTTTGTGGGGCCCAGTGAACAATGACAATGCAAGGCCCCTCGTTCAAAATACTAAAAATTGCAAGTCAGCAAGAGCAGAACGTTAAACCAAGCAGAGGATGCTTCTGCTCATGAGGTGCTGTGGGACCCCACCGGTCACATGCCCATGAAACCAGCCCTGCCTGGGGACCATAGTCACGTGACCACGGCAAAATGCAGCGCCAGAGCTGCTGGACCACTGTGTTGTGTATCTGAAACCAATATAAGATTGTAAATAAATGATACTTCAATAAAAAATATATATATGAAGATAAAAAAATGCAGCACCAGATGCCCAGGTAGGGTGGTGGCAGGTGAATGCGTCAGTACCAGCCGCCGCCTCAAAGCTGGGGCAGCAACCGTTTTATGGAAAAGGACCAGAGCTCCATCCTGGAGTCAGGAAGGTTCTGCCTCTGGGGCACCTGCTCATCCTACACCCCTTTCGGGCTAAATTCTACCACTGCCGAGTTAGCACAAGCTTAAGTTAATGACACGGGTAACTGCCACAAAGAGGAAAGGGCACAATGAGGAAAGAGAACTTCACCAACCTTTTTATGAAGCAGGACAACAAATGCCAGAAACCCCGGGGAAAATAAGGACTCCCTCTTCCTCTCACAAGTATTTCAGCTTGTCAAATTTCCCCTTGGTGTTTGGCTAATAGCTTCTTCTCACTAAATAAGTCACTAAACTAGAAACTAGAAAAGTGTTTCTTTCAGATAGCCAACTGAGTATTGGATAAACACAATATTTGCTCTTACAGGAACAGACCATGGCTCCAGGAGCGCAAAGCAATTATATCCTAATAAATAATAATAGGGATGCAGCATTCTAAGGGCTTCTTTATTTTAAAACAGAGAGCCATCACATCACATCTCTAAGTAACATAGCCTCCCACAACACGGACCCCTCGTTTGTCACAGTGTCTCCACATCTGACCTGGACAATTTCAGTCACTCTGACGGTCTCTCTCTTGTATCATTCATGATTCTACCTCAGTGTTTTACAAATATTGCTCTAATATGATCCACAATGAGAGTATGTTTTGCATTGTGGCCCAGGACACATGTATTGAGAGAACTAGTATGAAAGTTTCACGCACTATGATATTTTCTATTGTATTTTATTTCACTGTTTAGAAATGACCATCCAACCCACTAAATTGGTTTTACCACCTATTAAATGGCTCAGGGCCCACACAGCCTGGAGATAGGATTTTAGACCATACTGGTGGATATCATTACCCACATTCTGTCCCCCAGATTTTAAACTCAAGCTCCATCTGAATTGTCTACACAATTCATAAGAATGAGACAGAGGTGGCTTTTTAAAAGTCAAGCATTTAAGTGATTCTCTAATAGAAAGGACATGAGGATTACACAGCTAGGAGGATGGACTTAAGGGAAGGCAGCATGACGTGCAGCGGACCCTCCCAGCGGCGGCCAGGCAGGCAGATCCCAGCACCGGAAGGAAGGAAGTGGCAAAGCCAGGAACTGTTCAGGGTCAGGCCTCCTCAAGACTGGCCCATATTTTGTTTAAAGTGCTGCAGTCTCCCAGAATACCAGGCATATTCACATTCAACACATAAAAGCATTCTAAAGTAAACATTTCTGTCATCTCTGCAGCTCCTATGTCTCTGTCCCCTGTGACCCATCAGTCACCATGTTGTCATCCTCCTCAAAGAAGCTCTCATGCCTACCCCTCCCCTGTCTCCAGCCTCCAGCCCAGGTTGAGGTGACCTGGGGAACCCAGACCCTTCGCTGCAGTCAAACAAGCCAGCTACCTTCAGGGTGGCCTCCACGGACTCCCACTGTTTCAAGCGTGCCCACGTTTTTCCAGCTGGACTTCAGAACCTAGAACTTCCACTGCCAACCCTCCCCTCGGGTCAGGTCTCCCCGACACAGTCACACCGCCAAGGCAGCACATCATGCGGGAGGAAGGATGAGGCTCTGTGCGGTCAGCATCAGGCTGAGGCTCTGCACGCTACCTCCAGTTCTCACGGCGCCCTTCCAGGGCAGATCCAGAGCATCCAGCTGGAGATGGAACCCAGGCACTTCCAACCGCCCCCGGGCCCCCAGTGGCACCATACAGCCCTTTGGCTATGTGCACAACTGCTCCTTCTGTTTGCCTCCAGAATGAAGGCACTGACCCACAATGAGGGAGGGTCCCTGCGGGCCCACCGACTTGCCCTCAGTGCCTAGGACACTGGGTTCTCTTGGAGACATTCCTCAGGGTGACTCGTGGCCAAGAGCAGCACCAAGAAGAGCTAGTCGCACTGTACCAGCCTGCAGGTTTGCTTCCTCCCATGTGGACGACGGGATGGGGTCACCCACAAGGCTGTCCTTAGGACACTAGCAGTTAAAACTGTGCACAGTGGCAGCAGGCCACATGAGGCACACAGCAGCCTTCCTCCTGCTTATCTCTCTGGCCAGTGTGCCCTGTCTGTCTCTGCACTTTTGGTTTTCTCTAGAACTCAGCAGAAAACAGAAATCCTACCCTGAATTTTCCTTATCATCTCATGTGCTTTTTCTGACCTTCTCCCTGCCCTGGTAGGGCATCAGCAACTCCAGAGAATCAAGTGCAAGGCTCCGGCTCCGACGATAAGCACTGATGTAAAAATATCCTTCCAAATTATACCTGGACTATCACTCTGGACTGCAGCTCTGGCCTGGCCCCCACTCCCTGCTCCCAACCTCACCACAGCAAACAAAAGCATGTGCAGAGGGGCTCGGAGCTAAAGGCAGAACCCACAGCCCCAGCCACAAACCCAGCGGGACGTGCCAACCTACCCTGGTCAGGTCCATGCCAAGTTTGAGCTGTGAGATGAGGTGCAGAATCACACTGCGCTGATCCTCCATGACACCCAGCTCTGTCTCTTCTGTGTCTTCAGTGTCGCTTCTCTCATCTTCGGACAAAACCAACTCAGGGCCAGAGTTTGGCTAAAATAAGACCATCAGTAAAAATCAGCAACTGGTCCAGCAGAAATTAGAAGCACAGTAAAACAAAGCCAAATGCTCAGCAACAACCAGTCCCACCCCAGGAAGAGTTAATAAACCAGTCCCATTGGCACAGGCAGATGATGTCTTTTTCGGGGTGCAGGCCTTGTAGGGGTGCCTTAGCCACTGTGCATGCCCTACATTCTCCCCACAATTCCCTCCTAGTGGAATTCTGGCCTAAGAACTTCCCCTGACAAGAAGCTTCCTGCTCTTCAAGAAATTTTATAATATAATGGTATGAGCCCCCGTATCTTGGCTACTCCCAAACAATATTCCCCTATTAAACTGCACAATTCAGGACAATTTCTATTCAATGTAAATTTTCTTGTTAATAAGCAAATATCAGATACCCCTGGGACTGGCTGAAATTGCCTTTTTTATGGGAATATTTCTTCTGAGATTATTTATTTCTACTCACATTGATTAATATTACTGTAGCAAGTGTTAAAAAGGGCTCAGAGTTGGCATTAATTTAGGGAGGGAGACAAAAATGAAAATTTAAGAAGAAACAAGTTTTATAATAATGCTGAGATTGGTGTTGGCCAACAGAGCCTGCTTTCTCTGATGCAAGCTTATTAATTCAATTGCTTGACTCCTAATTTTTCAAATTACATAGTTTAATGGGCAAGTTAATAAAAAAAAAAGTAGTGCACAGGAGAATACTAAGCAAAAAATTTTCCAATGTCCAACTATCAAGGACTCTGGCTGTAATTTAAACTTGTCCTCAGAATTCTGTTGAAAGAAGTAACCTTATTCACTATTCCACAATTACCTTTGTCCATATGGTACTTGTTTATATGGAAGCCAAAGCAGGCAGTACAAACATTATACAATTGTTTCTAACATATATAATGGATTCAATGTACAGAAATGCAGCTCCAAGATATTAAATACACAAAAATACAGACTTGCCCATCTATCCATGCAAAAACTCATGATTTATAAACCTCATTAGACAGAATCATCTAATTTTATCTGAAGGCACTTGCAACATGCAAAGGTTATTTGAATGAGCAAGGTGGTTGTAATTGTCTGGTCTAATATACTAATGTTGCTGGCATTCTTTACCAACACTCCAGGGAGGGGATATGGTGCTCCTCCCCTCTGTGGTAGGCATTTTTTAAAATCTCCATTGAAATAGACATTTTCCATAAACATCTCAAATTATCTCTGAATAACCCAATTCTGAAACCCACAGGGCTTTCCCCAAGCCCAAAGTTGAGTTTTCTCCATCATGTGCCTGGTTCTCTAGCTTCGCTGTATGTATGTTATTTGACATCACCAGAAAGTTGCTTTGCTAGAACATACTGAAATAACTGAGCACCCCTGCTCCTGAGCCCCCGATCCTGTCTCACTGAAGTATACACAGATGAGGGTGGAGGCATGGTGGCCTTGATCCTGCCCTGGGAAAGTGGGGAGGCAGTGGAGGAGCCTAGCACTTGCAGTCAGAGCCCAGGGGGCTACCCTGCCTCTCCTCCTAGACACCCATCTGCTGGGCACAAGGCCACGGCAGTTACGGGCTTGGATGGCAGATGCAAGGAATAGCAGGGCCCCTCCCTACCCGCCTGCACACCTGACTCTCCTTCTCCCTCCTCTGATTTTGACCAAGAAAGCAGGTGGCTGTCTCCTTTCACTGTGAGCCTACATTTCCCGGTGGGACGCCACTGACGTCAGAGAGCTGGGACACGATTCTCCCCCGAACAGCAAAGGTGCAGCTGTTTGCAGGGACCTGGTGGGCGGTAATCAGTAGAAGCAGACTTCCCCTTGACCCAGGGGCAGCTGGGGGCGGAAGACAGGGCAGTGTCCTGAGCATCTTGCTTTGAGAGGAAAAAGGACAATCAAAAACAACTCACACTCCCATCGTGCACCCAGCAGGTGGGAGCAGCAAGCCAAGTCCTTAAAAATCCAACAGGAAAGGTATCTACAATTTTAGTGCAATTATTCCTGCTTGAAATTAGTTGTCCTCACAAAGTACTCACTGCAAACTCAACAAATCAATAGCTCAAGTGAGACTGCCATAACCTTTATGAAACAAAGAATGACTCTTTCCTCTGAAAATGTGATTTCCCATTTGCCTGCAAGGCAGCACACAGGGAAATAAATCTCCATCCTTCCCACTCATTTACAGACCACCGGGGACCACGCCTCCTGCTGTCTGCCTTACTAGAAAATTAAACCCAGCTTGTCCCTGATTTCCAGTAGTCAGGAAGCCTCCGATAAGATCCTGCCACATGACACTAAGTACACACATTAATGAGGACACGAACCTCTGTAGCTCTTCCCACTTTAATCAACATCACATTTCCTCTGTGTCTGCTAATGCCTCCCTGAGACATGGGCTGAGGCAGAGAGAATTAAGGCTGATGTACAGACAGACCCCAGAAGCTGGCTCACTCCGGGCTCACTGGTGGCCCT
Organism: Manis pentadactyla; assembly: GCF_030020395.1. Taxonomy (NCBI): domain Eukaryota; kingdom Metazoa; phylum Chordata; class Mammalia; order Pholidota; family Manidae; genus Manis; species Manis pentadactyla. The sequence goes on along the minus strand of NC_080032.1, from coordinate 37,165,233 downwards.
GAAGTCCTGCCAAGGGAACGCAGGTCATGGGGAGCCCAACACATGTCCCCCTCATTGGCTCAGGCCCTCAGCAAAATGTGCAGTAAACACAAAGATCCAGCAGTATTTCTGTCTCCCATCTGTGCACTTGCCCTTTCTCTTACAGTATGATTAGCAAAAAATTCTCCTATCCAACCTCAAATAAATAACCAAGATTAAAAAAAAAGCTGGTGTCATTCATCACATTGTTAATGAACATCTTAGAGGAACACCCGCAATTCCGCCCACCCTGGATCTCAGTCCTTGGCAGAAAGGTGAGACCACCCTCTGGTGTGGGTCCAAAATGGGACAAGTGGAGAGAAAGGTGGGAGTATTCAACAGGTCAACTGGGTTTGGAAGAGGTCAACTGGGTTTGGAAGAGGTCAGCTGGCAACTAAACAGACTGGTCAGCATCCACAAAGCACTGTTAGCTGGCTCCACGAGAAATGTGGACTTAAGGAACCAGGCTTTGATGGCATTTCAAAGGCAGAAAAGCTTCCCTTTTAGGGTCAAGGGTTTGTGGGTTCTGCTACTTTGGTGGAAACCCAAAACATCAACAATGGTCACTGAATCTAAGTCTATTTTCCCTAAGCAGGCCCATGTGACCACCCACCTTCTTCCCCTCAAAGTTCTGCTCCCCTCCTTGGTATCCCTGCCTGCCCACTCCCTGTAATCTCTCTGGATTTCTACCTGTAAAGCAATGACAACTGTCTTGAGGTGATCAAAGGTTGCAGGACAGTGTCTCACCATCTCAGAAGAAGACCAAATATGAGAAATGGCTTAGAATGCCAAGAAAATTCATAAAGCAAGAGGACTCTTCCAATCCCCCACCCCCCAGAGATCTCTGCAAATGAGCCATAAAAATGTATGCAAAGTTGACAAGAAAATGGAATTGGAATATGCTTTAAAGAGAAGCAGACTTTGGAAGAGCAAAGCTTTTCACAAACACAAAAATTATGACTCCCTATTTCTACCATATGTGTACCTTAAGGCATAAGGTGCTACAAAAATCAAGTGACTCGTGTTGTCTATTAGCAAAAAGGGGGAAAGGCAAGTAAAACTGACAGGCAGGAAAATGCTTCATGGCAGGCTGGGTTTAGGGACACCCCTTGGTGGCTCAATAGTGACCTGTGCCCCAGACAAGGGGTTCTTCATCTGGGCCCTCTGGACACTCCTAAAGAGGTCTACCCCTGCCCTTGACATTTTATATAACAATTCTAGTTCTGGACATTTTTCTGGAGAGAGGGTCCATGTTCTCCTTGCATTCTTACAAAGGTATCTGCCCCTGGTCTGGCCTCAGCCTCTCAAGAACCAAAGGATCTGAGATCAGGTGAGAGAGAGGGGTGATCTGGGTGAGAACGTCTGATCACAGAGCCATGGCCTCTGCAGGTGCCTCTGCAGGTGCCTCTGCAGGTGCCTGTGATCTCATCTCATCCATGAGACTGTGGCTGAGGGCCAAAGCAAGAAGCAAAACCATGGCTGTTGGATTTATGTGGGCTCAAGTCTGCCCAAGGGTTCAAGTCCGCTCCTATCAGTGTAGGAGAAACAGTGAGCGTGGCTCTCATCTCTTCTTTTTAACAAAAATCTTAACTTTTCAATACAAATGCAAATTCCAGGCAGGACTGAAATTCAATCTACTTTATTCAATACACATACATAATTTAACTACAGTTTGGGTCGATTCCAGGAAAAACCATGAAAGAAACATTTGCCTCCGGTTCCCCTCCCTGTCCAGGCCTCCTTGCACCCCAGGCCCCCACACCTGCTCCCCTCCCAGCACCTCACTCCCATCTCCCCTTCTTAGTGCCTGGCCACCCAACCTGTCCTTTCTTAATCAGGATCTCTCCTTCTTTCTTAAGACCTGACCCTCAAGAGATCTGGGACCCATAGAAGTAATTTGATCTACTAATGGCCTTTTAATTTATAAATGCCTAATAACCTAAGGTCTAAACTCCAAGGGCTGACTCCTTAGATTTGAGCATTATGAGAGAGCCTATGCAGTTGCATCACCCAACCTTTAAAGACGACCTTTCACTGCTGGATAGGGAGCAAGGCCTTAAGTCAGACATACAGGTCTGAGAGGTCCATTCTAGCAAGGACTAAGATGGACTCCTACAGCTACCTTTTGCCCCAGTAAGCAAGCACCCTGGAATAAGTAATCTCATGCAGACAGTATCTTCAACAGGAAAACATAACCCACTGAGGTCAAGCAGTCTACAACTACCCTGGAAATCTACCTGACCAAGGACAGAACACACAGTCCCCTAGAGAATGCGCATCAAATTCTCTTCCAACAGCGAGCATATTGCGGCTCAATCATAAAGCCTGGCATCTCTCCCCAGATGCTGCTACCTTGGCACGGAGGTCCAGGGTGAACTGAGCCATACCAAAGAACCTTCGTATGGAAGGACAGATACCGCCTTTATGGGATAATGGGGAAACCCAGCCACGTCAAAAAGAGTATCTGGTATTCTGAGGCTCACAGAAAGGTGGGCAGTGGGGGAGAAGACCTAAAGCACCACCCTCAGATATCCTCAAGGGAGAGAAAAGTCACAACAGACAGTAGCAGGGCCAAGGGAAAACCCGGAACGACGTGTCCTCCTACGCAACTCACTACATAGAACATGCAAGAACATGCAACAGTGGCCACGGGGCACATATGCTTTGGTTCACTAGGGAACAGAGTTAATAGAAGTTGCCAGAAATTGAGAGGTTCTAGAAAAAATAGGAATGTGAAGCAGAAACATGGATAACAGTTAGGGGGCCAGACGAGTAGGTAAATGGAAGACCGACAGCAAGACAAACAAAGGAACGCTGTGAATACTGGGAGAGAAACAGGGGGTCTGAGAGTCTAAGAGGTGCCAGCATCCAGTGGGCAACTACTGAACCAATTTTTTTTGTTCTAATGATTACAGAGTTACTGTTGTTGATATTTATGGAATCCTTAAAACCAAGGACTTAGTCCCTTTTAACTCTAGTCATTTTTTTTCAGTTTTTTACAGCATATTTACGTAATTAATCACAATCATTATTTGATCCTTACAATGTATCTCCACATCAGCAGTATTTTATATCCTAGGAAGCCATGCCTAACAGCCCACAGTCAGGAACACTGGCCTATAGCTGCATTCAGAGATCCAGGCCCACCCTGTACACAATCAACAGCAACACAGCCATGTGGCAAAGAGGGCCAGCCCTCCAGCAAATTTCACTTGGCATTCTTGTCCCTCATTCCCCCAAATGAAACTTTTATCACATGACTATCAAGTACAAGGCACTCACTATCACATGACTGGGAAAATTATCTCCCCAGAGGACACACCCAAATGTAAAGTTTTGTCACATGAACGTAAAGTGGCGGCTCCCGATGACCTACTGTCCTTTCCACACTCGGCACAGGTGGGATTTGTCCTCTGGAAGAGTGTCTCTTGTGCCTGTCTCTAATTCCCCAAAAGCAGGCCACCTTCGCTGGGGAGATGGTGTCTCTGTCGAATGGATGGACGCTGCCCTCTGCTCGTAAGTCATGCCAAACAGCCTGATGTGCACATGCCTCCAATGGTGTCTGCGGTGTCTGGTTCAGCTGACGCCGGGGGCCTGGTGCGGGGTGCCTGTTGAAGGCTTCTCACAGGTACTGTCCTCTGTGTGGAGCCACGTCCAAAGCCAGGAGGCCAACTGTCCCTTGAAGGCCACCACTGGAATTGGGGACCTTCTGGTACCACTTGGAGGTAGGTACAATGTGGCCACAGTTGGGGGGGAACCTGGTGGAGAAGTCGGCTCTTATCCTCAGCAGGTTCAAGCACAAGCATGTCCAGAGCAGGCTGGCCCCAGCTGCTGTTTTGGAGATGTCGCATGGCTGCGACTGATATCGCAGTGCTCTGCCGCCTCCCAGGGGATGCGCCGGCTCTCTTGTTCTAACCACACATACACACACATTTACCACACCTGGCTCTCACAGCCTGGAAGGACAGACGCTCTTCCTGAGCAAAGGGGCCGACCTGCAGAAAGGTTAATTTTCAATAAAACACACTCTGGAACGCAGAGGGAAGTCGCTTCTGGGAAGGGGAGAGAGCAGGGGACATTCATCGTCAGCCGGGACCGAGGGACACTCACAGGCGTGCCTTGGGAAACGCCGAGGGAGGCATTCATAGGGAACAGCACTGGCCCTTTTCTAATTCCCACACAGCTGCTTGGGAACCATTCTTACTCAACAGCCAAAAGGAAAGAAATTACCAAGCAAAGAAAACCCAAAAAAGGAAAAGGTAAAAACAGCAGCAAACCAAGAGGAAGGCCGTGTTCTGCAGTCGGGGCTTCTGAAGCAGCCCCATGAGAACACTGGCTGCCCGCATGCAGGAGAGGCCTCACGCCATGCCTGTATGTTCCGTTAACATCAGTCTGCCACCATGAATAAGGGGACGTTCCATTAGCATCAGCCTGCCACCAGGAATAAGGGGACGTTCTGTTAGCATAAACCTGCCACCAGGAATAAGGGGAAGGGCAAAAACGCGACGGACCGGGCCAAGGGCCAAGCGCCATGTCAGGTGCCTTATGACATCACCTCATTTAGCAAAAGCCTAGCTCTTCAACCAAATCCATTCCTGAGTTAACAGCCTGGCCAAGGACCAGCAAGACTTCCTGGAAGCGGAGCACAGTCACCACGGCCCTGGTTCTGGTGTTGCCCGGGCAGCACGGGTCCCCTTTCCAAGCTCTCAGGTAGCTCGTGGGCACTGGGATAAAAGAAGAAAAGGCAAGAGGCCACAAGAACAGAGAACGCAGTCACCCCAGCTTTAGGAGGCAGCGAAGCATACAGGAAGAGCTCTGAGCTTTGGCTGCAGAAAGATCGCCCTGGCTGTAAATCCTGAACCCACTGCCTTCCCCCTGTCAGCCTCAGTCTCCTCACCTAGGAGATGGACATGGTGCCGCCCACACCTCAGAGGGCTGCCGAGAGGCCTGAGAAGACAAACCGTGCAAAGCCCTGAGCCAGTGTTGGGCACAGAGGAACCCTGCTTAGTGAACAGCTGCGGCTCCCACGAGGCCGGTGGCTTTCCCACCATGTTCCTGGTGGTCCCATGGGCATGCTGATCCGGAAGCCACTGCTGTGCACCCACGCCCTCCCACCAGTGCTCCCCCTTCCTCTCGTGCGGTGTCCCTCGCAGTGAGCAAGCCCTCCCCGCAGTGAGGACACGGAGGGCTCTGGGGGTGCAAAGGTCCAGGCCCCCCAAGAGTCCATGGCCCCGCCACAAGGGGGCATTGCGTCCTGGATCTGGGGCTGCTCCAGGATGGGAGTCATAGATAATTCGAAGAAAATTCTCAGCCAAGGGTCACATGCAGACCTGGGAATGACACAAGACAAACACAAAGTAGCCAGAACAGTGCAGAAAGCAGCTGGAGAGAACATGCCATCTTGGCCACAGAAGCCCAACTGGGCCCTGGAGGGCAGGAGTAGTGGGCCTGCCATGCACAGCTGCCCAGGTTACCCAGAAGGCCCAGAAAAGTGGGGGAAGAAACTCTGAGACCCAGTCTAGCCTCCACAGTCTCTGGTAAGAGGAAAAACAATGGTTTAAATCATAACGATCGCCCTTAGGGTGGACTGATGCAAGCAGGCACCAGGCCTGAGGGCGTCACCACAACCTGAGCTGAGCCTCCTGGGGCCCCCGTGGTGAGCACCTGGTGGGTACTGAGGGGTCAGGACACTCAAGACATGCTCCCCACAGCTGGGTGTGTAAGTTCCAAATCATCCTTCAAGACTCAGTTAAACCTAAGCGCTGATGCCCCTGTCCTCACAAGGAGTCCCTAAGTGCTCTGCATTGCACCCAATTTGGCACTTACCAGGTTGTATTTTGCAACTGCACATCCGATTTCCTGTTGGACCAGGAATGTCAAATGTCTTTTGGTAGAGGTATACTGATTATCTGGGCTGGCAACTTAGGGCTCTGGGGGACATGGACGTGGAAGGCATCTCTGGGTCCAGGATAAAGAGTGCAGTGATCATTCGGTATTATCAGCCAGGGGCTGAAGAGTGGAGGGTGGTGGCCATGTGGTTATCAGCTTATCCCGACTGCGAGGATCTCTGGTGACTGGGATCCTGTCTAACTCAGGTCCTCATTTCTAGAATCCCAACAAAAAGGCTGTTTTTCTAACAGGTACTCAAAAAAATTTTTTTAAGGAATGAATAAAACTATACAATGGGGGAAACTTGGGCACTCAAGGACAAAATCCAAAGTTAAAATTAAGCGGTTGGTCACAGAGACCGTGTATTACATGACTCCATTTACATGAGACATCAGACGGAAGTGGTTGGCAGAGGGCTGGATGGGTTGAATGGGGGAGGCAGCTAAAGGGTAGGCAGATTTTTTTGGGGGGCGATGAAAACATTCTAAACTTGACTGTGATGAGTGATGGCACAGCGTTCACAGGTGGGGCACCTCTGTGAGCATGTATGCTCCACGGAATCGTACACTTTAAATGGATGAACTGTGGCATGTGAATTATATCTCAATAAAGATGTTATTTTTTAAAATTTTAATAAATAAAATGACACATGATGCAAAGTCAAAGAGCAAGACCAGGAGGAAGGCCGTAGCCTGGGATGGTCAGGAGAGTCTGGATGAGGCCGGCGGGATGTGGCTCTGACCTATGACAAGACTCACTCCCGAGAGCCCATCAGAAACCACTTAGACACTGATTACCTAAAATTCTATCCCGAGTTCAGCCTTCTGCCCTGAACTCCAGCTTTACATGTTCAACTCAACTGCTAACATGCCTTCTCTCCACATGGCAGAAGGACAGATTCCCAGAGATGGCTGAGTCCTACTCCCTGGACCCTGGAATATCACTTGACATGACAAAGAGGCCTCCCAGATGTGCTCAAGCCTTGAGCCGGGAGCGTATCCTACACTACCCAGATGCAGCCAGCATCACCACATGAATCATGAAATGAGAGACTCCATCTTGGCTGCGGGTTAGGAGGCAGGGTGCCTGGGGGCATATGGTCTGAGGGATGCCAGGTGGCTGGCTCTGAGGACGGAGCGAGGGGGTCACGAGCCTAAGAAAGCGGGGACCCAACTAAAAGCTAGAAAGCCAAGGAAACGGGTTCTCCCTCAGGACCCCCAGAAGGCACGCAGCCTGCCCACACCTTGATTTTAGCCCAGTGAGACCTGTGTGTGACTTTGACCTTCAGAACGGAAAGCTAATGATGTGCATTGTTTTAAACCAGTAAGTCTGTGATAATTTGTTATAGCAGCAATAGAGAAGTACCTACCACACTACCTAACAGGCATACCAAACTTCCTGTGTCCAAAACAGACCTCCCAATTCATCCCCAAAATGGGATCCTCCCGGTAAATGACAACTTTGTTTTTCCAGTGGCCCAGCCAACACCTTGGCCCCAGCCCCACCTCCACTCTCCTGCCCACGCCCTACCCCACATCACGTCCATCAGCAGACCCTGCAGACCACGTCCTTCCCATAGCCTCTGCTACCCAGGCACAGCCACCGTCCTTTCACTGAATTCCTGCCACAGCTTCCCACGCCAGCTCTCCTACAGTCTGTGTCTCCTCACAGAGGCCAGAGGCATCTCAAGGCATAAAGCAGATCACAAACCTCCTATGCTCAAAACCTTCCCCACTTCACTCAGAATACATTCCAAAGTCCTTCCCATGGCCCCCAAGCTCAGTTTGATCCTGCCCCATTCCTCCATCTTCCTTCCCACCACACTCCCTCCCTCGTTTGCCCTCCTCATCTCCAACCAGCCACCAGCCACCAGCACAGGGAGGACACGACTGCCTCAGGGCCTCTGCACCTGCCGTTCCCGCTCCTCTTCCTCACTCCCTCATTTCACTGATCTCACTCCATGTCAGCGGACCAGAGCGGCCTCCTAACCATCCCCTAAACTGGTACCACTCCCCACAGCACCCATCAGGACATATTAGTAGAATGAGTAAATGAAGTCCACACTCGGCTTTCCCCTAGGAAATGAGGAACCACTGATGGTTTCTGAGGCTGAAGAATGAACTCCAAGCCCCAAGTTAATTCAGTGATGCTGTGTCTCCAGGCAGGGGCAATGGGGCACCGAGAACCTTCCTGGAAGAGACCTGCAGCGATGGGCCTGCATGGGGAGACCACCAGGTGCTAGGGAGGTGCTAGAGATATGGCCATGTCCCCTCCCTTTCCTTCATCCAGGACAATCATGTCAGTTTCTGCCTGCCTTGGACTCACAGAGGACACGGACAGCCCCCCGGGAAATGGCAGTCTTGCTGGGCAGACAGTGGTTTAAGCGGGTCCCCACCTGTGGGGTCAGATAGTGAGCTACCATAAGGCCCAGGAACCACAGGGGATGCAGAGCAATGGTGGCAGGCTCTGAAAGACAGAGCAAGTGCTGAAGGTGGCAGGTGGAGCCAGAAGGAAAACTGAATGGCCAGGAGTACCTGAGGGCGGGATCGCTGGTAAAGCCTGGGCACTACGCACCAGCTCAGAGGATGGAGACAGGCAGGGAGCATTCAGCCGGGACAAAAGCTATGGAGCCTCAGCTCCCACCCTCCCACATCCACACCCACCTCAGGCCCCACCAGCACCCTGACCTCCCTGTTTGCTCACCAGCTACCTAGTCAGCCAGGCTTGAAGCCTGCAGGTTCGCCACCAACACCACCCCCCAGCACCCCAACATCCAGACACTCACCCAGTCTATGCAGCTCTTCCTTTCCTCACCTCTGCTGTCACACACTAGGCCTTAAGCGTGTCACTCTATGATCCTCACACCTCCCAGATGGTCTTTCTGCTCCGGAGTCCTCCTCTTACACCTTGTCCCATAGCACCACCAGAATGTTCTTCCCTAAACACACTCTACTCTGTTTGAAAGTCTTCACATGCCATCCCAGTAGGCCAAAGACAACTATCTACTCCCTCGGCCCAGCATGTAAGGCTCTCCCCAACCCAACCCCTTTCTCCCACTGTCCTTCCCTTTTCCAAACTTCCTGGCACACGCTATTCCTGAGAAACCCCACCACTCACCAGACTTGCCCTGCCTCCTGGGGCAGCACCAGCCACTCATAACTACCTAAATTAAGGCTATATAAAAATTTTTAATTCAGTTCCACATTTTAAGTACTGAGTAGCCACACAAGGCTGGCAGCTACCATATTGGTCAGCATAGAAAGAAAACCTTTCCATCATCACAGCAGGTTCTACTGCACAAGACTGTTCTATCCTTTAACATCTTCCTGGTTCATTTCTACATCTTCCACCACTTTTATTTCTCTACACAAACAGCCCTAGAGCCAAAGCCCCAGGGCAGGAGCAATCCCTCCTCCAAACCCCACCTGTAAGCTTCCCCAGGTGTGCCCAGGTTACTCCATGCCTACCTCTTCTTAACTTCTTGCTAATATAAAGCTCCGTGAGATCAGATCATTTTGAAAACCTACATTTCCTACCAAAGCACAAAAATGATTGATTTTATAAACACCTTCACCTCAGAAACGAAACGATGAAGCAATGATCTATCTGGGGTAACCAATAATAATCAAATGATTCTGTACCAAAAAACTTAAAGAACTCCACTAACCTGTGATTTGCTTCTATCATACCACTGATGCACACCAAGAATAGAATTCCGGCCTTCTACATCTACAGTTTAAATTATTACTGATTTATGCTTTGTGCTGGATGATGGATTTCTTCTGACTCTGCAGATGGTAAATGCCTTTATTCAAAAAGTAAACACAATGGGACTAAAGTCGATGGCACCACGTTAGTAATCCTTTCAAACGCTACACTTGATCTACAAATTGCTAGACTGCCTTGCTTTTTCCACAAATTATGCACAATTATGGGCTTAAACTCTTGGTAGGACAGGAAAAAAGACACAAAACAATGTGGGTATGCAAAGGGACAGCAGGGGAAGCTCTGATTCAGGCCTACTTCGCATACAGTCCTCGGACCTGCAGCCTCAGCATCACTGGGAACTTGACAGAAATGCAAAGTCTTGTGCATGTTTGATATTTGGCTTTTATTTTTTAACTGAAGTATAACTTACATATGTTGCAATGTACAGACCTTAATGTACAGTTTCATGAGTTATAGCAAATGTATCACTTTAGATCCCCATAAATTTTGTAACCATCTGAAGTATTTTTAAGTGTACAGTTCTTTAGTGTTAACTATATTCACGTTGTTGATTTAAAAAATTTTTTCATCTCGAAACTGGATGCCCACTAAAACAACTTCCGTTTCCTCCCCTTACCCTTACAAATCCTGTGTTTTATCAAGCCCTCCAGGTGATTCTCAAGCACAGTACATTTGCAGAGCACCCTCTATAATGATCAGAGGCCACAGGGGCTGCAAGAAACAGCAGAGAAAACCAGCAGGTGTATGAGAGGCCAGACCCCCAGGGAAGACTAGCGGGAAGTATGCTACCGGCCCCTCTGATTCTCCAAACCCAGTCCCGAGTGACCAGTGTAGACAAGACACTTCCTTAGGGAGATCCAAACATGGACAGATGGACAACTTTTCTCAAAAACTTGTGTAGGCACAAGTTGAAGAAGGAAATTGTATTTCTCAACATTAGACTAGGTTCTAGAAATTTCACTTGATGGCCCTACAACAGAATCGGAAAGCCTGTAAACTTGGAAAAGAGCAAGTGTAATTTCATCACACGTGGCCACAGGGGGCAGTCATTCAGCTCTGACTTGGAATTTATCTGCCCATTTTAATCATTTACGGCTCTCACGTGAAAATCCCCACAGATTCTATCCAATGGAGATTTTGGAAAGGTACGCTGTTAACTAGGGCCATTGCAAACCACAGAACAGTTCTGATTTGCAAGTCACTGAAAGCAAGAGGCATGTACCGTTTTTTGCAGGCAAAAAGGGGTGCATCGTGAACAATGGAAAAGAAAAAGTGCATCGACAGCTCTCCTGCAGACAACGTTCTCCAGGCTACGAACATGCCTGCAAGAGCTTCCTGCAACCAGGCACATGCCAATATGTTCAGCTTGCATTCCAGGCTCTCAGGATCAAAATCAGGTAAATCTGTACCATTTCACTTCAAGAGGCAGGGTTTTTCCATTATTATCACCCGACACTCATAAGATGCAATGATTTAGGACCACAAGGAGCTTAAGAGCTCAGAATTTTAGAAACAACCCAAAGCTCAGGCAATTTTAGACATGCCATTTTTTTTTAAGAAGGGTTCTGGTGTAAGTCTTTTATGTTCTGATTACTATAAATATAACAAACCGAGGGGAAAACACCTGGGAAAAACAGGCACTAGGACTTGGTAGAAAAAAAAATACAGCAAAAACAAAACCACCATAGCTCTTCACTCTACAATGAGGAAGCATGAATAAGGCTCTATTACAGCCACAATCTCTAAATTCCACTCAATACCTTTCAGATCAAATAGCAGGCATTCTCTCTGCATTTTAACTTGTGTTATGCATGTCTTTTCTTCTACCCACTGTTACAAAAGAGTATTACAAGAAGGGTTCCCTGGACTTTTATTCAAATGTGAATCAATACTTAGGGTCTAAGAGGGTAATGACAGCCATTCACATTTTCTTCACATTATTCCACTGCCATAAAACCCACGTGAGGCTTACCATGTCTTCTGCTTTAAAAATTGTCACATTATCCTTTTCTGCTTTGCCCCACTCTCAAAGGCTTCATTCAATGGAAACTTCAAGGGGAAATCTGTGAGGCAGCTGTAATCATCCCAGGGTAATGTGAACACTGGGTGCTGAGCACTATTAATGATCAGAACTGTGGGGCTCTTCTATTTAGCACAAAAAGAAGACAGTGTGTTTTAAGGTCAGGACAGACCTACTCTCCACTCTCCTAAATACTGTTCTTGTTTTTGTTTTTTTTAGAGCACTCTGATTCATGGACTTTCCATTTCTCCAGCATAACAGAGCCCTATGCTGACTCTCAAAGCTAGATTTTCTGCCACTTGGATAGACATTTTGACAAATGTTCTACTCCTGAACAGTAAGTCTTTAGAGCATTCACTGAGAATGATCAGAGACATACACCCTAGTTCCAGTTTAAAAATAGCCCATGGTATGTGATACTTTATTTGAAATTGATATTTAATTGGATAATTTATCATGCCATCCAATGCCTTTGGAATTTTTCTTTTTCAGTGTAACTTCTGACTTTAAGTGCTTCACTTTTGAGAAATAAATGTATTGCATTTTTTCTTCCCCTTGATAAGCATCCTGCATAAAACTGCCTTAAACCCCAGCAAATCAGACCCCAGATGGAGACAGAGGGTCCAAACCAGAACCATCATAGATGGCTGTGCCTACCAACATCAACACAGAGCAACATGCTGGCTTACCCCAGTGGGAGCTCCTAGACCACAGCCTCACTGAGACTGACGCTAAGTTATAAAGGGATGACACTGCGTTAATGAAAGGATGGAAGGGGAGTCTGACCTCTCACACTGATTCAAGCTAAGGGATCCTTCACAGAAAAACATTTTCCAGTGGTGACTCAAACAGTTAACTGTCATCACTACTTACCTCTACAGGCGCACCCAAGAAGTAGACAAAATACTTGCCCCACATTCCAAAGAACTAATTGGCTTAATATAAAAAGAATTTTCACAAAACATTAATTAGAAAGTCCTACCGAACTGAATATACAAATAAGAGAAATACAAATAGCTAATAAATATGTGAAACATATTTTCAACTTCATGATTATAAAAACAAGAAGTAAAACACCATCTTTCTTACAAAAAAAAACAACTAATAGGAACATATAAACTCATTCCTAGTGGCAAAAGCACAGGATAATAGCAGCCCTCACACACTGCTGTGAGAGTATAAATCTGACTCAATATTAGACAGCAATTTGGAAAATCTTAGCAAAATTTTAAATTCGCACGTGTTCACCGAATTCCATTTAAATTCCACTGCCAGACAGTTTCCCTAGATAAGATGTATTTGCATATGTGTCAAAACATATGGAGCACCAGTTGTAAAGAAAAACTGGACAACTGAAATGTCTCTCATTGGGTCTGGCTAAATAAAGTACATGAGTCTGTGAATCATGCTACGTTCATAGAGTTGAGGACTTTGCAGCTGTGTTAAAAGGAAGCAAAAAATTCTCTATATAATACTGACTTGAGAAAATAGTTCAGGTAAAATGGTCAAATTAAGAATTAAAAAGCCACATTACAATGAAACCCCACTGTTGTAAAAAACTTTGTAAGAATACATACATGTTCACTGTGCAAACAAATATGCCCCAGAAGAGACACCGTAGCCCCTTGTAGGAGGCAGCACCTGAAGGAAGAGTTGAAATAGTAGACTTTTGCTTCTGACTTCCTGCAAATCCTACACTCTATTGTCTTATGCAACTATTACATTGTTTCACAGTAACTGTTAAAATCCTCTCCACCCCAACTGCCAAGAGATGAACTTTATGAACTGCCAAAGCCTGCTTGGTTTCCTGTCTGGTTTGGTTCTGAGACTCTTGGGAGGCCGTGGGAGCTGGTGAGGGGTGAGGACGGCGACAGACTAAGAAAAGCAAGCTTGAACAAGTTTCACAGTCCACAAAAAGCAAAGCCGGTTACTTTTCTCCCAGTAATGCATCCTGCTGAGCTGACTCCTTTCCTCAAAGGGAGCAATTGAATAACTTGCTCTGTGTCAAGCCAGATATGGGTCCCAGTGGGATATCACATGTATTCAGTGAATACCAACCAACTCGCCTGCTGTGGTGGGCAGAGCAACGGCCCAGAGATGGCGACTATGTCAGGTTACATGGCAAAGGGGAGTGAAGGCTGCTCATCGGCTGATCTTAAAACTGGAGATTATCCTAGACTATCTGGGTGGGCCAATGGAACCACAAGGATCCTTAAAAGTGGAAGAGGAGGATATGACCCTGGAAGCAGGGCCAAAGAGATACCATGTTGCTGGCCCTGAAGATGCAGGAAGGTGGCCATAAGCTAAGGCATGCAGGCAGCACCAGAAGCTGGAAAAATAAGAAAAAGTGGATTCTCCTCTAGAGTCTCCAGGAATAAACAGAGGCTTGCTGACACTTTGATTTCAGCCCACTGAACCCTGTTGTCAGACTTCTAGCCTGCAGAAGTGTAAGATGAAAATTCTGTGTTGTTTTTAGCTATTAAATATGTGGCAGTTTGTTATAGCAGAACAAGAAACTAACACAACTTACATTCATATTTCCTTTCTTCCTCTCCACACCCGACTTCCTCTGGCGGGCAAACCTCTGGGGTATCCTGTGAAAATCAGGCCACCTGGGCTTCCCACCTTACACATGCCCGGTGACCTGGCCCCACACTGCCAACTGGCTGATTTTAGGACTTCCTCAGAAAGAATCCTAGAAGAACCAGCCCCAAACCTGCCTCAATGATTATTAAGTTAGCTACATCTGGAGAAGCCATGCTTGAATAAGTTATTAATGGATGACCTTTGTAAATTATGTTCCCACCACATAAACAAACATATCTGCCATCATTCACATCATTTTGGAAGACTAACATTAGCATAACAACAAATGTTCTTCGGGCTTTCTCAACATACTTCATATCTACACATAGAGATGAGACAGGCAGGTCAAAGTACCTGAGTACCTCCTATGTGTCAGGCACTGAGATGAACACTGATAATAAGATCTCATTGAATTCCTGTAACATTCCATCAGGGAATGACTATGATCATTACCATTGATAATTCACATGCCCACATGCACACAGCAGTTCATACTGCTCTATCAGTCTCCACGGCAGGACCCTGGAGAGACATCACACTAATTCCTGCATCAAGGGACAGCTTAAGCTGACATCTACTCTGTACCAAGATGCTCAAGAGGAAAAAGAGAATATTAGCTTCATAGTGCTGACCCTAGAAGCACCATCATTTAACCATACCGCTCCAAACAACCCCTCGGATTTTGAAAAACTTCATTCATCTCAACCACCAAATTACCTAAAAATAGAAAATAATAATAAAGACAGTGGGAGTTCCATCTTATGTTCTACCAATTGTTTCTTGAAGCAACTGTGTTCTAAAAGGATATAAACAAAAAGCTTGCTTCTGTGAGGTGGGCATTCCGATGTTCAGGAAAAGTTTCTGCTTCAGCTAAGTCACCGTGTGCCATCTGCCCCCCACAGGTGGTGGGTGTCTCCACTCACCACCAATCTCACAGCAAAGTAGCTATACCACGTGGGTATTTCCTCATGGGAATTTCTATGTAAGATCCCATTCTAAATAAAGACTTTTACTTTAAGAACTCATCATACCCATAGAGCAATGGAAGAGAAGAGAGAGAGCCCCCAGCATATATTGTCAATTAATGTATGATAAAGGAGCCATGAATATACAATGGGGAAATGACAGCCTCTTCAGCAAGCTGATGTTGGCAAAACTGGACAGCTACATGTAAGAGAATGAAACTGGATTATTATCTAACCCCATATACAAAAGTAAACTTGAAATGGATCAGAGAACTGAATGTAAGTCATAAACCATAAAACTCTTAGAAGAAAACATAGGCAAATATCTCTTGAATATAAACATGAGCAACTTTTTCCTGAACATGTCTCCTCAGGCAAGGGAAACAAAAGTAAAAATGAATGAATGGGACTACATCAAACTAAAAAACTTCTGTACAGCAAAGGACACCATCAGTAGAACAAAAAGACGTACTACAATATGGGAGAATATATTCATAAATGACTTATCCGATAAGGGGTTAACATCCAAAATACATAGAGAGCTCACATGCCTCAACACCCAAAAATCAAATAACACGATTAAAAAATGGGTGGAGGATCTGAACTGACATTTCTTCGAAGAAGAAATTCAGATGATCAACAGGCACATGAAAAGCAGCTCCACATCACTGACTATCAGGGAAATACAAATTAAAACCACAATGAGATAACACCTCATACCAGTTAAGATGGCCAACATCCAAAAGAAAGAAACAACAAATGCTGGCAAGGATGCAGAGAAATAGGAACCCTCCTACACTGTTGGTGGGAATGTAAATTGGTGTAATCGCTGTGGAAAGCGGTATGGCGGTTCCTTAAAAAAACTTGAAGTAGAAATGCCATTTGACCCAGTAATTCCACTCCTAGGAATTTACCCAAAGAAAACAAAATCCCTGATCGGAAAAGATAAATGCACCCCTATGTTTATCACTGCACTATTTGCAATAGTCAAGATATGGAAGCAACTTAAGTGCCCATCAGTAGATGAATGGAATAAGAAGATGTGGTATATATACACACACACACACACAATGGAATATTCTTCAGTCATAAAAAGAATATATTCATAAATGACTTATCTGATAAGGAGTTAACATCGAAAATATATAAAGAGCTCACATGCCTCAACACCCAAAAAACAAATAACGCGATCCATTTGCAATAACATGGATGGATCTAGAGGGTATTATGTTCATTGAAATAGGCCAGGTGGAGGAAAACAAATGCCATATGATTTTACTTTTTTGTGGAATATAAAGACAAACCAAAACAGAAGGAACAAAACCAGCAGTCGACTCATAGACACTGAGAAGTGACTAGTGGTCACCAAGGGGGAGGGATTGGGGCGGGTGGCAGGGGGAGGGAGAAAATGGCATGATAATTTGCAATCACAATAAAAGTTGATCACAGGGACTGTTGAACCACTGTGATGTACATCTGAAACCAACATAAGATTGTGTATTAATGATACTTTAATTTATAAAAAACAAGGGGGAAAAACTCATCATAATGGAATTTAAAAAGGCATAGAAACATAACAGTAGTCCCTTTTGCTTCCATTTCCTCCCTCAATTCAGTACAAGAAATTTTCAGTTTACCAGGAGAACACTTCATATTCCCTAAAGGAGTTGTTTTCTCCCTGAACTATACCATGTATTTCTCTCCTAAGCCAGAACTACAAGCTGGCATTGCATTTTAGTACACAAGCCACTGAAAAGGAGATATTTGGAATCTGAAACATAATGTGGGTTAAACAGTCCATATTAGCTATAGCAAGATTTGATATTCTTGCAATACTGATTTTTAAGTAACTATAAAAGGCACAGTTATACACATTTCTTATTCTTTTTAAGAGAATGAAATTCTGGTGTCATCAAGGGAAATGTAAATAGAGACTGGGGGCAAGCGGAAGATTCCTTCCATGGTTTTAAGGACACTGATCTCCACTGTGTTTAATTTCATTTCCAAACGAGTTACGATTTCCTTTTCCTCCATGTGGCTGTACTTCCACCTCTCTTCTTATACTTTTTCATGATGAGGTCATTTGCTGGGATTATCATAGCCAACAGAGACAGGCATATGTGACATAAGGACAGTCCAGTGTCCACTCAGCTGGCTGCAGACAGTGAGTGACAGAGAAAAGGGGCCAGGGCGCTGAGGGATGATGGGAGCGCACTGCCGTCAGACGAGAAAGATGGTGGTCACAGGGAGTCACATGACACCTGATTACACCTGTCCCTCTGAAGAGCCCACCTGACTGGCCCTTCTGCTCCAAGATCTGCAAGGGCATGGGGAGCCATGGTCCTGGGGTGATTGAAGACAGGATGCACAGCCAAACAGCTGCTGGTAAAGTATGCCAAGTGTTACAGACGTCCTAACAGCCAAGGGGTCTGAAAATGCTACCAGAACTTACACACTTCTACAGCTCTCGTTTCCTCAAGCTGTTTCACTCACATAATGCGATCTACAGTCTGCCTAGCTGCTCACACCTATCACTGCCAAAAAATTAATAATTTACAATTATGATTTAGCACACAGTAAGTTCCTGTACTGCATGGCACTGTGATCCATCTACAAAACTCAATTCAAATTGCAAAAGTGATACAAGAACTCATTGATTAATTCAGGCAAAGCCCAAAATATATGTGAGAAAAAATGTTACACTTTTCTTCCATAATATTCTCCCCCACAAAGTCATCAATCTCTGAGTGCTGACTTTCCATCTGAGGAAAGTGAGTATCTTTTGAGGCAGAATATATATCACCTTGAGAATAGTTACTCATTGTGGGCAAATAAAAATGTAAGCCAGGCAGTGAAAAACTCATTTTTCCTGATATAATTTCACAGGCCTAGGCGGGCAACAGGAAAAGCCAAGGGAGGCATGAAATTTGGGGCCATGTGTACAGGGTGAGAATCAGTACCCAAACACAAGAATACTAAAAATTATCATACAACCTGGCTACAAATCTCTTCAACTCTTCAGCTCTGGTTCAGATCTGACTTTCTCCCTTTGTGGCAACAGGAGTAACAGGAGACCGCGGACAGAAGAGGAGGAAAAGGGAAGACCCAGACTCTACACTGCAGTGTTCTGAGCCCTTTTCATTCACCAGCTCCAGAGCGCTTCCCCTCTGGGTCCTGCTGCCGGATTGAAGAGGTGACACCACCTCACAAGGCTCCAGCTCACAGCCGGCAGATCTAAGGCAGCCGCTCCCTAACACTCTAGCGGGTGCTTATGTCTCAAAGCCACACCAGCCTGGGGAGAGGGGAGAGAAGGGAGGCAGCACGGTGACCACTCGGGCAGCTACCCCCAAAGACTCGCTTATTCCACTGCGGGACCCGCTCAAAGCCTGAGGCACGCCCCGCTGGCTCCTGAGAAGACAGGACAGGGCCCCCTCCTACAGGCCACCTCTCTCACAAAAGCACCCCCCCACCAAGAGAACAAAAGCTTATGGCCACCATGAAAAGGAAGAGGGGAAGAGGGAGGAAAAAGGGATGGAGGGAAAGTCCTAGAAAAAGCAGCATAAACTGGAAGTCAGTCCCCCGAAGCTGCATAGGAAATTACACTGCCAGAAAACTCATTAACGTCACCAGAAATCAAGCTCAAGAAGCCCTCGAAAAATGCACCCAGGGCTTAGGTTTGCGTGTTGTGGTTGTTTGTTGGTGATTTGTTAAGAAAGGAGGGCAGAAATATGCTTTTTTTTGCAAAACAGGAGATTGTCACCACGGGAAGCACATTCCGTGTCATCTCACAGATGGTCACCTTAATTGCTATGGGCCACAGGCAGACCTGCAGCCATGCACCCCCGGGACCTCCAGGGTCTGGGCATGCTAACCTGAAAACATCATTTGGCTCAAAACCATTTCTCCTGCTTCTCAAGATACAAAAAATAAGCGTTAACTCTTGTGAAACATGCAGGGACTAATATAATAGGCTTAGAGTCTTAGTCAGCTTGGGCTGCCATAAGAAACTACCATAGACGAGGTGGTTTAAACCATAAGATTTATTTCCTCACAGTTCTAGAGGCTGGAAGCCCAAGATCAGGGTGCCAGTCTGGCTGGGTTCTGGTGGGGACTGTCCCCGGCTTGCAGGCACTGCCTTCTCCCTGTGTTTTCACAGGCTGGAAAGGGAGAGAGAGGGCTCTGTCTCTCTTTGCTTTCTGTAAGGCTACAGTGCTATCAGATTGGGGCCCCATCCTCACGACCTCATTTACACTTGACTGCCTCTTGAAGACCCTACCTGCCAGACACAGTCACACCGGGGGTTCAGGCTTCAAGGTCTAACTTGCACGGCAGTGAAGGTCAACATTCAGTTCTTGGTATTAGGTCATGAAAACCTGCTAAACAAAGGAGTCGTCCATTCAAGGTCCGGCACACAGTAGCTCAGGTCATGTCTGAGGATGAGCAAGTCACTGAGCAGATGAACAGCTGTCTTACTGTACCGGGACACAGAGAAAACTTAGTGGGGAGCAGCACAAGTTTTCAAGCATACATTAACAACCTGAATCATTCTGATTCTTAACTCCCAAGGATCTGACAAGAGATGTACTTCTATATTTTTCTGAAGGATCAAACCTTCTCTCCAGACCCATAGTCAAAAGTGTAGAAGAAAAAATTCAGATGATAAAGCCACTGCTTATTCTTACAGTGTCCAGACCTAAGTGGAGTATCTCTATGGACCCTATTTTATAATATAAAAATAATATAGTAAGAGTTCCACATATAACCACCACCACCTAGTACCCATTGGATAGGTGATCAAGGCCAATGCCTAGAAATGGACCAATTAGTGGGGCCTTCTGCCTGGACAGGTCCAGGACACTGGCTATTAATCTTTCATCACAGCAGCATACATAACCCATATGCCACTCAATACATCGAACTTCCTTACACTAGGGCTTCCAGAACCTCTCAGGAAGAGCCAGGGAGAGCGATGAGAACCAGGGAGAAGCAGGCCCTCCCGTCGTGAAGAGTGCAGGTGGACTTTATCACTTACATTCGTTCATCAAACATTTACCAACTGGCTACTATGCACAGCACTTTCTGAAATATTTTGTAGTTTTCAAAGAAGAGTGAGAGGTGGGGGTCTACACGCGAAAAATTTGGCCTATGAGCTGAAGATGCGCATTACAAGCAGACAATCTGCTTGGGACAGACCCGGGAGTCCAGCACACACCATTACTGTTACTGCCCAAAGGCTGTTCCCCTTTTCTCCCTTGCTAACAGAAACCCAAGCTGGGGCTCCCTAGGCCTCCACAGCCCGTTGATTCAGGGAAAGCACGCACCTCCACAGACCCGGAGGGTGACTCCTGACTACTTTAAAGCAGTCATGGGAACCCCGGGACCAGTGAAGAGCTGCAGGTCTTGGGGTGGGTGCCTGATCCCGTTCTAACTATGAGATGACAGGACACGTGTACTGGGGGCTACCTTTCCCACATAAAGAGCCTTCAAGAGTCTCCCTCTCCTATAACCATAATGGCGAAGGGCAGGCCAACCCAAAATGTGCCATTATGACATGTGAGCTGATGACAGTCAAGTCCCAAAAGACTCAGAAAGAAACTCAGACCTCCCCCGACAACTGCCTAAAAGAATTCAGACGGAGGACCGGCTCCAGGAGGAGAGCCACCCCCATAGATAAGCACTCTGTAATGTGCACTAGGTGCGGCAGATAGCAAGGGATGGGGCAAAATATCTTACAGTTCCCCACTGTTTCTGTGTGGCCCAGCCAAACATTTCTTTACCAAACAGTTACTCTTTCACAGTCCTGTGAATTGCTTCCCTTTTCCTTTAAAGTCTCAGTCCCCGACCCCTTCTCCTTGGTTCAGGATGACATACAGACCTCATTCTCATTCTCCCTGACTGTCTTTGGAATCTGTGCCTATGGATTCCCTATACACAGGTAACTAAACTTTGTGTTTTTTTGCCCTGTTACTCATAGTCTCACCTGGGGGCTTCAGCCCTGGGCCAGTTCACTCCAGATTTCATGAGACTGAATAACCACAACAGAACCTTGCAGGTGTAAGGGGCTCACACCAAGCTTTAATCTCACAGCAGCAGGCCGAATGCTGGAATCCTGTCTGCCTCCATCTCTGCCTCCAGCTCAGCCTCTGCCCTCACCTCCGGCCTCTGCCCTCGCCTCCAGCCCCTGCTCTCCCCTCTCCTGTTCTCTGGCTTTCTTCTTCAGGCTCCACCCTTAGTCCCTGGAAACCTCTTTTTACAGCAATACAGGCTGTAATGACTTACTGCCAATGGGTACACAAGTACGGGCCTGCACAGCAGGCTAAGTATTACATGTCATCACATGTACACAGTGGGTGAGATGAGGATCAGGTGAGAATCCTGGCCACAAACTTCCATTTTCCCTACAATCATCGGTATCATCAATTTGATTTTTAGACCAGCTAGAAGAACCCCAAGGGATAGAGGGAATTTCTTCAACACTGGCATATTACCTAATCTTCCAAAACTTATCACCATCCCATGCCTCAGACACATCCTTAATCAACATCTACCTATACATTCAAGTACTGCAGAGATAAAGAATAAAGACATGATAAAAATGCTGAGGAGATTACACTGGCCAAGTTTCAAATTTAATGTCACAGGATTTCAAATTGAAAGGCTTCTATGTTGTTAAGTGGTTCAAAAGTTCGGTGCTAAAATGATAACCAAGGGTATGAAAAATCTTCTTGAAGCAAAGTTCAGCTAAATCTTTTGTATCTGTCTCCTTCCTTTATTTGCAAAACAGTTTTCCTCCCTTAGAGAAAATGGGGAGTACCACATGCTCACTTGAAAATTAAATTCTGCAATTTTCTCACCAAACCCCATTTGGCTAATTTAAATGCTGATCTAGTGCTTAGTAACTAAGGACATTCTAAGGTTTTCTAAACCTGCTAGATGTGGGGGTGTAGGGCATGTGGTCTCTTGAGAGCACTATCATGCTGCAATTCAGACAATTAACCAGATAAAATTTCTGATGGCACAACTGACCCAGTACCGCCCTTGAGACACAGACTGAAAAACCTTCCACTGAGGGTGTCCAGGGGAGGGATTAAGAGGACTAATTCTCATCTCCTCCCTGCAGGCTAAGGGTAGGGATCTGGGCACCAATCATTTGCCTCAAATGATTATTACATTATTCATCAATGCTCCACTTTTTCTATTTTATCATGGGGTATTTGAGGAAGTTTTTTAAAGTTTACCAAATGTTCTCTAATTGGTGAGTAGATAACCAGACTCTAAACTCAGTGGACACCCCTCAACAGTAAGAAGGCATCTGGAGCAAAATACACCAGCACTGAGTGGGGTGGAGAGAGAATAAAGCCAGTAAAGCCCACTCAAAGGGACTCAAAGAGTTAACCAATAAAACCAGAGAGCCAGAAAGGACTCACAGGGTTAATTAGTTAATTAGTTGAAGTTTCAAAGGCCTAGAGCAACTTGGAATGTCCAGATATTCCCCGGATAAAAAAAAGTCAATCAAAGGGGAATAGGACAAGCGCCATGGCCTTGTAAAATCTACTTAGCCTGCGAAAAAGGGTCCAGCTTATTCTTTGACTTAACATACATCCTGTTTTTTCCTTTTCTTCCTGCCCCTTAATCACATAACTTTGTAACCAGCGCAGGAGACAGACCTTGGAAGTGTAAATAAACCTATGTGGACAAAAAATGCTTAGATCCAAACCAACACAGTCACCTAAATACCCTATTCTTAAGATAAAACTTCAAAGGAATTATGAGTCACCTGTATACATCATGCCTTATACTGACCCTTATACCTAAAACCCTATAAAACCCCAGACCCTAAGTCCTCGAGCATGCCTCCTCTCTGAGGTTGCCCACACTCCCCACTCTTCGAGTGTGTCACTCTCTCTGTCCCACTTCAGGTAAGTAGGGAGGGGCTGCTGAGAGCTCGGATTTGGGCTTGCAAGTTCCCATTGCCTGGGTGACCCGGATGGGACTGCAGCTGTGTGATCATGCTCTTAGTAGCCTGCCTGAAATCTCCTTTCTTTGCCTTTGGGAAGTTCTCAGAACAGAATCTCTCTCCATCCACTGCTCTGCAGCTCCCCTAAATCCTGGGGTGGTAGGGACTCAGTTCCCACGCCGTGCAGATCCAAGTGGACACTGAACACCAGGTGACCCTGGCTTTTGGAGTTGGCAAGGGTTTTAGACAAGGAGTTTGGCAAGGAGTTTTCCTTACGCCGAGCAGGAGTTCAATGAGCTTCCCTTTCCTCCCTCTGTTCTTCCTTGCTCCCTGCTGCCTATAAGGCAGCTGCCATTCCCTGCTATTCCTACTTTAATGAATTCCTTACTTTCTTTCTGACTTCCCTGTGTCTCTGAACCAAATTTCTTCCCAACACATTCTCCAGAAAGCTGGGTGTGCATGGTCACATGTTAGTTCTGTCATTCAGGACTATCTCCATGTGGCCCTCTACTTTCCTGTTCCAATAGCCTGACCAGTCAGGATCCCATGCTGGGAACACAAACCACTCCAGGTCATTTCCATCAGAAAGGGATATGACCTAGGGATCAGGGGCTTACAGAATCCCTGAAAGGTCTGGAGGAGCAGAATCCTACTCAGACTTTTCATTTCAAGGACAATACCACCCAAGGTAGCCAAGCTCCAAGTGCCAGGAAGCTGCTGCCCCTCCCACCAGAGCAACTTCGCACACCAACACCGGCAGACAAAAGCCCTAGAACGGAGAGGCCGGCCACTGCCACAGCCTCGAAACACTCCCATCTCCACAACCTTGCCTCCAGCTGCACCAGCAGAAGGAACTGCTCTCCATCTCAGGCTTCCAAATCTCACACAAATGCATTTACAGAACCTGCCGTGCATTTTAAAAACCTAGCAGTTAAGAAAGTCTGGGCGGGTAAGATTCCTCAAGGGAGGAACAACCTAAGACAGGCACAGTCGCAGGGGGGTCATCAGGTGAGAAATTGGGGATCAACAGAGGTGAGGCTTAGAACCTCACCCCCCCTGTTCTGAGAGAAATCTTCTGCCTACGTGGATGTTTTATTGCCCTTGTCTAGCTTGGATTAACACATAGTCTACAGGCACACACATTTGCTCTCTTACAACACTAAACTATGTTTTCTACCTTTATCTTGTATCTACCTACCACTTCAGCATTTTATTAAAAATAATAATAATAAAGGGAGAAATGTGGTATCCACATATAAATCAAGTATAAAAACCAAATGAGTATTCATATTTGAACTGTTTATAGTTCATAATGCATGAGCAAAACCAAAAGTTTCTGTGATGACTGCCCTTGTACTGTTCACCATGTAACTTATTCACTATGTAAGAATTTGTTCTCCATGTAAGAACTTGTTTGTTATGCTTCAGAAGATTGGAGACTGATGAAAATTAGGCTTGGGGTGGAGTAATGATTGTGCATTGAGCATTGTCTCCCATATACAGAATTTTATTGTTGTTAACAACCGTTTGATCAATAAATATGAGAGATGCCCTCACAACAACAACAACAAAAAAGTACACACTTCCAATTGTAAAACAAATAAGTAACCAAGATGTAATGTATAGCATAAGGAATATAGTCAAAATATTGTAACAACTTGGTATGGTGATAGCTGGTACCTAGAATTATCATGTATATAAATGTTGAATCACTGTGTTGTACACCTGAAACTAATGTAATGTAATACTGTGTGTCAACTACCCTTCAATAAAAAATAATTATCTAAAAAAAAAAAAAAAAGTCTGGGACATGGAGTTGTTAGGTTTCCACTCAAGAGGGTGGAATGAAGATCAAGAGAAAGCCGGTCCCCCAAATCTCCCCAATCACCATTCTTCCTGTCCTAAAACAGGTCATTCTTCGATGAAGAAAGAATAACAAACACCCTTTTTCTGTCTCAATTTATATTTCAAATAGTGTTAAGAGAGTTGAAAAATCATTCTGCTAGTGGGTAAAACCAAGATCCTAACTCAGGTAATCATGGAAGAATATTTCATTTTCACATTTAGTTAGTTCTAGCCCCAGCAGAATACAACTGTAAGATGATGAATTTGGTAACACAGCTGACCACAGTTCTCTTTTAACTCATGTATTAAACCCACACTGGTCTCTGAATTTTATTCTGCTGGAAATTACATAGACTAAGCTTGAAAATGCATTAATTTTCCAAGTATCTCTAAGTTATTTTATGGTAAGCTAGAACCAGGGAAGGCGAGTGTGACATCATGATTTGTAGTAAGAAATATATATTTGGCCTTTGTCTCCATTCCAGCACAGAGTTCCTAAAACCCTTGAAATTTCCTAAGAGGTAAGGCAGATGAAGGTGTCTTGTTACGG
Source organism: Manis pentadactyla (assembly GCF_030020395.1). NCBI lineage: Eukaryota > Metazoa > Chordata > Mammalia > Pholidota > Manidae > Manis > Manis pentadactyla. The sequence continues at coordinate 37,139,674 of NC_080032.1, read as the reverse complement.
TGCGAACCGTGTGATTGGAAGGTTAGATTCTGAGTCCTACCCGACCTCTGGGAAGAAAAGAGGGGAGGAGACAGAGCTCAATCCCCAGTGGCCCTAATTTAACCAGTCATGCCTACATAATCAAGCCTCCATACAACTCAAAAGAACAGGGTTCAGAGCCTCCGGGTTGGTGAGCAGGTGGTGTTGGGGGAGCTGCCCTCTTGGAGACCCTTTGGAAGCCCTGTGCTTTTCCCTCATACTTTGCCCTGTGTTCCTGAATAATATCCTTTTATAATAAACTGGCAACATTCCTCTGAGTTCTGTGAGTTGCTCTTGCAAATTAATCAAACCCAAGGAGGGGTTTGTGGGAACCTCCACTCTACACCAGGTTGGTCAGAAGCACAGGTGACAACCTGGACTTGTGACTGGTGTCTGAAGGATGTGTGTGTTTGTGGAGGAAGTCTTGTCGGACTGAGCCCTTAACCTGTGGGATCTGACACTATCTATGTCTAGGTAGGTAGTATCAGAACTGATTTGAATTGTAGGATACCCAGTTCATGACCACTGAGAACTGGACTGAGTTAACTGCTTGGTGGTGGTAAAAAATTCACACAGACATTGGAGAGAGGTACCTTTTACACCCTAGTTATTGCTCTTAAGGGCTTGACATGATCAAAACAATAAACCAGAAGAAAATACTTTATTTAGCTACAGTACCACAGTATAAGTACAATTCTTGCTTCCCCAGTGATCACTCACATAGTAATTACCTGTATCCAAAGGGTGAAGGAAGGAATGTTCTCTTAAGGAACTTTCAGCCTTTAGGAATTTAACCTCATTGCTTTGACAAAGTGAAAATTCTGAAATGTCCTAAATGAAGTGACATAAGAGCCAGAGAATGAGGGAGAAAGACAAGGGAAGGTCATCAGTCAATAACCATGGGACAGAGCTAGTCAGAAACCCCACATTCCTGGACAAAGTCATTTCAACAATCACCAGAAGGCCCCCAGGGCCACTGCATCCCACTTGCACGTGATCAGTGTCTGACTCTCGCCAACACCAAGCCACAAGCCTTCTCTAAGGACTAACTGTCTGTCTATCCTCAGATTTTCCCTGCTTTGCTTTATTCCGCCTTCCTTAGATGTAGCCAGTGTGAATTGAGACACTCTCTTTCCTGGAGACCCCTCATAAATGTGTCCTGTTTCTTGAGTCTGGCCGACAAGTTATTTCTGCTAACTGGCCTTGCTGCTGATGAAGCAGAAACTTCCTGACCCAGGCAGGACTCAGTCCTTATCCTGGCTGCATCTGTAAAGGATCAGTAACCCCTGTTATGTCAGAGATCTCTCGGTCTCTATAGTGTTTGATTTGCCACCTTCTTAGGGTTATTTCTCCAAACTGTACAAAAGGGAGGCAATGGCAGTATCTCCCCTTTTCTGACAGGAAAATGATTACCGGGTAGATACTGCAAGCTTCTTCAATGCTTAAGACAAGAAATGTGACAACGCACAATGCCCTAAAATAAAAATAGTGTCCAACTGACACTTGCTGTTTGGGTTGTGAGAATCCTCTACCGAGGTTGCCACAGGGAAAAAGGAGGGGAGCCTGCAAAAGAAATTTCCTTCTCCCTTCTCAGAAAACCACCCAAAACACCACCATACCCCACCCCACCCCACCCCATCCCACCCCACAGGTGTCTCTGAGGGATCATCACACAATACCTCGCACTGCTCTGACAAGGGAGCAGGGGCACAAAGACAACCAGAAATTGATCACTGTCTCTAACTAAGGGAAAAAGGTCTTCCTAGTTCTTCTCCTTAGGGGTATTTTTAAAAGGCTCAACTTGGGACTAGTGATTTCTTATGGACCGTTAGATACTATCTTCTGCCAACGCTGACCTGTAAAGCAAAGGGGGCGACAATCGTATGTAAAAAGCACAGATGTGGCCTCTCAAACCTCAGGGTGAGAGGCACCCACGCGAGGCTGAAGCAACACTAGGATGGACTCGCAGATGGGGGGCACCAGCAGCGGAGTAAGCATCCCATGGAGGTACAGCCCCCTTAGGCCTTGCCCGAGAATGCTAGTGGGGACGAGGATGTAAGCGTTGCTACTAAAGGCCTAATAATTTACTTCTCTACCCTTTTAATTTCTCTCTAGAGCAAGACATTAAATATTTATTATGGCTGACCCCCAAAGACTCTACTCCACAGGACGGAGGAGTACTGTGTGTTTCGATTCTTCAGCAGCAAAGCACCTCATAGTCAAAGCCCAGCCCACCCAGGTCTCTCAAAGGAGGAATATGACAGCTGACTCCTGCCAATTCCTCAGCAGCCAACATACCTTCCAAGGCACCTACACGTGAGCTACAAGTGTTTTCAACCTGACACTCATCGCACAGGTAGAGGCAAATGCCTTTTAAAACTTCCCACCCCCTGCTCATTTCATACCCAGCGGAGGCACCTTGTCGCTGCTAATGATCTATTTGTAGGCAGGCTGATCCTAAGCTACCAAGTCACTGTCACAGAATATAATGATACGAGGCTTGCAGAAAAAATCACAATAGACAACCTGGACTATTTGATCAAAGCTGCCGTGGGGCTTTCAACCTTACAAAATAAGATTTGTGAGTCTTTTACAATTTTCAGGCTAACACAGAATCAATTAAAATTAAGAATAATCTCTAACACATGGTTAAAGTAGGCCTCAGCCTAGTTAGCTGGATCCCGTCAACAGAACGTGTGCATCAAAAGAAAAAGAAAAATTCTCTCATGACATGAAGTAAAACTGACAAAAGGAAACGGTGCATTTGGTGTCCTTCCAGGTGCCGTTTAGAGACACAGGCAGTCAGAAGAGTCCTGCGAGCAGATGACAGAGTCCACGCAGGCTGTGGGAGCCTGGCTGCTCATTCAGACCTGCAGGGGCTCCTGCCTCCTGACCAGGTGGGCAGGTGTCCCCAGCAGGCTGGACCTGGGCTGGCACGCTGCTTACAAGTCTCAGCCACTGCCCCACAGGCCCTGTGGCATGCAGGAGTTGAGCATGTGACGCAGGAGCTGTGTTAGCACAAACCACACAAAGAAGCCATTATTCAGGAGAGCACCAGAATATATTGTAACTGCTCCCATCATGTCAATAGGCAACATTTTAATGGTTGTGTTCCAATTTCTCCCACTTGAAGATAAAGTGCCTCCCATTTCAATGAAAATAAGAGATGCCTCATTGGTAGGCTCCCATTTCACCCGGCAGCTGCCAGACACAAGAACAGAAGTGCCGGGCGTGCACAGGCCTGATTTTCTCTCTCCAGGCAATACTTCAATTTTATAATTTGTCTCCTCTTCAAACCAAGAGATGAGCAAGTTACAATTATAATTACTATATTTCTGGACAAGCAGTAACACAAGCCATGGAAGTGCTGCGAGAGAAGGGCGAGCTTACCTCTGGCTCTGGCTGGAACATGGGTTCATCTTCAGCAGAGTCTGGTAGAACTGCCCAGGTTACACTGGCACTGGCTGACGGCAAAGAGCCAAACGTCCCATTTTTCAACTGCTCTGTGGAATGTGACTTGGGCCCGTGCCATCCCAGGATGTTTTCTGAAATAGAGACCTAGAATGATTCCAAGTATTTTGCAAATTAAACATTCATAGCTCAAGAGAGGTTTGTTCCTCACTGTATAAGGAGACCCATGGCCCAATGAGTCCAATTTTAAGACTGTAGTGGGCTTGTCTGAACAAGGTAGCAAGTCTTGATTCAGATCATCTATTTACAAACTAGTTTCTGTATAAAGGCAGTATATGGGAATCACCTTCGGCTATTTCTCTTCCCATCCCTTAACAAAAACGATTCACATTTCACCAAAGCCAGATTTTCTTAAAGGTATTTTTATTATCTTTTTTTTAACTTTGAAGAAGTATTTTTAAATATTTACAATAAAATGCAAAAGTCAAGTTTTATCAAAACTGGGCTGCTCAAAATGTAGCTTGAATGCCAACTTACACGATGAGCACAGCTCAGAAAAGATGCCTGCAGTGACCACATACCACCGCGCCTGCCACCGCCAGCATGGCCGGGATCAGGAAGCCCATCCCCAAGGACAGATGTGGTCATTCCATTCCAGCAAGAAACATTTTTATAAACACCCATCAGTAACCCAACAGCATTTTTCTAATCCTGTCTCAACCCTTGGGGAGGAAAGACTTTCCCTGGGTTTTTATTGCTGCTGGGTTTTTGTTATTGTTTTAAAGAATCAGGTATTACTGTAGAATATTTGTGTATGCTAATGGGGAGAAGAGTAACCGGAGGTGGACTACTTTATCCCTGACTAGCAATTTGGCCATTAGAATAAGAATGGGTCTCAAACTCAGCTGACCTACCCTCTGGAGCTGGCACTTTCAGTCTAAGAGCAGAGATCAGGTGATGAAGAAAAGGCAAGCTAACGTGCAGACTGGCCAGGTGAACAAGAACCCAGCCTTGCAGTGTCTCAGATGTTCCATCCACCAAGTAATCACATCCAGCAGCCTTTCCATTAGTTACTCATAGCAAAATCTACATGAATCCCAACCTTTAACACCCGGAGGGTATCTGGTTGGTGGAAACAAAACAACAGAGGCAGATGAAAGGGCTGTAATATATGTGCTCACGCATGTGTGTTAGTGTGTGCAATGTTATCCAACTGAGACGTGTTTTTATATAAACTTTTTTTTTTTAAGGTCAAGGGCTAGATTACATAACTCTACCGCTTAAAAGTCTCAAGTGGCTTCTCACTGAAGCTGGAGCACAATCTCCCGGCCCGGGTTGCAGGACCAGTTCACACTTCATTTCCTCCTTTGTCACTGTGCTCTGAGTCAGGCTGGTATTTTTTCCATTCCTCAAGTGAGCCATGTTCATTACAGTCAAGAGCCTTTGTTCATGCTATTTCTTCTGTTCAAAGGTCCATCCTTCCAGTTCTTCTACTAGAAAGGTCTCCTGCAGAATTCCAGGGTGGGGCACAAACATCACTTGCTCAGAGAAGCCCCCTGGGACCTCCCTGGCCACAGCAGCACCCCAAAGGCACTCCCTATCTCATCAGTTTACTGTCCTCCCAGCACTTAGCACTCTCTGAAATCACGCTGCTCTTCTGTTTGTCCACTGTCTTTCTCTCCTCCCCAGAATGCCAGCTCTTTGAAGGCAGGGACAACATTGCCTTTGCTCCTGGCTGTATCCCCAGAACCAAAACATCGTCTAGCAAAGAGCATGTACTCAATAAATATGCCAATGAATTAACAACTACTGAGATCTTCAGAGAGAGCAAATTTCAAGAAGCATGTGCATTTCACAACCTCCTGAAAGTTAAAAAATAAGAAACAGCAAAAAGAGAAACAGGAAATAGAATGGTAGCTGTGTGGGGCTAGGGACAGGGGAAGGGAAGTGTTGTTTAATGGGTACAGACTTTCAGTTTTGCAAGATGGAAAGAGTTCTGGAGATTGGTTACACAGCAGTGTGAATGTAGTTAACACTACTGAGCTGTATACTTAAAAATGGGTAAGATGGCAAATTTTGTGATACATGTATTTCACCATTTTTTTTCCAGTGGAAAAAAATGCATCAATATATCAGTCCTTGATGTCATTTAAAAAAAAGGGGAAAACTCACAACAATCAAATCAAAGGTTGAAGGATGAGCTAAGCCCAGACTTGGGATGTAGCAATGCATGCTAGGGAATGTAGTTTTCTGTATACTCTATGAATTCAGAGTATCAAAGAACCAGTGAGGGAGGATATGAAGGAACCCCATCCAGACCAGACCAGACCAGCTACTCTAATAAATGCTCACCAGTTTGGGAGTCTGGATAGTCCTGTCATTTGAGGATGAAGAAGGAAAATTCTAATATAGAGTGAATGAAAATGATTGCATAGCGCTCAGGCAAAGCAACAGTATTCTTAGAAGGCTTAGTGGAAATACGTATCTCTGAAATTTCTAATGTAAGAAATTTAAGTGTAAGCAATATAGGGTAAAGCAGCCTGTGTGAAACAATAACAGAAAGCCAGAAGAAGAAAACAGGCAGAGGTGAAAAAGGAGATGAGTGCACTAAGGAATTATTATGAGGAAACTAAATCAGCATTAGGATTAAATTAACACAGAAACCAGAAAAGGTAGAATCAATATCATAGAAAGTCAAGTAAGCAGTATGCCAAGATAAGGAAGTTCTACCTTGTGCAGTTACAAAGGGTGCAAAGACAACAATGAGAAAGAAGATGATGGAGAAGATGCACAACAGAGACCCCGAGAGATCCTGGGGACAGAGATGAGATCGGTGGAACAGGAACAAACAGTGACAAGGTAAAGAGACAGCCTGCGCCAAGAGAGCCCTGGGGGCTGCACCTGCCCACCAGCTTCCAGCACAACCAGTGGGAAAAGATGCACATCTACACAGAGCTTGGCTATGCTTTTTGGCCAGGCTATTGCTATTGAAATTTCAAACAAATACAAAAGTAGACAGGCAAGGATATAATGAGCATCTAGTTCACTAAGTCTGGCAATATCAACAGCAACAAAAATCAGGAGAAAATTTTTCCAATTATTTAGGCACAAAAATTAGACTTGCCTTAAAGGGGGAAAAAAAATCAAGATAGTCTTGAATTTTACTACAGCCCTAAGCCCTAGAAGGTAAATAGATGAAAAGAAGAATGCAAATAAGTCTACAGATGTTGGGTGGTGTGAGGGATTGGGGGATACGCTCACCTTTAGCCAAGTTACCTTCACTCTGTGAAAACAAGTTGCCGTGACTGAGCTCCTGCTAGGTGCCGAGGACTAATGTACGCAAGGGGCGCGTGCTATAGCTCATCTAGTCCTAATGAAGACCCATGAGGCAGGTCCTGTTATGCCCGCTTGACAGATAAGGGACAAGTACAAAGAGCCAGGAAGTGGTAGAATTGAAATTAAAAGAGAGGCAGCCGGGCTCCAAGCCCAGACTCTTAAACTCCCCCTCCACTGTATGCCTGCTCAGCAGCACTGAGGAGACACACAAAATAGTTTTACCTTGTCAGGGGGAAAAACTCCTTGGACGTATGCCAATATGTGACGAAAAGCAGCATAATTAAAAATTTGAGACTGAGAAGTGGCAAAAATGGCAAAAACAATTTTGACTGGTGTTGAGCAATAAACCTAATAAACAAAGCTAAGCAGGGCTGGGAGTAGGGGGAGGTTTAAAAAAAAAAAGGGCATTCACAGCAGGTATAAAATTTAAGGGCACCAAAACACTCAATAATCAAGAAAAATGACATTTTCATACAAGATTTTTGAAATCAAACTTAATGCCAATAAAAATCTTACTGGACTTGGTCTCCCTTGCCACACCCTCTCAAATCGTGTCTTTACTTAAAATGTTAATGTTTTGTTCATCATGGATTTTTTTCCATTAATTTTGCTTTGAAAATATTGCATTAAAGCATCACTTATCTTAATGACTCTGGCATCCCTTGCATTCGTGCTCAAGCCCACTGCCTCACGCACCTCACCCTGGTCCCAGCCGTGGAGCCAAATTTAAATAATTCTTCTAAACATGGTTGCATACCTGACCATTAAGTCAAAATTATTTTTAAGAGATTTAATCATCATTACACATTAAGTATTCAATTAGTATTAAAATATTTATAAGTATAACCCCCAAATTACATTACCAAAATTCAGGAAGTGTATCAGAGAAACAAAGGAAACTAAAGCATGCTGAGTCATGCTTTAACTAAAGAAGAGTTACAAAAAAGGAGTGCATCATTCTTGACTTAAAGAATTCTTATGAAAAATGTAACGTAACCACTACTAGGATTTACATACATATTTCTCCTCAAAACTCTAAAGAAGATAAGAGTAAAGGAAACACAACATGTATAGCAAAATAGAAAGGAAACAAAAAAGCAGCAGGAACACATAAAAACACAAAGCAGGAAGAAGACTAGCAGAAAAACACCTGCTCAAAGAAACACAGAAAATGAACTATATTATTCCATTGATAGACTCAACATCTGGCATTATGTCATAAAACAAAATGCCAGTTTAAACTACATTTCATTCATTCTAAGACACACCTCATTTGCACACCTGAAATTGGGGCTCATCTGAGAGTCAACAGCATGTCATAATTTAATGGGTAACTTTTTCCTTCTTAGTGGCACAGAGGATAACTTTCACTCAATGGTGTTCCTGCCCTGGGGCTCACAGCAGGGAGGTCATCAAAATTATACCACAAAAGGAACAGCAAGGCACAGGGTTGGGTTGGTCCACCAAATGGCACATGCAGTCCTTAAGTCAGGCTTTTACACACACCTGTAGTCCTCACACACCATGCTTGGTAGAAGTAACCTCAAAGGGAAGAAGATCAATTACTAGTGTTTGGGTTCCATGCAAGAGAAACAGAGAGGTATAGGAGATGTGAGTGGGGGTGCGCAGGTTTGGCTGTGGGACTGTCTCAACCTGTTCCTCAGCCTCTGCTACAGTCTTGCTTGTTGTGCTCACCAGGGCTGTGAGGCCTCTGCCCAGAGGCCAGGGACAGGTGGTAGCACAGAGAAGGTCTCCCTCTCCCTTCCTGTGACCCAGTGAATTCATGCCTCCATGTTCAGGAAACCTAAAAGGGCTTTCCCAAATGGAGACAGACTGACATTTACAAACTTGAGGAAAACATAAGGCATATTTACAGTGGTAAGCTGGGGTGTTAGTATTAAACTGCTTTGTTTAGAAAGAAGTTGCCACTCAAAAATTCTGTTTAGACAGTTGTTAAAAAAAAAAATCCACCCATCTGGAATCTTCTGTAATGCTAGTTTTTCTTTTTTCGTCAATATGCTATTTCCTGAAGGAATCACCACATTTGTAGCTTGGCTTTTAATCAAAGAACAGGGCATATATTCACCAGAAGCAGGTGTCAAGACAAAGGTATGAGACAGAAAAGCAAAGGGAGTCTCTGAGTGGTAGACAAGAGGTGAACACTGGAGGTCTGAAGTTGTCTCTGGAGAAAAGTGAAGCAGAGCAGAAGGAAAATGGAACAGACTGGGAAAGCAAAGAAGAGTCCTTATAATAGTCTCACCTATTTGACCCTTTTTCTCAAATTCCAAAATGAGAGAACAAGGCAACTGGCTTATGAACAAACAACCACCACAATCTTAGAATGAAAAGTTACGAGAAGGACAAGTTAAGAAAAACGCATCAAATTCTGCTTTGGTTCTCCTCTCTTCAATTACATGTCTCGTGATCTCTTGTCCTGATTTATGTCCAAGGGCACATGTGTTGTCCACTGCGATTCCCCAAGGCTCTCCTATCACCTGCTACAGCAGCTCTGAGCCAACTGTTCTCCCCCAACATGCCTTGCCCTGACCCTTCTGTTATTACTCTGCTCTCACCTGGCACTACAACGTGCTTGTCTAGTCAGAGGGGTCTGCTCTGACATTGAACCGGATTCCTGGACCATGACCTGCAAGCAAGGAACTAACCAGAAGCAGAGAGACTCCACACTCCTAAACCACACCAAAGGTCCCGGTCTCCTCCCACACTGCTAGCCCACCCAAAGCAGTCCAGGCTTTTCCGGTTCTGAGGGTATGCCTGTCTATCTTTCTGTACAGAATCAGAGGCACACAGACACGGGAGAACAGATGTCCTCCCACCCCAGCCCCCATCAATCATCTGCCTCCACAGAGCAGTGACCTGGACTCAGTATCACCAGGAACAGAAGGGAACTGCAAAACAGAAGCCTTTCCCAAAAAGCCAAGTGAGACTGCAGAGCAGGGAGGATGGAGGAGTGGGAAGATCCTAGCTCACCTCCTCCCATGGACACACCAAGGCTTCTGCTGCACAAAGTGCACCTCACTCTGAGAACAACCAGAAGACTAGCAGGACAGCGCTTCCATAGCTGAAGATATAAAAAAGAAGGTGGGAAGAAAGAAAATTACAGACCAATATCCCTGATGAACATAGATGCAAAAATGCAAGGATGGTACAACATTCGAAAATCCATCAACATCATCCTCCACATCAACAAAATAAGGACAAAAACCACATGACCATCTCCACAGATGCTGAAAAAGCATTCGACAAAATTCAACATCCATTCATGATAAAAACTCTCAACAAAATGGGTATAGAGGGCAAGTACCTCAACATAATAAAGGCCATATATGACAAACCAACAGCTAACATCATACTGAACAGTGAGAAGCTGAAAGCTTTTCCTTTAAGATCAGGAACAAGACAAGGATGCCCACTCTTCCCACTTTTATTCAACATAGTTCTGGAGGTCCTAGCCATGGCAATCAGACAACACAAAGAAATAAAAGGCATCCAGATTGGCAAGGAACAAGTCAAACTGTCCCTGTTTGCAGATGACATGATATTGTACATAAAAAACCCTAAAGACTCCACTCCAAAACTACTAGATCTAATATCTGAATTCATTAAAGTTCCAGGATACCAAATTAATACACAGAAGTCTGTTGCATTCCTATACACTAATGATGAACTAGTAGAAAGAGAAATCAGGAAAACAATTTCATTCACAATTGCATCAAAAACAATAAAATACCTAGGAATAAACCTAATCAAGGAAGTGAAAGACCTATACCCTGAGAACTACAAGACACTCTTAAGAGAAATTAAAGAGGACACTAACAAATGGAAACTCATCCCATGCTCTTTGTTAGGAAGAATTATATTCTCAAAATGGCCATCCTGCCTAAAGCAATCTACAGATTCAACGCAATCCCTTTCAAAATACCTACAACATTCTTCAATGAACGAAAGCAAATAGTTCTAAAATTCATATGGAATGACAAAAGACCCCGAATAGCCAAAGCAATCCTGAGAAGGAAGAATAAAGCAGGGGGAATTATGCTCCCTGACTTCAAGCCCTACTACAAAGCCACAGTAATCAAGACAATTTGGTACTGGCACAAGAACAAACCCATAGACCAGTGGAACAGAACAGAGAACCCAGATATAAACCCAAGCATATGTGGCCAATTAATATATGATAAAGGAGCCATGGACATACAAAGGGGAAATGACAGCCTCTTCAACAGCTAGTGTTGGCAAAACTGGACAGCTACATGTAAGAGAATGAAACTGGATCATTGTCTAAACCCATACACAAAAGTAAACTCAAAATGGATCAGAGACCTGAATGTAAGTCATGAAACCATAAAACTCTTAGAAAAAAATATAGGCAAAAATCTCTTGGACATAAACATGAGTGACTTCTTCATGAACATATCTCCCCGGGCAAGGGAACCAAGAGCAAAAATGAACAAGTGGGACTATATCAAACTAAAAATCTTCTGTTCAGCAAAGGACACCATCAGTAGAACAAAAAGACATCCTACAGTGTGGGAGAATATATTCATAAATGACATCCGATAAGGGGTTGACCATCCAAATTATATAAAGAGCTCATGCACCTCAACAAACAAAAAGCAAATAAGCCAATTAAAAAATGGGCAGAGGAGGTGAACAGACACTTCTCCAAAGGAGAAATTCAGATGGCCAACAGGCACATGAGAAGATGCTCCACATCACTAATCATCAGAGAAATGCAAATTAAAACCACAATGACATATCACCTCACACCAGTAAGGATGGCCAACATCCAAAAGACAAACAACAACAAATGTTGGCAAGGATGTGGAGAAAGGGGAACCCTCTTACACTGCTGGTGGGAATGCTAACTAGTTCAACCACTGTGGAAAGTAGTATGGAGGTTCCTCAAAAAGCTCAAAACAGACATACCATTTGACCCAGGAATTCCCCTCCTAGGAATTTACCCTAAGAATGCAGCAGCCCAGTTTGAAAAAGACATATGCACCCCTATGTTTATCACAGCACTATTTACAATAGCCAAGAAATGGAAGCAACCTAAGTGTCCATCAGTAGATGAATGGATAAAGAAGAGGTGGTACATATACAAAATGGAATATTATTCAGCCATAAGAAGAAGACAAATCCTACTATTTACAACAACATGGATGGAGTTAGAGGGTATTATGTTCAGTGAAATAAGCCAGGCGGAGAAAGACAAGTATCAAATGATTTCACTCATCTGTGGAGTATAAAAACAAAGCAAAAACTGAAGGAACAAAACAGCAGCAGACTCACAGAATCCAAGAATGGACTAACAGTTGCCAAAGGGAAAGGGACTGGTGGTGGGGTGTGGGTGGGAAGGGAGGGAGAAGGGGGAAAAAGGGGCATTACTATTAGCACACATTATGTAGCAGGCGGTGACACGGGAAAGGCAGTATATACAGAGAAGACAAGTAATGATTCTATAGCATCTTACTATGCTGATGGACAGTGATTGTAATGGGGTATGTGGTGAGGACTTGATAATAGGGGGAATTTAGTAACCATAATGTTGTTCAAGTAATTGTACATTAATGATATCAAAATTGAAATAATAATAATAATAAAGGTGGGAGTGACAGAAACTCAACTCCAACCCCCACCCCACCCCACACAGCAACCCACAGCTGGAGGGATATCACAGGTGTGGAGGTCCTCCCTGGGGAGTAAGAGGATCAAGCCCCACATTAGGCATCACTACCTAGTGGATTTGCACCAGTCAAATAAGCCCTTATAACTTTTAAATAATTGCAGACCTTAGCCCAATGAGAGCCAGAGGGGCGTGGGAACCTGAGATTCCACATACAAACTCACTCATTCCAAGACCCTATGCAAAGAAAGCAGTATGGATTATACATGAAGGTTTACTGACTAATTTTAGACCATGTGCTGGAAGGATGAGGATCTGTAGGAACTTTCTCCAGGAATGGAAGCACTGACCTGGGAAGGCTGGGGGTTCCTGCCCACCAATACACATGCAACAGTTGTGTCCGGGCCTTGCACCCAGCAACACTGGGGGCTAATTCCCTATGAGCACACCTACAGCAGCTACAGCTGAGCTTCCCAGGCCAGCCCTGCCCACCAGTGCTCCTGCAGTAGTTGTAGCCAGTCATTAAAGCCAGCAGGGATCATCCCCACCCATCAGCATGCCACAGCATTCACAGCCTAGCCACAACAGGAGGGCACACACAGCCCACCCAGGAGACATCCCTGGAGCCCCGGGTCCTGGTGACCAGGGGAACTATGCTACTGGGCCACACAGGGCGCTATCTGCATATGGCCATTACATTTAAGACCAGGAGATGTAACTGACCCACAAAAAGTCAGACAAAATGAGGAGACAGAGGGATAAGCTCCAAATGAAAGAACAAGACCAAACCTCAGAAAAGGAACTAAATGAAAAGGAGATAATAAATCTACCTGATAAAGATTTTGAAGTAATGGTCATAAAGATGCTCACTGAACTTGAGAGAAGAGTGGATGTACTTAATGAGAAATTCAACAAAGAGATAGAAAATATTAAAGAAAACCAATCAAGTCTAAAGAACAGTAACTGAAATAGAAATATACTAGAAGGAATCAACAGCAGATTAGAGGATGAGGAACAAATAGCAATCTGGAAGACCAAGTAGAGGAAATCATCAAAGTGGAACAAAAAGAAAAAAAAATTAAAAATTGAGGGTAGGTTAAGGGACCTCTAGGACAAAATCAGGTATATTATATTCACATGATATAGTTTCCAGAGGAAGAGAAAAAGGGGCAGAAAAGTTATTTTAAGAAATAATAGCTGGGTGTAGAAGGAAGTAGAGCAGTAATAAATGAAATACAGATTAAAACCACAATAGAAAAGTTCAATGAAACTAAGATCTGGTTCTTTGAAAAGATAAAATTGAGAAGCCATTACACAGACTCAGTAAGAGGAAAAGAAAGGATTGAAATAAAATCAGAATGAGAAGTTACAACTGACACCACAGAAATGCAAAGGATTCTAAGAGCCTAGTATGAAAAACTATATACCAACAAACTGGACAACCTAGAAGAAATGGTCAAATTCCTAGAAATATACACTCTTCCAAGACAAATCAGGAAGAAGAAGAAAATCTGAACAGATAACTAGTAATGACATTAAATCAGTAATAAAAAAAAAAAATTCCTCTTGGTGATGGGGGGCGTCTAGTAAACATAATGTTCCTCATGTAATTGTAGATTAATGATACTAAAATAAAAATAATAAATAGATAGATAGATAGATAGATGATAGATAGATAGATAGATAGATAGATAGATAGATAGATAGATAGATAGATAGATAGATAGATAAAAGCTCCCAACAAACTATGTCCAGGACCAGAGGGGCTTCATTGGAGAATTCTACCAAACATTTAAAGAAGAGTTAATGCCTAATCTTTATAAACTATTCCAAAACACTGAAGAAGAAATGCTTACAAATTCATTCTGAGGCCAACACTACCCTGATACAAAAAAAAACAGAAAAAGACACTACCAAAAAAAAAAAAAAAATGAACAGACTAAAAAATCCTCAATGAAACATTAGCAGACCAAATTTAACAATATATTAAAATGACCATTCACCAGATCAAATGAATTTATTCCAGGGATGCAAGGATGGTTCAATACCCATAAATCAATCAACATGATACACCACATTAACAAAATGAAAAGATAAAAATCATATGATCATCTCAATAGATGCAAAAAAGGCATTTGACAAAAGTCAGTATTATCTGTTCTTAACAGAAACTCTCAACAAAGCGGGTGTAGAAGGAACACACCTCAACATAATAAAGCCCATGTATGATGAACCCAGCCAACATACTCAATGGCAAAAGCTGAACGCTTTTCCTGTAAGATCAGGAACAAGACAAGGATGCCCACTCTCACTACTTTTTCAACAAAGTCCTGAAAGTGCTAGCCACAGCAATCAGACAAGAAAAGGACATAAAAGGCATCCAAACTGATAAAGAAGGAATAAAACTGTCACTATTTGCAGATGATATACTATCTAAAGACTCCACCAAAAAACTGTCAGTTAATAAATGAATTCATAAATAGGACAAAAAGATACCCTACAGTATGGGAGAATATATTCATAAATGACAGATCTGATAAAGGGTTGACATCCAAAATATATAAAGAGCTCACACACCTCAACAAACAAAAAGCAAATAATCCAATTAAAAAATGGGCAAAGGAGCTGAACAGACAGTTCTCCAAAGAAGAAATTCAGATGGCCAACAGACACATGAAAAGATGCTCCACATCACTAGTCATCAGAGAAATGCAAATTAAAACCACAATGAGATATCACCTCACACCAGTAAGGATCGCCACCATCCAAAAGACAAACAACAACAAATGTTGGCGAGGTTGCAGAGAAAAGGGAACCCTCCTACACTGCTGGTGGGTACATAAATTAGTTCAACCATTGTGGAAAGCAATATGGAGGTTCCTCAAAAAGCTCAAAATAGAAATACCATTTGACCCAGGAATTCCACTTCTAGGAATTTACCCTAAGAATGCAGCAGCCCAGTTTGAAAAAGACAGATGCACCCCTATGTTCATTGCAGCACTATTTACAATAGCCAAGAAATGGAAGCAACCTAAGTGTCCATCAGTAGATGAATGGATAAAGAAGAGGTGGTACACATACACAATGGAATATTATTCAGCCATAAGAAGAAAACAAATCCTACCATTTGCAACAACATGGATGGAGCTAGAGGGTATTATGTTCAGTGAAATAAGCCAGGCAGAGAAAGACAAGTACCAAATGACTTCACTCATATGTGGAGTATAAGAACAAAGAAAAACTGAAGGAACAAAACAGCAGCAGACTCACAGAACCCAAGAATGGACTAACAGTTGCCAAAGGGAAAGGGACTGGGGAGGATGCATGGGAAGGGAGAGGTAAGGGCAGGGAAAAAGAAAGGGGGCATTACAATTAGCATGTATAGTGTTGGGGGGGGCATGGGAGGGCAGTACAACACAGAGAAGACAAGTAGTGATTCTACAGCATCTTACTACGCTGATGGACAGTGACTGTAATGGAGATTGTGGGGGGGACTTGGTGAAGGGTGGAGCCTAGTAAACATAATGTTCTGCATGTAGTTGTAGAGTAATGATAACAAAATAAATAAACAAACAAACAAACAAATATATAAATAGATAAATAGAATGAATTTGGTAATGTTGCAGTATACAAAATCAATATGCAGAAATCTATTGATTTCTATGCACTAAAGATGACATGAATAAATGGAGAGATATGCCATGCTTATGGATTGTAAGAATTAATATTGCTAAAATGTTCATACCAAAGGACTCTACAAATTCAATGCAATTTCTATCAAACTACCAATAATATTATTCACAAAACCAGAACAAATTATCCAAAATTTGTGTGGAACCACAAAAGACCCTGAATAGCCAAAGCAATCTTGAGAAAGAAAAACAAAGCTGGAGGTATCAAAATCACAAATTTCAAACATTACAAAGCTATAGTAATCAAAAAAATATGGGGCACAAAAATTGACACATACATCAACAGAAGAGGATAGAGAGCCCAGAAATAAACCCACACTTATACAGTCAATCTATGACAGAGGAGGCAAGAATATACAATGGGTAAAAGATAATCACTTCAATAAATGGTGCTGTGAAAACTGGAGAGCAATGTCAAAAGAATGAAACTGGACCACTTTCTTACACCATATACAAAAATTAATTTAAAATGGATTAAAAACTAAATGTAAGACCTGGACCATAAAACTGTTAATAGAAAAGTAGGTGGTAAAATCTTCGACACTGGTCTTGGCAATTTTTTTTTCTGGATATATCCCCTCAGGCAAGGTCAACAAAAGCAAAAGCAAACAAGTAGAACTATATCAAACTAAAAAGCTTCTGCACAGCAAAGGAAACTCTCAATAAAACAAAAAAGGCAACCTACTGAAGGGGAAAAGATAACTACAAATGATGTATCTATTAAGGGGTTAACAGGCAATATATATAAAGAACTCATACAACTCAACACCAAAATAAATAACCCAATTTAAAAATGGGCAGAGGACCTGAATAGACATTTTTCCAAAGATGGCATAGAGATGGCCATCAGATGAAAAGATGCTCAATATCAGTAATCATTGGGAAATGCAAATCAAAATCACAGTGAGGTATCACCTCATACCAGTCAGAATGGCTAGTATCCACAAGATATATATAAGAAATGTTGGCAGGATGTGGAGAAAAGGGAACCCTTTTTAACTGTTGGTAAGAATGTAAATTGGTGCAGCCACTAGGGAAAACAGAATGGAGGTTCCTCAAAAAATTAAAAATAGAAATACCATACAAACAAGTAACACTTCTGGGTATTTACTTGGAGAAAACAAAATCACTAATTGAAATGATATATGCATTCCTATGTTTATCACAGCAATATTTACAATAGACAAGATATGGAAGCATCCTAAGTGTGCACTGATAGATGAATGGACAAAGAAGATTTGGTACATATATACAATGGCATATTATTCAGCCATGAAAAGAATGAAATCTTGTGATTTATGACAACATGGATGGGCCTAGAGAGTTCTATGCTAAGTAAATAAGTCAGACAGAGAGAGAAAAATACTTGTATATCACTTATATGTGGAATTTTAAAAACAAAACAAATGAACAAAGACAGAAACAGACTCATAAATACAGAAAACAAAACTGGTGACCAGAAGGAAGGAAAATGGGGAGATCAGCAAAACAGGCAAAGGGTTGGTTAAGGAGTACAATTTCCAGTTATAAAATAAGTCATGGGGAATGAAAAGTAAAACATAGGGAATGTTATCAACAATAATATAACAACTTTGCTTGGTGACAAACGTTAGCTACACTTTTTGCAGTGAGCATTTTGTTATGTATATAACTGTCAAATCATTTGACAAGTTTATGTCATATGTACAGCAGTGTGATGTTGTACACCTGAAACAATTTTAGTGTTTTGTGTCAACCGTACTTCAATCAAAAATTTTTTTTAATTTTAAACCAAGTCACTTTATTTAATCTACAAAGCTCTCCATAAACAGAAGTTACATGAAGAATTTCAGCCCACTCTTATCTTAGTGACAACATCAGAGACCAATCTAGGAACTCAGAATGTACAGACAGAATGCAGATGAATACTCAAGTATTTTTATAATTTTAGTCCAGTTGCTCTGTGTGTTTGAAATGAAATGAGCATTAGGGAGCAACATTGCAAATAAAGGCTCCAATATCAACATATTCCCCAGAAGATACAATATAATGCTACAGAAGATCAAATGCTACAAGGCCACAAATTAACTTTGGATTCAGAAAAGAGGCACAAGATTAAAAAAAAAACACAACAGTGCAGAGATCAGAAAGCAGAGACTCAGCAAGCAAGAACAATGTGTATGGCATTTGGCATGCTGTGGGTAATCTGCACCTCCTGCCCACCGAACATTTAAAGGACACTCTGGCAGTTTTGCTTTAATGAGATTTTGATTTCCATCCACCCAGGCTGGCACTCCTTAGATATAACTGTTATGTTTTTATCAGTGGGAATCAGGCTGCTATAAGCTACCATCAACCACAAGGGCCATGAGATTCTAAACAAGTTCTATTTTGTAATGACATTCCTGGGGTCACCATATTCTCTCATTCCACTAGCTTGAAATTCTGGAATTCTGTTTCAACAGCAGACAACTATGATGTTCTGGGTACTGGAAGTAATTCAGCTTTTTCCCAATGTGTGGCATAGATTTAAAAAGGACTCGTGCAGAATGCTTTGAGAAACTTAAGGGAATGAATATAACTTTCAGAAGGGGTAAGACAAGGAAACAGAGCAATCAATCTGAAGCTTCATGCTCCCTCTATTTTCCATCCTTCAGAAAGCTCCTTATAAAAATGGCTAAAGGAAGGCCAGAGGTACAAGCAGGGCAGAAGGGAGGGAGGGGTGGGGCCAGGCAGGAGACACATCGGGCAGCACTGTATGCGGCTTAACTTGAGGGACACCACTGGGTCTCTCCTGCCAGTTTCCATTTCCATTTCCATTTCCACTGTCACCACATCTGAAATTCCAACTTGAGCTTTGTCCCCTAAAACCCTTAAAAACTCCAGAGATCCAGAAAAATCAGGAAAAACATTAGGAATTTGCTAGAAACCAGCACTGAAAAAAGATGTATGAGATTCAATTTAGGAATAAGAAAATGTTTCAACCTTGTAGTTCCTAGTGGAAGATTCACGGAGTGAGCCCAGTAGGTTGCAGAGGCTGGAATATAGGATGGCAGAGATCACAAAAACCTGGAAAAGTCTCCAGCCTAACTCTGAATTTGTGTTCAAGCCTCAGGGGACTTACTGAGACTCAGGCCAGATCAGGAAAGGTCAAGGATTCTCAGAGGGCCTACAGCATTAGAGCTTCATTTTTCAAGCTGTGAAGTTAGAGGAAAGAGAGAGGGCAGACTTGGGAGCCTCACTCTGTGCCTGAATACACTCACATCCTCTCAGAGACTGGATCCTGCATGAGCATTTTTTTTTCTTTTGCTGTAAAGGACATTAATAGAGTAATTGGCAAGCTTTAGTATAGTCTGCAGATAAGGGAATAATGTTGTATTTGCATTAATTTACTTATTTGGATCATTGTGCTATTTTATATAGGTGGGAGTCCTTTTTTAAAGAAATACACACTTAAGTATATAAGGGTAAAGACATGTCATACCTGCAACTTACTCTGAAAGTGGTTAGAAAATTCTAATATACTTAGAAAGAGAGAATGATGATGAAGCAAATTTCATAAATGTTATCATTTGGGGAATTCGGAGACAGATATATGAGAATTTTTCATCCTATTTTTACAACTTAGCTGAAGTCTGAAATTCTTTCAAAGCAAAAAAGTAAAGAAAACAAAATGAATACATACCTACCCTGAGATAATTATGTGAGCAGGACTGCATCCCTGGCCCCAGTTTGGGGGTTCCAGAACCCACTGGGTGGTCTGTTCTGGCATGAGCAAAGAACCCCTGGCAGAGGAAGGCTTCTGCCGCAGTGGGAAGGACCATCTCTCGCCTCAGCTCTGCCACTTAGCTGGTGGCCTTGGGCCAGTGATTCAACCACCCTGAGCCTCAGCATCTCCTCCATGGATGGACATTAACAATACCTACTCGGTGAAGATCTCATAAAACGTGTGGCCAAGGGCCAAACACTGGTAGAATCAAGCTCAGTAAATGGTGGTGGGTATTACAGAAAGAAACCCAGGTTACCCCCAACTCCCACAGTCTGCTCTGGAAAACCAACATCCCTTTTAGTCTTAGTGAAACGGAGGGCAAAGGGGACTTGAGGCAAGCCTGAGATTAAGACTCTCACTGACAACCGAGCTTTACCTCTTACCACCTAAGCTGCCTCGTTTCCTAATTCAGTGAACCTGGGTGACAAAGGTCAGTGAGGCTCGTGTTAGTCTCTTAATTCTAATACTTTATAATTACACATAACAGGAGCAATCTCATGCTATTTTCACCTTTATCACTGAATTTCATCTTCACTAATATCTTCATTAACTGCTTATTGATTACACCCTCCTCCAAAATGATGGAGGCATCTAAGAAAATGTATTAATTCCAGTCCCTTGATAAAGAGCACAAAACGCCCTGGTATGTGACCCAGAGAAATTCTCACAGGTCCCCGAGGGGACACGCAGGAGGATGCTCACCCAGGCGACAGGGGGCAACGTGCATGTCCACCACCAGAGAGCAGGGATGCACACACATCATAAGCACAGTCAGCAGCAATGGACCCCACGCTGCCATGGCAATGGATCTTCAAAACCTAACAGTGGGCGCAAAGTCACAGATGGGATGACACGGCAAGCGTGATGCCAGCAAGCCTTGACAGAGTTCTACAGCATTCATGCAAGCCCGTTAGTTAAATGTTTCACAGGCTATGGTATCTCTAATTGGTAAAAGAAAAATATATCCCAAACTGGGTAGGAAAGTAGAGAGGAGTAAGTAGCAAAACAGCTGGATTAAGGATAGGTGGATGGATGGATTCATAGGAGGAAGACAATGGGGGAACGGACACACATACCCAACCATGGTACTTGTTTGCAAATGCAGATAAGCCTGCTGGGAGGTCTCACCTGAGGCCCCTGGCTTGTGGCTGGGCTGGCCCACCTGCTGCACGCTCTGCTGTAGCAAGTGGAGGCACTCCCCGAGGCAGCTGAGGGTGGCAGCCGAGGTAGCTTTCAGGAGCAGCAGATCCTGGTCCAAGGCAGTGAGGGGGCCGGACCCGGGCAGAGACTCGATGGCGTGCACGAGGTTCTTCTGTTGTCCTTCCACCTGGTTCATCATCTACAGAATAGCAAGACAGCACGGAGGTGAGAGCCAGGGTCCTCCTTTCAGCAGGCGGGGCCAGCCCTCCAACCGTGCGACTGGATACAGGTTAGGGGAAAGTGGTGAGAGAACGTCCACCACCCTGACCACAGGTGCTGGGAGTCAGCGCAGAGGGCACTCAGCACACACTGGCCTTCTGACAATGCAGACCTGGGTGACACATCTGCAGGCCAAAGGCACACATCTGCAGTTTTGGTCACCAGATAATCTCAGAACTTTAGAGCTGAGAGGGAGCATTAGGGCCATCTGGGTTTGTCATTTAACAGATCTTCTTAAGGTAAGTCAGTAATAAATACATTAAAAGTAGAAGTTCTGGTGATCATTCCTCAAGGTTGTTTTACTATGGAAGGTTATCTGAGGCACAGACAACCCGTGGCTTTGCCTCCAGGCAAAGTTAATTCTCTGCTTTCCCTCCAGCTCCAATTCCTAACTCCTTGGCAGACTTTGTAAAGTTCAAAAAAACAGAAGTGAATTCTGGGGCTGATATTTGTATGAGTGAGATCATAGAAAAGTCAGCACTGAACCACTCCACTCCAAAAATGCTAACCAGGATGGGACGGTCTTCACACCGTGTAAGATGTCAGGAGGAAGAGAAAACCCATGAATTCTAGAGCCAGCCCTTCTCCTACTCCAAAAGTGAAAGTACAGACACCCAAAATCCCCACATTTTGTGGCCTGGCTTCGATCTGTAAGGTACAGATAAGCAGCAGTCTAACTGTATGTTTAAGTGACCAATCAAGGAGAAAGGAACTCAAGAACAACAAAAGGACTTTGCTGGTTATCTTGTCAGTGTTTTACAACTTGGCCTACTAAACAAGACAACGTACATAATGTGCATGCCCAGCAAACGGACAGTCGTTCTTAGAAGTGGAGGAGCTAAAGCAACCTGCCCAGCATCGTGGGGTTGGTCAGCCGCCAAGGCAGGAACCAACTCGTGGTCTCTAGACTCCAGTCCACCATTCTTGAAGCTTCCCACCCAAAAGCCATTTTTAATTTGAAGCAGTATCTCCCACTTTGTCACTGCCCCAAGAGGACCCTTGTCACCATCATAATGTCAGCAGCTGGAGAGAAGCAATATAATTCTGTAAGGACCCCAGGACTTGCACACAAAATTCACTCCACGCTTGGCCTTATTTTTCTATTTCCTTTTCAAAACAAATACCTGGCATTTTCTATCACTCTGGGTAGTTATCTTATTTTTTTTTTATTTAAAATTTTTTAAAAACCCTCATCCTTTGAAATCCTACTTACCAAAACAGGAGCCATTACTTCAAAAAAATTTTTTTTTAATCCATGTGAAATACGCCACACAGACCTGGCTTGGAGCATTCTCAGCTTAAAGTGCCCACCCACCCTTTGCCCATGCAAATTATTTTTTGCAGATTACACAGGTTGGATCTACTCAGCCTCCTAAAGCACCTGGAGCATAAGGCGGGTACAGTAAGTATTCATTTCTCCCTCTGGTGTTTGCTAAAAAGTCATCTTCTCAGGATAGCTTCCTGAACCACACAATTTAAAGGTGCATCTCCAGCCCAACCCCAGGCACTCTTATCTTCCTCATAAACTTATTTTTCTCCAGAGCACTTACCACCTTCCACCCTAACTCATAATTTACTTATTTCTTATGTTCATTTGTGCTAGTGTGAGAGCAGAGATCAGCCCCAGAATTCACTTCTGTTTTTTGAACTTTACAATTATGTCTGTTCCGTTCACTCATGTACCCCAAGTACAGTAAATACCTATTAATGAATGAAGAAATGAATGACTCCCCAGTCTCACTCTTCTCTCTGAGATGCAAGAGAATAACCCACTTACGATACAGTCAACAGAAATCATTGTACTTGATTAGCATAATATGGCTGGAGACTTAATAAAGGAGAATACTTTATTACCAGTTTAAGTTTGCCAAGAAGTAACTGCCAATGGGTTAAATTAAACTTCACCCACAATAAAATGTTCATGCATTCTTTGACAGTCATCTACCTGGAGAACTGCTAACAGGGAGCAGAGGATTTCAAGCTAATTGCTGGAGTCAGCGTTTCTGCAAATTCCCACAACAAAATCTTGTCACAAAAACATGATATGTGGAAAGGGGAAAAGAAAAATAATGATGAAACATATAAAGCATTATGTTCTTGACTATTATGGATGATGCCATAAGGATTAAGAGAAGAGGTGAATAAAATCAAGCCATTAACACTACGGAATACACTCATTTTTAATCAACAAAAAGAACTAACTAGATTCCAGTTATGTAGTATAGGTTATTAATACTTGTTATTTCACAAGCATACAATATTACATAAATCTTAGATAATAAAAACACAAAATTAACTTACAGAATCTTCTACTACATTGCAACTGAGGCATGCCCAGAGATAGAATCCACGTATATGCTCTTTGAAAAGTACTCACCAGTATTTATCGAGAGCCTAGTACCAGTACCAGAGGCAGGATCACCTGCTGGAGGAGGCATCTGAACCAGCAGTAGAGCTGACAGTTACTACAACTGGAAAAGTACTGGCACCGGTAGGGGTGCAGGGGTGAACAGGGGTCAGGGCAGAGGTCAGGGAGCTAAGTGCCCCACAGTCAAGGCCCAGTCTCACACAAGAACTTTCCTGCTCAAAATGCCAGTAGTACCTCATGAGTAACCCTGTGCTAAAGACCTATCAATAACCACTTGATGGAAGTCAACATCTTTCTTGGTATACTAAGAGCACTAAAATGAAACAAGCCTAGCACAGTGCCTGCCACATAGCAGACACCTCCCCAAGGGTCACTTTCTCCCCTTTTTCCATTGGATGCAAAACAAAACTGTCATCTTTAATGACATAATCGATGCCAATTTTCACTTTATATTAGCTTCATCAAGCTCCAAAAGAAATTGAATGAGCATAAAAGAAATACAGGCCTCCCAGCCTCAGAGCAGTCTATCGCAATTACTGCTCTCACCATTCTACGACTGGGAGGCACTAATGAAGAGTCTTCATAAGACTTTGGAAGAACAAGTTTTAGCTGTTTCCACATCTAATTTTAATTAAGGGTACATATGAGGGGATGAATGTGGCACTGGGAAGCTCTATGTGGCCAGAATATCAACAGCAAATTCCTAAAGCAGTTCCCTCTCCTTCAAGGTTCCTATGGGCTTATCAAGAGCAGAGCACAGCCATCTAAGAAGAGACTCATTTACCTTTTCCAGCCTTTGAAAAGCATGAACCACTTATTTTAATGACAGAAGTTTCAAATCAGAGCTCTCAATGCTTCTTCTGAAGCACATCAACATTAATCATTTGTGGTGTTTGAAAACCAAACAACAAAAAAGCACAGTTTCATTTTCCTGGTATTTAACTTCCACAACCATTACCAGGAGCATCACCACCTAGTAACAGGGGCAAAATGGGTCCCCAAAGGAAATTTCAGAGGTCCACCCCCTGAAAATGTGAACTCTGATGTCAAAATCAACTAAATGCACACCAAATTGAATTTCACAGGTAAGTAAACCTCACAAGGCAAGAACAAATTCAATGGCCCATTTCTCACAGCAGAAACAATGGTGTACCTTTGTTTCTTGGGAAAGAACCCTTCCAAACCATGGGAGCTAATGTTAGTAAAACCAGTGGCTGCAGATCTTACGTTATTCCTTTACTTCAATGATGCTGAAACCAGTAAGTGGAGACCAAAACCCCAAGTCACCCAGTGGAAGAGGGAAATATCTCCAAAAAAATCAACCACTAGGTCTTCAATGACCCTACTGCAGGGGTCAGCAAACTTCTGTAAAAGGCCAGCAAATATTCAAGGCTTTTTGAGCCGCCAGGTCTCTGTGGCAACTATTCTGCCGCTACAGCTTGAAAGCAGTCAGACCAGGTCCAAATGTTAGGCAGTAAGACAGAGATGAGCAGGATGAGAAGAGGGTGGGGCCCACCAATAACTCAGGGCAGATCAAGCCAGAGAACTAGAAAAGACTCCTGCCCTTTATAATGTGAGTTCATTCCACAGGCTCTGAATCTGGGCTGACCCTGAGACTTGGTCCAACTAATGCAGGTGAGATCGGGTGGAGACAAGGGATAAGCATCATGATTAATTTTCCTTAAAAAGTGCCAAGATTAGCATAATAAGAACAGGAGGGACTTACCATAAGGCAAAGCAAGCAGTCTTAAATGATGTGTTCCCAATATGCGGAAGTGGCCACTATCTTAGAAAGAACAAAAGGTTTGTCCTACAGAATCACCTAGAGGACTGGCTATAGACGATGGCACACCAGCTCTCACCGGAGATAAACATCACAAGACTGCCTGACAAGCTTGACAAGCTTATGCCCCCCAAATCCTTTACCTTTATCCCATTCTTGAAACTCCTTAAAAGGCAGAATCCAAGCTTTTGGGTGAGCTGCCTCCTCTCTGAGGTTGCCCACACTCTCCTTTTCTTGGAGTGTGTGTTTTCAAAAGACTCTTTACTGCTCAACTTAATACATTCTGTCTCTGTGCTCTTGCAGTGGTGTCTGTCACTTTGCTATTCCGTTCTATTTTCCAGACTTTAAGCATAAGTCTTCACTTCCTCTGACCTACTCCAAATAAGTAGGGAGGGGCTACTGAGGGCTCTGATTTGGGCCTGCAAGTTCCCGTGGCCTGGGTGACCCAGGTGGAATGGCAGCTATACCATGACGCTCCTTAGCAGCCTGCCTGTAAATCTTCTCTTGGCCTTTAGGAAGTTCTCAAAACATCATCTCACTCCATCCAGGGCTCTGCGGCTCCCCCAACTCCTGGGGTGGTAGGGGCTTAGTTCCCACACCGTGCATATCCAAGCAGACACTGGCTGCCAGGTGACACCAGCTTTAGGAGTTGGCAGGGGATGTGCCCTGTGCCGAGCAGCAGTTCAATGAGCTTCCCTTTCCTCCCTCTGTTTTTCCTCCCCCTCTCTGCTTTATTCAAGCAAACCTGCCTTTATCTACCTTGACTCTATCTAGCCCATTCCTCCCTTAGAGTATATTCAACTAAAACTTTCTTCACTACCTTCAATCCTTTGTCTCAGCAGGGACAAGAACCAACCAAGGGGGACAACCTCATCACCCCAACACAAATAGCTGAGCGTGACAGTCAACCCACCCTTCACCTCAGTTCATTTCAGCATGGGCATCGGATAACTGTTTTTTCTCATTCAAGTTGTGATTTTTGTTAGGCAAGAAAACAGATATGAGCGGGGTGGAAAAAACAAGATCAGTAAAGCCCCCTAGAAAAGACTCAGGTAACAACTTAAAACTAGAAATCCAGAAAAGACTCAAAGTCAGTTAATCAGTTAAACTCAAAAGGTCAAGAGCAACTTGGCCTGGAAGGTTTGAATATTCCCCAGATAAGGAAAGTATCTTAGATCATTGTAAGATTTACTGTAGCCTGCTAAAAGGCCCACCCATAAACAGCATAATAAAGACAGGGAAATCCCACCTTAAAACCAAAATTGCATTTTGGAAAAAACCCAGGAAGTTTAAG
This sequence comes from Manis pentadactyla, assembly GCF_030020395.1. Lineage (NCBI taxonomy): Eukaryota > Metazoa > Chordata > Mammalia > Pholidota > Manidae > Manis > Manis pentadactyla. The sequence continues at coordinate 37,112,958 of NC_080032.1, read as the reverse complement.
AAGAATGATTCTTAACATACTCTTGAGCAAACAAATAACTCTGCCCACCTAGGAGGAAGGGCAGACAGTCTTGATTGATAAGCTAATTTTAGAGAACTACCTAGAGGGCTGACTGATAAGAAACTGAATGTTTCATCAAAGATCTTGAGACCACTTAACACACCCCTAGCCCTTTGTCACATTCCTGAAAAATCCTTAAAAGGGGGAACCTCCAATCTTTCAGAGCGTCTGCTCTCTGAGGTTGCCCTGTCTCAGAGTGTGTATGTAACTAACTTTTCCCAGCCCTCAGGGAGCTCCTCTCTCTGAGGTCGCCTGCACTTCTTTCTCTCTAAGTAACTTTAAATAAAACTTTTACTCTGCCTCACTACTGTGTCTCTGCCCTTCAATTCTTTGTCGCAGTGGGAACAAGAACCAAGGAAAATACACAACGCCTCTCCCCCAACAATTTCACTGGTTCTTGGTATGAGGGGTGATTTTCAGTTGCATCCTAGACAATTCAGCTACCATGTAAGGAGATTCTGGGTCCAACTTGGATGTTTTTTTTCTTTTTAAGCATCAGGAAATCACATGTTCAGGCTCAGCACGCAGGCCCTAGCCTACTTTGATGGCCTGTGGTTTCCCTGACAATCTAATTTCAGTGCCTTTATGGTGCTTTCGATCTGCCTGGTTTGCCTCCTGTCTTGGGGTGTCTCCACTGCAAGTGTTGCCTGAGAGGACAGAAAGCGAGTGGTGTCTCCAGGTGGGAGAACGTGGTCTCCAGACCGTCCCCCTAGACCTCAGGTTGGAAGTCATTTTTATGCCTTAGGGTGTAAGAATCTGCCTTCCTTTCAAAGATACATAAGTGCAGGCATCCTGTTTCCACCTCCAAGTTGAAGACTGCTTCATAAGCAGACCACACTGGCCAGATGGAAGGTTGCTACACAGCATCCATTAGTCTTTCCAGTAGTAGAATCTACACTTTCTTTTAGAAAATTGACATGAGAGAGCATTTATCGTTTCTAGACTCCTACCTCCTTTCTGGATTCCAACCCACTCCGCTTTGGACTTCATGGCGTCATCATTGAGGCTGAACCATTACTGAAGACCTCAGCCAAACTTCTCCATCACTCCCCTCCTAGGCAAGGCAGGCTGATGGCATTTTTAAATTCGACATTTTGACACTTGGCCTTTACCATGAGATGAGGGGGACAGAAACGAAAAAAAAAAGAGTGGTTGAAAGGCCTACCCAGAGATGAAGGACATCCAAAATCTGTTCTCTCTATGGCTTAAATAAAGTATGTGCATGTTAAGGAGTTTTGGTGCTGTTTATAAATGAGCCCGTGCTGCCACCAGAAAAAGGTAAAAGCAAAATTCTGAATTGCATACATATACACACACTCTCTCAAAAGACACTTTCTAAAAATGTGGGGATGAGTCTGCTCCATTTCTTAAAAACCAATCCCTGTCTGTCGGATCTTCACCGTTGGCTTTCCTCAGCCATTTTCTCACCACCCCCAATTGTAACCCACACTGCACAAATACGAAATGCAGATTTTATCTTCAAAAACTCATAACAAGTAAACCCATACTGCGACGTTTGAGAAATACAATAGCATTCACAGTCAAATGGACCTTCCAGCTCTCTTGGCTGGCTCTTCATTTTGGCAGCAGGAAATCTCAGTTTGTAGAGGCCAGGTATCCTGGCTGCAGGCACAGCTCCATGTGGAAGGCAGTCCCCACACCCACTTCCATGCCCTTTGCACTAGGAGACCCCTGTCCACCCACCTCCTCCTCTTTCTTTTTTATAATCTGAAAGCAAAAAGCACACCTTCTGCCTCAGAGAGCAACTATAACGTGGGTAAAACTGCAGTATTTCCAGAATCTCTCGCCAGGCTTTAGTGCATCTCTGTATCAATACGTTTTCCAAAGGGTGGAGAGTAGTCCATCTCCATATCAATAGGTGATTACAAGGTGGGGTGGAGAGGCAAGGGGTGGGGGGGTGGCAGAAATCTTTTTTTTTTGTCTTCTTCCCAGCCAGGATGGGGAGAGACACAAGTCAGCAGAAATAGATGACTTCTTCTAAGCAATAAATGGGTTTCTCCCGCTTTATTTCTCCCTTTGACTGATTTCAGCTTCGAAGGTTTATTTGCCCCAGGCTGGGAACACATTTTCCCCCCAGAGTTACATACGGTAAAGGTTCTTCCACTGTCCCTCACTCCGCCCTTTCTCTTCACCTAGAAACAATGTATGTATGTGTGTGTGTGTTTCCTGACTACAAAAGGAGTTTTTGTCATCAACCATCCCAACAAAATAATACTAAACAGAAGGAAGTAAAAATTATTTGTGACCCTACTTCTGAGATTTAAGTAGCCTCTGTTAATATTCCTGTATTACTCTGACTCTTCTAATTTATACACACACACACAGAGGTTATACCATTCTATTTAAAAAGGATCACTCCTTATATGTAATTTTGTAATCTTTTACCACTTCGAATGCACCACCTCAAATGCCTGGGATTCACTTCAAAATAATCCAGTGGGGGTGGAGGAGTAAGGGTGAAACATTGGTTTTAGGGGGTGCTGGAGCTGTTGATGGTGACGTGAAGCTCCCAATTATCTTCTCTAATGTTTTTATCTTTGAAATTTTCATAATAACAAGGTGTTTTTAAGATAGGAGGAGATACACCATTATGGGTTTAATTGTGTTCCCGCAAAGTTCATTTGTTGAATTTTCTAATCCTCAGTACCTCAAATGTGACCTTTTTTGGAGAAAGCCTCTTTACAGAGGTATAAACCATGTTAAAATGACATCCTTAGAGTGGGTCTTAATCCAATTTGACTGGTGCCTTTATAAAAAGGGGAAATTTGGACCCAGACATACACAGAGGGCAGATGGGGGAAGCCTGGGAAAAAATGACAAGCCAGGGAGACAGACCTGGAGGGATCCTCCCTCACAGCCCTCAGAAGGAACTATCCCGCCAATGCCTTGATTTTGGACGTCTACCCTCCAGAACTATGAGATAATCAATTTCTGTTGCTTAAGCCCCCCCAGTCTGTGGTACTTTGTTCCTGCAGCCCTAGAAAACTAATGCATGCATTGTGGACATCTGTCCACATCAGTAAAAATTTTCATGGCTGCATGTATGTGAGCTTTAACTCCAAGCAAAGCAGACCCTGACTTTAGAGCAAAATATCCTTTGCACCACCCCATCATCACATCTCATGTCATTTTTGCTACAGGAATCAACAGGTGGAGAATGCAATTTCAGAATTACATAACAGAAGATGCCTACACAAAGGTTAAATGTTATTTTTGAGTCCCTGTGTTTGTACTGAATGTTAACATGTTGGTACTAGGGGTGCAAGAGAGAAATCAAATGATCTCTTGTTCTGAAAGAAATGCCATGGGTCAACCAATAGAAGGATTCTGAGTAGGAGCTAAGGGATTGGTAAATAATTAATCACTCATTCATCTGCACCCTCTGCCTCCCACACACAAAGACACGGACCTGAACTCGATGCCACGTGTGGACACAGAGCTCCGTCTTTGCACACGGGCTGGCCACCCTGGCTCAATGCCAGCCACCAGGGCTTCGGCAATATCTCCACCTACTACAGCAGGGCTACTCTTCTGTTTTCAAGGAAAACTGCTCCCATCTTTTTCTCTTTTTGTATGAAAGTCATACTTATCACAGAAATAAAATCAAATAGAAGAAAAAAATACCCATAACCCACCTGAAACCAAAAAAGTAAATGTTAAAATCTTGGTGTATATACTTACAACATTTTTATGCATATATATGCACTTCTCCTTTTCATGAAAATGGTTGCACATCAAAATACTGCTTGTAACCTTTTTATTCCATATACCAAGTCAATAAATTTTGACAATGCTATTTAAAATATAAAAGATCATTCCATCACATAAATGTGCCATAATTTACCGCCCAATTTCCTACTGCTGGACATGATGAGGAGGTCTTTCTTCTCTGTGACAAATTACAGTTCAACAAACTTCTCTGTAGCTAAATGTCAGCATAAATTTGTAATGATTTTCTTAAACTCGAAGAAGAGGAATTGCTACAATGAGGGTATTTTAACATTAATTTTAAGGTTTTTGGTAAATACTGCCAGCTCCCTGTCAAAAAAATTATAGCAATCTGTATTCCCTCAGCAGTGTGAGCTGTTGTTCTCTAAAATCATCTTTTTTTCCTTAATCAATTTCATAGGCAAAATCCAAAAAAAACAAAAAGCAGTATTTCATTATTTTAATTCATTGCACACATCCCTGTGTAATCTGGGGATAAAGAAAGGTTAAGGATTTCCCATAACCAGTAACCCATAATAAATAAACTCCAGAGATCGAATGCATGGTATAATGAATACAGACAATATTGTACTGCATTCAAATTGCTAGGAGACTAGAAGTTAATTATTCCAATTGCTAAAAAGAAAGAATTATGTAAAGTGATAGAGGTGCTAAATGTCACTACAATAGTCATAATACTGCAACATATAAATGTACCAAGTCAACATGTTACACTCCTGAAATGTACACAATGTTACATGTCAGATTTATTCAATAAAAAAGAAGTTTCTGTATCCAGAAAGGGAAATTTAAGCCAATAATAGAAGTACTCCAGAGAGTGTGTTCCCTTCATCAGGGTGGCAGCAGTGACACGGTTCGGGACTTCAGACCCGACGGTCCCGGCCACGGAAGGGAAGCTGAAGTCCAGCGGCAAAGGGGGGAAGGACTGTTGGGAGAACCACAGGGAGCCACAGGCTCTCACTTCTCTCCTAAGACCAGGGGACAAGGGGAAGCCATGCCACACCTTCACAGTGCCAGGCGGAGAACTTCTACCTGGACCTCACCCAACTGCCCAAGTTTGCCTAGTTTATTCTGTTCCCAGAACCCACCAGATAAGGGAAGTGCATTTGTCCACCATGGCCAAGCCCGCCCCAGCCCCTGTGCCTGATTTCAGCCCAGCATTTAAGCTGAAGGGGAAGGCAGCCCTTTGCTTTCCCCACATTTCCCCTTCTCTTCATGTACCTCCAGCAACAGCCATTTATCTGACAGACAACAACAGAAGTAGAATTAGACAGTAGAAGCAGGGCCATTTCAGACCTGAGGTCGGGGAGTTCACAGAAGCTCTTTCTCATTCATAAATCTCTCATCCTCCCCTCTGCCCTGGCCACAAGGCTGGCCGGTTAGTGCAATTCTCCTATGAGCCAAACCACGATCCACGGAAGTGGAGGTGTCAGGACTGAAGTCCAGTGTTCCAAGTCCAACTTCTCTGCCCCCTGCCTCCTTCCCAGCAAAAAGAACAACATTGCTCTCAGATGATTCATTTCCATGTGCATGTGCACGTGCACACACACACACACACGCACACACACACAATATGATGTTCACCTACATGGCCTTCCACCTGAAAGGCAGTACATGCTGAACAGCAAGCTGTCCTATCCCCTGGGTCGCATCACCCCAAACTGAATATGAACAAGTTAAGACCACAGACTCTTCTGGGTAAATCCTCAAAAAAGAAAATGTAATTCATAAACAAAACCTGAACAATAAAGGGTAAGGATTTGTTCTGTAAACTGTGTGGAAGCTTCACTCAGAAGTCCTCTAATCAGGAACTGTTAAACACACCTTCTGTAAAAACCAATAACTAAATGCTGCTTTACTGGCCCACTTCAGACATCTTCTGATCAGGCTGCAGCTTCTCAGCAAATGCTTGCTGGCTTATCAGTTGTTGTTTAACCTCCTACAGAATGTAACTGTACAAACGAACCAAAAATCGAGTTTGAAATCAAACCATTTTCTTGTGCCTGCTTTACATCTGTCTGTCCACTCACAGGCCACCTACATGTGCAGCCTATCTCAAAAGAACCTCTGTTTCTGGATATTCAACCTCCATTTTGGGAAATTCTTTTATTTTACAGGGACAGCAAGCTGTTGCTAAGAATTCCTGAAGAAAATATGCCAGCAGACATCTCAGAATAATATTCCAGCTTCAGCTTGGCAGCACACATTTATCCCACACTGGGCCCAGCTATATACCTACTAAAGGCCTGCCATTCTCTTTTAAAACCTCTTTATGTTTTTAGTTCAAATGTCTACCCGAAGTAGTAGACAAGAATACAATATAGTTCTCTTTTCCTGTTAAAGTTAATTTCACCAGTGCCAATTATTTTCAGGAAAGAAATGCATCTCCAAAGGATACCTGAAGTGGGGGAGGTAAGATTGGACAAAAATTTCCCGTCTCCAGGCAAATCCTTTACAGCACTTGAGCCCCAGCAAATCAAACTCTGGAGAGACAAATGCATTTATCAGTAATTTGCTCCATTAATCTGACAGGGAAAATTATGTTAAGGGATAAGCCACCAGTAATTAATATTTATTGTATCCCCACTGGGTAGATGACACTGCAGTCCCCAGTTTACAGAAGAGAGAACACCATCCCAGCACACAAACTGCTTACGGTGTAATCCTCCAGGTGCTCAAATATGATGGGATAATGATGTGTAATAAACACACCGTGTTTTACAAAACAGCTCACTGCCTGTTGCAAATGCCTGCATTTAAAATTGCTTTCCAGTGATGGAAATGAACTGGCCTAGGCCCATCCACATTCCCTCATGCTTCTGGCAAACACTTTTTAAGAGAGTATAAGCATGTGTAGTCCATGACCACTATTCACATAAACAAACATGGCAAAGGAATTTATTATAATTAGTTCTGTGCATGTCTGTCTCCAAAGCCCAGCTTCCTGAGTGAATCAGCCCATCAATCTTCTGCCATACTATGGGAAGGGCCGCCAGGACCTGTTTATCAAAGGGTGCTATTCCCAGGAAATGCCTGGGAAATGTGTCCTGGGTGGAGAAGAGAGGGAAGGGAAGAGTAGGCAAGGGAATGAAAGGAGGAAAACGGAGGGAGAAAAATGGAAGAAGAGGGGAGAAAGGAGGAAGGAAGGATGGAGCACCAAGGTTTTGGGAAGTTTTAATAAGCTGGCATGGTTCACTAGCAAATCCCAAAACTACTTCCACTCAAAGAATAAAGGATGTTTCTCCCCTTTAGCTTGGGGCCTTGAACTTCAGCCTTAACTGCTAGTCCTCTCCAGCACCAGCACCAGAGGGAGGGGACACTTTAGCTGCATATTAGACATCTCTGGGCACACAGCAGTCCCAAATTCCTTAGAGCCTCTGTTAGCTCCTGGGAAAAACAAGGCCCACCTGAATGGGTTCCAGGCCCACCTTCCACCACAGGCCGTGGAATGCCATCCTCCTGCTTCATCCGTACTTTCTCTCCAGACCGCAGCTCCCAGGTGGCTTTCACCAATTAGCTTCCACCAACTCCCCAAGAGGCCGTGACCCCCGTCACCCACAGAACACATCGTGGGTGCGATTCAGTGCTGAGTTACATTATTCCTTGGTTAATCTCGCTCACCTCTCTCAGGCTCTGAGCTCCCTGAGGACGAGGACCTTGTTCCTTCCATTCACTGCCGTTTCCCTTTCACCTAGGACGAGGCCTGGCAAACCGCAGGCAAGAAATATTAGCTGTCAGAATGAGGGAATGGCTCTATGACGGAGAGCACCCGGGCATCTCCCTGGGACCTGGGAAGTGGCTGCCCCCTCCCGCCCAGGCCTGAAAGAAAGATGGGGAGATCAGAATGCCACTAAGAGATGGACCGTACGAACAAAAGTGCCCAAGTAACATCAAAATGACCACGAATGGGTCTTTCCAGCCAACAAGTGAAGGCAGTTCAATACCAGATCTGAGGATGAACAGGAACAAACTGATTTTTTTCTTGCTTTATCAAGATGGAGGACTTCAGTAGTTCGAGAACAAGGGTCCACACTTTCCCTCATGCCTCCCAGGCTCTGGTTGATCATGGTCATACACAGTGTTGAGTATGAAGAATAGAAACCCACCCAGACACAAGAAAGAGGTACCCAGAGTCTACTAGAAGGGGCTACTCTCTCTGTCCTTCAGAAATACCAGTCTCTTGTCTCTAGGTTCTCTGGTCATTGCACCTTTTCTCTTCTAGCTCAACTGAAAACTCCTTCCACGTACAAATCCTAGCAGAGCCACTGAAGTCAAAACTACCCAATCTCACAGGACTGGCTTCCTCTCTCTCCTAATTCAGATCTGAGAGAATGTATGATTGGCTGGCCCTGGTCCGGTCAGCCCACCCTGGGCGTGCGTACAATGGTGGCCACATGACACAGCCATGTATACACAGACCTGCCCCTCACACTGGGTCTCCCCTCTACCCACTTCTCTTTGTGATGTTTAACCCAACAGGACTCCAATATTTGGAGATACAGGGATGAATGCTGTTCACAAGTACTCAAGAAACTCACATCACAAGATTTATGTGTCTGCTGGAGTATCAGTCAATGCTTTTATATGAAACACTTAGTCAATGAGGTATTGCCCTAAACTTAACACTGGTGTGGTATGAATGCCAGGCTGACACAGCTTTCCGTCCAAGGGTTGTAGAAGTATACCAACTTCTTGTAAATGCTCATGATAAATATCCATGCCAATGAAACCCAGGCTATCCCAACTCTTCTTTCATTTGTAGCACCATCACATAAGGCAAAGTCAACAGAGTCCACGAGGTTAAAAGGAGTTTGAGACAGGTGCCCAACCCACAGTCCTCTCAGCCTCTACTTTTCCTGATGATTTTCCAAAGTCTAGAAGACAACCCAGTTAGCTGTGTTACCTTTTTCTCATTTCAGGCTTACACGTCTAATACTTCCATTAACTGTGAAAACTAAAGCTAGCACCACGGAGCTCTGGGTTTTGCTTCGGCATTAGCCAGCTCTCCCTAAGGAACCCTCTGGAGTTTTCCCTATGCAGCTCTGACTGAAACAGTTCTCTTTTTTCACGGGAATAAATGCTTTTCTTCCCATGAGCATCACTAAACCTGAGGGAGACAAAGAAAATGCCTGGCCCTGGCAACAACCTCGGAAAGCACAGGATCTGAAAACAGAATCACATGGAATTCTCACAAAAGGTGGCTTGTATATCTCATTCCTGTCTTCTCATGAATATACTACCTATTTGGGCAACTTTGGCCCTCCTGACTCTCTCTTCTCATCCCTCTTGGTCAACGTGCCCTGGATTTCCAATGCCCAGCTCAGGGCTGGGCTTCTCCACGAAGCTCTCCTCACTTCCTAGGCAGAACCTACCAGCTGCCATGCCCTAGTCTGTGAGAGCCCGACCCCACCATGCCTCAGTCTGTGAAAGCCCCCACACCATGAGCACGCACCTTTCTCCCTTTGAGTTCCTGAGGTCTGGGGTGCAGCCCCCCGACCCATTCCCTCAGCGCCAGGCTAGTGCAGGGTGACGTGATTTCTTCAATGAACCACTCAGTATGTCGGGTTATCACTTCAGTCTTCAGGTTTGTTCTTTCTTGGCAAAAATGCTCTACTTTAGTTGTTGTACTGGTGTCAGCAGTTGGAGCTGCCTAATCTTGTGTAATCTGGGTATTTACAGAAGAAAAATGTATTTTCTTCAGTTCAGAAAATACTTAGAAAGGACTATCTCCCTTTAGACTTATTTGTGTACTGTTAATTCACCATCTTTAACCTTTTAGGAAATGTGCAGTATTAGCAACTCTTCCAGATATTTTGTCACGATTCCCAACTGCAAAATAAATGCATGTGGTAATTCTTTCCATAACTACAATTTAAATACATATTTCACTCTAGGGATAAACTGGCTTTATTTTCATGTAAATTTAGTACCAATAAAAGGTAACACTCGGCTGAGGAAATGCTCACTGGCTCCTTTCACAGGCTTCTGACTATATGTTACCTTCCGCAAGAAAAATTTCCTCCACTTCTGCATGCAGGTATTCTTTTAAGGGCTCAGTAGCACTCAAGTGAAAACAAGGACCATTTTCCCCGCCCCCTGCTGCCCCCTGCTGCCCCCTGCTGGAAGGATGGATCTTTGCCAGACACTGGCCTCTCCTGAGAAGATGAGGGCCATAGACAACATCAGCCACTGGCTTAGTGGATGCCACCCCACATAGAGAGTAAGAAAGGGCAACAGACATGGCTCCTTAAGGGTTTTAAAAGTGAACAGCAGAGACAGAGTGTGTACATATGAAATTATTGAAGGACAGCATACAATTATGCTTTTAAGTGGCGAAGTAAGGGCTGCCCAGACTAAAAAGATGCTGGTAGTAGGGGTGAGGCCCGTCAAGGCAGAGGTCCAATAAAGGTGTGAGGGTCACCAACCTTTTCACCCCTAAGGAACCCCACCTCACCCAGCATGGACTTCTTGCTTTCAGTAACTCGGCCACCTAACAAAACCAGAGTACCCAGAAAACAAAGAAACAGATTATTGTTTGAATTTTAGGTATTTTCAAATGATAAAATAGCCCACATGCCTGCTAAGAGAGAAGGTTCTGGGATCCATGAGCCTGAAGAGACGTTGTTGCAGGGGGCTTCTCAGGAGGTCTGGGAATACCCAGGAAGTGTATTTAATGAAAGGGTTTTGTGCGTGGGGGCACTGTCCCCTCCCCCCACCTCCAAGAAAGAGTCTTTAGCTTTCATTAGCTTTTCAAAGGGACCTGTGGCACACAATCAATATCAATCAATGAACAAACAAAACTCAACTCTAGGACTGCGGATCTCACGCTCAGAATCCCGGTACACTCGGGAGAAAGGGTGCAGCAAGCACTTCTGTGGACATGCCTACTGTCCCCTTCCTGTCCTGAGAGGCTACCACTCAGGTTTAAATTGAAGAAAAAATACCTATTCTTCCTTTCCATACTGACTCCATAATTACACTGCGCAGCAACATTTTAAAAACTTAATGAGAAAGAAAAAGGTAACCGCGACCAGCCATAATTCTTAACCATTTATCCTGTATAGTCAGCTCTCCTCAGCAAACAGGTTAGTCTCCACTTGCAAAGCTGGTTTGAGAACACACCTGCTATGTTAGCAGTCTACAGAAAATGATCAGCTAAAGTACTGGCATGCACTTATCTGAACTCGGCTTCATAGACAATTAATATGTAAATAAAAAGGGGAGAGCGTGTGCAAGTCCCTAACCCAGTGAATCTGCTAGTTGGAGGAGGTAGACTCTCCCACCCCCCACTCTGGGAAGCAGCAGAGTTAAGGGTCTGGGTGTGCAGGCTCAGGACCACTTACTAGTGTAACCTCAGGCCTGTGGTTAGTCCTTCTGGACCTTAGCATTCTTACTTCAAATGGGGCTCATAGTCAGTAACTGTAAACCACTGAGAAATGTTCCTAAGACACAGCAAGTGGCACACAAGTGTTCGTGGCCGCTGCTATTCCGACTACCATAATTACCATTCTGAAGATTAAATAGGATCATGCAAAAAATACTTAAAAACAGTGCCAGGGGTGAAGGCAATGCTCAGTAACCACCACTCAGTTCACAGTGGTGATGGTGAACACAAGTGGAAGAGTAAACACAGATAAGGAAATTTTTTTTGTTGTTTTATCCAGACATCATAAAACATTTATTTAAGAAGCAGTATATTCAATTTAAAACATATTACACTTCTCTTGCAGAATCATTTGCCTTCCCCATTGTAAAAGGTACGTAGTTGTCTTACGCATTTTAAAAAGAACGTCACCCAATCAATGGCTGTTGAATCTCCTTATTTGCCGTAGTTCCATAAAGTTGTCACAAACACTGAATTAGCAAATACTGAACTATTGCTCCTACAGGAAATACAAGAAGCTCCTGTGAGCCTACAGTGACAACCCTGTCAACTGCAGCATCACCTGCATTACACAGGTTTGTTTGCAAACATCCTTGTAAGACAAGCTATTTGCATTAGCATTGTAAACTGCCTTTTCCGTACAGTCCGTTTCCTATATAACACGTATCAAGTACAGTCAGTTCTCACTGTTCATAGTAATTATGTTTTATTAAGTCACCATGAGAAGTGAGTTATCAAATAACTACAGGACCATTACTCCTAGGGCAAATGTGTGTGTATGTGTGTGTGTACGCACATATGCATATGCATCTCAGATAATGATCTCAAATTCCAAAACCAACTTTCCATGGTAGAGCTGTTGTCTTTATCTTATGAAAGAAACAAAAAAGAGGCTCAGAAGTGTTAGGTCACTTGCCTGGGGCCACCGACAAGTGCCAGAGACAGGATTCAAACCCTGCCCCACTGGCCTAGCTGAGGAGCTTCTTGCACTACGCTAGTTGCCCCTCCTGTGCCCAGCCTCCAGTCACCTCTGTAGGGCAGCGAAAACAAGAGGGCAGCACACCACCTTCTTTGACTCAGCTGGGAATGTGTGCCCTGGGCAACAAACAGACTCTTTGATTTTTACACATGTCTGCAAATGACTCCAAAAGTGCTGAGAGTCCATTTTGGAGTTAAAAATATATTTTAGCAAATAGAAGAATCTGCAAATCCAGAATCCATGAATAATGACAATATCTATTTTGCAAAATTCTTCATCATTCTCTTGATCTTCAGAACCTGGAACTGTGACACTTTGTGCGCTGTGTCACTTTTTGGAATACAAGAGCTGGCCAGCACAAGCCGAGAAAGGTCTAAAGTCTTCCTGACCGTGGGTAACATTCGAGAATTTCTTCAGCCCCACAATAATGCTGCCCGCTAGGCTTGTTTTCTTTCTTTAAACATGGGCTGTCATCTCAGGAATCCCCAAGTTTACTGCTTTTCCATCTTTCCAGTTTCCTCAGACACTACAGATGTTCCATTAGCATTTTCCAGAGTAGCCTCACATACAGATCTGCAAATTTCCTCTTCCTTTTTGTGGATGTACCATTTTTTGCTTCATTACCACTGAACCCCCAGTCAACAGCACTGCAGCCCCCACCTGAACGAAGCTCCTTTCAGCACTGGCATCTCCTCCCTCGGGCACATCCCAGCCTTCCCGTACTGGGACATCTGACAGCTCCTCAGCACTCCCCTGGGGGCCATTTCAAACGGCCACATCACCAACCAAAAGGACATACATATGCAAAAAAATGTGGCACTAAATCGTGAACAGGACACTTGCTTATGATCTGAGAGCTGCAACAGGAAGGCAGAGTGTCCCCTTGTTGGACCTCAGCTCAGCACATCAAGTGACAAAATTCTTTGTAGCTTCTACATGTGTCTGTTACTATCTCGAGTATTGTTTCTAGGATTACAGATAAACGTTAGTAAGTAGGCAAATCTGCAGGCACAGAATCCATGAAAAATGAGGATCAACTATATATTTTTTAATTATTAAAGTATTTTTAAAGCCTAGAGCTATCAAGCTAATACAGACTCAAGCCAAAGGGAAAATACATAATATTGTATGTGTGTGCACGCACGCATGTGTGCATGTTTACATGAAACCATTCCACTCTGTTTTCTCTTCGTACAATTATAAGCCTTTGATTACTGAGAGAAGAGAGACATTTCTTGTTCACCACTATCTCCACTTTAAAACAGGCAGTTTAACTTGACTCAATTATTTTAAAGTTCTGTGATGAATAGTAAATTGAAACGATCTTCACCATTACAGTAATTTAAGTTCAGAAAAAGACATGTCCCTAAAGCTTTAAAAGTATTGATTTTGATGTAGAATAAAGGATCTCAAATACTTTTTTTTTTGGTGAGGGGAGGGAGTAATCATTCTCCAGGCAGCCTTTATACAACAAATTTTATTGGATTTCACAGTTCAGGCTGTCACTTTAGTTGCTAAATGTTGTTCTCCTATGGATTCCATTCTGCTTTTAAGCAGCAGGTTATTTTGTTCACAGTTCACAGAGGCCATTTTTTAAAGCTATTTAAAGTTTCTGGGAACACACCTTCAGGATGGCAGATTTAAAATGGGCCCTCTTCTAGGCAAGGGAACATAGCAGTGAACACACCAACGAAAATCCCTGCCTGTGTGAGCTGATGTCCTAAGGGAGGAAAACGGACCCTGAGTAAACAGACAAGGGGCAGCGAAGGTCACGAGTGGGGAGTGTTACGGAGAAAGATCGGGAAAAAGAACAGGAGACGGAGGGCAAGGGGCCTGCACTTTTAAAAGGTGTGTGATCAGGGGAGGCCTCACTAAGACCACCTATGAGTGAACAGCTCAAGGAAGGTTTAACTTGAATTGAACTCAGTCAATAGCACTGAAATCCTCAGAACCAAAGGAGGGATGTTCTAGGAAGGGAGGGACCGCAGGAAGCGGGCGGCCCTGAGGCAGGAGCAGGCCCACTGTAGCTGACAAACTTCGAGGCCAGAGGGGCTGGAGTCAGAGAGGGGAAGAGATGGGGAAGGTGTCAGAGAGGCAAGGAAGGGCTGCACGTGTGGGGCCACTGGGTCTGTCTGTAAATCTAGACGGCACTGTGTTAGAAGGGGCACGTTAGAGGCTTTCTTTTAGGTGGGGTTTACTTACGGTCTTTCAGATTTTCCATATTCAGATAAACATAGACTAGAAACCCACCTACTCACCACCGAGATTCAACAGCTAACATTTTGTCATATTTATGTGTACCCATGTATTTGTATCTCCCTCTCACATATTAGTTTTCCCCAAAACTTTTGAAGTTAGGTTTGCCAGGACATTCTTCTACTTGTCCACAATTCTACCATCTCACTTCATAGAAGTAAAAATAGTTCCATTAAATTATCTAATGCATAATCCACATTTATATGTCCCCAGTTGTCCAAAACATTAAGGCCCATGTATGGAGTTCGGTTGCTATGTCACTGGAGTCTCTTTATAACACAAGGTCTCCACATTCATTTTTACTACTTGAAGAGACAAGGCCTGTAAGATATGCCACATTCTAGATTTGCCTGACTGCTCCCTCACAGTGGTGTTTAACACGCTTCTCTACCCCCTGTATTTTCTGTAAACCAGAAGGCACATCTAATGGCTTGAATAGATTCAGACTGGGGGGCGTAACCGACGCATTGCTGAGAATGCCACGTTGAGTGACACCAGCAGGCATGATACATCAGGTTGTCCCACCATAATGATGCTCAAGGTGAAAACACTGATGTAAGGCGGGAACTGTCCACTGGCTTCCTCAGAGCTGTATTTTCACTTTTGTAATTGCGAAGTACCCTTTGGCATCTTACAAACACACACACAAAAACCACCAACATACCTTTCAGATATCCCACTCCCCAACCACCCTCACCTAAGGCTTTAAAATTCCTTACTGGTCTTTGCCTGAATCAGTGATTTCTGGGGTTGCACAATGATCATTTCCTGTCTTTCCTTCTACATTTATTAGTTGGCACTCTCCCTCCCCCCCCCCCACCACTTTCATTTTCACTCTCACTGCAGATTCCTGGAATATCTTATGCATTTCAAACGTTATCAACTATTACCACTATTACCTTTCTGACGCAAACCCACGAGCCTGTGAGCACTTCCTTTGCAGGTACTCTACACGTCCCAGGCTTGTGTTGTACTGTCCCTGTTCTGGTCTGAACCCACCATTTCAGTGTTGGCAACTTTGGAAAAAAGACATTATCTGACTCTTTAAACGGATCCCTCCAGCTACTGGATTGAGAATGGCATTATGAATAAGGTCGAAAGAAAGAAACGTGTAACAAGGCTCTTTACAGGCATCCAAGCCAGAGCTGGTGACAGTGGAAATGGTCAGACAGCTCAGAATCTGGTTATATTATGATGGAAGAAACAATGGTATATTCTTGGAATGAATGACAAAGAATTACATCAAGGTTTGGAGTCTGAGCAGCTGGAAACACAGGGAAGTTAGAGGAGCAAGATTTTGTTGTTGTTTGTGGAGCAAGGGGAAGGGTGGTGGAGAAGGGAAGTTCAAATACTCAGTTTTGGGTACATGAACATGGTTACTGTGAGATACTGAGGATGCATCCAAGTGGAGACGCAGGAAGGCAGATGGATCCTGAGCATGTGGGTGGCTGGCATACAGACTGTATTTACAGACACAACTCTGGGACAGATCACAGGGGATGACTAAAAACAGAGCAGAAATTCCAACATTTTAGAGACTGGAGACTGAAGAAGGAGCTGGCAGCAGAGGCGGGGTGACCTGTGAGGTGGGAGGAAGATGAGAGAGCGGGTGCCCTGAACACTACAGGAGGACGGCGTTTCCAGGAGGAAGTCACCTGGGGGACCCAGCACAGCTGCCAGGCCAAGGGAGGAGGGCCAGGAGCTGACCGCTGATTCTCCCAGCCTGGAGATCACTGGTGACCTTGATGAGCATGTTCCATGGCAGCTGCGGAGTAAAAGGCCTTAGTGGGATGGGGTTAAGTCAGCCTCCAAACAGGCAATGCAGACAAGTCTTTTGAGGAGTTTGCTTAAAGGGGAGCAAAGTAGTTGGAGAAAAAGTGTAGATCAAGGGAGGGGCTCTTAAGCTGGAAGAATTTACAGCTTATCTGAAGCTCTGGTGGGAGTGAAGTGGGGCAGAATACGCCAACATGAACTTGTCACTTTGACATAAGGACTATTCCAAGCTGAAGGCAGTTGACACGAAGCAAACAAGACAAGCACTCTGCCTGCCTCCTTTGTACCATGGAGGGCAAGACAATTCCAGACTCCTATCAGCCTGAGATAAGCGGTACAAGAGGACTCCATGCAACAAAAGCTGCTAACTGGCCCCATCAGCCGTTAACCTCCCCTTATGTTACCTTTCCACAATCTGCAGCCCTTAGCAGCTCAAAGTCCTTCAACTTGGTCACTTCACTACAGTTTTGTATTCTTTTGCAAGATGCTATACAAGCTCCAGTTCCAAACCCTCTTCACGAGTGCTCCTGGTTGTACGCAAGGAGCAGGCCTCAGTCAGCTTCTGTTTTTTTCTTACTCATCCATCTTTTTGTCAATCCCATGCACAGGGCTCCCGCCAGAGAATTTAAGAGGGTGGAAGAAAAAAAGTTAAGCTTGTTCTTTCTTACAGGAATAATCCAATAAATTGCCATTATAGGAGAGAGAAGGGAAAATTCCTAGAAGGATGTCCTAGAGCAGGCAGGCAGGGATGGGGCCTGAGTGCATGAGTGGGGAGACAGGCCTAGAACAGGCCAAGGCAGAGTGTGTGGTAACTGGTAGAGGTGGAGGGAGGAGACCACTGGAAAATAACTGACGGTTGCTTTTATTTTCGCAGTGTAACAGAAGTGAGGTCATCACTTAGAAGTGAGGATGAAGAAGGAAGCACTGGAGGTTTTGAGGATTTAACCAAGACTGGGGGCTGCCAGCTAAGAACAGGCAAGTAAGAAGGGTAAAGAGATCTGTGGGCGTGTGCAGGGGGTTGCTTGTACTGGTGGTCCACAGAATCCCAGCAGATTGGGGAGGAGCGTGCTGACAGGAGTGACAGTAATTCACGAGCTCAGACCCGCAAGGGATGAAGGAAGGATGCCAGGGACATGGTATGATGATGACATGAGATTCATAGGTGGGTGCTCTAAGGGAACAGGCAGGGAGATGATCTGGAAGTGGCCAAGAGAAACTGGGAGGTGACACTCCATCTCCCTGTCCTAGGAGAGGCGGAAGAGGGAACCATCACGTGGGAGGGCTGGAGGGGAGAACCAGGTTCCAGATAGAGAAGAAGGTGAAGGAATCATTTAGAGAACATGTTGAAGATGTACAGAATTATGTTTGACGATGCAACATGAATTCCAA
Organism: Manis pentadactyla; assembly: GCF_030020395.1. Lineage (NCBI taxonomy): Eukaryota > Metazoa > Chordata > Mammalia > Pholidota > Manidae > Manis > Manis pentadactyla. The sequence goes on along the minus strand of NC_080032.1, from coordinate 37,095,367 downwards.
GGAGCACCATTGAAAGGATTTCAGGAGTCGGGAACAGGGTGAGAAAAGGAGATACACAGTCACACGGGGATATAGGTCTGGAGCTAGCACGATCTGGAGTCCTGGGCCTTTTGTGATGCAGCCACCTTCCGGGCCCACGGGCCTGATGGGCTTAAACTCAACTGTCTCAAGCTGGTAACAGTTGGGGAAAATGAGTGTTAGGTTTTAAAGTTAAGATTAATTATATGTAAACGTTAAGCGGTTATCAATAAGCACAGCAAAAAATGCTCAAGATCATCAGTCATGAAGGAAATGCAAAACAAAAGCAGAATGACACTCCGCTTCTCACCCCCTGGGATGGCTACACTCAAAGAAGTGGGAAAGAAGAGCTGGAGAGGATGTGGAGAAAGCAGAACACTTATATACTGTTGGTACAGTCACTTCCTCAAGAAGTTTAACACAGAATTACCATATGACTCCAAATTCCACTCATAGTATACATTCCAAGTAACAGAAACCTGGAACTAAAAAAAGTACACATACACGCACAGCAGCATTACTCACAATAGCCAAAAGGTAGAAACGACTCAAATGCCTGTCAACAGAAGGATAAACAAATTATGGCTTCTATCATACGATGGAATATATTATTCTGCAATAAAAATAAGGAGTGAAGTGCTGATACAAGCTACGACATGAATGAACCTCAAAAACATGCAATGCGAAAGAAGCCAGACACAAAAGCTCATGTATTGTAGGACTCCATTTATCTGAAATATTCAGAATAGATAAACCACAGAATCAAGATCAGTGGTTTTGCAGGGAGCAGGGGGCTAGGAAGAGGTAATATGGAGACTGACTGCTCAAGGGTATAAGATTTCTTCGCCGGGTGATAAATGCAAGGTTTTGGAACTAGATGGAGGTCGTGATTGCACAACATTGTGGATACACAAAATGTTACTGAATTGCTCACTTCTAAGTGGTTAAGTTAATGTTATGGTAACTTCACTTTGAATTTTAAAAAACTCTTTAATAGAAAAAAATTAGGTAATAATTGACCATCTCAAGATCAAACTATTCTTAATCTTGCACTAGAAATAAACATTTAAAAAATGTTAGTGTTCAAATCAGTGAATAACAGAGAACACCAAGACTTAGAAGCAAGATGTCACTGGGCTTTAGAACCAGGTTTTCTCAATGCCCAAAGCCTTCTGAAAACCTGAAAGTAAAAGTCAAATTGTGAAGGGACTCGGGCCTCCCCACCCACACACCAATGCCCTGAAGGTGCAGACACACTCTGGTGATTATAGGAAACTTACAAACAACCAAGGACGGTGGCAGAGTTTGGCTCTTATTTTCCACTTAGTTGTTAGAACATACTAACTAATTTAGTTATATTAGAAGCTCAGTATTGTTTTCCCATCGACAGAGAAATGCTCCACTCCTTTTGAGGTGAGTGTGTGAACTGCTGTTGTCCCAGCAGGTGGTCACTAAAAACTGGTTGGTTCAAATCAGCAGAATAGGAGGTGCTGAAGTCCTTTTCTCGATAATAGCATGTGCACACAGTAGGCACCTCATTGGTATTTGTGGGAGGGAGGAGACAGGGAAGGAAGGAATCAAGATAAACTCGCATCTGGCCAGGCAATTGTTAAAGAAACAATTTCGGTGAAAAAGAATTTCCAGATTTGAATACATTGGTCTTAACACTGTGTCATTAAGCCCAATTCCTACTTGTAAGCACAAAGCATAGGAGGCAGTTTTGGACTCACAAGTAAGAGATTCAGCTCAATCCTTAGCATCATGTGTGACTTTGAACAAATTACCAGCTTTCCTTAGCTGAGCTTTTTTTCACCTATAAAACGAAGAGGTTAAACTAGATTGACCCCAACGCTTCTAAAAGTAATCCACTCTGCAATTTCTTTTTTAAAGGCTGGTCCTTAGGCAGGGAAGAGGCTGGATAATTCCCATTCATTAACAGACAATGACTCCAAGCTAAAGTCCTGTCCTTCCCTTAACATACTTTTAGGAATTCAGGAGAACTGTGCTCTCAGCACGGCTTCGGGACGCTGGTGACTGAAGCTTCTGGACACAATCTAGCTACTGTTCCTGGACTCTGGATGCAGAACGGCTCCAGCCAAACTGCCCATCACTGCAGGTAAAGGCAACTTGCCAAAAAAGGTGGAGGGCCAACCTGGCTTCTGAATGGCTCGCATTATTCCCCACGAGTGTCAAACCCTGGGCAGAATCACACAAGGATTAGGGCAAAGGCCCAGGGCTGCCGTTTTCCTCTCCTTTTCAGTGAACTATATTCTCATATTCTTTGGGTTGCTGGGCTTTTCTTCACCAATTTCTAGGAGCTCCTTATACAATAGGGGAAATGGCCTTTTCATCTGTGTTATAACTATTTCCCCAGATTGACTTTGCTTATGATGCACTTTTGGCAATGAGAAAGTTTCTTTTTTTTTTTTTGACTAAGCCCTATTTATAAAACTCTTGTTTGTTTTGGGCTTAAGATATTTAAAGTCAAAAGGCCTTCCCCATTCCAAGATCAAAAAGAATTCTTGTGTGATTGCTTTAAGCACTTTGTTTTGTTTTGTTTTTATTAAGGTATCACTGATACACAATCTTATGAAGGTTTCAGGTGAGCAACATTGTAGTTACTACCTTCACCCATATTATCAAGTTCCCCCACCCCCACCACAGTGCAGTCACTGTCCATCAGCGTAGTAAGATGCTATAGAGTCATTACTTGTCTTCTCTGTGCTGGACTGCCTTCCCCATAACCCCCCTACATTATATGCACTATTCATAATACCCCTTAATCTCCTTCTCCCTCCCTCCCTCCCCACCCTTTGGTAACCACTAGTCCTTCTTGGAGTCTGTGAATCTGCTGCTATTTTGTTCCTTCAGTTTTTTGCTTTGTTGTTATACTCTACAGAAGAATGAAATCACTTGGTACTTGTCTTTCTCTGCCTGGCTTATTTCACAGAACATAATACCCTCTAGCTCCATCCATGTTGTTGCAAATGGTTGGATTTGTGTTCTTCTTATGGTGAATAATAATCCATTGTGTATATGTATCACATCTTCTTTATCCATTCATCTACTGATGGACATTTAGGTTGCTTCCATTTCTTGGCTATTGTAAATAGTGCTGCAATAAACATAGGGGTGCATATGTCTTTTTGAATCTGGGATCTTGTTTTCTTTGGGTAAATTCCTAGGAGTAGAATTGCTGGGTCAAATGGTATTTCCATTTTTAGTTTTTTGAGGAACCTCCAAATTGTTTTCCATAATGGTTGAACTAATTTACATTCCCACCAGCAGTGTAGGAGGGTTCCCCTTTCTCCACATCCTCACCAGCATTTGTTGTTCCTTGTCTTTTGGATGTTGGCCATCCTAACTGGTGTGAGGTAATATCTCATTGTGGTTTTAAATTGCATTTCCCTGATAATTAGCAATGTGGAGCATCTTTTCATGTGCCTGTTCGCCATCTGAATTTCTTCTTTGCAGAAGTGTCTGTTCAGATCCTCTACCCATTTTTTTAATCAGGTTATTTGCTTTTTTGTTGTTGAGGCATGTGAGTTCTTTATATACTTTGGATGTTAACCCCTTGTCAGATACGTCATTTACGAATATATTCTCGCAAACTATACAGTGCCTTTGTTTCTACTGATGGTGTCCTTTGCTGTACAGAAGCTTTTCAGTTTGATAGAGTACCATTTGATCATTTTTGCTTTTGTTTCCCTTGCCTGAGGAGATGTATTCAGGAAAAAGTTGCTCATGTTTATATTCAAGGCACTTTTGCTTATGCTTTCTTCAAAGAGTTTTATGGTTTCATGCCTTACATTCAGGTCTTTGATCCATGTCGAGTTTACTTTTGGGCGTGGAGTTAGACAGTAATCCAGTTTCATCCTCTTACATGTAGCTGTCCACTTTTGCCAACACCAGTTGTTGAAGAGGCTGTCATTTCCCCCTTGTATATCCATGGCTCCTTTACCATATATTAACTGGCCATCTATGTGTGGCTTTATATCTGGGCTCTCTGGTCTGTTCCGTTGATCTATGGATCTGTTCTTGTGCCAGAAGCAAACTTTCCTGATTACTGTGGCTTTGTAGTAGAGCTTGAAGTCAGGGAGCATAATCCCCACCCTCCCGCCCCACTTTATTCTTCCTTCTCAGGATTGCTTTGGCTATTTGGGGTCTTTTGTGGTTCCATACAAATTTTAGAACTATTTGTTCTAGTTGGTTGAAGAATGCTGTTGGTATTTTGATAGGGATTGCATTGACTCTATAGATTGCTTTAGGCAGGATGGCCATTTTGACAATATTAATTCTTCCTATCCATGAGCACAGGATGAGTTTCCATTTGTTAGTGTCCTCTTTAATTTCTCTCATGAGTGTCTTGTAGTTTTCAGGGTACAGGTCTTTCACCTCCTTTGTTAGTTTTAATCCTAGGTATTTTATTCTCTTTGATATAATTGTGAATGGAATTTTTTTCCTGATTTCTCTTTCTGCTAGTTTATCATTAGTATATAGGAATGTATCAGATTTTTGTGTATTAATTTTGTATCCTGCAACTTTGCTGAATTCAGTTATTAGTTTTAGTAGTTTTGGGGTGGATTCTTCAGGGATTTTTAAGTACAATAACATGTCATCTGCAAACAGGGACAGTTTAACTTCTTCCTCACCAATCTGGATACTTTTTATTTCTTTGTGTGATTGTTTTAAGCATTTTTTATGTTGCATTTTTCTTCGCTTAAGTCTTTGCTCCATTTAAAATGCATCATGGCATACCTGTCAGTCAAGCCCCATTACCGCAAGCTGGAGGATTTCAGATGTGAGCAGCTGGGACCACATGGACAGGAGCTTCTGGAACTGAAGAGACACAAATATGAACCAGCTCACCTTCTTCACAGCTGAGACTTGAGGCAAATGATTTAAACCTATTTTGTCCTCAATTTCCTCCTCCATAAAGTAGAGATAACACTACTTGTTTACCAGATTTGGGGGATTAAATGAGACACAGGAAGAAGCATTTTGCACACCATTGCAGACTATGTGGTCAAGATACAGGTGGTTGCTTCCCTCAAAGTTCTTTCTTTCCTTTCATCTGCCTTTTTGAGTAATTTACTGCTTATCAAGGGTATATAAAAATGTCACAGGGGACTCAACCTGTGTATTTTCTTTTAAAGTCATAAAAGAAGGGATTTGATCAAGGCTAAAATTAGGCTTCAGTGCTATTTGTGAACTGATTCAACTTTATTAAGGCTGATCCCTTTTACCCTAATGTAACAGATTTTAAAGATAGCACATTAATATTGTATGTCTTTCAGGAGGCCAACCAGGTCATCCACATCAATCCTATTGATTAAAAAGATGACAGAATACAGACAGACCATCCCCACCAAACTCATCACCAACTAAACACCTCACACAGCACATTGTAAGAAACCTGAGACATACAAGTTATCTATGCAGTTTTAGAATAGTCCCAAAAATGTGCATTTTAAACAGCAAGCAGCCTAAATACCCAACGGAATATTTTTAAAAATAAATTACAGGGAATTTTGATTATTTTTAGGTAAATATATAGGAGAGTATATTTTAAAATACATAAACAGAACATAAATACAAAAATATTAAATGAAAAAAACTAAGTTTTCTGTTCACAAGTGTGGTAAATGAACACAATTTATGCAAATTAGTGAAGACAAGAAAATGTTACAAAACATTATGGGGCTTTTATCCTTTCAATTTTCTTTCACATCATTATTTTTTTCTCCCCTCAAAAGATGATTCTGGAATGCATTTTAAATTTTCTAGGGATCAGCCTGTGTCTACATTTCAGAGATGTCAGCAATCTAACCCGGGCAGGATCACATAAATTATCTTCCTAAATCATCACCATGAATAATACATTTAAAGACATTATTGTACCAAGGTTTATCCTATGAAAGGATCACTTACTACATGTTATTTAGTAGAATATCACTTGTATCAATGTGGAATGCCAAAACAAATACCAAAGAAATTATAGAAGAATATCACTTGTATCAATGTGGAATGCCAAAACAAATACCAAAGAAATTCTCCTCAACAATTAACTCAGCATAGTCCTCCGCCTCGGTCTCTGTGATGGCGACAGGAATGCACACGACTTTTTATCTTGTTTTGCAAGTTTGGGGTGAGGTGGAGAAAGGAAGCTAGAAGAAAAGAGCATCTGAGAAACTAAAAACTCTAGATAATCCCAAACACATCTTATATTTGATCACTAACTTTGCCCCTTTTCTCTAACATCTAGGAAAGCGTAAAGAAACTCCATTTAAAAATGGCTTTACAGAATTACGAAAACACTTATATACATTGTAGGAAATTTGGAAACTACAGAAAAGCATGAAGAACACAAAATGTGCCTATATACACCCCCCCCCCAGCCACACACACACATTACACACACACCCCTCACCTAAAATCTACATTAACCCGGAGAAAAATCATCATGTCGGTGTATGTACTTCCCCGCGGTATCTTCCATGGATTCAATGAAAGACACACAAGGGGTAGGGCAGGAAGGGTGGTGGACCCCAAGGGGTCATTCTTCAGGTCTTATCTGAGTCTACCCCAAGGCAGACCTGGCGATAAAGAAAAGGATTCAGAGACTCCTTAACACACCTGAATGCAGCTTGAAGTCCGAACTGTAGAGAAGCCTGAGGGATGACACGCCTCTCATAGCAAAGAGTGGGCCCACCGAGAACTTAGGGGTCTGCCCATGGGAGGAGCTGGGGGGCCACCACAGAGGGACAAGAGGGAAGGAGCCCAGGCAGGGGGATGGACCAGGATGTGGCTGAGGGTCAGGGGATACACACTATTTTAGGAAGCTGAGGCCAGGCCAGGTCATAGGAGCGCCTTTGGGCTCTGACTGAACCAAGATAGCAGGCTAGAAGAGGCTAAGACACTCTCTGGAAAGTTCTCTCCTCTCTCCCAGGGAAGAGGCTCAGGGGGATGAGTGGACCACTCACCAGAAATAGAGTACTTTTTTTTTACAACTGGGTGACAGGGCATATAAATTTGTGACTCAAACACATATGCCATATCCATACACTTCATTGGTGTTTTATCAGTTGGAATCACACTATACATCTTTATTACTGATTTTCTGTCACTTACTATATTATGGATACTTCACTGCAATATTAAACAGTATTTTTTAAAACATGGCTTGAAGGGCTGGCTCTTTGGTGACTGTATGGATGTTGCTTACTTCAGATGAGCATAAATTAGTGAGACAAAACTGCAAGCAACACAATCACCAAAATAAAAGTCATAAATGATCAATAAACAATGTGACATTTTTGAGTCTCACAAGTAGTTCAAGAAATGCAAATGAGAAAAACTAGACGCTTCTTTTGTCTGCTGAGCAAGTTGGCAAAAAATTTTAAATATGATAGCACTTGGTGTTGGCAAGGGCTTCTTCAAGCCAACTGCTAGCTGAGGGTGTAGATCAGGATGACTTTTCTCCAGGCCATTTGGCAATATGCTCCCAAAACCTTTAAAAGACCATTTGCATGCGGCAGCCCTGGCGTACCTGAGTATGTGCTTAAGAAGTGTGTCCTGAATTCACCCCCAGAAGAGTGACAAGCTGATTTCCACATCATATGTATCGAGTCCTTATGTCTCTGAATCACAGATCCACCCTCTGCCAATTACTAAATACTGATGGAGGATCAAAATTCAGGGACACATGATGGATCTAGTGGCATTCCTCTTGCCACCTGCAGGCAGAGATGCCACCAAGATGCTTGCAGAGCTCAGAGGTGCCACAAAACTGAGACCAGTCCAGGGCGCCAACCCCAAAACCTGGGTTTGAAGATAGGAGAGTTCCAGGCACCCATTACCACCTGGTGACCCTTGCGATAAATGCTATATGCTCAGCCACTAAATGTGGCTTACAGAACAGCCTTTCCTGGGTAACAGGCTTACATCAGTCCAGTCAGATCACCAGCCCAGACAGGAAACATCTCCTGCCTATGTGCCTAAACACCAGATGGTGCAGAAAACACAGATCTGCTTTGCTGGAACTCATTCTAATGTTAACCCCCAATCCTAAGCCATATGTAGAGGGTTCCCTGGCTGGCTGGCATTCAGAACTGGGCATATGAGACTCTTAACCAAGTTACCAAATGCAGAAGGAGAGAAGAATGGAGAGCGGCTTGATTCTCGTCCACTTGGATTATGAAAATAAATGTCATAGGAAAAAAAAATAATACCTATATGACCTTTTTGCAAAACGAAACATTTCTGTTTTAAAATAGTGTGCCATTTTTAATGCTGGAACAGATTGTTCTTCTAAAGATTTGGCTACTAAGCTAGGTGAAAAAATCTTGTCCTTAAAAACCATAATGCATCTTTTCAAAACTAAGAGACGGGGACTTTGGGATGGTGGCTTTTAGAGGAAGAATTCATGCAGAGGACACATCCTTAGGTTAAAAAACCCATTTAGTAAAAGTCAGATGACCACAGTATTTAGTAAACATCTGAAGATGGCAGAAGTCTCCGGGAGAGAGTTATAAAGGAAAGTTTAATACCCAACAAAATATAGATGTACTTACCCTGAGGTTCTGACATTTTCTAATACCTCACATTGTTTTTACAAGCATTCGTGGCAGTATTGACTCAGTCTATACTCTGCCTAGTCCTTCACTATACTTCTAATATGTGTACTGTAATGTGCATTTCTCTTATTAAAGCTTTGGCCCAGTGAAACTTGAGTTCTTACTGGCTAGTGGAAAAGCGCACACTAGTTACTTTACAAAGTTTTCTTGATTTGAGCTGTAAAAGGCCAAAATAACTTAAAATCCATTAAAAATGTATCTTTTTCCCCTAAAGAGACAGTAACCACCAAAGAAAAAAAGATGGTAGTGTAATTAATAAGTTATGATCTTAAAAGCACACATTGATTAAAATAAAAATTGGATTTCAAAGGCTATATTTTGTAAGGAAAAAAGAGAACACAGAATACTCCAGTTCAGTCCAACATTTGCTGAGCTACACAACACTTAAAAAGCAGTGGGTACAGGTTCTCTGAGGAGTCCTAAAAATGAGCAAGACATATTACCATCTGGAAACTCAAAGAACATTCCAGGAGCATTCATGAAGTCAGACATGATGTGTCATTTTCAGTAAACATTCAGGAAGGGAAAATCATTATCAAGTTGTAAAATCGATCATTTCAATGAAGATATTCCCCAAGTTTTCAAGAAAGCCAAGGGCAGCTTTCAAACATCCCATTTTAAACATTTTGCCAAATGGGCCCTTTCCCCACACCCAGCACAAGACATATAAAAGGCTCGTAATTACCTAAAAACTGCAGCAGGCTTTTGTCTGGTTTTGTTTTTGGTGCCTGCATGCATCTGTGTGTTTTAAATCCTTAGCTCTCCAGACATACAATTTTCCAGAAAGTAAAGGAGACCAGCTTTGTCCCCAAGAACTCACACAATTTGTATTTCCTGGAAGCTAAGCCTGAAGTAAGTTTTTTTTTTCTTTCTTTATTTTTTATTTTTATTTTGTTATCATTAATCTACAATTACATGCAGAACATTGTGTTTACTAGACTGCCCCCTTCACCAAGTCCTCCCCACAATCCCCATTACAGTCACTGTCCATCAGCCTGAAGTAAGTTTTAGACTTCCTTTGTTGTTGCCTCTAAAGGAACAGAGACAACATCTATCAATTTAGCCAATTTCACGGGCTCTGCTATTTCCCTGGGCCTCGCTGCTACTCGCAAACCAACCAAAGGGGACAGAAACACCTTCCTAACCCACCCCTCCCGTCCTGCCTGCTCCCCAGAGCATCTGCTCTCCTGCGAACTCAGCCAGACAGGGAAAGTGCTGTCACGCTCTCTCTGCCCAAAACAGCCCCACACCAGAAGTGGCCAGAAACGGCAGCTTCCCTAGGCTCTGCTAAAATGTTCAGCACCACAATCAAGCACCCATCCTATGGACCCCTATAGCATAAATAATGTGTGTGGAAACCTGAAACATCTGGAGAGGGCTTTTTTTTTTCTAAATTTAAATGAAATTTAATTAGCAATAAATGTCTGATAATACAGCTGCTAACTGCTTATATGCCAGGTCATTAGGCTTCCATACTGTGTGGGTTTAAGAAGGGAGGTCACATAGGGGAATTATGTTAAGAAAGCCAAAACTAATGACCAAATACATGTTCATCTTCTGCAAACAGGATGATCTTATATATATGACTATTCATCCTACAGTCTCCTCAAAAAGCACCCCTGGTTTATAAAATAACACAGACTTATGAAGACATCCTAATATTCCCAAGCAAAAAGGCAAATGTACAAAGCACATATTAAAGAAAATTATATTTTTCAAGAACAGAGAGTTCAGATGTCTATTTTGCCCACCCTCCCAGCCCTGTAAGTGAGGGTTTTCCAACCCTGACACTACTGACATTTTAAACCACATAATTGTGTGGGGTTGTTCTGCGTGTTGTGGCAATGCTAAACAACTTCATTCATCATCTTCTCAAGCAGTCACTGACCCCTTTTCTCCCCCCAGGAAGCAGTTTCTCCCCTTCTCATACAGGTTCCTTCCAGAGAGACTCACAACCCTTACCCACAAATTCAGGGCTGGACGGAAAGTCAGAATAAGTGTTCAAAGTGGTTAAGACACTGAACTAACCCTGAGCGCCTAGATGGAACTTCCTCCCTTTGCTCCATGTTTTAAAGCCACAATTCCCACAATAGCCTTCAGAGAGTGTAGACACAACGATGGTTACAGAGACCCAACTCTGCAGCCCTGTGCAAACTATTTAACCTCCCTGATCCTTGGGACCCAGGAGAGAAAATGGAGGTGAACCTGATCTCAGAGAAAGCTTGCATTCCTCCAATCTACAATTTCTGTGTACCCTACAAGGGATCACAGCTATTTTCCCATATAAAGGGAGGATGTTACACACACACACAAACACACACACACACACACGTACAAATGTTGATGTGAGTCATGGTCACGTTTTGCCATATGCACAATACAGTATACTAGAAAGATCTGGGTTTGAATCCTGGCAATGTCAATAACTTTCTGTATGACCCCGACACCTTCCTGAGCATCCATGCTTTTCAAGAATAGAATATGCCACTCCAAAACATGCCACTTTGTCTTAAGGATTATTTTGAGCTGATGGCAACTGAGAAGCAGATATAAGAGAAGTCCCTCCCCCTCCCCCTATTTGCCAGAAGCAGGACGTAAGTTTGCAAAGATGTCCCTCCTCTCCTTTCTACCAGGAAGAAAAAAGGTAATCCCTGAGGTAACTTACCCTATCAACCTCAAGTGGGCACCAGAGGAATCTACGTAAGAAATCTTACTAGCTAGTCTTTGTCTCTGCCCTAGGAATCTCAAACGGTTCTCCTCTGCCCTGTCACTGCTCCACAGATTTACTGATCTTTGTTGGACATGCTACAAAAACTGGCATTCTAAGCCCCCTCTGTGAGTTACTCTTTATTTCCTGGGCATCTCCCTTGTATACAGGAGGTATACATGGTAATAAACTTCTGTTTATTTTTCTCCTGTATCTTTTATTACAGGGATCTCAGCCAAGAACTCAGAAGGGTAGAAGGAAAACTACTTTTCCTCCCTTACACCTTCATCTGTAAAATCGGGAGGGGACCAGCCATAAGTTGGACAAAATGACAGCTATGCTTCTTTCTGGTGTTCTCAGCCCGGAAACCACACACATTCATAGTCTGTGGTAAAAACTGGAACAATACGAGCACTTCTATATAAACTGTTCCAGACTCTGGATCCAGGCCCAAGGCGCTGCCTGCCAGGCTGTCTGAATACATCTACCTATCAAAAAAGGCAATCCAGGACAGTAGCCTCTAGACAATGTAGCTATGGAGGGCATGAAACGTGGCTGGTCCCAACTGAGATGTGTGCAGCTTGTTACACACCATGCTTGTTGAGTTTCAAAGACCTATTATGGAAAAAGAATAATATATCTCATTATAATTCTTTAAAATTGACCATGTTGAAATTATATTTTGGATATACTGAATTAAAGTATTAAAATTAATTTTACCTGTTGCTTATTACTTTTCATGTGGCTAGTAGAAAATTATTATGTATGGAGCTTGTGTGCTATTGAATCTAACCCCCTCACTTAGTCGCAACTAAGCAAACCTTTATTTAATGGCGGAAAACAAGTTTCTCCAAGTCCTCTGAAACAGTTTGAATCTGAATTGCAGAAAACTCACTGTAAGGCAGATGTCAGTAGATCTTCACCCAAAGAGCCTTGCAGACTTGATCTTATCTGATTCCTCCTGCAGGGCGTGTCTGCCAGGCATTCCAGCCCCTGGGTCTGATTTTCAGGTATGCCCAGTGAGAGCAGAAGGCCACACCACAGCAAACGAGAGGGTGGGCTGTAGAGTCAAAAAGCAGCCGGTTTGAATTCCAGCTCCACATTTATTATCCCCCAAGCCTGGGCTAGTTATTTGTCTTCTCTGTACTCCAATACCTCACGTGTAAGATTATGATCATAAGGCAGTCAAGCTCATGGAGCTGCTAGTGAAGCTGAGCTGGGTATTCAGCATAGTGCCTGGTACATGGTGAGTTCTCCAGAAACCACAGCTAAAAATATTCATCAACCTCCCTTAACAGATAAGAAAGTGAAGGCTCAAGGGACTTAAGCTGCTTGCACCAAGTCACACAAATCCTAAGCAGCAGCACCAGACACTTACAAACATAAGGTGCTGGGCTTTTCGTTTTTGTTTTTTTTTTAACATTCTACCTGGGTTCAATTTGGTCAATCAAAGGAGAAAGGGCAAGAAGATCTGAGCAGAAAATGACCTCAGGGACTGTCCAACTTCTCATGTGACCTTGACTCACATTGAAGACAAGGCTCCAGGGCCCCACACCCTCATGTGGAAACCACAGATGTTCTTAAAATGAACCATCTTCCCACATTCTCTGCCTTCCGTAACATCCTTGGTAATATTTCAGGTCAATAAACGGGCTGCTGCTCTACCACCAGAAAGCAGGATCATTTTACTTTAAGACTGTTTGTAAGAGGTTGTCTCTGATCATACTCAAGAATCACCAAAACTCATCCCTGGGAGAAGAGAGCCCTCATAACAAGTCTCAGCAAACTGCTGGGCTCTGTGCAGACAGCAGCCTGTGGCGCCATCAACAGGGGAAGTGTTTCCACCCATCCAGGGGATGCTAATAAAAAGACCAACGCCCACAGCTTGACAACTAATGCTCAACCCTCAGCCTTTGAAGTTACCTTTTCCATCCTTCCAAGCACCTTCTCTCCCTTGAAAACAAATGAGGAGGCAAAACACCACTGCCTGCAGGGATAAACAATCATCATAAAACCATCCAGGGCTGCGACAAGAGAAGGTGTTTAATGAGCCACATTTTGGGGGCAAGTTAAAATTCACCGCCACACTATAAAATTCAATATGCTATAAAAACTTATGGTACACACTTAAATTTTATTTTAAAAAGAAAACCATACTGATAACAGGTAAGGAGGCACTGAAACAAACTATCTGAGTCTATAAGAAAATGTTACTAGAATTCCCATTTGTAATACACTTTTTTCACTGTGGGGTTTTTTGAAGTAACCCAAAAACAGGGACTGTGTGTCAGGCTTTTTTAACTTTCTTAGATTTTAATTCAGCAATGAAATAATCCTTTATCACTGCCTCCCACCTTCCTCTCCCACATCACCAAAAAATAAAATAAAATAACCTCTTAAATGTTCCACTTTCTTTAGAAATAAGATAAGGCTACTGACATTTCCACAGCTATTTCCATACCATGAGGTGGAACTCTAAGCAGAACTAACCTGGTCCACGCAGGCTGCATGGATATCCCCACAAGGCAGTGAGGTGACTGTCCAAACCCCAGTCTCCAAAATTTCCTACAGACACAGGCAGCCGCTGCCAAGACCGGGTGCCCAGAGAGAGGACTGAATGGATGGGGAAAGCTGATGTTGGCCCATCTGAGAAAGTGGATCATCAACTCCTGCTACCCCGGTCCCAGCTGCTCCAGACATTCTGGCTACTCACCTGCCTGCCTTCCAGGAACTAAACCACCTCCCAACTGTCCGGTGATATCTGTGCATCCACTGTGAGGGTGGGTCACTCTGAGGTGGGTTTCTGAGCAAAGGCCCCCCCAGCAGGAGCTCTATCCCAGCAGGAAGCAAATCCACAGCCTATTTCCACAGAGCAGAAGACACGGGGCTGCTTCCTCCAGAAGCAGACACAGTTCCTTCCATTGCAAGACAAGAAAAGGACCAGATAGATACCTTAAGAGCCACAAATACCCTCAAAAGTATGTTATGCTAGGAGACCCACATCAACTTCTTATACCATGGGGTATGATCAGACCATCAGTCCCTCTGCTCAAAGAGCTTGGGCCATATTTGCTCATGCGTAACAAGGATCAGAGCTAGAGGCACGGGAAATGTTTCTCAAGCTGCTCTAGAGAAATGCCTCTGAACTATACAAAGACAGCAGGAGGGACTTTGGGGCAGGGACAGCTACCGCTTCCCAAGTATCCATTTCCCCTTTCTTCCTTTCAGCCCCTCCCCATCCCAGGTTCTGGCAGGGCATCTGGTCACCCAGTTAGAGCCTGCACTGCCCAGCCCCACTTCAGCTAGAGGCGTGACCACATGGCCGAGTTCTTGCAAATGGTTTCCAAACCGAAGCAGATGGTTCAAATTCTCCTTCTCGCCCTTAAAAACAATTTAGGAGCATACTCCTCTTTTTCCCCTTCTTCCTGCTAGTTGGAGAAAGGGGACAACTGGACAGCCAGGTTAGACCTTGGGTGGTAGCCTGCCTGAAGATCAAAGAGCCACCCAGCCAGCCACAGCTGGTAGACTCAGGACCCTCTAGGAGAAGAGAACAAACCTGAACCTCACTTAAACTCTGGTATATGGGTTCTCTTTGTTTAAACCTCTAAGTCCAGCTTAACGAGTATGCTCTCCCAGCTACAAAGAGGGATTCCTAAAATTACACACAACTCAGTGAGAATCCCTCAGTTTTTTCTGAATCAGTGAGCATATCTGTAAACATCGGCTGCCATCTGGACGTAGCAATTTCATAGGAAGGAGGCAAAGAGAATGTGGGTCCTCATGGTACTGCTCCCCACTTCCAAACAAGCTCCATGGGACCAGTGGCCGTCCGAGCCCCTCTTCTCCCAGAACGGTGCTGGCCTGAGCTCAGCCTGAGGCCCTGAACTTCCCTGGGTGGGGACAGTGATATCCAGCTGTCAAGGGACACAACCACCAAGCCTATAACCTCCAGCAAAGCAGAAGAGCACCTCCTCCCAGGCTAGACTCAGACTGAGTCCCTGGCAGAACCAGCACCTCTGTAACCACCTTCCTCCAAACCAGGGAGCAGCAGCCGTCGATGACAGTCACAGAGCACCACTACATTGCAGGTGCTCTGTCAAGTGCTTCACATGATTAATGGGTTTTTTAAATCATTTTACTTTGAGATAATTTTAGACTTACAGAAAAGCTTCAAAAGTTGTATGAAGAGTCTCTTAAACTCTTCACTGAACCTCTCCCACTCAGGTGAACACCTGTCAAAGTCGTACAATCATCAAAGCCAGGAAATGCACACTGATTCAACACTATACCTAAATCTACACACCCTGTTTGCATTTCACCAGTTTTTCCACTGATTTCTCTGTTCCTGGTCCAGGACCCACCCAGGATCCCATGTCGCACTGAGCTGTCATGTCATCTTCATCAGCTCTAATCTGTGTCACTTTTGAGAAGTCCAGGCCAATTATTTTGAAACTGTCCCTCTTGTTTTCTAATGATTAAATTGGGGTCAGATGCATTTCTAGCAAGAATACCGCAGATGTGACGTGGTGCTTTCTCAGTGCATCTTATCTGGGGGCACACAACGTGGTCACATCCTAACGACTAGTGATGTGAACCCCGATCACTTGGCTCCAGTGGTGTCTGCTGGGTTTCTCTGCTGTGAAGTGCTGTTTTCTCTTTATAATTAATAAGCATCTTATAGGGAGATACTTTGAGATTATGTAAACATCCTGTTTCTCATCAGACTCTCACTAAGTTTAGTATCCATCGGTGGTTCTTGCCTACAGTTATTACTATGGTGTTTGCCCAGAAGCCACCTCCATTTCCTTCATTCCTTCTACATTAAATAATTGGAATTCTATAAGGAAGAGCTGTTCCTTTCCCCATATATTTGTTTATACCATTTTATTTTTATTAGCATGAATCATGGATATCTATTTTATTCTAAGGGCCACAATCTAATACTATCAACATAATGGATTTTTAATCAAATAAATAAATCTGGTATTATCCCAAATTTACAGATTAGAAAAATGAGGCAGAGGAAGTTAATAACCTGCCTAAGGACACTCAGCAAGTCAAGAGCAGAGGTGCAAAGCCATCTGACTGGCAGGTTCAAGTTCTTCACTAGCAAATGGTGTCATCTCAACTAGCAAAAAAAGGAGAATGTGATCCACCAACTAGCAGGTACATATTAGGACAGAAGAGGAAGAAAAAAGCATCTGAAACTCTTCATCTCAACAAGCAGAATTACTCCAAAATTACTCACCATTTTCCCAGCCAAGCACCACATCTCCGCAGAGGATGTAACAGCACAGTTCCTACCAACAGCTCTTAGGGAGGATTTGGGGCAATTCTACCAACACCAAAAGGGCTGACTGCCAACATCAATAAACAGCAACATTAGCCATCTAAATGAAGCTCAAAAAATTAAGCAGTTTCAGAGGTTATTCAAGTTTAATAAGACTTCACTTTCACAACTACTAAATCTGCTTTGATCTACAATTTACTTGGGCTGTTGAAATGGTCATGGTTCTCACTCTGCATGTCTGCTCAGTGGGAAGGATTCAGGTTTTCATTGAAATAAGCAACACTACCCGCAAGAAGCATCTTACTGCCTACTGACCTTTATGGTCACTATTGCACCTAACTCCTCTCTGATTTTCAACATTGTTTCATTATATCATTGTTTCATTATATATAAAAATTCACTACTATTATTATGATTCAATCTAAAAGGTGTTTAGGGTATGCTGTAACCCTCTGACCTTAAGGGGGATATATCTTTTGCTCATGCTTCAAATGTATCAACCTGGGTTTTATTTTCTTTAAAAATAAACTATAAAAGTAATTTCCTGCAAGGTATTTCAGACTCCTGCTTTTCTGAAACTTGTAAAAAAAACTTGGAAGAACTAGTAAAACAAGATTCACAATCTGCCAAGAAATTGCCTATGTTAACCCTTCCTGGGAATCCGCAGCACCCCCTCCTCACGCTAGGAGCTGAACTCGTCTGTGGGCAGGCTGACAGGCACCGGAGAGGGCCTGACAAGTGGCAGTCACTTCTCCCTACCCTGCTCTCTGGTCCCCTCGTGTATAGATGGCCCTTCCAGGAGCTCAAGTTACAAGATGAAGTATGAGCTAGAAGGAAACTAATCAACGGGACCATCAGTTGCCTTTATTTCCCACCATTACTAAGCGTTCTCTCATACCTGCTTTTAGTGATATAATTTGAAACTACTAATGAAGGGGTTCTCTCTCCATGCCTGGGCCTTCCTGCTCTTATGGACTGGACATAAAGAGTGACGAGCCACCTGAAATACCAAGCCAGGCAAGATGGCAAACACACAGCAGCCACCACACACTGCCACAGCGCCACGTCCCCCAGGGACAATGGACTACTGTCTTGGACTCTGGGATGGAGGACAGCAAGCCCCCACCCTTGGGCCCTCAGCCCTTCCTGGAGCCCCAGGCAGAAGCCCCACTCCCACACCTCCACCAGGCTCTGCCAAGCGCTAGCTGGGACTGTGTCCAAGTCACCATTTTCCTACTTGACCAAAAAATGTTCACAGAAAGCTCCCTCCCTCACCCCGCCCCCCATAAATAAATCTCCTCCTGAAAGACTGAGCTCAGATGCAGGATTGAAAGAAATTCCAGTTGACCACTCTTCATTAGCATTTCCCCACTTACTCCTTTTAGCTGCAAGTCAGAAAGAAACTGCAAGGGCCACTCATTCTGTCAGTCAGCACTTAATGAGCGCCTGTTGTGTGCCAGCAGTGACAGGACCAAGTCCCGGCTCTCCGTAAGGTTTTACGTTCCAGGGAGGGAGGCGAGCCGTGAACAAGTAAGCCCAGAACACGCTGTCAGACCATGAAGTAACAAGCCCAGTACCATTACAAACTACAGCAAGGAAGGGGCCAGAGGATGGCGTGGGGTGCCCCTCATATGGAGGATGCTCAGGAGGGGCCTAGCTAAGGAGGAGGCAGGTGGGCAGAGGCCCAGAGGGGGTGAGCAGCAGGCACGAGGGTGGCTGAGAGCAGCGAGTATAAAGGCCCTAATATGGGAGCATCTTGGCATGTGCAGAGAAGAGCAGGGGCCAGGTGGCTGGACCCCAGGATTTGGTGGGGCGGGGGTGGTCCAAGCAGTGAGGGCAGAGACAGGCCTGGGCCCTGGTCATACAGAGCCTGAAAGCCACGGATAAGATTCGGGGTTTTACTGTAGGTAGAGCGGAAATCTGTTGCAGCTTTTTAACAGTTACATGATCTGACATGGCTATTAAAAGACTCACCCCAGCTGCTACCTGGAAAATACAAGGGGTTGGGGGTGCCTATGGCAGAAACAGGGAGTTAAAAGGCAAGATGACAGCATTTTGGAACAGAGTGATAAAGGTGGAGGTGGTGCCACGTGGTTTGGCCAAATTTAGAACCAAACTCTTCAGGGAAAGAAAGAGGAACCAAGGGCTATATACTAGGGCATTATTTAAGAACGGGAATATACCTGCAAACTGGAAGACAGATGCTGGGCTGTGATACAATGATGCATTAACAACCTTTTCTTTCTGTATAAAGGACAACAGACAGGGCATTACACTAAGTGAAATAAGGCAGAGAAAGATAAATACCATATGCTCTCACTCACATGTGGAATCTTAAAAAAAAAACAAGCCCATAGATACAGAGAACAGATTGATTGTTGCCAGAGGTCAGGCAGGTGAAATGGGTAAAGTGGGCCAAACGGTACAAACTTCCAGGTACAAAATGAGTACGTCCTGGGGATGTAATGCACAGCTGACAGCTATAGTTAATAATACTGCACTTTATATTTGCAAGTTGCTTAAAACAGTAAATCTTAAAAGTTCTCATCACAAGAAAAAAGTATTTTCTAACTATGTATGATAACAGATGTTAACAAGACATACTGTGGGGGTCATTTTGCGATATATACACATATCAAATTATTATGTTGCATATCTGAAACTAATAAAGTTGTGTGTCAATTATATCTCAACTTAAAAAAAAAAGACCAACACAGAAGATAGGAACTGTTACAAACCATGAAGAAGGTGCCACAGTCCACATTTTCATCTTGATTTTGGTTATGTGAGTAACTAGCCCTGATGATTCTTGAGTCTCACCCAAGATCAGTCACCCACAACCAGGAGGAACCAAGGACAAAGAAGGCAGCGTTCTGCACTCACCACGTAAGACTCAAGTCTTTCCCATTTTACACCTGTTATCCCAGGAGGTCACGCAGGAGGTTGGAGGGGGGAGGAGCAGGGACAAGAGGCAGAGGAGGACATTTCAGCAGCAGCAGAGAATGAAGGGAGCACAGAGGCTGCCCAGGCCCAGGGGAGCCTCGGGGAGCTGGTGGCCAAGGACACGAGCAGGGAGTCGCAGATGTTGTCAGGTGTCACATTTACAGATTGTGGTCTCAGAATGGAGCCAGTTGCCTTAGCAACAGTATCTCTATCCAAGGTGATAAATTACTCTGCTCTCGAACAAATTGAGTTCATTTCTTAAACAGTCATCGTCCTGGAAATACTATGAGAACAAG
Source organism: Manis pentadactyla (assembly GCF_030020395.1). Taxonomy (NCBI): domain Eukaryota; kingdom Metazoa; phylum Chordata; class Mammalia; order Pholidota; family Manidae; genus Manis; species Manis pentadactyla. The sequence continues at coordinate 37,075,477 of NC_080032.1, read as the reverse complement.
GCAAACATCAACCATGAAAAGGAAAATCACTCCCCGGGTTTGCTCCTAGGCCCCGGGGAAAATGCTGGGGGCTAGGGAAAAAGGACCAGGTTCAGAAGAGAGCTAGTGTATCCAACATCTCAAATTAAATGAAAAGAAAAAGGATAGAGCTAGTAAAAAGACACCTGAAAAACCTCTAAATCCCTTTGTGACCACCCTAACTATATTCACATTCTCTACCCCTCTCCTCACGCTACTTCACAGAATCCAATACTTATTTGATTTCTCTTCTTTTCTGTTCCACTAGACTTTGAGCTTCTCGACAGCAAAGGATTTGTCTCAGTTCCATTCCCCACTGTATCCTCAGATCTAAAAACACCACAAGAACACTGTGGGCCTGCCTGCAATAATATTTATGAAATGAACAAATTAATATTCCTCTAGATTTCTAAAAATTCCTAATAAATACATATTTTTATGTATTTATACTTAATTTATAAATATACATCTTATATACACATAAACATATAGCACATATATGTATATGTATATAATACACGTATATAGCGGCTATGTGCATGTTTGTATGTAAGTATATGCTATATGTATGTATTTCATGTTTAATGAGAAAACTAGAAGCTGAATGGCTGAAATGATACATGACTAAGGTCAATCAGGGGGCACTGGCCTTACCAGACACTCAATTTTCAGCCAAATTATGACTAAAGTAAGAATGATCACAATCACCACTTCTTAAAATTGTTTTGGACACATGATCCAGCACAATTATTAAGAGCAATTTGATAAACATAAACAGAAGGAAATAATCACTGCGTCAAACAGATACGGTTGCATACCCACATGGACCCAAGAAAATCAACAGAGGAACTACAACAACCAATAACAATATATGCATATTTTAGGTGAATAAATCAACCCATGGAAAACAATAGCTTCTTTATTTACAAGTCACCCAGGCTAGTAGAAAATACAAGGGGGGAAAAATCCCATTTACAATAGCAATAAAAGGGATAAAATACTTAGCAATTAAAAGGAACTTGTGGGATCCATATGCATTAAAATGCTCCTGAGAGACATGAGATATCACTGAAGAGAGTTGGAAAATGGAAAGCTATGCCTCTCTTCTTGAAAAGAGATCATTCAAACATCAATTCTTAAATAACATTAAATTTAATGCAATCCTAATAAAAAGCTGATAGGGTGGTGTGGCAGCCACAGTTTTTAAGAACTAGATAAGCTGATTCTAAAGTTCTTACGGAAATGACCATCTAGGAATGGCTGAAATGATACATGACTAAGGTCAATCGGGGGCACTGGCCTTACCAGACACGCAAGCACATTCAAAAGTGACACTATATAAAATGTTGTAGTTCTGGCACAGGAACAGGCTGTCAAATCAATGTAAGGGAAAGACCAGAGCAAGACCCAAATACTTAATTTAGTATGCAATTTAGGTGGTTTTGCTCTATCTGTAGGGAAAAGACAGACTCATCAATAAATGGGATTGGAAAATGAATCAGCAGAAATAAGAAAATGCAGATGGATGCTGCTCTCTCTCACTCTTTACACCAAATTAATTCCAGATCAGACAAAACTCAAATATAAAAACAAAACAATTTTTTTAAATATTTAAAACACAAGAATAAAACATAATGATGAAAGTGTTCTAAAACTGGCCACATTGAACAACTCTATAAATTTACCAAACCTCATTGAACTGTAACTTAAGATGAGTTTATTTTATGGTATGGAATCTATCTCAAAACAGATTTTTAAAAAATGAAACCATCACATTATTTGAAAACATGGCTGTTTTTTAAAAATAATCCAAGAGTGGAAAAGAACCTTTCTAGTTATGATACAGAGCTCCAAATCTCTTCAGAAAACATAAGTAATTTGACCACATAAAAAATTAAAAATTTCAATACAGAATAAAACACCCTAAATAAGTCAAAGGACTATTGATTAATTAGGAAGGGTGAATTTCCTTAATACGTAAACAGTTGCTAGACATCAATAAGAAAAGGAAAACACACTGAAAAAGAAAATGGAAAAACATGAAGTTTTCAGAAAAGGAAATGCAATGTTTTTATAAATATGAAATGATGCTCCACCTCACTTAAAATAAGAGAAGCTATGAGATATTATTTTCCCCTACTCAACTGGAAAATACAAAAAGTTTGATAACACAGCAAGTCCATAAGGGAATAAAGAACCACACCCCCCACCCAAATATCAGTGGGAGTGGTATAAATGGTTCCATCACACAGTTCTCCACCTAGTCTGCTCCTAAGCACATCTTTTACTTTTGTTAAATGGCACATGGACACAAACATTCCCTACAGCGTTGTTTGTAAGAATAAAAAATTAGAAACACCCTAAATTTGCTTATCAAGAGTATCAAGAGCTGAGCTGCCAGACGATGAGGAGGTCATTTAGGACAAGCCAACTGAAAGTAACTAGTAAGCCTTTTTTTATTTATTATGGTTGCATAAGCAAGAAGCAAAACAGGAAAAAGGTACATTTCCCCCAGGGCACATCGAGGGCTAGGGCCAGACCTATCAGGGTAGATGCTGGGGGTGGTGACCCCTCTCACTGCTAAGGGAGCAGGAAGAGCAAGGAGTGGAAGGGCCAGAGGATGGAGTCAGAGTGGGGAGGTGTCTTCAGGCCTCCTCCTCTCACATAGGATCTCGGCAGAGGCTCCAGGGAAGGGTCTGGTCCAGGGCCCCCTATAATGAGGTCTCCGAGGGCAGGCACCTGGGCTAGGAATTCAGGTGTGTGTCAGCACATGGCTGGCCCCAAGTTCTTGGCTGTAACTCCTTCCAGGCTGTGTGTCCAGTCTGGTGTGGAGAGAGCAGCTTTCCCACCACTGGGCCAGCAAGGCAAAGCCTTTGTAATTGCCTGTGGTCAGATCTGAAAGGTCACACACAGAGTCTGGCCTGGAGCAGACTCCTCCCAGAGTCCTGAAGTGTGCTATGGTTTATCCATACAAAAGAGCACTTTGTAGACTTTAAAAAGAAAAAGACAGTTCTTGTACAAACAGATAAAAAGCCATTTCCAAGAGAATGCACAGAAGTTCATAACAAAATAGAATAAAATTACAATGTCTAATATACACAGTTGGTGTTTTTACAACAAAACTATTTAAAAAATAAGAATATACATGTACATATAAACATACATGCCAACATGTAGCGAACACACAAAAAGCTGGTACACTTGATACCTTTGGTCAAACTAGGAACCAGGGAGAGAGAAGTCTGACAGACTTTGTTGACACATGGCCAACACACAGCCCTATAGGCAGACAGGAACCTTCTTAATCTGATCTCACGTGTACTTATTAATAACTCAAAACTAATCTGTTTAAAGAACTAACACGAAATTTTGTCTCAACAAAAGTAAAAAATTGCAAATCTCAGGTGACCAAGAAAGGACATAATTTTAATACTTGGCTAACCTCCTTGGGGCAGGGGCAGAAGGATCCTTTCCCCACATCGAACTTCTGGTACTTGCATTACCTCCATCAATATACTCCAAGCACAGAGTTTAACACATCTGCCACATCTCACAAATTAGTCTACTATTTCTTTTTAAAATCTCAAATGAAAGGCTGTATGCAATTATAACATATCACTTCTGGGACTTATGGGCCCAAATGTTCATAAATTCTAAACAACAGCCCTCACCATGATAATTTCTCTGTCGTTAAGAAATCCTCACCTCACCTTCTCATCTCTTGAGTGTTAATCAGAGGTATGCTGGAACAGTTACACAACAGGCTGAAAAAAAAAAAAAAGATTTCCCCAACAGATAATCAGAAGGACAATGATTTTTATGTTGGAGATAAACATCTGTTCTAACATGATGCTTTGGGGTTTTTTCTCCCAAAATATAGGGCAGAAGCTTTTCTTTATTTTTATCATTCTTGTTTCTCCCCTACAGGATAACTAGTGTAAATCACATAAGTCTTACACTGGAATCTCTCCTATAGAATAAATGTTATATATGGGATTTCTCTGAAAATAAAACTACAGAAAGTTTCTTCACAGACCTACTATAAGACTGTGTTCTTGCTCTGGGGAGAGTAACCATCAAAGAATGAAAGTAAACGGAGAGAAGAAAACCATTCAGAAAGAAATCCAATAACATCTTTTTCACTGGGACATCAAGTTCTAATTTCAAGTGACCAAAACACCTTTGAGTTGGTAACCCAGATGGGACCTTCGTTTCGTGGAGGACAAAGGTCAAACGACTTGCCCAAGGGTCACACAGCAGTTTTTGGGCCCAGAACCCACACCCACCCTTCGCCTGGGTGTTCCCCCAGCCCTGTAGCCTATAGCAGCTACTCATTTATTATACACATAGGCAGGGTTTTTTCCCTAATAACATACAGGACAAAGTATTACCAATGAAAGCCTCAAAATTACAAGTTCCTTTGGTTGCCTTTAGTACATGTACATATACCCTGGGAATTCCAGGAATTACATGTAAAATCAGATTCTGCAGTCAATGCTGTGCTAGATGCCCTAAGCACTATTCCTATCCTTCACTATGCAGACCTGGAAGCAAAATCTCTAGGGTGGAAGAGGTACAAGGAGACAGGGGTTGAAAGAAAGGCTCCAGGATGAGATGGCCACAAGCTCCAATCAGCTCTTAGCTGATCTGATGAGCATCAGCATGTGCTTGGCTTTTGGTCCCTGGCTCCTCATCTGCACAGTGGGAATGAAACCTGTCTGACAGCGTAAGGATTCAGGAAGACCTACGTGACCAGTGGGTAAGTGTGAGCTCCCTTTAGGGTGTGTACACACTGAACACCACTGACCACGTGAATTATGACAAAGCAAGGATATGCTGAGTGCACACAGGAGGCCTCTTTGCTGCCCAGGACTCAAATAAGCCAGAGCAGAAACTGTTGGGACCAGAGGCCCAACAACTAGTCTATTGTCAAAGCCTCCCTCACCTGGAGTCAAAAATTAGATGGGCAGGGGAGAACCCCAAGGAACTAGCTGGTGGATAGCATCCTGCTTTTTTGATGGTTGAGGTGGCATCATTTACTAGTTAATAACTTGATCCTGTCAGTCAGATAGCTTTGCATCTCTGCTACTGACTTGTTTAGTGTCCTTAGGCAGGTTTTTAACTTCCTCTGCCTCATTTTTCTAATCTATAAAATGGGGATAATATCAAATTTATTAAAAATAAAAATCCATTAAGTTGACAGTATTGGATTGTGGCCCTTAGAATAAAATAGATATCCATGATTAATACTGACATAAATAAATGGGATAAGCAAATAAATGAGAAAAGGAGCAGCGCTTCCTTATAGAATTTGAAGTATTAAATGTAGAAGGAATGAGGGAAATGAAGGATGGCTGCTGGGCAAACACCACAGTGATAACTGTAGGCAAGAACCATTGATGGGAGAGGAGGATTAAAGATGGCAGCATGAACAACATTTAGCTATGCTGATGGACAGTGACTGTAAAGGGGTTTATAGGGGGGACCTGGTATAGGGGAGAGCCTAGTAAACATAATATTCTTCATGTAAGTATAGATTAATGACAACAAAAAAAAAAAGAAAGAAAGAAAAGGGGGATTTACTCCCTGATAGGATAAAACTAACTGTAAATCAACGATTAATGCATGCTTTAAATATCCTTAATTTTGATCACTTTAAGGGTGTCAGATGATCGGCTATGGAGGTACATTTTTCTGATAATATTCCTTTCTCTTAAAAAAAAAAAAAAAGCAGTTCCTGTGTGATAACCTCCAATGAGTTCTACACAATGGTAGAAAGGGCATATAAAAGTGTCGGCAAAGGGTCTGTTTATGTTTATACAGAGGATCAAAGCCTAATTTGGCTACCCAGAAAATGAACTAAGATACGATATGAAGAAGAACTTCCAACATCACCACTCTCTGGAAGACTCATACCAGAAGATGATCATCAAAAAACCTCAACAAAGATCCAGGCAATGCTGCAGTTGTAGCTGCATTCATCCCACCGGTTCCTGGACTTGCCATTGGAATGAAGAAGGAGATATCTAAGCTGGCCTGTGCATACAGTAAAACAACAAATTTGACTGGATCTATACTGTTGGAACTCAACCAAGAATTAGGAGAAGTGCAAGTTGTAGCGCTCCAAACTCTAACGACTACAGACTATCTACTGTTAAAAGAACATATGGGATGTGAACAGTCCCCAGGAATGGGTTGTTTCAATTTGTCTGATTTCTCTCAGACTGTTCAAGTTCAGTTGGACAATATCCACCATATCATAGATAAGTTTTCACAAATGCCTAGGGTGCCTAACTGGTTTTCTTGGTTTCACTGGAGATGGCTGGTAATTATAGGTCTGCTTTGGTTATGTAACTGTATTCCTATTATGTTAATGTGTGTACGCAATTTAAGTAGTAGTTTAAAACCTATACATGCTTAAGTTACTCTACAAGAAGATATGTCAAAGAAATAATCTTCCCATGTTTTCTTCTGTCTGCTACTCCTATAGCTTTTCTTCTTCCTTCCTAATTACAACCCTTAAATAGAATTCATGCCTCAAATCGAATTTACCGAGTATCATAATTCTTCCAAGTGGTAAAGATACCTCAAGACAAATACTGGGCATAAAAGCCACAGGGCATAAATCTGCAAAGAAGTAAAAAGCTAACCTTTTCAAACAATATTGCCTCTCTCTCACTTACCAACTTTACATTTCCCTGTATGGCCCCGGAAGATGACTGGTTAGCCAGAGACAGGTAAGATTCCTCAAGGGAGGACAACCTAAGACAGGCACAGTCGCAGGGGGGCCATCAGGTGTGAAATTGGGGATCAACAGAGGTGAGGCTTAGAACCTCATCCCCCTTGTTTTGAGAGAAATCTTCTGCATACGTGGATGTTTTATTGCCCTTGTCTAGCTTGGATTAACACGTAGTCTACAGGCACACACCTGATCATCTACATTTGCTCTCTTACAACACTAAACTATGTTTTCTACCTTTATCTTGCATCTACCTACCACTTCAGCATTTTATTTTAAAAAAATTAATAATAATAATAATAATAATAATAATAAGGGAGAAATGTGGGATTCACATATAAATCAAGTATAAAAATAAAACGAATATTCATGTTTGACCTGATTGTTTATAGTTCATAATGCGTGATCAAAACCGAAAGTTTCTGTGATGACTGCTCTTGTACTGTTCACTATGTAAGAACTTATTCACTATGTAAGAATTTGTTCACCATGTAAGAACTTGTTCGTTATGCTTCAGAAGATTGGAGACTGATGAGAATTAGGCTTGGGGTGGATTAATGATTGTGCATTGAGCATTGAGTCCCCTATACAGAATTTTATTGTTGTTAACAACCATTTGATCAATAAATATGAGAGATGCTCTCTCAAAAAAATAAATAAATAAAAAATAAAGATGGCAGCATGAGAGGTGAGACAGAAACCTCCTCGCAAAACCAGACATAATACAAAAATATAACAAAGACATCAAATCCTGAAAGAAGGCTGCAGCAGATAGTCTACACGTGGAGAAACAAGCAGATCTCAAGGAAAAGGGTAAAGTACCAAAGCCATGATGTAGAGGGACTCAAGCCTTTGCCCACCCCAGCTCATCGGAGGAAGGAAGAGAAACAGAGTGGGAGGGGATAGAGAGAGGCCTAGGACTGCTGAACACCCATCCCTGGAAATCTGCTCTGGAAGCACAAACCTACATTAAATAGTGCTCTGGAGATTAGTGAGGTTGGAAAGCTAAGACTGGTGGAATACTTCGAGAGACTGAGATTCCAGCCACTTGTAGAAAACAGGGATTCACATCTGGCCACTCTGGGACAAAAGAAAGGCGGCCATTCTGAGACTTCCTAACAGTGAGAGGGCTGCTAAAGGGGCAAGGATTGCACAGAGTTTCTGGTCAGGAGAAAGGACAGGTGCACAAAACTGTCCAGGTACATTCTGCCCAGCACGTTGGAAAATTTCAGGAGCTTCGGGCACTCGAACCCACTGGTTCACAATGCAGTTATGAGGACCCCCACTGTGATACCCAGCCTGCTACACCTTTCTCCTGGCCAGCACCTGCTCGCAAACTGGATGCCCCCACCATTGCACCAGGTCATCCAGAGGGCAGCCCGCCTACGGCAGCTACAAGTGCAAAGCATAGAGGCTTCCCACTGTGCGCTCAGCCAACTGGCTCTAGCAGTGGAGACAGGCACTGCAACGAGGAAGCAGGAAAGACCTCTTTCCTTCTGAAAGACACCAGCACTGCTTGCCTCAGACCACCGCCATTGCTCCAGGGACTGAACAACTCCAGAGAGAAAAGCTTCTGGGCACTAGAGGGAGCCATCTACAAATATGAAATGTCAAAGGAACCTGGTTCAAATCAAAATCCCACAAACACCAAAAAGAGGTGCAAGTGAAACTGAACTCACCAACCTTCCTGAAAGAGATTTCAAAAGAAAAATCATAAAGATGCTCTCGGAGCTAGAGAAAAATATTCAAAGATGCAGGGAGGAATTCAGGAATGAGATACAAACATTGAAAAATACAGTATTTGAAATGAAACATACAATGGAGGGATTTAAAAGGAGATTACATGAAGTACACGAGACAGTAAATGAAATACAAATTAGAGAATAGGAATACAAAGAAACTGAGGTACAGAGTGAAAACAGGATCTCTAGGAATGAAAGAATATTAAGACAACTGTGTGACTAATCCAAACAGAACAATATTTGCAGGGGTACCAGAAGAAGAGAGAGAAAAAGGAATAGAAAGTGTCTTTGAGGAGGTATAGGCCATGGAGGTGCACCGATCTCCCAAAACAAGGGACCCAAGAAAGACAACACCAAGACATATAATAATTAAAATGGCAAAGATCAAGGATAAAGACAGAGTAATAAAAATGGCCAGAGAGAAAAAAGATCACCTACAAAGGAAAACCCATGAGGCTTTCTATCATCAGACTTCTCAGCAGAAACCTTACAAGCCAGAAGGGAGTGGCATGATATATTTAATGCAATGAAGCAGAACGGCCTCGAACCAAGAATACTCTATCCAGCAAGATTATCATTTAAATTTGAAGAAGGGATTAAACAGTTTCCAGGTAAACAAAAGCTGAGAGAACTTACCTCCCAAAAACCATCTCTACAGTGTATTTTGGAGCAACTGCTATAGATGGAAGTGTTCCTATGGTTTAACAGCTGTCACCAGAGGTAATAAAACCACAGTAAAGAAAGTAGACCAATTACTAAGCAGATGCAAAATCAAATAAACTACCCCCAAAGTCAGTCAAGGGATAAACAAAGAGTACAGAATATGATACCTAATACATAAAGAATAGAGGAGGAATAAAAATGAGGAGAAAAAAAAAAGAACCTTTAGATTGGGTTTGTAATAGCATACAAAGTAAGTTAAGTTAGACTGTTAGATAGTAAGGAAATTACCCTTGAACCTTTGGTAACCACAAATCTAAAGCCTGCAATGGCAATAAGTACATAACTTTCAATAATCACCCTAAATTTAAATGGTCTGATGCACCAATCAAAAGACATAGAGTCACTGAATGGATAAAAAAACAAGACCCCTCTATATGCTGCCTATAAGAGACTCACTTCAAACCCAAAGACATACACAGACTAAAAGTGAAGGGATGGAAAAAGATATTTCATGCAAACAATAGGGAAAAAAAGCAGGAGTTGCAGTATTTTTATCAGACAAAATAGACTTCAAAACAAAGAAAGCCACAAGAGACAAAGAAGGACATTACATAATGATAAAGAGGTCAGTTCAACAAGAGGATATAACCTTTATAAATTTTATGCACCCAATACAGGAGCACCGACATATGTGAAACAAATACCAACAGAATTAAAGGGGGAAATAGAATGCAATGCACTCATTCTAGGACTTCAACACTCCACTCACTCTGAAGGACAGATCAACCAGACAAAAAATAACCAAGGAGACAAAGGCACTGAAAAACACACCAGAGCAGATGGACCTAACAGACACCTACAGAACTCTATACCCAAAAGCAGCAGCATACACATACTTCTCAAGTGCACATGGAACATTTTCAAAAATAGATCATATACTAGGCCACAAAAAGAGCCTCAGTAAATTCAAAAAGACTGAAAATGTGTCAACCAACTTCTCAGACCACAAAGGTATCAAACTAGAAATAAATTACACAAAGAAAACAAAAAAAGACCACAAACACATGAAAGCTTAACAACAGGTTACTAAATAATCAATGGATCAATGACCAAATAAAAACAGAGATCAAGCAATATCTGGAAATAAGTGATGACGATAATCCAACACCACACAGAAGGCAGTGTTAAGTAGGAAGTATATTGCAACACAAGCTTGCCTCAGGAAAAGAACAATAATCCCACAGGAACAATCTAAACTCACAATGAAACTAGAAAAATGAGGCCAAGGTCAGTAGAAGGAGGGACATAATAAAGATTAGAGCAGAAATAAGTAAAATTGAGAAGAATAAAACAATAAAAAGAATCAATGGAAGCAGGAGCTGGTTCTTTGAGATAATTATCAAACTAGATGAACCCCTATCCAGACTTATCAAGAAAAAAAGAGAGTCTACACACATAAACAGAATCAGAAATGAGAAAGGAAAAATACCTATGGACACCACAGAAATACAAAGAATTATACTATGAACTATATGGTAACAAACTGGATAACCTAGAAGAAATGACAAATTTCTAGAAAAATAAAACAACCTTCCAAGGGTGACTAGGAAGAAACAGAAAATCTGAACAGACCAAATGCCAGCAAAGAAATTGAACTGGTAATCAAAAAGCTACTAAAGACCAAAACACCTGGACCAGATGGATTCACTGCGGAATTTTATCAAACATTTAGTGAAGACCTAATACCCATCCTCCTTAAAGTTTTCCAAAAAGTAGAAGAGGAGGGAATACTCCCAAACTCATTCTATGAGGCCAGCATCACTCTAATACCAAAACCAGGCAAAGACACCACAAAAAAAGAAAATTACAGACCAATATCCCTGATGAACATAGATGCAAAAATACTCAACATGTTAGCAAACTGAATTCAAAAATCCATCAAAAAGATCATCCATAATGACGAAAGCAGGATTTATCCTAGGGATGCAAGGATGGTGCAACATTCGAAAATCCATCAACATCATACACCACATCAACAAAAAGAAAGACAAAAACAACATGATCATCTCCATAGATGCTGAAAAAGCATTCAACAAAATTCAACATCCATTCGTGATAAAAACTCTCAACAAAATGGGTATAGAGGGCAAGTACCTCAACATAATAAAGGCCATATATGACAAACCCACAGCCAACACCACACTTAACAGCAAGAAGCTGAAAGCTTTTCCTTTAAATTGGAAACAAGACAAGGAAGCCCAATCTCCCCACTTTTATTCAACATAGTACTGGAGGTCCTAGCTAGGGCAGACAACACAAATAAATAAAAGGCATCCAGATTGATAAGGAATAATTAAACTGTCTCTGTTTGCAGATGACATGATATTATACATAAAAAACCCTAAAAAATCCACTCCAAAACTACTAGAACTAAGAACTGAATTCAGCAAAGTTCCAGGATACAAAATTAGTAACAGTAATCCGTTGCATTCCTATATAGTAATGATGAGCTAGCAGAAAGAGAAATCAAGAGAACAATTTCATTCACAATGGTATCAAAAAGAATAAAATATCTAGGAAAAAAACTTAACCAAGGAAGTGAAAGACCTATATCCTGAAAACTATTAGACATTCATGAGAGAAATTAAAGAAGATACCAATAATGGAAACACATCCTGTGCTCATGGATTGGAAGAATTAATATCGTCAAAATGGCCACCCTGCCTAAAGCGATCTACAGATTCAATGCAATACCTATCAAAATACCAATGTCATTCTTCAACAAACCAAAGCAAATAGTTCTAAAATTCATATGGAACCACAAAAGACTTCGAATAGCCAAAGCAATCCTGAGAAGGAAAAGTAAAGCTGGGGGGATTATGCTTCCTGACTTCAAGCTATAGTACAAAGACACAGTAATCAGGACAATTTGAAACTGGCACAAGAACAGACCCATAGATCAATGGAACAGAATAGAGAGCCCAGATATAAACCCACACATATATGGCCAATTAATATATGATAAAGAAGACAAGGATATACAATGGGGAAATGACAGCCTCTTCAACAGCTGGTGTTGGCAAAAGTGGACAGCTACATGCAAGAGAATGAAACTGGATTATTGTTTAACCCCATACACAAAAGTAAACTAGAAATGGATTAAAGACTTGAATGTAAGTCATGAAATCATAAAACTCTTAGAAGACAACATAGGCAAACATCTCCTGAGTATAAGCATGAGCCGCTTCTTCCTGAATGCATCTCCTCAAGCAAGGGAAACAAAAGCAAAAATGAACTCATGGGACTACATCAAACTAAAAAGTTTCTGTACGGTAAAGGACACCATCAACAGAACAAAAAGGCATCCTATGGTATGAGAGAATATATTTGTAAATGACATACCCGACAAGGGGTTAACATCTAAAATATATAAAAGAACTTACACGTCTCAGCACCCAAAAAGCAAATAACCCGATTAACAAATGGGCAGAGGATATGAAGAGACTCTACAAAGAAGAAATTCAGATGGCCAACAGACACATGAAAAGATGCTCCACATCACTAATCATAAGGGAAATGCAAATTAAAACCACAATGAGATATCACCTCACACCAGTAAGGATGGGCAGCCTCGAAAAGACTAGGAACAACAAATGGTTATGAGGATGCAGACAAAGGGGAACCCTCCTACACTGCTGGAGGGAATGTAAGCTAGTTCAACCATTGTGGAAAGTATTATGGAGGTTCCTCATAAAACTCAAAATAGAAATACGATTTGACCCGGGAATCCCACTCCTTGGAAAATACCCAAAGAATACAACTTCTCAGATTCAAAAAGACAAATACGCCCCTATGTTTATTGCAGCACTGTTTACAACAGCCAAGATATGGAAGCAACCTAAGTGTCCATCAGTAGATGAATGGATAAAGAAGATGTGGTACATAATCACAATGGAATACTATTCAGCCATAAGAAAGAAACAAATCTTATCATTTGCAACAACATGGATGGAGCTGGAGGACATTATGCTCAGTGAAATAAGTAAGGCAGAGAAAGACAAATGCCAAATGATTTCCCTCATTTGTGGAGTATAATAATGAAGCAAAACTGAAGGAACAAAATGGCAGCAGACTCAGAGACTCCAAGAATGAACTAGTGGTTTCCAAAGGGGAGGGGTGTGGGAGGACAGGTGGGGAGGGAGGGAGAAAGGTTTGAGGGGTATTATGTTTAATACACATGGTGTGGGGGATCACGGGGAGATCAGCGTATCACAGAGAAGAGACATAGTGGATCTCTGGTAACTTGCTGCACTGATGGACAGTGACTGCATTGCGGTATGGGTGGGGACTTGATAATATGGGTAAATGTAGTAACCACATTGTTTTTTCATGTGAAACCTTCATAAGAGTGCATAGCAATCATACCTTAATAAAAATTTTTTAAAATTTAAAAAAAAGAACTAAAACAAAGATATATTTGCTAAAAATGTAAGTAGATAATATTGTAATTTCTTTGGTGACAGATGGTAATGATGCTTATTGGGGTGAGCATTTAATAAGGTATAGAGCTGTCCAATCATTATGTTGTACACCTGAAACCAATACTGCCTATCAATGATATTCCAATTAAAGAAATAATAAAAATGTAGACAGATATAAAGTGTGCCGGGAACTAAGAATACCTAAGCACATCTGGGAACAGAGTTCATAACATAGCTGGGCTCAGGCTCACCATTGCTTCTGCTTTGGGGTGATAACTAAGCCAAAAACATGACACAGGGCAAGAAACTCCTCCTCAGCAGAAGTTTTTAACGGAATCTGTGAAGGAGTGTTTCCTAATGGCTGTGATCCTTTTCATAGGAAAAGCACTCATTTACTCGAATTTTTATTGAGCACCTATTATGTGCTAGGTACTATGCTAACAGCTGAGGAATAAAGAGGTTTGAAAACACAAAATACCTCTAGGTGGAGGGACAAGAAGCGTCAAACAATAACCAAGTAAACAAATACTGGCCTCATTTCCAAATGTAACAAGATAGTGCAAGAGAAGAGTCTGGCAGGAGAGTCACTGAGGGGCCGGAAGGAATTCGTGAGGAGTGGAGACCAAGTGGGAAGCGTGACTTGCATTACAACCAGCCAAGCTGGAACCTGCCTTTCAAGAAGTGAAGAACACCCGTGTTGAGGGCCAGAACACCAGGAACGGTTCTGGCTCCCAGGAGCCTGGCAGCTACCTCTCTCGGAGTGACTCTGCCCTCAGCCTCCATCCCCATCCCACCCAGCCACGATGCAGCAAGCTGAGCAGCTGAAGTCTTCTCCCAGGGCAGGGCGCTGGGAGAAGACATGCTGAGGGCTGATGGGGGCCACAATCTCACTATTTTGCCTTTATTGTTGTTCACCTGAAATGCTGTTAACATCACAATCCAGTGACTCTCTAACTGTTCACAGAAGGCCTCCAAGGTGCTTCGTGGACCATACAAATGTCCACGTCAAATTACATGGGTACGGAGGCTCATAAGAGATTGTGATGGTGGTTGCAAATACTATCCTAAGTCACCAGCTTCATAATCAATAAATGCCCATTTTACATTCTAAAGTTACTGTGCATTAGTAAAGCACCACTTTTACACAGCAAGATCCATATTTTTATTTGAAAACCACAATTTACTGCTTTAAAAACATTTGGAAATCACTGGTATTAACTAACTCCACATTACAATTTTTGAAAACTGAATTCTGGAGCTGATTTATTTTGAGATGGCAAATTGCTGCTAAAAAATGCATGCTAGGGTTACTTGTCATCATTTATTCTAAAAGTACACAGGAGAATTAATTTAGGACATTTAAAGAAAATAATCATTCTGTTCACATAAAGGATTAATGCAATTTATACCCTCAGTGTGGTTTCCCTGGTGATGGGCTGGGCTGTATTCAGTGCTGCCAGGACTGACTGCTACCTTAAAACTGATCAGCTAATAAAATTTGTTAGGGTGATGTTTGACAGTTACTGCTTCCACAGCAAAGGTTGCACATGAATCAAGGTTTCTAACCAAGCATTCACTCCATCCATATACACCAGGATGAAACCAAATCATACCGAAGCAAGAGAATATTGAGTCAGTATCGGTTATACAGACGGCACCTTCATTAAAGGATCTTCCCTTGTATGTGTATTAAGTAAATATGACAGTGCAATGAAGGAGAAACGTATACGAATTCACATCGCTGGAACCCAAGAAATACACATTCCCCCCCCCACATTATACTCTGTAAAAGGTTTATTTAAAACCACAGTAAATGACGCAGCCTCAACACAGTTTATCTATCCAGTATAAACCAGTCAGCAAACATCTCTCTCTTCAAAAGGCTGTGTGCCTGGAAGCAAACTATTTAACAATAGTTTAAGAGAAGGATAATTCCTGTCTGTCAACAAATTATCATTTAAAGCTTCATTAAACCTAAATTTATGCCTCACACACACCCATTGCAATTCAACAGCATGACCTTTTCCGTCATCAAGCAACAGAATCCAGACATGGTCTCCCTAGTGAATTAAGCGTTTTTTTTTAAGTCTCAAATGTCACAACTAATGGGTGTTCTTGTCAAAGCCATGAGAAGCCGGGCTCTACAAAGCTTATTCTGTTTCTCAGATATGTGCTATGCCCACACCTATTATCATACTGGATATGAAAAAAAAATTTTGCACATACTTTCTTTGGAGAATTTTATCTCTAACACCATCACCACTTTCCCTTGGTCACAGCGTCACTGAGGCACACATCCACCCAAAGCTATGAGAGTCAGATGAGATGTGTGATCACCTGACTCCACCCTCCATCAACCAACAGTCACTCCATAGTTAGCAACCGTGAGCGCCTCCACACTCTGAATCTGAAGCCCTCTAATTGCTAGAAAATGAGTCCTTAACTCAACACCCCCAACCAACATGCCCAACAGTTATGTTAGAGCTACATGATGCAAAGATGAATAAGACAAGGCTTTCAGCATGAAAATCCAGTGTCTGGCACACAGTGGAGGCTCACTTAGTACCTGTAGAATGAACAGAGGTGTGACCAAGTGAGCAAGCTCCCAGTCCAGGCAGTGCCGTCTCAGAGCAATACACTGCAAGCTGCCTGTGGGAGGCACACAGAAATTCAACTTGCCACTAAGCACATTTAAAAAGGTAAAAAGAACCAGGTGAGATCAACTTCATTTTCCCTAACATAAAAATATTTTCATTTCCACACACTATGAATATTAAAACATTAAGCATTTTTTTTTGTATTACGTTTTTGAAATCCAGTGTGCATTTTACATCTCAGTTCAGACCAGCATGTTTTGAACACTCATTAGTCCCAGGTTAGTGGTGGCTGCCCCAGGGGAGAACAAGTGACAAAACGTTTCCATCATGGTGGGAATCTGTCTGGGCCCTGTACCACCCCACAGAGAGAGGGGGAGTCAGAGCACCGTCGGGATGAGGACAAGGGCTGACGGCAGGAGGCCAGGCAAGGGAGGCAGAGGCGACAGGCCACGGGAGGCCGTGTTTGCCATACTGGAGAGTACGACCTTTATCCGATGGACAGTGGAGAAATCAGGTGATAGGACCAAAACAGAAAAATCAGTGCATTTAAAAACACAGATTCATGGGCTGGAATCAATCCATGATGAACTCTCTTCCAATCCAAGATAAAGTATTAAGAACAAGGAAAATGTATCATGTTTTTTGTAGAACATATATTTATTCCACGCACTGAATGGCCCTTTATTCTAAGATTATATGCCTTGGGTGAGGGAGGCATTAAATGTGCTTTTAGGAGATGGTAGTAACCATACCTTGTCACTGTGCTTTAAAAATATCCTTACTGTGCAAATTAAAAATTTGCAACACTATGTTGCTCCTGAAATTCTATTTCTAAATTTTAGTTTGCATGTAAAATCTAACATTCTGGGCCACCAACTTTAAACAATTTCTGGATATTATTATGACTGACATAGGGTCTGGTGTGTGCATTTATTCTATACCCTTATTTTCTTATTTCACATACACATGTCCAAGTAGTAATACTTCCATGGCTTTTATATTAAGTTTCTATACAGCAATTTACTATCTTAAGTGTATTATTGTTTATTTAGTCATTCCCATGATATTTCATATCAGAACTACTACTTATGAGCATGAATAGCTTAGGCCGGATTAACTTTCTTCTTCTACCTACAATTTCATGGATCTTTCCTCAGAACATTGTTTCCAATGGGGAATTTATGGGTCAATGGGCACTGAACGGCTCTGTTTTGTGTTTAGTTCTTAAAATACATCACCAGACTGTAGCAAGAAACCTATATGCAGTGCTGCCAATATTTCTTAGCACCCTAAATGATAATGGGGTGTAATTATTTCTGGTAATTTCATAGACAAAGTAGTCTTAATTTAAATTTTGTGAATTGCTAATAAAGATATGCCCCATGATAAGATCACGTCTCAGATTCCCTCTATGAGCCTCTCCGAGCCGCCACTCCCAGAGAGGACTCTGGGCACTGACCTTATGAATCTCAATTCTTTATATTTTGGATGATAACCACTTAATCTTTTAAACTGTGCCATTATCTTCACCCATGCTATGGCAGTCCATTTAATATTTATTCTGTTGCCTGTGGCTAGGCTATTTTTCTTTTATTCTTTAGATAGTCGGGCACATCTGTCTTGTATATGATGATTTTTTCCATTGCTTCAGTGGTCATAAGGTTATCTTCTCGGTACAGTTTGGTTAAAAATGCTATTCCATTTTCTTCTTATTTTACAGATACAGTGGAATCCAAAAGCCAAGTCCTTTATACTCTGAAATTAATATACTTTTATAATCTGCAGAACTTTCAGGTATGAGGGAAATTTTCCCAGCTCATTCCCAAGGTAGACCTGTCCACTTCATAAAAGGACAGATGTCACAAAAAAGCTACCCTTCTCCAATCAGGAGGAAAGCTGGACATAACATTTGACGATCAAAACTTTCAGCTCTTCCTTCAGAGGTTTAGCACCCCTCAATTCTCTCAACTGCCAACATTTGTATATACATCTCAACAAGCTCACTTAAAATTAATTTTCAGCAAGAAAGGTCATCAATAAACAAAAGCAGTCACTAGAAGAGGTGTACCCTTTTGTTCAGGAGTACAAAAACCAAACCAAAACAGCTATGGAGGCAGTTCAGCTAATTATTTTTCATGTAATGAAAATCCTCGTAAAACTTCAGTAATTCCCCCACCCAGATGGAAAATGAAGAGAGATCAATATAAGGAAAAAAGAAGCATTTGTAACTGCCTACAAAAATCATACTATAGAAGTTTTGCCTATCTATATATGTCACCACATAGAAAAGAAACCAACCCAGAAATAAATCCACTACTAGGTTAACCATGGTTATCTGAAAGGTGGTTAAGAATTGCGGGTAATTTTGATTTTCCTTAGATTTCTTTTGCAGTATGTACTTGCTTTATAGACTTCATATAATTGAACATTTTTATAGGCACATACACAGAGAACGTACTTTTTTCTTTTAAAGAAGAGTGACTTTTTAAAAAAAATGGGTGTAGAAAAGAATTTGGTATTAGATTGCATCAAATGCATTAGATTGCATCAAATGCTAGAATACCTCAAATTTTATTGAGGCCTCTGCTCACTCAATACAAGCACCTCCCCCACCTTTTGTCATAGTACCAGGATTCCTATCTTTACTTATAAGGGTCAGTCTATCAGAGATTCATTATAACAGAATTCAAGAATTCTTAAAATACCATCAACTTTCAACTTGATGACTGTCTCTTTTTTTTCTTCTTTTCAGTCTCTAAAGTACTTGCAAAAAACATCTGCACTGGGGTTTCCATAAAAGTGACATGCTAATATTGTGGTTAAGCCTCTCTTTTTAAGTCCTTATTTGTTAGATAAATGTTGAAGCATTTACTGGCAAATGATAAAATGATACAAAATTCATGATTTCCTTAAAATACTCCAGCAAAAAAATAAAATGGAGGGAAAGAGATGGAACAAGGCCAACAGAAAGCTGAAATGAAGTAGAGTAATGGGGACCATTATTCCATTCTACTTTGTGTAAAAAATTTTCCATAATACAGTTTTATGAAAAAGTGCTATGAAAAATGAAAAGCAATAGGCATGTACAGCCATTCCGCATATCACCCAATGTATCAAAATTAAGCTAATAGCTAAATACTTTTTCTAAAACACATCAGGGTGATTATTTTAAAGGAAGCATTTGACTCTGTACCTTTCACTAGGCAATATGGAGTATATGCATGTGTAAATCTATCAAGAAAAAGAATATCTTTCATATGCATCTATAGATTTGATTTAGAAGGTTTCAGATTTTATGTCTTAGGCCAGAATCAGACCAAGACAGCCAGCCCATGACATTTAAAAACTAAAATGAGATACATGCTGCCTCAAGCAGCAGTAAGACCCCAGTCTAGGAGGCCCATTCTCCTGCTAGACATGGATAAAGACTCTACTACTACTCTGGGAGGACAAGCTGGTCTACACACAAGTCAGCTGCAAGGCAAACAGCCTCAGCACTCAACAGAAGTCAGGCAACCGAGACCAACATCATTTATTTTACACAGTATGTTCTCGATAATAGTTGCAAAGGATGATATAAATGCTAAGGATCTGGGATCCCCAAATGGATGACTTCCCAGTGTATCAATAGTAAAAACAAAACATAACGGCACCCACATTCATAAGCACTGACAGTTGAAGGGCTTTTTCATCTCCATGATCCCAAGTGATCCTCTCATCTCCCTGGAGAGGTTGGTAAGTACTGTATTATTTCCATTTTACAGATGCAGAAACTCAGGTTCAAAGCTTTAAAGGACTTGCACGCAAAAAAATAGTCTTTTAACTCCCCAGGACAGTTACTACCCCTCCCCGCCCCCTCGGAGTGAGTCTGTGATGGTCAGAAGGAGGTAAATGCTCAGACAAGTCAAGCAGGCAGAAAAGGGGAAATCAGCTCTGGGCTAACACTTTCTGAGTTTGAAAACCACCTCAGTCACTTCCTGATTACCCATGATTTTGAGCTGTCTCTTCTCTGCTATGAGCTTGGAGACTAACTGACTATGCTTCCTTCTGCAAACTTCTGTTTCTGTGAGCTTGCTTTCTCTGCTTTCCGAGCTCTGACAGGTCTCCCAACAACTCGTTTAACCTTAGATACAGAAGCAATTATTTTTGTCAAACCAGGGGCAGTTGTTACGGCCATGTGCCTGGGAGGTTTGCTGCTGGCCCTCTCTCTGTGTTGGCAGAGCAACAGTCACAGCCCTGGGCTCCCGTGGACCACTTAACCTAGTAGGAGAGCAAAGCCTACCTCTCTGACTTCATGAAGCTGGCCGGAATACTGACTCTTGGCTCTTCGGGCAGCTGCAGGCGACTTGTGATGCGTGATTGTGACAACACCGGGGGCCCCCGTACCGAGGTGTCTCTGGCTACAGGGAGACGCAGAATTGGGTGTTCCGTGGGGGAGCAAAGTGAGACTTCGGCTTCGGGAGCTTGGAGTAGTCTAGAATAAGCAACAGGTGTCAAAACTCAACAACCAGCCTGCAGAACACAACTAAGTGGTGGCTTCCATTTATTCTGGACCTCTTAGTACTCCCCCTTCCTCTGTTTAGAAGAATGAAAGCACGGGGGAGGTATAAGCACACCAGATGCCCAAGTCCCACACTGACTCACTTAAAAGAGACAATCTCCATTAACTTTCCTTCTGGCCTTATCTCCACTGTGTCTCCTGAGACCATGGCCATAAAGAGCTACTAAGGATCACCCCATGCACCCTGGAGCCTCCTGGATCTGTGCCTCTGCACCTGTCAGCTCCTCCTAGCATGTCCTTCCCCTCCTGGTTGGCACACTTCAGCTGAACCTTCAATACTCAGCCCAGTGTTTCTGCTGTGGGCAACATCTCTCTGCCCATCTCAGCCTCTCTCTGCTACTCTAATTCCAGTGCCTTGAGATTACACTCATTGTCCAACTACTTTCTTAGGAGGTTCTTGCAAACTCATCTTTGTATTCTCCAAGACCTGGCATACAACAATTGTTTAACTTATTAAGTATTTGATATACATTTGCTGCCTGAATGGATGTACTAAGTCATCTACCAATTAATCCCCATTTGTTAGTGCAGTGCTTAAATTTCATCCTATAACAATATATAGTTGACATAACAATTTGGTATATGATAAAAGATGGCATCTCAACTTAGTGGAGATGAATTTTTCAATAATTGGTAATGGGATAACTGGGCAGCCATCTGAAAACAAAGTTGGATTCACCTTACAGTTCCATCTGATCCCAAATGGATCAAAGACATAAGAAAAACAAGACAAAAAGTACTAAAGGAAAACATGTCACCTCAGGGTAGAGAAGGCCTAACACCTCAAAATCCAAAACAGAACAAAAACAATAAATTTGGTTACCTAAAACTTGAGAACTTAACACGCAGGAAATAAATTTTAAAAACCTACTCCCACCACCACCCAGCCAAATGATCCACCAGGAAAAATGTTTTCAACTTGTTTCACAGACAAAAGGCCCATCATTCTACTTTTTAATTAGGAATATAGCTCCTAGGAATTGATAAAAACAGGAAGTTATTAAAATATGGCAAGATGTGAACAGACAGTTCACAAAACAAATAAAAATGGCCCTTAAACCACTGGAAGAAATCTTCAACTGTATTCACAAGATAAATATAAGCTCAAACCACATTTAGATTCTACCTTTCACCCATCAGATTGCAAAAACCCAGAAGTATGAGTATGCACAGTCTGTTGACAGGATCAGAGAGAAATGGGTTTGTGGGAGCAGAGAGGGCAAAACCCCTGAGGCGGGCAACCTGGCAGGACCTGTCACGGTTACAAATGCACTTCCTATGATCTGCAATGCGGCATTCGGGAATATTCTCCAGCACACCTGCGACCAGGGGAAATGGCGTATGTGCCCATTAGTCACCGCAACAGTGGGTTTAACGGCAAAGGATGGGAAACAACCCAAATGTCCACCCATATGACAGGTTAAAAAATTCTGGTGCGCCCACGTAATGGAATACCATCAAAGTGTAAGAGAATAATGAGAAGGGTCTCTGTGAGTTGGTCTGGGGAAAAAAAAAATCTCTGTACTATATAGGCAAGTGAAAAAAGCAAGGGGCAGAAGTGCTTTACAATATGCAAAATTCTGTGTCAAAATGTGGAAAAGGAAGACTTTTGTGGTTGTTTAAAATCATTGGTTCAGCACACAAAAACAGAAGAATGCATGCAAAATTTAAAAGGTGCCTATTTGTGGAAAAGCAGGGAATGAGGGGCAAGGAGACTTTTCACTGTACAGTATTTTTACACTCTTTCATTTTGAACCATGTGAATATATTACCGATTCAATTTTTTTTGAATTCTACATAAAATTTACATTCTAAATGTTCCTATACTTCACTTCGGCTTGAGGGAAGGCAGTTAGATGATATGTTGGATTCACGGCAGTTTCTGTATTTCAATTATCAAATAATTACTGAATACCCACATGTGAAGTGGAGAATATCTACTGCATCGTGTCAAGGAGAAATAGACATATGAGACCCTCCTTCACCACAGATGCTTATGGTTACCGCTGTGCATGTAAGACACACAAACACAGAAAGACACACACTCACACTCACAGAGTAAGGAAGTGTGTAACAAGGTGTTAGTTTGGTAAGACAGCCAGAAAACGCAGAAGTGAGGAAGAGAAAGATCAACGTAAGCTGACCTCAACACATAAGACTGTTCTGAGGGTGCAGGGCTGAAGCCTGAGTAGGATTTGGGAAGACAGATAATGGCAGCAATGGACCAAGCAACCCAGTCAGGATTTTCAAAGCTGTCTTAGTGTCGTGCAACAGTTACAGCTTTAAAAACTGTCCAGTGTTAATGATCAGTAATTTTCAACTCACAAAGGGGTTGGGAAGTGGCATGGGAGCCAGGGTAGAAATCAGGATTTTACATTACCTTGCAAGACCACAGTAGCTGTAGCAGTAAAGTGTCTCTGGATCTGAACTTGGATATAATCAGTAGGGACACAGATCAAGTTGGGAAGCAGTGCATTGCTTTTAAATAACTGTCCTATGCAAGTAATTGGAGACACTTGCAAGTTTGCCTAAGCACTAAGAGTCCACTGGAATCCATTTTGATTGTTTGGGAGACTTGTTTTGACCCAAGAAAAGGCAGATTTTTCACTGGGTTTTAAAGCCAGCCAGCCAAGTTTCACTCCCCAGCTCTACCAGGCTCTAGCTGTGTGACCTCTGGAGAGTTATTTCAGCTTTCTTATTAAGCATCAATTTCCTAATCTTTAAAAAAGGAATAGTAATATTGACCCTTAAAAGCCATCATGTAGATTAAATCAGATCATGCACATAAAATGCTTAGCACAGTGCCTGGCACGCAGGAGCCGGATGGCCACCATTTTGTTTCTTTCCTTACATCGCTTAAAATTTGATCAATGAAGACCTTATTGATTCTTTTAAATATTAAAAAAAATCACTTAGCACAAAATTCTAAGCAATCACTGATCTGTTCCTTATTTTCTATGGGATCAAAGTGGTGATGATGTTCAAAATTATAATTAAATTTTGGACTGAAGAACCTATGTGGTCAGCAATTAAATTGCAAGACTTAGGGGAAAAACTACATTCTGAGTAGAATAAGAACCCATCAGAAGCCAGAGAGGAAGACAGGTCTATGGATAGCCCCTTTGCCTGTAGCAGTATCACTGAAAATGGCAATAAATCAAGAAATTCACCCAGAAGCCAATTATTCCCCTGTGGATGCCTAACCCCATGATCATTTCTTAATGGCTGTCATTTGAATTCACAAGCAGTAGGTCTGAGTCGAAAACCCTTTAATTTCCCATTAACTGTGCAATTATCATGGTTTAATTCATACCCATGTCTCCTCTCAGGGTAAATCTGAGTTTTAAAAGTCTCATTCTTGGTAAATCCTGCAGGTGATCAGGCATCAGGAGAAAAAGGAAGAAAAGGCAGAAAACTGCAACCACAATTAACATGCTCTTCCCAAAACACAGCCGGTCTAAAATTTCCAGGTTTTGTTAAAATTGTGTTTGCTATCATAACCACTCATCCTTGCTACTAATTTGAAATGAAATACATCAGAGTAAAAGGAACAACATGGCAGGTTTTTGCTCCAAATATTTACTTCAGCGGGGGCGACTAGAAATGCCAAGTCTGCCATCTGTGGAAAACTCTGAATCAAGGGGAACTGCTTCTGTCCAAGAATTAGATTCACTGGTTACCCACAGAAGTTGCCCCTTGCGTCCTTCCCACAGCAAGTGCCTGCGTGATAAATAGATGATGCCAGCAGACACAGTGTGGTAGCAGGGAAGGACATGCTGATGCTCAGATCTTATCCAGGCATTTGACATGCAATCAGGTTTGTTGGTTTTTCCCTACATTCTTCATCAGATTCCTAAATTTGCCACGGTTCCAAGAAAGGGACACACACACACATACCCTATGTATTTATTGGCCGAAACTGGCATGTTTGGAAAGGGACAGGAAACATGAGAAAGAGTATGTCCAGCTAGGAAAATGAGACAATGAACCAAGAGATAGTGTCTAGACTGGGAAGTTCAGAGCAGAACCAATGGACTATCAAGAAGGGTCCATTGCCTAGACATCCCACTGTCTAGAAAAGCAGCAAGAGGACATAGTCGTAAAAGAAAGTTTCGGGGAGTGGGGAGGAGCACATTTTCTCAAGCCAATAGTTTGAGGATGAATCTTAGCTCTAACACTCATGAGCTGTGTGGCCTAGCAAGGTAATGTGATGTCCTCCCCCCTGACACTTTAACAGTACCTACACCTCATTGGGTTGCTGGAGAAGGAAATGAGAAAGAGGCAGGTAAAGCACGTGCCACATAGTGAGCACACAGTAAATGTGGTCGTTACCTTTCATAAATTAATAAAATGAGGCCTTCAGGAACCAAGCAAGGGGAACAGCTAAGTGTTCCCAGAAATATATGGACTTAAAGACTGTTTCCTTAGACAGTGCCTTAAGCAGACCCAGCCTTACCATTTCCGTAATGTAAAAAATATATAAGAGAAATCATCCTAATTACTAAAAACCAGTTTGCTTCAGAGAAAAAGTACATTTAAAATATGATTTCACATTTTCAAAAGCCCATCTGTTGTAGAATGGAAAGTGCCTGCAGATAACTCCAAATGCTACATGGGCACCAGAAGTAAAGAATTCATTTAAATAAACAGTGGGCAATTACCTATCAAATTTTTGGAATAAAACATAAAACCCCAAATTGAAAAGATCATCAGCTGGTCCTAAAATCCTCTTAAAACACATACCAAAAGTTTACAATTAGGCTTGAAGCTGAAATTAAAAAACTAAGGAGTAGAGGGAGAATATCTTGAATATACATTTATAGCAACCACTTCTACTGTAGAAAATTGTTCTGATAGGAAAAATTGAATATACATTTATAGCAACCACTTCTACTGTAGAAAATTGTTCTGATAGGAAAAAAAAAGTCAATTAATAATAACAACAGTCAAACAACATTTAATTCGGAACATATTTTCCTCACTTCCTTGAATTCTTTCATTGTGAAGGAAAAAAACACTGTATTTCAGAAAAAAATAACCCAAGGGAGGTAGAAAAATCAAACCATCTTGGTTATGCATTTTGAAAAACAATTTTAACCAACTAAATCCATTTCATTACATTCCTTCCCTCTTCCTCTAAAAGAAAAAAAATTACTATACCATTTCTAAATATGTGAAAGCTAAGCATAAAAATTGTGGCTTATTCCTTTTCTTCCAAAAGTAAACATACCTCAAAATCAACAAAAAAAGGAAAAGCATAACAGTTTTTAAAATAGAGCATTCATGGCCTCAAAATTATTCAGAATTTTGTTTTCCAGATCATCAACATCTGAATAAAATGTGCAGTGTTTTTTAAATGAATCCATTCCCCTATTTTGTTTAATAGCTTCATATGAACCTTTTCATTTGCCCTGCTTTTGTTTGCATTTTTTAATATTCCGTTCTCTCAAGCTTTAAACAGATGTAAAGTAGGAATAAGATTTTTTTTAAACTAGGACATTTTCCAAGTTCATTCCCATGATTAACTTTTCAGAATTATACTCAGCTTTACTTTTCCAAATTCCTGTCTTCTTGTAAAAATGGGAGTTTCAACTTTAAGTTACCAAGCCTAGGGAATTTATTCCATTGTCATCTGCATATCTTTAGTTTATCCTAAACATTTTCCTCTAATTATATACCAACACCCTCTTAAAATATACACACAAATGCGTACAAACGTGTGCAAAAGAAAAAATAGTAGTTTCCCCCAGACAGGCAGTTTCTAACTTGATTATAATCATTTCATCCTGAACTCGTGATTACACATGCAAATATCAGCTCTTTGAAAAACTTCAGTGCAAGCAAATGCATGTACTTCCATTTCCTGCGAGTAGAGGAGGAGAAAATTTGACATTTTTAACTTGCTGTTTCTCTCAACATTTTCAGTCTCCAAATAAATTCTGCTGACTCTTCTCTAACAGCTAATCCAACCTCTCCAGAATCCAGAATTCCTAACCCCCAGAATTCCTAACCCATGCTCTGGTCCAGACTCTGTCTGACTTAAGCTTGAAGATCGCCAAGTGGGCTTAAAGCACTGGTCGCATGCATTGCCTCCTCATCACACACCACCCCTTTTCCCTTCTGCACTCAGCTTTTGTAAGTCTTCCAGATGCAAGTAGACATCGTTATGTACAACTTTAAAACCTTCCACATATCCACCCTCTCAGCTTTTGTACCTTCCACCCACATCTTTTGTTTGGGAGCATACAGTTCCAAGTACTAAGACTCCCTGGGAAGCTTTATTCTGAAACTGTGAAGATTCCACCTTTCTACTGACCAAGCTTAGAATTTTAGAGCTAGGGGAAACCTCCTTTTATAGATAGAAAAACTATAGCCTCAAAAAGGTAAAATAACATATCAAAGTAGGGCCCAAATTACAAGTTCACTAAAATTCAAATTATCTCATTCAAAATTCACTAATAATTCAAATTATCTCATTCAAAATTCACTAAAAAAGTCTGATTTCAAAGACTCAGTCCCACCAGTGGCCCTTCTCAATTAAACAATGACTTGGTCATTTAAAACAGGATCTAACACAAGGTTGTTGTTAAAATGTTTGCTAGAAAGCAGGAAAGCTGATATCCATTACATATTTCTACTCTTCCTCTTAGCCAAAACTCCCACCCTCTCACCTACCACCACAAAACAGACACAGCACTCCTTTGAAAATAGGATAATGGCATACTATATGCCCTTGTAAGTGTGCAGATTCTCAAAGAAAATAATTTTATTTTATACATGTTGTTTGTAAATAACACAAACCCAAGACTTTTTAATGCCAAATCACCATTTTAATAGAAAAAAAAATCTGAAAATAGGGACTAGAAAGACATTCCTTTAATTAGTTAATTTCAAAAAACCTATAGCAACCACAATACTTAACAGAAATTTTAATTTCATTGCTTTTAGTTTCAGAAACAGGTAAGGATTCCAGTATCACCACCATTTCACAAATTACTGGGGCATTAGCTAACAAAACAGAACAGAAAAAGAAAAGAAAAGAAAGAGGTAGAAGAAGAGGAAGAAAAGGAGCAAAAATGTAATTTATAATAGATGTGATTACTGCAAAAAATAAAATGAGTCCAGCAAAGTTGCCAGATATATGATAAACTTAGAAAAGTCAATAGCATTCCCCTGTATCAAGAATAACCAAATAGGAAATACAAAATAGTCACAATAGCATTAAATTAGTATAGGAATTAAAACAGCAAGAGGTGACGAAAATTAGGCTTGGGGTGGATTAATGATTGTGCATTGAGCATTGACTCCCCTATACAGAATTTTATTGTTGTTAACAACCACTTGATCAATAAATATGAGAGATGCCCTCACAAAAAAAAAAAAAAAAAAGTACACACTTCCAATGGTAAAATAATAAGTGACCGGGATGTAATGAATATAGTCAAGATATTGTAACAGCTTGGTATGGTGATAGCTGGTACCTAGAATTGTCATGTATATAAATGTTGAATCACTGTGTTGTACACCTGAAACTAATGTAATGTAATACTGTATGTCAACTACCCTTCAATAAAAAATAATTATCTACAAAAAAAAAAAAAAAAAAACAGCAAGAGGTACATAAGACCTTTGTGGAGAAGAGTTTTTAAATCTATGAAAAGAAATCAGTGAAGAATTAAGAAAATGGAGATACACATACCAGTTTAAACAACTTAATATTGTAAAGATGTCAGTTCTCCCAAATTATTATATAATTATTCTAGTAAAAATTATAGAAGAATTTTTTGAGCAAATAAATTTATTCTAATATACGTGGATGAATAAAGGTTTGTGAAGGGCCAAGTTAAATTTGAAAAAGGAGAGGGAATCACCTTACCACCAGGTAAATACAGTTGACCCTTGAACAACATGGTTTGACCTACACAGGTCCACTTAGATGTGGGGCTTTTTCAATAAATATTTTGGAAATTTTTGAGGATTTGCACCAATTTGAAAAACTCATAGATGAACCGTATAGCTTAGAAATATTGAAAAAACAAGAAAAAGGTATATCATGAATGTGTAAATATATGTTGATACTAGACTATTTTATCGTTTACTACCACAAAATACACACAAATCTCCTATAAAGAGTTAAGATTTATCAGAAGTTAAACACTTTACACATACACACAGAGATTACCTGAGTACATGACACCATTCAGTCAACAGAAATGCAAATGTAGAGATGCAGTATTATATCTCAACTCCATGAAATAAACTGTCATGCTCACTGTACTATGGTAATAATTTCGTGGCCACCTCCTGTTGCTGTTGTGGAGAGCCCACATGTTGTGAGTCTTCACTTAAAACAGTGTGACACTAATCATCTCAGCAGGAGCAGCTGTCCCACAGGTGAACTGCGGTTCTAGCATGATATCCAGAATTCTCACATATTTCTCACTGTGTCTGGTGCAAGAGCACAAGCCTTGAATAACACCGTGGAGCCCAGGTGAGGTGCCATGAGTTATCCTGGACATGCTCCCAAGCAGCAGAGAAAAGTCATGACATCACAAGAGAAAGTAGAGTTGTTTGATGGGCGCCACAGTCGAGGTCTGCAGCTACAGTTTTTGCCCTTTCAAGGTTCGTGAATCCAGCATAAGGACCATTAAAGAACAGAGAGGAAAGTCATGAAGCCATCACTGCAGCTACACCAGCAGGCAGGGAAGCCCTGCAGTTTTTTCAAAATGCCCTTTAATCTTGTAATGAAAAGGCAGCATTTATGCAGGGGCAGGAGAGCTGTAATAAAGGCACACCTGTAGGCTCTGAAATGATTCAAGAAAAAGCCACGTCACATGTTACATGACAATATAAAGCAAAAGGAAGGTGAAAGATCCAACATTGGAGAATTTAATGCCAGCAAAGGATGGTTTGATAACTTTAGAAAGAGATTTGGCTTTAACAATACCAAGGTAACAGGAAAAACAGCTTATGCCAACCAGGAGGCAGCAGACGAGTTCCCAGACGTCATTAAGACAATCACTGCGGAGAAAGGATATCTGCCTGATCAGACTTTTAATGCAGATTAAAGTGACCTGTTATGGGGAAAAAATGCCACAAAGGACAGGTATGAGTAAGTAAGAGAAGCAAGCGCCAGGATGTAAGGCAGAAAGGGACAGGCTAAGCACCGTTTTAGGCCCATGCAGTCAGGTTTAGGATCAGCACTGCCCTTATCTGCAAGCTGCTAACCCCTGAGCCTTGGAGGGAAAAGATAAAACAACAGCTGCCAGTCTTCCGGTTGTACCAGAAGAAGGCCAGACAACGAGAACCCTTTTCCTGGGCTCAGAAAAGCTTTCATCAGTGCTTTGCCCCTGATGCCTGGAAGTACCTTGCCAGTAAGACGCTGCCTTCTAAAGTTTTTTAAATTGGGCAATGACCTTGGCCACCCAGAACAGAGTTCAACACCAAAGGCACTGAAGCAGTCTACTTGCCCCCAAACACAGTATCTCTAATTCAGCCTGCAGACGAGGGGACCTGTAAGGCTCATTAACACGGTTCTCTATGGAAAGGATTGTCTACACCACGGAAGGAAACCTCAACAGAGAGAACCCCAGGAAAGCCTGGGAGGGTCACACCACTGAAGAGGCCGGTGCGGTCAGAGAAAGGTCGCGAGCCCTCAAGCCCAAAACAACACATGCCTGTGGAGAAGGTGGGGCCCAGAGACGTGACTTTACAGGATTTGGGTGGGACAAGGCCAGTCAAGGGGCACGTGAAAGAGACCTCGAACGAGGCCGAAGAGTGGGAGGTGAAGGGTTTCAAGATACAGATTTGGGAGGAATTCAAGAGCTCAGAGACACCACGCCCACCCCAGGCACCAACGGAAGGTGACCCGAAAGCGACGCCTCCTCCTGACCCGGGGCTGGCTGAGGAGCAGGACGTGGGGGCAGCCGGGCCCGAGCACAAACGGACACCCGGCAGTCTGGCGGCAGAGTTCCAGCCGTTCAAGGCTGCCTCTGACCTCTGACGACGCGGGACCTGCTATGACACGGACCCGAAACTAGCAAACGGTGGGAGCGTTGGCACGGTATAGAAGCGTCTTTAGAGAAATGTTAAGGCAAAAAAGACAAACCACGACATATTTCCACCCAGTTACACGGAGTGTGCCCGCCTCTCCCCTGCACCCCACCTCTTGCGCCTCCGCCACCCAGAGGGCAGGACCGGCCCGCCGCCGCCGCCGCTGCCGCCTCCTCAGCCGGCTCCACGTGAGGACAACGGTTTGGTCCGCTTGTTCATCGCATCTAAGAACCGAACGGCAAGAGCTGCACGAGCCGTGTCCGTGCCGTCACCGTCACCGCCTACGTGTCCGTCACGCAGAACACGTGGGAGCCCTGGTGGGCGTGGAGAGCCCGCCCTGCCTGGGCGTCAGGCGCCTGGGACTTGTACAACATTTAAACTGTTCGTTTTCTTGCTGTCTTATCATTTTGCTTTCAAATAATTACATTATAGTACAAAATGCCTCTTTTGTAATCAGAGAAACTTTTTATCAGTCTATCATCACAGGTAGTTTTTTTTTTAAAAAGCAGAATACTTCCAATACTGAGTTATGAATATAACTAATACTATAACCATAAAAATTTTATAACGATCCATTCATTAGTGTGTAGGTTAGGCTACCATAAAGCAATCATACTGCTGCTTCTTTGTTATCAATTCATGAATCGTAATACCTGTAAATAAGTATGAATTTTTTTCTCACTATGTTTTCATTTTTGATGTCTAGTAATATGTATACTAGCTACAGTGTTTTGTATCACTTAAGACAACACTGATGTACATACTGATAGACAATTCATGATAGACCATGTAAACTTACAATATCGATAAACAAGTACCGTAAATGTATTCTCTTCCTTATGATTTTTTAATACTTTTTCTCTAACTTAACTTTATTATAAGAATATAGTATATAATACATATAGCATAAAATATCTGTTAACTTTATGTTATTAGCAAAGCTTCTGGTCAACAGTAGGCTATTAGTAGTTATAATACATATAGCATAAAATATCTGTTAACTTCATGTTATTAGCAAAGCTTCTGGTCAACAGTAGGCTATTAGTAGTTAAGTTTTGGGGGAGTTATAAAAGCCACACATGGAATTTCAACTGTGGGGGCAGTTGGCACCCCTAGCCCCCACCTAGCTCAAGGGTTAACTGTATTAATAAACAGCAAAGCCACTCTGATTATATGGTATTCTTACCAGAACAAGCAACTGGACTACAAATTAGACAAGAGGGCATAAAAACATATTTATGTGTATATGAGAACTTGGTGTATTACAGAGGCAGCACCATAAATCAGTGAAGAGAGTAAATGATACAGGAAAAGCAAAAATATAGCTGGCTCTGAACCTCACAGCACAAACAAAGGTAAAAATCTGAATGCAAAAAGTAAAACTACAAAGCTAGCAAAAGCAATGTAGGAGAATGTCTATGTAACTCTGCCTGTAGGATAGCATTTCTTAAACAAGAAGCAAAGCACAAGCCCCAAGTCCAACATTTGATGGATTTGACTACACTGTAAATAACAACAAAATTAACAAATGTGTGGAGACTGGGAGAATATAGATTCATATGGAGAATATAAAAGGAGCTCCTACAAACAGAAGTCAGAGACACTATAAAAAATAGGCAAAGGATAAGAACAGGAATATACGGGAGAAACATGTGTAGCTAACAAGTGTCTCAAGGTAATGAGAGAAATACAAATTAAAAATAACTAAGAGATTCAACACCTACTAGATTTGTCAAAACTAAAGGGTAAAACACCACCAAGTAATGGCAAGGATGTAAGGCAAGTGGAACCTCCTGCATTGCCAGTAGGAGAGTAGACTATTTTGGTAGCAATACAGCAGAATTTAGTGAAAATATATATGCATATTCCCTATGATGCTCAAGCATTCTGCTGGGCAAGTGTCCAACAAATACACTCACCGTTGCCTGCAGAGATGTTCACTGTGAGGGTGGGCGGTTGAGACAATGTAGGCATACATCAGGAAGAGTTGGTATAAATAAGACATAGACCATGCACACAATAAACGTACAATAAACAAGCATCAGCTGGAAGTAATGGCAGGGTAGTTGAGCAAGATCCACAGAATTTAAAACACACTGTGAGCAACAAAAGCTTAAAAAGAAAAGGATAAGATTTGCAGGGCAACGCCACTCATGTTAATTTAAAACACACATACAGGCAAACAAAGACCCATTCCTACCGAAGGAATCGATGCTAACAGCCGGTGCTCTCAGCTGTTACACTCGGAGTTAACAGAGGTGATTCACCCATGCTCTGCAACTGAGGCCCAAAAAGTCACCAGGGCTCTTAACTGCTAGGCCAGTGAGCATTTTGCAGGGGGTGGAGGGGAAGAGAGACTTTTTAATATCAAAGTACCCTTAGCATACCAATTCTCAAATACTTAATAAGCTCATTAAAGCTAAATTACATGGAGCCAAAATTTTTTATTTTTTTAATGTCTTTAAATCAATTACCCATACTAATAGGGGCAATGTTTGATGGATAGTGTATCTATCTACAGATGTCAAAGATTAAATGTACTTCACCTCATTCGTAGCACTTCATGGGTTTTACCCAGAAGTCACCTCTCTCCACGCCTCACTGTCTCCCCTAGACTATGTCTGCCCCAGGCCAGGTGTCCAACCAGCCACATGTACCCAGTGGAACCTGATACAGGGCCTCACCTAGCAAATGCTATGAACACAGTAAATACTAGCAGAGAATCCTCCAGCCTCAATTTTAACCACTAATAAAACACTGCTCTTTCCCTGAAAACCTACTTTTAAAAATGCCAACAGGGACTCATTGGTATCTCCTCTCCTTTTCTAATAGGCAGAAGAGTCTGGAAAAGACACCACCTACACCTAATTATACACAAACACAAAATATCCAAAAAGAAACCTGATACAGTATCAACCAATACACAGTAGTCCAATAATTCAGCAAGTATTTCTTGAGCATGTACTATGTGCCAGGCACTGCTCTTAGGCAAGAGAGATATAATAATTACCCAGAC
Source organism: Manis pentadactyla (assembly GCF_030020395.1). Taxonomy (NCBI): domain Eukaryota; kingdom Metazoa; phylum Chordata; class Mammalia; order Pholidota; family Manidae; genus Manis; species Manis pentadactyla. The sequence goes on along the minus strand of NC_080032.1, from coordinate 37,041,607 downwards.
AGACATATATCCCTGCTCTCATGCAAGTGACATTCTAGTGAGGCAAAAGCATCAAAATAAATAGGTAAAATAAACTGTTTTAGATAATATACACAATAATATAAAGCCAGGGTAGTATATATATATAAATAAGCATATATATACGTATAAAGCAGACATAGAAAAAGGTAGGAAGGCTTTCCAGTTCTAGATAGGTGGCCAGATATGGCCTTATGAGAAGGTGACATTTGACTTAAAGATCTGAAGGCAGCAAAGGAGTGAGCCATGTTGATGTCTGGGGACAGCATTCAAGGCAGAACCTCAGCAAGTGCAAAGGCCCTGGGATGTAGTCCATCTGGCATATGTGAGCAATGGGGACGGCACAGCAGGGTGGAAGTGAGAAAGGCACAGAGCAGCAGAAGTGGAGGTCAGAGAGGTACCAGACCAAAAGATGAGCTCCTGAATTAAAAATTAGAGACAACTGCCAGGTCAGCCAGAGTACTGGTATCACCTGAGGCTGATTCAGACACTCAGAATGATGAGCCAATTATAACAGTAGGTTCCAATAAGCTGCTGCCTCAGGGCCACATGCAGGTATTAAATGTTATTTGCACACAATTTACATGTGTACAGTGCAGGTAAAGCATCTCTACTGGATACTTTTCAAGGTAAAATTGTATGACTACTGCCCTGAAGATGGGAATTTCATGATGTATGGCCTTCTCTATTTCTTCTCACATCTCAATATAATTGACCCAGATGATATTTTGTGCCAGAAATGAATCACAGAACAAACGGGGACCCCATGCCAAGGAAGTCTATAAAGGAGCACTCCCCAACACGGGGAGAAAAGAGCTCTTATTTTATGTTCACCTCTCAGTGGATCAGCTCAGCCACAGACAAGAAAAGTCCAATGCACTTCTCAGACAGAACATTTCAAGAAGCAAATTTCATTTTCTTATAGTCAATAACAAATCTCTGACAGGAGAGCTTCTCTCTACATAAGATGATCATTATCTCCTTCCCAAATGCTCAGGCACAAAAGCATGAAGCTCAACAGGGCACACCTACTTCTGTTTCAAAATGCTTCACGCTAAAATAATTAAATCACACCACTGTCAACATGCCTCGGCTGCATGCAGAATGCGACAGCACCTATGGAATAAATTGCACTCATTACTTATTCTGAGCTTGGTGTTACTGATGAGCCTAAGACAGAAATGCAAGATTCACCAATAGCTCAGGGAATCTGGATAAACAGTGCCTTAAGGACCCACGTTGGGGGCGAGAGCCACATGAAGCTGCACAAACCTTATAAGCCTACGCATCACTTAGGAAATTTTCCTGAAAATGCTGTATTTGACCAGACCTTGGAAGCCATTAATATCTGCCTTCCTTTTTTCTGCTGCACTTTTCATATGTATGTAACACATATGCAGGTATATCGTACACCTACACAACCCCTCCACAGTTCTCCCAAAGACAATTACCAATGCAGAAATAAACTGTAGGTTCACAAGCTTATGCTGACACTAAGCTAGGCTTATTTTTAAAACACAAAGGAATTAGATTTTGTGTCTTCGATTTTTAAGAACCCAGACACAGAGCTTGACAAGTATACAAAGCCAACAAGATCTTTTGGGTTTTGGTTTGGTTTGGTGGTTTTTCTGGCTTACAATTAATTTTTGGATCACAAAGGAAAGAACCTGATTCACTCTCAGATCTCTCAATTTTTACCGACGAATTTATGACAGGGACTCATTAGCACTATATGTGCTATTAAGGACCAGAACCTCTGCCATTCTACGGCATGATTTGGCCCATCAGATGAATATCTAGCAAAGCTGGAAAGCCCATAGGACTCCCCATGGGTGCCAATAATTTCCATGGAATGTGTGGATGGAGGCATTTGAAGCTACCCAGAAGTTTAGACCATTTTATTTGTGAGGATATTTACACTGCCGGTCTCAGGCTAACAGGTAGCAAAGTTAGAAAAGCTATAGCAGATGCTCTTGATGTCCTCAATCAACTAACTGGATTTTTCTCTACTTTTCATTCCTTCCATAAACCCTACTGCTGGCAGCAGGCAGGGTGCTGACTGCTATGGCTTGTCGCCTCTCTCTGGTTATGCTTGCACACTTCTGCACCAACCAGCCGAGCTGGGTGCCCACCAAGGGCAATGTATTTGGTCCCTACTCAGCTTACACTAGTGTATTTATTTAAACTGCCTTATTTAAACAACAACTCATAATATTAATATGAAAAGTAATTGTCTTTGTGAAACTAAGCTGCACGACTTGAAAAATATCAATAGAAGTGAGCTGCTAAAAACTGCTGTTGAGTTACATGTGGGCACAGTAACTATAAAAGACTAGAAACCATTTATAACCTAGAAGGATTCAGTAACAAATTTGCCCTCTTCTTTAAAGAAACCACAACGGAGAATTATAGGTGATACCTTATAGATATGCTTTCTAGAAGAGAAATGATGCAGAATTTCTACCAGTAAACTCACACTTGATGAAAGGGCCTTGGATGTACATCTAAAAGTTGATGAGTGAGGATTTTAAGTTAAAATGGCATACATGCTTAAGGTTTGCATACATCACACTGATGACACCTGGTGCTGTAGCCAACTGGTTTTGATTAAGAGACAACGTCTTCAAATCATCAGTTAAGAGGACTTCTTCTGGTGTCTCAGCTCTCGGGTACAGAGCCCAGGAGGGGCATGTTCTCCAAAGTGTAAGCTGCAAGAAAGCAGGCTCCATAAACTCACTAGTGCAAACACTGGCTCAGCCAAGAGTTTCTCCTGGGCTCACTACAAGAGAAGTGATATTGGCTAAGGTGTCCATCCCTAAGCAGGTCGGCTCCAGGCAGACACTCCAGGGACAGGGAGGAAGATGGCCTGATCCTCAAGGGAAAGAGAGATGCAAAGCTGTTTGGTGTTAGGGGAACACAGCGGCTCCTGGGGGGGACTCTAACCGCTCCTAAGCCAGTATGTCACTGTCATAACAGATGCTTGAGAACGTGAAGGAGAAAATTAAACTCTGACCGCTCCCTGCATGGAAGTCCCTGAGAGATTTCCCCTCAGTCTCTCCAGAGACTCCACCACCTGTGGAGGAGTCCAAATTGTTCATTTTTTTTAAAAAGAGGGTTTGGCCTTGTATTAAAGTGTAATTGGATTCCTACAGCTTTAACAGACTTAGTGGCTTTAACTCTAACAGGTCCACTGGCCTAATTCCATCAAAATGAATAATGGAAGAGAACAAGAGACACAGGGAACTGGGACAAATACATGACCTTCACTAGGAGCCAGGCTGGGAAAACTCCCGTGAGCAGACACTATCAACCCTGGATATTCCTAAAGCTTTGAGAGAGAAAGGAGTGGCTACACAGGACAGATGGAGGAATGTGGAAATTACATATGCCCGACACATGTGTGGCCTGCCTTCTGCCCTCTTGGCCCCCCCTTTAAGTTGCTAAGCCAGCAGCAGTGCACAGGAACTAGTCCCAGGCCTTGGCTGCTGTATTTACCTCCTGCTTTCTGACCCGCGGCTGTTCCATGAAAGCCAGTTTGGGAAGTCTGTTGGAACTCACTTTTAAGAGCAAAGCTGGAAGCGTAAGACAGAGTTAACACCACTTTGGGGCAACCCTTGATGAACAGGGAGGGAAGGCAGGGGATAAATAACGCCATCTTCTGTACATGGGCTGGAGAATTCTGAAGCACATTCTGTATGGTTCCTACAAGGGTGACCAGTGGGGTGACTTCTGATTCACTTTCACCAATTCCATCTTTCTCGATGACAATGTTGTCAAGTCCTTTTTGGTATGGCCCAGTGTCTTGCCAATGGGTTTCAGCCCCGGGCAAGTTCACTATGGATTCAATGTGACCAAAGAAATGACAGTAAAACATGCTTGGGGTGAAAGAGGTGTACCCAACTTTATTTCCATGGTGTCAGGTCAATCACTGAAATCCCATTCACTCAGAGACAGTCTGCATGCAGCAAGCCATCCTCTGGGCTTCTGTCCTCGGCGCTGCCACCATTCCAGCCTCTGCTCTGCTCTCCTGCAGCCTTGCAGCTGTGCCACGGTGTCGCCCAGAGTACTGGGTAGAGCTCTTTATATAGAGTCAATAGCAATGTATTGCCCACACATGTGTAGTGAGCTAGCTGACCAGGGCCAGGTGAGAATCCTGGCCACAGGAACCTTCACTTTATCCACACCCGGTCACAGCTTCCAGTCAGAGCTGAGGCCCACACACCTGTTCCCTCAGCCCAGCCTCCTGACCCCAGAACTCTCCAGAACTTGAGTCCTTTGGTCTTCTCAGGGCATGGAACCTCCATTCATGCTGTTTCCTTGGGCTGCGAACCTCTTCCCATACCCACACTGGGCCCTTCTTGGCTCAATAAGCACCAGCTCCCTATTCCTACTAGAACCAGCTCATCAAAATCTTCTCGGACCCTCCAGATAGAGTTGGTGGGTCCCTCCTTTGGGATTGCACAGCGCTGGGTTTATATTTCAACAGAAACCCTTTTTCTGGATTGTAGTTCACTGGTTTAGCTCTGTAAAACCACACTGAATGGAGCAGTGGCCATGTGGGCTTTGCCTCCAGAGCCCTGAGGTTGGCCAAGGTCACTAGCATATGCACAGCAGTGGTCCAAGGCATGGCTTCCTGTTTTCTTCTTTGTTTTTTGCATCAAAGGTACTTACACTGACCAGAAAAAGATCTTAAGTCTCCAAGTTCAGCTTCCAGCTGCTCCTTCCTCCTTTTTCTACAGCCTTTACTTGGTATTCAAAGGCCCAGTTTGTAGGATATGCTAGTCTATATAAATGGCCACAACATTTTGCAGTTCTTTGCATCAAGAGACAGAGTCTCTCTCTCCCACCTCCTAAATCCACTTGGCCTCGTGAACTGCTCTGACCTGCAGAATGCAATGGAAGCGACACTGTGTCCATTTCAAACCTAAGCTGCAAAGGCCTGCCAGCTCTGTTCCTGCTTCTTTGGGAACCCCACCCAGCCACAGTGCACAGAGCCAGGGCAGCCATGGAGTTCACTGGCTCTGCCCAGCCAACAGCCAGCCATGTGAGTGAGGCCAATACCACCAGGCCCACCACCCCCGTGAACGGGCTGCAGACACATAAGCCCAAATGAGATCAGTCAAGCCCAGTTCAGACAAGATGACACGCTGGTTTAACTGAAGCTAAATAAATGGCTATGGTTCTGAGACATTCGGTTTTGGAATGCTTGTTATGTAGCAACTGATAATTAGCACACAAGATCTGATGATGAATATATAGCATTTAAAGCTGAGAATAGATCTGATAATATCCTTCAGCCCAAACCCCTCTTTTTAATAAGACACTGAGACCCCAAGAGGCTGTGCAATTAACTCCAAAGCACACAGACCCAAGACTATGAGAATCTCGTATTCTAGGTGTCAGTGGCCTTACTTCACACCATAGCAAGACCATCTGTAACAAGGCCTATTATGCACCCAAAAACTGCTCATCAAGAGACTGTTAACAGAATATTGACACATGCATTCCATTAAATACCATGCAGCTGATTTTTTTAAATGATAAAGCACAGAAAGATTTCCAAGACTATAATGTGAAAGATACAAACAAAACACAATACAAAACCCAGTAACTCACAAAACAATTTATAAAAAAGGGCCCCATTCTCCTCTCATTGAAAACAGCACACACATACATATGCCTAGAATAGTTACTTTGGGAGGTGGAGGGAGCAGCAAAAAGCTTCTCACACGTAAAAAAGCAAACCAAAACCCTACCTTATGTACACTAACCAATTAAAATGAGTGTGCGAGAGAAATATTCTTGCTTCTCTTCCCACAAAAGCACAGAGGTCAGCAGTAGAGCACAGCCAGATCACTCTCACGGTGCCTTCAGCACGGAAAGCTGGCAATTATACTATTCGTCATTATAATTATGATATCATTATAATTACGATATTAATAGCTACTTTGATTAAGCCTCTCAAAGTATTAATCTACTTATCTTGCCATCTCTCTATGAAACACGGGAGGGGAAATGTTCTCCGTACTTCAGAGAATAAAAAAACTGAGGTACAACAAAAGCAAACAGCTCAAGGTCAACGCCAATGGCAGAACCATCAGAATACTCAAGTCTCCTGCCTCTGCACCCTGAACTGCAGCAGCTAATGCAGTGCATAGGCCTGACTTCTGACACCAGAGATCACGAGGAAAGCAACAACCCGGTGATGCAAGATGGCTTCACAGGCCGCCGGCTCGAAGCAGTTCACCAGGGTCTCCAGCTGCACAAAGACCTCCTAAGACAGAAACCAGGGGTTCTTCTTTCAAAACTCTAGCAATATGCTTTTGTATTTCGAACATCAGATTCTCAAGAGATACTGCCTATCCTCAGCCAGTGCCCCCCACCAGGGGAAGGAATGTTTGTGCACAATTCCCAGATGTGCAGAATTCACAATGTGCAGAAATCCTGGAAGGCCTGGGGGCGTGTGTCTACACTGTCCCAAGGGAGAAGTGCTTCTTCCTTACTCAGAGGGACATGAAGGAGAGCTGAAGAGTAGATGCCCTCCTTCAACCCGCCTGCACTCCTGGGGCCCCATTCGCCTTAGAGGACCCGGGCTGAGCTCCGTCCGTGTTCATCCACAGCGGCCTGCAGCAGGAGGCACTGCCCTGGGGCCTCACCGCGGCCCAGTGGGTGCAGCCCATGGGCAGGCTGCCAGGTTCCCACCGCACACCAAGGTCCCCTCCTGGCCCTTCTCTGCTGCCAGCGACAGCACAGCGCGGGAGCACCGAAGAGCATTCAGAAAGAGGTGATTCGCCTCTTTGGCAGTGACCTGTGCCAGGGGCGGGGGGGTGCCATCCAGCTCTTCTCACATTTGTGCAGAATCCTGGCAAAGGAGGTTCAAGGTTGCAAAGTTTGGGGCCCCCTACATCCTGTGGCTGGGCCTGGGCATCTCCTGCATCAGCCCCACGCAGCAGGACCGGGAGCACATTCCTGCTTCGTTGCTGAGGTGCCCTTCGACTCCCATCTGCATCCCCCACTGGGGCAATGCGCAGGAGTCTGAGGCATGATGGATGGGCTGTCTCACCCCTGGCAGAGCACTGGGCCTTTCCCGGGAGCAAAAGCTTAAATGTAAGCTGCTTGCTGGCCCTGCCTCTCACTGGGCACCGACACACCATTTCCCAGCTGCTAAGGGTCCCAGAGGACCTCAGTGAACAGACAACATGCGGGGAGGGTTTCAAGTCTCATAGCCGAGCAGCCATTTGACCCTTCTGAGCCTCTGTTTCCTCATGTGCAAAATGGAGATAACAAAAACTGGACAGCTACATGTAAGAGAATGAAATGATCACTGTCTAACCCCATACACAAAAGTAAATTCGAAATGGATCAAAGACTTGAATGTAAGTCATGAAACCATAAAACTCTTAGAAAAAAACATAGGCAAAAATCTCTTAGATATAAACATGAGTGACCTCTTCTTGAACTTATCTCCCCGGGCAAGGGAAACAAAAGCAAAAATGAACAAATGGGACTATATCAAGCTGAAAAGCTTCTGTACAGCAAAGGACACCATCAATAGAACAAAAGGGTACCCTACAGTATGGGAGAATATATTCATAAATGACAGATCCGATAAAGGGTTGACATCCAAAATATATAAAGAGCTCACACACCTCAACAAACAAAAAGCAAATAATCCAATTAAAAAATGGGCAGAGGAGCTGAATAGACAATTCTCTAAAGAAGAAATTCAGATGAATTTTTTCACATGAACAGACACATGAAAAGTTGCTCCACATCACTTGTCATCAGAGAAATGCAAATTAAAACCACAATGAGATATCATCTCACACCAGTAAGGATGGCTACCATCCAAAACACAAACAACAACAAATGTTGGCAAGGATGTGGAGAAAGGGGAACCTTCCTACACTGCTGGTGGGAATGTAAATTAGTTCAACCATTGTGGAAAGCAGTATGGAGGTTCCTCAAAATGCTCAAAACAGAAATACCATTTGACCCAGGAATTCCACTTCTAGGAATTTACCCCAAGAATGCAGCACTCCAGTTTGAAAAAGACAGATGCACCCCTATGTTTATCGCTGCACTATTTACAATAGCCAAGATATGGAAGCAACCTAAATGTCCATCAGTAGATGAATGGATAAAGAAGATGTGGTACATATACACAATGGAATATTACTCAGCCATAAGAAAAAAACAAATCCTACCACTTGCGACAACATGGATGGAGCTAGAGGGTATTATGCTCAGTGAAATAAGCCAGGCGGAGAAAGACAAGTACCAAATGATTTCACTCATATGTGGAGTATAAGAACAAAAGAAAACTGAAGGAACAAAACAGCAGCAGAAGCACAGAACCCAAGAATGGACTAATAGTTACCAAAGGGAAAGGGACTGGGGAGGACAGGTGGAAAGGGAGGGATAAGGGTGGGAAAAAAAGAAAGGGGGCATTACAATCAGCATGTATAGTGTGGAGGGGGGCATGGGGAGGGCTGTGCAACACAGAGAAGACAAGTAGTGATTTTACAGCATCTTACTATGTTGACGGACAGTGACTGTGAACGGGGATGTGGGGGGGACTTGGTGAAGGGGGAAGTCTAGTAAACATAATGTCCTTCATGTAATTGTAGATTAATGATACCAAAATAAAATTTTAAAAAATAAAAATAAAAAAATAAGAATTATGCATATTAAATTTAAAAAAATGGAGATAACAGCTACCTAACAGGATTGTTGGGAAAACTGTATGAGGCAGTTGTTTTCAACTTGGGGTGATTTTTTCCTGCCAGGAAGCACTTGGCAAAGTACTTTTTTTGCAAAGCATCATTTGTGGTTGTGACACTGATGGCAGGGGGCAGGGGCACTCCTCGCCTCTGGAGGGTATGGGCTACGGATGCTGAGCACCCTACAATGCTCAGAACAGCCCCTCACAACTGAGAAGTACCAGCCAAATATGTCAGTAACACCAAGGATGAGAAACCCTGCTGTCAGGTGATAAAGGTAGAAAGATTTATAACTGACAATGCATCATTTATCATTATTTTTATGAGAAAAGAACATGTTTTTGTGGCTTTTGAACAAACTTATTTCCATCAGATGAAAAGTAGTTTCCTATTGGTTTTTTGGTGTTTGTTTCACATCAAAAAAAGCTAAGACTCTGGGAACTTCAAGGTCCCATGCTTTAATAAAGCTGTAAAGGCGAAGCACCAAGAACTGCATACTGCACACAGTTGGCAGTTTATAAATGCCTGCTGTCTGGTGCACAAGAGAAGGAGCTTTTGAATCTAAAGAGGTATGCAGACCTGCCAGGCAGCAGAGCTGAAGGAAGAGAAAAAGAAGATGCCACTGAGATAAGCTGCCAAGTAAATAAATGGGAAATAAAGATCCTAAAGACAGGTATCAGGCATCGGCAATCTTTTTCGGCTGCTGACCTGGCCAAGGAAGATGCAGGGGGAAGAAGGATCCTTTAGGGAGGTGCCAGCCTCCTAAATGGACTCCAGGTTCCACTGGAGATGTCCCTGTATCCTACCCCAATGGGCTTGATAACTCCTAGGATGCCAAGAGCAGGTGTTAAGCAGTCTGTGGAGGGCTGCAGAAGCAGCTAAGAGTGGAAGATAGGAGTGAAGTTCACAGCACAGAAACACGATCATCAAATTTAAAGCACAGGCAAGAGAGGTCAGGGATGCTGGTGCCTGGCAGAGCCAAAAACCTCCAGATGAATTTAGACAGCTGCCTTGAGAGCACAACTCATTCGGGCAGGCAGGTGAATAGATGAGGCAGTGTATCCACCCGAGAGCTGACTCCACTGATACTAACCCAAAAACAATTAACTTCCCCAATATTTACATTTTCCTACATAACTTATAAAGCTCCATCACATACAAAAGTCTTCTTCCCTTTTTGGGCTTTAAAGTACCAGTTTACTTCTTCCACATTTCAAGAAGTGCCCTGTGTTTTGCTCGAAGGTACCAGAAACAAAGAAAGCATCCGTTCACCTGCCTGCGCGATTCCTTCATCAGGGGTCCCAGCCCTGGGGGAGGCAGCCCCGTCCACTGGCTTCAGAGTATTGCAGACCTGGGTTGAAAATTCAACCCCCTTGCCTGGTCCTTGACCTAAGGTACTGATTTATATTCATAAAACTCTCATAGTTTTACTATCCTCATGCTCTATTAGGAAAACGACAACATACTTGTAAGAATTTCATAAAGATTAAATGAAATAATGCCTATTAAAGTACTTACCTCCATGCCTTGCATTTTGAGAGCTACTGGCACAATATTTTTAAATATTTATATAACATATTATCAGTCATCTAAAAACTTCTTTCATGATATGTAAACTATAGCCCAATAAAGTTGTTTAAAGAAGATAAATGCCAAAGAGAGCAAACAGACTGGGCCAGAGAGGCTGCCCAATCTTAAAGTCCAACTTCCTCCCAGCAGTAGTTTATCAGTGGCTTGTCCTGACCATCCTTTCTAAATCCCTACCTCCAATAACACGCTTCCTCTCTACTGTCCAAGGCCCAGTATTCCAACCAGTTTCTCTGTATTAGCCAGACTGCTATGACCCTATAATGCCCCCTACCCCAAATCTTCCTGAACTCTCAGAAACCACTGAGTTCCTTAGTGCTTAGTCTCAGCTAGATAATAACAACTGAATAATCACATTCCTTAAAATTCATATTAAGTTGTAAATGATTGATAGGAAAATTTTCCCAGGGAATATACACATTTGTAAAAAAAAAAAAAAAAAAAAGGAACTTCTTTTTAAAAGTGTTACACTTCACACATAATTTTTAAAAAATATTTTTGCATGGGAATAATTTCAAACTTTCAGAAAGTTGCAAAAAAAAACACCTGTATACCCTTTACTCAGTTGTACCAATTATTAGTATTTTACCCCATTTATCGTTTGTTCTCTCTCCTCTCCCTCTGTACATACTCACACATACATAACTGTCACATAAAACTTTTTTTCTAAACAATTTGAGGGCAAGTTACATGCATCGTGGCCTTCTACCTAAAGTGCCAACTGCTTCACTGTGTATTTCCTAAAGGCAAGAATCTTTTCTTATACAATTACAAGTCACCTTTATCTAATCCACTGTCCATATTCTCATTTTATCAGTAGGAGATCAGATCCAATTCAGGGTCAGGTATGACATTCAGTTGTCACATCTCAAATCCATTTAACCTGGACATTGTCACAGCCTTCTAAGGGTCTTTGATATCAACCCTTTTAAAAGAACACAGGGCACATGGGATCTATTTTTGAGTAAGACTACCTTAAAATCCTGTTTTCAGTCCCTGACTTTACCTTATTTTTCTTCATACAACCTATCACTACCTGACACAGTACCCACCTGTTTGTTGACTGTCTGCCTTCCCCACAAAAGCGAAAGCTCCATGTGGCTGCTCTCCAGCACCAGGACCTCATGGTATGTCAGCTCTTGGCATTTGCTGAGTATTCCTCCCAAGCTGACTTGCTTCCAAGCCTCTCTCCCAGTATCACCAAAACGGAGACCAGACAACCCCCTCCTCAACAGCTGACCCCAGCTGTACACCTGGATTCTCTCTTCCTTAGTGTACTTGTTCATACTTGTCTGCGATAAAGTTCACTGTGGGGATGTCCTCAGACTGAGGGCTGTCCATCTTGCCTTGAATCAAAACTTCTCACAGAGGCCTCTCTATATAAAATTATCCACCCATATTCTAAACAGAAAACAGCAACTAAACTGTTTATCTGGAACAAAGCCCTACTTAAGTACAGATAAATGGCAGAATAAGTTAGTTCAGCTCAATCCAAACCGTACCTTTATCTGTTCCTATTTTTATTTTAATCTGCAGGTCTCCTTGACCTAAGACCATCACCCTGAGTAACACTAACACTTCCCTGCTGAGCAAGCAGGCAGCCTAATTTTAAAATTATGCTTGAGAAGGTATGCAAAATTATTATACTTTATTAAGACAATAAAAAATCCCCAAACTTAATGTTTTAATAAAAGCAGTTCTTAAATTGTGTTTTATTTACTTAATTTGACGGTGTGTTTAGGAGGGTGATGTTTTACACTTAGTTTTAAGTATCCAAAAGGTAATTATCTGTGAAAAACTCTAGAAGAAAAATGGCAGAGAGCTTACTATAAAATAAAAGTAAAATTCCCCAGCAGCAGAGAACAAGAAGACAGAGCCAAGGGAAGAGTAAATCCTCAGACAAGCTTGTCCAACTTTACTTACTGGGCGTTTATCAAGCTTAAACCCATCATCTTCTATTTCCCCAAAGACCTGCCACTTAGGGAAACAGAAAATACCTCCACAATGCTCTGCTTTTCATCCTGGGACACTTTATACATCAAGGTTTCAATGGGAGATGTAGTTCATCTTGATTTTACCCAGCAATTTGGGGAAAGAAAATAAACCATTCCTTAAATATTAAATCAGGCTAGTATATTACATACAGCAAGATGAATGAGTTTGTTGAGATACGTGCAATTTCTAAAAATGTTTTCCGGTAGGCAGCATTAACGCCCTTCAACCTCTAATGGCATTCATTCTCATTGCCGTCTGCAGAGGAGGACCTCAGACCCAAGGACCCCCCAGGACCCAGGACCAGGACCTGAGACCCAAGCTACCTCTGCTAATGAGCCAACTGCCCCCCAACCCTGAAGACTTCGGCTGAGGAAGAGGCCACTCCACATCCATCATCAATCACTGTTTAATCCAAATAAAAGTGGGAAAAGGAACACCTCCCCAAAAGAGCATTAAACTTTAAACACGTCAAGCTGTATCAAGTAAAATCAATTCTCAGTAACAAGAATAGAAGCCTAAATCTGAATTGGCAGGAATTTGGAATTACAGAGTATCTTCAAGGACAATTGGTCTTGAGACTTGCAAGTGAAGGGACAAGGAGAAAGCAGGTTAGTCAGGGTCAACCCGGTGGAGAGCCTCCTCTGAGATAGAAGGACCAGCCTGACAAGTGGCCTGAGAGCAGAGCACATAGCCAAACAGCTTTGCTCCACTTTTTAACAAATTTTATAAATTTAAATTTTAACCAGTTGAGTAACTACATTAATTATATGTATATGTGTGTGTGTATGTATGTATGTATGTATGTATGTATGTACATAAAATTAATCAATGCACAATGTGAATAACTTCAAATAGGATCAGAGGGTACACCTAAACCCCACTTTCTTTCAACCCTAAATCCCATCCCCTGCCCCCACCCCTCAGAAGCGACCACATCACCAGCCCTTTGTAGAGCTGGTAAAGATTACATGGATGAGTAGGAAAGAGACAGAGAAAGAGAAAGTGGGGCAGGGCTGGCAGGGGGTGGGGGGTGAGAGGGGCTTGTACTCTATTTTCTGTTTATTTTGACTGGTTGATTGGTTCTCCAATGGTATACTTTCCCCACCCTTTTTATTATTTTAACTTTTCATCAAATTTAATGTTTGGCTGTTCTAATTGTTAAAAAAAATCTCTTTTCTGATTATTTTAGAGACTCAGTTATTTATCAGAAATACCCATTTTCACAAGCTATGCATTTCCAACCATTGGCATTCTGGTACTAGCCATTTCTGGGGGTGATCACCTCATGCAGCCTCACTTGGCAGGGCCCCCCTGTCAGCCCAACACTACTTATGGGAACTAACTCAGCATCTGGCTCTCCACACAAGTACAACAGACCTCATTTAATCCTCCCTATAACCCACAATCCAATCAAAAACAACAGTCGTCCCCATTTTATGGATGAGGCACCCCGAGTTGGCACTGGAGGGCTGATTTTGACCCAATACAGTCCACCCCACAGCTTCAAAGAAAATGAGGTCTGAGCCCCTCACAGTTAAGACCACATGATGTGAGCAATGCCAGCTGGTATGTCTGGACTATACTGACTTTTCTGACACATGCGGAATATATTCATTTGGGCTTTCTATTAGACCTTTTCAGGGGAGAATCATTACAATTTCTTCAGGGGAGGTTTCTGGCTACTAATTCTGCATGCTCCATCTTCAGGTGGAACCTACCTCGGCAACTGAGTTACCATCAGCAAAGGTGTTCTCACAGAGGTGGATGCATTCATACTGTGCAAAGAACTGGTATTTGTGAATCACTTCATGTCATTTAATCCTGCAAACCACACTGTAAGGTTGATGCCATTATTGTGCCCAGTTTATAAAAGTGGAAACTGAGGCTAAGAAACATGAGATTACTCAAGATAACCAGACTAGTTAGTTGCTTGAAAGCGCAGCCAGGGCACAACCAGAAAACAGGTACTTGGCCTCATTCCCTCCCTACTCCATCCACAACACTGGTGCTCAAAAACTGTACTTAAGTCAGAGAACACCATATGATTTCACTTATATGTGTATTCTAAAACACCAAATGAACAAACAGAACAGAAACTCAAACACAGAGAACAGACCGGTGATCACTACAGTGTTGGGAGAGATAGATGAAAGGGAAAAAAATTAGTGAAAATATTTGGTATGCTGACCACGGCAGTGGTTATATGAGTATATTCACATGTCAAAATTCATCAAGCTGTACAATAATATTTATGCATTTTATTGTATGTACTTCAAACAAATTTAAAAATTAAAATAAGGAAGCAACATCATGAAGAAATAGTCAAATCCTGAATGTGGGACATTCTACAAGAAGACTGCTCTAGACAGTTTAAAAAGAAAAAAAAAAGAAATGTACTTATGTCCAAACAAAAAACAAAAAAATGAGAAATCTGAAAAGACAAGCCACAGGAGTAAGAAAGGATTTTCAAATTATTTATCTGACAAGGGTCTAGTATCCAGAACATATAGAGAACCCTTACCACTCAACAACTAAAAAAATAAATTTAAAAATGACAAATAATTTAAGTAGATATTTCTCCAAAGAAGATGAATGGCCAGGAAGCTCAACATCATTACTCACTAGAAAAATTAAATCAAAACCACAGCGAAATACCACTTCATACCCACTACAATCGCTATAATGGAAAAGACAGTATCAAGTGTTGCCAAGGACACAGTGAAATCGGAACGCTTCGTACATAGCCAGTGGGAATGTAACATGGCACAGCTACACTGGAAAACAGTCTGGCAGTTCCTCAAAAAGTTAAACACTGAGTTATCATACAACCCAGCAATTCCATTCATAAGTATATACCCAAAATAACTGAGAACATATAGTCACACAAAGACTTCTATGCAAATTTCAGAGCAGCACTATACATAATAGCCAGGAAGTGAAAGCAACCCAAATATCTATCAACAGATGGATTAAAAAATCTCACACATCCATGTATTGGAATATGATTCAGCCACAAAAAAGGATGAGGTGCGATTAATGCTACAACATGGAGCAACCTTGAAAACATTATGCTAAGTGAAATAAGCCAGACATAAAAAGCTACATACTATATGATTCCATTTACATGAAATATTCAGAATAGGCAAATCCATAGACAGTGGTTAGTGGTCACCAGGGGCTGGGGAGGAGGGTGGGAGGGTAATGAGAGGGTAAGGGGCTTTCTTCTGGGAGCGATAAAATATTCTGGAATGAGACAGTAGTGATGGTTGTACAACTTCGTGAATATAATAAAGAGCACTGAATTGTACACTTTGAAAGAGTAAATTTTATGGTATGTAAATTTTATCTCCAGTTGTTTTAGAAGATCGCAGCCAGTTGCTCACTATGTGACCTGGGGCAGGTATATCACCTGACCTCTCTGTGCCTCCACGTCCTCACCCATAAGATGTGGTAACAGTACTTGCTCATAGGGCTGCTGTGAAAGTCCACAAGATAACCCAACAGAAGTACTTCTCGTGTATTTGCCACATAGAAATGTGTTGACAGATGCCATTTATTATAATTTCCTTTTCCCAAAATGTGTCCTTATGATTATTTTCTTCTCTCTTAAAAAATAAAACTGAAGATACATTTTACTTGAATATTACTGATCCATCTTCAATTACTAGTAGCTAATAGCTCTTTTACATAAAAAGAATCCTAAAATATTTGATCTAAAATACAATAATCTTTTAGGAAAATATGATAACTTGCATATAATTGGTTTAGGAATTCAAATCCAACACCATCACTATGAACACCACTGTTACTAACAGCAACGTGGAGGAGAATGGGAGGAGGGGGCAGCGTGGCATTTACGGAATGCTTAACGCCCACTAAGTGGTTTACATCCACCACCAAGTGGCAGGTATGAATACGTAGCTATGAGTCCCCTGCAGTCCCGGGCCCTAAGAACACTCAGTCAACCCTGAGGGCACACACACCCTCCACACCCACACATGCACACGCTCACCCCACACACACACCCAGTGAGAAGCACTCTACTACCAGCATGTACTGGTATGAATGGGAGCACAGAAGAGTGAAGATCCAGTCTGACCGTGCAGAGCAGGAAGGCGTCACTGAGGATATGAGCCTTAAAAGCCACATGGGTATGTGGCACATGAGGGACCAAGAGAGAAGAGCATTCCTAGCAGAGGCAGTGGCATGAGAAGAGGCAAGGCTGCGTGGAAGTGCACAGTGCGCCAGGGAACTGCGCTTCTGGAAAATGGATGGCGTGAAGGAGGAGCGGGTAACAGGACCTGAGATGTGGCAGGCCCCCAATGTCCAGGTAAAGCATGGGGCTAAGTCTTAGAAAGTAGGGTACTACTAGGGGCTGTCTGAGCCAGCGAGTAGCACCATCAGGAACCTTCCCTTGTTCCTCTGCTCCTCACCAAAGCTCGTACCAGATGTCTTCATGACCAACGGCTCATACCAGATGTTTTCTTGAACACCAGCTGCAGTGCAGTGAGCATCTAACAAAATCTGAACACAAGTAAACACCAAGTCCTGCCTACAGACAAGGAAGATGGAAGGATGTTCCCTACAACTGAACAAGAGGGTGATCAAGATAGTCAATGCCAAGGCCATAAAGCAGACCAGAACTCCTGATACGAAGAATGTCAGGGAAAGAAAAACAGAGGTTTCAGGGGAGCACCATTCAACATTTTTAGCTTTAAAAAAGACTGTTCACAGTGCAAGAGGAAATTAAACGTGTTATCTGCCTTGTCCTACAGAACTTTCTAGGACGATGGAAATTTTCTGTATCTCTGTGTTCAATATGGCAGCCATCAGCCAAATGTGCCTACAGGCACTTAAAATGTGGCTAAGTGCAAATGAGGAACTGAATTTTAAATATGACTTCATTTCAATTAACCTAAATTTAAAAAGCCTCGTGTGGCTTGAGACCTCCACATTAGACAGCACCATTTTAGAACCTACCTTTTGTACTTAGTCTTTATGTATACTGTTTTTTGACAAGTGGAATAAAGGGAGTTTGGAATTTCTTCCCATGTTTTAATCATTCTATTACTTCTGAGTTATTCCAAATTGTTCTGAGGCCCTAAATATGTTTAGTCATAAAAGAGAGGTTTTCAATGCCATCTGTTAGATGACCCCCAAGATTCTTAGCATTCAGTCAATGAGATACCAGCAGTGCCCCCTCTACATGAATAAAACTGGGTTTCATTTGGAGGAGAATCGACCCATATTTCTCCTGTGTTAGCACAAATATCTTGGCATGTATCTCTGTGCACACCACAGAATGAGGTGGGGCCAGGATGTAGAACTGGAGGGCGTCCAAAGTCCCTTGAAACTCATGGTTTCAGATTCTGTACATCACTGAGTTGGTCTCAGCAAGCAGGTGCTTGCTGTTGTGACACATCTAACCGAGATACCAAAGCGCCTCTCCAAAGCCCTCTGGCTCACACTGTGGCACAGAGTCAGGCAAGGTGTCATCTTCCCCCAAATAAACCTAGATTGCTGGGAAAACAATTCAACAGGAGCTTCAAATCTTTTCGCTGTTCACACTTGGTTATGGGTTTAACATGCAGTCAGACCAGATTCCCCACCCAACCTCCCTGCAACAGACAAGTCTCTCCAAGCCACCCCAGACATGGCCTCCAAACATCCCCAAACAGGGTTCTCTGCACCTGAAGGGCCAGATTCCAGGGGGCAGGGTCACCAGCTGGGCCTCTCAACCACCCACATCTGGGCCCTCAACCAGGCTCATGGCCCTTGGGACAGAAGGCCCCACAGAGCATGCTCCCGGGGAGGGGGAGATGAGCCACCATGCACACAGCCCCTCTGCCAGGCCGCCTGGCACTCCTGCCCATGCCCCACTGAGCCCCAACTACACTCCTACACCTGTCATGGCATGAGATGTCATCACAAAAGCAGGCAAGGGAGTTAGGGACTAGGTCCTGGTGCCAGTGGTCATGGGGAAGCAGTATGAACGGGTGCAGCTTCTTACTGGGCATTAGCTTCCTCGTGGCTACAGGGAAGAGGAACACCCCCCACCTGCTCCTGGGGGTGCCCTCACCCCGCCTACCACAAAGCCTCACCTGAACTGGTATGCCAATTATCATTCCAGAGGATGGAATCAAAGTACTTGTGACTAGAGCCACTACCCAATTAAATATATATACAATCCCTGAAATTCAGCAGTTTTCACTGCTCATTCAAGACCTCCATAGAGTTGTAATGAATTTAAAATTCTGTATTAGGCAATCATATTCCTCCGTGAACAAATCTGTGTAAGATTGTATATTGAACTTTGTATTTTAACTTAGTTAACTAGCAAGGAGAAGGAGCCCTCACCACACACCAGTCTGATCTAACCACAGTGTCTTCAAACTCTTTACACAAGGATTCCCTGGGACCTACTGTCTTCCTACGTGAGCATGGGAGTCAGTGTTTGTTCTCAGGGGTACGGGGTCAAGTACAGGAGTCAGATAAGGCACCGGATCATACAAGGAGCCCAGAGAAAGGATTTCAAATATAATGAAATCGCTAACCACTTCAAATGCCTCAAATAGATCTACATTTCCTTCCTTAATGTTCCCATAGACAAAAAAAAAATGTTGCATTTTCCATGTTGTTAGATAGGTAAATCACCAGTAAAGATGTCCATTTGTTGCCTCAGTTTCCAATCTGGATTTAAACAAGAGCAGGACAAGGATAAGAAATGACAGAGAGGGAAGGGCTAGTAGCTGACTGGAAGATGCAACACAGTGGAGATCCCAGAAATGCTCAGAAATGGCCAGCCACTGTACCTTCATACGTGCCTTTTAAAGTTAAAACAATCTAAGCCCAGAAACTAGGCCTGTGGCCAAAGGCTGGTCTTACAGTCCATCCTCACAGAGAAGTAAGCTGCTCATGAAAATAAATGTCATACATGCGCACGTACAGAAAAAAGCCCAGGAAGACGGATCTCCAGATGGAGCCACGTGATCTCTATCTACACAGGAAAGCGTCTGGAAGGATGCACACCCAAACGGCATCAGAGATTAGGTCTAGGGCTGGGATTTGTAGTGATTTTTTTTTTCTTTCTTTAGAACGTCCCTGTCTTCTGAATGTTCTATACTGGGTATAGGGGATACCCATTAATTTTTAAACATGCCACTTCCACTATAGAAAAAGAAAAAGGAATTCACTGCTGCCAACATGTGAAGGCTAACCAGAGGATGTGTGTGGTGGGCATGGCAGTGCCCGTCAGAAAGCAGCAGCTGAGCCCAGAAAGGAAGCCATGAGCCCAAGTGGAGTGTGACCACTATGCCCCACCTCACCTCACCACTGTGTACTGGCTGGAAGTCCCTACTTTAGCATCATTATGAACACAAGTCACACACGTATCCTTTAGGGCTGAAAGGGGAGAAGGCACTAGTGCCCAGCTGGCGCTGGAGCCCAATCGTGAACTACTCACTGAGAACACAAGCCCCCCCCACAAGGAAATCTGCCTCGCACATCTGGATGAGAGAAGCCCAAGAAATAATGAAAATACAGTCAGTTCCCATCAAGTGTTGTCTTTCAAAATACTCTCCATCGGTCAGAATAGAAGCCAAAGAAACTAAATTCTTCAAAATCTAAAACGTCCTTAAATGTTTTCGATCATCCATGGTCTTCATTATCCCTCTGTTCCCACAGGTCAAAAGTAACTTCAAAATAGTATTATTCCTATGTTTCTCCAGCTCCCCATCCTTCCTGCCAATATTGACTTCAGCTGACTCTGAGTGACCCTGAGTTCTCTGATGCAGCCATTTGGAAATAATGGGGCCCCTCTGAAAACAGACATATAACCACAAATGGATTAAAAAGCATACTTGTCTCCCTTACAGAGTTTGTCAAAGCACGAAGGGTGGCAGAGATGCTGGACTTCCAAGCTGCAGTCTTACTAAAGATCAGCACAAGCCGCTAAGCCCCTAACTCCATAGAGTGCTTCATGTCAGCAACCGGCTTTTCCCTGCATGAACTGGCTTGAGCCAGATGACTTAGGAGACGGAAGCTGTCACCATTTCAAAAATGAGGACAGAACATCAGAAAGAATAAAAGTGACCTGAGCAATTAGGCTCAACCCATCAGCCAAGCAGGCATTTACACATAATGAATCTTCACACTGCACCCGACATTATTTCTGCTAAACCAAAAGGTTGTGAATTGAAACACGGACATACTCAATCAGAAGATGCTCATAATTCAAAGTTCATGGAGACCTGCCAAAACTGCTCACCTGTATAAGCCTACATCACAAAAAAATTGGTGCACAAGGCCAATGTTACTTTCAAGGAACTCACTGAAGACAGTTTTGGAATCAGAATCTATTTAAAAGACTAGAGAAGGAAGGGAGGAACAACCTAAGACAGGCACAGTCGCAGGGGGGCCATCAGGTGAGAAATTGGGGATCAACAGAGGTGAGGCTTAGAACCTCACCCCCCCTGTTTTGAGAGAAACCTTCTGCATCCGTGGATGTTTTATTGCCCTTGTCTAGCTTGGAGTAACACATAGCCTACAGGCACACACCTGATCATCTACATTTGCTCTCTTATAACACTAAACTATGTTTTCTACCTTTATCTTGCATCTACCTACCATTTCAGCATTTTATTAAAAATAATAATAATAATAAGGGAGAAATGTGGGATTCACATATAAATCAAGTATAAAAATCAAGCGAATATTCATATCTGACCTGATTATTTATAGTTCACAATGCGTGATCAAAACCAAAAGTTTCTATGATGACTGCCCTTGTACTGTTCACCATGTAAGAACTTATTCACTATGTAAGAATTTTTTCACCATGTAAGAACTTGTTCATTATGCTTCAGAAGATTGGAGACTGACGAAAATTAGGCTTGGGGTGGATTAATGATTGTGTATTGAGCATTGAGTCCCCTATACAGAATTTTGTTGTTAACAACCATTTGATCAATAAATATGAGAGATGCCCTCTCAAAAAAAAGACTAGAGAAGGATTCCCTAGCTTATATAAAAATTACAGCTGTCCTCCTATAGAGCAGTCTGCTCTGTATTACAGAACATGGAGTTCATGGCGCAGAACCATCATGTACCTTCTGATCAGCTCCTACCAATAAACTAGGATGGGAGATCTGGGTGGGGGGATATGTTAAGCGATGTGGACTCTTGTCTGAGTCCAACATTTAAAGTCAACCAACCTCGATTTTCTAATTTGTAGAAATGGAGATAATACTGCCAACCTTACAGCACCACTGAGAAGAGTAATGCAATCATGGGTGAGGGTCACCCACATTTAGGGTGTTAAATATCACCACTTCCATCAGCAGGCCCACTGCTTTCCCATCTTCAGGGCCTATCACAGCTCCCATGGTGCTGCTGTTCCCACCCCAGGAGTTCCCTAACACCATCTCCCAGATGAAAACAAAATACCCTCTCCTGTATTTCTGATACATTCCAAGTCATACACAAGTATTCTAATGAGCACAACACCTTAGATCTCTCCCTTAATACTTTCCCAATCAATGCAGTGCCCTACAGTGCTTTAATTTTTATGCTGCATTAAAAATAAGATGTTTTGATTTGTTGTTTGTTTCAGAGAAAGCAAGTGTTCCTGTCTTTCTAGCAGACCAGCCTCACCGTTTTGCAACCACGCTTCACATGCCAGAGGCCACAGGCAGAGCCTGCATGTCCCTGAGGAAAGGGGGATTCTCTGTTGTTTGGCAGTTTCTGTCCATCTGGAAGGAGAAGCTGCCCTAAAAGGAACCCTATCACTCATGGAGGGAAGAATATGCAGCCCTCCTACATGTATGAGGTGAGAGCAGGAAACCAAGAGATGTGAATTCACATCTCAGCCCTACAACCCTCCCGGCCTGGAGCTTCCTCAAGAATAAACCAGAGGGGATAGGACAGACAGCCACAGCTTTAGATTTCAAAGGCCAGTAGCTTTTTCAACCTGGGTATCAATTAGAAATTAATTGTTTAATCTGTGAATTCAAGAACTGACTGAAAATTAACTGGAAATCACTTAGCTTTTGAAAATAAAAATATTAAGAACAAGAAGCACCACACACTCATTAAAACAGCTCAAATTCAAAAGATTATCAACTACTGATACAACAGCATGGATAAAACTAGGCATTATGTTAAATGAAGGAATTCTGATGCAAAAAGCTATGTTATTCCATTCAATAACATCATAAAAAGCAGAACTATCGACAGAAAACAGGTCAGTGGTTGCCAAGTGCTCCCTGAGGTGGGGAAGGGGATCCACAACAGGGTAAAGAGGGAACTTTTGGGGATGATGGGATTATGACTGTGGAGGTGATTACAGGGCTGTCAACATTTGTCAAAACTCGAACTTGATACTTAAAAGGAGGTGAATTTTATGTAAATTGTACCTCACTCAATAAACCTGAATTTTTTTAAAAGGCAATTGATCAATCAATACCTTACCATCTCCTACAATTAAAAAATGTATTTTAACCTTCCAGAGGCAAAGCAATGTAATTTCTGAATAAAAAGCAGTCCTTTATTGAATAAGGCAGTCTTTGAATGGTTGAGTAATTCCCTCCTGGTTTTTCTCATTTCACTGCTAGATGGGAAAAGCTCACCAGGGTCTGACTGACACAGGCCTGGGTTTCGGATCCACGGGCCTCATCATCTGTAAAGCCGTTTGCAGGCTCTATGAGTATGGTTGTCAAACGATTCTCACTAAAGTGAGTTTGAATGATAGCACCATTCCAGCTGCCTGACATTTGTGCCAGGGTACATGTGATTTTAAAGAACATTTTTAAGAGGCGAAACACCAAGCAATTACAGGGAGAACATTCTCGACAATCTACTGGGAAGGGCTCTCACCTACTGAGAGAGAATGAGGAAAAACTCAGTGAGGAAAAGGAATAGCATAGACTTCTAATAACCAGGAAGCAAATTTAGCAACCACGCTACAATTCACTCGGTGTCAAGTTTATATGCACTTTAAGCCCACCTTCATTTTCATTACTAACTTCTGCCTTAGCAGCTCTAGGCTTCGTAATGCTTCTGCTGAGCAACAATTTAGAAATTATTACTCCCTAACTGATCAGGGCAGTCAAGCTATGATTGAGTGGTGGCAGCAATCTCACCTCCAGTTCTCAAGTAAGCAATGCTAAAAGCCCTACCTTCTAAATTACTATTTATTTTTATTATAATATTAACAGATTCATCTGTATTCTTAAAACTCCCCAGAGAATATGTCAATAAATCAAATCCTTCTATTTCTTAGTACCATTAGGATGCCTTTACCTTTCTTCGTCTCCCATGATTCATCAAACCACCAACGCACTTAAAACTGGCTTTCCTACCTTAATTCTTACACTCAAAGTAAATTCTAGATGAATCAGTGATTTAAACATGATAATTAAACTATAAATTCACTAGAAGAAAACACTGAAGGACGTTCTTATAATTTCCAGAGCCCATTCTAAACATGGTGTAAAACCCAAAGCCAAAAATGAAAATGTTCATAAGTCTGACTACAAAAATTAATTATGTTTTATATAACAAAAATGTATTCTAAATCAAATCACAAATGACCTAGTATGAGTAAATATCTATGGTACAAACAAGAGCCAAAGGACAAACACACTTGGTACACATACAACAAATTGCAAATCAAGGAGAAATAGATCAATTCAATTAAAAAAATAGATGAAGGATACAAATTGGCAGGTCACATTAAAGAAATACAAGTGGCCAATAAACATTAGGCCAATAAACAAATGCTCAGCTCTAGTCATTTCAGCATTGAAAATGAAAATATGGAGGATCCATTTCTTAGCCATGAGACTATCAAAAATTGAACATTTTAAGAGCCTTGGTTAGCGGGGGAACACACACCCTTTACACACAAAATTGACAGGAGTACAGATCAGGGCAACTTTTTTAGAATTTGGCAGTCAATCAGAATTTAAAAGACACATGATCTATGACCCAGCAATTCCACTGGTATAAATTCATATACCTAGAAGTACAAAAAGACATACGTACCAAGATGTCTATTATAGCATTACGTATTAACAACCAACCTAAAAGTCCATCAGGGAAGGACTTACATAAAGCACATCCATCCATTCCTTAGAACACCATCCAGCCATCCTAAAGAGTATGGTAGACCCATATGTCCAATAGGAAAGATCTCCAAAATACAGTAAGTGAAAAAAACAAAATAAAAAGCGATATGCATATGATGATCCCATTTGTGTAAAAAATATAGATACAGACACGGATATATACACATACATACTAACAAATGTCTAAATTTACTAGAATGACATACAAGAACACTTAAGAGCAATTATCTCTAATGTTGCACAATAGGGAGAGAGGTGTCTTTTTTATTTTATCCCCTTCTGTTGTATTTTATAAAAAGTAAAGAGATAGATGTAAAAAGAAAAAAATGGAGACTTCCCTGCTGAAGTGTTAATAAAATACTGATGAAGTGTCCAGGACTCCTACTATAACTCCTGGAAAATAAAGGAGGCCAGAGAGAAAATAAAGGAGACCAGTTCGGGAAGTACAGGCCTGCCTGCGGTTAACGCAGCTTCTGCCTGAGGCAAGTCAAGAGGGCATTGGTGTGAGTGCAACTGAAGGAAGCAAGCCAAGGAAGAGGTGTCTCTGGAAAGAAAAAAAAAAATTGAACAAAATCATTATGAAGAAATCATTTCAGGTTGTATTAAGAGGCAGAACAGAGAGGTAGCAAGACATTTCCCATGGCCCTGGGCACAACAGCAGGCTGGAAACGGAATCATCACAAGTTTCATCAGAAGGGTCTGTCAGATGCATGAACTATAGAAAAAGAAGGCAACTCAGTGAAGTGACTAAGTATGAACTAACGATTCAAAGGGTGGTCCTGGGAACATTAATTTTAACACATATTGCCCTGAATAAATGCATTTTGCGATTATTTCCCATATCCTTGTGGTGGGAAATCCTCAGAAAAAATCCATGAAAATGCCTCCCTATCTCCTGCACATCTGTTCCAAGATCTCACACTGAATCCTGAGAAAATAATTCATACATGGATGGCAAATTACCCCAGAACATTTTTACAGCCTTAGAATGCTAAAGCTCCTTGCAGAACACGTGAGTCGATTTGGGGTCTAGGTTTTGTTTCAGATCAGTGACAACAAGTAGTCTTCCTGAGCAGTAAATCTGACTACTCTGCCTCCACAATGAACTCACCCACTCAAGCTTCTCAACAGACCAATTAGCAGCTGCCTGAATTGACAAGGTGGAAAGCAACAGCGGTGTCCTTCCAGAATCAGTTGCAAAAAGGTGTCTACATGCCTCTTCATCGTACCTACAAGCAAGTCCTACCTACTACTTTTCTCTGGGCTTTCGATTTAAGTGCAGCAGGACAAGGATGAATTCCGTTACAGTGGATAACTTGAAAAATAACAGGAAAAACAGCTTCCCCAAAGAACCGGCTACCTGGGCTGAAGGGTGGCCATCCAAGTTATCCCAGTTCCGCCCAGCGTACCCGTGGTTACTTACCTTAGAACTCGTTTCCATGTGGTATTTGGCACAGGCTCGAAGCTGAGTCACCCAAAACTGTTTCTCTTTTGCATCAGCAGCTAAAATAGAGACAGAAATGCTTGCAGAGATTGTTCCAGAACACATCCAACCTATTTCTACACCCACCTAAGGGAAGGGGGAGCCCCCAGGAGTGAGGCAGGAGAAAGAAGGGAAAGACAAATGCAGACTGCAATATTCTCCAGAGGTGTGCTTATAGCAAAAAACAAATTACACTAAATCTCAACAGAATGTTCCCTCTTAAACCACATTAGAAATGTACTCTGAGATGTCTGTTGCAAGAACAATTTTGCCCATTTTTTTAACCTCCTTTGAATAAGGCATGTCTACTTCTTTAAAAAGGCAACAGGGAAGGGAAAGCATGATTCTTTTTTAAATGCCTCTACCACATGTGGCTAATATGAGGATCAAAGTATAGTTTTTCAGGGCCTTTTGTTATCTACCAGAGTTGTACTGTGGCGTTATTAGCATTTCTAAAATAAACATTCAGTTGAATTACCATTTTAATATGTGCTCTCAAGGATTCTATATTATGATTGGACAGAACAAGATACCAAATGCTGCCTTAGAGACCCTCAAATTTCCCCCAGACATTAAAATATAAATGCAGAGTCATACTCTGCCATCTATACTCCCTTCTCTCAAATACATAAAATTATTTTCTTAAAATATCATGGATACATAACAGGTTCTAATAAAATCTAAATCATCAATTTAACAGCATAATTAACTGCTGAAATATTTTCATGTATTAGCTGCATAAATGTTGACTATGCATAAAACAGAATGAGCCCCTGAATACTACTATTGATTACAAAAACGGGCCTACGTGTCATTGGTCAATAAAACCCAACTTCAGCTTGAATTTTCAGGTGAAGAAATATAGAGTGGTAGACCAGTGTAAGACCAGCTGAACTCTACTTCCAAAGACAACAGATTCTGCAAAATCTAGAGAAGTTTTTCCTCAGGAAACAAGAAGAATCGCCCGGCTATGGTGGTCTGATCCAAACGTTCAGCACCAAAAAACCATTCCGAGAAGCTGGGCCTCCCATGACATCAAGATGCAGCCCTGCGTGGGTGAGATGTGAGAGATGGGAAATGGGAAAACCAACACCCAGATCCTTGTGGAATGGGCCAAACACCAGCTGTAAATTTGCAGCAATGTATCCTGCTTTTACAGGAGTTGCTAAATTTGAGCTAAATTTAGCCCTGGTGATAATTTCATGCAGATAATGAAACTTTCAGATTTGCTATTAAAACTACCCTTAAAAAAAAAACCCTGGGTGTAATAATCCCTAAAACAATACCACCTCAAAGGCAAAATGAGACAACTCACTTGTCAACCTCACAGGGTTTTGCTTTTGTATGGCATTGTATCATTTTAGAAACCATGGCGGGAGGGGGCAGGGAGTACCATTAAGTTTTCACCTGCTACTGTTTCTGCACTAACAATTTATTAAACAATAAACAGCAAGGCGAAACCAAGGACCATATAAATCTGGCCAGCTAGAACAAGCATTGCATGAATCTCACCAGAGAACATGAATCTTGCCACGCTTCCTCAAAACTGAAAAACTTTCTTCAACAATAGGCATTTTTATTCCAGAGGTTTTCAGATTGTTTTATAGATTCTGAAATAGGACTTGTACATAGATCACAAAGAAACATGAGCTCATTCCATTTCTTGGTAGTAAAGTTAGAGGTAAAAGACTCAGAGAGGAGGAAGCGGGGCCCTTGATCTGGCTCTGCAGAGGCTGGCCTGCCACTGTCAGTTTCCCAGGGTCAAGAAGTTTCCCTTTGTCCTTAGCCCTTACCTGGGCGCAGCAAAATGTTACGTAAGAAGGAAGCGTTATCGACCACCTCCCAACACTTAATACATCCTACCTTTCCTTAGGCCCATGTGCACACACACATGCCCATCACACACACACACACGTGAGCATTTGGGTTTTTGTTTGCTTTTGTTGTTTTGTTATTTCATTGGAAGAAAGCTGGCAATGCAACCAGAATGTAACAGAATGCTGTTCAAGAATGATCCAACAATATGGTAGTAAGCTTGGCACTTCTGAAAATCTGAGCAATGGATGTGCCAGGAGGGGGCAGGACCCACAGTTCTGGCTAAATGCTGGACTTCCTGCAGGATCGTCCCCACGGACAAGGCTGCTGAGCAGACATAAGTCCTCAAGAAGCAGAGACGGGGAGAAGTGAACTGAACACCAACGCCAAGCAGCTTCCCACTAGGCTCTAATGCTACAACAGATGAACTAAAATGTAAGTGCAGGGGGGCCCTTTACTCAGAGATAGTTCTAGAAAAAGTCTGGTGGGGAAGACAGGACAACCCTGAAAAGGCTTTGTGGTCTGTACAGCACAGCCCCAAGTCTAAGGTCAAAGAAGATACATCCTGAGCTAACGTGAAAACTCTGCAGAAGTCCTCGGCTGGGCTGGCTGGGCTCGCACTCACCTAGCCTTTCTCCTTCATGGCCCGGTTCATGAAGATGAGCAATTTCTAACATCAGCTCTGTCCTGTCGTGCCCCAGGGGTACAAGAGGCAGTGTCTGTCACCACAGAGTGCTCAAACACAGCAAACGGTTCAAGGTGATTTTAAAAAGTTAAACAAGGGGACCTAGTATAGGGGAGAGCCTAGTAAACATAATGTTCTTCATGTAATTGTAGATTAATGATAACAAAAAAAAAAAAGAAAGAAAGAAAAGGGGGATTACTCCCTGATAGGATAAAACTGCAAATCACCGATTAATGCATGCTTTAAATATCCTTAATTTTGATCATTTAAAGGGTGTCAGATGGTCAGCTATGGAAGTACATTTTTCTGATAATATTCCTTTCTCTTAAAAAAAAAAAAAAGCAGTTCCTGTGTGGTGACCTCCAATGAGTTCTACACAATGGTATAAAGGGCATATCAAAGTGTGGGCAAAGGGTATGTTTGTGTTTATACAGAAGATCAAAGCCTAACTTGGCTACCCAGAAAACGAATTAAGATACGATATGAAGAAGAACTTCCAACATCAACATTCTCTGAAAGAGTCATTCCTGAAGATGATCATCAAAAAACTTCAACAAAGATCCTGGTACTGTTGCAGTTGTAGCTGCATTCATCCCACCGGTTCCTGGACTTGCCATTGGAATGAAGAAGGAGATATCTAAGCTGGCCTGTGCATACAGTAAAACAACAAATTTGACTGGATCTTTACTGTTGGAACTCAACCAAGAATTAGGAGAAGTGCAAGTTGCAGCACTCCAAAATCTTGCGACTATAGACTATCTACTGTTAAAAGAACATATGGGATGTGAACAGTTCCCAAGAATGTGTTGTTTTAATTTGTCTGATTTTTCTCAAAATATTCAAATTCAGTTAGACAATATCCATCATATCATTGATAAGTTTTCACAAATGCCTAGGGTGCCTAACTGGTTTTCTTGGTTTCACTGGATATGGCTGGTAATTGTAGGTCTGCTTTGGTTATGTAGCTGTATTCCTATTATGTTAATGTGTGCACGCAATTTAATTAGTAATTTAAAACCTATACACACTTATGTTACACTACAAGAAGATATGTCAAAGAAATAATCAATCTTCCCATGTTTTCTTCCACCTGCTACTTCTATAGCTTCTCTTCTTCCTTCATAATTACAACCCTTAAGTAGAATTTGTGCCTCATATCGAAATTACCGAGTATCATAATTCTTCCAAGTGGTAAAGATACCTCAAGACAAATGCTGGGCATAGAAGCCACAGGGCATAAATCTGCAAAGAAGTAAAAAGCTAACCATTTCAAACAATAAGGCTTCTCTCTCACTTACCAACTTAACATTTCCCTGTATGGCCCCGGAAGATGACTGGTTAGCCAGAGACGGGTAAGATTCCTCAAGGGAGGAACAACCTAAGACAGGCACAGTCGCAGGGGGGCCATCAGGTGAGAAATCGGGGATCAACAGAGGTGAGGCTTAGAACCTCACCCCCCCTGTTTTGAGAGAAATCTTCTGCATCCGTGGATATTTTGTTGCCCTTGTCTAGCTTGGATTAATACTTAGTCTACAGGCACACACCTGATCATCTACATTTGCCCTCTTACAGCACTAAACTATGTTTTCTACCTTTATCTTGCATCTACCTACCACTTCAGCATTTTATTAAAAATAAAAATAATATTATTATTAATAAGGGAGAAATGTGGGATTCACATATAAATCAAGTATAAAAATCAAACGAATAATCATAATTGACCTGATTGTTTATAGTTCATGATGCGTGATCAAAACCGAAAGTTTCTGTGATGACTGCCCTTGCACTGTTAACCATGTAAGAACTTATTCACTATGTAAGAACTTGTTCACCATGTAAAAACTTGTTCGTTATGCTTCAGAAGATTGGAGACTGACGAGAATTAGGCTTGGGGTTGATTAATGATTGTGCATTGAGTCCCCTACACAGAATTTTATTGTTGTTAACAACCATATGATCAATAAATATGAGAGATGCCCTCAAAAAAAAAACAAACAGTTAAACAAGAGCCATCACCACGGTAACTACAGGTGTAGCCAGTGAGGTTACAAAGTCTGAAAAGTCATGCAAGGAACATACCTCTCAGTTTATACATCTCTCCATTAGCAGAGTACACAACCAGCATGTGGGGAGCTTCGTCACTCAGAGACACGATGGCCCCGGATAAAGACAGGACTCCTCGGGGCTTCTGGTGTTTGCTTTGCTCATTCACAAAGTACTGCAGGATGCCAGCCTCAAAATCCAGTACAAAGTACCTGTGCAGAGAAACCACAGCATGTTACTTTTCTCCCCCAGCCCACTCTCACAGCAGAGAGGAAAGAAAAAGCCTTAAACTGACAGCAAGGCTCCAAATTCAGCACGTTGGAGACCAAAAGTCCCTCCTGGGCACCCCACACAAGTTACCCCTGAGTAGGGACAGAGCATTTGACTCTTAAATCAGGATGGAGCTTGTCAAGGGCCACCATGGGTAGCGACCAGGCACGTTCAGGATTTGATGCCATGCCACCACTCGCCTGGTGCTACAGTAAACTACAAGGATACTACAGTGAGCCAGCAGAGCAAACAGGAGAGCAGATGCACCGGGACACTTTGGTAACATGCTCCATGTGGCTTCACAGGCACAGCTGGAGTTCACCAAGCCTCTAAGTGAGGCCATTTACACCCAGATAGCAGCAAGCTGGGCCTAGAGCGTCCCGCCAGCAGCACAGGTGCTGGGAGGAGCCCGAGCTGCTGGGTCACATGCTGGGATGTTGGGAGCCACACAAAGACAACAAGATGGCCACAGTTCATGAGGTTCCTGCTTCACTTCCTGGAGATTAGCTGCGAGCCCGCGCGCGCCAACAAGGAAGCCCGCGCGCGCCAAGAGATACTCTTCTCCCCCTCCTTCCCCATTATCATATACCAATCAAAATGTAACTCGCTGCGCCTGCAGCCAATCCCCTGCTTACAAGTATCCTATGGTCCACTCTGCCCCTGAACACTGGTGTATATCTACCCCCGTCTTACAATAAAATTTGAAGGCTTGATCAGAATACTGTCTTGCCTTCGCTCTTCTCTCGCCCCCATTTTCTTTCAGGTCGGATCCCCCTCGTCCCCACAAATAACTAGGTCCCGCTGGACGGGACAAGTGGCGCCCAACGTGGGGCTCGAGGCGCGGATCCTTCGCAGGCGGACCCCCGAGTAAGATATCGTCTGGCCAGACCCCTTCTTGATGAAACAATAGGAGACGCCTTTCGCCGCTCACGGAGGTCGTCGTCCCTGGTGAGTACCGGCCGCCTTACAAGAAAATGGGAACTAAATTAAGTAAAGAAGCGGTCTTCATAAGAGACCTAAAAAGTTCACTTAGGGAGAGAGGAGTTCGAGTTAAAAAGAAAGACTTGGTAAAGTTTTTTATTTTTGTTGATGAAGTCTGTCCGTGGTTTATCATTAATGGCCCCGAAATTCATCCAAAAAAATGGCAGAAAGTAGGTAGAGATTTAAATGATTATCTTATCAAAAACGGCCCTGACTCTGTTCCTGTTTCAGTATTTTCCTATTGGGGTCTTATCAGAGATATTGTTGAAAATACTGACCCTGATAAACGTCAACTCTTGTCAGTGGCAGAATATTGCCTCCGCCCCCTATCTCGGGCGGCCTCAAAATCGTCTCTTTCGAGTGATCCCCCTGCCCCAAAATCAGCTAAATCCCCCTCCCCTAGCCCGACACCATCTTTGCTCGGTGCCCTCCATGAAACCCCTCCCAAATGTTGCATTTATCCGCCTCTCCCTCGAGATTCAGACTTTGTCGATACACAAAAGGTTTTTCCAGTCGTGACTAAGAGCCAAAATGGCGAACCTTTAGATCCGGGAGACGCGGCCGAACTAGAAGACGAGGCGGCCAGGTATCACAACCCAGATTGGCCCCTTGCCGCCCCGTCGCTTAACCCCCCTTCTTACACACCCCCAGTTTTGAAAAGAGCCTCTTACACTCCCTCTATTCAGCCTCCCAATGTTTGCGCCCCGGCCTTTTTGCCCCCGTCGGCCCCTCCGCTACCCCCTCCGGCTCCCGGTCCTGTTAGCCCCCCTACCAGCACTAAAGACCTAATAGCACAGATAGTAGAACAAAGAATAACTTGCC
Organism: Manis pentadactyla; assembly: GCF_030020395.1. Lineage (NCBI taxonomy): Eukaryota > Metazoa > Chordata > Mammalia > Pholidota > Manidae > Manis > Manis pentadactyla. The sequence continues at coordinate 37,009,060 of NC_080032.1, read as the reverse complement.
ATCTCCAAAAATTAGTTGTCTCCCAACCAGTTCGTCCCGCATTATATTCGCAAAGGGGCCTCTCTAAGAAACCGCTTACAGCCACAAAACCTAAAAAACAACCTAAAAAACTGCTCTTTCCTGTTCTTACCCGGGCCTCCGCCCGCTCTGGCCCCACCTCCACAACACATAGTCCGGAAGAGGGCGATCTTGAAAGCGACGGCGAAGACGCCCCTGCTGCTCAGGAAATAGAAAGTGAGGGAGAGGAGCAGGCTGAGCCAGAGCCGGCCGAGCCTGCTGATGGCCCTAGAGAATTTCACAAAATCCATTTCAAAAGCTTAAAAGAGCTGAACGCGGCCGTTAAAGCTTATGGCCCCAATGCCCCTTTTACCCTTTCTGTTCTTGATTCGCTGTCTCGAGGAGGACATTTACTCCCAGGTGAATGGCTGCGTATAGTCCAGGCTGTGCTTACCCGTGGTCAGTTTTTAACTTGGAAGGCAGATTTTGCTGACCGCTGTCAGACCATCGCTGCTGCCAATGTAAAAGACCCTCATTCCCCAACAGCGTCCTGGACTTTTGATAAGCTTACGGGACAGGGCAGATATATCTCTGAAACCAGGCAGCAGCGCCTTCCCCTTGGTCTTTTATCTCAAGTGAAAGATGCCGCTTTGGGCGCTTGGATATCACTCCCTGCTTCCGGGACTGCTAACACTCCTCTAACTAAGATCACTCAAAGCTCGCAAGAAGACTATAGCGAATTTGTTAGCAGACTGTTAGAGGCCGCCGAAAGGACCCTTGGTTCCGCGGCTGCCAATGATAAGATTGTAAAACAGCTAGCCTATGAAAACGCCAATTCGGCATGTCGAGCCGTCCTCCGCGGCAAGACTCGAGACAAAACTCTTGATGAAATGCTGAGAATGTGTAGAGATGTCGATCCTTTTACATCCAAAGTCCAAGCCCTTTTAGCTGTAGGTGCCGCTGTTCAAACTCCCCCGGCTTCTTATCCTCCTTCCTTCCCCAGGGGCGCACCGCCTATGCGTAACTGCTTTAAATGTGGACAGCCAGGCCATTTCGCTCGCCAATGCCCTACCACAGCTCCTCCTCCTAGAGTTGGGTCAGTCCCCGGTATTTGCCCTCGCTGCCATAAGGGGCGGCACTGGGCCAAAGAGTGCCGTAACAATCCAACAAATCCTTTTTACAGTACCACAAATCCTTTCACCCCCCCTTTTCAGGGAAACGGACTGAGGGGCCAGCCCCGGGCCCCCCAGCCAATTCCATTTCAGCCGGCCTCGGGGAACAGCCTAGCTGTAGCACTCCCGCCCTCTATCGGGCCACACCCGGGAGTGCAGGACTTGACCTCTGTGCCTCCTCCTCAACAATATTAACGCCTGAAGAGGGAATTACAATTATTTCCACAGGAATTTATGGCCCACCTCCCAAAGATACTTATTTTCTAATTTTAGGGCGAGCTTCCACCACAATAAACGGCCTTATTGTCCACCCTTCCTTAGTTGACAATGACTATACTGGAGAAATAAAAATTCTTGCTAGTGCCCCCCAGTGCCCTGTCAGCATTATGAAAGGTCAGCGCCTTGCGCAGGCGCTCCCCCTCCCTTTAAGTACATCTCACCCTGCTATTCATAAGCAGCGAGGCTCCTCTACCCCAGGTTCTTCAGACTTATATTGGATCCAAGCTATTACTAAAGAACGCCCCACTCTTAAACTTAAAATCCAAGGAAAAGTATTTGAAGGAATTTTAGATTCGGGGGCCGACTCTACGGTCATATCTCAGGCTTCATGGCCCTCCAGCTGGCCCTTACACGCTTCCTTGACCCATCTACAAGGAATTGGGCAGTCAAGAAACACCTTACAGAGCTCACAGTTATTAAACTGGGAAGATGAAGAAGGAAATACCGGATTCATTCAACCCTTCGTAGTTCCTGGGTTGCCGGTAAATCTTTGGGGAAGAGATATCCTTTCTCAAATGAAGGTCATCATGTGTAGCCCTAATGAAGTTGTAACACAGCAGATGCTTTCACAGGGTTACCTCCCTGGTCAGGGGTTGGGCAAACTAAAACAGGGAGATCCCAACCCGATACTGGCCACGCCTAAGATAGACCGCTCAGGTTTAGGGTTTGAAAAACATTTTTCGTAAGGGCCGTTGCTCCTCCTGCACTCCAGGCAGACAAGATTACTTGGAAAAGTGATGTTCCTGTCTGGATCGATCAATGGCCCCTTACCACTACAAAATTAAATGCAGCCATAGAGTTAGTGCAGGAACAGCTGGCTGCTGGACATATTGAACCTTCTACATCCCCTTGGAACACCCCAATCTTTGTAATCCAAAAGAAATCAGGCAAGTGGAGGCTCCTACAAGACCTCAGGGCGGTTAATAAGACTATGGTCTCTATGGGCGCATTACAACCGGGAATTCCCTCTCCAATAGCCATCCCTAAAGGGTATGTCAAATTAGTAATTGATCTAAAAGATTGCTTTTTCTCCATACCTTTGCATCCTGATGATTGCAAACGTTTTGCCTTTAGTATACCCATTACCAATTGTGTAGGGCCTTCTCCCCGGTTTCAGTGGAGAGTTCTCCCACAAGGAATGGCCAACAGCCCCACTCTTTGCCAAAAGTTTGTAGCCCAGACTATAGACCCCTTTAGGTTGCTCTTCCCCACTTTGTATATTATCCATTATATGGATGATATTCTTCTTGCCGGTCCTGACCAGCAACAGCTCTATGCGGCCAGTCAACAGCTAGTCACTGCCCTCCGAGATCGAGGACTACAAATTTCCCCAGAAAAAGTCCAGGTCCACCCCCCCCAACTATTTTTAGGCTTTGAATTATTTTCTAATAAAATCCTCACTCAAAAAATTCAGTTAAAGAGAAGCTCCTTAAACACTCTTAATGATTTTCAGCGTCTGCTAGGAGACATCAACTGGCTCAGGCCTTATTTAAAGCTGACCACCGGAGAGTTAAAGCCCTTGTTTGATGTCCTACGTGGAGACCCTGATCCTTCCTCCCCCCGCTCGCTTTCATCAGAAGCACAAAGGGCATTAACCATTGTAGAGCAGGCTATTTCTGAACAGACCATTAGCTACTTCTCTCCACATCTAAGTTTGTGGCTGCTCATTTTCCCTACCCCCTTCTCCCCTACAGGAGTCCTTTGGCAAAACCATCCACTATTTTGGGTTCATTTGCCAGCCTCCCCCCCTAGAGTCTTAGCTACCTATCCTCAATTAGTTGCTGCCCTTTTACGTTTAGGCCGAGAGGCAGCTCTCAAGTTGTTTGGGAGAGACCCTGAAGTTATAACCCTCCCATACAATACATCTCAATTACAATGGCTTATTCAACATGATGATGATTGGGCAATTAGCTGCACCTCCTTCCATGGGACAATAGATAATCATTACCCTGCAGACAGATTAGTCCAGTTCCTTCAAAAGACCCCGGTTGTCTTTCCCAAAAGGACTAAAACCACGCCAATTGCTGGGGCCGTAATGGTGTTCTCTGATGGGTCCTCCTCCGGTATAGCCGCTTTCAGTATTAATGGGCAAGTTACCCGAATACAGACAGACCTCTCTTCTGCACAACTTGTTGAACTAACTGCAATAATCAAAGTTTTTGAGCTTTTAATAGATGCCCCCTTTAACCTTTACACTGACAGTGCCTATGTAGCAACCTCTGTTCCCCTATTAGAGACAGTGCCTTACATACGTCCCTCTACAAATGCTTCCCCCCTATTCGCAAAATTGCAAAAATTAATTCTAAACCGCGATGCCCCTTTTTTCATCGGGCACATACGCGCTCACACTGGCCTTCCAGGGCCGCTTGCCAAAGGCAATGACAGAGTTGATCTGGCGACTCAATTAGTAGCCTCTGTCACGTCAGACTCACCCTTGGCTGCAGCCCAACGGGCTCATGAACTACATCATCTCAATGCTCACACTCTTAGACTCAAATTTTCAATCACCCGAGAACAGGCCCGCCAAATAGTTCGGCAATGTCAAGGATGTCTAACTCTCCTCCCAGAGCCTCATAACGGAATCAACCCCCGGGGGTTGGTTCCAGGAGAGATATGGCAAATGGATGTCACTCATTACCCTCCCTTTGGTAAATTAAAATATATCCATGTGTCTATTGACACATGTAGTGGTTTCCTATGTGCATCCTTGCAAACGGGAGAGGCAACTAAAAATGTTATTACCCATGTTCTCTCATGCCTGGCATATCTACCACCACCTAAAATCTTAAAAACTGACAATGGGCCTGGATACGCCAGCTCTAGCTTTAAACAATTCTGTGCGCAGTTAGGTATTAAGCACATAACAGGAATTCCCTATAATCCCCAAGGCCAAGGCATTGTTGAAAGAGCCCACTTAACCCTTAAAAACATGTTATTCAAACTTCAGTCGGGAGGAGAAGTACTCTATCCGAAAACAAGTAATGCAAAGACACTCCTAAATCATGCACTGTTTGTTCTTAATTTCCTTACTTATGACTCCGCGGGTAAAACCGCTGCTGATCGCCTTTGGCATCCCTCCACGGCAGATAATTATGCACAGGCTATGTGGAGAGATCCGATGACCAACACATGGCACGGGCCTGACCCTGTGCTCATATGGGGGAAAGGACATGCTTGTATATATGATGCCAAGGCACAAAATGCCCGATGGCTCCCAGATAGGCTCATTAAACTCCTAGACACAAATAGAGGCAAAAACAGTAATAATTCCAGTCCAGGGCATATTAACCCCTGAGAAGCCTTCCCTTTCTGTTTATTTTCAGGAGGCAAAAATGAAGATTTGTACACTATTGACCCTCGTCATGACCTTTCGCCCCGTTTGGACCCATCAGATTTTCAATTTCACCTGGACAGTCACCAGTGAAGCAGGAGACGTCGTTTTCAGTTCTTCTACCTTAGCAAGTTCCCCCCCATGGCCTGTTCTTGCCCCTGACCTCTGTGACTTGGCCGCTGGAGCTTCTGCGGCCTGGGGGACCCCAGACATTTACTTTCCTTTTTCCACCTCCCCTGAGACCTACCCTGAGGGACAATCTACCACCTCTCCTGGGTGTAACAACACCCCTAGGAGAACCTACCTCAGAGAAACAGAATTTTATGTTTGTCCGGGAGCTCATAGAGATCGAGCCCTTAACTATAAATGTGGATATAGAGACTCCTATTTCTGTGACTCCTGGGGGTGTGAGACTACAGGAGATGCTAGTTGGAAGCCTAGCTCCACCTGGGATTATATAACTGTAAGTAGGGCTTGGAATCCCAAGCCTAACTCAACTGTTACCCCAGAATGTCAAAGCACCCAATCCACAAGGGGGCGATGTACACCGCTCTCCATTACCTTTACTGACAAGGGAAAAAGGGCCCCTATTGATGGATGGCTCAGGGGACATGAATGGGGGCTAAGGCTTTATGTTTCAGGAAAAGACCCTGGGCTCACTTTTAAAATCAAATTAATTCGATCCATTCCAAACGCCAACAAGCACGTTGTCCTTGGCCCTATTGCCCCTAAGGCAAGAGACCCAAGACCTTCTAACCCTTCTCCCCTGTCTACTAGTACTGTTTTCCAGGCCTTGCTCCCCCCAGTTTTACCCTCTACAGGCGAAATCCTTAAAAGCCTGGCTAATGTGACTGCAGAATCCCTTAACTCCACTGGATATAGCGAGTGCTGGTTATGTTTCTCCCCCGTTCCCCCGTTTTACGAAGGGATAGCAGTTTTAGTAAACACCTCAGCAGACCTCATACTTACCAATGACTCCAGCAAGACTCGCTGGTCAGACCCCTCCCGTTTTTCAGAGACCTCTCCGGGTCTCACATTGACGCAGCTTTCGGGAATAGGCCTCTGTATACATAGCCCCCTCTTGCGTCTACCCCCTCAGCTAATACCCATTTGTAACAGCTCCTTCTCACCCCCGCTGTCCTATGAATTCCTTGTCGCGCCCAACGGTACTTATTTTGCTTGCTCCTTTGGCATAACGCCCTCTGTTAACCCGCGCTTGCTAATATCTAACAATGAATATTGTGTTTTAGTCATGCTCATGCCCAAGATTTCCATACATCCCACCGAAGACCTCCTTCCATATTACTCGGGCTCTACTCGCACTAAGCGTGAGCCAGTAACCGCCATTACCTTATCTGTGATATTAAGATTAAGAGCAGCTGGGGCTGGAACAGGCATTGCCTCCATAATTACTTCTAAACAACAATATTATGCTCTTAGTCAGGCTATTGATAAAGACATACAAAATCTGCAAGAAGGTTTAGACAGCCTGAAAGAATCTGTTGTCTCTCTCTCTGAGGTAGTGCTCCAAAATCGCCGAGGGTTAGACCTCCTTTTCCTGAAAGAAGGAGGCCTCTGCGCTGCTCTTAAAGAAGAATGTTGCTTCTATAAAGACAAAACAGGGTTAGTGCAAGATAGCATTGATAAAGTTAAGAAAAACCTAGAAGCCAGGCAAAAACAAAGAGAAAAGGATGAGGCCTGGTATAAAAACTGGACCTCTGCCACCCCTTGGTTAACTACTCTGATCCCCACCATCCTTGGACCCTTGGCAGGATTCTTCCTTTTAGTGTCTCTTGGCCCTTGGGCCTTAAGAAAACTGACAGTTTTTATTCGAGAGCAGGTTGACCAGCTTGTCAAGCCAGCGGTTGCTGTTCATTATCACAGACTTACAGCCTGTGATGAAGAGTCTTACACCGAGCCAACCAATGCTCCCGGTCTCCGGTTCTCAACTTTACAGGCGCCTCAACCATGGTACCATCGATTCTGGCACCGTACTTAATGTGGCCCATATGCTGGTCAGCCAGAACCAGACATACCCCTAACTATGAGGGTATGGGCATCGAGATGAGTGCGAGACAAAGTACCGCAAGGGAGGGTTCTTCCTAGAACCTCTCTGGTCCTCCCTGAGAATACGCCTGGCTTGCATAGAGGTTGGTATCCATATGTACATAAAGCCTTGATATATTAAGATCAATTTGGCTTTTAGCTCTGCCTCTCCTCCCTAAAAGATACCGAGAGCATTTGCGAAATGTTACCCTGCTGGAGGAGCCAGGCCTCTATTCCCTCACTCGATTAAGGCCCACCTTTCTGAAATAAATAGAAAGGGAGGAGATGTTGGGAGCCACACAAAGACAACAAGATGGCCACAGTTCATGAGGTTCCTGCTTCACTTCCTGGAGATTAGCTGCGAGCCCGCGCGCGCCAACAAGGAAGCCCGCGCGCGCCAAGAGATACTCTTCTCCCCCTCCTTCCCCATTATCATATACCAATCAAAATGTAACTCGCTGCGCCTGCAGCCAATCCCCTGCTTACAAGTATCCTATGGTCCACTCTGCCCCTGAACACTGGTGTATATCTACCCCCGTCTTACAATAAAATTTGAAGGCTTGATCAGAATACTGTCTTGCCTTCGCTCTTCTCTCGCCCCCATTTTCTTTCAGGTCGGATCCCCCTCGTCCCCACAAATAACTAGGTCCCGCTGGACGGGACACTGGGACCTGGAGGTGCACACACAACCACCCCAGACACCCCACTGGCCCTCCTGCGCGCCACTTCCACACAAAGAGGCAAGAGTCCCTCTGCTCTGGGAGGTGGTAATGCCACGGAACTCTACATCCAGGGTAAAGGTGAGCAACTGCAAGTCACCTACATCACCCAAACAGCTCTTGGCAGCCAGATATCTGGCCTGCTTACACTCTCAACTGATAATCTAGATGACTTCCCTTCGTAAGGATGGAAATGTCTTCTTCTGAGACTCAAATTCTTCCTGTCACCTAGAGTCCCAGCACAAACCCCTGCTGATTCTTCCACATTCTCCCTTTCTGTTCCAGCCACACTGGCTTTTTCTCTCCCCCTGCAGAGTCACGACATCACCTCCTACCACAGGACCTTTGCTCATGCTGCCCCTATCCCCCCAACCCCCATCTGGGGATCCCAGAGATTTTGATGGTCCACCAATTGCTACCAATCCACAACAGCATCTTCAAACTCTTCCTGCAACTTGGCTTTGCTTCAACACCCAACTGCATGATCAGTGAATTTGTCTCACTAAACAGACCAGATGTTTTCCAATGCTCATGGCACACGCAAGCTACATACTAGTCATAAATCAGCTACAGTGCAATTGTAGGGGCCAGAGCAGGATGCCCCAAGAGGTGCCACTGTGACTGGTAGATTATGTCAGAGTTGAAAACAAAACAAGGCCCACAAGAATCAGAAAGAAAGTTTGATCTCCCCCACCCTCCAACTGCATAAAAAGAATTTAGAGAGAAGAACTGTTCCAGGAGGAGAGCCATCTCCACAGACAACTATCAGGATGTGAACCAGGTATGGTACACAGGGAGGGATGGGGCTCAGTGTGTTAAAATCCCTCTCGGTGCCCCACTGTTTCTGTGTGACCCAGCGAACATTTGTTCATCAAGCTCTTCCACAGTCCTGTGAGTTGCTTCCCTTTTCCTTTGACATTGCAGACCTCCACCCACCTCTCCTTGGTTCAGGATGACATATGCACCTCACTCTCCCTGTCTTTGGAATCTATGCCTATGGGTTCCCTGTACATAAGTAATTAACTTTGTTTTTATTCTCCTGTTAAATGTCTCATTAAACTTGTTTCTTAAACCAGCTAAAAGAACCTAGAAGGGCAGAGGAAATTTCTTCCTCCCCAACATAACTGAGGGGGTAAAAAACAAAGCAGGTCCTTGATCATAGTTTGAGAAATACTTGCCTAGAATGCTGTTCCCCCTGCCTTGAATGCTGTTCCCTCCCCCTTCTTGCCATGTTAATGTCTCGGCCTTCAGGAACAATTCAAGTACCACCAAACTGAGAAAGTGTCTCCTGACGAGGTCCAGTATTCCTACCGGAAGCTCATACAGCACCCTGAAATCATCTTTCATGGCCCTGGTCCCTGTGGCAGTCTGGTTTGCAGATTATCTGTTTGCAGGATTATCCTGAGGTAAGAAGAGTAGTGTGGAATAGACAGCTAAACTGGGACAACCTCAACAGGATGCAGTCCCCAACCAGTATGAACCGGCTAGTTCCAACATGGAGGACAGTTTGTCCCTCACGTCACCCCAAAGCTCATTAGTCTACTAAAAATCATGCCTCTCAGCACCCTGACAGTTCTGAGACAGACCATCTAAGGACAAAAAGGTATCACCCTATTTCCCCAAAAATCACCTCCCTATTCCCAGAAAACCCCACCTATCCCAGTGAATATCCCACCCCTGCTTAAACTCCAGCTATAAGACCCCCCAGCCTGAGCCCTACCTGTGAGCTGCTCATCTCTGGAGCACGTCCGCACTCCCTCCTTGAGTGTGTACTTTCACTTTATTAAACTACTCTTTGCTTGCACCTGCTCGACCTGCTTGTGAATTCTTTATCTGTCACAGTCAGGTGAGTCCTCCCAGGTTGAGGTCTCACCTAGCATGCAGGGAGACCTCCCCAGACTGGATTTCCCTACAACAGTCTGATTCGATGTCTAGTTTCTCCACTAGACTCTACACGCCTAGAAGGTCGAACTGTCTTTCCCCCAGTGCCCAGCACAGTGCCTGATACTTTACTGATACTCAGTTACATCTATTTAATGAATTAATAAAGGGAAAAAAGTATCAAATTCCAGTTTCCAATCTGTGTACCTAAGCACCTGGGTCATTACTGTGAGCTCAGAGAGGCACTGCAAAATATTTATGTTTTTGAGGGATACACAGCAATACTCAACAGAGGTCAGATACCATGCACTCTAACTCAGGTCGTTCTCAGTTCCAGTAGTAGATTGCACTACGTTCTTTTCAATGATGTAATATCTTTGCAAAGTCAGGTTTTTGGCAGGTACTGGGAGAAAAAGCAAATAGCAACATGTAACAGGAAAGAAGAGCAGAGATGCCCAGGATGATTCTGAGGCTTGAGAAGCTATGCAGTGCCCACAGAAACACGCATCCCATCAATAAGTAATGGGGGCTATTTAACAAAGAAATAAAAATATATTTCTTTCCACTTACATGTACTACTTTTGGAAATGGCTGCTGAGCCTGTTAGGACAGAAATATATGTATGAAGTTGTTTGGAGCTAACCACTTAATAAATGAAACTGTAGGGTGAGTTTTTTTTTTTCTTAACTGATAAGCACCATGACCCAAGAAAAGTTTACAAGCCTCTGGCCTAGTTCATTCTCACAGGCACTTAACACATGCACATTACCATCCATGTTTTACAGACACTGTGAGACTCAAAGAAACTCAGAATCCAAGCTCCACCCTTGGCTCACTCCACAAATCACAAACCCTCCTTGAGTCTCACACAAGACCTCCCCTGTCACTTCCTCCTGTCACCTCTTCTCTCCCTACCTGGGTACTTTATTCTGCAAACCTTGTTACTCCAACAGAGCTAACAGGGCTGGAAGCTCTTGTCCTGGCTGCAGGGGTCCCCACTCATCTCCCTCCCATAAAGCAAGGTGCGGCTGGCACCTTAGCAGCTGCCTACCCTGGTCTCCATCCTCCAAAACTCAATTCCTCTAAGAAATTGTCCATTCTTAATTATTTTTAATGTTCCACTTGACCTGGCAAGGCTATTGATCTTTTTTTATCCCTCTCCTTCCCTCCTATCTCTTGAGACACATAATAAAGATAATATTCTAGTCCTCAGGATTAACATGGGTAAATCAAGACAACAACAAACGTTATCATAGACCAGGACTATTCAAAGTGGGGTCCCCACCCAGCAGAATCAACATCCCATGAGCTTATTTGAAATGTAAATTCTTGGACCCCACCCAAGACCTGCTGAATCAGAAACACCAGGGAGGAGCCCAGGAAGCTGTGTTTCAACAAGCTTCCAGGTGATTCTGAAGCATATGAAGTTTTGGGAAGCTCTGGCCTCAATAGCAGCTCATCACCAAATCCCCTTCCTCCTCTTCCAGGAGACACAGCCGGATTATATTCCCCAGGTTCCCCTGCAGCTTGGTGTAGCCACTGGAGCTTTAAACCAACAGAATGGGAGCAAAGAAATGCGGGCCTGGCCCATGAACCACACACACATGCAGGGGCTGAAATGGAGATAACCTGAGGGCAACATAGGGACCCCACAGTGGGCATGGCAAAGACAAGAGCAAGGAGCCTGGGTCCTGGAACCACCACCTGGAAGAGAGTCACCTGCTGGGAACAGCCCCGTCAGACTGCTCCATGAACAAGAAGGCAAATTCCATTTAATCAGGTGGCTAAGATCACGATCTGTTACAGCAGGCAGCTTTACAAATTCCCCCCAAAAAATTCACACTTTGATTTTCACGTCCTTCTGCTTGAAATTTGCTCCTATGCCTTTAGGTGGAGAAAAGACAAACTCCTTCAACAAGAAAAGAACAGTAATTTCTGAGTTGCCAGTGGTCAAATTATTTAAGTGCTGACTCTGCCTTCTCTTTAGGAGTAACAGTTTTGAACCTGACCTATATTTAATGTCACTGTGACTTACAGCTATGCAAACACGGCTCCTGGCAAGTTAGACCATTAACAGCAGTAACCCTTACAAGCCTAGCAAAGGCAATAGCCCCAACTACATCTCCCCAGCCTCCTACACCAGAGCACAGCGTCCCCCATGGATGAGCAGCCACTTTACCGGGGGATGAGGGGAGAGTAGAAAAGGAGGGGGTAATCTGAGCAGGCTTCAAGGAGAAGACATATGCCATTGGTGGGAAAGGACAAAGGGCGACCGTCTTCCTCACTGCTCCTCCCAGCACTGGTTAGGCACCTGTCAGCCCTCCTCTCCCCTAGAGGCAGTTCACCCAGTGCATCCTGTCCGAACACCTAACCATGTATTTACAAAGGATATTTTATTCAGAAGCTGGCACAGAGAAAGAAACTGAACGCCGCTGTTGTTTTCCAGCCAGGATGACAGAGTAACCCTTCAGTGTCACATGATGCAGGATATGGGGACACGTTAATCATTTTTCATACTACCTATTTCAAACACATCTTAATTCTAACCTCCTGCCTCAGATGGTAAAACAAACACTGTCACTGCTTCCTAAAATAGTTTAAATGCAAATACATAGGTTTGAATCATGTGCCCTAAGGAAGGTCATCAGTAATTTACTACTTTTCTAAAGACAGTTAAAAAGTCTATCATACTTGGAGAAAATATGATTAAAAATTGCAACAGACTAAACAAAGTGTTCTTGCTGGACAGACTTTGAAAGTTAAGTGAGCCTGTGTTTTATACAGCTAAGAGCTGTCCAGAAGGCATTAAGAAGAGCAGTTCCTGTTGGTCACATCCCCTGGGAGGAAAGAAATTGAATCTAGTTTCCTGCAGTCAGGGCTCTGTCAGGGACTGCTGTTTGGACCTGGCAGCTATATCTGAAAGTCACAGCTTTCATTCTAAATAGGTAAATTAACTGTATTTCTGGATTAAGGTTCATAAAACCAAGTGAATTGCTAGATAAAATCCTGCAACATTCTTAGGCCTTTCCTTCTGGAGAAATGAGTAAGAAAAACCTAATTCCTAGCTTGTTCCTTTTAAATTAGCATCTTTGAGCTTTAGTACCCAACTGACGGCAGAACTTGACTATAAACAGACAGACCATATTTTATTTGCTATGTTAACAAGCCAAAGAAAGTAACTAGGGAGACAAAGGAGAGAATAAGAGGGGACTCAAATACCCCATGAAGAGAACCATCTTAATTCTTCTCAGGCCAGCTTCTTGGTGGCAGCCCCACCCCCAGTTCCAAAGCTGGGAACCACGGTAGGTGTGGGTAAAACTAAAAATTCAGTATTTCCAGAATCTCTCGCCTGGCCTTAGTTCATCTCCATATCAGTAGGTGTTTCCAAGAGGTGGAGAGAAATAGTCATCTCCATATCAATAGGTAATTAGAAAGGCAAGCGAGGGCATATCTGGACCTTAGAGGTTAGGTGGGGTCCCTTTTCTCTGCATCCAGGTCATGAGAGACACGCAAGTGAGCAGAAGCAGACAACTGCTTGTAGGCAATAAACGGCTTTCTCCCACTTCATTTCTCCCTTTCACTGATAACAGTTTCAAAGGTATTTTGCCCCGGGATTTTCTCCTGGAGTTACACGTGGCAAGTGGCAGGCCCCTGGCTCAAAAGAGCTGAGGACAAGCCACTGCCTGCCACTGTCCTTCAGACAAACCCCACTGTGTTAGAAAGGACATGAGCGCACACGTGCCAATACCCACACTCACAAATGTTCGCACACATGCTCTCACACACACAAACCTGCACATCCTACTCACATACTTACAGCCACACTTCTGAACTGAGGCCTTCACACGCCATACACCTTCCCTACTCACATGAGGGCACATACTCGCAGGTATGCACACTCACCTGCACATGCTCTGGCTCACCCACTTGCACTCACACATGCACACACACCCACACACAGCAGCGACCCTTACCTGCCAGTGCTTTCCATTCTCACATCTCTGAGGGGCATTTGTCTATACCTGCAGCCTGTTAATCCCCCCATCTGCCTGACAGGTTCACTAAGACCCAATGTCAGGATCTCAAGTTGAACACAATACATCTCCCCTTTGGGAACAGGGAGGTCCAGGGCCTAGGAGCGTACCACAGCCCCAGTCATGCTCCAGCCAGGTGCAGTAACCTGAGGCCAAGGCGGACAGGCAGCCAGTGCTGCCCACGGGCAGCAGGTACCACCAGCCTACAGGAGAGCTGCAAATAGAAAAAACACAGCAAGGAAAATCTTCCTTGCGACGGGAACTTTGCTAGACAGGCTGGTCCTGACAAAAAGCTAAATCATTTTATCGAAATTTAAAACTGAGAATTAAAACGACACAAGCAAAAGGCCTATGAGAGGAGGCTACCGCCCAGCCCTCTCCTTGGTGATGGAGCACCACACCTTCGTACTCTATATGCACATTACCGTTATTCTCAAGAGGGTGTCAAGACTCCTCCCGGGAGGCGCAGCCCCTCACCTCCACAACAGACATGAGGACCAGAGCCCCCAAGACCCCAGGCTCCCAGGCCCACCAGCCCCACAGGAAAGGGGGCGAGGGCCAAGCTGCCGGCGGACAGCAGGAGCCCAGGCGCCCCTCCGGCTGGGGTCTGCCACACCTTCCTCGGGCACCATCGCCTGAGAGGCACCTGCCCCTGGCCTGTGCTCCAGCTCCCACAACCCTCCTGCCCCAAGCGGTGACAACAGCGACCTTGCCCTTAAGCTTAAGCCCCTTCTCTGGGTTGGATGATTTACTGCCTGACTCTTCGAGGATCCCAGTCCACACCCCACGCACACACCAGAATGGCAGAGGCAGAGCCCCTCTCCACCTCAGGCGCGCCCCTGCCCCACGGCCCCAGCCGCTGTGCTTGGCTGGCATGGGCCCAGAGCTGCAAGGAGTGGGGCCCCCCAGTGCCCTGCACGCTGGGTTGAGGTTTCTGCCGCCTTCCTCCCCTCTTCTGTCCACACCACTCCACATATCACCATTTCTGACTTTTAGAATCACATTTCTAAAATTCCCATCTATTACTCACGGGAAACAAAAACTCAGGGAAAATCAGCCATGTGAGGCATATTCAGAATGTGAAAGGGGAGGGGAAATACCAAATTGGGGATGTATTTCCCTAAGTTTCCCTTGAGTCTTCAAAATTAACATCATCTCCTCATAATTTATGGAGCCCTTCTCATCTTTGGGGAATGACATACTCAAGTTCTCCAAAAAGCTTCCTCCTTGGAGCTGACTATCCACACAGGAGGGGATGGGGGAGGAGTGTGTGTGCATCTCCGGGTGTGCTTCGTGACGCCTGATCCCTGAGGCCCCCTCACCCAGGAGAGATACCCAAAACCTTAGAGCTGTGGCTTGGGAGAGAAGGATAGACCTCCCAGAGCTTTTCCCACGATGACCCAACTTCCTGGAGAGGAAGACGCTGGACCCCAGCGCCAAAATCTCACACCAGGTTCCAAGGCCCAACACCTGCAGGCAAGCACGAGCCTAGCCAAGCCTCGAAGCCTGGAATCCTCTGAATGATGGTAACTTAATAATGGCTGCAGAAAAGCCATGGCTTTCGTACATCTCTCAAATACCTACTAGTCAATGGGTGACCAGGTAGCCCCATCGCCGCCACCCCTTCCCCTAAAGCGCCAAGACATAGAGATCCCAACACGTTCCAGGAGATGCTAAGCCATCAGAGAGGCCCTAAGGCTCATCGCCAACCAAAGGAAAAATACAGTCTTACATGAGAATGACACAAGAACTCAATCATTATTAATCATTCAGGCATGCAATACAACAAAAATATTTAATAAATGGCCTGTCTCTGGCAGACCCATTATGCTAGCCTTCAGATAGAAACTGAACCATTAATGAAAACAATTGCTAATATTTATAGTGTCCTATGATGCACACATTAACTCACTTGTACCTCTCAGCAATCCTAGGAAGCAGAGTGATCATAACCTCTTCCTACAGATGAAAAACGTCAATTGAAGAAAAGCTAATAACTTGCTCAAGATCTCACACAAAGGAAATGATGGAACTAGACTATAATCCGGGCAATCTAGCTTTTTATGGCCCAGGGCTCTAAACCAATAAGATATTGGTATTGATTAAAACGCAGTTTGCACTACAAAGATGCAAAAATAGAGGGTAAAAAAAACATAAAGCACTGATAGAAATATAAGAAAATAAAATACATCAGATTGGGTGATCTGAGGATCCTCCTTATTGCCTAGAATTGGACAGATATGCAGAAAACAAAAATACCTAGATTCAAAACTTAATCACAAATTTTAAATTTTATCAATTATATATATATATACACACCCCAGTGAAAACTGATTTTTAGATGTTTATTGAACATTTTTCAAAAATTGGCTTAAAAAAAATCCAAAAGAAGAAATTTCATAGGTCACATTTCTTAACTATACTTCACAGGAAAATAAATGTTTGGTATGTTAAAATAAACTAATAGTATTAGTTTTGTTTTGTTTTGTTCTGTTTTTTTGCTTTTCCTTTTTTTTTCTGATTCTTTAATAGTGTTAGTTTTAATAGTATATTTTATATATAATCATGTCATATTATATATTATGTTATAATATTAGCAGTATTAAGAGAAATTATGGGTGAATATATTTAAACTGTCAAGGTAGGAAATGCACGACAGGAGAGGTGAAACCATAAAAAAAGTACTGATATGTATTTCCAAATAAATAAAATCATCTCTAAAGTAAAAAATAGTCTACACATGAAATAAAAAGACAACCAATAAAGCATAGTTTTAAAAAAATACTGAAATGTCTTGCCTTCTAAAAAGAATGTTTCTTACAGTCTGGGTCAGCTACTTCCTGCTTCTGAATCAGTTGAGCAGCTTGTTAAAAATGTGGACTCCCGATTCCCAGCCCACACCTAGAGAACCAAAATCTTTGTGGATGAGGTCAGGCTATCAGGAATGTGAATTTTATGGTTTCCTTCAATGAAACTCAGAAGCAGGGTAAAACCTTACAGTGTTATTCACCCTGTTTTTCTTCTCATTTGTCAAGCTTCTCCCCCCATTCATTCTGCAAACATCTGAGCACCATGTGCTCCTAGAGCCAAACGGCATATATTGCTTAAGCATGAGCCAGCCTCAGTGTGTCTTATCTGAGCCACGGCCCTGCTCCTAAATCACAACAGCCCAGGCTGTGCATTTCTTGGAACTGTTACTTAGGGAGCATTTTTTAGAAAGATTTAAAGATAAGTTACACAATCCCCTTGCACTGAGTTCCTGCATAATGTGATCAGCTCATGTCACTCAGGCACTCACTTGTGCAGAGGGGCCCCGGGGCCAGGCTGAAGGAAGCACCTGCAGATTAAGAGCCACCAGCCCAACAGGCTGCTATCCCAGGCACCATCTCACAAAGCAGCACCAGAAGTCTACTTAACTTTTAAGACAAGATTTGATGCACTGTGCTGGGATTTGATCTACGATGAGATTCAATCTGCTTTTAAGGACTAGATGATTTAATACCAAAAGCGAGAAATGAGGCCTAACAAGGATTAACACAGGCTTTCAGAATATTGCCTCGTCACCTCTCAGCTCCTATTAACTCTAGAATTTCCACTGCCTTGAGGTGAGAACTTTATACCATTTTAAGTAAATAGTAAAATATCAAAATATTAATACAACTCACATTTTCATTCTTGCCATGGACAATGCCAGGAACTTACATGGGAATCCTTGAGATGGGCTGAGCGTCGATTCAAGTCCCTGTTTTGTATTACAAGTTTGAATATACACATCAAATCACATAGGAAAAGATGCTGGCACTCGCTAAAGCCCTGGGGTGAAGATGGGTGGGCATCCCCAGCTTAGCACTCACAAGATGAAGAGCAATGGGAAGCTGGCCTGGGGAGACTCGGGCAGGCAATTAGGATCATAAGCAGACTCCCAAGCTCAGCTTTTCCCCTAAATATCCAACTCAGTCAGGCTCTAAACTCCACTGTCCCTGATCAAAGTGTCCTTTATTTCCGTAGAGTGACACAGCATAGAGAAAAGAGGTGTGATTTGGAAGTGAGAAGCCTACGGACAAGATCCATGGTTTTCAAACTTGAGCTACATCAAAATCACCTGCTTCCTGGGCCCCTCCCCATGAGTTTCTGCTTCAGGAAAAGTGGAGCACAAGAACTGGAATTTTTAACATGTTCCCAGGTGATGACCACACTTTAAAAACCACTGGTTATCACGCTGGTGACAAGGTACCATATCCACTCTGAGCTTTGACGCCCACGTCTGCAAAAGCGGAAAGCTGGCTAATTCTCTCATGCAAACCGTTCTGCCACTGCTGTGCCTAAAAGTCCACCTGGTTATAAAATGAGAACTTAGAAAAGAAGCATCACATTTCTAACTGCAGACTGTAAATGGATCTGAAGCTTATGGTGCACTGTATCAGCAGTTTAGTTAATCGACTACAATGTCAACAAGACAGAACACTTAAAAACAAGAGCCCTCATTGGTTCTGTTTTGGAAGTGTCATGGAACTATTACTGGCAAAGACTCACACCCAGTTCTTAGTGTGGCCAGCTGTACACAAGCTCTTTGCTATGGATAATCATTGTGGATACATTTATCATCTTATGGTTAAAAGAGAATATTTATATACGAGCCCAACTTTTTGAAGAAATTAGTTAAGAAATTCTTTTTTTCTTTTTTTAACTGATTACCTACAATGTGCTAGGCATTGTGCACTAAGAGCTAAGGATACTCTTGGTGGAGGGGGAAGATAAGGTCCCTGCCCTGGTGGGGCAAAGGGGAGAAATGGCAGTACAAGACAATAAAATATTCACTAAAATAAATGTAGAACTATAGCTGTGGTATCTTATGGTAGAAGAGAGTAGAATATAACATAGGCAGGAAGTTCCCAAAGGCAAAATATCCATAAACTGGTGAATCAACAAGGTGTGATCTACCCATACAATGGAAAACCATCTAGCAATAAACAAAACAAAATATTGGCTCATGCTACAACATAAGTAAACCTCAAAAATATTATGCTCAGAAACCAGATACAAAAGTTTCCAGAGGTCAGAGGGGCGGAAGATGGCGGCGTGAGTAGAGCAGCGGAAATCTCCTCCCAAAACAACATATATCTATGAAAATATAACAAAGACAACCCTTCCTAGAATAAAGACCAGAGGACACAGGACAATATCCAGACCACATCCGCACCTGAGAGAACCCAGCGCCTCGCGAAGGGGGTAAGATACAAGCCCCGGCCCGGCGGGAGCCGAGCGCCCCTCCCCCCAGCTCCCGGCGGGAGAAGAGCAGGCAGAGCGGAAGGGAGATGGAGCCCAGGACTGCCGAACACCCAGCCCCAGCCATCCGGGCCAGAGAGCAGGGCGCTCGATACTGGGAAAACAGGGCAGCAAGAACAGTGAGCGGGCACTGGAGGCCGGGTGTCGGAGGACATAAGAAAAGTGCGCGACCATTTTTTTTTTTTGCTTTTTTGCTGTTTTGTTTTGGTGAGCGCTTTTTGGAAGTCTTAAAGCGATAGGGACCCTAATACTAGGGAAACAGGGCAGAAAGACCGGTGAGCAGAGGCCTGAGGCTGGCACCGGAGAATAAAGAAAAACGAACGACCACCATTTTTTTTTAATTTAAAAATTTTTTTTTTTTTTTTTTTGGTGGTTGTTGTTTTGTTTTGGCGGGTGCTTTTTGGAAGACTTAAAGGGGCAGGGCGGGTCAATTAATCCAGAGGTAGGGAATCCGGGGATCTCTGGGCACCCTAACCCCTGGGCTGCAGGGAGCAGGGAGGCCCCTTACGGAGATAAATAGCCTCCCAGCCGCTCCTACTCCAACGCGACTCCACCATTTTGGAGTAGCTGCCCGAGCCAGGCCACGCCCACAGCAACAGCGGAGATTAACTCCATAGCAGCCGGGCAGGAAGCAGAAGCCCTGTCTGCCCGCAGCTGTGCAGCACAAGCCACTAGAGGCCGCTGTTCTCCCAGGAGAGGAGGGCCACAAACCAACAAGAAAGGAAGTCCTTCCAGCCGTCACTCGTCCCAGTTCTGCAGACTATTCCTATCACCATGAAAAGGCAAAGCTACAGGCAGACAAAGATCACAGAGACAACACCAGAGAAGGAGACAGACCTAACCAGTCTTCCTGACAAAGAATTCAAAATAAGAATCATAAACATGCTGACAGAGATGCAGAGAAATACGCAAGAGAAATGGGAGGAAGTCCGGAAGGAGATCACAGATGCCAGAAAGGAGATCGCAGAAATGAAACAAACTCTGGAAGGGTTTATAAGCAGAATGGATAGGATGCAAGAGGCCATTGATGGAATTGAAATCAGAGAACAGGAACGCATGGAAGCTGACATAGAGAGAGACAAAAGGATCTCCAGGAATGAAACAATATTAAGAGAACTGTGTGACCAATCTAAGAGGAGCAATATCCGTATTATAGGGGTCCCAGAAGAAGAAGAGAGAGGCAAAGAGATGGAAAGTATCTTAGAAGAAATAATTGCTGAAAACTTCCCCACACTGGGGGAGGAAGTAATCAAACAGACCACGGAAATACACAGAACCCCCAACAGAAAGGATCCAAGAAGGGCAACACCAAGACACATAATAATTAAAATGGCAAAGATCAAGGACAAGGAAAGAGTGTTAAAGGCAGCTAGAGAGAAAAAGGTCACCTATAAAGGGAAACCCATCAGGCTAACGTCAGATTTCTCAACAGAAACCCTACAGGCCAGAAGAGAATGGCATGATATATTTAATACAATGAAACAGAAGGGCCTTGAACCAAGGATACTGTATCCAGCACGACTATCATTCAAATATGACGGTGGGATTAAACAATTCCCAGACAAACAAAAGCTGAGGGAATTTGCTTTCCACAAACCACCTCTACAGAACATCTTACAGGGACTGCTCTAGATGGGAGCACTCCTAGAAAGAGCACAGCACAAAACACCCAACATATGAAGAATCGAGGAGGAGGAACAAGAAGGGAGAGAAGAAAAGAATCTCCAGACAGTGTATATAACAGCTCAATAAGCGAGCTAAGTTAGGCAGTAAGATACTAAAGAGGCTAACCTTGAACCTTTGGTAACCACGAATTTAAAGCCTGCAATGGCAATAAGTACATATCTTTCAATAGTCACCCTAAATGTTAATGGGTTGAATGCACCAATCAAAAGACACAGAGTAACAGAATGGATAAAAAAGCAAGACCCATCTATATGCTGCTTACAAGAAACTCACCTCAAACCCAAAGACATGTACAGACTAAAAGTCAAGGGATGGAAAAACATATTTCAAGCAAACAACAGTGAGAAGAAAGCAGGGGTTGCAGTACTAATATCAGACAAAACAGACTTCAAAACAAAGAAAGTAACAAGAGATAAAGAAGGACACTACCTAATGATAAAGGGCTCAGTCAAACAAGAGGATATAACCATTCTAAATATATATGCACCCAACACAGGAGCACCAGCATATGTGAAACAAATACTAACAGAACTAAAGGGGGATATAGACTGCAATGCATTCATTCTAGGAGACTTCAACACACCACTCACCCCAAAGGATAGATCCACTGAGCAGAAAATAAGTAAGGACACGGAAGCACTGAACAACACAGTAGAGCAGATGGACCTAATAGACATCTATAGAACTCTACATCCAAAAGCAGCGAGATATACATTCTTCTCAAGTGCACATGGAACATTCTCCAGAATAGACCACATACTAGGCCACAAAAAGAGCCTCAGAAAATTCCAAAAGATTGAAATCCTACCAACCAACTTTTCAGACCACAAAGGCATAAAACTAGAAATAAACTGTACAAAGAAAGCAAAGAGGCTCACAAACACATGGAGGCTTAACAACACGCTCCTAAATAATCAATGGATCAATGACCAAATCAAAATGGAGATCCAGCAACATATGGAAACAAATGACAACAACAACACTAAGCCCCAACTTCTGTGGGACACAGCAAAAGCAGTCTTAAGAGGAAAGTATATAGCAATCCAAGCATATTTTAAAAAGGAAGAGCAATCCCAAATGAATGGTCTAATGTCACAATTATCGAAATTGGAAAAAGAACAGATGAGGCCTAAGGTCAGCAGAAGGAGGGACATAATAAAGATCAGAGAAGAAATAAATAAAATTGAGAAGAATAAAACAATAGCAAAAATCAATGAAACCAAGACCTGGTTCTTCGAGAAAATAAACAAAATAGATAAGCCTCTAGCCAGACTTATTAAGAAGAAAAGAGAGTCAACACAAATCAACAGTATCAGAAACGAGAAAGGAAAAATCACGACGGACCCCACGGAAATGCAAAGAATTATTGGAGACTACTATGAAAACCTATATGCTAATAAGCTGGGAAACCTAGGAGAAATGGACAACTTCCTAGAAAAATACAACCTTCCAAGATTGACCCAAGAAGAAACAGAAAATCTAAACAGACCAATTACCAGCAACGAAATTGAAGCGGTAATCAAAAAACTACCAAAGAACAAAACCCCCGGGCCAGATTGATTTACCTCGGAATTTTATCAGACATACAGGGAAGACATAATACCCATTCTCCTTAAAGTTTTCCAAAAAATAGAGGAGGAGGGGATACTCCCAAACTCATTCTATGAAGCTAACATCACCCTAATACCAAAACCAGGCAAAGACCCCACCAAAAAAGAAAACTACAGACCAATATCCCTGATGAATGTAGATGCAAAAATACTCAACAAAATATTAGCAAACCGAATTCAAAAATACATCAAAAGGATCATACACCATGACCAAGTGTGATTCATCCCAGGGATGCAAGGATGGTACAACATTCGAAAGTCCATCAACATCATCCACCACATCAACAAAAAGAAAGACAAAAACCACATGATCATCTCCATAGATGCTGAAAAAGCATTTGACAAAGTTCAACATCCATTCATGTTAAAAACTCTCAGCAAAATGGGAATAGAGGGCAAGTACCTCAACATAATAAAGGCCATCTATGATAAACCCACAGCCAACATTATATTGAACAGCGAGAAGCTGAAAGCATTTCCTCTGAGATCGGGAACTAGGCAGGGATGCCCACTCTCTCCACTGTTATTTAACATAGTATTGGAGGTCCTAGCCACGGCAATCAGACAAAATAAAGAAATACAAGGAATCCAGATTGGTAAGGAAGAAGTTAAACTGTCACTATTTGCAGATGACATGATACTGTACATAAAAAACCCTAAAGACTCCACCCCAAAACTACTAGAACTGATATCGGAATACAGCAAAGTTGCAGGATACAAAATCAACACACAGAAATCTGTGGCTTTCCTATATACTAACAATGAACCAACAGAAAGAGAAATCAGGAAAACAACTCCATTCACAATTGCATCAAAAAAAATAAAATACCTAGGAATAAACCTAACCAAAGAAGTGAAAGACTTATACTCTGAAAACTACAAGTCACTCTTAAGAGAAATTAAAGGGGACACTAACAGATGGAAACTCATCCCATGCTCGTGGCTAGGAAGAATTAATATCGTCAAAATGGCAATCCTGCCCAAAGCAATATACAGATTTGATGCAATCCCTATGAAACTACCAGCAACATTCTTCAATGAACTGGAACAAATAATTCAAAAATTCATATGGAAACACCAAAGACCCCGAATAGCCAAAGCAATCCTGAGAAAAAAGAATAAAGTAGGGGGGATCTCACTCCCCAACTTCAAGCTCTACTATAAAGCCATAGTAATCAAGACAATTTGGTACTGGCACAAGAGCAGAGCCACAGACCAATGGAACAGACTAGAGAATCCAGACATTAACCCAGACGTATATGGTCAATTAATATTTGATAAAGGAGCCATGGACATACAATGGTGAAATGACAGTCTCTTCAACAGATGGTGCTGGCAAAACTGGACAGCTACATGTAGGAGAATGAAACTGGACCATTGGCTAACCCCATATACAAAAGTAAACTCAAAATGGATCAAAGACCTGAATGTAAGTCATGAAACCATTAAACTCTTGGAAGAAAACATAGGCAAAAACCTCTTAGACATAAACATGAGTGACCTCTTCTTGAACATATCTCCCCGGGCAAGGAAAACAACAGCAAAAATGAGTAAGTGGGACTATATTAAGCTGAAAAGCTTCTGTACAGCGAAAGACACCATCAATAGAACAAAAAGGATCCCTACAGTATGGGAGAATATATTTGAAAATGACACATCCGATAAAGGCTTGACATCCAGAATATATAAAGAGCTCACACGCTTCAACAAACAAAAAACAAATAACCCAATTAAAAAATGGGCAGAGGAACTGAACAGACAGTTCTCCAAAAAAGAAATACAGATGGCCAACAGACACATGAAAAGATGCTCCACATCGCTAATTATCAGAGAAATGAAAATTAAAACTACAATGAGGTACCACCTCACACCAGTAAGGATGGCTGCCATCCAAAAGACAAACAACAACAAATGTTGGCAAGGCTGTGGAGAAAGGGGAACCCTCCTACACTGCTGGTGGGAATGTAAGTTAGTTCAACCATTGTGGAAAGCAGTATGGAGGTACATCAAAATGCTCAAAACAGACTTACCATTTGACCCAGGAATTCCACTCCTAGGAATTTACCCTAAGAACATAGCAATCAAGTTTGAGAAAGACAGATGCACCCCTATGTTTATCGCAGCATTATTTACAATAGCCAAGAATTGGAAGCAACCTAAACGTCCATCGATAGATGAATGGACAAAGAAGATGTGGTACATATACACAATGGAATACTACTCAGCCATAAGAAAAGGGCAAATCCAATCATTTGCAGCAACATGGATGGAGCTGGAGGGTATTATGCTCAGTGAAACAAGCCAAGCGGAGAAAGAGAAATACCAAATGATTTCACTTATCTGTGGAATGTAAGAACAAAGGAAAAACTGAAGGAACAAAACAGCACCAGAATCACAGAACTCAAGAATGGACTAACAGGTACCAAAGGGAAAGGGACTGGGGAGGATGGGTGGGTAGGGAGGGATAAGGGGGGGGAGAAGTAGGGGGGTATTAAGATTAACATGCATGGGGGGGTGGGAGAAAAGGGATGGCTGTACAACACAGAGAAGGCAAGTAGTGATTCTACAACATTTTGCTATGCTGATGGACAGTGACGGTAAAGGGGTTTATAGGGGAGACCTGGTATAGGGGAGAGCCTAGTAAACATAATATTCGTCATGTAAGTGTAGATTAGTGATACCAAAAAAAAAAAAAAAGGCAGTTCCTGTGTGGTAACCTCCAATGAGTTCTACACAAGGGTATAAAGGGCATATAAAAGTGTAGGCAAAGGGTCTGTTTGCGTCTATACAGAAGATCAAAGCCTAATTGGGCTACCCCGAAAATGAACTAAGATACGATATGAAAGAGAACTTCCAACATCAGCACTCTCTGGAAGACTCATGCCAGAAGATGATCATCAAAAAACCCCAACAACGATCCACGCACTGCTACAGCTGTAGATGCACTCATCCCACCAGTTCCTGGACTTGCCATGGGAATGAGGAAGGAGATATCTAAGCTGGCCTGTGCATACAGTAAAACAACAAATTTGACTGGATCTATACTGTTGGAACTCAACCAAGAATTAGGAGAAGTGCAAATTGTAGCGCTCCAAAATCTTACAACTACAGACTATTTACTGTTAAAAGAACATAAGGGATGTGAACATTCCCCAGGAATGGGTTGTTTTAATTTGTCTGATTTCTCTCAGACTGTTCAAGTTCAGTTGGACAATATCCACCATATCATAGATAAGTTTTCACAAATGCCTAAGGTGCCTAACTGGTTTTCTTGGTTTCACTGGAGATGGCTGGTAATTACAGGTATGCTTTGGTTATGTAACTATACTCCTATTATATTAATGTGTGTGCGCAATTTAATTAGTAGTTTAAAACCTATCCATGCGGAATTTACTCTACAAGAAGATATGTCAAAGAAATAATCAATCTTCCCATGTTTTCTTCCGCCTGCTACTTCTATAGCTTTTCTTCTTCCTTCCTAATTACAACCCTTAAATAGAATTCGTGCCTCATATCAAATTTACCGAGTATCATAATTCTTCCAAGTGGTAAAGATACCTCAAGACAAATGCTGGGCATAGAAGCCACAGGGCATAAATATGCAAAGAAGTAAAAAGCTAACCTTTTCAAACAGTAAGGCTTCTCTCTCACTTACCAACTTTACATTTCCCTGTATGGCCCCGGAAGATGACTGGTTAGCCAGAGACGGGTAAGATTCCTCAAGGGAGGAACAACCTAAGACAGGCACAGTCGCAGGGGGGCCATCAGGTGTGAAATTGGGGATCAACAGAGGTGAGGCTTAGAACCTCACCCCCCCTGTTCTGAGAGAAATCTTCTGCATACGTGGATGTTTTATTGCCCTTGTCTAGCTGGGATTAACACATAGTCTACAGGCACACACCTGATCATCTACATTTGCTCTCTTACAACACTAAACTATGTTTTCTACCTTTATCTTGTATCTACCTACCACCTCAGCATTTTATTAGAAATAATAATAACAAAGAGAGAAATGTGGTATCCACATATAAATCAAGTATAAAAACCAAATGAGTATTCATATTTGAACTGACTGGTTATAGTTCATAATGCATGAGCAAAACCGAAAGTTTCTGTGATGACAGCCCTTGTACTGTTCACTATGTAACTTATTCATTATGTAAGAATTTGTTCTCCATGTAAGAACTTGTTTGTTATGCCTCAGAAGATTGGAGACTGACGAAAATTAGGCTTGGGGTGTATTAATGATTGTGCATTGAGCATTGACTCCCCTATACAGAATTTTATTGTCGTTAACAACCATTTGATCAATAAATATGAGAGATGCCCTCACAAAAATAAATAAATAAATAAATAAATAAATAAATAAAAGACAGACTTCAATGGTAAAATAAATAAGTAACCGGGATGTAATGTATAGCATAAGGAATATAGTCAAGATATTGTAACAGCTTGGTAGGGTGATAGCTGGAACCTAGAATTATGTATATAAATGTTTTATCACTGTGTTGTACACTTGAAACTAATGTAATACTGTGCATCAACTACCCTTCAATAAAAAATAATTATTTAAAAAAAAAAAGTTTCCAGAGTATATGATTTCTTTTATATGAAGTGTCCAGAAAGCGGAAATTCAAACAGAAAAAAAAGCAGATCAGTGGCTGTCTAGGGCTGAGAATAAGAGCAGGGCAAACTACAAATGAGCTAGAAGGAATTTCTTTGGCGATAGAAATGCTCTCAAACTGCACTGTGGTGACAGTTACACCACCACATGAATTAAAAATCAATGATTGTACACTTACAATAAGTGAATTTTATACTGCGTAAAGTACACCTTAAGAAAAGTGTTAAAAAGAACAACAAACTTCAGTGTTCCTGCAGCAGCCCAGACCAGGGTGAAGATGGCAGAGTCACTGCAGGTGTACAACTGACAGGGTGATGGTGACCTGGGAGTTCAGTCTTGGGGCTGCTGCACTTGAGAGAACTTTAAAGCTTCCAGGGGATAGGGATTAGCAGCGGGATGGACCTGGAGCCAGGCAAGGTCTGAGCTGCAGACACAAAGTTGAAATCACTGTAAGTAAGTAGCGATTGAAGCCAGTCATGGTGGGATTACAGAGAACACACGGAGGAGAGCCTGCAAACAAGCCTTGAGGAAATCTAATATTAAACAGTGAACGGGACAAAAAAACACCACAGAGAAGTAGGAGGAAACCAGAATCCAGAATGTTTAAAAAAAAGAGGCATTGATCAACAGTAGCAAATGGTTAACAAAATGTGTAAGAACTAAAACATGCCCTACTTTGACCACACGCTGATCTGCTTCAAGACGCATGGATTCCCCTGAGCTACTGTATTGTCAAGAAAATCATTCTTGTTGATACAGCAAGCCCAGGACAGACAGGAAAAACTTCCCTTCCAAACATTTACTGCCGAGAGCAGCGTGAGAGATGAAACAGAAACCTCCTCCCAAAACCATATATATTATGAAATATAGCAAATACAACTAATTCTGAAAGAGAAACAGGAAAGAACACTTCCACACACTACCTATATCTGAGGAAAAGAGCAGACCTCATGGGTAAAGTACCAAAGCTGTGATCCAGAGGGACCCAAGTCCTTCCCCGATCCCAGCTCACCGGTGGAAGGAAAAGAAACGGAGTGCAGAGGGGGTAGAGGCCTAGGACTTCCCCTCCTCTACTAACACCCAGCCCTGAAGATCTGCTCTGGGAGCACAAACCTACATTACATGGTACTCTAGAGATTAGTGGGGTTGTAAAGTTAAGACAGGCAGAATACTCAGCGAGACTGAGATTCCAGTCACTTGTTGAGAACAGGCACCCTCAACTGGCTGCTCTGGGACAAAAGAAAGGTGGACATTCTGAGAGACTTCCAAGCAGCAAGAGGGCTGCTAAAGGGGCAAGGATTGCACAGAGCTTGCTGCTCAGGAGAAAGGAGGTTGGGAACTTTCAGGAGCCTCAGGCGCTCCATCCCCCTGGCTGGCAACACAGCTCCGAGGTCCCCCACTACAATATGCAGCCTGCTGCTCCTTCCTCCTGGCCAGCACCAGCTTGCAAACCTGCTGCCCCCACTACTGTGCCAGAGCAGCCAGAGTGTGGCCCAACCTACAGCAGCTACAAGGGCATAGCACAGAGGCTCCTCCCTGCACACTTGGCCCACTGGCCCTTGCAACGGAGGCACTCATTGCAGCCGGGAAGCAGAAAAGAGCTCTTTCCTCCTGGCAGGCACCAGCACTGCTCACCTGCGACCCCCGTCATCACTCCAGGGGCTGAGCAGCTCCAGAGAGTAGACCTTCTGGGCACTAGCTGGCACCACCTACAAATACGTAACTTCAAAGGAGCCTGGTTCAGTCCAAAATTCCACAAATACCAGAAAGAGGGCCAAGTGAAACTGAACTCACTAATCTTCCTGAAGGAGATTTCAAAGTAAAAATCATGAACATGCTCACAGAGCTAAAGAAAAATATTCAAGACCTCAGGGAGGAATTCAAGAAAGAAACAGAAACTTTGAAAAATACAGTATCCAAAATGAAACATACAATAGAGGGATTTAAAAGCAGATTCGATGAAGTAGAGGAGATAGTAAAAGAAATAGAAATTAGAGAACAGGAATACAAAGAAGCTGAGGGACAGAGAGAAAAAAGGATCTCCAAACATTTGCTGCCTAAGTCCACCAGGTGTTTCCCAGTAATTATGTTCCATGCTTACTGGAAACAGTGGAAAGTTTACTGGGTTGAAACCAAGGTCTGTAACCTCAGCTCTGGCACTGATTAACTCATGATCTGAAACCAGGTGTAGCCGAGATAGCTGACTAGCCACTAAATATCCAGTTCTTCTTCTCTCTCAAATCAATAACTAATTTTTTAGGCAAGTGCAATGTGCTATGCCAGAAGACACTTCCCAACCTTCCTTTCAGATAGATGTGGTCATCTGACTAAGTTCTAGCTAATGAGGAACAATGATGTGCTAGATAGATTCCTTCCCCGCCTCTACCTGCTTTTTTCGAAGACAGATGTGATGGCTGGAATTCCAACATTCCTATTGGACTCTGAGGACACAGCCACCCCCTAGGGATGGTGAAACAGAAAGTTAGGAGGAGCATGGGGGGGGTGGTCTCTGAAATCTGTGAACCCCCAAACCAATCCTGAAAAGCTTATCTCCAAACTTCTTTTATGTGACATAAAAATAAAGGCTACACCTCTCTTGGCTTGCACCCAGTTGGCAACAACATGGCTAAACACACTGAGAGGTTGAGAATCGTTAGTAAATACAGGACCAGTTAGGGTGCCTCCCTCAGGAAAATGGTGAAGAAAACTGAAATAATCCAGTACACCAAAGACACTTGCTCCTTTTGTGACAAAACCAAAACCAAGATGAAGAGACGAGCAGTGGGGAATCTGGCACTGTGATTCCTGCATGGAAACAGTAGCTGGTGGTGCCTGGACCTGCACCACTACTTCTGCCACCACGGTGAGTCAGCCATCAAAAGACTGCAGGAACTGAAAGACCAGGAGAGGCACCACCATGTGAAGCACTGCTGGGCAACAGTAAATGGGTTAATTTATGCAATAAAAAAATAAAGGCTACAAATTAGAATCACCTGGTGTTATAGACTACACTGTCTCCCCAAAATTTGTATGTTGAAGCCCTAACCCCTAATATAACTATATTTGGAGATGGGTCCTAAAAGGAAAAAAAATTAAAGATTAAATAAGCTCCTAAAGGCAGGGCCCTGATCTGATGGAATCAGTGTCCCTATAAGAAAACTGTGAGGAAAATCAAAGTTCCTATGGCCAGGATCCTTACCTGACCCTAAACTATTTGATGATGTAACTGGCCTACTGCTAGGCTACTGCCTCCACACCCATGGGCAATAAGCTATTATTGACAGAGTCACTATACAGAGCTCTGTCCAGGGTTCTGGGAAGAAGCAGAGACAGAGGTGGATTATGGACCTGCAGACTGCTGGATGCCGACGTGATTACAGAGCTTGACCTACCGCTGTGAGAATAAAGCTGGGTATAAACCCTTTTACCCCAAGAACATTCGATTGTCATTTCTCTATCTCACAGAATCCATAGTGAACTTGCCCAGGGCTGAAACCCTCAGGCAAGACAAAGACACACTAGAGATCTCACTCACTCTCTCTATGCACATAGCAGGGTGGTAGCCATCTACAAGCCAAGAAAAGAGGCCTCAGGATGATGATACCTGATCATGCACCTTCCCAACTTTGAGAACTGTGAGATATAAAGTTCTGTCACTTAAGCCACCCAGTCTGTAGTATATTGTTATAGCAGTGCTAGCAGACCAAAATACCTGGAGACTTTTTATAACTCCCAATTACCAGCCTGCATTCAGACCCATTCGTCAGAATCTCTGGGAGTGAGACCCACACATTGGTAGTTTTCCAACTCCCCAAATGACTGCAATTGCAGCCAGACTTGAGAACCAATAGCTGACTCCACCCACATGCAGATTAATCACAAGTGAACACAATTCCTAACTGGCCCATCAACCCACCTGACTCAACTTCCCCTGCCAGTGTGAACAACTTTAATACAGGAGATTATAATGCTTACTACTTTCACAAATATTTAGCAATGACACTACATGCTAAATGCTAAGGACTAAGAACACACTGGTAAACAGGTCACAGTTCTTGTTCTCAAGAAGCTTATAATTATGTTAACTGGAATGAATGTAAATGAATACAAATTCATTCTATAAGCAAAAGCAACTAAGTACATAACTACTACAATTATTTGGGTAGTTATAACCATAACACAGAACCCAAAAAAAGTAACCTGGATGAGGAGAAATCAAACCACCATATTAAGAGAAAGTTAACAACCTATTAAAAATCTAAGTAGTGTTTCAGAAAGCACTCAGTAATTAACTGCTGAGAATAACTCAACATCACTGCTACATACCCATTACGCATGCACAACACACACACACACACACACACACACACAGAACATTAGAAATTATGCTTAATATATCTACATTTCTTATTTATGAGAATCAGGGACAAAACCACATTAATTTCAAGAAACTTAAACTCGAGAACTGTGTGACAGATGCATGAATGAAGTACCTGCCATTGATCATAAAGCTTTCAAAACGCAAACTTCTTTTAAAACCTCACATGATAGATCACCATCACACTCTGCAGAGGACAGTTACTGCACCATTTCTCAGACTTCACATAAAAGCAGTAATCACTCCTCAAAAGACAGTTTAAGATTATCTCTATTTGGGGATCAAATGGTCCAGGTTCTAAGCATAAAGACCCCACATTCCAGAGGATCTAATGAAATGGAAATGGCTTGTTTTGCAAAGGATGGTATTACTTCTTTACAAATCTTTTTTTTTCCCCTCAGTTCTGGACAAGGGAGAGAATCAGTGTATCTTCTGGTTCCCTCCTCAGAATCTAATCCTGGAGAAGCCACAGAGGAAAAAGGGCTGACAGGTTGGAGTTGCAGAGAGGAGGTGATAGGGTTCCCACCTCCAGGGACAGGCTGGGGCCAGAGAGTATTAGAGGCCACAGAGGGGCGGCAGTTTCAAGGCAAGTTCCCTAACAGGGCCACCCGTGTGACACCATTACTGCCAAAGAAGCAGAAGCACCAACATGAAGCAGAAGCAAAAGCTAAAAAACACTGCCACGCTATCAAGGCAGTGCCTGGCTTGGGTGGGTCACCAACGGCTGCAGGCGTGATGGGCCAGCCAGCGTCTGGCCGCTCCTTCCCACCTCAACACCTCTCCACAGGCCACAGCCAGGCAGAGTTCACACAGACTCTGGTCAAGGAGGAGGAGGAAAGCCAGGGTGAAGGGACCCAGGTGGCACATCAGTCCTGAGGGCACCTTCCCTCCTAGGCAGGGCCAGCAATGCCCGGGCTTCCATCATTCCTCTCAAGGGAGAAAAGATGTGAGCCAGCTAAGCATCACCAAGTGATAGAATGTATCTGCCAACCATGAAAGGGACCAGGTATCAGAGAAGCGTGTGTGCTATGAAAGGGCGAAGAATGAGTGGAACCACTTGCACTGGAAGGAGTGGACCTAATGGGACAAAAAAAAAGGAGAAAACTTATGACAAATATTTTAAACAGCTTCAGTGAACTACCATGGGAGGGAGGCTACTGGGAGAGTCAAGTAGAAAGAAGCAGTTAGAACCACCAGTCAAAAATACTGGGTTGGAAAAGTAAGTTCTGTGAAAGGGCATATAAGGGGATTGGCAGCTGAGCAGAACAAGGTGGAAGAACAAACTGAGGAGCCGAATGGTTAATCAAGGTACTCCTGCTGAAGGCACACAGGACCAGATTTTTTAAATGGAAAAAAATGTGTTAAAACACAAGTGTCAACATCCATCTCACAGCAATTTCAGAGAGCGAAAAGAAAAGGGAAAAAAAGAAAGGGGAAACATTTTTAAAAATTAGAAGCAGGAATTTGCCACAATTAAAGAAAGAGCTCATACTTCAGATTGAAAAAAACTCACGGAATGCCAAAAAGGTTGAGTAAGAAAAAAGTCACACCTAGATCTATTACAGTAAAATTTCAAATCAAAGAAAAAGAGCAAATCTAAAAGCTTCCAGAGAGAAAAACCAGAAAACCTACAAAGGAAAAATACCAGACTGACATCAGAGTTTTCAATAGCAACCCTAGATGTAAGAAGACAAAGGAATATTTTCAAAATGTAAAGGAAGTCTCATATCAGACTCCCTGGCAAGTGTTAAGAAGCAAAAGTAAACCCTCCCTGGAGGAAGCATCCCTCATGTACATACTTGGGCCTCCCATAGAATAAATTCAGGAAAGAAGCTCATAATCAAAGATCGCCAAGCATTCAGATATCTAAGAATAGAAGATATTGAAAATGTCAGACATAAAATAAAGAATAGCTGGGTATGAAATATTTAATGAAATAAATTATGCAAACACAAGGATGTGCACATAACAAGAGATTATCAGGAAGGAACAGGCAGATTTGAAAACAAAATGCAATCTCTAGAAATTAAAACCTTAATTTTTTAATTATTAGACTCTGGATGGGTAAGAAGCAAATTAGAAACCGCTAAAAAGGGAGTAAGTAATTTGAAAGCTGTATTAAAAGAAATTACCTGAAGCTCAGCAATGACAGAAAAGATAAAAACTGTAGGAGAGACATTAGGAGATCAGGAGGCCAAACACTGATAAATTAAGAGTACCAGACAACAGAACAGAGAGAATAAAGGAAAGACAATACTTAAGGAAATAATGGCTATGAATTTCCAAAATGGATGCCAGTGTATCCCAAGCACAATAAGTAAAAACAAATTCACAGCTAATCATATTATAGTGAAACTGCAAACACCAAAGGGGAAGTCTTTAAAGCAATCAAAGAGAAAGTTCATCTCCTCCTCAAAGGAATGACAATCAGAATGACAGCCTATTTCTCCACAAAAATAAAGGTGGCAAGAAGACACCAGAGTATCTTTAAAACAGATAGAAAATAACTATCAATTTAAATTTGCGTGCCCATGAAAGTTCCTTAACAATGAGAATGAAATACCTCTACCTCTATAGGTATACAAAAACATAGTTCACCACCAAGAGACCTGTATTTAAGGAGCTTTTAAAGTTCTTTAGGAAAAGAAAAGCAATCCCAGGAAGATACCTGTACGCAAAAAGAAATGATGAGTAAATAAAATGTAAGTACAGAGGTAAACCAAAATAATAATGTCTGCATAAAAATAATAAAGATGTCTAACTTGTGGTATTTTTTAAAAAGGACAGAACTAAACTAATGAACAGGGAGGAAATTATTGAAATTATTCAACTGGGTTTGGGAAGGGGATTGAAATAGTTAATTTCAAACATTTTAAAGCTCACTACACATGGTAAGATTTCAAGGAAAACCACTAAAATAACACTGTATTAACAGTGCAAATTCAAAACAGTAGAAAGGAAAAATGGTATGTAAACAAAGGGATAAAAAATTCAACCTATCCCAAAAAGGTGCAAGGGGAAAATAAAAAGTGGAACAAATAGAAATCAGTGATTGTAAGGGTACAAACACGTATCAATAATCACAAAAAATATAAATGAACTAAACTTGGCAGTTAAACAGATATTATAAATAGCTTTTTTGAAAAAAATCCAAACACATCCCAAAGGCACAAGGGCATGAAAGTAAAAGAACAGAACAGATTGTAAAACAAAAGCAAAAAAAATTTTTTGACCTTAAAAAAAATTAATTTTAAGAAACTGAGGAAGAAAAAACATATGATAATCTTAATGCAGAAAAATGGTATGTGAAAGTTCTAAACCCAGTTATGGAGAAGAAAAAAAAAGGCAGAACAGCAATAACAGAAAACTGTCTGAACTGATGAACGGTATCTAAAGCACTCATGCGCACATACACACACACAGAACAACTCTAACAGTGAAAACAGAAAAAGTTAAGAAGCTTTCCTATTAAAATCATCTACAAGACAAGAAGGCTCACAATCATCAAAAGTAACTGTACTGAAGTCATATGTGGTACAGGATCAGTCTACTAATAAAAGAAAAATAAAAAGTGTAAGAATTGAGAGGAATATGACTGTCTACATGTAAAGCACAGAAACAAATTCAATAGAAAACAGCTACAGTTAAAAAGACTTCAGCAATGTACTAGCTAACACTATTTTTAAAACGGTATTTCTATATACCAACAAAGTTAAAAAACAAAACTTACAAAAACAAACCATTTACTAGAGCACTGTCCCTTCTGGTTCTGCAACTGCCCCTGCTGAAATCTCCACCTCCTGGTCTCTTGACTATGCCAAGCACGAGTATTTCTCACTAGCCAGTTTTTCTATTCAACCCTGACTTCCCCTCATATCAAGCCCATTGTTCCCCAAGATCTCATCCCACATCTCCCCACTTCTCAGGTGGGCTCTCTGAAGAGAAATTATACAATGCAGGGGTCAAAAGCTACAGGAGACAGTTGCTTTAAATACAATTATCTGATCTCTATTATATGAGATTTTTAGATATTTATATATGGCACAGATTTTTGGATATTTATTTTATAATCTAACCATCTCACTGATTGCATCAATTTTAGGAGTCTTCCAACTAACTCATCTATCCTCTAATTGCTTCTCATTTCCTGTTCTTGCCTTGTTGCATGGCACAGGGTGTTCCCATGTAGGTGTAAGTGCACAGGCAACTTTGTAGCATTCTTGTCTTAAATGGAAACACTTTCAAATATTTACCATTCAGTATGATGTTGGCTGTTTGTTCCAGAGAGATATTATTTCATTATAATAGGAAGTACTGATTTCTAATTTATGAGGGGTATTAATTAAAAATAGATGTTTAGATTAAAGAGAGCTGGGGAAAGAGTATATGAGAATGTTCTTACTATCTTTTTTTTTTGGTATCATTAATCTACAATTACATGAGGAACATTATGTTTACTAGACTCCCCCCATCACCAAGTCCCCCCAACATACCCCATTTGTTCTCACTATCTTTACAACACTTTTATGTATCTGAAAGTATTCCAAAATCAAAAGCTTAATAAAAATAGATATTAATTTATATGAAATGCCTTTCAGCATCTGTTGAAGTGATCATATCGATTTTGGATACATTTTTAAACCCTGTCATCAAAGCATAAAGTTTTCCTACTCATCTCCCCCACATCCATTCTTACTTCTAATCCATTCTCCTTCCGCTCAACATAAAAAAATTTAACTGTAAATGAGGTCACCATTCACTCCTGATTAAAACCCTTACATGGCTTCCCACTACATTCAATACAAAATCCAAAACCCTAATGGGCCTAGCGCTCTTGCATGATGCAGCTCAACTCTCCTCTCCAGTCTCCTCTGCCAAGCTCCTCCTCATTCTTTCACCTCCTGCCACACTGGTCATCTTCCTGTTTCCACGTCTTTCCTGCCTCAGAGCTCTCACTCATGCTGTTCCCACCGCCTGGAAACCTGTTCCCTACTCTTGGTCCGGATAGTTCTTGCTGCCCTTTCGATCTCTGCTTAAGAGTGCCTGCCGTTCAGCCTTCCCTTCCTCACCAATCCACAAGAGACCCTGTCATTCTGCCCTACAGCAGACTCTCTCACCAGTATTTATCACAGTTGTGGATCTTTGTAACTATTTGTGGATCACTTGTTAAACCACACACTCACTAGACTGTACACCCCTTGAGGGCAGGACCACAGCAGGCTTCCTCATGGCCAGCTCCTTGGTACCTAGCACAAATGCCTGGTATAAGAAAGGTACTTAGTAAGTATTTGTAATACTACATTCCTCTGGGCAAGTCACTTGATCTCAGTGTTTGCATGTCCTATCCACAGAAGGGGGCTAAAAAGACCCCACCTCAAAGTTAAATGAGCTGATACACAAAAAGTGCTTTAAGGGCACACCAGGACACAGAAAGTGCCATCTAAGAGGCTGCTCCTTTCCCATCCTAATGCAGCACCCCCAAGTCAATCACCAGTGCCCTGGGCACCCTTCTGGGGCAACCAGGGAGAATGGCCAGCTCAACAAGGCAGGAAGCTGAGGGAATGGAGAAAGAAAATTTATTAGTTCTCACTCTTTTCAGACATTTCCAGTTCTGTACCCTTCCTCCCCGACCCTCTCTCTATTCCAGAGACACATGGAACACAAGGGGCCATAGCAAAGAACATTCAGTCTTTCCTACATTTATTCATTCAACAGGTATACTGAGCACCTACTATGTACCAGGCTTGGGTCTAGGTGCCAGGAACAGAGCAGTTGGGGGAAAAAAGACAGAAATCCCTGCCTTCTCATGGTCCCTCTCTGGAGAAGAGCGGGGAAGGTAGAGAGGATAATAATTGCTATGATTTCCCTAACCCTCTCATGTAGATATTATTATTACCCCTTGCTAAAGATGAGGAAGCTGAAGCACAGAGAGGGTCTCTCACTTACCTGAGTCACACAGCCATTCAGCAGCAGAGATTATATGAGCCTAGGCAAGCTGGCCCCTAATGACTACACAACCCTGCGTCTCTCAGAAACACAGGAGCACGCTAAATCTTCCACCTCAGAATAAGAGGCCATGACTTTCAAGAATATTCTAAAAAGCAGGGGGTAGAGTAGGAGGGAGCAGTCAGAAAATGTCACGTATTCAGACAGAAGTCAAAGATGAGACGTCTGAGAAAGTCAGTGAGCCCTGCCTGCTGCCCAGGAGTGATTTCTCCTCAAAGGACTCTGCAGGCAGCTGACACCTAGGAGGAGGGAAGGAGGGATGAGAGGGAAAGTCCAAACCCCACGTCTGGGGGCCGAGGGGTTTCACCCAGCAGAGATCACGTGTCCTGCCTCTTCCTGGCCTCTGGTTCCCTTACTCTCCCCCGGTTACCCCCACACCTGCTTTACTCCAGCTCCTCACACCCAGCTTTAGCTTTATTGCTTGATTACCTTCCCCCATGGGATCCCCAGCCTCCTGAACCTGCAGGAAACCACACGTCAGCAGGAGCGTGACACCCACCCCGTCTGGGAGTCTCAGGCCTGGGGAGCAAAGACAGAGCAGGCCCAGCAACGAGGCTCCTGCTCTAATGCAAGAGTAAGCCAAATGATATGTGGGCAGGCAGACCAGGCTGCCACACGGGGCCTGGAAAAATACACTGTGCGCATTGCCAAAACGAAATCCACTTGCCAGCTAACTCTACCTGGCGTTTAATTAAACTAATCTGAAAGGGTCAGACCTACCAAACACACCACCCAAACGCTCAACTGTTCGTCCAACACATGCTACAAAGCCTCCATGCAATAGGATGCACCGTGTAACAAAACCACCTGGACACTGTCCACATCCTCCTGCGGAACTGCAGGCACACATCTGCTCTCTGGGGACACATAATCCCAAAAGGAACAGAGTAGGCCCAAACTTCCACGCACTCTCACTCTCCACAGACTCACAGAATCTGAACCAAAACCATTTCCAACCTGGTCTGACCCTGCCCCGGTCTGTGCCTACAGACACAGCTGGTGTTTTACTACTGAGTTAAATAAACGTAGAAAGTCCCCAGTTGTTGAGGTTATGAGGTGTTAGTTAATGGACAGAATTCTCAGTTTTGAGATCTCCTCCAGAGAATTTTTCTTAAACTAGAGGCAGCTACAGACATGTGTCTCTGCCACCTGAACACCACACAAACATACAGGCATCAGAGGTGTCAGGTAATAAAAGTATCTACCTTGATGGACTTTTGTGAGCTTAAATACATTATTATTTCTAAAATGCTTAGAATGGTGTCCAGCCCATGGTAAGTGCAAAACAGATGTATTATTATTTGTCAAATGACATAAATTAAGGAGATACTTACAAATCACCCTTTAAGACAAACCCTGGCCTTGCCTACAAAGCTTATGTCTTCAGGGGCATGTGTTGATGATCACACTTGATTCACCCAAGCTGTGAACTCCTATCCCTCAAGTCACAAGATGACAGTAAACTTATCAATGTGTCAAAAGCATGTGACATTTCACAAAGCGCAACATGTCGAAGGACCTGATTGCAATAAAGTAAGACCTAATGAGGGAGGAAAATGGAAATTAATAAAATACCCACTGAATTCCCAACATCAACCATATTTTCCGGATCTGATTTGAAATCTCAAGGTCTGGAGAAAGTATCTAAGGCTTCTTAGCAAAACAGTCAAACATTTCCCGCCAAGAACCTATCATGCAATTAACTGTTCTAGCTCATCCCACCACCTCAAAGAAGGAAAAAAACAGGAGAACAGAAAGATAAGGAGACAGATGTGTGCTCCTTGCTGATGGGTAAGGAAAATTCTGAACCTGAATCTGAATGTCAGCTGCCACTGTTCGGCCTATGAATCTCCTCGCCTATGGAAGCAACATGAGTTTGGGGCATCCCCCTAAGCTTTAAGATTTTCACAAATGACACTGAAGACAGCATAAATACCTACATGAGAACTCCATCCCTTTAGCTGCCTCTGTAGAATTTGCCACTTCAATTTTGCCAAACAAGAAAAAACAAATCCAATTCACAATAAGGGAACCAAAAAGCTAATCTCTTTTCACTTGGTTCTTCACATTTCTCATACCTTCCCCACAACCATCTCTTAAATTTCAAGAAATATCCATGACCCACCCACTCCTACCCAACCCATCCAGAATTCACCCCTCTTTTATCAACTTGGCCACAAGCAGACTGATAGAGCTGAAAAAGTCAGTCACCTGGCTTCCTATTATTACCACTATTATGATTATGATTATTATTATCAGCTTCGTGACCATCTCTGCTGCCTGACCTGAAAATGCCTTTGGAACCATGTCACCTGATTAAGCATCTCTCTGGGCTCAGGGTCGCCTATAGAGAGGAGGCTGATACATGTTCCCTGATGGGCCCAGAATAAAGATCAGTAAACAAAAACATGCCCCTTCATTACCACTGTTATTAATCCCATCACCACCAGAATATAAAGCTCCTTAAAGCCAACACTATTCTCCGTATTTAAAGAATATTTATGAGGCTCTGCACCAGGATGAGAAAGTTTAGTCATTGGTTCTGCAGGTTACCTAGTGTACTGATCCCTGATCAAAGACCAGCCAGTTATCAAAATAATCAATCTCCAATCACTCAGGACCTAACTTATCAATCCGATACCACCTTAAGCCTCTGGTCCTCTTTCCCCACCAACCAACCACACCTCCTCTCAGAGCAGGAGGAACAGGTGAGAACCAAAACTGCCACTCACA
Organism: Manis pentadactyla; assembly: GCF_030020395.1. Lineage (NCBI taxonomy): Eukaryota > Metazoa > Chordata > Mammalia > Pholidota > Manidae > Manis > Manis pentadactyla. The sequence goes on along the minus strand of NC_080032.1, from coordinate 36,969,278 downwards.
GCTGACCGCCAGCAGATCTGACCCAAGTCTCAGGGGTAAAAGAGGCCGCACCTGGTGGTGACGGGGAACTCTCTGAGGTAAAATTTGATTTTGAAAAACCATCACAGAAGTCACTGAAGACAGCTTGCCTGCCAAATCCACTTCTGTAGATTTTATGTCAAGAGGACTTCTTTGGCTGTGGGAAAAGAACACTTCTCTGACCCTCCGGAGAAGGAGTAAAATTGCATAGTCTGCCTCTGGATTACTGATGTCACCATTTATTGAAAGGTCTCCATTAGGTCACAGGTCACAGGTCACACCCCAGATGCAATGCCATGCACTCACCCAGTGGCCTGGCACCAGGGATGTAGGCAATATTGAGCCAATTACTGGTGGGCATCTGCTGTGTGCCAGGGCCCCACAGCCTTGAGTCTGGCCAGCACTCAGCTTGTAGCACACGCACGTGATCACCTCATTTTATCATCTCATAAACAGAGAGAGTATTTTACTTATATGACACATGAGGCTAGTAACTTGAAATGACAGATCTGTTGTCTCACAGCTAGTTTTAGAGGGACTGGGACAAAGACCAAATACCTGAACATTTTGGCCTATCATTTACTTCATTAAGTGACGAGGTTCCCTGTGCTTTATGCTTATATTCACTGCCAGGCATTGGGCTAAATGCTGGGGAGAAAACAGTGAACAAAACAGATAAAAATTCCTGCCCTCATGGACCTTACATTCTAGGAGGAAAAGAGAAACTACAGACAGACACACAAAGAGGTTAAGTGTCAATAGTGCTTTAGAAAAACTAATAAACCAGACTGACTAATAAAACCAGACTACAATGTTAGAAGTGAAAAAAAAAAATGCTGCCATTTGGGGCATTCTTACTTCACCTGGTCAGGAAGGTCCTGTCTGTAGGGTGTATCTGAGCACAGAGCACAAGGAAGAGGGTGAGTTGTGCAGCTGGAGGAAATACCTGTTACAGGGCATAAAAACAAAAGCGGAGGTGGGAGCAGGCTAGTTGTGCTGGAAAACAGCAGAAGAATGGCCTGTGTGGCAGGAGCTGGAGAGAGCGAGGGGGCAAGCGGTTGGAGCTGGCTTCGAAAAGGAGCCGGAAGCCAGATCGCTCAGGGCCTTGCAGACCATGGTTGAGGACCACAGACTTTATTACAGATGTGGGGGGAGGCTCTAGAGAATCACTGTAGCACGATGTCCAAGTGGGTGGGGTGGAGAAGCAAGAGATTCATTAAGAGCTTCCTGCAATAGTCCAGCCAGAGATTTGTGTCAACAGATAAAATGTAACATCTACAGAGAGGTCCCACAGAAGGCTTTCCCCGTATATTTTCCCAGCACAGCTACAACGGCCACTCCTTCTCTTCCACCTTAAGCCTGCTAACTTAGTCTCTATCAGCTGATTTAGAGGCGAGGTGGCCAGCCTGGGACAATGGCTCCAGGGGCTTTACTGGTAGACTATGTAAATGGTCTTCCCGTAACTGCCGTGGCTCACCAGCGTCCATGAGGTTAAAGAAAGAACTCTGGACAGGAAAACCCGGCACTGACTTGGATTTGTTCTTACCTTAGGATGTCTGCTTGTCTCCAAGCACTCCGTGATTCTCTGGGCTGTGGCCATCAATTCCCTGATATAATACTCCACTCCCACACTCCAGGGTATTCTTAAGTCCCTGGGGATACTGACCTCCTATAGATGATGGCAGCACTTTGGGGCAAAGAGATAGCAGCACTTTGGGGTGAGAGGGGACTGAGCAGCTGCCCTGGGGTTTCATTAACTGGTGACGAGTAACCAATGAAATCCCTGAAATCATTTGCAGATCAGGAGCAATCAGAGAGCAACAGCCCAGTCAAGGGCCCCCCAAAGACGTTACGTACCTGGGTAGAAGTACCACTTAGCTTTGAAAGAGGTATCTTAAAGGAAAAACCGTTGCAACGTAGCCAGCATTCACCAGGATGACTGCGTTCACACCTCCCTTCCATAGGCTGAGCTACGGGAACTCTACCCAGAAGTTAACAGAGAAAGTAATCTGAGAGATTCCATCACCTTTGCAGGCTGCATGCCTCGGCCGCCGGTGGCTCGCAGAGCTGCATTTCTGTAACCCCTGTCCTTTACGCTGGAACTACTGAAAGCAAGAAATCACTGTATCACCAAGACCTGTAGTTTTCAAACAGCTCTGGTGACCAAAATCATCGTATGGGCACTCAGCCAGAACTCCAACTTGATTTGGGTTCTGCTCTTCTGCACTGGGTTTTGTGAGGCTGTTTTTTAAGCTACCTGCAGATTAATCCTGGAAAGAGAATGAGCAAAAGGGAAAATAAAAGATTCCATTAACTCTACCCTTGTCAATAATGAAAGCTAGGGCGGATGCAGCTCAAGGTTAAAAGGAAACAAAGAAGTAGAGGGGAGCGGGATTTGGCATGAAACTGCCTCTTCTCAGCAAATTATTTCATAAGCAAAAAACCCATGCAAATTAACATTTCTAGAGTGGCTCACTGACACAGCAGAGCCACTCTGGCACCCCAGCCATTTCAAACCAAACGATCAGACCCTCGGCTCCACACTAGCTTGCCGTTCCAGGACGATCCTCCACATCCCATGAGAAACGAGCATGACTGTGAGTCTCACACTGATCTACTTGAACTGCTCCACCTAAAACCCTTAAAAAAAATCTGGTAAGTGGAAGACACTGAAAGACAAAACCAAGAGCACCATGAGGCTGGATGCAGATGCAGAGGACAGCCACTTGGCATGCTTGCCCCCGGCCCTTACACAGGAACACTGGCTTCAGAATAATGGACAGGATGTGCAGGATTCCGGGGCCAGAAATCTAGAGATGCTCTCTCTCTGCTGTATTTGTTGGTAAACAGAATGTATGACCAATCAGAGGTAGTACTGAAATATTGCTTGGTCTTACACAGCAAAATGTCACCAACAGCCATCACTTCGCTCGACTGAATCCATAAGTCTCCCAAGCCTTACAAATATTTAGAGCGCACTTAAATGACCTTCCTAATAACCAGTACTCATGAATTAAAGGGCCACTATTTCTCTTTTGGTTTTTTTTGGTTTTTTTGTTTTTTTTGTCTTTGGCATATTCTTTTTCTTTTTTTTTAGATAATTATTTTTTATTGAAGGGTAGTTGACACACAGTATTACATTAGTTTCAGGTGTACAACACAGTGATTCAACATTTATATACATGATAATTCTAGGTACCAGCTATCACCATACCAAGTTGTTACAATATTTTGACTATATTCCTTATGCTATACATTACATCCCAGTTACTTATTTATTTTACAATTGGAAGTGTGTTTATATATATATATATATATATACCATATATATATATATATATATATATATTTTTGTGAGGGCATCTCTCATATTTATTGATCAAATGGTTGTTAACAACAATAAAATTCTGTATAGGGGGGTCAATGCTCAATGCACAATCATTAATACACCCCAAGCCTAATTTTCGTGAGTCTCCAATCTTCTGAAGCATAACGAACAAGTTCTTACATGGAGAACAAATTCTTACATAGTGAATAACTTACATGGTGAACATTACAAGGGCAGTCATCACAGAAGCTTTCGGTTTTGCTCATGCATTATGAACTATAAACACTCAGTTCAAATATGAATACTCATTTGATTTTTATACTTGATTTATATGTGGATACCACATTTCTCTCTTTATTATTATTATTTTTAATAAAATGCTGAGGTGGTAGGTAGATACAAGATAAAGGTAGAAAACATAGTTTAGTGTTGTAAGAGAGCAAATGTAGATGATCAGGTGTGTGCCTGTAGACTATGTGTTAATCCAAGCTAGACAAGGGCAATAAAACATCCACGTATGCAGAAGATTTCTCTCAGAACAGGGGGGGTGAGGTTCTAAGCCTCACCTCTGTTGATCCCCAATTTCTCACCTGATGACCCCCCTGCGACTGTGCCTGTCTTAGGTTGTTCCTCCCTTGAGGAATCTTACCCGTCTCTGGCTAACCAGTTATCTTCCGGGGCCATACAGGGAAATGTTAAGTTGGTAAGTGAGAGAGAAGCCTTATTGTTTGAAAAGGTTAGCTTTTTACTTCTTTGCATATTTATGCCCTGTGGCTTCTATGCCCAGCATTTGTCTTGAGGTGTCTTTACCACTTGGAAGAATTATGATACTCGGTAAATTCTATATGAGGCACGAATTCTATTTAAGGGTTGTAATTAGGAAGGAAGAAGAAAAGCTATAGAAGTAGCAGGTGGAAGAAAACATGGGAAGATTATTTATTTAACACATCTTCTTGTAGAGTAACGTCAGCATGTATAGGTTTTAAACTACTAATTAAATTGCGCACACACATTAACATAATAGGAGTACAGTTACATAACCAAAGCATACCTGTAATTACCAGCCATCTCCAGTGAAACCAAGAAAACCAGTTAGGCACCTTAGGCATTTGTGAGGGCCACTACTTCTTTTATGGAAACCATTATATAACCCAGCATGCTCTCTTCCCAAGCATGGTCCAGAATGAAAAATATTCTTCTTAATCAGAGAATGTTGTTTCAAGATCGGCCACACCTGGGCTGTTACTCTGATTCCTTTTGTCACAATGGCACAGCCTCTCAGGACACCAAAGCAGGGTTTGCATTAAATGCATCACCCACAGGGAACTCAGAATGGCCCACCCTGCTTCAGCCTTCTGTCTGAGACGGAACTGTACGGACACACACAGCTGATGACATTTTGGGTTTTGTCTTTCAGTGTCTTCCACTTATCAGAATTTTTCTTAAGGGTATTATGGTGGCGGCCCTGTAACAGGAGTTGGCAAACTCTTCTCTGGGAAGAACAACAAAAGTATGTATTTTAGGTTCAGGGGGCCATAGTCTCTGCTGCAACTATTCAACTCTGCTGACACAGCACAAATACATACAAGTTCCTGTGTCCCAATAAAACTTCACAAAAAGGTGATGGGCTGAATTTGGCAGATAAGCTCAAAGCTACCATTGCAGCTGACAGGGGCCATGTTCTGAGCCTTTAACTGCCTTCCCCTGGACAGAGATGGCAGACCTTAAGGTCAAATCTCAACCCTTGTTTGGGGTGCAAAGTGACCTCAACAGTGAACATGTAAGTATTAGTCATTCTTGTTTTGTAAATGCAGCTGTATTGCAGAAAGCATTGACTTCTGTAACGGTTGTAAAGGTTGGCAGGCCTTGCTGATGAACAACAGTCTCCACTAGATAATACAGATGGGCTTTTGGGCACTAAAAGGTCAGACGCACGTTCCCCACATCCTTCATGCAAACAAGCATTGATTAAAATGGTTAAGTTTCCTGGCTGCAAAACAAAGTGAATGTACCTAATGCCACCCAGTTAAAATGCTTAAAAATAGATAAAAATATAAATTATATGTATATTTTACCAGAATAAAGCTATTCTAAAACTTTTTAAAGGAAAAATATTGATAGTCACAGGAGAAAACAAAGGCAACCAGGAAAGAGAATTAGTTATTGAGGAATTCCGAGGGGCAGAAACAAGTCATGTTTTCTAAACTGTTAGGAAGAAATAGAAATTTAAGGAACCCAAAAAGAACACATTCTTTAAATTTGTGCTTATAGTTTAAAACATTAAAAGGATTCTGATTAAATTTGTAAGGGGCTAAAAGCGTAGGAACTGTAATGTGTTAAATTTAGAAGTTGAGTAAATGTTAGTAAGTGAAAGCATTTTCACATAAAAATTACAAGTTTATAAATAAAATAGAAGTTTAGCCTAAAGTTTAAGAAAAACTAGGTTTTGAAAATTTACATTTTTAATAAATACAACAATTAAAGAACACCTGTAAATGTTCCTTTCCAAGCATAAAAGCTATCACCAGTTATTAAAAACACACTGACAATTCACTTAGTTGTTATTATCTTAAACCTTCTTTTTGGGTTTTTAAAAAATAGTAATAACAACAAAGTTGAGAGACAGCTAGACCAGTCCCCTGGAATATTAAATAAGCCCTCTCAGAAGAATTTTGCTGGAGCTGTTTTTCACTTAAAGCATTTGGAATAGAAAAAAATATCAGAAAAGAAAAAGGTTAATGAGATGGTAAAGTGGTCACTGTTAGCACCACAGCCAGCTAAACAGGAACCAGCTGGAAGTAGGTAAGTCACCGGTCCAGCTGGGTGCTCACACCTGTAAGGACAAGGGAGGCAGAGTCAGCAGGTGGAGCAGACCAGGTGAGACCCTGGCAACAGGCAGCAGCACCCTGTTTCAGGACACATACGTAAGACAGGCCCTCTGCTGCTAGATCACCTCATTCTTCCAGAAAATGCTGAACAGTGATGTGTATGTAACAGCCAGACTTTTAAATGAAAGCATTTGATTTTTAAGTCATGGCAACCAATGACTGAAAACATTTGTACACAAAAACAATACCCACAGGTGGACCACAGATGGCCCATCCAAGGCCTCCTTGTGGCTTCCAGTCTACAGGGTAAAGTGAGACTCCACAGCATAAGACTCATACCTGGATCCCGCCTCCTACCAACCCCAGCCCCATCACACCCTAGATCAAACATGTCACAGCTCTGCAGAGATTCACTCCCTACTCACGGCCTTGGCTCATACTGCGCCTTCTATGCTCATGCCCTCACCTGCACCCCCGCACCACAGAAAATCGCCTCCTTCATAGACTCTGTCTACTGCCCCCAGGAAGATTCAACCCCTCCTGGCCTTGGACACAGACTTCCATTAGGGCCTTTATAATGCTTTAGTATTGATGTGAATAAGTCTGACACATCAAATACTCCTAGAGCAGCATTTGGCAGAGGAAAAGACCAAACTACATCACAGATTTTCACTGACTCCTTCAGTGAAAGTAACAGAGACCAATGTGAACTTGCTTGAGCAAATACACATAGGGGGACATACTGAAGGAGTCTGAGGCATCTCAAAGAAGCCAGAGGCGGTGGCCAGGACTTAGGAAGGCCCTGGTAGCAAACACTGGAAATATAACCAAGAGAGAGGAAGTGCTCCCTCTCTCTCCGATTCCAACCTGTTTCTCCAGAGATGTGCACAGTTGTTCCAGCTCCTGAGGTGGCACCTTGAAGATCCAGTAATATGCCCATCTTGATTGTCTGTCTCTCCAATTCAAAATTTCCAAGAGGGGAATAAAGAATCCCTGCGAAGGGTCTAGGGGACGCAGTTCACGGAGGAGGAGGAACAGCTTCCAGAATGTGTGTCCAGAACTGTCTGTGAGGAGATGGAAACCACTCTCCCAGGCTGAGGAGAACAAGGAAGCACAACACAGGCAGCGCAGGAGAGCCGAACAATTGCACTTTTTTACTGGGGGAGAGTGGCACTCGTGGCACAGACTCCTGGTGCAAAGTGTGCAGTTGGCCATGGTAGTTACCCTCGATTCCAAAGAGAAGCCCAATGTCCTGTGCCTCCTCAAGCAGCAGAATGATAAGCTCACAGAATACTCACTGAAGAGATTCCAATGTAAAGAACTTAAAAAATGGAGGGTGGAAAAGGTAAAACTATAGAGAAATAAACAGATCAGTGGTTGCCAATGGTTTGGGAGGAAAAGGGGAGGATGTACAGGTGGGACACAGGGTGTTTATTCCGTATGACACTACAATGGTGGATATATGGCATTTGTCAAAACCTGTAACTGTACAACACAAACAGTGAACACTGGTGTATGCAAATTAAGAAAAAAAATCCTCTTAGGGATGTCAGGGGATCCCAAGAAAGAATCCAGACCGTGAAAAGAGAACCTAACTGTATTACACATATATGAAACAACCTCACTGAAGGGAGTGGGGGAAAGGTGCTGATCTAAGTAACTTTGGAAATGAGTGTAGTTTGTAAGACTAAAGGCAAAAGAAACTACAGCTCAGCATTGGACTCTAGCTGGTAAAGTAGTTGCCCATGCTGTGTAAGTTAGCAATTCTGATACTGCTATACCTATATACTGGAATTGAATAATTAAGTAAATGAATGTCCTAGGGTATAAGCCAAGCTTCTCACTGTTGAAGAAGAGGTTTACAGATAACCAAGATCAGGAGGAGTCTGGAATGATCCACATGGTAATGAACTAGAGTTGGAGCTATCATTAGGTTAAGCGTGAGTTGAAATTCATGCAGAGATACAGATGGCTACATACAGAAATTTTTTTGTGTGTATATACGTTGGCATACACATATGTATTTTTTTCTGTCAGCTGAGAGGACGTAGAAGAAATGACACCCTAGCACTCAGATCTTGGTTTCTAATGCCATTCTCCAACACAAGGAACCAGGGCTCCTGGGAGAAATGGCTGAGTCTAAGACTGGGGCAGAAAATATTCAAGATGAGCCAGGAAGCTCTTCTAGCATCAGAAAGTAAGTGCTCAAAAATAAACAAAAAAGGCCAATGATGGGGCATGTGAAAGTGGCACAGAAGGCAACTGAAAGAGCTGCCAATGGCCCAAGCTGGACCACTTTTAGCAACAAAATAGAGCAGTAATGTACTATAACTCAAAGAAAAAGTAAATATCCTTGATTCCATGCTGATATGAGTAAATGATTAAATGGGAGAGAACAGACAAATCTCCCATGCAGAAGAACTCCAAGTAAGTTATGTAAATACTGTTCTGTGAAGGAGGTGGAGCATCGTGCCCCACTCCTTCAGTGCAGCCTTCATGCAACACTTCCTGGCCAAGAGCACGTAATAAAAAGGGTGGGAAGGGAGCAACCTCACGGCGGAGAATGCTGACTGACACTGCTTCTAGCCAGGTGATTAAAGGTAAGAGCATCATTAAAGTTCAATTTCATTTTTGTAATTAATAATTACCTTTAAAATTAAATAAATTACAGGTAATTAAAGTTAACAGTCATGAGTCAGGGAGATACACGTACCCCTTGATTTGATGAGATGAAAATGGTGCTTCATCTCTGTGTCCTTCCTCTCAAAACCCGTCACCCCATCATTGCCAGGAAAACACCAAAACTTGAATAAGAGACATCCTACCATATGCCCAACCAGCATGCCTCAAAACCTTCAAAGTCTCCAAACCGAGGAACGTTGGAGAAGCTGTCACTGTCAGGAAGGGCCTTAAGGGATGTGACTAGTCATGTAAGGTGGTATGCAGGATGGGGTTTGGAACAGGAAAAGGACAGTCAGTAAAAACTATGGAAATATGAATAAACTACATACTTAATAATGAGGTGTCAAGATGGGTTCATTAACTTTAACAGATGTAGCCCATGAACATAAGATGTTAATAATAGAGAAACTGCAGGAGAGGCATGAGGGAGTCGACAGGACCTCTCTGTACTGTCTGCATACTTTTTCTGTAAACCTACAACTGTTCTAAAAAAATAAGTCTAATAATTTTTAAGAAGTGGGAGGAAAGAGAAAAAAGGCAGACCAAAGATGTGGGGTGTCAGCTTTCCTAGAGCTACAGCGACCTGGTCCCCAGTGGCTTCATGGGCTGCCACCTTGCTGGGATGGAATGCACCATCTCGGCCCTGTATGCAGATCTGGACAAAACCTCTTCCACTCGAAGACAGCGCTCCTGGCAGTTGGCAGCATGGACTTCTACTGCATGAAACCGAAGCTATTTTAAGTGATGCCAGGAACTTCCAGACAAATTTCAAGCTGTTAATGTAAGGGTTTCACAGCATGTAAAATTCACTTGGGGCTTTCAAGGAGCAAAAGAATGATGAAGCAAACCCTCTCAGGGACACTTCACCAAGGAGGAAAAGGGGCATGGTCCAGGCCCACAAAGGACCAATGAGCATTCTCCGTTCATCTGAGCTGGTTTCCTAGGATAACCACTCTCCTTTTATTGAATAATCTGTGAAGGCCAGAAGCCAAATCCCACAAAAAGCTGAGCTCTCCAGGCTGGTGGAAGATTGGGCGAGGACCCCAATCCTCATTAATTAACACTGTCCACCGCGAACCTCTTGCCATCCCTGGCTGTCTCCCCAAAGGTCTGGCTTCCTCAACACCAGTGTGCAGCCCAACACTAATCAGAGTACAAATGTTCCTCTGAAAGGCAGAAAACAAACACGGCCATTAAAATGAGGTGCGGCCTGCGCATCATAAAGAAATGCACTAGGCCAGCTAAAAAAAACTACCTTTTTCTTCCTGTATTTTTTAAAGCTAAAAATAGTCTCAAACACACAAATCAACAACACACAAAGTGAAACACTTTTCTTAAAAAAAATACTTGAAATGGTGACATATATTTGTTCTTTATGGCTTTGGCTCTGGGGTTGAAAAGTTGCCAAAGCCTGTTGGCCTGGGCAGCATCTCCCTGTGATTCAGTAGGAGATCCAGCAAGTGGATTCAAGACTTCCTGGAAGACAGAAAAGCCAGGTTTTAGAGCTTTCTGCCTCTCTCAGGTAAAATCCTAGATAATGCGTTTTCTGCTGTAAGACTGAAAACACAAGCTCCACTTAGAACAAACACAGGTACTGAAAACACCACCATTTGGTCCATTCATAAAACTATCTTAACCAGAGTGAATATGTGAAAAATACTTGAGCGACTTAGTGATTTTAGGAGGAAAGTTATTGAATTCAGTTGAACCAAACATTCTAATGGGCCATAGGTCATCTGTCTAAACTATTCAACTGTGCTTTTGTAGCGCAAAAGCAGCCAGAGACAGCAGTTAATGAATGACTATGGCTGTGCTCCAATAAAACTTTATTTAAACTTTATTTACAGAAACAAGCAGCAGGCTGGATTTCACCCTCAGGACATCCACTGACAACTACCCAATTAGGTAATTCCATCTCTCTCTCTTTCTCTTTCTCTCTAATGTTTTAAGTCACCAACCACTCGAATTTCGTGCCAGCACAATTTTCATTCCTAAGAAGGAAAACAACATGAATCCCCTAAAATTCTCTTTTATGCATTTCTTAAAGAACCTCAGTTGAAAGTCACATAACTGAACAGCACCTGGATGTACCCAAACAAAACTTGGCCAAGGATCACGTCTCAGGGAACTATTTTCTCTAAAAGGAAGTGTTTGGGAGAAGCACACACCATACAGATCAAACTCAAACTTCTCAAGGGCCAAGAAAATTTATCTTCATTTTGGCTGTCTTCCTGACATAATCCATTACCTGGAAATTTTGAGATGGTTCCTAGAATATCCAGAACAAACCCAATGTTTGTAATATAGCATCTAAGACCTTCCAAAACCCTCCACAACTGGTCCCAGCCTCACCCCCAAGCCATCTTCCACATCTCCTTCTATACTATATACTCAGACAACATAAGATGACTCACTACACCTCAAATAACCTCATTTGCCCAAGAGTTTTCAAGTCTCCAAGCCCTTACCAGAGTGACCATATAATTTATTGTTCAAACCATGGCATTTCCCAGAGAAAAAGGAGTGCTATTAATAACCATGCTAGGACAAGAAACATAGCCCAAGGCAGACCATTTTGGTTCTGATGGTAGAGTCATTTAGCCTTTATCCATGATGACTTCTCTGTTGTGACAGCCATCACAAACTCACGCTGGTGAACTCCTACTCATCCTTCAACACCCAGGTCGAATATCTCCTCCTCCCCTTTGCTGTGTTTTGCTGACCTCATTCTGGCAAAGGTTAACTACTCCAAAATCTTTATTTCTATTACAGCCTCCATTACATAGTGTTATATTAACTTATTCAAGTGTGTGTTTTCTTTGAGGATAGGATGCTTCCTCTGTACATTTAGCTTTGTGCTGAAATTGTCTTACAGTTAGTGCTCAACAAATGTTTGTTCATTTTCTTATAACAACATAAATGACACATTTGCCCTCAAAATCAGTCCTTGTATTGTATAAACCATAATTCTCAACCAGGGGTAATTTGGCCTCCCAGGGGATATTTGCAATATCTGAAGACATTTTTGGTTGTTGTAACTAAGAGAGACACTACTGGCATCTAGTGATGACTAGAGGTCAAGGATGCCACTAAGCATTCTACAGCAAAGGACAGCCCCCCACAATAAAGAATTATCCAGGGCAAAATGCCCATAGTGCTAAGCTTGAGAAATCCTGGAATAAACTCAGAACTTCAGCTCACTTCTTCCTGAAGTTACTACAAATTCTGGATTACAGAAATAGAAAGTCATGAAAATTTCCAGCACATATGCCATAAGCATATTCAGAAAGTCAACACACTCAAGGATTTAGTGCAATATAAGAAAAGAAAAAATGGCACAGACTTACTGTACAGATTCATGAATTGGTCTGAAAAGCAGAGTGGATACACAATGTTACTCAGAGTGCTTTGAATGTTATTTGCACGGAGGTTATTAATCCAACATGGACGATACAGAACACGTGCAGCAGGAAAAGTAGCAGTACAAATCGAACTTCCTCATCCATATATGAAATCAAAGGTGAAATAAAAGTTGCAAACTCTGGACCCTGTCTGAGTGACTGACATGTGGGATCTACAATACACTAAATTAAAACTGTATTCATTACAAAACTTGCATCTGAAACCTTCTCCATTACCATCAGAACCAAGTGTCACTACCATGTGTAACAGCAACTCTAGAATATTTCGAGGTTATTGTCAATCACATAATCTTACAACATTAATTTCTAAAGAAAAACTTGGCCACCAACTATTTAACTGCTTCCATTAGAAGAAATATTTTGAGTTTCCTTATTAACAGACATCTGCACTCTTCAATCTTTGATTGGTAAACTTCCCTGATAACTGGGTCTAAAACATACTGCGTATCTCTCTGTCTTCATCAACAGAACTGCCAAATTTGCTTTTCCTGGATGCCTACAGTGCTTTTTCCTGAATGCTTCTCCTGGATGCCTGGTTATCTTAACTACTTTAAATACTGTACTGTACTAATATAAATAACCCTTATAGCCTGTTGAAAAGGGACAGAAGCTTCCCGTCCCTTTGCTAAACAGCTCCAAATGGCCCATTTTCTCCTATTATAACTTCAGGGATACCCATTAAGCTGCAACTATCATTTCTGTTGCAACCAATGTGTCGCTGCCTCTGGCTTTCATCTCCAGCCTCTTCTAAGTTAGCTTGTCTGGAAATCTGATAGGAACTAATTAACCAGAAATACCTTATCTAAGCCATGGGTAAAGAGGCTGAGAGAATGAGTAATTGGAGAGCTCTTCCGCTAAGATCAGGCAAAGAGCTCTGTAGCCTGTGAGTTCTCTCACCTATGTATGTTCATGCCTTGAAATTCCTCTTATCCACCCCAACCCTAAACCCTTGGAAGCCACATAGGTAAGGAATACGAAGCAAAACAAGCCCAAAAAGGATATGTTGCATGGACAAAATGTGGAACAAAAAGGGAGAATAAATTAAACATGAGCCACAATGAGTAAAAGTAAGGTCATCAAACACCCAAGGATGGAGATCAGGTTAATTACATTTATAACAATCACCTTCTACACCTAAAGCATCAATGCCTTTAAGAAAGTAACTGAGACTAGCAGATATTATTCAAAACTCTACAGAAAATGAGCACTTAGGTTCTTATAAAAAACTAATTGAGGAGGCATTGATTTTTTAAAACAGTCAACACATAACCAAAGCATCCGGTCCATTTGGCATCTATTTGAACCTGCCAGGAAAAAAAACCACTAATTGAGAGTTTCAGGAATAACTCATACATCAAGGTGACTTTTAAAAGTTTAACTGCATACTCTGAGGCAATAATTATTGTGTGAATCTACTCTCCCCACCCCCAAATATTCCACTCTTAATTCAGCAGACATAGACCCAAACTCTACCTAGATTTGCACATTACTTGCTCTCCTGTTCTCAGAGAAGTGGTCCAGGAAACTTTTCTTGGGGGTGGGGGTATTTCCCCTTTCTAAAAATGCAACAACTATGAATATCCAGAACGCACATTTAGACCCATTTAACTTCACTGAAAGAGGATGTTTAACTTGAAGCTACTAAAAGTTGTCACAGAAGAAGGCAGAAATATAAAAATCACTTTCTCAAAGTCAGTCTATTGTCAGATCTGTGTTTATTAAATATTGGTAGCATCTGAGAAAAGAGAAGAACAATAGCATCACAGACATCCAACCCTGAACTATCTCATTTACCACCTTCACATCCACAAAGGTTAAAAAGAAATATTTTAGATAATAGGTCCAACATCACTGCCACAGGCACTGAAAAGACATATGATAGTACTAAACATCTATTCTTAGATTAAAAGAAAGAAAGAAAGAAAGATGGAGATGGATACTTCTCTAACATCATAAAATACACCTCAACATGAAAGCAAGCATCATGCTTAACAGAGAAATTTTAGTCAGGTGCAAAATAAGAATGTAATCTATCACCAGTGTTTTTTAACATGAATCTGGAGATTCCAGTCAATGTAATGACACAAGAAAAAAAATTAATACAAAATTAACACAGAAAATAAGTAGTGTTAATATAGACAAAAATAACCAACTAGAAAATATAATAGAAGAAAATACTTGATTCATGATGGCTACAAAACAGAAAGTAAAATACCTAGCAATAAACCTAACAAGAAATGCACAAGACTTACAGGAAAAAAACTTTAAAATAACCCAAGGCATCAATAAAAAAAGACTTAATGAAAAGGAAAACACATTATGTTTTAGGATAAATTACATATTATCAAGATGTCAATTCTCCCTAAACTGATCCATAAGCCCAATATGACTTAAATAAAAGCACTATGAAATTTGGTGGGGGAGGGGGACAGAGGGTTTAGCATTCAATAAGCACACTCTACAATTTATATGGGAAAACCAAGAGGGAAGAATCACCAAGAAAATTCTGAAAACAAAGGTAATAATGACAGAATAGCCCTATCAAATATTCAAACAAAGATACTATGAAGCTACAACAATTAAAACAGTTTATAATTGGTATCTGAGCAGTGAGTCAGATTAGTGAAGATCACAAACTCTACAAAAAGATCCAAATGCATGGGAGAATTCAGAGAATCATAGAAGTGGCATATCAAATGAGTGAGGAAAACACAGTTCACAGTTTATTCTCTAAGTGATGTAGAGGTAAGCCATCTGAAAAAAATAACAAGGTTGTATCCCTATCTTCGACCTCAAAGATATATCATGTTAAACACCAGAATAACATCAGGATAAATCCTATGGGAATCCAAAATTTATACATGAAAAATAAAAGTATCAAAGATATCTCACATAGCGTCTTCTAATAAACCTGAAGTGGAAAGTGTTTTTCTAACTGTGGCATAGAGTCTGACAAATGCAATTACCCAGAAACTTAAATTTCTGAACGATTAAAAAAGGAAACAAAAACAAACTATAAAATGAGAAAAATATTTGCAACCCCTATCACAGACACAGGACTAAGTATCCTAACATATAAAGCTCCTGCTAAGAAAAGATGAATAACCTAACAGAAAAATGGCTAAGCAGGTAAAAATATAAATTGCCCATAGATATGGAAAAAGGTTCAACTTCACTCACAGTTAAGATAAATGCAGACTAAAACAGACCTGAGAAATTATTTTCAAATCTTAGATTGTCAAGAATCCAAAAGCTTGACAACACACCTATTGATACACACTCATATTTTGCTGATGGAAACACAATTTTTATGAGGGACAACTAGAATGCAACACGTATCAGAATAAAAAAATACATATACCCTCTGATTCAGCTACTTCCAGTCTCAACATTCACTCCACAGAAATAGTTACACATGCGAGGAATGCCATATCTACAGGTATTGCAATGCAAATTCTTGTAAAAGCAAAAGACTAGGACCAACCTAAAAGAACACCAATAGGGAATGGTGAATAAATGACAGTATATCCATACAATGTACTTCTACACAGCCACAACAAAATAATAAAAAGACGAGGGACCTTTTATCTACGGCTCTGAAATGATCCTAAAATATTCTATTAAACAACAACAAAAAACACTACTGGGAAAAATAAAAAGATGGAAAAGAGTACCCATACTAACATACCTGCTTGTACAAGCATTAAATATCACTGGAAGCATAAAAAGAAATGAACAACATTGGTGATCATTTTTGGGGTGTGAGACTATGGGACAGAGGTAAATGGGAAACAATGCCACACCCTTTTGAATTACAACCAATGTGACTGTAATACCTAGTAAAAAATGAATTCAATTGAACATTTAAAAAAATCTCAGTAACACTCAAAACATTCCTCTCCCTCAACCACTTATGAAGTTGACAGAAATCCCCAAAACACCTCTTATTTTGCATCTCCTCCCCAACTCTGTGGCTGTAACCCAGCATCAGTATACCGGGCAATGGTCGGGAGCCTCCAATCTGGTCTTTGCATTACCTCTCTCACCATTAAGAACACACCGAACTCCACTGCCAAATTCCTCTTTAAGGAGACTGGCTTTACCTAGATCTCACAGGTCCCTCTAGAAATAAGTAGATGGTGACTGCCTACAGAAATCTGCACTCCTCAACTTAGCATTCATATCCAGGCTACCTTTTCCAGCTCTATTTCCCAAGGGTGTTTTGTGCTTATTTTTTAACTTTCCAATTATACTAGAAGTTTCTTAAAGGTCAGTTTGTCTAACCTGTCTTTTTATTTGTAAAAACTCTTAATATGGCATCTTGCACATAGAGGTGCTCAAGAAATGTTCTTTGAATAAGTGAACACACAATAGATATCAGATATAATTAACAGAATGTAAATATATGATTATAGTATACTGAAAAATGTTACAAAAATGAAAACCATGGTCTTTCATTCAATCACCTTAAGGACAAAAAAACTGAAGAAAGGCAAATACTGGTATCTACCAATGATAAAAGTTAATTCTAAAATAGTTCATTTCACAAGGGTTTTCAGCTCCAAGTATGTTCTCACTCCTACCTAGATACTCACCTGCTAGTCTCCCCACTGCCCCAAATGAAATCGTTCATTTCAAATGGGCTACAAATGGCTTAAGTACCTTGATGCTGCTTGTTCTGATAATGGCCTTCACAATAACAGTGTAAGGAAAAAATAACAATGTAAAAAGTTATATAATTTATTTCATTGATCTGGGCTTCAGCTTCCCTGTGATTTAAACTTAAACACTTCTCTTTCCAAACCCACAGAAAAATCTTTAAACTGTTCTAAATCACACATAATAAAACTAAGTCTAGTCTTTTGAACTCATCTTTTTCTTCTACCTGAATACTATTAAGGGACATTACATGCTCTTAATATCATAAAGCAGCTATTTAGTATCATTTCAAAGATGTTTTAGTCCTCTTCCTCTTTAAAAATATTTTGGGTGTGAGCAAAAAGTAGAGAATTGAAAGTTTAACAGCTTTCATGAAAACAATATGTGAATTTTTCTAAGTAGCCATAAAACATTAATATTTTTTAAACAAAAAAATACTCCTTTACAGGAAATGATAGTATTATTATTTATTTTTTCCCTAGAGTCCACCCAGAATTACTACAGGGCCTATACCATAACACCAGACCTTTGATTTCTGGACAGGATTATGAAGGACCACATAAAGTAAAACATAGTTCCTAATTAGATTTTGGAACAATACTGTGATAATTTTTAATTCTTTATTTTTAAAAATGTTTTGTCAAATTTTGTGTCATGAAATCAGAAAGTGCCCAAACTGCCCATCCTATCCCATTCCATCACTTAAGCTGAGTAATCAATTTAGGAAGTGACCAAAATGATTTTTTTAGATTTCTCTGACCATCAATATCTTTATTTGCAATTGTGAGATCCATAACAATCAATTGATTGCATTCAGGGGAAAATTAAGTTAGGTATTATATGTAAATCACTCAACATGTCTGGCACATAGTGAGTGCCCAGTAAGTAATGATTATTATTATTTATGAAGGAGTTGAACCCTACATGCAGAAAAAGCATTTGACAAAGTTCAAAATCCACTTATTATAAAAATGTTTCACAAAGTGGGTAAAGAGGAAACATATGTCAACATAATAAAAGCCATATATGACAAGCCCAAAGCTAGCATCATACTCAATGATGAAGAGCTAAAAGCTATTCCTCCAAGACCAGAAACAAGACAACAATGCCCACTCTTACCATTTGTGTTCAACATAGTACTGAAGTCCTAGCCTGAGCAATTAGGCAACAAAGAGAAATAAAAGGCATCCAAGCTGTAAAGGAAGAAGTAAAACTGTCACTATTTGCAGATGACATCATATTACATATAGAAAACCCTAAAGACTCCACCAAAAAACTGTTAGAAATGATAAATGAATTCAATAAAGTTGCCAGCTACAGAATCAACTTATAAAATCTGTGGTGTTTCTATATACTAATACTCAAAGAAAGTTAAGAGAACAATCCCATTTTCAACTGCATAAAAAAGAATAAAGTACCTAGGAATAAATTAACAATGAAGGTCAAATATCTGTACTCTGAAAACTGTAAGACAGTGATGAAAGAAACTAAAGATGACACAAATAAATGGAAAAATATACAATGTTCATGGATTCCAGGGTTAATATTGTTACAACGTCCATACCACCCAAAGCAATCTACAGGTTCATTGCAGTCCCTGCCAATATTCAAACGGCATCTATCACAGAAATAGAACAAATGATCCTAAACTTGTATGAAACCACAAAAGACACTAAATAGCCAAAACAATCTTCAAAAAGGAGAACAAAGCTGGAGACATCATGCTCCCTGATTTCAAACTCTATTACAAAGCTATGGTATCAAAGGCAGTATTAGCATAAAAACAGACACATAGATCAATGTAACAGAATCAAGAGTGCAGAAATAAACTCATGCTTATATGGTCAATTAATTTTCAACAAAGGAGCCAAGACTATACCATGGAGAAAGGCCAGTCTCTTCAGTAAATGGTGTTAGGAAAACTGGACAGCCACACACGAATGAAACTAGACTGCTGTTTTACACCATACACAAAAACTCATTCAAAATGGATTAAAGACCTGAATGTAAGACCTGAAACCATAAGACTTCTAGAAGAAAACACAGGCATTAAGCTCCTTGACATCACTCTTGGCAAAGAGTTCTTGGATCCAACTCCAAAAGCAAAAGCAACAAAAGGAAAAATAAACAAGTGGGACTACATCAAACTAAAAACCTTCTGCACAGCACAGGATGCCACCAACAAAATGAAAAGGCAGCTTACTGAATAGGAGAAAATATTTGCAAACTGCACATCTGTTAAGGGGCTAATATCTAAAACATACAAAGAATTCAAACAGTTTAACAGGAAAAAAAATTCAATTAAAAAATGGGCAGCAGATCTGAATATTTTTCCAAATAAGACATAAAGATTCCAATAGGCACATAGAAAGATGCTCAACATCATGAATCATTAAAGAATTGCAAATTAAAACTGCAGTGAGATTCCACTGCACACCTATTAGATGGCTATTATCAAAAAAAATAACAAGTGCTGGCAAGGATGTGGAGAAAAGGGAACCGTTGTGCACTGCTGGTGGGAATATGAACTGGTACAGCCAGTCTAGAAAAACATAGGACAGTTCCTTAAAAAATTAAAAATAGAACTACCATATGATCCAACTATTCCACTTCTGGATACATATCAAGAGA
Organism: Manis pentadactyla; assembly: GCF_030020395.1. Taxonomy (NCBI): domain Eukaryota; kingdom Metazoa; phylum Chordata; class Mammalia; order Pholidota; family Manidae; genus Manis; species Manis pentadactyla. The sequence goes on along the minus strand of NC_080032.1, from coordinate 36,949,710 downwards.
AAACAAAAACAGTAATTCAAAAATATATGCACCCCCATATTCACTGCAGCACATTTTCAATAGCCAAATACAGATACAAATCAAGTGACCATCGATGCATCAATGGAGAAAGAAAACAGTTCATAAATATGATAGAATACTATTCAGCCATTAAAAATGAATGAAATCTTGCCATTTGCAACAACATGGATGGATCTGGAGGGCATTATCCTAAGTGAAATAAGTCAAGAAAAGAAAGACAAATACTGTATTATCTCAAACTAAAAAACAAGAAAATCAAGCTAATAGATACATGGGACAGATTGGTGGTTGCCAAAGCTTTCAAAAGAAAAGTCATCACCACACCCAGTTTCATTAAAACACTCATTTCTTTTAATGCATTTCGACAGTTTAAGGAGGGGAGGGTGTTAGACTCCATTTTTCACATTTCCGAACACCACCCACTTCCACAGCACACAGAGGTATTTCCCTGCCAAAAAAATCAATGCTTCTCTTTATTGGAACAGAAGAAAATAACACCTTTTATTTCCTGAAGAAAAAGAAATGATAAATAGGTCAAATACATAAACTTTCATGAAAGAAGGCAACACTTCATTTAAAGCCATTACAGGAAAATGTGTTTAAATTCCCCAATGGAATTCCATGCCCTGTAACTGGAAAGGTTTATTCACTACTGGCTTTACAGAACATTGCTTATCACACCATTTTATTAAGGCACTAAATGAACCTCAACCCCACAGAGTCTTAATCCTTTGATTTTCCAGCAACCAGGAGAACAGCAGTTGAGAATATTCAGTTCTGTAGTAGTCAGGCCTCTAGAACATCAAAGGACCGTGGAACATTCAGATGTCATCAAAGGACAAAGATGTCACCAAGAGGTGCCAATTCCTGGCTATATGGATTCTGCATCCTCTGTAGAGGACGTCATCACTCCCAAAAGAAGACAAGAGCCAGCAACTCACTCCAAGTTAGAAATTTGAATATCACTTTAGATACAGCACAACACTTCCTAAATTGCTCCCAGAGAGAAGACTGGATCCTCCCCATCCCAGGGGAGCTAAGAGAACCACGCAGCTACGTACTCCACCATGCCAAAGCAAGAGACCTCCACCCTTAGGTGAAATCTACAGCCACCTCTACACCCGTCCTCCCCCGGTCCCTGAAGACCTTGTCACCTGGTTCACAGTCTTCCTTGAGACACCAAGCCTGCCTGTCATTTTGAATGGCCTTCAAATTCAACAAGCACACTGCCCACTCCTTGTCCTCATTCTGGAGCCTCTTTTCTCTGTGTTACTGCCTTCCTCTCAAAGATCCACCCTGGACTTCCAGTCGCCACACACAGAACCACTCCACTTCTGACAGTACCTCCAAACATCTCACCCCACTTCCCTTCATCCTCTGTAAACTCCTTCCCTACACACCCGTCACAGCTTCTCCCACTACACCAGCCCCTCCGTCTCATCCGATGCTCCAATTTGCCATTCCCTCTAGTTTCTCCTTCTCTGGTAGTCCTGTCTTTACCTCCTCCATCCCACAGCAACTGCCCACTGGCCAATGAGCTCCACTCCCTTGCACTGCCACATACACCCACCCAACAAAATCTTCCACTTACCTCCTCCTGTTTCTTTCCAGGACACTCAATGCTGGAGAAAAACACATGCCACAAAAGCTGATGTCATGACAGATTCATGGTGTCCATTCCCAAGTGGCCCTCAGAGCTGCCCAGGAAACCTGCTCTCCTCCCCCATGCCCTCAAAAGCTACCTCTAACCTCCTCCACCTGACCAAGCCTCAGAGCGCACTGCCTCCCTCTCCTCCCTCCCCACTCTCAGAAAACGGCCTCACCTCCTTCACAGAGAAGGAAGCGAGAACACCTTCAACTCCCTGCTCACCCAAACTCACCTTCTCCTATGCCCATTCTCCTTCCTCCAGCCAGCAAGCACCCCTCCTCAGGCCTCCATTCACTCCTGACTTCCCAGGCACGGCTCCACTCAGCTGACACTCTCAGGACCCTCAAACTTTCCTCTCAACCAGCTCCCTTCCATCCTCATTTTAGTGCCAAGACTCTACCATCCTGGAAAAAAAAAAAAAAAACCCGCTTCAAACCCATGGCCGGCTCTAGCACTCCAGTAACTCTGGCTTCCTTCCCCGCATCTCCAGTGAAAATCACCTGCAGCAGCCACCAGAACAAACTGAGCTACTGATCCCCACAAATGCGTTTCAGACCACACCTCACTTCCTCCTGGGGAACATTCCCCCTCAGCTTCCTACCACCACACACACTCCCAGTTTTCCTTATATCTGGCCAGCCAATCTTTTCACCTGCCTTACATCAACACGTTTTTAAGTTCTCAACCTACATCAGGAAATCAATGTAGAGCAAGGCTTCTCAACCCTGGCTTTACTGGTATTTTGGGCTACATCTTTCTGCTGTAGGGGTTGTTCTGTGCTTCATAAGCTGTTTAGCAGCACCCCCGGTGTCTACCCACAAGATGCCCATCATGACAATCCAACATGTCTCCAGATATTGTCAAACTGTCCCCACTCCTAGTTGAAAACCTCAGACTCTGAAGGTCACAACCAATATATATTTTTTCAGATTATTAAGATTGTGTTACTAGTTTTTTTTTAATTAGTTTTATTTTGGTATCATTAATCTACAATTACATGAAGGACATTATGTTTACTAGGCTCCCCCCTTCACCAAGTCCCCCCCACATACCCGTTCACAGTCACTGTCCATCAACATAGTATGATGCTGTAAAATCACTACTTGTCTTCTCTGTGTTGCACAGCCCTCCCCGTGCCCCCACACACACTATACATATTAATCATAATGCCCCCTTTCTTTTTTCCCACCCTTATCCCTCCCTTCCCACCCGTCCTCCCCAGTCCCTTTCCCTTTGGTACCTGTCAGTCCCTTCTTGGGTTCTGTGCTTCTGCTGCTGTTTTGTTCCTTCAGTTTTCTTTTGTTCTTAAACTCCACATATGAGTGAAATCATTTGGTACTTGTCTTTCTCCGCCTGGCTTATTTCACTGAGCATAATACCCTCTAGCTCCATCCATGTTGTTGCAAATGGTAGGATCTGTTTTTTTCTTATGGCTGAATAATATTCCATTGTGTATATGTACCACATCTTCTTTATCCATTCATCTACTGATGGACATTTAGGGTGCTTCCATATCTTGGCTATTGTAAATAGTGCAGCAATAAACATAGGGGTGCATCTGTCTTTTTCAAACTGGCGTGCTGCATTCTTGGGGTAAATTCCTAGAAGTGGAATTCCTGGGTCAAATAGTATTTCTATTTTGAGCATTTTGAGGAACCTCCATACTGCTTTCCACAACAACCACCAATATATTTTTTAATGAAATGAAATAAAATAGAAGCTACCCAAGTGTATCTCCTAAGAAAGGACCAAGATCCTTCATCAAACTTTTATCTCTACATCTTGTTTGCATTTGCATGCCATGTGCACATGTGGAAAACAAAGTCTTTCTTTCTATGGGCCAGTGAAAGCACTTTAAGTCCTACTGTCTTCACATGTTCGTATCCCCAAGGCAAAAAGACTAGAGATACACAGTGAACCCTCAGGTACTCAGCAACTGCTCAAGAAAACAAAGCATTAGCAACCACATGAAAGACTCCTTGGTAGCTCCCCTCCCACACTCCTGGAGGAAACCATTTGGCATTTCTTCCTTATTTTACTGTTATGACGTAGGTCCTTAAACAATATATACTATTTTGCTCAGTTTAAAATGTTTTTTGAAAGCATTGCGCTATATACACTCTTCTGCAATTTGCTTTTTTTCCCTAACGTTATGTTTGTGACATTTGTCTGTATTGGGAACTGCTGCTCCCGTGCATTCATTTCACTGCTGTAAGTATTCCACTGAATGACGATACCACAATTTATTCATAGATTCATTCTTTGGTTGAAGTTACTTGAGCTAGTATCCCTATTTATGTGCATATAAACAATGCTACTACCAACTTTGTGTCCATGTATTCTGGTGCAAATGTAGGGACAGGTCTACTTGGATATATACTCAGAATTACTGCCCTTCTATAGAGTATGTTCATTATTATTATTGCACAAAACAAATTGTTTTCTATAGGGGTTGAACTCATCAGTATGCCTATCAGCACTGTATGAGAGTCCACATTGTTTCACATCCTTGCCATCATTTGTGGATAATTTTTTGTTTATGCCAATACATAGGGTGTGGAAATATGGAAAAATGCAAAAACTGTGTCATTATGGTTTAAATTTCATTTATCTGATGACTAGTAAGGTGGATGGAACTTGAGGTGTTTAATGGCTATTCTTGTTTCCTCTACTCTGAGAAGCCTCATTTTATCCTTTGTCCACCTCCTATGGGACTGTTTAACCTCATCTTCCTGATATTTAGTAGTTCTTTTATGTACTTGGAAACCAAATGCAGCATCGCTGGTGTGTCGTGAACACCTCCTCCTGCTCTGGAGGTCATTCTCTCTTCCTTGGTGATCTCCATGCCCACGGCCTCCATTACTTTCTCCAAGGTGCCCACTGCCTGCTCCATAGATCCCAGAGATCTCTGTTCTGGACCCCAGATTCATGAAGCCAATTGCCTTCTGACCCAACTACCTCCCTGATCCAGGGGAAAACACTGCCATTCATTCTAAAGTCCAGTGATCCTTTGTCCTCTCATCTCCATCTTGCCCATCACCTAGCCCTGTCAATTCAATTTCCTCATTAAAGGGATTTTCTCACTGCTACCCACCTCCAGTATATTAAATTACCTTATTTGAACACTCTCGTCTCTTAGTTGGATTGTATGCCATGGCCTCCCTGTTCCCAGCACTTCAACTACAATAATATCCTTTAAAAACCAGTGAGGCCTAGCGATCTCACTCTTACCCAAGAGAAATGAACATATACATTCACAAAAAGGACTTTTACGTAAGACTGTTTAGAGCACCTTTATTCATCAAAGCCAAAAACTAAAAACAACCGAAATGTCCATCAACAGAAGACAGGATAAGCCAGTCAGTTCATCCAGACAAAGGAATACCACTCGCCAATAAAAAAGGAGCTACCACTGATAAATGCAACAATGTGGATGAGTTTCAAACTGTTGACAAAAGCAAGCCAGACATAATAGAGCACCTACTGTGTGACACTGTTTACATGATATCCAAGAAAGACATAACTGGAGATGAAAGTCAGATAGTGGCCTTAGGATGGTGGGGTTGGGTGATTGAATGAAAAGGGACATGGGGTCCTTATGGGGTAATGGAGATGTTCTGTGTCTGGTTTGCAGTGGTGTTGACAGGAGTGTATTACCAAATTATCAATTACCAAAACTCATTAACCAAACTGGCCATCAACTGAGATCTGGCCATTTTATTGTATGTGACTATATCTCAAATAGATTGCATATAAATAAATATTTACTTACATATAATTATATATTATATACACTATGTAGTAATATATTTTAATATTTATATTATTTATAAATCTATTACTATATATATGTGTATATGTATACACATACACACAACACATATATAAATACTTAAAGCCTACTAGAGTAAACTTGTTAAAATCTAAAACCTTATCAAGTTATTAAATTTTGTTCTCAGATCCCCATGACCCCATGACCCATGACAGAGGCCTTTGGAATGTCACACCTACTTGCCTCTCCCAAGTCTACTCTTACCCCTTCTCTCCACGCCTTCTCTCATGGGCTACACTGCTTTCACACTGAAGTTCTTCTGTTTCCCCAAACAGATGACATCCTCTTCCACCTGCAGCTCCCTCTGCTTGGGCAGCCCCACACTCCTTGGCGGGGCTGACTCCTACTATCTTTCAAGACTTCATGCAGATGTAACTTCCTCCAGGAAGTCTTCCCAATCCCCAACATTGGATAGGTATCTGCCTGGGGCTCCAGCAAACTCCCCATGCTTACTGATACCACCATCCCTTTTACTCTGACATATCCTTGTCTACCTGCCTCACCAGAACGTAAACTCCCTGAGGACAGGTCCTGTCAGCTTTTCGCTGCTGGATGTGTTAGGAGCTGAGGATGGCAATTATTCGATTAACGTTTGTTCAATGGGTGAATGAAATACTCAACAGATGTTTTCTCTCCAAGCTAAACAGAGGGAAGGAAACCTGCCATATCAATATTTAAGGAAAAATAACTTCAGAACAAAGACAGACAAATATTTTATATTTAATACTTTAGTAACCACATACACACAGGAGACTGTATTTGTATCAAGATCTGCTGCAAACAAAAGAAAAAAAGCAAGACAAACATACTCAGCTAGCTCCCACTCCAAAAGCTGAGATGAAAGGAAAATGGAAGTTATCTTGGGTAAATAAATCAGTCTCAGGAAAGGCATACTGAGCAAAGAGAAGATCAGATTCTTTAATGAATATAAAAGTGGCTGCCTTTTTAGTTGATTTAAGGGGAGCTGAGAGTTAATCCAACAAACCCCTCCGAACTGTGTAAATTCCAACAGAAGTAGTCAAGCAGCCACGCAAAAATCTGGAAAAGTACCAGGAGTTCAAAATCATCGAGTCTAGACACCTCAAATTCTCCCAGGAGGGATATGGCTGTTTGCTTACTGCCCAGATCCCTTCCGACCCCAATGTCTTACTTTCCATAATTATTCCTTAGATGGATTACCAAGAAGTTAACTTTAGGAGAAGCAGTTCCAGCTACCCGCCATCTTTCGCATCTCAGGGGGCAGGGGGGCCACTGCCTTGTCCTTTCTAAGGGAAAGAAAATGGACTGGTGTTAAATTGCAAGTGAAATGGATTCCTTAAATAGCAGGAAGTAAAGAATATAAGTAGACCTCCTCCTGTAGCACTCTTGCTGCCAAATTAATTCCCAAAGCAAAAACTGCGGGCTGTATTTCTTCAAACGCTATCTGATTTGCCAGAACACTTTTGAATATTCCAGAACGACTACTGGCTGCTGGTGATCACCACCAGGACTTCTCTTTTTTTTCCCTCTCCTCCCATCCAAGAGGTCAATGTAGGGCCTAATATTAAAAGTGACACCCTTCCCTTATAAATTATTTTAAACCCTCTTAGATGCCCCATTAACCCCCTGCCCTATTATCAATATTTGAGCCTGATATCCAAAATCTTCAAAACAACACATTTTACAGCAGAGGCATATTTGTGGGACAAAAGAAAAAAGCAAAAATTTAGATAAAGGAACCAAAAAGTGACAGCCACTGTCATTCAAAGCAAACACACTGCGTGTTCAACAGTGCAAAACAGCAAGCAGACAGCACAACACAGCCTACCGTTTTGAATTTCTTTATTGCAGTAACATACAAGACAAAATATGCCATTTAACCATTTTTAGGTGTACAATTCAGTGTCATTAGTTACATTCCCAATACTGTGCTACCATCACTATTATCTATTTCCAAATCCTTTTTATCACCCCAACAGAAACTCTGTAACCATGAGCATTAACTCCCCATTCCCCCTCCCCCAAGCCCCTGGTAGCCTCAAGTCTACCTTCTGTCTCTATGAATTTCATATAAGTGGAATCATATGATCTTTGTCATTTTGTGACTGACCTATTTGACTTAGCAGTGTTCTCAAGGTTCACCCACGCTGAAGCATGTTTCAGAACATTACTCCTTTATATGGTGAATGATAGTCCACTGAATGGATATACCACCTTTTTCTATCCAGTCCTCTGTTGATACACACTTGGGTTGTTTCCACTTTTTCGCTCTTGTGAATAATGCTATAATGAACACTGACATACAAGTGTGTCTGAGTCCCTGTTTTCAATTCTTCTGGGTATATATACTTAGGGGCAGAACTGCTGGGTCATAAAACATTTAGTCTTTGACGAAGTACATTTAATAGTTGAAAAAAAAAAACTAATTTTTTTCCTGATTATAAAAACAATACACGTCCATTGTAGAAAATCTGAAAAATAATTACACCACCCAAAGAAAACCAGTTAATATTTTAGAATATTTCCTTAAAATCTTACAGTCCAGATACACATATACAGAGTCAGACACATGTGGATATTTCACCTGAAACCAGCTTTTTCCATTTAACATCGTATCAAGAGCATTAACTCCTCTGCCTTTAAATGTTCTTTAGAAACATCACTTAATATCTGAATACATTTCATCATATAGATATACCATAGCTTTCTTAATTACTCCGCTATTAAGTTTATTTGTTCTCTGGTTTTTATGGTCATAAGTAACAACACAGCAATGAACATCTTTATGCATTATTTCTTGTGTTCTTCTCTGATTGTGATCTTAGGATACTCCAAGTAGAATCAATGAGTCAAACAACATGAACATTCTTAAGGCCATTGGTAAAGATTACACATCTGTCTTCCATAAAAGTCACACTGATCGCATTCCCTACTACAGTGTTAAACAGCTTTTTTAATGTAAAAATAATTAAAATAAAAATATTTTAAAATATTGTAATAAAATATTAAAATTAAAAAAAAATAATGTAATATAAAATAACTGCTTCTAAATGGGTAGACTGTGTAACGGTTACAATTGTCTTTGCTATTAAAGGACGTGACCAGGCTAGATGATCTGAGGTGTTAGGCATCTGTGAAAATAAGTCTTCAAATGGTAATCCATATTTTAAATTACACACCTGCTAAAGCAGTGATATTTTTACATATAGACACATGGAGAAGACTGATATGAAACCACCACCCTCCTGATGGCCGCCTGACTCCCAAATTTCCCCACTGTCCTACCTAAGCTGGGACAGACTAAGAAACAATGCTAATCTTAGCCTAGAACATACTCAGTTAGGAAAAAAGTACAGGTTCACCTTCTACTACTTCCCCAACAAAGACACAAAGAAATCAAAGGTAAATTTTTTTTTAAATCCCACCTGAGGCACTGGCTTATCACTTTGAGACATTCCCCCATTCTAGCCATGTGGCTATTTTACATGAAAAGAGTATCCACTCCTCCCCAACTTAACAAAGGGGACTCAGGGATCATTTGAGAGGGGGAGATTCCCTCAACTGCCCTCCCTCATCATCCAGTGAGGTGTGGAATTCCCACCACAGGCCTTCTGGTCCACAGTGAGTCTCCAACCACAGCATCAACAACTATGGGACTCAGACACGCCTCCCCGCCTCCACCAAGACATGCTCAGGAGACACCACCTAGACCAGAGCCTAAATGACAGCCAGTGGGAGGCACAGGCCCTAGCCCTCAAATCCATTAGTCCATTTGCTTAACCAGAGCAAAATTTTCTGTTTTTGATTTTTTTTTTTAAGCTTTTTTGGTTTGTTTTTAAATTTTCCATCAGTTGCCCATATACAAAACATAAGGCAACTTCTCATAAAAATTCACATCTCTGGTTTCCCTTGAAACATCTGAGGATTTCAATGGGGGGGGGGGAGCCACGTTCACCACATGGCACCTGCAGACTGGAGCTGAGGTACCCCAGCCCATCAGATGGCAGGTTCACCAGTCTCGAACAGCACCCCCCTTCTCAAACGCTCAGGACACTGAGACAGAGATCAGCAGCCCTTGACCTTGAGCTGCAGCTTTTCTGACACTCTTGTTTCTGTGAGAGCCTGGGCCCCATAAAGCATTTGAACTTGTGACCCCTGGTCTGATAGGAACAATGTGTTATAAACATAAATACAGTTATTTTTCAAATGTCTGCAGATCTTATTTTGACTAATAAAACTCAACCTACTTAAAAGCACGGCTGAATTCAGGACACCTTTTGCCATCAGATATTTCCTGAAATAGACATTATTAAGTACTCTTAAATGGGGGTGAATTTAAAATTTTTATTTTACTGAACCACAAAAAAGATTAGAAACCATTCAATTAAGAATTTTTTTCAGTTGTGTTTTTTAACTTCCTGCCTGCTGTGCACAACATATTAGGCTCCCCACTGCCCTGGCCTCAGCATGTGCCACCTTCCTTACTCAGTTGTTCTTGACAAATATGCACATGTATGGGAGTAGGGCTGGTGGCAGGAGGTCTGGTGGGATCTAAAGATGAACAGTACATGACACCAGCCCTCCAAAGAACCTAAAGGGGAGGGAAGACTCATATGTAGACACTCCACATACTGAGCAAGGTGTTAATAGGCTGTAAAGGAATGCAAGAAACACCCTAGAGCGAGAGCCACCCAGTTTCCATACCCTAAGGGGGATGAAACTCGTGGGGACGAAACTCGTGACAAGACGTTAAGGGATGCTCATGCAAAGGTCAGGCAAGCGGCGGGTCCCCGTTTCAACTTTATTGGTTAAGGCATGGGGTGTGTTTTAACTTCATTGGTTGTGGTGATGTATGGGCGTTGGTGTAATGGCTGTGGAAATCCTATATAATCTATACCTAAAGTTGCTTGGGGGTCGACAGCTCAGACTCGACCTGCGTGTCAGGGGAGGTGCTGTCGGCCCCAGCTAGCTGGCTGAATAAAGACTTTGCTTAGATTTACATCTCCGTGCCTGCGTGGCTTGTTCTCTGGAGAAGCCCCAGAGTCCTGAACCCTAACAAGGCCAGGTTAGAGAAAGAGAGGGAGAGTCTGTCAAGGTCCTGTTCCCTAGAAGAGGCTGATGCAGGGATTGTGTACACACGAGAGCTTGGGGAAGACTCTCAGAAGAAAGGGGAGAGTGAGGGAAGTGGCATGGAAAAGGAAAAGACAGGGACTGAGGCAAGCCAGCCTCCGTCTGGACCCACAGAGAGCTCTGGAGTAAATACACTGTAGACTCTGTGCCACCTGGAGGTGAAGGACTGGGTTTTATACCCCTCATCACTGACAGTCACTGCATACAGGCCACCCTAGGGTGAGGATAGGGTACCATCTCCCAGTCATCTCAAGGTTAGGGGGCAGGACAGAATCTTCTAGTGAGGGACACAAGGGTGAGTGCCAGCAACTAAGCTGTAGCTGAGGGCGAGTGCCCTGGCCCAGTACAGGAAATCGGGGCAGGGCACCAATATCTACTAAGATCCATTCCAGAAGTCCATGAAACATAGAGGTAGGGCAGGACAGAGGGGTCATTCTTCATTATGAATGTTTCCACCTTTCTACCTCCCTGGAGACTGTCCAGGAAGCTAACATAACAAACTCATCTCCAAAGGTGGCTGAGCACCTCTGAGGAGCCTAGAGCACGGAGTGCAACATCACATCCCAGGCTGAAGACTTCCCGCTTTACTTCCTGTTGCAAACGGCAGTCAGCCGTTCCACCAGCCTTCTGCTCAGCTCTCCAGCCTCAAAGTGGATCTCCGTGACCACACTTGAGCAATAAATAGGCGGTTATCCTCAGCAATGTAACTGATAACATTCCTCCCATTTTTATGGTGCTTTTTATGCTCTTTATGAATTTCCATGTTTCACTTTCCAGATTTCACAGGGTGCACTCAACACGCCCCAGGAGTATGGCTAAGCAGTTTTAATTTTCCAAGAGTTTCTCTGCTTCTCCTTCCCACTACAGTGTGTCTAAGAAATTGGAAAAGGCTCCCAAAGCAAGTTTTCTCTGCAGCATATACAACCTGGCCCAGGGCATTCAAGTAGGAATTGACTTCAGGAGAACTTCCAGCATCATGGCTGAAGCCCCCACCACCTATCTTGTCAGAGGATCCATCTATGGCGACGCAGAGCTGAAAAAGCAAATTCCAAAGTAATAAGATTAACCTTGTAATAACAGACTACCTGATCATTCAGGACAGAGGAAGAAGGTATTTGGCAAGGGGCCAGAGACATTCTGACTTCCCAGCCAGGTCCAAAAGGAAATAAATGCTCAAATCAATTAACAACTCATTAATTATGATTTACTCTTTGATTAAACTCACAGATCAAGCTTCGGACAATACTAGCTAGGGCGGAGTTGTGGGGTTGGGGGTTTCAGATTGGTTTCTTAACCAACACAAACCTGCCTCAATTGTCTTTCCTGAGATGCACACACTAATGATTTCATGAAGAAATGCACCAATCAGCTGAACAAACAGGTAACTGATGGTTAAAAGAGGAACAACTAACCTTCACAGAACACCTTGTATGTGCCTGGAGCTGTGTGGGGTTGGGATTCCTACATTCCTCTCCATTCTCATGAAAACACTCGGTAGTACAGAAAATATCAAAGGATATCGAGTCCCTACCTCACACCACAGGCACAAAAGTCCAAACAGAAGACTTAATTGAGGAAGGTGAATTCTGAAACCTCCAGTAGAAAATATAAAACATCTTCTAGCTCAACGTAGAAGAAAATATAACTCCTACCACCTTAACATTAAAAAGTCCTCGACCCGATGTGCTACCTATGGATTGACTTGGTTTGGATCAGAACTGCTCTCAGTGAAAAATCTGAGCTGTCAGTTGTGCTGTGGGTTGCAGTAGCTATCTGAGTTGGCAATTTTTTGTAGGTCTTGTGGAAAATCCTGCTCATGTTTTCTTGTGTTGGTTTCTCAGGCATCTGAGATGGGCCTGCCAGGAGCAATGGCTGTTTCTGTCAGTGAATGGAGCAGCTGTCAGGATGGGAAGCATAATAAAGAGATTATGCAAAATAAGAACTTTTGTTGTTCAAACACATCACAATGTAAAAAGACAAGTTATGAACTAATACAAGACATCTGTAACAATATATCTAACAAAGGATAAGTATTCAGAATATATGAAGAACTCCTACAAATCAATGTGAAAAAGATGTATAACCTAACAGATAACCAGGGAAAAAGACAAAAGGTGGGATTTCACAAAAGGGGAAGAAAAAAATGACCCTTAAACAAATGAAGAGTTGCTCTCTTTCTGATAATCTAGGGTGCACAAATTAAAACACCTATGACATATTATTTCTACCCACTACCTTGGCAAAATTGAGAAGTCTGACAATACCAAACATTGGGGAAGACATGAACAATGAGAATGCTTACGCTCTGCCAGTAGGCATTAAACTGGCACACCCTCTTTAGAAAACAAGCTAGCACTATCTTATAAAGTTGAGCATCCAGATATCCCCAAATTCCACTTCCACACATACACCAGGGAGATTCTTGCACATGGGCTAGGAGGCATGCATACGCATGTGCACAGCAGCAGCAGCATGGCTCACGGGAGCAAAAATTGCACAATCTGAACACCTATCACCAGGATAAATCATTGGTGGTGTATTCACACAGGAGAGCTATACAACATTGAAAACAATTGCACCACCATTAAACACAATTAACAGGGATCAATTTTGGGACCCTAACAAGCAAAAAAAAAAAAAAAAACCAACTGCAAAAGACTGTATAGAGCATACATTTTTTTTAAACAAGATAATGATATTTTAGAGGTATCACATATATTTTAAATATTTATAAAATAATTGATATTACTATAAAAAGGCAAAGGAATGATGAACTCAGTGTTCAAGAATTAATGATGACCTGAGGTGGGGAGGGGAGGCTGAGTTGAAGAAAATGAACAGGCCTGTTCCTCTTCTTATACTTACAACATATATAATCACTTATGTTATTTTGTATGAACCAAATATTTCATTTTTAAAAGGTAATAAAAAAGTCACCTATTCATCTATTCATTCTGCAACAGTATAAAATTACAAAAATGGAAACAGATGATTTTTAGATTATATAAAGAATGTATTAGTATTCCCATGTTACTGATGCGGAAACTGAAATTTAGAAAGGTAGGGTAACTTTCATACATCCACTTAAGTGAAAGTGACAAGGGCAGGCTTTTGATTAACTTAAAAACCAATGCTTTTAACACTATGCCATTCTGTTAAGGTTAACCCCCGGGGGGAAGAAAAACAGATAGTTCACAAGATTCTGGAATCTTTGCCCAAGACCCGTCTGGCGTTCAACCCCTCTTAGGGAACTGCTTGTAGCACCTGTGCCTGCCATGAGTGATGGAAAATACACGTTACTAATTCAGAATTTCTTAGCTGTCAAGTCATTAAGGTATTTACATCTTCTTAATATAGAGTCCTACTGAACAAAAATTTTTAAATCCTTTAAAGTCAATGAAACTTGCAATTTATAGAAAACCTCTGATAGGACATTTTATTTCCTTTTTCAAGTACAAATAAGGATCCTGGTGCAAAGGGACCAGCCATGTTTTCGTGCACCAGGGGCAGCTGAGAGACGGCTCCCTTGAGAAAAGCACACTGTTCAGCTGATTAAGTAATTAATTGGCTCCAGATTCTTCTTTTCTTGCTTGTTTTCAGCCACAGAGCACAGACTTGCTCCCTCTCACCTCCAGGTCTTGACTAGATGGTATTTCCTCCAGAAAGGGGTCCTTGCCCACCAGGTTTGGGCTGGGCTCCCCACGCTGCGACGGTGCCCTCACAGGGCCCAGCCTCTCTCTCCTGCCTCTGCTCCCTGTGGCGGGTCCCCCGGGGGACTTCCAGCCACAGAGTGGCAGGAGGCACACAGCTGAATGACAGAAGGATCCCTCTATGTGATATCCATTCACATGAAGGGACCAGAGGGAACACGGGGTATGAAAACGTGCCATTTGCACGCATGCACCTGCATCAGAATGTCCACCTGGACATCACTTTGCTCAGCTAAAACGAGAAGGTATCACTAAAACCTGCCTTCCTTGGACGATTATTAGGATTTCGGTGATGTATGTGAATATGGTCCCGAAGGTACTAAATCAGTGATTTTAAACTGTGGCCGCACATCAGAACTGTCTGGGGGATGGGGCCCAGGTTCTGGTTCAAGCGCCCCAGGGTGGGACCTGATAGTGGTGTTTTTGTAAAATCTTCCCCTCTCACATGCAGCAGGTTCCAGAACCTGTGAACAGGACAGGAACAAGGAAGGAAGCAGCACCAGGGAGCCCTCCAGGCCAGCACTTGGTGGCCCCACACACGTTATATTATTTAATCATCTACTCCTGGAGAGCGGGTTCTGCCTCCACGATATCAAGCAGTGGCCATCCTTTCCAACCCTCCTCCTCCTCCTCAGACACCCCAATCACCTTCAGAAAGGATCTGCCTAAACTTGGAGACAAGTCACTATACATAAATACATTCAAAACGGTGTGTGTGAGAGATACAGAGACAGACAGAAAGACGGAGGAGGAAGAGAGGAAGGAAAGGAGGAGGGAGGGAGGCAGAGAGGAACTGGGGACAGGAGACAAGCGAATGACTCCTTTTTCCATCAGAGAATTTAGCAGCTTCAGAGTCCTGGCTAATTCATTAACAAAAAAGCTAAATAAGAAGTTGTTTCCACTCCAGCTGTTGCAGCCAACTGGTCCTATAATTCCAGCAGGCACTCAGCTTCACAAAATCCCTGACAACCAAAATCATCAGGAGAAGGCTGGATTCATCTTTTTTTAACCCTAAAACAACTAAATGTCTAAGGGGCCCAGACACGGGCCCTGTCCCTCTCCCTGCACATAATCCCCCCCCTCACATGCACCATGAGAGGGAGGAGGGCTGGGTCAGAAAGGTGGCTGACCTGGCCACAGGGAAAAAGACTGGGGGAAGGACTGCATTAAATGGCCTCTAAGCCCCTTCAATGCTAATCATCTACAAAGAGTCTTTGTACATTGACAACACTAGGCTGCAAAGAAGGAAGAAACAACCTCCAAGCTCCATGAGGCAGGCTTATGGCTCTTCCTTGCAGCAATCAAGCACAATTTTAAAGCTAGCCTTCTCAGCAATAAAAGGAATCTGTGACTGATAAGACTACACAGATGAATCTCAAAATATTATGCTGACTAGAGGAAGCCAGACACTAGCAGGAACACACTGTGTGATTCCATTTATAGGAAATGCTGGAATTGGCCAAACTCATCGACAGCGGGGAAAGCATCAGGATGGTGGCTGCCTGCGGTGGGAGGGGCAGGGCAGTAGGGAACTTTCTGGGGAGGTGGTCATGTCCTATATCTTGACAGCAGTTTGGGTAACTGGTATATGCAGTTGTCAAAACTCAGCAAAGGCACACTTAAGATTCATGCACTGCAATGTGAAATTTTACATCAAGAGAAAAAAACTGCAGATATCGTTAGTGATGTTTGTTCATGCTAGACACGCTAAAATATTTACAAGGAAATGTGCTGATATCAGCAACTTACTTTGAAATGTGCAAAAAAATAAAATGGGTGGAGAGATGAAAAGATAAAATGACAAAGCAGGCATAATAAAATGTTCACTTAGAGTCCAAGTGATAGACGCAGGGCTGTTCAACGTACAATTCCTTCAACTTTCCTGTCTGTCTGAAACTTTTCTTAATAAAATGTTCAAGGAGCAGCAGGAAAGAGGCAGAGGTAGAGTGGAAACGGTGGGAAAAGCTAACTGCTAGGAGAAAGCACAGAGCTCCTGTCTCCACTGGGGTGTAGGCAGCTGTGAGTGGCTCACACACAAGGAAAGGAAAGCTGGGCAAAGGGGAACATAATAGTAGTAGTTTACTGGGCAACTACTATACACCAGAGGTGTATGTCAGATAGTCACATTTTATATCATTTTACCATCACAATCTTCCTGCAAGGTAGGCCTACCACCATTTGATGAATGAGCGGACTGAAACTCAGACTGTAGCAACTTACCAGAAGTAACCAGGCTCGAATTCAAGACCAGCTCTGCCAGCCTCAAAACTCCAATGCCAGACAGAAAAAAGCACCATGAGCCCTCTTACTGAGAGGTCAGGACCAGGCCAAGGGCATGGACACAGCACCGCAGCCCCTCGTAGCCAGCAATGCCAGCTGTCACCAGTGGGCAGCACCCTCCTGGGAACAGCACTGACAGCTGCACTGAAGCCCGGTCACTTAATGCTCCCCAAAGCCCTCAAGAGTCTCCTACACTCAGTCCTCTACCCTGTGTTCTTTCCACCACAAGATCTACCCACCAGGGGTTTAGCTGTGACAGCCTTGGTCACAAATATTGCAGAGCAGCTCATTCAGCACCACTCAGTTTTCAAACCCACCCACCCTCCTGGTCAACAGAGGCTAGAAAGTTAAACACTCCCTTCACTAATTCCCTTGCACCTAGATTCTTCCACGCAAACACACCCCATGCAAGATTTGAAGGCAGAGGGGAACAACAGTAGTCATAGGCTGGGAGATCAGAACTTCCGAAGACAGAGGCAGGTGTGTTTGACTCCTGGGAGCAGCTCTATGAAGGTTTAAATGTTCTGCCTCTCGTGTCACAGGCATGGGAGCAGAAGTGGCTTAGAACCATGCTACGGTTAGTCACGGTTAGAGATGAGTTGTGTTGTTGTTAAACGTATAACATCAAAGCTTTGTTCTCCCAGAAATACTACCAAACTCTTTAATATTCCGCTGCTGTGTAGACTTGCTTAGAAGAAATCTGCTGTCTGCAACTACGATCCTGACCAGCATGCCTTCTAAACAGCTCTGTTCTGCCTCCTCAGTTATAAGCCTACATTAAATGCCTGCCAGACAATAAAACTCCAGTACAGGATTTCCGCTTCCCATTTTCCACAGCAGAGGGAGAACAGAGGAGGACAGGGAGTAAGGAAAACACCCGCAGTCGGTCCGCTTCCGTCAACATATGCACAGTCTCTGGAAAAGCCAATGTCCTTTCAAATGTCCCACGCAACAGGGACAAAAGAGCACATAGGAAAGAGGGTTCAAAGACTCTTGCCTCACACCTTAGAGGAGGATTCAGACTAAAGCAGGTCAATCTGGGAGCCATTTCAAGTCAAGATGATCTCATTCAAAAGCCATGTTAGCATGGCAGTCTGGGGACAACAGCCTAATGATGTACAAAGACATGACTTCTTTTTTTTTTTTAAACTATCTCAACTTACATAGAGAGAGAAATATTTTTGCTCCCTCCAAAGATTACCCAGAGGCTCCTAGCTTATTGTCATTACCCAGAACCTGTAACTCAGCTGAGACAAATCCATTTCCTAGGAGCATGGTTATGAGGGCTGGAAACTGCTGAATGTAACTCAGAGCCACGGGCAGCAGTCAAGGTGAGGGAGCTGTGCCCGCTGATACCACTTTTAGTCAAAAATGAAGTAAGACTATGAAGTAGGCAGACTTCTTTTCTGCTGTGGCTTGTGACTTATTCTGAAGGCAAATCCCAAAACAGGAACTTCAAAATATTCTCAGCAATGGCAGTACTGTTGGAAAATAGAATCTTGCTATTCTTGGATATACAAGTGTACTTGGAAATTCTTATCCAGACAAATACATCCTGAGAGTCACGTTGTAGAGTTAGACTGAAGTGTGGTCGTTTTGTTTCTTGGTTTATTGTGTGTACCCCAACCAAGAAGGAGGAAGATATTCTAAATCTGCTCTGGTCTAGCTGTTGTGGCTGTTAGCAAGGGTGCAGTAACTAGTGCTGCCACGAAACCATGGGGACCACAAAGTTCACTTAGAGCTGAAGTGTGACTTTGGCACTGAATAGCCAATTACCCAAAGATTTACTTTATCCCTGGCCTGATTTCTTCCAGTAGTTAGTCCTCTGGGCATTGCTCTTTTACAAGGCTGAAGTGAAGAGTGAATTGTAACTCTTTTCTTGAAAAAGTCAAAAACATAGAGAAGGACCTTGGCTCCTTGCAAATCAGTCCTTAAAAATATCTTCCATGCTGAGTCTAGTTTCTATTTTCTAGGCTTCACTAAATTCTGATGTACCAACAACCATCAGATAGATGGGTGCATTATGCTCTTTAATAATACAACTGATATATATGCACATCGGGATTTGCAAAAGTACATAAACAAGAGGACAGGACTCAAAAGAAATGTACAAAAATGAAAACACAGTTATATTCAGAGTGGTGGGATTAGGGGCCATTTTTTTCCCCATAGAAGCCTTTATTTTTATTTTATCAACTGAAAAGTTATTGAAAAATAAAACAAAAGATAAAACAAAATCCTTCCCAACACAGAGGCTAAATACTGAGATGTTTATGTTCCGAGTACCAGATTCTTTTTCCATTACCCACACAAGCCAAGGGTGTTCTGGCCTTGTTTTCCAAAAAGCCACTAAACCAGAGGTCAGCCAACAATGGCCCATGGACCAAATCCAGCCCAGCACTTGTCTTTGTAAATAAAGTTTAACTGGAACACAACCAAGCCTATTTGTTTACATACTGTCTATGGCTGCTTTCCTACTACAACAGTAGAGCTGAACTGATTTACAGTCTGGCCTTTTACAAAAAAGTTCGCTGACCCCTGTACTAACCAAAGAGTCAGATTCACTATAGCACATGGGTAGCTCATCTCTGCACCATGGGGCCCTCAAGGTCAAATATCAAATACCACCTTTAACTGGCCAGGGTCCTGAAAGACACTTTGAGTAATTGTGGTCCAAAATAGCAATTCCTCAAGAGTGAAGGAGCCTGCAGAGAAAACAACAGGGGTCTCTGCTTAGAGGAAATAAACATGGGGCCTCTGCCAGCAAGCAAGGCCAGCCTAGAACTGCTCCAGGCACCTGAACAACACACTGTCCTAAAGTCCTGCTAGGAAACATCAGCCCATAGAGCAAAGCCTCGAATTTCTGATGCAGTCCAATCAAATTTAGACACCTTCTTGAATTCAGGGGTGCATCTTCTACTTGAGCAGCCCCATAAACAGCGTGCTATCTACTGACAGACGAGCAGCAGTCCTAAAGCCTGGTTCTTGACTCGTCATCTGGAAAATGAAATAAAAGCAACTTTGGCTTCTGAGAGCTACTCTTAAACCCAGTTCTCTTCTACATTTGAGAGGAAATTAGCATCAGATTCAGAGATAACATATCCTGAACACCATCTTTTAATACCCCAGGAACACGAGGTTCAACAAAAGCTCTCCACATTTTGAAGTTTTTCTCCATCACTCAAAACAGCTCATAAATACACCAGGACATCAAATGAGTCTCAGGGTGTCACCCAGACAATGAGAAGCCAGTGGGTATCTTTGCTGTGTAACAAAACCACAGGGCAGAAAGACCGGATTTTGCATCACTTCTCTGGAGCTTTACCACAACTGTCTGAGGAGCAGAGATCCCCTTTCTTGTTCTAACTGCCACAAACTCAGAGTAAAACGTCGAATTAAACATCATCACTTTGGGGGTGTTCCCTCACCTGCAAAACGAGGGTTGGGCAAGTTGATGTGAAGGTCTTCAGGGCCCCAGAACAATGAATTCCCTGTGCAGGAAGCTGTCAGCCTCTCTGCCCTTTATTGTTCAGCCATTTTTATTTATTTTGGAAAATGCTTCCATAAAAAGGATACAGGTAAAATGTCAGGATTATTCCTGAATTGTGACGTGTGGTCACAGGGCTACTTAAAACCAGATTGTCTCCAATGCAGAGAATGAAAGTTGCCTGTCAGGTAAGAAAAATAAAATTCTCCTTTCTGAGATCTGATGTATTCCACTATAAAACTGGTATTGCAACCTCCCTGGGATAGAGAGGACCACCTTAACAGTGAATGTTTAAGAAAATTACACACAAAAAAGCTCCCATGGGCAGTAACAGCTCAAGATCCAGGGATTCTGCAAACAGGGGCCTCAGAGGTCCTTCCTGAACTTGTTCTTGGATTTTATCAACCTTCTAAAGAAAAGCACCTTCTCCCTGTAGCCCAGGATGCTAGAGGCACCACAAAAAACAAGGCCAGCACCAGCCAGACTCTGCTTGCCATTCAGACCCTCAGCTACACTCACCACGTTCACTTAAACACACCATAACCCTGCATTCAGTGCGCATTCAACGTAACAAGGGCATTTTAGGACTGTAAACAGACTACAGAAATGAGATGCAATAGGGGAAACCAGTTTAACATTTTGTTGTCTGGCCAAATCCCTCACTCAGATCCAACTGACTGAAAGGAGAAAGCAAGGCTAAAATGGACACCATAACATTGCAAGGTAGTTTACATAACACATCCCCCTCCTCACCGCCCCCAGCTTAAAAGTATCCATTTCCAAGGAAGAATGGGAGTCATTCTTGCTCCTGTCTCCCCTTTCACCAGCTCAGAAACCAAATGAGCACCTCTGAACCTTCCTGACTTCCCAGAAATGGCCACCAGAGAGTGACCCTCTTCTCCCTCAAGGGCAGCAGCCATGTGTCACCTGTGCCCTCCCAATGTCCCAGGTGGCACCACCAGGGAGAATTCCTTGCTCCTTATTTTTCCTTTCAAAAGGAAAACATATTCCAAGGCCCAAAGACTCACCCACCAAGACTTATTACACAGCCAACTTGTTTGTACACAAAGGCTGCCTGAAAATGGGTGTAAACCACCTGGTAGTTCATAAATGCCTTGAGGCACCTCCTCCCTCTGTTATTGTTTAATCAAGCAGCCACAGCTTGGTTTTTATACATGCCAGAGCCCTTTGAGAGTCTTCATGTGGATCTCACCCCAGAGGGAAATACTTCCGAGCAGGTCTATAACAATCCAAATTCTACAGCTGTGCAAATCCACTCAGCTCAACCATCAAATCCTGCGCAACCACTAAGCCAACAGGCACCCGGGCCACCTTTCTGGCAGAACTGTGTCCCGAGCCACCGTACGAACATGGGACGGTGTGGGAGAGGCAAGTTCCAGGGCTCTGTCCCAGCCAGGAAGCCAGGGAAGGCTTCAGCATAAGGTGACCCTGAGAGCTCCGACGGCTAGCATCTCTGAATTGTACTCTAGCAGGGCAGATGCAATTTCTGTAACTTAAAATAGAGTAGGAGGTGGGAAATGTAGGGGGTATATAGGAACTCTGTCATTCTGCTCAATTTTGCTGTGAGCCTAAAACTGCTCTAAAAAACAGTCGATTTTTTAAGAGAGAGAAAATTCTAAAAATGCTTTTTGGGGGACTGGGCAATTCTGATGTCTTTTAGTTTCTCTTTAGTCTTCTCTGCATTTTCTAAGTTTTCTGTAAGGCATGTGCAGTAACACCTTCATAACTAGAAAAAGTAGTAATAAAAATAGGGAATAAGCAAAACAAACAGAGGTGGTGGCATCTGTATTTTTAAGACACCAAAGTCACTGAACTGTACACTGAAAACAGGCATATCTGTCTGTTAATTATACCTCCCAAAAGTTGACTTTAAGAAGTTTAAAAAAAAAAAACCTTAGAGCTCTTACTACATTTCATTTTAAATAAAGTTAAAAACTTCAGGGAAAGATGTTCCTATTAAATTTCTGAATGTTCCCTATCAAGATAATTAATTAAACTTCTCTGATTCTGGTGCCACCAGTTTTAGCTTTGGGGTCCTGCAGCCTACCTGCAAGCTAACAATTATAATTCATGGAATAAATGGTTTGCTAAGCAAACAATAATAAAATGGTAAATAATAATAATTAATAATAACAATACAATTAATATGGGTACAGAGTTCTAGTTGGGATGATAAAGAAGTTCTGGAAAAGGATGGTGGTGAAAGATTTCACAACAGTGTGAATGTATTTCATACCACAAAAGTATACACTGAAAAATGGCTGAAATGGTAAATTTTATGTTAAGTATATTTTACCATAATACAAGTAACTTAAGCTTCTACCTAAACACTCTTTGGGAGGGATTTCACACTTTTTCAGGAGGAACCAATTTAGGAGGAATGTCATAAATGCTCGGCCTGATGCCCCGGGCCGCCTTTACCAGCAAGCAGTCTAAATGGAGGGTTTCAATTGCTTCCATCACACTAACTGTAATGCAAGGTCCCCGAGACATGACTTTCCCATTTGGTGACTTTCACACAGTCCACAGAGGCACATCTGGGGAAGTATCTCCAAAGGTGCAGGTGCAAGGCACTTGTGTGGTGGGAAAAGCCAAAAGCAGAATTACTGCTGCTCTAATTTCATTCACTCTCACAAATCCTTACGGAGTGTCTACCATGTGCCAGAACTTAGGTCTAACACCGCTCTCCTGGATCTTACTATAGCAATGACCTGCTTTCGGTCAAACTACTTCATTTATTGGAGAATTTCAAATAGCACTACAGGACATGGTGCGTGACTTGTGTTTCTCAAAGCAGCCATGTGTTTTGTTTCTTTGTATTTGGAAATAATTCAAACTTACAAAACAGTTGCAAGAATATTACAAAGAATTCCTCAATATGCCTTCCCCACCCCTCCAGCTTTGTCATGAGCTCGGCTCTCTCTCCCTCCCTTCTCCTCCCTCCATCCACATCCATCCAGCTCTGTCCCCTCCTCTTCCCACACCGTCTCCCCCCTCCTTATATTAAATTTTTCCAGAACCATTTGTGAGTGACTTGTAGACATCTCCTTTTAGTTCTAAATATTTCCTTATGTTTTCTCCAAAACAAGGACACTCTCTTATATAATCACAGTATGATTATCAATGTCTGGCAGTCTCAGACTGGCTCAATACTATTATTATCTAAGATACAGTCCGTAGTCAACTGTTGTCAATTGTCCCAATGCTGGGAGAAGGGGTGGTGCACAGGTTTTACACACCGATATGAAGTCCCGTCCTCAACCACCCAATGGACTGACAGCATGTGGGGAGGCCTGGCTCCCTCCCTTGCTTTCCACAGGACCTTTCCTACAGGGCTCCATGCAGAAGGAAATTCTCGTTATTTTAAACTCCTGTGTGATTTAATGAAGCTCCCTGACAGGTGACAACTGCCTCTCACTTAACCTGGCTTCTCCATGATATGATTTAGTCCTATTTATTTTTGTTCCAGTCACTGAAAAAAATCTCTGCACAAAGCTATCTTCTTGTAATAAAACTCAGTGGCCACATCTTCCAAACCCTCTCTCTCAATTAGAACTTGTTCAAATCACAGCTTCTGTGAAGCACCTCTCCTGGCCCCTTCATTATAAAGCAGTATTTCTCAACCTTTGTATCATTGTTAACCTCAAAGAAGCATTTGCAAACAACTTTTCCCTAAGCAGCCCCTCCCAAGGAAATTAATACAAATCACAGACTGTACATCCATTTATGTACTCTATCTCTGTGCTTGATACCTGTGCCTGGTAGTTGGGGGAAGTACCTCATAAAATGAAATTAACAGTATCCCCTATGTTTGTGCGCTTTCAAAAAAAATTGAACAATATCAAGTTTTTGTGACTTCATGTAGGTGACAGGAAAATTAAATTAAAAAATTAAGGTGCTCTGTGAAAGAACACAAATTCAAGAGAAATTTGAATACATACCATTTATTCTGAGCAGGGGTTACACTTTATTTCTAAACCACAGCTCCAAAATTATAAAATTTAAAAAAATCAACCAGGATATAGAAGAAAATAATATCATCAATGAACTGGATCTAACAGGACAACTCTCCCAGTGACAACAGAATACATATTCTTTTCAAGTATAAATTGCACGTTCACCAAGACAGAACAACCCCAATGTCAAAATACCCGTAACAAAATTAAGTAACTACAATAATAAAATGATGACCATAATGGAATTAAATTAGAAATGATGAACAGAAAGAGCACAGGAAAACCCTCAAACACTTGAAAATTAAAATATGTCTAAATAACTCATAAGTCAAAGAGAAAGACTCAAGGGAAATTAGAAAATATTTTGAAACTGAACTAAAATGAAAACACAATACATCAAAATTGGTGAGGGCAGCTAATGCAGTGCTTAGAAGGAAATTTATAGCATTAAAAGTTCACATTAGGAAATAATTTAATAGCTGAAGCTTCCACCTTAAGAAACTAGGAAAAGAAGCTAACCATAAAAAGCAGAAGGAAAAAATAATAAATATAAGAGCAGAAATCAATTAAACTGAAAACAGCAAAATAAAGACTACCAGTGAAACAAAAAACTCATTCTTACTAAGATCAGCAAAGTGATAAACCTCTAGGACACTGACAAAGACAAAAAGAAAATACAAATTACCAATATCAGGAAAAGGAAAGAGGGAATATCACTACAGACCTCAAACATACTAAAAAGAAAATAAGGGAATACTACAATGATACATGCCCTGTTATTTAATCTGTAAGAAATGGACCTCAAAATACAAGAACTATCAAAACATAACCAAGAGAAAACAGATCATCTGAATAGCTTTATTACTATTAACAAAATTGACTTTGTAGTTTAAAACTTCCCAAAAAAGACATCTCCAGGCCAGATCATTTCCCTGGTGCTTTGTACCAAATATTTGAAGAAGTAACACCAACTACACATAATTTCTACTAGAAAACACAATAGGAGGAACACTTCCCAATTCATTTTAAGGCTAGCATTAAAGACAGTGTAAGAAAAGAAAACTAAAACCAGTATCTTTCATAAATATAGATGCAAACATCCTTAACAAAATATTGAATGCAGCAATATTGAAAAAAAAAAAGAACAATATACTGTAACCAAACAGGGCTTATCCCAGGACAGCAAACCTGTTTCAAAATTCAAAAATCCAACTATGTAATTTACCATATTAATAGCTTAAAGCAGGTATCGGTAAAGGGGCAAATAGTAAACATTTTAGTCTTTGCGGGTCCTAAGTCTCTGTCTTAACTATTTAACTTTAAGTCAGCAGTTATGAAAAGTCCACAGATAACATCACACTCAGTGATCAAGGACTGAAACCTTCTCTGCCCACTCTAACCACTTCTACTCAACAGAGTACAGGAAGTACCTAGAAGAGCAGTTAGGCAAGAAGAAGAAATAAAAGGTATCCAAATTGGAAAGGAAGAAGTAAAATGATCTGTTTGCTAATGACTTGGCTGTATGTATAGAAACCCCTAAATGTTCCCTTTTTAAAAAAATTAACTGTTAGGATAAAAGAATTCAGCAAAGTTGCACAAAATCAACACACAAAAGTTTTGTTTCTCTGCACTAGAAATGAACAAGCCAAAAAGGAAATTAAAAAACAATTCCATTTACAATAGCATCAAAAAGAGCAAAATAATTAGGAATAAACCTAAAGAGATCAAAGACTCATACACTAAGAACAACAGACTTGCGAATTAAGTTTAAAAAGATACAAGTAAATGGGAAGCTGTCCCACATATCTTTGGGTTTGAAAACTTTACATTAAGATGTCCCTACTGCCCAAAGTGATCTACAGATTCAATGCAATCCCTATGAAAACCCCAGCAACATTTTTGACAAAAATAGAAAAATTCATCCTAAAATTTGCATGGAATCTCAAGGGACCCTGAATAGCCAAAACAATTTTGAAAAAGAAGAACAAAGTTGAAGAACTCATACTTTCTGTTTTAGACAGATTAATCTAAACATAAAGACCTCAAACTATAAAACTACTAAAAGAAAACACAGGAGAAAAGCTTCATGACGTTGAACTTGGCAATAATTTCTTGAGAATGACACCAAAAGCAAAGTCTAAAATGGGAGTGCATCAAATTTTAAACTTTGTGCATCAAAGGACACAATCAACCGAGTGGCAGGGCAACCTATGAAATGGGAGAAAACATCTACTTAGTAAGTGGTAAAAACACATTTCACTACACACATCACAGCATTAAGCTGTGCTTCTGTGCCACAAATAACATGATCTGTGGGATGATGTAAGTGAACCAAAATAACCTTGCATATCAAAACACAGAGCAAGAAAAAACTTTTCAGCTCTGGGTAGGAAATACAGAGTGCTCACAGTGCATCATTTGTATTTTTGTGGGGTTTAAAATGTGCCATACACTGGCCCTTGTACTTTATAAATATCGACTCATTTAACTTAATCCTCATAGTGACCCTACAAGGTAGGCATTCTCATTAGCCTCATTTTACAAACAAGAAAAAAAACTAAGGCCTGGAGGGGTGGAAGCCAGCATGGAAGCCTTCGGGCTCTGCTCAGGAAGAGGGCAAGACTCCCTCACAGTCCTCAGCACACTGTCCTAGCAGGCAGCGATTACAGATGGCAGTGCCAGCCCAACCAGGAACAGAGGAGGGAATAAAACCCCATCAATGAGGCAAACTGGATGGCCTTCCCATCCTGTGAAAGCTTGAGTTCTCCTTGTATTGTTCTTTGCTTTCTCTTACTGCAGTTCAGAGGCCAGGATGACAAGGCTATCAAGACCAGGTTTATGAGTCCTTGCACCCCCTTGTGGTTGCATAACGAGAGGAACTTCTGGTCCTTCTAAGCAGCCCACCTGCAGTGCCTTCCATGGAGAGAAATCCTGCATGCTGACCACTAGTGAAAGCTCACACGGCTGCGCCTCCACGAACAGCACGTGTCTGATGTATCAAGAGTACAAAGAAGTGACAAATGGGACTCTGGTTTTTTAAAATGAGCAAAATGCCTCATAAATGGTGGAAAAACTGACAACACAGACCTTCTCCATCAGGAGACAACCCCATGAACCTTAGGCTCCAACAGGCAACTAAACTGCGATTCGGCCATGAACATCTTCCAGCTCAACACTGATGCAAATACTCGAACTGAACTCCAGGGGCATAGCCTTTACCCATGGTCCTGTCACTGCAAGGCCACCAGGAGCACACACAGGCTGCTTGCGTGACGCATCATCACACAAGAATTGCCAAGACACACTCCCTTTTTCCTCCTCATTCAACAGATGTTTCACAAACAACTTTAAAACAAGTGTCACCACAATTCTAGATAACAACTCTAGATTATATAATAGAGCTGTAGGTTTAAAAATACTTATACACGATAAGTCATTCTGATTTTCCTATGTTGGAGTAAGGGAGAACAAGCAATACGCCTCTGTTTTATTCTGTTTACAGGAGACAAAACCGGTTTAGACTCATATAAAATAAAACAACTCAACAGGGAAAGAATAAGAACACAAATCCTCCAGGCCTTTGCTTTAACAATCTTTTCATAAGGTTTACCAAGTTTAATGGACATTTGCCCACAGGCACTAACAAACTCAATCAACTTCATCACAGCCAATACCTGGACTTGTCTAAGAATCAGTTTCACCATGCCTGGGGCCTATTCCAAACCTGTCTGGATGCGGCATGCAGAATGGGTGCCTAGGTGGCTGCTTTAGAACACTAGTGTTAAGGCAAAGTGGATTAATTTCACTAGGTGTATGCTACATTCAACCAGGATGTATACACTGCATGCCCACATCTTTTTTTTATCAAATGTACTTACAGTGGCTCAACAGTCCCCCGCCCCCTCCCTCCCTGCCCCTTCCACGCCCCTCCCTCTTGGTAACCAATAGTCCCACCTCAGTGTCTATGAGTCTAATGCTGTTTTATTCCTTCTGTTTTGCTTTGTTTTTATATTCCACAAATAAGTGAAATAATACAGTATTTGTCTTTCTCCACCTGGCTTATTTCACTAAGCATAATACCCTCTGGATCCATCCATGTTGTTGCAAATGGCAGGATTTCTTTTCTTATTATGGCTGAGTAATATTCCATTATGTATATGTACCACAACTTCTTTATCCATTCATCTACTGATGGACACTTAGGTTGCTTCCATATCATGGCTATCGCCCCACATCTTTTTTTAAAAATAAGCCAAATGAATTTTTCATAACTTTTTAATATAATTTCAAATTTACAGAGAATTTACAAGAATAATATAAAAACTATTTGTTACTAAAGACCTATGAACATTTAGCCAGTTGCTTTATCATTTTTCTCTTTCTCTATATATACGCATACATTTTCCTGAGTAAGCTATCAACACAACACCCCTTTATCCCTAAATACTTCAGTGTACCAATATTAAGATCACCTAATTAGCATGGTTACAGTACTGTTATCTACAGACCTTACACAATTTCTCCAATTGTCATTATAATGTCGTTTATAGGAAGGAAAATACCAGATCACAAGGAAGGTATATCATCACAAAATGTACATTCTGCATGTAATGTTACAAAGGAATTTATGGTTTTAAACTAAGCAACAAAGCAAAAATAAAGTAGGAAACAAAACAAAAAACACCAAAAATACCAGTAACTGCTACTGTGCTGCAAAGGAAAAGGAAGCAAGTCTTTAGATAAACAGAAATTCAGACAATTCCATGGCCGGAATAACTGCAATTTAGTCTCTTCCAAGTAAGGTTATGCTTTGTTTTTGTTCAAAAAAAAAAAACTACTTCGTCCAGACTTAAACTGATGTCACGGATACAAGTCCAGTCCTCTTTCTTTGAGACAAAGATTTTCTGAAGTATCTTTCTCATCTGCCCCTTAAAAATGGCCTATCTTATCCAACATGAGAAAAAACTGTGGAGTTCTGGCTTTTAATACTGTTTTCCTGAGTTTCAGCTGACTGCAAAGAAATCACGAAAACTGACATTTCACAGAAAAATTTCAGTTCCAGGGAACTCTGAATTAACTTAGTGACTGTAAGAGTGTTACAATGTACTTTGGGCCAAGCTATGAAATATAGGCTCCTCAACAAAAGAAAGAGATGCATTAGCCAGGCTAATAAAAATTATAAGAAAAAATTTTGCTAGTACAGAGAGCAACATAAATATGAGCTGCTGTATAAGAAATGTGTAACAATGTTCTTCCAGAAACACATACGGGCACAAACTAGCTTTTGTCCTGTTGAACTTGTTACTGATCCACTAAATGAGTCAGCTGGAATATGCACAGAGAAAAGTTCTGTGCTGCATGGTTGGCCAAGAGGGTCGGGAGGCCCATTTTTTAAGGTATTAGTAATAGGGTGGAACTAAAATCCACAAGAATCTTAATAGCAAAGTGCATTCAGAACATATGACCC
Source organism: Manis pentadactyla (assembly GCF_030020395.1). Classification (NCBI taxonomy): domain Eukaryota; kingdom Metazoa; phylum Chordata; class Mammalia; order Pholidota; family Manidae; genus Manis; species Manis pentadactyla. The sequence goes on along the minus strand of NC_080032.1, from coordinate 36,920,179 downwards.
CATTTCAGCCAAAGTCCACACTCCAAGCTTAAGGAATTGGGAGGCCTCCTACTCTAAACCAAGATTCATCTGTCAGTGCTTACAAATAGTCACAGGGCCAAAGAGTGTCCTCAGCCAGCCCTCAAAGTCCACATGAAGAAAGGACAGTGCAGGCAAGAAAAACTCATTACTAAGGACCAACCCCACAGGCAAGGAGAGACAAGACAGAGAAAGCCCTAAACATAAAGCCCTAAAACAGTGATGCCTTCTCATTAGGAAATCTCCCACAGACGTCAGCTACTCAGACAAAGAGATTCTGCCCATGCAAGGGATCACTAAAATCACTAATTAAAACATAGGGTCCCTTCTCTGGGAAAGCTAAACGAGAGAGAGTCAGGGAGGTAACAGATAGGATCATCTTGACTGAAATGAGCTGCTACTGGTTTACCCTGAGGTAAAGCCCTCTCATCGATAACATGACCCAGGTAGAGATCTTCCAGATCTCTCCAAACACACGAGTCAGACAAATTCTGTCTCCACAACTTACCATTTCACTTATGTCATTATATGCCTCAGTTTCTTCATCTGTAAAATAAAGATTCTACCTGTATCAGTCAGGGTTAGAACTGGCTATGATGCTGCCTTTAAAAAGAGGCTTATTCCCCCCATTATGGAAAATTCCAGAGGTTGGCAGCCCAGGATTTGCGAGGTGGCTCTATCAACAAAGTAAAGTACTCAAAGGCCAGGTTTCTTGTCTTGATGGCCTTCAACCCAGTCACCTCAAGGCTCAAGACCACTGCTGGAACTCTAGCCATCGCGTCTGCATTCCAGTATTAAGGAGCTGAAAGCCTGAGTGTTTCCTGTAACAGCCAAATCCTGAATACTTGGAGCTGTGCGGCCTCTCTGGTCTCCACGGGGACTGTACAGCTTCCACTGCCAGCAAGTGGGTATGTCTGTGTTCCAAAAAAATTTATTTACAGAACTAGGTGGTGGACTGGACTTAGCCTGAGGGATGTGAGGGATGGCATACAGACATAGTCATATGTCTATACTCCAAGAGGAACGGAAAAAGAACAACGGGTACAAAGAAGATACCAGGAAACTACTTTGTGACAAACTCTTCTTCTACCAAGAATATAATCATATGGCCATAGCTACAAGAGAGATGAAGGATGTGAATACAGTTTTATCCAAGACAATTATGCATCTAGCTCAAAAACTGGGATTTCACAACTACAGAAGGAGAGAATGGATGGATGGGCAACACACCCCCATCTCATTTTAAGGATTAAAACAGTAATATATATAAAGTGTCTGATGCTTCCTGGAACCACAGATGCACTCCTTCCCCTTCTGGTAACACTGACATCCTATGATCTGTGGTCTCAGCAGCCTAAGAGGTCCTCAGTGAGGTAGGCTTTTGCAGCCTGGGCTCTGGCCACACCCCTCAAACCTGTCTCCTCCTTTGGGCCTCCAAACCTTTGTACTCAGAGCTTCTACCAGGGAAGCCCTCACCAAGCTCCTGTCCAATAAGGAACTCCTCGGGTGCACATGCAAGGTCCTCCCACACCTGCCCCTTCTCCCCTGAGCCACAGGAGGCTGGAACTGACATCCAGGCACTTCCCTTCTAGCAACACTCGCCACCCCATGTCTCAATGGCAGCTTGTCTCTACTGGGTGCTTTCTAAGTGCCAGTCCCCATCCTAAGCCCTTTACACCCAGCTTCTAAGTTGATTCCGACAACCCTATGACACACTCTATCATCCCCATTTCACAGATACTGAAACTGAGGTACAGAGAGGTGTAAGCAGTGTGGGTAAAATTGTAATATTTCCAGAATATCTGACCTGGCTTTAGCACATCTGCATATCAATAGACGTTCAGAGGTGGAAAGAAGTATGGCTTTAATGCATTTGCATCATTTCTCAGGAGTGGAGCAAAGTTCATCTTCATATCAATGGGAAGAAATCACGAAAACTGACATTTGACAGAAAAACTTCAGTTCCAGGGAACTCTGAATTAACTTAGTGACAATAAGAATGTTACAATGTACTTTGGGCCAAGCTATGAAGTATAGGCTCCTCATAAAAAGAAAGAGATACATTAGCCAGGCTAATAAAAATTATAACAAAGAATTTTGTACCTGGGCAAAGGAAGGCTTATCTGCACCTGAGAGGTGAGGGGGAGGGCCGGTTTTGCTTCTGCTGGAGCAGGAGAGAGAGATGGCCCGGACTGCAGTTTGGGAGCAATAAACAAGTTTTAAACTTTATTTCTCCCTTTGACTGATTTCAATTTTTAGAGGTATTTTGCCCTGGGATTTCCTCTCCCTGGACTTACAGCAGCTTGTTCAAAGTCACAAAGATGGTAACAGCAGAGCCAGGATTCAAGCCCAGGCTTTTGGAAGCACAGATGTGTACCCTTAGCCACCACACTAGGCTGCCTCCACTACGTGATTAAGTTGTCCGGGTGTCATCTGAGACCCGGGAATGGTCACACAACATCCCTCAGGCTAAGTCCAGTCCACCACCTAGTTCTGTAAATAAATTTTTTTGGAACACAGACATTCCCACTTGCTGGCAGTGGAAGCTGTACAGTCCCCGTGGAGACCAGAGAGGCCGCGCAGCTCCAAGTAGTCAGGATCTGGCTGTTACAGGAAACACTCAGGCTTTCAGCATCTTAAGCCAGTGCCTGAGCTACTATTCTTCTGTGTTTCCCGCATCTCACATGGTTTTTGGCAAACACACAAAAGGCACTCAACAAACAAGTGGGGTACCAACATGCCCCCAAGCCCAGGGTGAGACAAGAGAAGCGCCTGGGGGCTGCTGCAGCCAGCTCACTCAGGCCTTGGCCAGCTTCCCAACCAAGCCAGATTCTACTTCGCAACTGAAGGCCCAGGAAAACCACCTCGGCGGCTGTCCTGGAATGGTTAGCAGCCCACCCCTCCACCAGGACTGGGTGGCCTGCAGAGATGAGGCGGGCTCATTCGTATCTGCCATCAAACCCCCTGAACAAGGGGCTCAAGCGGAGCCCTCAAGTACCCCCGCATTTAGGGACGGTCTGAATCCCCCACTTTCAGGGGGTTCTGGGCCTCACACAGGCTTCCTCGCCTAGCTTTCTGGACACATGACAGGTGTTGCAGGTCAACATGACATCCTGGAAAACAGTTGTTAAAAAATTCATGTTTGTCACCTTTCAACTGATATACTTTCATTTAAAAAAAAACATTTATAGAAAGGGACCACACCACATAAAAACAAAAAAAAATCTTTTGAAAACTACAGCACAAAATGAAAAAGTTATTCATGGCCAAATGCCTTCTTGAACCTTCAAAGAATCGGCTTGCAACAAGGCTGTAGGGTCATGTTTCCTAATTTTATCATCATTATGGATATCATCGCATGAGGCACAAATACAGAACTTTCTGGGCTGTGACCATATTCAATCTAGTCTGGCTTATCAAAATCAGATTCTGGATGGTTTTCTTTTTAATTCTGTCTTGGCCTGACCCCAAATCGCGTCAGTCAGGTGCCAGGCAGACCTGTAAAAGGCCTCCCACATTTCCAGCACAATCATTTCAATCCCCTTTTGGAACAAAGGGTCAGCATCTCTTCCTTGTTCCCAGAGTTCTCAGAAAACTGTCCACTTGACAGGCTAAGCAGCAAATGGAGACAGTCTTCCACTGTGCAAACCAAATAACTTGTCACCTGAGTCCCTGGTGCAGAGGGAGGAAGGGCTGAGAGGTACCTGCATATATGCTAAGGCTGGGTCTGAAATGACCACCAACTCCCCCAGGTTCCTCAAAGTTATCCTCTGGTCTTTCTAAAACACAACACTCCCAGTTGACAAAGTCCTGCTGAGGGCCTACTGTGTGCCAAGCACTGTGCTAGGCCTGGTGCCTGTAGAAGCCTGGCAACACTATAAGGCTAGTATCATTTTACAGATGGGCAAACAAGGGCCCAGAAAGTCACATGACTTGCCCAGAATCACACAGCAAAGCAAGAAGGCAAAGCAGAAATGGAGAAATGGCAACAAGTTCTAAGGGGCCTCCCAGCCTGCACTCCAAAAGGCTGCCCCTCTCAGAAACATGACTCACATGAGGAAGAGACCATCCCTGCTTTCCAAAAGCTCCAGGGAGCAACAGAGAAGTTGGCTGGAATGGAGTGCAACCTATCTGCTCAGACCCGGCTGGTGAGAGTGTGAACTGGGTCAGTCACTCTGGAAGACACTGGGCATTTCTACATGCACCAGTGCTATGGCCCAGCCATTCCAATCCTAGGTGTTTACCCCCAAAAAATGACAGCATATGTGCACACGAAGATCTACAAACAGCGGCTCTAATTGCAACAGCCCCAAACGGGAAACAACCCAAATGTCCACATACAGGTGAATAGCTAAACAAACAGGCACAGCCACGGAATGTCAGACTAGTCAACAAAAAGCAACAAATAGTAAAGGTGCAGCCACATGAACAAATCTGAGAACACTGCTGAGCTAAATAAACCAGACTCCAGAAAGGACATCGTACATGGTTCTATCTGTATGAAACCCAAGAAGGGACAAAACTAATTCATGGTGATAAAAATCAGAAACAGGTTGCAGGGGAAGGAGGAATGGCTGGAAAGAAACACAAAGGAACTTCCTGGGGTGGGGTGGAATGTTCTGTACCTTTCCAAGCAAGTGGTTACATGGTGTAAACAACTGTCAAAACTTATCAAGCAAAATGTCTTAAGGCCTGTGCATTTTACTGTATGTTAATTATACCTTTTTTAAAAAGTCCTCAGGCTAATGAGTCATTCCGGTGACAAGATGGCAAACACAGATTATTACAGGTACTCTTCCAAACTGATTGCTCAATAGTATTTAAAGAAACCCCAAAGAAAGTCTGATTTGCCCATTAAAGGAAATTAGGTTTACTCCCCGGCATTGGAAACAATGTCCCTCACAGTATTACCTACTTTACATTTGCCCAAGGGGTCTGTCTCCTAGACAGATGAAGGAATCCACCAACCCTTCCTAACAAGCCCACTTGCATTCAGATGGTAACCGGCACCTTTCCCTGACAGGGGCGGCTGTCGCCACGGCAGCCAGGGAAGAACGGACAGTCCTAGTGCAGTGACAGGAGTCCTGAGGAGGAGGCAGAGGGAGATGGGACACACAGAGAAGGCAATGTGAAAAGGGAGGCAGAAAACGGAGTGATGCGGCTATAAGCCAAGGACTGCGGCAGCTATACCGGAAACGGGAAACAGCAGGAAACTCGTGTTGCCTTAGAATAGCCGGTGGGAGTCTGGCACTGCCAGACAACTTGCTTTCCACCCCATGAAACTGATTTCCGATTTCTGGCTTCCAGAACCATGAGAAAATTAATTTCTATTGTTTTAAACTACCAAGTTTGTGGTCACTTGTTATAGCAGCCAAAGGACACTAACAAGGACTAGAAGCTTGTGGTTCGACACACCACAGAATGAGAGAGGATACCTGCTTCCTCTATGTATGTACTGCCCATGTGCACGTATACACATATCCATCAATGAACTCATACCCAGGATATAGAAAGAACTTTTACAAGTCAGTAAGGCAAAGGCAGACAGGCCAATACATAAATGGGCAAAGGACTTAAAAAGCACCTCACAAACCATGACATCCAAAATGGCCAAAAGACACATGGAAAGATGCCAAACCTCATTAGTCATCAGGGAAAGGCAAATTAGAGCTACAATGTGATACTGCCACACGGTCACCAGACTGGCTAACATGAAAACAGACGGTATCAAATGTGGCTAAGGATGCAGAGTACTCAGAACTCTCAGACCCTGTGGGTTGAGGGTATGAATAGATACAGCCATTCTGGAAAACTCTGGCAGTACCATATAAGCTAGATGTCTGCAAACACTATGCAGGCACACCTCACTTGGTGGCCCTAACATTACCATGATTCGCCCATGCTGCATTTTCTAAATTAAAGGTTTGTGCAACCCTGCAGCAAGTAAGTCTACTGTTGCCATTTTTCCAACAGCATTTGCTCACTTCATGTCTCTGCATCAATTCTGGTAATTCTCACAATATTTCAGACTTTTTTGCTATTATTATATCTGTTATGCTACTGTAATTGTTTTGGGGGCAGCAGGAAACACATCCCATATAAGACTGCAAACTGAATAAATGTGTGTCCTGACTGCTTCATCAACCAACCATTCCCCCGTCTCTCCTGGCCTTTCCTATTCCCTAAGAAACAACAGTAATGAAATTAGGCCCATCAGTAATCCTACAATGGCCCCTAAGTGTTCAAGCAAAACAAGTCACACGTCTCTCACTTCAAATCAAAAGCTGGACATGATGAAGCCGAGCGAGGCAGGCATGCTGAAAGCTGACAGACAGAGAGCTAGGCCTCTTGCACCAGTTAGCCAAGCTGTTATTGCACAGGAGAGTTCTTGAAAGAAACCAGAAGTGTTATTACAGTAAACACACAAATGATAATAAATTGAAATAGCCTTACTGCTGATATGGAGAAAGTTTTATGGATCTTCTCTATGGATAGATCAAACCAGCCACAAACGTCCATTAAAGCCAAAGCCTATCCAGAGCAAGGCCCCAACTCTCTTCAATTCTGTGAAGGCTGAGAGAGGGGAGGAAGTTGCAGAAGAAAAAGTGTGAAGATAGCAGAGGTTGGTTCAAGAATTTGAAGGAAAGAAGCCATCTCCATAATACAGAAGTGCAAGGGGAGTGGCAGGTGCTGATGGCGAAGCTGCAGGAAATCTAGCTCAGATCATTAATGAGGGTGGCTACACTGAACAATAGATTTTCAATGAAATGAAACAGCCTTACATTGGGAGCCATCTAGGACTTTCATAGCTGGAGAGAAGCCAGCTGCCTGGCTTCACAGCTTCAAAGGACAAGCTGACTCTCTTGTTAGAGGCTAATACTACTAGTGACTTTAAGTTGAAGCCAATATTCATTGACAATATCAAAACTCCAAGGGACCTCAAGAATTATTCTAAATCTACTCTACCTGTGCTCTATAAGCAGAACAAAGCCTGGATGACAGCACATCTGTTTACAACATGGTTTACTGAATATTGTAAGCCCACTGTTGAGACCTACTGCTCAGAAAAAAAAGATTCCTTTCAAAACACCACTGCTCATTGACAACTGGTCACCCAAGGGCTCTGATGGAAATGTACAAGATAAATGTTGTCCTTCTACCTGCTAACAGAACATCTCTTCTACAGTCCACAGATCAGGGGTTCCATTTTGACTTTCAAGTCTCATTTAACAACAAAACTCATTTCATAAGGCTATAGCTCATCATAGGTCATAGATAGTGATTCCGCAGATGGATTTTGAGAAAGTAAATTGAAAACCTTCTGAAATGGATTCACCATTAGAAATGCCATTAAGAAGATCCATGATTTCATGGGAAGAGGTCAAAATATCAACATTAACAAGTTTGAAAGAAGTTGATTCCAACCTTTAGGAATGATTTTGAGGGGTTCAAACCTTCTGTGGAGGAAGTAAATGCAAATGTGGTTAAAAAAAAAAAAAAAGGCAAGAGAACTAGAATTAGAAGTTGAGCCTGAAGATGTGATTGAAATGCTGCCATCTCATGATGAAACCTGAACAGATGAGAAGTTGCTTCTTATGGATGAGCAAGGAAAGTGGTTTCTTGAGATGGAGTCTACTCC